>NC_136065.1:1738946138-1743746138 GCF_964261635.1 Lissotriton helveticus
CCCCGGATGGAGCTCCTGAACACAGACAAGCAAGGGGAGGCTCCCCGGGCACATCGGAACCCCTTTCCGGGCCCTTGG
The DNA here is from genome assembly GCF_964261635.1 of Lissotriton helveticus. Lineage (NCBI taxonomy): Eukaryota > Metazoa > Chordata > Amphibia > Caudata > Salamandridae > Lissotriton > Lissotriton helveticus. Next base: position 1,738,946,217 of record NC_136065.1, read on the forward strand.
CAGTGCGGCAGGCTGGGAGACAGGGCCAAGGGCCTGAGCACCCGACCCGGGGCCCGCCCGGGCCCCTGGACCCAGCCGGGGCTCCCAAGCCCGCAGGTGCATGGGACGCCTCCCCGGTCCCTCCGGACCCCGTCCCGGGCACCCTGCCACGCAGCAGGACCAAGGACAGAGCCCGGGGTGGGGAGGCCGCCCTCCCCGGGCCCTCAGGGGCCCTAGCCACTGCTCCTGAACCCAGCCAAGCAAGGGGAGGCTCCCCGGGCACATCGGAACCCCTTCCCGGGCCCTTGGCAGTGCGGCAGGCTGGGAGACAGGGCCCAGGGCCGGAGAAACCGACCCGGGGCCCGCCCGGGCCCCTGGACCCAGCCGGGGCTCCCAAGCCCGGAGGTGCATGGGACGCCTCCCCGGTCCCTCCGGACCCCGTCCCGGGCACCCTGCCACGCAGCAGGACCAAGGACAGAGCCCGGGGTGGGGAGGCCGCCCTCCCCGGGCCCTCAGGGGCCCTAGCCACTGCTCCTGAACCCAGCCAAGCAAGGGGAGGCTCCCCGGGCACACCGGAACCCCTTCCCGGGCCCTTGGCAGTGCGGCAGGCTGGGAGACAGGGCCCAGGGCCGGAGAAACCGACCCGGGGCCTGGCCGGGCCCCTGGACCCAGCCGGGGCTCCCAAGCCCGGAGGTGCATGGGACGCCTCCCCGGTCCCTCCAGGACCCCGTCCCGGGCACCCTGCCAGGCAGCAGGACCAAGGACAGAGCCCGGGGTGGGGAGGCCGCCCTCCCCGGGCCCTCAGGGGCCCTAGCCACTGCTCCTGAACCCAGCCAAGCAAGGGGAGGCTCCCCGGGCACACCGGAACCCCTTCCCGGGCCCTTGGCAGTGCGGCAGGCTGGGAGACAGGGCCCAGGGCCGGAGAAACCGACCCGGGGCCTGGCCGGGCCCCTGGACGCAGCCGGGGCTCCCAAGCCCGCAGGTGCATGGGACGCCTCCCCGGTCCCTCCGGACCCCGTCCCGGGCACCCTGCCACGCAGCAGGACCAAGGACAGAGCCCGGGGTGGGGAGGCCGCCCTCCCCGGGCCCTCAGGGGCCCTAGCCACTGCTCCTGAACCCAGCCAAGCAAGGGGAGGCTCCCCGGGCACACCGGAACCCCTTCCCGGGCCCTTGGCAGTGCGGCAGGCTGGGAGACAGGGCCCAGGGCCGGAGAAACCGACCCGGGGCCCGGCCGGGCCCCTGGACGCAGCCGGGGCTCCCAAGCCCGCAGGTGCATGGGACGCCTCCCCGGTCCCTCCGGACCCCGTCCCGGGCACCCTGCCACGCAGCAGGACCAAGGACAGAGCCCGGGGTGGGGAGGCCGCCCTCCCCGGGCCCTCAGGGGCCCTAGCCACTGCTCCTGAACCCAGCCAAGCAAGGGGAGGCTCCCCGGGCACACCGGAACCCCTTCCCGGGCCCTTGGCAGTGCGGCAGGCTGGGAGACAGGGCCCAGGGCCGGAGAAACCGACCCGGGGCCCGGCCGGGCCCCTGGACGCAGCCGGGGCTCCCAAGCCCGCAGGTGCATGGGACGCCTCCCCGGTCCCTCCGGACCCCGTCCCGGGCACCCTGCCACGCAGCAGGACCAAGGACAGAGCCCGGGGTGGGGAGGCCGCCCTCCCCGGGCCCTCAGGGGCCCTAGCCACTGCTCCTGAACCCAGCCAAGCAAGGGGAGGCTCCCCGGGCACATCGGAACCCCTTCCCGGGCCCTTGGCAGTGCGGCAGGCTGGGAGACAGGGCCCAGGGCCGGAGAAACCGACCCGGGGCCCGGCCGGGCCCCTGGACGCAGCCGGGGCTCCCAAGCCCGGAGGTGCATGGGACGCCTCCCCGGTCCCTCCGGACCCCGTCCCGGGCACCCTGCCACGCAGCAGGACCAAGGACAGAGCCCGGGGTGGGGAGGCCGCCCTCCCCGGGCCCTCAGGGGCCCTAGCCACTGCTCCTGAACCCAGCCAAGCAAGGGGAGGCTCCCCGGGCACACCGGAACCCCTTCCCGGGCCCTTGGCAGTGCGGCAGGCTGGGAGACAGGGCCCAGGGCCGTGGCACCCGACCCGGGGCCCGGCCGGGCCCCTGGACCCAGCCTGGGCTCCCAAGCCCGGAGGCGCAGGGGAAGCCTCCCCGGGCCCTCCAGGACCCCGTCCCGGGCACCCTGCCACGCAGCAGGACCAAGGACAGCGCCCGGGATGGGGAGGCCGCCCTCCCCTGGACCTCAGGCCTTCCATGTAAGCCCGGCAATCTGGTCGCCCCATTGGAAAGCATTGCGCGCTACTATTGCAAACACATTATCTACCGGACTTGCTCTAGATGGCGCTCCAACATAAGGAATGTACCAACACCTTCCCTACTGGAATCGTGACGAGCAGGAGCCGTCATTAGCACTGAAGGGGTTAAAAGGGGGCAGGGTAGAGACCCCCTGACCCCCTATGTTTTCTCAGGGGGGCCTAGGAGGACCCCAAAAAGCAAAAAAGCGATTTTTTTTTTTTTTTTTTCATGGAGTACGCTCAGGGCGCGTTTACATGTACGCGTACATGTGCGTTTACCAGTACGCGTACCCTGAGCGTACCACAGGGGAAAACAGTGGAAAAGGGGGTCCCAAAACGTGTTTTTCCCCATGCAATTTTCCATAGGACATCTAGCCCTTCTCAGGGGTCCCAGAAGAACCCCAAGGGACAGGAAAAAAAAAGTTTCGAAAACGCGTACCCCGCAATTTTTTGAAGAAAAAAATAATTGCCTGTGGGTCCTTCTGGGACCTTCTAGGAGGTCAGGGGATCTCTACCCTGCCCCATTTTCGCGTTTTCCACTCTTGTTTTGGGCTCTCTTGTGCCTCAGTTCTCCTGAGAAACAAGATGATGGCCAACACTTCTTAGTTTGGACAGTTTGGAATGTTGACAGACGACTGCTAGCCAATCAGGAGTGCGCGCAGACCTTTTCGAGCATGGACTGCATTGATTGGCTGTGAACACTCCAAACCAGGAAGTTTGGGCAGCCATCTTGTGCTCGGTAGACCGAGGCACAAAAGAAGCAGAAAAACAAACGTGTAGAATGCAAAAAGGGGGCAGGGTAGAAACACCCTCACCCGCTAGGGCTGCTAAGGTGGTCCCACAAGGATATTAACATATTTAAATGTTATCCGCTAATAGAATTAGCATTTAGAAAACCTTTGAAATTTATTGAAAAAAACCATAGGTTTCATGCCTGATATAGTTAGGAATTAGCATTTAAAAAACCTTGCAAATTCACTGAAAAAACCATAGGTTTCAGGCCTTATATAGTTAGGAATTAGCATTTAAAAAACCTTGCAAATTCACTGAAAAAACCATAGGTTTCAGGCCTTATGTAGTTAGGAATTAGCATTTAAAAAAACCTTGCAAATTCACTGAAAGCCTTATATAGTTAGGCATTAGCATATAAAAAACCTTTGAAATTCACTGAAAAAAACATAGGTTTCAGGCCTTATATAGTTAGGAATTAGCATTTTTTTAAAACCATTGAAATTGCTCCTATATAGTTAGTTGTACTAACTGTATTTCACGCACCCACAATCCACTGCTGATGATGTCACATATTACATCATTCATGACATGGTCAGTGACATCACTGATGACATCTCAAATTACATCAATGGATTTTATAATATGCAAATGAATCCCAACAGCACCCACTGTGGAAAAAGTATCAGGACTTCTAAGACCACAAGGCATTGGGGCACACGGCCCATCAGGGCGGGCCCACAGGATGTTTAAATGTTCTGCAAAGGCTGCTGGGACTTTAATTTGCAGAGCCAGTGATCAAGGGCAGCACGCCCGAAACGTGTATGGCGACTTGCTGATGGTGTGAGCATACTGTATTGCAGCCTGCATTAAAGAAGGTTCCAAACTCCCAATTGTGTTGGCGTCTTCACAAAGGTAACTTTGATGTGTGGTGATGAAAATGCGGCGTGCCTCGTCACGAAGATGCCCCGCCGCTAATGCGGCCCGCAGTGCCTACAATGTTGGACACTTGAAGGATTTGGGAGGCTGAATTTTGCGGGAAAATAGTGGCAGTGCAAGAAACTGTTTACCCGGAGGCAAACCCACTATGGATTTTATAATATGCAAATGAATCCCAACAGCACCCACTGTGGAAAAAGTATCAGGACTTCTAAGACCACAAGGCATTGGGGCACACAGCCCATCAGGGTGGGCCCACAGGATGTTTAAATGTTCTGCAAAGGCTGCTGGGACTTTAATTTGCAGAGCCAGTGATCAAGGGCAGCACGCCCGAAACGCATATGGCGACTTGCTGATGGTGTGAGCATACTGTATTGCAGCCTGCATTAAAGAAGGTTCCAAACTCCCAATTGTGTTGGCGTCTTCACAAAGGTAACTGATGTGTGGTGATAAAAATGCGGCGTGCCTCGTCGCGAAGATGCCCCGCTGCTAATGCGGCCCACAGTGCCTACAATGTTGGACACTTGAAGGATTTGGGAGGCCGAATTTTGCGGGAAAATAGTGGCAGTGCAAGAAACTGTTTACCCGGAGGCAAACCCACTATAATATGCAAATGAATCCCAACAGCACCCACTGCGGAAAAAGTATCAGGACTTCTAAGTAGTTTTCCTCCGTCATTTTTATTATACTTGCCACTTTCATATCTATTTTACCTCCCACCTACAGTATTTTATCAGTTGCTCTAAACATCAAGGGCATTCTAACAAGTATACATAAATCTACCTTCAATTTCAGAAAGACTATTACTGGTCCAAAAAGGTGGAGATTTGTATTGGTGTTTGGAAATTTTCCAAGGTCTGTTGACTTACCTGCTTTATTTTAAAACATAGACCATACTCATATGTACCCCAAACGCTGACATTGTGTGGGGGGTATATTTAACATGGTGGGGGAGGAGTCTTTAACTTCAAAAGGCATAGATATACTGGCATGGGCATCCCTCTTGTAGTTTTGTTGTAGTCTTTCAAGGGCTGATTTTCTCTCAAGATCACCTTTACCTTTGGGGAAACAAGATCTTTGTGATGATGATGCCTATGAAGAATGTCTGATTGCTGCTGTGGATGTGTGCAGTCAGTAATGTTTCACTGAATGTGAGTGGTTCTGTGCCATAGAGTCGGATTCTGTACTCAAGAAAGACAGTTAAGGGGTTCATTGTGTCAGGTTGGACCAAAGAAAAGCCTTTGAATAGTGACCTTCACCCTTTTGCCAAGATTGCTGATGAGCATACTTTGGAGCGTGGTGAAATGATCATGCGGGGGGATAGGTTTATTCCTCCTAAGTCTTTGAGGTCTTGCATCGTCGATTTTGGCCATGCGGGTCATCTTGGACAAACCAGCACCAAAAGAAGAATCCGATCTGTCTACTGGTGACCTTCCATGGATCGCCAAGTCAATGATGTTGTAGAGGGATGTGTTACATGTTGTTCTAGTGACAAAGTCATTAAGGTCGCTGTTACTCCCTTACAATAGGTTAATATACCTAATGCTCCTTGGTTGAAGTTAGCCATAGATTGTGTGGGTCCCATCAACGTTTTACCCAATAAATACAAATTTGCTTTGGTTGTTGCGGACTATTTTAGTAAGTGGTGGGGGGTTCATTTCATGTCTGATCTAAGCATGGGCGTAAAATCCGTTCCACTCACGGATTTTGCGGATTTTCGGTAAATTCGCAATCCGCGAACTTACCGAAAATTCGGAAATCCGTGCGAAGCGGATTTTTTTGCTTGGTCGCACTTGCCAACTAGAATACTATACAATTTCGCGGGAGTAAACACTTGCAAAAAAGTAGATGCGGCGGGCAGCGAAAATCTCGCAATTGCGAGATTGCAAAATTTGCAATTTCGCACAAGAAATCCACCAGCAGGCAGCATAAACCTTGAAAATTATGATTTTTATCAGAATAACTCCTCAGGTTGACATTTGCCTGCACTTTTTTTTGCAAGGAGTCCATTTTGGGGGGAGGGGGAGTGGGAGGAAGGAAGTGTCCCACAGTCTCCAACTTCCTGTTCCTGTCCAGCAGGCTCCTCTCAGTGCTTTCTTCATGTGCTGGTCACTTTGATTTGGATCTTGACCTGGAAGCACTCAGCAAGGGCAAAAGTTCAATCTTATCATTAGTAACCATTCCCTGGAGTGCCTGGAAGGATTACTTTTTGTGGATGCTGCTGGATATTTGGATTTTTGCAAAACTGAAAGCACTCAGCAGGTGCAAAAGTTCAATCTTATCATTAGTAACCATTCCCTGTAGTGCTTCCTGAGGGGCCCCTTCAGAGTTCAGTTGCCTACTTGCAACTATTCTATGACCCTGCTCTGACCCTCACAGCAGGCTCAGAGAAAGCAATTACAGATAACGAAGCAGGTTGCAGCCAGGAAGTTCAAATTCAGTAACACATTAATCAGCCCCTAATTCATTTATGTCAGTTGAGGCAGGGCAGGTGTGCTTTTTCACCCATAATCTACAGTGATGAACTAGAGGGTGGCATGGGTGAGCTAGAGGGTGGCATGGGTGAGCCAGAGGGTGGCATGGGTGAGCCAGAGGGTGGCATGGGTGAGCCAGAGGGTGCTGTGATGAACCAGATGTAGAAACAACATGTTCGCGACCGTTGCTACCCGAAAAGTACGTTTGCATTTGTGAACTGGTACAAAATCCTCACGAACTGGCAGAAATCCTTGCGAACACAAAAAAAAATCCGCAAATTCGCGAGAGTTTGCGGATTTTGCGGATTGCGAATCCGTAAATACACAATTTCGCGGATTGCCAATTCACAAAATCCGCCCATGCTTAGTCTGATCCTAATACACAGGAAGGTTACATTTCTGCAGTGTCTTTTTGCCAGAGAGGGTTTCCCAAAATAGATTGTAACTGACAATGGGGTGCTATTTACCTCCAAGGAGATGTCTGTATACTTAAGTAAATTTGGGATTTCACATCGTTGTGTTGCTCTGTATCACCCACAGGTGAATGGTTTTATTGAGCGCAGGAACCGCATTTTAGTAGAGTGTATTCAGTGGGCTGTTTCTTCTAAGTTTGATATCAAAGAAGCAGTTCAAAGTATGTTGTGTGCTCATAGTACTACTCCCAGTCCCATCACAGGCACTAGGCCCTTTAGCTTTGCTCCTTGGAAGAGAGGCCTCTTTTTATATGTGACCAGTGTGGATGAAAAAATGGGGTACACAGTCTCTCTCTGGAAATACTCAAACTGAAGTAAAGACTCAAGTCCACCCTGTTGTACATGATGAGGGTGGATTTAAGTCCAGCGTTCATGTAAGAGATTGGGTGAGAATTAAAACACCTATCAATGTGGCAAAAGGACTCACAAAATATGGTCCTCCTTTTAAAGTGGATGCTACTTCACACTTTGCTGTGAGGGTCAATAGGAGGCGTTGGTGGAATTTGTCAAGAATCTATAAAGTTCCCTGGAGAGTTGGTTTGCAGTGATCCTGCTCAGGTTCAACAAGGTCGGTTACAAATGTCTCAGTCTCCTAAGTTGTTTTTGGAGTATGTTACTCCTCGCAAGAGTGGAAGGAGAACTGTTCCTCCAAAACATTTAGATCTATAGTCTATTATTTTTCAGAGGTGTTCTCTCTTTTGTTCTGTTTTATTCCTATTTACATTTTCTGTTCGTCTCTACTTACTCTTTTTTTTTCTTTTGTTCTTGTTTTATGAAAAGAAAGGAGATGTTGTAGTAGTCTTTCTATTGTACATAGTAATGTGCTGTTCAGAACTTACTATGTCACCGCCATGGTGATGGAATGTGATAGTTTGAAATCCGTGGGGCTCTTGTCAGTTGTCCCTGGAAGCTGTGGAGATGGACAATCAATAAATCATTTGTTCTCACACTTACCTGCCTCTGAGTGATTACTACAAGTTTGTCTACACATGATTGGGTTGATGGAGAAGTTGCATTTAGTTGCGGTCTGGCTGAAGTGCCACCATATGGATAGAGAGGACACTTTTGTGGGAAGTAAATTAAGATTTGATCACATGCTTTTATCTGCATCTGGCTACGTTCAATACTGTGATCTATGTCTCCCCTCATTGCCATGCCTCTCATTTGTGAAGTTGGGCCTCTCTGTCTCAATGCATTATAGTATTTGCACGCAAAGGTGGTTCAAATATGATCACTGTCTTTTTAATGCATCCCGGCTTGATGAAGCATTTTAGGGAGAAGCAGGAGATACTATTGCCAAATATTTGATCAAGCAAGACAATTTACAGAAACTCATAAAGTGTTGTGTGCTTTTTCGAGGTGCATGTATCGGTAGGTATGTATTTCTAAATAAGCCAAGAGCCTCAAGTCACTAAGTATAATGTTTTTCCTTCATTACTTGCAGAGGATCAGAGGGCTAGCTAAGGATTCACAGAGGCAGCAGACTGTAGAGTTGAGTTTATGCCGGTATACGGCAAATGGTTTTCCCACCCACTGTTTGAGAAGCGAGAAGTCTTGCTTGAATGTATTTTCCTGTCCTGTGCAACAGTATGAGTTTGGTGAAAATATAATGGAACTGACTCAGGCAAGTCATGCCAATCACCAGGTTTGAGTTCTTAGGAAAGGGATAATTTGTTAACTGTTTCCATTATAATTCCTGCCCCAAATATACAACTTACCATCCATTATATCAATAAGTTTGTTTGCTTCAGTTCTGTGGCCTCAAGATAGACTGTTAAAAATCTGATCTTTTCCACCCTTACAACAAACTCTGCACGTGATATAAATGATTTGTCATTCATATTGGCCATTGCCGAGGGTAAATATCTCACATTTACCAGCCACATGAAAGCTCATAGAGATTATTTGATAAGGCTGCTAGATGAAGTAACAGGATGGCTGGATCAAATGTTTTCCAACATGCCTTAAGCTTACGATTATGGAAATTATTGAATGTTCTTGTTGTTTATATCTTTTACATGTTATTCCAATACTCTATTTATATCTTACTTTTTTCAAATGCATGCTTCTTTAACTCATTATTTCACTTAGACCATGCTTGAGAAGGTCTATTTGAGGTTGGGAGTAAGCAATTTACTGCTTAGCTATATCACAATAGCAAATCCTTACGCCTGAGGTGTGTATTTATTGGTTCATGAATATTGGTCAGTAACTGCTGGATCAACCAGGCAAACAAGGTTTATGTGCAGAACAGGAGCAGATTGCTGCCAAGATGTCTGTAAAGTTGTATTTTCAGAGCACTCTGCACTACGCCTTCACATAGTCATATTTTCACACTATGTAGCGTCATTTTAGCCTTAACACTGTAACAGTGCCTATTAAACATATTTTCTGTCACGGTGTAGAATTAAAAATAACTACTGTTTCACATTGCACACCATCACTACCATATTGAAATACATTGTGGCTAGAGGGTCACCTTTGAATCCATCTCTACACCATCACCTGATGGGTTGGGTAAGATTTGGATTTACCATCCGTATCCCACGTGACAATACTCCGCCATAATGGTAGACTGATGGGAGTTTTTCAGCCACATGTAATTTCTGGTGTGTTCCATGACTCCGTTTAGCTCAAAGATTTAGTACAACACACATTTTTGACCTTGTATCTCCTGTTTGTTTTTTGTATTTTCAGAGCATCCTAATTGGGAGGATCTGACTTGAAAAGGAACATGTCATTAGGTACTAGATCTCCAGACTTTTGTTTTAGATAACTAACAACAGGAGATACCAATGGTACTGACTCAATAGGGCCTGAAATAGAATATTACAAAGAGGTTTACATAAATCTGCAAGTAGCTCCAAAGGATTTCTCTGTAGGAGAAAGGCAGGTTCCTTACATTGTGTCTAACCTGACATTATCCTTAAGAATTTTGTGCTACAATCCTTTGAATTTCTAAAGAGTTTCTGAGAAATCTTCAGAAACTTTTTCCTTTGTTTCCACCACTAATCCCTCAGAATCAGAACTTTCCTGGATAATCACATATATTCAGAATTCCAGAATCTGGTCAAGCTTTATTCAGGTTTTTTTGGGACAATATTCTTTATTGTTTTTCAGCAATGCAAAGGTGACATTGAATGACAGTGAGGGGGGCTTGGTTTCATTAGCATATCAACATGTATTCAGGGCATTGGCAAGTTATCTATAGTGACAATAGAGAACTAGTGTTATTATTGCCTGTGCAGTGCTTCGGTATACATTAGTAGTACAGATAACAGAAAACATTTACAAGTTGTCTACTTGTCAAGCTTGGTATCACAATATACCTATTCAACTGAAGAGGTCAGTGCTGAGTGCGTGACGACTCTCCTGTTGCATAGTGGTGGAAAAATGTATGACGTTACATCGCATACATTTACAACACATGCCTTTACAACGCAGTTTTTACATCCCAACATCCTTTACAACGCATTATTTTACATTGCATACCATTAGATCACATTTTTAGAAACTACCCTTAAAACAACGCACTAGCTCGTTGGGGGCTACCAGCTAACATCGTTCCTGTCAGCCTGCCTGCTTTCCCTGACAAACGGACGCCTTGCTGATCACCTCGGCTCTCCCCCGCTGCCGCTCCTGACATCGCAGCCGCAGAGAGGGGGGAGCAAAGTGAAAAACTACACTACCCAGCGTCCCCTGTTGTTCACGGGGACGCGATTTGCCGCGTCAGGATCCCGCGCCCCGATGCGCTTATCAGCCGGCTGCTGCTGCGGCCGAGTGGGGCCAATAGCTCATTGGGGGATACCAGCTAACATCGTTCCTGTCAGCCTGCCTGCTTTCCCTGACAAACGGACGCCTTGCTGATCACCTCGGCTCTCCCCCGCTGCCGCTCCTGACATCGCGGCCGCAGAGAGGGGGGAGCAAAGTGAAAAACTACACTACCCAGCGTCCCCTGTTGTTCACGGGGACGCGATTTGCCGCGTCAGGATCCCGCGCCCGGAGGCGCTTATCAGCCGGCTGCTGCTCCCGCATCGCGGGACGCGCGCGGGCTGAGCCCGGGCAGAGGGCGGGCCGCCTGTGGCCGTCCGGGGACGGGCCACCCCCCTTCATTGCTGATTAACAAACAAAAAAAAAAAAAAAAAAAAAAGGTACTTTCTAATCGGACTGGCATTTGTTGACATTGACTGGGGCACTTATCTTGCTGGTTTAGACTCACTGAGTTACCAAACTAGAAGGAAGCTACGATCGTAAGATTGATAGAGTGGGGAAACATCTATACAAATCTTTTACTATGTCCAACCCCCCAAAAACACGCTCGGCTACGAGCAAAGCACATCTAGCGGGCACCCCAAAACAAACTATGGTTGAAACAAATATCGCACCACCTATCAAAGTAAACAAACCTACGGCAATTGATCTGATGCTGAGGAAGGTATCAGGAGAAATTGAGCATTTGGAAAGGAGTCTGACCTCACCAATTCCCATATTAGTCACCCCCACACAATCCAGGAATCAAACAATATCTGAGAGCCCAAATATGACTGGTGAAATAGAGTTAGCAAGTAACTCAATCGAGGGCATTCCCTGTGCACAACAGGCACCACAATCTGGGGTAGAAAACCTAGGGCACAATAACTTTACCACTCACAGTAAACACAAACAACGGGGGGTGGCAAGGGTCAGCAAAAGAAAAACAAATCAAACATAGGAGTGGGTCGATTAAAGAACAGACAAGAGGTTAGCCCGGCAGAAGATAGTGGGTCAATCAATGTAAGCCCACCAGGGTGGATAGAAGAGGTAATCGGAGAACTCAAAAAACATCTAGAAGCTTTTATTGTTACTCAGTTACAACCGATTATGAGCAGGATGGACAAAATAGCCAGCGAACTGACCAAACAGGGTAAGGCAATGGGCCCGTCAAGTAAAAACTATATCATAAGCCCAAACCAACCCACAAATGGGGCCAGTAATAATATAGCGACCAATACCAACTGTGTCACGATCGCCCAGGTACATGTCCCCCACAAAGCCCCGCAACACCCTGAGAGGGGACCAAGCCATAAGACTGGCACTAAACATACAGATAAAGCCCAACAGCAACTAACTACACAAACGGGGCAGGAAGACCATTACTCAAGCCAAGGTCCAGCTAGCTCATCCCAAAATGACTATGACTTATTCCATAACCCAGAAAGTCCTCCACCACATATAAATTTACCCCCAGAAGCAAGCCCCCATGTTAAAGTATTTTCAGGGGTACCGGAACTCAAGGCCGCCGAAAAAGAATCTCACACACAACTACACTCCAAAATTGCAAAGTGGTTGAATATCCACAGGCAATTGAATACCGGGGAAAGGGGGGAGATATTACATGTAATTTTATTTATTTATGGGCTTATAACGCGCCGGCATCACACCCGAAGGTGTATCTCCGCGCGGAGCTGTGAGGTAAACAGGTCGAGCAAGCTCCACCTAGAACAGTACTGTCTTTAGGCATTTCCTGAAAGCTGAGTGACTCGAGCATTCTCTGAGGGAGAGGGGGAGGTTCTTCCATAGACGTGGGCCCATGATGGAGGGCGCGGCCTCCCTGTCTGGTCTTGTAATGTCTGGGAACCTGAAGTAACAGTTGGTTACTGGACCTAAGATTGCGGGGTGGACGGTGGTACACAAATTTATCTGCCAAGTAGTGGGGTCCCAGATTGTGAAGACTCTTGTGTATCACACAGCAGATCTTGAATTCCACCCGTTTCCGGATGGGAAGCCAGTGAAGGGCCTTGAGGAGGGGGAGGGACGGCGTTCTGGGGGGGGTATTAGTTACCAGCCGTGCCGCGGTGTTCTGCACCACCTGCAGTTTATGGAGCACTCCTTCATTGGCTGCTAGGAATAGGCCATTGCAGTAGTCCAGGCGACTCAGAACGAGGGCCTGGACCAGAGTCTTCCGTGTGTTATCTGGTAGAAGGGGGAACACTTTCCGCAGGAGGCTAATGATGTGGAAGCAGGACCCTGCCGTGGTGCTGGCATGATGGAAAAGGGTAAGGTCATGGTCTAAACGAACCCCCAGATTTTTTACTACCTGTTTCGGGAGAGGGGCCTGACCCAGGCTGGAGGGCCACCAGTCGGGGGTCCACAGGATTCTTGCCTCTCCGAATAGCATGACCTCAGACTTTCCCACATTACACTGGAGAAAGTTCTGGGCCATCCAGCTGGCGATCGCAGTCATGCCGTTGGAGAAAGCTCGTCTTATCTCCGGGGTAAAGGTCTTAAAAGTGAACAGCAGCTGCGTATCGTCAGCGTAGGAGATAGGCATAAACCCGAAGGACCTCGTCATGTTGGCCAAAGAGGAGACGTATACGTTAAACAACGTAGGGCTGAGACAGGAGCCCTGCGGGACTCCTCTGATGATACTGGCAGAAGTGGAGCTAAAAGGGCCCATATTCACCTTCTGAGTACGCTCTGAGAGAAAGCTGGTGAACCACGCCAAGGCAGATCTGTCAATGCCTATCTCCTTTAATCTGGTGAGGAGAATGGCGTGGGATATGGTGTCGAATGCTGCGGATAAGTCCAACAGCACCAACACCACTGACAGCCCTCTATCCAGGGACAGGCGTATGGCATCCGTGACGGAGAGAAGAGCAGTCTCGGTGCTATGCCTAGGCCTGAACCCGGACTGAGAATGGTCTAGACTGCCGGTCTGCTCAATGAAGCTGGAGAGATGGTGATTGACGTGCTTTTCCGTCAGTTTGCCCATGAACGGCAGAAGGGAGATTGGCCTCAGATTGGTCATGTCAGACCAGGGGATGGCGGTGTTTTTCCTGATAGGCCTGACCATGGCCTCCTTCCACTCCCGGGGGACCAACCCCTCAGAGAGTGAGCGGTTGATCACCGTCAGAATGGAGGGACTGAGGACACTCCCTATAAGGTGCATGACACGGGCAGGTACAGGATCCACTGGGCTACCAGATTTAATAGTCCCAATCAGGGAGTTGACTTGGTCCAAGGTTATCTCGGGGATGAAGGATAGCCTAGCTGGAGCAGCGCAGGCTGTTCCAGGCTGGAGACTGGAAGAGGAGTCATTTTCGTCCGCGGATGGGCTTGACAGGGAGATGTTCCGATAAATGGCATCAATTTTAGCGGGAAAAAACCCAGCAGTGTCATCGCACAGTTTTTGGGTCAGCACTTCAGGGCTGTCGCAAGCGATGGGCTTGGTGAAAGTGCAGAGAACCTGGTACAGCAGTTTGGAGTCGTTGCCAGCCTCAGAGAGTTGGAAGATAATGTGGGACTTACGGGCAGCTCGGATGTTTCTGTGATAGAGTCTCATAGCTGAGGTATACCTGTCTCTATCGACAGTGCTGCGCGAGATTCTCCAGGATTTCTCCAACTTCCTGCAGGCCTTTTTCCCGCACGCAGTAAGTCCGAGTACCAAGGTTCCTGCTTGCGGTCAGAACGCCGATTGCAGCGTCTTAGGGGGGCAATACGGTTGACCGCCGTACTCAAGGCATCATTAAATTTGGACAGGGCCGAACTGGGGGAGTCAGAGGGGAGAAAATCAGGGGGTATAAAAGCTGTTCTAAAAGCACCAGCGGACATCTTGTGCCACTGCCTGCGCCATAGCGGAAGGGGGGCAGAGTGGGGGCGTTCTTCAGAGAGAGTAGGGAGGGAGAAATTGATTATAAAGTGGTCGGTCCATTCCACCTGCATTGGGGGGTAACAGGTATGGGAATGTGAGTTGGATAGAATTAAGTCGAGGGTATGACCAGCCTGATGAGTCGGACCCTGGTTGCACTGTTTAAAGCCTAGGGCCGATAAGTCAGCCAGCAGGTTGCGTGCTTCTGCATTGTCAGATAGTTCACTGTGGACATTGAAGTCCCCGAGGAGTACAAAATTGGTCCCTGAGCTGATGTGGGGAGCTAGTGTCTCCAGGAGGATAGTCGAGGCCTCGGTATATGGGCCTGGGGGGCGGTATACCAATGCTCCCTTCCAGCAGGCTAAAGATGAGGAACCAATTTTAAAAACCAGAATCTCAATGTCACTAGTCCAACATTGGTCGAGAACGGTGACTGTGAAAGAGTCTTTATAGATTACAGCGACCCTGCTGCCGGTTTTGACAGGGCGGTCTAGCCTGAGAATCTTATACCCCGAAGGGACCCCCAAGGTGATAGCAGGGACCAGGTGGGGTTTAAGCCAGGTCTCCGTACAGAAGCAGTAGTCAGGGCGGGTAGAGTGTATTAAGTCCCAGACCTCAGAGTAATGCTTCGGGAGAGATCGTACGTTACAGAGTATGCTGTTGCCCCAGGGGGGCAAGGGGCTAAGGTCATCCGGGGTCAGAGTGCCTACCAGGGGGGGACAAGGATATGACTGATAGTGACAATGCTTACAGGAAAACGGGCCCCCGGGACATGGGCCGGCATCCTGTGCGCAGCCTTTAGGCGGCGGGTGCCACAGATTACGTAAGTCACAGGAAGAGTACCTTAATCTGTCCACTACTCTGCAGGTGGAGGCTACAGAAGTAGGGTTCATGGCCCCTGGCCCCGTTCGGTCACGGACGGGCACAGACGGGCTCCTCTCTGGCTCGTCTCAGGCGCGACTAAGGCGCCCCCTGCGCGCAACCGCTGCGCGCTTGGGCGACGAGAGGGCTTATATGCCCTGCCTGAAGTGATCTGCTAGAGCGCTAACAGCGCGTTAGTGTGGGTGGGGTCACTGGCTCTTCCTGTCCCGCCCTCCGCTCAAGCGGCACTGGTTGCCGTGTCGGAACGGGGCGGGGCAGGGGAAGAATCGAGCACAGGCCCAGGAAGTCAGCGCAGTATTAGCAGTGAGTATCCAATATATTTAAAATGTAGTAATCACAAGTTAAAATAGTTTTAAAATACAACTGTGCAGGAGCACACAAACAGGTACCGGCTAGTGGGGAGCGCGGAGCGCTGTCACAATCACAGCAGATAGCACAAGCGGGTCGGGGAGACTCTGCCACCGTCCTCCCTTCCGCAAGCTGCCGCAGCTCCTCGCCGCCTTATATGCCCTGCCTGAAGTGATCTGCTAGAGCGCTAACAGCGCGTTAGTGTGGGTGGGGTCACTGGCTCTTCCTGTCCCGCCCTCCGCTCAAGCGGCACTGGTTGCCGTGTCGGAACGGGGCAGGGGAAGAATCGAGCACAGGCCCAGGAAGTCAGCGCAGTATTAGCAGTGAGTATCCAATATATTTAAAATGTAGTAATCACAAGTTAAAATACAGTTTTAAAATACAACTGTGCAGGAGCACACAAACAGGTACCGGCTAGTGGGGAGCGCGGAGCGCAGTCACAATCACAGCAGATAGCACAAGCGGGTCGGGGAGACTCTGCCACCGTCCTCCTCTTCCGTAAGAAGAGTAAATTGGCTAGGAGGCAGGAAAAAAGACATAAGAGGGGATTGCATTGTGGCAAATTTCAGAGATATCAATCTGGTGGAATATATACTGAGAAATTCAAATAGAAATCACACCAGTACAATTTGCACCCTCCCCCTGGGGTATTTCTACCCAAGCAGACGGATCGTGAATAACCTAAATTACCCATTGTGGAGCTCAGGGAGGTTACCAACCAACCAAAGGGACAGAACTTCGAGTCACCGTGACCAGTTCCCTTCATCCCGAGATTATCCACAGTGGAGAAATAGATTTGCCCCTCTGCAGTCGCTCGAGGAAAACGACTGACTACCCCCTATACACAACGAGCAAGCAAATATTGCAATAGGGGTTGGACCTGTTCGAACCATGAAAGGGGCACAAGGAAGTGGGGAAGCTATGAGGACAGAAGACCCCCAATTACAGAGGGATGAGGTTGTTAGTGTCCTAGAGACCCATAAAAAAGTAGTGCGCAGATTAAATGACCAGACTCCAGAGGGAAGAAAAGTATCTAGGGCAGGGTTAGTCTTTCTGTCCTGGAACATAGCGGGCCTGGGGGGCAAACTCGGAAATAAGGAGTGGAGGGAGTACATTACGGGTTCTCACATTATAGCCTTACAAGAGACATGGGCTCGAGACCCCGATTCCTGTCAACTGGAGGGCTATAAATGTTTTTTTAGGCCAGCGCAGGAAGGTAGATCAGGGAGGGCGAAGGGAGGGTTAGTTATATATGCGGACCTAGATCTAAAAGGCACATGGTCACAACCCACATGGGTATCAGACACCATACAAGCAGTGGCATTCCAGGGACAGAGGTTCCTAATATTAAATTCTTATAACTCAGGACCAGTTGAGGGAAATTACCCTGTGTTACAAGAACTGGAGTGCAGACTAAGTGGTGAAACTGACTGAAGGCATTGGGGGCCTTGAACCATTTATCCTGTTGATGGGTGACTTTAATTGCCACATATGCCCAAAACTCCTCCCCATGAGCCCTGATTGGTCCTCCTGCCCTGATGAAAGTGGACCACACTTTGAACACAACAAAGAGGGAACCCTGCTTATGATGTTACTTGATAGGTTTGCCCTTACCCACACAATGGACCTGTTGGCACTGGAAACAGGGGACACGCTCACACCAACGTTTAAGGGGAGAGGTTGCTCCTCCATCATAGATTTTATTCTAATATCTGCCTTTGCCAAAGAGCAGATTAAAGAGGTAAGAACTGAGTGGAGTCCCTTTAGTGATCATAACCCCCTAACCCTTGAAATACAATATAAAAGGCCTGCCAGTAGGACAGCCAGTGAAGACACTGTAATCCGCCCAACTGACCAGGGGTGGCGCCTAAGATGGGCAAAGATTAATGCTCAAGAATTCTATAGCTCCCTAGTGAAAATTGGAAAAGAACAAATAGAGGCCTGCCTCGAGCTAACAATAGAGGGCAGAGATGTGGTCCTGGCATTCGAGGCCTTAACCAGGGTAGTTGATGGATTATTAAAAACCAAGCGGCCTATAAAGGACTTGCCATCCCCAAGATGGTTTGACTCTAGCTGCTCGCGGGCTCTGAGGGAGCTAAAACTCAGCCTTAAGAAGTCCCCGAGAACCAAGAATGAAATTGCCCTATGCAGACGTAACTATAAAATGCATGTCAGCAAAGAAAGAGCACGATACAAAAGGAAGTTTGGGCAGACTTGAGGGAAGCAGGAGAAAATAGGGATTATACCCAATTTTGGAGAATTATTAATAGACCCTGCTATCAAGATTACAGTTCCCCTGTTATTATTACCAACATACTCCCTGAGCAATGGATTAACCACTTCAAGAGTCTATACAACCAACAGGGGGAGATAGTTAGGGCTGGAGTGTGGGAGGGGGAGAGACCCACTGATTTAGAATTCTCTTTACCAGAAATTACAAAGGCAATCCAAGGCCTGACGCGTAATAAGGCACCAGGCCCGGATTGCACCCCCCCCAGACCTCTATTTGAGCAATATCGATCTGTGGGCACCGATTATGACTAGAGTACTAAACGCAGCAATAAAAACTGGGATCCCGCGATCATGGTCAACAGCGATGATTGTCCCTATTTACAAGAAAGGGTCCAGGGACAACCCACAACGCTACAGACCAATCTCGCTGATAGATGTCTCAGCTAAACTACTAGGCAAGGCAATTTTAAATCACCTTGTTGAGTGGACTGAAACACACCACACACTAGTAGATACCCAGTACGGTTTCAGAGCAGATAAATCAACTAGTGATCAATGCCTTAATCTTTACCTACTAGTGGCTAAATACACGAAAACGGGCAATGGAACAATGTACATGGGGTTTATGGACTTGGCAGCTGCGTTCGATAATGTAAATAGAAGTAAACTCTGGGCCCTCATGTTCAAATTGGGAATTGACCCAGACCTTAAACATCTTAAAGGAATTACATTGGAACACCACTGCCAAAGTCCTCTATAGCGCGGGGGGGTGAGTACTGATCCCTTCCCGTGCACTGGCAGGGTGAGGCAGGGGTGTATCCTGGCCCCCTTTCCCTTCTCCCTTTACATAAATGACCTGTAGAGTTCAGACGGCTCTGGAGACTGACTGCCCTAGAGTAGGATCGCGTCATATACCAGTACTGCTGCAACATCTGGTCAATGGATTCGTAAGATTCATGGAGAATATGGATCTCTCGTGAACCTTACCAAGTCATTTGTTATGGTGGCAGGAAAAAAAAAAAACAAGAAATTTGTTTTTAAAATAGGCACACATCCCTTAGAAACTGTGAACACCTTCTCGTATCTGGGTCTCTTGTTTGATGGAGAGATTAGGTTTGCCCCTTTGCTAGAGGAAAGGTGCAGGAAACTGGTTTCAGCAAACGGCGCCATTTTAAACTTTGCACGTAGGATGGGCTGTTGGTCACCAGAACAAGTAATGATGCTGTACAGAGCTGTTAGCACTGCCAAAGCCATGTACGGGGCAGAGGGGTGGGGATTTAGAGATGTACACCAGATACAAGTAGAGGAAGATAAATTCCTAAGAAAATGGCTGAAATCACCACAGAACATCCCAGCAGCAATTGTACATAAGGAGTTGGACATTCCGTATATCTCTGACCTGATTAAAGTGAGACCCCTCTTGACCTGGCTCCGAATCTGGTTAAACCCAGAAGCTGAACTCAGTAGACAAATAATTAAAGATTGTCTCCAGAAAGATAGGTGCCTACACATCCCCTGGCTCAAATATGTTAAAGAAACTCTAGAGTGCATTGATCATCAAGCATTATTCACTAACCCGGAAACGATTGATACTTTCTGTAGACATCGGATTCAGAAGCAGCTATTTGACAAATATGACTGTAGCAGGAAACAATCTGACTCTACCAAAATATCTGTAGCGGCGCATTCATTAGTAAGCAAAGGGTATGGAACCTTATTTATTTTTAATGCACAATCAACAAGAGAGATTTTTAATGTGCCGTTTTAGGCTCAATTTGTTGCCTAATATTTTAGCTTACCCGTCTGGTTTTACCTTAACAATTGAGCAGAAGGGTGCCTGCGGCTGCGACAATAGGTCTCCGCAGGACACCTTTCATTTTGTATTATTATGTTCTTTTTATCGAATCCCTCGCCGAAGGTTTCTTGTAGATATCTTAAAGGAGTCAAAACTTGTCATGCTAAATCTGCCTTAACATTTTTGCTAGGAGCAACCGACATGCGCACTCTGTGCTCTATCATGAGTTTTCTAAAAGTTGCTGGTAAATTAAGAAACACTAGGGACTGATTTGGGATGAACTAAATGCTTTTTTTAAATTTACAATAATCTTATTTTTAATATTGTATAGTTCAGAAATGTAATCTATTTTATCTTTGCTGATTTGTACTATGTATTTTTATGATGATTTTTAATCATCGAAATAAAGATTCACTGAACTGAACGCATTCCATTACATTGCATCATACCATTACAATACATACCATAACACCGCATACCATTACATCGCATTTAGTTCATTTTGGGGGGGTTTGGCATCAAGGATCATGTTTGACAAGAAAGAGAAGTACTCATATGAAGTTTTATGAATATTTGGTCTAGCCCTGTATTCCCCAGGGTTAGTTTAACTTTTCTTTGTGTGTGTGTGTTGGAGTTTTTGGGGTGTGTGCTTTTTGCGCTGTTTTAAGGAAGGTGAATGCATTTTAAATGACTGCGTGTGTATGTTTGAATGTATGCAGTTGAATGAGGAACTTCATTGAGAATGTTTAGGATGCGACTGGCAACAGGAATGGCATGTGGGGAACATGTGGTGTTGCACTACTTACTTTATTAAAATAAATATATTGAAGACTTCATGCTGCCTCCCTCTGCCTTGTAACACCATACACCATGTGCACTTTCCAAATATGCCATGCATGTCTAACATGCTTTGCTATTGGTAACCGGGCCTGGTCAATGTCACAATGACTGGACAACTATGACCTCAAACAGATAGGGTCCTGTCTACTGTAACCACTGTGTGACACATCCACACATTTGTCTTGCCTCACCAACTGGGAGGATGCACGCAGAACGATACTTGGCCGGCTTTGCCGGCTTCCTTCTCCTAAGATTTCAAGCAAGGATAATTAATCCCCGACATGGAACATGGCGCCCGCTAGATGTTGAAGCCCCAATTGTATTTCCTTATTTCGCAAACTCTACTTAATCTGCCCTCACCTGTTAGCTGCTATGCGGGGAGATCTCGCCTTTCTCAGTTACGGTGGCCCAGTGGTCCCGGGTCTTCACTGCTGCAGGGCGGAGGTTAGAGATCGGCGCTGGAGGTGGGGAGAAGCCGCGCATGTGAGGAGACCCCGGGACATCGCCTGCTTTTTGCTTCGGTTTATCGGAGGCAGAGTCAGCACCAGTTTTGGTGTTCACCTGGGTTTTGGATTAGGGAATGTTGCGAGGCAGACGCCGAGCAGCTGGGGGAACTCCCCCGTGTAGGACACCAGCGACCAGCTCTTCACAGAGGCACAAGTAAGATTGTGGCAATTTGCTTACCTGAAGGTAAGGGGGAGATCAAAAATCTTTTCTAGGAGAGAATACTTTATTGATGCCTCCCCTGCCTTGCCAAGTGAGAGGTTTCGTGATTTCCTGGCCATCGGGAAAAAAAGGGAGAGGCGCCTCTCTATCGTGTGGAGAAAAGCGACGCAATAAAAGTGGGCATCTCTCCACCTAATGAAAGTAGGTATACTCTTCTAATACAGACATAACTCAATCGATCTTGCACCCTCGAATTTCCCCCCTATCTCTGAAGTCAGAGCATCACTTAAACAACGTAGGCAGGGTGGGGTTATAACTGACAGTCCGTGGAACCGCCGTTAAGGGGAGAGTGGTCAATAAAGGTAAAGAAAGAGGCAGGGGCAAGAAAATAGCCCCTTTAAAAACGAAAATTACTCCATCTGTAAAAACATACTATCAAGTCATGCCCATGTCCACGTCCATGGCCCCGGCCTGTTCAACTATTAAGGTATGAGCTTTACCCACAAGGAATGTCATTCAGGCCATCCCAGTGGGGGGTGAATCTGGGGTTCAGGACCCCTTAGCTGGCAGTGTAGGCAAAGCAACGGTTAAAACCTTGGGAGTTTCTGAAGCCATAACTCCTAAGACACGAAACAGCCAGAGGAAGCAGGAAGTATTGGTACTCTTGACTTTCTCCAAGAGACTGACTGGATCAAGCACTAACTCCGGCAGGGGTGGTAACCGATCCTATGCTTTCATCTATGCTGCTTGACTTTGAATCTGTGGTCCACCCTGCAGTAAGCCTTTCTTATAGATATTCCATCTTGGGAATTCAAGAGGAGCAGATGCAGGTACAGGAGCAGGAATCCCAGCAAAGGGTCCTCAAAAGTATCATCACTCCTGTCCTTGAGGAACTTGTTGTTTCAGTTCCCACTACGCATTCATTAGTCGATATACTTACGGCTATGAAAGAAGAGATGACCAGCAGATTTATAGTATCAGAAATGAACCAAGCTGAGCTGGCTAGTAGGTTCTCTGTGTCCGAAGAAAATCAGGCTGCTATTCAATCATCATGTAAGGTGTTGGCTCAGAAATTGGAAGAAGTTACCTTGAGGACTGACGCAATTGAGTCTGAGATTCCCAAGCTAAAAGAAGCAATTCAAATGACTTCAGCAGATTTGGTAAAGCTATTGGCCCAAAATAAGGAACTAAAGGATTACCTCGAGCGACTGGGAAATCATTCTAAGAAAAACAACCTGAAGTTCCTCAATATCCCAGAAGCTCTTGAAGGGACTGACATAAAGGAGTTTGCAATTTCCTTATTAAAAGGCACAGTTTTGAAAAACTCCCCTAGCATCAACCTTGTACACTAAATCCAAAGAGTACATCAGAATCCCTTTTAGAGAAACCCGGGTAGGCCGAAACCTAGAAAAATACTGGTGAGATTTTTGTCCTATTCTGTTGAGCTGATTTTAACTGCTGTACTTAAGGAAGATGTGATATCATCTACACATTCGGACTTTTGCCCCTTCTCCTTCTTTATTAGATCTGATATCTCCCATACTACTGCAATGAGACAGTGGACGTTGGGAAAGAGGTTAGCTGAATTAAATAGTTTGTGGGCAAAGGCTCAACTGAGGTTTCCTGCCACACTACGCATGATGTGGAACAATCATATGCATCTGATCCGCATACTCGAGGCGGATGCCCTTATTGTTAAAATCCAAAGGGAAAGGGAGGGCAACGAAGGAGGGAGTTGAGGTTAAGGGTGCTCTCAGCTTCAAGTCCCAAGTCTTTAGATTAAGGATTAGTTCATAAGTGTTACCAGAGGGAGGGGCGACCGAATAGGCTTAGCCTATTGGAAGGGAGGGATCCTCAGGGCAAAGGGGGTCACAGGGGGGGAGGTGGGGATGGTAGGGTTCACTGGTTGGGGAGCAGTGGGTAAAAAAATAAAAATATATTCCTCATCTCTTTTGTATCTAAAGAAATGTTGTGTAGCTGGAGAAAGGGGTTCACTAGTTGATGGCAGGTCATTTTAAAAAGGATAGTAAAGTCAACTTTATTTCTTGGAACGTGAACGGTCTAAGGTGCCCACATAGGCAAATGTTGATATTTAAGTACCTAGAACTCTCTCCAGCCCAGGTCTTTCTATTACAAGAGACCCCTTTAACTTCAGTAGAATCTTGTTACATTTTTTCTAAAATCCCTTGAAGAAATTGTTTTTCGCAACAATCAATCAACAGTAGAGGTGTTGCAATTGTGGTGAAGGTGACCCCCTGTGTAATTAAATCTGTCCAGACGGATTAAACAGGGAGATGGATAGTGGCCCAGATGGACTTTGGGGGATTAGAACTAGCTTGTTCTTCCTACTATGGCCCCAATGTAGATGACAGGTACATCAGAACACAGAAAAATGTCTGCCCCCTATATTTGGTCAAGCGGCTCAATTAGAGTCCTATATTTGAAAGTGCAGAGATGAGCTCACTGGAACCAGAAAACAGACCACATTTTTTAGGAAAGTATAAACATCGTTTTATTTATTTTCTTTCAATTTTAAATATATTATTTCATTTCAAAAGAATCACAGCCAAACAAGTGAAATAGCACAATAAACAGTAAGGTACACACCCACCACACCTAGAAATCGTCAGTCAAACTGAACACACACACTCATTCTCCAACATAACAAATATCATACAGTCAGGCATACCCATACATTCTTCATTTGTTTACAACTCATCATACTTCCAGTCAGATGTAGCACAAATATTCTGTCGAGCTAGATCTCCCCGTAACAGGATGGGAGGCCAGGTAGCAAAAATAACAGGACAGACTACAAAACGCCAACGCGCGTTTTGGTGCAGTGCCAGGTCTAAGGCCACACCTTCATCAGGGCAGTCAGAGAAGGTGGGGGGTAGTGTGAAGAAACAGCATACAATCTGCAAAAATTAAACAATTTCAGACTTACATACATGTTCTTAATATGGACAGTTTTAAAAAAAATACATTTCTTATACAATTGATATACATTTCTTTACAATTTGTACAGCATTTCTGGTAGACTACAGTGAGCTCAACACAGTGCAACCCAAAACTTCATTTGAAAGATAACTATTACAAAAGAAACATCGAGGAAATCCCAAGGAACCACAACAAAGAAACAATAAACAGGTCAAAACATATACACTACAGACGTTAAGGATGAGAAGAGAAAGAGGGACCATATTCATTCAGACCCTCACGCACCAATTTATACCTAGGCCACAGGTCAGCCGCCCTGGTTAGAGGTAACTCAGGCGGAAACTCATAGTCGGCAGCTGGCCGGCTTACTATGTGTCAACCCGCCCAACTGAGTTCCCCCAAGGGAGAGCAAGAAAACTTCATAAACGCTAATCTAGTGGTATGACATAAATAATCACGAGCAAAACAGGAGAGCCAGTTTCACAGTTTCCAACCGAGATTTAGCTTCATGACTCCTCGTAGGTTTTACAGAGAGGAAGAAATTGTACAGCGGCAAGGCCCTAGGGATGGTATTAGGGAATTACTGCAAACACAGAGACCCAAGTTTTTGGGCGTCAACTTTGCTGTTCGAAAAGGGCTATAACAGCTCGAATTAAGGCATTCCGGCTTGCAATAATATATCCACTAGTATCCACTTACCCAAAATGAGGTCGAATACGCCTCAGGGGTGGGCCCCCTTGGCTTCCACCGGGGCGATGGAGACTGCGGGGAACCACAAAACCTTGTCCACAAGGAAAGAAGTTAGTCCACTCGAACCAATGGCGGATTCGCGTCACGGAATTCAGGATCTGGGGGGGGGGGATGATAAAAAGATTTTTTTCCCTTTAATAAATGGATATAATTCCCAAGGTCAAAGCGAGATAGTATCAGGTAACCGAGGGAGATGTCAATACCCTGGCACTACAGTGTAGAATCGACCTGCTAACTAGACCCGGTAGGAATCCCACAATGCACTTTTACGATGTAAAGAAAACCCGGCGATGGATTTACATTTTCCAGTTCGTAGAGCTGTCACTAATCAGAGGGAATTTCTAAGAGGTAGAAAAGTTAAATCATTCGCTTCCGCTCCTATGGGACAATTTAGGTGAAAGATAAATAAGGAACAAAACAGAGTCCAAATAAAAAGCAAGAATTTTTGGCGGCAATAATGCCTCTCAACAAAGGTGGGCCTGTCGTTGTCATCGAGTCAGCGATGGAAAGGTCCGAGGTGGAACATACATCTAGAACGACTCGTGGCTACGGGGGATATAACTGTATAGGAAGCTAAATATAACGCCGCTAGAGCCAGGCGGAGCAAACCCGGTAGGTTGATTAAGGGAAGTAATAAAAGCATGCCATCGCTAAAATGCGTGCACTGAGACAAACAATAAGCGCAATAACTCAAAGCCCCAGTCGGGAGACCTCACAAAACATCTTTCGTGGGACAAAATGAAAAGGTGCATCTAGTATGTATACCACCCACCACCGGGCTGCCAAGATTTACCAAAAACTTTCAGAAACTGACAGCAAAAACGTACCTGAGATGCCTGGAGATAGAGCTGGAGGCCAAAACCTTCTCTCGATTAAACAGAAAACCGTCTGGAGGCGAACCCAAAGTTGAACAGCGGGAATACCCGTGGGGTTTAAATGTTGGGCGAGAATGATTCTCGGCCAATAGGGAAGCCATAAGGGGAGTGGCCCAAATTGGGCAAAGAAGGAGCCAAAAACCTGAGACAGAATATCAGGGCGGTCAGGTAAAGTATAGAAGCAAAGAGCAGACGAGGTGTTAGATAGCAATACCGGACCCATCAAGGATTCTTTTTTAAAAGAACACAAAAAATATATAATTACAAATGGAAAAAACATCCACGGGCAAAAAAGACCTCAACAGAGAAAACGATCCATTTTCTATCAAAGAAGAAGGGGGAAAAACTCAACAGAGCCAGACCACATGGGCTCTCCTCGATTTAACACCCAGGGCCTAGATGCCCACTGCTTAAATCACGGGCAAGAGCCACTGTAGATAGTCTTATCTCCCAGGTGTTAACCAGCACGGAAGATAATAAAAACCGTAACAGGGGACGGAGGCACGATGGTAACCGGCCATTATTTGTGAAAAAAGATCTCCTTCACATAATCGCGTTTTCCCAGGGGCAATGTTCATTTAGCCCCTTGTTCACAGAATTTAGAAAAAAAATCCAAAAAAAATCCCTTTTCTTTCTCAAAGCAGTGCTATTCTTCCCTGCTACATAGCGTACCTTCTCAAGAATAGACCATTGAAGGTCTAGTTCAGTATGTTTGGCATTGATATAGTGTTGGACAAGTGGAGCCCCACTTTTCGAGTTTCTAATACTGGATTTGTGTTCGGCGATCCGGTATCGACATTCACGCCCTGTCTCGCCCTCATAGGGCAGCCCAAACGGGCATAGAATGATGTACACTACATTGGTTGAGCGGCAATTGCTCATTCCACTCAATTTGATGCTGCGGTTATCAATCATCAGGGTACTTCCCACCACAGCCTGTGGACATGCTTGGCATGTTCCACAATGGTGGTGACCCTCAACTGGAGGGAGACCTAGAATTCCGGTCTGTCTCATACTTCCAGGTGCCACCAGGGCACCACGTACCAGGTGGTTGCGTAAGTTTTTATTCCTGCGAAAAGCAAATAGGGGTTTTGGTATCATCTTTTCCTGGTCCCCCATGTTGAGGAGATACCACAGGGAATTTACCGTTTGTCTCAGTTTAATGTAGATGACCCCTCATATATCTGCAAGTTGCAAGCTAAACTGATGATGGCGACTCCCCCCTCGCTTATAGAAGCCAATTTTAATGTCCTACTTGATCCATTTAAAGATAGGTCTAATTTGAGCCTTGTTATAGGGGCCCCGAGATCTCGTCGGGCCATGAAAAATTTGTTGTGTGATATGGACCTGGTTAATGTCTGGAGGGCTAAGACGGGAAATCTCCAGGGGTTCATATTTTATAGCAAAAAATATCATCATTCATCAAGAATAGATTATATTTTAGCTAATAGGAATGTGTTAGATAATTTACTTGAGATATCTGTATTATCCAGCCACCTCTCTGATCATGCTCCAGTTTTATTTTCATATTCCAGGAAAGGTAATATTCCACAAACTAGATGGATGCTGAATAGATCAATGCTGTTAGATCCCGGAATCATTTAGTCCATTAAATCATCCTCTTCATAATATTTTTTATTAAACATGGGCTCCACGACCATGGATTATGTATGGGACGCTTATAAAGCTAGCCTGAGGGGCACGTTGCATGGTTTAATCTGTTCCAAAAATCGGGTTAAGGCCCAGGAGCTACATTCCATTTAGGGAAGGATTGTGGAATTAGACGCTTAGAGGAATTGCCTCAACCAGGAGAGTTTAGATAGACTGGCACAAGTTCATAAAGATCTGGAGGGGGGCTAGGCAGGGGCTCAGGAGTATGTTGGACCAGAAGTGTAGGGCACAATGGTTTGCTAAAATATGCAAAACTTTGAATATGGGGAAAAGGCTGGTGCTCTATTAGCATGGAAAGTCAGAGTGGATCGATCAAAAAACAACATCAATGAATTGGTAATCAATAACAATGGAGAAAGTCTAGCAAGGCAGAGGACCGGCAAATGTGTCTCCTCTCTCTTTTTACGGATTTGTATAAGGAGAACCTCTCCCCATCCCAAGACAAAATACAATCTCGGTTACAGGGCAAATCCCTGCCCATTTTAACTGAAGCCAGTCGGGCCTTTCTTGAAGCCCCTATCACCGAAGAAGAGATTAGGAATCAAATAAAGAAGTCTAAAAATAATAAAGCTTCTGGACTGGATGTTCTTCTGAACGAAGTTTATAAACTTCTGTCGGACGAATTGACCCCGGAATTGGGCACTTTATTTAATTCAGTTTATAGACCAACAGGTGAGGTCCCTAAATCCTGGAAAGAAGCTACCATTGTTTTCATATTGAAGCTGGGAAAGGACCCACTAAAGGCCGACTCCTATCGCCCAATCTCCCTGCTGAATGCCGATTATAAGATCTTTAAGGGCATTGTGGCGGGAGATTGGCCAAATTGGTTCCTAGCCTGGTTAATATCGATCAGAAGGGCTTCATTGTAGGGAGGTACATCCAGGAACAAACATAATTGTTGATTGGAAATATTGATTTGGCCATGGAAAGATCAGAACCTTTGGCAGTGGTGGCCTTGGATGCTGCCAAGGCATTCGATAGGGTTTGTTGGAGGTATGTCTGGAAGGTCCTTGAGGGAATGGGCTTCGGCCCTGTCTTTGTTCAAACCTTGAGGAAATGCTACCAGGGAGCCTCCGCAAAGATCCTGCTGAATGGCACGCTGACTCCTAGTTTTGACATCCAGAGGGAAACCAAAAAAGGGTGCCCCTTATCCCCTCTGTTGTTTAACATCTATATTGAGCCTTTGGTGCAAGCTATTAGATTAGATGACTTAATCTATCCTTTTAAATCGCAAACTTATCATTGCAAGCTAGCATTGTATTCAGATAATATTATCATATATACTAGTGACCCAGGGGCAGCTATTCCACGGCGCGAAGCCCTTTTGGAGGAATTTGGCTCTATTTCTGGTTATCTAGCTAATTCTTCCAAAACGGAAGTAATGTGTTGGAACATTGACCATTGGGGAGGTTCTACCAGTAACGTGTTTAAGTACTTGGGTGTTAAAATTGTCAAAGACTTGGACAAAATCCCCCTGATTAACCTGGATAAAATCATAAAGGAAATCGATCACCTCTTTGCCAGATGGAGGAATCTTCCCTTGACAATCTATGGAATGGTCAACCTGGTGAAGATGGTCATTCTCCCTAAATTGACCTACTTTTTTAATGCAGTTCTCCTGGCCTTTCCTAGTAAGAGTATCAGAAAGATTCAGGGTAAAATCAGGAGTTTTATCTGGGGAGATAAAGGCGCAAGGATGTCTTGGAAAAAGCTGAGGAGGAGGCTCACTAAAGGTGGGTTGGCCCTCCGCGACATCAGATGGTACCTAATCGCCTTTCAATTTAAGGGTATTAGGATGCTGCTTTCGAATCTGGATGGGACATCGTGCGGTAGGCTCCTGAATGAGATGGCCATGGCCGAAGGGCGGGTGGAGGAGAAGGTTTTCTATGTAAGTTTGGGGCCCCAAGATACTTCAAATGTGTGCATCTTAAGGTCCTTAAGGCCGCCCTGGAAACGTGGTTTACAGTGAGACCCAGATGGGGCATTGGATATTTCTCGTTCCTATATGGGACTCCCCTAGGACACCACTCTACCTTAGAGACAGTCTGGCGGTACCAATTAAGAGAGCGGGTGTGGCTATGTGGTCTGATTTGAAGGATATAGAATGAATTCTTCCATTGGAGGTATTAAGAGTGAATATAGGCCCTGCTCTCTCTAAGTTTAAGTACTTACAACTTAAATCATAGTATGAGGCAGAAGTTGGTGAAGTAAGGGGGAACTGGGAATTGGAGCGGTTATTGCAAAACGTTCAGCCAAAAAAGAAAGAGCTATCCATGTGGTATACAAGGTTTCTTGCAGAAGATGCAGACCTCCCACCCCAATCATTGGTCTGTAACCAATCTCCCCTTGAGTCCAACACTGAAGATCTTTTTCAGCCTTCTTTAAAATTGCTCTACAAATACATCAAACCAGCTAGCTTAAAAAAGATTGTTTTTTTTCTTTGTGAACAAATTATATTACACCCTGGCCAGGATAGCCAAGTTTGCTACGCCCCCCCTCCCTAAATGTCCTATGTGCAGACTACCTAAGGCTGACGATATCCACATCTTTTTTGAGTGCCCGGAGCTAAGATCCTACTGGAAAGATGTGGGAGAGTCTCTATCGAGTATCTTTGAAGTTAACATCGAGGTTAACCTCCGACTGGTGTTCTTCGGGAGGCAATGGTTCATCTAACTTGGCAGGGCCGGACTGGCTACTGGGAGTTATGGAATGCTGCTGAGCTGGGGGCTGATTTCGTTGATGGGGACCTGTATGTGCTGAACGAAATTCGTTTTGCTTTGTTTATTTCGAAGCACATGCAAGTCTCCATGAACTAAATCAGCCCCCCTGTAGTGACATCAGCCCCCAGCTCGGCAGCATTCCAAAACACCCGGTACTCAGTTGGGCCCTGTAACTTGTCTTTATCACAGTCCCATAGGGGGTTGTTGTTATACCTGATATTGCTTGCTCGGTGGAAATTATGTATAAAGTGGAAAGTTCCGATTTCCCCGAACTGAGAAGACTTGCTTAAATCCTCTTTTGCTATGGCACGATTAGAGCAAGAGGGTAATCGGGAAACATCGACCAATATCTGGCAAAGTCTACTGAGCTGGGGTCGTGACCCGCGATTAATTTGTCTTCTTTGAGAGTAATTGAAAATGTGTTGGTCTGCCCTCCCCCCCCCCACCCCCCCGGGTCCTATGATTACACCAAGCCCTTACTACCCCGGGGCTGACCTAGGCAAATGTAGTTAGCCACGGGACACTCAGCTGAAAGGTTTGACGGCTTTTCAAATCTGCAGAAGCCTATTGGTGAGATGAGTACAAAAAAAATAAAAAAAGGATAACTAATCCTAGAACTCCACGAAGGCTCCATACCTCCCTAGTCTACTTATTGCATCGCTAGTGAGGGATGGTTTTAGACTGTGACTTCCTTTGCCTGACAGGACTGACACGGCAGATTTACAGCTGATTCAATTTCGACCCCCCCCATGCCCAATGGGGGTGCATTCTATTTTCGTTCAGCTCCACCAAGATTTGGTCTGGTTGTTGTTTCTTCCACTGTCCCGGAGAGGCTCTGAATCTTAAAGATTCAAAATGCGTCAACACCCATCAAGGTAGCAAGCGCTATATAAATGTAAACCTTTTTCCCTCTTCTATCCCTCCAATATCCTTCTCAAGCCACATAACTGACTAACATATTCACCACTCAAATTACTTTCATATTACATTATACTAATTCACCAGTAATCCTTTATTGGTTCCGGAATAGCCTGCTGTTCACCAAAAAAGTGGTTCAATGCCTCGTCAGCGGTAGTAAGCGCTATATAAATGCAATTACAATACAATATAATACAATCTGGAGGAGTCTCTTTTTGCTCTGTGCTGATCTCTACGGACACACACTAGGAAACAGAGGGCACATTTGTCCTTCATGGTATTCCCTCAATAGACTGCCCCCTGTAAGGACGGTGCAATAATTAGAAACACAGTCAAAATATGTACAAACAACTGGAAGACTGAAGAGAGTTTATAGTTGCTAACCAAATTGTAAAGTCAGAACTTGTGCAACGCAGTATACTTTTTCCTTGTGTTTTGTTGGTTCATTTTGTGTAATTTACATGTAATTGTATGTCATATGTGTTTTATTATGTACACTTCAGGTACCTGTACCTGGAGTGAGGATTACAATGCGTGCAAATAAATCAGAATAAATAATTATTTGTATAATTAAATACATCACCAGTAATTAATTTAGATTTTCACGGTGCAATTAACCTCTGTAATAATTTATTCCATATAATACAATTTTCTTTAGTCTAGATTGCCTCACCAACTAGTCAATCTCAATGTAACTAAAATCAACCTACTGACACCAATCAATTAAACCTCTTGTGTTATAAGTATTGATTTCTTATTCAACGCCTTGAAACAATTGAGTTTAGCAGTGAGAGCGATACAAGCACAGTAAATGCAAACATAAATGGCGCATCTTGGTGGTAATAATAATAATAATAATGATTATGGACTGTGGTTCTATTTCAAAAAGTGGAAAGATGTTTCTTTCAATGACAGACAGCATATTGGTTTTGATCGATGCATGAGCTTTCATTTTATAGCACTTTATACCTTTTGATTATTCAGTTTGAACCTTGTCATTGTCCTCATGTTTTGGTCTCCGGCGCACTGTACAGAATACAAAAAGTTTAGAAGAAAAAAATCACTATCCAAAATACTGTTTTCTTTTTTTCAGCCAAACCAGCAGTACAGAGGAAGATATCGCTCGCATTCACAGAATCCTCTGCATGTTATCCATTCCACCTTCTGCAAATACAAGGGCAGGACGAGTCTGAGGGCAATACGGGAAACTATGTAAGGATTAGTCCTGATGTAAACAAATTGGGAGCATCTTTATCCTTTACAGAGGCTACTCTACCCTCTACCTTGTAGGAGTTCTTTATCTTCTAAAGCAAAGAGTTCACCAATCAATGGTTGGTGCTTTGTCCTGGATTCATTTAGCGATGCAGTCTATGCCAAGACGTTGAGGCAACAGTCTTCCTGCAGATATGATATCCATTCCTAACACGTAATACCATGAAGATGTCTACAGCAAAATAAGCGGACTCGCCTTTCTGGTGTATGTTTCACACAACTGGACAGGATAAACTGAGCCTACACTTTTACCTGCCGGATTGCTTTCCACACCAAAGCCTACCCACTCGTAATATAAGTTCCGATTTGCCACCTCCTTCACTCCAGTCATATCTTCTAAATCCTTGCGTTTAGTGGTCACTGTAGCCTCCTTAAGCTCGTGGACTGTTTTGCCTCAGGTTTGAGCGCTGATTTAAAAGTGAATCCCCATGCTCTCATCCACTCCCACAGTACCAAACGAGAACTGGACAATGTGGAACAATTCCCAACTGGAAAGGCCCATCGTCAAGTCAGTTTTAAACTCAATATGCCTCCTCGTCTGCATCTTTGGGCTGGCTGGAAATGGCGCTGTTGCTTTCTTCTTGGGGTTTCGGATAAAAAAGAACAAATTTACAATCTACATACTCAATCTCGCATTGGCTGATTTCCTATTTCTTCTCTTTACATCATTCCTTATGGTTTTCGTCACAGTTTTTATCGTGCGGGCTGAGACCATAGACCAGCACCCTGACAAAGATATCATCCTGAAAATATTACACCCAATCCTGCTGATAGCTCTCTTTGGGTATAGTGCTAGCCTCTACATTTTGACAGCCATCAGTATGGAGAGGTGCTTGTCTGTTCTCTACCCAATTTGGTACCAGTGCCGCCGGCCAAAGCACCAGTCTGCTGTGGTGTGCAGCCTGCTCTGGCTGCTGTCCTGTCTGATGACAAGCAGTGAATTTTTTATCTGTGACAAGCATGAGTATTTGTCTGTGGGGGAAGATTTTCCTATAAACGACAAATGGTGCGACGCAACCTATTTTTCTATTGGTTTTCTCAATTTCTTGATCTTCACTCCACTAATGGTCCTCTCCAGCATGACATTGATCATTAAAGTCAAGAGAAACTCCTGGAAGCGACAACCATCCAAACTCTATGTAGTAATTGTGGCCACTGTGATTCTGTTCCTTATCTTTGCCCTGCCAATAAGGGTGATGCTTCAAGTGGAATACAAGTACCGCACTCATCTGCCAATGATTGTTGCTGATATGTCATCCCTGCTCTGCTCGATCAACAGCAGCGCCAACCCGTTTGTTTATTGGTTTGTGGGACACCAGGGTGGTAGGAAGGCTTCTTTCCAGATGATACTCCAGAGGATCTTTCGGGAAGATACGAAGGAGGACACACATCAACACCTGCAGGAGATTGAAGACAGCAGGGTGGCAAAGACCAACGTTTCAGAAGTAGAGGATATAATGTAAAAGAAAGCACAGCACATGTCTGTAGTTCCAGAATTGGATGTTCACTATTAAAAATATGTCAGATAGATGTAGGTGTGCTGTACTAACGACATATACTAAATGTTCATGCATATCATGTAACCTACCTAATTAGGACTTTGTATTTCTCTTGTGCTGCTCCTGTTACAATGTTCACTTATGTTTAGCTGGAAGGGTTATTTATGTTGTTGCTGTAACATAAAGCCATTTCCTCCCACCGTAATGTGATGTTAATGAGCACAAATTAGATCCATGCACTCTATCCCATTATGTTTATATTGCAAGTACTTTGGGATTTTCCACTTTGTTTCTCTGGTTCACTTTCCTCCCCGCTCTATCAGTTGTCCTGGTTTTCCTAAGGCTACATTGCATGCAGAATGTGCAAGGACAATTCCTTCCTAAGGCGTAAAGAGCTACCTTCTCAAGGGTGTTCAATCATGGAGAGGCAAAGCCACACAGATGGAGAGTAATTATTTTATACTTGACAAATGTGCCCTTATAATCTCCTATTTTGAAATTATCATTTTTGTTTTTTAATATCCTTGAACTTACATTTTAGATTTTTTTCTTTTCCATCTTACATTATTCAATTAGCATTAGGTTATCAATGTCCTTTTTTTTTCTTTTATTTTGTCGTTTTCTGTTTTACACTTTCATTTAAAAAAGTATTGTTTATTTTTGTATATTATGCTTGCATCCTTTATTCAGTGTCTGAGAACCTGCCACAGTCTTGCAAAACTAATCAAATAAAAGCTTTAAAGTGAAAAACACTTGAAAGAAAATAATAGCCCCTTCAGTGTCAGCTCAATGCACAAGCAAATTGCTGTCACTTAAACAAGAAGAAGCCAATGGTTGAAGTTGGCTGACCAACTGCCCCATTCTGTATATTGTGGTGAGTGGAAGAAAAGTGTGAACACGTGTGTGCAGTGTAACAGCTCAATTGGTGAAGACCGCTGACCAAATGTACTCAAATATAAGTGACCTACATATGATTATAAAAACAATAGCCACATTAACATCTCAAGCTGTATTAAAGGCCAGGCCTAAAACCTGTTAACAGTTTCCCAGACCTGAATGATTTTTAACTTGGATGGGGACTATGATGGTGAGAAAGATCGCCTAATGTGTCAGCACGGCATTTTGGCTGTAAATAGTGCTGGACAGTTTACTTTCTGCAGTTTCCACACATTGCTATTCATTCCCTTTGCTATGCATCAACAAATATGAGGCTGGAGGCAGGCAAAATAAACTTTTTTTTAATTTTTATTTCAGATAGATTTTGTTGAGAGATTTTATACAAACAAACATACAGTACAGTGTCTGAATGAGGTAAAGTTGTAGTTACCCGTGGCATCTGATCTTACCCTCGAGCATGCAGTATAACTGAAAAACAAGATCCAAACTAGTAAGCAATCTGCACCTGTCTGAGAGCATTCTGTATAAGCGACAAGGGCTTAGGGTGGGAAACTCCACTCGGTGTCTGACTTTTTTGCATCTCCTTGACAAAGTGCGAAGGCGAACATTGGGAAAAAAGTGTCAAGATTTACAATAAACACACTTGGCAACTGCCATTAGGAGTCCCTTCTGAATTACCAGAGGAGAAATGGTGAGTGGATTTTTGCTGCTGCCCTGTTTTGAGGGGTATTTGTTTGCATACTTTTTTGGGACTCCTGCATACCAAGGCCCATATTTATCAAACTTTTACACAGTACAAAGCACCTAGACACCTTGCTAGGCTGCATGAAAGACGGATGGCAGGAATGTATCATATCCATCAAAATATGGTGCATTCTTGCCCTCTGCCAGTGCTGGCGCACAATCAGGCGCCCTTGCGTCATGGAGCACGAGATCCTGCACTGTTGGGAGGACTGCTTTTGTGCAGGAAGGGACACCTTCCTATACAAAAACAATCCTCAGAGGCATTTTCTTCTTTCTATGTGGGCTACAGAATGCAGCACACAAAGAAAGAGGAAAAACAAGGAGAAATAAAGATATATGCAGCATTGTACAAGTGGGGGGGGGGGAGGGGGAGTAGCTCAGTACAATATCCACAAAGATTGGCCTAATGCTGGTGTCATCCCCTATGGTGGTGCAAAACAGATTGCCTTGCATGATGCATAGGCCCGCACCACAGTATAGAGGTAAGTGTGTGCTGTCAAGCATAGGTTTTTCTAAGGAGGAATAGCCTTCCAGCACATAGTCCGATAAGTAAAAAAAACTAAAAAGGTTCGCATCCACTGCATGAGTGCTACGCACTTCAGCACACATGAATTGTGCCGATTTTATTTTAACGAGAACACATTGGTTGCGTCTGCTTCAAGATGACATTAGCATACATTCCAATAGACCTGATTGGGGTAGGAGACTCCCGATTTCTTATCCCAAAATGGATTTAATTAAGGTGTCCCCTTCCTAAAATGGCCTCTGCCTCAATACAAGCCAATGCGGAAAGTGAATTCTGCCTTTTCTTTTTTCTTTTTTATAAAATCTTACATACAAAATGGAAAATGCTGGCATGCTTGCATTAGTTTTTGACACAAAGCCTATTGTATCTACTTTAGTAGTTAGGGCTTTCCATAAAATCTATGTGTATTGCATATATCCGCCACAGCAATGCCCTTTGACACAAGGTAGTGAGAAGCAGTGTTTACACTGTGAAAAGATTCCAGAGCAATAAAGGTTTGCGCTGGATAGTAAACAGCCTGCATCGCTTTGCAGCCTTAGTAAATCTGAACCAGCTGGTATCTTTAGTGGAGCCTTAACCTGACATTCTTTCATCGCTTCAAATGTGCTGTTCATTCTCAGAGCAGGCTGAACTCACACCTTTCCCAAAGGATGAACTAAGATTGATATCAGCTGTTATCATGGTGGAGGTGCCCACAGTTTGAGAAACTAAGTAGGAGTAGAAATCACTTGTAATTCCCTCATATTTACTTGAGATTCATAGTTTACATAAGCTCTTGCTCACTTGCTGTACATCCTTTGAAAGAAACACAACTACTTGCTCAATCTAGCTCAATGTGATTGTATAATTATGCTTGGAAACTGTAGTATAGAATATAACATCCTGTCTCTTCTTTAAAAAAGTATTTAAACAAATTTTGTGGGAGATGAATCCTTTTCTTCCTCTTGAGATGAGCTGATATGCTCGATCACTGTCCACTGAACAGCCGGTCTATATATTTGATGACCATATGGCAATTTTGCCAATCAGACTATTAATCCCAAGAATTCTTGAGTTTGTTTTTTGGCTGGAGAAGGTTTATTGTCCCTAGGATCCACTTTCACTTCAAATGAAGGAGCCATTTTAACTTCCAATGTCTGTTGTAAGATTAGTTAGACATATTTCTTGTGTTTCTTGCTAATAAATCAATCTATCAAGTCGTATTTGTAGAGCCAGGCTTGTCACCCAAGAGGGTATCCAAGCGCTAGTTGCAAGTCTCCGTCGTAGAGCCAGGTCTTGATCCTCTTCCTGAAGTCAGTCATCGAGGTTGCTGTGTGGAGGTAGAGGGGGAGGGTATTCCAGGTTTTTGGCGGCGATATGGGAGAAAGAATGTGCTTCGGCATATGCAAGGGATCTGTTCGAGGGCAAGGTGTGTGAAGTGGAAGTTCCTGGGGAGTCAGTGGAAGTGCATGTGGTGGTTTATGTAGGCGATTCCTTGGTTGTCCAGGGCTTTGTAGATGTGGGTCAGGTTCTTGAAATGGTATCTCATCTGGATTGGCAGCCAGTGGAGGTCTTTCAGGTACTGGGTAATGTGAGTTCTCTTGGGCAGGTTGAGGATCAGTCTGGCAGCTGAGTTCTGAATCATCTGGAGTCTTTTCATGAGTTCAGTGGTGGTGCCTGCATAGGGTGTATTGCCGTAGTACATTAGGCTGGTAAAGAGGGCCTGCATTAACATCTTCCTGATGCTAATGGGGACCCACTTGAAGATTTTGACAAGCGTGTAGAAGCATGCTGAAGAGACCTAGCGATTCATGGAGAGTACACTGTAAAGGATGATGCCGAGGTTTTGGGTGTGGTCTTTCGGCGTGGGGGTGGATCTGAGTTCCGACGGCCACCAGGAGTCATTCCAGAGGGGGGGTGTTTGCTGAAGATCAGGACTTCAGTCTTGTCCATGTTGAATTTCAGGCAGTTGTCCTTCATCCACGCTAAGACGTTCTTCATGCAGTTGTGGAAATTGGTCTTCATTGGGTGGGGTCGGCTGAGAGCGAGAGGATGAGCTGAGTGTCATCGACATAGGGGATGATGTCGATGTCGTACCATCTGACGATGACCACAAGTGGAGTCATGTTGACCTGGAACAGTGTTGGACTGAGGAATGAGCCTTGGAGGATCCCGCAGCCGGTGTGCTTGACTTGAGATGTGAAGGGAGGAAGGTGAACTCTCTGGGTGACTCCTATGAGAAATGATGCCATCCATCTGAGCACATTGTCTTAGATACTAATCTGGTGAAGGCGATCAATGTGAGTGTGGTGGAAACTGTCAGAGGCTATTTAGAGGTCAAGCAACATCAGGGTGGCTGATTCTCCTCTGTCGAGTAGGGTGCAGATGTCATGTGTTGCAGCAATCAGAGTAGTTTTGGAGCTGTGATTGGCTCTGAAATCTGATTGGGAAGTGTCCGGTAGGTTGTTTCTCTCCGGGTGTTTGGAGAGTTGGAGGCTGATGGCCTTCCCCGGACTTTGGTGGGAAACAGGAGCAGTGAGATGGGATGGTAGTTCTAGAGCTAGCTGGGGTCTTCCAAGGGTTTCTTGAGGATGTGCCTAACCACAGCGTGTTTCCAGGGGTTGACAAAGGTGGCTGTGGTTATTGAGGCATTGAGGATGGTGGTGAGTTGGTAGCTGATCTCGTCGCTTCTGAGGTTGAAAAGTTGGTGGTGGCAGGGTCGATGGGTGCTCCCGAGTGAATGGAGTTCATAAGAGGGTTTGTGTTTGATGTGCTGAGTTCTCATGTGGTGAATGGGTGGTTGGCGGTGGTGGACGATTCAGAGATGGGGAGGTTGGAGGGTTGGGAGGTTTTATAGATGGTTGTTATCTTGTTGTGGAAGTGGTCAGCATGGGGGTTGCAGAGTTCCTGTGAGGAGATGTTAGACTTTTCGGTGGCTAGCGGGCAGGTGAACTCTCTGATGATGGTGAAAAATTCATTGGCTTGGTTGGCACTGGTCTTGATATGGTGGGTCAGGGCCTCCTTTTTTGCAGCTTTCAACTGTTGGTGGTAAGGACAGTTATGCCTATTACTGCTTCTTGGTCAAAGAAATTATAATTTTAATAGGGTGTAAACATATAAATAACCATAGGCCCTAATTTACTAAAGCTTTGCACTGGCAGAAAGCAACACAAGATCTCTTAAGGGTTTTTACTATCTAGCAAGTGAGGTGTTTTGCACTGGAATGATTCCTTTTTTGCAGCGCAGAAAACCCTTTGCGCTACCATACATCGCTTTGTATCAACAGTGCATTACAGGGGTATAAAATGGCTTATCAGGGCAAATACTTATTGTTTTTGATACAAAATGTGACCTACTAAAATATAGTTTGTGCCAAAAACTAACACCTCCTTGAAACAGGCGTTAACAAGAGGAAATATGTTTTTTTTCTC
Source organism: Lissotriton helveticus (assembly GCF_964261635.1). Taxonomy (NCBI): domain Eukaryota; kingdom Metazoa; phylum Chordata; class Amphibia; order Caudata; family Salamandridae; genus Lissotriton; species Lissotriton helveticus. The sequence continues at coordinate 1,738,985,717 of NC_136065.1, forward strand.
AATAAATCGAAGCATTGTGTTATTGCCGCAGTGCACCGCACACATCAAATGTGGGCTATTCTGCTTAGTTTTTCTAGATAAAAGAATGTGTATTGGAAGCCTTTGCTTGCCGTACAAATCTATACTAGACAGCGCACAATCATCTTTGCGCTTTGGTACAAGGCTGCGTTTTGTACAAAGCAGCCTGTTTGAGCACAAGCACAGATGATGACACGCAAAGCAGGCCAATCTTGCACGATAAGGCTCTCATCTGTGTTTTCCCTCTTGTGTAAAAACTGTGGAGTAAATTTCGTTGCTGTGCTGTTTTGAGCGAAAAATCTGGCCCATGGCAAATAAACTTGCGCTTCTCCTTTTCATGCTATTTTTTTTGCTGAAGCTTGCACACATCATGTTTAGATTCACTTTTTATAAACTGTCTTCTTATCCACCTGTCACTATACATAAACTATGTTTAATCAAACGGTTTGACATGTAGATGTGTACTTGTAATGGCAGCCACAGTGTGCCTTGTGTATATTTTGGGTTCAATAATTGTGTGTAAGACTTGTTACTGCTGATAAGCAAGTTTTCAAAATAACTGACAGCACAATTGCTGTGACGTGATAGTATCACGGTAGTTAGCATGTATTATGATATGTGTGCCATGTTCCAGTGTAACTTCTGCTCTTCGGCAACTGCTAAAGAGTAGTAATGCGTAGAGCTTCTTTTCCTACTTAGATCCATCCATCTTCACTTAGGATTGTATATCTCTGTGCATGTTTCTGTGCGCATCTATTTGTTGACATCGAGTAAAATGTAACGTAACGTATTTGTATAATTTGTGTTGAACAATAAAAAATATTACATTCCCAGAGGGATGTATTGAAAAGTTTCTGACTCAGGCATCTCGTTCTTTCCACATCAACTAGACAAAGAAACCTTGGGTGAGATGGGAAAGTGAAAATGAAGATAATTGAGGAAACTACAAGATTATAACCAAAGCACTGACAAACACCTAAGCCATTAAACCGATATTTGCATTTCATTTTGAACATTCATTAAGCAACCAATCAGTGGTCACCCCTTCCCTTCGCTAAACCTAAAGCATGTTTTGAAACATGAATATTGAGAGTGCGATAAGTTGGTTTTTTGGGGTTGTGGGGGCTAACTAAGCAGACGTAGCACCTGTTCCCAGGTTTCACTGCAGGGATACCATCTCAGTAATGTATGCCAAATCAGTTAGCTCTACAAGAAGGAGGGAATCCTGCCTAGAATGCTAAATTGGCCTACAGATGTGTGGAGATTAGCTGTTACACTACCAATGGAAGTTTCAGTCATCTCGGTTTGTGATGGTAACCAGGCCCTTCTAATCACACTTTCGATAATGGGGAGAGGTATTACTCTGAGCCCTAGGCGTCCTCTTTACAGTCCTAATAGCAAGAGCTTTGCCTTCTTACATGAACAGAATGCCACAAATTTTTTGTTGAAATTTTTGTGCAATATTTACAGTAAAATGCATCCTTCCTTAATGTGAGGCCGTTTTCTTGCATTTGCAAGGATCCCACATGGATGCGATCATTCTGCAGTCCGGATTTTGACTGCTGTCAGCATGTGTCACTTGAGGCACGTTTTGGAGTACTCTCCATTTTGCCGGTACGTTTGCCCACTGCTCTCTGCTTGACATTGTTTCATCAAGTTGACCATGTTAAGAAACAGGCATACTCATTAGAAAAAACTTAAAGTTAACATTGATCTGGTGTATTTTTAATGAGGGCTGCCTCGTCCCAAAGACAGGAAAGTCAAGCTTTCTATTCCTCTACACAAATCTTGGGGGCGGGGAGTTTCAAAGAATAACAAATGTGGTGGAATGGCCAGAGCTGCCGACTACGGAATAGTAGTGTATGGAACTCTCTGCGGAATTCGAGGAGTTACAAAGAACACTGCGAAATTCTCTGGAGTTCTTCCAAAACCGAGTCACAAGAAATCATTTTAAAAAAGGATGATAAAGAAAGGGGGCAGGGTAGAAACACCCTGACGGCCTAGGCCTGCTCAGGGGGTCCCACAAGGTCAAATAAGCATTTTGTTTTAAAAAAACAAATCGGCAGAATTTGTGCTGGGCACGCAAATATGGCCAAAATGTTTTTAAAAAGCAAAGCACGGCCTCTCGCTTTGTTTCTTTAAGCCCCCGGGCGGACCCCCCTCCAATCCCCGGGGACCACCACCTCCGCCGGGCACTAATTATTTAACTACGGGGGTCCGGGGATTGGGAGGGGGCCATCCCCCAGGGCCTGCCCCAGCAATGTCCCGGGGTGCCCACCCCTGGGACATTGCAGTTTGCAAGGGCAGGGCGGGAGCACTGCCCTGTCATTGCAAACTATCCTTCGCTTGATGGAATGCTAAGGATCCTTAGGGGCCAACTAGCCCACCAGATACCTCCAGTAAGCCCCACTTAGTGGGTTTGCTGAGAAGTGGTAAGAGGCCACACCACTTTTTACACCACTCTGCAAATGCGGCTGTTAGGGCCATGCTGGTGGGGTGATGAAGTCCTCTTGTGTCCTGAGGACCTGAAGACTGAAGTGGACTTAATTTCTTGAGCAGCAGTACGTCAGGCTGCACGTTTGCAGAGTGGTGTGTAAAAGGGGACGTGGCCTCGGACCACTCTCAGCAATCCAGCTGTGTGCGGTTTACTGGAGGTAACAGTAGGGCCTGTTGCCCCCCAGGAACCCTCAGGAGGCAAGGGGACTTCATCCCCCAACCAAGAGCGCACGAGGAGGCACATTTGCAGAGTGGTGGACAAAGGGTGCATGGCCTGTGTCCACCTCTCAGCAATCCCACTGTGTCGGGCTACTGGAGGTAACAGGTAGGCTAGTTGGCCCCTAACCAGCCCCAGCAGCGAAGGGGACTGTAATCCCCATCGAAGAGCATGCCATTGAGCGCGTTTGCAGACTGGTGGGCAAAGGGGGCGTGGCCTGCTATGAGAACTTACTAATGCCGCTGTGTGGGACCTACTGGAGGTAATAGGAGGGGTAGTTGGCCTCCAAGGTTGTCCTTGGGGGTCAACTACCCCTCCTGTTACCACCTGTTGTGTGCAGTGAAATGATGTAGATAGAAAGTATGTGGTTTTTAGTGTATAGGAATTATGTGTTATGGAGAATAATTGTGTGGTATGATAGTCTGTGTTGTGGAGTGGTAACCTCAGGTTTAGTCTTCCTCGTTTCCATAGAATCTAAACTATTAACTCAATGAGACAAAAAAAGAAGGAACCATTGAGGAGCACTTCTGGACCTAGTCAGAGGTATGAGCAGGGCCACTGGAATTATGCGACTGCTTGACTGCACCAACTTTTGCACAGTTATACATTTTCCTCATTTACCATATAATCCATCATCAGATGTATAATCTGCAGATTGGGAAAAAAACCTTGTTTCTAGCTCAAACGGTTCAAATGTTAGCAAAAATGCAGCGACAAGTGTTACAGCGTGATGGAAGGCCCTTCGCAAACCTAGAATGGTCACCTGCTACTTATTGCTAAGATTGAACAAATCTACAATCCGTTTCTAATGTGTTGAGCGTCGTCGACACTCCCACCCTGCCACGTACAGAGTCTAGCGAGAATGACATGCTGGCTCGTTTTTCTCCCTGCAGGGCTCTAAAGTAGAAGAGTTGCTGAAAGCAGCAAAATCAGGACCCCCTACTGATATCATGCTGGCCAAATTGTTTGCCTTATTGGCTCGGCCTCTAGCTTCTTCTATTGGTTCACTACTCAACTACTCACTGAATGAGGGTAAAGTGCCGTTGACTAGGAAAGCTGTGCAAATCCTTCCTATTATAAAAAAAAACAATTTACAGCCCACTGAGCTATCTAACTATCGCCCTATCTCGCTCCTCCCCCTCATGATCAAACTCTTGGAGCGACATGTCAACTCGCAGCTCATGGAATGTATTCAATTTGGTTTTCGACCAAAACATTCTACTGAAACAACTCTCATTGGCGTTACAGACGTTATCAAACTTGCACTGGACAAGGATGAGGCAGTGTCTTTAGTGCTGTTGGATTTGCCTGCTTCCTTTGACACTGTAGCGCATCACAGACGATTGAAAAGACTGACGGAAATTGGCAAAGTAGGATCTGCCTTTCACTGCTTCTCCAGCTTTCTGGAACAGCGCACCCAAACTGTGAATCTGGGTATCTTCTGCTCTGGAGCCGAATATCTTAACAAGGGGGTTCCACAGGGCTCATGCCTTAGTCCCACGTTATTTAATATATACGTGGCCCCCCCTTGCAAAGGCTATTAGAGATCACTGCTTTGTCCCCTTTTCATATGCGAACGACACCCAACTTCTGTTTGTGTTTGATAATAACTTGGACGCAACTAAACAGCTGTTTGCAGAGGGTATGCTTGGATAATGAGGAACTTCCTCCAGTTAAACCCCAATAAAACCGAAGTCTGCCTGTTTGGCAAAGCTCAACTTCTCTTTTGGTGGCCGGCAGAATTGGGCCCGGCTCCTATTCCCATTATCAAGGCTAAAAACTTAGGAGTGTATCTGGACCTTTCTCTATCTACGAAGTAGCAGGTGGCAGATGTCTCAGGTAGCTGTTTTGGTATATTAAAGCTTCTTCAGAGAGTGTTTGATCTTCTCCCCCTATCAGTCTGCAAGACTCTGCTCCAAGCCCTGGTAGTTAATCGATTGGACTACTGTAATGCAATTCTGGGAGCGGCAAGCGAGAGGGTGATAAACAGGTTGCAAGTAGTGCAGAACACTGCTGCTCGGCTGGCTTTCAATCAACCACCTAGGGTTCCCTTCAGGCCGTTACTGGAAAGCCTACATTGTCTTCCCATTCGTGATTGAATTAAAGTTTAAAATGTGTTGTTTGATTCAGTAAACCATCAAAGATAGTGGGCCTAAGTACATGACTGAAAGTCTTGTCCCCTATCGTCCCAACAGATCTCTGTGCTCAAGTGGAAAGGCTCTGGTAGTAGAGCCTCGGGTCATCAAACTTTGTGCGGGGGTCAAATCCTTTGCCTATGTAGGCCCACGTCTTTGGAACTCACTCCCCAATGCATTACGTATATGCCCTGACCTGCTTAAATTCCGAAAACTACTGAAAACACAACAGTCAGTCCCTTTATTGTTGGATTGTTTATGGAGATATCAGGGCTATGAATGAATGCCCATATGAGCCTCCTTGTCACATTGGGGAATCTGGGATCCCAACCATACTCAGAGCTCCAAGACATAAGTCTGTGATGGAATGGAGGTACTGCCAAGGTGTCTATATGCATTATCAAATTGCCTATGCCCACTCCTTTGGTCCACATTCAAGATGCTAGGTTGCATGTTGGTCAAACTGGTTTGGTCAGGGAGGTGCAAAAAAGTGACACTGACATTGCTTAAACAGCATTGAAGAGGGAGGACTAGGGCTCCCAGACCTAGAAGCTTATGCCTCTCATGTTCAACATGTTCAACATGCAGCAGGTGGGTAGAAAAGGAGGACAACTGGGAATGACAACAATACATCGAAAAAGTTTTAACAGTATAAAAAATGGCATCATATGCGGAAAGATTGACCCATTGGTAATCCCACAGACCTACACATCTCTTCCAATTTCTTAAGCTTGTGCTGATAAAACAAATCACCCAAAATATCAACCCCCACCTTCTGCCAAGAAGACACAATAGCTTTAGTTGCTATTTGTTGAAGTTCTGGATACCACCATAGTCGGAGAGATATGCCATTGCTTGTCTCCAACAATGACAAGCTATCCCAATATCAAGTAAAACTTTAAAGGTATGTTTAGGGATTAGCAATGGTGCTGTCACAAAAGAAAGTATAAGAGCCTAGGGAGAAGTATCACCTTAGAAATGGCAACTTTGAAAAATTTTCAAACATTTCTATGCATTCCCTGCCATCGATAACTCCTTTCCACAACTATAATCTGCAGTCTCTTTATCTTTTTGAAATTCCTGTACGCCAAGGCACCTAAATCACTCCGGCCCACCTCAGTGGCATATCCGGAAGCTGGACAATCTCCTCTCGTTCTGCAGAGGAAACAAACATGCCTTCTCCCTATTGAACTTAAGCCTGGAAACTTGCCCAAATCTCTCTTGCTGCCCAAGTATTGGAATGACATAATGATAAGGTGCGGGTTATTAACATAAAGAAAGGCATCATCCACTTTTAGTGAAATCAAATGCCTATATCCACACAATGCAACTCCTCTCTCTCCTCTTTGTGTATAACTTAAGCTAAAGATTCTGTAGCAAGTGCAGAAAGCATGGCCAAAAGTGGATACCTCTACCCCGTTCCCCTGAAAACCTCAGAAGCTTCAGATATTATTCTGCCTTTATGGACCCAAGTACTTGGGGTGGAGTACAATACTTGAATCTATGCCAACAACTTGAGCTTAAAACCCACTACCCACTACCCTTTATACTTAAACTAGATATCTCCACACAAGAGTATTGTAGGCCTTTTCTATATCAATGGAGGCTACAGGTGCTGCATGCAACCTACTCATCAAAGGATGACTCAGGATGTGGTATAACTTCCCAACGTTTGGAGAGGTGTTTTGTTGTAGATAATACAAATAACATCATGCAGTGGTCACCTTAATATGAAGCTTTATTAGTGCACACAACCTGGTGTCGATCCTCCCACAGAGTCAGGGCATAACTGACTTTGCTGGAACTCCCACCGCCCTAAATTCTAGAACATCCGACCTCATAGAACTGCTTATATCATAACACATTCCCTTCCCTTCACCCATTTACAATACACTACAAGAAATTTAATGAAACATGGCAATAATGAAAATTAAATCTTGACTGAAAATATGTACAGCGATACATGTGGTGATACAACATCTTGAATAATAAGAAAACATAATGATAACAAAAATACATTTATGCTCTTACATAGTCATTAAAATAAGAAGGTGGTCTACTCTCTCTACTCTCTCTGATGACTCGAGAGGGATCAACATCATTAGTATCAGAATCTTCAACAGTCACACTACTATTTATTTTGTCATCTCTCATTAACATTGCTCCTGAGCATCCATCATCTTTTCTTAGATATTCGACTTCTTTTTGATATAATGCCGCATTTTTCAAAGTCCACCTTTCACCTCCTTCCAAAATCACAAAGTATCTACTGACCCTTTCAACACAATAAGGAACCTTGAATTTGAAAAGACCACTCTTTACACATCCAGACTTTATTTTTACCCAATCACCTTCCCCAATTTGGCATCCAATCTCTCCCTCCTCCCCAATGCACTCTTACCTCCAAAGGTAACCAACTCTTTCAACCAGGCAGAAGTTAACTTTGTACCTGGTGACTGTCACCGCATCTACTGAAACAGACATTGCTGAGTGACACTATGGGTAGTTGTGTGATATGCACATGCCATATTGCACACCATTTTCTTCACATTGCAATGACTTGCAATTGAATACGTGCAAGTTGAATAAGTGCAAGTGCAGTTTCTAGATGATGGGATGAGTATATGAGTAGTGACTCGATGAATCCATCACTAGATTAGTCATTTGACACACGTAATATATCCTGTTCTCCAACCACTGTGAAAAGATATGAACATAGAAAAATGTATTAGGATTGAATTTTGAACATTATACCAACATACAATATTTTTTCTCGAAAACTTTAATTCAACATAGTCAAATGTTTTACGATTTTTTTACTGTTTTCAGTTTTCATACTTCTTCACTTTTAACAGTGGTCTGTATGAAGCATCATCATCAAACAGTGGGGAAAAAACTATCAATGGATTGTAAAAAGAAACCAGTAGATCATTACAAATATGTCATACTGTGCATTGCACTCACTACAAGTTTGTTAATACTGGCTTGCTGACAGGTTACTACCCTAATGAAAGCAACTAAGTTAAAACTTTTTCTCAGGGGGGGCGTAGCTAGCGACCGGCAAAGATGGGCACAGCCTAAGAGAGCTCCAGCGACCACCTGGCATTCCCAGTATATCCCTGCACTAATCCGGCACCTGCACCGTATAGTTACGAAGACGGGGGCACAGTGAGGACCCGGCAGCAGCTGCTGCAGTTTCAGCAACAAGAACTCGATTGGGGCCAGCGGAGACCTGTAGGCGGACCTGAGGCCTAGACCCTGAAGCTGAACCGGGACCTCCTGTGCCCTGGGTAACTGCCCGTGTGGGAGGCGTGATTTTCCGGCTGTACGGAAGTCCTAGGTAAAAGCGTGGACAAGTAGTGAGTGGAAAAACGGGACTGTATTAGAGCCGCCCGATGTATAGACAGCGCTGCGATAGAAAACGTTCAGGAGCCCGCTCAGCTGCGCATTCGGTACAGATGCTAAGGGGCAGAGAAACAGCGTGGACGCCCCGGAGGTGTCAGATCGCATAAAGATACAGTGTCGGACGTAGTGGAGAAAACTTTAGGGCCCCTCGCTAAGGCCTACACTGCAGTGAGTGGCCATCACAGACTTTTACAAGTGGGAAAGTAGAGACGGCTCACAGACACAAGTATCGGACGCAGCGCCATGGGAGCAGCGCATCGAAGCAGCGCATGACAGCCGGACCAGAGGTGCGGTCATTGAAGACGCCAAAGGGCAGAGGAACAGCGCAAACACCCCAGCAGGGTCTGATCGCATCAGGACAAAGCGGTGGGCATAGTAGGGAGACGGCAAGGGCCCCTTACGAAGGCCAGTACTGCAGTGAGCGGCCGTTACGGACCCTCATAAGTGGAGAGATAGGGACTGCTCACTGGTAAGAAAATCGGCTGCAGTGCCACCAGAGCAGCCAACAGAAGCAGCACAACACGGCCGGACCAGCCTGCTAAGCACTGAAAACCCTTAAAATCATTGCAGTTAGATACCAGTGTGGAGGGAATTAACTGTGGCTGATGCCGTGCAAGAGCACACAATCACAGCGCTCCACCTAAACTTCTCAGGAGCAAATATCAGACACCAGCCATCAAGTGGAGTAGCTGACAGACCGCCCTCAATAAGATCTCAACGTCGGTAGGCAGCGACAAACACTGATTCCCCCGCGCTAACTTGAAAGGGCATACCCTCCTGGGGCGTGGGACGTCATGGGATGAAGAGGACAGTGATCGATACAGAGTAACCGAATAGATAAGTATTATTTTACTAAAGAACAGCAAGATGCACCGGGCATGTCCCGAGCTCTGATAATGACCACCAGTCAGCGACACAAAAAGAGATAACCTTGCAAGAGGTGATGACCACCCTTCAGCAAATGCAAACCTCCATAGGCACTATATCTTGCGACATAACACTGCTCTGAGCAGATGTTTCTAAAATGAACACGAGAATGTCAGAGGTTGAAACCACCACACTTACAGACGCCGCAACGCTGCAACAGCAAGTACGTCACCTAGAGCTAGCGACAAAGCAGATGGCAGAGAAAATGGATGATCAGCAAGGACGCTCGTGACGCAACAACGTTTGCTTGGTGGGGGTGCCAGAGAGCGTCAACGGGACAGCTTTGGATCTCTTTGTGGAAGAACTGGTCCAAACACAGCTACAACCTTGTGGACTTTCGAAATTCTTTTCGGTGGAAAGAGTCCACCAAGTACCGGGCAGAGTCCTAAGCCAGAAGCCCACCCATGACCTATTCTGGCACGAATATTTAACTTCAGAGACTGGGATGCGATTTTGCAGGTGGCCCTAGTCGCACCCCCCTTGCCGGTAGATAACAGTAATGTGACATTATACCCGGATTACACAGTGGCTGTAACTAAGCAGCGACGGAAATTGTTGGATGTCAAAAGAGACCTACGCAATCGAAAATTTAAATATGCAGTGCTCTTCCCAGCAAAGCTGAGAATTGAAGTAGAAGGATAAAGTTGGTTCTTTGCAACGCCAGAGAAGGCCCAAGAATGGCTGGAAGGATGATGCCCAGCCAATGGATATAACAGGCAAGGGGCAAAACAAAGGCAGCAACTCTCCCAAACAGCCCAACCGAAAGCGACAGGGATTAAAGCGGGAAAGGACGCTGGCGCAAGGGTGGTCAGTGACACAGAATGACGCTTTGGATGACATGCTCTGAGCCACAAGATCATCCCAGGGCGGCGTTGCCACACCTGGGAACAACTTTACATTATGCCAAGACAGCAAAGACCAACAGACAGGACCTCCATTCAATAGAATGGCCTACGACCATATGGACTAAAGGACACGCACCACAGTGCTTTATGGTGCCTTGTTTGAAAACTACAGCTTAGATCAGATTGAAGTAAGGTGCAGATCGTACTCTACGGACTGTGAGGACACATTCGGGAATGGGCAGGGGACACGGAGTGACTCTCCCCCTTTCGCAAGTACACAGTTATGGTACTAAAGCACTCTGCTGAGTTGGGGAGGTGGGTAGTTTGAAATCCGCTGTGCGGGAGGCAGGGAGAGGGGGTGGAGGGTTGGGTTCAGTTAATTGGTTTATTTCTAGTTATGGCTGCATTTTTGATGTCAGGTGTTACAGCAAGGGTCAGTACGGACGACAATATAGGGTGCAAGTTACACACAGCCCAAGAAGGGCTCATCATTAAAGACAATTATGACAAACACAAACTCAAGGACAGTGACGCCGGTATTCAGACACAAGCCTCCCAAAGTCTTTCCTTCCATTGAGAGTGATTTCATGGAATGTGAATGGTCTGGGGGACAAAATAAAACGAGGTTTAGTATTAAACTACCTTAGACATAAAAATCCTGCGGTTGCACTCCTCCAGGAATCTCACCTGCATGGAACAACCGTCAAGGCCCTGGACAGATGGGGGTTCAAAATGATAGTACATTCGGATTTTACCTCCGGTTCCAGAGGCGTGGGGATCCTAATAAACAAACGTTTCCCTTTGATTATAACCGGGACACACAAGGACGACCAGGGGCGATTTGCAGCAATACCATGCCAATGGAACTGTAGGATATATAACATTGTGTCGGTGTATATCCCGCCGACGCTACATCAGACTGCCTTTCCGGGTCTGGAAAAATTACTACTTAGGCTCCCCTGTGGAGAACTAATTATGGGAGGTGACTTCAATGCCACCATGAATGCATCCGTAGACCGAAAGTCCCCTAGGAACCCAAGTGGTGCCAATCTCAAATTAGTAGAATTCGTAGCAGCGCTTGGCCTATTAGATGTCTGGAGAACCAGATATCCGAAAGAAAGGCAGTACACATTCCACTCTGGAGTACATAATAGCCTCTCCAGACTAGACTACATCTTTACCTTGGCCGCAGGGATGCTAGGAATGTCTGAGATCAAGCAGTTATCCAGGGGTATATCGGACTACTCACCAGTACTCATTACATACGTACCCTTTGCCCCACAGCAACGAAGATTGATCCCAATTCGCCCGGGGTATCTCAAAAATCGTAAAATAAGCAAAGACCACATTAAGGCAACAAAGTGCTATTTTGAGGAAAATCAAAACTCATTCCCCTCTCCAATGACCCCATGGGAAGCATACAAGACAGTGCTTCGCGGGCACGCGATTCTCTCTAATCGTGGGACAGAAGAGGGAACGATAAAACCAAATTGATAAGATAGAACTGGAATCTCCTTGGTGGAGGCGGCTCATGTAGCAGACACTACTGATGAGATGGCACATAGGCTACACCTTGCACAGCAGGCATATAAAGTGCATACATGGGAGGAGGCTACCAGTACACTACACTCACAAAAACGCAACACACTGTCTACAAACTCGGAGATAAAGCAGGTAGACTGCTGTCCTGGTTGGAAAAGAAGGAAAGAGCAAGTAATTGAGTGACACAGATCCGTTTAGATGATGGACGTTTAATAACCGCACCGCAACAAATTACTGAAGCACTGGCGACACATTATAAAACAATATATATATATATATATATATATATATATATATACCAATCGCCACCGCAACCAGAGATGACAATCTCGCATTTCCATATGACATACTACACATGCCCACTTTAGCTCCAGATGCAGTAACAGCTCTGGAAGAGGATATTACTCCGGAAGAACTCACACAGGCAATAAGAGCGTTACACACAGGGAAGGCGGGGGGACCTAACAGGATTCCGGTGGAATTCTATAAGCAAGCAGCTCCCCAACTTGTGCCACACCTTTTGGCCATGTACACGGATAGCTTGGAAAAAGGGATCCTTCCTAGAGATCAGTGCCTAGCTACTATAGTTGCGATACATAAACCTGGCAAACGGAGACAGGAGTGTACATCCTACAGGCCGATTTCCATGATAAACGCGGAAGCAAAGATACTTGCTAAGACACTGGCAACCAGATTGCAACCACATTTGTCCGCGGTGATCCATCCGGTTCAGTCCGGATTTATACCCAACTGCAATACTGTGCTAAATCTAAGAAGTTGTAGAGCGTAGATCATCCATAGCAGAAGACGCAGTTATACTGTCGTTAGATGCACAAATAGGATTAGTTTTAGTTGAATGGCCCTTCCTTTTTGCAGTCCTTGAACAGCTGGGATTCGGGTCCAAATTTTGTGCATGGATCCAATTATTATATACTCGGCCACTGGCGCAAGTAGTGATGAATGGCCATATATCGACTGAATTCCCATTGGGACGAGGAACAAGGCAAGGTTGTCCATTGTCACCACTCCTGTTTGCAATAGTGCTTGAGCCTCTGGCAGCATGGATTAGGCAGGACCCAGTGATACGTGGCTTACGGTGGGCACTTGACTGCGAAGAGCGTAAATCGCTATATGCGGACGACATATTATTACATTTCACGTCCCCAACACGCTCCTCTAACTGCGTCTTAGGTATATTCAATGCTTACGGGCGAGTATCAGGATACACCATCAACTGGGCAAAGTCACATCTTTATATCTTACATGGTTCCCTGCCACAGCTCCCACGAGGTTTTACATTTCAGGTAGGACTTAATGGCTTTAAGTACCTAGGGATATTTATAACAGATGACCGAGCACAATTCACTGCGCAAAACCTGACACAGCTCTTAACCAGATTCAAAAGAGACGTCAGACACTGGTGCACACTACAGTTGACACTGCTGGGAAGGGCTGCCCTCTTTAAAATGATCATTCAATATAATGGGGTAACCCTGTAACCCTCAGAACCTGGGCGGGTAGTTTAAAATGATGGCACTTCCCAGATTTCTTTATGCGCTACAAAATACACCGTTCTCTGTCCCCTCAACATACTTCAAAGCGATAAATGCGGAGGTGACGACATTGCTCTGGGACAGAAAAACTCCTCGTATAGCCATGCACAAACTCACTAGAAGCTGGTACGATGGTGGTATCGCCCTTGCTGATATTAGAATGTACTATTAGGCATCCCAGTTGGTGGCTATCCATCAATGACTATATGTTCCCCAAGACGAGAAGACACAACCTCACAGCCCCAACGGCACATAAGATACACGTATGGTTTGAGACGCAGAGGGAACTGGAATGAGAAAGTGATTACACAAGCTATGCCATTATGGGACACAAAGAGGCTGGGTATGCTGTGCAACACCATAGGCTTTAACAACTGGGATTTGATAGGGATATCAAAAGTCGGAGATCTATGGAAGAAAGGGGAAATGGTCACAATTGCCCATTTGCAGGCCACCTACAGATTAGCACAGACAGAAATATTCCGCTACATTCAGGTCAGGCACGCACTTCAGTCCTTGATGCCACCGGTGACCCGACCTGAAGAATCCTCCTCACTAGAAGATAGGCTATTAACAGACCGTCTTCACAAAAAGGCAATTTCGCAAACAGAAAATAGTGAATAACTGCCCAGACCCCACGACAGCATTGAAGGCCAGATGGGAACTAGAAATAGGGGACATGGATGATGCTGACTGGCAGGAGGCACTAGCGTCCCATAGAGAGGCTGCAATACCATCAAGGCTTAGATTAGTGCAATTAAAAATGTTACACCGGAAGTACTATACCAGGACGCTATTACACACAATACACCGAGCAGTCACTCCACTTTGTCTCAGGCAATGTGGTGAAATAGGTACATTTTACCACACTATCTGGCTCTGCCCAGAGATAGCGCGCTACTGGAGAGCGGTGATGGGTACGCTCTCACAAGTCACGAGTGTCACAATTCTCCCAGAACCGAAATGCTGTCTCCTCAACATCTGGGAACCTACGGATCTAAACGCTACTGCTCAGGACTGGGCTAATCTAGGTATGACAACAGCAAAACATAACATAGCGCAACGTTGGGGGTCCAGCCTTCACCCTACCCTTAAGCAGTGGTGCAAAGATATGGACATGGCAATGGTGGCGCAAAAGTCAGTATATGCCCACCGAGGGTGCCCCAAAAAATGGACAAAGGGTTGGAGGAAGTGGAACACCCACCGGGGAAATATCTGTTAGCCCCCGATTGGATGAGTCTGAGTCAAACATTAGTGAATAAACAAATTGTGACCTGTGATGCTTATTAGGCTCACTTTGGCGGATCTATCGGACCCACTGGCTTAGACAGACGAGTCTCTGATGTGTATAAACGACAGTAATAATCTATGTACAATATTTTACCTATGTCTCTACACCATAAGGAGCATACAGTCATTGTAACGATAAACAAAATATTAATAAAAATTGCTTAAAAAAACAAAACAGTTTCTCATGTTTTTATATCTGGTACAAAATATCGAACAATTATGACGCAGTCTTCATTTTTAGATTATCTTTTTGTAAACATCATCCCTTTTAAGCTAAATGATGTCTAAAATGTTCTTGGTCCATGTTCGAAAAACATGCTACTCACAAGTTGCAGTAGCAGAAAAAAAGGTGGTCTTTTTTTTAGTGGTGAAGAGACTTTTTACATTCAAGTTAAGGCTACTGGTATTATAGTTCCTGCATTTAATATGTATCTATAGTAATAGAATGTAATCCTCAAATGTTTTATAAATTCCTTTACTGCAGTTAAAACGAGTCTTTCATTTCTAACAGCTTGCTGTAGACAATACCCCTAATAGGCCGGATAATGTCTCAGAAACACATAATCCATATATATGTCAACACAATACCACATTTCTAATCCTAAATTCTCCTCAGAAGTTTGGTTCTAAAAATAGCAGATGTGAGTTTTGTAACTTTTTAGGTAGTCTTGATTTAAGTGTAATTTCTATGTCATTGTACTCTGTCCATCTTGTTTGACATCTTAAGTATATTGAGTAGTGTCCAGAGGTCATATTAACTCCTTAATGAAATATGATTACTATTGTTGTGACATTTCTTTTTGAAATGGAAATGTGTCCAGCTACTAAGCAACAGATTTACAAGCCCCCTGCGCCACCAGTACGTCACTTTTTGTGATGTACTGGTGGCGCATGTTACTGTTCCATATTTACACGGACAGGAAAAGCTACCCTGCGTGGCTTTTCCTATCCTTGTCACTTACACGCAGCACTTTGTGTGAAAGGGGCCTTCCATGGGTGTTGCTGTGGGTGTTCCTACGAAACACCCATGGAACAAGACACATTTCCAGATTTACGAGGAATCTTGGTTAATTATTGGAAATCTTGGTTAATCATTGGAAAACTTGGTTATTTCTACAAAAACTAAAAATACCAAACTTTTCTGAGATACAGTAAATGCTCCCTTCCTAAAGAATGATGATATCCCGGAGTTTTGTTCTTTTGTTCCCTCAGACACATGGGTGAAACATTTTTCTTGAATTTTTAGTAATAGTGGGGAACAGATAGTAGGGCTTGATTGGGAGCTGCACGAGGGGAGGTGTCAGCCTCTGAACGTTACTACTGATGAAGTGCTTCAGGCTATACAGATGAGTGCCGGGGGAAGGGCCTGTGGCCCGGTTGGGGTCCCAGTTGATGTTTACAAATCTGCTCCTGATTTATGGGGACCTATTTTAACCAGAGTTTTTAATTCAGCAGAAACAGATTTAATCCCCCAGACATGGGGAGATTCGATCATCGTACCCATATATAAAAAAGGGGACAAAACAGACCCTAAAAACTATTGCCCTACCTCGCTCCTAGATACCGTCTTGAAAGTGATGAGTAGGGTCCTGTTACTAAGATTGGAAGAATGGGCGCTAGACCATCTGATCCTAACCCCGGTGCAGTTCGGGTTTAGGAAACGACTTGGGACAGTTGAGCAATGCATTAACTTAGAGTTACTCAACGGCAAGTATACTAGGGCAAAGGCAGGTACCCTTTATCTTTGCTTCGCAGATTTAAGTAGTGCATTTGACCTGGTTGACCACAATTTACTCTGGCCAACCTTGATTACCATGGGGGCACCTGGGGCGATTATTGGGTTTCTCTCCCGTTTATACGAGAACTAACCAGTCAAGTTTGCTTCGCCCCTCGGGAGAATACTCAGACAAATTTAAAGTAGGGCGGGGTGTACAACAAGGGTGTGTGCTAGCGCCAATTTTATTTTCCCTTTTTATTAATGGGGTAGATGAACATTTACAAATGATACAGGCTGATGCCCCTCGGACGGCTGGCCGTCGATACACATACTATTATATGCGTATGGTGCAGTATTATTAGCAAGAACCGCAGTCGGCCTCCAAAGATTAATGGATGCCTTTTCAGTTTTATGACACCAAGGAAAAAAAGCTAAAACATTTACTAAGGTATTTTATTGGTTAGACCACTGCTTTTGTGGGTCTCACTTTGGAAGAGGGAAAAAACAGCCTTCACCAGATCAATTATATTAAACTTTCTAAACTTGAACAATGCATTAAGAATTCCCTGGCTATAATATATTAATTCCACATTAGAAAGGCTGTTCAAGATATCGGTTTGGTCAGATACCTCAAAAATATTGTCTCATACAAAGAAAGCGATTAAAGATTATTTTTTCCAGCACAGACTGGATCTTAGAGCAAAGGCTGAGCGGAATAAACCAACTGTCACTTTGTACAAATCCTTCAATTTAGAGGAGGGAGCTTATAATTATTCGTCATAGGTGAATAATGTACAGCATCATTTTGTATTTTTGAGATTGAGATGCGACATTGCCCATCATCTTGTTGCATTTCAGGACTGCACGGCTTCCCAGGACGCTTAGAGCACTCTACAGGGGCTTTTACCCTTTTTAAATCGCTGCAATTGTTACATATTTTAAAATTGTTCTTCCACTGGCTAAAATAGTTCTGACTGCTGCCACAATACCATAGTACCCTAACCGCACCTTAAAAAACGAATTTACCTCATTTCCTGCCGCTTTGGCGTGGCTAGAACTCCCGTGTGCGCCATCTTGTGTGAGGGAGGGTCGGGCTTGCTGCCATCTGCAGGCGCCATTTTTAGTAGCGCTCTAGATGTCTGGCTGCTCCTTAAGGACATCATTTATAACTGAGGAGATCCAAGCGCGCAGCGCGCGCAGTGCGCGTGCGCAGCGCGCGCACCGGTGGCGAGCCAGAGGCAAGCTCGTCTGCGCCCGTCCGCGCCAGTACGTCGCTTCTCGCCAGCTATGCTGGTCAAAGCCAGTTAGGTAAGTTCCTCTATACTAGAGAAGCACTGTTAAATCTTTTAAGTTGCCTGTTAAGATGCCCTTGTGGCACGTTTGTACTCTCTAAGTCTATGCCATTATTTGTACACCTCCTCCTTAACATCGGCTAAAAATAATGCAATTAAACGTAAGGTCACTAGGTAAACACCATGCAGGGATATATGATTTGATCATCGATAAATCTCCGGATGTTTTTTCTGACCGAGACTTGGCTCAGTGACGATATGACGGCTGTTCCAAACCTGGCGCTACCCCCTGACTACTCGATCTATCTGGTGAACAGAGCAACGAGGGGAGGCGGCATTGCTGTGATTACCAGGTCGAATTATTCCTGTCGTTTTGAGAAAGTCAATTTGGAAGGAGGCGAATGTGCACACTTCAATATCGCGGTGAGCACTCACTTCTCTCTCTCCGGCCTACTTATATATAGACCTCCCGGACCTGCATCCGGCTTTAATACTACCTTTTTAGAAACTGTCGGAGCATTTGCTGTGGAGTCGGCCAATTTTAGCATCTTAGGCGACCTTAACTTCCACTTTGAGCTGAACCAGGACCAGACTATTCGTACCATTCTTGCCGACTTAGCCGCATTTCAGTTACAACAAATAGTTAAAAGCCCTACACATATAGGAGGCCATCTGTTGGATCCCATTTTTACCAACTTAGAAAGGGCCACAGCGTCGACACCTACCCTCTTGGCCTGGTCTGACCATTTCCTGGTCGAAATGATCACTCCCTTGCCTGTACCTGCTTAGAATAACACGCAACGCTCGGTATATAAAAGTCCGTGGTGTAAGCTTCGTTTGGAAGACTTTCATGCTCTTTTAGGAGCTGACCCGTTAGGCCCTTTCACTGATGTCGAGGTGGGTTATGATTCGTTCTGCGCCTGGATTACCCGGGCACTGGACAATCTGATACCGGCAACATGGATTAGAGGTCGTACACATGACTCTAACCCCTGGTATAATGATTCTCTGACCGCTCGTAGGAAGGCATATAAAAGATATGAGCGCAAATGGAGGAAAGATTACGCCCCCGAACACAAATTGCGCTACTTAGTAGAACTCAAAACTTACCACTGAGCTGTATGTTGGGCTAGAGCAGAGTATTATGCTGCCAAGATCAAAATGAGCTCTAATCCTGGGAAAATCATCTTTAAAATCCTCAAAGATCTCAGTACAAAAAAATCTCCTGTGCCTACATCAGAATTGCAATCCCAATGCGAGACATTGGCCTCTTTTTTTGTTGAAAAAATACGGACTATTTATCGCTCTTTCCCTGGTATGGCTATGCCCACCCCTCTTCTCTTTACCAGGCCTGTCTTAGCCTCTAATCTGACGGCTACCCCTGAGATCTCCTCGGAAGAATTCAGTAAGTTGGCGGGGAAAATCAAGTCCGGCTCCCCAGCGGACCCACTTAAACCTGTGCAGTTCAGAGAATCTTCTCTGTCCTGTATGCCCCCGCTACACCAACTGATTAACGCCTCCTTTTCATCCGCTACTGTCCCGGCGAAATGGAAACAGGCGTGGGTCTCTAATCTGGACCCTACAAAGCCTGAGATGTTCAGGCCTATCTCCCTCCTTCCCTGGATAACGAAGGTGGCAGAATCTCATGTTAATACCGTGCTCACTAACACTCTGAGCGTCAATACAATTCTTAATGAGACGCAACATGGTTTTTGTGCAGGCCACAGCACCGAGACTGCTCTCTTGGCCATGACGGAACATCTACGAAATATTCTTGACCATTGTCAAACTGCGGCACTGATCCTGTTGGATCTCAGTGCAGCCTTCGACACTGTCTCCCATAAGATTCTGCTTCACTGGCTTGAGGAGGCTGAGATTACCGATCTGGCCCTGGCTTGATTTAGATCTTTTCTGACTGAGAGGTCCTTTCGTGTGTCCACCCCTCCTTTCCTATACCAGGCACACCTGATTGAACAGGGTGTCCCACAGGGCTTGGCATTAGGCCCCACTTTATTTAACCTGTATGTCCGGCTGCTGGCTGATGTCGCCAGCAAGTGGGACCTTTCCATCGTCTCATATGCTGACAACACTCAGCTAGTGGTTGCTTTGACTGAGGCAGCAGCTCCAAACGTCTCCAGGTTTAGAAGTGGTCTTGCCGCTGTGGGACAGTGGATGACATCGAACTGTCTGCAATTAAATGCAAATAAGACAGAGGTGCAACTGGTTGGAAAGCCCCGGAACCCAAAGCAGAAGTTAAAAACCTGGGTGTGTGGCTAGATTCCTCCCTTAGTTTCTGTTACCAGACAAAAAAAGTGGCGGCCACATGTTTCGGCATTCTACGAGGCCTAAGGCCTGTCCTCAAGTTTTTTGATTCATCTACAAGGCAGCTGATAGTCCAGCCATGGTGCTCTCTCGGCTGGACTACGCCTGTTCCTTGCTTCTGGGAGCCAACTAAGCTGAGATCTGCTGGCTGCAGCGCATTCAAAATGCGGCCGCCAGAGCTTTAGTAGGCCTTCCCCGATTTTGTTCTATCTCTGACACCCTCCGGAGGCTCCATTGGCTCCCTATGGCTCAGCGTATCCAGTTTAAGACACTCTGCCTCTCCTTCAAAATATTAAAACTTGCCACTCCTAAAATGCTCTGCAACCTTCTGACCCCGTATGTTCCGACCTGCGTATTGCACTCTGCTGGCCAACATCTGGTCAAGATACCCCGGATCAAGCGCTGCCGAGCGGGAGGACGTTCCTTCCGCTATTTAGCTGCTAAATTGTGGAACTACCTGCCGGCATACATACGTGAACGGGACAACCTTTTGGATTTCAGAAGGGCTGTTAAAACCCACCTCTTTCCCCGAAACTAAGCCGGCTTGTTTTATGTTCTATTTCACTCCTTGAAGCCAGTCATTTTCTGTTGTAAAGCGCCGGGACGCCCCTTTGCTGGGGCAGCTGTGCGCTATATAACATATTGTAACATAACATAACATTTCCAAAAATGAAGTCCAGCCCATTTTATATAGAACCATGACCCTGCGATAACAAAAGTAAATAAAGCACATTGCACTTTTTATTGTTCTGTAACTTTTATCATAGTTTTAGGTGTTTTTATCTTAAACCATTGTTTAGTGCCCATAACATTAGGTCACACAAAGTATCAATGCAATTCCCGGTGACACTAGATGATCCTCTAACATGCTATAATGTTGCGTTGTTCATCCTGAAATCTGTTAATGCGAGGAAAAGTATTGTGTTATAGAGTAACAAAAGAACTGTTTTAGAAAATGTTACTGTAAGTATGGTCTTTTAATACTTTTTGGATTTATTATCTTGTTCATACTTTTTTGGTTGTTTTTTATTTAAAGCGGAATAAAGATTTATATGAAGCAAAATAAACTACAGCATTTTTCTATTAGTATTACTGTAACTCCTTTATGTTCCATTTTATCATCTGCTCTAATTTTGATGATCCCATCTTTTTCCAGTTGCAATAATTGTTAATTGAATTTACTACACTCCTCAACATTTGGCATCAGATAAACAATATACTTCTCTTCCTCAACAAAATTATAAATTACTTCTGCAGCTGAAACATTACTTGGAAACAGATTTTTGAAGAGACGAGTTTCTAATACTGTCTGTCCCTCTTTTGTGAGGACTATCAATCAGATGTCCTTTAGAATATCTCCATAATGCATATCTGATGCTTGGCGCATATTTTGGTTAAACCCTTTGCATTGAAAGTTTTTCAGTACTTCCTAGGGAATTCCTAGTTTCATTATGTAGTAGTTTCTCAAATACAGGTTGTCCTTTTACTGGAGTTAGTTGTAGCAGGTCTCCAAAGACTATTAAGTGTTTCCTCTAAAAAGCATGTTGTTGACAGTATTGAATATTTGCTGCATTTTGTGATGTATAAAATCTAGCATTAGGTTAGACACCATGCTGACTTCATTAATAATTAGTAGCTTTAATTTCTTTAATACTCTTGCCACTTCATGATTAGAATCACCAGATAATTTGTTGTATTCTAATTTGTTGTCATGGTCAACAGACAGCATTAATCATCGATATAGAGTAACTCCTTTAATATTATGTGCAGCTAAGCCTGTTGGTGCAGTAACTACACACGACAAATTGAAATCTGTTGTCTTCTGTAGATAACTTGTCAGTACTTTAATCAATAAACTTTTTCCAGCTCCAGCTTGACCACTTAGGTACACTAGAACTGGTTTATATGTAGAACATGCACACTATTTTTTCTCATGCAGAAATCCATGTTCTATTTTACCTTTTATGTCTTCAAAAATTTCTTTCTCATCTGTAATAAATTGCTGTATTAGTTGTTCTGGCTCCACAATTTCCTATCTTACTAACTGCATTGCATTCTCCACCTCATTCATGGCTATTGCAGCTTCATTTTGAATGACTGGCTGTCTAAGAGGATCTTGACGTTCAGCTTTCATGTTATGTTTCAGTTTTAAATCTACATATGAACTTAGCTACATTACTACAAGCACTTACTTCAAAGTGCCAAACCCAAACCAAAACACAAAACTTTATGTATTAGTTACTTTTTAATAATATAGCACCCTCTCCTACAATACAGCCACGCCATATCTCAGTTCTCACTTGTACACAGTAAAAGTTCACTTTATCCTTTTTGTAACACATTTTTCAATAAACATCAAACAAAGTGTAAAAGTACATATAGTGTCTCAATACTGTAAATCCGAAAATACAACAAAATAGCTATTTCTGTGTCACTGGTAGAATTAGTGTTTCAGTACTTTTCTACTTGGATGTGTCAAATTTAAATTTTAAAAATCACTGCATGTAAAAATCTGCACATTAATCTGTATCTCAGCATATAGCTCACTAAATCTTCCAAGTGTATGCAAACAGTGTGTGACAGGTTATATAAATAATTCAACAGATGGTTCCAAAAGAGTACATATTCCTCACTAAAATGTGTAAATACATGTGTTTGTGGTTGGGTACAATAATACTCCCAGCATGATTGAATAAGCCCCCAGATAGTGCCTAGGTGATTCCCTTAGAATATAGGTAGAATCCGGATGATACCCTGAATTTGTAGGAACTTCATCGGTGGTTCCATATCTGCATAGTTAGTGCCTGTGTGTTTGAATGACTGTGTTGCTACTATCTGGGTGTTTGGATGAAGTGCATGAGTACTGCCTGAATGATAAGATAAGTGCATAAGTGATGCCTTAAGGATTCAATACATGCATAGAGAGTGGTTGGAGGATTAGGTGAGTGCTACACTAGTCCCATGCATAGTGCGTACGTGATTATTTAAGTGCATACATAGCACCTGGTGGATTGCAGGAGTACTGTTTAGTGATTGAATGAGTACAATACGGATTCCCATGTGTTTTTAGTTAATTGAACAAGTAGTGCCTGGGTGATTACATAACTACATGTGTATTACGTGGATAATTGAATGACTGCTCAGTAGTGCCTGGCTGATTATATGAGTGAATAAGCAATTGTATTAATCCATTGTTGAAGCTTGAGTGATTGGATAAAACCAAGTCTTCTGCTGGTGTTGATATTAGTGCAACAATATTTTCTCGGTAATTGGAGGAGAGCATAGATACTGGATTGGGGATAGGTTTCCTGCAATGGTACTACCTGCATAATTGGATGAGTGCATGACTAGTTACTGCGTGTTTGGATGAGTGCATGGGTTGTGCCTCAGTATTTGGATGAGTGCATGTGTTATACATGAGTGTTTGGTTGTGTGCATGGGATGTGCATGGGTGTTTGAATAGCTGCATAGGTACAGCTTTGGTTACTGAATATGGGAATGGTTAGTGCCTGGGTGACTGGATGAATGCTTAGTTAAATGAGTATATAATTAGTGCCTGCATGATTGGAAGAGTACAAGTGCAGTGATTGGGTGATTGGGTGATGGAATAAGCGTGTACATAGTGTGTGAGTGATTCAATAACTGCATGAGTTGTGGCTGAGTGATTGGATGAGTGCCTGAATAGTGCTTGAGTGACTGTAAAGTATCTTCATAGCTTTTACATACATAAGAGTTATGACAACATCTGTAACTCATTGTGTAGCTCCTTCTTTCAGTATCAAACTATCTGTTTTAGTGTATCTATCCTTTTCTACTGACCTATGAGTCAAATATGTCTAGATATCACACTCCATATATAATTGGATACATGCCTCTCTAGAAACATACACTGCTCTCTTACTCAGCATGCACACACATCAGTACGTTTCTAAAACTGAAAACAGCAAATCTCATTTTTTCATAGCAGAAAACCTTTTGTTAATGGTATACCTACATCATCTTTCAATTTTGTTTGATGTTTAAAACATATATTTAGCATTTCTCAAAGAAAAGTTACACGCCAAATGAGGTAGCACAAAAACTCTCAGCAGACATTCTGCACTTTAAACTCTCTTCAATTTTAAACAGAGCTTGTGTAAAGAAATAAATGTAAATGTAAATGTACAGGAATTTATATAGCGCAAATCACCAAGCGGTTTCTAAGCGCTTGCTTAGGGAACCCGTCCTGGTATTCCCCTGTGAGATAACCCCGGCAGGGTATCCACAAGGTGAAAGCCAGGCATCCCGCCGCAAGGGGCCGTTGTGGAGATTAAGCAAGCTATTGCCCAGAGTCGCAGAGTGTGAACCCATGAATCGAGTAGGCACCGGAGTGAGAGTTGTCAAGTCCATGGACATTTTAGGACTCAAGACCCCGCCGAGCCGGGAATTGAACCCTGGTCCCGGGCTGACCTCTGCTTCCAGGTCTGCCTCCTCTAACTAGTGAGCCACACTTCTCCACACCACCCTCATCACCAATTTTCATTAGCCTTAAAGAACATAGATCACCATGTAAACATACATATGTGATTTCATAATTGATATACACTTTAAAGCCATCTTTCCAAAAAAATATAGCATCTTTAAATAAACTCAAGCGTCCCACTATACATTTAACTATCCGCAACCACAAAAACATATCTCACCATCTAAGCATTAGCAAACCAGTCATACAAGTAACAATCCACATAGACAAACACTTCCTAATTCATACCTGTTAGAAATGGGGGTCTCTAGTTGGCAGAGGTAGGTACCTTTGTCCAAGTAGGGACCCTTCTTCCTAGTCAGGGTAAGGGAGATTACTTCCAAAACAACCCCTGCTCACCCCCTTGGTAGCTTGTCTTAGAGGCAGTTTGTAAAGCATTTGTGCATGCATACAGTAACACAGTGAAAACACTACAAATGGATGCCACAACAGGTTAGAAAAATAAGCAAAACTTTATCTAAACCAACATGACCAAAAATGACAAGAATCCAACATACAATACTGTAAAAAATTGTTACTGTGCAAAATTACCTTTAAATTGCAGGAATAACGTGAAAACACAGTTCCTCTGACTTGGTAGCTCCGTTTGGGGCTACCGCCATACTGATCATGACAGAGTCTAACTATTCCAGCCAACCGAGTCGGTAAGTGTCAGCTAAAGCATCGACAGACTCGTAGACAGTACCTTTCTTGTTGTGGCCAACGCGCCGATGCGTGTCGGTCGGGGCTACCGTCGCGGTTTTGATGTGAGATGGAAGCATTGCAGCGTGCTTTGTCCTCGCCGTTCGGTGCAGGCAGCGGCTCGTTGATGGAGTCGGTAAGACCAAGGCTAGCATTGCACGGTGAGACCATGCTCGATGTGGTGCTGGGAGGTCACAGAGCCAGTTGATGCTTGGGTTAGACAGCGACATAGTCGGTGACATCTGTGCAGCGTGTAGCAAAGCAGTGCAGAGTGCGGTGCCGACAGGATGCGGTCTAAGCAGCTGCTCATTTACGGAGTCGATGAGACCAGGGTTGTGTTGCGAGGCGAGGCGGTGCTCTCTGCGGAGCCTTCAGGACACAGAGTTTGCGATGGACCCGGTGACGTAGTCAGCCGCTCTCCTGTTCTGTGGCAACTGGAACCAGCGGAAGTGTAGACAGTGCCCAGAAGGATAGCGAGGTCTTTGCTGTTCCTGAGACCTCTTGAACAGGGGGCAAGCTCCACTTCAACCCCTTGGAGATACTTTCTCAAGCAGGATGCACACACAGTACCTCTCCTTGGCAGAAACAGCCACAACATCTCAACACCTCACAGCACACAGCAAAGGGGCAGTACTCCTCCTCCAGTTTCTCCAGCTCTTCTCCTTGGCAGAGGTTCCTCTTGATGTCCAAACGTGAGCTAAAGTTCTAAAGTTCTAGGGTCTGGTCCCCAATATTTATACAGCAAAATCCTTTGTTCTCTAGTGGCAGAGAAGCCCTGGGACCAGTCAAAAACAGTTCTGTCCTCTCTGGTGCAGCTTAATGGTAGGAGGTTGAGACAGAATTGTGTAAGGCAGACCAGGCCCATTCAGGTGAAAGGAAATCTCCTCCCCTACTCTAAATGCAGCCCAGATCTACTCAGCCCAGCCCTGACTCACCCTGGAAAGGCAGGACACACCGACCCCCCCCCCCCACAAGTGGCTGTCTGAACAGAATGCATATCCACAGCCCCTGTCACTCCAAAGCCAGACAGTCAATACACATCCTAGCAGAGGAACACTGGATGGCTAAGTAAGAAAATACCCACTTTCTAAAAGGGGTATTTTCAAACACAGAATGTAAAAATCACCCTCACTAAAAGATGCATCTTAACATTCTGAGTTCAGGCATAATAAACTTTATTTTCCTACCTGGTTCCCAGGGGTGGTTATGCTTATAAGATGTTATAAGTACCCCCCTCCCATTCTATCCTATGGGAACAGATAGCCTTCCAATGGTGAAAAACGAATGTGGCAGTATTTCACTATCAGGACATGCCACACACACCAGGGCATGACCTACCTTTCACATACACTGCAGCCTGCCCACAGGGGTACCTTGGGCCTACCTTTTGGGTGACTCTCATGCAAGAAAAGGGAAGGGAAGGATAGGGTGGGTGCACTTGCCAAGTCAACATGGCAGTGCCAAACTGTGATAGGTCTGAGATACATTTACAGACTGCTTAGGTGGGTGGCACAATCAGTGCTGCAGGCCCACTAGCAGCATTTAATTTACAGGCCCTGGCGCCACACAGAGTGCTGTACTAGGGACTGAGTAGTAAATCAAATAAGCCAATTATGGAAACACCAATCCATAACAATAATTTACAAAGGGAACACTTGCACTTTGGCACTGAACAGCAGTGGCAAAGTGCCCAAAGCATCTAGACCAGCAAAACGAAGTCCAACACGCAGCAAAAAACACAGGAGGCAAAGGCAAAAATACAGGGACTGACAATTATTTCTATTTTATAATACATATACAGGTGCAGAACATTTTCTTACCTTTTATTTGTGACTGCACTACTCTTGTTTAATAATATGACTAAAAGTACTACAAATCCCAGAATGTGAATAACATAGATGTATATACTCTGCAGATGATGCTTAGACATTTATCATATTCTTTTAACTTTTAACAATATCATACTGTTATTTTTCTATAAACAACACAATGGAATAAAGGGGCACTAATTCATTGTTCTCATACTTTCCATAACATTTCGGAACAACATCTTAAACACATACCCTCTGATAGATACAGTTCATCTCATATACTTTTTATATCACTGTGATACTCTTTTTTTGATCAAACTTCCATATAAATATTAGTTTCTAATGTAATTTTTTTTAAATAACTAAAATGTTATGTACATATCAGTGATTTGAGTTCATAGATTATATTGTTGTTTCAGCTCTTTTTAAGTAGTTTTGACACAGATAGGATTTGTAAAAACTAAGCACAAGAATCGTACCCCACTCTCATACAAAGCAACCAGAAAATGGCAACCTCTTCAACTTTCCAATCTGTAATCATACAAAAGGCAGCAAATGAAGTTGTGTCTTTCATTTTAGAATACTCTATCAGCACTTTTGAATGGAAACTATCTGTTAACTACTTCTCTCAATTTCAAATGGAGATTCTTGTCTATGTATGTTTGCGAAGTATTCGTGATCATCGCAGAGTAATCGCAAAAAAGTCTGAACCTATATTTTTCTTAAGTTTATTTTTCAATGTAAATACTGCAGAACAGTTTATGACATACTCCTAAATTGGAATTTGAAATGTAAAATGTTGGCATAACTCTTGTACTCTAAAAAAAAAATCTACCTCTTTAACACTCTTTCCCCAATACACGCTTAGCTGACTGTGTGTAGCAACCTGCTGAAATCAGTAGGTCATAAGTTCAAAGCACATTTTAGAGGGCCCGTGCTACTTCCAAATAAGGTGCAGCAGGTGTGGTTTACTGCACAGATTCAGAAGCATATCCATGTCTGTATTATATTCCTTTTTTTAAACAATAATACGACTTCTTACTAATGCATCCAACGTACTAGCTAATTTTATACACTTACTTACTGACAGCATCCAATGAAATATATCTTTTCATAATACCTCATTCAGCTCCAGTCTTCTCCGTACTGTTATTGCTCCTTCACTTGAAAATGCTTAGAGTGTGGATTGTTGGCCACAGCTATGTCTATTGGGCTAACAAGGCAGCAAAAAAGAGAGGTGATGACTGGGACTTGGGATTGCCAAATGTGGAGATTAGTTGGTTTGGCCAGAGAGCATTAACGTTTTTATCAGTTGCTGCCTTTGGTTAAAACCATTGTGAATGGCCAATCTCCTCATTTCATAATTGTGCACTGTGGTGGCAATGACCTAGGCACACTGACTGGGTTAGTGCTGCAAGTCCTAATAAGAGATACCTTTGCACAACCGTAGTCGCGTTTCCCTCACACTGGCTTAGTGTCCTCTAATATATGCCAAAGACAGAAATGGAAGAGGTCAAATCAATTCTGTGCATTGATTGACAAAGCGAGGAAACATGGTAATAAAACTGTTTCTGCATTCCTCAGAGACCATCGCATGGGCTGTATCTATAACTCCAACATGCATATATTTTATAGAATTGATGGAGTGTACTTTAACGATGAAGGCAACAGGGTGTTTCTAAGTAACCTGAAACTCTGCATCCTGTCTCATGTGTAGCTGTCATATACACACAATCAACACAAAGGCTCTTGTCAGAGCCCCACCAGTACCCAAAATATTGTTAATTTTCTTTATTAAGATCTTTTTTTTTTGTTTTTGGGAATCTTTGCGAATGCATCGCGATATCTCCAAACAGAAGCAGACATTCAACGGCCACCAGCACATATGAACTAAAAAAGTCCATTGTAAACATTGCACTACACATATTACCATATACATGCTTCTTTAAAAACATGTTTAAACTCATGATTTTGTATGAACTTTCTTTAAAATCCATCTTTAAGACCTATTTTCCATTTTTGCGGTTATTGGGGAAGTCGCGACGACGCTGTTAACAGTGACGATCGTGCTTTTTTCATGAAGTGATAAACACATATATGCACACAGATCACAGTATTTTACACACTAGGGATTTATTGCTGTACACTTCAAACTAGTGTTTTTCTAGAACAACCATCTCTAAAACCTATTTCCATTTTCGCAGTGAGGCCGGAGAGGCCGGAGATCGGAATGACGTTGGCAAGTGCGATCCCCGTGGATGTGTTGTGAAAAGCAGAAATCAAAAGCAGTAATTCAATAGCCATCACAACATTCCCATATTATAACTATAAAAATAATTCTAATCATCACACTAGATAACTCACTACCTAAATAATTCTATACAAACAATAATCAGAATCTCAATATCTCCATAACAATGTGTATTATTGATTCACTGAAATATTTTTTTATATTCCCACCAATATTCATGGTATGGCGATGATAGTCGCACACTATTTCAAAAATCAATTTTGGACACAAAACTTGTGCCACTAACACTTACATTTCTGAAACATGGGGTCAGAGTACCTCGACGCTGACCCCTTATGTTTGCTTTTACAGAATGTTTTAGCCCCGGGAACAGTTCCTGATAGATAAAATGACGGAGCAACTTTCTGTTCAGGTTGCGTCCAGCCAATCACAGCATTCCTATTAGCTCGTGCAATCGCGATTAATCGTGAAATGGTTGCGAAATATCAACAACCAGAAATATCACTATAATTTTCAGCTTACATTTATCAAAAAGTACTGACGTATTTGCACCAAAAAGCACAATCTGCGTAACAACGTCTACCTTTCAGCCAAATTTGGTGAACTGTAGGTCTGGCTAAAGGTTCCCATAGGAATTACCATTACAAATGCACATTTACTTCAAACCCCTATTTCTCGGTCCCCACTGGACACATCACTCCAAAACTTTCCATAACACAGAACCTACCTTGACATTTTGTTTTGGAAAGTTTCATGAAGATTGGTCAAACAACCCCAAAGTTATAGCCAAGTCAAAAAATGATTTTCCTACGAAAGCTAGGTCCTAACTATAACAACATACTGTGACTGCCAGTGGGTGATATACTTCTATACATATAAATAGATCTATATATATGTTAGAAATTGTGTTTCAGGTTGGCAGAGGTATGCACCTAGTCCAAGCTTGAACCACAATCTTAGTCAGGGTAAGTCACAAACATACCCTACATTAACCTGTGGTCACTCTCTGGTAGTTGACAGAGGGAAGTCAGGCTTAACTTAAGAGGGAATGTTTGAAGTATTTGTGTAACACTTCAAACAGTAACACAGTGAAAACACCACAAAATGGCTCCACACCAGGATATAAAAATGGAGATCAATGTTATAAATAAAACAAGGACGAAAAATGACAAAATTCCAATGAGCAGAACTTGAGATATGAATTTTTAAAGAATAAATGTGAAAATAGTGCTTAGAAGCAATAAGCACCTATTTGGGATATCTGGTAGCTCTAGAATGGGGCAAAATCAATAGTTGAGGTGACTGGGATGGAGCTTGGGTCAGATACAGAGACCAGGTTTGATCCACTGCAAAAGTACCTGATGCGTCAACCATGACAACAAGATGCAAGGCGCAGGAGCAGTGATTTTCTCCACAGCGGAGATGTGTCGGTTCCGAGGGCAATGCGCTGGTTCCGAGATGGGATGCATCGGGTTTTGCAGCGCAACAGTGCAATGCGTCAGTTCCAAGAATGATGCGTTGGTTATGAAGGCGATGTGCCGTTCCTGCTCCCACTATGGCTGCGATGCGTCGCTTCTTCCCTTGCGGCAGCGGATGCATGGTACTGTAGGAAAACGGCTCAGGCTCATTTCCAATGGTCCTAGGCGTAAGAGTAGGGTGGTTTGAAGTCTGTTATGTCACTGAGACTTCGGATTAGGAGACTAGAAAGCTATCCTTGAAGTCACTCTTAGTTTTGGGGACAAGAGAGGCAGGTCCAGTCCTTCTCACACAGGAAAATAGGGCAGCATGCAGCATGTCAGCACAAGAGAAATCAGTTTTCCAGCGCAACAATTCAGCAAAGTGGCAGTCCTTCGAAACAGCAGCCCTTCTTCTCGGCAGGGTATCCTCTGGCTCGGAAGTGAACTGAAGTTGTGGGGTTAGAAATCTAGTTCATATACCCAGTGGTGCCTTCGAAGAGGGGGAGTCTTCAAAGAAGGGCTTTGAAGTGCACGGAGGTCCTCTCTTCCTGCGCTGGCTCAGGACTCACTACAAGGGTCTAAGCAGTCCGTTGTGTAGGGACACTACGCATCCCATTCAAGTGTAAGTGTGAGGCTGTGCCCAGCTTCTCCCTCTCATCCTGACAGGAAGACCCATGAAGTCACACTTAAGATCCCTTAATGTGTGGCTGTCAAGAGGGAATGAACACAGCCCAGTTGGCACCCACCCCAGATGTGTATTGGAGACAGGCTGCAGACACACAGGGCTAAGAGCAGAAGAATGCGAACTTTCTAAAGGTTTTTATGAGAAAAGAGGGTTGGGCCCGTACAGGGAACCAGAGTAGTTTTCTTTACTTTGAAAACCAAACAAAAGATCTAGCGCCTAACTACTAACTCAACAAAGAGGACCAATACTTTAATTTTCATCAGCCCTTTTGTTTTATTCACATATTCTTCTTAATTCACTTAAATTTTTATAACACTTTTTTAGCATGTCATGAAAGGGCCATTTTTTCCATTTTAAATGTACACACAAAAAGAGGTTTAACATTACCATTCCAGAGGTAATAAACATGACAGATCTACTCCCTCTCAGTAACGAATTATAGCTTATTAAATGTACTAAGGAATACTCAATGTTATCCTCTGAGAGTGGTAGGCCTCACAGTAGTAATGAGAAATGAACGTGGGTGTTTTTCACTACTAGGACATTCAGAACTTTAAAGTACATGTCCTTTCTTTTGATTACAAAGAACCCTGCCCTATGGGCTACCTAGGGCCTACTTTGGGGTGACTTATATGGAATAAAAGGAGGGTTTAAGGTTTGCCAAGGAGTATTAGATGCCAAGTCCACATGGCAGTGTAAATAGCATCCACAGGCTATGTAGTGGCAGTCCAGAGACATTTTTAAAAGGGTTACTTGAGTGGGTGGCACAATCAGTGCTACACGCCCACTGTAGGACTTAAATTAGAGGTCCTGGGCATACGTTGTATACTCTACTAGGGGGTTATAGATAAAATAAATATGCCAATCGTGGATAAGTCAATCACGCCATGTTTAAGGGAGCAAGCACAAGCACTATAGCACTGGTTAGCAGTGGTAAAGTGCAATGAGTCCTTAGGCCAGAAAAAGAATTCAGTAAAATTGGAGGCAAGCAGGCGAAAGGTTTTGGTGAAGATCACCCTGAGGCTGGTCTAATAGGTGTCCCCCAGCTGAAAGGTGGGAGAGCTACCCAACTTCCTGGGAGTTCTCCTCACTAAAGCAGAAGAACCTAGAGAGACCATAAGCATTTGCGTGGTCTTCTCATGGTCTGTGTTCCACCGTAAAGTCCATTCCCTGTAGGGAGATGGACCACCTCAACAATTTTGGATTGTCACCCATCATTTGTATTAGCCACCTGAGGGGCCTGTGATCTGAATCCGGAAGTGATTTCAGAACAGGTATGGTCTCAATTTCTTCACTGCCCAGACCACAGCAAAGACTTCAATTTCAATGGCATTCCAACTCTGTTTTCAGGGAAGTAACCTCCTTGAGATAAAAGCTCCAGGTTGGTATAGGTCCTCATCATATAGCTGTGGGAGAATTGCCTATATGCCATGCTCTGAAGCATCTGTTTATACAATGAATTCCATGAAAAAACCAGGGGACTTGAGCACAGGGGGCTACTTTAGGGAGTCAAATTCATTTTGGCATGCCTCTGTCCAAATCATATTTCTGGGCTGCTTCTTTGAAGTCAGCTCAGTCAAGGGTGCAACAATGGCACCATAGCCCTTGACAAACCTTTGGTAGTACCTTAGAAGGCTCTCTCCTCAGTTTGGTTTTTTGGGGGCTCCCAGGCCATCATAGTCTCTATCTTGGCTTGGAGACGATGCAGCTTACCCCTGCCCAACAGGTGTCCTAAGTACACCACAGACCCCTGCCATATATCGGATAGTCAGGTCTGCCTTTTGCAGGGCCTGAAGCAATTCCTGCAGGCGAAAAAGGTGGCTTTTCTATCTGCTACTGAAGACAGCTGTGTCTCCCAAGTAGACAGCACTGAAGGCCTCCATACTAACCAAGTTCACCAGTCTCTGGAAGGTGGCAGGGACATTCTTTAATCCAAAGAGTATCACTCTGAACTGGCCGTAGCCCTCTGGAGTAGAGAAGGCTGACCTCTCCTTGGCTCCTTAAGTTAGGCCAATCTGTCAGTACCCTGAAGTAAGATCAAATGTAATCAGGAACAGGGCAAAGCCTAACCTGTCAATCAGGTCATCAGCCCAGGGAATGGGATGAGCATCAGTCTTGGTGACTTGTAGTCTACACAGAACCTGACTTCTGGTGTAGTGCCCAGTGTGGCAGCTTTTGGCACCAGCACCTAAAGATTTTATTTGACAGGAAGTCTGTCCCCTGTGTCCACATCATGGGTACACTGATGGGTAATCCCAGGAGTGTGGGGAAAAAGAGAGAAGAACTGTCCCAGTAACTAGTGACAGACCCTCTACTGTTCGGAAGTCACACCTTCCATTGACCCATCCTTCTCTTTAAAGGCTAAGAGATCAGGGAGAGGTTCACTTTCCTTTCTCCCCTCCATCTGCCACCAACAACATAAAGACCGCAGACCTCTCTAAGTATGGTTTGAGATGATTGATGCGGAGAACCCTCTATGGGTTTTGAGGTTCACCAAGTAAGTGACCCCCTTCTTCCTCTCAACAATCTCATAGGACCCAGTCCAATGGCCTTGTAGGGCCCTGGCCTCCACGGGTTCCATTACCCACTCTTTCTGTCTAGGCTGAAATTCCACAGGGATAGCGGTTGGTCATATCACTGCTTCTTTGCCTCTTTTGTGGCCTCTAAGTTCTTCGAAGCTTACTTCCAGAGATTGTCCATCTGGCTCCAGAATACTAGCATATGCTAACAACATCCTAGGTTGGTTCCTGGGAGCTTGCTCGCACCCCTCCCTAACTAGACTGAAGGGTCCCCTTACAGTATGATCATTCAGAAGCTTGAAGGGACTAAACCCAACCCCCTTCTGTGGTACCTCTCTGTAAGCAAAGAGCAGACATGGTAAGAGGATGTTCCACTTACTCCTCAGGGTCTCAGGCAGGCCCTTGATTATGTTTTTGAGGGCCTTTTTGAATCTCTCAAAAAGCTCACTGGTGGCTGGATGGTAGGGGGTGGACAACTTTGAAGTAAATCATAAATTGTAAATCATACGTTCTTATATAGCGCCTTTTCACTGTAAGGTCTCAAGGCGCTTGCTTTGGGAACCCGTCCTGACCTTTCCCTGCAAGATTACCCCTACTGGGCATCCCCAAGGTGAAGACCAGGCATCCCATCGCGGTGGGGCCGTAGTGGAGATTAAGCAAGCTATTGCCCAGAGTTGCAGAGTGTGAACCCACGATTCGAGTAGGCACCGAGGCGAGAATTATCGAGTCCATGGACATTTGAGCTCAAGACCCTGCC
Source organism: Lissotriton helveticus (assembly GCF_964261635.1). Taxonomy (NCBI): domain Eukaryota; kingdom Metazoa; phylum Chordata; class Amphibia; order Caudata; family Salamandridae; genus Lissotriton; species Lissotriton helveticus. The sequence continues at coordinate 1,739,020,159 of NC_136065.1, forward strand.
GCGTCGGGGATTGAACCCTGGTCCCGGGTCTGACCTCTGCATCAGGGACTGCCTCCTTTAACCGGTGAGCCACACTTCTCCACTATAAGTAACTGCACACTCCTTCCACATCGACTGCATATAAGCACACATGAAGTTGGTGACCCTGTCAGAAACCACTTCCTTGGGGAAACCCACTCGGGTGAAAATCCCCATTCGGGCCTTAGCCACTGCAGCTGCAGTTGCCGTCCTCAGAGGTGTGGCATCTGAGTATCTTGTGGCATGGGTCACCAGTACCAGGATAAACTTGTTGCCAGAGACTGTCTGGGGATCCATAGACCCTACAATGTAGATGCCCACCCTTTTAAAGGGGATGCCATTGACAGGCGAGGGATTAAGGGGAGCTTTCAGCTTGTGCCCCATCTTCCCGCTGGCCTGGCAGGTCAAACAAGTCCTACAGAATGTATTTGAGGAAATCTTCATCCGGAGCCAGTAAAAGTGGGGGTCAATCCTGGCAAAGGTCTTGTCCGGCCCCAGATGCCCTGCCAGGAGTATCTCATGATTCAATGGGAAAGCCCTGTTGTATTCCAGAATGTCAAGTGCCCTTGCTGCCCCATGCACAGGTGCCATAGGCTCACTATACAGACGGTTTCCTTCTTTAAATTCAGTGATTACCTGAGGCATCACCAGCTGCCTGGACTTTGGCCAGTTGCCTCATGCCCGCTAGGGTGGGCATACTTTCTGTGCTTTGCAGAACTCCTCCCTGGTGGGTCCCGCCCTCTACTTCCCATCCAGCAAGTTCAGGTAGATCACCAAGGGAGGAAATATCCTCCTCAGTGCACTCCAAAGTAACCTCCTCTGGTGTCCCATCCACCTCAACTGGGAGACATTCAGAGGCAGGTTTCCCACGTCCCTTGCACTTCCCTCTTTTGGCAGATGTCTGGGCCATGTTTCCAGGCTCCATATTACCTTGACTCCCTTCCTGAGTAGCCATGGACCTGGTGGTTGCATAAATCCACTCATGCAACCCCAACATTTACGGATGTGACCTAAGCTTTACTTCCTTCCTGGTAGTGTGCTCAAGGTCATTCCCAAACAAAAAGTCCACAGGCATGCCAGGGCCCAGAGCAACTTTCAGAAGATCTGAGTGTCCACCCCCACTCAAATGGAACAAGGGACCCCGGATAGTGAGCCTCACGGTTGTGATCTTCTATAACCTGGTAGAACATAGAGATAATCTGCTCTGGGGCTACCAGCTGACGATAACACCAAAGGGTGCTGGGCTAGACCAGATACCCTGAGGGTAGGAGAGGTAAGGACCGGAGTATGTCCTCCCAGAGAAGTACAACACGAAAAAATACTCCAGTAGACCCCAGGGTAGTCAATTGAGAAGACGGTGAAGAATTTAAACCTGAGGTCCAGAACTAAAAAAATAGGAGCTACACGAATAGAGAAACTATAAGGTTGTGTCTAGCACAACCGTGTATATGGGGCAAAAAACTAGCTTGTTTATATTACCCTCACACACCCTAGTGGTGTCATGCTTCATCATCGGGTCACCCCGACTCCTATAAGTCGGGATGGGCTCAACCACAGTGTTGGGAAGCTCTTCTGATATATTCGAGGAGGGGGCTTTACGTAAGATAAAATCACCCAGATAGATCCCCGGTGTCCCTTTATTTTGGGGTCTATCTGAGAAGTTAAAATACTGTATAAAAATTATTTATACAAATGGGTCTCGTCAGGGTATTATGGTCCTATGACCCTAGTGCCAACATGTTTCAGTCCTGCGTGGCCATGAAGGTCCGGGACTTTCTTCAGGGCAAGGGAGCCCCCTATGTGCGGTAAGAAGGATGGGAGTCCCTATCCTAATGGTGTAATGAGGGCAGAGTAGCTGCTCCCCAAAGTAACAATTGTGTTATGTGTGTCAACTGCCAGGCTGCGTCCAATTTGGGGAGTCGGCTTGCTTCACACAGGACCAGATAAAATGAGGGTGGTCTTCAACTGAAGACCTCTCCCTGCAATGTACCTACATCGGGTCCGGTCCTCTGCTTTTGGTAGAACATAGAGATAATCTGCTCTGGGGCTACCAGCTTACACCTTACCAGAGTCATGCTAGCTACTGTGTCCCTCAGAGCCTCAACACCTTGTCCATTAATGGTGACCCACTGCCTATACTTTGCAGTATTGGAAGGCATGTGGGCTTTAGGCACCATCTCCACGTCATCCAAGGACACTAGGGTAACCTCACTGAGTTCCCCCTTACTGACTGGGACAAACTCCTCATCCAGCATTAAACTTGCCAACCCAGATGTCTTACCTCCAGTGGGAGGATGTGCCCTTGTTGGACATTTGGGATCCCCCTCTTAATGCCCAAACTCATAGCATTCATAGCACTTGGGAGTCTTATTCTGACTCTTGTCAGGGAAGCTCTTTATCTGGTGGCCAGAATGGGAATGGAACCCTTTCCCTTGAGAACTGTTTTGGGGGGCTTCCAGGAAACTCCTTTTTATCCCCCTCCTTCTTCTGGTGGGAACCCTAACCACCCTTTTGGGAGTCCCCCAGATGCCTTCTTGGACACTCTAGTGTTGAACCAGATGTTCGCTTCCTCAGCAAGCTTCCTGGGGTTAGTCAGCTTCAGGTGCTGGCACAGCTCTGTAAAACAAATATCAAGCAAGAATCTGAAGCCTTGGCTTTTTTCAGCATAGTCCTGTCTGACTGTCGCACGACTCTTTCAACTTCTGCAGCTAGTCATTTAGCGCCAAGACGCCCTCGGGCATTAGAACGCTCTACAAATCCATTAATCAAAATCAAATCAAATCAAGCATGTGCTCCTCCAAAACTACATTGTACAGCCCAGTGTAATCTTCTACCTTTCTCACCCAGCCCTTCAGTGCCTTGCTTGAATAATCAAGAAAATCCACCCAGGTCTGTGTGGGAAGTTCGTGACTGGCCCTGAATTATTTCGGTCTATATCTAACAGGGGTCAACCCAAATTTCTTGACAAGTATGGCCCTTGTAGGGGTGTACTGTATCTGGTCCTCTACCTCTAGTGTTGGGAGTTGGCTCCTCCCCACTGAGGGCATGTACCTCTACACGCTGCCCCCTAGTACTCCTCAGGAAATCTGTGCACCCTCAAAGCCACTTCATAAGCGGGGAACCATTTGTCAATGCCATCTCCCACCAAATAATTTGTCACCAAATTCTTTGCTATGTGAACGCTTCCTTCTCCAGTGGACCCTGCAGGTATGTTGTCACCATGGCTGACTTTGATATCCATTTGACTTGGATTTCCAGTTCCTTACATGTAAGCTCATGTGCCATCCATTTCTCCTCCATCTTCAATTTGGCTAGCTCCAGCTCTTTCTTGAGATTTCTCCCCACCCTCCTGTCCTCCAGCTCATGTGGGGTTAGGCCTCTGGCAGATACACTGCTCCCTTACTCCATCCATGTCATCTGATGGGGTCGAGTTGGGCTCTCATGGAAGCTCAAGTTGTTGGTCTCGGTCCTCCACATCCTCTTCCTTCGTCAGTGCTCTCCCCTCCTCATTGTCATCCATCTCATCATCTTCTGAGGTAGCCTACCATTTTGCTCCTGCTCAAAGGCCCCTAGGGTTACCTGCAGATCCAACTTGGTAGCCGTTTTGTCTGCTTTCAGCCCCCTCTGTGTGTAGAGTTACAGTAGCTCAGGCCTCTTGAGGATTTACAAATTTCAGATATTATGTTATGTTATGTTAATTTTATGTTATGTTATGTTATGTTATGTTACTGAAACTTAATAAAGTGTGACAAATCACCCCAAAGGGGTATCTTGATGCTAGAGCACATACCCAGAAAAATGAAGAAAAAGAGCAGTTAAAAAGCCAAGTTTAGAGACGTTGCTTGAAAACAAACAAAATTAGAACATGCGCAGATGTGTAGTGGAAGCAGGTTCTAATTTTGGGGGCCAAGATAGGAAAGTGATTGTCTGCTCTGTCTGGCTGTGCTAAAACAGCGTGGGTGGAGCAAGAGTTGATCCTTCGATCTCAGATTTTTGGTGAGAATGTAGTGTAAGAGTTTGTTTTAGAGATACGCAGGCCCTTTACCTGATAGGGATCTGCGTACCAGGGATAGGACCTTGAAAATGGCTTGTTTCCTAATAGGAAGCCAAAGCAGTGATCTTAGAGTAGGTGCTGAAGTCCTGGAAGGAAGTTTGCATACAAGGCAAGCTGCAGTGTTCTGAACCACCCTTTGTTTTGATACAAGTGATTCATTAGTTGCTACCAACAGGGCATTTTCATAGTCCAGCCGGCTGACAACAGGAGCCTGCATAAGAATTCTTCTTGTGTGGAGAGACAGCCACTGAAACATTCTTCTCAGCATGAGCATGGAACCAAAACAGGTGCCGTATGTGGAACCTTACTGCTCTCTCATTGTGATATTGTCTTTAATTAAGATACCAAGATTCTTGATCACCTTTTTGGGTTGAGGTGAGACATCTAGAATGCAATTTTCCTCATACATGCCCCGAATTTTGGTTTTGTAGATTTGGGGTTTGGACCCATGGAAATGATCAATTACATGTCATCTGCATATGAGATGACATTGAGGCTGCAGTACCTTACTACTGAAGCCAGTGGTGCAACATACATGGTAAAAGGGGTGGGGATCAATGAAGAGCCCTGTGGTTCTCCTTTGTCCATTGCCATGACACGAGATTTGAAAGTACCTAAGTTAATTGTATGGAGAGATAGAAAAGGAAGGAGTCTTGAAAGTGTTATTTGGGAGATCATAGTCGTAAGATTAGATTTGGGATTAGTGAAAAGGAGAGACTGAGGAGAGAAGAGTCTCAAGAAAGAGATTAGGGAGATTGTTAGACCTAGCATCCTCGGTGTGGTTTTCCCTAACTTTTGCCTTCTGACCTCCTGTTTTTCTGCCTTTGCTTTTTTTGGCTTTAGGATTCTGGCCATTTTACATCTGCTATTCAGTGCTAAAGTGCATGGGTTCTGTACTCTAAACGTGGTAAAATTGTCTTATCCCCAATTAACATATTTAATTTACTGAGATGTCCCTAGTAAAGTAAAATATATTGTTTCATGGCCTGTAAATGATATGCTACTAGTGGGGCTGCAGCACTGATAGTGACACTCTTGGATGGGTGAAAAAACGACTCTTCGAAGGCGAAGCAGGTAAGTAAAACATTATTTAAATATAAATATCTGCCTGTGGTGAGAGTGTGGCTCATCCCTAGCCACCCATTCACCAACTGACCGCCCAAGAACTCAACCACAGTAGGTGGAATGTGATGCACTAGGCACCGTGCTCTACACTCACATGAAAGAGAGGAAATGTAAGCTATAAGTACAACACATCCTCTTTCCTTACAATAATAATTATTAGAAGTGAAAATAATAAACCATAAGAAGTTGAGAGGTAGGGAAGAAAAGTAAGAGAGAGATAAGCGATGAAAGAAGGAAAAGAAAGAAAGGAAAAAAGCAAAAAAGCTAAAGAAATGACAATAGCCAAAATGAAAATTAAAACCACATCTTACAAAAGTAAAAGTGAAAGCACAAAAGTTAAAGATGCAAATACATTAATCACAAATATAATTGTTGAGGTATCCTGGAGGATGTTGACCTCTTCTAGGTCTCACTTCCCTTCCAACAGGAACACAGCGTTCAAAGTCAGTGGAAGCATCACCACCACCCTGAGTAATACCACGAGCACCAGAACCTCCATGTGAAGGACTAGTCAAATCACTGTCAGGCACTGACATAAAGATATTGCTAGCACTTTGACCATGGTGCTTGACATCAACATTATCATCAACATCACATTTCTGATAAAGATCTATGCGCCGGTAATTCCATGTATCACCATTGTCAAGTACAACGGCATGAGGAAAAGTACATGCCACTTTGTAAGGCCCCAAGAACTTGGATAGACCTGCACTAGATCTTCCACTACGCAGCTTCACCCAATCACCTGAGCAAATGCGTCTGCAGATTTTTTTTCCCAACTTTCAAAATCGTGGTAGAAGTGCTTTTAAGAACAAGGTCTTTCATCCAAGTGGGAACAAGTTTGGTGTTCGGCAGTCTCCAACGCATAATGTCAATAGGTGTTTTACCAGCAACCCCATGCAAACTTGAGCGGTATGCTCACAACATTTCAGAAACCAATAAGTTTACCTCACTTCCACAAGTCAAGGCCATTTGAATGGTTCCTTTGATCAAACGGGTTGCCCTCTCAACCATACCATTGCCCTGTGGATTATAGAGTAATGTGTGGTTGTGCTTGATACCAAAAGAGCTAAAAAATACTTGCATTTCCACAGAAGTTAGGTGGGTGCCATTTGCAGTAATCAAAACAGAAGGGAAACCCTCTTCACCTCAAATTTCTTTCAAAGTGTTCACTGTGGCTTTTGAAGTAATTTATTTCATGAACTTACTATCAACCATTTGGTGTGAACATCAATCACTACCATGTCAAATTTACAATCACTCTTGAGTTCATTCATTGGACCAATGAAATCCAAGCAGATGATATGCCAGGTTGCCCCGGGTCCTCTATCTGTCCCATGACTGCTTGCACTCCCATTCTTAAATGCTTTTCACTTTCTTTGCATACTTCACACTTCTCCACCCAAATATCCACATCGGCATCCATCCCAGGCCTCCACCAATTCACTCTCAACCTTTTCTTTGTTCTTGTTTGGCCCAGATGCCCCTTGTGCCAATCTGATGAGTTTATTCCTTAACCCTAAAGGAGGAACAAATAATTCTCCTCTCATAATTAACATATCGCTGCATCCAGTACTTTCACAAAAGGTCTGATAGAAGGAAACACTGTATTTTCTCTCCTACTGCCTTGCAAAATCAAGCGTTTGAGTTAATGCATGGAGTTATCAGAGGACATTTCCTTCACCCATTCACTTTCAGTGATGGCCTGAGCTTAAACCACACTCAGCACATGTTGTACAAAAGCTATGGCACCTTCCGCAACTTTTGCTATAACTGATGCTTTATCAACACCTCCCCACTCAATAGAAAGTCTTGACAAGCAATCAGCTTGAATATTTCTCTACTCAACCTTGTAGCAATATTCTTGTAATCGAGAAGCTAATCTATCTAGCCTTGTAGAGCATTTACTCGTTCCACCTGGTAATAACACTTTAATCAAGGGTTTGTGATCGGATTTTAGCTTGAATTTGGGACTTCATAACTAGGTTCTAAAATATTTGCAACTCCAAGCTGCCACTAAAGTTTACCTTTAGTGGCAGGACCAGGAATTAGTCAGTGTCCTGAATGCAAATGCCACAGTTTTTTCATGTCCATTATGGACATGAGATAAAATGGCGCCACGACCTGCAGCACTAGCATCGACAGTGAGGACGGATTCAATCTTGGTGTCAAAAGGGGTGAGTATGCCTGCCTCACAATTGTCTTTTTTGATATCATCGAAACATGACTGTTGTTGACATTCCTTACAGAAAAGTAGGTTGGAAGGTTCCCCTGGTTCAGTCACAGGGAGGGGAGCAGATACAAAGAAAATGGAGCAACCCTGTGTGTTACTTGGTCAATTTCACTAGACCAATGAGTTGTGTGGTCCCACAACACACTGCCCACACAACTCATTGGTCTAGTGAAATTGACCAAGTAACACACAGGGTTGCTCCATTTTCTTTGTTGTTGACATTCCATCACAAAAGTAGCTCCTTTTCTTTAAAGTAATTTCTGTTTTCGCAGAAAAATCTTTGACAAATTTTGAGTAATACTTAATTAGACCTAGGAAAGATCCTAATTTATCTTTGTCAGAAGAACTAACCTGATGGCATCCAAAAGGTCTTGTTTAGGTCTTACACTTTCGGCAGAGACTTTATAGCTAAGATATTCAATTTTGTCTACAAAAAATGTAAATTTCCCACGTCTGAGGGTCAAACCAGGTTCTTTGATCTTGAGCAGCGTCTCCCTGAGGGCCGACTGTGTTGGTCAATGGAGTCTCCAAATATATGAATGTCATCCTGGAAATACACAATGTTATTGACATCTTTAAAAAGCACCCTAATAATGCGTTGAAAAACGCTTGCAGCAGAGAAAAGTCTAAAATGAATTCTGGTGCACTGAAAAATGCCATCCATTATGATAAAAGCTGTGAGTGCAAATCAATGCAAAATTTGAGTTTTCCATCAGATGTTTCAGTAATAACGACTGGAGAAACCCACATGGAGCTTTCTACTTGTTCAATTGCACCTGAAGACACCATATCCTTAAGCATATGTTTCACTGCCGCCCTGGCTACTAAAGGTATTCATACCTTGTGTTGTATTGGAAGAGCCTACGTTTTTTTTTTTTTTTAGCCTTAGAATTATGGTTTAATATATTGGTATTTCAAACAAAGTACAGGACGTCTTACGTCTAAACATGAGGTAGTCACCTCTCACATAACATCACTGCATTACAACACTCCAACTCCAATCGGGCTTAAGCATACACAGTATATGTCGATCCAGTAAACATTACATCATGTGTACATTACAGCTGTTTCTCTAGTCCAGTTAAATAGTCAATTAAATTGTGCCAGTAGTCTTTCGGTCGTGCCCCCAGTGGTAAGTCTTCATCAAACAGTTTCAAGTTGTCTTTACAATAAACCATATCTTCAATCCAGTGTTTAATTTGCGGTGCGATTTTACCTCCCCAGCCTTAGAATTATGTTTTAATATATTGGTATTTCAAACAAAGTACAGGACGTCTTACGTCTAAACATGAGGTAGTCACCTCTCACATAACATCACTGCATTACAACACTCCAACTCCAATCGGGCTTAAGCATACACAGTATATGTCGATCCAGTAAACATTACATCATGTGTACATTACAGCTGTTTCTCTAGTCCAGTTAAATAGTCAATTAAATTGTGCCAGTAGTCTTTCGGTCGTGCCCCCAGTGGTAAGTCTTCATCAAACAGTTTCAAGTTGTCTTTACAATAAACCATATCTTCAATCCAGTGTTTAATTTGCGGTGCGATTTTACCTCCCCAGCAGATCGCAACCCTACGTTTGGCCATTATTAGGGCTATTACACAAAACTTACGTTTGCACCTGGCAAGAGGCCCAACAAGCATGTACGAATACTGCAATCTATCTGCATGTCCACCATCTTACCTAGGATATTAGTCACTGATAGCCAATAACTCGCCACCCCCCCGCCCACAATACCATGCCATATGTATAAAATCAGCGTTATCTGTTCCACATCTTTGGCATCTAGCGTCTGTTCTAAGGCCATACTTATGTAGCCTCTGCGGTGTATGGTACGTGTGACGTAAATATTTAACGTGTATCAGTCGAAGGTTCCCATTTGGCGTCATGAGTTCCGTGATCATGCCTGTTGTGGCCCATTCTTCTTCTGTGAGTGGGTTGTCTAAACAACTATCCCATTTCTGGATCGCCTTATGTGCTGTGATACCTATTTCAGCTTGTAGCGATACATAGAGCTTGGACACCAGGTTTTTGGGGTCAGGTGTTGTGAGAAGCAACTGGAGGGTCAGTAGTGCGGACGGTTCTGATGGATAGGTCGGGTATAGTGCTTTAAGTGCTTTTTGTAATCTATAGTACGTGAATTTGAAGAGCATCGATTGGTTTTGGACGTATGCCGGGTCTTCTATTCGTTTGATCATTCCATCCTGGAATACATCCCCCATGGTATCTATTCCTACCTGCTTTAGGAGTTCCATTCCCACCTTTTCCTGAGTTACCCAAATATGTGGATGATGATGTAAAGGTAGTTCTGGTGCATAAATTTGCAGTTTTTTCACTTTTTTTGCTATTAGTCTCCAGGCCTCATTGGTAGTGTTGATTGTGTTTATATCCTGTTTGTGTAATGCCGGTCTATCGTGTGTCAGTATAGCATCCAATGGGATGGGGTGGGCGTCTCCCTCTTCAACTGCAACATGGGTAAGAAACGTGATCCTGTGGAACCAGAAATGAGCATATTGGGCCTGGGCGCACAGATAATAGAGTAGGAAGTTAGGGACTTTGAACCCCCCACGTGCAAACGGTAACGTCAGCGTTTGGAGGTCAATTCTAGCAGTTTTACCCGCCCATATTAGTTTTAGTGTCATGGAGGTAATTGCCCGAAACACAGCCGTAGGGGGCTTTATCGGTATATTGTTAAAAAGGTAGAGTAGTTTTGGGGGTACCACCATCTTAACTATCGCTATTCGATCCGCTAGGGACAGCGGTAGTTGTATCCATCTGTCAATTTTCTGCTCTAGTCCTGTGACCGCTCTACCATAATTCGTGCGTATTACTACTTCGGGGTCCCTATGAAACCACACCCCTAGGTAGCGAATTGGTTCTGTTTGCCAGTCCAGGGGATATTCCGTTGGGAATGGCAGAGTGTTATCGGTAAGCGGGATGATGGTCGATTTAGCCCAATTTATGCTAAGTCCTGATTGGTATTCAAATTTGACGTACTCGCGCAATAGTGGGTTTAGATTGTCTTTTGGGTCTCGCACATACAGCAGCATGTCGTCTTCGGTAGAGTGATATGTGGAGAGGCCTCTGGGGGAATTGCAATGCCGAGTAGTGATGGCCCTGTCGTATCTTGCAGGCTAGGGGTTCTATCGCTAAGGCAAATAGCAGGGGGGATAGCGGGCATCCCTGCCTGGTGCCTCTCCTTATGATAATCGTATCTGACACGTATTTGTTAACTCGGATGTGTGCAGTGGGTTTAGTATATAATAATTGTACCCACTGTAGGAACATCGGCGGGAAGCCCATCCTGACCATGGTGGCACGGAGATATGGCCAGGCTATGGTGTCGAAAGCTTTTGCGGCGTCTAATAAGACTGTTGCGGCCTTGGTATTGGGCGTCAAGTAGTGGGATAATGCGAATAAGGTTCTGGTGTTATGGGACGTGGAACGGGTCGGGATAAAGTCCGACTGATCAGGCAATATCAGTCTGGTCATCAGCGGTTGTAATCTATTTGCCAGGAGTTTAGAGAGTATTTTAGTGTCAACATTTATAAGAGACAGTGGTCTATAAGAGTCGCATGTCTCCGGGTCTTTACCCGGCTTTAGAAAGGCAAGAATCATAGCCTCCCGTAGTGAGGGCGGGAGTGTCAATTTCTCATGAGCATCGCCCAGCATAGCTACAATGTGCGGAGCCAGTAGGTCCACATAGGCTTTATAAAACTCTCCCGTATACCCGTCGGGTCCGGGCGCCTTTCCATTAGGGGGCGATTGTATGACGTCAGTGACCTCCTCTACTGTCACGGGGATGGAAAGGTACTCTTGCTGTGCATCTGACAACCAGGCCAGCGCTACATCGGCACAGTATGTATCAATTTCGGTCACCGAGGCGGTTGTGTTTGCAGTGTAAACCTTCCCATATGCATGCATAAATGCCTCCAATATGCCTTTCGGGTCATGTCGTACCTCTGCCTTTGCGTCCCTCACCGCTGTCACCACAGGTGGTGGTTTCTGCGCACTTATTTTAGCTGCTAATATCGCTCCCGGCCTCCCGGCTCCACCATAGCTTCTCGCAACTTGCCTCTTATGCGTATAATTAAACTCCTCATCTGCACTCTTTTGGTATTCGGTTAGTTCGGTTCTGATTTTGCCCAGTACAGTTGGGTCCCGTGTCCTTTCGTACTCTATCTCCAGTTCACGTATTGCTCCTTCCCTTTTCGATAGTTGCTGCTGTAGATCCTTTAGGATACCTGCATTGGTGCTGATGCATATACCCCTAATGGTGGCCTTAAAGGCCTCCCATAACAACCCCGGGTCGTCTGTGGTGGGTGCATTGATCTCGAAATATTCTGCTATGGCTTTTTGGATCGTTTCTTTATAAATCGGATCGATGAGTGCCCTGGCATTGAATCTCCAGCTAAACTGTGGGGGAATATAGTTGGGTAGTGCTAGTGATAACATCACTGGATTGTGGTCTGATTGAGTACGTGGTAGGTGTGTTATGTCCACCATCCATTGCAGCACTTCAGGGGACCCCAGCCAGTAATCTATTCTCGGCCAGCTGCTATGTGCCGCTGTGGTATGGGTAGCTTCTAATTTGGTTGGATGCTTGGTTCGCCAAAGGTCTATTAGGTGCTTGTCTAGTAAGATGTCATGCAGTTTTTTTAGTGCTTGTTTGTGCGTCTCCACTGATGTATATGATCTGTCCACTGCATCATTTAGTACCACGTTGAAGTCCCCTCCCCACACCACCGGGACGTCTGGGAGCTCATTGAGTTTCATCCAAATTGTGTTGTAAAATGCTGGATCATCAACATTTGGTGCATAGATATTTAGTAGGTTGATCTTTCGTTCCCTCAGTGTGCCCGTGACGGCCACATACCTCCCCTCGCTATCTGTGTGTACGTGGTCTGTCACAAAATGTAAACCTTTCCTTATAAGTATCAATACACCTCTTGAGTACGATGAGTATGCAGCCCCATATGCCTGTTCTGCCCATCTGTTGCCTACAGTCGTTTGTGCCTTAGGGTCTATGTGTGTTTCTTGTAGGAAGGCTAAGTCAATATGTAACCTTGTAAAATATGCTAGTATTTGTCTAATTTCCTTGGGGTTTTTAAGGCCACGCACATTCCAGGTTATGAGTCTTAGTTCATTCGACCTTATTTTCTCAACCATCACATCGGTGACGTCTTGCGCTAACCGCTCTGGTGCTACTGGTAGCGTTTCTGATACTGAGTAGCCATACTGGATGTAATTTTAACCTCAATACATAGTGTGCCTACCGGGTGCAAGTCGCCTCCCCCTCATAAAAACACATGAAGCAGGTTGTTGTCGTTCACCGCGTAGTCTTTATTAATTTCAAGCAGTGTCATTAATCCTTTATTCATCTTGGTTCAGGTAAATCTTAAACTTGTTTATCAACATCACAGCATTAAAATAGTCTCCAAGTTATACATTGCCATTATATTTACGCCCTGCTCTCCAAGGGGCCTTTTTGCTTGACCTTCGGGATGTGCCAGCAGGCCACAACCAAGATAGCCTGCTCTCCTTAAGTTGACCGCCCTCCGGTCAACAGAGCTGCTGGTAAATAATCAGCCACTACTTGTGACAACCATACCGGGGTATACCCCCTCAAATGTTTATAAACATACCCGGGCATCTTGGGTAGGACTGGAGTGGTCAGGACCACCAGCAGGTCAATCCCCCCTCTCCTGCCAGCCCAGAGCCCCGCAATGACTGCTCGCCCTTTCCATGGGCAGCCAGTCCATACCAAAAAAGAAAGTCCACAGCCTTTTGTTGCCTGGGACCCCGCCATTCTCTTCCTTGTTGCAGGGTGGGTGGGTGGGCAATTCTTTGTTGGTCTGCTGCCGCCGGGGCTGATGAGAGAGGACAAAAGAGGGTTAGTTCTGCCTCCCCCGAGGCTTTTGTACCCTCGGGGGAGGGCCGGTCGACCCTGCCTTCCCTGGTGACGTTAGGCTCACGTGGTGGGCTCACGTGGTCATGCCTGCCTCCCCTCTACCTTGCTGTCCCTGGCCTATTTCTGCTTCGCGGACATCTCTGTTGGCTCCCGCCCCAGATGACACTAAGGGTGCCACGCCCCTAGGAGCGGGTGGCGCCGTTCATAGTGTGCCTACCGGGTGCAAGTCGCCTCCCCCTCATAAAAACACATGAAGCAGGTTGTTGTTGTTCACCGCGTAGTCTTTATTAATTTCAAGCAGTGTCATTAATCCTTTATTCATCTTGGTTCAGGTAAATCTTAAACTTGTTTATCAACATCACAGCATTAAAATAGTCTCCAAGTTATACATTGCCATTATATTTACGCCCCGCTCTCCAAGGGGCCTTTTTGCTTGACCTTCGGGCTGTGCCAGCAGGCCACAACCAAGATAGCCTGCTCTCCTTAAGTTGACCGCCCTCCGGTCAACAGAGCCGCAGGTAAATAATCAGCCACTACTTGTGACAACCATACCGGGGTATACCCCCTCAAATGTTTATAAACATACCCGGGCATCTTGGGTAGGACTGGAGTGGTCAGGACCACCAGCAGGTCAATTCCCCCTCTCCTGCCAGCCCAGAGCCCCGCAATGACTGCTTGCCCTTTCCATGGGCAGCCAGTCCATACCAAAAAAGAAAGTCCACAGCCTTTTCTTGCCTGGGACCCCGCCACAGGGCGAGTAGCTTACTGGCGCGCTCGCCCCCCCCTGACCAGACCGACTTCACTGCTGGGTACCCCCTCTCGGTAACCCACCATCCATCATGGTGCTCATGTTGAGGCCTGATCAAAACAACTGCATCATAGTGAGCTGACTGGGACTAACCCAAGAAACCCACACCTGGCAACTTGGCCGAGGCGAATTATGCAGGAATAAATAGTACGAAGTATTCGCCGCTGCTGATGGAGCCTAATCTTAACTACTGCAGTATTGCAGCAAAATGTCAACTTTGACCCTTAGTTACTGCAGGCGGCCAAGTTAAACGTCTTCCTGTAAAATGAATTCTAACTTATCCCTCTCAATGGGAAATGTGAACCATTCACGTGACCCTTTAAAAAACTGGGGCATTGCTTTACGTGCCATAACTGTACCCATACACAGACTGCTCTGATAAAAGGCAAAATTAAAAAGATTTTCATAGTAATGACATAGCTATGCCATGTTCCGACGTATTATTCTTTTGTGCCAAATTCCCCAATTATGAGAGAAATTTAGAGTGAACATTACACGTCCAGCATGTATACCAGGAGCAAACCTATATTGCCTGGCAATGTTGATCTCCCTAGTGTAGGGATTGCATTACCGAAGGGGCAGCCCTGTCATATCAAATACCTTTGTTTCTTAATTAACTAAAATTGGTTCTTCCTTGATTGTCAAATTTCTCTTGTTTCGTTTTATTAAAGGGCATTTTACAATACAATTCACATGGGGGGAAGAAACAGATTCATATGTTTTCCCTAAATGAGGTCATCCGTTATTAAGTAGACTAAGGGAACCTAGAGCTAACACTGAAATACGAGCTATTGAACCGTGATCATGCAACTTAAGGAGCTTTTCCCTGTCAGGACCTATAAAACATACTCATATGCGTACAGCACCCCCTATGTAGTATTTAATAAGCAGGCCCCGGGTTCATGAGGTGCCACCTGATAGGGACTAATAAGTAACTTCTCTTGGGGCAGCACTGGGGGCCTTTGACATTCATTATGTTGACAACATTTATATTGCAAATATTTCGGATTTGTTAAGACACTTATCGCTGATGCATAGTACCGAACAGTAAACTTGGCAGTATATTCCCCTCACCCCCGAACCGGGTGAAGTAACTGCCCCTCAGTGACAGCGATACGAAGGAAGTTTGGAGTTAATGTAACAGAGGTTGCATTTTTAATGTTGGGCTTTTAGCAATGCCACCTTGTTAATGGCGTCGCTCACCGCCGGTCCTCTGCTATTACAATGTATGTCTTTCCTGTTGCCCTGTGCATGGCAAAGAATCCCTAGACTACTAATCACTGAGAAAGATAGCACATGTCTATAATTATGTGGCAGGTAGGCCGGTTTCCAATGAATTTGTAACGATATCGAAATGAATAAGTCAAACAGAATCCCAACCTTGTGGGAATAAGTGAATTAATGCCTTGGAGCAAGCCGTTTACATATCCCAGTACCACATCCACCTTGGTGATAATGTTCCTCTACTCAAGCGCGATCCAGTGCTATGCTATATATTGCCAACTCTTATTTATTTCCCCACCTGGCTTACGTGCAGCACACCTTGGGGTGAATACCCAATGAGGGGTATTTGCCTGTACCCCCCCATTGAACTTACTCTTCACCAGAGGTCACTGGAGCTACCACCAGTCCCACCTCTGATTTGGTATTGTGGGCGAAATAGGTAACCCTATCAACGCTGTATTTTTAACCTTCAAAACCGCGAAAACATACAGTATCATACACGAATATTCCAAGCGTTTTAAAAATGATTTACACCACCCAATGAACCCGTGGCCGAAGACCATTTATCTAGTAGAGTTGTGCGTCAGAGCTGCCTTTGTTCTAAACCTTATTCCCGCCGGCAATGAGACCAGGTCGCAGCCGCTAAGAGTTACTACCAATTTGCAACGGCCCATCCCCTTAAATCAGGGAAGGGTACTAGTTACTTTAAGTTAGAAGGTGAGTTCTTCCTGTAATATATATGTGCGGCCCTCAAACAACATTGTACTTCCATATCTTGCATTGCACTTTGTGAGATGACTAATGTCTGTGTAACATAATGCTATGGATCTGGTGGCATAATTGTGTCTCACCCAGAAATTGTATGCACAAATGGGTGACTCTCCCGAACCCTGAATGTCACTAGGGGCATGGAAGTGGTTATCCTGGCAGCGCTGCAAGCCGTTTCTACCTATAGCTTCGTGTCCTATTGTTTTACCTGGCCATGAAATGGAGATCGGACTGTATAAAGGAACAAGTATGCCATTCCAATCACCGAGGCCCAGTAGCAGGCAGCACGCGCACCATGTATGCATCACAATTATGCTTGTGACACTAGACCAGGTCGCAGCCGCTAAGAGTTACTACCAATTTGCAACGGCCATCCCATTATATCAGGGAAGGGTACTAGTTACTTTAAGTTAGAAGGTGAGTTCTTCCTGTAATATATATGTGCGGCCCTCAAACAACATTGTACTTCCATATCTTGCATTGCACTTTGTGAGATGACTAATGTCTGTGTAACATAATGCTATGGATCTGGTGGCATAATTGTGTCTCTCCCAGAAATTGTATGCACAAATGGGTGACTCGCCCAAACCCTGAATGTCCCTAGGGGCATGGAAGTGGTTATCCTGGCAGCTCTGCAAGCCGTTTCTGCCTATAGCTTAGTGTCATATTGTTTTACCTGGCCATGAAATGGAGATCGGACTGTATAAAGGAACAAGTATGCCATTCCAATCACCCAGGCCCAGTAGCAGGCAGCAGGCGCACCATGTATGCATCACAATTATGCTCGTGACACTAGACTGGGAGCTGCAGAATTAATCAACAATTTGCTGAGCATCTTGAGAAAACATTAAATATGGGAAAAACATTAGCGCATGTATTTAGGTCACTTCCATTGAAACCTGTAGTGGGTTGTTTATCTCATTTTAAATCATTAGTGCGATGTGCGCTTCACTCTTGCTTATGGAGTTCTTTTCATTATTTACATCTTGTCGGTGTCGCGCTGAGAAGGAATTGAAGGAAACGCCCTGGCTGACAGTGACACATGGTGCTAATGCAGGAAAGGAGGGAGCTACAGGAATGAGTTTGGGATTTCAAGGTTACTTGCTCACAAATGTATCTGGGCCAGTTGGTGAAGCGAGGGAACATTTTTACCTGGAGGTGACCTTGACTGTGAGGTTAATATATGGTGCTGCACTGACGCATTTAGATAGCTATTGTTGGCACATAGACCATCTTCGTTTTGTAGGAGGTGCATGCCTAATGTGCAATTAATAACTTTTAGGCGAGACAGCCGCATAAATATTGTTCTTGATCAGATCGGATACTGTATGCATCGGTATGATATTGTATGGTATATCGAAACGTGATATGATATGACAACATGTCACAGCCGGGTCTAGTTGCTTAGCAGGCTAATGCCTCTGCTGTAAAGACCTGTGTTTAACCTCCGGGTCACCGGTTCAAATCCCGGTGAGTTCACGCAGTCTTTCATTCTCCGGTGTTACTGCACATGCTGCACTGCTTCCAGCTACGCCCCTGACCAGCAATACTTGCCTATATTTTATTGCAATCGATCACATTTTCCCCCACAGTAGCAATAAGCATTAGAAATCACAGTGTCATGCAAAGTAGTGTGATATGTGAGAACAAAGAAAAAAGGAACGAAGCAGAGAAGAGCGCTAAGAGGGAGAATTAATCAATGTACTCATCGTATCCAACAACTTGACCTCCCGTATATAAATCTTTCCAAGGGCACCCTGCCTGTTTTGCAGCTGTGAGCACGATGCCTATTCCCCCGGGAGGTGTTTACGGCTGGTCTCGGGTGACTGGAATGACCGTAAACATTTTTGCGCGTCATCCGCCTTCATTTAATGTAACGTTTGCTTTAAACTTAAAATTTTAAAATGAGGACACGTTATTTATTTTAGGATCGGAGAGATTATCATATTTGCCCGGAATCACAGTAGATTTTGGCGTCGTTACCGAGACTCGAACCCAGATCCCCAGGTCCGAGGTCGAACGCCCTAGCCGTTAAGCCAACCCTGTTCTTGTTTTTTGCTCCCTTGTAATGTTCTCATGTATAGCTCTGTCCCTATTGGGAAGCGCTCTGATACCTTCGGGTAACGTCAGCGCTATATCAAATACATAACACCAATAAATAAACATAACGACTCGGCGCCTGCCATGCCACCAGCCCTCTCTAAGGACGATTAGAATCACAGACTGTGATCGTGTGCGCAATTACCCGATAATTTGCATTTCAACAACAAGCGAAGCACAAATGGTGCTTTGGAGCGTCTTTTACACTGCAATTTCTCGGCGGTATTAGCGTTCTTGGGACCCTTTCTCTTTGCTCTGCGGGGCACCCGTTCAATAAAAGGCTCACACCCCACACAATTACCGTGGGTGTCGTAAAGTCGCATCTGTTCCTAAGACGTGCCAGGGAACATACCAATGCCCATCTGGATGCACGAGTATCGGAGGGGCTGTAAAGCCAAAGGGCGCCCCGAACCATCTCCGCACAAGCGCCACAAGCGAACACCTATTTAATGCTCCTCCCCTAGCGCAGCGGGATCGCGCAGCGGGCGTGTCCTCGCGTGGCGGGAGTCGTGCCAGAGTCCTGCCCGTCTGCGCCCGTCCGCGCTCGGTTGCGCTGGTTTCGCGGTGGCCTTAACATCAGGTACATCATTAATTATGCTTACGTACACCAGGGAAACTCTCCTGGCGATTAACAATTGTCTGCCTCCCTGCGCTGGAGCCCGTGTTGACCCTTTGTGTGGCCCCCACCATTGTGCTTGTGGTGGTTGGCTACTCGAAGCACCATCTTGCTTGGGGTCCAGTATAGTGCAGCCTGCCATAAGCAGCAACGTCTCTTCGCGACATCTCACCATCTGGAATTTGAACGTAAGATCGGCGGTCAAGCATTATCAGGATATTGCTGATCTTATGGACAATGACCCCCCTGACATCTTCTGTCTGACAGAGACATGGCTGCAGGATACCGATTCTACTGTATTGAATTTGGCGCTCCCCGCGGAGTATTCCATCTACACGCTCAACCGCTCTTCGAGAGGGGGTGGAGTCGCTCTTGCAGTTAAATCTTGTTATCCTTGCGCCTGGAGAGTGCAGAACATCACGGGATGCGAGAGCGCCCTGTTCAAGGTTGCAGTTACATCGCATTTTACCATGTCAGGATTGCTTATTTATCGCCCACCTGGTAGTTCCGTGGCATTTAGGGAGGCTCTTCCTGAGGCAGTTAGTTCACTAGCAGTAGGGTCTGCCAATTTTTCTATCATTGGAGACTTGAATCTCCATTTTGACACTCTGTGTCTTTCTTCAGTGGGAGGGATGGTGGCGGATCTCGAGGCCCTTCAACTGTTCCAGCTGGTCTCGGACCCCACTCATAAGGGTGGCCACATTCTGGACCCCTTTTTTTCCAACTTAGAGGGGGCTACAGTGGCCCCCCCTCTCCCCCTGACCTGGTCAGACCACTCACTTGTGACTATCTACTGTCCTCTTATAGAAGCCCCACTTAAGGCGCCACTGCGAGCTATGCCCAGACGGCGCTGGAGCAAACTTAAGGCGGCAGATCTCCATCGCCTTCTCACTGATGATCCTCTGGGTGCAGTGGAGAACGTGGAATCTGGTTATGACCATTTCTGCGGATGGGTAACCAGAGCCCTCGACTCCCTTATCCCGATGGTTTCCAGTAAGTGTGGCCTCCGCGCCCCCAGCCCCTGGTATGATGGCAATCTGAGGGCTCTAAAAAGTGTCTGTAGACGTGCAGAGAGAGACTGGAGGAAGAGGTATGACAGCAGCAAAAAAACCCTGTATATGGCTGCGGTTAAGTCCTATCACCGCGCGGTTTGTAGAACCCGGGCGGCATATTACGCTCTGGAGTTTCGCAGCAGTGGGAATCCTGTTAAAACCATCTTTAAGGCCCTTAAAGACCTTGTGGCTAGGAAGCCTGCCGGCAATTCCATCAGCTCCAATACCCATTGTGAAGCGCTGGCGGCTTTCTTCCTGGAGAAGGTCCAGACCATCTATAGGGCCTTCCCCACCACTGCACAAACCAGTACGGGGCCACCCATCCAGCAGGATCAGGTGGTGCTAGACTCTCTCCCCTGTCTCTCTTTGGAGTCTTACACGGCATTGGCTCTTCGAGTCAAGTCTGGGTCGCCGGTTGACCCGCTCAAGCCACCAATGTTCAGAGACCAGACTTTTGCTCGCCCGGTCTGTGACTTAATCAACATGTCGCTATCATCTGGCCAGGTGCCTTTGAAATGGAAGCATGCGGTAGTTATGCCCATTTTGAAAAAACCATCTCTCGACCCCTTAAAATCGGAGAACTACCGCCCGATTTCGCTTCTCCCGTGGCCAGCCAAACTCGCGGAGGTGCATGTTAACACCGCCCTCACTGATCATCTGTCGCGTGCCAACATTCTGGACGACACCCAGAATGGTTTTCGGGCCGGCCACAGTACGGAGACAGCATTGTTATTTATGGTCGAGCACCTGCGGGCAGTTCTGGATGCAGGTCAAACGGCGGCGCTTGTTTTGTTAGACCTAAGCGCCGCCTTTGACACGGTCTCCCATGAAATTCTCCTGCAGCGTCTTGAGGAGATAGGGGTGACCGGCACTGCACACCAGTGGTTTCGTTCGTTTCTCAGGGATCGTTCCTTCTGTGTGGCGTCCCCGCCCTATCAGTCCAAATGTCATCCTCTGTCTCTTGGGGTTCCGCAGGGTTCCTCGCTGAGTCCCACGTTGTTTAACATCTACGTGAGGCCGCTGGCTGAGGTGGTGAAGCTCTGTGGTATGACCATGGTGTCATACGCAGATGATACCCAGCTAGCGGTCACGATCAGCGGGGACTCTGGGGTGGATGCCCCAAGATTCAGAGAAGGACTTAGGGCGGTGGCTGGTTGGATGACGTCCAACTGTCTCCAACTTAACGCCAAAAAAACGGAGGTGATGGTCTTTGGGAAGCGGACGGACCTATGGGGAGATACCTGGTGGCCCCCTGAGTTGGGTCCCACCCCCACTCCGGTTGCGGAGATCAAAAATCTTGGTGTCTGGCTGGACCCTTCCCTCAACTTTGTTGGTCACACCAAAAGGACGGCGGCGTGCTGCTTTGGCATCTTGCGCAATCTGCGACCTGCCCTTAAATATTTTGATGCCGCAACCCGTCAACTTGTGGTACAAGCAACGGTTTTGGCTCGGCTGGACTATGCCAGCTCCCTTTTCATAGGGTTAAACCAGGCCGAGCTAACCCGACTTCAAAGAGTGCAGAACGCAGCGGCCAGAGCAATCGTAGGTCTTCCTAGGTTTTGCTCGGCCGGTCCAACTTTGCGAGCCTTGCATTGGTTACCCGTTAGGCAGCGGATCCACTTTAAAGTACTGTGCATATCTTTCAAGATTCTGAAGGGCCTACCGCCTCCCTTACTGTGCCAACTTTTGTATCCTTACATCCCGGGCCGCACTCTGCGTTCGTTGGACCAAGAACTAGCGGCAGCCCCTCGGTTCACACTCAGTCGGGCGGGGGGTCGCTCTTTTAGGGTGCGGGCAGCCGCGCTTTGGAACGCTCTCCCCTTGAAACTCCGGACCCTTGGCGACTTGCTTTCCTTCCGCAAGGCCGCTAAAACCCTTCTGTTCTCTGAGTTATGTTAAAATCCATACCCCCATTTTTAAATAATATTTTCTGTTTTCTGTTGTGTTGTGTTCGCCACCTTGTCGGTGCGCCGGGACGCTCCTTCGCTGGAGCAGCCGTGCGCAATACAAATAGCCCTAACATAACATAACATAACACGTGAATGAAATTACTTAAGGAAATTGCCGTTCACAATAGGCCTGACCTATTGGGCTCGGATCATAGAAGATGGCCGCGTAGGGCCATCAACCCACTCGAAGTGGACTAACGAGCCCCTCAAAATGGCCGCCCTGGTCCTGCCCCCTACGACTGCATCCCCTAAGACCAGGCTGCCTGTCGGTATCTACAGAGGCCAACCCGTGCTCGTACACACGCGAGTAAAACGCGGTGCTCCGGTGTATTTTATTCACTAATCCCCCCCAGAGCGCGTCGCCCGCATATCGCGGCGGAGACTCCTAGCGCTACAACATGCTGGCCGCCCCTTCTAGCGGCGCGAAGGCATTCGAGACGTCTATCAAACATGTATTACCCGGAACGCTATGCCTCCATGATCCGGACTGCCCTCGATAATAGCTGCGACGATCATTGACCTGTTGGGCTATTTTGGAAAGGGCAGATCTGTTGCTAGAAGGGGAAGATCGGTTGAGGGAATGGTGCCATCCCAGCAGGCTGCATGCCAAACATTGATCCATTATTACTATTGCGCCCAGCCTGTAATACTATAGGTCCTGAACCGTCAATCATTTCGAAATATCCAAAATAATATTTCTACTTTCTAATTTTTAACGGTATTATATCAATGTGTGTTGCTTGTATAGCACAATTTACATTACATGAGGACACATACATTTTTGTTTGTTAGGCACAGGGAGATCAGTGATTTGCCCGGAATCAGAGGATGTTTGGCATCGTTACCGAGACTCGAACCCTGATCCCCAGGTCCGATGTTGCCCTAGCCGATAAGCCAACTCCTCGCTCCGGTTGCAATTAACTCTTAGGATTGTATATTACCGGACAAGCTCCTGCTTCCGCTTGGAACTCTCCCCGACTGCATCCATTTCCACGAAGCATTACCTCGGAGTAAAGAAAAAAAGAAAAAGAGGAGACATCGTTTAGGTTACGTATCTTGTGCTACTGCATTTGTAGCGCCGCTTGTACTTGGTGAGCCTTGTGCTAATCAGCGACACCGGTAGGCACTAAGACTCACCTAGCGACTATGCTGTGAGGCCCTCTCCTTTCCTCCATGTGCAGAGACCCAGCTACACTGCAATTGTTTGTTGGTCTGCTGCCGCCCGAGCTGATGAGAGAGGACAAAAGAGGGTTAGTTCTGCCTCCCCCGAGGCTTTTGTACCCTCGGGGGAGGGCCGGTCGACCCTGCCTTCCCTGGTGACGTTAGGCTCACGTGGTGGGCTCACGTGGTCATGTGTGCCTCCCCTCTACCTTGCTGTCCCTGGCCTATTTCTGCTTCGCGGACATCTCTGTTGGCTCCCGCCCCGGATGACACTAAGGGTGCCACGCCCCTAGGAGCGGGTGGCTCCGTTCATTCCCCTCATGGAGTAAGGCAGTGAATCTCAAATACAGTGTTTCGAACCAATTAACCCCAACTTCTCCCCGCCTCCCCCCACCCACTTTAGCATCCCAAACATGTCAAAGTCATTCCCCACCAGCAACATATAACTTGATAAAACCGTGGTAGGGGTACACCCTGTCAGGGGGTCCACTCAGGTCACATAATATCATCCCACATAGAGGATGTCGCCAGGTTCATAATAGTACAGTTAGTACACCTCATCCGTGTTCGCCCTTCGTATAGTGGGGTATGGCGACGACCACTCCAATAACAATCACCCAGTTACACCATGTGTTCGGCAGTCGTATAGAGGTCCAGTTAATACCCCAGATACCAGTTCTTAGAGTTCTATGGCAGTCGAACCACCAGCACTGTGAACACCGGCCCCCCTGAACAAGGTCGTGCATTGTACATTTTAGCTTTTACCTGATCTAGGCGAAACTTGTTACGACATATTACCATATTTTGCCATCTCTGCGAGGGTGTCTTGGGCGCTTGTCATCAACAATACAGCGTCTTTTCCCGTGAGTCGCTGTCTGGATTACATACCATTCCAGGCCAGTCGTCATCAACGGGCGTTTGACAGACACCCTCCCTGTATGATTGACTGTGCTTCGCTGTCATCGTCTCTCGGAGATTCTGGAGTAGAGTTCCGCTGCACGGTTTCTCCGCTGCAAATCCGTTTCAAATCAGTAGTCGATTTACTATGTTTTCAATCCACTGCCGTCTCGGCTGGGGTGACTCCAGTTCGCTATATACCTCTTCGTTACGCTACTCCAAGTCTTGATTCCGCTCCTGTCTGCGCTGCTCTCGTCGCCGGTGACCTAATTTTTTAATAAAGTCGTTTGCCTCTTTCAGCGTTTGGCAAATCACTGCTTTTCCGTCCTTTGTTATTTTCAATCTGGCAGGGTAGAGCATTGCATACTCCACCCCCATCTCTCTGAACTTCTGCTTCGCCGGCAGAAATTCTCTACGAGCCATTTGGACGTTAATCGTGAAGTCGGGGTAAAACTGGAGTGTATTGCCTTGATGTTCGATCGTTCGCTTTTTTCTCGCCATTTTGAGCACTGTGTCCCTATCCCTGTAATTCAGAATACGAGCGACTATCGGGCGCGGGGGAGCTCCCGGTTTTGGTCTAGGTACTAGGGTTCTGTGAGCTTGTTTCACTAGGAATACTGATGACAGATTTTCGGCCCCAAAAATGGTTTTCAAAAGGTCCTCGACATAAGTTTCCATCTTGCCGGTGTTGGTTGTTTCCGGAACGCCCGCTATGCGGACGTTGTTGCGTCGGGACCGTGCTTCCAACTCCTCGGACTTATTTTTAATGACTTCAAGCACCTTGTCCATTTCCGAGCATTTCTGTACAGTTGTGTGGGATTCGTCCTCCACTGCTGATAGGCGGGTCTCCACCTCTTCCAGACGTTCGCCATGTTTGTCTAGTTTGGCGGCCATATTGTCGACCCTTTGTGTGATTGAGTCCAGTTTCCCATGCACATCTTGTAAACTTTTTTGGATAGCTTTCAACGTTTGCTCCATTATATTGCTCGGTTCGTTGTCAGTTTCCTGTTCAGTATCCGAGGGAGCGTTGGATCCCTTTGCTGTCTTCTTGGAATCGAAGGCCAGCTTGGTTTGAACTCTCTCTAGCTTTCCCATGCCTGTGCTCCACTCGGTACACGCAATTCCATGCCTATTGGGCTGTGTTCACTGTCTTGTAGCGTGTTCTTCCACCTCCGTTGGGTAATACAAGTTGGTTAATGCTGCAGTTTTCCCACTCTGTCGCAATGTGGTGTCTCCGACCATTATCGCGTGAGCTGTTGGGGTTAGCCATCCTTGAGGAGGTTATAGGAGGGCTACATTCGTCCTATCGGGACTGTTCTTTGACACTCCGGCGTTTGTGCCTACAGACGGGCCTTCGGATATCAATTGATGTTGTAAGCTCCCCCGTAATGTCGTGTTGTAGCTGCCAATGAAGGTGGTATGATGTCAGTATCACTGTCGCCGCCTGTATGTGTGTGCCGTCTGTGCACACTTCCCCTGCTAACGCCGCCCGCGATCCGTACCTTCAAAGTACGCCCCGGGGATCCTAGAGCTCACTTCGGATACCTTGATGTCATGGCAAGTGGTGCATGCGGTAATGGTGCGGGGTCAGTCTCGCTCTGTACCGCTTTGTCCCGCTCGCAGTCTTCCGCCTGCAGCCCCTTAGTCTGCCAGCATTGTCGCGCTCTTTTTCGCAATGGGCGCCGCCATCTTGTGACCGACACTGCTTCGGTCTGTTTATTACGTTGATGTGCTTGGGTCGCTGTGCTGTACCTTCCCCGACCCTCGCCATTTCGCGCCTTGCAATGGGATGCGATGGGATGACTGGGAGTATCCGCTGTAATTCTCACACGCCACTATTTCGATCCACTTAGTCCAGTTTCGCGTTCCCTAGACCTTTCGCCCCTGTCGTGTGAGCTGCAGCGTGGTCCTACCGTACAGTTGCAGCCCATTCCAAGTTATGTTATGTGTGCCTTTCACCGAGCCGCCATCTTGGATCCGAATCACACATCGGGACCTCAGGACTTCAGTGTGGGTTTTCAGCTATATTCGGTCATCGGTCACTCGTTTTTGCCACATTGCGATCTTCCAGGCAGCATCTGGTTTCGATTATCGCCGTTTATTCGGATCAGGGCATCAGTTTTACGCCGGTATTTGCTGATGTTGAAACCTGGCCGGCGGAGCTGTCTCAAGTGGCAGCCATTCCGCTGTGCGCCCTCTAGTGCCCCCAAGAAGAGCCTACGGTTTTAATACTGTTTGGTGGACATAACCCTCAAACATCCTAATTTTTCTCTAAATACGTCCTTTGCCTCTTCTAAAATACTTCTCAAAGAAGGGTTCTCCACTACCATTACTAGAGTGTGAGCTCTAGGGTCAACGATGATACACAAATCATATTCGTGCATCCATCCTAGAATGGGAGGTCCATCAGTAGCTACGTACACATTCCCTTGTACTGATCTACACCCAAATTCTATGGTAGCGTTCATACACCCTATTAGATTTATAGTTTCACCCTGATAATCCCTAGGATTAATGTCTTTGGGAAGTAGCATTATACCTGAACACAACATGTCAAACGCTGTCTTGGGAACAATGGTATACATGGACCCAGAGCCCACCATAAATTGTACCGATTTTCCATTTATCAAAAAATCTGCCTTAGATCTATTTCTTTTGCCCTTGTCATCAGTGGGATCATCGATTTTTAAAAGCTTATCTTTGTGTGGAAACGCTTCAAATTCTTCATAAAAGGTGTCAGTACCATGAGATGTGACCTTAACATTCTCATCTAAGGTGGCAATTCTGTTTGAATGGTTGTCTACACACATGTACAAAGTGACCTTTGCGCCCACACTTCTTACAATTTTTGTCAATAGCTACACACTTGTGATAGTCAGCATTGTGGAAGGGACTACTGCAACTGTAACAAGATTTAGATTATTGTCTATTTTTTTCTTTCTTTCTTGTCTAATGACTGCATTGGAATGTATTTCCTGTGACAGAGAAATGTATGTATTTGAGAATCAAGAGTACTCAGCCAGGTATAGCAAATTGTGTCGCGCTACCTTTATCTTCATTGGCCTTCTCAGCTTTTTGATCTTCACCCCACTCATGATCCTATCCAGTGCAACTCTGCTCATTAAAGTCAAGCGAGATTCCCGCAAACAACAGCCATCCAAACTCTATGTGGTCATTGTGGCAACGGTTGTATTGTTCCTCGTGTTCGCTATGCCGATCAGGGTGATACTCCAGGTGGAAAATAGGTATGAAACCTTCCTGCCATTGATTGTGGTTGAGGTGTGCACCTTGCTCTCCTCCGTCAACAGCAGCGTGAACCCCTTTGTTTATTGGTTTGTGGGACGCTGGGTCGGTGGGAAGGGCTCTTTCCTTATGATATTCCATAGGCTCTTCGGAGAAGAGGAGCACAAACAGAAGCATCACGGAAAGAGTACAGACAGGAATGAGAGAGTGGCTATGCTCTGAAACCATCAGGCTAGAAAGAAAACCATAGAGTGGTGAATGTACCTGTAGATATTCAATTGATATGTTGACAGAAATTCCAATGTATTGCGGACCTAATTAGGTATCCTGGGGTAATAATAATAATAATAATAAACTTTATTCGGATTATTACAATCCATAAAAGCAGTACAATTTAAAAAATCTTCAAAGAGATCTAGTTATCAGTTGCTAAAAAGGATCGCAAAAAGGAATTTCATTAATATATACAGTACAAATATATTTTCTTAAAGGTTTTTCCTATGTCTGCATATACATTTCAGAAAATTAAGGACATGGTAACATGTGGCTTCGGTATCCAAAAGCTGCAGGCTCAACATGGCTACTCTGCATTGTCTGAGACCCCACGATTTTAAGAGGGTCAGTAGCCAGAGTTTGCGGTGTTCCTGATAAAATTTACAGAACAGAACTGTATGAAGCGTGGATTGACCTGATATCCCATCACATGGGCATGGAGGTGAATTTAGGTCCCAAACGTTTGGTGTTGGGAAAACCACCAGTTTGTGAAATAAGTTCAGTCTGAATCTTATCAGGAGGAATCGTTCAAAAGTACCAATGTCAAGATTTAAATAGGGCTGCATTGAAGGGGTAGATTGAACCAGCATGGCGTGCTGCGCCGACTGTTTCCCAGCCTCAGCCTGAAGTCTCAGTTTAGTCAAATGGTCCAACGCTCGCTTTTTTAGGTTCTCATTAGCGAGTTCTCCAATTTTTTCGGGATTAAGGTAATATTTTTCCATTCCAAGATCGCGAAGAAAGGTCCGAATGTAGGCCAGCCATTTAATTTTTAAAACATAGTCCAGAGACATTGCGTCCGCCACTATCGTTTTTGTGAGGGCATTTTTATCTGATGTCCAGATACGTCGCCAAAGTAAAAGTGGTTGTAACTTGGCAAGGTCTTCGATATATGGTGCCCCTAATTCCAAGTGGCAGGCGTAAGTGGAGGAAGTTTTGGGGGCAGATAGGATAAATCTGAAAAATTTATTTTCTGCGATTTGCAGAGAGGTGACGTCCGTATGTCCCCATAGTCCTGCTCCATATAAAGCTGTGGATTGGCACTTGGCTTTATATATAGTTATCAGTTCTCTAGGTGGACGTTTTCCTAATTTTTGAGAGAACGATACCAAAGCGGCTAGTGCTCTTTTAAAACAATGGGTTCTGGCTTCTACTGCTGGTTTCCAGGAGAGTTTATTGTCTATCATGACCCCCAGATAAGAGTATTCTTTGGTTGAGTCAATTTTTTGACTGTCGAGGTAAATAAAGTTTTGCTGTTTTTTCCCAACCCCAGCATTCATTACAAAAGTTTTTTTCACATTTATGTGGAGGTCAAGAGTTCTCATAAACTGGGAATATCTATTAAGGGACCTTTGGAGTTCACGGGGAGTTTGTGCGAGAAGGACGGCGTCATCCGCATACAGCAGAGCGGGGATCGGGCGATGTTTTGCCAAGGGGAGATCACGGGCACCCTTTAGTAGCTCAACCTCCAAGTTGTTGGTATAGAGGGAGAAAAGAAAGGGTGCCAGGACACAACCTTGTCTGACCCCACGCTCTACTGCGAAGGACGCCGTCAATTCTCCCTTTATTCCGTAACGGACTCTTGCAGATGGGTTGGAATAGAGTTCCCTCAAAAAGTTCAAGAGTGGAGGATCTACCCCCATCTGTGCCAAGAGGGACCACAATTTTGTATGGGCGACGCAGTCGAACGCCGCGGACAAATCTACATAGGTCATATAAAGTTTTGCTTTCTTTGCATGCACATATTTTCCGAAGATTAATGATAAATTTAGGGCTTGTTCCACGGTACCTAATCCTTTTCTGAATCCGAATTGAAGGTCGGATAAGATACCTCTTTCTTCTGCCCAGTCCTGAAGTCTTTCTAAAATCACTCTTCCTGCTATTTTTCCCAATGAGTCCAACAAGGAAATTGGGCGATAGCAGGCGGGGTCCATGCGATTACCTTTTTTAAAAATCGGCACCATAATGGACCTAGTCCAAGACTCCAAGATTCCTATTTTTGCTGTAGCGGTACAGACTCTGGTTAAAATTGGTGCCCAGAGATCTGTTTGATGTTTAAAAAGATCTGCCGGGACACCATCCGGCCCTGGAGCTTTCCCTTTTTTGGTGGAGTTCAATGCCGCAAGAATTTCAGAAATATCAAAGCTTATATCTATTGGGTATGGTGGGAGTGTTTTTTCCTCTTCTTCCAGGTCTTGGTCGTGGGTTGGTTTTCGGAAGATACTGGTGAAATGTGATACCCAAGTTACAGCGTCTATGGCAGCTTCGATTTTTGGGCAAATGTCGTCTGCCAAAAAGGGAGTTCTTATAATTTTCCAGAAGGCTTTAGAGTTTTTTTCCTGGGCGCTGATGTGGAGTTCATGCCACAACTCTCGCTTCAGTTCCTCTTTCCTCCTTTTTCTTGTTTTTTGGTATTCACTTCTAAGAGTGGCTATTGTACTGGGATCCCTTTCTTTTTTATTTAGGGCTAACTTTAGTTTTGTATGAGCCTTGGTGCACTCTTGATTAAACCAGCCATTAGGCTTAGATGAGCCAGGTTTTTGTTTTCTTGTTAGTAACACCTTAGTTTTTTCCATGATTTGGGCGAAGTTAGTTAGAAGATCCATATCATTGGTAGCTGTATCCAAACAAATTTCAATTTGGGGATGGACTAATCTTATTAACTCTTTAGTGAGTTCCTCTGGACTTATCCTCTCCCATTTTATAGTATACCCATTTACTTTATCCATGTTAATATCTTCCTGAGTCAGTGCGTTAGCTATTATTTCTGGAGAACATTTCTGGTGAGTTAATGAGACTTCCAGAGTTAGAATTGCATGGTCGCTTTGGGAATTTGGTATCACTTCAAAGTTCTTTACTCTTAGTTGTAAGGATGCTGATATAATTATAAAGTCTACCGTAGTTTGGTAGCCTCTTCCAATATAGGTGGGTGCAAGTGAGTTTTCCCCATAGTCCGAGGTGTTTATTATCTGGAGATCCAGATCGGATAGGAGATCATTCATTTGCCTTCCCATTTTGTTGTGGGAGAAATGGGTAAGTAAGAGGCCTTCTTCTGTCACCATGCCAGGGCATTTTCTTTTTGATTTGGTACAGGCGTGCAAGTTGAAATCGCCTGCCCATAGTATGGTTACCGGGCCTCCTTCTCCTTGTTTCATTCTTAAATTAATTAGTTTTTCGTGGAGGTGGGCCAAGACTCTCTCGAAGTCCAATTCGTCCAGATTGTTATAAAAATTGATGATGATCATTGACTCTCTTTTCTGGAAGTAAAGACCAAGGATCTGCAAATTTTGTGCCAATTCGATAACCTTTATTTTAACGTTTTGGATAGTGTTGGCTATAAAAATGCAGAGACCTCCCTTTGGTCTACCTGTGTGTCCCGACTGCGCGAGGGACGAGTACGTTTTGAATCCTTGCAGGTGATATTCTTGTAGGGACCATGTCTCCTGCAAGCATAGTACTTGATGATTAAGCGTGTGATACAGGATTGACCCATCCTCTATTTTTGTCCTTAAACCCGCAATGTTCCACGAGATCAAACTCAGGATTATTAAGCTGTCCCTTGAGCTTTTTGTTCTTTTTAATTCATTTCGGATCTCGGGAGCTGGTGGAGTCTCTGAGTCTGGGGAGACTGACGGGAATTCTATTTGAGGTTGGGAGTATTCCTGAGGTTGTGATTGTGGTAGTCAATCAACACACTCCAGGGGACTGTATCTATTTACTAATTTGAGGCCATTCCAACTATCCCAACGTGTGGAATCGTTGCACTTTATCCGATGGTCCTGGCCACTCCATTCGTCCCTATTTCTGCCATGATGATTTGGGCCTAGTGGGTTGAATGGGGGAAACCATCCTTGCCGCGGCTGTTGCCAAGGGTGGATACTATAATGCGTTGGTTGCTGAGGTTGCTGAGGTTGCCACCCTTGTTGGGTGGTGTGATATGGATATTGAGGTGGGTTGATGGGGGGTTGGGTGGGGTGGTGTGCGGATTGGGGAAATAAGGCAGGTGGTTGCCACTGAAAGGCTGATTGTTGTAAGTTTTGTGGGAAACAAGGCCTATCTGAATGGAGTTGGGGATGATATATGTTATTTTCAGGGGGATTCACAGGGCCGGGGTTTGGTGGGTATGCATAAAAGGGAAAATTTTGCCTTGAAGGTGAGGATAAAAAATAAGACAAAGGGAGAGGATTTATTTTTGTGGCAGGACCTCTGTTGGGCGAATTACAGATATAATTTGATGCCCCTATCTCCCTGAATTTGATACTGATGACGTCCCCCGCTATTGCCTTCGAGGTTCTACCAACCCAGTCTCCTCTACGTACAGAGAAGATGTCACCCCTAATATGGGCGGGTAATGGTCTGTGGAGTTGGAGCCACTGGGCACATTTGTTCCTCAGCTCTGCAAAAGTTTCTCTTGTGCCCTCCTTCAGTGGGGGCACTGCTGTTAACACCACCACGAAGGGAGAGGCTTCCGGGGGTAAGTTAATTATTTTGGGCCGAGGTTGCTTTGTCTTCAGATCTGATGGTTTTTCCTGAGAGGGGGTCTCTGCTGCGATGGTGAAATTCCCTTTTGTTTGTCTATTATTTGCTTTTGATTGACCTGCTAAACCTGTTTGTGTGGCAGAAGGAAGAGCTACCACCTCCGGAGTATTTTGGGAGACTTCCAAATTGCTCCCTTTTTTTGCTAAAGGAAGTGTTTCTGCCGCTTTTTTGATTTGCGAAATGTTAGGATTATCTGTTTTACCTGTTATTTGTTTGGTGCTGGGTGATTTTTGAGGTATTTCCTTTGCTCCCTGTGTTGGGGCAGGACCATTCCTACTTGATTTACAACTGCATTTGGTGTTAATTAGTGACGTGAGTCTGTCCAACTTTGATATGAGGGGTTTGATCTGTGCTGTGATTTTGGCTTCAAGGTCAGATTTTAGATCCATAACCATGTTTTCCACCCAACAGGGTATACCTGCCGAGGAGTTTGGGGTAGGTGTGATCAAATTATGGTTCTTTATTTTTGAATTTCCCTTGATGATTGGCATTTCCTTTGGGAGAGTGGTGATAGTTTCCTTTGTTTTTGTTGGTTCTACATTCATTTCTGGCTCAGGTGGTAAAGAATTACAGATGGCACTCTGATCTAGTTTCTCGACCGGTGATTGACAAGCTTCTAAATCTGGGGTTGCGTCCAGATCAACATATGATTGATCGGAGTCCGATTGGGTTACGGATAAGTCTACTAAGTTTGGAACAGTCACCGTAGGAACGATGGTTAATGGCAGTGGTAACGAGCAATTATTATTATTTGCCACCTGGTGAACGGGGGAGTTTGCGTTGGCAAGTGAACCGAGCGAAGATCGTTTTGCCTGCATGAGGTCTAAAGAGACTCTTTTCTCCAGTAAGATGATGCTTTTGTCAATGGTGTCGTTGACCCTGGATATAAACAGGTCTATAGGGCCGGTCACTTGCGTCACCAGTGTTGCTTTCTTGGACGCGCTTCTTGTTTTGGGACGCATCCTGAGCCCCAATAATATGCGTTAGATATTCGAGGGGGCCCAGGGAGGTTGTCGTGGGGTGCAGGGTGACAGGGCCTGGGCCGTCCTCTGCCGTCCTCGAACGGCCTCAAACGGCCCTGTCTTTGCCCTGTCTTCGCCCGAGCTGCGTCCCGCGCTGCGAGAGGGAAATATGGTTAAGTAGGAGGCGTAAAGGGCGGGGGGCGGGCCAGCAGGGAGAGCGGACCGGAAGCTCTTCCTTGGTCTTGCAGGGACTTCTGGGAAATGAAGTCCCCGCACGCTCGCAGCCCCGCTGGTCCCTCGCGCCCCTTACCGCCTTGCTGTCTTGCTAGTGGAGTCCTCGCCTCCGTCCTTCAGGATGCTGCTTCTACCGGCACCCACCAACGAAGCGGCACCCGCGGAGCGGGTGCGGCGAGAGGTGGGCCGGGAGACTGATGCGCTGCTTGGCTGGTGCGTGGCCGCTAAACTGGAGCCTTCCGCTTAGGTGCAGAGTAGGTAGGTGTCCCCCGAAGTGAAGGGAGAGGGACGCTTTTAGCAGAGATTGGATGGGCGGGGAGCGGGCCAGCAGGGAGAGCGGACCGGAAGCTCTTCCTTGGTCTTGCAGGGACTTCTGGGAAATGAAGTCCCCGCACGCTCGCAGCCCCGCTGGTCCCTCGCGCCCCTTACCGCCTTGCTGTCTTGCTAGTGGAGTCCTCGCCTCAGTCCTTCAGGATGCTGCTTCTACCGGCACCCACCAACGAAGCGGCACCCGCGGAGCGGGTGCGGCGAGAGGTGGGCCGGGAGACTGATGCGCTGCTTGGCTGGTGCGTGGCCGCTAAACTGGAGCCTTCCGCTTAGGTGCAGAGTAGGTAGGTGTCCCCCGAAGTGAAGGGAGAGGGACGCTTTTAGCAGAGATTGGATGGGCGGGGGGCGGGCCAGCAGGGAGAGCGGACCGGAAGCTCTTCCTTGGTCTTGCAGGGACTTCTGGGAAATGAAGTCCCCGCACGCTCGCAGCCCCGCTGGTCCCTCGCGCCCCTTACCGCCTTGCTGTCTTGCTAGTGGAGTCCTCGCCTCAGTCCTTCAGGATGCTGCTTCTACCGGCACCCACCAACGAAGCGGCACCCGCGGAGCGGGTGCGGCGAGAGGTGGGCCGGGAGACTGATGCGCTGCTTGGCTGGTGCGTGGCCGCTAAACTGGAGCCTTCCGCTTAGGTGCAGAGTAGGTAGGTGTCCCCATCCTGGAGTAATGTAAACTACCTTCTCATCTAATCAAAATAATTAACCTGTGCAACTGCAAATCTTACTTCAATAATCAATCATATCTAGCCTTATTTAGCATGTTCTGTACTGTGGTAGCAATTTATTATAATGTTATAATTTATGGGTTAATACATAAAACCTTTCAAAGGGATCAAAAAACTGTCTCAGAGTATATATAAGATAAAGATTGAGATACGTCATAAGGTCACGGAACTCCAAGCTGACTTACAATAACATTTTACCATACGGCATAGGGTAATTTATTGCCTATAATGCACAGTCACACCACCACTGGTCCCACAAACTGATTAAATGCTTGATGCCTTGCTCTTTCATATTCCTCTAGTTGCAGACATAAAGAATAAAATGAGACTCTGTAGTGCAGATTTAAACTCACCAAAAAGTAGCTAGAAATTTCTTGCAAAAAGATGTTAAAATCTGTTTGATTCCAGCCACATTTAACGTGTCGTTCCGTAGAATGTGTACAGAAATCAGGAGGGAATTCTATCCCTCCTGTAATTTGCGAGGTGACATTCCTTTCACCTTAGCTCGGGCAGCACACATAATGACGCACAATTTAGCTGCAATAACTTATTACTGTTGAGGTACTGTGTCATTTCCTTAATACAGGAGATTAGAGACGTCACTGCTCAAATGCAATAAGGAAAGTAAAGGCAGGTTTTATACAGGGATCGCTGGCTACCATCTCTTCTAAATCCATGTACAAACTTTAAAATAAAGAAAGGCTAACTGACATTGAAGAATCTTTTAAATTGTTAATTAAAATGACTACATGTAAATCAAATAACAACTTATTGTAATGAAAAGCCAATGAATAATGTGGATTTACTGTGCCTATAAAAGAGGTAGAAAACAACCTAAGGATCACGATCATGAATTCATGGGTGCTGAACTGATCATGGGTGCTGAACTGAAATTTCTGTATAATGAAATCTATTATTCCACAGGCAACCACCAAGGAATCGCCACACACACAACACTGTAAGTAATAAGCCTGCAGAGCTGTCTGGCAGGTCAACAAGACCCTGAAACTGCATGTTCCCTTCCCGCATTCTCAGCATGGAATGTGTCGTGTAGTGTGACCCCTTTTAAATGAGAAGGTTCTGCTTGTACACCGAAGCTAAATGCAAAGCCCCTGGTGGGAAATTAGAGCATATTTAAGACGTTCTTGCTTCAGCACAGATTTGGCAAATTGTTAAAACACATCGATTCCATGCTTCCTCTGTGCATCAGTATGAAAGTTTGGAAAATAACCTTATGCCTGCCTGGAAGTGCTTCAAAGAAGTCAAGTAAGTATGGGGGTAATTATGATGGCAGGCGGACAAGGTCAAGTAACTATGAGGGTGATTATGATGGCGGGCGGTAGTGGGGATGAGGACCGCCCGCCTGTCATGCGGTGGTCTCACACTCAATATTATGATGCGACCGCCACCATGGCGGTCGCATCCAGCAATTTAACATTGCGGCAGGTGCTGCTGCCTACAGCACCCGCCGCAATGCCAAAAATAAATGTAGTGTGTTTACCTGTACTACATGGCAGGCACCATGGGGTGCCTGCTACTTAGGGCATAGAAATGCAGAGTGCACCACCACCTCCCCCAGCACAGGGGGTCCCACAATGGGCCCCCGAAACTAATCCCTGCCAGTCCTTCCATGGCGATTGGCGGAAGTGTGATGGGCGGTCTTTGCGACCGCCTTGGTCGGAAAGCAATTCCACACAACATAGTAATGTGGCGGGGGAAAATTGCAGTCTGATGGCGGAGGGTCCACCACTGCATGACTGGCAGTGGCTGGCCTTCTGCCATCGTAATCACCCCCTATGTTATTAGTCCTGTGTAGGCTGAACTAAGTTTATACCATCTATTAATATCATCTGTCAATTCTTCCACAGCACCCTACATATCTGTGACAAACGGTCCAGCATCTAATGCAGCAAATGTACTGCAATCAAGCACTCACTCCAATGTGGGTCCACTCCATGGAGTTCTGCATTTACTCCATTTGGAGCAACATGGAAAATATGGGACTTCTGTATAGTTTAATGAATTTAAATACCACCCACACTCAATGTAAATGACAATATGCTTGTGCTACCCAACATGCCCAACATGCCCCTTACTGCCCCCCTTAGTCAGGCTAAGTACGATTCCCAGGTCTGGTTCTGACATGCCTCAAAGAATGGGAAGGTCTCCTTGCTTGCTCCAAATTATTTATTGAGGACCTTGTCAAGCCCTGCTGCAGACAAGGCCCTCCTTTAGCTGCTACACATTGTGGTAGTGATCTTCAGCTCCAAGAAACAACTTGTAGCATCATTTTCTGGTCTATGTGTAGCCATTTTATAACAGAAGGTAATAGCTATAAAAGATCACAGAAGTTGTAATCTTTAAACACCACAATAGTGCTCAACGAGAGAACACGTTATCCACACAAATATGCAATGATGATTTGTGACACCTGATCACAACTCCACCATCAGGAAAGAGAGATGATACAATAGGAAACAAATCAGAGTATGTTGCACCATTGAAAGAGCTGTAGGGATTGTTAAAGAGAGTTTCATGTGCCTCTCCAGGGGCATCTGAGGCAATGTAAGGCTTGGATGCCCTATTCTGCTAAACATGGCGGTAAACAACAGATATTTCAGCTTTGCCAACCAGGATCACGAGGGATCAGAGATGCTACCACTTATCAGGATATTTGGTTCAAGACATCATCCCACACTCTGTGACGTTGGCAAGACTGCAGTCATGAGGAAAATGCCCAAAGGAAAAAGGGCAAACAAACGAATAAACAACCGGAAAAGCAGGTAGCATATTTTCACTCTTTACAGGCGTGCAGTGCATAGCTAGACATACCACTCGCAGATAGAACAGGTGGAATTACTGGCACAGTAGACCAATGCCGGTTATCTGGCATCCACACAGATTACTGAGGTGTGACAATTGTACGGGGCACTTAGCGCACTCTGAGGACCCTGCTGATACAAAGGGTGGAGGTGCATCATGAGCAAAAGTGCAGCATCACCTTTGATTGTGTCATGGCATTGACTCCGCATCCACATTCCGGGCCGGGGAAGCATGTAAGCATGATATTGCTATGCATTTATAAGAGCAGAATGGGTTTATTAGCAGATTGTCCACTGCAAATACCACTCATGACAGATGCTACAAGCTACTAGCTGAAATATTACATAGTAAAACGTAAGTTAGTGGTTGTTATAGTCAGTCCTACTCACAAGTTAGGTGGACTCTAGCATCTAGATTTCCTACCTCTAGCTACTCTTTGTCCATATTTAAGATCTGTTTTTCATTTAAATATATGATAAACTCCCCCTGATTTTCCTGGTTACCTATGTAGTTTGCTCTTCCTTCTTTTGCATCTTTGAACTCATTTAATCTCTTCTTGCTTTTTCACGCAAGTTCTAAGTCTTCACTGTGTTGCTGCCTTATATGTGTCACTTTGGAATTAACACTTATTTGAGACTGTTGTGAGTAAGTGAATCACATAGAAAAAGCACATATGAAAGCAAAAACTGTATATTGAGTAATGCAATAGAGTAAACCCTGCAGGCGCTGCTCCTTGCCCCTTCAGTTCTGAAAAATTGAGTGCTCGTACTTCCAATATTGCCAGTGCTCAACCCTGTGGGTCAGCCTCTTTTTTAAGTGGAAGTGAGGAGGTTCAGTATAAATCTAAAACATAATTGAGGAAATACTAAACCATGAGTGGGGGTAGGTAGAATAACAGACAGACTCAAGCCAAGGGTGAGGGTTTTAATGAGGAATCAGGCAAAGAAAAAAATAATCCCTTGTAAACTCTGTTCCAAAGATGCACACAATCTTCATATGACTGGTGGAATCTCAGTAAGGGCCCACCAGTTGCGGAAAACTACATTAGACATGGAACCATACTTGGGTATTGTCACAAATCCCAACCATCGTTTCTTACTGACAAGATTCAGACTGAATCAGCTTCATTACCTGATTGGTGAAAAGCCAGGTTGGAAAAGGGTCGAAGATCTCGGGGTCTGCTCCTGTGATAACTTCTCTGAGCAGGACACCTTACACCTCATGTTTTTTTGTGACCACCTCATTGATATTAGGAAGCGTTTTATTATCCCAATCCTAGTCAATAAAGGCTTCATGCAAGCTAAGCCAGCCTTAATCTATCTCCAAATGCTGATAAATATTTGGGAAATTTTTAATATTGCTAACTTTCTTGCTGCTGTTGTTAGAACCCTAAAGAGCCTGAATTGATAACATGAAATTATGTATGTTGTAGCAATATAGTTTTAAGATGAAATATAAGTACAAATGGTTTTACCTGCAATTTTAACATGTACATGGTAATGTATTCATTGTTTTTAATCATGGTCTCTTATTTTCTGTGCAAAATTGTTTTATAGCATACTTTTATGGTTTGTTTTTAAACCGAATAAAGTGAATTGACTGACTGACTGACTGGTGGAATCTCTCTTGATACTGTGACCAATATAACTAAAATTGGGATGTTAGCTGTCAATTTGTCTTTGTTTTAAGAAACAAATGTGTAGGAAAGTGGGTTATTAGTAGGTAGGGGTATTCATATTTAGCTAGTAATTATACCACAATCACTAATAGATCCCGTCAAGTCTCAGTAAATTAATCCTTGCTCAACCCTTGGTAGCTTAATAAACAAGCAGTCAGGCTTAACCTAGAAGACAGGTATCCCTAAAGCATTTAAACCACCAAAACAGACTTAATAAAAGGCACAACACCATAAAATTCCAGCACAAATATATAAAAATGGAGAATATTTTTATCTTCAAAACAACACCAAAATGGCAAACATCCAATTTAGGGATCCCAAAATAGGAATTTTTAAAGATTAAATAAAAATATTGTGCTTTCTAGCACCAAAAAGCTTAAAGCCTTACTCCTAACAATCTGGCTGCATTGGACTAGGACAAAGTCAAACTTTTAGGCTGACACCGGTGGAGTTCTTTTTCTTGGAGCCTTTCTCTCAACAAGGAGTCCTTGGGTTCCCAGGATCCAGAGTTTGATTTGACGACAGTGGCCTGCTGCAGGGTGACGCCTCGATGAGGCTCTGGAAGTCTGTGTCCTTGGTGTAGATGGTGAAGAACCCTAAAGCTTTCAGTGGGGCAAGCCTGCGCAGTCAGATGGATTCACAAGTCGACTCTCAATGTCAAGCAGGTCTCTTCCTGGAGCTTTTCTGCAAAGCTTTGCATAAAGTTTACAAACTTTGAGTTTGTGCTTCTTGTTGGTTCCTTTGGGTAAAATAAGGGTGGAACAGCACCAGCCAAGGGTTCAGAGAATGTGGAATGCTACTTGGGTTCTAGGACTCAATTTCCCACAATGTATCTGTGCAGTCCAGGAAATTTCAGTTGCAACTTGTCAGCTAGGGAGTTCTTCTCTTTGACTTTGTAAGTGGTTTCTTCTAGCTCTCTTGTACTGTTGCTGATCAAGGAGTCCATTCCTTTTTCTTTGAGTCAGGCACAGTCCTTTGTGTGTGGAGCCTTGTGAGTGCAGCAGGTGCAGTCTTTCAGAGTGAAGGTCTTCGCGGGTTCAGTCCAAGGTTCCAGCAGGGGAGTCCTTCTTCCTTTTTTCTAGGAAGTGTTCTGAGGAGATCCTGCAGCTCTACGGTATGTATCCTATACGCTGGGCAGGCAGGACGGAGTACACCCCAACCTATAGGGGTAAAGCTTCTCCCTCTGCAATGACAACTTCTTTCAAAGTGTGTGGTGTAGTTTTTACCTAGAATGCACTGTTTCCCAAAAATCAAGTCAAAGTCAAGTCAAAGGATTTATTGCATAATTAATTAAAATTATTACAATTACACATAATAAAATAAAAATAAAAAATATATAAAAATACAATTTAATTCATTTTTCTAACGTTGTTTTTCCTCACTAATTACGAAGTAAAGATAACATTTTTGAAATTATTTTTTCTTCCCCATGTCTACAGTTCTCCAGTTAATATGGGGGTACAAACGACTATTACGAACCCTGGCTTTTTGGGGCTGAGTAACCCACCTATTGACCTTCCCCCTTGTTCGACATAACTCAGCTGTTTTTTTACCTCAGCCAAAAATCAAAATGGATACAATCTCTCCTTAGTGTGTGTGTGTGTGTGTGTAACCCAACCCAAAGGTGTGGCTAACAATGGACTACATCCCCGTCCAGGCCCTCTCCTAATCTGAGCTTATCTCCACAGAACCCTTCCTCTTCCTGGCTTCTCTATGAAAAAAATCCCCTCCCACCAAATGGCTGTTTTGCTGCAGTCAAAGGCTTCTTCATGCCTACTCAGAAAGCAGCTTGGCTCAGGCTGTCAAAGCCTGGCCAATAAGAAGGCTGCTATAGGGCTGTGTTAGGTAACTTTGGGATAGTAAATTCTACAAATACTTTCCTGTAATAGATACATTAAATCCAACTTTGGCAAATTGTTTATTTAATGTGACCATTATTTTGATTTTTTGATTGGAATGTCCCACTAGCTCCAATGCAAAGATAGACTTTATTAAATGTAATAAAGCCTTCCCCGCGTTAGTCTATGGGGCCAGCAGCACTACAATAGGGAAACATTACTTTGGTTGTTTTTCGTTATCGGGATATCAAAACATCTTTTATATTTAACCCTGCTTTCTGTAACAATGCACCCTACCCTTGGGGCACTGATTGCAGACCTTAAGTGTGACTTGTATCTCATAAAAAGGTAGTTTGGGACTTTATAAGTACTTTTAATTTCAAGTTGAATTTGAGCAAAGTTTTATTTTAAAATCAGCCTGCAAGGCAGGCCTGGCTTTAAAATGACACTAGATACGGCAGCAGTGCACACTTTAGTCCATTGAGTCCACTGGGTTCTCTAAACCTACATTTCCTATCATATACTAGGGACTTACAGGTAGGTTGTCTTTTCCAGTTAGAATGTTACCAATTACAATGTACCTTTAGAGAACAGAGCACAGTTCCTTGGCCTGGTTGGCAGAGCCCAGGGCACTTTCAGAGTTAGTAACTACCAGCATCAGTCAAATAAAATGGAGGTGATCGGGGCAGAAATTATGACATTCCTACAAAATGTATTGGATAACTTTGGCATTTTGCCTAAACTGTTTCGTGATAGTGGCCTAATGCCATGCTCTAAATTCACACCACAGGGCACAATATTCAGTTGTATTCATGTTTTTGCCAAAAAAAGTAATAGAATCACTATAATTAATAGAAGAAAGATGATTTGTTTCGAACAACAACAAATGTTGAAAACACATTCTGAAATTTGTAGAAACCCTACATAGTCTAAGAACAGATCACTCTATGATTATTTGTGAAGCCGATATAGGTGACTATGTGGTTATCATGCATTACATTTACTACAAAAATGAGACAGCTTTATTATACACAATTCTATAAGAAAATGTCTTTAAAACCCTGCAAGCAGACATCTATTCTTATTAACACCTGTCTAATATGCTGGACAGCACAAGGGCTCATCTCTGAGTCTGAATGTAAGTACTTAAGGGTAGACGGCACAAGACATATAGTTGGGTAAAAATGTCAGTTAAAACATACCATTTTAAAATAACAAAACCACTGAAATTCACCAGCTTTAGTTATCTTAAGTAACTATATATTGTGCCGTAATGTAACTATAATTCACCTTGTGGCCA
This sequence comes from Lissotriton helveticus, assembly GCF_964261635.1. NCBI lineage: Eukaryota > Metazoa > Chordata > Amphibia > Caudata > Salamandridae > Lissotriton > Lissotriton helveticus. The sequence goes on from NC_136065.1 coordinate 1,739,062,012, forward strand.
AGCACTGTTAATTACCTTCCTTGTCAGATCTGTGCCACGTGAGGGGAGATATCCCCACAGAAAAGATAGGAGAGATACAGGTGCTGGTTTCTGGCTGCAGGTTTGTAAATTGTCCTATGTAGTGCATAAAGTAGTATTACTATTTTAAGGACTTCAAAATTCCGTTAGTGAATCAGGTCTTCATGTTTTTAGGACTTCTTCTCAAATTGTTAGTTAGATTTGTTTATTTTACTGTTTAAAATTTTAAGAAATTAGCATTGTTTTCGGCTTTGTAGCCACATTGGATGGGCGCTGCTTTTTATTAAGGGGTTGTGAATCTTGAGATCAAATAACTTTAATAAGACGATAGACATTTCACAATTGTGTGTAATAAACAAATGTACACTGTAACAAACACTGAGTAGATCTTTCTATATCCCTTTTTCAGAAAGTTAACTTTTTAAAGTGTCACAGATGGCTGTATAATCTTACTTTCATAACTTAGATAAAGTGTCTTCTTTTAGTTGTTTCTATAATAATAATAATAATAATAGGGGCATTTGTAGAGCGCTGAGTTACGCACACCGGCGTGTCCCCGCGCTAAGGTGAGAGAGGCAGAAACTAGGAGTTTAGCTGACGGGCGGGCAGTCTATCTGACATATAGGTAAGTTTTTAGTTTAGCACGGAACTTAGTTTCTGCCGGTTCTAAACGTAGATCTACCGGAAGTTTGTTCCAGTGATTTGCCGCTAAGTACCTAAACGATCTGCCTCCCATGCGGGCTTTCTTAACCTTTGGGATTCTCAACAGTCCTCCACCCGCAGATCTTAGCGCTCGAGCTGGTTCATAGGATTCAATCAAGCTCTGCAGTGGTCGAGGTGCCCTGCCATTCAGAATCCGATGGCAGGTGCAGAGGGCCTTGTACTCTATTCTGCTCCTCACAGGGAGCCAGTGTAGTTTCTGCAAGGCTTCCCTCGAGGGAGCCCTTTTGAGCAGCCTGAGGATCAAACGTGCTGCCGCATTCTGCAGCACTTGAAGGCGACCAAAACTTTTCCCAGGTGCCCCCAGGTACAACAGGTTCGCATAATCCAACCTTGCGGTCACCAATGCATGTACCAGGGTTTTACGGGCCTCCATGGGCAACAGTTCCAGAACTTTCCTCAGCCTTTTCAGGACTCCAAAGCACATACCCACCACACGATTGATTTGAGGCCCAAAAGTGAGACCCGCATCAAACCACACTCCCAGGTTTTTTGCCACCTGACAGGGGGTGGGGGTCAGCCCTAGACAGGGTGGCCACCAAGCCGACGACCAGGCAGACTGGTCTCTCCCCACCACAATCACCTCTGTCTTGCTACCGTTAAGTTTCAGACAGTTCTTAGCCATCCAATCGGCAAGATCTTTCATGCACGACCGGAAGCCATCTGCCGCAAGACAGGGCGCGTGCGACAGGGAGATGACCAGCTGCGTATCATCGGCATAGGATACTATTTGGAGGCCATGACTCAGTACGATGGAGGCAACAGGCGCTACATACAGATTAAAAAGGGTCGGGCTCAGAGACGAGCCCTGAGGCACGCCCTGGCCCAAAGGGACCCTTTTGGAGTAGCAGTCTCCTTGCCTCACTTGGAAGCTTCTGCCCGTTAGGAAGGCCTGGAGCCACCTCAGCGCAGTATTAGCAATGCCACCTCTGCTCAGACACTGTAGCAAGGTGGAATGTGCTACAGTGTCGAACGCCGCGCTGAGGTCCAACAGTATCAAGGCCATCGTTTGCCCCTCATCTACACCCTGTCTCAGATGTTCAGTTGCCATCAGTAGGGCAGACTCCGTCGAATGGCGAGGTCTAAAGCCGAACTGCGTAGTATGGAGCAGCCCTGCCTCCTCCACATATTCCATAATTTGGGTGTTTACCACCTTCTCAGCCACTTTGGACATAAAAGGCAAGAGAGAGATGGGCCTCAGATTTTCTAACACCTCAAAACTAATGTGGGGTTTCTTCCGGAGTGGGAGCACCACTGCCTGTTTCCACCCCTTAGGTAGCATGCCAGACTTAAAAGAGACATCCAGGACGTGCCTTATATAAGGCTCCAGGACCTCCAGGCTGTCACCCAACCGTTTAGGGGACACCGGATCCAAAGGGGAGCCAGATTTTACAGAGAGACATATCCTGACTAGCTCTTCAGGAGGGGGGGTGCTGAAGCTTGTAAGAAGCCCCAGGTTCTCCGTGCCCTCAGATGTTACATCAAGCTCAACCCCTGTAGGGGGAGGGTTAGGGAAGGTCGAGTAGATCTTTGCAACCTTAGTGGAGAAGTAGTCGGCGATACGATCGCATGATTCCGTCGAACAGTTCTCCGGGTCTGCAGACGAATCTATAGTTGTCAAGGACTTATAAATGCAGAAGAGCTCCTTAGCCGAGTTCTTTGCCCCTAGGATTTTTCCAGCATAGAAGGCCGCCTTCGAATTCTTAATCAGCCTGTGATGTATCCGCCTTTTTTCTAAAAACAGTTCCCTAGCCTGACTGTCATACGCTACCCTCCATGATCTTTCCGCTCGCTTACATTCCGCCTTGGTCCGCCGCAGCTCTCCATTGAACCATGGGGCTGTTCTCTTCGTGCGGCCGCACGCGGATGTACGGCAAAGTGGTGCAGAATGATCTAGCGCCTCTTTAATGCGCCTATTCAGGTTAAGATCAGCCGATTCTATGTCCTCTCCTCCTGGCTGACCTTCCCGTGTCAGTGCTTCATTAAAATCCTCCAAGGAGAATTTTGCCCACTTCCTCCTCAGATAATTCAGGGGTGCCTGAATATGTTTTATGGCCTTAGTGCTGTTTATGGAGAATACCACCAGGAAGTGGTCTGTCCAGGGGATCGGCTCCACTGTAGAGACCTCAACCCCTTCCCAATTTGCAAAGATTGGGTCCAGAAGATGGCCCTGACGATGAGTGGGGCTTGAGATCTTAAGTTCTAGCTGAAGGGCTTGAATGTCTCTGTAGAACTCCTCCACTCCTTTATCCCCGGGGCTATTCAGGTGTAGATTTAAATCTCCCAGTAGTAGGAATTTATCCCTGCGTAACGCTGCCTCTGTTACGTTATCTAACAAACTCTCCCTGAACTTAGTGCAAGGCCCCGGAGGTCTGTATATAAGAAAGCCTTTAATCGTCATTCCCCCATTGATTTTTATAGTGAAGCCTCCAGCCTCGCTATCTGTGACCGAGGCCATCTCCAATAAACAAGATATTTTTTAAAAATAATCGCAATCCCCCCTCCTTTCCCCACTGGCCTATCCTGCCTAACCATAGAGTAATTCTCCGGCATAGCCTCGATAATATCCGAGTCAGAGAACTGGTCTAACCACGTTTCCGTAAGGAACAAAAGATCAAACTGTCTTTCCGTGAGCTGATCGAATATATCAAGCCTATGCTTCCTCAGTGATCTCACATTAAGAAGGCCACATACTAGCGCGGCTTGCTCCCCAGTACCCGGCAACAAGGTGACGAAGCGGAACCGACAGTGAGCACATTCCGCGTCCTCAGCTGTCAAACCATGCCTACATGGGTAGGTGGTCTCCGGACGCAAGCTAAGGAGCAACTCCCTGTCCCAATAAATTTTACCATGTGGAGCAGGGCTTATCGCCCCGGGCCGTAGTCGGCCGCGGACGGGCGCAGACGGGCTCGACTTTGGCGACACTTCGGCGCGCCTTCGTCGCGCCCGCTGCGCACGTCCGCTGCGCTTCCAGGGGGACATCCGCCTTTTGTAGCCCTCAGCCCGTCTGCCTCCCAGCCACTAGACCGCTAACCGGCCCCTGCCCCTCGCGCAGCGGAAGTGACTGTCTCTCACCTCCCCGCCCTCCGCTCAACGGTGCTACCCACCCAGTCGGAACGAGGCGTGGAGGAAGGAAAGACAAGACAGCCGCCCGAATGCGTCCAGGTAAGTCTGGGGAGTGCGGGGGGGGGGGGAAGCCTCAGCCGCTAAGGACTTGGCCCCAACAGAGTCTCCCTTAAAATGCACAGCAAAGTAAAAGTTAAAAATACAGCAGAGTCCGCTTTTAAAACACACGTTTCCCAATTTGCAATCAGCGCGCTGGCGCCACACAAGCAGCTATGGGCCCTGCCACTGCCCACTCACCACCACGCGGGCGAAATCTCCAGTGCCTTTTGTAGCCCTCAGCCCGTCTGCCTCCCAGCCACTAGACCGCTAACCGGCCCCTGCCCCTCGCGCAGCGGAAGTGACTGTCTCTCACCTCCCCGCCCTCCGCTCAACGGTGCTAGCCACCCAGTCGGAACGAGGCGTGGAGGAAGGAAAGACAAGACAGCCGCCCCGAATGCGTCCAGGTAAGTTTGGGGAGTGCGGGGGGGGTGGGTAGCCTCAGCCACTAAGGACTTGGCCCCAACAGAGTCTCCCTTAAAATGCACAGCAAAGTAAAAGTTAAAAATACAGCAGAGTCCGCTTTTAAAACACATGTTTCCCAATTTTCAATCAGCGCACTGGCGCCACACAAGCAGCTATGGGCCCTGCCACTGCCCACTCACCACCACGCGGGCGAAATCTCCAGTGCCTTTTGTAGCCCTCAGCCCGTCTGCCTGTGGTAAATAAATAAATAATACCCTATTTTTAACTAGACATATATCATAACAGATAGCTCAATAAATAAGAGTCAAGATTCGAGGTAGTAGGAGTTTTTGCAGGTTTAATACAGCATAAGGACAGGAACAGGACAACCTGCACGGGAATAGGATGGCAGCTGCCGGGGGCCAGGATCTGGGATGAGCGCGCTAACTTTTTAATAACAATACAAGAGCATATATACATAACGCAAACACATAGCATTACATTGCAGTAGGCGTAGCAGTGGGTGGAGCAGAAGGCGTGACGCGTAGCAGTCGCGAAAGATAAGAGTAAAAGTAGGTGTAACTGGGCGTATACATAGACATGTGGTGCAGACGTAACAGAATATGTCATGAATGGGGCGGAAACATTGGAGGGGGCTACCTAAGGAGCCGGGACCTCTAACCTGGTGGTGCGCGCAAACTGGCAATGACGTGTCACTAGGAGAAGCTGGGGGCTATGAACTTTGTGCTAGGAGCAGAGACTAAAGTCTGGAGGGTCGGAGCGACATGTACCTAAACTCTATCTAGTATCTGATGTTTAGAGAACATGTTGATATAAACTAGAAGTCAAGAGGGGAAAAGCTAACTGACTCTAAGACTGGAGCATGCATTTATTCTACATATAGTGCGTGATGAAGAATATTAAATGACCATTAAATGCAGTATTTCTCTAACGTGGAGACGAGAAGGCTAGACAATGACGGAAACTATTGATGCAGTTCAGTAGCTTAGGAATGCAGAGAAGGAGGACTGAACTGATAACTGGAACTATAACATACTTTTGGCAGACTCAGAGGCAGAGCCAAGCTGCACCGGGCACTGCGAGGCAGGAAGTAAGTGAAAGGTCGAGGATACAGGTGGGGGCTGCATCGCTCCTCAGCGAAGCTTCAGGAGACAGGAGCTGAATCTGATGTCCAGGCCCTTTTGAGGCCTAGAAACGGGGACTTTATAATGGAATAACGTGCACACTGAGAAACGTGGCAACATTATTTTACATAGGCCTGATATCCGTAGTATTCACGAGGACTGGAAACTGGCATACTAGATGTGGACACAACTGTAATTGCGTCATTAATCAGACATGGGGAATGCATATGCATATTTAATCATGCACACATAACATATGATGGATGAGGCGTAGGGACACAGAACATGACAAAATTTACTTTTCCACATTCCCTCCTTGTCACTACGTTTCCATCAGGAAACATCAATATTCATGATACCATCTATCATTTCATATAGTATCATTTGCTCGTCTCGAATTATCCTGGAACGGGTTTTAGAACGGGGCTTGGGACTAGGAATACAAGAGGTAGCACAAATGCCGCAAATCGCAGGGCCACATTGTATACAGAGGCAGCAGCTAAATATGATCGCTACTGCAATACCTAGAAAGGACAATATTTTCCATCCCCATGCGGAAATTATATTCCAGGACCAACCGGACCATGTCCAGGTGCCTGGATTCTGGTGTATCAGATGGGCAATTTTATGGAGTCTGGTTATAGCTGAATAAACAGACGGCGCGTTATTTGGAATGAAAATGCAGCAACTAGATCCGATGACTCTACAGGCCCCGCCCCTATCGGCCAGTATGACGTCAAGGACGAGACGATTCTGTAAAACGACAAACCTCATAGCAGATTGCTCCTCAGTTAAGTTACCTAGAGCAGAGGCAGTCTCATCTACTACAGCTTCAAGGGTTCTTGTTAACCTACGGATTAACTTACTGTTTACAACTGTACCTAAATAAGGGAATACACCTTTATCAATATCAATGAATTGTTCTGCAGCAGTTTCAGTATAATCGACAATCGGGAGATTTCTCTTGTGTCTAGTATGTACTAGGAAGGAATTCCTATGGTAGTCAGGTGGGGCTAGAAAAACTGGTGGCAGTAGGAAAGCAATGTAACAGGTTCCCTCCCAATCGAGGGGCAGACGAACATATGCGGTTTGACCACAAACAAAATAAGAATGACGTGAAGCTTTAAAAATAGATTTCCCACTGTCACTATACATGACAATAGTAGTACAATCACTATGTCCTACATGTACAGAACCCTTATTTCGGACACATAATTCGCCTTTGACTGGTAGTACTGAAATAGCGGGTAAGTCTGGAGTAGTATCAGACTGAACATTCAGGACCATAAAATTCGACGAATAATTACCTAAATTATATACTTCATTTTCTAGATCTAAACCTGTTCGGTGGGGGAGACCTTGCTTGTCTGGGAAACATGTACTGTTAAGAAAAGACATATCTGTTGAGGATGACGTTAACGTGGACCATGCTCCACACGAACCATTATGTGAGAACGGATAAGGAAAAAGTGGCAGAACTCCCTTCGGTGTCTGGAAAGGGGGGAGTCGACCACACACCCAACAATTAGTGGCATTGCTGGTCTGGTGTGAGTAATGTAACATGCGGATAAATGAGTTATTACGCATAGCGAGGCGGTATGAATATTCGTGAGGAGGCAGATCACTAAACGTGTGCTCTGCTGTAGCATTAGCAGACTTATTTACATGAAGAACTGGGAAATATAGGAAAAAGGCATAACTGGTGCAGGAAATCATAATGCTGATGAATAATATGAAACTTAGAAAAACGATACATTGAATTGAGTTTTTACTAACTCTCTCACTATGGGGGTCTATTTTATACATGTCAGAAACAGTCTAACCGTTTCACCTAGGGGAGGACTTAGACAATCAAACTGACTGACTTATTTTACTAGACCGGAGTTTTTGCTTATACTCCTGCTGCGGAGTTTTCTCTACCAAGGGAGGGGTTATATCAATGTCATTTGCGGGACAGTCCTTAGGAACAATGTTTTGACAAGTCTTGATATCCTGGGAAATGTTTTTAGAGACCGGTTTCAATCCGTAGAATTTCTTGACGTGCGAAAGATGCACCCAGCCGCGGCGTCCTTCCAATTTCACGGCTGTACGGGTGGTGAGGAGGACCTGACGGGGCTCTTTCCATCGAGGCTCCAGCGGACTTGATCTGTCAAAGTTCCGGACCATCACCATGGAACCTGGAACGATTTCATGCGGTGCCACCTCGGTATTGTCTGGAAATGCGGCAGCAACCTGTGAACGACATGAGTTGAGGGCAGACATCAAGGAAGCTAGGTAATCTGTCAGCATATTACATGAAACATCAGTAATACTTCGGGGTCTAGGAGTACCCCACATGTTAGGGGGGCGGCCGAATACGACCTCATACGGGGACAGACCTGATCTGGAATGTGCGACCATGCGCATATAAAACAAAGCAACTGGCAGAGCTACTAGCCAGTCCACACCCTTATCTTTACATATTTTTGCAATTCGAATTTTCAGAGTCTGATTATGTCTCTCGACTAGACCGGCTGCTTCAGGATGGCGTACACAATGGAACTTCCACTGGTACCCTAATAACAGGGAAACGTGCTTCATCAACTCAGATGAGAATGGCTGACCGTTATCAGAATATACGACTCTAGGGAGTCCATATCGAGGGAAAAACTCACGAACCAACTGCTTGGCAGTGGTCGCGGCTGTGTAATCTGGGACTGGATATGCTTCTGTCCATCTGGACAAAGCGCATACAACTACAAGGACATACTTGAAACCTCGACATCGCTCCATCTGAATATAATCCATCTGGAGGACCTCAAAAGGGTGGTCAGGAGGCTGGAAACCACCTTGTTCCACCGGGACACTTTTACCTGGATTAAACTGACAACATATCATACAGGTACGGACTTTCTGCTTGGCTGCAGCTCGTAAATGCTTGTTGAACCAAATGTTCTGGATACTGTCTAACATAGCTTTTTCTCCTAAATGTGCTGGACTATGTGCGGTATTAATAATGACTTGAACCATAGAGTCGGGGAGAAACCATGTGGCTCTACCCTTCGTTAACCATCCTTGATCTGTCTGGACCCCTCCTTGTTCAGACCATTTCTTGATTTCTTCAGGAGTAGCATGTAACTGGATATCTATGACATCTTCAGTAGGGTCCTTAACTGTCATACATGTAATCGGATCTGGAGCATGTGTCTGTGTCGGATTAACTTGAATGTCTGGAGTCTGTGCTGTAAGCTTGGCTGTGCGATCTGCTAGATCGTTACCTTGGGAAATAATGTCAGTAACTTTCGTATGTGCTTTGCACTTCATGATAGCGATAGATGTCGGTAAATGTATGGCATCTAACAGAGCTTGAATAAGGAGACCATGCTGAATCTTGGTTCCATGAGAAGTCATGAAACCTCTCTCCTGCCAGAGCACTCCGAAGTCGTGTACGACTCCAAATGCATAACGTGAATCTGTGTAAACATTAACTCTCTGGTTCTTGGCGTGTATACAGGCTTGTGTCAGAGCAACTAGCTCTGCTGCTTGAGCGGACAGGATATCAATACGGTGTGTTTCAATAACTTCAGTGTCAGTAGTTACTGCATACGCGGCAACTAAATCTCCTGTACTAGTTCTCATACATGAACCATCCACATAAAGTGTCAGGTCGGGATCTGGTAATGGAATATCTGTCAGATCTTGTCTTGGCTTTGTCGTAATGTTAACTACTTCCACACAATCATGTGTGGCAGAATTTGAATTAACTGATGGTAACAGTGTAGCAGGATTCAGGACGTTGCAGCGTCTGATTTCTATGTGTGGCTGGAACAATGTCAATTCATAACCTGTTAAACGTGCAATTGTCAAGTGCTGTGTTTGTGTTCGGTTTAAAAGAACTTCCACGGAGTGTGGAACGTGTACTGTCAAGGTATGCCCTAAGACTATGGAATCACTTTGTCTGATAGCTAGTGCTGTGGCTGCAACTGACTTGAGGCACGCAGGCAGAGCCTGGGCGACTGGATCTAGAGTGCTAGAAAAATAAGCACAGGGCTTGTATTGTCCTGCTTGATCTTGTGTAAGAACAGATAATGCTGTACCTTCACGTTCAGTAACGAAAAGTGTAAAGGGCTTACTGTAGTTCGGTGTCGCTAGAACTGGAGCTTGGCATAGGGCTTCCTTTAACTCGTTGAAACTAAGTGTATGTTCAGATGTCCAAGGGAGAACAGTCGATACGGCTGCCTCCTGTGTCGTTAACTGTATCAGTGGCTTGGCTAGAAATGCATACTGGGGAATCCATTGTCTGCAGTAAGAAGTAAGGCCAATAAAAGCACGTACCTCCTTCTGGGTTCTGGGCTGGGGGAGACTCGCTATTAACTGGATACGGTCTGGTGTCAACTGCCTACCCCTCTTGGACAGTAAGTGTCCTAAGTATACCACTTGCTGGACACAGAATTGAAGCTTCGAAGGGGACACCTTGTGCCCCATCTCGGCTAGGAAGTACAGAACCGTCAGTGACGCTCGCTCGCAATCACGTTCAGAACGGGCTGTGATCAATAGATCATCGACATACTGGAGCAGGGCAGTGTCAGTTGGCATGTGAATATTATCTAGTTGTCTCTTGAGTGCTTGACTGTAAATACTAGGGCTTTCTGTGAAACCTTGAGGAGCGCGTGTAAACATATAGCTCCTTCCATTTAAACAAAATCCGAAAAGAAACTGGCTGTCTGGATGAATTGGAACACTAAAAAATGCGTTCTTGAGGTCTATGACAGTGAAGAACGTGGCTTCGGAATCAATGGCGGTTAATAAGGAAGAGATGTCTGGGACAACTGGGTACTGTGGAATAATACATTTATTAAGCTCTCGTAGGTCAATCACTAATCGATATACTGGGGGTGCATTTGGATCAGTACGTTTCATGACTGGAATGATCGGAGAATTACATACGTTGGAGTCAGTTTCTACAACTACTCCTTGAGCCATGAGCTCGTCAATAATTTTGGATAAGGCTGCTACAGCCTCAGGTGGCAATCTGTACTGTCTGATTCGTGGTAACACTACACCTGGCTTGAGAGTCACACGATAGGGTGTGATTTGCATGTAACCTACATCAGTTGGACCTTGCGCCCATAAGTGCTGCGGAACATTAGACAGTCTTGGATCAAAATCTCGTAATACATAGTGACCCTTAAAGTCACGTAGGAACAGACGTATTCCCTCTGGGGAACAGCATATGACTGCACCTAATTCTTTCAGTGTTTTAATGCCTAATAGGTTTTCTGGACATGACTTAGTAAGTAACAGATCAGTAGTGCGGGACAATGGACCTACTTCTAGAGTAACTGGCTTTGAAATCTCATTAACGATAGGCTTTCCTGAAAATCCAAGGGAAACATTTCTTGAGCCTGAGAGCGGAGCCCCTGGAACTTCGGCATGACTAATTGTGGTCCTACTTGCCCCTGTATCAATCAGAAACTTTCTGTCTTTCCCTAATACTTGACTGTGAACATAGGGACCTTCTTGATCTACAGGTATCTCGATGAGAGGCAAGCCTACCTCCCTCTCTAGGCTGTTTCATGAATATGGCTGGTACTCTGGATACTCAGACTGTGCATACTGGTACATCTGCGATGTAACGTGCTGTGTTGCAGCGATAGGCTGCGGTACTGTAACTGTCTGTGGTGCATTCTGTGGCTGAGGAATCTGTGAAACTTGTTCTTGTCTAGGCGGACGTGGTCTTTCTTTTGTCTTACCAGTAGCTATGTTGTGTTTCAGAACTGCACACTCATTTATAAAATGACCTGGCTGTTTACAATAATTGCAGTTCCCTTTAACGGGTGCTGCAGGATGACTGGCTTGATTCGGACCCCTCTTCTGACTATCTTGAGGAACAGATTGTGCAACTAGCACTTTCATTTTCGTGTCTTTCATACGTTTTCTTTCGTGTTCCTGCTCTTCCCTGATTCTATTCTGGTGATACTGGAGCATCTGGAGCATTTGGGACGGAGTATTAGCTTGCCAGGTGCTTTCGACTTTCAAAACTCGGTTTTTAATTGGTGGACTTGAATTCTCGACTAATTTAGTAACAAAAAGGTGAGGGTATGACTCACTACTTGTCTTGAGGCCACTGTTGATACTGAAACATTTTTCAAACCTAGAATAAAAATCACTAATATCTTCATCTTGCTTCTGTTTACAGGCTGAGATTGCATCCCAGTCTTCTTTTCTAGTTGTCAATAATCTGGGTAAAACTTGAATCAATAATTCTGGTAATTCTTTACATTTATCTCCAAGACCGGTACCTGGTACTCGTGCCTTGTCTTCAGCTTCTAGAACTGTCCAATCGATCTTTTTCTCTCCCACCTCCCATTCTTTTTCCTTTAGCTTTTCATACACCCCTGCGGGCAACAGGACCTTTAACATTTTAATGATATCTGGGTAAGTGTATTCTCCCATACGGAGCATGTCTTTTAATTCTCTATGGAACCCTGCTGGATCTTTGTCATGACAGGGAATTAATTTCTTCATTTCAAGGAGTTCCATCTTTGTGATTGGAGTGTATACAAACACTCGCTGCATTTCGCCACCCGTTCCTTTAACTGGGTGGACTTCTCGTAACGGATTCTGTCTGTCTATGTAGAATGATTTACTTTCTGGGGGTGAGACATGAACAAAATGCAGGCTCAAGAACGTTCTATATTTGTGGCGCTGTTCTAGAATGACACTAATTAAATCCGTACCTAGACCTCTCCATTTGTACTGGAGTAACTCGTTCAGGATATCATGTAACGGACCTGGATCAGAGTGCTGACCCTCATACAGAGTAATGAGGTACTGAATCATATACATACCCACCAGTCGCTGCTCGGCTGGGGGCAATTTCAGAAACATTTGTGCCACTATTTCGTCTGGAAAAGTGGTAGAATCAGTAATCCATCGGACTGCTGATCGGGCTAGTTCTTGTTCATGCATGGTACTTAACTCACTATAACCGATTCGTGATTTCAGAATGTGATCGGTAGCTTGAAATACTTGTTCTAGGGAACCTTGTTCTGGTGCTGAATAATGGAAAATAGACTTGTGTTCTAGACGTAAATGGCGATCTGGAAATCTAGGTTTCCCTACATACGCTATTCTGGCAGTATTCTCGTCGTCTTCCTCTTCAGGATCAGAGGTACTTTCTTTCTCGCTTACTTGTGCTGCTTTACGCTGTTCGTGTATCTTTATTATTTCTCTACGGATTTTCTTGTACATACTTTCCATGGCACTAATGGTATTGTGCTTTCCTTCGGCTATATTATCACTCCACTTTGTCAGGATTTTCATTTCGGCTGGATCTTTAGACGGGTAATCTTGTTCTCTTATTAGACAGTTAATTAAGAACTTTAATATCATGCGCTGAATCTCGGCTTTCCTTTGAGACATGGCATTACTAATACTTTCTGGATCATCCCCTGTACGGATGAAACGATATATTCTGTCTAGATCTTCTTTCATATTCGGCAAGGTGACTAGATACTCGGTCACCCTCCTTATGCGTACGGAATATAAAACCATATTAAATTCGCCTGGAACTGGGTCATAAACACATTCGCCAAGGGTTTGCCTGATTTCTGCAACAGACTTATTACTTTTAGGAGTACGCTGTGATGCTTGAGCATGTAATTCGAGTGCTGATAAACGCTTGTATGGCGGCGGGGTTTGAGGAAGACCTCCCCCTGCGGCCCCTAAACTAGAATCATCAACTGATGCTTTTCGTCCTGGCAGGGTCGGTAATTGTAACGTGGGCTGGACTTGTATGGCGGGCTGACCCGGGGGGGCTGTTAAGGGCACCCCGGTGTCTGGAGGAGCAGGAATTACCTGATTTACAGGGACTGGCGGAGCGTGAACAGGATTTGCATATTCTGGGACTGTGTCGTCCAGATAGGACGAAATAAAAATATCAGCTGCGGTCGGTTTGTGACGTAGCTTGGTCGGAACTAATGGTGGCGGGAAATTACTGGATGCCTCTGGGGTCGCTTTTGGCAAGCCCTCAGCAAGAAGAGGATACATACCCTTAATAAGGGCATGCCTCTGTCTGTCTGATTGCTCAGTTCTAACTCGTTCACCTATCTCGATTAATTCTCTTTCTTGGGCTCGTTCTTGGGATTCTCTACTTAGTTCTGACTTTCTGATTTCTTTTTCGGTTCTTTTATGAGCTTCTTTGCGCCATAACTCGATGGCATCTTTCTGTGACTGTCTGGCTTTCTTTTTCCATAATGCTTCTTCTACTCGCATGATGCATTCGGCATCCCATGTACCCGATACGGGCCATCTATACTTTTCTTCTAACTGTTTGGTATAGTCTACCCATAAATCTAGATACAATATGGCGCTTATGCCATGCTTCTGATACATAAAGTGACCTGGACTGTCCCTAGGCGGAACAGGAACTGCTTCTTCTAACAAACCCTTTCTAGTTTTTAACTGACGTAATCTCGAAAAGAGAGACATTGTAAACTTGAATCGGAACACAATACAATAGACGAGGAACAATAACAATTGGGAAAACAATTCAGGCATACCACAACATTGGAAATACATTGAACAACATCATAACATTACAGTTCGGACAGAAATATTACCTGGAATACTGAGAACAGAAACACAAGAATTTCTCGAGAACGGAACAGACTAGAGTTACTGGATGCACTGCTGAAACAGTACGGAACATACCGGTCCCATAAAGGGACGCATCAAGACCCGTATCCACCTAGGTGAACACTTCGTTTGTGGGCCTGGGTACCACCAACCCACGGACCAGAGTCAATTTAGATTGACCCTGTCTAGATACTACCCCAGCAATGGTACTCACCGGGCAGCAAGAACGGAAAGCCTCGGACTGGACTGGACTGCTACGACGACGGACGACGAACTTCGGACTTCAGTTACGGGTGGGCCTCCGGATACCTCGGACCTTGGACTCTTGGCTTGGGCTCTGGTCGGGACTCGCCGCGTTCCTCCACCGTCTCGTTTGGATGCTGGACCGCCTCCTCCGTCTCCTCCGTGGGCCTGAGGGATACTTGAAGCAGAAATATCTGCACGTGGCCGGTATGGTTCCGTCACGGCTGCAGAGGGTCAGGGGGTCGGCGTGGCTTCACCGACGCGTGGGGAAAGGGCAAGTCCCTGTTCGGGCGCCATTATGTGGTAAATAAATAAATAATACCCTATTTTTAACTAGACATATATCATAACAGATAGCTCAATAAATAAGAGTCAAGATTCGAGGTAGTAGGAGTTTTTGCAGGTTTAATACAGCATAAGGACAGGAACAGGACAACCTGCACGGGAATAGGATGGCAGCTGCCGGGGGCCAGGATCTGGGATGAGCGCGCTAACTTTTTAATAACAATACAAGAGCATATATACATAACGCAAACACATAGCATTACATTGCAGTAGGCGTAGCAGTGGGTGGAGCAGAAGGCGTGACGCGTAGCAGTCGCGAAAGATAAGAGTAAAAGTAGGTGTAACTGGGCGTATACATAGACATGTGGTGCAGACGTAACAGAATATGTCATGAATGGGGCGGAAACATTGGAGGGGGCTACCTAAGGAGCCGGGACCTCTAACCTGGTGGTGCGCGCAAACTGGCAATGACGTGTCACTAGGAGAAGCTGGGGGCTATGAACTTTGTGCTAGGAGCAGAGACTAAAGTCTGGAGGGTCGGAGCGACATGTACCTAAACTCTATCTAGTATCTGATGTTTAGAGAACATGTTGATATAAACTAGAAGTCAAGAGGGGAAAAGCTAACTGACTCTAAGACTGGAGCATGCATTTATTCTACATATAGTGCGTGATGAAGAATATTAAATGACCATTAAATGCAGTATTTCTCTAACGTGGAGACGAGAAGGCTAGACAATGACGGAAACTATTGATGCAGTTCAGTAGCTTAGGAATGCAGAGAAGGAGGACTGAACTGATAACTGGAACTATAACATACTTTTGGCAGACTCAGAGGCAGAGCCAAGCTGCACCGGGCACTGCGAGGCAGGAAGTAAGTGAAAGGTCGAGGATACAGGTGGGGGCTGCATCGCTCCTCAGCGAAGCTTCAGGAGACAGGAGCTGAATCTGATGTCCAGGCCCTTTTGAGGCCTAGAAACGGGGACTTTATAATGGAATAACGTGCACACTGAGAAACGTGGCAACATTATTTTACATAGGCCTGATATCCGTAGTATTCACGAGGACTGGAAACTGGCATACTAGATGTGGACACAACTGTAATTGCGTCATTAATCAGACATGGGGAATGCATATGCATATTTAATCATGCACACATAACATATGATGGATGAGGCGTAGGGACACAGAACATGACAAAATTTACTTTTCCACATGCCTCCCAGCCACTAGACCGCTAACCGGCCCCTGCCCCTCGCGCAGCGGAAGTGACTGTCTCTCACCTCCCCGCCCTCCGCTCAACGGTGCTAGCCGTTCTAATATGCTTCCTCTAATTAAATAATGTCGCTAAGTGACTTTTCAAAAGCAATTTATAGGGCTTTTTCGAGTTTCCTACTTCCATTTAAATGTCTGGTGTAAATGGGTTGGGTAGTGTAAGAGTCTGCAGCAACCAATTTACGATCTATTTGTTCAGAATGAAAATCATGAATCTCCATCTTTTGGAAGCTTCAATGTCAGCCTTGCAGAACAAGATTAAACTGGAAATATCAATTTTGCAAAAGATGTACAATGTTTGGTGTGTAGTGCCTTAAAATATATATAAAGTACCAGTCATAAAACTGTAGCTGCCTCTTCATTGATTGATGAATAGGTACATGTGTGTTATTATTGTTTGGCCAGTGGGTAAAGCCAGGACTCAATCAATGCATGAATTTAAGGCTGGGTGTCCGAGTGAATTGAGATAATGGGCGATTGCGTACCTGAAGGTATCGGCAAATGTATGTGTGAGTGCATGAATGGAAGCACTGAAGCACTCATTTAGATGCCTTTCCCGTTGACTTATAAATAATTGGCTTATAGGGGATATGCAATTATGTTAAAAGAAAATTACCATACCGCTGGTGCTTTCTTTAAATATTTCCCTCACTCCCTTGTCACCATTCATACAGCATGTGGTCAGGTAGTTTCTTATTGAAGCCTTAACACTGTCATATAAACTTTGCTTAGTCTGACACCAATATTATATGTAAAAAAGTGATGGAAGCAACCCATTGGCATAATGTTGTTCCAGGCATGCACTTGATGCAGGAGGAGGAGTAGGTTGAACCGGGCGAGGGGGTGCAGCTGGAGGCCTCTGTATTTGGGGCCTGTGGAGATGATGGTTGCAGTCCCAAATGATCCTGGTGCCCACTCTTGGGACACCACAGATATGCCTTGTTCTAGGCCAGGAGAAGTTCCATTGTTCACTTATTCTTGACAGGTGGTGTATGTGAGAAAGGGGATTAGTATTTGGGATTGGCGGTTGCCCACCTCAAGTAATAATGACCCTATCTTGTTGGGGTGCACCCCAAAGTGTCTCAAGAGTAGCATGAGCTCAATCCCCTGATAGCGATAGCACAAAGTAGATAGGCTTAAATTAGGGCAATATGTCAAGTATTTATGCAGTACTAAAACAATAATAATTTCAAAACACCCAAAAATAAAAATCCCAAACTGCATTAGTAAAATTTAATGAACACAATTACACAACAATGGTAAAAATCCAAAAAGAGGACATGAAGTGGTAGACAGTAACCTTAGCAAAATTTCAGGCTGACCGCAATAGAATCTGGGTTAGATATCCCAAGCAGGTTCCTCCCAGTCAAAAATAATTTTACCTTCTAATGTGACCTTTTGTATGGAGCTCAGAATCCTCCAGTGTGGCGAGCCTGTATCCAATGAAGTTGCATTGATATCAGACACCTTTGTTGCTCGGGGACTCTTGCAAATCCAAGCTTTTCAGGTTTTCTGGATCAGCTCATCTGTGGCACTTCTAAGGATCCCCCAACCTCAGAGACACACTTAGGGCCAGGACTCACTAAAGCAGAGGCCACCAGAATGTTCAAATCCAGGTCCAGATGTTACTGGCCAACTAGTCACTTGAAAAAAGGTCTCTTGCAGATTTAGTGTCCATTTAGGCACACAGCAAATCAGCCAACCAACCCTTTCAGTCCACTTCTTTGTCCTGGGTACAAGAGGGAGCAGGTTGTAGCCCTTCAGGGCTCCTTTTGGGTCACAGAAACCAGGTATCTCCTGGCTCCTTCTTAACCAATGGAGTAAAAGTTCCCTGGGGCAACCCTACCTACTCTTCCAACAAATCTTGCTAGTCCCACTGCATACAATTCCACAATGCCCCTCACTCCTAATGTCCAAGATGAGAAAGTTATTTCTTCCTTATGCAGCACTCTTGTATCCGCTCAGAGGTATGGCCAGGGAAATGAGCAGTCTCCTTCCCTTTACTCACTCTACCCTCTTTCAAGTCTGCCTGCCCCTTTCACGTTAATGAAGTTCCTGGAGCCAAATCAACTGTCCTTCCTGAGCTGATAGGGATCAGATGCCTCTCACTCAGTCCATCCTTTCACCAGGCCTAAGCTTTGTTTTACTCTGGGAGCATTTTCACACCTAATTAAGGTCCATAACTGGCTGGGTAACTGCTATCAGGCTAATGCAAATTAGCCCCAGGAGCATGAGGCAGTTGAAAACCTAAGTTTCTAAAGATTCCCTTTACTAAATATTAAAAAAATTCTAACTTCACCAATGAGTTAGACTTTTAATAAATATGAAAAATAGTATTTGAATTACTAATTCCGCTCGTAGCCGTGACCTGTAGCTGGTGATCATATCTGGACTAACTGGGAGCTTACGTCCTCTGCCTTATGGACCTAACTGGGGCTGAACTCTTTTGGCAGAATACAGCGGGACTGCGAGGACCACAAGGCTGAGCGTCTAGAGACCTGACGCACCTGGTGCCTCTTCCCGCCCCCCGCCCTTCTCGATATAGACACTCTCATTTCCGCGATACGCGGGACCGCACGCGGGACTAGCCGGGCTAAGCCCGGGCAAAGGGCGGGCCGTCTGAGGCCGTCTGAGGTCGATTGAGGCCGGGCTGGGCCCCCCCCTTTAACCCTAGTTTGAGTTGAGTTTAGCTATTACTCTTTAGGCTTCTATATTCTTTTTTATTCCTTTAATATTGAGTTGTTGTCTGGACTAAAGTATTGGGACATTAGTTACTATGGCACTACGTTCCGGGAAAGAAAGAACTGTACAAGTTACAACTAAGAACGGGGTGGTAACTGGTACCTTAGATAATTTTTTTAAACGGGCAACAGGTATTTTAGAAAAAGAAATAGCCTTTGTTGAGAAGCGCCTATCTGTGGATCTTATAACGGGTAAACGCTCGTCCCTAGGTCATATTGGGTCAGTTGTATCCCCCGTTATATCAAGTCATCGATCCCTCATAGTTAATCAAGGTCCTTGTCCCGACCTTATGACAGCAGTATCGGACATTGAGGCGGTCAGTTCTACATTAAACACAACTATAACAATCACTCCCTCGAGTAGTTTTTCCCACAGAGATGGTGACTCTCCCCTGCAACTTAGTCCTATTCAAAAAGTCCAAAATATGGGTGTATCAAAAAACTCCAATCCCAGTAAAAGGAAAAGAGGGGGTGGAATTCAGAAAGGGGGCACTGCTAAAATTTCCCAAAAAAATAGTTTAATTCAGCCCTCACATGTTTCAACCTGCCCCCCCAATCCCACGATGGTCCCCACTAACTCTGTCGACCAATATTCCACTCGTAGTACAGATGATGAACTGTTGCGTAAAATAGAAATTCTTGTCAAATTTTTGATATTACCCTTACTGGAACAAACAAGGTTGATTAATTCCAAACTAGATCATCTGGAGAATCTAGTCACAGCTAATTCCAATACACTGGACAAACTAGCAAAAGGTCTGGAAAAACGAAAGGACCCTTCCATTGATTCCCAGAGAATAGGGACCAGTGATGTATTAAAGGTGACTCTTCCAGTCGCAATTGACTCATCGAATATCCAATCAGGTCGACCACGATTGGAGAAACTTCCCATCTGTAACAACTCCACGGCTACTACCAAGGGTATGGTCACGAAGGAAGGTGCGGCGCTTAGAACACAGCCCGCTTCTTGTGTACCAGACACTGGTAGTCAGTCAAAAGGGCATAGCCAACCAGAGAAGGAGGCCGTTAAACTGTGTCTCCCATGTGTCAATCGACCCCCAGAGTCTGCCCCTTTTACGATTATATTGACGGGTGTTCCAGTTATTGGGGAGGATAAAATGGAATCATATAGGGAGTTGAATAACAAATTTATCTTCTGGCTTAATAAGAATAGAAGTCTCCCTCCTTCGTCTAAAACGGAGATCTTAAACGTCAGAAGAGTAAGTTGGGTGGGACATTGCCCAAAGGACTTAGAGGGAGATCGTGTCATAATTAACTTTAGGGACCCTTGGGTGGTAGATTTTGTTCGTAGAGAACCAAGGTTTGGAAGGATGGGCGAAGTACAATCATTAGGCCTTCACTATTTCTATCCCCAAAGAAACTGTGGTCCTCTTTATCACCCACCTAAGTTCCGAAGGAGAAGTCCTATTGGAGGATTCCACTTCGATCGGGTAACACATTTTCCACAATTTCCACCCTTGTTCAACCGGTTTGAGCCCCTCTCAGGCCTAGAGGGAGTTGATTCACTTCTGTTCATGCCTGGTGGTAATAACCAGTCCAAGAGTCCCGGAAGGGTTCCTGGGGGAACATGTATAGCTGAGGTTGGTGCAGCTGTTTGTAGTGATCCTGTACAATGCAGGTCAAAGGAGGTGGTCAAGGTGGGACAGGATGATGGTTATGGTGTGGAATGGTCTCCCCTGGATACTCTGACTGGCGAACTGCCAGCCAGAGAATTACCGATAGAGAGTGGGAGGACAGCAGGATCTAATTTAGGGGCCCCTGAACCAAGCCAACTGACCATACAGGACTCATTACTCAAAATAGTCTTGTGGAATGTTGCAGGGCTAAAGGGGAAATTAGACTTAGAAGAGTGGGCAAATTTTGTAGATGACCATGATATTTTAATTTTTCAAGAAAGTTGGGCTCTTGACCCCATTTTTCGTTTGGGGTATCACAACTTTTTTAAACCTGCCATCCGGGGTAAAAAAGGCAGAGCATCCGGCGGCCTAACCATTTGGGTGAGGCAGTCCCTTAGTTTAAGGCCTACAGAAGTGTTAGTGCATAATCTTGACATTCTTGGGATTAAGCTCAGTAAGAAAAATCACCAGGACATTTTTATTGTTAACATCTATGCACATGGTCTACCTGGAGGGCGGTGTCCGACAATTATTGGAGAGTTAGACTTGTTCCTCAATTCAATTGGGAGGGACAAGTTTTTAATTGTGGCTGGGGATTTAAACTGTACCTTCGAACCCCTTTTATGTGAGGGAGAGGATATTTATGCTGAAGAAGATGCGTTATGGAATGTCCCACATTTTGTTTTAAATCCAATCAAGAAGGGGACTGAGGCAGCGCTTCACTGGTTCACTGGTTGGGATTGTGCCTAGAGTGGGGGCTGAGAGCGGTTATTGGCCGTTCACACTCCGATAAAATAGGCCGGGTAACTTTTGATAATGGTACCAGCATTGATTATATTTTAATTAAAATTGAGTATTGGTCACTACTTGATGACATGTTAATTTCTGATCGTCCTGAGAGTGACCACAACCTGTTGGTTTTAAGTCTAAAACTTGAGGATAGTGCTGGGTGCAGTAGTGCCACCAAGTGTGCCACAGCAGATGCCATCCTAACCAATGACAGACGTAGGGTTTGATGGAGTAGGGTAATAGAAGATCCTGCTATTTTAGATAGGATCTCTCACGAAGTTTTATCCACCCGGTGTGCCATACAGGCTTTGGTTAACCCCCCAGGGTTTTTTGAGCATTTAATTGCGCTCCATGAACAGCTTTTTGGTAATCTGAAAGCCCCTTTTACCAAAATTCTTAAACCCGGGATAGCCTCGGCATCTACATCCACATCAGGGAATAAATGGTATAATAAATCATGCCGACAGGCTCATAGTTCCCTGATCAAAGCCATAAAATCTAGAGTGGTTGTAGATATTAGAATGGCAAGGTTAGTGTATAAGAAGGCCCAAAGGGAGGATAAAATAGCATGGGACGACAGTCGCTGGCAGGATTTATACGAAGCAAGCAGGTCCTCAAATCAGATTAAGTTCTGGCAGGTTGTAAAATGGGGTGGGAATCTGGACTCGCAAACCCCGGCGAACCACGTACCTGCTGAGGATTGGGTTGTATATTTCGCATCCCAATTTAGGGGCCCTGAGTCAGAACTCACGTGTGGTTTGGTCACCCCTGCACCTATGCTCCCAATGTCATGTTCGCCTCTAGAGTTTATGAATAAAGATGCAGAGATTGCGCTGGGTTTGGTTCAAGCTGGTAAAGCTCCAGGCATGGACTGTATCCCGGCCGATCTATTTAAATATGACCAGCCGAACTGGGTGCCCTATATTACGACACTTGCTAATGCCATCGCAAATGGGGCTCGGATCCCGGACTCTTGGCGAGGGGCCGAAATATTACCCATTTTTAAAAAGGGGGATCGTTCGACCCCGGGGAATTATCGCCTCATAAGCCTAATAGATGCAATCCAGAAAGTTATTGCTAGGATGGTATTGGCCAAAATACAGGTTTGGATTGAAAACGAGAATATTCCATCCCCTATGCAAGCTGGTTTTAGATCTAGCGTCAGCACAATTGACCAGGTGTTCAGATTTATTCTGATATACTGGAAGGTGGTGCTCTTGGGTGGAGGAACCATCTATGCAGCGTTTGTGGACCTTAAGTCCGCCTTCGACCTCGTCCCAAGAGACAAATTATAGACTGCCTTAGGAAATATGGGAATGCCTCGTGACCTTTTGGACTTAGTAATAAGATTACATGAGGCAAACTTTGCAAGGGTTAGATGGGGTAGACAGGGGTAGGTGACTGAGCGATTTCCTGTCACCCATGGTGTCCGACAGGGATGTGTCCTCGCCCCGACTTTGTTTTTATTATTTTATTTATTTATCCCCTTTTGTATCGCTTTGTTCGCCCTAAATTGGTAGGGTATGCTCAGACGTGAGTCCCTTGCTCACTTGGCCACTGGATTCAAGATAGCCTGGCTGATGAGGATTATGAATCCGAAACCTGTCCCAGGATTCTTGTTTCCGGTCCAGGGAAGACATGGCTTGGCAGGTCGGGCTGGACTGTTCCCATGAGGCACAAGTTCAGACTGATTTGCATATGGCCATGTCTGAACTGGGGTGGCTGAGTGAGCTAAAGAATGGTGATGGATTAAACCCAGATCAGTTGATTGGGGGTGAGTTTTTGATTTGCTCAAACGCTCCGTCCATCATCCCCTTTTGTATCGCTTTGTTCGCCCTAAGTTGGTAGGGTATGCTCAGACGAGAGTCCTTTGCTTACTTGGCCACTGGATTCAACATAGCCTGGCTGATGAGGATTATGAATCCGAAACCGGTCCCAGGATTCTTGTTTCGGGTCCAGGGAAGATATGGCTTGGCAGTTCGGGCTGGACTGTTCCCATGAGGCACAGGGTCAGACTGATTTGCATATGGCCATGTCTGAACTGGGGTGGCTGAGTGAGCTAAAGAATGGTGATGGATTAAACCCAGATCAGTTGACTGGGGGTGAGTGTTTGATTTGCTCAAACGCTCCGTCCATCATCCCCTTTTGTATCGCTTTGTTCGTCCTAAGTTGGTAGGGTATGCTCAGACGTGAGTCCCTTGCTCACTTGGCCACTGGATTCAACATAGCCTGGCTGATGAGGATTATGAATCCGAAACCGGTCCCAGGATGCTTGTTTCCGGTCCAGGGAAGACATGGCTTGGCAGTTCGGGCTGGACTGTTCCCATGAGGCACAGGGTCAGACTGATTTGCATATGGCCATGTCTGAACTGGGGTGGCTGAGTGAGCTAAAGAATGGTGATGGATTAAACCCAGATCAGTTGACTGGGGGTGAGTGTTTGATTTGCTCAAACGCTCCGTCCATCATCCCCTTTTGTATCACTTTGTTCGCCCTAAGTTGGTAGGGTATGCTCAGACGTGAGTCCCTTGCTTACTTGGCCACTGGATTCAACATAGCCTGGCTGATGAGGATTATGAATCCGAAACCGGTCCCAGGATTCTTGTTTCTGGTCCAGGGAAGATATGGCTTGGCAGTTCGGGCTGGACTGTTCCCCTGAGGCACAGGGTCAGACTGATTTGCATATGGCCATGTCTGAACTGGGGTGGCTGAGTGAGCTAAAGAATGGTGATGGATTAAACCCAGATCAGTTGACTGGGGGTGAGTGTTTGATTTGCTCAAACACTCCGTCCATCATCCCCTTTTGTATCGCTTTGTTCGCCCTAAGTTGGTAGGGTATGCTCAGACGTGAGTCCCTTGCTCACTTGGCCACTGGATTCAACATAGCCTTGCTGATGAGGATTATGAATCCGAAACCGGTCCCAGGATGCGTGTTTCCGGTCCAGGGAAGACATGGCTTGGCAGTTCGGGCTGGACTGTTCCCATGAGGCACAGGGTCAGACTGATTTGCATATGGCCATGTCTGAACTGGGGTGGCTGAGTGAGCTAAAGTATGGTGATGGATTAAACCCAGATCAGTTGACTGGGGGTGAGTGTTTGATTTGCTCAAACGCTCCGTCCATCAACCCCTTTTTGTATCGCTTTGTTCGCCCTAAGTTGGTAGGGTATGCTCAGGCGTGAGTCCCTTGCTCACTTGGCCACTGGATTCAACATAGCCTGGCTGATGAGGATTATGAATCCGAAACCGGTCCCAAGATGCTTGTTTCCGGTCCAGGGAAGACATGGCTTGGCAGTTCGGGCTGGACTGTTCCCATGAGGCACAGGGTCAGACTGATATGCATATGGCCATGTCTGAACTGGGGTGGCTGAGTGAGCTAAAGAATGGTGATGGATTAAACCCAGATCAGTTGACTGGGGATGAGTGTTTGATTTGCCCAAACGCTCCATCCATCATCCCCTTTTGTATCGCTTTATTATTTATTAACCAAGTCGTGCAGTACCTTGCAGACACACCAACTGATGCCCCTGTCTTGGATGGCACAAAGTTTCCACTCCTTATCTTTGCAGATGACACCCTTATTCTCTCCAAAACACAAAAGGGACTCCAAACAGCGATAAATAAGTTTGAGGTTTTCTGTAAACTTAATGACTTACAGGTGAAAGTGAGCAAAACCAAATTCATGGTACTAACTAAAAACAGGCCGATGAAGAGCCATGTTAGCATGAATGGTATTGAATTAGAGCAGGTGAAAGTAATGACCTATCTCGGGGTAGTTTTAGAATATAGGTTAAGATGGAAACCTCAATTTGATGCACTCTGTTTAAAATGTGCACGATTAACAGGGTGCTTAATTAAGGAACAAAGAACCTCACTAACCAAAAGGATAATGCCAGCGTTAAAAATATATGATGCAAAAATAAGTTCTGCAATCCTGTATGGTGCGGACTTATGGGGCTCTTCGGACCTATCCTTATTGGTCAGAATCCAAAATAAATGTTTACGTAAACTGGTTGGTCTTCAACAATCAACCCCCATGAAACCCTTATTGCTTGATATGGGTTGTCGCTCTAGTGAAGATGTAGCGCGGTATAGGATGGTAGCACTGTGGAGGAGAATTTGGACAACTCTGGAATTGGCCCTCTTTGCAAATGAAATTTCAGATCTAAGATCAATTGTGGGATCAGGTAATCTTCCCTGGTTCAGAGATGTGAAGTCTATGTTGGGAAATATGGGTCTTAGTCTGTTGTGGGCGGCCCCCGGAAATAACGCTTTCCCATCGAAAAAAGAATATAAAGCACTTTACTGGGCGTCCATAAGACACCAATTTGTTGTCCAGACAGAGTCTACTTCATTGACTGGCAGGTTTGTGTCCCATAAGCTTGACCCCCTACTGGAGGATTATTGGGATGTCATTATTAGGAGCAACGATAGATAGCTTTATCACCAGCTTAGAGTTGGGACGCTACCAGTGAGGACTTTTACAAACAAATGGCGTGGACAGTTCTCAGAGTACTGCCCCTGGTGTAGGGATCAAAAGGAATCAATAGGTCATATTTTCTTTGTCTGCCCCGCTTCCCTAGTCCCCGGAGAAAATGGTTAAAACCAGCTTGTATTAAGATGAGAACACGGGTGGGTGCGGAGGCGCTATGGCTTTTAAGAACTAACACATCCGAGATTGTGACCATAGCAGTAGCAACATTTGTGGGGTGGGCATGGATCATTAGAGCTAGGTACCCACATGTGAGTTGATTAACTGATATTTTTTTAGCTCCAATATAGTTAGTACGTCTTTAATTCTAAATTTAATTATGTTTTATGTTTTATGAGTTTGTATGATTTGTACCACACCCTATGTAGTGATTATTTGTGTGTTGAAAACAACCTTTGTACACTAGGTCTTACCGATCTAGTTTTAATGTTTTATCTAGGGCATTTGTGTATATTAATATTGATAAGTGTAGAGTGTTTTTATGAATATTTTTTTTATGATGTCTTTTATGATCGAATATCTCGAAATAAAGACGTATGAACTGAACTGAATTACTAATTATCTGTTTCCTGTCAAATGTTACTGGTTAAAGTTTATAATATGACATTTTCTAGAATCCGAATATGCCAACTTTAATTTCGCACATGTTCCACTTTTAAATATCAGGCTCCCTGCTTTGTGGGTGACAAGGTGTAGAGGGGCCATTATTACTGAAAAGTAGGGTTTCTTGGCTATGAAAAAGGGTTATTTTTACAGGTCTGACAGCAGGGTTTTAGGTTATTGCAGTCAGGCTACACATGGTCGGCTTGAAGCCATGTTTTACAGGCCAACCTTGCAGTTGGCACCATATGTGCTGTAGTTCACAGGTGACATTTAACTTCCAGGCCCTGGGTGTATTGTATACACGATATGCAAGGGACTTGCAGGCAAGTAAAATATGTCAGGCAGTGGTAAGTCAATGTAACTATGTTTAAAAGGTGAGCACTACACTTTACTTCTATAAAGCAGGGGTACAGTGCACAGAGTTACAAAAAAACAATAGAGTCCAGAAAAAGACAAATAAACTGGGAGCCCATGCAGAAAAGGCGGATTTGCTACAGTGTTCAACCCCACAGTGGGCTTCACAGACAACGACCTGAGTGTTTTGGTGGCAGAGTGAGTTTGTTTTGGAACGGTGCACTCTCACTGATAGAAGTTGGTTCCACCTCTGACCTAGTAGTTGACAGTTGTGCTCGCCTGCCAACCGAGGATTTTGTTCTTTTCCCCCGGAACTTGGTCTGATGTTTGTTGGCCAGCTCAGTACTATGAATTGAAATTAAGATAAAAGAAAGAATTGATAAGGACATATGTCGATTAAATCATATACATTCATGATTTTTATGCAAAATACAGTAAGAGAAGCACTGACATTGTAAAGACTTTGACTACCATCTGCCATGGTAATGTTGAAGGTAAAACGTTCATGGGTCACAGTGGTAAAGTTATGCCTTCTGGTTTTTTAAATAACCATGATTCCAAACATTTTAAATCATGCCTTTAATGATTGGGTCATGGCAAACAATCTAGCTCAGGCAACAGTCCGCACAGCGTGGTGTCTACCGTAGAAAATATTTAGTGGTAGAATTGCCTCTTAGGTTTTGATAATATACATTTAATAAATACATACAATAAAATATTAGACCTAAAAAAAATGTAGTGGATAGTTAGTAGAGTTTAAACTGGTAAAACCGATTGCATGTGGGATAGCAAGTTAATGTTACCTAATGTCAGCTTTACATTCATTTATGATGGCAACATTGAAATGTAACATAAGTCAAGGTTCCAACTGTGGTTTATGATGGAATAGGCATCCAATATCTTAAGTTCTAAATAATTGTCCATTGCTCAAACATATTGTTACTTTTTAAACATATATGTGTAGGAAAGTGCACCTTTTTGCTTTGTTGCTCCCCACTTCTTGCTTGATGTTGATTCTCTTTGACTAAGTGTGCCCTGGATTCCTGACAACCATGTACCCAGGGCCTATGTTCTTTCCCTTAAACTGTACTGTAGCAAACCTAAGTTGCAACTCTCTGGCTTCATGTAAGTCCCTTATAAAAGGCACAATAGGTACCAAGGGCACTGTGACCAGGGAAGGCATCTAAGGGCTGCAGCACATATTGTGCCACCCTGAGAGACCCTGTACCCTAACACACACACATTGCCACTGCAGGCTGCGTGTTTTGGTGCAGAGCAAAGT
Source organism: Lissotriton helveticus (assembly GCF_964261635.1). NCBI lineage: Eukaryota > Metazoa > Chordata > Amphibia > Caudata > Salamandridae > Lissotriton > Lissotriton helveticus. The sequence goes on from NC_136065.1 coordinate 1,739,089,777, forward strand.
GAAGAGTCAACATGGCACACATCCCTGTGTGCCATGCCTACAATCCACTGCCTATGGCCACCCCTCTAGCTGGGTGCACTATACCACTGGTGAGGGTACAGGTGCATGAGACCTGCAAGCCTATACTGTCTAAGTCCATTCATAGACATTGCAAGTACAGTAAAGCCATAACAAGCATTGGAAATGCAATAGGTCTCACATTTGTTGGAGTTAGAGATATTAGCATTGTAAATGGCAATGTTTTCCAGTTATGCAATAGGTCTTAGTTGGATCAATTGGCATTGTTAATGGCAATGTGTTTACTTATGTTATGGAGTGTATGTATATGGTGTGTTGTGGAATTATGTGGGTTAGATTAGTTAGTTTATTTTCTTACAGAGTTTTACATAGCGCAAACTTGACCCGGTATCGGGCATCAGAGCGATTTACATGGCACCAGTTGCGTTACATGAGGGCACACATTCATTTCTGTTAGGCACGGGGAGATTAAGTGATTTGCCCAGAATCACAGATTGTTCAGCATCATTGCCGAGACTCGAACCCGGTTTCCCAGATTCGATGTCGACCACCCTAGCTGTTAGGCCAACTCCTCTCCCTCTCTAGTTAGTTGTTTAATTTTGTGGAGTGGAACAGTGTGGTGTGTAGTGGATTTGTGTATTGGAATTATGTGGCATGGTATGTAGTGGAATTATGTGGATACTAATTATCTGGTAATAAATGTATTGTAATTATATGGAGTGGAATTCTGTGTTTTAGAGTATAATTATGTGGAATGGTATTATGTGTTGTGGAGTGGTATGTAGTGGAGTTTAATGATATGGTGTGCTGTTGATGGCTTCCTTCCATAGTACATAGACGCCTATAAATAATATTTATAAAATTACATAATACATGATGTAAACAGCTAAACATTATTGCACTTATTAAGGATATACTTTTCCCACCTTAATAAAACAAAGAACTGTGTTGTATGTCTTTTTAAGTAGAACTTTGCACAGTATGCTTATTACCTAGTAAGTCACACAGTGCAGCTAGAAAGGAAGTTCACTGTATCAGCTCAGCACTTTAAAAACAATGTTTTGTAGCATAACGCCATACTCAGCACCAATGTACTGCACTTTGAGATCTTACATGTGCCACCAGTGCACTGCAGTTAGACGTGTTATAGGTGCCATTGCGCACTGCACTCTGATATGTCACATGAGCAACCAGTGCACTGTATCAGATGTTATAGCACCACCGTGCAGAGTTGTTCTGCTTTTATAAATGTCACACGCACCAATAACAAGCCATAATGTGATTGCTGCCCTACTTTTCGTCTATGTGGCCCCACTCCTACAGTCCTACAATCTCAGGCATTCTTGGGCCACCTCACGCTACGTACAAGTGCGGCTGGCAAGATGCTCACAACTGTTTGTGCAGTCAATTCCTCTAAGTGATATTTCACCTGAACGGCTGTCCTTCAGGCACTCCCAGTACTATCTGTATCAACACTTCCCCTTAGCTGACACCGGTACATGGGTCTGTGTTTGAAGGGCTGCATGCATTCCTTAAAAACTGATTCAGCAATCTTTGGGAGGGTGGGCCTGACTGCCTGACCACAGGGGCTACTCCTTGCTGTGGTAATAAGCTGTGTGCCCCCTGCCATCCTCGGGGGACTTTTATCTAGCTCCAAAATGATTCAGGTGGAAATAAGTTATTGTTTTCTCCTTTTGTTCTCTTTCAGTTCAAAAACGATGTTGCATTAAACAAAGGGCGGGAACTGTAAAGGAAGACTATAGCTGGGCTATGCACGAATCAGCTTTTATTCTGGAAAAAACTGTGAATACATTAAAATAAAAGTGTGCTAGTGTCGCCTGGACATTCTAAACCCCTGGTGTGTAAGCAGCCTTTCCCAAAAAAATGTGCAGGCCATCATTACCAAGAGAGAAGGAAATGTCAGAAAGTCCTAGATATGATGACCTTACTAGTTTCTCTGGCAACCTAGCCAAACACTGTGAGCTATGGGTTTGGAACGGTGGCAGGGAACTCTAATATGTCACAGATACTAAGTGTAGTGAGGATACGGATCTGCTTGCACACATTGCTATGTTAGCATAAGTGAAGTAGGTGGGTAGGAGGTGAATCAGGTGATGCAAAGGATGCAACAAGATAGCATCCAGTAAAAAGAGGGAGAAGGAGGGAATAGTGGGAATAGCTGGGTTTTTCTTCCTTGAAGGGGTGGGGGTCGTGGCGGACGTGGTGGGGGTGAATCATTCAGAAAAAAGAGTGTTCTTAGGCAAAATATCATTGTTTCAGAATATAAATAGCCTCGGCATAGAAATTGTCAATATACGGGTACATTTTACTGAAAACGCAGTATGCCCTTTAGGTGGAGATTCAGCACTAGGTACTTTATGTTTTTTTTTTGTTTTTTCTCTTAAGTGTACATAGGCTTCCTTGCACTTTACATGTCGGCTGCTATTATGATCTGTTGCTCAATTTTTTGCACACTAGCTTTTGGGAAGTGGTTTTCTTATAGTATACTATGCTGCCAGTTATGGTAAACGAAGAATGTTTCTTAGGCACCTCTGCTATTGTAGTGTTATGTTTCAGCTGCTATCTAAAACTGCTGCTCAATGCACATTTTGCACAATTCACATTTTTTTATCTTTCTAACTTTTAGAAAGGGATTTTATATGACAGACTTCTTTGTATTTTACGTTACGTCCCTATCAGGGTCAGAGCTAAGGCTAGGATGGTATGTTCAATATGTTATAATTAATATTATATTAACCTCTGGCCCCAGTCAGAGCTGGCACAAGTCACTGTACGAATCCCAGTTATTGCTGAATGTTGAATAGGAATAAATTAACAATTTTGTCTTTTAATGCTAATGGCCTAAACAACAGACGTAATGTCTATGCTGTAGAGAGCTGGCTCAAAGGGCTCTATCCAGATGTTAACTTTTTTCAAGAGACGCATTTCCGAAGTCTATCAGACGCTAACAAAATTCTTATGAATTGGGTGGGTTTTCATTGTTCATCTGTTTTGGGCTTTGCGCAGAGAGAAGTCAGTATTTTTTTAGGGAACCATGTTCAATTTCATGTTTAAGCTTCACACTGAGATCCAGGTGGAAGATGGACATTTGTGCACGGAAAACTAAATCAGTTAGATCTTATACTGGCTACAATCTATGCACCAGTGATAGATAATCCACTCCCCATTCTACAACTAAAACAAGCTCTTTCGGGTATTCCTGGTCAGATCATATGGGAAGGTGATTTTAATTTCCTACAGGATCCCTTAGTTGACTCGACAAAGATAGAACGAAAACAAAATAAACCCCAAGTCTCTATCGCCCTGTCTAGCTGTAAACTTGATCTAGATATTGTAGACTATTGGCGACTTAACAATCCAGCTAAACGTGGGAACTCGTGTTACTCAGCAAAATACGACTCAGCATCAAGAATGGACTTTATTCTGACCTCACGTAATCTTGTAGTTAGCAAATATGAATATATTTTAATTGCCTTTTCAGATCATGCCCTAATTAAAACGGAAGTCATTGTAGGGAGCTTGGATGATAGTGCATCAAGAAGATGGCATTTTCATAAACTCAATTTATCAAATGACCTGTGGTGCACAGAAATAGAAATTGAGATTAGTTCCTTTTATTTTTATAAATAAAGATCCCGCCCCCATTAATATAATCTGGGATGCATTTAAGGCCACACTTAGAGGTATAATTACCTCAAAAGAGATCCCGCAACAAATGGCAAAAAAAGAGGAAAGGTTGAAGATTGAAACAAGACTTGCCCACGCAGATCAAGATTACATCAGAAACAGGGATTCTAGGAGTAAACAAGAATTAGCAGAAACAAAAACACAAATTAGAGAATTCTACTATGGTTTAGGAGATATGGCAAGCAGAAACTACCTTCAAACAGCCTATGAAGATAGCGAATACACGGGGAAGCTTTTAGCCTGGCAGGCAAAAGAGAAACAGGTTTGTAACAGGATTGAGAGTATATGGGCCGATTCTACTAAAACACGCTCAATTAGTACGTTAGACATAAGAGAGATCTTCCTCAACCATTATCAGGGAATATACCAATCTGACTACCACGCACCCTATGAATCCATCCACGCTTTTATGCACAACTTGCCAATTCTTATTTTGGATAGGAACTTCCGAGAGGAATTGCTAGCTGATTTTACGAAGGAAGAACTCAATTTAGTCATAAGCTCCCTACCCAACTGTAAAGCAACGGAGAGGATGGCTTTCCTGCAGAGTTTTAAAAAAAATTCGCTGTAACTCTTAATACTGAATTTTTAAAACTTGCAACCCATCTATTAAAAGGGGATGATCCTCCATTATCTTTTCGTACAGAAGTAGTGGTCAGCATTTAAAAGAAGGATAAAGACAGTGAGAACGTGAATTCCTATAGGTCTATAAGCCTATTAAATGTTGACTGCAACATTTTTACTAAACTTCTTACTAATAGACTAAATAGAATGGTTGGTTCACTCATTGGGCTGGATCAGTGTGGGTTTGTAGCGGGGAGACAGTTCCACACTAATACAAATTGTTTATTAGAGGCACTAGTTTTTTTAATGTAAATAAAACTGTGGCCCAGGTCTGGTTTTTAGACGCAGAAGAAGCATTCGACCTAGTCTCATGGGATTGTCTGTTTTGAATTTTAGGAAAATTTGGTTTCCCAGAGGAGCTTATACATTTAATAAGACGGCTCTATATATTCACAGGTGCAAATTTGTATCACTTCGGTAAATATAGGTACATGCCAAATAAACAGAGGCATTAGACAAGGGTGTCCTCTCGCTCCAATTTTATTTGCATTATTTATAGAGACACTAGCAATAGCAATTAGTCAGAAAAGGGCATATACTGTCCCTGTTCAAAGGATGACAAATATAAAACTCTACGCTGACGACATTGTCCTTTTTTTAAACTCAGAAACAGACACCCAGGAGGAAATCATGAGGATCTTCTCAGATTTTAAAGTCATTGGTGGTTATAGAATAAACAAGTTCAAAACCGAGATCATATTGTGCAACTGTTCGATCAATTCTTTACTGCCAGAATTTAGGTCGGTATACATTCAATCAATTCTTAGCTTTATTCGATTTTAGTTTAAAATCATAAAAGCGTACAGTTAAAACAATCATAAAAACTTACATACATTAAAAACATTTGTACAAACTGTGGGAGTAAGTTCCTTAGTTCCATATGACAATTCATAGTTTCCCATACTTGTGGCCAATGTGCATTGTTACGGGGTGATTCAAGGCAGAAAGGTCACTACCACTCAAAGCGCAGATGCTTCTACCCCTCGAGTAAATTGTCTCTGTCCTTGATCTTGGTCGAGGGATGAATGCCATGCTTGGATAGAAATCGTGTAGGTCCCAGGCGGATATAGGGCCGTCTCCTTCTTGGGGATACAAAGTTTTGAGGTAGGGTACAATTAGTCTACTTCTAAATCTTATTAGGACCAAGTCGCCGGCAATGTCTTTTTGTAGGGGACCTAACCAGCCCACCCTTCTAACAGTCATGATTGTACCATCAAGGTCTTGAGGCAAGGGCCTATTTTTAGTTAGCCAGTACGTGACTTTATTTAGTAGATCTTGTTCCCATTCGGTTTTTCCGTGTTTGAGTGCTGGGACTCCCGCAAGGACACATACAAAAGGTGCAGCCTCCGGAGGTAGCTGTATATGAGTTGTTTTATAAGGCTTTACTCTAGTAGCAGGATATTGTGGTAAACCAGGTTTGGAGTAGACTTTAGGGGCAATTGGGGGTGGTGAGTTAGAGGCTAGAGGATGAGTTTGATCATTACTGTTTTTTTCTGGTGGCATTGGCACTTCGGTTGTACCAGGTGGGTAAGAACAGTTAGGTGATACAATTTTTCCAGTGGGAGGTAAGTTGGCCTTGATACTTTTCTCTATTCCCAGCAGCCTATCCTCTAGAGTGATAATTTTTTCAATCAACGGAGAAATGATTGATCTAACAAGTTGTTCGATCTGGTACAGAAAAGTCAAGTTGAAAGGAGGTACTAGTTGGTCTAATTTTTCCTCTGAATTTGTGGGGGGATTAGTTACGGTCGATGGAGGACTAGAGCACAATTTTGGTAGTTTGGGTTCGTTCCCTATGGGATTAACCCCATAGGTCGGTATACAACACTCGCCAAAAGAGATACTTTGTGTCGGAGAAAGTAGAAGATCTATTTCATTTAAACTATACCCCGTTGCTGAAAAAAGTGAAACATCTGCTAACACTTGGCAGAGACAATGACATGGTCTTGGGTCATTGATTTTGAGATTTCTTTACGCCATGACAGCGACCATAATGCTCTGGTCTTAAATTTAAGACTTCATGAAATAGGCATTGCCCCCGGGGAAAAAACTAGTAAGGAAAGTTCATTGCTTCTCTCTAATGATAGTAGAAGGCTTAAATGGCCTATGATAAAACAATCCCCAGATAAAATGAACCCATAAGTTCTTTGTGGAGATAAGTCGTTTCATTGAGCATGGACAGGAAGTGATGCTAAATAAAATCTATAAATCACACGCGGGGCTGGTGGCTGATCTGGCAGACTTACTTAATCCAATAGTGACTAAATCCAGGTCGAACCAGAAGACCCAATCGTGGTTTGATCGTAAGTGTAAGAAGGCAAAGTCTCTATTAATTGAGTCAATGAAAGCCCCTGACAAGAGACAAATAAAACTCAGGAGGCAGGAGTATAAGCAGGTTATTACAGAGGCTAAACAGCTCTGGTAAAATATTAAATGGGACAGTATAAAAAGTGCTCTGGGGAATAGGAATACGTGGGAATTCTGGGCAATAGCGAGAACTGGCAGTGGATATGGTCAAGTGGCAGACGAGCCAAATATTGCGCCTGAGAAGTGGATGGAACATTATGGGGCGCTGTATTCGACCGAAGTTGTTATTTTCATTTCGCAGACAATATCCCAGAAAGAATATATCGATTCTTCATATAGTCCTGAAAATGCTCCCACATTGCCCAGAATAAAAACTGATGTAGGTACAATGTTAACATTGTTGGAGGTGGAAGGTGCGATCAAAAGACTCCCGGCAGGCAAAGCACCTGGTCTTGATAAAATCCCCGGGGATCTCTTCAGGGATCAACCAGCAGTATGGACTCTATATTTCTGCCTGATGTTTAATGCTATACTCCAGGGCTTCCCTATACCTGAAACCTGGCTGGGGGCTGAGATTGTACCAGTGTTTAAAAAGGGCTCTCCATTAATTCCTGCAAACTATCGTATGTTTAGTTTGATCGACGTTAGTCTAAAACTTTTTGCGCAGATTATCCCGATCGGCTCCAGACCTGGATGGAGGAATATGAGATATTGAGCCCATATCAAGCTGGATTTAGGGAAAAAAACATCCACCATAGACCAACTTCTTAGATTACAATTTTTGTATTGGAAAACGGTGAAAGTAGAGGGTGGCAGCCTCTACTTAATTTTTGTTGACCTTAAGACAGCTTTTGATTTGGTACCTCGGGACATCCTGTGGGTGGTATTGGCGGACATGGGGATCCCCACCTATCTCCTTGATATTATCAGGAGACTTCACTCAACAAATTCTGCCCGAGTGGCAAAAGGGGTGTTTTGACACCTTGGGGGCATATTATCAAGGGGGTTTATCTCCGCTTTTTTGGCTTTAAAAGCCATGAAAGCGGAGATACAATTATCTCCCTATTACCTAGCTGTCGCTAACACCAGTTAGCGACAGCTAGTAGGAGATAGCGACCATCTTGGGCCCCACTTTGCATGTCAGTGATATTTATCACTAATGACATGCAAAGTGGGCGTGCCAAGATGTTAGCGACTGGAAACAGTCGCTAACATCGCTATCTCCTATTGCCAACTTTTGGAGATATTCGCGCTAAGCGCGAATATCTCCAAAAGCTAACACCTGCCCTGAGCAGTTCTTAGCCATGTTATCCAATGGGAGGTGTATAACATGGCTAAGAGCATTAGCTCGGTAATGCATGAATATCGCTGACTTTTCAGCGATATTCATGCATTGCGGCCGTTTTTTATCGCATTTGCGATAAACCTTGGTAATACCAAGGTTTATCTGCGATAAAATTCGCCGCAGCTCAGCGGTAAAATGTTGTCTCTAACCAAGCAATAGCGATAATTATCGCTATTGCTTGGTAATATGCCCCTAGGTTCTCGGTCAATAGAGGAGTGAGGCAGGGGTGTGTGTTGGCCCCCACCCTTTTTCTGTATTTTCATCAATGCCTCAATTGCCCACCTCATGGGGGTCAAAGACATCAATGCCCGGAAAATAAGAAATGAACAGGTAGTGGCATTAATGTTTGCTGCCGACACCCTTCTATTGTCAAAATCCCCGATGGGAATACAGCGTGCCTTAGATAGCTTTGCCAGCTTTTGTAAGAAAAGGGGGTTGGAGACCAACACACAAAAGTATAAGATCTGTAATTCACCAAAGACCACCCTTCCCAACCCTTTTTTAAATGGCATCACTCTGGAAAGGGTAACTGTATTTGAATACTTGGGTGTCACCCTCACTGATAACATGGAGTGGGGTCCCCAGATTGCCACGGCCAAACTTAGGTTGGTGCAGACTACAGGAGGTATCTTAAAATTGCATAGGGAATCCACCTCTAAACCAGTTGCCTCCATTCTGGAAATCTACAAAGCACAAGCTAGGGGAGCTATAATATATGGGGTGGAACTGTGGGGACACTGCTCGACTGAATATATTCTCAAAGCAGAAAATTGTTTCTTGAGATCTTTATTGGCTCTTCCTGTTAGTACTCCCCTTACCCCTTTGAGAATGGATTTAGGAATTAGACCAATAGATGAAGAAATTGGCCTACGCCCTTTATTATACTGGCGCAGACTTTGGGTAACCCCAGAATTGAAGCATTTTAGATCTGAAGCTAAAGAACTCATGTGACTTCCTGGTACTGAAAAACTCTAGTGGTTTGCTTACATAAAAAGTGACAGTAAGAGGCTAGGAAATCTGGGTCTTTGGAGCAACCCTGAAGTTGCCTGTGCAGAGATGTCACGTGCTGACTTGGTGAAATCAATGGAAGCAGATGGCAGATATCCTCAGTAACTCTTCGTTAGGTCTTTTAACCACAGAGTTTCTTAGTATTAAAGAGGAGTATAAATTAGAGCCATTTTTGGACGAGATCTTACCTAGTGGAGCGAGGAAACTCTATGCACAATTTAGACATGGTACACTACCACTTAGGGTTTTTTCCAATAAATGGTCCCATTCTAAGCTGCTAGAATGTCCAGCGTGTGGTGTACAGGAGGAGACAGAGCCCCATGTTTTTTTCTTCTGCCCATGTTATAAGTCTCTTAGGCAGCGTTGGCTTATCCAACTGTGTAGAAATTTGGGGTGCAAACAGTATCATCAGACATTTAGAATATTAAAATATGATACCTCTCCGCCTGTTGTATTTTCAGTTTCCCATTTCTTACACGCTATGTGGCGCAGGCGCTGGTCATTTGTTAATAATACTTCTCGCTGACACTTTTTTGCCTAGTCCATCCTGAGGTGTGATACATGTGTTCCGTTTGCTAATTACTTGTACTCTTGTATCCTTTTTAAATTTTTATCTATGTTCTTAGTTTTTATGAGTATTTTTGTTCTAATGTTGAGGTATATAGTCACAATGCTGTTTTTATCGAATGTATGTCTGTATCTTTCAAGGTCCATGACCGAAATAAAGATCATTTGTAGCTAAAAAAAAAAAGCTAACATGATGGAATAAGCTCCCATTATTAATATTAGGCCGAGTGGCATTAATTCGTATGTCTATTCTTCCACTATTTAATTTTCTTTTTAGCGCCGCTCCATGTGCACTACATGCAGCCTTTTTTAACCACTTCCACGCTAATGACAAAGTCAGCTCGTCATGGGCATTACCTATGCTGCGCTCATGACGAGCTGGCTTTGTCATGAACAAGCCATTTTCTATTTGTCCAGCGCACAGCGGGAAAACGCGGTAGCGCTGTAGTAGAGGTAGATAGTATGTTTTCCTCCTTTCTATGGTCAAATAAGATACTGGGACTGGCACTTACCATTTAAAATTACCCTGTTGCAGAAGGAGGGTAGTCCCTTCCAAACATCAGGAATTATTACCATACAACTTTTGCACATCATACTTTTAGATTTTTCTTTTTTGGACCCTCAGAAGGCAGACAATTTCTTCATGAAAAAGATCTTAAAGGAATATAATATCCCAGATCCTACAAGAATAACTAAGTATCCTAAGAAAGTACGATATAAGACTCTTCAATGGCTACTCAAGCAAAAATCCCAGTTTATAAAATGTATTATTATTCCAAGATTTAATAGTTCAACTAGGTTGTCCCATTTTTTTATGGGGTAAAGATGTTTTTTAGAGACTGGTATTCTAAAAAAGTCGGAAGAAATTGGGTATATACAAATTCATGATTTTATTATAGGTAACTCTTGGAAGCAATGGTCAGACATTGAAATGTGCATCTTGCATTCCAAAACAATATTAAAATGGTCATTTATTAGAATAAAACCCTTGTTGGAAAAAATTGATATAAAAAATACCTTCACTAGAGTAAATATGAGTGAAGCCTTTGATTCCCCGACCCAATGGAGGATTAATGCCTGGGTGAAAATCTTTGATGAAAATAAACCTCTCTTGCCATATGATAAAATCTGTGATAGATGGTGGAAAAGGGAAGGGATGCAGGTCTCAATAACAGCGTGGAACTGAATTAATATCTTTAATGCATGAACACTTAGAGGAGCAAATCTTAAGCGCATGGAATTCTACTCAAAATAGCTGATCTATAGGACTCCTTCTTTTCTTCATAAGTTGTATCCACAAATAGAGGATAGGTGTTTTCTCTGTTCAAAAGAGGGAGGTGGCACATGGTTACAAACTATTTTGGAATGTCCGAAGATTAATGGTCTGTGGGAGGGAATTGAATTATATCTCCGATCCACCTTAGACCCTTCCATAGCCATTGATGCGTCAATTGCAGTTCTGGGCTGTTCCCCCGATGTAAGTATAAAAGATGAAAGCCTATCAGGGCTTGAAAAATGTACTTGACCGCTCGCAAATGTGAGTCAATGCAAGCCAGTTTTCAGGCCTACTTGACCGGCCTGGTGAGTGGTATCTGCAGCTGCAGTGCCAGGTAAAGGCTCCAGGGGGCAGCATGCCACGACGTGAAAATGCGGGAAACGCACAGGCAGTTAAGTGCACGCACAAACCAGCATAGTGGTGGTGGTGTAGTGCGCTGTGTATCGTCTCTGTGAGTCACAGGGCCTTCAATCTTGTAGCGCGCGAAAGCGCTACCAATGACGGCCCTGGACATCATATTGGCCAGCCCCCGCGCTGTGCCGCTAAAATGCAGCAGTGGCGCAGCACACCACCACGCGCTCTCTGAAGTGGAGACAGGAGTGCAAGACAATTTGTCTACACAGAGAGGTGAGTCAAGCTATAACGGGTGATCAAATGATTCCCCTGTGGCTTGTTTTATGACTAAATTCAAGTTGATTAGTCAATTCTGATAGTGTCCAACTATGGTTCAAATTACTTTGTGAACTAGGCAAATGTACGTCCTCGTTTTACAGTGCTGGACTGGTGTTACTTGATTCTAAGGTATTTGGCAAAACTCACTTTTTTCGCAAACAATATTGCAGACTAAGGGTAAATTTTGCACCGGGGTATCTTGTGTTCTCAATGCTAGTTTTGAAATAAACGCACCGCCTAAAGCCAAGTCATCACGGCATGTTTTGATTTTTCCTTGAAGGGATGACTTGTTTGATCTGAGCAGAGTTTTTGTGTAGCTTGTCTGGACTTAAAAGGCATCATGGTTCTTGTATGTTCTATCGTACTGAGATGGAGGCTTAAACAATACTGTGTGTTGGGTGTACAAAAATGTCTAAATTACTTCTGTAAAGTAGCAAAAAACAAACTCTAAGTCAAACTGTCCCGAAATCATATTCCATAATGTGTTTGGGAACGTTAAAGAATTCCTTTCTAACCATAGTAAAAAAAAGTGTGAAATAATTGCTGCATTATGCACAAAATCTTGTTCTGTTTTTTTTTCATTCTTATTAGTCAAATCTGAGAGTCGTAACCATAATTATGAGGTTAGTAAAATGCCGACTTTATTACCAGAACACTCTCATTTCATTTCACTTACAGATGGCATTTTAAAGTTGATTTCATTAAAAAAAATCTCTGAGGCAAGAGAAAAAAGGTTTTCCGATGTTAGTTGGCAATTATGAAGGGAACAGAGGCCATTGTGTGGTCAGCCAGCAAGCCCCGCTATGCGTGGGCCGATCAAGGATCTCTGCACCTGCCATTTCGTGCCTTCTGCATGCTGGGCGGCAGCCATTTCGTGCCTGCATGCTGGGCGGCAGTGATAGTAGTTTTGGTGGGCTTATTACCCCTGTTATGTGGGCATTTTAAAGTCGATTTCATACTTGTTGTGTGGTCAGCCAGCAAGCCCCGCTATGCGTGGGCAGATCAAGGATCTCTGCTGCAGCCATTTGGCGCTGGCATGCTGGATGGCAGTTTTGGTGGGCTGCCATTTCATACCTGCATGCAGGGTGGCAGTGATAGCAGTTTTGGTGGGCTTACTACCCCTGTTATGATGGCATTTTAAAGTCAATGTCATACTTGTTGTGTGGTCTGCCAGCAAGCCCTGCTATTTGTGGGCATATCAAGCCTCTTGGCGGCAGCCATTTTGCACTGGCATGCTGGATAGCAGTTTCGGTGGGCTGCAGCCCAGCAAACCTTCACAGAGTCACTTTTGTGATTGCCCATTGCCATGAAGATTGTGCCGGTGTCAAGGAGAAACCGTTGCAGATACATTGAACCTTTTGGGCGATGGGCACATCCTTGTGCACCGCTCAGTTTGTGGCCTGTGGCATTCGAGGCTGCTCGGTGCTGATAGTAAGGGTGTTCTAGCATGTAGGGAGGACGGTGACGGTGACGTCCAGGTAGGAGGTGCAGTATTCTTTAACCCATTCTGTACCTAATGGGGAAATGCAGCTTTAACATATGCCCCTTAACGGTGACTTCACAATACTCATTTGGGACAGCGCCTTGGGTCGGTCACTCTGAATCACTGGTTCTAATTCACAGCTGTTGTATAGAAGCTTGTTGTATCCTCTTTCGGTGGGTTAGATTGATGAGAGGGCACTTCAGTGTGTCTCCGTTCCCCTGCTGGCGCCTGGTCATTAATGTGCTCAACAAGGGTGGTGCTGCCAGGCAGTATTTAAAAGGGCCTTTAAAGACACTTGACTTACCAGACTGTGAGGAGTGCAAGGTGGGAGTGAGGCAGGAGCTGAACCTCTTATGAAACATTAAAAGCCTTGCTAAATGTTGAGGTTAACTGCTGTTCTTAACATCCTTAAGTTAAGTGGACTCTGTGACATCCGGAGACTGTCAGTTGGTTGTTCTGCCTGTAAGATTTGGCCGGAGAATGAGATGCTAATAACCTCATTTTTATTGCCCACATTGCTGTTGGTCCATCTTAATTGCACTTTGTCCCAATGTCGATGTTGCATGCTCCGTTAACAACCTCAGCGGAGGGAAGTAGCGCCCAAGTCATTCTTGAAAGTTAAGGGTGAAGGTTGTGCAGAGAGGTCACAGTCCACCTGCAGTGCCAGTGTCGTGTGTATCCTTGTTGGCTGATCCATCACTTCTTCAATTCTCAGATTGGCTGGAACCTTGAACGGGGGTGTTTTATACGGGGGCACTGCCGTGCCTCGCGGTGACGCCAAAGATGACTTACTAAAGCAAGTCAATTAAGGACAGTAGCAACCTGAGCAAAGTTCACAATTCTACTGAGAAGGCGGGTGGCACAGCAGAGTAATTACCAACCCTGCTCCTTGTGCATGCCATAGCCATCCCATCCAGCCTGATCATCATTCGCCTTGCTGTGGTTAGCAGCTGTCTGCTGGCTTTCTGTGGCAGACCCAGGTTTAGGGCTAGCATTGTGACTCCAGGTCATGGGGACAAAGCTCTTACAGTCCTGGTCTTCTTGTTACAAGTCAGGGCTTTCAGGTGTGCTTGTCCAGCTGGCTCAATTTAAATAATCCAAGACTAGTACAACCCCCAGATTGTTCTGATGTGATAATGGAAGAGTTGAGAATCACATGATTGTCAAATAGTAATCCTATAGATGTCTGGTAGTGATGACATATTTGAATAATATGTGATGCAAGCTGTGTACCATTGACTGAAGTCATGTTTTTAGAATCCCAGCGAGGCAGACACAGCCTTCCAAAAGTCAGTAAGAAGGTTATAGTAGTAATAAATATTTGGGAGCATTAGCATTAAGTCAAGATTCTTACTTTGGATGGAACACTGAATCTCATGACCTGTGACGGGTAAACCATGGTACCCAAGTCACAGATACATCTTTGCAGTAAATAATGAGGATCTTATGGGAAGCAAAATTGCTAAGCCTTTAAAGTTAGTAGTTTGTACACACAGTGTTATTTTAAATTAGTTACAATTCTAGCTCAGAACGGACAGAGGCAGAGGCAGCACTATTTCGTGAGGAGAAGGCAGACAACAGGAAGAGAGTGCAGCCGCAATGGCAGACATAAGGGCGTGGTTGGGAATAACCACTGGAGCTAAAACTCCACTGAATAATGCGGGAGAGAGTTCAGCAGTTGGGAAAAGGAAGTCATTAGAAGAAATGCACCAAAAGCAAAGGGAGTATGATCAAACAAAAAGAACAAAGTAGTACAACAGAAATGGCTTGTAGATTTCAAGTGGGCAGTGACTGAAGAAAAGGAAAGTAACAGAGCTGTCCTAGTCGAGACAAGTTTTAAAAAATCTCGAGTTTTGTATTGTGGAGTTTGCAGGAAATATCCTCATCTCGCAGATACTAAGTCTTCCCTATATGTTGGTGTGACAAAAAAATTAAAAAGGGATACTTTGGAATGGCACAACAAGAGCAAATCACATGAAAAATGCATATTACATGAAGCTGCAATTCAAAACCCACAGGAGACCTGCATAGCCAAATAAATCACACAAAAATGCATGCACAAAATATCAGGCACTTAAACATTTTATTTAATACAGCCTATTATCTTGCAAAAGAAGGTGAGGCTTTTACTAAGTTTCAAAAACTCTGCACACTGCAGAAAAAGACCAATCCTGACTAAAATTTGGAAAATTATACCAATGATCTTGCATGCAGTAACTTTGTAATAACAGTTTTAGAGACCCTAAAAATGACAATTCGATATCAGATAGAATATGCTAGGTTCCTCAGTGTTCTGTTAGATGGGTCAACTGACAAAGGAATTCAGGAACAGGAACTGATTTATGTACGATTCATTTGTGAAAGCACCCTTGTTACCCATCTGTGTGACATTGTCAGCATGAAAAACTCCACTGCATCCGGAGTGAGAAATGCTATAATAATTGGCCTGGAAAGCATTGGCATATCTCTGGATATTGGAAGCTAGAAATGCATTGATCTGAATACAGCTGAAGCTGCTGTGAACCTTGGTAGTAAATCTGGTGCTGTGAAGCAGCTACTTGACGAAGTCTCCAAACATCAAGGATGGGACAATTGCGATCACATTGCAGTTGTGCACTGTGTAGCTCACAATCTAGAGCTTGCTGTGTGCGATGTTAAAAACAAAGTTCATACATATCCAAATTTGAAGAGGTGCTCAAAGGATGTTTCAAACTATATTATTATTCACCTAAGCGTAGAAGGGAACTTAAAGAGATAGCTGATAATCTGGAAGAGCAGTTATAACATTTTGATGGTTTGCAGCAAATCAGATGGATAGCAAGTCAGCACAGAGCAGTAACAGCGCATAAGACAAACTGGGAATCTACAGTACTTCATCTTGAGCACCTTGCTACTGGTAATGATGATTATTCAAACAAACTAAAGGATTGCTTCATGACATGAAATCAGAGAAGTTTCTGTATTTCTTGCACTTCATGATAGACTTCACAGAGCTGCTCCAGCAAGTGTCTAAGGCATTTCAACAAAAAGACAGTCATATTTTTGAAGTTGCAAGAAGGATTGAGGTGCTTCAACAGAAGCTAATACAGCTGAAACAAAGCCAGGAAAAGCACTAACACAATTTCAATTGCTTTTTAAAGATAATAATTTTGCAGTGGTCCAGTTACTAACACAGGCAAAGCCTGCTAGAAAAGGCAGCTCTAATGAAACTAGTGTCATCAAGGAAGACACAAGTGAGTTAATAGACAGTGCTGTTTCTTTTATAAATGACCGGTTTCTGAAGCACATCTCTGGAAAGCCGCATTCTTTGTTTAACTGTGCGTCTTTCATCGGATGACATCGCATAAGCCTGTTTCCCTCTTCACTCAGCTATTGAAAAAATGCCCAGAAGAAGTTAAACATGTCCTTCTAATTTTAGAAATCATGCTTTCCATCAGTCCAACAACAGCAATATGAGAACAGGGGTCTAGCAGCATGAACCGAATAAAATATGAGCTCCATACGTCCCTTAAAAGTGACACCATGTCTGCATTAATGCAAATCCAAGTAGATGGGTCGGAGTTAGACACTTTTGACCCAACCCCAGCGTTTTGCAATGGCTTTCAGCAAATCCAGGAAAGAGACATATTATGGGCCACAAACATCCTTGTCAAAACAAGACTGTTACTGAGTCAGAAGATAGCGACTGAGTTTATTGCTTTACTCTCTTTGTTCAAATCAGCACCATTTTCCTTAACAAGTTACTAAATGCTGGTTCATTGTGTTGTTTTACCATTCACTGTTTGGTGTCTGTCAATGATACTTCTGACAATTTGCCATGGTGGAGCAGCTGTTTGTCTACTTTGGAGACACTCACCCCCAGTCACAGATCTTGGTTGAATCCATCATCGTTCTTTAGCTCACTTCGCCACCTCAGTTCAGGACTGGCTATATGCAAATCAGTCTTGACCCTGTGCCTCATGGGAACAGTCCAGCTCGAACTGCCAAGCCAATGGACCCCTGACATGGGCCCTGGCACTTTTTGTAGCACAAATTAAGCACTGCCACAGCTACAGCAATATAAATGAAACTTTGAGGAGTTGGCAGCACAAACTGATTTAAAAATAAGCTACATCCTGCCTCAAAGCTGACGGAGTGTAATGCAAATACAAGTGGACAGCTCAAAAGTTGACACTTTCATCCAACCCGAGCAGTAGTGCTTTCGCTGACAGCAAACCCAGGACAATAATAATCATGACACATTAACACAGCCTTTCAGGTCCATGAATATGCAAAACTGTCCCTATTTTGAAAGAACAAGCACTTGATCTCTGGCCATAAATACTGATGGCTCGGGCTGTTTCAACCTCGATTGATACAAGTACATTGGTCCTGTTGCACAAAGTTATTTCAAGACAGAATTAAGCATTCCAAGGACAGAAAGCAGCGTTGCATCTGAAGAACAAAACCCTTACATCTTAGCTCAGAGCATCAGCATTTTCACTAACAAGTAAGTGCCTGATATGTTGTCATGGATGTTATTTCAGTGACATGTTAAAGTTTACAGGGTATTTTTTGCCATTTATGTTCGCAGAAACGTTCACCACGGCTCTCTGATACCCACATCCTAGGAAGGTACTTGGGTGATAAATTAAAATCTGCTGTTAATTTGATTGGCCAACGTTTTCTTGGGTTGTTGGTGCTGCAAATGTTTTGAAACAAATTCATATGCGGCCTATTTGTGGGTCGGATGCATTGATGTTAGGTCGAGCAGAAAAGTCTACTCACTCGACCTGCAGGTCAAGTAAGATTTTTTAGATTTTTCGGGCCATGCCTATACATCGCAGCACTGGTGGCAAGATCTTTAATTTTACAATGCTGGCATTCTGATATAGTTCCCTCTTTTCAGGCATGGAGAGTAAAACTAAATAAAATCAAAGAATTGGAAGCAAAATATGCACTAAGATCAGGCTCAATAAAAAAGTTGAGAAATGCTGGAGTCTAGTAGGGTTATAAGCTAGAGTTAGGAGGAAATTTGGGTTTTAAATCTAAATTATTTTTTTTTAAAAGAAGACAAAGTGGCAATTTAATTAGCTATGCCAGTCTGCAAGGTTTTCTCCACAACCTACTCTTATCTTACTACATGCTTACTAGTATTTCTTTAAATTCTTCAATTTTGTATTACACGCTTACCTTCTTCTTCTCTTTGGTTGCATTAGGGTTATTGAAAGAATGTCAAATTAGGTTCACGCCTAATATTCTATATTTAGCATTTTGCACTTTCCATTTTGTATCTAATTGTGATTTGTAATTCTATTTTATGACTGCAGTGTCTTCTCTCTGCACCTGCCGATAGGTAAAATTGTTAGGCTATACTTATACTTAAATGTTAAGCACTTGCACTTTATATGGTATTTAGTCTTTGCAATGGGAAGTTGTGAAAGATCAATGAGCTATGTTTATTTTCTAAATGTCTAGCATATTGCACTTTACATAATATCTATTACCTATATGTAATGCTGCAGTTTTTCTTTATTTATTGTTTATTAGTAGAGTAATTCGACTACTCTGAGTGGTTCACACTATGCACTTTATTCGATAATTTTACAGCTTTGAAAAAGGAAAAAGATTGATGATATATCTATTTTTAAAGACTTAGCACTTTTGCACTTTATATGGTATTTATCCCTGATGTGTAATGTTGCAGGCTTTTTTCTTTCTCTATATCACCTATCGACAAAGTAATCTGAATATTCTAACCTGTTCGCAATATGCACTTTATTTGACAATTCTCTGGTTTGTAATTAGTATGAACTCTCAATGAAAAATATTTAAAAAAATATAAAAATAAGTGATTTAGTTGCTCAAACGCCATTTTGCCGCTTTTGCACACAACACTACATGCCTCTGTTCTTATGAAGTCAAACTGCTTGCTTTCCTTCACATGAGGCCGTCTGTTTTTCACATCTCTAGACTTACACCATGACCTAAAGTCTGCACAGTGTTCAAGGTTAAATAACAATCTATGCTGTTGATTTAGGTTGATCGGCCCACGCTCTAGACATAACATGCACACAGCTGCACATTACTGAAACTTGGGTGCTTTTAATATTGCATTGCATGCATGAGAGAGACACTTGGAGAAAACCTTTCCATCTACAAAGAGCTGTGCTGATCTGGGATGTGATTCACTTCACCTGATTTTGGAGGTATGGGGTTTCCCATTTTAACCTAGAGATCTTCTATTATTATAATAGCTAGCTCCTAGCAAGGGGAGGGTGGTACACAAGGCACTATAGACCTGGTTCCACTATCATTATAATATGATTTCTCCCTTTGTATTCTATGGAATTGTAACAATGCTGATTGTATTGATTGCATGCATCTTTTTACTTATGTTAGCAAATATACTGCATCTTAGAGCACATAGTTAAAATAAACCTTTTAAACTATACCGTGTCTCTGATTACTCACGTTGTGGACTTATATGATAAAAGCGAAAGAGTGTTCTTGATTCCAACTATTTCTGAGAGTTCACTAAGCTGCTTGTTCTGGGTTGTCTAATCATTGGTAGCTTCACTGTAGTACGGAGAACAAATGAGACACTGATGCTAGTCAGATTGGGGTTCTGGGCAGTGAGGTCGGTTTTTCGTACACCACAATACACCGAGGTCCTGGTTTCCTGCGCATAGTTCTGTGCATAAGCAGAATCCCCGCAACATGGCGCACCTAACGTTTGGTCTTATATTCGAGACACTTTAGTAGTGCTTATATTTGTCCACAATACCCTCACTCCTGTTTCCGGTTAACAAATGTGACGGATTAAGCTATATGAATGTTTTATAGGTTCATTCAAGCTTGAGATTTAAAAAGGTTTACGTATTGAATTACTATCCTTTTTGTGCTACAGTTTATATAAATTGTTTTTCTTCTCTGTGTCCTTATGGGTGATATTGATACAGCTCTGCATAGTCACGCAACGCTCCAGCGTCATCTGATGCAGTTCAGAGTGCCTGATGATGGTATGTCAGTAATCTTTGTGGTGAGTGCCGATGCAGCATTCCCTTTTAGCTTTTCTACTCTTGGGTTACGTTTCCTGCAATTAATGTGGATGATGGAACATTCTATTCATACACTCCCACTGAGATACCTGCGAATTATACTACCTATAGGCCACAAGAGATTCCGATTTCGGCATAGCAGCATCGTATTTGGTTTAATGGCACCCTCCCCCACACTTTGACTCCGGTCCAGTTTGGCCCTTTGTCTATCGTTGGGGCCACTTGGCCAGTCTTGGCCGGGTTCACACCACATACGCGTTATCTAAATGTCCCGGTTGACGAATTGCGTCAACTCTATACCTCCTTGGTTGGGGGCACCTGGGGTTGCGGCACAACCAGTTGGACCGGCCGGGATGTCTATTAGTCCTGTAATGGTTAATTCAGTAATGGGCAACGCCCCCAAACTAAAGATGATGGGGAACATCACTTACAACGAATTTTTTACAACGCACTACCATTACATCGCAACCATTACAACGCAAACCATTACAACGCAATGCGCTGGGGGGCGCTCTAGGATAGGGAATGTATTTAATATACTATCCAACACCTTCCCTGCTATCCACGGGGACTGGAGTTGGAATAGTAAATTAAATAATTCACTATCCAGCGCCTAAAAGCATTATGCGTTGTAATGGTATGCGATGTAAAAACCGCGTTGTAAAGGCATGCGATGTAAAAGCATGCGTTGTAGTGACACCAATCCAAGATGATATGCCTTATTGGCTTGCCGAGAAATTCGACTAACTGGAGGCAGTATTACCAAATACAACACCTGTGGAAAAACACAGGATCCTCACAATTAGTTTGCAGAAAGACTTTGTGCCAGAGGTAAGCGATTGTGAGAATTGGGTTAAGGTATTTGCAGCAGGCTTGATGCCGGTGTTTACAGGAAACACCGGCATGCAAGCCGGTGGTGAAGAACGCGGCAGAGGTCGGGGTGCCCCACAAGGACATGAGCAGCCCCGCCCAGCTGATGGTAAAGGCAAGCAGGATGACTTTCCACGGCAACACCGTCAGTTTCAGAAAAAGAAAGTTGCTGCATTAACCGCAAGGTATGCCACAGATAGTGAGAACACAGCTTCGGAACCTGACATGGGCATTAACGCTGCTAGACAGCGCAGCAGAGGTTACAATAGTGCGGCAAGCACTGCATCCATATCTGAAGGCGACAGCAACTGACACTTTTATCACAGTGGAAACCGCTGACACTAGAATGGCTCCCCCTTACAGACTATATGATGTAGTTCTTTTAACCCCTTCGCAGCAGCACGAATTTCTCCGCGGTGGGGGTGTGAGCGTGGCCCTTCAATGCTTGTGACGGAACCACGCCGTCATGATTCACGGACGGCATGTGCTCATGATGGTGTGGTTCCATCACGGCCCAGCCCGCTCATCAATTCTCCCGCATAGGCAGGGAATTAATGCCGCGTGGGCGGAGCGGCAGCCGCATGCTAGAACCACGCCGTCATGATCACACGCCGCCCTTGGCTCATGATGGCGTGGTTCCATCATGGGCACGCAAGGGGTTAATAGAAGGTCACATACAACGTTTAGTAAAAGGGATTTTTGGGGGAAATCCGACCTCTACATATGACATTTTGTTAGCTGAGGCAGACTGCCGCCCGCCTTTCATTTTAGCTGCTCTGAGGGGGGAGAAGGTGATCCTCCCTAGTTTTTCACACACAGTGCCCAAGGAGCAGGCGCAGAACTTTGCAGAAGAGGGAGCTCTGGTGCTTGCACGGGCGTTGTACCGTACTTAGGTCAGATGGGATAAACTTTCGCCCAGACATGAGATTCCATTGCAGTCTATGCCACAGCCACAACCCCAATATCCCATGTGGCGAGAGGCAAAAGCTCCCCTTGCGGAAATTCTTGAACAATTGGAATATCAAGGTGTGATTGAGACATGTGTGTCACCCATGAATAATCCTCTTTTCACTGTAACCAAACCTGATGGGTCGTACCGCGTAGTTTTTCATTATCTGCATTTAAACTCTCATTGTCGTACATGTGTGGTACAGAACACCCACCGTTCTGCTCTTGTAGACAGTCTTGTGCGTAAAAGGTTTACCACCACACTGGACATATTAAATGGCTTTTTTTAGTCATAACCTGTCCTCTCTTAGTAGTCAATGGACAGTGTTCACTTGTGGCGGCAAACAAAAACAATTTAAAAGGTTAGCCATGGGCTATAAAAACAGCCCAAGCATCTTTACCGCACATGTTGTCTCTTTGTTAGATGGCACTGACCCTGATATGTACTCGTACGTTGATGATATTTATCTCACGGACAACGAATTATGGCCGCATCTCTGTCGAGAAATTTAACTTTGCAAAATCACACATTGTTGTTCCTGGACTATGAGCTCAACAATGAAGGTCGAGGTCTTGCACCTCACTTCCTGGAGAAATGCGCTCATTTGCGATCTTCTACAACCCTGAAAAAACTACAATCTTTGCTGAGATTTTTTAATTTCGGGTATACTTACATTCCCGATTATGCCCAGTGTATCAAGCCGCTATATGCCTTGATACAGCCAACTTTTAACAAGTCATTCTGGCTCCCTGAACATTCAGCTATTCTGCAATCTTTGCAGTCTGATCTTCTTGAATCTAAGTACCTATTGACTTGTGACAACCACACAAACCTGGTGATAAGAATTGTGCCAGGTGTTGTGGGTGTCACATACTTGAAGTTTAATGAAGGAGACACAGTTCCTATTGCTTACTAGTCACACTTGTACACTTCAGCTGAAATGTGATTTTCTCCTGTCGAAAACATCTTGACAGCTGTGCAGATGTTGATTTTGAAAGAGAGAGTGCTGTCACACGGAAAATGCAAGTTGGTTGTTACACCTTATCCCGCCCTTGAGGCAGTGATGAAAGCTAGTGTACCGCATTCTAAAGCTTTACATTAAGGGTGGGCGTAAAATCCGTTTCGCGGGCAAATTTGCGGATTTTCCGCAATTTCGCGATCCGCGAATCTCGCGAAATCGCGGTAAAATCCGCGAATCAGCGGGGACGAATTTTCAGCCAAGCAAGGGTTACAGCAGCAGGTGCAAAAGTTGAACCTAATTTCTTTGTAACCGTTTACAAAAGGGTTACAAAGAAATTAACTTCAACTTGGGCACCTGCTGCTAAGTGCTTCCTGGCGCCTCGTTGCCTACTTGCAACTATTCTCTGACCCTGCTCTGACCCTTCAAGCAGGGTCAGAGAATAGTTACAAGTAGGCAACAAGGCACCTGTCCCAGGAATTAAACCTCATCAGGAAGCACTTACAGATATAAAAAAACAGGAAGAAGGGAGAGGATGGCAAATACACCCATTTTGAGTTGTCAGGAGGGGTTAAACTAAAAGAGACCTTTACAGCACAATTTTCATATGCATTTTGCTAAAAATAAAATGCTGTATGTTCTGTAGGGGCAACTCAGGAATTTGGCCCTTCAGAGATCCGGCCTCTCTTTATTTCTCTCGTTCTTTCTCTCCCTCTCTTTCTCTCTCTTTCTCTCTATCTATCTCTCTCTTCCTCTCCTTTCTTGCTCTATTTATCTCTTTCTCTCTCTCTTTCAAGTTCTTCCTCTTTCTCTGCTTATCTCTTTCTTTCTCCGTTGTTCTCTCTCTCTTTCTCTCTAACTCCCTCTCTTTCTTTCTCTCTCTCACATCCTCTCTTTCTTGCTCTCTCTTTCTCTCTCTTTCTTTCTCTCTCACTCTCCCTCTTTCTCTCTCTCTCTTTCTCTCTCTCATCCTATTTCTCTCTCTCCCTCTCTGTGTGTCTTTCTCTCTTTCTCTCTCTCTTTCCATGTCTCTCTCTCTCTTTCTCTCTCTCTTTTACTTTCTTGCTCTTTCTCTGTCTCTTTCTTTCTTTCTCTCTCGTTCTCTCTTTCTCTCTCCCTCTCTCCTCTTCTCTCTCCCTCTCTCCTCTTCTCTCTCCCTCTCTTTCTCTCCCTTTCTCTCTCTCACATCCTCTCTTTCTCGCTCTCTCCTTCTCTCTCTTTCTTTCTCTCTCACTCTCCCTCTTTCTCTCTCTCTTTCTCTTTCTCTCATCCTCTCTCTCTCTCCCTCTCTGTGTGTCTTTCTCTCTTTCTCTCTCTCTTTCACTTTCTTACTCTTTCGCTGTCTCTCTCTTTCTTTCTCACTCTCCCTGTTTCTTTCTTTCTTTCTTTCTTTCTTTCTTTCTTTCTCTCCCCTCTCTCTCTTACTCTCTCTTTCTCTTTCTCTCCCTCTCTTTCCCACTCTCCCTTTCACTTTCACTTTCTTGCTCTTTCTCTGTCTGTCTCTCTCTTTCTTTCTTTCTCTCTTTTCTTTCTTTTTTCTTTCTTTCTTTAGTTCTTTCTTTCTTTCACTCTCTCTCTCGCTCCCTCTCTCTCTCTATCTCTCTCTTTCTCTTTTTTGAAACATTGCAAAGATCTCGTAGATGACAAAGTACAAACAAGCATTTGCAATGCAATAGGTCTTGCATGTTTTGTATTTACGTGACTTAGCTGTATTGATATTACAAATTACAATGGCTTTTAATTTTTAAATAATTGATACTTAAATAAAAGTGAGTTTAATTTATAATGGCAATAGCTTAAACTTTTGTAAATAACTTTATGAAGATTATGTTCAGTGTATTTTATTGTGACGAAAATCCAAGAACAGAAGTGAAATATTAACATCTTTTTGTGACATTTGTAATAAAGTTTGAAACATTGAGAGAACATATTTGAACCAGTTGTTGTTGAATGGTTGCGCAGATTGATGCTGGGGTGATGCTGAGTGGTGCTGTGGTGGTGCTGAGTGGTGCTGTGGTGATGCTGAGTGGTGCTGTGGTGGTGCTGAGTGATACTGGGATGGTGCTGAGTGATGCTGGGGTGGTGCTGAGTGGTGCTGTGGTGGTGTTGAGTGATGCTGTGGTGGTGCTGAGTGATGCTGTGGTGGTGCTGAGCGTTGCTGTGGTGGTGCTGAGTGATAATGTGGTGGTGCTGAGTGATGCTGTGGTGGTGCTGAGTGATGCTGTGGTGGCACTGAGTGGTGCTGTGGTGGTGCTGATTGGTGCTGTGGTGGTGCTGAGTGATGCTGTGGTAGTGCTGAGTGATGCTGTGGTGGTGCTGAGTGGTGCTGTGGTGGTGCTGAGTGATAATGTGGTGGCGCTGAGTGATGCTGTGGTGGCGCTGAGTGATGCTGTGGTGGCGCTGAGTGGTGCTGTGGTGGTGCTGAGTGGTGCTGTGGTGGTGCTGAGTGATGCTGTGGTGGTGCTGAGCGTTGCTGTGGTGGTGCTGAGTGATAATGTGGTGGTGCTGAGTGATGCTGTGTTGGTGCTGAGTGATGCTGTGGTGGCACTGAGTGGTGCTGTGGTGGTGCTGATTGGTGCTGTGGTGGTGCTGAGTGATGCTGTGGTAGTGCTGAGTGATGCTGTGGTGGTGCTGAGTGGTGCTGTGGTGGTGCTGAGTGATAATGTGGTGGCGCTGAGTGATGCTGTGGTGGCGCTGAGTGATGCTGTGGTGGCGCTGAGTGGTGCTGTGGTGGTGCTGAGTGGTGCTGTGGTGGTGCTGAGTGATGCTGTGGTGGTGCTGAGTGGTGCTGTGGCAGTGCTGAGTGATGCTGTGGTGGTGCTGAGTGATGCTGTGGTGGTGCTGAGTGATGATGTGGTGGTGCTGAGTGATGCTGTGGTGGTGCTCAGTGGTGCTGTGGTGGTGCTGAGTGATGCTGTGGTAGTGCTGAGTGATGCTGTGGTGGTGCTGAGTGGTGCTGTGGTCGTGCTGAGTGTTAATGTGGTGGTGCTGTGTGATAATGTGGTGAGCTGAGTGATGCTGGGGTAGCGCTGAGTGATGATGTGGTGATGCAGAGGGCAGAAAGGCACAAAAAGCAGTCTAACAAAGGGCAGAAGGGCAGAAAAACAAGGGAAAAACAAGTCTAAAAGAGGGCCGAAGGGCACAAAAAACGAGTCTAACGGGGCAGAAAGGCACAAAAACGAGTCTAACAGAGGGCAGAAGGGCACAAAAAACGAGTCTAACAGAGGGCAAAAGGGTACAAAAACAAGGGAATAACAGAGGGCAGAAGGGCACAAAAAAATGAGTCTAACAGGGGGCAGAATGAATCCCGCCCTGCATGTTTGTCCACGAAGATGCCACCTTTTTGTGCAATACCTCTACTCAACTGGAGTACTTTCTACTGTCTAATCAGTAAGTGCTCCCTCGTTGGCTATATGTACAGGGGCAGATTTACAATAACTGGCGCATCCCCAGGGATGCGCCGGTTATTGTGCACCGCAGCTCCGCCACCCATGGTGCGCCGCATTTACAATGCGGCGCACCATGTGGCAAAAACGGCACAGATGCGTCACGCATCTGTGCCGTAAAAGCAGCGCATTGCTGGAGCTGCATCGCGCTTGCGACGCAGCTCCAGCAATGCTCTGGGGTTGCCCTATCTCCCCAATGCTGCATCAAGCCTTGCGCCTGCTTCAAGCGCGCAAAGGGTTTTGATGCAGCATTGGCCTAAAAGTGACTGAGTGAAATCTTGTAGATTTCACTCAGCCACTTTTAGGAGGCTGAGTCGGAACGCCTCTTGATGGCGCAAGGCTTTACAAAGTGACGCATCTCACAGAGAGAACGCGTCACGTTGTTAATACCCAGCACCATGGCGCATCTTTTGTGCTGCTGCTGCGTCACAAAAGGTCTCGGTAGAGGGTGGCAGTGGTGAACCAAAGGGTGACAGTGATGAACCAGAGGGTGGCAGTGATGAACCAGAGGGTGGCAGGGGTAAACCAGAGGGTGACAATGCTGAACCAGAGGGTGGCAGTGCTGAACCAGAGGGTGGCAAGGGTGGACCACAGGGTGGCAGGGGTGAATCAGAGGGTGACAGTGCTGAACCAGAGAGTGGCAGTGCTGAACCAGAGGGTGGCAGGGGTGAACCAGAGGGTGGCAGTGGTGAACCAGAGGGTGGCAGGGGTGAACCAGAGGGTGGCAGGGGTGAACCAGAGGGTGGCAGTGGGGAACCAGAGGGTGGCATGGGTGAACCAGAGGGTGGCAGTGGTGAACCAGAGAATGGCAGTGGTGAACCAGAGGGTGGCAGTGCTGAACCAGAGGGTGACAGTGGTGAACCAGAGGGTGGCAGGGGTGAACCCGAGGGTGGCAGGTGGTGAATCAGAGGGCGGCAGTGGTGAACCAGAGGGTGGCAGTGCTGAACCAGAGGGTGGCAGTGGTGAACCAGAGGGTGGCAGGGGTGTACCCGAGGGTGGCAGGGGTGAATCAGAGGGTGGCAGTGGTGAACCATAGGGTGGCAGTGCTGAACCAGAGGGTGGCAGTGGTGAACCAGAGGGTGGCAGGGGTGAACCAGAGGGTGGCAGGGGTGAACCAGAGGGTGGCAGTGGTGAACCAGAGAATGGCAGTGGTAAACCAGAGGGTGGCAGTGCTGAACCAGAGGGCGACAGTGGTTAACCAGAGGGTGGCAGTGGTGAACCAGAGGTGCTGTGATGAACCAGAGGGTGGCAGTGGTGAACCAGAGGGTGACAGTGCTGAACCAGAGGGTGCTGTGATGAACCAGAGGGTGGCAGTGGTGAACCAGAGGGTGGCAGGGGTGAACCAGAGGGTGGCAGTGGTGAACCAGAGGGTGACAGTGCTGAACCTTAGGGTGACAGTGGTTAACCAGAGGGTGGCAGTGGTGAACCAGAGGTGCTATGATGAACCAGAGGGTGGTAGTTGCGAACCAGAGGGTGGCAGTGGTGAACCAGAGGGTGACAGGGTTGAACCAGAGGGTGGCAGGGTTGAACCAGAGAGTG
Organism: Lissotriton helveticus; assembly: GCF_964261635.1. Lineage (NCBI taxonomy): Eukaryota > Metazoa > Chordata > Amphibia > Caudata > Salamandridae > Lissotriton > Lissotriton helveticus. The sequence goes on from NC_136065.1 coordinate 1,739,117,587, forward strand.
GCAGTGCTGAATCAGAGGGTGGCAGTGGTGAACCAGAGGGTGGCAGTGGTGAACCAGAGGGTGGCAGGGGTGAACCAGAGGGTGGCAGGGGTGAACCGGAGGGTGGCAGTGGTGAACCAGAGGGTGGCAGTGATGAACAAGAGGGTGGCAGTGGTGAACCAGAGGGTGCTGTGCCCATACACAACTGCATGGGTAACTTCGCCATGCAAGCGGCCCGCGAACACGCAAAAAGCCCCGCGAACACGCAAACCCCCCCGAACACGCAAAAAACCCAGCGAACGCGTAAAAAAAACAAAAATCCACAAATTCGCACGAATTCGCGGATTTTGCAGATTGCGAATTCGTTTTCGCACGAATTCGCGGAACGTGAATTCGCAAATTTCGCACTTTACATCCTCGTTGGATACAATAGGTAACTTCGCTGACATCTCCGGATGTTACATTTATTTTTAACCCCTCTTTGCAAACACAGGAGAGGGTGACAATGCTGAACCAGAGGGTGGCAGTGCTGAACCAGAGGGTGGCAAGGGTGGACCACAGGGTGGCAGGGGTGAATCAGAGGGTGACAGTGCTGAACCAGAGGGTGGCAGTGGGGAACCAGAGGGTGGCATGGGTGAACCAGAGGGTGGCAGTGGTGAACCAGAGAATGGCAGTGGTGAACCAGAGGGTGGCAGTGCTGAACCAGAGGGTGACAGTGGTGAACCAGAGGGTGGCAGGGGTGAACCCGAGGGTGGCAGGTGGTGAATCAGAGGGCGGCAGTGGTGAACCAGAGGGTGGCAGTGCTGAACCAGAGGGTGGCAGTGGTGAACCAGAGGGTGGCAGGGGTGTACCCGAGGGTGGCAGGGGTGAATCAGAGGGTGGCAGTGGTGAACCAGAGGGTGGCAGTGGTGAACCAGAGGGTGGCAGGGGTGAACCAGAGGGTGGCAGGGGTGAACCAGAGGGTGGCAGTGAGGAACCAGAGGGTGGCATGGGTGAACCAGAGTGTGGCAGTGGTGAACCAGAGAATGGCAGTGGTAAACCAGAGGGTGGCAGTGCTGAACCAGAGTGTGACAGTGGTTAACCAGAGGGTGGCAGTGGTGAACCAGAGGTGCTGTGATGAACCAGAGGGTGGCAGTGGTGAACCAGAGGGTGACAGTGCTGAACCAGAGGGTGCTGTGATGAACCAGAGGGTGGCAGTGGTGAACCAGAGGGTGGCAGGGGTGAACCAGAGGGTGGCAGTGGTGAACCAGAGGGTGACAGTGCTGAACCTTAGGGTGACAGTGGTTAACCAGAGGGTGGCAGTGGTGAACCAGAGGTGCTGTGATGAACCAGAGGGTGGTAGTTGCGAACCAGAGGGTGGCAGTGGTGAACCAGAGGGTGACAGTGGTGAACCAGAGGGTGACAGTGTTGAACCAGAGGGTGGCAGGGTTGAACCAGAGAGTGGCAGTGCTGAACCAGAGGGTGGCAGTGGTGAACCAGAGGGTGGCAGTGGTGAACCAGAGGGTGGCAGGGGTGAACCAGAGGGTGGCAGGGGTGAACCGGAGGGTGGCAGTGGTGAACCAGAGGGTGGCAGTGATGAACCAGAGGGTGGCAGTGGTGAACCAGAGGGTGCTGTGCCCATACACAACTGCATGGGTAACTTCGCCATGCAAGCGGCCCGCGAACACGCAAAAAGCCCCGCGAACACGCAACCCCCCCCGAACACGCAAAAAAACCCGCGAACGCGTAAAAAAAACAAAAATCCGCAAATTCGCACGAATTCGCGGATTTTGCAGATTGCAAATTAGTTTTCGCACGAATTCGCGGAACGTGAATTTGCAAATTTCGCACTTTACATCCTCGTTGGATACAATAGGTAACTTCGCTGACATCTCCGGATGTTACATTTATTTTTAACCCCTCTTTGCAAACACAGGAGTTTTTACAGTATGAATTTGTTCATCCTGCTCCTCTGTTCATGCGCCCGCTTGAGGATTACCATTGTATCATTTACACAGACGGTTCGGCACAAACAGCGATAGAATCTAAGCATTCTTATTCAGCGGCCTGCGCAATCGTGGCTGGTACCATTGTGAAAGGAGAATTCAAGTCCGAAATCGTGCACACACAGACATTAGGGGACTGTACCACCCAGTTGGCAGAGCTACGTGCTTTGGTGTTTACACTAGAATTTGCTGCTCCACGTGTGACTACTTTGATTGTAAGTGACTCCTAGTACTGTGTCCAGTCTTTCAACAACAATGTATTCTTTTGGACTCAAAATGACTTTTGTGATTCCAAAGGTAGCACAATTAAGCATAAAATGCTACGGGTTCGAGTCACAGAACTTAAAGAGTGTCTGCCTCTCGTAAGTGTAATTCATACTCTTGGCCACCACCACGTAGGAGTACACGCTGTTGGCAACAGTCTAGCTGACGAGGCAGCAGAGACAGCAGTAGCAACAGTTACAAGGTCAAAAAGCAAAATTGATGATGACATATTGGCAGCTATTACTGCCACAGAGAAGCGTGATAATTACCCTCTGGGTTTCCCTTCTAAATACTCTTATCATTTAAGTCCTGATAAAATTTCCTATGTGAGAATTAACGACGTTGGTGACAGGCTGATTCCCAACGTAGACCGCAGGCTATCCTTGATAACAGCCGCTCACAAAGGCATGGCCTCGGCTCATGCCGGCTTTTCAGCGAATGTCTCTATCTTACAGCAGCGTTACTGGTGGCGTGGATTGTATAAACAAACTCGTGAATATGTCTTTTCATGTGATGTATGTCAGCAGATTAAGCCTTCAACTGCTGCACAGTCACCACAAACTCAGCTGTACATTTCTAATAGACCATTTGGTTGTGTTCATTTAGATCACTGTGGTCCTTTTTCTTATGATACTGCGTATAAGAATATCTTAGTTGCAGTGGATTCGTGCACACGTTTTCTATGGGTTTGGCCACAAAGGAGTGCTGATGCTCAAACTGTCATCAGGGATTTGCGTGTCTTTGTGAGAATTTTTGCATGTGGCACCTTCCCTTCATACCAGTGTCCAGCGTCCGCCTCAAAGGTGTACAAGGAAGCCATGGGGTCTTTGGGGGTGCAGGTAACATTTTCATCTCCATACTTGCCTGAGGGCAATTCTGTTGTGGAGCGAATGAACCGTGACTTAAAGCAATCCTTGACGGCTAGAGTTTTAGGTACTGACAGGAACTGGTTCGCCCATTTGTATAGCGTACAACTTGTACTAAATAATCTCCCTAGAAGATCTCTGGGTGGCATAAAAATGTTTGTCCTGGACCTTGATGGTCCAGACATGGTGGCAACAGACGTACCCTTTGACGTAGATAATCATTCTGCTGTGTTATAGAACCTACAAGAGACTTAAGACAGTCTTGCAAAGGAACACTTGCCTACATCTGGAGCCGAAGCTGCTCTACAGATTCCAGTAGTTGGCTGGCTATCTTGAGTCAGTGACCTGGTCCGTGAGAAGGTGGAGAACAAGAAAGAGTTTGGCCCCTCTTATCGTGCAGCAGTTCCAGTGCTTGGTGTGCAGGGCACAAGAACAGTCATTTTACCACCACTTCCTGGTCGCAAGGATAACAGGTACATCTCCATTGACAATGTCAAACTACAATGAGTGGCTAATTCTTCTTGTTATGACTCCTGCGGTCTCTTGTCCAGCGATGCTGAGAAATTCTGTTTTGGCCTCGGCTAACACCAACGGGCCTGACATTGCCATTGAGATGTCCACAATTACTAATCTGTTATTAAATCAGCCGGCCGGCGATCCACATGAAGATACTGAGTACACCTATTCCACAGATGTGTCATTGCCTGGTGTGCAGACAAGTGCAGTTGACCAGTCACGTTTTTCATTTGACTCTGATGCCATAACATAAGTGCACCATCAAGGTTTTCTATTTTTGTTACTTGGTTTAAAATAAATGTTTTAGTTCCACCTTGGACTTACATCTGGCTGGTTCTCAACTCCTTTTTTTTGTTCATGTCGATTGGATTTGTGATGGTATTTTTTCAGCTAGTAAATAGACACTAGATAACTGAACTATCAATAATTAGGTTAATTAAAGGAACTTTGGCCCCACACTACTCATCACACATCATGAAAAGGGACCAGACTTTTGTTAACATCACTGCTTAGCCTGTGTTGGATGGGATTGTATGGGATGCTGTAAAATTTCAAATTCATGGACCCACATAGGTGGTTAATGTTCCAAATGTACTTTGTGTTTCAGTGGGGGATGTTGTGAAACAAAACATACACTCTGATGATTGGGATGTCCAAGCCATTGAAGCTCTTTTTTCTTATTTGAAATATTATGCTTCTTTTGATGTTGGAGATTTATATTTAGACTCTGCAAACTACGCAGACTTGTTTTGCTACCAGCACTGTGGCCATCATTTTCTGCATAAGGCTAATACTTTTAGAAATGTGATTAATTACACCCAATGGGAACATTGTCCTACTCCCATAGAAGGCAACTCGCTTACCCTTTTGAAAAAATTCACATATTTCACTGGCTTTGATCAATCTAACCCGAGCTCCTGTTATTTTAAATTAAATTCTAAATCGAATTCTAAAGTGAGACTTACTCACACAAAATTGCTGTATTCGGAATCCTTTATGGATCAGTTAGCTGGAGGTGGCAATGAGCTTCGGAAAGATACAATAGATCTTAAATCTGTTTGGGGATCTAAACCTTGGCAGGTGCAAGGGACTGAAGCTTTGCATCATGCATGTCTTATTCCATGTCACATGTTGTTTTTGAATAGAACAACTTTTCAAACAACATGTCTTGGTTTGGCCACTTCAAAACACATGAATGCCCCTAAAATTCCTACTCTGTATGCTTACCCTAATTGGGACAATCATACTGATATGTCACTTGATGAATTGCAATCATTAATTTCGAACACCTCATTTAACATTTCGTCCTTGGATCCTGAAGGTTGGCTGTTATGGCAAACAAGTTCCGATTCTTGTCAACAACGTTTTCTGGGTCTGGCCGCTGGCTTCACACAGGACAGAACCGATCCCCGTTTTGAAAATTCCCATTCATTTACTACCTTTTCAGTGGGGAAATTATGTCAAAATTGGCTGAAACATTCTACCCTAGCATCTGTTAAACATCATTTATCTTTATTAACCAATGATGTTGACTTGACTGATTTTGTTAAAGGTCCTGTAGGTGGCAGATACAAGATATATATATATATATATATATTACCTACTGGCGGTCGCCAGTAGGTATATATAGTTAGGATTTTTTCTCTATGGGATTTTTGAACATTCTATGTCTAATAACTTTGGCGTTTGTGGACGGAATTGGCTGAAATTTTCAGGAAAATGGAACATTTTGTTTCTGAGCAGCAAAATTTGGGGGGGTTTCGTCAAGGGGGGCCGAGAAAAAAGGGGGGTTCCAAAACGCGTTTTTCCCATGTTAATTTCCATAGGGCGGTTGGCCTCACTTTTAGCCCGAACGGCTGAATGGATTTGCACGAAACTTGGCAAAATTGTAGGGACTGGTAGCCCGATGTGCCTTTGCTAGGTCTCAATATATGTGCTCCAGTGGATTTTGAGAAATTAACGTTCAAAAAAAGATATATATCTGTAACAGCGCTCCGGGCAGCGATCCGGTTCGCGTACTTTTCGCGTTACGGAGCATTGCGATGCGAAGCTGATTGGCTCTCCGGTGTCTGTAAACATTCCACCAAACAGTCCGTTGTGGCCGCCATCTTGTCTCTTGGTAGGATTGAGAGACAAGAGGAGGTCAAAGTGAAGGGGCAAATGACCATAAGGGGGCATAGTAGATCCTCCCTGACCCCCTAGGTTTGATGTGGAGGCTTTAAAAGGGCCCCGCGGGGCAAAAAAAAAAAAAAAAAACGTTTTTTTTCGTGGGGTGCGCCCGGTACGCGTAACGGAAAGCGGACTGGGGAGCGTACTACAAGGAAACAAGAATGATTGACTTTTAACTTATTGTATGTTTATAGACTTTTTTTTTTTTTTTTTTTTGGCTGAGTGACGTCTCGGCCTATCTCCACGGGATGCAGTCCCTACCATCTCGGCGTTTAAGCCCAGGGGGACCGGTAGTGTGGGAGAGATAACGTCTGTTAACGTTCGATTCGAAGGAAATCAGGAAGTGTTGATAAACATTGTCTGCGCCATCTTGCCTTTTTTCAAATGCCACACTTTTGTCGTGCACGGCAGCCATTTTAGATGCCTTGACCAGACCCACTCTCTGCACGCTGTCGATCCTTAGCATGGCTCCCCACCCTCGCAAGCATCTCCCCCAGGCACTGGTCACCCCCGCTCTCTGTCTTATGCATGGGCAATAAACCTCCCCCAATCTGCGCTGCTCTTCCTTGAGAATCACACACTGTGCCCGCCCGACACCTCCCTTTCGCCCTATTGACTACCGCACCCTCTGACACTCCTCTTCCTCTGTGTCCGATTGTCCAGGCCGGTCCCAGGCTATCACCTAGCCATGCAGATGTAGTTTATGGCCCCAGCTGTAAAGAATCACCCCTCTTCAAAGGAGTTACAGTAGATCAAGGCCCCCACCCGATGAGATCTGTCACACCACACGCGTTCCTACTATCTGAAAACCATCCTGTATTGTGATTGGGGAGGGGACCGAGCCTGAAGCGGAAGATTCCAGGGATGCCTCTTTGTACATCAAAGTTTTTACAATTATGTGTCACATTAAAAATATATAGCACTCCAACAAAGTAGTAGGATTATAAAACTTTAATAACTTATAAATATATACAACGCAACAAAAACAGTAAATACATTTAAACATTTTTTAGAAAAAAGAAGCAACAATGGTCAGTAGCTGAGTTTTGTGCGAATAGTCCCAAGGCAGCACAACGTGCTGAGTTCTGGACGGCACCCAGGTGATGTTACCTGGGTGGCGCACTGGTTTTTGGTATCCTACAATGCAGCTCCGAAAAACGGCGTGGGGCGTCCCGGGGGGAGACCTCGTCAGTAGCGGTCTGTTATGCGAATAGTCCCAAGGCAGCAGAACGCGCTGAGATGTGGATGGCACCCAGGTGATGTCCAGTAAGTTGCCGCACTGGTTTTGGTATCCTAAAATGCTGCTCCGAATAACGGCGTGGGGCGCCCCGGGGGGGGGGGGGGGAGGCGGCGTGAACGGGCCTCCCCAGGTGGAGGCTCGTCTGCTGTAGTGGGGCGCCCCTTTACCATTTCAGTTGCCATTCCGTGGTGCGTCCCAGGGGGTGCGGGGGGAGGCCTCGTCAGTAGCGGTCTGTTGTGCGAATAGTCCCAAGGCAGCAGAACGCGCTGAGATGTGGATGGCACCCAGGTGATGTCCAGTAAGTTGCCGCACTGGTTTTGGTATCCTACAATGCTGCTCCGAATAACGGCGTGGGGCGCCCCGGGGGGGGGGGGTGAGGCGGCGTGAACGGGCCTCCCCAGGTGGAGGCTCGTCTGCTGTAGTGGGGCGCCCCTTTACCGTTTCAGTTGCCATTCCGTCCGCTTTTGGTACACTGTGCCAAAATCCGCCATTCAGCTGAGTTGCGCCCACTCTTGCGGTGCAGCGATAGGCGGCTGCCACAGGACTCTGAAAATGGCGGCAGGCTCTTTCCTTTTTGGGCCTGGTCCACTGAAATGGCCCTGGGACACCTTGGAACTCGGACGCTTGTCTGCTAGGTCTTGGACCCCATTCTCGAAAGCGTCCCCTCAGCCTTGAAGATTCTACAAAAGTCATGGGGGCCACCGACTCCTGCAGGCTTCCGGTGGGGAGCGGCTGCCATGATTGCTCGCGGAATGACCACGACGGAGCTACGAGATGGTGGTGCTTTCATGCTGACGCCAGCTTCAGTCTGAAACATCCAGAAACAAGGTGGGGCTTTCATCGTTTGGGAAAAAAAATGTTTTAATCCAATGAAAAGTGTATTTTTAGGTCATATGATCAAGCCTTCCATCATTAGGAAACCAAAAGTAAAATGAACCAATGAAAAGTTTTATAAACAAGTCACATGACCTGTTATGCGGCATAGGGCTATAAAAAGCTTAGAAAATCCGTTGGCACGTGAGGCGGCGTCAGTAGTGGACCGATGTGCGAATAGGCCGAAGGCAGCACAACGCGCCAAGATCCGGATGGCACCGAGGTGGTGTCCAGCAAGTTGCCGCACTGGTGTGGCCATCCTACAATGCTGCGCCGAAAGTCGGCGTGGGGCGCCCCGTTGGCCTGTGAGTTCGCGTCAGTCAGTGGGGGCTGTTTGAGGATCTGACTGCATTGGAAAGCAATGTGATGCTGTGCGTCGCCCCCAAGATGAGGCGGCGTCAGTAGCGGACCGATGTGCGAATAGGCCGAAGGCAGCACAACGCGCCAAGATCCGGATGGCACCGAGGTGGTGTCCAGCAAGTTGCCGCACTGGTGTGGCCATCCTACAATGCTGCGCCGAAAGTCGGCGTGGGGCGCCCCGTTGGCCTGTGAGTTCGCGTCAGTCAGTGGGGGCTGTTTGAGAATCTGACTGCATTGGAAAGCAATGTGATGCTGTGCGTCGCCCCCAAGGTGGAGGTTCCTCGGCTGCAGTGGGGCGCCCCTTGGTGTTTCACTTGCTATGCAGCTGAGTTGCGTGCGCACTTGCGGCGAATAGGCCGAAGGCAGCACAACGCGCCGAGATCTGGATGGCACCAAGGTGGTATCCAGCAAGTTGCCGCACTGGTGTGGCCATCCTACAATGCTGCGCCGAAAGTCGGCGTGGGGCGCCCCGTTGGCCTGTGAGGTGGCGTCAGTAGCGGACCGATGTGTGAATAGGCCGGAACCAGCACAAGGCGTCAAGATCCGGATGGCACCGAGGTGGTGTCATAGTTGAGAGTTCTGAGAAGCGGGGGGGAGGCGGCGCAAACGAGTCTCTCCTTCCATGTGGAGGCACTTCATCTGCAGTGGGGCGCCGAGATCAGGATGGCACCGAGGTGGTGTCTAGCAAGTTGCCGCACTGGTGTGTGTTGAAAAGATGAAAGATCCTCAGCAAGTCTATGTTACTTCAATGGAGCGCCGTCTAGCTGAGTTTAGCCCGCTCTTGCTGCTACAGCGACAGGCGGCTGCAACAGGACTCTCAAAATGGCGGCCTCTTCTTTGGATTTGGGCCTGGTCCACTAAAATGGCCCTGGGACACCTTAGAACTCGGACGCTCGAATTTTTTTTCCTTTCCTCTACATGCAAAAAAGGTAAATGCCCGGTACGTTACCTGCCTCATCTGCCACGATGTACTATCCAGAGGAACCGAAAAAAAATATAGGTATGGTAATTGTGGCAAATAAATTTCATGTGGACAGATGAGTGTTACTCTAATAAATACAGCATATGAACATCATCATAGTCGATGGTTGGTGGAGACATTTTGACTATATCCTGGACCTGCCCGTCCTCGCCCAAAATGGCGCCGGAATAAATGGGACTCGTAACTCCTTGTTGTGTACTGGTTGCACAACCTTGATATCACGAGATACGTATGCAGTTTTGAAGCACATGGCGGGCGGGGACGAGAATTGATTGAATATTTCGACATCCCTATTGATATTAAGTTCTGATGTGTTATTGATTACTGTACTATTGAAAGTTCGAATTAACGTCACCCATGGTACTTGCCCGCAAATGTATATCTAGATAATTTTATTGTAACTGGCCCTGTCGTTTTTTAAATATAAAATGTACGTCCACCGATTCCGCAACTGTTAGACACCTTAGTTCTTGCAACCTAATGGCCCGCCGGTTACGTTCCTCTACAGTGTAAATGTCTCCTCATCATATACGATTACAGTTTGCTCCGTGGCCGGCCCATGTGGTTATAGGCCCGTATTTGTATACTGACATTTTCACAATAAAGGTTTTTAAAAGAAAACATGGTAGTAGTATTTACATTGGTAAAGTTTTTAATAATAGTCACTGTTTTCGAATCAGTAAAAGGCAAGTGAAATAAAGCAGTCCAATTACATGAAGGGTAAAAGGTATAATACGCAGGTACGCAGTAAAGATAAATGGTCAAGGGCTGTTGTGTTTTCTACTCCTGCAACATAAAGTGATCGATAAGAATCTGATATTCAGGCGTATCGGCGACTAAGACAGCAGGCCGAGCCTCTTTTGCTCAACTGCTCCGTCATGGGTCGAAGAAACGCCCTTTTTCTCGAAAAAGGAATATATTTTACTTGCAGGACAGTTGTAAATTTTCCGGGAAAGTACATTAGCTTGGAACATTATAACATATATGTTTAAGAAAAATAATGTTCGAAAGTAATAAAAAATGTAATTTTTAGGTCATATGACCAAGCCTTTCATTATTAGAATAAGAAAAGTAAAATGAACCAATGAAAAGTTTTATTAACAAGTCACATGACCTGTTATGCTTACGTTACGCGCTGCGCGCCGCGCCCCGGATCGCTTCCGGGAAGCTGCGCTTCGCGCATCGGAGCACTTCCGGATGCGCTAACGCGGCGTGTCATATGACGCATTACGCGACAACGCAGGTCCAGAATATAGTCAAAATGTCTCCACCAACCAGCGGTCGGAACACAACCCCTTTCAGCAGGCTAAATAGTTCTGTTAAATGACAACAGAAGGGACAGGCAACAAGAACCATCAGTCAAAGAGGGGAGGGCAAGTTCTTCTCTACCGGGTCACGTTGGGCACGCTACCGGAACTGATCGAATTGGTAGTCTACAGTGTTTCTGGATGTTTCAGACTGAAGCTGGCGTCAGCATGAGAGCACCACCATCTCGTAGCTCCGTCGTGGCCATTCCACGAGGAATCATGGCAGCCGGTCCCCACCAGAAGCCTGTGGGAGTCGGGGGCCCCCAAGACTTTTGTAGAATCTTCAAGGCTGAGGGGACGCTTTCGAGAATGGATCCCAAGCCCTAGCAGACAAGCGTCCGAGTTCCAAGGTGTCGCAGGGCCATTTTAGTGGACCACGCCCAAATCTGAAGAGCCGGCCGCCATTTTGAGAGTCCTGTGGCAGCCGCCTATCGCTGCACCGCAAGAGCGGGAGCAACTCAACTACATGGTGAGCGAAACGCTGTAGTCGCAAGAGCGGGCGGTAAACAGCTGAATAGCGGAAGAGGCACAGTGTAGCAAAAGCGGGCGGAATGCCAACTGAAACGGTAAAGGGGCGCCCCACTACAGCGTGTCTTCAGGTCAAACGGATTGTGGGACAAGGTCCAGAATGGAAGAGTCACCAAAAGGCAAAAAGTTCCGCTTAACCCCGGGAGCCGGCCACCTATGTCGGGGGCGATCTCAGGCCACACCAGGGCAACACGACTTGGGGAGGGGGCCGGAGCCAAGCGCCCCCTCCGAGTCCGCGCCATCACACCGTCCCTCGGGGGCCTCCGTCAAGCGTTTCAGGGAGGCACCGCATCACATTGTTTTCAAATGCAGTCACGTCCTCAAACAGCCCCCACTTACATTGAGAATAGTGAAGCTGTAGCAGGTGCAAATAAGCTTCAGACAGTCTAACAAGCACTCCTCAAAACTTTGAACTATCAGAGTGCATGAGTTTCATGCTCGATCGATTGAGCTACCCAGATCGGGCAACAAAAAGTATAAAATAGTTATGTAAATAGTTATTTAATAAAATGTTTTACCCTGTTACTTTGCTGGTGTGTTGTATATATTTGTAATATTTGCATAGAGTTTATCGTTATTTTTTGCGGGGTGGGTGGCGGAGCCGAGCTGTCTTGCAGCCATCATGGTGTGGAGTTCAGTTCATCTCACTAGTTTCGTATTTCTCATGAGGGGTTGTTCCTAATGTTTCTATTTTAGCGAGGTCAAAAAGAGATCCCATTAGTGGCCTACTGATTTTGCTCGATCCCTTTTGTTTTTTTACACGTTTTTTCACTATCTGCAAAGACTAAACAGAGTATTGCGACTCTGTGCTTGTTTGTAAATAGAGAATGAACCAAAGAGAACCAATTCTAAAACAGTAAATGCTTGGATAACAATCAATCAAATGGAGAGAGAAGCAGGCACGACGGATTACAACGGGGGCAAAGGCCTGCGTTAACTACCCTTCACTATCTGCAAAGAGAGAGTACTCCTAATAGAAATGAGGGGGGGCAGCATTCAAAGCAGATCAGTGTGCATAAACATGAAAATGTTTTTACTTACCACGTACTTGACATTCGACAGCTTATGATATTTGCTATTAAAAAACCATTGAAATTCACTGAAAAAACCATAGGTTAGAGACCATATATAGTTAGGAATTAGCATTTAAAAAACCTTGAAAATTCACTGAAAAAAACATAGGTTATACACCATATATAGTTAGGAATTAGCATTTAAAAAACCTTATTTTACTCACACAAAACCATTGAAATTCCATATATAGTTAGTTGCACTAACTATATATCGCGCACCCGCAATCCACTGCTGATGATGTCACATATTACATCATTCATGACATGGTCAGTGACATCACTGATGACATCACTGATGACATCTCAAATGACATCACTGATGACATCTCAAATGACATCACTGATAACATCATCCAGTGACTGTGTGTTTCTGTAAAGTTTAAATATGTTTGATATATTGAAGAATGAGTGGATGTATAAGTGTCTGGATGAAGGATTTAGTAGGTGCGTGACTGACTGTATGAGTGAGTGAATAAATGTGTCGTACTAAATGCATGGGTTAGTGACTAAACTGTCTGAATGTGTGCATCAGTATGTCTGTTGTGATGTAAACTGCTGCATGTGTTGATCATTAGCTATACGAGAGGCTGTATGTGTTATTGATTGGTTGCCCAAGTATTTGTATGGGAGATTGAGTTTGTGTGGGGGTGGCTGGGAGGTGTGTGACTCTGTGCATAGATGTGTGAGCAGTTGATTCACTAGGTGTATGAGTTCAAGAGTGCATGTGGAAACACCTGTATGGGCGGTTGACTGTGTGCATGAGTGTATTGGTGAGTGAATGGATATCTCAGTGCTACATGTCAAAGTAAGTACATATGTAAAACAAAGTACATGTGAGAGTTGGCATATATAAATAACTGTGCATGAGAGCTAGTGAATGTGTGAGTGGCTGTATGGATCATTGTGAACTTGTATCAGGGATTGTATAAGAGAGTAAATATGTGTTAGTTTATGTTTGAATAAGTAAGGTGTGTATAACTGTATAGTTGAGGAAATGGAGGTGAGATTGTTTCTTTGCATGAATGACTAGGTGTGTGAGTAACTCCATGGATGAGTGACAGTGTGTGAGTGTCTGTATACACTGAGTGTATCAAAGGTTATATTAGAGTCTGAAGAGGTTTATCGTATTAGCACAAGAATGATGTCAAATGAGATGTCATCAGTGATGTCATCAGTGATGTCATTTGAGATGTCATCAGTGATGTCATCAGTGATGTCACTGACCATGTCATGAATGATGTAATATGTGACATCATCAGCAGTGGATTGCGGGTGCGCGATATATAGTTAGTGCAACTAACTATATATGGAATTTCAATGGTTTTGTGTGAGTAAAATAAGGTTTTTTAAATGCTAATTCCTAACTATATATGGTGTATAACCTATATTTTTTTCAGTGAATTTTCAAGGTTTTTTAAATGCTAATTCCTAACTATATATGGTCTCTAACCTATGGTTTTTTCAGTGAATATATATATATATGCTATTTACAATTAAGTTTGGAAACTGTCGCAAATTGAGGATGCTTCCCGTTTAAGAGCAATAGGCCAGGCAAATTTAGAAAAAGTGCTTGCTGCCATTGATAATAGCATCAACACACTCTTCTCCAGGATTTACACCTTAGATAACATTGTTTCATCTGTTGTGGATATTGTGCAAGATGAAGTGTCTGTTTTGTACCATGGTCAAAATCAATTGTGGTTAATAATGCAGTTTGCTTGGACTTTACAAACTTTTAAATCTGAGAAAGTGCCTTGGGACTACATGAACACTTTGTCATTGTTTTTACCTTTTAATTTAACAGAAAAACAACAGTTCATGTCCATGAAGAATGCAACATATTCTCTATTGCATATTGAAAAATTAGAACCGTTACCATTTTCTGTAGCTGAATCAGATTCAGCTGTGTGGCTCATCCATGGTTTAATAACACTGCCTTTTCCTCTGTTTAAATTTAGTTCATGTATGAAACACTATGCCCTGGGTAGGTATGAACCACTGGGTACCGCCTTACTCCGTGAAGTTTGGTCTCTGCCCTTCTCATTCAGATATTTGAGAGATGGAAAGGAGGTTCACTTAAAGGGGGAAGAGTGCACTTCCACACCTGATCACTCACTCATGTGTAAGAATATATAATTGCAGGGCGCCTGTAACATGCAGGCTCCAAATTTAGCTTGCATTTTAAAAGGGAATCCAGTGCCAGCTATCACATCAACATTCACACTATTAGCTAACGGTAGCTATTTACTTTTAAATAATGAAGCTTGCTGCGGGATGTTTGCTGGGATTCCTTACATTGTCACTGTCTCACAGTGCATAGTTTGCTGTAAAAATTTGCTTTTCCCATCCCCCCATAGGAGGCTTGATATCTCAATTTGGCCTTCCATTCCGACCCTGAAAGCAAAGTTCAACAAGTTAAACAGACTAAGGGCTCTATTGTCCCAGAAAGAAGTTCCTCTTACTTGTTCTTGTGAAACATTTGTCCTTCACTTTGCTAACACGCATACTGAGGTACATGCTCTTTTATATACGGATCTCTCACTTCATTTTGGTGCATTGATCGAAACTATCTTTAATGCCTCTACCACTACAGGCTTGACCTATTTTTTTAAATTGCTAGCTCCAGCCTTGTGACCTCCTTCCAAACTATATTTGGTGTGATACTGGCATTTAAACATTCTATTTTTTTCCTGCATCTTTGGCGGCTGCCCTCTAATTCTCGCCTTGGCTGCCGGTGTGCTGCTGTTGATTTGCTTGCTCCGAAATGGCTGCACTGTCTGTGTCAGGAGACAGCCGACCCCGGCTGACCCTGCTCTGTGATCGTATGCTTGGACAATACGGAGTCCTGCCATTGGCCACATTGAGCGTGGCATACGGATTATCCTTCCGCTTTTCATCTTTCACTTGCATTCAGCCCGTGTTCCATTGCCTGGATTGCCATTTCGAATGGGCATTAGAACTCTGTCTCTCAAATACGGTGTCTCCTGCTCCAGATTATAATCATCTAATGAGTACCTTAGTGGCTCATGAGATGGCCTGTTCTGGAATCGGGATTATGGCATGCGCGGCGGCGCACAGAGTTTTGGCAAATTGGGACATATGTGCAGCTGCACATGACTTCCTGGTACGGAGTTATCTTGAAGAAAACGCAAGCTGTCCTCTGATTGTGTTAGAGGCTACTGCAATCGAAGAACATGTATGTTCATTTCCATCACTAAATTGGATGGCAGATCTCTTTGCTGATAATAACAATGACTTCCTTTTGGAGGCTGTTGCAACATACTGTGCATACACGCTGATGGATTAAATTGGCAGCGGTCCAGCAATGCGTTTCTTGCAATACTAAAGGTTTTTTTTTCATCTCCCCATGGTAATTTTTTTTTCTACCTGCATTTTTTCTTTTCAAAGCCATTCTTTTGTTTTTGTCCCTCCCATCTCCTCGTGACCCTTTTGACAAAACTGAAGTTATTTCTGTCTCGCACGAACTTGAACTCTGCGTTCTTATTATGTTGCCTTTTGTACGCTAGCCCGATCAGGGGATGGTGTAATGAGGATAAGGTTCTGCTTGCACACATTGCTATGTTAGCATAAGTGAGTTCGTTGCTCAAACACCATTTTTCCGCTTTTGCACACGACACTACATGCCTCTGTTCTTATAAAGACAAACTGCTTGCTTTCCTTCAAATGAGAACGGTCTGTTTTTCACATCTCTAGACTTACACCATGACCTCAAGTCTGCACAGAGTGTTCAAGGTTAAATAACAATGTTTTCTGTTAATTCAGGTTGGTCGGCCCATGCTCTAGACATACAATGCACACAGCTGCACATTACTGAAACTCGGGTGCTTTTAATATTGCATTGCATTGCATGAAGGAGAGAGACACTTGGAGAAAACCTTTCCATCTACAAAGAGCTGCGCTGATCTGGGATGTGATTCACTTCACCTGATTTTGGAGGTATGGGGTTCCCCGTTTTAACCTAGAGATCTTCTATTATTATAATAGCTAGCTCCTAGCAAGGGGAGGGTGGTACATAAGGTGCTATAGACCTGGTTCCACTATTATTACAATATGATTTCTTCCTTTGTATTCTATGCATCTTTTTACCATGTTAGCAAAGATACTGCATCTTAGAGCACGTAGTTAAAATAAACATTTTAAACTATACCGTGTCTTTGATTACTCCTGTTGTGGACTTATATGAGAATAAAAACGAAACAGTGTTTTTGACTCCCACTATTCCTGAGAGTTCACTAAGTCGCTTGTTCTGGGTTGTCTAATCATTGGTAGCTTCGCTGTAGTATGGAGAACGAATGAGACACTGATGCTGGTGGGATTGGGGTTCTGGGCACTGAGGTGGGTTTTTGGTACACAACAATACACCGAGGTCCTAGTTTACTGCGCATAATTCTGTGCATGAGCAGAATCCCTGCAACATAAGAAAACAACTAGCAGAGATTCAAAGGCGCCCTCACAGTTCCATAAAAGTGCACTGAATGAAAATAACGCTTTCCGGCTGAGGTTTTGATGAATCACAGGTTTGGCGCTCGGCACACAATCTGAAATAGTCACAAGACCAGTGACACTTTGAAGCACAAGCGGAAACTCTTCAAACATACGCACAATTGTCAAAGTGTCCACATATAAACAATCTGACTTACTTCTCAAATACAGGATGACAAATGTCAATTCAAGCATACATGCATGCAACACACAATCACACAAAATGTAATAAGCACACTGAAAACATGGTGCACTTGCACATTCTGACTCTCTCATGCACAAGACTTCACCTACACAAACATCACATACACACATCACATAATACAAACGCACGTGCTTGCACTTCAACAGGTTTATGGCCCTCAATTACCATGGTGGGTCAACAGTAACGGAGCTGGGGAGAGTTCCAATCACTCGGCTGCTGTGGCCTCGCAGTGGCTCTGGTCACCTCTCTATGGGTGAATGAGAGAACCGGCACAGGCAGGAGAACAAGAGATTGACTCAATGATTCTTTGAAACTGACGACAGACTTGTAAGTAGAAAAGTACGATTCTTGCTTAGATGCCAATCTATAAAGTTCACATTTGTGAAGAAAAAAAAGCTGCAGGCGGAGAGGAAGGAAGCTGCAGTGTGAGCCTGGCAGGGAGGGGTTGAACACTATATCCCCAACACACCGACCACGTTTTTAGAACACCATACAGATGTCAGCAATATTAAAGTTAATGTAACATCTGTAATGGAATTTTAACTCACTTTTCTTTTATATGGGCCCCCACTTAGCTTAGAAGTGTATCCCTGTCGTCAGGTGCATGCTCGCCCTCTATCAAACCAAGTTTTAAGAGGGCGAGGACTAGTCAATGATGAAGCATGACACCAGGTGGTGTGTGAGACCAGTCCTTCACTTTTTGTGACATGCCTGCACTCATGAACTGAGAAACATTTGCACTTTGATGCTCCCTGCTGGGAGGTGCTCTGTCATGTTTAAACAGGTTTAAAGGTTACTTAAGTGAGTGGCACAATCAGTGTTGCAGGCCCACAACTTGCAATTTTTCAGGCCAAGTAAATTAAATATGCCAATTGGGTGCAAGCTAAATCTATCATGTTTTAAAGGAGAGGACACAATCACTATAGCACTGGTTAGAAGTGGTAAAGTGTGCAGTGTCCTAAAAACGGACAAAAATGGGTTCAGAAACTAGGAGGGTGAAGGCAAAAAGTATGGGGATGACAGTGCAAAAAGGGCCAAGTTTAACACGTGCAAAATCACATTGCTACAGCAGCAAAAAGTATGGTAAAGCTTTTAGGAGCATAATGCACATTTAAGTGAAAATCCCATGTGCATGCAAAATCACATATAGATTCAAAATCACCCTTGGTGTGATAACAATAGGAGTTGGAAACATTTTTCAAAGCTCAAATCCTACTGAGGAGCAAAGCCACATTGAGGCGCAAAATCATTGTTGGTGCAACATAAACTGGTGTGTGAAACCCTTGGAGCAAAATTATATTTAGATGCATCATCAAAATAATTTTTTGAGATGTACAAACACATTTCAGTGCATAGTCACACTTGGTGCAAGGTCATCATGAGAGGGATATTACATTCAGGTTAAAAATCACTCAGAACAGAGGGAAAGTGTGCTACAAACATGCCTCATTCGGCATAAAAAGAGTGCCCCTGTATAATATTGCATATGGTTGAACCATATACTGAGATGCTAAATTACACTACGGGCCACATGAATATGCATATGGAAATCCTTTAGAAGCACCCGTCATATAATGATTTAAAATAATTTTAGGTGCAAAATATTCCTAGGTAGATAGAGGAAAAAACAAGAAGTTATAAAGACATCTCTCATCGTTTCTCCTCACCTCGGAAAGTGTAGCTTTTTGACGCATTCCCAGAACTACTGCAAATGGTAAATGTGGGAATGCGGCAAAATCCATGGGTGGATGTGTGTAAACACCCACACTCCACCCATAGAACACCTCCCTGCGGCAGAGTAACGCAAGGCAGCATGGTTAGATAAATCTGACTGTGTTGTTGCGTCGCCCTTGTGCCCCCTTGCATGGTGCAAGGGCGATGCAACACAATTGCTGTGTGTCTCTTGAAACCAAGAACACTCATTCTTAAAAGCAGCAATATAACTTTTAGCACAAATACAAGTCTTTTTGCATAAAGTGAGTGGAGGCACAGAGCAAGTTCAACTCGGGCTGAGTAAGCCCACGTTTTCTTCGCACACTACAAACATGCATAGCATGGGTAATATTCGATCCCACTTCCCTCATACATGAAGACCTGAATTGGCAGCTACAGTGAAAGCTACAGTCACACACAAAACAGGTCATACTCGGGTCGGAGCAACGCCACCTTCCATCACACACAGCACAGGTACAGGAAGATAGCAGCAGCAAGACAAGAGTTCCTTATGCAAAAATAGGGACAGCTGAGAAAACATCAGTGCAAGCTGGCCTTTCACAGAAACAAGAGTTACAGTTCTAGAAACAACAGCAGATTTGCAAGCTTCCCCCACACACAGAACAGTATTAGCAGAAGCTGCAGTAAAGCAGGGCATGCAGAGTGCAGGCAGTAAGGTTACCACACTCAGGGCCATATGTATCAACATTCCCTTTTGCGATTCCTAAATAGCGATTTTTAAGGAATCGCTATTTAGAAATCGCAAAATGGTATGTATGTACAAAATCGCTTCTTTTTAGCGATTCCTTAATATTCCTTAATTGCAATTAGCAAATTGCTAATCGCAATTAAGGAATAATTTCCCATTCATTTCTATGGGCCAGGAGGCCCATAAGAATGAAGGGGAAATTTGCGATTCGCAATTTGCTAATCGCAAATTGTGAATATTTTCAAGGGTGCAGGGGTGTCCAAAGGACACCCTGTTGCACCCCTGAAATCTGCATGGGTGCACATGTGGCGCACATACATGCCCTAAGGGCATGTCTGTGCGTCACATGGCACTTTGAAATTATTTTGGACGTTTAGAAGTTGGTGGTAATTTGCGATTCCTTAAGGCCAATTTGCTAGTTTTTTTTGTTTCTTACATTGCATTTAAGGAATCGCAAAATTTGCGATTCCTTAAATGCAATTGCAAAATAAGGAATCGCAGATTTTGCGATTCCTTATTCTGAACCACGTTTTGTTTAATACATACCATTTAGCAAATTCGCATTCGCAAAGGCCGAAATTCTGCGAAATCCGGCCTTTGCGAATGCGAATTTGCTTGATACATATGGCCCTCGCTGCACATGACAAAAAGCAAGGAGACTTTCCTCGGAGATAATAATAGAAGTAATTTGTAATTCTATCCTCTCCCAGGGAAGCTGACTCAGTGGTGGATAGGAGCACTGTAATCTTTAATTTCCCCAGACTTTACAAGGAAGAGCTAATCCTTCGCTCTGTAAGATTTATGGGATCAGGCCCATTCTATGATTCCAAGCTGTGAAAATACTGCATCATCTTTCCTTCTTTACTGCTGACAGCGATTCTTGGGTGGGGGTTGCAAATTTTATAAATGCGGATTAACCATAGTTTTTTCGATTATTTATCAAAGGGAAAATGGTGACCTCCACTGTGGCGATCTCCCATTTCACTATTTATTGTGCGCAGATCACATAACATTTTTTAGCGTATTAAAACTTTTTGTTGAGGGCCACAGGATGCATAATTCTGAGCTACACCCACTGCAGTAAGCAGGTCTGGGCTGGCCTGGGGAGCAAGGAGTGGTGGTGTCTGTAACTCACCTGGTGCACAGAGCAGAGATGTTATTGTTTTATTTTCCTGGGTCTGGGAGCCTCTCTGGGGATTCACCCCTCCTCCGCTCAGATTATCAGTCAAACATAGACCGAGTTGACCCACCAGGAGCCCAGCGGATAGCTTCTTAATTAACAGCAGGCTGGGCTCCTCATTCCTTTCACCCTGGTGCCATATACCCGGATGCACCATTGATAGCCGTGCCCCGTACATATTCCCAAGGGACAACTTACCAGGCTGGAACACCCAAATGGCTGGATACTTGGCTAGATGTAGCCCAAGGAACAGTGTTTAATTTGAGCCGGGAGGTTAGGTGTGGCCCACCAGCACTCATTTTTGGGGTCAGGCAGTTATTTTTCCTCATCAAACTTTGACCCAGCGCAAGAGAGAGGAAAATACAAAGGGGCAGATTTAGAAGCCCATTGCGCCTCTTTTACGCCGCCGTTGCATCACATTTGTGACGCAGCGGCGACGCAAAAGATGCGCCATGGTGCGGGGTACTTACAATGTGACGCATCTGGGAGATGCGTCACGTTGTAAAGCCCTGCGCCAGAAGGAGGTGTTCCTGCACAGGAAAGGGGAGTTCCGGCGCAGGAACGCCTCCTAAAATTGGCTGAGTGAAATCTACAAGATTTCATTCAGTCACTTTTGGGCCCATGCTGCGTCAAAACCCTGCGCCTGCTTGAAGCAGGCGTAAGGATTTACGCAGCATTGTAACAAAAGGGCCCCCCATAGCATTGCTGGAGCTGCGTTGCGCTTGCAACGCAACTCCAGCAATGCGCCGCTTTTATGGCACAGATGCGTCACGCACCTGTGCCGTTTTTGCCCCATGGTGCGCCGCATTATAAATGCGGCGCATCCATGGTGGCGGAGGCATGCCTCACAATAACTGGTGCATCCCTGCTGATTTGCAGGGATGCGCCAGTTATTGTAAATCTGCCCCAAAATGAGGAAAGAAGGAAAAGAGAAAGACAGAACTAACAAGAGTGAGATGAAGAGGTAGGATGTGTCTGGTGGTGGATTAAAGTAATTTAGGTGGAATCAAGACTACGCAGCTTTGGTACTTGGTACGCCAACATCAATAGAACTGATCCAAAGTTTTTGGGAGAAAAAAATCATTTACAAATTAAGCACTGCTAACAGGCCTGAAACACAACAGTCAAACGAGCAGCAGCGCCACACAGGTCAATGGTCAGGGAACACTGCACGACGTTACTAAACCAGTACCAGATAGGTGGCTATTGCTCACAGGTAGTTCAAATTATGGTTGAACTATCACATTTTGTTGAAGGAAGACAATAACCATACGAATGTAAGGTTTTTCAGACCCAATTACCCTACCCAACGGCCCATACCCAAATGGGCTTCGTTATGATTTCCACATTATATCCACGTCGAGATTATGGAGTCAGATTTAGCATGGCTCTACAGAAGATAACAGCGTTTGCAAATTTTTCCCCATGGTATGCAAACATTGACCACTTTCCTGTAGCAAGTGGTAAATGTTGGTGTAGGTTTCTTTCTCAGCCATGGGTGGTGGTCTGGGGGAAGCATAGATCTTCTTTTCCATCAGCTGAGGGAGTATTTTCTGCTTTAGCAGCCGAATTATGAGGGCAGATTGGGGCCAGGCACATCAACTGATCGTAGCTTCCACAGGCACTTTAAAGTTTCAACGCCCGTTGCCTCCAGGCCTGGAATTATCGAGTCTGGTGTTTGCAGACCTGATCATTCTGGCCCCGGAGACACCTGAAAACTTGTAGTTGCTCATTTGCTGTATCCCACCCTGGGCTACTGCACCAGTCAACCTGTAATGAGGGCTGTTGTCTTAATTTGCATGTAGATAGATAAACGATGCCTGCGTAAAAAATAGGAGTGCCTGCTATTCGATTCAAAGGCGAAGCAACATGTGTGACATTTCTTAACAATGGCTGAAGAGGGTCAGTGTGTGTGCAGGGTGCAGAGCAGGAGCTTATCTAAGACCGCACTGAATCTCAGGTGCAGCAGACCCCATCTCTTAGGGGATGCCAATGGCTCAAGGTGTGTGCATATCTGCGAGGCAGCCATCCTTGGTGACATTTTAAGGACCACCTCATCCCATGTTGCATGAGCTGCATCATTTGGCCTTGCTCTCTTGACAAAAGACACGTTTCAGGAAACTGAGAAGACTAGGTGCATTCCCACTGAAACTCCTCACATTATCTGCCACCATGCTTCCAGTCGTGCATAGGTCACTTGTAATTTCTCAGTATAATTTAGAATCTGTCCATGTTGCGCAACATGTGGCAAAGTAAGGGCCACAATCACAGATTCTCAATTCATTAGAATTTACATATGTAAATGTAACGCTCTGATATGCAGTTTTTACAAACAGTATTTTCACGAACCCCTACATAGAATAAATATAATAAAGAGAAAGAAGTGGGAAAATAAAAAATAAATATAATAGTGAATTAAAAGCACTGCACTTTATTGATAACACTCTGTGTACCCTAATTCGGGTTTAGTCAGGAGTGAGTTTCGAGTGAAAACCGGGTATTGGGTTATAGAATTAAGATCCAGATCAATGTTATCGGAACAGTAAGGAAAGCACTTTATGGGAGTTAAATGCCCAGCACTTTATCGCGTAGTAGTATTTTAAAATTCGCTCTTCCACATGGACTATTCCCTCAGGAAAAGAAGCAATAATGAACATAATATGGAAGGAAATGGAGATCTTAATTTTACAAATTAGAATAATATGTACAATGATGAAATCTATATCGTGATCATATATATGATGGAATGGGCAGTGCTGATGCATTTTCTTTTTCTCTAATGCTAGGTAGGGATAAACTCACTTTAGGGGTAGTCATTTGCACAATATTCTAGCGATATTATAAATGTTTCTCCGAATCAAGTAACTAATTTAATGGAGCATCCCAATCAGTTATTTTAGTATTTTACATCACAAGTAATTTATGTTTAAGAGTGAAATATGAGTTGAAGTACTTTAAAAAGTCACTGAATACTTTTAGGGGAGTCAGTAGACTATATGATGATTTAGCTCTTTTTTATTGGGAGACTAGCAGCCCGTCCAAACGTTGTCCGGGAGCAATCAGGCTTCTGGGCCCCCGCCCGCCCCGACGTTGTCTCAGGCTTCAGGGCCCCCGCCAGCCCCGATGTTGTCCGTGGGTCCCCCGGAGCGCACCCGCCACTTTCAAGGCCCCCAATGAGCCGCACACGGGCCGCTTCACCTACCTCAGCCGCCGCTCCTCCCCGCCTGACCGCCGCTCCTCACCGCCTGTCCGCCGCTCCTCAGCGCTCCTCCCCGCCTGTCCGCCGCTCCTCCCCGCTCTCATGTCCGCCGCTCCTCCTCGCGCTCCTGTACGCCGCTCCTCCCCGCGCTCCTGATGTTAGCACGCATGTCGCGGCCGGCGCTACTTCCAAGGGGCTACTTTTTTTTTAATCGAAAATATTTTAAAGAACGTATATTTTATTTTTTTATATAGCCTATGTTCATCTGCAGACCCTGACAATTACAACGATGTATTGGGTGTTTGGATTGGTGCTGTGGTTCCTGAGTTTACCCGCCTCAAAGGTTCAAAGTTCTCTCTTTATAATAGTAGTATAGATATATATATATATATATATATATATATATATATATATTATATATATATATATATATATATATATATATATATATATATATATATATATATATATATATATATATATATATATATATATATATATATATATATATATATATATATATATATATATATATATATATATATATAAAGTCTAAACAGGAAGCCCCAAATTAAGCAAAGCCACACGAAGTTCAGATCAGCACGTTTATTTGCATCCATTTCACTGCTCGCTCCTTGACAGCTTTCAGAGCAATCTTTGAACATGTAAAGCCTGACGCGCAATTTGAACCAAGTATTCACCAAGTGGAGTAAAGTAAAGCGCTGTAAGCCCTCAGATTGAGCTTTGCAGCAGTGAATTCGTGCTCAAGGCAGCACCACCTGCATTGGAGCTGCTCTTGTCTTCGTTCCGTCTTTGCAAGCCCCTTCTCAGAGCCTGCACGAACCCTTCGTAAGGTGGGCCTCGCTTCTCGACTGGGCAAACAGCCGATATCTTTATACTCTAAACAGGAAGCCCCAAATTAAAGCAAAGCCACACGAAGTTCAGATCAGCATGTTTATTTGCATCCATTTCACTGCTCGCTCCTTGACAGCTTTCAGAGCAATCTTTGAACATGTAAAGCCTGACGCGTTTCAAGAAATAATCCTTTCTTCAGAGGCATTGTTCACGAAGGGCTGGAAGAGCAGTTTTTGGCCGCGTCTGCTCATATAATCACTGGCACCTGCCACAGTGGGCGTGGCTAAATCGCAAAGCCTTCTGTGCCTTGTAGTACGCTGGCCCTCTTCCCACAGTGGGGCCACTCAACAGTCCTTGCAATTTGAACCAAGTATTCACCAAGTGGAGTAAAGTAAAGCGCTGTAAGCCCTCAGATTGCGCTTTGCAGCAGTGAATTCGTGCTCAAGGCAGCACCACCTGCATTGGAGCTGCTCTTGTCTTCGTTCCGTCTTTGCAAGCCCCTTCTCAGAGCCTGCACGAACCCTTCGTAAGGTGGGCCTCGCTTCTCGACTGGGCAAACAGCCGATATCCATAAAGTCTAAACAGGAAGCCCCAAATTAAAGCAAAGCCACACGAAGTTCAGATCAGCACGTTTATTTGCATCCATTTCACTGCTCGCTCCTTGACAGCTTTCAGAGCAATCTTTGAACATGTAAAGCCTGACGCGTTTCAGGAAATAAACCTTTCTTCAGAGGCATTGTTCACAAAGGGCTGGAAGAGCAGTGTTTGGCCGCGTCTGCTCATATAATCACTGGCACCTGCCACAGTGGGCGTGGCTAAATCGCAAAGCCTTCTGTGCCTTGTAGTACGCTGGCCCTCTTCCCACAGTGGGGCCACTCAACAGTCCTTGCAATTTGAACCAAGTATTCACCAAGTGGAGTAAAGTAAAGCGCTGTAAGCCCTCAGATTGCGCTTTGCAGCAGTGAATTCGTGCTCAAGGCAGCACCACCTGCATTGGAGCTGCTCTTGTCTTCGTTCCGTCTTTGCAAGCCCCTTCTCAGAGCCTGCACGAACCCTTCGTAAGGTGGGCCTCGCTTCTCGACTGGGCAAACAGCCGATTTCTTTATACTCTAAACAGGAAGCCCCAAATTAAAGCAAAGCCACACGAAGTTCAGATCAGCACGTTTATTTGCATCCATTTCACTGCTCGCTCCTTGACAGCTTTCAGAGCAATCTGCGGCCGGCGCTACTTCCAAGGGACTACTTTTTTTTTAATCGTAAATATTTTAAAGAACGTATATTTTATTTTTTTATAGAGCCTATGTCCATCTGCAGACCCTGACAATTACAACGATGTATCGGGTGTTTGGATTGGTGCTGTGGTTCCTGAGTTTACCCGCCTCAAAGGTTCAAAGGTCTCTCTTTATAATAGTAGTATAGATAAGAAGTAAAGCACTTTATTAATAGTACTTTGTCTAGTCTGAATTTTGTAATTACCATGTTTTAAAATGTCTGTTCACTAATGGATGAAACTGCTTTTTAAGATAAGAAGATGTATTTGATTTTACAATCGATAAATAGTTACGTTTAATGGTGAAACTGATTTTCTGACCATGTAATGGTTTTTGTTATGATTCTGCTCAATAAAAAAATTTAAAACAAAAGAAATTCCTACATGAGCACAGTTTCTGGATTATGGAGGTTCACACACGAACTTTTTCCGAAACTCTTCAAGTTATACGCACTGCATATACCACAATGCAGAGGGGCGATCCGGAGGAGAGGCTAGCAGTGTGCTCCCATCGTGGTGTCCTGTTAAAGGGCTCCCATGAGCCCCTAAGCTGACGAGCTTTTGGAGATGCACCTGCGCGCCTAAGAGGCAACGAGGCCTGTGACGGTTGTTGGGCGGCCTTTTCAACCACCCCAGAACTTTTCTCTACTGATGAGGGGTACTATCCCGAAACACGAGCCATGTCTCGTGTCTAGAGATGCTGGAAATATTAAGTACTTACTTGCACCAACTTTGGTGAATCACACACAAACTTTTTCCGAAACTCTTCAAGTTATACGCACTGCATATACCACAATGCAGAGGGGCGATCCGGAGGAGAGGCTAGCAGTGTGCTCCCATTGCGGTTTCTTATGGAGGTTCTGTAGCCTGTGGTTGTGAAATGAAAGACAGTTTTTTTATTGTTCATTCCCTTTTTGCTTTCTCAGAAAATTATTTTCAGTGAAATGACTTTCAGGGGAAATAATGGTTAATTAATAGTGCACATTATCACACTTACTGCAACATTTCCATCAGAGTCATTTAGTTATTGGTTTAGTAATGCGGATAAGTGTGGGAAAAGCATTGCTAACGATAGTGAAAGACTATGAAGGTATAATGGTAAATCGGATTACTTCCTTCTCATTGCATTGTCTAAGCCCCCCTGATAACGCCTACCTCTAGACTTCTGGTCTTTACTTACAAATGCGAAAGTGTGCTCGCTTGCAGACGTTTTGGAATGATAGAGGATACATTTTCATGCAAACCTGGGATATTTCAAATTTATTTTAACTATTAGAGTTTTCATGCAGAGATTTTTTACCAGTTACATGCGTAATGCATACTAGTGCATGTAAAAAGCTTGAACAATTGGGCTTTAAAACTATTGCACTGATACGTATCCGTGATTGCTAGGAATCTGTCCCACCCCAAATTCAGGAACCCCCAAACAGACCACTTTCATTCCCGCCCCCAAAATACCCTTGAAGGGATGAAATTAAAGCGTATAGTTCAGTTTCTGTAAACTTTTAGGATACAAAGGTATTTTCAACTGATCAGACATGTCTTATTGATGCTTAGAAAGTCACTTAAATAGAGACTGAAATGTAAAATAAATATTAGCCACATCTCAATTTGCAAACTGCTATGCCATTTATGACGGTGGCATTATGATGCAGAAGACATCCCATGTGGAAACATCTTCGGTAATAGCGGTCTCAGCTGGCAGTTACAGGCATCAACTGCATTAGGAGAAGGAAACTGAAAAACACATTTGGAAGTCAATAACGGTGCAGTAAACAGCTTGGCGTTGCTGAGAAATTGCAAGTACGCGACCTTTTGTTTTAGAGCAATTCCACAAATGTATTTGCCAAGCTTCATCAACCTTAGAACCATTGAAGTGCCTCTAATTGTTAATGTACCACTTAGATTCCATCGACAGAAAATCCAGATGTCAACTACTGAATTTTGGGAAAACAGAATATTAATTTATAACATTATGCTCATTTGTATCCTAAAATGCCCTGTTCCTTGGGTTCAAATACCTTAGTAAAAAGAGAAGACAAGAAGTGTTTGGCAAAACAGGAACAGTTGTATTTAATTAAATAATGCGGATGGGAAAACAGTTACAGGCTTGAGGTATGTCTCAATTTACGTTGGGTTTGCGTGAGTCTTTTATAAATGTTTTACATAAATATTAAGCAATTAATGCATCCGGAATCCGAAATAAGGAGAGGAATGTTGCTTGCGACCTTAGAGTCATACATTAATGGTCAATCGTTACTACAGGTGGGTCTCGACCTTGCGTGGAAAAAGTGTGGCCAGTGGTGATTGTGTCCAGATGTCCGATCACTACATGTGCTAGGTGCTGATTGTATATTATTGGTGATGCTCCGTGCACACTTATTTCATCCGAATTGAAACAATTTAAACAACTATCATTTAGTGCTGCTCCATTCGTTGCACTGAGTCAGAGTGCCTAGACTTTCAAATAAATGCTGATCTGGTTGGGAAAATCCTGACCTGTAGAATGTGCGCACTCCATATTTGGGAACGTGATGTTGTTCCTAAACAATATTTCAAAACAATCTTCTTAATGATCTTCAAAAGTTTTTAATAATGAATTTATTCTTCTTTAAATCTCATAATTCTCATAAATTCTTCATATGATCAAATCGTGATGTATATTTCACATGAATCATCACCCAATGCATTTCGGGTCATAGCCTGGACCCTTCTTCAGGGGTCTATATAAATCACAAAACAAGAAGCCAATTAATCCTCAATCTCATACTGTGATGCAAAACATAAACATAAATCATTTTCTGATAAGTCAGTTCTTAAAGCCATCATCAATATATTCGCAAAACTAAATCAAAAATGAACATGAAAGACTGGATTAGATCTACAGTGAAAAACGTGCATATGCTGTTAAACTCCACATTATGATAAAATCGCTAAATCACCATTGGTATTGTGTTATAAAACCTAGAGCCCAACTGACTCTATTATTTATAGATGCTATGAGATATATTCTAGGATCATAGAGTATTCATGATGATACGTAGAGTAGCTGTGTCATTTATCAAATGCGGCGTGTGTACTATCTACTAGATGCATTTATGAATTATCGTTGCATAGCTCTACGCGCTCTGGGTTGAAACATGCTAAACACAACCATAATTTGCTGCACACATATGGCGAACTTTTTCAGATTATACTCGCATTCTTAAATTGTCGTTGCATAGCTTTACGCGCTCTAGGTTGAAACAAATTAAACAAGCTATTTGTGATTTATATAGACCCCTGAAGAAGGGTCCAGGCTATGACCCGAAATGCATTGGGTGATGATTCACGTGAAATGTACATCATGATTTGATCATATGAAGAATTTATGAGAATTATGAGATTTAAAGAAGAATACATTCATTATTAAAAACTTTTGAAGATCATAAGAAGATTGTTTTGAAATATTGTTTAGGAACAACATTACGTTCCCAAATAAGGAGTGCTGATTGGCCAGGTGTTCCTAACTCATGTGGCATCTGACTCTATGGTGTTTTTCAAAGCGCGCGTACCCCCTCGGGACATGTGTGCTTTACTGGGAGCAATCTCCCCAGACCATTGTGATGTTGCTGCGCCTATCTGTGTAATTGATCAAGAGTTTCTAGCCTACATGTTTGCCTACCAACTACACACCATCCCACCTGTGACCCATCACTCAATGATCCCAGGCCTATGTTGCTGGGCCTGCCTGATTACATTCTTGTGTGTGGAGGTAGATGTGGATAATTTTTTTTGTTGACAAACACATCAATATCCATATTAACAGCCCCATTACCCTATTGTCTGTCCTCCTCCTTATAATTAAATATTAGGTGAGAAGTAACCCAGTCCCAGACACGTCACACCACTAAATACAGATAGAAATTTTATATTTTTTTAGTTTCAATTATGTCTACCAGAATCCTGTGTAAGACCCCTCCCCAGGTGACCCGTGCAGCCACACAGGTCCTGTCCTGGGGGAGGTGGGCTGTGTTTAAAATAACTTATGAGTTTTAAAGCACGTGCTTCAGAGTTCCTGGTATGTCTGACAGTTTTTCAGATATATCAAGATAACTCTGGTGATTAATGTTCCTGCTGGGGAGAGATCGAAGGTTTGTTTAATTGCAGTTTTGACCCATCATAAATTAGCACAGATGCCTGCTGAAAAGCTCAAGTACCATGCAGATTTCAGAACTGAGTGTGGCTATGGACCGATGAGGGGCACTGTTGGAAGGTGGTAGTTAAGGTATTTGGGGAGAAAGAGGTAGGGCTGGGGGCTCCCAAAAAAGATTTCTGCACCAGACACCACCAGCACTAAAGCCAGCCTTACCCCTCACCATGACTTCCTGCTTTTTCCTTTACCTGGGTGGACGCACCTGGTGTAAAGGTAAGATGCTTACTGTTTAACCAGTTGGCTTTAGTGGGCGGCTGTTTGAGGTGCTGCGTTCTGGTTTCCACTTCCAACCCAGATAATGTATCTGGGGTAGGAAATACGCGGGGTGAGTGCAGCTTTTGCAGAATTTGCAGAATCGCAAGCAAGGAGGGTGCACGGAGGGGAAATATGTGCAAGGACTCCAGGTGCAGGAAATGTCAGAAGGTTTTCCTCAGAATGGGGTGGTGCAAGAAGTCTTTTTTTGTCCACTATAGTGCCCATGCTGCAGATGATTTGCCTTTCCATGATGTGGGGAATAACATGGTCCTAAAGGAATTGAAGAACATAGATGAATGCAGTTTTCCATTTTTTCTATCACAGAGGTATCCTTTGAAGGATTTTGAAAAGGACTTTCCACAAGTGCCACTAGTACATTTGATACACATCAGTATGGCTTTGTCCTCCTCCTTAGCTTCTGAAGAATAAACCTTACTAGATGCGGTGGATAGGAAGGTGGAAGAACTTGAAAAGATCTTATGCAGTATGTAATTTTCCCTTTTGTGACTAAGGCCCTTTTGAAGGCTTTTCAATGGCTTTTTGACTACCTGCATGAAGGGAATAATCCTACCTGGATTTTAGGGAACATAGAACTTTTTTCCCAGTTCCTCTGTAATGTTTCATTTGGTATGTTATTGTTATCTGCCTCAGCAGGTGCAGCAATGGCATAAAGAAGGCTTTTGTGGTTGAAGCATTGGAAATTGGCCCCTTCACAAAGAGTGCTAATTCATAAGCTGCCATTTCTGGCGATAAACTGTTTGATTCTCAGTTGAATGATCTGTATCATAAATTGGTGACAGAAGAAAGGTGTTACAACCTTTCAGACTCTTTTCTGTAAAGAAACGGTTTCTTCATAAGAAGATGATGCAGGGAGTTCACAAGGACAATGTCCTTTTCAGGGCTAAGCTTGGGTCGAGGAGACATGATTTGGTGAAATCCTGGGCACAAATCCCTCTCACCTAGCATCGGACCCCACAATCCTGCCTATCAGTTGACTACGGTGGAAACAAGTGAAGGACTGATGGGTTCTATCGTCAGAAATAGGTATGTGATAGAGTTCAGTCCTTGGCATCCAGAACCTTGGGCGATGTAGACTTCATTACTAAAGTCTGAACACATTGTCGGAGATAAAGGAGCTACTGGACATCAGAACAATAATTCCAGTCCCAGAGTCACAGTGGAATCAAGGATTCTACTCAGTCCCTTCTCTGGCACTGAAAACAAATTGGAAATATCAGCCACTGCTAAATCTAAAGACATTGAACAAGCATGTACAGTACATTTCAAGTCAAATGCTCAATTTGTAAACAGTCGTCCCTCTGATTTAAAAAGAAGACTTGTAGATACCTTTGGATCCACAGAATGCATGCTTTCATGTACTAATTCTTCAGCACATGTTTTAAACCTACCATATAACCCCTGTGCTGCTTTCAAGCTTGGGTGGCTTGCCTGATTATTCCTACCATGGCTGTGGTTTCTACTGCCTATTGGGGGCATACTTTGCATCACTCTGTAATGTATGTGCTATCACTTGTTTGTTTGATTTTTCAAAATGATAATAAAATTGATTATAAAAAAAAAACATCAGCACAGCCAGAGGTACCTACGATTCAGGGTTGAGAATCAGCACTTATGGTTCAAGGCTCTAACATTCGTACTGTCGGCATCACAGAGGGTCTTCAGGAAGATACTAGCTCTGTCAGTGACAGTCTTGCAGTTGAAAGGTGCTCCGTCAGATATTTCGATATTTTCATGGTTGGCTAATATCTGCTTCTTCTTTCTTTAAAACCGAGAAGATGGGCATGATAGAGTATCAAGCCTTGGAATCACTTGGATTTTTGATGAATCTACAAATGTCTTAACTTCAAGTGGCATAGCAGCGGTGTTTAATGGAACCCTTTCCAACATTCAGGGGGGAGGAATGTTTCTGCCGGAGCAGAGATTACTGAATTTACAATACCACTTGTCAAATCTCTTAGTTCTATCCAGTGTTTCAGCTCACCTCTGGTTAACTATGCAGGGTTTAATAACATCTAAAACATCTAAAACAGCAGCTGTGCTGTAGGTTTATCATCTAAATCCTATAATCAATCATCATCTGTTGGATCATTGGTCTCCGGCGTCTCAATATTTTTAACAGATAGTTCTTGCTTTGGCAGAGATAATTCATGATCACCAATGTTGACTGGTTCCAGAAAATCTAAAAAGGGTGTGCCCATGCAATATCAATGGATGCATTTCTGTGGGTCTGGAGGGCAACTCTGGAGACGTAGAACATTTGGCACAGTAAGATAGATTGCAAACTTCCAACTGAAAGGAGGTGGCAGCAATCTGACATGCTGTTAGGAACTGTACCCAATTCACAGTGAGCAAACCAGTTATCATCAGAACTGACAATCAAGTGGTGAGGACCTACATAAATCATCACAGGGGAGCAAAAAGTCAACATCTGTGCCACCTAGCCCAATTCATGTATACATGGGCAGAAACACATCTCACATCCCTGTGCTTTCTGGGGAAGGACAATATTCATGTGGACATGCTGAGCCGCAATATACCTTCCTCTGTAGCCCTTCACTTCAGCCAGCATGTGTCTCTGGTGGTGATAGAGGACTTCAGTCAACCTTGGTTAGACCTATTTGCCTCCAAGTTGAATGCCATTTAACCCCCCCTTTTATTCAGAGATGTGGTGCCAGGCAGCGTCCAGGAAGGGGGGTGATCTGACACTACCGTGGCCAGAACGGTTGATGTATGCTATTCCACCAATTACCCTCTTCCTGAAGGTTCTGTAGACTTTCAGGACGAGAAGGTTTGTGTAATTCTGATAGTACCTTTATGTTCACGGAGGCAGTGTTTTCCGATACTAGTGTTGCTGTCAATGCAGGAACACTTTTTCTTCCAAACCATAACATATAATATTAATCTTTGGGGACAGTCAGACACGTAACCAGCTATCACAAAGTTACACATCCATTAATATACATAAAATGTTTTTGTTTTATTAGCATAGTACAAAAATGATTTATAAATATGCAAGACATCTTTTCGTAACAATCATAATCATTGCACATTAGTTTCATGTGTTCTAACACTGTTCATAGTCAGATTCTATAGCTGAGTTCAAAATATTACTTTTTACAGAGTTTCTACTTCATTTTTTGAGGAGGAGTATTTTACACAAACGTTCTATATATAATGTAAACGAAAAATAAATGCTGAGTTTTTATCTGTATCTAGCATTGACAGCTCTGCCTGTATGGGGGCTTAGCCTTCCCAATTAGTCTTTTTTTTTTTAAATAAATCAACTTTATTCATCTTATTGCAGAAGGTAAACAAAAAAGCCAACACAAAAAGCGTCCAACGTCTACATAATCTTTGCTACTATGCATATCAATCAGCGTCTCTTTAATATACACCACGCCCAGAGCATTTCCACCTCAATTCGTAATGAACTGTGATAGGGAGGATTTGGACTATGTAATGAAGATTACCAGTAAGTAATATGTTCATTACTTTATGTGCGAATTTCTAACTGGTGGTTGGTTACTTTTAGAGGTAAACCAAAAGTATAGGAAACTACTAGAAAGTAATGCACTTTTCGGTATATTTGAACTCACAGTATGTTTGCCTCCCCATGTAATTACCAAGTGGACATAAAAAGTTAAACCCTTTAACAGTTCCTGACTTGGGTACATTTAGTAGTTGCTGGATTAGTTGAACATAGAGCACTCGAGGTGGTGAACTAATCTCTGCCTTCATCTCTTACTATCTTCTAGTATTACAGCAGGTGGCCACATATGTTCTTCATGATATACGGGCCTCCCTCTTGTCAAACGTAACACTCTTCTCCTACTGAGAACAAATGATACCAAATGTCAGATGTCTCAGCTTCTTTCCCTGTAATAATGTCTTCACTTTATGTTATTGTTATAAGTGACTTGTGCCTTTCATTACTCTGGTGGTGTCTTCCCTGTTGCTCAACTAGTATGTGTGCTAGAATGCCTGATGACCTCATGGAATGTTTGGGTGCATGGCTTGAGTGAGAGTGGCAGTTGAGGGCAGCCAGGCTGAGCGACAGGGAGGTCGCTCCTGGTGGGGTTTTACATTTTCATCTACTCATCTTCCTATCTTGAACCTGACCTGGAACTTAACCCTGAAAAAAGCTATCTTATTTATATACCTGGCTCAAGGACTTTTTCGTTTACTACAGTTATGTTAATTGGTTCTTGGTATAGCGCAACAACTTCTCTTTGTAGGGACACCTTGATGCTGTGATTGCTATATGGATGAAAGAATGGCATCTAATTAGAACAACCAGGTTTTGAAATATTTTTTTAACTAGCTGTTGGACTTGGCCCTGTTTGCAGGGTTATCCCAGAACTTTTTGCCTTCCTCCTAGCCTTTTTACGGACATGGTGTTGGTGGTTCTAGGACTCCGGGCACTTTAGCACTGCTGTCCAGTGTATGGTGCTTGTGCTCTCTCTGGTAAACATGGTTAGATTGGTCTACACCTGTTTGGCATATTTAATTTACCTGTCAGTTCCTTGTAAAGTGGTATCTAGGATGCCCAGGGCCAGTAAATTAAACGCTACTAGTGGGCTTGCAGCGCTGGTTGCGCCACCCACCGAAGGTGCCTTTCAAACCTGTCTCAGGCCTCTACCATTGCAGGGCCTGTGCGCGCAGTGTTACTGCCGCTGCGACGTGACACCTAAAGTGTGTGCCATGTCTATGACCCCCCTTTTACTGCATTTCAGTCACCCTTAAGGTAGGCCTTAGCTAGCCCTATGGGCAGGGTGCATTGTAGGTAAAAGGTAGGACATGTACCTTGAGTGTGAGGCATATCCTGGTAGTGACAAACAGCCATTTTGGTTTCTCACTGCTGTGAGACTGCCCTCTCAAGGAATGAATTGAGGGTTCTTTGATAAGTGTTTCAGTATTAATTCCTGATATGAGAGGAGCAGTGTGGTCAAGTTTGGTATGTTTGTAATAGTAATAATAAATGCTGCGCAATGGTGTGCACAGATTTATTATCACTATTTTAGAAATGCCACTTGGCATTTTTGTTTGCTATGTGTCTGCCTGCCTGATTTGTATTGCATACCTGGCTCTGGATTGACGGGCTGGTGAGGTGTGTTGCTCCAGGGAGGGCAGGGTGAGTCAGCACAACGCTGAATAGGAGATCTGCATTTGGAGTACTGGGCGGAGTAGACCTCTGACCCTGAAGAAGTCGATGAATGCTGGCTCCGGACCCCCGTGGTGTATCTAATGGCTGAGCCCAATCTGACAAAGCAGGGTGGAAGCCTGGTAAAAAGAGTGCTTCCACACACAACGGAACCAGTTGAGACTGGTTCCCCCAAGCCATGTGCCAGGGCAGACAAAGAGCAATGCACTATAAATATTTGGGCTGTGACCACATGAGGGTGTGCTTTTTAGAGCGGTGAGGCCGAAGGACTGCTGGGCAAGGAGGAACCACCGTGGGACCCAGGTGCAGCTTCCTGGGGGTCACTATGTGCTGGGCTACCTGTGCCCAGCTCTGCCCCTCTGCATTTTTGGACTTAGCGCCTCGTAAGCGCTACATCTTAAGGACCTGAGCCCAAAGCGTAGGACTCCAACTTTGCTTGGGTGTCAGGAGGGCATGGTGGGCCTTATTTGTTTTATTCTCCTGAGAACCAGAAAATGACGGAGACACTGCTCAGTGAAGCAAGGAAGCAAGTCAAGCCTTTTGCCTGGCTGTGGGTGGTTCAAAAGGGGGTGGTGATGGACAGAGTATCTGAATTAAGCAGAACACTCCTACCCAGTCAAAAGATCAGGGCTTGATCCATCACCGTTTTTTAGCTCACTACACCATCCCAGTTCAGAACCCGGCTACATGCAAATTAGTCTGACCCTGGCCCAGTGCATCATGGGAACAGGGCAGACCAAACTACCAAGCCAATTCTTTACTGGAAAGGAAACAAGCTTCCGGGGACCGGTTTCTGGCATTACAGCCGTCTTCGGCCCGGCTTGCTTGAATCCTGATGGTGCAGTGAGCAAGGGACTCACATCTGAGCATACACTTCCACACTTGTGGTGGCCAAAACGATTCAAAAGGGGGTGGTGATGGACAGAGTATCTGAATTAAGCAGAACACTCCTACCCAGTCAAAAGATCAGGGCTTGATCCATCACCGTTTTTTAGCTCACTACACCATCCAAGTTCAGAACCCGGCTACATGCAAATTAGTCTGACCCTGGCCCAGTGCATCATGGGAACAGGGCAGACCAAACTACCAAGCAAATTCTTTACTGGAAAGGAAACAAGCTTCCGGGGACCGGTTTCTGGCATTACAGCCGTCTTCGGCCCGGCTTGCTTGAATCCTGATGGTGCAGTGAGCAAGGGACTCACATCTGAGCATACCCTTCCACACTTGTGGTGGCCAAAACGATTCAAAAGGGGATGGTGATGGACAGAGTATCTGAATTAAGCAGAACACTCCTACCCAGTCAAAAGATCAGGGCTTGATCCATCACCGTTTTTTAGCTCACTACACCATCCCAGTTCAGAACCCGGCTACATGCAAATTAGTCTGACCCTGGCCCAGTGCATCATGGGAACAGGGCAGACCAAACTACCAAGCCAATTCTTTACTGGAAAGGAAACAAGCTTCCGGGGACCGGTTTCTGGCATTACAGCCGTCTTCGGCCCGGCTTGCTTGAATCCTGATGGTGCAGTGAGCAAGGGACTCACATCTGAGCATACCCTTTCACACTTGTGGTGGCCAAAACGATTCAAAAGGGGGTGGTGATGGACAGAGTATCTGAATTAAGCAGAACACTCCTACCCAGTCAAAAGATCAGGGCTTGATCCATCACCGTTTTTTAGCTCACTACACCATCCCAGTTCAGAACCCGGCTACATGCAAATTAGTCTGACCCTGGCCCAGTGCATCATGGGAACAGGGCAGACCAAACTACCAAGCCAATTCTTTACTGGAAAGGAAACAAGCTTCCGGGGACCGGTTTCTGCCATTACAGCCGTCTTCGGCCCGGCTTGCTTGAATCCTGATGGTGCAGTGAGCAAGGGACTCACATCTGAGCATACCCTTCCACACTTGTGGTGGCCAAAACGATTCAAAAGGGGGTGGTGATGGACAGAGTATCTGAATTAAGCAGAACACTCCTACCCAGTCAAAAGATCAGGGCTTGATCCATCACCGTTTTTTAGCTCACTACACCATCCCAGTTCAGAACCCGGCTACATGCAAATTAGTCTGACCCTGGCCCAGTGCATCATGGGAACAGGGCAGACCAAACTACCAAGCCAATTCTTTACTGGAAAGGAAACAAGCTTCCGGGGACCGGTTTCTGGCATTACAGCCGTCTTCGGCCCGGCTTGCTTGAATCCTGATGGTGCAGTGAGCAAGGGACTCACATCTGAGCATACCCTTCCACACTTGTGGTGGCCAAAACGATTCAAAAGGGGGTGGTGATGGACAGAGTATCTGAATTAAGCAGAACACTCCTACCCAGTCAAAAGATCAGGGCTTGATCCATCACCGTTTTTTAGCTCACTACACCATCCCAGTTCAGAACCCGGTTACATGCAAATTAGTCTGACCCTGGCCCAGTGCATCATGGGAACAGGGCAGACCAAACTACCAAGCCAATTCTTTACTGGAAAGGAAACAAGCTTCCGGGGACCGGTTTCTGGCATTACAGCCGTCTTCGGCCCGGCTTGCTTGAATCCTGATGGTGCAGTGAGCAAGGGACTCACATCTGAGCATACCCTTCCACACTTGTGGTGGCCAAAACGATTCAAAAGGGGGTGGTGATGGACAGAGTATCTGAATTAAGCAGGACACTCCTACCCAGTCAAAAGATCAGGGCTTGATCCATCACCGTTTTTTAGCTCACTACACCATCCCAGTTCAGAACCCGGCTACATGCAAATTAGTCTGACCCTGGCCCAGTGCATCATGGGAACAGGGCAGACCAAACTACCAAGCCAATTCTTTACTGGAAAGGAAACAAGCTTCCGGGGACCGGTTTCTGGCATTACAGCCGTCTTCGGCCCGGCTTGCTTGAATCCTGATGGTGCAGTGAGCAAGGGACTCACATCTGAGCATACCCTTCCACACTTGTGGTGGCCAAAACGATTCAAAAGGGGGTGGTGATGGACAGAGTATCTGAATTAAGCAGAACACTCCTACCCAGTCAAAAGATCAGGGCTTGATCCATCACCGTTTTTTAGCTCACTACACCATCCCAGTTCAGAACCCGGCTACATGCAAATTAGTCTGACCCTGGCCCAGTGCATCATGGGAACAGGGCAGACCAAACTACCAAGCCAATTCTTTACTGGAAAGGAAACAAGCTTCCGGGGACCGGTTTCTGGCATTACAGCCGTCTTCGGCCCGGCTTGCTTGAATCCTGATGGTGCAGTGAGCAAGGGACTCACATCTGAGCATACCCTTCCACACTTGTGGTGGCCAAAACGATTCAAAAGGGGGTGGTGATGGACAGAGTATCTGAATTAAGCAGAACACTCCTACCCAGTCAAAAGATCAGGGCTTGATCCATCACCGTTTTTTAGCTCACTACACCATCCCAGTTCAGAACCCGGCTACATGCAAATTAGTCTGACCCTGGCCCAGTGCATCATGGGAACAGGGCAGACCAAACTACAGAGCCAATTCTTTACTGGAAAGGAAACAAGCTTCCGGGGACCGGTTTCTGGCATTACAGCCGTCTTCGGCCCGGCTTGCTTGAATCCTGATGGTGCAGTGAGCAAGGGACTCACATCTGAGCATACCCTTCCACACTTGTGGTGGCCAAAACGATTCAAAAGGGGGTGGGTGGTGCCATCGCTGAAAGCGGCAAATCAGGCAGAGGGGTCCAGGAGAGGGTACCGGAGGTCAGGCAGGTGTGCCTGATTGGGGTCCAGGCTCTCGTGGTGGCAAGGAGAGCCCCGCGTGTCCCCAGATGCTGAAAAGGAGAGGGCTCCCACTGGGCCCATGTGGCCGATACTTAAGGCCACCCTTTTCTGAGCCTGAGAATCGGGCTCCCCGCCCTGTTTGGTCCGGTAGTCCGTACCACTCTGCCTTGCCCCCAGAGGAACAGTAGGGCTGGAGGAAGTCAGGTGACGCCAGCCTGATCTTGGGTGGAGCCTCTCCCCCCGAAAGAGGAAGCCAGGCAGGAACTGCGCTTTGATGGTGGGCGGGTCCACCATGGGGATTGCGCTGGAGCCTTGCGGGCTCCCAGGATCATAGGCAAAGGGTCTCTACTATCATTGAAGAAGCGAGGAGCCCTGGGCCGTTCTCTGCCAACGTCATAGCAGTGCCGCATGGTTGTGGCCGCTGCATCTGAGCCTTACACTGAGGGAGCCATTTTTGGAAGGCTCCATGCTTGGGGAAAGCAGCGCTCCTCTCTCTCCCGGCTCCCGTAAGAGTCAGCCCACATCCTGGAGGAGTACAACTCAGCCCCCAAAAGAATGGTGAGTGGGGCTGAGTTTCTGCATGGTCAGCTCTGATCGCCGTGAAAGTGGAGAAGACAGCCCTGATGAGTGGGCTAAAATCGCGCATTGTTGGTGCCTGTGAGGGGCACCAGAGGAGCTCTGGTGAAGGGTGCTCACAGGGCACTGTTGGTACTCATGGTTGATTTTTCTCAGCTGCGACATGAGGGGTCATTGTTGTGGGTCTCAGGAGAGACCAGGGTGGGTTACACCCTCGCCCCATATTGAGCCCTGACTTTTGGGACAGAGGGCATTTGAGCCCCAGTGAAAGGCCAATGAGCCTGGGGTCAGGTTTGGTACCTGTGTGTGCCAGGAGGACTCAAGGCCCTAAGGAAAGGTGATGTATGCACCTGGGGAATGTTACTATGGTGCACTCCTAATTGAGATTTATACATAATGTGTTTATTCCTATTATGATTGTTGCTAAATGTGATGTATGCACCATGTGTTGATGCCTAATGCAATGCTATAATGTTTATGTGTAATGTATTCCAGAGTACAGTATTTTACCATTAGTTACTGGTGGTGTTATTCCTACTACTTGTGCTGGGTGATGGCTCTGACTAGGGGTGGGTGGACATCTCCGTCCCACTTACGGAATGTGCGGAGATTTGCCCCTTCCACCTTCTGCAAAGAAGGCGGAGAAACGGGACAAATCTCTGCACACTCGGGGGCGGAACGGAAGTTGGCCGCCCGCCTCCAGCGTACCTTATCGCGGGGTCATCTTCCTTGTCTATCTAGCCTTCTTCTTGAAACTGCGCATGCACGGGAGCCTGCGCATGCGCATTCCAGGCGAGGAATGCGCATGCGCAGGCTCCCGCGCATGCGCAGTTCCAAGAAGAAGGCTATACAGACAAGGAAGATGAGCCAGTGATAAGGTAAGTGCCAAGCCATGCCTTCCCTGGACCGGAAACAAGCTGCCGAGGACCGGTTTCTGGCATTCCAGCCGTCTTCAGCCCGGCTTGCTTGAATCCAGTGGCAAAGTGAGCAAGGGACTCACGTCTGAGCATACCCTGTACGCCAGAAACCAGTCCTCGGAAACTTGTTTCCGGTCCTGGGAAGGCATGGCTTGGCAGTTCGGGCTGGACTGTTCCCATGAGGCACAGGATCAGACTGATTTGCCCTATAGCCATGTCTGAACTGGGGTAGCAGAGTGGGCTAAAGAACGGTGATGGGTCAAACCCAGATCTTTTGACTAGGTGTGTGTGTTTGATTGGTTCAGATGCTCCGTCCATCACCACCCCCTTTTGTACCGCTATTGGCCGCCATAAGTGTGGCAGGGTATGCTCAGACGTGAGTCCCTTGCTCACTTTGCCACTGGATTCAAGCAAGCCGGGCTGAAGACAGCTGTAATGCCAGAAACCGGTCCTCGGAAGCTTGTTTCCGGTCCAGGGAAGGCATGGCTTGGCAGTTCGGGCTGGACTGTTCCCATGAGGCACAGGGTCAGACTGATTTGCATATAGCCATGTCTGAACTGGGGTGGCAGAGTGGGCTAAAGAACGGTGATGGGTCAAACCCAGATCTTTTGACTGGGTGTGAGTGTTTGATTGGTTCAGATGCCCCGTCTATCACCACCCCCTTTTGTACCGTTTATTTTAGGGAAGGCATTTGTGAACATCTGATTGAAAGAAATACAGATCCACAGTGTTTGGTGGCTTTTGGGATACACAGAACACCGTTTCAATTGTACTGTTTGTAGTTTTATATGTAGTCTCCGTGTTGGAAGGAAAGACTTTATTTTTCTTGAAACATGTGTGCTAATTTCCCTTCCAATCACAGCCTGACTGTCCTCCTCACACTGTCCAATCCATTCATTTAATATTGGTGCTACTTCTGAAGAATGACGAATTTTAGCATTCACACCTTGAACCTCTTCTATCATGCACAAGGTAGGCACTTGTCTTTTGTTTCTCTTTGAAAGCAAAGAAACATTCTTCCCATAAAATACCGTGTAAGGGATGTGGCTGTGTTGTGTGTCCATTACTGATGGCCCGTTAGTTTTCAAGCCAGCAAACTGACAAGTAGTTGCGTTGTGTTCAGTGTCTTTCAGCCCATTCCCAATTTTGTCAACAATACTCTGATTTATTAGCGTTCCTGTAACATCTGGTTTCTGTCTTCAGCTTCCAAGTCACAAAATTGTGGGCTGTTAAGCTGCACAACTCCCTGGTCAGAATACAGACTTGCAAAACCCTCTTTTTCTGGAATATGTAGAATTTCTGCTGAAACTGAATTTGTGAGCAACATTTTTTCTTTTAAAGTTCATCATATGAGCCATTCTGTCGCTCACAATTGTTTATTTTGCCAGAATTGTGCTTTTTGTCTTCATGCTTAGATTTTCCCTTTTCCTGATAGGCCAGTATTTAGGTCGAGCGACCTATCTCAATGCGCATGCGCATTGAGCGGGAGCAAGATATATAGGGGCTTATCGAGAGTTTACCTAACTGGCGATTCCACTGGTGATTTGTTGCCGTGCATGTGCTTTTTAGGTCATTGCGCAAGCGCAAGCCCTAAAAAGCGCGTGCACAATGCCACCAGCCGCCTGCCTCGCATTACCACATCAAAGGCGGCGTGTCTCAGGCCCCTGCTGCTTCACACCCTCATGCCGCTCTCCCCGCTCAGCCCCCTCCCCTGCCCGCCGTGTAGCATTTCTCCTCCCCCCTCCCCACAGCAATGCCCTCCGTCTTGTTTTACCCGTTTCTTCTTTTCTCTATCTGTCCCGCGTCCCTTTCTCTCTTTGCCTCACAGCGTCTTTTTTTTTTTGCTTCTGATGCCCGTTAAAAATTCCACCTTTGTTTTCCCTTTACACCGCATCAGCGTGTCTCAACTCTCCCATTGTCACGTTTTCTGCATTTCTTTTTCTCTCGTTTGCCTCCTCCCCCATTTCCAGTCTCCGCTTATCTCTTGTCTACTCCATCTATCTACCCTCTCCCTTCCTCCTCTTCCCTATCTTCCTCCCCGCTCCTTCCTCCACCTGTCTAAACTCTTTCTTCCATAGCCGCCTAGTTTCCAGTTCGCTTGTGTGACATTTCAGTGTTTGCAATGTGCTTATATGTGAAATGTCATTGGCGCATTTTCCATTTTGTGTGCCACTGTGAGTTACAGTTTATCGCAAGTCCAGCTTTGCCTTTGTTGCCGATTTCAGAGTAACCTGTGCAACCTAGAAACAGTGACATGATTAGGAATGTAGCTGGGTACATTTTGTTGTTTCCTGTGTAAACGGTATAACATGTTGGGTGTTGCATGCGTCCCAGGCTAACTTATAAAAATATAAGAAAATAGACAAAGACCAGGCTGACTACAGTGCCATTTTACTAGGGCACAGCTGTCTCTATCAAGCACTGGTGTCAGCAGTTGCTGACTTCTACCA
Source organism: Lissotriton helveticus (assembly GCF_964261635.1). Classification (NCBI taxonomy): domain Eukaryota; kingdom Metazoa; phylum Chordata; class Amphibia; order Caudata; family Salamandridae; genus Lissotriton; species Lissotriton helveticus. Next base: position 1,739,160,669 of record NC_136065.1, read on the forward strand.
TACGTAGCCATAGTAAAGAACAAGCATTGGCACAGCCAATAGGTCTCGCCTTTGGGACCTTGTAAGTATTTCATTATGCAGCACAATATTCTTGGTGCAACATCAACTGTTGCATGGCTAAACACTTATAATGGCCCAAAGGCGAGACCTATTGGCTATGCCAATGTTTGTTCATTGTGGAGGCGCCACTTCTGAGCCATGAGCTTGGGTGCCGGGTGCCATGACTCTTTTGTGGTGGCAACTCGAGATTGTCATTTTCACACAAGGTGCACTGCTGTTGATGCCTTGCTTCACTGAAGCACTTACCTCCTTTCCCACCTGTGCCATAGAGAATGGATGTAAGCTGGCGCAGTCATGGGAAAATTCCACTGGTTTCCTTTGCAACCAGAAAGGACAATCCAGAGGAGAGGAAATCTCATTCGCTGTGAACACAAAATAGACAGAAAGCCGCAAGAAAGCGCTATCCGTTGAACTCATGGAGGAGCCTGAAGGAGATGTCCCTGGAGAAGACAAACAGAAGCAACTGTTCCTCAACAAACATTTAGTCTCAAAGGGGCAGGTGGTAAAACTAATTTGCACTGTTGTTTGCCTCCTCAACTTGCCGGATGCAGCCTCCCTTATCAACATCAAAACCCAATGTCAAACTGCGGTCAAAAAGTTTTTGCCCCTCCACTTGCATCGAACAGGGCTGTTTAAGGTTGCCCACTTGTGTGTGAGACAACACTGATTAACATCTAGTTTTGCGGGCAGCACTGTCATACGACCCACTGCTCATGGAGGCATAATGTAAGGCTGAGTGCATCTCCCTTGTGCGGTCTTCCCGCCGGACACCATTAAGAGGGAGAGGCGGTCACTGTTCACAATTAGGAGCCATGGCAGACACTCCTCCTCCAATCCTGTGACCTTGTGAGCGCATGTATGTTTATCCTTGTTTTATTTTAATATCACCCCTTAGTTTATTGCTCTACAGTTCTTTTATTTTTCTCCACCTTAAGCCAACCAAATCACTATTCTATTTAGACAATAGCACTACCATGTATAATTGATGTCCCCTGCCCATGGGGCCTTTGTTTTCATATATCTGTCCACCTTACCCAATGGGATCCCTCCTTTTGTATACCTGTTCCTCTAAGTCCATAGGTTTTCAATGCACTTGTCAATGGGATGCCTGCTCTTGTTTCTATCTTTCTCCACCCACATGATCCTACCCTTGTAGATCTGCCTTCCTGCACCCAAACAATCACTGTGCTGTACATGAGGTAAAATGGTCACATTTACCTCATGTAACTTAATGTATGCTTTTGTAATTTTGGTTCATTTGTAATTTTCTGTTCCTATTGTGAAGCGCTCTGACGCCTTCGGGTAAAGTCGGCGCTATATAAAAACGCATAAATACATATTTGATTAACGCTGCTCATGGGATCACTACAGTCATTTGTCTGCCCTCCATAATCAGCAGCATTGCAGCACTTGTAAATTTGTTCTCAGCTCTCTGTGGGATCCCTGCACTTGTGTATTTGACCTCCTCAGACCAACAGATCATTGTGCGTGCTTGTCTGTCCTTGCCTCTCATAAAATGTCTGTTATTGGACCTTAGTAGAAATACATATAAAGTTAATGCAAAAAAACACTGACATTCCCCAATTACAGTGGCCTGCATGAGTGAACAAAGAATTACTTCCAGGCCTACTTCAGTGGAAAGAACCATAAGGGTAGTTGGTGATAATAACTATAGCTGGCGAATATCAGTACAGGGGTGTGGAATTCGTATCGCTCAACATCCAAGAAAACAAGCCATTTTTTCCCTCACTAAATACCCCCCTGTGGTATCTCCCTCTTTCTGCCCCCCGGCGGCTCTGCGTGTGATGGTGCTGCCCGCGGTGACATCACTTAGAATGTCACCGCGACCAGCGTTCCAAGGCGAGCGCCGGGGACACTCTGAGGCGACAGCAGTTCGAGAGGCTGTGGCTGGGGTCACGGGAGTTTGTACTTTAGAATAAAGACTTCCTTGTTATTCACCACCCTGTGTACTGGCCATCTTTTGGTGAATTCCACACTGGCGACGAGGGTTAAAGCCTCTCGTGACCTCAACACGCCCAGAAGAGCGCAGCTGTCGGAAGGGAAGAAGATGAACAACAGCTGACTCGAGTAACCCAGCCGGCCGAAGGGAAAGGCATTTGAGTCAAAGTGAAACTGACTGCGACGCGAAGAGCTGACTGGAGTGAGAAGCGGCTCAAGGAGAGAACGTGTTGTCGACTCGAAGGAAGGCAGAGGGATCGTAGGTGCCTGGGGAGTAACGGGTGAAGTCTCCTTCTAACACACACCCTGGAGGTGAGGTACGCCTGTTTGTGACCCTGCGCGCTGACCCCAGACCTTCCGCCCACGTTGTGTGTGTGGCGAGCCTTGATATCAGCAGCTGACAAGGTGAAGTAATCTCCCGGTTCTTGTCGGAGACTGCCAGCGGCCAGTAATAGTGCCACAAGAGCTGAAACTGTGAGCCAGGCGCGTAGCTTCCAGCCCTTCATCTGAGACTTTCACCGCGCGCCCTCTTCTTTTATTAGCAACAGGGCAGCGTTGTGTGTTGACGCCGCAGAGGCGTTTGAATACTGGCCTCCCTTGGTGGATCCTCCCTCAGACCTCTACTATAGTGGCGCGTGTCAATTGGTGCACAGTTGTAGAAAGTACAAACAGGGCAGCGCGTGAAGAGAGATTTGGCGGAGGTGAAGTGCAGGATTTCCTACCGCATTTCATGAGAATCATAGCGCTTTGGGCTGCCATTTGAAGTTAACTTGCCAGCGCTGCGAGGAAGTATGGGGCGTTTAGGCGACACCGCAGATCGTGTGTGAAACACCTGGAGGACTCTGAGAGTGCGACGTGGGAGGAGAAAGGAGCCTAGGAGCGCAGTGGGACAGTGTTTCTATTCAGAAAGTGCTCATTTTTATGCGCTGTAGGATTCTGGTTTTGGGTTTTGCATCCCCTGTGGCCTAACAGTGAATTGTCTTGCACTCGTGAAGCATTGGTGGCGATTTTGACCTCCGTGGAGCAGTTGTAGAAGAATATGCGCATTGGAAAAATGTAATCCCCCTGGGAGTGCTGCCCTCACAGACTGCACCAAGGAAGCATATCTGTCTTGAAACATTTAGAGCACAGCATTGAACTTTCTAGGGGCAGGCTGTGCGCCTTGCACATTCAGCCCCAGAGTGTATGACTGTACAAAGGAAAAAAAGGGGAAAGTTTTCACGCTGTATTTTGTAACCCCACCTTCCCCTGAGGGTTCTTTAGTATATTTACATAATTTCTGTGTCATCATTAGCAGGTTCCATCTTCTGCGTGTATGTGTTAGGAAGGAGAGCTGCGCAGAGGTGGTTAGGCATTTCCCTCCCATTATAGTTGTCTTCACCGGTAGTTCCTCCTTCCCCAAGACACATCTATTTGGCACAGACTTCAGGTTCCCACTTCACGCAGCTAAGTTACAAGGTAGACAGGTGCATGTTTGAAGGGTAAAGTTGTTTTGTCTTTTGTGAAGTAAGCATGCAAAGTGTGACCCCTCCCCCCTTTTTCTTAACCAACCCAGGTGATCCCACCATCCTGTGGAAAAAATGGAAAAAGGTGTTCCTAAATTACGCTACTGTGTGTGGGCCCAACCTAGGACTAGAAAGAAAGGTTGCATTACTGGCCTATTACTTGGGCGCAGAGGGAGAGGAAGTCCTAGACCATCTCCCAGATTTAGGAGCGCAGGAGGCAAGGGGTCTGAATGAATTTGAAGTTAGTCTAAAGAAGTTAGATTTACACTACCTCCCCAAGACCAGCACTATCATGGAGAGGTACCATTTTGGTAAGAGAGCACAGAAGGAAGGGGAGTCTATAGAAGACTTTGTGTCTGAATTGAGGAAGTTAGCTGCAACGTGCAAGTTTGGGGGAGCGAGCGAGGAGAGAATTAGGGATCAGTTTGTCTTGACCTGCAGGATGGAGCGGGTGCGTGAAGAGCTATGGCTTAAAGATGACCCGCCGTTGAGAGAAGTTCTCATCATAGCCAAGCAGGTAGAGCACATGTTGCAGTGCGTCAAGGAGATTAAGCAAGATGCAGGGGAGAAGAAGAACGATGACAAGACCAGTATCAGTGAGGTGGTGTCCGAATGTGAGACTGTGTCTGTAGTTAAAGGTCAGAAGGCAGTGGGCAAGGAACAGAAGGAAGGCAGGCCAGGAGGATCGTTCAAAGGTACCTGCTACAGGTGTGGCAAACAAGGGCACCTAGCCAACGACAGGGAGTGTCCCGCCCTCAGATTCACATGCAACAAGTGTGGTAAGAAAGGCCATTTTAAGCAATTTTGCAAGAGTGGGCAGGGGGCCAGTAGACAGAGTAGAGACAGAACGAATGTGGTGTGCGACGAGTTTGTTGTGCAAGTACAAGAGTTGAAGGCGCCTGGTCTCAGAAACACCATGTGTGCAGAGGTTACAGTACAAGTTGGTGAAGATCAAGTCGATAGTCCAAAAGACACCATAAAAGTAGGAGAGGTTGACCTAGAGGCGTTGTTTGACTCCTGTTCTAGAATAACAATTATCAATGCCAAGGAGTTCTCACGTGTGTCTAAAGGAAAGATACTCTTGAAGAGGTTAGACCTGAGGCCAGGAGGGTATGCGGGGCGCCCCATCTCCATGAAGGGATACTTTCTGAGTAAAATTGAATACAGGAACAGGACCACTGTGTCTAAAGTATATGTATCTACTGTAGGAGACAACATTTTGGGGTGGCGAGCTCAGAAGGGTTTGGGTGTGTATCTCAATCCCAACAGCAATCCCCAGATTTTGATACAGGAGATACAAGAATGTGGGTCTGACATCACAAAAGGATTTGAAGAGGTGTTTAGGGAAGGGCTTGGGTGTTTGAAGAACTACTGTCACAAAATAAAACTGAAGGTGAATGCCAAGCCCGTTGTGGCAAAAGTTAGAAGACTCCCCATAGCCATTCAGGAGGAGGTCAGATCTGAATTGGAGAAGCTGTGTAAGGCAGGAGTCATCGAACCTGTGGAAGCAACTGAATGGTTGGCGCCCATCGTGGCAGCGAAGAAGAAGGATGGGTCAGTCCGGCTCTGCATTGATTTGAGGGCACTCAATAAAGAGGTCGTCGTTGACCGATACCCCTTGCCGAACATCACCCAAATGATGAGCATGCTAGAGGGTGCCAAGGTGTTTTCCACCCTCGATCTCACCTCGGCCTATTTCCAGATAAAACTTCACGAGGAGTCTCAGGAACTCACTGCTTTTGTGACACCCATGGGCGCTTACAAGTTCAAAAGGATGCCTTTCGGCTTAGTCTCGGCGGCTGCCGTGTTCCAAAGAATCATGAGCAACATCCTGAAAGGCATCCCAGGCGTCATGTGTTACCAGGATGATGTACTTGTTTTTGCTAAGAACCAAGTTGAGCATGATGAGAGACTGAGATGTGTGCTGAGGAGGTTTTTGTCCCAAGGCCTTACCGTAAAGAAGAACAAATGTGTCTTTAGCTGTGCGGAGTTGGATTTCCTGGGTCACAAGATAACGACAGAAGGCATACGTCCAAAGGCCGAACTACAAAACACCATCGTGAATCTGTCACCCCCCAAAAGCAAAGATGAGATCAAATCTTTCATGGGGATGTTGGAGTTCTATGGAAAGTTCATAAGAAACTTGGCAGGCAGGACTTACGCCATCAGGCTGTTGCTGAAAAAAGAAAGCGAATTCAAATGGAGCCAGGAATGCCAGAGCGAGTTCGAGGATGTTAGGAGAGCCCTTGCAGAAGCCCCTAGCTTGAAGTCATACCTGCCCGGCAACTATCCTCACCACTGATGCTAGTGCAAAAGGGTTGGGAGCTGTCCTCACCCAGAAAGGCGTGGAAGGAGAAGAAGCCGTAGCCTTTGCATCAAGGTCACTCCAGAAGTCTGAGAACAACTACTCAGTCATCGAAAAGGAAGCATTGGCGGTATCTTGGGCTGTAGGAAAATTCAGAGACTTCCTGTGGGGTACGCAGTTCACCCTCCGTACCGACCACAAACCGTTGGTAGAAGTATTCAGCAAAAAAGGTTTGGATGCCATCTCCAGCAGGATAAGGCGTTGGGTGGTCAGCCTCCAGGAGTACACGTTCAATGTCGAATATGTCCCAGGAACGCAAAACCTCGCAGCTGACTGCCTGTCCAGACTTGTCGGTGGTGTAGAAGCAAGTGGAATGCGAGAAAAACCAGATGAAGAAGAAGAGGGATACATGGTTGAGAATGTCTGCGCCATCCAGAAGGCGTTGGGTGAAGAAACGTGGAGAAAGGCACAGGAAGAGGACAGGATTATGGAGGAAATTTGCAGAAGAGTGAGGGATGGGTGGAAGCACGGTGACAAACGAGATGAAGAACTACGGCCCTTCCTGGCCGTTAAGGACGAGTTAACCATTGTCGACGGATGCCTGTTCAGGGGAACAAGGCTCGTGCCGCCAGCAGCTGTGAGAGACAACCTGGTCGAGATAGCACACGAAGGGCACTTGGGCATCACCAAGACCAAGCAAAGACTCAGGGAGAGCTATTGGTGGCCGAACATGGACCTGGTCACCGAAAGGAGAATCAGGGAATGCATCCCGTGCTGCAATAGCGACAAGGTCTTGAAGCAACTAACACCACCCATGGTGTGTAGGCCGCTCCCGTCAGGACCATGGGATGAGTTGGCTTTAGACATCGTGGGCCCGTTGTCTGGGGAGCTGCGGACACCTTACATCTTAGTGCTCGTGGATTTATATTCTCGGTGGCCAGAGATAAAGCTCGTCAGTGAGGTCACGACAAAGACTGTCATAGGATTTCTACAGGAGGTATTTATCCGAGAAGGGCTCCCCAGCAACATCCTCACTGACAACGGAGTGCAACTATGCTCGAAAGAAATGGAAGACTTCCTAGAAGAAAGGGGCATCAGACACAAGCGATGTGCATTATACCACCCAGAAACCAATGGCATGGTCGAACGCTTTAACAAAACAATCAAGGAGAGCATCCAGCTGGCCAAAGCCAGTGGCATAAGTTGGAAAGAAGAGGTGTGGAGGCGTCTGGAAGCATACAGGTTCACGCCGCATCAGACGACGGGCGTCACCCCGTTCGAGTTGCTCCGCGCAAGGACACCCAACACTAAGCTTACCCCGGGGTGGATGGAATGGCACAAGGGGTGGTCGGACCGAACCAAAGAAAAGGAGAGCCTGAGGAAACAGGAGCAGGCCATGAAGGTGAGGAAAGAAGGATACGACCAACGCAAGGCCACACGGGAGGTCGAGTTCAAAGTAGGTGACAATATCAAAATCAAAGCTCCCACAGGGAAGGCAAGCTGGTCAGAGTACAGCAGTCCCACCAAAATCACTAAGCTTTTCAAGAATGCAGTCAAAACTCAAGAAGGGAAAATATGGAATCTAGGGAGAGTGGTCAGGTACCACCCTCCAGTAGAAGTCACTGAAGGTGCAAGAGAGGGGGAGAGTGGTCCCAGACTAGATAGTGGTCTCGCCATCAGGAGGCCGTCGAGTGTCTCTCACCCAGGCCACAGGCCCAACAGGAGAGTGACCAGACCTCCCAGACACTTTGACCAATATGTAATGATGTAACTATTGCCATTCTGCCTAATGCAAGTTTTTCCTTATTTCTGTTTCCTGCTCATTGTTCTAGCTAATGTTTTCTATTTCTGCAGGGAAGGGGGATGTGTGGTATCTCCCTCTTTCTGCCCCCCGGCGGCTCTGCGTGTGATGGTGCTGCCCGCGGTGACATCACTTAGAATGTCACCGCGACCAGCGTTCCAATGCGAGCGCCGGGGACACTCTGAGGCGACAGCAGTTCGAGAGGCTGTGGCTGGGGTCACGGGAGTTTGTACTTTAGAATAAAGACTTCCTTGTTATTCACCACCCTGTGTACTGGCCATCTTTTGGTGAATTCCACACCCCCCTCCCCCCTCCACTCCACTGCTTTACAGTACCACTGTATGGATTTGTCAAATAGTATTGTTTCCCACTAAAGCAAAATGTGTGTCCCTATACATAAATTAAACTTGAATATATGATTTATTAATAAAAAGGCTTCCCTTTGGGGAGGGTGTTCTGGGCAAATTATTTGACCTCAGCTCGCATTTTTACGTTAATATAGTCATAGCTGGAGTGTACAGTTCCTGTAAAAGCTTATAATACAGTATCACATGCACTTTTCATTAAATAAGCAGTCCACTGCAAACCAAATTTATAAGGGCAATAGCTTTCACTTTTACAAATGCGAGACCAATTGCATTGCAAATGCTCGTTAATTTGGCCCCCTGTTGTCAACATGTGTCCAATACTTTTTTCAGTTAAAAAAGAAATGTATTAGAGTAAAATATTACAATAGTGTACAAAATATAAGAACAATGAATGTAATAAGATTATACATACTGTATCAGTTGGATTGGAGGAGTACCCAAAGTATAGGAGAAACAATCTAATATTACATAAATTTTCCAATACTTTTAATACACTGTTCTGATATTTTTAAGTATGTGCTTGCAGAACGCATTGCTCACACTCAGAAGTGTCGGCTCACATAACAGCAAGCATATCTCTGACTAGTGATACTCGAAATATGGCCCCACAAGCCAATGGCGGCCCGACAGGCCTTTATTTGTGGCCACATACAATTTATATAGAGAATAAACAATAAGGGATCCTTCAAAAATGTTACTTCTGGAAGCATTTTATGTATTTTCAAAGACAGTCCCATATTCCCTATTCCTTTAATGAGAGAATGTTGTAGAAAAACGGTTACAAAATTGTTACAGCACCACTATGCACCTCTCACCAGGCCCAGTTCTAGCGATGGGTCGGGTGGGTCAGGCCCATCCAAACATGAGCCTGGCCCACCCAAACATGAGCCTTGGCCCTCACAGTGAATCTGCCAACGATGCACAGCGATAATAACAAATGTACTGATAACTCTGGTGATTTATGATCCTGCTGGAGAGCAATGATTTTGTCTGTTGGTAGTTTTTAAATGCAGATAAACTGAATTTTATTAGGATAGTTCAGTGGGTTACTGCCTTTGTCACAGAGACTCTGCACGTTCCCCCTTCTTCCTACCTCCTGAACAATCAACACGAAGAGGCCGTTTACGTCGTAAATGGGGTTCAAAGTGAGGAGATTTGCATATCAAAAGAAAGTTGAGGCTTGTGTGAAACCATACAACGTAGTGGACTTAATAGGATACAAAGCGAGGCAGTATAGCCCATTGTGTCAATGCGCCTGCTGCTGCTGTTTGCAACATTCAGCTTAGACAGACATTTTTACTGTGGAGCTCGCCTAAATCCCTCTAGACAATACTCCCCATTCAAGCCAACATCCTTCAAAAGGGGCATTTGAATTTTTTTTTAAACGCAAGATTTTACTGCACCACTGTCCCCTCCAGGAACAAATATACAAAAATATACATAACAAGCATTTACAATGCAATAGGTCTCGCAGCATTAAAGTTTGAGTTACTGGCATTGTAAATGACAATGCTTTGCATTAATTCTTTTTTTTTATTTGCAATTGGTATATAAACATTTTTTGTGAATGGTTAGTTGTTGCTTATGCTAAGCAAAGTTGCCAGTAATATAGAGTGCTAGTCTTGCTTGTTCTAAGCATGCTGATTGAAAGCGCTCTGATACGTGCGAGTAAAGTTTGCGCTACATAAAAGTGAAAACCAGTAAAAAGCCTACCTGTACCACGTCCGTTCTTATTCTGCGATGCCACATATCTTTGGGTCCCTGTACTTATTAACTGCACCCGGCTGTGGGAAACCTCCATGGCAGGAATAACGTGTTGCGGGGCAGACATGGGCAATGTAGCCACTGTCCTGTGGCTGCACCGCGGGGTAAAAGTGTAGGGGCAGGAAGGCAGGCGGCAGGTAAAAAAACACAAGTAATTCATTCATTGGCATTCCTCAGACAGACAACCTCCCAGATGTTTTCTGTGGCAGGTGGGGTTGGGGGGGGGGTTTGCTCGTGGGCGTATTGGCGGCATGTCCCACAATAGCATGAATTCTCCCACCATCAGAATTCGGGGCATGCTTGAATTTTTTTTCCCTTGGAACAACTAGTGCAGGATTTTTGCCAGAAATATATGCTGTCCTTCAGATAGTTTTGTTTGCATTTAACCATTGCTTCCCTGTGCATTCGTTAGTAAGTATCGCCTTCCATGGCCTCTATCAGATGATTTTACTTAGCTTTCCTTTTGCAAATCACTGCATGAGGTTTGTTTATCAAAAGGGTTTAGAAACAAAATCAAGACTACAGTTACCAGAATGCACTAGTGTTACACCTGAAACCTCAGTACTGTACACATGCCATCCCAGTGACGTAGAGACATCAAGTTTCAATTTATTAAGCATAAATGACATGACTACACGTGAACAAAGAAACGAAAAAAAAGTGCCCCAGTCCTCCGGCCTTTCTTTCACACGCCCTGGTTTTCAGATGAGCTAGTAACAAACTGTACGTCTGCATGAAATTATTGATACTCAAAGCATCATATCATAATGTAATTCCATTCGGTATCAAATGCTTAGTATAAAATGCACACAGCTCTGGGGCGCATTGCACTATTAGCTTTTATAGCTCATCTAAAAAGTAGTTGTGTCATTTTCTGCCTCTTTCACCCACTCAATGTAAAAATAGCGCAGACAATCGGCGCTTGGCCTTCCTCATCTGGAGCCTTTTAGCGTCTTCACCAACATGACTGTCCTATTACACCATTTAGGGCCGCACAGTTGTGTCCTTCAGCAGGCAGCAAACAAAAACGAGCGGGAGGGGTAGGGGGAGTGCACAGAACGGAAGAGACGCCCTCAGAATGCTTCTGATTACACCTAATTGTTTCAAAGAACATATAAACTCAAAACCGGCATACAACGTCAATATTTTACATTATGTGTGACGTCAAACCATGGAGAACCAAAATAAAACAAGTAGGAGAGGGAGTGGAAGTGCACGGAGCAGACGCCCTCGGAATGCCTCTGTCTACAACTAACAAACAAAAGGCACGGCTGTCAGTAATCCAACTGATGCTTGCCACAATACTTAAATAAATAACAAGGGATAATACTGTTTGCGCTATATAAATCAAATTACAATACAGCCCAAAAAAGTCAAGCAGCGGCACGTGCCCCTCTCCCTCTACCCCGCTTACCCCTCGTCCTGCTGGTTTATCTTTGATCCCTCCGCGAATTCACCGACTGAGGCCCCGCCACAGGTGGCGGCGGTGGATTTGCGTAACTGACCATTTCTGTCATGGTGGCCGAGGCGGGAAGGAGCCACGGGCCCCGGTCAATCGCGAATGGGATAAAAGCGGAAGGAGCCGTGGTGTTTATTTTTTTTTATTTTTTTTCATTTAATGCGATTTGGGTGGCCGAGGCGGGAAGGAGCCACGGGCCCCAGTCAATCGCAAATGGGATAAAAGCGGAAGAAGCCGCGGTGTTTATTTTATTTAATTTAATGCGATTTGATATAGCGCTAACATTACCCGAAGGTGTCAAGTCATTTTTTGGGCATACGCAATACCGCGCAGCGGAGCAGACTCTCACGAGCCCCTCTGCTGACTCTCGTCTCCGAGAGGGCGGGACTTCCGGCTTCAGAAGCCTGCGCACGCGCCCACGGAGAGAAGCCGCGCCTACGGAGAGAAGCAGTGCTGGTGACGCGGGGCTCCCATGCCCTAGAGAGAGCCCCGCGGTGGCGGCTGAAGACCGGAGTGGCGGTAAGTGGGCGGGGCGCTTGTTGCACTTGTGTGTGTGTGTGTGTGTGTGTGTGCGTGCGCGCGCATGTGTGTGGCGTGTGTGTATGCAACAGCAGGGGTGGGTTCTCTGTATGTGTGGGTGCGTGCGTGCATGGGCGCTCGTGTGTGTGTGTGTCTCTGTGTATGCGCATGCATGTGGGGTGTTGGAGCTTCCCAGGAGACAGCAGCTGAGCGCGTTCGCGCGTGCGTGGCCTGCGCCGATCGCCTTTGCGCGCGGCCAGGTGCTGTCTCCTGGGAAGCAGAGCCAGCGACAATAGATCTCCTGGCGGACACAGCGCTTACGCGCTGTTACGCCACGAGACCTAAAAACCAATAACTTTTGACTTTTACAAAGTCATGCAATTGATAACACATATTAAAAACATTGATTTGTGTTTTTTACACAGGTACTTTCAGTCCAAAAGTCTATCTACTCAGTGGTTTTCATTGGCATGCTCCACCTAGCACCTTACACCCAACAAGCCCTTCACAACCAATGGCAGGTCGAAACACTGATGTGGACATGTGGGGAAGACATACGTTAGGGGCAGTTATGTTCATTCATTGCACGGCCTATGTGCTGGAAGCCTGCACAGCGGGCGTGTCTTTTTAATATATTTCTTGTGATGTGTGACTTTAGCTTATACCCATCAAATGTACGGGGAAAGCACTAAGTGTTTTTAAAATACCCCTCACACACTATGAATCCCATAGTGTCATGCTTCATCATAGGGGCCTTCCCGTCCCTCTACGGGGCGGGGCGTGCTTCGACCTACGACTACGTGGGAGCACTTGATATTGTGTGGCTAGACTATATGTGTAATAGGTGAGAGGGATGTGAGTGGTAGGGAAAAGGTGAGAATTAGAAAAAGTTAAACATTCCCTGGCTAGTAGAAAAAATATACTTAATTCATATCTCTGGCTGGGAACGTTAAAAAACGGGAAGAAAGAGAGTCCGTATGAGTAAGTTGTACTCTCTACTTGGTCGACATGTCTCGAAAGCAGTCCCCAACTGCTTTACTCATCAGGACCTATCGTGATCCCTACTACACTCTGAGATGATAGTATATTAGTTTTGTAATCCTATCAATTCACGACTAGCTGACCGCAAAAATAGGCGCGTCAACTGAAAAGAAAAAATGTTTGTGGAGGCAGAATGACCTCCTCAAAAAGGGTTTACCAAATTGGTACCTGGAGAAAAAAAGGAAAGAAAACAATAAAACTTGATGAACAACCTCTTGGTTGTCAATATGACACATCATCATAGCGTGGATATATTTTCTAAAAAAATTTTTAAGTATCATGTTGATATCGTTCATTCCGTCCTATGCTGAAAAAGTACATATTTTGTGATATATTTTTTCATGATATCTTTTTCTAAGATATCGGGCTTATGTATTGCCGTTTAGACCACATTACTCGTGGAGGATATTTTTATACGTCTGTTAAGAAGTAGACATCACCTAAAATAAATGCACACTTTTGTCTATGGGCGACATTCATTCATGCACACAACGAGGAAAATTATAAGTCTTTAAAATGAAACCAAAAAACTGCGATATTCAGGTCAAATGAGGAATACATACACTTGCTTTTGTTCTCTCTGCCACATGAGCATCCTGTTTTCGGCACCTCCCGGGCCCCCAGATGGAACCGATGGTGTGGCGGGCGACCAGGAGCTGAGGGGCATAGCGAATCGCCCGAATCTAGGCGTGGGATGGTCGCGTTGGCACTTGGAAGAAGAAAGGGGGCCGGCCGCCGAACGATCCAAAATGGTGCCGCTCGCTGCCGTCTCTTCCGGCTGGAGCTGGCGCTGAGGGCAGAGGCGTGCTGTGGCTGGAGAGGCTCTGAGGTGTGGAGCGCGGACCCCCGAGGACGACGACCGGGATAGCGGCGGAGCAGCTGGGAGGCGTGAGGTGAACGGGCGCTGCGAGAGCTGAGGCCACAGGGCGCGAGACGGACTGAGCCGGCGGTTCGGCCTCCCGGGACGTCAGAGAACTCCGGGTGCCGCCGGAATTGGGAGCGAGGAGTGCCCGGCCTGAACATTGAGCGGAGGCTCCCACTCAACCCCACTAGGAGCACGCGCGTGGTGGCTGACCTCTGCGGGGAGTACTACATCTGAAGGACCTGCGGAGGACGGGAAATCAAAGGAGAACGTGGCCTCTCTTCCACAGGGACCCCCACCTCACCCGCAGATGAGAACCGAGAGCTGGGGCCAAGATCACCGCAGGAAGCACTCAAGATCAGAGCGCGGGCTGTTGAAAGCGGCGGCATAGGGCACTGGGCCTGCACTACCCCGGCAGGGGAGCATAGACTGGCGGAGCCCTCCTCTGCACTGAGAGGTGGAAAGAGGATGTGAGAGGCGGCCTTGCGACACGGTGCTGGGCATAAGACACTCTGGGGTGGCCTTGCGGAACAGCGCTGGGCATATGACGCTCTGCAGCGGGACCATACGGAAGCCACAGTGGGGCTACAGGATGGCCTAGGGGTCGCTAAAGGAAAGCAACAGCGAGGTCACAAGAGGAGTACCTGGGCCTGCCCCCCACCCCCCACGCACGGGACCATTGTGAATCGGGGTAGCCCTGGCCTGGAGCACTGAGAGAGGAGCTTTTGTTGGGGCAAAGGCGAGCCGAGTGGACTGGCCCCCCTGCTTGGGGATGCTGCATGACCGCGAACAGCCCCACCTGGATGGCTCATTGGGACTGGGGCTTCTCCGGAGTAGTGAGGCACTGGTGAGTGGAGCACGTTGAGGTCACTGGGAAGAGTGAGAAGCACGACACTGCGAACTTGAACGGGGGGTGAAGGTGGCACTGCTGTGCAAGGTTGCAGGAACTTAACGGTCGCAGTTATGGGCAAGACTCGCAGTAAAAAGGAGGAAGACCCCCAACCATCGGGGGCTGAGTCCCCACCCCAAGAGAATAGAGGTGAAAGGGGAATCTCACAGGAACCTGGGATACAGCTCCAATTAGACAGAATATTGGCGGCCATAACGGACACTCGAGTTGCTCTCCAGCAGGACATTGCGCAGGTTACAACGGGACTGGGTTTGCTGCAAGCTGACCACTCGAAACTTGTGGACCGGGTGAAGCAGACCGAAACTACACTTCAAGACTTAGGCCCAGCACAGACTGCACTGTCAGCATCAATGGCGGGTGTCCTGGATCGGCTCACGGTGCTTGAGCGGAGGGCTGAGGATGCGGAAGGCAGGAACAGATGCAACAACATCCGCGTGGTGGGCCTACCAGAGAAAATTGAGGGGTCGGATATGGTGAGCTACTTGGAAACTTGGCTGCAAACTGTTGTGGCCCCTGAGGGGCTTTCGAATTTCTACACTTTGGAGCGGGCACACCGAGTACCGGCAAAGCCACCGTTGCAGGGTCACCCTCCACGGCCGGTGGAGGCGCTCTTGCTGCACTTCCATGATCGCGACCTGCTTCGTAGTGACGGCCCTTACCAGGTGGACAACAGTAGTGTTACTATATTTCCAGACTATTCGTTCGACACGCAGCGATGGCGCATGTCCTTCCAAGCTGTGAAGAAGGAATTACGGGCGGAAGGGATTCAATATTCTCTGTTCTTCCCAGCCAGGTTGCGCATTGCACTAGACGGAAAGACCCACTTCCATGACACGCCGGAGGATGCGTGGGATTGTCTGGAATCGTACACAGCGGGTAAGGACGGCAGAGTGACGGAGGCACGGGAGCTGACTGCTGACTCCCAGCCTCGTAGGTCGCGGAGACTGCGGCGTCGCAAGTGGGACCTACGGAAAACATCGATCTCGCAAACGGCTATAGAGCGCAAAGGAGCCCTGGAAGCGGTGTCGGCGATTTCCAGTGAACTGCTGAGGACCACACCGGAGGCATCAGATATTGGCAGTGATAAGGGCCAGTCGGAGGCGGAGTCTTTTGTGTCGGACGATCAGCAACTACCAACTCCTGGGACGGCGGATGGACTGCTGGATGAGTAGACTCTGTGATGGCTGTGGGACTGGGACCTTTGCCCTGTAATGGGGAGCTGCAGTGTTTGTTCATTAGATGGGGGTTGTAGCGATGTGGTGAGAAGGGTGGGAGCCTGAAGTGGGATACTGCACTACATTGAGACTTTTTAGTGTTGAGTGTGGATGGCACTGGAATACTAGTAAGGAGGGGTGTTGGGAGTCCGATTCGGAATGCCTAGGACCGGGGTGGTGATGATGGGTATGGGGACCCTGGGGGGGACCTGGGAGGTATTGTATCAGAGGGGATCATGGGGCGAGCACTGATCGTGTTATAGATTTTCCAGCGGGTCGTCCATTAGGCTCTACCCAACCCCTACCGGATGGTACTGGTTACTTTGCCTTAATTTTGCATGGTGCATGTCATTGGGGTAGTTTGGATGGGATTCACTATGTAAGTGCCTGTTCTTGGGGGGGTGGGTGATGTGTTGGATGGATTAAGGGAGTTGGGGGATGGGTTTGGTTTATTTAAGGGGACTTGCCTGCCAGTGAGCGTACTTGACGAAATACTGCTGTTGAGTGTTGGGTGTACGTACGAGGATGTTACCATCCGGCGGCCAAGGGGGAAGGGCTGCCGTGGGTGGCTATTTTATCACTGTTACTGGTCCATCACCTGATGTCAAATGTATAATCTGGAATGTTCGGGGATTGCACTCCATGCAGCGTAGATATAGGATACACTCGTATTCGGTTCGCAGGGGCGCGCAGATAGCTCTTTTACAAGAGACACACCTGACTAGGTCGGAGGGGCTTGCCCTGCAGCTCAGGTGGCGCGGACAAATATACTATACCACTTATTCAGCGTTTGCGCGAGGGGTTCTGATTTGGATTAGAGCTGGGGTTCCTTTCCAGATGCTGGACCAACTGGTGGACCCTGAGGGCCGCTATGTTGCGGTTCGTGGCCGCCTCTATGGGCGTGAGGTGACCCTTTGCAGTATTTATGCTCCCAATGTAGACCAGGCGTCCTTCTTGGGGACTCTGTCTTCTGTCCTTGCGGATTATTTCACGACTCCGGTTTTGCTGGGGGGAGACTTTAACTCAGTAGTTGACGTATCCATGGATAGGTCCCACCCGCCGCTACCCACAGCCCCGATCAATAAACTGGCAGGGGCTCGAGCCCGCTGGCAAGACAATTGGGGAATCCTTGATATCTGGAGAGCGCAGCACCCAGGTGATAGGGATTATTCCTATTATTTGTCATTACACGACCTGCATGTCCGACTGGACGCCATCTTGTGTAGTTCCGTCCTGGCACCTCTGGTGGCTAGCAGCGAATATTTGACACGAACCATATCGATAACAACCCGCTACTGGTGAACTTCTGTTGGATGGCGGAGCGCCCAAAGATTCCTAACTGGAGGTTGCGACCCTAGATTATGGAGGATCAGGTCTTCAGAACGGAGTTGAGGGATGGGGTGGAACATTATTTTGAGGAGAACCCGGGCATTGCTGCGACGGCGGCCCTTGAATGTGACGCTTTCAAGGTGGTGGTCCGTGGGATATGTATTGCCAAATGGGTGGGAGTTAGGAAGCTGTTGCTGCAGGAGGTGGACGCAAGTGAACGGGTTTTACGGGATGCTGAGAGATCTCACTCGGAGGGCTCGGGGTCACGAGAGATGGTCCTATCTCAGAAGGAGATGGTGGCTGCGGGGGTGGAGCGCTTACGGTGCTTCGATCACAAAGCTTACTTGGCTCGTGCGCATGCGGAGCGGGACAAAGTGGGCACGTTGTTGGCCTGGTTAGCAGACCCCACTCCAAGATGCATGCCCATTTTGGCACTAGCTTCCGCAACAGGACAGCTGGAATATGAGCAACATCGTATCAACGACCAATTTCGATCCTTCTATGCGGATCTCTATACAAGCCAATTGCAGACTGGTGAGGGTGACACTCGTGCGTTTTTAGAGGGATTGGAACTACCCGTTCTTGAGGAGGATGAGGCAGAGGCGATCGGTCAGGACATCACACTGGCTGAGATTCGTTGTGCTATCAAGCAGTTGGCGCGCAATAAAACACCGGGTAGCGACGGCTTGCCTATCGAATTCTACTTGACATACATTGACCTCCTGGCTCCCAGATTATTGGTGATGTACCAAGAGGCTGGACAGACGGGGATACTGCCGGCTTCTACTAGGGAGGCCATCATTGTGCCACTCCTTAAGCCAGGTAAGCAACCAACTGATCCAGCTGCTTATAGGCCTCTTTCCATGCTCACGACTGATTACAAAATACTGAGCCGAGTGCTGGCTACCAGGCTCCTCCCCTTTATGACACGATTGATACATCCGGATCAGGCTGGATTTATACCGACGCGCAACACCACCAGTAGCGTACGTCGGTTGCTGGGAATATTAGATAGAGGTCGTGGAAGAGGAGGGCAGGAACTGGTACTATCAGTGGACATTGCTAAGGCGTTTGATAGCCTAGAATGGCCCTATCGTTTTTCGGTTATGTCTTTGTTTGGGCTTGGCGCCGGATATGTTCGGTGGACTGAAATATTATATTCGTCGGCGACTCCTAGGGTTCGCGTGGGTAGGGCTGTATCCTCATCTTACCCGGTGGGGAGGGGCACTTTGTCCCCGCTGCTGTTTGCCCTAGCGATTGAACCATTGGTGGCGTGCGCTCGGAGGGGGGAGGCGTACAGGGGCTTGCAGCTCCGGGATCAGGTGCATTACATCTCGCTCTACGCGGATGATCTCCTCATGTTCTTGGCAGACGCAGGAGCGCGACCTTCTAGACCGCTTTGGGGACATCTCAGGCCTGCGGGTTAACTGGGCAAAGACTTGCGTGTTCCCAGTGTCGAGTGCATGCACTCAGCCGCTGTTACCACCTGGGCTGACGTGGGAGCCGAGATGCCTTCCCTTTCTGGGGACACAGATATATCATGCTCAGGAAGATCTTGTGGAGGGCAATATTGAGAGAGCGATGAGGGGCTTGAGGAGTAGCATGCAATTTTGGGGGACACTGCCACTGTCGGTGGCGGGCCGAGTTGCTCTATTAAAGATGGTGGTGCTTCCTCGTCTGTTGTACTTCTTCCGGACCCTGACCATAAGAATACCAGCTGCATTCTTCCGGCAGCTGCGATCTGCAGTGGGTAGCTTCATTTGGGGTGCGGGTCGAGGGCACCCTGAGGTATTGTTGGAAACGTTTTCATTCTAGGATTGGGGAGCAACGCCCATACGCACCCGAAATACCACTGGGCATGTGCATGGCACTACCACACGGTGGTGATTGGTCCGGTCTGGAAGAATGGGAGGAGCTGGGGCTGCAGATGGTGGGCGACTTGTATGCGGATGGTGCTCTTCTGCCCTATAGCACGCTGCAGGAGACCTTTGGTCTTCCACGCAGCCATTTCCTGCTGCATGCGGCATTGATAACAGCCATACAGAAGCACTGTGGCGCTGGCCTCTCTGAACCACCATTAAAGCAGGGCATGTCAGTTCGTCGTGATGGCAGCGGGTATGTATAAGGCAGTCACCTGCCTATACAAACGCATGCTAGGGGAGGAGTCTAACCCATTACAAAAATTGCGTGAGCGCTGGGCGGCGGACTTGGGCTGGACTATCCCGGATGCGACCTGGTCCGCATGGAAGGGCACTAGGAATACTAGGTTCCAACTTATCCAATTCTTTATATTGCATAGGGCATACCTCACGCCAGCTAAAATTAATCATTACTTTCGGGTGGATACAGCAGTCTGCCCGCGATGCCGGTTGCAGGGAGCGAACCTGTGCCATATGCTGTGGGACTGCCCTCAGTTGGGAACGTATTGGGAGGAGGTAACTTTGTCCCTTTGCAGAGTAACTGCGCGACAGGTCGATATGGATGAGGGAGCATGTCTGCTGCACTGGTTCCCGCACACTAGTAAAAATAAAATAACTAGCAAGTTTATGGACTTGGGTCTCATCCTGGCTAAAAGGGAAATCACATCACACTGGAAGGCAGCGATTGGCCCTAGCTATGGTAGGTGGAAAGCAGCATTCCTTGTGTGGGCGGGCAGTGAGAGCTCTGTTCGAATGCAACAAGCCCATAGGTCCCATAGAGATAGGGCACTGGAGGCGGCACGGGCATGGGAGGCACTGGTGATAGAACTTAGGCTGCTTGATGCAGATACGGATTCGGAGTCGGGTTCCTCGATGGAGGGGGAGCAGGCTCAGGCGGCTTCCTCTGACATTGGGGAGACGAGCAAGGGGGGTGGGTCCTCGACTTCCGGGTGATCACAGTGATTCGTAGTCTAATAGAGGGGATGGCCAGCACATAGAACATACATTAGGGTAGTACATTGCTCACACTCTTTAGCTAGATTATGGCCTCGGCGGCAGGGGTGAGGGGATTGGGAGTTCATAGACTTTGAGGGAGGCCATGCATAGAGCGCTGATTAAGGGACTGGAGCTATGGGCTCGGGCATGGTACGGCACTGAATGAGGGAACTAGGCATAGTAGAGAAGGATCTGCAATAGGATCCAAGAGCGTTGTTAATTGTCGGAATGCTGTTGTGTTCTCTCTCAGGGTGTACTGCCTGACAATGTATTTTTATGATGGTCCTCCTTAATGTCTTGTTTGTATCTTGAAATAATAAAAAGATTTTTTTTTAAATGAGCATCGGCCAGGGTGGGGGAGGGATCTTTAATAATTTCAGTTGCTGTGAAAAAAGCAACACCACTGCCCTCTAGCACACCATACTTCAGAAAGACATTTATGAGCCATATATGCCTTCATGACAACAACCATAGGATTTGAGCACAAACTTTGAAAACTACGAAGTGAAAAAAAGCATAATCTAACGAAAGATTGAAATTACCCGGATCTTTGGTAAAATATATGCTCAGTCTGTTCCACTTGAATAGAAGACTCTTGCCTCACATATAGCAAACTGCAACATTGCTAGGATATTAGAGTTAACAATCCTTCTTTTTACATTAAAGAGTACTTATTTGCAATGAACCCACAAACAATACGCTTTTGTACCATGGGCCTTCATGATGAACATCGCCCGCATGAAGTGCTATTTCTATAATCTATGCAAATGGAAATTATTTTGACTTACCGATAACTATATAATGCCAGGGCACTAAAACTGTGAACAATAGCCTACATACTAAGAAGCGATTTACACGTGGCGCTACCTCTTAATAATTTTGATGGAAAACTAAATTTGAGATTACATTGAGGTATTATCAACAATGCCACCCACCAGCTATTAATATGTGACCCAAAGGTAGTGCTTGACTAATCACAATCAAGCGCAGAAAACCCATTAAAAGGAATACACAGGAAGTGGTCTTCAAGAACAAGGAGTCAATGGGCCACGATAAGCGGCCATTTTTGTTACCTCTCTAGTCTTTGTCCAATGGCTATATTGAAGCATGTTTGAGATCGAGATTAGCCTGTCAAGAATACACATTTCAATAAGATAGTGTAACGAATTAAGAACAGCATTTTTGGGCACAGGAAATCCTTCAACTGATTATGAGGATTTTATACAATAAACTCATGTCGGTACGGAATAGTCAGAACAGTCTTTTTTCCATGCCGATGATTTGAGGCGTCATTTGGCAGCACCACCAGGTGTAATTGATTAAAGAATATTGGCAGACAAATTATCCAATCAGGTAACATATAAATACCAAGTGCAAACCACAGATGCTTCAGACCACGGAGCAGCATGGAGGTTCTGGGCGGATGAGGGAGTATCATTGTATACGTAAGTCCGACTCTAGCCAAGTCGTTAAATGGCTCGGCTAATATACTTTAAGAGGAGGTCTGGTTTCCTAGACAACTTGACCCCCCACCCCACCTACCCTATTTTTCGAGTACAGCCAACTAGATCTGTTTTTTTCACAGCGACTGAAATTATTAAAGACCCCTCCCCCACCCCAGCGCATGCTCATGTGCCACAGACGACAAAAGCAAGTGTATGTATTCCTCATTTGACCTGAATATCACAGTTTTTTGGTTTCATTTTAAAGACTTATAATTTTCCTCGTTGTGTGCATGAATGAATGTCGACCATAGACAAAAGTGTGCATTTATTGTAGGTGATGTCTACTTCTTAACAGCCATATAAAAATATCCTCCACGAGTAATGTGGTCTAAACGGCAATACATAAGCCTAATATCTTAGAAAAATATATCATGAAAAATATATCACAAAATATAAACTTTTTCAGCATAGGACAAAATGAACGATATCAACATGATACTTAAAAAAATGTTTTAGAAAATATTTTCACGCTATGATGATGTGTCATATTGACAACCAAGAGGTTGTTCATCAAGTTTTGTTGTTTTCTTTCCTTTTTTTCTCCACAGGTACCAATTTGGTAAACCCTTTTTGAGGAGGTCATTCTGTCTCCACAAACATTTTTCTTTTCAGTTGACGCGCCAATTTTTGCGGTCAGCTAGTTGATAGGCTTACAAAACTAATATACTATCATCTCAGAGTGCAGTAGAGATCACGATAGGTCCTGATGAATAAAGCAGTTGGGGACTGCTTTCGAAACATGTCAACCAAATAGAGAGTATAACTTACTCATACGGGCTCTCTTTCTTCCCGTTTTTTAACGTTCCCAGCCAGAGATATGAATAAAGTATATTTTTTCTACTAGCCAGGGAATTTTTTACTTTATCTAATTCTCACCTTTTCCCTACCACTCACATCACTCTCACCTTTTACACATATAGTCTATCCACACAATATCAAGTGCTCCCGCGTAGTCGTAGGTCGAAGCACGCCCCGCCACGTAGAGGGACGGGAAGACCCCTATGATGAAGCATGACACTATGGGATTCATAGTGTGTGAGGGGTATTTTAAAAACACTTAGTGCTTTCCCCGTAAATTTGATGGGTATAAGCTAAAGTCACACATCACAAGAAATATATTAAAAAGACACGCCCGCTGTGCAGGCTTCCAGCACATAGGCCGTGCAATGAATGAACATGACTGCCCCTAACGTATGTCTTCCCCACATGTCCACATCAGTGTTTCGACCTGCCATTGGTTGTGAAGGGCTTGTTGGGTGTAAGGTGCTAGGTGCAGCATGCCAATGAAAACCACTGAGTAGATAGACTGTCATATAGATACTGCTTACCTATATACCGTGTTAAGTTAGCGTGAGCTTATTAAAGTGTTTAAACGCCATTTTTCCTTTTGCTGCTTTTGCACTCAACACATAATTGTTATTTTAGCTTTCAACCTAGAAGAGCGTTGTGATTAACATGAGAATAATATGTTATTGCTCTGATATCAGCTTTGTTTGGTAAAATATGTCTGCACAGTGAGTGCTGAAGTTTCCCAGGATAACTCGACACAGTGTTGTTGTAAGGTCTGATCTTCGCACCTTTCTAGACATAACATGAATGCAGCTGCTGCCAAATTCTGGCTTTATGCGCGTTTTATATTGCTTTGCTGAGAGCACACGTAACACACACACTTGATGGTGCTTCGCATGCAGAGAGCTGGTGGAAGATGATGTGATCCTCTGCCACTGAGATTTTGAGGTATGGGCCCGCCCTGCTAAAACCCAAAAAAACCTTCATAGATATAATATCCTATGCTAGTTAGGGAGGGTGAGAATTAGGTGTTGGTAACTCCTATTCATTTCAGCATTTTAGCATGCTGTCACCTTTCGCTTTCTATGGACTAGTAACTATGCTGATAACTTTGTTTCTTATAATATGTTTGCTTGTATTATATAAGATACTGCGTTTGAGAACCCTGCATTAGTACATAAATATTTCAAATATGCACGTGTCCTCATTTACTCCACGTTCTGGTTTGAAATGATAGTATAACGAAAGAGTGTTCATGTGTTCCACGATATCTGAGGTATTCTAAGTTCATGTTCTGGTCTGTCTAAACATTGGGAAGTTATACTGACCAATGAGACACTGTAGCTAGCTCGGTAAGGGGATTTTGGGTACTGAGGTGAGTTTTGGGGCACCCTAATTCACTGAGGTTCCTAATCTCTATGCACAGTTCTGTAGGAGAACGGAATTCCCGCTACATGGCGCCCAACGTGGCTGGTCTTATATCATGACACTCGAGTAGTATATCATTCACTCCTTAACCCCTTCGCTGTCGTTTCCGGAAAACGGTGGTGTCGGACAAAACCTACCTATTTTTGAAATAGGTCTTTTCAAGCTTGAATCTTTCTAAAACGGTTTCCTTGAATTACTACCCAGTTGTGCTACAAAGTTTACTTTGTTTCTCTAACTTCCTGTGCGGTCATGGCCCAACCTGTGGATATTCCGCAGCATAGTCGTATTGCGGTACGCAATCATATGCAGACTTACCAGGTACCCTTGGAAGGCTTAGCTGTGATTTTGGTGGTGAGTGCTGATGCAGCTTACCCATACGAACTATTTTATTCGTGGGTGATGTTTCCGGCTGTGGACGCTAATTCTGGAGTGTTCCACACTTACACTCCCTCTCCTGTGCCGAATGAATATACTCCGTAAAGGGCACTGGAAGTACCTATTGATCATTGGCAGCATCGCGTTTGGTTTGGTGGCGCCCTACCCCATTCTTTAACTGCTCCGAGGTTAGGTCCTTTGTCCATTCCAGTCGCAAATTGGCCTGTTTTGGCTGGATTTACTCCTCATCCTCAACACGGCAATTGTACCTTGGCGGAGGTTCGTAGACTACATGTAGTTTCTATTGCCGTGATTCGTGCCTTAGTGCAATACATAGGTCGTTTATGTTTATGTTTATGTTTTTGTAATTTTTATTGCGCACAAATACCCAAGGGTGTCTCGGCGCTTATCAGACTGCCTAGGATGAAGAACCACCAGATCATTCACTGATTGAATAACCAGGTTTTCAGGAGTTTTTGAAAGATGATGAGTGTGGGACTGGTTTTGATGGACAGGGGAAGTAAGTTCCACAGTTGCTACTAAAAAGCGTCTATCTCCCCAGCTAGTGGTTCTGGTATGTGGGACCGCGAGAAGATGAGTACCAGCCGAACGAAGGGGCCTTTGGGGAGCATAAATCCGAAAGGCATCCTTGAGGAACCTAGGTCCTGAGTCATGGATAGCCTTATAGGCAATACAGAGTGCCTTGAACTTTATCCTGCTCTTGACTCTTAGCCAATGCAGTTGGCGAATAGCCAAAGAGGTGGGACGACGGTTAGGGATGCCTAGCAGCATTCTAGCCGCTGCATTTTGCACTGCTTGAAGTTTTGTTAGGATCTGTTCTTGAATGCCAAGGAAGAGGGCGTTGCCTTTATCCATTTTGGAGAAGACAAGAGTAGTAATCAAGGTTTTCCCTGCCCCTGAAGGGAGGTATGGCAACAATTTTTTGATCTTCCTTAGCGTATAGAAAGATGATGAGACCACCGTGTTCACATGGTGTTTGAACAACAGCTTCTCATCGAACATGATACCGAGGTTTCTGACCTTGGCAACCGGGGTAGGAGGTGGACCCATTTCACTGGGCCACCAGATGGAAGACCATCCCGGTGAAAGGTTGCCAAAGGTCATCACCTCGGTTTTGTCCGAATTTAACTTCAAGCAGTTGCTTGACATCCAAGAACTAATGGCCAGCATCCCCTTCTGAAATCCTGCGGCCACAGCCGGTCCATCCTTGTGCACTGCCAACACCAATTGAGTGTCGTCCGCATAGGTGGTTAAGCGGAGTCCATGGGCTTTAATAACTTTCGCCAAGTCCGCCACATATATGTTAAATAATGTGGGGCTTAGCGAGGAGCCCTGGGGCACCCCACAAGGGAGGGTGAAGCTGGGAGAATAAAAAGTACCCAGTTTCACCGCCTGAATACGGTTGGCCAGAAACGAAGCGATGAGGTCCCTGGCAAGGTGGGTCACCCCCAGGGCTGTGACACGGTCGATCAAGATGGAATGATCGACCATGTCAAAGGCCGCGGACAGATCCAGGAGTATAAGGACCGCTGCCCCACCCTGGTCCATTATAGTCCGGATCTCGTCCGAGGCCTTTATCAAAGCTGTCTCTGTACCGTGGCCCTTCCTGAAGCCGAACTGGGTATCATCTAGGAGTTGATAAGAATCAATGAAACCCGAGAGCTGTTTGTTCATAATAGCTTCAAATATTTTGGCCGGAAAAGGAAGGCAGGCAATAGGTCGATAATTAGCGGAATCCTCAGGATCCAGGGAAGGCTTTTTTAGCAAGGGCTTAATGACTGCTTTTTTCCAGATTTCAGGATAAATGCCTGTCTGGAAGATGGAATTGCATAGGTCGGTGAGTGGAGGCGTAATGACCTTAGTGAGGGCACTCAGTATGGAAGGGGGACAGGGGTCTAAGGGGCATCCCGATTTGATTGAAGTAATTAGCATGGCAATCTGGTCAGTGGTGAATGCGTGAAAGTTAGCAAAAATAGGAGTGAGAGAAGAGGGACAAGGGAAAGGGCGGGTGCTGACCGAGCGTAAGGGAGGGGAGAAAGATGAGAAGATGTTCGTAACCTTGGTGGAAAAGAAAGTTGCAACGGCGTTACACAGATCTTGGGAAGGTTCAATAGGAGGACCTGTAGGCGGATTGGAGAGGGAATTGACTACTTGAAAAAGTTTGCTGGAAGAGTTCTGGGCGCTCTCTATTTGAGCGAGGAAAAAAGGGCTTTTATGCTTAATGATGGCTTTTTTGTATAGCGCTAGCGCATCTTTATAAGTTTGCTTATCCAAGGGCCTATAGTGCTTGCGCCAGCGCCTTTCTAGATTCCGGCAGTACTGCCTTTGCAGCCGAAGGTCCTCTGAAAACCATTGAGCAGATGGTGTTGCCCGGTTGGAAATAATGGTTTGGACAGGGGCGACTTGATTGATGGCATCCAGAATCCATTCCTGGTATCTGCTGGACAGTAGCGCTGGGTGCGAAGAAGCCTCGTAGGAGGATCTAGCCAAAATATTGGACAAGAGAGGATAGTCCAAGTTTTTCCAGGCTCGAGTACTGATGGAAGTACGAGATGTGGATTGCGGGGGGTTGGGGTTATGAGCCAGGATAGTAAAAGTGCCTACAGCATGGTCTGACCATACAACAGGCAGAATTGTGGACAAGGAGATGTTCAAGTTATTAGTGAACAAACCATCAAGTGTATGGCCTGCTTGATGAGTGGGAGCTTCCACCAACTGCAGTAATCCTACTGCGCGTAGGTCTGAGATCAATTGGGAGGTGTCTTTATCCCCTATGACTTATAAATGAAAGTTGAAGTCCCCCAAAATGGTAAAGTCAGAATGGGCTGCTGAGAGTTCTGTGAGTTCAACCAGAGTCGACAGGAAGCGGATGTGCGGGCCTGGGGGGCGGTAAATGAGAATTCCCTTGAAAACCTGATTATAATTCAGTGTAATGGAGAAAGTGCAGGCTTTGCAATTCAGATGCAGAATAGGTTAGATTTTAGTTTGCAACTCCCCTTTATGAATAATAGCTAGCCCACCACCTCTCCCAGTGGGTCTATCCTGTCTTACCACACAATAGCCTTCCGGTGTGGCTGAACAGAAATCTGGGCCTGAGGCTGCATCTCCCCAAGACTCGGTTATGAACAGGATATCCAACTCCTGATTAAGGATAAGTTCTCTGATTTCCAAGCTATGTTTCGGGAGGGAGCAGGCATTAATAAGCGCCAAACGAAAATGGCACTTAGGTACAGGGCGGGTCATAAGAGCAGAAAGGGTGGGGCAGGGGAGGATGAAATTACAGCCGGGGCAAGGGGAGGGGGCCGACACAAGGCAGGTGGGGGGTGGCAGGTTCCGGCAGCACGAATTAGTGAGTGGTATGTTTAATTCCCACAGCTGAGAAGAAGAATAACAGATGGGTGTAATGTGGGTATCAATAAGCCCAGAGCCAGGGAGGTGGTTCTGGTCCCGGTACAGTCCCGGACGGGCCCAGACGGGCTTGCCTCTGGCGCGCCTCTTGCGCGCCGTCGGCGCACCCACTGCGTCCGCCCTCTGCGCGGACGAGAGGAGGGGTTCATTATATCGTGTCCGGGCCCTAGGTCGGCCGGACACTAGACCGCTGTCCTGGTCCTCAACAAAGATGGCGGCCGCTGGAAAGAGCCTCGAGGGATCGAGGGCGGAGGTCTGGGGAAGCCCTGAATCGGCTCCCTGAGCCCCCGGAGGTCCCTTCAATGATCTAACACTGGTAGGCAATGCGGCGTATAATAGGAGCATAAACAGAGCAAAATGCTAAAAAAGCGAGTGCACCTGGAATCCGAGCTGTGCACAGTGCAGGTCTATTTAATTTAAAAACAATGCTAGTAACATCAGCAATTAAAAATTATATCTGTCCCTAAACTCCCGGCTTCCGCCTCAGGAGTCTGAATACTAATGATATCGGGGAAACAGGCTGAATTTATCGTGTCCGGGCCCTAGGTCGGCCGGACACTAGACCGCTGTCCTGGTCCTCAACAAAGATGGCGGCCGCTGGAAAGAGCCTCGAGGGATCGAGGGCGGAGGTCTGGGGAAGCCCTGAAACGGCTCCCTGAGCCCCCGGAGGTCCCTTCAATGATCTAACACTGGTAGGCAATGCGGCGTATAATAGGAGCATAAACAGAGCAAAATGCTAAAAAAGCGAGTGCACCTGGAATCCGAGATGTGCACAGTGCAAGTCTATTTAATTTAAAAACAATGCTAGTAACATCAGCAGAGACCTCGTCGCAGAAGGGGAACTCGACGGCCTCGTAGTGCCGCAGCAGCGCCGGCCCCCGGGGCAACCCCCGGGGGGTCCGGCTCTTCCAGCGGGACAGGGCGGTTTGAAGCTCAGTCCTGTAATGGTCAATGCTGTAATGGGTAAGCGTCCCCAGGAAAAGGAGGACTTTCCTTTCTGGCTTGCCGAGAAATTTGACCAGCTGGAAGCAGTATTTCCTAATACAACTCCTGGTGATAAACATAGGATCTTAACGATTCGTTTACTCGTTGACTGTGAGACCTGGGGAAAAACATTTGCGGCGGTCTATGCGAGGTGTTATGGCACTACGTCTATGGCTGTCCTGCCTACGATCATTAAACGTGTTCAAGATGATCACAGACCGGAGGCGGCTGTGGAATTGGGTATGCGCCTGTGTGGCTCCTTTGAAATAGGTTGCGATCTCATCCTTGCTAATGTCAAGGGGGATGTAGTGAACTTTCAGGTGGCTAATGCTTTGGCGGCGATCCCCGATGCCGAGAAACCCCATCAGTTGGCGAGGATTGTTGTGGCTGCTTATAAAACAGTGGGTCGCAATAGCAAGGGACTAAAGCCTTTTTCTGTCAAAGAGAAGAAGCAACCACAGGGGCAGACTTCGGAAACAGAAGTTCAGCCCAAGTCCAAGAAACAAAATTGGCCTAAAAAACAAAAACAGGGAAAGCAACAACAACAACAGCAGACACAGGAATCTCGTCCTGTGTCTCCGATGCCTGCGCAGACAGAACGTGTTTATGACTTGCGCGATCGTGCAACGATTAAATCACCTGATCGATTTCAGGTTTCTGATCAACGCTCTCCTCGTTCCTTTCAGGACTCATCGGCCCCGAAGACCGGTGGCGGAGGAGGCGGAAGGGGTCGGGGTGGTCAACAAGGACGTGACCAGCCCCGCCAGACAGACGGTGCAGGGAAGCAGGAAGGCTCAACGCCGAAGAGACCGCAGTTTGCCAAAAAGAAAGTTGCGGCTTTAACAGCGCATCGATATGCCACAGATAGTGAGAACGCGGCTTCGGAATCTGACATGGGCTCTGACCTTGCTGGACAGCGCGGCGGAGATTACCATTGTGAGAGAGTCCCTGCGTCCACTACTGAAGGTGACAGCGACTGATGTTTATGTTGTGATAGAAACAGCTGATACAAGAGTTGCTCCCCCTGATAGACTTTATGAAATTGTCCTGTTAATTGAGGGTGACATACAACGTACTGTTAAAGGGGTATTTTGGGAAAATCTTTCGTCTACATATGACATTTTGCTTTCGGAGGCTGACTGGCCCCCACCTTTTATTCTCGCAGCTCCGCGAGGGGAGGAGGTAATCCTCCCCAGTTTCGCAAACACTGTTTGGAAAGAGCATGCGCTGCAGTTTGCAGAAGAGTGGGCTAAGGCTCTAGCGCCGGCTCTGTACCGCAACCAATATGGTTGGGATAAATTGTCCCCTTGCCACGAGATTCCACTACGGTCTCAGCTGCAGCCTCAACCTCAATATCCCATACGGCGTGAATCCAAGGCTTCCGTCGCGGCAATCCTTGAACAATTGGAATATCAGGGTGTAATTGAAACTTGTGTGTCACCAATGAATAACCCCCTTTTTACTGTAAATAAGCCTGACGGTTCATATTGTTTGGTTTTGGATTACCGGCATTTAAACTCGCATTGCCGTAACTGTGCTGTACAGAATACTCACGGCTCTGCTCTAGCGAATAGTCTTGTGCGTAAGCGTTTTAAGACCACGCTTGACATTTCCAATGGTTTTTATGCCCACCAGTTGGATGGTCTTAGTTCCCAATGGACCAGCTTTACTTGCGGCGGTGTCCAAAAACAATTTCGGTGTCTCCCAATGGGCTATAAGAATAGTCCTGGGATTTTTACTGCCCGCATAGTCTCTCTGTTAGAGAGGATCGACTCGGATGCATGCTCGTATGTGGATGACATATATCTCACAGACGACGAACTTTGGGAGCATCTGTGTCTTGTAAACAGCATAATTTGTAACTTTGCAGACATGGGTTACAAGTTTAACTTTGCAAAATCGCACATTGCAGAGTACACAGTGTTGTTCCTGGGCTATGAGCTCAACAATGAAGGTAGAGGTTTGGCTCCTAACTTCCTGGAGAAATGCGCACAACTGCGCGCTCTGACAACACTGAAAAATTACAGTCTTTACTGGGTTTCTTGAATTTCGGAAGGACATACATTCCGGATTATGCCCAGCGTATCAAGCCTCTGTACGCTTTGATACAACCTACTTTTTCCAAATCATGCTGGCTGCCTGAGCACTCCGCCATTTTGCATTCCTTGCAGGCTGATCTGCTCGCTTCTAAATTCTTACTGACTCGTGATAACCACACCAACCTGGTGATAAGAATAATCCCTGGGACGGTGGGTTTCACGTACCTTACTTTTAATGAAGGGGACACAGTACCTATTGCCTACAAGTCGCACTTGTACACTTCGGCTGAAATGCGATTTTCCACTGTGGATAAAGTTTTAACGGCTGTGCAGATGGCGATTCTTAAGGAACGTGCCCTGTCACAGGGAAAACGCATGTTGGTTGTTACCCTGTGTCCTGCCTTGGAGGCAGTTACGAAAGCCAGTATACCAAATTCTAAAGCTTTGCACCCTCGGTGGATTCAATGGGCTGCATCCTTGACGTCTCAGGATGTCACGTTTATTTTTGACGCCACGCTACGGTCGCAGGAGTACTTACAGTATGAATTTGTTCATCCGGCTCCTTTGGCTATGCGACCTTTGGAGGATTTCCATTGCATCATTTACACTGATGGTTCGGCGCAGGTTGCGCATGGTTTTAAACACGCCTACGTTTCCGCATGCGCCATTGTGGTCGGTGCCAATGTGAACGATGAGTTCAAGTCCAGAGTAGTGCACACGCAGACTCTAGGGGACTGCACCGCACAATTGGCAGAGCTTCGTGCTCTCTTACTCGCGTTGGAGTACGCAGATCCTAGTGTGACGACTCTTATTGTGAGTGATTCCTATTACTGTGTCAAGTCTTACAATGAGAACTTGATCTTTTGGATTCAGAATGACTTTCGTGATTCCAAGGGTAGCACAATAAAACATAAAATGATCTGGGTTCGAGTGGCTGAGCTCAAAGAGCAGTTGCCCCTCGTGTTTGTGATTCATACTCTTGGCCATCAGCGTGTTGGAGTCCACGCTGTCGGTAACTCGCTTGCTGATGAGGCAGCGAAATCAGCGGTATCTACATATTTAGTTGCAGCAGTCACACGGTCCAAAAGTAAGATTGATAGTGACATCTTGGCGGCAGTTGCTGCCGCTGAGTAGGGAGGTAAACATCCTACGGGGTTCCCTTCGAAGTACACATACCACTTAAGTCCCGATAAGGTTCCTTTTGTGAAAATTCCTGAGGTTGGAGAACGTTTGATTCCCAACTCGGATCTCAGGGCTAGCTTGGTTACAGCGGCGCATGAAGGTGTGGCGTCTGCGCATGCGGGCGTCTCGGCCAATGTAGCTCATTTACAACAACGTTTCTGGTGGCGGGGACTGTACAAACAGACGCGCGACTATGTCCTTCAATGTGACATTTGCCAGCCGATTAAACCTTCGACTGCTGCGCGTCCGCCACAGACTCAGTTGTACATATCTAATAAACCACTAGATTGTGTTTATTTAGATCACTGCGGTCCTTTTTCTTCTGATACTGCATATAAGTACATCTTAGTAGTAGTTGATTCATGCACACGCTTTGTGTGGGTATGGCCCCATCGCAGCGCTGATTCACGGACTGTCATAAGAGATTTGCGTGTCTTTGTTGGGATTTTTGCCTGTGGCACCTGCCATTTGGATCAGGGTACGGCTTTCGCCTCTAAGGCGTATAAGGATGCCATGATCTCGATGGGGGTCCAAGTCAAGTTTTCGTCTCCCTACAGACCTGAGGGTAACAGTGTAGTGGAACGAATAAACCGTGACTTAAAGCAATCTTTGACAAAACGGGTTATAGGCACTGGCAGAAACTGGCTGGCCCACCTCAATGGCGTGCGGCGTGCAGCGTGCTCTTAATAATCTCCCTAGAAGGTCTCTGGGTGGGCGGACCCCATACGAAATGCTCTTTGGTATCAAGATGTTTGTCCCGGACCTTGACGGTCTAGACGGCGTGTCCCGCGCCACAACCTTTGACGTAGATGAACATTTCACTGTTTTACAGGATCTACAAAAGACCAGAGACAGTCTTGCAAAGGAACATTTGCCCTCCACATCGGATGATGCGTTGCAGATCCCGGTAGTAGGCTGGCTACCCCAAGTTGGAGAACTGGTTCAGGAGAAGATCGATAACAAGAAAGAATTTGGTCCTTCCTATCGAGCTCCGGTTACTGTGCTTGCCGTGAAGGGCACAAGAACAGTCATTTTACCTCCACTACCAGGTCGTAAGGAAAACAGGTTTATTTCTATTGACAATGTCAAGATACACAGAGTGGCTGATTCGTCTTAGTATGACTCCGGCAGTCTCCTGTCCTTCGATTGTGAGAAATTCTGTTTTGGCCACTGCTTCTAATCCTATGCCGCGAAATGCCTGCTGTTTCCAGTCCTTTATTAAGTACTTTACCTGTGGATCACGTTGATGAACTTGACTACACTTACCCAACTGACTTATCAATGCCAGATGTGCAAACACGTTTGGCCACGGAATCCAGGTTCTCTTTTGACTCTGTTTCACAAAATTCAAAAGAGTCCTCACGTTTTGCGATTTATGCCACGTTATTTAAAAAAAATTTTTGGTCCCCCCTTGGACATATATTTGGCTGGTTCTTTTATCATTTTACCTTTTTATGTCTATTGATTTTGTGTTTTATTTGTTTTGTCTTATCGATGGCCACTATGTCGAGGAAAGAACATGCATTCGGCATCTTAATGGAACTTTGGCCCCCCTTTCCTCGTCACATTCGGCACACCGACTGAAGAGAGACTTGCATTTTGTTAACATCACGGCTTGGCCTGTTCTTGATGGGATTGTGTGGATGCGGTTAAGTTTCAAATACATGGCCCTACTGAAGTGGTTAATGTCCCAAATGTGCTCAGAGTTAACATGGGGGATGTGGTGAAACAAAATATACGTTCTGATGATTGGGATGTTCAGGCCGTAGAAACGTTATTTTCTGATTTGAAATATTATGCTGCCTTTGATGCTGAAGATTTATACTTAGATTCTGCTAATTATGGTGAATTATTTTGCTTCCAACATTTTGGCAATCATTATCTGCATAAAGCAAATCCCAGAAGGGAGACCGTGAATTACACTCAGTGGGAACATTGCCCGGCACCTACACAAGGCAGTTCGAGTACTTTTTTGAAAAAGTACACTTATTTTACCGACTTTAATCAGTCCAATCCCAAGTCTTTTTATTTCAAAATGACACAGAAGCCCATGTCCAAGGTTAGACTTACCGATACCAAATTGTTGTATTCGAAGTCCTTTCTAGACGAATTGGCTGTTGAGGGCTACGAGCTATGGAAGGAAACCATTGACCTTAAATCGGTTTGGGGTTCTAAAAGTTGGCAGGTACAAGGCACTGAGGCTTTGCACCGTGCATGTCTCATCCCGAATCATATGTTGTTTTTGAATTCTACTATTTCACGGACTACATGCTTTGGATTGGCTACCTCTAAAAAATTAAATGCACCTTCTGTCCCTAATTTAGAAGAATATTCCGGTTGGAATAATGTTACACAGTTTTCAATTAATGATTTGCAGGCCTTATTGCAAAATACGTCCTTTAAAATTTCCAGTTTGGATCCAAATGGTTGGCTGATGTGGCACAGAAGTTCAGATTCATGCCAACATCGTTTTCTGGGTTTAGCTGATGGGTTTACACATGTTAGGACTAATCCCCGCTTTGATACGGACCATTCTGTCACCACTTATTCCGTAGGAAAATTATGTCACAATTGGCTGAAACATTCTACCTTGGCTGCAGTCAAGCTGTATCTATCAAAGCTCTCTGATGATGTGGATCTAAACGATTTTATTAAAGGCCCGGCAAGTGGTAGATCTAAAAGAATGATATATGCGATTTACAATGAAATCTGGAGGCTTCACAAATTGAGGCAGCTACACGCCTGAGAGCTATTGATCAAGCTAATTTAGAAAAGGTGCTTGCAGTTGTGGACAACAGTATTAACATGCTTTCTTCCCGCATTTACACGTTAAATATCATTGTGTCTTCTATTGTTAATATTGTGCAAGATGAGGTGTCTGTATTGTACCATGGACAGAATCAATTGCGTTCTATTATGCAATTTGCTTGGACCCTACAAACGCTTAAGTCGGGGCGGGTGCCTTGGTCATACATGAATGTGTACTCTCTTTTTGCCCCTTTTAATTTGACTGACTAGCAGCGCTTACTTTCAATGCGGGATGCATCGTTTTCCATGTTACACATTGAGAGATTAGAGTCTTTGCCATTCTCTGTGGAGGAAGCCACTGCTGCGACGTGGCTTATCCACGGGTTAATTACATTACCATTTGCTTTGTATAAATTTACCAATTGTATGCGCTATATTGGGATAGGTAGATATGAACTGCTGGGAAGTTCATTTCTCCATGAGGTATGGTCTCTTCCGTTCACTTATCATTGCCTGAAGGACGAGAAGGAGGTTTATCTTAAGGGGGAGCAGTGCACTGAAACCCCAGATCATTCATTAATCTGTAGACACATTCAGTTGCACGGCTCTTGTAACCAGGACTGGCCTAATTTAGCCTGTGTTTTAAAAGGCACTCCAGTTCCCACAATCGTTCCTACTTTCACGTTACTGGCAAATGGCAGTTACTTACTTTTAAATAACGAAGACTGTTGTGGGTTAATTAGTGGTGTCGCTTATGTGGTAACCGTATCAGAACATGTAGTGTGTTGCAAAAACGTTCTGTATCCTCCTACACATGGGAATTCAGATGTTTCCATCTGGCCGCGAATCCCAACCTTGAAAGCAGAGTTCAATGGTATGAGTAGAATAAGAGCCCTTTTGTCTCAAAAAGAGGTGGCCCTGAGTTCGGCTCGAGAAACATTCGTCCTTCACATAGCTAACACACGCACAGAAGTGCAAACGCTATTGAATACTGATTTGCCATTGCATTTCAGCGAGCTAGTCCATCAAATCTTTAATGCCTCCTCCACTTCTGGCCTGGCACATTTTTTTAAAATAGTTAGCAGTGGTCTCGTGACTTCTTTTGAGAAAATATTTGGGGTCATCCCTGCTTTCTTCCACAGTATATTTTCGAGTCTGTTTGGAGGCTTTCCGGTTTTCTGGCGCTGGCTGCAGGCATTCTGGTGATATTTTGTTTTATTAAAAATGGATGCCCCTCCTGTGTTAGAGGCCGCTCGGCCCCTCCTGGCGCTGTTTCACAACCGGATGCTTGAATACTATGGCACACTGCCGCTTGCGACTTTAAGCACGGCATTTGGATTATCTTTTCGATTTTCCTATTTTACATATGTCCAGCCTGTGTTTCATTGCCTGAGCTGCGATTTCGACTGGGCCCTTGATTTGTGTCTCTGCAGGACGGTATCTCCTGACGTCGATTTTAATCACCTGATGAGTCCCGTAGTTACTCACGAGTTGGTTTGTTCTGGTGAAAGGATTATGGCCTTGGCAGCGATGCATGGACTAATGGGTCAATGGAACATACTTGCAGCGGCGTAATATTTCTTGGCACAGAGCTATGTTGAGAACCCACCGAGTTGTCCTCTGATGATGCTAGAGGCTCCGGTGCTGGAGGAGCACGTATGTTCTTTCCCACTAATGAATTGGATGGCTGAACTATTTTCGGATGATGACAGTGATTTCATGCTGGAGGCTGTTGCTGCATATTTTGCGTATTCAGTCCTGTCCAAAAAAGACTTTCGTAACTTTTATGATGGCCCCTTCATATTTACAGAATTTTGGAACGTTTTTGTGTACAAAATTATACGCACCTAGACCTATGGACTTGAGTTATAGTGCATTATGGATTGCCGTGGTTAAAAACGTTTTACTTGACCTCTATAAGTGATTTTTCAGCGGATATTACAAATTGACCTGACTAGTTGTTATTGAACTCTGTTTTCATTATGTGCCCCTATTGTGGTCTTAGAAATTCCCGCTACATGGCTACATTCCTTATTTTGTCCGTGCTCGGATCATTGGGGGGGGTGTCATATAGATACTGCTTACCTATATACCGTGTTAAGTTAGCGTGAGCTTATTAAAGTGTTTAAACGCCATTTTTCCTTTTGCTGCTTTTGCACGCGACACATAATTGTTATTTTAGCTTTCAACCTAGAAGAGCGTTGTGATTTACATGAGAATAATATGTTATTGCTCTGATATCAACTTTGTTTGGTAAAATATGTCTGCAGAGTGAGTGCTGGAGTTTCCCAGGATAACTCGACACAGTGTTGTTGTAAGGTCTGATCTTCTCACCTTTCTAGACATAACATGAATGCAGCTGCTGCAAAATTCTGGCTTTACGCGCGTTTTATATTGCTTTGCTGAGAGCACACGTAACACACACACTTGATGGTGCTTCGCATGCAGAAAGCTGGTGGAAGATGATGTGATCCTCTGCCACTGAGATTTTGAGGTATGGGCCCGCCCAGCTAAAACCCAAAGAGACCTTCATAGGTATAATATCCTATGCTAGTTAGGGAGGGTGAGAATTAGGTGTTGCTAACTCCTATTCATTTCAGCATTTTAGCATGCTGTCACCTTTCGCTTTCTATGGACTAGTAACTATGCTGATAACTTTGTTTCTTATAATATGTTTGCTTGTATTATATAAGATACTGCGTTTGAGAACCCTGCATTAGTAAATAAATATTTCAAATATGCACGTGTCCTCATTTACTCCACGTTCTGGTTTGAAATGATAGTATAACGAAAGAGTGTTCATGTGTTCCACGATATCTGAGGTATTCTAAGTTCATGTTCTGGTCTGTCTAAACATTGGGAAGTTATACTAACCAATGAGACACTGTAGCTAGCTCGGTAAGGGGATTTTGGGTACTGAGGTGAGTTTTGGGGCACCCTAATTCACTGAGGTCCCGAATCTCTACGCACAGTTCTGTAGGAGAACGGAATTCCCGCTACAAGACTTTTGGACTGAAAGTACCTGTGTAAAAAACACAAATCAATGTTTTTAATATGTGTTATCAATTGCATGACTTTGTAAAAAGTCAAAAGTTATTGGTGTGTGTGTGAGGGGTATTTTAAAAACACTTAGTGCTTTCCCCGTACATTTGATGGGTATAAGCTAAAGTCACACCTCACAAGAAAATTATTAAAACCTAAAATGGATAGAATCCCTTTGTTTATTTATAGTCTTGCAGGAGATAGGTTCTATCCGTTACCTCTATACTCCCCCCTCTTTTGTTACATTTATCTGTTTGAAGGACAGTCAGAGGGTTCACACTGCAGAAATGCTTATTTCCTTATATATGGTGCGCATGCAGTCCGAGTTGACGTCAGAGACCTTTAATACAAGGCAAAATAGACACTGTACATTTAGAGCTGAAACAACTAAATCACGATGTCTCATCAGAAGTAGTAAGTGCTACATAAATAATTTGCCATTCACACGTGTCCTCATTGCAGAAGTGCTCTCTCGATCAACAAAGGTAGTGAGTGAAGGATTTCAAGACCCGCAGGACGAGGTAGCCCCATGGCTAGAAGAGGCGCGAGATTTAAAAGAGGCATTTGCAGTGCATTAGGTCTTGTATTTGCTAGAGTTTGAGCTATTGGCATTGTAAATGACAGTGCCTTTTATTAATGTGTTGGTTTTTAAAAATTAAAATAAAAGGTATTGTCTTTTACAATGCCAATAGTTTAAACTCTTGCAAATGCGAAACCTATTACATTGCAAATGCGTGTTTATTTAATTAGCAGTTGGGTCATTAGGGCAACAGTGGAAAGTACTTTAAAGTGCGTGGTAAATATATTTAATGTGATATTCAATGTTTCAAGTTTGGAGGGGATTTTACTACTGTTTTTTTACCAGGAATAATGAAAGTGGAACCGGATGGTGGTTGGTATGGGGCTTGGACCCAAGTTCAGCTGTGAGATAAGATGCACTGGAAAGGAGTGGTAGAAAAGTGGATAATCAAGCCTGGAAGGGAGTGCGTTGCAGAGTCAGAGGTTAGGTGGAGGTAGTAATGAAGAGGGATTCTCCCTGAAGGCTCGCACAGCGGGAGCCCGAGTAGTGTCACTTGCATGATACTTCCGCCTCAGAAACCTCCTCTTCCCATCAAAGGGGCATTACATGGAAAAAAACACTTTTTGAGAGTAATAACATTTAGAAAGAGATTTGGAAAAGAGTGCGTTTTACTAGGCACCTTGTAAGTGTTAAAGGACGGCCAAGAAGCAGGCCTGGCTAGACATATAGGCGACAAATTGAGTCCGCAGTGGCCTACCTGAATGCACCCTTGGCTCACCCAAATAAAAATTAATGGAGCCGGGCCTGCCTCCCACCCCACTGGGACGTCTTGTATTTGGCGGGAAGCAAAGGCCTTCATGCAACATTTTAGAGCACAGCAGCTCTTGAACCCTTGCTCCCATCCAGACTTCCATCCCATCCCACCCAGCAGTCAGTGCAGCTCTCTTTGCTGGCAGACGTACTTGATTTCCCGCCAACTGCGCCTCCTCTGGGTTAGACCCAGCAGTTGACAAAGGTGGAATTCAAGCTTCTCGCCGACTACTCTCCATGTCAGCAGCCTGTGCTGAAGGAGTCAGCCCGCCATCCTTACATAGGATCTGGTCAGTGTCACAATAAGTCTGGGAGTGGTGAGGATGTGCTGCCCTTAAGGTCTGTAATCTGAAAATTGGAGCTTCTGTGGCTACGGAGGCAAGCAGCAAACATCATGAACCTGAAAGCTACCTGCTAATTGGTGTCAACGATAGCAAAGAGGAACACCCTAGTATTGTAACAGGGCAGCCCTCCCTTCCACGTGGTGAGATGTGTCGCTGCTGCACATTTAGTAATTCCCGAGCCCTCTTTCATCGTGCACATTCAGAACTGTGTTCAGGTGTGGCTACTATTGTGTGGCCAAGTCATAATTCACTCCAGGCATCCCGCAGAAGCTGGTGGCAGTGTATTTTACAACTGGTATAATAACGCATTGCAAAAAGACTGCAATATGCGAAAAATTTGACAAGCCTGCCATTTGAAAACTTGGCTGGTTGTTAGAAATGTAAAACAACAACACATCCACGTTAATGTGTATAAAAACTACTGGTGTCAGCGGCTGAGCTTTTCTAGATAATAATCAAAAACACGGTTCCTTCGGCATCCAGTGAGATGGCACGGGTGCCGAGCAGTGAAAGTACAGGGGGAAAGAGCATCCATCCTCCCTTGTAAGACATCTGCAGAGCACTATTCATTAAAATATAATAACTAATCTACAAGGGTTGTTCTGTGATGATAAAAGAAAGAATGCCAGCCGTGTGTCCCACCCAGTTCACACATGTTTAAAATCCAGTGACCACTCAAACCGCGATCGCCTTCACAGGCTATCAAGACCCTCTCCATAGCACAGACCAGGGCCGGAGTGGATACCGGGCAGTTGTGTGTGCTGCCGAGCAGGGGGATGATTTCTCCGTGGTGTGGGCTAATTTCATTGATGGGGACCTGTGTGCGCTTAGAAATTTAAAAAATCAAAACGAATTTCGTTTTGCACACACAGGGCCCAATCAACAAAATCATCCCCCTGCTTGGCAGTACACACAACTGCCCGGTAGCCAGTCCGGCCCTGGCACAGACATCGGTGTGGGCCCGACCTGTCAAGGGCAAGCCGAGCCGTATGTCATGAATAATAAAACTGCGGCCAACAACCACCACAAAAACAATGTCTGTTGGCTGTGTGTAGTTATACATGTACACAGGTATAGTACAGTTCCAGGAATGGGGCAGTGCGGCTGTTATAGCAGAGTCCGGCCCCCGAAGGGGGCCTCAAGGGCCGGCGCCTGAACGGCTGCCGAGGCCCACAAGGAAAGAAAACGGTTGGCGCAGGTTAGCGCCACCAGGAATGGCCGAGCGGCGAAGAGTGCCCGAGGCCCTCCCCCTCCCCAAGAACAAAGGGAAGGGGGGAAGGGGGATATAAGGCGCGCCCCCCCTGGGCAGCTCACCTTGTTCATCAGGGAGCTGGGGGCGCAGCACCAACGAATTTCGAGTCCCACTCACCCACACCTACAACAGCAGCGTCGCAGTGCTAACAGGGATGAAAAGAACTAAGGGTGCAACAAGTGGCGTTGGAGACACACCGAGCAGAGTGTGGAAGGAAGTCCACTCACTTTTGGATGCCTCCCGGCTGAGTGAAGCGGTCTAACAAGAAGGGGTAGGAAATGGAGACGGCACTGGCAGCCCAGTCCCCGCCAGACGGCAGGGCACAAAAGAGTCCAACATGGTAGCGAGCTGAGGCCTAACTCCAGGAAGAGAGTACCCGCTAGCAAGGAGACCCCAACGAGAGCGCAAATCCAACCAAAAGGGGCGGAAACAAAAGGTTATTGGTTTGGTTATGGAGACAAACCGACAGGGCGGTGTGGAGAAGGAGGGCCACTCACTCTTGGATGCCTCACGGCTGGGTGAGTACGCCTTACGAAAAATCAGGGTAGCAAACGGAGACGGCACTCGCAGCCCAGCCCCGGCAGACGGCAGGGCGCAGGAGAGACTAGCAAAGGGGCGTGGAAAACAACAAAGAACAATCTGCAAGCTGTCAGGGTGATTTACGACCCTAGGATACGCCAATGAGCAAATGACAAACCAGTGATTTATGGTCAGCCGATGATTTATGGCTGATGATTTATGATGCCCATGCAGAATGATTTGTGATAACAAAATGATGACAGATGTGTGACCAAATGATTTATGATAGCCCGATGATTTATGACCATGATTTATGGCGACAGATTTACGACGAGCAGGCAGAGCGATTTATGACAGCAAGATAATGACCGATTTGTGATAGAATGATTTATGATACCCGATGATTTAAGATCCAATATTTATGACATCCGAATGACACTGAGCGATAACCAATTATGATAATGTATGATAATGATTTATGACCCCGGCCTGAGAAGGTACCCAGGGGAGTTGTGCAAATATGGCGTATGTCATGAATAATAAAACTGCGGCCAACAACCACCACAAAAACAATGGGGCAGATTTATGTCGGACTTGCGCCACGTTTACGCCGCCGTTGTGTCACGCAACAGCGCAGAAACGTGGCGAATCCCTGCGACCTATTTACAACGTGACGCATCTAGGCAGATGCGTCACGTTGTAAAGCCCTGCGCCACATGAAACCTGCGTCAGGTTTCATGTGGGCGTTCTGTCGCAGGGTGGGCGTTCCCTCGTAGGAAAGCCCCGTAAAACTGACGCAGTGAAATCTACAAGATTTCACTGAGTCAGTTTTACGATGCTGCTGGGTCAAATCCTTACGCCTGCTTCAAGCAGGCGTAAGGAGTGAAGCACCACGTTATGTATGGGTGGCCTCTGTACATTGCAGGAGTTGCGTCGCACTTGCGACGCTACTCCAGCAATGCGCCGCCCGTACACCACAAGATGCGTCACGCATCTGCCCTTCCTTGCACCATGGTGCGCCGCATTGTAAATGCAGCGCATCTGTGGTGCCACAAGGAGGGAATTGCGTGACGCATCAGTTCTGGCGCATCCCTGCTGATTTGCAGAGATGCGCAAGAACTCATAAATCTGCCCCAATGTCTGTTGGCTGTGTGTAGTTATACATGTACACGGGTATAGTACGGTTCCGGGAATGGGTATAAAAACTACTGGTGTCAGCGGCTGAGCTTTTCTAGATAATAATCAAAAACACGGTTTCTTCGGCATCCAGTGAGATGGCACGGGTGCTGGGCAGTAAAAGTACAGGGAGAAAGAGCGTCCATCCTCCCTTGTAAGACATCTGCAGAGCACTATTCATTAAAATGTAATAACTAATCTAAAATGGTTGTTCTGTGATGATAAAAGAAAGAATGCCAGCCGTGTGTCCCACCCAGTCCACACATATTTAAAATCCTGTGACCACTCAAACCGGGATCGCCTTCGCAGGCTATCAAGATCCTCTCCATAGCACAGACATCGGTGTGGGCCCGACCTGTCAAGGGCAAGACAAGCTGAGCTCTAGGGCTTCAGACACCCCGGCTGAACCCCCGCCAGACAGGGCTGCACACACCGCCGCCTTCAGTGGCACTTATAATGAAGTGCCCGGGACAGGAGGGAAAATGAGAGAGACAGACACTTCCACAAAGCCGGCACAGATTTGCGTCTGCTGTGCTGCAGGAAGCAATGTTTTTAGGCCTTGAATTCGACATATTTTCCATTGTTTACTTCACAGCCTCATCCTCATGGAAGCCACTCGGCAACGTGTGCCTTTGTGGCACCAGACTTCACCACCTTTTTATTTTATTTTTTTATATTTCTTTTTATTAAAGTAAAAAACAAATGAACATGTAAGAAAAAAACAGTACAAGGCAGTACGTACATAAATGTGTCACATCAATGCGAGGATAGGGACATACAGATGCAATTCAATCGACATAATCACGGGAGAGGCAGGGGAGAGGAATCTGAAACAGGAGAAATGCTTAAAGGGTTGCGGAGGGAACATCAGGTTGAGAGGGTAGCAGTTCAGTGTCTAAGTCCGCTTGGGGGGGGAGTACATATCCCACCACGATACGAATTCCATTGGATCCAGACCTTCCCCCATTTTCGAGGTCTGCCACAGGCAACGTATACCGTCTTCTCTCTGAACATGCACCAATCCATGTTTTGTTTCCATGCCAGAACCGTAGGCGGCCTCTGGGCACCCCATAATTGGGCTATGTCTCTCTTGGCAATCATATTGCCCAGGGTTACCCATTGAAGCTGCGCCACATTGTAATCATTCGGCTCCCACACGTTTAACAAGCACCGCCTAGCCTCAGGCATCGACTTCACACCCGTGACCTCACTCATAACTTCATGCACACGAGTCCAATAGCGCGCCACCGTAGGACATTCCCAGATTATGTGGAAAAGGGTACCCACGAGGCCACAACCACGCCTACACAGCCCATCCGGAGAAAATCCCATGTGCACCAGACGCGGCCCTGTAACATAGACTCTGTGAAGAATTTTGAGTTGAACAAACCGAAGGCGTGCCGGAATTGCCACCTCCTTAGGAGAAGACACCGCCGCCTGCCAATC
Source organism: Lissotriton helveticus (assembly GCF_964261635.1). Taxonomy (NCBI): domain Eukaryota; kingdom Metazoa; phylum Chordata; class Amphibia; order Caudata; family Salamandridae; genus Lissotriton; species Lissotriton helveticus. The sequence continues at coordinate 1,739,204,268 of NC_136065.1, forward strand.
CTCATCATCCAGCTCCAAGCCATCACTAGTCCAAGCCTCTCGGAGACGACATAGGAGGTCAACCCTGTTGTTTATCAACTTTTTATATATTAGCGAAATCGTGCTGTCTGGGACATACCCGTCCAGTATACGGTCCTCGAGCGGGGATGCCTCCGGAATATCCGCACCCACAGGAAAAACAGATAACAACGCGTGACGGATTTGCGCGTAACGAAAAAATTCCCTAGCATTCAAGTCATACTCTACCTTCAGTTCCTCGAATGTCTTGACCCTACCTTTGGTCCACACATCGGCTACCGTGCAGATACCGATTACGTCCCACTTATCGAATCCCTTCGTTTTCCATAGAGACCCCAGTCTCTCAGACGCATACAACGGGGTCGCTCGAGTCAATTTATCCGTCCAACCCAGGGCAGCCGTGGCGCGATACCATACCTGTACTGCTATCCTTGTGGGGCCCGTGAGTGCCCTCCCTGCGGAACGTGCGTACAGAACCCTATCGTAGTCCCCGCCTGGCAACAACCACTAAGTACAGTGGTTAATCGCCCCCATCTGAGAGGCCCAATAATAACGACGAATGTCATGAAGCGCGATTCCACCATCATACCACGGGAGCTTCATCTTCGCGAGAGCAATACGGGGACGACCCCCCCATAGCAATTGCCTCTGTAGACTTTCGACCTCCCGAAAGTAGCTAGCCGGCACAGTGTCGAAAGTGTTCTGCAACGCATATAAGAACCGGGGCAGCGACATCATCTTGAACAATGCCGCCCGTCCTAGAGGGGAGAGAGGGAGCCTACGCCAGGCGGCTACGTCAGACCTGAGGCGCTGAAGCGGAGGCAACAAATTACGCTCATAGCGGAGTGCGGGGTCCAAGGTGATAAAGATCCCCAAATACTTGAATCCCTCCCGCACCACCTGTATAGGACATCCACGAGGCAAGAGGGGAGCATCGCCCGAGAGAACATAGATACAAGATTTAGACCAGTTAATGACAAGACCAGAATTTTTACGGAAAGAGTTCAGGACGTCAAACAGGACTACCAACGACTTCTGAGGGGATGTGAGATACAACAGGATATCGTCCGCGTACAAAGACACACGGTCTTCAAAGTCTGAAGTTCATCGATTGCCCTTCAAAGACGGCTCCCACCTCAGCCAGGCCGCCAGGGGTTCCAAGGCGAGAGCAAAAAGAAATGGGGATAAGGGGCAACCCTGGCGCGTCCCTCTGCCACGGGTAAATGGAGCGGAAACTCGGCCGTTTACCACCACTTGAGCTAAGGGATCAGTGTAAAGCAACTTCACCCAGCTAATAAATACCGGGCCGAAACCGAACTTCGCGAGGGCCGCCCAAAGATATGGCCATTCCGGCGTATCAAACGTCATTGTGGCATCCAAAGAAGCCAAAATGGCCGGCTCACGTAACGTCGCCGCCCTACCGAGGGCGCCGTGCAGGCGCCGGATGTTCAGTGCCGTGTTGCGATGTGGTATAAAACCGGATTGGTCAGGGTGAACCAAGTCGCCGATGACGGGTATTAAGCGAGTAGCAAGCAATTTGGCCAGGATCTTAGGCTCGGCATTTAAGAGAGATATGGGTCTATATGAGGTGCAACGGTCGCGCGGCCTCCCCTCCTTGTGTATTACAACAATAGAAGCCAGTCGTTGATCAGGAGGGAGGGAACCCGTTTCCAACGACTCCAAAAACATCGACCTAAGATAAGGGGCTATCACATCTGGGCGAAGCTTGTAGAGCTCAATGGGGAGTCCATTCGGGCCCGTGGCCTTCCCCGATCGAACCGCACGGATGGCATTCGCCACCTCCTCGACAGTAGGCGTGGCATCGAGGAGTTCCCTTTCAGGGTCCGACAAACAAGGCAACACGATATCCCGCAAAAGTAGCCGGGAATCCCGCTCAGGTATATCTGACACTGGGGAATAGACATCCCAGAAATACTCCGCAAAACACTCCACAATCTCAACAGGGCCAGTTATTCTCGCACCATTCGCACTCTCAAGCACCGGAACCACACGACTAGCACACTCCTTCTTATCCAACCACGCAAGCAATTTCCCGGCTTTGTCACCCACATCATACAGACGTCCCTGCTGCTCTCTACTCATTACTTTCGCAGCATCAGTAACCAGTGCTCTATAATCGAGTTGCTTAAGACTAAGGAGGTGCAGCTTATCTTGGGTAACCCCCGAATCGAACTCCCCTTCCAAAGCAGTTATTTCATTTTCAATTCGAACAACCGCCTCCTGTTTACGTTTCTTAGCTTTGCTAACTAAGGAAAGGGCCTGGCCCGAATGACCGTCTTGTACGCTTCCCACAGTGAGTCAGAGGAGGACACAGATCCCACATTCTCCGCAAAGTAATGATCTAGCGCTTTAATCAGTTCCGCCCGCACCCTAGGGTCCCGGAGGTACCAGGGGTTAATCGGAGCCACCCGACCCTCCGTTCCCAGCTTCGTGTCCATGACCAACCATAAGGGGGAGTGATCCGATATGCCCCTGGCCAGATGTTTAATCTCCCTAATAGAGGAGGCTTGCGAAGAGGGCACCAGCACATAGTCTAGTCTTGAGAGACTACCGTGGGCACCGGAATGGAACGTGTATTGCAACTGTCCCGGGTGGAGCAGTCTCCAACAATCGACCAGTCCCAGAGTGTCGAAGAAGCCACCCAACCAGGATTGAGACTTTGCGATTTCCCTGGGAGGGTAGCGATCACACATCCCGGAAACCACTGAATTAAAATCTCCACCCACCACCAGCTGACCCTCCGGAACTCCCAGGATCACTTTCCCCAAATCAGCGAAGGTAGTAGTCTGCAAACCAGGTGGAACATAGACAGAGAGGAGGGTGATGACCCTCCCCTCCCAGCGCCCGACAATGGCGGCGTACCGCCCTCTATCGTCGAGGATAATATCATCAACCTGAAGAGGGAGAGAGTTTCTGACTAGAATACCAACCCCCCGAGAGCCAGAGGTGAATCCGGAGTGCGCTAAGAGACGATAACCACGCCTGTTCATAGCATGGCATGTATTGCCTATTAAGTGAGTCTCCTGTATCAACACAACATCAGGGGATAAACGACGTAACAGTTGTAATACCACCCCTCGTTTTATCCTATCTCACAACCCATTGATGTTCCAAAACAATAGCCTTAATCCCCTACCCCCATCCCAGAAACCAATCCCACCCCCATCCCACAACAGATGCGACACAGAGCTACAGTAGATCATCAGTACATTGCCTTGAGAGAAACAAAAAAACAGTAACTTCGCCCCGTCTACCCCCCAACAGATCCCAAACATCACACCCCCCACCCTGCACCCCTGCGTGAGAAGCCACCCCAACTTGCAGTGTGCCTGTCGCCCTAACACACAACTAATCTACGAAAAGAACCCTAGAGGAGGAAAGACCCACCCAACCCCACCCGTACCCCCGAAGGACAGTACATTAGCAAACAAATTTGCATAGCATCAAATCGCTGTCAAAAGTCAATATGTTGATCCGGGAGCCGATCTCACCCCCTATTCCTGCTCCACCGGGCCGCCTCGGCTCCTCCTGAATACTCAGAGTGTTCTTGTCGCATGGGCAGTGTGTCAAGCCAGTCTCCTGCAGCCTCAGGATGGTTAAAGAAGAAAGTCCGGTCTTCGCACACCACACGTAGTCGGGCCGGGAAGAGCATAGCATACTACATGTCCCTGTCCCTTAATCTCTTTTTCACCCCTTGGAACCCCAGTCGCTGTTTCTGTACCTGCTGGGTGAAGTCCGGGTAAAAACTCACTGCAGTGTTTTCAAAGGCAGTGGGACCACTCTGCCGCGACGCTTGCAGGATCGCGTCTCTGTCCCGAAAGTTGAAAATCCTAGCAATAATGGGTCGCGGGGAGGCCCCCTGCTTGGGCATTCCTCCCGGTATCCTATGAGCCCGTTCCACAGCGAAGAACTTACTGAGACCCTTGGGGGCAAGGTGGTTCACAACAAGGTCTTCCACAAACAGGTCAACTGAAGAAGCATCCGTTTTTTCCGGGACACCGACCACACGAATGTTGTTCCGTCTTGGACGGCTTTCAAAATCTTCCAGGCGTCGGGAGAAAAAATCGTGCGAGGATCGCAGGTTACTGACCTCCGCCTGTAGATCAGAGACATAGAGTGGTAAGACTGGAGGTCTTTAAATCGAGAGATTTGACCTTTTCATTGGTCTTAGCTAGATCTGCCCTGATCAGAGTGACATCGATAGCAACTGTGTCCAGTTTGTGGGCCAGGGCCTCGTACTGTTGACCCAGCGAGGCCTTCATGCCAGCAATGGCGCCCATGACATCACTCAGCGTCTGGTCCTCACCCGTCGAGGAATCATCTCCAACATTGCTCGGGGGTTTAGTCGGTCCCCCCGGAGAGCCCTTGGAAAGAGTGTATCTGTCCATAACGTTTGACTGTACGGAGCTCCCACGGAGAGCCGGCTTGGTCTTGCGCTTCTCACCCTCGGGCTTGGTGGCCATCTTGGGTTCAGCGCCCCGGAGGGGAGCCTTGGACCTGGTGAAAATGGCTACACTCGATGCGACCAAAACGGGTCCTCAGGATAAAGCGGGCACTTCACACCACACGATAAACCACAGTAGGCCAGCGCAGAGCTGGAGTTGAAGCAGGAGAGCAGAATGTGACCAGTGCGGGTCAGGGCAAACCAGAGTCGGGGAGGTCTCAAAGCCAAAAACGAAACCGAAAGTGAATGGCGGAGCGAGAAGACTCGGGCAAGCCGTTGTTGTTCGATTACTGCCTGGCTGGCAGAGAAATCGAGCCCGGGTCAGCACCAAGGAGCAGGCCAGAAAAGTTCAGGAGCCCGTAACTTCGGCTCCCAAGCTCCAAATCGAAATCCGAAAACAGCTAGTAGGTCAGCCAGGTTGTGCCAGTGACGACTCGTCGTCGTGGATAGGATAAGATGCAGGATAAACGGCGGAGGCGGCGAAGGTCCGGGAGCCCTGTGCTCACGCAACCATTCTGGTTGCGCGCGAAGCTCCTCCTCCCTTCACCACCTTTTTAGTACTTCCTGTTCCTGTCAGTTGAGTACTAATTGCAGAAAAGTCTTAAAATGTTAAATTAATGGGGAACGTATTGATCAAGCGCTACTAATATGCGGTGCTGTGCACTCACTGTCACGGTGTTTAGATACATTTCCAACTAACTCCTTACAGCAGGCGGCCATGTCGGTGCTTCTACGACGGGAGCAAGTCCTTCGTTTAAACAGAGGCTGTTCAGTCATCCTATAACTCCCACACTCTTTCACCTTCTCTGGCCTTTGTTTATCATATATTATGAAGTAGAGAGAAGACAGGACCGACAGTGGAACCTTCTTAAAGTTAGCACCTAATAAACGATGACCCCAAATGGTGATAAGTACCCCTGGTGTTTGTGTGGGGGTCTGTGTGCACACTGGATAGCACCCACTGTAACAGTGCTTATTCCCTAGGGAACTTTGATTAACTAAACATAACAACACAGGTGCACCACAACATTCAACATTGATGTTTTCAATGAATCAAGCAGAATAGGGTTCTTCAGTTTAGTTCCTTTATTTTCAAAAGATGAAGCACCGTACAGCCGACGCATTTCCTAGTCAAGCAAAACCGCCAAATCCGCAGGAGGCTGCGGATTTGTCGGTTTCGCTTGACTACTTGGGGAGAGCTCGGACCGATATTAGAGGCTATTAATGGATGCCGGGTCTGGGATATATATGAGCCGATGAAATAAAAAGAAAAAATTATAACATAACGGAATTGGATCTAACTTTTCCAGAATAATATGGAAGGGACCACATGAAGTATGGGGATCTTCTTTTTGTGTATCTACGGAGGAAATAACATTACTATACAGCCGCAATTTGCGACAAAGAACATCATACGCCCTGAAGAAGTTCTGGTTTCAGAACGAAACGCGTTGGCTGCAATTGAACAAATAAAACGAAGAAAAACATACAGGAGAAGAAATTTGTACTCATTGAATGAATTATACTGCTTAGACTGTGTGAATCAAGTTAGATGGTGGTGCAACTTTAATACATTTTGTACAACATTTGTTTGACCCTAGGATTAGGGTGGTGCTTTTTTGGACAGAGGGCACTGTTAAGGTTTTGCACACAAAATTACTTTTGATTTCTGGTTAAGATATGGAAAATATTTCTGAGCTTTGGTGCCGTTAGAAGGATTGATCCACTGTCCAGTTCTTTTTGTATTTTATGAAAAAATATGGTGCTCTACAACTGTCAGATTCAAATTGTGCTTGAAGAATAGAGGCAACGGGTAAAATGTCTAAGAAATGATGATCAACGCAGTGGAAGGGTTATTTGTTCAGCATTGCTTAAGATAAGTGTTAATATATATATATGGTGTTTGTAGATGTTATATATACATATTACATAGCCTTAAGATGTTTCACCTTTACATGGCCTTTGTATATGAAATTTCTATCTTCCAATTTTGTGAAGGTTTTTCTGCTTGGTGTGTGATTCTAGAATCCTGCTGGGGACAGTTACTAGTGGACCTGTTTACATGCTGACCTGGTTGTACTGTGCTGTAATCAATGAAAAAGTTTCTATAATACCAGAGCGTGGACTTAACAATGACTACACAGATATAGGTGATGTGGCCTAGTTATTAGTTTGGGTGAGGTAGTTGAGCAATGAATTATCCTAAAAGAAGATCTCCTGTACCTTTTACCACTGCATGGTCACACAAGAGGAGGCAGTTAATAATTTTCAGCACATCTGCACCCAGGACACCCCGCGATCCCTCCAACTCCCATCTGCAACTTGTTTGAAGTGTATAACATGCCATTAACAATCTTGTACCTGTCACAATACAGGGACCCTCCACAGTAGGTCATGAGAGAGACTTTGTGTCCCTGTTAAAAAAGAAGGTCACTGGACTCACCTTCATAGGCCATCACGGCATCAACCACCAAAAAGCTCTGTGTGCAAAAATAAAGTAAGGAGAACTGAATAATATAATTAAGCTTGTCATGAAAACTCAATTTATAGATTTTTTGCAGCATAGTATGATTGCTATGGAAAGTGAAAGTTCTGAGAAGTTCCTAGCCTAACGTCCTGAAAATGACCAGTTTCTAAGCCCCAAGGTCAATCCTTCCTAGGACTGAAGGTGGTGAAATGGCTTAGCATGCTCCTTTTTTCTTTCTAATACATTCTCACACATTTCAATGCACTCAATGTGTTACTTCAATGCAAGCAACAGCTTATGTACTCTATGATGAATACTGTGTATACATTTGAAGGCAAACTTAACCTATTCCGAGAGCACTTGGATGATGCTGATTGCACTCACTTTCTAAAACTGCAGAACTTGACTTAGAACTTTAAAATGTGCTGTCATTCATAAAATGCCTCCCGATCTTATTCAAGAATAAATGCTAACCACGTGGCCAATCATCACCCAACAAGAAACCGCTACCACCATAAATTCCATCCATTCAGGGAGAGAGGGTAGTCAGGAGGACCTGGAGCCTGGAAGAATGGCCCAGGTACCTGCTAAAAAGAGGAAGGGCAAGAGACGTTAGAAACCGGCTCCTGAAACTCCCACACTCAGGGAGGAGGCTTATCCTCAGGGTGACACACCAGAGCCTACAGGGGAGGACGCTACCGCTCTGGAAAACCTACCTGAGCTGGCCAACTGGCAGAAGGAAGGATGACCCATCGGGCAAGTTCTGCAAGGAAAGAGGGAATGCCCTACTCTAGTGGGCCTAAAGCAGCAAGTCTAGGCCCAGGCTGCTGATGACACTTCTGGTGATCAACTGATTTATTGAGAGAAAGGTCTCCTGCATAGTGAGCCTATATGCCCTGAGCCTGGCAAAACCTCTGTGTTGGTGGTCCCACAGTGCTACCGGGCCTTCCTACTGGAGGTGGCTCATGATGTAGCCCTGGCAGGTCATTTGGGGCAGAACAAGACCTTTGACAGGCTTGTCACCCACTTTTACTGGCCTTAAATGAGAAGGGAATCAGATGTGTTCTGCAGGTCCTGTCCTACCTGCCAGGCCAGTGTCAAATCAAGAGGGAAGCACAAGGCTCACCTGCAACCTTTCCCTGTCATTGGCACTCCCTTTGAAAGGGTCGGCATCGGCATTGTTGGGCTTCTGGAACCCAAGACAGCCATAAGCAACAGGTTCTTCATGGTCTTGGTGGTCCATGACATCTGGTAATCGGAGGCTACCCTCTGAAAGACACTGACTGTGCCTGGAATGGCCAGGGCACTAATGGGAATCTTTACCCATGTGGGGTACCCCACAGTTGTACCAACTTCATGTCAGGGTACATGAAGGCCATGTGGAAGGAGTGTGGGGTAACCTACAAGTTCTCCACTCCTTTCCACCCTCAAACTAATGGGCTTGGTGAGAGATTTAAAAGCGCCCTAAAAGGCATGATAATAGGCCTATCAGATCCTGTGAGGCTGAAGTGAGATGTCCTCCTGCCATGCCTGTTTACATACAGAAGGTACTGAAGAAGGGGGTTGAATTCAGCCCTTGAATGCCTGCATAAGCAGCCTGTGAGAAGACCTCTCAGTCTGGTGAAGGAGGGTTGGGAGAAAGCTCCCAGGAAGACCCCCCAGGATGTGGTCAACTACATGCTGGCACTCCATCACCAGATGAAGCGCTTCTGTAAGAATGCATAGGAAAATCTATTGAGCCATGCTAGAGGACATGAAATGGTGATATGACCAGAATGCACTCAGGTGGAGTTTCAGCCTGGGCCAAAAAGTCTGGGTTTTGGAGCCCATGGAGCCCAGGGATCGCTCGTCTCCGCCTTATGAAGTGAAACAGTGCAAGAGTGATGTCACCTACTTGGTGGACCTCAAGATTCCCAGGAACCCTATAAGCGCCCTACATGTGAATCGCCTCAAGCCCCACTTTGAGAGGTCTGAGTTGACCATGCTCCTAGTCACGGATGATTGGGTAGAGAAGGAGAATGAACAACTCCTCAACCTCCTTTCTTTCAAAGAGCAGGATGTGTCTGTGGAGGGTGTCAGCCTCTCCCCTACACCAACCCTAGAACAACAGAGAGACTGCTACCATTTGTTAGGGCAGTTTGCGTCTTTATTCTCCCTTACCCTTGGATTCACTACATGGTCTACCCATGATTTTGACACTTGGGACAGCATGTCTGTGAAGAGTAAAATCAAGTCTTACTGATATAGTGAGAGCCAGCATTAAGGAGGAGGATTCCAAGATGCTGGAGTTTGAGAATATTGAGCCCGCAAACAGCCCTTGCTCCAGCCCAGTTGTGCTGGTCCACAAGGCTGCTCCTCCAGATGTCACTCTAGAACTTAGGTTCTGTGTGGACAATTGTGGGCTAAATGCAGTGGCCAAGACTGATGCACACCCAATCCCCACAGCTGACGAGCTCATGGATCAACTTGGAGCTGCAATGTTCCTCAGCACATTTGATTCAATATCTGGGGGCCAAAGAGAGGTCGGCGTTCTGTCCCCTAGAAGGACACATCCAGTCCGGCTAGTGCCCTCCTGGTTCAAGAACACCCATGCCACCTTCCAGAGGTTGGTCAACCAGGCCCTCGCTGGGTTAGAGAACTTCAATGGACATCTGTACAACATTGCAGTCTACAGTTAAGGCTGGGAGGACCACATATGCCACATCAGCGAAGTGCTGCAAGCTCTGCAGAGGGAAGGTCTGACTATCAAGGGCAGTAAGTGCCATATAGAGGAGGTTTCAGTGGTCTACTTGGGTCACAAGGTAGGAGGAGGCAAGGTGCAGCTTTTAACCTGTTCCCATAGAAAAGGTAGGACTGCGTATTAGGATAATCGGACATCAGAATGCAGGTTCTGTGCCCATCTCCTCCCTCAGAAACTGTTAGCCCAATTGCTAGCTAGCTCTCAGTGCCTCCCATGAACCCCTAATCTGACCAGGGTAGCAGATAATTTTGACAACCTCGAACATGAGTTTCTGATCCCCAAGGGAAATGTGGAACCAGATCTTACCCCTTTCATTGTTCACTCATGCAAATACATGCCCTTGGTAAAACACAGGTGTGAAACAAATGGAGTTTTCAATACATTTATTGAAACAATCGTAATCCTGCATAAAAAGAAACTGCTGAGAGTTTTAGGCAGATAAAACAAAGCAAAGTAACCAGCATTATGAACATGGTGAAAAGAATGAACAGTCCAACCATGGTTGTCTGATTTCTAAACATCTATGAAACCCTACCTTGCACTACCCCTACTCTGCGAGCATAGTGGGTGTACCCTTCTGCCTGATCTCTGAAGATAGCATGAGAAACAATACCACAATTAGTTGGTCTGAAATTGGATTGGAAACCCCCCTCTGCAGGATCAGCATGCAAGACCAGCAACAGCAGAGCTACATGTTGAACATGACAGTCATCCCAGGACTTTTGAGGCTGAAGTGTCCCCTCTAACGCACTAAGGTACAGTGCACTGTTTATATAATAAAACCACTGTGCTGGATGTACAGCTGTGATGCAATGAGGTATCTAGATGTTAGAAGTTGTCTCCGAGTGGGCAAGGAATGTACCAGGATATCTCATTCTGTGTTCCAAGCCTTGAATGAAGAGTACAGATTTTGTAGCAGGAACACCTTTCTTAAAACAAGCAGCATGTACATCATTACTTAGAATCATATCGTAAAAATAAAATATGTAAAAGTAACACAGCTTAGATGAAGTCTGCTAAAAATGTGTAAAATGTAAATCTAAAGAGAGAACCAAAGTGGGCCCAAGAGGGCTTAACCACACACCTCCTCTGGGTCAAAATTGAAACCATTCTGGCTTGGGAACCTTCCAAGACACAGACAGAGGTGAGAGACTTCTAATGGCTCACCAGCTACTATAGGAAATTTGTCAAGGGGTATGGCTACATTCTTGCACCCTTTACAGAGCTTACTTCCAACAAGCAGCCACATCAGGTGATCTGAACAAAGGTGTGCCAGAACACTTTTGAAACCCTAAGGAGGCCATGTGCACAGCACCCGTTCTCAAGGCCCCTGACGTCTCCCAAGAATTCATTGTGGAGACACCTCAGAGCATGGCATAGGGGCCATGGACTCACAGCTAAACTAAGAGGGCCTGGATCATCCATAGTCTTCATCAGTAGGAGGTTGCTTCCTCAGGAACTGACTGAGGTGGAGTGCAATAGAAAGGGAAGCCATTGCAGTGGTCTGGGTGCTTAAGAAGCTGAGACCATACCTGTTTGTTGCTCACTTCTGGGTTCAGACAGACCACAGACCTCCCAGATGGTTAATGAAGATGAGGGGTGAGAATCCAAAACTGTTGAGGTGGTCAATTTCCATACAGGGAATGGACTCTACGGTGGAACACGACCTGGAACAGGCCATGCCAATGCTAATGGTCTCTCAACGTTCTCACGCCTTAGTGAAGTGAACTGTCAAGGAGTTGGGTGGTTCTCCCCACTTTCAACCTGAGGGCAACATGTATTAAACCTAGCATCCTTGTCGTAGTTTCCCCATAACCTTTTGTGTCAGACCTCCTGTTTATGCTGACTTTGTTTTTGTTGTCCTTAAGACTCTGCAAACTTTACTACTCCTAACCAATGCTAACAGGCATGTGCTCTTTCACTAAAACTTGGTAACATTGGCTTATACCCAATTGGCTTATTTAATGTACTTATAAGTCCCTAGTAAGGTGCACTTCATGTGCCACTGGGTCTGTAAATGAAATGCTACCAGTGGGCCTGCAGACACGATTGTGCCACCCACTTAAGCAGCCCTTTAAAACATGTCTCAGGCCCGCTATTGGAGAGCCTGTGTGAGCAGTGTTAACCTGCCATGTCTTCCTGTGCAAAATAGGCCATTTGCCCTTTTTAAAACATATAAATCACCCCTATGGTAGAACCTGGACAGCCCAGAGGACAGGGTGCAATGTATTTGAAAAGTAGGACATGTATTTTTAAGATTTTCATATCCTTGTAGTGAAAAACTCTTAAATTAATTTTTCGGCACTGCAAGGCCTTCTCTCCAATAGGATAACATTGGAGTTTTCTTATTACATTTTATAAGAGTAATTTCCCCAAATGTCAAGAGTTGACTGCTTCATGTTTGGTGTCTCTGGAATCCTAGTTTAAAATACTAACTTATCGTGAAGTTGGATTTTGTATTACAATTCTGAAAATGCCACTTTTAGAAATGCAATTTCTTACCTAAGCGATTTTGTGCTTGTAGCATTTCTTTGGGTCATATGACTGGGTGTAGTGCCAGTTGGACTGTGTGTATTCACCCTAGACAGCCACACAAAATGGGAGCTTAGGTGTGACTGGATCGACCATCACTGGCAGGATGGGGGGAGGAGCTGGGACCAGGCTCACTTCCACTTACATAGTCTGTGTGCTGTCTCCACACAAAGGGCAGCATTCCCCTTGTAGTTAGTCTGGCACACAGGCAGGGAAGGGAGGGCATCTTGCCCTTCAAAGCATGCCTCTAGAAGCTTCTTCCTACTTCAATGGCACAAAGGTGTCTAAAAGAAGGATCTCCCAAACCACCACTTCAGTACACTTATAGACCTGTGTACATTCTGCCAGGAAGAAAAATTGCTATGCTGCTACAAGGACTGCCACTCTGCTGGACTGCTGCTCTACAGGAACTGCTGCCCTGTTGTACTGACCTGCTGCCAGGTGCACTCTTGCCTGGGGAAGAAGAACTGGGCCTGCAGCTCCATCATGAACCCAGCAAGCTATAGTGTCTCACAGGGCTAGTCTACTGGCTTTCTGATCTGAGCCACGAGGACATAACAGGTTCTCCAGCAGCTCCTTGACCAATCTTCAGCAAGTTCTGACCTCCAAATGGTGTCTCTCAAGAGTTGGACCCTTAGTGTGGCTCTCAAGCTCTTGAATTTAGGGGTTTGGCCTCCTTGGGAATGTAAATAGGCCTCTTCATTCTGGAACCACACTGCTCGAATGGAAATTCATTGCGAGACACCGCCAGCCTGTCTCCTCACACAGTAAGCATTGATGTCATAGGGGACCACCACTGCAAAGCTCAAGCCCGCCTGTACATGACATCTGGCCTGCTCTTTGCGCCATGCCAAACATTTCCCTTGACAATCTCCTTGCTCCCGTTGACCCTCTCCAACCCGAATTGGACTCTTGGCACAGAACTGGAGCAGGTAAATCTTCAGCGGGACTAATCTGGGACTGTATTTGGCATGCCATTCCATGTAACAACAAGGCCAATATTAGTGCTGTAATTTCTTGTAAATGAAACAGAAAATCAAATATTTTGTAGACTACCAATATGGGATTCACCCATCCGATTAGGAGCTTTCTTCATGCACAAAAAGCCTGCCTAGAGCTGATATTTGAAGATGACAGCTTAATGCTGTGTAGGATACTCGTAGTATGTCAGAGAGGAGTGGAGCTTGAAGAGCAACAATATAAAACAGCAGTATTATTGGAAATAAAGTTACTTGTGAGCCTAAGCGTCATCATTCAATACATACAATAGATAGAACATCTTGAGGTGCTGTCAGATAAAGACACAGCCATGATCACTGAAACTTTAGGCATGTTGGGATTAATACAGTTGGTACACAAACTCACACCTCCGGCAGGGTACACCATTGACGGTATTTTCTCCTTGGTACCAGGGATGATAGTGAAAGATATACATCCACTCGTCTGGTCAGATCATTCATATTTGATCATCCATCCCAAACAACACCAGAAGCCAGGGCTGCTAAAGCACAGGAAAAACCCTACGCAGCATGGAATAAGATAGATATAAACATGCTTGAACTCTAACTGGAACAGACAGGACTGACCTTGAGCATGCAGGTGGATCAGGCTGTTAAGGAATATACAGATTGGCTTAATGATGCCTTTACGGCGACAGTGACAATCTGTAAAAACATTGGGAATCGCAATCAACCCTCAGACCCCTGGTTTACGGAAGCTCTGCGACAAGAGAAACAAAAATGTTGCAGACTGGAAAGGCGCTGGAGAATAAATTATGAGGCAGAAGAAAAAAAATAGTTACAAACATGCACTAGCCAATTATAAAACCCTACTAGCTACTGAAAAAGGGATCTTCTTCACCCAACAGATAGAACATTCATAAAAATTCAGCAAAAGTGATATTTTTGGTGGTAAAGAAGCTCACGACCATACCTAATAGTGTGACAGGGTATGTTCAGACGTGAGTCCCTTGCTCACTTTGCCACTGGATTCAAGCAAGCCGGGCTGAAGACGGCTGTAATGCCAGAAACCGGTCGTCGGAAGCTTGTTTCCGGACCAGGGAAGGCATGGCTTGGCAGTTCAGGCTGGACTGTTCCCATGAGGCACAGGGTCAGACTGATTTGCATATGGCCATGTCTGAACTGGGGTGGTAGAGTGGGCTAAAGAACGGCGATGGATCAAACCCAGATCTTTTGACTGGGTGTGAGTGTTTGATTGGTTCAGATGCTCCGTCCATCACCACCCCCTTTTGTACCGCTTTGGCCGCCATAAGTGTGGCATGGTATGCTCAGACGTGAGTCCCTTTCTCACTTTGCCACTGGATTCAAGCAAGCCGGGCTGAAGACGGCTGTAATGCCAGAAACCGGTCCTCGAAAGCTTGTTTCCCGTCCAGGCAAGGCATGGCTTCGTAAGTTCGGGCTGGACTGTTCCCATGAGGCACAGGGTCAGACTGATTTGCATATGGCCCTGTCTGAACTGGGGTGGCAGAGTGGGCTAAAGAATGGTGATGGATCAAACCCAGATCTTTTGACTGGGTGTGAGTGTTTGATTGGTTCAGATGCTCCGTCCATCACCACCCCCTTTTGTACCGCTTTGGCCGCCATAAGTGTGGCAGGGTATGCTCAGACGTGAGCCCCTTGCTTACTTTGCCTCTGGATCCAAGCAAGCCGGGCTGAAGACAGCTGTAATGCCAGAAACCGGTCCTCGGAAGCTTGTTTCCGGTCCAGGGAAGGCATGGCTTGGCAGTTCGGGCTGGACTGTTCCCATGAGGCACAGGGTCAGACTGATTTGCATATGGCCATGTCTGAACTGAGGTGGCAGAGTGGGCTAAAGAACGGTGATGGATCAAACCCAGATCTTTTGACTGGGTGTGAGTGTTTGATTGGTTTAGATGCTACGTCCATCACCACCCCCTTTTGTACATACCTAATAGATCAACATCAGGGAGCAGTCAATCCGTATGTGATGACATTGCCAGTGCATTTAGAAATAAAGTCAACGACATATATAAGATTTTCTCTGCCACCCCAATAAACCAGTTGGAGAGCCCCCTATTACTGAGACTAAAATGAACGGGCTTTTGTCAATCCCACAGGTATCTAGTGAGCTGGTGGGAAAACCAATTCAGGAAATTAAATCAGGACCCCAATTGGATCCCTTCCCCCCTGCAGTTCTAAAAAATATAGCAGGGTCGGTAAGTCCAATATTAACAAACATATGTTTTCGTCAGGCACCTTCCCCGAGGTTTGGAAAGATGCAGCCATTCTCCGTTTATTAAAAAAAGCTAATCTAGACACATCTATAACGAGCAATTATCGCCCGATTGCCAGGCTGCCATTCCTCGCAAACATGGTGGAGAAAATAATGAACACCCAACTTACACAATTCATTCAAGAAAATGGCCTACTCGACCCCTCTCAGTTTGGTTTCCGTTCAGGGCATAGCACGGAGACAGCACTTATCAAGGCCACCGAGGAGATCAGAGCAGTGATCGATAAGGGCGGTGCCGCTGTGCTGCTTCTCCTCGATTTGTCAGCGGCCTTTGATACCGGGCACCAGGATACATTGCAACAGCGTCTTGAACACATGGGGTCAAGGACCATGCACTTTCCTTGATATTATCGTTCTTGAAGAATAGAAAACAGACAGTGTCCTTAGTTCAGTTTCAGACAACTCCATACGAACTGCGATGCGGGGTCCCCCAGGGCTCCTAGCTAAGCCCATCCTTGTTTAATGTCTATGTGTCAGAACTAGCCCCGTTAATACAAGAGTTTGGCTTCTATTTAACATCATACGCCGGCGACACTCCCCTGCAATACAGTTTAAACAATGCATGCGGGAAATCAGCTACTGGATGGGAAGACATTGTCTAAAGCTGAACTCGAATAAAACCAAAGTGGTGATCTTTGGTACCCTTCAACCTAAATGGGATGGATTATGGTGGCCGGCTGAAATTAGACAGCTCCCAAACGCAGTAGAGAAGGACAAAAATCTTGGGGTGCTGACGGACAGCAAGCTCACCTACTCCCAACAAACCAAAGCCACCGTTTCAGCCTCATTCTATCTGATAAGGAAACTTAAGAAGGTAATGCCTTACATTCCCACAGATCTCAGGAGAACTGTTGTAACATCTGTGGTGCTGTCAAAATAAGATTCTGGAATGGCCTATACCTCGGGTTACAGAAGAAACATCAGAAAAAATGTCAGATGGTGCAGAATACTGCAGCCAGGCTTTCACTGAACATACCTAAGTATCAAGAGGAGATCCAGAAGCTCCATTGGTTGCCTGTTGCGCAACGTATCAAGTTTAAGGCACTCTGCCTTGCCTATAACGCATTAAATAATATAGGACCCGTAACTTTGAAAAACCTCTTCTCCTGGTACCACCCAGGCAGACAGTTAATGTCTACCAATGCCAGATTAATGCTGGTACCAAGGATCCAAACTGTGATTTGGGGAGGCCGTAGTATTGGCTATTGCACGGCCAAGCTATGGAATACACTCCCTGCACACATAAGAGAGGCCAACTCTCTCCTTTCCTTCAGAAAAGAATTGAAAACTTGGTTACTTCTAAACTAACTCCACCTTCTTCCTACCTTCTCAGGGTTTACGTTCCATTCAGCGCCAAGACACCCCAGGGTATTGGAGCTTTAGAAATCATATTAACATTAACATAAACATAGCTTTGTATTGTGCAAAAAAAATGCCTGTGAGAGTCGGGAACCTCGGGAGAGCGATTTCACAAATGCGTCCTCGTGTACTTGGCCAGATGAACACATTTCTCTCTGTGGCCTCCTACTTAGAGGTCAAGTTACAGAAATAATAACAGTAATTAACTGCCCATTCGGAACAATGAGAACTACTGAAACACCAGAGACGTAACTTTAACCAGAACCCGCCAAAATCTCTGGGAAAAGGTCTGGTCAAATATTGTTGGTGAATTACAATGGGGGCGGGTGCATCCCAATTCCCAGCTCTCTTATAATTCCTCATTTCTTAGTGGCCCCTTAAGGTCTAATACATAAGGGGTGAACTTTCCCCACCACCAGAGTTGCCAGTACCCCAATATGGATAAGTCCAAGGGTGGGGAAAATGCATTCAATTTACTGGGTCAATCACAATGACACCACTATTAACTTTCTAGATGTATCCATCCCCAAGACTGACAATGAATTAGAAACCAACACCTTCCAGAAAGTAACTGATTGCAACAACTTATTACATTACAACAGCTTTCAGCAACATTCATTAAAAGAACATTTACCCTACTCTTAACTCCCTTGCGTCAAAAGCATCACGACAACCCTGTTAACTTATCCACTAATATCTCCTAAATGCTCCAAAGATTCAGCAACAGGGGATACCCTTCAGAAATCCTTCATCTGGCCGTGACAAGGTCAAGCACCAAAACTGAAGTTCTATTAACCTGTACTCAACGGCACAAAAAAGACAGGATAGTCTTGGTATCGAAATGTCCCAAACAAAGCCCAAAATTCAAGCATATCATTCTGAAACATTGGCCAATGCTACAAGTAGACCCTGACTTCAAAGGACTTTTTTCAGAACCACCACTGTTCATATACAAACGCAGCAGAAACATAAAAGAAATACTCTCAAAACCCAAAGTAGCCAATGTTACCTCTGCATACAAGAGCACAATTCCATGCCTGAATTGCAATAACTGCAACATTATCATTAAAGGGAACTACATTACCCATCCACGCAAAGGCAACAAAATTAAGCTAAAAGTCACTGCTACTTGCGATACCAAAAATGTAGTCTACCTATTAAAATGCCCCTGTTGCCTGGGATGCGCGAGTAAGACAGAATGACAAATTAACACTAGATTGAATGAACACAAAAGCAATATTAGGACTATAAATCAAAAATCTGTCATCGCCTCACACTTCTTGGAGCACAATCATAACATCAGTCAACTCAGATTCTTGGTACTGGAGACTGTAGACATATGTAAAAGTCATAACAATCATAAATACCTTCTTCAAAGAGAAATTTTCTGGACAAAATTGTTGGATATGATCATACCAATCGGACTGAATGATCGTACTGAATATAGTTGCTTTCTTTGAATTGTTGCCACTTCCCTATAACTGAGCTGGCTTTTCTCATACCTTCCCCATTGTATTTTTTACCCTCTTTTTCATCTTTCATCTTTTTTTATCTCTTGTTCTTCATCTCTCACCTCTCTACCTCTCTCTCTTGCTCTTCCCATTATCTTATTTCCATTTCCTCAGCTCCACGCTTTAAGATTTCTCAAATTCCTCTTTATCTTTTTATATTCCCCCTACATTTCTAATTTTTATGTTATTTGTCAGCATTGTTCCTTGTTTTACCTGTTCGTATTGTTTCAGCCTTTTGATTGATAGACCACTCCAAGATGGCCGCCATTTTCCCCTCATAACCGTATTTTACTCTAATTTAATTTCTTCTATTTTATTTTTCTTTATTACTGTCAATTGGTGTAATTGTTCGCCTATAAACCTTTTAATTCACATGGTTGAAAGACCGCTTGTTTATTCTTTTTGTATTTACGTTGCATGCATTTGGTACTTTCACGTCACTCTGCTTCCGGTACGTTTCTATTTCTATCACTTGGTTCACACATGGCTAATTCACATTTGTTTGTGAACACGGAAATCATGATGCACATCGGAGTCCCTGTAAGATCTTGTACTCTGCATTTCCTCGTTCATCTGCTTGGCACGTTTTTATCCTCAATCTCTCCATGACATAGATTAGCATTTTTTTTACATTCGCAACCAGTTTAACTTTACTATGGTATTCGCCGCATGTCACGTCGCATTGATTCACGCAGTGAAGTTTGATGAACACATCTGTTAATCCACGTAGGTGTTTGTTTTTAGGTCTACTTTGGTTCGTTTTCTCCTGCATTATGTCAAACATGTTGTGTTTAATTACGTCTCCTCAGATCTTTCTTCCCCCAATTTCTTTGGTACAGTTTAATTCACATGGGTGTCTCCATAACTGATTCTTCAATTGATTTTCAGTCACCACACCTCAAACTAGTGTGTTTTCTCACCACTATCACTCTTAAATCTTTATGTGACTATGATTTCATTTTACGTCCGCAGTTCTCTGTTTCATTTTTTAGAAATAATTTCCCCTGACCAAGGGATTGCCCGAAATGCATTGGTTTTTAACTACCATTTGGTTTAGATGACTACTTTGTTGAAAGAATTTGAATTTAATTTCAAGATACAGTGTTGAATTAACACCATCCTAATGATCATTGTTGTCGATTAATTGAATATTATTGGATTATCTCCCCATCGGAGCCTGGCTGTGCAATTGGGGACATTACCCTACCGATAGCGCTTCTCATCTCAATTACAATGAGGGCATCTGTAACTATTACAAACCAAGGAGCAGAGAGGTGTTCCTAACTGGAACTGCTTATTTACCATGCTAATTTGTGAGGCAGCAAAAGAAAACCTGAAAAACGATTCCTTAACCCCTTCGGTGTGACGGACGGCTGGGAGCCGCCAAACGCACCAGTGCTCATGTGCGTCCGATGCCATGGGACTTGAAATCCCTCTGGTGCGGGGACCAAAGTGATTTCCTTTTCTCCCCCAACACCCTCGGGAGCTAGGGACGGGCTTCCCCATCTCCAGAGGCTGTAGGTCTGGTTTCTGTGAAATAACAATCAGCATGCACATTACGCTGACGTCATTTCATAGAAACCGAAACTGAAATGAGCCGATAGGCTCATTTCAGTTTCACTTTCTACATGCCCAGGGAACTATCTCATCCCCCTGAGCACATAGAAAGTTAGGAGAGGTATTGTTAAAAAGGGGAGAATCTCCTCTTTCCAATTGCCCCCTTCCATAGTGGATCCCTGCTTTGGGATTGCCCCAGGAGGACGATCCCCAAGTAAGGATCCACCCACTAGGCACCAGGGAGGGCGAGCAGCCCCGTGGGCCAGGGCTTTTGCTTCCCACAACACCATTCGGCAATATCAGTCTCTTTGCCCCCCGGGGGCAGAAGCACCCAATCTGCCCCCCCCCCCAGGGGAGCAGAAAGCACCCTAGACACTGAGGATTTTTTTTAAATTTGATTTAGGGATGGGGGCTGCCCAATGTGGGCATGCCATTGCCCCCACCGCCTCAGCAAAATTTCAATCTTTCTGCCCCCCCCGGGGGAGGGGGCAAAAAGCCCACTTGAAGCCAGGGATATGTTTATGGGCATGCCTGTAAGAAGCCCCATAGGCAAGGGGCATTCCCTTTTTTAGGCAGACATTTTGGCTGTTTCTGTGATATTTTTATTCTCATCTGCACCGGAGTGGGGGCAGAAAACCACTAGAAACCAGGGAGAGTATCTGTGAGTGTAAATGAGTTTGGCTGATGGTCTGCGTGTACTGACCTTTGGCTGGCATTTTGCTGGCGGTGTGTGTGGACCTGCACTGTGTGCAGATTGGTGCTTGCCTGGTGGTGTGTGTGAAGTGACACTTGGCGGGCGTTGCACATGGACTGGTGCTTGGCTGGCTGTGTGCATGGATGGTGCTTGGCTTCATGTCCAGACTGGCCATAACAAGCACAGGACGTTTCCCCGGTGGGCCAGAGGGATGGGGACAGTTTTCTGGCCATAGGAGGCAGTTTTATAACTGGGGACGGTTTTGCAGCAGTGCTGCAATATCAGGCACCAGTAACAAAAGCGGAAGCAGTGCTTTTTACTAGCACGCCCCACCCCTTCGAGGCCCTGTCGAGCAGCAATCTGCCAGGGTTGGTTGCTGTTCCCAGTCCAGGCCTGCTTGGCTGGCGGTGTGCAGGGAAGACGCTTGGCTGGCTGAGTGTGTGGATGGCGATTGGCTGGCAATGTGCATTGATATTTCTTGGCTGACTGAGTGCATTAATAGCATTTGGCTGGCGGTGTACGTGGATGGCGCTAGGCTGTCGGTGTGCGTGGATGGTGCTTGGCTGATGGTGTGTGTGGATGGTGGTGCGCCTGTACTGACTCTTGACTGGCAGTGTGGCTTGCATGGATTCCCCAGCGTTTTCTTACCTAGAACCCCCCAACCTGAATGTACTTACAAAGCCACATTTTCCCCACATTTCTGTGTGGATAAGCTCTAGGTTCACTGCGTAGGAACAATTTTTTACTACCCAGCATTCCCCTTGATCTCCCGAGAAAAATTATAACACACTTGTGTGGGTGCCAAAAGTAACAGCCTAAAAACGTACAAACAAACTGCCCTTTTGGATCCGATTGGGACCCCCACGTTTCTGGACATTCCATGTCATAGGTACGTGGCCCATCCACACAAGTAAGGTGTTATTTTTATCGAGAGACTGAGGGGAATACTGAGTGGTAGGAAATGTATGCCTTGCGGAGATCCCACAACTTTCCCACACAGAAATTAGATACAAATGTAACTTTTTAGCAAAATTTGAGGTTTGCAGCAGATTCCTGGAAGGAAAATGTTGGGGGATCAACACAAGCCACACCTCCCTGGACTCTCACAGGTGTTTAGTTTTCAGAAATGCAAACCTGGGTCCAAAAACACAGGTGCCCACATATCTATCACAAAACAACCTTGTTGTTTAAGGGGGTCATCTAGGTTTTTAGTCCCGGGCTCAGCGGCCATCTAAAAAAAACGTTTCTGGCCATTCCATGTCATAGGTACGTGGCCCATCCACACAAGTACGGTGTTATTTTTATCGAGAGACTGAGGGGAATGCTGAGTGGTAGGAAATGTATCCCTTACAGAAATCCCACAACTTTCCCACACAGAAATTAGATACAAATGTAACTTTTTAGCAAAATTTGAGGTTTGCAGCAGATTCCTGGAAGGAAAATGTTGGAGGATCAACACAAGCTACACCTCCCTGGACTCCCACAGGTGTTTAGTTTTCAGAAATGCAAACCTGGGTCCAAAAACACAGGTGCCCACATATCTATCACAAAACAACCTTGTTGTTTAAGGGGGTCATCTAGGTTTTTAGTCCCGGGCTCAGCGGCCATCTAAAAAAAACTACCAAACTCAGACATTTATGAAAACTAGACACCCAGGGGAGTCCAGGGAGGTGTGGTTTGCATGGACCCCCAATGTTTTCCTACCCAGAATCCCCTGCAAACCTCAAATTTAGCTGAAAAAAATCACTTGGATGACACAAAGTTCCTACCACCCATCGTTCTCCCAGGTCTCCAGATAAAAATGGTACCTTACTTGTGTTGGTGGTCCAAGTACCCACAACAGGAAAGGGCCCAAAACATATTGTGGAGACAACAAAATGACCTAGCACAAAACGACCTGCTTTGCAGGGGGGGCACTGGGTTTTTGGCCCCAGGCTCGGCGTTTATCTAGGGATATATTCAGAACCCACACATTTCTGAAAACTAGACACCCTGGGGAGTCCAGGGAGGTATGGATTGCATGGATTCCCCAACGTTTCCCTACCCAGAATCCCCTGCAAACCTCAAATGTAGCTGAAAAAATTAAACCTTTCTCAAATGTCTGTGTGGGGAAGTTGTGTGATCACCGGGGTGACATAAATTTCCTACCACCCAGCATTCCCCAAGGACTCCCAATAAAAATAGTACCTCACTCGTGTGGATGGGCCAAGGACCCGTGACAGGCAAGGGCTCAAAACGTTTTGTGGAAACATCAAAATTGCCTATCACAAAATAACCTGGTTTTGCAAGGGGGGCACCCAGGTTTTTGGCCCCGGGCTCGGTGACCATCTAGGGAAACATACCAAACCCACACATTTCCCCCAAACTAGACACCCTGAGAAGTCCAGTGAGGTATAGCTAACATGGATCCCCCAATGCTTTCCTACCCAGACTCCCCTGTAAACCTCAAATTTAGCTGAAAACAAATCACATTTTTCTCACATTTATGTGTGGGAAAGTTGTGTGATCATTGGGCTGACAAATTTCCTACCGCCCAGAGTTCCCCTAGGTCTCCCGATAAAAATGGCACCTCACTCATGTGGGTGGGCCAAGTACCTCAGGCCCAAAATGTATTGTGGAGACATCAAAATGACCTGGTTTTGCAGGGAGGGGGCACCTGGGTTTTTGGCCCCAGGCTCGGCAGCCACCTAGAAAAACCTACCAAACCTATCAAACCTACCAAACCCACACATTACGTGTGTGTGTTTTTGTGAAAAAAGTTTGAGGTTTACAAGGGATTCTGGGTAACATAACCTGATGAGAGCCAAACAAGTCATCCCCACCTGAATTACCCTGGGTGTCTAGTTTTAAAAACTGTATAGGTTTCTAGGTTCTCTAGGTGTCGGCAGAGCTAGGGTTCAAAATCCACACCTAGGCACTATGGTCAAAAGGGTCAGTTTTCACTGTAAAAATGCGGTGTGTCCACGTTTGGGTTTTGGCCTCCTTTCTATCAAGGGCACTAGGCCTACCCACTCAAGTGAGGTACCATTTTTATTGGAATACTTTGGGGAATGGGGGGAATGTTGTGAATTCACACAGATTCCAGAACTTTTCATCACAGAAATGTGAGGAAAATGTGTTGTTTTTTTACAAAGTTTGAGATTTGCAAGGGGTTCTGAATAACAGAACCTGATGAGAGTCACACAAGTAACCCCTCCTGGATCTCCCTGGATGTCTAGTATTAAGAATCGTATCGGTTTGCTGGGTTGCCCTATGTGCTGGCAGAGCTAGGGTTCAAAATCCACAGCTAGGCACTTTGAAAAAAAAGGGCCAGTTTTCACAGGAAAAATGTTGTGTGTCCACTTTGAGTTTTGGCACGTTTCATGGGAAATTCAGAATTGTAGAGCAACTGTTAATACCTATTGACTTTCCATGCATTTCTGCCTCCAAATGTGAGACAATGTGTAAAAATCACTTTGAAAAATGTCCTATAATTCACATGCTAGTATGGGTACCCACAATTTTAAAGATGTGCAAATAGCTACTGCTTCGAAACTTTATATTCTGTTCCCATTTCGGAAATACATATTTTGTCTAATTTTGGGCTCCCTCCAGGGGAATCCACAAACCCTGAGTATCTTTAGAAGCCTCAGGGTGTTGGAAAAAAAGTACGCAAATTTGGCGTGGATACCTTATGTGGACAAAACGTTACAAGGCCCTAACACAAACTACCCAAAATTTAAAAAAAAAAAGGCTTAGCGATGGGGGTGAGGGGAGGCCTAGCAGCGAAAGGGTTAAGTAACCTTAATAAATTTAGAAAATTCCCCACACGATATTCCCATGGTGATCTCTGTGTTTTTTAAAGAGTACAGGGATTTTCACCCAAACTGGTTATATGTATATGCAGGAGAAAGGCTGGTGAGGGATAGATCAACACCATTCACATACACAGATATGCATGTCCAGAGTCGCTTTTATGGACAGATGCCTGCACTTCCCACTCTCTGATGTGTACGTAAATGTGCACATAACTGTGCTCACACCTCCGCTAGCTTGTGCAAACATAGTTTTGCACAAAGGTATGCACACAAACTCACACATGCCAGAATTTGCACAACTATGCACATACACACACTACATTTATATATAAGCAGTCACACATTCTATGGGACCACTCAAGACCACTTCTGCTCACAAGCACAGATGCTCATTCACACTGACTGGAGCTTGAACATTCAAGTTCATATGGATACATCACAACACTCTCATCTACATAAACACACTCACCCGTAAAAACACTCGCACATACTGATACATTGTCTTGCACCAATAATAGCACAATAAAGCCAGACCTGTTGTCTTTGACAAGGTTTTGACTGTGAATGAAAACGCTTCCTAAAAAACAGTGAGGTCTATTCGCTTTGCCAATGCTTGTTTCTGAAGAAAAGTGCTAATCCAAAGGTGACATTCTCCTCTAGCTCTAACACACCATCTCTAGCTGACTATGTATTCTTGTCAAGACAGTTTCATTTTTACCAAGACTGCTGAAAATAGCTGTAAATACAGAGACAAGCACAGGAGAGTAGCCAGAAAACTAAAATACCCCCACTTTAAACCATTTCCGAAACGGGAGCTGAGCAGGTGGATAAGGCAAGTTCCAGGGTATTCAGACAGAATATCGAGTTGGAAATGTCGACTTACACAAATATCAAGTTGGAAATATTGTGACACAGAAATATTGACTCAGACGTGAGTCCCTTGCTCACTTGGCCACTGGATTCAAGATAGCCTGGCTGATGAGGATTATGATTCCGAAACCGGTCCCAGGATGCTTGTTTCCGGTCCAGGGAAGACATGGCTTGGCAGTTCGGGCTGGACTGTTCCCATGAGGCACAGGGTCAGAATGATTTGCATATGGCCATGTCTGAACTGGGGTGGCTGAGTGAGCTAAGGAATGGTGATGAATTAAACCCAGATCAGTTGATTGGGGGTGAGTGTTTGATTTGCTCAAACGCTCCGTCCATCATCCCCTTTTGTATCGCTTTGTTCGCCCTAAGTGTGGCAGGGTATGCTCTGACGTGAGTCCCTTGCTCACTTGGCCACTGGATTCAAGATAGCCTGGCTGATGAGGATTATGAATCCGAAACTGGTCCCAGGATGCTTGTTTCCGTTTCAGGGAAGACATGGATTGGCAGTTCAGGCTGGACTGTTCCCATGAGGCACAGGGTCAGACTGATTTGCATATGGCCATGTCTTAACTAGTGTGGCTGAGTGAGCTAAGGAATGGTGATGGATTAAACCCAGATCAGTTGACTGGGGGTGAGTGTTTGATTTTCTCAATTGCTCTGTCCATCATCCCCTTTTGTATCGCTTTGTTCACCCTAAGTGTGGCAGGGTATGCTTAGACGTGAGTCCCTTGCTCACTTGGCCACTGGATTCAAGATTTTTTGAGAACAACAGTGGTCCCATGCACACGAGAAATAAGAGCACAGAATAAATATAGACACAGTGGAAGCTATATTAAGTACTGACTTGTCCAGCCGGACAGAGGTCCAATTTTTACTTTAAACAAAAAATGTTTCAAAAGGATACCTTCAACAATTCCATAGAGAAGGGCACAAGCCTGTACCCAAACGTATACAAATTGGCATAGTGAGGAAAGTATTCAGAGAATAGAGCAGAGTTTTTAGGCAGTTTTCTGTAGATATTGCAATAACAGAAATTCCATTTAACACCATTACTAGCCTAACATAGCAGTTGTACATTTCACAGTATATGGTGTTTTAGAATGGTCGATGGCGTTTCGATCCCATTTAAAGAATCGGAGGGATCATCATCAACACTTTTTGACTGTTAGTGCATGTTATCACTCCCTTATTATGGCCGCCGGGTCGCCCTACACTTATTTCCACCGCCACATGTGGCTCCTTTCAACTTATAAGGAGTCCAAGTATCGAGGTGCATGTAAACTCACACCTAACATGGCCGCCGCATTGTCCTACATTTATTTCAATTACTGCATGTGACTCCCCCTTAGCCAACCACATGCAATAATATAGCTTGGTTATCCCGGTCTACCATCGCAACGGCCAGGGAAGCTACCTCAGCCCATTCACAAGGTAAGCCTCCCCTACTTGCCCGACCCTACCGGTCTTTACCCAGTGGAAATCAGGTGTAAAGAGGGTATAGACTCTAATTCCCTGTTTTTTGATTTAGGCTTATCCTTCCCCCACGCGACCGAGCATACCGCTGGCGCGTCTTAAATACTCTCTCCCGAACAACGGGTAAGCTTGTTTTTATCCTCACTCTTGCACTGCCACGCATGTCGCCTCATAGCCATTTCAACCCCCTGCCTTTTTCCACATAGGAGACCGATCTTCGGTCACTCGGAAATACACGGAACTCAGTACCTTGATGGTTCGGTTCCTTGGGTAAGAGACCAACTGTTTTCACTCCGCATTTCGGTAATTTGAAGCAGTAGCCGCACTTCCTAACTTCCTGGTTTCATTATTTTTAGATCTATTAACACGCCGTTCTCTACCTGGCCGGCCCCCACTGTGGTCAGGCTGATTCCCCTGGTAAGCACTTGTAATCTGCGGCACGCCTACATTGCTCACTTCGCGTTCACTGGTATCGGTCAACTCACCGGTAGTCTCACTATCCTTTCGCCGTTTATTGTATTTTTTAGATCCTCACTTTTTGGCACTTCCGTTTCCCTACATTAGTAAGGTTCTGACCTTCGGGAATACAACCTTGCTCACCATCATTGTAGTGGATACCATCACAATCCTGACCTTTTCACTATTAACAGTCGTTTTTTAAGCATCACTTGACGTAATACAGATTGCAGCATGCACTTCTGTCTCTTTCAACTAAGGGCAAAATTCTTCTGACCCGTTATGCCTAATTCTCTATGCACTGGCCCTTAAGGCAACAGTCCTGTTACTATTTCATGTGGGTGTAACCAAGTCACTATCACAGCTCCTAAATGATTACCTCATCGCTGTGAGCTCTTCTAAATTGTACATTATATGGTATTCTTACTATGTGTCTCTTTCTAGATTGTACCTTGTATGATTTCTTTATTTTTCTTTTCTCTTTAGGCTATCATGGCTTGTAATATTTAGGCATAATTCTGTCCTGATGATGATCCCTCTGATTCTTTAAATGGGATCGAAACGCCGTCGACCTTTCTAAAACACCATATACTGTGAAATGTACAACTGCTATGTTAGGCTAGGAATGGAGTTAAATGGAATTTCTGTTATTGCAATATCTACAGAAAACTATAGCTTCTGCCTAAAAACTCTGCTCTATTCTCTGAATACTTTCCTCACTATGCCAATTTGTATACGTTTGGGTACAGGCTTGTGCCCTTCTCTATGGAATTGTTGAAGGTATCCTTTTAAAACATTTTTTGTTTAAAGTAAAAATTGGACCTCTGTCCGGCTGGATAAGTCAGTACTTAATACAGCTTCCACTGTGTCTATATTTATTCTGTGCTCTTATTTCTCATGTGCATGGGACCACAGTTGTTCTCAAAAAATATGTTACCTGAGGTCCTGTGCTGACTCGAATGGGTGCCCTTGTTGTTTTGTATAACTAGATTCAGGATAGCATGGCTGATGAAGATTATGAATCTGAAACCGGTCCCAGGATGCTTGTTTCCGGTCCAGGGAAGACATGGCTTGGCAGTTCGGGCAGGACTGTTCCCATGAGGCACAGGGTCAGACTGATTTGCATATGGCCATGTCTGAATTGGGGCGGCTGAGTGAGCTAAAGAATGGTGATGGATTAAACCCAGATCAGTTGACTGGGGGTGAGTGTTTGATTTGCTCAAACGCTCCGTCCATCATCCCCTTTTGTATCGCTTTGTTCGCCCTAAGTGTGGCAGGGTATGCTCAGACGTGAGTCCCTTGCTCACTTGCCCACTGGATTCAAGATAGCCTGGCTGATGAGGATTATGAATCCGAAACCGGTCCCAGGATGCTTGTTTCCGGTCCAGGGAAGACATGGCTTGGCAGTTCGGGCTGGACTGTTCCCATGAGGCACAGGGTCAGACTGATTTGCATATGGCCATGTCTGAACTGGGGTGGCTGAGTGAGCTAAAGAATGGTGATGGATTAAACCCAGATCAGTTGACTGGGGGTGAGTGTTTGATTTGCTCAAACGCTCCGTCCATCATCCCCTTTTGTATCGCTTTGTTCGCCCTAAGTTGGTAGGGTATGCTCAGACGTGAGTCCCTTTCTCACTTGGCCACTGGATTCAACATAGCCTGGCTGATGAGGATTATGAATCCGAAACCGGTCCCAGGATGCTTGTTTCCGGTCCAGGGAAGACATGGCTTGGCAGTTCGGGCTGGACTGTTCCCATGAGGCACAGGGTCAGACTGATTTGCATATGGCCATGTCTGAACTGGGGTGGCTGAGTGAGCTAAAGAATGGTGATGGATTAAACCCAGATCAGTTGACTGGGGGTGAGTGTTTGATTTGCTCAAACGCTCCGTCCATCATCCCCTTTTGTACCACAGAAATATTGACATCAAGAATATTGTGGTCAAGAATATCGAATTTAAGGTAAGGAATAGCATTTTCAAAAATATAGAAGTCATTAATATCGTTTGCAAAAATATCGTTGTTTAAAATATCAATTTTTTATTTAGTGTTATGTATTATAGTTTATATTTTAAATGTATGTGATGCACGTATTTTGTATGATTATTGTTTATGTTTTTCAATATATGTGTTAAAACTTTACTAGTTATCATTTCTATTTTTATTTAAATTTGTGTTTTTTAATTCCATAGCGGGGTGTGGGTTTATAGGGGAATAGGGTGGGAGGTACTTTAATTATAATAAATTAATGATTATTTTTGATTTATTAATGTTTATGTCATTGAGATTTAATAGTGTTAATTGTGGGGAGTAATTTATTTGTAATTCATTATTAATTGGTTGTTAATTAGTATGAATGAATTAATTGGCAATTAATGATAGTAATTGTGTAATTAATTTAAGGTGTGTGTTGTGGGGTTTATAAGGGTAAAGGGTGGGAAGTCATTCATTTTTGATTCATTAATAATTAGTTAATTTATATTAAGTAATTTATTGAAAATTAATTACAGCAATTTTGTAATACATTCTAGATGCAGGTGGTGGGGTTTGTAGGGGTAAAGGGTGGGAAGTATTTTATTTAATGTATTAATAATTAGTTGTTAATTTATATTAATTATTTGATTAGAAATTAATTATGGAAATTGTGGATTCTATTTTAGGTGCGGGTTGTAGGGTTTATAGAGGGGTGAGAAGTAATTTATGTTTATTTAATTAATAATTAGTTGTTAATTAATATCAATTAATTAATTCAAATTAACTATGGAAATTGTGTAATTAATTTAAGGTGTGGGTTGTGGGGTTTATAGGGGTGAAGTGTGGGAAGAGATTTATGTTTAATTAATTAATAATTAGATGATCGTTAATATTAAATAATTAATTGATATTTATTTGGGGTATTGTTCATATTTTTTCCTGTGTGGGTTTTCCTTTTATAGGTGTAAAGGGTGGGAGTAAATTCATTTTACTTACTTTATAATTAGGTGGTAAATACTATTAGTTTTTTAATTGTAAATACGTTTTAATTGTGTAATTCATTTTTACAGTTTAATTTTAGCTGTGGGTATTATAGAGGTAAAGTGTGGGAAGTTAATTAATTTTTATGAGTGTTAATTTGTTTTTTTTATAATATTCCTTTAATTGGTAATTAATTATGTTAATTATGGAAGTATATTTGTGTTCTTTGAATGTGGGTTGTGAATTGTGTGCTGTTATAGGGTAGGAAATAAAAAAGTTAAATGTATGTAATAATTCATGTTTTTGTTTCTAAATATTTTCTATTTAAACATATTTATTTGTTTGAAAATTATTTTTTATTTTATTTAATATGATTTTCGTAGGTGTTTATCATATGTGTTTAACATTATAATATTTTTTACATTTTTTAATATTAAATATATTTATATTTTATAAGTTTTTTATTTATTTAGTTTACAAAATATTTTTGTTGTTAATATTGTGTTTGTTTTTAATTTTGAACTGACTAATGAATGAATGAATGAATTAATTAATGAATATGAGACTTTTAGGGCGCGGACTTAGCCCAAGGGCATCAACGCGCTAGCACCGATCAACATACAAGCAGACCGATTCCTACTCAAACCTGACTCTCAGGGAACAACTATGTCTTCCGGGTTTTACGAAAGATTGAGTGTACTCGTTGCCCCGAGAGAAAGTCCGGGAGAGAGTTCCAAACATTCGCAGCCGTAAATGAAAAGACCCTCCCACCCCATCTCATCTTTTTGACCCTAGGAACAACAAGGAGGTTCTTTTTTGCTGACCTCAGGTTCCTAGAGGGCACATATTGTTGAAAAATGGCCTTTATGCCGGAAGGGCCCAGGCCATAGTTTGCGTTATGAGTGAGGCAGAGCGTCTTAAACACAATTCTGCGATCCACGGGAGCCAGTGCAACGACCCAAGGAAAGACGAGACGGAATGGTGCTTGGGAAGGTCCATCGCCAGTATGGCAGCGGCGTTTTGCACCAACTGCAGGCGGCGCAGCTGGCCTTTGTTGATGCCTAAATAGAGGGCATTGCAATAGTACAATCTGGATAGTATTAATGCAACCACCACTCTTTTGCGTGCTTCAAGTGAAAGGAACTGAGAGTTTTTCCTTATGATCCGGATAAGCCCAAAGCAGGTGGCAACTGTCCTAGAAACCTGCAGATTCATGGATAGGGAGTCATCAATCAATCAATCAATCAATACACTTGTAAAGTGCGCTACTCACCCGTGAGCGTCTCAAGGCGCTGGGGGGCGGGGGGGAGTGCTGCTACTGCTCGAACAGCCAGGTCTTGAGGTGTTTCCTGAATGTGAGGTGGTCCTGGGTCAGACGTAGGTGGGCGGGGAGGGAGTTCCATGTCTTGGCCGCCAAGTAGGAGAATGACCTTCCTCCAGTGGTGGTTCTTCGGATACGTGGGACGATGGCGAGTGAGAGGCTGGTGGAGCGGAGTTTGCGTGTTGGAGTGTGGAACGTGAGGAGGTTGTTGAGGTATTCAGGACCTATGTCGTGGAGCGCTTTGTGTGCGTGGGTGTGGAGCCTGAACATCATCCTTTTGCTGATGGGGGCTCATGTAGATATTGAAGAGGGTTGGGCTGAGTGATGAACCTTGGGGTACGCCGCAGATGATCTCGGTGGCCGTGGCGCGGAAGTGAGGGATGCGGACTCGCTGGGTTCTGTCGGAGAGGAAAGAGGTGATCCAGTCCAGGGCTTTGTCTTGGATCCCGGCGTTGTGGAGGCGGGTTATTAGGGTGCGATGGCAAACTGTATTAAAGGCGGCTGAGTGGTCTAGGAGAATGAGGGCGGTGGTTTCCCCGTTGGCAAGTAGGGCCCTGATGTCGTTGGTGGCTGCGATGAGGGTAGTCTCTGTGCTGTGGTTGGCTCGAAATCCGGACTGGGGTGGATCGAGGGACCCATTGGCTTCGAGAAATGCGGTCAGCTGCTTATTGACGATCTTCTCGATCACTTTCGCCGGGAAGGGAAGAAGAGAGATGGAGCGGACGTTTTTGAGGTCTTTGGGGTCCGCTGTGGGTTTCTTCAGGAGGGCATTGATCTCTGCGTGCTTCCAGCTCTCTGGGAAGGTGGCGGACGTGAGGGAGTTGTTTATGAGGTTCCGTAGGTGTGGAGCGATGATGGTGTCGGCTTTGTTGAAGATGTGGTAAGGGCATGGGTCAGAAGGAGAGCCGGAGAGGATGGTGTTCATGGCGTGGGCAGTGTCTTCGGTGCTGATGGGAGTCCAAGCGCTGAGGATGGTTGAAGGGGGTGTTGGTTCGGAGGCTGGGGGGGGAGTCTGGGCGCCGAAGCTGTTGTGTATATCGGCGATCTTGCGGTGGAAGAACGTGGCGAGGTAGTTGCAGAGGTCTTGTGACGGTGTGATGTCGTTACTGTTGGCGTTGGGATTGGAGAGCTCTTTTACGATGTTGAAGAGTTCCTTGCTGTTGTGTGTGTTGTTGTCCAGCCAATCTTTGAAAGATGTCTTTTTGGTGGTGCGGATCAACTGGTGGTGTTTGCGGGTGGCATTCTTGAGGGCTGTCATGTTTTCTGTCGTCTATTCCCGGCGCCAGGTTTTCTCGAGGGATCTGCAGGATTTCTTTGATTCTTTGAGGTCGTTGGTGAACCATGTAGTTTTCCTGTTGCCGGGCTTGCCTGGTGGGCTCTTCAGTGGTGCAAGGGCGTCGGCGCAGTTGACTATCCACTGTGTGAGGTTGCGGGCTGCGTTGTCCGTGTTCGTGGTGGTGATGGGTGGTTTCTGGCTCAGTGATGTGGTTAGCTGGTCTGCGGTGATTTTGCTCTAGCATCTACGGGGGATCTGTTGCGGGTGGTGGTGGGGTGTGGTCTTCTCAAAAGTGAAGTGGATGCAGCTGTGGTCGGTCCAGTGTAGTCCGGTGGAGTGGCTGAAGGCAACGTGGCTGCTGGCAGAGAAGACGGGGTGAAGCGTGTTGCCGGCGTAGTGTATGGGGGTGTTCACCAATTGCTTGAGTCCGAGTTTGGCGAGGTTTTCGAGCAGGGTGGTGGTGTTGTTGTCATTGTTGTTCTCCAGGTGGAAGTTCAGGTCCGCTAAGAGGATGTAGTCTGATGAGGCGAGGGCGTGTGGGCTGATGAAGTCGGCGATGGCTTCACTGAATTGTGTGCGTGGGCCCGGGGGTCTGTAGACGAGGGTCCCTCTGAGGGTGGTCTTGGGGTCGGTGTGGATCTGGAAGTGTAGGTGTTCGGCCGTGGTGAGGGCATCTTCAGAGTTGGTCGTGACGTCGATGGTGTTCCTGTAGACGATAGCGATTCCTCCTCCGGTTTGGTTGACGCGGTCCTTTCGGGTGATCTTGTAGCCGTCCGGGATGGCTATGGCGATGTCAGGGGCTGAGGAGGCGTTCATCCAGGTTTCTGTGAGGAAGGCGATGGGTGGTGATGTTGTGTCGAGGAGGTCCCAGAGTTCGACGGCGTGCTTGTGGACGGTGCGGGTGTTGAGCAGGATGCACTTGAGGTGGTTGTTGTTGTTGCCTAGTCTGGGTGGTGGAACGTGAGTTCGGACGCAGGTGAATTTGCAGGTTTGGCAGGAGAAGGGTCCGTGGGTGCGCTTCGGAGTGGCTTGGTAGCAGGCGGCTGGTCGGCCGGTGTTGAGTGCGTGGAGGGTCGCGGTGTCGTATCTCAGTCGGGATACTTGGTTTCGGCGGGGGCCAGGGGTTCTGGCGCTGGGCGCAGTCCAGGCGCAGACGGACTTGCCTGTGGCGCGCCCGCTGCGCGGCCTCCAAAAGAAGGGCTAAGGGAGAGAGTAGCAGCTGGGAGGCGGGAGCGGGGTGGCGAATGAGGTACTAGGGAGGCGGGGCCACAGGGTGGCAGCAGCGGGAAGAGCAAGGGAGGGGAGCGGGTGGGGGGAGGAGGGGGGTCGGGCACGGGCACTAGGGGCGACAGGGACAGAAGAGGAGAAAGACGACAGGAAAAAACAAAGACGGCAGTAAGGCTCAGAAATTAAACTGAAACCAGACTGGGCAATCACAGGTAGCACAGCGGGCAGCGGGGGCACAGGGGGACCGTGTGGCGGCTGAGGTGGCGACCTACCTGGTGACACTCCCATAATTTTCCCATGGGAGACCGGAGTTGGGCAGGCGCCTAGGGAGTCAGGCCACCACTCCCTAGAGCCAGATGTTAGGCCAGTCTCTAAAAATCAGGACTTCCATCTTCTCGCCGTTCAATTTAAGATAGTTTTGTACCATCCATGACGAGACTGCTAACATGCAGTTCTTAAAGTTCTGCGCGGAGTCCGTAGCGTTTTGCGTGATTGACACCATAATTTGGGTGTCATCCGCATAAGACAGAACTTCCAACCCGAATGACTTAACCATCCACCCTTGCCAGCGGGGCCACATAGATATTAAATAAAGTGGGGCTCAGGGAGGAGCCCTGAGGCACACCGCAGACAAGGGGGATAGACTCCGAGTAGAAGCTTCCCAATTTGACTATTTGGGACCGCTCTTCCAGGAAGGAAGCCAGAAGGTCCAAAGCCAAGCCCCCGACCCCTATCTCCCTGAGACACTCCACCAGTCTCTGGGGAGACAGGGAATTGAATGCTGCTGTGAGGTCAAGTAAGATCAAGAGTGGTATAACCTGCATCCACCTGAACTCGTGTATTATCCATAACTGCAGTGAGGGCAGTCTCCGTGCTATGAGACCTTCTGAAGCCATGTTGCGAGCCATCCATAATCTGATGTTCCCTCAAATAAGCACTCAAATGAGAGTTCAGGTGGGATTCTAAGATTTTTGCTGGGATCGGCAGAAGGGAAATGGGCCAGAAATATTTCAAATTTGACGGGTCTAGCGAGGGCTTTTTTAAAAGAGGCCTAACCACTGCTGCTTTCCAATTTAGAGGATACTGGCCCTGTGACTAGAGTAAGAATATTAATTGTTACCCCTCCGCAATCCAACACCGTCCCTACTGTTGCACTCATTGAAGTGGGAATAGTAAATGTTATGATGCCACTGTACAGCACTCTCCCTACTGTTGCACTCACTGAAGTGAGAAAAGCGCCGGACAGCCTCAGTTATATATATATATATATTCTGTTTGGGCATTGTGGAAGGAAGCAGTGGGCTTCGAATTATGGAACTGGAATCTCTTTGCTCCAGTGAGGAGCGTACCACACGGAAGACCCTGGATGCTGGTTATTTCTTTCTGGCTGAAGTTACTGGAATCGAAGCGACCGGAGATTCAAGGCCGGACTGCCGGGTGATATCCAGCGAAGGTAGGAAGCTTATTGATTGTCCAGTTGAGGAGTGTGCCCGGTGCGGACGCGAGCATTGCTTTCAGTGTCTGGCATCGTTGTAAATATATTTACACCCATACATTTGCATCATGGCCACAGAGGCGTTGAGTAGCCACGAGGCAGCGGCAGACGAACTGTTTAACGATTCCCCGGCTGGGGGGTAGGCTACAACGGTGCTACAATACACTGCACCACAAGGAAATACTAATGCATGGGATCTTTTTAAAAAACTGGAGAAACTTATGCGCTTGGAACAAGCAAAGTGGTGGGAGCCCAAGTCCCTATCACGTTATTTGGAGGTGGGCAGAATTCCCAGAGGCTTGAGAATCACACTGGCGCCAAGCTATGAAAACCCAGATCCGGATATGCTGGCTGAATGGGCTGACTGTAATCTTGAGTCCTCTGGCAGGTTGGTCCGAATCCTGGTTAAGTATGCCGAAAGTGATAGAATCAAATTACAAGCCAAAGTAGAAGAACTTAATGCTGAAATTGACAAACTGGAAGTAACTGATAACATTAAAAAATCGAGGGATGAAATGTACATAAGGCTTCAAAAAGATGAAGAAACCATTAGGAGGTGTAAAGCATATAAGTTTAATCGCGATAAGTTGGACTACCAAAATGGAAATGTGTTCACTTTTGCCCGCAAATATGATGTTGTCAAAGCAAAAGTGAGAGTGGCTCGACAACGGAGCAATATACAGGACGCTGGGGAATCAGTTGTGGCATCTACTTCTGCCTCTGCCTCTGATCTAAGTTTGGCACTAGAGAGCGAACCAAAAGGGGAGGTGGCAAGATCCTCAGGAGTGGGGTTTACCAAGCTATCCCTGGCACAGGAGGTCGACTGCCTGTGCCAGGACAGGAGGGATACACTGCGACCCCATGCACACAAAGCCCCAAAAACAACAGGAGAGCAAACCAAAAGCGCAGCGAGAAAAGAATGCGCAGCCAGCGACGTAAAGCAGCCGTACAAGAAAGCTGCGAGGGGAAGATGGAACCGCAAAGCCAAATAGAACTAGGTGCGGCCTCAAATACTGTGATCAACCTAACAGACATCACCCTGACGAAAGTGGAAACTCAAATCCTGGCATTAGGACTCTCTTATAGCCCCGAAGGCAGCTTTAACTATTTGGAAACCCGATGGACGTATTCAGGTTCATCAGGAAACTCAAGTTGCAAAAGTACCATAAATTGCGGGCTAAAAATTTGCCGGATCCTGGCCAGCAGACCATAGGTAGTCCTTCATTGTTTATAGCTGGTGATGAGAACTTGTTTCATAATCTCGTGACACTTCAAAAGGAGCAAACCGCTACCACAAGTGATTTGGGGTTGGAAACAAAGGGGTGGGGTGGGATTGTGAAAACACCATTCAAGCCCAAATCCATTTTCCAACCAGTCATGTTACATGATAATCTCGATGTCTACCATGAACAGGCAGTATTTGAATTGAAAAAGCTTTACAAATCCCCAAATTTTGTGGGGCACAAATACAGTAATCAACAATAGTGCTATTTACAACTTATGAATAAGTTGCAGGACAATGAAAACCTAATTGTGAGACAATCTGACAAGGGGGGGAATATTGTCTTGTGGCCGCGGACGTTGTACATGGAGGAAGCCCGCCTCCAATTAAATGAGATTGAATGCTATAAAAAAAGTAACATCAATATTGTCAAAACTGCCTGGAATTATTATTATGGAAAATTACTTGCTTGGAAGAGTGGCGGGGTACTGTGTGATGATGAATATCAATTCTTGAAAAAGGAACATCCGGTAATCCCCTCTCTTTATTTCATTCCTAAAATACATAAAAGTGAATCCAAACCCCCTGGTAGGCCCATTATTTCGGCCATAGGTAGTATTATGGAAAATACCTCTAAATACATTGAATATTTCCTCTAGGAGTGGGTTAAAGGTTTACCGTCCTACCTCCAAGATACCTCTGATTTCCTTAGAAAGATCCAGGGAATAGAATAGAGTGCTGATTTAACTTTAATAACTATGGACGTCACTACATTATATACATCCATTCGCCATCAAGATGGTATTAAGGCAGTAGAACACTATCTAAACCGTAGACCGGCATATCTCTATTTGCACGATAAAATGCTGGTCAATATGGTTACCACCTGTTTAGAGCAAAATTTCTTCTCTTTTGACAAGCAAATCTACTAACAAATTAAGCTATGCTTGTTTGCATATGGGGCTATGGGAGGAGCAGGTCCTCATGGGGCACTTTAAACACATCATAGAACAGCATGTACCACTTTGGCTACGCTATATAGACAACCTATTTTTAATCTGGAGGGGTCCTGAATTACTTGCCTTACAATTTGTTGAGCAGATAAACAGAAACCAATTCAATTTTGAGTTCACTGCGAATATGAGTAAATCCTCAGTATTTTTTCTTGACGTGGAGGTATTTATACAGGATGAAATTATCTCCACTAGAATGTACCGCAAACCCACGGCAGGAAATTCCTTGCTGCACGCCATGAGCCATCACCCGCAACATTTATTTCAAAGCATCCCCTATGGGGGGATGCTTCGGGTGAGGCGTATTTGCAGCAGCGACATTGACTGTCAAGTAGCGCAGGAGAACAGCAAACAAAGGTTTCTAGCAAGAGGATATGCCCCGGTGGTTGTGGACAGAGCGATCAATAAAACAAAACTGCTTACGAGGGATCAGGCTCTTGCAAAAAAAGTAAAAAAGAAGACATACAGACATTACCAAATAAATCGGAACCGTCATGTAGGGTCATAAGTACATATAATAAACAACATAGAGCCATCAGGAAAATTCTAAACAAAAACTGGAACCTTTTATTGAATGACCCTACGAGAGGTGCAGATGTGTCTAGGAAATCTAAAAAACCCAATTGACCTTTAGAAAGGCCAGGTCTATGGGAAACTGCCTGGTCAAGAACAGTCCAGAAGTTAGAGCGTCCACCAATTGGTTGTCGGCACAAAAGGGCTTTATTAAGCGTGTATCGTGTAAGGCATGCAGAACAGACTGAATTACTCAACACCCTTTAAGCCACATCAGTATGTATCAACAAAAGACTTAATTGTAAAACGGACCATGCCGTGTATGTGCTGGAGTGTCCTTGTGCTTTAAGGTACCTTGGGAGCACGAAATTACCAGTACATAAAAGGAACTCTGTTACTAATTGTGCCTTTGCTGTACCTGATTGCTGCCGTTTCTTCCAGCCAGAGGTCGGATATTGCCAGGAGTTCTGCCCGCCCGCCTCCCGCCGCCTGACTCCTCTTGCCATCTCGGGGTCTGGCCGCCGAGCGGAGCGTGGGTGGCACAAAGACCACAAGCCCCAGAAACCATAGCGGCAAATACCGCGAGATTAGCGCGACAGGAGGCGCTTAAATCAAGCATCACCCCGGTCGAAGGGGGGAACTCTGTTACTAATTGTGCCTTTGCTGTACCTGATTGCTGCCGTTTCTTCCAGCCAGAGGTCGGATATTGCCAGGAGTTCTGCCCGCCCGCCTCCCGCCCCCTGACTCCTCTTGCCATCTCGGGGTCTGGCCGCCGAGCGGAGCGTGGGTGGCACAAAGACCACAAGCCCCAGAAACCATAGCGGCAAATACCGCGAGATTAGCGCGACAGGAGGCGCTTAAATCAAGCATCACCCCGGTCGAAGGGGGGAACTCTGTTACTAATTGTGCCTTTGCTGTACCTGATTGCTGCCGTTTCTTCCAGCCAGAGGTCGGATATTGCCAGGAGTTCTGCCCGCCCGCCTCCCGCCGCCTGACTCCTCTTGCCATATCGGGGTCTGGCCGCCGAGCGGAGCGTGGGTGGCACAAAGACCACAAGCCCCAGAAACCATAGCGGCAAATACCGCGAGATTAGCGCGACAGGAGGCGCTTAAATCAAGCATCACCCCGGTCGAAGGGGGGAACTCTGTTACTAATTGTGCCTTTGCTGTACCTGATTGCTGCCGTTTCTTCCAGCCAGCGGTCGGATATTGCCAGGAGTTCTGCCCGCCCGCCTCCCGCCGCCTGACTCCTCTTGCCATCTCGGGGTCTGGCCGCCGAGCGGAGCGTGGGTGGCACAAAGACCACAAGCCCCAGAAACCATAGCGGCAAATACCGTGAGATTAGTGCGACAGGAGGCGCTTAAATCAAGCATCACCCCGGTCGAAGGGGGGAACTCTGTTACTAATTGTGCCTTTGCTGTACCTGATTGCTGCCGTTTCTTCCAGCCAGCGGTCGGATATTGCCAGGAGTTCTGCCCGCCCGCCTCCCGCCGCCTGACTCCTCTTGCCATCTCGGGGTCTGGCCGCCGAGCGGAGCGTGGGTGGCACAAAGACCACAAGCCCCAGAAACCATAGCGGCAAATACCGTGAGATTAGTGCGACAGGAGGCGCTTAAATCAAGCATCACCCCGGTCGAAGGGGGGAACTCTGTTACTAATTGTGCCTTTGCTGTACCTGATTGCTGCCGTTTCTTCCAGCCAGAGGTCGGATATTGCCAGGAGTTCTGCCCGCCCGCCTCCCGCCGCCTGACTCCTCTTGCCATCTCGGGGTCTGGCCGCCGAGCGGAGCGTGGGTGGCACAAAGACCACAAGCCCCAGAAACCATAGCGGCAAATACCGCGAGATTAGAGCGACAGGAGGCGCTTAAATCAAGCATCACCCCGGTCGAAGGGGGGAACTCTGTTACTAATTGTGCCTTTGCTGTACCTGATTGCTGCCGTTTCTTCCAGCCAGAGGTCGGATATTGCCAGGAGTTCTGCCCGCCCGCCTCCCGCCGCCTGACTCCTCTTGCCATCTCGGGGTCTGGCCGCCGAGCGTAGCGTGGGTGGCACAAAGACCACAAGCCCCAGAAACCATAGCGGCAAATACCGCGAGATTAGCGCGACAGGAGGCGCTTAAATCAAGCATCACACCGGTCGAAGGGGGGAACTCTGTTACTAATTGTGCCTTTGCTGTACCTGATTGCTGCCGTTTCTTCCAGCCAGCGGTCGGATATTGCCAGGAGTTCTGCCCGCCCGCCTCCCGCCGCCTGACTCCTCTTGCCATCTCGGGGTCTGGCCGCCGAGCGGAGCGTGGGTGGCACAAAGACCACAAGCCCCAGAAACCATAGCGGCAAATACCGCGAGATTAGCGCGACAGAAGGCGCATAAATCAAGCATCGCCCCCGTCGCGCGGGACGCCGGACGAAGCCCGGACAAAGGGCGGACAGTCTAAGACAGTCCAAGACTGGCCACGACTGAACTGGACTAGGACCCTTGCCAATTTCTATTACGAGGTATTTTTAAACTGCTGAATACTCCCAGACATTGTTATTGTCTGTTTAGTGTGAAAGTAAATTTATACTGTGATTGGAAGTGGGTCACTTGCACAGGACATTTTTCCTTACTGTATGTAGTTCCTGGCGATGTCTAAACAAAAACCACTTATCGCTCCCTCTAACACCATGGACAATTATTTAGTCCAAGTGGTGGCTAAAATAAACAATGAGCGAAGGTCTTCTTTGGGACTTAGCCCCATACCAATAGTCACCCAAATGGAGACGTCACCTGTGAATCTATTGCATCTGGATCCAATGAATGAAGCTGTAGTTCCCTCTCAAACCGATATTGATAGGCCTCTACTAAATGTCACTACCACTTCGAACTTAGATATAATAGTCGAGGATGATCTAGATGAGCTGCACCAAGATCTAGATCTAGTTGAGGAAGTTTTTTCCCCTTCAGCGCCTGTCCCAGCGCCGAGAAAAGCTAGAGGGGCCACTAAGTCCCAACCAAAAAGAGGAGGATTGCGCTCTAGTAGAAAAAGATTAGCTTCACCTCCGTCCAAAAGCGCCATAGAAGATGCAGGGAGAGAAGACAAGGGTAACATGGGGTGGGATTATGCCAATATGAAAAAACTCATGGGAATGTTGGACTCAAAATTAAGTCGGATTATTAAACCTTTGTTATCTAAGATTGACCACCTCACTGACAAAGTTAATAAACTTGAGAGCCTGTTGAAAAGCACCAATGATAATGTGGGGGATATACCAAATCTGGTCGTAAGCATGATTGAGCAAAAGCAAACCACGGAAAATCCACCAGGGAAGGGAGCAGAGTCAATAGCCCCATTAGCTTCAATTCACCCCTCCACACCAAAATTAGGATTATGTACAAACATCCCTTTAGTTGATGGTCCCATGGCGAGTCCAGTGAGGATTGAAGAACATGGTCTAGGATTGGAAGCAGGTCCGGTCGAATTAATTGTAGAAGCCTCCCCACTGATCCTGGTTCTCGCCAATGTTCCACCCCTGAAAACAGGCCAGACTGAATTTCCCCAATCTTTAGTAAATAAAGCGCTGCTCTGGTTAAGTAACAACATGCATATTTCTCCTAGGAGTAAGCAAAAGTTATCAGATTTGACATCAGCAAGAAGAGTGAAGTGGATAGGGAGTAGTCCTAAGAAATTTATGGGCGACTGTGTGGTACTGAATTTCAAAGATCCTGAAGTACTGCCTGAAATCCTAGCTAACCTATTCCCTCCCCAACTTAGAACAGCTGAATTAATCCCACTCACACTGGACTTCTTCTATAGTAGAAGAGGTCTTGTAGCAAAACCAAGTGTATTAAGGACCAAGTGGTCAGTTGTGGGTAGCAGAAGGGTGAGGAGCGGCCCAACTTGTGACTGGGGGTTGAGCTTGGAAAATAGATATTCTGCTTTGTCCAACTTAAATGAGTGCGATTGACTCAAAGGGTCAAAAAAAGTCCTAGATAACATACAGGGGATGACAACAAACTTAATTGTTGAAAACAAAATGGGCATACAAAGTAATACTCAGGTAGGAAGATGTAGGGAATCCCTAGATCTTATTGCAAGGGGGGAAGAAAATATCTTATATGACAGACACAAAAATTCTCAAGATGTAAGGAGTGATGGTTGGTCGATTGATCAGGAACTATCTGACCCAATAGATACCTTCAGAGTAACTCTAGAAGATGGATTAATCCCAACAGCCGAGCCTGTAGGAAATGATCCAGGGCTGGGCCAGGCAGGGTTAAATATGGGTAAACCTAATTTGTCCTTTATGTCATGGAATATCGCGGGCATAGCTAACAAAATCGTAACCCCAGAATGGTGCGGTTTTATTGACCTCCATGATATCATTCTCTTACAAGAAACTTGGTCTCTAAGTCCAGTTTTTCGACAGGGTTACATAAACTTTCACATTCTAGCAACAAAAAATCGAACAGGTCTCCCCTCAGGAGGCCTGTTGATCTGGTTACGTCAGTCGTTGAACTGTACAATACGTCAAAGATCACTACCATCTAATGATATCTTAGCACTTAATATTAGATGGGATAATGGCCAAGAATTAGCTCTTTTTAATATATATGCCAGGGGGGTCGGGGTTGGTAAAACCTCAGAAGTAGTATCGACCCTAGAACAGGAGTTAGAGCTGCTACCCCTGGAATTACATATCATTGTAGGGGGGGGCATTAATTCTACCTTCGAACCCTTGGGTGAGGAGGATAGGATCCTGTCTGAGGAGGAGGATAGTAAGTGGGGAATCCCCCAGCTTGAGGTGCCTGCCATTAAAAAATGGAGTGCTGTGGCCATCCAAGTGAAGAGCCTCTGCCTGGCAAAATGTTTAAGAGCGGCTAATGGGCGTACGCTCTCTGACCACGATGGGAAGAGTACTTTTGACAATGGTCGGGCGTCCAGTTGAATAGATTACTTTTTAGTTGATGTGAGGGACTGGAGCAAATTGATAGATATGGCTGTGGAAACAAGAATGGAAAGTGACCACAACCCCTTGTGTATGATTTTCCATCCATATCTGGGGGTGGTGGGGCATAGCACTAAGGTTGAACGAGTGACCCAGGATGTAGTCTGTTCAAACAACCAGCGCCACCTGAAATGGAGAAGGCTGATAGAAGATTCAGGGAAGCTAGACGTCCTCAAGAGAGCAGTGGTTGAGGAAATAAATATCATCAAACAACATATTGGGAAGCCAAATTTCCAAGATCACATGATAGAGGCCCACACAAAATTCTTTCGCAGACTGCAAGGGTTTTTCCGAAAAACGGTAGACCTAAGCAAGGGCATAAATTACCCACCAAAACAGGGATGGTACGATAAAAGCTGCAGATTGGCACGACAAAATTTGAGTAGCGAGCTAAGAAGGGGTAATCCTGATACAGTTAGGAAGGCGAGGGATATATACAGACTAACCCAAAAACAAGCCAAGAGAAGGTGGGACGAGGAATGCTGGTGCGAGTTGAAACATGCTTGTGCAGCTAAAGATTCTAAGCTATTCTGGTCCACGGTAAAATGGAATAGGGGAGGAATAGCCGCCAATCCACAAAATCATGTAGCCAAAAACAAATGGGTTGAGTATTTCAAACCACAATATGCCCGTAGCCCAACGCAAGCCATTGATACTCCCCCACCAACCGTTCATTTTAATCATAAAATATTTAACACAAACGATGTAAACATTGCTTTGGACTGTGTAACGGGGGGAAGAGCTCCGGGTATGGATGGCATTCCGGCAGATTTGTTTTTAAGCGACCGGAATTCATGGTGCATGTATTTTTCATGGCTGGCTAATGCAGTGGCCATGGGAGGGTAAGTGCCCCCCTCCTGGAAGGGTGCTGAAATCATTCCTATATTTAAAAAAGGCGACAAATCCCTTCCCAATAATTACAGACCCATTAGTCTCATAGATACAGCACAGAAACTGATGGGCCGATTAGTACAGAATAAGCTGCAAACATGGATAGAGGATAACAACATCTTGTCGCCATACCAAGCGGGGTTTCGTCCCTTGACTAGTTCCATAGATCAGGTTTTTTACTTCATTGCCATCTATTGGAGAAACGTATTATTGAAAAATGGCACTTTATATGCCGTGTTTGTGGACCTAAAAGCAGCTTTCGACCTAGTGCCTAGAGAAAAGCTGTGGAGGACTTTGGCTGAAGCAGGTATAAGTCCAGATCTTCTCAGGTTTCAAGTCTTTATTTTGATTAAAGAAATCATAAAAGACATTTTATAAAACATTTTAAAAGATGTGGGTTATATAATTTGTATAATTTTAACAAAAGCTAATCCACTTACAAATTAAATAATTATTAAGTAAATCTCACTACAACAACAACAAAATTCAAATATAAAGAAAGCAAGCAATACATCAGTAAACGAGGACCACATTCAGATAAATTACGCTTAAATAAACCATACAATACTAAACAACTCAAACTGACGTATGTAAGAAGAAGATTTAAAAAAAATATTAAACATCTTAAATAGGAAACCTGGTATAATCATAAGAATTAACAGTTACATTATAAGCA
Source organism: Lissotriton helveticus (assembly GCF_964261635.1). Classification (NCBI taxonomy): domain Eukaryota; kingdom Metazoa; phylum Chordata; class Amphibia; order Caudata; family Salamandridae; genus Lissotriton; species Lissotriton helveticus. Next base: position 1,739,249,045 of record NC_136065.1, read on the forward strand.
GTGACATTTAATAATACACCATTCCATATATAAAGTGCATAAAGTGCAGTCGTGTATTTTGCAATAGAAATAATGTGCAACCTTATAGATGGAAATTAGGGAGCTCTATCAAAACTAGTCAGAGATTTTATTTTTATTTGACCTAATGATCCAGGCCCACCCCAGATATTTAGCTAGACTCACAACAAACACTTCAGAAGTATTAGTCTTTAGCGCCCAAATGGCCTCTGCAGATTTTCTAAAGGGTAGACGCTGGAACAGTGGTTTAAGCCATTTAGTTCGCGGGACCAGGTAGCTTGGACAGGCAAATAAAAAATGGCCCTCTGATTCCTTCTGCCCCGAACAACTCTTGCAAAGATCTGAAACACCAGTGGTCCATTTGTTTACAAAAGTATTCAACGGCAGGGCTCCTACCCGAAACTGGTAGTAGAGTTTCTTGTCCAGCGATTTGGTGATAAGATCCCAGTAAAGCTCACGGGACGGGTCCATCTTAAAGGTAAGGAACCTACCCGTGAGGCTGGTAGAGCTGGAAACAGAAACTCGTGTTTGACGGAGCGAAGCCCAATACAATATTTTAAACTCTTGTTTGGAGGGAAAAGCATTAGTTGTGGGAGCTATCCAAAGATGTTCTAACCCCATATCCACCAAAATGGTTTTTACCGCTTGGAGCCATGGAATTTTTCCAGAGCCTCCAATTGACCTGACTTCTGCTAGTTCTTTTGCGAATAAAGATAGGTCAGGGGAGGTCCACAATCGCCTCCAGAAGGCCACCAATCTAAATCTGGCCATCTCGTTAATCAGGAGGCATCCCAGATTCAAGCAAAGGGGAATGGATGGGGACGAATGAGGTAGACCTGACAGATTCCGTAGGAACTTGCATTGGGTTTTAAACAGATTTGAGAGATCCATATGGCCCCAGAGATCTGCACCATATAAAATTGCAGTACTAATTTTGGCGTCATAGATCTTAAGGGCTGGGGAAACCCGCTTAGTAATGGATCTCTTTTGCTCTTTTATTAAACAGCCAGTTAGCCGTGCTAGCTTAAGGTTTTGTGCACCGACTTGATCTTTCCATCTCAGACGGCTGTCTAAAGTGACACCCAGATAGGTCATAGTCTCAACTTGCTCTAAGTTTACTCCACTCAAACTCACTAAACTCCGGACTGGGTGGTTTCTAGTGAAAACCATGAACTTCGTTTTGCCGACGTTCACCGTAAGGTTGTTTATGGCACAGAACTCCTCAAAGCGGTCCAGCGCCCGCTGTAACCCGCTACGTGTTCTAGAGAGGAGCAGAGTGTCATCGGCAAAAATGAGCATGGGAAACCTTGTACCTGCCAGTATTGGAGCATCAGTGGGGGTATCCGAAAAAAATGTCACCACTTGGTCAATAAACAGAAGGAAGAGTGTTGGTGCCAGGACACACCCCTGACGGACACCTCTAGTTACGGGAAATGGTTCCGTCACTTGTCCCTGGCCACCCCACCTTACCCTCGCAAAGTTGTCCTCGTGGAGTTTAATTATTAGGTCAAGAAGCTCTAATGGCATACCCAGATTTCTCATAACTCCCCACAGATCCAGATCCAGATCTTCTCACTCTTCTTGTGCGCCTACATGAAAATAATTATGCCAAAATTAGGTGGGGGGCGCAGGGAGAAGTGACTGATCCATTTCCAGTGGAGCGGGGGGTGCGGCAAGGGTGTGTCCTGGCCCCAACACTATTCTCCATCTATATTAATGGCATTGTGGACAACTTAAAAAAATCTCCAAGTGATGCTCCAATTATAGCAGGCTTACATGTTCCAGTCCTTATGTTTGCGGATGATACGCTTATACTTTCACGCACACCGAGCGGTCTCCAAAAGGCTGTCAATGCATTTGGCGAATTTTGTGATCTCCGGGGCCTTGAGTTTGTGGTTCTGTAAATTCTGGATTCGTAATCGTTGTGGACTCGAGAATCAAAACTTCGTCGAAGTATGACGAATTTGGTATCAAAAGACCGAGAATGACGAGCACAACATGCACATATATTTTCAGCACATTCGAGTGACGATTTCACCTCGAAATCGTCATTTCCGTTCAGAACCCTTGGCTTCCATTTTATATACTGCAGCCATCTTGTGTGTTGCCCTTTACATAGGCCTTAATCCAGCTGAATTCAATTCTACAAGGACACATACTCCTTAATCGACTTTTCGTTGACCTATACAAGTTGGAACCATTGCCCCAGGCCGAACTCGTTAGGTCAGTTCCCCTCCCAGTGGCCGAACAAGATAACATCAAAGCTCAACCAGCCATAAAACCATTTCAGCACGCACACCTGCCGTATCTCACTCACATCTGTCTCCACTCCTTTCTCTTCATTTTCTTTATGATGGAGAGGTGCCCGGTTTTATTAGGGGTCCACCGATATCTGATGAAATGTTGGGCCCTACCGAGTAATTTGTTGTAGGCAGCACAAAGTGAAATATGAACATGTCATCATGACTCTGCTTTTTCTTTGTATTGGAAATATGTTAACGATTCACTTTACAACCAAGAATGTTTGCCTGAAGCTTAAAATTGTGTATAAAAAGAGAAGCCTGACTTTGTAAATTTGAGCAGTCTCCTGAGAATATACTCCCTGTGTGTTGTACTTCTGGGACACTTGTTACCTTGGTGGCAGCCAATAAAATCGATCCTTGACTTCACCTAGAAGACTCTGAGTTTCTGTAGGTCTGAATCAGGAAGAACTCGAGGTCTCTGGGTGTACCCTGACATCGCTGGGTTATCGGTTCTGTGCCGGTTCTTAAGAAAACCCAGTACCTCAATTGGCGCCCAACGTGGGGCGATTCCAGTGGTACCAGCCCAGCCAGAGGTTCGTGAGGAGCTTCGTGTGGAAATTCCGGAGGACGGCCAACCACTTCAACGACCCCTGCATGTCGACGTGGTCCGAAGGTCTTTGCTGCGAGGTTCCCCGCTTCCCGACGGCTACGAAGGACTGCTGCCCTGGCTATCGCCCTGATTTGGACCCTTGAAGTTTGGTAGAGCGAAACACTGAGACGAGTCTTCTGGTGAAGTCATCGATATTTCAGTTAAGTATAAGTGGAGCGTCTCCCAGTCTTTAGTGGTTCTTAAGTTTTGGGTATCCTTTGGGATAGTTTTGTTGGTACTTGCAAGCACCAAAACCGAAGGACTTGTGTATTCACAAGAACCATCATAATCGATAATCCTTCGAAGTTTGGAACTAGACTAGAGAGCGAAGATGCCTAGTCTTAGACTTGGAAATTTGTTTTGTCTTGGTGGTAATAATAGGGACTCCCGATTGGAGGACTCGTGTCCGGTTCCTCCGGTTGGAACTCCAACTTACGAGTTATATGTGAAACATGGGGTGGGCCCCATCACATACAATGAAGTGTGGATCAAATACACCAGAAAAGATGGTGTTTTAAAATGGCCCCAATATGGTAGCTTTGATACCGAAATCTTAGATAACCTTGAAGTCAAACTGTTCAAAAAGAAAGCCCGGCCGGCGATGTTTGACTCTTTCCGCCTATGGCGTAAAGAAGCCAAACAAAAGGAAATCAAATTAGCTAAGAAAAATAAGAGAGAAGGGGAACTTTCAGTAATGCAAGCTGCTATGCGGTTTAAAGACAATGAAGAAGAGCAGATGACTGAGCAGTTGCACAGGCAACGTAAAATGGTGATAGATAAATGCTATCCAGTTTTGCCGCGTCTTAAGCAAGATGCAGCAAAAGAGCACGAAAAAGACCAGTTAATGTCACACCTGTTAAGTTCACCACCCCCCTATGCACAGAATGCTACGGCACCTCCGCAACCTTTAGTTGCGCAACCTGTAAATGCATTACCTCCTGCTTCTCTACAGCACCCACCAGCTACTCTTCAGCTAGCTCATACTTCTCTGGTGCAGCCTCCTCAAGGCTCACCGACCACATCTGCTCCGCCTATGCCTCCTATGACTCTGCCTAGCGCTCCTTCTATTTCTCCTGATGTCTCCTCTGCTATTGCCTCTGCCCCTGCCTTGTCTCACCCCGTTTTTCCACCCGTTCTTCCTTCAGTTTCACCTTCCATTCGGCAGAAAATGGCCAGCACTGTCACTAACATTTTCTCGCCTCTTTTCGGGTCGCCTACTACGACCCCTAACTTAGAACGCAGACAGTTGCGAAGTCGACTGCCTGACTATCAAGAAAGAGACTCACTGAATTGTTTGGCACGAAAGTGGGTTATGGACACCGTAAAATATGATGTAGAGTCGGTCATGGAAGTCTTCCTTCAATGGGAAGCACCGACGCAGAGATATGTCTTTGAACAAATGTGTGTTTTTCTTTGTGAGGATTTGGAAGACAATGATTTAGAATGCATCCCGCAGGAATTGTGTCATGTACGGTTTAAGTTTGGAGAGGGTATGATTGTAGGTCCCGATGTCGAGAAAGCGATTGAAATATTGTTATCATATCAGAGTAAGGGGAACGCTTCTGGGTCACAATCTGAGCATGGTACATCTAGTAGGAAAAAGGCACGACAATACCCCATGAGGGAAGTTCCCCCACAATGGAGAGAGGGCGACACAACTGTCAACCCCCCTATTCTGCCACATTTTCAGCGTGTATGGGTACATGTCCCATGGAAACGAGCTGAAGTTTTAGCACTCAAACAGACATTACCTGATCCGCGTAAAAATCCTGCAGGGTATTACAAAGAGTTGTCGCAAACTGCTGGATCATGTATAATGAATTTAGCCGATATAGATATGCTATTTGGGAATGTTGTTCCACAGCCTTTATGGAGTAAGATTCGTCATACAGATCACGATCAGGAATTAGGTGACTCATGGGCTAATATTGTTGCCACAGATGCCCGGCAAGTTGGTGGTGCCAAGCCTGAGCCTTTGATAGCAGAACTCCCCGGTAAAATAGTGGATTACATGAAAACGATAATGCCTGCAATACGTGTAAATTGGGACAAGTTGTCTGCATGCAAGCAGAAGAAAGAAGAAACTGTCTCAGATTTCTTCACCAGGTTTGAAGAAACATTTGTCGATCACAGTGGTCAGGATATGACCACCGAAGGTGGTCAGAGATTGTTCGTCGATAAATTCGTGCACAATCTGCTTCCAGAGTTGTGTAAAAAGTTGAAAGGATTCAGAAAGTTCTTGGGCAGTTTCGTCTTCAGCGCAGATACTAGCTACAGCCCAATATTACGAAAATAGGGACAAAGACGAGAAAGACAGAGCAGAAAAGAAAACTAAGGAGTTGAAAACGAAGGTCTTGTTACAACAAGCATTTCCGCCATGTGGTGGTGGTAATCAGAATAATAGCGGCCAGAATAACTATCAGAATAACTTTCAGCACCCTCAACAGTATCAAAGGAACTCGCAAAGGGTCGAGTATACTCAGCCACGTGTCACTGTAGGCCCCAATCAGTGTTTATATTGCAAAGAAGAAGGTCATTTTAAGAATAATTGTCCAATTCTGTTACAGCGTGCAAATGGTGGTTCAAACACAAGAGGTTGAGGCGTTCAACAAACCTTTAGAGGTAGAGGACGTGGAAACGTTCCCCAAAACGCACGTCCACTTCCACCACAAAATTCTATGAATAGGTTTGATCAGCAGAACAACACATCTGACAGAACAGCTCAGTACTATGTTGATGATTACTATACAGAAAGTGAGAATTGGGAAACTAATGATTGCTAGGAGAGCCATAGACAAAGAGAGGGAGTTGTTTCAGTTCCAGTAGATCAGAGTGGACCATACGTTGAGGTGATTACATCAGGTGTGTCAGAACCTTTTCTTTTGGATACTGGTGCTATGAAGAGTTCTATTATGCACTCCAAACTCCCTGGCGCACCTTTGTCTGGCGAAATGAACGTTTCTGTAGGTTTTTCTGGCGCCCCAGTTAGAAATCCGATTTCTGACCCTTTGTCTCTTTCTGTTGGTCCTTGCGAACTAGAAGCACCCCTCATTCTGACAACAGGTTGTGGTGAAAACTTGCTAGGATTGGATTTGCTAAAACGATTATATGCAACTTTGTACTGTTCTCCTTCAGGAGTACAACTTACTTTAGGTAAGAAAGTGGTTTCTCCCATGTACCTGTCAAGAGATAAATTTCCAGCAGAATTGTCGTTTCTTCCAGATATCCTTTGGGCCACTGGTCCTAATGATGTGGGTCTTTTAGAAATACCTCCATATGTTGTCACATTGAAAGCCAACGTGAAAATGCCACGAATTCCTCAATACCGAATTTCTAGTGAAGGTGAAAAAGCGTTGCTAGCGATCGTTTATGAATTGATTGAAAAGGATGTGATTGAAGAAACACAAGGCAACGTTTGCAATAGTCCTGTTCTGCCTGTTTTAAAACGAACTGACCCTTCTCAGCCACCTGTGTACAGATTCGTGATTGATCTTAGGGAAGTCAATAAAATAGTTGTGCCACAATTCCCAGTTGTCCCCGACATTACCACGTTATTGACTATGATTCCAGCTTCTGCCTCTTGGTTTTCGGTGATTGACCTGAAGAATGCTTTCTTCAGCATCCCTATTGCTGAGGAAAGCAGGGATATTTTTTCCTTCAGTTTAGGAGGTCGCAGCTTCCGCTTTAAACGCGCTCCTCAGGGCTACTGTGAAAGTCCATCAATATACAGTCAAGCTCTGAAAACACAGCTTGATACGATTCTTTTGCCTAAAGGTGCTACTCTTGTACAGTATGTTGACGATTTGCTTATTGCTGCAGATACTGAGAAAATTTGTAAGAAAGCAACAACTTCATTGTTACGCCATCTGTGTGATTTACATCATAAGGTGTCACTTTCCAAACTGCAATACTGCCAACAAGAAGTGACCTACTTAGGTCACCTCTTATCGAAGGAGGGAAGGAAACTGACCCCAGAGAGAATTCAGGCAATAGCGAAATTGAGTGTGCCTAGAACACAAAGAGAAGTGCGTGCTTTCTTGGGTATTACATCGTACTGTAGACAGTGGATTCCAAATTTTTCATTATTGGCCAAACCTTTGGTGGCATTAACATGTAAAGACACACCCAATCCCATTCCTTGGTCTGAAGACTGTCAGAAAAGTTTTCTCGAATTACGCACAGCATTATGTTCGGCTCCTGTGTTGGGTACCCCCGACTACAGTAAGCCTTTCACATTATATGTCCACGAGAAGGAGGGCTGTGCATTGTCTGTGTTGACTCAGTTGTTTGGAGGTAGGCAGCGTCCATGTGCCTACTTTTTTGGATCTGGTAGCTAAAGCATTGCCAAGTTGTTTAAGAGCCACAGCAGCAGCAGCTGTTTCTATTCGACAGTCTGCTGGTCTAGTAATGAATAATACACTAGTCGTGATGGTCCCACATGCAGTAGAGACGTTGTTAAATAGAACCAAGACACAGCACTTAACTAGTGCTCGTCTGTCCAGTTACGAACTGACATTACTAGCGAGTCATGTGCACATAAAAAGGTGCAGTACCTTAAACCTAGCTACATTGTTGCCAATTGCAGAAGAATCAGATGTTTCAGAACAGCATGATTGTTTTCTTAGAACAGAGGAAGAGACGAAAGGGAGAGTAGACCTATCCGATACTCCTCTTACTGAATGTGATGGTACGTTATGGGTGGATGGTTCATGTTTCAAGCTCCCGAGTGGTGACACGACTGCAGCATATGCTGTCACGACTTTGCATACAGTAGTTGAAGCTGCACGTGTCCCACATAATTCGGCTCAAGCAGCAGAGTTAATCGCACTTACGAGAGCATGTGTGTTGTCTGAAGGAATAAAAGTGACCGTCTATACCGACAGTCAGTATGCATTTGGAGTGGCTCACAGTTTTGGGCGGTTGTGGAGAGAACGTGGATTCCTGACTTCGCATGGAGCTAAGATTCAGCATGGTCAGTTGGTGAATGAGCTTCTTGAATCACTGACCCTGCCCCTGCAAATTGCGATTGTGAAATGTAGTGCACACAAGAAGGTGACTGACGATGTTGGTCGTGGAAATGCATTCGCTGATGAAATCGCGAAAGAAACAGCAAAGAATGTGATGAGCCGGATGTATGTTACAGGACCTGCAAGATGGACTGGTGATGTGGGAATATGTGAAGACACGATGGAAAGTGTGAAATCTATCCAAGCTGAGGCCACAGAGAAAGAGTTGAGCATGTGGAGAGAAAGTACGGGTAGGATGGATGCAAATGGTTGTTGGGTTGAATTGGCTGAACACCAGAGATGGTTGTTACCCGATGCGTACGTGCTTGCAGTAGTTACAATGGCTCATGGAATGGCTCATATCAGCGTGAAAGGGATTTGCGAGTTGTTGGCTCCAGTATGGAAGAATTCAGGGATTCCAAAGTGTGCAGAGAATGTTGTCAAGAATTGCATGGTATGTTTGAAAACCAATCCTGGTAGGGGAACCCCAACTCCAGCTGGTCATTTTTCACCTCCTACGTATCCGTTTGAGGTTTTGCAGCTTGATTTCATCCACATGGAGAGGTGCAACAATTTAAAGTACGTACTCGTTGTTGTTTGTGCTTTTTCAAGATGGGTAGAAGCCTATCCCCTAAAGGACAATACTGGCTTGTCCACAGCAAAAGCCCTTGTGAAAGAGTACTTCCCCAGGTTCGGAATGCCTAGAATGGTCTGGTCTGACAATGGGAGTGAATTTGTGGGTCGTGTAATGAAGAGAGTGTGTGAAGGGCTAGGTATTAGGCAGAAGTTCCACGCTGCAAATCACCCCCAATCAGCTGGATTAGTAGAATGTTACAATGGCACTTTAAAACTCAAATTGGCCAAAATCCAAGCGAGCACAGGTCTTAAATGGCCTGATGCTCTACCCTTAGCACTCCTGTCCACCAGAATGACTGTGCATTCACGAGTGAAACTTAGTCCATATGAGATAGTTTTTGGCCGGCCAGCCAATATATGGGGAGTGCCTAGACCCAAAAAGTTTAGCGAGCTTGAACACCCTGTTGTGCTTGATTACCTGTATGAATTGATGGCTAAATTGCGTGTTTTGCATCAACAGGTTCATGACACCCTGCCTCCGGTCTCTGAAACTCCAGGACATGCCATTGAACCTGGATCCTGGGTGCTGGTAAAGAATTTCCATAGAACAAGGAACGACCAGCCCAGGTGGACTGGCCCTCACCTCGTCCTTCTTTCTACGAGATCTGCGGTTCAGGTGGAGGGGAAGGCCAACTGGGTCCACAGGATCCATTGTAAAAGAATCCCTTTCCCTCTGCCTCACAACCAGTGGGTCCAGAAGGGTGTCACTGACCCAGAACCTTATACCGTGTCACATGCCGTCCCTTTTAATGATTTGCACGTAAAAAGGACTGACTCTGAACCAGAAACTGAGAACATTTCGCACAAGGCTGTGCCATCATCAAAGCTATTGAACTCTGCAGAGCCTGACCTTTTGTTTCCGGATCAGACAATACCTGGGAAACAACAATATAACTTGAGACCGAGAAAAACGAACTAATAAAAATTCCTTTTTGCAATTTGAGACAAAAGATCCATAGACTAATAAATCGATATTTTCCTTTCCCCAAGTACTATTTTTGAAAGTGCAGCTCTCCCATCCAGGAAACTTGCTCATTTTTTTTGTTTTTCGAACCGCCATCCGGGTTCCGCTGCTAGGGCCGCGGTTGCCTAAAAAGTCTTTGGGGTGCAGCTAACGACGTTAGGTCGGTAGTTCTGGTTGGTCTAAGGGAGTTGCCCTGGACTAACGGAAGCATCCTTTAGCAGAATCAACCTACCACCGCGGCAGCACTCTAGAGAGGATGGAGTTTCCCGATGTGGAGAGACCTGCCAAACGAACGGACTTTAAGCACGAATCACGCAAAGTGATGACAAAGAAAAGTTTTTTAATGTTGTGCATTTGTATGTTATTCAGTATGATGATATTTTTAATAAGTTATGTTTTGTTCTCTTTTCGTGTAACATTTGCAACCACTGCATCACCTCCTCCTCCTACTGTTTCCTCTCACTCTTTTCAACCCCTTCCTGAACACGAATCAGCTAGGAGATTAGAGTTTATTAATAACTCCTTTCTTCAGCTTTTGCACCAACACCAACTAGTAATGAACACAACTAACTGTTGGGTGTGTGGTCTTATGCCTCACACTACGGATAAAGGTATCCCTTATCTAGTTCTGCCCTTCAGTCATAATGGCTCTGTGTGGGCATACAGAACCATGTTCATATATGCACGAGAAGTCCAACCCCTACGTTCTGTGAAAGACAACCTCAAGACTAGCGCCCTAGTCAAAGGTATAGTTGACATGATTAAGGAAGTAATTTCTTATGAAGATACCCCGGATGATGAGATACTTGCATATGTGGGTTGGAACGTGACCGGATATGGAGCTACTTTAAGTGAGAAACAGCAAGCAAAGAGATCTTCCCCGATCTGGATTGTACCCCATCAGGGTAACATGTGTCTGCAAGGTATTGGCAAGAATCCCAGAGCTCAGTTAGGGAGAAGTGTCTGTACAGAAACGTATGTTTTTGGGTCTCAGACCTCCCCTGCGTTTTTAGCAGCTAAGGGTACTTATTTCATCTGCCATGATAGAGCCTATACATGGTTGCCCCCTGACTTTTCGGGCTCATGTTTTGTTTCATTCTTGTTGCCTCCTACCTACACAGCAGCGGCAGACTACCACCGGACAAGGATAGTTAGAGGTGTTTTGAGTAAAGAAGACACTGCAGGTCAAGAATTTGGGGACTTTGCAAAGGGTTTTCTGCCGTTCTGGGGATCTATGGCTAACAGTAGGAACATAAGGCAATTGACAAGGGTAGTTGAGTCCACCGTGACCGAAACTGCTGGTGCCCTTAGTAACTTGAATGCTGAGCTCCAGTCGGATCGACTTATGACCCTTCAGAACCGGGTCGCTTTAGATGTTATACTGGCAGACCGAGGTGGGGTATGCAGATTGATCCAATCTAGCTGCTGCATTTTCATCCCAGATAACGCTCCAACGGTGTACCAGGCCATCTCCAAACTACATAAGATTTCCGAGTCTATTCATATGGAGAAGGGAGATTGGTCGTTAACGGGATACTTCTGGGAACTGATATCTGCCTTGAGGAAAATTGAATTTTGCCTTGTCATGTGTCCCTACGTGTTCCCCATTACGTGTTATATGTGCATGATCGATATGCATATGTTCCCCCTTGACCGAATAAAGACGCAATTATAGTTGTGTCCAACGTTAGTATGCCAGTTTCCAGTCCTCGTGAAAGCAACGAGTATTAGGCCTATGTTGCCAACGTTTTACATTGTGCACGTTAATTCATCGAGTTGTCCCCGTTTCTAGGCCTCATAAGGGCCCGGACACCAGATTCAAGCTCCGGTCTCCTGAAATCACTCCAAGGAGCGATGCAGCCCCTCCCGCATCCCTGACCCTTCGCTTACTTTCTGCCAAGCAGCGCGGTGCCCGGCCTGGCCTGCCTGCCTGTCTGCCAAGAATATGTTATGCCTCTAGTTATCAGTTCAGCTCCCCGGCTTCACATTCCTAAGCTAACGAACCGCATAAACATCTTCAGCTATAGTCTAGTCTTTCTGTCTCTATGCAAGAGAATTACTGAATTAATATCCATAGAAGATTCATAGCACACGCAATACATGTCGAATATATGCATGCACCAGCCTTAGTGTCAAGTAGCCTTTGCCCTGATAACTTTTAGATTCTATCAACATGTTCTCCAAACACGAGATACCAGATATGCTATAGGTACATGTCGTCCTGACATCCCAGACTTTAGTCTCCTTTTCTAGTGCAGAAGTCAGAGCCCCCAGCTCTCCCCAGTTACACGTCATGGCCCGTTTGCGCGCACCAGTAGGTTAAAGGTTCCAGCTGCCCAGGTAGCCCCCTCCATGTATCCACCCATTTATGACACTTCTGTGACGTTTTCATCACATGTCTACGTGCACGCCCTGTGCACACCTTCTTTGTACGCCCATATGTTCTTATCTTACGTTTGTCACTTGTTACGCCTACTGTATGCAATGTAATTGTACTGTTTTACTATATATACTATGTACTGTTAATGAGACGTTGCAGCTGCCATTCCATTCCATTGACTGCCACTTCATGGTCTTTAGGCTCGAGCCATCCGATTAAAGCCATTCTGACTCAGATATCACGGATCCTGCCTCTTATTTATTGAGCTATCTGTTTTGGTTAATGTATAGAAAAATAGCACCGGTAATTAATTATTTATTTACCACATAAAATGGCGCCCGAATAGGGACGAGCCCCTTCCCCACGCGCCGGCGATGTAACGCAGGCCCCCTGACCCTTCTACAGCCGTGACGGAACCTCTACCGTGCACGTGCAGATATTTCTGCTTCAAGTCTCCCTCAGGCCCACGGAGGAGACGGAGACTGCGGTCCGGCATCCAGACGAGGCGGTGAGGAAGGCGGGTCGTTCCGACCAGAGCCCAAGCCGAGAGAGCAAGGTCCGAGGTATCCGGAGGCCCACCTGTAACCGAAGCCCGAAGCCCGAAGCGCATGCGTAGTGCGTAGCAGTTACCAGACGTCGTAGCAATTCAGTCCAGTCCAGTCCGAGGCCTTCAGTTTGCTTCCCGGTGAGTACCGTTGCTGGGGGTATCTAGACGGGTGTTCATTAATTTGTGCCCGGTCCGACGGGTTTGGGTACACAGATCCGGTCCGACGTGTTCACCTAGATGGATACGGTATGACGTGTCTCTTTAGGAGACCGGTATGTTCTGTACTGTTTTAGCAGTGCATCCAGAAATTCTAGTAAGTCCGTTCTCGAGAAATTCAAGTATTGTGTTTTCTATGTATCAGGTAGTATTCTGTTCGAACTGTTATTAATGTGTTCTTGATGTCGTGGTATGAATGATTGTTTTGCTATTCATTATTGTGTTCATTGTGTATTGTGTTCAAGTTCAAGTACGGTTCAAATATGCCGCTGTTTTCGAAATTACGTCAGATAAAAACCAGAAAAGGGTTACTCGAGGAATCAGTTCCTGTCCCTCCCAGGGACAGCCCTGGACATTTCATGTATCACAAGCATGGCTTAGATGCCATACTGTATCTAGATTTATGGGTTGATTACACCAAGCATCTCGAAGAGAAATATAGATGGCCTGTTTCAGGTACATGGGATGCCGAGTGCATCATGAGAGTAGAAGAAGCATTATGGAAAAAGAAAGCCAGACAGTCTCAGAAAGATGCCATAGAGTTGTGGCGTAAAGAATCTCATAAAAGAACCGAGAAAGAATTCAGAAAAGCAGAATTAAGTAGGGAATCCTCCGAAAAAGCCCAAGAAAGGGAACTACTAGAAGAAGGTGAACGAGTTAGAGCAGAACAGTCAGACAGACAGAGAAATGCCCTTATTAAAGGTATGTATCCCCTTCTCGCCGAGGGTTTGCCTGAAGCGACCCCGGAAGTACTCTGTAATTTACCGCCACCATTAGTCCCGACTAAGCTGCGTCATAAACCGACTGCAGCTGAAATTTTTCTTTCTTCCTATTTAGACGATACTGTTCCAGAATATGCTAACACAGATCCTACCCCGCCAGGCCAAGTTCAAGTCCAGCATCCTGTTAATAATGTAAATCCTGTGCCTCCAGTCGTTGGCCCTGTCCATGCGCCAGTCCCCCAGGATCAACCCACATTACGTATCCCTACTGTACCAGTCACGTTACCAGCAGCCGCACAACCAGTATTAATTGATGATTCCAGTTCAGGAGGGGCAGGGGGAGGTGCTCCTACCACCCCGCCTCAAACAAAGCGCCTGACGCTGAGAGATGCCGCATTACAGCGTACGCCAAAAGTGGCTACGTATGAAGCCCTCAAGAAGTTCCTTACTGATTGTAGATATGACCCAGTGCCAGGCGAAGATCACATGATATTATACTCCGTACGTTTACGACGAGTTGCAAACTTCTTGATCACCATATCAGATATGAAAGAACATTTAGACAGAATATATCATTTTATCCGAACAGGGGAGAACCCAGAAAGTATTCACGAAGCTATGGCACACAGGAAAGTCGAGACTCAAGGCATGATTTTGCAATTTCTAATAAATTGTTTAATAAGAGAACAGGATCGTCCTGACAAAAGTCCAGAAGAGATGAAAGTCCTGACAAAATGGAGTGACAATATAGCAGACGGAAAACACAAGACACAAAATAGTATAGAAACCATGTACAGAAAGATCCGGAAAGAAATTATAGGTATACACGAGAGAGAGAAAGCAAGAATAGTAGCAGACAAAGAGAATGATTCTTCAGACGAAGATGTAGACACCGAGAATCCCAGCAGAATAGCGTATGTAGGTAGAGTGAGACCGTCAGATAGACACACACGCCTAGATCACAAGAAAGCTTTTCCTCCTCCCGTACCAGAACAGTGTTCTCTTGAACAAGTATTCCAGGCTACCGATACAGTTCTGAAACTGCGAATAGGTTATAGTGAGCTTAGTACCATGCATGAACAAGAACTAGCCCGATCAGCAGTCCGATGGGCTAGTGACTCTGCCACGTTTCCAGACGAAGTAGTGGCCCAAATGTTTCTGAAACTGCCCCCAGGCGAGCAGCGACTGGTGGGTATGTACATGATTCAGCACCTCATCACACTGTACGAGAGTCAGCATTCTGATCCAGGTCCCTTATATACTGTATTGAACGAGTTACTCCTAAACAGATGGAAAGGTCTAGGTACCGATTTAATTAGCGTCATTTTAGAACAGCGCCACAAATACAGAACGTTCTTGACTCTGCATTTTGTTCCTGTTTCACCTCCGTTCTACATAGACAGACAGAATCCGTTACGAGAAGTGCATCCAGTTAAGGGAGAGGGGGTAATCTCGAACGAGTATTTGTTTACACCCCTATCACGAAAATAGAACTTCTAGAAATGAAAAAGTTAATACCCTGTCACGATAAAGATCCAGCAGGGTTCCATCGAGAATTAAAAGACATGCTCCGTATGGGAGAATACACGTATCCTGATATCATAAAAATGTTAAAGGTCCTGTTGCCTGCGGGCATATATGAAAAACTTAAAGAAAAAGAATGGGAGGTGGGAGAGAAAAAGATAGACTGGACCGCGTTAGAGACTGAAGATAATGCACGAGTCCCAGGTACTGGTCTTGGGGATAAAGCCAAAGAGTTGCCCGAACTGTTAATACAAGTCTTGCCAAGATTACTAGCCACGAAAAAGGAAGATTGGGATGCCATCTCAGCCTGTAAACAGAAACAAGACGAAGACACTAGTGATTTTTATTCTAGATTTGAGAAATGTTTCATTATAAATAGCGGTCTGAAAACAAGTAGTGAGTCGTATCCACATCTTTTTGTTACCAAACTAGTTGAGAATTCTTTACCGCAAGTTAAAAATAGAGTATTGAAAGTCGAATGTACTTGGCAAGCAAATACCCCGTCTCAGATGCTCCAGATGCTACAGTATCACCAGAATAGAATCAGGGAAGAGCAAGAACACGAAAGGAGACGTATGAAAGACACGAAAATGAAAGTACTAGTTGCACAGTCTGTTCAACCAGATAGTCAGAAGAGGGGTACAAACCAGACTAGTCATTCTGCAGCTCCTGTTAAAGGGACCTGCAATTACTGTAAACAGCCAGGTCATTATATAAACGAATGTGCAGTTCTGAAACACAACATAGCTACAGGTAAGACAAAAGAGAGACCACGTCCTCCTAGACAAGAACAAGTCCCGCAGAATGCTCAGTTACCGCAGAACGCACAACAGACAGTTACAGTACCGCAGCCTATAGCTGCCACACAACACGTTACACAACAGATGTACCAGTACGCACAGTCAGATTATCCAGAATATCAGCAGTATTCATGAAACAGCCTAGAGAGGGAGGTTGGCTTGCCTCTCATCGAGGTTCCTGTAGATCAAGAGGGTCCCTATGTACACAGTCAAGTATTAGGGAAAGACAGAAAGTTTCTGATTGATACAGGGGCAAGTAGGACTACCATCAGTCATGACGAGGTTCCAGGGGCTCCACTCTCAGGCTCAAGAAACGTTTCCCTGGGATTTTCAGGAAAGCCTATTGTTAATGAAATATCGAAACCAGTTTCCCTAGAAGTTGGTCCATTGTCCCGAACTACCGACTTGTTACTTACGAAATCATGTCCTGAAAATTTACTAGGTATTAAAACATTGAAAGAGTTAGGTGCAGTCATATGCTGTTCTCCGGAAGGAGTGAGATTGTTTTTACGTGATTTTAAAGGTCATTATGTGTTACGAGACTTTGATCCGAGATTACTGAATGTACCACAGCATTTATGGGCGCAAGGTCCAACTGATGTAGGTTGTATGCACATTACACCCTATCGTGTCACTCTGAAACAAGGTGTTGTTTTACCACGAATCCGACAGTACAAATTGCCACCTGAGGCTGTAGCAGCCTTATCGAAATCTATTGACGAGCTCATTGCTCAAGGAGTGGTTATAGAAACTGACTCCAATGTATGTAATTCTCCTATCATTCCGATTCTTAAACGTACTGACCCAAATGCACCTCCAGTTTATCGATTAGTGATCGACCTTCGAGAACTTAATAAATGTATTATACCCCAGTACCCTGTGGTTCCAGATAACTCTTCCCTATTGACTGCCATTGATTCTGAAGCAGAGTTCTTTACTGTTATTGATCTCAAGAACGCATTCTTTAGTGTCCCCATTCATCCAGACAGCCAGTTTCTTTTCGGATTCTGTTTAAATGGAAGAAGCTATAAATTCACACGAGCTCCTCAAGGTTTCACAGAAAGTCCTAGTATTTACAGTCAAGCACTTAAAAGACAACTAGACAGTATTCACATGCCAACTGACACTGCCCTGCTCCAGTATGTCGATGATCTATTAATCACAGCCCGTACAGAACGTGACTGCGAACGTGCGTCACTTACAGTCCTGTATTTTCTGGCCGAGATGGGGCACAAGGTGTCCCCTTCGAAACTGCAATTCTGTGTCCAGCAAGTGGTATACCTTGGACACTTACTGTCCAAGAGGGGTAGACAGTTGACACCTGACCGTATCCAGTTAATAGCACATCTTCCACAGCCCAAGACACAGAAGGAGGTACGAGCTTTTATCGGCCTCACTTCTTACTGCAGACAATGGATTTCTCAGTATGCATATCTAGCTAAACCGCTGATACAGTTAACGACACAGGAGGCAGCGACATCGACTGTCCTCCCTTGGACCCAGGAACATACACTTGTTTTTAACGAGTTAAAGAAAGCTTTATGTAATGCACCTGTGTTAGCGACACCAAACTACAGTAAGCCTTTTACACTTTTTGTTACTGAACGTGATGGTACAGCATTATCTGTTCTCACGCAAGATCAAGCAGGACAACACAAGCCTTGTGCTTATTTTTCTAGCACATTAGATCCAGTAGCCCAGGCTCTGCCTGCGTGCCTCAAGTCAGTTGCAGCCACAGCTCTAGCTATCAGACAAAGTGATTCCATAGTGTTAGGACACTCCCTGACAGTACAAGTTCCACACTCCCTGGAAGTTCTTTTAAACCGAACACAGACTCAGCACTTGACAATTGCACGATTGACAGGTTATGAACTGACACTGTTTCAGCCACACATAGAAATCAGACGCTGCAATATTTTAAATCCTGCTACACTGTTACCCTCGACTGTTCCGAACCCTGCCACACATGACTGTGTGGAAGTTATTGACATCATGACGAAGCCAAGACAAGACTTGACAGACATTGCATTACCTGATCCCGACCTGACACTTTATGTGGATGGTTCATGTATGAGAACAAGTACAGGAGAACTAGTCGCCGCGTATGCAGTGACTACTGAAACTGAAGTTATAGAAACACATCGTATTGGTACCCTGTCTGCTCAAGCAGCAGAGCTCATCGCTCTGACCCAAGCCTGCATACGAGCTAAGAACCTGAAAGTAAACATATACACAGATTCACGTTATGCATTCGGAGTCGTTCACGACTTTGGAGTACTCTGGCAAGAAAGAGGTTTTATGACCTCTCATGGAGCCAAGATTCAGCATGGCCCCCTCATCCAAGCTCTGTTAGAAGCAATACATTTACCGACAGCCATTGCCATTATGAAGTGCAAAGCACATACGAAAGCCACTGACACCATTTCTCAAGGTAACGATCTAGCAGATCGAACAGCCAAGCTTACAGCCCAGACTCCAGACATTCTAGTTAATATGATAAAGACAGATATTCTAGAACAGACTACTTGTATGACAGTTAAGGATCCTACACGAGATGTACTAGACATACAGACACATGCTACCCCAGACGAAATCAAGAAATGGTCTGAACAAGGAGGGGTCCAGACAGATCAGGGATGGTTGACGAAGGGAGAAGCCACATGGTTTCTCCCCGACTCTATGGTTCAAGTTATTATTAACACCACACATAGTCCAGCACATTTAGGAGAGAAAGCCATGATAGACAGTATCCAGAATATTTGGTTTAACAAGCATTTGCGAGCAGCAGCCAAACAGAAAGTACGTACCTGCATGATATGTTGTCAGTTCAATCCAGGTAAAGGTGTTCCGGTGGAACAAGGTGGATTCCATCCTCCTGACCACCCTTTTGAAGTCCTCCAGATGGATTATATTCAGATGGATCGATGCCGAGGTTTCAAGTATGTCCTCGTAGTAGTTTGCGCTTTGTCCAGATGGACGGAAGCATATCCAGTCCCAGATTACACTGCCGCGACCACTGCCAGGCAGTTGGTTCGTGAGTTTTTTCCCCGCTATGGTTTACCTAGGGTCGTGTATTCAGATAACGGCCAGCCATTCTCATCCGAACTCATGAAACAAGTATCTCTTCTGTTAGGGTACCAGTGGAAGTTCCATTGTGTACGACACCCCGAGGCAGCTGGCCTCGTCGAGAGACATAATCAGACTCTGAAAATCCGCATTGCCAAGGTTTGCGCAGAAAAAGGCGTAGATTGGATGGTAGCTCTGCCAGTCGCCCTTTTTTACATGAAAATGGTCGCTCACTCCCGTTCAGGTCTGTCCCCTTTCGAAGTTGTTTTCAGTCGTCCCCCGAACATGTGGGGTACACCAATGCCACGTAAAATAACAGATGTTGACAGTAATATGCTGACAGATTACCTGGCTTCCTTGATGTCTGCACTACTCTCTTGTCGTTCACAGGTCGCTGCTGCCTTTCCAGACAACACGCAAGTGAAACCGCACGAGGTCGTTCCAGGGGATCTGGTGTTGATCCGGAATTTTGATCGTTCAAGTCCGCTGGAGCCCCGCTGGAAAGAGCCGAAGCTCGTTTTGATGACCACAAGGACAGCAGTCAAAGTGGAGGGCCGCAAGGGCTGGCTCCACTCCAGTCACGTTAAACGTTTTCATGGACTCCGTCCAAAGACTTTTTTCAAGGACTGCCCAGATACTGACTCTAAACTCCCCCTGGTAGAGAAAACTCCGCAGCAGGAGTATAAACTGAAACTGAGGTCTAGCAAGTCAGACAGTTTAATTGTTTAAGTCCCTCTCGGGTGAAGCGGTTAGACAGGTTCCTGACATGTATGAGATAGACCCCCATAGTGAGAGAGTTAGTCGAAACTCCAAGAAAATACGTTATTGTAAAAATTTGCGCAGCCGATGCGTAATCACGTTACTGTTTATGTTATTTCTGAGTCTTATGGTTACATGCATAAGTTATGTTTTACATGTATATTTTCCTCCTATTGATTCACATGTACATCTTTCTTCTAATGATACAGTAGAGCACACTTTTAGTGAACTACCTCCTCACGAGTTATCCTACAGACTTGCCATGCGCAACAATACTTTTATCCGAATGTTACACTATTCACACCAGACTAGCAATGCCACTAATTGTTGGGTGTGTGGTCGACTCCCCCCTTTCCAGACACCGAAGGGAGTTCTGCCACTCTTTCCCTATCCGTTTTCACACAATGGTTCGTGTGGAGCATGGTTTACGATAACGTCTTCCTCAGACGATAAGTCCCTTTTGAATAGAACATGTTTCCCAGACAAGGAAGGACTTTCCCATAGAACAGGGTTAGATCTAGAAAATGAAGTATATGATCTAGGTAATTATTCCTCGAATTTCATGGTTTTGAATGTTCAGTCCGAGACTACTCCAGATTTGCCTGCCATTACAGTCCTACCAGTGAAAGGCGAATTATGTGTCAGAAAGAATGGTTCAGTACATCTAGGACATAGTGATTGTACTACTGTGGTCGAGTATAGTGACAGTGGGAAATCTAATTTCAAAGCCTCACGTCATTCATATTTTGTATGTGGTCAGACCGCATATGTACGCCTGCCCCTCGATTGGGATGGAACATGTTACATTGCCTTCCTACTGCCACCAGTTTTCCTAGCCCCATCCGATTATCACAGAAATACACATCTAGTACACGTTAGACATAGAAGGGAGACTGAGTCCCCAATTGTCGATCAAACTGAAACTGCCTTAGAACAGTATCAAGACTTCAATAAAGGTTTCTTTTTCTTCATAGGTCCTGTCCAGAATAGTAAGCTAATACGTAGGCTAACCAGAACCCTTGAAGCAGTAGTGAATGAGACTACTTCCGCTCTAGGTACCTTAACCGAGGAACAATCTGCTATGAGATTTGTTATCCTTCAAAATCGCCTTGTCCTTGACGTCATACTGGCCGATAGGGGCGGAGCTTGTAGAGTCATCGGATCTAGTTGCTGCATTTTCATTCCTAACAACGCACCGTCTGTTTATTCAGCTATAACCAGACTTCACAAAATAGCCCATCAGTTACACCAGAATCCAGGCACCTGGACATGGTCCGGTTGGCTCTGGAGTATAATATCTGCCTGGGGATGGAAAGTATTGTCATTCCTAGGAATAGTAGTAATGATCATATTCAGTTGTTGTCTATGTTTACAATGTGGCCCTGCGATTTGCGGCTTGTGCGCTACCTCTTGTATTCCAAGTCCTAAGTCCCATTCCAAGAAGATTCGAGACGAGCAAATGATGCTCTATGAACAGATAGATGGTATCATGAATATTGATGTTTCCTGAAGGAAACGTAGGGCACAAGGAGGGAATGAGGAAAATTTAATTTTGCCTTGTCATGTGTCCCTACGTGTTCCCCATTACGTGTTATATGTGCATGATCGATATGCATATGTTCCCCCTTGACCGAATAAAGACGCAATTATAGTTGTGTCCAACGTTAGTATGCCAGTTTCCAGTCCTCGTGAAAGCAACGAGTATTAGGCCTATGTTGCCAACGTTTTACATTGTGCACGTTAATTCATCGAGTTGTCCCCGTTTCTAGGCCTCATAAGGGCCCGGACACCAGATTCAAGCTCCGGTCTCCTGAAATCACTCCAAGGAGCGATGCAGCCCCTCCCGCATCCCTGACCCTTCGCTTACTTTCTGCCAAGCAGCGCGGTGCCCGGCCTGGCCTGCCTGCCTGTCTGCCAAGAATATGTTATGCCTCTAGTTATCAGTTCAGCTCCCCGGCTTCACATTCCTAAGCTAACGAACCGCATAAACATCTTCAGCTATAGTCTAGTCTTTCTGTCTCTATGCAAGAGAATTACTGAATTAATATCCATAGAAGATTCATAGCACACGCAATACATGTCGAATATATGCATGCACCAGCCTTAGTGTCAAGTAGCCTTTGCCCTGATAACTTTTAGATTCTATCAACATGTTCTCCAAACACGAGATACCAGATATGCTATAGGTACATGTCGTCCTGACATCCCAGACTTTAGTCTCCTTTTCTAGTGCAGAAGTCAGAGCCCCCAGCTCTCCCCAGTTACACGTCATGGCCCGTTTGCGCGCACCAGTAGGTTAAAGGTTCCAGCTGCCCAGGTAGCCCCCTCCATGTATCCACCCATTTATGACACTTCTGTGACGTTTTCATCAAATGTCTACGTGCACGCCCTGTGCACGCCTTCTTTGTACGCCCATATGTTCTTATCTTACGTTTGTCACTTGTTACGCCTACTGTATGCAATGTAATTGTACTGTTTTACTATATATACTATGTACTGTTAATGAGACGTTGCAGCTGCCATTCCATTCCATTGCATGCCACTTCATGGTCTTTAGGCTCGAGCCATCCGATTAAAGCCATTCTGACTCAGATATCACGGATCCTGCCTCTTATTTATTGAGCTATCTGTTTTGGTTAATGTATAGAAAAATAGTACCGGTAATTAATTATTTATTTACCACAGCCTGGGGATGGAAAATTCTAATGGTCATTGGGATGGTCTTAGCCATTCTTTTCCTGTTCTGTCTAATCATACAGTGTGCTCCTGCAATATGTGGCCTCTGTGTTACATCATGTGTAAGGAAGCCTGTGTCAAGAGATGAACTAAGTACTAGAATGATGTTACAGCAACATCTCAATGACTTTAGGAATACAGATCTGGACTCAGACTAACAGTAGGATAGATTAATTGCCTATGTAAGGGCAAAAGGAGGGTCTGTGGTTCTGTAAATTCTGGATTCGTAATCGTTGTGGACTCGAGAATCAAAACTTCGTCGAAGTATGACGAATTTGGTATCAAAAGACCGAGAATGACGAGCACAACATGTACATATATGTTCAGCACATTCGAGTGACGATTTCACCTCGAAATCGTCATTTCCGTTCAGAACCCTTGGCTTCCATTTTATATACTGCAGCCATCTTGTGTGTTGCCCTTTACATAGGCCTTAATCCAGCTGAATTCAATTCTACAAGGACACATACTCCTTAATCGACTTTTCGTTGACCTATACAAGTTGGAACCATTGCCCCAGGCCGAACTCGTTAGGTCAGTTCCCCTCCCAGTGGCCGAACAAGATAACATCAAAGCTCAACCAGCCATAAAACCATTTCAGCACGCACACCTGCCGTATCTCACTCACATCTGTCTCCACTCCTTTCTCTTCATTTTCTTTATGATGGGGAGGTGCCCGGTTTTATTGGGGGTCCACCGATATCTGATGAAATGTTGGGCCCTACCGAGTGATTTGTTGTAGGCAGCACAAAGTGAAATATGGACATGTCATCATGACTCTGCTTTTTCTTCGTATTGGAAATATGTTAACGATTCACTTTACAACCAAGAATGTTTGCCTGAAGCTTAAAATTGTGTATAAAAAGAGAAGCCTGACTTTGTAAATTTGAGCAGTCTCCTGAGAATATACTCCCCGTGTGTTGTACTTCTGGGACACTTGTTACCTTGGTTGCAGCCAATAAAATCGATCCTTGACTTCACCTAGAAGACTCTGAGTTTCTGTAGGTCTGAATCAGGAAGAACTTGAGGTCTCTGGGTGTACCCTGACACCGCTGGGTTATCGGTTCTGTGCCGGTTCTTAAGAAAACCCAGTACCTCAAGTTGAACACAACTAAGACAAAATTTATGTGTTTGAATCCGCAATCCACATTCAAAGGTGTAATCACGTATAAGGGTACTCCCCTTGAGAAAGTAGAGGCTTTTTCCTATTTAGGAATAATTTTACAGGGCAATATGAAATGGAAATCACACATCAACACGGCGGTATTAAAGTTTAATCAGCTTGCAGGCGCAGTTGCACTTAAACATAGAGCCTCGCTGACAAAACCAATAAACTGCGCCCTCGAAATTTACAATATGAAAGTCTTGAGTGCCTGCTTGTGCGGTTCAGAACTGTGGGGTTTGTCAAATCTAGTAGATCTCGGTCGAGCGGAAAATAGATTTCTGCGAGGGCTGGTAATGGCTCCACGAAGCACACCTGTAATCCCATTGAAACTGGACCTTGGTAGGAAAAATATCGAGGATATAGCTAGACTGAGGCCATTATTGTATTGGAGGCGATTGATGGTGACCCCCGAGCTAGCCCACTACGCTGCAGCATTGTTAGATGTTGTTAAGTTTGATTGCTTTCACTGCATTGTATGGCTGAAAGATCTGAGGGGTCTATTGGTAAAGTTAAAATTGGATCATCTTTGGGGCAATAGGGATGTGTCTTGCTTTCCGACGAAAGCGAAATTGAAAGAAATATACTGGGAGATGGTGTATTCCACAACCTATTGTACTGGACAAATAGCCAATTTGTCAGCCCGCTTTCTGAGTATTAAAATGGTTCCATCTTGCGAAGCCTATTGGGACATAATCGAAAGCCCGCGTGACAGGAAGTTATATTTCCAATTTCGAGTTGGAACACTTCCAGTAAATGCTTTCAAGAGACATTGGTTCCCACCGCGAGATGAGCACTGCTATCACTGCAAAGAACAAACAGAGCATATTTCACATTTGTTGTTTTGTTGCCCCTTATATGTTAGCCCACGGCGGAAATGGTTACGACCAGTCTGTTTAAATATTGGCACCCGTAGTCAATCAATTGCTCTCAGAATATTAGAATCAGATTGTTCTCCACCTTCTGCGATTGCTGTAGCTAAATTCCTCGGCTGGGCATGGGCGATCCGCACTCGCACTTTACTGGGTTATGCAACATAAGGAATTACGGTCACTGTGGGTACATTGTTTTTTATCAAATTTTTAAATTAATTATGTACTTTTATCTGTGTAGTCTATTCGACTGTCATTTGTTTAATATGTATTTTAATGTGATCATTTTTAGATGTAGTATTTATTTGTATAGTGTTAGGGCGTAAAATGCTTTTATGACAATTGTCGAATAAAGCTTTGAAATTTGAATTTGATACTCCAGCATATACGAGCCATCACCAATAAAGATCAGGCCGATCCTGTGGCAAGGCATTTTGAGGCCCATGAAAGTAACCCAATACATCTCAGTTACCTTGTAATTGATTGCGTTCCTTCACTCAGGAGGGGTGGAAATCGTGAAGGCACTCTCCGTCTTTTAGAAACACGCTATATACTGGAGCTGAATATTAAGTCACCGATGGGGATCAACACTAGCGAGGACCTTTATACTTGCCTTTAGTATGTGGATGTCCCTTTCAAATTAAATCTTTCAAAACTGTATTATGAAATTACATTTTGTGTATAGTTTTCCTTATCTCTTTTTATGCGCTTATTTACTTCGATGCACTTATTTATGGGTAATGGTGTTTTTATTCTTAGGGCATTTCACATATAGGAGCTTATTCTTTGAACCGGCTGGCTCAAAGAATTAATATGTTTCGTTCGTCTTTTTTGAACACATCAGCTGTAGATTATGAGTAGGAAGAGACAATTTGCCAACTTGGGCTTTATTTTGCAGGAGGATGGTCATAGCTTCTTATAAAAAATTGTGTTGTTGTGCATTCACGAGTCTAGCTAACATTAGAGTAAAAGTTGTCCGGTTGGGTAATTTACATACTGCTTGTAGCGTGCATTAGTCGAAAAGTAAGATGTGCGCCCTTTCTAGTACGGCTCCATTAATTAAAACTAAGGGTGGGCGGCCAGCTACGCTCCGTGCACGGAGTGTACGGAGTGCCGTCTCCTACGCATTTTGCGTAGCGGACGTAGCCAGGCGGCACTACGCGCGCTCCGCAGACGGTGCGTAGCCGGCCGCCACCCGCCTCCCTCCCGCCCTCCCTAAATACATAAATAAATGAATAAAAAGCTTTTAAAAACACTTACCTTGTCTGCCACGTCCCCGGGGCTCCCTCTCGCCGTCCCGCGATGCGCGCCGCCATTTCGGATCCTAATGCGCATGCGCGGGCGGCCGCGCATGCGCATTTCTCGTGAGGAATGCGCATGCGCGGCCGCCCGCGCATGCGCATTAGGATCCGATTCGGTGGCGGCGCGAATCGCGGGACGGCGAGAGGGAGCCCCGGGGACGCGGCAGACAAGGTAAGTGTTTTTAAAAGCTTTTTATTCATTTATTTATGTATTTAGTGAGGGCGGGAGGGAGGCGGGCGGCGCGGAGTGGGGCTACGCGTAGTGCGTGGGTGGGCGTAGTTGTGCGCCCACTTCATGTAGCTCCGCGGAGCCCCACTCCGCCCACTACGCCCAGGGTTAATTAAAACAGAGTTTGTGCCCCGAGCGCGGCAATACTGATGTCATAGCTTGTATGTGGCGTTTGTCAATAAAGCGTCCATACGAACAGTTCCACTCGGTAATACAGTACAAGTAGCTTCTAATCTCAGGCACAATATTTTCATGCAGTTAAACAATATGTTAGTCATGTGAAGAGGATCGGCAATGTGAAACAGCGGTAATAGAGAGAAGTTTACCTTTCTTATTTGCTAATGCTTCGTTCCTCAGGATGCCGCCGAGCGGTAGGGGCCTTGTCCTGAAATGGGCAGAAATTGTAAAGCCAATTGCCTTACCTTAGTGGATGTCCATTAGGGGATGAAAAACGATCGCCTACGATACCGACAAGTCACTGACTTGTGCTGGCTCTGAGCGGCGTCCCTGTAGACGCGGGCTGCGTAGAGAACCCATTTTAGCGTTCGTTGTAGAAAGGGTAGTAGGACTGATGGGCTTGCGTTGGTTGGCATATGAAGAGAGTAGTCTTGTTAAAATGATGTGACCGCTCAAAAGGTCCAAGTCATGGTTTAACTTCCTAAGGGGTCACAACTTGATATTAGGGGTGATGTTATTCATGTCTGTTAAAGGTGAACACAAATCGATAACATTGAATGTATTTTCATAAAGTAGATTATGTGTAAGCTTCTCATCACAATCTACTTGGTCACTTAATAGATGTTTCAGTTAGTCACATGTATATAACATGCTATATTATTTACGGATTCCATGTCAGTTTCTCTTAACCTCATGTTTAATTACTTGGTGGATACAGGTTGTCATGACCAAGTAATTAACCATTGACTCACAGATGGTTTTCTAGTGTGTTCCACTGGATCGTACCTTGGCAGCTTGTGATAGCCATGTGATTTACAAATGGTTATGTATCATTCAGTCCCTACCTATTATCATAGGGCTGATTCTGTGTCAGCTTATCATAACCATTTGTTCGATTACATAATGAATACAGTTTGTGGTGGTCAAATGACTTGCAGATGGTTTTATAATGTGTGCCATGGAATCGAGTCGTTCAGTCCCTCAATATATGTCTTCAAACGGTGCACCCAACGCTGTTCTTTCTCAAAAAGGACACGTTCTGCATTATTGGTGTTAGTGTGCAGAGTCTCCAGGGCCACCCATTTTAGATCTTCAGCCAAATTATCTTTTTCAATGTAATGTCTACTCATCTTAGTAGTGGGTCGTTTGCAGTTGATGTTACTTTTGTGTTCCCCAATATGTAGTTTTACTTTGCGACAAATCATCGCTATATAGCTACTATTACAACGGCATGTGATCATGTATATCACATGGCTTGTATTGCAGTTAGTATGTTGGCGCAGTGTCCAGGTGAGATTCAGGAGTAGTTTCAGTTCTTTCGTGATCTCCGTCAGTTTGCACACTACGCATGAACCGCATGGATAGTGGCCCACAACAGGGATCAGGTTCCAAGCTGCTGTCAGGCTCTCTTTGTTGTTTACTGGTGGTGGTCTTGAGTGCTTCAAATAGTCCTTGATATTTCAAGTCCTTCTGTTTGCAAATCTCGGTTTGGGCCATTGGAGAGTATTTGATGTGAGAATTCGCCAGTTCTTATTCACGATCTTCTTTATCTCATTTGTTGACGTATTATAAGTTGTTACACAAGTCAGTACGTCAGCTGGAGTTACTCGTGATGTAGTTTCTAACATTTTTTCTCGAGGTTGTTTGCGAGCTCGTTTTTGGCATCTCCTGATGTAAATGTAAATGTAAATGTAGTTGAGCTTATATAGCGCACAGCTACCCGCAGTGGGTGTCCCGGCGCTTGCTTAGGGAACCCGTCCTGGTATTCCCCTGTGAGATATCAGGGTATCCACAAGGTGAAAGTCAGGCATCCCGCCGCGAGGGGCCGTTGTGGAGATTAAGCAAGCTATTGCCCAGAGTCGCAGAGTGTGCACCCGAGAGTCGAGGAGGCACCGGGGCGAGAATTATCAAGTCCGTGGAATTTTTAGCCCAAGACCCGCCGAGGCGGGGAATTGAACCCTGCTCCAGGACCGATCTCAGCTTCCGGATCTGCTGCCTCTAACCCCTGAGCCACACTTCTCCATGGTCTTGATAGGGTAGCTTCTCTTCTCTAGCTTGTCTTCCAATTCTTTGGATTGTTCTTTATAGTCCTTAAGAGTGCTGCAGTTGTGTCTAATGCGTAAGAACTGGCTGTATGGTAAGTTTTCTCTCAAGGGTCGAGGATGAAAGCTGTTATAAGGGTGAACAACCTTTACAACGCAACTTTTACCATGCAGTGCCTTTACGACGCAACTTTTACAACGCAAACCATTACAACGCATTGCGCTGGGGGGCGCTCTAGGATAGGGAATAGGTTTAATTTACTATCCAACACCTTCCCTACTATCCACGGGGACTGGAGTTGGAATAGTAAATTAAACAATTCACTATCCAGCGCCCAAAAGCACTATGCGTTGTAAAGGCATGCGTTGTAAAAACAGCGTTGTAAAGGCATGCGATGTAAAAGCATGCGTTGTAATGTCATACGTCCTGTTATAAGATAGGATGCTATTCCTAGCTATAGGTTTATAGAAGGTCTTTGTCTGAATAGTGTCATTCTCAGTGTAAATAGTGATGTCCAAGAAATCCAGTTGTTTCTTGTCTGATACACAGGTAAACTTAAGGCATTCATCCCTGTTGTTTATCCAGGTCAGGAATTATTGTAGAACTTCTTGGGAGTCCTCCCATATCATGATGACATCATCGATATAGCGTCGCCAGAATCGTATTTGTGGCAGCAAAGGGTTGATCTGATTTTGTATATATTTTTGTTCAAAATTACTCACATACAACCCTGCCACACTAGAGGCAAAGGTACTTCCCATGGAAGTACCATGGCATTGTTCATAGAGGGTCCCTTCAAATTCAAAGTAATTTTCAGTGAGTGTTAACCTGCAGCATTCGAGCACGAAATGCCTTGGTGTATTGTAGGTCCGCTCACCAGAGAATAAGATGTTTTCCAAAGTGTCCAGAGTTTTCTGTTGAGGGAGGCTCGTGTAGAGACTCTCTACATCAAGTCCCACTAAGTACATGGTTCTCTCATCATATGTTTGATGTTGTAGTTGGTTCACGAGATCCCGTGTGTCTTTCAGGTACGTTGGTGTACTCTGCACAAGCGGTTTCAGGAACTGGTCTGCAAACTGAGATAAAGGTTCCAGTACAGAACCAATCCCTGAGACAATCTGGCGTCCTGGAGGGGGTGTTCTATTTTTATGAATTTTTTGGGTAGAGAGTAGAAATATGGTACACGGGGTGACTTGGTTCTCAAGAAGTCAGCTTCATGTTTAGAGATCCACCGGTTCATTTCTGCCTCTTCTACCATCAGGTCGATTGTTCTTTGCAATCTACTCGTGGGGTCGATGGTATTTTCTTATAGAACCTGTAGTCAGTGAGTAGGTCTAGACACTGTTGTTTATATCCATGTTTGCTGAGAAGGACAATAGCTCCCCCTTTATCTGCTGGTTTGATCACTAGATTGTCATCTTTACATAGTTCTTCCATTCTATTCTGTTCTTGTCTCGTCATTTTCACGAACGGTCTTTTAGCTGTAGATTATATACAATACTTGTACTGTATTACCGAGTAGAACTGTCTGTATGGAGGCTTTATTGACAAATGCCACGTACAAGCTATGACATCAGTATGGCTGCGCTCGGGGCATGGTTTTTATTAATGGAGCCGTACTAGAAAGGGTGCACATCTTAGTTTTTGACTAATGCACGCTACAAGCAGTATGTAAATTAATGGAGCCGTACGAGAAATGGCGAGCACTTCAGTTTTTGCCCTAATGCACGCTACAAGCAGTATGTAAATTACCCAACCGGATAACTTTTACTCTAATGTTAGCTAGACTTGTGAATGCACAACAACACCTCTATATATATATATATATATATATATACCATTCTTATACCGGCCATATTCTTCAGTTTTAAATAGTTCTGCTATTTTGCGCACCTTTTCAATTGAAACTAATAAGGTGTACTTAATAAGTTCATTTCATTAAACGTGTCAGCATTTTTTATATTTAACAGGTACCAAATTAATTACCTTAGAAAGATAGGGTTTAGACATCAGAACTGTGATACAATGATATATTTTCTTATTTACAGATACTACAGATCTGATCTCATAATGTGGTTGGTAAGTTAACCACTACAATTAGGGGCTGCAACAAGTCTCGGTCCTAGTTCAAGTTCAAGTTCATGCATTTATAAAGCGCACTACTCACCCAGAGGGTCTCAAGGCGCTGGAGGGAGGGGTTTACTTTTTATCGAATAGCCATGTTTTCAGTTCTTTTCTGAAGGAGATGTGATTCTGAGTAAGGCGGAGGTGGGTGGGGAGTGAGTTCCAGGTCTTGGCAGCCAGGAAGGAGAAGGATCTGCCACCCATGGTGGTTTTTCGGATGCGCGGGACTGCGGCGAGGGCTTGATTGGATGATCTTAGTTGGCGGGTGGGATAGTAGAAGGACAGTCGGGTGTTGAGGCATTCGGGTCCTAGATTATAAAGGGCCTTGTGTGCGTGGGTAAGAAGGCGGAAAGTAATTCTTTTGTTGACGGGAAGCCAGTGGAGGTTTTTTAAGTGACCGGTGATGTGCTCTTGGCGCGGGATGTCTAATATGAGTCTCGCTGATGTGTTTTGGATGCGCTGGAGCTTTTTCTGCAATTTTGTTGTAATTCCGGCGTAGAGTGTGTTGCCATAGTCCAGTCGACTCGTGACCAGTGCATGGGTGACAGTCTTTCTTGTTTTGAGGGGGATCCAGCGGAAGATCTTTTTGAGAATGCGAAGGACGTTGAAGCAGGAGGACGATACGGCGTTGACTTTGTCTGGACATTGAGAGGGAGGAGTCTAGAATGAAGTCAAGGTTACGTGCATGGTCTGTGGGTGTGGGCGCAGATCCCAAAGCGGAAGGCCACCAGGAGTCGTCCCAAGCTGAGGGGGAGGATCCTAGGATGAGCACCTCCGTTTTGTCTGAGTTGAGTTTTAAGCGGCTCTGTTTTATCCATTCGGCTACTTCTTTCATACCTTCGTGAAGGTTGTTTTTGGCGGTGTTGGGGTCTTTAGTGAGGGAAAGGATTAGCTGGGTGTCGTCGGCGTAGGAGATGATGTTGAGGTTGTGTTGACGTGCGATGGAGGCGAGGGGACTCATGTAGACGTTGAAGAGGGTGGGACTGAGTGAGGAGCCTTGAGGTACGCCGCAGATGACTTCGGTGGGCTCTGAGTAGAATGGGGGGAGTCGGACTCTCTGGGTTCTCCCGGCTAGGAACGAGATGATCCAGTCCAAGGCTTTTCCTTGTATGCCGATGTTGTTGAGGCGTTGTATGAGGGTGTTGTGACAGACAGTGTCGAAGGCGGCGGAGAGGTCGAGTAGAATGAGGGCCACTGTTTCACCGTTGTCCAGGAGTGCTCGGATGTCGTCGGTCGCCGCAATGAGGGCGGTTTCGGTGCTGTGTTTGGCTCGAAAGCCGTTCTGTGAGGGATCCAGGGAGTTGTTGGATTCAAGGAAGGCTGCTAGTTGGCTATTGACGGCTTTCTCGATGACTTTGGCCGGGAAAGGGAGGAGGGAAATGGGTCGGTAGTTTTTCAGATCTGAGGGGTCTGCTGTTGGTTTTTTCAGAAGGGCGCTGAGTTCGGCGTGTTTCCATATTTCTGGAAAGGTGGCGGAGTCGAAGGAGCAGTTGATGACATCGCGGAGTTGGGGAGCGATGATGGAGACAGCTTTGTTGAAGATGTAGTGGGGACAGGGGTCAGAAGGTGAGCCAGAGTGGATTGAGTTCATGAGGCGAATGGTGTCTTCAATGGTGATTGGGTTCCAGGAGTTGAGGTAGTTAGTTGGAGGGGTGGGATCTGAAGGGGGTGGGGTGAGTTGGTCATTGGGAGTATTCTTGAAGCTGTTGTGGATGTCGGCAATTTTGTTGTAGAAGAAGGAGGATAGCAGAGGTCTTGGGAGTTAGTGATGTCGTTGGATGCTGCGGGAGGGTTGGTGAATTCTTTGACGATATTGAAGAGTTCCTTGCTGTTATGAGAATTGTTGTCGAGACGGTCCTTAAATGCTGATTTCTTGGCGGATCGAATCAGTTGGTGGTGTTTGCGGGTGGCTGTCTTGAGGGAGGCCATGTTGTCTGAGGTTGGTTCTTTTCTCCAATTCTTCTCCAGGGTGCGGCATGTCTTCTTGGATTTTTTAAGGTCATCATTGAACCAGGGAGCTTTTTTGCTGGATGATTTCGACTGGTGTTTTTTCAGGGGTGCTAGTTCGTCCGCACTGTGGGTAATCCATTGCCTGAGGTTGGTGGCCGCTAGGTCTAGGTCCGTTGCTAGGGTGGGAGTATTTTGGCTGAGTGATGTGAGGAGTTGTTCGGTGGCGATTTTGTTCCATTTTCTTCGGGGAATGGGTTGTGGACGGTTGTGGGTCAGGGTTGTTTTGTAGCTGAAGTGAACACAGCTATGATCCGTCCAGTGGAGAGCTGTAGTATGATCGAAGGAGATGTGCTTGCTGGAGGTGAAGATAGGGTCGAGCGTGTGTCCGGCTATGTGAGTGGGGGTGTCAACAAGTTGTTTGAGTCCGAGATTGGACAGGTTGTCCAGAAGGGTGGTGGTGTTGTTGTCGAGAATGTTGTCAAGGTGGTAGTTGAGGTCTCCTAGAAGAATGTAGTTCTCGGAGGCGAGGGCGTGCGGGCTGACGAAGTCAGTGATGTCGTCGCTGAATTGAGATCGGGTGCCTGGGGGCCTGTAAATGAGGGTTCCTCTAAGTGTGGTCCTGGGGTCGGTGTGGATCTGAAAGTGGAGGTGTTCGGCGGTTGCAAGATTGACGTCAGAGCTGGTTGTAATTTTGATGGTGTTTCTATGGACGATGGCGATGCCTCCTCCAGTTTGATCGGTGCGGTCTTTTCGAATGATCTTGTAAGTGTCCGGTATGGCTATGGCGATGTCGGGGGCAGAAGATGCATTCATCCATGTTTCAGTAAGGAAGGCGATGTCAGGTGACGCAGTGTCGATTAGGTCCCAGAGTTCGGTTGCATGTCTGTGGACCGAGCGGGTGTTCAGTAGGATGCATTTCAAGTCGTTGGGTTCGGAGCTGTGTGTGGAGGAAGTGTGTTTGGTGAGGGTCCTGACGCAGTTGAACTTACAGGAGAGGCAGGAGAATGGGCCGTGGGTACGTCCTGGGGTAGCTTCGCAGCAAAGTGGGGTGCGTCCGGCGTTGAGGGCGAGGAGAGTAGCGGCATCATAAGTTACTCTGGGGGGTTGGGAGCGGCATAGAGCAGGAGGACGGGGGCTGGGCGCGGTCCAGGCGCGGACGGGCGCAGACGGGCTTACCTTTGGCGCACCTTCGGCGAGGCCGCAGCGCGTGGACGCTGCGCGTTGAGGCATTCGACATAAATGGATGTTGGAGGGGGCGGAGCGTGGGAGGGGCAGCTGGGAGGCGGGAGCGAGGTGGAGTGACGGTGTGGGAAGGTACAGCAAAACAAAATGGCATCAACAATAACAACAGATGCTGTGAGGCAGGGCGAGATTGGGCAAAAAGGAGCGCTATGGGGGAGAAATGCAGCAAATGCTAGCGGTTCAAAGCGCAATGGTAGCGTTACAAGCGCTATGAAATTTGGCAGCAGTTTCAATAAAATGCACACAGTAATGAAATTGTGTGGACAGGCAAATGAGGCAAAAATCACTCGACAATCAGCAATCAGCAAACCAATACAGAGCCCAGCAGTGCGCAAAAGAACTGGAAATGCAGAACGAAAAATGCACTCAGCAGTCAATAATTAGTGAAATCCCACAAAGCCCAGCAGTGCGCAAGCGAACTCGGAATGCTAAACAAATAGATGCTCTCAGCAATTGCTAAACAATGAGGCAATATCTAGCCTAGCAGTGCGCAGATGAATAGATAAAGGCTAGCGCTTGGAAAGATATTTGGCAGAGTCAGAATCGCTACGCCACGATACCAAATGAGGAGCAGGTGAGGGGAGCGACCGCATCTGCCAAGGACAGGATGGTCACAGCTCTCCGTGTGGACTCGGACGGCCTGTGAGTTCAGTGGGTGGGAGGGGCAGCTGGGAGGCGGGAGCGAGGTGGAGTGACGGTGTGGGAAGGTACAGCAAAACAAAATGGCATCAACAATAACAACAGATGCTGTGAGGCAGGGCGAGATTGGGCAAAAAGGAGCGCTATGGGGGAGAAATGCAGCAAATGCTAGCGGTTCAAAGCGCAATGGTAGCGTTACAAGCGCTATGAAATTTGGCAGCAGTTTCAATAAAATGCACACAGTAATGAAATTGTGTGGACAGGCAAATGAGGCAAAAATCACTCGACAATCAGCAATCAGCAAACCAATACAGAGCCCAGCAGTGTGCAAAAGAACTGGAAATGCAGAACGAAAAATGCACTCAGCAGTCAATAATTAGTGAAATCCCACAAAGCCCAGCAGTGCGCAAGCGAACTCGGAATGCTAAACAAATAGATGCTCTCAGCAATTGCTAAACAATGAGGCAATATCTAGCCTAGCAGTGAGCAGATGAATAGATAAAGGCTAGCGCTTGGAAAGATATTTGGCAGTCAGAAGCGCTACGCCACGATACCAAATGAGGAGCAGGTGAGGGGAGCGACCGCTTCTGCCGAGGACAGGATGGTCACAGCTCTCCGTGTGGACTCGGACGGCCTGTGAGTTCAGTGGGTGGGAGGGGCAGCTGGGAGGCGGGAGCGAGGTGGAGTGACGGTGTGGGAAGGTACAGCAAAACAAAATGGCATCAACAATAACAACAGATGCTGTGAGGCAGGGCGAGATTGGGCAAAAAGGAGCGCTATGGGGGAGAAATGCAGCAAATGCTAGCGGTTCAAAGCGCAATGGTAGCGTTACAAGCGCTATGAAATTTGGCAGCAGTTTCAATAAAATGCACACAGTAATGAAATTGTGTGGACAGGCAAATGAGGCAAAAATCACTCGACAATCAGCAATCAGCAAACCAATACAGAGCCCAGCAGTGCGCAAAAGAACTGGAAATGCAGAACGAAAAATGCACTCAGCAGTCAATAATTAGTGAAATCCCACAAAGCCCAGCAGTGCGCAAGCGAACTCGGAATGCTAAACAAATAGATGCTCTCAGCAATTGCTAAACAATGAGGCAATATCTAGCCTAGCAGTGCGCAGATGAATAGATAAAGGCTAGCGCTTGGAAAGATATTTGGCAGAGTCAGAAGCGCTACGCCACGATACCAAATGAGGAGCAGGTGAGGGGAGCGACCGCTTCTGCCGAGGACAGGATGGTCACTGAAGAAAGCCTTGAGAATTTACGAGAAGGCTGAAACATGTCGACCTAATAGTTTGGTAGACTGGTAGCTGGGTCTACAATCACACTCAATCTGGTTTTATTTGTTCACATCACCTCTTTAAAAATAAAATGTTTGCGCAAAAGTGATGTAGAGAATTTTAACTCACAGCACCTGAGCACTTGCACTTTATTCACTGTTATTATATCTCTGGACACTACGGGAAAATCAGTTGGTCTACCTCCGGGTGGAGTACAGCATGTGGACAATCTAAGAACCCTATGATGATGCTGTAACGTTACACCAAGGCGGAGAATCAAGATATACTGCCACCGGCCTGTGTACGTTTGATGAGGGTTTTTTTTATATAGGTCCAATCTAGCAAAGACCCTGATTTCACAGGACAAGTGATCCATTCTCCCCCTGATTATGAATGTGACCTTTGGAAGTTGAATGGATCAGAGCTTCTTTTTCCTTCAACATTGATCTTTACACTTCCTTCTCTTTATTCTTCTTTCAAATTTTAGTCCTCATTTCTCTTTATCATTCTTTCTTTTTTCCCTTTTTTTCAACCTTTTTCCAAACTTTCTGCCCTTTTAGCCATCCATCCAGCGACATTCATCCATCCATTGGTTCATACATCATCCTTCTTTCTGTCTTTTCCATCTGTCCCCCCTCTTTATTTTCATCCATCCTTACTTCGCTCCATCCTTTGTTTTTTCCTTCCTTCTTCATCTATTACCCATCCTTTGTTCTTGCCATCCATCCACCCATCCATTCATCAATCCTCTTTCCAATTTCCATCTTTTATTCCCATCTATCATACTTCTTTCCATCCATCCTTCTCCCCATTAAAATCCTTCTCTGCCATTCATTCATCCATCCATTCTCCTTTCCTCGCTCCTACTCTGAATCCATCTTCTGTAGCCTACTCTTCATTCCTCTCCTTCTCTACACCCATTCCTTCCGTCCTCAAACTGCGAGAGGCATTTATATGAGCATCTTGGAGACCCGGGTGTCCAATCAAAGTTAAAGGATCCATAAATAACAATTTAAAAGTTCAATTTCACACAGATTATTGCCAATGACACCCACCCCCGCTCAAGCTGATACAGCGGGGGTTAATGATGCCTATGCATCTACAGCTGCTCTGAGTAGATGTTAAATGTATGAGGGGAAATGGAGGTGGGTAAGGAGGGTTAAGAGAGAAGGGGAAGGTGTTTGTGGCAACCCGTGCCTAGCTGAGGGTTGGGCGGGGAAAAGGGCATAGGGGTCAGAATGTTGCCCTTTCCCAAAGCAATTCCACTGGCTGCTTTTCCTGGCCAATACTATTTGGTCTGGTGAACACCAGCCATCTCATAATTGTGCGGGTCGAAATTTCATTTGCCAAAGTGTTTTGGCTACTCCTCCCCCCTCAGCTTAGCAAGTGGGTTTCCAATATTCAGCATGGATGAGCATGCCTTACTTCATGAACTCTTTTCCTTTTCTGCAAACACTATGGCCATCTTTCCTGGTCAGCAGATAGAAATTAGTTAGCTTCACTCCTGTCACTAGGCAGTGGTGCTGGAACAATTTTCAGAGTGGGGGTGCTGCCATTAATATTATTTAACCAAAGTCATCGGAACTGTGAAAAGTTCAAGCCTCACACAAAAACAAGTGTAGCAAATGTGCGACACCCACTCAGCAGGAGAGTGGTAAGGGTGTGGCATGTAGCTGCTACTAAGGGGCCGAGTCCGATCGGTGCCGGAAAGCACTCCGACCGAGCCAGATCCGGGGAGTTTTCCGACCGATCGAGTACGATGCGGCCGTATGCTGTTGGTTCAGTCGGACTCCCATAGACTCCCATAGAAGTCAATGGGAGCCGGTCGTACGACGCTTACATGGGCTCCCATTGACTGAATGGATAAGTCGCGGACAAGTGCA
The DNA here is from genome assembly GCF_964261635.1 of Lissotriton helveticus. NCBI lineage: Eukaryota > Metazoa > Chordata > Amphibia > Caudata > Salamandridae > Lissotriton > Lissotriton helveticus. Next base: position 1,739,286,215 of record NC_136065.1, read on the forward strand.
CCCCCTACAGTGGGTACGCATCGGTGCCATCCGCATCGTACATGCCTGTGTTGGGGAGACCCATGGTTTGTAAGGCTGCAGGTAACAGGGGTTCTGAAGCGGACCCCCGAAGTCCAACTCCGGGAGCTATTGTGAGCCGGACGCTCTGACGCGATCCGGCTGTCCGTATCGAGCATCGTACTAGCTCCATCGTGAAACGCCTCCATTGCATGCCACGGTTTGCTTGTGACCTAGTCGTACGGAGCGGTTCGGACCCGGAAACGATTCGGACGGAGATTTCGCACTTGTTCGCATCGTACTTCGACGTCCGGACCCGTGTACGATTCGGACGGAAATTAAGCCTCCGAATAGGATCCGCTAATGCTGAACCCGATTCTGGGCCCTAAATGTGTATAAACATGCAGTTTTTACAGGTAAAAGTAAGTAGTGCAAAAACAACAAGTAGGAATCGGGCTTCATCGAATATTTATCATTGCACATCACCAAGAAAAGTATCAAGATTTGTTTTGATCATATTAAAATCTTTGTGCCCATCACACTTCAGAATTACAAAAAGTCCTGTATTTGTGGTTCCGGATTGCTGATCTAAATTTAAATATGTGTATTGTTAATTTACTGATATTTAAATGTGTGTTGGAAAAAAACTGGCATCCCACAGTCTTTCCATTAGTTTTACAAAATCCTCTAACTTTGCAGTCAGAGAAATAAAAATGCACTCCCATTTCTAAATAAGTAGGAATTTTTCTAAAGACATAGCCTGACATTTGACCTTTGTCTTTGAACACCTAGCAAATGTGGCAAGATAAACACAAAAGTTAAAGAAACCTTTATTGCTCCTACACCCTATGAACTCCAGCATGGTGATTTCCTAGGTGCAGCACCCCTGCACCCATGGTCACAGGTAAGGTGGTTTCATGAAGGAGGACAGAGAGAGAAAACTTAGGGGTCTATTACAATGTAGGGCAGATTGCCATCGCCCACATGACGGTGGCGACCCGCCCGACATAATCTCCCGCTGCCTCCCATGTTATGATGGTGGGGGTACTGTAGTAATTGACTCGCAGGCAGGTAATAGGTAAGCTGATTTATTAGAACAAGTGCTGCGCAGCAGCTCACTCAGCCAGTAGGTCATGAATACAGTTGGCAATTTAAACCACATTCTAAACAGAATCTTTAGTACAAGGAGAAAGAACACAGGAGATGCAAGATTCCAAAAAGACTAGAAAGTTAACTCAACAGAATACTACATTATCCTCCTTCCTACAAAACAAAAGAAGAAGCAGGAAAGAACAGCTAGAGATCAAAACAAGAAACCAAGTAAATTACCGAAACCTAGCAGGAGTGACTCGAGCGCGAGAACTCCTACGAGGTAGGACAGTGGCAGAAGAAGTAGAAGGTAAAGCCGAAGATGCAGAAACATCATGAGGAAACGAAACAGGGGAACTCCTGCGAGGCAGAGCAAAAGCAGAAGAAGAAGAAGAAGAAGAAGAAGAACGAGAAGAAGAAGAAGACAAAATAGGAACATCCAGAGGCAACTTGGACAGATCATGAAAAGATTGAGGATGAACCACAGATTTGTCCACTTTAACAACCCTGGCAGCATTCCACCAGTTCTTCATGTTAACTCTCACTGAGTTTCCACATACTTTGTCAATAACATAAGGTTCAGAGAACTTGGGACTCCCCTTAGTGGAGTGAGTAGGCAACTTGATCCGAATTATGTCACCCACAACAAGTGACTGAGAGATCACTTTCTTCCTGGAGTCGAAAACACTCTTCTGTTTGGACTGGGCGTGCAAGACATTGGACCTGGCAACCTCATCGATATTATCAATAGAATTCATTTTCACCCAACGAGACATCCACCCGGGACAAACCTTCGAACATGGTTTTCTCCCACGCAATAGTTCAAATGGGGAAACCTTGGTGGAAGTATGGGGGGTGGTACGATAGAACCACAACATGGACCTGACAGCGTTCGGGACATGACAATGTTGAGCAATGGCCCACTGAATGCAATTGTTAAGCACCCTGTTCATGCGCTCAACGAGACCGTTCGTTTGAGGGTGATAAAGGGCACTCCTCAAATGATCAATGCCACTCAAATCTACGAATGAACAAAATTCCTGACTAATAAACTGTGGGCCATTATCACTTACAATGGAAGAAGGAAAACCTTCACGTAAGAACAGGTCTTTCAAGAAATCAATAATGTTCTTGGAACTAGCTTCACTTACAAAACGGACCTCTGGCCACTTAGAATAGTAGTCGACTGCAACTATCGCAAATCTGGAGGTAGGAGGAAGCAAAAAGAATGGGCCAACTAAGTCGATACCTATCTTTTCCCACGGCCTGTCCGGAAAAGGAATCGGTTGAAGAGGAGGAGAACGTGTTTTCAAACACTTCTCGGCACTGGAACAAACCACACACTCGGCAACGACGGTGTCTATATCCTGATCCATCTGAGGCCACCAATAATGTTCCCTAACCCTTCTTTTCGTCAGTGTTTTGCCAAGATGACCCTCATGCGCACCTTTGACAATCCTAATTCTAAGATCACAGGGAGGAACTAATCTATCTCCACGCATGAGAATACCACCCTCAATAGAGAGCTCATCAGAAACTTTGACGAAGGTCTGAAGGGAAACGTGAACATTCTTCTCCCTAGGCCACCCATCTCTGACAAATCTGATCACTTCACTAAGCAAATTATCGCTGGATAAATGTTCCCTCCACTCTCTTTCACTAATAGAGCGCATGTCGTCAACACCAACAAAAGCTACAAAACAATCCTCTTCGTCGTAATCTTCCTCACAATCTCTGTCAGAATCAACATCAACAGGATTCCTGGATAAGTAATCAGCCCTTACATTTTTATTTCCAGGAATGTAATTGACCTCAAAATCATATTGGAGTAATTTCGTTGAAAGTCTGGCAATCCTAGGAGAATGTTCTTTAATTCGAACCCCAGTAAGGATGGAGACTAAGGGACTGTGATCAGTCCTCAAGCGGAAATGTTTACCCCATATATACGGATTAAATTTCCTGATAGCCCAACAACAAGCTAAGAGTTCCTTTTCAATAACCGCAAAGTTGGACTCCGCACCACGAAGAACCCTTGAAGCATAACCAAGAGTATGCTCAACACCATCCACCTCCTGAGTCAGTATGGCCCCCAATCCAAATCCACTGGCATCTACAGTGATAGTGCATGACAAATTGGGATTAAAAGGTTTCAATACTTTAGATCCAGTAAGTTCTTGTTTGATCCAAGAAAAAACTTTCTCACAATCTGCACCCCATTGGAAAGGAACCTCTTTCTTAAGCATGTTGGACAGGGGTTGTACTCTTGTGGCATAATCAGGTATAAACCTAGCATAAAACTCACAAAGTCCGATGAACGACTTCAAACCACTCTTGTCTTTGGGTGCAGGACTGTCAACAATAGCTTTAACCAGGCCAGGTCTAGGTTCAACACCATTCTCAGACAATACGTGCCCAAGGTATTCTACTTTGGGTGCTCTAAAAATGCACTTTTCTTTCTTTAAAACAACACCTGCACTACTCAGGGCTTTCAAAACCTCTCTCAGAGTTTCATCATGAGCATCACAACTTTTACCATGAATTAGCACATCGTCTTGGAAAACGACCACACCACTAATGTTTTTTAAAATTTTGGTCATGATCCTTTGAAAGACGGCTGCCGCAGAGGCCAAACCAAAGGGCATACGGCAGTATTGAAAGGATCCTATAGGGGATACAAAAGCTGTAAAGTGTCTGGACGCTGGATCCAAAACCACCTGGTGGTATGCGGATGCCAAATCCAGCTTACTGAACCACTTGGAACCATCAATAAGCGACAACATGTCGGGGATTTTGGGCAGGGGAAAAGAATCGACCCAGATATTTTTATTTAAACTGCGTAAGTCGACACAAACACGAAGCTCCCCAGTCTTTTTCTTGGCAACCACAAGGGGAGAAAGCCATAGGGAGGATTCAATGGGTTCAATTATCCCCCTGCTGCACAGATCATAAAGCTCTGACTCAAGCTGCTCTCGTACACTGAACGGGACATTTCTCAATTTGTGTTTTATTGGGATAGCGTTGTCCTTGATACGGATGGTGTGCATGAACCCCTTCACTTCCCCTAACTTATTGCTAAAAACACCAGGAAAATCTTTGGCCAAGGTGCAGACAAAATCACCATTCTGTGTGGAAGGGACTACATCAGCAAGAGGATTGTCGTCAGATTGAACAACAGCAATGGAGATATGGTCTTTGGTTCCTGGGCGGAGAACCATTTTAAATAAACCTTGATGAAACCAACCAAGGATATTTAGACCCTTAACTGAGACATACACTTTGCCAAAAATTTTCCTCCCCCTAAATTCAATTGAGTCTTCAAAGTATTCTAAAAGTTCGATCTTCCTGCCCTCGTAATTGAGAGGCAACCTATCTGGAGGAGAAAGTTTGCGATTACCCCAAACTTCCTCGAAAAGTTCCTGAGTTAGCATTGTTATCCTGGCCCCGGAATCCACCAACAGGCAAACTATCTTATCTCCGATGCCGAAGTCGGAGTAAGGATCTACACACTCTGACTCAGGATCTTCAATGCTAACTACAGCAACCATGTCTCTCAGGTCATCTTGTATACTGGTATCATCCTGAAGAGAATCAGACACGTAAGCCACTGAAGTGGGGGCATAACTATTGTTCCACTGCTTGCCAGATTGTGAGAAGGAAGAATTCCTTTTACTACTTTGGCACACTTTGGCAAAATGTCCCACTCTGCCACACAGTCTACAAGTAACACTCCTGGCTGGACAAGGACGACCAGATTTTGAATGGGGAAAATTTCCACATTTAAAACATACATTGGTTTGCTTAAAAAATTAGTTTTCAGCACGACCTAAAGTGCCCATCTTGTTGTCAACAACCTTCACAGAACTAACAACTGTCTCATCTTTAGTGATGGACGCTGAAGATCTAACATCTAATTCCTTGACAGAAAGCTTTGAAAATTCAATACTTTTTGCTATTCGTACAGTCTCTTCAAGAGAGGGATTATCAAGTGATAGCAACTTTTGTTGAATATTTTTATCTAAACATTTGCAAATGTACTGGTCTCTTATCATTTGGTCTCTAAAATTTTCGAACTCGCACTCTGCACTTAATACCCTAAGTGTAGAAATAAAGGGGCATATTACCAACAACTAGCGATAATTTTTGTCTCTAACTTGTTTAGAGACAAAAATTATCGCCGCACATCGGCGATTTTTATCGCAGATAAACCTTGCTATTAGCAAGGTTTATCGCAAATGCGATAAAAAACGGCCGCAATGCATGAATATCGCTGAAAAGTCAGCGATATTCATGCATTATCGAGCAAATGCTCTTAGCCATGTTATCCACCTCCCATTGGATAACATGGTGAAGAACTGCTCAGGGCAGGTGTTAGCTTTTGGAGATATTCGCGCTTAGCGCGAATATCTCCAAAAGTTGGTAATAGGAGATAGCGATGTTAGCGACTGTTTCCAGTCGCTAACATCTTGGCACGCCCACTTTGCATGTCATTAGTGATAAATATCACTGACATGCAAAGCGGGGCCCAAGATGGTCGCTATCTCCTATTAGCTGTCACTAACTGGTGTTAGCGACAGCTTGGTAATAGGGAGATAATTTTATCTCCGCTTTCTTGGCTTTTAAAGCCAAAAAAGCGGAGATAAACCCCTTGATAATATACCCCACAGTCTTCCACTTTCTCTCCATGTTTCTGTTCAGATTTGAAAAATTTGTGCCTGACGACAACAAGACTAGGTTTGACATCAAAACGTAGTTCAAGAAGTTTTACAGTTTGGTTGTAGTCATCCAAATCTTCCTCTTCAGGAGCCGGTACCAAGGGGGGTAAATGTTTAAAAATTGAACGCCCTTCAAACCCCAGACTGTTCAATAAAAGGTATTTCTTCCTTTCTGCTCTGTACCTGGAGGCACCAATAGCTCCTAAGTAAGTGGTGAAAGCGTCAAACCACTTTTTCCAGACAATGGGAGGTTCACCTGGAAGGTCAAGGAATGGTGGAGGAGGAGAAACAGCCTGTAGACTCATGTTTATATATGTAAAGATTAATTCAAAGCAAAGAGGGAACAACTATTGATGGTAAATGTAAGTGTAAGAAAATAAAACAATCTCCTGTTTTGTTTGAGCCAAAGACTTAGAGTGTTAATGTTAATAATATGAATCAAAGTTGCTTCCTCGCTTTGTAATATGACTGCTTCTAGACAACAGTTGCCAAACAAAATGACTCTTAGAGTAGAACTGTCTCCTCGCTTCGTATTTGAACTGTCTCCTCGCTTCGTGAACACCAAAAACGGATGGTAGACGCTCACCTCGTTGTGGTTGGTTCGTAAAATGTTTTTTTTTTTACTTTGTACAGCTGTGAAGGTGCGTCTTTGTCTGTGCGTCGGAAGCTCGTTTGCGGTGTGATAATAAAGCCTTCTTGAAAAAAAAACGCGAAAAATGACCTATAAAATGGCTTCCCACGTTGCGTTCCAATACTAGAACGTTGCGTTTCAACGACGTCACAGGGTGTAACTTACGTTAATTGCGCAATGAAATTAGTGAGTACTCCGATGACTGGACGTTGCACAATGCGCCAAGAATACAGATTTGTTGCGCTAGTAGCGTAGCTGACGTACACAAGCAGGCCGATGCCCGCGCTGAATGGAGACTGCCGCCGCTTCCCGTGAGAAGACACAAAGACAAGTACAGTACCTTTTTCTTTCTTTAGTTAAGCGGGGTTGAGGAGGCTCACGCGGGTGTGCTGGATCTTCCACTGCTCGACGTATTCTCGAGGGGGAAACCGGTGCTTCTTGGACCTCCGCGTCCTCTGTTGTCAAAGTGTATGCGACACTTCAGGTTTGCTGAACATCACTCCTTGGTTACACGCGTGGTGAGCAGACACTTGTTCACGGATCGTCGCCAAATATTTTGTAGTAATTGACTTGCAGGCAGGTAATAGGTAAGCTGATTTATTAGAACAAGTGCTGCGCAGCAGCTCACTCAGCCAGTAGGTCATGAATACAGTTGGCAATTTAAACCACATTCTAAACAGAATCTTTAGTACAAGGAGAAAGAACACAGGAGATGCAAGATTCCAAAAAGACTAGAAAGTTAACTCAACAGAATACTACAGGTACGAAGTGGAAGGCAACGCCCGGTGCCAGCCACGTTGTGCATGCAAATACACAGATGCCTTTTTTGCATTGCGGCGGGTGCTGCTGACAGCACCGCCCGCTGCAAGCAAAACATGTGGGATGCGTCTGCCAGTGTGGCGGGCGCATACTAATTGTACATGCGGGACCGCCGCGCACATAGTGGGCGATCCCATCTCCCGATGCGATGGCGGGAGGACTTTGTCCACCCGCCATTGTAATAGACCCCATAGTGCCTATTTTGTGTATGGAAGATGGTTACGTCGTCATAAAGTGGCAGCTATTTCATCCACCTTACAACAAAAACGCAAGATATAATGCGCTTGTAATAAGGCGGATGTGATATTATTCTATACTTTTCTGACAGGAACCGGTCCCTCAAACTCTGAAAACGGTTCCAAGTTCTAAAGTTTCATGTCATTCGTTCAGAAGACATAGAGCTCTACTAAGTATGATTATGTACACTAAAATAAGGTGCATAACAGTTTAAAATACAGCATTTTACTGTATATTTACACAGCATTCATACCAAAACACAGTGTAATGTGTACAATTGTACATTAAGAACAACTGATATAACAAAGTATAACAATAAGCAGCAGAATTAAAAAAATATTTGTATTGATAATATTTGGAACAGACAGTAAATAAGCATACATTCTGTCGGCACAAAATATGGGACACCAACACAGCATATTTAGCTTTCGTACTTTTCCCCAAAATATCTCATACATTACATATTTTATCCTTGTCTTGAGTGCATTTATACCTAGCAACCCACCTTGCGATCACCACAAAATTAAATCTTACATCCTTTATGCTTCATAGCATACTCTGCACTTCGTCTATAAATTTCCAAATGTTGACACAGCCTAGATCCTCTTTGTTATGTGTAGAAAGGAATGGAATGGTGGGGGCAGAATACTGGGGCAAAACGTTGGTTGGTTGCCTGGTGCTGGTTAGTTCCAGCTCAGGCAGTTGAGTAGTTGATGAGGGGGAGTGGAAGTGAGAGAGAGTTGTGGTGTGCTGTTGAACGATACTCAACTAAAGAAATAGGAAACCTACAAGATTTCAGTTGTATTATTCCCCATAACACAGATTGATGATGAGGAAGATCTCAGCACACTGCAAGGGACCCAGCAGCAAAGAGCAACCCTTCGAGAACACATGGAATGTCCTTTAATTTAATTATGCCCACGGGTTGGCTCATTAACATTGGAACTATTCTCAGTACAATTCCCATGGGGAATGAAAAACTGTTGGACTGATTTCCAACCACAACTTGTGGCTTCTGTAGCCGGACCTTGGGCGGGTGGCGTCATCGTAGTTAGGTGACATGACAGTTGAGAGGGTCTCCGCATGCAAACGCTGGTGGCCTCGTACTCTGCTCATGTACGGGTGTGAGCAGTTGGCCGAATCTGGGGAAATGCACTCTGTGACTTTGCAGTTTCTATTCAGGTCGTCAGCACACTAGCGTCCCCTTGCTTGCTCTCTGCGCACACACAGTTGCCGGCTGAATTTGAGGAGGCACGCATGAGTGTCTCTCAAGTACGCACAGTACTCGCTTGGGTTGGCAGGGAGACTTGCCACAGGCGGCTCCTCTGTTTGAGTGGAGGAGCACCACCCTCCCTGCTGGGAGCGCAGCAGGCACACAAAAATAAGTAAAATGGCATGTCAATTCCATTTTACTTAAACGCCACAGTGCAAGGGTAGCGGGTGAGGCTGAATTCTGCAATTGCAGGATTACAGCTGCCTCTGCAGTGCGCATGTTGGGTTGTCCGGCTCTATTGCTATGGTCAGCCGACATGCTCAATGTAAACCCAGCAATCCCTTGGGTGTGAACAGCCAAGGGCTTGCCGGCATATGCACCCAGCCTCAAAATGAGTCCTCGGTTAGCCTGCTCCCACCAATCCTGGAGCTGCTCTCTGCATGAGAGCAGCTCCAGGATTGGTTGTATTGGTGTTCACTGAGCTGGAAGGAAGTCCTTCCATTTCCTGTTCATGGACACTGTTCGGGGAAAGAGGTGTGCACCCAGGAAGCAGTATATGGTGAGTTTGGCACCATAGAGCCCCAACATATTTTTATAGTTGTAGCCACCGCTGGCCCTGACCAGCGCTATTCAAAATTTCTCCATGGCCATACACCAGTTCACAGCCCTCCTCTAAGTATATATGTTGGCTATGTTGTCATCTAACATGGCAGCTTCTTTACTAAGATTTTGCATGTGGCAGAAAGTGGCGCAAAGCTATAGGTCACTTAATTCACAATTAGAAAACCTGCTGTATTACACAGCACCATGTGAAACTCCACACCACACTTAGTAAAGGTAATTGCTTTTAGGTAGGTCAAGTTCTCATTTCATTCCCAATGAGAAGGGTCGATGTCTTCTAGGGGCCATTTGCTTCAGGATGACATGTCATCCAAAATCGTACATGCAATACAATTTAAACACAACTTTCACACATAGTATACTGTGTTACAAAACACAATACACATGTGCACGCCTGCACGGCTTGTGTGATGCAGTATATAATAATATACGTGACATCCCACAAAACCTATACCTGTTCAATAGTCTACAAAGTACATCACGCTTCACACACAACTTACAAACAAAAATACTGAAAAAATAACATACATTAAATTCCACACAGTATACCATTACGCACAATGTCACATATAACTAGTTAACATAAAATATATTGTTATCATTACAATTCATTACAATTCACATACTTTACTAGCAACAAATAGTAAAGCACATTATATTTTCATAATATAGTAAATAAAAATATACATTACATTGTCCATAAAGCGTGCTTATGGCATTGTTTCTGAGGGATACTTCTAACTGCTGATTTTTCACCTTGTGAATATTCCTGGCAGCAGACTGGATCCAGAAACTCAGAAGGCAGTACTCCTCTGTGAAAGCGACCCCTGTTGTTATAGGCCAATCTCTCTAATAGACGCCTCCTGTAAACTATTGGGGAGAGTAATATTGGCCCGCCTAGAGACATGGGCGAACTCCTCTGGACTTATTGTGGATACACAATACGGTTTTAGAAAGGGTAGGGGGACAACATAGCAGTGTCTCAATGCGGCCCTGATCATGGGTAAGTACATAAAGGTATGGGGTGTTTCTATGCACCTGGCCTTTATGGACTTATCCAGTGCGTTCGACACTGTGTGTAGGGGGAAATTGTGGCTTCTGATGGAGTATATGGGGTTCGAGGAATCATTGGTCACTTTGTTGCGTAGATTACATGCTGCTACTTCTGTGTCCATTCGATATGGCCCTGGGGGAGAAAAAACAGGGCATATTCCAAGAACTGAAGGCGTCCGTCAGGGCTGTATTTTGGCCCCTTTTTTGTTTTTAGTTTACACAAATGGTTTAGAAAAATTTCTGTTGGAAAAAGGTTTGGACTTTCCTAAAATAAACGGCAAACACATACCTTTATTGTCCTACGCAGACGATACTGTGCTCATGACTTTAACTGCAAATAGTATGCAAATATGCTTGAATGCTTTTAATGAATTTATGCTGGGTTTAGACCTAAAGGTTAACTTTACAAAGTCATTCACAATGGTTTGCGGCCCAAATAGGAACTAAACCCATAAATTTGTTGTGGATTATTGAAAAGGTTCCAAATTTTATTTATTTGGGAAATCTTTTTAATAAAACTTTGAATTAGGACCCTCTAATACCAACTCAGTTCAAAAGTCAATTAGATCGATAGAGGCCCTTTTTAGGTCGAGCTGGAGAACAATGCGAAACATTGTCCAGCTCGACAACTATAGTTGCCCGTCTCCTGGGAATCTGAGACAGTGGATGGTGTTCATCGTGCGGGCTGTGTCTTCGGTGGTCACCGTGGTCCAGGTGCGAAGGGTGGTGGTGGGGTGCGTTGGTTCGACGGTTGGGTGCGTGGATGGTGTGCCGAAACTGTTGTGGATGTCGGCAATCTTGCGGTGGAAGAACGAGGCGAGGGAGTTGCAGAGGTCTTGTGAAGGAGTGATGTCGTTGTTGCCGGTGCTGGGGTTGGAGAACTCCTTGACGATGCTGAAGAGTTCCTTGCTGTCGTGGGCGTTGTTGTCCAGTCGCTTCTTCAGTGATTTCTTCTTGGTGGTGCGGATGAGCTGGTGGTGCTTACGGGTGGCGTGTTTGAGGGCGGTCATGTTGTCAGTGGTCTGGTCGAGGCACCAGGCTTTCTCGAGGGTGCGGCAGGTCTTCTTGGAGTCCTTGAGTTCGTCGGTGAACCAGGGGACCTTCTTGCTTCTGGGTCTGCTGGGAGGGTTCTTTAGTGGTGCGAGGTCGTCGGCGCAGGCGGTCAGCCACTGCGTGAGGTTGCGGGCTGCTTCGTTGGGGCCCGTTGTGCTGGCAGGTGGGTTCTGGCTGAGGGAGGTGGTGAGCTGGTCGGCGGTGATCTTGCTCCAGCTCCTGTGAGGAACCTGTTGCGGGTGGTGGTGGGTTGTGGTTTTTCTGAAGCTGAAGTGGACGCAGCTGTGGTCGGTCCAGTGGAGTCCGGTGGAGTGGCTGAAGGTGATGTGCTTGCTGGATGAGAAGACGGGATCAAGCGTGTGGCCGGCGTAGTGGGTGGGGGTGTTGACCAGTTGCTTGAGTCCGAGGTTGGCAAGGTTGTCCAGCAGGGCGACGGTGTTGCGATCCTTGTTGTTCTCCAGGTGGAAGTTGAGGTCCCCTAGGAGGATGTAGTCGGCGGAGGGGAAGGCGTGTGAGCTGATGAAGTCCGTGATGTCTTTGCTGAATTGTGTGCGTGGTCCCGGGGGTCTGTAGATGAGGGTGCCTCTGAGGGTCGTCTTTGGGTCGGTGTGAATCTGGAAGTGGAGGTGCTCGGCGGTGGCGTGGGTGTCGTTGGAGTCGGTCGTGATGCGGATGGTGTTCTTGTGGACGATGGCGATGCCTCCTCCGGTCTGGTTGACGCGGTCCCTCCTGATGATCTTGTACCCGTCCGGGATGGCGATGGCGATGTCGGGGGCTGATGTGGCGTTCATCCAGGTTTCCGTGAGGAAGGCGATGTCAGGTGATGTTGTGTCGAGGAGGTTCCAGAGTTCCACGGCGTGTCTGTGGACGGAGCGGGTGTTGAGCAGGATGCACTTGAGGTTGTTGATGGAGCTTGGTTTGGCGGGCGCGGTGCAGGTTCGGAGGCAGGTGAAATTGCAGGTTCTGCAGGTGAAGGGTCTGTGAATGCGTTTCGGGGCGGCCCGGCAGCAGGTGGGGTTCCGGCCGGCATTGAGTGCGTTGAGGGCAGCGGCGTCGTAAGTCTGTCGGGTCGTCTTGCATCGGCATCGGTGGGGGCCAGGGGTCCTGGCACGGGGCGCGGACGGGCGCAGACGGGCTTACCTTTGGCGCACCTTCGGCGCTCATTCGGTGCTCCCGCTGCACACGGTCGCTCAGGGGGCTTCATAAGTAAGGAGCCGGGAGGGAGGAGCAGCTGGGTGGCGGGAGCGGGGCGGCGAATGGAATCACGGGGGGGCGGGGCTGCAGGGAGGCAGCGGCGGGAAATCCAAGAAGCAGCGGGCAGCGGGAAAGTCCCAGGAGCAGCGGGCAGCGAGCGAGGGAATCTGCAGGAAGGAGGCGGCAAGGCAGGCAGGAGCGGCAGCAGTGAGTGGGGCGACCAAGCCCTGTGGAGGGCTGAGCGGTCACACTCTGTGGTCCCCTTAAGTAAGGAGCCGGGAGGGAGGGGCAGCTGGGTGGCGAATGGAATCACGGGGGGGCGGGGCCGCAGGGAGGCAGCGGCGGGAAATCCAAGAAACAGCGGGCAGCGGGAAAGTCCCAGGAGCAGCGGGCAGCGAGCGAGGGAATCTGCAGGAAGGAGGCGGCAAGGCAGGCAGGAGCGGCAGCAGTGAGTGGGGCGACCAAGCCCTGTGGAGGGCTGAGCGGTCACTCACTTCGAAAATGGCCCCAATGGTCACAATAACATTGAAACCTGCATGAGTAAGCTTCAGGGCCTGTTGGTCCAGCATCTTTATACCACCTTTTTCCATGCAAACTGGTGTTACAAACATGAGCAGTGTTCCTCCCAAAGTTGGTGATGCCTTTTCACATCTGAAAAAACATTACTCTTCTCACCTTCTGTGCTTCAGCTCATCCCTGAAAAAAGTAAGAGAGACTCCATTTCTTGATCCCCAAGAGAGCACTGAGCTTTGATACTAGTCACCAGCTTGCTGTGGGGTTCTAGGATGCAAACAAAGTCAAGGTTGTAGAGAAATAGACCATCGCCCTATGGATAGTTATCTGTATTAATATCTGCTATGCATTGGCATTGCTTCCAGAAGCCATAAGGGCTCATTCCACCAGAACCAGAATTCTACCGCTATAATAGCACACTGAGTACCTGTCCTGGACTTCTGTCTGGTAGCTACGTGGGCATCTGTGCATGTGTTTACAAGACACTATTGCCTCGAGTGTCAGTTTCATTGGGATGGCAATTTTGCGAGTTCGATCCTGCTGAACTTTTTTATATAAGCCATTCCACAGCCCCATCCCCTTGGGAACAACTGCTGTGGTATCTATTCACAAGGTAAAAATCGGTAGTTAGAAGTTTCCATCAGAAGTGACTTACCTTTGTAAGACTTTACTGGTAAATACTCTATTTAACTGCAGATTCCACACTATGCTTCCACCTTCCTTTTCTGTGGAATGGTCTCTTTTTGCATCTAAAAAAGTCCCAATTTAGGAACCTGCACACTGGTTGTTCCAATCTGCTGTTGGGCTACTTCTTGGGACCGGACAAGCGCGAATAAGAAATTCACATCAGTATACATGGGTGGTGTTTATGTGCTGAATTAAATCAGGGAAGAGCCCCATGACACCACCTTCCATCGTCCAGGAGCTTTGCTTACTGAGTTTCCAGATCCAGTCTGACGCCTAGGAACATCATGAGGTGAGAAATCTGTGGTTAGAGTATCTACCAGAAAGAGCGTTACCGAAGATAATTTGATTACCATAATTTAAATTATATTTACAGTGGAGATTACATAACACATTATGATATGGATAATATGATGCACATAGCTTGCTATCAGACAGTGCAGTTTACATTTCAACACAACTTGATCATATCATTATATGTATGAATTAAAATATTTTCGATGTCTCATATAGCACCAATATTTCACTTTACAGCCATTTCAGACAGGATGCCAGGTGCTAGTGTTACAAAAGATTCAATCGGTATTTGAACCGGTTTTACCACTAGCACCCAATATGAGATTTAGCATAAACTGAGCTCTCATCTATTTAGCATGTGCCTTTAACACTATTTTAGTAGCTGGCATGTGCTCATACATAAGAACTCAGAAGGGTGTTTAAATCATTTAAAACGAACGCAATGCCCATTTTTATGTCAATTATTCTCAAATACACCATATCCATAGCCCTCGTGCACAATTTATGCACACTAGCATTTTTTTGAGCTTGCATTACACATGTGTAAATAGATTGCAGAGTTTCTAAGACCCTTCGAGATGTTGGTAGCAGAGGGAGAAGTGAATGGGGGGAAGTGGACGACTGGTGACACTGGAAGAGGGTGGAGAAGAGGCTTTCGTCACACACAAAAAAGAGAAGACGAAATGAAGGGTCACTTCTCTGAATCTTCATTCTCGGGCAGAAGGCGGAAGGGTAAATGGAGCAAAGTAATGGAAACACAAATGCTGAAAATGGGACCTTATACAACCCCCTTTTTTACTCATTTAACAACTTTGCCGCATGGCCTAGTACACACTATTGTTTCATGTACAATGCATCTTGGAAAACAAAATCTTTTCTTATTCAGCAAGCATTTGTTTCATGTTTAGGACTGGTTTAACTGCCTGAACCTTGACTACTGGTACTCTTAGGTATTACCATGTCACTAGGATTCTTATCATTATCCTAATACTCAAGTGGGAGAAGCTTTAACACTCCCTCTCTTGTGCCCCTCACTCAGCTAAGTCTTAAGACCCACCAACGCTATAACCGCTTTTCTGCTCACCACTTTCTAAGGACCGAATGTGGATAAAAAAGATGGTGCCTGTCAAGTATTAAGTCCAATGTTGCACCACCTTCTGTCAAAGTCACCTCTACATTGTCCTATTGACGAATGATTAAAAGATGCTGATAGCACAACTCAAAACAAGAGCAAGTTCACACTGTTTATGAAGCAAACTCGAAGTTATGGAGTCCACCCCGTCCGGTCCCATCGCGATAGCCTCGTTAATCTTATAGAAATCAGTATAATGTCTCTAGTTTCAGCTGATACAAAACCTGCATTTCCCACACAAACTGCCTGCTGAAAAGTGGCAAACAGGTTCAAGCCCTAGTTGAAAACATCCGGTCTCCAACCCCTCATTAGCCAAGGTCTCACTGGAACGAAAAAAAGGCCCGCGAACCCCAGAAAAAGTGGCCCATATTCGTTGATAGAGACCTATCATAAAACATTGCTTAGCGAGTATCAGGTGTTTGATTTTTGGAGAAATATTTGTCAAATTAAGCTTTTATTTTTTTAACAAAAAGGATTTATTCTTTTCTTATTGTTCATTTTTTTAAACCATGGACCAGAAAAACTTGAGAGTTCTGCACTAAAGACCCCTCTCCCTGCGAGCCCTTAAGCGGCTTAGGGCCATCTCCCTGTGAGGACTGAAGTGTTTATGGGATGCTGTGAAGCAGAGTCCTCAGTATAATGGGCAGAGGCCGGGCCACAAAAAGATCAAATAAGAAACACTTCATGATGTGCCTGTCCAAAGGGGCTCATTGTTGTTCCATCCAAAGCAATGTGCCTTCCCACATTTTCAAAGGTGCCATAAGCACCATAAGCTGTCTAACCTTTGAAGAGCCCTGTCTCCCTGGATCAGTTCATTCACAGTCGAATTAGGTCAGGCAGACTGGGTTGCATAATATCATCAAGAAAAAACAAGCATTGACACAGCTAATTTGTTTCACCTTTTAGACCAACTGGGTTGGCCAATGGTTTGGCCATCTCGGGCCTCTGGTATGCCCCTGGAAGTTGGAAGGGTGGGGGGACTGTATTTGTGGAGGTGTAGTAATTTTAAAAGCACTGCGGAGGTCCTTGTATGGCCAGTATTTTTCAGGCAACAATAAAAGTGTCAAGATAACTGTGGTGAATAATGTACCTGCTGGAGAGAGATTGGAGTTTAGTCTAGTTGTAGTTTTAACTCATCCAAGGTAGCACTGAGGGTTAATATGCCCGCTACAAAGAACATTTACCATGCAGATCACAGAACAGTATTTTATGTGCATAGCTCAACAGGTTACTGCTTTTATCAAAAGATCCTTTTGTTACTGTGAAGCTCATAAGTTGCAATCGTAATCTTGAACAGTGAGCTATAAACTGCCATCAAAGAGCTGCATGGGACAGGTTAGAAAGGTATGTTTTTTCCCTATCTTTCATTATCCTAATGTTGCTAAAAAGGGTATGTTTGGGTAGGAATACATTCCTATTAGTAAAGGCAACCGTAACCACTGTGTTACGTTCTAAATGCAGAGAGTGTGTTTCTCCAGACCAATAACTCTTAAAAAATGCCCACCTGTATGGATGATATGTGAATTCTACATTGTGATTTCCCTTTGTGTTATGTAAAATGTTCAATACCCTGATTTGCTCGTTTGATAAATTTTCTCTGTATATGTGTGTGATGTAAAGTGCTTCCCCACCCTACACTGGTATGAGAGGTGATATAAAACAAACTAAATACATGTGAGAGGGACTAAGGAGATATGAGAGGCACTGTTGAGGGTTATACTAAGGGAATCATTGAAGAGCCCCAACAAAGATTGTCGTATCCTGGTGCACTGTAAGGTCATCATTTAGTATGTTTTAAAAGTTAATACAATCAAGTATATGAAAAATGTGTTGTAAAATGTACCATTTTTCCCAAATCTTTTTGGGAGAACTCGCCACGCCAACCACTCTTGTAGTGGTCATGCTCACTTGTTGTGCTTGTTCATTATGCATCGTGTGTGGCTGGTCTGACAAAATTTGCCAGTGTTGCTTTGACCTAGCCATCTGATGAATAAGAAGCAAACACATGAGAGTGACAATAAAGACAACCAATGGAAAGCAATGGATGGAATCTAAACCCACTGCGCCAATCCGACCATGTCTGTAAGTTGGCCGTTGGCCAGCTTTGAAAACAAATCTCATCTGCCATGATGTTCCTCTGATTCTTCCGGTTTTTGAACCTCTGGAGATCGTTTTCTACTAAAGCTTGAGGCCTGCTGACCAATAGTTTTAAAAATTACCCTATTAACATGGGACTAGGCTGACACTGGAATTGTGAATTTCGAATTATCAGAGCCCTGTAACATGCTCTTCCTTCATATACAAGCGCCTCCCCAGGCTTGTCATTTGGACGCCTGTTTTATAATGACTGTAGGAATTGTTCATCTTTTCTTTTAGCCTTGCTTTAGCTAATGTGGATTTCGTCAGTCGCAGGTTGCCAATCAGAGGTTTTTGCAAAGCACAAAGGTGTGAGCCCTACAGCCATACTGCAAAACATTATTCATTTTTTATTATTAACCTTTTCTAGGTCGCAGCACATCGGGGCATATTACCAACAACTAGCGATAATTTTTGTCTCTAACTTGTTTAGAGACAAAAATTATCGCCGCACATCGGCGATTTTTATCGCAGATAAACCTTGCTATTAGCAAGGTTTATCGCAAATGCGATAAAAAACGGCCGCAATGCATGAATATCGCTGAAAAGTCAGCGATATTCATGCATTATCGAGCAAATGCTCTTAGCCATGTTATCCACCTCCCATTGGATAACATGGTGAAGAACTGCTCAGGGCAGGTGTTAGCTTTTGGAGATATTCGCGCTTAGCGCGAATATCTCCAAAAGTTGGTAATAGGAGATAGCGATGTTACCGACTGTTTCCAGTCGCTAACATCTTGGCACGCCCACTTTGCATGTCATTAGTGATAAATATCACTGACATGCAAAGCGGGGCCCAAGATGGTCGCTATCTCCTATTAGCTGTCACTAACTGGTGTTAGCGACAGCTTGGTAATAGGGAGATAATTTTATCTCCGCTTTCTTGGCTTTTAAAGCCAAAAAAGCGGAGATAAACCCCCTTGATAATATGCCCCATCATTTTTAAAACAATATGGATTTGGAAATATAACTCACAAAAGGAACAAGAGGGGGTCCCAGTTTATGGCCAATGTCCCGCTCCCACTAAAAAGTTGAAGATCTTGTATTCCTCTTGAATACCAGTTAGCATTGATCCAACGGGGAAACTCTATTATACTTTTTTTTTTTACTTCTAAATATGTAATTCTACCTAAGCAAGCCTCTCCAGGTGTCCTCAATGAAGTGGCCTCCCTGATCGTCGACTATAGGATGCCGTATGCCTCTTCTATATTTTAAAGTCCCCTCCCCCCCATGCCCAACCAAGCCTTTTCAATGCCTCGGTGGTGTAGATTCTTAGACTCTCTGGTAGCCTGTTATTTGAAAGCCGCTGTGATTTTTAAAGCCGACCACAGTCAGGGTGGCCTATGGCGGTTGATACCCATGACCGCGAGAGCTGAACGAAGATACTTGGCTCTGTAGGAGGAGAGGAAGGCTACCAAGCAGATATATTCAATTACACAGATCCCGCGACCATAGATTGCAATACGCTACAGTGCAGATAGATGCTCATTTAATATACCACGAGCCCTCTTCAGATATTAAGAAGCCCTGCTGCAGTAATATTCAACAGTGATACCCCATTAGCCGTTTGCATGACAAAAACGGGCTTCCGACCATTATTTTAACCGAGCTGTACTCTCCAAAACTCTATTTGACATGAAGAGCACATTGCATCGGATGCACGGCTTTTACAATAATTGATCATTAGCACAGGAAGGCCAGTGCTCCAGTCAGCAATATCACAAATAAATATGAAAGAACCTAAGTGGCAATTATTGTAGTTTCCAGAACAATTCATAAAAGAGAAAAACAGCACTTAATCCATCACTCAAAGGATCATTATGAGCGTCTGCTGTGGTTCAGAAAGTAGTTCTTTCTTTCCTCCAGGAATTTGAGTCGTGGGATATCTGCAGGAGAAAGAGAGACTTAGATCATTAGGATGCATTTCACGCCTCACCAGTCAGGCTAAGTGTACCGACTGGCCACAAGTGCACAAAAAGACACAGGATAAGTAGATTGTAATGGTGAGGTGCTGGGGGGATTTAATCTATGGAGGATGGAATCGGAAGACAAAGAAAACTAGCATTAAAGGGCCACAACCTGATGAAAGTGCATCTTCATTGGAAGTGTGCGTTGTTTTGTGGATGGATGAGCAGCTGAATGTAAGAATAAATCAGTCGTTGAATGATTGGACCAATGGGTGAATGACTGAATGCATGGAGGGATGAGTGCATTGATTATAAATGAATGGATGACTAAGTGAATAGGTGAATAATGGGTAGATGCTCAATGAAGGAGCTAATGCATGGAAAATGGATGGGTAAGTTGATGAGTTAGTGCATCAGGGATGGATGAGTGCCGCAAGATCTTAAACATGAATGAAAAAGAAAGAAAGGCCTGAAGCCTTTTACAAGACCAAAATATGTAGAACAACGCAAAGGATGTGGGTGAGGGTTTTTTCATTCTTTTTCACTTGAACCCAGTGTTTTATGATACATAGTTCAATACAGCACAGGATCCCCGGGTTTGAAATCAACTCTTTGCAGACAGTAAGGCACAATTTGGATTCACAGATGGAGACATAATTCTGTGTTGCCAGATTAGGCATTGGCTTCTGAATAAAATAAAGAGGAATTAAGCTACCCACAAGATGATGGAATTTGTATGAATGTATAAACCACTGTTTGCAAAGATGGCAGTAGGTACCATGCTCTATTTGCAGACTGGGGAAAGTGGGAGGCTTGGGGTTTGTGTAAATCCTTAGGTCACCAGTACCAGACAAAGTGTAGAATTATCCGGGCATGGATGCCCTAGTATAGTAATGGCATTCAATATGACGGATAATGGTTAAAGCTTGCCCCACTAAACAGATAAATACAGTTTGTTTCATGTGCTATACAGTAGGCCTGGGCGGTAAATTCCGTTCCGCTCGCGGAATTTGGGTATTTTCGCGAAATTACCAAAAATTCCACAATCTGCGTCTTTGCAGAATGTTTTGCTTGTTCGCACTTTCAAAATGCGTGTTAGCAAGATATTTCCCCCCGGGCACGCAAACAGCATTTGCAAACAGGAAAAAAGCATTGCAAACGGGTGGAACAAGCAATTCCGAGTGTTCACGGAACTCTGCGTGCTCACGGAGATTTTGTACGTTTTGCAGAGCTTTGTGTAGCGTAACTACACAAATTCCGCCCACCTCCACTATATAGTTGGCATTTCACAAAAAACTGTATTAAGAATATCTCTCTTGGTTGCTCAAACCTTTGCATTAGATGTAACAATGGCATGGGCTTGGTGTTCCTGCACCAGAATTCAGAGGATTATACCTTTACTCCATTAAGATACTAATTAATATCCAGGATATTACTATTGATCATCTTCCCTTTGATGCCTAGTAGGGCTTTTTTGAGTGCCAGACCTTGACATTTACACTAAGGATTCAGCAAGAGGGAGACTGAGAGCATGTCTTCTAGAAGAAGGCTTACTGTCTACTGTAGCCAACTGGGCGAGAGATACTAAGGCGTCCATGATATATGGTTGTCTAAATTCTGAAGCAAGCCCTCAGTGGAGCATATAACACACTTAATATAAGAAACAAGACACATACAGCCTGATTTACAGCTGGGTGGTACATTTATCACTTCCTTTGCATGTCAAATGATTTTTCATTCTTTCCTCTTCATCTAAAGGTGACTTGCCCAATGCCACTAAAGGATTTGAAACTCTAAGCCTATTTCATCCAAAACGTTATCTCAACCTGCTTTCAGCAAGGAATGCAGTGGAGGTTACAAGATAGAAGAAATATATATGTCTAACCATGCTGAGTTAGTTTATTTACATTTATTTCCAGGACTGAGGGTCAGGAAGTTGGATGATGCATGGCTAAGATTTTGTCCACATTGTAGTCTCTTATCTTTCATTCTAAAGTGGCTTTGTTTACCATGACCTGCTGCTCACAAGGATGAGCTGTGCTGCATAGCTTAGCGTGTCTCTGCAGGGAAATACTGACCACTCTAAGCAGGTTACTAAGTGATTGTGTCTGGGATAGTGGGAAGCTGCATTTTTTCAATGTATTATCATGTCTTACATTTTTTCCTGATGAAAATCAACAAAATGTTTGAGACATAAAAAAGCGTACATTATTTTCAATCCCCTATCACACCCTTTCATACTTCAGCTAAAGCGCTGTGCAAAATATTTCAGGGGTAAATTGTACTCATTGAGGAATATCGCCAGTGTGTACTGTAAAATGTAATAGACATGCTGTAAGCAAGAGCTCTGTGGAACATCTCAAACAGTTCTGTAAGTAATGTTCAGTGTTACTGGGGGTGAGAGCCTAAGATCTTCACACCTTCCTTTGCATGATGCATAATGAGGATGTCAGACCCAGTGTTGAGGTCTAAAGATCACACTAATGCATTATATAAAAACTGGAAGCTTTGGATCGTAGGACTCTGCTCGTTCAGAATGCAGGATGGGGGTCCCACAGTCCTTCCCCACACTGCTCTGCCAGAGAGGAAGCCCACAGACCACCAGACCACACTCGTGTGTTCTTCATGTGCAGAGACCCCCATGTCTCTGACCATCACCATGTTTCATTCAAGAGTACACTCCAATGGCTGCCAAGGTGTGCGAAGCAATACTGATTGCTTTTCTTAATAGTTGAATATTCAGTGATTATTGATGTCTAGGTTTTCATGGACATCGGAGCATGGTGAATGGTTGCCCGAAGTTGGAGAACCATCTTTAGTGACCGTGATACGACGAGAAATTCATGTATTTTGAAGTCCAATATTTCTAACAAAGTCTAGGTGTCATTGATCTAAGGAGGTGCTGCCCATCTTTGCCCACTGATAAGGTTTGTCCACTATAAGGGAGCTTATGATGTCAATTAAGAACCATTAAAACTGCCCTATCCTTTGTCGGGATTGGAAGTTTTTCATTGCAGAATCAGAAAACACTGACCAACCAATGAAATGACAATATTTCAAAGCTATTTTATTACTTTCAGTATGCACTTTACCTGATTTTTTTCTGCATCCAAAAATGTGGACCAGCGCGGCCGGGTATCAAACATTGTGCGCTCTGTGGCATCAGAAGAGTCCGATAGTGTGGAAAAGGACAGGTTCATGTGAGGCATAAGTGAGGAGATCCACAGCCTGCTGTTAAAGGGAAAATAGACAGTTACTCAGCATGAAAAATGTGTTAAAAGACATTATTATTTTATGCATCATTGTATAAAGGAACATGCAAGGAGTGTGGTAAGGTTCAATTGCCAATTCCATTGTGACACATTTTTAGTCTTCACCAACTCTCTACAACACAGTGCTGTCTACTGTCTACTGGCGACCTCTTTCCGATAGGATTTCCTCCCGATTTAGCCAAATATATAGGGAAACCCTCAGAATTTAAAGCACCTAGTAAGAACCTAACAATGATTAAAATAAAATGAAAAGGTACGTTTTTTCTGCAACATGCCTTTGCATTGTAATACAATGAAACAAACAAAAAATGTCTACTCAGTCTAAAAATTACAATATGCCTATGATTGAACTACAACTAGATAAGAAAGACTCACCGATTTTCTGTCCAAAGTGCTATACTGGTCTAAAGCACGTTGGCTCTTTTCATGGAATGTGCACATTTTTAGAGCTCCATGGTCCTTGTGGAAGCTAAATGAAGCGTAGAGAAGATGCATACATAAAGACTCAAACCTCTCTCTCCGAATAGATTTCGAGGAAGGAGGAATCAGTGAAGCAACTCAAATAAAGCCATTATCCACGTCCCAACTATAATGCCACCATTGAGAGATATCAATTAGATCTTTTCAAGATTCGAGATCAAGGGAAACATGGGAATACATTTAAAAACCTAAGGCTCTGAGGAACAGCTCTACACGCTCCACTAGTAGTGTTCCCAGCATTGATACCATGCCTGACTCAAACATTTGGCACGTTTCTATCAACATATGGCTGGGTTAACGTTATAAATTGGTTTACTGGGGAGCATGGCCAAGATGGCAGATGAGTAGGACACACTGTCCTACTCCTCCAAACCGCCACCACTCAGAGCATTTGCAGTGGTTCCTCGGTCCCAGAGAGAAGGCTGTGATGACGAGTCCAGCTCTGGGGGCACACCAGGTGGCCCAACCGACAGAGAATGGGCACCACATAGAGCCCTTAATGTGATGTCAACGGCGGCATGTAAAAGGGGCACGAACTGGCCCTAGCCGTGAGATGAACAGTAGACAGTCAAAATATCGAGTACAAAATGTAGAATTGCATTAATATCGAGTTAAAAATACAGCATGGACTAAATATCGAATGGACAGAATATAGACAACAAAAATGTCGAATTTGAGGTAAGTTAATTTTGATTTAAATAAATATAGAAAGTCAAAATATCAAAGTATATAATATAGGTGTTAAATATATCGATTTTTTTATATTATCGTATAAAAAAAAATGATGTTAGTATATGTGTGAAAAGTGTATATTTATTTTATAACTTATTTTAAGTAATGAATTGTATGGTATTTAATTTTTGCGTAATTTAATTCTGTAGCGGTTTGTGGGTTTATAGGGGAATAGGGTGGGAAGTAATTTAATTATAATTGATTAAATGTTTAAATGTATTTATTGGTATTCATCTTGAATTATTTGTTAATTAATTTTTAATTGGTAATTAATTAAATTATAATTGGTAATTAATTTTTATTAATTGATAATTATGTTAATTTTATTAATTTATTTTATGTTGCGGGTTGTGGGTTTATAGGGGAATAGGGTGGGAAGTAATTTAATTATAATTGATTAAATGTTTTAATTTATTTATTGGTATTTTTCTTGAATTAATTGTTAATTAATTTTTAATTGTTAATTAATTAAATTATAATTGGTAATTAATTGTTATTAATTGATTAATTGATAATTATGTGAATTTTATTTTAAAAAATTCTGTTAGTGGGTTGTGGGTTTATAGGGGAATAGGGTGGGAAGTAATTTAAATATAATTGATTAAATGTTTAAATTTATTTATTGGTATTTATCTTGAATTATTTGTTAATTAATATTTAATTGGTAATTAATTAAATTATCATTGGTAATTATTTTTTTTTAATTGAGTAATTGATAATTATGTTAATTTTATTAATTTATTTACTGTAGCGGGTTGTGGGTTTATAGGGAAATATGGTGGGAAGTAATTTATATGTAATTAATTAAATTTTTTAATTTATTTATTGGTATTTATTTTTTATTAATTGTTAATTATTTTTCAATTGCTAATTAATTAATTATACATTGGTAATTAATTTGTATTAATAGGTAATGATTTCTAATAAATAATTTGTATTTGTATTTTTAATTGATTAATTATTATATTATATTATATTGGTAATAATTTTTTAATATTTTGTAATTGGTATTAATATATATTTTTTTAATTATTATATGAAGTATTTACTTTCCCTACTGTTGCATTCAGTGGAGTGGGAATAGTAATTTTTACCCGTACGCTATCCAACGTTTTCCCTACTGTTGCACTCTCTGGAGTGGGAATAGTAATTTTTACCCCTACGCTATCCAACGCTTTCCTTACTGTTGCACTCTCTGGAGAGGGAATAGTAATTTATACACCTACGCTATCCAACGCTTTCCCTACTGTTGCACTCACCGAAGTGGGAATAGTAATTTTTACCCTTACGCTATCCAACGCTTTCCCTACTGTTGCACTCTCTGGAGTGGGAATAGTAATTTTTACCCCTACGCTATCCAACGTTTTCCCTACTGTTGCACTCTCTGGAGTGGGAATAGTAATTTTTACCCGTACACTTTCCAACGCTTTCCCTACTGTTGCACTCTCTGGAGTGGGAATAGTAATTTTTACTCCTACGCTATCCAACGCTTTCCCTACTGTTGCACTCACTGGAGTGGGAATAGTAATTTTTACCCTCCCGCTATCCAACGCTTTCCCTACTGTTGCACTCTCTGGAGTGGGAATAGTAATTTTTACCCCTACGCTATCCAACGCTTTCCCTACTGTTGCACTCTCTGGAGTGGGAATAGTCATTTTTACCCCTACGCTATCCAGCCCTTTCCCTACTGTTGCACTCTCTGGAGTGGGAATAGTAATTTTTACCCTCCCGCTATCCAACACTTTCCCTACTGTTGCACTCTCTGGAGTGGGAATAGTCATTTTTACCCCTACGCTATCCAACGCTTTCCCTACTGTTGCACTCTCTGGAGTGGGAATAGTAATTTTTACCCCTACGCTATCCAACGCTTTCCCTACTGTTGCACTCTCTGGAGTGGGAATAGTAATTTTACCCTCCCGCTAGCCAACGCTTTCCCTACTGTTGCACTCACTGGAGTGGGAATAGTAATTTTTAACCTTCCGCTATCCAACGCTTTCCCTACTGTTGCACTCTCTGGATTGGGAATAGTCATTTTTACCCCTACACCATCCAACGCTGTCCCTACTGTTGCACTCTCTGGAGTGGGAATAGTAATTTTTACCCCTATGCTATCCAACCCTTTCCCTACTGTTGCACTCTCTGGAGTGGGAATAGTAATTTTTAACCCTACGCTATCCAATGCTTTCTCTACTGTTAAACTCACTGGAGTGGGAATAGTAATTTTTACCCCTACGCTATCCAAGCCTTTCCCTACTGTTGCACTCTCTGGAGTGGGAATAGTCATTTTTAACCCTACGCTATCCAACGCTTTCTCTACTGTTAAACTCACTGGAGTGGGAGTAGTAATTTTTACCTTCCCGCTATCCAACGCTTACCCTACTGTTGCACTCTCTGGAGTGGGAATAGTCATTTTTACCCCTACGCTATCCAATGCTTTCCCTACTGTTGCACTCTCTGGAGTGGGAATAGTCATTTTTACCCCTACGCTATCCAACGCTTTCCCTACTGTTGCACTCTCTGGAGTGGGAATAGTAATTTTTACCCTCCCGCTATCCAACGCTTTCCCTACTGTTGCACTCTCTGGAGTGGGAATAGTAATTTTTACCCTCCCGCTATCCAACGCTTTCCCTACTGTTGCAATCACTGGAGTGGGAATAGTAATTTTTAACCTTCCGCTATCCAACTCTTTCCCTACTGTTGCACTCTCTGGAGTGGGAATAGTAATTTTTACACCTACGCTATCCAATGCTTTCCCTACTGTTACACTCTCTGGAGTGGGAATAGTAATTTTTACCCCTACGCTATCCAACCCTTTCCCTACTGTTGCACTCTCTGGAGTGGGCATAGTAATTTTTAACCCTACGCTATCCAACGCTTTCTCTACTGTTAAACTCACTGGAGTGGGAATAGTAATTTTTACCCCTACGCTATCCAACCCTTTCCCTACTGTTGCACTCTCTGGAGTGGGAATAGTAATTTTTAACCCTACGCTATCCAACGCTTTCTCTACTGTTAAACTCACTGGAGTGGTAATAGTACATTTTACCCTTTCCGCTATCCTACGGTAAAAATATTGTAATTTTTTTTATTAATATTACGTTCATATATATATGTATTAACAAATCAATTTGTATGTTGTTGTTTTTAACTTACATTAATTATGTATTCATTTTAAGGTTATTTAAGTATTTTAAGTTTGTTTAAGTTAATTATATTTAATATTTCATTAATTTTTTATTACTTTAAAGCATTTTAAAAAATTCGATATTTTGACTAACTATATTTTTTACAACAATATTTTTGATTCAATATTTTTGTACTTACCGGTTTGGAGATAGGAGTTCGATATTTTTGCATTCTATATTTTTTACTCGATATTCTTGTAGTTCTTTATATTTGACATCGATATTGTTTCAGTGATCCGAGATGAACGACCCCCGGGAGCACTCAAGACCCGGACAGCATTCACCTTGCCTGCAGCGGAGAGGCACTAGTGAAGGTATGGCACAACAGATGGTAGGGCCCACATACAAAGCGGCGCTCCAGGCAACTGAGGCCCAGTGGTGAGGAGTGGAACTGCCTCGTGTCTGAGCTCTCTGGCAGACTCCAGTGCACTCAGCGGGCCCAGCAGGGAGAGAAGTGGGCAGGGAACAGCCAATGGCAGGTGGGTCTACAGCCAGTGGGCCAGACACATCCACACAGTGTGGAAAAGTAAATTTTGCCATGTTCTGTGTCCCTACGCGTCCTCCATCATATGTTATCTGTGCATGATTAATATGCATATGTTATTCCCCATGTTCGATTAATGACGCAATTATAGTTGTGTCCACCTTTAGTATGTCAGTTCCCAGTTCTCGTGAATACTACGAATATCAGGCCTATGTAAAGCTACGTTGCCATGTTTCTCAGTGTGCACGTTATTCCATTGTAAAGTCCCCGTTTCTAGGCCTCAAAAGGGCCCGGACACCAGATTTCAGCTCCTGTCTCCTGAAGCCTCGCTGAGGAGCGATACAGCCCCCACCTGTATCCTCGACCCTTCACTTACTTCCTGCCTCGCAGTGCCCGGCTCAGCTTGGCTCTGCCTCTGAGTCTGCCAAGAGTATGTTATGATTCCAGTTATCAGTCCAGCCCTCCTTCTCTGCATTCCTAAAGCTACTGAATCGCATCAATAGTTTCCGTCATTGTCTAGCCTTCACGTCTCCACGTTAGAGAAATACTGTATTAATGGTCATTTAATATTCTTCATCACGCACTACATGTAGAATAATGCATGCTCCAGTCTTAGAATCAAGTTAGCCTTTCCCCTCCTGACTTCTAGTTTATATCAACATGTTCTCTAAACATCAGATACTAGATACTGCTTAGGTACATGTCGCCCTGACTCTCCAGACTTCAGTCTCTGCTCCTAACACAGAGTTCGAAGCCCCCAGCTTCTCCTAGTAACACGTCATTGCCAGTTTGCGCGCACCATCAGGTCAGAGGTCCCGGCTCCTTAGGTAGCCCCCTCCATGTTTCCGCCCCATTTATGACATAATCTGTTACGTTTGCATCACATGTCTATGTATACGCCCTGTTACACCTCTTTTCACCCTTATCTTTCGCGACTGCTACGCGTCACGCCTATTGCTCCACCCACTGCTACGCCTATTGCGATGTAATGCTATGTGTTTGCATTATGTATATATGCTCATGTACTGTTATTAAAAAGTTATCCTTCCTAGCGCGCTCATTCCAGATCCAGCCCCAGCAGCTGCTGGGCCCTGCCATCCTATTCCTATGCAGGTTGTCCTGTTCCTGTCCTTTATGCTGTAATAAACCTGCAAAACTCCTACTACCTCGAATCTTGACTCTTATTTATTGAGCTATCTGTTATTCATTTATTCATTCAAAAATAGATCCGGTATTATTTATTTATATACCACATAATGGCGCCCGAATAGGGACCTGCCCTTTCCCCACGCGTCGGTGAAGCCACGCCGACCCCCTGACCCTCTGCAGTCGTGACGGAACTCTTCTGCGCACCGGTAGATATTTCTGCTTCAAGTATCCCTCAGGCCCACGGAGGAGACGGAGGAGGCGGTCCAGCATCCAGACGAGACGGTGGAGGAACGCGGCGAGTCCCGACCAGAGCCCAAGCCGAGAGTCCAAGGTCCGAGGTATCCGGAGGTCCACCCGTAACTGAAGTCCGAAGTTCGTCGTCCGTCCGGCGTCGGAGCAGTCCAGTCCAGTCCGAGGCCTTCCGTTCTTGCTGCCCGGTGAGTACCGTTACTGGGGTAGTATCTAGACAGGGTCAATTTAATTGACTCTGGTCCGTGGGTTGGTGGTACACAGTCCCACAAACGAAGTGTCCACTTCGGTGGATGCGGGTCCTGACGTGTCTCTGTATGAGACCGGTAAGTTTCGTACTGTTTCAGCAGTGCATCTAGTTTCTGTTCCAGTCAGTTCTGTTCCCGAGAAAATTCATGTATTCTGTTTTCCGTATTCTAGGTAGTATTCTGTTCGAACTGTTATTCTGAATGTTATTCATGTATCTTGATGTCGTGGAATGAGTGTGAAGTAGTTATCGTGTTTATTGTGTATCGTATTGTGTCCAGATCATAGTTCAGTCATGCCGCTCTTTTCAAAACTGCGTCAGTTAAGAACTAGAAAAGGTCTGCTAGAAGCAGCAGTTCCTGTCCCGCCTAGGGACAGTCCAGGTCATTTTATGTATCAGAAGCATGGCATAAGCGCCATATTGTATCTAGACTTATGGGTCGAGTATACCAAACAGTTAGAGGAAAAGTATAGATGGCCTGTATCAGGCACATGGGATGCCGAGTGCATCATGCGAGTAGAAGAAGCATTATGGAAAAAGAAAGCCAGACAGTCACAGAAAGATGCCATCGAGTTATGGCGCAAAGAATCTCATAAAAGAACCGAAAAAGAAATCAGAAAGTCAGAATTGAGTAGAGAATCCTTAGAACGAGCCCAAGAAAAGGAATTAATCGAGATTGGTGAACGAGTTAAAACCGAACAGTCAGACAGACAGAGGCATGCTCTTATTAAGGGTATGTATCCTCTTCTTGCCGAGGGCTGGCCAAAAGCGACCCCGGAGGCATCCAGTAACTTTCCGCCACCATTAGTTCCGACCAAGCTACGTCACAAACAGACCGCAGCTGATATTTTTATTTCGTCCTATTTGGACGACACAGTCCCAGAATATGCAAATCCTGTTCGCGCTCCGCCAGTCCCTGTAAATCAGGCACTTCCCGTTCCTCCAGACACCGGGGTACCCCTTGCAGTACCTGTTACGGTCCCCCCGGTCCAGCCCGCCATACAAGTCCAGCCTGCATTTCCATTTCCCACTCTGCCAGGACGAAGAGCATCAGTCGATGATTCTAGTTTAGGGGCCGCAGGAGGAGGTCCTCCTCAGACCCCGCCGCCACATAAGCGTTTAACGTCAGCCGAATTACATGCACAAGCGTCACAGCGTACGCCCAGGTATCAGTCTGTTGCAGAAATAAGAAAAGCCCTTAATGAATGCGGCTATGATCCAGTCCCAGGCGAGGATAGTATGGTTTTATATTCATTACGCGTAAGAAAGGTGGCCGAGTATCTAGTCACCCTACCGAATATGAAAGAAGATCTAGACAGAATATATCGTTTCATCCGTACAGGGAATGATCCAGAAAGTATTAGTGATGTCATGTGCCAAAGAAAAGCTGAAGTCCAGCTCATGCTATTAAAGTTTTTGATTAATTGTCTAATACGAGAACAAGATTATCCGACCAAAGATCAAGCCGAAATGAGAACCCTGACAAAGTGGAGTGATAATATAGCCGAGGGTAAGCACAAGACTATCGGTGCTATAGAGAGTATGTATAAGAAGATTCGTAAAGAAATAATAAGGATACACGAACAACGTAAAGCAGCACAAGTAAGCGAGAAAGAAAGTAACTCTGATACTGAAGAGGTAGAGGACGAGAATCCCGACAGAATAGCGTATGTAGGAAAATCTAGATTTCCAGATCGCCATTTACGCCTAGAACACAAGTCAACTTTCCATCATCCAGCACCAGAACAAGGTTCTCTAGAACAAGTGTTTCAAGCTACCGATCACATTCTGAAATCACGAATCGGTTATAGTGAGTTAAGTACTATGCATGAACAAGAACTAGCCCGATCAGCAGTCCGATGGATTACTGATTCTACCACTTTTCCAGACGAAATAGTGGCACAAATGTTTCTGAAAATGCCCCCAGCCGAGCAACGACTGGCGGGTATGTATATGATTCAGCACCTCATTACATTGTATGAGGGTCAACACTCTGATCCAGGCCCGTTACATGATATCCTGAACGAGTTACTCCAGTATAGATGGAAAGGTTTAGGTACCGATTTAATTAGTGTCATTCTAGAACAGCGTCACAAATATAGAACGTTTTTGAACCCGCATTTTGTTCATGTCTCACCCCCAGAAAATAAACCATTTTACATAGACAGACAGAATCCGTTACGAGAAGTCCACCCAGTTAGAGGAACGGGTGGCGAACTAGAACGAGTGTTTGTTTACACTCCGATCACAAAGATGGAACTCTTAGAGATGAAAAAATTAATCCCCTGTCACGATAAAGATCCAGCAGGGTTCCATCGAGAATTAAAAGACATGCTCCGTATGGGAGAATACACGTATCCAGATATAATTAAAATGTTAAAGGTTCTGCTGCCCGCAGGGGTGTATGAAAAGCTCAAGGAAAAAGAATGGGAGGTGGGAGAGAAAAAGATCGATTGGGCAGTTCTAGAAGCTGAAGATAAGGCACGAGTACCAGGTACCGGTCTTGGAGCGAAATGTAAAGAATTACCTGAATTATTGATTCAAGTTTTACCCAGATTATTGACAACTAGAAAAGAAGACTGGGATGCAATCTCAGCCTGTAAACAGAAACAAGACGAAGACATTAGTGATTTTTATTCTAGATTTGAGAAATGTTTTAGCATCAACAGTGGCCTCAAGACAAGTAGTGAGTCATACCCTCATCTTTTTGTTACTAAATTAGTCGAGAATTCAAGTCCACAAATTAAAAATCGAGTTTTGAAAGTCGAAAGTACCTGGCAAGCTAATACCCCGTCCCAGATGTTACAGATGCTCCAATACCACCAGAATAGAATTAGAGAAGAGCAAGAACACGAGAGAAAACGTATGAAAGACACGAAAATGAAAGTACTAGTTGCACAATCTGTTCCTCAAGACAGTCAGAAGAGGGGTCCAAATCAAGCCAGTCATCCCGCAGCTCCCGTTAAAGGAAACTGCAATTATTGCAAACAGCCAGGTCATTTTATAAACGAGTGTGCAGTTCTGAAACACAACATAGCTACTGGTAAGACTAGAGAAAGACCACGTCCGCCTAGACAAGAACAAGTTTCACAGATTCCTCAGCCACAGAATGCACCACAGACAGTTACTGTACCGCAGCCCATCGCTGCAACACAGCATGTTACACAGCAGATGTACCAGTATGCACAGTCTGAGTATCCAGAGTATCAGCCATATTCATGAAACAGCCTAGAGAGGGAGGTAGGCTTGCCTCTCATCGAGATACCTGTAGATCAAGAAGGTCCCTATGTTCACAGTCAAGTACTGGGGAAAGATAGAAAGTTTCTGATTGATACAGGGGCAAGTAGGACCACTATTAGCCACGCCGAAGTTCCAGGGGCTCCGCTCTCAGGCTCAAGAAATGTTTCCCTTGGATTTTCAGGAAAACCTATCGTAAATGAAATTTCAAAGCCAGTTACTCTAGAAGTAGGTCCATTGTCCCGTACTACTGACCTGTTACTTACTAAGTCATGTCCAGAGAATCTATTAGGTATTAAAACACTGAAAGAGTTAGGTGCAGTTATATGCTGTTCCCCAGAGGGAATACGATTGTTCCTGCGTGACTTTAAGGGTCACTATGTATTACGAGATTTTGATCCCAGATTGTCTAATGTTCCGCAGCATCTATGGGCGCAAGGTCCAACTGATGTTGGTTATATGCAAATCACACCCCATCGTGTGACTCTCAAGCCAGGTGTAGTGTTACCACGAATCAGACAGTACAGATTGCCACCTGAGGCTGTAGCAGCCTTATCCAAAATTATTGACGAGCTCATGGCTCAAGGAGTGGTTGTAGAAACTGACTCCAATGTATGCAATTCTCCGATCATTCCAGTTATGAAACGTACTGATCTAAATGCACCCCCAGTATATCGATTAGTGATTGACCTACGAGAGCTTAATAAATGTATCATTCCTCAGTACCCAGTTGTCCCAGACATCTCTTCCCTATTGACAGCCATCGATTCCGAAGCCACGTTCTTTACTGTAATTGACCTCAAGAACGCGTTTTTCAGTGTTCCCATTCATCCAGACAGCCAGTTCCTTTTCGGATTTTGTTTAAATGGAAGGAGCTATATGTTCACACGAGCTCCTCAAGGTTTCACAGAAAGTCCTAGTATTTACAGTCAAGCACTTAAGAGACAACTAGACAACATTCACATGCCAACTGACACTGCCCTGCTCCAGTATGTCGATGATCTACTGATCACAGCCCGTTCTGAACGTGCTTGCGAGCGAGCATCACTTACAGTTCTGTATTTCCTAGCCGAGATGGGGCACAAGGTGTCCCCTTCTAAGCTTCAATTCTGTGTCCAGCAAGTGGTCTACTTAGGACACTTGCTGTCCAAGAGGGGTAGGCAGTTAACACCTGACCGTATTCAGTTAATAGCGAGTCTTCCTCAGCCCAAGACCCAGAAGGAGGTACGTGCTTTTATCGGCCTTACTTCTTATTGCCGACAATGGATTCCTCAGTATGCATTTCTAGCCAAGCCACTGATACAGTTAACGACACAGGAGGCAGCCGTATCGACTGTCCTCCCTTGGTCATCTGAACATACACTCAGTTTCAATGAGTTAAAGAAAGCCCTATGTCAAGCTCCAGTTCTAGCTACACCGAACTACAGTAAGCCTTTTACACTTTTCGTCACTGAACGCGAAGGTACAGCATTATCTGTTCTCACACAAGATCAAGCAGGACAATACAAGCCCTGTGCTTATTTTTCGAGCACAGATCCTGTAGCCCAGGCTCTGCCTGCGTGCCTCAAGTCAGTTGCAGCTACAGCACTAGCTATCAGACAAAGTGATTCCATAGTGTTAGGACACTCCCTGACAGTACAAGTTCCACACTCCGTGGAAGTTCTTTTAAACCGAACACAAACTCAGCACTTGACAATTGCACGTTTAACAGGTTATGAATTGACACTGTTCCAGCCACACATAGAAATCAGACGCTGCAACGTTCTCAATCCTGCTACACTGTTACCATCAGTTACTTTAAGTCCGGACACACACGACTGTGTGGAAGTAGTTAATATTACGACAAAGCCAAGACAAGATCTGACAGATATTCCATTACCAGCTCCCGACCTGACACTTTATGTGGATGGTTCATGTATGAGAACAAGTACAGGAGAACTAGTCGCCGCGTATGCAGTGACTACCGACACTGAAGTTATTGAAACACACCGTATTGACACCCTGTCCGCTCAAGCAGCAGAGCTAGTTGCTCTGACACAAGCCTGCATACACGCCAAGAACCTGAAAGTTAATGTTTACACAGATTCGCGCTACGCATTTGGAGTCGTACACGACTTTGGAGTGCTATGGCAGGAGAGAGGTTTCATGACTTCTCATGGAACCAAGATTCAGCATGGTCTCCTTATTCAAGCTCTGTTAGATGCAATACATTTACCAACATCCATTGCTATCATGAAATGCAAAGCACACACGAAAGTTACTGACATTATTTCCCAGGGTAACGATCTAGCAGATCGCACAGCCAAGCTTACAGCACAGACTCCAGACATCCCAGTTAACACGACACACACTCCAGATCCGACTACATGTATGACAGTTAAGGACCCTACTCAAGATGTCATAGATATCCAGTTACATGCTACTCCCGAAGAAATCAAGAAATGGTCCGAACAAGGAGGGGTCCAGACAGATCAAGGATGGTTAACGAAAGGAAAAGCCACGTGGTTTCTCCCCGACTCTATGGTTCAAGTCATTATCAATACCGCACATAGTCCAGCACATTTAGGAGAAAAAGCTATGTTAGACAGTATCCAGAACCTTTGGTTCAACAAGCATTTACGAGCTGCCGCCAAGCAGAAAGTCCGTACCTGTATGATATGTTGTCAGTTTAATCCAGGTAAAAGTGTCCCGGTGGAACAAGGTGGATTCCAACCTCCTGACCACCCTTTTGAAGTCCTAAAGATGGATTATATTCAGATGGAGCGATGTCGAGGTTTCAAGTATGTCCTTGTAGTTGTATGCGCTTTGTCCAGGTGGACAGAAGCATATCCAGTTCCAGATTACACAGCCGCGACCACTGCCAAGCAGTTGCTTCGTGAGTTCTTCCCCCGTTATGGACTCCCTAGGGTCGTATATTCTGATAACGGCCAGCCATTCTCCTCAGAGTTAATGAAACATGTTTCCCTTTTGTTAGGGTACCAGTGGAAGTTCCATTGTGTACGCCATCCTGAAGCAGCAGGTCTCGTAGAGAGACATAACCAGACTTTGAAAATCCGTATCGCAAAAGTTTGTCAAGAGAAAGGTGTAGACTGGCTAGTAGCTCTGCCAGTTGCCTTGTTCTATATGCGCATGGTCGCACATTCCAGATCAGGTCTGTCCCCGTATGAGGTCGTTTTCGGCCGCCCCCCTAACATGTGGGGTACACCCAGACCCCGAAGTATTACCGATGTTTCAAGTAATATGCTGACAGATTACCTAGCTTCCTTGATGTCTGCCCTCAACTCTTGTCGTTCACAGGTTGCCGCCGCATTTCCAGACAACACCGAGGTGGCACCGCATGAAATCGTTCCAGGATCCATGGTCCTGGTTCGCAATTTTGACCGCTCAAGTCCGCTGGAGCCTCGCTGGAAGGAGCCCCGACAGGTCCTCCTCGCCACCCGTACAGCCGTGAAGTTGGAGGGACGCAAAGGCTGGGTGCACCTTTCGCACATAAAGAAGTTTTATGGACTGAAACCAGTCTCAAAGAACATTTCCCAGGATTCAAAGGACTGCCAAAGTATTATTTTTAAGGACTGTCCCGCAAAAGACATTGCTACGAACCCTTCCCAGTTAGAGAAAACTCCGCAACAGGAGTATAAACTCAAACTCCGGTCTAGTAAAATAAGTCAGCCAGTTTGATTGTCTAAGTCCTCCCCTAGGTGAAACGGTTAGACTGTTTCTGACATGTATAAAATAGACCCCCATAGTGAGAGAGTTAGTCAAAACTCAATCCGATGTATCGTTTTTCTATGTTTCATATTATTTCTCAGTATTATGATTTCCTGCACCAGTTATGCGTTTTACCTGTATTTTCCAGTTTCTCATGTAAATAAGTCTGCTAATGCTACAGTAGAACACACGTTTAGTGATCTGCCTCCTCATGAACTCTCTTACCGCCTCGCTATGCGAAATAATTCTTTCATCCGCATGCTACATTATTCACACCAGACCAGCAATGCCACTAATTGTTGGGTGTGTGGTCGACTCCCCCCTTTCCAGACACCGAAGGGAGTTCTGCCACTTTTTCCTTATCCTTTTTCACATAATGGTTCGTGTGGAGCATGGTCCACGTTAACGTCATCCTCAACAGATATGTCTTTTCTTAACAGTACGTGTTTTCCAGACAAGCCAGGTCTCCCCCACAGAACCGGGTTAGATCTAGAAAATGAAGTGTATAATTTAGGTAATTATTCTTCGAATTTCATGGTCCTGAATGTTCAGTCTGATTCCACTCCAGATTTACCTGCTATTCCAGTACTACCAGTCAAAGGCGAATTATGTGTCCGAAATAATGGTTCCGTACATGTAGGACATAGTGATTGTACTACTATTGTCAAGTATGGTGACAGTGGGAAATCTATTTTCAAAGCTTCACGTCATTCTTATTTTATTTGTGGTCAGACCGCATATGTTCGTCTGCCCCTCGATTGGGAGGGAACCTGTTACATTGCCTTCCTACTGCCACCAGTTTTCCTAGCCCCATCTGATTATCATAGAAATACACATCTAGTACACATTAGACATAGAAGGGAGATCGAGTCCCCAATTGTCGATTATACTGAAACTGCTCTAGAACAGTATACAGATTTTAATAGAGGTTTCTTCTTCTTTATAGGACCTATCCAGAATAGTAAGCTAATCCGTAGGTTAACAAGAACCCTTGAAGTAGTAGTCAATGAGACTGCCTCTGCCCTAGGTAACTTAACCGAAGAGCAATCTGCTATGAGATTTGTCGTTTTACAGAATCGTCTCGTCCTTGACGTCATATTGGCCGATAGGGGCGGGGACTGTAGAGTCATCGGATCTAGTTGCTGCATTTTCATTCCAAATAACGCGCCGTCTGTTTATTCAGCTATAACCAGACTCCATAAAATTGCCCATCTGTTACACCAAAATCCAGGCACCTGGACATGGTCCGGTTGGTTCTGGGATATAATTTCCGCTTGGGGATGGAAAGTCTTGTCTTTTCTAGGTATTGCAGTAGCGATCATATTTAGCTGCTGCCTCTGTATACAATGTGGCCCTGCGATTTGCGGCATTTGTGCTACATCATGTATTCCTAGTCCCAAGCCCCGTTCTAAAACACGTTCCCAGAAAATTCGAGACGAGCAAATGATACTGTATGAAATGATAGATGGTATCATGAATATTGATGTTTCCTGATGGAAACGTAGTGACAAGGAGGGAATGTGGAAAAGTAAATTTTGCCATGTTCTGTGTCCCTACGCGTCCTCCATCATATGTTATCTGTGCATGATTAATATGCATATGTTATTCCCCATGTTCGATTAATGACGCAATTATAGTTGTGTCCACCTTTAGTATGTCAGTTCCCAGTTCTCGTGAATACTACGAATATCAGGCCTATGTAAAGCTACGTTGCCATGTTTCTCAGTGTGCACGTTATTCCATTGTAAAGTCCCCATTTCTAGGCCTCAAAAGGGCCCGGACACCAGATTTCAGCTCCTGTCTCCTGAAGCCTCGCTGAGGAGCGATACAGCCCCCACCTGTATCCTCGACCCTTCACTTACTTCCTGCCTCGCAGTGCCCGGCTCAGCTTGGCTCTGCCTCTGAGTCTGCCAAGAGTATGTTATGATTCCAGTTATCAGTCCAGCCCTCCTTCTCTGCATTCCTAAAGCTACTGAATCGCATCAATAGTTTCCGTCATTGTCTAGCCTTCACGTCTCCACGTTAGAGAAATACTGTATTAATGGTCATTTAATATTCTTCATCACGCACTACATGTAGAATAATGCATGCTCCAGTCTTAGAATCAAGTTAGCCTTTCCCCTCCTGACTTCTAGTTTATATCAACATGTTCTCTAAACATCAGATACTAGATACTGCTTAGGTACATGTCGCCCTGACTCTCCAGACTTCAGTCTCTGCTCCTAACACAGAGTTCGAAGCCCCCAGCTTCTCCTAGTAACACGTCATTGCCAGTTTGCGCGCACCATCAGGTCAGAGGTCCCGGCTCCTTAGGTAGCCCCCTCCATGTTTCCGCCCCATTTATGACATAATCTGTTACGTTTGCATCACATGTCTATGTATACGCCCTGTTACACCTCTTTTCACCCTTATCTTTCGCGACTGCTACGCGTCACGCCTATTGCTCCACCCACTGCTACGCCTATTGCGATGTAATGCTATGTGTTTGCATTATGTATATATGCTCATGTACTGTTATTAAAAAGTTATCCTTCCTAGCGCGCTCATTCCAGATCCAGCCCCAGCAGCTGCTGGGCCCTGCCATCCTATTCCTATGCAGGTTGTCCTGTTCCTGTCCTTTATGCTGTAATAAACCTGCAAAACTCCTACTACCTCGAATCTTGACTCTTATTTATTGAGCTATCTGTTATTCATTTATTCATTCAAAAATAGATCCGGTATTATTTATTTATATACCACAACAGCACGAGGGGCTGCGTATAGCTAGGCATGGAATGCCATCCTTGGAGGAGAGGGTCAGAGTACCCCACAGCACCCCTACCACCTCTGTTGAGGTACGAATAGCGGGTGGAGTGAATGAGGGTGAGGGCAGGAGTGCCCCACCCCTCTGACCTGAGATCTGCTCAAATTAGGGGGGCTTAACTGAAGGGGTTCTCCTATGCAAGTCAGAAGCACGTGAGGCCTATAAGTGAGCTCTTTGGGACACAGCACTACCAGGACATGGTAAACAAGTAACCCTCACTACATGCTGCCGACACCACAAGGGCCCCTCGACTGTCACAAAGGCAAACGCCACCTGGAGGACACTAGCAGATGCGAGAGCAGTCCTTTGCGACAGCACATCAGTGTTGCTTCCAAGCCCTTGCTGCTCTTTCGGAACCATCCATCCACCCACAGGCCTAGGCACGACAATTGAACGTTGTCATGGAGCGGAGTGACACGTTGGGGTCTGCAGAGGGAAATGATAAACAGTGCTGACTCTGAGGGCCCCGGCAGATGATGGCAGAAGACAAGGGTCCATAGCTGGAAGCAGCCATGTCAACAACCAGAGGGAAGAAGGAACGCCTACACAGCTCACACAGTCGGCTGGTGTACCGGCCGAGGTGGCCACACAATTTCAAAGACCAACCGCATTGCCAGAGGGGCCTGAGGAGGAAGCCCCACTAACAAGAACCTTGATGGAAGCACTCTTTGCGTCTCTATGTGAAGACATCCAAGCAATGAAGAAAGAGCATGGCAGGATATAAAGGAAGTAACATGTGATTTGACGGAGGAGGGAAATAGTGTGTCCACCCTCAATGAGCATAAGTCCAGCTGAGACGAGGAAATTGAACAGTTCTACCACTGAGGGAACAGCAGCCTGCCATGCAGGCACATACTGAATATCTTGAAAATCATTCCCGCAGGACCAACATCTGCATTCGCTGAGTACCGGACAAAGCTGAAGGCTTAGACATTGTGGACTAGGTCCTCTTCCTGCAAATACTAGGTGCCCAAGATGAAATGGAGATGCAATTGATTAGTGTTCATAGGGTTGGCCTTCCGCAAGCGGATGGGATCCACCCACTGGACATACTTGCTTGTGTCCATTACTTCCAATTTAAAGAAACAATACTGTGCAAAGCATTCATCCCATTTGGTTCAGAGGCCACACACTGACACTAAATCCGGACCCAGTGGCTGTGACGTTACAGAAACGCAGAGACTTCCAACCCATTACCTCCTTCTTCAACAGCAAGGAAATCTCATACAACTGGGGCCACCCATTCCTCCTCATTTTCCGCCAGGACAGAAAACATCATCAACTTACATCCTTGGAAGAGGCCTGTCACTTCCTGAATATCCTGAAGAAAGGAAAAAAGCGCTCATCAAGAAGACACAGAGAGTGATGCCGTAGTCAGTGGGAAAGAGTACCGGCCCCTTTGGAATGCCTCAGCCAATACCTTGCTACCTTGGCACTGGAGAGGCAAGCAGTCATAAACAGTTGTGCTAGTGAGCTGGAGAAGCACGGCTCAGCCTAATATTCTTTGGGCTGAGACCAACAAGACCTCATTCCAATGGCGATGAATACCACCGGCTCTTGGGGCAGGGTGGCAGGCATCTTCGCCTCATCCTGATGGAGGCAGCCGTTATAAACATCCACATAAGTGCCCCCATGGGATTTAGCCAGTTTCTTCCGATACATAGGAACAACCTTATGTTAATGTTTTGGTTCAATTGGCAATTTATGTTTTCCTGGGGTTCTGTGGGAAGGGTACTCACTCAGTTCTTGACACACAGTTTTGAGACAGATGACTCTTTACCATGTGATTGGCAGTGACAGCTAGACTTCAGGCACATGGTCATGCCCTGGCATACCTCCACCTTAATGAGCATGCATCAACAACATCACACCTATTCACACACTTATTTGAAGATCATCACATTAAATGTGAAAGGGCTTAATAGCCTGTATAAAGACAAAGCAGTATTATCTTACCTAAAGTGAGCCGGAGGCAATATCTGCCTTCTACAAGAGGCACACTTGCTATCAGAGGACTGGCACAGATTGAAATCACGCCACGTTCCGTGATAATACTTCTCTAATATTACCAAGGAAGGTGGGGTTGCCTTCCTTTTTGTGCATTCTTTCAGGGACAAAGTGGGTTGCAAAATTGCAGAGTTGAGAGGACACCTGTTAGGGTACTAGGTACACTTAGATGATTGGACCCTCACCTTGACCTCCATATATACCCCTAATATTAACCAAGAGCAGTTCGTCAAACAGGCAATATCTGAGGTGTTGACATCCCCTGATCAAATGGTGTTAATTGATATAGATCTTAATCAAGTGATGATGAATGATTGACAGGTCGTGGCAGTCTCTATGGACACTTTCCAAAGACATGATGAATTGGCTGCAATAAATAGGCCTAAGCGACTTATTGCGGGGCATGCACCCACACACTAGAGACTATAATTTCTATTCACATAAAACCTCTGCTTGTCTTGAATATTTTCTGGGCACAAGGGGCATACAAATGTAGGTCAGAGCAGTTGAGATAGAGCCCCGTAGTTTATCTGTACATGCCCCTGTAACCCTCACTCTCCAGGGGCCACCACTAAGCTTGGCCTTTTGCCGATGGCGATTGAGGGAGAATCTATTACACCATCCAGAAATGGTCAGCCGCATTTCTCAGGTGATTAAGTACTTTCTAGCTGTGAATGATCAGGCTGGAATCTCTATCACTACGCTATGAGAGATGTTGAAGGCGGTGATGTGAGGAGAATTCATTATTTTATCGGCTCCCGGCAACGAAATGCACAAAGAGAAAAGATTGGAGTTGGAGGGTAGTTGAGGGAACTAAAGACTGTCCACAAAAGAATGGGACCCTCCTGGGTGTAGCAGCAACTGTAGGTGGCGCATGCGCAGCTTAGCAGGTTATACAAGGTGGAATATGGCAAGCTCCACCTCCAGCACACCCTGCACTTGGGGGTCATTAATGTGTCTGGCTGCTGACAAGTAAACTGGGAGCTAAGCGGCAAGCTGAAAGGGTGGAAATGATCCTATAATCAGATGGCAATTAAATAACTGAGACTGTTCCTTTAGCAGCTGCTTTCAGGATTACTATATGTCCTTCTACATGACAGAAGACGCAGCTTAAGGTATTGGACGATTGCCTCCAAGGAGAACATATGCCCTATCTTTGCGCAGCTCTTTAATTCCATAGCGGACACCGGCACCCTTCTGCCCTCACTGCTTGAGGCTTCCATTACTGATATACCCAATCCTGGGAAAGATAAGAGGCAGGGCGATTCCTATTGGCCCATTTCTCTTATAAATGTGGTTGCAAAACTGTTCACTAGCATCTTAGCAGCGATGCCAGAGCCCTACATGTCAAGCTAGTGGATCTCGGTCAGTCGTGCTTCGAAATACACTGCTAGCACCAAGCGTATTCTCCAGTTAGTGGATAAGGCTATGTGCTTGAAAAAGGAAATAATGCTCCTTGCCATCGACACTGAAAAAGCATTCAACTGGGTATTTTGTCTATCCCTAGAAGCCCATTTTGGCATAGGAGACAGATTCGGGGTCGCCTGGTTTCTTCGCAACTATGGGGTTCCGCATGCACCGGTTAATGAAATTACTTCTTCCCTCTTTCCCATCGGCAGAGTCACAAGACAGGAGTGCCCATTGTCACCCCTATTGTTTGCTCTGTATATGGAGCCAATGGTGCAGAGGGTACAGGATATCCAGCACATCACTGGGGTGCAGTTTGGGGGTGAGGAGCGTGCCATAAGCCTCTATGCCGATAATGTGATAATGGCCTAGAAGATCCACCAAGGGCTTACCGGCATTCCTAGAAGAGCTGGGGAGATTTGGTGAGACCAAGGGCTTCTGTATTACCCTTCAGAAATCTCCTCTCAGTTCCACCAACTGTGCAGACGCAGCTGTATTCCCAACACCCGCTCCAGTTGGGGGCACCTTGGTGTCCTACCAGGATGTTTAGATCGCTGCTACACTAGGTCATCTACTACCAAGCCCTAGTTATGCAGATCCACACAGATCTTGCTCAATGGAAGCACTACTGACTTTTGTGGCTCGTACAGGTGGCTGTGCTAAAAATGACCATACTGCCACTTGTGCTTTTTTTTGTTCCAAGCCCTACCTTTAGCACCCTCAGGTAGCATGCTACAAGCTTTGCAGAAATAAATTAACCTGTTTGTTTGAGAATGCCGGAGGCCACGTATGTTCCGCGACCAAGCCTACTGACCAACCAGAGAGGGGGAATTGGGGGTCCCTAGCCTCCTGTGCTACTAGCAAGAGAGACAACTCTGCTTTTTTGGTGGGATGGAGTCACAAGGTGTCAAAAATCTTTGGTGTTTTATAGACAGCATGAGAGCAGGAGAACATCTCTTGAAGGTTCCCTTCTTGCGCAAGCAACAGAGGGCCTGGGACTTATACTCCTCTCCAATTACCACAGCCACACTCGGAGTCTGGGACTGGGTAGCTACTCAGCACAGCTTGACTTCCTTCCCATCACCACTGACACCTACTGTAGGTAATGCAGAGTCTACCCTGGGTCTCCACCCCACTGCGCTCGCCGCCTGGCAAGCGGCTGGCTGCTGCTTTGTGAGCCATATGTTTGATGTTACGGAGATGTTGTGTTACATGCAAATCAGACACTGGGTCACCCCTCTAGACATATGAAAGGGAGCACAATGCCCACTCACTCCCTTTGAAAAGTGGCGGCTGTCTAAAAACAATGGCGATGCATCATCACTGAACTATACACTTTCATAATACACTCTTCTACTGAGGACAAAACTTAGGGGAGAAACAATGGGAACAGGAACTCGAGTGAGACTGACACATAAGGGATGGGAAGAGATCTACCACAGGGTGAGACATACTGCGTGACACAACACAAGCATAGAAACCACTGTAAAGATCGTGACTATTGGTACCTCACTCCTGTTAGACTTCAAGGAGGCAACCACAGCCGATATGTGGACTGTTGGAAGGGATAAAGGGCTCCCGGGACATTGCTCCACCTTTTTTGGAACTGTACAAAGCTTACGCGATACTAGAAAGCGGTCTTGGCTGTCATTGACAAATATCTTGACAGGCAACTGTCACGCTTCCCAACCAACATTGTCCTGGGATTCCCCAACCCACTGACTTTTCCACTCAAATCATGTAGGGGGCGACACATTGGCCTAGTATTGGGAGCAGCGCTTCAAGCTATTCTTTCTCACTGGGGAATGGAGAAGCTCCTGACACACACAGCATGGCTCCACAGGATGTGGTGTACACTGGAAAAGGAGCGCCAGACTTTAGCATTAACCTCTATATTAGACACTTATCGAGAACTCTAGCAACCGTAGATTCCACTGCTCTCTGCTGAAATCTATGAATTAAAATGCCCTAGATACCTACTTACACTGCACTTAACTGAGACTCTTGATAAGACACGTGTAACTGTAAGCCACGGGCACACCACACTGTTTAGGCATTCTACAGTGGAGTGAGTACAAACCGGGGGGATACAGGGGAATGAGTTGGGAATGTTTGTTTGCACTGTATATTTTGCCATATTGAACAGCAAGGGGGAGAGCTGCGTGCAACCCCTACTTACTAAGTAGCGTAATCACAAAAGTAATGACATACATTTGAAACATAAATTGGTTTATATATGAAATTTTTGTGATGGGTTGCAAATGGGGGCTGGTGGAACACTGATGTGCTGTCCTTATGTACAAATTAGCTATATAAGGGAAGGGTGTTAGTAAATTTGAAAAAGCTGCAGATATTGCTACTAAGCGGTATTAAGTGCCTTCAGATACCTCTATAACATGACCTGATGCATTGGATAATGAACTGAATGCCACTTGTGCTGTAAAGTGAACAAAACAAAAATGTTTAGGGGTTTTGTAAAGAAGGTTGTATTGCTTTTAGACAGGAACAGTCGGGAGACCAGCAGGTGGAGTAGAAAGGTTTATTTCAACAAAAACAGCATATCCACGGGAGCACGTCTGCACTCAGCAACCTCCAACTGCACAA
This sequence comes from Lissotriton helveticus, assembly GCF_964261635.1. NCBI lineage: Eukaryota > Metazoa > Chordata > Amphibia > Caudata > Salamandridae > Lissotriton > Lissotriton helveticus. The sequence continues at coordinate 1,739,331,067 of NC_136065.1, forward strand.
GTGCCTAGAGCCACAGTTGGGAGTTACTGGTTGAAGACGTCTCGAGAAATGCATCTCTTGAAGGTAAACATTCTTCAAGAGATGCGCGACAACAGAGTCAGAACATACAGCACGTGTGAGGTGTCAGAACTAGATGCGCGTGCAAATGACAACTAATCACAGAATACATAACTCTAAGCACTCTACATCTCCTCCCTCGCCACAGAATAAATAAATAAAGGAAGTTACAAGTAAACTTAACTTAAATAAAAATCTCTAAAGTGTGAAGGAAATGAACAACTCCTATGAGACCTGGAAGGTAAATCAGAAGAGGGGGCGGGGAAGGAAGAACATGAATCTTCCGCATTTTGTAACATGTCTTGAGAAGGAAAAGTAACATCACTTAACATATTTTGAGAAGGTAAAGGAACATCATTTAACACTGGAGTTTCCAGCTGAGTTGTAAAATCATAAAAGGAACAGGAGGGGCTCTCATCACCATGTTTGGTTCTAAGAACCTTCTTAGCCTGTTCAGATGTTAACTTTACAACAGCACGTTTGTTACGCCACCCTCTTTTATCTAGAAACAGTGACCCTTTAGATACCTTGAGGACTTGAGTTGGAAGTGAAAACTTTGATAAACCCTTCTTCACTCTATCAACAGTTTTCACCATGACCCAATCACCTACTACAAATGACTCTGGGACTGAAATTATTTTGGAATCAAAATTTCGCTTCTGCACTTCCTGTTGTCTTTCAACATTACTTTCAACAACTAATTTGTCTGAACAGGCTATGCATTTGGTCTTTTCCGAAGTCAAATCCTTAATCCAGGATGGACAGACAATACCAAGTGGATTCCTTTTTTTTTAATAGTCTGAAAGGGGATATGCCTGTGGTACAATGAGGAGTAACTAAGTATGCCCAAACTTTTTCCCTTAAAAAATCCTCAACATCCATACCACAAGAAGTTGCAGTCTGAATGCCCTCCTTCAAAAATCTGTTCATGCGCTCAATCAAACCATTAGACGAGGGAGAATAACAAGCAACCCTTAAGTGTTTCACATCAAACCCCTTTAAAAACTCTTCCATGACACCAGAGCAGAAGTGTGAACCATTGTCGCTGACGATTTCTCTTGGAGGACCCTCAGTCCTAAAAACTTGTTTCAAGAAACGTATTGCTGACACTGAATCTGAATTTGCACAAAAATCAAAATCAAACCACTTAGAATGATAATCCACAATTGAAACTATGTAACGCTGAGATTGTGAAAGAATCTTAAACGGACCGGAAAAATCAATGGCCAACTTGTTCCAGGCCTCTTCAGGCACTGGGACACTGTGCAACGGTAAATTCTGTAACTTCCAGTGTTTGTCTGACACCAAACAAGTACTACAAGAGTCAATCCATTCATTTACATTTCCCTCCATGGCAGGCCACCAGAAATGTTCCTTCAGCTTACGTGACGTCCCACCGACACCTAAATGACCCTGGTGAGCTGCCAAAAACTATTTTTTACGCAAGGCTAAAGGAGGACCACATCGATCCCCCCTAAAAATGACTCCATTAATTATTGTTAATTCACCAGACACCTGTGCAAAAGACTTCAAAGAGGCAGGAAGGGAACGTATTCTGGGCCAACCGGATACTATCAAATTCTTCACAGCGACAAGAACATCGTCATCTGAATAGCATTTAAGCCAATCTTCTTCTGAAATGGACAGTGGAGAAAAAACCAAGTCTTCTAAAGAGGCCACAACACACTCAACATCATCTTCCAGAACTTTATCATTATCATCTAAAGGCAACCTTGATAGAGCATCAGCTCTCATGTTTTTGCCTCCAGAAATATGGCGAATGGTAAAGTTAAATTCATGCAATTTGGAAAGAATTCTAACCAACCTTGAAGAGGCTTTCCCAGTGCCATTTCCATTTAAAAGGTGTAATAAAGGCTTATGATCACTATAAATCAAAAAGTGAGAACCCAAATGTAGACCTTAAACTTTTCAACCGCCCACGCACAAGCAAGAGCTTCTCTCTCAATGGTACTGTAGTTGCACTCAGCACTATTAAGTGACCTAGAAGCAAACCCAATGGTATGTTCTAAAGAACCATTCCACTGACAAAGAATTGCACCAAGGCCCTTCTGACTTGCATCCACATAAATACCACATTTCAGACCTGGCGTAAAAGATGACAACGCAGGCGAGTTTACAATTACCTTCTTGATGTTATTGAAGGCCATATCAGCTTCTGCATTCCACAAAAATGCAATATCCTTTTTAATTAACACCCTAAGGGGTTGAACCACCTGGGAATAGTTCATGACAAATCTAGAATAATACTCAGTGAGACCGAGAAAAGATCTCAAAGCATCCTTATTACCTGGGACAGGCACGTCTGAGATAGCTTGGGTAAGTAATAGTTTAGGTCTAATACCTGTAGTAGAAATAGAATGACCCAAATAGTCTAATTCCTCTACAAAAAATTTAAATTTCTCTTCACCAAGAGTAATGCCAACATCTCTGAAACGTGTCAAAACAGCTCATAGATCCCTGATATGTTCATCAACACTCTTTGAATGAATCGAGACTTCGTCTTGATACGCTTGGACACCCTTAATATCACATAAAACACTATCCATACATTTTTGGAATACGCTCGCGGCGCTCGCCAACCCAAAAGGGAGTCTCAAGTATTTGAAAGCCCCAAAAGGGGTTATAAATGTGGTGAGCTCCGCTGAGCATTTTGTCAAAGGAATTTGGTGATAAGCACTCCTCAAATCTAAAAGAGTAAAAAACTTTGACTCAGCAATTCCAGTGAGAAGCTCCTGTATCCTTGGTAAAGGATAACAGTCAACTAAAATGTTTTGATTTAATGACCTAAGGTCAGCGCACAAACGAATACTTGAGTCCTTTTTTTTTACGACCACAATAGGACTGACCCACAAAGATGAGTCTACTGATTCAATTATTCCTTCTTCTAACATTTTCATTAACACTTTTATCAAATCTTCCCTCACACTAAGAGGTACATTTCTCAACGTATGTATTACAGGGACCGCATTAGGCTTGAGACTAATGCGATGTTCGTAATTTTTGATCATGCCAACTGAATCATTAAAAACTTCTGGAAATTCAGAAACAATTTTGTTTACAATTCCCACATCAACAGAATTAATTGAGCAAAAACTACTTTCCTCATTTATCTGTACAGGAAATTCGGATCCAGGAACCAGCATGAGGCCCATCTTGGCAAGATCCTGCCAACCCACAATGCATTTCCCATCAGTGGCCACATAAACTTTTGTATATATACATCTGCCCAAACAAGTCACACCTGTTATGAAGAAACCCCACATTTCAATCTTTTTCCCCCCATATCCCTTTGGTATGACGTCCAAAGGATCAAGTGTAACCTTACAAGACCAGTGTGTATTAAATAAAACATCTGATATGATTGTCATGGGTGCGCCAGAATCTGCCATCATATCAATTGCTATGTGATCAACAATGACCTCACAAGTAGGATCCTTTACTCGTTCCATACCAGTGGAATCAACCATTAGAATGGAAACTAAGTGAATAGACAGAATTTCCTTTTTTACTAAACTTCTCTGTTGAACCTCTTGAGAAACACCAATATCAACAGAACTAATGGTTGCATTTTTCATTTCAGTCAATAACTTGAACATCCGAATCTTCACCTGTAAAGGAAGAAATATTATTGATTTGAAAACCTTTTTTGTTTCGACAAACAGAATGAAAATGCCCATTTCTTTGACAAAAAGTGCACTTTTTGCCTTGAGCCGGACATACAGGACTATTACCAAGGTGTGTCTTAGATCCACACCGAAAGCAAAATGTACTCGACCTCCTCTGAAATGGTCTCTGAAATGGTCTATTTCTGGAAAATACTGCATTTACACTCGAATCAGGTTGATGAAAAGGTGAAATGTTTTCAGTAATGCATTTTGAAGAGACGATTGATCTCTCAATCCCCTTTGCCATCTCTAAAACCTCAGACAAGGAAGGGTCTCTGCAGCTCAATATTCTTTCTTGTATTTTTTTGTGGCAGCATTTGTACACAAATTGGTCTCTCAAAACCGTGTCCAAGTATGCCCCAAAATTGCACTCTGACGCGAGATTCCTTAATGCAGAAATGAACTCTTCTACAGTCTCATCCTGCTCCTGACGTCTTTTCATAAAATTGAACCTTTCAAGCATAACGCTGGGCTGTTCAAGGAACTTTCTATTTAATTTCAAAATTGCAGCAGCATATTCATTCATGGCGTCTCCACTACCAGAAGATGGAAGTGGATTTGGTAAATTGTTAAAAACTTGTCTTCCTTCTTTGCCCAAATTACTGTAAAGAATTGCCATTTTTCTTTTTGCGGAGTACTCATCCGCTCCTATGGCAACTAAGTAGCTCTCGAAATTTTTAAACCAAAGTCTCCATGGTTCTTTTGGTTTACCAGGGACTGGTAAAAAATAATTCAAAGTCACAATCTGTTGATTTGTAGCCATTCTCTCCCTTTCTTTTTTATTTTTATAAAGTTATAGAAATCCTTTTTAAGCTTTAGGCAGCAAAAGCTTTAAATATCCTTGGAAGCTACTCTTTTTTCCTTTCAACTATGTTACTTGGAACAATAAATGAATCAGTTTAAACCACAACTCTTTTTTTTTTTTTAAGAAAACGTCCCAAAATACTTAAATCTCTTAAGTCTCTCAATTAGGAATAAAATTCTGAGTTATGCACTTTGATTTACCTAAATCTTAAAAGCGCTGCTCATAAATAAGGTTTCCTCACCTTCCGATCGGTTATTCTCCTTACGATCGGTAAACTGTCACCATGGCAACCCACACAAGCTCTTTAGAAGGAAACAAAATGGCGTCGATGCATGGTTACGCTCTTGCACGCATGCGCGTGATGACGTGTGTCTGGGGCGAGACCGAGATCTCGCTCACGTCACAGAGGAACTGCCAATGAGCTTGTGAATCTTGAAAAAGGATTAAAATATCAGTTTTCTTGCCGAAAGAGTCGTTTTGAAGCGGATTTTCAGGACGTGGAGTTGAGACGAAGCTTCCAGACGATGGATGAGGACGTCTCAAGATCGTGCAAAGTAGGTGATACGCTGTTTTTTGTCAAAAATCCCATCCTCGTCGCCAAATGTAAAGAAGGTTGTATTGCTTTTAGACAGGAACAGTCGGGAGACCAGCAGGTGGAGTAGAAAGGTTTATTTCAACAAAAACAGCATATCCACGGGAGCACATCTGCACTCAGCAACCTCCAACTGCACAAGTGCCTAGAGCCACAGTTGGGAGTTACTGGTTGACGACGTCTCGAGAAATGCATCTCTTGAAGGTAAACATTCTTCAAGAGATGCGCGACAACAGAGTCAGAACATACAGCATGTGTGAGGTGTCAGAACTAGATGTGCGTGCAAATGACAACTAATCACAGAATACATAACTCTAAGCACTCTACAGGTTTCAACCAAGTAACTATGGAGGAACAACAAAGATCACTGCACCACTGACCTGCACACGTAACTGATAGATATGTGGTAGGCATTTTAGAACCAAAGGCCAACGGTGATGAGGAATCCAGGTCTTGTACTATGAGATATTTTGTAGGGGATCCAGGACTGCTCACGGAAACATAGCTTTCCTACATCGCTCTAGCAATGGGGGCAAGTGCAAGGGACAATTACCAGTTGTAAAGGAAAGAAGAAGGGGCTACCTTGTGGCTGTTAGAAATGCCAGAGTTCAGTGGATACCTAAAACTTTACACAGCTTGAAGAAATAGAGGTTAGCAGCTTTGGGTATCCAGACAACTTAAGACCAAGTGAAAACAGTAAAGGTGGCATGTACCCAAGCTTTATTTAGTGGGGTGCATTGGAAACACAATACAGATCCTGCCAAGACCCAGAGGTATCAGAAGAAAGTGCTTAACAATGGGGCTAGCATAGCTGAGGCATTGTCGATTTAGTCAAAACAAGCTAGAGAGCAGGTTTGTAAGACTGTATCATTAATAGAGTAGAGAACGTGTACTAGGCAACTGGAACACCTATATAATGGTCCTACTGAACTTTCCAGCCAAATTCAACACCCTTGACATTCGCAAGCTGTTACATGACCAGGAGCACGGATGGGGTTTTAAAAATCAAGCCATGAATTGGTTTGTCTCTGCCATCTCACAATGTGAACAAATATAGGAGATTCGCTTACAAACATCAACATCCAACCATTTTTCTGTGGTTTTCTACAAAGATCGAGATTAGCCACTACATAGAAAAGTTCATCCCTTGCAGTCGTGTTTCATCAATATGCACATTATACTTAGCAGCACTTGTCGGCATTATCTGTGGAATACCTGACCCTAAGCCAAAAGTTAAGAACCTTGGCATCTGGTTCGATGCAAGACTCTGATTGTGGCAATCAGATTACGGGTTTAGTTGGAAAATCTTTTGGGGTTAAAAAATTCTAAAAAAGATCTTTGGACTTCTCCTGGAAGTCACTAGAAAGACAGCAGTCTAGGCCCTGTTCATGTCCAGGTTGGACCACTGCAATGTCTTGTGTCTGTGAGTCTCACAGTCTAGACTAATGAGACTCCTGTGTATGCAGAATGAGGCAGCTCATCTGCTGTGAAACCTCTCGAGGCAACCTCGCCCACAAGCCCAGCTCTGGATTAATTGCACTGCCTACCTTTGAAGAAAAGTATATTTTTCAAAGTCATGTGTTACTGCCTTAGAATCTCGAGTGACAAAGATTGTAGACTTTTGTCAAACCTTATTTTCCTAGAAGGGATTTCAGATCAACAGGGGCTCTTTTGGCTTGTGTTCCTAAGGTGAAAAGAGCACCCACCAGATGGTGTTGCTTTAGTTTTCTAGCCTCCAAGATGTGGAATTCTCTTACCCTTTCACTAGGACAGGAAAATATTTTATCCTTTCAAAAGAAACTAAAAATGTGGTTGTTTAGATTGATCTGATGGGCTTTCTCCTTTTAGCATGTTGTTTGGCCCTATGTCCGGGAGTGAAACCTTAGCGCTGGAACACTTCGTCATAAGTAACTAGGTGCTGTACAAGTTATTTTATTATTATTAATATTATTATAATGTGAGATAAAATTTACTGAAAGTGCAGCAAGATTAATATGCTAATTCTTACATTTTTTATAATTTATCAAAAGGCATATCCTTTTCAATATAATCAGAAAAGTGTATTTGAGCCTGGTACTGTATTAGCCAGAGACGAATCTTCAGATTTCTTTCTGGTAAATTGGTCAGATGAAGGCCATCGGTTTCTTGGAGCGAACACCGGCTAATGATCTTGGAATACCACAACTAAGACAAAGACAAAGCAAGACCTTCTTGAAGAATGAACACCAGGCTTATTATTCAGCCTAATGTTTTTGGGCTAGAGGCCAACTAAAGAAGCTCATATATTGTTGGTGCTACGATAGATGTCTAAAGGGCTAAAAGACAGGGACTGGTTGATGTTAGAAATAGGGGTCTCTAGTGCCTCAGCCTCCTGTCACGAGCACGAATCCGATTCTTCTCTTCACGAGTCAATCTTTCCCAAAATGTTTCCTCCTTGAGGCCACTGCCATCTTGGTATTCTGGCTTGAGATCCTCCAGCTCAGATTCCTCCTCAGAGTCATCTGCTAGTGTTGCTTCCCAGTGTAGCACCTCAAAGCTATGCAGGGCTGCCTCAAGATCCTTCCTTATAGATCGCCTCTTCACAGGTAGACCCCTCTCCTTGCAAAAGACTTTTAGTTCCCTCATCTTGTAGATGTGCAGGTGCCAAAAGTTAACTTCCATTTTAACAAGGCCCAACAGGTGCAACAACTAACCAGAGTTCCAACAACCAAATTCCAAAGGGAAACAGGGAAAAATAGTATGTGGTTGCGTAATAGTCTGCATGCTATTAGTATTGAACACCAATCACTGTATGGAAGACACAAATCCAAATCCAGATCCTCACTGCTGACCATCAATGTTAGAAATGGGGGTCTCTAGATGGCAGAGGTAGGTACCTTTGTCCAAATAGGGACCCTTGCTCCTAGTCAGGGTAAGGGGGATGCACTTAAAAAATAACCCCTGCTCACTCCCTTGGTAGCTTGGCACGTGCAGACAGGTGTATCTCAGAGGCAGTGTGTAAAGCGTTTGTGAACACATACAGTAATACAGTGAAAACAGTACAAATGGACACCACACCAGTTTAGAAAAATTAGTAATCTTTATCTAAACCAATCAAGACCATATGACAAAAATCTACAATACAGTAATAAACATATGATTTTCAAATGGAAGAAATAGTTCAGATCAAAGGAAATTGCAGATGCAACACTTTTCACACAAAGTACCTTGGATGCGTCGCGCACACAAACAAAAAGGGCTGCAGGGAAGGTGATACATTGGTTCCTTACACTCAGGGAAGGTGAAATGTCAGTTCCTTGCTCCGGGGGAGGTGATGTGTCGGTTCCTTACTGCTGCAGAGGGGATGTGATGCGTCTGTTCCTTACCGGTGAGGAGGTGATGCGTCGGTTTCTACCTGCGTGGGGAGGTGATAGGTCAGTTTCTTACTGCGTCCCCCAATGATGCGACAGACCTGGCGTCTCGAAGCGAGGAGACGCGTCGGAATTGGTGCGGCGATCTCGAACTTCAAAGATCAGTGCACTCAATGCGGTGTGCGGCGATTTCTCGAGCCACGGGCAGGCGCTGTGACGATTTCTTCGACGATGTGTCGCAAACTGGTGCAGATGTGTCATGCTTCTTGTTGTTGCTTTGCTTTTCCAGCTCACAACAGCCAGAACAACCTCCAGAGGCCCATAACAGCAACAGGCGCCTCTTGGCAGGTCAGTACTCCAAGCAAGGAAGTTCAAGGGAGCTGGGGATGAAGTCTTTGTGTCCCTAAGACTTCACAGCTGGAGGTAAGCTTTTCTTTAAGCCCTTGGAGATCTTCTCTCAAGCAGGGGACACAGCAAACCGCAAAGTCCTTTTTCCCTTTCCTTGGCAGAAAGTAGCCACTACAGGCCAACCCCAGACAGCAAACAGCACAGGGGCAGTATCCCTCCTCAGTTTATTCAGCTCTTCTCCTTGGCAAAGGTTCCTCTTGATTTCCCAGAAGTGATCTAAAAGTTTGGGGTCTGGGACCCTTTTTTTATACAGTAAATCTCTTTGTTCTCTACTGGCCCATGGCTCTGAGCCCAGTCCAAACCAGTTCTGGGTGGCACTTTGCAAGTGAACAACAACCTCCATTGTTATTGTGAGCCCTGGCTCCAGGCACACCACGGGGGGAGGAGGGGGGAGCCATCATTGTGGATAGGCACAGCCCTATTTCTGTGCAGGTGCTACTCCTCGCACCACTCCAAATGCAGACCAGGCCTATTCAGCCCAGTGCTGACTCATCCAGACTCTCTGGAGCCACCGCACATCCCCAGACCCTGTCACTCCAAAGCCAGACAGTCAATACACATCTTAGCAGAGGCACATTGGATGGCTAAGCAAGAAAATACCTACTTTCTAAAACTGGTATTTTAAAAGACAGAATGTAAAAATCACCCTCACTAAAAGATGCATTTTAACATTCTGAGTTCAGGCATGCTAAACTTTATTTTCCTACCTTGTTCCAAGGGGTAGTTAGGCTTATAAGATGTTATAAGCAAATTTCCCATTCTATCCTATGGGAACAGATAGTTTTGCAACCGTGAAAAAACCAAATTGTCAGTATTTCACTATCAGGACGTTCCACACACACAAGGGCATGTCCTCCCTTTCAAATACACTGCACCCTGCCCACAGGGGTACTTTGGGCCTCCCTTAGGGGTGACTCACATGTAAGAAAAGGAAAGGTTAGGGCCTGGCAAGTGGGTCCACTTGCCAAGTCAACAAGGCAGTATTAGACTGCACACAGGCTCTGCAATGGCAGGCCTGGGTTACATTTACAGGCTGCTTATGTGGGTGGCACAATCAGTGCTGCAGCCCAACTAGCAGCATTTGATTTACAGGCCCTGGGCACACACAGTGCACTGTATTAGGGACTGACTAGTAAATCAAATCAGTCAATTATGGAAACACCAATCCACACATCCAATTTACAGGGAGAGCATATGCACTTTATCACTGATCAGCAGTGGTAAAGTGCCCTTAGTCATAAAACCAACAAAAACAGGTCAGAAACAGAAGGACACCAAGCAGCAAATCTGGCGATAAACCCGCTGTAAAAGCCAGGTCTACCAGAAAAATATTGGTTCCATCATTCAACACAATGAATATCTGAAACAACATCACTATGTTGCAATTCTTTTTAATATTTTGCTTACTCATTTATTTAATTGCCAGTATATTGTTTATTTTTATAGTTATATTTACACATTTTATCTGGACTACATTGTGACCTAGGTTTTCATAAATTCTTATAAAAATATATGGTGTGGACTTGTGGGTATGTCAGTCTAAGGTGGAAGGAGTTTCAGAACTTACTAACAAACAAATAGACCTGTAGTATCACAGAAATTATTGTTGCCCAGAATGCACCATCCTCATATAATGCGTAGGTGGTTTGTGGTTAGCCAAAGAGATGAGGGGTCTAAAGCTGGACTCTATTTAGAACAAGATGCAAATAACATATCAGTTTAACTAATTAACCCCCTGTTTGAAGGATCTTCATTTGGCCTTCTTGGAAAGCTAGGATGAAAAGTAAAATATACTGCCTGGGATATAGCTACTCACTGGAAGTACCTTCTCTATCTCGCAAATTTGCTGTCTGTCTCAGAAGGCCTTTGAGGTCTAAGGTTCAAGGACACTCTCCTTCTTGAGACACCATCATTCAGAAGAAGGCATGTCTTGAAAACCTCTCTCTCTAGTTTTCTTCTTAATTTTTAGAAGTCTCTTCCTAAACAAATAAGGACTATACCAACACTTCCCTCTTTCTAAAAATGTCTAAAACTCACCAGTTTCATCTGCACCTAAACTAAAACCTTCATTTACTCTCAGAATTTTTGGGTGCAGTTGAAATGATGAGACATTGCAATGTATTGCTTTTCTACATTCTTCTCACTGCTTTTCCTATTACATCATCTCTCATAATCTCTCCATATCAATAGGGGTTGTTTGTCTGTCAATCAAATCACCCCCAATCCAGGCACTGAGGTCTTGCAGGTCTTCAGTCAAAGAGCCAGGTCTTGAGTCCCTTTCTGAAGTCAGCAAGTGAAGTTATGGTTCGGAGGTGGAAGTCGTTCCAGGACTTGGCGGTGAAGTACGAGAAAGAACAACCACAGCTGTGGCTTCAGCAGATGCAGGGGACATGGGCATGGCTGAGAGAGGCAGAATTTAATTGTCTGTTGTGTTTGTGGAAGTGCAGGAGGTGTTTGGTGTAGGAAGCTCTCTGGCTGTGGAGGGCTTTGAAGGAGTGGGTTAGCAACTTGAAATGGCATCTCTACTGGACGGGGAGCAAGTGGAAGGTGATGCTGGTCCATTGGGGGAGGTTGAGGATGAGTCTGGCCACAGTGTTCTGTTTGGTTTGGAGTGGCTTGAGGCGTTGTCTGGTGTTTTCGGCGAAGAGAGCATTTCCGTAATCTAGTCATCTGGGCACAAGAGTTTCTGTGACTGTTTTCTTGGTGTTGATGGAGATCCATCTCTAGTTCTTTCAAAACATGCAGAGGGTGTGGAAGCAGGAGGAGGATACTGCGTTGACCTAGCATTTCTTTGTGAGTTTTCCATCCAGGATGATGCTGAAGCAGTGGGCGGGGTCCTTGGGGGTCAGTGTCGGTCTGAGTTTGGTGGGTCACCTGGTGTCGTCCCAAGGTGAGGTGTTCCATCCTGAAAATAAGCACTTCCATCTTGTCCGTGTTCAGCTTCAGGCAGTTGGACCTCATCCAGTCAGAGATGTTAGTCATGGCATTCTGGAAGTCGGTTCTGGTGGTGGTGTGGTCTTCCGTATGCGAGAGGATGAGTTGGGTGTCATCTGCATAGGAAATTATATTGAGTCTGTGGGTGCATATGACGTTGGCCAGTGGGGTCATGTAAGCATTGAACAAGGTGGGGCAGAGGGAGGAGCTTTGGGGGACTCTAGTATGCACTTATTGTTAAATGTAAAGAGCACTAATACTTTGTGGAGCAGCCTGTACTTTATAAAACTATTTAAAAACTTTAAAAAAAATATTGAATATATTCACTGATGAAAGGATTTCAAGTCTACTGATATCTTATGTCTGTGGTGAATTTAGAATGGATGATGGTGATTAATTAAAGAAGTTGAGCCTGTATCCTAGCAAGGTTAGAGAGAACATTTTGCCTGTGGCGATGGTATCCAAAACCAGCAGTCACTGTTTTTTTTAGAGTAGCATGGTACACAGTGCCAAGAGCCCAAACAGAAGCTAAAGGATAATAGACAGGTGAAAAAACCACTGAGAGGCTTATCATAGAGCTCACAATATTACTTTTCTCTGTAATAGAGCATTATATCGGACTGGGGCAGAAGCAATTAAGGCTTACATTACTATATATGCTTCTAGTCAATCTCTGTGTTCAGCTCATTTGATCCTAGCATCTGATGTAGGCATGCAGCTGTCAGAAAGCATTTTCCGTTCAGGCTCTGGGCCCGCCTTCTGCCATTCTCAGAACCACTATGAACTTTTGACCTTTTGTGAGAAATGGTAGTCTCTTTGTCTTATTCTTACACTTTATAACCACTGGCCCTAACTTCTCTGTTTACAGATTCCATTCCAGTTTGAGTTTCTTTTCTTACTTTATTAGCACTGGGTGCCTTTTTGGTGACTCTCAGAGAAGTAATGCAGGCCTCAACAGCCCCTGGGTGCTGGGGGGCCTGCAACCTTTCGATACTGTGCCCCATGATATATATATATATTTGTCAAGCACAATTGTATACAGTCCATCTAATAAATGCAATTCCTCCTTTAATATCAGTTTTGAAAAATTCATTTGACCCTGTAGTAACGGTGGCGTTCTTGGACAGAGAGCGCTGCTAAAGGTTTGCACACAGGATTGCGTGGTCACTGTTAATATATTGGTAAATATTTCTGTTGTTTGGTGCCTTGTAAGAAATTGGTCCACTGTCCAGTTTTTTGTGTTTTCAACTGTGCCCCATGATATTGTGCCCTGAGTTAAAGGGCAAGTTGTTATGAAGTAAAATGGGAAATTAAAAACAGGGACCGGATCACTGCCCTAGGAGGGAGCCTAGAGGTGGCTATCAATTGAGCTGCATGAGAACTTTAAAGCATCCCAGAGTCTCTCAGAATACAGATGACCATCTTTCACTGTATTTTAAGGATACTAGGGATAGTAGATGCTCAGACAAGAGGACCAGCAGGATGTCAGGTGACTCCCGCGGATTAAATCTGAATGGGCTACTAGAGGCTTTAGGCAGAAAATAATGACTTCTTATAGTCACTATTTCTGAAATAATAAGACAAAATTCGACTTCTGCATTAAGTTGGATTTTGTTTAACTAGGAGAACTGGTGTTAGAAGTAGTTTTCTAGCTAGTGCCAATCTGAAATTAGCTTTATTAAGTGTTACAAAGAAAGCCCAGAGATTTCTATAGCACAGCCAACCTTGCTACAATGAAAAAAGGGTTTGTAGCCTTTTTTACAGTAAGGTCATGTAAAAACATGCAATACATATGTTCTATTTTAAACAGTATGTACCCTGCCTTAGAGGAGGTAAGGCCTTTTTTAGGCGTGGCTCACTACTATTTAAAAAGAAAATTTAGCATTTCTACTACTAACAGAAGTGGCTAGGGGTGACCTCGCTTGGGACTTGGAGGGACTTCTTGCCGGTTCATGGTGATTCAAGGACACGTCTTGTGGGGCTGTAATTGATTGCGTTTTACATGCTTGCTGATATTTATACTTTTCTATGGCTTCTGTCTATACGATTTTAGTATGCGGGGGTGGGAGGGACCGGGTATCTGAATTGCCGGCCCTTCTCCTCAAATTTTTTCTTTATTGTTTTCTTCTCCTTCTTATCTTTACTTCTTTTCTTTAGGGTAATTCTGGGGCGACAGGCACGCTGTTAGTGGGGTAGGCCATAGCCATTACGGTGATGTAGGGTGGCGGGTGTTGGGGGGGTTTTGTTATTTTAGTTTCTTTTGTTCTATGGTCCCTTTCTCTCTTTCTTCTTAGTAGGGTTGGCTGTATCTCCCTCTTTCATCCTTTTTTCTGTCGGGCATCTGCACTTGCCTCTATTTTCTTGTCTCGGACGAGTGGGTTTTCCATATGATGTTCTCGCTAAATTGCTCGCCATTGTTTGACCTTTACTCCTGGCCTGCCTTCGGCGGGCGTAGTGTGTTTTTTGGCCTTATTGCTTATCATCGATTCCTGATTGCGTGGAGGGATACGCCCCTCCCGTCTCTTCTTGTCTATTGCATAGTGTGATGCCTCTGATGATATAGCCGCAACTACTTTCAATATTATAAAAATGAAACCTCTCTTATCCTTGTGCTTCGTTGTGCTACAACCACGTATTATGACTACACCGTGATTAACCCTTGACCCGTAAACATTTGCAATGCTCCTGTTTCTATCTCCTGAGTTTGCGGCCGGCCCCTGTGGTTGTAGGCCTGCGCCTGTACTGCTTTGTGAATCAATAAAGGTTTAAAAAAATAATAATAATAATTTAGTCTTGCAGGTAGAAATGGTAGCTTTAAAACTGCTTAGCTAGGCTGCTGTGGCTGGCCTAGAGTCATGATTTACATTTTGTCTTTAGTGGTGACACAATGAGGCCCTAAGCACATGGGGTGCCACATGCTAGGGGCCTATAGGTAAGCTAAATCTGCCAATCAGGGATTTTAACTAATTCAACAAGTTTTCTAGGGTTCAGAGCACATGCACTATAAACGCCAACAGTTTCAGTTCAAACAAATGAGACAGATCATGTAAACAGGTGTTTTCATACAAACAGCTTTCTACAATTAAGGCTCCCAGGGGCATCTTTACAATAGAAGTGATGGAGTGTGGCGTTAGCCTTCTTGGCTTAACGCCGCGATCCACTTCTGAAATGCAGGGCTGAATCATATTTACAACAATATGGTGCAGGCCTGCATTTCCCCCTAAACCTAGCTGCCTAGCATCTCTTAACACTCTGACTGTAATTTGCTGCAAAAAGTGGTTTGTGGTGAGCCAAGTGGACATTACAGTACCTGCAGCCCATTGGCCCATCTGAAAAATCAACACTCAATTGTATGGGAAGAGCACCTCCAAAAGATAGCTACTGGTGAGAGAGAAGAAGAAGTTGAACTGATGGAAGGAGTTGGTGGTGTGGAAGAAAAGGATATCAGCACCATGCACAGCAGCCCTGTGACTGTCACACATTCTCACCCGCAGCAACCTCATAATGGCAGAAGGGACAGAGCATACAGTCACCTCAGAGCACCCAAGCAGCCTACCTATCTTCCTCCCCATAGGTCACTAGTGGGGATATTACAAAGAAACTTAGAAAATACAAAGAAAACAGTCAGCACAACTATCCATCAAGGCTCTGTTCAGCAAGGAGTCACTGTTCCTCGGAACCCAAGAGTTCCTCAGTTTTTACAATGGGTAGCTGACTAAAATGCTAGTGGTTGATGTTCTCACTTTTTCTTTAGGGAAGGAGAGGAGTTTCTGAAATTTGTGGAGACCTTCTGTAGAAAATGGAAGGTTCCAAGCTGCCCTTGCCCCACTGCAGATTGTGCTCCATCAGGTTGTTACCCCTTGCAGGACCTCTTATCAGCATGAGGGGGAGGTAGCGCTGCCCGTATGAAATGAGTGAAGTCACCTCTATCTCACAAAAAATGTTGTGTGGCTTGACCTCCTTGCACCTCCGTTGGCAACAGGGTGTACGAGATGGCATGGCGGCGCTGCCTGCCCCGCCTTAGCTGGACGAAGGTACGTGGAAAAAACAGACAAACAGGAAACTCAAGGGGCAGTCAAAAGAAACAAAATTGGAAATAACGTTAACAAAAGAGTAGATATGGACAGGAATAGGGTGGATGAACGAGGATGGGCCTGGGAAGTTCGGAAACAGGGGGTAAAGCTTGGCAGGAGCAGACTTTAGAATTCAAAATGGCTGCATACCTCTACAACGTGTCTGGCCATTTTTCACTATTTGCAAGTCTAGTGGTATTTTTGAGAATGAGGCATGATTACATGTAATTTCACATAGTTTCCAGTAATGTCCAGGACATCAATTATGGAAGTTTTGCACACCACTTGTAGCATCCCAGTATCACTAGGTTTTTCCTAGGAAAAGTTCAAGGAACTGAGGTTGCTATCTAGTTTTGGATGCACCACCAACGCTGTGGTAGGATTGTCGGATGTTGCACATAAAAGTGGCTGTTAAAATCAGATCTACTATCTATCAATATCAAAATACATACACTTCTCTTAAAAGGCTTTAGGGATATGTGTACGCAGTTCCCATTGGGTGAAATTGTTCACATTAGCGACTGAAGTGAGACATGTTATGTTGGCCTTTATGATGAAAACAGTACATCTTCAGATAGACGTCAGTGTCAAAATAAGGATCATCATTGTCGAGTGACACATATGTGTTGAGGTCATACAACTGCTAATTACGTGTGCTAATGTCCCAATGGGTCACAGATTGACCTGGTCTGTGGGT
This sequence comes from Lissotriton helveticus, assembly GCF_964261635.1. Classification (NCBI taxonomy): domain Eukaryota; kingdom Metazoa; phylum Chordata; class Amphibia; order Caudata; family Salamandridae; genus Lissotriton; species Lissotriton helveticus. The sequence goes on from NC_136065.1 coordinate 1,739,347,669, forward strand.
GTTAACCAGAGGCCCATGCAGGTCATGTGATAGCTGAACTGCTGCCGGTGGTCCTAAAATTTTAAAAGGGACTTTGTCCCAAAAGATATCATGAGATAATGAGTAGGCAGTGACTTTGACTAAATGACTGCGCCTAGCCCCACAATGGGAAGATGAATGTGACTTTAATTCTTGTAACAGGAGATGCTAGAAGATGCCAGCAAGGATAGATGCAATGCATTATCTTTAAATTGCTAATGATAAATAGGGCTACTGGTTTAATCTCCCTCTGCATTTATCCATATTAATCTTTGGCCATCTTATTGGTACTTATCCATAGTTATTTTTTGTTTTGAGAATAAGTGTAGTCGTAAAATGGTATATTTCCACATCTATTTATCTGATAAACATGCGCTCATACTTTGATGCCTCTCGTGTTCTACCAAATTAGGCAGCCAAATATAGCAAAACACTATGCCCACATGGTAAATATCAGCATTATACTACAAATATATGTTAGCAAATGCCTGTATTTAGGGAAATGTTAACTCGTTTTTTTAACTCCCACTGCAGTCTATCTGCTCAGCTGTTTTCCTGGAATTCACAAAAGAAAGTATGGAAAGTTACTTGTAAGAAGCACAATTTTCGTTATTTTTCTGCTTTTAAAAATACATACAGATTGGAAACATATTGTTTTCTGTCAATATTTATCTGTAAAATTCAGTAAAAATGGAAAACTGGGAGGCATATTTATAAGTCCCTATCACAACCACACCCTCACTTTTCATGACGTTGTGGTGGCAATAGGGGCTTCGACTTAGTTATAGTGCAGTGTTATGCCACTTAACATGACTTAGCACTGCCTTGTAAATAAGGCACCCTTTCATGCTATTCTTAGCATGAAAGGGGAGGGCACCCGTTCACACCCATTGACTTTGTCGCTGCCCCATATTTACACGGGTGGTGTGAATATAGGGCAGTGCCAAAATTAAGAACAAGGAAAACCTAGTCTTATCCTGGCGCAGTGAGGAGAAATGATTAATTTCTCCTCGTTTTTGCTGTTTCCATGTGTGCTGCGTTGTGTAAATGTAAATGTAAATGTAGACGTACTTGTAAAGCGCACTGATACTCCTGAGTGTCCTGGCGCTGTACTCATACCGCTAGGGAACCCTTACTGGTTTTTTCCCGTGAAATGTCCACTCCTGGGCATCCCCAGGGTGCAACCAGGCATCCCTAGCACTGTAGGGGGGCCGTTGTGGAGACTGTGTCACAAGCGGCCATTTTGTCTTTTTTCTCTATGCCTTTTTCTGTGCTAGCCATGTGAGAGACAGCATTTGTGTCTTTGTTCTCCATCCCTCCTACCTTGTCCACCCTCCCTTCCTATCGCTGTAGGGGGCCGTTGTGGAGACTAAGCAAGCTATTGCCCAGAGTTGCAGCGTGGGACCCATGCTTAGAGTAGGCACCGAGGCAAGAAACCAGGTCCGAGGAATTATGAACCCAAGATCCGTCGAGACCAGCCAAGGTGGGAATTGAACCCTGGTTCCGGGCCAGACCTCTGCATCAGGGTCTGCCGCTCTAACCATTGAGCCACACTTCTCCACTGTGTAGCACATATGGAAACAGCAAAACACCATTTATTGTATGCAGGAAGGTATCTCTTCCTGCGCTTTAACAATCATTTAAAAAAATGATGTTTTGCAACTTCTATATGTGCTGCATTAAGCAGCACACATAGAAGTTACAAAACACCATCTAAAGATTGTTTATGTGCAGTAAGGAACACCTTCCTCCACATAAACAATCTTCCCCTGCAACACAGACATCCTTGCACTATGGTGCAAGGGTGCCAGCATTGGTGCACCTATGTCCAATGGAAGAGCAGTCACAACATCTTCTTGCTCTTCTCCTCCCTTTCAAAGATCAGTTGTAGCAGACTGTGATTGCTGTTGATTTTCCTGTGAAGATTCTGTTTGCCACTGGGACAATTCCATATCCGAGTCACTGCTCTAGGCCATGAATGTAGTTGGTGCAGCGATGAAAAGCATCTGCTTCAGTTTTGATGGTGTTAGTGGTGTGGTTGTTGTTCATGTGGTAATCCTCCTCCCAGCTTCTTTCTGTCCAGCAGAGGGTGCAGCAAGTGCACCGCGTTAGAGGCATGGATGACAAATACAAAATTTCCATCATCCCATAGCCATCAAGGTAGGAGGGATGGAGAACAAAGACACAAATGCTGTCTCTCACATGGCTAACACAGAAAAAGGCATAGAGAAAAAAGACAAAATGGCCGCTTGTGACACACTCTTACACACACACACACACACAAGCAGGCACTACAAAGGAGCCATAGAGAACAAAGAATATTGCTGCCTTTCTTGTATGGAGCACCTTCCTTCACCCAAAAAGCAGCTCATAGCACTGTAGAGAAAGGATCACACAAATATATAGCTACCCAAGATATGTCTGAGCCCACCCATTGGCTTGGTTTTCACCCACCTCCAGTAAATCAGCAATATCAGAAAAGAAACTTTGAAAAGTTGCAACAAAAAACATAATATTCAACCATCTCACACATACATAAAATCACAAAAAGTGGTGGGCAAGCACATGAGGAATAAGGTTGCTGAGAAGACAGAAAAATATATGGCTACATTGGCATGGACTTCAAGAGCCATCCTAACACTAGTCAGCCACAGGCATATGCAGATAAAAAGAATTACCAACATTTTGCATGCCTACATCACCATTCATTAGCCCCTAAAATGGTTAAAAAAAGTATCTATAGAAATGCAGCAGTGAGAATGTGGAGAAATACATTAATAAATAAGACCATTGCTATTGTAGAGCTGAGAAAAAATGTCTGCTAGACACTCATTTTCCAACCTTCTCAGTACAGGAGTCTAGTATTTTTTATTAAATGTACAATTAATTAAAATCATTACAGTAAAAAGTGCTCATCATATTGCAGCGAGAACAATAATTAAAAACTATTTGTGACAGGAGTTTAAAATACGTTTTGATAAAAAAGGTTTGAGTCCCCTCTCCAAGTTTCACCAAAGTCGGTCTTCCCCAGAGTTAGTGTTTATGGAGGTGTGGTTTTAAAGGTGGCCTTGGCTCCCATGTTGTTTAATGGGTGGCATTGTCAGGTAATGATTTCTTCCCCATGGCCTCTAGACCATTCACCATGAGAGAGGTTTTCCTGACTGGGATGCTGGAAGTGCAGACAAGCATCGATGCACGGACTAGGCCACCTCAGCATCCTTGCGCTGAGTTTGCAGTGATCTTCTCCAGAGTTTTATTGCATTCATTTGCCAGTTTTAAGTCAGTCCTAATATGATGGATAAATGTACCCAGTCTGACTAGAATCATTGTGCTGTTTGTGGAAAAACACATGGCTGATGCTTCGCTGCAGGATTTTGTACCATTGGTGGAGCAAACCGGACGCAGTAATCGCCTTCTTTCCTTGATAAGACTGGGGCAACAACATAGCAGGTGGAGCCACGATTCCCTCTTGTATGGGCAGAGTCTGCATTTAGTGGCTTCCCCTCTGCGAGCCCACACAGGATTAAAATCCGGAATTCCTAGGGTGATTAGTCTCATGAACAAGATTTTACTTTGACTGATGGTGTAATGACGTCACTTAAATAATCCTGAGCTTTGCCTACTGTGTAAGAACTATTCAAGGAGTCTAAGAGTGGACTTGAACGAAGGGATTTACAGTCCAGATCAAATGAGATTTCACACACTTGTTTATTTATCACTTTTTTCCATGTGTTCATGGGGATGTCCGGCCTCGATATGCTTTCTCTCACTATATTGACAGATCACAGGCAGTCTCTCTGGGCCCATATCAATCCGCCAAACTGTCACTACCATGTGGGGTTCCTCAAGGCTCATCCCTAAGTCCGACACTATTCAATATCTATGTGTCGGACCTTGCTAAAGTCATCAAAGCATATGGGATGAGTATAACCTCCTACGCTGATGATACCCAACTGGTGTTGGCCATTAAAGACAATGGACCAGAGGTGGCAGAACGATTTCAACAGGGAATGCTTGCAATCAGTGAGTGGATGGCATCTAACTGCCTTAAGCTAAACTCCGATAAGACGGAGGTACTTATTTTCGGACCCCTTCGACCTGATTGGTCGTCAACCTGGTGGCCACTATCCATGGGAGAGCCGCCTAGGCCAGCACTTAAGGTTAGGAACCTGGGAGTAACATTCGATGTGGACCTAAATTTTATGGCACACGCGAATAAGGTAGCGGCAACAGCCCATCAAAAATTAAAACTGATCAGGAAAATTCTTCCATTTCTTCCTGATACAGCCGCAAAAACCCTGATCAGCTCCCTGGTTTTAACATCTCTTGACTACTGCAATGGGCTATTTCTAAATGCCCAAGCCAGGATAATAAACAAGCTTCAGTCATTGCAGAATGCAGCAGCACGGCTTCTTTCAGGAACACCCAAATTCTTTCCAATTTCTGACACCATCAAGAAATATCATTGGCTAACGATCCGCAACCGAATTAAATTTAAATCTTTATGCATAGTGTACAAAGCACTGCATGACCAGGCTCCCCACTTCTTTAAGGAACAGTTGACACCTTATAAACCAACTAGACTGCTCTGATCGACCACTTTGAACCAACTAGTGGTCCCTCGATCTAAGACAGTCTCTTGGGGAGATCGTCGCTTTCTGGTTGCGGCACCTAAGTTATGGAATACCTTGCCACACTGCATCAAGACGTCACCTTCACTTTTGCAGTTCCGTAAACTATTAAAAACCTGGTTGTTTGATCAGTAATCTAAGACATTTTCTATGAGCCACAAGGGAAATAACGGAATCACTCAGCACCGAGACGCCCACGGGTATTCGCCGCACTTAATAAATCATAAAAATAAATAAATAAATAAATATATTCAATGTCTCAATCGCTTTATCGAGTGCAGAATGCCAGGGCGTGCCAGGCTCTTCAAAGATTGAGTTTAGTTGGAGTTTTAAGGAGTTAACCGGAGCCCTTAAAATCCTGAGGTAGAGTTTTATGATGTCACCCTGATACCTCAGGTCCGGCCTTGCCATTCCCATCTCCAATCTTAGCCTTGCTTGCCTTGCTGCCCTTGGGATTTAAAACACTGTTTTATAAGCTTTAGATTGCGCTGTATTTAAGTAGGCCTGCAGTAACCCTGGGAAAGCCTGGTGGCCATAGCTGATTGCAGGTAGCAGTTTCGCTTTCATAGCTTTCAATATTGGGCCGGCGGTTGGACTAGTCAGCTGATTGTTTAGTTGTTTGAGTAAATATATGACCCTGTTAGCCGTAGTACTTTGATGTTTCAAATGGGCAGTCGCCTTAGCCCGACCCGTCAGCCAGACCCTTAGGTAATTGTATGACACCGCCGTCTTGATTTGCAGGTTACCCAAATGCCATTGTGCTTTCTTTTTCTGATGGTAGGACCCAAAGATGACAACCTTGGTTTTTCCTTGGTTTACTGACAGATTATTGATATTATTAAATTGATTTAAAGCAGTTAGGGCTCTTTGGGGACCCACTTTTGTGTGCTCCATTATGGCAGTGTCGTCAGCGTATTGGAGCACTGGCAACCTCATGTTTCCTAGTCTTGGAGTTACTAGGCTGGCTTCTTTTAGGACTTCGCCCAAATCCGCTGTGTAAAGATTGAAAAGAATGGGAGCCAACATGCAATCTTGTTTCAGCCCATTCTCCGTGTTGAGTTTCGAGGACACAGTGCTGGCGCTGGTATTGACTCTTACCCAGGTATCTTCATAAAGCGATCTTATTGTCTTCAATAGGTTCGGTGGAATGCCCCAGTTTTCTAGCTTCCACCATAATCTTCTATGCACCACTTTATCGAAGGCTGTGCTGTAATCCACAAAGCAGCAGAAAAGTGGGGGATGGTTCTTCGTGGTGGCCTGGGTGGATAAATAGGCCAATGCCAGTTCGTTATCCATGGTCGATGCCTTTGACCTGAAGCCCGTTTGATAAGGTGGTATAATGCTATTCTCTTCTGCCCACCCTCCAAGTCCTTTAGTAGAAGGCGAGCGTAAGCCTTGGCTTCAAGGTCAAGCAGGGCAATAAGCCTATAGTTCGAAGGTTTTAGGCGGTCTCCTTTTTTTGAATTGGGACCAAAATGGAACCCCTCCAGGAATCGGGGGTTGTTGATGATTGAAATGTATGGACAAATAAGGGAGTTAGCAAACCTGCCCAGAAGTTGGGGGACTTTTTAAAGACCGGTGCTGGAATTCGATTTGGTCCAGGGGCCCCATCGTTCTTCATGTTCTTAATGATCTTACTGACCAAATGGGGCTTTAGCTTGGCTGGTATTTCATCATATGATTCTGCCAGCGTTCTCTTACCCTCAGGCCAGTTATCTTGGCTAGCTTTCGTGTCACCTGGAGCGATGTTTGTTTGCCGGTCTGGGCCCTGTTTGCCAGGATCAGCAGTAGGATTTTTGTGCTGCTGTCTGATTGCTCACTTTCCACAAGCCCTTGGGTACCACTAAATAATACACTGCTGTATGCATACATGTCCATGCCAATACACCGAATTCCCTCTTGAAATTGCCTCTGCTTCAAAAGGCGTTTTTAAAAAGAAATTTAAATTGTACAAATTGCTTGGGGGTCCCCTGCTTCCAGTAGTGATTTAGTGGGGGTCCTCAGGAGTCAAAAGTTTGGGAACCACTGCCCTAGATCAAATACAAACGGGTAACATAGAATGGGTGAAATTCCTGAGTACAAAGGGGGACACACACGGCGACTCAATAGTAGTGGGATTAAAGCAAATAAAAACACAACAAGCCATCGTAAACAACGCTATTCAACTCGCGGGATGGGGCATTGACGTTCAGGCGATGTCGAATCCAAAATATCCTCATGTCCTGGCACCAGTCAACAGTGCAAAGGCCCCGTGGTCAATCCTCCACGGGACAAATGGCTCGGGCGCCTAGAGCAAAATTTAGACAGCCCCCAAGGTCCCAACGGGGATCAGGATTTCCTGCAAAAACAACCACCGGGTCATTAGTGCAGGCCCCCCGCACTTAATCAACTAGGAAGGATAAGCGGGTGGAACCAGCATTCCTAATATTAGAGAAACTAGGCCTGCAGGGGCAGGAATAAGGCGAAGACCAGTTCACAAAGAGAAATTAAATGTAATCTCCTGGAACATAGCAGGAATAAGCAAAATCAGTGGCAACGAAAACTTGAGGCTGGAAACTGCCGACATACTCTGCCTCCAAGAGACCTGGGCCCTGGCCAGCACCTCATTGGCAGGGCACTACGAAGACTTTATTCCAGCCATAAAAAAGAATTTATTTGGCCGACCGGCCGGCGGCCTATCAGTTTTTATAAAGCACGATAGTGCTCTTGAAGCTAAAACTATCATCTTAAACACAACAGGATTGCAAGCCCTACAAATTAAAGGCCTGAATATGAACTAACATCCTATGCCTCTTCTAATAATTAACTGTTATATAAACCCGGCCCTGCTTACTACAAAAGAGAAGTTGGAGGGGCTGCTGGGGAAATTAGAAGATCTCCTGTGTAAATATAAATCCCACCAGGTTATCCTAGCGGGGTATTTCAATCTGAAGGATCTAGACATTAACAAATCCCCTCTCCTGAGTTCTGGCAGGGCAGCGCCCTTGATCAACTTCATCAGCAACCACATCCTACGCACTGAAGAAAGCCTAGTCGAACAAATGGGATCCCCCTCCTACCTTCAGAGACTTCTCAAGAATTGACTCCATCATTATCCGCGAAGCACTGGCGGCTAGCTTGTACGACTTTGAAGTGGAAGAAAGGTCAGAAAGTGAGCACAGGCCATTGAGAGCGGTCTTCCTGATGACATTCCCGACAACTCCACACTATCAAACCATTGGTACATCGAGAGGGGATGAAAATTACAGTGTTTTGAAGAGAATCAAATGGTCGGTCAAGATAGGTAACTCGTTACAAACATGGCTGGAAGAAAAACAGGAAGGCAATCTCTCTACGCCGACGTCACCCATAAAAGCCTGGGAAGATATTGTGGAGGGCCTACAAGAAAAGTTTGGGAACCCCCAGACAAAATACATCAGGCATACAGGACAACCAAGACAGGGCAGCGGAGGCCTAACCAAAAACATACAGGTCTGTAAATGCCTCCTGCATAAGGCCCTAGCAAAAAAGGAAAGGGGGGGCGGCGCATCGGAGGGACCGACGTTTGCATCTCTGAGGGCAGCACTAAGAAAGAAAATTTGGGAACACATTTCAATCATCAACAACCCCCGATTCCTGGAGGGGTTCCATTTTAGTCCCTATTCAAAAAAAGGAGACCGCCTAAAACCTTCGAACTATAGGCTTATTGCCCTGCTTGATCTCGTTTTCCTCTTGTTTTTTGTGCCCTTCTGCCCTCTGTTCCACTCATTGTTTTGTGCCCTGTGCCACTTGTTTTTTCCTTGTTTTGTGCCCCTTTTGCCTTCTGTTCCACTCGTTTCCCCAGCCGCTGTGCACTCGAGTCCAGCGGACCCCCTGGGAATGTCTCACGGACCCCTGGGGGTCCGCGGACCACAGTTTGGAAAACGCTGATCTAGGGAATTCAGATATTTGAAGAGGCGGAGTATGTTGCTCCTGTTCAAGAATGCGTGCTGTCCTATGCTTTGATACCTGGGAGTGAGAATTATCTCTTGGACTAATGTTGGTGAGCCTGGGATAGGAGCCACTATTGCCCTCTATGGGGAAGGTCCTGCCTGGCCCTGTCCTGGGTTGTGGCTTACCCGTTTACTTGTTGTGTGTCCTGCTTGGGACCAGTTGATGTAGCCTTGATTGGCCACGGCGTCGACCTCTTGTCCGAGTTCTGCTTCTTGTGAGGACAGGACCGGCGGTTGCAGTGCTGTTATGGCTATCGCTTTCTGGGGGCTTGCTTCATGCGGTGGCTGACTTATTGTGACTAATGTCACGTGTCTGTTAAGATGGTCTGGATTTACAAAGGATTCTGTCCTTGCTGCTGGTTTATGGTCCATCACTGCTCGGAGGCCTTGATTGGCTTTGCTCTTCTGCCCGGGGAAGAGTGCCATGGGCCGCCTTTTTGCCCCAATTTTCTGCTATGAAGATTGGATAGAGCTGGGGAGGGTTGGTGATCCCTTGCAGGGGTTGGGGGATGCTCTTCCTCAACTGCGAGTGCCTCCCTCTTGTCTTTATTTTGTTCCGTTGTTTCCTTAGCTTCTCTTTTGCTCGCCTTGATAGAGTGGAGTCTTGTGCGTTGGTTGTACAGAGGGTGTGTTCCTGCGGGTCAACAGCCAGGATGTCGCACCCCCGCGCTGTCCCTGGAATGTACTTGATAACTCTTTGGCCTTTCCAGGGCTGCCCATTTTGCCATGCGACACTGAATCAGGGTCCACTTGGGATCCCACTGGCTTTTTGCCTCCGGGTGTTTCCGGTTGGTCAGCTCTGAGTGTTCAGTGCTGGATGTAGTTGATGTTTCCCAGCGTCCTTTCGCTATCTCAACTATGTCCGTTAGGATCTCGGGGAGCGATGCCCATTTCTCCATAAGGGTTGAGCAGCAGCAGGTACAGTGCCCCCGGATTGGCAGTTGAATACTGATAAACCCTGTTGTTGAATTCGTCCACCCTGGTGCTTTTATTGACTAGACGGGCTGCGATGGCTTGTAGGACATCTATTTGGACTTCCAATTTGGATGACTGCCACAGAAGGGCTTTGTACTTGGAAGAGTTTATCTCGATTGAGGGAAATCTCTCCAAATCCGCATCTGTGCTGGCGTTCCTAAGGTTGTAATCGGCTTTTGAATTAGTGCCCCATGAGGATGTTGGTGGCAGCAGCAGATTAGGTGTTAAATCGAGGGTTCTTTCAATCTTCTGCCCCAGATTGTGGAGGAATAATGCTGTCAAGTCTCCTCCCATCGGGAAATTTGGCCCCTTGGCCACTGAGTATGGCCACGTGGTTGTGCAATTTAGTTCGAGGCCCATACTCTGGCAATCCGGACCGTGATCACTGACTTTATGGGTTTGTGCTTTTATCACAAACGTGGGTCCGTCCCTTGTTAGAGTCTGTTCGTTTAGCTTGGTGGGGGTGGCAGCTTGCCTCATGACCGGGCTTTGGTGGCGAATTGGACTTGACATTGTGTCTTTAGACTGTGTTGAGTCTGGGAGGATGCAGGCTACACCCACCTCTCCCTTCTGTCCCTTAGTCTCCTTACTCGGGGGATGGCCCTCCCCGCATTTTTTAGCATACTCCGGAGTTGCTCTGCCTGTTCCCTTGGGACTGGGACTGTTGGCTAGCGGCGTACTCAGGCCGTGAGGTGAACCACCGATGGATGTCTCAAGGGTTGTTTCGTAGTCCGGGTTTGAAGTGTCCTTTTTCATAAGAAATACATTATCGAGCTCTTTTGTACTGCATCCAGCAGTAATTCCTTACTGTTGTCTGTAAGAGATTTACTCCTTGTAATCCTTGTGGTCCCATTTTTTGAGGAGTGGTCTCTGAGAGTTTCCTCTGGGGTTGTGTGCACTCGCCCTTTTCGTTTGGGGCCCATTGCTGGTTGAAGCACTGAAGGGGCCCCTCCTGTAGTTTGCTCCAGATTACTCCCCTGCCCCACTTGCCGGGCAGCGCCCCGCTGGCAGTAAAGGGCGAGTACTCTTTTCGACCTTACGTCTGTGCTGGGGCAAATACAGAAGATTGCTAAACGGGCTAAGACCGTTGCAGGGTCTTAACGTCTAATCTGGTCAGTTGCTCGGGTCTATTGCTTGGCGCTGAGGCCCCCTAGTTGACAGATAACTGCAAAATGCGAGGATAGATAGGCACAGGTGAGATGGTCCTGTGGGACAGGAGAAGAAGAAAAAAAGAAAAAGCAGTAGGCAGTGCTCGTGAGTTGGATCAGGGCTCCCCGCCACTGCCATCTCCCTTGCCGGATTTAATCACTTTCGCTCACCTGTGTCCTTCTGCGCCAGTTGCTGGAGAAGAGAGGCGACCCTTAAGTTCCTGGCCTCCGCTGTGCCTCTATGCTACTTCTGGCTGCTGCTACTGCTGCTGCTATAGTGGAACTCCGGGGCCGGGTCCGTCCTAATTATTTGGTGGCCTCAGCCTGGCCTGGAAAAGCTGCTCGACTACACAGAACTGACAAAGTAGTGGGCGGGCAGACAGACCGCTTTGGGCCGGAGTCTTCACGGAGATCTTGTTGTCAGGAGAGGTGTAGGAAGCAGGCAAGCAAGCAGAGTAGCAAGCCAGCAACGTGTGGGGCTTGTCGGTCTTCTATGCTGCGCTGGCGTGTGATACTTGGAGCAATTAACAATGGTGAGTAAATGGGTGAGTGAGCTGGGGTGCAGGGAGTGCTGCGGGGCCGAGGCCAAGTCAGGACCAAAGCCGCAAGCCTCAAACAGATTTTCGCCCCCCGCGTCCTACGCTCTGCTCACATCCTCCTGCTCTGCTTTGTGATCCCGGCAGCTGCGATCAGAGCGATACTGTGGTTTCTGGAATCGCACCTCTGTGGCGTCCTGGGGTGCCGAGGGTGCCACGGGGCCGAGGCCAAGGCAAGACCAGAGCCACATGCCGCAAACAGATTTTCGGCTCCCCCACGCTCTGCTTGCGTCCTCCTGCTCTGCTCTGCTCTGCTTTCGCGGCTGCCGTGGTCAGAGCGAAACTGCGGAAGCACAGTCCGAAACTGCGGAAGCACGGTCCAAAACCTTCTCAGTACTTTGTATAATACCTCGAACATCTCAGACGTTGCTATTGCTTTAGAATATAGGTTATGGACTGTTTACAGACTTTGCTGTTCCGGTTTCTCGGATCTTTCACATTAAGCATGTTTGCGAGATTGCTTCCTAGCTCTATAACTGTAGGTATCATCCTACTTGTCACCTTACTTCGAAGACTATTTGCAAAATCCATCTGAATTGCATTGACACAACCACCTGGTGGTTGATTTGCTAACAGGTCTCCATGAAGATTAGACTTTAAACTTTCACAAACTATTCACAGCGGTGAACAACCATTACAACGCAACTATTACAACGACATACCATTACCACGCAACTATTACAACGCAAGCCGTTACAACGACTTGCGCTGGGGGGCGCTCTAGGATAGGGAATAGTTTAATTTACTATCCAACACCTTCCCTACTATCCACGGGGACTGGAGTTGGAATAGTAAATTAAAGTACTCACTATCCAGCACCCCCCAACGCAAGTCGTTGTAACGACTTGCGTTGTAAAACTTGTGTGGTAAAGGCATGCGTTGTGAAAGCATGCGTTGTAATCACATACATCCGTTGGTGTGTTGTGGGCAAGTTTTTTCAGACCGTTAATAGAAGTGCCACTGTGTGTAGAATTCAGTTGTGCCTGGTCGCAATCTGGGAGGCCCTTGAGCAAAGCGAATGCAAATGCTAACGGACCATGCAATGCACTGTAGTTATGTTACATCTGTATATAGGTTTTTTACAAGCAAACAATAACATGAACATAGGTTCCTTGTGAGGAATCTATAGTGACAGCCTCAACTCATTATACCATTCCATTTCTTTCTTAACGTCAGAATGCACTAACCTGCATTCCGGATCCAATGGGAACAATTCATTTTTCCACACCTCTCTGTATCACCTGCCAATCATGCACAATAGGAATATATTGTTCAGCAGTACACTTGGGGAAAGGTGAATGGCATAAGAGAGGAAACTGACACTTATTCGTCCCTCGACTGAGCGCTGATATCTTTTTTGCAGGGCGGTGAAGTCTACAGAGCTATCTAAACACCACATCGATAGCTTTATCCCTCCATTGCTGTATAGCATCACCTACACTTGATATTCCAAAGGATAAACCTCTAGAATACCTCAATGCCTCAGACTCTTTGTGGTATTGGCCAAACCCTGACATTCCTTTAATTGAAACATAAACAATATCTATTGTTGATATTACGCTAGTTTTGATATAACCGTACTTCCTTTTTTGACAAAGGTAAATACCTTTTTGGGAGTAGATGCTCTGTTGTTCTGATAAGTTTTCAAGGTTGTTTCTTAAACTGCAATCTAAACAAATATTCATCAGATATGTATAGTTCACACGGAAACTCAAGGAATCTCTTACCAAGCATATGCACTGCTTAAAATACTATAGATACACGGTGTAAAATATTAACAGTCTTTAAGGAGGTGAGACTCAAACCTGTTTCTCATGTAATTTAGTATCAAAGTGTGCAACAGAAAAATTAGCTTATACTCCTTTACGGTTATCTCTGAAATAGTTAATGAACCTATTACATTTGTTTTCAAAATATGATCACATGGCTTAGTATACTTCTAGGTATTTGGAGTCTCATTCAAACATTCTTCCATTACAAAAACAAACAATCTTCAAGGTATTCACCTTGAAGCTATTCAGGTAACAAGGTCCTAGCTGCAGCAACGAAGTATCTTGAATGCCTAGTAAGGATGTTCTGGACCACAAGGAAATGCATACTTGATTATTTTAAAATGGTCACCACCATTTGCAAGCATCATGAGTGTTTTGAGGATTTCTGGGAAATGTAGTTTCCAGAATTGCACTATGGTGCATTGCATAGTAGCTCCTCTAAAGACACATATCCTTTCATGTTAACGTTCCAAGTGCAGCTTTAACATTGCCTTCCTCTGCATGAGTGCAGCTCCTATGATTGTGGAGTGTTGCGCTTGCCAGCCCACCAAAAGCCCGACAAGCAGCCTGTTATATCTAGTGGCAAGATGCTAAGGTGTGGAGTTTCTCAGGGCACATCTACATGATACCAATAGCTGAGCTCATTCATAGTTTTAGATTGATGCTGTCTTATGCTGGCAACACACATATTGTGGCATCTTTTGATTGTGACTTTGATGTGCCTAGACAGACTCTTATTAGCCATGCACGCCAGCTGTGCCCAAGTGGAGTGGGTACACTCATTTGAAACTGAATGGGAACAAGACAGAGCGACTTCTATTTGGGGGTGAGCTTTGCTATCTTGGCTCCCAGATTGGTAGGCAATTGATTTAGCTCAAGGCTCCTATTCACAAAGATGCGGTAAAAAATCTGGGCTTCATTTTGTTTATTTATTTCAAGAGTTTTGTATAGTGTTGGCAAGCAAAAGACACACAGCTGATGGACGGAATGCAGAACAAATCAAAACATTCACCCCCAGTCAAGAGATCTGGGTTAAATCCATCATTATTTTGCTTCATGGGAACAGTCCAACCCGAACTGCCAAGCCAGGTCCTTCCTGGACCGGAAACAAGCATCCTAGGACCGGTTTCAGGGTATCAGAGCGCTGTACAACATCGACATAACAATTATTAGTCAAGCACAGCACAATAGAAAATACAGTTTTGAGAGTCTAGTCTTTATCATTCAGTAATACATTTAGATTGTGTAATTGAGCATCAGTTCGTTGTGTAGATCTTGCGGGAGAAGTACATGTAACCAGGAGGTGTTTCTAAGGTGCAATTAATGGTTATTTCACAAAGATATAAAGGTGTCTGTTTAGGATGAGTCCTTTTAGTTGCTTCTTGTAAGTTCACGAAGGAGGGGTTTGTTCTGATACGTACTGGGAGAGAGATCCCGATTTTGGGGGTGTTGCCTGAGAAAGAACAAGAGTGGGCTTTTTATTTATGTCTTTTGTGGAGGATGAGAAAAAGTGTGTTGGAACTTCTTAGATTTCTCGTTTGGCTGGATTTTGTGAGTTTGGCTGCAAGGTAATCTGGTTTGCCAGTGTGAAGGGCTTGGTAGGTGAGACAGGCAGTTTGAAGCAGCAGCGTGCTTTGATTGGTAGCCACTTTAGATTCTTCAGTGCGGGTGAGATGTGATCATGTTTCTAGTTAAGGGGGCCATTCTTTCTGCTGCATTAAGGGTGGCTCTCATGGCATTTCGTAGTCCAGTCTGGACCGAACCAGTGCTTGAGTGGTAGTTTTTAGGTCACTTTGAGGGAGGAAGGGCTTGATTTTTTTTGAGTAGATTTAAGCTTTTGCCCTTTACAGTAGATCTTATGTGAGAGCTCATATTCAGACTTGAGTCCAGAGAGATCCCCAGAGATTTGGTGGAGTATGCTAGAGTAAGTTAGGAGTTCAGGATGTCAAGGGTATTTATCAAATCTTGAACCTGCGTGTTTGGACAAAACAAAAATCTGGTTGAAATTGGTAGTTACTAGGGGAGGGGTCTCTGTTTTGGGGTCGAGGGGGGGATCTTAGGTTAAGTTTATCTCTATTGTGGGGGAGGAGTTGTTAGCGTGAGTCGGTGGGAGACAGCCCTTGGAGAGCTTGATTTTCGTGATTTTGTCATTGAAGAATTTGGACAAGTTATCACAGTGTAGTTTAGAGCAATGGGGAATTTCTTTGGTGGGTTTGGAGTTTTTTTTAATGTTGTTAAAGAGATCTTTGGGGCAGTTTTTATCTTTATCTAGTGCACTGCGCAAGAAGGTGATTTTCTTTGTTTGGATGTGTTTTATGTACTTTCTGCATTCTCTTCTGAGCTGGTAGAGGTAGGTTGTGGATGGGTTAGCTCTCCAGAATCTCTCAACAGCTCTTACTTGTCTTCTTTCCGAGTTGAGGTCTTTGTTGAACCAGGGTCTTGAGGGTGTGTCTCTGACCCATTTTAGTTTCAGAGGGCTAGTTGATACTGGGCAGTTTTCATCGTCGATTTGTAGTGGGTTGTAAGCTCAAATGTATTGAGGTTGTCACTAGTAGACGGGAATAGAGATAACATTTCTTCTTCCAAGTCATTTAAAGGGATCAGATTAAGGTTTCTGTAGCATCCTGCTACCAATAACCACAGACACAGCTCGTTATGATGTTGGAGCTTTATTCTCATACAACTTGCTTCTCTCCTGTCCCTACTCTAACTGCCCTCCTCTCACCCTGTCTCCTCCTCTTCCTGTCCTCCCCTAGCTCCACCCATAACCACTAGTCTGCTAACTTCACAACATCTCCCCCTTTTGTAACAAAACAAATGAACACACTGACTTCTTAGTCCATTTCTTCGATAAGTCTTTTGGGTGGACGTGTGTCACGATGAGGTTGTGGTGACTTGGCTCTCGGACTAGTATTGTTCCGTGTCTCATCAATTGAACCAGTGTTCTCGCAACCAACTGACCGTGGTTCTTCCGAACCAGGAGTGTCCATGTCACTCAGTAGGGTTCCAGTGGTGTCTCGTGGCACTTTCTTGAAGTGCGAGATGTTTCTCGTGACTCGCCGCTGCTCTGATTCTGCAGTCAACATAGTTCCTTTCCTTTTCGTGATCAATAACGGTTCATCCTTGAATGGGCAGTCGGTCTTTCTCTGCTGCTCTTGCCTGACAAGCACATGGTCTCCTTCATGTAGCGAGAGTGACCTTGCTCTTCTCCGTCGATCTGCATATGACTTCATTTTGTCTTTCCGGCGCTTATCGGTTGCCATCATTTCTTGATGGTCTCGAGTGGATGATAATGATGGTCGCAAGGCCCCTTCCCACGTTGAAATACGGTTCCTCATGGGACGTCCCAGCATGAGTGTCGCCGGGCATTGCCCCGTGGTTGCGTGAGGAGTCGTCCGGTAAGCTCGGAGGACTTCATTGAGTGCCACTTGTAAGTCCTTTCCCTCCGCGGTCGCATGTTGAAAAGTCTTTTTAAGCGTGGCCATGAATCTTTCAATTGTTCCATTGGCCTGTGGCCAGAGGGGTGTGATCTTGCGATGGTGGAAGTCCAAATGTTTCGCAAATGCCGCAAAGTCTGGTCCATTAAATGGGGGTCCGTTATCTGTCTTCACTTTTGAGGGAACAACCCAGGCCGCAAAAACTTCATCAAGTACTTTGAGAGTACTCGCGGCGTTTGTAGATGGTACAAAGTATGCAATGGGATATCGAGAATGCTCATCAATGATGGCCAGCACATATTTGCCCGATGACAGGGGTCCATAGAAATCAATAGCAATTTCTTGACACACTCCCGGTGGTAGAGGGGTCATGTGCAGTGGTGCTGGAGGATCACTTTTGCTTGTGAGCTGACAGTCCTTCAAGGTGGCTTCCACCATTTGGTCGAGATATGGAAACCACACTCGCTCTCTTAATGCACGTTTGGTTGACACAATACCCCAATGTCCTTCATGGGCAAGGGCAACTACTCCTTGTCTTAGTTGAGTGGGAATCACAATTCGCTGGTCTCGCAGCAGTATGCCATCAGTGGTGGCTGACAGTTCGCTGCACACATGTGGGAAGGCTTGCATTTCTTGTTTGATGATAGGATCAGTCTCTTCATCTTTCGAGTCGTGCCTCCACTTATTGTGCCGAATCCTGCGCAGGACCTTCTGCAGGACAACATCTTGGGCTGTACTCTCTCGGATGGTGTCCATTGGGATAGCGGGAGGTAGAGCTTGGTCAGTCACAAAGTGTATGTACTCTTCCGCAATGGAGGAATTAGAGACTGACGACGCAAGTGGGTGCCTGGACATGTAGTCAGCCGGGTTTTCTGACTTCCCCGGCTTGTGGATGATAGTAAACGTGTATTCCTGTAGCCTTAGGCCCCACCTCTCGATTCTGGGGGGCATCTTGGATCGTGGGTTTCCATAAATGGTGACAAGAGCTTGGTGGTCTGTGATTAAAGTAAAGTGTTTACCATATATGAAAACATGAAAATGTTCACATGCCCACACTACGGCACGACTTTCTTTCTCGGGCTGCGAGTATGCCCGCTCCGGGTCAGTCAGGCTACGACTCGCATATGCAATGATTCGACGTGGATCTGAGTCGTTGTCATACTGCGCCAGGATGGCTCCAAGCCCGACAGGGCTAGCGTCCACAGTTATCTCAGTCTTTCTTTGTGGGTTAAAATATGACAGGTGATCCGCAGATGCCACCACCTTCTTGATCTCCTTGAATGATTTCTCGCATTGGGGAGTCCACTCAAATGGTTGGCCTTGTTTGGTCAAGAGGCGGAGGGGATGGCTGAGTGTTGCGTAGTCCCTGATATACCGAGCACAATAACTGGCCATCCCACGAAATGACCTGAGCTCACTGACGTCCTGGGGACTCTTGGTGTTGTTCAGAGTCCCAATTTTGTCAGGATCAGGTTTCATGCCAGCGCCTGAGAAGATATGACCAAAGAATTTCAATGTGTCTTGGTGGAATTCACATTTCTCCCTGTTTAGAGTCAGGTTTGCCTCCAGTAGTGCGTGACAAACACGATTGAGTGCAATATCATGCTCTCGTAGATCAGAACCATATACAAGGATGTCATCACTATAATTGAGCGTGTTAGGAATGTTCTGGATGACCTGTCGAATGGCTTCTTGAAATATTTCGGCTGCTGAGGAAACTCCAAAACTGAGTCTCTTATATCTGAACAACCCCAGATGGGTTGCGAACGTGGTGATGTATCTTGACTTGGCCTCTAATTCTAGTTGGTGGTATCCTTTATTTAAGTCCAACTTGGAAAACACCTTTGCCCCGTTGAGAGCTGAGATCATATCGCTCAAGTGTGGTCCCGGATGTCGTTCTCTTTCGATTGCAGTGTTGGGCAGGCGCATGTCCACACAGAGTCTGACCTTGTTGGCCGTGCCCTTTTTGGGGACGATAACTACTGGGGACACCCACGGTGTTGGGCCCTCCGTGCGCTCGATGATGTCAGCGGCTAGCAAGTCCTGGAGTTCTTCTTCCACGGCGGTCTGCAGATGGAACGGCACCCGTCGAGGATGTTGAGCGACGGGTCTGACTTGTTCATTAATATGCAACTGCACTTGACAGTCGTTTAACTTGCCTAGTCCTTGAAATAGTCTGGGAAACTGACGGGTCACATCTTGGTTTCCGCTGACCTTGAAGAGGATTTCCACTAGGTGAAGGCGTTCAGCTGTCGGTAGGCTCAGCAGACAGTCCACTTCTGGGCCTTTGATAACGTGGATGACCGCTGAGATGGTTGTGTCCTCATGTTTAAGAGTCGTCGAGAACTTCCCAAGGCAGGGAAGTGGCTTCTTAGACTCTGACAGGTGCAAAGGACAGAGGGGGACGCGGACTCATTCTTTCATATTCGGTGACTGGGATATAGTTCAGGGATGCACTCGAGTCTAGTACAAACTTTGTATCATGATTGCCAACTTTGATGTCCAGCCGAGGATATGTCTTAAGTTGGTCTGGATCTGCGGCTAAGTTCAGATATTCAATGGTATATGTTGAGTCTCTGGATGACGGCCTAGATTCCTTGGACGGTGACCTCCGTTCCCACCTGGACCGACGTGACTCCCGGCTGGAGTGTGACGACCCAGACGACTGCTCAGTTTGTTCTTGGACCGCTCGTGCATGGTGTCTTCGGGTGTTGGACCGGGACATTCTCGAGGTACCTCTTCTTGTCTCGGGCTGAGCTGTCTTTGTGGCTCCACTTCGTCTCTCTTTGTGGTATTCCCCACACATTACTTCAAAATGATTAGTTCTACCGCACTTCCGACATCTCTGACCCATGGCAGAGCAACTGTCTACATGGGGGTAGTCATACCCGCAACGGAAACATTTCCTCACGTTCTCGGGTCTTTTCTCTTTCTTCCACGGTTCCCGCCGCTGATATCTTGACTGCTCTTGACGAGATGACGGGCGTGACCTCCATTGTCTGTCTCTCAAACTCCTTCGATGATCACTTTTAGCATGTACACGTCGCACTTGTTCGCGACTTCCTTTATGCCCTGTTTCGATGTCGGCTGCATACTCTTCCGCTTGATCAAAGACTCGTGTCATTTCCTCTATATCGTCTAGGCTATGTTCTTTCCTCAGTAATCGTCTCCTCAGTTGGTCAGAGTGACATCCATCAATTATTTGCGACTTTATTGCAGCATCTGTCGAGAAACTATCAAATTCACAGTGCTTGGCTAGTCTCCTCAGGCGCATAATGAAGGCGCTCATTGGTTCCTCCTTCCCTTGACTAGCCGAGTGAAATGTATGTCGTTCATAGTCGACGTTCTTTTTGTGAAGAAATCTTTTATTCAATGCGTCTCGCACTTTGTCATAGGTGTCCGCTTCAGTGGCAGGAAGGTCTTTGATTATTTTGACTATCTCTCGCCCCGCCAGGTTGCGTAGGGCAATTAACTTCTTTTTGTCCACAATCACTTCTGATCCTTCGATGTAATCCTCAAATTCCTCTAACCATTCTTGCCATTTAGGACCCATGGTTCCCCCTGTTGTCACTTTGAGAGGTTCAGGTGCTCGCAGGTGCGACCCACCTGCAACTTTAGGCTTAACTTCGTCATCTTCGGACACCATTTTGCAGTATGTGTTTCTCGAATCCTACTTGCCTCTGTGCAGAGCTTGCTTGGAGGTGGAGTCTAGTGCTTGTTTGTAGCTTTGTCAAACTCACTTGGTCTCACTAGTGCTTGTTTACTTTCTGGTGCCAATGCTTGTTTATTTTCTGGTGTCACTGCTTGTTTCTTTGTCAATGCTTGTTTATTTTCTGTCGCCAGTGCTTGTTTCTTTGCCAGTGCTTGTTTATTATCTGTTGCCAATGCTTGTTTCTTTGCCAATGCTTGTTTATTTTCAGTTGCCAATGCTTGTTTCTTTGCCATTGCTTGTTTATTTTCTGACGCTAATGCTTGTTTCCTTGCCAATGCTTGTTTATTTCTGCTGCCAATGCTTGTTCCTTGCTCAATGCCTGACTTCAAAATGGCCGCTCTATGATGATCAAGGGGTCTGACCTGACAAGCGCTTGACTTCAAGATGGCCGCCGTCACTGCAATCACACACGAGGCTTTCTCTCTCGGCTCATTCGGTTCCCACTTGCTCTGGACTCACCAGCAATTGACTTCAGGCCACAGCGCCGGCCAGGATATCTTCTCTTGGTCACTGCTTGCACCAAGTGAGGTTGGGGTGGGCTCCCGCCTCGCGCTGCAGGTTCCCGCGCTTTCTTGCCGATCACCTGCTATGACTCACGCATCGGGCGTGAGGTTTTCCTCCGTCGGGTACTGCTCAAGCCCCGATCTCAGCGCTCTAAGCGGCGCTTGACAGCGGCATCTCCCAGACGACGTTCGCTGTACTGGGGTGCTTCCTGCTCGCTTGTGAGCGCCACACAGGGTCGGAGTGGGCTCCCGATTTCTGTAACTACACCACTCACCCAGGGCGCACGCTTCCAGCATGAGATGCGCTTTAGCGCGATCGGTTCCTTTTCTTTCCCTCGAGCGGTTCAGCGCTCGGTCATGCGGCCCCTTCTCAGCTTCCTCCTGGTCTCTTGGAGGAGCAGGGTCTCCGGCTGCTGGCCTCGTTCCTCAGGCGGCAGCTAGGCTTCACTCGGCGGCGTTTTCTTCGGCGCTGCCCAGGGACAGGTGTTTCACGACGTGCTGTGGGTTGTGGGTTTTCTTATCCCATCCTCGTCGCCAGTTGTAGCATCCTGCTACCAATAACCACAGACACAGCTCGTTATGATGTTGGAGCTTTATTCTCATACAACTTGCTTCTCTCCTGTCCCTACTCTAACTGCCCTCCTCTCACCCTGTCTCCTCCTCTTGCTGTCCTCCCCTAGCTCCACCCATAACCACTAGTCTGCTAACTTCACAACAGTTTCTAGACCATTAGAGGGTTTTTCAAGATCGGTTGGGAGGTGTTGTCGCTCGGTTGATGTAAACCAAATGATCTGGTGGTCAGACTAGTCGACTGGGAGAATTTTGTTGATGGTTTTCATTTCATTTTGGGATATAATAGCATCTAAGATTGAGCTTCTTTTGTGAATTTGTCCCATGCAGTGTTGGGTAAGATATTTGTTGAGTAGGAGTTTGTTTAATGATTGCATTAGTGCATCCTTCTCCTTATTCCAGTGGAGATTGACATCACCTAGCATTATGTTGTCAGAGTTAGAGAGAGAGCAGTGCGTTAGCAGATCAGATAGGTGATTAATGAAGGTAAGCGGGTACCCTGATGGGTGGTAGATGAGATAACATTTTGTCACTTTATTGTCCATCAGCTTTAGGGCAGTGCTGAGCTAGTCAAATGTTGAATAGGAGAAATAGTTTGTTTCAAGCCATTGTGATGCTGTTCTTACGTACGATGGCTATGCTATGTATGATGGCTTCATAATGGATACTACCTTTTCCTTTATCCAACCAATAAATTCCAGCAGGTCCTCATGGGATTGGTGTCACTACAACCCATGCTTTTACCACGCATGCCTTTACAACGCGGTTTTTACCACGCAGTCCATTACAACGCATAATGCTTTTAGGCGCTGGATAGTGAATTATTTAATTTACTATTCCAACTCCAGTCCCCGTGGATAGCAGGGAAGGTGTTGGATAGTATATTAAATACATTCCCTATCCTAGAGCGCCCCCCAGCGCATTGCGTTGTAATGGTTTGCGTGGTAAAAGTTGCGATGTAATGGTAGTGCGTTGTAAAAAATTCGTTGTAACCGTGCTACACCGTCCTCATGCTGTTCTTATTTTAAAATGCTCTGCAAAGTTCTCCCTCTACTGCAGGGAGATTACTGCAATGCGTGTTACTTATGTCTCCCTACGTAACCCCTCCCAGCTGATTCAAAAGATCAAATTCAGGGCGCAAAGACTAATTTTAAAACTGCTTTCTCAATGCCAGATAGCAAAACATTTGAAGGTGTTTAATTGGCTCCCAGTTCAACATCTAGTGAAGTTCAATGTTCCTTCTTTTTGTCATAGAACCTTTCATAAGAAAGGGATGTTGTTTATTTGGACAAGGCTGCTCCACTACTCCCTGCACCGGTGTCTGAGATCTTGACAAGCAAAGCTCATGACTTTTCCACATAACAGACTTATTAAGTGGGGTGGGAGAGATTTTTCTCTCGAAGGCCCTATGCACTGGAGTTCCCTTCCCAAACAGCTAAGGAAGGAAGCACACTTCTTGTGATTCCGAAGAAAAATGAAAGCCTGGCTTTTAACTCAGCCTGGATCTTGTTTTCTAGGCCACCTGCTGTGCCTCTGTCTTCCATCTCAGGGACACCCACTGGGGGCTGATGTGCTTAATTAATATTTCGTCATGATACCAGAGCTCATCATAGTTTAATAAACAATCTCCAAATTGAAAACATTTATCGTTATTGCAATGGATCCATTAATTAACCATGTGATACTTGGTTTCTCATGTGGGGTAAACGGAGAAAATTCCAATTCGAATGCTGAAACCGAAATAAATGTTCTGTTCACTTTACTCAACATTTTCTGCTGTTCACCCATTCCATAAGTTTAAATATTACACAGTTGTTGGAACAGTTCCATGGCATTCTGTGTGATTTCAGCACCTGTAAGGAAGATTACACTGCAAATGTAGCATTTTTACTGTTCTCATTCTTGCCTGTAATTTTCTAGTGTTTGTTTTACAATTTTAAATGCAGGTGATGTAAATTCTGAAACTAAATATATTCTTTGTTTCAGCATTCCAATGTTTCCATCTTTTACACTTATTGTGCCTTTAATATTTCCAGTATCTATCTCTCTGACCCTTCTGGTTGCTTCCATGGCAGAATTAGCTGATTTTTGCTGAAGTGCCATAGTAACCCATGATATCTGACCTCTTTTGGTGTACTCTTTTGAAGTGGTCATTTGAGAAAAACATTCACATTCCAATGCCATTAGCTCATTGCTAATTGGCTATTAGCTGATTCATATGCTATTAGCTGTAATGGCAGTCAGAATATACTATTTAGACCATTGCTCTCAGAAGTTCCTAATGCTGTATGCAAAGACATGCCCTTTACATTCATCAGTGATTTCTCTGAAAGTACCATTAGCATTAGAGCATTCATTCATAGCTGGTTAATGCTCTTTTCCACACTTAATTTGGAAAATGTGAATAGTTGTGTCAAGGACCTATTGGAGCTGTTAGTTCCCTAACAGTAGCACAACTTAAGTATGTTGTCTGCTGGATGATGTCTTTCAGAACAATTATATGTTTACAGTAATAAAATGTAGGAAAGAGATTCTGCTCCCTGAAACTGCCACTCCTCTGTTCTCCACTTCCCTGTAAAGGAATTGTTCTATTCCATATTACAACACACCGTTCAGTATATTGACTCAAAAACTACAGAGCAGTAGACCAAAGCCAACCGATTTCTACATTTATAGTCTGGTGGATTAATGGCAAGGCTGGTGAACGTGCATGTGTTTAGGTAGTGCCCATGATTTCAGTGCCATGCTGCTGTAATACAAACTGTCTGTATATTGGTAGGTACCTGTGACAAATAGGGACCCTTGCGTCTAGTCAGGGTAAGGGGCTGCACTCCTAAAATAACCCCTGCTCACCCCCTCGGTGGCTTGGCACAAACCGGCAGGCTTATCTCAGAGGCAGTATGCAAAGTATTTGTGAACATATACAGTAATACAGTGACAACACTACAGATGGACACCACACAGATTGCATTATAAAAATAGGTATCTTTATATAGACTTAACACAAGACCAAACAACAAAAATCCACAATACTGTACTCAAAAATAGTCTCTAAAAGGTTATAAAATAGCTCAGTTCTCTCAAGTTGTAAATGCGACACTTTACTCTCAATGTACCTTAAATGCATAACGCAAGGAAACCAAAAGGGTTGCAGGGAAGTTGGTGCATCGGTTCCTTACACGCAGGGGAGTGGATGCGTCGATTTCTTACTGCTCTCTGATACTATGCGATAAGATGGCATCTCGATGCGATACTCTTCTCCAGTGCGATGCGACAAAATGACGTCTCGGTTGCGATGCGACAACGTTGGTGTTATGCATGCATGCCCGATGATCTTTGGAGCCGCGACAGCCCCTGCAATGCGCTTCTCAATGTCCTCTGTGGCAGCACCCGCTTCCCTGGCGATTCGCTGCTTTCGGCGATGCAGTGATGACAGGTACTCAAATGGCTTGAGTCCTTTCTTTCAGATCGCTCCTTTTCAGTCTTTGAGAACAATGCCGCCTCTAAATGGATGCCATTGCAGTGTGGAGTGCCTCAGGGCTCCTCTCTGAGCCCCACACTTTTTAATGTCTACATGTGCCCTCTGGAAGAGATTGTTGAGCCGTTTGAGGTCAAGACCATCATGTACGCTGTCAATACTCATCTTATTGTGCCCCTCAATCTTTTAGACAATAATAAGTCCACCCTGGCTAACTGTCTGGAAAAAGTCTCGGCATGGATGTACTCTTCTTTCCTAAAGCTGAATGCTGCTAAAACAGAATGTATGTTTTTGGGAAAGACCACCAACTTGGAGATCGGCACTCTATGGCCTAAATGTGTGGGGGACATGCCTGCCCCCAAAGATCGAGTAAAAAGCCTTGGAGTCAGGCTGGACCATGACTTGAACTTTAAGACACAGGCGTCCAGGGTAGCAGACACCTGTTATGGCATTCTTAAAATGATCAGGAGGATTTTGCCCCTTTTGCCTTTTAATGCCAGGAAACTGTTGGTGCAAGCACTGATTTTGTCAAGGTTTGATTATGCCAATGTGCTCTACCTGGGTTCCCCCTGTTCGACTATAAAATAACTTCAAGCGGTTCAAAACTGTGCGGCATGACTCCTTATACAGACTCATAACAGGGAATCTGCTAAACCGCATATTAATGCACTGCATTGGCTGCCAGTCGACAAAAGAATTCAATTTAAGGCCCTGTGTATTGCCCCTAAATCATTGGCGGCTAGTACTCTGCTGATTCTCCAATCTATCATTTCCATGTATGTCCCTAAAAGACCACTTCGCTCTGAGATAAAACATCCTGCCATTTTACCCAACTTCAATCGAGCCCGGAGGGGGCAGTCTCTTTTCTGTCATCACTGCGGAAAGCTGGAATCAGCTGCCAGATGGTATTTGTCTTGAGGCCAATCATCTTTTATTCCACAAATGTCCTAAAACCCTGTTGTTTTCCTGATCTCCCCTACACACGCAGTTTAGGTTCTGTCTTTAGTGCTGGGAGGCCTTTGGTAGCTATGCACTTTATAAATGTCTTATTCATTGATTATTTACAGCGGCAGCGGCGGCTCGCTTCCTTGGCGATTCGATGACAGCGGCTGCGGCGGAGACACGCTTCTCGTTGCGTCTTGCTTCCAGCTCCCAGCGACACACATTCTCTCAGGCCCAGCACAACAGCAGGCACAGGGGGAGCTGGTTGGTGAAGTCTTGTAACCCTGAGACTTCAGGCAGGAGGCAAGCTCTAGTTCAAGCCCTTGGAGATTCTCCTTCAAGTTGATAGAAAGCACACTCAGTCCTTTTCTCCTCTCTTTGGCAATGAAGCAACCCTTGCAGGCCAATCCCCAAACACACAGCACAGGGGTAGTCTCCTTATTCAGCTTCCTGGTTCTTCTGCTCAGCAAAGGTGTGTCTTGATTCCCAGAAGTGATCTAAAGTCCTTGGGTATGGGTCCCAATATTTATACTACTTTTTCCCTTTGTTGTCTCAAGGCAGAGAGGCCTTTGCCTAGTTCAAACCAGTTCTGGTCAGCCCTGGAGCACTTTGTTTACAGGACTCCTTCTCTTCCTTTGACAGTGCAGGCCAGGGACATCAGACACACCACATGAGGTGGAGCCAGCATTGTGGAGGAAAGGCACAGCCCTAATCAGGTCCCAGGTGCAACTCCTTCCTCCCATCTGCATGCAGATCTCTCTATTCAGCTCTGTGCTGACTCACCCTGTCTATTGGAATCTGCTAGGTTGTGTATTCCGTGTTTGGAACTCCAGACACGGAATACACAACCTAGCAGAGGCAGGCTTGGATAGTTAGGCAAGAAAATACCTACTTTCTAAAAGTGGTATTATCAAACACAGTATGTTAAAACCAACTTCACTAAAAGATGTATTTTATCATTCTGAATTCAGGCATACTAAACTCGAATTTCTACCTAATTCTCTGAGTCAGTTAGGATTATAAGATGTTATAATATAACTACCCATTCTGGCCTATGGGGAACAGCTGGCCTTGCAATAGTGAAAAACGAAAATGGCTGTAATTCACTATTAGGACATGCCACACACATCAGGGCATGTCCTACCTTTTAACTACAATGCACCCTGCCTTTGGGCCTACCATAGGGGTGACTGATATGTATAAAAGGGAAGGTTTAGGGACTGGCAAGTGGGTGCACTTGCCCAGTTAACATGGCAGTACCAGACTGCACACAGGCTCTGCAATGGCAAACCTGAGACACACTTTACAAGCTGCTCAGGTGGGTGGCACAATCAGTGGTGCAAGTCCCCTAGCAGCATTGGTTACAAGCCCTGGGCACACGCAGTGCACTGTACTAGGGTCTGACAAGTAAACCAATCAAGCCAATCATGGAGTCACTAATCCATACATCAATTTACCATAGGGAGCACTTGCACTGTGGCACTGAACAGCAGTGGCACAGTGCCCAAAAGCATCTAAAAACAGGAAAAACATAAGCGGCAACAGCAAAAAGTGGAAGGGAGACCCACGCCAATGGTGCCAGGTCTCATAATGAGGTCACAGCCCCTGCACATGTGAAAACTCTTTCTTCTGGAAGCACTTCAAACACTGTTTTAGTAGTGCACAACACCATTTTCAGTCCCAAGCCTTGGCCCCAGACACACTAAAGGGGGGCGGTGGCAGCATTGTAGAAGGCCGACACAGCCCTGTTCAGGTGCAGGTGCATCTCCTCCCACTACTCTAAATGCAGACCAGGTCTATTCAGGTGCAAGGGATACTCCTCCTGCTACTCTTAATGCAGCCAAGGTCTATTCAGCCTAGCACTGAGTCACCCAGGAAAGGAAGAAACACCTCAACCCCCCTTTGTGACTGTCCAGAGTGAATGCACATCCCCTCTCTACTGTCAATGAAAACCAGACAGTGAACACACATCCAGGCAGGGCACAAAGACTCATCGTACACAGAAATGCCCACTTCTAAAAGTGGCATTTCTAAGATAGTAATGACAAATCTGCTTTCATCAAACCTATGAGAGGGCAGCCTCACAGCAGTAAGAAAACAAGTAGGCTGTTTGTCACTATCAGGACATACCACACTGTTAAGGTTCATGTCTACCTTTTACCTACACAGCACCCTGCCTATAGAGCTAGCTAGGGCCTACCTTAGGGGTGACTTATGCGCAGTAAAAGCGGAGTTTCAGACGTCAAAGTACTTTACATGCCATGTCACAGCGGCAGTAAACTGTGTGCACAGGCCTGCAGCAGCAGAGACCTGAGCTATATGCAAATCAGTCTTGACCCTGTGCCCCATGGGAACAGTCCAGCCCGAACTGCCAAGCTAGGTCCTCCCTGGACTGAAAACAGGCATCCAAGGACCGGTTTCGGGCTTTCAGCCCTCATCAGCCTGGATAGCTTGATTCCAGTGGCATGGAGAGCACGGGACTCACGTCTGAGCATACCCGTCCCACTCGGGGTGACAAATGCAAAAACAATAGTTGATGGACAGAATGCAGAACATTGTCATACATTCACCCCAGTACAGAGATCTGGGCCTAAACCCATCGTTTTTTTGCTCACCATGCCATTCCAGTTGGGCTGAAGACGGCTGGAATGCCAGAAACCGGTCGTCGGAAGCTTGTTTCTGGTCCAGGGAAGGCATGGCTTGGCAGTTCGGGCTGGACTGTTCCCATGAGGCACAGGGTCAGACTGATTTGCATATAGCCATGTCTGAACTGGGGTGGCAGAGTGGGCTAAAGAACGGTGATGGATCAAACTCAGATCTTTTGACTGGGTGTGAGTGTTTGATTGGTTCAGATGCTCCGTCCATCACCACCCCCTTTTGTACCGCTTTGGCCGCCATAAGGGTGGCAGGGTATGCTCAGACGTGAGTCCCTTGCTCATTTTGCCACTGGATTCAAGCAAGCCGGGCTGAAGACGGCTGGAATGCCAGAAACAGGTCCTCGGAAGCTTGTTTCCGGTTCAGGGAAGGCATGGCTTGGCAGTTCGGGCTGGACTGTTCCCATGAGGCACAGGGTCAGACTGATTTCCATATAGCAATGTCTGAACTGGGGTGGCAGAGTGGGCTAAAGAACGGTGATGGATCAAACCCAGATCTTTTGACTGAGTGTGAGTGTTTGATTGGTTCAGATGCTCCGTCTATCACTACCCCCTTTTGTACCGCTTTGGCCGCCATAAGTGTGGCAGGGTATGCTCAGACGTGAGTCCCTTGCTCACTTTGCTACTGGATTCAAGCAAGCCGGGCTGAAGACGGCTGGAATGCCAGAAACCGGTCCTCGGAAGTTTGTTTCCAGTCCAGGGAAAGCATGGCTTGGCAGTTCGGGCAGGACTGTTCCCATGAGGCACAGGGTCAGACTGATTTGCATATAGCCATGTCTGAACTGGGGTGGCAGAGTGGGCGAAAGAACGGTGATGGATCAAACCCAGATCCTTTGACTGGGTGTGAGTGTTTGATTGGTTCAGATGCTCCGTCCATCACCACACCCTTTTGTACCGCTTTGGCCGCCATAAGTGTGGCAGGGTATGCTCAGACGTGAGTCCCTTGCTCACTTTGCCACTGGATTCAAGCAAGCTGGGCTGAAGACGGCTGGAATGCCAGAAACCGGTCCTCTGAATCTTGTTTCCAGTCCAGGGAGGACCTGGCTTGGCAGTTCGGGCTGGACTGTTCCCATGGGGCACAGGCTCAAGACTGATTTGCTTATAGCTGGGTTCAAACTGGAATGGCATGGTGAGCAAAAAAACGATGGATTTAGGCCCAGATCTCTGTACGGGGTGAATGTATGACAATGTTCTGCATTCTGTCCATCAACTGTTGTTTTTGCATTTGTCACCCCGAGTGGGACGGGTATGATCAGACGTGAGTCCCGTGCTCTCCATGCCACTGGAATCAAGCTATCCAGGCTGATGAGGGCTGAAAGCCCGAAACCAGTCCTTAGATGCTTGTTTCCAGTCCAGGGAGGACCTGGCTTGGCAGTTCGGGCTGGACTGTTCCCATGGGGTACAGGGTCAAGACTAATTTGCTTATAGCTGGGTTCAAACTGGAATGGCATGGTGAGCAAAAAAACGATAGATTTAGGCCCAGATCTCTGTACTGGGGTGAATGTATGACAATGTTCTGCATTCTGTCCATCAACTGTTGTTTTTGCATTAACTCCTCACATGGCAGCTCTTTCCCAAAGGCAGTTATGAAATAGTTAAAGCCCAACTATGCCTCAGGCATATTAAAAAGTCTGGACACACACACGGGCTGCATTGCATTCACATCATATATATGTTGGTAACAAAGTCCCATTAGTGTTGTTTTCAGATCCTATTTAACAGCATACTCCGACGAAGCATCTAGGCTCTTCTTTCTAATATACATCGAGATGCACAAAACAGCCTTGTAGGGAAAGTGCTGTAGATGACAAGCTATTTCTGCATTTCAAAGCTCCTGCTACTTATAAAACTACTTTTAAAGTAGATTGTGTAATTTTACATTAAAAACGCAGGATTTGCTTGGTACACTGTGCGTGTGGCCTTAATGTTATTTCCAGGCCCTCTTCTAGACGCAAGGGAATGTTGACAGAACGTCGGAGAGTTGTTTAAGATTTTTTATTTTTCTCTCTGCTATTTCTGTTCACCACAGTTTGAACTGCCATCTGCTTTTAACCACGTTACAGGGCACGCATCAAAATAGATCCAGGAATACGACGATTACAATGTCTGCAACGAAGGTCCTGCTCTCATGCTCTAGGGAAGGGCGCTTCGGTCATTTGCTCTTTGTGCACAAATGGAAGATTCTTCCTGCAGAAAGAGGCCTTAAACCCCACCATGTCTTTCCCTCAAAGACAACTGAGGAGAGAGGGACAACCACACACACGTTCTTTAAGAAGATGAACAAAGGCAGTGGAACTGAAACCGATCCATTTCCCAGTCACAAGTACAAACAACTACAACAGACAGGAGAACACATAACCACATGCATGAACCACACATACATGAAACCTCCAAGACAAACTTCTACACGTACACCCTAAGAGATGTGCAAATAACTAAAAGAATTAAGATAACAAGCATTGGCAAGGTCAGTAGGCTTGGCTTTACTGTATCAACGCTCAGGCATCCACAGATTTTCTTTTTAGGAAGGTGACACATGAGGAAAATCTGTTTATTATATTAAACCTGCCCTATTTGTTTTACCAGTGCTGAGGGAAAAGTAGCAAAAAAGATTGCGTTCTGTATATGTTGGAATTTTGTGCTTTCAGCAGGGTCACCCCAACTTTTTGGCCCTTTTTTGCTGAAACCAATTTTTGATGGCTATAGTATAGACCTCTATGCACCATAACCCTGCTACCAGTGGTAAAGTAAAGTGTTTGTGCTACTCCTTTCAACATATTGAAATTGTTAGGCCCCTAAATGGCATCTTTAACTTACCTGTAAGCCCTAGTATATAATACCTAAAGTGTTCCCAAGACCATCAAGTTAACACCTTAGGAGCTCGTAAACATACCTCCCCAGTGCTGCGCTGTCCATTATCCAGTGCTGAACTGGACGTCCAACGGTCGCACGCAGCACTGGGGAGGTAGTGCCCGTGATGACCGTTGGCCGACGGCAGCACTTAAAGGGTTAAGTACCATTAGTGGGTTGAGGCACACATTGCAGCACCCAATGCAGTGACTCGACAAACATAACTGCAGGCCTTCTATGTGTAAGACAGTGGTAGAGGATTTAACTGCAAATTCGGCTTGTCAAAATAACCCCTTTTCACAGGTCTAAATCCTCTTTTTAAATATCAATAGGGTACCACTAAATAGGCCTTACTGCCCATTAAGACAGGGGGCCTTATATTCAAAAGTAAGACATGTAAAAAATTAATGTTAAACACCCCCGCCCCATTTTGGGTCCCACGACGTGAGGGCCCCGTCGCGGTCACACCTTGGTGTCCGGCCGTCGCTAGGTCCACTTAGGCGGCTGGTGGGATTTTGGGGGGGCACGAGGCCTGCGCTGTCCATTAGAGGGCCTTCGTTGTAATAAATGAAGTATTTTCCAGGGGGGGGGGGGGCAGGAGCCACCCTGGTCCCGTCCAGGTGCCTCGCAGCACCCGATCCTCTTTCAGGAGTGTTTAGTAACCCCCGCCGCAGGTTGCAGACCTTGCGGGCAGGCCTCGCTGTCCACTGTAAGGGTCCAGGGTAGCACGGAATATCAGCGGCAAAAAGGGGGAGAGTGCCAAATCCCTCTTCTCGGATGAGCGTGCCCCTTGGGAGTAACAGGCTTGTCGACCCACTCTTGTTTCAACCCGCACCCCACCCCATTCACACCGCCCCTCACCCGTAACGCACAATGGTGGCATATGGGACAGAGGACTGGCTTACCGGGCTCTCCGGGGGTTCCTTTTGTGCCAGCGTGGCCTCGGCCTGCTGGTCCCCAGGGGTGGCCGGGCGTCGGCGTCGCTCTGCATTCTTACATGGCTGGGGTGCTGTGGGGGGGCGGGCATCGTGTGGGCGCTGGCGGACCAATGCGACTGGTGTCCGACTTCAGTGGAGGCGGGTGCGAGTTCCGGTGGGGCCGCTTCCAGTGTCCTACTTCGGTGGAGGCGGGTGCGAGTTTCGGTGGGGCCGCTTCCGGTGTCCGACTTCGGTGGAGGCGGGTGCGAGTCCCGGTGGGGCCGGTTCACTCTCCATCGCTGTGGTGCGGGTGCTCCCATGTCCGGGACGCTTGCGCTGGCATCAGTTTATCGGCGCCGGGTGCTCAGGAGGGTGTGCTTGCACGGAGCATCCTTGCAGGCATCTGTCTTTGAGGGGATTCCTTTATACCTGCCTTTGAGGGGACTCAAAATTCCGAGTTGTGTCTCGATCCCCCGGCTCAGCAGAGTGCAGCATCCTTGTCGCGGGGCCCCCACTAGGCCTCACGAGCCCCGCAGCACTCCCGGGACCAGTCCCTGCTCTCGCGGTCCGTACTTCCGCTTCCATCGCCAGGTCCCTCCCACAACCAGGCGGGCCGCGGGCAGCGGCGGAGATTGTCAGATGGATGCGACAATGAGGGGTAGGCTCCCTTACCACACAGTTCATGGCATAAGCATGACTTACCGTCAGGACCGTGCATAGGCTCTTTCGCGGCGCGGGTTGTAACAGCAGGGCAGGCAATGAGTGTTGGTGGGATCACTCACAGTGTCTAGGCTTGCTTGTGCTAAGGTTGGAAGGAGACATTAATTGGACATTCAAAGCCCTGACCTCACAGGCCCTGCGTCAGGTACAACAGGAGGGTAATGAACACAGGAAAAGCACGATGCTAGCCTTGTAATACCCGTGGGAAAGCATGTCAGTGGCATGGCAGTTGTTTTGTATGATTATGCTAGAATTGACGCATGGCACAAACAAGCAAGGGCAGCGCCATGATGGTGTCTAAGGTTATTAATGTAATTTCTTTATTTTATGCAGGTTGCAGGAAAGAAGGTTTTTACCCCTCCTTACTAGGGCCCGCACGGACATGAATTAGCAGGTAATGGGGAGGCGGGCAAGGCAGGCTTGAGGGATCATCAACAATACAGTGTGTGCCACGTAGAAAGCGGATGTATTCCCTGCTTCACGATGCATTAGAGTGTAAAAAGGGATGATACCGGGGGACCCACGTTTTAATGGTGGGGAATGACTTGTTCACTCTGCACTGTTCTTTCTTTTTTCAGTCCATTACTGGCCGTCTGACGTCCTTGAGGTGTAGGTTTCAACACAAGCACATCAAAAGGAAGGGTGTTCTGAGGTAATACACGTGGTGGGGGCGATGTGCAATGTGTAACCGAGCACGACAGGTTGGGGCACATAGAGTCTCAAAAGGGGGGCGGGACATGACGGCCGTGGCAAGTTGCAGCCGTGCCTGGGCTCGGCGGTTACCGGAAAGTTCAGGTGTTAATAATTCTCTCTCCACCTTACGAGGAAGGGTCAATGCAAGGCCAATGCCCCTCACCCCTCCCTCCCTCCCTCCCTCTCTCACCAACGAAAGGATCGCAAGATAAATCGTAGCAACAAACTGGGAAGTAAGTATGGTGTGGGGGGATTGGACTGTGCAAGCGAGGGGGGTCAGGAAGGTCGGATCTCCGTTTCATCCAGGTCGTTGGCTTACAGTTCCATTTCTTTTTCAGGTGAACTGAGTCCGAGACAATCAATATAAATAGCCAGGGATCTCCCCCGCTTTTCTAGCAGATGTCCCAGGTGGAGGATTCCCTGCCAGGAACCTCCCATGATGCGCAGCTGGCAGCCGTTATGGAAATGGTCAGGGTCAAAGTAGTGGCGTGGACCACCGAGCTATTGAGAGCGCACTGTCCAGGCGACTCCAGAACCGCCATGTCTGTCCCGCCTACGGGGCAGGAGCCCGCAGAAGAGACGGGCCCCACCAGGTCTAAAAGGGTTTGCAGGCCCACAGTAAAAGACTTCCCAGCAGACCCGCTGTCAGCTAAGAGTCGGACCACGGAACATTCACGTGCAGCCGCAGCAGTTGTACCGGTCATTGCCTCTCCACTCCCCGCAGTCGGACCGGCGTTACCGATAGCCTGCACTACGACGTCGTCGATGTTTGCCACACTTGAGGACCTTGGTAAGCTCACGGACACGTTATCGAACTTTATGGCTAAAGTCAGAGCTGGCCTTTGGGCTGCTAGCAACACCAGTGGGGTCGCCAGCACGAATAGTGGCGTGGGGGTTGTGGCACCAGCTCCACCAGTTCAGGCACAGGTTGGCCCATCCATCACGCAGGTGTGGGCTGGAGTGGAAGATTCAATTGGGACACAGGGAGGCCCGAGTTCCCTCATCACCTCTGGAACATGGGGAACTACAAGTGACTTAGGATGCCAGCAGAGGGCGGAGTCTGTCGTGCCGCCCACACCAGTGTCTTCCCCACCCCTGCACTCCTAGCAACGACATGTCCCACTCCAACAGCAGCTATGCAGACAGCGCTTGGGGCACCTGGGCCACTAGTGACTTTGACCCCCCTGTTGTCAGGTCAGTGCTCCTTAGCATGGGAAGTGCCACTTGCAGACAAGGAAGGGATATGACGTAGGGAGTTCATTGACATTTCTACATTACTAATGCATGGGGCTGAGGGTCTAGATACCAGGAAAATGGGACGCGGATAAGAAAGTGCGATTTCAGGCATGACCTGAGAAATCGATTAAGACATGGGGACAGGCCTTCGCTATCCTGGCAGCGGTAGTGATGGAGCGATACCCAGAACAGGGACCGGGTCTTTTCCAATATGCAAGCATTATCACCAACGAGGCAGAGACCAATGGGGGCATGGGGTGGTATAAGTACCATTGTGAATTTAGGAAGAGGATGGCCATGTGCCCAGAACTGGGGTGGGACCAATTGGAAGTGCGTCTTTGGATGCAGCACATGGGCAAGGGAAGTTCAGAGCCCGAAGAGAAGGCCACTACTAGCCATAAGATAGTGGAGACAAGCAAGGGGTAGAAGCAGGAAAAGAAGGGTCAGTTTAGGCAGTCCTATCGGGGAGTCCGGGGCTGGGGGCAGAAGCAAGGAACTAGAAGACCCTTTAATGGGACGTGCAGGCTCTATAATGGGGGGACATGCTCATGGGGGAAGGCTTGCAGATTCTCTCATACCTGTTCCTGTTCATTGGGGGAGTTGGTACACGGGAATGCAGCAGGGGACTACAATGCTTTTGGGATTTGGCCAGACACCTGGGGGTGCCGTTAGCACCTGGCAAGATGGAAGGCCCTGCGCAGGTTCTCACTTTTCTCGGCATTGAGTTGGACACGGTGATGGGGGTGTCGAGACTCCCTGCTGAGAAGGTGCAGGTGCTGCAACAGGACATCCGGTCACTGCAGGGGAAAGACAAGACGCCACTAGGTCTCATCCAGAGCCTCTTGGGCAAACTT
Source organism: Lissotriton helveticus (assembly GCF_964261635.1). Classification (NCBI taxonomy): domain Eukaryota; kingdom Metazoa; phylum Chordata; class Amphibia; order Caudata; family Salamandridae; genus Lissotriton; species Lissotriton helveticus. The sequence continues at coordinate 1,739,383,346 of NC_136065.1, forward strand.
AACTTCGCAGCCAGAGTCATTCTGGTGGGGAGTGTGTTTGCCAGGAGATTGGCCAGAGCCACTGCTAAGGTTTACAAGAAGCACCTCTTTGTTAAGCTGTCCCTAGGTCTGAAGAAGGACCTGGCCATGTGGGGTGAGTTCCTTTCTCAGTTCAATGGCACCGTTATCTGGAGGGCTCCATGGGTTGACAGTCCTGAACTTAGCTTGTTCACTGATGCATCAGGAAGGGAGGGCTTTGGGGCAATCCTGGGCAAGCGATGGTGTGCACAGGAGTGGCCCAAAGCCTGGCGCAAGCACGGCATTACATCTAAGATCACTGTTCTGGAGCTCTTCCCCATCGTCATCGCACTCCACCTTTGGCCAGAGATCCTGTCAGACAAAAACGTCCTATTCCGGTCTGACAACATGGCCGTGGTACAGGCAATCAATGGGCAGACAGCCAAGTGCTTGTTGGTGCTGTGCTTTCTAAGGGAACTAGCCAGAGGGAGCCTGCGCTGCAACATTGAGTGTAGGGCCAGACATATTGAGGGGGTCAAGAATGTGGCAGCTGACGCTCTCTCTCGTTTCCAGTGGCACCATTTCCGGGAGGCTTGGTCGCAGGCGAGAGCAGAGATGACCCTCTTCCCGTCAACCCTCTGGCGAATCTTGGAGTGGAATAAGAGTTGAGAGCTCTGGGGGAGCGGTCCTTGGTCCCAGGTACTAGGAAACGTTATTTGAGCCAGCTGACTTTGTTTAACAAAGTGGTGGATGCCTTCGGCCTATCTGAGATACCATTGGAGGGCAAAGTACATGCTTTTGTGGTTTAGGCGAAGAAACAGGGTAAGACCCACTCCTGGGCTTGTGGACATTTGGTGGCAGTCAGCCATGATGCTAGGTTGAAAGGGGGGCAGGACCCAGCTAAGTCCTTTGTCATCAGCCCTTCGAGGCTTCCCTATTTGCAGATGCATTCTGCTTGGCCTTTTCCGGAGCCTTCCACATTAGTGAGTTAGTGGTGTGCTAGAAAAGTGACAGTTCAGGGGATGCCTTGGGTATAGCAGATATTAGCTTGGATGACTGGTTGACTGTCCACCTCAGGAAATCTAAAACAGATCAGGCATGGAAGGGCGTAAAGGTGGTGTTAAGTCCGTTGGATGACCCCAGATACTGCCCGGTCTTCAAGGTCAGGGAGTACATAGCGTTGCGCCTGGCAGCAACCGGCTATTTATTGATCCATGCAGACCATGGGCTTTTAACTAAGTATCAGATGGGGCGCATAATGGGGGGCGTGCTTGTCCAGGGCTGGCCTCCTTCGCTCGGGCAAAAAATATTCCAGCCATTCGTTCAGGATTGGGGCCGCTACCGCTGCATTCAAATCAGGCATGGAACCGGCAGGTGTGAAGAAAGTGGGACGCTGGGAGTCCCAATGTTACAAATGCTATATCCGCCCTTGAGTACCACCCTGTACTCAACAGAAGCGGTCGCTCCCCTCAGCTCCTCACCTCCGGTATCGTGCTCATTGCGCCTGCCTGCCTGATTACTGCTTATTGAAACTGCCTGCCTATTTTGCGCACTGCTGCTCTCTGCCACTGACTCTGTGTAGCGCTTCGAAGCGCTCGACACTGCTGGGCATTTTACTGAAGTTGTTTGCGTAACTGTATGCTTATCTCTGCCTGCCTGATTACTGCATATTGAAATTGGCTGCCTATTTTGCGTATTTCAGCTCTCTGCCATTGACTCTGTGTAGCGCTCGACACTGCTGGGCATTTCTCTGAATTTTGCTTATTTAATTGTTTGCTTATCTGTGCTTGCCTGCTGCAGAGCGCATAGCGCTTTCCCACTGCTGCCTGTGAATAATTCCCTCACAGCGGTCCATTGCATAAATAATTCCTTCACCCTCGCAGTATTTGGTGTTGATACTGCCATTTTGTCTAGCTTGTTGACCCATCCCAGACCCTCCCTCCACCTCGCTCCCGCCTCCCAGCTGCCCCTCCCACCCACAGAGACCTAGAGCTGCCCTCACCCTCGTGGAAACTGTGACCACCCTGTACTCAACAGAAGCGGTCGCTCCCCTCAGCTCCTCACCTCCGGTATCGTGCTCATTGCGCCTGCCTGCCTGATTACTGCTTATTGAAACTGCCTGCCTATTTTGCGCACTGCTGCTCTGTGCCACTCTGTGTAGCGCTTCGAAGCGCTCAACACTGCTGGGCATTTTACTGAAGTTGTTTTCCGTAACTGTATGCTTATCTCTGCCTGCCTGATTACTGCATATTGAAATTGGCTGCCTATTTTGCGTATTTCAGCTCTCTGCCATTGACTCTGTGTAGCGCTTTGAAGCGCTCGACACTGGTGGGCATTTCTCTGAATTTTGCTTATTTAATTGTTTGCTTATCTGTGCTTGCCTGCCGCAGAGCGCGTAGCGCTTTCCCACTGCTGCCTGTGAATAATTCCCTCACAGCGCTCCATTGCATAAATAATTCCTTCACCCTCGCAGTATTTGGTGTTGATACTGCCATTTTGTCTAGCTTGTTGACCCATCCCAGACCCTCCCTCCACCTCGCTCCCGCCTCCCAGCTGCCCCTCCCACCCACAGAGACCTAGAGCTGCCCTCGCCCTCGTGGAAACTGTGACCACCCTGTACTCAACAGAAGCGGTCGCTCCCCTCAGCTCCTCACCTCCGGTATCGTGCTCATTGCGCCTGCCTGCCTGATTACTGCTTATTGAAACTGCCTGCCTATTTTGCGCACTGCTGCTCTCTGCCACTGACTCTGTGTAGCGCTTCGAAGCGCTCGACACTGCTGGGCATTTTACTGAAGTTGTTTGCGTAACTGTATGCTTATCTCTGCCTGCCTGATTACTGCATATTGAAATTGGCTGCCTATTTTGCGTATTTCAGCTCTCTGCCATTGACTCTGTGTAGCGCTTTGAAGCGCTCGACACTGCTGGGCATTTCTCTGAATTTTGCTTATTTAATTGTTTGCTTATCTGTGCTTGCCTGCTGCAGAGCGCGTAGCGCTTTCCCACTGCTGCCTGTGAATAATTCCCTCACAGCGCTCCATTGCATAAATAATTCCTTCACCCTCGCATTATTTGGTGTTGATACTGCCATTTTGTCTAGCTTGTTGACCCATCCCAGACCCTCCCTCCACCTCGCTCCCGCCTCCCAGCTGCCCCTCCCACCCACAGAGACCTAGAGCTGCCCTCGCCCTCGTGGAAACTGTGACCACCCTGTACTCAACAGAAGCGGTCGCTCCCCTCAGCTCCTCACCTCCGGTATCGTGCTCATTGCGCCTGCCTGCCTTATTACTGCTTATTGAAACTGCCTGCCTATTTTGCGCACTGCTGCTCTCTGCCACTGACTCTGTGTAGCGCTTCGAAGCGCTCGACACTGCTGGGCATTTTATTGAAGTTGTTTGCGTAACTGTATGCTTATCTCTGCCTGCCTGATTACTGCATATTGAAATTGGCTGCCTATTTTGCGTATTTCAGCTCTCTGCCATTGACTCTGTGTAGCGCTTTGAAGCGCTCGACACTGCTGGGCATTTCTCTGAATTTTGCTTATTTAATTGTTTGCTTATCTTTGCTTGCCTGCTGCAGAGCGCGTAGCGCTTTCCCACTGCTGCCTGTGAATAATTCCCTCACAGCGCTCCATTGCATAAATAATTCCTTCACCCTCGCAGTATTTGGTGTTGATACTGCCATTTTGTCTAGCTTGTTGACCCATCCCAGACCCTCCCTCCACCTCGCTCCCGCCTCCCAGCTGCCCCTCCCACCCACAGAGACCTAGAGCTGCCCTCGCCCTCGTGGAAACTGTGACCACCCTGTACTCAACAGAAGCGGTCGCTCCCCTCAGCTCCTCACCTCCGGTATCGTGCTCATTGCGCCTGCCTGCCTGATTACTGCTTATTGAAACTGCCTGCCTATTTTGCGCACTGCTGCTCTCTGCCACTGACTCTGTGTAGCGCTTCGAAGCGCTCGACACTGCTGGGCATTTTACTGAAGTTGTTTGCGTAACTGTATGCTTATCTCTGCCTGCCTGATTACTGCATATTGAAATTGGCTGCCTATTTTGCGTATTTCAGCTCTCTGCCATTGACTCTGTGTTGCGCTTTGAAGCGCTCGACACTGCTGGGCATTTCTCTGAATTTTGCTTATTTAATTGTTTGCTTATCTGTGCTTGCCTGCTGCAGAGCGCGTAGCGCTTTCCCACTGCTGCCTGTGAATAATTCCCTCACAGCGCTCCATTGCATAAATAATTCCTTCACCCTCGCAGTATTTTGGTGTTGATACTGCCATTTTGTCTAGCTTGTTGACCCATCCCAGACCCTCCCTCCACCTCGCTCCCGCCTCCCAGCTGCCCCTCCCACGCTCCGCCCCCCTCCACTGTCCATTTAAGACAGATGTCCCAACGTGCAGCGTCCACGCGCTGCGGCCGCGCCGAAGGTGCGCCAAAGGTAAGCCCGTCTGCGCCCGTCCGCGCCTGGACCACGCCCAGGGCCTTTCCCCCTGGTCTCCGCAACACCCAACCCACTAGACTCACTTATGATGCCGCAACTCTCCTCGCCCTCAACCCCGGACGCACACCACAATGCTGCGAGGCCACCCCAGGACGCACACACGGCCCATTCGCCTGCCTCTCCTGCAAGTTCAACTGCTTCAGAACCCTCACCAAACCCACTTCCTCCTCTCACAACTCCAAACCCAATCGACTGAACTGCATCCTACTGAACACCCGCTCGGTCCACAGACATGCAACAGAACTCTGGGACCTAATCGACACTGCGTCACCTGACATCGCCTTCCTCACTGAAACATGGATGAACGCATCTTCTGCTGCCGACATCGCCATAGCCATACCGGACGCTTACAAGATTATTCGAAAAGACCGCACCAATCAAACTGGAGGAGGCATCGCCATAGTACACAGAAATACCATCAAAATCACAACCAGCTCCGAGGACAATCTTGCAAACGCCGAACATCTCCACTTCCAAATCCACACCGACCCCAGGACCACCCTCAGAGGCACCCTCATCTACAGGCCGCCAGGTACCCGCACTCAATTCAGCGATGACATCACGGACTTCGTCAGCCAACATGCCCTCGCCTCCGAGAACTACATTCTTCTAGGAGACCTCAACTACCACTTTGAAAACACACTTGACAGCAACACCACCACCCTTCTGGACAACCTGGCCAATCTCGGACTCAAACAACTTGTTGACACCCCCACTCACACAGCCGGACACACATGCGACCCTATCTTCACCTCCAGCAAGCACATCTCCTTCGATCGCACCACAGTTCTCCATTGGACGGACCACAGCTGTGTTCACTTCAGCTACAAAACCACCCTGAACCACAACTGCCCACAACCCATTCCTCGGAGAAACTGGAACAAAATCACCTCCGACCAACTCCTCTCATCACTCAACCAAAATCCTCCCACCCTCTCATTGGACCCAAACCAAGCGGGCACCGATCTCAAGCAATGGATCACCCACAGTGCTGACGAATTAGCACCCCTGAAAAAGCACCAGACCAAACCAGCCAGCAAAAAGACTTCCTGGTTCAATGATGATCTTAAAAAATCCAAGAAACTATGCCGCACCCTGGAGAAAACATGGAGAAAAAACCAAACCACCGACAACATGGCCACCCTCAAGGCAGCCACCCACAACCATCACCAACTGATTGGATCCGCCAAGAAATCAGCATTCAAGGATCGTCTCGACAACAACACCCACAACAGCAAGGAACTTTTCAACATCGTCAAAGAATTCACCAACCCCACCGCAGCATCTAACGACATCACCCCCTCGCAAGACCTCTGCGACGCGTTATCCTCCTTCTTCTACAACAAAATCGCCGACATCCACAACAGTTTCGAGAACACTCCCAACGATCTACCCTCCCCACTCCCCTCAGATCCCACTCCGCCAACTAACTACCTTAGCGCCTGGAACACAATCACCACTGAAGACACCATCCGCCTAATGAACTCAATCCATTCTGGCTCGCCAACCGACCCCTGCCCCCACCACATCTTCAACAAAGCTAACTCCATCATCGCACCCCATCTTCGTGATGTCATCAACTGCTCGTTCAACTCTGCCACCATTCCAGAAAGTTGGAAACACGCCGAACTCAGCGCCCTCTTGAAGAAACCCACAGCAGACCCCTCTGAACTTAAAAACTACCGACCCATATCCCTCCTCCCTTTCCCCGCCAAAGTCATTGAGAAAGCCGTCAACAGCCAGCTCGCCGCCTTCCTTGAATCCAACCACTCCCTCGATCCTTCTCAATCTGGATTTCGAGCCAAACACAGCACCGAAACCACCCTCATTGCAGCGACAGACGACATCCGAACACTACTGGACAACGGAGAAACTGCGGCCCTCGTTCTACTCGACCTCTCCGCCGCTTTCGACACGGTCTGCCACAGCACCCTTATACAACGCCTCAGCAACATCGGCATACAAGGGAAAGCCCTGGACTGGATCATCTCGTTCCTCGCCAGGAGAACTCAAAGAGTCCGACTTCCCCCTTTCAACTCAGAAGCCACAGAAGTCATCTGTGGAGTACCACAAGGGTCTTCACTCAGTCCCACCCTCTTCAACGTCTACATGAGCCCACTCGCATCCATCGCGCGCCAACACAACCTCAACATCATCTCCTACGCCGACGACACCCAATTAATCCTCTCCCTCACCAAAGACCCGAACACCGCCAAAACCAATCTTCACGAAGGCATGAAAGAAGTAGCCGAATGGATGAAACAGAGCCGCCTTTCTCAACTCAGACAAAACTGAAGTGCTCATCCTAGGATCCTCACCCTCGGCCTGGGACGACTCTTGGTGGCCTTCCGCTCTAGGCTCAGCACCCACACCCACTGACCACGCACGTAACCTGGGCTTCATCCTAGACTCCTCTCTCTCGATGTCCAGACAAGTTAACGCAGTCTCATCCTCCTGCTTCAACGTACTTCGCATCCTCAAAAAGATCTTCCGCTGGATCCCCCTCGAAACAAGAAAGACTGTGACCCACGCACTGGTCACGAGTCGACTGGATTACGGTAACACACTATACGCCGGAATCACAGCAAAATTACAGAAAAAACTCCAACGCATCCAAAACTCATCAGCAAGACTCATATTGGACATCCCTCACCGAGAACACATCACCGGACACCTAAAGAACCTCCACTGGCTTCCCGTCAACAAAAGAATTACGTTCCGTCTTCTCACCCACGCACACAAGGCCCTCTACAACCTAGGACCCGAATGCCTCAACTCGCGACTATCCTTCTACAAACCCACCCGCCAACTAAGATCGTCCAATCAAGCCCTCGCCACAGTCCCGCGCATCCGAAAATCCACCATGGGTGGCAGATCCTTCTCCTTCTTGGCTGCCAAGACCTGGAACTCACTCCCCTCTCACCTCCGCCTTACTCAAAACCACTTGTCCTTCAGAAAAGAACTTAAAACCTGGCTATTCGACAAATAATGAACCCCCTCCCCAAGCGCCTTGAGACCCTCTGGGTGAGTAGTGTGCTATATAAATGCTAGAACTTGAACTTGAACTTATGTTGTACAACGTAGGTTGCAGTGTTATGTGTTAATTGGTTTGCAGTGTTTTGCAGTGTTTAGCATTGTTTAAACAATAGCATAATGGAGGTATTAATAAAATACTGAGTTGAAACGTGTCCTTTGTTTTATCAGAGTCCAGAATGTGGGTCATTGGGCACTCGGCCATCTCCAGGTTAGCCCGTTGGGCATCGATCAGGAACTGGATGCGTGGATTTTCACAGACTAAGTTTGAGTGGTTGGGTTACCCAGGAATGCGCTGGAACAGCCTCATGAACAGACTTGAGCACTCGCTAGCTACGCTGGGAGCCCCCCCAATTGTTTGGTGATACATCTGGGGGGCAATGACCTCACTACCTCTGGAAGGACTTTTCTGCTGCAAATGATGAAATCTGATTTGGGGGAGATCAGTAAGCGCATGGGGCAGTGTGAGCTCTGGTGGTCAGAGATGGTGCTGCGTAGGGTGTGGCAAGGGGTGAAATCCTGCCAGGTGGTGGAGCGATCCAGGAGACGCGTTAACAGCTCCATGCGCAAATTCACGGAGCAGAGGGGCCTGGGTTTCATTAGACACAAAATGATCCAGGAAAGGGTCAAAGGTTATTATGAAGCTGATGGGGTCCACCTATCGCCAGTAGGGATGGACTTGTTCCTGTTTGACTTGCAGGAAGCTATAGAGCAGAAGGGTTGCAGGTGAGAGAGAAAGGGCGGGGTAGTGGGGGGCCCTGGCGGTGATGGTGGCCGCCTCCAGGGCTGTGGCGGAGTTACAGGGCGATCTGGAAGCAGATGGGTACAGAAGGGTACCTCAGCGTGGCACATAGGGGTGCTAGAGCCTAACACCAGGGGCCTCATGGGAGGGCCCTGGAACCTGTGTCGGCGGCCCATTAGTCCTTCGGATGGTTGTGGGCCTGAGCAACCGGGGGCTTGCCTAGCTACACTCCGCCCCGAAAGGGGCGTGAGTACAAGGGACCAAGGGTCAGGTGATCCTGGAAGGGATTACCAGAAGGGGCAGCACATAGATGGTTCACCACGGTGCTGCTTGGCTCATCAGGCGGGAAGGTGGCGAGAATGCTGCCTGCCCTTGGATCGCCCGTAAGCTAACCCACAATGATTACATAACGTTGTATGTAATAAACCTGCAACAGCTTTTCCCAAGTTAACACTTGTCTGGTGTGTTTTATTTGCGGGATGCATGCTAAGAGGGGTGGGGGCCTGTTGCCATGATGTTACTATGTGGCTACCCGAGGCCTCCGTAGGGGGCCACTCAAGAGGGCGGCCCTCTAGTGACATTGGGCTACCCCACCCTCTTCCCCCCTTCTTGTCCCCAAGGGGGGGGGGGTGCCGAGAGGAGGAGTCTTGTGGGGGTCGTGGGGCGCTACGTCACGTCCGGTGCACCAGGCAGGGCGAGGGGTGCATAAGTCCCCATCACCATTTTACCTGCCTCTTAGATGCACCGGACCCGCCGTGGATGCCTCGGGAGGGGACACGCAATCTCCCACCCTACCGCTTACCCAGCGTGTCGGAGTAGGGGATATGGCCAGAACTTTTTAATGTTTTAATTTTTTGTTGCAGGTGGAGTTACAGGGCGATCTGGAAGCAGATGGGTACAGAAAGGTACCTCAGCGTGGCACATAGGGGTGCCAGAGCCTAACACCAGGGGCCTCATGCGAGGTTCCTGGAACCTGTGTCGGTGCCCCATTAGTCCTTTGGGCGGTTGTGGGCCTGAGCAACCGGGGGCTTGCCTAGCTACGCTACGCCCCGAAAGGGGCATGAGTACAAGGGACCAAGGGTCAGGTGATCCTGGAAGGGATTACCAGAATGGGCAGCACATAGGTGGCTTGCCACGGTGCTGCTTGGCTCATCAGGCGGACAGGTGGCGAGAATGCTGCCTGCCCTTCGATCGCCCGTAAGCTAACCCACAATGATTACATAACGTTGTATGCAATAAACCTGCAGCATCTTTTCCCAAGTTAACACTTGTGTGGAGTGTTTTATTTGCGAGATGCATGCTAAGAGGGTTGGGGGTCTGTTGCCATGATGTTACTAGGCCCGAAACATGAAAGCTATATATCACTGCAGCAGGGTGGGCTGTTCCATAGAACATCACTGGGATGCAATATTATGTTTAATAATTGTCATATATGCCTAGGAAACAGCTACAAATATTTTATTTTAAACTTTTTGAAATTGGTATTACAAGCCCAATTCCCCGAGGGAGTCAGATTTGTAACACATATTTTGGAAAGGTGATATTAAGAAGGTACCATTGCCCTGTCTGACGTGCCTGGGAGTTGAAGCTGCATTTTTGGTCTCTCCCTTTTACCAGCCAGTAATTATTTCAGTGGGCGTGAATGAGGTGTGAACTTGCTCCCAGGACAGGAACAAAATGTCTTGGGTGTGGGGAAGTGTTGTGCCTTTGACAGGATGGCCTGTGAGCGGTGCCAAAGGACATGATTAACTTCAAAGAGACCTACGCAGACGTAGCTAACACCCATGTCTGCACTCTTCCTTTGTCCCTTCAACCATATCAGCCTCCATCACAGTGGGCCTCTAGTTGTCATCACAGTGTCAGATCCTGCTCAAGTGTTAAGACCTGCTTAAAAAGTCAGCTGGGGTTTTTCATATGAAATTAGGGCATACTTCAAAGAAGGGAACCAGAATGTCAAAACAATGTGTGCGTATTCACTGTCTGGTTGCTAAAAGCTCAACTTTGTCCTAGCAGACATCTCTCTCTGCATTGGTTGGGGATACAGGGACTGCCTAAAACTGGATGTTAGTGTTAGATATTGTAGGACCATAGGATTACCATAGTAGACTCCCCACACACCGCCCCCCAGCACTCATAACTCAGGTTTAGTGTGGCATAAGACTAAAAAATGGCATGAGTGGGTAGGGATAAACCAGGAACCCTTACCACATTGGTTCGGGCATCCCCAGGCTTCATTCCCACCCACTGGTTTGTGTCAAGTATTAATCTGGTATCTCCAGGAACCTACTTCAAAAACTCTAGACCTGAAGAGGATCAGAAAAGGACTGAACCTGCTGTCTGCAACCTGAGAAGAGTCCTGGAGGACTGAACCTGCTCTCGCTTGAACCCAGGACAAAGAAGTGGAAACCAAGGGGCATATTAGCAAGAGCCTCGTTAAAATGATCACCTTTTAGTGACAGGAAACTGCTGCTAAAACGGCGATAATTGGCTTGCTAATATGCGTTATAGAATTCCAATAGAAGCCCAGGTTAGATTTGCAGGACATCTAACCTGGGCTTCTATTGGAATTCTATAACGCATATTAGCAAGCCCATTATCGCCATTTTAGCGGCAGTTTCCTGCCACTAAAACAGCGATAATTTTAATGAGGTTCTTCCTAATATGCGATACTTTTAATGAGGTTCTTCCTAATATGCCCCCAAGGGTCATACAGCTAACTTCCTGTAAAAGCTACAGGGACAAAACAAGCTGCAAGAGGCCTTTTCCTGCAACTAGCCAGCTGACCAGGACCATCCCTCCTGTTGGCCTCTGCCTGCCTTCCTGTGGATCTCTAAGAGCATCCTTTGAAGTCCTGGGGAGCTTTAAAGTGTATTTCTGTGGTGGATTAGAACTTAAAAGACTAAAGTCAGAAGGTAAAATCTGTGCCCAGATTTAACCTGGTTAGTGCATCCAACCTGTGCTCTATTGCGGTCAGCGTCAAATTGCATCTACGTCCTGTCTACTGCGACTATTGACCATGATTAGCACTTTGTGCTTCTTGGCGCTTTTTCTACTTAAAACTAAAAATTCATAGATATGGTTCCTCTAATTTGATATCTGTCTTTATTGTGCCATTATGTTTATTACATTTTCTCTATTTTTCTAATTTGTTTTGGGATTTAGTACGGCATACATTCTTTATAAATTGTGACCAGTATTTTGGGAATTGTAACTAGTATATCTGGCCTTTAATTATGTAAATATTCACCTAAGAAAATATGATTAGAACATTTTCTGATCTTTTTCTGAAACTAAATAGTGATATGTGTCTGGCAACGTTGATGTCATTTTGTGTGAAATACTTATTGAAATGGGATAACAGCTGCAATAACTGAGAGACCAAAAGTTTATATTGCTATGCAACTTGATATTTCAGCATTGAGACCCAAATCTATAACTGATAATTAGATACGTGGCGACACTTACAGTTATATGACTGTTGTTGCAAGTCAGTGTAGCAAACTTTCATCTTGAAAACGCTTTATGCATGTATCCTTCTGTTCATCTTTACACTGGGCTAATTTCTCTCAACTGCAACGATCTTGCGAGGAGAATTTATAAGTCTTTTAGGTAGGTCCCCGGCACAATGCTTTACTAACGAGATACGTGAAAAACATTAGTGGGTTTTCTGTAGTCTTTATGGCCACATATTGGCATTTTTAATGCCCACTATCGCAATTTACATTCCAAAAGGCAATCTCATTGGTAGAGTCAAATGAACATTTATATGGCCTGGGATCTGGCTATTCTTCAGTCCTCCTAGTTGAGCTCTATGCAAAAATCTAAATTGACAGAGGGCATAATCCAAGTCGAAAAAATGTAAGAGGCTTAAGTGCAAAAAGAAGTGAAAGCTACTTTGAAATTTGATCCGGCTTTAATGAACGGTATGTGCAGTTGTATAGTTCAAGGTGTTCACAGATTTAGTTCTGGCTAGTGCTAATGCCACCACACACAACAGATGCAGAGAGACACATGGATCAGCTCGCTTCATTCATTGCCTGTTGGAACTGACACTGATATTTTGGAGCAGCCCATAATCGAGCTATTGGAAGACAGAATTTTCAGTCTTGATATTTTATCTCTGTTTCTTTACAGTAAAAAGCCATATGCAGTGCCGGCTTTAGGGCAGTGCAACTGGTGCATCCACACAGGGAGCTGACCTGGAGGGGAGCCCACTGACTGCAAAGAAGAGATCAGTATTTTATGTGGATAGCTGAGTGGATTAGAGAAGCCAGCCATTATCAGAGCTTTTAAACAAATGGAATATTTGATAGAGGGGCTTTTGAGAGATGAGGGGCACTTTTGCCGTGTGGTAGTGAGGGAATCCAAAGAGGTCATGACGGAGGGAGCCCCAATAATCTTTGTCGCACCGGGTGCCACCAGCGCAAAAGTTGGCCATGGCCATATGGTCATTTCTTTGGTGCAGCACACAGATGGTTCTGCATCGAGATCAGCATCCCTACAGAAAATCTTTCAAATCAGATTACCTCTGCTGATTTTAACCAAGGAATTGGAGGACTCATAGTGGTACTCCCTGGCTTTTGGTCAATCAAAGAACCTGCCCTGACAAAACATGCTACATATATCCCGCCCTTTGCACTGAAAGAGACCACCCCATTGCTCCAGAAGGCATTGCTGAATTGTGCACAAGCCTGCGTGCTGGACCATGTGGGATGAACAAGTCTGCACAAAGGCCTATATGTGCTGACCATGCTTGAGCATAGCACCATCTCGCTGGGGCTGAGGCCATGAGCAGAGGACACAGTGAAGGCTCTAGGTGTGTAGATGGTATTGATGAATGGGTTGTGTAGAATAGGACCTCTGTGTCATGACGGCCTAAGCCGGAAGAACGGAGGAGGCGGGGGTCAGCAGAGTCCTTAAAATGAGTCCACAGAACCGGAAAGGGAGGCACATATAGAGATCATGTGATGGATAGCATGTCGCTACCTCACACTGAGCCTAGAGTTAAGATAAAGAGGTTCCAGCACCTACCTTGTGTCAAGCCTCGTGACTGTAGACACGACAACTGGTGACGAGGAAGTGAGAGAGCCCTTGTACCAGGCAACGCCTGCTGCCTGCATTGAGACGTCGTCTGGTTGCATCTTGCACCCGGCACACTGCCATCTGCTTGCTGCCAGCACTGAGTGCGTGGCGCTCCAACGCATGCCTCCACCTGTCAGCTGTGCCTCCCACAAGCATCTTGCACAGCGCTCCACCACCTTTGCCCAGGTAAGCTCAAGTCACGCTCGGAAGATAGCTGGGCCCCCCGGGTGAATTTCCTACACTGCTATGGCTGTTGTGACTCCCAGACACATGCAGCAGCAAATGAGCCTGCCCTACGGCCATAATTAGTCTGCTGACTTGCCCATCTTCCCTGTTCACCAAGCGGTGTTGCATTAGTGGCCTGGGCCTCGATTCCTACTTTGGTGGATATTTTAGATTGGGCTACCAGCCATCGGCATTTGCTTTTACTCTGGGGGCCATCTTGGATTGGGCGGCACACCCTGGGCATTGACTCTTGCTCCTGCAGCCATGTTGGAGTGGACTGCAAACCCTGGGATTTGACTCTTACTAGAGCAGCCCTTTTGGGTTGGGCTGCCAGCTTCTCCAGACTGTGCACCCTGTCCAGGAAGGGCCCTCTTGGATTGGGGTAGCAATTTTTTTGCTTTCCTCTTTGTTACTACAAACAGATATTTTTCATTCTAAGGCCTTCCATCTATGACTACCCTGCCCAACTGTCTGACGCCAGCACCTCCTGACCTTAGCATGCCTCTGACGAAAGTGCATTCTGTGACTGGCTGCAGTTCCTCAGTTCCCTCACTAAAGCAGCATTCCTGGCTCTTCTCCAACCTGGGCACCTGCTACCTGTGGCATAGCAACATAGGAGAGTCAGGTTTCATCTACATAAAGTGAAAGAAAAAAAATCGACAACCTCCCATACCGTGGGTGTCTCCCATTGTGGACATCCAGAAGAAGGACAATCCAAGGGCCATCTGCATATGTGTAAACAAGACACAGCCTAATAAAGCATTCCAATTACCTCATAAACAATTACCCCAGCCCACACATTGTGGACATGAATACCCAACTTAATGGTTTCAAACTCTTCTCCAAACTAGACCTGAAAAAGGGCTACCATCGGATTGAGCTAGATGAACGGTGCTGATGTATCACAACATTCACCACTCACATGGGCTTGTTCAGCTACAATAGACTACATTTTGACATCTTGTCACTTAATTGAAATCTTCCAAGAAGTAATCCGCAAAATCATCCAGCCCGTACCCAATGCAGTCAAGTACAGTGATGATATACTTGTCTTTGGAGCCACACATGAGGCGCATGATGGTGTGCAAGATAAGGTCTGTCATCTCCTCTTTGAATCAGTCTTACCTCTAGTAAGTGTGAATTCCATAAACCCAAGTAAAAGTTCTTTAGACACCTCTTCTCAGAAGAGGGTATGACACCTGACCACGATAAGGTCTCTGCCCTTACATCCGCCAACCCACCTGGCGATGTTCTCATACTCCTGGCTGATGAGTGGTGAAACCCCGAACCCGGTCCTAGGATGATTGTTTCTAGGCCAGGGAGGACTTGGCCTGGCAGTTCGGGCTAAACTGTTCCCATTTGGTGCAGGGTCAAGACTGATTTGCATATGGCTGGGTCCAAACTGGAATGGCGAGCAAAAAAATAATGGATTCAGGTCCAGATCTCTGTATTGGGGTGAATGTATGACATAGTTCTGCATTCTGTCCATCAATTGTTCTTTTTGCATCTACTTCTTCCTGGGCATGCCCAGTTACTGTGCCCAATACATCCGAAATTATGCCACCATGGGCACACCTAGTTGACTTCTCTCGACACAAGGAGTGGTATTCCAGTGGTCACTGTGCTAAGAAAAGAGTTTTCAAAAATGAAAGACTTCCCTAGCCAAAGCCACCATCATGGCCTCTTTCAACCCCAAGTTGCACAAGGAAGTGATGGTAGATGTGAGCCCAGTCGGGCTTGGCACCATCTTAGCTCAGAGTTCCAGAATCTCGGAAGCTCATCGTCACATAGTTACATATGCCAGTAGAAGCTTGTCTGACACCGAAAGGTTTACCCACAACCTGAGAAAAAGAGTCCAGCAGTGGCATGGGCCTGCAAACATTTCCATGTTTTCTTGTACAACAACAAGTTCACCATCATCACAGACTATCAAGCATTTCTCACCATCTTTGGGAATCCCAAGGCCAAGATACCCCCTAGAAACGAATGGTGGGCAATACGACCCCAAAAACATGGCTACCCGATCATTCATAAACCTGGTAAGGAGCACAATCCAGCCGACTACTTCTCCAGGAATCTGAAAAGCCTCACCAGAGAGAAAAACATTAAAAGCAGAGGAGTACTTACAATTCATAGTCAGCACAAGCATACCTGACGCCCTGTCCATTCCTCATATTGCTAAAGCTACAAGCTACAAGAAATGACAGAGCACATGTCTCATCGAGCAAAACAAGTGGAAACACAGCACTGAGTGGGGTGACGGCTTTAAGGAGATCAGGGCACTCACCAACATCAAGGATGAGCTTGTGTTTACCTGTGAAGGACTGGTCTTGAGAAAGTCACGGATAGTGATCCCTAAAATACTTCACAGACAAGCCATTGACATAGCCCACAAAGGACACAAAGGGATAGTTGTCACCAAGAGGGCTCTCCAGGACAGACTGTGGTTTCCTGGACTCGATACCATGGTAGAAACGAACCACGATAATGCCATCTATATACCTATCTATCAATCAATCAATCAGGCAGTTATAAAGCACGCTACTTACCCGTGAGGGTCTCAAGGCGCTGGGGGAGTGTGGGGCGGCGGCTCCTGGTTAGGCAAAGAGCCAGGTCTTGAGGTCCTTCCTGAACGTGTACAGGGTCGGGGAGCGTCAGATGTTCACAGGGAGCCTGTTCCAGGTTTTGGCAGAGATGTGGGAGAAGGTTCTCCCGCCGGTTCTGTTTCTGCAGATGCTGGGGACTTCTACCAGGGCAAGGTCGGCGGAGCAGAGGTTCCTCTTCGGTACGTGGAAGGATACTCTCTCGTTGAGGTATTTGGGTCCACTGTTGTGGAGAGATTTGTAGGTGTGGGTCAGAAGTTTGAAGGTGACCCTCTTCTCGACAGGGAGCCAGTGTAGATCGTAGGTGTTGGGCCATGTGCTCCTGGCGAGGTATTCCTAGGACTAGTCTGGCTGCGGCATTCTGGATGGTCTGGAGCCTGTCTAGGAGCGTTTTGTTTATTCCGGTGTAGAGGGAGTTGCCATAGTCCAGTGTGCTGGTGATGAGTGCGTGGTTGACGGTCCTTCTGCAGTCGGGGGGGATCCACTTGAAGGTCTTACGGAGGATGCGCAGGCAGTTGAAGCTGGCGGAGGCGACGGCTTTGACCTGGTAGTTCAAGGAGAGTCCAGGATGATTCCAAGGTTCCAGGCGTGTTCCGTGGGTGTGGGTGGGCTCCCGAGGGTGGAGGGCCACCAGGTGTTGTCCCAGGTGGAGGTGCAGGGGCCGAGAATGAGGACCTATGTCTTCTCTGAGTTAAGCTTCAGGCAGCCATCGTTCATCCAGGCCACCACGCTCGGCATGCCCTTCCGGCAGCAGAGTCTGGTGTCTTCGGGGTCCTTGGTGAGCGACAGGATGAGCTGAGTGTCGTCAGCATAGGATACGATGTTGAGTCCATGGTGTTTGATGATGGTGGCGAGGGGTGCCATGTAGATGTTGAAGAGCGTGGGGTGATGAACAGAAAGAGGCAAGTGAGAAGCAGAAAGAGGCAAGAGAGGTACAGAAAGAGGCAAGGGAAGTGCAGAAACAGGCAAGAGACATTCACAAAGTGGTAAGAGAAGAGAGACTCAGAAAGAGGCAAGAGAGGTGTAGAAAGAAGCAAGAGAAGTGCAGAAAGAGGCAGGTGAGGTGCAGAAAGAGGCACGAGAACTGGAGAAAGAGGCAAGAGAGGTACAGAAAGAGGCAAGAGATCTGCAGAAAAATGCAACAGAGGTGCTTAAAGAGGTAAGTGAGGTGCAGATAGGGGCAAGAGAAATGCAGAAAGGAGACAGTGAGGTACAGAAAGAGAAAGAAAGGTGCAAGAGAAATGCAGAAAGAGGCAAGAGAAGCTTAAAAAGAAGAGAGATTTGTGCACCATTAGTACCAATGTAACACCCACATTTAGCAATAAATAACACGTGACCATTCCAGCTTTGCAAAGGGCCTTCCACAAAGCTGTAACACATGAAGCTGCAATTTTGGGAACATTTGAGCCATTTGAGCTAGAAACACTCCTTTTTATGTTTAAATCTGCAGATTAGGCATCAGATGATGGAATATTTGGCAAATGCGGAAACATTTTAATTATGTGAAAATTGGTGCAGCCGAACAGTCACATAATTCCAGTAGCCCTGCTCATACCTCTGACTATGTCCAGAAGTGCTTCTCAGTGGTTCCTTCTTTTTTTGTGTCTCATTGAGTTTATAGTTTAGCTTCTATGGAAATGAGGAAGACTAAACCTGAGGTTACCACTTCACAACACAGACCACAATACCACATAAGTACTCTCCAAAACACATAATCTCACTCCACATAATTCCTATGAACTAAATACCACATACTTTCTACTCACATAATTTCACTGCACAACATACCACATATTCCACTACACACAACGTACATCCACTCTACACCAAAAAACATTAGTAAAAAACATTAAAATTTTCAGCGCCAATAGCTCTAACTCTCGCAAATGTGAAACCTATTATATTGCAAATGCTTCTTTAACTATTACTAGTGTTTGCAGAGTGGTGGGAAAGGGGTGCTGGGCCTCCTACCAGCGCTCAGTAATTCTGCTGCGTAGGACTTACAGGAGGTTCCAGGAGGGCATCTTGGCCCACAAAGTCCCTCAGGAGGAAAGTGGACTTCATCCTGCATCCCTTAGTCTGCCAGGAGGTGCATTTATAGAGTGCTTGAGAAAGGGGGCGGGCCTCCGAAGATGTTTTCGCAATCCCACTGTGTGGGACTTACTGGAGTTAACACGAGGGGTAGTTGGCCCCCAAGGACATCCTGGGCCGCTCTTGGAAGGGGATTAAAGACCCCTTCGCTGTCAGGGGTCCTTAGGGGCCAACTAGCCTACCTCTTACCTCCAGTAAGCCCCAATTAGTGGGATTGCTGATAGGTGGACACAGGTCATGCCCCCTTTCTCCACCACTCTGCAAACGCGCCTCCTGGCGCGTTCTAAATTGGGATTGAGGATCAGCTAGCCCACCAGGTACCCCCAGTAAGCCCCACACAGCTGGATTGCTGAGAGTGGTCCGAGGCCACACCCCCTTTTTACACCAATCTGCAAACACGGATCCCTGCGCACTGCTGCTCGGGGGACGAACTCCACTTGTGTCCTGAGGTCCCCAGGACACAAGAGGACCTCATTGCCCCATCAGCAGTGCGCCAAGAGGTGCCTTTGCAGAGTGGTGTATAAAAGGGGCATGGCCTTGGACCATCTCTTTGCAATCCCACAGTGTGGGGCTTACTGGAGGTTCCTGGTGGGCTAGTTGGCCCGCAGGGACCCTCAGGAATGAAGGGGACTTAATCCCCCAACTTAGAATGCGCCAGGGGGCGCATTTGCAGAGTGGTGCATGGAGGGGGTGGGGCCTCCGGCGAGATGTCAGCTTTTCTTTTTTTTAAATATTTTTAGAAGGTGGGCTATGTGGCCCTACCTTCTTTTAGTTCTTCTAGTATTTTTTGGGCCCTGGGGACCCCAACCCCAGCCTCAGCATTTTTTTTTATTAAAAAAAACTAGAAGGGGGCCAAGTTGCGTCCCTTCCCGGGCCACTGTTGGCCCGGGTGCCCCATCCCCAGGGCCAGGCCTCATTTTTATTTTTTACATTTTTTATTTTTCCTGGGGGAAGCTGCATGGCCCCCTCTCCTGTGCCGCTTCTGGCCCTGGGGACCCCATCCCCTCAGGCCTGGCCTCATTATTTTTTTATTTTACCGGTAGGGGGCTGCGTGGCCCCTCCACTGGGCCACTTCTGGCCCCAGGCACCCCATGTCCTGGGGCCTGGGCAGCCTGCTTTTTTGAGAAGGGTGCCATGTGGCCTCCCTCCTGATGCCAATTATGGCCCCGGTATCCCATTCCCCGGGACCAGGCCATATATATTTTTTTTAAAACATCAAAAGGGATGGGGCTGAGTGGCCCCCCACCCGGGCCACTTCTGGGCCCCGGGGACCCCATCCCCTGGGGCCGGCCCTCTAGTTCGAGATCCTGGGGGGAACCCCAATGCCCCCACGGTCCCTGCTGGCTCCAAGCCTCCTGTGGGAGCCGGTATTGCTTTTGGGCAAGGAGAGCAGCTCCCCTTACCCAAAAGCATTTCTGCTTTGCTTCTTGGAAGCAAGAGCAAGTTTCCTGCTCTCGCTTCCAAGAAGCAAAGCAGTGTTTGCCATGGCAGGGCGGGAGCCCCAGGGCTTGGGGGGACAAGGGAGGCCATCCTCGATAATCAAAAAAGCCCTGGGGAGGTGGTGGTCCCCGGGGTTTGAGGGGGCCTGCGAGGCCCCCCACAAATAATTAATGAAAGCCCCGGGGTGGTGGCGGTCCCCGGAGCTTGGGGGGGCCATGAAGCCCCCTCACCAACAAATTAACCAAGCCCCGGGGAGGTTGCGGTGCCCGGTGCTGGGGGGGCCACATGCCCCCCACACTTAATTAAATAAAGCCCTGGGGATGAGGTGGACCCCGGGGCTTGGGGGGGCTCACCCCTAATCAAACAAGCTCCAGGCAGGTGACGGTCCCCGGTGCTCCGGGGCCCTGTGCGGCACCACATACATTTTCATATTGCTCCGGGACCCGGCCCACCCGGGGGCTCATTAAAATGAAGCGCGGGAGGCCACTCTTCGTTTTATATTTTTTTATTTTCTCGGCCCGATTCGCGCACACAGCGTGAATACGGCTGATATTTTTTTTAAATGCTGTTTTTGGTCCTGGGGGTCTTTGTGGGACCCCTGAGCAGGCCTAGGGGGGTCCGGGTGTTTCTACCCTGCCCCCTTTTCTTGCTTTTATATGTTTTTTTAACTATTTTCTTGTGACTTGGTTACGGAGTCACAAGATGGCTGCCAACACATTCTGGTTTGGAAGAACACACTAGCGGTAGTAATGTACAATATAGATGGTAATATATAATCAGACTGGGCAGTCAAAATGATATTCTCAATTTCCTTATTTACAAAGGACAAGAAAGCAATTAGTTGTGGTGCCACTCGGGATAAAAATGCACCTTACTACCTTAAGTGCATGAATACACAGATCCTGCAAGCAGTCACTGTGAGGAACAATATGATATACAAATGTCCTGACACTCAAAAGTGAAAACCCTATTTGTACTTGTATGTGACGATTACAGACAAACCACATTGAACAGTGTCAGTATACCACTGGCGACAGACAGGATTGGATTCATAAAAAAATGTTTCTTTTAATTTAGAAAAGCATTGTATATGACATAACAGTTTTCAAACAAGACCATAAAGACCCATTGTCCCTAAACAAGCATAGCATTGAAGAGACAGTTCACAAAGGGTATTTGTAGCTTTGTGGTCTTGATCCAAATGCACAACAGCCTACACGTGTTTCGTCACATCATGTGACTTCCTCAAGGCTTTCAAAATGTAATGGTTTCTGTGGCTATACACGATTGTTACTCCAAAATGATTTGTCAGACAAAGTCCGATTGCGACCAAGATTTTCCTAATTTCTGGACAACGTCCATCTAGCTCATGGGTTAGGTTGCCAGAGATCTACCTAACATTCTGGTTTGGAGTGTTGGCAGCCAATCAGAATGAAGCTCGTGCCTCTGGAGGGTTTGTGGCTTCTCCTCGGTGCTCAGATATCAATATTATTTTTTTTTATTTCTCAGCAACTACTGAACGAATTTACACCATTTAAAAAAAAGGTTGCTTCTAGACCAAGACCTACCTTTTTGCCAAATTTGGTGTAATTCCATTCAGCAGTTCGGGCTGTAGCCTTGTCTAAAGTTTCTATGGAAATTAACATAGGGAAAACGCATTTGGGACCACCCTTTTTTCTTGGCACCTGCTTGACGAATCACCCCGAAAATTTCAAGACAGGAGCTGACCTGAGTGAACCATTAGTTTTGAAAATTTCGCAAAGATTCGTCAAACGACACCAAAGATATATATTTATACCAGAATAGGTCCTTACATGTGTAAGAAAGAAATGGCACTTTAGGACAGAAAAAATCTCACAAAGGTTTATTTAAAACAGGCCACTCTGGACAGAAGACACATTTCGGCTGTGTCTACAGCCTTAATCATCTAAATAAGCACCATTTTTTGACCCGTATATACACTCAAGGTAACATAAACATAAAGAAAATACTTCTGTACTTTTCAAACATATAAATAAACCTTTGTGAGATTTATTCTGTCCTAGAGTGCTGTTTCTTTCTTACACATGGAAGGATCTTTTCTGGCATTTAACAAGCAGTAGCACTTTCACGTGCACCACCAGCGTTTAGGCTGCATGCCTAGTAAACCTCATCCTGTTGTGTGTGTGTATATATATATATATATATGTGTGTGTGTATATATATATGTATGTGAACAAGCTCCCTTGCGGAGCGAAACGCGTCATTCAGTAATAAACGTTTTTCCTGCATACTCACTTGAGTTGGTTCGTTTGTGAGCTTTTCTGGCCGTTTGATGTGGCGTCCTGAGGTCTGCACCCTGCCGTAGCCTGTCGTCCATTGACGGGTTGGGATCTCTCTTTCATATATATATATATATATATATGTACTGCTCCAAACATCCTACAGGACTCGGCCTGTTTCAGATTAGCAGCACTCACGAGGGTGGGTTTTTCAAAGATTTTATTTACAAAAACCCTTTGCACATCAAAGACGCGTTTCGGCGCCTAGACATCATCAATTTGTTACACAGTTCGCGCCACGGCGATTCAAATATACATGTGTCACGTGATATTTTCATCAGTATAGAAAGAGGACTGTTCATTTTCACTTTTTGCTACCTCCATCTTGTAGTATGCAAAATGTCAGTATATGCGCGATACACATTGTAAACATTCGCCATTATATATAGCTGGCAATTGGACCATTATAGTCTACCTTTAAAACATTATTCAGCCCTGGATGGGCTATATCCCTTTGTAATGCCGTCATTATATGGTATATGCGCAATAAACATTATAGATCGTTCAATTTAATTCAGCCCTGGATGGGCTTTCAAAACACTCTAAACATCTAATTCATATAGCCCTGGATGGGCTTACACCAATACCATACTGATTTTTATACTTAAATATCACTTTTCTGGACTCCACTGTCCATTCAAATTCATATTCTAGAGCATTCATCACTATACATTTAAAATATACATATATCAGACAATTATTGTAGGAAAAATCATTTCTATAATCTCTAACCCAGGTGCACTGCTAATTCTTCATGCATGTTGAGCCCATTAGGTGCCTTGCTTTGTAAGTCAATGATATATCGTGATTCTAATTGTCTATTTGCCTCATATATATATATATATATATATATGCCTTATATATATATATATTTACTGTGAAGTCCTACATCTATGTTTTGGTTTTCACTTTGTGTGTGTTTTTGCACTTGTACATACTTTATTTAAAGCACAACCTTAGACATGGGTGGTACCCGTGATCAAGACGAGTTTGTCGTCGAAACGCGTTGGGTTTTACATCCAGCTCAGAACACCATGCGAATGATTATGGAAAAATAAACCTGTTTCTTTGCATCTGACAATGGAGTGGTAACATTTCTTTCTGGAGGGGAGTGCGCCGGCAATTTCTTATTGCTTTGTGACTGGTGAATACACGTAAAGGGTGACCTCCGACCCTTGGGCGCACCGCTGTCCTGGCGTCCCGGCTACCTCGGAGGAGGTGTGGAACTTTATTTTCAAGTAAGCCGGTTGACCGCACTGCCGTGCGGTACATTTGTGGTGCTGTGAGGAGCGACAGACTGTTTATGTAAACGGTCGGGCGGTTTTTGGACTTGGACCGTTAACCTCGGTGACGAAGAACCGAAAGAAGCAGGTAGCGCTGAGTAGCAAGCGAGTGGATTGCTTCGTCTTTCCGGAGGGTGAGTCTTATGTTCAGACCGCCTTTACTATAATTGACTTTTTGGCTGCGGAAATCTTCTTTGCTGCCATTGCTCATATACGCATCACGTTTCCTTAATTTACTTTACCGTGGGAAACGCCTTTAACGGCAGTGCGACTTCTCCCTGCCCGCATTCCGGTTGATGAGCTAACCGATGCGTGTTAGCGGGGACCCCCAGCGGTTACCACTGATCATACAGAGATTTCTATAAAGAAACTGTGGGTTTATTACCATATACGCTATTTGCAAATTATCATGCATGGACAATAGGTGGGATACACCTGATATAGTGAGCAATAATGGATGATGATATGGAGTCACGCAGGAGACTTCGTGCACAGTCTATGTTTTTGCAACAAACCAAGCAGACATCCAATGTAGAACAAGCAGCAGTCTCCAATACCACTGTGAATAAATATCAAAAATTGGAGAAACTGATCCGCAAAGAGGTATCTCGATGGTGGGAAGCAATAACATTAGAAAAGTACCAGGAAGAGAAACGAGTTCCTAGGGGCTTGCGGATCCTAATTTCCCCCTCACATGAAGAGCCTGATGTCGAATTGGCTGAAGAATGGGCTGGGAATCTTATGGATTGTTCAAACAGAATGATGTCAATACTAATCAAACATGCTTGGAAAGATAGACTGATACTACTTAAACAAATAGCGGAGCTCAGGGATGAAATAGAGAAGGAGGAAACCGATGAGAATTTCACCAAAAAAATGGAAGAAATAAATAAACGCATCTGTAAATATGAGGATGAAATTGTGGCTAAGAAGGAAAGAAAATTTACACGTGACAAAATCGACTATCAAGCAGGCCGTATTTTTACCTTCAGCCGCAAATATGATAATATGAAATGGAAAGGCATTCAGGCAAACCTGGATATGGTACAACCAGGGAACGGAGTGGATGGTGAAATAAGTGAAAGTGATATCTCTGAGGATGGCACAACACCAGCCAGAGTACAGAATCCCCCCCAAGCCGTCAAATTTTTGGGAGGAATTCCGCATGATGAACCAATCTGCCCAACAACAGAACTGGCAGATAGACCGAGGCCGAGGGAAGGGCAGAACCTTTCGCGGAAGAGGAAGAGGAAAAGGCAACGATGGAGGAGAGGCAACTCAATCCGAAAAGAAATCAGGAGAGGAGGCTGGAGACAAACCAAAAACAACCCCAATGGGAGTGGAAACACGGGGTCAAAGGAAAAGAGGAAAATGAATTTGAAACTAAAGAATGTGGTAAATCGATCTTCTCGTACTTTATCTAATATGGAATATAATGTTTTGCAGCATGGCCTATCCTTTTGCCCTACCTCTAACTTTTGTTACTCCCAAGAACGCATTGATTTGTTCAAATTCACCAGAAAATTAAGACTTTACAAATGGCATAAACTTAAAGTTAAAGGCACTACTAATAGTATTGCTCCAATGCCGCCAGCAATTGAAACCATAGGGGACATTGACACTCTCATTGTATTGAAACAATTGGAAAATGAAGATCTGGATGATGGAACCATCAATGCTTTGTCCTTGGGCTTTAAGACTAACCTCAGTACTGATAACACTTTCAAACCTAAATCTAACTTTAACCCTACTTTACCATTTTGTAGCATTGATACTTTTGAAAATCTTGTAATCAATGACTTAAAGAAACTAGCCAAGAAGAATCAGTGGTCTAATGACAACTTTAGCAAACCGGAACATTTAGCGATACGTACCCTTGAATGTGATCCCTCAATTGTTATCCGCCAGTCGGACAAAGGGGGGAATGTTGTGGTTTTAGACAGAGGAAAATACATAGAGGAAGGGATGCGTCAACTAAACTGCATGGAGTGTTATGAGAAGACCACACTGGATGTAATTGAAAGCTCTAATAAACTGTACTATGATCTGCTAAAGAATTGGCATGCAAAGGGGATTTTAGAATGGAATGAGTACTCCTTTCTATGTAATCGCAACCCCAAGGTGGCAATTTTATATCTGCTACCAAAGTTGCATAAAAATGCAGTAGACCCCCCGGGGAGACCTATTGTTTCCTCCATGGGATCATTGTTGGAGAATACATCCAAATATATAGACCACTTCTTGCGCCCCTTTGTGGAGAAACTTCCGTCCTACTTAAGAGACAGTAGAGACTTTATCACTAAGATCAAAGATGTAGACTGGAAAGAAGGGTACCTGTTGATCTCATTAGATGTATGTAGCCTATATACTTCAATTAGACATGCAGATGGCATTCAAGCATGTCATCAATTCTTAAAAGGTTGTTCCATTTCATTTCTGGACCACACTGAAATGCTGCTTCAAATGATGATGTTCTGTCTGGAAAATAATTTTTTTGTTTTCAATGACAGCTACTTGAGGCAACGACAGGGGACCGCCATGGGAACATGTTTTGCTCCCAGTTTAGCCAATCTTTTAAAGGCCGACTGGGAGCAACAAGTTGCTCGCACGCAGGATCTGTATCGCAGCCATGTGATTCTTTGGCTGCGATACATTGATGACCTGTTTATCATCTGGGATGATCCGTGTACAATGGCAGAACAGTTTATTCAGAGACTAAATCAAAATTATCTGAATCTCAGTCTGGAAGGTAAAATTAGTGACAACACGATGGAGTTCTTAGATCTAACTGTCCATGTGGTAAATAAAAAACTTGTCACGAAACTTTTCAGAAAAGAAACTGCTGGTAACACTCTGTTACACGCAGATAGTGGCCACCCAAAATCTTTGATCCGGAGCATACCATTTGGCGAATTCCTCCGGGCCCGAAGAAATTGCAGCTCTGAACAAGATTTTTTAACTGAAGGTAGCTGTATGACTGAACGTTTCATCGAGAGGGGCTATGATATCAACATTATTCAGGCAGCATTTAAGAAAGCCGGTTCCCTCAGTCAGGCAGATCTACTAACTACCAAAGTAAAACCATTGGATAAGAATGACAACAAGATCAGATTTGTAGCTACCTACCATTCTAAGTCCTGGCAAGTACAAAAAAGTCTCAGAAGACATTGGAAAATATTAGGCACAGAACCTACTTTAGATGATGCCTTGAGTAACAATCCTGACATATCTTATTGCAAGGCTTGTTCCTTGAAAGATAAACTGAGCAAAAATGATGTTAGTGCTCGGCAAATCAAAAAACCTGGTATTGAAGGTTTTTTTACCTGTATGGCCTGCAAGGCCTGCAAGTTCAGTACCGATGTTAAAAAGGTCTATTTTCCAGTAGAAAACAAGGAGAGAAATATCAGAAAACATCTGTCGTGCCTGTCAGACTTTTGCGTTTATGTTCTGACTTGCCCATGTGCAAAAAAATATGTGGGAACCACTATGTTCCCCGCCAAAAAACTTTTTTTAGAGCACATGAGGGCAATTCAGAACAAGGATCAAACGTCACCTATTGCTAGACATTTTGATGAACTGCACAAGAGTAATCGCAATTTGTTAAAGTTTTTCGTTGTTGATCGGATCCCCCCATTAAAGAGAGGAGGGGACAGAATACGAAAACTTCGACAACTGGAGAGTCAGTACATCATTGATTTAGACACTAAGATTTCTGAGGAAGAACTGTCCTGGTATTTGGGTGAATAATTGAAGTGCTGTTTCCGTTCTCCTGTTTCATTCCTTGAGTAACCTGCTATCTGTTTTTTATCTCCTGCCATGTAACTCCCACATTGCTTTTAATCTTCACGTAACCTGAAACAATCTTTCACTGTTTGTTTATCATTTACTGTTAGCTGCTGCAAACTTAGGCTTTAGTTGAGGATAACTCCTTTTACTGCGGATACGTTACTGAAATAGTTTTCTCTTGTTTTGTCTAGGTACTAAATTAAACGTGATAGAATACTGTGGAGATCTACCGACAGTTGAGACCCAATTTTGTTATGAACTTTGGTATATCCATGAAGTTGGAGGCGATATGATAGAATCGGGCAAAATAGGGTCTTTTCCCACTTGGGATATGCACATGTCCTATTATTTTTGAAAACATAATGCAAAAAATTTAATAATACTTTGTAGGTAATGACGCAGCATTTTAAGCTGGTCGGACAATTTAAGTTGTTTTGACACATCACCCACTTGGGGATGTATAAATTCTTGTTTCAGTTTAATTTTGTTATCCACAGGGATAAAAGTTACTATGTGACTAGCCGTATGTATGAATATATGAATATATTAAGCAATGTATTATTTTGCGTATGTACGCATTGTAATGAACAACACAGTACTTTTGCGCATTATTTTAGTTATTTTTTCCCATACGTAGTAACAGCTACCCATGCCGTTTGGCATTCATTCATGGTATACAAATTGATTGTTAGAATATTATCCAATGAAGTCATTTATACTTGAAATGAAATGAAATGAAATGAAAACAATTTATAATGCGCAAAACAATAACCCGCAGGTATCAAGGCGCCTACCAATACAATCACAATTAAAACAGACGTCCTTACATATAGGCTTGTCGGAAGAGAAGAGTTTTTAGGGCAATGCGGAATTTTTGTATGGATGGTAGAGATCTCAGATCAAGAGGAAGTTCATTCCACCATTTTGGGGCTAGCGTGGAGAAAGCCCTGCCTCCCCATTTAGCTCTTCGTACACGGGGGGCAGTCAAGAGCGATTTCCCGGCGGAACGCAAGTTCCTACCGGGAATGTAATGGGAGATGATAGACCCAATACCCGTGTCGCTATTTTTAGCGATGGCTCTGTAGGTCATGCAAAGGACTTTGAACCGGATTCGAAGTTCTACCGGTAGCCAGTGCAGCATTTTCCTGGCCGCAGTGGCTGAGGAGCGTCTGGGAATGTCCAGGACAAATCTGGCTATGGCGTTTTGGACCACCTGTAAGCGCTGTAGGTGGCTCCGGTTTAGCCCAGCATACAGCGCATTACAGTAGTCCAAACGAGAGCCAATGAGTGCAACGGCTATTTGCTTTCTAGCCTGCAAGGAAAGATATTTCCTGATTCTTCGCAGGGTGTGAATCAAGCCCCAGCAGGTGGAGACCGTTCTACTCACCTGACTGCCCATATCAAGGGCTGGATCTATCATCACCCCAAGATTCTTAGCAGATGTTGTGGGGGAAGGACATATTCCTAGTGAGTCAGGCCACCAGTTTGCTGACCAGATGTTTTCTTTCCCCCCGAACACCAACACCTCAGTCTTCTCCCCATTCAGTTTAAGAGAGTTCTGAATCATCCAGTAACCAACCGCCTCCATACAAGATCTAAACTTGGAGGCGATAAGCACATCTGAATGGGGGAGAGAGACGAGTATTTGGGTGTCGTCTGCATAAGACACTACCTCCATCCCGAAAGATCTTATTAGCCTGGCTAGTGGGGTCACATAGATGTTGAAAAGGGTCGGACTTAGCGCCGACCCTTGGGGGACCCCACACAGCACTGGTCGGGATGGAGATAGAAACTCCCCCAACTTGACTCTTTGTTCCCTCCCAATTAGGAAAGAGGTCATAAGATCCAAGGCAGCATTCCTCACCCCCACCTCCCTCAGGCGAGATGTAAGCACAGAGGGGGAGAGGGTATCGAAAGCCGCTGTTAGATCTGGTAAGACCAGGAGGGTGGTCTGGCCCCCATCTACTGTCGTGCGGATCTTATCAAGCACGATGGTGAGGGCTGACTCGGTGCTGTGTTCCCTCCTGAATCCATGCTGGGAGGAGTCCAAGCATCCCGAGCTTTCCACAAAGATGGCGAGGTGCTTGTTAAGATGTGCCTCAAGCATCTTCGCTGGGGCAGGAAGCAACGAGATGGGACGAAAGTTTTGTAGGACCTCCGGGTCAAGGGAGGCCTTTTTTAACAGGGGTTTCACTACCGCCTTCTTCCACTCCATAGGGAAAGTGCCTTCTCTAATGGCTAGATTCATTATTTCTAGCAACGGTGGTAAGAGAGTCTCCCTACACTGCTTGATGATTTTCAGTGGGCAGGTATCCAGGGGAGAGCCAGATTTGATCTTATTGAGCAGGATCTCCAGATCTTGTAAGGCCAGCGGAGGAAAAGAGTCCAAGGTGCACAATGGGGAGATGTCTGTGGTAGTCATATTCATCTCAACCTGAGTGATGGATGCACTGACGCAGACTCTTTGTTCCTCGAGAGCCAAGTGGATATCCTGTATTTTGGTGTGAAAAAAGGAGGCTATCCTGTCACATAGGTCCTGCGAGGGAATAACAGGGTCAGGGGCTTACAAGTTGACTAAAGAGTCAACAGTTTTAAAGAGCTCCTTCGGCGAGGACAGCGAGATGGTCAGGGTTACAAAGTAGTCTTGTTTGGCTTGTGTAATCTCTGCTTTATATTTCCTGACAAGGAGTTTATGTGCTTCCTTGTTCTTGGGGTCCCAGCTAGCGTGCCAGAGCCTCTCCTTTCTCCTCACTTCTTGCCTAAGAAGTCTGAGGGAGTCAGAGAACCAGGGGGCAGAAGGTCTCTTTCTGGCTCGGCGACGGGACTGTACTGGGGCCAATTTATTCAAGACCTCGGTGGTGACCTGTTCGAAATGGCCGACCGCAGTCTGTACGTTGTCCAAGCCAGTGACAGAAAGGCTTTATATATTGGGTATCAATATAATATGATTCACTATGCTTTGTGTTTCTCTTGACGATGTATGTATCTTGGCAAATACACTATTTCAGTTTTTGAGGAGATAGAATAATTTTGACATTTGTTTTTTTATGAAAACCCCTCTTTAAGATGGCCGCCGTTTGCAACAAGCATTTACTGTGAAGTCCTACATCTATGTTTTGGTTTTCACTTTGTGTGTGTTTTTGCACTTGTACATACTTTATTTAAAGCACAACCTTAGACATGGGTGGTACCCGTGATCAAGACGAGTTTGTCGTCGAAACGCGTTGGGTTTTACATCCAGCTCAGAACACCATGCGAATGATTATGGAAAAATAAACCTGTTTCTTTGCATCTGACAATGGAGTGGTAACATTTCTTTCTGGAGGGGAGTGCGCCGGCAATTTCTTATTGCTTTGTGACTGGTGAATATATATATATATATATATATCCGGGTACAAACAGGGGATTTATTAAGTAAACCACAGATCAGTCATCACAGTCCATGAAACGCTTTGGCAGACGCGTTTCTAGCCGGAATGGCCGTCATCAGTGCCGGTCTAACAGGCTGGTTAGTAAATCCTGGACTTTGACTCTGAGACCACTCCCTAAGTAGCAGTCTCTCGGCTCCTCCTCCTTAATGCAGGTTTAGAATATGTGCTTGTGGTTCAGGGAGAACTGCATGATGGGAACTGTAGTCCATCGTGGCACCGCATTCAGTGATGGGGAAAGACCAATACACCAAGTGATGTCCCAAACTCATGGTGCTGGACTATGTATCTCCACACAACTCCCTGGTTTGATTGTCCGACTTAAACTTCTGTTCGTACCCTTATCAGGCAGCACCATGCTGCCTACTCTCTCCCCTCACCGTAATAACCGCCAAATGGCAATGACTTTGCTTGGGGGGCGCCGCGTTTGCACTTCTCGTACTCCTCCACAGTTTTGCTGATGAACGCGGAGCACCAGATCAAGAGGGTATGTCCTCAGCCGGTATCAGCAATCCGGTAATACAAATCCACAACAAGCACTCACCTCCGCTAGAAAGCCAGCAGGACACAGCTCCGGGTACAAACAGGGGATTTATTAAGTAAACCACAGCTCAGTCCTCACAGTCCGTGAAACGCTTTGGCAGAGGCGTTTCTAGCCGGAATGGCCGTCATCAGTGCCGGTCTCACAGGCTGGTTAGTAAATCCTGTACTTTGACTCTGAGACCACTCCCTAAGTAGCAGTCTCTCGGCTCCTCCTCCTTAATGCAGGTTTAGAATATGTGCTTGTGGCTCAGGGAGAACTGCATGATGGGAACTGTAGTCCATCGTGGTACCGCATTCAGTGATGGGGAAAGACCAAAACACCAAGTGATGTCCCAAATTCATGGCGCTGGACCATGTATCTCCACACAACTCCCTGGTTTGATTGTCCGACTTAAGCCTCTGTTCGTACCCTTATCAGTCAGCACCATGCGGCCTACTCTCTCCCCTCGCTGAAATAACCGCCAAATGGCAATGACTTTGCTTGGGGGGGCGCCGCGTTTGCACTTCTCGTACTCCTCCACAGTTTTGCTGATGAACGTGGAGCACCAGATCGAGAGCGGGTGTCCTCAGCCGGTATCAGCAATTCGGTAATACAAATCCACAACAAGCGCTCACCTCCGCTAGAAAGCAAGCAGGACACAGCTCCGGGCCCAAACAGGGGATTTATTAAGTAAACCACAGCTCAGTCCTCACAGTCCGTGAAACGCTTTGGTAGACGCGTTTCTAGCCGGAATGGCCGTCATCAGTGCCGGTCTCACAGGCTGGTTAGTTAATCCTGGACTTTGACTCTGATACCACTCCCTAGGTATATATATATTTGCCTCATATATATATATTATATATATATAAGGCAAAATTCTTTATTATGGAATGCCTGTGTGCAAAACAGTTTTAAGCTCAGACCTGAGTTATAGTGTGCAGTAGACTCATCCTAACTAACACACTTGCCACCAAGGTAGCACATTCCTAGGCAAAGGTAGGGGTGTTTAAAGTTAATAGTTCCTTCCACCCCATAATACTGACATAAATCAAGCTGCAAGTGACATCTATACAATGGTAAGGGTCAATAGGATGGAACCAAGTATCCTGAAGTCAAGGCGGCTAGCTCAAGTCAATGCAAACAGCCTAAAAGATAGTATAGAGTAGTTTAATTTTTCATTGATGGTTCCTACAAGACCCATGGGCAGCATTTTTGGATAAACACAGTAGGCAACATACTCCTTTCTCCCAGGACAGGCGTGAGCTACAGTGTTTTGAAGACTTAATCAACACAATTCGCTAGCTACTACTTCCTGATAGGCTGTTTCAGCAGTATGTGATACCCTAAAACAACAGTGTTTGGGTACCACTGTTTGGATCAAAGGTCTCTTGCTAGAGGGGAGAACAGAGTTCTCCAGGCATGGTGGAGGTGAGTTGAAAAGGGAGAGGAATATAAATGAAACTTAACTTGTGCATATATTCTCAAATCTGTTCTTGTGAGACTCACAGATCAAAGAAGAGCTGGAATAGGATTGAAGAAGTAGCCCTACCACATCTATGCCAGGTCAGTGTCCCAGCAGAAATAATGGAAGCAAGGTAATTCTCCTTTCACTACATTTCTTCTTTCTTACCCTAAAATGTCATGTGAAAAAAGTGTGGGAGAAGCAAGGATCCTGAAAGAAAAGTACTGGGCTCGTGGTGAAGCCAGGAGGGTGACACAGGACATGCTGCCTGAGTCTTGTTCTCGTACGACAGCAACCTTCATGTGCTTTGTGTTGCACCCTTACATATGTAGAGGTCCACTAGGGCTTGCCTGACTGGTGCTTGTTCTTGGCAGCCTTTCACAGCAAAAGGCGGTTTGGAGCATGGACCCCTGCTCAAAACTTGTCCGCTTTCAGCCTAGCTAGAGTAGGTGAAGGTGTAGTTTCCGTTCAGGTTACCAACTTTAATTGCTATTCTACTTTTTACCTTGCTCATGATGTGTATATGTAAAATAGGTGGCACTATCCCTTCCTTGAAAAAGTTACATAGTTCCTGCTCATCTCACCGAAATTCATTTCTGTTACCTCATACATTTGGCATCATTTTACTGATCTGGCAGGATCTTGGCCTTTGCGTTGGTCCCATCTGGATTACTAGGCATTTTGTAATTACCATCATTTTAGTGTAAAGACAAATTACTCTATTGCCCCTATGTTTGTGTTTTGTAGATGCTTCTGGGGCCAATTCACAGAATCATTTATGATTATAGGAAGTGCTACTACATAAGTGCTGTTTTACATTCTCTTATAGGCCTTTTTAAATCAGCCTGGAAACATCCAACCTAATTAGAAAAAGTGCATAGAGGGCAGAGTCTTTCCTATTTGCGCTAACTGTATATGAATATTATCTGAATATTAACACTTCATTCCTATATTTTAAATTTTGGAGCCAATTCACAAATTCGCAAAGACATACATATAGATATATATGTATATATGTGAAAGTATGAAAAAGGGTACTACAGGAGTACTGTTGTGAATTTGCATCCTACATGTTTTATCCTCCCCAGTTCAGGACTAGAAATAAACTGGTTGTTTAACAATGTCTCCAGTGGCTGTCCATCTTCTTATTTCTGGGTGGACTCTGAGAGATATATACCCTGGTTGATTAACAATGCTCTGATGAGTTGGAACTCTATCAGCTCTGGGTCTGCTCCATATAATGTGCTCTATGACGAGCTCAACCTTAGGAAACTGTTCACTAATCAAATAGTAAGTACAAGGTTGCACCTATTCTCAAATTCTCTGCAGCACCTCATCATTATGCGCAATGACGTTCACTGCACCATGTTGAAGCATGTCTTTGAATCTGATGCACCTCACCCAACACCTCCCACATTGGCCAAATTACATCCAACACCCTAACATCTATGCATTTTGTAGGGGTGCCAGGGACCAGCAGAAAATCAGAGCGCTTTTTTACCTCATCGGCCCTATGAAACTCTATATAAATACAACAATACAATTAAGTTAATATAACATTTACATGTTATGAAAATTCTTTTTACAGGAATATTATTGAGAAAAAAAGTGCGGGTATCAGTGTTGACAACTTCTCTAAAGAAGTGTCACTTCACTAAAGATGATGATGATGAGAAATTTATAGAGAGCGACAAATACCCTGGGTTGTCTAGGCACTAATTGCAGTGCATTCAGTACAGAGAAGGTAAGAGAATTAAGCCGAGAACAACCAGGTTTTGAGGCCTTTCCTGAATTTAAAGAGATCATTTTTTTTTGGGTGAAAGGCAAGGAATTCCGCAGGCGTGCCATTGTGGCTGTAAAGCTCTTGCCGCCCCATCTTACCTTACTGATTCTGGGAACAATTAGGTTTCCCGATGATGGCCGATCCAAGGGCTCTGGCCGGAAAGTAAGGTTTAAGAAATGTCATCAGCTGAGATGGCCCCATGCTCTTAAGGCATTTAAAAGCGATACATAATGATTTAAATTGTATCCTCTTCGCTACTGGAAGCCAGTGGAGTTTGATCAGAACTGAGGAAACTGAGACAAACTTGGAGATACCCAACTGTAATCTAGCCGCTGCATTCTGGGCAGTTTGAAGTTTGTTAATGCTCCGGCGTGGAGCACTGGAGAAAAGGGCATTACAATAATCAAGTCTTGAAGAAATCAATACTGAGACAACCGTCTTAGTTAAGTCCATTGGAATTATCAGGAGGACTTTCCTCTAAATCTTCAAAATGAAGAAGCATGCAGAGGTGGTGGCATTGATTTGATTTTCAAAGGTCAGCTGTTGGTCCAAAAAGAAGCAGCAGGACTTCGGTCTTAGATGAGTTAAATTTCAGACAGTTGTCTGACATCCACCTAGCGAGGTGACTCATACAGTCACAGAACCTAGTGGCTGTCTGGCTAGCCGGGTTGCTCACAGAGACGATGATCTGTGTGTCATCTGCATATGACACAAGGGTGAAGCCAAAGCTTTTAATCAGACAGAAGGGATGTTAGGCAGTCCTTATTGAAAGAACCACAGCAGTTCTTTTACTCACAGGAACAAGTTCATCTCACTCAACTAGCAGGGAGATTAGTGTTAAGCATGGATTTTCATGGGGTAGTTAAATGTACAGTAAATGCTTAGTCTTGGAAGATAGTGTTAGGTCTAGAGCAGGACCAGCATACTTTTCTCACAATAAATCTCATTAGCAATCTTTAGTAACCATATAAGAAGAGATAAGACTTTCCTTATTATCACTAATGAAATGTGATCATTAACTTTAAAAAGATTTATTGCACATTATGTATGCATTCTCCCTTTCCAGTATTTAAGAGAGCAAGGGAGGATACTCCAGAAATCAGGGATATCATTACAGCCATGATGACTTCTAGTACAGTACCTGCTCATTTACAAGGGTTCTGTATACATCTCATGGTCAGCGTGGCTCTCAGGAGGAGTGTTCCTGCCGATTAGATTGACTGAGGCGGAAAGCCGGGAGATAGATTAGAGCATTACTAGCGTTTTGCCTGAAATTTATTAGTTGTGTTTTAAAAAATTACTTTGCGCCGCCAAGCTTTTGAATTTTAACAAAATCACTGCCCATTGATAATCGCATCAACTTCACTGCCAAAAATAGCCAGAATCGCCCCATATTCAGCCGATTGAGGTGCTGAGTGGGAGGCGGCATTTCAGCAGCCATATTGGGCGTACACACAGCCCCAGCGCTCTAGCGCTCGAGGCTCCTCTATAAAACATACGGTGACGCCTCCGTGCAGCGGACGCGGTCAGCGGGCGCGCCGGAAGCGCGCCGAAGTCGACCCTAAGTCCAGCCCGTCTGCGCCCGTCTGCGCCCGTCTGCGCCCGTCTGCGCCCGTCTGCACCCGTCCGCGCTAAGGACGGGCTGGGGGCTGCCCTTGCTGATTAAAATGTATTCAGGTCGGATTTCTAGAGAAAACCTACTGTCACTTAACCATAGTCGCCTGCAATGTCAGCATGCCTTAGAAATAGATAAGTGGCTAGGACCTATTAGTTGTATTGCATGTAAACAAATATTCAACCATTTTCAAAGCATACTTCGAAAATTATACATAAGGTTATTAATGGAGGACTAATTAATGCACGCTCTATGTGTGAGAATGCACTACACATACACGATTTAATCTCAGAAAGCAATCTGGACTGTCTCATGGTCACGGAAACATGGCTCAAAGACTGGTCTAGCCCAGACATTGTATGCGCACTGCCACCTGGATACACGATACAGAGACTTGATAGACCTATACAAAGAGGAGGGGGATCGCCATCATACACCGAGAGACCCTTAAATGTAAAATCTCGGAACTATCCGACATCAAAGGAGCCGAATGTCTAGCCTTTAACCAACAGGCACATGACTCCTTTACATTCTCCAGAGCATTAATATATCGCCCACCAGGACAAGCGAGCCATTTCCTTGAAAGTATGGGTGAAGTACTTACTAGTCTGACGCTTAAGGCCGCTAACTTCACCTTACTGGAAGATTTAAATTTACATCTTGACAGCACTAGCGACCCAAACGTACTATGTTTTAAAGACACTATACATGTGTTGGGGCTGACAATTCTCACGACTGACCCCACACATAAAGCGGGCCACGTACTAGACTGTGTTTGCTCCAACATCAACACTATTAAAGTCTCCACTCCCCTACCCCTAACCTGGACCGACCATAAATGTATCGCATTTAATCTCAAAACCGAAGAAACCAAAGCTGTTAAATCAGACATAATAAGAAATGAGAAGCCAATTCCATGCTGGACAAAAATCATTGAGCACCCAGACCTTCCTAACTGGGCGAAAGAGAACAAACCGTTGATAACTGGAGATGCTGCTACAGATAACCTTAGCTATGAGAGATGGATGAGATCTATAGGGGAGAAATTGACTTCTGGGGGAGCCAGAAAATCTAAATTCAAACAAGGGAAAGTTTCAGCTCCTTGGTTCACCAATGAATTAAAAAATACATTACGAATAGTTCGTAGACTAGAACGAAAATGGCTTAAGCATTATAACAATGACGATCAGGATAATTTTAAAACAGCAAGACGAAATTACCATGCATTAATTAAACGTACCAAAATAAATTACTTTACAAACAGGATAGAAGCCTCACAGAACAACCAAAAGGAAATTTTCCGTATTACTAAAAGTTTTCGAAATCCTAAATTCATATCACAGGAAATACCACCCTCACAGATTTTTTGCAATGAGATTGCAAATTATTTTGAACAAAAAATTGTTAGTCTTACCAAAAATTTCCCACCTATCCTTCTAAACGATGAAAACACGGTACAAAGTAAAAACCACGGGATCACCAGATGGAACACCTTCGCTATAATTGATCTGGCAGACTCCTCACAAACTATGTCAAAAATTAAATCTGGTTCGCCGCTTGACCCTTGTCCCCCCTCACTGATCCAGGCAATTAAAGATGAAGTGAACCCCATGATTAATAACATTGTCAATGCATCACTCCAATCTGGAGAAGTTCCCATCACCTGGAAGACTGCGATCGTAAAACCACTGCAAAAAAAGACCTTACACGATCCCTTTGTTCTAACTAATCTGCGACCCATCTCTCAACTCCCCGCTCTATGTAAATGTGCTGAAACCCTGGTTAATAAACAGCTCTCAACATTCTTGGAGGCAAATAATATTCTACATCCAAATCAGGCAGGTTTTAGAGCAAACCACTCTACAGAATCAGCACTACTATCAACAACAGAAACCATAAGAGCTGCATTAGATCAAGGGAGGAAGGCAGTTTTAATCCTCCTCGACCTATCTGCAGCATTCGACACGGTGTCCCATGCCATTCTATTACATCGCCTGGTTGAGGCTGGCATAGGGGACACCGTGTTGAAATGATTCAAAAATATTTTGCAGCATAGAAAACAGATAACTATGTTAGGACAGTTCCACTCGGAGGAGAAAGAGACTGGCTCAGGGGTGCCTCAGGGCTCAAGTCTGAGCCCTCCTCTTTTCAATCTTTATATGGCGCCCCTGATCAATCTCATTGCTTCCTATGATGTGAGTACTATTGCATACGCAGACGACACTCAATTGGTCCTGGTTCTGGATGATGATACAGAAAAAGCCGAACAGGTTCTGAAAGAGTGTCTGACTGCGACTTTCAATTGGATGCATGACAATCACCTCAAATGCAACTCTGCTAAAACTGAGATCCTACCATTTGGGAAAAACAATCTCTTTTCTCCACACTCTGGTTGGCCATCTGATGCGGAAGCCCCCCCAAATACCATCAGTGCAACTCGAAATTTGGGCATAAAATTTGATGACATGCTTTCTTTTAAGCAACAATCTAAAGAAGTAGCTGCCGTCTGTTTCAACATCATAAAAGGCCTACGCAAATTTTTTGATTACCTGCCTTTGTCTGCCCGCCGTACAGTAGCAATTGCTTTAGTAACATCAAGAATTGATTACTGTAATAGCCTGTATGCAGGGGTGGCAAAATCGACCCTGCACAAATTACAGATGGTTCAGAATTCAGCGGCGCGGCTGGTCCTCAGGTGGCCCAGAAAATCATCAGCATCAGCCGCTCTAGACAAGTTGCACTGGCTTCCCATTCAGAAACGCATACTATTTAAAATCCTTGTGATTACATTTAGATCTTTCCACAAACGCGGTCCAAAATATCTGTCCAACAAATTTCAAAGATACCACCCCAACAGAGAACTCAGATCAGCCACGGCTAACTTGATGACTGTCCCCAAGTTCAGACTTGCCACTAAGGGTGGAAAATCATTGGCAGTTCTAGGAGCCAAAGCCTGGAACACACTCCCTGCTCACCTTCGCCTAATTACATCAGAACAGATCTTTAAAAATCCTTAAAAACATGGATTTACGGATTAGCCAAATCAACTTGCAAATCTCTTGTCTAAATTGCATATAACATCGCCGACTCAGACAAAAAACCCTGCTAATCCACTAGCAATGAAATCGCAGCGCCAAGATGCTCCTTGGAGTGACAGTGCGCTATATAAAAACCCCCAACATCAACAACATCAACTCAAACAAAGATATTTACAAAGGAAAATTCAGTAATTTTCCAATGTATCACCAGAACATTCTATTATTAAATATGAGGTTCTCGTGAGAGGGTAGAAACGTAAACTGCACTTTTGCATACACAAGGAGATCTTGTGCATATAGGCTCTAAGGGAAAGACACAGTGCAAAAGGGGGAGGTGGGGTCAAAACTGTCGCCGTTAATTTATAAAAAGTGCAGTTCAAAGACATACATTGAATTGTAAAGCATGCAGGACAGTAGGTAAGGGTCTCTTCTGCAGTAAAACGCCAATATGGGTTGGTTGGTAGACCTAAATGACATCGGATTAGGTTAGGTATAGACCTCTTTGGACTGTTTCACAGTCAAAAGTTAGTCATGTCCTTTTTGATTAATTATCAAGATGGATTCAAGTCAAATTTCTGAAAAACCCTCGCACAGCTACAGTGATTGGGTTTCTTGAAGAAATGTTTTCCAGAAAAGGGAAGCCAAAGGTATTGGAATAACGTTGACCTTTTGGGTTTGGAAACATGCTCGAGCTTTCATAAAACTTTGCGTTAGAACATAAAATATGAAGCTTGTAAGATCCTATGGGAATGTTTTAGTTGAGCATGTCAGCAGGTTAGCGAGAGGCTGTGTGTGTTTAGCAGCAACAAACAAAACTGAATTGTATGTCATTGTGAGTGGAATGTTAGGGTACACCATCGTTAGAGTCTACACTTGATAATTGCAATTTCTCCACTTGAAGTAATGAGGAGTTGAAATGAACAACTAGTTTGGATCTGAAAAGAATGCTGGTCAAAAGGGGGGACAGGGACATGCTGTTCCGCAAAGACACCAAAGTGAGACAACAAAGTATGAAACATTCAGATTCAAAATATCATCTGATAGATACATTTTGTCTCAAATATTGTTTATAAACATATTGTTATGTAGGGCTTTCACTGAGAGCAACTAGTGTGAATACCAGACTCTAAATCTCCCTACTATGATGTAGCAACTGTGGGAAACAAAAACTGTTTACAACTGTTGCTGTGTCGTACATAAATTCCAGGCTCTCTGCCCCAATGGAGAGCAGCAAGCACAGCTTTGGGAGAGGCGAAGAGTGGGATGAAAGGCACAGAGAGTGTTGGGGAAGTGGTAGAGGAGGCGAGGTTTTTTCGATTTGCGGCACAGGAGAGAGGCCCTGTTATGTATGGTTCCCCCATTATTCCTCTGCTCCTGTACAGCAGTTGAAAACATGAGCAGATCATTTTAGGGGTACATACATAATATAAAATTATATACGGATAAAAAGTAAATAGGATGGATGTTTTTCATCCTGGCGCTCTGAGTGACATCATAGACAACTCAAACTATGCGCTCATTATCTAACTCCTCCATTATCCATCTGCCCCTGCATAGCAGCTGAAAACAGGGACAGATGATTTTGAGGGTCGCACATAACATAAAAAATAGATGGGTAAAAAGTAAATAACAGAGGGGTATTTCACTCCACTCTCATCGTCTATTTCATATTGCTTAGAACCCCTTGAAGAAGAAATGTCCCTGTTATTCACTGTGACCCATCTTTAATTCTATATGTCTCATTTGTTGTTGTTTTCTATTATTAGCTCTAATAGGATGATATTTTTGTAAAAAAAATAATTAGGACACGAAAAAGACAATATTTGGTTATGATACATTGTCGTCATTCTTTTGGAGTGTGTCCTATGCTTGTTGGAAAAAGTAACACGAGTTAAGTCTTTTCTTGAGACTTTATGATCTAATCTAAAGAGGAGGGGTAGGGTGTTGTGCACCCTAAATACTATTTCCTTTTAAGGCTTTCCTGATCACTTCATAACAGCAGAGCGCAATGTTCCACTACCCAGTCATGTAATTACTTACTAAGTCACATAGTAGTTTGAGATGCCTTGTCCGCCAAGCATAGTTTACAAGTGTAATCTTCTTCTGACTTGGTACATAAAGCTTCTCTACTTTCATGTAGCCTATTTTTTTTCAAGAAACTAGAAAGTATTGCCTTCTACTAATGTTCATAACTGAATGCATTTTCTGCAGTCAGTTTACCTCCATCACCAAGCTGCTATAAACAAGTTAATGGAGGAACACTTGACTTAATATCAGTCACTGCTGATCACCCGGGGTGGGCAGAATTCGCAGAGTTTTACTCTGCAAATTCCACAGAGTTACACAAATTCTCTCCAGGATTTCACGGAGTTCCACCCACAGTGATACCGCAGTGAATCCGCTTTCAGCGTGCATGCATTACGGTCCAGCATGGTGCTGACCAGTTGTGCATGAGGACATGTTTGTCAATATAGAAAACGAAATACATAACTAAATTAATAGATTTGTAGGTATATTCTTAAGTCATTGTTAATTATAAGAAATTAATTTGTACAATGTCTTATCTTTGTGAAGATAAAATATACTTGCACTATTCTTAATTTTTACATGTATATGCATAGAATATGCAAGGGTGTTGTTTAATGCTTATCTGTCTGTTAATGTTTATGTTTGTGTTTGCACTTGGCATAGGTCTGCTGTGTCTCTACATCATATTTTGGATCACAGGGGAGCACCATGTTATATCAGTGAAAGGCTGCAGCATGAGGCTAGGTGCCACTGAACTTCTTGGATTCGCATTTCGATGAAAACAGAGTCGACTTAAGCATTGTATACCCTAAAGCAGATTGAGGATCAAGGAAGTCCCCTAAATATGCTAAATGTTAGTTAAGTGATGCACCAAACCCCCAACTTCAGCAGAATCATGTGCACAGAAGAACACTGTAGAACCACCAGTGGCTAGTGAGCCCAGCCTGCTTTGAGCAAGTAAACACACTCAGTTCAGCATCGTCACTGTGACAAAGTTCCCAAAGAAAAGAACAAGGATAGCAGCAGTCATCACTCCCCACCATCAACACTGCTCTGTCCTCTCACAACAGGGTTGGCACAGATTTCACCGATCACAAGACATGGATTTCACCGCTCAAAAGACACAAAATGCTCTTGCTTATATTTCCTTCGTCAAATATTAACCGATAGGCTATAAAAATGTTTGTGAAAATGCAAAAAAAATGCATTCTGTAGTCAGCAGGTATCGAACCTGCGAGGGAGACCCCAATGGATGTAATTTCTAGTGGTGGGTGCCGGTAAACTCCTCTACGTGGTGGTAGGCGAGTTTTTGATGAACTCGGCACTTGAGTGGCAAAAGTCAACGAACTTCGCTGTTGGTGCGGAGTTTACCGTCCACCCTTTCTAATCACTTAGGCTACATTCCAGTCCATCGTTTTTCACCCAATGTGCCGCTCTAGACAGAGGCCCACCTTATGCAAATAAGTACCGACCCTGCTCCTCATAGGTGAGGCCCCCTCGAGAACGTAACACTAGCAACCCCCTGACCGATATCAGCCTTATTGGAATGCTTGAATCAATCTCAATCATTGGCACCTGTGCTCACTGTACTGCACTGGAAGCAAGCTGCACCCACTGATAATACCCACATAGCCAAAAGCGGTGTGGAGTTGCTTGTGTTCCAGGCCTGGAAGTTCAGGCTGTATTGCTACTAAAGGCCCTGGACCAAGGATGAATTGGATATGTCTGGTGCCTGTCTGATTATAATGGACAACAACAAAAAAACATTGGATGCTGTCACGAGTCATTACCAGAGCCTGGAATTAATTCAAGCATTTAACCCATTATTTTTTTAATCACATTTTTGTTTTCCTCAAACTTAGTTGTAAAGCATTTATCAGGAGACTCATGAGACTAGTTTCTGTGCACAGGAAGAATATCTAGTTTCTCCAGGCCCTTAAAGTGAGGTGCAGCTGTCACATGTACAATTAGCTGGGTACGTTTGACCATATAGGGGTTGTAGTAGGTTTTTTAACATAACTATTTAGACTTGTATGGTGACCATGTGATATGAGAGGCAGTAATGGTGTGGTTGTAAACAAATCCAGTCAGGAGGCTGTATCACTGGTTTCTATCCAGCATTTGCTGGGTGCCCACCAAAGCAAGGTACCGAAGCACTGTGAGCTATGTATACAATTGTTCACCCCTGCTTGCATATGTTTTCTATGGACTTGGTAAGAGGTAAAATCAAGATTTTGAGGGTAAACATGTGGTACATGTGGTACTGGAATATCATAAAGAAACGTCATTTGTAGCTCATTTTAGCCAACAATGCTGAGTCCGATCAACTACATTCCAGTGATTGGTGGGAAATGATCTTTGAATAAGACCCAGCTGGCTACAAAGAAACAAACCCCAGACATATATCAATTTCTTCCTTTATAGAGGTGCCAAAAAGGACAATGAGTTGTGATGCCATTAAAATGGAAATAGTATAATCTAACATAACAAAATGTCACACCGGCTTTCATGAGTATGACTCTCCCTACATTACTCAGCAAATACTCCCCTTTGACTTTCACAGTAAAAAATGTGTGTCGTCCAATGTGTGTCCTCCAAGACCTGGAGAAGATTTTAGCCCCCGCAAGTTGGCAATGTTGTCCTCTGCTGAATTAGGAGGGTGCTTCTTCTTCTCTCCAGGAACCACAAAGACCTCATTATGGTGTCTCTGTAAATACTCAGAAGGACCACTGTAACTGACTCAGTTGCTGCAGGTATGTATGTATGTACTTATTGATATCTTTAGAGAATGAACCAAGCTCACGATTGGGGAATGGACCCAAAAAATATATTAATTTGGAGAAGGTGAAGGGTAGACTGTCGGTTCAGGGATAGTACTCCTTAAATATGTGTATCATCAACATTGTTTAAATTGTAGGAGAATCATTGCTGATAGGAATGTGGTTTCAGATCCTGGGAGCATAAATGGCAATGCTTTTTCTTCAGTCTGGCAATATCCAGGCTCCTGCTCTGCCATTTTCCCCAATTGAGGTTAGTTTTTTACTAAGTATACAGTGGTCTTGTTGTTGTGGACTTTATAAGTGATGGCGAAAGCGATGGCGAAAAGCCAGGAGCTACGACAGCATTGACTTTTAAAATTTGTATTGTGATTCTGTGTGTTTTTAGACTCACCATTATCCTGGGCACCTAATCACTGCAGTCACAGGCATTCCCGCACAGCCGAGTGATCGT
Organism: Lissotriton helveticus; assembly: GCF_964261635.1. Classification (NCBI taxonomy): domain Eukaryota; kingdom Metazoa; phylum Chordata; class Amphibia; order Caudata; family Salamandridae; genus Lissotriton; species Lissotriton helveticus. Next base: position 1,739,427,553 of record NC_136065.1, read on the forward strand.
TGCCGCGGGTGGGTGTTTGTGCTGCTTGCCACCATTCACGGGTCCCACGGGACACGCCCACTTGTGCTGGACACACCCCCTTCCAACATCCTCTTCACCCCATAAAACATGTATACTCACCGGAAGCGCAGCGGACGAGCGCAGCGGGCGCGACGATTGCGCGCCGAAGGCACGCTTAAGGCAAGCTTGTCTGCGCTCGTCTGCGCCGAGGCCAGGCCCAGGTCCACCCCTCATGTCCCTATTGTGCCTTGCACCGCTCAAACCCCGACAGTAATCAAATACACCTCAGATCAACTCCGGAATCGTAAGCCCCCGTGTGGTATCCTTCTCTGTGTTATGCATGTGTGTCTTACTGATTGTAGAATGTTATTTATAGAATCTCATGATGTAGTTATGTTCTCATGATGTAGTTATGTTGGGATTCCAATTGAGGCCAGGACTGTGTCAGTTGCTGCCTGCCTGTGTCCCCTGTGGATGAGATCCTTTCTTCCTAATATAAGAATAAAGAAACCCTTTTATACATCCAACATTTGAGATGTACTTCTTCACATTGGCAACGAGATTGGGATGAAGACTTCCCTTACTACTTTCAACATTCATTTTGAAAGACAATTCTCAAAAGGATCTCAACACCAAGCCTCAACTCAAGGTATTTTGCACTACTTGTTTGGACTTTAAGACTCAACCTAATAACAAGATTCTACTTCATTCTACTTTATTCGATATTCTCTAGTGCTCTTTGAGGCTTGAAAGTGTCAGTCTGTTTGTCACTAATTTTAAAAGCAACAGACTCTTTGGACTTGTCACATTTATAAATTTTTTATCTATGAGGCGAGTCATGGAGGAGTTCGTTTGATTTGTCTTCATGCGTTTATAACTGCCTCCCGAGTGAAGAACTTGTTTACCTGCCGAGTGAAGGACTGTACAGCTCGACCCTTTATTGAAACAATTTGTTTGCGTAGCTGCTTACTTCCTGCTGAGTAAAGAACTTGACTACTTCCCGTGTGAAAGACTGAGCGGCTGGAGTCTTTGTTTAGTCAACTTCAATACTTCCTTGTCGCGACTGCGAGATTACAGTTCGTTTAATTTAGAAATAAACAATTACCGTCATCTGCACGCTCCTCACTTCTGTCACGCTCCAGGCTCCTCGTTTCTATCACGCTCCAGGCTTCAGCGACACTCTTTCAGTGACGCTCCTTCAGTGACGCTTCTTCTAACGCTTCTAACGCTGCGCCTCAAGATTCCCTACGCTGCGTTTCACTGACATCATAGAGAGTTCCTTCCTTGACAACAGTTACTTGCCTTGGCAACACTTCACCGGAGTGTCTGTTTACGGTAGCGCTTCGTTCTCATCAATCCTTTTCCTGAAATGGGACATGACATATGAGGAAGGTAACTGTGTTCTATCTTGCCATATTAAAACCATCACAGTACTTCGTGGGATTCAAAGACAGATAACTGGATTTAAATACTTAGAGATTCTTCTCTTTTCTGCGCTGACACACTCAGCTAAATTGATGTGTGCAGTCAAGCTTTACTCTTAAATACAGAAATTTTTCTCTTTTCTGCGCTGACACACTCAGCTTAATTGTTGTGTGCAATCAACCTTTTCTCTTAAATACATTTTACTTTGTGGGATTTACAGGCTTGTTCTACTCACACACATAATTTTTTTTATGTGTGTTCATTTACTAAAAAAAAAAAAAAAAAAAAAAAGTACTTTTCTTCAGCCTTTTAACTATCATTTATTTACAGGTTCTACTAATATTTTTTTTTCTCTTCAATAACTAATTCATCATTTATTTACAGGTTGTGCTAATAACTTGTTTCTTTGATAATTACTGCATTAATATTTTGATATTTGATATTTGATGTCATTTTATTCCTGCTATTGCTAGTTTGACGTATTGATTTATTTCTCTCTCATTTTATGCTTACTCTTTCTGATATTTCCTGGTGAGTTATGCAGAACATTACAGCTGCTCCTTTTTTCCTTTCAAAACCAGGGGACCCACCCATTCGCTGGTCCAAATGGAAAAAAGTGTTTTTAAATTAGGCAAGGGTCTGTGGTACTTCTCTTTCTGCAGAAAGGAAGTCCGCACTTTTAATGCACTGCTTAGGCTCTGAGGGGCAAGATGTTTTCGAACATTTACCTGAATTGACTACTGAGGAAGCAAATAATTTAAATGAATTTGAGGTCAACATTAAAAAACTGGACAAACATTATTTGCCAAAAGTGAGTACCATCTTAGAAAGGTACCACTTTGGCAGACGCATGCAAAAAGATGAGGAGTCTATAGAGACTTATGTCACGGCTTTACGTAAATTGGCTGCCACTTGTAAATTTGAAGGTACTTTGGAAGAACGATTACGTGATCAATTCATGTTAGGATGTTGTTTAGAAAAAATTAAGGACGAATTGTGGCAGAAAGATGATCCTAATTTAGATGAAGTCATCGCCATAGCCAAAAGACTAGAACATTCTGATGCATGTGTAAAGGTTTTTAAGAAAGAAAAAGAAACCTCAGAGGAAAAAGTCTTGGTTGTTAATAAGAATAAGTCCCTAGAAAAACCAGACCTGAAATCTACTACTAGAACCTCTAAGAAAACGTCCAGCTCCACTCCTTCTTCTTATAAATTTTCCAGAACCTCCACTAGTTCAAAACTAAAATGTTTTCGTTGTAATGCCTTCGATCACTTAGCCAATGATAGGTCATGCCCTGCTTTGTCTTCTAAATGTAACAACTGCGGTAAGGTAGGGCATTACTCGAAGGCTTGCAGGTCTCAAATAATAAAATAAAAAAACAAGTGAAAGAAGTGTTGATAGATGATGACTCTGACTCTAATTCTGATGACTTACATTGTGGTGAGATTTCTGTATTTGATGAAGACTTTGATCCTGATTCGGATGAGTTACATTGTAGTGAAATTTCCTTATTCAATGGGAAAAAGTGTAAAGGTGCTGTTGATGTTGTACGCATTGATAATTGTGAAGTCAAAATGCTATTTGACTCTGGGGCAAAAATCACATTAATACCCGAAGTTTTCTTTGATGAGAAACTTTTTGGAAAGGTAAAAGTTTTTAAACCTGACATAAGACCACTGGCCTATGGAAGAAAACCTATTAAACTCGTGGGTTATTTCAATGGTCAAATTAACTACAAGGGACGACTTACTGCAGGTAAAATTTACATCTCCTGCAGGGGGGACAGCATTCTAAGTTGGTTTCATCAGGCAGACTTACATCTTGCTTTACTTCCTGGTGAAAATCCTTGCATCGTTCTAAGAGATATAGAATCTCACTCTAGTGAAAATAATCCCATCTTAAATGATGTGTCTCCATGTACATCTGGCTGTAATGTGGTAACTGTACAAAAAACCTCTAATTTGAGTGAAAGTGAGAGGTCTTATCCTGATTGGCGAAGACTATTCGAAAGTGTCTTTAGTGACAAGCTTGGTTGTCTTTCTGGTTATGTTCATAATATTATTTTGAAGACAGATGCAGTTCCAATGGCATGTAAAGTGCGTAGCGTTCCTTTAGCAATGCAGGAACCTATGCGGTTGGAGTTAGAGAAACTTTTGAGTGATGGAATCATTGTGAAATGTGAGGCAAGGGAATGGGTTTCGCCTGTTGTTTTAGCTCGTAAACCCTCAGGCGAGATTCGTTTTTGTGTTGACCTTAGGGGTCTCAATAGAGAGATTGTGGCAGATAAATATCCTCTTCCTAATATCAATACCATATTAACTCAACTGGGAGATGCTTGCATGTTCTCCACTCTCGACCTGAGGGCGGCATACCATCAGGTGAGGATTGATGAGGCATCCATGGGTTTCACAACCTTCATCACACCCTTTGGCACATTTAAGTTCACTCGCTTACCTTTTGGGTTAATCTCTGCAGCCTCTGTTTTTCAGCGAGTGATGGAGGATGTATTGAAGGGTATTACTGGAGTTAAAATTTATCAGGATGATGTACTTGTGTTCGGGTCATCACAAAGTGAACATGATCTTAGAGTTAGATCTGTTCTGGAACGTTTCGAGGACAGAGGATTGACTTTAAGGGAAAACAAGTGCAGATTTAATTTGACTGAGATTGACTATTTAGGTGTAAACCAAAGGAAAAGTTGGTGAAGACTATACACAGCTTGCCTACGCCAAAGTCTAGAGAAGAGTTGGTTACCTTTTTAGGTATGGCAGAGTATTATAACAAATTTGTGCCTCATTTTGCAAATAAAACTTCTAACATGAGAGCTTTGTTGAAAAAGGGGGTAAAGTTTTCTTGGTCTCAGGTATGCCAAAAGGAATACGAACTTGTTAAACAAGATTTAAGTCTAGCTCCTTCTTTACAAAGTTTTGACGTTAATAATGATTCAATTTTGGTCACAGATGCTAGTTCCCGTGGTTTAGGAGCTGTGCTCAAGCAAATGAGGGATGGGAAAGAGATTACCATCTTGTTTCTGTCTAGATCCTTAGTTGGCCCGGAGTTGTCATATTCTGTGATTGAGAAGGAGGCTCTTTGTATTTATTGGGCTATTAGGAAATTGAAGAAGTTTCTGTGGGGTAATTCATTTGTGGTTCACACGGATCATAAACCGTTGAAGGAGGTCTTTTATAAAAAAGGATTGGATGCCATTTCTTCACGTATCTGCAAATGGGTTATCGCTCTCCAAGAATTTGAATTTGATGTGAGGTACTTACCGGGTGTGAAAAATAAGGTTGCAGATTGTCTCTCTAGATTGGTTGTAGAGCAGAATGACCAGAACTCTTTATCATCTGAGGATTCGTGGGAGATAGATGAGTTTAAGGTGTGTGAGATTGTTGAAGGAATTATCCAAGAGAGTGATTGGAGAGATGCCATGGGTACAGACTTTGAGTTACAGGAAGTTTGTAACTTGTTAAGTAAAGGGTGGCTATGTCTTAAAAATCTGAGTGATAGTGCCAAGAAGTACTGGAATGTCAAGGATGAGTTGTCCTTAAAGGATGGTTTGTTGTGGAGAGGCACAAGGCTTATTCCACCTTCTTTGATTAGGGAGAAAATTCTTCTTTTGGCCCACCAAGGACATCAAGGCATATCCAAAACTAAGGAGAGGATACGGTTACATTTCTGATGGCCAGGTATTGTTCTTCTGGTAGAACGGATGATTCGTGATTGTGTTGAATGTAGCTCCTCTGACAAAGTTTGTAAGACAAGGACACAACCAATGGTTATAAGGGATATGCCGGTGCGTTGTTGGCAGGATGTAGCCCTGGACATCCTAGGTCCCATTTCTTCTGGGAACTCTCAACGGTATGTGCTAGTCATGATGGATATGTTCTCACGATGGCCGGAGATAAAAATCACCCAAAACATTGAGACCAAGGATGTAGTAAAATTTTTACGTGATGTTTTTAGTAGGGAGGGGTTTCCTGAAACTATCCTTACTGATAATGGGGTACAGCTAGTATCAAAAGAAATGGAAGATTTCTTGGCTAGTAAAGGTGTTAAACACAAGCGTTGTTCACTTTACCATCCGGAATGTAACGGAATGGTGGAAAGGTTCAACCGCGTACTCAAGGAATCTATTCAGATTTCTAAAGATCAAGGCTCGGATTGGAAAAATAACCTGATGGAGAGAGTAATGGTTTATAGGATTACACCACATTCCACCACAGAGGAGATCCCTTTTATACTTTTTCGAGGTCGCACTCCAAACACTTCTATATTTCAGTCTTGGATGAGAAATTTAGGGGTGGAAACAAGAAATCTTAACAAGGGCCTTGATCCATTGAAGCAAAAGGTGAAGTCAGAACTGAGAAAGAAGAATTTTGATAGCAGACATGCAGTTGCTCATACCAAGGTGTGTGTTGGAGATCGGGTGAGAATTCGTCTTCCACCTAGATCTTCAGGGCCAAAGTTTTCTTCTCCCTTTTATGTCACGAAACTGTTTCATAATGCTGTTAAGCTAAATGATGGAAGAATTTGGAATTTGAATCGAATTATTTTTTTTTCAGGTCCTACTGAGAAGAATGAAACAAACAGTGTTAAGTCTGATGCTCCTGTCAGGAAAAGCACACATTTAAGTCGTGCTTCTACTGCTCTAAATGATTATATTTTGAAATAGCAATTTTGTTTTTTGTTTTTTTTTGTGTTTTCAGGGGAAGGTGTGTGGTATCCTTCTCTGTGTTATGCATGTGTGTCTTACTGATTGTAGAATGTTATTTATAGAATCTCATGATGTAGTTATGTTCTCATGATGTAGTTATGTTGGGATTCCAATTGAGGCCAGGACTGTGTCAGTTGCTGCCTGCCTGTGTCCCCTGTGGATGAGATCCTTTCTTCCTAATATAAGAATAAAGAAACCCTTTTATACATCCAACATTTGAGATGTACTTCTTCACACCCCGGCAAACCTTCCACATTCTTTACCTTACCTGCTACATACAATACCTATGATAGGTCCTCATAAATGTCCAACATGCACTACCCCTACCCTTTCGGCTAACGCTCCCTCTCAGGGCTTAGCAGCACTTATCAATGTACGCTCGGTTCCCAAACACAAAACTGAAATCTCAGAATTTATTGAGTCACATAACCTAGATCTCCTATTCATTACCGAGACTTGGGGAGATGACTCATCCGGCCCGGACTTTAAAGCAGCCACCCCCGAAAATTACTGCGTAAGTAGACTAGACAGAATTAAAAGAAAGGGTGGAGGTATAGCCATCATCTATAAGAACCACCTTAAAGTTAAAATCATTGATCTTAACTATAATGGTTGTGAGGCCTTCTCCTTTTCCATCAGCCTCACGGGCAACCAATCATTTGAAGGCATATTACTTTATCGCCCGCCTGGGTCCAGATCCAAATTCCTCAACAACCTTAATAATTTAATCGAGGCCACAGCCGGAGCTCCACATTTCACCATACTGGGAGACTTCAATTTCCATATTGAATGAACTTGTGACCCTGATACCATGGCGCTAACTAACGATCTATCAGCTGTCGGCCTCCAGAAAACTGTCAATCAGCCTACACATAAAGCGGGACATACCCTCGATGGGATATTCACCAGTAATCCACACATTTTGGTTTCAGATGTGATCCCTCTTATCTGGACGGATCACTCAGCAGTTTGCTTCTCCATAAAACTTAAAACCTTTCCATCCTCTATTGTATCATCTTCTCCTATCTCCTTCAGAGACTGGAAAAACATTAATACATCCCATCTTGCTTCTATGCTATCCGACAGCATCATCACTACTGAACCGGATCCGTCACTAGCCTCCAATAACTATCTCAACAGCCTAAACATGGCTTGTCAAAAGTTAGCACCTCTAAAAACCTCCCATCGTACCAGAAAGCTCCCCTCGGCCCCTTGGTTTACGGAATCCCTACATCTTCAGAGACAACACTGCAGAAATTCAGAAAGACACTGGCGCCGCTACTACAACCCTACCGAAAAAATCCTATACAAAAGCGCCCTCTCTAAATATAAAGATCTTATCACCGCAGAAAAAAACACTTATTACTCCTCCCAAATCAATCAGGCCAAAAATTCTGCAAGAGAACTCTTTCAGGTGGTCACTAAACTTTCTAACCCCCCTGCTCCTCGCCCTGATGTATCTCAATCCCTCTGCAACTCCCTTGCCAATTTCTTTGAAGACAAAGTCACCTCCATTTTCTCAGCCTTCACCCGTTCTCCCTTCACTACCATTACTAATCAATCGCCGCCCACTAATGTGTCTGTCTTATCGGTTTTCGAAGCAGCCACCGAGGAACAAGTCCGACGACTAATTTCTGGCACTAAATCAGGATCACCCTTAGATCCCTGTCCTCCTGCCATTCTCAATCTCATCCCAGAAGCCATATCCCCCTCTTTGACGAACATCTGTAATGTTATGTTTACCACCGGCATATATCCCTCAGTTTGGAAAGAGGCTATCATTAAGCCTCTCCTCAAAAAACCTACACTTGACCCCCTTCTCCCAGCTAGCTATCGACCCATCACATGTCTACCTTTCCCAGCAAAAATATTCGAAAAAACTATGAATATACAACTTTCCAGATTCATAGATAAAAACAACTTATTGGATGAAACCCAATTTGGGTTTAGACAGGGTCATGGAACCGAAACCGCTTTAATAAAAGCGGTAGACAAAATAAGGATGACAGTGGACAAAGGAGGCGCGGCAGTACTAATACTGCTAGATCTTTCCGCAGCCTTCGACACGGTCGATCATGCCACCCTGATCGACCGTGTCTCAGCAATGGGCATTCAGAATAAGGCCAAAGACCTCCTCGCCTCCTTCCTAGCCAACCGCTCACAGACAGTAAAAATGGGCAATTTCACCTCCCATACCTTCACCCTTCCCTGCGGAGTACCACAGGGCTCCTCGCTAACCCCGACATTGTTTAACATTTATGTTTCGGACTTAGCGAGGGTGATAAGGTCGTACGGCATTGCACTTACGACCTATGCCGACGACACCCAATTGGTACTAACTGTACACAACGATGGTGCATCAGTTGCCGCAAACTTCCAAGAAGGAATGCTGGCAATCAGTTCCTGGATGTCATCAAACTGTCTCAAATTAAATTCCGACCAAAACGGAGGTGAAGACATTCGGGAAACTGGAACCTACCTGGTCCCCTTTATGGTGACCAACGGAGATGGGAGCTCTGCCAGAACCTGTCACCAAGGTTCGTAACCTTGGAGTTACGTTTGACAATAAAATGACCTTTCTTCATCATGTCAACTCCGTGGTCTCCTCATCCATCTTCGTCTTGAAAAAGATCAAAAAACTTCTGCCCTACCTTCCCACCTCAGCCGGCAAAATCTTAATCAGCACTTTATTTTTTTTCAAAACAGACTACTGTAACGCCCTCCTTCTGAACGCCCAGGAAAAAATCCTTAAGAAGTTACAGCTAGTTCAGAATGCCTCAGCCAGAATTTTACTAGGCATCCCTAAATTCACTTCCATCTCCTCTTATATCCAACAACTGCACTGGCTCCCAGTCAGGAGCCGTACAAAGTTTAAAGCATTGTACATTGCTTATAAAGCCATTAACAACTTAGGCCCACAGTTTCTCAAAGATGCCCTCTGCCCGCTTGAAAATCCAAGAACGCTTCGCTCTTCCTCAGCTTACCTGCTCAAAGTTCCACGAACAAAAAAGGCCAACTGGGGTGACAGATGCTTCACGATTTCCACAGCCAAACTCTGGAACTCTCCCTTTACATCAAAACGGCCCCAACGCTCATTAGCTTTAGGAAGAAATTAAAAACTTGGTTTTTTTCACAATAATTTTTCTGTCATAGCTATCGTTCTGTTTATTGAGCGCCGAGACACCCCCGGGTAGTTGTGCGCTATAAAAATCGCAATAAACATAAAAAAAACATGCAGCTGCTCTTGAAGATGATTCACACTGGATATGGGGGACAGTATAGGTATTTAAATGTACTGTTGATATGGGTGAATTATTTTTGAACCCTTAATGTGCTGTGCTGCTGTGTGTAGGATACTCTTAGGGAGTGCTAGGGCGATATCAGGGCAACCACCACACAAACAATTGCCTCTCTCCATATGAGAGAGGACCAAGGATTGTACAGTAGTTCTGAAGTAGTCCAAGCAGAAACCGCTTTGCTTTCATCTTATGAGCTTTGGCAAAATGGAATGGGGTTCCAGTGAAACACAGTGTTCAACATGAGTTCCCAAAGTGGTGATGTATATGTCAAATTGAATCCTGATCTCTGTGGTGGCCGGGAAATGTTCTACCAGGTTGTTTAGTTCTTCTGAGATTTTTTCCAGATGGATATCTTTTATGGAGTGGAATATTTTTTTTCCTGTTTTTAATTGTCCTTGAGTACAAAGTATATGCCTTGGTGAAGGCAATGGTAACGTGGTCAGTACAGGCCAGGACAATAGGTGTATGGCAGTCTATATTAGGTATATAGGATAAGGTGCAATGTGCTGCCTTTTGAATGGATTGGGGTATTGGTGATTTGTTTTATTTTCAGAATGTTGAGAAGTGTGTAAAAGGCTCCTTACTGCACTTTGTGTTGCTGGGAAGGTTGCAATCTCCAAGGAACGTGGGGTTGATGTTTCGGATGCAGGCACAAGTAATGAGGTCTGAGATTTCTTTTACAAAGAACATTTTTGGTCAGTTGGTCTGCAGATCAGACAATAGGATGCTGTTTTGGAGGCTGAGAGAGGATCTCAAAGCATGTTGGTGCTGTGGAATGCAAAGCCAGAATGTCCTGTGTATGAATGCACGTTTTCCTTATGTTTTAAGTGTTCAATCTCTGTGTTGGATGCTATAACCAACATGGATGAGGATCTCCTGTATGTTTGTGGAGGAGGTTGTGAACCAGGTTTCAGAGATGAAGAATGCATCCAGGATGTGCTGAGTGATGATGTCTGCAATGTCCGTAGCATATACAACTGCAGGACTGATGAACATCAATTGAACATACTGTGCTGTGTATTTTAGTGATGATTCCATGACAGAATATGGGGGAAAATTATAATGACTCACCAAAATATCGTCCAAATAGTACTATACTAGTCCTATACTTCACCAACAAAAAAACCCACAAATATCGCTGACAAAAATATTGCCGCCAAACCTATCTAAATTTAACAATATGGAACACACAAATATTAAAACACTATATATCATCCACTATTTGAATGTATAGAGCCTGATTCACAAAGGTATACTTACACAGTCCTATCTTTTTGTGCGTGGAGACTCCGCAGTCGTAAAGATACTACTAGTAAAATACCTTTGTGAATAGCAAGCAATCGTAAGCATACATAAAAGTATACAATTACCTTTGTGAGTTAGGCCCATAGACAATATAAATAATATTGAAACACACAATATTAACTACAATGAGATTTTAAAAAATAAAGATTTTTTTGAAAAATGGCCTCATTTTATTTGATTTTATGTTCTTTGATATCATGCTATGAAGTGTGATTTATACACTATAAAGGATAAGACATATGTATATGGTGCCTGTAAAGTTATGGGAGCAAAGTGTTGAGAGTTCAGGGTGTTTCCAACCACTTTCAACACCATCTAATGGGAACCATGTGATCTGCCTTCTATGCGGTTTTACATTACTCCACTCAAAAACACAATTGCATCATCCAGTACTCCTTTTGAATTTGAACTTATTAAACTTCCCACAGGTAGATGTTTTTTGCTTACCTGGTGCTTCCCAAAGGCTTTTTCTCTGTTTTTTTGGGAGTTGTCTTCATCAGTAAAAGAGGAAAAAGAAGCAGCAAGATAGATACAAGAAGGCAACATCCAATAATTATTCCATTGAGCTGAAGATCCGTCAGGTAAGATTCACAGCGGTCTCCCTTGTACCAAATGTATTCTTTCTGACTGCACCTGTGTCAAGAAAGGAAATAGTGACATTACTGGTGGGACACAGATATCTGACAAGCAATGACCGATGATGGAACTCAAACTATGGTTTTCTGGGTGGTCCTGACCTGGTTAGTATCAGACGAGAAATAAATGCATTCCAGTGATATTTGAAAAAATTAGACATCATAAGGACAGAGTAGTCGCCTGGGAGGAGTTAAGATTGTAAATTGCACTGTATGTCGATCTAGAAAGTGGATTATACTGTAGGACACAAATGGGTGGTGTAGGCCTCATTTAGAATAGGTGAATATGGCCTGGTATCGCTAGATATCCAGGACTCTAGTGCGCACAACAATTATAATCTTTCAAATGAAACCGTTTGTTCAAAACATCTTTTATCATTGGTTTAGCTTAAATTCAGTAAGTAAAATGCATTATCAATTTAAATAATACATAAACAATAGGAAATCACTCCACATAAATCATATGCATTTCTCAAAACAATCAATATACAACACAGTTATATGTACAACCCAATGCATTTCGGGGTATAAAGCCCTTCGTGTGGGGTCTGTAGGAGAAAAGAAAGGAGAGAAAGAAAGGAAACTTGATTACTCTAGATGCTTTAGGAGATATATATTCCGTGATCTTTAGTATCATGTGGATTTCTTACCAGAATTGCTGATTATTCCAGCATTATATGTGCAATATAATGTATAATGAATCTGGAGAATCGGTAAAAAGAGGGGGAGAATCAGACACATGATTCATGTGTGCCAGACACAATTTATATGGGGGAGGGTATTCAAAAAAATTACCTGTATCCTAGAGTCAAACGGAACCTGTCTGAAAATAATGAGAATTTGTATCAATAACTACCCTTTGTAGTTTATTTATATGGTCACTTGTGAACTTCAAACACGGAGCTCACCTGCAGGTCTTGCGTGTATAAGCGCTGAGATATGGAGTCTATTGGAATAAATAAACGGGTAATGTATAAATTCTATTGCAAACAATTTAATTTGATGCGATGTCGCAAAATCTAATAGTAGAAAGAGTATTTACCTGCGAGCCTCGAATTCAAAACTAGGGTTCTCGCTCGTTTTGAAATTCCTCCCGTGCTAAAGAGAGTAAAAATGAAAGTATACCGGATTTAATATACGATTACCCTAGTTGATGACCTTCACGTTTAAAACCATCTAGAAGCTGACTTACCGGGAGAAAGGTAAACCGGTTGCGTAGCGGCGTCCCTACTCGAATGTTTGTGTCGATAGCGGGTTCATAAGAAGAGTCCTTTTTCTACATCTATTTTTTAGACTCAAGATTGAAAGAAGGACTAGCTGAAAGAATAGTGGCGGCCATTACTAAACGGGAAGTGTAGCTCGAAACTAGGTGTCTTTCCGAATACGGTGAAGATATTACTGGCGCTTATGTTGTGAAGCAACCTAAATATTATTATTCAGGGGATACTGATGTGAGTCAATAAGAAAACTAAAAGATAACGAAAAAAGAGGGAAAGAGGGAAAGGGGGAGGGATGCACAATACATTTTAGTTATCTACTGTTTCAACATTATGCGTTGGAATCCGAAAAAAATATAAATTCCATATTACTATGATCAACGGATTTATAAATCATAAACCTTCAAAATGTGTGGTAAAGTTTGTAACTTCTATTAACCAACAATGTTATGTTCACTGTATATTTTTGGGCATATGTCCAACTATATACATGTGTTCTAATGAAAAGTATCACTGTGCTGATGGATCCCTTAGGGACCAGGCTAAGTGCGATTACACTCTAGTTAATGACTATAGGAAACAGATCATTTCCAATTTGTCATTCAACCCATCCGGGGCCAAGGTCTGCAATTTGCGAATCCAAAAGGTTTCTCTCCGGAGGAGGATTTTGGCATTGTCTAGTCCTAGACGTTGCGAAACCTGTTCAATAATTTGAAAACGTATCTGGGCTATTGTATGTCCCATATCAATCCAATGCCTTGCAAGAGGCGATGTCAGATTTTTATTACGAATTCGACTCTTGTGCTCAGATAGACGTATTTTTAATTTCCGGTCAGTCTTGCCAACATATAGCAGCCCACATGGGCACTTTATTGAATAAACCACATGCTCTGCGTTGCAGTTTGCAGAGTGTCTTAAGGTAATCCTTTCTCCTGTTCGCGGATGAGATAACGTACTGCCGGTAATTACATTATTGCAGTTCTTGCAGTTGAAGCACTTCGTTGTTCCTTTATGGGTTACTGCTCGGTGTTCCATATCTTCTGGTTTATTGAGAAATTCCTTCAAGTTTCGCGATCTTTTATAGGCGAATAGTGGTTTCACCAAAATCACTTTCTATTTGTAAAATTTCCCACCTCTTGGTTATGGTTCTTTTTATGTCTCTTGATGCGGTGGAGTATTTGGATACAAACACCATTCTTTTGTTTGGAACCTTGACTTTTTTCTGCAATAGTTCTGCGCGCGGTATCGTCTTGATTCTCTCCATTTGCATTGTCAAGAGTTTTTCAGGATATCCTCGGTCTAGATAGCATTGCTTTTGATGTTCCAAGCTTCTCATGCATTGTATTTCATTAGATGATATTCTTTTGATTCTCATAAATTGAGATATCGGGAGATTGTCTATCAAGTTAATTGGATGGAAGCTTCCATATTGTAATGATGTGTTTTTATCAGTAGGTTTTTTGTACAGTTCTGTGTATATTATGTTGCCATTTATTCCAACTGAAACATCCAGGAATGGTATTGACGTGGTACTAATCTGGCTGGTAAATTGTATTCTGGGATTTACAAGATTCAAACTGTCAATATTTCTTTGTAAATCTACAACTGGTTTTTTCCATATTAAAAAGATATCATCAATATACCGTTTATAATATATGATGCCTTCTTGCCAAGTTTTATCTTCCAATATGTACTCCAATTCAAATTTTGCCATGAATATATTTGCATATATACATGCCCCTGGAAAGCCCATGGCAGTGCCGCTTAGCTGAGTGTAGTATTCATTTTGCCAAATAAAGTAATTGTTGTTTAAACAAAATTCCAACAATTGCATAATCAGATATTTCGTCTCAACAGGTTTGTCTGTCCTCAGTAAGGCCCATTCCATAGCCTCGAGGCCTAGTTTGTGGGGAATCGATGTATATAACGACACTACGTCAATTGTACAGAGTGTTAAACTCCCTTCTTCTTCCAAGTTTAGGGATGTCAGGCTTCTCAAAAAATGTGATGTGCCCTCCAAATATGTAGACCAGTTTTGCATGAATGCTTGCATATGGGAATCGATGAAAATACCCAAATTTTGGAAGATTGACGAGCAACCAGACACAATGGGCCTGATAGGAGGATTCTGCAATTGTTTGTGTACTTTTGGCAAAAAGTAGATTTTAGGTCTTCTTGGGTATACTTGTCTTAGATATTTTTTAGTTGCAGGGGTGATCCAGCCTAGTTCCTCAGCCTTATCAAGAATTTGATCAAGATTGTGTGCTATCTCATTTGTTGGATCTTGTGGAAGTTTGAAATAGACTTTGTCGTCATGCACATGTTCAATTCCTTTCTGAATGTAAATATCAGTGTCCATAATGACAAGGCCTCCCCCTTTGTCTGCCTTTTGGATGACAATTTCTTCGTTATTAGCCAAGGCGCGGAGCGCACTATGTTCTGCTCGAGTCAGATTTTTCAACTTGCTTTTATATTGAATTTTAGTCATATCTGCCTTGACCAGAGTTTCAAACAGATCGAGGCTTTTATGAGAGACTGGAGCCATAAAGTTACTTTTAGGTTTGAACTGTTCTGCGATGTTATCAGGAGATTCAATAGGATTTAGAATGGTGAAAAAATATTTAAGACGTAATAACCTCATGAATTTGCCCCGGATTGAGCGATACCAGGCCATATTCACATACACACTGAGTTCAGTAGGCACTAATCTAGCGCTGCACACGTATCGAACAAACGATCAAGTTACAAAAAAATCGAGTGCAATACCCCTAACCATTCATTCATTGATTCTCATTTAGAATAGGGCATTAATGGATGATCCACTAAGAAATGGTGGATCCCCAGTGTGCATCCCTGATTGAGTTATTTATTTATTTATTCATAGAGTTTTATGTAGCACGAACTTGACCCAGAAAGGGTATCAGAGTTACATCACATACAGAAGCATAGTATGGAACAGTCCACATAAACAATGTTACAGTACTACGAAGGTAGGAGGGGAGGAAGGAGTAATCGTGGGGAGACGAGAAGGAACAATGCCCCGTGTCCGCTGGGTAGGTGACGGTCAGGGGGGGAAACCAGGGCCAGACTCCTCATTAGCTGTCAAGCAGCTCCACTGGTCATCGGCCATGTTGCTCAGGTCTCAGCTTTCAAGAAAAGCCCATTAGGCATTTATATGATATGCGAAGGTTATGTAGCGCTATCTAGACCTGGAGGTATCAGAGCGCATAACTAGGGGAACGTTGCATTATAAGGTCATCAAAAGCATTATGAGGCACTGGCTAGACCCGTAGGTATCAGAGCGCTATAGCAGAGGCGGATTGCGTTACAACTTACATCAGTTACAATAGCGTAGTAAGTAGAGTAAACAATCAACGGGTGGAGTAATAGCGGGGAGACGAGGGGGAATAATACCCCAATGTCTGGCTGGGCAGGTGACGGTCAGGGGGAAAACTAGGGCCAGACTCCTCATTAGCTGTCAAGCAGCTCCACCGGTCATCAGCCATGTTGCTCATGTCTCTGTGTTCAGGAAAAGTTTTTAGTTTATTAGGTATGCGAAGTATATATAGCGCTATCTAGACCAGGAGGTATCTGAGCGCACAACCAGGGGGGCGTTGCCTTATAAGGTAACATGAAAAGATTGTAGTGCGCTGGCTAGACCCGCAGGTATCAGAGCACTGTAGCAGAGTACGATCGTGTTACAAATTACATCAGTTACAATAGCGTATTAGGTACAGTAAACAAACAATGGTAGGGGGAGTAATAGCGGGGAGACGAGGAGGAACAATGTCCAATGTCCAGCTGGGTAGGTAGATGACGGTCAAGTGGGAAAACCATGGGCAGACTCCTCATTAGCTGTCAAGTAGCTCCACTGGTCACCAGCCATGTTGCTCAGGTCTCAGCGTTCAGGAGATACCAGTTTTTAGTTTAATTGATTTTGTGAAGGTTATCTAGACTCGTAGGAATCAGAGCGCATAACCAGGGGAACGTTGCATTATAATATACATCAAAAGGATTATAAAGCACTGGCTAGACCCGTAGGTATCAGAGGAAGATTGCGTTACAAATTACAACAGTTACAATGGCGTAGAAGATACAGTAAACAAACAACGAGTTTGAGAGAGTTTATAGGAAAAGGCGGAGAGGAAGGAGCCCTAGCATGGAGACATGGACGAACTTTGACGAGAGACGGAGAGGCCGATAGAGAGGGAAAGGGGAGAGGTGGAGTGCGAGAAGAGAGGATGAGGGGGAAAAAATGGAAAGGAGATAAAGGGAAAGTCAGCCCAAAGACCCTGTGGGTGGGTGGCAGCCAGGGAGATAATCCAGGGCCAGTCTCCTCTATAGCTTGCTAGGAAGCACCAAGGGGCATCGGTCAGAAAAATGGATAGAAAGGAGACAAGGAAAAGGCGGAACGGCAGAATACGAAGAGGGGTAGGGTGAGACAGGGAGAGGGGGAGAAGCAATGTCCAGTGTCCAGGCGCCTGCAATGTGTCTGTGTCCTTAAGCCCCAGAAAGTCCACGCCCTATTTTTGCTGGTTAGGATAGATTCATTGATGGAGTGCAGCGCAGCCCCAAGTGCTCCCTTGAACATAGAAATTGTTTGTGACCTCATAGTCTCCTCTATAATGCATAGCGTAGCAGCCCGACCCTCTGCTGTGTGGCTATGACGATCTGATCCGCCCTGCTTCTTCTCTCTATGCAGAATCGTGTACCTTCTCCACTCTTCCACTGATTCTAGAAAGGGAGGGACGGCCGCCATTTTGGAGTCAGGTGGGGCGCTTCAGGGTCTCCTTCCCCACCACTCAGCACTCATCAACAGCAGGCAGGGTTTTCAGTTTACGACTATTTGTGACCTCCATCTGTGCACACTTAGCTGTGTGTTGGTCACGTACACAACGGGCAGTTATAGCAGAGTTCAACCTATTGCATTGGCACTTATCTGTTGGGTGGTTGGCTTTTGTCTCGCGTTCCCACTATGGGTTACCGATGGGCGCCAATTTGAATGAGCCTCAGGGCTCCTCGGCAGGGTGTGCAGGTTGCCGATAGAATCAGGTTTGTGGGGTGCCCCTGATGTTGCGTGGTGGTCAGGCAGGGCGCCAGTCCCGCTATAATGATTCTCCACCGCTGTGAACAAGGCAGCAAGTCAGGAGCTGGGGGGAGTCTCTTGCACTCACTCGTGATCAAAGCCAGACCGTCATCTCAGGGTCAGGCATGGCATGTCACTCTCGTCCCATCTTTCCGCCCTCACCCGTCTGGTAGTTGCTTCGTTAGGATTCTATCCCATCAACCATCAGGAGCCCTTGTACTCTTCGGTCCCCTCTCTCATTGCCCACGCACCTGGGAGTGCCGAGTCGCTGTATTAAACCCAGGGTCTGCCGCGGCAACTTCTCCCATGGAGCATCTCTCCTCCGAAGCGATCCTCGGCGCTCCCAGAATCAATAGTCCGCTCCACCAGACGCGGCAAGTGGAATGTCGCTGCAGCGTCAGCTGCCCGATCTCCTCACAGGCAACTGAGGATCCTCGCCACTCGTGGGGCGGTGGGAGCCATCTTGGTGAGTACCGGAGTCCGTCTGTATGGCAACTCTCCGATCGCAGGGACACTTCTGTAGCTGTTGCAGATGCCCTGTTTGTGCCCCTTGTGCTTCACGGCAGTTAAAACGCGGGACAGCTGCAGCTGGAGGCCCCGGAGAGCAGCGATGGCCGGGAGCCGAGTCGAGCTGCATCCATCCGGCTCCAGACTTTTATTATCCTAATTGAGTGCTCTTCTCATAGTGGACATGTTGTTAGCACAGCAACTCCATCTCCACCATTGGTTGCGCCAAGGAGCTTTACTAACTCATCCATAGAAGGCAGCTCTTCAGCCCATATTACCACTATGTGGAGCTGCCTCATAGGTCGCTCCACATAGTCCCTCTCAGATCCCCCGGAGGGTCCAAGTGAGACTCCTGCCCTTTCCACATGTAAAACCAGGGAAGCACACTGATCAGCGCCAAACTCACCACCATCATCAACTCCTCCATCCTCAGCTGAAACTTCTGGGACAGCTGGAACCATGTGGAGGTCACTGCGTTGCAGAAGAAACCATCAGCAAACCCAAAAGATCTCAGCAGCTACAGTCACATCTTGCTCCTGCCCTTCCTGGCCAAAGAAAAATAGCAACAAACAACTCTCTGCTCACCTTGAAGAACACCACCTCTTGGACTCCACCCAGTCAGGGTTCTGCAACAAGCACAGCACGGAGACTGCCCTCATGGCAGCAGCTGATGACATCTGGTCAATCATGAATGGAGGAGAAACTACTGCACTCATTCTGCTTGACCTCTCAACGGCATTCCACACCATCTCCCATAGCAACCTCATCGCCATGAATCAGAAATCCAAAGGCTTGTCTTCGGTTGGATCATTTCCTTTATCTCCAACAGGACACAATGAATCAGACTCTCCACTTTCACATCAGAACACAAGAAGGGCTCCTCTTACAGTCCAACCCTGTTAAATGTTTACCTGGCACCTCTCGCCTGCTTCATAAAAACAAATAACAAGCCAAATAACAATGGATTAAACCCAGATCTGTGGCTGGGGTTGAATGTTTTACAGTGTTCAGCACTCTGCCCATCATTTTTTGTGTTGCATTTTCACCCTAAGAAGAAAGGGTAAGGCCAGATTTGGGTCCCGTGCTCGCTACACCACTGGTTTCAAGCTAGCCTGGATGATATGGCGTAATACCCCGAAACTGGTCCCAGGATGCTTGTTTTCCAGGACAGGCAGTTTGTTCTTGACTGTTCCCATTGGGAGTATGATCAAGACTGATTTGCATATGGCTGGGTCCAAACTGGAATGACTTGGCGAGAAAAATAACGATGGGTGAAACCCAGATCTGTGACTGGGGTTGAATGTTTGACAATGTTCAGCATTCCATCCATCATCTTTCTGTGTTGCACTTTCACCCTAAGTTGGAAGGGTACGCCATCGGTTTCAAGCTAGCCTGGATGATGAGGACTAATACCCTGAAACCGGTCCCATGATGCTTGTTTTCGGGTCCTGGGGGAACCTGGCCTGGAAGTTAGGGCTGGACTGTTCCCATAGGGAGCAGGGTCAATTCTGATTTGCGTATGGCTGGGTTTAAAGTGGAATGATGTGGCGAGCAAATAACAAGCAATATAACGATGGATTAAACCCAGATCTGTAACTGGGGGTGAATGTTTGACAATGTACAACATTCCGTCCATCATCTTTATGCGTTGCATTTTTGCACTAAGTGGGAAAGGTTAACACAGACGTGGGTCCCATGCTCGATATGCCACTGGTTTCAAGCCAGCCTGGCTGATGAGGGGTAATACCCCAAAAACGGTCCCAGAATGCTTGTTTTCCAGTCCAGGGAGGACCTGGCCTGGCAGTTCAGGCTGGACTGTTCCTTGGGGAGCAGGGTCAAGACTGATTTGCATTTATTTATTTATTTATTTATTTATTTAGAGTTTTGTATAGCGCGGACAAGACCCTTGGGTATCACAGCGCTTCACATTACATGAGGTAGTTATAATCTGTATCGTTGTAGCAACTTTCACAACATTAAGAGGTAGGTACATAAAATATAAGAACAAATTTCTACAGGAATATAGAGTATATCAACATAAGTACGAACCATGACTTAGTACATAGCACAATATAAAGTGTAACTGAATCCAACGATCCTGAATGTTTATTTTCTGAGTCTGTTTTGATCTAAAGTGGTTTGGCGTGGCGAGCAAAATAACAATGAATAAAACCCAGATCTGTGACTGGGGTGAATGTTTGGCAATGTTCAGCATTCCGCCCATCATCTTTTTGTGTTGCATCATAAAAACCTACAACATCAACATTGTCTCCTATGCCGATGACACTCAGCTCATTCTCTAGTCACCGACACGAACAACAACACCAGGACCAATTTCCCCACCTTCCTGTCTGACATGGCTAACTGTATGTGAGAGAACTGCTCGAACTGAACACTGACAAAATAGATATCCTGATCTTCCAAAATAAGAGCTTCCGCTGGGACTTCTCATGGTGGCCACCTGACCTGGGTACCACGCCCACACCAACAGACCATGCCAGAAACTTTGGCATCATCCTTGATGAAAAGCTCTCGAGGAACAAACAGGTCAACGTTGTGATCACATCCTGCTGCCACATGCTCAGAATGTTTCTCAAGATTTTCAAATGGCTCCCCATGCACACAAGAGGCATGATCACCCAGGCCCTCATCACCAGAACACTCGACTATGGCAATGCATTCTACATCAGCATTTCCAACCAACTCATGAAAAGACTCCAAACCATCCAAAATATTGCTGCCAGACTCATCCTAGATGTCCCAGAAATGCTTTCATCACTCCCTACCTCACGGAAATGCACTGGCTACCTATCCAGAAATGCTACAAATTCAAGCAGCTCATCCTCTGCTACAAAGTCCTCCACAACGCAGGCCCAGCTTGCCTCAATCACCACTTCCAACTCTACCAAACCTCCAGAGAGCTACGCTCCACCTCTCTCTTGTTGTATAGCATTTTAGGACCCTAGTGTAATTTTCCCGATTCATGCCCTTATATAGGTATAAATAACCTTGTCCTTATATAGGCATAGAAATCATAACCATGTTTAGACATAGCCCATGCAGTCCAAATACAGGCATGGATACTTGCACTAGTCATGAAAAGCCACAAGGATTTCTTGGAAAACTCTGCTTCAGCAGTTAGGGACTACCCCTTGCTTGAATATTGATTTGTCTAAGAACTCATGGAGTTTTCAAAGAACTGCGATTCTTTGAAGACGTTATTATGTCCAACTTTACTTCAAACTCAGCACCTTCAAGGTATAAATATGCCCACATTTGCCCTAGCAAACACACAGACACAGCTCGCTACAGCAAGTGCCGAAGGAAGCCGACCCTCCAGCTGACGCACTGAGAGAGACGCTGTCTTTTCCCCTGCCGAGAAATCCAGCTCCAGTGTTTCCAAGCTCCCATTGCGGGATGTTCGGAAATAGAGTCCCGAGACAGACCCTAAGAGAAATCTTTGATGGATTCTTTGCAAAGAATACTAAAGTTATGCTACACCTCACTTATTTCTTCCCTCGTACTAGACTTAGGTTAGGTACATTGGGGTAGGCGTATTTTAGAAGCACCAGTTGAGTACTTTTAGTCTTTATTTATTTATGTATGTATTTTATGGCTTAGAAACCATACCATGTTGTTACAGTATTATTTAATAATACTCTTCTTGCTCTTCTTGCTGTACGTATTATACTTTGCAGCCAGTATTACGATTGTAGCAGTTCATTTCTTCTGCATGAGAAAGAAGACTGTTCAATGAATACTTTTATTGAAAACGCCCGTCTCTCTATTTCTCTGCACCTTTGATATCTATTGTTTCCACGACTCTGAAGATATGTTTTATCTTGGGTAAACAAAGTTGTCATGTTTATGCGGTTGTCAGAAACTAATCCCTTCTTGTTTATTCGAGAAAGTTTCTAGTGATCTCTGAGCTAGCTGGCACTCTCAATTAAGTCTAATATATTCGATAGAGACCCAGTTGACCTAAGTCCTACGTCACATCTATAGGATATATTATTCCAATGTGCAGAGCCTATTGGGAATATAGGAACTACACTACACTCTCTCCCTCGCACCAATCCCCAGCATCCACAGAAGTAAGGCAGGAGGGCGTGCTTTCTCCTTCATAACAAAATCCATACCTAGCTCCCTGCTAAATGTATAAATAAATATATATATATATATATATATACACACACACACACACACATATCTCACAAAAGCAGGCATTGCTTCTTTTGTGATATATTTATAGTAAGGTCAGCAACTACTAGGTTGGCCATATGTTGGAGATACCTCCATATGTCTCCTAGGACATTGTTTTTATTTTAAAAACGGTGCTCTTGCTACAAGAACACCAGAGAAGTGCGATGATGAATGACCCATGCCCCGCAAAACCTTCTGAAAGGCCTCTCTTCAGCTACACCCATCTACATTAGCAGACCGAGGAAGGCATTCAGAAAAAATAAAAAAAAGAGTAATTGATGGACAGAATGCTGCACAATGTCAAACATTCACCCCAGTACAGAGATCTGGTCCTAAATCCACCGTTTTTTTGGAAAATACCTCTGGTGATTGTTTTTGTGCACGCAGGTGTCCCTTCCTGTACAAAATCAATCACCCCTACAATGCAGACACCCTTGCACTATGGCACAAGGGTGCCTGCGTTGGCTCCTGGCAGCCTGTTGTGCACCAGCAGCAGGGTAAAAGGACAGGAATGTGCTGCACCTCATTTATACGGCGCATTCCTGCCCTTTTATTTTACGCCGGGCAGCGCAGCAAGATTCCTTCAGGAACTGCCCTGCGCCAAAACCTTGTAAATGAGCCCCCAAAGAGGCTTCTCCCACAACGGAAGCAGTCACCATGATTGAGAAACGTGCACAACATTGGCAAGTATAAAAATGTGGCAGTTTCCCTCTAGTCCCAAGGTCAGCTACAGTGGCAAACAGCAGCTGCAACAGCACAATGCGCGGGCAGTGTCTCTTTCTAGCATCTGCAGACTCTGAAAATATCTACATAAAAAACTATTATGGTCAGATTTAATTAACAGTAATCAGAAACATGCAAGGGTGCTGCTGCCTCTCTGAGCTGTATAGGAAATTCCTAACACAGTCTAGGGACAGTAATATTAAAGTGAAAACAGCGGTGCAAAAAGAAAGATATTAAATAGTTTTGTGGCATGCAACAGGAGTGCCACAAAATTAACAACTCTCTTAACTTCCATTCTCTAGGATTACCACCACTAATTCAGATTAAAATGAGGAAAAATTATTATTTTATTTTAAAGGTAAATATCCAGTGATAGTTATAGTTAATCTACCGTTGGTCCCTCACGTTCGTGTCCCTAGTGACAGACAATGGCACTAGATTACGCCTAGCTAGTGCTATTAGCAGGAAGTGTTGAGGCGTATTTGTCAACACCCATCCCCAGACCCCCGAGCTTCTCAACAGACCGTGAGGAAGTACATGATAGTCATCTTCATTTTCCATGAATGGGCCAGACTGCCATGACAGCACAGACATCTGAAATTACATGATGCACCTCTGAATGTGAAGTTGGATCCTCAAGAGTATTGGTCATGATACCAATATAATAGTATTCCTTAGTAACCCTGAAACATCATTAAGCCAAAACACATCATCTCAGCATTGTGCCTGCTGTGGTATTAATTTTATCTTTTCGTGTTTTTGGGGGGCTTTTTTGTTAGATATTTAGCATTTTCTCCTCTGAGGTGGCAGCTGCCTGATTACCAAGACCAATAGAGTTCCCTGTTGTAAGGAAAGGTGTTTTTTTCTCCCAAATTGACATAATTGTAACTCTTCAAAAATACTTACTGCTTGCAGAGCTCCTGCATAGCTGCCCGTGTATGCACAAGGAAAACAGAACTTTAAATGTGTTATGACATTTGATTTGTATATTGTTATTATAAAATGCTATTACAAACAATTAGCACTGTGAATGTAGCCTAGGCAGAAACGACCTGCGGTGAAGTTAGATTGAGTCACCAAATCCCTTGATAGCTGTTATGTCATTTTTAACATGGGAAAAGTGACGCAAAAGTGGCGCAAGGGGCTTGTAAATCTGCCCCATCGTACTCAACCTCAGTGCATCTACGCTTCAGATGAGCCTGCTCTCTAGCTACCACTTTAGAGCTCCGGTCACTGCACGCCCAGGATGTGCTGCAGGACTTCCCTTGGGTATGTCATGTGGGATATAACTGTATAAGAGGACTTGGAGCACATTTACCCAGTCAGAAGAAAGGCCAGTGAAACTCAGAGGAGCCTATAGCCAGCTCAATCAGCTCAGCTGATTGGAGCCAGCGTGGACCAAGACAACAGGGAAGAGCTCTGTTGAGTTGAGACAAGGATTCATGATATTGGGGTTCCTAATAGATTTAATACCACAAAGCATGTATTCAAGACAGAAAAAGCACTGTTGTGCAAAACAAGGAATGGGAATTTTGGGAACTGTAATAGGAATGATTAGATTTTATCACTGACGGCTGACTACTTTACTCCTTAAAACCTACTCTAAAGAGAACAAGGATTGGCAAAGCCAATAGGTCTCACTTATGCAAGATCTATTGGCTTTGCCAGTGTGTTTTAGCCATGTTGTACACTAGCGTAACTGCTGTTCAGCATGGCTGAATGTTAGTAGTCTAAAGGAAAGTAGCATGGAGTGGAGTGTCATTGAACAGAGTGGTGTAGAGTGTTGTGGCGTAGATTGGAGTAGAGGATTGTAGAGTACCATAGATTTGAGAGAAGTGCAGTAGAGTGGAGTGTCATAGCGTAGAGTGGAGTGTCATGGAGTAGAGTGGAGCGGTGTAAAGTGAAGTGGAGTAGAGTGGAGTTGAGTAGACTGGCCTTTTCAGCTCGTTTTACCCTCTTCTGCTTTGTTTTGCCTTTTCTGTTAATTTTTCAGCCCTCTGGTTTGCTTTTTCTGCTCGCTCATTTTTCTGCCCTCTGTTTTGCCTTTTTCTACTCGTTTAGTTGCTCTCCCAACTTTTTTTCAAAACCTGGCTTTTCTACAGAGACCTCACACCCCAGCACTCAGATACCCCCAAGGGTGACAGTGCAGTGCTCAACAAATGCTGATTGATTGATAGAGTGGAGTGTTGTAGAGTAGAGGGAAGTAGAGTAGAGGGGCGTAGGGTGGTGTTTCGTGTTGTAGAGTGGCATAGAGTGGAGTTTCATGGAGCAAAGAGGCGTAGATTAGAGGTGCACATAATGGAAGATTGTTGGATGGAGGGCCATGGAGTAGAGGGGAGTAGAGTGGAATAAAGCGTCATAGAGTATCGTAGAGTGAAGTGGCATATAGTGGAGTTAGTGTCATAGAGTGGAGTGGTATAGAGTGGAGTGTCATATAGTGTCGTGGGAAGAGTGGAGTGACATAGAGTGTTGTGGAGTCACAAAGTGAAGTGGCATAGAGTGGGGAGGCATAGAGTGAATTCAAATGGCCTACAGCTAAGTGGCATAGATTGAAGTAGAGTGATGTAAAGTGGTGAGATGTAGAGTGGCATAGAGAGGAGTGAGTGTCATAGAAAGGAGTGGCCTAGGGTGGAAGATGTTTCAGGAGTTTTGCTGCGGAACCCGGACTGGAATGGTTCCAGGATGTTGTTCTTGTGGAGGTAGAGGGTCAGCTGTCTGTTGACGGTTTTCTTGATCACCTTCACCGGGAACAGAAGCAGGGAGAAGGGCCAGAAGTTCTTGAGGCCCCTCGGATCCGCCTTGGGTTTCTTGAGTAAGGCGTTGATCTTGGCGTGCTTCCAGCTCTCCGGGAAGGTCGCAGTCTCGAAGGAGATGTTGATGGCCTTGCGGAGATGAGGTGCGATGGTGGCGCTGGCTTTGTTGAAGATGTGGTGCGGGCATGGGTCTGACGAAGAGCCGGAGTGGATGGTGTTCATGAGTTTGATGGTGTTGGTGTTGTTTATGTTGGTCCAGGTGAGCAGGGGGTTGGACTTCGGGCGAGGGTGGAGTCTTGCTGGTCTTGCTCCAGCTGCAGCGGGGGATCTGTTGAATGTGGTGGTGCTTGGTGGTTTTCCGGAAGGTGAAGTGGGTGCATCGATGGTCGGCCCAGTGTAGTTCTGTGGTGTTGCTGAAGGAGACGTGGGGGCTTGCGGAGAAGATGGGGTCAAGCATGTCGCCAGCGAAGTGGGTGGGTGTTGTGATGAGCTGTCTGAGACCGAGGTTGGCGAGGTTGTCGATCAGGGTGGTGGAGTTGGTGTCGTTGTTGTTCTCGAGGTGGAAGTTCAGGTCTCCGAGGAGGATGTAGTCTGTGGGGGCAAGGGCGTGCATCATGACGAAGTCGGCGATGGAGTCGCTTAACTGAGGCCGGGGTCCGTGGGTCTCTAGACTAGAGTTCCTCTAAGGGTGATGTTGGGATCAGTGTGGACCTGGAAGTGCAGGTGTTCTGCAGTGCTGAGGGTGTCATCGGTGCTGGTCGAAACCCTGAGGGTGTTCTTGTGGATGATGGCGCTTCCACCTCCTACTCCGTTGGTGCGGTCGATGCGGGTGATCTTGTAGCCGTCCGGGATGGCTATGTCGATGTCGGGTGCCGCGGAGGCGTTCATCCAGGTCTCTGTCAGGAAGGCGATGTCCTGGGAGGATGTGTCGAGCAGGTCCCAGAGTTCGACGGCGTGTTTGCGTGCGGAGTGGGTGTTCAGTAGAATGCATCTGAGGTGGTTGCGTCCTGTCACCGTGGGTGGTTTAGTGGCTCGAGGCTGCTGAAGTTGCAGCTCCGGCAGGATAAGGGTCCTTTGGTGTGTTTTGGGATGGCCAGGAAACAGGTGTACTATTGTCCGGTGTAGAGTGCGTGGAGGATGCTGGTGGTGTAGTGGCAGTGTTCAGTGTGGTGTCTGCGGGGACCAGGGGGTCTGGCACTGGGCGCGGTCCAGGCATAGACGGGCTTGCCTTAGACATGCCTTCGGCGCACCCGCTGCGCGGCCGTGCAGCAGCCACCATATGAGGGGAGGTGGGAGGGAGGAGCAGCTGGGAGGCGGAAGCTGGTGGCGAATTGGCGAGCAGGGTGGGCGGGGCTCCAGGGGTCCCAGTTGCGGGAAGATGAGAGGGTAGAGCAGGCAGAGGAGCAGAGGCAAAAAACCGGCACAATAACACAACAACAGTACAAGGGAATAAGGCAAATACAATTAGGTACACTATGGAAGCAGGAGCACAATCACAGGGTAAAAGGGCAGAGCGAACACAAGAGCTGACGGCCTACCACTGGCCACCAGGGATGAGGAGCAGGTGGTAGCCTGCAGTGGAGGAGGGCCTCGACTTCTGCACTACAGCGACCTGCCTAAGCAGTTTGCTCCCCTAAGTTGCCTCCCAGGTCTCTGCCTTAGTTGGTCACATTAATACCAACGTTTTATGCCAGAGGGGACACATTTGCTTGTTTCCATGATTCTGGGAATACAGCTGTATCTAGTGATTGATAGAAAATGTGTGTAACATAAGGGCAGAGAACAGTTATGAGTCGAGAAAAAATGAAATGCCGACAGGGGTCGAGAGGAGATCCTGATTTGACCTCCAACATTACCTTGGCAACTTGTTCTTCAGATAGAGATACAAAATTACCTAAGTGGGATTTTACACCAGGATTAGGTAACCCTCTGGGGTAGACTGCTTTTTAAAATGAGAGTAGATTTGGATTATTTTATCGACAAAAAAATTGCTGACTTTCTCACAGTTGTCTGCTGATGCAGTCACATTTGTGACATACCCACTGGTTTACACAATTCCTTCACTAGTTTCAATAGTTCTTTATTTGAGTAACTGTTTGCTTCGATTCTTTGTACGAAGTATGCCTTCTTCGCATGTTTCATAGCTGTGTGATAATTCTTTAAATCTTCCCTATAGGCTAATTTATCGTCCTTATTTTTGGTCACTCTACATTTATGTTCTAGAGATATACATTTTCTTTTTTGGAGTCTTGGTCAGGGTTATACCACTTTTCTGAGGGTGATTTCCTTATAGATTTATTTTCTATCTTGGGGGCGCATAAATCTAGTGTGCAAGTTTTTGCTGAATTTAGTATATCAACCATTGTCTGGACTGGAACTGTCTTTAAGTTAATTTGATCTCTTAAAGGAAAATGAGAGGTAAACAGTTCGGGAGTTATAAGATTCCGGTGTCTCTTATTCCCGGTCAAGGGCGTACTCAGGCTGATTTTATTAAACGGTAGGATGAGAGTAAAATTAATTAGAGAATCATCAATCCAAGTAAGGGGCTCTGGTTCCGTAACCCCTTTAGATTCAACATTTGAAAATAAGAGGTTGAGTGTATGGCCAACAACATGAGTGGGTCCATTAACCCATTGTTTGAGTTGTAAAATCTGCATATCACCTTTTAATTGTTTGCCCATATTGTCGTACCTGTTTTCATAGTGGATATTAAAATCACCTATAACTAAAGATTGATTATGTTTCAGACAAAAAGGACCAACAAACACAATTTAACCAGACCAACACAGGCACTTAATTCTTTTGACTTCCTGAGTGGGAATGGCAATTCATTTTTTACCCCAACAACAATCCCTCATAATTCTAAGGTATTGCCCCTACTCACGCTGGCCCTATCTTTTCAAATATTATACAACTCGCCTTCAAATTAACAGTCACTGTGTTATCGACAAATACCCTCCACTTCAAGAGGTGTATTTAAGACATAAGACTGTGAATGCATTTGTGAAAAAATGTGAAACACGAGATAGCGCCTCACATGCGCA
This sequence comes from Lissotriton helveticus, assembly GCF_964261635.1. NCBI lineage: Eukaryota > Metazoa > Chordata > Amphibia > Caudata > Salamandridae > Lissotriton > Lissotriton helveticus. Next base: position 1,739,456,468 of record NC_136065.1, read on the forward strand.
ACACCAACAGAGCTTACTGGTTCATTATCACCAGTTGTGCCCACGTTTTTCATCATCGGTCTCTGTGTTGCAAAAGTAATAGTGTCCAGAAAACCAGTGAAAAATAAATGTTTGTCTTGTGACAACAACACAACCCGTGAGGTTAAAATTGAGACAGGCCACACCGTCACCAAACCACTTGGTTCTGAACTTCTGGGCCTATCCAAATTAAAAACCGACTGCATGCTTGCAGACCACATAAGGATGGGCTGACATGTTTCATTGCCTGTATATAGTAGAGGCAATTTCTTCAGGGCGTGGTGTCTTAATCCACCTTTCAGGACCCTTGTTCTGTACACACAGTGACTGTTAATAACAAAGAAGGTTAGTTAAAAGGGACATCCAACCAAATACTTATCAATCTCACTTCTTAAAAAACACATCTTGTGTCTCACCACCATAGTTTCATATTTACCAGGTAGTAGCCAAGGCCCCTCGTACCAGCTATCCACCTCCTCACACTGGAGCGTTTGGGCATGTCCTTTGGCAGACCATTGGCGTGTCCCTTGAGAGCATCCACTGCACTGCCACGCTGCGGCTGTGCTTTTAACCCCCTCATCCTCAGCATCTAGACCGCCACCCACTGCCCACAGAGCTAATTCCTGGTACTTCCGGTAGAGTGGAGTGTCATACTATTGCATAGAGTGGAGTGGGTTAAAGTGGGGTAGAGTGGCGTAATGTGGCGTAGAGTGGAGAAGAGTGGAGGGGAGTAGACTGGAGGGGCATAGAGGAGAGTGGGATAAAGAGTGGGTAGAGTAGGGTAAAGTCTCGTAGAGTGGAGAGGCATGGAGTGAAGGGTGAAGAGTGGAGGGGTGTAGAGTGGGTGCACGTAGAGTGAAGGGGCATAGAATGGTGTAAAGTATCGAGAGTGGTGTAGATTGGAGTTTCGTAGAGGGGAGTAGAGTGAAGGGGTGCTGGGTGGAGTGGCGGAGAGTGGAGTAAAGTGTTGTAGAGTGGAGTGGTGTAGAATGGAGTGTCATAGTGTGGAATAGAGTTGCAGAATGGAGCGGGTTGTGGTAGAGTGTAGTCGTATAGAGTGTCATAGAGTGGAGTGGAATAGAATTGAGTAGAGTGTCGTAGAGGGGAGTACTGAAGAGTGAAGTAGAGTGGAGAAGAGCGTCAAAGAGTGGAGTGGCACAGAGTGAAGAGGCGTAGAGCAGAGTGCTGTAGAGTGGCATAGCCTAAAGTGGAGTAAAGTGGTATAGAGTAGAGTAACGTGTTGTAGAGTAGAGTGGCATAGTGTAGAATGGAGTAAAGTGTCATAGAGTGAAGTGGCATTGCATGGAGTGTTGTAAAGTGAAGTAAAGTGGCATGGAGTGTAGTAGAATGGAGTAGCAAAGACTTTCATAGATTGGAGTATATAGCGTGTTGTAGAGTGTAGTGTTGCAGAGTGGCATAGAGTGTCATCGAGTGGAGTGTTGTAGAGTGGCGTAGAGTGGAGTGGTGTAGAGTGTCAGAGTGGACTGTCGTAAAGTGCAGCATTGTGGCGTGGCGTAGAGTGAAATGGCATAGAGTGGCATAGAATGGAGTGGCATGGGGAATGCAGTGGTGTAGAGTGGAGTGGTATGGAGTGTAGTGGCGTACAGAGGAGTAGGATAGCCTAAAGTGAAGTGGCATACAATGTTGCAGAGTTTCAGAGAGTGTATTGTCATAGAGTTGCATTGAGTGGTGTATAGTAGATTAGCATATAGTGAGGCAGAGTGGAGTGACAGAGTAGAGTGTTGAAGAGTGGAGTGGCATATGGTGGAGTAGAGTGCCATAGAGGGTTGCAAAGTAGAGTGAAGTAGAATGGAGTTCGATAGAATGGAGTGTCATAGAGTTAGCGAAGTACAGTGAAGTAGAGTAGCCTAGAGGGGCATAGAGCGGAGTGACATCAAATGGGGTAGAGTGTAGTTGAGCGTAATGGGTTAGAGTGACGTAGGGTGGAGTAGATTAATGTGTCATAGAGTGGAGTGGCATAGAGTGGTCTAGATTGCATGGACTGGCATGGAGTGTGTAGAGTGGAGGGCGTAGAGTGGCATAGAGGAGAGTAGATGAGCATAGAGGGAGTGTCTTAGAGTGGAATATGCACGGTGTGGTAGTGCACTGCCATCACAGACCACACGTTTGCAATTGGAATGACCTTTACATTGACACAGATGTACAGTTTTACTGATATAAGTATAGAGCGCACAAGCCATAAAGCGGGGAAGTAGCATAAATTACTGTATTGATTTGTTTTAATCTATTATTATATTTGCTTCCAGCACACCTCAGAATTACAAAATATGTGCTTCTGTGGTGCTTTCCTAATTATGATATATTCTGAAATATTTGCACAGTTCATTTACAGACATTTAAATGATGTTGTGTGCTAGAAAAAATAATTACCTTTCACACCCCCAGGTTGTCAGATAAATCCTTTGTATTTAAATGCACATCAAATGTTGCAAGATCATAACAAAATTGTCCTTGTTAGACCTGATAGACTTAGGGTTGTCTTCCCCAGCTTTTTGCCTCCCTCCCTCCATTTTCTGACCTAGTTTTTGATGGTTTTAGCACTCTGCTCACTTTACCACTGCTGACCTGTACTAAAGTATGTGTAATCTCTCTCCCCTAAACATGGAAACATTGCCTTAATCTCAATTGTCATATTTAATGTACCTATGCGTCCCTAGTAAAGTGAACTACATGTGCCCAGGGCCTGTAAATTAAATGCTACTAGGGGGCCTGCAGCACTCATTGTGACACCCACTTAAGTAGCCCTCTAACCATGGCTCAGGCCTGCCACTGCAGAGCCTGTATGTGTAGTTTTACACTGCCACGTGCAATGTATTTAAAAGGCAGGACATGTATTTTAAGTTTTACATGTCTTGGTAGTGAAAAACTCCCAATTAAGTTTTTCACAACTGCAAGGCCTATCTCTCCCATAGGATACCACTGGGATTACCCTATTACATTTTAAAAGTGTCATTCCCAATTCTGAAGAGATATACTTTTCAAGTTTGCTTTCACTGAACTCACAATTTAAAATCACAACTCATGCAGAAGTTGGATTGGAAATTTCTGTTTAGCAAATGCCACTTTTAGAAAGTTGCCATTTACTTACTTTAGGCATTTGGTGTCTGCTGCCTGTCTCTGTTCAGTCTGGAATGGGTAACAGCTGGGCTTTGTGTACTTCCTCTAGAAAGTCAGACACAGAGTGCTTAGGTGCGTCTTGATGGACCTTCCTGTGAGATGGGAGGGAGAAGCTGGGTACAGCCTCACACTTACACCATAATAGGCTGTGTCCTGTTCACACACAAAGGGCTGTATACCCCCCTGTTATTAGTCTGGTGCCAGGGCAGGAAGGGAGATCTTAAGTGCACTTCAAAGGTTTCTTTGAAGTATCTCCCACTTCAAAGACACAATAGGGTATAAGTACTGGACCTCTGACACCATGACCTTAGTACATTTCTAGACCTGTAACCACTCTGTCAGGAAGAAGAACTGCTGTGCTGGAGAAAGGACTGCTGTGCTGCCTGCTGTTCTCCTACCTGTGTGAGAAGTACTGGAACTGTAACATGTGAACCCAGAGTGAGGCCAAGGACTTGCTGGTGCTTGCCTCTTGTGATACATCTTGCTGAGCTGCTATACTGGGTGAGAAGGACTGGATGGACCTGGATCACTTGAAGCCAGAGTGACTCCAAGGGCTTGCTAGCTTGTCTCATGTTCTAAGTCTCAGGGACATCAAAAAATTAAGATCATCCGGCAACAGCACCTGGACTTTGCTTGCAGCAAATCTTGCCCTGCCAAGTGGTGGCATCCCAGTCCCGAGGCAATGGAAGTGGGTACAAAGTGCAGCATCAACTAGAAACCACGCATCCTTATCAGAACCAGCGCATCTTCATTTTTGCGCGAGTCGAAACCAGAGCATCCACATTGTTGCATGGAGCAGACACAGCGCATCACCCTCAGAACTAGAGCATTGCCTTTGAAATCGACACATCGTCTGGTGCAGGAGCACTTGGATCCGACACATCGCTGCAGTTGCATCGAGAAAATCAATTCATCTCATCCACAGTGTTTCACCACACAACCACGGCAATGTGTCAGTTCTGAGTGCGAGGCACTGGTTCCAAATGCTATGCGCGACAGCTGTTCCCTCAGCAGGCGATTCAGGGTCGATTCCAAAGGCGACTTTACACAGTGGTTCATCACAGATGCATCGCTTCTGCTATACCTCTAATCCTCGTCGACAACTATGCATCCCAGATCAAGAAGCTTCTGTTCCGTGGGCCCAAGTGGCTCCCCGTATCCGGCCCGCGCTCCATTGCAGTCAGCCTGAACTTTTGACTTTGCCCGGTCCAGCACGACTAGATAACCCCTTTAAAAGCTTATTGCTTCTAAGTGCTATTTTACATTTATTCTTTAAAAAATCATACCTAGTCTTTTACTTATTGCATTTTTGTCGTATTGGTCTTACTTTATATATAATATTGTACTCTATTTTTCTAAACTTGTGTAGAGTCTTTTTGTGTTGTTGTCATGTGTTACTGTTTGAAGTGTTGCACAAATACTTTATACATTGCCTCTTAAGTTAAGCCTGGCTGGTCTGTGACAAGCTACCAGAGGGTGAGCACAAGATAATTTAGGGTGTGCTGTGACTTACCCTGACTAGGATTTTGTTTCCAGCTTGGACAGGGTGCATACCTCTGCCAACCAGAACCCCAATTTCTAACAGGCCTACTATTTACAGAAAGCGAGCACTTGTGGAATAATACAGCAGGCACAAGAAGGACAATGACATGCTGGACAGGCTAAAACAAATAAAGCCAGCAAATGGAAAGCAAGCAAATGTGAGTTACAAACCACAAAGGCAATAGTAAGCAGTGGGCAGAATGCATTCTTAGGTCAGCTTTCACAAAGTCCCCAAAACACTGCACTGCCCAGAAAAAATACCTCCCTCCCCGCTAAACTGGAAAATTTCTGCTTGCCGGCCAGAGAACAATGGCGAGAGCAGTCTCTGGTTCTGCCTGAACCTCTGTTTCCAGCATTTTACTTTAGTCTGCTGCTGACCATCAGTATAAATAGGGGTAAGGTGCTACAAGTGAAGCCTGTTTGTGCTGGTGTATTTCCCTCTGAGGCTACAAAAGAAGGTCCAGAGACAGGAAGATGTTGCTTGATTGAAGAATTCTGATTGCACCATTAGTACTGGGCATTTCTTGTGGACCAGGAACCTAATTTGTGATGATCTCTTTGCAACTGAAAGATATGCGCTTGAGTCTGAGGAGTTCATTAGGAATATTTGAGGGATTTCCTTCCTGTTTATGCTGCAACCAGAACGTGTGGAAACATTTTGGACTTTGTAACAAACCTCCACTGGACAATTGGAAACAGTATGCAAAATCTACCCTGAAAATATGCAATGACAGTGGCCTCATCTTTGATTGTTTGGGCTGAGAGCTTATTGCTTCAAAGTCTGTGGCCCCAGCAGAACCACCTGATCCTAGTATTCAACAGCATACAGCTCAGGTACAGCTGTCTGGCTTGCCACTGCATATAAGGAGAACAGCCATAACAACGCAGCGATTGCCCCGCACTGCCATTACAACGCGGGATTACAACGAAAGTCGTTACAACGACTTTCGCTGGAGGGCGCTGTTGGATAGGGAATAGTTTAATTTTCTATCCAACACTTTCCCTACTGTCAACATGGGCTGGAGTTGGAATAGAAAATTAAACTATTCCACTATCCAGCGCCCTCCAGCGAAAGTCGTTGTAACGACTTTCGTTGTAATCCCCGCGTTGTAATGGCATGCGGGGTAAAAGCCTGCGTTGTATTGACATACAACCGCATACAGTGCCAAATGTCATGCCCTGCACTGGTTCTGTACTATTGTGCCATATGTTTGCACATGTGGCAATGTACTATTGTACCAGGTTTTTACAGCCTTGGCCTTACATTGTGGGCTTTGGGAACACGTCCTGGCATTTGTCTACTGAGCCAACCCCAGAATCTTCAATCCTCACCGTACATGATCTTTTTAGTAATACATTTTTTCAGGATCTGAAAAAAGGATTTGACAGGTTTTATCATGGATCTGCCAGCAAATTTCTAGGTCCAGAGTCCTCAAATTGGATCTACAAATCCCCTAAAATGTGCTTTCCCCCTTCAAATTACCCCTTTATCCTCCATGTAATCAGGGAATGCTCTCTCATCATCTTAGAATTCCTCTGTCACTTTTTTTCGGATGCGGGTTTCTGTGCCTGGAATCCTGTGATACCCAGCGCTACAAAATTATTTTAGTTGCTGCCAGCCAATCGGGTTGCCTGGATGCTTAAAATCTCTTAGGTTCGCTAATGGAAGATGGGGAAATGCTCCCTCTTCCAATATGATTTGTTTACTTTTAAATGTATTATCCTTGAACACAGGCTAATTATCTGCAAATTAACAGATACTAAATGAATTAAAGTCCCTGCTGACTTGCACTAATTTCACAAACAATACTGCACAGATTTACCCCAAACCAAGCAGAGGCACACCTCTGAATAAAGTTCTAGTTTCTTGCCAAGGTCTCTCCCAGGATAGATCAGCGCAAAACTAGGCAGTCAGGGGCATATATACAATGAGGTGTTGGAGTGAGGCGTTAGCCGTCATTGCTTAACGCCTCACTACGCCACTTCAGAAACGCAAGGCTGCACCATATTTACAAGGATATGGTGCAGCCTTGCATTTCCCCCTGCATTGGCGTTACTCTTAGCAGTGTAGCGCCAACACAGGCACCCTTGCACCATAGTGCAAGGGTGTTGGCGTGCAGGGCCGGTTTATTTATGTGTTGGAAGGTGTCCCTTCCTGCACATAAACAATCCTGAAATGCTTTTTTGTCACTTCTATATGTGCTGCTTAATGCAGCACACATGGAAGTTACAAAGTGGCATTTTTTTAAAGAATTGTTTGTGTACAGGAGGGTCACCTTCCTACACATAAACAATCCAAGGTGTTTTACTTTATCTATGTGTGCTGCACAAGGAATCACACATGGAAAAAGCAAAAACGAAGAGAAATAAAGCATTTCTCCTCATTACGCCAACTTAAGACCAGGTTTTTCCAGGAGTTAACTTTGGCGCTGCCACCTATTTACGCTGCACTTGTAAATAGGGGGCAGGGTAAAAAATAATGAGTGTTTCAGGGGAACGCCCACCGCAACACCCACTGCCCACCCCTTTCACGCTAAGCATAGGGTGAAAGGGGGCCTTATTTACAAGGCAGCATTAAGCAGTGGCTTAACGCTGCCTTGTAAATAAGGCGAGGCCCCTTGCGCCACCACAACGTCACTGAAAGTGACGTTGTGACGTTGTGGTGGCGATAGGGGCCTGTAAAAATGCTCCTCAATTCGATATTTATGCAATTTAAATGGAACGTTCTTTTTTATTTTTCTTTACAAGGGGTAACCCCATTTATTTACTCCTATTTTTGCTGTTGCCTATTCCGCCATTTTCATAAATGTAACACTTCCCTTAAGCTATACTTTCAACTTCCACTACCCATATTCCTTTTCAATTATCTGTTCATTTCCGGGTTTTTTGTTATCTCAATTTATAATCCCCGACATATTTGTGTAAAGAGCTAATTATGCAGAGAGTAACGCATCATCATTTTCTTTACATGTTGTTTATAGTTCTTTTGATAATTTACACTGTTTGTGAGGCCGGAAGTTAAAGGGAGAGAGGTAGAGCGCATTGGGTTTTAACTGCAAAGGTATTTTTCTTTTTCCGAATCAGAAGACACCAGTGTTATCAGTAATTTTACATAAATGTAACATTTTCCTATTTTATTTCCCTTCCAAGGTAGAAGGACCCATCAGCCTCATTCGGTAAAAGAACTTTCATGGTACTTTTATCAAGCACTTGAGACAAAGCAGCTTCTATTCAACAGAGTATCTACAATTAGATAAAAATGATAATCAAAGTGTCATCGGTGTTAAATATATTGATTTCTGAAAAGTCTGTTAACTAAACTGCATTGCAACATATAAAAAGTGTGTTCAGTTGACCCACTATGAAAACCTGCGACTGTCTCAGCAAATCCGGGACACCTAGGGCCATATGTAGGTGGCCAAATACTGGTCGGTAATTACCGAATGTTACCGATTCAGTAATTATTTCGGTAAATATACATACATAGCGTTTACCGATTTGTAAATACCGAATCGGTAAATTCCTGTATTTTCGAATCGGTAAATACCATTTACCTACATGAGGCCCCTAGTCACCCTATGTGTAACTACTCTAACATTCTGGGAAATGATCTCCAGGTTTAACCAAAGAAACATCAGGGCGGCCCTATCTCTGTGGAAAAACCAGCTGGCTTGGGACTGTGTGGTAGACCATCTACCATGCAGCCTGAAATTTGTCAACAATAGTTTTCATGCAGCAATTGGCTTGCAATGTCTGACTGATCTGGGATTAGGTTGACATTGCAAGTTTCAGTCTCCGTCTCAGTCCATCGAGCAGTGCAGTGCATGTGAGAAGAGTCGAGTATCCCTCGTGTGTAGGAGAAGTGGGGTCTGACCTTTTTATGGCCTGTTCATGGTTGATTGAACAAAATGTTCTTGTGTTTCTACGACCACGACCTAGTGGTAGGTAATTCACCCCATATTTGATTATAGCTGCGAGAGCAGGGTTGGTGCTCACTTACTCCGACATGGGAATACTTATAATGGGAGACGCAGTTAAGCTGACATGATGCGCTGTGACGAACTTGCAGTTGTGCTTTGGCGACTTATCCAGAGGACCGTAATCAAGTGAATTTAACTATCATCTTTTTCATGCATCTAAAGCAATATTTCTGGGTCTTTGACAAGAGGTGCTCTTGTCAAAGACCCAGAAAAAATGCTTTAGAAGGTCATCTCTTTGGAAAAAGGCGACACGTTGTTCATTTGCAATTTTACTCAGGCCTAGAGTTTAAACACTGTTGTCAGCAAATATCACTTTTGAATTTCAATCAATTAACATAAAAGTTTTCTGGTTGTTGAAGGCTAGGGATTGAGAAGGGGAGGGCACTAACAGCATAGAGATGATAGCTGATGGGGCACAGTTTAGTTACAGAACCTGGGGATACTACAATTTAGGCCTACTCTTACCTGCATAGAGGGCCGACGTTTTCAAGTATAAGGCACTTGCCTCGATTATGGCAGTACGCAGGATTTAATTCACAAACACTCTTGCAGAGGCTCTCGGTGTGAACATATCCAGGATTGCATGAGATGGAAAACACACTGGAGTTCTGTTCTCCAGCTGCACTTTTTGATTGCAAGTTTCCAGAAGGAAGTGAGGGGCTGTTTTTCTTCAGACCCACACTGGCTCTATCCTTCCTGAGGCTGTTGGACTTCCTTTTGACATGCTGAATACCTCTCTGTGTGGGCGGGTCACTTGGATCAGATGGGGGTGTCCTCCATAGTGAAGAAGTAGTCTCTTCTGAAGAGGGTGTCTTGCTAGTTGGTGGGCTGGTGCTTACAGTCTTGAAAGGTTTGGTATTCCTTCGCTTGGTCGGTATTGCTTTCTGTACCTCAGTGGCTCGATATTTTAAATTTAAATTTACCATCCCCATGGACTTTGTCATCTGAACACCGCCTTGGCCACTAATTTCTTTGCTTCCCATATTTCCACTGCCTTCAGCTGCAGCAGTAATTACCGTTTGTGTGACTGAATCATGTTCATCTACAACTGGTTTCAGCTTTGAGGCCCTTACCGGATTTGTAACCACCAACTTCTTCTCTGGTTTTGCCTTGGGGAGTGGTCTTGGCACAGCTGGTATCAGAAAGTCTTCTTCTGCCTCATCTTCAGGCTGGATCCCTTCGTGATGGGTGGCCGATGAGGCATGAAGTCTGAAAAGGTTCAGCCTTGTGTTGGTGCCTTTGTTCTGATGGTGGTACTTTATCAACTCTGCAAAGAAGTCTCTTTCCTGGATCAGCATGGGATAGACCCCTCTCCGGTCCGTTGTGGAATTGGCCTTTGCTCGCTTCACTGGTCTGAAAGATGCGTCAAATGAGTGAAGGGAGAAGTCGAAATCTGCCATGGATGATGCGTGGATGTTTCTTTGCTTTCCTGGGATCGACAGTTTATTCAACATCACATTAGCAGCATTTGCTACAAGCAGAAAAAAACACATTCCAGGTTATCTAACACGGATAGCCACATAAAATTGCAGTTCCAGCACATAATACGCAGTATACACTACAATACAAAATAAATACATGGCTAGAAAAAAAATCCTATTCGGTGAAGCAGACTTAATTTGATTTGATTTACAATTAGAATAACCAAAGTGAAAATAACTAAAGCAAAACAGTTTTTAAGAATAATCAATTTACTATTTTAATGAATTTGCAATCTACAGGGTATTTTTTGTTAACCATCAAATTTCAAAATATTCCATTTAAAAAGATACCCTTCCAATAAGCTTGTGAGCGTGGTACGGAAAAACTAGGGGGCATATTATCAAGGCGGGCGATATGAAATTATCGCGGCTTTAGGGCTGTTTTCGGCCGCAAAGCAGCAATAATTTCATTGCCCTATTAGCAAGCTGTCGCTAACAGCAGTTAGTGACAGTTTGTAGGCGATAGTGAGTGGTGCGGGGCCCGCTTTGCATGTCAGCGATATTTATCGCTAATGACATGCAAAGTGGGCGTACCCAATCTGTTAGCGACTGAAAGCAGTCTCTAACATCGCTATCGCCTATTATCAATGCAGGTGTAGCGATTAAAAAATTCGCACTAAGCACGAATATCGCTGAAAACGAACGCCTGCTCAGACCAGTTCTTAGTCATTTTATCCAATGGGAGGTGGATATTCTGGCTAAGTCTCCATTGGCGATAATGCGTGAATATCGCTGGATTACCAGCGATATTCATGCATTTCGCCGCTAACGCTGGAAATTTTATCGCATTTGAGATAAACGTTGCTAATAGCACGTTATCTCTGCAATAAAATACGGCGATAGAAAAAATGACGCTAAGCTTAGTTAGCAATAAATATCGCTACTTGTTGATAATATGCCCCTAGGTGCCGTGACACAGGTCCTCGTGCAGAGATGAGCAGCCTGTCAAGCATCAGGAAAGCATGAGGAGTAGGCCTGACATGCAACAAAGTGAGGAATAGCAGTGACCCGGAGGAAGTGATTAGAGGCTTTGTGAACAAATGCCATTTTGCCTGGGGGCCCTGAAAATCCTTACACCTAGGATCAAAGAGTATGCTTTTAAGAGTTGTGATAAATCAATAAACATTTACTTACTACCAAGAGTTGCAGGTTTAAGGAGTATCACCGGCTTCCTGCTGTAATTGTTTATCTTGCAGACCATTTGGGTTGAGAATTTTTTTTTGTAGATTTTACTAAATGATCATACCATGAAACTTTTTTCTAAGATGTTCTTCTTGAATATTGTTGGAACCCAGGATCATTTTGTAAATTATGAGGATTCCATCAGAAATCAAATTAGTCTGTCAATTTACTTTCTCTATACGCGCAGAGATAAAAATAAAGGAGAGCTTTGTCAAAGGGTCCTCAGTATGCGCTTTTGGGGGTGGGGGTCTCCTTGAATTTTGATTTTCATCCTGGTCTACGACCTGGCAGTCATCCACCTCTGTTCTCTGACTCTGATTCTGCAATTTGGTCTATTTTAGGAATTTAACCACAGCTGACATAGATTTTCTTCTCCGTGTCTGCAGCCTTTTGGTATAAAACGTTTCTTACAGCTACAGACTCAGCAGCGTATTCACTTGCCATATTTCCCTAAATTAGTTTTCAAAAGTGAGATATTTCATTCTATTCACCCCTTCCCCATTATACAGCAAGTCCCGATATATATAATCATAATATGACTGTAGGACATTACTGCGTTTTGGCATGATTTCCCTCTAATTTGTGCCCTATTGTGGTGGACTTGAACTTCTGTGCACTTTACCCCTGTGGAACAGGAGTAAAAGTGTCTGTGCTCCACTTTATTGGATTGACATTACCCCTGATTGACATATGTCACTTGCCCATTGTATATGGTGTAACAAAAACACCCTAGGCCTGGACGTTAAATATCACCTGTGGGCTGCAGCACCTATGGGGTGTAAAACATGGATTCAGGCCTGCCAAGCCTAAAACCGTACTGTCAAAAGTGTCAAAATATCTCTGCATGACAAGCAGTATACTGTGTTTTTGAATATTAATAAGTCACTACAAAGTACACTTTGTCACCCAGAAGGTAGGGTGCCTGATATTTAAAAGTGGAACATCTTAAAAAATAAAGTTGCCATACTTCCTCAGTGACTAGACTCCAAAAGCTATTTTCACTGGCTGGGCTATAGCTGGATCCCAGAAAATGTCAAAGTACAGATTATAAAGTTTGATTAGTACCTTTTACGAGGAAATGCCTAAAATAGATATTCAAAGACTATTTTTCATATTTATTTAAATTCTAATTCACTGGTCAAGTTAGTCTTTTAATAATATTTAGGAAAATTAACTTTTAGAAAGTTTGTTTTTCACCTGCTTTTGAAGCTCCAGGAGTCTAATTCGCTTTAGCCTGCCAGCAACTGCCAAGCAAGTGCTTGAAATTAATGAAGTGTGAAAACAGATCCCAGAGTAGACCAATGGCGTACTTAGGCCTGGTGACAGGGTGGACTAGGTGTGGGGCATTTAATCCCTTTGAGTCCAGGAAGGAGAGTTGTGGTGGACCAAGAAACTTCTGCAACTTGAAAGGGGCAGAGGTGAAGCCTGCCCATTCAAAGATTAGTGTAAGGCGAGAACTGAAAAAGGGAAAGCCTTTGTCCCCAAAGAGCACACTAGCCAGGATGGCTCTGAACCCAGTGGAGGAAAGCTACCTCCAGAACTGGCTTAGGGTAGATACAGGCAAGGGGACGCCTCATTTCCCTGCCCACATCTCTGGGTAGATACAACAACTCTGCACAAGGAAAGAAGGGTTCCCCCCATTTTGGGTTTTATGACTGCAGTGCAATGTGGCATAGTTTGCAGTAAGACTACCAGGAACTGCTGAGAAAGTAAGTGGCGATCGCCCCTGGGACCTTTTACCCATTGTTGAGGGAGGAGCCAGGAGTAACGCGCACCCACTACCTAGTGTCAAACATAAATGCTCATATCTAGGTACCCTACTCAGAATACTTTTTGGACCTGTGGAATATTAGAGGAGAAGTGGGCCTGTTGTTTGTGAACTGAGAGGAGCCTGGAAGTACCGGTACCCCTCTAGTTCCCAGGATAAAGAAATAGACTTCAAAAACAAAGAGAAAAGGAAACAATTGACAAAAAAATGAAAATAATCGAAGAGGAATCATGTAATTTCTGCCATCTCAAAAGATTGAGTTCAAATAGTCATTCACATAGAAACATTATGAGAAATTGTAAATTGTACATTACACAAAGAAATGAGAAGAATGAGATAACATTAATTACTTTTGATGGCGGATGACATATAACAATATTGTAGAATGAAACACGCAATCTAGTTTTTTTTTGGTTTTTTTAAGTGATGATGGACTATGGTTAACTGCACCTTAAATTGACTATCTAGACGGCAGGACTTTATGGTCTTGTGGAAGGCAAGTGCCTAAACGTGTTGACTGTCCCTGTCATAGATGCACTGTTGGTGAGAAGTTAAAATAAAGGAATTTACCGGATGCCTGTGGTGCTGCATGATTCCTACCATGGAGGGAGGATTTTGAAGTAGATTAGTCGCTGGTTAATATACCAACAGGCAATCTATGACAGGGAAAGTCAACACATTTTGATAATCTATATATACATTTAGGCAGCGTCCTAGCAACGCTGTTGATACATATTGCAGTTTTATATAGTGCAAACAAAATATGATTGCCGCATGGAAATCAGTTCATTTCTAGATATGTTACTTTAGGTCAGGTTATGCTATGCTATATGTTATGAAACATTTTGTTATGTATATGGTATGGTGTATGTCATGTAATATGTTATATATGTCATGTTAAGTGTCATGCCAGCTATGTGAAAAGTTGGCTCAGCTGGTTAACTATTGGGGTTGAGATCTGATATGGCCTGTCGTCCACTAATTCCAAACTTGGCAAGGCCACTTACGTCTGCTATCCTTCTGAGGCTGATAGGTGATGAGCCAATACACAGGGACATGCTCAAAGCAGCTGACTTTGAAAGCTGATAATTTGAGTTTTAATCCTGGCCTCAGTACTTGGAGGAAAAGCGGTGGTCCTGTGGAAATCACAATCTCCCTGCTACTAAAAATGTAAATATGTTACATTCATCTCAAAAAATTAAATCTACCCTTGATATACATTAATCTTGTATCATCTCGCAACATCCCTACATCTCAGGTCCGTTCATCCTTTATTAATATAATTACATAATTATCATACATTTAGATATATATTTGATCATTTTAAATGAAATGTAGGTTTTGCATGATAAAAAGACGTGCATTTCCCAGAAGAGCACCCTCACAGCCGTCATCAGCAAAGCACAGACAAAGACTCAACACACATCCACAACAATTACCTGACAGCAGGAAAAGTGCCAGGTCGCACTGGAGCAGAGAGAGAAGCCTCCACATGGTGACGGCAAATCTCTCCGCCGAGAACATTGCGAAATATCCCTCTCGCTCTGAACCCGTTTCTGGTGCGTGGCCCGTGGAAAACCAGCGGGTCTCGGTCCCATGAAGCTAAGACAATCCGGCGCACACAGGAGGCCGCCGCCTGCTCTGCTGATTTAGATGTAAAAATACTTGTGCCTTTCAAAGCTTGCTGTGCGGTGGGGCCTCGAGGCAGCCCTGTCATTGGGCGGCTGAAGCCCGTGCTGATCATACATCCGAGAGCCCTGCAATTTGTGGCTTATCCCTTTCTTCCATTTTGTTCGGCGTCTGCACAGAGGCCTAAACACGCAGCCCCGTACACCCCTCTGTTTAGTTTCTCTAAATGTTCTATAAAGTTCCTGCACAGTGATCTCCTCTGCCAGACTTCACAATTTCACGACTCGAGGCTACAACGTCACCACCCAAAAACACAGGTTTCCTCTCTATAGCAACGGGTCATCATGGAAAATCAGGATAAAAAGATTTTTTCGGTTTTCCAAGAGACATTTATGCAGACTAACATTATCTGTATCTTTGAAGAGACACTGTAACAAGCCCCACAGCTGTAGAAGTAATCTTAACCCCAGATCCACTTACTCTGACCATATGTTGGTAAACCGTTGAGGCAATGCACTTGCAGGCTGGTATCGAAACCTGTATACTGCGGTCAAACATCTCCTGTGTAGACCCATGCAACATCCCCTTGGTGGTTTAACAGTGCCTCCAATGGGACGCTCCTCAGTGGCCCTGAGTAGACTGCATATGGTACATTGGCGGGGTAACGGTGCCTTCGAAGGGTATAATTTGGTGGACTAAATGATGCACATCAACAGTGGTTGCAGCAGATAATAAAGTCTCCCCCTTTGTGTGGTGTGTTGTGGGAGTGTTTGCATCTACTCTCAAGCACTCCCACAACACACCATGCTTATTCACAGTGACATTCAGCATATCTTGCTCCCCCCTTACACACTTCACCCTACAGGCCTCCGATCGGCCAAACCCCAAATAACATCCTTTCAAAATGCGCGCCGAAGGACAGCCAGGAATCTGGCGCAAACTGATATGTAGCAGTATATGAATAATAGAATCGGATTACACAGAAAGCGCTTGAGGCTTCACACGGGACATGGACAGCACTATATAAATACAAATATAATACCAAAGGTGAGTCAATGAAACCTTAGAGGATTCTCACAGCCTCCACTTCTAACCTTATCTCCATCTCTTCTAGTTCCTGGACAATCCCTCCTTACGCTGCAAGCTCCTCTGTCCCCACTGTCATCCCCACTACCTCTAATCCCAGCGTAACCTGTGGCCCTTACAGCTATACTGCAGTCTTATGCACTGTACCCTCTTCTCTACCTTTAAGCTCCCTCCCATCCTCACCTCTTTACCAGTCTCATTGTAAACACCTCTTGTACAGTGTTCTGTTGCTTTGTAGTTGGATTTTTCGTTTCAGCACCAAGAGTACCTTTCGGATAGTGTTTTGCACACACATGCACACACATGAACACACACACATAACTCAGTGGGCCTGAATCACAAATGTAAAGTGAGAGGAAAGTCTAACTTTTCAACTTTCGGTATTCACAAAGGGCATTTACTATTCGTAAATGCCCTTCGTGAATACCGAAAGCCTAACTTTACGAATTTCGGTATTCACAAAGGCATTTACTAATCGTAAATGCCCTTCGTGAATACCGAAAGCCTAACTTTACGAATTTCGGTATTCACAAAGGCATTTACTAATCGTAAATGCCCTTTGTGAATCCCAAAAGTCAACCCTTACGACTTTCAGTATTCACAAAGGGCATTTACTACTCGTAAATGCCCTTTGTGAATACCTAGAGTCGTAAAGTAAACTTTCGTCTCACTTTATCTTTGTGAATCAGGCCCAGTGTTTTTATCAATCACCTAGAGACCTAACCTGGGGACTTTGTTAAAGGGAGACACTAGTAAGAAACAGATGCAACTGAGTGCCCTGTGAGGCAGTTCAATGAATCCAGACTCAGGAAGGTTGCAAGTGTTACCACACAACAGTGCTTTAAATGGGATGATGAAAACGATGGGACACTTCACAATGGGTGTGTCCTAATCAGCACATTTAAGAACCCTCCCATTAGGTGTAACCTATGTAACTAAAAGGGCACCTTAATACATATCAGGTTGATTCCTTTGCTTTATAAGCTGATAGATTGTTACTTTAAAAAGAATAAGCAAAAAGTTAACATACAGCCACATATTTAACGGTTTATATAACACCATTACCCTGGGCCATAAATAATTCAGAATGTCACAAGTAAATGTAAAACTAAATGATGCCTTGACAGCTTACCTAACATTGGAGAGTCAAATGTAAAAATGGAGATTACCTTGTTGATCAATTGGAATGAAACAGATTCCTTGGCTGTGGGACACCATTAATTAACCAGGGAGGTTTTGGTGACAATTTGTTACAGTTCTACCTTGAGCAGCCAGCTAGTCACAGTTTGTTTTCAGCCAGCGAAGGACAGAAATAGAGTGAGCTGTAGGGCCTTGGTTCAAAGTCTGTTGTTAGTTCTTGCTTGATAGTGCAGCTAACTCCAGACCTCATGTGATCAACAGAACAAGAGCTTTAAGAAGTACACTTGAGAGAGGGGTTTAGGCTCAGCCCACATGTAGATCTCCCTCCTTACTGAATTTGATTGGTTATACCCTGTGTGATTCTGCTCAAAAGAGAGCTTGTATTGCACAGATTATGCTCAGTATGGTAGGCCTGGGTTGGTTATGGTGACAAGACAATGATCCAGGCTGTAGGCCTGACTGGTCCATTGGGAAATGTTTTGTCATATGTGATTGGTCTGAACTGATTCACTGGTGTAACACAACTTGAGGGGGCCCGCTTCAAGGTACATGGAGAGGCCCCCTCCGAACTCAACCCGGGGCTCTCTGGCCAGAGTAATGTGCTGAGGGGGTCCCCTGGAGCTTGGGGCCCCCCACACTGCGGGGGGCTTGTGTTACGCCGCTGAACTGATTATTATGAAAGTTTATGACAAATGTAGTAGGTCTGAATTATTTATTGTGTAAAGCATATGTTAAATCCAGTAGGCCTTCATGAAACTAACAATTAAAAAACAAAGCAGCTTTACATTGTGGCAAATACAAAAGGAAGGAGTTTTACACTGTGAACCCCTTTGCCAAAAGCCAAAGGCAGGGGTTTTACATTGGGAACCCTCTGACAAATGCAACAGGAAGGGGCCTTACACTGTGAAATCCATGACAAACACCATAGGCTTTACATTTTGAACTATTTGACAAATACAGTAAGAATTGCTTTTACATTGTCAACTTTCTGACAAATGCGATAGGAAGGAGCTTCATTTATATACAAATTCCAGGAAAAAAACAAAGGTTAAAGGGGTGTTATAGTTAGGTGAAAATATCAGTTAAAACAAACCGTTTTAAATAAACTAAACCACTGAAATTCACCAGTTATAGTTATCTCAAATAAAAGTAAGCATAACTCAAGCCCCACCATCCACACTGCTGTCATCATTGATGTCATTTTAGATGTTACAGTCATGCTATCATGTCACAGAACATTGTATGACTGATTTAATATGGGAGGGAATTACAATAACTATAACGTCCCTGTAACCTTTGTTTTTTCAGTGAATTTCTAATATTAAATATTTTTGTCATACCATTATATTCTGATTCGTTCTTGTTTACCCTGCCTCCTTGTTCCTGTGGTTTCCTTCTTTCTAGTTCTGACTGCACATATCCAGATCAGACTTGTATTTGCTGATTCCTTGACCTGTACTTCTGTGATCATGTCCTGACTGCTTATTCCTGTCTTAGTTAGTGTGCAGATTTCCAATATATTCATTTCTGTGTATTTCCAGTCGTGTTCCTGATCCTCATTCCAGTCCAGATTTTCCTGAGCATAGTTACTCTTCCTATGTACCTTACACTGTTCTTATTTGCCTTTTTGTGTTTTTATATTATTATCCTGATTGTAATTGCTTCTAAGGATGCCAGTTATACTCCAAGGCTTGTGCCTTTGATTCAGAGAACCACCCAGCGCTCCTTCTCCATAAGAGCTATTGGGTGTCTCCATGAACTATGTGAGATTAATTTGCTCCATACCTTTTTATGTGATCCTTTTCTCTTCACAGAGAGAACACTTCTGAGGAGCAGACAAACTATTATTTATACTAGCTTGTCTGCTGTTTCTTTTTACCTTCCTCTTGTTTGTAATTTGATTATCCTCATAGGTTCCCCTGCAGACTTCCAGTTCCCTATTCACTACCTGTTCCAACCTGCTTCTGTCCTTCTTTCCACCCAGCATTAAGGTATTTTATTGTTTATATCTAACCTCTTCTCTAGAAAGCCTTTGTCCCTCCATAGGGCAAACACCCCCATGTTCTTGTCTTGTCCTGAAATCAGCTTGTGTCCCTAACAGATTGTCCACAACTAGCTAGATTCCTGACAACTGGATGGACACCGATGTGGGAGAGTGTTAATGTTGTGTGGTGTTGTGTTCTGAGTTTCCGACCAACAGCACCTTCCCAAGCCAGCTTTGCCTGCTCTAGCTAGTTAGCCACAAAGACAAGTGTTCAAGGGGGCACTTGGTCCACAGTTTAAGGGTCTAGGTTATAGAGGACACAAGACACCAGAGGTAAAAGAACCCATTTTGCACAATTGGCGCTAGGTACCTTTGATTGCCCTGGAACCTTCTGAACTAGATTTCTCAATTGAAATAGGAAGGGGTTTACATTGTGAACCCTCTGACAAATATAATACAGAGGGATTTTATATTGCAAAATAAGATACACCCCCATTGAAACTATTAGGGTCCATTACCTACAGATTACCCTTACACACCCCAAACCAGATTTTTTTGATACAATGAGAAGGAGTTTTTCATTGTGAATTCTCTGATATGGGGATTTTTCATTGTGAACACCATAGAAAATACTGTATTCTTGTAAATTCTGCAACACATACAAGGAGTTTTACATTGTGAATTATTTAACTAATGCAATTGGAAAGGGGTTGTCACCGTTGACAAGGACAATCGTAAGGGGTTTTACTGTGTGACTTTTCTGACATCTTCAATAGGAAGGGGTTTAATGTCAATGCAAACTTTCACAACTTCAACTGGAAGGACTTTTAGTTTGTGAGCTCTCTGACAAATGCACCAGGAAGGACTTTAACATTGTGGACTCTATAACAAACACTACAGGAAGGAGATTGATAATGTGAACTCTGATAAATGCACTAAAAAGGCATTATATACCTATGTCACTTTCTTGGTCTAGGACCAGTAAATGCTTGGTATCAGCGAAGGTTTATGGTTCATGTCAATGTATACTTTGAGTCTTCCTAAACTGACTAATAGGCCCTTTAGGGAGAGATTTTATGGGCCATTTTTATTTATTTCACGTTAAAACCAATATGCATGCTTTATTGGTTAATATATGTGGTGACAAAGGTAGTAGCCCTCTCAGTTTACAATTTAAATGATTTGACAATAGCTTGTAGGCTTAATCCTTTTGACTGTGAAAAGTGGAAAGCCTCATGTTTTCCAACAGGCCCATGCAGGAACATTGTTATTTTTTAGGATTAAAGCCTGCTGATTTGCAAATTGCCACGTGGTGTCTCACAGATTACAAGAGCAGACTATATTAACAGGGTTAGCTGATGATATTTCTTTAGGGCACATAATTAGCACCCTGGTTAGTCTGTGTGGCATATATATAAAGGGTGGGGTGCCAGTTTTGGCAATTCCACCTGAAATCTTGTAAATATTTGTCATTCTGAGTATAGTATTTAGTTGTGTGTGTGACTTAAAGTATTTTCACCTGGGTTGGCCTTGGACTGCTCTGCTTCAATAGCCTGAGAATCAGGTTTTACTTCGAGAACTCTTTGACAAATGCACTAAGAAGGGGGTATACGTTGTGAACTCACTGACAAATGCTTGAGGAAGGGGGGGCTACATTGAGAACTCTGTGACAACTACAATAAGATGAACTTGCTGTTGTGAACTGGACAAACACCGCAGGGAGGTAGCTATTCACTTCTTTACATTAAGAGATGTTCTTAAACAAAACTCTCGTTCAGGTAGTGCTCAACAGATCTCCATTTGATTGTGTACATTTGCGATGTTGTGTTTAATATTAAGTTATACCAAAATTAAAGCATTTTATCATGTTCAAAATAAAAATACTGGCTATTGATTATTTTGGAGTTATTGTACATTTTGTGGAATTCTTCAATGTTTATTTAATCCCCTTAGTTTCTTTAATTTTCTCTTCTGGCTTTACTGTTTTCAACTGCACTGTTGACATTGTATCCTTGATACAACAAAGTAATAGTAACATAGACCTTCCCCTTAAACTTCAGAAACGTATTGCTTCAGTTGCACGTTTGATCACCAATGACATGATAAAATGGAAGTGTTTGTTGTAAGGATTCGTCATTAGCTCTTGACACCCAGATGATAGTTTCTGGCTCTTGGCCCAATTCCAGTCCTTGCTAACTATGGCAAAAATTGTTGGTGTTACTATCAGTGCTGATTGTACCTCCTACCCACATGTCACCAAGATCTCTGGTACATGTTGCTCCCTTTTGAAGCGCTTAAGGAACGTATTCCTATCCAGGCAGCTATCTAATCCTGTTTGGTTTATAGTTATGCAGCCCTGCAGGGCTTGCCTAAAAGATTCTAAAAAAATGATGAAAAATGCAGCTGTCACCTCTGTTGTTTTATTTACAGATTCTGCCGGTAGGTAAAAAGCAGAGGTGCACGATACAGCTCCCAGTTTATGAAAGAAATCTGTAATTCATGTCTGGCAAAGTTACCCATGCATGGGTAAATGTATGCATGTATGGGTTGTTCACAACACATTACTACAAAAGTGGGTGCAACCTATGTCATTCTAAACTAAGACTGTAGTGTACGCACTTATGCCAGTTTTCCTAACTCTACTTAAGTGCTCAAAATACCCAGGTTTAGCTTTGAGTTAGAATAATATATTTTTTAATTTTAATTTTTGACACTTTTTCTTTTTAGATAGAATGTTTATTACTAACTTGTCCTTCAGCCTATGCCCCACTTCTCTTTCAAAGCTGGGGTTACAGGTAAACTTTCTCAAACAGTTGCCAACACTTGCGTCTAGATCTTTAAGGTTTAACTGAGACCTTCTGAGTAAGTGTTCACCATATTTGTATAGGATATCCAAGCACACTCTTGTGACGCACCTTTGGCAACAGCTATAATTGTAAAGGAGGCTACAAGTTATTTATGTGTAACGTACACTCAAGTAATTAACGCACCAGAGCTTCCCATGATTTCAACTGCATTTACATCTTTGTTAATCTGGCATTACTTGTAAAGGCTGCTTTGAAGGTATTGACTTTAATTGATGAAGTCACATAAAGATTCGTAAAGACAAAAATGTATTCTTTTTGAGAGGTAGTGTAATTACCCGCTGAGCTGCCGAGTGCGTGCTTTTAGTGAGCAGGTTTATAACAATGTTTGTACTAGTTAGAGTCTGCGTATTACTAAAATCTGCATTTTTGAAGCATTATTTTAATCTTAAAGCTAAATCTTTTTACACATTTTGTGCAATACTGCATTTCCCACTGATTAGTTTAACATGCATTCAGTTTTAATTTCAGATGAGAATTATGTTATATGCAGTTACCTAAAGGTGAAATGTCAGCAAAACACAAATATAATACTTTGTTCGCAGGACCACAGTTCCCATACTTTTTTTCAACACACTTAGAACGCTGCAGAAGTTAAATTTTTTTGGGACACAGTTTCGACAAATATGCCTTGAAAATCCTTTGTAGATTTGGAACACAACAGTTATACTCCAAAACTAGTACTTCTACCGTGATGAAACGCCTGAATTGTATAATTGTGCCATGGGTACTTGGCACCGGTCTGCGGGCGGGTACTTCACTCCCTGTGGTCCACAGACAGAGACTTATTATTTGTGGCGACCATAATAGAAACCTCACATGTCTGACAGTGATTACTAGAACTCAGCGGACTGTAGACAGAAAATAGTTTGTTCCACCAGGGAGAAATGTTTCGGGGCTTGTGTTTTTCGCTGAATAATTTATAGTGTGCTCCAGCTGTTACACCCAGAAACCACAAAAATCCAGTGGTGTAGTACAACGGCGGCGAGGCCTCATTGCTGGCTTCTCGTGTGGCAGACTGTAAGGACAAGAGCTTCAGAGCTTGCAGCACATGAAAGAAGGGTGGTAAAGTGTCTGCAGGAATATGTTATGTCTGCAGTGCTTAATTTCAGCCGGTGGTCTCCGGTGCTCTGTACCGGCACTTAATTGGCAGCACCCCCACTTATGACAGTCTGCCACATGGTGGGCTGTTTGTCTGATTTAGAATGAGTACAACAACAGCTGTTTGCTAATTCAATGTACGTTAAAAAGTACTATTACCTGCCGCTCTGGCCAATCTTATAGTTTCGGGGGACTGGAATTGTCTGAATTGTATCACTTGTAGGAGGATTGTGATGGTTAGGAGTTCTGTCTGTACTGTCATTGGCAGTGTTGGCAGAGGCAATGGGTGGTGCAAGCTGCAGTGGCCTCCTGATGAGGGCCCCAGCACTTATTTTTGCCCCTTGCTCCACTTTTGCGTCACTTTTAACATGGAGAAAGTGACGCAAAAGTGGCGCAAGGGGCTTGCAAATCTGCCATTATATGTCTGGGTGAAAAGCTGGAGAATATGTTCCATTTTCACTTTTTGGAGAGAAGCACGGGAAGTTTCCTCAAGAAAGGACATACATTCATCAATCTGTTTGCTCAGCACTTTTACTATTTGCGCCACACGTTTATGTTAACTCATCGAGTCATGGGGCAGTTCCATAGGCATAGAAAAAGGACAAAATATCACTTTCCTCGTCAGCAAATATCAGCTCCTGGAAGACGGCCCTGCAGTCCTTCTTTAACCTAATCTTTAGGAAATGTACGCTCAAATATCAGGCTTATATAAAATCATGTCAAAGACACAGGGGCATATTATCAAGGGGGTTTATCTCCGCTTTTGTGGCTTTAAAAGCCAAGAAAGCGGAGATAAAATTATCTCCCTATTACCTAGCTGTCGCTAACACCAGTTAGCGACAGCTAGTAGGAGATAGCGACCATCTTGGGCCCCACTTTGCATGTCAGTGATATTTATCACTAGTGACATGCAAAGTAGGCGTGCCAAGATGTTAGCGACTGGAAACAGTCGCTAACATCGCTATCTCCTATTACCAACTTTTGGAGATATTCGCGCTAAGCGCGAATATCTCCAAAAGCTAACACCTGCCCTGAGCAGTTCTTAGCCATGTTATCCAATGGGAGGTGGATAACATGGCTAAGAGCATTAGCTCGTTAATGCATGAATATCGCTGACTTTTCAGCGATATTCATGCATTGCGGCCGTTTTTTATCGCATTTGCGATAAACCTTGGTAATACCAAGGTTTATCTGCGATAAAAATCTTCGCAGCTCAGCGGTAATTTTTTGTCTCTAACCAAGCAATAGCGATAATTATCGCTATTGCTTGGTAATATGCCCCACAGATATTAGGAATCCCACTCTTTAGATTACTGAACCAAAAGAAAACAGGCATTGGCATAGCCAATAGGTCTCGCTTTTGGGACCTTATAAGTATTTAGTTACGCAGCACAATATCCTTGGTGCAACAACATCAGCTGTTGCATGGCTAAACGTTGTACCTTATAAGTGTTTAGCCATGCAACAGTTGATGTTGTTGCACCAAGAATATTGTGCTGCATAACTAAATACTTATAAGGTCCCAAAAGCGAGACCTATTGACAATGCCAATCCTTGTTTATATAGCGCTGTATTCCACACCCGCGGTTTCTGCGCGCTGGATCTGACATTAGAGGATATGAACAGGCAGGCCTATGTCTGCCTTTATTTGTGACACCCGATCTGTCATGTGCTGAGAAGCCACGAGACGCTACGGCAAAGTGCTACGTAAATATTATTTTTTACCTTCACTTTCACCTTTGTTTTAAAATGAAACGGCCTTTAAAAAGCGTACACAGATAAACACAGCTCTCAGAAAAGGGCGATAAAGTCTCCCGGACTGCAGACCCCGCCGACTCAAACTGATCGTTATATCTTCCAAAATATGGCATATTTATTGACAGGACAATCTCTTATCGAGAACCTGCGTTAGGTATACATAACTACTAACACACACCAGAACTATGGCAATTCATAATGTACATTTAAACGTTCAATAACGACCCTCAGCTCAAGATTTGAACAAATATAAAAATACCAAAGACGTACAAGTAATGTTTTCAAGTTGTTGTGGCATAGCGCTTCGAAATAGACTTTTAATAACGCAAATCACGAAAAGCCAAATCTTCAGGAATACCACCTGCTCTGGACGGAAATAGACACAGCTCCTCTCGGGCATGTGCTCCCGTTCACCTGTAAACGCTATATCTAACTGGCCGAACTGCGGGCATTTATTACTCATGTGTGACCGCTCGGTGTTTGTTTGCTCTGAGCTTTTAGATTTAATCTGAGAAAATCAAATACCAAAGCTCATTCTAAACAAAGCGCTGTACGCAAGGAGTCAACACGAGTCGATTAGCTATTTAACATTAAAGTTAAGAAAATGTCCGTACGTTTTCTA
This sequence comes from Lissotriton helveticus, assembly GCF_964261635.1. NCBI lineage: Eukaryota > Metazoa > Chordata > Amphibia > Caudata > Salamandridae > Lissotriton > Lissotriton helveticus. The sequence continues at coordinate 1,739,481,761 of NC_136065.1, forward strand.
AAAATGTATCACTCAATGATTACGTTTCTGGGAACTGAACTGATTTGAACCCCGCATCTCCCGGAAATCACAACTGAACGCAAAGTTTCTCCAACTGATGTTTTACTATTTGACACCTTAAGGCTAACACTAACATCACAGACATTAAAAGCGGCTTAGACGTAACGTGTTCAAAACAAACAGCACCATTTATCACACAAGCCTGCAATACAAACACAAGAAAAACAGCCCGCATTCAAGTTGTGCATATCAGAAGTGGGTAGATCATGCACCAGGCGCAGGTGTCAGACCGGCATGCACATGTGTGCAACACAGTAAGTAGTTAGGCGCCCCAATTCTATTATGGGCCTGGTTACTCAAATATGCAGTGTACAACCAAGAATCCAAAGTATTGGGTTCCAAGACCTAGCTCATGTCGCGGTAGCTGACCAGATTGATCAGTGATACCTGCCAAGAAAGAAAAATTTCTTTCTAGTGTCCCCTCACTCACCAGGGTTGCCCCACGGTGACATGCTTCATCATTGGGGCCATCCCAGTTCTCTACGAAAAGGGGCGTGCTGCGACTCACGAACTACGCAGGAGCACTTCAAAGTGAGAGACTATGTGTAGTGCACAGTGGTGGAGTGGGTGCGAGTGTATTAAAAATACCATGCTTAGTGGGCTTCAATCGATGTATTATGCTCCTAGACAGGTATGTTAAAAATGGGGTGAGTATCAAAACCAACCAACCTATAATGGGGACTGGTTCAGTGAGAAGGTCAACATGTTTCATGCTACCCCTAGCATTTCATGAGGACCATGCAGGGACCAGCCCTGCATTTGCCACTCCAAAGTCCCTGATAAGACAGTGATAAATTAAAAATTAAAGAAAAACACTAAATGTATGAAGCATGCGTCCGTAATAGAATACATACGATTTCTTTGGATTTCAAATGTTGTAGCTGTGCTCAATGGCACCTCATGGTCTCTCTAAGGGGTTCGTTTCCACCATATGGACTCAATTTTCCTTGGTTGGGAAAACGTGTAGGAAATACCTAGATTCAGCTCCCCTGGGACCGCATCATGAGACCATGGGGTGCCATTGAGCACAGCTACAACATTTGAAATCCAAAGAAATCGTATGTATTCTATTACCTGTCTAGGAGCAAAATAAATGTATTGAGGCCCACTAAGCATGGTATTTTTAATACACTCGCACCCACTCCACCACTGTGCACTACACATAGTCTCTCACTTTGAAGTGCTCCTGCGTAGTTTGTGAGTCGCAGCACGCCCCTTTTCGTAGAGAACTGGGATGGCCCCAATGATGAAGCATGTCACCGTGGGGCAACCCTGGTGAGTGAGGGGACACTAGAAAGAAATTTTTCTTTCTTGGCAGGTATCACTGATCAATCTGGTCAGCTACCGCAACATGAGCTAGGTCTTGGAACCCAATACTTTGGATTCTTGGTTTTACACTATATATTTGGAGGGCGACCTAGTCTCTCATTCCTCCTTCTCCCCCAGTCTTATACTTACTCAAATATGCACCCTGGGTACTTAGTTTCGCGGCTAGGAAGCTCACAGACAGACTCATTTCAGGTGCCCCCGCCCAGTGCACACCATGTCACTGCCAGTGCAAAACAACATGAGGCTGCAGCTCTGAACCTAGTTTGCACAGGCACAGGGAGGCCGAGAACAGGCTGTGGTATGCGGGGACAGGGAACTTCGAGGCCACAAAGGTGGGAGCAGGGCCGGGCGCAATGCTGGGCAAGAGCTGTCGGGCCCTGCAATGAATGGCCGCACTCACCACTCTCGATCTCGTTGCCCTTCTTGGTGGTGGCCGCGTTGCCCATGGCTCTGCAGACAGCGGCCTGGAGAGTTCCCTCGGGTGGCTATGTCTGCTTCCTCCAGGCTCTCCTCCTTGGTTGGATCTGCTCCCCTCTCCTCGGCCACGGACAGGCTCTGCACACACCAGAAGGGGGGCGGATGGCATGGGAGATCCTCTCGGATTAGACCCTGAGACAAGCATCCAGTAGGGGCGGAGGCTAGGCCGGGGAGTGGCTGTCAAGCGGTGTGCACCCGCACACCTAACGAGGAGGGCTTGGGAGCTGCTGGAGCTTCTGGGACTTCATAACATTGCTCTTGTACTCTGGGCTTGTAAGGCGTCCCGCAGCCTATCACAGCTCCACCGTGACTTCAGCAAAGTACACCCACGCCGCGAGCTCTGGTCTTGCAAAGCACCACCGTGACTCTAAGCCGTGCGAGGGTAGCAGCGTGTCGAAACCGGAGTCTCTCTCACCTCGTAACCTTCCTCTGGCGCCCTCTGCTTAGAGAACGACCTAGCAAAAAGAATCAAGGGACTCGTAAACATTGTAACGTGGAGTGTAAATCGTTGTCTATAGTTTGTATCCTGATAGAGGTAAAAAAAAAACAAAAAAACGCACCGGCCCCCAAACAAACTTCTGCGTGCCGTTTCTATTATGTTAGTGGTAGCCGCACATTTAACACAATATTCCACCAATTTAATGCATTTAAATTCTTTTTAAGTGAATTTGAAACTGATATGAAATGTAACTGTGTTATTTTAATAATGAAAAGATCACGTAGTATACATCAGTAAGAACAGGGGTTTAAATGAGCACGCATTGTCCAGTATTAAGCTGGCAGCAGGGGGAGGGGGAGGGGAGAGAGGAGAAGGCCTGCGCAATTCCCTTGCGGGAGCGGCAGCAAGGTGCGATAATTGCTACCATATGGCGACGCTGCTTGCTCCCGCATGGGAATCGCCAAACGTGCATGTGTTGCTATTGACAGCAATGCAAAGTGTACATGTTTTTGGCCTCAAAACCGACTCAACGGCTAAAGGTCTTTCTCCTATCCAGCGCATGCGCGCTGCGTAGGCGAGACCTAAACACTGGAGAGGAGTCTTACAGCAGGGGTAGACTAAATAGTAATTTGAGCTGCAAATTTTGTTCTAAGAAAAGTTACTAAATGTCCTGGAAAATGTCAACTGCCCTGCAGGCAAAATGTCTTCCTTGAGTGGTTAACCCCTTAGGTGCTGATGACGGCCCCCGTTCGTCATGCACCGCGGTGGGCGTGTGCTGATGACGGCTGGGGGCCGTCATGAACCCGCCCACTGAACCCGCCCACTTTGAAAAACGCCGCACAGGCGCAGAATCGCAGCCGCCCCCAAGGGGTTAATGTAGAAAAAATGGCATTCTGAACTTTTTTCAACAGAATATTCGTCCACTAGAAGTGGGTTTTGAGGGATTTTCTTTATGGACAACCTAGGTTTGCAGGCTTTTTTTTCTCTCCGTTGCATACATACAGGGGAGCAGATTTATAAGACCATTGCGACAACTTTACGCCGCCGTTGCGTCACTTCTGTGACGCAGCGGCGTCATAAACAATGCGCCATGATACGACATATTTACTCAGTGACGCATCTAGGGAGATGCATCACGTTGTAAAGCCCTGCGCTACATTATACCTGCGTCAGGTATAATGTATGCAGGGTGGGTATTCCGTCGCAAGGAAGCCTCGTAAAAGTGATGCAGTGAAATCTACATGATTTCACTGAGTCACTTTTACGTTCCACAGCGTCAAAACCTTGTACCTGCTTGAAGCAGGCATAAGGGGTGACGCAGCATGATGGGAATAGGCATTCTTGACCATTGCTGGAGTTGTGTCGTGTCAAAAGATGCGTCACACATCTGTCTATCCTTGCGCCCCGGTGCGTGGCATTGTAAATGCGATGCTTTCATGGTGGCGCAAGGCTTTTTTTCCGTCACGCAATTTAGCTGACGCATATCTGCTAATATGCTGAGATGCTCCAGTTCTTATAAATCTGCCCCAAGGTGTGTAGCCTCAACTCTCCTGGGGGTGGGAGATGGAGGCACGTGACTCTAGTTAAAATCCAGGAGATAAAAGCCTACTAAGAATGAAAGCATGGAAAAAGTCTTAGGGTGAAACAATGGACTGGGTGGAAAGATCCCAATGGAGATTATCCCAAAAGTAAAAACAACTAATAACAAATATACCCAAATTCCCCAATCTACTGACTAAGGTAATGATCACAAAGGGGCAGATCTACAAGAAAATGCCACAGCGTAGCACCAAGAGCCCTTTGGCTGCGCCTCGCTGCAGCACTTCCAAGGCACAGGGATGCAACATATTTAAAAGAATATGTTGCATCTCTGTGCTTCCCCCTGCGCTGGCGCACAAACAGCAGTCATGCGATCGCGCAGGCACCTTTGCACCATGGTGCAAGGATGCCTGCGTCATGCAGACATTATTTTTGTGCGGGAAGGGGCACCTTCCTGCACAAAAACAATCCCTACAGGCATTATCCTCTTTCAATGTGTGCTGTAGAATGCAGCACGCATCGAAGGTTCAAAAAACAAGAAGAAATGTTTTTGGGTCCTCAAACTCCGGACACGATAACTCAGGGCCCAGAGACACCAGTTCGGGACCCATCAGTGGGGCTGCAGGCAGCTGCTGCGCATGCCCGCCTCCCATCCACACATTTCAGCCTGCGGAAGCAGAAGAGGCTCCCTCAGCTGAACAGAAAGAATCCCATCCTGCCACTAAATACTCTGATGTCCTCCCAGGGGCAACAGACAAGGCCCCTGGAGCATTTACCATCTGTTCCAAGCAGGTAAATGATCCTAGATTTGGGCCTGTTGTTTTTCCAGGAAGGGGGAAAACATGCAGAATTGTACCCAGTATTACCGGGTTCACATATTATTCCCCATTACGGGGAAATTAGCTGTAATCCCAAATTAACTCACAGAGAGACATTCCAGCTTTTATTGTTGATTTCGGACCCCATATATTTCCCTGTGGAGTTCAGAGGGCCCTTAGAATGAGGGCCCAAGTGTTTGGAACATTACTTCGATAAAGAAACGCATAGCTCCGTAACCCCTGCACTTAAGGAAATAACATAATACTTACAGCTATAAATAACATTACACCCACAAGTGGGAGAGGTGTGGCACCGCGGCCAGGGCGACTGACTCCGGAATCTGTGGACCACGGTTCGATCCCCGGCTCCGGCGGCAGGTTAGCCCAGCACCATGTGACTCTGGGCAATAGCTCGCTTAATCTTCCCGACGGCCCCCAGCGCCTAGAGACCCTTACGGGTGATTGTGCGCTTTACAAATGTGGACTTTACAAGCTGTAACACCTCCTATCCAAACATGTATTTATTGATTTTAAAGTCTTCAGAGAGCCACAAAAAATAAAAATACATGTAATAATTACATTAATACAATCACAAGAATACATTCAATATAAAAATAGCGAACTTAAAAAGTTTGAAAAACTTATTGTGAGAAAGTGGTTTATTAGTTGGGGTGGATTGGTGTCCAGCACAAGTAATAAAGTCACTATCCTGTTAGGTCCAGTCAAAGGTTTCAATAATTTAAACCTAAACTCAACCCCTGGTAGCTATGGTCCAATATGCCTTACATTGTGAACTGCTGTCATGTCAAAGGAACGTCCCTTCTTGTTGAAAATTAACTATATTGGGATACCGTAGTACAACGTAAAGGGCCCTTTATGCTTACCTATGCATAGCCATCTTCTTGGTTTTCACAATCCAAAATGCTTATTTTGTGCTTCTGATGCTCCTTGAGGGGAGGTCAAGTAGAAATGACTTTGAGTTTCTGTTGCCCACAATATAATGAAGTGTGGTATTATATATTTAAAACCATCTCCTCCTTTTCCTCACCTCCCTTTCCTGCAAGCTTACTCCTTAACATGCTGGTTGTAAACTTGCTGTCTTTCTACGCCCCTACTATCCCAGGCAACATGTAGAGTTCTAACCCTCTTTCTCCACTTAAATCTAACCATGCCTTTCTGTGGTATCTAGCCACTCTTGTAGTGGTCTTGGGTTTATTGGTCACTCTATTGTTCCACTCAGGGCTTTAAGTGAGCCGGGTCTCACCGTTGCTGAGCACCAGCACTTTTTTAAAGGGGGCCTCAAAACGGGTCCCTATCGGGCTCTGTTTTGTGCCCTGGTATTGGCAGTCCGTTTTTTTACAGGCTGCAGTGACAGCAGGCACATGGATGTGGATGTGTGCTTACACTGCTCACTTCTCACTAGTGGAGAAGTTACGACATGATGTCATGCCAGGTGAGAGTTGTGTGTGAAGGGAAATACTTTAAAGAGAGTCATTTTCTCTCTGTATTTCCCTTCTCTTTTCGAAACTCAGGAGCAGCAACATTGTCGTGATGTCACCAATGCTTTAAGTCGAAGCTTTTTCAATATTATATACTAGCCATAGATGCTGCTTATTTATCTTATGCAACTAACAACAATTAACAAAGCCAATAGTCCTCACTTGTTGTAGGTATTATGTTACTTGTTGTATCATATATCTGGATGCAATAACAGAAACCGCAAAATACAAGTCGGGCGCCACACTAAGCTAAGCACAGATTTTTAGTTTATGTGCTTTTAAGCCACGCCTTTAATTGCATTGGCCACGCCCCTTTGAGAGACCCCCCCAGTTTTTCACACCTCTTAAAGCCCTGGGGCCTTATTTATGAAAAGTGACGCATCGCTGCGTGAAAACAGCGGTGCGTCACTTTTCACTGCGCACTCCTTGCGACACCAATGATGCGTCATATTTAATGTATGACGCATCATGTCGCAAGGAGTTACAGATACGTCAGTATTTCTGACGTATCTATAAGCGCAAAAGTGACGCATTGCTGGAGTGTGTCACAAAAGGTACGCAACTCCAGCAATGCGTCCTTTCACATGGGGAAAGCCCCATGTGAAAGGGTTTGCGTCAGTCTTACGCCTGCTGTGAGGCAGGCGCAAGATTTTGACGCAACCGCGTCCCAAAAGTGACGCAGTGAAATCTCATAGATTTCACTGCATCACTATTACGAGGCTTTTTGCGGGGGAACGCCCCCTCTGCATACATTATACCTGACGCAGGTATAATGTGGCGCAGGGGTTTAAAAAGTGACGCATCTACCTAGATGCGTCACTTTTTAAATATGGCGCAACAAGGCGCATGTTTTACGCCGCCGATGCATCACAAAAAGTGACGCATCAGCAGCGCAAAACTGACGCAAGGCCTCATAAATGAGGCCCCTGGTTCCACTGTGTTCTTGTCAGGCCTTTTTCTTTTGAAAGCTTCTGACCAATCAAGACCTTCTTTACACTTTGACAGAGGAACATAGGAGCCTGAAATATAGTAAAAGCGTTTTTTTTTTACATGGCATACAGCCACAAGCCACCAGTGACAATAAACCATATTCTCTGGGTATTTTTTTGGTGTGTGGGAGGGGAGTTACATTTTACTTAGATAACTAGGTGTCTTTCTTCTACATACATCAATAAATCAGAAACCACTGGTGTTTTAGATCAAAGGTGATCATCTGCTTCCAGGAAACTGAACTGAGATTCCGAACCACTGGTTCACATATATCTCCAGTCTCAGGATCCTGTTGCCCTTTATGATCTTTTGCTCAAGCTGAGGCTGTGAATTTGGGTTACTCCTCTCGGAGCCCTAAAATACCCCATAGTCAGTGTGAGAAGTTGGCCTGGTATATGCTGTCCACTAGTTATAGTGGGCATCTTGCACCAGTCCAAACAACCCTTATTGATGATTAGGTTTAAGACAACCTTTATTGAAGGCTATCCTAGTGGTAGCTATGGAGAGCAGCCTTCAGGCTAAGTCTTGAAGGAGTGTAAAGCAGCTTGGTTTACCAGATTATAACCTCTTGAATAGGATGTATGACATTACAACGCATGTTTTTACATCGCATGCTTTTACAACGCGGTTTTTACAACGCATACCATTACAACGCATAATGCTTTTAGGCGCTGGATAGTGAATTGTTTAATTTACTATTCCAACTCCAGTCCCCGTGGATAGTAGGGAAGGTGTTGGATAGTACATTAAACCTATTCCCTATCCTATAGCGCCCCCCAGCGCAATGTGTTGTAATGGTTTGCATTGTAAACGTTGCGTTGTAAAGGCACTGCATGGTAAAAGTTGCGTTGTAAAGGTTGTTTACCTCTTGAATAACCAAATGAAAGGAGAACCACACAAGGTATATATAAAATATATGTATTTATTACTAAACACTCTCTACTAACCTCTTTATGAGATTAGAGAGCAAGATACACAATATCAACAAACTAGAACGTAAGTAAATAGCACAATATGCAATGGGCCCCAGGGGGAGACCAAACCATATATTAAGAATGTGGTTTAAGAACCATAACTTGACTAGACACAGTGCCTAGAGCATGTAGAATCGCTGGGACCCCAAGGAACCACCCAAGGTAGTGACACAGGGAGACCCACGGGGGACATGCGGAGTGTGAGAACACAGCCGCGAGCTCCGTACAATCCTATGGGAAAGTCACGGTTGGAATTTTAAAGATTAAGGACACTTCGGAGAGGACTTGGAGCAAACCCTTTTAGACATAGAAGGTTCTAAAGCCAGAACCCATGTGAGCACCGGAGTACTCGTGTTACCTCACCCAGGGAAGCCAGGTGCATAGGTGCCAAATGGTGTAGGGAATTGTCGCTGTTTTCAATGGCAAGTTGCTGCAAAGTGCTGCTGCTGTGGAAAGTCTCCGGTTTGATCCAAGCCTGCATCAATGATATGAAGAACCTGAAAGCAGAGTCGGGGGTCACTTCAGGGTGACCAGGGGCACGAAAGACCAATGCCCACCAATGTCTGATGAGGTAAAGCTTGACTCTGCTGCCACAGGGACCAGGAGACATCGACGATGACCAGAGCCAACAGGTGAGCTGTCCCACAAAGGATGTTGAGTGCTGGGGGGTCGGTGTCCGGATCGGAGACCAACAAGCCTTGGCAACAGCAACCCACACGGTGAAAAGGCTTCGGTGTGGACCAGCAAGGTCCTGGTGACTCCCAAAGCAATGGAGCGTCAGAGAATGTCTGGAGCAACCAGGTAGCCCATTAAACATTACAGTACCCTTCTCAGGGACCCACAAGTTGACAGTCAAAGGATCACAAAGGGACCTCAAGAGGAATCACTAGATTCCAGCCCACGGGTCACTCGAGGAGTGTAGGCCAGTAATCTTCAGTGGAAATACTGCTCGGGGTCTGGACTACAAGTCGTCCAAAGCACAGCCTCAGGGATCGCCAAGAAGCATATGCTGCAAATGTGCACGGTGTCCAGGGGTTCGGGTTGCACGGTCCCCACGTGGGCTTTGGATCTCAGGTTTGCTGAGAGCACAGATCGGCCTTGGGGAAGCTTGGAAACCCACCTCCTGTGTTGCAAAGTCTTCGGAGTCCTTCAGGAGCTGTGTAGATGCAAACCAGACAGATGCTTCTTTGGTGCCTCCCTTGCAGGGGAGGAACTCCTTTACTCCAAGGGAAATTCTTCGGTCATCCATCGAAGTGTAGATAGTTGAAGTTCTGAGATTCTGTAGCAGAGTTTTGTCCAGGTAAATCTAAAGTCCTGTAGTCAGGGGTTCCTTCTTTATACCCAAGGAAGGGGACCCGCCTATGGGAACGTCAGGATAGAGGGGTGGCTACACTCATATCCTTTGTCCAGTTCTGCGCCAGAGCAGGGACTGGTATCCCGCGCAACCGGTTTGAGCTGGACTATGCATATGGACATCAAATATGCCCCCTGGGCAGACATCAAAGTACTCTTGGAGTGCACCCACCCAGCCCCAATACACTAAAGCCTGTCTGGGAGGTAGTTACACCTCCCTGTGACAGGAAACCTATTGTCCAGCCTCACCTGCTGGAGTTTTGTCCAGCAGCAGAAGGGTAGACGCGTGTCTGTGGCCGGCAGCATCCATTTTGTGATGCCAAGGTTCTGTTAAGCTGTACCGGGTGTACCAGTGTAGTCATATTACTCCATCTAGGAGGGTGGAATCATACCTCCCCCGCCAGGCCTGGCGGGGAGTTATGATTCCGAGGTGTTTGACACCAAACACGACATGTTTCCTTGCAGCCATTTCAAAGTTAGCATTTACTGCAAGGTTATAATGCACTTAAGAGTATATGGCATGGCTGCATCACAAAACAACCCCGGAGGATAGATTCCGAAGGCTGCAGAGGGGCCCTGCTCATGCATGGGCAGCCTCTCACACAAAACCCAGCAACCTGCCTTCAGGATTGATAAGGCCTGCCATAGGGTTTATATGTGCAGTGATATAAGGTAGATATAGGGAACCTATAGCTAAGTAAGGGGTGCATACACCACCTTACACAGGCTGCTGTAGCAGACCTGTTGTGTCGTTTTGAATGGTCTCTCACGGGTAGCATAATACATGCTGCAGCCCCTGAGAGGCCTCTCGGGTACCTATGCCCTGGGTATATAGGATACCATATACTAGGGACTTATAAGGGTACCCTAGAATCCATTCTGTGGTGTACTTAAAGTACATGCAATCCTTTTAGAGAGGAAGCAGGTAGGCTGGGGTCCTGGATGGCAGGGCCCCAGGCAGACTAAAGTCAAAAAACAGTGAAACAACAGCAAAAAGTGGGGGTCACTATAAGAAGCAGACCCTACTCTCCTACAGTCAGCATTTTTTAAACTGAACTAAGAATTATTTTCCAGATTGACATGCTTCTAGCCCAACACATATTCACAAAATATCCTGCACGAGACGAGACTCTGGCTACATACATAGTTGGGCTTATTACATCTCTCTATGATCCAGATGAAAAATCAAGGACGGTTTGTAAAAGAGTGTCACAACTCCAGCCATAAAATTAAGCACATCTACCAATAGATCTATAAAGTAACAACTTTATTGGTGCCTTGGTAGTTACCTGTCTAACGACAGGAGACAAAAAACACCAAGGGGGGGAGAGCCTAAGTTGTAGTTACGAGGTCAAGAGAGCCGAAGTATGTATAAAAGGCAAAAAAGACTATTCCATAGGCAGTATTGAAAAACTTTTAGGCCTGGCTTAACAGACAGCACATCTGCATGGCATATTGTTACCAATGCAATATGTTATAGAGCAGGCTTTGACCCCACCCAGAGGAATATCACTTTCTCACCTCTTGCTATTGGCTGCTTGGTTTTTCATTCCGCCCCCTATAGAGGGCGTGCATTGCTATGTATGACGGGAAATGTACCATCTGAAAAATACACTCGATCAACACAAAATTAATTCATCACATGCTGTGTATACAGATAATTCATTTTCAAGTTGTGTATTCTGTAGTAGTATTTTTGTTAATGTTTTTGTTAGGGCTTAAGTGTGAATCATTACTTCTATCACCTTGACTACCACCATTGCTATCACCACCATTATTACCATGAATTACTTTCCACTACCACAACCATTGCCACCAACATTAATACGATCACCATGACTACCACTACCAACACCACCATCACCATTACTTCCAACATTATCACCATCACACCGTTTGTGCATACCTGTGTTACATTCTTTATTCCATGAAAGTTGGATCTATGGGCTTTGACGATGTTTGTGTATTTTCGTTGGGGGTTCGAACCCAATGCTGAGGTTGAAACTTGCTCTCAAGTGTAAGGATTGTAATTAGAAGGCCAATGAGGTGTTAATGAGGAATAACCATTAAAGGTACCAATCTTTGGTCTCTTTGCACTAACAGGTGCAAGAAGATACTTCTGGGCAGCTGAGTACTATGGGGCTTACTTACAAGCCCCTTGCGCCACTTTTGCATCATTTTTAACATGGGAAAAGTGACGTACAGGTGGCGCAAGGGGCTTGTAAATAAGCCCCTTTATGTTTAAAGCATTGTTCTTGTTTCTATAATCTACAAACTGTGAGATCTCATCAGCTGAACATACACCTCTACTGGGCCCTCGCATCCACATTTCAGAGCGCTCCATCCTGCACACCTTGGGGCAGATTTACAAGCCCCTTGCGCCGCCGGTGCATCACGTTGCGTGACGCAGTGGTGGTGCAAACTGCTAACTGATATTTACGAAAACAGGTAAAGTCACACTGCGTGACTTTACCTGTGCTTGTAAATATCGGCCCCGTTCACGCAACACTTTGCGTGTTAGGTGCATGACATGGGTGTTGCTGTGGGTGTTCCCACGCAACACCCATGTCCACTGATGCATTTCCAGATTTACGAGAAATCATAAATCTGGAAATGCGCCACAACCAGAATGCTGTGGCGAGGTGCAACAAGGAGAAATGTTTTACGTTCTCCTCGGTTTTTTCCTCTTTCATTGCGTTCTGCATTCTACACCACACATTGGAAGAGGAAATCACCTCAATTGATTGTGTTTGTGCTGAAAGATGCCCTTTCCTGCACAAAAACAATCTTCCCACGACACAGGCCTCCTTGCACCATGGCGCAAGGGTGCCCGCGCCGACGCATGGCAGCAGTTTGTGCGCCAGCGTAGGGGAAGCACAGAGATGCGACATATTGTTGTAAATATGTTGCTTCCCTGTGCTTCGAAACTAACGCAGCGTGGCGCAGCAAAATGACTTGCGGCACCGAGCTGCGTTAGTTTCTTGTAGATCTTCCCCTTACTGTTTGAGAATGTCACGTCTGGAAACGTGTTTTTAATCCATTCTAAGATGGGTGCCCTGACATATTTTTTATAAAACTTTATTGCAAAAATATTTTAAGACGATCGCCCGTGCATCCACACACATCTGTACACACTGTTGGCAATCTCTTTAGTGGCAAGGACTACTAGGGAATTTCGAGCTTTTTGAGACCAAAATAGGTGTTTGCTTATTTTATTTTTACTTTTAACTTTACGTTTTTTCCAGTTATCTCTTTCTCCCTTGACTTTTCTTCTCGATATCTCCCATTCCTTTTCCCTCCGGCTTAGTCTATTGGTTTTTTTACATACATAATTCTCACGGCGCTCCCCGCTGCTGTTCGATCACAATGTTTCCAGGAAAGAGTTTGTGGCTTACGATTCTGTCAACGACCAACACGTTAGTAATCAGCGCCCTCTAGTGGAAAATAAACAACTCGTGCTACCAGTCAAAACACTTAAGCAGCAAGCTCAATGCAGTACACCCCCCACATAATTATGGATTTGCGGCCTTTGTCGTATAATCTGCAGGTTTTATGAACAACAAAATATTTGTAACTCAAACAGATCAAAGGTAGTTTTGTTTATTTATTTTTGCAATTTTATATAGCGCAGACATGGACAGAAAGCATCACAGCGCCTAACAACTCGCAGGATAGAGTGATTCAGCGGGTTGCAGTAATAGTAGTCAAATTCGGACAGAGGACATACACAGTTGAAACATCGATTTAGATGGTTGGATCATGTAATGAAAGCAAATCAGGATGCAATGGCGAGAGGACTTAAATCTGGTCGAGGGTGAATTAACCAAGATTTCTGTCAAATAGGAGGAGCTTGAGGTCCTTTTTAGGTCTCGCATATCCCATTCCTCAAGGAATGGATAGGGGAGAATTTTAGTAGGCAAAAAAGTTCTCAAACCATTGGGCGGATTTCAAACAGTTCACGTGAAAACAAGCACGCGCATTTCCCCACATCAAAGCCATCAGTCCCCCTCCCACAGGCTTCCCATCAGGCTCAGTGCGCGCTGGCCTCAATTCTCCTCCCCCCTAATTGCTTTCACTTTCACGGCCACTTCAACGGGATCCTTTCCCGGCCGCTTTTTTTTTTCTTTTTGTTCGTTGCATTTAACACGCAATGCGACGCTCAGGGGCAGCTGTGTTGAAAATCTGTTGCCGATAAGCTATCTCTGTTTGAGGATCGGCTTAATTTTGTTTCTTCATGTCCTGCTCTTGTTTGCCGTTGGCTTTTTTTTGTTTTCTGGTCTCAGCTTGCTTGCCATTTCCTCATTACGGTGTTAGCTTGTGTGCCATTGTTTTTGGTAATCTGGCGGTCAGGTTGTTTGCCATTTCCTTCTTTCCGGCATTGGCTTTTCTGCCATTTCCTTGCTGCTTCCAGTGCCGAGCCGTGTTCCTGGTGCAGATCCTGTGTGTTGCCACAGTAATAAGCACCTCAAACGTTCACTTTTCTGTTGTCACGAGTGTGGTTGGATCACACATGAAGCCGATTTACTTTTTGCAGTGCATAAGTTGGTTTGTCATGTGGCATTTACTGACATATACTAGATTTGTCTGTTAACAACAGTATATCCATTTCTGACCATTGGTGGATCACAGTCTAGGGTCTTGCTTTATTTGGTGCCCCCGTAAAGGGACATTTATGCCTCCCTCAGCTGACAAACCTCCCCATGCAATATCTGTTCTCCGTCGTTTAAGTCTATATTGTCCCTCCAATTTGTAACGAAAAAACAGCTTAATTGTTGACAATTAAAATAAATATTTACCGCAACCAACTTGTTTTTATTTACTTTCAGGGCATCAGCTGAGCAGATAACTTTTCATTTCGCGGCCGCTTTTCATTTTATTTCGCGGCCGCTTTTAAGTATCCTGCATGTCTTTTGCGTACTTGAAATGTGTCTATTCACTGTCATTCGCTCGGGGTAACATCCCAACCCAACGTTTTTTTGCTCATCATGCAACCTCCGTTTCTACCCAGCCATATGCACATCAGTCTTGACTCTACTTCCGGTGTGAGGGATTATCACCACCCTGACCGACCGATTTTAAGGTCGCATTGGAGAATTGCACCCATTTGTATTGTGAAGTGTAAATAACACGATTAAAAGGTTATAACCTTCTTGTTTAACGTCATTCTCTCACCTCTTTTTATTTCCTTCCATCACTTTTGCTAACCTTCTTGCACTATCACTCCTGTCTCTCATCACTTTTGCTACCCTTCTTGCACTATCACTCCTGTCTCTCGTCATCTGTTTTTCTCTGCACGTTTCTTCGCCCCAGGGCCCTCCGCTTCTTCACCATCTGACCTTTATCTGCGTTCCTCGGGTGTCTCTGAACACGTCCCGTCCTCTGTCAAGCTCTTTCACTTTGAGTGCTGTCCCCTCTTGACAGTTTCATTCCCCCTCCCCCACCTAGCACACAGTGGTCCTCCCAGGAGACCACCTCCGTCATGTCCCCTCTCATTCATCCATCCCTCCCTACCAGTTTTCTTTTTTCTCGCGTTTTTCTCCCTTTTCTTTCCCTGAAATCGGTTTAATTATTTGCATTACCACCCCCAGCGCCCCCTCCCTTCTTGGCGTTTTCCTCTTTTACCCACTCTGACACTGCCCCGGGACCGTCAAAACCAGTTTGCCCAGTTTGGAAAGCTTCATTTCAGTGCTTCTCTCCTCTACTTGCATATCAACACGGTGGTGTGAGGGTGTCTGGTGGGGTGTGGTGGCGGGGGAGGTAGGCTGGGGGGAAGAGAGGTGTGTTTGTGACAACTACCACGGCTGTGCACAAACGCCTTTAATTTTCTCGGTTACCAACAATCTCATAGCCGGCTACTTAAGTGTCCAGGGAAGACAATACGCAGGGCCGAAAGCTGTAGTTATTATCCATAACGACCTCAGAGGGGACCTCTAAACATTACTCACAGAAAGGCAACACGCTTTTATTCCACTAATTGATGCTGCCTTTTAATAAATACAAACTAACAAAAGTCATAGAAAAGGAACAACTGTGTGATGAAAAAAAGGATGAAAAAACAAGAACGAGACATGTTGCATTGTTTTAAAGCGAAATCATGTATTTGCTGAAAAAAAAAAACAGAGCAAGTCTTTTTAAATGTTAACCTGGGCGAAGTTTGAAGCGTGCCAAGACTGATTCAACATTTCATGCTTCCCAACACACAATTTAGGAGAATTAATTTCCACCATTCACGTCTATTGACTACCCCCCTCCCCCCCCACCAAAAAAAAGAATGTGTCCTTGTGTAACTTAACTGGTGCTCCTGTAAAGCGCTCCAATACCTTCGGGTCGAGCTTGCGGTATATAAATCTGCACAAAAAAATTGAGAGAGAGGCAATTTCAGGCAAGAGGCAGCCAAAATAAAGCATTTTTTGCTTTAAAAATCATGAATCGGGTCCGTTGGCATGTCTGAAAATAAAGCACGTATGTTGAATGGAATGTGGGAGTCGGTGTGAAAATCTATACCACCTACTGTCATAAACCTTCTAGCACTGATAACTACACTTGGTGGGTGGGTATCATGTATGAAGACTGAGTGCTAGGGAATGCCAACAATACAGGAACTGTGTATGTGGATGGAAGGACCGGGAGCTGAGCTAGTGGACAGGGTGAGCGCTACATGGGCACTGGCAGGAGTCATACAAACAGATTCCAACTTCACTTGACCCTGTGATGCTTATTAGACCATTCTCAGAATGATCAAATGCCCCTGCTAGGATTCAAACCAGTGCACTGCATGTTCCAATTAGATCTTTACAAAAGTTACAAAACGGGCACCTATACAATCATATGTAGCCCACATTGTCTTTCATGTGAGTTAAGGGAATTGATACATAAAACATTCTTTACCTTGTATGACAATTCACCGTTTCTTCAGTTTATATTTACATTTTGAATGCCCCTCCAAATCATTAACACATTTAAATCCCCCTCAACATAACGTTAACATAACATAATCAAATCTAACCTGGTGGCTCTGTGGACTCATAAATACAAAACAGACATTTGTGTTTGACATCATGTTTGCAAGTTTGAATCGCAGAAGATCCATTCAGCTTTTCATCCGTCTGTGATCAGGGTTGGACTGGCCTATTTGGTAATCAGGCAGTGCCCAGAGGACTGTCTTCACAGGTCATTGTGTGTTTTTTGGCTGTTTGTGGGCCTGTTTTATGGTCTTGTGTGTCGGCTTTTGCTGTTGATTTCCCGATATTGCCACAAACATTGCCTGCATGAAGCACAGGGCACGAGTCAGGGGTACACGTCACCCCAGCATCACTCAGCACCACCACAGCACAACTCAGCACCACCACAGCACCACTCAGCGCCACCCTAGCATCACTCAGCACCACCACAGCATCACTCAGCACCGCCACAGCACCACTCAGCACCACCACAGCATCACTCAGCGCCACCCCAGCATCACTCAGCGCCACTCCAGCATCACTCAGCACCACCACAGCATCACTCAACACCACCACATTATCACTCAGCACTACCACAGCACCACTCAGCACCACCACAACATCACTCAGCACCACCACAGCATCACTCAGCACCACCACATCACCACTCAGTGCCACCCCAGCATCACTTAGTGCCACCCCAGCATCACTCAGCGCCACCACAGTGCCACTCAGCACCACCACAGCACCACTCAGCACCACCACAGCATCACTCAGCGCCACCCCAGCATCACTCAGCACCACCACAGCACCACTCATCATCACCACATCATCACTCAGCGCTACCCCAGCATCACTCAGCACCACCACATTATCACTCAGCACCACCACATTATCACTCAGCACCACCACAGCACCACTCAGCACCACCACAGCACCACTCATCACCAACACAGCACCACTCAGCACCATCACAGCACCACTCAGCACCACCATGTTATCACTCAGCACCACCACATTATCACTCAGCACCACCAAAGCACCACTCAGCACCACCACAGCACCACTCAGCACCACCACAGCATCACTCAGCACCACCACAGCACCACTCAGCACCACCACAGCACCACTCAGCACCACCACAGCATCACTCAGCACCACTCAGCACCACCACAGCATCACTCAGCGCAACCCCAGGTTATAGGTGTCACATTTGCAAAAGTTATAACTATTGGCATTGTAAATGACAAAGCTATTAATTTAGCTATTTTCAAAACCAACACATAAAGAAAAAAATTGTCATTTACAAGACCAATAGCTCAAACGTTCCTAATGCGAGTCCTATTGCATTGCAGATGCTTGTTGAAGGTTGCTAGGCAGGTGGTTAGATGGAGTGAGGGAGGCAGAGAATTCTAGGTTCTGGTGGCACTACCAGAGGAAGACTGGTTCATGTATCATTCTCAAGTGAAGTTGGGGGGTTTCAGGAGCAGAGATTGGGCATTTCTGGAACCCCTATTTACTCTGGAGTTTTTCAATTTGTTGTTTAGATAGGAGGGTGAGCAGGAGTGCAGCGCTTTGTGGGTAATGCAAGCGATTTTGAAGTAGGCCAGCGCTTCAATGGGGAGTCATTGGAGTGTTAGAAGAGAAGGGGAAATGTGGTCAAATGTCTTGAGACCTAAGACAAAATGTGCTGCAACAGGTATTGTTGCTCCCAGTGGGTCTAGGTGAACTTTGGGAATGCCTGACAGAAGGGTGATGTCTAAGTCTAGTGAGAACGAGAGACTGCACCACTGTTTTGAGGTCTTGTCTGATGCCCCAAATCTGCCTACATTGGTGGTGTTCTATTGCCCATTTCTGCTATGTGGTTGTGAAGATTGAAACAACTGTTAAGGGTGATGCAGAGTGTACTGGGACTCTGGACAATGGCGGGAAAGATGGCCATCGATTTTTGTACTGGAGTGTTTTCTTTCGGAGGTGAGATCAAAAGAAATTCTGTTTTAGTTGGGTTGAGTTTTCAGTGGTTGGACATCCAGTTTTGATTCGAAGAGTGTATTTAAAAGCAGTGCAGCATCTTCCGGAGATGTGATTTCTAATTATATTTTGGAGTCATCGGCATAGAGATGGAAGAGAATCCCAGAGTTTCAGAGAATCACACATAGTATTCTAGGTAGAGGTTAAAGAGGGTTGGGGAGATGATTGAATCTTGAGGGAGCCTTTGGTGAACACTGACTGGTCTGGAGAATGAGTTGCAGATTTTCACAATTTTGAAACGGTTGGATAGGTAAGAGGCAAACCAGTTGAGGACAGTGCCTCCACATCCTATGCGTAGTTCAAGAAGATGAAGTAGGTCAAGATGGTTGACAGTGTCGGATTAGGTTGATAAATCCAGGAGAACTAGGAGGCAGGCGTTGCTGGAGTCAAGAATTCTAAGGGAGTCCTTGACTATTTGGACGAGTGCAGTTTCTTTACTGTGACCCAGGTGGAAACCTGATTGAAGTTTTCTAGGAGGCTGTTTGTTCAAATGTATGAGGTTAGTTGGGACACTACACAACTTTTGATGGCTTTGCCTAAAAATGGGCGTGTGGACACTGCAGTAATGAAGGCTCTCTAGATCGAGAAGTTATTTCAAGGTCAGAGTAACTTGATCCATTGTTAGCCAGTTGGGGAGAGGCCCGGTTGGAAAGAAGAACTGATCATGGTGCTCCATATGGGGAGCAGGTGTGTGGCAAGAGATTTGCTGATAGAGCCTGGAATGGTGTCATGATGAAGGTTTGAGAATTTTACTTGGAGATGGATCATTGTAGGTCATGCTAGGAGATTGGAAAGAAAAAATGATTGTATTGCCTAGCATGGTAGAGACTCAACTGTTTCAAGGGAGTCATTGATGGGAAGTGCAATATGGAGGTCTCTTAACATTTTTATCAAAGAAATCCACGAAGTTGTTGCAGTGGGCCACGGATGACTTAGGAGCCGAAGTGGTGGAGGGGTTAGTCGACTGTGCACAGGCTTCAGTCTATTCTTTGCCGAATTAACATGGGCTCTGATATGGGAGGATTTGGCTAGGAGGATTTTGTCTTTGTATTTTTTCTCACTTTGCGAAGCTTAGTCATACTCAGGTGAGATGGTGCTCGACTACATTCTTTCTCACATTTCCGATAAGCTTTCATTCTTCTTAAAGCTATTTTAAGAACCAGGGCCTAGAGGGTTTTAGTGTGGATAATGTGCACTTCAGGGGTGCACATTTGTCAAAAAGGGATTCCATGCAGGAGTTGTAGTTGTCAGTGGCCTCGTTAACGTCAAGATGAGGTGTAAATGAAATATGGGCCAAAAAGGCCATGATGGCCATAGCTTTTGTGTCAAGGCTGAACATGTCTCTGAACCAATTTTCTCTTTCTTGAATTGCCCACATGTTTTGGTATAAGTGCCAGTTAGAGAGAATGGTATCTGCATGTGATCACACCAGTCGACTGGGATGGGGGTCATATATCTTTCGGTAGGAGGATTTGGAGAATATCAGATCCAGAATGGTGCCTTTGTGGTGGAGAAATGCCTTTGTGGTGGAGAAATGCCACTTTTAGAAGTTGGCATTTCTGTGTACTGTGTGTCTGCCTGCCTGATGTGAATTGCATATCTGGCTTGTGAGTGACAGGAGCTGAGAGGTGTGGGTGGCTCCAGGAGACAGGGGGGGAGTCTGCCCAGTGGTGAATAGAGATCTGCATGCAGATGGGAGGGAGGAGTTGCACCGGGGACCTGAATAGGATAGTGCCTTTCCTCCACAATGCAGGTTCCGCTCCCTGTGGTGCGTCTGAGCACTGAGCCCCCACCGGACAAAGGAGAGAGGAGCTGAGCAAAACAAAGTGCTCCAAAGCTCCCCTGAACCAGTTGCATCTGGTTCCCCCATGCCCTGCACCTTAAAACAAAGGATTCACTGATATAAATATAGGGGATGTGACCGCATGAAGATGGTCACTTCTTGGTTGCTGTTCCTACTGGGGCGGGCTGCTGCTGGGGCCCAGGGGGGCTGCCATGAGGGCTTGCTCCCTGGACCCTGCCTTGCCCCATGGATGCCTTAAGGACTTTTTGGACTTGTTTCTTCTTTCTACAGGATCTTTTTGTTTGCTGTCCTAGCGCCCTGGGAAGTGCTTTATTTCCATCACTGAAAGATTTTGAACTGAAGACGCAGAACAAGAAATTGGATAAATTATACAAAGATATCCGGTTTTACGAAAAGAAGAACACCTATCCCTATCTCCAGGATGACTATTATAAGCAGGATACACAAGGCCGCTGTACAGGTCGTGGAAGGGGGAGTTATAGGGGACAAAGGAACTACACTACTTTCTCTGACTCATCATACAGCACAGACAGCGCGAACGAACAGGCAGGTCCAAGTGCGGACTACACCTACCAGGAAAGTTGGCACCAACCACAGGGACCCCCGCCTTTTTTAGGCGAGGGCCATTGGAGACCTATGAGGGGCCATTGAGGTTACTGGCCCACAGGCCCACCAAGGGGCCCCACACAAACAGGTACTACTTGGGAGAGAGGCAGAGTATAGAAACAGGCACGTTTTCTACCAGAGAGCCATGGGGAGATTGCAACACGGCGGAAAGTTTACAGGTGGTGACCAACCAACCTACACCAATCATGAACATTCCATCATATGTTTTGAAGGATGATGAAGAGAAGATCCTCAATAAGGAACTATCATTTGTGCCTATAGCATACCCAAACCGCTTCACATTGAAGACTGAGCTCTTGAGATTCTTTCGTAAGATACTCTTGCGATACTTCTTTAGGCATGCGGCAGCTCCACTTAGAACATCACAAACGGAACTATGAATTTCATCGACTTTTGTACCATCCTCCAACTCTATAACTAATCAAACTCTGGCATCTGAGAACAATGTACTCAAAGAGGTCTCCAGGACGCTTGAGATACCAAAGCATACGATTATCAATGTTACTAATTTGGAAAAAGAGGCTCTAACGTCACTTAAAAACAACAAAGACATTCTTATTAAGCCTGCTGACAAGGGCGGAGCTATTGTTGTGCAGGATCTGAATAAATACAAACTTGAAATCATGAATCAACTACAGGACTATGTCAGCTACTGTAAGTTAGGTTCTGACCCATCTAAGGATCTGGCTCTAAAATTTTTTGTTCATCACGAAGGTAGGCTTTGAACAAGGCTTTCTATCTGAGCATGAATTTCACTACCTCAACCAGAAGGATTCGCGATTACCTACAATATACACGCTGCCCAAAATCCATAAAAACATGTCCAACCCACCAGGAAGGCCCATTGTGTCTAGATGCGGATCTATTTTGCAGCCTTTATGTAAATATATAGACCATTTTCTTAAGCCCATCGCGGAAGGAACCAAGACATACCTACGGGATACCCTACAAACCATTGGGATTATAGATGAAGTTCCCTTTGACCCTGAAGAACAGTTATTGGTGACTTGTGATATAGTCTCTTTATACACGAGTATCCCCCAGCGTCTGGCACTTGAAGTCATCCGTAGAGTATTAGACAGAAGACCAGCACCTATGGCTGTGCCGACAGACTTCATTGCGGCACTCCTATCTATCGCTATGATGAAGAACTTCTTTCTTTTTCAAGGAAACTTCTATCTCCAAACTAAGGGAGTGGCCATGGGGGCGGCCTTTGCACCGGACCTGGTCATCATCTTTATGGATGATTTTAAATGTTCCTTTATTAACAATCCAAACAATCCATACCATGACAAGGTGACGGAATGGAGGAGGTACATCGGCAATGTGCTTATGATATGGACTGGGTCTGCTGACGACCTACTCACATTCCATGATTGGCTCAATAAACAGAGTAAAGACATCCAGTTTACGATGCAGTGCGATAGACATAAAGTTGACTTCCTAGACATTACGATCTTTCACGAAGATGGCAAACTGCATACCACCTTATACCGCAAACCAGCGGAGCGTAACTCACTCTTGCGCTACAGCAGCCACCACCCGCGGAGTCTAAGGGATAATTTACCGGTTGGTCAGTTCTTCCGGGTCCACAGGAACTGCTCAAAGAAAAGTTACTACATGACGGAAGCTGATGTCTTAAGCCAACAACTACTCAAAAGAGGGTACCCACGACGCCTCGTCAAAAGAGCTTTAAAGAGAGTTTGGTACAGCCCTCGCGAATCCTTACTGATGGTAAAGGACAAAAGTGATCGCACTTTGGATAGGATGATCTGCGTGACCACGTTTAACACTTAAAGCCATGCTATTAAAAAGATTATCAACAAAAATTGGTCATTAATTTCTGATGATATTGCCCAACCAAATCCACCGATGCACGCCTTTAAGAGAGCAAAAAGTGGCAAAGACCAAGTGGTCCGCTCTTACCTGGACAATTCAGCTACATCATCCCTGCAAACACTTTGGAATCTGCCCAAACAGGTGGGGCACTACAGATGTGGGAACTGTAAGGCATGCAAGCTGACTATCCAAACTAAGAAATTCACTTTCAAACACCACCCAATTGAATTACAGGCTATCACCAATTGCAATACTAATAATGCAATCTATGGGATCATCTGCCCATGCGGATCCATCTATGTGGGCCAGACGCAACAAAAAATAAAAGCACAGATACTGCAGCATTGTAGCAGAATAAGATGTGACGTACAAGGAGCGCCCTTGGTGGAGCATTTTAAGAGTGCGGGACACACTGCTGAGGATTTCCAATGGATAGTCCTTGAAAAGGCCACCCTGGGGCCACGTGGTGGTAACATTGTCTCAATCCTAAATGTTGGGGAATCCAAATGGATGACCCGTTTAGACTCCATACAGAGTGGTTTAAATGAACTTGACACAAGCCATGCGCAATTAGCCTGTCTAACATCTGAATAAGAGTGGGCCACTGCAATATTCTATACCAAATTACGATAATGGGCCTACTCACTAAATCACTGTGTCTGTTGTGTGGTCCCGTTGTCACCATTTAGCAAGGTACATATGTCATCAACATTTGGGTTCTGCATATATTGTCTTTTCATGAATTGCCATATTACCTTTATGAATCTCTTCTTAAACCTTTCTGTACACGAACTGTCTTACGCATGATCATTGATGCATTGATG
This sequence comes from Lissotriton helveticus, assembly GCF_964261635.1. Taxonomy (NCBI): domain Eukaryota; kingdom Metazoa; phylum Chordata; class Amphibia; order Caudata; family Salamandridae; genus Lissotriton; species Lissotriton helveticus. The sequence goes on from NC_136065.1 coordinate 1,739,505,305, forward strand.
TTTTTACACCGACCATCATGTTGATAGCACTGTCAATCTGCGATTGGTATTAGTACTATATGATTATGAAAACATTCGAAGGTGATCCTCTATATATATCATATATAAAACATTTTTTCCTATGTCGAAGCTCGTATTCGACCCCCAATGTGGCGAGCTAGTATTTACTTATAATTACTGGAAATGTCTCTATAAATCACTTTATACATGTATTGCCTTAGTGTCATCATGATCACTGATGTATAGCTGTATTTTACATGATCACTGATGTATAGCTGTATTTTACATGATCACTGATGTATAGCTGTATTTTACATTACGACCGCCATGTTCACAGATTTTGTTACAAGAAGCGGTCTACTGTTACCACTGTTACTCTGCCACCCAATGGACACAGTACTCGATGATGTATAATATTTAGAGGCACTCCGTTATGTTTCCTCTGAGCGGATGCCCCTAATTTGGCACAGGATGACTCAGGATGTCTGGCGGCACTATTTAATGGCATTTGAAGTCCCGGCTCGTTTATCTCGTTCATGCAGTGGTGTCAGGAATCAGCGAGTAGCGGTAAGCTTTTGTTTGCTCTCCCTTGGGTGAAAAGATAACTAGCTGTAGTCACGCGCCTGTTATTATCTTAGTCTTACATGGGGCCTTTTGTTTTATTTAGGCAGAGCACCACTTGAGTTTTAAGGCGTTTTCTTCACCGATGATCGGTGAGTCTCTTAACATTTGGATATTTCTATATAGTAACGTTGCCAGAAACATGGCATATGACAACGGAAACTGTATTATCTCTATGTTTCTTTCAGAGATACAGTGCTTTTTGATACAGATCAGGTAATGACATTGTGGGGCATACTCTCCCTTTGACTCTTGACCGTCCTTAGTTATTGTTTGGTTAATGACTCCTTGTATATATCTTTTTAATTTCCAGATGTTATCTATTGAATGTCTCTCTAGCCGTGACACGTGTGGCAGAATTTTCATTAATTGAATGGTGCATGTACGGAAGGGACACGCAGGATTGTTTCGTGCTCTGTGTAAGTGTAGCCATATCTCCACTACCGCCTCATCTGTTAAGTAGTTTTTACCAGCAATTTATTGTGGTCCCTTATCAAAACACCTTGTATGTATTCTTTAGGTGTTGCTGTCGCACTCTCCGTTTAGGAGCCACTTGGCCCTCAACCCCTATTGGAGCCCTCATTGTAGGATCCTGGATGGTAATTATGTGTGGACCCTTGTGGCTTTGCAAGTAGTTGTTACAATTATTGGGGGGCGCTAGAGGGCGCACTGCAGTATGGCCGCACTGCCGTGAGGCTCCTGCAGCCTGGAGCATTAATCCGTCCATTGATCCTACTGATCGTCGCCTGTCCCTACTCCGGCCCCGGATCCTTGAAGGGGAGGCAGCTATCCGCACTCGGTCCGACTCCTGCGGTGATCGGAGCTTGCTGGCTGAAGTTACAGGTGCCTAAAGATCTCCGCGACGAACGCGCTGGAGGGGGGGTGCTCTGTGCTCCGGCGTCCCTGCCTACCTGAGCCCGCGGCGTCACACGTGGGGTAGGGGCCCTACCTCATATCCCTCGGAGAGGCTTTCCAGTCAGACGCTCTGCCGTGGACTGCGGTCGTGACCGGCACGTGGATCCTGCAGGGGCTTGTATGGAGCTCTGCTGAGGGAGCTGCGTTGTGTTGAGGCGGAGACGGCGCATCGAGGTCACCGGACTGCCTGCCGGTGCGGGTGGCGGCCATAGTCCCGGCGGGAGTGGCGGGGTGCTTGCGCCTGCTCGTGCCCCCGTTTATAGTGCTTCTGTACCCGCCTGTGAGAGTTGCTGGCATATGCGGCGGTGTGAGCGGCGGTGGGGAGCAGCGCTGGAGGGAGTTACCGGCCGTACCGCTGAGACACCACATAGACGCGGATTGGCGCCATTGTCGTCTCTGTGGCTGTGGGATGGCAGAGACGGCCGTGGGGGATGTCCTTTGCTGCTGATGCACTGCGTCTGTGGTTGTGCATGATAGTCCTCTAGCTAGCTGAACGGACTGCCGCTTGTTATATCCTGCACTATGTCGCATGCTGCATGATCCTGTGTGTGTTAACCTGACGTTTGGGCGACATTGCTGCTGCTGGTGCTGGGCCCCGCGCACTACCCCCTGGTACAGCTCGTAAGTGGCGCCTACTTCCCTGCGCTATTGTATGGCATGCTGGGTTACTTCACCTACTGCTGTGGGGGCTAGCCACTGCTACTTCAGGAGCGGCCGCTTTTGGGACTGCCGGTGGAGGCTATCTCCTGTAGAGTGCGACAGGGTTGTGTGGTGGACTGATCGATGCACCCCGGTTTGGGACTCTGGTGTGCTGCATATGCCTGTTGGGGGACGGGAAAAGCACCGTTTTGAACACGTGGAGGTAAGACCTGCTGTCTCTCTGACTCTCCTTGTACACATCTGGGGGGGCTGCCGCAGTCTGTCAGCGTGTTAACATGGGGAAACCGGACAATAAACAACCTAAGTTGTCTTTTGACTCTGCGGCGGCTAAGAGGGGTGCTCGCCTTGCACAGGAGGCCGGGAGTTCGCGATCCCCCCCGCCTGTAGCTGTCGCTGCTCCGCAGTCTGTCGCCCCGGACTTCCAGCAAATGATGCAGGAAATGCGGCAAGGCTTTGCCACCATAGTGGATAAGGTGGATAAATTATCCTCGCGTATGGACGCTGTTGTGCAAAAACTTGACGTACATGAAGAGCGCCTCACCACGGCGGAACAACGCATCTCGGATCATGACGATACTACAGCCACTCATACAACTCAACTGGCGAGAATGGACAATATCCTGCGGGTCATAGCCGCTAAGAATGGGGAGTTGGAGGCGAGAAGTCGGCGCAATAATGTACGCGTGGTGGGTGTGCCGGAGACGACGAATGTGGGGAAAATGGAAACGTATGTGGAGAGACTCCTGGTTGGTGCGATTGGAGCGGAAGCGTTCTCTACGCAATTCATTGTGGAACGGGCACACCGCTCCCTTGGTCCACGGCCGGCCCCGGGGGCCACACCGCGCCCTATCATTGCGCGCCTCCTGAACTATCGAGACCGAGACGCGGCTCTTCGGGCGGCTCGCACTGCCTGTGCGCTTTCCTTTGAAGGGGTCAACTTCACCATATACCCTGACTTCACTCCGATGGTGCAGGATCAACGGCGCCATTCCTTGCGGTTAAGAAAAAACTTAGAGAGCTGCAGGTAGACTATGCTCTGCTGTATCCCGCAAAGCTGAGGGTAACCCATCAGGCAAAACAGCATTTTTTCACGACTCCGCAGCAGGCAGAGGACTTCGTGAAGCGCCTCAGGCGGGACCGGGCTGCGAACGACCGACGAAATGAAGAGGGGCAGGAAGAGGTCCGATCGGCGGAGGAGGACGCTTGATCCCGCTTCTTTCTGTGCGGAGGCAGTTGTGCACTCTTTGTGCGGACATGTGGATGGCGGCTCCCGTGGCCTGTATTCTCCTAGCCTTGTACTTTTCATTGTTGCTGTGGGGGGTACCGGGTTGGACCAGGTGTCCGCTATTGTGGGCCGCTGAGGGGACAATGGCTGATGATGGTAATACGCTCCAGGCACCCACCCCCCCACTGCGCCTGGGCCGTGTACACGACCTGTGAGAAGGAGTACGGCGAGGTGTGTGGGGGTGGTCATGTGCACCTCTGGAGGGCACCCCGACGGGAATGCCCCACTTTTGTTGAGTTTCTTTTTGCGAATGTCTTGTTGGGTGAATGGAGGGAAGGGGGGGTGAATGGGGGTCCTGACAGGTTGGGGTTGGTCAGGTGGGTGGGGGGGGGGGCACTGCGTCGACAGTGCGTGTTTCACTTGGTATTTGGAGTTGGCGTGATGTTGGATGCGACTGTACTTCGGTCATGGCGTCCTATTGGTATTGTTGTTTTGCTTCGTCCTAGTCCGTACTGGGCCTGGAATGTTTATATGCATGCAGAGGGAATCCCACACATCCTGCTCGTTGTTACCATTGCCATGAGGGGGGAGGTGGACGAAGGCGGGTCCCTCTTGATACCGACATTGTCTGTGCCGGTGGGACACTATATGTAGAGATGGCACTGTTTTTGGTGCTGATTGCGTGCTTGTTGCGCGGGTGTTGTTGTTGGGGGTTGGGAGGGGGGTGTCTGGTTCTGGGGATGGAAGAAAGCAGAGATGAATGTGGTGTGAGGTTCACATGGGGGGTGATGTATGCGACTGTACCGGTCCACTGCTTTGAGCCGGGGACATGGGATTGTACAATGCTTACGTATGCCCCGTTGCACATTGCTCACGGGTGATGCCAGTTGATGTCTAAGATGGGATATCGATCTTGTCCTGGAATGTGAGTGGGCTCAATGATGCCAGGAAATGTAGGAATGTACTACACTATTTAGATAGACACGCAATACAGATAGCTTTACTGCAAGAAACACATTTGCGTCGGACGCCTGAGCCTACGTTTGGAGGGAAATGGGCCGCAGTGAGGAAGTTTTCATCATACTCCTCGTACGCACAGGGTGCTGTTATACTGATTAAAAACTCACTCTCGTTTCAGGAGCTGGGAACGCGGGTGGACCCAGAAGGAAGATATGTGTTATTGTGGGGTAGGCTTGGGCAGGTCACTGTGCTCCTTGTGAATTGTTACGCACCGAATGTTGATACACCTGCTTTTTTTCTCACACTTTGGGGTTATGTCATTGCTGTGGACGCCTCGCACATTGTTTGGGGGGGTGACTTTAATTTAGCAATGCGGGCTGTAGAGGATAGGTCGGAGGGGAGCACTCAGTACAATGTACAAGCCAGGGATGTGCTGCAGGGCATTGTGGAGGAAGCAGGCCTGATAGATAGCTGGAGATACGCTCACCCGAGGGATAGAGAGGGTACGCACTTCACGGCACAGGCCCGCACCTGGGCGAGACTGGACTATGTTTTCCTCTCCAGGGGACTTGTAGCAGGGATACATGAGGTGGTACATCTCCCCAGAACGTACTCTGACCATTGCCCGGTTACGGTTATGCTGTCGGTGCCGGGACTGCACAGATCGCGGCCACCCTGGAGGCTCTTCCCTTCTGCCCTTTTAGATCCCATTTTCAAGGCGGAACTTGGCGAAGAAGTGGAGGCTTTCTTTCCAAGAAATAGGGGATCTGTAGATAGTGTGGAGGTGATATGGGAGGCATTTAAGGTGACAATCCGCGGTGTCACTATCTCCAAGAGCTGTGGGGTGCTTAGGACCATTGTTCGTACTCTTGCAGGATTAGAGGCTGACTTAAAACAACTGGAACGCAGAATGCAGACTGGCTCTGATCCCGAACTCATGCATCAGTTTAGGGGTAAACTATCCGAATATGAGGAGGAAGCGGCCAGGGAGGTAAAGCACAGGGGGAAATACTGGACGGCAAGGAGGTACTGCGAGGGTGAGAGGCCTGGGAAGGTACTTGCTGCGCTCACGAGACACCAGAGGTATAGTGCGGATGTGTTGGAATTGGTCTTGCCTGTTGGTACACGTTGTAGGGACACAAAGGAGATCCAGGAGACATTTATGCAACACTACACACAGTTATACACTACACAGCAAACGGGTGAAGGGAGATATGGGGGATTTCTGGATGATCTGACGCTATGCTGGCTGTCGGACGATCATAGGGCGTTCCTAGGTAGGCCCCTTGAGGTAGAGGAGATCAGAAGCGCCATCATGTCTCTGAATAATGGGAAAGCTACGGGGTTGGATGGACTCCCTGCCGAATTTTATAAATGCTATGTGGATATTATGGCCCCAGTGCTCAGGGAGGTTTTTGAGGAATCCCTTGAGGTGGGGAAACTACCAGGGTCCATGAGGGAAGTGGCTATCACCTCCTTACTCAAACCGGGCAAGGATCCCCTAGACGTGGGGTCATACCGGCCTCTCTCATTGCTTAACTGCGATGTGAAGATATTGGCGAAAGTACTGGCGACACGGCTCTCGGAGCTTATGCCTGTCATCGTCTTGCCTGATCAGTCCGGATTTGTGCCTGGGCGGCGACTTCGCATAATCTTCGAACACTGTTCTCCCTGATCCCGACGATAGCTCCGGATCTCCCTGTGGCCGCCGTTTTCTTGGACGCTACGAAAGCGTTTGATTCAGTGGAATGGGGTTACCTGATAGATGTTTTATGTAGAATGGGGTTTCCTCGGATCTTTCTTTCGTGGATCAAACTGTTGTACACTGAGCCGGTGGCGAGGGTGGTCGTGAACGGTGTGCTTTCCCCCCAATTCCCAATCACGAGGGGGACCAGGCAGGGCTGTCCTCTTTCTCCCCTCCTGTTTGCCATTGCCATAGAGCCTCTTGCATGTAGGATTCGCCAATTGCATAAACAAAGCGCGTTTAACTGTTTTCAGCGCCAAATAGGGATTTCTTTGTATGCGGACGATGTTACGCTATATGTGAAAGATCCGCAGGCGAATCTTAACACGCTATTACGTGAACTTGTTGCTTTTGGAGGTATTTCTGGAGTACATATTAATTGGCAGAAGTCTCAATTTTTCCCGCTCACTGCAGCGGTTCACCGATTCCCGCTGGACTACCCTCTGGAATGGTGTGACTCGGAACTACGTTATCTGGGTGTTGTGGTGTCTCTGGACAGGGAGGAAACTATTAGGCTTAAATATGGCGTTGCCATTACTAAACTGGCGGATAACATCACTAGATGGATGTCGTTACCTCTGTCTATGGCGGGTAGAGCGTCCCTAGTAAAAATGGTGATCCTGCCCCGCTTCCTGTATCTATTTCAGAATATTCCCTATCACCCGGGGGCGTATTTTTTTAAATGTCTCCGGTCGGAGCTGATTCGTCTGCTCTGGGGGGGCAAACAACCGAGATTGGCATGGTCTACCTTAACATTGCCCTAAGCTAGAGGAGGCTTTGACGTCCCTGATTTTGAACTTTATTATCTGAGCGCTCAGGCGCACTATGCATACCATTGGATGCGTCCTACACCATTTATGCCTCAGATAGCTGCAGAACAGTGGGTCGCTCATCCTCTCCCACTGGAGGGCATGGTGATGGCGAATGTCGGAGATGTAGATACACACCAGACTACGGTGACTTGCACGGTCGATGCTTGGAAGCGTGTTGCGAAGGCATTGGATCTCGCACTCCTCTATTCGCCTGCGCTACCCCTAGCATATCATCCTGCCCTGTCCTTGTTACGAGAGACGGGATTCCAGCGCATGTGCAGGCGTCTAGGGACGCTTACGTGGGGGGATCTGTTCCGCGAGGGCAGCTTTCGTACCCGTGAACAGTTTTTTGGGGGAACGGTGTATTCCCCTTTAGAGATGCGGTTGCGGCAGGGTCTGCGATGCTGCTGCCTGGGTTCCCCAAGGAACCGGAAGTGGCTTTACCGCTTCACGTGCTGTTAATCTCCGACGGGCGTCACCTGGTCTCTAAATTATATGGCGCCATCAGGAAGCAACGGGATACACCGGATAGTCGGGTCCGTGAACAGTGGAATGTTGAGCTCGGAATCTCCATCTCTGATGAGCAATGGGCCTACTGTTGTGGCGTGACTGCCAATATCTCATCTAGCTGCCGCTTAAAAATCATACACTATAAATTCATACAAAGATTCTACTATACTCCTGCTAGGAAACTCAGATTCCGGTTAGCGGAGGATGATAGGTGTGCTCGCTACCAGGCGGCGGGGGCCGATTTTCTTCACTTGGCGTGGGAGTGTAGGGCCATTTATGAGTATTGGGTGCAGGTCCATGACGCCCTTCAGGTCATGACTGAGGATGGGGTATTGCTTGACCCCGTAGTAATGCTTTTGGGGTACACTAAGGAGGTGTCGGCACTTTATCGCAGATTTGTGGACGTGGCTTTATTGTTGGCGAAACGGCGAGTGGCCTGCTGTTGGGGGCGGGGCAGGGTGCCACAGTTTAAGGATTGGCTGAGGGATGTCATTTATTGTCAGGACCAGTATAATGTATATGCGGAACTGATGCCTGTGCGCTGTCGGCCCAAAGACTTCTGGAGCCCGTTGCAGGTGTACCTACTGACTAGGGCTGTGCAGGAATCTGACTCGGAAAGTGAGGATCGAGTTGGGATTGGTTAGGAGCGTGACGTTTGCTGGAATGCTAGTTCTACCTACCGGACGCCATGACCCACAATGGACAGAGCTGGTTCTATGCCCTACTTCTATGATGCTTGTATGGGTCACACTGTGTAGCCACTGGGGGTAGGGTGATCGGCCGATGAATGCTCTTCTTTGGAGATGATGGGGGTACATTGGCCAAGAAAGTCTTGAACTATGGTCGTTCGTTAACTATGTTGATACTTGTGGCCTTCATTGATGTGGGTATACTTTAGATCCGCACTCCTGCGGTTCCTGACTGTTCTATTCCGATGTGTTGTACACCAATTGTTTGCAGATTATCTGTTCCTGCAAGTGTCTATACTGTACTATGCTTAGATATGGTAACTGGATTTTTAACATCTACTGCTGTATTGCATTGTCCCTGTGTGTACGTTTGATTTGTATATGCGCCACTGCTGTCACCTGCTTTTTTCTTCCAATAAAGGTTAAAAAAAAAAAAAAAGTAGTTGTTACAAATATTTACTTTTCCTTAGTACCGATTGTGTTTTTTACTTTGACTTTAGGTACCCTCCCTTTATCAAAGTCCTGAGGAAGACCCCTGTGTAAGGTGTTAATCGGCCTACGATAAAGTTTGGGGTCGAAACGTCGACATTCCCTCTTCTTTACGCCAGCCCTCGGAAACAACAGAGACTAAATTGATTGTGTTTCATAAATGGGGTCTAGTTACTCGAATTAATGAATAATTCATGTACCCTTGACTTGATAATTTGAGCCTGATTTGTTCTAAATTTGGCATATTTTTTTGCTTTCACTAACTTCCATGCTTTCCTCACGATCATGTATCCTCACCAGATTCACTTACCCCTCTTCCTTTTTCCTGTCCTGTTGGGCACCTTCGTATATATTAGTTTCGAATTTTGACATGTGTATAATGTAACTTCCTGATGCGGAGTGTGATTAAATAACATTTGCTATGTAATTTTTTGTGGAGTATTGCTATCTTGTTGTTTATGCTATACTTTATATAAATATCCAGCTAGTCTTAAATTACTGGGACCACTCTATAATGTACTATTATTTCCATTACATAAAAGCGCTGTAATTGTCCTAAGGAGGAGCACTTTAATTGCATGGCCCCAGGAAAAAGGAGCACGAGGGCTCCGCAACGCAAAGCTGCCTGTGCAGGAGGGAATCCCTGGTGTAAGGATTCCCCCGCGTTTTGCCTGCAATCACGGGTGCCCACCCCGCTTATTTTTATATTGAAAATTATGGGTGCCCACCCCGCTTATGGAGCGCAATTACGGGTGCCCACCCCGCTGCATATTTTGGGGTCGGAGGAAGCCTACTCCTCATTGCTGCATTTTTCTCGATTGCTGAAGTGGGAGCCCACCCCGCGTTTCACCTCCGCAGCCCGAGCCGCTTTCTGACTTTGCTCCGGGCCACTCCAGCGTGACCCGGAAGACAGGCGCCGTGCCTTGGACGTGGGCGGGGCCTGGTGGACTCGCCTTCCGCATCCCCCTGCCTGGGGGAAGTCGTGCCGCGCCTCGCTGGTCTCGAGGACGGAGATAGAGACCGGAGCATGATTCCACACGGGGCTCCTGTGACAATGACGGAGCTCCGCATACTGCACTGGTGACACCCCCGGTCCCAAGGATGAGACCGGGCGAAGGGCCGAGTACCGCAGGAGGGAAAAGGAGCGCCTCCAGACCAGTCCGGTGAGTGAGGGCTGAGAGGGGGACAAGGCTGCATCATGGGGCTGAGAGGATTTAAAGGTCCCGTGTTAGGCCCAGAGTCTGAGCGGTCCCGCCAGGAGAGCGGGCCGCTCCAACGTTGTTGGCATTGTTTGTTTCAGAGCATACGTGGCTCCAACATGGGGCACAGTGATTTTCAGAGCCTACGGGGCTCCAACGATGGCTATAGTTATTTTATAGAGGGCCCAGAGGGGTCCATGCTTTTCCCCGTGTGGGGGCACATTGAGCCCAGAGGCACAGTGGTGCCCGCGTTTTTGCTGATCCCAGTTGCCCTGAGAGTGCGCAGGCAGCTTCAACATTTTTGCGCAGTTATTTGAGTGAGTCCCTGAGAGGGACAGAAGTGGCCCAGAGGTGCCAGGCCTTCACCATTATTCACAGCTGTCCAGCAAGTAGTGGGTAGCTGCACCGTTTAGGCACACAGTTCTTTCTGGCCATGTTTTGAGTTAGGAGTGAGATGCACTCCTTTGCCCCTGACATTCCCAGCTGCCCAGTAAGTAGTGGGCAGCTGCAACGTTTAGCTCTGCGCAGATTGCGCACCCTTGACTTTTGATGCTTTGGCAGCGCACCCTGACTTTTGGGACATTGGGCATTTGAGTCCCTGTTTGAGATGGCCAGTTGGCCAGGGGGGCTGTTGGGATTATAGGGTGTCAGACCCTAATGTGAGTCATAGGGTGCTAGGAAATGTAATGTATGTAGTATGATTTACACACCCTGGGTTATACCTCTAACTGTGGTCTCTATGTATGAGGATATTAGCATACTGTGTTTATGCTAGTGAGAATATGTTTGACTGTGATTTATGCCCCTAATGTGAGCTATGCCTAGGAGGTTAGGGCCTAATGCGTTTAGACTCATGAGAGGATTGCATAATGTGTTTATGCTGGTGAGGTTGGCGCAGAATGTAATTCACGCCTGATGTGATACTGTGCATAATGTAGTTTATGTTACAGGCTGATGCTAAGTACAGTGATTACCAGTGGTTACTGGTTCTACGTTTATGATCTGTTTTACTTTACTAAGTTCGCTCTGTGATGGTTCTGACAGTGGCCCAGTGAGCCCTGTCATATGTACATAATCCCTTGTAAATATTGCCCAGTGCCAGTTGGCACAGTGTATATTGTGTGATTACTATTCTAATGTGTTATGAGAATACAAAGGCTATTTTTGATATAACCTTGTGTGGAGTTCCTTTTGTAGTGTGCCTGGGATGTCGATGCTGTGTGCGTGCGCAAATGCTTTACACATGTCCTCCGGGATAAGCCTGACTGCTCATGCCAAGCTACCAAGGGGGTGAGCAGGGGTTATCTTTGGCCTGTAACTCCCTTGCCCTGACTAGAGTGGTGGTCTCTTCCTGGCTTTGGCGCAAGCCTTAGCCAACCAGAGATCCCATTTCTAACACCAGTTATGTTCAGTAATTGTGGGAGGATTGAGGTGGGGATGTCAGGAACAGGCTCTGAGGGGTTGAGGTGCAGATAGGGTGAGGTGCTGGTTATGGTGTGGGGCAAAAAAGGCAGGTAGGAAGGGGGAGACATATGGTACTGGTGGTGAGCTATGGGTTGTGGGGGGAATAACAAAGTCACGACTGCTACCTGGAAGCAGCAGTGGAGCACGGTAGGGGAGAAGGGGGGGTGGAGAGGTTAAAGAAAATCACTTACCCCAGGCCAGCCAGCTGGCCGGCTGCCGCCGCCTCTTCTGCGTCCTCTTCCTGGCTTCTTGGAAGAAACAGGAAGCACCAAAGCGCTGATGCTCCCCGCAGCCAACAACAATTCTGCAATGCAGCATTGTGATTGGTCTAAGTGCCATGACACAACGCTCAGCCAGGGGCTGGAGGGGTGTAGTGCAGCCCGCATGGAGACCAGTCTCTGACTTCGAACTCACACCTTGCACTGCCACTCATGAAGCTGCAGCTTTAACCACAACGTGATACGCCACATACACACAGCTCTCCTCAGGGACAACATAGGCAACACTAACACTGTAAGCCACACCCCCATGGACAAGTTTTCTCCCTCCCTGGACTGCCCAGCTCAGGACACCCTGATCCTAGTCTCCTACCCCCACCTCTATGAATACGACTTGCTTTGCTGGAAAGCCAGCTAGAGATTGTAATGCAGGTCATCAACAAAATCTTATCGAACCTCACCACACCTCTGGAGCCCACCCAACGCACACACCCTACACCCACAGTTACCAACACTAAACACACAAGCTCTCCAATGCTCAATGGCACAGCTGGAACACAACCCCCTTCTTGAACCAGCCTCAGAGACCCAAAAGAACAAGTGCTGCAATGTCCATGAGAGAGGTGACCGATCTTGCCAACTCTTATGACACATCTTCTATTGTCATCCCCAGCTCCCAGATCCAGGTTATCACTGGATTTGGAAGAGACCATGCCCCACCTAGAAAACAGAGGCCTCCAGCCTTACTCACTAATTTCCCCATGGCCCCCCTAACGAAGAAACTCAACAACAATGGGACGACCAACTGCATGCTCATAAACTGCAGATCGGCTACCAACCATGCAACAGAACTGGCAGAAACCATCCTCACCCATGACATTACATCACATTCATCACGGAAACGTGGTTGAATGAGTCCTCTTCCCCAATCATTGATATGCTTATGCCCCAGGGCTTCTCAATCATCAATAACGACAGAAAAAATCATTGTGGCGGGGGTATTGCAATCATCCACAAGAGCAACATCCCTGTAATGGAAACGGACTCCTTCAACTATAACACATTCGAATATCTAACCTCCACCATTAAAACAATTGATAACAAAACGATATACTACCATCTCCTCGCCCACCCGCCAGGCAACGCCCCCTCATTCAGAGAACACCTTTCCAACCTGATAACCCACTGCTCACTCTCGAACTCCAACAACATAATTCTAGGTGACCTCAACATACATTGGAATGAGGAAAATAACTCTCTGATCCAATCTCTGAATGAACTTCTACGCAACAACAACCTTACCCAACACTGCACAGAACAAACCTATAACACAGACTCAATCCTGGATGCCATCATAGCTCATGAAGACTCAGTCACTATTGACCACATCCTTCCTGTTGACTGGTCAGACCACCACATCATTCTATTCCACATCAACCAAACGATCCAATGCCTACCTTGTACACAGGATTCCCCCCATTGGGTGCGAAATCTCAGACAGATTCCCCTGGCGGACCTGGAAGAAAGGATAAGCTCACTCCTTCCCACCACCTCATGTGACCTTTTTGCAACTGATCTCACCTCGCATTACAACACAGCAATGACTTCCATACTTGACCAAATAGCTCTCTTGAAACAAAAAAGAGTCAGAAACATTCCATCTAGATCTTGGTTCAACATAGACCTAAACCCAGAAAGAAGACAACTAAGAGCTGCTGAAAGACTCTGGCGGAACAACCCGTCCACAATCCACCTCGAACAACTCAAGTCTGAATGCAGGAAATACAAAAAACACATCAAGAATGAAAAAACGTGATCACGTTGGATGCCACTAAGGCCTTCGACAGGGTGAATTGGGCATTCCTGTCGGGGGTCTTGGGGAAGTTCAACATAGGGGAGAGTTTTCGCAGAGCAGTGAGTCTACTGTATAGGAACCCAACAGCTTCTTTACTGGTCAATGGGGAATTGTCAGCCCCTTTTAACATCACTCGGGGAACCAGGCAGGGCTTCCCCCTCTCCCCTCTTCTATTTGATTTATATATCGAACCCTTTGCCCAACGGCTGAGGGACGACGTCAACATCAAGCCTTTTATCTATGGGAGATGGGAGAGGAAAGTAGCCCTGTACACTGATGACATTCTTATCTTCGCTTCAGATCTGCGTACAGCACTTCCCGCGGTCATCGCACTGGCACAAAACTACGGTGAGGTATCTGGATATCAAATTAATTCATCCAAAACCGAGATGATGCTGTGGAATGAGGCTGAGCCAGTGGCAGGGGCTCAGCTAAGTCAGTCTATGCGCTACCTGGGTCCTACTATCGTAAAAGACATAGATAAGATCGCACAGTTGAAATTTGACATTGTTGCGAGGGAGTGTAAAAGGCTTATGAGGTCTTGGTCATCGCTCCCCCTTTCCATCTTGGGTAGAGCTAACCTGGTTAAAATGTCTATTTTACCCAAAATAACCTTTTTATTCAATACCGTCCCGTTATACTTTGAACCCTCCATTTTAACAAAACTTCAAGGCCATATTAGTTCTTTTATCTGGAATGACCATATACCACAGATAGCATGGAAAAAGATCAGGCGTCGCAGGGAAAAGGGGGGCCTGGCAGCACCTGACTTACAACTTTATGCCTGGGCCTTTCAATTTTCCCACGCCAGGATGTTGCTTAAAATGCCGACCAACGTAGGGGTAGGCATTATGTTTGCCGCACTACTTAGAGGAGAGGGAGCAGGCCAGCAAGGTTTTTTGCTTAAATTTGGGGATCCTAAGTTTTAAAAAAAAGTTACATTGAAGATTTTGTTGGGATTCACAAGGACATGGGTTAAATTAAGAAGTGCCATTAAGGTGGGGTATTATGCAAGTAGGTCTCCACTGTGGGACTCCCCGGGTTGTCCGGCGTGGCTTCTTGATAGCCTGGCAACACCCTTGAGAGAGGCTGGTCTGGAGGTCTGGGGGGACCTTTACCTAGACGGTGTTTTGCTACCTTGGGACTACTTATCAGCTAGAGTGGGGTTGAGGCTATCTAGATTTAAATATCTTCAGATAGTGTGCTGGACCCATGCACAGAGTTCTGTTAGGGGTAGATTTAAAATGGGAGGGGATAGTAGAATATTGACCCTGATGATGGATAAACCTCCTGTAACTAAGGAGATCTCATTCTGGTACAATTTATTACTAGAAGAGGTGGATGGGGATTTTACCCTACCTGAAACATTGTGGAATTCCTCATTCATGGGGAAAGATCTTGAGGATATCTGGTACTCCTCCTTTAAGATCCTTTGGGACACAGTCAAGCCAGCGTGGTTGCGTAGGAACCATCTTTTTACGCTACATAGGGCGTACTATTCCCCACAGAGGTTATCCAGGTTTTCGACTGACACACTCGTGGCCTGCCCTAAGTGTGAGTTGCTTGCAGCCTCTGACCTACACATGTTCTTCGAATGCCCATCTTTGTCATCTTATTGGGACTCTATCAGTACTATGCTGTCAACATCTTTAGGGTATCGAATCTCAATCAACGCAATGCTAGCAATTTTCGGAACATCACCAGAAATACATGGTCCTGCCAAAAAACTTTTGTTTTACTGTATCCTGTTGGCAAGGAGAGAAATCTGCAAGAAATGGAAAGAAGCACTGCCTCCCACCCTGCTGGCTTGGCGTATATCAGTCCTGCAAACGTCTAAAATCGACCTAGCAAGATCTGGTAACCCTGAGCAACGGGGCTTCTGGCACCTCTTAAATTGGGTTTAGGTGTTTTCTCTTTTGACCGTGGGGTTTTTTTTGTTGTTTTTTTCCCCCCACAGTCCGATGATTAACGCTGCTTGGTCTGCTCTCCTCCCTCGACTCACCCAACGTCATGGCTTCCCCGATCTATAATGGGTGTTGAATAGCAGCAAAATCGCTCTTGAATAGTTAACACCTAGTGGTGCACCTTTTGGAGGGTTTGAACATTAATGAGTGCCAATCATAGTTGGTGAATGGCACTACCAGTCTACCTGGGACAGTATAGTTCGTTTCCCTCACCTAGTGCTCCTATGTGGTTTTCCAAGAGCAAAATGAGGACATAAAAAAAAAAAATGAAAAAACGTCCTTCTTCTGTGCTGCATTAGACAATGCCAAAAATCAGCCCAAAGAACTCTTCAATATCATCAGACAACAAACATCCAAGCCCTCCTCATCCACAGTGCAGGCTTCCAAAGAGCTATGTGATAACTTTGCCAACTTCTTCAATGAGAAAATCACCAAGATTGAGCTCTCACTGAATGACCACCGCTGACCTCCCAACGATAGCCTGCTCCCCGGAAAAGAAAAGAACAACCCACCCAGCCACCCCCCCTAACAACTGGAAATCTTTCAATCCCATCTTCGAAGCAGAGATCATCGAAATGATTACCAGTTCCAAATCCTAGGCACACATTTCTAACCATATTCCTGCCCAGCTGGCTAAAAAGCTCAAACTCACCCTTGCCCCACTCTGGACCAAGATTATAAATTATAGATTAGCAGAACCCTCCTGAGGCGAAAAGCCGGGAGCCACATTGCCAAATTTTTTATATTATTGTCACTATATTTCTGTGTTTTTAGACGCACTTACCCCCCTGGGCACTCTTCACTCCAGCAAACTGACACTCCGCACAGCTGATTGAACGCTGCCGCGGATGAGTGTTGGTTTCAATCTTGACGCCATTCATAGCCCAGCGGACATGCCCACTCGTGCTGGCCACGCCCCCTCTCCCGCTCATATAAACGCGCGCTGAATGATAGCGCCGCATTAGCAGAACCCTCCTGAGGCGAAAAGCCGGGAGCCACATTGCCGAATTTTTAATATTATTGTCACTATATTTCTGTGTTTTTAAACGCACTTACCCCCCTGGGCACTCTTCACTCCAGCAAACTGACACTCCGCACAGCTGATTAAACGCTGCCGCGGACGAGTGTTGGTTTCAATCTTGACGCCATTCCTGGCCCAGCGGACACGCCCACTCGTGCTGGCCACACACCCTCTCCCCACCTTTTTCTCCTCCATAAAATATGCTCATCCATCTTACGCGCAGCGGACGAGCGCAGCGGGTGCGACGATTGCGCGCCGAAGGCGCTCTCAAGGCAAGCTCGTCTGCGCTCGTCCGCGCCGAGGCCGGGCCTAGGGCCACCCCCCCTGACTCGCATGTGCCTCACACTTTGCTTAATATGGGCGCACTCACATATACTTCCGATCAACTCCTAAACCTTAAGGCCTCAGCGGACTTGCCCCATGCCTTACCACACCTGCTGTATACCAATTCTAGCATAGGTCCTCACAAATGTCCTACTTGCACTATCCCTACCCCTCCTACTATCTCCCCCCATCAGGTGTTAGCAGCACTTATCAATGTGAGATCCCTCCCCAAACACAAAATTGAAATCTCAGAATTCATTGATTTACATAACCTAGATCTACTATTCATTACTGAGACCCGGGGTGATGATTCCTCCGGTCCAGATTTCAAAGCGGCCACCCCGACAAACTACTGCCTTTGCAGACTAGATAGACATAAAAGAAAGGGTGGAGGGATAGCCATCATTTATAAAGACCACCTCAAAGTTACAATTACGGATTCTAAACATAGTGAGTGTGAGGCTTTTTCTTTTACCATTGGCCTCTCTGGTAAACAATCACTTACAGGCATGTTAATCTATCGCCCCCCCGGGTCTAGATTGAAATTTCTCACGAATCTCAGTAATCTAATCGAGTTTTCAGCAGGATCGCCACATTTTACCATACTGGGAGATTTCAACTTTCATCTTGAAGCGACTGACGACCCTGACACCTCGGTGTTAATTAACGACCTAGCAGCAGCCGGTCTTCAACAAATTGTCAAACAACCTACCCATAAAGCGGGACATACCTTAGATGGGTTATTTACCAGCAATCCACACATTTCTGTTTCTAAGGTTATCCCTCTTACTTGGACGGATCATGCAGCCGTCTGTTTCTCTATAAAACTTAACCCCCTTCCTATTCCCTCTATATCATCTTCTCCCATCTCCTTCAGAGACTGGAAAAACATTAATCCCTCTCATCTCGCGGCCATGATGTTCGATAGCACCACCACTAATGAACAGGATCCCATACTAGCTTCCAGCAACTATCTGAACAGCCTAAATATGGCCTGCAACAAGTTAGCTCCCATCAAAACCTCATATCGCAGCAGAAAGCTCCCCTCGGCCCCATGGTTTACGGAATCCTTACGACTGCAAAGACAACATTGCAGGAATCTGGAAAGGCATTGGCTCAGTCTCTACCTTCCTACGGACAAAATCGCCTACAAAAACGCCCTCTCTAAATATAAAAAACGTATTACCTCGGAAAAAACTCTTCATTACACTTCCCAAATCAATCAGGCGAAAAATTATGCAAGAGAATTATTTCAGGTGGTCACTCATCTTTCTAACCCACCCGCCCCTCGTTCTGATGGATCACAGACTCTCTGCGACTCTCTTGCCAATTTCTTTGAAGACAAAGTTAGTGCTATTTTTTCAGCCTTTACCCACTCTTCTTCTTCTACCACCCCCATGTTATCCCCTCCCAATAATGCGCCTAACTTCTCTATCTTCGAAGCTGCCACGGAGGAACAAGTCCGACAACTTGTCTCTCGCACTAAATCAGGATCACCTCTAGACCCTTGCCCTCCCGCCATCCTTAACCTCATCCCTGAAGCTATCTCCCCCGCGTTGACCACCATCTGCAATGCTATGTTTTTAACTGGCATATACCCCTCAGTCTGGAAGGAGGCTATCATAAAGCCACTTTTAAAAAAAAACTACTTTAGATCCCCTCCTTCCCGCCAGTTACCGACCCATTGCTTGTCTCCCTTTTCCAGCTAAAATTTTCGAAAAAAACATGAATATACAATTATCGAAATTTATAGATAACAATAACCTACTGGATGACACCCAATTTGGGTTCAGACAGGGGCATGGAACGGAGACTGCGCTATTAAAAGCAGCAGACGAAATAAGGATGACATTGGACAAAGGAGGAGCGGCAGTACTAATACTTTTGGATCTCTCCGCAGCCTTCGACACGGTCGATCATGTCATCTTGATTGACCGTGTCTCAGCCATAGGAATTAAGAATAAAGCCAAAGAACTTCTGGCCTCATTTCTGGCTGACCGTCCACAGACAGTGAAAATGGGCCATTTCACCTCCCAGACCTTTACTCTCCCCTGCGGAGTACCACAGGGCTCCTCGCTAAGTCCGACACTCTTCAACATTTATGTTTCGGACTTAGCAAGGGTAATAAAATCTTATGGAATCGCCCTCACAACCTACGCGGATGACACTCAACTGGTGTTATCTGTACACAACGATGGTACATCAGTTGTGGCAAATTTCCAAGAGGGAATGAGGGCAATCAATTCCTGGATGTCATCAAACTGTCTTAAATTAAACTCTGATAAAACAGAGGTGATGACATTCGGGAAACTGGAACCAATCTGGTCCCCTCAATGGTGGCCACCTGAGATGGGAGCTCCACCTCAACCTGTTACCAAGGTTCGTAACCTTGGAGTCATATTCGACAATAAAATGACTTTCCATCAACATGCCAACTCCGTGGTCTCCTCATCCTTTTATATCTTGAAAAGGATTAAAAAACTGATTCCATACTTACACCCTTCTGCGGGCAAAACTCTAATCAGTACTTTGGTTTCTCCAGAACAGATTACTGCAATGCTCTTCTTCTGAATGCCTCAACAGATTGCAGCTGGTCCAAAATGCCTCGGCCAGAATCCTACTTAGCATTCCTAAGTTCACATCCGTCTCCCCGTACATTCGACAGCTGCACTGGCTCCCAGTAAGGAGCCGGACAAAATTTAAGGCACTATGCATTGCATACAAAGCCATTAACAACTTGGGCCCACAATTTCTTAAAAATGCCTTCTGCCCGCTTGAACACTCAAGAACATTACGTTCTTCGTCAGCCCATCTGCTCAAAGTCCCACGTACAAGAAGGGCCAATTGTGGTGATAGATGTTTCACCATCTCCACAGCCAAACTCTGGAACACATTACCCCACTATATTAAAACCGCCCCCACGCTCATCAGTTTCAGAAAAAAACTAAAAACCTGGTTCTTTTCAGTATAATTTTCTGCCACAGTGACGGTTCTGTACTGCAAGCGCCGAGACACCCCTCGGGTATTTGCGTGCTATAAAAATCGCAATAAATAAATAGCTGCTTGAGAACTGGAGTCATGCGAGACTGCCTCAAAATCGTCTAAGTCACGCCACTACTAAAAAAAAGAGGCGCTGACCCAAATGATCTCAATAACTTCAGGCCTGTCTCCAATCTCCCGTTCCTAGCGAAAATCCTGGAAATATGTGTTCTCCTTCAACTCACCCAACACATTGACAGTAACAACCTACTAGACCCTCATCAATCAGGCTTCAGAAAAGGTTTCAGCACAGAGACAGTGATCCTGAATGTCATTGATGATGTCTACAAATCACTAGATATGGACCGATGCAGTCTACTCATACTTCTGGAACTATCGGCAGCCTTCGACACGGTTGACCACAAACATCTCATCAATTTACTTCAAGAAAGGGTCGGAGCTGAAGAGGTGGTCTTGCAATGGTTTACCTCCGTCCTGCAAAACCGCACCCAAAGAATAAAAACTGCATGTCTGACCTACTCCCCATTAGCAAGGGGGTCCCTCAAGGATCAGTCTTCTCCCCACAACTATTCAAAATCTACATGGAGCCTCTCACCAACATACTCAAAAAAGCCAATATTCCCTTCCATCTCTATGCGGATGATACCCAGATCTATCTAGAACCTTCCTCCATTGGTGACATTCAGAGAATAAACGACACCCTAAAAGAAGTTCAACACTGGCTATCCCTAAACCACCTGATACTCAACCAAGATAAGACAGAAATCCTTCTCATATCCAACCAGGAGCAGACCCCCCAAATCAGAGAATAGCTAAAATCTATTGATGCTCTCAAATGCAATCTCACCCCAGCCGACTCAATAAAATCACTGGGAATCACTCTGGACCCAAACTTAGACATGATCAAACATATCAAGAACACTGAAAAGAGTGCTTTCCTCGACCTAAAACTACTCTACAAAATAAAACCCTTCCTCCCTCCAAACGACCTCAAACAGGCAACTCACGCCCTGGTGCTGTCCAGGTTGAATTACTGAAACACAACCCTCACAGGCACAGTAAAATCCCACTTAGCTCCCCTCAGATCAACTCTTAATGCAGCAGCCAGGATGGTCACTGGAGTAAAGAAATATGAACACCTATCCCCTGCTCTCAGAGAGTTAAAATGGCTCCCAATCAAATTGCGTGCCAACTTCAGAACTGCCTGTCTCACACACAAAGCTCTGCACACTGGGAAACCTGCCTACCTGGTCCCCGAAACTCAATAAGGCCGGTCAAACAAGGACCCTCAGGAGTACGAGCACTCTACTTCTAATTTCCCCGGAAACTCGCAAACAAAAAACCCTATCACGCTCCTTCTCTGGAAATGAGCCCAAAATCTGGAACTCCATCTCAGTCCACATCAGGACCATCCCCTCCTTCTTCAATTTCAAAAATCAGCTCAAAGACCTCTTCCTCAACCGTACTCTCCCTAACGTAGAATCTTGCCCATTGCAGCATTTAGTCACATTGATAATGAAGGCTTCCACATCATGTACCTCTCAACTCGCTCCTTTGTCCCTCATCCTTGAACTGGACGCGTCACGACTCAATTGGTCTACTATTGTTACACTGTATGTTCGATTGTTATACTGTGTGTTCGATTTCCTCACTATAAATGTTGTAAAGCGCTCCGATACCTTTGGGTCTGGCTAGCGCGATATAAAACTCTTAAAATAAAATAGAAAATAAAATAAATAAGAACATGCTAGGTGCACATGACTGTTTTGGTGGCCCGAGAGGGCCGGCCAAGCACTCATGCTCACATAGGGAGTGCAAACCACTCCTCCCCCTGCTCTTAGACCAGCGCCGCCCCACAATGACGCAGCAACGGGAAAACATAAAATAATAATAACCTCGAGTAATTATCATTTTATTTTTCCTTTTTTACTCTGCATAAAGCAGTGAGGTGACGCTCCTCCGTCTTAGTGGAGGAGCTGCCACTGGAATAATGGATTATAGGAGAGTCCGGGTTGAGAGAAGTTGTCTGGGTGGACCGGAAGACGGGAGAGTGGGTGAGAGGTGCTATGGGAGGACAGAGAGGGGGATTGTATGGGGTCATAGGAGGGCCTGAGGGTCAGTGTTGTATGGGAAGAGGAGGAGGTAGGTTTTGAGGTAGCATTTGTGTTGGCAGTTGTATCGAACTGTGAAGAATGTTTCCGGGAAGTCTCTCAAGATCCTGTGCTTCATGCTTTTCAAGATGTGTTTAGAAAGACTTGGGGGGTATTTGTGTAGGAGAGTAGGATCTACTTACTATGGTTACCCCCCACTTTTTGCTGGTGTTTCACTGTTTTTCTACTTTAGTCTGGCTGGGTCCTGCTATCCAGGACCCCAGCTTAGGTGCTTCCTCTCTAAAATTATTGCATGTACTTTAGGTACACTCCAATGGGTCACTGGGGTACCCTTGTGAGTCCCTAGTATATGGTACACTGTGTACTCACGGCATAGGTACCTCAGAGGCCTACCAGGGGCTGCAGCATGTATTATGACACCCCTGGGAAGCCTCCCAAAATGACACTACAGGACTGCTACTGCAACCTGGGTAAGGTGGTGCATGCACCCCTTACTAAGATATAGGTTACCTATATCTACCTTTAATCACTGACACATATAAACCTATCAGTCACTTCTATGGCAGGCCTTATCAATCCTGAAGGCAGAGTGCTTGGTTTTGTGTGAGAGAGTGCCCATGCATGAGCAGGACCCCTCTGCAGCGTTCGGAGCCTATTCTCTGAGGCTGTTCTTTGATGTAGCCAGACCATATACTCTTAAGTGCATTATAACCTTGCGGTAAATGCTAACTTTGGGAATGGCTGCATGGAAACATGTCGTGTTTGGTGTCAACGATTCAGAAAAGGGGGTGGTGAAGAACAGAGTGTCTGAATTAAGCAGACCACTCTTACCCAGTCCAAAGATCAGGGCTTGATCCATCACCGTTATTTAGCTCACTGCCCCATCCCAGCTCAGAACCTGGCTATATGCAAATTAGTCTGTCCCTGGCCCAGTGCATCATGGGAACAGGGCAGACCAAACTACCAAGCCAATTCTTCACCAGAAAGGAGACAAGCTACCGGGGACCGGTTTCTGGCATTTCAGCCTCGTCGGCCAGGCTTGCTTGAATCCTGATGGAGCAGTGAGCAAGGGACTCATGTCTGAGTATACCCTGCCACACCTATAGTGGCCAAAAACGATTCAGAAAAGGGGGTGGTGATGAACAGAGTGTCTGAATTAAGCAGACCACTCTTACCCAGTCCAAAGATCAGGGCTTGATCCATCACCGTTATTTAGCTCACTGCCCCATCCCAGCTCAGAACCTGGCTATATGCAAATTAGTCTGTCCCTGGCCCAGTGCATCATGGGAACAGGGCAGACCAAACTACCAAGCCAATTCTTCACCAGAAAGGAGACAAGCTACCGGGGAGCGGTTTCTGGCATTTCAGCCTCGTCGGCCCGGCTTGCTTGAATCCTGATAGAGCAGTGAGCAAGGGACTCATGTCTGAGTATAACCTGCCACACCTATAGTGGCCAAAAACGATTCAGAAAAGGGGGTGGTGATGAACAGAGTGTCTGAATTAAGCAGACCACTCTTACCCAGTCCAAAGATCAGGGTTTGATCCATCACCGTTATTTAGCTCACTGCCCCATCCCAGCTCAGAACCTGGCTATATGCAAATTAGTCTGTCCCTGGCCCAGTGCATCATGGGAACAGGGCAGACCAAACTACCAAGCCAATTCTTCACCAGAAAGGAGACAAGCTACCGGGGACCGGTTTCTGGCATTTCAGCCTCGTCGGCCCGGCTTGCTTGAATCCTGATGGAGCAGTGAGCAAGGGACTCATGTCTGAGTATACCCTGCCACACCTATAGTGGCCAAAAACGATTCAGAAAAGGGGGTGGTGATGAACTGAGTGTCTGAATTAAGCAGACCACTCTTACCCAGTCCAAAGATCAGGGCTTGATCCATCACCGTTATTTAGCTCACTGCCCCATCCCAGCTCAGAACCTGGCTATATGCAAATTAGTCTGTACCTGGCCCAGTGCATCATGGGAACAGGGCAGACCAAACTACCAAGCCAATTCTTCACCAGAAAGGAGACAAGCTACCGGGGACCGGTTTCTGGCATTTCAGCCTCGTCGGCCCGGCTTGCTTGAATCCTGATGGAGCAGTGAGCAAGGGACTCATGTCTGAGTATACCCTGCCACACCTATAGTGGCCAAAAACGATTCAGAAAAGGGGGTGGTGATGAACAGAGTGTCTGAATTAGGCAGACCACTCTTACCCAGTCCAAAGATCAGGGCTTGATCCATCACCGTTATTTAGCTCACTGCCCCATCCCAGCTCAGAACCTGGCTATATGCAAATTAGTCTGTCCCTGGCCCAGTGCATCATGGGAACAGGGCAGACCAAACTACCAAGCCAATTCTTCACCAGAAAGGAGACAAGCTACCGGGGAGCGGTTTCTGGCATTTCAGCCTCGTCTGCCCGGCTTGCTTGAATCCTGATGGAGCAGTGAGCAAGGGACTCATGTCTGAGTATACCCTGCCACACCTATAGTGGCCAAAAACGATTCAGAAAAGGGGGTGGTGATGAACAGAGTGTCTGAATTAAGCAGACCACTCTTACCCAGTCCAAAGATCAGGGCTTGATCCATCACCGTTATTTAGCTCACTGCCCCATCCCAGCTCAGAACCTGGCTATATGCAAATTAGTCTGTCCCTGGCCCAGTGCATCATGGGAACAGGGCAGACCAAACTACCAAGCCAATTCTTCACCAGAAAGGAGACAAGCTACCGGGGACCGGTTTATGGCATTTCAGCCTCGTCGGCCCGGCTTGCATGAATCCTGATGGAGCAGTGAGCAAGGGACTCATGTCTGAGTATAGCCTGCCACACCTATAGTGGCCAAAAACGATTCAGAAAAGGGGGTGGTGATGAACAGAGTGTCTGAATTAAGCAGACCACTCTTACCCAGTCCAAAGATCAGGGCTTGATCCATCACCGTTATTTAGCTCACTGCCCCATCCCAGCTCAGAACCTGGCTATATGAAAATTAGTCTGTCCCTGGCCCAGTGCATCATGGGAACAGGGCAGACCAAACTACCAAGCCAATTCTTCACCAGAAAGGAGACAAGCTACCGGGGACCGGTTTCTGGCATTTCAGCCTCGTCGGCCCGGCTTGCTTGAATCCTGATGGAGCAGTGAGCAAGGGACTCATGTCTGAGTATACCCTGCCACACCTATAGTGGCCAAAAACGATTCAGAAAAGGGGGTGGTGATGAACTGAGTGTCTGAATTAAGCAGACCACTCTTACCCAGTCCAAAGATCAGGGCTTGATCCATCACCGTTATTTATCTCACTGCCCCATCCCAGCTCAGAACCTGGCTATATGCAAATTAGTCTGTCCCTGGCCCAGTGCATCATGGGAACAGGGCAGACCAAACTACCAAGCCAATTCTTCACCAGAAAGGAGACAAGCTACCGGGGACCGGTTTCTGGCATTTCAGCCTCGTCGGCCCGGCTTGCTTGAATCCTGATGGAGCAATGAGCAAGGGACTCATGTCTGAGTATACCCTGCCACACCTATAGTGGCCAAAAACGATTCAGAAAAGGGGGTGGTGATGAACAGAGTGTCTGAATTAAGCAGACCACTCTTACCCAGTCCAAAGATCAGGGCTTGATCCATCACCGTTATTTAGCTCACTGCCCCATCCCAGCTCAGAACCTGGCTATATGCAAATTAGTCTGTCCCTGGCCCAGTGCATCATGGGAACAGGGCAGACCAAACTACCAAGCCAATTCTTCACCAGAAAGGAGACAAGCTACCGGGGACCGGTTTCTGGCATTTCAGCCTCGTCGGCCCGGCTTGCTTGAATCCTGATGGAGCAGTGAGCAAGGGACTCATGTCTGAGTATACCCTGCCACATCTATAGTGGCCAAAAACGATTCAGAAAAGGGGGTGGTGATGAACAGAGTGTCTGAATTAAGCAGACCACTCTTACCCAGTCCAAAGATCAGGGCTTGATCCATCACCGTTATTTAGCTCACTGCCCCATCCCAGCTCAGAACCTGGGTATATGCAAATTAGTCTGTCCCTGGCCCAGTGCATCATGGGAACAGGGCAGACCAAACTACCAAGCCAATTCTTCACCAGAAAGGAGACAAGCTACCGGGGACCGGTTTCTGGCATTTCAGCCTCGTCGGCCCGGCTTGCTTGAATCCTGATGGAGCAGTGAGCAAGGGACTCATGTCTGAGTATACCCTGCCACACCTATAGTGGCCAAAAGCGATTCAGAAAAGGGGGTGGTGATGAACAGACGGGAAGCTTGTTTCCTTCCCAGTGTAAGAATTGGCTTGGTAGTTTGGTTTGCCCTGTTCCCATCATGCACTGGGACAGGAACGGACTAATTTGCATATAGCCAGGTTCTGAACTGGGATGGTGCAGTGAGCTAAAAAACGGTGTTGGATCTAGCCCTGATCTCTTGACTGGGTGAGAGTATTCTGCTTAATTCAGAAACTCTGTCCATCACCACCCCTTGTTGTTAAATATTTTGTCCACCCTAAGCGTGGAAGGGTATACTCAGATGTGAGTCCCTTGCTCATTGCACCATCAGGATTCAAGCAAGCCGGGCCGACGACGGCTGAAATGCCAGAAACCGGTCCCCGGAAGCTTGTTTCCTTCCCAGTGTAAGAATTGGCTTGGTAGTTTGGTTTGCCCTGTTCCCATCATGCACTGGGACAGGAACGGACTAATTTGCATATAGCCAGGTTCTGAACTGGGATGGTGCAGTGAGCTAAAAAACGGTGTTGGATCTAGCCCTGATCTCTTGACTGGGTGAGAGTATTCTGCTTAATTCAGAAACTCTGTCCATCACCACCCCTTGTTGTTATATTTTGTCCACCCTAAGCGTGGAAGGGTATACTCAGATGTGAGTCCCTTGCTCATTGCACCATCAGGATTCAAGCAAGCCGGGCCGACGATGGCTGAAATGCCAGAAACCGGTCCCCGGAAGCTTGTTTCCTTCCCAGTGTAAGAATTGGCTTGGTAGTTTGGTTTGCCCTGTTCCCATCATGCACTGGGACAGGAACGGACTAATTTGCATATAGCCAGGTTCTGAACTGGGATGGTGCAGTGAGCTAAAAAACGGTGTTGGATCTAGCCCTGATCTCTTGACTGGGTGAGAGTATTCTGCTTAATTCAGAAACTCTGTCCATCACCACCCCTTGTTGTTAAATAGTGTTGGGTGTCAAACACCTTGGAATCCTACCCCCCTCGCCAGTCCTGGCTGCGGGGGTAGAATTGCACCCTTCTATAGGGAGAGACATGTGCACACTGGTCTAACCGGAAAATAGTTTAAACGAGTCCCAGCATCACAAAATGGATGCTGCAGCCGCAGACACGCGCCTGCCCTCCTGCTGCTGAACAAGACTCTGGCATGGGAGGCCTGGACAATAGGTTTCCTGTCACAGGGAGGTGTAACCACCTCCCAGACAGGCTATTGTGTATTGGGGCTGGGTGGGTGCACTCTGAGAATGCTTTGAAGTCAGCACTGGGGGCACATTTGGTGTCCCTGTGCATAGCCCAGTTCAAACCGGTTGCAGGGGCTACCAACCCCTGCTCTGGTGTGAAACTGGACAAAGGAAATGGGTGTAGCCACCCCTCTTTCCTGACCCTCCCATAGGTGGGTCCCCAGAGTATGCCCAACCCCTTTTCTTAGTATAAGTAAGGGACCCCTGGCAACAGGACTTTAGCTTACACCTGGACGAAACTCGGACACTGAATCCTGGAACTTCGGTGCTCTGCTAAAGACTAGAGGACGGAAGAGTCTCCCTTGGGGTCAAGGAGTGACTTCCCTGCTCAAGCAGGCACCAACTAAGCATCTTGCCAGTCTGCATTTCCAAAGTTCCTGATGGACTCCGAAGTATTTGTGACACAGGAAGAGGATTTCCAGACTTCTCAGAGGCCGACACGAGTCCCCAGCAAAGCTGAGACCCGCAGCCCTCACGAGTGACGTGGAACCGAAACTCTTGGACACCATGCACATTTGCTAGTGCATTGACTTGCCGAGCTTTCTTAAAGTTGTGCTTTCGGTTACTTGTAGCCCAAGCCCTGAGCATCATCTGCACTGAAGATTGTGGGCCTACACTCCACGAGTGTTCCGTGAGCCTGCTTCTTGCATTTCCACTTGAGGCTCCTTTACGATCCCTGGTCCGTCAACTGGTGGGTCCCCTCGAAAGTAACTTTACTTTTCCTTGGGCTTTCCTGGTTGCTCCAGACGTGCTCTGACTCCCTACCAAGTGGTGAGTCCCTTAAACCTTGCTGGCTTGCAGCCAAGCCTATCTCTGCTTTCTGCGTGGGTTGCTGTTGCAAAGGCTTGTTGGGTCCAATATGGAAACCAACACCGCAGCACTCGACATCCTTTGTGGGACAGCTCGAATCCAGAACCAGGTTGTCGTCGACGCCTCCTGGTCCTCGTGGCTGAAGAGTCAGGCTTCACCTTCTTCACCTGAAATCACCCGACATCGGTGGGAATCCGCCAATCGTGCTCCTGGTCACTGACAAGTGACCCAGACTCTGTCCCCTCTGCTTTCAGGTTCTCCTCATCTTTGATCCAGGCTTGGATCACACCGGACACTTTCCAACTGGACGCCAGCAGCACTTTGCAGCAGATCGCCATTGAAAATGACAACAAAACCTGAAACCAAAAGACACCTATGCACCCGGCTTCCCTGGGTGAGGTAACTCGAGTACTCCGGTGCTCCCGTGGGTGTTGGCTCTAGAACCCCTAGTTCTAAAGGGGTTTGCTCCAAGTCCTCTTCTAAGTGTCCTTAACCGCGACTTTCCCCATAAAAGTTAATGGTGATTGGCAGCTGTGTTCACACACTGCACGCACCCCTCATGGGTCTCTGTGTCACTACCTTGGGTGGTTCTTGGTGGCCCCTGCGGTTCTAAATTTCTAGGCATTGGGTCAATGCAATTCATGTTTCTTATACCACTTTCTTAATATATGGTTTGGTACGCCGCTAGTGCTCAACGTATATTGTGCTAATTTACTGTGTGTTATTAAGTTTACTGAATGTACTTTTGCCTCTAGCTTCATAAAGAGACTAGTGGGATGTGTTTAGGATAAATACATATATTTTTTATATATACCAGGTGTGGTTCTCCTTTCATGTGGTCATTCACGAGATTATAGACTGGTAAAACAAGCTGCTTTACATTCCTTCAAGACTTAGCCTGAAGGCTGCTCTCCACAGCTACCAGTAGGATAGCTTTCTATTAAGGTTGTCTTTTATCTACCACCAATAAGGGTCGTTTGGACTGGTGCAAGGTTCCCACTAGAATAGTGGACAGCATATGCCAGGCCAACTTCTCACAATTTGATCTTGAAAGCATCGGTGCCAGATCGGAAAAGGGGTAATGGGGGTAGCTGGTGGCAATGGGTGCTGTTGACAAGTTGGACGCTGATGCTAGGAAGTTACAGGTATTGACCTAAGCAACCATTGCTAGGATAAAGATGGTCATCAATAGGTCATTCACAGCCTTATGAAGAGCACTCTGATCTTCGGGTTCGAAGGAGACCTCATTTGATAGACTTAGTAAGATAGGTAGATGAAGCTAGGATTAGGATCCCAAAGTCATCGATATGAAGAGCTGGGTAGTTGAGGAGAATTAAGTATTTGTAGTCACACAGGGGAAGGTGCTTATGGTAAGTGAACACAGTGTCCAAAGGGTAAATGGTGTAAAGCAGGAGTTAATGACTGGGCATAGCCCTGGTTCAAGTGTGGGGGCTGATGGCTTGCTTTTCCCCCAGCCACCTCCAGAGAGGTCTCTGGTGGGGTAGGCTGTAGAGAAGGTTTAGGACTTCAGGCAGGGACTGACATTTCAAAAGGAGTGCAGGTGTCTGCCCAGCAGTGTGTGAGCATAGAATTGCAGTCCTTCTTAAGGCGACTGCCTGGTCCCAAGATTGCGGCTTTTGGAACGGATGTACGACATTACAACGCATGCTTTTACATCGCATGCTTTTACAACGCGGTTTTTACAACGCATACCATTACAACGCATAGTGCTTTTGGGCGCTGGATAGTGAATAGTTTAATTTACTATTCCAACTCCAGTCCCCGTGGATAGTAGGGAAGGTTATTGGATAGTAAATTAACCTATTCCCTATCCTAGAGCGCCCCCCAGCGCAATGCGTTGTAATGGTTTGCGTTGTAAAAGTTGCGATGTAAAGGCACTGCGTGGTAAAAGTTGCGTTGTAAATGATGTTTCCCTTTTGGAACATATGTTTTGCCCAGCTGAGGACAAGCAGAGACTGCTGGTGTATTGAGAGTGGTCGACCGGCTCTGCGGCCATTGGTTCTTGTCTATAGTTTGCCCAACCATGGGCAAAAAGAGAAGTGCAGTTTTTCTGACGACCACCGCCTGATTTAAAAATGGTGGCTGTTGTAACCGGGTTAGAGGCCTCGAGAGAGGATCAGGCAAAAATGGGGGCTGTAGTGGCACAACGCCAATTCGAGGATGTGGCATGAGAGGGAGTGGGCATGTGAGCATACGGCATGATTTCCTCAGATATCTACGAGCTGAATAACAAAATCCATTTCTGCGACCATCTTGTCTGTAGATGGGCTTCCTGAACTTCGTGACATAACAAGTAATACACTATTAATCATAATCAATTAGGTGCCACTGGGTATCTGAATCTCACATTCTTTAATTAGGAGCATTCTGGTGACCCTGTATAAGTGTTAAGGGCTGTCAACAGTCCTGGAGGCCATTTTAACTTCTCTGACCTTGATCTTGGCTGTGACAGGACAGTGAGGAAGCAGGCCGATCCTGTGGCAGCTCCAGGCTCACGTGGTGAAATGGAGGAGGTAAAACCCCAGTAGTCCCGTGTGGGATCATCTAGGCAGCATCCGGATGAGTGGCAAGCCGCGGCAGCGCTCGGTCGCATGGGGCAGCAGCTTTAGGCGGCCATCTTGGTTACTTTATTTAAGTCAATTACTAAAAGTGTGGCGGAATGTGTCTGTATATAGTGAAAAGCCCTTCGCAAATGGTTGCCTGGTCATCTTTAAACCGCTTGTTGTTGTATTTGGGTTTAAACTAGTAGAAATAAGGTGAAATATTTGGCCAGATAGTGTTACATTGTGTAAAAATTAGAAAATAATAATGTAATATTAGGGTAAATGTGCCCCATTGCACCACATAATTTCCCTTTTCTTGACATTATATGAACCAATGCTGCCACTGAATTTGGTCCTTCCTGGAAGTATAATTCCAGTAGCCCTGCTTATATTCTCATGTCTCTTGACATGTTCGAATGAGCACCTAGAAAACTGATGTGTGTACTGCTATTTTCTTTACAAACCCATGCTTTCTACACAGTGAATTTTGCTTTAAGCCGTTATGTTCTTTTCAAATGCTTTTAAGGTATGCCTTTGTTCCTAAAAGCTTACTACTTTGTGTCCTGTCATGCTTGCTATGTACACAAACAAAAACATGGTTAGTGATGTGCAATACAATCTTTGCTGTATGTACTTTTATTTTCGTAACTTAAACCTTTTTGGGTTCTTAGTCTTCTTGTTATTTTCTATATAGAAGTGATCTTTATGTACTGTGTGCACGCTGTTGGCACTGCTGTTTGACTACTTTAATGCTAATAATTGTCCCACATAGTTTGGCCATCTGTAGGCTTCTCTTGGTATTGTTCTAACGTTGGTATTGTTCTAATCTTGCTCTAACAGTGCATGTCTCATGTTTGACAGATGTAATGGTGTTTCTTGATTTCCATGGTGTGATCTGTGCTTGAAGTACAATTGGTTTTGAGGAACTATGACATTTATTTTTTTTAATGTCTGCAAGTATACCTGTTCGCATGCATGCACACAAGTAATAGTCTCAGAAAAGTTTATTATTCTTATCCAGAAAATTAAAAAGAAACATCATTGGGAATTTCCAACAGCTCTGCAGCCAGTGTCCGACCTATTGGCTTTGACAATGCTTATTTTAAATATTTTTGTAATAAAGATTTACATAAACATTATTTAAAAAATATTGAAGACTCAAACGATCAGTGGTATACTGGTGCCACATATATTAAACATAAGTACAAATCTAAGGACGGTGCTGCAAGGTGAGAAGAACCACCAACCTCCCCAAAAAAGTTGTGGCCTAGGCTAACACAAAGATAAATCAAATCCTCAGCACACGTCTGCAAGTTCAACACAATAGTGATTCAAAATAGTGTGCACACATAAGAAACACAGTATTCAAAAATCTTTTTATCTTCTTTATTCCTTTTTCTTCTGTTATCTCACAACAGTTCTCTGTCAGCCAACACGTGTTTCGTCGCAAACATAAGGAATTCGTCCCTCGCAGTAGTGGTTCCTCCAAGGAGTGTTGCTGGGTGGTGGGGTGGGGCAGGGGAGGGGCAGAGTGGAGAGTAGTAAACTCCGGCATATGGCCGAACAGAGGTAAGTAAATAAATAAATAAATAAAATGAATTACAATGCGGGAGCTGCGTCGCCATTTGTCGTTCCAGCGTGCCCAATGTAATTTGTTTTATTTCTTTTCTTACCTCTGTTCGGCTGTATGCCGGAGTTTACTACCACCCACCCTGCCCCTCCCCCATCCCGCCTCACCGCCCCGCAGCACTCCCTCGAGGAGCCGCTACTGGTCCCTCGACTCAAGGCTGAGTAAGAAAAGGAAAATTGACCACTGTAACACCTTACAGAAACTGGTGCGCATCATTCATTTAAGGTCAAGCTACAACCGTTTCGTTTCGTGAATGAGAGAAACTGGAGCACTCTTTTGGAGAATATTTTTGAAATGTTTAACTGTTTTCTCGTTTGTTCATGTTTTCAACTGTAATTGGCAACAAGCTCACTACAGATACATGAAATAATTTTTCACTTCAAGCCATAAGAATTAGTGCATAACATTTTTATGTACGCATTGTCATTGTGAGAAAATGACATTCATCATGAACTGAAATTTCACAAAATCTTGCAGATGGCTTGTTTGTATTTTAAATTGTAAGAGTTTGGTTCAATATACAGGCTTGAATTGGTAGAAAGTACTTTGAAACGTGGAGAGCAAGAGTGACTGAGAAGAGCAAGTTAAGACACATTAGTAAGGGTGAGAACTAGGGGTGGGCGCAACTCGTGTAATTTTGTGTTGCGTCATCACAAGCAATGACCTAAAAATTCCCTGAGATTACGCAAGAAGAAAAATTCTGCATTTAACTTAATTTTCTTAGCAAAAAATGTCCTCTCACGTCCAAAAAGGACGCAAGCATGAATTTTGTGCAAAAACAATCTCTAAATGCAACAGAACATGAATAGCGAGTGCGAGCAGCCGTGCACGCTCGCTAAATGGGCACTTTGGTTAGGAGTTTCCCCCAATGTACTCCTGGCATTTAGCTTTAGTTTCTTGGCACAAAAAAGCACCCTTGTGTCGGCTGCGGGCTGAAGTTTCTGTAAATAGTGATGATTTTGTTGCTGAAGAATTCAGAGAGAATGTTGCAGAGCTCCTGTGAGAGGGTGATCCAATTTGGAGGAAGCCAATAGTGGGATGAAATCTTTCACTATGTCAAAGATTTCTTAGGTGCTGTTCATGGTGGCATTGATGCAGTCCACCAGAGCGGCACATTTGGTGGTCGGGATCATTTGGTGGTAGCATCTTAGGGCCATTTTGGAGGTGCTCCTATCTGCATTGTACTGGCTCATTCTCCATTGGTGCTCCAGTTGTTTGCAGTGGTGTTTCATCAGCCTGAATTCCTCCGTCCACCAACTGGCCTGGGGTCTATATATTGTTGTATTGCTGTGTTTGAGGGAGGGAGGGAGTTGGCACAGGAGGTGATCAAATTGTTTAAATTCCTTCGGGCTTGTGGGATGCTGTTGCTGTGTTTATGTTGGTGGGTAGTGACAACAGTGGTCCAGTCCTTGTCAGTGATGCTCTTCTAGTTTCAATGGGCTGGTCTGGTGGTGATGCATATTTGTTGGACAGGGGCAGGTATTCTGAACTTGACAAGGGCGTAGTCTGTCCTGGGGACATGATGTGGGCTCTTCCACTTAGATGTTGCTGAAGTTGGTAAAAATAGGGTTAAGGAGGTGTCCAGCGACGTGAGTAGATGAGAGGTGTAGGGAGAGGGGTGAAAGCCCTGTTGAGTGAGTATGGAGACTGCCCAGAAGAGTGTGGGGTGAGTGACAGAAAGTCAAACACTGTCTAACCAGTCTCAGGAGGGTGATGTGAGGTACTTTTGCAAGGCACTGGATGTTGAGGCAAATAGTAGCCTGTTGGTGTTAAAAAAAAGCTACTCTTATGAGTCCTGCAAGAGCCCTCGCTCAGATTGGCTGACTTCAAAACAAACAGAAAGGAAACCCTGACCCCCTAGGGCATCGCAATCCCAGCGGGTGTCTCGCGAGAGCCAGCGCAGCCCCCTGTTCTCCTGTGAGAGTCTCGCAGGAGCACAGGATGATGAGCTGGCTCCCCAGCGCCTAACCTTGAGAGCCACCTGGGATGGAGAAAAAGGACCACATGTGATGGAGGGGCGGCTCCTCCGTTGGAGCGGAGGAGCATAGCTTCCCATTAATGACCCCCCAAAGATGAAAAATAAAATGGTAATACACTACTATTTTATTTTTCAACCTCCTGTCCTGAACCGAGCATCCGGACAGGGCGGGCCGCTACTGAATGACTGGTTCTGAAAGGTGGGTAACCCAATATACCCTTGCGGGCTTGGGCAAAACAATATATATCAGAAAAGTACCAGCAAGGGTTGTATTTGGACATTCAAGGTTTGCAGTAAGTTAAGGCCTGTGTTGCTAGAACTCTTAACCAGAAGTAATCAGTAACTGTTATTATTGCAATACGATAATGAAGTTTGGAAGACACTCAAAAGACTACCACACTAGTCATGAGGCTATTCACAATTTAAAGATGACAAATCTGTTCATCGGATAAATTTCAGAGAAAATGATAAAAAGCAACACAAAAGTGAAATTTCCCAAAAAAGTTATTTTTATATTTTTCAAATCAATTCAAAAACTTGTTGAGGTACACGATCAAAATTAATTATACATGAATCTTAAGTACAAGGAAACAGAAAAAATCATTCCATAAATACATAAGATAAGAAATCCAGTCTTAGATTCACTTTTGTGTTGCTTTTTATAATTTTCTTTGAAATGTATCCGATGAACAGATTTGTCATCTTTAAATTGTGAATAGCCTCATGACTAGTGTGGTAGTCTTTTGAGTGTCTTCCAAACTTCATTATCGTATTGCAATAATAACAGTTACTGATTACTTCTGGTTAAGAGTTCTAGCAACACAGGCCTTAACTTACTGCCAACCTTGAATGTCCAAATACAACCCTTGCTGGTACTTTTCTGATATAGCTACTGAATGACAGCAGCAGAGAGGAGGGTGGGCTGTGTTTGCACTTTTCATAGTGCACATGTCCCTTTGGCCATTCAGCTTGCGAAAGCCAGCCAGACATGGGCATTTTGAAACCTCTAGTCCAGCTGTCTTAAGACAGCTGGGTCAGAGTAACGGCAGGGCTCCTGTGTCCTTGGGAGCGGCAAGTGAGCCGCTCCTTCCAATAAGGACACTGCTCTCACAGCATGAGAGCAGCTACAGGATTGGTGCCCGCACTGCCTTTCTGGAGAATTTTCTTGATCTTGTATCTTTCCTTGCTGATGGTCATAATCATTCTTATTACATTGTCATCTTTTCTGTTTTCGATGTCTTTATCTTTGTTGATTAACGTTGAAGCACGTGTTAACTCCTGAGCTCGAAGCAGAGAAGATGACAATGTAATAAGAATGATTATGACCTACAGCAAGGAAAGCCACAAGATCGAGAAAATTCTTCAGAAATATTGGAATATCCTTAAAAAAGATCTGGATATTGGAAACAAAATTGGTGAGAGACCAATGATAACGTACCGCAAAGTACTGTCACTTAAAGACAAACTTGTCAGAAGTCATTTTTCCAGAGAAAAATCCAGCAATTGGCTCAGCAAACAACAAACAGACTTTATACATTGTAACAAATGAAAAGCTTGCAAAATTGGTCACAACATGAAAGAAGTGAAGGACTTCAGAGGAAGAATCTTCCACATAAGAGACAAAATAATGTGTGCCTGGAAAGCAAACATAACGTGGGCAACACTTTTTACCGGGGCCCCGCAACATGGGCAGTCCTTTGGTGTTTGATTGCATGGGTGCCATTTTGCTGTTGTCTCGCTGACAGGAAGCGTACCAAACCTAAAATGGATGTATAACATCCTGTCCCGAGGGACCAGAATTCTATCTAAAAATGGCCCTAAATGTCTGGTCTGTTTGTGGAGATACAATTCTGCAGTTAGTCTCCCCAAATCTGGTTTGCTGGATTCTTGCTGTTCCACCCATTCCCAATATAAACGTTTCAGCTCCTCTTTCCTAGCTTGGACCTGCTTGTCCCAATGCGCTTGAAGCCCCAATACTGACATAATTTACCTAACATTGGAGATCCAACCTATTTGTACTAACTGTATAACCTCAGAGAGGACTTCTGCATAGGGTCGGACTCTGGGGTCCACCTAATGTGAGCCCAAAAGAGCAGCGGGCGAAGCCTTGCTACATCGCCAATCGATCGCCTACCCATATCTAGCATAAGCGGAGTATGGGGAATGTTTTGAGGCAGCATTACTAAATCACTGAAAAACGTATGCTCTGATCTGCAGAGATCGTGGGCCTTGTCAAATCCACATAGCTCTGCTCCATACAGTGCTGTACTGACTGCTTTGGCGTCATAAACCTAGGGGACTGGGGCTTCCGGCTTGCTATGTGAGGAACGGTGTTCCCTCCCACGTGATCCCACTACTCGCTTGTGACATATCAACAGCTTTGCTAGGTGGGGCTTCCATGACAATTTATCAGAGAGTCGGACACCAAGATAGTCAAAAGTGCCAACTCTTTCCAAGGGTGTCCCGCCTAGCAGGGGGCTACCTTTGTAGGACTTATGGGGGTTAAAGGCCATACATTTGGTTTTTAAGGTGTTAATAACTAGTCATGGTGTTACAGAAAAGTTGGAACCTATTGAGTAGTCGCTGCAACCCCAATGGAGTCTTTGAAACCAGCAGGGTGTTGTCTGCGAACAGAAGGGTGGGTACCTTTTCACCCCCCAGGGTTGGTGCATCTGCTGGGTCTTCTACCAGGAAGCTAACCACTCCATTTATATAAAGTGAGAATAGAATGGGAGCCAAAACACAGCCCTGTGGAACTCCCCTGTTGACAGGAATATGCTCAGTCAGCTGTCCTTGTGTCCCCCACCTAATCTGAGCGTAATTCTCTTCGTGTAGCCTGACCACCAAGTTAAGTAAAAATGAGAGGATGCCCATGTATTTGAGTGCCAGCCATAATTTACTCCTAGCAACTAAATTAAAGGCAGTCTTTAAACAATGAATGCTAGGTAAAGACTGCCCTTGCTTATCAAAACCACTTTCCAATGGATGAGTAAGAGCCGAAACGCCTGGTCAATTGTTCCAGTCCTTGCCCTAAAGCCAGCCTGATACTGTGAAAGAATGGTGTTGTCGTCTGCCTATAGCTGGATCCTCTGCAGAAGGACTCTGCTAAAGACCTTCTGCAGGGCATCAAACAGGCTAATGGGCCTATAGTTTGAGGCATTGACTCCATCTCCTCTTTTATAAATCGGGACCACCTCTGCTCCTTTCCAAGGCCCAGGAACTGGGGCGCCATTAACTATTACATTTACCATGAGAAGTATATAGCGTGCCCAGCTTGGGATATCTGCAAGAAATAAATCCTCAAGTATGCTGTCTGCTCCTGCTGCTTTAGACGACACTATTCTCCCTATTGCAGCCTCTACCTCACCCAAGTTAAAAAGCTTGTCATCCAAGTGGTGCCCGTATG
Source organism: Lissotriton helveticus (assembly GCF_964261635.1). Lineage (NCBI taxonomy): Eukaryota > Metazoa > Chordata > Amphibia > Caudata > Salamandridae > Lissotriton > Lissotriton helveticus. Next base: position 1,739,542,929 of record NC_136065.1, read on the forward strand.
ACTCGCCCACCTCTGACAGGAGCGTGACCTCAGGAGTTGAATAGAGTCACCGGAAGTGGTTGTACCATTCCTGTCCAGTAATATACTCCTGACTTGCTGCCCCAGGTAACTAGGGTCCAAAATAGCTTGGCGCCCTTCGCTGTACTTGCTTCCATGAGTTGCTGCCAGCGGGATTCATCCCATGCTAGCTTTGCCAAATGCAGAGCAGCCTTATAGAGCTTCCTGGCAGTTGTGATCAAGGGGCAATTAGGTTCTGAAAAGGAGCATACAATTGAACGTAATACCATCACCAATTATGCACAAGCATGTAATTAAACATATTTTTTCCCAAATTATACAAAATGTTATGGAATCCACAAAATACATGCAAAAATGGAGCCAACAGCTGGGCTGACGCATTGACTACAAATAAAGAATAATTGAAAATAAGAAATCTCAAGACTCCTTGCACTCCATTTTTGCATGGATTTCATAACATTTTGTATAGTTTGGGAAAAAAGATGTTCAGTTACATGCTTGTGCATAATTAATGAAGGTATTACGTTCAATTGTATGCTCCTTTTCAGAACCTAATTACTTTGAGAGAAAGTTTTTTTCCCTTATATTTGTGACTTCTTAGCGGTGGGGTCACGGGAAGTTGAGCATCTCTGCTATACATATATGAGAATTAAATACACTGGTGCAGCCCCTATTGCCCATACTGCTGTTTGCATAACTTCAAGTTGTTCAAGGGGCAGTTCTTATCTTTAATTGCTGGAACTAGGAGTAATCGCTTACGCTTACTGTCTTTTGTGTACCACGAATGGTCCGGCCTAGGAGCTAAAAAATATGCATTAAGTCGGTCAAAGGTACGAGAATGAACCATAGCTACATCGGCCAACCCACTTTCGCTAGTGACCACAGCCTGGAGCACAAGTACCTACTGCCAGGTCATGCCGTATGCCTATAATCTTGGATTCTTGCAGAGCTACCTTCTGCCATTTTAAGGATCTGTTGTAATTCTAGGGGACGACCTCCCTCGTGTAGGTCAAAGGTGAGCTGTTCACAGGATTGTAAGGAGCTTCCCACAAAGGGTTCCTACTTAGACAGAGATGATTATGATTACTCTCCGTAGTGGTACCCATGCTCATGTCGTTCAAGTCTCCCCAGAGCCTCACGTCAAGGAGGATGTAATCTAATCAATGTGGGATGGGCAGCTAACTCTATTGTACGTATTCACGCCCTGCCTGCCCGAGGGGGTTCTGCCATGAACTGCTCTCAAGCCGAACTCTACATTTAGGACGTTAAGCAGGAGCGCCGTCTGCCTCCATCTTTTGACTGGGGATAGATTTAAGGGGGGACAGCCCATTTGGTGTTGTCATCCTCGGTGCCCCTAGCAGATCTGCTTTATCAAGTGGTTCAAAGGTACTATTAACGTCTCCTGCTACCACCATTCTTGAGTGAGGTGAGCAGCTAGCTAAGCTCTCTTCCAATAGAGTAATGGTAGGTGAGGGTTCTCCCTCATTAGTCCCCCTCGCATAAATATTGAACAAGTCGATGACGTTTCCCCCCTGCATCCCCTGATGCTGACCCCCAGAATATCAGGGCCGTAAATTGTGTGGCAGGTAATCCGGCAACCCAGTGCAATGATGATCAGTCCCTCTGTCGGACACCCTCTCCCTTGATGGGAGCAAAAGCATACAAAACCCAATTTAAATAGAGGAACCAAACTCCAGGGCTCCTGGAAAATGCAGATGTCAAAACCCTCAACTAGATTGTTCCAGTGGGGGAGTGACATCTTGCTGCTGAGGTCAGCAACATTCCATAATATTACCCTAATAGTAGGAGTGCAATAGTTGATAGGGGCCTGTAATAATGCTTTGGAATTTTGACTTGTGGAAAAATCTTCACCCACCACCTCAGAAGCGTTTGTAAGGGCACTACTCATACCTGCTTCCACCACGGGACTATCTTCCCTGGGATGGGGCACCATCTGCCGAACCTCAGAGCTAGGGAGGATGTCTGCATAGTTGGAAGAATAGTGCCTAACCCAGGGTGCTGGTGAACTTCAGGAGTCAATCATTGGCTTCCAAGTTGGAGCTGCCAGCTAATCGACCAAGTGGTTGAAGTACATGAAGTGATATTATCAATGATGTCATTAAGACGTTATCAGTGATGTAATATGTGAGTAATTAGCAGTGCATGGTGAAGGCGCGAGTTATAGTTACCTTAGGGATACTTCACAAATTTGCGCCAAAATAAAATAAAAATTACGACATTTTGGCCCCAGTAGCAGGTCTAGGGGGTCAGGGTATCCGTACCTAGGCTGCCACAACTTCCTGGTTGATGTGGTGGCAAACAACCAAATTGCAGCAGGAGATCTGTTGAGTCTCTGGATCCTCAGTGGCATGATATACATAAAACTTTTAGCCTTCATTACCCCAAAACTACTGAACAGATTTATACCTAAACACAAAAAGCACTATTTCCGGACCAAGAGCTAACTTTCTGCCAAATTTGGTGCAAATCCATTCAACAGTTTGTGCTGTAGCTTTGTCAGAAGTTCCTATGGAAAAAACTAAAAAATGTGTTTTGGGTCTCCCTTTTTCTCAGGACTCCGCTTGATGGACTTTCAGTGCGCAAACTAATCAAAAAGTGGCACTTCTTTGAAAAGTTTAGTGGAGATTCATCAAACAGCGCCAAATATATTAGCAACACATAAAAGGCATTTCCTACGTGTTAGACCTGGCATCTTTGGCATGGTTTACCCCTGACTTTTTACCTTTTTGCCTTCAGACCCCCTGTTTTTGCTGATTTTATTTTTGCTGTACTTAGTACTCTGCACAATTTACCACTGCTAACCAGTGCTAAAGTGCCTGTGCTCTTACGCTAAAACATGGTACCATTAGCTTATACCCAATTGGCATATTTAATTTACTAGTAACTCCCAAGTAAAGTGGCACTCATGTGCCCAAGGCCTGTAAATGAAATGCTACTAGTGAGCTTGCAGCACTGGTTGTGCCACCCCCTTAAGTAGAACTTTAAATATGTCTCTGGCCTACCAGTACAGAGACTGTGTGTGCAGTTTAAACTGCCATTTCAACCTGGTAAAATAAACCTTTTATCTGTCCCAAACCTTCCTTTTTGATACACACAAGGCACTCATAAGCTTGTCCCTGGGCAGCTCTATGGGCAGGGTGCGGTATATTTAAAAGGTTGGCCATGTACATTTAGGTTTTACATGTCTTGGTAGTGAAAAACTCTTCTATTTGTTTTTTCGCTACTTCAAAACCTAACTCTCCCATAGGATTGCCCTATTACATTTTATAAGTGTAATTTTCAAGTGGGAATGAATAACAGGTTCAAGTTTGGTGTATCTTAAATCCTAATTTTAAATCCTTACTTATTGTGAGGTCAGATTTTAAGTTACACGTTTTGTAAATGCCACTTTTAGAAAGTTGGCATTTTCTTGCTTAGCCATTTGATGCCTGCAGCCTGTCTCTGGATCACATGACTGGGTATAGTTGGCAGTTGGGCATTGTGTGGTCCTCCTAGACAGTCACACACAATGAGAGCTTATGTGTGACTGGATGGGCCATCACTAGCAAGATGTGGGGAGTAGCTGACACAGCCCCACTTACACTTGAATAGGCTGTGTTCTGCCTCCACACAAAGGGCTGCATCCCCCTGTAGTTTGTCTAGAGCCAGGGTCGGGAAGGCAAAGCATCTGTGCACTTCAAAGGCGTGCCACTAGAACCTAACCACACTTTGAAGTCACAGCAGTGTATATAAGAAGGGCTTCAGACACCACCACTTCAGTATACATCTGGACCTGTGGATCCTCAGTCAGGAAGAAGGACTGCTATGTGGCTACAAAGATTGCCAATCTACTGGACTCTTGGTCTGAAGCAACTGCTACATGCTGTGCTGACCTGCTGCCCGTTTGCCAGGGTGAGAGGGACACGACCTGCATCTTTTGACCCAAGAATCAAGAGTGCCTCCAAGGGCTAGTTGGCTGGCCTCTTGATCAAAAGCCTCAGGGACATAACAGGCTTACACAAACTTGAACCCAGCACCTGGACTCTGACATCTGCGAGTCCGGTCCTCCCAAATGGTGCCACCATGGTCAAGGATCCTTGGACGTGGGCCTGAAGGTGCTTCTGTCAAGCCCGCTGTGGTCCTCATATCAACCGAATGCGAAAGGATGCGAAGCCCCACAAAGACTTAGCGCACAACTAGCAACCTCATCAGAAGCGAAGTCAAGCAGCACAAAGCATCACAAAGCCTCGCAACATAGCTGCCAGCTCATCAGAACTGACGCAAAGTGACACCAAGCCTCATAAAGCCTTGCCGCACAGCTCCCAGGTACCGACAAATGCGCAGACAAGTCCTGCAAAGCCTCACTGCACATCTCCTCTGGACCGATGCAAAGCCTTGCCAAGCCCTGCAAAGCCTTGCTGCACAGCTTCTCGGAACCACAATCGGAATATGCGAAGTCTTGCAAAGCAACGCCATTCAGACCATGCACCAAAATTGAACGTACTTTGTTGAGCAGTCCTAAGTGGGTCCCTGTACCGTGCCTGCACTCCATCCTGGTCGACTTCAACTTGCGACTTTGTCCTGGTTCGGCACATCTAGTTGGCCTTTTGTGCTTTTAAGCACTATTGACACTACAATCTTTGAACTGCATATATCTGGTTCTATTGATAGGATTTTTGTCATTTTGGTCTTGTTTTATTTATTAAATTAAGCTCTATTTCCCTAACATTGTGTGGGAGCAGTTTATATGGTGTTTTCACTGTTTTACTGTTGGAGGTTTTGCCAGGGACGTTTCTAGGTGTTTTGCCGCCCTAGGCGAGAATTGAAAAATGCCACCCCCTCCCTTTTACTACCATCACTCTCTCCCCCTCTGTCAACCAGGCTAGAGAGGCACACCCTCTACTGGCGAACCCTTCTATGTTACTCTCATTTACTATCAGGAAACACAATCACAACAGTCCTGCAAATTACCTCAACGAAAGGCCCAGGCCAGACCGTTAGGGTAGCCATACCTTCACAGAACTATGTACACGGATGCCCAATAGAGCCTTGTATTTAAATACCACTGAGGCGTCAAGTGCACCTCGTTTTCAAAACCATAAACAACAAAAATAGTAACTTGCATTGCTCACTCACCCAGTACCTGCCCTCAGTACCCATCAGTGAACACAGACATGGGGGCTCACTTGGTAAGTACCTGTCCTCAGTACCCATCAGTGAACACAGTCTTCGGTGCTCACTCGGCCAGTACCTGTCCTCAGTTCCCCTCGATGAACACAGTTTTCAAAGTCACTGTGAGTACCTGTCAGCAATACCCCTCTGTGAACACAGTTTTCAATGCTCACTCGGCCAGTATCTGTTCTCAATACCCCTCAGTAAACACAGTTGTCAGTGCTCACTGTCAGTACCTGTCTTCAGTACCCCTCAGTGAATACAGTCTTCAATGCTCACTCGGTCACTACCTGCCCTCAGTACCCTTTAGTGAACACATTCTTCAGGGCTCACTCGCTCCGTACCTGCCCTCAGAACTCCACAGTGAACACAGTCTTCAGGGTCACTTGGTCAGTACCTGTCCTCTGTACCCCTCACTCAACACAGTCTTCAATGCTCAATTGGTCCCTATCAGTCCTGAGAGACCCTCAGTGAGTACCAATTTTCAGTGCCAGTCCTTAATACCCCTCCCTATTGTGCCAGTCCTCAATGCTCCTCGCTCAAAGCCAGTCTCAGTTCCCCTCAGTGCCAGTCCTCAATGCCCATCACAAATACTAGTCCTCGGACCCCCTACCCCTCCCCTCATTCATAGTAGTCTTCAATACTTCTTGTTCAGGGTCAGTCCTCTTTAAACACCAGTCCTCAGTATTGCTCACTCAGTAACAGTCCTCAGTGGCTGTGCGTGAGTACCAATCCTCAGTGCCCTTCGCTCAGTGCCAGTCAGCATAAACCCTCTCCAGTGACAGTTCTCAGTGCCCCTCTGTTAGTAGCTGTCCTCAGCGCCAGTCTTCGGTTCACCTCGCTCAGTACCACTCCTCAGTGCCCCTCTCTGAGTACCAATCCTCAAGACAGTCTGTGAGTACCAATCCCTGTGCCAGTCCTCAGTGCCCTTCACTATCATTCAATCAGTGCCAGTCCTCAGTGCCTCTTCGTGGGTAGCACCACTCAGCACCTCTCGCTCTGTGACAGTCCTCAGTAGTGCCCTTGCTCTTGCGTCACCGGTGCCCCTTCCCTCTTGCATGGATCATTGAGCTCTCTGTCCTCGTGCCCTTCTCATCCCACATGCCAAATAAATATTTCAGGGGGGCTGATTCTACCAGCAATATGCAGAGTGAAGATGCAGGGGCTTTAAGAAGGGGTGAAAGAACAACAAAGCCTCATTAACAAGTAAATGGTCTTTTAAAGACCTGTTAAGTACTCGGGTGCGGCTGCAAGAAAACGGACGCCAGCCCACCACAGCTCAAAAACTGTGTGTGTGCCCGGGAAGCTGTCTTAGCCGGGCTGTCACACATGACAGGGGTGTGGGGGGCTGAAGCTCTTTGAGCCCAATGGCCGCTGCACGCCTGGCTCTGCACCAGTCACTGCCCCTCGTGCATGGCTTCCTCTGCCCTCCCACGGGTCTTTCTCTTCACCCCTCGCATCTCCTTCTGCACGTTTCCCTCAGCTCTTCTCACGCCTCAGTTAGCAGTTGTTCCTCTGCACCTCTCCTCTCTCTCTCCCTTTGGTCCTCCTCTACACCTCTCCTCTCTGAACTCCCCAGTCTTATCACCTCCTCTCCCGGGTCCTCTCTCCTCATTAAACTCTGCAGTGAATTGTTGCAGGATTATTGAGCAGTCTGGTGGATATCAACAACATACAGCACTGATCTGCGGGACAGAAAAATCACGCAGAGCACACAGGCCCGACGTAGAAAGCCGTTGTGCAAAAAAATCTACAGGCCAGTCAAAAACACATACCAAGGAATGATGGCATCATAGCCTATCCCTTGGGATATGAACGGTGAAAACGAGAGCTGTTCGCTGCAGCTCACCCACTTCTTCATGGAAAAATTACAGACAAGACACTTCCAGGAACTCTATACACGGGTTGACCGCACCTGGTGGCTGGTCTCTCAACCCCTTATTTTTGTTCCTTCTTACAGAGCGTTAGTCCTTCCGGTGCAGTGAAAGGACTCTTTTCTAGGTCAGGCATGGTATCAACCATGCTGGGGAGTCAGTTGTGATGCGCATACACACCCTAAGCCCTTAAGACTGGATGGAAATTCCTAGTTTTCAATAGTTTTGAGGGTTCTGGCGATGCAACAGGTTCTTTTTAATTTAGGAAGAGGAGGGGTTATTTTTGTTCAAAAGTCGGCGTATTTGAGTACGTATCCACTTTGCGGTTGGATTACCGAAATACATTTTGTTTAGATGCGAAACGTGCGTGTTTGTGAGATGTCTTGTATCACCAGTACTTTTTTCGAGTTTATCAATTGAGCGTGCTAAAGCACACTTCCTCTTCTGATGCATTAGGTAGTGGTAGTCAGCAGCGTGCATGCAGGGCCATGTCTACCATTGTGCAAGACTAGGCGGCCGCCTAGCTTTACTTTTGTAGGTTCAAATAAAAAATAAATTACCCCTTTTGCCGCCCTAGCCATTTTGCCACCCTAGGCGGCCATCTAGTCTTGCCTAGTCTGTGGAGACATATCCCTAGTGAGGGGAAGGACCTGCTGGTCCTAAAGAAGGAGGACAGAATGAGGTATCCCCCCACCACCCCCCCCCCCACATGAAGGAAATCCTCATCAGGAAATATGGCCTTACTCCAGACAAGCACGGGTAGAGATTCAGGGACAACCAGTAGGTGCTCCAGCAGTCCTGGGTGGATTTTGTGGATTCCTTTTGCAAGGCACTGAATAGTTGGGTAAAGGGCAGTAAGGTGAATTATTACAAGGGGCTGTATGATCTAATTGCAAGACAGCACATGTTCAGTAATTGTTTTCCAGAGCTGCACCAATACTTGATTGATAGTAAACTCACTGACCCCATGGAGCTTGCTAAGGAGCCAGATCGCTGGTTTAGCACCTGGGTCCATAAAAAGGTATCTGGGGGATTTCCACAAGTGTGGACAGGGTCCCCATCAGAAGAAGGATGGAGGACAAACATAAAAACAAGGCGTTCTCTAAAGGGCCCCAAACTAGTTCCACTGGTCAGGACTCCCATCCCCCACCTAATAAAAAGAATAGCTGGTTCCATGAAAGTCAGTCTTTAGGAAAGGCATCCCCCAAGTCCAATGAGTGCCAACAGGAAGGGTATTTCAAGGGGAATGCCAAGTGTCCCCAGCAGTCACAGCCCCCACCAGAATAAAGCTTGGGGAGGAGATTGGCCAGGTTAGGGGGGACAGTGTATAGGTTACCCTAATGTCCCTATTGCCCCTTAGTGATGAAGAGATGGTGCAGATAACTCACATACCTAGTAACACTAGGAAATACAGGCAGTGGGTCACCATCAATGGGCAGTGGCTCTGGTTCCCTTTGAGTGTGGGGGTTCTCAGGTTCTTTGACAGTAGCTGTGATCCCACCCATGCCTGTGGATTGTCAGCTTGGCAATGAACTGGAGCATCTGGAAGGAGGTGGAGCTCAGGCCCCACTTGGAGATGTTAGGGTTGTCTAAGTGGGTGTGCCTGATCATTTGGGCACCGGATGCCTGAAAGGCTAGTCAGTAGGACCTGGAGCCTGAAAGAATGGCCCAGGTGCCTGCTCATACGGAGAAAGATAAAGGCAAGAGGCGTGGGAAATCTGCTTGTGAACCTCCCATGGTTTGGGAGGAGGCTGAACCTGAGGGGATGGCCCAAAGTCTACAGAGGAGGATGTTGCCACCCTGGGGCCCCTAACTGAGCTGGCCAACCGGCTGAAGGAAGGGGGTCTCACAAGGGAGGAGTTCTGCAATGTATAGAGGGAGTGTCCTACTTATGTGATCCTACGACAGCAGAATGCAGCCCAGGCAGCTGGCGACATCTCTGGTGATCACCTGATTTATTGGGAGAATGGTCTCATGTGCAGTGAGCCTAAGGTTCCTGAGCCTGGTGCAACCAGTGTGTTGATGGTCCCCGAGTGTTACAGGGCCTTCCTACTGGAGCTCCTACCTTAGGGGTGCCTTACACGAAGAAAAAGGGAAAGTTAGGGGTTGGCACTTGCCAGGTCGACATGGCAGTTTAAATCTACACTTACATACACTTCAATGACAGGCCTGAGACAAGTTTACAAGGATACTCAAGTAGGAGGCGCAACTAGTGCTGCATGCCCACTACTAGCATTTGATTTACAGGCCATGGGTAAACCACAGTGCACTTTACTAGGGACTTATCAGTAAATCATATATACCAATCATGAATAATCAATCAGAAGCACAATGTATACAGGGAGCACTTGCACTTTAGCACCAGAGTACCTAAACCAGCAAAAACGAAGCTCAGCACACCGTCAGAGGTAGAGGCAAAAAGACAGGGGAAGCCACACCAAGGATGCCACATCTAACTGTGGTCCCTGAGTGTTACAGGGCCTTACTACTGGAGCTAGCTCATGATTGAGCCCATTTTGTCTTTTTCTTGCCCACATTTTACTGTTGTTCCTGTTTAATTGTTGTGCTATCTCAATATTGTTTCCTGTTTTTGCCATGACCCCTCCCCCCTGCTGCCCATGCTCCCGCCTCCCAGCTCAGCTTTCCCTACCTCCTCCCCTACTTAATGTTGGTGACCTGCTCTCTCCCCCAGTAGCTACACCGTTGTGCCTCCACTGCCACTGCTCCGGTAGGGTTTGTGCCTGCCCTTGTGACCTTATACCTCATTGCACCCGTCTTTATTTCTGTGTCACCTGTTTAATTTTGTCCATTTTGTCTTTTTCTTGCCCAAATTGTAAGGTTGTTCCTGTTTAACTGTTGTGCTATCGAGATATTGTTTTCTGTTTTCGCCACGACCCATCCCCCCTGTCGCCCACGCCCCGCCTCCCAGCTCAGCTTTCCCTCTCTCCTCCCCTACTTAATGGCGGCCGCTGCTGTACTGCTGTGAAGCGGCCGCGCCACTGGCACGCTGAAGGCGTACCTAAGGCAAGCCCGTCTGTGCCTGTCCGTGACCCGACCGCAACCAGTGCCAGGAACCCTGGATCTCCAAACACCCACCGCTATGACTCAGCTACCCTCCTCGCACTCAACCCCGGGAGGAACAACTGCCAGCTATCCATGCCTAGCACCAACCACGGACAGTTTTCTTGCCTCCACTGCCACCAGACCTTCAGGACCATAAACACCCACCACAGCCACCACCCCCAAACTGAACACCGACACCTCCAAAACCCTGAGGTGTATCCTTCTCAACATGAGCTCCCTGCACAGACACACTGTTGAGATTTAGGACCTTCTCGACACCCTCTTATCAGACGTTGCCTTCCTTACAGAAAGCTGGAGCAATGCTTCCTCCGCACCCAACATCACCATGCCATCCCCAACGGATACAAGATCCAGAGGAAAGACCGCCCCAACCGCCGGGGGGGGATTCGCCATCGCACACAAGAACTCCAATTGCTGTTGAGCGCTACATCTACCCAGTGGTTCGAGTAGGATGAAAAAACGGGTGGGATCTCTCAAAGAGGTGTGGTCAATGTAGTTAAGGGCGTGGCTTAAAAACATTTAAGCTAAAAATCTGTGCTTAGGATAGTGTGCTGCCTGACTAGTATTTTGCCTCTTCTGTCTTTGCATCCAGATATATAATGCAATACGTAACATTACACCTACAACGAGGCAGGAATATTGGTTTTGTCAGTGGTTGCTAGTTGCATAAGATAAATAACCAACAACTGTGGCTTTATTGTATATAATATTGAAAATGCTTCAGTGCTAAAATGATGAGACTGTGAAAGAACTATAACGAGTCTCTTTGAGTTTGCGTATCAGTGAAGAGTTGTACTGCTGCAGAGTTAAGATTTTCTTTTTCACCCTGATAGTGAGGGCAAAAATGGACAGAGAGAGAGAGAGACTCGTCTCAGCACCTACTTTTTAGAACTGCCAGTTCTGAGCACCGGCAGAACCCGGCCCACTTAAAGCCCTGCATCTACTAAAGTGCTGAAGGCTATATCAAGGACTATCTCTTCTATCTAGTCAGCCCTGTCGTTGTGTGTTACAACTGCCGATGACAAGGACTGTACCTACCAAAGGTCTGGCTAGGACTTTGGCATATCAGGACTGCCAATCTTCAGGGACCACAAAATGAAGGCTGAGCTGGCACTATGCAGAACACGGCCCTGCACCTGGCGCTAAAGAAGCTCCATTGATGTCCCGAGTGTCCGGGCGCACTCTTGGAATGGCGGGCTCCCCCGAAACGACTCATGGAGGACCTACTCATCCTGTGAAGTGGGTAAGACTACAAATACGTGACTAAACCCATATAAGCATTTGGAGATAATTGAAACTGTACGTGAGTTTTATTCACGCTATTCCTGAAGTATCGCTAGAGAGAGTGGGGAACCCAGAACTAGGGTACAGAGCCTGGGGACGAGGGGCTAGAGACAGAGTGGGGTGGGGTGGGTGCATCACTTGCCAATTATAGCACCCAGAGACACGTATTTGTTGAGGATACTTGTATGGAGTATTGAGTGAAACTGATTAAAGTACATTCTTTCTTGTAAAGATAAGCATTGGGATATGTATTCATTTTATGGGTGCGTTGGTTGACTGTTGGGCTCGGAGCTCAAGTAACCACACACTACCTTGCAGAGAAGCCTGTGAATGCTTGCCCTCACTACCATGAGTGTCAAGTGTGGAAAGGGTTGTACTTGACACAGTTTGAGAGCCACAGTGGGACAGGCCTCAAGAGACCAGAAGCAAACAAGCTCAACCCCCACGATTGAGCTGTCTGCCCGTGGTCCCCAGAGCAGAGACTGACTGCCAAAATAAAAGTCAGGATACCCCATAGTTGAGTACTCAGGGCAGTGGAACCCTCCTTGCAGGGGACGTTACTGTCCCAACCCTTACGAAAATAGGAATTTCACTGCCAACTTATGATTGCCTCAGCTTAAGACTCATGATTTTTTTAATAACCTCCAAATCACTACAGTTTTCACTTGTCCAGTCCACTGCTATCTTTTATCCCATGTTGATATCTCTAGAACACACCTATCAACAGTAACAGTAACTAAGCAACACTTTTAAAATTAACACATCCTAGTTATTAGTTCTAAACATAAATACTTTGAAAAAGGAACACTTTCCAAAATGTTTTCAATTAAGAGTCAAAGGGTTGAAGAGGTTAAGGGTAAAGGGTATAAGGCATAGGAAATAAGAGTACAGGATTAGGGATATGTGATTAATGGTACCAGGTTATGGGTTTTTCGTATAGGGTTACAGCTTAATGGTTGGGGTTTAGAGTAGGGGGTTAAAGGTTTGGGGTATAGGGCTTTGACTATAAGGGTAGGGGATAAGGATTAATGCTTGGGTTACAGGTATAAGTTAAGAGTTATTGGTATGGATTTTGGGTTAAGGCTCTGTGAAAGGCTTAAAGGTGCAGGGTTAAAGGTTGGGATATGATCTTAGGGGTATAGAGGTTAAGAGTATGTGGTTAGGGGATAAGGGTTCGAGCTTTGGGGTACATGTGTTATGAGTAAGGCTAAGGGTTAGGAGTATAGGGCATAGGGTATAGAAATTAGGGTATGGGTTAAGGGATTGGGTATAGATTTAAGGGGCTAGATTAAACGTACAGCGTTAACGGTTTGAGGTATAGGGTGGGGGTCTGTCTGAGGTTGTTGAGGGCATAGGGTATAAGGTTGTGGGTATAGACTTTACTTATAGGGTCCTGGTGGCAAAAGGCTAAGGATAGTAATGCAGTTTGTAATGTTAATGAAATAAATTAATTGAATTAAGAAAGTACAACCCATGTCAAGACATCCAATTCACTCCTGATTTTTTTTAAACCAACTAGAGATTTATTTTATCTCTCTCCTACCTTAAAATTTCCTTCACTTCAGTATTTGCCAATGGTAAAAAAATTCCCTCAATTTTGTTTTTCAAAATCCCTATCTTTCCTTTTTCCAACAGTTATCAGTTATGATAGTATGACACCATTTTTGTTTTTTGAAATTATGGTCATTCTAGTGAGTGACCAAATGTGCATTTTACAAGGAGTAAAAGCTTCTGATCAGTTGTTTTTTTGCCAGAATGTGTGCTACTCTGAGTTGTAGGCATTTTTTTCAGTAAACACTCCCCTCTTACATTGTAGGCTACTTGTAGTGCAAGGCTTTACCAATTGCCACACATCAAGGTTTAGACAAACACATTTCAGTACTTGTCCCTGCATCACCATACTGAAATGCATTGTCAAACAAATAAAGCTCCTCTCCGCCTTGAATGTCTTGAGGTGTTCGTCCAGGACTTGTATCTTTATTGACAGCATGAGCTGTTAGTCTGTTGATGCCAGGTGCCCAGGCAGAGGTCAGGATCAAGAAGAGGTGATGTTGCTATGGATGCATCAGTGTCTTGTAGAAAGTGTATGGTTGAAGCCTGGGCACGACTCCCTTGTGGACTCCTTGCCACTTCTGTACCTTGTTTTAGAATGACTTACCTTCCTGAGCCAAGTAAATAATGTTTTTAGAGTAAGTAAGTGACGCTGGCTTAAAGTGGAATTTTTTTGGCCTTGTTTTCTTTATATTCTTAGCTTAGATTGGACACTCTTGACCTAAATAAATAGTCAAAATAAATAGCACACTGGCAAAAAAGTTTTTTATTGTAGTTATGTTAACAGTCCGGCAGAACATGAAAGGGTGGATGAGATGGAGAGAAGTGAAGGGGAGGCAGAGGCACAGACAAGCAGATGAGTAAGAGGCTGGTAGAAATTGAAAGGGAGGAGAACATTGAGGGAAGAAGCAAAAAGGAGAAGGGTTAGCTTGGAAGAAGGATGACAAAAGGAATAGGAGGGAGAGAGGAGAGGAGAATAGTTGGAAAAGAGACAAAAGCAAGACAGAAAGGGGAGGAGAAAGAGACAAGGATGGAACTATGTGGATGAAATGGGAGAAAAAAAACTAGTACAAAAGTGGGGCAATGCAATGACAGGTAAGGGGAGTGGGGAGTGATAAAATGGTGTTAGAGGAAAGAGAGAGAGAGTGTAGGAGGAAGAGGAGAGAAGAGAATAAATTACGTGAGAAAAAGAGAGCCATAGGGCAGAGACATAGATGGGCAGAGGAAAGGGAAAAGACAAGAAGGAGAATCTGTTGGAGAGACAAAGTCTACAGTGAGGTGCGAGGAAGGATCAATGAAAGATTGGGGAAAGGAAAGAGAGTGAGGGGAGGGGAGGGACGCGAAAGTGAAAAGGAGAGCTGTCAAAGGATGTGAGGGAGAAGTGGAAAGCAAGAGAAAAGATTGGAGATAGAAGAGAGGGTGTCAAGAGTTTTCTGCTATGTAACAAAAAGAGAAATATGGAAAGTGCCTCATGCACACTAATTTATTTATTCATATGGTGTTTCATTTCAATACTGAGCCATCACCTTGGTCATGTCAGAGCATAATCTTAGTTCCATTGCGTCCAGCAGTATAGGCATGAGTTAGAAATGGGTGGTAATGGAGAATCCTTAACTTTATGTAAGAAATCCTAATTCTGGAAGAGAATCTACAAATGGTATAAGGTATATCCGTCACGTATGGTGGCGAAAATACCACTGGTGGATTCTTCTCTGGTTGAAATGTTCCTCCTGAAGCAGGATTCTTGTCTATTATCACTTAGCTCTAAATGAGGCACCATACATTCACACTGTCAGAGGCAAACAAGGTCCTTTCTCTTTCCTGACTCACACCTTGAAGTGCGTAGAGGCTGATGTTGTGCTTTTTCTCTGCTTTCAATCTAAAGCGTTACAGATTAAACGAGAGCAGTGTTAATCCCCCAATGATTTTGCAGCTCCACTACTAGACTTGATCAGCATGTAAATTAAATGTCTAATAACATTTCAGAAGTAAATGTAAAGCACATGAGGCTTCACGATAAACTATGAAGGTTTACTGAAAAAAATAAAGTAATTAAAGAAAGCAAATGAAATGGCCAAGAGTCAGTGTCTCATTTGCCATGATGCTCAGAATAAGATCAAATATATGAAATAGCAGGACAGAGTATAATTTAGTTCAGTCAATAGATCATAAATCAGAGTTCAGACCAGCAGAGTGTCGCCTTCTAAAGATCAAGGGAGAGTGAGCCCAACACCCTCTGGATAAGGCTAATTTTACAGGGTGAAATACAATAAGATTCACACATTTGGTGAGAATGTGAAAAGTTCTGGATATTCCACCCAGACAGGTTAAAGAAAGAATAATACAGTTTTAAATCATATTTGTAATCACTATCACACAGAATTATATAATATAGATCCCAACCATAATGCTCCTGTTCGTGTGACACCTAATAGTTAGAACAAATCATTACAAATCAAAATTAAGTTCTCATGAGAATCACAGCATGGTTTCATAGGTGAGACTTTGGGAAAGCATTCACTATTCTATCACAGCACGATTTTTGATGCTTGGAAATGAAGCATCGTGCTGTACATAAGAGAATGACATTGTCTTTCAAAACATTGTTTACAAAGTATCTGTTGCATACTGAGTGCACAGTGTGGAAAGGACAGGAATATATATGTGTGCAGGAGAAAGACGGCAAAAGACAGCAGCAACCATTATGAAACCGAGGCCTACATTACCAATGGTAAAATAAACACAAATTCTCAGCAGAATATCTCAAATTAGTTTTGTGTTGATTACATCGTGTTAATACAAATATGTGTTTTAATTAAAACCTCTATACTACGACCAAGGCTCTTGCAACACAGGGACAAAGAAACACAGAAAGTCTACAAGGAGTCACATCTGAAATCATCAGGCTGTGTTACAACAAGCATTCACTGCCTGCAGCTGTAAATGTTTATTGTGGACTCCCATTCTGAATTCTTTATCAGCATGGGGCCCAGAGTCACAATTGGAATACTAGTATGTAGGTATAATAGCTGTAAGGCAGGCATGTTTTTTCTTTGAATTCTAGGGCTTGCAGTCGTGTTTACTACATTATAAAACAGGCCTTCAAGTCCCAGAATTCAAAGAAAAACGGGAGCAGAACCTCACACATGGACAGGGAAACTTGACAGCTATGCATCACCAGATAGGGAGTTTTGTTATTTATCTCTTTACATGTTTTGTATATCATTGCTTTGTGCTACTCACTATAACATGTCCCAAGTGCATGCCTAAAAAGCTGCACTAACCCATCCCAATTTGTCTTTTTTAGGCCTCGCCTGTCAATGTGCATGCGCATTGAGCGGAGCGAGACTGTAGGGGCTTAAACAGACTTTAACCAGACTGGCGATTTGATGAAGTGCATGTGCGCTTTTAGCTCAATGCGCAAGCGCAATGAGTTAAAATGCACGTGCACAGCATCAAATCGCCAGCCATCTGTTCCCCAGCAGCTCTTCCCGCTCCGCCCAACAAGCTTCCCCCAGCGTGCGCTCTGCCTCAGCCGCACTCCTCCCACACCTTTGAAGTGAAGCTTAGCTTCACTTCAAAGGCCCCTGCTGCTTCACACTATTCTCCCTCATCGCCGCTCTCCCCGCTCCGCCCCCTGCTGCGGCCGTGTCGCATTTCTCCTCCCCCCCCCACAGCAATGCCCTCCGTCTTGTTTGGGTTCCATACATTTACTTTTTTACGTGGCTGCAACTTGGCAATGGCTCGCTTAGCACTCCTATAGTATTGACATTTAAAATGTTTAGCTGTCTCTCAGTAAGCAGATCCGCTCTGCAGAGTGAAGACTTGTTAGCATGCACGGATACTGATCTCTTTGAACGTCTTTTTTTTCTGTGTAATTTGGATGTCAAATGTTCTACAAGTCAAGCGGTAAATACTCAGACCATGAACTCTGTAAGAACGTTTTCCGTGAAAGCTCTGCTTGCCTTCTCCGGTAGAAGCATGCGTTTTACTTGTACGACAACACGCTGCATGTCCTGCCCTCCCAATAACCAGGTGAGCCGCTTTTTCTGGGATATTTTCTAATCTATTTTCACATTGCATATCAGAACTATGGTGATGTTACTGGTTGTTCCATCACGCTGCATTTTAACCCATTTAAGTGAAGTAACCAGTCTTGTATAGTTACATCTACAGTACTGCAAGCCAGATGTTTGACTCAAATTTCACAAATAGAACTAGAATTTCAAATACATTTATTTATAATACGAGGGCTGCTAATGTGTTGCAGCGAAGTTCACGAAGTTGTGATGCTCTATTTAGCCTACAAGTGGCATCAGAAGTGGCTTGTAGTATTTTATTACATTTGTACTCTGGGGCTATTTATTATAACGAGCAGTCACATATGGAAAGGAAGGGTAACGGCTATTCAGTGTTACTCCTAGACAGAACAAGCATTGAAAATGCAATAGGTCTCGCAATAGAAAAGTTTGACCTTTTGGTGTTGCAAATGTAATTTTTTTTGTTTATATTTTTTCAAATGATAAAAGTATTAATTCTGTTTTTTGTAAAGTGAATAGTTATAAATCTACCAAATGTTACATTTATAGCATTAGTAAAGTTACATGTTTAGTTTTGTCCTTTTTTACATGTATTGATGTGCAAACTCACAATTTTGTGTAAAATGTTATAAATAAAGGATAGTGACCTAATGTTGTTTTTAATTTTTAATGGTAAAAGTTTTTCCATGTAAAAAAGGACAAAACTAAACATGTAACTTTACTAATGCTATAAATGTAACATTTGGTAGATTTATAACTATTCACTTTACAAAAAACAAAATTAATACTTTTATAATTTGAAAAAATATAAACAAAAAAAAATAATTACATTTGCAACACCAAAAGGTCAAACTTTTCTATTGCGAGACCTATTGCATTTTCAATGCTTGTTTGTGATTCTCATGATTGGTGATTACGGGATTGCTCTTAGCAGTTTTTTCCTCCCCATTAGTTGGCAAGTGGGAATCTGATCACTCGGTCTCCAGGAGGGTCCACGTTTTTGGACCCCGTGAGACCCAAGTCTGGGCGCGTTACCTAATTGGGCATCGCGCATAGACCGCACTTCCAGTTTCCATCTCCAGCGCTTCGGGCCTGCACTCGGCACCGCACTTCATTTGAATTGCTCCAGGCTGCAATAGTGTAGAGCCCGCCAAGCAGGCCTGGTTCTAGCGGGTGGGCCAGGCTCACCCAAACACGAGCCTGGCCCACCCAAACAGGATCCTTGGCCCTCACAGTGAGGGCTTGAAGGCAGGCGTCTTTGGGATCTAAGTGCTTCAACCCTCCCCCGTCGCGTGTGTCAGCCCGGGCCGAGGGGCGCACACACAGACAGTTTTAGAGATGATCGCAGCCGTGCCCGAGTACTTCACAGGTCTTTACAAGACCATGCATATGTTAACGAGGCTTTGTTTATTTTTCCACCCATTCATCTCTGCATGGCGAAAGACGACAAATCCTATCTTTGACAAGGGTAACCTTGTATTTTTATAAGCAGCACAGGATAAAATAAGTTTGTTTATTCCTATTCACCTTTCCTGACCCCTGCAGTGGCTTATCACATAAGGCTGTGACACAAAGTTTGACTAATGGAGTAGGTAAGAGAATGTGTTACTATATATTTTTCTTTTTAAAATCTGCACAGGCCTAGCAGGACACATACATGTGTGCTTCATTTAAACAGTTTTTATCATTATCATGGCCGAAGCAGGACAACAATAAGAATACAAAATGCCCAGATAACGCTGGTGATTAATAATCCTGCTGGAGAGCAATCATTTGTCTGTTAGTAGTTTTGAAATGCAGATGAACTGTATTTTATGTGGATAGCTCCAGGGCTTTGAGTGGGATGAAAAAACTGGGGGGTCTCTCAAAGGGGCATCGCCAATGTAATTGAGGACGTGACTTAAAAACAGTACGTTAAAAATCTGTGTTTAGCAGTGTGCGGCCCGACTTGTATTTTGCTGTTTCTGTCATTGCATCCTGGTATTTGATACAAGTAACAGCAAATCTACAAGTCAGGACTATTGGTTTTGTCAATGGTTGTTAGTTGCATAAGATAAATAACAGCAACTATGGCTTGTATATAATATTGTAAAAGCTTCCACTGAAAGCACTGGTGACATCAAAACAATGTTGCTGCTCCTGAGTTTCAAAAAGAGAAGGGAAATCCAGAGAGAAAGTGACTCTCTTTAAAGGATTTCCCTTCCCCCTTCAACGCTCACCTGGCATGACGTCATGCCGTAACTTTACACATGTGAGTAGTGTGAACAGGGTACACCGATGTACCTGCTGTCTCAAAACGGGTCTCTATCAGGCTCTGTTTTGTACCCTGGCACTTTTTTCTAGACTGCTGTCACTGCAGTTCGGAGAAAAACGGACTACCTGTGACCAGCGCACAAAACAGAGCCCGATAGAGACTGGTCTCGAGGCCCCTTTAAAAAAACTGCCGGTGCTCAGACCCAGTGAGACCCGGCCCACTTAAAGCCCTGGATAGCTCAGTGGGTTACTGCCTTTGTCACAGAGATCCTTGTGTTACTTGCAGTTCAGAAGTTACAATTCTAACATAGGACAGTGACCAATGAACTGTCATCAAAGAGCTGCATACAAACATGAATGGTATAGTTAGAACTTCGCTTTTTTGGTTTTGTGATATAGTTAGAACTTCCCCAGTCTTTCATTATTCTAATGTTGTTAAAATGAGTATGTTTGGGCTGATATACATTTTTATCAGTAAAGCTGCCCCCGATGGAATACTCTTTAAATCCTAAGGTTGTGTTTCCCCAGACCAAACCCTCTTAAACTATACTGCCCACCAGTATGGATGACATGTGATTCATACACCTTGTAATCCTCATTGGCTTATGTGGCATTCCCTATAGACTGATTTACATACTTGTATGATTCATTGTATCTGTATAATGTGTGCGTTGTGTAAAGTACTGACACACACTACACTGATATGAGTAGCGACATGCGACAAATGAAATGCATATGAGAGAGGGACTACGTTAAGATAAGGGGCACTGTTGGAGGGTGGCAGTGAGGGAATCCGAGGAGGAGGTAGTGGGACGGGCTATGGACCGATGAGGGGCACTGGTGGAGGGTGGCAGTGAGGGAATCCGAGGAGGAGGTCAATAGGGGGAGGGGCTATGGGGAGATGAGGGGCCCTTTTGGCATGAGGCTTTGAGGCAATCCGAGGAGGAGGTCAATAGAGGGGGCCATTGGGAGATGAGGGGCACTGTTGGAAGGTGGGAGTAAAGGTATTTATGGAGAAAGAGGTTATTGGCGCAGCGCCAAAAAAGACTTTCGCATCAGCGCTGAAGCCGGCCTTTCTGTTTTTGTTTATTTAATTAGCATCGGGTCATTAGGACTACTGTGGAAAATACTTTAAAGTGCGTGCTAATTATATTTACTGCTATATTCAATGTTTTAAGTTTGAAGGTGATTTTCCTAATGTTTTTACCAGGAAAAATTAAAGTGGAGCCCGATGGTGCCTGATATGGGGCTGGGACCCAAGGTCATCTGTGAGATAAGGTGCACTGGAGAGGAGTAGTGGATAATCAAGCCTGTAAGGGAGTGCTTTGCAGAGTCCGTGGTCACGTGGAGGTAGTAATGAAGAGGGATTCTCCCTGAAGGCTCGCACAGGGGGAGCCCGAGAAGTGTCACTTGCCTGATACTCCCACCTCAGAAACCTCCTCTTCCCATCAAAGGGACATTACAAGGAAAAAACACTTTTTGAGAGTGATCACAATTAGAAAGAGATTTGGGAAAGAGTGCGTTTTACTGGGCCTTGTAAGACTAAGAAGAGATAAAGGAGGGCCCTGAAGCAGGCCTGCCGAGACATATATGCGAAAAAGCGAGCTACCAGTGGCCCACCCAAATGCACCCTTGGCCCACCCAAATAAAATTCCTGGAACCGGGCCCGCCGCCAAGGTGGTTTTTATTGAACAGTGGGCATGCTCCTGGACTCTTTTTGGCTCATGCCTGATGCCCTTGACCGCGGAGTCGGCTGGGGTTCCAACAATGACATTCATAGGTTTGCCTGAGGAGCTGGTGGCAAGTCAGGCTATCTCCTATGCATATCTGCAATAGCTGAAGGCAGTTCCCCTCCCAGACTTGCCCGTTGGGTAAACTTGGTGTGTGTCAACGCTCATCGCTAAGCAATATGGCTGAATTTGATGTGAATGGTTATGAACCTTATTATACCCAGGACGCTCAGGGCCACAGCCCGAACAATGATTTAGTCGATGCCCTCGATGCTTCAGTTCAGCAGCAGGCAAATAAGGCCCTGGCAGCAGCGTTAACACTGATTACAGCCCAATAGGAGCAATATGCCAAGCACCAGGGGTATGATAAATCCTTGTGTTCCAGGTCCTCGCCTCGCAAAGCAAAGCAAAAACAAAGGTGATAGAAGAATGGCCTCATGAAGGTGTGATGTCAAAATTGTTCCAGAGCCCCCAGAGCGAGCACGAATATTGCGCAGCAACATCTGCGTCCAAGAGAGTATCCAAAAATCCTATTGCAATGACGGATTCGGATACAGATTTGAGACAATTTCCACACTCAAATCAAGATTCTGTTGCTAATCACACATGTATCTCCTCTCAAGCGGTGGCTCCTCATCTATGACGGAGAAGCGCGCCACCCCCCCGCCCCCCACCATCTCCCCCACCCACACACAAAACAGCAGGAAAGGAAAAATAAAACGACTCCCATTTCATTTTTCCTTTCCTGATGAGCCTTGGGGGCAGGGCCTGGTCGTGTCAGTCACTGAGTGGAGTGGTAGTGCACTCCCATTACTGTGCATGATGGTTTTGCCGGCCGTCTCAGTCTGGCCAAACCATCATGCACAGTGAAAGCTCTCTCCAACCCAGCTGGATTGGACAGAGCAGGCACAGACTCACTGTCTTTCCCGGAGTGTGATTTGAGGGCAATTAGGCCAATCCTGAAGCTGCTCTCTGCGTGAGAGAAGCTTCAGGATTGGCCGCAGGGCATTCTGGGAGCTTATGCCTTCCTTAAGAGGTGAAGAGGAGCAGAAGAGTGCGACGGGGACGGCTGTAGGCAAGTTTAAAAAAAACTTTTTGTTTTTTCCCCGCAACCCCTACTGCCCCTCCTCTCCCCTCTCCCACCCGCTCCTCCAGCAGACCGGCCCCTCCAGCTCCTCTTCAGCCTGATATTTATCTCATCCCTACCCCCTTCCACCTGGCGAATCTGTTCTCTTTTGATCCAGAGGACATCATTCATCCCAGGTTATCAGATTGGGCCCCTGCCCCAGCAGTTGTGGAATAACTCCACTCCAGACTAAGGAGTGACGCATTAGATTTAGAGCTAGGTAAGGCTCTGAGGGCTGCAGCATGTATTATGCCACCCTCAGAGACCCATTACCACAACACCCATACACTGCCATAGCAGGCTGCATGTTTTGATGCAGACCAAACTGAAGAGTCGACATGGCACACATCTGTGTGTGCCATGCCCACCAACATTGCCTGTGGCATGGGTAAGTCACCATTCTAGCAAGCCTCACAGCCCTAAGGCAGGGTGCACTATACCATAGGTGAGGGCATAGCTGCATGAGCAATATGCCCCCACAGTGCCTGTGCCATTCACAAGACATTGTAAGTGCAGTTGAGCCATTTAGAGTACATGGGCTGGGAGTTTGTCAGCGCAAACTCCGCAGCTCCTTGATGGCTTCACTAAAGACTGAGAAGTTTGGTATCAAACTTCTTAGCATAATAAACCCACAATTACGCCAGTGATGGATTTCTTATAAATGCACTCAGAGGGTATCTTAGCAATGCCCTCCTGAAAAACTACTGGCTTCTAGTGTATTGGCTGACTAGTCCCTGCCAGCCAGCCATCACCAGACAGGTTTCTAACCTCATGGGGTGAGAGCCTTTGTGCTCTTGGACGTCAGAAACAATGCCTGCTCTGGGTGAAGGTGCTTCACACCTTCCCCGTGCAGGAACAGCAGCACTTGGTGTTGAGCCTCAAAGGTTCTCACCTTGTGTTATGCTGATTTGGGCAGCTCCAACTAGTGGAGATGCCTGCCCCCCTGTCCTAACCCCATTTTTTGACAGCAGGACAGGCGAGAAAATTAGTAAACAGAGTAGGAATGTCCAGCTCACCCTGGCACACCCCTAGGGTCACCAGGAGCTGAGGTGAACTCCTCTCTTGAAAATTCTCCATCTTGCTTTGGAGAATTAGGCCGAATGGGAAGAGGGATGTGCCATTATCTCCAAAGGGAGGGGGCACCTAAAGGGTGTAGGCACTCTAGGGGACACTCAGTAGCCATTGGCTAAGGCCCGACCTCAGTAATGTATGAAAATAAACAAGGACCCCCCTGATTTGGATCAATTTCCTGGGTCAGGGCAAAACAGTATATGTGAGTAAAATACCCAGGCAAATTCGCAATTGAACACTAGGACATAAACAGTGACATTAGCTCAAAAAGATTTTTGAGAAAATAATAAGAAAAAAGTTTTTGCACATTAAGTGTATTTTAATTTCTATTATAAAACATGATTCAATGATAAAAACAGTTTTAAAGTACATTTGTATCAATACATGATCGGATATTCCAGCATTATATCATATGCGTGAATTTAGACATGAGTAGGTACATATATGTTACAATAAAAAGATGGTTTCCTGTCTACGCGTTTCGACACAACTGTGTCTTCCTCAGGACTGTACCATGTTTCCCATTGGTACCGATTTATAGATGATATTTTTTTTATTTGGACCAATGGGGAACAGACTCTTGTAGAGTTTCTGGAATGGCTGAACCTGGCAGATGGAAATCTCCACTTCACTGCACATGTTAGTTCAGCCAAAGTGGAGTTTCTAGATATTAACATCAAAAATGTGTCTAACCAACTGGAAGTTGACCTACATGTGAAGCCAACGGCAAGAAACACGTTGCTTCACTTCAGTAGCTACCACCCAAGGAATCAAAAGGATGGGATACCATTCTCCCAATTCCTTAGGGTGCGCAGAAACTGTACGAACATTAGGGACTATGATGTCCAGTCTGAACAGATGAAAAATAAATTTATTGCACGTGGCTACCCTCACAGATTAGTACGTGAGGCATATAAGCGAGCACATTACTTTGATCGAGATGTGCTACTTAATTCCAACAAACAACAAAAAGAACAGAAGTTAGTGTGTATTACTAAACATTCTCCACTAAATGCCACAGTCAAACAAATCATAAATTCAAACTGGCATCTTTTAAATGTAGATTCAACTCAACCTAAATTACCAAAGCCCTTGTTTGCGCACCGTCGAAACAAAAACTTGAAAGATCTAGTGGTAAGATCACGTTTCGAGGGCATAGGTAGGAAAACTCCATACATCCAAAAGTCTTTTGAGGGCGGTAATGCCATCAAGGGAACTTCGCGATGTGGATCATGCCAGTCATGTGAAGGTATCATTTCAGGTGAGACCTTCACATTCAACCAGATAAGGATTCAAGCTCAGGAACTATGGACATGCAATACCAGTAATGTTGTTTATCTTTTACTGTGTCCGTGTAATTTAGGCTATGTTGGTGAGACGTCAAGAACCATGAAACTTCGCCTCACCGAACACAGATCTGCCATAAAAACACGTAAAATGGCAGCTCCTTTGGCCTTACATTTCTCTGAGTTTCACCATGCACCCTCACAGATTCGATGGAGGATTTTAGAAAAGATCCATACATCCAACAGCAATGGTGGAGATAAAATTAGAAAGAAAAGAGAGGTATACTGGATTTTTTCTTTGAATACCTTCTCCCATGGGCTAAATAATGATCTACCATGGATCAATGCAATAATATAAAAAAAAGTTTTAATGGGCTATATGTCCTAGTCTATAAATGGGTTTACATGGAAACTATTAATTTCTGCAGCCCCTATGCATACAAACACAAGTTTTAAGAATAGTTTCCCTATATAGGGTCCTAAAATACAGTTCAGTTAGATCTTAAAAATAGAATGATTTAAATGCTAGTTTTCCCCTTTAAGAAACACATGGCTGCAATTTAACCAATGGGCAC
Source organism: Lissotriton helveticus (assembly GCF_964261635.1). NCBI lineage: Eukaryota > Metazoa > Chordata > Amphibia > Caudata > Salamandridae > Lissotriton > Lissotriton helveticus. The sequence goes on from NC_136065.1 coordinate 1,739,567,993, forward strand.
AGCCGGTATATATAGCCAGTGTAGAAGCCTAACTGAGATTTATGCCGAATTTCAAGAAATCGCCGGGATCCATTTGCCACCGGTCCGTGCTCAGCCCTGTAACTCACGGTAAGCTGTAGGCGAATGTGCTAAAAGCCATTAGCTGTTATTTTTAAACATCAGGGAGTGAACTATTTAAAACTGCGGGTGTTTGGTTTTACAGCACCAAAGACGCTGGGAACCACGTGCATCAAGGCCACGTAGATTAACCTTTGAAGCCGAGCCAAACTAGCCGACCGAGTGAGAGTGTGCTGATTACGGTGAGCCGCTTTCTACTATAGCGTTCTTATACCAACTACATATGCGGTATTTTTTGTTAGCAATTATCTTCATCTTTTGAATTAAAAGCACACGAGGCTCACACTGTTTCCGGCCCCCGCTACAGCGCTGTCAACAAATGATTAGTAATGCGGTATTCCACTGGGGTTCATTTGTGACCTGTAGTTTAAATAACAGCAACCGCGTTTATGCTTCCCTCTTAGAACTAAATCTGCCGTAAATCATTCAAAGCCGGCTTACACTTAAATTGTCTTCCAAGCAGTTAAACATTTTTGTCGCGTATGAGGAGGCGATATATAATTATGATATATCTGTTCCCCACTATGATGTCAAGCTTGGCTTTACCGGTATTCATTAAAGCGTCTTGTTGCAAAATACTGTTAATGTAGCATCTTGCCCATTATGATGCCAAGCTTGGCTTTATCGGTATTCATTAAAGCGTCTTGTTGCAAAAGACTGTTAATGTAGCGTCTTGCCAGCCTTTACCTTTCCCAATAGTTTAAAGTGACAGTAGCTATGTCAATGCTTCCCCTATAGATATACAAATACGGACGCCGGGAACCATACGCAGCCGGCTCACAATAACTGTCAACAATACAGGTAAATATCGTTCATGGTCCACAATAGATGAGACAGCATTTTGGCAGATCAATCCACAATTCTGACGCTATTCAGGTTTCTGCTTTTCACTCTCTCCCTATGCAGGAGGAAATATTTGGTTTTAAACGTTATAAAGCTGCTGCTCTCAGAACATCATCTTTGGAGGTAAAACCCCTTAATCATGACCTGGTATTGACATCAAGGCCAGCGTATATTCCACTCTTTAAAACGGCGAATTTTTTTTAGCCTTTTAGGTTTAAACCTTGAATTAGATAAGGCAGCAACCGGCTGTTCAATATGAGAACCATATCGTTTACTCCCATCACTTCACAAGAGTAATAATAAACAAAATTATTATACTTAACGTGGGATTTAGCTAATGACATAAGCAAAATATTTAGGCAAAAATAGTACGCTTTATGAGGCTGTTGGGTAGTTATAAACTGCAGATACCAACAATAAAAACTATGTAGGACAGTTTAGAATAAACTTAGAAGGGCAAATCTATGTGTTTGAGTAACTGATTGGTACGCTGATCCCTACTCCCCCCTTTTTTCTCTGCAGAACCAATCAACGTTTATTTGACCTGGGGATCCACTGTTGTGTAACCTGCCTCATATTGGCTTTAATTCTGGTACCATGTGTTGGTATCTATAGGTAAGCAAACTACATAATATAACAATAAAGTGTACAGCTAACGCTAGAGGGTCTGTCAGAAAATGTTGTAAACACTGTGACATTAGCCTATAAGCAGTTACCATGTATTATTAGTAAGATAGCTCAAGGACTAATAAAGCTTTGAGGATAACGTAAATACGCAAACCTTGACAGGCTCTGTCTACTGCTCTTATCCTTTCTGGTAAATCATAAATATGGTCTACCATTCTCTACTATAGATGTGGATGTATAGTAAATTGTTGTAGCAATTATGTGAATAGGCTCATATAGATATGTATATAGATTTGTATATATGTACATAAATGATACCCCCTATGTATGAATGTCTAGCGGTATTAATAGACCTTGTGATAATCGGAACACTAGTACTGTCTATGAAATGTCATAATGTACATTATAAACGTTTTTTTGCATTGTAGATACAGACTTGTAAATATCTTTTATATATATTTTTTACAGAAATATGATGGTACAGTCCTGAGGAAGACACAGTTGTGTCGAAACGCGTAGACAGGAAACCATCTTTTTATTGTAACATATATGTACCTACTCATGTCTAAATTCACGCATATGATATAATGCTGGAATATCCGATCATGTATTGATACAAATGTACTTAAAAACTGTTTTTATCATTGAATCATGTTTTATAATAGAAATTAAAATACACTTAATGTGCAAAAACGTTTTTCTTATTATTTTCTCAAAAATCTTTTTGAGCTAATGTCACTGTTTATGTCCTAGTGTTCAATTGCGAATTTGCCTGGGTATTTTACTCACATATACCGACCTCAGTAATGCCCTCAAATTTTGTATTTAAGGGCTCCCCTGAACCCTGTTCCTCAGATTCCACGACCTACGAAAAAGGACCAAAAAGGACCAAAGAGTTGTGAAGCAGAGGAGAAGAAGACGAAGACTATCTTGGCCCCAGCCCTACTGGCCTGTCTCCTCCTCCAGCGATCCTGCTCCAAGAAACCATCAGGGCCCGCAGTCAGTAGCCCCTACGAACCCTGGAGGACCTGTGCTGTCTTTAACAAAGACTCTTGTCTACCATGGACACCAGATATGTCCATCAAGAAACCAACTCAAGGACTGTTGATCCAGGCTGATTCGCATCACTCGCACCACTCTGCAAATGATGCCCACGGCCCGAATCTAGGTGGGCCATCGACCCAGTGAAGTCTCCCTGCCGATCCTGACCTGAGATCCAGCACTAGACAACCTTTCCACAACTCCCCCTCAATGCCTGCAGTCTCAACCTGAAGGGTCCCTGTGGTAGGATCTGGTCAGAAGAAACCCGACGCCCAAAGGTACCCCGTCACCCACAGCCCCCAGGCATAGGAGTGCCAAAACAATGGTGTCTCGGCATCCACCCAGTATTCAACTGACCTCTCCAGTCATGGGATTTGTTCAATCATCCTCCCGAATCGAGACTGCAGCCGTTTTCTTCAACCGTGGTTCACCATTGGTTTCACCAGGGGCCCAATGCCTCCTTTGCACTCTGCACCCGTCGCATCTGTGCTGCTGGTGGTGCAGTCTTGCTACTATTTCGTGGCCCCTCCAGTGCTGATCTTAACCCCCAGGGTCTGTGTCCTTGAACACGAGGTACTTACCTGTAAACGGGGCCTCTTCGTGGTGCCCCCAGCCTCCATAGGAGTTGCGCCAGAATCAAGCCCGTCTGCGCCTGTGCGCACCAGTACGTCGCCTGGAGCCAGGGATTCTGGTCAATTCTCTTCAAACCGTAACCCCCGTATTTTACTAAGCTATACCAGACAAGAACTTTTTAAATTTCAGGTTAAGGCATCCTCTGTCTGCAAAATTGAGTGCTGGCCATGTGCAGAGGGTCCATTTTCCTGCTGCACATGTCAGTTTCAAACATCTACTACTTTTCCAGGTCGATCCATCAACCCCCTTGGGGTTACCTCACAGGGAAAATGGAAAAACCTGCTGTGTAATGTTCGCTCTCTGCCTAAACACTCCATGGAGGTTGTGTCCTCAGCCCAGCCAGAGATAGTTTTTTTTACCGAAACCTGGCTGAAACCACATTCGGTGCCGGCCATTACACTAGGTATCCCAGAAGGATACAACATGACCAGACTGGATAGACCTAATAAAACTGGGGGTCGCATCCTGATTGTCCATAAAGACAGTATTAACATCTCTGTCTTAGACCAACACAGTGATGCCACTATGGAAGTACTAATTTTTAGGATAGATGCTCCCTTACACACCAGCTAGAAAGGGGCATTAATCTACTGTCCTCCAGGACCTATAGCTCACTTTTCTCTACAATCGGTTGAATTACTAGCTCCTCATATGAACACAGGTAAAAACTTTTGATTGCTAGGAGATTTTAATGTCCATAGTGAAAGTAATACCAATTTAGATGCTCAGACACACTTGGCTGATCTATCTTTACTGGGCCTAACTCAGCTCAATGAAGGGCCAACTCATATAGCCAGCCATACTCTGGATATTATATTCTCAAACTCTCCTAAGATCAAGTGTGAACCTCCCAAACAAATCAATTGGTCGGACCATTCAGTCATCGAATTCTATATGCAGGACCTTATAGACCCTAAAAACTTTCACTCGGCCACAGCCTACTTACGTAGACAATGGGAGAAAGTCTCTGCGGAGAATTTTCAAAATGTTTTTAAGAAACCCTTATTCACAGAAACTGACAATATTAAGGTTGCACTACTGAAATACAATGTGGCAATTTTAAAAACAATTGATCATATCGCACCTGTGAAATCCTGTATGAGCCGCCCCAATGGCCTTCAGGCAGCTTGGTTCACGGAGGATCTGCGAATTCAAAAACAAATGTGTAGGAAGCTGGAAAGAGTCTGGAGTGCCTCACACAACGAGATGGACAGAAACCAGTATTACTTCATCCTGACCAGCTACCACAAAAACATAAAAACTGCACGCAAATTGCATATAGCATCGCAGCTAACTCCGGCTGGGAACTCTTCAAAATCATTGTATAAAATTGTCCAGTCTTTTATCAATCCAAAGGCGTGTGAAAGTGTTGAGGTCCCTTCCCAACAGCTGTGCAATGATTTTGCGTTGTATTTCTCGCAGAAGATTGAGCTCATATATGGCAAAATTATGGCAGCAGGTAACGAGCAGCAAAAATCTTTGGCCTTAGATAGCATCGAACCGGATAACCTTACTTTACTTAACAACTTCCCAGCTATTTCCATGGCTGAGTTTGAAACCCTGATCCATCAGATAAAGTCTGGATCACCCTCTGACAACATCCCTGCTAAAGTTATTCCATCTCTGACTAAACAGCTTGCACCTGTGGTTCAATCTCTCAATAACCTCTCCCTCACAGAGGGTAAAGTTCCACTTGAGTGGAAGATTGCCCAGGTCCGACCCATCCGCAAGAACTCTAAAATCCCATGGACGGATCTTTCCAACCTCCGCCCTATCTCTCTTCTTCCTTTTCTGAGCAAGCTAATGAAGAAACATGTTAACAGTCATCTTTCCAACGTTGTCGAACAGACTGGGTGTTTAGGCCATTCCCAGTCAGGTTTTAGGCCTAGATACAGCCCAGAATCTGCATTACTTGCAGTCACTGATACTATCAGAATGTCCCTGGATAAGGGCCAATCCATGATTCTGGTGCTGTTAGACCCATCCGCAGCGTTCAACACTGTTTCTCATAGTGTCTTGCTCATAAGATTGCTCATAAGATGGAAGAGGATCAGCTTTAGCCTGGATGAAGAGTTTTCTGTCGGACCGGTCCCAGAGTGTTAACCTCGGCACGTCCCTACAGGACAGTCCATGGAGGTGATGGCTTAATAGTGGAGGGGCCTACTGCAATTGAGGGGCCCCGCAAGGACTGGACTCCTGAGGATAGACTGGGGCCTGGGGACGCGCCTTGCCATGGAGGACGGTGAGATAGTTGGCTGAGGTCATTGTGGGGGGGACGATCTCGGCCCTCTTGAACTGGTGCTGTGGTCTGCTTTTTTGGGGCTGGGAGGCTTACTCTCATATCGAGGGCCCCCTTAAGACCGGGGACCCCGGGCGTACTGCGAGGACCTGCTGAGGATCGTGCCGGCGGGCCAGTCCAGGGCCTGCGGCCGTCCCTGTGGGGACCTAGATCTGAATAATAGAGGCCCCTTCACCCTCCGGAAGGCCGGGGACAGTTTGTTAGGTGCCTGCAATGCGTAAGGATAAGATGGCCCGTGCCTCGCAGCCAAACACCATAACGCAATATACCACCCAGCGGCGGCCCTCGCAGCGGATAACGCGCCAGTCCGGGCAAGATGAGGGGGCTGAAGCTCCCAGCGAGCCCTCCCGGGCAGAACTACTGAAGGCGATCCAGGGATCTCACTCGGCTTTGGAGCGACAAATAGAAACGGTGTCTTTTGATGTGAACTTATTGCTGACAGATCTACTGAAGGTGGCCGATAAGGTCTCTGACGCAGAGGAGAACATAGTACAGTTGCAAGGAGAGGTGGTGTCCCTCAAAAAGACAGTCTCACAACTTACGGCCACGATGGGGGCCTTAGAGCAGAGAGCAGAGGATGCAGAAGGGAGGGCACGCTGCAGCAACATCAGGGTCCTGGGCATTCCGGAGAGGGCAGAGGCGGTCAATGCGGAGCGCTTTCTGGAGCGCTGGATTCGTACAACACTATGCCCGAAGGGCCTGTCGGAGGTCTTCGTGATTGAGCAGGCCCATAGGGCGTTGGTTCTGCCGCCAACACCTGGGGCGCTCCCGCGAGCCCTCATTGCCAAGATACTCAATTACCGAGATAGAGAATGTATCCTGAGGGCGGCGAGGGAGACTGCGGACCTGACCTTTGAGAATGCCAGAGTCTCCATTTATCCAGATTACACCCAGCAGGTACAGGAGCAGCAGAAGTCCTTTTTGGCTGTCAAACAGAAACTCCGGGAGATGCACCTGCAGAATATGCTGCTCTATCCGGCCAAGCTTAAGGTACTGTCACAGGGGAAGGCTCAGTTCTTTGAAACCCCGGAGGTAGTCTGGGAGTGGCTGGAGATCAGGGGAGATGCCCTCCCCCCGGGCGAACGGGGGGAGGTCCCACGGCACTTGGGGGACACCACCACCGAGGAGGCGAGCCAGCAGGCGATGCCGCCGCTCAGTCACGGCTGAGAGTGAGGAGAGGCGCAGAGTTACAGTGGGTGATGATGGGGCCTTATGCCTGGAACCAGCCGAGACTGGGGTTTCGCCGGTGATATCGAACTCTCCCCTACCGGGAGAGGTACTGGTCCCAGATACCCTGCAGCCCACTATTGACGATATATTGCCTACCAGCGCTTGGACGCCCCCGGGCAACAACTCGCGCTTTATAAATTCACAAGTTTACAAGTTTACCAGTGCTACGATCCCTGAGACTGCGGGCGCCAAGTTGCTAGACGCGGCGGCTCCGCCTTGAGGGAACTGGGGGGTTCTGTGTGTTTTCTTGTTTGTATGATGCAGGTATTGCTGGCCGCCCTCGATGGGCCTCCATTAGGAGGGAGAATGCACTCAGGATAATATATAAGGGAGACTTCTCCTATCTGTGGAGAGCATAGAGGTGGGGTGGCGGGAGAGAGGGGGAGTGAGAGGTGGTGTGTTTTTGTTCGGGTAGGACGGTTTGAGCCCTGTATTAACGATGTGATAGTTGGCCTTGCTGGGAGTCGGGGTGGGGAGTCTTCCTTCTTTTCCTATTTTTGGGTGGTTTAGCCCGGTTGGGCGAATGGGGTGGCTGTGCACGTCCTGGCACCAGCATGGGAAGGACAGATTGGCAAGTTATGTTGTTGCAAGTATAATGCTCGTGGGTGGGGGGCTAGGAGGGATGTTGGGAGGGGTTGTTGAATCGGAATGTTTTAGGCATCATATGTATTACATTTCGGGCACTGGATGAGATCTGCATTGTGAATAGTACACCATGGCGGGGTAGACCACATTGTAAGCCATGGGGTATAAGTTTATGAGCTGGAATGTGAGGGGGATAGGCACATGCACTAAAAGGTATAGAGTCCTTTCCTTTCTTCGTAGACATGGAGTCTCAATTGCATGCCTTCAGGATACCCATCTTGTAGATGAAGGAGCACAGAAATTGGGAAAAAAGTGTCGGGTCAGGTATTCCATTCATCCTTTTCTACATATGCCAGAGGAGTTCTGATCTGGGTGGCACCTGGGGTCCCATTTGCTATCCAATATGTGGAGGCAGACATTCACGGTAGATACTTGCTACTTAGGGCGAAACTGGATGGCCGGGAAGTTGTCATTTTAAACACATACGCACCCAACACGGATGATCCGGTATTCTTTCAGGCCCTTCAAGACGTCCTGATCCATGACCTGGAGGCCCCAGTCCTTTGGTTCGGGGACTTTAACTGTGTTATTGACCCAGTCCTAGATAGGTCTCCGCCCCAAGAGGGCACAAAACCCCGTATGACTGCAAAGCTTAGGGAGGTCATGGAAAATATAGGGGCGGTGGATATTTGGCACCAGAAGAACCCGACGCAGAAAGTGTATACCTGTTTCTCCCCTACCCACAACACGCACAGTTGCCTAGGTAGGGTCTTACTGGCGAATGCTGAGCTTAACATGTCCATGGAGGTTACACACCAGACTCGTTTTCTATCAGATCACTCTCCGGTAGCCTGCATGGTGCAGTGAGGTGCCCCAGTTACTCGCCCTCGGACTTGGAGGCTTCCAGTGGATATCCTCCGAGACCAGGTGAGGAAAACACATGTGGAAACAGCCCTGGGGGACTACGTGGACCTTAATTGGGAGGGGAGGGGCATTTCCTTGGCCACCGAGTGGGAAGCCCTAAAGGCGGTGGTGAGTGGAGCTTGCATGGGACTCACCTATGGAGTCGGAAACAGCTCCTCCAGGATCTCCGAAAGGCGAAGGATACTCTCTTACATGCTCAAACCTCGGCGGACCCTGACGCCCTGCAGAGGGTGGAGGAACAGACTGCCCAAGCTCGGGTACATGATATCCTTGATCGGCTCGACAAATACACCTTGGGCCAATGTAGACAGCGCCTTCATAGGGAGGGCGACAAGTCAGGGCGGCTCCTGGCTTGGATCCTTCGGAAGGAACAGACACCGGAACGCATCGTAGCCCTACGGGACCTGAATGGGGACATGGTTCACTCGGAACAAGGCATCCTTGGGGTTCTCCAATCCCACTTACAACGAGTATATACCGCAGGCCTTTTATCTCCCTTATTTACAGGGATTGACCCTGCCGACCCTATCTGGGTCGACCCGGGAGGAACTGGATGTAGTCCTGACAGTGGCCGAGGTTCGTGTGGCTCTGGCCCGCTTACCACGTGCAAAGTCGCCAGGGAGTGATGGGTTCCCACCGGAATTTTATCATGAGTTCAGGGATACACTGTCTCGTCTCCTCTTACAAGTATTTCTCGAAGCGTTCAAGAGCGGGTTTCTCCCACAGAGTATGACACAGGGGGAAATTTGCATGATCCTTAAACCGGGGTGTGACAAACATGACCCTTCATCGTATTGTCTGATTACTATGATAAATACGGACGTAAAGATCTTAACCAAGCTATTGGCCACCCATCTAGCACCTTATATGGAACATCTGGTACACCTGGACCAATGTGGGTTTATTCCGGGGGCAACACAGCCATGAATCTAAGGCGCCTGAACCACATACAGCGCGAGGTGCAGGGTGGGGAGGAGCAGAAGGTATTGGTTTCCATCGATCTTGCCAAAGCGTTTGACACGGTCGATTGGGGCTACTTGCAGGAGGTCCTCCGGGCGATGGGCCTAGGTCCTAAATGTTGCCGTTGGATTAGTATCCTATATAGATCCCCTCATGCCAGGGTGCGACTGGGAGCCACGAGATCAGAAGAGTGGCAGTTGGGACGGGGCACAAGACAGGGGTGTCTCCTCTCGCCACTCCTTTTTGCCCTGTCGATAGAGCCCTTTGCCGTATGGATTAGATCTGAGATGATGCAATGGGGCATCCAGGTGGGAGACACGTGTAATGTTTTGTCTCTGTATGCGGACGAAGCCCTGTTTTACTTGAAAGCTCCAAGAGGGGCGCTTCCGATATTACTGCATCATCTGGACCGTGTCGGCGAGGTGTCGGGATTGAGGCTTAACCGCAGCAAGTCCTTGATCTTTCCGCTGTCGGGCCTTGATCGGTGCCCCTGGAGGACTTACCAGAGCTGGGGCTGCGTTGGGAATGGGAGAGCTTTCGTTATTTAGGCATTCATGTGGCCTCTACAGGCCACAATCACTGGCCCGCAACATTTACCGAGTGATTAAGTCCCTTCAGCAAGCAGTGTCCTTTGGGAACACCCTGCCGTTATCCCTGATGGGCCGCCTGGCCATCGCCAAGATGGTGATGCTGCCTAGGACATTGCATGTCCTTCAAAATACACTATGTCCTCTCCCCCCTAGAATTTTTTGGACCCTGAACATGCTGCTCACGTCCCTGCTTTGGGCAGGTCGGCGCAGCAGAGTGGCTCTCCATACTGTTGTGCGCTCTTTGGAGGAGGGTGGCTTAGAAGCCCCGCGCTTTGATTTGTACTATTACGCGGCGCAGCTACAACCGGCGGCCAGATGGTTTGCGTACGTGGATGTTTGGGAGACACGGCTATTGGCAGGGAGAGCAACGGTACAGGAGTTACAGGTAGCGTTAATGCAAGGGCAGGGGGCAAAGGATACGTTGCCATACGTGGTAAGTCACACAGCGGGTGTTTGGCAACGATTTGTAGAACAAATTCTGCGATCAGCACCCTTTCATAGGGAACTCCCGATCTGGATACTGGCATCGATGGTCACGATGGAACAACATATGTCCTTCCGAGAATGGAGAGAGGGGAGCTGCGAGGTCCTAGCCGATATGTACCCTGCCGAGACTTTCCTGACATATGAGCAGGCGGAAGAGACCTTCGGCCTTAGTGGAGGACAAAATCTACATTACCAGGGACTGCGAGCCGTAGCACGCTCAGTCTGGCCCCAGAGTCCGGAGGCACCTCCAATGACTCACACCTTACATATTCTCTTGTCCTGCAGCAGGGGACGCAGGCTTATCTCCTTGTTATATGCAGCTATGAAACGTGATTCCACACCGCCAGTGCTGCCGACCTGGGCGGCCAGGGAGGCGGACCTGGGCTCGCCACTGGACCAGGGGCAGAATAAGCGCATAGGGGTTTTGACACGTCGGGTATCATGCAATGCGCGCTTTAAACTAATTAAATTTAATTTCCTCCACCATACCTACCTCACTCCGATTCGGTTGAGTCGTTACTCGGAAGACAGGAGGGACAACTGCCCCAGATGTAGCGCAGAGGGGCCGGCTTCCTGCACCTAGCCTGGGACTGCCTGTTAATTGGGGGTTTCTGGGCAAGTGTTGTAGATCACATAACTGCCACTACAGGCCTTCGGATCAAGCTAGTACCCTTACATTGCCTCCTGGCGTTAGTTCCTAGGCCTAGGAAACGGAAACTTTCATATAAATTATTGCAACTGATGTTAGTGTTGGCCACACGTAGGGTAGCTATAACTTGGATGGGACAGAGGGCCCCGGAGATACCCACATGGCTTAGAGACGTTAGGGAATGGTCCCTCGCAGAAGAAACACATATGCAGAATACCAGGAGGGATGAGAAATTGCAAGAGGACCTGCTTGCCTGGCGAGCCATGTGTATGGCAGGCCTGGCGCTAAGAGAGCAGTCTGCCCACAGCGATTCCGAAGAGACCAGTGGCGAATTATTTTCAGCGCAGGGATCGGGGTCTGAGGGGGAGGAAGAGGATGACTCCTAATGGGTCTCTGGTACAATGCATGGGGCTGGGCCTGGCTATTTCCTCACGATAATGTTTATTCCATTGCTTGTTCTTTTAATGTTCCTCATGTACCCACGTATATTCCGGTGTAGCCTATGCCCAAAATGTGCCATAATGAGTCAGTTGATCTGTATACATGTGTTTTTAATGATGCCTTTTTGGGGGGGGTTCTTTCATTGTACATTATAAACTTCAAAAATAAAGTTTAAAAAAAACAACAACAAAAAACCTTGGCACGTATCATTTGGCTCCTATGAAGCTGACCAAGGGAGCACCCCAGGGCTCTTGTCTGAGCCCTACATTATTTAACATTTATTTTGCTCCCCTGGCCAATCTCCTAAGGACATATGGGTTTATTACCATATCGTATGCCGATGATACGCAGCTCCTTTTTCCATTTAACAAACTAATGGCTGCAGTTCAGTTGGCCTTCTCAAATGGGATGAGGGCCATATCCCAATGGATGGTAAACAACTTCTTACAATGCAATGTGGGTAAGACGGAGGTAATGCTCTTTGGGGAAGCTCCGCTACTATGGGCTCCAGACTGGTGGCCATCTGAATTGGGTTCTTACCCGGCTCCTAAGCTTAAAAATGAAAAATCTGGGCACTCGTCTGGATCAGGCCTTAGCCTAAAGGAGCATGTTACTCACACTGCTGGCTCATGCTTTCATGCAATAGGCTTACTTCGTCATGTCTTCCCACTGCTCCCTGATTCTACCCGTAGAACTCTAGTCCAGGCTCTGGTATTGAGCCGCTTGGACTACTGCAACGGTCTGCTGATCTTGGCTAATGAAAGCTCACTCAGCAGACTACAGGTAGTTCAAAACACAGCAGCACGTCTGGTACTGAATGCTCCCTCCAGGACCCCTTCCCAGCCTCTCCTTGTAAAGCTCCATTGGCTCACCATTCGCCCACGGATCAAGTTTAAAACCTGTTGCATTATACACAAAGTACTACAGAACCTGGGCCCTTCCTATCTCTCAGAGAAATGTCTGCCCTATGTCCCCAAAAGATCTCTCTGCTCCAGTGACAAACATCTCCTGGAAGTGCCTTGTATAGGAAGGGCTAGACTAGAAAGGAAAGCTCTCTCCTATCTTGGCCCTCGTCTCTGGAATGAGCTCCCTCTCTCCCTCAGACAGTGTTCTGAACATTTGAGATTCAGAAAATTGCTTAAGACCTTCCTGTTTGGTATTTGTTAAACTGCTAAGAACCACTGCCTTGTTTCCCAGTCCGTTTAAGCACAGAGATACCCCTTTGGGGGTCGATTCTAGCACTATATAAATAAATAAATTAACATTGGACCCAGTGACCTCTGCACCCAGCCGCCCCAGCGCCACAGGTGGTGCAGTACCTACCTTTGCCTGACCCTTGCCCAGAGACTGAAACTCAAAGCCGCTTACTTACCTGTAAGTTACTCACCTGCATTTCTTCCCATGGGATTGCATTGGTCTCTAGCCGTATTGTACTAAGTGTGATCCTGAATACAAAGTATCTTGTTCTGTACTTTCCATGCACATGTAAATTATTGTTTAATGCTATACAAACCTCTTGCCAGTAATCTGAAAGTATTGCCTAAAAGTTCAACTTGGTTCCTTGAAATAAAAGTAACTAAAGTAATATTTTTACAAACATTGGCCTGGAGTTAGCCATTGAGTGTGTGTTCCTCCTTGTATGAGTATGTACATTAAATGCATTCATACTACCCTCTGATAACCCTAACTGCTCAGCCCAGCTACCACTAAATTGAGAGTAAGGTATTATCTATTTATCCTCTGCTATACAGTTGTGGACTCACTGAACTCTGTGCACACTATACCTCTTTTTAGTGCAGTATATACAGAGCCAGCTTCCTACATTGGTGGATCAGCGGTGGGTCTACGACTTTGCATTTGTTGGACTACTTAGCCAACACTTGATCACATATCAGAACTAATTGTATTCTCATTTTATTGAGTCAACAATTTTTCAAAAAAATGTAAAGGGCCTTGGTTAAGTCCCTTTAGCATTTTTTTAAAATAACAATTTACTGTAGTAGGGGTAAAAGTATTTTAGAAGTTTTTTGGGCCTCTTTTAAAAAGTTCCCCACTATTAGTGAAATAATGACAGACATAAAGAATGGTGTTGGGGAGTTCGACCTCACCGCCTACCCCATCTAGAGATGAGAGAGTTAATGTCTCTTTGTAAACATAAAACGATTTCCATGGGACCCCACCCTCCAAAGATCATGCTCCAGGAGCTCTTGGCAGAATATGCAAGGGATCACCATTCTGAGGGGGGAGATCCCAACTTAGGAGATGAGCCCCTGGCTCCAAGGAAAGTACTCACATCACCTAGATTCCACACAGGTGGGTCAGGTCCTGATGAAAACATTGAGGAAAGCCTCAATGAAGAGGACATCCTTCTAGCAAGGTTGACCAGAAGGCTAGATCTAGAAGCCAGACTCCTGGCCCTAGAAAAAGAATGAGAAGAGATGGGCTTAGCTCCCAACAATGGTGGCAGCAACATACAAACTAGGGAAAGAGAAAGTTCTTATGACCCTAAAATCCCCAAAGGGATTTCTCCCAAATATGAGGAAGGCAAGCAGTTTTGGCTTGCTTCAACTCAGCTTCACCACAATTGCACTCCATACTAGTCAGATTTCTTGACGCGGCCAGGGCAAAAGTGCCAGACTGCCACTAAAGCGTTTTGAGGCAATGGACACTTTGGATTATTCTTAAAAAAATGTTTTTAAATTTCCGGGGGAGTAACAATCACAGCACTTGACAACAGATATGCTGACAGATGCATCAACGTAGCCTTTTGCTATTCCTAAATAGCGATTTTTAAGGAATCGCTATTTAGGAATAGCAAAAGCCTATGCATGTAGGAATCGCTATTAAAATAGCGATTCCTAAACATTCCTTAATTGCTACTCGCTAATTGCTAGTCGCAATTAAGGAATGCTGTACCATTCACTCCTATGGGCCTATAGGCCCATAGGAATGAATTGGAGATTGCATGAGCAATTTGCGAGTACCAGTATTTACTCGCAAATTGCTCATGCAATTTCAAGGGTGCAGGGGTGTCAAAATGACACCCTGTTACACCCCTGAAATTGATATCTGCACACATGTTGCACACACACATGCCCTAAGGGCATGTGTGTGCGTAACACGAAACTTTGAAAAATGCACAAAAGTGCTTTTTTCAAAGTTTCAGCAAATTACCATGAAGAACAACAGCATGGTAATTTGCTCCCCCTATTAGCGAATTCGCTATTTTTTTTACTTTCATGCACTGCATTTAAGGAATCTCAATTTGGGATTCCTTAAATGCAATCGCAATTTAAGGAATCTCAATTTAGAGATTCCTTAAATTGCGATTTTTGCATTTGGGATGATGCATCCCAAATGCAAAAATACCGGGAGCAAAGGGGCAGATTCTGAGAATCTGCCACTTTGCTCCTGGTATTTACTTTGATGCATATGCCTGATGGTTGTTCTCACATGTTCAAATTTGAATCTTTCTAAACTTGTAAACAGAGCTATTTATATTTTAATTATGATGACATTTTATTATTGATCTTTGTCAAATATGAGGAAGGGAATTACATCACCAGATGGTTTACAGCCTTTTAGAAGGCTTGTGGAATGAGGCATGTGAAGAAGTCACACTGGGAAACCAAACTTTGGGAGCTGTTCTCTGGTAACTGCAGAGACAGACTTCTGACCGTTACCGGGCAGATGCTGAGTCTTATAAACTCATGAAGGGTACCCTGATCAAGGGCTTTGGACTAACAACTGAGGAGTATAGAATTAGTGTTAGACTTGGCACCATTGGCGTGGGTCTCCCTTCCAATTTTTTCTGTTGCCTTCTGTGTTTTTGCTGGTTTAGATGCTTTGGACTCTTTATAAGAACAAGAGAGAGAGCAAGGGATGCTTTTTTCACTGGGAGTGAAAGCGAGGTTACTCCTATTCCCCTGAAAGGAACTAAGTACAACAAAAGAAGGAGTATCCCCTCCGGAGGTTTCAAGAAATCTCACTTGAGGGCGTACTTTCTGGCACAAAAGGAAAAATTCAACCTTTTGTATAAAACCCCTCACTCACCCACCTAGGGGTGACATGCTTCATCATCGGGGTCCACCCTGATGACCTAGCGTCACCAGGATGTGCTTCAACACCTGAACTACAGTGGAGCGGGTTGTGACTGTGGGTGCAAAAAAATGTTAAAAATTGTCCTGGTTTAACTCGAAATATAATTTTTATTTTAGAGCAACTGAACAATGGTTAAAAATTCAAAGGCGAGACCCTGGTAGGTGAGTTACGGCCAAGGAGTCTCTATATGTGTTGGTGTGCGTTGGTCGACATGTTTCTACCACTAGGGCAATTGCCCGGTATTCTTCAGGACCAAAAACAGGTGGACGGAAGGTATGTGCCCCCTATAAGGCACACCCTGTCCTGTGCCCCTGTATACCTAGTGGCTAAAATGGCCAAAGGTGTGTAAGCTCAAACAAAATTTGTGAGCTGAAAAAATGAAAAGGAGACTTAATTTTAAGCTTTGCGTGCTTCAACGGGCAGAGGGTAGGTATTTCACGCCGTCAGAACATAATAGTTTGCGGGCGGAAAGAAAGGCCATTCACCTACATCTAGAGACCGGTAGATGTAGGTGAATGGCCTTTCTTTCCGCCCGCAAACTATTATGTTCTGACGGCGTGAAATACCTACCCTCTGCCCGTTGAAGCACGCTAAAGCTTAAAATTAAGTCTCCTTTTCATTTTTTCAGCTCACAAATTTTGTTTGAGCTTACACACCTTTGGCCATTTTAGCCACTAGGTATACAGGGGCACAGGACAGGGTGTGCCTTATAGGGGGCACATACCTTCCGTCCACCTGTTTTTGGTCCTGAAGAATACCGGGCAATTGCCCTAGTGGTAGAAACATGTCGACCAACGCACACCAACACATATAGAGACTCCTTGGCCGTAACTCACCTACCAGGGTCTCGCCTTTGAATTTTTAACCATTGTTCAGTTGCTCTAAAATAAAAATTATATTTCGAGTTAAAGTAGGACAATTTGTAAAAAAATTTTGCACCCACAGTCACAACCCGCTCCACTGTAGTTCAGGTGTTGAAGCACATCCTGGTGACGCTAGGTCATCAGGGTGGACCCCGATGATGAAGCATGTCACCCCTAGGTGGGTGAGTGAGGGGTTTTATACAAAAGGTTGAATTTTTCCTTTTGTGCCAGAAAGTACGCCCTCAAGTGAGATTTCTTGAAACCTCCGGAGGGGATACTCCTTCTTTTGTTGTGCTTTGGACTCTTTGCCACTGCTGTTCGGAGCCAAAGTGCTTCCTTTTGTAAATTGTTGTTATGGATTAGTGATTCCTTGAATGGTTATTTGATTTACTTGTCTGACCATAGTATAGTGCACAATTTCTGCCCAGGACTTGTAAATCAAATGCTACTCGTGGGATTACAGCACTGATTGTGCCACCCACAGAAGCAGCTTGTAAAATGTGGCTCAGCCCTGCCATTGCAGAGCCTGTGTGCTGTGTGGGACTGCCATGTCGACTTCGCAAGGGCCCACACTTGCAAGTCCCCAAACCTTCCCTTTTCTGCATGTTAGTCACCCCTAAGGTAGTCCCAAGGTACCCCTGTGGGCAGGGTGCATTGTATCTGAAAGGTACAACAAGCCCTGATGCGTGTTTGTTTATAGCATCTTATAAACATAACTGACCCTAGGAACAAGATAGGAGAATAAAGTTTAGTATGCCTGAACTCAGAATGTTAAGATGCATCTTTTAGTGGGGCTGATTTTTAAATTCTGTGTTTAAAAATACCACTTTTAGAAAGTAGGTATTTTCTTGTCTAACCATCCAGTGTGCCTCTACTAGGTTTATGTATTGCATGTCTGGCTTCTGGATGACAGGGGTCTGGAGAGGGCTGTGGCTCCAGAAGTCTGATGAGTCAGGCCTGGGCTGATAGGACCTTAGTTGCATTTAGAGTAGGGGGAGGGGCTGTCCATTCACCTGCCTGGACCAGGTCTGCTTTCAACAATGCTGTCTCCACTTCCTGCCAGGAAGCTGCACCAGTGACGACAGAACTGCTTTGGGCTGGGTACAGACACTCTCTGCTGTTGCAGGGATTCTGCTCATAGTCAGAACTGTGCACAGAGACCCAGGGCCTCAGTGAATTGTTGTGGACCAAAAAACTCACCTTCGTACCTAGAACCCCTAACCGACTAGCATCAGTGCCTCATTAGCTCTTCGTCCTACAGCAAAGGTACCAATGATTAGACAACCCAGAACATGCGACTTAGGTTACTCGCAGGAATGGTGGGAATCAAGAACACTCTTTCATTTGTTATTCTCATACCAGTCCACAACAGGAGTAAAAAGAGACACGGGAAAGGTTAAAATGTTTATTTTAACGACGTGCTCTAAGATGCAGTATTTTTGCTAACACAAGCAGACATATGATTAGAAATAATATGATCAGCATTGTTACAGTTCCATAAAACACAAAAAAAGAAATCATATTAGAATGATAGTGGAAACAGGACTCATAGTGCCTAGTATGCCACCCTCCCTAGCTAGGAACTTTGTTTTATAAAATATAGAAGGTCTCTTAGGCTTGAATAGGGGAACCCATATCTCCAAGATCAGCAGAAGTGAATCACATCAGGATCAAAAGCTCTTTATCTCTGGGAAATGGATTTTCTCCAAGTGCCTGAAATCTTGCTTACAGTGCAATATTAAAGGCGCCAGAATCTTCGTTAGATGCAGCTGTCTGCATGTTATGTCTAAAACGTGAGCCGATCAGCCCGAATAAAAGCTACATTTTTATGACAACCTTGGAGGCTTTAGCACTCACTGTGCAGACTAGGGTCATGATGTAAGTCTAGGGATGTTGAAAACAAGCCATTCTCATGTGAAGACATTCACGAAGTCTAACTTACAACAACAGTTATATGCAGTGTCGTGTGCAAAAGCAGCAAAAGGATAAAATGCTGTTTAAACTTCTAATAAGCTTATGCTAACAGAGCAATGTGCGCACACAAGGCCCTGCCCTCACTACACTGCCTTCAGAGAAGAATGGATTTGTGTGGGGGGCACTGGTGAAGACATCCGTAATTTATCCGTTCATCTACCTAATTTTATCAACTGCTGTTGCCACCCGCCTGTTGCTAAAGCCCCTCTGCCACATTGGAAGAAAAAACAGAGCTCCAGGTGTTAATCTGGGCGTCAGTGCTGCTTTGCTGCTGACTGGCACGAAAACGAGCCTCCTTACTGGTACCCTGCTGGGCGGCTGACTCCACGCAAGCACCCCGGCTCCCCAAGTGGTCTGAGGCCGGGGCTGCTCCGGAGTTGAACAACGCATTCCTTCTTCGGGGGGAGGTACCTTACGCGCCCGGCTATTGACCGCCTGCAGCGGTGCAGCGGTACTCTACTATCGACAATACGAGGTGAGTCACGGTGCGTTGATGGCTCTTAGCTCCTCACTGTCTGCGGGGGTTACGTGCAGCCGCTCCAGGACCCCCCTCCCATCGGGAAACTCTGCTCCTCGGCACGCCGCCATCACTGCTTGTGTGTGACAGAAGCGGCCCGCATTCACCGCCCTCTGGACTGTTCCCTGAGGCAATTGGAGTCCTGCCCGGGGGGGCTCCCCCCTGCAACACTCGGCCATTTGGTCTCACTCCCAAGCGGAACATCAAACTCAGGTATTTGCTGCTCCATCTGAGAGACGGCTGAGACGTGCAGCGCTTTCTGATAGTGGGGTGCATTTAGACTGAATAGTGCTCTTAAATACACCCAGAGAGGCCCCCCTTTTCGTGTATGGGACTGCTGCCTCTACTTCACTGCACCTGAGTACCGGTTGCAGCTACTTGTCGGTACACCAGTGCATCGCGGGGGCTGTTCCACGAACTTTATTACTGCCTAAGCCGGCTAGATAGACTACTGAATCCGCAAATACCTACATGGAGTGCTTCACGTACTAGCACAAGTAATACATGGTCTAATTCTGGGGGACTGTGGTCACGGCGACAAGGACACCCTCCCCCCCTTCTTCCTCCCTGCACATAACCCTGCTGAGAGAACTCGCTTGAGATATAGGTGCAGGCTCTACCTATGTGCTGCCAATCTGGACATCCTTCCTGCATATTCTGGAATACCCTGTGCCTCCTCCACACATTCTCTACAGACCCCTGCTGCCTTCAGCTGCTTGGACCCCTGGTTACCTCACTGTTGGCAATCTGTCATCGGCTGGTGGAGGCTGGGTGCGGTTTGGGACCTTCTTGAGACACCACCTACATAGTGTGACCATACACAGGAGGGAACGTCAGGTGCTCCTGGGCTGCGGTGTTTGTGGCACTAAACACTCCTTTTTCTCCCTATTTCTTTGCCACTCCGCCCCAGGGCCCTGTTCCCTTCCCCACTGCCCCCCACCCGCTCTCTTCCCTTGCGCTTCCAGCCGCTGCCTCCCTGCGGCCCCGCCCCCCCCTGGTGCCCCATTCGCTGCCCTGCTCCCGCCTCCCAGCTGCTCCTCCCTCCCATAACCCTTCACATGGAGGCCGCGCAGCGGGCGTGCCAAAGGCACGCCCATCTGCGCCCGCCGAGCCTGGACCGCGCCCAGTGCCAGAACCCCTGACCCCCGCCGAAACCAAGAAACCCGACTGAGATACAGCACCACCACCCACCACGCACTCAACACCGGCCGACCAGCCACCTGCTACCAAGCCACTCCGAAGCGCACCCACGGACCCTTCTCCTGCCAAACCTGCAAATTCACCTGCGTCCGAACCTACATCCCACCACCCAGACCAGGCAACAACAACAACCACCTCAAGTGCATCCTACTCAACACCCGCTCCGTCCACAAGCACGCTGTCGAACTTTGGGACCTCCTCGATACAACAGCACCAGACGTCGCCTTCCTCACAGAAACCTGGATGAACGCCTCCTTGTCCCCCGACATCGCCATAGCCATCCCGGACGGATACAAGATCACCCGAAAGGACCGCGTCAACCAAACCGGAGGAGGAATCAACATCATCTACAGGAACACCATCGACGTCACGACCAACTCCGAAGATGCCTTCATCACCGCCAAACACCTACACTTCCAGATCCACACCGACTCCAAGACCACCATCAGAGGATCCCTCGTCTACAGACCCCCGGGCCATCGTACACAATTCAGTGAAGCCATCGCCGACTTCAACAGCCCGCATGCCCTCGCCTCATCAGGCTACATCCTCTTAGGGGACCTGAACTTCCACCTGGAGAACAACAATGACAACAACACCACCACCCGTCTCGACAACCTCGCCAACCTCGGACTCAAGCAACTGGTGAACACCCCCACCCACTACGCCGGCCACACACTCGACCCCATCTTCTCGGCCAGCAGCCATGTTGCCTTCAGCCACTCCACCGGACTACACTGGACCGACCACAGCTGCATCCACTTCACCTTTAAGAAGACCACATCCCACCACTGCCCGCAACAGATCCCCCGTAGATACTGCAGCAAAGTCACCGCAGACCAGCTAACCACATCACTGAGCCAGAACCCACCAATCACCACCAACTGACACCAACGACGCAGCCCACAACCTCACACAGTGGATCGCCAACTGCGCCGACGCCCTTGCACCACTGAAAAACCCTCCAGGCAAACCCGGCAACAGGAAAACAACATGGTTCACTGACGACCTGAAAGAATCAAAGAAATCCTGCTGAACCCTCGAGAAAACCTGGCGCCGCGAACAGACAACAGAAAACATGACAGCCCTCAATACCGCCACCCTCAAAAACCACCAGCTGATCCGCAGCACCAAAAAGACATTGTTTAAAGAATGGCTGGACAACAACACACACAACAGCAAGGAACTCTTCAGCATCGTAAAAGAGCTCTCCAATCCCAGCGCCAACAGAAACGACATCACACTGTCGCAAGACCTCTGCAACTCCCACGCCACGTTCTTCCACCGCAAGATCGCCGATACACAGAGCAGCTTTGGTGCCCAGACTCCACCCCCAGCCACCGAACCAATGCCCCCCACCCTCAGCGCTTGGACTCCCATCAGCACCGAAGACACCGCCCATGCCATGAACACCATCCACTCCGGCTCTCCTTCCGACCCATGCCCTCACCACATCTTCAACAAAGCCGACACCATCATCGCCCCCACCTACGGAACGTCATAAACAACTCCCTCGCGTCCGCCACCTTCCCAGAGAGCTGGAAGCATGCAGAGATCAACGCCCTACTGAAGAAACCCACAGCAGACCCCAAAGACCTCAAAAACTTCCACCCCATCTCTCTTCTTCCCTTCCCGGCGAAAGTGATCGAGAAGATCGTCAATAAACACCTGACCGCATTCCTCGAGGCCAATGGATCCCTTGACCCATCCCAGTCCGGATTTCGAGCCAACCACAGCACCGAGACCGCCCTCATCGCAGCCACCGACGACATCAGGACCCTGCTTGACAACGGGGAAACTACCGCCCTCATCCTCCTAGACCTCTCAGCCGCCTTTGATACAGTCTGCCATCGCACCCTAATAACCCGCCTCCACAACACCGGGATCCCAAGTAAAGGCTTGGACTGGATCACCCCGTACCTCTCCGACAGAACCCAGAGAGTCCGCCTCCCTCCCTTCCGCTCCGCAGCCACCGAGAACATCTGCGGCGTACCCCAAGGCTCATCGCTCAGCCCAACCCTCTTCAATATCTACATGAGCCCCCTCGCCACCATCGCACGCAAACACAACCTCAACATCATCTCATATGCAGACGACACCCAGCTGATACTCTCCCTCACCAATGAAAAACGTCGCTGAATGGATGAAACTCAGCTGTCTGAAACTGAACTCAGACAAGACGGAAGTCCTCATCCTCGGACCATCCCCATCCACCTGGGACTACTCCTGGTGGCCCACAGAACTGGACACCACACCTACACCCTCTGACCACGCACGCAACCTGAGATTCATCCTGGACTCCTCTCTCATGATGACCAAGCAAGTCAACGCCATCTCATCTTCATGATTCAACACCCTGCGCATGCTCGGTAAGATCTTCCGGTGGATCCCTACCGGAGCTAGAAAGACGGTCACCCAGGCCCTCGTCACCAGCCGGCTAGACTACGGAAACGCCCTATATGCAGGAACCACAGTCAAACTTCAGAAAAGACTCCAACTCTTACAGAACGCATCCGCAAAACTCATCCTCGACATCCCCCGCCACAGCCACATATCAGCCCACCTGAGAGACCTGCACTGGCTCCCCGTCAACAAAATAATCACGTTCAGGCTCCTCACCCACTCACACAAAGCGCTCTACGACATAGGTCCCGAATACCTCAACAACCGCCTCACATTCTACACTCCAGCACGCAAACTCCGCTCCGCCAGCCTCGCCCTTGCCACCGTCCCACGGATCCGCAGAACCACCACCGGAGGAAGATCATTCTCCTACCTGATGGCCAAGACGTGGAACTCCCTCCCCGCTCACCTACGACTGACCCAGGACCACCTCAAATTCAGGAAACACCTCAAGACCTGGCTCTTCGAGCAGTAGCGGCACACCCCACCCCAGCGCCTTGAGACCCTCACGGGGGAGTAGCGCGCTCTACAAATGTACTGATTGATTGATTGATTGCTGTGTGTCAGGACGTTATGGGGAAAACCGATACCCGTCAACCCAGATTGACATTTGAGGCCAAGAAAGCCGCGACGCGTTCTACCTCGGAGGACTCCGAATCGCCGGACATTGATCCTTGCCAATCATCCTCACAACCGCCTGAGGATGACGTCAAGACACTACTTTTGGCCATCCAGTACAGTCTGACAGACCTGTCTGGGAACATGGACACCATGAACAATCGTCTGGACTTCCTGGTTCATAAAGTAGACAAGCATGATGGGCAAATTAAGAAAGCTGAACGTTGCATCTCTGAAACTGAGGATACCATATCTCAATTCCAAGAACAAGTCACAAACATGGATAAATTGCTAAAAGTCATTTCGGCCAAAAATGGGGACATTGAAGCTCGAAGCCGCCACAACAATATCTGCTTAGTAGGTATTCCGGAAACTACCAACACTGGACGGATGGAGGATTACGTGGAGTGTCGCTTGAAAACAATGTTTGGGGCAGACTCCTTTTCGCCCCATCTCGTAGTGGAACGTGCGCACCGCTCCTTGGTGCCACGTCCTTCACCTGGTGCCCCCCTAAGACCCATTATCACCAGACTTCTTAATTTCAGAGACCGAGATACTGTGCTGCAAAAAGCCCGTGAAACAAAACTGCTACAATTCGAGGGCACTTCTTTCTCTGTCTACTCAGATTTTACCCTTGCAGTTCAGGAGGCACGTTGGAAATTTCTTCCCGCAAAGCAAAAACTACTTAAAGCCAACATAGAATACGCCCTTTAATACTCCGCTAAACTCTGAATTTTCCATGGAGGCAAACAGATCATCTGTACAAATTCACAACAGGTGGATAACTTCCTGAAGAAGATTGCAAACAATACGCCGAGACGGGACCGCGACTCCACATCATCCTCTCCTTCTGGCAGCTGATCAGCAACAAGACTGTGGTGAATTGACTTCCCAAAGGACTATGCTGTGACATATGGACATGAGGACTTCATTTTGTGTTCTGGTGCCATTGGCATTGCTAGAGAATCTTCTGTGTCTATCGTCTGGACTCGGTCAGATAAGTGCCCTGTGGGCTTAGTTTGTTATGACCTTTAATGCTACATCTTTGGCTATACACTACTTGTATAATTGGTAGATAATGTAGTTCCTTCACCGGGCACCCTCCCCCCCCACCATTGCTGACTTCCCCCTCGGGGTCCTCTTTCTTTTTGCTCTCCCTATGGGATTGCAATACAGCGATGATGGGTCATGGGAGGGGGTTTGTGCCCACTTGGTGCCCCCCTTATTGGAGCCTCCCCTTGTATGTTTGTTTTTTGGGTTGGGATTTTCTTGCATTGCATGGTCTTATCCAAGGTTTACTGGGTTTGCGAACATTCACTGACTTACTGGAACTTATTGGGTGGGTGGTTGACTACCGGCATGATTGGGGTGCTGTTGTGGGTGGGGGGTCTGCGAATAGTTGGCTGCTTTGATGTCACCTGAGGTGGGAGGGGTGGTGGCGGTTTCTTATTGTTCCGGCAAGCGCAATGTACAAATCTTTCAATACGTTAATTGTGACACACATACTGGCAACACAGCTGAACAAACACACTCACGTAATTTCCTTTTATCCCCGGTTCTTGCAACGGCACGACTAAAGCCCCTTAGTGTTAAAATGCTTACATGGAATGTCAGGGAATTGCGTGACCCTCGAAAGCGGAGGCAGATTTTGGCTTACTTAGATCGCCACCAGGTGCAAATCGCACTGCTCCAAGAAACGCATATGGACCCCCGCACACCTCCAAGCTATGGTAACAGATGGGCCTCTGCCCGTGCGTTCTCCTCCTACACCACTTACTCTTGTGGTACACTTATTCTGGTAAAAAAATACACCATTTATATTGGGCGCCACATAGAGTGATAATCCAGGGCGTAGTTGCATTATATGGGGTCCTCTGGGCACATAGTCGTTCACCTTGGCGTGTAGCTATGGCCCTAATCATGATGACCCAAATTACTTTACTACTCTGTGGGGACGCATATTAGACATAGGTTCCTCACATGTGTTATGGGGGTGGGACTTCAACACGGCCTTGCACCCAGTGGTAGACCGCTCCAACCCCCTGCCTCACCATTACACTAATGCAAGCGAAGCCCTCTTGGGGATATCGGAGGAATACGGGCTTGTAGATGCCTGGAGGTACACACACCCAGCTGGGAGAGAGGGTACGTATTTCACATCGGCCCACGCCACGTGGTATCGCATTGACTACTGGCTCTGCGCACGGGGCACAGCTCCCTGGATTCAGTCTGCTACTCACTTGGCCCGCATATACTCTGACCATGCCCCTGTATGTCTTGAGATAGCTCCCCCAATGGAGTGGCCACCCCCGTTGCTGGCGGCTACTACCCGATACCCTTCGAGATACAGTCTTCCAGGCCGAACACGGGGAGGAAATCAAGGATTTTTTTGACAGAAATGAAGGCTCTGTAGATCTGATGGCCACGCTCTGGGAGGCCTTTAAGGTCACTGTCCGGGGTATAGGCATGTCCAAGAGTTTCGGGGTCCTCCGTGACATCTGCAGCGACTGGAGGTTGAGATACGGCATCTCGAGGCTGACATGTGGAGTGAAAGGTCTGACATGCATTGAGCTTTGGTCTGAGAGAAACTGACAGACTACATAACCACTGCGGACCGTGAGGTGACATTCCGAGGCAAGTACTTCACTGCTCGCCGCTATGGGGAGGGTGAGCGACCCGGCCATGCCGTGCCTTAGCTAACGATATTAGAAATCCCTGTTTTTCTAATTACATGTTGGAGGTGGTTGATGATGAGGGCGCGCGACATAGGGATAGTCAAGACATACTTAACACATTTACCACTTTTACAAGAATTTGTATAAAACACAACGTACTTCCCCCACAGATTTCGCTCCCCTTTTCGGCAACATTACCCTAGGATAGCTGGGGACATGCAACGCAAATTCCTGGCTGCACCATTTGAGGATGATGAGCTGCGGGAAGCCATTATGCAGATGAGGTCGGGCAGAGCTCCGGGCTCAGATGGCCTACCCATCGATTTTTATAAATCATACATTGATCAACTACTCCCCGTATATAAGGAAGTTTTTCTCAAAGCTCGTGAGTCGCAAGTTCTTCCACCCTCAATGAGGGAAGCTCTTATCACGTCACTGTTAAAGCCGGCTAATTCTGCTGACCTGTGTGAATCATACAGGCCCCTGTCCTTACTGAACACCGATACCAAGATTCTTGTTAAATTGCTGGCTAATCGCCTGTGCCTTCTCCTAGATAAATTAGTTCTTCCGGATCAGGCGGGTTTTATACTAGGTAGAGCGACATCCCATAACCTTCGTACCTTGTTTTCCATCTTACAGACAGTTGATCCCAAGTTAGCACTGGCGGCAGTCTTCTTAGATGCCTCCAAGGCTTTTGACTCGGTGGAATGGGATTACCTGTTTACCGTTCTGCAATGCATGGGACTCCCTATTGGTTTCCTCTCCTGTGTCCGATTGTTGTATACATCATCTACAGCGAGAGTATTGATTAATGGGCACACCTCACCATCCTTCTCCCTATCCCGTGGCACTCGCCAGGGATGCCCCCTCTCCCCTCTCCTTTTTGCCCTGGTAATGGAACCACTGGCAGCAAGGATTAGGCAGCATTTCAATCATGTGGATCTCCGCTGCTTCCTATGCCCCGTCCTCATATCCCTCTATGTGGACGATGTTACCCTCTATATATAAGATCCTTGCCAAAATCTAAATCCACTCATGCATGAATTTGTTAAATTTGGTGGCTATTCTGGCATTAATATAAATTGGACTAAATCACAAATTATCCCGCTGACTAGTGCTGCCACTCCCTTCGAGATGTATTATCCTATTGTATGGTGTGACGATGAGGTCAAGTACCTGGGGATCTGGGTTACGCCGGATTGTGAAGAACTTATGCACCTTAACTATGGATGTGCTATAGAGCATATCACTGGCTGTATTACCCATTGAATAGCGCTGCCTTTAACTATGGCTGGTCGTATATCTCTTATAAAAATGGTCATACTACTGAAATTCCTTTACTTATTCCTCAATATTCCTTACGATCCCTGGTGGCATTTCTTTAGTACTCTCCGGTCAGAATTGATTAGACTAGTCTGAGGCGGTAAGCAGCCCCGCATCCAATGAGATACGTTGACACAACCATATGAGCAAGGAGGTTTGGACAATCCAAACTTTGAGTTATATTACATAAGTGCGCAGGGGCACTTCACTCACTACTGGTTCCATCCCCCCGCTACACCCCTCATGTCGCCACTGAACATTGGCTCTCGGACCCGATTCCATAGGATGGCGTTATACTCTCCAGAGTAGAACTCCAGGGAAGAGATCCGACCTCCATGGACTGCACAAAAAATATTGGGGCCCGCATCTTGGTATACACAGCAGCACCTGGTGTATATTCCCCTCTTCTCCCGCTAGCCTATCACCCTGATGTGGCGTTGCTGCAGGAAGGCATATTTTAAAACATGGCACGCACTCGGAAAATTCGTACCTGGGGGGACCTCTACTTTAAGGGTAAGTTCCGTACTCTCCAACAGTTGTGTCATGATCCCCCACCTTCTACCATGGACACATTTCTATATGCTCGTCTAAGACATCGGGTGCGAGCGTGTCACTCCATGTTCCCCTCTGAGCCAGCACCTTTTACACCCCTACACTGTATCCTTCAGGCAGACTCTGCTTCTCACTTGGAGCCAGATGTAGATAATCAGCATTTACCGATTCTAAAATACCGAATTATACCGATTCTGTATTTTAGAATCGGTAAATGCTATGTAGGTATCCAATCGGTAAATTTTACAGAATCTGTAAAATTCTGTAAATACTGAATCGTTATTTACCGATTCGGTATTTCCCATTCATTCCTATGGGCCTTAAGGCCCATAGGAATGAATGGGAATTACCGAATCTGTAAATACCGATTCGGTAAAAGGGGGGAAATAATGAAGGGTGGCAGGGTGTCACTTTGACTCCCTGTTGCACCCCTGAATTGTGTATGGGTGCACATGTGGCACACATACATGCCCTAAGGGCATGTATGTCTGCCACATGGCACTGTTATTATTTGCATACATTTGCATTTTTTAGGGTTTTCGAAATTTACCACCAGCTTGTAGTTGGAGGTAAATAACAAATCCTAAAATGGGAAAATCACTCATTTGAGTCCTCCCTACATATCAGGATTCGGTAATTTACCGAATCGGTATTTAAGAATTCGGTAATTTACCGATTCCTTAAATTACCGATTCAGTAAATTACCGATTCCTTAATTTAGGCCCCTACATATGAAAAGCCTAATTCCGGTCAGTAGCGGCCGAAATTCGGTAATTTCGGCCGTTACCGACCCGAATTAGGCTTCCTACATCTGGCCCTTGGTGTCTACGCTTTACCACTCACTGTATGTCGACCACTACTACCCGTCTTGCACCTCCTGAGCTAGATGGGGGGCAGATCTGGGCCAGAAGTTAACTGACGAACAGTGGACCTACTGCTGCCAGTAGGATGAAAAGGTCTCTTCAAATAGTAGGCTGCATATCATTCATTACAGATTTCTGCAACACAGCTACTATACCCCAGCGCGGCTACACAGGTATGGCCTGCGTGAATCCGATATCTGTGCTAGGTGTCGGGCGGGACAAGCAGAATTCCTACATCTAGCGCGGACATGCCCTGGGGTGTATAGCTACTGGCAACAAGTTCTCAATGCCCTGGACTCCATGACTTCCACATCTATTCCCAGATCTCCACGTATTACGCTTCTAGGCTATACTGCACACATTCCTGTCACATTCAGAAAATTTGGGTCCTTTTGTTTTGTTTTGGCTAAGTGCCGCGTGGCCTGCAGGTGGGGTCGCTGCCGTTCACCTAAATTTAAGGAGTGGCTAGGCGATATGATCCTTTGGCAAGAACAAATCTGTTGGAACACCCTGTCGCTGCTGACTCATAAGCCCGTACACTTGGTGTATGTTCCAGATGTGCCTTTCTTCCGTATTTGTGAAACCAGCTGTGTTAAAATCACTTCTGTTGTGTTGCTTGTGTCGAAATGCACAGAATGCTATGCCATCGTTAATCATAATACTGTTAAATGCTTGCAATGTATCTTGTTGCTCTTTGATATCTCATTACTTTGAATGACAAGGTTGTTCATTTGATGATTGTACTCCCTAACATGCTCATGATGACAATGTACTTTACTGTACTTATTGAATGATCACTTGTACCTCGCTGACGGTTGTTTAAATCAATAAAAAAATTTAAATGGATTTGTGTGTATAAAAAGAGGGGCCCAGACTTTTAGGCCCACATGCATCAAACAGAATTGCATTCGCAAACGGTGCGAATCACAAAATTCGGCCGTTTGCGAATGCAATTCTTTGTTTTGGGATGCATTAACCTTTTTTGTTTTTTCGCAATTTAAGAAATTGCAAATTATTTGCGATTTCTTAAATTGCAATTGCATTTAAGAAATCACAATTTTGCGATTTCGTAAATGCAATCCATTATCTGAAAAAGTTTGCGAATTCGCAAATTAGAAGTGTTAAATTAGCATGAAGTCAACCTTCATGCTAATTTAAGAAAAGTTTCAAAAATGCACAAAAGTGCATTTTTTACACTTTCATTTTACACTGGGCATGTATGTGTGTAAAATGGACTGTATGTTACATATCTCGGGTGCAGGGGGGGGATCCTTTGGACCCCCCTGTACCCTAGATATTGCATTCTCATTTTGCGATTCCTTAATTGCGAATCGCAAAATGAGAATGCCTTCCCATTGATTCCTATGGGCCTCCAGGCCCATAGGAATCAATGTAAAGGGATTCCTTATTTGCGATTCGCAAAATTGGGAATCGCAAATAAGGAAAAATAAGAAATCGCAAAAATAATTGCGAATTTTTAATGCATAGGTATTTGCGATTTCTAAATTGCGATTCCTTAATTTTCGCAATTTAGGAATCGCAAATACCAACAATGATGCATCTGGCCCTTAGATCACTTCTGGAAAATCAAGAGGAAACCTTTGCCAAGGAGAAGAGCCAGAGAAGCTAGCGAGGAATACTGCCCCTGTGCTGTTTGCTGCCTGGGGTTGGCCTGCAGTGTCTGCTTGCTGCCAAGGAAAAGAGAACAAGCATTTACAATGCAACGATCTCGCCTTTGCAAAAGTTAGAGCTATTGGCATTGTAAATGACAAACTTTTTATTTATGTGCTGGTTTTGAAAACAGATAAATAAATGGCATTGTCATTTACAATGCCAATAGCTTAATCTCTCGCAAATGTCTGTGCCGCGACTCCTGCAATTCCAATTTGTGATCAATTACATGTGGGTCAATATACAATCTCAAACGTGACTTCCATTCCGAGGTCATCTCCAGCACCTTAACATAGTAAGTCAATCATTATTTCAGCCATAACTTGCAAACATACCTATCACTGCCCAAGCACCTATCCCACAAGCGCCTGTAGCAAAAGGATCAGCAACGCGGTGAACAGTAGTAGCCGGGACCTTCGGAGGAGCGACTGCATCCGTGCCCGGCCTACCATCTCCAAACGTTGCTGCTTTAGGGTGTGGGCACGTACTGGTGGTACGGTTGGCGCTGACATAAATGACGGACTAGATGGCACATCGGATTATTTCAAGGCTGCTAGGTAGACAAAGAGGCAGGGACGCCGAGGTAATCACACTCGCCTGCGTCGAGACTAAGAAATGCCATGCTAGATTCTCCCCAAGGGGGGGGGGATTTGCCACCTTGGAGCCTCTGGGTAAATTGTGTTTCTAGATCTTACCCGCGTCCTACCCACTACGCCGCTACGCTATGCCTGGCCTCCTCCTGCTAACCGGAGCTATACATGCTATGCTATCCTCCAATACTTGAGGAAATCAACCGTTTCGGGCCACCAGTGCCCCCACCGACCCCAAAACGACGGCTGGCCTCCTTAACCCTAAGCGGCTCTCACATAGAAAGCAGTTAATGGGCCATTGAGGTAAGTGCTCTCAGCACTAGGAGCACTCGAGGCGCACAGAGGGATGTGTGACCCATCAACACTAAGCCCAGGGTCAGCTGCTCTCTCCCCCATCGTGGGTAACCCGCCGAGGGAACTTGCTCGCCATCTAGGCAGGCCCCTTCGAATGACGCCACGTGGTGACCCCGACTCCTCTGCTGCACTTGAAAGACCACGAGTGGAGTGGCCGTGCTGGGGATGGGGGTTAGCTCGAGACCTCAGCGACTGACGGGCCGGGCCGCACGGCTGCTGCCTCCGGGACATACACCCCTCCCGCCCTGACCCCCGGCCCAATCCGTAGCCACACTTGTACATACAGGCGCGGAGCTTGGGGGGGGGGGGCAGGAGGCACGAGTACGTGCGATGGTGTCACTCCCGGGCATGGCCCGCGTGATTGGGACCCCAACGGGGGGGGGAAGAAGGGGTAACAGACTAACCTTGTTGTCCCGCAGAGAGGGCTGCGACAAGTCGAGTGGGAAGGTGACAAGGCCGGAAATAAAGAGCATTTTAAAAGCGCAACCCTTATGGGTCACAAGGCGCTCTAAATGGAAGGCCCATCCAACAAGAGCGAGGTAGCGGCCTTGCCAACTAGGCCTGAGGCAGCTGCTGCCAGCGGGACCCTAACCCTTCCCGCCCCGACCCCCGTCCCACTCCCAAACCACCGAACACCCATGATCACAACAACAGTTGACTGAGTGGGACGAAGCTGGAGCTGGGACAGAGCCCCTCACGAGCGATGCCTGCGTGGAGGGGCCCCTCCTTCGGCCAGGGAGGAGGGGGAGATGAATAAGGCTACACTACACTAACCTCGTGGTCCAACGCGACCTCGAAGCAGCAGCTGCAAACGGCGACAGGGTGAGGGGGGTCAGAACGGAGACACGGACACCGGGAGGGGGGCGGGGGAAGGCAGGACAGCAAGCACGAATAACAAGCGGGGGCAGGACAGCAGCAAGCACGAATAACAAGGGGGGAGGGGCAGGACAGCAGCAACCACTCACCAGAGGCGGCGGTCGGGGCAAATGGTAAAATAAAAGGCTGCCAAAACAAAAAAAGGACCGCCCACCGCCGCAATGACGTTCTAAAAGAGGCGGGATGCGAAAAAATCTAGGGAACGCCCACTAATCTGCTCCGAGAATTGCGGACAGATCTCTCTTCCAATGGCTAGCCTCCATTTATGGAGCTAGCCAATGGAACAGAGAGGCGGGGCAAAGCCCCGTACTGCTAAAACATAAGATTTCGCCTGCGCGAACACTGCTGCGCAGTGCTACGCCAGGCGAAACCTAAAAAGGACTTTGCTGTTTTGCTTTGTCACCTGCTTGAAGAAAAGTTCTCCAAGGGCTTGAAAGTGAGCTTGCCTCCTGTTCTGAAGTCTCAGGAACACAAAGACTTCACCCCTTCTGTCTGCCTGCATCTAGAACTGCTGTTTTAGCTTCTAAAGAAGGAAATTGCAATACCGACGCCGGTGGGGGACGCCGTGATCAGCACCAAAGCCGTGAGCGCTGCTCCGACTTGCGAAGTAGACCGGACGCTGGCGGCTATGCCACATCGAGGCCAGCGAGCAACGCCGTAACCTGTCTGAAGCCGTGAGCGCTGCTCCGACTTGCGACGTGGGCCCGACGCTTGCTGCTGTGCCGCATCGACTCCGAAGCTGACTTCATTATCGCGGAGCCAATCCTCGACGTGGGTGACTCCCCGAATCCATCGACATCGCACCATCATAAGGAACAGTGGTTTCGGCGCCATAGTGATGTCATTTCCCCGACGCAGTAAGGAACCGTTGTCTCACCTCTCCTGCATTGCAGTAAGGAACAGAACAGAAAGGGAGTGGTCCCAGTCTTACAATTAAAAAAAACATGTAATTAAATGCCAGCCGACATTAATTCAAATTACACAACCCAATAAAGCGATCAATATTATTTAATCATATTGAGCATCAGAATAAATCTGGGACAGCGTATTATATCAAGTGCCCCACGAAGTGGGGGAAAGAAAGGGGAAATTGTAGGGTGTGCTTTATGAGGATTGGGGGAGTGAAAGAGAAAGGTAGTGACATCAAATACATTACAATTATAGCCGGCTTCACTCGACTGTACAATAATCATGGAGACATGTAAAAGGCCATTGTTTGCAATACACTTTCACAGTGAAGCAAGCACTGTTGATCAAACTGGCATAGGGCAGTGATGTAGTCGACGTTTCAACCCCAAAATGTAAGTAGGCTGTTTGGGTCCTTAAACCAGGGTCTTCCTCAGGACTAAAAAGGGGCACCTGAGACATTAACAAGAAAGGTTCCTAGTGTCTAATGTACTAACCAGTGCAGTGGTGAAAGATTAAAAAGTTAAAAACAAAAATACATTTACCAGAGTCCAACCTTTACT
Organism: Lissotriton helveticus; assembly: GCF_964261635.1. Lineage (NCBI taxonomy): Eukaryota > Metazoa > Chordata > Amphibia > Caudata > Salamandridae > Lissotriton > Lissotriton helveticus. Next base: position 1,739,601,467 of record NC_136065.1, read on the forward strand.
GGGTGGACAATTTATATATTGATGGGCTTCTAGGGCTCCGAAATGACAGAGAAACGGAGCGATGTCACCTGTAAAACAGAATGGCCATCAGTGTGCAAAAAAAACAACATATGCAAGAGTTTAAGCAATGTAATGGACACTGAATGAGCAACTCACTTATAACGTGTAGTGGGGGAATCCTCTCCTCTTCAAATACACTACTTGGTCAAGGAATTAATGTAGAAGTCTGCTAAGGCCCAGGGGTTCCATAATTACTGTGATGAGAAAAGGAAAAACAGGCCCTAATGACACACCACTGGCTAGTAAATATAGTGATTTGTCATGAAAACAATTATTTACGATTAGAAAGTGAAGGGAAAAGTGTTTACCTGAAAAGGAAACACAGAGTCTCCTCCTTATTCCTATTCAAGAGAGTTATCATATCAGGGGAAAAGGAGAGTGGAGGAAGCAATTAAACAAAGGCCAAAGCATTCTAAATTCGAAATAAAAAGAAACTCAATAAATGCACACAGCTTGCTTAAAAGTTTCCATGTGTGCTCACCTTCGTTAATGCCTCCGTCTCCTGGAATTGGAAAAGAGGAACTGACAGCCCATGAATTTGACTCCTGGTCTCAGGGGAACATTATGCTTATGTTTATGTTTATAGGATTTATAGAGCGCGTGACTACCCTTGGGCATCTCAGCGCTAATGAGGCAGTTAGCGGGAGTAGGTAATAATCCTGTGGAAAGAGCCAGGTCTTAAATTTTTTCCTGAACTGTGCTTCTTCTTGGGTGGATCGGATGTCTGAATCTAGGCTGTTCTAGAGCATAGGTATCAGATGGGAAAAATACCTTTCACCCCATCTGGCTCTTTTTGTTACGCGTCATGTAAAGTATTCTGTGTGGAAAAACCTCAACTTGATGAAATGCTTCTGAAAAAAGACTCCCTGTCTCAGAGGAACATTGTGTAGGATAGTATTCTGTGTCGGAAAAGCTTTAACTTAATGACATGCTTCAATGAAGCCTATTCAAACAAGCATTGACATAGCCAATAGGTCTCGCTTTTGGGACTTTATAAGTATTTAGTTATGCAGCACAATATCCTTGGTGCAACAACATCAACTGTTGCATGGCTAAACACTTATAAGGTCCCAAAGGCGCGACCTATTGGCTATGCCAATGCTTGTTTTTTTGCTAGCTGTGCTCTCTGTGGTTCAGTTCACACCCAATCAAGAAAGCTATTCTTCTATGTTAATTTAACAACACAGTCCTGGTGCTTACCATAGTAAACGGCTAAGGTTAAGAAATAAACTTTCCTACGGGGAGTCATTATGCCGTTGCTCCCTTCCCTGAAGCAGTTCTGTTGCTGAACGGGTAGAAGCAATGCGAGATGATATGAACACGGAAAACATCACACCGAATAACTTTAACAGTAAGCCACAGTGCAGTATCAGAAAATGTCTGCTACCTACTTGGAGAATCAAAGATCAGTTAAAACAGAGTCCAAAAGTGGGCAGGGCTGTTTAGTTCAAATTCAACAGAAAGTTTTATGTATTTTTTCTTATATATAATTTTAGCAGGCGTGGCCTACTTGTTTGAGTTCAGGGAGGGAGGCTGCAGTGTAGAGCGAGGGAGAGGAGAAACAGTGTGAGCAAGGAACTGCAAGGGATGTGTGAGATTGTGGAAGAGAGAAGAAAGGTCGGAGAGACAGTGTGAGAGGAAGATAGGAATCAGTCTGGGAACAGAGCCATGATAAAAACCCATGTGAGAGACTTGCTGCTGCCCGCGTCCCCCACAGGGGGACATAAGCAGGGCAGCCCCTTTAGTTCCCACTAGTCGGAGCCCCCCCCCTCAGCCCTCGGAGAGGGGGAGGCTCTGGCAGCCCCCCTGGCTCCTCCCCCGGCCACAGGCAGCCTCTGATGCGCTTCCGGGGGAGGGCGGGCCATTGGGGGCGGGCCAGGTATTTAGGCCTGGGCAGCCCTCACAATCAACCTCTTTGCCGGTCGATGCTGCCCCGCCTGCTGTGCTGCACCAACTACGAAAGGAAAGGTTAGTGTCTATGCTATCCCCGCCTCGTGCCCGCTCCCCCCCTTAGGGGGGTCGCAGCTGGGCCGGGCGGCCTGCTTAGCGCGGGCCGCTGGGGCTGGGGGGGCGAACTGGTGCACGCTTCTGGTGATTGCCCGGTGCTCCCTTGCGCCTGCTCCCCCCCTTATGGGGGTCGCAGCAGGGTCGGGCGGCCCGCATAGCAGCGGGCCGCTGAGGTGAGGCCAACCATCCGGTCCATCACCTGCAGGTGGGCACTATTGCTGGGGGGGCTGCGTAACAGGTGCGCCCGTGTAAGCGCCGTTTTTTTTTTTTAAACCTAGGTGTAGACCCTCCGTGCCCCCGCCAGCTCCGGGGCACGATTTGGGGCAGTGAGCGGCCTCGGGCTTCCTGTCCCGACCATGGCTGGCTTTTGCTGTGCCCCACCCGCGGTGTGGCTTACATGCGTCGCGGTGATAGCTGCCCTTTGTTGTCCCCCAGGGTCGTTCACCACGTGCATGGCCTTGCTCCCTCTCGGCCCATGCCCCCAGTAGGGGGAGAGGAATTGGCCTGGCGGCTAGGTCGCGCATCCTGGAGTCCGGGGTCAATTCCCCTTTTCCCCGCATGTGCGCTCCCGGTAGAAGGGGTGGCCGAACGGCTAGGGCGCTCCCTCTAACTGGGAGGACCCTTGTTCGTGCCGCGATAACTCTGTGCTATCTCGGTAAAATGGCTCCTTTCCCGGGTATGGGCCTCCCGGCCCCCCCGGCCTCCCGCTCATATTCTCAATTCGCGTAGGGCGAGTATTGCGGGGGGCGGAGTTGCAGGCACGCCCTTCTCGAGCGCCGTGAAAGTTTCGAAAGCATTAAAGGTAACCCCCCTCGTGCCCCCGCCAGCTCCGGGGCCCAAATTGGTGGCCGTGTGCGGCTCCGGGCTCCCTGTGTCACCAGGGCGGGCTTGTGTTGGGCCCCGCCCATGGCGGGGCCTGCACGCTTTGCGGGGGCAGTTGCCCTTCTTGCCCCCTCATGATTGTTCCCTCAGGACCCTGCCCCCCGCCCCCCCAGCCCATGCTCTTAGTAGGGGGAGGGGAGTTGTCCTGGCGGCTAGGTCGCTCGACCTCGAGTGTCGGTGACGACGTTAAACATCCTGTGATTCGAGGCCAATCACTTAATCTTCCCGTGGCTAACAAAAAGGGATGTGGGTCTGTAATCATGTTTACTGAAGTTCACAGAGAGTTAACTTGGAGAGTGTACGAGGCTGAAGTTAGCTTCTTATTCGGCTAGCATCTTATTTGCTGATTGAAGCTAGCATCTCATTCAGTCAGCATCTTATTCAGCCAGCATTATATTTGCAGGCAACATTTTATATAAAATCCAATCATAAATAATTCAATTAACTCCATTTTATAGGACTCTGCATTGCCATAGAGTGAATATGTTGTTTTTGAAATACAAAACATAACACTATTACGTCTATTAGTATAAGTCTGACACTAGCAACCTTTCCACCAAAACATGGGACAACTTTGCCACCATCACAATTTAAGCAATGGACCACTCCTTTACAGAACCTGTTTGTAAGTTGTCTGAGCTGATCATAATTTGTGGCACCATATGGGTTGCCTTGACCTCAAACCATCCGGGCAGTTATATTCTATTAAGTAATCCTACTTTCCCTATAAGAAATTCACATTCGATCACAATCATATTAAAAACAATCCATCCTCCTACAAGCTCTATAAGAACTTACATTGAGCCAAGCAATGTTAACACCTGTGCCCACTGTGCCACCCTCAAGCCAATGCATTCATATGGAGTTATTGACGAATAAGTAACCATCCTTTCTCCCATGAAGATCAACTTGGCTCACTAATTTTCATATTGATCCTAACAAAGGAAGGTCCCCTCTATACTTCTGATATGTAAATTGCCTGAGCCAAGCTAAATTTGTCACCACAGGTGGCACCAAACTGGTTGCCCTCACCTCAATGCATTCCTATATAATTGCAGTCAAATAAGTAATTATGGTTGTCTTAAAGGAAATACACATTGGCTCACAAATATGTATTTTGTTTTTCAAACATACCACATTCCCATACAAGCTCCATATGTATTTAGCCTGAGCCACGCCACGGTTCCACTTGTGCCCACTGTGCCACTTTCAAGCCAATGCTTTCCTATGGAGTTATAAACGAATAAGTAACCATCCTTTCTCCCATGAAGATCAACTTGGCTCACTAATTTTCATATTGATCCTAACAAAGGAAGGTCCCTTCTATACTTCTGATATGTAAATTGCCTGAGCCAAGCTAAATTTGTCACCACAGGTGGCACCAAACTGGTTGCCCTCACCTCAATGCATTCCTATATAATTGCATGCAAATAAGTAATTATGGTTGTCTTAACCACTTGGCTGCTAATGACAAGGGTAACTCGTCATGGAGTTTCCATTGATTTCAATGGAAATTACATGGACAAGAACAAATAGGCTTAGCATCCAAGTGGTTAAAGGAAATACACATTGGCTCACAAATATGTATTTTGTTTTTCAAACATACCACATCCCCCTACAAGCTACTTTTGTATTTAGCCTGAGCCACGCCACGGTTTCACTTGTGCCCACTGTGCCACTATCGAGCCAATGCTTTCCTATGGAGTAATAAACGAATAAGTAACCAGCCTTTCTCCCATGAAGATCAACTTGGCTCACTAATTTTCATATTGATCCTAATAAAGGAAGGCCCCCTCTATACTTCTGATATATAAATTGCCTGAGCCAAGCTAAATTTGTCACCACAGGTGGCACCAAACTGGGAGCCCTCATCTCAAAGCATTCCTATATAGTTGCATGCAAATAAGTAAATGTGGATCTCTTATAGGAAAACACATTCGCTCACGAATATGTATTTTGTTTTTCAAACATACCACATACCCCTACAAGCTCCATAAGAATTTAGCCTGTGCCATGCCACGGTTTCACTTGTGCCCACTGTGCCACTATTGAGCCAATGCTTTCCTATGGAGTTATAAATGAATAAGTAACCATCCTTTCTCCCATGAAGATCAACTTGGCTCATTCATTTTCATATTGATCCTAATAAAGGAAGGCCCCCTCCATACTTCTGATATGTAAATTGCCTGAGCCAAGCTAAATTTGTCACCACAGGTGGCACCAAACTTGTTGCCCTCACCTCAATGCATCCCTATATAGTAGCATGCAAATAAGTAATTATGGTTGTCTTAAAGGAAATACACATTGGCTCACAAATATGTATTTTGTTTTTCAAACATACCACATCCCCCTACAAGCTCCATATGTATTTAGCCTGAGCCACGCCACGGTTCCACTTGTGCCCACTGTGCCACTTTCAAGCCAATGCTTTCCTAAGGAGTTATAAACGAATAAGTAACCATCCTTTCTCCCATGAAGAGCAACTTGGCTCACTAATTTTCATATTGATCCTAATAAAGGAAGGCCCCCTCTATACTTCTGATATGTAACTTGCCTGAGCCAAGCTAAACTTGTCACCACAGGGGGCACCAAACTGGTTGCCCTCACCTCAATGCATTCCTATATAATTGCATGCAAATAAGTAATTATGGTTGTCTTAAAGGAAATACACATTGGCTCACAAATATGTATTTTGTTTCTCAAACATACCAGATCCCCCTACAAGCTCCTTTTGTATTTAGCCTGAGCCATGCCACGGTTCCACTTGTGCACACTGTGCCACTTTCAAAGCAATGCTTTCCTAAGGAGTTATAAACTAATAAATAACCATCCTTTCTCCCATGAAGATCAACTTGGCTCACTAATTTTCATATTGATCCTAATAAAGGAAGGCCCCCTCTATACTTCTGATATATAAATTGCCTGAGCCAAGCTAAATTTGTCACCACAGGTGGCGCCAAACTGGTAGCCCTCACCTCAATGCATTCCTATATAGTTGCATGCAAATAAGTAATTGTGGATCTCTTATAGGAAAAACACATTGGCTCACAAATATGTATTTTGTTTTTTAAACATACCACATCCACCTACAAACTCCATATGTATTTAGCCTGAGCCACGCCACGGTTCCACTTGTGCACACTGTGCCACTTTCAAGGCAATGCTTTCCTATGGAGTAATAAACGAATAAGTAACCATCCTTTCTCCCATGAAGATCAACTTGGCTCACTAATTTTCATATTGATCCTAATAAAGGAAGGTCCCCTATATACTTCTGATATGTAAATTGCCTGAGCGAAGCTAAATTTGTCACCACAGGTGGCACCAAACTGGTTGCCCTCACCTCAATGCATCCCTATATAGTTGCATGCAAATAAGTAATTGTGGTTGTCTTAAAGGAAAAACCCATTGGCTCACGAATATGTATTTTGTTTTTCAAACATACCACATCCCCCTACAAGCTCCATATGTATTTAGTCTGAGCCATGCCACGGATCAACTTGTGCCCACTGTGCCACTATCCAGCCAATGCTTTCCTATGGAGTTATAAACAAATAAGTAACCATCCTTTCTCCCATGAAGATCAACTTGGCTCACTAATTTTCATATTGATCCTAATAAAGGAAGGTCCCCTCTATACTTCTGATATGTAAATTGCCTGAGCCAAGCTAAATTTGTCACCACAGGTGGCACCAAACTGGTTGCCCTCACCTCAATGCATCCCTATATAGTTGCATGCAAATAAGTAATTGTGGTTGTCTTAAAGGAAAAACACATTGGCTCACAAATATGTATTTTGTTTTTCAAACATAACACATCCCCCTACAAACTCCATATGTATTTAGCCTGAGCCACGCCACGGTTCCACTTGTGCCCACTGTGCCACTATCGAGCCAATACTTTCCTATGGAGTTATAAGCTATTAAGTAACAATCCTTTCTCCCATGAAGATCAACTTGGCTCACTAATTTTCATATTGATCCTAACAAAGGAAGGTCCCCTCTATACTTCTGATATGTAAATTGCCTGAGCCAAGCTAAATTTGTCACCACAGGTGGCACCAAACTGGTTGCCCTCACCTCAATGCATTCCTATATAATTGCATGCAAATAAGTAATTATGGTTGTCTTAAAGGAAATACACATTGGCTCACAAATATGTATTTTGTTTTTCAAACATACCACATCCCCCTACAAGCTACTTTTGTATTTAGCCTGAGCCACGCCACGGTTTTACTTGTGCCCACTGTGCCACTATCGAGCCAATGCTTTCCTATGGAGTAATAAACGAATAAGTAACCATCCTTTCTCCCATGAAGATCAACTTGGCTCACTAATTTTCATATTTATCCTAATAAAGGAAGGTCCCCTCTATACTTCTGATATGTAAATTGCCTGAGCCAAGCTAAATTTGTCACCACAGGTGGCACCAAACTGGTTGCCCTCACCTCAATGCATTCCTATATAATTGCATGCAAATAAGTAATTATGGTTGTCTTAAAGGAAATACACATTGGCTCACAAATATGTATTTTGTTTCTCAAACATACCTGATCCCCCTACAAGCTCCTTTTGTATTTAGCCTGAGCCACGCCACGGTTCCACTTGTGCACACTGTGCCACTTTCAAGGCAATTCTTTCCTATGGAGTTATAAACTAATAAATAACCATCCTTTCTCCCATAAAGATCAACTTGGCTCACTAATTTTCATTTTGATCCTAATAAAGGAAGGCCCCCTCTATACTTCTGATATGTAAATTGCCTGAGCCAAGCTAAATTTGTCACCACAGGTGGCGCCAAACTGGTAGCCCTCACCTCAATGCATTCCTATATAGTTGCATGCAAATAAGTAATTGTGGATCTCTTATAGGAAAAACACATTGGCTCACAAATATGTATTTTGTTTTTTAAACATACCACATCCACCTACAAACTCCATATGTATTTAGGCTGAGCCACGCCACGGTTCCACTTGTGCACACTGTGCCACTTTCAAGGCAATGCTTTCCTATGGAGTAATAAACGAATAATTAACCATCCTTTCTCCCATGAAGATCAACTTGGCTCACTAATTTTCATATTGATCCTAATAAAGGAAGGTCCCCTATATACTTCTGATATGTAAATTGCCTGAGCCAAGCTAAATTTGTCACCACAGGTGGCACCAAACTGGTAGCCCTCACCTCAATGCATTCCTATATAGTTGCATGCAAATAAGTAAATGTGGATCTCTCATAGGAAAAACACATTGGCTCACAAATATGTATTTTGTTTTTCAAACATACCACATCCCCCTACAAGCTCCATAAGAATTTAGCCTGAGCCATGCCACGGTTTCACTTGTGCCCACTGTGCCACTATCGAGCCAATGCTTTCCTATGGAGTTATAAACGAATAAGTAACCATCCTTTCTCCAATGAAGATCAACTTGGCTCATTCATTTTCATATTGATCCCAATAAAGGAAGGCCCCCTCCATAATTCTGATATGTAAATTGCCTGAGCCAAGCTAAATTTGTCACCACAGGTGGCACCAAACTGGTTGCCCTCACCTCAATGCATCCCTATATAGTTGCATGCAAATAAGTAATTGTGGTTGTCTTAAAGGAAAAACCCATTGGCTCACGAATATGTATTTTGTTTTTCAAACATACCACATCCACCTACAAACTCCATATGTATTTAGCCTGAGCCATGCCACGGTTTCACTTGTGCCCACTGTGCCACTATCGAGCCAATGCTTTCCTATGGAGTTATAAACTAATAAGTAACAATCCTTTCTCCCATGAAGATCAACTTGGCTCACTCATTTTCAAATTGATCCTAACAAAGGAAGGTCCCCTCTATACTTCTGATATGTAAATTGCCTGAGCCAAGCTAAATTTGTCACCACAGGTGGCACCAAACTGGTTGCCCTCACCTCAATGCATCCCTATATAGTTGCATGCAAATAAGTAATTGTGGTTGTCTTAAAGGAAAAACACATTGGCTCACAAATATGTATTTTGTTTTTCAAACATAACACATCCCCCTACAAACTCCATATGTATTTAGCCTGAGCCACGCCACGGTTCCACTTGTGCCCACTGTGCCACTTTCAAGCCAATGCTTTCCTATGGAGTTATAAACGAATAAGTAACCACCCTTTCTCCCATGAAGATCAACTTGGCTCACTAATTTTCATATTGATCCTAACAAAGGAAGGTCCCCTCTATACGTCTGATATGTAAATTGCCTGAGCCAAGCTAAACTTGTCACTACAGGTGGCACCAAACTGGTTGCCCTCACCTCAATGCATTCCTATATAATTGCATGCAAATAAGTAATTATGGTTGTCTTAAAGGAAATACTAATTGGCTCACAAATATGTATTTTGTTTCTCAAACATACCAGATCCCCCTACAAGCTCCATATGTATTTAGCCTGAGCCAGGCCACGGTTCCACTTGTGCACACTGTGCCACTTTCAAGGCAATGCTTTCCTATGGAGTTATAAACGAATAAGTAACCATCCTTTCTCCCATGAAGATCAACTTGGCTCACTAATTTTCATTTTGATCCTAATAAAGGAAGGCCCCCTCTATACTTCTGATATGTAAATTGCCTGAGCCAAGCTAAATTTGTCACCACAGGTGGCACCAAACTGGTAGCCCTCACCTCAATGCATTCCTATATTGTTGCATGCAAATAAGTAATTGTGGATCTCTTATAGGAAAAACACATTGGCACACAAATATGTATTTTGTTTTTCAAACATACCACATCCGGCCCGCTAACCCACCTACCAAAGAACCCTACTACCTCAGATGCATCCTTTTCAACACCCGCTCCGCCCGCAAACACGCAGTTGAACATGCAGTTATAGTGCTTTCAAGAGAAAAACAGAAAGACTGCAATATAAGGAGAGAGAGGAAAAAGTATTAGAGGCAGAAGAACAACTTAATAAATGTGTAATAAGGGGAGAGCCGACTGAACAATTTGTAATACACCTATTGAAGGTGAAAAGTGATGCAGAGGAAGAATTAGCTAATAGGGCTAATAGGGCCGCAAAGCAATACACAGCCAGAAGGGAGAGATGTTATGAGTTCAGCGAGAAAGTTGGGCGAGTACTCGCTATACGAACTAGGCAGATAGCAGCGGCAGGGATGATTAAGGAAATAAAGGATGAAAAGGGACAATTACAATCAGATCCAGAAGAAATTCGGGAGGTATTTAGGAAGTTTTATCAATCTTTATATGATGAGGGAAATTCTAGTACTATTGAAAGAATAAATGAATATCTCCAGAATATCGAGGTTAAAACTATTTCTCCGGAAGACGCAGACGAGCTTGAGACTGTGGTGGATGACATTGAGATTAAAAAAGCTATGAATGCTTTACCTTCCGGGAAGGCTGCTGGACCTGATTAGCTACCAACTGAGTTTTATAAGACTTTTTGGGGTTGTTTAGGTAATGATTTAATTCAAACATTTCATGCTGCACAAAGTGGGGCATCCGTTCCTAAATCATGGAGTGCGGCTGATATAGTTCTAATTTTAAAAAAAGAGAAACCCCCGAGCGAACCAGGGTCTCATCGCCCAATAACATTGATGAATAATGACACCAAAATGTATTCAAAAGCACTGGCCGCAAGGTTTGCAAGTATTATAGGTACCCTGGTCAGTGACAATCAACATGGTTTTATTCCTAGCAGAGGGACAACTCATCATATTAGAAAAGTGATAACTTTATTTGATGTGGCGGAGGTAGCAGGAGACCCGATGGCAGTTATGCTTTTGGATGCGGAAAAGGCATTCGATCGGGTCTCCTGGCAATATTTGTGGCAGATCTTGGGAAGAGCTGGGATTAGGGAAGGGTATTTGAAAGCAATCCAGACTTTGTATACGGATCCAGTTGCGGTATTAAGGATAAATGGGGGAAAAACAGGTCAATTTAAAATTAAGAGAGGAACTCGTCAGGGTTGTCCGTTTTCTCCCTTGTTATTCGCCATGTATATGGATCCTTTAATACGCAAGATAGAATCAGCACCAGAAATTACACCATTTTGCACAGTTCTTGGGCCAAGTAAGATATTAGCTTATGCTGACGATGTTGCAGTGATAACACCCTGCCCTTCAGAAGCAACTATGTTTGTAGAGGCTGAGGCTTTAAGATTTGGCTTTAAGATTTGGCCAAGTTTCAGGGTACTTACTAAATGCGTCAAAAACGCAGATTATTAAAAATTCATTGACGCCCTGTGATGACAGTAGAGTAGTGTCGGCAGGGAAATATTTGGGAATTAATATTATGTCTGATTTAGATAGCCTGGTGGATAACAATATCGCTCCAGTAATTGAAAAAGCGAGAAGAGATCTGGATCGCTATGAGAACTTACATTTGTCATTAGTAGGACGAGTTAATATTATTAAAATGTTGATTTTACCCAAATTACTATATCTCTTTAGGGCAATACCACTTTTAATTGAAAATAAGTGGTTCAAAACTTGCGAAAGAATGGTGAATCGGTTTATTTGGGCGAGAGGCAAGACCCGGAGAGCATTGAGGTATATGTCCCTACCTAGGGAGAAAGGGGGATGGTCGCTGCCGGATTTAAAAGTATATTATTGGGCTGCAGCAATGCAAGGAATGGTTGGATTAATGGGGGGCGCTGAGAGGGATGGATGGGATAAGATAGGATCGCTTGCTATATATGGTTTAGCTTTGGGTATAAATGCTGAAAATATGTTTTTGAGATTTACTGACGGAAGTTACTATAAAAGAACTCGTTTTAAGACAATTATGGCGGCCTACAATATATGGAAAGGATTTTCCAAAAAAATTGGAATAGGGAAATATAGTGCATATACCAGATTCAAAAATAATCCTTTATTACCTAGGGCAGTGTTTTCAGGGGTGATATATCAAGAATGGGAGAGCCGAGGTATTGGCATGATTGGAGATGTGATGGATGATAATGGTATGTTACAATTTATTGACCTGAAAAATAAGTATATGTTAAACACAAATCATTTTTTTAAATATCTACAAATACGGAGTTGTATACTAAATAAAAGAGGGGGCGCTTTAGGATTCGGGAGGAGCATTATGATGGATCTTATACAAAAAGGCAGTGACTGTACCATAAAAAGATTTTATTTAGAAATGACAAAGTTAAAAAAAGATGATCTTGAGAAATGGATAGTTAAATGGTCCTCAGATCTAGATATACCTAGAGAAAGAGATATTTTTTCGGAGTCACTCGAGATGGGATGTAAAGTATTATGCTCATCGTCTCTTCAGGCCCAGCACTATAAGAGTTTATATCATTTGTATTATACGCCATGGAAAATTGCTCAATGGGGGGCTGTTTCGGGTACCACGTGTTTTAGATGTGGCAGTATGGAGGCTAACTTGTTACATATTTTCTCTACTTGTCCGCATTTAGATAAGATAAAATACGATATTGGGAATTTTTTTCGAAATGCCTTGGATACAACAATAGAGTTGGATTCAGCAACAATCTTGTTGGGTGTTTCCCCCAACGGACAAATAAACTGTAAACATTTTTTGTTTGTAGCAATGGCGATTTTTAGATTGCTTGTGGCCTCAACTTGGTTAGATCCAAATCCTCCCACGTATCATCAATGGCTTGGGAAAACTTTGTCAATACAAAAATTGGAAACAGCTATTTATTTTAGGAAAGGGAGAAAGGGTAAAAAGCTGGGTATGCAAATTTGGGGCCCTCTAATTCAGTGGAATCTGGGAACTGAATAAGTTAATGTGTAATATTCATATATGCATAGCTGAAGGTGAATATATATGATTTTGTATGTATATATAATAGGATAGTATCTGTATGTAGTACGTATATTGTAGTATTATTTCCCTTTTTCTTTCGAATATGTGGCTGCCTTATGAATTGTATTGTGCCTTCTCCAGGTAATGGGGGAGGGGGGGAAAGAAAATGAGGGGAAAAAATTCTTCAATAAAAATATTTAAAAAAAAAAAAAAAATGAACTCTTGGACCTACTCGACTCCAACACCCCAGGCGTCGCCTTCCTGACGGAGACCTGGCTGAACCCCTCTTCGGCACCCGACCTCGCCATAGCCATCCCAGAAGGCTATAAGATCACTGCACCAAGGGAGTAGGATTAGGAATCGCCATCGTCCACAGGAACACTCTCAATGTCTCGACAAACACCGATGACACCCTCAGAACTGCCAAACACCTGCGCTTCGAGATGCACACCGACCCCAACACCACCCTCAGAGGAACACTCAAGGTAGTGGCAGAAGGGGCCCTTATTGCAATTTCCTCTGTGGATAACAAAATATGCAGGGACAAAAGAGACAATCTTTCTAAACAAGTGCTCAAGCTGGTTTGCATTCACAAGAGGACAGGCCTCCATGGGTCTGGCGTCAGCTGGAAGCTGGGCGATCACAGCTAGTTAACCTGGACATGGACACAGCGGAGTACGCTGCCCAGCCACAGAGACATTCCTTTTACGTGGGGGGGAACAGATGCGGATGGCTTCTAGCTAACAAACTATGGGAGCAAACCCAGGAGGCCACTGTTCAAATGGTGAGGTACGAGACTGGCTCTGAACACACTGATGTCTTGTACATAACACAGACGTTCCGTGATTCCTAAGCTGATCTCTACACAGCACAACTTCCTGGGGAGGGATCATTGGCATACCTCCAAGGGGCAACCCTAGCCAAATTGACCTCAGACCAGGTGCCCAGACTGTACAGCCCGATTCGTATAGATGATGTGATTTCTACTATTACCCGTCTCAAACCTCTTAAAACTCCAGGTCTAGACGTGTTTTCGGCCACATTTTACAAAACCTTTTGTAATATCATAGCGCCAATTTTAACTAAACTATATAACGCAATTGCTGACTCCGCTGACGTCCCACCCATGATGCTCCTGGTTTCCATAGTTGTAATCCTGAAACCTGGCAGGGATAGAAAGCAATGTGTCTCCTACCGACCAATATCCTTCATAACGTGGATCTGACCTCTTCACCGGGAACTTGGCGGCAAGTTTAGGCCCAATGCTGCCAGGACTGGTGGACCCAGACCAGGCGGGCTTTGTTGAAACCCGACAAAATTGCGATAACACGCAAAGACTGATTCATCTCATAGATAAGGCCCAAAATCAGGATTTGGAACGCACACTGCTATCTATCGATGCCATGGAGGCGTTCAATAGGGTACACTGGCAATACTTAGAAGCCACCATCAAAAACTTTGGAATGGGGGACCGATTTAGAAAATGGATATTCAGCAACTATACCCGCCCATCAGCAGTAGTGTGGTGAAATGGACACATATCAGCCCCTTTCCGATTACCAGAGGGATGAGGCAGAGGTGTCCACTCTCACCCCTCCTTTTCGCTCTTTACATGTAGCCCATGGCACAAAGGGTACAGGAGAATCCCCTGATTAGATGGGTCTAGTATTTGAAAGAAACACGTTAGTTATAGATTCCTTACTTTAGAATTACCCCCATGCATCAGACTGGATCCGGAAAGTTTTTTCATTAGCAGTACCTCTGCATGTCGGAAGGTGGCGTCGGTCAGCTCCGTGTTCGTCGTCGTGGTCGCTGGGAGGACGTCTCGGCAGCTACGTAGATGCCACCCTCGCGAGCTGATGTCAGTTCTTTCTTTTTCCGTGCCAGCCAGCGCAGATCCAGGAAGAGCGGTACCTCAGTAACTTTTTGTCTATCTTTTTCTTGACTTTTGTCGACGTCTTTTTGAGTCTTTGACTCCGTAAGGTGCATGAGGGATATCCGGTTTTAAGGCCTGCAGATCCTGCCTTTGCATGATGTCGGTGACGGATCCGCACCACGTGTGTCTTTTCTGCCTGGAGTGCGACCATGACCCCAAGTTGTGCTCCGACTGCCAGTTGTTGACGCCAAAGGCTTTGTGGGGGCGGTCTCGACAGCTGCTCAAACACCGGCAGTCAGTTCTGCGCCGATCAAGGTCCCGTTCCAGAGGTAGGCTGAGGGACCCATCGCAGAGCCATCGTCATTCCGGCGCGAAGTCATCCAAGACTTCGCACTCAGAGTCGGGTAAGTCGAAGCATAAGAAGAAGTCGAAGAAGCATCGTCGCTCTTCGACTTATCCTCGTTGATCAGCCGATCTGAAGAGGCACGCGGATGGTGCCACTCCCACGGCTCCGCGCGTCGAGCCTGAAGGGTTTGTTGTGTTTTGATTTAGATACCCATACATAGGTTTCCCAAATCATGCCCTTACACAACTCTCATTTGCCCTTATTTAGGCATAGAATACCAGTCCTTATCTAGGCATTGCCAATGCAAACCAAATACAGGCATGGTCACCTACATCCGTCCATCCCAGTTCTTGGAAAACCAGACTCTTAGGGCCCGATTCACAGAATGAATTTAAGACTCAATCCTAAACTTACTACTATTTTGGTATTCACAGGATGGACTTACTACTTTTGGCATTCACAGAATGAACTTACTACTTTTGATATTCACAGAAGTTAGGATTTTGTCTTAAGTTTGTCTTAAGACAAACTTAAGACAGACTTAAGTTAAGATTTTGTCTTAAGTCTATCTTAAGTCTATCTTAAGTTTGTCTTACGTTTGTCTTAAGACAAACGTAAGACAAACTTAAGACAAAATCCTAACTTCTGTGAATACCAAAAGTAGTAAGTTCATTCTGTGAATGCCAAAAGTAATAAGTGCATTCTGTGAATACCAAAATCGTAGTAAGTTTCGGTTTGAGTCTTAAGTTCATTCTGTGAATCGGGCCCTTAAGCCTTTAGGACTTCCCCTGCTTGGATTATTGATTTCTCCAAGAACTCATTTTATTATGCATGAACAACTATTCCTTAGGGGTTCATTCATGACGTTCCTCTGCCCAACTTTTACGTCAATGCTACCATTCCTAAATACCTTCAAGGTATAAATATACCTGCACTTACCCTGGCAAACCACGGCTCGGCTACACAGCTGGATACGGCTTGTCACGGCAAGATCAGAAGGAATCTGAGTCCCTGCCTGACGCACTGACCAGATGCTGTCATCCTCCTTGCAGAGAATCCAGCTCCAGTGTTTCTGACTCCCTTCGCGGGGTTAGAGATCGAGACCCGGAAAGAGATTCCAACCTCTCTCATTCTAAGGTATGGAGCAGACTAGAACATAGAGAGACTCTTGGCAATACTAACTGTAGCTAAACTAGACTATAGAAAAACATCACCTACTTCTTACCTCAAACTACACTTAGGTTAGGTACACTGGGGTAGAAATAGCTAGAAGCACCAGACGAGTATTCACATTTTAGCCTGTGTTATTTATGTATGTATTTATGAATATATGTCATAGCTAAAATCCATGCTATTGCAGTATTATTTTATCTTACTGCTAACGCTGTACGTATTCTATTTCGCATTCTGTCTTACGATTGTAGCAGTTCATATCTCTTGCACGAGAAATAAGACTGTTCAATAAATCCTTTTTATTGAAACGCCCGTCTATCTATTTCTGTGTAACTCTGCAGAAAGGAAGCATGCACGATTGACTGAGAAAAACTGTTATCTATTGTTTCCACGATTCTGAGAACTATTCCGATTCTAAGGGAAACAAAGTTGTCATGTTTATGCGGTTGTCAGAAATTAATCCCTTCTTGTTCATTCGAGAAGTTTCTAGTGAGTTAGCTGGCACACACAAGTAATTAAGTTTAATGTACTCAATAGAGGCATACTGACCTCAGTCCTATGCCAAAACTATAGTGTATATTGTTCCAATGCCCAGAGCCTATAAGGGAAATAGGAACTACACTACAGGTTGACTCCGAGCTTCCCTCCCTTTCCGGGACCCGGAGCGACCCCCACCCAGCTTCGTACGTTCTATGAGGCGATGCACGCCATCTTTGGGCAGACCGAAGGACTCACGGGCTACGGCCAAGTCCCTGGGCTTCTCCTTCTGTCCGGCGCAGTCTGCTTTTAGCCCCTTTCGTGGCTACAGAAGGGGTGCCCCACTACGTCCTACCCAGGGCCACAGGCCGCAGCAAGGCACCCAACCTTCGTGTGGCCGGGGACATGAGAACCAGCATCGTGGTTCAGGGGGCCAACGGGCGGGCCAGTCCACCAATCCCCCCTCTGCAGCAGCCTCCAAACACTCCTAGTCCGACCTTTCAGGCCCATCAAATGCCAGTGGGCGGCAGGATTCACAATCATCTCACCCACTGGCGCACCATCACTTCCGACAGGTGGGATTTGCAGATAATCTGAAGAGGGTACTCCCTCCCCTTCAAGACTACCCCTCCAGCCAAGCCACCTCATTACCACCGAATGTCAGAGGATCATCTGGCACTTCCCCATCAGGAAGTTACAGCTCTCTTCGCCAAGGGAGCCATGATGCGCATTCCTTTCCCAGAAGTAGGACTTGGTTGCTATTCCCACTACTTTCTGGTTCCCAAGAAGGACAAGGGCCTGCGTCCTATCTTGGACCTCAGGGATGTCAATCGCTTCCTCTGGAAGGAGAAGTTCAACATTTTGACGCTTGCTCAGGTTTTGTCTGCCCTCAACCTGAACAGTTGCACTGAAGGCATTCCTTCACTCTGTCCGGGGAAGAGTAGTGCAGGTGTTCACGGAAAACATCACCGCCATATGGTATTGCAACAAACAGGATGGGTGGGGTCGTGGACCCTATGTCAGGAGGCTCTTCGTCTCTGGACATGGCTGGAACATCACAGCATTTCCTTGGTGGTTCAACACCTGGCAGGTTCTCTGAACGCCAGGGCAGACAAACTCAGCTGCAGGTGCATGAGGGATCACGAATGGCGTCTTTACTCGGAGGTGTTGCAAGGTCTCTTTCAAACATGGGGAGAGCCTTGGTTAGATGTATTCTCCACCAAAGAGAATGCAGAATGTCAGCAATTCTACGCGTTGGAATTTCCAAGGCGGCACTCGCTCGGCGATGCTTTTCGTCACGAGTAGAGTTGGGGTCTGTTGTACGCCTTTCCGCCTATACCACTTCTGCCCAGAGTGCTGAAGAAGATCAGGTGTGACCAGGCCCAAGTCATTCTTGTGGCTCCGGATTGGGCATGAAGAGTCTGGTATCCCGAGCTGCTCAACATGGCCATCGATCCTCCGAGCCGACTGCCTTTTTGGGAGGATCTTCTATCGCAGCAGCAGCCTCCACCTCCCTGTGTGGAGATTGAGCGGCGGCAGTTGGCGTCTTTTGACCTGCCTCCCAATGTCTGTGAAGTAATCTTGGCAGCCAGGCGTCCCTCCACAAAGACAGTATACGCCTGCCGGTGGATCAAATTTGTGGCATGGTGCACAGCAAAGGCTGTGGATCCCCTTTCTGCCCCGCTCTCTGAAGTCCTCTTGTTCCTTCTCTCTTTGGCCCAGCAGGGATCTGCTCTGGGCACTATCAAGGGCTACCTTTCAGCCATCTCTGCTTTCCTCCAGCTGCCAGATCAGCCCTCTCTTATCAAGTCCCCGGTAGTTAACCCTTTCTTGAAAGGTTTAATGCATCTCTTTCCTCCAATTTCTTTCGTTATGCCTCAGTGGGGCTTGAATCTTGTACTGACTTACTTAATGGGTACTCCCTCTGAGTGGCTTCATAACTGTCCTTTTCGTCTCTTGACTCTTAAGACTGCTTTCCTGGTAGCCACCACTTCTGCTAGAAGGGTGAGTGAGCTCCAGGCTCTTTCCTCAAAGCCACTTCTGCTAGAAGGGTGAGTGAGCTCCAGGCTCTTTCCTCAAAGCCTCCTTTCCTGTCTGTTCACCCAGACAAGGTGGTTCTCTGGACCTGTCCATCCTTTCTTCCTAAGGTTGTCATTGCCTTCACATCGGGCAGACCATTACTTTGCTCACATTCTTTCCGCCTTCGCATCCTTCAATGGAAGGAGAACGGCTCCACCGTCTGGACCCAAAAAGTGAGCTTTCTTTCTTTCTGGATCGCACAAAACAGTTCCGGGTGGATGATCAACTTTTTGTTGGCTGCGTGGGTGCAAAGCAGGGTCGGGCCGTACACAAGCGCAACATTTCTAGATGGGTCGTGTTGTGTATTAAGGCTTGTTATTCTATAACTAAAAAGACCCTCCAGTGGGGCTACGCGCTCACTCCACCAGGGCGACGGCAGCCACTACTGCCTTGGGAAGAGGAGTGCCTCTGAATGACATCTGACAGGTGGCCACGTGGGCATCACTGCACACGTTCACCAAACACTACTGCCTGGACAGCTAAGTCCGGAGAGACAGCTTATTTGGCCGTTCTGTTCCCCAGGATTTTATGGTTTGATCTTGGTTCGCAGACTCACCACCAGGGTTGGTATTGCTGGGGTATCTATTCTAAGGTAAGGAATCTATAACTAACGTGTTTCTTTCAGATGCGCAAGTTACTTACCTACGGTAAAGATATAGCTGTAAGGAACTTTAGTTAGTTATAGATGTCTTACCGCCCCACCCGTCCTCCACGTTCTGTGAACTGATTTCTAGGGTTAATTACATCCTTTCAGGGCCCTAGTTTTGTGCACCAATGGTCAGTGTCTTGCATGGCTCTGTGTTTCTGGCGCGGAAGTCATGTACAGAACTGATGTCAGCGCTTCAGGGCGGCGTCTAAGAAGCTGCTGCAACGTCATCCCGGCGACCACGAAGCTAACGACAAACGCGGAGCCGACCGACGCCACCTTCCGATGCACAGAGGTACTGCTGACAAAGAAACTGATGCCTGCGGGTAATTCTAAGGTAAGGAATCTATAACTAACTAATGTTTCTTACAGATATATTGTTACCGATGGTAAGTAACTTGTGCTTTGTGGAGAAAGGCACACAATTAGCTTATATGCAGATGATGTCATCGCAACTCTGGAAGACCCAGGTCTCAACACCAGCATTTCTTTTAGAGCTTGAGGCCTTCCCCCAAGCAGTGGGCTTTATGGTCAATATACAAAAATCACAAGTTCTTGGAGTTTCCCTCCACTTTTCTACTGTAGAGGCCCTGCAACAGTCAAGCCCAATAGTGTGAGCGGCAGACTCAATTCCTCATTTTGGGCTCAAGCTGACAACTTCCACCCAGGACACCGCCGCCCTCAATTACAAACGCATACTCCTTCAAACCAGACAGGACTTACGCCGCTGGAGGCCGAGGATTCTCAGAGAACTGACTTATAGATATCTGAGTTAAGGGGGCCTGGGAATACCAAATATTCACTGCTACTATCAAGCTACCCAAATTCAAGAGCTCCTCCAATGGTCCAGCAACGAAAAAGCACTGGCTTTTCATGGATAGAGCCATAGCTGGCCAGACACTGTGGAAGATTCCTTTCCTCCAAGAGACCCAGCGACCATAAAGGATATACCGCTCCCCTGTCATAAGTTTTACATTGAAGGCCTGGGACTCGACTGAAACTAGTTGTGGGCTTACTTCCTTCCCATCGCCCCTGACACAGATTGTTAACAACCCGGATTTCACTCCAGGTCTCGATACATTAACCTTCCACCTTTGAGACCAAGAGGGTTGTAGATCAATTGGCCACTTCTTTGATGAGGATGGCCAGATGTCTTTTGAGAGTTTCTGCACCGACATGGCCAAGCCTATTGAGGAGTGACTTTGGGGGAGTGTCTGCCTGGAGGGCCAGGAGGCTGTCTGAGTGCCTCACTGTGTGGTGTCACGGCCAGAGAAGAGAAGCCAAGGGAGTGACTCATGAGCCTTGGAAGCTGGGTGGCGGCTAGCCTATACTGAGGAGGAAAGTGGGGACGCCTAGTAATGAGGAACATCGTGAAAATCTCTGACGAAAGCAGAGGATTGGAGGAGAAACAGTAGATAGCTGGTAGAATTGCTGGACCTGTGGAGAAGACAGTCATGGGAAAGCCACGGGGCAAGCAGGGGGGTGCACCCCCGGAACAAGAGGAGTAGGCGGTGGATCACCGGAAGACGGAGGCGTTGGAGTCGCACCCTAAGGGGATGATGCAGCACCAATTGGAGGTAATACTTAAGGCCATCACGGACACTAGGGATGCCCTCCAGCAGGATATAGCACAGGTGTCTGTGGGGTTGGGCCTTCTCCGGGCAGACCTCGCAAAACTGGCAGACCGACCTCGCAAAACTGGCAGACCGACCGAGTAAAACAAACCAAAACCACTTTGGGATTCCACAGATGGGAGAAGTGCATCGCAAAATTTGGAGAAGAGAGCGGAGGATGCTGAGGGGCGGAACAGAAGGAACACTGTGCGGGTGGTAGGGCTGCCTGAAGGAGTGGAAAGAGCCAGTATGGTGGACTATTTGGAGGCCTGGTTGAGGATGGAGGTTGCCTCAGAGGGATTGTCCCCTTTCTTTACCCTGGAGAGGGCGCATAGGGTGCCGGCATGCCAGTTGACTCCCGGGAGGCCTCACAGCCTGGTGATACGCTTGCTCCACTACAAGACAGAGACATTCTTCTGAATAGGGCATGCACTGTGGGCCCCTTTAGGGTGAATAATGGTAGTGTGACGCTGTTTCCTGACTACACCTTCGTAATTGCAACGACAGCGGGCCTCCTTCTTGAAAGTAAAGAAAGCGCTCCGTACAGAAGAATTACAATACTCACTGATGTTTCCGGCGCGGCTGAGAGTGGCCATGGGCGGCAAAACTTTCTTTTTTAACACTTCTGAGGAAGCATGGGACTGGCTGGAATCCTACTGGGTGGGACAGGGAGAAGCTGGTCGTGGCCCGGAGGCTCCCGAGGCGGTGCCACATCCTCCCCGGCCATGGCGCTCCGGAAGATGGAGGCTCAGATCCCAGAGGCTAACGATATCTCAGACGGAAAAAGAACGATCAGCGGCGCTTATGGCAGTGACGGAGATATTGCAAGAGCAGGGACCGGAATTGAGGGGAGCGACTGACTCTGAGAAGGGGTCAGCTGGGACGGCGTCTGAAGAATCGGACTCGGCGAGCATCACTATGCCTCATGTCACACCAGGGACTGCTGATGAGATTGCCGATGCATAGTACAGTAAGACTTTTTCCAGGACTGGAGGGTGCTTTGGTTTCTTGACACTCCCCCTTCTTTTTCTTATCACACTGTGGGGTATGGTGAGATGGTGACGGTGGTACAGGCGGGGGCTTGGGGGGGAGTATTTGGGGTAGGGCTCCCTTAACTTTGGGAACTACAGCGGGAGCTGTGACATGTGTGGGGTAAGGCGTGTGATGGTTGGATTACTCTGATTTGGTGTCACCTGGCTCTTGGATACCCCCCTCCTTCTATTGTATTTGGCGCTCCCTGGTAGCTACAGTGGAAGCAATTTAGTTGAGAGTTTGGATGGGTGCTGATTTTTAGGATTTTTTCTGGGGTGGGGTTGTTGGGGACTGTTGAGGAGATTGTTTGGAGATGCAGGGGATGCCGGTGTGTCCTTGGAGAAGGTACGGAGGTTCCAGGGGGTAAAGGATCAACATGGAGACAATACTTGATTTTAAATGTCTAACGTGGAATATAAGAGGGATGCATACAATGAAAAAGCGCCACAGGGAACATGCTTATTTGGTGCGGAGGGGGGTGCATATTGCATTCCTGCAGAAAACCCACATTAATCGAGCAGAGGGCTCTGCACTGCAGCGAAGATGGCGGGGGCAGGTCTATTGCACAACGTATTCAGCTATTGCTAGGGGAACACTAATATGGGTTAGGGCGGGTGTACCCTTCCAGATGACCCGCCAATTTGCTGACCCAGAAGGGAGGTTTGTGGTGGTGGGGGGCGGCTGAACAGTGTGGACGTAACTTTATGCAGCATCTACGCCCCTAATGTTGACCAGATGGTCTTTTTTGACCATCTGTCAGGAAAACTGGCACCTTACCTGACAGGCCCAGTGATATTGGGAGGGGCCTTTAACTCAATAACTGACGTTACTATGGCTAGGTCACATACGCCATTGCCGGAGGCCCCTGTACACAGGATATCTAAAGCCAGAAGGGACTGGCAGGAAAGGTGGGGGCTTGTAAACACATGGCGAATGCAACATCTAGAAGATCGTGACTACTCCTTCTCCTCTGCATTGCATGAACTGCATGTGCACTTGGATGCCATATTGTGCTCGCCAGACGTACATGCAAAAGTACTTAATATTGAGTATTTGGCAAGAACAAGATTGCATCATAATCTGTTATTGCTAACAATTAGTTGAGATCAGGAGAGACCTGCCATACCGATGTGGCGCCTATGACCAGAAATGCAGGAGGACGTGGCCTTCCGTAAGGATATAGAAACATGCATTGAGCAATACTTTGCTGACAATGAGGGGACGGCATCTAATATAGCGACGGAGTGGGATACCTTTAAGGTGGTGATGAGAGGGATGTGCATTGCCAAACTGGCGGGTGTACCGAAGACATGACTGCGTGAAGTAGAGGCGGCAGAAACCCGGTTGCGTGGGGCGGATAGGGAGTGGCCTGAGCACCAAGAGGTGCAGGAAGAACTGTCTGGGGCAGGGAGGAAGTGGCAGCCCAGATGGAGAGATTCCGTTGTTATGATCACAGGTCTTTCCTGGCACGGGCGCACGTTGATCGGGACAAGGCAAGCAAGCTGCTGGCTTGGTTAGCCAACCTGGCGCCCCAGGGCACACCTATCTTGGCGTTGAACTCTTTGTTGAGAACTCCGGTCTACACTCAGAGAGGGATTAACGGTTTGTTTTTAGCGTATTATGATGGCTTTTATAGGAGTCGGTCGAGGGGCACAGGCCTAGCCGTGGTAGAATTCTTGGCCGATATAATACTGCCCCGACTGGAGGATGAGCAAGCAGACTTATTGGGGCAGGACATCAAGCTGGGGGAAATACGAGGTGCCATTAAACACATGGCGCGCAACAAAACACCGGGCACAGATAGCCTAACCGTTGAGTTTTACTCAACCTATATTGATTTACTCGCTCCAAAATTGCTGGCGTAAATTATTTTGTCCACCCTAAGCGTGGAAGGGTATACTCAGATGTGAGTCCCTTGCTCACTGCACCATCAGGATTCAAGCAAGCCGGGCCGAAGACGCCTGAAATGGCAGAAACCGGTCCCCGGAAGCTTGTTTCCTTCCCAGTGTAAGAATTGGCTTTTGTAGTCTGGTCTGCCCTGTTCCCATGATGCACTGGGCCAGGGACAGACTAATTTGCATACAGCCAGGTTCTGAAACTGGGATGGTGCAATGAGCTAAAAAACGGTGTTGGATCTAGCCCTGATCTCTTGACTGGGTGAGAGTACTCTGCTTAATTCAGAGACTCTGTCCATCACCACCCCTTGTTGTAAATTATTTTGTCCACCCTAAGCGTGGAAGGGTATACTCAGATGTGAGTCCCTTGCTCATTGCACCATCAGGATTCAAGCAAGCCGGGCCGAAGACGCCTGAAATGGCAGAAACCGGTCCCCGGAAGCTTGTTTCCTTCCCAGTGTAAGAATTGGCTTTTGTAGTCTGGTCTGCCCTGTTCCCATGATGCACTGGGCCAGGGACAGACTAATTTGCATACAGCCAGGTTCTGAAACTGGGATGGTGCAATGAGCTAAAAAACGGTGTTGGATCTAGCCCTGATCTCTTGACTGGGTGAGAGTACTCTGCTTAATTCAGAGACTCTGTCCATCACCACCCCTTGTTGTAAATTATTTTGTCCACCCTAAGCGTGGAAGGGTATACTCAGATGTGAGTCCCTTGCTCATTGCACCATCAGGATTCAAGCAAGCCGGGCCGAAGACGCCTGAAATGGCAGAAACCGGTCCCCGGAAGCTTGTTTCCTTCCCAGTGTAAGAATTGGCTTTTGTAGTCTGGTCTGCCCTGTTCCCATGATGCACTGGGCCAGGGACAGACTAATTTGCATACAGCCAGGTTCTGAAACTGGGATGGTGCAATGAGCTAAAAAACGGTGTTGGATCTAGCCCTGATCTCTTGACTGGGTGAGAGTACTCTGCTTAATTCAGAGACTCTGTCCATCACCACCCCTTGTTGTAAATTATTTGGCGTTTTATAAAGAGGCACGGGAAGAGGGGAGACTCGCAACTTCCATGAGAGAGGCTATCGTTATCCCGCTTCCGAAACCGGGAAGGGACCCATTAGACAGGTCGGCGTATCGCCCGTTATCTATGCTGACGTCCGACTCCTACCTCACATGGTACAACTGGTTCATTGGGACCGGGTGGGTTTTATCCCGACCCAGAACACGGACATTAATATACGACGCCTCCTCCGCATATTGAATGCCGATCACGGGGATACCCCCAATGCTGCGGCACTATTGGTGGACATAGAGAAGGCATTTGATACCCTGGAGTGGCCTTATCTGTACCGAGTTATGCGTGCATTCGGCCTTGGGTAGGTATTTGTGGGATAGACGGGGTTACTATACAGGGCTGCGACGGCAAGGGTGCGGACGGGGATGGTGATATCCTCCCCCTGTTCAATAGGTCGGGGAACGCGACAGGGCTCTCCACTGTCACCACTGCTGCTTGCGTTAGCCATTGAGCCACTGGCTGTGCATGCTAGGATGGGGCGGCACTACCAGGGCTTGGCCTTGCGGGGCGACGAGCAGTATATATCTCTATACGCCGATGATCTACTTATCTTCCTGGCCAATACGGGAGAGGCGCTTGAAGGGGTAACAAGCCTGTTGCAGGAGTTCAGAGGGATTTTGGGGTTGGGGGTTAACAGGGGGAAGACGTGTCTCTTCCCGGTGACTCCAGCAGCGTCAGGCCCTACTCAGGTAGCAGGAATTAGGTGGGAACCGAACTGCTTACCCTATCTTGGGACCAATATATATCATGCACCTGCTGATTTGCTGGAAGGGAATGTGGGAAGGGGCATACGTGGACTGGTTATGCCTGACTATGCCTGACTATGCCTGGCTTTTTGGAGTGCTCTTCTACTTTTGGTGGCTGGCAGGGTGGCACTCCTGAAGATGGTGCTACTAACCCGCCTGTTATATTATTTTAGGACATTGCCACTATGGATACCGGGGGCAATCTTCAGGCAGCTTAGAACAATGGTTAGCGGCTTCCTATGGGGACATGGCAGAAGGCGGGTGGCTTTGCCTACAATGATGAGACGGATGGGGGCCTAGGGGTGCCAGACTTCGAACTTTATTACTTGGCGGCTCAGCTACAGTGGCTCACTCAGGTGGTGGCTCGAGAGTTTCGGGGCCCAGACGGTCCAGAGGGTCGGTGGCTTCCGCGTCACGTGATCTAATTTACAATATTACAGCAACGACTGCACCTTGGGTCACTGACCGCTGAGGCGCGGATGCTGAGACAGTGTTGGTACCGGCTCCAGTGCAGAGCTGGCATTAGCCGCCCATATGCGCCGGAGATTCCCTTGGGCATGTGTACTGCCCTCCCTCATGAGGGGGATTGGTCGCCACTTGCAGATTGGGAGACGATGGGTGCCCAGGTAATAGGTGACTTGTACGAAGACGGGGTTTTACTACTTTTTCAAGCGCTGCAGGACAGGTATGATCTGCCGCAAGGGAATTATTTGCTGCATGCAGCCCTGATCTCGGCAATACAATGCCACTGGAAGGAGGGGCATTCAGAACCACGGACCTCTATAGAATGCCAATATGTTGTCATGGCGGCGGGGACGTTTAAGGCGGTTACTTGGCTCTATGGCGGTCACAGAAGGCCTGCAGCCGCTGCAAGAATTACAGAGAAAATGGGAGGTGGATCATGGGAAGGAAATACCGGAAACAACTTGGGCGCAATTGGTTCGGAGGGCCTGGAAGAGTACTAGGAATGCCAGATTTCAATGAATACAATTCTTTATAATGCATAGGGCTTCTTTGACTCCGGCCAAGATTAATCGGTATTTTCAGATAGATACTGCCCAGTGCCCACGCTGGAGCTTAGGAAGGGCGGAGCTAAATCATATGCTGTGGAGTTGCGGACAGTTAGGAACGTACTGGAAGGAGGTAGTCGAACAGCTTTGTGGAGTTACAGAGCGCTGCATAGAAATTTACATGGGCACCTGTATATTGCATTGGTTTCCGCATTCTCCCAAAACGAAAATCACGAGCATGTTTCTGGACGTAGGCCTACTGCTAGCTAAGATAGAAATCACGGCCCAATGGAAGTCACGGTGAGGGCTTAACATAGGGATGTGGAAATCGGAACTACTTAAATGGGCTAGGAGTGAGAGCACAGTTAGATTGCAACAGGCTATACGTTCTAATGATGAATAGGCGATGGACGTTGCAAGGGCATGGGAAGCGCTAGTAATAGCATTACAGATGCCAGAGACTGACTCAGAGGGGGACCCTGCTGGGGAGGGCCCAAGGGGTTCCCCTTGATGGCTCACAGAGCAGGGATGGAGCTATAGGCCTAGCAATGTGGTGAATGACTGGAGTATTCTGAGATGCACCAGGAATAGTGGGTATTTTCCCCCAAACATCCAGAAACAAGACATAAAGGAACTGCTAATACTACTGTAATAGGCGATTAGGGACCTGGACACACCGGCTGCAGAGGGAGAGGGAGGGAGTTTGATTCCGATGGCTTATTGTTATTTATATGACTTGCACTGTCAAACGTAGGCAATAAGTGGCTGCCAATTTGTTCCTAATAACATATGCATGAGTACATCGAGATGCCTGCAGTCCAGTGACCAATATTATATTAAAAAGGTAAAGAAATAAGGGACCATTGAGGAAGAATGTGGGGATGTTAGGAATGCTTATACGATGTACGGTACAGATGCTAACCACTGATGTATGCTTTCCATGCGTTGTTTGTAAAATATAAAAAAACAGATTAAAAAAATAATAATAAAACAAGGCAGTATTCAGATTCATATATTGCAAACAGATCACAATGGTCCCGATTCATAAAGGTAAACTTACACCATTGTGTAGTTTACTCTTATTTGATATTAACAAAATTTCAATTTAATAGACTCCGCATTCTGGACAGAGAACTTGGCACCTAAAAAGATAGGACTGTCCTATCTTTTTATGTGCGGATTTCTCTGCCAAGATTGTGGAGCATCAGCAGTCGTAATGTTCCTATAAACTTCTTGCTTGTGAATAGCAAAAAAGAGTAAACTTACACAACCATGTAAGTTTACCTTTGTGAATCAGGCCCTCAGTGTGTAAGTAAGTTGTACAGTGTTGCAACTGAATTGTATTATATTATGTTGTTTAATTATATTTATATCCTTTTCATCCAGGAAACACCATTTTACCTCTATTTGTCTTGATATTCCGTTATTATTGCAGATACAATCACTGTTATCCTCTACCTCATGTCAACCTTCATACCACCTTTTTTAAGCTATGCATTTACTGCTCAACCAAGCTATCTGGAGAGTCAAGGATGCTTGGCAGTCTCGAACTTACATCACAAACTAAGTACCCAGTATCTTAGTTAGTGCAGATCACCATCAATGTCTAAATTGATATTGCCAGGTTGTCCCTATGACTGCAAATATCTGTAAATAAGTTTGACAGGGGGAGTTCAGACAGGTTCTGAAGCTGTTAGCAAACTCAATTTAAAAAAATGGCAAAACTATTTTTCCATTCTAGAAGTCCCAAATATAGGAATTCATCAAACAAATCTTGTGATTTCCTTCCTTAATAGTTGTTAGACCTGGCATCATCGGCGTGGGTCTGATGGCGCAAGATTACCAGTTCAGGATATTTCTAAAGCACCATACTCACCTGGGCCCATATACATACACACTTTGAACCGGTAATCTATTTTCCTGTTAGACCTGGCATCATTGGCGTGGGTCTCCCTTCCTTTCTACTCTCCCTGTCTTTTATATTGGCTGGATTTAGATGTTCTGTGCGCCGTGCCAGTGCTACTCTCTGCCACAGCACAAATGCTCCCTGTTTATAAATGACTGTATGAATAAGGATAACATAATGATTACATCTGTGTAGCCTGGGTCAATAGTGAGTTACCCTCCATTTAACTGTCTGTAGTAAACTGACTCGCAGGCAGTTTAATAGTTAAGATGATTTATTGGAACAAGTGCTGCGCAGCAGCTCGCACAGCCAGTTGATCATCAATGACAGTTCCAGTTCGAACAGCATTCTAAATAAGAATACAATAGGCAGAGGAGATAGAACACAGAGCATGGATAATTCTTACAAAGACTAGAATGACAACCTAACCGAACACTACATCATCCTCTCTCCTACAAAACAAAAGCAGAAGAAGGGAAGAACAGTAAAAGATCCAGAACAGAACAACCATGGAAATTAGCGGAACCTGGCAGGAGTGACTCGGGTGCGAGAGCTCCTGCGAGGTAAGACAGTAGCATAGGAAGTAGAAGGCAAAGCAGGAACATCATGAGAGGAAAGAGCAGGAGAACTCCTACGAGGCAACACAGAAGGAGCAGAAGAAGAAGAAGAAGAAGAAGAAGGAGAAAGAGCAACATCAAGAGGCAACATATGAGCATCATGAGAAGACTGAAGATGAGCAACAGATTTGCCCACTTTTACAACCCTGGCAACATTCCACCAGTTTTTCATATTGACTCTCACAGAATTGCCACATACTTTGTCAATGACAAAAGGTTCAGAGAACTTAGGATTACCCTTGGTAGAGTGAGTGGGTAACTTGATTCGAATTCTATCTCCCACCACAAATGACTGGGAGACCACCTTCTTCCTGGAATCAAAAATATCCTTCTGTTTGGACTGGGCATGTACAACATTAGACCTTGCAACTTCATCAACATTGTCAATAGAGTTCAATTTCACCCAACGTGACATCCACCCAGGGCAAACCTTTGAACATGGTTTTCTCCCACGCAGCAGTTCAAATGGGGAAACCTTGGTGGAGGAGTGGGGAGTGGTACGATAGAACCACAACATGGACCTGACAGCGTTCGGGACGTGACATCGTTGAGCAATGGCCCACTGAATGGAAATTGTTAAGTACCCTGTTCATGCGCTCAACGAGACCATTCGTCTGAGGGTGATAAAGCGCACTCCTCAAATGATCAATGCCACTCAAACTCACAAAAGAACCAAATTCCTGACAAATAAATTGAGGATCATTATCGCTTACAATGGATGAAGGAAAACCTTCACGCAAAAACAAATCTTTCAAAAAATCAATAATATTCTTGGATGTGGCTTCACTTACAAAACGGACCTCTGGCCATTTAGAATAGTAGTCGACTGCAACTATCGCAAATCTGGAGGCAGGAGGAAGTAAATAGAACGGACCAACCAGATCGATACCAATCTTTTCCCACGGCCTCTCCGGAAACTGGATGGGTTGAAGGTGAGGAGAACGTGTTTTCAAACACTTTTCAGCACTAGAACAGACCACACACTCAGCAACAACAGTGTCTATGTCCTGATCCATCTTGGGCCACCAGTAATGCTCTCTAACCCTCCTTTTGGTTAGTGTTCTGCCAAGATGACCTTCATGCGCACCTTTGACTATCCTGATTCTAAGGTCACTGGGAGGAACAAGTCTATCACCACGCATGAGGATACCACCCTCAATAGAGAGTTCCTCAGAGACTTTGACAAAGGTCTGAAGAGACACATGAACATTCTTTTCCCTGGGCCACCCTCCTCTGACAAATTTGATCACTTCACAAAGTAAGGTGTCACTGGACAAATGCTCCCTCCACTCTTTCTCACTAATAGAGCGCATATCATCAACCCCAACAAAAGCTACGAAACAGTCCTCCTCATCATAATCATCCTCACAATCCTTGTCAGCACCAACATCAACAGGATTCCTGGAAAGATAATCAGCCCTTATGTTCTTATTGCCAGGTATGTAACTGACCTCAAAATCGTACTGGAGTAATTTCGTTGAAAGTCTGGCAATCCTAGGAGAATGGTCTTTAATCCGAACACCAGTAAGGATAGAAACTAGGGGACTATGGTCAGTCCTCAGACGAAAGCGTTTACCCCAAATATACGGATTAAATTTCCTAATGGCCCAACAACAAGCTAAGAGTTCTTTTTCAATAACTGCAAAATTGGACTCCGCTCCACGAAGAACTCTTGAAGCATATCCAAGAGTGTGCTCCACCCCATTAACTTCCTGAGTGAGGACAGCCCCTAAACCAAAACCACTGGCATCCACAGTGATAGTGCACAACAAATTGGGATTAAAGGGCTTCAAAATTTTAGAACCGGTAAGTTCTTGTTTGATCCAAGAAAAAGTTTTTTCACAATTTGCATCCCATAGGAAAGGTACTTCTTTCTTAAGCATATTGGACAATGGTTGAACTTTAGTGGCATAGTCAGGTAAGAATCTAGCATAGAACTCACACAGTCCAATGAACGACTTCAAACCACACTTGTCTTTGGGTGCAGGACTGTCGACGATGGCCTTGACTAGACCAGGTCTGGGTTCTACACCCTTCTCAGATAACACGTGTCCAAGATACTCTACCTTGGGCGCTCTAAAAATGCACTTTTCTTTCTTTAAAACAACTCCCGCACTACTCAGAGCTTTTAAAACTTCCTTCAGAGTTTTATCATGGTCATCACAATTCTTACCATGAATAAGTACATCGTCTTGAAAAACGACCACCCCACTGATGTTTTTCAAAATATTGGTCATGATCCTTTGAAAGACAGCTGCCGCAGAGGCCAACCCAAAGGGCATACGGCAATATTGAAAGGAACCTATAGGGGATACAAAGGCAGTAAAGTGTCTGGAAGCAGGGTCGAGGACCACCTGGTGATATGCGGATGCTAGATCCAGCTTGCTGAACCACCTGGAACCATCAATAAGTGACAACATGTCGGGGATCTTGGGCAGGGGAAAGGAATCAACCCATATATTCCTATTTAGGCTGCGTAAGTCGACACAGACACGAAGCTCCCCAGTCTTCTTTTTAGCAACCACAAGGGGAGAAAGCCATAGGGAGGATTCTATGGGTTCAATTATTCCCTTGCTACAAAGGTCATAAAGTTCTGACTCGAGTTGCTCTCGCACACTGAATGGGACGTTTCTCAGTTTGTGTTTAATTGGGATTGCATTGTCTTTGACACGGATGGTATGCATGAATCCTTTCACTTCCCCCAACTTACTGCTAAAAACTTCAGGAAAATCTTTGGTTAAAGTGCAGACAAAATCAGCATTTACAGTGGGAAGAAGATTGTTTGTGGGAGGATTATCATCGGATTGAACAACAGCAATGGAAATGGGATCTTTGGTTCCAGGGCGGAGAACCATCTTAAATAAACCTTGGTGGAACCAACCAAGGATGTTCAACCCTTTAACTGACACATACACTTTGCCAAAAATTTTCCTCCCCCTGAATTCAATGGAGTCTTCAAAATATCCCAATAGTTCAATCTTCCTGCCCTCGTAATTCAAAGGTAATCTGTCTGGAGGAAAGAGTTTGCGATCACCCCAAACCTCCTCGAAAAGTTCCTGGGTCAGCATAGTTATTCGTGCCCCGGAATCAACCAACAGGCAAACTACCTTATCTCCGATACCAAAATCGGAGTAAGGATCCACACATTCTGACTCAGAATCTTCAATGCTAACCACAGCTACCATGTCCCTCAGATCATCTTGAATACTAGTATCGTCCTGAGGGACGTCAGATACAAAAGCAACTGAAGTGGGGGTATAATTACTGTTCCACTGTTTACCAGATTGAGTGAATGAAGAGTTTCTTTTTACATTTTGGCACACTTTTGCAAAATGTCCAACTCTGCCACAAAGTCTACATGTGACACTCCTGGCTGGACAAGGACGACCAGACTTCGAATGAGGAAAATTGCCACACTTAAAACATATATTAGTTTGTTTGAAGAATTTGTTGTCGGTATGACCTAAAGTGCTCATCTTATTATCGACAACCTTAACAGAACTGACCACAGTTTCATCTTTAGTAATGGATGAGGAAGATCTAATATCCAATTCCTTGACAGAAAGTTTAGAAAATTCAATACTTTTCGCTACTCGTACAGTCTCCTCGAGAGAGGGATTATCAAGTGAGAGTAACTTTTGTTGAATATTTTTATCTAAACATTTGCAAATGTACTGGTCTCTTATCATTTGGTCTCTAAAATTTTCGAACTCGCACTCCGCACTCAGCACCCTAAGCGTAGAAATAAAATCTTCTACCTTTTCCCCTTGTTTTTGCTCAGATTTGAAGAATTTGTGCCTTACAACAACTATACTAGGTTTAATATCAAAACGTAGTTCAAGTATTTTTACTGTTTGATTGTAGTCATCCAAATCTTCTTCTTCAGGAGCAGGTACCAAAGGGGGTAAATGCTTAAAGATTGAGCGTCCTTCAAACCCCAAACTGTTCAGCAACAGATATTTCTCCCTTTCTGCCCTGTATCTAGATGCACCAATAGCCCCTAAGTAAGTGGTGAAAGCGTCAAACCACTTTTTCCAGGCGATTGGGGGCTCACCTGGAAGATCAAGAAATGGTGGAGGGGGAGAAACTGCTTGCAAACTCATGTTTGTATGGATGTTGTCGAGTGCTGGGGAGAGACTCAGTCAAAATAATATTTGCAAGATAAATGTAAGAGTAAACAAAAATCGTGACTTAAATGGCCACTGCAACTGTGATGGACCAACACTATTTCCTCGTTATGTGCTTAAAATACTGTCTCCTCGTTATGTGCTTAAAATAGTTACCAGCACTGTTTCCTCGTTATGTGCTGAAAATAGTTACCAGTTCTCAAGCACTTTAAATTGTTCGAACTGTCTCCGTGGTAACAAAAGTGAATTTGTTGTCACTCACCTCATGAAAGTTAATTACATGGAGCAGTTCCACTTTAGGTAACTAGTCGTGCTTCTGTTTTTGCTCTGAAATTCGCCACTTTTGCTGTATGTTAGCGGTGTGACAATAAACATTGAAAGCAAAAAAAAAACGAAGATGATCTTAAAATGGCCTCCAACATTGCGTTTCAGCGTCAGGGCGTTGCGTTCCAGTGACGTTTCTGGAATTGGTTTACGCCAGTTGCGTTGAGAAAGACATTTGCTCCAGTGGCTGGGCGTAATACAATACGCAAAAAGCGTAGGCAATGTACGCTTGGAGCGCAACTGACGTGAATAAACTGACAGACGAGAGACTGCTGCCGCTTCCCGTGAGAAGACTTAAAAGTAAGCACAGTACCTTATCTTCAATTCCTTTGGTTCAGCGAGGTTGAGGGGAAGAGCGGGTGAACGGGTTCTCACAGCTGCTCGACGTATTCTCGAGTGGCGGTTCCGTTCCTCTGGATGCTTAACGTCTTTTGTTTCCAATACACAGCTGAACTCTGGAATTGCCGTATTTCTGTCCATAGACGCACGCGTGGAGGGCAGTCACTTGTTCAGATATCGTCGCCAAGTAATTTGTAGTAAACTGACTCGCAGGCAGTTTAATAGTTAAGATGATTTATTGGAACAAGTGCTGCGCAGCAGCTCGCACAGCCAGTTGATCATCAATGACAGTTCCAGTTCGAACAGCATTCTAAATAAGAATACAATAGGCAGAGGAGATAGAACACAGAGCATGGATAATTCTTACAAAGACTAGAATGACAACCTAACCGAACACTACACTGTCGCTACTGCGAAACGATCCATTCTCATAGGCCTGGATGGGCCGAATAAGGATTACTTACTATCATCCTATCTGGCCCTAGGAACCTGATAGGAACCTCGAGTTCGATGTGTTTATGCTCGGGACATTGAGGGGCACCTTTTAGTAAGGACTGTTTATATATTTCATGTTTTGAAATACCTTTTTTGAAAATGCGTAGTTTCTTGTCTAAGCTTTGCTGTAGGCTGTTGCGAGTATGTGTATTGGCCATCTGGTTTTGGAGCAGCAGGGCCAGCTCGGTCAGACCTGGCTGGAGAGAGAGATCGGTATTCAGAGTATGGGGAGGGGTTACTCTTTGATCCGAGCAGGGCTGTGCCTGGCAAGGTGAGTGATGGCTCCACCTCCCACTGGGTGTCTGATAGCAGACCCCCTCATTCTGAAAGGGCAGGATGTCGCCTCGCAAACCAAGTGCTCCCCGACCACACCAAACTGGTGCTGACTGGAGTCAGTGATTTGCGACTTTAGAGAACAAAGACTTTTTAGGTATAAAATGCTGTGCTGGAACTTTGTCCAAGTGTGTTCCTCCTGGATGTCAAGACGAAACTCTGTCCAAGCGGACAGAGGAAAGGACTTTGAAACTCACCAAACTTGCCGAAGAAACTACCCGAGGGTCTAAATCGAGAGTGCCTCCTGCAGAAGTCTCAGGGACATTATACTTCACCCCGTCAGCCATCGGAATTCCTGTGCGAGGAATCCTACTTGCAGGTGCGGCCTCCGTCAAGTAATCCGGAGCCTCTAGTTCTACTGTGAGGACTGGGAACTGGGCACCTTCGAATCTTTTGCTAAACCCGAGTGGGCCGCTGCAGCTAAGAGAGAGCTGCCGCCGTGAGAGCCCACCTAAGTTTGCACCTTCAACTCTTCCGCTGGATCCGTGTGGGCCGCCACCGCTGATAGAGAGCTGCCGCCGCTGAGAGCCCACCAAGATCTGCACCTTTGAGCCCTTCACTGAACCTGTGTGGACCACTGCAACTGAGAGAGAGTTGTAGCCGCTGAGCGTACACCGTTGTGCCAGCCGGGCCGAGACCATCCTTTGTCCCGTGGGCCGCTGCAGCCAAGAGAGAGCTGTAGCCGCTGAGTGCCCGCACCCTTTGCTACATGGCATCATCGTGATTTGTTCTGTGTACCGCTGGAGCCAAGAAGAGACCTGTAGCCGCTGAGTGCCCACACACTTTGCTACTTTACATCATCGTGGTTTGTTCCCTGGGCCGCTGCAGCCAAGAGAGATCTGTAGCCGCTGAGTGCCCGCACCCTTTGCTACTTTGCATCATCGTGATTTGTCCCGTGGGCTGCCACAGTTAAGAGAGAGCTGTGGACGCTGAGCGACCGCACCTTTGGCAACTTTGCATCCTTGGGCTTTGTCCTGAGGGCCGCCGCAGCTGAGATAGAGCTGTGGCCGTTGAGCGACCGCACCTTTGGCAACTTTGCATCCTTGGGCTTTGTCCTGTGGGTGGCCACAGCTGAGAGAGAGCCACTGCTGCTGTGCGCCCGCACCTTGTCCTCCCTTTTTGAGGATTGTCGCTATCGTCCTGTGGGCCACCGCAGCTACGAGAGAGCTGCTGCTGCTGTGAGCCCACCACGGAGCTGCACAACGAGAATCAGCACCACCACCAGCCCGGGCCGCCTCAGCTGCGTGGTGCTGCCGCTGAGCGCCAGCCTGTGCCAGAGTGCCCGAATCATTGTGGGTGCAGGCTGCGGGCCTCGGCCTCAAAGACTTGTGGTCACTGGGAGTCCGCCAGTCACCATCTCCGCTTCTTCTAGAAGTGGCGTGCTGTGTCCCCATTCAACGACAGGTATCTGGTGCACGACGGGTCGAGTAGGCCCCGGCCCTGAACTCAGCCAGTGTCACGCTTTGGTGAATACGTTATTGTCTACAGGTTGACGTGAATTGTAGTTGTTAAAATGCTTTGAGAGTTTTGAGTTAAACTGTTAGATAACGATATTATTTTTCTATACCTACCTGAGTTGTGTCCTTTTGTGGTGTCATTGATGCCTTATTGTACGTGGTCATAAATGCTTTACACACTGCCTCGGAGATAGGCCTAACTGCTCGTGCTCCGTTACCACAGTGTTGTGCAGGGGTTGTCAAAGGGGGTTGTCAAAGGGGGTAGCCCACTTGCCCTGACTTAGGAAGAAGGGTCCCTATTTGGACAGTGGCGCCTGCTGTTGCCAACTAGAGACCACCATTTCTAACAATAGTGGAGATAAGGTCTGTTTACATTTGGTCTTAAATTTAATGATTGGATTTACTAGGCAGGGACTGG
Organism: Lissotriton helveticus; assembly: GCF_964261635.1. Classification (NCBI taxonomy): domain Eukaryota; kingdom Metazoa; phylum Chordata; class Amphibia; order Caudata; family Salamandridae; genus Lissotriton; species Lissotriton helveticus. The sequence goes on from NC_136065.1 coordinate 1,739,638,170, forward strand.
CATTAAATAGTTCCTAAAAATGCATCCGCAATGAAAAGACACTGAAGTAAAATATTAAACGTGGTCACCTGATATTTAAACTGATATTTAAACTTTGACATATAATTCTTCATTTTAATAGGGGATGAGAATGTTTCATGATACTAAATCAGCAAATTAGTTGCTTGAAGTGAACATGCACAAAATGAATGTATATATGTACACCAAAGATACTCTGCATGGAAAAAATAGAAGTGGAGAAAACACTTGCAAATTATGAAGACAATATAAACTGATGACAATTATGTTGGTAGCAGCAATCATTTAGAGCTATTTGTTTTTACTTCTTATAATATTTTGGATATGGATTTTTTATGTTTAAATGTTTAAAATATCATCACTTTGTATATAGAAACAACACTTCTGGAGTAGCAAACTGATTGTAAAGTAACTATTTTTCATATCTTCATTCGGTACCCTAAAACACCACATAAAGCACTTGAATACAAAAGTGATTTGTTTTCTGGCATTTCTGTTTGTAAATTGTAAAATTATTCAGTTTACATGTATATTAAGTAGTCATATCAGTTCCACAGACAGCAGACACATCAAATTACAAATTACAAGTAATATTTTGTCCATTGTTCATTTGGACAGTATCTACAAATTTCTAATAATTCCTCCGAATGCAACATCAACAAGCATAACTAACATCAACAAGAACATACTTATAATCAATATCTATACAACCTGGAAAAGTAAATCCTTGGATTTGAAATATATTTTAATGTAGTTGCTGTGGTCCATCTTTTACTTTGAGGCAATGTAGAAGGCGAGTGTGATAAAGGGGCTGAGACTATTTGCATATTAGCAAAAAACGTGTTAAAATTAGCAACGTAATAGCAGCAGGAAACTGCCGCTAATACGGCGATAATGGGCTTGCTAATATGCGTTATAGAATTTCAATAGAAGCCCAGGTTGGATGTACTGCACATCTAACCTGGGCTTCTATTGGAATTCTATAACACATATTAGCAAGCCCATTATTGCCGTTTTAGCGGCAGTTTCCTGCTGCTAAAACTGCGATAATTTTAACGAGGTTCTTGCTAATATGCCCCTGTATTTTATTGGTGTTGTCTCTAAGACAGGGAAGGTGTTAGTCGAGAAGCAGTTGCTGCATCTTAATTGCGTGTGAGTCTGCAACAGAAGTATACTTTTCATACGCACTCTACACAAACTCTCATGGAGGGTATTCATTTCAGGGATCTAGCAAACCAGAGAGAAACATTTTCCAATCAACATCCTATTGCCTAGTACGAATCCAAGGCTTTTTTTGTTTAGATATCTTTTTATTAAACAAAAACATTGACATTCGGCAAAGCAGCTTGCACTGACATGGTATCGATTCATATGGCGAGTACATTCAGACATCATAGATAGCTGGGACACATATCGAGCACCCAAATGGGCTTCAAGGAGACAGAGGTTCATCCTCCAAGGGGACCATAGGGGCCACACATATATCTCCCTGGTAGGCATTCCGCTTACACCATACAGAGGACCACTTCTTAGGACATCCCCTGCCACGTAGACCGTTTTCTCCCTGAACATACACCAATCTGAGTTCTTTTTCCAGGTGTCCAGAGTCTATGATGTTCCCTCCCCTGCATTTGTGCTATATCACGGTTGGCTACCATTGCACCCAGAGTAGCACAGAGCCTCTCCATACCAGTTAAATCAGTGGGTTCCCAAACATTAAGGAGACACCTTTTAACCTCCGGGACTATGTCTTTGTGCAGTACTTCCGCATGACCTTGTGTAACCCCCGCCAGTACTCCTGGATCTATTCACACTCCCAAAGTATGGCTAGGAAAGTGCCCAATGACCACAGTGTCTTCTACAATCTCCCCCTCCCCCTTCCTCATATGAACCAGCTATATTCTATGCACTATTTTAGGTTGGACCAGTTGTAGCCGAGCGGAAATCGCCACCTCTCGGGGAGAGGCCACCGCCTCTCGCCATTCCTCGTCGTCAAGCTCAAGGCCATCTCTTTCCCAACACTCACGTAGTCGTTCAAGGGTGTTCGGGGTATTATTAATCAATTTTTTATAAGTTAACGAAATTCCCATCCCAGAGCAACTCCCTCTGCAAGCCTTCAATTTCCCTAAAGTATCTTACAGGGACGAGATCGGGGTAATTTTGTAGGGCATATAGAAAACGGGGCAGGGACATCATTTTGAATAGAGCTGCTCTGCCCAGCAATGAGAGTGGGAGTGCCTTCCAACCAGCGATATCTCGCCTCAGCAAGGGTGGGAGCAGGTTTCTCTCATAACGGAGCTTAGAGTCTGCGATGACAAAGATCCCAAGGTAGCGAAAGCCATACCTCACTGTTTGCATTGGGCAGTCCCTGTGTAGAGCAGGAGAATCGCCTCCTAGGATATATATGAGAGACTTGCTCCAATCAATCAAATCGCCAGAGTATTTACCAAAGGTCGTGAAAATGTCTAGTACACAACTTAGAGACATTTTGGGGGAGGCTAGGTAGAGGAGTATATCATCTGCATAGAGCGAGATGTGGTCCTGCCAATCTGCCGACCACCGTAGCCCCGTAGCACTGGTTCCATACGGATCCAGGACGCCAGTGGCTCCAGGGAGAGGGCAAATAGCAGTGGCGACAGCAGACCCCCCTGACGGGTACCACAACTCAGTTTGAATGAGTCCAATCATTTATTGTTGACCATTACCTGCGCCAATGGCTCCGAGTTGAGGAGTCTAACCCATGCTGTGAAGACGGGCCCAAACCCCATTTTGGTGAGAACAGCCATAGAGGCATCTAAGGACACAATCACGGCTGCCTCTTTAATGGTGTCAACCCTCCACAACACTCCATGCACCCTCTGCAGATTTAGGTCCATGTTTCGGTGGGGCATAAAGTCCGATTTATCAGGGTGCACCAGAGTACTTATCACCCAAGTCAAACGAGTGGCCAAGAGTTTAGCAAGGATTTTAGGTTCTGCATTAAACACGGGAGATGGGTCTGTAGGAGGCAAATGTATTTCTAGGTTTACCCTCTTTATGTATCACGACCAGTGACGCAAGACGCTGGTCCTACAGGAGTGACCTCACCCTCCTACTCCTACAGTTGTAAGACTACCTTTAATCGCTATTATAACCGTAGCTGCGGATTGAACTATATCAAGTGAACACCCCCCCCGAACCCGTCCACCCCCTCCTTGCTCCCCTGCACTCTGGGCCTAAAATTGCACATGAAATCAACTTTGCAGAGTGCCTGTCGCCCAACTTAAGAACTACGAGTAGCTAAATGTGGGTAAAGGCGCTCCATCCCTCCGCCCACCACCTTTCTCCCAAACAAACAAGGTTTATTCCCCGAGTGGGGCAGTTACCAGTGTCTTTCAAAACAGGAAACGTGATACGACTGAACCAGTCAGAGTTCTACAGGACGTCCACCGCCACCAACTTTCCCTTCTCATCTCAGCACTTGCCAAAGGGCAAAACGGGCGTCGGAGCTCACCAAGCCAGGGTATGTCTTCTCGTCAGAGTTCCATATTGATCAAGTATCAGCGGGCATTGTATTCCGATGCGTCTCTCCATCCCTCCAGCCAATCCGCCACTGCCTTCGGGAGATCGAAAAACTAGGCTTTTCCATCCGCCTCAATCCGTAGCAGAGCTGGGAAGAGCATTGCATACTTCAATCCTTTATCTCTAACATCAAGAAAGGATCGCCTTTGTTTTTGTACGGCTTGAGTAAAGTCCCGGAAGACAGAGATGACTGCATTTTCATATTTGAGTGGCGGTGCCACCCTAGCACTCTGTAAGATCATGTCCCAGTCACGAACGTTAAGCAGTCTAGCCAATATAGGACGGGGAGGGGCCACGGGTTTGGGATGCCCCCCGGGGACTCTGTGGGTCCGCTCAACCACAAAGAATTACAACAGGTCCCTAGGGCGTAGATGGTTGAGTATGAGATCCTCAACAAACAGATCTGGTGCCTGTCCCTCCACCTTCTCCGGCACCCCAATTATTCATACATTATTTCATCTGGAGTGCCCCTCATAGTCGTCCAACTTGTCCTTGGCAAATTTTTTAAAGGCTGTCAGGTCTTGGATTTCGGTTTGGAGTTGTGAGACGTCGTCGACAAGACTAGTTGAGGTCACCTCCAGTTGCTTGAGCTTATCGCTCATTTTGGTGAGGTCAGCTCGAATGCGCGTCATCTCCACCATGATTGCGTCTGTCCATTGCTCCATAGATGTTTTCACCCTGGCAATTACCGTCATGACGTCTTTTAGGGTAGGTTGGGGGATGTCCCCCTCTGACCCCACCCCACAGGCCTATCCCGGGAGAGGTGCTCGGGAATGGCTGCCTTTGGGCAAGTATATAGGTCCAGCTTGTTCTGCTGCTTAGTCTTTGTGCCTCTCCCGCCTGACATCGTGCCCCACCGGGGTGAGTTTTCCTCTCTGTCTGCTGCTTTCTAGATCCTGCTGGCGTAGACCGTGACCCCCTTTGCTATTGAGTGTAGGCAGGGGCAAGGGCGCAGTCTGCTGGACGGTAGGTGCTGGAGGGCAGAGTAGGCATCTCCCCGCCGCAGCACTTCGTGCCTAATCACCGCAGGGACCACGCACCCGCGCCACCTCTATTTATTGTCCGATGGGTGTGTGTCCAGCGCAGGTGTCCCGGAGGTGGGCCCCCCACTTCCACCCCAGAGTACACGTTTGTGGGTTCTCACGCCTGCAATCCGGTCAATAGGATACACCTATATCCTTGGGGCTCTCTGAGCTCTGGGCCATACCCTCACCAGGGAGGCCGCACCAATCTCAGGAGAAGTAGGGATATTGTGCCGCTCCGGGATGGCTGGAGCACCACCGTACTGGAGTTCACAATCCCGGGGGCACTCAAGATCCTCTGGCATCCGCCCGCCACCATGGTTCTGTGGGGAGGTGCAAAACGTCCCCGGCACCCCCTTCTAGGGCTGGCGGACTCGCCGCGATGAGGGCTCCGGGGCCCCAACACTCCTCTTGGAATATCATGGCCGGGGGGGAGACCCCACGCCGACATTTTCACTTCCTCTTGGGACCAGGTCCCAGGGTGCGATGTTTCGTGGTGCGCCGACCTCATGCTCATGCACCCTCGTCGGCTCCATTCATCATTTCAGGTCCTGGCTTTCTGCTCCGGGGAGCCGCAACTTGCGGAGCGCACCACTCCTCCGATTTTAGGGTCGGCAGAGTCCGGAAAACTTCTGGCAGCTTTACCCCTGCTCAGGGTATGGATTAAATAAACTGATCGGTGGTTTCAGGGGGAGGGCTCTGGAGCTATTCTATTTTGCGCCATCACGCATCAGCGTGTAGCCACGACCCAGTCCAAGAACTTGAGCCTCACGGTATACAAACATCTTCAGCATGGAGCTTGAGCATTAGCACTGATTGTGAAGTTTCTTCTCAGGTTTCAAACACACAAGCTATCTTTCAACATTGTTTTCTGTTTTGAGCCTACGTCCTGCTACTTCTGGATAAAGGCTTCCCATTATTTCAGCCTTGCAGGTACCTTATTGACAGATGACAGGACATCTTAAATGCCACGGCGCACCTGATGCTTAGTATTTTGAACATAACTGTATAAAAATGTGTTAAAGTGTGCATGAATCATGTGTCATGCTCCATTTATTATGATCAATAAAAATATGTGTAAGTGGAGTTCATCTTGATGGAAGAAAGGATAGTTAATTATTAGTCTACAACTCAATAGGTATTGGCTCGAGGGAGGTACAGTAGGTAGAGGTGAAAACTTTGCTTGGCTAAGGCTTAATCCTTATGGATCGTATAGGGGTCGTGCTGTGCTTGAAAAAAGAAATATGTATTTGTAAGCAACGTGATTTTCCTATCAGGCAAATGCAATTACCTATTCAGACATAATACATTGAGGTGAGGGGACACATTTGATGCCGCCTGTTGTGGAAATTTTGCTCGGCTCAGGGAACTGAGATATAAGTAGTGTAGAGAAGTGATCTCTTTATTAGGATTAGTATGAAAATGGGTGAGCCAAGTTGATGATCATGGGAGAAAGGATGGTTACTTATTCGTTTATAACTCCATTGGAACGCATTGGCTGGAAATTGGCACAGTGGGCACAAGTGGAACCATTGCTTGGCTGAGGATAAATAGATATGGAGCTTGTAGGGGGAAGTGGTATGTTTGAAAAACAAAATACATATTCGTGAGCCAATGTGTTTTTCCTTTAAGACAACCACAATTACTTATTTGCATGCAACTATATAGGGATGCATTGAGGTGAGGGCAACCAGTTTGGTGCCATCTGTGGTGACAAATTTTGCTTGGGTGAGGCTAATTACATATCAGAAGTATAGAGGGGGCCTTCCTTAGTTAGGATCAATATGAAAATTAGTGAGCCAAGTTGATCTTCATCGGAGAAAGGATGGTTACTTATTTGTTTATAACTCCATAGGAAAGCATTGGATGGAAAGTGGCACAGTGGGCACAAGTGGAACCATGGCATGGCTAGGCTAAATACATACTGAGTTTGTAGGTGGATGTGGTATGTTTGAAAAACAAAATACATATTTGTGAGCCAATGTGTTTTTCCTATCAGACAACCACAATTACTTCTTTGCATGCAACTGTATAGGAATGCATTGAGGTGAGGGCAGCCAGTTTGGTGCCATCTGTGGTGACCAATTTTGCTCGGCTCAGTCAATCTACATATCAGAAGTATAGAGGGGGCCTTTCTTTATTAGGAACAATATGAAAATTAGTGAGCCAAGTTGATCTTGATGGGAGGAAGGATGGTTACTTATTCATTTATAACTCCATAGGAAAGCATTGGCTTGAAAGTGGCACAGTGGGCACAAGTGGAACTGTGGCATGGCTCAGGCTAAATGCATATGGAGCTCGTAGGGGTATGTGGTATGTTTGAAAAACAAAATACATATTTGTGAGCCAATGGGTTTTTCCTTTAAGACAACCACAATTACTTATTTGCATGCAACTGTATAGGAATGCATTGAGGTGAGTGAGGGCAACCAGTTTGGTGCCATCTGTGGTGACAAATTTTGCTTGGCTGAGGCAATTTACATATCAGAAGTATAGAGGGGGCCTTCCTTAGTTAGGATCAATATGAAAATTAGTGAGCCAAGTTGATCTTCATCGGAGAAAGGATGGTTACTTATTTGTTTATAACTCCATAGGAAAGCATTGGATGGAAAGTGGCACAGTGGGCACAAGTGGAACCATGGCATGGCTAGGCTAAATACATACTGAGTTTGTAGGTGGATGTGGTATGTTTGAAAAACAAAATACATATTTGTGAGCCTATGTGTTTTTCCTTTAAGACAACCACAATTACTTAATTGCATGCAACTATATAGGGATGCATTGAGGTGAGGGCAACCAGTTTGGTGCCACCTGTGGTGACAAATTTAGCTCGGCTCAGGCAATTTACATATCAGAAGTATAGAGGGGGCATTCCTATATTAGGATCAATATGAAAATTAGTGAGCCAAGTTGATCTTCATGGGAGAAAGGATGGTTACTTATTCGTTTATAACTCCATAGGAAAGCATTGGCTTGAAAGTGGCACAGTGTGCACAAGTGGAACCGTGGCGTGGCTCAGGCTAAATACAAAATGAGCTTGTAGGGGGATGTGGTAGGTTTGAAAAACAAAATACATATTTGTGAGCCAATGTGTATTTCCTTTAAGACAACCATAATTACTTATTTGCATGCAATTATATAGGAATGCATTGAGGTGAGGGCAACTAGTTTGGTGCCACCTGTGGTGACAAATTTAGACTGGCTCAGGCAATTTACATATCAGAAGTATAGAGGGGACCTTCCTTTGTTAGGATCAATATGAAAATAATGAGCCAAGTTGATCTTCATGGGAGAAAGGATGGTTACTTATTCGTTTATAACTCCATAGGAAAGCATTGGCTCGATAGTGGCACAGTGGGCACAAGTGGAACCGTGGCGTGGCTCAGGCTAAATTATTATGGAGCTTGTAGGGGGATGTGGTATGTTTGAAAAACAAAATACATGTTTGTGAGCCAATGTGTTTTTCCTATAAAAGATCCACATTTACTTATTTGCATGCAACTATATAGGAATGCATTGAGGTGAGGGCTACCAGTTTGGCGCCACCTGTGGAGACAAATTTAGCTTGGCTCAGGCAATTCACATATCAGAAGTATAGAGGGGGCCTTCCTTTCTTAGGATCAATATGAAAATTAGTGAGCCAAGTTGATCTTCATGGGAGAAAGGATGGTTACTTATTCGTTTATAACTCCATAGGAAAGCATTGGCTTGAAAGTGGCACAGTGGGCACAAGTGGTACCGTGGTGTGGCTCAGGCTAAATACATATGGAGCTTGTAGGGGGATGTGGTATGTTTGAAAAACAAAATACATATTTGTGAGCCAATGTGTATTTCCTTTAAGACAACCATAATTACTTATTTGCATGCTACTATATAGGGATGCATTGAGGTGAGGGCAACCAGTTTGGTGCCACCTGTGGTGACAAATTTAGCTTGACTCAGGCAATTTACATATCAGAAGTATGGAGGGGGCCTTCCTTTATTAGGATCAATATGAAAATGAATGAGCCAAGTTGATCTTCATGGGAGAAAGGATGGTTACTTATTCATTTATAACTCCATAGGAAAGCATTGGCACAATAGTGGCACAGTGGGCACAAGTGAAACCGTGGCATGGCACAGGCTAAATTATTATGGAGCTTGTAGGGGGATGTGGTATGTTTGAAAAACAAAATACATGTTTGTGTGCCAATGTGTTTTTCCTATAAAAGATCCACATTTACTTATTTGCATGCAACTATATAGGAATGCATTGAGGTGAGGGCAACCAGTTTGGCGCCACCTGTGGTGACAAATTTAGCTTGGCTCAGGCAATTCACATATCAGAAGTATAGAGGGGGCCTTCCTTTATTAGGATCAATATGAAAATTAGTGAGCCAAGTTGATCTTCATGGGAGAAAGGATGGTTACTTATTTGTTTATAACTCCATAGGAAAGCATTGGCTGGATAGTGGCACAGTGGGCACAAGTTGATCCGTGGCATGGCTCAGACTAAATACATATGGAGCTTGTAGGGGGATGTTGTATGTTTGAAAAACAAAATACATATTCGTGAGCCAATGTGTTTTTCCTTTAAGACAACCACAATTACTTATTTGCATGCAACTATATAGGAATGCATTGAGGTGAGGGCAACCAGTTTGGTGCCACCTGTGGTGACAAATTTAGCTTGGCTCAGGCAATTTACATATCAGAAGTATGAAGGGGGCCTTCCTTTATTGGGATCAATATGAAAATGAATGAGCCAAGTTGATCTTCATGGGAGAAAGGATGGTTACTTATTCGTTTCTAACTCCATAGGAAAGCATTGGCTCGATAGTGGCACAGTGGGCACAAGTGAAACCGTGGCATGGATCAGGCTAAATTCTTATGGAGCTTGTAGGGGGATGTGGTGTGTTTGAAAAACAAAATACATATTTGTGAGCCAATGTGTTTTTCCTATAAGAGATCCACATTTACTTATTTGCATGCAACTATATAGGAATGCATTGAGGTGAGGGCTACCAGTTTGGTGCCACCTGTGGTGACAAATTTTGCTTGGCTCAGGCAATTTACATATCAGAAGTATATAGGGGACCTTCCTTTATTAGGATCAATATGAAAATTAGTGAGCCAAGTTGATCTTCATGGGAGAAAGGATGGTTACTTATTCGTTTATTACTCCATAGGAAAGCATTGCCTTGAAAGTGGCACAGTGTGCACAAGTGGAACCGTGGCGTGGCTCAGGCTAAATACATATGGAGTTTGTAGGTGGATGTGGTATGTTTGAAAAACAAAAAACATATTTGTGAGCCAATGTGTTTTTCCTATAAGAGATCCACAATTACTTATTTGCATGCAACTATATAGGAATGCATTGAGGTGAGGGCTACCAGTTTGGCGCCACCTGTGGTGACAAATTTAGCTTTGCTCAGGCAATTTACATATCAGAAGTATAGAGGGGGCCTTCCTTTATTAGGATCAAAATGAAAATTAGTGAGCCAAGTTGATCTTCATGGGAGAAAGGATGGTTATTTATTAGTTTATAACTCCATAGGTAAGCATTGCCTTGAAAGTGTCACAGTGTGCACAAGTGGAACCGTGGCGTGGCTCAGGCTAAATACAAAAGGAGCTTGTAGGGGGATCTGGTATGTTTGAGAAACAAAATACATATTTGTGAGCCAATGTGTATTTCCTGTAAGAGATCCACATTTACTTATTTGCATGCAACTATATAGGAATGCATTGAGGTGAGGGCTACCAGTTTGGTGCCACCTGTGGTGACAAATTTTGCTTGGCTCAGGCAATTTACATATCAGAAGTATATAGGGGACCTTCCTTTATTAGGATCAATATGAAAATTAGTGAGCCAAGTTGATCTTCATGGGAGAAAGGATGGTTACTTATTCGTTTATTACTCCATAGGAAAGCATTGCCTTGAAAGTGGCACAGTGTGCACAAGTGGAACCGTGGCGTGGCTCAGGCTAAATACATATGGAGTTTGTAGGTGGATGTGGTATGTTTGAAAAACAAAAAACATATTTGTGAGCCAATGTGTTTTTCCTATAAGAGATCCACAATTACTTATTTGCATGCAACTATATAGGAATGCATTGAGGTGAGGGCTACCAGTTTGGCGCCACCTGTGGTGACAAATTTAGCTTTGCTCAGGCAATTTACATATCAGAAGTATAGAGGGGGCCTTCCTTTATTAGGATCAAAATGAAAATTAGTGAGCCAAGTTGATCTTCATGGGAGAAAGGATGGTTATTTATTAGTTTATAACTCCATAGGTAAGCATTGCCTTGAAAGTGTCACAGTGTGCACAAGTGGAACCGTGGCGTGGCTCAGGCTAAATACAAAAGGAGCTTGTAGGGGGATCTGGTATGTTTGAGAAACAAAATACATATTTGTGAGCCAATGTGTATTTCCTGTAAGACAACCATAATTACTTATTTGCATGCAATTATATAGGAATGCATTGAGGTGAGGGCAACCAGTTTGGTGCCACCTGTGGTGACAAGTTTAGCTTGGCTCAGGCAATTTACATATCAGACGTATAGAGGGGAACTTCCTTTGTTAGAATCAATATGAAAATTAGTGAGCCAAGTTGATCTTCATGGGAGAAAGGATGGTTACTTATTTGTTTATAACTCCATAGGAAAGCATTGGCTGGATAGTGGCACAGTGGGCACAAGTGGAACCGTGGCGTGGCTCAGACTAAATACATATTGAGCTTGTAGGGGGATGTGGTATGTTTGAAAAACAAAATATATATTTGTGAGCCAATGTGTATTTCCTTTAAGACAACCATAATTACTTATTTGCATGCAACTATATAGGGATGCATGGAGGTGAGAGCAACCAGTTTGGTGCCACCTGTGGTGAGAAATTTAGCTTGGCTGAGGCAATTTACATATCAGAAGTATAGAGGGGACCTTCCTTTGTTAGGATTAATATGAAAATTAGTGAGCCAAGTCGATCTTCATGCGAGAAAGGATTGTTACTTATTCGTTTATAACTCCATAGGAAAGCATTGGCTCGATAGTGGCACAGTGGGCACAAGTGAAACCGTGGCATGGCTCAGGCTAAATTCTTATGGAGCTTGTAGGTGGATGTGGTATGTTTGAAAAACAAAATACATATTTGTGAGCCAATGTGTATTTCCTTTAAGACGACCATAATTACTTATTTGCATGCAATTTTATAGGAATGCATTGAGGTGAGGGCAACCAGTTTGGTGCCACCTGTGGTGACAAATTTAGCTTGGCTCAGGCAATTTACATATCAGAAGTATAGAGGGGACCTTCCTTTATTAGGATAAATATGAAAATTAGTGATCCAAGTTGATCTTCATGGGAGAAAGGATGGTTACTTATTCGTTTATTACTCCATAGGAAAGCATTGGCTCGATAGTGGCACAGTGGGCACAAGTGAAACCGTGGCATGGCTCAGGCTAAATACATATGGAGTTTGTAGGTGGATGTGGTATGTTTGAAAAACAAAATACATATTTGTGAGCCAATGTGTTTTTTGTATAGGAGATCCACAATTACTTATTTGCATGCAACTATATAGGAATGCATTGAGGTGGGGGCTCCCAGTTTGGTGCCACCTGTGGTGACAAATTTAGCTTGGCTCAGGCAATTTACATATCAGAAGTATAGAGGGGGCCTTCCTTTATTAGGATCAATATGAAAATTAGTGAGCCAAGTTGATCTTCATGGGAGAAAGGATGGTTACTTATTCGTTTATAACTCCTTAGGAAAGCATTGGCTTGAAAGTGGCACAGTGGGCACAAGTGGAACCGTGGCGTGGCTCAGGCTAAATACATATGGAGCTTGTAGGGGGATGTGGTATGTTTGAAAAACAAAATACATATTTGTGAGCCAATTAGTATTTCCTTTAATCAATCAATCAATCACAGGAATTTATATAGCGCACTACTTACCCGGAGGGTCTCAAGGCGCTAGGGGGGCGGGGGGGTGCTGCTACTGCTCGAATAGCCAGGTCTTGAGCTTCTTCCTGAAGGAGAGGTGGTCTTGGGTCAGGCGCAGGTCGGTTGGTAGGGAGTTCCAGGTCTTGGCGGCCAGGTAGGAGAAGGACCTTCCTCCCGTTGTCGTTCTTCGGATGCGGGGGACGGTGGCGAGGGCGTGGTTGGCTGATCGGAGGTGACGTTTGGGAGCGTAGAAGTTGATGCGGTTGTTGAGGTAGCTGGGGCCTTGATCGTGTAAGGCTTTGTGTGCGTGGGTGAGGAGGCGGAAGGTGATTCTTTTGTTGACGGGAAGCCAATGCAGGTCTCTCAGATGTCCGGAGATGTGGCTGTGTCGTGGGATGTCGAGGATGAGTCTGGCTGAGGCGTTCTGGATCCGCTGGAGTCTCTTCTGGAGCTTGGCGGTGGTTCCGGCGTAGAGGGCGTTGCCGTAGTCCAGTCGGCTGGTGACGAGGGCCTGGGTGACCGTCTTCCTGGTCTCGGTGGGGATCCATCGGAAGATCTTCCGTATCATGCGCAGGATGTTGAAGCATGACGAGGAGACGGCGTTGACTTGTCTGGTCATGGTGAGGGAGGAGTCCAAGATGAAGCCCAGGTTGCGTGCGTGGTCTGTCGGTTTGGGTGCGCTGCCCAGAGCGGGGGGGCACCAGGAGTCGTCCCAGGCGGAAGGTGAGGAGCCCAGGATGAGGACCTCCGTCTTGTCTGAGTTCAGTTTCAGGCGGCTGGTCGTCATCCACTCGGCTACGTCTTTCATCCCTTCGTGAAGGTTGGCTCTGGCGGCGGCGGGGTCGTTGGTCAGGGAGAGGATCAGCTGGGTGTCATCAGCGTAGGAGATGATGTTGAGGTTGTGTTGGCGTGCGATGGCCGCGAGGGGGCTCATGTAGACGTTGAAGAGTGTGGGGCTCAGCGAGGATCCTTGAGGGACGCCGCAGATGACTTTGGTGGCCTCTGACTTGTACGGTGGTAGACGGACTCTCTGTGTTCTTCCGTTGAGGAATGAGATGATCCAATCCAGTGCCTTCTCCTGGATTCCGATGTTGCTGAGGCGCTGCACTAGGGTGCGGTGGCAGACAGTGTTGAATGCCGCGGAGAGGTCTAGGAGGATGAGGGCCGCTGTTTCTCCGTTGTCCATCAGGGCTCGGATGTCATCGGTCGCAGCGATGAGGGCGGTCTCGGTGCTGTGGTTTGCTCGGAAGCCCGACTGTGAGGGGTCGAGGGATCCATTCGTCTCGAGGAAGGCGGCCAGCTGCTTGTTGACGGTCTTCTCGATGACTTTGGCTGGGAACGGGAGGAGCGAGATGGGGCGGTAATTCTAGAGTTCGGTGGGGTCCGCTGTAGGTTTCTTGAGTAGGGCGCTGAGTTCGGCGTGCTTCCAGCTCTCCGGGAAGGTGGCGGTGTCGAAGGAGGTGTTGATGATGTCCCGCAGGTGGGGTGCGATGACCGCGTCGGCCCTGTTGAAGACGTGGTGAGGGCAGGGGTCGGTCGGAGATCCGGAATGGATGGAGTTCATCAAGCGGATGGTGTCTTCGGTGCTGATCGGAGTCCAGGCGCGGAAGGTGGTGGTGGGGGGCGGTGGTTCGGTTGTGACGTGCGTCAGTTGAGTGCTGAAGCTGTTGTGTATGTCCGCGATCTTGTTGTGGAAGTAGGAGGCGAGGGAGTTGCAGAGGTCTTGCGATGGGGTGATGTCGTTGTTTCCGGCGTTGGGGTTGGAGAGCTCTTTGACGATGTTGAAGAGTTCCTTGCAGTTGTGTGCGTTGTTGTCCAGCCGGTCCTTGAATGCAGTTTTCTTAGTGGCGCGGATCAGTTGGTGGTGCTTCCGGGTGGCAAGCTTGAGGGCGGTCATGTTGTCCGGTGTTGGTTCCCTTCTCCAGGCTTTCTCGAGGGCTCAGCAGTTCTTCTTGGAGCTCTTGAGTTCGTCGGTGAACCATGGGGCCTTCTTGCTGCCGGGTCTGCTAGGCGGGGTCCTCAGTGGGGCGAGTTCGTACGCGCAGTAGTTGATCCACTTCGTGAGGTTGTCGGCGGCCTGGCTGGGGTTCGCTGAGCTGGCGGGGGGTGCTGGCTCAGGGAAGCGGCGAGCTGGTCAGCTGAGATCTTGTTCCAGTTTCTTCGAGCATCCGGTTGCTGGTGGTGGTGGATCGTCGTTCTTGTGAAGGTGAAGTGGATGCAGCTGTGGTCTGTCCAATGGAGTCCAGTGGCGTGGCTGAAGGCGATGTCTTTGCTGGATGAGAAGACGGCGTCGAGTGTGTGTCCTGCGAGGTGGGTGGGGGTGGATACCAGCTGCTTGAGTCCGAGGTTGGCGAGGCTGTCGACCAGGGTGGTGGTGTTGCAGTCGTTGTTGTTCTCCAGGTGGAAGTTGAGGTCCCCTAGGAGGATGTAGTCAGCGGAGGGGAGGGCATGCGGGCTGACGAAGTCGGCGATGTCCTTGCTGAATTGTGTGCGTGGTCCCGAGGGTCGGTAGATCAGGGTGCCTCTGAGGGTGGTCTTCGGGTCGGTGCGGATCTGGAAGTGTAGGTGTTCGGCGGTTTTCAGGGTGTCGTCGGTCTTGGTCGTGATGTGGATGGTGTCTCTGTGGATGATGGCGATGCCTCCTCCAGTCTGTTTGTCGCGGTCTCTTCGGGTGATCTTGTAGCCCTCTGGGATGGCGATGGCGATGGCGATGTCGGGCGCTGAGGAGTCGTTCATCCAGGTTTCCGTGAGGAAGGCGACGTCAGGAGCTGTGGTGTCGAGGAGGTTCCAGACAACCATAATTACTTATTTGCATGCAACTATATAGGGATGCATTGAGGTGAGGGCTACCAGTTTGGTGCCACCTGTGGTGACCAATTTAGCTTGGCTCAGGCAATTTACATATCAGAAGTATAAAGGGGGCCTTCCTTTATTAGGATCAATATGAAAATTAGTGAGCCAAGTTGATCTTCATGGGAGAAAGGATGGTTACTTATTCGTTTATAACTCCTTAGGAAAGCATTGGCTTGAAAGTGGCACAGTGTGCACAAGTGGAACCGTGGCCTGGCTCAGGCTAAATACATATGGAGCTTGTAGGTGGATGTGGTATGTTTGAAAAACAAAATACATATTTGTGAGCCAATGTGTATTTTATATAAGACAACCACAATTACATATTTGCATGTCAACTATATAGGTACGCATTGAGGTGAGGGCAACCAGTTTGGTGCCACCTGTTGTGACAAATTTAGCTTGGCTCAGGCAAGTTACATATCAGAAGTATTGAGGGGGACTTCCTTTGTTAGGATAAATATGAAAATTAGTAAGCCAAGTTGATTTTGATGGGAGAAATGTAGGTTAATTATTCATCAATTACTCCATATGAATGCATTGGCTTGAGGGTGGCACTGTGGGCACAGGTGTTAACATTGCTTGGCTCAGTGTTAGTCCTTCTGGAGCTTCTAGGAGGATGGATTGTTTTTAAAATGATTGTGATCGAATGTGAATTCCTTATAGGGAAAGTAAAATTACTTATTAGAATATAACTGCCCGGATGGTTTGAGGTCAAGGCAACCCATATGGTGCCACAAATTATGATCAGCTCAGACAACTTACAAACAGGTTCTGTAAAGGAGTGGTCCATTGCTTAAATTGTGATGGTGGCAAAGTTGTCCCATGTTTTGGTGAAAGGTTGCTAATGTCAGACTTAATACTAATAGACGTCATAGTGTTATGTTTTGTATTTCAAAAACAACATATTCACTGTATGGGAATGCAGAGTCCTATAAAATGGAGTTAATTGAATTATTTACGATTGGATTTTATATAAAATGTTGCCTGCAAATAAAATGCTGGCTGAATAAGATGCTGACTGAATGAGATGCTAGCTTCAATCAGCGAATAAGAAGCTGGCCGAATAAGTAGCTAACTTCAGCCTGCGAATAAGAAGCTGGCCGAATAAGTAGCTAACTTCAGCCTCATGTGTGGACGGTGCCTTACTGGAAGCATATCTGAGGGCAATGTTCTTGTTGCATCTCAAACTTTAACTTTCAGACCACAACATTTATTGAGAGAGCACAATAACACCACGAGGTCAGTGGCTCTTTGGTCTCTCAGACAGATTGGAGATGACAGATACACTTGTAATCTTTGGGAATATCTTGTCAGCGCAGCCAGACGAGGCGCCCCCTCGTTGTGGGTGTCCGTCTTTCAAATATGGTGGCTTCGCGTGTGGTGCGCGTCCATTTCAAATAGCGACACACGCGGAGAGGACTCCGCATCCCCCCGCCCCCTCGGGGTCGCGTCGGGAACATGGCGCCTCCCTCTGCACACGTCTGGGTAGCCTGGTCCCCGAGATCACAACACGAGATGTGCAGGCACACCGGGGCTCCTTGTGCGCTTGGTGTCCACCAAGGAGAGGGGGCAGCTCCTTGGTCCTTTGTTCCTGTGTGCTGGGACAGCGGTCAGGGCGCTCGGCAGGTTTCTGCACGCATGCCCCCCCCCCATGGTGGCGCGTTCCGGAGCTGGTCCTGGTTGCGTGGTCTTTCAGCTGAAGTCCACGGCGACAGGAGGCCCCCAGTGGTGCGCCCCCCCCCCCCAGTTGTTAAGTGGACATGCCTAGGAGAGGTGGGGGCGGGCTGTTAGACATCGACATAGCTGCCATGATTTCAGATTGCTTATGTGTGACGTTTTTAATTACGAGTGACCTTTTGTCTTGTGAGTAAAACCAGTGTTTGTTTGCCAAAATGTTTAGCAGCAGACTATGTAGGAGACTGTGTCGGGTGTGTGGTTAAGCCTTTGCTGATCGTCAGCGACAGGACAGCGGGCAGCTGATTGACCACGTGCTATGCACTATCTTTACTTTAAAGCATGTTGTGGAACTAGGGAGGGTAACTTACCTTAACTCGAAACTGAGCCGCGGTAAACGGTTTTCGGGCGGGCCGTCCTCTCCCAGGGTGCGCCCGGCTGCCAAAAATGACCGCCTTGGGAAATGGCTTCCAGAGTCATTCAGGCTCAGCAAGCGTCAGCTGTGCTGAGGCAATGCCTTCTTTGCGGCAGTGGATTCATGTCAAGAAGGCTCTAGCTGGAGCCAAAGGCCTTTCTTCAGTGAGTCTGCTGCCCTGCAATCCCGGGCACTGACTACGTGACGTGAGGCCCGACATTATTGTATTCCTTATGGGCGAGTTTGGACGGCACGGCCGGGACAAGCACAAGGCATTTCGGCGAGCGCCTAGGCTGCGGGGCTGGCTCCCAATATCCCGTAACCAGCCCCTGGCTGCTTCCTTCAGATAGATGATACAACAATATTTGCATACCCACAGCAAGTCAGGACTTTGGCTTGTCGTTGATTGCTAATTGCAAATGACAATTCAGTGGGCCGGCATCTCTCGAACTACAGCGGCGGTGGCATTCCAGCACCCTTGGGATGGCGTGGCTTGTGGGGGGCGGGCGAGTGAGCCAAGCCGGCCGCTCCAGCCTTGCTGGGCGGCTGAGCAGTAGTGACCCGCTTGCAGTTCCGCGGTGTGCACGTTTTCAGTTGATGTGGGTGAACTTGGTTTGATACTTGCAGTGACGCACCGCATCCCGCTGCAGTTCGCAATCATGTCTCACCCCTTATTTGCCTTTTATAGCGCAGACTTTACCTGATGGTGGCAGAGCGCTCCTCAATAGGAACAGAACTGATGCATAAGAGCACAATAAGTGAACACATTACTAAAGCAAACGCTAAGTTACATCAAGTAATGTGACAAACGTGAGCAAACAATACAAGAGTTAGCAAACTGTGCATTACAGGAGGAAGAAGTGGCAGGACACTCAGCCTCTCACCTATCGGGCAAGCATGAACGCAGCAGGGGAGGGACCCAAAGATATTTCACCCTGCCACAAAAAAGTCCAGTGATACTCACTTTCATTAGTTGACCCAGGCATTATATTTTCTGCCTCCCAGACAGCACAAATTTGCCTCAGAGGCACGGGGGGGGGGGGGCTTCACAATGATATCAGGAGGAAGTGTACTGTGAGGAACAGTTTCAATAATTTTACATAGCAGTCAAGGGTAGAGAACCAGGTGTGACTTGTTCCTCTTTCAGTGTAATGATGTGTGACGGTTCAACAATGTTGGGGTAATTTTCGCCATTTCATTGGGGAACAGAGGATTGGTTAGCAGTCTGGGTGCCTTCTGCCTTTTTTGCTGGCAGGGCGGTGCTAATAAATTAGTACGGTCGTATTTGCGCCCGTCCCCCCCCTGTTTATGGTGCTGCAGGCCACTGCTGTATTTGTGTCTACTTCAGTGTAGAAGAGGGTGTATGTCCAGGCACGAAGTTGAAGCAGCAGATGATGTACTTTTGCACAGTGGGGTTGCTGAGGCGTGTCTGGGTGTGAAGAGACGTCTCCCAGCACACATTTTAATTTGGTTTTATTTAATGTGAATGTTATAGCGCTAACTTTCACCGAAGGTGTCTGAGCGCCTCTCAATAGGGCCAGTCACCAACATAGTCACTCCAAACGGTGCTGCACAGGAGGAAGAACTGACAAGAGTGCAAGTTACAAAAGAGTACAAAGTACAAGTAGAGGTATAAGACTGCAATACATGGCAGACAGTCATACACAAGAACAAATGTTACGTAAGTAAGGGTGGCACTTGTGCAAGTACCAGAAGCAAACACAATGTAAGAGGTAGCAAACAGTGTGATTCGAGATAAAAGTGACATGTACAGGTTACAAAAGAGTACCAGAAACAGGTAGAAGGATAATACTGCAATAAATGGCGGACTCTCTAACTACAAGAACACTATGGGAAGACACTTCTATTGTCATGGAGAATAGAACTTGCGATAATAAAAAGGTCTTCTGCAGATAATGGAAAGGGCATTAATTGTATTTTGAAGTGCCATTAAAGGAGGAGAACTTGGAGGTCAGTTTGGAGGCCTGAGATGAGGAAGGTTCCTGGGTAGAATGGTAAGGGGTCGAGTTAGGATATGATAATAAATCACACACACCAAAGTGCAATGGTCATTGTCAGGCTCAGCATCTGAATAATTGACTTAATTTCAAGACACAACACTACACTACTACCTCTGTCGTTACACAAGTGCGTGCCACACCCAACTCCTTCCGAGAATGTATAGGGGCAAGCTATTTCTCATAGCTGACAAACAGGCTTGGTCTTGGTAATGTGGGGGGGATTGAGGGCCACTGTCTCATTGCAGAGAATATATAGTGGTATATTGGGGGGCAGGGCTTCTAATAGATGTTTTATGTCTCACATGCAGGAACCGCACTGGAGAACCGCCCGACTCACATGGGGGCCACCAGAACTATCAACAGGTATAAGGGTCATGCACACTGGGGGGGGCAGTGAGCTAGGGTCTGGTGCACCCAGGTTCTCCCCAGGAGTCACTACTGTCCCTGTTTGAGGGCGCGCAGGTTACGCCCCATGTAAGTAATACATTGGTAGTCAACTGGTGAATCTGAGAAGAGAAGGTAGTTCCTGTGCAATAATGGGTTGTTTTCTCTCTTAAAACAACTGATGAGTCTGGGCTATTTGTTGATTTACAAGGAAATAAATTGGGGTGTTCGCTTGATTAGCAATGGCAGAGTGGGGGCAAATCTTGCATCCCCTGTGACAGTATTGTAATGCGTTTTCTTTTAGACAAATGGTGTGTCTGGGCATATCATGCATCCCATGTGCAATATTGGAATGAGTTCTTTTCTACATCAACTGGAGTGCAAGTAATGGGCTCTGATCCTGGCGATCGAGTTAGCAATAGGCTTACCGGTCAGTGCTGGTTAGGGGCTGTTTTCATGGATTTGTTCTCTCTTTCAGAACCGCTCGGGTTTCAATTTATAATGGTCAAACCACGCCTAGCAGTCCGGCCAGCCAGGGCTTGGAGCAGGACAATCACATCAAGTACACATGCACCACTCTGACAAGGACAGGTGGGAACAGAAGCAGGAATTGCCAGGGCGTGCTCCGGGCTAGGAGCCTGAAGGCTGTTCCTGGTTAAGTGCTCTTGGGGCGCAAAGTGGCAACTCGATTCAGACTTCTTGTAGGGGAGAAGTAGAAGCAGTGTTAAGTGTAGCGGTTGTCCAAGTACCATGACCCTCACACCTTAGCCAAGTGGTGCTCAATTACCTTATTCAACCACTGGCCTCAACTCATAGATGACAGGAGGGATAAACACACGGGTAGATTGGCAGTAGACTGGTATGGTAATCATTAGGGGGGTGCCCAGGGGTCTTTTCCAGTAGTTATCTGAAGGTCAGGACTTGTGACACACTATGGGGTTTGCACACAGCAGTGGAGAGGGCATGTCCAGGGGGTCAGGGGCAACGGTATGGTCAAGCCTGGACTTCCGTAAGAGCGACTTCCTGGCCCACGCTGAGACATTCACATAAGTTGCATCATCAGTTTCTTACACTCAGGCCCATTGGCAAGATGGTGATGCGGGATCAATTGCACAGAATTTTGGGCCCGATTTAGCCACACATACCCCCTCCAGGCTGACCCCACTAGGACCTGCTAGCCTGGCTCCGCTTTCGGTCTGGCTGATACAAGACGACTGTCCTGTATTTACGGTGCCAGGCTTTTTGGACTGACTGTGGATATTTAGATACCCTGCTCCATCTGAGCTACGTCAGTCTCATACCTCACCAGGCAGTTTGTCTCCCAAAATATCGTATATATGTTTGTCTCACACAGGCACATTTCGAGATCGGGTTATCTCACAAAGGCTGCCTCAAACCATGGTCTTCTTGGGGTTTTGTGGTAAATAAATAAATAATACCCTATTTTTGACTAGACATATATCATAACAGATAGCTCAATAAATAAGAGTCAAGATTCGAGGTAGTAGGAGTTTTGCAGGTTTAATACAGCATAAGGACAGGAACAGGATAACCTGCATAGGAATAGGATGACAGGGCCCAGCAGCTGCTGGGGCTGGGTCTGGGATGAGCGCGCTGACTTTTAATAACAATACATGAGCATATATACATAACGCAAACACATAGCATTACATTGCAGTAGGCGTAGCAGTGGGTGGAGCAGAAGGCGTGACGCGTAGCAGTCGCGAAAGATAAGGGTAAAGTAGGTGTAACTGGGCGTATACATAGACATGTGATGCAGACGTAACAGGATATGTCATGAATGGGGCGGAAACCATGGAGGGGGCTACCTAAGGAGCCGGGACCTCTAACCTGGTGGTGCGCGCAAACTAGCAATGACGTATTACTAGGAGAAGCTGGGGGCTATGAACTCTGTGCTAGGAGCAGAGACTAAAGTCTGGAGGGTCGGAGCGACATGTACCTAAACCCTATCTAGTATCTGATGTTTAGAGAACATGTTGATATAAACTAGAAGTCAGAAGGGGAAAGGCTAACTTGACTCTAAGACTGGACCATGCATTATTCTACATGTAGTGCGTGATGAAGAATATTAAATGACCATTAAATACAGTATTCCTCTAACATGGAGCCGTGAAGGCTAGACAATGACGGAAACTATTGATGCAGTTCAGTAGCTTAGGAATGCAGAGAAGGAGGACTGAACTGATAACTGGAATCATAACATATTCTTGGCAGACTCAGAGACTGAGCCAGGCTGCACCGGGCACTGTGAGGCAGGAAGTAAGTGAAGGGTCGAGGATACAGGTGGGGGCTGTATCGCTCCTCAGCGAGGCTTCAGGAGACAGGAGCTGAATCTGGTGTCCAGGCCCTTTTGAGGCCTAGAAACGGGGACTTTATAATAGAATAACGTGCACACTGGGAAACGTGGCAACGTAGCTTTACATAGGCCTGATATTCGTAGTATTCACGAGGACTGGAAACTAGCATACTAGAGGTGGACACAACTGTAATTGCGTCATTAATCGGACATGGGGAATAACATATGCATATTGGTCATGCACACATAACATATGATGGATGAGGCGTAGGGACACAGAACATGGCAAAATTTACTTTTCCACATTCCCTCCTTGTCACTACGTTTCCATCAGGAAACATCAATATTCATGATACCGTCTATCATTTCATACAGTATCATTTGCTCGTCTCGAATTATCCTGGAACGGGATTTAGAACGGGGCTTGGGACTAGGAATACAAGAGGTAGCACACATGCCGCAAATCGCAGGGCCACATTGTATACAGAGGCAGCAGCTAAATATGATCGCTACTGCTATACCTAGAAAGGACAAGACTTTCCATCCCCATGCAGAAATTATATTCCAGAACCAACCGGACCATGTCCAGGTGCCTGGATCTTGGTGTAACAGATGGGCAATTTTATGGAGTCTGGTTATAGCTGAATAAACAGACGGCGCGTTATTTGGAATGAAAATGCAGCAACTAGATCCGATGAGTCTACAGGCCCCGCCCCTATCGGCCAGTATGACGTCAAGGACGAGACGATTCTGTAAAACGACAAATCTCATAGCAGATTGCTCTTCAGTTAAGTTACCTAGAGCAGAGGCAGTCTCATCTACTACAGCTTCAAGGGTTCTTGTTAACCTACGGATTAGCTTACTATTTACAACTGTACCTAAATAAGGGAAAACACCTTTATCAATATCAATGAATTGCTCTGCAGCAGTTTCAGTATAGTCGACAATCGGGAGATTTCTCTTGTGTCTAGTATGTACTAGGTAGGAATTCCTATGGTAGTCAGGTGGGGCTAGAAAAACTGGTGGCAGTAGGAAGGCAATGTAACAGGTTCCCTCCCAATCGAGGGGCAGACGAATATATGCGGTCTGACCACAAATAAAATAAGAATGACGTGAAGCTTTGAAAATAGATTTCCCACTGTCACTATACTTGACAATAGTAGTACAATCACTATGTCCTACATGTACGGAACCATAATTACGAACACATAATTCGCCTTTGACTGGTAATACTGAAATAGCAGGTGAGTCTGAAGTAGTATCAGACTGAACATTCAAGACCATAAAATTCGACGAATAATTACCTAAATTATACACTTCATTTTCTAGATCTAAACCCATTCGGTGAGGGAGACCTTGCTTGTCTGGGAAACATGTACTGTTAAGAAAAGACATATCTGTTGAGGATGACGTTAACGTGGACCATGCTCCACACGAACCATTATGTGAAAATGGATAAGGAAAAAGTGGCAGAACTCCCTTCGGGGTCTGGAAAGGGGGGAGTCGACCACACACCCAACAATTAGTGGCATTGCTGGTCTGGTGTGAGTAATGTAACATGCGGATAAATGAGTTATTACGCATAGCGAGGCGGTAAGACAGCTCGTGAGGAGGCAGATCACTAAACGTGTGCTCTACTGTAGCATTAGCAGACTTATTTACATGTGAAACTGAGAAACATAGGTAAAATGCGTAACTAGTGCAGGAAATCATAAGGCTGGAAAACAATATGAAACATAGAAAAACGATACATCGAATTGAGTTTTGACTGACTCTCTCACTATGGGGGTCTATTTTATACATGTCAGAAACAGTCTAACCGTTTCACCTAGGGGAGGACTTAGACAATCAAACTGGCTGACTTATTTTACTAGACCGTAGTTTCTGTTTATACTCCTGCTGCGGAGTTTTCTCTAACAGGGGAGGGGTTGTAGCAATGTCATTTGCGGGACAGTCCTTGAGAGCAATATTTTGGCAACCCTTCGAATCCTGGGAAATGTTCTTAAAGACGGGTTTCAGTCCTTTAAAAAGTTTAACATGAGAAAGGTGCACCCAGCCCTTGCGTCCTTCCAACTTCACGGCTGTACGGGTGGTGAGGAGGACCTGACGGGGCTCTTTCCATCGAGGCTCCAGCGGACTTGATCTGTCAAAGTTGCGGACTATCACCATGGATCCTGGAACGATTTCATGCGGTGCCACCTCGGTATTGTCTGGAAATGCGGCGGCAACCTGTGAACGACATGAGTTGAGGGCAGACATCAAGGAAGCTAGGTAATCTGTCAGCATATTACATGAAACATCAGTAATACTTCGGGGTCTAGGAGTACCCCACATATTTGGGGGGCGGCCGAAAACGACCTCATACGGGGACAGACCTGATCTGGAATGTGCGACCATGCGCATGTAAAATAAAGCGACTGGCAGAGCTACTAGCCAGTCCACACCTTTCTCTTTACATATTTTGGCGATTCGGATTTTTAGGGTCTGGTTATGTCTCTCTACGAGACCGGCTGCTTCAGGATGGCGTACACAATGAAACTTCCACTGGTACCCTAACAACAGGGAAACATGCTTCATTAACTCTGAGGAGAATGGCTGGCCGTTATCAGAATATACGACTCTAGGGAGTCCATAACGAGGGAAGAACTCACGAACCAACTGCTTGGCAGTGGTCGCGGCTGTGTAATCTGGGACTGGATATGCTTCTGTCCACCTGGACAAAGCGCATACAACTACAAGGACATACTTGAAACCTCGACATCGCTCCATCTGAATATAATCCATCTGGAGGACTTCAAAAGGGTGGTCAGGGGGCTGGAATCCACCTTGTTCCACCGGGAAACTTTTACCTGGATTAAACTGACAACAAATCATACAGGTACGGACCTTCTGCTTGGCTGCAGCTCGTAAATGCTTGTTGAACCAAATATTCTGGATACTGTCTAACATAGCTTTTTCTCCTAAATGTGCTGGACTATGTGCGGTATTAATAATGACTTGAACCATAGAGTCGGGGAGAAACCATGTGGCTCTACCCTTCGTTAACCATCCTTGATCTGTCTGGACCCCTCCTTGTTCGGACCATTTCTTGATTTCATCGGGAGTAGCATGTAACTGGATATCTATGACATCTTGTGTAGGGTCCTTAACTGTCATGCATGTAGTCAGATCTGGAGTATGTGTCATGTTAACTTGAATGTCTGGAGTCTGTGCTATAAGCTTGGCTGTGCGATCTGCTAGATCGTTACCTTGGGAAATAATGTCAGTAACTTTCGTATGTGCTTTGCATTTCATGATAGCGATAGATGTCGGTAAATGTATGGCATCTAACAGAGCTTGAATAAGGAGACCATGCTGAATCTTGGTTCCATGAGAAGTCATGAAACCTCTCTCCTGCCAGAGCACTCCAAAGTCGTGTACGACTCCAAATGCGTAGCGTGAATCTGTGTAAACATTAACTTTCAGGTTCTTGGCATGTATACAGGCTTGTGTCAGAGCAACTAGCTCTGCTGCTTGAGCGGACAGGGTGTCAATACGGTGTGTCTTAATAACTTCAGTGTCAGTAGTCACTGCATACGCGGCGACTAGTTCTCCTGTACTAGTTCTCATACATGAACCATCCACATAAAGTGTCAGGTCGGGGTCTGATAATGGAATATCTGTCAGATCTTGCCTTGGCTTTGTCGTAATGTTGACTACTTCCACACAATCATGTTTGTCAGGATTTGAATTAACTGATGGTAACAGTGTAGCAGGGTTCAGGATGTTGCAGCGTCTGATTTCTATGTGTGGCTGGAACAGTGTCAATTCATAACCTGTTAAACGTGCAATTGTCAAGTGCTGAGTTTGTGTTCGGTTTAAAAGAACTTCCACAGAGTGTGGGACTTGTACTGTCAGAGTATGTCCTAAGACTATGGAATCACTTTGTCTGATAGCTAGTGCTGTGGCTGCAACTGACTTGAGGCACGCAGGCAACGCCTGGGCGACTGGATCTAGTGTGCTAGAAAAATAAGCACACGGCTTGTATTGTCCTGCTTGATCTTGTGTGAGAACAGATAATGCTGTACCTTCACGTTCTGTGACGAAAAGTGTAAAAGGCTTACTGTAGTTCGGTGTAGCTAGAACTGGAGCTTGGCATAAGGCTTTCTTTAACTCATTGAAACTAAGTGTATGTTCAGATGTCCAAGGGAGGACAGTCGATACGGCTGCCTCCTGTGTCGTTAACTGTATCAGTGGCTTGGCTAGAAATGCATACTGAGGAATCCATTGTCTGCAATAAGAAGTAAGGCCAATAAAAGCACGTACCTCCTTCTGTGTCTTGGGCTGAGGAAGACTCGCTATTAACTGGATACGGTCTGGTGTCAACTGCCTACCCCTCTTGGACAGTAAGTGTCCTAAGTAGACCACTTGCTGGACACAGAATTGAAGCTTCGAAGGGGACACCTTGTGCCCCATCTCGGCTAGGAAATACAAAACTGTAAGGGATGCTCGCTCGCAGTCACGTTCAGAACGGGCTGTGATCAGTAGATCATCGACATACTGGAGCAGGGCAGTGTCAGTTGGCATGTGAATGTTGTCAAGTTGTCTCTTAAGTGCTTGACTGTAAATACTAGGACTTTCTGTGAAACCTTGAGGAGCTCGTGTGAACATATAGCTCCTTCCATTTAAACAAAATCCGAAAAGAAACTGGCTGTCTGGATGAATAGGAACACTAAAAAATGCGTTCTTGAGGTCAATTACTGTAAAGAACATGGCTTCGGAATCAATGGCTGTCAATAGGGAAGAGATGTCTGGGACAACTGGGTACTGAGGAATAATACATTTATTAAGTTCTCGTAAGTCAATCACTAATCGATATACTGGGGGTGCATTTGGATCAGTACGTTTCATGACTGGAATGATCGGAGAATTACATACATTGGAGTCAGTTTCTACAACTACTCCTTGAGCGATGAGCTCGTCAATAATTTTGGATAAGGCTGCTACAGCCTCGGGTGGCAATCTGTACTGTCTGATTCGTGGTAACACTACACCTGGCTTGAGAGTCACACGATGAGGTGTGATTTGCATGTACCCTACATCAGTTGGACCTTGCGCCCATAAATGCTGTGGAACATTAGACAGTCTGGAATCAAAATCTCGTAATACATAGTGACCCTTGAAGTCACGTAGGAACAATCGTATTCCCTCTGGGGAACAGCATATAACTGCACCTAACTCTTTCAGTGTTTTAATGCCCAATAGATTTTCTGGACATGATTTAGTAAGTAACAGATCAGTAGTACGGGACAATGGACCTACTTCTAGAGTGACTGGCTTTGAAATCTCATTTACGATAGGTTTTCCTGAAAATCCAAGGGAAACATTTCTTGAGCCTGAGAGCGGAGCCCCTGGAACTTCAGCATGACTAATTGTGGTCCTACTTGCCCCTGTATCAATCAAGAACTTTCTGTCTTTCCCTAATACTTGACTGTGAACATAGGGACCTTCTTGATCTACAGGTATCTCGATGAGAGGCAAGCCTACCTCCCTCTCTAGGCTGTTTCATGAATACTGCTGATATTCTGGATACTCAGACTGTGCATACTGGTACATCTGCGATGTAACGTGCTGTGTTGCAGCAATAGGCTGCGGTGCGGTAACTGTCTGTGGTGCATTCTGTGACTGAGGAGTCTGTGAAACTTGCTCTTGTCTAGGCGGACGTGGTCTTTCTTTAGTCTTACCAGTAGCTATGTTGTGTTTCAGAACTGCACACTCGTTTATAAAATGACCTGGCTGTTTACAATAATTGCAGTTCCCTTTAACGGGAGCTGCAGGATGACTGGCTTGATTCGGACCCCTCTTCTGACTGTCTTGAGGAATAGATTGTGCAACTAGTACTTTCATTTTCGTGTCTTTCATACGTTTTCTTTCGTGTTCTTGCTCTTCTCTGATTCTATTCTGGTGATACTGAAGCATTTGCAACATCTGGGACGGAGTATTAGCTTGCCAGGTACTTTCGACTTTCAAAACTCGATTTTTAATTTGTGGACTTGAATTCTCGACTAATTTAGTAACAAAAAGGTGAGGGTATGACTCGCTACTTGTCTTGAGACCACTATTGATACTGAAACATTTTTCAAACCTAGAATAAAAATCACTAATATCTTCATCTTGTTTCTGTTTACAGGCTGAGATTGCATCCCAGTCTTCCTTTCTAGTTGTCAATAATCTGGGTAAAACTTGAATTAATAATTCTGGTAATTCTTTACATTTCTCTCCTAGACCGGTACCTGGTACTCGTGCCTTGTCTTCTGCTTCTAGGACTGCCCAATCTATCTTTTTCTCTCCCACCTCCCATTCTTTTTCTTTTAGCTTTTCATACACCCCTGCGGGCAACAGGACCTTTAACATTTTAATGATATCTGGGTAAGTGTATTCTCCCATACGGAGCATGTCTTTTAATTCTCTATGGAACCCTGCTGGATCTTTGTCATGACAGGGAATTAATTTCTTCATTTCGAGGAGTTCCATCTTTGTAATCGGGGTGTAAACAAACACTCGTTGCATTTCACCGTCCTCTGTCTTAACTGGATGCACTTCTCGTAACGGGTTCTGTCTTTCCATGTAAAATGGTTTACTTTCTGGGGGTGAGACATGAACAAAATGCGGGTTCAGAAACGTTCTATATTTGTGGCGCTGTTCTAGAATGACACTAATTAAATCGGTACCTAGACCTTTCCATCTATACTGGAGTAACTCGTTCAGGACATCATGTAACGGGCCTGGATCAGAGTGCTGACCCTCATACAAAGTAATGAGGTGCTGGATCATATACATACCCACCAGTCGCTGCTCGGCTGGGGGCATTTTCAGAAACATTTGTGCCACTATTTCGTCTGGAAAAGTGGTAGAATCAGTAATCCATCGGACCGCTGATCGGGCTAGTTCTTGTTCATGCATGGTACTTAACTCACTGTAACCGATTCGTGATTTCAGAATGTGATCGGTAGCTTGGAATACTTGTTCTAGGGAACCTTGTTCTGGTACTGAATGATGGAAAATTGACTTGTGTTCTAGGCGTAAATGGCGATCTGGAAATCTAGATTTTCCTACATACGCTATTCTGGCGGTATTCTCGTCGTCTTCCTCTTCAGGATCAGAGTGACTTTCTTTCTCGCTTACTTGTGCTGCTTTACGTTGTTCGTGTATCTTTATTATTTCTCTACGGATTTTCTTGTACATATTCTCCATGGCACTAATGGTATTGTGCTTACCCTCGGCTATATTATCACTCCACTTTGTCAGGGTTTTCATTTCGGCCGGATCTTTAGACGGGTAATCTTGTTCTCTTATTAGACAATTAATTAAAAACTTTAATATCATACGCTGGATCTCAGCTTTCCTTTGAGACATGGCATCTCTAATGCTTTCTGGATCATCCCCTGTACGGATGAAACGATATATCCTGTCTAGATCTTCTTTCATATTGGGTAGGGTGACTAGATACTCGGTCACCCTCCTTACGCGTACTGAATATAAAACCATATTATTCTCGCCTGGGACTGGGTCATAGGCACATTCGCTAAGGGCTTGCCTGATTTCTGCGACAGACTTATTACTCTTGGGAGTACGCTGTGATGCTTGAGCATGTAATTCGAGTGCTGATAAACGCTTGCGTGGCGGCGGGGTTTGAGGAGGACCTCCTCCTGCGGCCCCTAGACTAGAATCGTCGACTGATATTCTTCGTGGCGGAGCAGGAAATTGAAATGCTGGCTGGACCGGGGGTACCGTAGCAGGTACTGCATGGGGTGCCCCGATATCTGGAGGAGCAGGATGTGCCTGATTTACTGGGACTGGCGGAGCGCGAACAGGATTTGCATATTCTGGGACTGTGTCGTCCAGATAGGACGAAATAAAAATATCAGCTGCGGTCGGTTTGTGACGTAGCTTGGTCGGAACTAATGGTGGCGGGAAATTACTGGATGCCTCTGGGGTCGCTTTTGGCAAGCCCTCGGCAAGAAGAGGGTACATACCCTTAATAAGGGCATGCCTCTGTCTGTCTGACTGTTCGGCTTTGACTTGTTCACCTATCTCGATTAATTCTTTTTCTTGGGCTCGCTCTAAGGATTCTCTACTTAATTCTGACTTTCTGATTTCTTTTTCAGTTCTTTTATGAGCTTCTTTACGCCATAACTCGATGGCATCTTTCTGTGACTGTCTGGCTTTCTTTTTCCATAATGCCTCTTCTACTCGCATGATGCACTCGGCATCCCATGTACCCGATACGGGCCATCTATACTTTTCTTCTAACTGTTTGGTATACTCTACCCATAAATCTAGATACAATATGGCGCTTATGCCATGTTTCTGATACATAAAGTGACCTGGACTGTCCCTGGGCGGGACGGGAACTGCTGCTTCCAGCAGACCCTTTCTAGTTTTTAACTGACGTAACTTGGAAAATATGGGCATGACTGGACTGTAATCTAGACACAATACAATACACAATAAACACGATACTTAATCCCCATTCATACCACGACATTGAAATACATGAAAAACATTTAAAAATAACAGTTTGAACAGAATACTACCTGGAAATACTGCGAACAGAACACTTGAAATTTCTCGAGAACAGAACTGACTAGAACAGAAACTAGATGCACTGCTGAAACAGTACGAAACTTACCGGTCTCATAAAGAGACACGTCAGGACCCGCATCCACCGAAGTGGACACTTCGTTTGTGGGACTGTGTACCACCAACCCACAGACCAGAGTCAATTAAATGGACCCTGTCTAGATACTACCCCAGTAACGGTACTCACCGGGCAGCAAGAACGGAAGGCCTCGGACTGGACTGGACTGCTACGACGACGGACGACGAACTTCGGACTTCGGACTTCAGTTACGGGCGGACCTCCGGATACCTCGGACCTTGGACTCTTGGCTTCGGCTCTGGTCGGGACTCGCCGCGTTCCTCCACCGTCTCGTCTGGATGCTGGACCGCCTCCTCCGTCTCCTCCGTGGGCCTGAGGGATACTTGAGCAGAAATATCTGCCACTGCGCAGAAGAGTTCCGTCACGACTGCAGAGGGTCAGGGGGTCGGCGTGGCTTCACCGACGCGTGGGGAAAGGGCAAGTCCCTGTTCGGGCGCCATTATGTGGTAAATAAATAAATAATACCCTATTTTTGACTAGACATATATCATAACAGATAGCTCAATAAATAAGAGTCAAGATTCGAGGTAGTAGGAGTTTTGCAGGTTTAATACAGCATAAGGACAGGAACAGGATAACCTGCATAGGAATAGGATGACAGGGCCCAGCAGCTGCTGGGGCTGGGTCTGGGATGAGCGCGCTGACTTTTAATAACAATACATGAGCATATATACATAACGCAAACACATAGCATTACATTGCAGTAGGCGTAGCAGTGGGTGGAGCAGAAGGCGTGACGCGTAGCAGTCGCGAAAGATAAGGGTAAAGTAGGTGTAACTGGGCGTATACATAGACATGTGATGCAGACGTAACAGGATATGTCATGAATGGGGCGGAAACCATGGAGGGGGCTACCTAAGGAGCCGGGACCTCTAACCTGGTGGTGCGCGCAAACTAGCAATGACGTATTACTAGGAGAAGCTGGGGGCTATGAACTCTGTGCTAGGAGCAGAGACTAAAGTCTGGAGGGTCGGAGCGACATGTACCTAAACCCTATCTAGTATCTGATGTTTAGAGAACATGTTGATATAAACTAGAAGTCAGAAGGGGAAAGGCTAACTTGACTCTAAGACTGGACCATGCATTATTCTACATGTAGTGCGTGATGAAGAATATTAAATGACCATTAAATACAGTATTCCTCTAACATGGAGCCGTGAAGGCTAGACAATGACGGAAACTATTGATGCAGTTCAGTAGCTTAGGAATGCAGAGAAGGAGGACTGAACTGATAACTGGAATCATAACATATTCTTGGCAGACTCAGAGACTGAGCCAGGCTGCACCGGGCACTGTGAGGCAGGAAGTAAGTGAAGGGTCGAGGATACAGGTGGGGGCTGTATCGCTCCTCAGCGAGGCTTCAGGAGACAGGAGCTGAATCTGGTGTCCAGGCCCTTTTGAGGCCTAGAAACGGGGACTTTATAATAGAATAACGTGCACACTGGGAAACGTGGCAACGTAGCTTTACATAGGCCTGATATTCGTAGTATTCACGAGGACTGGAAACTAGCATACTAGAGGTGGACACAACTGTAATTGCGTCATTAATCGGACATGGGGAATAACATATGCATATTGGTCATGCACACATAACATATGATGGATGAGGCGTAGGGACACAGAACATGGCAAAATTTACTTTTCCACAGTTTCTTGCTGGTCGAATGGGAGTAATTACTGTAAGGGGTCTCCCGTATCCTCATTGTTTTATTGCCAGCAATAAAGTGTCATTCTTAGCCTTAAGGTCACCAGGGCCGGACTGGGAACTGAAAGCAGCCCTGGCAAATTTCGCAAGACCAGCCCCCGTCCACTAGGGGGGGTTTGGGGGCGTTTTCCCCCCCAAGAAAATTTTGAAAAACGACAGACCAAAATGGTGAATTTTACAGCATATTTTTCATTACATATTTAAATTGTATCAACTTTCAAAGCACAGTAAACAGTAGATGATGACCTTAAAGAACATCAGGTTACCCACACAGTCATATGTATTCATAGGCATTCTTTCAGAGAGCACCAAAAATAGACACAAGTAGTGAATCAGAGAGAACAAAGTAAAAGTGAGACCAACCCCCACATGGTGTGTAGGGAGACACGCAGAGTGACGCATGAACTTGTCATGGAGTGCCTTCGTGTTTCATTTTAGTGGTGTTTTTGTTATATATTACAATAGAGGACTATTCCCCCCGTTACCACACAGAAGAATCAAATTGCTGTTCGGGGTAGCAGATCCATGTAATTAGAATAAAGCCATCTTTCATCCCAAGTTTCTGTCCGTTGTGGAGTTATGACCAGCATACATTGTAACTTCATAAACTCCCACTCCAGGCTGGCTGTGAGGCACTGCCAAGCACACGCTGATCACGTGAAGCCATTTTCTTTGTTGCAGTCCATTTTATGAATTATGGGAAAAAGCCATTTTGTAGCAGAGAGAACATTTGTGTTTTTTTCAATCAAAAAGCAATGCACGATAAATGGCCCTTTGTGATGTCATTTTAACATTGCACCTTAACAAAAATTTTCAGAAGGCATTGCAACAAAGAGGCTTTCTCATGAGCGAAGAAAACGTGGTTAATTGTTAGGGGTCAGGCAACGATCTGTAGAACCGGCCACATAGCCCCATTGGTCTAACACATCTACTGCCAAAATGGCTGCATCCTGCAGGCTACATGCTTAAATGCCGTCCTGCTGACTCGGCCTGTTACCCTCACAAAGTCATTAAAACGAGTACAACTCAGTTGTGTTATCGAAGTAACTGTCATTAAAAGAGCTTTAAGGCTGTCGCAGCAAACGCTACAATACACACAATAAATATTTGCATTGTTTTACAGCGCTTTAAAATGGGGATTAGCCTGTTTTTAAGCACTCCTAGGTTTCTTTGGATGCGGACTTTCAGCCAGGCAGAGCTCTAGTGTCTGCCTTAGCATCACACAATTTGGTCACCTGTGGGTCCAAGGGTGTCTGTCAGTTGTGCTTCCACAGCTGGGCTGTTAGAACACGAATTTGCCATAACAGATTCACTATATTGGAGTGAACCGCCTCAGAAAGTTTCCCTTCGACCCTTTCCCTGGAAATACCAGGCGTATGAATTTGCATGCTGTTCAGATGAGCTGATGCTGGTTGGCATGCAGCCCGCTCTTAAGGCATGGCATTGCATTTTCTTTTAATGGGTAACTCTAGACTTACAAAAAACAAGCCTCTCTCTGGACTTTGCTCTTCTCTTTTTTAGGTCTGGCATTAACCAAGACGGTTTGATTTTGTTACAACAATGCATATCATTTTGGGGTTTTACAAAGAAAGTGACAAACCAAAACACTAACTCAAAGCCAAAAGACTGTCAGCCACAGCCTAGGCCTGTTGGATTTGACAATGCTTATTTAGTCTTGCCTCTGGGCAGGCCTATTGCCCGTGGATTAGGGGCTTAGACAAGGATGAAGAAGATGACATTGGCATTGGGTTGAGTATTCCAGCGGCAGGCACACTGCTGCCAGCGCAGTCCTAAAGCACAACGCAGTGAAGCAAGCTAGATTGGTGCACAAAGGGCAACAAACGGTTTAATTGACGGTACAGCGTCACAACGTTAATTTATATTTCTACAGTTTGAACATGGCTTCAAGGTGTTTGATGGCATGATAGGATATGATGAGACCCATGATTTTTTTTGGGGGGGGGGGGAGGGAGGGATCAGGGATCATATTTCCACTATTTTCTACAAACAGAGCGTAGTTTTAGAGCTGGACAGTAAGTTGCAGCAGCTCATGCCAGCAGCAGCCACTTTTTCCTAAAGCACGTTTTGTGGTTATTAAAGTTAAAGAGGAAGCTGTGGCGGTACACACTCGGTGCCATTTTGAAAATCCACCTGTTGTTTGAGGCCTTTGTGCGATGAGCAGGTGAAGGCTGTTCACCTATGCACCCCACAGCTACCACATGGCGCACATAGCAGAGGCAATATTTAATGCGTCCAAAAGCATATTGAAAACGTTGGACCTGCCAGATATGAAATGACTTAATCTGCGCGGAACAAGAGGTCAAAAATAGAGGTGGCATTTTAATTTAAAAAAAAAAAAACCAGGGACTGCCCCCGAAAAACAGGACGATTAAGTAACATACGAGCAGAGGCCTCCCCTCCTGATCTTTCATGCGGTGGCCCGGCTTTAAAAGTTAGTCATTGGACCTAGCCCTACTTAGGTGGAGCAAAAGATAAAACATGTTTTCATTAGAAAAGTTCGAATTGTAATCAATGCGTGACGTTGAAGGGTGTCATGGTTTCTAATGCAAATAAGGTACCACCCCCGTTAACCTGTTTGGTACTAAAATACATCCATAGTTATGGTGCAGTGGACCCCTCTCACCACTGCTCCAGTGCCACTGCACATGGTGCACTGATGACCACTGCTCCCCTACACCATAAACCTGTAAATATGCAGTAATGGTTTAATTATATCTGATATCTTGGTGAACAATAGCATATACCTGTGCAACAAAGCCTCAAATGCTGTCTCTCGTCCCATAAGTAGTTGCATTTCAGCTAAGTTGCACGTGCATGCGGTCTTATTTGTAAATGTGCAACTCTTAAAAAATGCCATGTTTAAAACTTGACACGATGTGTTTCTTTCTGACAGAAATGCATTTCCTGCGCAGCGACAAATGCACTGGGACTCCCAGTGTCTGCTGACTGCTGTTGGTGGTGGGGTCGGTCAGTGTCGGGTCACGGACGGTGGCACAGGCAGAGGGGGGTCGGGCTAGGCCTAGGCGGCGGCGCTAGTAGCCAGTCCACTGCCAGTAGCCAGCCATTAGAATAAAATTAATTTATGGGCCTGGGCCTGGCGGGACTCACGTAGCGCTGGAGAAGCAAATGCCAGCCTGCTTCTTTACTTTAAAGTTTCTCGGGGGGCCAGGGCCGGGCAGACATTTAAAACTGACTGACTGACTCACCTCGGCGCCGGCGGCCTGCTGTCCAGTATCTGCTGACTGCTGTTGGTGGTGGGGTCGGTCAGTGTCGAGGGTCACGGACGGTGGCACAGGCAGAGGGGGGTCGGACTCGGGCTAGGCCTAGGCGGCGGCGCTAGTAGCCAGTCCACTGCCAGTAGCCAGCAGGTTTTAGAATAAAATTAATTTATGGGCCTGGGCCTGGCGGAACTCTCCGACTCCGTGCGCGACTGCAGACTCCTCTCGACAGTCACGCGCAGGCAGTCACGCGCAGTAAATTGCGGGAAGGAGGAGAATTACACCAGCCGCACCTAGAGAGGCGCGCCGCGGCCCGCGCGCAGACGCGGCAGAGGAGGGGGCAGGCATAATTCTGCGCGCTGCACACAGGCACCTCCCCCCTCATCCTCCATTTGTTTACTGTTAGGTAACGGGCCCCTGACGGCCCGGTTTGCATTGCATGCACATACTGGGCGGCTTGCAATTGCTGCGCTTGCTGGGGGGGGGGGTAGTGACAGTGTTCGTGCTCGGTGCGGTGCAGCATCATCATGCTTGCATAGAGTGAGTGAGTCAGACACAGGATGATGTGCGAGTGCGCCGGCCATGAACAAAGAGTGTTGTGACGCACGCTGCCGCCTGCCGGGGGCAAAATCGGCCTCCTTTTCGGAAACCGGCCCCCAAAACCCTCCAGCCGACCGGGGGATTGCCCGGTGCCCGGACTCACCAGTCCGGGCCTGAAGGTCACTCATAATGCACCGAAAGGAGGGAAATATCACACAGGACAGTTGAGACCTGGGCGGACATGGATGGGGGCGGCTAGCTCTCAGTTGGCTAGGCAAGGAAGCTATCGCCTCTTCGAGGGTAGCTTAACGGCTAGGGCGGCCGACTCTGAAGCCGGGGACCGAGGTTCGAGTCCGGTGAAAGGCTCAAAATTAAAAATGTGTGCCTCTGTAATGCGACTGGTGCGGTTGTAAAGCACTCTGACCCCCGGGGGAGTTTGCGCTATTTGGTAGCTTATTTATTTTATGCAACTAAGAAGTATGCAGTAAGCAAACAGTGGCCTGGTTGAAGATGTGTTGCTCCATTTCTAGATGTGGGCAGGTAATAACAACAGTCTTAATGCGAACTGCAGGCTTCACACGCAGTGGAGGGCACTGGGCTAGGTGCACTAGTAAGCGTGCGGCCCGCGTCAGATTTATTTAGTGGTTATTCAGGTTCTAGGGTGGGGAGATCTTGGGCGGTATTTACATGCCCGAAAGTGCATAGTGAGAAAGTAATAGTGTTCCGAATTGCCCAACTTGATTTTACACCTGAACAGGGTGCTTGGCAAATAGGCACCCTGGGGTCCAACGGGGTGACTGGTCACGATACAGACATAATAGTTACTATGCACGGTGTACTGGAAGGGAGATTGCTAAGTAGGTCTCAAAAGAGCCTTCTCGCATGATGGGGAAAATTAGTGACCTGCCTAGAGAGGTAAGCCTTGTATCTAGGGACAGGACGCCTAGGTAGATAGCTTGGTCGGTGTACACAGGCAGGTGAGTCCAGCAGGAGCCTAGCTAAGTTGCTGCCAGGCAGGGGCTTACACAACTAAGGTGATTACATTAAGGTTGCAAGCATGCACCAAGAAATGGATGCCCAGCCCATCGCCCGTAAGATAACCCAAGTCAGACAACAACACCTGCGCTAGAGCCAGAGTGGCAGGATAGTTCCCAAGGTGGGAGATGGCCATTGTTGTGCCTCACCAGGTCAGCGATAGCCGCTCACACTAGCTGGTGCATGTAAGGGGGCTAAAGGTTAGAAACAGACGGGGGGTACTGGGCCCAAAACCCAATCACAAAGTTAGTGGGGGATAGCAGGCGGTGAGGTGTCTTTAAGGGACGGGCCAGGGCATTATAGGGCTGAAGTGGGTGAAACAGCATTGGCAGGGACACAGATGGGTACCCAGCGAATCCACCATGAAAGGGCTATAGCTAGACATGGACCCACTATCTTGTAGTTCGACACCATTACTGGCATAAGTATCGAGGGTCACAGGTGGATAACAGGGTCCGGTCACCTGTAGGTTGGCACTTCACGAAATGTGCAATGTCTTAGGAAGGGACACCTTTCACTATTCCTTCATACCTGTTGTGACCCCATTGTTACGGGCACCAGGGATAATTTGAACATAACAATGAAGTTGTCTGGTCAATATGGCAAAGTCGGGATGGATATGTTTCTCCTTGACGTGCGGGAGGCACTGGAAGCTGCGGGATGTAAGTGGGGAACTCTGAGGTGGGGGGCTCTGTCATCGACGGCAGCCTCCTCCAGAGCTGTGGTGGAGTTACAGGGCGGTCTGGAGGCAGACTGGTACAGTAAGGGTACCTCTGCGGCAGACTGGTACAGTAAGGGTACCTCTGTCTGGCACAGACAGGGTGCCTGAGCCACGGACCTGGAGCTGCAGGGAGCTTCCGGGGAAACCGCGACAGCGCCCCGTTAGTCCTTCGGGCGGTTGGGGGGCCTGACCAACCGGGGATGTGCCTTCCCACGCTCCGCCCTGAAAGGGGCGGGAGTATAATGCATGATCACGTGAATCCAGAAGGGGATCAACAAAGGTGCTGCACTGTCTGGGCATAGACCCACCGTGCCGGCTGGCTCTCAAGGCGGACGGGGCAGCAAGGGGCTGCCTGCCCTGGATCGTCCATAAGATAACCCACAGAGATAAAAGCATACTTTTGTTGTATGAAAATAAACCTGCAGCAGTTCTTTACCCACAAGCCATGTGTCCTGTGCAGTCATTACGGAAGTATGTAAGTGTTGGGGAGCAAATGACGGTGTGGGCACTATTGGAATTGAGAGAAAAGGACGGTGAGACAATGGAAGAGGGAGAAGAGAAAATAACTGCGTGGAATGTGTGAGACGGTAGAAGGTTGAGGAAAGGGTGGCTAGACAATAATAGAGAGAAAAGAGAAACTATGTGGGAAAGCAACTGCGAGAGGGAAGGGTGGTCCGAAGGGCGAGCTTTACTGTGCAATCATCGGGGGAGTAGGCAAGAGTATCCAATAACCATGAGACATTACAGTGAAGTGGCTGTCAGTGTGAGTAGACCTGGACCAGTGGAATTCTTTTTTAAGGCATACTCAAAAAAAAGTGGAGGGGTTCCTGTCATACTTTGAAGGACTTTTTGCAGCTACATTCTGGGACCTGCAGCTTTTAACAAACACTATGGACTTAAATGGAAATCGCAAGTGGCTCGTGGCCCGCTAGCGGTTTGCAAAAGTACGCACACGCAAAATGATTATTGTCTTCAGACCAACACTACACTCGGCTTGCGTTTCCGGTTCCTCATAGTCGCAGTGTGAAATCAGAAATGCAGCAGATATGTATTCCCTCAAAGGAAACGCAAAGCTCTTTCTGAAAGACGTTACCTTCCAGACAGCTGAATCTTTCACGACAGGGATCATGCTTTCCAAGTTGTGCAGAGGTAATTCTGATTAACCATAGAG
Source organism: Lissotriton helveticus (assembly GCF_964261635.1). Lineage (NCBI taxonomy): Eukaryota > Metazoa > Chordata > Amphibia > Caudata > Salamandridae > Lissotriton > Lissotriton helveticus. The sequence goes on from NC_136065.1 coordinate 1,739,677,465, forward strand.
TTCAACACGAGGTTTCAACGCAACTAATGGTAGAGGTGTGCGGACTGCGCCTCCCCCATGCAGCAGGGATATGCAGAACCAAGCTTTCAAGTCGCCTTTGTCAGCATGGCTCTTTAGCTTGGAAGTAATTATAGGAAATTAGAACAGGAAATAGCGTAGATGGAAAGCGTTTCTCAAGTGGAAATTAGCACATGCGGTTCTGCAAACATCCTCATCGGGGTAACTCTAAAAACACATCACTTGAACAGCGAATGAGACGTGAAATGTTTTAGGTCACCTGCCTTATATGGGATTTAAAGGTCAATAACTAATTAGAAACAATGGTCTCACTCCGAAGATCTATTAATAAACCTCTCAGCTCTTTAAATGCATTCTGTACGCCGCCACAGCAGGCGTTCTTAAATATCCGATAAAGGGAAACCCTACTGAAAGGATTCGTGCTGTTGCAGGGAAATTGGTTCTATTTGTAACCCCACACGTCATGGACTTTAACTCACAGAATGCCAATGCACTGCTCAGAGTGAGATGACCTGCCCTGAATGATAACTCCTCCTTACTTACATACAACGCCGGCGTTGTTCATGTTAAGAAGGGGGCTGGGTGAGGTGCAGTAGGCCCCTGCCACTGAAAAAGAATGTATGCTCAGCTAGCGGCCTCAAAAGTCGCAAAGTCAGATAGTGAAGCCTCTAGGTTTCATAAAAGGTTAATGCTCCCTAAAAGCACGTACATTTCTTCTTCGTCCTGAGGAAAACGAAAAAACCGAAAGAAGCGCTGAACTTCCTAAGTCTAGCATGCCAGCTACGTACCCTTTTAAATGAGCACCATTAGACATGTGCGGTATTTAACGGATTCAGTGAGGTTCGTGGCACCATGCCAACAGCCATGGGCGTCCGCAGAAATGTTTCCGGGGGGGGGCAACATTTTAACTTCATCACTCGCCTTCCGGGGGGGGGCAACATTTTAACTTCATCACTCACCTTCAAGGCACGTTTAATGCAGACGGCCCATTGTCATTCTTTATGTGATGATCAGCAGCAGAGAGAATGACAATGGGCCTGTCCACAGTCTGCTCGAGGTCGGGGAGGGGCTGCTGCAGCATCTAGAGTTCAAAGACAAGTGCAAGAGGTCCCAAGTGAGAGAACATTTAAACTCCTGGGGCTTCTCGCAGGGGAACAGCCTGCTGTAATCTTGAACATTACGGACCAAAAGGAATGGGACTGGCGATCCATGGGGGGCAAGCGCACCCCCTTGCCCTCCCCTGCGGACGCCCATGCCAACAGCTACATGGTGCCTTCCTTGTGGATGGTGACATTATGCTGGCAGCTCCCAGTGCCCGGAGAGCTCACAACGCAGGAGGCCTAGCACCATTGACGTCAGCTGCGCGCACACACCGCACGTCGATGCCGCCAAGACCGACGCGGCATTACCACACAGTCACAGGCAAGTCCAGGCAGATCTCGGGAGCCACGGGGCTGGGAACACAGAAAAACCTGCATTAGGAAGCGGGATTACCTTTTGTGAAACTCTTCAAGCAAACGTTGCCACTCTTGTGTAGCAGGGCTGGAAGTTGGTAGACCTATCAGCAGAGAATCTGAAATTAATGAGCAGCGCCAAAACACACAAATGGCAAATAATCCAGCTTGGGATCTAGCAACTATGTAGTGTCTCTGAAAAATAGCTCAGTGGCTTGAAGCACCGGATATGGAGATCTGAATAGCTGGCAGGTCGAGCAGAACCCTAGGACTTAATGAAAGAGCCTTTCCCCCTTGCAATGCTGGCATAAGACTTAACAGGATGTTGGGCAACAGTAACACTAGTCAGTGGCGAAATTAAGACAAATGGCTATCTATGAGCAAAATCAACAAAGATGACAGGTTTGGGTACAACTAGTATTCTCCCTCTTCGGACAAGAATCCAAACAAAAGAAAGAAGTTCACTGCCTGCATGCTCGTAGTTGCCAACTGGTTGAAAACCAATCTTCGTCAAGAACACCTCACAATACTTGCAGTCAAGCGCTCTAAAAGTAAAAAAAAAAAGCATTGGCCGTGAAGGTGACGCAGCCGCACTGCCGTGAAAGTGATGCGGCTGCAAAAGTGAAAGTGATCGCGGGCTCTAAGGGTGCCTGCGAGATGGCACCTGGGCTTGTAAGCAAGTGCCCGCGCGTGTATCCGCAAGCTCAAGGTAGCCACAAGCAAAAGCGTGTGGTAGCATTTTCTGAAGCCCATTTACTAAAAGTCTCGCCAGGTAGCGCCTGCGCTGGCTCAGGCGAGACCTAAAAAGAGAATTACGGGGGCCTATAGACCAGCGTGTGATGAGGAAATAATCAAACTATTGAGGATTAATACCTCGAGGATGCCTATTTCCATTCTGCCACATATTTTAAAGGGTACACGGCTATGAACAAAAGCCCAAATATAAATGCATGTACAAATAAAAAAGAAAATAAGAGGCACAAACAATGAAATCTCGGTCCAGTCAAAGGATAAATAATGCGTCTCTTGGGGAAGTGGAGTGCACAGGATGAATTATGATTTTACAAGATATACAGACTGCCTACTTCCATTCTAGCACACTGTTTCAGAGGTACAAATGTGGCTGAAAATTTATCTACAATTATACATCTGAAGGACACACAGCTCTCATGAGATTGTAGCAGTGCAATTGGACACACAAAGTAAATGCTTATCTGGAAAGGCAGAATAAGCGTGAGGGCTGGTTTGAAAATTCTATCGCAAGGTGTTCAGTTTTCAGGAAAATGAGCATTGATAGGAGGAGGTTCAGTCAGGTGCAAGGCAAGTCAACTGTGCATGGCTTGCGTCCAATTCTTTAAAACCATTTTGTATAGAATCAAAACGGAACATCCATTTGCACTCTCTTACTTTTAAAAACATCTGTCACAGTGGCCTCGTGTGTGGTGGCTGTTGTATTGAAGAAGTGAATTGCGTTCCGTCGGTTTCCGATAGAGTGTTATGTATAGTAGATTGTCTTCATTGCTGATGGTGATATCAAGAAAATCAGTCTTCTGTGAATCGAAACGCATGGTGAACTGTGTATCTTCACTTTTCTGGTTCAGCCAAGTATTGAAGTGGCCCAACTCTGTAGTGTCCCCTGTCCAGATCATCAGGACGTCATCTATGTACCGTCACCACAATGACACTTGGGTGTTGAATGGATTGGTGGTGTCAAATACATATGAATTTTCAAAATCGTCCATGTAAATAATGGCTAGGTCAGGTGCAAAGGCCGCTCCCATTGCTACGCCTTTGGTTTGTAGATAGTAGCTACCTTGAAAGAAAAATACATTTTTCATCATTGCAAGCTTGAGTAGTTGGATGATGAACTTTGTGGGTAATGCAACAAGGGCTGTTCTTCGGTCAAGGACTCACTCCATTACCTCTAGGGCTGGTTCTTGTGGAATACTTGTGTACAGTGGTACGATGTCCATAGTGACAAGTATCGGTTTAGCTGGGTTAAAGGGTGGGGGGGGGGGGGGCTTCACAACGATATCAGGAGGAAGTGTACTGTGAGGAACAGTTTCAATAATTTTACATAGCAGTCAAGGGTAGAGAACCAGGTGTGACTTGTTCCTCTTTCAGTGTAATGATGTGTGACGGTTCAACAATGTTGGGGTAATTTTCGCCATTTCATTGGGGAACAGAGGATTGGTTAGCAGTCTGGGTGCCTTCTGCCTTTTTTGCTGGCAGGGCGGTGCTAATAAATTAGTACGGTCGTATTTGCGCCCGTCCCCCCCCTGTTTATGGTGCTGCAGGCCACTGCTGTATTTGTGTCTACTTCAGTGTAGAAGAGGGTGTATGTCCAGGCACGAAGTTGAAGCAGCAGATGATGTACTTTTGCACAGTGGGGTTGCTGAGGCGTGTCTGGGTGTGAAGAGACGTCTCCCAGCACACATTTTAATTTGGTTTTATTTAATGTGAATGTTATAGCGCTAACTTTCACCGAAGGTGTCTGAGCGCCTCTCAATAGGGCCAGTCACCAACATAGTCACTCCAAACGGTGCTGCACAGGAGGAAGAACTGACAAGAGTGCAAGTTACAAAAGAGTACAAAGTACAAGTAGAGGTATAAGACTGCAATACATGGCTGACAGTCATACACAAGAACAAATGTTACGTAAGTAAGGGTGGCACTTGTGCAAGTACCAGAAGCAAACACAATGTAAGAGGTAGCAAACAGTGTGATTCGAGATAAAAGTGACATGTACAGGTTACAAAAGAGTACCAGAAACAGGTAGAAGGATAATACTGCAATAAATGGCGGACTCTCTAACTACAAGAACACTATGGGAAGACACTTCTATTGTCATGGAGAATAGAACTTGCGATAATAAAAAGGTCTTCTGCAGATAATGGAAAGGGCATTAATTGTATTTTGAAGTGCCATTAAAGGAGGAGAACTTGGAGGTCAGTTTGGAGGCCTGAGATGAGGAAGGTTCCTGGGTAGAATGGTAAGGGGTCGAGTTAGGATATGATAATAAATCACACACACCAAAGTGCAATGGTCATTGTCAGGCTCAGCATCTGAATAATTGACTTAATTTCAAGACACAACACTACACTACTACCTCTGTCGTTACACAAGTGCGTGCCACACCCAACTCCTTCCGAGAATGTATAGGGGCAAGCTATTTCTCATAGCTGACAAACAGGCTTGGTCTTGGTAATGTGGGGGGGATTGAGGGCCACTGTCTCATTGCAGAGAATATATAGTGGTATATTGGGGGGCAGGGCTTCTAATAGATGTTTTATGTCTCACATGCAGGAACCGCACTGGAGAACCGCCCGACTCACATGGGGGCCACCAGAACTATCAACAGGTATAAGGGTCATGCACACTGGGGGGGGCAGTGAGCTAGGGTCTGGTGCACCCAGGTTCTCCCCAGGAGTCACTACTGTCCCTGTTTGAGGGCGCGCAGGTTACGCCCCATGTAAGTAATACATTGGTAGTCAACTGGTGAATCTGAGAAGAGAAGGTAGTTCCTGTGCAATAATGGGTTGTTTTCTCTCTTAAAACAACTGATGAGTCTGGGCTATTTGTTGATTTACAAGGAAATAAATTGGGGTGTTCGCTTGATTAGCAATGGCAGAGTGGGGGCAAATCTTGCATCCCCTGTGACAGTATTGTAATGCGTTTTCTTTTAGACAAATGGTGTGTCTGGGCATATCATGCATCCCATGTGCAATATTGGAATGAGTTCTTTTCTACATCAACTGGAGTGCAAGTAATGGGCTCTGATCCTGGCGATCGAGTTAGCAATAGGCTTACCGGTCAGTGCTGGTTAGGGGCTGTTTTCATGGATTTGTTCTCTCTTTCAGAACCGCTCGGGTTTCAATTTATAATGGTCAAACCACGCCTAGCAGTCCGGCCAGCCAGGGCTTGGAGCAGGACAATCACATCAAGTACACATGCACCACTCTGACAAGGACAGGTGGGAACAGAAGCAGGAATTGCCAGGGCGTGCTCCGGGCTAGGAGCCTGAAGGCTGTTCCTGGTTAAGTGCTCTTGGGGCGCAAAGTGGCAACTCGATTCAGACTTCTTGTAGGGGAGAAGTAGAAGCAGTGTTAAGTGTAGCGGTTGTCCAAGTACCATGACCCTCACACCTTAGCCAAGTGGTGCTCAATTACCTTATTCAACCACTGGCCTCAACTCATAGATGACAGGAGGGATAAACACACGGGTAGATTGGCAGTAGACTGGTATGGTAATCATTAGGGGGGTGCCCAGGGGTCTTTTCCAGTAGTTATCTGAAGGTCAGGACTTGTGACACACTATGGGGTTTGCACACAGCAGTGGAGAGGGCATGTCCAGGGGGTCAGGGGCAACGGTATGGTCAAGCCTGGACTTCCGTAAGAGCGACTTCCTGGCCCACGCTGAGACATTCACATAAGTTGCATCATCAGTTTCTTACACTCAGGCCCATTGGCAAGATGGTGATGCGGGATCAATTGCACAGAATTTTGGGCCCGATTTAGCCACACATACTCCCTCCAGGCTGACCCCACTAGGACCTGCTAGCCTGGCTCCGCTTTCGGTCTGGCTGATACAAGACGACTGTCCTGTATTTACGGTGCCAGGCTTTTTGGACTGACTGTGGATATTTAGATACCCTGCTCCATCTGAGCTACGTCAGTCTCATACCTCACCAGGCAGTTTGTCTCCCAAAATATCGTATATATGTTTGTCTCACACAGGCACATTTCGAGATCGGGTTATCTCACAAAGGCTGCCTCAAACCATGGTCTTCTTGGGGTTTCTTGCTGGTCGAATGGGAGTAATTACTGTAAGGGGTCTCCCGTATCCTCATTGTTTTATTGCCAGCAATAAAGTGTCATTCTTAGCCTTAAGGTCACTCATAATGCACCGAAAGGAGGGAAATATCACACAGGACAGTTGAGACCTGGGCGGACATGGATGGGGGCGGCTAGCTCTCAGTTGGCTAGGCAAGGAAGCTATCGCCTCTTCGAGGGTAGCTTAACGGCTAGGGCGGCCGACTCTGAAGCCGGGGACCGAGGTTCGAGTCCGGTGAAAGGCTCAAAATTAACAAGCATTGGAAATGCAATAGGTCTCGCACCATTAGAGTTAGTGCTTTTAGAATTGTTTATGGGTTTTTTTTGTAAATGTTTAGCATTTTTGTTTCCTGTAGCCTATGCTAAAGAATTACAAATAAAAAAAGCCATAAACCTTTCTAACTGAAATGGTCTGAGACCTATTGCACTGTGTGAGGGTGAGGGGTTGAGGGTGAGGGTGAGGGTGGGTGAGGGTGAGGGGTTGAGGGTGAGTAAGGGTGAGGGGTTGAGGGTGAGTGAGGGTGAGGGTGAGTGAGGTGTTGAGGTTGAGTGAGGGTGAGTGAGGGTGAGTGAGGGTGAGTGAGGGTGAGGGGTTGAGGGTGGTGAGGGTGAGGGTGAGGTGTTGAGGGTGAGTGAGGGTGAGGAGTTGAGGGTGAGTGAGGGGTTGAGTGAGGGTGAGGGTGAGTTAGGGTGAGGTGTTGAGGGTGAGTGAGTGTGAGGGTGAGGGGTTGAGGGTGAGTGAGGGTGAGTGAGGGTGAGTGGTTGAGGGTGAGTGAGGGTGAGTGAGGGTGAGGGTAAGTGAGGGTGAGGGGTTGAGGGTGGGTGAGGGTGAGTGAGTGTGAGGGGTTAAGGGTGAGTGAGGGTGAGGGTGAGTGAGGGTGAGACCTAAAAACGACTTGAAAAAACAAGATCACACAGAAAACCAGCTTCTACTTCAAGTTATTTGTTGGAGCCCTCACACCTCTCAGAAAGTAGGCACTCTGAACTTTTTTTTAAATGTATTTTCTTTTCTTTAATGGTACACATTCGCAACTCAAAAGTGTAAAGGAGTTGATAAACCAAAGGAACAGTGAATTATATTTAATTTCGATAATTGTATGGTGGTGCTGAGTGATACTGTGGTGATGCTGAGTGATAATGTGGTGGTGCGGAGTGATGCTGGGGTAGCGCTGAGTGATGATGTGGTGATGCTGAGTGGTGGTGTTGTGGTGCTGAGTGATGCTGGGGTGACGCTGAGTGATGCTGTGGTGGTGCTGAGTGGTGCTGTTGTGGTGCAGAGTGGTGCTCTGGTGGTGCTGAGTGATGCTGGGGTGGCGCTGAGTGATGCTGAGTGATGCTGTGGTGGTGCTGAGTGATGCTGTGGTGGTGCTGAGTGGTGCTGTGGTTGTGCTGAGTGGTGCTGTGGTGGTGCCGAGTGATGCTGTGGTGGTGCTGAGTGATGCTGTGGTGGTGCTGAGTGATAATGTGGTGGTGCAGAATGATAATATGGTGGTGCTGAGTGGTGCTGTGGTGGTGCTGAGTGGTGCTGTGGTGGTGCTGAGTGATGCTGTGGTGCTGCTGAGTGGTGCTGTGGTGGTGCTGAGTGATAATGTGGTGGGTAATTAATAAAACCACTTATGCATAGCTGGGAGCTGCTTTATTGTAAGCAACAGACATGTATTTATACATTTTCCAACCTTGCTGTGACTGTATTTAGCTTTCGCCTATAATATTGTCCCGGTGCAGTTACTACTGTAAAAAGTCATAAAAGAAACTAATACACCGATAGTTTAATGTATAGTATATTAGGCAATGGTTTGGAAATTACAACTCGAGCTCTTACCTAGTCTGTTTTCCATAAAAACGTCAAATATAGGATTGCAACAACAGCAATAAACCCGCTTGCCTCCGTGAGTAGAATTCCTGCTGAGAATACAAAAAAAAATGTCAAGAACGCCCCAGAGATTACATTTTAAAAAGGGGTAAATTGTGTTTTTTAACATTCGTGCAACGCGACTATTTATAGTTCTTAACAAGCTAAATAAGGTTTTTAAAAATATGATAATCTGCTGCTTCTTACCTACTTCGCATGGTTTCCGATCAGTCGGCTGCTGCACACTGCCTATTACAGGCAAAGCAGAGGCGCGCAGTCGGCTCAGATGGCCGGGACACACCTCCAGCATACCAACCCCCAAGGCCAAGGTCTCCCCTTCCAGCAAACCTGATGGAGGAAGTGACGTCGTTCCGAAATTGGCAGTCCGAACAACCACTCGGCAAAAAGCAGAATATGAAGGGACCCTATCGGCTTTCATCGCGTGGGTGGGGCTTTCGCAAATCATGTTTCAGAGAAAGCCGAGGTTGCTAAATAGAATAAATGTGACTGAATGCTGCGGCGCTTTTTTCGGGCTACCTTAGAAACAAACCGTTACCGTTGCGGGGCGGCATGCGGACTGAGACCAGCAGACCAATGTCCAGGGGCAACGAGTACTATAATGGGGGAGGAGGTAATGGAATGGTGCAGGTCGCGTAACGGCCCAATAATTAAAACTGAAAAGTATAAGAGTACTAGTCGGAGATCAAGGGTAAATCACCGTCATATATGGTCTCTGGAGGTATGAGCTGCATAAATTGCAAAACAGAAGGAAAAATAAAATAATGAGCGGCAGAAAGACGGGATGAGTCAGGAAAGTTGGCAACATGACAGACACGAGAGCCTACGAGAACACAGTTAAGATGCATGCTGGGAATAAAACATAATTAGCTATTCACTCGAATCAGGTAGCAAAATCAGCAAGTACCGTTAATGGTGCACAGCCATTGTATTAAAATTGAAGTACACGAAGTTAGCATGAACGTGGATCGGGGTGCCATTTAATGCTGTGGCCTCCTATGTAAGGCAACAAAAAAAATAATTGTCTCTAGGTAAAGGGAAGCCCACAAGATGTGAATTTCACCAAATTCCACCGGTGGCGTCTCAGTTTCTGCCGATCTTAATTCACAACCACTGGTCGGAAGCATAGTCGGAGTGCGTTTTTGGAAAATGCGTTAATTTTATGATAGCGCGTGAAACAATAGCACAATACAATAGGAAAATGTCATCATGAGGATGGAATCATTAAATAAGAAATGGTGATTTTAGTATGCCTACAGCCATTGTCGAGCGAGTTTTCGGGCTATCGGATAAACAAATGACTGCACGAGATGTGTTGATTTTACGATGCTTTCTAAAAATGCCCATGCATTCAAATACCGGGTTGATGTCGAGAGCCAACCATTCTTCCATGCATTGAGGATGAGGTATTGTCAATGTCATGATCAAGATGAATATCTTTAAGCTATGATGGTTTAGACTTCCACGATAGAGGAAACATTTTCTATAGAAAGTTGAGAGGGTTACATGCCAAAATCTAATGTGGAGGAATGGCGAAATCTAAACAAGCTCTCGGCATTGCGTGGCGGGAGGGGGCGGGGGGAACGTCGAGGGCAGGCAGGATGACTCAGGGGAGGGGGCGGAGCGGGGCAGAGCGGCATGTGGGTGTGAAGAAGCCGGGCCTTTGAAGTGAAGCTAAGCTTCACTTCAAAGGTGTCGGAGGAATGCGGGCGGCTGTGCACGCGCTTTTAAGCTCAATGCACATGCGCATTGAGCTTAAAAGTCACGGGCACTGCAAGGAATCGCCACGATTCCTTGCAAGTTAGATAAAGAGTCGATGAGCCCCTATAGTCTCGCTTGCTCGATGCGCATGCGCATCGACAGGCGAGACCTAAAAATGTGTGCCTCTGTAATGCGACTGGTGCGGTTGTAAAGCACTCTGACCCCCGGGGGAGTTTGCGCTATTTGGTAGCTTATTTATTTTATGCAACTAAGAAGTATGCAGTAAGCAAACAGTGGCCTGGTTGAAGATGTGTTGCTCCATTTCTAGATGTGGGCAGGTAATAACAACAGTCTTAATGCGAACTGCAGGCTTCACACGCAGTGGAGGGCACTGGGCTAGGTGCACTAGTAAGCGTGCGGCCCGCGTCAGATTTATTTAGTGGTTATTCAGGTTCTAGGGTGGGGAGATCTTGGGCGGTATTTACATGCCCGAAAGTGCATAGTGAGAAAGTAATAGTGTTCCGAATTGCTCAACTTGATTTTACACCTGAACAGGGTGCTTGGCAAATAGGCACCCTGGGGTCCAACGGGGTGACTGGTCACGATACAGACATAATAGTTACTATGCACGGTGTACTGGAAGGGAGATTGCTAAGTAGGTCTCAAAAGAGCCTTCTCGCATGATGGGGAAAATTAGTGACCTGCCTAGAGAGGTAAGCCTTGTATCTAGGGACAGGACGCCTAGGTAGATAGCTTGGTCGGTGTACACAGGCAGGTGAGTCCAGCAGGAGCCTAGCTAAGTTGCTGCCAGGCAGGGGCTTACACAACTAAGGTGATTACATTAAGGTTGCAAGCATGCACCAAGAAATGGATGCCCAGCCCATCGCCCGTAAGATAACCCAAGTCAGACAACAACACCTGCGCTAGAGCCAGAGTGGCAGGATAGTTCCCAAGGTGGGAGATGGCCATTGTTGTGCCTCACCAGGTCAGCGATAGCTGCTCACACTAGCTGGTGCATGTAAGGGGGCTAAAGGTTAGAAACAGACGGGGGGTACTGGGCCCAAAACCCAATCACAAAGTTAGTGGGGGATAGCAGGCGGTGAGGTGTCTTTAAGGGACGGGCCATGGCATTATAGGGCTGAAGTGGGTGAAACAGCATTGGCAGGGACACAGATGGGTACCCAGCGAATCCACCATGAAAGGGCTATAGCTAGACATGGACCCACTATCTTGTAGTTCGACACCATTACTGGCATAAGTATCGAGGGTCACAGGTGGATAACAGGGTCCGGTCACCTGTAGGTTGGCACTTCACGAAATGTGCAATGTCTTAGGAAGGGACACCTTTCACTATTCCTTCATACCTGTTGTGACCCCATTGTTACGGGCGCCAGGGATAATTTGAACATAACAATGAAGTTGTCTGGTCAATATGGCAAAGTCGGGATGGATATGTTTCTCCTTGACGTGCGGGAGGCACTGGAAGCTGCGGGATGTAAGTGGGGAACTCTGAGGTGGGGGGCTCTGTCATCGACGGCAGCCTCCTCCAGAGCTGTGGTGGAGTTACAGGGCGGTCTGGAGGCAGACTGGTACAGTAAGGGTACCTCTGCGGCAGACTGGTACAGTAAGGGTACCTCTGTCTGGCACAGTCAGGGTGCCTGAGCCACGGACCTGGAGCTGCAGGGAGCTTCCGGGGAAACCGCGACAGCGCCCCGTTAGTCCTTCGGGCGGTTGGGGGGCCTGACCAACCGGGGATGTGCCTTCCCACGCTCCGCCCTGAAAGGGGCGGGAGTATAATGCATGATCACGTGAATCCAGAAGGGGATCAACAAAGGTGCTGCACTGTCTGGGCATAGACCCACCGTGCCGGCTGGCTCTCAAGGCGGACGGGGCAGCAAGGGGCTGCCTGCCCTGGATCGTCCATAAGATAACCCACAGAGATAAAAGCATACTTTTGTTGTATGAAAATAAACCTGCAGCAGTTCTTTACCCACAAGCCATGTGTCCTGTGCAGTCATTACGGAAGTATGTAAGTGTTGGGGAGCAAATGACGGTGTGGGCACTATTGGAATTGAGAGAAAAGGACGGTGAGACAATGGAAGAGGGAGAAGAGAAAATAACTGCGTGGAATGTGTGAGACGGTAGAAGGTTGAGGAAAGGGTGGCTAGACAATAATAGAGAGAAAAGAGAAACTATGTGGGAAAGCAACTGCGAGAGGGAAGGGTGGTCCGAAGGGCGAGCTTTACTGTGCAATCATCGGGGGAGTAGGCAAGAGTATCCAATAACCATGAGACATTACAGTGAAGTGGCTGTCAGTGTGAGTAGACCTGGACCAGTGGAATTCTTTTTTAAGGCATACTCAAAAAAAAGTGGAGGGGTTCCTGTCATACTTTGAAGGACTTTTTGCAGCTACATTCTGGGACCTGCAGCTTTTAACAAACACTATGGACTTAAATGGAAATCGCAAGTGGCTCGTGGCCCGCTAGCGGTTTGCAAAAGTACGCACACGCAAAATGATTATTGTCTTCAGACCAACACTACACTCGGCTTGCGTTTCCGGTTCCTCATAGTCGCAGTGTGAAATCAGAAATGCAGCAGATATGTATTCCCTCAAAGGAAACGCAAAGCTCTTTCTGAAAGACGTTACCTTCCAGACAGCTGAATCTTTCACGACAGGGATCATGCTTTCCAAGTTGTGCAGAGGTAATTCTGATTAACCATAGAGTTCAACACGAGGTTTCAACGCAACTAATGGTAGAGGTGTGCGGACTGCGCCTCCCCCATGCAGCAGGGATATGCAGAACCAAGCTTTCAAGTCGCCTTTGTCAGCATGGCTCTTTAGCTTGGAAGTAATTATAGGAAATTAGAACAGGAAATAGCGTAGATGGAAAGCGTTTCTCAAGTGGAAATTAGCACATGCGGTTCTGCAAACATTCTCATCGGGGTAACTCTAAAAACACATCACTTGAACAGCGAATGAGACGTGAAATGTTTTAGGTCACCTGCCTTATATGGGATTTAAAGGTCAATAACTAATTAGAAATAATGGTCTCACTCCGAAGATCTATTAATAAACCTCTCAGCTCTTTAAATGCATTCTGTACGCCGCCACAGCAGGCGTTCTTAAATATCCGATAAAGGGAAACCCTACTGAAAGGATTCGTGCTGTTGCAGGGAAATTGGTTCTATTTGTAACCCCACACGTCATGGACTTTAACTCACAGAATGCCAATGCACTGCTCAGAGTGAGATGACCTGCCCTGAATGATAACTCCTCCTTACTTACATACAACGCCGGCGTTGTTCATGTTAAGAAGGGGGCTGGGTGAGGTGCAGTAGGCCCCTGCCACTGAAAAAGAATGTATGCTCAGCTAGCGGCCTCAAAAGTCGCAAAGTCAGATAGTGAAGCCTCTAGGTTTCATAAAAGGTTAATGCTCCCTAAAAGCACGTATATTTCTTCTTCGTCCTGAGGAAAACGAAAAAACCGAAAGAAGCGCTGAACTTCCTAAGTCTAGCATGCCAGCTACGTACCCTTTTAAATGAGCACCATTAGACATGTGCGGTATTTAACGGATTCAGTGAGGTTCGTGGCACCATGCCAACAGCCATGGGCGTCCGCAGAAATGTTTCCGGGGGGGGGCAACATTTTAACTTCATCACTCGCCTTCCGGGGGGGGGCAACATTTTAACTTCATCACTCACCTTCAAGGCACGTTTAATGCAGACGGCCCATTGTCATTCTTTATGTGATGATCAGCAGCAGAGAGAATGACAATGGGCCTGTCCACAGTCTGCTCGAGGTCGGGGAGGGGCTGCTGCAGCATCTAGAGTTCAAAGACAAGTGCAAGAGGTCCCAAGTGAGAGAACATTTAAACTCCTGGGGCTTCTCGCAGGGGAACAGCCTGCTGTAATCTTGAACATTACGGACCAAAAGGAATGGGACTGGCGATCCATGGGGGGCAAGCGCACCCCCTTGCCCTCCCCTGCGGACGCCCATGCCAACAGCTACATGGTGCCTTCCTTGTGGATGGTGACATTATGCTGGCAGCTCCCAGTGCCCGGAGAGCTCACAACGCAGGAGGCCTAGCACCATTGACGTCAGCTGCGCGCACACACCGCACGTCGATGCCGCCAAGACCGACGCGGCATTACCACACAGTCACAGGCAAGTCCAGGCAGATCTCGGGAGCCACGGGGCTGGGAACACAGAAAAACCTGCATTAGGAAGCGGGATTACCTTTTGTGAAACTCTTCAAGCAAACGTTGCCACTCTTGTGTAGCAGGGCTGGAAGTTGGTAGACCTATCAGCAGAGAATCTGAAATTAATGAGCAGCGCCAAAACACACAAATGGCAAATAATCCAGCTTGGGATCTAGCAACTATGTAGTGTCTCTGAAAAATAGCTCAGTGGCTTGAAGCACCGGATATGGAGATCTGAATAGCTGGCAGGTCGAGCAGAACCCTAGGACTTAATGAAAGAGCCTTTCCCCCTCGCAATGCTGGCATAAGACTTAACAGGATGTTGGGCAACAGTAACACTAGTCAGTGGCGAAATTAAGACAAATGGCTATCTATGAGCAAAATCAACAAAGATGACAGGTTTGGGTACAACTAGTATTCTCCCTCTTCGGACAAGAATCCAAACAAAAGAAAGAAGTTCACTGCCTGCATGCTCGTAGTTGCCAACTGGTTGAAAACCAATCTTCGTCAAGAACACCTCACAATACTTGCAGTCAAGCGCTCTAAAAGTAAAAAAAAAAAGCATTGGCCGTGAAGGTGACGCAGCCGCACTGCCGTGAAAGTGATGCGGCCGCAAAAGTGAAAGTGATCGCGGGCTCTAAGGGTGCCTGCGAGATGGCACCTGGGCTTGTAAGCAAGTGCCCGCGCGTGTATCCGCAAGCTCAAGGTAGCCACAAGCAAAAGCGTGTGGTAGCATTTTCTGAAGCCCATTTACTAAAAGTCTCGCCAGGTAGCGCCTGCGCTGGCTCAGGCGAGACCTAAAAAGAGAATTACGGGGGCCTATAGACCAGCGTGTGATGAGGAAATAATCAAACTATTGAGGATTAATACCTCGAGGATGCCTATTTCCATTCTGCCACATATTTTAAAGGGTACACGGCTATGAACAAAAGCCCAAATATAAATGCATGTACAAATAAAAAAGAAAATAAGAGGCACAAACAATGAAATCTCGGTCCAGTCAAAGGATAAATAATGCGTCTCTTGGGGAAGTGGAGTGCACAGGATGAATTATGATTTTACAAGATATACAGACTGCCTACTTCCATTCTAGCACACTGTTTCAGAGGTACAAATGTGGCTGAAAATTTATCTACAATTATACATCTGAAGGACACACAGCTCTCATGAGATTGTAGCAGTGCAATTGGACACACAAAGTAAATGCTTATCTGGAAAGGCAGAATAAGCGTGAGGGCTGGTTTGAAAATTCTATCGCAAGGTGTTCAGTTTTCAGGAAAATGAGCATTGATAGGAGGAGGTTCAGTCAGGTGCAAGGCAAGTCAACTGTGCATGGCTTGCGTCCAATTCTTTAAAACCATTTTGTATAGAATCAAAACGGAACATCCATTTGCACTCTCTTACTTTTAAAAACATCTGTCACAGTGGCCTCGTGTGTGGTGGCTGTTGTATTGAAGAAGTGAATTGCGTTCCGTCGGTTTCCGATAGAGTGTTATGTATAGTAGATTGTCTTCATTGCTGATGGTGATATCAAGAAAATCAGTCTTCTGTGAATCGAAACGCATGGTGAACTGTGTATCTTCACTTTTCTGGTTCAGCCAAGTATTGAAGTGGCCCAACTCTGTAGTGTCCCCTGTCCAGATCATCAGGACGTCATCTATGTACCGTCACCACAATGACACTTGGGTGTTGAATGGATTGGTGGTGTCAAATACATATGAATTTTCAAAATCGTCCATGTAAATAATGGCTAGGTCAGGTGCAAAGGGCGCTCCCATTGCTACGCCTTTGGTTTGTAGATAGTAGCTACCTTGAAAGAAAAATACATTTTTCATCATTGCAAGCTTGAGTAGTTGGATGATGAACTTTGTGGGTAATGCAACAAGGGCTGTTCTTCGGTCAAGGACTCACTCCATTACCTCTAGGGCTGGTTCTTGTGGAATACTTGTGTACAGTGGTACGATGTCCATAGTGACAAGTATCTGTTTAGCTGGGTTAAAGGGTCGTTGATCAGCTAGATTAATGTTCTCAATAGTGTCCCTCAAGTATGCCCTCGTCGTCTCAGTAAGTGGCTTCAGGAACGCATCCACATACTTACAAAGGGGTTCCAGTGTGGATCCACAGCCCGAGATGACTGGGCGTCCTTATGGGTTTTTGCATATCCTTGTGAATTTTAGGCAATGTGTAAATCGTCGGCAAATGGGGCTGCTTTTTATTCAAGAACTGAAATTCTAATTTAGAGAGGAAGCATTGCTCCAGACCTTCTTTGGTGATTACCATGATCTCCTTCTCAAGCTCTCTTGTGGGATCACTACGTTGTTTCCTGTAGCTGATCCCATCCTGCAATTGATTAGTGATCTCTGTTCTGTATTAGGTGACGTCTTGGACCACAATCGCGCCACCTTTGTCCGCCGGTTTAATCACAATTTCTTTGTTAAGTCCCAATGCCATAAGAGCTTCACTTTCCATCTTGGATACATTGTAGGTGACATGTTTCCGGCTGTTGAATACTCTCAAAACGTCTCTAAGGACTACACTTTTGTAGGCGAGGATTTTATTAGACATGGCATGTGCTGTAGGGATGAAAATGGATGAAATCCTCAATCCCGCCTGAGTAAATGTCCATGTAAGCGAGTGCGATTAAGTTTTTTCTCTAGACGTTCAAGGCGTGCAACCTTGTCATTAAGTGTAAAGTCAATATTGGGAGTGGTGGATTACAGAAAATTATTCAAAGGGTCCTTTAATTAATTGATTGATATAATCCTCTGTATAGGATAAAGTCTTGTACTCTGTCATATTAAATCGGGAGTAAATCCACAAAAACCTTGCAGGTAAGCACCTGTTCAGGTTCAGTTACACAAAAGGGTAAACCCAGACAAGTCCTGGGACCTGTGTAGAATACAGTACAGAAAGGGTGTGGTCCCAGTCTTACAATTAAAAAAACACATATTTAAATGCCAGCTGGCATTAATTCAAATACACAACACAATAAAGAGATCAATATTATTTAATCATATTGAGCATCAGAATAAATCTGTGACAGCGTATTATATCAAGTGCCCCACGAAGTGGGGGTATGAAAGGGGAAATAGTAGGGTGCGCTTTGTGAGGATTGGGGGAGTGAAAGAGAAAGGTAGTTACATCAAATACATTACAATTAGAACCGGCTTTACTCGGCAATACAATAATCATGGAGACATGTAAAAGGCCATTGTTTGTAATACACAATCACAGTGAAGCAAGCACTGTTGATCAAACTGGCATAGGGCAGTGATGTAGTTAACTACCCTTCATTTTCACTCCCCTAGAAGAACCCTCACCCACCAACCTAGTTGGTGGCATGCTTCATCATCGGGTTCCCATCTGAGTAGCCAAATGCTACCCAGCTGTGCTGCGATGCCTGATTACAGCGGAGTGGGAATCTTTTGTTGTGTGGTGGTGTGTGGTGAAGTAGTGAAATTTAAAAATATCTCTGGGATTTATTACTGACCAATTTTTTATTCCCAGCGGCCCAGGATATGCTAAAAACAGAGAAGAGGATACTCCGTGAAGATTAATAATTGGTCTTCATTATCCTGCTGGTCAACATGTTTCAGCCTCTTTGGAAAAAATAATTTGAGGCTTTCTTCAGGACCACAATAGAGTGAAAGAGTGAAGTAAAAAAGTGCAGGTTACGATAAGCCCTGGCACACATAAAACAATATTCACAGTCAATCACTTATACTAAGAAAGAAAATATTTGCATATGTTGATGAGTTTTAATGTCTTCTTTAAGTTTCTCCAGCCAACACGTGTTTCGTCGATCGGGACAAGAGACCCGTGACTTCCTCAGGGCTGTATGTTTACTGGAATGCTCTATGAGCCTTCTGGCTGGTTATAATTCCGTCTCAGCCTAATCGTGGCTGGGAAATTCAAAAGTTGTATGATTTTTTCTGTTTTCAATATATCTGTGGGTCCGACACCCATATATTGATGCAGTGTTCTTGGGTCCATATTAGTACGGTATTATAAGTACATCCGCGATGCTCTATGTGTGGCAGCGTCTCTCTTAACCTCCGACCACGGCACCACAGTTTGGCCGTGTTGGAGGCTTTCTTCAGGACCACAATAGAGTGAAAGAGTGAAGTAAAAAAGTGCAGGTTGCAAAAATTACGCCACGTGTATATATTTACAGCACACTTGTTAAGGTGTGTTGTGCATGCTGTGGTTAGACCGTACTTATGGACCCACTGCTAGGATTTACATTGACTATGGAATTTGTGTAGCTTGTCAGATCCCGG
This sequence comes from Lissotriton helveticus, assembly GCF_964261635.1. Taxonomy (NCBI): domain Eukaryota; kingdom Metazoa; phylum Chordata; class Amphibia; order Caudata; family Salamandridae; genus Lissotriton; species Lissotriton helveticus. The sequence goes on from NC_136065.1 coordinate 1,739,695,820, forward strand.
GAGGAGCGTACACCTTTAGTCAAACATTCGTCAAGGTAGAGCGCCCGCATCCACACCTACTCCGGTCTCCTCGGGATCCCGATGATGTATTTGCTTTCATCAATTCCAAGGTAACGTTCTTCGTTGGTCTGCTTGACTCCAGGCCCGAGGCAGCGCACTTCGCGGTCGGTGCCGTACTTTGGGATTTCCACCGGTCACGACGTCGGTATTATTTGTTGCTACAAGCTATATTTGAGTGAATAACCTATTTTTAAGGATACTTTGGATACTGTATTGTGGATTTTTGTCGTCTGTTCTTGTTTTAAAAATAGATTAAAAAATGTTTTTTCGAAACTGGCATGGTGTCCATTTGTAGTTTTTTCACTGTATTACTGTGTGTGTTCACAAATGCTTTACACACTGCTCTGAGATAAGCCTGTCTGCTCGTGCCAAGCTACCAAGGGGGTGAGCAGAGGTTATTTTAGGAGTGTATCCCCCTTACCCTGACTAGAAGCAAGGGCCCCTATTTGGACAAAGGTACCTACCTCTGTCAACTAGAGACCCCCATTTCTAACATTGGTGGCAGTGAAGGGATCCTTGACTTGCATTTGTGATTGGTGTACACTACTATAGAGTGCAGGCCATTACGCGACCACATACATTTCTGTAGAGTTTTTTCCGTGGAACTTCTATTTTTTTTAGAACTGCCAATTTTTCACCATGAGCAAAGCAGCATCCACTGCATCTGTGGATACTGAGTTTGAAGAAGAGAGGGTTGATACCTACACTGTGCCACACCTCAAAGCTGTTTGCAAGAAATTTAAAATCTCTATAAGAGGCCTCACTAGAAAAGAGGAATACCAAAAGGCACTGAAGGCCTGGTTGGAATCTAGGAATGCCAGTGAGCATCCTGAAGAGACTAGGGAGGAGGCAGATAATTTAGATGGGCAGCAGGAGGGGCCATTGGGCTGACTGGGGGTAAAGTGCCTTCCAGGGTGGCAGCAGTGTTTCTTCAAAGGGCCCGTCGCCAGAAGAGTTGGAGGACAGAGAGAGAGGCAGAGTGCATGAGATGGAGTTAGCCAAGCTCAAACTGGGGAGCCAGTATATAGAGAATAAGAAATTGGAGTTGGATAATAAGAAGTTACCCATGGAGGAGAAAAGAATGCTTTTAGAGCATGAGAGAGTGTTGAGGGAGCTGAGCTGAAAGCAAAGAGCTTAGAGATCACTCTCTGTGGTGGCAGCACACTATCAGTGCCTGTAGAAGGAAAAGTCCATTACCAAAGATGTTATTAAGGACTTTATGAATCATGAGGACAATGGGCAGTGGTTTAAGGCCTATGAGGTAGCAATGAAGTCCCACTGGGTCCCTGAGGGAGATTGGATAGCGGGGTTGTCTAGCCGCTTTATTGGTGAAGGAAGGGAAACCTTGCTAGCTCTGCCCATTGAGGAGCAGATTTCCTATGCCCCCATGAAGGAAGCCTTAGTAACCAGGTATATGTTGACCCCAGAGCTTTAAAGGCAGAAATTTAGAAATTGCAAGAAGCTGGAGTCTAATACCTGGGTGGAGTATTTGTCTTTTTTTTGCAGAGCATTGGATGGTTGGGTGAAGGGTAGCAAAATTAATGATTTTCAGGCGCTCTATGATTTGGTTGCATGGGAGCACTTGTCCAGTAGTAGTTTGCCAGAGCTATGCCAGCACCTGATTGACAGTAAGCTGACTGATCCCAGGAAGCTTGCTGTGGAGGCGGACCGCTGGGTCAGTACCAGGGTCCACAAGAGTCATGTGGGAGACTTTGCCAAAAGTGGGCAGGGTCCCCAGGAGAAGAGTGGGGAGGGGACAAAGGTAAACAGAAGGAGTTCCAAAAAGGGCCCAAAGTAATCCCAAAGGGAACCAAGGTAAGGGTTCCCAGTCTCCCATTGAGAAGAGACCATGAGTCCCGACAGGTAAACCTGTTCAAAGGGGTCCCATGACATGTTTTAGTTGTAGTCAGGTGGATCACTTCCAAGGATGTCCCAAGTGTCCAAATCAGCATAGGGTTGCACAGTATCCATTTCAGTCACAGTTTACAGTTACAATTGTATTTACAAATCTCGATCTCCAGAGCCACACTTGATGCGGGTTGTACCAGCAGGCCACAACGCCACACTTGTTGCGGGTTGTACCAGCAGGCCACAACCCATCTCTATTGCCTCCAATTTGAAGTATCTACCAGGCATCTACCTCTAGACGCGGCCACCTTGGCACTGCTTTGTGCACTTTCTTGCGTACCAGTTCTCACATAGTTGCTTCTTACCAAGCACCGGAATCTCTGGTAGGGCCGGAGAGTCCGGGACCACCAGCAGGACAGCCCCCTCTCCCGCCAGCCCGGAGCCCCATTGACTGCCTCCCTGTTCCAGGATCAGAAAGTCCCCGCCAAAAAGGAGTCCCCGCCATTTCTTTGCCCGGGACCCCGCCACAGGGCGAGGAGCCTACTGGCGCTCTCGCCCTCCTCCCAAAGGGAAGGGGTTAAAAACAAGAAAGCCTTGTTAAGTAAAATGGTCTTTTACAGACCTGTGAAGTACTCAGGTGCGGCTGCAGTAAGACAAATGCCAGAACACAATAGCTCCTCTCCCCCCACTTGAGCCAGGCAGGGGGCCTGGTGTTGCTCTGGCCCTTTGGCCATTCACACCTCAGCTCCCCATTCTCTTGTCTGTCTTCGCCCCCTGCACTCTGTGTTGCACTAAACAGTGGGACACTTCTCAGAGAGAGGAGCCATGTATATCTTCAATCATTCACATAGTGAAGACAATTGATTCGGCTGTAAAGATCTGGAGGAAAGGGAACAGAACGTCTCCCGAATCCCCTGAGGTCGAGGGTCTTCTTCCTTTACTCCTAACAACTGACCCACAAAATGCAGGAATAGCTTCCACTGCTGTTTTGCCATGGCATGGTTCTCCATCTTGCTGGGGCAGTGAAAGTGAAGGACATAGCATGAGAGAGAGCACTGCACGTACTTATGGCTTCTGGTCACTGCCTAATCATTCGGTCCCCTGCTTACTTCACTGATGCAGACATTAAAATTGGTAGACGTGAGCTGGGCTCATCTTTTATCTGAACTCTAGCCGAGTGCTTGATTCTGCCTCTGCAGCTTCATGGCTAGGTATCATCCAAGTTTTAATAGGACTTGTGTTCTGACTTCCTATCAGAGAGATATGGCATCATTCGTCTAGGGGCTGTATACTAGCAAATGCTTAGTTTTCATGAGTGTCCAAGGTCACTCCTAAGCACTCAGTGCACCTTGACATTAGGGTATGTACAATGTCCCTTCTTACTTGCTTCTTAAATATATTCTTATGGCAATCAATCAATCAATCATAGCATTTATGAAGCGCGATATATACCCGTGGGGTTTCAAGGCGTTGGGGGGGTATCCCTACTGCTCGAACAGCCAGGTCTTGAGGCGTCTTCCGAAGGTCAGTAGGTCCTGCGTCTGCCGTAGGCATAGGGGGAGCGTGTTCCATGTCTTGGCAGTGAGGTGGGAGAAGGATCTGCCGCCAGTGGTGGCTCTGCGGATGCGGGGGACGGAGGCGAGGGCAGGGTCGGCGGATCGTAGCTGGCGAGTGGGGGTGTAGAAGTTGAGGCCGCTGTTGAGGTATGCCGGTCCGGTGTTGTGGAGTGCTTTGTGTGCGTGGGTGAGGAGCTTGAAGGTTACTCTCTTGGTGACAGGGAGCCAGTGCAGGTGTTTTGGGTGCGGGGTAATGTGGATGCGTCGTGGGATGTCGAGGATCAGCCGTGCAGATGCGTTCTGGATGCGTTGGAGCCGTTTGAGGAGTTTTGCCGAGACTCCTGCGTAGAGGGTGTTTCCGTACTCAAGTCTGCTGCTGACCAGGGCCTGGGTGACCGTCCTTCTGGTTTCGGTGGGGATCCACTTGTAGATCCTGCACAGCATGCGAAGGGTGTTAAAGCAGGAGGAGAAGATGGCGTTGACCTGCTTTGTCATAGAGAGGGTGGAGTCGAGGATGACCACTAGGTTGCGTGCGTGGTCGGTGGGTGTGGGTGCTGTTCCTAGTGAGATTGGCCACCAGGAGTCGTCCAAGGCCGAGGGGGTGGGTCCGAGGATGAGGACCTCTGTCTTGTCTGAGTTCAGCTTCAGTATGCTGTTTCTCATCCAGTCTGCGACGGCCGTCATTCCCTCATGGAGGTTGGTTTTGGCCGTGTGGGGATCTTTGGTGAGGGAGAGGATCAGCTGGGTGTCGTCTGCGTAGGAGATGATGTTGAGGTTGTGCAGTCGGGCGATGCGGGCGAGCGGGGCCATGTAAACGTTGAACAGCGTGGGGCTGAGGGAGGAGCCCTGGGGTACGCCGCAGATGATTTCAGTGGCTTTGGAGCGGAAGGAAGGGAGGCGGACGCTCTGTGTTCTGTCGGATAGGAAGGAGGTGGTCCAGTCCAGGGCCTTTCCTTGTATTCCTGCGTTGTGGAGGAGTGTGCATAGGGTGTGGTGGCAGACTGTGTCGAAGGCGGCCGACAGGTCCAGGAGGATGAGGGCTGCGGTTTCCCCGTCGTCTAGCAGGGTTCTGATGTCATCTGTGGCGGCTAGGAGGGCTGTCTTGGTGTTGTGGTGGTGGCAAAATCCGGACTGGGATGTGTCTAGGATGTTGTTTTCCTCGAGGAACCTGGTCAGTTGTATGTTGACGGCCTTCTCGATGACTTTCGCCAGAAAAGGGAGCAGGGAAATGGGACGGACGTTCTTGAGGTCCTTGGGGTCAGCCGTGGATTCTTTCAGGAGGGCGTTGATTTCTGCGTGCTTCCAGTCCACCGGGAAGGTCGCCGTTTCGAGGGAGCAGTTGATGGCCTTCCGGAGGTGGGGTGCGATGGTGGTGCTGGCCCTGTTGAAGATGTGATGTGGGCGGGGGTCTGTCGGGGAGCCGGAGTGCACGGAGTGCATGATTTTGATGGTGTCGCTGATGTTGATGTTAGCCCAGGCGGTCAGGCGGTTGGTGTGGGTGGTGGTCGTGTGGGTCTCGGTGATGGCTGGGGCGGGCGTGGTGATGAAGCTGTCGTGGATGTTTGCGATCTTGCGGTGGAAAAAGGTGGCGAGCGAGTCGCACAGTTCTTGTGAGGGGGATGTCGATTGCGCTGGAGGTGGGGTTGGAGAGTTCTTTCACGATGTTGAAGAACTCTTTGCTGTTGTGTGCATTGTGATCTAGCCGGTCTTTGTAGGAGGTTATCTTGGCGGCTCTAATGAGGTGGTGGTGGTTGCGGTTGGCGTCCTTGTGCGTAGTGCGGCTTTCCAGGGTTAGTTCGGAGATCCAGATCTTCTCTAGCTTCCGGCAGGTTTTCTTGGATGTTTGCAGGTCTTGGGAGAACCCGCTTGCTTTCTTCCTGGTGTGGCTGGTGGAGGGGTTCTTGATGGGGTCCAGGGCGTTGGCGCAGTCTTCGATCCAGTGTTGTAGGCTGTGGCGTCTGGGTCGGTCGGTTCTGCTGGCAGGAGGTGGGCGAGGGTGGCGTTTAGCTGATCGTCGGTGACTTTGCTCCAGTGGCGACGGGGCATCTGTTGGTTGCGGGGGGGGGGTGACCGGTTTCCGAAAGGTGAAGTGGATGCAGCAGTGGTCGGTCCAGTGGAGTTCGGTGGTGTGGTTGAAGGGGACGTGGGTGCTGGCTGAGAAGATGGGGTCCAGCGTGTGGCCTGCAGAGTGGGTGGGTGTCGTGGCGAGTTGCCTTAGACCGAGGTTGGCAAGGTTGTCGATCAGGGTGGAGGAGTTGGGGTCATTGTTGTTCTCGAGGTGGAAGTTCAGATCCCCGAGGAGGATATAGTCCGAGGAGGCGAGGGCGTGGGCGCTGACGAGATCGGCAAATGCATCGCAGAACTGTGGTCAGGGTCCGGGGGGCCTGTAGACGAGCGTTCCTCTGAGGGTAATGTTGGGGTCGGTGTGGATCTGGAAGTGTAGGTGTTCGGCGGTGCAGAGGGTGTCGGCGTCAGTGGTGGAGACATTGAGGGTGTTCCTGTGGATGATGGCGATTCCTTCTCCTAGTCCGTTGGTGCGGTCCTTGCGGATGATCTTGTATCCTTCCGGGATGGCTATGGCAACGTCCGGTGCCGAGGAGGTGTTCAGCCAGGTTTCGGTCAGGAAGGCGACGTCTGGGGTGTGGGTGTCGAGTAAGTCTCAGAGTTCCACGGCGTGTTTCCTGGCGGAGCGGGTGTTGAGGATGATGCATTGCAGGTGGTTGGCTTGTTTGGCGGGTGCGTTGGCGGGCCGGATGCTGGTGTAGCTGCAGTTCCGGCAGGAGAGGATCCTGTGGGTGTGCCTTGGGTTGGCCAGGCAGCAGGTGCTAGATCGTCCGGTGTTGAGTGTGTGGAGGTTGCTGTTGGTGTATTAGAGGCGGATGTTGTGGCGGTCGCGGGAGCCAGGGGTTCTGGCTCTGCGCTCGGTCCAGGTGATGGGCGCAGACGGGCTTGCCTTAGGCGCACCTTCGGCGCGCCCGCTGCGCGTGTCCGTTTTGCGCCCGCTTCGCTGTCTGCATATGAGCAGGTCGGGAGGGAGGAGCAGCTGGGTGGCAGGAGTGGGGCAGCGGATGGACGTCTGGGGGCGGGGCCGCAGGGGAGGTCAGCGGCAGGAAAACCGGGGAGGAAACTGGTGCAGCTGTGGGGCGGGAGAATCCGGTGGCAGGGCTAGCAGAGGCGGCGGGAATGCGGCAGGCAAAGAGGAGCAGCAGAGACCAGGTCAGAGACCGGGCAGCAGCGTGGGGGTGACCTGACCTGAATGCGGGGATGAGGGTCTATATACTAGAATTACGTAATTGTGAATATGCTTCGGACAACTGCAGTCAGATCAGTGTTACATTGTGAGATCCTGCCTGCCATCTCATGCTACTGTGCCCATCCCCATAGTAACATTGGCCCGTTGACTATCTTCAACAACAAAAAATCCCACCCATTTTATGGCAGCCATCTTGGTTACGTTATGCCACGGTGAAACGATCTGGAGTCATTACTGGGAAGCCTTAAGGACAAGACACTTCTAGTTTTCACCACTGATCACCAAGTTAACTGCTCTATTAACATGGGTGTGCATTAAAAACTTTAGCACATGATAAAAGGTAGTGTGCATGTGGTACTGTTCTAGAATTGTAAACAAAATAAGTATGCTTCCTTACAAAACAAACCTCTTCTTGAACATTGACCTATACTGACCCGATAACCTGTATTAGAAACCAAAATATACCCGATACCTAGAAATAAACCTTGCCTGCATAACCACGTGCACCACTGGAAAAGTGAATGAAATGTCTATATACTGGAATTACGTACTTGTGAATATGCTTCGGACAACTGCAGTCAGATCAGTGTTACATTGTGCGATCCGGCCTGCCATCTCATGCTACTGTGCCCATCCACATAGTAACATTGGCCCATTGACTATCTTCAATAAAAAAAAATCCCATCCATTTTATGGCAGCCATCTTGGTTACGTTATGCCACGGTGAAACGATCTGGAGTCATTACTGGGAAGCCTTAAGGACAAGACACTTCTAGTTTTCACCACTGATCACCAAGTTAACTGCTCTATTAACATGGGTGTGCATTAAAAAAGTTAGCACATGATAAAAGGTATGGTACATGTGGTACTGTTCTAGGATTGTAAACAAAATAAGTATGCTTCCTTAAAAAACAAACCTCTTCTTGAACATTGACCTATACTGACCTGATAACCTGTATTAGAAATCAAAATATACCCGACACCTATAAATAAACCTTGCCTGCAAACCACGTGCACCACTGGAAAAGTGAAAAAAATAAAGGGAGTCTAAGCAACCACTGCCCTACAGGGGCCAGACGTATCAAAATGTTTCCGCATTTTGGATCTCTGGAGAAATGTGTTGAACCATAAGTTCCCTAGTGTTTATTATTTCTGCTCAACAGGAAGAACATATGGTTTTAAAACCTACACTGGTAGAGGTTCCTTACAAAGCACAGGGTCTGGAGAAAAACACTAACAGTACACAAGTGCTGTGCCGCAGGTGTATCCCATGTTTGCCCTGCACGTATTGAAATCAATGTTGATGCCATTCATTCTGAATGGATAAAACGCTGATCAATGTCCAAACCGACAGTAATGACCAACTTTAATCATTGCCCCATCCTTCCAAGCAAGGGATGACTTCCTAAGCCTACCTTCAGTGCAAGGACTTCTGCAGACAACCAGGACTCTTGCAGTGAAGAACATTGAAACCTGAAACAGGGGTCCCACTGATACTTGGTCCTTTTAAAGCAACAAAGAAGAAATTGGCACAGAAGCTGAAATATACAAGTACATCTTTATTAACCTCAAATGAGTGAGACTTTGTCACATAGAAGCCTTAGCAACTGAATGAGGCAGTACTGAAAACTGGGGCTTTATATATGCTTAGGGTTACATAGTAAGCATAAAACCAAGGGGCAGTCCTGGCTCATGTAAGCATGCAAAATTACTAAGATGGGCATACAAGATCTGCTTGCTCAACAAAGTGAGAGGAGAGTTACTTCTCCATGCAGCAGCAATAATAGCCTGACAGTTATACTAGAGAAGCAGGTGCATTCTACTAGCTATGCCCTTCTGGGCATGTGCGTTGGTGGAAGATGCTAAATATAATTTGTCTGTAGGCAGACTTCAAGAGCAGTTAACACTGAGGGAGGACAGAGCACATGGCGAGCACATGGCAAACAAAATGGCTGCCAGGAATACAAAATGGCTTTCAGCTCATGCTAACAAATCCGTCCAATATTTAACAGATAGTCCTTTTAGCATGAGCTAAAGACATTCCTATGATCCAGTAGGAACATAGAAAATATTGGCACATACATTTTTATATTTTTATCAATTTCCTAATTTATTGCTAGGTGGGCATTTTCCATTCTAAACATTTCATTAAGCGGGTATATGTAAGCTATAAGCAGGAATACAAAGGGAACGGAGCATTGGGTCATAATTAACCTACAAATAGCAGGAGAGAGTAATGACCACTATTACAAACAGAAATGTCATTTTTCTAGTCCTAAGCTAAAGCAAATACTAAAATCATCTAGTAAACATGGAAAGGGGCGACCACTCGGTCCCCCCGAACGTATGGATGGGTGCCCCGAACCTCCCGGTAAACCATTTTGGGCGGGGTGGGCGTAGCCCGGCTGGTATGCCCGAAGCGGCGTAGCCGGGGCGCGCCTTTCCCCCGCCCAAGAGGGGTTGCCCTAGACACCTCAACGGAAGACGACCACGCCCCGTAGGCGTACCGGGGACGGGTACACGCCCTCCCGCAGAAGAATAAAGGAGCGGGAATCCAGAGGAGCGTCCTCTTGTTCCTCGGATCGGAAGGCTGCACCCACTCGTTGCCCGTGAGCCCTCGACGGAACAAGCAGCAATTTTGAACTTGGTAATCGTGTTTTTTCTCTTTCAGTTTCGAGGCTCACAGATTTCAGGACCTCGTGGATCGACCAAGGGCGGAAGACTCGAAACCATGCCTAACAAGAAAGCAGTAAAGGGTTCCGAAACGGAGAGGGTGTTACGCCTGTTGTCGAACCGGATGGCTTGTATGGACCGAAAGCTCGGACAAGTACAATCGCTCGGGAGAGGTTTAGCGGAAGTGAAGAAGCAATTGGCCGCATTGAACGACCCAGGTCATCCGAAAAAGGTAATAGGCCCGGCCTTGCCGGGAGTCGTCCCCGGGGTAAGAGGGAAGCGGGTCAAAGAAAGGGCGGTTTCGGGGGGGGGGGGTCCCGGTCCCAGAGGTACCCCCCATCGCCCCCGTCGTACCGGCTGGTAACCCGGTTCAGAAACCAGATTTAGGCCAGCCTATCCCGGTGGTGATCACCTCGACCGAGGATGATGAAATGCCCCCTGAATTGGCCGCACAGTTGACGGCATGGCTCAAAACAAAGGTGGGGGGCACAGTGACCCTGGGTGATCCGGCCGAAGAAGCCAGAGTATTAATGAAGCAGTTGCGACAATCGAGAGATGTCGCAAAGGCGATTGTTCCTCTTGTTCCCCCACAGGTGGCACCTGGAGTACCAGCAGCTGGTCAGGAAAAGACGGCGGCAGCAACGGCCGATCCGGGTAAACTCGCATTGCCGATGGCGGGGAAGGGCTCAATACCCTCAAGGCGGGAAAAGGTTGCACAGCACATTCCCATGGCCACGAAAGAGTTAATATGGGGAGACAAGTATGTCAACATGTTTTCATTGTTAACTGACCATCGCGAGATGGAGTATGCTAAAACGCAGAAAGATTTGTGGCACCCGAGTGTCTGGCGCGCCAAGATGGCCGAGTTCAGGGTTGACGAGACAGTGACGAACTGGGTTAAGGCCTTCTCTATATTTACCGCAGTGATGGGGGAACATAAACCCGAGGTTATGACTGATTTGATTTGCTATCAGAATCGCATTATGGATTTCTATTCAATGTATGAGGGGGAAGAATGGAAAGGCTATGACATGAAATTCCGTAAAGCAAAAGAATATGATGCTTCTTTGTCTTGGGATTGTTTGGACTCGGTGTCATGGCACAAACAGCTCCTGCCAGGGGCGACAGGTACGTCCTCGCCAGGCGGGAGCGGGTCCGGAGTGGTCCGCCAAAAGCCCGGGGTGCCCTTTCGAGCAGGCACAGGGGGGGGCTACCAGCCTAGAGTTGGCGGGAATGGCGGAAAAGGGGGGGTCTGTTGGGGCTACAATAGAGGCAACTGTAACAGACCACAGGGGACATGCAAGTTTAAGCATGTGTGTGCCGGTTGTGGGAATTCCTCACACCCAGAAAGTGCATGTAGATCGAAAATTAGCGGGACGGGGGGTAAAGGCGGGTCTAAGCAGGAGTAAGGTAGAGTTTTGTGACCGATTGCCTACACCCGTTGATCTCATGGTTATGATTCCTTGGTTAAACAAATACCCTGATCATGTATCCGCTGGGGTGTTGAGGAAGGGATTCTTACATGGCTTCCACATCCCGGCGGGGGATTTTCGGGGGAACTCCTTTTGTAGAAACCAGTTATCGGTACAGCACAACCCAGGCGTGGCAGAAAAGAAAATAGCAAAAGAAGTCAGTTTAGGGCGAGTGGCTGGGCCCTTTCGTTGCCCGCCGGTGGCTGAGTTCATCTGTTTCCCATTGGGGGTTGTCCCGAAGAAGGACCCAGGGGAGTTAAGACTCATACATAACCTTTCTGCTCCTAGGGGTTCCTCGGTGAATGATGCCATTGACCCAGAAGTTTGTGCAGTACGATATGCATCGTTCGACGATGCCGTGGCCATGTTGAACCACCTAGGCCCTGGGGCGCTGATGGCGAAATCGGATATCGAATCAGCGTTCCGGTTGCTTCCGGTGCACCCGCAGGATCAGCGCCTGCTAGGTTTTGCATTTCAGGGAAGTTATTACATGGATAAATGCATGCCCATGGGTTGCTCCATTTCTTGTGCGTATTTTGAAATGTTTAGCTGTTTTTTAGAATGGGCATTCACCGAGGCTACAGGGCATAGACATGTTATGCATTATCTGGATGACTTCCTGTTTTTGGGGGCAGCCGGTGATACGAACTGCGCGCAGGCGCTGTATGATTTCTGCATCCTCATGAGTGAATTTGGAGTCCCATTGCCACCAGGTAAGACGGTTGGACCATCTACTTCACTGGAGTTTCTGGGAATTGAACTCGATTCTGTGGAGGGGTGTTTCCGATTGCCGATGGAAAAAGTGGTCAAGTTTAGGGCTTCCTTGATGCAATGCCTGAGTGGGGAAAAAGTGACCCTGCACCAGTTACAACAAACAGTGGGTCAGCTTAATTTTGCCTTAAGGGTGATGCCTATGGCCCGCCCCTTTTCGCGCTCTATCGCGCAAGCCATGGTAGGTCTCAAGGAGGGTCACCACCGTACGAGACTGTCAGGGGAGGTTCGCCAGGATATGCGTATTTGGATGGCATTTCTGGCGGACTTCAACGGTCGAGTCGTGTGGAACTCCCCGCCGGAATCTTCAGATGGACTAGGTCTATGGACCGACTCAGGAGGGAGTGTGGGTTTTGGCGCCATCTTAGGTAATCGATGGTCGGCACAAACATGGCCAACATGGTGGCACTCCAACGGTCTCACAAGTAACATTGGGTTCCTGGAGTTATTCCCCATCTGGGTTGCTCTGATGACATGGTCTGACGACTTCAGGGACCGCTCAGTGGTGTTTTGGTCTGATAATATGACTGTTGTCGAGTGCATTAACCAACAGGCAGCACGCTGCAAATTGATCTTGAGATTGTTGAAAGAAATTGTGCTGCTTTGCATGAGATTGAATGTACAGTTCAGGGCGAAACATGTGCCGGGTGTACTGAATCATGCGGCTGATGCACTCTCTCGTTCACATATGCAGGCATTCAGGGGTTATCTACCCACAGCGGACCTAGAGGCAGCACCATTCCCCGAAACAATATGGCTAATCGGTGCCCCGGATTACAAGACCTCGTGGCAGCGAGTTTAGCCCCCAGGACAAGGAAAGCATACGAAGGAGCGTTTCGTTCCTATTGCACATATTTGGGTCCCACAGAGAGTCAGAACTGGGGTCAGGAGGAATCCTTCCTGGGGTACTTGGTAGCGCTGCACAGAGAGGGCCGATCAGCGGCAACGGCCAGTAGGCATAGGGCGGCCATTTCATTCATGGCCCAGGTGAACGGCATAAAAGACCCTACAGTTTCCGTTTTGGTGAAAAAAGCCCTTCGCGGCTGGCAGCGCCTTGAGGGTCGCAAGCTAGATACGAGGCACCCGATTGGCTTAGACAGACTGTCTCTGCTTTTAGCAAAGCTGGATGAGACGTGTTCCTCCCATTTTGAAGCAGTTCTGTTCCGGGCAGCGTTCACATTGGCATTCCATGGGGCTATGAGGGTGAGCGAACTTGTCGCAAGGAACAAGAGAGATATGGAGGGAGGCTTGTGCAGGGATCACATCCAAATAAGGGGTGATTCGATGGTGATCGTGATAGCCAGGTCCAAGACTGACCAGGGGGCTATGGGAAACAGTGTGGTCGTACAGCGCAAACGTGGGTCCCCCATCTGCCCGTTGAAGTGTGTGGAAGACTATTTGGCGCTAAGGGCGGCCGCATGGGGGGGAGTTTGCTCCGACACAAGGATGGCACTCCACTGACGAGATTTCAGTTTCAGAGGGTGCTAGCACTGTCAATCGCTGACGCAGGCATGGACCCGTGCGATTTTGGGACCCACTCCTTTAGGATAGGGGCTGCTACTGAGGCTACAGCCAGGGGTCAGAGTGCTGAGGAAGTGAAACAATTGGGCCGTTGGTCCTCGAATTGCTTCAAGAGGTATGTGCGATTGCACATGTTGTGAGTGATCAATTGACATGCACTCACGTTTTCTGTCTTTTGTTTACTTTACAGTTTCGCGAGCCTGCAACGCGGGGCGGAATTTGAGGTCGACCCAGCACCAGGAGACCAGCGGTCAGAGGCCACCGACTGGAGAGAGGATGGTATGGGTCGTGGGCCACTCATACGTGAGGCGCGCCGGCGACGTATTCAAGGAAGGTGACGCGATTCACGCACCTGGGGAATACGGGTTCAGAGTGGCCTTCCATGGGAAGGGCGGGCTCGTTTTTGACCACTTTGAATCATTTTTCGAAGGGCTTCTAGGGCGGTATAGGTCACCGCCATCTGTAGTCATAGTACACCTGGGAGGCAACGACTTGGTGACACTGGGTAGACGAGTGTTACTTGAACGAATTTTGTCGGCGGTTAGCTGACTGGCTAAAAGAGTCCCGGGGTGTACGATTGCCTGGTCCCACATGATTCCTAGGAAGATGTGGCAGGGGGGCCTTTCGGTGTCAGCACTGAACCATTCAGTTAAACGGGTCAATAATAAAATAGGTAGATTGTTCCGTTCTGCTGTGGTAAATAATAATTACCGGGACTATTTTTCTATGCATTAAATGATTATAAGAACAGCTCAATAAATGAGAGGCAGAGTCCGTGGTATCTGAGTCATACGGGCTTTAATTAAGTGGCTCGAGCCAATGGACATCGTGTTCCATCACCTACTAAGGTTCAGGAAGGGATATTCAACATTTCATCAACATCATACAATATATATAGTAGAACTGTACAGTTGCATTGAATACAGTAGGCGTAACAAGTGAAAAAAAGAAAGATAAGAACATATGGGCGTAAAAGAAGGCGTGCACAGGGCGTGCACAGAGGTGTGTGATGTAGACGTCACAGAAGTGTCATAGGTGGGTGGACACATGGAGGGGGTTTCATGGGCAGCTGGAACCTTTAACCTACTGGTGCGCGCAAAACGAGTCATGACGTGTAACTGGGGAGGGCTGGGGGGCGCTGACTTCTAGCACTAGTAGAGGAGACTGAAGTCTGGGATGTCAGAACGACCTGTACCTATAGCGTATCTGATATCTTGTGTTTGGAGTACATGTTGCTTGATTCTAAAAGTCATCAGGGCAAAAGCTGCTTGTCACTAAAGGCTAGTGTATGCATATATTTCTTTATGTATTGCGTGGGCTATGGATCTTCTATGGATACTAATTCAGTAAATTACTTGGATGGAGACAGAAAGACTGGACTGTAGACGGATATGTTTATCCTGTTCGTTAGCTAGGAATGTGAATCCGGGGAGCTGAACAGATAACTGTGGGCATAATATATTCTTGGCAAGCAGGCCAGGCCGAGCCGGGCACCGCGTTGTTTGGCAGGAAGTAAGGGAAGGGTCAGGGATGCAGGCGGGGCTGCATCTCTCGGAACGTTTCAGGAGGCTTGAGGCCTGGATCTGGTGTCCGGGCCCTGTGGAGCCTTAGAAACGGGTGCATCTCGATGATTTAACGTGCACCATGTAAAGACGTTGGCAACATAGGCCTAAAAGCCTAATTCACGTTGCTTTCACGGAGGACTGGATAACTGACATACTAACGTTGGACGCAACTGCAAATGCGTCTTTATTTTCGGCCATGGAGGGAAAATGCATGGAGATCATGCATATATACTACATGATGGGGAACACGTAGGGGACACATAGCAGGGCAAAACTCAATTTTCCTCATTCCCTCCTTGTTCCCTACGTTCCCTTCAGGAAACATTAATATTCATGAGGCCATCTATCTGTTCATACAGCATCATTTGCTCGTCTTTTTTCATTTGGGTATGGGATTGTGGACGTGGAATACAGGCTGTGGCGCACAAGCCGCAAATCGCTGGGCCACATTGTAAACAGAGACAACAACTGAATATGATCATTACTACTACTCCCAGGAATGACAGTACTCTCCATCCCCATGCAGATATTACACTCCAGAGCCAGCCGGACCAAGTCCAGGTGCCTGTATTCTGGTGTAGCTGATGAGCTATTTCACGAAGTCTTGTTATTGCTGAATACACAGACCACAGTATTCGACCACAGTAGTACAATCACTGTGTCCTAGGTGTACTGAAACATTCTTTCTAACACATAATTCACCTTTCACTGGTAGAACTGTTATAGAAGGCAAGTCTGAATTAGTCTCGGACTGAACATTCAAAACCATGAGGTTAAAGGAAAAATTACCTAGATCATATACTTCATTTTCTAGATCTATCCCTGTCCTTTGGGGAAGACCGTCCTTGTCTGGGAAACAGGTTTTATTCATAACTGTATTCAGAAGGGAAACTGTGGACTTATCGTCTAAAGATGACGTCAATGTAAACCATGCTCCACACGAACCATTGTGTGAAAACGGATAGGGAAAGAGTGGCAGAGCTCCCTTCATTGTCTGGTAAGGGGGGAGTCGGCCACATACCCAGCAATTAGTGGCATTGCTGGTCTGATGCGAATAGTGTAACATACGAATAAAAGTATTGTTGCGCATTGCAAGTCGATAGGATAACTCGTGAGGGGGTAGTTCACTAAATGTGTGCTCTACAGTATCATTAGAGGAAAGGTGTAAATGTGAACCGAGAGGAGGAAAAAATACATGTAACATACAACTTATACATGTGATCGTAAGACTCAGAATAAACATAAACAATAATGTAACGATGCATCTGCTTCGGAGATTTTTACAATATTTCGTTTTCTTGAAGTTCCGTCTATCTCTCTCACTATGTGGGTCTATCTCATACATGTCAGAAACCTGTCTAACCGATTCACCCGAGGGGGACTTAAACAATTAAACGCAGTCTGACTTACTAGACCTCAGTTTGATTTTATACTCCTGTTGCGGAGTTTTCTCTAACAGGGGAAGTTTAGAGTCAGTATTGGGGCAATCCTTGAAAAAAGTCTTTGGACACGGTCCATGGAAGCGCTTGATATGACTGGAATGGAGCCAGCCTTTTCTTCCTTCTAGTTTTACGGCGGTCCTTGTGGTCATCAGAACGAGTTTTGGCTCCTTCCAGCGGGGCTCCAGAGGGCTTGAGCGATCAAAATTGCGAACCAGGACTAGATCTCCAGGAACGACCTCGTGCGGTTTCACCTGGGTGTTGTCCGGGAAGGCAGCCGCGACCTGTGAACGACAAGAGAGTAGTGCAGACATCAAGGAAGCCAGGTAATCTGTCAGCATGTTACTGTCAACATCGGTGATTTTACGAGGCATAGGTGTACCCCACATGTTTGGGGGACGACCGAAAACAATTTCATAGGGTGACAAACCAGATCTAGAGTGGGCGACCATTCGCATATAGAAGAGGGCAACCGGCAGGGCTACCATCCAATCTACACCTTTTTCTGCACAGACCTTCGCTAATCGTGTTTTCAGAGTTTGATTGTGTCGCTCGACGAGGCCAGCTGCCTCGGGGTGTCGTACGCAGTGGAATTTCCACTGGTACCCTAACAGAAGTGATACCTGTTTCATGAGTTCGGACGAGAATGGCTGTCCATTATCTGAATACACGACACGGGGCAAACCATATCGAGGGAAAAACTCATGAACCAGCTGCTTGGCAGTGGTCACGGCAGTATAATCTGAGACTGGATATGCTTCTGTCCATCTGGACAGAGCGCATACAACTACGAGGACATACTTGAATCCTCGACATCGATCCATCTGTATATAATCCATCTGGAGGACTTCAAAAGGATGGTCAGGAGGATGAAATCCACCTTGTTCCACGGGAACACCTTTACCTGGATTGAACTGACAACAGATCATGCAGGTACGCACTTTCTGCTTCGCTGCTGCTCGTAAATGCTTGTTAAACCAGAGGTTCTGGATGCTGTCTAACATGGCTTTTTCTCCTAAGTGTGCTGGACTATGTGCTGTATTAATGATGACTTGAACCATAGAGTCGGGGAGAAACCATGTGGCTTTTCCCTTCGTCAACCATCCCTGATCTGTCCGGACCCCTCCTTGTTCAGTCCATTTCCTGATTTCGTCTGGAGTAGCATGTGTCTGTATGTCTAGTACATCTTGTGTAGGATCCTTGACTGTCATGCAAGTCGTCAGGACTGAAACGTCTGTCTTTGTCGTGTCAGCTGGAATGTCTGGAGTCTGAGCTGTAAGCTTGGCTGTTCGATCTGCCAGGTCGTTACCCTGGGAAATGGTGTCAGTGACTCTCGTATGTGCTTTGCACTTCATGATGGCTATAGCTGTAGGTAAATGTATTGCTTCTAACAGAGCTTGAATGAGGGGGCCATGCTGAATCTTGGCTCCATGAGAGGTCATAAAACCTCTTTCTTGCCAGAGGACTCCAAAGTCGTGAACGACTCCGAATGCATAACGTGAATCTGTATATATGTTTACTTTCAGGTTCTTGGCTCGTAGGCAGGCTTGGGTCAGAGCGATGAGCTCTGCTGCTTGGGCAGACAGGGTGTCAATACGATGTGTTTCTATAACTTCAGTTTCAGTAGTCACTGCATATGCTGCCACTAACTCTCCTGTACTTGTTCTCATACATGAACCATCCACATAAAGTGTCAGGTCTGGGTCAGGTAATGCAATGTCCGTCAAGTCTTGTCTTGGCCTCGTCATGGTGTTAATAACTTCCACACAGTCATGTGTTGCAGGGTTTGAGGTAATCGAGGGTAATAGTGTAGCAGGGTTTAATATGTTGCAGCGTCTGATCTCTATGTGTGGCTGAAACAGTGTCAGTTCATATCCTGTCAATCGTGCTATGGTCAAGTGCTGAGTCTGTGTTCGGTTTAAAAGAACCTCCACGGAGTGTGGAACCTGTACTGTCAGGGGGTGTCCTAACACTATGGAATCACTTTGTCTGATAGCTAAAGCTGTGGCTGCAACTGATTTGAGGCACGCAGGCAAAGCCTGGGCTACTGGATCCAATGTGCTAGAAAAATAAGCGCAAGGCTTGTGTTGTCCCGCTTGATCTTGTGTGAGAACAGATAATGCTGTACCATCGCGTTCAGTGACAAAAAGTGTAAAAGGTTTGCTGTAGCATGGCGTCGCTAAAACAGGTGCTCGACATAAAGCTTGTATGTTCCTGGGTCCAAGGGAGGACAGTCGATGTCGCTGCCTCCTGTGTTGTCAACTGTATCAGTGGCTTGGCTAGATATGCGTACTGAGGAATCCATTGTCTGCAGTAAGAAGTGAGGCCGATAAAAGCTCGTACCTCCTTCTGTGTCTTTGGCTGTGGAAGATGTGCAATTAACTGGATACGGTCAGGTGTCAGCTGTCTACCCCTCTTGGACAGCAAGTGACCAAGGTACACCACTTGCTGGACACAGAATTGCAGTTTCGAAGGGGACACCTTGTGCCCCATTTCTGCCAGAAAATACAAGACTGTCAGTGACGCACGTTCGCAGTCACGTTCTGTACGGGCTGTAATCAATAGGTCATCAACGTACTGGAGCAGGGCAGTGTCAGTTGGCATGTGAATACTATCTAGTTGTCGTTTCAGTGCTTGACTGTAAATACTAGGACTTTCTATGAACCCTTGAGGTGCACGTGTAAATTTGTAGCTTCGTCCATTTAAACAGAATCCGAAAAGGAACTGGCTGTCCGGATGGATGGGGACACTAAAGAAGGCGTTCTTGAGATCGATGACAGTAAAGAACGCAGCTTCGGAATCAATGGCAGTCAATAGGGAAGAGATATCTGGAACCACTGGGTACTGGGGTATGATACATTTATTAAGTTCTCGAAGGTCGATCACTAGTCTGTAGACTGGAGGTGCATTTGGGTCAGTACGTTTAAGGATCGGAATGATAGGGGAATTACATACATTGGAGTCAGTTTCTAGAACCACTCCTTGAGCAATGAGCTCGTCAATGATTTTCGATAAGGCTGCTACAGCCTCAGGTGGCAACCTGTATTGTCGGATTCGCGGTAGTACAATTCCTTGTTTCAGAGTGACACGGTATGGTGTAATGTGCATATAACCTACATCAGTAGGACCTTGCACCCATAAATGCTGTGGTACATTCAGTAATCTTGGATCAAAATCTCTTAACACATAATGTCCTTTAAAATCACGTAAAAACAATCTCACTCCTTCCGGAGAACAACAAATCACTGCTCCCAGTTCTTTCAATGTTTTAATACCAAGTAAGTTTTCTGGACATGATTTCGTAAGTAACAAGTCTGTAGTTCGGGACAATGGACCAACTTCTAGGGAAACCGGTTTCGATACTTCATTAACAATAGGCTTTCCTGAAAATCCCAGGGAAACATTTCTTGAGCCTGAGAGAGGGGCCCCTGGAACCTCGTCATGACTGATGGTAGTTCTACTTGCCCCTGTATCAATCAGAAATTTTCTGTCTTTCCCTAATACCTGGCTGTGTACATAGGGACCCTCTTGATCTACAGGAACCTCGATAAGAGGCAAGCCAACCTCCCTCTCTAGGCTGTTTCATGAATACTGCTGATAATCTGGATAATCCGACTGTGCGTACTGGTACATCTGCTGTGTAACTTGTTGTGTGGCAGCTATAGGCTGCGGTACTGCTACTGTCTGTTGTGCGTTCTGCGGTGGTTGCGTGTTTTGTGGAACATGTTCCTGTCTAGGAGGACGCGGTCTTTCTTTCGTCTTACCAGTAGCTATGTTGTGTTTCAGAACGGCACATTCGTTTATTTAGTGACCTGGTTGTTTACAGTAATTGCATGTCCCTTTTACAGGAGCCGCAGAATGACTGGTCTGAGTCGTACCCCTCTTCTGACTATCCACCGGAACAGACTGTGCAACTAGTACTTTCATTTTCGTGTCTTTCATACGTCTCCTTTCGTGTTCCTGCTCTTCTCTGATTCGGTTCTGGCGATACTGTAACATTTGTAACATTTGGGACGGGGTATTAGCTTGCCAGGTACTCTCAACTTTCAGTACTCGATTCTTAACTTGTGCTAAAGAATTCTCTACTAATTTGGTAACAAAAAGATGTGGATACGATTCACTACTTGTTTTCAAGCCGCTATTAATAATGAAACATTTCTCAAATCTGGAATAAAAATCACTAGTGTCTTCGTCTTGTTTCTGTTTACAGGCTGAGATGGCATCCCAGTCTTCCTTTTTTGTGGCTAGTAACCTTGGCAAGACTTGTATTAACAACTCGGGCAATGCTTTGGCTTTTTCCCCGAGACCAGTACCAGGAATTCGTGTTTTATCTTCGTTCTCTAATTCTGCCCAGTCAATCTTTTTCTCTCCCACCTCCCATTCTTTTTCTTTAAGTTTTTCATATATGCCCGCAGGCAACAGGACCTTTAACATTTTAATGATATCGGGATACGTGTATTCTCCCATGCGGAGCATGTCTTTTAATTCACGGTGGAACCCTGCTGGATCTTTATCGTGACAGGGCACTAACTTTTTCATTTCCAGTAGTTCTATTTTCGTTAAAGGGGTGTAAACAAATACTCGTTCGAGCTCACCTCCCGTTGTCCGAACAGGATGGACTTCTCGCAAGGGATTCTGTCTGTCTATGTAAAATGTCTTCCTTACTGGGGGTGGAACAGGAACGAAATGTGGAGTCAGGAACGTTCTGTATTTGTGGCATTGTTCTAAAATGACATTAATCAAATCGGTACCTAGGCCTTTCCATCTGTTTAGGAGTAACTCGTCCAATACATTATATAGGGGACCTGGGTCAGAATGCTGACTTTCGTACAGTGTAATGAGGTGTTGGATCATGTACATACCCACCAGTCGCTGTTCGTCTGGGGAAAGATTCAGAAACGTTTGGGCCACTACTTCATCTTTAAATGTGCTAGAATTACTAGTCCATTGAACTGCTGATCGGGCTAGTTCCTGTTCATGCATGGTACTAAGCTCACTGTAACCTATTCGTTGTTTCAAAACTCTATCGGTAGCTTGGAATAAATGCTCAAGAGAACACTGTTCTGGTACGGGAGGAAGAAAGGTTTTCTTACATTCTTGGCGTGTGGGTCTGTCAAAAGGTCTCGCCCTACCTACGTACGCTATTCTATCTGGGTTCTCTGTGTCTACATCTTCGTCTGAGGTGTTGTTGGAAGGGCGACCCCAGGGGAGACAGAAGGTGTCTGACTGTCCGCCCCGAGGCCCACCTCTCTGTATGGAATAGGCCGAGCGCCGTAGGGAGGCCTCCTTGGTGAGGCTCCTCTCCTACAATCGTACCAGCAGAGCAATCACACTACTTACAGATAGACACCACACAGGAAGGACGTTCACAAGAATCTTTATATAAGTTTTCAAAGCAAGTTCTTGGCAGGGTAGCGGCAAAGGATCGAGGGATCCGTAATGTCGTGGTCTCGGGGGAAAGGGGGTAGCGGGACAGTCTTGGCACCCACTGGTGCGTGGATAGTTCAAGGGTTCAGGCCGCGACAGCGTCAGCAGGGCCTCGAAGGTGGTTCAGCTTGGACAAGCCACGACAGCGTCAGCAGGGCCTCGAAGATAGTTCAGCTTGGACAGGCCGCGACAGCGTCAGCAGGGCCTCGAAGATAGTTCAGCTTGGACAGGCCGCGACAGCGTCAGCAGGGCCTCGAAGGTGGTTCAGCTTGGACAGGCCGCGACAGCGTCAGCAGGGCCTCGAAGGTGGTTCAGCTTGGACAGGCCGCGACAGCGTCAGCAGGGCCTCGAAGATAGTTCAGCTTGGTCAGGCCGCGACAGCGTCAGCAGGGCCTCGAAGATAGTTCCAGGTGCAGGAGTTAAGATCAGGATCAGCCGCGACGAGGTCAGCAGGGCTTCGACTACAGATACAACTGCCGTCTTGATCCGGGGCTGGCCCAGATAAAGGACTGGAGGGCTTTGATGTCCGGACCCTCGCGCCTGGGGGTCAGAGGGGCCGGGATGAAGGTGTCCAGACACCCAGCAGGGGGGCGGAGCCAGCGCTCAGGGAGCCGGGAGAGTGATCGATACCAGGCGTCCGGGGCGGTGGCAGGCCCATCGAGACTCTCCTCCTCCGGGGTCTGGTCGAGTGGCCACTTTACCACCTGGGAGGATCCTGGTGCCTCGAGGTCTGGGCTTCGCTGGGGTCGGGCCCGGGATGGCTGCGGCCACGTGTTCCGGGCGTGAGGGTCCCAAGATGGAGTCGGGCCAGAAAGGGTGGCCTGGTCAGGGTGCCAGGCTGGCAGCGTTGGCGAGCAGGTCCTGCCGGGGTACCAGGGAGGGGGAGAGCTGTAGGTGGCCCGGTAGGCTGCTCGCGCCGATGGTTCGTGAATGTGCGTGTCAGGGGGGTCGATAGCCGGTGAATGGAGGGCCGATGTCGTCCCGGGCCCTTCATGCGGACGGGGCCGGACCACGCCACGAGGCCGTGTCCAACACACGTCCCCTCCAGCTGAAGGCGGGGAGAGTCACCCATCTTCCTGGGGGCTCTCTTCGACGAGGCGGAAAAACCGGGACAGGCCGTCAGCGTTGGCGTGGTCACTGCCAGGGCGATGCTCCACAGTGAAATCCATGCCTTGGAGGGAGATGGACCATCGCAGCAGTTTGGGATTTTCGCCACGCATGTGCATCAGCCACCTTAGGGGCCGGTGGTCAGTCTGCACCCGGAAGTGGGTGCCGAAGAGGTAGGGCCTGAGTTTCTTGAGGGCCCACACAACAGCGAAGGCTTCTCTCTCGATGGTGCTCCATCGCTGCTCTCGGGCCAGCAGCCGCCGGCTGATGAAGGCCACAGGGTGGTCAGTTCCCGCGGAGTCCATTTGTGATAGGACCGCCCCGATGCCGTGCTCCGAGGCATCGGTCTGGACCACAAACTCTCGGCTGTAGTCGGGGGCCTGGAGCACAGGGGCGGTACACATGGATGCTTTCAAGGTCTCGAAGGCCACCTGACACGGGGGTGTCCACTGCACTTTTTGGGGCCGGTTCTTCGAGGTCAGTTCTGTGAGGGGGCCCACAATGCTCCCATAGTTCTTGATAAAACGCCGATAGTACCCCGTGAGCCCCAGGAAGGCTCGGACGGCGGTTTGGTTGACCGGGGGTTCCCAGGCTAGGATGGCGTCGATCTTGGGTTGGAGGGGAGCCACTTGGCCGCTCCCCACTTGGTGTCCCAGATAGGTCACGGACCCTTGGCCTATCTGGCACTTGCTGGCCTTTACAGTTAGCCCGGCGAAGGGCGGTCAGGACTTCCCAGAGGTGTTTCAGGTGCTCAGCCAAGTGGAGGCTGTAGACCGCAATGTCGTCTAGGTAGGCGGCACTGAACTCTTCCAGCCCCGCCAGTACCTTGTTTACTAGTCTCTGGAAGGTGGCCAGGGCGTTTTTCATGCCGAAGGGCATCACCTTGAACTGGAAGTGGCCGTCGGGTGTGGAGAAGGCGGAGCGCTCCTGGGCACCAGGGGTGAGGCCGATCTGCCAATACCCGGCGGTGAGGTCGAAGGTACTGAGGTACTTGGCAGCCCCCAGGCGGTCGATCAGTTCATCGGCCCGGGGGATGGGATGTGCGTCGGTTCTCGTACAGCATTCAGCCCCCGGTAGTCGACGCAAAACCGGAGTTCTGGCGGGGTGCCAGGTGCGGCGGCCTTGGGGACCAGGACCACTGGGCTGGCCCAGGGACTGTCGGAGGGTTCAACTACCCCCAGGGCCAGCATCTTGGTGACCTCCGTCTGGATGCAGGCCCTAACTCGGTCGGGGACCCGGTAGGCCCGGTGTCGTACTGGCTGACTGTCCCCGGTGTCGACATCGTGGACACACCATTGGGTAACCCCGGGGGTGAGGGAGAACAGCTCTGTGAATTGTCCCAACAGCTCGTGACAGTCTCGGCGCTGTGCGGGGGTCAGGTCGGGGGAGAGAGAGATCCCTTCGACGGAGCCGTCTTTCTCAGTGCACTTTAGGAGGTCGGGCAAGGGCTCGGAGTCGTCTTCGGTCCCATCGTCGGTAGCGAGTAGCAGGCTCAGTTCGGTGCGGGCAAAATGAGGTTTGAGCCGGTTGGCGTGCAGAACCCGGAGGGGGTTCCGGGGAGACTCCATATCCACGAGGTAAGTGACGGGGCTCTTGCGCTCGATCACCTTGAAGGGCCCCGACCATTTGTCCTGGAGGGCACAGGGTTCGACCGGGGACATGACCCAGACCCGCTGGCCCGGCTCGAACTCGATGGAGGAGGAGTGCTGGTCGTACCAGCGTTTCATGTCCTCCTGACTGGCCTCCAGGTTGGCCTCTGCAAGGGCCCGGAACTTCCGAGTCTGGTTTCTGAGGGTCAGGAGGTACCGGTAGACATCCGGTGGTGCGTCTTGGACGGTAGTTTCCCAGCCCTCTTTGACCAGGCTGAGCGGACCTCGGACAGGGTGTCCGTACAAGAGTTCAAAGGGGCTGAACCCCAGGGATTTCTGTGGTACCTCCCGATAGGCAAACAGGAGGCAGGGCAGCAGGACATCCCATCTGCGTCGTAGTGGCTCTTCTAGGCCCTGTATCATCCCCTTGAGTGTCCGGTTGAACCGCTCCACAAATCCATTCCCTTGGGGATGATACGGGGTGGTGAACTTGTATGTGACCCCGCACTGTTGCCACAGGGACCGCATATATTTAGATATAAAGTTCGTGCCCCGATCGCTCACGACCTCCCGGGGGAATCCTACTCGGGAGAAGATCCCCATCAAGGCCCGCCCCACCACGGGAGCGGTGATTGTTCTGAGGGGGATGGCCTCAGGATAGCGGATGGCGTGGTCCACCAGGACAAGTATGAAGCGATGCCCTTGTGAGGTTTGAGGGTCCAGGGGCCCCACAATGTCTATTCCCACTCGCTCGAAGGGGGTGGTTACGACTGGAAAGGGTTGGAGCGGGGCCTTCACCTTCCCTCCGCTCTTTCCGCTGGCTTGGCATGTCGGGCAGGTGCGGCAGTGGTTATGTACATCAGTGCGCATTTTGGGCCAGTAGAAATGGGTCACCAGGCGGCTGTAAGTTTTGTCCTGCCCCAGGTGCCCTGCGAGGGGCACATTGTGCGCCAGGTTCAAAAGGAAGTCTCTGAATCGCAGGGGAACCACTAGCACTCGGCTGGCCCCCAGCTCGGCAATTTTCTGTTCGCTATATAGGAGGTCGTGGTCCCAGTAGACCCAGTGGGACCCGGAGGTTTCCCCGGTAGCTTGGGCAGCGGCTTGTTGGCGGGTCCCCTCGAGGGAAGGGCAGGTCTTCTGTTCCTGCTGAAACTGTTCTCGAGTGGGACCACCCTCTTGGCGCCATTGGGCTAGTTCGGGGATGTCGCTGAGCTCGTGGTGGTCTCCGTGCTCCGAGGGCCTGGTCTCGGAGTCGCATTCTTCGGGGATGGCAGAGGGCGGTGGCTCGGGCCACTCCGGCTCCTCGGTTGGGGCGGCCTCGGTCGATGCCGGGGCTCGGGCTGCCATAGATCGGGTCGTCGCACAGACCCACTCTGGTAATCCCATCATTCCTAGGTGCTCTCTCCGCTCGACTTGGGCCCAGGGGGAGCTCTCGAGGTCGTTCCCATGGAGGCAGTCCACGGGGGTGTCGTCCCGGACGGTCACCTTGAGGGTGCCCGACACTCCCCCCCATTCGAAGGGAATTCGGGCCATCTGGCATAGAGTTTCTGAGTTGTCGGCGGCCCTCACGGGGCAGCGTACGTTCGGGATGATCTGTTCGGGGGTCACCAAGTGGCAGCGGACGGCCGTCACACTGGCTCCCGTGTCCCGGAGGGCTTCGGTCCGTCGTCCATTGATGTGGACCCACTGACGGTATTTTCGAGTGTTGCTCGGTAGCGGGGCCTGGGGTACCAGGTCTCTATTGCCCAGGCAGGCTAGGGCCATGGCGGCCGGTTCATACTCCATTTGGTCTTCCTCGTAGACCTCTACGTCTTCTTCTCTCTCTTCTCCCAGTGCTGCAGCAGCGAACTGGCGGGTCGGAGGCCCCGTGGTGCCGGGACGCTGGTTCATGGGGCAGAGGGGGTCACTGGCATAGTGACCGGTCCGCTGGCATCTGTGGCAAGTAATTTTCGGGTGGGGCCCCGGCCGTGCTGGGGGGTCCCTCTTCAGGGACGGCGAAGCGTTACTCGGGGGATTCCCTGGAGGGGGACCCCGGCCCGAGGCCGGCGGGAAGCTTCGGCTCGGGTTCTGTCCTCCTCCGCCTCCCCGCTGGCGGGGGTGCCCCCGGCCGCCCTGACCGGGTTCTCCTATCGGTGTTCGGGGGACCCGGGTGCTCACCCATCGATCTGCCTCGATGGCGAGTTTCCGGGGCTCGGTTAGCTTGCTGTCGAGTAGATGCTGTCGGAGCTCGACGTAGCAGTTGTTGGAGAGGTGCTCCCAAACGATGAGGTCGAACAGCTGCTCGTAGGTGGACACTTTGCTGCCCTTTATCCATCCTTCCAGGGCCCTGCTATAAAAGTTCACGTACTCGACCCACGTGGTGCCGGGGATTTTCTTGCAGTCTCTGAATCTCTGCCGGTACATCTCGGGGGTGAGGCCATACCGGACAAGCAGGGCGTCCTTCATGTGGTCATAGGAGGACATTACGTTGTCGGCCAGCTCCAGCAGGGTGTCTCTTCCTTCGCTGACGAATCTCCCCCATAAGCCGGCACCCCAGTCTGATCGCGGAATGCGGTGCGCGGTCATGGCAACTTCGTACGCCTTGAACCATTGCTGGATATCGTCATTCTTGTAGTACTCCTTGACGATATCCTTCGGGATGTGGACCTTTGGGTCGGCAGGAGGTGAGGGGTTCCGGGCTACCGTGGCGCCAGCTTCTTCGAGTTTGGCTTTGATTTCGAGTTCTTTAAGGCCACGCTCGTGTTCGTACGCGAGTTTTTTTTCTTCCAATTCTCTTTGCCGCCGCCTCTCTTCCAGATCTCCCTCTAATCGCAGTTGTTCAAGGGCCATTTTCTTTTCTGCTAATTGGAGTTCTCCGTCCAGCCGGAGTCGGGCTAACTCTAGTTCATGGAGCCGACTCCTCTCTCGCTCCCGGGCATCTTCGTGGGAGAGGCCCGGGTCCCTGTTGGCGGTTCTTTCCTCTATGGGGGCTATGACGGTACTCACGGGTACTTCTCGGACAATGTCATCGTTCGGTTGGGGTGGGGTTTCTCTGGACTCCACCCAGGTTTGCAGCGCTTCTTTGAAATCGTCCTTTGTACTTAGTCCAGTGGTAGCGATACCCAAGTCTTTGCAAAATTGTTTAAGTTCTTTATGGGTATATTCCTCTAACAGGTCTTTCTGGAATTCTGCGGTCGTTCCGGCTTCCTTAGTAGTCATCGTGGCTGTGGGTCTCTGTCAGTAGTGACGTGTTACTCGCTGTACGATTTGCGTGGGCTCGGATCCCGTCGCTTGCCACCAATGTTGGAAGGGCGACCCCAGGGGAGACAGAAGGTGTCTGACTGTCCGCCCCGAGGCCCACCTCTCTGTATGGAATAGGCCGAGCGCCGTAGGGAGGCCTCCTTGGCGAGGCTCCTCTCCTACAATCGTACCAGCAGAGCAATCACACTACTTACAGATAGACACCACACAGGAAGGACGTTCACAAGAATCTTTATATAAGTTTTCAAAGCAAGTTCTTGGCAGGGTAGCGGCAAAGGATCGAGGGATCCGTAATGTCGTGGTCTCGGGGGAAAGGGGGTAGCGGGACAGTCTTGGCACCCACTGGTGCGTGGATAGTTCAAGGGTTCAGGCCGCGACAGCGTCAGCAGGGCCTCGAAGGTGGTTCAGCTTGGACAGGCCGCGACAGCGTCAGCAGGGCCTCGAAGATAGTTCAGCTTGGACAGGCCGCGACAGCGTCAGCAGGGCCTCGAAGATAGTTCAGCTTGGACAGGCCGCGACAGCGTCAGCAGGGCCTCGAAGGTGGTTCAGCTTGGACAGGCTGCGACAGCGTCAGCAGGGCCTTGAAGGTGGTTCAGCTTGGACAGGCCGCGACAGCGTCAGCAGGGCCTCGAAGATAGTTCAGCTTGGTCAGGCCGCGACAGCGTCAGCAGGGCCTCGAAGATAGTTCCAGGTGCAGGAGTTAAGATCAGGATCAGCCGCGACGAGGTCAGCAGGGCTTCGACTCCAGATACAACTGCCGTCTTGATCCGGGGCTGGCCCAGATATAGGACTGGAGGGCTTTGATGTCCGGACCCTCGCGCCTGGGATTCAGAGGGGCCGGGATGAAGGTGTCCAGACACCCAGCAGGGGGGCGGAGCCAGCGCTCAGGGAGCCGGGAGAGTGATCGATACCAGGCGTCCGGGGCGGTGGCAGGCCCATCGAGACTCTCCTCCTCCGGGGTCTGGTCGAGTGGCCACTTTACCACCTGGGAGGATCCTGGTGCCTCGAGGTCTGGGCTTCGCTGGGGTCGGGCCCGGGATGGCTGCGGCCACGTTTTCCGGGCGTGAGGGTCCCAAGATGGAGTCGGGCCGGAAAGGGTGGCCTGGTCAGGGTGCCAGGCTGGCAGCGTTGGCGAGCAGGTCCTGCCGGGGTACCAGGGAGGGGGAGAGCTGTAGGTGGCCCGGGAGGCTGCTCGCGCCGATGGTTCGTGAATGTGCGTGTCAGGGGGGTCGATAGCCGGTGAATGGAGGGCCGATGTCGTCCCGGGCCCTCCATGCGGACGGGGCCGGACCACGCCACGAGGCCGTGTCCAACAGGTGTTATTCTCTTTCTCGGTTTCTCTCGTTGCTTTCTCCCTTTCGTGTATGCCTAGAATTTCTTTACGAATCTTTCTATACATGGATTCTATACAACCTTGTTTACTGTGTTTTCCGTCTGCTATGTTGTCACTCCATTTTATCAGGACTTTCATCTCGTCTTTGTTTTTACCTGGCTGGTCTTGTTCCCTTATTAAACAATTTATCAAAAACTGCAAGATCATATTTTGAGTCTCGACCTTCCTGTGTGCCATAGCCTTGTGAATACTTTCTGGTCTTTCCCCTGTTCTGATGAAATGATATATGTTGTCTAAATGTTCCCTCATTTCTGGTAAGATAGTCAAATAGTTCGTAACTCGTCGTAGACGTATGGAATATAATATCATCTGATCTTCGCCTGGCACTGGGTCATATCTACAATCAGTAAGGTATTGTTTGAGGGCTGCGTATGTAGTTACTTTTGGCGTGCGTTGTAATGCTGCATCTCTCAGCGTTATTCGTTTTACTTGGGGCGGGGTGATAGGGATGCCTCCCACTGCTCCTCCTGAAATAGGATCATCACCTAATACTGGGTGTGCCGTCGCTGTTGGTAGTGTGACTGGTAAAGTAGGCATACGTAATGTAGGTTGGTCCTGGGTTACAGGCGGATTAAAAGGATTTCCGGGACCAGTGGCTGGAGGAACAGTAATCGCGTTAGTAACAGGGTTGTGAGGTTGAGCAGGCGGAGGAGGATGCGTATTTGCATATTCTGGGACAGTGTCGTCTAAATAGGAAGAAAGGAAAATTTCAGCTGCGGTCGGTTTATGACGTAGCGTAGTCGGGACCAATGGTGGCGGTAAATTACAGGGTGCTTCCGGGGTCGCCTTCGGCAGGCCCTCGGCGAGAAGGGGATACATGCCTTTAATAATGGCATTTCTTTGTCTGTCTAACTGTTCTGCTCTAACTCGTTCACCCTCTTCTAGTAGTTCCCTTTCGTGGGCTCTTTCTGATGCTTCCCTACTTAGTTCTGCTTTCCTGATTTCTTTTTCTGTTCTTTTATGCGATTCTTTACGCCACAATTCTATGGCATCTTTCTGGGATTGTCTGGCTTTCTTTTTCCGTAATGCTTCCTCTACTCTCATGATGCACTCAGCATCCCAGGTTCCTGAAAAAGGCCATCTATATTTCTCTTCCAGATTTTTGGTATAGTCTACCCATAAGTCTAAGTACAGTATGGCATCTAAGCCATGTTTATGATACATGAAATGTCCGGGACTGTCCCTAGGTGGGACGGGAACTGATTCTTCGAGTATCCCTTTTCTGGTTCCTATCTGACGTAACTTTGAAAACAGAGGCATATTTGAATGTACAATGAACACAGTAATGAATAGCAAACAAATCATTCATACCACGACATCATAACACATTAAAACAGTTCAAACAGATACTACCTAGTACATCGAAAACATAATACTGGAAATCTCGAGAGACTATACTAGAAAACAGAATTACTGGATGCACTGCTAAGACAGTACAGAACATACCGGTCTCATAAAGAGACACGTCATACCGTCTCCACCTAGGTGAACACGTCTGGACCGGATCTGTGTACCCAGACCCGTCTTGACAGGGCACAAATTAATGAACCCGTCTAGATGCGTTCCCAGCAATGGTACTCACCGGGAAGCAAAACTGAAGGCCTCGGAGACTCGACACTGGACCGGACTGCTACGACGTCTGGCTACTGCTACGCACTACGCATGCGCTTCGGGCTTCGGAAACAGGTGGGCCTCCGGGTACCTCGGACCTTGCTCTCTCGGCTTGGGCTCTGGTCGGGACTCTCCGCATTCCTCACCGCCTCGTCTGGATGCTGGACCGCAGTCTCCGTCTCCTCCGTAGGCCTGAGGGAGTTTAGCAGGAAAACCCGCAGGTGCGCAGAAGGGGTCCGTCACGGCTGTAGAAGGGGTCAGGGGGCCTGCGTTACATCGCCGGCGCGTGGGGAAGGGGGGGTCCCTGTTCGGGCGCCATTATGTGGTAAATAATAATTACCGGGACAATTTTTCTATGCATTAAATGATTATAAGAACAGCTCAATAAATGAGAGGCAGAGTCCGTGGTATCTGAGTCATACGGGCTTTAATTAAGTGGCTCGAGCCAATGGACATCGTGTTCCATCACCTACTAAGGTTCAGGAAGGGATATTCAACATTTCATCAACATCATACAATATATATAGTAGAACTGTACAGTTGCATTGAATACAGTAGGCGTAACAAGTGAAAAAAGAAAGATAAGAACATATGGGCGTAAAAGAAGGCGTGCACAGGGCGTGCACGGAGGTGTGTGATGTAGACGTCACAGAAGTGTCATAGGTGGGTGGACACATGGAGGGGGTTTCATGGGCAGCTGGAACCTTTAACCTACTGGTGCGCGCAAAACGAGTCATGACGTGTAACTGGGGAGGGCTGGGGAGCGCTGACTTCTAGCACTAGTAGAGGAGACTGAAGTCTGGGATGTCAGAACGACCTGTACCTATAGCGTATCTGATATCTTGTGTTTGGAGTACATGTTGCTTGATTCTAAAAGTCATCAGGGCAAAAGCTGCTTGTCATAAAGGCTAGTGTATGCATATATTTCTTTATGTATTGCGTGGGCTATGGATCTTCTATGGATACTAATTCAGTAAATTACTTGCATGGAGACAGAAAGACTGGACTGTAGACGGATATGTTTATCCTGTTCGTTAGCTAGGAATGTGAATCCGGGGAGCTGAACAGATAACTGTGGGCATAATATATTCTTGGCAAGCAGGCCAGGCCGAGCCGGGCACCGCGTTGTTTGGCAGGAAGTAAGGGAAGGGTCAGGGATGCAGGCGGGGCTGCATCTCTCGGAACGTTTCAGGAGGCTTGAGGCCTGGATCTGGTGTCCGGGCCCTGTGGAGCCTTAGAAACGGGTGCATCTCGATGATTTAACGTGCACCATGTAAAGACGTTGGCAACATAGGCCTAAAAGCCTAATTCACGTTGCTTTCACGGAGGACTGGATAACTGACATACTAACGTTGGACGCAACTGCAAATGCGTCTTTATTTTCGGCCATGGAGGGAAAATGCATGGAGATCATGCATATATACTACATGATGGGGAACACGTAGGGGACACATAGCAGGGCAAAACTCAATTTTCCTCACTGCGCAGTTGCATAACATTCCTCATGGGTGTATTCGGGGTGATCAAATGTATCTGAACGATGGGGTTCACCTGTCCAGGGAGGGGAATGACTTATTCATAGGAGACTTCGTTGCATGGCTAAGGGGTTTGAGGAAGCATGACCTATAGGAGGAGTAGGGGGGCCCGGCTAGTCGGTCAACTATCTGGTCTGTGGCGGTAAGGTCATGATCGGTGAGCAGTAATTTCAAGGTCCCTAGAGTGGGGCACCACCCACAATGGATGGGAGCGCCCTGGGGAAGACGGCCATTGGCCCCTTCCACGGGGAGGCGGCACCCACTAAGGATGGGGCGCCTAGGGGGAGATGGCCATGGGCCCCTCCCAGGGGGGGAGGCGGTTAGATGCCCCTCCTACTAATTTCCCGGGGCCGGGTATCCGCGACGACGGATAGAGAGTGTGGGGATGGGGGGAGAGTCCACGCTGTCCTTCCTACAGAGACCTCATACGGGAACTCGGACGACCCTTAAGATGGCGTCGAGTAGAAAGGGGGCCCCCACCACGACAAGGGAAGTTACAGTTGGCAATGAGGGTACAGTCCTCTGCGCATGCGCCGCTCACACCGTGAGGGCGGGAGTCTGGTAGTAGGGATCTGACACCGGTTAGGACCTTGCCGTTGGCCCTTAATGCTAGGATGTACAATTTGAGTTAGAGTGTATGCATTTTCAGGATGTTAGCCAAAAGTACATGACTGCATTGAAATGTAATAAATGACAAATTGTACACAATGCATAATGATGAAACTTTTATTTAATGTTTTAAATTTTGTTTCATATTTTAATAAATACGGCTGGGAGGGTGACTCCCTCCCGCCTTCCAAAAGTTCAACTATTGTCCGACTTCCCATTCTTGGGGAGATGTGTTGGGAGGGGGTGGCGGGCATCCCGGCCATATGGAAAGGGGCGACCACTCGGTCCCCCCGAACGTATGGATGGGTGCCCCGAACCTCCCTGGAAACCATTTTGGGCGGGGTGGGCGTAGCCCGGCTGGTATGCCCGAAGCGGCGTAGCCGGGGTGCGCCTTTCCCCCGCCCAAGAGGGGTTGTCCTAGACACCTCAACGGAAGACGACCACGCCCCGTAGGCGTACCGGGGACGGGTACACGCCCTCCCGCAGAAGAATAAAGGAGCGGGAATCCAGAGGAGCGTCCTCTTGTTCCTCGGATCGGAAGGCTGCACCCACTCGTTGCCCGTGAGCCCTCGACGGAACAAGCAGCAATTTTGACCCACCCACCAGCCCCTTATGGCAAATGTTTGGAGAAATAAAGTCTTGCAGAGAGATGGAAGTATAGGCCTTTTTTCCTTGGTAGAACGAATAAAGGAATGTTGAGAATAAAGATTGACCTTTTGCAAAGATGTCTTCTTGCAGGAAAGAGCAATGGATGGCACAGTAGGATGCTGTCGAGTTTTTTCTTTCCTTAGTAGGTAAACAACTGTCGTATTTATTTGTCGGGCGGTAAGGTCATGATCGGTGAGCAGTAATTTCAAGGTCCCTAGAGTGGGGCGCCACCCACAATGGATGGGAGCGCCCGGGGGAAGACGGCCATTGGCCCCTTCCACGGGGAGGCGGCACCCACTAAGGATGGGGCGCCTAGGGGGAGATGGCCATGGGCCCCTCCCAGGGGGGGGAGGCGGTTAGATGCCCCTCCTACTAATTTCCCGGGGCCGGATATCCGCGACGGCGGATAGAGAGTGTGGGGATGGGGGGAGAGTCCACGCTGTCCTTCCTACAGAGACCTCATACGGGATCTCGGACGACCCTTAAGATGGCGTCGAGTAGAAAGGGGGCCCCCACCACGACAAGGGAAGTTACAGTTGGCAATGAGGGTACAGTCCTCTGCGCATGCGCCGCTCACACCGTGAGGGCGGGAGTCTGGTAGTAGGGATCTGACACCGGTTAGGACCTTGCCGTTGGCCCTTAATGCTAGGATGTACAATTTGAGTTAGAGTGTATGCATTTTCAGGATGTTAGCCAAAAGTACATGACTGCATCGAAATGTAATAAATGACAAATTGTACATAATGCATAATGATGAAACTTTTATTTAATGTTTTAAATTTTGTTTCATATTTTAATAAATACGGCCGGGAGGGTGACTCCCTCCCGCCTTCCAAAAGTTCAACTATTGTCCGACTTCCCATTCTTGGGGAGATGTGTTGGGAGGGGGTGGCGGGCATCCCGGCCATAGTGTTAGGGCTCCTATGCACTTCAGTGACTATTCATTTTAAATTTCAGAATAGCTAACAGGACATCTCTAATAAAAATATCTTCACTAGACTGTTCTATTTTCCTTTTTTCAATTGCTCAGAAATATGTTTTTCGTGCATATTAAGTATAACTAATGCAAATATTAAAGCGACTGAACATATCATTACAAACACAATCCTGGCTCCAAGGGACCAGGAGGACAACACAGGGCCATAGGAATTAGAACAAAGAGCTGCAAAGGGCTGCTCCTCCTCAAAAATGGGACGACTAAAGGGGTACATTATTGACAAGAAAAAGAAAAAAAGTCCTTGGGGAAATTGAAGCTGCTGTACAACCAAGCCAGAGGGGAGTCTTCTCCCTGTGTCCATTTGAGCCTCACAGGCAGGCTCTTGTTGTTTCCACAGTGGAGCTGCACAACTTGCAACTCAAAAATACCAGTCCAGTTTCAAGGAAAGAGTCTCTTCTTTTAGGATAGGGCAGTCACCCACCAGGCAAATGCTCTTAGCGATCCTGTCAAGTGTCTCAGGCAGTGCACCAGTTTTCTTCACTTCAATCTAACAGGCACCAGAGACACAGCACCTGTACCTTAATCTCAAGTCCTTCCCTAACTCCTGTATTGCTCTGCTGGTGCACTGCTCATTCGTTGGGGCCACATATTACATCCAGTGTACTCAGGTATCTCTCAACCAACAAACAAAGGAGCAAACTTATTTTCACTTTGGGACCAGAATTCAAAGGCCTGATGCTAGGATCTCTGAAGCAACCCTTGTTTCAAAAGGGGTCACCTCAAGCAAAGCCTCCTAGCCGTTCTGGTCGGTCTGTGACTCTCAACTGGGCATCAACCACAATTTCTCCTTTCTGATTTGTGACTCCGTCTTTTGCCCAAGACAGTGGCAGGGGTATAAACTTAACTTCCCAGTGCTTCCGCCTTCACTGAGGTTGTAGTTGCCAGCAATGCATGCGCTGGTTACCTTCACTTTGGCTTCAAGCTGGACTGGTGCTGACGCTTACTCCCCACGCTGAATCTGATGTCCGGGCCCCTCTGGTAGTGGTTTGTACAGCAGCAAATATCTATTGGTGGACAGAACAAAAGGTCTTAAGACAAGGCAAAGAAGCAGACTATCAACAGAGAGGATAGTCTCAAAATTTCCTAGTCTTGGGACACCCCATATATTAATTTACTAAACTCAGAGAAAAACAACACAGACATACTCTAAATACTTACATTGGTGTATTCCTGTGTACTAATCTGAAAACCCTCAAAAAAGGAAATGTTCTACACTTTTGCTCATAAACTTTACATTACTTGTACAGGACTGCAGACACTTCTAAAATGATTCTTCCTATTTATTTATTTATTTTAGTGTCTTATAGAGCGCGAACTTGACCCGGGAGGGTATCAGAGCGCTTTACAGGGTATACAAGGTTTACAAACCAACATAAAATGCAGAGAAATACTAACACATCTTACCCTTACTCCTACATGTAAATGATTACAATCATAGTCAGCTTCAGTGCTCAGAAGTGAGATAGGTGTGACAGATTTGTGGGCTATTCCTACATTGCACGCTTATGACCATGCTCTCATCTTATAGGAGCAACAGAAAAATCTAAAACTGCTAATTTCACAGGGGCTCTTATCTAAAAAACAACATTTTCTTCAAAACATTTTTGCTAAGGATCACATGGGCATCTTCCCTGCGTTCTACTTTTCATGATCCAAACTACACAACTTCAGCTCTAATAAGGACTGTCAGTTTATTTACACAGATTAGCTAATAAAAAAAACTAGCAATGCCCTTGCAAAACTACAATAATGGTGTTATCACCTAAGACTTGTAGAACAAAACTACCCACATCTACTTCCCCTTAAAGATCAAAATAAGGGAACAACAATCTAGACTACTGATCCTGTCATAATTTCATCAAACAGGAAGGGCAGTAATAAAACCTATATATTCATTCATTTTATTAATGCTAACAATGTTTAAAACAGTATTACTGAATAGCCAATTAAATGTCTCATTGCTATTTCACACACAGCTTAGACAGGCAAAAAAAAAATGAGAAAAAGAGAGAGCAACATACATATTACCTAGCCTTAATTTGTAGAGGAGTTAGTCTCCTTCCCCCATTTTGACAGTAGGAAACCTGAAACAGGTTTCACTTCTGCCAACACTATCAACCCCTATTTGTAGCAACTAGGCATAAACAAAGTTATAGGAGGTACATAGCACTTTTGAGAGAGCTAGAAAAACACATGAATACCCAAACCCCAATCCTTTTCGCAAATGTACAAATTTCATTGCCTCAGCTTTTAAGCATTAGTGCTGTATAAATATGGCAAAGCCTATCTGTTAATCAAAGTTCACATATACCATTATATCATTGTCTATCACATGAGTACATAAAATGCTTCTTTTTGCCAAAAAAAGGTAAAACTTCTCCTTTTCCCCTGTCCTCTTTCAAAAAATTTCAGAGGTCAAAATGGCAATGCAGACCTTTCTCTGGGAGCCATGCTATGCTTCTAAATATAGAGCTGACATTTAACTATTCCCAGCTGTCTTATTCTGTATTCAAGGGTGTCCATGCGGCTGTCCCAATTTGCCTAGAGACAGAAAGCTGGAAAGCCCTTATCCCACTGTTTGTAGTTAAAAGAATAACTTCTGCTGGTTTTATACATATTTTCAATTATAAGCAGGGTGCAGTATAGTTTTGCAGCAATATAAAGGTCAGCTATTTGTTTTATACCTACATGTATGCATTTACTGAAGCCTAAGGCACTTTAAAAGCTACTCTAAATGAAAAAAATGCTGTTTAAATAGTGCTTTTTACCCAATTTTGACTTTGATATTTGGGGCACTTAAAATTGAATATCCTATAATTTCTTTGCATAATATTCATTATCATAATGTTCATTACATAGCCCAGGGGATAGAAATTATAAATAATCATATATACCTTCATAAAAATTAGTTTTTTTACGCCTGCGCAGAATGAAATTCCATATGCAAATATCCTCACTATGCGGTACAACACAACTTAAACTTAATTTTAATGCTAGGAGGTCACAGTATGAGTATTAAGCTTTATAAATATTAAAACACGAATTTAAAAGCACTTATCTTTTTAATAATTTTTCATAATTATTTTTTAAAAAAATTAAACCAATCATTTTTGATAATTCCACATAGGAAAGCAAGCTGCATCTCTTGCCTATCATATTCAGACACATTCATTCATAAGCCTAAGCACAAAAGCCTAACTTGAAACATGAAACATTTTTGCGCCACTTTTTTTAAAAGGACAATTATTTAACATCAGAACCAAGAATGTGCTTATAAACAACGGCTTTAAGAAAGGAAATTCTCACTTGAAATGTTTTCCTGTTATACAAAATAATGAACCTGATTTTTGTAACTTTTTTAAAACAGCAGTCTGAAACTCAGGATTTTACCCGTGTTTAACTGACAAAATCCTGGCTGCGTGAACATTCCTGTCTCTCCATGGCCTTCAATCAAAACAACAGCTGTTGCTAAGGGGCAGTAAAAACAGAGCCGTCGTAAAGCTTTTCTTAATGTTGATATGTAAGCTTGAGGACAGTGTATTTAAAACGGAGACATTTCTAGTTCTAACATGTGTGTGCAGTTCAGCAACATCCAATGTATTTAGATGATGTGTTTGCCTGTTAATATCTAATACAATGTATCTAAGGAAAATGCTGTAAGTTTATTTATTGCAAAACTCACAATTTCGTTTTTGAGGCCTTTTTTTATTCCTATTGAATGCGAATTCTAATTTTATCTTTTAAGCATTGGCAGGTTGTACATATGCATAGTTGCTTACTCTATAATTTAAATAGTAACATATAATTTATTTAGCATATCATATGGTTCATTTCTGGATTTTTATTTAATTTTTGTTTAATATTAATTAAATTACATTTTGCATAACAGACTGAAGACAACAAGAAAAACCACAAACACACACATTGAGCTCATTCCAGACATGTACAGAAAGGGTCAAACACTCAGGACACATAATACAGCGCGCTTAATATCCATTATTTCATAAATAGCGCAATCGCTATTTACTTACAGAAGTATCACTTAATGTGAAACCACGAACCACATAGACATTTAAACACACATTTAACCCACAGATCAACACTTAAGACGGAAACAAAGGACAGCCCACAGACTGTACTTAAACCAAACCATTTGTAAATACTAGTTGTAAGTCATCTTTACAAGAAGCGCTTCTCAATAGTATTCCAAAAGACTGCAAAAACAGCCCAACAGACTGTTTCATTTCCAAGAAGCCAAAATGCACTCAATTCACTAGCTTTGTCTGGCAGAACACCAAAAAATCGCTCTGCATAGCTCCATTCATAAAATTGCGCAGAAAAAGGATTCATATTTTAATTCCCTGGGGATACAGAATCACCAAGGAAGAAATATGTTTTTATACCTAAACCTATCTAGCTATTCCCTCAAGTGAACCGGCTAATTTAATTCACATCTCACTATGGTACCTCCAAAAAGCAACACATTCTTCGATGTGTGCTTGAAACAGGCATGCCAAAAATATTGCAAAATATGCAATTATTATATAATCAAAGTAGCGCTCAAGGTACGTTGCGCCGTTCAAACAAAGTCAAACAGAGAAAAATCTCCTCTTTACCTGCCTACATGAATTGCAATTTACATATCTATCCCATACAAATCCAAAGTTGGCCAACACAAATCTAAGCCACAGTAAGTGTTACTAAACTACCTTACCAATCCGAGGCTTCAAACCAACAGTAAGAGCCGCAGAACGACTCTTACCAAACAAATGGTTGTAAGTTTATTTATTGCAAAACACACAATTTCGTTTTTGAGGCCTTTTTTTATTCCTATTGAATGTGAATTCTAATTTTATCTTTTAAGCATTGGCAGTTTGTGCATATGCATAGTTGCTTACTCTATAATTTAAATAGTAACATATAATTTATTTAGCATATCATATGGTTCATTTCTGGATTTTTATTTAATTTTTGTTTAATATTAATTAAATTACATTTTGCATAACAGACTGAAGACAACAAGAAAAACCACAAACACACACATTGAGCTTATTCCAGACATGTACAGAAAGGGTCAAACACTCAGGACACATAATACAGCGCGCTTAATATCCATTATTTCATAAATAGCGCAATCGCTATTTACTTACAGAAGTATCACTTAATGTGAAACCACAAACCACATAGATATTTAAACACACATTTAACCCACAGATCAACACTTAAGACAGAAACAAAGGAAAGCCCACAGACTGTACTTAAACCAAACCATTTGTAAATACTAGTTGTAAGTCATCTTTACAAGAAGCGCTTCTCAATAGTATTCCAAAAGACTGCAAAAACAGCCCAACAGACTGTTTCATTTCCAAGAAGCCAAAATGCACTCAATTCACTAGCTTTGTCTGGCAGAACACCAAAAAATCGTTCTGCATATCTCCATTCATAAAATTGCGCAGAAAAAGGATTCATATTTTAATTCCCTGGGGATACAGAATCACCAAGGAAGCAATATGTTTTTATACCTAAACCTATCTAGCTATTCCCTCAAGTGAGCCGGCTAATTTAATTCACATCTCACTATGGTACCTCCAAAAAGCAACACATTCTTCGATGTGTGCTTGAAACATGCATGCCAAAAATATTGCAAAATATGCAATTATTATATAATCAAAGTAGCGCTCAAGGTACGTTGCGCCGTTCAAACAAAGTCAAACAGAGAAAAATCTCGCTCTTTACCTGCCTCCATAAATTGCAATTTACATATCCATTCCATACAAATCCAAAGTTGGCCAACACAAATCTAAGCCACAGTAAGTGTTACTAAACTACCTTACCAATCCAAGGCATAAAACCAACAGTAAGAGCCGCAGAACGACTCTTACCAAACAAATGGTTGTCCAAATTCTAACTGCCAGGTTCTGAATGACCTAACGGTCTTTTTTTAAATTAAATACTCACGCCAAAAAGGTTCTCAGTCAGGGGTGACATCATGTGGAGGATCAAAATCAGGAAGACCAGAAATATACCGGGCTGCTGAGACAGAGAATCCCCAGAATCTCCGTGCACAGAGTACCTCCTTAGTAGAGTCCTGTCCTGTCC
Source organism: Lissotriton helveticus (assembly GCF_964261635.1). Lineage (NCBI taxonomy): Eukaryota > Metazoa > Chordata > Amphibia > Caudata > Salamandridae > Lissotriton > Lissotriton helveticus. The sequence goes on from NC_136065.1 coordinate 1,739,736,233, forward strand.
TCCACAGTAGATTTATGTCTCCTGACAAGATCACTCCCTCAGATAGCCACTTCTCTGATGAGGTTCACGTTGGAGCGCCATTAGAAGAACATTGAAACCTGAAACAGGGGTCCCACTGATAATTGGTCCTTTTAAACCAACAAAGAAGAAATTGGCACAGAAGCTGAAATATAAAAGTACATCTTTATCAACCTCAAATGAGTGAGACTACGTCACACAGAAGCCTTAGCAACTGAATGAGGCAGTCTAAGGAGTACAGAAAACTGGAGCTTTATATATGCTTAGGGTTACATAGTATGCATAAAACCAAGGGGCAGTCCTGGCTCATGGAAGCATGCAATATGACTAAGATGGGCATACAAGATCTGCTTGCTCTACAAAGTGGGAGGAGAGTTACTTCTCCATGCAGCAGCAAAAATAGCCTGACAGTTATACTAGAGAAGCAGGTGCATTCTACTAGCTAGGCCCTTCTGGGCATGTGCGAAGGTGGAAGATGCTAAATATAATTTGTCTCTAGGCATACTTCAAGAGCAGTTAACACTGAGGGAGGACAGAGCACATGGCAAGCACATGGCAAACAAAATGGCTGCCAGAAATACAAAATTGTATCTTGTAAGAGTATCTACAAGGGATTTTGTTTGCAATATCTTTTGATGTTCTTCTTAATAGTGATTTAATGCAGAGTCAGTGATTTGATCAAACTCATATGTGTCTTTAGAACAACAGCAATCAATGATTAAATTTATACAAGAAAGATAAATGAAAAAGCACACAAGAGAACCTGATAGTTTAGATTAGATATGTATTTCAAAATGTCATATCTTTAAAACATGATTTGCATGGGGATGTATATACACGGAATCAATCACTTGCAAAGGATCATGAAGAGATGTATGATTAATAGACCACTAAAACAATTCATAACATTCATCAGCTCCTTTGGACATAAGAGTAACTGAAACAAACAATATGTAAACGTTTCTCAAAAGCAGATAAATGCTTAATTGGAGATGATGTAGAAGTTGACGTTTCGGTCTTGGCAGCTTAAGTCTATAAGACCATCATCAGGACAATGGTTATTGCAGAATGTGAGCCCCTTAGATGTAGAAGGTATGTTATCACATTTAAAGTGATCGCTTGTTTTCAGACCGAAAAAGGAGTCTTAACAGCCAAATTCATTGAAGAAATGGTTAATTCTTGTAGCATCCGTTTATCCAGATTTTGGATTGTCGCAGTATCAAAGGTAATTTTTAAAACGGAATGAGATGCAAAGCAGCGTGGCCGAAATGAGATGCAGAGCAGCGTGGAGTCTGAGCCAATCAAGAAACCGCGTGTAGAAATACAAAATGGCTTTCAGCTCATGCTAACAAATCCGTCCAATATTTAACAGCAGATAGTGCATACATGACATCCTCGACGTTCTCACACTCATTAACAAATTTCACTAAAACCAGGTCATCCAAGGCCTCGTATCTCCTGTCAACCTGCATGATACATCCAACCAGTGTTTAACTTGCCATCCACTCCCAGTCAGGCATGTGAGTAATCAGTGAGTCCAAATATTTGACTATTCCTTCCTTCCCTTACAGAAAGTACTGCCTTAATAACCCTGCGGGACAGGCAGTCCTGGGGCACAGGAATGAAGTGCTTTCCAACCTGCAATAAAATGCTTACATCATTGCAAGTTTTAACTGTGCAAAACTGACTCTGTCCGGTGGCACTACGCACCCCACTCTAAGAAGGGGTGAAAAACAGGAAAGCCTTGTTAAGTAAAATGGTCTTTTACAGACCTGTGAAGTAATCAGGTGCGGCTGCAGTAAGACAGATGCCAGAACACAATAGCTCCTCTCCCCCCACGTGAGCCAGGCAGGGGGCCTGGTGTTGCTCTGGCCCTTTGGCCATTCACACCTCGGCTCCCCATTCTCTTGTCTGTCTTCGCCCCCTGCACTCTGTGTTGCACTGAACAATGTCAGAAGAGGTTGTACCGCAACTGGTGCTCATGTAAAGCGCTCTGATACCTCCGGGTTTTGCGTGCGCTATATGAAACCCTCCCTCCTTAAAAACTAATAATAACCCACCACTGATTTGTTAGACTTCTTTTATAAGAATGTGCTGACAATCTGCAAGCGCTGTGAAACGCTGACACTGAAGCGTTCAGCAATAAATCAAACCTCTTTAGAGCGTCTCCGCGTGCCAGCAATCATAGCGTCCCTTTAATAAAAGCACACCAGTCTGTCCCCACATGAAGGCAATCACAGAATCGCTATAAATGCACCCCAGAATGCGTCATCTGAGGCCCTCGGAATTGTATATGGGGATATTTCGAACTTCCCAAGCGTGGCACTCGCTTTCCGAAATGCTGCATTTTTCGCCTACTGGGTGCATGTGGGACTGCTCGTCCTGACGTGGGCAGGTGTGCACGGCAGCGAGGAGATTCCGGACTGGCACAACGGTAGAGACCTCATGCCAGCTACCAGTCGCGACTGAGGACTACACATGGCACTGATCTACACTACTGGATCTGAGGCAGCCTGCAGCATGGGGGGTCCTGCCCACCAATGCTGGTGGAAGGTGAGCTGGCTGTGGGGACTCACGGGGGGGCGCAGGGCTCTGCCTGGTGCTCGGAGGCCTACCAGGGCAAATTGTTGCTGACTCGCTGGTGTGACGCTGGTGAAGACTGCATCAGCGCGTGGTTTGGTATGCTGAAGCAGCGGACCTGCAGCGTGTGGTGAGAGGGGCGGCAGGGCCCTGCTGATCCCATAAAATAAAATTTTTAAAAACGGGGAGGTGAGGCCTACAGAGGTGCTGTAATTTCTCATCTTTGCGCACAGGTCAACTGCCCTGGAAGTGTGGTATACACCCATGGAGCTGCATTGCAGTTGCTGTTTACTGTAGTGGCTCCGTGTGATGGCTTTCTATGCTGCTGAGGCCTAGAACTAGTGCGCCAAACTGCTTTGTTCTCGGGCCTAAATTGGAGCTTTGCTTCTAATGCTTTGGCTCCATCAAGTGGCCAAGTGGTGCAACAGCAGTGAAAATCAGTGACACTTGTTTTAAACCGGTTCAGCTGATTTTCATCCGGTAGGGTACTGTCGGGCAGAGTCGGTTTTAACCGAATTCTGGACAGCCTACTCATAATCAAAACATGTACGTCAGCTACCAACATATGGGCTGAGCCAAAGCGCCTCACCTGGTAGTAACACTTTAAGCCCTTTTCTTAACTGATCACATAACATCTGGTATCAGCTCTGTCAAGCCAGGCCTAAAAACTGTTTAAGTTGTCTGAGACTACAGCAGCAAAAAGAACCGCAGGGCTAGTACAATCTTAAAAATTGCTCCGGTTCTTATAACCTGATGTCACCTACAATGTATGGGCAAAATGTGTGAGTGAGCGCTGCTTCAAAGAGGATGTAGTGTCATTATCTTCACCACAATCATAGATAACAAGTTTTTACTATGACCATCCACCACCAAGGGAAATTGCTCATTAACAAATGGAGACATTAGTCAATTTTCTCAACATCTAACCCCAAACACAGCACATGTTCTACATGTGCCAAGATGCACTTTGAGCAGCTGGTTGCTCTTACCTTCTGCCCTGCGATCAGTGCCAGACTCTGCAGGGCATTGCTGATGGGCTCTCTTTGGCAGGTGGCACTCATTTACCCGTGAGCTGGTAAAGCTGTTGTAGCCCCTGTGTAATGAGAAGGTGCATTCCCTGTGGCCCCGGTACATGCAATTGAAGAGGTGGCAGCTCAGGGCTTGGGCATGCTCGCGTCTTGAAGAGGTGGACAGCTCCATCCCAGCCAGGGAGCAATGTGGCTCTTCACAGCATGCTCCCATTAACTGATTGCTGGTCAACACACCATCTGGGGCGGCCAGAAACGTGACTCCGGCAGCTAGTGAGTCTTTGATGCAGATGATATGGTCCTGTAGGGTGGTAAAGAGGCCCTCAGAGCCATCCTCACACAGCTGCTGTCGCCCCACTTCCTAGATGTGTTACAGATAGTGCAGCCCCTGCTTGCCCCCGGGCATCTGTCGATTGTTTTCGTTACCCACAGTGGGCACACCCCTCTGCTGTGCATCGACTGGAGTGTGTGCCTCAACTTGCACACAATAGACTTCCCTTGCGTCATTTGGGGTCTTTGGCTCTTCCTGCAAGTGGTGCACGTGCACCCCTTGCACCTCACTTATCCCTAGGGTTTCGGTTCTCCTGCAGGTGCAAATCCGGAGCCCCCAGTCTTCTGGGCTTAGCAGCTCCCCTCCAAAAGCTCCTCCATGCCTGACACCTGGGCCTGGAGCTCGGAGAGCAGGCCGCCTCATCTTCAGAGGCCCTGTGCTGCACTTGCAGGGTCCCCAGTAGCAGCAGGGATCAGAAACAAAAGCTGTGCAGGCCGGTGACTGGCCAGGCAGCCCAGGTTGGCTGCCAGCCCCTGCATGCTGCATTCTTTGCTGTCAGATGCGCCTGCTAATATGAGCCCCTACCCAGAAAACAGAACACTCATTAGTTGTGCCACACCCGGTGCTGCTAGTATTCCTGACCTGTGTATTTCTGTCCACCGTTCATTTCTGTCTCAAGGCAGAGAAACACTTCACTGCATTGGTCGCATCGCTCTCTCTTTCCTGTGAGTGGTTCTGTCTTCCATGACCCGGAAACAGAATCAAGCTAGATGTAAAATTAAATACTGTTGTGGAAAACTTCAGCTTAGCTGAGTGTGATTGAATCAAATGGAAAAAGAAGTACATGACGAAAGGCATTGCTGGAACATGAAATTAAAATGTAGTTTTAAAAAATGTGGCAGCCTGTCATAAGCGCTGGTGCTAGAAATTTAGTGCCGGTGCTGAGCACCCGAAAGCACCAGCTCAAATTAAGCACTGGTCTGGGCACTGAAGAAGTTGAGACCATACTTGTTTGGGAGTCACTTCCTGGTTCAGACAGACCACAGGCCCCTCAGATGGTTGATGCAGATGAGGGGTGAGAATCCAAAACTGTTGAGGTGGTCCATTTCCCTACAGGGGATGCACTTCACAGTGGAACACTGCCCTGGTACAGAACACAGAAATGATGGCCTGTCCAGATTTTTCCACCTTAGTGAAGAGAACTCCCAAGAGGGTGGGTAATTCTCCCCACATTTCAGCTGGAGGAGACACGTGTTAGACTTGGCACCATTGGCGTGGGTCTCCCTTCCATTTTTTGCTGTTGTCTCCTGTGTTTTTGCTGGTCTAGATGCTGTTCAGTGCCAAAGTGCGAGTGCTCCCTTTTGTAAATTGTTGTTATGGATTAGTGATTCCAAGATTGTTTTTTTAATTTACTTGTCAGACCCTAGTACAGTGCACCATGTGTGCCCAGGGCCTTAAATAAAATGCTGCTGGTGGGCTTGCAGCACTGATTGTGCCACCCACAGGAGCAGCTTGTAAAATGTGGCTCATGCCTGCCATTGCAGAGCCTGTGTGCAGTCTGGGACTGCCATGTTGGCCTGGCAAGTGCACACATTTGCCAGTCCCCAAACAATCCCTTTTCTGCATGTTAGTCACCCCTAAGGTAGGCCCAAGGTACCCCTGTGGGCAGGGTACATTGTATGTGAAAGGTACAACATGCCCTGATGTGTGTGGCATGTCCTGATAGTGAAATACTGCCAATTTCGTTTTTCACTATTGCAAGGCTATCTGCTCCCATAGGCCAGAATGGGCAGTTTGTTTATAACACCTTATAAACATAACTGACCCTAGGAACAAGATAGGAAAATAAAGTTTAGTGTGCCTGAACTCAGAATGTTAAGATGCATCTTTTAGTGAGGGTGGTTTTTAGGGCTCGTGGCGTTAACCGCGCGAAAGCGCAGTCTCACCAGAGACCTATTGTCACTGAGTCAGCTTTCCAGGAGACAGGACCTGGCCACGTGCATCTCCCAAAAGGCGATCGGAGCGGGCCGCGCGCGCGAGAACGCGCACGCTGTGGCCATCTCCTGTCTCCTGGGAAGCTCTAACACACATGCAGCCACACCTCCTCCTGCACGCATGCGTACACACAGAGACACACATGAGTGCACATACACGCACACACACATACAGACACCCCCCCTGGCGTCGCACACATACACACGCTCGCACACACACACAAGCGCACCGAGACCCCCCCAGGCCCACTTACCGCCACTCCAGACTTTTTCAGCCTCGACGGGGCTCTGGGAGCCCCGCGTCACCACCGCTCCTCTGGCCAGGCACTCCGTGGGCGCGGGCTTCAAAAGACAGAAGTCCCGGCCCACGATAGGTTTCGTTTTCTCTGATCTTGAAGTTCCGCCCCACGATAGGTTTCGTTTTCTCTGATGTTGAAGTTCCGCCCCACGAGAGGTTTCGAATGCTGAAAGGCTGTTAATATGCAGATGGTGCAGAGGTGAAGGGGCTGATTGTTTCCGGTAAGGCTCTCCCACATCTGGAGTTAAAATTCATCTTAAATTCACTGGCAATTGTGGAACTTAAAATGAAGTATGGCATGCGGGAACACGTGTGTAGGCTGTGAAAGTACACAAAAAGCAAAGAACTTCACAGCGTACGGTAGGTGTGTTGTGTTAACGAGAATTATATTTCATTTGAGTTTATGGGCAACCCATTGCAGCTGGATGTCTTCTCCCCGCATACACTTTGTGTTATACCGTAGAGTGCAGGGGCCGTAGGTGCAATGTGGAACCGCAAAAATACAATCAAAACAAGGTTTTCATTCATTATGTGGGATCTCCCACTCTTCAATCTCACTGTTACTTTTGGAGTCGAAGCTGCCTCAAACTTTTCATCACTCACTTTTGTCAAACTTTTGATGGTTCGATTTCCTTCAGCAAGTTTACCAAGCACCTGCTGCACTTGAATATGCAGAGTAGTGAGTGCAGAGTAGTGAGTGCAGGGTAGTGAGTGCAGAGTGTGAGTGTGCAGAGTGCAGAGTGTGAGTGTGCAGAGTGAGTGTGCAGAGTGAGTGTGCAGAGTAGTGAGTGTGCAGAGTAGTGAGTGCAGAGTAGTGAGTGCAGAGTAGTGAGTGCAGAGTAATGAGTGCAGAGCAGTGGGTAGTGAGTGCAGAGTAGTGAGTAGTGAGTGCATAGTAGTGAGTGCATAGTAGTGAGTGCAGAGTAGTGAGTGCAGGGTGCAGAGTGAGTGTGCAGAGTGAGTGTGCAGAGTGAGTGTGCAGAGTAGTGAGTGCAGAGTAGTGAGTGCAGAGTAGTGAGTAGTGAGTGCAGAGTAGTGAGTGCAGAGTAGTGAGTGCAGAGTAGTCAGTAGTGAGTGTGGAGTAGTGAGTAGGGAGTGCAGAGTAGTGAGTAGTGAGTAGTGAGTGCAGAGTAGTGAGTGAAGAGTAGTGAGCAGTGAGTGCAGAGTAGTGAGTGCAGACTAGTGAGTAGTGAGTGCAGAGTAGTGAGTAGTAAGTGCAGAGGAAGTGAGTAGTGAGTGCAGAGTAGTGAGTGCAGAGTAGTGAGTAGTGAGTGCAGAGTAGTGAGTGCAGAGTACTGAGTAGTGAGTGCAGAGTAGTGAGTGCAGGGTAGTGAGTGCAGAGTAGCGAGTGCAGAGTAGTGAGTAGTGAGTAGTGAGTGCAGAGTAGTGAGTAGTGAGTGCAGAGTAGTGAGTAGTGAGTAGTGAGTGCAGAGTAGTGAGTGCATAGTAGTGAGTAGTGAGTGCAGAGTAGTGAGTGCAGAGTAGTGGGTAGTGAGTAGTGAGTGCAGAGTAGTGAGTAGTGAGTGCAGAGTAGTGAGTAGTGAGTGCAGAATAGTGAGTGCAGAGTGTGAGTGTGCAGAGTGCAGAGTGTGAGTGTGCAGAGTGAGTGTGCAGAGTGAGTGTGCAGAGTGAGTGTGCAGAGTAGTGAGTGCAGAGTAGTGAGTGCAGAGTAGTGAGTGCAGAGTAGTGAGTAGTGAGTGCAGAGTAGTGAGTGCAAGGTAGTGAGTGCAGAGTAGTGAGTAGTGAGTGCAGAGTAGTGAGTGCAGAGTAGTGAGTGCAGAGTAGTGAGTGCAGAGTGAGTGTGCAGAGTGAGTGTGCAGAGTGAGTGTGCAGAGTGAGTGTGCAGAGTGAGTGTGCAGAGTAGTGAGTGCAGAGTAGTGAGTGCAGAGTAGTGAGTAGTGAGTGCAGAGTAGCCAGTGCAGAGTATTCAGTGCAGAGTAGTCAGTAGTAAGTGCGGAGTAGTGAATGCAGAGTAGTGAGTAGTGAGTAGTGAGTGCAGAGTAGTGAGTGCAGTGTAGTGAGTAGTGAGTGCAGAGTAGTGAGTGCAGAGTAGTGAGTGCAGAGTAGTGAGTAGTGAGTGCAGAGTAGTGAGTGCAGAGTAGTGAGTGCAGAGTAGTGAGTGCAGAGTAGTGAGTAGTGAGTGCAGAGTAGTGAGTGCAGAGTAGTGAGTAGTGAGTGCAGAGTAGTGAGTGCAGAGTAGTGAGTAGTGAGTGCAGAGTAGTGAGTGCAGAGTAGTGAGTAGTGAGTGCAGAGTAGTGAGTGCAGAGTAGTGAGTAGTGAGTGCAGAGTAGTGAGTAGTGAGTGCAGAGTAGTGAGTGCAGAGTAGTGAGTGTAGAGTAGTGAGTAGTGAGTGCAGAGTAGTGAGTGCAGAGTAGCGGGTAGTGAGTAGTGAGTGCAGAGTAGTGAGTAGTGAGTGCAGAGTAGTGAGTAGTGAGGAGTGAGTAGTGAGTGCAGAGTAGTGAGTAGTGAGTGCAGAGTAGGGAGTGCAGAGTAGTGAGTAGTGAGTGCAGAGTAGTAGTGAGTGCAGAATAGTGAGTGCAGAGTAGTGAGTGCAGAGTAGTGAATGGAGAGTAGTGAGTGCAGAGTAGTGAGTGCAGAGTAGTGAGTAGTGAGTGCAGAGTAGTGAGTGCAGAGTAGTGAGTGCAGAGTAGTGATTAGTGAGTGCAGAGTAGTGAGTGCAGAGTAGTGAGTGCAGAGTAGTGAGTAGTGAGTGCAGAGTATTGAGTAGTGAGTGCAGAGTAGTGAGTGCAGAGTAGTGAGTGCAGAGTGCAGAGTGAGTGTGCAGAGTGAGTGTGCAGAGTGAGTGTGCAGAGTGAGTGTGCAGAGTAGTGAGTGCAGAGTAGTGAGTGCAGAGTAGTGAGTAGAGAGTGCAGAGTAGTGAGTGCAGAGTAGTGAGTGCAGAGTAGTCAGTAGTGAGTGCAGAGTAGTGAGTAGTGAGTGCAGAGTAGTGTGTAGTGAGTGGTGAGTGCAGAGTAGTGAGTTCAGAGTAGTGAGTGCAGAGTAGTGAGTAATGAGTAGTGAGTGCAGAGTAGTGAGTAGTGAGTGCAGAGTAGTGAGTAGTGAGTGCAGAGTAGTGAGTGCAGAGTAGTGAGTAGTGAGTGCAGAGTAGTGAGTGCAGAGTAGTGAGTGCAGAGTAGTGAGTAGTGAGTGCAGAGTAGTGAGTGCAGAGTAGTGAGTAGTGAGTGCAGAGTAGTGAGTAGTAAGTGCAGAGTAGTGAGTGCAAGGTAGTGAGTAGTGAGTGCAGAGTAGGGAGTAGTGAGTGCAGAGTAGTGAGTGCAGAGTAGTGAGTGCAGAGTAGTGAGTAATGAGTGCAGAGTAGTCAGTGCAGAGTATTCAGTGCAGAGTAGTCAGTAGTGAGTGGGGAGTAGTGAATGCAGAGTAGTGAGTAGTGAGTAGTGAGTGCAGAGTAGTGAGTGCAGAGTAGTGAGTAGTGAGTGCAGAGTAGTGAGTGCAGAGTAGTGAGTGCAGAGTAGTGAGTAGTGAGTGCAGAGTAGTGAGTGCAGAGTAGTGAGTGCAGAGTAGTGAGTGCAGAGTAGTGAGTGCAGAGTAGTGAGTGCAGAGTAGTGAGTAGTGAGTGCAGAGTAGTGAGTGCAGAGTAGTGAGTAGTGAGTGCAGAGTAGTAAGTGCAGAGTAGCGAGTGCAGAGTAGTGAGTGCAGAGTAGTGAGTAGTGAGTGCAGAGTAGTGAGTGCAGAGTAGTGAGTGCAGAGTGCAGAGTGAGTGTGCAGAGTGAGTGTGCAGAGTGAGTGTGCAGAGTAGTGAGTGCAGAGTAGTGAGTGCGGAGTAGTGAGTGCAGAGTAGTGAGTGCAGAGTAGTGAGTGCAGAGTAGTGAGTGCAGAGTAGTCAGTAGTGAGTGCAGAGTAGTGAGTAGTGAGTAGTGAGTGCAGAGTAGTGGGTAGTGAGTGGTGAGTGCAGAGTAGTGAGTAATGAGTAGTGAGTAATGAGTAGTGAGTGCAGAGTAGTGAGTAGTGAGTGCAGAGTAGTGAGTAGTGAGTGCAGAGTAGTGAGTGCAGAGTAGTGAGTAGTGAGTGCAGAGTAGTGAGTGCAGAGTAGTGAGTAGTGAGTGCAGAGTAGTGAGTGCAGAGTAGTGAGTAGTGAGTGCAGAGTAGTGAGTGCAGAGTAGTGAGTAGTGAGTGCAGAGTAGTGAGCGCAGAGTAGTGAGTAGTGTGTAGTGAGTGCAGAGTAGTGAGTGCAGAGTAGTGAGTGCAGAGTAGTGAGTGCAGAGTAGTGAGTAGTGAGTGCAGAGTAGTGAGTGCAGAGTAGTGAGTGCAGAGTAGTGAGTGCAGGGTGCAGAGTGAGTGTGCAGAGTGAGTGTGCAGATTGAGTGTGCAGAGTGAGTGTGCAGAGTAGTGAGTGCAGAGTAGTGAGTGCAGGGTAGTGAGTAGTGAGTGCAGAGTAGTGAGTGCAGAGTAGTGAGTGCAGAGTAGTGAGTGCAGAGTAGTGAGTGCAGAGTAGTGAGTGCAGAGTAGTGAGTAGTGAGTGCAGAGTAGTGAGTGCAGAGTAGTGAGTAGTGAGTGCAGAGTAGTAAGTGCAGAGTAGCGAGTGCAGAGTAGTGAGTGCAGAGTAGTGAGTAGTGAGTGCAGAGTAGTGAGTGCAGAGTAGTGAGTGCAGAGTGCAGAGTGAGTGTGCAGAGTGAGTGTGCAGAGTGAGTGTGCAGAGTAGTGAGTGCAGAGTAGTGAGTGCGGAGTAGTGAGTAGTGAGTGCAGAGTAGTGAGTGCAGAGTAGTGAGTGCAGAGTAGTGAGTGCAGAGTAGTCAGTAGTGAGTGCAGAGTAGTGAGTAGTGAGTAGTGAGTGCAGAGTAGTGGGTAGTGAGTGGTGAGTGCAGAGTAGTGAGTGCAGAGTAGTGAGTAATGAGTAGTGAGTGCAGAGTAGTGAGTAGTGAGTGCAGAGTAGTGAGTAGTGAGTGCAGAGTAGTGAGTAGTGAGTGCAGAGTAGTGAGTGCAGAGTAGTGAGTAGTGAGTGCAGAGTAGTGAGTGCAGAGTAGTGAGTAGTGAGTGCAGAGTAGTGAGTGCAGAGTAGTGAGTAGTGAGTGCAGAGTAGTGAGCGCAGAGTAGTGAGTAGTGTGTAGTGAGTGCAGAGTAGTGAGTGCAGAGTAGTGAGTGCAGAGTAGTGAGTGCAGAGTAGTGAGTAGTGAGTGCAGAGTAGTGAGTGCAGAGTAGTGAGTGCAGAGTAGTGAGTGCAGGGTGCAGAGTGAGTGTGCAGAGTGAGTGTGCAGATTGAGTGTGCAGAGTGAGTGTGCAGAGTAGTGAGTGCAGAGTAGTGAGTGCAGGGTAGTGAGTAGTGAGTGCAGAGTAGTGAGTGCAGAGTAGTGAGTGCAGAGTAGTGAGTGCAGAGTAGTCAGTAGTGAGTGTGGAGTAGGGAGTGCAGAGTAGTGAGTAGTGAGTGCAGAGTAGTGAGTGCAGAGTAGTGAGCAGTGAGTGCAGAGTAGTGAGTGCAGAGTAGTGAGTGCAGAGTAGTGAGTAGTGAGTAGTGAGTGCAGAGTAGTGAGTAGTAAGTGCGGAGTAGTGAGTGCAGAGTAGTGAGTGCAGAGTAGTGAGTGCAGGGTGCAGAGTGAGTGTGCAGAGTGAGTGTGCAGAGTGAGTGTGCAGAGTAGTGAGTGCAGAGTAGTGAGTGCAGAGTAGTGAGTAGTGAGTGCAGAGTAGTGAGTGCAGAGTAGTGAGTGCAGAGTAGTCAGTAGTGAGTGTGGAGTAGTGAGTAGGGAGTGCAGAGTAGTGAGTAGTGAGTGCAGAGTAGTGAGTGCAGAGTAGTGAGCAGTGAGTGCAGAGTAGTGAGTGCAGAGTAGTGAGTGCAGAGTAGTGAGTAGTGAGTAGTGAGTGCAGAGTAGTGAGTAGTAAGTGCAGTGGAAGTGAGTAGTGAGTGCAGAGTAGTGAGTGCAGAGTAGTGAGTAGTGAGTGCAGAGTAGTGAGTGCAGAGTAGGGAGTAGTGAGTGCAGAGTAGTGAGTGCAGACTAGTGAGTGCAGAGTAGCGAGTGCAGAGTAGTGAGTAGTGAGTGCAGAGTAGTGAGTAGTGAGTGCAGAGTAGTGAGTAGTGAGTGCTGAGTAGTGAGTGCATAGTAGTGAGTAGTGAGTGCAGAGTAGTGAATGCAGAGTAGTGGGTAGTGAGTAGTGAGTGCTGAGTAGTGAGTGCAGAGTAGTGAGTAGTGAATAGTGAGTGCAGAGTGTGAGTGTGCAGAGTGAGTGTGCAGAGTGAGTGTGCAGAGTAGTGAGTGCAGAGTAGTGAGTGCAGAGTAGTGAGTGCAGAGTAGTGAGTAGTGAGTGCAGAGTAGTGAGTAGTGAGTGCAGAGTAGTGAGTGCAAGGTAGTGAGTAGTGAGTGCAGAGTAGTGAGTAGTGAGTGCAGAGTAGTGAGTGCAGAGTAGTGAGTGCAGAGTAGTGAGTGAAGAGTGAGTGTGCAGAGTGAGTGTGCAGAGTGAGTGTGCAGAGTAGTGAGTGCAGAGTAGTGAGTGCAGAGTAGTGAGTGCAGAGTAGTCAGTGCAGAGTAGTCAGTGCAGAGTAGTCAGTAGTGAGTGCGGAGTAGTGAGTGCAGAGTAGTGAGTAGTGAGTGCAGAGTAGTGAGTGCAGAGTAGTGAGTGCAGAGTAGTGAGTATTGAGTGCAGAGTAGTGAGTGCAGAGTAGTGAGTAGGGAGTGCAGAGTAGTGAGTAGTGAGTAGTGAGTGCAGAGTAGTGAGTGCAGAGTAGTGAGCAGTGAGTGCAGAGTAGTGAGTGCAGAGTAGTGAGTGCAGACTAGTGAGTAGTGAGTGCAGAGTAGTGCGTAGTAAGTGCAGAGGAAGTGTTGGACACGGCCTCGTGGCGTGGTCCGGCCCCGTCCGCATGAAGGGCCCGGGACGACATCGGCCCTCCATTCACCGGCTATCGACCCCCCTGACACGCACATTCACGAACCATCGGCGCGAGCAGCCTCCCGGGCCACCTACAGCTCTCCCCCTCCCTGGTACCCCGGCAGGACCTGCTCGCCAACGCTGCCAGCCTGGCACCCTGACCAGGCCACCCTTTCCGGCCCGACTCCATCTTGGGACCCTCACGCCCAGAACACATGGCCGCAGCCATCCCGGGCCCGACCCCAGCGAAGCCCAGACATCGAGGCACCAGGATCCTCCCAGGTGGTAAAGTGGCCACTCGAGCAGACCCCGGAGGAGGAGAGTTTTGATGGGCCTGCCACCGCCCCGGACGCCTGGTATCGATCACTCTCCCGGCTCCCTGGGCGCTGGCTCCGCCCCCCTGCTGGGTGTCTGGACACCTTCATCCCGGCTCCTCTGACCCCCAGGCGCGAGTGTCCGGACATCAAAGCCCTCCAGTCCTATATCTGGGCCAGCCCCGGATCAAGACGGCAGTTGTATCTGGAGTCGAAGCCCTGCTGACCTCGTTGCGGCTGATCCTGATCTTAACTCCTGCACATGGAACTATCTTCGAGGCCCTGCTGACGCTGTCGCGGCCTGACCAAGCTGAACTATCTTCGAGGCCCTGCTGACGCTGTCGCGGCCTGTCCAAGCGGAACCACCTTCGAGGCCCTGCTGACGCTGTCGCGGCCTGTCCAAGCTGAACTATCTTCGAGGCCCTGCTGACGCTGTCGCGGCCTGTCCAAGCTGAACCACCTTCGAGGCCCTGCTGACGCTGTCGCGGCCTGAACCCGTGAACTATCCACGCACCAGTGGGTGCCAAGACTGTCCCGCTACCCCCTTTCCCCCGAGACCACGACATTACGGATCCCTCGATCCTTGCCGCTACCCTGCCAAGAACTTGCTTTGAAAACTTATATAAAGATTCTTGTGAACATCCTTCCTGTGTGGTGTCTATCTGTAAGTAGTGTGATTGCTCTGCTGGTACGATTGTAGGAGAGGAGCCTCGCCGAGGAGGCCTCCCTACGGCGCTCGGCCTATTCCATACAGAGAGGTGGGCCTCGGGGCGGACAGTCAGACACCTTCTGTCTCCCCTGGGGTCGCCCTTCCAACATTGGTGGCAAGCGACGGGATCCGAGCCCACGCAAATCGTACAGCGAGTAACACGTCACTACTGACAGAGACCCACAGCCACGATGACTACTAAGGAAGCCGGAACGACCGCAGAATTCCAGAAAGACCTGTTAGAGGAATATACCCATAAAGAACTTAAACAATTTTGCAAAGACTTGGGTATCGCTACCACTGGACTAAGTACAAAGGACGATTTCAAAGAAGCGCTGCAAACCTGGGTGGAGTCCAGAGAAACCCCACCCCAACCGAACGATGACATTGTCCGAGAAGTACCCGTGAGTACCGTCATAGCCCCCATAGAGGAAAGAACCGCCAACAGGGACCCGGGCCTCTCCCACGAAGATGCCCGGGAGCGAGAGAGGAGTCGGCTCCATGAACTAGAGTTAGCCCGACTCCGGCTGGACGGAGAACTCCAATTAGCAGAAAAGAAAATGGCCCTTGAACAACTGCGATTAGAGGGAGATCTGGAAGAGAGGCGGCGGCAAAGAGAATTGGAAGAAAAAAAACTCGCGTACGAACACGAGCGTGGCCTTAAAGAACTCGAAATCAAAGCCAAACTCGAAGAAGCTGGCGCCACGGTAGCCCGGAACCCCTCACCTCCTGCCGACCCAAAGGTCCACATCCCGAAGGATATCGTCAAGGAGTACTACAAGAATGACGATATCCAGCAATGGTTCAAGGCGTACGAAGTTGCCATGACCGCGCACCGCATTCCGCGATCAGACTGGGGTGCCGGCTTATGGGGGAGATTCGTCAGCGAAGGAAGAGACACCCTGCTGGAGCTGGCCGACAACGTAATGTCCTCCTATGACCACATGAAGGACGCCCTACTTGTCCGGTATGGCCTCACCCCCGAGATGTACCGGCAGAGATTCAGAGACTGCAAGAAAATCCCCGGCACCACGTGGGTCGAGTACGTGAACTTTTATAGCAGGGCCCTGGAAGGATGGATAAAGGGCAGCAAAGTGTCCACCTACGAGCAGCTGTTCGACCTCATCGTTTGGGAGCACCTCTCCAACAACTGCTACGTCGAGCTCCGACAGCATCTACTCGACAGCAAGCTAACCGAGCCCCGGAAACTCGCCGTCGAGGCAGATCGATGGGTGAGCACCCGGGTCCCCCGAACACCGATAGGAGAACCCGGTCAGGGCGGCCGGGGGCACCCCCGCCAGCGGGGAGGCGGAGGAGGACAGAACCCGAGCCGAAGCTTCCCGCCGGCCTCGGGCCGGGGTCCCCCCCCAAAGAATCCCCCGAGTAACGCTTCACCGTCCCTGAAGAGGGACCCCCCAGCACGGCCGGGGCCCCACCCGAACATTACTTGCCACAGATGCCAGCGGACCGGTCACTATGCCAGTGACCCCCTCTGCCCCATGAACCAGCGTCCCGGCACCACGGGGCCTCCGACCCGCCAGTTCGCTGCTGCAGCACTGGGAGAAGAGAGAGAAGAAGACGTAGAGGTCTACGAGGAAGACCAAATGGAGTATGAACCGGCCGCCATGGCCCTAGCCTGCTTGGGCAATAGAGACCTGGTACACCAGGCCCCGCTACCGAGCAACACTCGAAAATACCGTCAGTGGGTCCACATCAATGAACGACGGACCGAAGCCCTCCGGGACACGGGAGCCAGTGTGACGGCCGTCCGCTGCCACTTGGTGACCCCCGAACAGATCATCCCGAACGTACGCTGCCCCGTGAGGGCCGCCGACAACTCAGAAACTCTATGCCAGATGGCCCGAATTCCCTTCGAATGCGGGGGAGTGTCGGGCACCCTCAAGGTGACCGTCCGGGACGACGCCCCCGTGGACTGCCTCCTTGGGAACGACCTCGAGAGCTCCCCCTGGGCCCAAGTCGAGCGGAGAGAGCACCTAGGAATGATGGGATTACCAGAGTGGGTCTGTGCGACGACCCGATCTATGGCAGCCCGAGCCCCGGCATCGACCGAGGCCGCCCCGACCGAGGAGCCGGAGTGGCCCGAGCCACCGCCCTCTGCCATCCCCGAAGAATGCGACTCCGAGACCAGGCCCTCGGAGCCCGGAGACCACCACGAGCTCAGCGACATCCCCGGACAAGCCCAATGGCGCCAAGAGGGTGGTCCCACTCGAGAACAGTTTCGGCAGGAACAGAAGACCTGCCCTTCCCTCGAGGGGACCCGCCAACAAGCCACTGCCCAAGCTACCGGGGACACCTCAGGGTCCCACTGGGTCTACTGGGACCACGACCTCCTATATAGCGAACAGAAAATTGCCGAGCTGGGGGCCAGCCGAGTGCTAGTGGTTCCCCTGCGATTCAGAGACTTCCTTTTGAACCTGGCGCACGATGTGCCCCTCGCAGGGCACCTGGGGCAGGACAAAACTTACAGCCGCCTGGTGACCCATTTCTACTGGCCCAAAATGCGCACTGATGTACATAACCACTGCCGCACCTGCCCGACATGCCAAGCCAGCGGAAAGAGCGGAGGGAAGGTGAAGGCCCCGCTCCAACCCTTTCCAGTCGTAACCACCCCCTTCGAGCGAGTGGGAATAGACATTGTGGGGCCCCTGGACCCTCAAACCTCACAAGGGCATCGCTTCATACTTGTCCTGGTGGACCACGCCACCCGCTATCCTGAGGCCATCCCCCTCAGAACAATCACCGCTCCCGTGGTGGGGCGGGCCTTGATGGGGATCTTCTCCCGAGTAGGATTCCCCCGGGAGGTCGGGAGCGATCGGGGCACGAACTTTATATCTAAATATATGCGGTCCCTGTGGCAACAGTGCGGGGTCACATACAAGTTCACCACCCCGTATCATCCCCAAGGGAATGGACTTGTGGAGCGGTTCAACCGGACACTCAAGGGGATGATACAGGGCCTAGAAGAGCCACTACGACGCAGATGGGATGTCCTGCTGCCCTGCCTCATGTTTGCCTATACGGAGGTACAACAGAAATCCCTGGGGTTCAGCCCCTTTGAACTCTTGTACGGACACCCTGTCCGAGGTCCGCTCAGCCTGGTCAAAGAGGGCTGGGAAACTACCGTCCAAGACGCACCACCGGATGTCTACCGGTACCTCCTGACCCTCCGAAACCAGACTCGGAAGTTCCGGGCCCTTGCAGAGGCCAACCTGGAGGCCAGTCAGGAGGACATGAAACGCTGGTGCGACCAGCACTCCTCCTCCATCGAGTTCGAGCCGGGCCAGCGGGTCTGGGTCATGTCCCCGGTGTTGGACAGGCCGCATGGTCGGGCTGCCCCCCTCCCCGCAATGGGACCAGGACCCTGGCTCTCCCTGCATCCCCAGCCAGAGTCCACAAACGACCACCCGAAGTACCCTGCAATCCCCCCACTACAAGACACCAGCTCCGGACCCAGCTGGCCCGGGTCACCATCTACCCTACGACATCGACCCGGCCGCCATCTTGGGGCACGGCAGCACGAGGCCGCGTGGCCTCAACTCGACCCTAACCCCGGGCCCGGCCGGCCCCGACATCGAGGCACCAACCTCCCCCCAGGAGGCAGAGTGACCACTTGGCGAGTCAATGGGAGAAGGAATCGTCAACGGCTCTCCTCCGCCAGGTGTCGATCACCCCAGGCCGCCTGGGCGCTGGCTCCACCCCCCTGCTGGGTGTCTGGACTCCCTCATCCCGGACCTCCCGGCCCCCAGGCGCGAGGGTCCGGACATCAAAGGGGACCAGACCTATAACTGGGGCAGGGCCAGACCAGGAAGGCAGTTGTATCCTGGAGTCGAGAGACCCGAGAAGAACTCATACGTAACCGGCCTGCTGGCGCTGCCGCGGCCCTCTGCCTCGTGAAACCATCGTCTTGGCCTGCTGGCGCTGCCGCGGCCCTCTGCCTCGTGAAACCCTCGTCTTGGCCTGCTGGCGCTGCCGCGGCCCTCTGCCTCGTGAAACCCTCGTCTTGGCCTGCTGGCGCTGCCGCGGCCCTCTGCCTCGTGAAACCATCGACTTGGCCTGCTGGCGCTGCCGCGGCCCTCTGCTTTGAGAGACTATCATCTTGGCCTGCTGGCGCCGCCGCGGCCCGATCCACAGACACTCCAGCTCGAGGATTGTGAGCTCGCCTTTTACCACAACCTGTACCGATCCGGTACCAAGACTGTCCCGCTACCCCCTTTCCCTACAGAGACTAGAAGTGAGAGGACCCCCGGGTCCAAGTTATCCTGTATCGCTGATATCCTTGCCTTAAGAACCTTATATAAAGCCTTGAACTCGACTTGGTGTGGTGCCTGTTTGTGGGGAGGGAGGGTACTTGTCTGTACGATCGCCGGAGACGGTCCCCCTCGGGGATCTCTCCCTCGGTATCCGGCCGACCCTCCGGGTCCCCGTCTAACATTGGTGGCCAGCGACGGGATCCGAACCTACGCATAATCGTACAGAAAGTCACTCGCCCCACCACACACAACAACCATGTCAATAGAGAGCGGAACAACGGAAAAATTTCAGATGGAAAAATTGGAAGACTACAACCACCGGGAACTGAAGCAATATTGCATAGAACTTGGACTTCCAACCACAGGTCTTAGCACAAAGGAAGACTTCAAACGAGCCCTAGAAGCTTGGGCAGAAACGGGTACGGCCGTACCCCGAACACAAACAACCGAAACGAGCCCCGCACCAACTAAAGAAAGAGCGGATCTCTCCCTGGAAGAGATCCGAGAAAGAGAAAAAACCCGACTCCACGAATTAGAACTTGCCCGACTTCGCTTGGATGGGGAACTCAAGCTGGCAGAACAAAAAATAACCCTGGAACACTTACGGCTCAGGGAAGAGCGGGAAGACAAGCAAAGACAGAGGGAGCTAGAGGAAAAGAGACTAGAGTACGAACATGAGCGCAATCTCAAAGCACTGGAGATCCAGAAACAGAATAAAGACCTCGGGCTCCCCGAACGACCGACCCCGTCGGCCTCGACCGAACCCAAGGTTCACATCCCCAAAGATGTCATCCGGGAATACCACAAGAACGATGATATCCAGCAGTGGTTTAAAGCCTATGAGGTGGCAATGACCTCCCACCGGATTCCCCGAAGCGATTGGGGAGCCGGATTATGGGGGAGGTTTGTCAACGAAGGGCGGGACGCCCTGCTGCAACTCCCGGACCAGCTGATGACCTCCTACGACCACATGAAGGCCGCCCTCCTCACTCGATACGGGCTCACCCCTGAGATGTACCGCCAACGGTTCCGCGACTGCAAACGGATTCCGGGTACAACTTGGGTGGAGTACGTGAACTTTTTTAGCCGAGCCTTCGAGGGGTGGATCAAGGGCAACAAAGTAACCACCTACGAACAACTCTTTGACCTTATCGTATGGGAACACCTGTCGAACAACTGCTTCGTGGAGCTCCGGCAACACCTCCTGGACAGCAAGCTAACCGACCCTCGACAACTCGCCGCCGAAGCCGACCGGTGGGAAAGCACCCGAGTTGGCCGGAGCACACCCAGCGAAGTATCCAGACCGTATCGCCCCCGAGGGGGAGGAGGAAGTCAGGGTCGGGGGAGAGACCCCGGCCCCTCGTCACCCCCCAGAAACCCCTCGACCCCGGTTGGCCGGGGAAGCCCTGCCGTCCGGGCCGGTTTCCGGGCCAACATTACGTGCCACAGGTGCCAGCGACCCGGCCACTACGCCAGTGATCCCAACTGCCCAAAGAATCCGAACGCTACTCCCCGCCAAGTTGCAGCGGCGGCCCTAGGGGAAGAAATCAGACCCCCCAGGATATAGCGGCATGGATTGGCAAATTTAGCGGCACAAAAATGGAAATTTAGCGGCATTTAGCGGCATTTTATTTTGGGTTTTTTGCAACACCAAACACAGATATCTTACTGTTTGAGTTATTTGACAACATGCTACAGTAGCACAAAGTAGGTAGCAAGCCAAAGAAGATCAAAGTGGTTGAAGCAACTCTACAGAAGTAGGAAGGCTTATCTGACGCTACTGTAAAATTCTACCAATCTATAATCCTACCTTCAATTTGATTGTTCTGTACATCATTGAAGAGCAGAGTTTTCTGGGTGATATGTGCCCAGGTCTGGGAGGTGTTATTTTCTACCAGTATTACAGTGGGGCTCTCCCCGACGGCGAGACCTGTAGATTGGCCCTTGATTCTGAGAACCCTGTGCCAGGTATTACAGGAGGCTGAGGGGGGTACTCCAGATAACTGCTGCTGTAGGACTCTGACATTTAACGAGAACTGCCAAAGTCAATAGGTCTGGCTTTGTCTTTATAAGTTTAAGATAATAATTTGTATCAGGTACTGAGAACATACTCATACTGGAAATACTGCACTATTATCAGCAAGCACAATGGCGGATGATAGACGCAAAATGTTTGTATCACAGAGGCATGCATGGCTAAACCATACATGCCTCTACAATCCTAACAATGAATGTGTCTAACCAACGCATTCCTTTACCACGCAATTTTGTGTTAAAGGCATGATTCATAAAGGGATGTCTGGTGAAGATCATACTCCAGCCACCTCCTATAAAGTACCCGACCCTCCCAGAGCCCTAAAAACTACCCATCCCTAAAACTACCTGACCCCCCTGCCCTGAACCCTAAATTCCTGGCCCTTGCCCTAACAGCCTGACCCCCCCGCAAGCCCTAAAAACGACCCTATCCTTCAAACCCAAAACTACCCTGACCCCCCCCTGCCCCAAGCCCTAAAAACCCTTCCTCCTGTCCTATAAACAACCCCGATGCCAGAGCCCTAACAACTACCCCACAACTACCCCACCCCCAAAACCCAGTCCCAGCCCCACTTACCAGTCCACGTTTGTTATCGATTCTTCCCCTTCCTGCCCATTCACGCATCTAGACTGTGTACTGACTTTAACCAGACATATGCATGGTGAGGGCAAGCTTGGTTGCGCTTGTGGGAAAACTGCACGCCTGGCTCTGCCTCCGTTGTAAGGGCCATTTCCCAAGCAAAATATATGAGTGACTACAGACAAATGTAATTTTACAGAGTGGTATTCCGTCCAACAAGGTGTCTGTGCAGTGGATGGCTCAAGAGCGGAACATACTGATGAGAGGATAAAACGTTTTCCTTTGAGCTGTGTTTTGAATGTTATTAATGTTTGTCTCATATGTGGCACTCGAACAATGTATATGCTTTCAGTCCCTGAAAGGGTGTTTTGGTAACCTCCAGTCTGATGCTTTAGCTAAGCCCAAGGGGGAGGAAGTGATCCTTGTCCCAGTTAACATTCTGACTAGAGTAAAGTATTCTCCCATCTCAATTACTTCCCATCTCATGTCCACAATTCCACTTCCAAATTCACTGCACAGTCAAAAGGTGTAATATTACGTTGACTTAAATGCAATGTTGTGACTGGTGCCAGGATCCCGTTAGCAGGGAACAAGAAGCTGTTCGGAAGTCATTTCAAGACCCACAGAAATACTAAAAATAAAAGATTAATGACCCCTGAGGCCCGCCGAGGGCCGCCGCACACGGGGGACGCGGCGGGCCTCGGGGGACATTAATCTTTTATTTTAGCATTTCTGTGGGTAGGAAATGACTTCCGAACAGCTTCTTGTTCCCTGCTAACGGGATCCTGGCAGGGACGGACGTACCTCCTCTCCTGTCTGTGTTCGCCGGCCGGCTGTTCTCCTGCTCCGAGTCCTCTTCCCTGGTCTCTGGAGAAGAGGAAGAGTCTTCGTGTGTGTGTCGCTGCCGCTTCTTGCTGTGCTGGTCTTCTCCCTCTCTCGGCCGCCGTCCTCGATCTTCTCTTGGATGCGCAAACGGCGGAGAAGGCGGAAACGGCAAATTTCGCGGGCTTTTGCCCAAATATCGCGGCATTTAAACAGATCGGCCGATTTCGCGATTTTTTTGCAAATCGCGAAATCGCGATAAGCTGGAGGGTCTGAGAAATAATCCCGGAAGACCAAGAGGAGTACGAGACCGATCCTTCTGAATGGGCACCCGCCACCATGGCACTGGTCTGCTTAGGGGAGAGAGACATGATTCCGCGGGCCCCCCTTCCCGCCAACACACAGAAGTACGGTCAATGGGTCAACATCAATGGCCGCCGGGCGGAAGCCCTCCGCGACACCGGGGCCAGCGTAACGGCGGTCCGACGCCACCTCGTCACTCCAGACCAAATCTTGCCGAACATTCTTTGCCCTGTTCGATCAGCCGACAACTCCGAAAGCCTATGCCACATGGCCTGCGTCCCCTTCGAGTGGGGAGGAGTAACAGGGATGTTAAAAGTAACTGTCCGCGATGATGCCCCCGTGGACTGCCTCCTAGGAAACGACCTTGAAAGCTCTCCCTGGGCAGCTGTCGAACGGAGGGAGCACCTGGGGATGCTTGGCCTCCCCGAATGGGTCTGCGTCACGACCCGGTCCATGACCGCCCGCGCGGTCCCCCGCCCAGAAGAGCCCGAGTGGCCAGAACCTCCTCCCGCGCTCATCCCAGAGGAGGCCGCCCCAGAAGCCATTCCCTTGACCCAAACCGAAGAAGGACCCGACCAGCTTCGGGACGTCCCTGACCTGGCACAATGGCGGCAGGAGGGAGGCCCCACGCAGGAACAATTCCGGGCCGAGCAAAAAACCTGTCCTTCCCTCGAAGGACTCCGGCAGCAAGCCCTGGCCCAGAGCACCGGGGATACCTCGGGGGCCCACTGGATCTACTGGGACCAAGACCTGCTCTACAGCGAGCAGAAAATTGCAGAACTAGGGGCCAGTCGGGTGCTGGTGGTGCCCCTTCGCTTCCGAGACTTCCTCCTGAACTTAGCCCACGATGTCCCCCTTGCCGGACACCTGGGGCAGGATAAAACCTACGACCGCCTGGTGACCCATTTTTTCTGGCCCCACATGCGGAAGGATGTCGCCAACCACTGCAAGGCCTGCCCCACCTGCCAGGCCAGCGGAAAAAGTGGCCGAAAAATCAAAGCACCATTACAACCCTTTCCTGTCGTCACCACCCCGTTTGAACGAGTGGGAATAGACATTGTGGGGCCCCTCGACCCCCGAACAGCCCAAGGACACCGGTTCATCCTGGTGCTTGTAGACCACGCCACCCGCTATCCCGAGGCCATCCCTCTTCGGACTGTGACGGCCCCCGTGGTGGGCCGGGCCCTGATGGGGATCTTCTCCCGGGTGGGGTTCCCCCGGGAGGTCGTCAGTGACAGGGGCACGAACTTTATCTCCAGATATATGAAGTCCCTCTGGCAGCAATGCGGGGTCACCTACAAATTCACGACCCCTTATCACCCGCAAGGAAACGGACTGGTCGAGAGATTCAACCGCACCCTCAAGGGGATGATTATGGGTTTAGAAGAACCCCTTCGACGCCAGTGGGACGGACTGCTTCCATGCCTCCTGTTTGCCTATCGGGAGGTCCCGCAGAAGTCCCTCGGCTTCAGCCCCTTTGAGCTACTGTACGGGCACCCCGTCCGGGGCCCCCTCAGCCTAGTCAAGAGAGTTGGGAGCAGCCTCCCCAGAAAACTCCCCCGGACATCTACCGGTATCTCCTGGCTCTCCGCAACCAGACCCGGCGGTTCCGAGACACCGCCAAAGCCAACCTCGAGGCCAGTCAGGAGGACATGAAGAGGTGGTACGATCAGCACACGTCCTCCATTGAGTTCGAACCTGGACAACAGGTCTGGGTGATGTCCCCGGTTGAGCCCTGTGCCCTCCAAGACAGATGGTCCGGGCCCTTCAAGGTAATCGAACGCAAGGGGCCCGTCACCTATTTAATCGACATGGAGACTGCCCGGAACCCCCTACGGGTCCTCCATGCCAACAGGCTCAAACCCCATTTTGTGCGATCCGAACTCAGCCTCCTGATGGCTACCGATAATGGGACGGAAGAAGACTCCGAACCCCTTCCGGACTTACTGAGGGTCCTCGAACGGGATGGCTCAGTGGAAGGGGTCCAGCTCTCCGAGGCCCTGTCCCCGGAGCAACGCCAAGACTGCCAAACACTCCTGAGGCAGTTCGCCTCCCTGTTCTCCCTCACCCCCGGAGTCACCCCCTGGTGCCTCCACGATGTAGACACCGGGGACAGCCCTCCTATTCGACACCGAGCATACCGCGTACCAGACCGGGTACGAGCCTGCATCCAGACCGAGGTGTCCAAGATGCTGACCCTAGGCGTGATCGAACCCTCCGACAGTCCCTGGGCGAGCCCAGTCGTCCTGGTTCCCAAGGCAGCTGCCCCGGGCGTTGCCCCTGAGCTCCGGTTCTGCGTGGACTATCGAGGGCTGAATGCAGTTACACGGACCGACGCTCATCCCATCCCCCGGGCAGACGAGCTAATTGACCGGATGGGGGCCGCCCGCTACCTGAGCATCTTCGACCTAACAGCGGGCTACTGGCAGATCGGCCTCACCCCTAGGGCCCAAGAACGATCCGCCTTCTCTACCCCAGACGGACACTACCACTTTAAAGTCATGCCTTTCGGCATGAAAAACGCCCCGGCAACGTTCCAACGGCTGGTAAACCAGGTACTGGCGGGCCTGGAAGACTTCAGCGCCGCCTACCTGGACGACATTGCTGTGTACAGCCACCAGTGGACCGACCACCTCCGCCACCTGCGGGAGGTTCTACACGCCCTCCAGCAAGCCGGGCTCACCATCAAGGCCAGCAAGTGCCAAGTTGGCCAAGGGTCCGTGACCTACCTGGGACACCAAGTGGGAAGCGGGCTGGTGGCCCCTCTCCAACTCAAGATTGCTGCCATCCAGGCCTGGCAACCCCCTACGAGCCAAACGGAGGTCCGGGCCTTCCTGGGGCTCACCGGATACTACCGGCGGTTCGTGAAGGACTATGGTAGCATCGTGGGGCCCCTCACAGAGCTCACCTCCAAAAAGAGCCCCAAAACCGTCAACTAGACCCCGGACTGCCAATCAGCCTTCGAGAAGCTAAAGACCGCCATGTGCACGGCCCCCGTGCTCCAGGCTCCCGACTACAGCCGGGAATTCATTGTGCAGACGGACGCCTCCGATCATGGTGTGGGGGCCGTCCTCTCCCAACTCAACACCGAAGGGGTCGACCATCCGGTGGTCTTCATCAGCAGACGCCTCTTGCCCCGAGAACAGCGCTGGAGCACCATTGAGAGGGAGGCCTTCGCCGTAGTCTGGGCACTCAAGAAGCTCCGGCCATACCTCTTCGGCACCCACTTCCGGGTGCAAACAGACCACCGACCCCTGCAATGGCTGATGCAAATGCGGGGGGAGAACCCGAAGCTGTTGCGCTGGTCCATCTCCCTGCAGGGGATGGACTTCACGGTGGAACATCGTCCAGGCCAGGACCACGCCAACGCCGACGGCCTGTCACGCTTTTTCCGCCTCAGCGAGGAGAGTCCCCAGGAAGATGGCTGACTCTCCCCGCCTTCAGCTGGGGGGGACGCATGTTGGACAGGCCGCATGGTCGGGCTGCCCCCCTCCCCGCAATGGGACCAGGACCCTGGCTCTCCCTGCATCCCCAGCCAGAGTCCACAAACGACCACCCGAAGTACCCTGCAATCCCCCCACTACAAGACACCAGCTCCGGACCCAGCTGGCCCGGGTCACCATCTACCCTACGACATCGACCCGGCCGCCATCTTGGGGCACGGCAGCACGAGGCCGCGTGGCCTCAACTCGACCCTAACCCCGGGCCCGGCCGGCCCCGACATCGAGGCACCAACCTCCCCCCAGGAGGCAGAGTGACCACTTGGCGAGTCAATGGGAGAAGGAATCGTCAACGGCTCTCCTCCGCCAGGTGTCGATCACCCCAGGCCGCCTGGGCGCTGGCTCCACCCCCCTGCTGGGTGTCTGGACTCCCTCATCCCGGACCTCCCGGCCCCCAGGCGCGAGGGTCCGGACATCAAAGGGGACCAGACCTATAACTGGGGCAGGGCCAGACCAGGAAGGCAGTTGTATCCTGGAGTCGAGAGACCCGAGAAGAACTCATACGTAACCGGCCTGCTGGCGCTGCCGCGGCCCTCTGCCTCGTGAAACCATCGTCTTGGCCTGCTGGCGCTGCCGCGGCCCTCTGCCTCGTGAAACCCTCGTCTTGGCCTGCTGGCGCTGCCGCGGCCCTCTGCCTCGTGAAACCCTCGTCTTGGCCTGCTGGCGCTGCCGCGGCCCTCTGCCTCGTGAAACCATCGACTTGGCCTGCTGGCGCTGCCGCGGCCCTCTGCTTTGAGAGACTATCATCTTGGCCTGCTGGCGCCGCCACGGCCCGATCCACAGACACTCCAGCTCGAGGATTGTGAGCTCGCCTTTTACCACAACCTGTACCGATCCGGTACCAAGACTGTCCCGCTACCCCCTTTCCCTACAGAGACTAGAAGTGAGAGGACCCCCGGGTCCAAGTTATCCTGTATCGCTGATATCCTTGCCTTAAGAACCTTATATAAAGCCTTGAACTCGACTTGGTGTGGTGCCTGTTCGTGGGGAGGGAGGGTACTTGTCTGTACGATCGCCGGAGACGGTCCCCCTCGGGGATCTCTCCCTCGGTATCCGGCCGACCCTCCGGGTCCCCGTCTAACACCCGGTCGAACCCTGTGCCCTCCAGGACAAATGGTCGGGGCCCTTCAAGGTGATCGAGCGCAAGAGCCCCGTCCCTTACCTCGTGGATATGGAGTCTCCCCGGAACCCCCTCCGGGTTCTGCACGCCAACCGGCTCAAACCTCATTTTGCCCGCACCGAACTGAGCCTGCTACTCGCTACCGACGATGGGACCGAAGACGACTCCGAGCCCTTGCCCGACCTCCTAAAGTGCACTGAGAAAGACGGCTCCGTCGAAGGGATCTCTCTCTCCCCCGACCTGACCCCCGCACAGCGCCGAGACTGTCACGAGCTGTTGGGACAATTCACAGATCTGTTCTCCCTCACCCCCGGGGTTACCCAATGGTGTGTCCACGATGTCGACACCGGGGACAGTCAGCCAGTACGACACCGGGCCTACCGGGTCCCCGACCGAGTTAGGGCATGCATCCAGACGGAGGTCACCAAGATGCTGGCCCTGGGGGTAGTTGAACCCTCCGACAGTCCCTGGGCCAGCCCAGTGGTCCTGGTCCCCAAGGCCGCCGCACCTGGCACCCCGCCAGAACTCTGGTTTTGCGTCGACTACCGGGGGCTGAATGCTGTTACGAGAACCGACGCACATCCCATCCCCCGGGCCGATGAACTGATCGACCGCCTGGGGGCTGCCAAGTACCTCAGTACCTTCGACCTCACCGCCGGGTATTGGCAGATCGGCCTCACCCCTGGCGCCCAGGAGCACTCCGCCTTCTCCACACCCGACGGCCACTTCCAGTTCAAGGTGATGCCCTTCGGCATGAAAAACGCCCCGGCCACCTTCCAGAGACTAGTAAACAAGGTACTGGCGGGGCTGGAAGAGTTCAGTGCCGCCTACCTAGACGACATTGTGGTCTACAGCCTCCACTGGGCTGAGCACCTGAAACACCTCTGGGAAGTCCTGACCGCCCTTCGCCGGGCCGGGCTAACTGTAAAGGCCAGCAAGTGCCAGATAGGCCAAGGGTCCGTGACCTATCTGGGACACCAAGTGGGGAGCGGCCAAGTGGCTCCCCTCCAACCCAAGATCGACGCCATCCTAGCCTGGGAACCCCCGGTCAACCAAACCGCCGTCCAAGCCTTCCTGGGGCTCACGGGGTACTATCGGCGTTTTATCAAGAACTATGGGAGCATTGTGGGCCCCCTCACAGAACTGACCTCGAAGAACCGGCCCCAAAAAGTGCAGTGGACACCCCCGTGTCAGGTGGCCTTCGAGACCTTGAAAGCAGCCATGTGTACCGTCCCTGTGCTCCAGGCCCCCGACTACAGCCGAGAGTTTGTGGTCCAGACCGATGCCTCGGAGCACGGCATCGGGGCGGTCCTATCACAAATGGACTCCGCGGGAACTGACCATCCTGTGGCCTTCATCAGCCGGCGGCTGCTGGCCCGAGAGCAGCGATGGAGCACCATCGAGAGAGAAGCCTTCGCTGTTGTGTGGGCCCTCAAGAAACTCAGGCCCTACCTCTTCGGCACCCACTTCCGGGTGCAGACTGACCACCGGCCCCTAAGGTGGCTGATGCACATGCGTGGCGAAAATCCCAAACTGCTGCGATGGTCCATCTCCCTCCAAGGCATGGATTTCACTGTGGAGCATCGCCCTGGCAGTGACCACGCCAACGCTGACGGCCTGTCCCGGTTTTTCCGCCTCGACGAAGAGAGCCCCCAGGAAGATGGGTGACTCTCCCCGCCTTCAGCTGGAGGGGACGTGTGTTGGACACGGCCTCGCCCCGGGACGACATCGGCCCTCCATTCACCGGCTATCGACCCCCCTGACACGCACATTCACAAACCATCGGCGCGAGCAGCCTCCCGGGCCAACTACAGCTCTCCCCCTCCCTGGTACCCCGGCAGGACCTGCTCGCCAACGCTGCCAGCCTGGCACCCTGACCAGGCCACCCTTTCCGGCCCGACTCCATCTTGGGACCCTCACGCCCGGAACACGTGGCCGCAGCCATCCCGGGCCCGACCCCAGCGAAGCCCAGACATCGAGGCACCAGGATCCTCCCAGGTGGTAAAGTGGCCACTCGACCAGACCCCGGAGGAGGAGAGTCTCGATGGGCCTGCCACCGCCCCGGACGCCTGGTATCGATCACTCTCCCGGCTCCCTGGGCGCTGGCTCCGCCCCCCTGCCGGGTGTCTGGACACCTTCATCCCGGCTCCTCTGACCCCCAGGCGCGAGGGTCCGGACATCAAAGCCCTCCAGTCCTATATCTGGGCCAGCCCCGGATCAAGACGGCAGTTGTATCTGGAGTCGAAGCCCTGCTGACCTCGTCGCGGCTGATCCTGATCTTAACTCCTGCACATGGAACTATCTTCGAGGCCCTGCTGACGCTGTCGCGGCCTGACCAAGCTGAACTATCTTCGAGGCCCTGCTGACGCTGTCGCGGCCTGTCCAAGCGGAACCACCTTCGAGGCCCTGCTGACGCTGTCGCGGCCTGTCCAAGCTGAACTATCTTCGAGGCCCTGCTGACGCTGTCGCGGCCTGTCCAAGCTGAACCACCTTCGAGGCCCTGCTGACGCTGTCGCGGCCTGAACCCGTGAACTATCCACGCACCAGTGGGTGCCAAGACTGTCCCGCTACCCCCTTTCCCCCGAGACCACGACATTACGGATCCCTCGATCCTTGCCGCTACCCTGCCAAGAACTTGCTTTGAAAACTTATATAAAGATTCTTGTGAACATACTTCCTGTGTGGTGTCTATCTGTAAGTAGTGTGATTGCTCTGCTGGTACGATTGTAGGAGAGGAGCCTCGCCGAGGAGGCCTCCCTACGGCGCTCGGCCTATTCCATACAGAGAGGTGGCCCTCGGGGCGGACAGTCAGACACCTTCTGTCTCCCCTGGGGTCGCCCTTCCAACAGGAAGTGAGTAGTGAGTGCAGAGTAGTGAGTGCAGAGTAGTGAGTAGTGAGTGCAGAGTAGTCAGTAGTGAGTGTGGAGTAGTGAGTAGGGAGTGCAGAGTAGTGAGTAGTGAGTAGTGAGTGCAGAGTAGTGAGTGCAGAGTAGTGAGCAGTGAGTGCAGAGTAGAGAGTGCAGAGTAGTGAGTGCAGACTAGTGAGTAGTGAGTGCAGAGTAGTGAGTAGTAAGTGCAGAGGAAGTGAGTAGTGAGTGCAGAGTAGTGAGTGCAGAGTAGTGAGTAGTGAGTGCAGAGTAGTGAGTGCAGTGTACTGAGTAGTGAGTGCAGAGTTGTGAGTAGTGAGTGCAGAGTAGTGAGTGCAGAGTAGCGAGTGCAGAGTAGTGAGTAGTGAGTAGTGAGTGCAGAGTAGTGAGTAGTGAGTGCAGAGTAGTGAGTAGTGAGTAGTGAGTGCAGAGTAGTGAGTGCATAGTAGTGAGTAGTGAGTGTAGAGTAGTGAGTGCAGAGTAGTGGGTAGTGAGTAGTGAGAGCAGAGTAGTCAGTAGTGAGTGCAGAGTAGTGAGTAGTGAGTAGTGAGTGCAGAGTAGTGAGTGCAGAGTGTGAGTGTGCAGAGTGCAGAGTGTGAGTGTGCAGAGTGAGTGTGCAGAGTGAGTGTGCAGAGTGAGTGTGCAGAGTAGTGAGTGCAGAGTAGTGAGTGCAGAGTAGTGAGTGCAGAGTAGTGAGTAGTGAGTGCAGAGTAGTGAGTGCAAGGTAGTGAGTAGTGAGTGCAGAGTAGTGAGTGCAGAGTAGTGAGTGCAGAGTAGTGAGTGCAGAGTGAGTGTGCAGAGTGAGTGTGCAGAGTGAGTGTGCAGAGTGAGTGTGCAGAGTAGTGAGTGCAGAGTAGTGAGTGCAGAGTAGTGAGTAGTGAGTGCAGAGTAGTCAGTGCAGAGTATTCAGTGCAGAGTAGTCAGTAGTGAGTGCGGAGTAGTGAATGCAGAGTAGTGAGTAGTGAGTGCAGAGTAGTGAGTGCAGAGTAGTGAGTAGTGAGTGCAGAGTAGTGAGTGCAGAGTAGTGAGTAGTGAGTGCAGAGTAGTGAGTGCAGAGTAGTGAGTGCAGAGTAGTGAGTAGTGAGTGCAGAGTAGTGAGTGCAGAGTAGTGAGTAGTGAGTCCAGAGTAGCGAGTGCAGAGTAGTGAGAAGTGAGTGCAAATTAGTGAGTAGTGAGTGCAGAGTAGTGAGTGCAGAGTAGTGAGTGCAGAGTAGTGAGTAGTGAGTGCAGAGTAGTGAGTGCAGAGTAGCGGGTAGTAAGTAGTGAGTGCAGAGTAGTGAGTAGTGAGTGCAGAGTAGTGAGTGCAGAGTAGGGAGTGCAGAGTAGTGAGTAGTGAGTGCAGAGTAGTAGTGAGTGCAGAGTAGTGAGTGCAGAGTAGTGAGTGCAGAGTAGTGAGTGGTGAGTAGTGAGTGCAGATTAGTGAGTGCAGAGTAGTGAGTGCAGAGTAGTGAGTGCAGAGTAGTGATTAGTGAGTGCAGAGTAGTGAATGCAGAGTAGTGAGTGCAGAGTAGTGAGTAGTGAGTGCAGAGTATTGAGTAGTGAGTGCAGAGTAGTGAGTGCAGAGTAGTGAGTGCAGAGTGCAGAGTGAGTGTGCAGAGGGAGTGTGCAGAGTGAGTGTGCAGAGTGAGTGTGCAGAGTAGTGAGTGCAGAGTAGTGAGTGCAGAGTAGTGAGTAGTGAGTGCAGAGTAGTGAGTGCAGAGTAGTGAGTGCAGAGTAGTGAGTGCAGAGTAGTCAGTAGTGAGTGCAGAGTAGTGAGTAGTGAGTGCAGAGTAGTGTGTAGTGAGTGGTGAGTGCAGAGTAGTGAGTGCAGAGTAGTGAGTGCAGAGTAGTGAGTAATGAGTAGTGAGTGCAGAGTAGTGAGTAGTGAGTGCAGAGTAGTGAGTAGTGAGTGCAGAGTAGTGAGTGCAGAGTAGTGAGTAGTGAGTGCAGAGTAGTGAGTGCAGAGTAGTGAGTGCAGAGTAGTAAGTAGTGAGTGCAGAGCAGTGAGTGCAGAGTAGTGAGTAGTGAGTGCAGAGTAGTGAGTAGTGAGTGCAGAGTAGTGAGTGCAAGGTAGTGAGTAGTGAGTGCAGAGTAGGGAGTAGTGAGTGCAGAGTAGTGAGTGCAGAGTAGTGAGTGCAGAGTAGTGAGTAGTGAGTGCAGAGTAGTCAGTGCAGAGTATTCAGTGCAGAGTAGTCAGTAGTGAGTGGGGAGTAGTGAATGCAGAGTAGTGAGTAGTGAGTAGTGAGTGCAGAGTAGTGAGTGCAGAGTAGTGAGTAGTGAGTGCAGAGTAGTGAGTGCAGAGTAGTGAGTGCAGAGTAGGGAGTGCAGAGTAGTGAGTAGTGAGTGCAGAGTAGTGAGTGCAGAGTAGTGAGTGCAGAGTAGTGAGTGCAGAGTAGTGAGTAGTGAGTGCAGAGTAGTGAGTGCAGAGTAGTGAGTAGTGAGTGCAGAGTAGTGAGTAGTGAGTGCAGAGTAGTGAGTGCAGAGTAGTGAGTGCAGAGTAGTGAGTGCAGAGTAGTGAGTAGTGATTGCAGAGTAGTGAGTGCAGAGTAGTGAGTGCAGAGTGCAGAGTGAGTGTGCAGAGTGAGTGTGCAGAGTGAGTGTGCAGAGTAGTGAGTGCAGAGTAGTGAGTGCAGAGTAGTGAGTGCAGAGTAGTCAGTAGTGAGTGCAGAGTAGTGAGTAGTGAGTAGTGAGTGCAGAGTAGTGTGTAGTGAGTGGTGAGTGCAGAGTAGTGAGTGCAGAGTGGTGAGTGCAGAGTAGTGAGTAATGAGTAGTGAGTGCAGAGTAGTGAGTAGTGAGTGCAGAGTAGTGAGTAGTGAGTGCAGAGTAGTGAGTGCAGAGTAGTGAGTAGTGAGTGCAGAGTAGTGAGTGCAGAGTAGTGAGTGCAGAGTAGTGAGTGCAGAGTAGTGAGTGCAAAGTAGTCAGTAGTGAGTGCAGAGTAGTGAGTAGTGAGTGCAGAGTAGTGTGTAGTGAGTGGTGAGTGCAGAGTAGTGAGTGCAGAGTAGTGAGTGCAGAGTAGTGAGTGCAGAGTAGTGAGTAGTGAGTGCAGAGTAGTGAGTAGTGAGTGCAGAGTAGTGAGTGCAGAGTAGTGAGTAGTGAGTGCAGAGTAGTGAGTGCAGAGTAGTGAGTGCAGAGCAGTGAGTGCAGAGTAGTGAGTAGTGAGTGCAGAGTAGTGAGTAGTGAGTGCAGAGTAGTGAGTGCAAGGTAGTGAGTAGTGAGTGCAGAGTAGGGAGTAGTGAGTGCAGAGTAGTGAGTGCAGAGTAGTGAGTGCAGAGTAGTGAGTAGTGAGTGCAGAGTAGTCAGTGCAGAGTATTCAGTGCAGAGTAGTCAGTAGTGAGTGGGGAGTAGTGAATGCAGAGTAGTGAGTAGTGAGTGCAGAGTAGTGAGTGCAGAGTAGTGAGTAGTGAGTGCAGAGTAGTGAGTGCAGAGTAGTGAGTGCAGAGTAGTGA
Organism: Lissotriton helveticus; assembly: GCF_964261635.1. Taxonomy (NCBI): domain Eukaryota; kingdom Metazoa; phylum Chordata; class Amphibia; order Caudata; family Salamandridae; genus Lissotriton; species Lissotriton helveticus. The sequence continues at coordinate 1,739,769,180 of NC_136065.1, forward strand.
GTAGTGAGTGCAGAGTAGTGAGTAGTGAGTGCAGAGTAGTGAGTGCAGAGTAGTGAGTAGTGAGTGCAGAGTAGTGAGTGCAGAGTAGTGAGTAGTGAGTGCAGAGTAGTGAGTGCAGAGTAGTGAGTGCAGAGTAGTGAGTGCAGAGTAGTGAGTAGTGATTGCAGAGTAGTGAGTGCAGAGTAGTGAGTGCAGAGTGCAGAGTGAGTGTGCAGAGTGAGTGTGCAGAGTGAGTGTGCAGAGTAGTGAGTGCAGAGTAGTGAGTGCAGAGTAGTGAGTGCAGAGTAGTGAGTGCAGAGTAGTCAGTAGTGAGTGCAGAGTAGTGAGTAGTGAGTAGTGAGTACAGAGTAGTGTGTAGTGAGTGGTGAGTGCAGAGTAGTGAGTGCAGAGTAGTGAGTAATGAGTAGTGAGTAATGAGTAGTGAGTGCAGAGTAGTGAGTAGTGAGTGCAGAGTAGTGAGTAGTGAGTGCAGAGTAGTGAGTGCAGAGTAGTGAGTAGTGAGTGCAGAGTAGTGAGTGCAGAGTAGTGAGTAGTGAGTGCAGAGTAGTGAGTAGTGAGTGCAGAGTAGTGAGTGCAGAGTAGTGAGTAGTGAGCGCAGAGTAGTGAGTGCAGAGTAGTGAGTAGTGTGTAGTGAGTGCAGAGTAGTGAGTGCAGAGTAGTGAGTGCAGAGTAGTGAGTGCAGAGTAGTGAGTAGTGAGTGCAGAGTAGTGAGTGCAGAGTAGTGAGTGCAGAGTAGTGAGTGCAGGGTGCAGAGTGAGTGTGCAGAGTGAGTGTGCAGAGTGAGTGTGCAGAGTAGTGAGTGCAGAGTAGTGAGTGCAGAGTAGTGAGTGCAAGGTAGTGAGTAGTGAGTGCAGAGTAGGGAGTAGTGAGTGCAGAGTAGTGAGTGCAGAGTAGTGAGTGCAGAGTAGTGAGTAGTGAGTGCAGAGTAGTCAGTGCAGAGTATTCAGTGCAGAGTAGTCAGTAGTGAGTGGGGAGTAGTGAATGCAGAGTAGTGAGTAGTGAGTAGTGAGTGCAGAGTAGTGAGTGCAGAGTAGTGAGTAGTGAGTGCAGAGTAGTGAGTGCAGAGTAGTGAGTGCAGAGTAGTGAGTAGTGAGTGCAGAGTAGTGAGTGCAGAGTAGTGAGTGCAGAGTAGTGAGTAGTGAGTGCAGAGTAGTGAGTGCAGAGTAGTGAGTAGTGAGTGCAGAGTAGTGAGTGCAGAGTAGTGAGTAGTGAGTGCAGAGTAGTGAGTGCAGAGTAGTGAGTGCAGAGTAGTGAGTAGTGATTGCAGAGTAGTGAGTGCAGAGTAGTGAGTGCAGAGTGCAGAGTGAGTGTGCAGAGTGAGTGTGCAGAGTGAGTGTGCAGAGTAGTGAGTGCAGAGTAGTGAGTGCAGAGTAGTGAGTGCAGAGTAGTCAGTAGTGAGTGCAGAGTAGTGAGTAGTGAGTAGTGAGTGCAGAGTAGTGTGTAGTGAGTGGTGAGTGCAGAGTAGTGAGTGCAGAGTAGTGAGTAATGAGTGCAGAGTAGTGAGTAGTGAGTGCAGAGTAGTGAGTGCAGAGTAGTGAGTAGTGAGTGCAGAGTAGTGAGTGCAGAGTAGTGAGTAGTGAGTGCAGAGTAGTGAGTAGTGAGTGCAGAGTAGTGAGTGCAGAGTAGTGAGTGCAGAGTAGTGAGTAGTGAGTGCAGAGTAGTGAGTGCAGAGTAGTGAGTGCAGAGTAGTGAGTGCAGGGTGCAGAGTGAGTGTGCAGAGTGAGTGTGCAGAGTGAGTGTGCAGAGTGAGTGTGCAGAGTAGTGAGTGCAGAGTAGTGAGTGCAGAGTAGTGAGTGCAGAGTAGTGAGTGCAGAGTAGTGAGTGCAGAGTAGTCAGTAGTGAGTGTGGAGTAGGGAGTAGGGAGTGCAGAGTAGTGAGTAGTGAGTGCAGAGTAGTGAGTGCAGAGTAGTGAGCAGTGAGTGCAGAGTAGTGAGTGCAGAGTAGTGAGTGCAGAGTAGTGAGTAGTGAGTAGTGAGTGCAGAGTAGTGAGTAGTAAGTGCGGAGTAGTGAGTGCAGAGTAGTGAGTGCAGAGTAGTGAGTGCAGGGTGCAGAGTGAGTGTGCAGAGTGAGTGTGCAGAGTGAGTGTGCAGAGTGAGTGTGCAGAGTAGTGAGTGCAGAGTAGTGAGTGCAGAGTAGTGAGTAGTGAGTGCAGAGTAGTGAGTGCAGAGTAGTGAGTGCAGAGTAGTGAGTGCAGAGTAGTCAGTAGTGAGTGTGGAGTAGTGAGTAGGGAGTGCAGAGTAGTGAGTAGTGAGTGCAGAGTAGTGAGTGCAGAGTAGTGAGCAGTGAGTGCAGAGTAGTGAGTGCAGAGTAGTGAGTGCAGAGTAGTGAGTAGTGAGTGCAGAGTAGTGAGTAGTAAGTGCAGAGGAAGTGAGTAGTGAGTGCAGAGTAGTGAGTGCAGAGTAGTGAGTAGTGAGTGCAGAGTAGTGAGTGCAGAGTAGGGAGTAGTGAGTGCAGAGTAGTGAGTGCAGAGTAGTGAGTGCAGAGTAACGAGTGCAGAGCGGTGAGTAGTGAGTAGTGAGTGCAGAGTAGTGAGTAGTGAGTGCAGAGTAGTGAGTAGTGAGTAGTGAGTGCAGAGTAGTGAGTGCATAGTAGTGAGTGCAGAGTAGTGAGTGCAGAGTAGTGGGTAGTGAGTAGTGAGTGCTGAGTAGTGAGTAGTGAGTGCAGAGTAGTGAGTAGTGAATAGTGAGTGCAGAGTGTGAGTGTGCAGAGTGAGTGTGCAGAGTGAGTGTGCAGAGTGAGTGTGCAGAGTAGTGAGTGCAGAGTAGTGAGTGCAGAGTAGTGAGTGCAGAGTAGTGAGTGCAGAACAGTGAGTAGTGAGTGCAGAGTAGTGAGTAGTGAGTGCAGAGTAGTGAGTGCAATGTAGTGAGTAGTGAGTGCAGAGTAGTGAGTAGTGAGTGCAGAGTAGTGAGTGCAGAGTAGTGAGTGCAGAGTAGTGAGTGAAGAGTGAGTGTGCAGAGTGAGTGTGCAGAGTGAGTGTGCAGAGTGAGTGTGCAGAGTAGTGAGTGCAGAGTAGTGAGTGCAGAGTAGTGAGTAGTGAGTGCAGAGTAGTCAGTGCAGAGTAGTCAGTGCAGAGTAGTCAGTGGTGAGTGCGGAGTAGTGAGTGCAGAGTAGTGAGTAATGAGTGCAGAGTAGTGAGTGCAGAGTAGTGAGTGCAGAGTAGTGAGTAGTGAGTGCAGAGTAGTGAGTAGTGAGTGCAGAGTAGTGAGTGTAGAGTAGTGAGTGCAGAGTAGTGAGTAGTGAGTGCAGAGTAGTGAGTAGTGAGTGCAGAGTAGTGAGTGTAGAGTAGTGAGTAGTGAGTGCAGAGTAGTGAGTGCAGAGTAGTGAGTAGTGAGTGCAGAGTAGCGAGTGCAGAGTAGTGAGTAGTGAGTGCAAAGTAGTGAGTAGTGAGTGCAGAGTAGTTAGTAGTGAGTGCAGAGTAGTGAGTGCAGAGTAGTGAGTGCAGAGTAGTGAGTGGTGAGTAGTGAGTGCAGAGTAGTGAGTAGTGAGTGCAGAGTAGTGAGTGCAGAGTAGTGAGTAGTGAGTGCAGAGTAGGGAGTGCAGAGTAGTGAGTAGTGAGTGCAGAGTAGTAGTGAGTGCAGAGTAGTGAGTGCAGAGTAGTGAGTGCAGAGTAGTGAGTGGTGAGTAGTGAGTGCAGAGTAGTGAGTAGTGAGTGCAGAGTAGTGAGTGCAGAGTAGTGAGTAGTGAGTGCAGAGTAGTGAGTGCAGAGTAGTGAGTGCAGAGTAGTGATTAGTGAGTGCAGAGTAGTGAGTAGTGAGTGCAGAGTAGTGAGTGCAGAGTAGTGAGTAGTGAGTGCAGAGTAGTGAGTAGTGAGTGCAGAGTAGTGAGTGCAATGTAGTGAGTAGTGAGTGCAGAGTAGTGAGTAGTGAGTGCAGAGTAGTGAGTGCAGAGTAGTGAGTGCAGAGTAGTGAGTGAAGAGTGAGTGTGCAGAGTGAGTGTGCAGAGTGAGTGTGCAGAGTGAGTGTGCAGAGTAGTGAGTGCAGAGTAGTGAGTGCAGAGTAGTGAGTAGTGAGTGCAGAGTAGTCAGTGCAGAGTAGTCAGTGCAGAGTAGTCAGTGGTGAGTGCGGAGTAGTGAGTGCAGAGTAGTGAGTAGTGAGTGCAGAGTAGTGAGTGCAGAGTAGTGAGTGCAGAGTAGTGAGTAGTGAGTGCAGAGTAGTGAGTGCAGAGTAGTGAGTAGTGAGTGCAGAGTAGTGAGTGTAGAGTAGTGAGTGCAGAGTAGTGAGTAGTGAGTGCAGAGTAGTGAGTAGTGAGTGCAGAGTAGTGAGTGTAGAGTAGTGAGTAGTGAGTGCAGAGTAGTGAGTGCAGAGTAGTGAGTAGTGAGTGCAGAGTAGCGAGTGCAGAGTAGTGAGTAGTGAGTGCAAAGTAGTGAGTAGTGAGTGCAGAGTAGTAAGTAGTGAGTGCAGAGTAGTGAGTGCAGAGTCGTGAGTAGTGAGTGCAGAGTAGTGGGTAGTGAGTGCAGAGTAGTGAGTAGTGAGTGCAGAGTAGTGAGTAGTGAGTGCAGAGTAGTGAGTAGTGAGTGCAGAGTAGGGAGTGCAGAGTAGTGAGTAGTGAGTGCAGAGTAGTAGTGAGTGCAGAGTAGTGAGTGCAGAGTAGTGAGTGCAGAGTAGTGAGTGGTGAGTAGTGAGTGCAGAGTAGTGAGTAGTGAGTGCAGAGTAGTGAGTGCAGAGTAGTGAGTAGTGAGTGCAGAGTAGTGAGTGCAGAGTAGTGAGTGCAGAGTAGTGATTAGTGAGTGCAGAGTAGTGAGTAGTGAGTGCAGAGTAGTGAGTGCAGAGTAGTGAGTAGTGAGTGCAGAGTAGTGAGTAGTGAGTGCAGAGTAGTGAGTGCAGAGTAGTGAGTGCAGAGTGAGTGTGCAGAGTGAGTGTGCAGAGTGAGTGTGCAGAGTGAGTGTGCAGAGTAGTGAGTGCAGAGTAGTGAGTGCAGAGTAGTGAGTAGTGAGTGCAGAGTAGTGAGTGCAGAGTAGTGAGTGCAGAGTAGTGAGTAGTGAGTAGTGAGTGCAGAGTAGTGAGTAGTGAGTGCAGAGTAGTAAGTAGTGAGTGCAGAGTAGTGAGTGCAGAGTAGTGAGTAGTGAGTGCAGAGTAGTGAGTGCAGAGTAGTGAGTAGTGAGTGCAGAGTAGTGTGTAGTGAGTGCAGAGTAGTGAGTAGTGAGTGCAGAGTAGTGAGCGCAGAGTAGTGAGTAGTGTGTAGGGAGTGCAGAGTAGTGAGTAGTGAGTAGTGATTGCAGAGTAGTGAGTGCATAGTAGTGAATAGTGAGTGCAGAGTAGTGAGTGCAGATTAGTGGGTAGTGAGTAGGGAATGCAGAGTAGTGAGTAGTGAGTGAAGAGTAGTGAGTGCAGAGTAGTGAGTGCAGAGTAGTGAGTGCAGAGTAGTGAGTAGTGAGTGCAGAGTAGTGAGTGCAGAGTAGTGAGTAGTGAGTGCAGAGTAGTGAGTGCAGAGTAGTGAGTGCAGAGTAGTGAGTGGTGAGCAGTGAGTGCAGAGTAGTGAGTAGTGAGTGCAGAGTTGTGAGTGCAGAGTAGTGAGTGCAGAGTAGTGGGTAGTGAGTAGTGAGTGCAGATTAGTGAGTGCAGAGTAGTGAGTAGTGAGTGCAGAGTAGTGAGTGCAGAGTAGTGAGTGCAGAGTAGTGAGTAGTGAGTGCAGAGTAGTGAGTAGTGAGTGCAGAGTAGTGAGCGCAGAGTAGTGAGTAGTGAGTAGGGAGTGCAGAGTAGTGAGTAGTGAGTGCAGAGTAGTGAGTGCAGAGTAGTGAGCAGTGAGTGCAGAGTAGTGAGTGCAGAGTAGTGAGTAGTGAGTGCAGAGTAGTGAGTAGTAAGTGCAGAGGAAGTGAGTAGTGAGTGCAGAGTAGTGAGTGCAGAGTAGTGAGTAGTGAGTGCACAGTAGTGAGTGCAGAGTAGTCAGTAGTGAGTGCGGAGTAGTGAATGCAGAGTAGTGAGTAGTGAGTAGTGAGTGCAGAGTAGTGAGTGCAGAGTAGTGAGTAGTGAGTGCAGAGTAGTGTGTAGTGAGTGCAGAGTAGTGAGTAGTGAGTGCAGAGTAGTGAGCGCAGAGTAGTGAGTAGTGTGTAGGGAGTGCAGAGTAGTGAGTAGTGAGTAGTGATTGCAGAGTAGTGAGTGCATAGTAGTGAATAGTGAGTGCAGAGTAGTGAGTGCAGATTAGTGGGTAGTGAGTAGGGAGTGCAGAGTAGTGAGTAGTGAGTGCAGAGTAGTGAGTGCAGAGTAGTGAGTGCAGAGTAGTGAGTGCAGAGTAGTGAGTAGTGAGTGCAGAGTAGTGAGTGCAGAGTAGTGAGTAGTGAGTGTGCAGAGTAGTGAGTAGTGAGTGCAGAGTAGTGAGTGCAAGGTAGTGAGTAGTGAGTGCAGAGTAGGGAGTAGTGAGTGCAGAGTAGTGAGTGCAGAGTAGTGAGTGCAGAGTAGTGAGTAGTGAGTGCAGAGTAGTCAGTGCAGAGTATTCAAAGCAGAGTAGTCAGTAGTGAGTGGGGAGTAGTGAATGCAGAGTAGTGAGTAGTGAGTAGTGAGTGCAGAGTAGTGAGTGCAGAGTAGTGAGTAGTGAGTGCAGAGTAGTGAGTGCAGAGTAGTGAGTGCAGAGTAGTGAGTAGTGAGTGCAGAGTAGTGAGTGCAGAGTAGTGAGTAGTGAGTGCAGAGTAGTGAGTGCAGAGTAGTGAGTAGTGAGTGCAGAGTAGTAAGTGCAGAGTAGTAAGTGCAGAGTAGTGAGTGCAGAGTAGTGAGTGCAGAGTAGTGAGTGCAGAGTAGTGAGTGCAGAGTGCAGAGTGAGTGTGCAGAGTGAGTGTGCAGAGTGAGTGTGCAGAGTAGTGAGTGCAGAGTAGTGAGTGCAGAGTAGTGAGTGCAGAGTAGTGAGTGCAGAGTAGTGAGTGCAGAGTAGTGAGTAGTGAGTAGTGAGTGCAGAGTAGTGGGTAGTGAGTGGTGAGTGCAGAGTAGTGAGTAATGAGTAGTGAGTAATGAGTAGTGAGTGCAGAGTAGTGAGTAGTGAGTGCAGAGTAGTGAGTAGTGAGTGCAGAGTAGTGAGTGCAGAGTAGTGAGTAGTGAGTGCAGAGTAGTGAGTGCAGAGTAGTGAGTAGTGAGTGCAGAGTAGTGAGTAGTGAGTGCAGAGTAGTGAGTGCAGAGTAGTGAGTAGTGAGTGCAGAGTAGTGAGCGCAGAGTAGTGAGTAGTGTGTAGTGAGTGCAGAGTAGTGAGTGCAGAGTAGTGAGTGCAGAGTAGTGAGTGCAGAGTAGTGAGCAGTGAGTGCAGAGTAGTGAGTGCAGAGTAGTGAGTGCAGAGTAGTGAGTAGTGAGTGCAGAGTAGTGAGTAGTAAGTGCGGAGTAGTGACTGCAGAGTAGTGAGGGCAGAGTAGTGAGTGCAGGGTGCAGAGTGAGTGTGCAGAGTGAGTGTGCAGAGTGAGTGTGCAGAGTGAGTGTGCAGAGTAGTGAGTGCAGAGTAGTGAGTGCAGAGTAGTGAGTAGTGAGTGCAGAGTAGTGAGTGCAGAGTAGTGAGTGCAGAGTAGTCAGTAGTGAGTGTGGAGTAGTGAGTAGGGAGTGCAGAGTAGTGAGTAGTGAGTGCAGAGTAGTGAGTGCAGAGTAGTGAGCAGTGAGTGCAGAGTAGTGAGTGCAGAGTAGTGAGTAGTGAGTAGTGAGTGCAGAGTAGTGAGTAGTAAGTGCAGAGGAAGTGAGTAGTGAGTGCAGAGTAGTGAGTGCAGAGTAGTGAGTAGTGAGTGCAGAGTAGTGAGTGCAGAGTAGGGAGTAGTGAGTGCAGAGTAGTGAGTGCAGAGTAGTGAGTGCAGAGTAGCGAGTGCAGAGTAGTGAGTAGTGAGTAGTGAGTAGTGAGTGCAGAGTAGTGAGTGCAGAGTAGTGAGTAGTGAGTAGTGAGTGCAGAGTAGTGAGTGCATAGTAGTGAGTAGTGAGTGCAGAGTAGTGAGTGCAGAGTAGTGGGTAGTGAGTAGTGAGTGCTGAGTAGTGAGAAGTGAGTGCAGAGTAGTGAGTAGTGAATAGTGAGTGCAGAGTAGTGAGTGCAGGGTGCAGAGTGAGTGTGCAGAGTGAGTGTGCAGAGTGAGTGTGCAGAGTGAGTGTGCAGAGTAGTGAGTGCAGAGTAGTGAGTGCAGAGTAGTGAGTAGTGAGTGCAGAGTAGTGAGTGCAGAGTAGTGAGTGCAGAGTAGTCAGTAGTGAGTGTGGAGTAGGGAGTGCAGAGTAGTGAGTAGTGAGTGCAGAGTAGTGAGTGCAGAGTAGTGAGCAGTGAGTGCAGAGTAGTGAGTGCAGAGTAGTGAGTGCAGAGTAGTGAGTAGTGAGTAGTGAGTGCAGAGTAGTGAGTAGTAAGTGCGGAGTAGTGACTGCAGAGTAGTGAGGGCAGAGTAGTGAGTGCAGGGTGCAGAGTGAGTGTGCAGAGTGAGTGTGCAGAGTGAGTGTGCAGAGTGAGTGTGCAGAGTAGTGAGTGCAGAGTAGTGAGTGCAGAGTAGTGAGTAGTGAGTGCAGAGTAGTGAGTGCAGAGTAGTGAGTGCAGAGTAGTCAGTAGTGAGTGTGGAGTAGTGAGTAGGGAGTGCAGAGTAGTGAGTAGTGAGTGCAGAGTAGTGAGTGCAGAGTAGTGAGCAGTGAGTGCAGAGTAGTGAGTGCAGAGTAGTGAGTAGTGAGTAGTGAGTGCAGAGTAGTGAGTAGTAAGTGCAGAGGAAGTGAGTAGTGAGTGCAGAGTAGTGAGTAGTGAGTGCAGAGTAGTGAGTGCAGAGTAGGGAGTAGTGAGTGCAGAGTAGTGAGTGCAGAGTAGTGAGTGCAGAGTAGCGAGTGCATAGTAGTGAGTAGTGAGTAGTGAGTGCAGAGTAGTGAGTAGTGAGTGCAGAGTAGTGAGTAGTGAGTAGTGAGTGCAGAGTAGTGAGTGCATAGTAGTGAGTAATGAGTGCAGAGTAGTGAGTGCAGAGTAGTGGGTAGTGAGTGCTGAGTAGTGAGAAGTGAGTGCAGAGTAGTGAGTAGTGAATAGTGAGTGCAGAGTGTGAGTGTGCAGAGTGAGTGTGCAGAGTGAGTGTGCAGAGTAGTGAGTGCAGAGTAGTGAGTGCAGAGTAGTGAGTGCAGAGTAGTGAGTGCAGAGTAGTGAGTAGTGAGTGCAGAGTAGTGAGTGCAAGGTAGTGAGTAGTGAGTGCAGAGTAGTGAGTAGTGAGTGCAGAGTAGTGAGTGCAGAGTAGTGAGTGCAGAGTAGTGAGTGAAGAGTGAGTGTGCAGAGTGAGTGTGCAGAGTGAGTGTGCAGAGTGAGTGTGCAGAGTAGTGAGTGCAGAGTAGTGAGTGCAGAGTAGTGAGTAGTGAGTGCAGAGTAGTCAGTGCAGAGTAGTCAGTGCAGAGTAGTCAGTAGTGAGTGCGGAGTAGTGAGTGCAGAGTAGTGAGTAGTGAGTGCAGAGTAGTGAGTGCAGAGTAGTGAGTGCAGAGTAGTGAGTATTGAGTGCAGAGTAGTGAGTGCAGAGTAGTGAGTAGGGAGTGCAGAGTAGTGAGTAGTGAGTAGTGAGTGCAGAGTATTGAGTGCAGAGTAGTGAGAAGTGAGTGCAGAGCAGTGAGTGCAGAGTAGTGAGTGCAGAGTAGTGAGTGCAGAGTAGTGAGAAGTGAGTGCAGAGTAGTGAGTGCAGAGTAGTGAGTGCAGACTAGTGAGTAGTGAGTGCAGAGTAGTGAGTAGTAAGTGCAGAGGAAGTGAGTAGTGAGTGCAGAGTAGTGAGTGCACAGTAGTGAGTAGTGAGTGCAGAGTAGTCAGTAGTGAGTGTGGAGTAGTGAGTAGGGAGTGCAGAGTAGTGAGTAGTGAGTAGTGAGTGCAGAGTAGTGAGTGCAGAGTAGTGGGCAGTGAGTGCAGAGTAGTGAGTGCAGAGTAGTGAGTGCAGACTAGTGAGTAGTGAGTGCAGAGTAGAGAGTAGTAAGTGCAGAGGAAGTGAGTAGTGAGTGCAGAGTAGTGAGTGCAGAGTAGTGAGTAGTGAGTGCAGAGTAGTGAGTGCAGAGTACTGAGTAGTGAGTGCAGAGTAGTGAGTAGTGAGTGCAGAGTAGTGAGTGCAGAGTAGCGAGTGCAGAGTAGTGAGTAGTGAGTAGTGAGTGCAGAGTAGTGAGTAGTGAGTGCAGAGTAGTGAGTAGTGAGTAGTGAGTGCAGAGTAGTGAGTGCATAGTAGTGAGTAGTGAGTGTAGAGTAGTGAGTGCAGAGTAGTGGGTAGTGAGTAGTGAGTGCAGAGTAGTGAGTAGTGAGTGCAGAGTAGTGAGTAGTGAGTAGTGAGTGCAGAGTAGTGAGTGCAGAGTGTGAGTGTGCAGAGTGCAGAGTGTGCAGAGTGAGTGTGCAGAGTGAGTGTGCAGAGTGAGTGTGCAGAGTAGTGAGTGCAGAGTAGTGAGTGCAGAGTAGTGAGTGCAGAGTAGTGAGTAGTGAGTGCAGAGTAGTGAGTGCAAGGTAGTGAGTAGTGAGTGCAGAGTAGTGAGTAGTGAGTGCAGAGTAGTGAGTGCAGAGTAGTGAGTGCAGAGCAGTGAGTGCAGAGTGAGTGTGCAGAGTGAGTGTGCAGAGTGAGTGTGCAGAGTGAGTGTGCAGAGTAGTGAGTGCAGAGTAGTGAGTGCAGAGTAGTGAGTAGTGAGTGCAGAGTAGTCAGTGCAGAGTATTCAGTGCAGAGTAGTTAGTAGTGAGTGCGGAGTAGTGAATGCAGAGTAGTGAGTAGTGAGTAGTGAGTGCAGAGTAGTGAGTGCAGAGTAGTGAGTAGTGAGTGCAGAGTAGTGAGTGCAGAGTAGTGAGTGCAGAGTAGTGAGTGCAGAGTAGTGAGTAGTGAGTGCAGAGTAGTGAGTGCAGCGTAGTGAGTAGTGAGTGCAGAGTAGTGAGTGCAGAGTAGTGAGTAGTGAGTGCAGAGTAGTGAGTGCAGAGTAGTGAGTGCAGAGTAGTGAGTAGTGAGTGCAGAGTAGTGAGTGCAGAGTAGTGAGTAGTGAGTGCAGAGTAGCGAGTGCAGAGTAGTGAGTAGTGAGTGCAAAGTAGTGAGTAGTGAGTGCAGAGTAGTGAGTGCAGAGTAGTGAGTGTAGAGTAGTGAGTAGTGAGTGCAGAGTAGTGAGTGCAGAGTAGCGAGTAGTAAGTAGTGAGTGCAGAGTAGTGAGTAGTGAGTGCAGAATAGGGGGTAGTGAGTGCAGAGTAGGGAGTGCAGAGTAGTGAGTAGTGAGTGCAGAGTAGTAGTGAGTGCAGAGTAGTGAGTGCAGAGTAGTGAGTGCAGAGTTGTGAGTGGTGAGTAGTGAGTGCAGAGTAGTGAGTGCAGAGTAGTGAGTGCAGAGTAGTGAGTGCAGAGTAGTGAGTGCAGAGTAGTGAGTGCAGAGTAGTGATTAGTGAGTGCAGAGTAGTGAGTGCAGAGTAGTGAGTGCAGAGTAGTGAGTAGTGAGTGCAGAGTATTGAGTAGGGAGTGCAGAGTAGTGAGTGCAGAGTAGTGAGTGCAGAGTGCAGAGTGAGTGTGCAGAGGGAGTGTGCAGAGTGAGTGTGCAGAGTGAGTGTGCAGAGTAGTGAGTGCAGAGTAGTGAGTGCAGAGTAGTGAGTAGTGAGTGCAGAGTAGTGAGTGCAGAGTAGTGAGTGCAGAGTAGTCAGTAGTGAGTGCAGAGTAGTGAGTAGTGAGTGCAGAGTAGTGTGTAGTGAGTGGTGAGTGCAGAGTAGTGAGTGCAGAGTAGTGAGTGCAGAGTAGTGAGTAATGAGTAGTGAGTGCAGAGTAGTGAGTAGTGAGTGCAGAGTAGTGAGTAGTGAGTGCAGAGTAGTGAGTGCAGAGTAGTGAGTAGTGAGTGCAGAGTAGTGAGTGCAGAGTAGTGAGTGCAGAGTAGTGAGTAGTGAGTGCAGAGTAGTGAGTGCAGAGTAGTGAGTAGTGAGTGCAGAGTAGTGAGTAGTGAGTGCAGAGGAGTGAGTGCAAGGTAGTGAGTAGTGAGTGCAGAGTAGGGAGTAGTGAGTGCAGAGTAGTGAGTGCAGAGTAGTGAGTGCAGAGTAGTGAGTAGTGAGTGCAGAGTAGTCAGTGCAGAGTATTCAGTGCAGAGTAGTCAGTAGTGAGTGGGGAGTAGTGAATGCAGAGTAGTGAGTAGTGAGTAGTGAGTGCAGAGTAGTGAGTGCAGAGTAGTGAGTAGTGAGTGCAGAGTAGTGAGTGCAGAGTAGTGAGTGCAGAGTAGTGAGTGCAGAGTAGTGAGTGCAGAGTAGTGAGTAGTGAGTGCAGAGTAGTGAGTGCAGAGTAGTGAGTAGTGAGTAGTGAGTGCAGAGTAGTGAGTGCAGAGTAGTGAGTGCAGAGTAGTGAGTAGTGAGTGCAGAGTAGTGAGTGCAGAGTAGTGAGTAGTGAGTAGTGAGTGCAGAGTAGTGAGTGCAGAGTAGTGAGTGCAGAGTAGTGAGTGCGGAGTAGTGAGTAGTGAGTGCAGAGTAGTGAGTGCAAGGTAGTGAGTAGTGAGTGCAGAGTAGTGAGTAGTGAGTGCAGAGTAGTGAGTGCAGAGTAGTGAGTGCAGAGTAGTGAGTGAAGAGTGAGTGTGCAGAGTGAGTGTGCAGAGTGAGTGTGCAGAGTGAGTGTGCAGAGTAGTGAGTGCAGAGTAGTGAGTGCAGAGTAGTGAGTAGTGAGTGCAGAGTAGTGACTGCAGAGTAGTGAGTGCAGAGTAGTCAGTAGTGAGTGCGGAGTAGTGAGTGCAGAGTAGTGAGTAGTGAGTGCAGAGTAGTGAGTGCAGAGTAGTGAGTGCAGAGTAGTGAGTATTGAGTGCAGAGTAGTGAGTGCAGAGTAGTGAGTAGGGAGTGCAGAGTAGTGAGTAGTGAGTAGTGAGTGCAGAGTATTCAGTGCAGAGTAGTGAGAAGTGAGTGCAGAGCAGTGAGTGCAGAGTAGTGAGTGCAGAGTAGTGAGTGCAGAGTAGTGAGAAGTGAGTGCAGAGTAGTGAGTGCAGAGTAGTGAGTGCAGACTAGTGAGTAGTGAGTGCAGAGTAGTGAGTAGTAAGTGCAGAGGAAGTGAGTAGTGAGTGCAGAGTAGTGAGTGCACAGTAGTGAGTAGTGAGTGCAGAGTAGTCAGTAGTGAGTGTGGAGTAGTGAGTAGGGAGTGCAGAGTAGTGAGTAGTAAGTAGTGAGTGCAGAGTAGTGAGTGCAGAGTAGTGGGCAGTGAGTGCAGAGTAGTGAGTGCAGAGTAGTGAGTGCAGACTAGTGAGTAGTGAGTGCAGAGTAGAGAGTAGTAAGTGCAGAGGAAGTGAGTAGTGAGTGCAGAGTAGTGAGTGCAGAGTAGTGAGTAGTGAGTGCAGAGTAGTGAGTGCAGAGTGCTGAGTAGTGAGTGCAGAGTAGTGAGTAGTGAGTGCAGAGTAGTGAGTGCAGAGTAGCGAGTGCAGAGTAGTGAGTAGTGAGTAGTGAGTGCAGAGTAGTGAGTAGTGAGTGCAGAGTAGTGAGTAGTGAGTAGTGAGTGCAGAGTAGTGAGTGCATAGTAGTGAGTAGTGAGTGTAGAGTAGTGAGTGCAGAGTAGTGGGTAGTGAGTAGTGAGTGCAGAGTAGTGAGTAGTGAGTGCAGAGTAGTGAGTAGTGAGTAGTGAGTGCAGAGTAGTGAGTGCAGAGTGTGAGTGTGCAGAGTGCAGAGTGTGCAGAGTGAGTGTGCAGAGTGAGTGTGCAGAGTGAGTGTGCAGAGTAGTGAGTGCAGAGTAGTGAGTGCAGAGTAGTGAGTGCAGAGTAGTGAGTAGTGAGTGCAGAGTAGTGAGTGCAAGGTAGTGAGTAGTGAGTGCAGAGTAGTGAGTAGTGAGTGCAGAGTAGTGAGTGCAGAGTAGTGAGTACAGAGCAGTGAGTGCAGAGTGAGTGTGGAGAGTGAGTGTGCAGAGTGAGTGTGCAGAGTGAGTGTGCAGAGTAGTGAGTGCAGAGTAGTGAGTGCAGAGTAGTGAGTAGTGAGTGCAGAGTAGTCAGTGCAGAGTATTCAGTGCAGAGTAGTCAGTAGTGAGTGCGGAGTAGTGAATGCAGAGTAGTGAGTAGTGAGTAGTGAGTGCAGAGTAGTGAGTGCAGAGTAGTGAGTAGTGAGTGCAGAGTAGTGAGTGCAGAGTAGTGAGTGCAGAGTAGTGAGTGCAGAGTAGTGAGTAGTGAGTGCAGAGTAGTGAGTGCAGCGTAGTGAGTAGTGAGTGCAGAGTAGTGAGTGCAGAGTAGTGAGTAGTGAGTGCAGAGTAGTGAGTGCAGAGTAGTGAGTAGTGAGCGCAGAGTAGTGAGCGCAGAGTAGTGAGTAGTGTGTAGTGAGTGCAGAGTAGTGAGTGCAGAGTAGTGAGTGCAGAGTAGTGAGTGCAGAGTAGTGAGTAGTGAGTGCAGAGTAGTGAGTGCAGAGTAGTGAGTGCAGGGTGCAGAGTGAGTGTGCAGAGTGAGTGTGCAGAGTGAGTGTGCAGAGTGAGTGTGCAGAGTAGTGAGTGCAGAGTAGTGAGTGCAGAGTAGTGAGTGCAGAGTAGTGAGTGCAGAGTAGTGAGTGCAGAGTAGTGAGTAGTGAGTAGTGAGTGCAGAGTAGTGGGTAGTGAGTGGTGAGTGCAGAGTAGTGAGTAATGAGTAGTGAGTAATGAGTAGTGAGTGCAGAGTAGTGAGTAGTGAGTGCAGAGTAGTGAGTAGTGAGTGCAGAGTAGTGAGTGCAGAGTAGTGAGTAGTGAGTGCAGAGTAGTGAGTGCAGAGTAGTGAGTAGTGAGTGCAGAGTAGTGAGTAGTGAGTGCAGAGTAGTGAGTGCAGAGTAGTGAGTAGTGAGTGCAGAGTAGTGAGCGCAGAGTAGTGAGTAGTGTGTAGTGAGTGCAGAGTAGTGAGTGCAGAGTAGTGAGTGCAGAGCAGTGAGTGCAGAGTAGTGAGTGCAGAGTAGTGAGTGCAGAGTAGTGAGAAGTGAGTGCAGAGTAGTGAGTGCAGAGTAGTGAGTGCAGACTAGTGAGTAGTGAGTGCAGAGTAGTGAGTAGTAAGTGCAGAGGAAGTGAGTAGTGAGTGCAGAGTAGTGAGTGCACAGTAGTGAGTAGTGAGTGCAGAGTAGTCAGTAGTGAGTGTGGAGTAGTGAGTAGGGAGTGCAGAGTAGTGAGTAGTAAGTAGTGAGTGCAGAGTAGTGAGTGCAGAGTAGTGGGCAGTGAGTGCAGAGTAGTGAGTGCAGAGTAGTGAGTGCAGACTAGTGAGTAGTGAGTGCAGAGTAGAGAGTAGTAAGTGCAGAGGAAGTGAGTAGTGAGTGCAGAGTAGTGAGTGCAGAGTAGTGAGTAGTGAGTGCAGAGTAGTGAGTGCAGAGTGCTGAGTAGTGAGTGCAGAGTAGTGAGTAGTGAGTGCAGAGTAGTGAGTGCAGAGTAGCGAGTGCAGAGTAGTGAGTAGTGAGTAGTGAGTGCAGAGTAGTGAGTAGTGAGTGCAGAGTAGTGAGTAGTGAGTAGTGAGTGCAGAGTAGTGAGTGCATATTAGTGAGTAGTGAGTGTAGAGTAGTGAGTGCAGAGTAGTGGGTAGTGAGTAGTGAGTGCAGAGTAGTGAGTAGTGAGTGCAGAGTAGTGAGTAGTGAGTAGTGAGTGCAGAGTAGTGAGTGCAGAGTGTGAGTGTGCAGAGTGCAGAGTGTGCAGAGTGAGTGTGCAGAGTGAGTGTGCAGAGTGAGTGTGCAGAGTAGTGAGTGCAGAGTAGTGAGTGCAGAGTAGTGAGTGCAGAGTAGTGAGTAGTGAGTGCAGAGTAGTGAGTGCAAGGTAGTGAGTAGTGAGTGCAGAGTAGTGAGTAGTGAGTGCAGAGTAGTGAGTGCAGAGTAGTGAGTACAGAGCAGTGAGTGCAGAGTGAGTGTGGAGAGTGAGTGTGCAGAGTGAGTGTGCAGAGTGAGTGTGCAGAGTAGTGAGTGCAGAGTAGTGAGTGCAGAGTAGTGAGTAGTGAGTGCAGAGTAGTCAGTGCAGAGTATTCAGTGCAGAGTAGTCAGTAGTGAGTGCGGAGTAGTGAATGCAGAGTAGTGAGTAGTGAGTAGTGAGTGCAGAGTAGTGAGTGCAGAGTAGTGAGTAGTGAGTGCAGAGTAGTGAGTGCAGAGTAGTGAGTGCAGAGTAGTGAGTGCAGAGTAGTGAGTAGTGAGTGCAGAGTAGTGAGTGCAGCGTAGTGAGTAGTGAGTGCAGAGTAGTGAGTGCAGAGTAGTGAGTAGTGAGTGCAGAGTAGTGAGTGCAGAGTAGTGAGTAGTGAGCGCAGAGTAGTGAGCGCAGAGTAGTGAGTAGTGTGTAGTGAGTGCAGAGTAGTGAGTGCAGAGTAGTGAGTGCAGAGTAGTGAGTGCAGAGTAGTGAGTAGTGAGTGCAGAGTAGTGAGTGCAGAGTAGTGAGTGCAGGGTGCAGAGTGAGTGTGCAGAGTGAGTGTGCAGAGTGAGTGTGCAGAGTGAGTGTGCAGAGTAGTGAGTGCAGAGTAGTGAGTGCAGAGTAGTGAGTGCAGAGTAGTGAGTGCAGAGTAGTGAGTGCAGAGTAGTGAGTAGTGAGTAGTGAGTGCAGAGTAGTGGGTAGTGAGTGGTGAGTGCAGAGTAGTGAGTAATGAGTAGTGAGTAATGAGTAGTGAGTGCAGAGTAGTGAGTAGTGAGTGCAGAGTAGTGAGTAGTGAGTGCAGAGTAGTGAGTGCAGAGTAGTGAGTAGTGAGTGCAGAGTAGTGAGTGCAGAGTAGTGAGTAGTGAGTGCAGAGTAGTGAGTAGTGAGTGCAGAGTAGTGAGTGCAGAGTAGTGAGTAGTGAGTGCAGAGTAGTGAGCGCAGAGTAGTGAGTAGTGTGTAGTGAGTGCAGAGTAGTGAGTGCAGAGTAGTGAGTGCAGAGTAGTGAGTAGTGAGTGCAGAGTAGTGAGTGCAGAGTAGTGAGTGCAGAGTAGTGAGTGCAGGGTGCAGAGTGAGTGTGCAGAGTGAGTGTGCAGAGTGAGTGTGCAGAGTGAGTGTGCAGAGTAGTGAGTGCAGAGTAGTGAGTGCAGAGTAGTGAGTAGTGAGTGCAGAGTAGTGAGTGCAGAGTAGTGAGTGCAGAGTAGTCAGTAGTGAGTGTGGAGTAGGGAGTGCAGAGTAGTGAGTAGTGAGTGCAGAGTAGTGAGTGCAGAGTAGTGAGCAGTGAGTGCAGAGTAGTGAGTGCAGAGTAGTGAGTGCAGAGTAGTGAGTAGTGAGTAGTGAGTGCAGAGTAGTGAGTAGTAAGTGCGGAGTAGTGACTGCAGAGTAGTGAGGGCAGAGTAGTGAGTGCAGGGTGCAGAGTGAGTGTGCAGAGTGAGTGTGCAGAGTGAGTGTGCAGAGTAGTGAGTGCAGAGTAGTGAGTGCAGAGTAGTGAGTAGTGAGTGCAGAGTAGTGAGTGCAGAGTAGTGAGTGCAGAGTAGTCAGTAGTGAGTGTGGAGTAGTGAGTAGGGAGTGCAGAGTAGTGAGTAGTGAGTGCAGAGTAGTGAGTGCAGAGTAGTGAGCAGTGAGTGCAGAGTAGTGAGTGCAGAGTAGTGAGTAGTGAGTAGTGAGTGCAGAGTAGTGAGTAGTAAGTGCAGAGGAAGTGAGTAGTGAGTGCAGAGTAGTGAGTGCAGAGTAGTGAGTAGTGAGTGCAGAGTAGTGAGTGCAGAGTAGGGAGTAGTGAGTGCAGAGTAGTGAGTGCAGAGTAGTGAGTGCAGAGTAGCGAGTGCAGAGTAGTGAGTAGTGAGTAGTGAGTGCAGAGTAGTGAGTAGTGAGTGCAGAGTAGTGAGTAGTGAGTAGTGAGTGCATAGTAGTGAGTAGTGAGTGCAGAGTAGTGAGTGCAGAGTAGTGGGTAGTGAGTAGTGAGTGCTGAGTAGTGAGAAGTGAGTGCAGAGTAGTGAGTAGTGAATAGTGAGTGCAGAGTAGTGAGTGCAGGGTGCAGAGTGAGTGTGCAGAGTGAGTGTGCAGAGTGAGTGTGCAGAGTGAGTGTGCAGAGTAGTGAGTGCAGAGTAGTGAGTGCAGAGTAGTGAGTAGTGAGTGCAGAGTAGTGAGTGCAGAGTAGTGAGTGCAGAGTAGTCAGTAGTGAGTGTGGAGTAGGGAGTGCAGAGTAGTGAGTAGTGAGTGCAGAGTAGTGAGTGCAGAGTAGTGAGCAGTGAGTGCAGAGTAGTGAGTGCAGAGTAGTGAGTGCAGAGTAGTGAGTAGTGAGTAGTGAGTGCAGAGTAGTGAGTAGTAAGTGCGGAGTAGTGACTGCAGAGTAGTGAGGGCAGAGTAGTGAGTGCAGGGTGCAGAGTGAGTGTGCAGAGTGAGTGTGCAGAGTGAGTGTGCAGAGTGAGTGTGCAGAGTAGTGAGTGCAGAGTAGTGAGTGCAGAGTAGTGAGTAGTGAGTGCAGAGTAGTGAGTGCAGAGTAGTGAGTGCAGAGTAGTCAGTAGTGAGTGTGGAGTAGTGAGTAGGGAGTGCAGAGTAGTGAGTAGTGAGTGCAGAGTAGTGAGTGCAGAGTAGTGAGCAGTGAGTGCAGAGTAGTGAGTGCAGAGTAGTGAGTAGTGAGTAGTGAGTGCAGAGTAGTGAGTAGTAAGTGCAGAGGAAGTGAGTAGTGAGTGCAGAGTAGTGAGTAGTGAGTGCAGAGTAGTGAGTGCAGAGTAGGGAGTAGTGAGTGCAGAGTAGTGAGTGCAGAGTAGTGAGTGCAGAGTAGCGAGTGCATAGTAGTGAGTAGTGAGTAGTGAGTGCAGAGTAGTGAGTAGTGAGTGCAGAGTAGTGAGTAGTGAGTAGTGAGTGCAGAGTAGTGAGTGCATAGTAGTGAGTAATGAGTGCAGAGTAGTGAGTGCAGAGTAGTGGGTAGTGAGTAGTGAGTGCTGAGTAGTGAGAAGTGAGTGCAGAGTAGTGAGTAGTGAATAGTGAGTGCAGAGTGTGAGTGTGCAGAGTGAGTGTGCAGAGTGAGTGTGCAGAGTAGTGAGTGCAGAGTAGTGAGTGCAGAGTAGTGAGTGCAGAGTAGTGAGTAGTGAGTGCAGAGTAGTGAGTGCAAGGTAGTGAGTAGTGAGTGCAGAGTAGTGAGTAGTGAGTGCAGAGTAGTGAGTGCAGAGTAGTGAGTGCAGAGTAGTGAGTGAAGAGTGAGTGTGCAGAGTGAGTGTGCAGAGTGAGTGTGCAGAGTGAGTGTGCAGAGTAGTGAGTGCAGAGTAGTGAGTGCAGAGTAGTGAGTAGTGAGTGCAGAGTAGTCAGTGCAGAGTAGTCAGTGCAGAGTAGTCAGTAGTGAGTGCGGAGTAGTGAGTGCAGAGTAGTGAGTAGTGAGTGCAGAGTAGTGAGTGCAGAGTAGTGAGTGCAGAGTAGTGAGTATTGAGTGCAGAGTAGTGAGTGCAGAGTAGTGAGTAGGGAGTGCAGAGTAGTGAGTGCAGAGTAGTGAGTAGTGAGTGCAGAGTAGTGAGTGCAGAGTAGGGAGTAGTGAGTGCAGAGTAGTGAGTGCAGAGTAGTGAGTGCAGAGTAGCGAGTGCAGAGTAGTGAGTAGTGAGTAGTGAGTGCAGAGTAGTGAGTAGTGAGTGCAGAGTAGTGAGTAGTGAGTAGTGAGTGCAGAGTAGTGAGTGCATAGTAGTGAGTAGTGAGTGCAGAGTAGTGAGTGCAGAGTAGTGGGTAGTGAGTAGTGAGTGCTGAGTAGTGAGAAGTGAGTGCAGAGTAGTGAGTAGTGAATAGTGAGTGCAGAGTAGTGAGTGCAGGGTGCAGAGTGAGTGTGCAGAGTGAGTGTGCAGAGTGAGTGTGCAGAGTGAGTGTGCAGAGTAGTGAGTGCAGAGTAGTGAGTGCAGAGTAGTGAGTAGTGAGTGCAGAGTAGTGAGTGCAGAGTAGTGAGTGCAGAGTAGTCAGTAGTGAGTGTGGAGTAGGGAGTGCAGAGTAGTGAGTAGTGAGTGCAGAGTAGTGAGTGCAGAGTAGTGAGCAGTGAGTGCAGAGTAGTGAGTGCAGAGTAGTGAGTGCAGAGTAGTGAGTAGTGAGTAGTGAGTGCAGAGTAGTGAGTAGTAAGTGCGGAGTAGTGACTGCAGAGTAGTGAGGGCAGAGTAGTGAGTGCAGGGTGCAGAGTGAGTGTGCAGAGTGAGTGTGCAGAGTGAGTGTGCAGAGTGAGTGTGCAGAGTAGTGAGTGCAGAGTAGTGAGTGCAGAGTAGTGAGTAGTGAGTGCAGAGTAGTGAGTGCAGAGTAGTGAGTGCAGAGTAGCGAGTGCATAGTAGTGAGTAGTGAGTAGTGAGTGCAGAGTAGTGAGTAGTGAGTGCAGAGTAGTGAGTAGTGAGTAGTGAGTGCAGAGTAGTAAGTGCATAGTAGTGAGTAATGAGTGCAGAGTAGTGAGTGCAGAGTAGTGGGTAGTGAGTAGTGAGTGCTGAGTAGTGAGAAGTGAGTGCAGAGTAGTGAGTAGTGAATAGTGAGTGCAGAGTGTGAGTGTGCAGAGTGAGTGTGCAGAGTGAGTGTGCAGAGTAGTGAGTGCAGAGTAGTGAGTGCAGAGTAGTGAGTGCAGAGTAGTGAGTGCAGAGTAGTGAGTAGTGAGTGCAGAGTAGTGAGTGCAAGGTAGTGAGTAGTGAGTGCAGAGTAGTGAGTAGTGAGTGCAGAGTAGTGAGTGCAGAGTAGTGAGTGCAGAGTAGTGAGTGAAGAGTGAGTGTGCAGAGTGAGTGTGCAGAGTGAGTGTGCAGAGTGAGTGTGCAGAGTAGTGAGTGCAGAGTAGTGAGTGCAGAGTAGTGAGTAGTGAGTGCAGAGTAGTGAGTGCAGAGTAGTCAGTGCAGAGTAGTCAGTAGTGAGTGCGGAGTAGTGAGTGCAGAGTAGTGAGTAGTGAGTGCAGAGTAGTGAGTGCAGAGTAGTGAGTGCAGAGTAGTGAGTATTGAGTGCAGAGTAGTGAGTGCAGAGTAGTGAGTAGGGAGTGCAGAGTAGTGAGTAGTGAGTAGTGAGTGCAGAGTATTGAGTGCAGAGTAGTGAGAAGTGAGTGCAGAGCAGTGAGTGCAGAGTAGTGAGTGCAGAGTAGTGAGTGCAGAGTAGTGAGAAGTGAGTGCAGAGTAGTGAGTGCAGAGTAGTGAGTGCAGACTAGTGAGTAGTGAGTGCAGAGTAGTGAGTAGTAAGTGCAGAGGAAGTGAGTAGTGAGTGCAGAGTAGTGAGTGCACAGTAGTGAGTAGTGAGTGCAGAGTAGTCAGTAGTGAGTGTGGAGTAGTGAGTAGGGAGTGCAGAGTAGTGAGTAGTGAGTAGTGAGTGCAGAGTAGTGAGTGCAGAGTAGTGGGCAGTGAGTGCAGAGTAGTGAGTGCAGAGTAGTGAGTGCAGACTAGTGAGTAGTGAGTGCAGAGTAGAGAGTAGTAAGTGCAGAGGAAGTGAGTAGTGAGTGCAGAGTAGTGAGTGCAGAGTAGTGAGTAGTGAGTGCAGAGTAGTGAGTGCAGAGTACTGAGTAGTGAGTGCAGAGTAGTGAGTAGTGAGTGCAGAGTAGTGAGTGCAGAGTAGCGAGTGCAGAGTAGTGAGTAGTGAGTAGTGAGTGCAGAGTAGTGAGTAGTGAGTGCAGAGTAGTGAGTAGTGAGTAGTGAGTGCAGAGTAGTGAGTGCATAGTAGTGAGTAGTGAGTGTAGAGTAGTGAGTGCAGAGTAGTGGGTAGTGAGTAGTGAGTGCAGAGTAGTGAGTAGTGAGTGCAGAGTAGTGAGTAGTGAGTAGTGAGTGCAGAGTAGTGAGTGCAGAGTGTGAGTGTGCAGAGTGCAGAGTGTGCAGAGTGAGTGTGCAGAGTGAGTGTGCAGAGTGAGTGTGCAGAGTAGTGAGTGCAGAGTAGTGAGTGCAGCGTAGTGAGTGCAGAGTAGTGAGTAGTGAGTGCAGAGTAGTGAGTGCAAGGTAGTGAGTAGTGAGTGCAGAGTAGTGAGTAGTGAGTGCAGAGTAGTGAGTGCAGAGTAGTGAGTGCAGAGCAGTGAGTGCAGAGTGAGTGTGCAGAGTGAGTGTGCAGAGTGAGTGTGCAGAGTGAGTGTGCAGAGTAGTGAGTGCAGAGTAGTGAGTGCAGAGTAGTGAGTAGTGAGTGCAGAGTAGTCAGTGCAGAGTATTCAGTGCAGAGTAGTCAGTAGTGAGTGCGGAGTAGTGAATGCAGAGTAGTGAGTAGTGAGTGCAGAGTAGTGAGTGCAGAGTAGTGAGTAGTGAGTGCAGAGTAGTGAGTGCAGAGTAGTGAGTGCAGAGTAGTGAGTGCAGAGTAGTGAGTAGTGAGTGCAGAGTAGTGAGTGCAGCGTAGTGAGTAGTGAGTGCAGAGTAGTGAGTGCAGAGTAGTGAGTAGTGAGTGCAGAGTAGTGAGTGCAGAGTAGTGAGTGCAGAGTAGTGAGTAGTGAGTGCAGAGTAGTGAGTGCAGAGTAGTGAGTAGTGAGTGCAGAGTAGCGAGTGCAGAGTAGTGAGTAGTGAGTGCAAAGTAGTGAGTAGTGAGTGCAGAGTAGTGAGTGCAGAGTAGTGAGTGTAGAGTAGTGAGTAGTGAGTGCAGAGTAGTGAGTGCAGAGTAGCGAGTAGTAAGTAGTGAGTGCAGAGTAGTGAGTAGTGAGTGCAGAATAGGGGGTAGTGAGTGCAGAGTAGGGAGTGCAGAGTAGTGAGTAGTGAGTGCAGAGTAGTAGTGAGTGCAGAGTAGTGAGTGCAGAGTAGTGAGTGCAGAGTTGTGAGTGGTGAGTAGTGAGTGCAGAGTAGTGAGTGCAGAGTAGTGAGTGCAGAGTAGTGAGTGCAGAGTAGTGAGTGCAGAGTAGTGAGTGCAGAGTAGTGATTAGTGAGTGCAGAGTAGTGAGTGCAGAGTAGTGAGTGCAGAGTAGTGAGTAGTGAGTGCAGAGTATTGAGTAGGGAGTGCAGAGTAGTGAGTGCAGAGTAGTGAGTGCAGAGTGCAGAGTGAGTGTGCAGAGGGAGTGTGCAGAGTGAGTGTGCAGAGTGAGTGTGCAGAGTAGTGAGTGCAGAGTAGTGAGTGCAGAGTAGTGAGTAGTGAGTGCAGAGTAGTGAGTGCAGAGTAGTGAGTGCAGAGTAGTGAGTGCAGAGTAGTCAGTAGTGAGTGCAGAGTAGTGAGTAGTGAGTGCAGAGTAGTGTGTAGTGAGTGGTGAGTGCAGAGTAGTGAGTGCAGAGTAGTGAGTGCAGAGTAGTGAGTAATGAGTAGTGAGTGCAGAGTAGTGAGTAGTGAGTGCAGAGTAGTGAGTAGTGAGTGCAGAGTAGTGAGTGCAGAGTAGTGAGTAGTGAGTGCAGAGTAGTGAGTGCAGAGTAGTGAGTGCAGAGTAGTGAGTAGTGAGTGCAGAGTAGTGAGTGCAGAGTAGTGAGTAGTGAGTGCAGAGTAGTGAGTAGTGAGTGCAGAGGAGTGAGTGCAAGGTAGTGAGTAGTGAGTGCAGAGTAGGGAGTAGTGAGTGCAGAGTAGTGAGTGCAGAGTAGTGAGTGCAGAGTAGTGAGTGCAGAGTAGTCAGTGCAGAGTATTCAGTGCAGAGTAGTCAGTAGTGAGTGGGGAGTAGTGAATGCAGAGTAGTGAGTAGTGAGTAGTGAGTGCAGAGTAGTGAGTGCAGAGTAGTGAGTAGTGAGTGCAGAGTAGTGAGTGCAGAGTAGTGAGTGCAGAGTAGTGAGTGCAGAGTAGTGAGTGCAGAGTAGTGAGTAGTGAGTGCAGAGTAGTGAGTGCAGAGTAGTGAGTAGTGAGTAGTGAGTGCAGAGTAGTGAGTAGTGAGTGCAGAGTAGTGAGTGCAGAGTAGTGAGTGCAGAGTAGTGAGTGCAGAGTAGTGAGTAGTGAGTGCAGAGTAGTGAGTGCAAGGTAGTGAGTAGTGAGTGCAGAGTAGTGAGTAGTGAGTGCAGAGTAGTGAGTGCAGAGTAGTGAGTGCAGAGTAGTGAGTGAAGAGTGAGTGTGCAGAGTGAGTGTGCAGAGTGAGTGTGCAGAGTGAGTGTGCAGAGTAGTGAGTGCAGAGTAGTGAGTGCAGAGTAGTGAGTAGTGAGTGCAGAGTAGTCAGTGCAGAGTAGTCAGTGCAGAGTAGTCAGTAGTGAGTGCGGAGTAGTGAGTGCAGAGTAGTGAGTAGTGAGTGCAGAGTAGTGAGTGCAGAGTAGTGAGTGCAGAGTAGTGAGTATTGAGTGCAGAGTAGTGAGTGCAGAGTAGTGAGTAGGGAGTGCAGAGTAGTGAGTAGTGAGTAGTGAGTGCAGAGTATTGAGTGCAGAGTAGTGAGAAGTGAGTGCAGAGCAGTGAGTGCAGAGTAGTGAGTGCAGAGTAGTGAGTGCAGAGTAGTGAGAAGTGAGTGCAGAGTAGTGAGTGCAGAGTAGTGAGTGCAGACTAGTGAGTAGTGAGTGCAGAGTAGTGAGTAGTAAGTGCAGAGGAAGTGAGTAGTGAGTGCAGAGTAGTGAGTGCACAGTAGTGAGTAGTGAGTGCAGAGTAGTCAGTAGTGAGTGTGGAGTAGTGAGTAGGGAGTGCAGAGTAGTGAGTAGTAAGTAGTGAGTGCAGAGTAGTGAGTGCAGAGTAGTGGGCAGTGAGTGCAGAGTAGTGAGTGCAGAGTAGTGAGTGCAGACTAGTGAGTAGTGAGTGCAGAGTAGAGAGTAGTAAGTGCAGAGGAAGTGAGTAGTGAGTGCAGAGTAGTGAGTGCAGAGTAGTGAGTAGTGAGTGCAGAGTAGTGAGTGCAGAGTGCTGAGTAGTGAGTGCAGAGTAGTGAGTAGTGAGTGCAGAGTAGTGAGTGCAGAGTAGCGAGTGCAGAGTAGTGAGTAGTGAGTAGTGAGTGCAGAGTAGTGAGTAGTGAGTGCAGAGTAGTGAGTAGTGAGTAGTGAGTGCAGAGTAGTGAGTGCATAGTAGTGAGTAGTGAGTGTAGAGTAGTGAGTGCAGAGTAGTGGGTAGTGAGTAGTGAGTGCAGAGTAGTGAGTAGTGAGTGCAGAGTAGTGAGTAGTGAGTAGTGAGTGCAGAGTAGTGAGTGCAGAGTGTGAGTGTGCAGAGTGCAGAGTGTGCAGAGTGAGTGTGCAGAGTGAGTGTGCAGAGTGAGTGTGCAGAGTAGTGAGTGCAGAGTAGTGAGTGCAGAGTAGTGAGTGCAGAGTAGTGAGTAGTGAGTGCAGAGTAGTGAGTGCAAGGTAGTGAGTAGTGAGTGCAGAGTAGTGAGTAGTGAGTGCAGAGTAGTGAGTGCAGAGTAGTGAGTGCAGAGTAGTGGGTAGTGAGTAGTGAGTGCTGAGTAGTGAGAAGTGAGTGCAGAGTAGTGAGTAGTGAATAGTGAGTGCAGAGTAGTGAGTGCAGGGTGCAGAGTGAGTGTGCAGAGTGAGTGTGCAGAGTGAGTGTGCAGAGTGAGTGTGCAGAGTAGTGAGTGCAGAGTAGTGAGTGCAGAGTAGTGAGTAGTGAGTGCAGAGTAGTGAGTGCAGAGTAGTGAGTGCAGAGTAGTCAGTAGTGAGTGTGGAGTAGGGAGTGCAGAGTAGTGAGTAGTGAGTGCAGAGTAGTGAGTGCAGAGTAGTGAGCAGTGAGTGCAGAGTAGTGAGTGCAGAGTAGTGAGTGCAGAGTAGTGAGTAGTGAGTAGTGAGTGCAGAGTAGTGAGTAGTAAGTGCGGAGTAGTGACTGCAGAGTAGTGAGGGCAGAGTAGTGAGTGCAGGGTGCAGAGTGAGTGTGCAGAGTGAGTGTGCAGAGTGAGTGTGCAGAGTGAGTGTGCAGAGTAGTGAGTGCAGAGTAGTGAGTGCAGAGTAGTGAGTAGTGAGTGCAGAGTAGTGAGTGCAGAGTAGTGAGTGCAGAGTAGTCAGTAGTGAGTGTGGAGTAGTGAGTAGGGAGTGCAGAGTAGTGAGTAGTGAGTGCAGAGTAGTGAGTGCAGAGTAGTGAGCAGTGAGTGCAGAGTAGTGAGTGCAGAGTAGTGAGTAGTGAGTAGTGAGTGCAGAGTAGTGAGTAGTAAGTGCAGAGGAAGTGAGTAGTGAGTGCAGAGTAGTGAGTAGTGAGTGCAGAGTAGTGAGTGCAGAGTAGGGAGTAGTGAGTGCAGAGTAGTGAGTGCAGAGTAGTGAGTGCAGAGTAGCGAGTGCATAGTAGTGAGTAGTGAGTAGTGAGTGCAGAGTAGTGAGTAGTGAGTGCAGAGTAGTGAGTAGTGAGTAGTGAGTGCAGAGTAGTGAGTGCATAGTAGTGAGTAATGAGTGCAGAGTAGTGAGTGCAGAGTAGTGGGTAGTGAGTGCTGAGTAGTGAGAAGTGAGTGCAGAGTAGTGAGTAGTGAATAGTGAGTGCAGAGTGTGAGTGTGCAGAGTGAGTGTGCAGAGTGAGTGTGCAGAGTAGTGAGTGCAGAGTAGTGAGTGCAGAGTAGTGAGTGCAGAGTAGTGAGTGCAGAGTAGTGAGTAGTGAGTGCAGAGTAGTGAGTGCAAGGTAGTGAGTAGTGAGTGCAGAGTAGTGAGTAGTGAGTGCAGAGTAGTGAGTGCAGAGTAGTGAGTGCAGAGTAGTGAGTGAAGAGTGAGTGTGCAGAGTGAGTGTGCAGAGTGAGTGTGCAGAGTGAGTGTGCAGAGTAGTGAGTGCAGAGTAGTGAGTGCAGAGTAGTGAGTAGTGAGTGCAGAGTAGTCAGTGCAGAGTAGTCAGTGCAGAGTAGTCAGTAGTGAGTGCGGAGTAGTGAGTGCAGAGTAGTGAGTAGTGAGTGCAGAGTAGTGAGTGCAGAGTAGTGAGTGCAGAGTAGTGAGTATTGAGTGCAGAGTAGTGAGTGCAGAGTAGTGAGTAGGGAGTGCAGAGTAGTGAGTAGTGAGTAGTGAGTGCAGAGTATTGAGTGCAGAGTAGTGAGAAGTGAGTGCAGAGCAGTGAGTGCAGAGTAGTGAGTGCAGAGTAGTGAGTGCAGAGTAGTGAGAAGTGAGTGCAGAGTAGTGAGTGCAGAGTAGTGAGTGCAGACTAGTGAGTAGTGAGTGCAGAGTAGTGAGTAGTAAGTGCAGAGGAAGTGAGTAGTGAGTGCAGAGTAGTGAGTGCACAGTAGTGAGTAGTGAGTGCAGAGTAGTCAGTAGTGAGTGTGGAGTAGTGAGTAGGGAGTGCAGAGTAGTGAGTAGTGAGTAGTGAGTGCAGAGTAGTGAGTGCAGAGTAGTGGGCAGTGAGTGCAGAGTAGTGAGTGCAGAGTAGTGAGTGCAGACTAGTGAGTAGTGAGTGCAGAGTAGAGAGTAGTAAGTGCAGAGGAAGTGAGTAGTGAGTGCAGAGTAGTGAGTGCAGAGTAGTGAGTAGTGAGTGCAGAGTAGTGAGTGCAGAGTACTGAGTAGTGAGTGCAGAGTAGTGAGTAGTGAGTGCAGAGTAGTGAGTGCAGAGTAGCGAGTGCAGAGTAGTGAGTAGTGAGTAGTGAGTGCAGAGTAGTGAGTAGTGAGTGCAGAGTAGTGAGTAGTGAGTAGTGAGTGCAGAGTAGTGAGTGCATAGTAGTGAGTAGTGAGTGTAGAGTAGTGAGTGCAGAGTAGTGGGTAGTGAGTAGTGAGTGCAGAGTAGTGAGTAGTGAGTGCAGAGTAGTGAGTAGTGAGTAGTGAGTGCAGAGTAGTGAGTGCAGAGTGTGAGTGTGCAGAGTGCAGAGTGTGCAGAGTGAGTGTGCAGAGTGAGTGTGCAGAGTGAGTGTGCAGAGTAGTGAGTGCAGAGTAGTGAGTGCAGAGTAGTGAGTGCAGAGTAGTGAGTAGTGAGTGCAGAGTAGTGAGTGCAAGGTAGTGAGTAGTGAGTGCAGAGTAGTGAGTAGTGAGTGCAGAGTAGTGAGTGCAGAGTAGTGAGTGCAGAGCAGTGAGTGCAGAGTGAGTGTGCAGAGTGAGTGTGCAGAGTGAGTGTGCAGAGTGAGTGTGCAGAGTAGTGAGTGCAGAGTAGTGAGTGCAGAGTAGTGAGTAGTGAGTGCAGAGTAGTCAGTGCAGAGTATTCAGTGCAGAGTAGTTAGTAGTGAGTGCGGAGTAGTGAATGCAGAGTAGTGAGTAGTGAGTAGTGAGTGCAGAGTAGTGAGTGCAGAGTAGTGAGTAGTGAGTGCAGAGTAGTGAGTGCAGAGTAGTGAGTGCAGAGTAGTGAGTGCAGAGTAGTGAGTAGTGAGTGCAGAGTAGTGAGTGCAGCGTAGTGAGTAGTGAGTGCAGAGTAGTGAGTGCAGAGTAGTGAGTAGTGAGTGCAGAGTAGTGAGTGCAGAGTAGTGAGTGCAGAGTAGTGAGTAGTGAGTGCAGAGTAGTGAGTGCAGAGTAGTGAGTAGTGAGTGCAGAGTAGCGAGTGCAGAGTAGTGAGTAGTGAGTGCAAAGTAGTGAGTAGTGAGTGCAGAGTAGTGAGTGCAGAGTAGTGAGTGTAGAGTAGTGAGTAGTGAGTGCAGAGTAGTGAGTGCAGAGTAGTGAGTAGTAAGTAGTGAGTGCAGAGTAGTGAGTAGTGAGTGCAGAATAGGGGGTAGTGAGTGCAGAGTAGGGAGTGCAGAGTAGTGAGTAGTGAGTGCAGAGTAGTAGTGAGTGCAGAGTAGTGAGTGCAGAGTAGTGAGTGCAGAGTTGTGAGTGGTGAGTAGTGAGTGCAGAGTAGTGAGTGCAGAGTAGTGAGTGCAGAGTAGTGAGTGCAGAGTAGTGAGTGCAGAGTAGTGAGTGCAGAGTAGTGATTAGTGAGTGCAGAGTAGTGAGTGCAGAGTAGTGAGTGCAGAGTAGTGAGTAGTGAGTGCAGAGTATTGAGTAGGGAGTGCAGAGTAGTGAGTGCAGAGTAGTGAGTGCAGAGTGCAGAGTGAGTGTGCAGAGGGAGTGTGCAGAGTGAGTGTGCAGAGTGAGTGTGCAGAGTAGTGAGTGCAGAGTAGTGAGTGCAGAGTAGTGAGTAGTGAGTGCAGAGTAGTGAGTGCAGAGTAGTGAGTGCAGAGTAGTCAGTAGTGAGTGCAGAGTAGTGAGTAGTGAGTGCAGAGTAGTGTGTAGTGAGTGGTGAGTGCAGAGTAGTGAGTGCAGAGTAGTGAGTGCAGAGTAGTGAGTAATGAGTAGTGAGTGCAGAGTAGTGAGTAGTGAGTGCAGAGTAGTGAGTAGTGAGTGCAGAGTAGTGAGTGCAGAGTAGTGAGTAGTGAGTGCAGAGTAGTGAGTGCAGAGTAGTGAGTGCAGAGTAGTGAGTAGTGAGTGCAGAGTAGTGAGTGCAGAGTAGTGAGTAGTGAGTGCAGAGTAGTGAGTAGTGAGTGCAGAGGAGTGAGTGCAAGGTAGTGAGTAGTGAGTGCAGAGTAGGGAGTAGTGAGTGCAGAGTAGTGAGTGCAGAGTAGTGAGTGCAGAGTAGTGAGTAGTGAGTGCAGAGTAGTCAGTGCAGAGTATTCAGTGCAGAGTAGTCAGTAGTGAGTGGGGAGTAGTGAATGCAGAGTAGTGAGTAGTGAGTAGTGAGTGCAGAGTAGTGAGTGCAGAGTAGTGAGTAGTGAGTGCAGAGTAGTGAGTGCAGAGTAGTGAGTGCAGAGTAGTGAGTGCAGAGTAGTGAGTGCAGAGTAGTGAGTAGTGAGTGCAGAGTAGTGAGTGCAGAGTAGTGAGTAGTGAGTGCAGAGTAGTGAGTGCAGAGTAGTGAGTGCAGAGTAGTGAGTAGTGAGTGCAGAGTAGTGAGTGCAGAGTAGTGAGTAGTGAGTAGTGAGTGCAGAGTAGTGAGTGCAGAGTAGTGAGTGCAGAGTAGTGAGTGCGGAGTAGTGAGTAGTGAGTGCAGAGTAGTGAGTGCAAGGTAGTGAGTAGTGAGTGCAGAGTAGTGAGTAGTGAGTGCAGAGTAGTGAGTGCAGAGTAGTGAGTGCAGAGTAGTGAGTGAAGAGTGAGTGTGCAGAGTGAGTGTGCAGAGTGAGTGTGCAGAGTGAGTGTGCAGAGTAGTGAGTGCAGAGTAGTGAGTGCAGAGTAGTGAGTAGTGAGTGCAGAGTAGTGAGTGCAGAGTAGTGAGTGCAGAGTAGTCAGTAGTGAGTGCGGAGTAGTGAGTGCAGAGTAGTGAGTAGTGAGTGCAGAGTAGTGAGTGCAGAGTAGTGAGTGCAGAGTAGTGAGTATTGAGTGCAGAGTAGTGAGTGCAGAGTAGTGAGTAGGGAGTGCAGAGTAGTGAGTAGTGAGTAGTGAGTGCAGAGTATTCAGTGCAGAGTAGTGAGAAGTGAGTGCAGAGCAGTGAGTGCAGAGTAGTGAGTGCAGAGTAGTGAGTGCAGAGTAGTGAGAAGTGAGTGCAGAGTAGTGAGTGCAGAGTAGTGAGTGCAGACTAGTGAGTAGTGAGTGCAGAGTAGTGAGTAGTAAGTGCAGAGGAAGTGAGTAGTGAGTGCAGAGTAGTGAGTGCACAGTAGTGAGTAGTGAGTGCAGAGTAGTCAGTAGTGAGTGTGGAGTAGTGAGTAGGGAGTGCAGAGTAGTGAGTAGTAAGTAGTGAGTGCAGAGTAGTGAGTGCAGAGTAGTGGGCAGTGAGTGCAGAGTAGTGAGTGCAGAGTAGTGAGTGCAGACTAGTGAGTAGTGAGTGCAGAGTAGAGAGTAGTAAGTGCAGAGGAAGTGAGTAGTGAGTGCAGAGTAGTGAGTGCAGAGTAGTGAGTAGTGAGTGCAGAGTAGTGAGTGCAGAGTGCTGAGTAGTGAGTGCAGAGTAGTGAGTAGTGAGTGCAGAGTAGTGAGTGCAGAGTAGCGAGTGCAGAGTAGTGAGTAGTGAGTAGTGAGTGCAGAGTAGTGAGTAGTGAGTGCAGAGTAGTGAGTAGTGAGTAGTGAGTGCAGAGTAGTGAGTGCATAGTAGTGAGTAGTGAGTGTAGAGTAGTGAGTGCAGAGTAGTGGGTAGTGAGTAGTGAGTGCAGAGTAGTGAGTAGTGAGTGCAGAGTAGTGAGTAGTGAGTAGTGAGTGCAGAGTAGTGAGTGCAGAGTGTGAGTGTGCAGAGTGCAGAGTGTGCAGAGTGAGTGTGCAGAGTGAGTGTGCAGAGTGAGTGTGCAGAGTAGTGAGTGCAGAGTAGTGAGTGCAGAGTAGTGAGTGCAGAGTAGTGAGTAGTGAGTGCAGAGTAGTGAGTGCAAGGTAGTGAGTAGTGAGTGCAGAGTAGTGAGTAGTGAGTGCAGAGTAGTGAGTGCAGAGTAGTGAGTACAGAGCAGTGAGTGCAGAGTGAGTGTGGAGAGTGAGTGTGCAGAGTGAGTGTGCAGAGTGAGTGTGCAGAGTAGTGAGTGCAGAGTAGTGAGTGCAGAGTAGTGAGTAGTGAGTGCAGAGTAGTCAGTGCAGAGTATTCAGTGCAGAGTAGTCAGTAGTGAGTGCGGAGTAGTGAATGCAGAGTAGTGAGTAGTGAGTAGTGAGTGCAGAGTAGTGAGTGCAGAGTAGTGAGTAGTGAGTGCAGAGTAGTGAGTGCAGAGTAGTGAGTGCAGAGTAGTGAGTGCAGAGTAGTGAGTAGTGAGTGCAGAGTAGTGAGTGCAGCGTAGTGAGTAGTGAGTGCAGAGTAGTGAGTGCAGAGTAGTGAGTAGTGAGTGCAGAGTAGTGAGTGCAGAGTAGTGAGTAGTGAGCGCAGAGTAGTGAGCGCAGAGTAGTGAGTAGTGTGTAGTGAGTGCAGAGTAGTGAGTGCAGAGTAGTGAGTGCAGAGTAGTGAGTGCAGAGTAGTGAGTAGTGAGTGCAGAGTAGTGAGTGCAGAGTAGTGAGTGCAGGGTGCAGAGTGAGTGTGCAGAGTGAGTGTGCAGAGTGAGTGTGCAGAGTGAGTGTGCAGAGTAGTGAGTGCAGAGTAGTGAGTGCAGAGTAGTGAGTGCAGAGTAGTGAGTGCAGAGTAGTGAGTGCAGAGTAGTGAGTAGTGAGTAGTGAGTGCAGAGTAGTGGGTAGTGAGTGGTGAGTGCAGAGTAGTGAGTAATGAGTAGTGAGTAATGAGTAGTGAGTGCAGAGTAGTGAGTAGTGAGTGCAGAGTAGTGAGTAGTGAGTGCAGAGTAGTGAGTGCAGAGTAGTGAGTAGTGAGTGCAGAGTAGTGAGTGCAGAGTAGTGAGTAGTGAGTGCAGAGTAGTGAGTAGTGAGTGCAGAGTAGTGAGTGCAGAGTAGTGAGTAGAGAGTGCAGAGTAGTGAGCGCAGAGTAGTGAGTAGTGTGTAGTGAGTGCAGAGTAGTGAGTGCAGAGTAGTGAGTGCAGAGTAGTGAGTAGTGAGTGCAGAGTAGTGAGTGCAGAGTAGTGAGTGCAGAGTAGTGAGTGCAGGGTGCAGAGTGAGTGTGCAGAGTGAGTGTGCAGAGTGAGTGTGCAGAGTGAGTGTGCAGAGTAGTGAGTGCAGAGTAGTGAGTGCAGAGTAGTGAGTAGTGAGTGCAGAGTAGTGAGTGCAGAGTAGTGAGTGCAGAGTAGTCAGTAGTGAGTGTGGAGTAGGGAGTGCAGAGTAGTGAGTAGTGAGTGCAGAGTAGTGAGTGCAGAGTAGTGAGCAGTGAGTGCAGAGTAGTGAGTGCAGAGTAGTGAGTGCAGAGTAGTGAGTAGTGAGTAGTGAGTGCAGAGTAGTGAGTAGTAAGTGCGGAGTAGTGACTGCAGAGTAGTGAGGGCAGAGTAGTGAGTGCAGGGTGCAGAGTGAGTGTGCAGAGTGAGTGTGCAGAGTGAGTGTGCAGAGTGAGTGTGCAGAGTAGTGAGTGCAGAGTAGTGAGTGCAGAGTAGTGAGTAGTGAGTGCAGAGTAGTGAGTGCAGAGTAGTGAGTGCAGAGTAGTCAGTAGTGAGTGTGGAGTAGTGAGTAGGGAGTGCAGAGTAGTGAGTAGTGAGTGCAGAGTAGTGAGTGCAGAGTAGTGAGCAGTGAGTGCAGAGTAGTGAGTGCAGAGTAGTGAGTAGTGAGTAGTGAGTGCAGAGTAGTGAGTAGTAAGTGCAGAGGAAGTGAGTAGTGAGTGCAGAGTAGTGAGTGCAGAGTAGTGAGTAGTGAGTGCAGAGTAGTGAGTGCAGAGTAGGGAGTAGTGAGTGCAGAGTAGTGAGTGCAGAGTAGTGAGTGCAGAGTAGCGAGTGCAGAGTAGTGAGTAGTGAGTAGTGAGTGCAGAGTAGTGAGTAGTGAGTGCAGAGTAGTGAGTAGTGAGTAGTGAGTGCATAGTAGTGAGTAGTGAGTGCAGAGTAGTGAGTGCAGAGTAGTGGGTAGTGAGTAGTGAGTGCTGAGTAGTGAGAAGTGAGTGCAGAGTAGTGAGTAGTGAATAGTGAGTGCAGAGTAGTGAGTGCAGGGTGCAGAGTGAGTGTGCAGAGTGAGTGTGCAGAGTGAGTGTGCAGAGTGAGTGTGCAGAGTAGTGAGTGCAGAGTAGTGAGTGCAGAGTAGTGAGTAGTGAGTGCAGAGTAGTGAGTGCAGAGTAGTGAGCAGTGAGTGCAGAGTAGTGAGTGCAGAGTAGTGAGTGCAGAGTAGTGAGTAGTGAGTAGTGAGTGCAGAGTAGTGAGTAGTAAGTGCGGAGTAGTGACTGCAGAGTAGTGAGGGCAGAGTAGTGAGTGCAGGGTGCAGAGTGAGTGTGCAGAGTGAGTGTGCAGAGTGAGTGTGCAGAGTGAGTGTGCAGAGTAGTGAGTGCAGAGTAGTGAGTGCAGAGTAGTGAGTAGTGAGTGCAGAGTAGTGAGTGCAGAGTAGTGAGTGCAGAGTAGTCAGTAGTGAGTGTGGAGTAGTGAGTAGGGAGTGCAGAGTAGTGAGTAGTGAGTGCAGAGTAGTGAGTGCAGAGTAGTGAGCAGTGAGTGCAGAGTAGTGAGTGCAGAGTAGTGAGTAGTGAGTAGTGAGTGCAGAGTAGTGAGTAGTAAGTGCAGAGGAAGTGAGTAGTGAGTGCAGAGTAGTGAGTAGTGAGTGCAGAGTAGTGAGTGCAGAGTAGGGAGTAGTGAGTGCAGAGTAGTGAGTGCAGAGTAGTGAGTGCAGAGTAGCGAGTGCATAGTAGTGAGTAGTGAGTAGTGAGTGCAGAGTAGTGAGTAGTGAGTGCAGAGTAGTGAGTAGTGAGTAGTGAGTGCAGAGTAGTGAGTGCATAGTAGTGAGTAATGAGTGCAGAGTAGTGAGTGCAGAGTAGTGGGTAGTGAGTAGTGAGTGCTGAGTAGTGAGAAGTGAGTGCAGAGTAGTGAGTAGTAAATAGTGAGTGCAGAGTGTGAGTGTGCAGAGTGAGTGTGCAGAGTGAGTGTGCAGAGTAGTGAGTGCAGAGTAGTGAGTGCAGAGTAGTGAGTGCAGAGTAGTGAGTAGTGAGTGCAGAGTAGTGAGTGCAAGGTAGTGAGTAGTGAGTGCAGAGTAGTGAGTAGTGAGTGCAGAGTAGTGAGTGCAGAGTAGTGAGTGCAGAGTAGTGAGTGAAGAGTGAGTGTGCAGAGTGAGTGTGCAGAGTGAGTGTGCAGAGTGAGTGTGCAGAGTAGTGAGTGCAGAGTAGTGAGTGCAGAGTAGTGAGTAGTGAGTGCAGAGTAGTCAGTGCAGAGTAGTCAGTGCAGAGTAGTCAGTAGTGAGTGCGGAGTAGTGAGTGCAGAGTAGTGAGTAGTGAGTGCAGAGTAGTGAGTGCAGAGTAGTGAGTGCAGAGTAGTGAGTATTGAGTGCAGAGTAGTGAGTGCAGAGTAGTGAGTAGGGAGTGCAGAGTAGTGAGTGCAGAGTAGTGAGTAGTGAGTGCAGAGTAGTGAGTGCAGAGTAGGGAGTAGTGAGTGCAGAGTAGTGAGTGCAGAGTAGTGAGTGCAGAGTAGCGAGTGCAGAGTAGTGAGTAGTGAGTAGTGAGTGCAGAGTAGTGAGTAGTGAGTGCAGAGTAGTGAGTAGTGAGTAGTGAGTGCAGAGTAGTGAGTGCATAGTAGTGAGTAGTGAGTGCAGAGTAGTGAGTGCAGAGTAGTGGGTAGTGAGTAGTGAGTGCTGAGTAGTGAGAAGTGAGTGCAGAGTAGTGAGTAGTGAATAGTGAGTGCAGAGTAGTGAGTGCAGGGTGCAGAGTGAGTGTGCAGAGTGAGTGTGCAGAGTGAGTGTGCAGAGTGAGTGTGCAGAGTAGTGAGTGCAGAGTAGTGAGTGCAGAGTAGTGAGTAGTGAGTGCAGAGTAGTGAGTGCAGAGTAGTGAGTGCAGAGTAGTCAGTAGTGAGTGTGGAGTAGGGAGTGCAGAGTAGTGAGTAGTGAGTGCAGAGTAGTGAGTGCAGAGTAGTGAGCAGTGAGTGCAGAGTAGTGAGTGCAGAGTAGTGAGTGCAGAGTAGTGAGTAGTGAGTAGTGAGTGCAGAGTAGTGAGTAGTAAGTGCGGAGTAGTGACTGCAGAGTAGTGAGGGCAGAGTAGTGAGTGCAGGGTGCAGAGTGAGTGTGCAGAGTGAGTGTGCAGAGTGAGTGTGCAGAGTGAGTGTGCAGAGTAGTGAGTGCAGAGTAGTGAGTGCAGAGTAGTGAGTAGTGAGTGCAGAGTAGTGAGTGCAGAGTAGTGAGTGCAGAGTAGTCAGTAGTGAGTGTGGAGTAGTGAGTAGGGAGTGCAGAGTAGTGAGTAGTGAGTGCAGAGTAGTGAGTGCAGAGTAGTGAGCAGTGAGTGCAGAGTAGTGAGTGCAGAGTAGTGAGTAGTGAGTGCAGAGTAGTGAGTAGTAAGTGCAGAGGAAGTGAGTAGTGAGTGCAGAGTAGTGAGTAGTGAGTGCAGAGTAGTGAGTGCAGAGTAGGGAGTAATGAGTGCAGAGTAGTGAGTGCAGAGTAGTGAGTGCAGAGTAGCGAGTGCATAGTAGTGAGTAGTGAGTAGTGAGTGCAGCGTAGTGAGTAGTGAGTGCAGAGTAGTGAGTAGTGAGTAGTGAGTGCAGAGTAGTAAGTGCATAGTAGTGAGTAATGAGTGCAGAGTAGTGAGTGCAGAGTAGTGGGTAGTGAGTAGTGAGTGCTGAGTAGTGAGAAGTGAGTGCAGAGTAGTGAGTAGTGAATAGTGAGTGCAGAGTGTGAGTGTGCAGAGTGAGTGTGCAGAGTGAGTGTGCAGAGTAGTGAGTGCAGAGTAGTGAGTGCAGAGTAGTGAGTGCAGAGTAGTGAGTGCAGAGTAGTGAGTAGTGAGTGCAGAGTAGTGAGTGCAAGGTAGTGAGTAGTGAGTGCAGAGTAGTGAGTAGTGAGTGCAGAGTAGTGAGTGCAGAGTAGTGAGTGCAGAGTAGTGAGTGAAGAGTGAGTGTGCAGAGTGAGTGTGCAGAGTGAGTGTGCAGAGTGAGTGTGCAGAGTAGTGAGTGCAGAGTAGTGAGTGCAGAGTAGTGAGTAGTGAGTGCAGAGTAGTGAGTGCAGAGTAGTCAGTGCAGAGTAGTCAGTAGTGAGTGCGGAGTAGTGAGTGCAGAGTAGTGAGTAGTGAGTGCAGAGTAGTGAGTGCAGAGTAGTGAGTGCAGAGTAGTGAGTATTGAGTGCAGAGTAGTGAGTGCAGAGTAGTGAGTAGGGAGTGCAGAGTAGTGAGTAGTGAGTAGTGAGTGCAGAGTATTGAGTGCAGAGTAGTGAGAAGTGAGTGCAGAGCAGTGAGTGCAGAGTAGTGAGTGCAGAGTAGTGAGTGCAGAGTAGTGAGAAGTGAGTGCAGAGTAGTGAGTGCAGAGTAGTGAGTGCAGACTAGTGAGTAGTGAGTGCAGAGTAGTGAGTAGTAAGTGCAGAGGAAGTGAGTAGTGAGTGCAGAGTAGTGAGTGCACAGTAGTGAGTAGTGAGTGCAGAGTAGTCAGTAGTGAGTGTGGAGTAGTGAGTAGGGAGTGCAGAGTAGTGAGTAGTGAGTAGTGAGTGCAGAGTAGTGAGTGCAGAGTAGTGGGCAGTGAGTGCAGAGTAGTGAGTGCAGAGTAGTGAGTGCAGACTAGTGAGTAGTGAGTGCAGAGTAGAGAGTAGTAAGTGCAGAGGAAGTGAGTAGTGAGTGCAGAGTAGTGAGTGCAGAGTAGTGAGTAGTGAGTGCAGAGTAGTGAGTGCAGAGTACTGAGTAGTGAGTGCAGAGTAGTGAGTAGTGAGTGCAGAGTAGTGAGTGCAGAGTAGCGAGTGCAGAGTAGTGAGTAGTGAGTAGTGAGTGCAGAGTAGTGAGTAGTGAGTGCAGAGTAGTGAGTAGTGAGTAGTGAGTGCAGAGTAGTGAGTGCATAGTAGTGAGTAGTGAGTGTAGAGTAGTGAGTGCAGAGTAGTGGGTAGTGAGTAGTGAGTGCAGAGTAGTGAGTAGTGAGTGCAGAGTAGTGAGTAGTGAGTAGTGAGTGCAGAGTAGTGAGTGCAGAGTGTGAGTGTGCAGAGTGCAGAGTGTGCAGAGTGAGTGTGCAGAGTGAGTGTGCAGAGTGAGTGTGCAGAGTAGTGAGTGCAGAGTAGTGAGTGCAGCGTAGTGAGTGCAGAGTAGTGAGTAGTGAGTGCAGAGTAGTGAGTGCAAGGTAGTGAGTAGTGAGTGCAGAGTAGTGAGTAGTGAGTGCAGAGTAGTGAGTGCAGAGTAGTGAGTGCAGAGCAGTGAGTGCAGAGTGAGTGTGCAGAGTGAGTGTGCAGAGTGAGTGTGCAGAGTGAGTGTGCAGAGTAGTGAGTGCAGAGTAGTGAGTGCAGAGTAGTGAGTAGTGAGTGCAGAGTAGTCAGTGCAGAGTATTCAGTGCAGAGTAGTCAGTAGTGAGTGCGGAGTAGTGAATGCAGAGTAGTGAGTAGTGAGTGCAGAGTAGTGAGTGCAGAGTAGTGAGTAGTGAGTGCAGAGTAGTGAGTGCAGAGTAGTGAGTGCAGAGTAGTGAGTGCAGAGTAGTGAGTAGTGAGTGCAGAGTAGTGAGTGCAGCGTAGTGAGTAGTGAGTGCAGAGTAGTGAGTGCAGAGTAGTGAGTAGTGAGTGCAGAGTAGTGAGTGCAGAGTAGTGAGTGCAGAGTAGTGAGTAGTGAGTGCAGAGTAGTGAGTGCAGAGTAGTGAGTAGTGAGTGCAGAGTAGCGAGTGCAGAGTAGTGAGTAGTGAGTGCAAAGTAGTGAGTAGTGAGTGCAGAGTAGTGAGTGCAGAGTAGTGAGTGTAGAGTAGTGAGTAGTGAGTGCAGAGTAGTGAGTGCAGAGTAGCGAGTAGTAAGTAGTGAGTGCAGAGTAGTGAGTAGTGAGTGCAGAATAGGGGGTAGTGAGTGCAGAGTAGGGAGTGCAGAGTAGTGAGTAGTGAGTGCAGAGTAGTAGTGAGTGCAGAGTAGTGAGTGCAGAGTAGTGAGTGCAGAGTTGTGAGTGGTGAGTAGTGAGTGCAGAGTAGTGAGTGCAGAGTAGTGAGTGCAGAGTAGTGAGTGCAGAGTAGTGAGTGCAGAGTAGTGAGTGCAGAGTAGTGATTAGTGAGTGCAGAGTAGTGAGTGCAGAGTAGTGAGTGCAGAGTAGTGAGTAGTGAGTGCAGAGTATTGAGTAGGGAGTGCAGAGTAGTGAGTGCAGAGTAGTGAGTGCAGAGTGCAGAGTGAGTGTGCAGAGGGAGTGTGCAGAGTGAGTGTGCAGAGTGAGTGTGCAGAGTAGTGAGTGCAGAGTAGTGAGTGCAGAGTAGTGAGTAGTGAGTGCAGAGTAGTGAGTGCAGAGTAGTGAGTGCAGAGTAGTGAGTGCAGAGTAGTCAGTAGTGAGTGCAGAGTAGTGAGTAGTGAGTGCAGAGTAGTGTGTAGTGAGTGGTGAGTGCAGAGTAGTGAGTGCAGAGTAGTGAGTGCAGAGTAGTGAGTAATGAGTAGTGAGTGCAGAGTAGTGAGTAGTGAGTGCAGAGTAGTGAGTAGTGAGTGCAGAGTAGTGAGTGCAGAGTAGTGAGTAGTGAGTGCAGAGTAGTGAGTGCAGAGTAGTGAGTGCAGAGTAGTGAGTAGTGAGTGCAGAGTAGTGAGTGCAGAGTAGTGAGTAGTGAGTGCAGAGTAGTGAGTAGTGAGTGCAGAGGAGTGAGTGCAAGGTAGTGAGTAGTGAGTGCAGAGTAGGGAGTAGTGAGTGCAGAGTAGTGAGTGCAGAGTAGTGAGTGCAGAGTAGTGAGTGCAGAGTAGTCAGTGCAGAGTATTCAGTGCAGAGTAGTCAGTAGTGAGTGGGGAGTAGTGAATGCAGAGTAGTGAGTAGTGAGTAGTGAGTGCAGAGTAGTGAGTGCAGAGTAGTGAGTAGTGAGTGCAGAGTAGTGAGTGCAGAGTAGTGAGTGCAGAGTAGTGAGTGCAGAGTAGTGAGTGCAGAGTAGTGAGTAGTGAGTGCAGAGTAGTGAGTGCAGAGTAGTGAGTAGTGAGTAGTGAGTGCAGAGTAGTGAGTAGTGAGTGCAGAGTAGTGAGTGCAGAGTAGTGAGTGCAGAGTAGTGAGTGCAGAGTAGTGAGTAGTGAGTGCAGAGTAGTGAGTGCAAGGTAGTGAGTAGTGAGTGCAGAGTAGTGAGTAGTGAGTGCAGAGTAGTGAGTGCAGAGTAGTGAGTGCAGAGTAGTGAGTGAAGAGTGAGTGTGCAGAGTGAGTGTGCAGAGTGAGTGTGCAGAGTGAGTGTGCAGAGTAGTGAGTGCAGAGTAGTGAGTGCAGAGTAGTGAGTAGTGAGTGCAGAGTAGTCAGTGCAGAGTAGTCAGTGCAGAGTAGTCAGTAGTGAGTGCGGAGTAGTGAGTGCAGAGTAGTGAGTAGTGAGTGCAGAGTAGTGAGTGCAGAGTAGTGAGTGCAGAGTAGTGAGTATTGAGTGCAGAGTAGTGAGTGCAGAGTAGTGAGTAGGGAGTGCAGAGTAGTGAGTAGTGAGTAGTGAGTGCAGAGTATTGAGTGCAGAGTAGTGAGAAGTGAGTGCAGAGCAGTGAGTGCAGAGTAGTGAGTGCAGAGTAGTGAGTGCAGAGTAGTGAGAAGTGAGTGCAGAGTAGTGAGTGCAGAGTAGTGAGTGCAGACTAGTGAGTAGTGAGTGCAGAGTAGTGAGTAGTAAGTGCAGAGGAAGTGAGTAGTGAGTGCAGAGTAGTGAGTGCACAGTAGTGAGTAGTGAGTGCAGAGTAGTCAGTAGTGAGTGTGGAGTAGTGAGTAGGGAGTGCAGAGTAGTGAGTAGTAAGTAGTGAGTGCAGAGTAGTGAGTGCAGAGTAGTGGGCAGTGAGTGCAGAGTAGTGAGTGCAGAGTAGTGAGTGCAGACTAGTGAGTAGTGAGTGCAGAGTAGAGAGTAGTAAGTGCAGAGGAAGTGAGTAGTGAGTGCAGAGTAGTGAGTGCAGAGTAGTGAGTAGTGAGTGCAGAGTAGTGAGTGCAGAGTGCTGAGTAGTGAGTGCAGAGTAGTGAGTAGTGAGTGCAGAGTAGTGAGTGCAGAGTAGCGAGTGCAGAGTAGTGAGTAGTGAGTAGTGAGTGCAGAGTAGTGAGTAGTGAGTGCAGAGTAGTGAGTAGTGAGTAGTGAGTGCAGAGTAGTGAGTGCATAGTAGTGAGTAGTGAGTGTAGAGTAGTGAGTGCAGAGTAGTGGGTAGTGAGTAGTGAGTGCAGAGTAGTGAGTAGTGAGTGCAGAGTAGTGAGTAGTGAGTAGTGAGTGCAGAGTAGTGAGTGCAGAGTGTGAGTGTGCAGAGTGCAGAGTGTGCAGAGTGAGTGTGCAGAGTGAGTGTGCAGAGTGAGTGTGCAGAGTAGTGAGTGCAGAGTAGTGAGTGCAGAGTAGTGAGTGCAGAGTAGTGAGTAGTGAGTGCAGAGTAGTGAGTGCAAGGTAGTGAGTAGTGAGTGCAGAGTAGTGAGTAGTGAGTGCAGAGTAGTGAGTGCAGAGTAGTGAGTACAGAGCAGTGAGTGCAGAGTGAGTGTGCAGAGTGAGTGTGCAGAGTGAGTGTGCAGAGTGAGTGTGCAGAGTAGTGAGTGCAGAGTAGTGAGTGCAGAGTAGTGAGTAGTGAGTGCTGAGTAGTCAGTGCAGAGTATTCAGTGCAGAGTAGTCAGTAGTGAGTGCGGAGTAGTGAATGCAGAGTAGTGAGTAGTGAGTAGTGAGTGCAGAGTAGTGAGTGCAGAGTAGTGAGTAGTGAGTGCAGAGTAGTGAGTGCAGAGTAGTGAGTGCAGAGTAGTGAGTGCAGAGTAGTGAGTAGTGAGTGCAGAGTAGTGAGTGCAGCGTAGTGAGTAGTGAGTGCAGAGTAGTGAGTGCAGAGTAGTGAGTAGTGAGTGCAGAGTAGTGAGTGCAGAGTAGTGAGTAGTGAGCGCAGAGTAGTGAGCGCAGAGTAGTGAGTAGTGTGTAGTGAGTGCAGAGTAGTGAGTGCAGAGTAGTGAGTGCAGAGTAGTGAGTGCAGAGTAGTGAGTAGTGAGTGCAGAGTAGTGAGTGCAGAGTAGTGAGTGCAGGGTGCAGAGTGAGTGTGCAGAGTGAGTGTGCAGAGTGAGTGTGCAGAGTGAGTGTGCAGAGTAGTGAGTGCAGAGTAGTGAGTGCAGAGTAGTGAGTGCAGAGTAGTGAGTGCAGAGTAGTCAGTAGTGAGTGTGGAGTAGGGAGTAGGGAGTGCAGAGTAGTGAGTAGTGAGTGCAGAGTAGTGAGTGCAGAGTAGTGAGCAGTGAGTGCAGAGTAGTGAGTGCAGAGTAGTGAGTGCAGAGTAGTGAGTAGTGAGTAGTGAGTGCAGAGTAGTGAGTAGTAAGTGCGGAGTAGTGAGTGCAGAGTAGTGAGTGCAGAGTAGTGAGTGCAGGGTGCAGAGTGAGTGTGCAGAGTGAGTGTGCAGAGTGAGTGTGCAGAGTGAGTGTGCAGAGTGAGTGTGCAGAGTAGTGAGTGCAGAGTAGTGAGTGCAGAGTAGTGAGTGCAGCATAGTGAGTAGTGAGTGCAGAGTAGTGAGTGCAGAGTAGTGAGTAGTGAGTGCGGAGAAGTGAGTGCAGAGTAGTGAGTAGTGAGCGCAGAGTAGTGAGCGCAGAGTAGTGAGTAGTGTGTAGTGAGTGCAGAGTAGTGAGTGCAGAGTAGTGAGTGCAGAGTAGTGAGTAGTGAGTGCAGAGTAGTGAGTGCAGAGTAGTGAGTGCAGGGTGCAGAGTGAGTGTGCAGAGTGAGTGTGCAGAGTGAGTGTGCAGAGTGAGTGTGCAGAGTAGTGAGTGCAGAGTAGTGAGTGCAGAGTAGTGAGTGCAGAGTAGTGAGTGCAGAGTAGTCAGTAGTGAGTGTGGAGTAGGGAGTAGGGAGTGCAGAGTAGTGAGTAGTGAGTGCAGAGTAGTGAGTGCAGAGTAGTGAGCAGTGAGTGCAGAGTAGTGAGTGCAGAGTAGTGAGTGCAGAGTAGTGAGTAGTGAGTAGTGAGTGCAGAGTAGTGAGTAGTAAGTGCGGAGTAGTGAGTGCAGAGTAGTGAGTGCAGAGTAGTGAGTGCAGGGTGCAGAGTGAGTGTGCAGAGTGAGTGTGCAGAGTGAGTGTGCAGAGTGAGTGTGCAGAGTGAGTGTGCAGAGTAGTGAGTGCAGAGTAGTGAGTGCAGAGTAGTGAGTAGTGAGTGCAGAGTAGTGAGTGCAGAGTAGTGAGTGCAGAGTAGTCAGTAGTGAGTGTGGAGTAGTGAGTAGGGAGTGCAGAGTAGTGAGTAGTGAGTGCAGAGTAGTGAGTGCAGAGTAGTGAGCAGTGAGTGCAGAGTAGTGAGTGCAGAGTAGTGAGTAGTGAGTAGTGAGTGCAGAGTAGTGAGTAGTAAGTGCAGAGGAAGTGAGTAGTGAGTGCAGAGTAGTGAGTGCAGAGTAGTGAGTAGTGAGTGCAGAGTAGTGAGTGCAGAGTAGGGAGTAGTGAGTGCAGAGTAGTGAGTGCAGAGTAGTGAGTGCAGAGTAGCGAGTGCAGAGTAGTGAGTAGTGAGTAGTGAGTGCAGAGTAGTGAGTAGTGAGTGCAGAGTAGTGAGTAGTGAGTAGTGAGTGCAGAGTAGTGAGTGCATAGTAGTGAGTAGTGAGTGCAGAGTAGTGAGTGCAGAGTAGTGGGTAGTGAGTAGTGAGTGCTGAGTAGTGAGAAGTGAGTGCAGAGTAGTGAGTAGTGAATAGTGAGTGCAGAGTGTGAGTGTGCAGAGTGAGTGTGCAGAGTGAGTGTGCAGAGTAGTGAGTGCAGAGTAGTGAGTGCAGAGTAGTGAGTGCAGAGTAGTGAGTGCAGAGTAGTGAGTAGTGAGTGCAGAGTAGTGAGTGCAAGGTAGTGAGTAGTGAGTGCAGAGTAGTGAGTAGTGAGTGCAGAGTAGTGAGTGCAGAGTAGTGAGCGCAGAGTAGTGAGTGAAGAGTGAGTGTGCAGAGTGAGTGTGCAGAGTGAGTGTGCAGAGTAGTGAGTGCAGAGTAGTGAGTGCAGAGTAGTGAGTAGTGAGTGCAGAGTAGTCAGTGCAGAGTAGTCAGTGCAGAGTAGTCAGTAGTGAGTGCGGAGTAGTGAGTGCAGAGTAGTGAGTAGTGAGTGCAGAGTAGTGAGTGCAGAGTAGTGAGTGCAGAGTAGTGAGTATTGAGTGCAGAGTAGTGAGTGCAGAGTAGTGAGTAGGGAGTGCAGAGTAGTGAGTAGTGAGTAGTGAGTGCAGAGTATTGAGTGCAGAGTAGTGAGAAGTGAGGGCAGAGCAGTGAGTGCAGAGTAGTGAGTGCAGAGTAGTGAGTGCAGAGTAGTGAGAAGTGAGTGCAGAGTAGTGAGTGCAGAGTAGTGAGTGCAGACTAGTGAGTAGTGAGTGCAGAGTAGTGAGTAGTAAGTGCAGAGGAAGTGAGTAGTGAGTGCAGAGTAGTGAGTGCACAGTAGTGAGTAGTGAGTGCAGAGTAGTCAGTAGTGAGTGTGGAGTAGTGAGTAGGGAGTGCAGAGTAGTGAGTAGTGAGTAGTGAGTGCAGAGTAGTGAGTGCAGAGTAGTGGGCAGTGAGTGCAGAGTAGTGACTGCAGAGTAGTGAGTGCAGACTAGTGAGTAGTGAGTGCAGAGTAGAGAGTAGTAAGTGCAGAGGAAGTGAGTAGTGAGTGCAGAGTAGTGAGTGCAGAGTAGTGAGTAGTGAGTGCAGAGTAGTGAGTGCAGAGTACTGAGTAGTGAGTGCAGAGTAGTGAGTAGTGAGTGCAGAGTAGTGAGTGCAGAGTAGCGAGTGCAGAGTAGTGAGTAGTGAGTAGTGAGTGCAGAGTAGTGAGTAGTGAGTGCAGAGTAGTGAGTAGTGAGTAGTGAGTGCAGAGTAGTGAGTGCATAGTAGTGAGTAGTGAGTGTAGAGTAGTGAGTGCAGAGTAGTGGGTAGTGAGTAGTGAGTGCAGAGTAGTGAGTAGTGAGTGCAGAGTAGTGAGTAGTGAGTAGTGAGTGCAGAGTAGTGAGTGCAGAGTGTGAGTGTGCAGAGTGCAGAGTGTGCAGAGTGAGTGTGCAGAGTGAGTGTGCAGAGTGAGTGTGCAGAGTAGTGAGTGCAGAGTAGTGAGTGCAGAGTAGTGAGTGCAGAGTAGTGAGTGCAGAGTAGTGAGTGCAAGGTAGTGAGTAGTGAGTGCAGAGTAGTGAGTAGTGAGTGCAGAGTAGTGAGTGCAGAGTAGTGAGTGCAGAGCAGTGAGTGCAGAGTGAGTGTGCAGAGTGAGTGTGCAGAGTGAGTGTGCAGAGTGAGTGTGCAGAGTAGTGAGTGCAGAGTAGTGAGTGCAGAGTAGTGAGTAGTGAGTGCAG
Source organism: Lissotriton helveticus (assembly GCF_964261635.1). Lineage (NCBI taxonomy): Eukaryota > Metazoa > Chordata > Amphibia > Caudata > Salamandridae > Lissotriton > Lissotriton helveticus. The sequence continues at coordinate 1,739,812,929 of NC_136065.1, forward strand.
AGTAGTCAGTGCAGAGTATTCAGTGCAGAGTAGTCAGTAGTGAGTGCGGAGTAGTGAATGCAGAGTAGTGAGTAGTGAGTAGTGAGTGCAGAGTAGTGAGTGCAGAGTAGTGAGTAGTGAGTGCAGAGTAGTGAGTGCAGAGTAGTGAGTGCTGAGTAGTGAGTAGGGAGTGCAGAGTAGTGAGTGCAGCGTAGTGAGTAGTGAGTGCAGAGTAGTGAGTGCAGAGTAGTGAGTAGTGAGTGCAGAGTAGTGAGTGCAGAGTAGTGAGTGCAGAGTAGTGAGTAGTGAGTGCAGAGTAGTGAGTGCAGAGTAGTGAGTAGTGAGTGCAGAGTAGCGAGTGCAGAGTAGTGAGTAGTGAGTGCAAAGTAGTGAGTAGTGAGTGCAGAGTAGTGAGTGCAGAGTAGTGAGTGTAGAGTAGTGAGTAGTGAGTGCAGAGTAGTGAGTGCAGAGTAGCGAGTAGTAAGTAGTGAGTGCAGAGTAGTGAGTAGTGAGTGCAGAATAGGGGGTAGTGAGTGCAGAGTAGGGAGTGCAGAGTAGTGAGTAGTGAGTGCAGAGTAGTAGTGAGTGCAGAGTAGTGAGTGCAGAGTAGTGAGTGCAGAGTTGTGAGTGGTGAGTAGTGAGTGCAGAGTAGTGAGTGCAGAGTAGTGAGTGCAGAGTAGTGAGTGCAGAGTAGTGAATGCAGAGTAGTGAGTGCAGAGTAGTGATTAGTGAGTGCAGAGTAGTGAGTGCAGAGTAGTGAGTGCAGAGTAGTGAGTAGTGAGTGCAGAGTATTGAGTAGTGAGTGCAGAGTAGTGAGTGCAGAGTAGTGAGTGCAGAGTGCAGAGTGAGTGTGCAGAGGGAGTGTGCAGAGTGAGTGTGCAGAGTGAGTGTGCAGAGTAGTGAGTGCAGAGTAGTGAGTGCAGAGTAGTGAGTAGTGAGTGCAGAGTAGTGAGTGCAGAGTAGTGAGAGCAGAGTAGTGAGTGCAGAGTAGTCAGTAGTGAGTGCAGAGTAGTGAGTAGTGAGTGCAGAGTAGTGTGTAGTGAGTGGTGAGTGCAGAGTAGTGAGTGCAGAGTAGTGAGTGCAGAGTAGTGAGTAATGAGTAGTGAGTGCAGAGTAGTGAGTAGTGAGTGCAGAGTAGTGAGTAGTGAGTGCAGAGTAGTGAGTGCAGGGTAGTGAGTAGTGAGTGCAGAGTAGTGAGTGCAGAGTAGTGAGTGCAGAGTAGTGAGTAGTGAGTGCAGAGTAGTGAGTGCAGAGTAGTGAGTAGTGAGTGCAGAGTAGTGAGTAGTGAGTGCAGAGGAGTGAGTGCAAGGTAGTGAGTAGTGAGTGCAGAGTAGGGAGTAGTGAGTGCAGAGTAGTGAGTGCAGAGTAGTGAGTGCAGAGTAGTGAGTAGTGAGTGCAGAGTATTCAGTGCAGAGTATTCAGTGCAGAGTAGTCAGTAGTGAGTGGGGAGTAGTGAATGCAGAGTAGTGAGTAGTGAGTAGTGAGTGCAGAGTAGTGAGTGCAGAGTAGTGAGTAGTGAGTGCAGAGTAGTGAGTGCAGAGTAGTGAGTGCAGAGTAGTGAGTGCAGAGTAGTGAGTGCAGAGTAGTGAGTAGTGAGTGCAGAGTAGTGAGTGCAGAGTAGTGAGTAGTGAGTGCAGAGTAGTGAGTAGTGAGTGCAGAGTAGTGAGTGCAGAGTAGTGAGTGCAGAGTAGTGAGTGCAGAGTAGTGAGTAGTGAGTGCAGAGTAGTGAGTGCAAGGTAGTGAGTAGTGAGTGCAGAGTAGTGAGTAGTGAGTGCAGAGTAGTGAGTGCAGAGTAGTGAGTGCAGAGTAGTGAGTGAAGAGTGAGTGTGCAGAGTGAGTGTGCAGAGTGAGTGTGCAGAGTGAGTGTGCAGAGTAGTGAGTGCAGAGTAGTGAGTGCAGAGTAGTGAGTAGTGAGTGCAGAGTAGTCAGTGCAGAGTAGTCAGTGCAGAGTAGTCAGTAGTGAGTGCGGAGTAGTGAGTGCAGAGTAGTGAGTAGTGAGTGCAGAGTAGTGAGTGCAGAGTAGTGAGTGCAGAGTAGTGAGTATTGAGTGCAGAGTAGTGAGTAGGGAGTGCAGAGTAGTGAGTAGTGAGTAGTGAGTGCAGAGTATTGAGTGCAGAGTAGTGAGAAGTGAGTGCAGAGCAGTGAGTGCAGAGTAGTGAGTGCAGAGTAGTGAGTGCAGAGTAGTGAGAAGTGAGTGCAGAGTAGTGAGTGCAGAGTAGTGAGTGCAGACTAGTGAGTAGTGAGTGCAGAGTAGTGAGTAGTAAGTGCAGAGGAAGTGAGTAGTGAGTGCAGAGTAGTGAGTGCACAGTAGTGAGTAGTGAGTGCAGAGTAGTCAGTAGTGAGTGTGGAGTAGTGAGTAGGGAGTGCAGAGTAGTGAGTAGTGAGTAGTGAGTGCAGAGTAGTGAGTGCAGAGTAGTGGGCAGTGAGTGCAGAGTAGTGAGTGCAGAGTAGTGAGTGCAGACTAGTGAGTAGTGAGTGCAGAGTAGAGAGTAGTAAGTGCAGAGGAAGTGAGTAGTGAGTGCAGAGTAGTGAGTGCAGAGTAGTGAGTAGTGAGTGCAGAGTAGTGAGTGCAGAGTACTGAGTAGTGAGTGCAGAGTAGTGAGTAGTGAGTGCAGAGTAGTGAGTGCAGAGTAGCGAGTGCAGAGTAGTGAGTAGTGAGTAGTGAGTGCAGAGTAGTGAGTAGTGAGTGCAGAGTAGTGAGTAGTGAGTAGTGAGTGCAGAGTAGTGAGTGCATAGTAGTGAGTAGTGAGTGTAGAGTAGTGAGTGCAGAGTAGTGGGTAGTGAGTAGTGAGTGCAGAGTAGTGAGTAGTGAGTGCAGAGTAGTGAGTAGTGAGTAGTGAGTGCAGAGTAGTGAGTGCAGAGTGTGAGTGTGCAGAGTGCAGAGTGTGCAGAGTGAGTGTGCAGAGTGAGTGTGCAGAGTGAGTGTGCAGAGTAGTGAGTGCAGAGTAGTGAGTGCAGAGTAGTGAGTGCAGAGTAGTGAGTAGTGAGTGCAGAGTAGTGAGTGCAAGGTAGTGAGTAGTGAGTGCAGAGTAGTGAGTAGTGAGTGCAGAGTAGTGAGTGCAGAGTAGTGAGTGCAGAGCAGTGAGTGCAGAGTGAGTGTGCAGAGTGAGTGTGCAGAGTGAGTGTGCAGAGTGAGTGTGCAGAGTAGTGAGTGCAGAGTAGTGAGTGCAGAGTAGTGAGTAGTGAGTGCAGAGTAGTCAGTGCAGAGTAGTCAGTGCAGAGTAGTCAGTAGTGAGTGCGGAGTAGTGAGTGCAGAGTAGTGAGTAGTGAGTGCAGAGTAGTGAGTGCAGAGTAGTGAGTGCAGAGTAGTGAGTATTGAGTGCAGAGTAGTGAGTGCAGAGTAGTGAGTAGGGAGTGCAGAGTAGTGAGTAGTGAGTAGTGAGTGCAGAGTATTGAGTGCAGAGTAGTGAGAAGTGAGTGCAGAGCAGTGAGTGCAGAGTAGTGAGTGCAGAGTAGTGAGTGCAGAGTAGTGAGAAGTGAGTGCAGAGTAGTGAGTGCAGAGTAGTGAGTGCAGACTAGTGAGTAGTGAGTGCAGAGTAGTGAGTAGTAAGTGCAGAGGAAGTGAGTAGTGAGTGCAGAGTAGTGAGTGCACAGTAGTGAGTAGTGAGTGCAGAGTAGTCAGTAGTGAGTGTGGAGTAGTGAGTAGGGAGTGCAGAGTAGTGAGTAGTAAGTAGTGAGTGCAGAGTAGTGAGTGCAGAGTAGTGGGCAGTGAGTGCAGAGTAGTGAGTGCAGAGTAGTGAGTGCAGACTAGTGAGTAGTGAGTGCAGAGTAGAGAGTAGTAAGTGCAGAGGAAGTGAGTAGTGAGTGCAGAGTAGTGAGTGCAGAGTAGTGAGTAGTGAGTGCAGAGTAGTGAGTGCAGAGTGCTGAGTAGTGAGTGCAGAGTAGTGAGTAGTGAGTGCAGAGTAGTGAGTGCAGAGTAGCGAGTGCAGAGTAGTGAGTAGTGAGTAGTGAGTGCAGAGTAGTGAGTAGTGAGTGCAGAGTAGTGAGTAGTGAGTAGTGAGTGCAGAGTAGTGAGTGCATAGTAGTGAGTAGTGAGTGTAGAGTAGTGAGTGCAGAGTAGTGGGTAGTGAGTAGTGAGTGCAGAGTAGTGAGTAGTGAGTGCAGAGTAGTGAGTAGTGAGTAGTGAGTGCAGAGTAGTGAGTGCAGAGTGTGAGTGTGCAGAGTGCAGAGTGTGCAGAGTGAGTGTGCAGAGTGAGTGTGCAGAGTGAGTGTGCAGAGTAGTGAGTGCAGAGTAGTGAGTGCAGAGTAGTGAGTGCAGAGTAGTGAGTAGTGAGTGCAGAGTAGTGAGTGCAAGGTAGTGAGTAGTGAGTGCAGAGTAGTGAGTAGTGAGTGCAGAGTAGTGAGTGCAGAGTAGTGAGTGCAGAGTAGTGGGTAGTGAGTAGTGAGTGCTGAGTAGTGAGAAGTGAGTGCAGAGTAGTGAGTAGTGAATAGTGAGTGCAGAGTAGTGAGTGCAGGGTGCAGAGTGAGTGTGCAGAGTGAGTGTGCAGAGTGAGTGTGCAGAGTGAGTGTGCAGAGTAGTGAGTGCAGAGTAGTGAGTGCAGAGTAGTGAGTAGTGAGTGCAGAGTAGTGAGTGCAGAGTAGTGAGTGCAGAGTAGTCAGTAGTGAGTGTGGAGTAGGGAGTGCAGAGTAGTGAGTAGTGAGTGCAGAGTAGTGAGTGCAGAGTAGTGAGCAGTGAGTGCAGAGTAGTGAGTGCAGAGTAGTGAGTGCAGAGTAGTGAGTAGTGAGTAGTGAGTGCAGAGTAGTGAGTAGTAAGTGCGGAGTAGTGACTGCAGAGTAGTGAGGGCAGAGTAGTGAGTGCAGGGTGCAGAGTGAGTGTGCAGAGTGAGTGTGCAGAGTGAGTGTGCAGAGTGAGTGTGCAGAGTAGTGAGTGCAGAGTAGTGAGTGCAGAGTAGTGAGTAGTGAGTGCAGAGTAGTGAGTGCAGAGTAGTGAGTGCAGAGTAGTCAGTAGTGAGTGTGGAGTAGTGAGTAGGGAGTGCAGAGTAGTGAGTAGTGAGTGCAGAGTAGTGAGTGCAGAGTAGTGAGCAGTGAGTGCAGAGTAGTGAGTGCAGAGTAGTGAGTAGTGAGTAGTGAGTGCAGAGTAGTGAGTAGTAAGTGCAGAGGAAGTGAGTAGTGAGTGCAGAGTAGTGAGTAGTGAGTGCAGAGTAGTGAGTGCAGAGTAGGGAGTAGTGAGTGCAGAGTAGTGAGTGCAGAGTAGTGAGTGCAGAGTAGCGAGTGCATAGTAGTGAGTAGTGAGTAGTGAGTGCAGAGTAGTGAGTAGTGAGTGCAGAGTAGTGAGTAGTGAGTAGTGAGTGCAGAGTAGTGAGTGCATAGTAGTGAGTAATGAGTGCAGAGTAGTGAGTGCAGAGTAGTGGGTAGTGAGTGCTGAGTAGTGAGAAGTGAGTGCAGAGTAGTGAGTAGTGAATAGTGAGTGCAGAGTGTGAGTGTGCAGAGTGAGTGTGCAGAGTGAGTGTGCAGAGTAGTGAGTGCAGAGTAGTGAGTGCAGAGTAGTGAGTGCAGAGTAGTGAGTGCAGAGTAGTGAGTAGTGAGTGCAGAGTAGTGAGTGCAAGGTAGTGAGTAGTGAGTGCAGAGTAGTGAGTAGTGAGTGCAGAGTAGTGAGTGCAGAGTAGTGAGTGCAGAGTAGTGAGTGAAGAGTGAGTGTGCAGAGTGAGTGTGCAGAGTGAGTGTGCAGAGTGAGTGTGCAGAGTAGTGAGTGCAGAGTAGTGAGTGCAGAGTAGTGAGTAGTGAGTGCAGAGTAGTCAGTGCAGAGTAGTCAGTGCAGAGTAGTCAGTAGTGAGTGCGGAGTAGTGAGTGCAGAGTAGTGAGTAGTGAGTGCAGAGTAGTGAGTGCAGAGTAGTGAGTGCAGAGTAGTGAGTATTGAGTGCAGAGTAGTGAGTGCAGAGTAGTGAGTAGGGAGTGCAGAGTAGTGAGTAGTGAGTAGTGAGTGCAGAGTATTGAGTGCAGAGTAGTGAGAAGTGAGTGCAGAGCAGTGAGTGCAGAGTAGTGAGTGCAGAGTAGTGAGTGCAGAGTAGTGAGAAGTGAGTGCAGAGTAGTGAGTGCAGAGTAGTGAGTGCAGACTAGTGAGTAGTGAGTGCAGAGTAGTGAGTAGTAAGTGCAGAGGAAGTGAGTAGTGAGTGCAGAGTAGTGAGTGCACAGTAGTGAGTAGTGAGTGCAGAGTAGTCAGTAGTGAGTGTGGAGTAGTGAGTAGGGAGTGCAGAGTAGTGAGTAGTGAGTAGTGAGTGCAGAGTAGTGAGTGCAGAGTAGTGGGCAGTGAGTGCAGAGTAGTGAGTGCAGAGTAGTGAGTGCAGACTAGTGAGTAGTGAGTGCAGAGTAGAGAGTAGTAAGTGCAGAGGAAGTGAGTAGTGAGTGCAGAGTAGTGAGTGCAGAGTAGTGAGTAGTGAGTGCAGAGTAGTGAGTGCAGAGTACTGAGTAGTGAGTGCAGAGTAGTGAGTAGTGAGTGCAGAGTAGTGAGTGCAGAGTAGCGAGTGCAGAGTAGTGAGTAGTGAGTAGTGAGTGCAGAGTAGTGAGTAGTGAGTGCAGAGTAGTGAGTAGTGAGTAGTGAGTGCAGAGTAGTGAGTGCATAGTAGTGAGTAGTGAGTGTAGAGTAGTGAGTGCAGAGTAGTGGGTAGTGAGTAGTGAGTGCAGAGTAGTGAGTAGTGAGTGCAGAGTAGTGAGTAGTGAGTAGTGAGTGCAGAGTAGTGAGTGCAGAGTGTGAGTGTGCAGAGTGCAGAGTGTGCAGAGTGAGTGTGCAGAGTGAGTGTGCAGAGTGAGTGTGCAGAGTAGTGAGTGCAGAGTAGTGAGTGCAGAGTAGTGAGTGCAGAGTAGTGAGTAGTGAGTGCAGAGTAGTGAGTGCAAGGTAGTGAGTAGTGAGTGCAGAGTAGTGAGTAGTGAGTGCAGAGTAGTGAGTGCAGAGTAGTGAGTGCAGAGCAGTGAGTGCAGAGTGAGTGTGCAGAGTGAGTGTGCAGAGTGAGTGTGCAGAGTGAGTGTGCAGAGTAGTGAGTGCAGAGTAGTGAGTGCAGAGTAGTGAGTAGTGAGTGCAGAGTAGTCAGTGCAGAGTATTCAGTGCAGAGTAGTTAGTAGTGAGTGCGGAGTAGTGAATGCAGAGTAGTGAGTAGTGAGTAGTGAGTGCAGAGTAGTGAGTGCAGAGTAGTGAGTAGTGAGTGCAGAGTAGTGAGTGCAGAGTAGTGAGTGCAGAGTAGTGAGTGCAGAGTAGTGAGTAGTGAGTGCAGAGTAGTGAGTGCAGCGTAGTGAGTAGTGAGTGCAGAGTAGTGAGTGCAGAGTAGTGAGTAGTGAGTGCAGAGTAGTGAGTGCAGAGTAGTGAGTGCAGAGTAGTGAGTAGTGAGTGCAGAGTAGTGAGTGCAGAGTAGTGAGTAGTGAGTGCAGAGTAGCGAGTGCAGAGTAGTGAGTAGTGAGTGCAAAGTAGTGAGTAGTGAGTGCAGAGTAGTGAGTGCAGAGTAGTGAGTGTAGAGTAGTGAGTAGTGAGTGCAGAGTAGTGAGTGCAGAGTAGTGAGTAGTAAGTAGTGAGTGCAGAGTAGTGAGTAGTGAGTGCAGAATAGGGGGTAGTGAGTGCAGAGTAGGGAGTGCAGAGTAGTGAGTAGTGAGTGCAGAGTAGTAGTGAGTGCAGAGTAGTGAGTGCAGAGTAGTGAGTGCAGAGTTGTGAGTGGTGAGTAGTGAGTGCAGAGTAGTGAGTGCAGAGTAGTGAGTGCAGAGTAGTGAGTGCAGAGTAGTGAGTGCAGAGTAGTGAGTGCAGAGTAGTGATTAGTGAGTGCAGAGTAGTGAGTGCAGAGTAGTGAGTGCAGAGTAGTGAGTAGTGAGTGCAGAGTATTGAGTAGGGAGTGCAGAGTAGTGAGTGCAGAGTAGTGAGTGCAGAGTGCAGAGTGAGTGTGCAGAGGGAGTGTGCAGAGTGAGTGTGCAGAGTGAGTGTGCAGAGTAGTGAGTGCAGAGTAGTGAGTGCAGAGTAGTGAGTAGTGAGTGCAGAGTAGTGAGTGCAGAGTAGTGAGTGCAGAGTAGTCAGTAGTGAGTGCAGAGTAGTGAGTAGTGAGTGCAGAGTAGTGTGTAGTGAGTGGTGAGTGCAGAGTAGTGAATGCAGAGTAGTGAGTGCAGAGTAGTGAGTAATGAGTAGTGAGTGCAGAGTAGTGAGTAGTGAGTGCAGAGTAGTGAGTAGTGAGTGCAGAGTAGTGAGTGCAGAGTAGTGAGTAGTGAGTGCAGAGTAGTGAGTGCAGAGTAGTGAGTGCAGAGTAGTGAGTAGTGAGTGCAGAGTAGTGAGTGCAGAGTAGTGAGTAGTGAGTGCAGAGTAGTGAGTAGTGAGTGCAGAGGAGTGAGTGCAAGGTAGTGAGTAGTGAGTGCAGAGTAGGGAGTAGTGAGTGCAGAGTAGTGAGTGCAGAGTAGTGAGTGCAGAGTAGTGAGTAGTGAGTGCAGAGTAGTCAGTGCAGAGTATTCAGTGCAGAGTAGTCAGTAGTGAGTGGGGAGTAGTGAATGCAGAGTAGTGAGTAGTGAGTAGTGAGTGCAGAGTAGTGAGTGCAGAGTAGTGAGTAGTGAGTGCAGAGTAGTGAGTGCAGAGTAGTGAGTGCAGAGTAGTGAGTGCAGAGTAGTGAGTGCAGAGTAGTGAGTAGTGAGTGCAGAGTAGTGAGTGCAGAGTAGTGAGTAGTGAGTGCAGAGTAGTGAGTGCAGAGTAGTGAGTGCAGAGTAGTGAGTAGTGAGTGCAGAGTAGTGAGTGCAGAGTAGTGAGTAGTGAGTAGTGAGTGCAGAGTAGTGAGTGCAGAGTAGTGAGTGCAGAGTAGTGAGTGCGGAGTAGTGAGTAGTGAGTGCAGAGTAGTGAGTGCAAGGTAGTGAGTAGTGAGTGCAGAGTAGTGAGTAGTGAGTGCAGAGTAGTGAGTGCAGAGTAGTGAGTGCAGAGTAGTGAGTGAAGAGTGAGTGTGCAGAGTGAGTGTGCAGAGTGAGTGTGCAGAGTGAGTGTGCAGAGTAGTGAGTGCAGAGTAGTGAGTGCAGAGTAGTGAGTAGTGAGTGCAGAGTAGTGAGTGCAGAGTAGTGAGTGCAGAGTAGTCAGTAGTGAGTGCGGAGTAGTGAGTGCAGAGTAGTGAGTAGTGAGTGCAGAGTAGTGAGTGCAGAGTAGTGAGTGCAGAGTAGTGAGTATTGAGTGCAGAGTAGTGAGTGCAGAGTAGTGAGTAGGGAGTGCAGAGTAGTGAGTAGTGAGTAGTGAGTGCAGAGTATTCAGTGCAGAGTAGTGAGAAGTGAGTGCAGAGCAGTGAGTGCAGAGTAGTGAGTGCAGAGTAGTGAGTGCAGAGTAGTGAGAAGTGAGTGCAGAGTAGTGAGTGCAGAGTAGTGAGTGCAGACTAGTGAGTAGTGAGTGCAGAGTAGTGAGTAGTAAGTGCAGAGGAAGTGAGTAGTGAGTGCAGAGTAGTGAGTGCACAGTAGTGAGTAGTGAGTGCAGAGTAGTCAGTAGTGAGTGTGGAGTAGTGAGTAGGGAGTGCAGAGTAGTGAGTAGTAAGTAGTGAGTGCAGAGTAGTGAGTGCAGAGTAGTGGGCAGTGAGTGCAGAGTAGTGAGTGCAGAGTAGTGAGTGCAGACTAGTGAGTAGTGAGTGCAGAGTAGAGAGTAGTAAGTGCAGAGGAAGTGAGTAGTGAGTGCAGAGTAGTGAGTGCAGAGTAGTGAGTAGTGAGTGCAGAGTAGTGAGTGCAGAGTGCTGAGTAGTGAGTGCAGAGTAGTGAGTAGTGAGTGCAGAGTAGTGAGTGCAGAGTAGCGAGTGCAGAGTAGTGAGTAGTGAGTAGTGAGTGCAGAGTAGTGAGTAGTGAGTGCAGAGTAGTGAGTAGTGAGTAGTGAGTGCAGAGTAGTGAGTGCATAGTAGTGAGTAGTGAGTGTAGAGTAGTGAGTGCAGAGTAGTGGGTAGTGAGTAGTGAGTGCAGAGTAGTGAGTAGTGAGTGCAGAGTAGTGAGTAGTGAGTAGTGAGTGCAGAGTAGTGAGTGCAGAGTGTGAGTGTGCAGAGTGCAGAGTGTGCAGAGTGAGTGTGCAGAGTGAGTGTGCAGAGTGAGTGTGCAGAGTAGTGAGTGCAGAGTAGTGAGTGCAGAGTAGTGAGTGCAGAGTAGTGAGTAGTGAGTGCAGAGTAGTGAGTGCAAGGTAGTGAGTAGTGAGTGCAGAGTAGTGAGTAGTGAGTGCAGAGTAGTGAGTGCAGAGTAGTGAGTACAGAGCAGTGAGTGCAGAGTGAGTGTGGAGAGTGAGTGTGCAGAGTGAGTGTGCAGAGTGAGTGTGCAGAGTAGTGAGTGCAGAGTAGTGAGTGCAGAGTAGTGAGTAGTGAGTGCAGAGTAGTCAGTGCAGAGTATTCAGTGCAGAGTAGTCAGTAGTGAGTGCGGAGTAGTGAATGCAGAGTAGTGAGTAGTGAGTAGTGAGTGCAGAGTAGTGAGTGCAGAGTAGTGAGTAGTGAGTGCAGAGTAGTGAGTGCAGAGTAGTGAGTGCAGAGTAGTGAGTGCAGAGTAGTGAGTAGTGAGTGCAGAGTAGTGAGTGCAGCGTAGTGAGTAGTGAGTGCAGAGTAGTGAGTGCAGAGTAGTGAGTAGTGAGTGCAGAGTAGTGAGTGCAGAGTAGTGAGTAGTGAGCGCAGAGTAGTGAGCGCAGAGTAGTGAGTAGTGTGTAGTGAGTGCAGAGTAGTGAGTGCAGAGTAGTGAGTGCAGAGTAGTGAGTGCAGAGTAGTGAGTAGTGAGTGCAGAGTAGTGAGTGCAGAGTAGTGAGTGCAGGGTGCAGAGTGAGTGTGCAGAGTGAGTGTGCAGAGTGAGTGTGCAGAGTGAGTGTGCAGAGTAGTGAGTGCAGAGTAGTGAGTGCAGAGTAGTGAGTGCAGAGTAGTGAGTGCAGAGTAGTGAGTGCAGAGTAGTGAGTAGTGAGTAGTGAGTGCAGAGTAGTGGGTAGTGAGTGGTGAGTGCAGAGTAGTGAGTAATGAGTAGTGAGTAATGAGTAGTGAGTGCAGAGTAGTGAGTAGTGAGTGCAGAGTAGTGAGTAGTGAGTGCAGAGTAGTGAGTGCAGAGTAGTGAGTAGTGAGTGCAGAGTAGTGAGTGCAGAGTAGTGAGTAGTGAGTGCAGAGTAGTGAGTAGTGAGTGCAGAGTAGTGAGTGCAGAGTAGTGAGTAGAGAGTGCAGAGTAGTGAGCGCAGAGTAGTGAGTAGTGTGTAGTGAGTGCAGAGTAGTGAGTGCAGAGTAGTGAGTGCAGAGTAGTGAGTAGTGAGTGCAGAGTAGTGAGTGCAGAGTAGTGAGTGCAGAGTAGTGAGTGCAGGGTGCAGAGTGAGTGTGCAGAGTGAGTGTGCAGAGTGAGTGTGCAGAGTGAGTGTGCAGAGTAGTGAGTGCAGAGTAGTGAGTGCAGAGTAGTGAGTAGTGAGTGCAGAGTAGTGAGTGCAGAGTAGTGAGTGCAGAGTAGTCAGTAGTGAGTGTGGAGTAGGGAGTGCAGAGTAGTGAGTAGTGAGTGCAGAGTAGTGAGTGCAGAGTAGTGAGCAGTGAGTGCAGAGTAGTGAGTGCAGAGTAGTGAGTGCAGAGTAGTGAGTAGTGAGTAGTGAGTGCAGAGTAGTGAGTAGTAAGTGCGGAGTAGTGACTGCAGAGTAGTGAGGGCAGAGTAGTGAGTGCAGGGTGCAGAGTGAGTGTGCAGAGTGAGTGTGCAGAGTGAGTGTGCAGAGTGAGTGTGCAGAGTAGTGAGTGCAGAGTAGTGAGTGCAGAGTAGTGAGTAGTGAGTGCAGAGTAGTGAGTGCAGAGTAGTGAGTGCAGAGTAGTCAGTAGTGAGTGTGGAGTAGTGAGTAGGGAGTGCAGAGTAGTGAGTAGTGAGTGCAGAGTAGTGAGTGCAGAGTAGTGAGCAGTGAGTGCAGAGTAGTGAGTGCAGAGTAGTGAGTAGTGAGTAGTGAGTGCAGAGTAGTGAGTAGTAAGTGCAGAGGAAGTGAGTAGTGAGTGCAGAGTAGTGAGTGCAGAGTAGTGAGTAGTGAGTGCAGAGTAGTGAGTGCAGAGTAGGGAGTAGTGAGTGCAGAGTAGTGAGTGCAGAGTAGTGAGTGCAGAGTAGCGAGTGCAGAGTAGTGAGTAGTGAGTAGTGAGTGCAGAGTAGTGAGTAGTGAGTGCAGAGTAGTGAGTAGTGAGTAGTGAGTGCATAGTAGTGAGTAGTGAGTGCAGAGTAGTGAGTGCAGAGTAGTGGGTAGTGAGTAGTGAGTGCTGAGTAGTGAGAAGTGAGTGCAGAGTAGTGAGTAGTGAATAGTGAGTGCAGAGTAGTGAGTGCAGGGTGCAGAGTGAGTGTGCAGAGTGAGTGTGCAGAGTGAGTGTGCAGAGTGAGTGTGCAGAGTAGTGAGTGCAGAGTAGTGAGTGCAGAGTAGTGAGTAGTGAGTGCAGAGTAGTGAGTGCAGAGTAGTGAGCAGTGAGTGCAGAGTAGTGAGTGCAGAGTAGTGAGTGCAGAGTAGTGAGTAGTGAGTAGTGAGTGCAGAGTAGTGAGTAGTAAGTGCGGAGTAGTGACTGCAGAGTAGTGAGGGCAGAGTAGTGAGTGCAGGGTGCAGAGTGAGTGTGCAGAGTGAGTGTGCAGAGTGAGTGTGCAGAGTGAGTGTGCAGAGTAGTGAGTGCAGAGTAGTGAGTGCAGAGTAGTGAGTAGTGAGTGCAGAGTAGTGAGTGCAGAGTAGTGAGTGCAGAGTAGTCAGTAGTGAGTGTGGAGTAGTGAGTAGGGAGTGCAGAGTAGTGAGTAGTGAGTGCAGAGTAGTGAGTGCAGAGTAGTGAGCAGTGAGTGCAGAGTAGTGAGTGCAGAGTAGTGAGTAGTGAGTAGTGAGTGCAGAGTAGTGAGTAGTAAGTGCAGAGGAAGTGAGTAGTGAGTGCAGAGTAGTGAGTAGTGAGTGCAGAGTAGTGAGTGCAGAGTAGGGAGTAGTGAGTGCAGAGTAGTGAGTGCAGAGTAGTGAGTGCAGAGTAGCGAGTGCATAGTAGTGAGTAGTGAGTAGTGAGTGCAGAGTAGTGAGTAGTGAGTGCAGAGTAGTGAGTAGTGAGTAGTGAGTGCAGAGTAGTGAGTGCATAGTAGTGAGTAATGAGTGCAGAGTAGTGAGTGCAGAGTAGTGGGTAGTGAGTAGTGAGTGCTGAGTAGTGAGAAGTGAGTGCAGAGTAGTGAGTAGTAAATAGTGAGTGCAGAGTGTGAGTGTGCAGAGTGAGTGTGCAGAGTGAGTGTGCAGAGTAGTGAGTGCAGAGTAGTGAGTGCAGAGTAGTGAGTGCAGAGTAGTGAGTAGTGAGTGCAGAGTAGTGAGTGCAAGGTAGTGAGTAGTGAGTGCAGAGTAGTGAGTAGTGAGTGCAGAGTAGTGAGTGCAGAGTAGTGAGTGCAGAGTAGTGAGTGAAGAGTGAGTGTGCAGAGTGAGTGTGCAGAGTGAGTGTGCAGAGTGAGTGTGCAGAGTAGTGAGTGCAGAGTAGTGAGTGCAGAGTAGTGAGTAGTGAGTGCAGAGTAGTCAGTGCAGAGTAGTCAGTGCAGAGTAGTCAGTAGTGAGTGCGGAGTAGTGAGTGCAGAGTAGTGAGTAGTGAGTGCAGAGTAGTGAGTGCAGAGTAGTGAGTGCAGAGTAGTGAGTATTGAGTGCAGAGTAGTGAGTGCAGAGTAGTGAGTAGGGAGTGCAGAGTAGTGAGTGCAGAGTAGTGAGTAGTGAGTGCAGAGTAGTGAGTGCAGAGTAGGGAGTAGTGAGTGCAGAGTAGTGAGTGCAGAGTAGTGAGTGCAGAGTAGCGAGTGCAGAGTAGTGAGTAGTGAGTAGTGAGTGCAGAGTAGTGAGTAGTGAGTGCAGAGTAGTGAGTAGTGAGTAGTGAGTGCAGAGTAGTGAGTGCATAGTAGTGAGTAGTGAGTGCAGAGTAGTGAGTGCAGAGTAGTGGGTAGTGAGTAGTGAGTGCTGAGTAGTGAGAAGTGAGTGCAGAGTAGTGAGTAGTGAATAGTGAGTGCAGAGTAGTGAGTGCAGGGTGCAGAGTGAGTGTGCAGAGTGAGTGTGCAGAGTGAGTGTGCAGAGTGAGTGTGCAGAGTAGTGAGTGCAGAGTAGTGAGTGCAGAGTAGTGAGTAGTGAGTGCAGAGTAGTGAGTGCAGAGTAGTGAGTGCAGAGTAGTCAGTAGTGAGTGTGGAGTAGGGAGTGCAGAGTAGTGAGTAGTGAGTGCAGAGTAGTGAGTGCAGAGTAGTGAGCAGTGAGTGCAGAGTAGTGAGTGCAGAGTAGTGAGTGCAGAGTAGTGAGTAGTGAGTAGTGAGTGCAGAGTAGTGAGTAGTAAGTGCGGAGTAGTGACTGCAGAGTAGTGAGGGCAGAGTAGTGAGTGCAGGGTGCAGAGTGAGTGTGCAGAGTGAGTGTGCAGAGTGAGTGTGCAGAGTGAGTGTGCAGAGTAGTGAGTGCAGAGTAGTGAGTGCAGAGTAGTGAGTAGTGAGTGCAGAGTAGTGAGTGCAGAGTAGTGAGTGCAGAGTAGTCAGTAGTGAGTGTGGAGTAGTGAGTAGGGAGTGCAGAGTAGTGAGTAGTGAGTGCAGAGTAGTGAGTGCAGAGTAGTGAGCAGTGAGTGCAGAGTAGTGAGTGCAGAGTAGTGAGTAGTGAGTGCAGAGTAGTGAGTAGTAAGTGCAGAGGAAGTGAGTAGTGAGTGCAGAGTAGTGAGTAGTGAGTGCAGAGTAGTGAGTGCAGAGTAGGGAGTAATGAGTGCAGAGTAGTGAGTGCAGAGTAGTGAGTGCAGAGTAGCGAGTGCATAGTAGTGAGTAGTGAGTAGTGAGTGCAGCGTAGTGAGTAGTGAGTGCAGAGTAGTGAGTAGTGAGTAGTGAGTGCAGAGTAGTAAGTGCATAGTAGTGAGTAATGAGTGCAGAGTAGTGAGTGCAGAGTAGTGGGTAGTGAGTAGTGAGTGCTGAGTAGTGAGAAGTGAGTGCAGAGTAGTGAGTAGTGAATAGTGAGTGCAGAGTGTGAGTGTGCAGAGTGAGTGTGCAGAGTGAGTGTGCAGAGTAGTGAGTGCAGAGTAGTGAGTGCAGAGTAGTGAGTGCAGAGTAGTGAGTGCAGAGTAGTGAGTAGTGAGTGCAGAGTAGTGAGTGCAAGGTAGTGAGTAGTGAGTGCAGAGTAGTGAGTAGTGAGTGCAGAGTAGTGAGTGCAGAGTAGTGAGTGCAGAGTAGTGAGTGAAGAGTGAGTGTGCAGAGTGAGTGTGCAGAGTGAGTGTGCAGAGTGAGTGTGCAGAGTAGTGAGTGCAGAGTAGTGAGTGCAGAGTAGTGAGTAGTGAGTGCAGAGTAGTGAGTGCAGAGTAGTCAGTGCAGAGTAGTCAGTAGTGAGTGCGGAGTAGTGAGTGCAGAGTAGTGAGTAGTGAGTGCAGAGTAGTGAGTGCAGAGTAGTGAGTGCAGAGTAGTGAGTATTGAGTGCAGAGTAGTGAGTGCAGAGTAGTGAGTAGGGAGTGCAGAGTAGTGAGTAGTGAGTAGTGAGTGCAGAGTATTGAGTGCAGAGTAGTGAGAAGTGAGTGCAGAGCAGTGAGTGCAGAGTAGTGAGTGCAGAGTAGTGAGTGCAGAGTAGTGAGAAGTGAGTGCAGAGTAGTGAGTGCAGAGTAGTGAGTGCAGACTAGTGAGTAGTGAGTGCAGAGTAGTGAGTAGTAAGTGCAGAGGAAGTGAGTAGTGAGTGCAGAGTAGTGAGTGCACAGTAGTGAGTAGTGAGTGCAGAGTAGTCAGTAGTGAGTGTGGAGTAGTGAGTAGGGAGTGCAGAGTAGTGAGTAGTGAGTAGTGAGTGCAGAGTAGTGAGTGCAGAGTAGTGGGCAGTGAGTGCAGAGTAGTGAGTGCAGAGTAGTGAGTGCAGACTAGTGAGTAGTGAGTGCAGAGTAGAGAGTAGTAAGTGCAGAGGAAGTGAGTAGTGAGTGCAGAGTAGTGAGTGCAGAGTAGTGAGTAGTGAGTGCAGAGTAGTGAGTGCAGAGTACTGAGTAGTGAGTGCAGAGTAGTGAGTAGTGAGTGCAGAGTAGTGAGTGCAGAGTAGCGAGTGCAGAGTAGTGAGTAGTGAGTAGTGAGTGCAGAGTAGTGAGTAGTGAGTGCAGAGTAGTGAGTAGTGAGTAGTGAGTGCAGAGTAGTGAGTGCATAGTAGTGAGTAGTGAGTGTAGAGTAGTGAGTGCAGAGTAGTGGGTAGTGAGTAGTGAGTGCAGAGTAGTGAGTAGTGAGTGCAGAGTAGTGAGTAGTGAGTAGTGAGTGCAGAGTAGTGAGTGCAGAGTGTGAGTGTGCAGAGTGCAGAGTGTGCAGAGTGAGTGTGCAGAGTGAGTGTGCAGAGTGAGTGTGCAGAGTAGTGAGTGCAGAGTAGTGAGTGCAGCGTAGTGAGTGCAGAGTAGTGAGTAGTGAGTGCAGAGTAGTGAGTGCAAGGTAGTGAGTAGTGAGTGCAGAGTAGTGAGTAGTGAGTGCAGAGTAGTGAGTGCAGAGTAGTGAGTGCAGAGCAGTGAGTGCAGAGTGAGTGTGCAGAGTGAGTGTGCAGAGTGAGTGTGCAGAGTGAGTGTGCAGAGTAGTGAGTGCAGAGTAGTGAGTGCAGAGTAGTGAGTAGTGAGTGCAGAGTAGTCAGTGCAGAGTATTCAGTGCAGAGTAGTCAGTAGTGAGTGCGGAGTAGTGAATGCAGAGTAGTGAGTAGTGAGTGCAGAGTAGTGAGTGCAGAGTAGTGAGTAGTGAGTGCAGAGTAGTGAGTGCAGAGTAGTGAGTGCAGAGTAGTGAGTGCAGAGTAGTGAGTAGTGAGTGCAGAGTAGTGAGTGCAGCGTAGTGAGTAGTGAGTGCAGAGTAGTGAGTGCAGAGTAGTGAGTAGTGAGTGCAGAGTAGTGAGTGCAGAGTAGTGAGTGCAGAGTAGTGAGTAGTGAGTGCAGAGTAGTGAGTGCAGAGTAGTGAGTAGTGAGTGCAGAGTAGCGAGTGCAGAGTAGTGAGTAGTGAGTGCAAAGTAGTGAGTAGTGAGTGCAGAGTAGTGAGTGCAGAGTAGTGAGTGTAGAGTAGTGAGTAGTGAGTGCAGAGTAGTGAGTGCAGAGTAGCGAGTAGTAAGTAGTGAGTGCAGAGTAGTGAGTAGTGAGTGCAGAATAGGGGGTAGTGAGTGCAGAGTAGGGAGTGCAGAGTAGTGAGTAGTGAGTGCAGAGTAGTAGTGAGTGCAGAGTAGTGAGTGCAGAGTAGTGAGTGCAGAGTTGTGAGTGGTGAGTAGTGAGTGCAGAGTAGTGAGTGCAGAGTAGTGAGTGCAGAGTAGTGAGTGCAGAGTAGTGAGTGCAGAGTAGTGAGTGCAGAGTAGTGATTAGTGAGTGCAGAGTAGTGAGTGCAGAGTAGTGAGTGCAGAGTAGTGAGTAGTGAGTGCAGAGTATTGAGTAGGGAGTGCAGAGTAGTGAGTGCAGAGTAGTGAGTGCAGAGTGCAGAGTGAGTGTGCAGAGGGAGTGTGCAGAGTGAGTGTGCAGAGTGAGTGTGCAGAGTAGTGAGTGCAGAGTAGTGAGTGCAGAGTAGTGAGTAGTGAGTGCAGAGTAGTGAGTGCAGAGTAGTGAGTGCAGAGTAGTGAGTGCAGAGTAGTCAGTAGTGAGTGCAGAGTAGTGAGTAGTGAGTGCAGAGTAGTGTGTAGTGAGTGGTGAGTGCAGAGTAGTGAGTGCAGAGTAGTGAGTGCAGAGTAGTGAGTAATGAGTAGTGAGTGCAGAGTAGTGAGTAGTGAGTGCAGAGTAGTGAGTAGTGAGTGCAGAGTAGTGAGTGCAGAGTAGTGAGTAGTGAGTGCAGAGTAGTGAGTGCAGAGTAGTGAGTGCAGAGTAGTGAGTAGTGAGTGCAGAGTAGTGAGTGCAGAGTAGTGAGTAGTGAGTGCAGAGTAGTGAGTAGTGAGTGCAGAGGAGTGAGTGCAAGGTAGTGAGTAGTGAGTGCAGAGTAGGGAGTAGTGAGTGCAGAGTAGTGAGTGCAGAGTAGTGAGTGCAGAGTAGTGAGTGCAGAGTAGTCAGTGCAGAGTATTCAGTGCAGAGTAGTCAGTAGTGAGTGGGGAGTAGTGAATGCAGAGTAGTGAGTAGTGAGTAGTGAGTGCAGAGTAGTGAGTGCAGAGTAGTGAGTAGTGAGTGCAGAGTAGTGAGTGCAGAGTAGTGAGTGCAGAGTAGTGAGTGCAGAGTAGTGAGTGCAGAGTAGTGAGTAGTGAGTGCAGAGTAGTGAGTGCAGAGTAGTGAGTAGTGAGTAGTGAGTGCAGAGTAGTGAGTAGTGAGTGCAGAGTAGTGAGTGCAGAGTAGTGAGTGCAGAGTAGTGAGTGCAGAGTAGTGAGTAGTGAGTGCAGAGTAGTGAGTGCAAGGTAGTGAGTAGTGAGTGCAGAGTAGTGAGTAGTGAGTGCAGAGTAGTGAGTGCAGAGTAGTGAGTGCAGAGTAGTGAGTGAAGAGTGAGTGTGCAGAGTGAGTGTGCAGAGTGAGTGTGCAGAGTGAGTGTGCAGAGTAGTGAGTGCAGAGTAGTGAGTGCAGAGTAGTGAGTAGTGAGTGCAGAGTAGTCAGTGCAGAGTAGTCAGTGCAGAGTAGTCAGTAGTGAGTGCGGAGTAGTGAGTGCAGAGTAGTGAGTAGTGAGTGCAGAGTAGTGAGTGCAGAGTAGTGAGTGCAGAGTAGTGAGTATTGAGTGCAGAGTAGTGAGTGCAGAGTAGTGAGTAGGGAGTGCAGAGTAGTGAGTAGTGAGTAGTGAGTGCAGAGTATTGAGTGCAGAGTAGTGAGAAGTGAGTGCAGAGCAGTGAGTGCAGAGTAGTGAGTGCAGAGTAGTGAGTGCAGAGTAGTGAGAAGTGAGTGCAGAGTAGTGAGTGCAGAGTAGTGAGTGCAGACTAGTGAGTAGTGAGTGCAGAGTAGTGAGTAGTAAGTGCAGAGGAAGTGAGTAGTGAGTGCAGAGTAGTGAGTGCACAGTAGTGAGTAGTGAGTGCAGAGTAGTCAGTAGTGAGTGTGGAGTAGTGAGTAGGGAGTGCAGAGTAGTGAGTAGTAAGTAGTGAGTGCAGAGTAGTGAGTGCAGAGTAGTGGGCAGTGAGTGCAGAGTAGTGAGTGCAGAGTAGTGAGTGCAGACTAGTGAGTAGTGAGTGCAGAGTAGAGAGTAGTAAGTGCAGAGGAAGTGAGTAGTGAGTGCAGAGTAGTGAGTGCAGAGTAGTGAGTAGTGAGTGCAGAGTAGTGAGTGCAGAGTGCTGAGTAGTGAGTGCAGAGTAGTGAGTAGTGAGTGCAGAGTAGTGAGTGCAGAGTAGCGAGTGCAGAGTAGTGAGTAGTGAGTAGTGAGTGCAGAGTAGTGAGTAGTGAGTGCAGAGTAGTGAGTAGTGAGTAGTGAGTGCAGAGTAGTGAGTGCATAGTAGTGAGTAGTGAGTGTAGAGTAGTGAGTGCAGAGTAGTGGGTAGTGAGTAGTGAGTGCAGAGTAGTGAGTAGTGAGTGCAGAGTAGTGAGTAGTGAGTAGTGAGTGCAGAGTAGTGAGTAGTGAGTGCAGAGTAGTGAGTAGTGAGTAGTGAGTGCAGAGTAGTGAGTGCATAGTAGTGAGTAGTGAGTGTAGAGTAGTGAGTGCAGAGTAGTGGGTAGTGAGTAGTGAGTGCAGAGTAGTGAGTAGTGAGTGCAGAGTAGTGAGTAGTGAGTAGTGAGTGCAGAGTAGTGAGTGCAGAGTGTGAGTGTGCAGAGTGCAGAGTGTGCAGAGTGAGTGTGCAGAGTGAGTGTGCAGAGTGAGTGTGCAGAGTAGTGAGTGCAGAGTAGTGAGTGCAGCGTAGTGAGTGCAGAGTAGTGAGTAGTGAGTGCAGAGTAGTGAGTGCAAGGTAGTGAGTAGTGAGTGCAGAGTAGTGAGTAGTGAGTGCAGAGTAGTGAGTGCAGAGTAGTGAGTGCAGAGCAGTGAGTGCAGAGTGAGTGTGCAGAGTGAGTGTGCAGAGTGAGTGTGCAGAGTGAGTGTGCAGAGTAGTGAGTGCAGAGTAGTGAGTGCAGAGTAGTGAGTAGTGAGTGCAGAGTAGTCAGTGCAGAGTATTCAGTGCAGAGTAGTCAGTAGTGAGTGCGGAGTAGTGAATGCAGAGTAGTGAGTAGTGAGTGCAGAGTAGTGAGTGCAGAGTAGTGAGTAGTGAGTGCAGAGTAGTGAGTGCAGAGTAGTGAGTGCAGAGTAGTGAGTGCAGAGTAGTGAGTAGTGAGTGCAGAGTAGTGAGTGCAGCGTAGTGAGTAGTGAGTGCAGAGTAGTGAGTGCAGAGTAGTGAGTAGTGAGTGCAGAGTAGTGAGTGCAGAGTAGTGAGTGCAGAGTAGTGAGTAGTGAGTGCAGAGTAGTGAGTGCAGAGTAGTGAGTAGTGAGTGCAGAGTAGCGAGTGCAGAGTAGTGAGTAGTGAGTGCAAAGTAGTGAGTAGTGAGTGCAGAGTAGTGAGTGCAGAGTAGTGAGTGTAGAGTAGTGAGTAGTGAGTGCAGAGTAGTGAGTGCAGAGTAGCGAGTAGTAAGTAGTGAGTGCAGAGTAGTGAGTAGTGAGTGCAGAATAGGGGGTAGTGAGTGCAGAGTAGGGAGTGCAGAGTAGTGAGTAGTGAGTGCAGAGTAGTAGTGAGTGCAGAGTAGTGAGTGCAGAGTAGTGAGTGCAGAGTTGTGAGTGGTGAGTAGTGAGTGCAGAGTAGTGAGTGCAGAGTAGTGAGTGCAGAGTAGTGAGTGCAGAGTAGTGAGTGCAGAGTAGTGAGTGCAGAGTAGTGATTAGTGAGTGCAGAGTAGTGAGTGCAGAGTAGTGAGTGCAGAGTAGTGAGTAGTGAGTGCAGAGTATTGAGTAGGGAGTGCAGAGTAGTGAGTGCAGAGTAGTGAGTGCAGAGTGCAGAGTGAGTGTGCAGAGGGAGTGTGCAGAGTGAGTGTGCAGAGTGAGTGTGCAGAGTAGTGAGTGCAGAGTAGTGAGTGCAGAGTAGTGAGTAGTGAGTGCAGAGTAGTGAGTGCAGAGTAGTGAGTGCAGAGTAGTGAGTGCAGAGTAGTCAGTAGTGAGTGCAGAGTAGTGAGTAGTGAGTGCAGAGTAGTGTGTAGTGAGTGGTGAGTGCAGAGTAGTGAGTGCAGAGTAGTGAGTGCAGAGTAGTGAGTAATGAGTAGTGAGTGCAGAGTAGTGAGTAGTGAGTGCAGAGTAGTGAGTAGTGAGTGCAGAGTAGTGAGTGCAGAGTAGTGAGTAGTGAGTGCAGAGTAGTGAGTGCAGAGTAGTGAGTGCAGAGTAGTGAGTAGTGAGTGCAGAGTAGTGAGTGCAGAGTAGTGAGTAGTGAGTGCAGAGTAGTGAGTAGTGAGTGCAGAGGAGTGAGTGCAAGGTAGTGAGTAGTGAGTGCAGAGTAGGGAGTAGTGAGTGCAGAGTAGTGAGTGCAGAGTAGTGAGTGCAGAGTAGTGAGTGCAGAGTAGTCAGTGCAGAGTATTCAGTGCAGAGTAGTCAGTAGTGAGTGGGGAGTAGTGAATGCAGAGTAGTGAGTAGTGAGTAGTGAGTGCAGAGTAGTGAGTGCAGAGTAGTGAGTAGTGAGTGCAGAGTAGTGAGTGCAGAGTAGTGAGTGCAGAGTAGTGAGTGCAGAGTAGTGAGTGCAGAGTAGTGAGTAGTGAGTGCAGAGTAGTGAGTGCAGAGTAGTGAGTAGTGAGTAGTGAGTGCAGAGTAGTGAGTAGTGAGTGCAGAGTAGTGAGTGCAGAGTAGTGAGTGCAGAGTAGTGAGTGCAGAGTAGTGAGTAGTGAGTGCAGAGTAGTGAGTGCAAGGTAGTGAGTAGTGAGTGCAGAGTAGTGAGTAGTGAGTGCAGAGTAGTGAGTGCAGAGTAGTGAGTGCAGAGTAGTGAGTGAAGAGTGAGTGTGCAGAGTGAGTGTGCAGAGTGAGTGTGCAGAGTGAGTGTGCAGAGTAGTGAGTGCAGAGTAGTGAGTGCAGAGTAGTGAGTAGTGAGTGCAGAGTAGTCAGTGCAGAGTAGTCAGTGCAGAGTAGTCAGTAGTGAGTGCGGAGTAGTGAGTGCAGAGTAGTGAGTAGTGAGTGCAGAGTAGTGAGTGCAGAGTAGTGAGTGCAGAGTAGTGAGTATTGAGTGCAGAGTAGTGAGTGCAGAGTAGTGAGTAGGGAGTGCAGAGTAGTGAGTAGTGAGTAGTGAGTGCAGAGTATTGAGTGCAGAGTAGTGAGAAGTGAGTGCAGAGCAGTGAGTGCAGAGTAGTGAGTGCAGAGTAGTGAGTGCAGAGTAGTGAGAAGTGAGTGCAGAGTAGTGAGTGCAGAGTAGTGAGTGCAGACTAGTGAGTAGTGAGTGCAGAGTAGTGAGTAGTAAGTGCAGAGGAAGTGAGTAGTGAGTGCAGAGTAGTGAGTGCACAGTAGTGAGTAGTGAGTGCAGAGTAGTCAGTAGTGAGTGTGGAGTAGTGAGTAGGGAGTGCAGAGTAGTGAGTAGTAAGTAGTGAGTGCAGAGTAGTGAGTGCAGAGTAGTGGGCAGTGAGTGCAGAGTAGTGAGTGCAGAGTAGTGAGTGCAGACTAGTGAGTAGTGAGTGCAGAGTAGAGAGTAGTAAGTGCAGAGGAAGTGAGTAGTGAGTGCAGAGTAGTGAGTGCAGAGTAGTGAGTAGTGAGTGCAGAGTAGTGAGTGCAGAGTGCTGAGTAGTGAGTGCAGAGTAGTGAGTAGTGAGTGCAGAGTAGTGAGTGCAGAGTAGCGAGTGCAGAGTAGTGAGTAGTGAGTAGTGAGTGCAGAGTAGTGAGTAGTGAGTGCAGAGTAGTGAGTAGTGAGTAGTGAGTGCAGAGTAGTGAGTGCATAGTAGTGAGTAGTGAGTGTAGAGTAGTGAGTGCAGAGTAGTGGGTAGTGAGTAGTGAGTGCAGAGTAGTGAGTAGTGAGTGCAGAGTAGTGAGTAGTGAGTAGTGAGTGCAGAGTAGTGAGTGCAGAGTGTGAGTGTGCAGAGTGCAGAGTGTGCAGAGTGAGTGTGCAGAGTGAGTGTGCAGAGTGAGTGTGCAGAGTAGTGAGTGCAGAGTAGTGAGTGCAGAGTAGTGAGTGCAGAGTAGTGAGTAGTGAGTGCAGAGTAGTGAGTGCAAGGTAGTGAGTAGTGAGTGCAGAGTAGTGAGTAGTGAGTGCAGAGTAGTGAGTGCAGAGTAGTGAGTACAGAGCAGTGAGTGCAGAGTGAGTGTGCAGAGTGAGTGTGCAGAGTGAGTGTGCAGAGTGAGTGTGCAGAGTAGTGAGTGCAGAGTAGTGAGTGCAGAGTAGTGAGTAGTGAGTGCTGAGTAGTCAGTGCAGAGTATTCAGTGCAGAGTAGTCAGTAGTGAGTGCGGAGTAGTGAATGCAGAGTAGTGAGTAGTGAGTAGTGAGTGCAGAGTAGTGAGTGCAGAGTAGTGAGTAGTGAGTGCAGAGTAGTGAGTGCAGAGTAGTGAGTGCAGAGTAGTGAGTGCAGAGTAGTGAGTAGTGAGTGCAGAGTAGTGAGTGCAGCGTAGTGAGTAGTGAGTGCAGAGTAGTGAGTGCAGAGTAGTGAGTAGTGAGTGCAGAGTAGTGAGTGCAGAGTAGTGAGTAGTGAGCGCAGAGTAGTGAGCGCAGAGTAGTGAGTAGTGTGTAGTGAGTGCAGAGTAGTGAGTGCAGAGTAGTGAGTGCAGAGTAGTGAGTGCAGAGTAGTGAGTAGTGAGTGCAGAGTAGTGAGTGCAGAGTAGTGAGTGCAGGGTGCAGAGTGAGTGTGCAGAGTGAGTGTGCAGAGTGAGTGTGCAGAGTGAGTGTGCAGAGTAGTGAGTGCAGAGTAGTGAGTGCAGAGTAGTGAGTGCAGAGTAGTGAGTGCAGAGTAGTCAGTAGTGAGTGTGGAGTAGGGAGTAGGGAGTGCAGAGTAGTGAGTAGTGAGTGCAGAGTAGTGAGTGCAGAGTAGTGAGCAGTGAGTGCAGAGTAGTGAGTGCAGAGTAGTGAGTGCAGAGTAGTGAGTAGTGAGTAGTGAGTGCAGAGTAGTGAGTAGTAAGTGCGGAGTAGTGAGTGCAGAGTAGTGAGTGCAGAGTAGTGAGTGCAGGGTGCAGAGTGAGTGTGCAGAGTGAGTGTGCAGAGTGAGTGTGCAGAGTGAGTGTGCAGAGTGAGTGTGCAGAGTAGTGAGTGCAGAGTAGTGAGTGCAGAGTAGTGAGTGCAGCATAGTGAGTAGTGAGTGCAGAGTAGTGAGTGCAGAGTAGTGAGTAGTGAGTGCGGAGAAGTGAGTGCAGAGTAGTGAGTAGTGAGCGCAGAGTAGTGAGCGCAGAGTAGTGAGTAGTGTGTAGTGAGTGCAGAGTAGTGAGTGCAGAGTAGTGAGTGCAGAGTAGTGAGTAGTGAGTGCAGAGTAGTGAGTGCAGAGTAGTGAGTGCAGGGTGCAGAGTGAGTGTGCAGAGTGAGTGTGCAGAGTGAGTGTGCAGAGTGAGTGTGCAGAGTAGTGAGTGCAGAGTAGTGAGTGCAGAGTAGTGAGTGCAGAGTAGTGAGTGCAGAGTAGTCAGTAGTGAGTGTGGAGTAGGGAGTAGGGAGTGCAGAGTAGTGAGTAGTGAGTGCAGAGTAGTGAGTGCAGAGTAGTGAGCAGTGAGTGCAGAGTAGTGAGTGCAGAGTAGTGAGTGCAGAGTAGTGAGTAGTGAGTAGTGAGTGCAGAGTAGTGAGTAGTAAGTGCGGAGTAGTGAGTGCAGAGTAGTGAGTGCAGAGTAGTGAGTGCAGGGTGCAGAGTGAGTGTGCAGAGTGAGTGTGCAGAGTGAGTGTGCAGAGTGAGTGTGCAGAGTGAGTGTGCAGAGTAGTGAGTGCAGAGTAGTGAGTGCAGAGTAGTGAGTAGTGAGTGCAGAGTAGTGAGTGCAGAGTAGTGAGTGCAGAGTAGTCAGTAGTGAGTGTGGAGTAGTGAGTAGGGAGTGCAGAGTAGTGAGTAGTGAGTGCAGAGTAGTGAGTGCAGAGTAGTGAGCAGTGAGTGCAGAGTAGTGAGTGCAGAGTAGTGAGTAGTGAGTAGTGAGTGCAGAGTAGTGAGTAGTAAGTGCAGAGGAAGTGAGTAGTGAGTGCAGAGTAGTGAGTGCAGAGTAGTGAGTAGTGAGTGCAGAGTAGTGAGTGCAGAGTAGGGAGTAGTGAGTGCAGAGTAGTGAGTGCAGAGTAGTGAGTGCAGAGTAGCGAGTGCAGAGTAGTGAGTAGTGAGTAGTGAGTGCAGAGTAGTGAGTAGTGAGTGCAGAGTAGTGAGTAGTGAGTAGTGAGTGCAGAGTAGTGAGTGCATAGTAGTGAGTAGTGAGTGCAGAGTAGTGAGTGCAGAGTAGTGGGTAGTGAGTAGTGAGTGCTGAGTAGTGAGAAGTGAGTGCAGAGTAGTGAGTAGTGAATAGTGAGTGCAGAGTGTGAGTGTGCAGAGTGAGTGTGCAGAGTGAGTGTGCAGAGTAGTGAGTGCAGAGTAGTGAGTGCAGAGTAGTGAGTGCAGAGTAGTGAGTGCAGAGTAGTGAGTAGTGAGTGCAGAGTAGTGAGTGCAAGGTAGTGAGTAGTGAGTGCAGAGTAGTGAGTAGTGAGTGCAGAGTAGTGAGTGCAGAGTAGTGAGCGCAGAGTAGTGAGTGAAGAGTGAGTGTGCAGAGTGAGTGTGCAGAGTGAGTGTGCAGAGTAGTGAGTGCAGAGTAGTGAGTGCAGAGTAGTGAGTAGTGAGTGCAGAGTAGTCAGTGCAGAGTAGTCAGTGCAGAGTAGTCAGTAGTGAGTGCGGAGTAGTGAGTGCAGAGTAGTGAGTAGTGAGTGCAGAGTAGTGAGTGCAGAGTAGTGAGTGCAGAGTAGTGAGTATTGAGTGCAGAGTAGTGAGTGCAGAGTAGTGAGTAGGGAGTGCAGAGTAGTGAGTAGTGAGTAGTGAGTGCAGAGTATTGAGTGCAGAGTAGTGAGAAGTGAGGGCAGAGCAGTGAGTGCAGAGTAGTGAGTGCAGAGTAGTGAGTGCAGAGTAGTGAGAAGTGAGTGCAGAGTAGTGAGTGCAGAGTAGTGAGTGCAGACTAGTGAGTAGTGAGTGCAGAGTAGTGAGTAGTAAGTGCAGAGGAAGTGAGTAGTGAGTGCAGAGTAGTGAGTGCACAGTAGTGAGTAGTGAGTGCAGAGTAGTCAGTAGTGAGTGTGGAGTAGTGAGTAGGGAGTGCAGAGTAGTGAGTAGTGAGTAGTGAGTGCAGAGTAGTGAGTGCAGAGTAGTGGGCAGTGAGTGCAGAGTAGTGACTGCAGAGTAGTGAGTGCAGACTAGTGAGTAGTGAGTGCAGAGTAGAGAGTAGTAAGTGCAGAGGAAGTGAGTAGTGAGTGCAGAGTAGTGAGTGCAGAGTAGTGAGTAGTGAGTGCAGAGTAGTGAGTGCAGAGTACTGAGTAGTGAGTGCAGAGTAGTGAGTAGTGAGTGCAGAGTAGTGAGTGCAGAGTAGCGAGTGCAGAGTAGTGAGTAGTGAGTAGTGAGTGCAGAGTAGTGAGTAGTGAGTGCAGAGTAGTGAGTAGTGAGTAGTGAGTGCAGAGTAGTGAGTGCATAGTAGTGAGTAGTGAGTGTAGAGTAGTGAGTGCAGAGTAGTGGGTAGTGAGTAGTGAGTGCAGAGTAGTGAGTAGTGAGTGCAGAGTAGTGAGTAGTGAGTAGTGAGTGCAGAGTAGTGAGTGCAGAGTGTGAGTGTGCAGAGTGCAGAGTGTGCAGAGTGAGTGTGCAGAGTGAGTGTGCAGAGTGAGTGTGCAGAGTAGTGAGTGCAGAGTAGTGAGTGCAGAGTAGTGAGTGCAGAGTAGTGAGTGCAGAGTAGTGAGTGCAAGGTAGTGAGTAGTGAGTGCAGAGTAGTGAGTAGTGAGTGCAGAGTAGTGAGTGCAGAGTAGTGAGTGCAGAGCAGTGAGTGCAGAGTGAGTGTGCAGAGTGAGTGTGCAGAGTGAGTGTGCAGAGTGAGTGTGCAGAGTAGTGAGTGCAGAGTAGTGAGTGCAGAGTAGTGAGTAGTGAGTGCAGAGTAGTCAGTGCAGAGTATTCAGTGCAGAGTAGTCAGTAGTGAGTGCGGAGTAGTGAATGCAGAGTAGTGAGTAGTGAGTAGTGAGTGCAGAGTAGTGAGTGCAGAGTAGTGAGTAGTGAGTGCAGAGTAGTGAGTGCAGAGTAGTGAGTGCTGAGTAGTGAGTAGGGAGTGCAGAGTAGTGAGTGCAGCGTAGTGAGTAGTGAGTGCAGAGTAGTGAGTGCAGAGTAGTGAGTAGTGAGTGCAGAGTAGTGAGTGCAGAGTAGTGAGTGCAGAGTAGTGAGTAGTGAGTGCAGAGTAGTGAGTGCAGAGTAGTGAGTAGTGAGTGCAGAGTAGCGAGTGCAGAGTAGTGAGTAGTGAGTGCAAAGTAGTGAGTAGTGAGTGCAGAGTAGTGAGTGCAGAGTAGTGAGTGTAGAGTAGTGAGTAGTGAGTGCAGAGTAGTGAGTGCAGAGTAGCGAGTAGTAAGTAGTGAGTGCAGAGTAGTGAGTAGTGAGTGCAGAATAGGGGGTAGTGAGTGCAGAGTAGGGAGTGCAGAGTAGTGAGTAGTGAGTGCAGAGTAGTAGTGAGTGCAGAGTAGTGAGTGCAGAGTAGTGAGTGCAGAGTTGTGAGTGGTGAGTAGTGAGTGCAGAGTAGTGAGTGCAGAGTAGTGAGTGCAGAGTAGTGAGTGCAGAGTAGTGAATGCAGAGTAGTGAGTGCAGAGTAGTGATTAGTGAGTGCAGAGTAGTGAGTGCAGAGTAGTGAGTGCAGAGTAGTGAGTAGTGAGTGCAGAGTATTGAGTAGTGAGTGCAGAGTAGTGAGTGCAGAGTAGTGAGTGCAGAGTGCAGAGTGAGTGTGCAGAGGGAGTGTGCAGAGTGAGTGTGCAGAGTGAGTGTGCAGAGTAGTGAGTGCAGAGTAGTGAGTGCAGAGTAGTGAGTAGTGAGTGCAGAGTAGTGAGTGCAGAGTAGTGAGAGCAGAGTAGTGAGTGCAGAGTAGTCAGTAGTGAGTGCAGAGTAGTGAGTAGTGAGTGCAGAGTAGTGTGTAGTGAGTGGTGAGTGCAGAGTAGTGAGTGCAGAGTAGTGAGTGCAGAGTAGTGAGTAATGAGTAGTGAGTGCAGAGTAGTGAGTAGTGAGTGCAGAGTAGTGAGTAGTGAGTGCAGAGTAGTGAGTGCAGGGTAGTGAGTAGTGAGTGCAGAGTAGTGAGTGCAGAGTAGTGAGTGCAGAGTAGTGAGTAGTGAGTGCAGAGTAGTGAGTGCAGAGTAGTGAGTAGTGAGTGCAGAGTAGTGAGTAGTGAGTGCAGAGGAGTGAGTGCAAGGTAGTGAGTAGTGAGTGCAGAGTAGGGAGTAGTGAGTGCAGAGTAGTGAGTGCAGAGTAGTGAGTGCAGAGTAGTGAGTAGTGAGTGCAGAGTATTCAGTGCAGAGTATTCAGTGCAGAGTAGTCAGTAGTGAGTGGGGAGTAGTGAATGCAGAGTAGTGAGTAGTGAGTAGTGAGTGCAGAGTAGTGAGTGCAGAGTAGTGAGTAGTGAGTGCAGAGTAGTGAGTGCAGAGTAGTGAGTGCAGAGTAGTGAGTGCAGAGTAGTGAGTGCAGAGTAGTGAGTAGTGAGTGCAGAGTAGTGAGTGCAGAGTAGTGAGTAGTGAGTGCAGAGTAGTGAGTAGTGAGTGCAGAGTAGTGAGTGCAGAGTAGTGAGTGCAGAGTAGTGAGTGCAGAGTAGTGAGTAGTGAGTGCAGAGTAGTGAGTGCAAGGTAGTGAGTAGTGAGTGCAGAGTAGTGAGTAGTGAGTGCAGAGTAGTGAGTGCAGAGTAGTGAGTGCAGAGTAGTGAGTGAAGAGTGAGTGTGCAGAGTGAGTGTGCAGAGTGAGTGTGCAGAGTGAGTGTGCAGAGTAGTGAGTGCAGAGTAGTGAGTGCAGAGTAGTGAGTAGTGAGTGCAGAGTAGTCAGTGCAGAGTAGTCAGTGCAGAGTAGTCAGTAGTGAGTGCGGAGTAGTGAGTGCAGAGTAGTGAGTAGTGAGTGCAGAGTAGTGAGTGCAGAGTAGTGAGTGCAGAGTAGTGAGTATTGAGTGCAGAGTAGTGAGTAGGGAGTGCAGAGTAGTGAGTAGTGAGTAGTGAGTGCAGAGTATTGAGTGCAGAGTAGTGAGAAGTGAGTGCAGAGCAGTGAGTGCAGAGTAGTGAGTGCAGAGTAGTGAGTGCAGAGTAGTGAGAAGTGAGTGCAGAGTAGTGAGTGCAGAGTAGTGAGTGCAGACTAGTGAGTAGTGAGTGCAGAGTAGTGAGTAGTAAGTGCAGAGGAAGTGAGTAGTGAGTGCAGAGTAGTGAGTGCACAGTAGTGAGTAGTGAGTGCAGAGTAGTCAGTAGTGAGTGTGGAGTAGTGAGTAGGGAGTGCAGAGTAGTGAGTAGTGAGTAGTGAGTGCAGAGTAGTGAGTGCAGAGTAGTGGGCAGTGAGTGCAGAGTAGTGAGTGCAGAGTAGTGAGTGCAGACTAGTGAGTAGTGAGTGCAGAGTAGAGAGTAGTAAGTGCAGAGGAAGTGAGTAGTGAGTGCAGAGTAGTGAGTGCAGAGTAGTGAGTAGTGAGTGCAGAGTAGTGAGTGCAGAGTACTGAGTAGTGAGTGCAGAGTAGTGAGTAGTGAGTGCAGAGTAGTGAGTGCAGAGTAGCGAGTGCAGAGTAGTGAGTAGTGAGTAGTGAGTGCAGAGTAGTGAGTAGTGAGTGCAGAGTAGTGAGTAGTGAGTAGTGAGTGCAGAGTAGTGAGTGCATAGTAGTGAGTAGTGAGTGTAGAGTAGTGAGTGCAGAGTAGTGGGTAGTGAGTAGTGAGTGCAGAGTAGTGAGTAGTGAGTGCAGAGTAGTGAGTAGTGAGTAGTGAGTGCAGAGTAGTGAGTGCAGAGTGTGAGTGTGCAGAGTGCAGAGTGTGCAGAGTGAGTGTGCAGAGTGAGTGTGCAGAGTGAGTGTGCAGAGTAGTGAGTGCAGAGTAGTGAGTGCAGAGTAGTGAGTGCAGAGTAGTGAGTAGTGAGTGCAGAGTAGTGAGTGCAAGGTAGTGAGTAGTGAGTGCAGAGTAGTGAGTAGTGAGTGCAGAGTAGTGAGTGCAGAGTAGTGAGTGCAGAGCAGTGAGTGCAGAGTGAGTGTGCAGAGTGAGTGTGCAGAGTGAGTGTGCAGAGTGAGTGTGCAGAGTAGTGAGTGCAGAGTAGTGAGTGCAGAGTAGTGAGTAGTGAGTGCAGAGTAGTCAGTGCAGAGTATTCAGTGCAGAGTAGTCAGTAGTGAGTGCGGAGTAGAGAATGCAGAGTAGTGAGTAGTGAGTAGTGAGTGCAGAGTAGTGAGTGCAGAGTAGTGAGTAGTGAGTGCAGAGTAGTGAGTGCAGAGTAGTGAGTGCAGAGTAGTGAGTGCAGAGTAGTGAGTAGTGAGTGCAGAGTAGTGAGTGCAGCGTAGTGAGTAGTGAGTGCAGAGTAGTGAGTGCAGAGTAGTGAGTAGTGAGTGCAGAGTAGTGAGTGCAGAGTAGTGAGTGCAGAGTAGTGAGTAGTGAGTGCAGAGTAGCGAGTGCAGAGTAGTGAGTAGTGAGTGCAAAGTAGTGAGTAGTGAGTGCAGAGTAGTGAGTGCAGAGTAGTGAGTGTAGAGTAGTGAGTAGTGAGTGCAGAGTAGTGAGTGCAGAGTAGCGAGTAGTAAGTAGTGAGTGCAGAGTAGTGAGTAGTGAGTGCAGAATAGGGGGTAGTGAGTGCAGAGTAGGGAGTGCAGAGTAGTGAGTAGTGAGTGCAGAGTAGTAGTGAGTGCAGAGTAGTGAGTGCAGAGTAGTGAGTGCAGAGTTGTGAGTGGTGAGTAGTGAGTGCAGAGTAGTGAGTGCAGAGTAGTGAGTGCAGAGTAGTGAGTGCAGAGTAGTGAGTGCAGAGTAGTGATTAGTGAGTGCAGAGTAGTGAGTGCAGAGTAGTGAGTGCAGAGTAGTGAGTAGTGAGTGCAGAGTATTGAGTAGTGAGTGCAGAGTAGTGAGTGCAGAGTAGTGAGTGCAGAGTGCAGAGTGAGTGTGCAGAGGGAGTGTGCAGAGTGAGTGTGCAGAGTAGTGAGTGCAGAGTAGTGAGTGCAGAGTAGTGAGTAGTGAGTGCAGAGTAGTGAGTGCAGAGTAATGAGTGCAGAGTAGTGAGTGCAGAGTAGTCAGTAGTGAGTGCAGAGTAGTGAGTAGTGAGTGCAGAGTAGTGTGTAGTGAGTGGTGAGTGCAGAGTAGTGAGTGCAGAGTAGTGAGTGCAGAGTAGTGAGTAATGAGTAGTGAGTGCAGAGTAGTGAGTAGTGAGTGCAGAGTAGTGAGTAGTGAGTGCAGAGTAGTGAGTGCAGAGTAGTGAGTAGTGAGTGCAGAGTAGTGAGTGCAGAGTAGTGAGTGCAGAGTAGTGAGTAGTGAGTGCAGAGTAGTGAGTGCAGAGTAGTGAGTAGTGAGTGCAGAGTAGTGAGTAGTGAGTGCAGAGGAGTGAGTGCAAGGTAGTGAGTAGTGAGTGCATAGTAGGGAGTAGTGAGTGCAGAGTAGTGAGTGCAGAGTAGTGAGTGCAGAGTAGTGAGTAGTGAGTGCAGAGTAGTCAGTGCAGAGTATTCAGTGCAGAGTAGTCAGTAGTGAGTGGGGAGTAGTGAATGCAGAGTAGTGAGTAGTGAGTAGTGAGTGCAGAGTAGTGAGTGCAGAGTAGTGAGTAGTGAGTGCAGAGTAGTGAGTGCAGAGTAGTGAGTGCAGAGTAGTGAGTGCAGAGTAGTGAGTGCAGAGTAGTGAGTGCAGAGTAGTGAGTAGTGAGTGCAGAGTAGTGAGTGCAGAGTAGTGAGTAGTGAGTGCAGAGTAGTGAGTGCAGAGTAGTGAGTGCAGAGTAGCGAGTGCAGAGTAGTGAGTAGTGAGTAGTGAGTGCAGAGTAGTGAGTAGTGAGTGCAGAGTAGTGAGTAGTGAGTAGTGAGTGCAGAGTAGTGAGTGCATAGTAGTGAGTAGTGAGTGCAGAGTAGTGAGTGCAGAGTAGTGGGTAGTGAGTAGTGAGTGCTGAGTAGTGAGAAGTGAGTGCAGAGTAGTGAGTAGTGAATAGTGAGTGCAGAGTGTGAGTGTGCAGAGTGAGTGTGCAGAGTGAGTGTGCAGAGTAGTGAGTGCAGAGTAGTGAGTGCAGAGTAGTGAGTGCAGAGTAGTGAGTGCAGAGTAGTGAGTAGTGAGTGCAGAGTAGTGAGTGCAAGGTAGTGAGTAGTGAGTGCAGAGTAGTGAGTAGTGAGAGCAGAGTAGTGAGTGCAGAGTAGTGAGTGCAGAGTAGTGAGTGAAGAGTGAGTGTGCAGAGTGAGTGTGCAGAGTGAGTGTGCAGAGTGAGTGTGCAGAGTAGTGAGTGCAGAGTAGTGAGTGCAGAGTAGTGAGTAGTGAGTGCAGAGTAGTCAGTGCAGAGTAGTCAGTGCAGAGTAGTCAGTAGTGAGTGCGGAGTAGTGAGTGCAGAGTAGTGAGTAGTGAGTGCAGAGTAGTGAGTGCAGAGTAGTGAGTGCAGAGTAGTGAGTATTGAGTGCAGAGTAGTGAGTTCAGAGTAGTGAGTAGGGAGTGCAGAGTAGTGAGTAGTGAGTGCAGAGTATTGAGTGCAGAGTAGTGAGAAGTGAGTGCAGAGCAGTGAGTGCAGAGTAGTGAGTGCAGAGTAGTGAGTGCAGAGTAGTGAGAAGTGAGTGCAGAGTAGTGAGTGCAGAGTAGTGAGTGCAGACTAGTGAGTAGTGAGTGCAGAGTAGTGAGTAGTAAGTGCAGAGGAAGTGAGTAGTGAGTGCAGAGTAGTGAGTGCACAGTAGTGAGTAGTGAGTGCAGAGTAGTCAGTAGTGAGTGTGGAGTAGTGAGTAGGGAGTGCAGAGTAGTGAGTAGTGAGTAGTGAGTGCAGAGTAGTGAGTGCAGAGTAGTGGGCAGTGAGTGCAGAGTAGTGAGTGCAGAGTAGTGAGTGCAGACTAGTGAGTAGTGAGTGCAGAGTAGAGAGTAGTAAGTGCAGAGGAAGTGAGTAGTGAGTGCAGAGTAGTGAGTGCAGAGTAGTGAGTAGTGAGTGCAGAGTAGTGAGTGCAGAGTACTGAGTAGTGAGTGCAGAGTAGTGAGTAGTGAGTGCAGAGTAGTGAGTGCAGAGTAGCGAGTGCAGAGTAGTGAGTAGTGAGTAGTGAGTGCAGAGTAGTGAGTAGTGAGTGCAGAGTAGTGAGTAGTGAGTAGTGAGTGCAGAGTAGTGAGTGCATAGTAGTGAGTAGTGAGTGTAGAGTAGTGAGTGCAGAGTAGTGGGTAGTGAGTAGTGAGTGCAGAGTAGTGAGTAGTGAGTGCAGAGTAGTGAGTAGTGAGTAGTGAGTGCAGAGTAGTGAGTGCAGAGTGTGAGTGTGCAGAGTGCAGAGTGTGCAGAGTGAGTGTGCAGAGTGAGTGTGCAGAGTGAGTGTGCAGAGTAGTGAGTGCAGAGTAGTGAGTGCAGAGTAGTGAGTGCAGAGTAGTGAGTAGTGAGTGCAGAGTAGTGAGTGCAAGGTAGTGAGTAGTGAGTGCAGAGTAGTGAGTAGTGAGTGCAGAGTAGTGAGTGCAGAGTAGTGAGTGCAGAGCAGTGAGTGCAGAGTGAGTGTGCAGAGTGAGTGTGCAGAGTGAGTGTGCAGAGTGAGTGTGCAGAGTAGTGAGTGCAGAGTAGTGAGTGCAGAGTAGTGAGTAGTGAGTGCAGAGTAGTCAGTGCAGAGTATTCAGTGCAGAGTAGTCAGTAGTGAGTGTTGAGTAGTGAATGCAGAGTAGTGAGTAGTGAGTAGTGAGTGCAGAGTAGTGAGTGCAGAGTAGTGAGTAGTGAGTGCAGAGTAGTGAGTGCAGAGTAGTGAGTGCAGAGTAGTGAGTGCAGAGTAGTGAGTAGTGAGTGCAGAGTAGTGAGTGCAGCGTAGTGAGTAGTGAGTGCAGAGTAGTGAGTGCAGAGTAGTGAGTAGTGAGTGCAGAGTAGTGAGTGCAGAGTAGTGAGTGCAGAGTAGTGAGTAGTGAGTGCAGAGTAGTGAGTGCAGAGTAGTGAGTAGTGAGTGCAGAGTAGCGAGTGCAGAGTAGTGAGTAGTGAGTGCAAAGTAGTGAGTAGTGAGTGCAGAGTAGTGAGTGCAGAGTAGTGAGTGTAGAGTAGTGAGTAGTGAGTGCAGAGTAGTGAGTGCAGAGTAGCGAGTAGTAAGTAGTGAGTGCAGAGTAGTGAGTAGTGAGTGCAGAATAGTGAGTAGTGAGTGCAGAGTAGGGAGCGCAGAGTAGTGAGTAGTGAGTGCAGAGTAGTAGTGAGTGCAGAGTAGTGAGTGCAGAGTAGTGAGTGCAGAGTTGTGAGTGGTGAGTAGTGAGTGCAGAGTAGTGAGTGCAGAGTAGTGAGTGCAGAGTAGTGAGTGCAGAGTAGTGAGTGCAGAGTAGTGATTAGTGAGTGCAGAGTAGTGAGTGCAGAGTAGTGAGTGCAGAGTAGTGAGTAGTGAGTGCAGAGTATTGAGTAGTGAGTGCAGAGTAGTGAGTGCAGAGTAGTGAGTGCAGAGTGCAGAGTGAGTGTGCAGAGGGAGTGTGCAGAGTGAGTGTGCAGAGTGAGTGTGCAGAGTAGTGAGTGCAGAGTAGTGAGTGCAGAGTAGTGAGTAGTGAGTGCAGAGTAGTGAGTGCAGAGTAGTGAGTGCAGAGTAGTGAGTGCAGAGTAGTCAGTAGTGAGTGCAGAGTAGTGAGTAGTGAGTGCACAGTAGTGTGTAGTGAGTGGTGAGTGCAGAGTAGTGAGTGCAGAGTAGTGAGTGCAGAGTAGTGAGTAATGAGTAGTGAGTGCAGAGTAGTGAGTAGTGAGTGCAGAGTAGTGAGTAGTGAGTGCAGAGTAGTGAGTGCAGAGTAGTGAGTAGTGAGTGCAGAGTAGTGAGTGCAGAGTAGTGAGTGCAGAGTAGTGAGTAGTGAGTGCAGAGTAGTGAGTGCAGAGTAGTGAGTAGTGAGTGCAGAGTAGTGAGTAGTGAGTGCAGAGGAGTGAGCGCAAGGTAGTGAGTAGTGAGTGCAGAGTAGGGAGTAGTGAGTGCAGAGTAGTGAGTGCAGAGTAGTGAGTGCAGAGTAGTGAGTAGTGAGTGCAGAGTAGTCAGTGCAGAGTATTCAGTGCAGAGTAGTCAGTAGTGAGTGGGGAGTAGTGAATGCAGAGTAGTGAGTAGTGAGTAGTGAGTGCAGAGTAGTGAGTGCAGAGTAGTGAGTAGTGAGTGCAGAGTAGTGAGTGCAGAGTAGTGAGTGCAGAGTAGTGAGTGCAGAGTAGTGAGTGCAGAGTAGTGAGTAGTGAGTGCAGAGTAGTGAGTGCAGAGTAGTGAGTAGTGAGTGCAGAGTAGTGAGTGCAGAGTAGTGAGTAGTGAGTGCAGAGTAGTGAGTGCAGAGTAGTGAGTGCAGAGTAGTGAGTGCAGAGTAGTGAGTAGTGAGTGCAGAGTAGTGAGTGCAGAGTAGTGAGTGCAGAGTGCAGAGTGAGTGTGCAGAGTGAGTGTGCAGAGTGAGTGTGCAGAGTAGTGAGTGCAGAGTAGTGAGTGCAGAGTAGTGAGTAGTGAGTGCAGAGTAGTGAGTGCAGAGTAGTGAGTGCAGAGTAGTCGGTAGTGAGTGCAGAGTAGTGAGTAGTGAGTAGTGAGTGCAGAGTAGTGTGTAGGGAGTGGTGAGTGCAGAGTAGTGAGTAATGAGTAGTGAGTAATGAGTAGTGAGTAATGAGTAGTGAGTGCAGAGTAGTGAGTAGTGAGTACAGAGTAGTGAGTAGTGAGTGCAGAGTAGTGAGTGCAGAGTAGTGAGTAGTGAGTGCAGAGTAGTGAGTGCAGAGTAGTGAGTAGTGAGTGCAGAGTAGTGAGTGCAGAGTAGTGAGTAGTGAGTGCAGAGTAGTGAGCGCAGAGTAGTGAGTAGTGTGTAGTGAGTGCAGAGTAGTGAGTGCAGAGTAGTGAGTGCAGAGTAGTGAGTGCAGAGTAGTGAGTAGTGAGTGCAGAGTAGTGAGTGCAGAGTAGTGAGTGCAGGGTGCCGAGTGAGTGTGCAGAGTGAGTGTGCAGAGTGAGTGTGCAGAGTGAGTGTGCAGAGTAGTGAGTGCAGAGTAGTGAGTGCAGAGTAGTGAGTAGTGAGTGCAGAGTAGTGAGTGCAGAGTAGTGAGTGCAGAGTAGTGAGTGCAGAGTAGTCAGTAGTGAGTGTGGAGTAGGGAGTAGGAAGTGCAGAGTAGTGAGTAGTGAGTGCAGAGTAGTGAGTGCAGAGTAGTGAGCAGTGAGTGCAGAGTAGTGAGTGCAGAGTAGTGAGTGCAGAGTAGTGAGTAGTGAGTAGTGAGTGCATAGTAGTGAGTAGTAAGTGCGGAGTAGTGAGTGCAGAGTAGTGAGTGCAGAGTAGTGAGTGCAGGGTGCAGAGTGAGTGTGCAGAGTGAGTGTGCAGAGTGAGTGTGCAGAGTGAGTAGTGAGTAGTGAGTGCAGAGTAGTGAGTGCAGAGTAGTGAGTAGTGAGTGCAGAGTAGTGAGTGCAGAGTAGTGAGTGCAGAGTAGTGAGTGCAGAGTAGTGAGTGCAGAGTAGTGAGTGCAGAGTAGTGAGTAGTGAGTGCAGAGTAGTGAGTGCAGAGTAGTGAGTGCAGAGTAGTGAGTAGTGAGTGCAGAGTAGTGAGTGCAGAGTAGTGAGTAGTGAGTGCAGAGTAGTGAGTGCAGAGTAGTGAGTGCAGAGTACAGAGTGAGTGTGCAGAGTGAGTGTGCAGAGTGAGTGTGCAGAGTAGTGAGTGCAGAGTAGTGAGTGCAGAGTAGTGAGTAGTGAGTGCAGAGTAGTGAGTGCAGAGTAGTGAGTGCAGAGTAGTCAGTAGTGAGTGCAGAGTAGTGAGTAGTGAGTAGTGAGTGCAGAGTAGTGTGTAGTAAGTGCAGAGTAGTGAGTGCAGAGTAGTGAGTAGTGAGTGCAGAGTAGTGAGTGCAGAGTAGTGAGTAGTGAGTGCAGAGTAGTGAGCGCAGAGTAGTGAGTAGTGTGTAGTGACTGCAGAGTAGTGAGTGCAGAGTAGTGAGTGCAGAGTAGTGAGTGCAGAGTAGTGAGTAGTGAGTGCAGAGTAGTGAGTGCAGAGTAGTGAGTGCAGGGTGCAGAGTGAGTGTGCAGAGTGAGTGTGCAGAGTGAGTGTGCAGAGTGAGTGTGCAGAGTAGTGAGTGCAGAGTAGTGAGTGCAGAGTAGTGAGTAGTGAGTGCAGAGTAGTGAGTAGTGAGTGCAGAGTAGTGAGTGCAGAGTAGTGAGTAGTGAGTGCAGAGTTGTGAGTGCAGAGTAGTGAGTAGTGAGTGCAGAGTAGTGAGTAGTGAGTGCAGAGTAGTGAGTGCAGAGTAGTGAGTAGTGAGCGCAGAGTAGTGAGTGCAGAGTAGTGAGTAGTGTGTAGTGAGTGCAGAGTAGTGAGTGCAGAGTAGTGAGTGCAGAGTAGTGAGTGCAGAGTAGTGAGTGCAGAGTAGTGAGTGCAGGGTGCAGAGTGAGTGTGCAGAGTGAGTGTGCAGAGTGAGTGTGCAGAGTAGTGAGTGCAGAGTAGTGAGTGCAGAGTAGTGAGTGCAAGGTAGTGAGTAGTGAGTGCAGAGTAGGGAGTAGTGAGTGCAGAGTAGTGAGTGCAGAGTAGTGAGTGCAGAGTAGTGAGTAGTGAGTGCAGAGTAGTCAGTGCAGAGTATTCAGTGCAGAGTAGTCAGTAGTGAATGGGGAGTAGTGAATGCAGAGTAGTGAGTAGTGAGTAGTGAGTGCAGAGTAGTGAGTGCAGAGTAGTGAGTAGTGAGTGCAGAGTAGTGAGTGCAGAGTAGTGAGTGCAGAGTAGTGAGTAGTGAGTGCAGAGTAGTGAGTGCAGAGTAGTGAGTGCAGAGTAGTGAGTAGTGAGTGCAGAGTAGTGAGTGCAGAGTAGTGAGTGCAGAGTAGTGAGTGCAGAGTAGTGAGTAGTGAGTGCAGAGTAGTGAGTGCAGAGTAGTGAGTGCAGAGTAGTGAGTAGTGATTGCAGAGTAGTGAGTGCAGAGTAGTGAGTGCAGAGTGCAGAGTGAGTGTGCAGAGTGAGTGTGCAGAGTGAGTGTGCAGAGTAGTGAGTGCAGAGTAGTGAGTGCAGAGTAGTGAGTGCAGAGTAGTGAGTGCAGAGTAGTCAGTAGTGAGTGCAGAGTAGTGAGTAGTGAGTAGTGAGTGCAGAGTAGTGTGTAGTGAGTGGTGAGTGCAGAGTAGTGAGTGCAGAGTAGTGAGTAATGAGTAGTGAGTAATGAGTAGTGAGTGCAGAGTAGTGAGTAGTGAGTGCAGAGTAGTGAGTAGTGAGTGCAGAGTAGTGAGTGCAGAGTAGTGAGTAGTGAGTGCAGAGTAGTGAGTGCAGAGTAGTGAGTAGTGAGTGCAGAGTAGTGAGTAGTGAGTGCAGAGTAGTGAGTGCAGAGTAGTGAGTAGTGAGCGCAGAGTAGTGAGCGCAGAGTAGTGAGTAGTGTGTAGTGAGTGCAGAGTAGTGAGTGCAGAGTAGTGAGTGCAGAGTAGTGAGTGCAGAGTAGTGAGTAGTGAGTGCAGAGTAGTGAGTGCAGAGTAGTGAGTGCAGAGTAGTGAGTGCAGGGTGCAGAGTGAGTGTGCAGAGTGAGTGTGCAGAGTGAGTGTGCAGAGTGAGTGTGCAGAGTAGTGAGTGCAGAGTAGTGAGTGCAGAGTAGTGAGTGCAGAGTAGTGAGTGCAGAGTAGTGAGTGCAGAGTAGTCAGTATTGAGTGTGGAGTAGGGAGTAGGGAGTGCAGAGTAGTGAGTAGTGAGTGCAGAGTAGTGAGTGCAGAGTAGTGAGCAGTGAGTGCAGAGTAGTGAGTGCAGAGTAGTGAGTAGTGAGTAGTGAGTGCAGAGTAGTGAGTAGTAAGTGCGGAGTAGTGAGTGCAGAGTAGTGAGTGCAGAGTAGTGAGTGCAGGGTGCAGAGTGAGTGTGCAGAGTGAGTGTGCAGAGTAGTGAGTGCAGAGTAGTGAGTGCAGAGTAGTGAGTAGTGAGTGCAGAGTAGTGAGTGCAGAGTAGTGAGTGCAGAGTAGTGAGTGCAGAGTAGTCAGTAGTGAGTGTGGAGTAGTGAGTAGGGAGTGCAGAGTAGTGAGTAGTGAGTGCAGAGTAGTGAGTGCAGAGTAGTGAGCAGTGAGTGCAGAGTAGTGAGTGCAGAGTAGTGAGTGCAGAGTAGTGAGTAGTGAGTGCAGAGTAGTGAGTAGTAAGTGCAGAGGAAGTGAGTAGTGAGTGCAGAGTAGTGAGTGCAGAGTAGTGAGTAGTGAGTTCAGAGTAGTGAGTGCAGAGTAGGGAGTAGTGAGTGCAGAGTAGTGAGTGCAGAGTAGTGAGTGCAGAGTAACGAGTGCAGAGTAGTGAGTAGTGAGTAGTGAGTGCAGAGAAGTGAGTAGTGAGTGCAGAGTAGTGAGTAGTGAGTAGTGAGTGCAGAGTAGTGAGTAGTGAGTAGTAAGTGCAGAGGAAGTGAGTAGTGAGTGCAGAGTAGTGAGTGCACAGTAGTGAGTAGTGAGTGCAGAGTAGTCAGTAGTGAGTGTGGAGTAGTGAGTAGGGAGTGCAGAGTAGTGAGTAGTGAGTAGTGAGTGCAGAGTAGTGAGTGCAGAGTAGTGGGCAGTGAGTGCAGAGTAGTGAGTGCAGAGTAGTGAGTGCAGACTAGTGAGTAGTGAGTGCAGAGTAGAGAGTAGTAAGTGCAGAGGAAGTGAGTAGTGAGTGCAGAGTAGTGAGTGCAGAGTAGTGAGTAGTGAGTGCAGAGTAGTGAGTGCAGAGTACTGAGTAGTGAGTGCAGAGTAGTGAGTAGTGAGTGCAGAGTAGTGAGTGCAGAGTAGCGAGTGCAGAGTAGTGAGTAGTGAGTAGTGAGTGCAGAGTAGTGAGTAGTGAGTGCAGAGTAGTGAGTAGTGAGTAGTGAGTGCAGAGTAGTGAGTGCATAGTAGTGAGTAGTGAGTGTAGAGTAGTGAGTGCAGAGTAGTGGGTAGTGAGTAGTGAGTGCAGAGTAGTGAGTAGTGAGTGCAGAGTAGTGAGTAGTGAGTAGTGAGTGCAGAGTAGTGAGTGCAGAGTGTGAGTGTGCAGAGTGCAGAGTGTGCAGAGTGAGTGTGCAGAGTGAGTGTGCAGAGTGAGTGTGCAGAGTAGTGAGTGCAGAGTAGTGAGTGCAGAGTAGTGAGTGCAGAGTAGTGAGTAGTGAGTGCAGAGTAGTGAGTGCAAGGTAGTGAGTAGTGAGTGCAGAGTAGTGAGTAGTGAGTGCAGAGTAGTGAGTGCAGAGTAGTGAGTGCAGAGCAGTGAGTGCAGAGTGAGTGTGCAGAGTGAGTGTGCAGAGTGAGTGTGCAGAGTGAGTGTGCAGAGTAGTGAGTGCAGAGTAGTGAGTGCAGAGTAGTGAGTAGTGAGTGCAGAGTAGTCAGTGCAGAGTATTCAGTGCAGAGTAGTCAGTAGTGAGTGTTGAGTAGTGAATGCAGAGTAGTGAGTAGTGAGTAGTGAGTGCAGAGTAGTGAGTGCAGAGTAGTGAGTAGTGAGTGCAGAGTAGTGAGTGCAGAGTAGTGAGTGCAGAGTAGTGAGTGCAGAGTAGTGAGTAGTGAGTGCAGAGTAGTGAGTGCAGCGTAGTGAGTAGTGAGTGCAGAGTAGTGAGTGCAGAGTAGTGAGTAGTGAGTGCAGAGTAGTGAGTGCAGAGTAGTGAGTGCAGAGTAGTGAGTAGTGAGTGCAGAGTAGTGAGTGCAGAGTAGTGAGTAGTGAGTGCAGAGTAGCGAGTGCAGAGTAGTGAGTAGTGAGTGCAAAGTAGTGAGTAGTGAGTGCAGAGTAGTGAGTGCAGAGTAGTGAGTGTAGAGTAGTGAGTAGTGAGTGCAGAGTAGTGAGTGCAGAGTAGCGAGTAGTAAGTAGTGAGTGCAGAGTAGTGAGTAGTGAGTGCAGAATAGTGAGTAGTGAGTGCAGAGTAGGGAGCGCAGAGTAGTGAGTAGTGAGTGCAGAGTAGTAGTGAGTGCAGAGTAGTGAGTGCAGAGTAGTGAGTGCAGAGTTGTGAGTGGTGAGTAGTGAGTGCAGAGTAGTGAGTGCAGAGTAGTGAGTGCAGAGTAGTGAGTGCAGAGTAGTGAGTGCAGAGTAGTGAGTGCAGAGTAGTGATTAGTGAGTGCAGAGTAGTGAGTGCAGAGTAGTGAGTGCAGAGTAGTGAGTAGTGAGTGCAGAGTATTGAGTAGTGAGTGCAGAGTAGTGAGTGCAGAGTAGTGAGTGCAGAGTGCAGAGTGAGTGTGCAGAGGGAGTGTGCAGAGTGAGTGTGCAGAGTGAGTGTGCAGAGTAGTGAGTGCAGAGTAGTGAGTGCAGAGTAGTGAGTAGTGAGTGCAGAGTAGTGAGTGCAGAGTAGTGAGTGCAGAGTAGTGAGTGCAGAGTAGTCAGTAGTGAGTGCAGAGTAGTGAGTAGTGAGTGCACAGTAGTGTGTAGTGAGTGGTGAGTGCAGAGTAGTGAGTGCAGAGTAGTGAGTGCAGAGTAGTGAGTAATGAGTAGTGAGTGCAGAGTAGTGAGTAGTGAGTGCAGAGTAGTGAGTAGTGAGTGCAGAGTAGTGAGTGCAGAGTAGTGAGTAGTGAGTGCAGAGTAGTGAGTGCAGAGTAGTGAGTGCAGAGTAGTGAGTAGTGAGTGCAGAGTAGTGAGTGCAGAGTAGTGAGTAGTGAGTGCAGAGTAGTGAGTAGTGAGTGCAGAGGAGTGAGCGCAAGGTAGTGAGTAGTGAGTGCAGAGTAGGGAGTAGTGAGTGCAGAGTAGTGAGTGCAGAGTAGTGAGTGCAGAGTAGTGAGTAGTGAGTGCAGAGTAGTCAGTGCAGAGTATTCAGTGCAGAGTAGTCAGTAGTGAGTGGGGAGTAGTGAATGCAGAGTAGTGAGTAGTGAGTAGTGAGTGCAGAGTAGTGAGTGCAGAGTAGTGAGTAGTGAGTGCAGAGTAGTGAGTGCAGAGTAGTGAGTGCAGAGTAGTGAGTGCAGAGTAGTGAGTGCAGAGTAGTGAGTAGTGAGTGCAGAGTAGTGAGTGCAGAGTAGTGAGTAGTGAGTGCAGAGTAGTGAGTGCAGAGTAGTGAGTAGTGAGTGCAGAGTAGTGAGTGCAGAGTAGTGAGTGCAGAGTAGTGAGTGCAGAGTAGTGAGTAGTGAGTGCAGAGTAGTGAGTGCAGAGTAGTGAGTGCAGAGTGCAGAGTGAGTGTGCAGAGTGAGTGTGCAGAGTGAGTGTGCAGAGTAGTGAGTGCAGAGTAGTGAGTGCAGAGTAGTGAGTAGTGAGTGCAGAGTAGTGAGTGCAGAGTAGTGAGTGCAGAGTAGTCGGTAGTGAGTGCAGAGTAGTGAGTAGTGAGTAGTGAGTGCAGAGTAGTGTGTAGGGAGTGGTGAGTGCAGAGTAGTGAGTAATGAGTAGTGAGTAATGAGTAGTGAGTAATGAGTAGTGAGTGCAGAGTAGTGAGTAGTGAGTACAGAGTAGTGAGTAGTGAGTGCAGAGTAGTGAGTGCAGAGTAGTGAGTAGTGAGTGCAGAGTAGTGAGTGCAGAGTAGTGAGTAGTGAGTGCAGAGTAGTGAGTGCAGAGTAGTGAGTAGTGAGTGCAGAGTAGTGAGCGCAGAGTAGTGAGTAGTGTGTAGTGAGTGCAGAGTAGTGAGTGCAGAGTAGTGAGTGCAGAGTAGTGAGTGCAGAGTAGTGAGTAGTGAGTGCAGAGTAGTGAGTGCAGAGTAGTGAGTGCAGGGTGCCGAGTGAGTGTGCAGAGTGAGTGTGCAGAGTGAGTGTGCAGAGTGAGTGTGCAGAGTAGTGAGTGCAGAGTAGTGAGTGCAGAGTAGTGAGTAGTGAGTGCAGAGTAGTGAGTGCAGAGTAGTGAGTGCAGAGTAGTGAGTGCAGAGTAGTCAGTAGTGAGTGTGGAGTAGGGAGTAGGAAGTGCAGAGTAGTGAGTAGTGAGTGCAGAGTAGTGAGTGCAGAGTAGTGAGCAGTGAGTGCAGAGTAGTGAGTGCAGAGTAGTGAGTGCAGAG
Source organism: Lissotriton helveticus (assembly GCF_964261635.1). Classification (NCBI taxonomy): domain Eukaryota; kingdom Metazoa; phylum Chordata; class Amphibia; order Caudata; family Salamandridae; genus Lissotriton; species Lissotriton helveticus. The sequence continues at coordinate 1,739,855,321 of NC_136065.1, forward strand.
TAGTGAGTAGTGAGTAGTGAGTGCATAGTAGTGAGTAGTAAGTGCGGAGTAGTGAGTGCAGAGTAGTGAGTGCAGAGTAGTGAGTGCAGGGTGCAGAGTGAGTGTGCAGAGTGAGTGTGCAGAGTGAGTGTGCAGAGTGAGTAGTGAGTAGTGAGTGCAGAGTAGTGAGTGCAGAGTAGTGAGTAGTGAGTGCAGAGTAGTGAGTGCAGAGTAGTGAGTGCAGAGTAGTGAGTGCAGAGTAGTGAGTGCAGAGTAGTGAGTAGTGAGTGCAGAGTAGTGAGTGCAGAGTAGTGAGTGCAGAGTAGTGAGTAGTGAGTGCAGAGTAGTGAGTGCAGAGTAGTGAGTAGTGAGTGCAGAGTAGTGAGTGCAGAGTAGTGAGTGCAGAGTACAGAGTGAGTGTGCAGAGTGAGTGTGCAGAGTGAGTGTGCAGAGTAGTGAGTGCAGAGTAGTGAGTGCAGAGTAGTGAGTAGTGAGTGCAGAGTAGTGAGTGCAGAGTAGTGAGTGCAGAGTAGTCAGTAGTGAGTGCAGAGTAGTGAGTAGTGAGTAGTGAGTGCAGAGTAGTGTGTAGTAAGTGCAGAGTAGTGAGTGCAGAGTAGTGAGTGCAGAGTAGTGAGTGCAGAGTAGTGAGTAGTGAGTGCAGAGTAGTGAGCGCAGAGTAGTGAGTAGTGTGTAGTGACTGCAGAGTAGTGAGTGCAGAGTAGTGAGTGCAGAGTAGTGAGTGCAGAGTAGTGAGTAGTGAGTGCAGAGTAGTGAGTGCAGAGTAGTGAGTGCAGGGTGCAGAGTGAGTGTGCAGAGTGAGTGTGCAGAGTGAGTGTGCAGAGTGAGTGTGCAGAGTAGTGAGTGCAGAGTAGTGAGTGCAGAGTAGTGAGTAGTGAGTGCAGAGTAGTGAGTAGTGAGTGCAGAGTAGTGAGTGCAGAGTAGTGAGTAGTGAGTGCAGAGTAGTGAGTGCAGAGTAGTGAGTAGTGAGTGCAGAGTAGTGAGTAGTGAGTGCAGAGTAGTGAGTGCAGAGTAGTGAGTAGTGAGCGCAGAGTAGTGAGTGCAGAGTAGTGAGTAGTGTGTAGTGAGTGCAGAGTAGTGAGTGCAGAGTAGTGAGTGCAGAGTAGTGAGTGCAGAGTAGTGAGTGCAGAGTAGTGAGTGCAGGGTGCAGAGTGAGTGTGCAGAGTGAGTGTGCAGAGTGAGTGTGCAGAGTGAGTGTGCAGAGTAGTGAGTGCAGAGTAGTGAGTGCAGAGTAGTGAGTGCAAGGTAGTGAGTAGTGAGTGCAGAGTAGGGAGTAGTGAGTGCAGAGTAGTGAGTGCAGAGTAGTGAGTGCAGAGTAGTGAGTAGTGAGTGCAGAGTAGTCAGTGCAGAGTATTCAGTGCAGAGTAGTCAGTAGTGAATGGGGAGTAGTGAATGCAGAGTAGTGAGTAGTGAGTAGTGAGTGCAGAGTAGTGAGTGCAGAGTAGTGAGTAGTGAGTGCAGAGTAGTGAGTGCAGAGTAGTGAGTGCAGAGTAGTGAGTAGTGAGTGCAGAGTAGTGAGTGCAGAGTAGTGAGTGCAGAGTAGTGAGTAGTGAGTGCAGAGTAGTGAGTGCAGAGTAGTGAGTAGTGAGTGCAGAGTAGTGAGTGCAGAGTAGTGAGTAGTGAGTGCAGAGTAGTGAGTGCAGAGTAGTGAGTGCAGAGTAGTGAGTAGTGATTGCAGAGTAGTGAGTGCAGAGTAGTGAGTGCAGAGTGCAGAGTGAGTGTGCAGAGTGAGTGTGCAGAGTGAGTGTGCAGAGTAGTGAGTGCAGAGTAGTGAGTGCAGAGTAGTGAGTGCAGAGTAGTGAGTGCAGAGTAGTCAGTAGTGAGTGCAGAGTAGTGAGTAGTGAGTAGTGAGTGCAGAGTAGTGTGTAGTGAGTGGTGAGTGCAGAGTAGTGAGTGCAGAGTAGTGAGTAATGAGTAGTGAGTAATGAGTAGTGAGTGCAGAGTAGTGAGTAGTGAGTGCAGAGTAGTGAGTAGTGAGTGCAGAGTAGTGAGTGCAGAGTAGTGAGTAGTGAGTGCAGAGTAGTGAGTGCAGAGTAGTGAGTAGTGAGTGCAGAGTAGTGAGTAGTGAGTGCAGAGTAGTGAGTGCAGAGTAGTGAGTAGTGAGCGCAGAGTAGTGAGCGCAGAGTAGTGAGTAGTGTGTAGTGAGTGCAGAGTAGTGAGTGCAGAGTAGTGAGTGCAGAGTAGTGAGTGCAGAGTAGTGAGTAGTGAGTGCAGAGTAGTGAGTGCAGAGTAGTGAGTGCAGAGTAGTGAGTGCAGGGTGCAGAGTGAGTGTGCAGAGTGAGTGTGCAGAGTGAGTGTGCAGAGTGAGTGTGCAGAGTAGTGAGTGCAGAGTAGTGAGTGCAGAGTAGTGAGTGCAGAGTAGTGAGTGCAGAGTAGTGAGTGCAGAGTAGTCAGTATTGAGTGTGGAGTAGGGAGTAGGGAGTGCAGAGTAGTGAGTAGTGAGTGCAGAGTAGTGAGTGCAGAGTAGTGAGCAGTGAGTGCAGAGTAGTGAGTGCAGAGTAGTGAGTAGTGAGTAGTGAGTGCAGAGTAGTGAGTAGTAAGTGCGGAGTAGTGAGTGCAGAGTAGTGAGTGCAGAGTAGTGAGTGCAGGGTGCAGAGTGAGTGTGCAGAGTGAGTGTGCAGAGTGAGTGTGCAGAGTGAGTGTGCAGAGTAGTGAGTGCAGAGTAGTGAGTGCAGAGTAGTGAGTAGTGAGTGCAGAGTAGTGAGTGCAGAGTAGTGAGTGCAGAGTAGTGAGTGCAGAGTAGTCAGTAGTGAGTGTGGAGTAGTGAGTAGGGAGTGCAGAGTAGTGAGTAGTGAGTGCAGAGTAGTGAGTGCAGAGTAGTGAGCAGTGAGTGCAGAGTAGTGAGTGCAGAGTAGTGAGTGCAGAGTAGTGAGTAGTGAGTGCAGAGTAGTGAGTAGTAAGTGCAGAGGAAGTGAGTAGTGAGTGCAGAGTAGTGAGTGCAGAGTAGTGAGTAGTGAGTGCAGAGTAGTGAGTGCAGAGTAGGGAGTAGTGAGTGCAGAGTAGTGAGTGCAGAGTAGTGAGTGCAGAGTAACGAGTGCAGAGTAGTGAGTAGTGAGTAGTGAGTGCAGAGAAGTGAGTAGTGAGTGCAGAGTAGTGAGTAGTGAGTAGTGAGTGCAGAGTAGTGAGTGCATAGTAGTGAGTAGTGAGTGCAGAGTAGTGAGTGCAGAGTAGTGGGTAGTGAGTAGTGAGTGCTGAGTAGTGAGTAGTGAGTGCAGAGTAGTGAGTAGTGAATAGTGAGTGCAGAGTGTGAGTGTGCAGAGTGAGTGTGCAGAGTGAGTGTGCAGAGTGAGTGTGCAGAGTAGTGAGTGCAGAGTAGTGAGTGCAGAGTAGTGAGTGCAGAGTAGTGAGTGCAGAACAGTGAGTAGTGAGTGCAGAGTAGTGAGTAGTGAGTGCAGCGTAGTGAGTGCAAGGTAGTGAGTAGTGAGTGCAGAGTAGTGAGTAGTGAGTGCAGAGTAGTGAGTGCAGAGTAGTGAGTGCAGAGTAGTGAGTGAAGAGTGAGTGTGCAGAGTGAGTGTGCAGAGTGAGTGTGCAGAGTGAGTGTGCAGAGTAGTGAGTGCAGAGTAGTGAGTGCAGAGTAGTGAGTAGTGAGTGCAGAGTAGTCAGTGCAGAGTAGTCAGTGCAGAGTAGTCAGTGGTGAGTGCGGAGTAGTGAGTGCAGAGTAGTGAGTAGTGAGTGCAGAGTAGTGAGTGCAGAGTAGTGAGTGCAGAGTAGTGAGTAGTGAGTGCAGAGTAGTGAGTGCAGAGTAGTGAGTAGTGAGTGCAGAGTAGTGAGTGCAGAGTAGTGAGTGCAGAGTAGTGAGTAGTGAGTGCAGAGTAGTGAGTAGTGAGTGCAGAGTAGTGAGTGCAGAGTAGTGAGTAGTGAGTGTAGAGTAGTGAGTGCAGAGTAGTGAGTAGTGAGTGCAGAGTAGCGAGTGCAGAGTAGTGAGTAGTGAGTGCAAAGTAGTGAGTAGTGAGTGCAGAGTAGTGAGTAGTGAGTGCAGAGTAGTGAGTGCAGAGTCGTGAGTAGTGAGTGCAGAGTAGTGGGTAGTGAGTGCAGAGTAGTGAGTAGTGAGTGCAGAGTAGTGAGTAGTGAGTGCAGAGTAGTGAGTAGTGAGTGCAGAGTAGGCAGTGCAGAGTAGTGAGTAGTGAGTGCAGAGTAGTAGTGAGTGCAGAGTAGTGAGTGCAGAGTAGTGAGTGCAGAGTAGTGAGTGGTGAGTAGTGAGTGCAGAGTAGTGAGTAGTGAGTGCAGAGTAGTGAGTGCAGAGTAGTGAGTAGTGAGTGCAGAGTAGTGAGTGCAGAGTAGTGAGTGCAGAGTAGTGATTAGTGAGTGCAGAGTAGTGAGTAGTGAGTGCAGAGTAGTGAGTGCAGAGTAGTGAGTAGTGAGTGCAGAGTAGTGAGTAGTGAGTGCAGAGTAGTGAGTGCAGAGTAGTGAGTGCAGAGTGAGTGTGCAGAGTGAGTGTGCAGAGTGAGTGTGCAGAGTGAGTGTGCAGAGTGAGTGTGCAGAGTAGTGAGTGCAGAGTAGTGAGTGCAGAGTAGTGAGTAGTGAGTGCAGAGTAGTGAGTGCAGAGTAGTGAGTGCAGAGTAGTCAGTAGTGAGTGCAGAGTAGTGAGTGCAGAGTAGTGAGTAGTGAGTGGTGAGTGCAGAGTAGTGAGTGCAGAGTAGTCAGTAGTGAGTGCAGAGTAGTGAGTGCAGAGTAGTGAGTAGTGAGTAGTGAGTGCAGAGTAGTGAGTAGTGAGTGCAGAGTAGTAAGTAGTGAGTGCAGAGTAGTGAGTGCAGAGTAGTGAGTAGTAAGTGCAGAGTAGTGAGTGCAGAGTAGTGAGTAGTGAGTGCAGAGTAGTGTGTAGTGAGTGCAGAGTAGTGAGTAGTGAGTGCAGAGTAGTGAGCGCAGAGTAGTGAGTAGTGTGTAGGGAGTGCAGAGTAGTGAGTAGTGAGTAGTGATTGCAGAGTAGTGAGTGCATAGTAGTGAATAGTGAGTGCAGAGCAGTGAGTGCAGATTAGTGGGTAGTGAGTAGGGAGTGCAGAGTAGTGAGTAGTGAGTGCAGAGTAGTGAGTGCAGAGTAGTGAGTGCAGAGTAGTGAGTGCAGAGTAGTGAGTAGTGAGTGCAGAGTAGTGAGTGCAGAGTAGTGAGTAGTGAGTGCAGAGTAGTGAGTAGTGAGTGCAGAGTAGTGAGTGCAGAGTAGTGAGTAGTGAGTGCAGAGTAGTGAGTGCAGAGTAGTGAGTGCAGAGTACAGAGTGAGTGTGCAGAGTGAGTGTGCAGAGTGAGTGTGCAGAGTAGTGAGTGCAGAGTAGTGAGTGCAGAGTAGTGAGTGCAGAGTAGTGAGTGCAGAGTAGTGAGTGCAGAGTAGTCAGTAGTGAGTGCAGAGTAGTGAGTAGTGAGTAGTGAGTGCAGAGTAGTGTGTAGTGAGTGCAGAGTAGTGAGTGCAGAGTAGTGAGTAGTGAGTGCAGAGTAGTGAGTGCAGAGTAGTGAGTAGTGAGTGCAGAGTAGTGAGCGCAGAGTAGTGAGTAGTGTGTAGTGACTGCAGAGTAGTGAGTGCAGAGTAGTGAGTGCAGAGTAGTGAGTGCAGAGTAGTGAGTAGTGAGTGCAGAGTAGTGAGTGCAGAGTAGTGAGTGCAGGGTGCAGAGTGAGTGTGCAGAGTGAGTGTGCAGAGTGAGTGTGCAGAGTGAGTGTGCAGAGTAGTGAGTGCAGAGTAGTGAGTGCAGAGTAGTGAGTAGTGAGTGCAGAGTAGTGAGTAGTGAGTGCAGAGTAGTGAGTGCAGAGTAGTGAGTAGTGAGTGCAGAGTAGTGAGTGCAGAGTAGTGAGTAGTGAGTGCAGAGTAGTGAGTAGTGAGTGCAGAGTAGTGAGTGCAGAGTAGTGAGTAGTGAGCGCAGAGTAGTGAGTGCAGAGTAGTGAGTAGTGTGTAGTAAGTGCAGAGTAGTGAGTGCAGAGTAGTGAGTGCAGAGTAGTGAGTGCAGAGTAGTGAGTGCAGAGTAGTGAGTGCAGGGTGCAGAGTGAGTGTGCAGAGTGAGAGTGCAGAGTGAGTGTGCAGAGTGAGTGTGCAGAGTAGTGAGTGCAGAGTAGTGAGTGCAGAGTAGTGAGTGCAAGGTAGTGAGTAGTGAGTGCAGAGTAGGGAGTAGTGAGTGCAGAGTAGTGAGTGCAGAGTAGTGAGTGCAGAGTAGTGAGTAGTGAGTGCAGAGTAGTCAGTGCAGAGTATTCAGTGCAGAGTAGTCAGTAGTGAATGGGGAGTAGTGAATGCAGAGTAGTGAGTAGTGAGTAGTGAGTGCAGAGTAGTGAGTGCAGAGTAGTGAGTAGTGAGTGCAGAGTAGTGAGTGCAGAGTAGTGAGTGCAGAGTAGTGAGTAGTGAGTGCAGAGTAGTGAGTGCAGAGTAGTGAGTGCAGAGTAGTGAGTAGTGAGTGCAGAGTAGTGAGTGCAGAGTAGTGAGTAGTGAGTGCAGAGTAGTGAGTGCAGAGTAGTGAGTGCAGAGTAGTCAGTAGTGAGTGTGGAGTAGTGAGTAGGGAGTGCAGAGTAGTGAGTAGTGAGTGCAGAGTAGTGAGTGCAGAGTAGTGAGCAGTGAGTGCAGAGTAGTGAGTGCAGAGTAGTGAGTGCAGAGTAGTGAGTAGTGAGTGCAGAGTAGTGAGTAGTAAGGGCAGAGGAAGTGAGTAGTGAGTGCAGAGTAGTGAGTGCAGAGTAGTGAGTGCAGAGTAGTGAGTGCAGAGTAGTGAGTAGTGATTGCAGAGTAGTGAGTGCAGAGTAGTGAGTGCAGAGTGCAGAGTGAGTGTGCAGAGTGAGTGTGCAGAGTGAGTGTGCAGAGTAGTGAGTGCAGAGTAGTGAGTGCAGAGTAGTGAGTGCAGAGTAGTGAGTGCAGAGTAGTCAGTAGTGAGTGCAGAGTAGTGAGTAGTGAGTAGTGAGTGCAGAGTAGTGTGTAGTGAGTGGTGAGTGCAGAGTAGTGAGTGCAGAGTAGTGAGTGCAGAGTAGTGAGTAATGAGTAGTGAGTGCAGAGTAGTGAGTAGTGAGTGCAGAGTAGTGAGTAGTGAGTGCAGAGTAGTGAGTGCAGAGTAGTGAGTAGTGAGTGCAGAGTAGTGAGTGCAGAGTAGTGAGTAGTGAGTGCAGAGTAGTGAGTAGTGAGTGCAGAGTAGTGAGTGCAGAGTAGTGAGTAGTGAGCGCAGAGTAGTGAGCGCAGAGTAGTGAGTAGTGAGTAGTGTGTAGTGAGTGCAGAGTAGTGAGTGCAGAGTAGTGAGTGCAGAGTAGTGAGTGCAGAGTAGTGAGTAGTGAGTGCAGAGTAGTGAGTGCAGAGTAGTGAGTGCAGAGTAGTGAGTGCAGGGTGCAGAGTGAGTGTGCAGAGTGAGTGTGCAGAGTGAGTGTGCAGAGTAGTGAGTGCAGAGTAGTGAGTGCAGAGTAGTGAGTGCAGAGTAGTGAGTGCAGAGTAGTCAGTAGTGAGTGTGGAGTAGGGAGTAGGGAGTGCAGAGTAGTGAGTAGTGAGTGCAGAGTAGTGAGTGCAGAGTAGTGAGCAGTGAGTGCAGAGTAGTGAGTGCAGAGTAGTGAGTAGTGAGTAGTGAGTGCAGAGTAGTGAGTAGTAAGTGCGGAGTAGTGAGTGCAGAGTAGTGAGTGCAGAGTAGTGAGTGCAGGGTGCAGAGTGAGTGTGCAGAGTGAGTGTGCAGAGTGAGTGTGCAGAGTAGTGAGTGCAGAGTAGTGAGTGCAGAGTAGTGAGTAGTGAGTGCAGAGTAGTGAGTGCAGAGTAGTGAGCAGTGAGTGCAGAGTAGTGAGTGCAGAGTAGTGAGTGCAGAGTAGTGAGTAGTGAGTGCAGAGTAGTGAGTAGTAAGTGCAGAGGAAGTGAGTAGTGAGTGCAGAGTAGTGAGTGCAGAGTAGTGAGTAGTGAGTGCAGAGTAGTGAGTGCAGAGTAGGGAGTAGTGAGTGCAGAGTAGTGAGTGCAGAGTAGTGAGTGCAGAGTAACGAGTGCAGAGTAGTGAGTAGTGAGTAGTGAGTGCAGAGAAGTGAGTAGTGAGTGCAGAGTAGTGAGTAGTGAGTGCAGAGTAGTGAGTGCATAGTAGTGAGTAGTGAGTGCAGAGTAGTGAGTGCAGAGTAGTGGGTAGTGAGTAGTGAGTGCTGAGTAGTGAGTAGTGAGTGCAGAGTAGTGAGTAGTGAATAGTGAGTGCAGAGTGTGAGTGTGCAGAGTGAGTGTGCAGAGTGAGTGTGCAGAGTGAGTGTGCAGAGTAGTGAGTGCAGAGTAGTGAGTGCAGAGTAGTGAGTAGAGAGTGCAGAGTAGTGAGTGCAGAGTAGTGAGTGCAGAGTAGTGAGTGCAGAGTAGTCAGTAGTGAGTGCAGAGTAGTGAGTAGTGAGTGCAGAGTAGTGTGTAGTGAGTGGTGAGTGCAGAGTAGTGAGTTCAGAGTAGTGAGTGCAGAGTAGTGAGTAATGAGTAGTGAGTGCAGAGTAGTGAGTAGTGAGTGCAGAGTAGTGAGTAGTGAGTGCAGAGTAGTGAGTGTAGAGTAGTGAGTAGTGAGTGCAGAGTAGTGAGTGCAGAGTAGTGAGTGCAGAGTAGTGAGTAGTGAGTGCAGAGTAGTGAGTGCAGAGTAGTGAGTAGTGAGTGCAGAGTAGTGAGTAGTGAGTGCAGAGTAGTGAGTGCAAGGTAGTGAGTAGTGAGTGCAGAGTAGGGAGTAGTGAGTGCAGAGTAGTGAGTGCAGAGTAGTGAGTAATGAGTGCAGAGTAGTCAGTGCAGAGTATTCAGTGCAGAGTAGTCAGTAGTGAGTGGGGAGTAGTGAATGCAGAGTAGTGAGTAGTGAGTAGTGAGTGCAGAGTAGTGAGTAGTGAGTGCAGAGTAGTGAGTAGTGAGTGCAGAGTAGTGAGTGCAGAGTAGTGAGTGCAGAGTAGTGAGTAGTGAGTGCAGAGTAGTGAGTGCAGAGTAGTGAGTGCAGAGTAGTGAGTGCAGAGTAGTGAGTGCAGAGTAGTGAGTGCAGAGTAGTGAGTAGTGAGTGCAGAGTAGTGAGTGCAGAGTAGTGAGTAGTGAGTGCAGAGTAGTAAGTGCAGAGTAGCGAGTGCAGAGTAGTGAGTGCAGAGTAGTGAGTAGTGAGTGCAGAGTAGTGAGTGCAGAGTAGTGAGTGCAGAGTGCAGAGTGAGTGTGCAGAGTGAGTGTGCAGAGTGAGTGTGCAGAGTAGTGAGTGCAGAGTAGTGAGTGCGGAGTAGTGAGTAGTGAGTGCAGAGTAGTGAGTGCAGAGTAGTGAGTGCAGAGTAGTGAGTGCAGAGTAGTCAGTAGTGAGTGCAGAGTAGTGAGTAGTGAGTAGTGAGTGCAGAGTAGTGGGTAGTGAGTGGTGAGTGCAGAGTAGTGAGTAATGAGTAGTGAGTAATGAGTAGTGAGTGCAGAGTAGTGAGTAGTGAGTGCAGAGTAGTGAGTAGTGAGTGCAGAGTAGTGAGTGCAGAGTAGTGAGTAGTGAGTGCAGAGTAGTGAGTGCAGAGTAGTGAGTAGTGAGTGCAGAGTAGTGAGTGCAGAGTAGTGAGTAGTGAGTGCAGAGTAGTGAGTGCAGAGTAGTGAGTAGTGAGTGCAGAGTAGTGAGCGCAGAGTAGTGAGTAGTGTGTAGTGAGTGCAGAGTAGTGAGTGCAGAGTAGTGAGTGCAGAGTAGTGAGTGCAGAGTAGTGAGTAGTGAGTGCAGAGTAGTGAGTGCAGAGTAGTGAGTGCAGAGTAGTGAGTGCAGGGTGCAGAGTGAGTGTGCAGAGTGAGTTTGCAGATTGAGTGTGCAGAGTGAGTGTGCAGAGTAGTGAGTGCAGAGTAGTGAGTGCAGGGTAGTGAGTAGTGAGTGCAGAGTAGTGAGTGCAGAGTAGTGAGTGCAGAGTAGTGAGTGCAGAGTAGTCAGTAGTGAGTGTGGAGTAGGGAGTGCAGAGTAGTGAGTAGTGAGTGCAGAGTAGTGAGTGCAGAGTAGTGAGCAGTGAGTGCAGAGTAGTGAGTGCAGAGTAGTGAGTGCAGAGTAGTGAGTAGTGAGTAGTGAGTGCAGAGTAGTGAGTAGTAAGTGCGGAGTAGTGAGTGCAGAGTAGTGAGTGCAGAGTAGTGAGTGCAGGGTGCAGAGTGAGTGTGCAGAGTGAGTGTGCAGAGTGAGTGTGCAGAGTGAGTGTGCAGAGTAGTGAGTGCAGAGTAGTGAGTGCAGAGTAGTGAGTAGTGAGTGCAGAGTAGTGAGTGCAGAGTAGTGAGTGCAGAGTAGTCAGTAGTGAGTGTGGAGTAGTGAGTAGGGAGTGCAGAGTAGTGAGTAGTGAGTGCAGAGTAGTGAGTGCAGAGTAGTGAGCAGTGAGTGCAGAGTAGTGAGTGCAGAGTAGTGAGTGCAGAGTAGTGAGTAGTGAGTGCAGAGTAGTGAGTAGTAAGGGCAGAGGAAGTGAGTAGTGAGTGCAGAGTAGTGAGTGCAGAGTAGTGAGTGCAGAGTAGTGAGTGCAGAGTAGTGAGTAGTGATTGCAGAGTAGTGAGTGCAGAGTAGTGAGTGCAGAGTGCAGAGTGAGTGTGCAGAGTGAGTGTGCAGAGTGAGTGTGCAGAGTAGTGAGTGCAGAGTAGTGAGTGCAGAGTAGTGAGTGCAGAGTAGTGAGTGCAGAGTAGTCAGTAGTGAGTGCAGAGTAGTGAGTAGTGAGTAGTGAGTGCAGAGTAGTGTGTAGTGAGTGGTGAGTGCAGAGTAGTGAGTGCAGAGTAGTGAGTGCAGAGTAGTGAGTAATGAGTAGTGAGTGCAGAGTAGTGAGTAGTGAGTGCAGAGTAGTGAGTAGTGAGTGCAGAGTAGTGAGTGCAGAGTAGTGAGTAGTGAGTGCAGAGTAGTGAGTGCAGAGTAGTGAGTAGTGAGTGCAGAGTAGTGAGTAGTGAGTGCAGAGTAGTGAGTGCAGAGTAGTGAGTAGTGAGCGCAGAGTAGTGAGCGCAGAGTAGTGAGTAGTGAGTAGTGTGTAGTGAGTGCAGAGTAGTGAGTGCAGAGTAGTGAGTGCAGAGTAGTGAGTGCAGAGTAGTGAGTAGTGAGTGCAGAGTAGTGAGTGCAGAGTAGTGAGTGCAGAGTAGTGAGTGCAGGGTGCAGAGTGAGTGTGCAGAGTGAGTGTGCAGAGTGAGTGTGCAGAGTGAGTGTGCAGAGTAGTGAGTGCAGAGTAGTGAGTGCAGAGTAGTGAGTGCAGAGTAGTGAGTGCAGAGTAGTCAGTAGTGAGTGTGGAGTAGGGAGTAGGGAGTGCAGAGTAGTGAGTAGTGAGTGCAGAGTAGTGAGTGCAGAGTAGTGAGCAGTGAGTGCAGAGTAGTGAGTGCAGAGTAGTGAGTAGTGAGTAGTGAGTGCAGAGTAGTGAGTAGTAAGTGCGGAGTAGTGAGTGCAGAGTAGTGAGTGCAGAGTAGTGAGTGCAGGGTGCAGAGTGAGTGTGCAGAGTGAGTGTGCAGAGTGAGTGTGCAGAGTAGTGAGTGCAGAGTAGTGAGTGCAGAGTAGTGAGTAGTGAGTGCAGAGTAGTGAGTGCAGAGTAGTGAGTGCAGAGTAGTGAGTGCAGAGTAGTCAGTAGTGAGTGTGGAGTAGTGAGTAGGGAGTGCAGAGTAGTGAGTAGTGAGTGCAGAGTAGTGAGTGCAGAGTAGTGAGCAGTGAGTGCAGAGTAGTGAGTGCAGAGTAGTGAGTGCAGAGTAGTGAGTGCAGAGTAGTGAGTAGTAAGTGCAGAGGAAGTGAGTAGTGAGTGCAGAGTAGTGAGTGCAGAGTAGTGAGTAGTGAGTGCAGAGTAGTGAGTGCAGAGTAGGGAGTAGTGAGTGCAGAGTAGTGAGTGCAGAGTAGTGAGTGCAGAGTAACGAGTGCAGAGTAGTGAGTAGTGAGTAGTGAGTGCAGAGAAGTGAGTAGTGAGTGCAGAGTAGTGAGTAGTGAGTAGTGAGTGCAGAGTAGTGAGTGCATAGTAGTGAGTAGTGAGTGCAGAGTAGTGAGTGCAGAGTAGTGGGTAGTGAGTAGTGAGTGCTGAGTAGTGAGTAGTGAGTGCAGAGTAGTGAGTAGTGAATAGTGAGTGCAGAGTGTGAGTGTGCAGAGTGAGTGTGCAGAGTGAGTGTGCAGAGTGAGTGTGCAGAGTAGTGAGTGCAGAGTAGTGAGTGCAGAGTAGTGAGTAGAGAGTGCAGAGTAGTGAGTGCAGAGTAGTGAGTGCAGAGTAGTGAGTGCAGAGTAGTCAGTAGTGAGTGCAGAGTAGTGAGTAGTGAGTGCAGAGTAGTGTGTAGTGAGTGGTGAGTGCAGAGTAGTGAGTTCAGAGTAGTGAGTGCAGAGTAGTGAGTAATGAGTAGTGAGTGCAGAGTAGTGAGTAGTGAGTGCAGAGTAGTGAGTAGTGAGTGCAGAGTAGTGAGTGTAGAGTAGTGAGTAGTGAGTGCAGAGTAGTGAGTGCAGAGTAGTGAGTGCAGAGTAGTGAGTAGTGAGTGCAGAGTAGTGAGTGCAGAGTAGTGAGTAGTGAGTGCAGAGTAGTGAGTAGTGAGTGCAGAGTAGTGAGTGCAAGGTAGTGAGTAGTGAGTGCAGAGTAGGGAGTAGTGAGTGCAGAGTAGTGAGTGCAGAGTAGTGAGTAATGAGTGCAGAGTAGTCAGTGCAGAGTATTCAGTGCAGAGTAGTCAGTAGTGAGTGGGGAGTAGTGAATGCAGAGTAGTGAGTAGTGAGTAGTGAGTGCAGAGTAGTGAGTAGTGAGTGCAGAGTAGTGAGTAGTGAGTGCAGAGTAGTGAGTGCAGAGTAGTGAGTGCAGAGTAGTGAGTAGTGAGTGCAGAGTAGTGAGTGCAGAGTAGTGAGTGCAGAGTAGTGAGTGCAGAGTAGTGAGTGCAGAGTAGTGAGTGCAGAGTAGTGAGTAGTGAGTGCAGAGTAGTGAGTGCAGAGTAGTGAGTAGTGAGTGCAGAGTAGTAAGTGCAGAGTAGCGAGTGCAGAGTAGTGAGTGCAGAGTAGTGAGTAGTGAGTGCAGAGTAGTGAGTGCAGAGTAGTGAGTGCAGAGTGCAGAGTGAGTGTGCAGAGTGAGTGTGCAGAGTGAGTGTGCAGAGTAGTGAGTGCAGAGTAGTGAGTGCGGAGTAGTGAGTAGTGAGTGCAGAGTAGTGAGTGCAGAGTAGTGAGTGCAGAGTAGTGAGTGCAGAGTAGTCAGTAGTGAGTGCAGAGTAGTGAGTAGTGAGTAGTGAGTGCAGAGTAGTGGGTAGTGAGTGGTGAGTGCAGAGTAGTGAGTAATGAGTAGTGAGTAATGAGTAGTGAGTGCAGAGTAGTGAGTAGTGAGTGCAGAGTAGTGAGTAGTGAGTGCAGAGTAGTGAGTGCAGAGTAGTGAGTAGTGAGTGCAGAGTAGTGAGTGCAGAGTAGTGAGTAGTGAGTGCAGAGTAGTGAGTGCAGAGTAGTGAGTAGTGAGTGCAGAGTAGTGAGTGCAGAGTAGTGAGTAGTGAGTGCAGAGTAGTGAGCGCAGAGTAGTGAGTAGTGTGTAGTGAGTGCAGAGTAGTGAGTGCAGAGTAGTGAGTGCAGAGTAGTGAGTGCAGAGTAGTGAGTAGTGAGTGCAGAGTAGTGAGTGCAGAGTAGTGAGTGCAGAGTAGTGAGTGCAGGGTGCAGAGTGAGTGTGCAGAGTGAGTTTGCAGATTGAGTGTGCAGAGTGAGTGTGCAGAGTAGTGAGTGCAGAGTAGTGAGTGCAGGGTAGTGAGTAGTGAGTGCAGAGTAGTGAGTGCAGAGTAGTGAGTGCAGAGTAGTGAGTGCAGAGTAGTCAGTAGTGAGTGTGGAGTAGGGAGTGCAGAGTAGTGAGTAGTGAGTGCAGAGTAGTGAGTGCAGAGTAGTGAGCAGTGAGTGCAGAGTAGTGAGTGCAGAGTAGTGAGTGCAGAGTAGTGAGTAGTGAGTAGTGAGTGCAGAGTAGTGAGTAGTAAGTGCGGAGTAGTGAGTGCAGAGTAGTGAGTGCAGAGTAGTGAGTGCAGGGTGCAGAGTGAGTGTGCAGAGTGAGTGTGCAGAGTGAGTGTGCAGAGTAGTGAGTGCAGAGTAGTGAGTGCAGAGTAGTGAGTAGTGAGTGCAGAGTAGTGAGTGCAGAGTAGTGAGTGCAGAGTAGTCAGTAGTGAGTGTGGAGTAGTGAGTAGGGAGTGCAGAGTAGTGAGTAGTGAGTGCAGAGTAGTGAGTGCAGAGTAGTGAGCAGTGAGTGCAGAGTAGTGAGTGCAGAGTAGTGAGTGCAGAGTAGTGAGTAGTGAGTGCAGAGTAGTGAGTAGTAAGTGCAGTGGAAGTGAGTAGTGAGTGCAGAGTAGTGAGTGCAGAGTAGTGAGTAGTGAGTGCAGAGTAGTGAGTGCAGAGTAGGGAGTAGTGAGTGCAGAGTAGTGAGTGCAGACTAGTGAGTGCAGAGTAGCGAGTGCAGAGTAGTGAGTAGTGAGTGCAGAGTAGTGAGTAGTGAGTGCAGAGTAGTGAGTAGTGAGTGCTGAGTAGTGAGTGCATAGTAGTGAGTAGTGAGTGCAGAGTAGTGAATGCAGAGTAGTGGGTAGTGAGTAGTGAGTGCTGAGTAGTGAGTGCAGAGTAGTGAGTAGTGAATAGTGAGTGCAGAGTGTGAGTGTGCAGAGTGAGTGTGCAGAGTGAGTGTGCAGAGTAGTGAGTGCAGAGTAGTGAGTGCAGAGTAGTGAGTGCAGAGTAGTGAGTAGTGAGTGCAGAGTAGTGAGTAGTGAGTGCAGAGTAGTGAGTGCAAGGTAGTGAGTAGTGAGTGCAGAGTAGTGAGTAGTGAGTGCAGAGTAGTGAGTGCAGAGTAGTGAGTGCAGAGTAGTGAGTGAAGAGTGAGTGTGCAGAGTGAGTGTGCAGAGTGAGTGTGCAGAGTGAGTGTGCAGAGTAGTGAGTGCAGAGTAGTGAGTGCAGAGTAGTGAGTGCAGAGTAGTCAGTGCAGAGTAGTCAGTGCAGAGTAGTCAGTAGTGAGTGCGGAGTAGTGAGTGCAGAGTAGTGAGTAGTGAGTGCAGAGTAGTGAGTGCAGAGTAGTGAGTATTGAGTGCAGAGTAGTGAGTGCAGAGTAGTGAGTAGGGAGTGCAGAGTAGTGAGTAGTGAGTAGTGAGTGCAGAGTAGTGAGTGCAGAGTAGTGAGCAGTGAGTGCAGAGTAGTGAGTGCAGAGTAGTGAGTGCAGACTAGTGAGTAGTGAGTGCAGAGTAGTGCGTAGTAAGTGCAGAGGAAGTGTTGGACACGGCCTCGTGGCGTGGTCCGGCCCCGTCCGCATGAAGGGCCCGGGACGACATCGGCCCTCCATTCACCGGCTATCGACCCCCCTGACACGCACATTCACGAACCATCGGCGCGAGCAGCCTCCCGGGCCACCTACAGCTCTCCCCCTCCCTGGTACCCCGGCAGGACCTGCTCGCCAACGCTGCCAGCCTGGCACCCTGACCAGGCCACCCTTTCCGGCCCGACTCCATCTTGGGACCCTCACGCCCAGAACACATGGCCGCAGCCATCCCGGGCCCGACCCCAGCGAAGCCCAGACATCGAGGCACCAGGATCCTCCCAGGTGGTAAAGTGGCCACTCGAGCAGACCCCGGAGGAGGAGAGTTTTGATGGGCCTGCCACCGCCCCGGACGCCTGGTATCGATCACTCTCCCGGCTCCCTGGGCGCTGGCTCCGCCCCCCTGCTGGGTGTCTGGACACCTTCATCCCGGCTCCTCTGACCCCCAGGCGTGAGTGTCCGGACATCAAAGCCCTCCAGTCCTATATCTGGGCCAGCCCCGGATCAAGACGGCAGTTGTATCTGGAGTCGAAGCCCTGCTGACCTCGTTGCGGCTGATCCTGATCTTAACTCCTGCACATGGAACTATCTTCGAGGCCCTGCTGACGCTGTCGCGGCCTGACCAAGCTGAACTATCTTCGAGGCCCTGCTGACGCTGTCGCGGCCTGTCCAAGCGGAACCACCTTCGAGGCCCTGCTGACGCTGTCGCGGCCTGTCCAAGCTGAACTATCTTCGAGGCCCTGCTGACGCTGTCGCGGCCTGTCCAAGCTGAACCACCTTCGAGGCCCTGCTGACGCTGTCGCGGCCTGAACCCGTGAACTATCCACGCACCAGTGGGTGCCAAGACTGTCCCGCTACCCCCTTTCCCCCGAGACCACGACATTACGGATCCCTCGATCCTTGCCGCTACCCTGCCAAGAACTTGCTTTGAAAACTTATATAAAGATTCTTGTGAACATCCTTCCTGTGTGGTGTCTATCTGTAAGTAGTGTGATTGCTCTGCTGGTACGATTGTAGGAGAGGAGCCTCGCCGAGGAGGCCTCCCTACGGCGCTCGGCCTATTCCATACAGAGAGGTGGGCCTCGGGGCGGACAGTCAGACACCTTCTGTCTCCCCTGGGGTCGCCCTTCCAACATTGGTGGCAAGCGACGGGATCCGAGCCCACGCAAATCGTACAGCGAGTAACACGTCACTACTGACAGAGACCCACAGCCATGATGACTACTAAGGAAGCCGGAACGACCGCAGAATTCCAGAAAGACCTGTTAGAGGAATATACCCATAAAGAACTTAAACAATTTTGCAAAGACTTGGGTATCGCTACCACTGGACTAAGTACAAAGGACGATTTCAAAGAAGCGCTGCAAACCTGGGTGGAGTCCAGAGAAACCCCACCCCAACCGAACGATGACATTGTCCGAGAAGTACCCGTGAGTACCGTCATAGCCCCCATAGAGGAAAGAACCGCCAACAGGGACCCGGGCCTCTCCCACGAAGATGCCCGGGAGCGAGAGAGGAGTCGGCTCCATGAACTAGAGTTAGCCCGACTCCGGCTGGACGGAGAACTCCAATTAGCAGAAAAGAAAATGGCCCTTGAACAACTGCGATTAGAGGGAGATCTGGAAGAGAGGCGGCGGCAAAGAGAATTGGAAGAAAAAAAACTCGCGTACGAACACGAGCGTGGCCTTAAAGAACTCGAAATCAAAGCCAAACTCGAAGAAGCTGGCGCCACGGTAGCCCGGAACCCCTCACCTCCTGCCGACCCAAAGGTCCACATCCCGAAGGATATCGTCAAGGAGTACTACAAGAATGACGATATCCAGCAATGGTTCAAGGCGTACGAAGTTGCCATGACCGCGCACCGCATTCCGCGATCAGACTGGGGTGCCGGCTTATGGGGGAGATTCGTCAGCGAAGGAAGAGACACCCTGCTGGAGCTGGCCGACAACGTAATGTCCTCCTATGACCACATGAAGGACGCCCTACTTGTCCGGTATGGCCTCACCCCCGAGATGTACCGGCAGAGATTCAGAGACTGCAAGAAAATCCCCGGCACCACGTGGGTCGAGTACGTGAACTTTTATAGCAGGGCCCTGGAAGGATGGATAAAGGGCAGCAAAGTGTCCACCTACGAGCAGCTGTTCGACCTCATCGTTTGGGAGCACCTCTCCAACAACTGCTACGTCGAGCTCCGACAGCATCTACTCGACAGCAAGCTAACCGAGCCCCGGAAACTCGCCGTCGAGGCAGATCGATGGGTGAGCACCCGGGTCCCCCGAACACCGATAGGAGAACCCGGTCAGGGCGGCCGGGGGCACCCCCGCCAGCGGGGTGGCGGAGGAGGACAGAACCCGAGCCGAAGCTTCCCGCCGGCCTCGGGCCGGGGTCCCCCCCCAAAGAATCCCCCGAGTAACGCTTCGCCGTCCCTGAAGAGGGACCCCCCAGCACGGCCGGGGCCCCACCCGAACATTACTTGCCACAGATGCCAGCGGACCGGTCACTATGCCAGTGACCCCCTCTGCCCCATGAACCAGCGTCCCGGCACCACGGGGCCTCCGACCCGCCAGTTCGCTGCTGCAGCACTGGGAGAAGAGAGAGAAGAAGACGTAGAGGTCTACGAGGAAGACCAAATGGAGTATGAACCGGCCGCCATGGCCCTAGCCTGCTTGGGCAATAGAGACCTGGTACCCCAGGCCCCGCTACCGAGCAACACTCGAAAATACCGTCAGTGGGTCCACATCAATGAACGACGGACCGAAGCCCTCCGGGACACGGGAGCCAGTGTGACGGCCGTCCGCTGCCACTTGGTGACCCCCGAACAGATCATCCCGAACGTACGCTGCCCCGTGAGGGCCGCCGACAACTCAGAAACTCTATGCCAGATGGCCCGAATTCCCTTCGAATGCGGGGGAGTGTCGGGCACCCTCAAGGTGACCGTCCGGGACGACGCCCCCGTGGACTGCCTCCTTGGGAACGACCTCGAGAGCTCCCCCTGGGCCCAAGTCGAGCGGAGAGAGCACCTAGGAATGATGGGATTACCAGAGTGGGTCTGTGCGACGACCCGATCTATGGCAGCCCGAGCCCCGGCATCGACCGAGGCCGCCCCGACCGAGGAGCCGGAGTGGCCCGAGCCACCGCCCTCTGCCATCCCCGAAGAATGCGACTCCGAGACCAGGCCCTCGGAGCCCGGAGACCACCACGAGCTCAGCGACATCCCCGGACAAGCCCAATGGCGCCAAGAGGGTGGTCCCACTCGAGAACAGTTTCGGCAGGAACAGAAGACCTGCCCTTCCCTCGAGGGGACCCGCCAACAAGCCACTGCCCAAGCTACCGGGGACACCTCAGGGTCCCACTGGGTCTACTGGGACCACGACCTCCTATATAGCGAACAGAAAATTGCCGAGCTGGGGGCCAGCCGAGTGCTAGTGGTTCCCCTGCGATTCAGAGACTTCCTTTTGAACCTGGCGCACGATGTGCCCCTCGCAGGGCACCTGGGGCAGGACAAAACTTACAGCCGCCTGGTGACCCATTTCTACTGGCCCAAAATGCGCACTGATGTACATAACCACTGCCGCACCTGCCCGACATGCCAAGCCAGCGGAAAGAGCGGAGGGAAGGTGAAGGCCCCGCTCCAACCCTTTCCAGTCGTAACCACCCCCTTCGAGCGAGTGGGAATAGACATTGTGGGGCCCCTGGACCCTCAAACCTCACAAGGGCATCGCTTCATACTTGTCCTGGTGGACCACGCCACCCGCTATCCTGAGGCCATCCCCCTCAGAACAATCACCGCTCCCGTGGTGGGGCGGGCCTTGATGGGGATCTTCTCCCGAGTAGGATTCCCCCGGGAGGTCGGGAGCGATCGGGGCACGAACTTTATATCTAAATATATGCGGTCCCTGTGGCAACAGTGCGGGGTCACATACAAGTTCACCACCCCGTATCATCCCCAAGGGAATGGACTTGTGGAGCGGTTCAACCGGACACTCAAGGGGATGATACAGGGCCTAGAAGAGCCACTACGACGCAGATGGGATGTCCTGCTGCCCTGCCTCATGTTTGCCTATACGGAGGTACAACAGAAATCCCTGGGGTTCAGCCCCTTTGAACTCTTGTACGGACACCCTGTCCGAGGTCCGCTCAGCCTGGTCAAAGAGGGCTGGGAAACTACCGTCCAAGACGCACCACCGGATGTCTACCGGTACCTCCTGACCCTCCGAAACCAGACTCGGAAGTTCCGGGCCCTTGCAGAGGCCAACCTGGAGGCCAGTCAGGAGGACATGAAACGCTGGTGCGACCAGCACTCCTCCTCCATCGAGTTCGAGCCGGGCCAGCGGGTCTGGGTCATGTCCCCGGTCGAACCCTGTGCCCTCCAGGACAAATGGTCGGGGCCCTTCAAGGTGATCGAGCGCAAGAGCCCCGTCCCTTACCTCGTGGATATGGAGTCTCCCCGGAACCCCCTCCGGGTTCTGCACGCCAACCGGCTCAAACCTCATTTTGCCCGCACCGAACTGAGCCTGCTACTCGCTACCGACGATGGGACCGAAGACGACTCCGAGCCCTTGCCCGACCTCCTAAAGTGCACTGAGAAAGACGGCTCCGTCGAAGGGATCTCTCTCTCCCCCGACCTGACCCCCGCACAGCGCCGAGACTGTCACGAGCTGTTGGGACAATTCACAGATCTGTTCTCCCTCACCCCCGGGGTTACCCAATGGTGTGTCCACGATGTCGACACCGGGGACAGTCAGCCAGTACGACACCGGGCCTACCGGGTCCCCGACCGAGTTAGGGCCTGCATCCAGACGGAGGTCACCAAGATGCTGGCCCTGGGGGTAGTTGAACCCTCCGACAGTCCCTGGGCCAGCCCAGTGGTCCTGGTCCCCAAGGCCGCCGCACCTGGCACCCCGCCAGAACTCTGGTTTTGCGTCGACTACCGGGGGCTGAATGCTGTTACGAGAACCGACGCACATCCCATCCCCCGGGCCGATGAACTGATCGACCGCCTGGGGGCTGCCAAGTACCTCAGTACCTTCGACCTCACCGCCGGGTATTGGCAGATCGGCCTCACCCCTGGCGCCCAGGAGCGCTCCGCCTTCTCCACACCCGACGGCCACTTCCAGTTCAAGGTGATGCCCTTCGGCATGAAAAACGCCCCGGCCACCTTCCAGAGACTAGTAAACAAGGTACTGGCGGGGCTGGAAGAGTTCAGTGCCGCCTACCTAGACGACATTGCGGTCTACAGCCTCCACTGGGCTGAGCACCTGAAACACCTCTGGGAAGTCCTGACCGCCCTTCGCCGGGCCGGGCTAACTGTAAAGGCCAGCAAGTGCCAGATAGGCCAAGGGTCCGTGACCTATCTGGGACACCAAGTGGGGAGCGGCCAAGTGGCTCCCCTCCAACCCAAGATCGACGCCATCCTAGCCTGGGAACCCCCGGTCAACCAAACCGCCGTCCAAGCCTTCCTGGGGCTCACGGGGTACTATCGGCGTTTTATCAAGAACTATGGGAGCATTGTGGGCCCCCTCACAGAACTGACCTCGAAGAACCGGCCCCAAAAAGTGCAGTGGACACCCCCGTGTCAGGTGGCCTTCGAGACCTTGAAAGCAGCCATGTGTACCGCCCCTGTGCTCCAGGCCCCCGACTACAGCCGAGAGTTTGTGGTCCAGACCGATGCCTCGGAGCACGGCATCGGGGCGGTCCTATCACAAATGGACTCCGCGGGAACTGACCATCCTGTGGCCTTCATCAGCCGGCGGCTGCTGGCCCGAGAGCAGCGATGGAGCACCATCGAGAGAGAAGCCTTCGCTGTTGTGTGGGCCCTCAAGAAACTCAGGGCCTACCTCTTCGGCACCCACTTCCGGGTGCAGACTGACCACCGGCCCCTAAGGTGGCTGATGCACATGCGTGGCGAAAATCCCAAACTGCTGCGATGGTCCATCTCCCTCCAAGGCATGGATTTCACTGTGGAGCATCGCCCTGGCAGTGACCACGCCAACGCTGACGGCCTGTCCCGGTTTTTCCGCCTCGACGAAGAGAGCCCCCAGGAAGATGGGTGACTCTCCCCGCCTTCAGCTGGAGGGGACGTGTGTTGGACACGGCCTCGCCCCGGGACGACATCGGCCCTCCATTCACCGGCTATCGACCCCCCTGACACGCACATTCACAAACCATCGGCGCGAGCAGCCTCCCGGGCCAACTACAGCTCTCCCCCTCCCTGGTACCCCGGCAGGACCTGCTCGCCAACGCTGCCAGCCTGGCACCCTGACCAGGCCACCCTTTCCGGCCCGACTCCATCTTGGGACCCTCACGCCCGGAACACGTGGCCGCAGCCATCCCGGGCCCGACCCCAGCGAAGCCCAGACATCGAGGCACCAGGATCCTCCCAGGTGGTAAAGTGGCCACTCGACCAGACCCCGGAGGAGGAGAGTCTCGATGGGCCTGCCACCGCCCCGGACGCCTGGTATCGATCACTCTCCCGGCTCCCTGGGCGCTGGCTCCGCCCCCCTGCCGGGTGTCTGGACACCTTCATCCCGGCTCCTCTGACCCCCAGGCGCGAGGGTCCGGACATCAAAGCCCTCCAGTCCTATATCTGGGCCAGCCCCGGATCAAGACGGCAGTTGTATCTGGAGTCGAAGCCCTGCTGACCTCGTCGCGGCTGATCCTGATCTTAACTCCTGCACATGGAACTATCTTCGAGGCCCTGCTGACGCTGTCGCGGCCTGACCAAGCTGAACTATCTTCGAGGCCCTGCTGACGCTGTCGCGGCCTGTCCAAGCGGAACCACCTTCGAGGCCCTGCTGACGCTGTCGCGGCCTGTCCAAGCTGAACTATCTTCGAGGCCCTGCTGACGCTGTCGCGGCCTGTCCAAGCTGAACCACCTTCGAGGCCCTGCTGACGCTGTCGCGGCCTGAACCCGTGAACTATCCACGCACCAGTGGGTGCCAAGACTGTCCCGCTACCCCCTTTCCCCCGAGACCACGACATTACGGATCCCTCGATCCTTGCCGCTACCCTGCCAAGAACTTGCTTTGAAAACTTATATAAAGATTCTTGTGAACATACTTCCTGTGTGGTGTCTATCTGTAAGTAGTGTGATTGCTCTGCTGGTACGATTGTAGGAGAGGAGCCTCGCCGAGGAGGCCTCCCTACGGCGCTCGGCCTATTCCATACAGAGAGGTGGGCCTCGGGGCGGACAGTCAGACACCTTCTGTCTCCCCTGGGGTCGCCCTTCCAACAGGAAGTGAGTAGTAAGTGCAGAGTAGTGAGTGCAGAGTAGTGAGTAGTGAGTGCAGAGTAGTCAGTAGTGAGTGTGGAGTAGTGAGTAGGGAGTGCAGAGTAGTGAGTAGTGAGTAGTGAGTGCAGAGTAGTGAGTGCAGAGTAGTGAGCAGTGAGTGCAGAGTAGAGAGTGCAGAGTAGTGAGTGCAGACTAGTGAGTAGTGAGTGCAGAGTAGTGAGTAGTAAGTGCAGAGGAAGTGAGTAGTGAGTGCAGAGTAGTGAGTGCAGAGTAGTGAGTAGTGAGTGCAGAGTAGTGAGTGCAGTGTACTGAGTAGTGAGTGCAGAGTTGTGAGTAGTGAGTGCAGAGTAGTGAGTGCAGAGTAGCGAGTGCAGAGTAGTGAGTAGTGAGTAGTGAGTGCAGAGTAGTGAGTAGTGAGTGCAGAGTAGTGAGTAGTGAGTAGTGAGTGCAGAGTAGTGAGTGCATAGTAGTGAGTAGTGAGTGTAGAGTAGTGAGTGCAGAGTAGTGGGTAGTGAGTAGTGAGAGCAGAGTAGTCAGTAGTGAGTGCAGAGTAGTGAGTAGTGAGTAGTGAGTGCAGAGTAGTGAGTGCAGAGTGTGAGTGTGCAGAGTGCAGAGTGTGAGTGTGCAGAGTGAGTGTGCAGAGTGAGTGTGCAGAGTGAGTGTGCAGAGTAGTGAGTGCAGAGTAGTGAGTGCAGAGTAGTGAGTGCGGAGTAGTGAGTAGTGAGTGCAGAGTAGTGAGTGCAAGGTAGTGAGTAGTGAGTGCAGAGTAGTGAGTGCAGAGTAGTGAGTGCAGAGTAGTGAGTGCAGAGTGAGTGTGCAGAGTGAGTGTGCAGAGTGAGTGTGCAGAGTGAGTGTGCAGAGTAGTGAGTGCAGAGTAGTGAGTGCAGAGTAGTGAGTAGTGAGTGCAGAGTAGTCAGTGCAGAGTATTCAGTGCAGAGTAGTCAGTAGTGAGTGCGGAGTAGTGAATGCAGAGTAGTGAGTAGTGAGTAGTGAGTGCAGAGTAGTGAGTGCAGAGTAGTGAGTAGTAAGTGCAGAGTAGTGAGTGCAGAGTAGTGAGTGCAGAGTAGTGAGTAGTGAGTGCAGAGTAGTGAGTGCAGAGTAGTGAGTAGTGAGTGCAGAGTAGTGAGTGCAGAGTAGTGAGTAGTGAGTGCAGAGTAGTGAGTGCAGAGTAGTGAGTGCAGAGTAGTGAGTGCAGAGTAGTGAGTAGTGAGTGCAGAGTAGTGAGTGCAGAGTAGTGAGTAGTGAGTGCAGAGTAGTGAGTGCAGAGTAGTGAGTAGTGAGTGCAGAGTAGTGAGTGCAGAGTAGTGAGTGCAGAGTAGTGAGTAGTGAGTGCAGAGTAGTGAGTGCAGAGTAGTGAGTAGTGAGTCCAGAGTAGCGAGTGCAGAGTAGTGAGAAGTGAGTGCAAATTAGTGAGTAGTGAGTGCAGAGTAGTGAGTGCAGAGTAGTGAGTGCAGAGTAGTGAGTAGTGAGTGCAGAGTAGTGAGTGCAGAGTAGCGGGTAGTAAGTAGTGAGTGCAGAGTAGTGAGTAGTGAGTGCAGAGTAGTGAGTGCAGAGTAGGGAGTGCAGAGTAGTGAGTAGTGAGTGCAGAGTAGTAGTGAGTGCAGAGTAGTGAGTGCAGAGTAGTGAGTGCAGAGTAGTGAGTGGTGAGTAGTGAGTGCAGATTAGTGAGTGCAGAGTAGTGAGTGCAGAGTAGTGAGTGCAGAGTAGTGATTAGTGAGTGCAGAGTAGTGAATGCAGAGTAGTGAGTGCAGAGTAGTGAGTAGTGAGTGCAGAGTATTGAGTAGTGAGTGCAGAGTAGTGAGTGCAGAGTGCAGAGTGAGTGTGCAGAGGGAGTGTGCAGAGTGAGTGTGCAGAGTGAGTGTGCAGAGTAGTGAGTGCAGAGTAGTGAGTGCAGAGTAGTGAGTAGTGAGTGCAGAGTAGTGAGTGCAGAGTAGTGAGTGCAGAGTAGTGAGTGCAGAGTAGTCAGTAGTGAGTGCAGAGTAGTGAGTAGTGAGTGCAGAGTAGTGTGTAGTGAGTGGTGAGTGCAGAGTAGTGAGTGCAGAGTAGTGAGTGCAGAGTAGTGAGTAATGAGTAGTGAGTGCAGAGTAGTGAGTAGTGAGTGCAGAGTAGTGAGTAGTGAGTGCAGAGTAGTGAGTGCAGAGTAGTGAGTAGTGAGTGCAGAGTAGTGAGTGCAGAGTAGTAAGTAGTGAGTGCAGAGCAGTGAGTGCAGAGTAGTGAGTAGTGAGTGCAGAGTAGTGAGTAGTGAGTGCAGAGTAGTGAGTGCAAGGTAGTGAGTAGTGAGTGCAGAGTAGGGAGTAGTGAGTGCAGAGTAGTGAGTGCAGAGTAGTGAGTGCAGAGTAGTGAGTAGTGAGTGCAGAGTAGTCAGTGCAGAGTATTCAGTGCAGAGTAGTCAGTAGTGAGTGGGGAGTAGTGAATGCAGAGTAGTGAGTAGTGAGTAGTGAGTGCAGAGTAGTGAGTGCAGAGTAGTGAGTAGTGAGTGCAGAGTAGTGAGTGCAGAGTAGTGAGTGCAGAGTAGGGAGTGCAGAGTAGTGAGTAGTGAGTGCAGAGTAGTGAGTGCAGAGTAGTGAGTGCAGAGTAGTGAGTGCAGAGTAGTGAGTAGTGAGTGCAGAGTAGTGAGTGCAGAGTAGTGAGTAGTGAGTGCAGAGTAGTGAGTAGTGAGTGCAGAGTAGTGAGTGCAGAGTAGTGAGTGCAGAGTAGTGAGTAGTGATTGCAGAGTAGTGAGTGCAGAGTAGTGAGTGCAGAGTGCAGAGTGAGTGTGCAGAGTGAGTGTGCAGAGTGAGTGTGCAGAGTAGTGAGTGCAGAGTAGTGAGTGCAGAGTAGTGAGTGCAGAGTAGTCAGTAGTGAGTGCAGAGTAGTGAGTAGTGAGTAGTGAGTGCAGAGTAGTGTGTAGTGAGTGGTGAGTGCAGAGTAGTGAGTGCAGAGTGGTGAGTGCAGAGTAGTGAGTAATGAGTAGTGAGTGCAGAGTAGTGAGTAGTGAGTGCAGAGTAGTGAGTAGTGAGTGCAGAGTAGTGAGTGCAGAGTAGTGAGTAGTGAGTGCAGAGTAGTGAGTGCAGAGTAGTGAGTGCAGAGTAGTGAGTGCAGAGTAGTGAGTGCAGAGTAGTCAGTAGTGAGTGCAGAGTAGTGAGTAGTGAGTGCAGAGTAGTGTGTAGTGAGTGGTGAGTGCAGAGTAGTGAGTGCAGAGTAGTGAGTGCAGAGTAGTGAGTGCAGAGTAGTGAGTAGTGAGTGCAGAGTAGTGAGTAGTGAGTGCAGAGTAGTGAGTGCAGAGTAGTGAGTAGTGAGTGCAGAGTAGTGAGTGCAGAGTAGTGAGTGCAGAGCAGTGAGTGCAGAGTAGTGAGTAGTGAGTGCAGAGTAGTGAGTAGTGAGTGCAGAGTAGTGAGTGCAAGGTAGTGAGTAGTGAGTGCAGAGTAGGGAGTAGTGAGTGCAGAGTAGTGAGTGCAGAGTAGTGAGTGCAGAGTAGTGAGTAGTGAGTGCAGAGTAGTCAGTGCAGAGTATTCAGTGCAGAGTAGTCAGTAGTGAGTGGGGAGTAGTGAATGCAGAGTAGTGAGTAGTGAGTGCAGAGTAGTGAGTGCAGAGTAGTGAGTAGTGAGTGCAGAGTAGTGAGTGCAGAGTAGTGAGTGCAGAGTAGTGAGTGCAGAGTAGTGAGTAGTGAGTGCAGAGTAGTGAGTGCAGAGTAGTGAGTAGTGAGTGCAGAGTAGTGAGTGCAGAGTAGTGAGTAGTGAGTGCAGAGTAGTGAGTGCAGAGTAGTGAGTAGTGAGTGCAGAGTAGTGAGTGCAGAGTAGTGAGTGCAGAGTAGTGAGTGCAGAGTAGTGAGTAGTGATTGCAGAGTAGTGAGTGCAGAGTAGTGAGTGCAGAGTGCAGAGTGAGTGTGCAGAGTGAGTGTGCAGAGTGAGTGTGCAGAGTAGTGAGTGCAGAGTAGTGAGTGCAGAGTAGTGAGTGCAGAGTAGTGAGTGCAGAGTAGTCAGTAGTGAGTGCAGAGTAGTGAGTAGTGAGTAGTGAGTACAGAGTAGTGTGTAGTGAGTGGTGAGTGCAGAGTAGTGAGTGCAGAGTAGTGAGTAATGAGTAGTGAGTAATGAGTAGTGAGTGCAGAGTAGTGAGTAGTGAGTGCAGAGTAGTGAGTAGTGAGTGCAGAGTAGTGAGTGCAGAGTAGTGAGTAGTGAGTGCAGAGTAGTGAGTGCAGAGTAGTGAGTAGTGAGTGCAGAGTAGTGAGTAGTGAGTGCAGAGTAGTGAGTGCAGAGTAGTGAGTAGTGAGCGCAGAGTAGTGAGTGCAGAGTAGTGAGTAGTGTGTAGTGAGTGCAGAGTAGTGAGTGCAGAGTAGTGAGTGCAGAGTAGTGAGTGCAGAGTAGTGAGTAGTGAGTGCAGAGTAGTGAGTGCAGAGTAGTGAGTGCAGAGTAGTGAGTGCAGGGTGCAGAGTGAGTGTGCAGAGTGAGTGTGCAGAGTGAGTGTGCAGAGTAGTGAGTGCAGAGTAGTGAGTGCAGAGTAGTGAGTGCAAGGTAGTGAGTAGTGAGTGCAGAGTAGGGAGTAGTGAGTGCAGAGTAGTGAGTGCAGAGTAGTGAGTGCAGAGTAGTGAGTAGTGAGTGCAGAGTAGTCAGTGCAGAGTATTCAGTGCAGAGTAGTCAGTAGTGAGTGGGGAGTAGTGAATGCAGAGTAGTGAGTAGTGAGTAGTGAGTGCAGAGTAGTGAGTGCAGAGTAGTGAGTAGTGAGTGCAGAGTAGTGAGTGCAGAGTAGTGAGTGCAGAGTAGTGAGTAGTGAGTGCAGAGTAGTGAGTGCAGAGTAGTGAGTGCAGAGTAGTGAGTAGTGAGTGCAGAGTAGTGAGTGCAGAGTAGTGAGTAGTGAGTGCAGAGTAGTGAGTGCAGAGTAGTGAGTAGTGAGTGCAGAGTAGTGAGTGCAGAGTAGTGAGTGCAGAGTAGTGAGTAGTGATTGCAGAGTAGTGAGTGCAGAGTAGTGAGTGCAGAGTGCAGAGTGAGTGTGCAGAGTGAGTGTGCAGAGTGAGTGTGCAGAGTAGTGAGTGCAGAGTAGTGAGTGCAGAGTAGTGAGTGCAGAGTAGTGAGTGCAGAGTAGTCAGTAGTGAGTGCAGAGTAGTGAGTAGTGAGTAGTGAGTGCAGAGTAGTGTGTAGTGAGTGGTGAGTGCAGAGTAGTGAGTGCAGAGTAGTGAGTAATGAGTGCAGAGTAGTGAGTAGTGAGTGCAGAGTAGTGAGTGCAGAGTAGTGAGTAGTGAGTGCAGAGTAGTGAGTGCAGAGTAGTGAGTAGTGAGTGCAGAGTAGTGAGTAGTGAGTGCAGAGTAGTGAGTGCAGAGTAGTGAGTGCAGAGTAGTGAGTAGTGAGTGCAGAGTAGTGAGTGCAGAGTAGTGAGTGCAGAGTAGTGAGTGCAGGGTGCAGAGTGAGTGTGCAGAGTGAGTGTGCAGAGTGAGTGTGCAGAGTGAGTGTGCAGAGTAGTGAGTGCAGAGTAGTGAGTGCAGAGTAGTGAGTGCAGAGTAGTGAGTGCAGAGTAGTGAGTGCAGAGTAGTCAGTAGTGAGTGTGGAGTAGGGAGTAGGGAGTGCAGAGTAGTGAGTAGTGAGTGCAGAGTAGTGAGTGCAGAGTAGTGAGCAGTGAGTGCAGAGTAGTGAGTGCAGAGTAGTGAGTGCAGAGTAGTGAGTAGTGAGTAGTGAGTGCAGAGTAGTGAGTAGTAAGTGCGGAGTAGTGAGTGCAGAGTAGTGAGTGCAGAGTAGTGAGTGCAGGGTGCAGAGTGAGTGTGCAGAGTGAGTGTGCAGAGTGAGTGTGCAGAGTGAGTGTGCAGAGTAGTGAGTGCAGAGTAGTGAGTGCAGAGTAGTGAGTAGTGAGTGCAGAGTAGTGAGTGCAGAGTAGTGAGTGCAGAGTAGTGAGTGCAGAGTAGTCAGTAGTGAGTGTGGAGTAGTGAGTAGGGAGTGCAGAGTAGTGAGTAGTGAGTGCAGAGTAGTGAGTGCAGAGTAGTGAGCAGTGAGTGCAGAGTAGTGAGTGCAGAGTAGTGAGTGCAGAGTAGTGAGTAGTGAGTGCAGAGTAGTGAGTAGTAAGTGCAGAGGAAGTGAGTAGTGAGTGCAGAGTAGTGAGTGCAGAGTAGTGAGTAGTGAGTGCAGAGTAGTGAGTGCAGAGTAGGGAGTAGTGAGTGCAGAGTAGTGAGTGCAGAGTAGTGAGTGCAGAGTAACGAGTGCAGAGCGGTGAGTAGTGAGTAGTGAGTGCAGAGTAGTGAGTAGTGAGTGCAGAGTAGTGAGTAGTGAGTGCAGAGTAGTGAGTGCATAGTAGTGAGTAGTGAGTGCAGAGTAGTGAGTGCAGAGTAGTGGGTAGTGAGTAGTGAGTGCTGAGTAGTGAGTAGTGAGTGCAGAGTAGTGAGTAGTGAATAGTGAGTGCAGAGTGTGAGTGTGCAGAGTGAGTGTGCAGAGTGAGTGTGCAGAGTGAGTGTGCAGAGTAGTGAGTGCAGAGTAGTGAGTGCAGAGTAGTGAGTGCAGAGTAGTGAGTGCAGAACAGTGAGTAGTGAGTGCAGAGTAGTGAGTAGTGAGTGCAGAGTAGTGAGTGCAATGTAGTGAGTAGTGAGTGCAGAGTAGTGAGTAGTGAGTGCAGAGTAGTGAGTGCAGAGTAGTGAGTAGTGAGCGCAGAGTAGTGAGTGCAGAGTAGTGAGTAGTGTGTAGTGAGTGCAGAGTAGTGAGTGCAGAGTAGTGAGTGCAGAGTAGTGAGTGCAGAGTAGTGAGTAGTGAGTGCAGAGTAGTGAGTGCAGAGTAGTGAGTGCAGAGTAGTGAGTGCAGGGTGCAGAGTGAGTGTGCAGAGTGAGTGTGCAGAGTGAGTGTGCAGAGTAGTGAGTGCAGAGTAGTGAGTGCAGAGTAGTGAGTGCAAGGTAG
Source organism: Lissotriton helveticus (assembly GCF_964261635.1). Taxonomy (NCBI): domain Eukaryota; kingdom Metazoa; phylum Chordata; class Amphibia; order Caudata; family Salamandridae; genus Lissotriton; species Lissotriton helveticus. The sequence goes on from NC_136065.1 coordinate 1,739,884,469, forward strand.
TGAGTAGTGAGTGCAGAGTAGGGAGTAGTGAGTGCAGAGTAGTGAGTGCAGAGTAGTGAGTAGTGAGTGCAGAGTAGTGAGTGCAGAGTAGTGAGTGCAGAGTAGTGAGTAGTGAGTGCAGAGTAGTGAGTGCAGAGTAGTGAGTAGTGAGTGCAGAGTAGTGAGTGCAGAGTAGTAAGTAGTGAGTGCAGAGCAGTGAGTGCAGAGTAGTGAGTAGTGAGTGCAGAGTAGTGAGTAGTGAGTGCAGAGTAGTGAGTGCAAGGTAGTGAGTAGTGAGTGCAGAGTAGGGAGTAGTGAGTGCAGAGTAGTGAGTGCAGAGTAGTGAGTGCAGAGTAGTGAGTAGTGAGTGCAGAGTAGTCAGTGCAGAGTATTCAGTGCAGAGTAGTCAGTAGTGAGTGGGGAGTAGTGAATGCAGAGTAGTGAGTAGTGAGTAGTGAGTGCAGAGTAGTGAGTGCAGAGTAGTGAGTAGTGAGTGCAGAGTAGTGAGTGCAGAGTAGTGAGTGCAGAGTAGGGAGTGCAGAGTAGTGAGTAGTGAGTGCAGAGTAGTGAGTGCAGAGTAGTGAGTGCAGAGTAGTGAGTGCAGAGTAGTGAGTAGTGAGTGCAGAGTAGTGAGTGCAGAGTAGTGAGTAGTGAGTGCAGAGTAGTGAGTAGTGAGTGCAGAGTAGTGAGTGCAGAGTAGTGAGTGCAGAGTAGTGAGTGCAGAGTAGTGAGTAGTGATTGCAGAGTAGTGAGTGCAGAGTAGTGAGTGCAGAGTGCAGAGTGAGTGTGCAGAGTGAGTGTGCAGAGTGAGTGTGCAGAGTAGTGAGTGCAGAGTAGTGAGTGCAGAGTAGTGAGTGCAGAGTAGTCAGTAGTGAGTGCAGAGTAGTGAGTAGTGAGTAGTGAGTGCAGAGTAGTGTGTAGTGAGTGGTGAGTGCAGAGTAGTGAGTGCAGAGTGGTGAGTGCAGAGTAGTGAGTAATGAGTAGTGAGTGCAGAGTAGTGAGTAGTGAGTGCAGAGTAGTGAGTAGTGAGTGCAGAGTAGTGAGTGCAGAGTAGTGAGTAGTGAGTGCAGAGTAGTGAGTGCAGAGTAGTGAGTGCAGAGTAGTGAGTGCAGAGTAGTGAGTGCAGAGTAGTCAGTAGTGAGTGCAGAGTAGTGAGTAGTGAGTGCAGAGTAGTGTGTAGTGAGTGGTGAGTGCAGAGTAGTGAGTGCAGAGTAGTGAGTGCAGAGTAGTGAGTGCAGAGTAGTGAGTAGTGAGTGCAGAGTAGTGAGTAGTGAGTGCAGAGTAGTGAGTGCAGAGTAGTGAGTAGTGAGTGCAGAGTAGTGAGTGCAGAGTAGTGAGTGCAGAGCAGTGAGTGCAGAGTAGTGAGTAGTGAGTGCAGAGTAGTGAGTAGTGAGTGCAGAGTAGTGAGTGCAAGGTAGTGAGTAGTGAGTGCAGAGTAGGGAGTAGTGAGTGCAGAGTAGTGAGTGCAGAGTAGTGAGTGCAGAGTAGTGAGTAGTGAGTGCAGAGTAGTCAGTGCAGAGTATTCAGTGCAGAGTAGTCAGTAGTGAGTGGGGAGTAGTGAATGCAGAGTAGTGAGTAGTGAGTGCAGAGTAGTGAGTGCAGAGTAGTGAGTAGTGAGTGCAGAGTAGTGAGTGCAGAGTAGTGAGTGCAGAGTAGTGAGTGCAGAGTAGTGAGTAGTGAGTGCAGAGTAGTGAGTGCAGAGTAGTGAGTAGTGAGTGCAGAGTAGTGAGTGCAGAGTAGTGAGTAGTGAGTGCAGAGTAGTGAGTGCAGAGTAGTGAGTAGTGAGTGCAGAGTAGTGAGTGCAGAGTAGTGAGTGCAGAGTAGTGAGTGCAGAGTAGTGAGTAGTGATTGCAGAGTAGTGAGTGCAGAGTAGTGAGTGCAGAGTGCAGAGTGAGTGTGCAGAGTGAGTGTGCAGAGTGAGTGTGCAGAGTAGTGAGTGCAGAGTAGTGAGTGCAGAGTAGTGAGTGCAGAGTAGTCAGTAGTGAGTGCAGAGTAGTGAGTAGTGAGTAGTGAGTACAGAGTAGTGTGTAGTGAGTGGTGAGTGCAGAGTAGTGAGTGCAGAGTAGTGAGTAATGAGTAGTGAGTAATGAGTAGTGAGTGCAGAGTAGTGAGTAGTGAGTGCAGAGTAGTGAGTAGTGAGTGCAGAGTAGTGAGTGCAGAGTAGTGAGTAGTGAGTGCAGAGTAGTGAGTGCAGAGTAGTGAGTAGTGAGTGCAGAGTAGTGAGTAGTGAGTGCAGAGTAGTGAGTGCAGAGTAGTGAGTAGTGAGCGCAGAGTAGTGAGTGCAGAGTAGTGAGTAGTGTGTAGTGAGTGCTGAGTAGTGAGTGCAGAGTAGTGAGTGCAGAGTAGTGAGTGCAGAGTAGTGAGTAGTGAGTGCAGAGTAGTGAGTGCAGAGTAGTGAGTGCAGAGTAGTGAGTGCAGGGTGCAGAGTGAGTGTGCAGAGTGAGTGTGCAGAGTGAGTGTGCAGAGTAGTGAGTGCAGAGTAGTGAGTGCAGAGTAGTGAGTGCAAGGTAGTGAGTAGTGAGTGCAGAGTAGGGAGTAGTGAGTGCAGAGTAGTGAGTGCAGAGTAGTGAGTGCAGAGTAGTGAGTAGTGAGTGCAGAGTAGTCAGTGCAGAGTATTCAGTGCAGAGTAGTCAGTAGTGAGTGGGGAGTAGTGAATGCAGAGTAGTGAGTAGTGAGTAGTGAGTGCAGAGTAGTGAGTGCAGAGTAGTGAGTAGTGAGTGCAGAGTAGTGAGTGCAGAGTAGTGAGTGCAGAGTAGTGAGTAGTGAGTGCAGAGTAGTGAGTGCAGAGTAGTGAGTGCAGAGTAGTGAGTAGTGAGTGCAGAGTAGTGAGTGCAGAGTAGTGAGTGCAGAGTAGTGAGTGCAGGGTGCAGAGTGAGTGTGCAGAGTGAGTGTGCAGAGTGAGTGTGCAGAGTGAGTGTGCAGAGTAGTGAGTGCAGAGTAGTGAGTGCAGAGTAGTGAGTGCAGAGTAGTGAGTGCAGAGTAGTGAGTGCAGAGTAGTCAGTAGTGAGTGTGGAGTAGGGAGTAGGGAGTGCAGAGTAGTGAGTAGTGAGTGCAGAGTAGTGAGTGCAGAGTAGTGAGCAGTGAGTGCAGAGTAGTGAGTGCAGAGTAGTGAGTGCAGAGTAGTGAGTAGTGAGTAGTGAGTGCAGAGTAGTGAGTAGTAAGTGCGGAGTAGTGAGTGCAGAGTAGTGAGTGCAGAGTAGTGAGTGCAGGGTGCAGAGTGAGTGTGCAGAGTGAGTGTGCAGAGTGAGTGTGCAGAGTGAGTGTGCAGAGTAGTGAGTGCAGAGTAGTGAGTGCAGAGTAGTGAGTAGTGAGTGCAGAGTAGTGAGTGCAGAGTAGTGAGTGCAGAGTAGTGAGTGCAGAGTAGTCAGTAGTGAGTGTGGAGTAGTGAGTAGGGAGTGCAGAGTAGTGAGTAGTGAGTGCAGAGTAGTGAGTGCAGAGTAGTGAGCAGTGAGTGCAGAGTAGTGAGTGCAGAGTAGTGAGTGCAGAGTAGTGAGTAGTGAGTGCAGAGTAGTGAGTAGTAAGTGCAGAGGAAGTGAGTAGTGAGTGCAGAGTAGTGAGTGCAGAGTAGTGAGTAGTGAGTGCAGAGTAGTGAGTGCAGAGTAGGGAGTAGTGAGTGCAGAGTAGTGAGTGCAGAGTAGTGAGTGCAGAGTAACGAGTGCAGAGCGGTGAGTAGTGAGTAGTGAGTGCAGAGTAGTGAGTAGTGAGTGCAGAGTAGTGAGTAGTGAGTGCAGAGTAGTGAGTGCATAGTAGTGAGTAGTGAGTGCAGAGTAGTGAGTGCAGAGTAGTGGGTAGTGAGTAGTGAGTGCTGAGTAGTGAGTAGTGAGTGCAGAGTAGTGAGTAGTGAATAGTGAGTGCAGAGTGTGAGTGTGCAGAGTGAGTGTGCAGAGTGAGTGTGCAGAGTGAGTGTGCAGAGTAGTGAGTGCAGAGTAGTGAGTGCAGAGTAGTGAGTGCAGAGTAGTGAGTGCAGAACAGTGAGTAGTGAGTGCAGAGTAGTGAGTAGTGAGTGCAGAGTAGTGAGTGCAATGTAGTGAGTAGTGAGTGCAGAGTAGTGAGTAGTGAGTGCAGAGTAGTGAGTGCAGAGTAGTGAGTAGTGAGCGCAGAGTAGTGAGTGCAGAGTAGTGAGTAGTGTGTAGTGAGTGCAGAGTAGTGAGTGCAGAGTAGTGAGTGCAGAGTAGTGAGTGCAGAGTAGTGAGTAGTGAGTGCAGAGTAGTGAGTGCAGAGTAGTGAGTGCAGAGTAGTGAGTGCAGGGTGCAGAGTGAGTGTGCAGAGTGAGTGTGCAGAGTGAGTGTGCAGAGTAGTGAGTGCAGAGTAGTGAGTGCAGAGTAGTGAGTGCAAGGTAGTGAGTAGTGAGTGCAGAGTAGGGAGTAGTGAGTGCAGAGTAGTGAGTGCAGAGTAGTGAGTAGTGAGTGCAGAGTAGTGAGTGCAGAGTAGTGAGTGCAGAGTAGTGAGTAGTGAGTGCAGAGTAGTGAGTGCAGAGTAGTGAGTAGTGAGTGCAGAGTAGTGAGTGCAGAGTAGTAAGTAGTGAGTGCAGAGCAGTGAGTGCAGAGTAGTGAGTAGTGAGTGCAGAGTAGTGAGTAGTGAGTGCAGAGTAGTGAGTGCAAGGTAGTGAGTAGTGAGTGCAGAGTAGGGAGTAGTGAGTGCAGAGTAGTGAGTGCAGAGTAGTGAGTGCAGAGTAGTGAGTAGTGAGTGCAGAGTAGTCAGTGCAGAGTATTCAGTGCAGAGTAGTCAGTAGTGAGTGGGGAGTAGTGAATGCAGAGTAGTGAGTAGTGAGTAGTGAGTGCAGAGTAGTGAGTGCAGAGTAGTGAGTAGTGAGTGCAGAGTAGTGAGTGCAGAGTAGTGAGTGCAGAGTAGGGAGTGCAGAGTAGTGAGTAGTGAGTGCAGAGTAGTGAGTGCAGAGTAGTGAGTGCAGAGTAGTGAGTGCAGAGTAGTGAGTAGTGAGTGCAGAGTAGTGAGTGCAGAGTAGTGAGTAGTGAGTGCAGAGTAGTGAGTAGTGAGTGCAGAGTAGTGAGTGCAGAGTAGTGAGTGCAGAGTAGTGAGTGCAGAGTAGTGAGTAGTGATTGCAGAGTAGTGAGTGCAGAGTAGTGAGTGCAGAGTGCAGAGTGAGTGTGCAGAGTGAGTGTGCAGAGTGAGTGTGCAGAGTAGTGAGTGCAGAGTAGTGAGTGCAGAGTAGTGAGTGCAGAGTAGTCAGTAGTGAGTGCAGAGTAGTGAGTAGTGAGTAGTGAGTGCAGAGTAGTGTGTAGTGAGTGGTGAGTGCAGAGTAGTGAGTGCAGAGTGGTGAGTGCAGAGTAGTGAGTAATGAGTAGTGAGTGCAGAGTAGTGAGTAGTGAGTGCAGAGTAGTGAGTAGTGAGTGCAGAGTAGTGAGTGCAGAGTAGTGAGTAGTGAGTGCAGAGTAGTGAGTGCAGAGTAGTGAGTGCAGAGTAGTGAGTGCAGAGTAGTGAGTGCAGAGTAGTCAGTAGTGAGTGCAGAGTAGTGAGTAGTGAGTGCAGAGTAGTGTGTAGTGAGTGGTGAGTGCAGAGTAGTGAGTGCAGAGTAGTGAGTGCAGAGTAGTGAGTGCAGAGTAGTGAGTAGTGAGTGCAGAGTAGTGAGTAGTGAGTGCAGAGTAGTGAGTGCAGAGTAGTGAGTAGTGAGTGCAGAGTAGTGAGTGCAGAGTAGTGAGTGCAGAGCAGTGAGTGCAGAGTAGTGAGTAGTGAGTGCAGAGTAGTGAGTAGTGAGTGCAGAGTAGTGAGTGCAAGGTAGTGAGTAGTGAGTGCAGAGTAGGGAGTAGTGAGTGCAGAGTAGTGAGTGCAGAGTAGTGAGTGCAGAGTAGTGAGTAGTGAGTGCAGAGTAGTCAGTGCAGAGTATTCAGTGCAGAGTAGTCAGTAGTGAGTGGGGAGTAGTGAATGCAGAGTAGTGAGTAGTGAGTGCAGAGTAGTGAGTGCAGAGTAGTGAGTAGTGAGTGCAGAGTAGTGAGTGCAGAGTAGTGAGTGCAGAGTAGTGAGTGCAGAGTAGTGAGTAGTGAGTGCAGAGTAGTGAGTGCAGAGTAGTGAGTAGTGAGTGCAGAGTAGTGAGTGCAGAGTAGTGAGTAGTGAGTGCAGAGTAGTGAGTGCAGAGTAGTGAGTAGTGAGTGCAGAGTAGTGAGTGCAGAGTAGTGAGTGCAGAGTAGTGAGTGCAGAGTAGTGAGTAGTGATTGCAGAGTAGTGAGTGCAGAGTAGTGAGTGCAGAGTGCAGAGTGAGTGTGCAGAGTGAGTGTGCAGAGTGAGTGTGCAGAGTAGTGAGTGCAGAGTAGTGAGTGCAGAGTAGTGAGTGCAGAGTAGTCAGTAGTGAGTGCAGAGTAGTGAGTAGTGAGTAGTGAGTACAGAGTAGTGTGTAGTGAGTGGTGAGTGCAGAGTAGTGAGTGCAGAGTAGTGAGTAATGAGTAGTGAGTAATGAGTAGTGAGTGCAGAGTAGTGAGTAGTGAGTGCAGAGTAGTGAGTAGTGAGTGCAGAGTAGTGAGTGCAGAGTAGTGAGTAGTGAGTGCAGAGTAGTGAGTGCAGAGTAGTGAGTAGTGAGTGCAGAGTAGTGAGTAGTGAGTGCAGAGTAGTGAGTGCAGAGTAGTGAGTAGTGAGCGCAGAGTAGTGAGTGCAGAGTAGTGAGTAGTGTGTAGTGAGTGCTGAGTAGTGAGTGCAGAGTAGTGAGTGCAGAGTAGTGAGTGCAGAGTAGTGAGTAGTGAGTGCAGAGTAGTGAGTGCAGAGTAGTGAGTGCAGAGTAGTGAGTGCAGGGTGCAGAGTGAGTGTGCAGAGTGAGTGTGCAGAGTGAGTGTGCAGAGTAGTGAGTGCAGAGTAGTGAGTGCAGAGTAGTGAGTGCAAGGTAGTGAGTAGTGAGTGCAGAGTAGGGAGTAGTGAGTGCAGAGTAGTGAGTGCAGAGTAGTGAGTGCAGAGTAGTGAGTAGTGAGTGCAGAGTAGTCAGTGCAGAGTATTCAGTGCAGAGTAGTCAGTAGTGAGTGGGGAGTAGTGAATGCAGAGTAGTGAGTAGTGAGTAGTGAGTGCAGAGTAGTGAGTGCAGAGTAGTGAGTAGTGAGTGCAGAGTAGTGAGTGCAGAGTAGTGAGTGCAGAGTAGTGAGTAGTGAGTGCAGAGTAGTGAGTGCAGAGTAGTGAGTGCAGAGTAGTGAGTAGTGAGTGCAGAGTAGTGAGTGCAGAGTAGTGAGTAGTGAGTGCAGAGTAGTGAGTGCAGAGTAGTGAGTAGTGAGTGCAGAGTAGTGAGTGCAGAGTAGTGAGTGCAGAGTAGTGAGTAGTGATTGCAGAGTAGTGAGTGCAGAGTAGTGAGTGCAGAGTGCAGAGTGAGTGTGCAGAGTGAGTGTGCAGAGTGAGTGTGCAGAGTAGTGAGTGCAGAGTAGTGAGTGCAGAGTAGTGAGTGCAGAGTAGTGAGTGCAGAGTAGTCAGTAGTGAGTGCAGAGTAGTGAGTAGTGAGTAGTGAGTGCAGAGTAGTGTGTAGTGAGTGGTGAGTGCAGAGTAGTGAGTGCAGAGTAGTGAGTAATGAGTGCAGAGTAGTGAGTAGTGAGTGCAGAGTAGTGAGTGCAGAGTAGTGAGTAGTGAGTGCAGAGTAGTGAGTGCAGAGTAGTGAGTAGTGAGTGCAGAGTAGTGAGTAGTGAGTGCAGAGTAGTGAGTGCAGAGTAGTGAGTGCAGAGTAGTGAGTAGTGAGTGCAGAGTAGTGAGTGCAGAGTAGTGAGTGCAGAGTAGTGAGTGCAGGGTGCAGAGTGAGTGTGCAGAGTGAGTGTGCAGAGTGAGTGTGCAGAGTGAGTGTGCAGAGTAGTGAGTGCAGAGTAGTGAGTGCAGAGTAGTGAGTGCAGAGTAGTGAGTGCAGAGTAGTGAGTGCAGAGTAGTCAGTAGTGAGTGTGGAGTAGGGAGTAGGGAGTGCAGAGTAGTGAGTAGTGAGTGCAGAGTAGTGAGTGCAGAGTAGTGAGCAGTGAGTGCAGAGTAGTGAGTGCAGAGTAGTGAGTGCAGAGTAGTGAGTAGTGAGTAGTGAGTGCAGAGTAGTGAGTAGTAAGTGCGGAGTAGTGAGTGCAGAGTAGTGAGTGCAGAGTAGTGAGTGCAGGGTGCAGAGTGAGTGTGCAGAGTGAGTGTGCAGAGTGAGTGTGCAGAGTGAGTGTGCAGAGTAGTGAGTGCAGAGTAGTGAGTGCAGAGTAGTGAGTAGTGAGTGCAGAGTAGTGAGTGCAGAGTAGTGAGTGCAGAGTAGTGAGTGCAGAGTAGTCAGTAGTGAGTGTGGAGTAGTGAGTAGGGAGTGCAGAGTAGTGAGTAGTGAGTGCAGAGTAGTGAGTGCAGAGTAGTGAGCAGTGAGTGCAGAGTAGTGAGTGCAGAGTAGTGAGTGCAGAGTAGTGAGTAGTGAGTGCAGAGTAGTGAGTAGTAAGTGCAGAGGAAGTGAGTAGTGAGTGCAGAGTAGTGAGTGCAGAGTAGTGAGTAGTGAGTGCAGAGTAGTGAGTGCAGAGTAGGGAGTAGTGAGTGCAGAGTAGTGAGTGCAGAGTAGTGAGTGCAGAGTAACGAGTGCAGAGCGGTGAGTAGTGAGTAGTGAGTGCAGAGTAGTGAGTAGTGAGTGCAGAGTAGTGAGTAGTGAGTAGTGAGTGCAGAGTAGTGAGTGCATAGTAGTGAGTAGTGAGTGCAGAGTAGTGAGTGCAGAGTAGTGGGTAGTGAGTAGTGAGTGCTGAGTAGTGAGTAGTGAGTGCAGAGTAGTGAGTAGTGAATAGTGAGTGCAGAGTGTGAGTGTGCAGAGTGAGTGTGCAGAGTGAGTGTGCAGAGTGAGTGTGCAGAGTAGTGAGTGCAGAGTAGTGAGTGCAGAGTAGTGAGTGCAGAGTAGTGAGTGCAGAACAGTGAGTAGTGAGTGCAGAGTAGTGAGTAGTGAGTGCAGAGTAGTGAGTGCAATGTAGTGAGTAGTGAGTGCAGAGTAGTGAGTAGTGAGTGCAGAGTAGTGAGTGCAGAGTAGTGAGTAGTGAGCGCAGAGTAGTGAGTGCAGAGTAGTGAGTAGTGTGTAGTGAGTGCAGAGTAGTGAGTGCAGAGTAGTGAGTGCAGAGTAGTGAGTGCAGAGTAGTGAGTAGTGAGTGCAGAGTAGTGAGTGCAGAGTAGTGAGTGCAGAGTAGTGAGTGCAGGGTGCAGAGTGAGTGTGCAGAGTGAGTGTGCAGAGTGAGTGTGCAGAGTAGTGAGTGCAGAGTAGTGAGTGCAAGGTAGTGAGTAGTGAGTGCAGAGTAGGGAGTAGTGTGTGCAGAGTAGTGAGTGCAGAGTAGTGAGTGCAGAGTAGTGAGTAGTGAGTGCAGAGTAGTCAGTGCAGAGTATTCAGTGCAGAGTAGTCAGTAGTGAGTGGGGAGTAGTGAATGCAGAGTAGTGAGTAGTGAGTAGTGAGTGCAGAGTAGTGAGTGCAGAGTAGTGAGTAGTGAGTGCAGAGTAGTGAGTGCAGAGTAGTGAGTGCAGAGTAGTGAGTAGTGAGTGCAGAGTAGTGAGTGCAGAGTAGTGAGTGCAGAGTAGTGAGTAGTGAGTGCAGAGTAGTGAGTGCAGAGTAGTGAGTAGTGAGTGCAGAGTAGTGAGTGCAGAGTAGTGAGTAGTGAGTGCAGAGTAGTGAGTGCAGAGTAGTGAGTGCAGAGTAGTGAGTAGTGATTGCAGAGTAGTGAGTGCAGAGTAGTGAGTGCAGAGTGCAGAGTGAGTGTGCAGAGTGAGTGTGCAGAGTGAGTGTGCAGAGTAGTGAGTGCAGAGTAGTGAGTGCAGAGTAGTGAGTGCAGAGTAGTGAGTGCAGAGTAGTCAGTAGTGAGTGCAGAGTAGTGAGTAGTGAGTAGTGAGTGCAGAGTAGTGTGTAGTGAGTGGTGAGTGCAGAGTAGTGAGTGCAGAGTAGTGAGTAATGAGTGCAGAGTAGTGAGTAGTGAGTGCAGAGTAGTGAGTGCAGAGTAGTGAGTAGTGAGTGCAGAGTAGTGAGTGCAGAGTAGTGAGTAGTGAGTGCAGAGTAGTGAGTAGTGAGTGCAGAGTAGTGAGTGCAGAGTAGTGAGTGCAGAGTAGTGAGTAGTGAGTGCAGAGTAGTGAGTGCAGAGTAGTGAGTGCAGAGTAGTGAGTGCAGGGTGCAGAGTGAGTGTGCAGAGTGAGTGTGCAGAGTAGTGAGTGCAGAGTAGTGAGTGCAGAGTAGTGAGTGCAGAGTAGTGAGTGCAGAGTAGTGAGTGCAGAGTAGTCAGTAGTGAGTGTGGAGTAGGGAGTAGGGAGTGCAGAGTAGTGAGTAGTGAGTGCAGAGTAGTGAGTGCAGAGTAGTGAGCAGTGAGTGCAGAGTAGTGAGTGCAGAGTAGTGAGTGCAGAGTAGTGAGTAGTGAGTAGTGAGTGCAGAGTAGTGAGTAGTAAGTGCGGAGTAGTGAGTGCAGAGTAGTGAGTGCAGAGTAGTGAGTGCAGGGTGCAGAGTGAGTGTGCAGAGTGAGTGTGCAGAGTGAGTGTGCAGAGTGAGTGTGCAGAGTAGTGAGTGCAGAGTAGTGAGTGCAGAGTAGTGAGTAGTGAGTGCAGAGTAGTGAGTGCAGAGTAGTGAGTGCAGAGTAGTGAGTGCAGAGTAGTCAGTAGTGAGTGTGGAGTAGTGAGTAGGGAGTGCAGAGTAGTGAGTAGTGAGTGCAGAGTAGTGAGTGCAGAGTAGTGAGCAGTGAGTGCAGAGTAGTGAGTGCAGAGTAGTGAGTGCAGAGTAGTGAGTAGTGAGTGCAGAGTAGTGAGTAGTAAGTGCAGAGGAAGTGAGTAGTGAGTGCAGAGTAGTGAGTGCAGAGTAGTGAGTAGTGAGTGCAGAGTAGTGAGTGCAGAGTAGGGAGTAGTGAGTGCAGAGTAGTGAGTGCAGAGTAGTGAGTGCAGAGTAACGAGTGCAGAGCGGTGAGTAGTGAGTAGTGAGTGCAGAGTAGTGAGTAGTGAGTGCAGAGTAGTGAGTAGTGAGTAGTGAGTGCAGAGTAGTGAGTGCATAGTAGTGAGTAGTGAGTGCAGAGTAGTGAGTGCAGAGTAGTGGGTAGTGAGTAGTGAGTGCTGAGTAGTGAGTAGTGAGTGCAGAGTAGTGAGTAGTGAATAGTGAGTGCAGAGTGTGAGTGTGCAGAGTGAGTGTGCAGAGTGAGTGTGCAGAGTGAGTGTGCAGAGTAGTGAGTGCAGAGTAGTGAGTGCAGAGTAGTGAGTGCAGAGTAGTGAGCGCAGAGTAGTGAGTGCAGAGTAGTGAGTGCAGAGTAGTCAGTAGTGAGTGCAGAGTAGTGAGTAGTGAGTGCAGAGTAGTGTGTAGTGAGTGGTGAGTGCAGAGTAGTGAGTGCAGAGTAGTGAGTGCAGAGTAGTGAGTAATGAGTAGTGAGTGCAGAGTAGTGAGTAGTGAGTGCAGAGTAGTGAGTAGTGAGTGCAGAGTAGTGAGTAGTGAGTGCAGAGTAGTGAGTGCAGAGTAGTGAGTAGTGAGTGCAGAGTAGTGAGTGCAGAGTAGTGAGTGCAGAGTAGTAAGTAGTGAGTGCAGAGCAGTGAGTGCAGAGTAGTGAGTAGTGAGTGCAGAGTAGTGAGTAGTGAGTGCAGAGTAGTGAGTGCAAGGTAGTGAGTAGTGAGTGCAGAGTAGGGAGTAGTGAGTGCAGAGTAGTGAGTGCAGAGTAGTGAGTGCAGAGTAGTGAGTAGTGAGTGCAGAGTAGTCAGTGCAGAGTATTCAGTGCAGAGTAGTCAGTAGTGAGTGGGGAGTAGTGAATGCAGAGTAGTGAGTAGTGAGTAGTGAGTGCAGAGTAGTGAGTGCAGAGTAGTGAGTAGTGAGTGCAGAGTAGTGAGTGCAGAGTAGTGAGTGCAGAGTAGGGAGTGCAGAGTAGTGAGTAGTGAGTGCAGAGTAGTGAGTGCAGAGTAGTGAGTGCAGAGTAGTGAGTGCAGAGTAGTGAGTAGTGAGTGCAGAGTAGTGAGTGCAGAGTAGTGAGTAGTGAGTGCAGAGTAGTGAGTAGTGAGTGCAGAGTAGGGAGTGCAGAGTAGTGAGTGCAGAGTAGTGAGTGCAGAGTAGTGAGTAGTGATTGCAGAGTAGTGAGTGCAGAGTAGTGAGTGCAGAGTGCAGGGTGAGTGTGCAGAGTGAGTGTGCAGAGTGAGTGTGCAGAGTAGTGAGTGCAGAGTAGTGAGTGCAGAGTAGTGAGTGCAGAGTAGTCAGTAGTGAGTGCAGAGTAGTGAGTAGTGAGTAGTGAGTGCAGAGTAGTGTGTAGTGAGTGGTGAGTGCAGAGTAGTGAGTGCAGAGTGGTGAGTGCAGAGTAGTGAGTAATGAGTAGTGAGTGCAGAGTAGTGAGTAGTGAGTGCAGAGTAGTGAGTAGTGAGTGCAGAGTAGTGAGTGCAGAGTAGTGAGTAGTGAGTGCAGAGTAGTGAGTGCAGAGTAGTGAGTGCAGAGTAGTGAGTGCAGAGTAGTGAGTGCAGAGTAGTCAGTAGTGAGTGCAGAGTAGTGAGTAGTGAGTGCAGAGTAGTGTGTAGTGAGTGGTGAGTGCAGAGTAGTGAGTGCAGAGTAGTGAGTGCAGAGTAGTGAGTGCAGAGTAGTGAGTAGTGAGTGCAGAGTAGTGAGTAGTGAGTGCAGAGTAGTGAGTGCAGAGTAGTGAGTAGTGAGTGCAGAGTAGTGAGTGCAGAGTAGTGAGTGCAGAGCAGTGAGTGCAGAGTAGTGAGTAGTGAGTGCAGAGTAGTGAGTAGTGAGTGCAGAGTAGTGAGTGCAAGGTAGTGAGTAGTGAGTGCAGAGTAGGGAGTAGTGAGTGCAGAGTAGTGAGTGCAGAGTAGTGAGTGCAGAGTAGTGAGTAGTGAGTGCAGAGTAGTCAGTGCAGAGTATTCAGTGCAGAGTAGTCAGTAGTGAGTGGGGAGTAGTGAATGCAGAGTAGTGAGTAGTGAGTGCAGAGTAGTGAGTGCAGAGTAGTGAGTAGTGAGTGCAGAGTAGTGAGTGCAGAGTAGTGAGTGCAGAGTAGTGAGTGCAGAGTAGTGAGTAGTGAGTGCAGAGTAGTGAGTGCAGAGTAGTGAGTAGTGAGTGCAGAGTAGTGAGTGCAGAGTAGTGAGTAGTGAGTGCAGAGTAGTGAGTGCAGAGTAGTGAGTAGTGAGTGCAGAGTAGTGAGTGCAGAGTAGTGAGTGCAGAGTAGTGAGTGCAGAGTAGTGAGTAGTGATTGCAGAGTAGTGAGTGCAGAGTAGTGAGTGCAGAGTGCAGAGTGAGTGTGCAGAGTGAGTGTGCAGAGTGAGTGTGCAGAGTAGTGAGTGCAGAGTAGTGAGTGCAGAGTAGTGAGTGCAGAGTAGTGAGTGCAGAGTAGTCAGTAGTGAGTGCAGAGTAGTGAGTAGTGAGTAGTGAGTACAGAGTAGTGTGTAGTGAGTGGTGAGTGCAGAGTAGTGAGTGCAGAGTAGTGAGTAATGAGTAGTGAGTGCAGAGTAGTGAGTGCAGAGTAGTGAGTAGTGAGTGCAGAGTAGTGAGTAGTGAGTGCAGAGTAGTGAGTGCAGAGTAGTGAGTAGTGAGTGCAGAGTAGTGAGTGCAGAGTAGTGAGTAGTGAGTGCAGAGTAGTGAGTAGTGAGTGCAGAGTAGTGAGTGCAGAGTAGTGAGTAGTGAGCGCAGAGTAGTGAGTGCAGAGTAGTGAGTAGTGTGTAGTGAGTGCAGAGTAGTGAGTGCAGAGTAGTGAGTGCAGAGTAGTGAGTGCAGAGTAGTGAGTAGTGAGTGCAGAGTAGTGAGTGCAGAGTAGTGAGTGCAGAGTAGTGAGTGCAGGGTGCAGAGTGAGTGTGCAGAGTGAGTGTGCAGAGTGAGTGTGCAGAGTAGTGAGTGCAGAGTAGTGAGTGCAGAGTAGTGAGTGCAAGGTAGTGAGTAGTGAGTGCAGAGTAGGGAGTAGTGAGTGCAGAGTAGTGAGTGCAGAGTAGTGAGTAGTGAGTGCAGAGTAGTCAGTGCAGAGTATTCAGTGCAGAGTAGTCAGTAGTGAGTGGGGAGTAGTGAATGCAGAGTAGTGAGTAGTGAGTAGTGAGTGCAGAGTAGTGAGTGCAGAGTAGTGAGTAGTGAGTGCAGAGTAGTGAGTGCAGAGTAGTGAGTGCAGAGTAGTGAGTAGTGAGTGCAGAGTAGTGAGTGCAGAGTAGTGAGTGCAGAGTAGTGAGTAGTGAGTGCAGAGTAGTGAGTGCAGAGTAGTGAGTAGTGAGTGCAGAGTAGTGAGTGCAGAGTAGTGAGTAGTGAGTGCAGAGTAGTGAGTGCAGAGTAGTGAGTGCAGAGTAGTGAGTAGTGATTGCAGAGTAGTGAGTGCAGAGTAGTGAGTGCAGAGTGCAGAGTGAGTGTGCAGAGTGAGTGTGCAGAGTGAGTGTGCAGAGTAGTGAGTGCAGAGTAGTGAGTGCAGAGTAGTGAGTGCAGAGTAGTGAGTGCAGAGTAGTCAGTAGTGAGTGCAGAGTAGTGAGTAGTGAGTAGTGAGTGCAGAGTAGTGTGTAGTGAGTGGTGAGTGCAGAGTAGTGAGTGCAGAGTAGTGAGTAATGAGTGCAGAGTAGTGAGTAGTGAGTGCAGAGTAGTGAGTGCAGAGTAGTGAGTAGTGAGTGCAGAGTAGTGAGTGCAGAGTAGTGAGTAGTGAGTGCAGAGTAGTGAGTAGTGAGTGCAGAGTAGTGAGTGCAGAGTAGTGAGTGCAGAGTAGTGAGTAGTGAGTGCAGAGTAGTGAGTGCAGAGTAGTGAGTGCAGAGTAGTGAGTGCAGGGTGCAGAGTGAGTGTGCAGAGTGAGTGTGCAGAGTGAGTGTGCAGAGTGAGTGTGCAGAGTAGTGAGTGCAGAGTAGTGAGTGCAGAGTAGTGAGTGCAGAGTAGTGAGTGCAGAGTAGTGAGTGCAGAGTAGTCAGTAGTGAGTGTGGAGTAGGGAGTAGGGAGTGCAGAGTAGTGAGTAGTGAGTGCAGAGTAGTGAGTGCAGAGTAGTGAGCAGTGAGTGCAGAGTAGTGAGTGCAGAGTAGTGAGTGCAGAGTAGTGAGTAGTGAGTAGTGAGTGCAGAGTAGTGAGTAGTAAGTGCGGAGTAGTGAGTGCAGAGTAGTGAGTGCAGAGTAGTGAGTGCAGGGTGCAGAGTGAGTGTGCAGAGTGAGTGTGCAGAGTGAGTGTGCAGAGTGAGTGTGCAGAGTAGTGAGTGCAGAGTAGTGAGTGCAGAGTAGTGAGTAGTGAGTGCAGAGTAGTGAGTGCAGAGTAGTGAGTGCAGAGTAGTGAGTGCAGAGTAGTCAGTAGTGAGTGTGGAGTAGTGAGTAGGGAGTGCAGAGTAGTGAGTAGTGAGTGCAGAGTAGTGAGTGCAGAGTAGTGAGCAGTGAGTGCAGAGTAGTGAGTGCAGAGTAGTGAGTGCAGAGTAGTGAGTAGTGAGTGCAGAGTAGTGAGTAGTAAGTGCAGAGGAAGTGAGTAGTGAGTGCAGAGTAGTGAGTGCAGAGTAGTGAGTAGTGAGTGCAGAGTAGTGAGTGCAGAGTAGGGAGTAGTGAGTGCATGTTAGACGGGGACCCTGAGGGTCGGCCGGATACCGAGTGCGAGATCCCCGAGGGGGACCGTCTCCGGCGATCGTACAGACAAGTACCCTCCCTCCCCACAAACAGGCACCACACCAAGTCGAGTTCAAGGCTTTATATAAGGTTCTTAAGGCAAGGATATCAGCGATACAGGATAACTTGGACCCGGGGGTCCTCTCACTTCTAGTCTCTGTAGGGAAAGGGGGTAGCGGGACAGTCTTGGTACCGGATCGGTACAGGTTGTGGTAAAAGGCGAGGTCACAATCCTCGAGCTGGAGGGTCTGTGGATCGGGCCGCGGCAGCGCCAGCAGGCCAAGGTGATAGTCTCATAAAGCAGAGGGCCGCGGCAGCGCCAGCAGGCCAAGACGATGGTTTCACGAGGCAGAGGGCCGCGGCAGCGCCAGCAGGCCAAGACGATGGTTTCACGAGGCAGAGGGCCGCGGCAGCGCCAGCAGGCCAAGACGATGGTTTCACGATTCAGAGGGCCGCGGCAGCGCCAGCAGGCCAAGACGATGGTTTCACGAGGCAGAGGGCCGCGGCAGCGCCAGCAGGCCAAGACGATGGTTTCACGAGGCAGAGGGCCGCGGCAGCGCCAGCAGGCCAAGACGATGGTTTCACGAGGCAGAGGGCCGCGGCAGCGCCAGCAGGCCAAGTCACGGATGAGTTCTTCTCGGGTCTCTCGACTCCAGGATACAACTGCCTTCCTGGTCTGGCCCTGCCCCAGTTATAGGTCTGGTCCCCTTTGATGTCCGGACCCTCGCGCCTGGGGGCCGGGAGGTCCGGGATGAGGGAGTCCAGACACCCAGCAGGGGGGTGGAGCCAGCGCCCAGGCGGCCTGGGGTGATCGACACCTGGCGGAGGAGAGCCGTTGACGATTCCTTCTCCCATTGACTCGCCAAGTGATCACTCTGCCTCCTGGGAGGATGGTGGGGCCTCGATGTCGGGACCGGCCGGGCCCGGGGTTAGGGTCGAGTTGAGGCCGCGCGGCCTCGTGCTGCAGTGCCCCAAGATGGCGGCCGGGTCGATGTCGTGGGGTAGATGGTGACCCGGGCCAGCTGGGTCCGGAGCTGGTGTCTTGTAGTGGAGGGATTGCAGGGTACTTCGGGTGGTCGTTTGTGGACTCTGGCTGGGGATGCAGGGAGAGCCAGGGTCCGGGTCCCATTGCGGGGAGGGGGGACAGCTCGAACATGCGGCCTGTCCAACATGCGTCCCCCCCAGCTGAAGGCGGGGAGAGTCAGCCATCTTCCTGGGGACTCTCCTCGCTGAGGCGGAAAAAGCGTGACAGGCCGTCGGCGTTGGCGTGGTCCTGGCCTGGACGATGTTCCACCGTGAAGTCCATCCCCTGCAGGGAGATGGACCAGCGCAACAGCTTCGGGTTCTCCCCCCGCATTTGCATCAGCCATTGCAGGGGTCGGTGGTCTGTTTGCACCCGGAAGTGGGTGCCGAAGAGGTATGGCCGGAGCTTCTTGAGTGCCCAGACTACGGCGAAGGCCTCCCTCTCAATGGTGCTCCAGCGCTGTTCTCGGGGCAAGAGGCGTCTGCTGATGAAGACCACCGGATGGTCGACCCCTTCGGTGTTGAGTTGGGAGAGGACGGCCCCCACACCATGATCGGAGGCGTCCGTCTGCACAATGAATTCCCGGCTGTAGTCGGGAGCCTGGAGCACGGGGGCTGTGCACATGGCGGTCTTTAGCTTCTCGAAGGCTGATTGGCAGTCCGGGGTCCAGTTGACGGTTTTGGGGCTCTTTTTGGAGGTGAGCTCTGTGAGGGGCCCCACGATGCTGCCATAGTCCTTCACGAACCGCCGGTAGTATCCGGTGAGCCCCAGGAAGGCCCGGACCTCCGTTTGGCTCGTAGGGGGTTGCCAGGCCTGGATGGCAGCAATCTTGAGTTGGAGAGGGGCCACCAGCCCGCTTCCCACTTGGTGTCCCAGGTAGGTCACGGACCCTTGGCCAACTTGGCACTTGCTGGCCTTGATGGTGAGCCCGGCTTGTTGGAGGGCGTGTAGAACCTCCCGCAGGTGGCGGAGGTGGTCGGTCCACTGGTGGCTGTACACAGCAATGTCGTCCAGGTAGGCGGCGCTGAAGTCTTCCAGGCCCGCCAGTACCTGGTTTACCAGCCGTTGGAACGTTGCCGGGGCGTTTTTCATGCCGAAGGGCATGACTTTAAAGTGGTAGTGCCCGTCTGGGGTAGAGAAGGCGGATCGTTCTTGGGCCCTAGGGGTGAGGCCGATCTGCCAGTAGCCCGCTGTTAGGTCGAAGATGCTCAGGTAGCGGGCGGCCCCCATCCGGTCAATTAGCTCGTCTGCCCGGGGGATGGGATGAGCGTCTGCCCGGGTAACTGCATTCAGCCCTCGATAGTCCACGCAGAACCGGAGTTCAGGGGCAACGCCCGGGGCAGCTGCCTTGGGAACCAGGACGACTGGGCTCGCCCAGGGACTGTCTGAGGGTTCGATCACTCCTAGGGTCAGCATCTTGGACACCTCGGTCTGGATGCAGGCTCGTACCCGGTCTGGTACGCGGTATGCTCGGTGTCGAATAGGAGGGCTGTCCCCGGTGTCCACATCGTGGAGGCACCAGGGGGTGACTCCGGGGGTGAGGGAGAACAGGGAGGCGAACTGCCTCAGGAGCGTTTGGCAGTCTTGGCGTTGCTCCGGGGACAGGGCCTCGGAGAGCTGGACCCCTTCCACTGAGCCATCCTGCTCGAGGGCCCTCAGTAAGTCCGGAAGGGGTTCGGAGTCTTCTTCTGTCCCAGTATCGGTAGCCATCAGGAGGCTGAGTTCGGATCGCACAAAATGGGGTTTGAGCCTGTTGGCATGGAGGACCCGTAGGGGGTTCCGGGCAGTCTCCATGTCGATTAAATAGGTGACGGGCCCCTTGCGTTCGATTACCTTGAAGGGCCCGGACCATCTGTCTTGGAGGGCACAGGGCTCAACCGGGGACATCACCCAGACCTGTTGTCCAGGTTCGAACTCAATGGAGGACGTGTGCTGATCGTACCACCTCTTCATGTCCTCCTGACTGGCCTCGAGGTTGGCTTTGGCGGTGTCTCGGAACCGCCGGGTCTGGTTGCGGAGAGCCAGGAGATACCGGTAGATGTCCGGGGGAGTTTTCTGGGGAGGCTGCTCCCAACCTTCCTTGACTAGGCTGAGGGGGCCCCGGACGGGGTGCCCGTACAGTAGTTCAAAGGGGCTGAAGCCGAGGGACTTCTGCGGGACCTCCCGATAGGCAAACAGGAGGCATGGAAGCAGTACGTCCCACTGGCGTCGAAGGGGTTCTTCTAGACCCATAATCATCCCCTTGAGGGTGCGGTTGAATCTCTCGACCAGTCCGTTTCCTTGCGGGTGATAGGGGGTCGTGAATTTGTAGGTGACCCCGCATTGCTGCCAGAGGGACTTCATATATCTGGAGATAAAGTTCGTGCCCCTGTCACTGACGACCTCCCGGGGGAACCCCACCCGGGAGAAGATCCCCATCAGGGCCCGGCCCACCACGGGGGCCGTCACAGTCCGAAGAGGGATGGCCTCGGGATAGCGGGTGGCGTGGTCTACGAGGACCAGGATGAACCGGTGTCCTTGGGCTGTTCGAGGGTCGAGGGGCCCCACAATGTCTATTCCCACTCGTTCAAACGGGGTGGTGACGACAGGAAAGGGTTGTAATGGTGCTTTGATTTTTCGGCCACTTTTTCCGCTGGCCTGGCAGGTGGGGCAGGCCTTGCAGTGGTTGGTGACATCCTTCCGCATGTGGGGCCAGAAAAAATGGGTCACCAGGCGGTCGTAGGTTTTATCCTGCCCCAGGTGTCCGGCAAGGGGGACATCGTGGGCTAAGTTCAGGAGGAAGTCTCGGAAGCGAAGGGGCACCACCAGCACCCGACTGGCCCCTAGTTCTGCAATTTTCTGCTCGCTGTAGAGCAGGTCTTGGTCCCAGTAGATCCAGTGGGCCCCCGAGGTATCCCCGGTGCTCTGGGCCAGGGCTTGCTGCCGGAGTCCTTCGAGAGAAGGACAGGTTTTTTGCTCGGCCCGGAATTGTTCCTGCGTGGGGCCTCCCTCCTGCCGCCATTGTGCCAGGTCAGGGACGTCCCGAAGCTGGTCGGGTCCTTCTTCGGTTTGGGTCAAGGGAATGGCTTCTGGGGCGGCCTCCTCTGGGAGGAGCGCGGGAGGAGGTTCTGGCCACTCGGGCTCTTCTGGGCTGGGGACCGCGCGGGCGGTCATGGACCGGGTCGTGACGCAGACCCATTCGGGGAGGCCAAGCATCCCCAGGTGCTCCCTCCGTTCGACAGCTGCCCAGGGAGAGCTTTCAAGGTCGTTTCCTAGGAGGCAGTCCACGGGGGCATCATCGCGGACAGTTACTTTTAACATCCCTGTTACTCCTCCCCACTCGAAGGGGACGCAGGCCATGTGGCATAGGCTTTCGGAGTTGTCGGCTGATCGAACAGGGCAAAGAATGTTCGGCAAGATTTGGTCTGGAGTGACGAGGTGGCGTCGGACCGCCGTTACACTGGCCCCGGTATCGCGGAGGGCTTCCGCCCGGCGACCATTGATGTTAACCCATTGACCGTACTTCTGTGTGTTGGCGGGAAGGGGGGCCCGCGGAATCATGTCTCTCTCCCCTAAGCAGACCAGTGCCATGGCGGCGGGTGCCCATTCCGAGGGATCGGTCTCGTACTCCTCTTGGTCTTCCGGGATTATTTCTTCCCCTAGGGCCGCCGCTGCAACTTGGCGGGGAGTCGTGTTCGGATTCTTTGGGCAGTTGGGATCACTGGCGTAGTGGCCGGGTCGCTGGCACCTGTGGCACGTAATGTTGGCCCGGAAACCGGCCCGGACGGCGGGGCTTCCCCGGCCAACCGGGGTCGAGGGGTTTCTGGGGGGTGACGAGGGGCCGGGGTCTCTCCCCCGACCCTGACTTCCTCCTCCCCCTCGGGGGCGATACGATCTGGATACTTCGCTGGGTGCGCTCCGGCCAACTCGGGTGCTTTCCCACCGGTCGGCTTCGGCGGCGAGTTGTTGAGGGTCGGTTAGCTTGCTGTCCAGGAGGTGTTGCCGGAGCTCCACGAAGCAGTTGTTCGACAGGTGTTCCCATACGATAAGGTCAAAGAGTTGTTCGTAGGTGGTTACTTTGTTGCCCTTGATCCACCCCTCGAAGGCTCGGCTAAAAAAGTTCACGTACTCCACCCAAGTTGTACCCGGAATCCGTTTGCAGTCGCGGAACCGTTGGCGGTACATCTCAGGTGTGAGCCCGTATCGAGTGAGGAGGGCGGCCTTCATGTGGTCGTAGGAGGTCATTAGCTGGTCCGGGAGTTGCAGCAGGGCGTCCCGCCCTTCGTTGACAAACCTCCCCCATAATCCGGCTCCCCAATCGCTTCGGGGAATCCGGTGGGAGGTCATTGCCACCTCATAGGCTTTAAACCACTGCTGGATATCATCGTTCTTGTGGTATTCCCGGATGACATCTTTGGGGATGTGAACCTTGGGCTCGGTCGAGGCAGACGGGGTCGGTCGTTCGGGGAGCCCGAGGTCTTTATTCTGTTTCTGAATCTCCAGTGCTTTGAGATTGCGCTCATGTTCGTACTCTAGTCTCTTTTCCTCTAGCTCCCTCTGTCTTTGCTTGTCTTCCCGCTCTTCCCTGAGCCGTAAGTGTTCCAGGGTTATTTTTTGTTCTGCCAGCTTGAGTTCCCCATCCAAGCGAAGTCGGGCAAGTTCTAATTCGTGGAGTCTGGTTTTTTCTCTTTCTCGGATCTCTTCCAGGGAGAGATCCGCTCTTTCTTTAGTTGGTGCGGGGCTCGTTTCGGTTGTTTGTGTTCGGGGTACGGCCGTACCCGTTTCTGCCCAAGCTTCTAGGGCTCGTTTGAAGTCTTCCTTTGTGCTAAGACCTGTGGTTGGAAGTCCAAGTTCTATGCAATATTGCTTCAGTTCCCGGTGGTTGTAGTCTTCCAATTTTTCCATCTGAAATTTTTCCGTTGTTCCGCTCTCTATTGACATGGTTGTTGTGTGTGGTGGGGCGAGTGACTTTCTGTACGATTATGCGTAGGTTCGGATCCCGTCGCTGGCCACCAATGTTAGACGGGGACCCTGAGGGTCGGCCGGATACCGAGGGCGAGATCCCCGAGGGGGACCGTCTCCGGCGATCGTACAGACAAGTACCCTCCCTCCCCACAAACAGGCACCACACCAAGTCGAGTTCAAGGCTTTATATAAGGTTCTTAAGGCAAGGATATCAGCGATACAGGATAACTTGGACCCGGGGGTCCTCTCACTTCTAGTCTCTGTAGGGAAAGGGGGTAGCGGGACAGTCTTGGTACCGGATCGGTACAGGTTGTGGTAAAAGGCGAGCTCACAATCCTCGAGCTGGAGGGTCTGTGGATCGGGCCGCGGCAGCGCCAGCAGGCCAAGGTGATAGTCTCATAAAGCAGAGGGCCGCGGCAGCGCCAGCAGGCCAAGACGATGGTTTCACGAGGCAGAGGGCCGCGGCAGCGCCAGCAGGCCAAGACGATGGTTTCACGAGGCAGAGGGCCGCAGCAGCGCCAGCAGGCCAAGACGATGGTTTCACGAGGCAGAGGGCCGCGGCAGCGCCAGCAGGCCAAGACGATGGTTTCACGAGGCAGAGGGCCGCGGCAGCGCCAGCAGGCCAAGACGATGGTTTCACGAGGCAGAGGGCCGCGGCAGCGCCAGCAGGCCAAGACGATGGTTTCACGAGGCAGAGGGCCGCGGCAGCGCCAGCAGGCCAAGTCACGGATGAGTTCTTCTCGGGTCTCTCGACTCCAGGATACAACTGCCTTCCTGGTCTGGCCCTGCCCCAGTTATAGGTCTGGTCCCCTTTGATGTCCGGACCCTCGCGCCTGGGGGCCGGGAGGTCCGGGATGAGGGAGTCCAGACACCCAGCAGGGGGGTGGAGCCAGCGCCCAGGCGGCCTGGGGTGATCGACACCTGGCGGAGGAGAGCCGTTGACGATTCCTTCTCCCATTGACTCGCCAAGTGATCACTCTGCCTCCTGGGAGGATGGTGGGGCCTCGATGTCGGGACCGGCCGGGCCCGGGGTTAGGGTCGAGTTGAGGCCACGCGGCCTCGTGCTGCAGTGCCCCAAGATGGCGGCCGGGTCGATGTCGTGGGGTAGATGGTGACCCGGGCCAGCTGGGTCCGGAGCTGGTGTCTTGTAGTGGAGGGATTGCAGGGTACTTCGGGTGGTCGTTTGTGGACTCTGGCTGGGGATGCAGGGAGAGCCAGGGTCCGGGTCCCATTGCGGGGAGGGGGGACAGCTCGAACATGCGGCCTGTCCAACAGTGCAGAGTAGTGAGTGCAGAGTAGTGAGTGCAGAGTAACGAGTGCAGAGCGGTGAGTAGTGAGTAGTGAGTGCAGAGTAGTGAGTAGTGAGTGCAGAGTAGTGAGTAGTGAGTAGTGAGTGCAGAGTAGTGAGTGCATAGTAGTGAGTAGTGAGTGCAGAGTAGTGAGTGCAGAGTAGTGGGTAGTGAGTAGTGAGTGCTGAGTAGTGAGTAGTGAGTGCAGAGTAGTGAGTAGTGAATAGTGAGTGCAGAGTGTGAGTGTGCAGAGTGAGTGTGCAGAGTGAGTGTGCAGAGTGAGTGTGCAGAGTAGTGAGTGCAGAGTAGTGAGTGCAGAGTAGTGAGTGCAGAGTAGTGAGTGCAGAACAGTGAGTAGTGAGTGCAGAGTAGTGAGTAGTGAGTGCAGAGTAGTGAGTGCAATGTAGTGAGTAGTGAGTGCAGAGTAGTGAGTAGTGAGTGCAGAGTAGTGAGTGCAGAGTAGTGAGTAGTGAGCGCAGAGTAGTGAGTGCAGAGTAGTGAGTAGTGTGTAGTGAGTGCAGAGTAGTGAGTGCAGAGTAGTGAGTGCAGAGTAGTGAGTGCAGAGTAGTGAGTAGTGAGTGCAGAGTAGTGAGTGCAGAGTAGTGAGTGCAGAGTAGTGAGTGCAGGGTGCAGAGTGAGTGTGCAGAGTGAGTGTGCAGAGTGAGTGTGCAGAGTAGTGAGTGCAGAGTAGTGAGTGCAGAGTAGTGAGTGCAAGGTAGTGAGTAGTGAGTGCAGAGTAGGGAGTAGTGAGTGCAGAGTAGTGAGTGCAGAGTAGTGAGTAGTGAGTGCAGAGTAGTCAGTGCAGAGTATTCAGTGCAGAGTAGTCAGTAGTGAGTGGGGAGTAGTGAATGCAGAGTAGTGAGTAGTGAGTAGTGAGTGCAGAGTAGTGAGTGCAGAGTAGTGAGTAGTGAGTGCAGAGTAGTGAGTGCAGAGTAGTGAGTGCAGAGTAGTGAGTAGTGAGTGCAGAGTAGTGAGTGCAGAGTAGTGAGTGCAGAGTAGTGAGTAGTGAGTGCAGAGTAGTGAGTGCAGAGTAGTGAGTAGTGAGTGCAGAGTAGTGAGTGCAGAGTAGTGAGTAGTGAGTGCAGAGTAGTGAGTGCAGAGTAGTGAGTGCAGAGTAGTGAGTAGTGATTGCAGAGTAGTGAGTGCAGAGTAGTGAGTGCAGAGTGCAGAGTGAGTGTGCAGAGTGAGTGTGCAGAGTGAGTGTGCAGAGTAGTGAGTGCAGAGTAGTGAGTGCAGAGTAGTGAGTGCAGAGTAGTGAGTGCAGAGTAGTCAGTAGTGAGTGCAGAGTAGTGAGTAGTGAGTAGTGAGTGCAGAGTAGTGTGTAGTGAGTGGTGAGTGCAGAGTAGTGAGTGCAGAGTAGTGAGTAATGAGTGCAGAGTAGTGAGTAGTGAGTGCAGAGTAGTGAGTGCAGAGTAGTGAGTAGTGAGTGCAGAGTAGTGAGTGCAGAGTAGTGAGTAGTGAGTGCAGAGTAGTGAGTAGTGAGTGCAGAGTAGTGAGTGCAGAGTAGTGAGTGCAGAGTAGTGAGTAGTGAGTGCAGAGTAGTGAGTGCAGAGTAGTGAGTGCAGAGTAGTGAGTGCAGGGTGCAGAGTGAGTGTGCAGAGTGAGTGTGCAGAGTGAGTGTGCAGAGTGAGTGTGCAGAGTAGTGAGTGCAGAGTAGTGAGTGCAGAGTAGTGAGTGCAGAGTAGTGAGTGCAGAGTAGTGAGTGCAGAGTAGTCAGTAGTGAGTGTGGAGTAGGGAGTAGGGAGTGCAGAGTAGTGAGTAGTGAGTGCAGAGTAGTGAGTGCAGAGTAGTGAGCAGTGAGTGCAGAGTAGTGAGTGCAGAGTAGTGAGTGCAGAGTAGTGAGTAGTGAGTAGTGAGTGCAGAGTAGTGAGTAGTAAGTGCGGAGTAGTGAGTGCAGAGTAGTGAGTGCAGAGTAGTGAGTGCAGGGTGCAGAGTGAGTGTGCAGAGTGAGTGTGCAGAGTGAGTGTGCAGAGTAGTGAGTGCAGAGTAGTGAGTGCAGAGTAGTGAGTAGTGAGTGCAGAGTAATGAGTGCAGAGTAGTGAGTGCAGAGTAGTGAGTGCAGAGTAGTCAGTAGTGAGTGTGGAGTAGTGAGTAGGGAGTGCAGAGTAGTGAGTAGTGAGTGCAGAGTAGTGAGTGCAGAGTAGTGAGCAGTGAGTGCAGAGTAGTGAGTGCAGAGTAGTGAGTGCAGAGTAGTGAGTAGTGAGTGCAGAGTAGTGAGTAGTAAGTGCAGAGGAAGTGAGTAGTGAGTGCAGAGTAGTGAGTGCAGAGTAGTGAGTAGTGAGTGCAGAGTAGTGAGTGCAGAGTAGGGAGTAGTGAGTGCAGAGTAGTGAGTGCAGAGTAGTGAGTGCAGAGTAACGAGTGCAGAGCGGTGAGTAGTGAGTAGTGAGTGCAGAGTAGTGAGTAGTGAGTGCAGAGTAGTGAGTAGTGAGTAGTGAGTGCAGAGTAGTGAGTGCATAGTAGTGAGTAGTGAGTGCAGAGTAGTGAGTGCAGAGTAGTGGGTAGTGAGTAGTGAGTGCTGAGTAGTGAGTAGTGAGTGCAGAGTAGTGAGTAGTGAATAGTGAGTGCAGAGTGTGAGTGTGCAGAGTGAGTGTGCAGAGTGAGTGTGCAGAGTGAGTGTGCAGAGTAGTGAGTGCAGAGTAGTGAGTGCAGAGTAGTGAGTGCAGAGTAGTGAGTGCAGAACAGTGAGTAGTGAGTGCAGAGTAGTGAGTAGTGAGTGCAGAGTAGTGAGTGCAATGTAGTGAGTAGTGAGTGCAGAGTAGTGAGTAGTGAGTGCAGAGTAGTGAGTGCAGAGTAGTGAGTGCAGAGTAGTGAGTGAAGAGTGAGTGTGCAGAGTGAGTGTGCAGAGTGAGTGTGCAGAGTGAGTGTGCAGAGTAGTGAGTGCAGAGTAGTGAGTGCAGAGTAGTGAGTAGTGAGTGCAGAGTAGTCAGTGCAGAGTAGTCAGTGCAGAGTAGTCAGTGGTGAGTGCGGAGTAGTGAGTGCAGAGTAGTGAGTAGTGAGTGCAGAGTAGTGAGTGCAGAGTAGTGAGTGCAGAGTAGTGAGTAGTGAGTGCAGAGTAGTGAGTGCAGAGTAGTGAGTAGTGAGTGCAGAGTAGTGAGTGTAGAGTAGTGAGTGCAGAGTAGTGAGTAGTGAGTGCAGAGTAGTGAGTAGTGAGTGCAGAGTAGTGAGTGTAGAGTAGTGAGTAGTGAGTGCAGAGTAGTGAGTGCAGAGTAGTGAGTAGTGAGTGCAGAGTAGCGAGTGCAGAGTAGTGAGTAGTGAGTGCAAAGTAGTGAGTAGTGAGTGCAGAGTAGTTAGTAGTGAGTGCAGAGTAGTGAGTGCAGAGTAGTGAGTGCAGAGTAGTGAGTGGTGAGTAGTGAGTGCAGAGTAGTGAGTAGTGAGTGCAGAGTAGTGAGTGCAGAGTAGTGAGTAGTGAGTGCAGAGTAGGGAGTGCAGAGTAGTGAGTAGTGAGTGCAGAGTAGTAGTGAGTGCAGAGTAGTGAGTGCAGAGTAGTGAGTGCAGAGTAGTGAGTGGTGAGTAGTGAGTGCAGAGTAGTGAGTAGTGAGTGCAGAGTAGTGAGTGCAGAGTAGTGAGTAGTGAGTGCAGAGTAGTGAGTGCAGAGTAGTGAGTGCAGAGTAGTGATTAGTGAGTGCAGAGTAGTGAGTAGTGAGTGCAGAGTAGTGAGTGCAGAGTAGTGAGTAGTGAGTGCAGAGTAGTGAGTAGTGAGTGCAGAGTAGTGAGTGCAATGTAGTGAGTAGTGAGTGCAGAGTAGTGAGTAGTGAGTGCAGAGTAGTGAGTGCAGAGTAGTGAGTGCAGAGTAGTGAGTGAAGAGTGAGTGTGCAGAGTGAGTGTGCAGAGTGAGTGTGCAGAGTGAGTGTGCAGAGTAGTGAGTGCAGAGTAGTGAGTGCAGAGTAGTGAGTAGTGAGTGCAGAGTAGTCAGTGCAGAGTAGTCAGTGCAGAGTAGTCAGTGGTGAGTGCGGAGTAGTGAGTGCAGAGTAGTGAGTAGTGAGTGCAGAGTAGTGAGTGCAGAGTAGTGAGTGCAGAGTAGTGAGTAGTGAGTGCAGAGTAGTGAGTGCAGAGTAGTGAGTAGTGAGTGCAGAGTAGTGAGTGTAGAGTAGTGAGTGCAGAGTAGTGAGTAGTGAGTGCAGAGTAGTGAGTAGTGAGTGCAGAGTAGTGAGTGTAGAGTAGTGAGTAGTGAGTGCAGAGTAGTGAGTGCAGAGTAGTGAGTAGTGAGTGCAGAGTAGCGAGTGCAGAGTAGTGAGTAGTGAGTGCAAAGTAGTGAGTAGTGAGTGCAGAGTAGTTAGTAGTGAGTGCAGAGTAGTGAGTGCAGAGTCGTGAGTAGTGAGTGCAGAGTAGTGGGTAGTGAGTGCAGAGTAGTGAGTAGTGAGTGCAGAATAGTGAGTAATGAGTGCAGAGTAGTGAGTAGTGAGTGCAGAGTAGGGAGTGCAGAGTAGTGAGTAGTGAGTGCAGAGTAGTAGTGAGTGCAGAGTAGTGAGTGCAGAGTAGTGAGTGCAGAGTAGTGAGTGGTGAGTAGTGAGTGCAGAGTAGTGAGTAGTGAGTGCAGAGTAGTGAGTGCAGAGTAGTGAGTAGTGAGTGCAGAGTAGTGAGTGCAGAGTAGTGAGTGCAGAGTAGTGATTAGTGAGTGCAGAGTAGTGAGTAGTGAGTGCAGAGTAGTGAGTGCAGAGTAGTGAGTAGTGAGTGCAGAGTAGTGAGTAGTGAGTGCAGAGTAGTGAGTGCAGAGTAGTGAGTGCAGAGTGAGTGTGCAGAGTGAGTGTGCAGAGTGAGTGTGCAGAGTGAGTGTGCAGAGTAGTGAGTGCAGAGTAGTGAGTGCAGAGTAGTGAGTAGTGAGTGCAGAGTAGTGAGTGCAGAGTAGTGAGTGCAGAGTAGTGAGTAGTGAGTAGTGAGTGCAGAGTAGTGAGTAGTGAGTGCAGAGTAGTAAGTAGTGAGTGCAGAGTAGTGAGTGCAGAGTAGTGAGTAGTGAGTGCAGAGTAGTGAGTGCAGAGTAGTGAGTAGTGAGTGCAGAGTAGTGTGTAGTGAGTGCAGAGTAGTGAGTAGTGAGTGCAGAGTAGTGAGCGCAGAGTAGTGAGTAGTGTGTAGGGAGTGCAGAGTAGTGAGTAGTGAGTAGTGATTGCAGAGTAGTGAGTGCATAGTAGTGAATAGTGAGTGCAGAGTAGTGAGTGCAGATTAGTGGGTAGTGAGTAGGGAGTGCAGAGTAGTGAGTAGTGAGTGAAGAGTAGTGAGTGCAGAGTAGTGAGTGCAGAGTAGTGAGTGCAGAGTAGTGAGTAGTGAGTGCAGAGTAGTGAGTGCAGAGTAGTGAGTAGTGAGTGCAGAGTAGTGAGTGCAGAGTAGTGAGTGCAGAGTAGTGAGTGGTGAGCAGTGAGTGCAGAGTAGTGAGTAGTGAGTGCAGAGTTGTGAGTGCAGAGTAGTGAGTGCAGAGTAGTGGGTAGTGAGTAGTGAGTGCAGATTAGTGAGTGCAGAGTAGTGAGTAGTGAGTGCAGAGTAGTGAGTGCAGAGTAGTGAGTGCAGAGTAGTGAGTAGTGAGTGCAGAGTAGTGAGTAGTGAGTGCAGAGTAGTGAGTGCAGAGTAGTGAGTAGTGAGTGCAGAGTAGTGAGTGCAGAGTAGTGAGTGCAGAGTAGTGAGTAGTGAGTGCAGAGTAGTGAGTGCAGAGTAGTGAGTAGTGAGTGCAGAGTAGCGAGTGCAGAGTAGTTAGTAGTGAGTGCAAAGTAGTGAGTAGTGAGTGCAGAGTAGTGAGTGCAGAGTAGTGAGTGTAGAGTAGTGAGTAGTGAGTGCAGAGTAGTGAGTGCAGAGTAGCGGGTAGTGAGTAGTGAGTGCAGAGTAGTGAGTAGTGAGTGCAGAGTAGTGAGTAGTGAGGAGTGAGTAGTGAGTGCAGAGTAGTCAGTAGTGAGTGCGGAGTAGTGAATGCAGAGTAGTGAGTAGTGAGTAGTGAGTGCAGAGTAGTGAGTGCAGAGTAGTGAGTAGTGAGTGCAGAGTAGTGTGTAGTGAGTGCAGAGTAGTGAGTAGTGAGTGCAGAGTAGTGAGCGCAGAGTAGTGAGTAGTGTGTAGGGAGTGCAGAGTAGTGAGTAGTGAGTAGTGATTGCAGAGTAGTGAGTGCATAGTAGTGAATAGTGAGTGCAGAGTAGTGAGTGCAGATTAGTGGGTAGTGAGTAGGGAGTGCAGAGTAGTGAGTAGTGAGTGCAGAGTAGTGAGTGCAGAGTAGTGAGTGCAGAGTAGTGAGTGCAGAGTAGTGAGTAGTGAGTGCAGAGTAGTGAGTGCAGAGTAGTGAGTAGTGAGTGTGCAGAGTAGTGAGTAGTGAGTGCAGAGTAGTGAGTGCAAGGTAGTGAGTAGTGAGTGCAGAGTAGGGAGTAGTGAGTGCAGAGTAGTGAGTGCAGAGTAGTGAGTGCAGAGTAGTGAGTAGTGAGTGCAGAGTAGTCAGTGCAGAGTATTCAAAGCAGAGTAGTCAGTAGTGAGTGGGGAGTAGTGAATGCAGAGTAGTGAGTAGTGAGTAGTGAGTGCAGAGTAGTGAGTGCAGAGTAGTGAGTAGTGAGTGCAGAGTAGTGAGTGCAGAGTAGTGAGTGCAGAGTAGTGAGTAGTGAGTGCAGAGTAGTGAGTGCAGAGTAGTGAGTGCAGAGTAGTGAGTAGTGAGTGCAGAGTAGTGAGTGCAGAGTAGTGAGTAGTGAGTGCAGAGTAGTAAGTGCAGAGTAGTAAGTGCAGAGTAGTGAGTGCAGAGTAGTGAGTGCAGAGTAGTGAGTGCAGAGTAGTGAGTGCAGAGTGCAGAGTGAGTGTGCAGAGTGAGTGTGCAGAGTGAGTGTGCAGAGTAGTGAGTGCAGAGTAGTGAGTGCAGAGTAGTGAGTGCAGAGTAGTGAGTGCAGAGTAGTGAGTGCAGAGTAGTGAGTAGTGAGTAGTGAGTGCAGAGTAGTGGGTAGTGAGTGGTGAGTGCAGAGTAGTGAGTAATGAGTAGTGAGTAATGAGTAGTGAGTGCAGAGTAGTGAGTAGTGAGTGCAGAGTAGTGAGTAGTGAGTGCAGAGTAGTGAGTGCAGAGTAGTGAGTAGTGAGTGCAGAGTAGTGAGTGCAGAGTAGTGAGTAGTGAGTGCAGAGTAGTGAGTAGTGAGTGCAGAGTAGTGAGTGCAGAGTAGTGAGTAGTGAGTGCAGAGTAGTGAGCGCAGAGTAGTGAGTAGTGTGTAGTGAGTGCAGAGTAGTGAGTGCAGAGTAGTGAGTGCAGAGTAGTGAGTGCAGAGTAGTGAGTAGTGAGTGCAGAGTAGTGAGTGCAGAGTAGTGAGTGCAGAGTAGTGAGTGCAGGGTGCAGAGTGAGTGTGCAGAGTGAGTGTGCAGAGTGAGTGTGCAGAGTGAGTGTGCAGAGTAGTGAGTGCAGAGTAGTGAGTGCAGAGTAGTGAGTAGTGAGTGCAGAGTAGTGAGTGCAGAGTAGTGAGTGCAGAGTAGTCAGTAGTGAGTGTGGAGTAGGGAGTGCAGAGTAGTGAGTAGTGAGTGCAGAGTAGTGAGTGCAGAGTAGTGAGCAGTGAGTGCAGAGTAGTGAGTGCAGAGTAGTGAGTGCAGAGTAGTGAGTAGTGAGTAGTGAGTGCAGAGTAGTGAGTAGTAAGTGCGGAGTAGTGACTGCAGAGTAGTGAGGGCAGAGTAGTGAGTGCAGGGTGCAGAGTGAGTGTGCAGAGTGAGTGTGCAGAGTGAGTGTGCAGAGTGAGTGTGCAGAGTAGTGAGTGCAGAGTAGTGAGTGCAGAGTAGTGAGTAGTGAGTGCAGAGTAGTGAGTGCAGAGTAGTGAGTGCAGAGTAGTCAGTAGTGAGTGTGGAGTAGTGAGTAGGGAGTGCAGAGTAGTGAGTAGTGAGTGCAGAGTAGTGAGTGCAGAGTAGTGAGCAGTGAGTGCAGAGTAGTGAGTGCAGAGTAGTGAGTAGTGAGTAGTGAGTGCAGAGTAGTGAGTAGTAAGTGCAGAGGAAGTGAGTAGTGAGTGCAGAGTAGTGAGTGCAGAGTAGTGAGTAGTGAGTGCAGAGTAGTGAGTGCAGAGTAGGGAGTAGTGAGTGCAGAGTAGTGAGTGCAGAGTAGTGAGTGCAGAGTAGCGAGTGCAGAGTAGTGAGTAGTGAGTAGTGAGTGCAGAGTAGTGAGTAGTGAGTGCAGAGTAGTGAGTAGTGAGTAGTGAGTGCAGAGTAGTGAGTGCATAGTAGTGAGTAGTGAGTGCAGAGTAGTGAGTGCAGAGTAGTGGGTAGTGAGTAGTGAGTGCTGAGTAGTGAGAAGTGAGTGCAGAGTAGTGAGTAGTGAATAGTGAGTGCAGAGTAGTGAGTGCAGGGTGCAGAGTGAGTGTGCAGAGTGAGTGTGCAGAGTGAGTGTGCAGAGTGAGTGTGCAGAGTAGTGAGTGCAGAGTAGTGAGTAGTGAGTGCAGAGTAGTGAGTGCAGAGTAGTGAGTGCAGAGTAGTCAGTAGTGAGTGTGGAGTAGGGAGTGCAGAGTAGTGAGTAGTGAGTGCAGAGTAGTGAGTGCAGAGTAGTGAGCAGTGAGTGCAGAGTAGTGAGTGCAGAGTAGTGAGTGCAGAGTAGTGAGTAGTGAGTAGTGAGTGCAGAGTAGTGAGTAGTAAGTGCGGAGTAGTGACTGCAGAGTAGTGAGGGCAGAGTAGTGA
The DNA here is from genome assembly GCF_964261635.1 of Lissotriton helveticus. NCBI lineage: Eukaryota > Metazoa > Chordata > Amphibia > Caudata > Salamandridae > Lissotriton > Lissotriton helveticus. The sequence continues at coordinate 1,739,915,708 of NC_136065.1, forward strand.
GTGCAGGGTGCAGAGTGAGTGTGCAGAGTGAGTGTGCAGAGTGAGTGTGCAGAGTGAGTGTGCAGAGTAGTGAGTGCAGAGTAGTGAGTGCAGAGTAGTGAGTAGTGAGTGCAGAGTAGTGAGTGCAGAGTAGTGAGTGCAGAGTAGTCAGTAGTGAGTGTGGAGTAGTGAGTAGGGAGTGCAGAGTAGTGAGTAGTGAGTGCAGAGTAGTGAGTGCAGAGTAGTGAGCAGTGAGTGCAGAGTAGTGAGTGCAGAGTAGTGAGTAGTGAGTAGTGAGTGCAGAGTAGTGAGTAGTAAGTGCAGAGGAAGTGAGTAGTGAGTGCAGAGTAGTGAGTAGTGAGTGCAGAGTAGTGAGTGCAGAGTAGGGAGTAGTGAGTGCAGAGTAGTGAGTGCAGAGTAGTGAGTGCAGAGTAGCGAGTGCATAGTAGTGAGTAGTGAGTAGTGAGTGCAGAGTAGTGAGTAGTGAGTGCAGAGTAGTGAGTAGTGAGTAGTGAGTGCAGAGTAGTGAGTGCATAGTAGTGAGTAATGAGTGCAGAGTAGTGAGTGCAGAGTAGTGGGTAGTGAGTAGTGAGTGCTGAGTAGTGAGAAGTGAGTGCAGAGTAGTGAGTAGTGAATAGTGAGTGCAGAGTGTGAGTGTGCAGAGTGAGTGTGCAGAGTGAGTGTGCAGAGTAGTGAGTGCAGAGTAGTGAGTGCAGAGTAGTGAGTGCAGAGTAGTGAGTGCAGAGTAGTGAGTAGTGAGTGCAGAGTAGTGAGTGCAAGGTAGTGAGTAGTGAGTGCAGAGTAGTGAGTAGTGAGTGCAGAGTAGTGAGTGCAGAGTAGTGAGTGCAGAGTAGTGAGTGAAGAGTGAGTGTGCAGAGTGAGTGTGCAGAGTGAGTGTGCAGAGTGAGTGTGCAGAGTAGTGAGTGCAGAGTAGTGAGTGCAGAGTAGTGAGTAGTGAGTGCAGAGTAGTCAGTGCAGAGTAGTCAGTGCAGAGTAGTCAGTAGTGAGTGCGGAGTAGTGAGTGCAGAGTAGTGAGTAGTGAGTGCAGAGTAGTGAGTGCAGAGTAGTGAGTGCAGAGTAGTGAGTATTGAGTGCAGAGTAGTGAGTGCAGAGTAGTGAGTAGGGAGTGCAGAGTAGTGAGTAGTGAGTAGTGAGTGCAGAGTATTGAGTGCAGAGTAGTGAGTAGTGAGTGCAGAGCAGTGAGTGCAGAGTAGTGAGTGCAGAGTAGTGAGTGCAGAGTAGTGAGAAGTGAGTGCAGAGTAGTGAGTGCAGAGTAGTGAGTGCAGACTAGTGAGTAGTGAGTGCAGAGTAGTGAGTAGTAAGTGCAGAGGAAGTGAGTAGTGAGTGCAGAGTAGTGAGTGCACAGTAGTGAGTAGTGAGTGCAGAGTAGTCAGTAGTGAGTGTGGAGTAGTGAGTAGGGAGTGCAGAGTAGTGAGTAGTGAGTAGTGAGTGCAGAGTAGTGAGTGCAGAGTAGTGGGCAGTGAGTGCAGAGTAGTGAGTGCAGAGTAGTGAGTGCAGACTAGTGAGTAGTGAGTGCAGAGTAGAGAGTAGTAAGTGCAGAGGAAGTGAGTAGTGAGTGCAGAGTAGTGAGTGCAGAGTAGTGAGTAGTGAGTGCAGAGTAGTGAGTGCAGAGTACTGAGTAGTGAGTGCAGAGTAGTGAGTAGTGAGTGCAGAGTAGTGAGTGCAGAGTAGCGAGTGCAGAGTAGTGAGTAGTGAGTAGTGAGTGCAGAGTAGTGAGTAGTGAGTGCAGAGTAGTGAGTAGTGAGTAGTGAGTGCAGAGTAGTGAGTGCATAGTAGTGAGTAGTGAGTGTAGAGTAGTGAGTGCAGAGTAGTGGGTAGTGAGTAGTGAGTGCAGAGTAGTGAGTAGTGAGTGCAGAGTAGTGAGTAGTGAGTGCAGAGTAGTGAGTGCAGAGTGTGAGTGTGCAGAGTGCAGAGTGTGCAGAGTGAGTGTGCAGAGTGAGTGTGCAGAGTGAGTGTGCAGAGTAGTGAGTGCAGAGTAGTGAGTGCAGAGTAGTGAGTGCAGAGTAGTGAGTAGTGAGTGCAGAGTAGTGAGTGCAAGGTAGTGAGTAATGAGTGCAGAGTAGTGAGTAGTGAGTGCAGAGTAGTGAGTACAGAGTAGTGAGTGCAGAGCAGTGAGTGCAGAGTGAGTGTGCAGAGTGAGTGTGCAGAGTGAGTGTGCAGAGTGAGTGTGCAGAGTAGTGAGTGCAGAGTAGTGAGTGCAGAGTAGTGAGTAGTGAGTGCAGAGTAGTCAGTGCAGAGTATTCAGTGCAGAGTAGTCAGTAGTGAGTGCGGAGTAGTGAATGCAGAGTAGTGAGTAGTGAGTAGTGAGTGCAGAGTAGTGAGTGCAGAGTAGTGAGTAGTGAGTGCAGAGTAGTGAGTGCAGAGTAGTGAGTGCAGAGTAGTGAGTGCAGAGTAGTGAGTAGTGAGTGCAGAGTAGTGAGTGCAGCGTAGTGAGTAGTGAGTGCAGAGTAGTGAGTGCAGAGTAGTGAGTAGTGAGTGCAGAGTAGTGAGTGCAGAGTAGTGAGTGCAGAGTAGTGAGTAGTGAGTGCAGAGTAGTGAGTGCAGAGTAGTGAGTAGTGAGTGCAGAGTAGCGAGTGCAGAGTAGTGAGTAGTGAGTGCAAAGTAGTGAGTAGTGAGTGCAGAGTAGTGAGTGCAGAGTAGTGAGTGTAGAGTAGTGAGTAGTGAGTGCAGAGTAGTGAGTGCAGAGTAGCGAGTAGTAAGTAGTGAGTGCAGAGTAGTGAGTAGTGAGTGCAGAATAGGGGGTAGTGAGTGCAGAGTAGGGAGTGCAGAGTAGTGAGTAGTGAGTGCAGAGTAGTAGTGAGTGCAGAGTAGTGAGTGCAGAGTAGTGAGTGCAGAGTTGTGAGTGGTGAGTAGTGAGTGCAGAGTAGTGAGTGCAGAGTAGTGAGTGCAGAGTAGTGAGTGCAGAGTAGTGAGTGCAGAGTAGTGAGTGCAGAGTAGTGATTAGTGAGTGCAGAGTAGTGAGTGCAGAGTAGTGAGTGCAGAGTAGTGAGTAGTGAGTGCAGAGTATTGAGTAGGGAGTGCAGAGTAGTGAGTGCAGAGTAGTGAGTGCAGAGTGCAGAGTGAGTGTGCAGAGGGAGTGTGCAGAGTGAGTGTGCAGAGTGAGTGTGCAGAGTAGTGAGTGCAGAGTAGTGAGTGCAGAGTAGTGAGTAGTGAGTGCAGAGTAGTGAGTGCAGAGTAGTGAGTGCAGAGTAGTGAGTGCAGAGTAGTCAGTAGTGAGTGCAGAGTAGTGAGTAGTGAGTGCAGAGTAGTGTGTAGTGAGTGGTGAGTGCAGAGTAGTGAGTGCAGAGTAGTGAGTAATGAGTAGTGAGTAATGAGTAGTGAGTGCAGAGTATTGAGTAGTGAGTGCAGAGTAGTGAGTAGTGAGTGCAGAGTAGTGAGTGCAGAGTAGTGAGTAGTGAGTGCAGAGTAGTGAGTGCAGAGTAGTGAGTGCAGAGTAGTGAGTAGTGAGTGCAGAGTAGTGAGTGCAGAGTAGTGAGTAGTGAGTGCAGAGTAGTGAGTAGTGAGTGCAGAGGAGTGAGTGCAAGGTAGTGAGTAGTGAGTGCAGAGTAGGGAGTAGTGAGTGCAGAGTAGTGAGTGCAGAGTAGTGAGTGCAGAGTAGTGAGTAGTGAGTGCAGAGTAGTCAGTGCAGAGTATTCAGTGCAGAGTAGTCAGTAGTGAGTGGGGAGTAGTGAATGCAGAGTAGTGAGTAGTGAGTAGTGAGTGCAGAGTAGTGAGTGCAGAGTAGTGAGTAGTGAGTGCAGAGTAGTGAGTGCAGAGTCGTGAGTGCAGAGTAGTGAGTGCAGAGTAGTGAGTGCAGAGTAGTGAGTAGTGAGTGCAGAGTAGTGAGTGCAGAGTAGTGAGTAGTGAGTAGTGAGTGCAGAGTAGTGAGTAGTGAGTGCAGAGTAGTGAGTGCAGAGTAGTGAGTGCAGAGTAGTGAGTAGTGAGTGCAGAGTAGTGAGTGCAAGGTAGTGAGTAGTGAGTGCAGAGTAGTGAGTAGTGAGTGCAGAGTAGTGAGTGCAGAGTAGTGAGTGCAGAGTAGTGAGTGAAGAGTGAGTGTGCAGAGTGAGTGTGCAGAGTGAGTGTGCAGAGTGAGTGTGCAGAGTAGTGAGTGCAGAGTAGTGAGTGCAGAGTAGTGAGTAGTGAGTGCAGAGTAGTGAGTGCAGAGTAGTCAGTGCAGAGTAGTCAGTAGTGAGTGCGGAGTAGTGAGTGCAGAGTAGTGAGTAGTGAGTGCAGAGTAGTGAGTGCAGAGTAGTGAGTGCAGAGTAGTGAGTATTGAGTGCAGAGTAGTGAGTGCAGAGTAGTGAGTAGGGAGTGCAGAGTAGTGAGTAGTGAGTAGTGAGTGCAGAGTATTGAGTGCAGAGTAGTGAGAAGTGAGTGCAGAGCAGTGAGTGCAGAGTAGTGAGTGCAGAGTAGTGAGTGCAGAGTAGTGAGAAGTGAGTGCAGAGTAGAGAGTAGTAAGTGCAGAGGAAGTGAGTAGTGAGTGCAGAGTAGTGAGTGCAGAGTAGTGAGTAGTGAGTGCAGAGTAGTGAGTGCAGAGTACTGAGTAGTGAGTGCAGAGTAGTGAGTAGTGAGTGCAGAGTAGTGAGTGCAGAGTAGCGAGTGCAGAGTAGTGAGTAGTGAGTAGTGAGTGCAGAGTAGTGAGTAGTGAGTGCAGAGTAGTGAGTAGTGAGTAGTGAGTGCAGAGTAGTGAGTGCATAGTAGTGAGTAGTGAGTGTAGAGTAGTGAGTGCAGAGTAGTGGGTAGTGAGTAGTGAGTGCAGAGTAGTGAGTAGGGAGTGCAGAGTAGTGAGTAGTGAGTAGTGAGTGCAGAGTATTGAGTGCAGAGTAGTGAGTAGTGAGTGCAGAGCAGTGAGTGCAGAGTAGTGAGTGCAGAGTAGTGAGTGCAGAGTAGTGAGAAGTGAGTGCAGAGTAGTGAGTGCAGAGTAGTGAGTGCAGACTAGTGAGTAGTGAGTGCAGAGTAGTGAGTAGTAAGTGCAGAGGAAGTGAGTAGTGAGTGCAGAGTAGTGAGTGCACAGTAGTGAGTAGTGAGTGCAGAGTAGTCAGTAGTGAGTGTGGAGTAGTGAGTAGGGAGTGCAGAGTAGTGAGTAGTGAGTAGTGAGTGCAGAGTAGTGAGTGCAGAGTAGTGGGCAGTGAGTGCAGAGTAGTGAGTGCAGAGTAGTGAGTGCAGACTAGTGAGTAGTGAGTGCAGAGTAGAGAGTAGTAAGTGCAGAGGAAGTGAGTAGTGAGTGCAGAGTAGTGAGTGCAGAGTAGTGAGTAGTGAGTGCAGAGTAGTGAGTGCAGAGTACTGAGTAGTGAGTGCAGAGTAGTGAGTAGTGAGTGCAGAGTAGTGAGTGCAGAGTAGCGAGTGCAGAGTAGTGAGTAGTGAGTAGTGAGTGCAGAGTAGTGAGTAGTGAGTGCAGAGTAGTGAGTAGTGAGTAGTGAGTGCAGAGTAGTGAGTGCATAGTAGTGAGTAGTGAGTGTAGAGTAGTGAGTGCAGAGTAGTGGGTAGTGAGTAGTGAGTGCAGAGTAGTGAGTAGTGAGTGCAGAGTAGTGAGTAGTGAGTAGTGAGTGCAGAGTAGTGAGTGCAGAGTGTGAGTGTGCAGAGTGCAGAGTGTGCAGAGTGAGTGTGCAGAGTGAGTGTGCAGAGTGAGTGTGCAGAGTAGTGAGTGCAGAGTAGTGAGTGCAGAGTAGTGAGTGCAGAGTAGTGAGTAGTGAGTGCAGAGTAGTGAGTGCAAGGTAGTGAGTAATGAGTGCAGAGTAGTGAGTAGTGAGTGCAGAGTAGTGAGTACAGAGTAGTGAGTGCAGAGCAGTGAGTGCAGAGTGAGTGTGCAGAGTGAGTGTGCAGAGTGAGTGTGCAGAGTGAGTGTGCAGAGTAGTGAGTGCAGAGTAGTGAGTGCAGAGTAGTGAGTAGTGAGTGCAGAGTAGTCAGTGCAGAGTATTCAGTGCAGAGTAGTCAGTAGTGAGTGCGGAGTAGTGAATGCAGAGTAGTGAGTAGTGAGTAGTGAGTGCAGAGTAGTGAGTGCAGAGTAGTGAGTAGTGAGTGCAGAGTAGTGAGTGCAGAGTAGTGAGTGCAGAGTAGTGAGTGCAGAGTAGTGAGTAGTGAGTGCAGAGTAGTGAGTGCAGCGTAGTGAGTAGTGAGTGCAGAGTAGTGAGTGCAGAGTAGTGAGTAGTGAGTGCAGAGTAGTGAGTGCAGAGTAGTGAGTGCAGAGTAGTGAGTAGTGAGTGCAGAGTAGTGAGTGCAGAGTAGTGAGTAGTGAGTGCAGAGTAGCGAGTGCAGAGTAGTGAGTAGTGAGTGCAAAGTAGTGAGTAGTGAGTGCAGAGTAGTGAGTGCAGAGTAGTGAGTGTAGAGTAGTGAGTAGTGAGTGCAGAGTAGTGAGTGCAGAGTAGCGAGTAGTAAGTAGTGAGTGCAGAGTAGTGAGTAGTGAGTGCAGAATAGGGGGTAGTGAGTGCAGAGTAGGGAGTGCAGAGTAGTGAGTAGTGAGTGCAGAGTAGTAGTGAGTGCAGAGTAGTGAGTGCAGAGTAGTGAGTGCAGAGTTGTGAGTGGTGAGTAGTGAGTGCAGAGTAGTGAGTGCAGAGTAGTGAGTGCAGAGTAGTGAGTGCAGAGTAGTGAGTGCAGAGTAGTGAGTGCAGAGTAGTGATTAGTGAGTGCAGAGTAGTGAGTGCAGAGTAGTGAGTGCAGAGTAGTGAGTAGTGAGTGCAGAGTATTGAGTAGGGAGTGCAGAGTAGTGAGTGCAGAGTAGTGAGTGCAGAGTGCAGAGTGAGTGTGCAGAGGGAGTGTGCAGAGTGAGTGTGCAGAGTGAGTGTGCAGAGTAGTGAGTGCAGAGTAGTGAGTGCAGAGTAGTGAGTAGTGAGTGCAGAGTAGTGAGTGCAGAGTAGTGAGTGCAGAGTAGTGAGTGCAGAGTAGTCAGTAGTGAGTGCAGAGTAGTGAGTAGTGAGTGCAGAGTAGTGTGTAGTGAGTGGTGAGTGCAGAGTAGTGAGTGCAGAGTAGTGAGTAATGAGTAGTGAGTAATGAGTAGTGAGTGCAGAGTATTGAGTAGTGAGTGCAGAGTAGTGAGTAGTGAGTGCAGAGTAGTGAGTGCAGAGTAGTGAGTAGTGAGTGCAGAGTAGTGAGTGCAGAGTAGTGAGTGCAGAGTAGTGAGTAGTGAGTGCAGAGTAGTGAGTGCAGAGTAGTGAGTAGTGAGTGCAGAGTAGTGAGTAGTGAGTGCAGAGGAGTGAGTGCAAGGTAGTGAGTAGTGAGTGCAGAGTAGGGAGTAGTGAGTGCAGAGTAGTGAGTGCAGAGTAGTGAGTGCAGAGTAGTGAGTAGTGAGTGCAGAGTAGTCAGTGCAGAGTATTCAGTGCAGAGTAGTCAGTAGTGAGTGGGGAGTAGTGAATGCAGAGTAGTGAGTAGTGAGTAGTGAGTGCAGAGTAGTGAGTGCAGAGTAGTGAGTAGTGAGTGCAGAGTAGTGAGTGCAGAGTCGTGAGTGCAGAGTAGTGAGTGCAGAGTAGTGAGTGCAGAGTAGTGAGTAGTGAGTGCAGAGTAGTGAGTGCAGAGTAGTGAGTAGTGAGTAGTGAGTGCAGAGTAGTGAGTAGTGAGTGCAGAGTAGTGAGTGCAGAGTAGTGAGTGCAGAGTAGTGAGTAGTGAGTGCAGAGTAGTGAGTGCAAGGTAGTGAGTAGTGAGTGCAGAGTAGTGAGTAGTGAGTGCAGAGTAGTGAGTGCAGAGTAGTGAGTGCAGAGTAGTGAGTGAAGAGTGAGTGTGCAGAGTGAGTGTGCAGAGTGAGTGTGCAGAGTGAGTGTGCAGAGTAGTGAGTGCAGAGTAGTGAGTGCAGAGTAGTGAGTAGTGAGTGCAGAGTAGTGAGTGCAGAGTAGTCAGTGCAGAGTAGTCAGTAGTGAGTGCGGAGTAGTGAGTGCAGAGTAGTGAGTAGTGAGTGCAGAGTAGTGAGTGCAGAGTAGTGAGTGCAGAGTAGTGAGTATTGAGTGCAGAGTAGTGAGTGCAGAGTAGTGAGTAGGGAGTGCAGAGTAGTGAGTAGTGAGTAGTGAGTGCAGAGTATTGAGTGCAGAGTAGTGAGAAGTGAGTGCAGAGCAGTGAGTGCAGAGTAGTGAGTGCAGAGTAGTGAGTGCAGAGTAGTGAGAAGTGAGTGCAGAGTAGTGAGTGCAGAGTAGTGAGTGCAGACTAGTGAGTAGTGAGTGCAGAGTAGTGAGTAGTAAGTGCAGAGGAAGTGAGTAGTGAGTGCAGAGTAGTGAGTGCACAGTAGTGAGTAGTGAGTGCAGAGTAGTCAGTAGTGAGTGTGGAGTAGTGAGTAGGGAGTGCAGAGTAGTGAGTAGTAAGTAGTGAGTGCAGAGTAGTGAGTGCAGAGTAGTGGGCAGTGAGTGCAGAGTAGTGAGTGCAGAGTAGTGAGTGCAGACTAGTGAGTAGTGAGTGCAGAGTAGAGAGTAGTAAGTGCAGAGGAAGTGAGTAGTGAGTGCAGAGTAGTGAGTGCAGAGTAGTGAGTAGTGAGTGCAGAGTAGTGAGTGCAGAGTGCTGAGTAGTGAGTGCAGAGTAGTGAGTAGTGAGTGCAGAGTAGTGAGTGCAGAGTAGCGAGTGCAGAGTAGTGAGTAGTGAGTAGTGAGTGCAGAGTAGTGAGTAGTGAGTAGTGAGTGCAGAGTATTGAGTGCAGAGTAGTGAGAAGTGAGTGCAGAGCAGTGAGTGCAGAGTAGTGAGTGCAGAGTAGTGAGTGCAGAGTAGTGAGAAGTGAGTGCAGAGTAGTGAGTGCAGAGTAGTGAGTGCAGACTAGTGAGTAGTGAGTGCAGAGTAGTGAGTAGTAAGTGCAGAGGAAGTGAGTAGTGAGTGCAGAGTAGTGAGTGCACAGTAGTGAGTAGTGAGTGCAGAGTAGTCAGTAGTGAGTGTGGAGTAGTGAGTAGGGAGTGCAGAGTAGTGAGTAGTGAGTAGTGAGTGCAGAGTAGTGAGTGCAGAGTAGTGGGCAGTGAGTGCAGAAGAGTGAGTGCAGAGTAGTGAGTGCAGAGTAGTGAGTAGTGAGTGCAGAGTAGTGAGTGCAGCGTAGTGAGTAGTGAGTGCAGAGTAGTGAGTGCAGAGTAGTGAGTAGTGAGTGCAGAGTAGTGAGTGCAGAGTAGTGAGTGCAGAGTAGTGAGTAGTGAGTGCAGAGTAGTGAGTGCAGAGTAGTGAGTAGTGAGTGCAGAGTAGCGAGTGCAGAGTAGTGAGTAGTGAGTGCAAAGTAGTGAGTAGTGAGTGCAGAGTAGTGAGTGCAGAGTAGTGAGTGTAGAGTAGTGAGTAGTGAGTGCAGAGTAGTGAGTGCAGAGTAGCGAGTAGTAAGTAGTGAGTGCAGAGTAGTGAGTAGTGAGTGCAGAATAGGGGGTAGTGAGTGCAGAGTAGGGAGTGCAGAGTAGTGAGTAGTGAGTGCAGAGTAGTAGTGAGTGCAGAGTAGTGAGTGCAGAGTAGTGAGTGCAGAGTTGTGAGTGGTGAGTAGTGAGTGCAGAGTAGTGAGTGCAGAGTAGTGAGTGCAGAGTAGTGAGTGCAGAGTAGTGAGTGCAGAGTAGTGAGTGCAGAGTAGTGATTAGTGAGTGCAGAGTAGTGAGTGCAGAGTAGTGAGTGCAGAGTAGTGAGTAGTGAGTGCAGAGTATTGAGTAGGGAGTGCAGAGTAGTGAGTGCAGAGTAGTGAGTGCAGAGTGCAGAGTGAGTGTGCAGAGGGAGTGTGCAGAGTGAGTGTGCAGAGTGAGTGTGCAGAGTAGTGAGTGCAGAGTAGTGAGTGCAGAGTAGTGAGTAGTGAGTGCAGAGTAGTGAGTGCAGAGTAGTGAGTGCAGAGTAGTGAGTGCAGAGTAGTCAGTAGTGAGTGCAGAGTAGTGAGTAGTGAGTGCAGAGTAGTGTGTAGTGAGTGGTGAGTGCAGAGTAGTGAGTGCAGAGTAGTGAGTAATGAGTAGTGAGTAATGAGTAGTGAGTGCAGAGTATTGAGTAGTGAGTGCAGAGTAGTGAGTAGTGAGTGCAGAGTAGTGAGTGCAGAGTAGTGAGTAGTGAGTGCAGAGTAGTGAGTGCAGAGTAGTGAGTGCAGAGTAGTGAGTAGTGAGTGCAGAGTAGTGAGTGCAGAGTAGTGAGTAGTGAGTGCAGAGTAGTGAGTAGTGAGTGCAGAGGAGTGAGTGCAAGGTAGTGAGTAGTGAGTGCAGAGTAGGGAGTAGTGAGTGCAGAGTAGTGAGTGCAGAGTAGTGAGTGCAGAGTAGTGAGTAGTGAGTGCAGAGTAGTCAGTGCAGAGTATTCAGTGCAGAGTAGTCAGTAGTGAGTGGGGAGTAGTGAATGCAGAGTAGTGAGTAGTGAGTAGTGAGTGCAGAGTAGTGAGTGCAGAGTAGTGAGTAGTGAGTGCAGAGTAGTGAGTGCAGAGTCGTGAGTGCAGAGTAGTGAGTGCAGAGTAGTGAGTGCAGAGTAGTGAGTAGTGAGTGCAGAGTAGTGAGTGCAGAGTAGTGAGTAGTGAGTAGTGAGTGCAGAGTAGTGAGTAGTGAGTGCAGAGTAGTGAGTGCAGAGTAGTGAGTGCAGAGTAGTGAGTGCAGAGTAGTGAGTAGTGAGTGCAGAGTAGTGAGTGCAAGGTAGTGAGTAGTGAGTGCAGAGTAGTGAGTAGTGAGTGCAGAGTAGTGAGTGCAGAGTAGTGAGTGCAGAGTAGTGAGTGAAGAGTGAGTGTGCAGAGTGAGTGTGCAGAGTGAGTGTGCAGAGTGAGTGTGCAGAGTAGTGAGTGCAGAGTAGTGAGTGCAGAGTAGTGAGTAGTGAGTGCAGAGTAGTGAGTGCAGAGTAGTCAGTGCAGAGTAGTCAGTAGTGAGTGCGGAGTAGTGAGTGCAGAGTAGTGAGTAGTGAGTGCAGAGTAGTGAGTGCAGAGTAGTGAGTGCAGAGTAGTGAGTATTGAGTGCAGAGTAGTGAGTGCAGAGTAGTGAGTAGGGAGTGCAGAGTAGTGAGTAGTGAGTAGTGAGTGCAGAGTATTGAGTGCAGAGTAGTGAGAAGTGAGTGCAGAGCAGTGAGTGCAGAGTAGTGAGTGCAGAGTAGTGAGTGCAGAGTAGTGAGAAGTGAGTGCAGAGTAGTGAGTGCAGAGTAGTGAGTGCAGACTAGTGAGTAGTGAGTGCAGAGTAGTGAGTAGTAAGTGCAGAGGAAGTGAGTAGTGAGTGCAGAGTAGTGAGTGCACAGTAGTGAGTAGTGAGTGCAGAGTAGTCAGTAGTGAGTGTGGAGTAGTGAGTAGGGAGTGCAGAGTAGTGAGTAGTAAGTAGTGAGTGCAGAGTAGTGAGTGCAGAGTAGTGGGCAGTGAGTGCAGAGTAGTGAGTGCAGAGTAGTGAGTGCAGACTAGTGAGTAGTGAGTGCAGAGTAGAGAGTAGTAAGTGCAGAGGAAGTGAGTAGTGAGTGCAGAGTAGTGAGTGCAGAGTAGTGAGTAGTGAGTGCAGAGTAGTGAGTGCAGAGTGCTGAGTAGTGAGTGCAGAGTAGTGAGTAGTGAGTGCAGAGTAGTGAGTGCAGAGTAGCGAGTGCAGAGTAGTGAGTAGTGAGTAGTGAGTGCAGAGTAGTGAGTAGTGAGTAGTGAGTGCAGAGTATTGAGTGCAGAGTAGTGAGAAGTGAGTGCAGAGCAGTGAGTGCAGAGTAGTGAGTGCAGAGTAGTGAGTGCAGAGTAGTGAGAAGTGAGTGCAGAGTAGTGAGTGCAGAGTAGTGAGTGCAGACTAGTGAGTAGTGAGTGCAGAGTAGTGAGTAGTAAGTGCAGAGGAAGTGAGTAGTGAGTGCAGAGTAGTGAGTGCACAGTAGTGAGTAGTGAGTGCAGAGTAGTCAGTAGTGAGTGTGGAGTAGTGAGTAGGGAGTGCAGAGTAGTGAGTAGTGAGTAGTGAGTGCAGAGTAGTGAGTGCAGAGTAGTGGGCAGTGAGTGCAGAGTAGTGAGTGCAGAGTAGTGAGTGCAGACTAGTGAGTAGTGAGTGCAGAGTAGAGAGTAGTAAGTGCAGAGGAAGTGAGTAGTGAGTGCAGAGTAGTGAGTGCAGAGTAGTGAGTAGTGAGTGCAGAGTAGTGAGTGCAGAGTACTGAGTAGTGAGTGCAGAGTAGTGAGTAGTGAGTGCAGAGTAGTGAGTGCAGAGTAGCGAGTGCAGAGTAGTGAGTAGTGAGTAGTGAGTGCAGAGTAGTGAGTAGTGAGTGCAGAGTAGTGAGTAGTGAGTAGTGAGTGCAGAGTAGTGAGTGCATAGTAGTGAGTAGTGAGTGTAGAGTAGTGAGTGCAGAGTAGTGGGTAGTGAGTAGTGAGTGCAGAGTAGTGAGTAGTGAGTGCAGAGTAGTGAGTAGTGAGTAGTGAGTGCAGAGTAGTGAGTGCAGAGTGTGAGTGTGCAGAGTGCAGAGTGTGCAGAGTGAGTGTGCAGAGTGAGTGTGCAGAGTGAGTGTGCAGAGTAGTGAGTGCAGAGTAGTGAGTGCAGAGTAGAGAGTGCAGAGTAGTGAGTAGTGAGTGCAGAGTAGTGAGTGCAAGGTAGTGAGTAGTGAGTGCAGAGTAGTGAGTAGTGAGTGCAGAGTAGTGAGTGCAGAGTAGTGAGTGCAGAGCAGTGAGTGCAGAGTGAGTGTGCAGAGTGAGTGTGCAGAGTGAGTGTGCAGAGTGAGTGTGCAGAGTAGTGAGTGCAGAGTAGTGAGTGCAGAGTAGTGAGTAGTGAGTGCAGAGTAGTCAGTGCAGAGTATTCAGTGCAGAGTAGTCAGTAGTGAGTGCGGAGTAGAGAATGCAGAGTAGTGAGTAGTGAGTAGTGAGTGCAGAGTAGTGAGTGCAGAGTAGTGAGTAGTGAGTGCAGAGTAGTGAGTGCAGAGTAGTGAGTGCAGAGTAGTGAGTGCAGAGTAGTGAGTAGTGAGTGCAGAGTAGTGAGTGCAGCGTAGTGAGTAGTGAGTGCAGAGTAGTGAGTGCAGAGTAGTGAGTAGTGAGTGCAGAGTAGTGAGTGCAGAGTAGTGAGTGCAGAGTAGTGAGTAGTGAGTGCAGAGTAGCGAGTGCAGAGTAGTGAGTAGTGAGTGCAAAGTAGTGAGTAGTGAGTGCAGAGTAGTGAGTGCAGAGTAGTGAGTGTAGAGTAGTGAGTAGTGAGTGCAGAGTAGTGAGTGCAGAGTAGCGAGTAGTAAGTAGTGAGTGCAGAGTAGTGAGTAGTGAGTGCAGAATAGGGGGTAGTGAGTGCAGAGTAGGGAGTGCAGAGTAGTGAGTGGTGAGTAGTGAGTGCAGAGTAGTGAGTGCAGAGTAGTGAGTGCAGAGTAGTGAGTGCAGAGTAGTGAGTGCAGAGTAGTGATTAGTGAGTGCAGAGTAGTGAGTGCAGAGTAGTGAGTGCAGAGTAGTGAGTAGTGAGTGCAGAGTATTCAGTAGTGAGTGCAGAGTAGTGAGTGCAGAGTAGTGAGTGCAGAGTGCAGAGTGAGTGTGCAGAGGGAGTGTGCAGAGTGAGTGTGCAGAGTGAGTGTGCAGAGTAGTGAGTGCAGAGTAGTGAGTGCAGAGTAGTGAGTAGTGAGTGCAGAGTAGTGAGTGCAGAGTAATGAGTGCAGAGAAGTGAGTGCAGAGTAGTCAGTAGTGAGTGCAGAGTAGTGAGTAGTGAGTGCAGAGTAGTGTGTAGTGAGTGGTGAGTGCAGAGTAGTGAGTGCAGAGTAGTGAGTAATGAGTAGTGAGTAATGAGTAGTGAGTGCAGAGTAGTGAGTAGTGAGTGCAGAGTAGTGAGTAGTGAGTGCAGAGTAGTGAGTGCAGAGTAGTGAGTAGTGAGTGCAGAGTAGTGAGTGCAGAGTAATGAGTGCAGAGTAGTGAGTAGTGAGTGCAGAGTAGTGAGTGCAGAGTAGTGAGTAGTGAGTGCAGAGTAGTGAGTAGTGAGTGCAGAGGAGTGAGTGCAAGGTAGTGAGTAGTGAGTGCAGAGTAGGGAGTAGTGAGTGCAGAGTAGTGAGTGCAGAGTAGTGAGTGCAGAGTAGTGAGTAGTGAGTGCAGAGTAGTCAGTGCAGAGTATTCAGTGCAGAGTAGTCAGTAGTGAGTGGGGAGTAGTGAATGCAGAGTAGTGAGTAGTGAGTAGTGAGTGCAGAGTAGTGAGTGCAGAGTAGTGAGTAGTGAGTGCAGAGTAGTGAGTGCAGAGTAGTGAGTGCAGAGTAGTGAGTGCAGAGTAGTGAGTGCAGAGTAGTGAGTGCAGAGTAGTGAGTAGTGAGTGCAGAGTAGTGAGTGCAGAGTAGTGAGTAGTGAGTGCAGAGTAGTGAGTGCAGAGTAGTGAGTGCAGAGTAGCGAGTGCAGAGTAGTGAGTAGTGAGTAGTGAGTGCAGAGTAGTGAGTAGTGAGTGCAGAGTAGTGAGTAGTGAGTAGTGAGTGCAGAGTAGTGAGTGCATAGTAGTGAGTAGTGAGTGCAGAGTAGTGAGTGCAGAGTAGTGGGTAGTGAGTAGTGAGTGCTGAGTAGTGAGAAGTGAGTGCAGAGTAGTGAGTAGTGAATAGTGAGTGCAGAGTGTGAGTGTGCAGAGTGAGTGTGCAGAGTGAGTGTGCAGAGTAGTGAGTGCAGAGTAGTGAGTGCAGAGTAGTGAGTGCAGAGTAGTGAGTGCAGAGTAGTGAGTAGTGAGTGCAGAGTAGTGAGTGCAAGGTAGTGAGTAGTGAGTGCAGAGTAGTGAGTAGTGAGTGCAGAGTAGTGAGTGCAGAGTAGTGAGTGCAGAGTAGTGAGTAGTGAGTGCAGAGTAGTCAGTGCAGAGTAGTCAGTGCAGAGTAGTCAGTAGTGAGTGCGGAGTAGTGAGTGCAGAGTAGTGAGTAGTGAGTGCAGAGTAGTGAGTGTTGAGTGCAGAGTAGTGAGTGCAGAGTAGTGAGTAGGGAGTGCAGAGTAGTGAGTAGTGAGTGCAGAGTATTGAGTGCAGAGTAGTGAGAAGTGAGTGCAGAGCAGTGAGTGCAGAGTAGTGAGTGCAGAGTAGTGAGTGCAGAGTAGTGAGAAGTGAGTGCAGAGTAGTGAGTGCAGAGTAGTGAGTGCAGACTAGTGAGTAGTGAGTGCAGAGTAGTGAGTAGTAAGTGCAGAGGAAGTGAGTAGTGAGTGCAGAGTAGTGAGTGCACAGTAGTGAGTAGTGAGTGCAGAGTAGTCAGTAGTGAGTGTGGAGTAGTGAGTAGGGAGTGCAGAGTAGTGAGTAGTGAGTAGTGAGTGCAGAGTAGTGAGTGCAGAGTAGTGGGCAGTGAGTGCAGAGTAGTGAGTGCAGAGTAGTGAGTGCAGACTAGTGAGTAGTGAGTGCAGAGTAGAGAGTAGTAAGTGCAGAGGAAGTGAGTAGTGAGTGCAGAGTAGTGAGTGCAGAGTAGTGAGTAGTGAGTGCAGAGTAGTGAGTGCAGAGTACTGAGTAGTGAGTGCAGAGTAGTGAGTAGTGAGTGCAGAGTAGTGAGTGCAGAGTAGCGAGTGCAGAGTAGTGAGTAGTGAGTAGTGAGTGCAGAGTAGTGAGTAGTGAGTGCAGAGTAGTGAGTAGTGAGTAGTGAGTGCAGAGTAGTGAGTGCATAGTAGTGAGTAGTGAGTGTAGAGTAGTGAGTGCAGAGTAGTGGGTAGTGAGTAGTGAGTGCAGAGTAGTGAGTAGTGAGTGCAGAGTAGTGAGTAGTGAGTAGTGAGTGCAGAGTAGTGAGTGCAGAGTGTGAGTGTGCAGAGTGCAGAGTGTGCAGAGTGAGTGTGCAGAGTGAGTGTGCAGAGTGAGTGTGCAGAGTAGTGAGTGCAGAGTAGTGAGTGCAGAGTAGTGAGTGCAGAGTAGTGAGTAGTGAGTGCAGAGTAGTGAGTGCAAGGTAGTGAGTAGTGAGTGCAGAGTAGTGAGTAGTGAGTGCAGAGTAGTGAGTGCAGAGTAGTGAGTGCAGAGCAGTGAGTGCAGAGTGAGTGTGCAGAGTGAGTGTGCAGAGTGAGTGTGCAGAGTGAGTGTGCAGAGTAGTGAGTGCAGAGTAGTGAGTGCAGAGTAGTGAGTAGTGAGTGCAGAGTAGTCAGTGCAGAGTATTCAGTGCAGAGTAGTCAGTAGTGAGTGTTGAGTAGTGAATGCAGAGTAGTGAGTAGTGAGTAGTGAGTGCAGAGTAGTGAGTGCAGAGTAGTGAGTAGTGAGTGCAGAGTAGTGAGTGCAGAGTAGTGAGTGCAGAGTAGTGAGTGCAGAGTAGTGAGTAGTGAGTGCAGAGTAGTGAGTGCAGCGTAGTGAGTAGTGAGTGCAGAGTAGTGAGTGCAGAGTAGTGAGTAGTGAGTGCAGAGTAGTGAGTGCAGAGTAGTGAGTGCAGAGTAGTGAGTAGTGAGTGCAGAGTAGTGAGTGCAGAGTAGTGAGTAGTGAGTGCAGAGTAGCGAGTGCAGAGTAGTGAGTAGTGAGTGCAAAGTAGTGAGTAGTGAGTGCAGAGTAGTGAGTGCAGAGTAGTGAGTGTAGAGTAGTGAGTAGTGAGTGCAGAGTAGTGAGTGCAGAGTAGCGAGTAGTAAGTAGTGAGTGCAGAGTAGTGAGTAGTGAGTGCAGAATAGTGAGTAGTGAGTGCAGAGTAGGGAGCGCAGAGTAGTGAGTAGTGAGTGCAGAGTAGTAGTGAGTGCAGAGTAGTGAGTGCAGAGTAGTGAGTGCAGAGTTGTGAGTGGTGAGTAGTGAGTGCAGAGTAGTGAGTGCAGAGTAGTGAGTGCAGAGTAGTGAGTGCAGAGTAGTGAGTGCAGAGTAGTGAGTGCAGAGTAGTGATTAGTGAGTGCAGAGTAGTGAGTGCAGAGTAGTGAGTGCAGAGTAGTGAGTAGTGAGTGCAGAGTATTGAGTAGTGAGTGCAGAGTAGTGAGTGCAGAGTAGTGAGTGCAGAGTGCAGAGTGAGTGTGCAGAGGGAGTGTGCAGAGTGAGTGTGCAGAGTGAGTGTGCAGAGTAGTGAGTGCAGAGTAGTGAGTGCAGAGTAGTGAGTAGTGAGTGCAGAGTAGTGAGTGCAGAGTAGTGAGTGCAGAGTAGTGAGTGCAGAGTAGTCAGTAGTGAGTGCAGAGTAGTGAGTAGTGAGTGCACAGTAGTGTGTAGTGAGTGGTGAGTGCAGAGTAGTGAGTGCAGAGTAGTGAGTGCAGAGTAGTGAGTAATGAGTAGTGAGTGCAGAGTAGTGAGTAGTGAGTGCAGAGTAGTGAGTAGTGAGTGCAGAGTAGTGAGTGGAGAGTAGTGAGTAGTGAGTGCAGAGTAGTGAGTGCAGAGTAGTGAGTGCAGAGTAGTGAGTAGTGAGTGCAGAGTAGTGAGTGCAGAGTAGTGAGTAGTGAGTGCAGAGTAGTGAGTAGTGAGTGCAGAGGAGTGAGTGCAAGGTAGTGAGTAGTGAGTGCAGAGTAGGGAGTAGTGAGTGCAGAGTAGTGAGTGCAGAGTAGTGAGTAGTGAGTGCAGAGTAGTCAGTGCAGAGTATTCAGTGCAGAGTAGTCAGTAGTGAGTGGGGAGTAGTGAATGCAGAGTAGTGAGTAGTGAGTAGTGAGTGCAGAGTAGTGAGTGCAGAGTAGTGAGTAGTGAGTGCAGAGTAGTGAGTGCAGAGTAGTGAGTGCAGAGTAGTGAGTGCAGAGTAGTGAGTAGTGAGTGCAGAGTAGTGAGTGCAGAGTAGTGAGTAGTGAGTGCAGAGTAGTGAGTGCAGAGTAGTGAGTAGTGAGTGCAGAGTAGTGAGTGCAGAGTAGTGAGTGCAGAGTAGTGAGTGCAGAGTAGTGAGTAGTGAGTGCAGAGTAGTGAGTGCAGAGTAGTGAGTGCAGAGTGCAGAGTGAGTGTGCAGAGTGAGTGTGCAGAGTGAGTGTGCAGAGTAGTGAGTGCAGAGTAGTGAGTGCAGAGTAGTGAGTAGTGAGTGCAGAGTAGTGAGTGCAGAGTAGTGAGTGCAGAGTAGTCGGTAGTGAGTGCAGAGTAGTGAGTAGTGAGTAGTGAGTGCAGAGTAGTGTGTAGGGAGTGGTGAGTGCAGAGTAGTGAGTAATGAGTAGTGAGTAATGAGTAGTGAGTAATGAGTAGTGAGTGCAGAGTAGTGAGTAGTGAGTACAGAGTAGTGAGTAGTGAGTGCAGAGTAGTGAGTGCAGAGTAGTGAGTAGTGAGTGCAGAGTAGTGAGTGCAGAGTAGTGAGTAGTGAGTGCAGAGTAGTGAGTGCAGAGTAGTGAGTAGTGAGTGCAGAGTAGTGAGCGCAGAGTAGTGAGTAGTGTGTAGTGAGTGCAGAGTAGTGAGTGCAGAGTAGTGAGTGCAGAGTAGTGAGTGCAGAGTAGTGAGTAGTGAGTGCAGAGTAGTGAGTGCAGAGTAGTGAGTGCAGGGTGCCGAGTGAGTGTGCAGAGTGAGTGTGCAGAGTGAGTGTGCAGAGTGAGTGTGCAGAGTAGTGAGTGCAGAGTAGTGAGTGCAGAGTAGTGAGTAGTGAGTGCAGAGTAGTGAGTGCAGAGTAGTGAGTGCAGAGTAGTGAGTGCAGAGTAGTGAGCAGTGAGTGCAGAGTAGTGAGTGCAGAGTAGTGAGCAGTGAGTGCAGAGTAGTGAGTGCAGAGTAGTGAGTGCAGAGTAGTGAGTAGTGAGTAGTGAGTGCATAGTAGTGAGTAGTAAGTGCAGAGTAGTGAGTGCAGAGTAGTGAGTGCAGAGTAGTGAGTGCAGGGTGCAGAGTGAGTGTGCAGAGTGAGTGTGCAGAGTGAGTGTGCAGAGTGAGTAGTGAGTAGTGAGTGCGGAGTAGTGAGTGCAGAGTAGTGAGTAGTGAGTGCAGAGTAGTGAGTGCAGAGTAGTGAGTGCAGAGTAGTGAGTGCAGAGTAGTGAGTGCAGAGTAGTGAGTGCAGAGTAGTGAGTAGTGAGTGCAGAGTAGTGAGTGCAGAGTAGTGAGTGCAGAGTAGTGAGTAGTGAGTGCAGAGTAGTGAGTGCAGAGTAGTGAGTAGTGAGTGCAGAGTAGTGAGTGCAGAGTAGTGAGTGCAGAGTACAGAGTGAGTGTGCAGAGTGAGTGTGCAGAGTGAGTGTGCAGAGTAGTGAGTGCAGAGTAGTGAGTGCAGAGTAGTGAGTAGTGAGTGCAGAGTAGTGAGTGCAGAGTAGTGAGTGCAGAGTAGTCAGTAGTGAGTGCAGAGTAGTGAGTAGTGAGTAGTGAGTGCAGAGTAGTGTGTAGTAAGTGCAGAGTAGTGAGTGCAGAGTAGTGAGTAGTGAGTGCAGAGTAGTGAGTGCAGAGTAGTGAGTAGTGAGTGCAGAGTAGTGAGCGCAGAGTAGTGAGTAGTGTGTAGTGACTGCAGAGTAGTGAGTGCAGAGTAGTGAGTGCAGAGTAGTGAGTGCAGAGTAGTGAGTAGTGAGTGCAGAGTAGTGAGTGCAGAGTAGTGAGTGCAGGGTGCAGAGTGAGTGTGCAGAGTGAGTGTGCAGAGTGAGTGTGCAGAGTGAGTGTGCAGAGTAGTGAGTGCAGAGTAGTAAGTGCAGAGTAGTGAGTAGTGAGTGCAGAGTAGTGAGTAGTGAGTGCAGAGTAGTGAGTGCAGAGTAGTGAGTAGTGAGTGCAGAGTAGTGAGTGCAGAGTAGTGAGTAGTGAGTGCAGAGTAGTGAGTAGTGAGTGCAGAGTAGTGAGTGCAGAGTAGTGAGTAGGGAGCGCAGAGTAGTGAGTGCAGAGTAGTGAGTAGTGTGTAGTGAGTGCAGAGTAGTGAGTGCAGAGTAGTGAGTGCAGAGTAGTGAGTGCAGAGTAGTAAGTGCAGGGTGCAGAGTGAGTGTGCAGAGTGAGTGTGCAGAGTGAGTGTGCAGAGTGAGTGTGCAGAGTAGTGAGTGCAGAGTAGTGAGTGCAGAGTAGTGAGTGCAAGGTAGTGAGTAGTGAGTGCAGAGTAGGGAGTAGTGAGTGCAGAGTAGTGAGTGCAGAGTAGTGAGTGCAGAGTAGTGAGTAGTGAGTGCAGAGTAGTCAGTGCAGAGTATTCAGTGCAGAGTAGTCAGTAGTGAATGGGGAGTAGTGAATGCAGAGTAGTGAGTAGTGAGTGCAGAGTAGTGAGTGCAGAGTAGTGAGTAGTGAGTGCAGAGTAGTGAGTGCAGAGTAGTGAGTGCAGAGTAGTGAGTAGTGAGTGCAGAGTAGTGAGTGCAGAGTAGTGAGTGCAGAGTAGTGAGTAGTGAGTGCAGAGTAGTGAGTGCAGAGTAGTGAGTAGTGAGTGCAGAGTAGTGAGTGCAGAGTAGTGAGTAGTGAGTGCAGAGTAGTGAGTGCAGAGTAGTGAGTGCAGAGTAGTGAGTAGTGATTGCAGAGTAGTGAGTGCAGAGTAGTGAGTGCAGAGTGCAGAGTGAGTGTGCAGAGTGAGTGTGCAGAGTAGTGAGTGCAGAGTAGTGAGTGCAGAGTAGTGAGTGCAGAGTAGTCAGTAGTGAGTGCAGAGTAGTGAGTAGTGAGTAGTGAGTGCAGAGTAGTGTGTAGTGAGTGGTGAGTGCAGAGTAGTGAGTGCAGAGTAGTGAGTAATGAGTAGTGAGTAATGAGTAGTGAGTGCAGAGTAGTGAGTAGTGAGTGCAGAGTAGTGAGTAGTGAGTGCAGAGTAGTGAGTGCAGAGTAGTGAGTAGTGAGTGCAGAGTAGTGAGTGCAGAGTAGTGAGTAGTGAGTGCAGAGTAGTGAGTAGTGAGTGCAGAGTAGTGAGTGCAGAGTAGTGAGTAGTGAGCGCAGAGTAGTGAGCGCAGAGTAGTGAGTAGTGTGTAGTGAGTGCAGAGTAGTGAGTGCAGAGTAGTGAGTGCAGAGTAGTGAGTGCAGAGTAGTGAGTAGTGAGTGCAGAGTAGTGAGTGCAGAGTAGTGAGTGCAGAGTAGTGAGTGCAGGGTGCAGAGTGAGTGTGCAGAGTGAGTGTGCAGAGTGAGTGTGCAGAGTGAGTGTGCAGAGTAGTGAGTGCAGAGTAGTGAGTGCAGAGTAGTGAGTGCAGAGTAGTGAGTGCAGAGTAGTGAGTGCAGAGTAGTCAGTATTGAGTGTGGAGTAGGGAGTAGGGAGTGCAGAGTAGTGAGTAGTGAGTGCAGAGTAGTGAGTGCAGAGTAGTGAGCAGTGAGTGCAGAGTAGTGAGTGCAGAGTAGTGAGTAGTGAGTAGTGAGTGCAGAGTAGTGAGTAGTAAGTGCGGAGTAGTGAGTGCAGAGTAGTGAGTGCAGAGTAGTGAGTGCAGGGTGCAGAGTGAGTGTGCAGAGTGAGTGTGCAGAGTGAGTGTGCAGAGTGAGTGTGCAGAGTAGTGAGTGCAGAGTAGTGAGTGCAGAGTAGTGAGTAGTGAGTGCAGAGTAGTGAGTTCAGAGTAGTGAGTGCAGAGTAGTGAGTGCAGAGTAGTCAGTAGTGAGTGTGGAGTAGTGAGTAGGGAGTGCAGAGTAGTGAGTAGTGAGTGCAGAGTAGTGAGTGCAGAGTAGTGAGCAGTGAGTGCAGAGTAGTGAGTGCAGAGTAGTGAGTGCAGAGTAGTGAGTAGTGAGTGCAGAGTAGTGAGTAGTAAGTGCAGAGGAAGTGAGTAGTGAGTGCAGAGTAGTGAGTGCAGAGTAGTGAGTAGTGAGTGCAGAGTAGTGAGTGCAGAGTAGGGAGTAGTGAGTGCAGAGTAGTGAGTGCAGAGTAGTGAGTACAGAGTAACGAGTGCAGAGTAGTGAGTAGTGAGTAGTGAGTGCAGAGAAGTGAGTAGTGAGTGCAGAGTAGTGAGTAGTGAGTAGTGAGTGCAGAGTAGTGAGTGCATAGTAGTGAGTAGTGAGTGCAGAGTAGTGAGTGCAGAGTAGTGGGTAGTGAGTAGTGAGTGCTGAGTAGTGAGTAGTGAGTGCAGAGTAGTGAGTAGTGAGTAGTGAGTGCAGCGTAGTGAGTGCAAGGTAGTGAGTAGTGAGTGCAGAGTAGTGAGTAGTGAGTGCAGAGTAGTGAGTGCAGAGTAGTGAGTGCAGAGTAGTGAGTGAAGAGTGAGTGTGCAGAGTGAGTGTGCAGAGTGAGTGTGCAGAGTGAGTGTGCAGAGTAGTGAGTGCAGAGTAGTGAGTGCAGAGTAGTGAGTAGTGAGTGCAGAGTAGTCAGTGCAGAGTAGTCAGTGCAGAGTAGTCAGTGGTGAGTGCGGAGTAGTGAGTGCAGAGTAGTGAGTAGTGAGTGCAGAGTAGTGAGTGCAGAGTAGTGAGTGCAGAGTAGTGAGTAGTGAGTGCAGAGTAGTGAGTGCAGAGTAGTGAGTAGTGAGTGCAGAGTAGTGAGTGCAGAGTAGTGAGTGCAGAGTAGTGAGTAGTGAGTGCAGAGTAGTGAGTAGTGAGTGCAGAGTAGTGAGTGCAGAGTAGTGAGTAGTGAGTGTAGAGTAGTGAGTGCAGAGTAGTGAGTAGTGAGTGCAGAGTAGTGAGTAGTGAGTGCAGCGTAGTGAGTGCAAGGTAGTGAGTAGTGAGTGCAGAGTAGTGAGTAGTGAGTGCAGAGTAGTGAGTGCAGAGTAGTGAGTGCAGAGTAGTGAGTGAAGAGTGAGTGTGCAGAGTGAGTGTGCAGAGTAGTGAGTGCAGAACAGTGAGTAGTGAGTGCAGAGTAGTGAGTAGTGAGTGCAGCGTAGTGAGTGCAAGGTAGTGAGTAGTGAGTGCAGAGTAGTGAGTAGTGAGTGCAGAGTAGTGAGTGCAGAGTAGTGAGTGCAGAGTAGTGAGTGCAGAACAGTGAGTAGTGAGTGCAGAGTAGTGAGTAGTGAGTGCAGCGTAGTGAGTGCAAGGTAGTGAGTAGTGAGTGCAGAGTAGTGAGTAGTGAGTGCAGAGTAGTGAGTGCAGAGTAGTGAGTGCAGAGTAGTGAGTGAAGAGTGAGTGTGCAGAGTGAGTGTGCAGAGTGAGTGTGCAGAGTGAGTGTGCAGAGTAGTGAGTGCAGAGTAGTGAGTGCAGAGTAGTGAGTAGTGAGTGCAGAGTAGTCAGTGCAGAGTAGTCAGTGCAGAGTAGTCAGTGGTGAGTGCGGAGTAGTGAGTGCAGAGTAGTGAGTAGTGAGTGCAGAGTAGTGAGTGCAGAGTAGTGAGTGCAGAGTAGTGAGTAGTGAGTGCAGAGTAGTGAGTGCAGAGTAGTGAGTAGTGAGTGCAGAGTAGTGAGTGCAGAGTAGTGAGTGCAGAGTAGTGAGTAGTGAGTGCAGAGTAGTGAGTAGTGAGTGCAGAGTAGTGAGTGCAGAGTAGTGAGTAGTGAGTGTAGAGTAGTGAGTGCAGAGTAGTGAGTAGTGAGTGCAGAGTAGCGAGTGCAGAGTAGTGAGTAGTGAGTGCAAAGTAGTGAGTAGTGAGTGCAGAGTAGTGAGTAGTGAGTGCAGAGTAGTGAGTGCAGAGTCGTGACTAGTGAGTGCAGAGTAGTGGGTAGTGAGTGCAGAGTAGTGAGTAGTGAGTGCAGAGTAGTGAGTAGTGAGTGCAGAGTAGTGAGTAGTGAGTGCAGAGTAGGGAGTGCAGAGTAGTGAGTAGTGAGTGCAGAGTAGTAGTGAGTGCAGAGTAGTGAGTGCAGAGTAGTGAGTGCAGAGTAGTGAGTGGTGAGTAGTGAGTGCAGAGTAGTGAGTAGTGAGTGCAGAGTAGTGAGTGCAGAGTAGTGAGTAGTGAGTGCAGAGTAGTGAGTGCAGAGTAGTGAGTGCAGAGTAGTGATTAGTGAGTGCAGAGTAGTGAGTAGTGAGTGCAGAGTAGTGAGTGCAGAGTAGTGAGTAGTGAGTGCAGAGTAGTGAGTAGTGAGTGCAGAGTAGTGAGTGCAGAGTAGTGAGTGCAGAGTGAGTGTGCAGAGTGAGTGTGCAGAGTGAGTGTGCAGAGTGAGTGTGCAGAGTGAGTGTGCAGAGTAGTGAGTGCAGAGTAGTGAGTGCAGAGTAGTGAGTAGTGAGTGCAGAGTAGTGAGTGCAGAGTAGTGAGTGCAGAGTAGTCAGTAGTGAGTGCAGAGTAGTGAGTGCAGAGTAGTGAGTAGTGAGTGGTGAGTGCAGAGTAGTGAGTGCATAGTAGTGAGTGCAGAGTAGTGAGTAGTGAGTAGTGAGTGCAGAGTAGTGAGTAGTGAGTGCAGAGTAGTAAGTAGTGAGTGCAGAGTAGTGAGTGCAGAGTAGTGAGTAGTGAGTGCAGAGTAGTGAGTGCAGAGTAGTGAGTAGTGAGTGCAGAGTAGTGTGTAGTGAGTGCAGAGTAGTGAGTAGTGAGTGCAGAGTAGTGAGCGCAGAGTAGTGAGTAGTGTGTAGGGAGTGCAGAGTAGTGAGTAGTGAGTAGTGATTGCAGAGTAGTGAGTGCATAGTAGTGAATAGTGAGTGCAGAGCAGTGAGTGCAGATTAGTGGGTAGTGAGTAGGGAGTGCAGAGTAGTGAGTAGTGAGTGCAGAGTAGTGAGTGCAGAGTAGTGAGTGCAGAGTAGTGAGTGCAGAGTAGTGAGTAGTGAGTGCAGAGTAGTGAGTGCAGAGTAGTGAGTAGTGAGTGCAGAGTAGTGAGTAGTGAGTGCAGAGTAGTGAGTGCAGAGTAGTGAGTAGTGAGTGCAGAGTAGTGAGTGCAGAGTAGTGAGTGCAGAGTAGTGAGTGCAGAGTACAGAGTGAGTGTGTAGAGCGAGTGTGCAGAGTAGTGAGTGCAGAGTAGTGAGTGCAGAGTAGTGAGTAGTGAGTGCAGAGTAGTGAGTGCAGAGTAGTGAGTGCAGAGTAGTCAGTAGTGAGTGCAGAGTAGTGAGTAGTGAGTAGTGAGTGCAGAGTAGTGTGTAGTGAGTGCAGAGTAGTGAGTGCAGAGTAGTGAGTAGTGAGTGCAGAGTAGTGAGTGCAGAGTAGTGAGTAGTGAGTGCAGAGTAGTGAGCGCAGAGTAGTGAGTAGTGTGTAGTGACTGCAGAGTAGTGAGTGCAGAGTAGTGAGTGCAGAGTAGTGAGTGCAGAGTAGTGAGTAGTGAGTGCAGAGTAGTGAGTGCAGAGTAGTGAGTGCAGGGTGCAGAGTGAGTGTGCAGAGTGAGTGTGCAGAGTGAGTGTGCAGAGTGAGTGTGCAGAGTAGTGAGTGCAGAGTAGTGAGTGCAGAGTAGTGAGTAGTGAGTGCAGAGTAGTGAGTAGTGAGTGCAGAGTAGTGAGTGTAGAGTAGTGAGTAGTGAGTGCAGAGTAGTGAGTGCAGAGTAGTGAGTAGTGAGTGCAGAGTAGTGAGTAGTGAGTGCAGAGTAGTGAGTGCAGAGTAGTGAGTAGTGAGCGCAGAGTAGTGAGTGCAGAGTAGTGAGTAGTGTGTAGTAAGTGCAGAGTAGTGAGTGCAGAGTAGTGAGTGCAGAGTAGTGAGTGCAGAGTAGTGAGTGCAGAGTAGTGAGTGCAGGGTGCAGAGTGAGTGTGCAGAGTGAGTGTGCAGAGTGAGTGTGCAGAGTGAGTGTGCAGAGTAGTGAGTGCAGAGTAGTGAGTGCAGAGTAGTGAGTGCAAGGTAGTGAGTAGTGAGTGCAGAGTAGGGAGTAGTGAGTGCAGAGTAGTGAGTGCAGAGTAGTGAGTGCAGAGTAGTGAGTAGTGAGTGCAGAGTAGTCAGTGCAGAGTATTCAGTGCAGAGTAGTCAGTAGTGAATGGGGAGTAGTGAATGCAGAGTAGTGAGTAGTGAGTAGTGAGTGCAGAGTAGTGAGTGCAGAGTAGTGAGTAGTGAGTGCAGAGTAGTGAGTGCAGAGTAGTGAGTGCAGAGTAGTGAGTAGTGAGTGCAGAGTAGTGAGTGCAGAGTAGTGAGTGCAGAGTAGTGAGTAGTGAGTGCAGAGTAGTGAGTGCAGAGTAGTGAGTAGTGAGTGCAGAGTAGTGAGTGCAGAGTAGTGAGTGCAGAGTAGTCAGTAGTGAGTGTGGAGTAGTGAGTAGGGAGTGCAGAGTAGTGAGTAGTGAGTGCAGAGTAGTGAGTGCAGAGTAGTGAGCAGTGAGTGCAGAGTAGTGAGTGCAGAGTAGTGAGTGCAGAGTAGTGAGTAGTGAGTGCAGAGTAGTGAGTAGTAAGGGCAGAGGAAGTGAGTAGTGAGTGCAGAGTAGTGAGTGCAGAGTAGTGAGTGCAGAGTAGTGAGTGCAGAGTAGTGAGTAGTGATTGCAGAGTAGTGAGTGCAGAGTAGTGAGTGCCGAGTGCAGAGTGAGTGTGCAGAGTGAGTGTGCAGAGTGAGTGTGCAGAGTAGTGAGTGCAGAGTAGTGAGTGCAGAGTAGTGAGTGCAGAGTAGTGAGTGCAGAGTAGTCAGTAGTGAGTGCAGAGTAGTGAGTAGTGAGTAGTGAGTGCAGAGTAGTGTGTAGTGAGTGGTGAGTGCAGAGTAGTGAGTGCAGAGTAGTGAGTAATGAGTAGTGAGTAATGAGTAGTGAGTGCAGAGTAGTGAGTAGTGAGTGCAGAGTAGTGAGTAGTGAGTGCAGAGTAGTGAGTGCAGAGTAGTGAGTAGTGAGTGCAGAGTAGTGAGTGCAGAGTAGTGAGTAGTGAGTGCAGAGTAGTGAGTAGTGAGTGCAGAGTAGTGAGTGCAGAGTAGTGAGTAGTGAGCGCAGAGTAGTGAGCGCAGAGTAGTGAGTAGTGAGTAGTGTGTAGTGAGTGCAGAGTAGTGAGTGCAGAGTAGTGAGTGCAGAGTAGTGAGTGCAGAGTAGTGAGTAGTGAGTGCAGAGTAGTGAGTGCAGAGTAGTGAGTGCAGAGTAGTGAGTGCAGGGTGCAGAGTGAGTGTGCAGAGTGAGTGTGCAGAGTGAGTGTGCAGAGTGAGTGTGCAGAGTAGTGAGTGCAGAGTAATGAGTGCAGAGTAGTGAGTGCAGAGTAGTGAGTGCAGAGTAGTCAGTAGTGAGTGTGGAGTAGGGACTAGGGAGTGCAGAGTAGTGAGTAGTGAGTGCAGAGTAGTGAGTGCAGAGTAGTGAGCAGTGAGTGCAGAGTAGTGAGTGCAGAGTAGTGAGTAGTGAGTAGTGAGTGCAGAGTAGTGAGTAGTAAGTGCGGAGTAGTGAGTGCAGAGTAGTGAGTGCAGAGTAGTGAGTGCAGGGTGCAGAGTGAGTGTGCAGAGTGAGTGTGCAGAGTGAGTGTGCAGAGTAGTGAGTGCAGAGTAGTGAGTGCAGAGTAGTGAGTAGTGAGTGCAGAGTAGTGAGTGCAGAGTAGTGAGTGCAGAGTAGTGAGTGCAGAGTAGTCAGTAGTGAGTGTGGAGTAGTGAGTAGGGAGTGCAGAGTAGTGAGTAGTGAGTGCAGAGTAGTGAGTGCAGAGTAGTGAGCAGTGAGTGCAGAGTAGTGAGTGCAGAGTAGTGAGTGCAGAGTAGTGAGTAGTGAGTGCAGAGTAGTGAGTAGTAAGTGCAGAGGAAGTGAGTAGTGAGTGCAGAGTAGTGAGTGCAGAGTAGTGAGTAGTGAGTGCAGAGTAGTGAGTGCAGAGTAGGGAGTAGTGAGTGCAGAGTAGTGAGTGCAGAGTAGTGAGTGCAGAGTAACGAGTGCAGAGTAGTGAGTAGTGAGTAGTGAGTGCAGAGAAGTGAGTAGTGAGTGCAGAGTAGTGAGTAGTGAGTAGTGAGTGCAGAGTAGTGAGTGCATAGTAGTGAGTAGTGAGTGCAGAGTAGTGAGTGCAGAGTAGTGGGTAGTGAGTAGTGAGTGCTGAGTAGTGAGTAGTGAGTGCAGAGTAGTGAGTAGTGAATAGTGAGTGCAGAGTGTGAGTGTGCAGAGTGAGTGTGCAGAGTGAGTGTGCAGAGTGAGTGTGCAGAGTAGTGAGTGCAGAGTAGTGAGTGCAGAGTAGTGAGTGCAGAGTAGTGAGTGCAGAACAGTGAGTAGTGAGTGCAGAGTAGTGAGTAGTGAGTGCAGAGTAGTGAGTGCAAGGTAGTGAGTAGTGAGTGCAGAGTAGTGAGTAGTGAGTGCAGAGTAGTGAGTGCAGAGTAGTGAGTGCAGAGTAGTGAGTGAAGAGTGAGTGTGCAGAGTGAGTGTGCAGAGTGAGTGTGCAGAGTGAGTGTGCAGAGTAGTGAGTGCAGAGTAGTGAGTGCAGAGTAGTGAGTAGTGAGTGCAGAGTAGTCAGTGCAGAGTAGTCAGTGCAGAGTAGTCAGTGGTGAGTGCAGAGTAGTGAGTGCAGAGTAGTGAGTAGTGAGTGCAGAGTAGTGAGTGCAGAGTAGTGAGTGCAGAGTAGTGAGTAGTGAGTGCAGAGTAGCGAGTGCAGAGTAGTGAGTAGTGAGTGCAAAGTAGTGAGTAGTGAGTGCAGAGTAGTGAGTAGTGAGTGCAGAGTAGTGAGTGCAGAGTCGTGAGTAGTGAGTGCAGAGTAGTGGGTAGTGAGTGCAGAGTAGTGAGTAGTGAGTGCAGAGTAGTGAGTAGTGAGTGCAGAGTAGTGAGTAGTGAGTGCAGAGTAGGGAGTGCAGAGTAGTGAGTAGTGAGTGCAGAGTAGTAGTGAGTGCAGAGTAGTGAGTGCAGAGTAGTGAGTGCAGAGTAGTGAGTGGTGAGTAGTGAGTGCAGAGTAGTGAGTAGTGAGTGCAGAGTAGTGAGTGCAGAGTAGTGAGTAGTGAGTGCAGAGTAGTGAGTGCAGAGTAGTAGTGAGTGCAGAGTAGTGAGTGCAGAGTAGTGAGTGCAGAGTAGTGAGTGCAGAGTAGTGAGTGCAGAGTAGTGAGTAGTGATTGCAGAGTAGTGAGTGCAGAGTAGTGAGTGCCGAGTGCAGAGTGAGTGTGCAGAGTGAGTGTGCAGAGTGAGTGTGCAGAGTAGTGAGTGCAGAGTAGTGAGTGCAGAGTAGTGAGTGCAGAGTAGTGAGTGCAGAGTAGTCAGTAGTGAGTGCAGAGTAGTGAGTAGTGAGTAGTGAGTGCAGAGTAGTGTGTAGTGAGTGGTGAGTGCAGAGTAGTGAGTGCAGAGTAGTGAGTAATGAGTAGTGAGTAATGAGTAGTGAGTGCAGAGTAGTGAGTAGTGAGTGCAGAGTAGTGAGTAGTGAGTGCAGAGTAGTGAGTGCAGAGTAGTGAGTAGTGAGTGCAGAGTAGTGAGTGCAGAGTAGTGAGTAGTGAGTGCAGAGTAGTGAGTAGTGAGTGCAGAGTAGTGAGTGCAGAGTAGTGAGTAGTGAGCGCAGAGTAGTGAGCGCAGAGTAGTGAGTAGTGAGTAGTGTGTAGTGAGTGCAGAGTAGTGAGTGCAGAGTAGTGAGTGCAGAGTAGTGAGTGCAGAGTAGTGAGTAGTGAGTGCAGAGTAGTGAGTGCAGAGTAGTGAGTGCAGAGTAGTGAGTGCAGGGTGCAGAGTGAGTGTGCAGAGTGAGTGTGCAGAGTGAGTGTGCAGAGTGAGTGTGCAGAGTAGTGAGTGCAGAGTAATGAGTGCAGAGTAGTGAGTGCAGAGTAGTGAGTGCAGAGTAGTCAGTAGTGAGTGTGGAGTAGGGACTAGGGAGTGCAGAGTAGTGAGTAGTGAGTGCAGAGTAGTGAGTGCAGAGTAGTGAGCAGTGAGTGCAGAGTAGTGAGTGCAGAGTAGTGAGTAGTGAGTAGTGAGTGCAGAGTAGTGAGTAGTAAGTGCGGAGTAGTGAGTGCAGAGTAGTGAGTGCAGAGTAGTGAGTGCAGGGTGCAGAGTGAGTGTGCAGAGTGAGTGTGCAGAGTGAGTGTGCAGAGTAGTGAGTGCAGAGTAGTGAGTGCAGAGTAGTGAGTAGTGAGTGCAGAGTAGTGAGTGCAGAGTAGTGAGTGCAGAGTAGTGAGTGCAGAGTAGTCAGTAGTGAGTGTGGAGTAGTGAGTAGGGAGTGCAGAGTAGTGAGTAGTGAGTGCAGAGTAGTGAGTGCAGAGTAGTGAGCAGTGAGTGCAGAGTAGTGAGTGCAGAGTAGTGAGTGCAGAGTAGTGAGTAGTGAGTGCAGAGTAGTGAGTAGTAAGTGCAGAGGAAGTGAGTAGTGAGTGCAGAGTAGTGAGTGCAGAGTAGTGAGTAGTGAGTGCAGAGTAGTGAGTGCAGAGTAGGGAGTAGTGAGTGCAGAGTAGTGAGTGCAGAGTAGTGAGTGCAGAGTAACGAGTGCAGAGTAGTGAGTAGTGAGTAGTGAGTGCAGAGAAGTGAGTAGTGAGTGCAGAGTAGTGAGTAGTGAGTAGTGAGTGCAGAGTAGTGAGTGCATAGTAGTGAGTAGTGAGTGCAGAGTAGTGAGTGCAGAGTAGTGGGTAGTGAGTAGTGAGTGCTGAGTAGTGAGTAGTGAGTGCAGAGTAGTGAGTAGTGAATAGTGAGTGCAGAGTGTGAGTGTGCAGAGTGAGTGTGCAGAGTGAGTGTGCAGAGTGAGTGTGCAGAGTAGTGAGTGCAGAGTAGTGAGTGCAGAGTAGTGAGTGCAGAGTAGTGAGTGCAGAACAGTGAGTAGTGAGTGCAGAGTAGTGAGTAGTGAGTGCAGAGTAGTGAGTGCAAGGTAGTGAGTAGTGAGTGCAGAGTAGTGAGTAGTGAGTGCAGAGTAGTGAGTGCAGAGTAGTGAGTGCAGAGTAGTGAGTGAAGAGTGAGTGTGCAGAGTGAGTGTGCAGAGTGAGTGTGCAGAGTGAGTGTGCAGAGTAGTGAGTGCAGAGTAGTGAGTGCAGAGTAGTGAGTAGTGAGTGCAGAGTAGTCAGTGCAGAGTAGTCAGTGCAGAGTAGTCAGTGGTGAGTGCGGAGTAGTGAGTGCAGAGTAGTGAGTAGTGAGTGCAGAGTAGTGAGTGCAGAGTAGTGAGTGCAGAGTAGTGAGTAGTGAGTGCAGAGTAGCGAGTGCAGAGTAGTGAGTAGTGAGTGCAAAGTAGTGAGTAGTGAGTGCAGAGTAGTGAGTAGTGAGTGCAGAGTAGTGAGTGCAGAGTCGTGAGTAGTGAGTGCAGAGTAGTGGGTAGTGAGTGCAGAGTAGTGAGTAGTGAGTGCAGAGTAGTGAGTAGTGAGTGCAGAGTAGTGAGTAGTGAGTGCAGAGTAGGGAGTGCAGAGTAGTGAGTAGTGAGTGCAGAGTAGTAGTGAGTGCAGAGTAGTGAGTGCAGAGTAGTGAGTGCAGAGTAGTGAGTGGTGAGTAGTGAGTGCAGAGTAGTGAGTAGTGAGTGCAGAGTAGTGAGTGCAGAGTAGTGAGTAGTGAGTGCAGAGTAGTGAGTGCAGAGTAGTAGTGAGTGCAGAGTAGTGAGTGCAGAGTAGTGAGTGCAGAGTAGTGAGTGGTGAGTAGTGAGTGCAGAGTAGTGCGTAGTGAGTGCAGAGTAGTGAGTGCAGAGTAGTGAGTAGTGAGTGCAGAGTAGTGAGTGCAGAGTAGTGAGTGCAGAGTAGTGATTAGTGAGTGCAGAGTAGTGAGTAGTGAGTGCAGAGTAGTGAGTGCAGAGTAGTGAGTAGTGAGTGCAGAGTAGTGAGTAGTGAGTGCAGAGTAGTGAGTGCAGAGTAGTGAGTGCAGAGTGAGTGTGCAGAGTGAGTGTGCAGAGTGAGTGTGCAGAGTGAGTGTGCAGAGTGAGTGTGCAGAGTAGTGAGTGCAGAGTAGTGAGTGCAGAGTAGTGAGTAGTGAGTGCAGAGTAGTGAGTGCAGAGTAGTGAGTGCAGAGTAGTCAGTAGTGAGTGCAGAGTAGTGAGTGCAGAGTAGTGAGTGTAGAGTAGTGAGTAGTGAGTGCAGAGTAGTGAGTGCAGAGTAGTGAGTGCAGAGTAGTCAGTAGTGAGTGCAGAGTAGTGAGTAGTGAGTAGTGAGTGCAGAGTAGTGTGTAGTGAGTGCAGAGTAGTGAGTGCAGAGTAGTGAGTAGTGAGTGCAGAGTAGTGAGTGCAGAGTAGTGAGTAGTGAGTGCAGAGTAGTGAGCGCAGAGTAGTGAGTAGTGTGTAGTGACTGCAGAGTAGTGAGTGCAGAGTAGTGAGTGCAGAGTAGTGAGTGCAGAGTAGTGAGTAGTGAGTGCAGAGTAGTGAGTGCAGAGTAGTGAGTGCAGGGTGCAGAGTGAGTGTGCAGAGTGAGTGTGCAGAGTGAGTGTGCAGAGTGAGTGTGCAGAGTAGTGAGTGCAGAGTAGTGAGTGCAGAGTAGTGAGTAGTGAGTGCAGAGTAGTGAGTAGTGAGTGCAGAGTAGTGAGTGTAGAGTAGTGAGTAGTGAGTGCAGAGTAGTGAGTGCAGAGTAGTGAGTAGTGAGTGCAGAGTAGTGAGTAGTGAGTGCAGAGTAGTGAGTGCAGAGTAGTGAGTAGTGAGCGCAGAGTAGTGAGTGCAGAGTAGTGAGTAGTGTGTAGTAAGTGCAGAGTAGTGAGTGCAGAGTAGTGAGTGCAGAGTAGTGAGTGCAGAGTAGTGAGTGCAGAGTAGTGAGTGCAGGGTGCAGAGTGAGTGTGCAGAGTGAGTGTGCAGAGTGAGTGTGCAGAGTGAGTGTGCAGAGTAGTGAGTGCAGAGTAGTGAGTGCAGAGTAGTGAGTGCAAGGTAGTGAGTAGTGAGTGCAGAGTAGGGAGTAGTGAGTGCAGAGTAGTGAGTGCAGAGTAGTGAGTGCAGAGTAGTGAGTAGTGAGTGCAGAGTAGTCAGTGCAGAGTATTCAGTGCAGAGTAGTCAGTAGTGAATGGGGAGTAGTGAATGCAGAGTAGTGAGTAGTGAGTAGTGAGTGCAGAGTAGTGAGTGCAGAGTAGTGAGTAGTGAGTGCAGAGTAGTGAGTGCAGAGTAGTGAGTGCAGAGTAGTGAGTAGTGAGTGCAGAGTAGTGAGTGCAGAGTAGTGAGTGCAGAGTAGTGAGTAGTGAGTGCAGAGTAGTGAGTGCAGAGTAGTGAGTAGTGAGTGCAGAGTAGTGAGTGCAGAGTAGTGAGTGCAGAGTAGTCAGTAGTGAGTGTGGAGTAGTGAGTAGGGAGTGCAGAGTAGTGAGTAGTGAGTGCAGAGTAGTGAGTGCAGAGTAGTGAGCAGTGAGTGCAGAGTAGTGAGTGCAGAGTAGTGAGTGCAGAGTAGTGAGTAGTGAGTGCAGAGTAGTGAGTAGTAAGGGCAGAGGAAGTGAGTAGTGAGTGCAGAGTAGTGAGTGCAGAGTAGTGAGTGCAGAGTAGTGAGTGCAGAGTAGTGAGTAGTGATTGCAGAGTAGTGAGTGCAGAGTAGTGAGTGCCGAGTGCAGAGTGAGTGTGCAGAGTGAGTGTGCAGAGTGAGTGTGCAGAGTAGTGAGTGCAGAGTAGTGAGTGCAGAGTAGTGAGTGCAGAGTAGTGAGTGCAGAGTAGTCAGTAGTGAGTGCAGAGTAGTGAGTAGTGAGTAGTGAGTGCAGAGTAGTGTGTAGTGAGTGGTGAGTGCAGAGTAGTGAGTGCAGAGTAGTGAGTAATGAGTAGTGAGTAATGAGTAGTGAGTGCAGAGTAGTGAGTAGTGAGTGCAGAGTAGTGAGTAGTGAGTGCAGAGTAGTGAGTGCAGAGTAGTGAGTAGTGAGTGCAGAGTAGTGAGTGCAGAGTAGTGAGTAGTGAGTGCAGAGTAGTGAGTAGTGAGTGCAGAGTAGTGAGTGCAGAGTAGTGAGTAGTGAGCGCAGAGTAGTGAGCGCAGAGTAGTGAGTAGTGAGTAGTGTGTAGTGAGTGCAGAGTAGTGAGTGCAGAGTAGTGAGTGCAGAGTAGTGAGTGCAGAGTAGTGAGTAGTGAGTGCAGAGTAGTGAGTGCAGAGTAGTGAGTGCAGAGTAGTGAGTGCAGGGTGCAGAGTGAGTGTGCAGAGTGAGTGTGCAGAGTGAGTGTGCAGAGTGAGTGTGCAGAGTAGTGAGTGCAGAGTAATGAGTGCAGAGTAGTGAGTGCAGAGTAGTGAGTGCAGAGTAGTCAGTAGTGAGTGTGGAGTAGGGACTAGGGAGTGCAGAGTAGTGAGTAGTGAGTGCAGAGTAGTGAGTGCAGAGTAGTGAGCAGTGAGTGCAGAGTAGTGAGTGCAGAGTAGTGAGTAGTGAGTAGTGAGTGCAGAGTAGTGAGTAGTAAGTGCGGAGTAGTGAGTGCAGAGTAGTGAGTGCAGAGTAGTGAGTGCAGGGTGCAGAGTGAGTGTGCAGAGTGAGTGTGCAGAGTGAGTGTGCAGAGTAGTGAGTGCAGAGTAGTGAGTGCAGAGTAGTGAGTAGTGAGTGCAGAGTAGTGAGTGCAGAGTAGTGAGTGCAGAGTAGTGAGTGCAGAGTAGTCAGTAGTGAGTGTGGAGTAGTGAGTAGGGAGTGCAGAGTAGTGAGTAGTGAGTGCAGAGTAGTGAGTGCAGAGTAGTGAGCAGTGAGTGCAGAGTAGTGAGTGCAGAGTAGTGAGTGCAGAGTAGTGAGTAGTGAGTGCAGAGTAGTGAGTAGTAAGTGCAGAGGAAGTGAGTAGTGAGTGCAGAGTAGTGAGTGCAGAGTAGTGAGTAGTGAGTGCAGAGTAGTGAGTGCAGAGTAGGGAGTAGTGAGTGCAGAGTAGTGAGTGCAGAGTAGTGAGTGCAGAGTAACGAGTGCAGAGTAGTGAGTAGTGAGTAGTGAGTGCAGAGAAGTGAGTAGTGAGTGCAGAGTAGTGAGTAGTGAGTAGTGAGTGCAGAGTAGTGAGTGCATAGTAGTGAGTAGTGAGTGCAGAGTAGTGAGTGCAGAGTAGTGGGTAGTGAGTAGTGAGTGCTGAGTAGTGAGTAGTGAGTGCAGAGTAGTGAGTAGTGAATAGTGAGTGCAGAGTGTGAGTGTGCAGAGTGAGTGTGCAGAGTGAGTGTGCAGAGTGAGTGTGCAGAGTAGTGAGTGCAGAGTAGTGAGTG
Organism: Lissotriton helveticus; assembly: GCF_964261635.1. NCBI lineage: Eukaryota > Metazoa > Chordata > Amphibia > Caudata > Salamandridae > Lissotriton > Lissotriton helveticus. The sequence goes on from NC_136065.1 coordinate 1,739,949,787, forward strand.
CAGAGTAGTGAGTGCAGAGTAGTGAGTGCAGAACAGTGAGTAGTGAGTGCAGAGTAGTGAGTAGTGAGTGCAGAGTAGTGAGTGCAAGGTAGTGAGTAGTGAGTGCAGAGTAGTGAGTAGTGAGTGCAGAGTAGTGAGTGCAGAGTAGTGAGTGCAGAGTAGTGAGTGAAGAGTGAGTGTGCAGAGTGAGTGTGCAGAGTGAGTGTGCAGAGTGAGTGTGCAGAGTAGTGAGTGCAGAGTAGTGAGTGCAGAGTAGTGAGTAGTGAGTGCAGAGTAGTCAGTGCAGAGTAGTCAGTGCAGAGTAGTCAGTGGTGAGTGCAGAGTAGTGAGTGCAGAGTAGTGAGTAGTGAGTGCAGAGTAGTGAGTGCAGAGTAGTGAGTGCAGAGTAGTGAGTAGTGAGTGCAGAGTAGCGAGTGCAGAGTAGTGAGTAGTGAGTGCAAAGTAGTGAGTAGTGAGTGCAGAGTAGTGAGTAGTGAGTGCAGAGTAGTGAGTGCAGAGTCGTGAGTAGTGAGTGCAGAGTAGTGGGTAGTGAGTGCAGAGTAGTGAGTAGTGAGTGCAGAGTAGTGAGTAGTGAGTGCAGAGTAGTGAGTAGTGAGTGCAGAGTAGGGAGTGCAGAGTAGTGAGTAGTGAGTGCAGAGTAGTAGTGAGTGCAGAGTAGTGAGTGCAGAGTAGTGAGTGCAGAGTAGTGAGTGGTGAGTAGTGAGTGCAGAGTAGTGAGTAGTGAGTGCAGAGTAGTGAGTGCAGAGTAGTGAGTAGTGAGTGCAGAGTAGTGAGTGCAGAGTAGTAGTGAGTGCAGAGTAGTGAGTGCAGAGTAGTGAGTGCAGAGTAGTGAGTGCAGAGTAGTGAGTGCAGAGTAGTGAGTAGTGATTGCAGAGTAGTGAGTGCAGAGTAGTGAGTGCCGAGTGCAGAGTGAGTGTGCAGAGTGAGTGTGCAGAGTGAGTGTGCAGAGTAGTGAGTGCAGAGTAGTGAGTGCAGAGTAGTGAGTGCAGAGTAGTGAGTGCAGAGTAGTCAGTAGTGAGTGCAGAGTAGTGAGTAGTGAGTAGTGAGTGCAGAGTAGTGTGTAGTGAGTGGTGAGTGCAGAGTAGTGAGTGCAGAGTAGTGAGTAATGAGTAGTGAGTAATGAGTAGTGAGTGCAGAGTAGTGAGTAGTGAGTGCAGAGTAGTGAGTAGTGAGTGCAGAGTAGTGAGTGCAGAGTAGTGAGTAGTGAGTGCAGAGTAGTGAGTGCAGAGTAGTGAGTAGTGAGTGCAGAGTAGTGAGTAGTGAGTGCAGAGTAGTGAGTGCAGAGTAGTGAGTAGTGAGCGCAGAGTAGTGAGCGCAGAGTAGTGAGTAGTGAGTAGTGTGTAGTGAGTGCAGAGTAGTGAGTGCAGAGTAGTGAGTGCAGAGTAGTGAGTGCAGAGTAGTGAGTAGTGAGTGCAGAGTAGTGAGTGCAGAGTAGTGAGTGCAGAGTAGTGAGTGCAGGGTGCAGAGTGAGTGTGCAGAGTGAGTGTGCAGAGTGAGTGTGCAGAGTGAGTGTGCAGAGTAGTGAGTGCAGAGTAATGAGTGCAGAGTAGTGAGTGCAGAGTAGTGAGTGCAGAGTAGTCAGTAGTGAGTGTGGAGTAGGGACTAGGGAGTGCAGAGTAGTGAGTAGTGAGTGCAGAGTAGTGAGTGCAGAGTAGTGAGCAGTGAGTGCAGAGTAGTGAGTGCAGAGTAGTGAGTAGTGAGTAGTGAGTGCAGAGTAGTGAGTAGTAAGTGCGGAGTAGTGAGTGCAGAGTAGTGAGTGCAGAGTAGTGAGTGCAGGGTGCAGAGTGAGTGTGCAGAGTGAGTGTGCAGAGTGAGTGTGCAGAGTAGTGAGTGCAGAGTAGTGAGTGCAGAGTAGTGAGTAGTGAGTGCAGAGTAGTGAGTGCAGAGTAGTGAGTGCAGAGTAGTGAGTGCAGAGTAGTCAGTAGTGAGTGTGGAGTAGTGAGTAGGGAGTGCAGAGTAGTGAGTAGTGAGTGCAGAGTAGTGAGTGCAGAGTAGTGAGCAGTGAGTGCAGAGTAGTGAGTGCAGAGTAGTGAGTGCAGAGTAGTGAGTAGTGAGTGCAGAGTAGTGAGTAGTAAGTGCAGAGGAAGTGAGTAGTGAGTGCAGAGTAGTGAGTGCAGAGTAGTGAGTAGTGAGTGCAGAGTAGTGAGTGCAGAGTAGGGAGTAGTGAGTGCAGAGTAGTGAGTGCAGAGTAGTGAGTGCAGAGTAACGAGTGCAGAGTAGTGAGTAGTGAGTAGTGAGTGCAGAGAAGTGAGTAGTGAGTGCAGAGTAGTGAGTAGTGAGTAGTGAGTGCAGAGTAGTGAGTGCATAGTAGTGAGTAGTGAGTGCAGAGTAGTGAGTGCAGAGTAGTGGGTAGTGAGTAGTGAGTGCTGAGTAGTGAGTAGTGAGTGCAGAGTAGTGAGTAGTGAATAGTGAGTGCAGAGTGTGAGTGTGCAGAGTGAGTGTGCAGAGTGAGTGTGCAGAGTGAGTGTGCAGAGTAGTGAGTGCAGAGTAGTGAGTGCAGAGTAGTGAGTGCAGAGTAGTGAGTGCAGAACAGTGAGTAGTGAGTGCAGAGTAGTGAGTAGTGAGTGCAGAGTAGTGAGTGCAAGGTAGTGAGTAGTGAGTGCAGAGTAGTGAGTAGTGAGTGCAGAGTAGTGAGTGCAGAGTAGTGAGTGCAGAGTAGTGAGTGAAGAGTGAGTGTGCAGAGTGAGTGTGCAGAGTGAGTGTGCAGAGTGAGTGTGCAGAGTAGTGAGTGCAGAGTAGTGAGTGCAGAGTAGTGAGTAGTGAGTGCAGAGTAGTCAGTGCAGAGTAGTCAGTGCAGAGTAGTCAGTGGTGAGTGCGGAGTAGTGAGTGCAGAGTAGTGAGTAGTGAGTGCAGAGTAGTGAGTGCAGAGTAGTGAGTGCAGAGTAGTGAGTAGTGAGTGCAGAGTAGCGAGTGCAGAGTAGTGAGTAGTGAGTGCAAAGTAGTGAGTAGTGAGTGCAGAGTAGTGAGTAGTGAGTGCAGAGTAGTGAGTGCAGAGTCGTGAGTAGTGAGTGCAGAGTAGTGGGTAGTGAGTGCAGAGTAGTGAGTAGTGAGTGCAGAGTAGTGAGTAGTGAGTGCAGAGTAGTGAGTAGTGAGTGCAGAGTAGGGAGTGCAGAGTAGTGAGTAGTGAGTGCAGAGTAGTAGTGAGTGCAGAGTAGTGAGTGCAGAGTAGTGAGTGCAGAGTAGTGAGTGGTGAGTAGTGAGTGCAGAGTAGTGAGTAGTGAGTGCAGAGTAGTGAGTGCAGAGTAGTGAGTAGTGAGTGCAGAGTAGTGAGTGCAGAGTAGTAGTGAGTGCAGAGTAGTGAGTGCAGAGTAGTGAGTGCAGAGTAGTGAGTGGTGAGTAGTGAGTGCAGAGTAGTGCGTAGTGAGTGCAGAGTAGTGAGTGCAGAGTAGTGAGTAGTGAGTGCAGAGTAGTGAGTGCAGAGTAGTGAGTGCAGAGTAGTGATTAGTGAGTGCAGAGTAGTGAGTAGTGAGTGCAGAGTAGTGAGTGCAGAGTAGTGAGTAGTGAGTGCAGAGTAGTGAGTAGTGAGTGCAGAGTAGTGAGTGCAGAGTAGTGAGTGCAGAGTGAGTGTGCAGAGTGAGTGTGCAGAGTGAGTGTGCAGAGTGAGTGTGCAGAGTGAGTGTGCAGAGTAGTGAGTGCAGAGTAGTGAGTGCAGAGTAGTGAGTAGTGAGTGCAGAGTAGTGAGTGCAGAGTAGTGAGTGCAGAGTAGTCAGTAGTGAGTGCAGAGTAGTGAGTGCAGAGTAGTGAGTGTAGAGTAGTGAGTAGTGAGTGCAGAGTAGTGAGTGCAGAGTAGTGAGTAGTGAGTGCAGAGTAGTGAGTAGTGAGTGCAGAGTAGTGAGTGCAGAGTAGTGAGTAGTGAGCGCAGAGTAGTGAGTGCAGAGTAGTGAGTAGTGTGTAGTAAGTGCAGAGTAGTGAGTGCAGAGTAGTGAGTGCAGAGTAGTGAGTGCAGAGTAGTGAGTGCAGAGTAGTGAGTGCAGGGTGCAGAGTGAGTGTGCAGAGTGAGTGTGCAGAGTGAGTGTGCAGAGTGAGTGTGCAGAGTAGTGAGTGCAGAGTAGTGAGTGCAGAGTAGTGAGTGCAAGGTAGTGAGTAGTGAGTGCAGAGTAGGGAGTAGTGAGTGCAGAGTAGTGAGTGCAGAGTAGTGAGTGCAGAGTAGTGAGTAGTGAGTGCAGAGTAGTCAGTGCAGAGTATTCAGTGCAGAGTAGTCAGTAGTGAATGGGGAGTAGTGAATGCAGAGTAGTGAGTAGTGAGTAGTGAGTGCAGAGTAGTGAGTGCAGAGTAGTGAGTAGTGAGTGCAGAGTAGTGAGTGCAGAGTAGTGAGTGCAGAGTAGTGAGTAGTGAGTGCAGAGTAGTGAGTGCAGAGTAGTGAGTGCAGAGTAGTGAGTAGTGAGTGCAGAGTAGTGAGTGCAGAGTAGTGAGTAGTGAGTGCAGAGTAGTGAGTGCAGAGTAGTGAGTGCAGAGTAGTCAGTAGTGAGTGTGGAGTAGTGAGTAGGGAGTGCAGAGTAGTGAGTAGTGAGTGCAGAGTAGTGAGTGCAGAGTAGTGAGCAGTGAGTGCAGAGTAGTGAGTGCAGAGTAGTGAGTGCAGAGTAGTGAGTAGTGAGTGCAGAGTAGTGAGTAGTAAGGGCAGAGGAAGTGAGTAGTGAGTGCAGAGTAGTGAGTGCAGAGTAGTGAGTGCAGAGTAGTGAGTGCAGAGTAGTGAGTAGTGATTGCAGAGTAGTGAGTGCAGAGTAGTGAGTGCCGAGTGCAGAGTGAGTGTGCAGAGTGAGTGTGCAGAGTGAGTGTGCAGAGTAGTGAGTGCAGAGTAGTGAGTGCAGAGTAGTGAGTGCAGAGTAGTGAGTGCAGAGTAGTCAGTAGTGAGTGCAGAGTAGTGAGTAGTGAGTAGTGAGTGCAGAGTAGTGTGTAGTGAGTGGTGAGTGCAGAGTAGTGAGTGCAGAGTAGTGAGTAATGAGTAGTGAGTAATGAGTAGTGAGTGCAGAGTAGTGAGTAGTGAGTGCAGAGTAGTGAGTAGTGAGTGCAGAGTAGTGAGTGCAGAGTAGTGAGTAGTGAGTGCAGAGTAGTGAGTGCAGAGTAGTGAGTAGTGAGTGCAGAGTAGTGAGTAGTGAGTGCAGAGTAGTGAGTGCAGAGTAGTGAGTAGTGAGCGCAGAGTAGTGAGCGCAGAGTAGTGAGTAGTGAGTAGTGTGTAGTGAGTGCAGAGTAGTGAGTGCAGAGTAGTGAGTGCAGAGTAGTGAGTGCAGAGTAGTGAGTAGTGAGTGCAGAGTAGTGAGTGCAGAGTAGTGAGTGCAGAGTAGTGAGTGCAGGGTGCAGAGTGAGTGTGCAGAGTGAGTGTGCAGAGTGAGTGTGCAGAGTGAGTGTGCAGAGTAGTGAGTGCAGAGTAATGAGTGCAGAGTAGTGAGTGCAGAGTAGTGAGTGCAGAGTAGTCAGTAGTGAGTGTGGAGTAGGGACTAGGGAGTGCAGAGTAGTGAGTAGTGAGTGCAGAGTAGTGAGTGCAGAGTAGTGAGCAGTGAGTGCAGAGTAGTGAGTGCAGAGTAGTGAGTAGTGAGTAGTGAGTGCAGAGTAGTGAGTAGTAAGTGCGGAGTAGTGAGTGCAGAGTAGTGAGTGCAGAGTAGTGAGTGCAGGGTGCAGAGTGAGTGTGCAGAGTGAGTGTGCAGAGTGAGTGTGCAGAGTAGTGAGTGCAGAGTAGTGAGTGCAGAGTAGTGAGTAGTGAGTGCAGAGTAGTGAGTGCAGAGTAGTGAGTGCAGAGTAGTGAGTGCAGAGTAGTCAGTAGTGAGTGTGGAGTAGTGAGTAGGGAGTGCAGAGTAGTGAGTAGTGAGTGCAGAGTAGTGAGTGCAGAGTAGTGAGCAGTGAGTGCAGAGTAGTGAGTGCAGAGTAGTGAGTGCAGAGTAGTGAGTAGTGAGTGCAGAGTAGTGAGTAGTAAGTGCAGAGGAAGTGAGTAGTGAGTGCAGAGTAGTGAGTGCAGAGTAGTGAGTAGTGAGTGCAGAGTAGTGAGTGCAGAGTAGGGAGTAGTGAGTGCAGAGTAGTGAGTGCAGAGTAGTGAGTGCAGAGTAACGAGTGCAGAGTAGTGAGTAGTGAGTAGTGAGTGCAGAGAAGTGAGTAGTGAGTGCAGAGTAGTGAGTAGTGAGTAGTGAGTGCAGAGTAGTGAGTGCATAGTAGTGAGTAGTGAGTGCAGAGTAGTGAGTGCAGAGTAGTGGGTAGTGAGTAGTGAGTGCTGAGTAGTGAGTAGTGAGTGCAGAGTAGTGAGTAGTGAATAGTGAGTGCAGAGTGTGAGTGTGCAGAGTGAGTGTGCAGAGTGAGTGTGCAGAGTGAGTGTGCAGAGTAGTGAGTGCAGAGTAGTGAGTGCAGAGTAGTGAGTGCAGAGTAGTGAGTGCAGAACAGTGAGTAGTGAGTGCAGAGTAGTGAGTAGTGAGTGCAGAGTAGTGAGTGCAAGGTAGTGAGTAGTGAGTGCAGAGTAGTGAGTAGTGAGTGCAGAGTAGTGAGTGCAGAGTAGTGAGTGCAGAGTAGTGAGTGAAGAGTGAGTGTGCAGAGTGAGTGTGCAGAGTGAGTGTGCAGAGTGAGTGTGCAGAGTAGTGAGTGCAGAGTAGTGAGTGCAGAGTAGTGAGTAGTGAGTGCAGAGTAGTCAGTGCAGAGTAGTCAGTGCAGAGTAGTCAGTGGTGAGTGCAGAGTAGTGAGTGCAGAGTAGTGAGTAGTGAGTGCAGAGTAGTGAGTGCAGAGTAGTGAGTGCAGAGTAGTGAGTAGTGAGTGCAGAGTAGCGAGTGCAGAGTAGTGAGTAGTGAGTGCAAAGTAGTGAGTAGTGAGTGCAGAGTAGTGAGTAGTGAGTGCAGAGTAGTGAGTGCAGAGTCGTGAGTAGTGAGTGCAGAGTAGTGGGTAGTGAGTGCAGAGTAGTGAGTAGTGAGTGCAGAGTAGTGAGTAGTGAGTGCAGAGTAGTGAGTAGTGAGTGCAGAGTAGGGAGTGCAGAGTAGTGAGTAGTGAGTGCAGAGTAGTAGTGAGTGCAGAGTAGTGAGTGCAGAGTAGTGAGTGCAGAGTAGTGAGTGGTGAGTAGTGAGTGCAGAGTAGTGAGTAGTGAGTGCAGAGTAGTGAGTGCAGAGTAGTGAGTAGTGAGTGCAGAGTAGTGAGTGCAGAGTAGTAGTGAGTGCAGAGTAGTGAGTGCAGAGTAGTGAGTGCAGAGTAGTGAGTGCAGAGTAGTGAGTGCAGAGTAGTGAGTAGTGATTGCAGAGTAGTGAGTGCAGAGTAGTGAGTGCCGAGTGCAGAGTGAGTGTGCAGAGTGAGTGTGCAGAGTGAGTGTGCAGAGTAGTGAGTGCAGAGTAGTGAGTGCAGAGTAGTGAGTGCAGAGTAGTGAGTGCAGAGTAGTCAGTAGTGAGTGCAGAGTAGTGAGTAGTGAGTAGTGAGTGCAGAGTAGTGTGTAGTGAGTGGTGAGTGCAGAGTAGTGAGTGCAGAGTAGTGAGTAATGAGTAGTGAGTAATGAGTAGTGAGTGCAGAGTAGTGAGTAGTGAGTGCAGAGTAGTGAGTAGTGAGTGCAGAGTAGTGAGTGCAGAGTAGTGAGTAGTGAGTGCAGAGTAGTGAGTGCAGAGTAGTGAGTAGTGAGTGCAGAGTAGTGAGTAGTGAGTGCAGAGTAGTGAGTGCAGAGTAGTGAGTAGTGAGCGCAGAGTAGTGAGCGCAGAGTAGTGAGTAGTGAGTAGTGTGTAGTGAGTGCAGAGTAGTGAGTGCAGAGTAGTGAGTGCAGAGTAGTGAGTGCAGAGTAGTGAGTAGTGAGTGCAGAGTAGTGAGTGCAGAGTAGTGAGTGCAGAGTAGTGAGTGCAGGGTGCAGAGTGAGTGTGCAGAGTGAGTGTGCAGAGTGAGTGTGCAGAGTGAGTGTGCAGAGTAGTGAGTGCAGAGTAATGAGTGCAGAGTAGTGAGTGCAGAGTAGTGAGTGCAGAGTAGTCAGTAGTGAGTGTGGAGTAGGGACTAGGGAGTGCAGAGTAGTGAGTAGTGAGTGCAGAGTAGTGAGTGCAGAGTAGTGAGCAGTGAGTGCAGAGTAGTGAGTGCAGAGTAGTGAGTAGTGAGTAGTGAGTGCAGAGTAGTGAGTAGTAAGTGCGGAGTAGTGAGTGCAGAGTAGTGAGTGCAGAGTAGTGAGTGCAGGGTGCAGAGTGAGTGTGCAGAGTGAGTGTGCAGAGTGAGTGTGCAGAGTAGTGAGTGCAGAGTAGTGAGTGCAGAGTAGTGAGTAGTGAGTGCAGAGTAGTGAGTGCAGAGTAGTGAGTGCAGAGTAGTGAGTGCAGAGTAGTCAGTAGTGAGTGTGGAGTAGTGAGTAGGGAGTGCAGAGTAGTGAGTAGTGAGTGCAGAGTAGTGAGTGCAGAGTAGTGAGCAGTGAGTGCAGAGTAGTGAGTGCAGAGTAGTGAGTGCAGAGTAGTGAGTAGTGAGTGCAGAGTAGTGAGTAGTAAGTGCAGAGGAAGTGAGTAGTGAGTGCAGAGTAGTGAGTGCAGAGTAGTGAGTAGTGAGTGCAGAGTAGTGAGTGCAGAGTAGGGAGTAGTGAGTGCAGAGTAGTGAGTGCAGAGTAGTGAGTGCAGAGTAACGAGTGCAGAGTAGTGAGTAGTGAGTAGTGAGTGCAGAGAAGTGAGTAGTGAGTGCAGAGTAGTGAGTAGTGAGTAGTGAGTGCAGAGTAGTGAGTGCATAGTAGTGAGTAGTGAGTGCAGAGTAGTGAGTGCAGAGTAGTGGGTAGTGAGTAGTGAGTGCTGAGTAGTGAGTAGTGAGTGCAGAGTAGTGAGTAGTGAATAGTGAGTGCAGAGTGTGAGTGTGCAGAGTGAGTGTGCAGAGTGAGTGTGCAGAGTGAGTGTGCAGAGTAGTGAGTGCAGAGTAGTGAGTGCAGAGTAGTGAGTGCAGAGTAGTGAGTGCAGAACAGTGAGTAGTGAGTGCAGAGTAGTGAGTAGTGAGTGCAGAGTAGTGAGTGCAAGGTAGTGAGTAGTGAGTGCAGAGTAGTGAGTAGTGAGTGCAGAGTAGTGAGTGCAGAGTAGTGAGTGCAGAGTAGTGAGTGAAGAGTGAGTGTGCAGAGTGAGTGTGCAGAGTGAGTGTGCAGAGTGAGTGTGCAGAGTAGTGAGTGCAGAGTAGTGAGTGCAGAGTAGTGAGTAGTGAGTGCAGAGTAGTCAGTGCAGAGTAGTCAGTGCAGAGTAGTCAGTGGTGAGTGCGGAGTAGTGAGTGCAGAGTAGTGAGTAGTGAGTGCAGAGTAGTGAGTGCAGAGTAGTGAGTGCAGAGTAGTGAGTAGTGAGTGCAGAGTAGCGAGTGCAGAGTAGTGAGTAGTGAGTGCAAAGTAGTGAGTAGTGAGTGCAGAGTAGTGAGTAGTGAGTGCAGAGTAGTGAGTGCAGAGTCGTGAGTAGTGAGTGCAGAGTAGTGGGTAGTGAGTGCAGAGTAGTGAGTAGTGAGTGCAGAGTAGTGAGTAGTGAGTGCAGAGTAGTGAGTAGTGAGTGCAGAGTAGGGAGTGCAGAGTAGTGAGTAGTGAGTGCAGAGTAGTAGTGAGTGCAGAGTAGTGAGTGCAGAGTAGTGAGTGCAGAGTAGTGAGTGCAGAGTAGTGAGTGCAGAGTAGTCAGTAGTGAGTGCAGAGTAGTGAGTAGTGAGTAGTGAGTGCAGAGTAGTGTGTAGTGAGTGGTGAGTGCAGAGTAGTGAGTGCAGAGTAGTGAGTAATGAGTAGTGAGTAATGAGTAGTGAGTGCAGAGTAGTGAGTAGTGAGTGCAGAGTAGTGAGTAGTGAGTGCAGAGTAGTGAGTGCAGAGTAGTGAGTAGTGAGTGCAGAGTAGTGAGTGCAGAGTAGTGAGTAGTGAGTGCAGAGTAGTGAGTAGTGAGTGCAGAGTAGTGAGTGCAGAGTAGTGAGTAGTGAGCGCAGAGTAGTGAGCGCAGAGTAGTGAGTAGTGAGTAGTGTGTAGTGAGTGCAGAGTAGTGAGTGCAGAGTAGTGAGTGCAGAGTAGTGAGTGCAGAGTAGTGAGTAGTGAGTGCAGAGTAGTGAGTGCAGAGTAGTGAGTGCAGAGTAGTGAGTGCAGGGTGCAGAGTGAGTGTGCAGAGTGAGTGTGCAGAGTGAGTGTGCAGAGTGAGTGTGCAGAGTAGTGAGTGCAGAGTAATGAGTGCAGAGTAGTGAGTGCAGAGTAGTGAGTGCAGAGTAGTCAGTAGTGAGTGTGGAGTAGGGACTAGGGAGTGCAGAGTAGTGAGTAGTGAGTGCAGAGTAGTGAGTGCAGAGTAGTGAGCAGTGAGTGCAGAGTAGTGAGTGCAGAGTAGTGAGTAGTGAGTAGTGAGTGCAGAGTAGTGAGTAGTAAGTGCGGAGTAGTGAGTGCAGAGTAGTGAGTGCAGAGTAGTGAGTGCAGGGTGCAGAGTGAGTGTGCAGAGTGAGTGTGCAGAGTGAGTGTGCAGAGTAGTGAGTGCAGAGTAGTGAGTGCAGAGTAGTGAGTAGTGAGTGCAGAGTAGTGAGTGCAGAGTAGTGAGTGCAGAGTAGTGAGTGCAGAGTAGTCAGTAGTGAGTGTGGAGTAGTGAGTAGGGAGTGCAGAGTAGTGAGTAGTGAGTGCAGAGTAGTGAGTGCAGAGTAGTGAGCAGTGAGTGCAGAGTAGTGAGTGCAGAGTAGTGAGTGCAGAGTAGTGAGTAGTGAGTGCAGAGTAGTGAGTAGTAAGTGCAGAGGAAGTGAGTAGTGAGTGCAGAGTAGTGAGTGCAGAGTAGTGAGTAGTGAGTGCAGAGTAGTGAGTGCAGAGTAGGGAGTAGTGAGTGCAGAGTAGTGAGTGCAGAGTAGTGAGTGCAGAGTAACGAGTGCAGAGTAGTGAGTAGTGAGTAGTGAGTGCAGAGAAGTGAGTAGTGAGTGCAGAGTAGTGAGTAGTGAGTAGTGAGTGCAGAGTAGTGAGTGCATAGTAGTGAGTAGTGAGTGCAGAGTAGTGAGTGCAGAGTAGTGGGTAGTGAGTAGTGAGTGCTGAGTAGTGAGTAGTGAGTGCAGAGTAGTGAGTAGTGAATAGTGAGTGCAGAGTGTGAGTGTGCAGAGTGAGTGTGCAGAGTGAGTGTGCAGAGTGAGTGTGCAGAGTAGTGAGTGCAGAGTAGTGAGTGCAGAGTAGTGAGTGCAGAGTAGTGAGTGCAGAACAGTGAGTAGTGAGTGCAGAGTAGTGAGTAGTGAGTGCAGAGTAGTGAGTGCAAGGTAGTGAGTAGTGAGTGCAGAGTAGTGAGTAGTGAGTGCAGAGTAGTGAGTGCAGAGTAGTGAGTGCAGAGTAGTGAGTGAAGAGTGAGTGTGCAGAGTGAGTGTGCAGAGTGAGTGTGCAGAGTGAGTGTGCAGAGTAGTGAGTGCAGAGTAGTGAGTGCAGAGTAGTGAGTAGTGAGTGCAGAGTAGTCAGTGCAGAGTAGTCAGTGCAGAGTAGTCAGTGGTGAGTGCGGAGTAGTGAGTGCAGAGTAGTGAGTAGTGAGTGCAGAGTAGTGAGTGCAGAGTAGTGAGTGCAGAGTAGTGAGTAGTGAGTGCAGAGTAGCGAGTGCAGAGTAGTGAGTAGTGAGTGCAAAGTAGTGAGTAGTGAGTGCAGAGTAGTGAGTAGTGAGTGCAGAGTAGTGAGTGCAGAGTCGTGAGTAGTGAGTGCAGAGTAGTGGGTAGTGAGTGCAGAGTAGTGAGTAGTGAGTGCAGAGTAGTGAGTAGTGAGTGCAGAGTAGTGAGTAGTGAGTGCAGAGTAGGGAGTGCAGAGTAGTGAGTAGTGAGTGCAGAGTAGTAGTGAGTGCAGAGTAGTGAGTGCAGAGTAGTGAGTGCAGAGTAGTGAGTGGTGAGTAGTGAGTGCAGAGTAGTGAGTAGTGAGTGCAGAGTAGTGAGTGCAGAGTAGTGAGTAGTGAGTGCAGAGTAGTGAGTGCAGAGTAGTAGTGAGTGCAGAGTAGTGAGTGCAGAGTAGTGAGTGCAGAGTAGTGAGTGGTGAGTAGTGAGTGCAGAGTAGTGCGTAGTGAGTGCAGAGTAGTGAGTGCAGAGTAGTGAGTAGTGAGTGCAGAGTAGTGAGTGCAGAGTAGTGAGTGCAGAGTAGTGATTAGTGAGTGCAGAGTAGTGAGTAGTGAGTGCAGAGTAGTGAGTGCAGAGTAGTGAGTAGTGAGTGCAGAGTAGTGAGTAGTGAGTGCAGAGTAGTGAGTGCAGAGTAGTGAGTGCAGAGTGAGTGTGCAGAGTGAGTGTGCAGAGTGAGTGTGCAGAGTGAGTGTGCAGAGTGAGTGTGCAGAGTAGTGAGTGCAGAGTAGTGAGTGCAGAGTAGTGAGTAGTGAGTGCAGAGTAGTGAGTGCAGAGTAGTGAGTGCAGAGTAGTCAGTAGTGAGTGCAGAGTAGTGAGTGCAGAGTAGTGAGTAGTGAGTGGTGAGTGCAGAGTAGTGAGTGCATAGTAGTGAGTGCAGAGTAGTGAGTAGTGAGTAGTGAGTGCAGAGTAGTGAGTAGTGAGTGCAGAGTAGTAAGTAGTGAGTGCAGAGTAGTGAGTGCAGAGTAGTGAGTAGTGAGTGCAGAGTAGTGAGTGCAGAGTAGTGAGTAGTGAGTGCAGAGTAGTGTGTAGTGAGTGCAGAGTAGTGAGTAGTGAGTGCAGAGTAGTGAGCGCAGAGTAGTGAGTAGTGTGTAGGGAGTGCAGAGTAGTGAGTAGTGAGTAGTGATTGCAGAGTAGTGAGTGCATAGTAGTGAATAGTGAGTGCAGAGCAGTGAGTGCAGATTAGTGGGTAGTGAGTAGGGAGTGCAGAGTAGTGAGTAGTGAGTGCAGAGTAGTGAGTGCAGAGTAGTGAGTGCAGAGTAGTGAGTGCAGAGTAGTGAGTAGTGAGTGCAGAGTAGTGAGTGCAGAGTAGTGAGTAGTGAGTGCAGAGTAGTGAGTGCAGAGTAGTGAGTGCAGAGTAGTGAGTGGTGAGCAGTGAGTGCAGAGTAGTGAGTAGTAAGTGCAGAGTTGTGAGTGCAGAGTAGTGAGTGCAGAGTAGTGGGTAGTGAGTAGTGAGTGCAGATTAGTGAGTGCAGAGTAGTGAGTAGTGAGTGCAGAGTAGTGAGTGCAGAGTAGTGAGTGCAGAGTAGTGAGTAGTGAGTGCAGAGTAGTGAGTAGTGAGTGCAGAGTAGTGAGTGCAGAGTAGTGAGTAGTGAGTGCAGAGTAGTGAGTGCAGAGTAGTGAGTGCAGAGTAGTGAGTAGTGAGTGCAGAGTAGTGAGTGCAGAGTAGTGAGTAGTGAGTGCAGAGTAGCGAGTGCAGAGTAGTTAGTAGTGAGTGCAAAGTAGTGAGTAGTGAGTGCAGAGTAGTGAGTGCAGAGTAGTGAGTGTAGAGTAGTGAGTAGTGAGTGCAGAGTAGTGAGTGCAGAGTAGCGGGTAGTGAGTAGTGATTGCAGAGTAGTGAGTAGTGAGTGCAGAGTAGTGAGGAGTGAGTAGTGAGTGCAGAGTAGTCAGTAGTGAGTGCGGAGTAGTGAATGCAGAGTAGTGAGTAGTGAGTAGTGAGTGCAGAGTAGTGAGTGCAGAGTAGTGATTAGTGAGTGCAGAGTAGTGAGTAGTGAGTGCAGAGTAGTGAGTGCAGAGTAGTGAGTAGTGAGTGCAGAGTAGTGAGTAGTGAGTGCAGAGTAGTGAGTGCAGAGTAGTGAGTGCAGAGTGAGTGTGCAGAGTGAGTGTGCAGAGTGAGTGTGCAGAGTGAGTGTGCAGAGTGAGTGTGCAGAGTAGTGAGTGCAGAGTAGTGAGTAGTGAGTGCAGAGTAGTCAGTAGTGAGTGCGGAGTAGTGAATGCAGAGTAGTGAGTAGTGAGTAGTGAGTGCAGAGTAGTGAGTGCAGAGTAGTGAGTAGTGAGTGCAGAGTAGTGTGTAGTGAGTGCAGAGTAGTGAGTAGTGAGTGCAGAGTAGTGAGCGCAGAGTAGTGAGTAGTGTGTAGGGAGTGCAGAGTAGTGAGTAGTGAGTAGTGATTGCAGAGTAGTGAGTGCATAGTAGTGAATAGTGAGTGCAGAGTAGTGAGTGCAGATTAGTGGGAAGTGAGTAGGGAGTGCAGAGTTTTGAGTAGTGAGTGCAGAGTAGTGAGTGCAGAGTAGTGAGTGCAGAGTAGTGAGTGCAGAGTAGTGAGTAGTGAGTGCAGAGTAGTGAGTGCAGAGTAGTGAGTAGTGAGTGCAGAGTAGTGAGTGCAGAGTAGTGAGTGCAGAGTAGTGAGTGGTGAGCAGTGAGTGCAGAGTAGTGAGTAGTGAGTGCAGAGTTGTGAGTGCAGAGTAGTGAGTGCAGAGTAGTGGGTAGTGAGTAGTGAGTGCAGATTAGTGAGTGCAGAGTAGTGAGTAGTGAGTGCAGAGTAGTGAGTGCAGAGTAGTGAGTGCAGAGTAGTGAGTAGTGAGTGCAGAGTAGTGAGTAGTGAGTGCAGAGTAGTGAGTGCAGAGTAGTGAGTAGTGAGTGCAGAGTAGTGAGTGCAGAGTAGTGAGTGCAGAGTAGTGAGTGCAGAGTAGTGAGTAGTGAGTGCAGAGTAGTGAGTGCAGAGTAGTGAGTAGTGAGTGCAGAGTAGCGAGTGCAGAGTAGTTAGTAGTGAGTGCAAAGTAGTGAGTAGTGAGTGCAGAGTAGTGAGTGCAGAGTAGTGAGTGTAGAGTAGTGAGTAGTGAGTGCAGAGTAGTGAGTGCAGAGTAGCGGGTAGTGAGTAGTGAGTGCAGAGTAGTGAGTAGTGAGTGCAGAGTAGTGAGTAGTGAGGAGTGAGTAGTGAGTGCAGAATAGTGAGTAGTGAGTGCAGAGTAGGGAGTGCAGAGTAGTGAGTAGTGAGTGCAGAGTAGTGAGTGCAGAGTAGTGAGTGGTGAGTAGTGAGTGCAGAGTAGTGAGTGCAGAGTAGTGAGTGCAGAGTAGTGAGTAGTGAGTGCAGAGTAGTGAGTGCAGAGTAGTGAGTGCAGAGTAGTGAGTAGTGAGTGCAGAGTATTGAGTAGTGAGTTCAGAGTAGTGAGTGCAGAGTAGTGAGTGCAGAGTAGTGAGTGCAGAGTAGTGAGTGCAGAGTAGTGAGTGCAGAGTAGTCAGTAGTGAGTGCAGAGTAGTGAGTAGTGAGTGCAGAGTAGTGTGTAGTGAGTGGTGAGTGCAGAGTAGTGAGTGCAGAGTAGTGAGTAATGAGTAGTGAGTGCAGAGTAGTGAGTAGTGAGTGCAGAGTAGTGAGTAGTGAGTGCAGAGTAGTGAGTGCAGAGTAGTGAGTGCAGAGTAGTGAGTAGTGAGTGCAGAGTAGTGAGTGCAGAGTAGTGAGTAGTGAGTGCAGAGTAGTGAGTAGTGAGTGCAGAGTAGTGAGTGCAAGGTAGTGAGTAGTGAGTGCAGAGTAGGGAGTAGTGAGTGCAGAGTAGTGAGTGCAGAGTAGTGAGTGCAGAGTAGTGAGTAGTGAGTGCAGAGTAGTCAGTGCAGAGTATTCAGTGCAGAGTAGTCAGTAGTGAGTGGGGAGTAGTGAATGCAGAGTAGTGAGTAGTGAGTAGTGAGTGCAGAGTAGTGAGTGCAGAGTAGTGAGTAGTGAGTGCAGAGTAGTGAGTGCAGAGTAGTGAGTGCAGAGTAGTGAGTAGTGAGTGCAGAGTAGTGAGTGCAGAGTAGTGAGTAGTGAGTGCAGAGTAGTGAGTGCAGAGTAGTGAGTAGTGAGTGCAGAGTAGTAAGTGCAGAGTAGTAAGTGCAGAGTAGTGAGTGCAGAGTAGTGAGTGCAGAGTAGTGAGTGCAGAGTAGTGAGTGCAGAGTAGTGAGTGCAGAGTGCAGAGTGAGTGTGCAGAGTGAGTGTGCAGAGTGAGTGTGCAGAGTAGTGAGTGCAGAGTAGTGAGTGCAGAGTAGTGAGTGCAGAGTAGTGAGTGCAGAGTAGTCAGTAGTGAGTGCAGAGTAGTGAGTAGTGAGTAGTGAGTGCAGAGTAGTGGGTAGTGAGTGGTGAGTGCAGAGTAGTGAGTAATGAGTAGTGAGTGCAGAGTAGTGAGTAGTGAGTGCAGAGTAGTGAGTGCAGAGTAGTGAGTAGTGAGTGCAGAGTAGTGAGTGCAGAGTAGTGAGTAGTGAGCGCAGAGTAGTGAGTAGTGAGTGCAGAGTAGTGAGTGCAGAGTAGTGAGTAGTGAGTGCAGAGTAGTGAGCGCAGAGTAGTGAGTAGTGTGTAGTGAGTGCAGAGTAGTGAGTGCAGAGTAGTGAGTGCAGAGTAGTGAGTAGTGAGTGCAGAGTAGTGAGTGCAGAGTAGTGAGTGCAGAGTAGTGAGTGCAGGGTGCAGAGTGAGTGTGCAGAGTGAGTGTGCAGAGTGAGTGTGCAGAGTGAGTGTGCAGAGTAGTGAGTAGTGAGTGCAGAGTAGTGAGTGCAGAGTAGTCAGTGCAGAGTAGTCAGTAGTGAGTGCAGAGTAGTGAGTGCAGAGTAGTGAGTAGTGAGTGCAGAGTAGTGAGTGCAGAGTAGTGAGTGCAGAGAAGTGAGTATTGAGTGCAGAGTAGTGAGTGCAGAGTAGTGAGTAGGGAGTGCAGAGTAGTGAGTAGTGAGTAGTGAGTGCAGAGTAGTGAGTGCAGAGTAGTGAGAAGTGAGTGCAGAGTAGTGAGTGCAGAGTAGTGAGTGCAGAGTAGTGAGTGCAGAGTAGTGAGTGCAGACTAGTGAGTAGTGAGTGCAGAGTAGTGAGTAGTAAGTGCAGAGGAAGTGAGTAGTGAGTGCAGAGTAGTGAGTGCAGAGTAGTGAGTAGTGAGTGCAGAGTAGTCAGTAGTGAGTGTGGAGTAGTGAGTAGGGAGTGCAGAGTAGTGAGTAGTGAGTGCAGAGTAATGAGTGCAGAGTAGTGGGCAGTGAGTGCAGAGTAGTGAGTGCAGACTAGTGAGTAGTGAGTGCAGAGTAGAGAGTAGTAAGTGCAGAGGAAGTGAGTAGTGAGTGCAGAGTAGTGAGTGCAGAGTAGTGAGTAGTGAGTGCAGAGTAGTGAGTGCAGAGTACTGAGTAGTGAGTGCAGAGTAGTGAGTAGTGAGTGCAGAGTAGTGAGTGCAGAGTAGCGAGTGCAGAGTAGTGAGTAGTGAGTAGTGAGTGCAGAGTAGTGAGTAGTGAGTGCAGAGTAGTGAGTAGTGAGTAGTGAGTGCAGAGTAGTGAGTGCATAGTAGTGAGTAGTGAGTGTAGAGTAGTGAGTGCAGAGTAGTGGGTAGTGAGTAGTGAGTGCAGAGTAGTGAGTAGTGAGTGCAGAGTAGTGAGTAGTGAGTAGTGAGTGCAGAGTAGTGAGTGCAGAGTGTGAGTGTGCAGAGTGCAGAGTGTGCAGAGTGAGTGTGCAGAGTGAGTGTGCAGAGTAGTGAGTGCAGAGTAGTGAGTGCAGAGTAGTGAGTGCAGAGTAGTGAGTAGTGAGTGCAGAGTAGTGAGTGCAAGGTAGTGAGTAGTGAGTGCAGAGTAGTGAGTAGTGAGTGCAGAGTAGTGAGTGCAGAGTAGTGAGTGCAGAGCAGTGAGTGCAGAGTGAGTGTGCAGAGTGAGTGTGCAGAGTGAGTGTGCAGAGTGAGTGTGCAGAGTAGTGAGTGCAGAGTAGTGAGTGCAGAGTAGTGAGTAGTGAGTGCAGAGTAGTCAGTGCAGAGTATTCAGTGCAGAGTAGTCAGTAGTGAGTGCGGAGTAGTGAATGCAGAGTAGTGAGTAGTGAGTAGTGAGTGCAGAGTAGTGAGTGCAGAGTAGTGAGTGCAGAGTAGTGAGTGCAGAGTAGTGAGTGCAGAGTAGTGAGTAGTGAGTGCAGAGTAGTGAGTGCAGTGTAGTGAGTAGTGAGTGCAGAGTAGTGAGTGCAGAGTAGTGAGTAGTGAGTGCAGAGTAGTGAGTGCAGAGTAGTGAGTGCAGAGTAGTGAGTAGTGAGTGCAGAGTAGTAGTGAGTGCAGAGTAGTGAGTGCAGAGTAGTGAGTGCAGAGTTGTGAGTGGTGAGTAGTGAGTGCAGAGTAGTGAGTGCAGAGTAGTGAGTGCAGAGTAGTGAGTGCAGAGTAGTGAGTGCAGAGTAGTGATTAGTGAGTGCAGAGTAGTGAGTGCAGAGTAGTGAGTGCAGAGTAGTGAGTAGTGAGTGCAGAGTATTGAGTAGTGAGTGCAGAGTAGTGAGTGCAGAGTAGTGAGTGCAGAGTGCAGAGTGAGTGTGCAGAGGGAGTGTGCAGAGTGAGTGTGCAGAGTGAGTGTGCAGAGTAGTGAGTGCAGAGTAGTGAGTGCAGAGTAGTGAGTAGTGACTGCAGAGTAGTGAGTGCAGAGTAGTGAGTGCAGAGTAGTGAGTGCAGAGTAGTCAGTAGTGAGTGCAGAGTAGTGAGTAGTGAGTGCAGAGTAGTGTGTAGTGAGTGGTGAGTGCAGAGTAGTGAGTGCAGAGTAGTGAGTAATGAGTAGTGAGTAATGAGTAGTGAGTGCAGAGTAGTGAGTAGTGAGTGCAGAGTAGTGAGTAGTGAGTGCAGAGTAGTGAGTGCAGAGTAGTGAGTAGTGAGTGCAGAGTAGTGAGTGCAGATTAGTGGGTAGTGAGTACAGAGTGCAGAGTAGTGAGTAGTGAGTGCAGAGTAGTGAGTGCAGAGTAGTGAGTGCAGAGTAGTGAGTGCAGAGTAGTGAGTAGTGAGTGCAGAGTAGTGAGTGCAGAGTAGTGAGTAGTGAGTGCAGAGTAGTGAGTGCAGAGTAGTGAGTGCAGAGTAGTGAGTGGTGAGCAGTGAGTGCAGAGTAGTGAGTAGTGAGTGCAGAGTTGTGAGTGCAGAGTAGTGAGTGCAGAGTAGTGGGTAGTGAGTAGTGAGTGCAGATTAGTGAGTCCAGAGTAGTGAGTAGTGAGTGCAGAGTAGTGAGTGCAGAGTAGTGAGTGCAGAGTAGTGAGTAGTGAGTGCAGAGTAGTGAGTAGTGAGTGAAGAGTAGTGAGTGCAGAGTAGTGAGTAGTGAGTGCAGAGTAGTGAGTGCAGAGTAGTGAGTGCAGAGTAGTGAGTGCAGAGTAGTGAGTAGTGAGTGCAGAGTAGTGAGTGCAGAGTAGTGAGTAGTGAGTGCAGAGTATCGAGTGCAGAGTAGTTAGTAGTGAGTGCAAAGTAGTGAGTAGTGAGTGCAGAGTAGTGAGTGCAGAGTAGTGAGTGTAGAGTAGTGAGTAGTGAGTGCAGAGTAGTGAGTGCAGAGTAGCGGGTAGTGAGTAGTGAGTGCAGAGTAGTGAGTAGTGAGTGCAGAGTAGTGAGTAGTGAGGAGTGAGTAGTGAGTGCAGAGTAGTCAGTAGTGAGTGCGGAGTAGTGAATGCAGAGTAGTGAGTAGTGAGTAGTGAGTGCAGAGTAGTGAGTGCAGAGTAGTGAGTAGTGAGTGCAGAGTAGTGTGTAGTGAGTGCAGAGTAGTGAGTAGTGAGTGAAGAGTAGTGAGCGCAGAGTAGTGAGTAGTGTGTAGGGAGTGCAGAGTAGTGAGTAGTGAGTAGTGATTGCAGAGTAGTGAGTGCATAGTAGTGAATAGTGAGTGCAGAGTAGTGAGTGCAGATTAGTGGGTAGTGAGTAGGGAGTGCAGAGTAGTGAGTAGTGAGTGCAGAGTAGTGAGTGCAGAGTAGTGAGTGCAGAGTAGTGAGTGCAGAGTAGTGAGTAGTGAGTGCAGAGTAGTGAGTGCAGAGTAGTGAGTAGTGAGTGTGCAGAGTAGTGAGTAGTGAGTGCAGAGTAGTGAGTGCAAGGTAGTGAGTAGTGAGTGCATAGTAGGGAGTAGTGAGTGCAGAGTAGTGAGTGCAGAGTAGTGAGTGCAGAGTAGTCAGTGCAGAGTATTCAGTGCAGAGTAGTCAGTAGTGAGTGGGGAGTAGTGAATGCAGAGTAGTGAATAGTGAGTAGTGAGTGCAGAGTAGTGAGTGCAGAGTAGTGAGTAGTGAGTGCAGAGTAGTGAGTGCAGAGTAGTGAGTGCAGAGTAGTGAGTAGTGAGTGCAGAGTAGTGAGTGCAGAGTAGTGAGTAGTGAGTGCAGAGTAGTGAGTGCAGAGTAGTGAGTAGTGAGTGCAGAGTAGTAAGTGCAGAGTAGTAAGTGCAGAGTAGTGAGTGCAGAGTAGTGAGTGCAGAGTAGTGAGTGCAGAGTGCAGAGTGAGTGTGCAGAGTGAGTGTGCAGAGTGAGTGTGCAGAGTAGTGAGTGCAGAGTAGTGAGTGCAGAGTAGTGAGTGCAGAGTAGTGAGTGCAGAGTAGTGAGTAGTGAGTAGTGAGTGCAGAGTAGTGGGTAGTGAGTGGTGAGTGCAGAGTAGTGAGTAATGAGTAGTGAGTGCAGAGTAGTGAGTGCAGAGTAGTGAGTAGTGAGTGCAGAGTAGTGAGTAGTGAGTGCAGAGTAGTGAGTGCAGAGTAGTGAGTAGTGAGTGCAGAGTAGTGAGTGCAGAGTAGTGAGTAGTGAGTGCAGAGTAGTGAGTAGTGAGTGCAGAGTAGTGAGTGCAGAGTAGTGAGTAGTGAGTGCAGAGTAGTGAGCGCAGAGTAGTGAGTAGTGTGTAGTGAGTGCAGAGTAGTGAGTGCAGAGTAGTGAGTGCAGAGTAGTGAGTGCAGAGTAGTGAGTAGTGAGTGCAGAGTAGTGAGTGCAGAGTAGTGAGTGCAGAGTAGTGAGTGCAGGGTGCAGAGTGAGTGTGCAGAGTGAGTGTGCAGAGTGAGTGTGCAGAGTGAGTGTGCAGAGTAGTGAGTGCAGAGTAGTGAGTGCAGAGTAGTGAGTAGTGAGTGCAGAGTAGTGAGTGCAGAGTAGTGAGTGCAGAGTAGTTAGTAGTGAGTGTGGAGTAGGGAGTGCAGAGTAGTGAGTAGTGAGTGCAGAGTAGTGAGTGCAGAGTAGTGAGCAGTGAGTGCAGAGTAGTGAGTGCAGAGTAGTGAGTGCAGAGTAGTGAGTAGTGAGTAGTGAGTGCAGAGTAGTGAGTAGTAAGTGCGGAGTAGTGACTGCAGAGTAGTGAGGGCAGAGTAGTGAGTGCAGGGTGCAGAGTGAGTGTGCAGAGTGAGTGTGCAGAGTGAGTGTGCAGAGTGAGTGTGCAGAGTAGTGAGTGCAGAGTAGTGAGTGCAGAGTAGTGAGTAGTGAGTGCAGAGTAGTGAGTGCAGAGTAGTGAGTGCAGAGTAGTCAGTAATGAGTGTGGAGTAGTGAGTAGGGAGTGCAGAGTAGTGAGTAGTGAGTGCAGAGTAGTGAGTGCAGAGTAGTGAGCAGTGAGTGCAGAGTAGTGAGGGCAGAGTAGTGAGTAGTGAGTAGTGAGTGCAGAGTAGTGAGTAGTAAGTGCAGAGGAAGTGAGTAGTGAGTGCAGAGTAGTGAGTGCAGAGTAGTGAGTAGTGAGTGCAGAGTAGTGAGTGCAGAGTAGGGAGTAGTGAGTGCAGAGTAGTGAGTGCAGAGTAGTGAGTGCAGAGTAGCGAGTGCAGAGTAGTGAGTAGTGAGTGCAGAGTAGTGAGTAGTGAGTAGTGAGTGCAGAGTAGTGAGTAGTGAGTAGTGAGTGCAGAGTAGTGAGTGCATAGTAGTGAGTAGTGAGTGCAGAGTAGTGAGTGCAGAGTAGTGGGTAGTGAGTAGTGAGTGCTGAGTAGTGAGAAGTGAGTGCAGAGTAGTGAGTAGTGAATAGTGAGTGCAGAGTGTGAGTGTGCAGAGTGAGTGTGCAGAGTGAGTGTGCAGAGTAGTGAGTGCAGAGTAGTGAGTGCAGAGTGAGTGTGCAGAGTAGTGAGTGCAGAGTAGTGAGTGCAGAGTAGTGAGTAGTGAGTGCAGAGTAGTCAGTGCAGAGTAGTCAGTGCAGAGTAGTCAGTAGTGAGTGCGGAGTAGTGAGTGCAGAGTAGTGAGTAGTGAGTGCAGAGTAGTGAGTGCAGAGTAGTGAGTGCAGAGTAGTGAGTATTGAGTGCAGAGTAGTGAGTGCAGAGTAGTGAGTAGGGAATGCAGAGTAATGAGTAGTGAGTAGTGAGTGCAGAGTAGTGAGTGCAGAGTAGTGAGAAGTGAGTGCAGAGTAGTGAGTGCAGAGTAGTGAGTGCAGAGTAGTGAGTGCAGAGTAGTGAGAAGTGAGTGCAGAGTAGTGAGTGCAGAGTAGTGAGTGCAGACTAGTGAGTAGTGAGTGCAGAGTAGTGAGTAGTAAGTGCAGAGGAAGTGAGTAGTGAGTGCAGAGTAGTGAGTGCACAGTAGTGAGTAGTGAGTGCAGAGTAGTCAGTAGTGAGTGTGGAGTAGTGAGTAGGGAGTGCAGAGTAGTGAGTAGTGAGTGCAGAGTAGTGAGTGCAGAGTAGTGGGCAGTGAGTGCAGAGTAGTGAGTGCAGAGTAGTGAGTGCAGACTAGTGAGTAGTGAGTGCAGAGTAGAGAGTAGTAAGTGCAGAGGAAGTGAGTAGTGAGTGCAGAGTAGTGAGTGCAGAGTAGTGAGTAGTGAGTGCAGAGTAGTGAGTGCAGAGTACTGAGTAGTGAGTGCAGAGTAGTGAGTAGTGAGTGCAGAGTAGTGAGTGCAGAGTAGCGAGTGCAGAGTAGTGAGTAGTGAGTAGTGAGTGCAGAGTAGTGAGTAGTGAGTGCAGAGTAGTGAGTAGTGAGTAGTGAGTGCAGAGTAGTGAGTGCATGGTAGTGAGTAGTGAGTGTAGAGTAGTGAGTGCAGAGTAGTGGGTAGTGAGTAGTGAGTGCAGAGTAGTGAGTAGTGAGTGCAGAGTAGTGAGTAGTGAGTAGTGAGTGCAGAGTAGTGAGTGCAGAGTGTGAGTGTGCAGAGTGCAGAGTGTGCAGAGTGAGTGTGCAGAGTGAGTGTGCAGAGTGAGTGTGCAGAGTAGTGAGTGCAGAGTAGTGAGTGCAGAGTAGTGAGTGCAGAGTAGTGAGTAGTGAGTGCAGAGTAGTGAGTGCAAGGTAGTGAGTAGTGAGTGCAGAGTAGTGAGTAGTGAGTGCAGAGTAGTGAGTGCAGAGTAGTGAGTGCAAAGCAGTGAGTGCAGAGTGAGTGTGCAGAGTGAGTGCGCAGAGTGAGTGTGCAGAGTGAGTGTGCAGAGTAGTGAGTGCAGAGTAGTGAGTGCAGAGTAGTGAGTAGTGAGTGCAGAGTAGTCAGTGCAGAGTATTCAGTGCAGAGTAGTCAGTAGTGAGTGCGGAGTAGTGAATGCAGAGTAGTGAGTAGTGAGTAGTGAGTGCAGAGTAGTGAGTGCAGAGTAGTGAGTAGTGAGTGCAGAGTAGTGAGTGCAGAGTAGTGAGTGCAGAGTAGTGAGTGCAGAGTAGTGAGTAGTGAGTGCAGAGTAGTGAGTGCAGCGTAGTGAGTAGTGAGTGCAGAGTAGTGAGTGCAGAGTAGTGAGTAGTGAGTGCAGAGTAGTGAGTGCAGAGTAGTGAGTGCAGAGTAGTGAGTAGTGAGTGCAGAGTAGTGAGTGCAGAGTAGTGAGTAGTGAGTGCAGAGTAGCGAGTGCAGAGTAGTGAGTAGTGAGTGCAAAGTAGTGAGAAGTGAGTGCAGAGTAGTGAGTGCAGAGTAGTGAGTGTAGAGTAGTGAGTAGTGAGTGCAGAGTAGTGAGTGCAGAGTAGCGAGTAGTAAGTAGTGAGTGCAGAGTAGTGAGTAGTGAGTGCAGAATAGTGAGTAGTGAGTGCAGAGTAGGGAGTGCAGAGTAGTGAGTAGTGAGTGCAGAGTAGTAGTGAGTGCAGAGTAGTGAGTGCAGAGTAGTGAGTGCATAGTTGTGAGTGGTGAGTAGTGAGTGCAGAGTAGTGAGTGCAGAGTAGTGAGTGCAGAGTAGTGAGTGCAGAGTAGTGAGTGCAGAGTAGTGATTAGTGAGTGCAGAGTAGTGAGTGCAGAGTAGTGAGTAGTGAGTGCAGAGTATTGAGTAGTGAGTGCAGAGTAGTGAGTGCAGAGTAGTGAGTGCAGAGTGCAGAGTGAGTGTGCAGAGGGAGTGTGCAGAGTGAGTGTGCAGAGTGAGTGTGCAGAGTAGTGAGTGCAGAGTAGTGAGTGCAGAGTAGTGAGTAGTGAGTGCAGAGTAGTGAGTGCAGAGTAGTGAGTGCTGAGTAGTCAGTAGTGAGTGCAGAGTAGTGAGTAGTGAGTGCAGAGTAGTGTGTAGTGAGTGGTGAGTGCAGAGTAGTGAGTGCAGAGTAGTGAGTGCAGAGTAGTGAGTAATGAGTAGTGAGTGCAGAGTAGTGAGTAGTGAGTGCAGAGTAGTGAGTAGTGAGTGCAGAGTAGTGAGTGCAGAGTAGTGAGTAGTGAGTGCAGAGTAGTGAGTGCAGAGTAGTGAGTGCAGAGTAGTGAGTAGTGAGTGCAGAGTAGTGAGTGCAGAGTAGTGAGTAGTGAGTGCAGAGTAGTGAGTAGTGAGTGCAGAGTAGTGAGTGCAAGGTAGTGAGTAGTGAGTGCAGAGTAGGGAGTAGTGAGTGCAGAGTAGTGAGTGCAGAGTAGTGAGTGCAGAGTAGTGAGTAGATAGTGCAGAGTAGTCAGTGCAGAGTATTCAGTGCAGAGTGGTCAGTAGTGAGTGGGGAGTAGTGAATGCAGAGTAGTGAGTAGTGAGTAGTGAGTGCAGAGTAGTGAGTGCAGAGTAGTGAGTAGTGAGTGCAGAGTAGTGAGTGCAGAGTAGTGAGTGCAGAGTAGTGAGTGCAGAGTAGTGAGTGCAGAGTAGTGAGTAGTGAGTGCAGAGTAGTGAGTGCAGAGTAGTGAGTAGTGAGTGCAGAGTAGTGAGTGCAGAGTAGTGAGTAGTGAGTGCAGAGTAGTGAGTGCAGAGTAGTGAGTGCAGAGTAGTGAGTGCAGAGTAGTGAGTAGTGAGTGCAGAGTAGTGAGTGCAGAGTAGTGAGTGCAGAGTGCAGAGTGAGTGTGCAGAGTGAGTGTGCAGAGTGAGTGTGCAGAGTAGTGAGTGCAGAGTAGTGAGTGCAGAGTAGTGAGTAGTGAGTGCAGAGTAGTGAGTGCAGAGTAGTGAGTGCAGAGTAGTCAGTAGTGAGTGCAGAGTAGTGAGTAGTGAGTAGTGAGTGCAGAGTAGTGTGTAGGGAGTGGTGAGTGCAGAGTAGTGAGTAGTGAGTACAGAGTAGTGAGTAGTGAGTGCAGAGTAGTGAGTGCAGAGTAGTGAGTAGTGAGTGCAGAGTAGTGAGTGCAGAGTAGTGAGTAGTGAGTGCAGAGTAGTGAGTGCAGAGTAGTGAGTAGTGAGTGCAGAGTAGTGAGCGCAGAGTAGTGAGTAGTGTGTAGTGAGTGCAGAGTAGTGAGTGCAGAGTAGTGAGTGCAGAGTAGTGAGTACAGAGTAGTGAGTAGTGAGTGCAGAGTAGTGAGTGCAGAGTAGTGAGTGCAGGGTGCCGAGTGAGTGTGCAGAGTGAGTGTGCAGAGTGAGTGTGCAGAGTGAGTGTGCAGAGTAGTGAGTGCAGAGTAGTGAGTGCAGAGTAGTGAGTAGTGAGTGCAGAGTAGTGAGTGCAGAGTAGTGAGTGCAGAGTAGTGAGTGCAGAGTAGTCAGTAGTGAGTGTGGAGTAGGGAGTAGGTAGTGCAGAGTAGTGAGTAGTGAGTGCAGAGTAGTGAGTGCAGAGTAGTGAGCAGTGAGTGCAGAGTAGTGAGTGCAGAGTAGTGAGTGCAGAGTAGTGAGTAGTGAGTAGTGAGTGCAGAGTAGTGAGTAGTAAGTGCGGAGTAGTGAGTGCAGAGTAGTGAGTGCAGAGTAGTGAGTGCAGGGTGCAGAGTGAGTGTGCAGAGTGAGTGTGCAGAGTGAGTGTGCAGAGTGAGTAGTGAGTAGTGAGTGCAGAGTAGTGAGTGCAGAGTAGTGAGTAGTGAGTGCAGAGTAGTGAGTGCAGAGTAGTGAGTAGTGAGTGCAGAGTAGTGAGTAGTGAGTGCAGAGTAGTGAGTGCAGAGTAGTGAGTAGTGAGTGCAGAGTAGTGAGTGCAGAGTAGTGAGTGCAGAGTACAGAGTGAGTGTGCAGAGTGAGTGTGCAGAGTGAGTGTGCAGAGTAGTGAGTGCAGAGTAGTGAGTGCAGAGTAGTGAGTAGTGAGTGCAGAGTAGTGAGTGCAGAGTAGTGAGTGCAGAGTAGTCAGTAGTGAGTGCAGAGTAGTGAGTAGTGAGTAGTGAGTGCAGAGTAGTGTGTAGTGAGTGCAGAGTAGTGAGTAATGAGTAGTGAGTAATGAGTAGTGAGTAATGAGTAGTGAGTGCAGAGTAGTGAGTAGTGAGTACAGAGTAGTGAGTAGTGAGTGCAGAGTAGTGAGTAGTGAGTGCAGAGTAGTGAGCGCAGAGTAGTGAGTAGTGTGTAGTGACTGCAGAGTAGTGAGTGCAGAGTAGTGAGTGCAGAGTAGTGAGTGCAGAGTAGTGAGTAGTGAGTGCAGAGTAGTGAGTGCAGAGTAGTGAGTGCAGGGTGCAGAGTGAGTGTGCAGAGTGAGTGTGCAGAGTGAGTGTGCAGAGTAGTGAGTGCAGAGTAGTGAGTGCAGAGTAGTGAGTAGTGAGTAGTGAGTGCAGAGTAGTGAGTAGTGAGTGCAGAGTAGTGAGTGCAGAGTAGTGAGTGCAGAGTAGTGAGTAGTGAGTGCAGAGTAGTGAGTGCAGAGTAGTGAGTAGTGAGTGCAGAGTAGTGAGTAGTGAGTGCAGAGTAGTGAGTGCAGAGTAGTGAGTAGTGAGCGCAGAGTAGTGAGTGCAGAGTAGTGAGTAGTGTGTAGTGAGTGCAGAGTAGTGAGTGCAGAGTAGTGAGTGCAGAGTAGTGAGTGCAGAGTAGTGAGTAGTGAGTGCAGAGTAGTGAGTGCAGAGTAGTGAGTGCAGAGTAGTGAGTGCAGGGTGCAGAGTGAGTGTGCAGAGTGAGTGTGCAGAGTGAGTGTGCAGAGTGAGTGTGCAGAGTAGTGAGTGCAGAGTAGTGAGTGCAGAGTAGTGAGTGCAAGGTAGTGAGTAGTGAGTGCAGAGTAGGGAGTAGTGAGTGCAGAGTAGTGAGTGCAGAGTAGTGAGTGCAGAGTAGTGAGTAGTGAGTGCAGAGTAGTCAGTGCAGAGTATTCAGTGCAGAGTAGTCAGTAGTGAGTGGGGAGTAGTGAATGCAGAGTAGTGAGTAGTGAGTAGTGAGTGCAGAGTAGTAAGTGCAGAGTAGTGAGTAGTGAGTGCAGAGTAGTGAGTGCAGAGTAGTGAGTGCAGAGTAGTGAGTAGTGAGTGCAGAGTAGTGAGTGCAGAGTAGTGAGTAGTGAGTGCAGAGTAGTGAGTGCAGAGTAGTGAGTAGTGAGTGCAGAGTAGTGAGTGCAGAGTAGTGAGTGCAGAGTAGTGAGTAGTGATTGCAGAGTAGTGAGTGCAGAGTAGTGAGTGCAGAGTGCAGAGTGAGTGTGCAGAGTGAGTGTGCAGAGTGAGTGTGCAGAGTAGTGAGTGCAGAGTAGTGAGTGCAGAGTAGTGAGTGCAGAGTAGTGAGTGCAGAGTAGTCAGTAGTGAGTGCAGAGTAGTGAGTAGTGAGTAGTGAGTGCAGAGTAGTGTGTAGTGAGTGGTGAGTGCAGAGTAGTGAGTGCAGAGTAGTGAGTAATGAGTAGTGAGTAATGAGTAGTGAGTGCAGAGTAGTGAGTAGTGAGTGCAGAGTAGTGAGTAGTGAGTGCAGAGTAGTGAGTGCAGAGTAGTGAGTAGTGAGTGCAGAGTAGTGAGTGCAGAGTAGTGAGTAGTGAGTGCAGAGTAGTGAGTAGTGAGTGCAGAGTAGTGAGTGCAGAGTAGTGAGCGCAGAGTAGTGAGCGCAGAGTAGTGAGTAGTGTGTAGTGAGTGCAGAGTAGTGAGTGCAGAGTAGTGAGTGCAGAGTAGTGAGTGCAGAGTAGTGAGTAGTGAGTGCAGAGTAGTGAGTGCAGAGTAGTGAGTGCAGGGTGCAGAGTGAGTGTGCAGAGTTAGTGTGCAGAGTGAGTGTGCAGAGTAGTGAGTGCAGAGTAGTGAGTGCAGAGTAGTGAGTGCAGAGTAGTGAGTGCAGAGTAGTGAGTGCAGAGTAGTGAGTAGTGAGTGTGGAGTAGGGAGTAGGGAGTGCAGAGTAGTGAGTAGTGAGTGCAGAGTAGTGAGTGCAGAGTAGTGAGCAGTGAGTGCAGAGTAGTGAGTGCAGAGTAGTGAGTAGTGAGTAGTGAGTGCAGAGTAGTGAGTAGTAAGTGCGGAGTAGTGAGTGCAGAGTAGTGAGTGCAGAGTAGTGAGTGCAGGGTGCAGAGTGAGTGTGCAGAGTGAGTGTGCAGAGTGAGTGTGCAGAGTGAGTGTGCAGAGTAGTGAGTGCAGAGTAGTGAGTGCAGAGTAGTGAGTAGTGAGTGCAGAGTAGTGAGTGCAGAGTAGTGAGTGCAGAGTAGTGAGTGCAGAGTAGTCAGTAGTGAGTGTGGAGTAGGGAGTAGGGAGTGCAGAGTAGTGAGTAGTGAGTGCAGAGTAGTGAGTGCAGAGTAGTGAGCAGTGAGTGCAGAGTAGTGAGTGCAGAGTAGTGAGTGCAGAGTAGTGAGTAGTGAGTGCAGAGTAGTGAGTAGTAAGTGCAGAGGAAGTGAGTAGTGAGTGCAGAGTAGTGAGTGCAGAGTAGTGAGTAGTGAGTGCAGAGTAGTGAGTGCAGAGTAGGGAGTAGTGAGTGCAGAGTAGTGAGTGCAGAGTAGTGAGTGCAGAGTAACGAGTGCAGAGCGGTGAGTAGTGAGTAGTGAGTGCAGAGTAGTGAGTGCAGAGTAGTGAGTAGTGAGTAGTGAGTGCAGAGTAGTGAGTGCATAGTAGTGAGTAGTGAGTGCAGAGTAGTGAGTGCAGAGTAGTGGGTAGTGAGTAGTGAGTGCTGAGTAGTGAGTAGTGAGTGCAGAGTAGTGAGTAGTGAATAGTGAGTGCAGAGTGTGAGTGTGCAGAGTGAGTGTGCAGAGTGAGTGTGCAGAGTGAGTGTGCAGAGTAGTGAGTGCAGAGTAGTGAGTGCAGAGTAGTGAGTGCAGAGTAGTGAGTGCAGAACAGTGAGTAGTGAGTGCAGAGTAGTGAGTAGTGAGTGCAGAGTAGTGAGTGCAATGTAGTGAGTAGTGAGTGCAGAGTAGTGAGTAGTGAGTGCAGAGTAGTGAGTGCAGAGTAGTGAGTGCAGAGTAGTGAGTGAAGAGTGAGTGTGCAGAGTGAGTGTGCAGAGTGAGTGTGCAGAGTGAGTGTGCAGAGTAGTGAGTGCAGAGTAGTGAGTGCAGAGTAGTGAGTAGTGAGTGCAGAGTAGTCAGTGCAGAGTAGTCAGTGGTGAGTGTGGAGTAGTGAGTGCAGAGTAGTGAGTAGTGAGTGCAGAGTAGTGAGTGCAGAGTAGTGAGTGCAGAGTAGTGAGTAGTGAGTGCAGAGTAGTGAGTGCAGAGTAGTGAGTAGTGAGTGCAGAGTAGTGAGTGCAGAGTAGTGAGTGCAGAGTAGTGAGTAGTGAGTGCAGAGTAGTGAGTAGTGAGTGCAGAGTAGTGAGTGCAGAGTAGTGAGTAGTGAGTGCAGAGTAGTGAGTGCAGAGTAGTGAGTAGTGAGTGCAGAGTAGCGAGTGCAGAGTAGTGAGTAGTGAGTGCAAAGTAGTGAGTAGTGAGTGCAGAGTAGTGAGTAGTGAGTGCAGAGTAGTGAGTGCAGAGTCGTGAGTAGTGAGTGCAGAGTAGTGGGTAGTGAGTGCAGAGTAGTGAGTAGTGAGTGCAGAGTAGTGAGTAGTGAGTGCAGAGTAGTGAGTAGTGAGTGCAGAGTAGGGAGTGCAGAGTAGTGAGTAGTGAGTGCAGAGTAGTAGTGAGTGCAGAGTAGTGAGTGCAGAGTAGTGAGTGCAGAGTAGTGAGTGGTGAGTAGTGAGTGCAGAGTAGTGAGTAGTGAGTGCAGAGTAGTGAGTGCAGAGTAGTGAGTAGTGAGTGCAGAGTAGTGAGTGCAGAGTAGTGAGTGCAGAGTAGTGAGTAGTGAGCGCAGAGTAGTGAGTGCAGAGTAGTGAGTGCAGGGTGCAGAGTGAGTGTGCAGAGTGAGTGTGCAGAGTGAGTGTGCAGAGTAGTGAGTGCAGAGTAGTGAGTGCAGAGTAGTGAGTGCAGAGTAGTGAGTGCAGAGTAGTGAGTGCAGAGTAGTCAGTAGTGAGTGTGGAGTAGGGAGTAGGGAGTGCAGAGTAGTGAGTAGTGAGTGCAGAGTAGTGAGTGCAGAGTAGTGAGCAGTGAGTGCAGAGTAGTGAGTGCAGAGTAGTGAGTAGTGAGTAGTGAGTGCAGAGTAGTGAGTAGTAAGTGCGGAGTAGTGAGTGCAGAGTAGTGAGTGCAGAGTAGTGAGCGCAATCAGCTGGATCTCCTTTTCATAACGGAAACCTGGCTCAATGATACCTGCGCCCCCTCTGTTGAATTGGCCGTTCCACGCGGTTTTAAAATTGTCAGATCTGACCGCCCTCTAGGTCGAGGTGGGGGGATAGCAGCTGTCTTTAGAGAACAGTGGACCTTTTCTTACGACTCCCAACAACAATTGCCTGAAGCCGAGATGCTCCATTTTTCCCTATTCTTTAACGCCCACTCTTCCATAGGCGGCACGCTGGTCTATCGCCCTCCAGGCCACGTTGGTAACTTTGTGCAGGTCTTAGAAGAATTGATAGTCCCTCGGATTTTATGCCATTCCCGGTATCTTCTCCTAGGGGATTTTAATATTCATGTTGACAGCCCAGACCTACCAGAGGCAGCTCGCCTTGCAGAAGCTCTCTCTATGGCCCAACTAAGACAATGGGTAGCTGCCCCAACCCACTTAGGAGGTCATATTCTTGATCTGGTATGCTCTAATTTTGATATCACTATGACTCATCCAGAGCCAGTAACCTGGTCGGACCATAAGCTTATCAGATTCTCTTGGCCTCTGATAACTGCTGCTGTGATCCACCCCCAAATTGCCCATACACAGAAGATTAATCTCAACACCCTCTCTGAGGGTCTTGCTGCTTCTCGCCCTTCGCTACCTTCTGATATCGAGGCCGCAGCCAACGCATTTAACTCATGGGTGGAATGCGCAACCGCTGCATCTATTAATAGTAGCCGGGTCTGCAGACTCCGTTCTACCCCCTCCAAACCCTGGTTTTCCCCTGCTCTCCGTGACCTTAAATCAGACTGTAAAAAGCTGGAGAGGCTGTGGAGACAAGCCTATCTTCCCGAGGCAAAAAAGGATCTGCGGGTTGCACAAAAAAAGTATTATGCTGCCATCAGATCGGCCAAACGCAGCTATTTTGCAGGACGCATTAATAAAGCAAACAACAATAGTAAGGAAATCTTTACGATTGTAAAAAGTTTTGTGTCCCCCTGTGCATCACAACCTTTGTTGCCTGCTTCGAAGGAATGGTGCGAAGAACTATCGGAGTTTTTTATTGAAAAAATCGCTAAAATACAGGAGGACCTACAAAATGTGCGTAATGGCCCCACACCATCTCTAACCACTTTGCGTCCTTCAATGCCCCCACGTACTGAGCAATTGGTTACGTTTACCCCCCAACTAAAATCTGACATCACTTCTATTGTGGCTGCTCTAAAATCAGGATCTCCCTCTGACCCTTGCCCGGCTAGAGTATTTGCGGGATTAGCGGAAACATTGGGAAATGAGGTTACTCAGCTGATCAACCTTTCGCTCCTTACAGCTACTGTCCCCGCTTGCTGGAAGCAAGCCAAATTGCTTCCATTGCTAAAAAAAAATGGATTAGATCCGGCCACGCCGTCTAATTACCGGCCTATATCTCTGCTCCCAGCTCTTGCAAAGATTTGCGAAAAGACTGTCTTTAAGCAGCTGGATAAATTCGTTGAGTCAACTGAGGCCCTACATCCAGCTCAATCCGGATTCCGGGCCTCCTATAGTACCGAGACGGCTTTGGTCGAAATCTCAGAAGCTATTCGGGAGTGCCTTGACGGAGGTGGCAGAGCGGCTCTGATTTTATTGGACCTCTCTGCTGCCTTCGATACGGTGCCTCACTCCCTACTACTCGCCAGATTAGCAGATATCGGTGTCACTGGTCCAGCATTTGACTGGCTGACTTCTTACTTGAATAATCGTACCCAACAGATCTGGCTGCCCCCATTTGCCTCCACCCCTAAGCAACTTTCCACAGGTGTTCCCCAGGGGTCCATTTTAAGCCCCTTGCTTTTTAATATCTATCTTACTCCGCTGATTTACCTCGCTGAACAACTAGGGGCAAAAATTATGGCGTACGCCGACGATACGCAGCTTTTGTTCACCTGGCCTAAAGATAATTTAGATACGTCGGATGCCCAACTTTGTCTGTCCTCTGTTTTTCAATGGCTGGCACACGCACAATTAAAGTGCAACGAGAGTAAATCCGAGGTTCTGCTGTACGGCTCTTTTCCTGAGGATTTTAGTGAGCGTCTCTGGCCTGCTGACCTCCCCCCCCCCAAAAGCCACATCTGGCCCAGTGAAAAACTTGGGAGTCTGGTTTGGTAAGAACCTTAAGTTCGAGGACCATATAAAGAAACTCACGGGGGTTTGTTTTGCCACCCTAAAAACCCTACGTAGGTTCTTCCCTCTTCTTCCACAAGAAGCAAAAGAGACAGTCATCCGTGCCTTAATTCTCTCCAGGCTAGACTACTCTAACGGACTGTTCTGTGGATTGCCGGCATACCTGATTCACCGCCTTCAGGTCATTCAGAACGCCGCCGCCAGGCTCCTGTTTAATGCACCTAGGCGCTCCAGTGCCCGTCCCCTGCTTTGTGCTCTCCACTGGCTTCCGGTCGCCCACAGGATTTTGTTTAAAATTCTAGTGCTGGCCTACCGAGCCATCTATCAAACTGGCCCTGTCTATCTGAGAAAAAGGTTCTGTTTGTATGTTCCTAACCGCCCTCTACGATCGGCCAACATGTGCCAGATGTCTGTCCCCAAATTTAAATATTGCAGACTTGGCGGCCAATCAATCTCGGTAAAAGCAGCAAAATCCTGGAATGCCCTTCCCCTCCACATAAAAACTGCACCGTCTCTTAATGTTTTTAAGAAAGGACTAAAAACTCACCTTTTTAATATTAAAGTTTAATTTTTTTTCTGCTTCGTTTCTTAATATTTGTCCTTTCCCAGTCTGCTCCGCCTTTACCGCGCCAGGATACTATTTTTTAGTAATAGAGCGCTTTATAAAAGCCTTTAATAATAATAATAATAATAATAATTAGTGAGTGCAGAGTAGTGAGTAGTGAGTGCAGAGTAGTGAGTGCAGAGTAGTGAGTAGTGAGTGCAGAGTAGTGAGTAGTGAGTGCAGAGTAGTGAGTGCAGAGTAGTGAGTGCAGAGTGAGTGTGCAGAGTGAGTGTGCAGAGTGAGTGTGCAGAGTGAGTGTGCAGAGTGAGTGTGCAGAGTAGTGAGTGCAGAGTAGTGAGTGCAGAGTAGTGAGTAGTGAGTGCAGAGTAGTGAGTGCAGAGTAGTGAGTGCAGAGTAGTCAGTAGTGAGTGCAGAGTAGTGAGTGCAGAGTAGTGAGTAGTGAGTGGTGAGTGCAGAGTAGTGAGTTCATAGTAGTGAGTGCAGAGTAGTGAGTAGTGAGTAGTGAGTGCAGAGTAGTGAGTAGTGAGTGCAGAGTAGTAAGTAGTGAGTGCAGAGTAGTGAGTGCAGAGTAGTGAGTGCAGAGTAGTGAGTGCAGAGTAGTGAGTAGTGAGTGCAGAGTAGTGTGTAGTGAGTGCAGAGTAGTGAGTAGTGAGTGCAGAGTAGTGAGCGCAGAGTAGTGAGTAGTGTGTAGGGAGTGCAGAGTAGTGAGTAGTGAGTAGTGATTGCAGAGTAGAGAGTGCATAGTAGTGAATAGTGAGTGCAGAGTAGTGAGTGCAGATTAGTGGGTAGTGAGTAGGGAGTGCAGAGTAGTGAGTAGTGAGTGCAGAGTAGTGAGTGCAGAGTAGTGAGTGCAGAGTAGTGAGTGCAGAGTAGTGAGTAGTGAGTGCAGAGTAGTGAGTGCAGAGTAGTGAGTAGTGAGTGCAGAGTAGTGAGTGCAGAGTAGTGAGTGCAGAGTAGTGAGTGGTGAGCAGTGAGTGCAGAGTAGTGAGTAGTGAGTGCAGAGTTGTGAGTGCAGAGTAGTGAGTGCAGAGTAGTGAGTGCAGAGTAGTGAGTAGTGAGTGCAGAGTAGTGAGTGCAGAGTAGTGAGTGCAGAGTAGTGAGTAGTGAGTGCAGAGTAGTGAGTAGTGAGTGCAGAGTAGTGAGTGCAGAGTAGTGAGTAGTGAGTGCAGAGTAGTGAGTGCAGAGTAGTGAGTGCAGAGTAGTGAGTAGTGAGTGCAGAGTAGTGAGTGCAGAGTAGTGAGTAGTGAGTGCAGAGTAGCGAGTGCAGAGTAGTTAGTAGTGAGTGCAAAGTAGTGAGTAGTGAGTGCAGAGTAGTGAGTGCAGAGTAGTGAGTGTAGAGTAGTGAGTAGTGAGTGCAGAGTAGTGAGTGCAGAGTAGCGGGTAGTGAGTAGTGAGTGCAGAGTAGTGAGTAGTGAGTGCAGAGTAGTGAGTAGTGAGGAGTGAGTAGTGAGTGCAGAGTAGTCAGTAGTGAGTGCGGAGTAGTGAATGCAGAGTAGTGAGTAGTGAGTAGTGAGTGCAGAGTAGTGAGTGCAGAGTAGTGAGTAGTGAGTGCAGAGTAGTGTGTAGTGAGTGCAGAGTAGTGAGTAGTGAGTGCAGAGTAGTGAGCGCAGAGTAGTGAGTAGTGTGTAGGGAGTGCAGAGTAGTGAGTAGTGAGTAGTGATTGCAGAGTAGTGAGTGCATAGTAGTGAATAGTGAGTGCAGAGTAGTGAGTGCAGATTAGTGGGTAGTGAGTAGGGAGTGCAGAGTGGTGAGTAGTGAGTGCAGAGTAGTGAGTGCAGAGTAGTGAGTGCAGAGTAGTGAGTGCAGAGTAGTGAGTAGTGAGTGCAGAGTAGTGAGTGCAGAGTAGTGAGTAGTGAGTGTGCAGAGTAGTGAGTAGTGAATGCAGAGTAGTGAGTGCAAGGTAGTGAGTAGTGAGTGCAGAGTAGGGAGTAGTGAGTGCAGAGTAGTGAGTGCAGAATAGTGAGTGCAGAGTAGTGAGTAGTGAGTGCAGAGTAGTCAGTGCAGAGTATTCAGTGCAGAGTAGTCAGTAGTGAGTGGGGAGTAGTGAATGCAGAGTAGTGAGTAGTGAGTAGTGAGTGCAGAGTAGTGAGTGCAGAGTAGTGAGTAGTGAGTGCAGAGTAGTGAGTGCAGAGTAGTGAGTGCAGAGTAGTGAGTAGTGAGTGCAGAGTAGTGAGTGCAGAGTAGTGAGTGCAGAGTAGTGAGTAGTGAGTGCAGAGTAGTGAGTGCAGAGTAGTGAGTAGTGAGTGCAGAGTAGTAAGTGCAGAGTAGTAAGTGCAGAGTAGTGAGTGCAGAGTAGTGAGTGCAGAGTAGTGAGTGCAGAGTAGTGAGTGCAGAGTGCAGAGTGAGTGTGCAGAGTGAGTGTGCAGAGTGAGTGTGCAGAGTAGTGAGTGCAGAGTAGTGAGTGCAGAGTAGTGAGTGCAGAGTAGTGAGTGCAGAGTAGTGAGTGCAGAGTAGTGAGTAGTGAGTAGTGAGTGCAGAGTAGTGGGTAGTGAGTGGTGAGTGCAGAGTAGTGAGTAATGAGTAGTGAGTAATGAGTAGTGAGTGCAGAGTAGTGAGTAGTGAGTGCAGAGTAGTGAGTAGTGAGTGCAGAGTAGTGAGTGCAGAGTAGTGAGTAGTGAGTGCAGAGTAGTGAGTGCAGAGTAGTGAGTAGTGAGTGCAGAGTAGTGAGTAGTGAGTGCAGAGTAGTGAGTGCAGAGTAGTGAGTAGTGAGTGCAGAGTAGTGAGCGCAGAGTAGTGAGTAGTGTGTAGTGAGTGCAGAGTAGTGAGTGCAGAGCAGTGAGTGCAGAGTAGTGAGTGCAGAGTAGTGAGTAGTGAGTGCAGAGTAGTGAGTGCAGAGTAGTGAGTGCAGAGTAGTGAGTGCAGGGTGCAGAGTGAGTGTGCAGAGTGAGTGTGCAGAGTGAGTGTGCAGAGTGAGTGTGCAGAGTAGTGAGTGCAGAGTAGTGAGTGCAGAGTAGTGAGTAGTGAGTGCAGAGTAGTGAGTGCAGAGTAGTGAGTGCAGAGTAGTCAGTAGTGAGTGTAGAGTAGGGAGTGCAGAGTAGTGAGTAGTGAGTGCAGAGTAGTGAGTGCAGAGTAGTGAGCAGTGAGTGCAGAGTAGTGAGTGCAGAGTAGTGAGTGCAGAGTAGTGAGTAGTGAGTGCAGAGTAGTGAGTAGTAAGTGCGGAGTAGTGACTGCAGAGTAGTGAGGGCAGAGTAGTGAGTGCAGGGTGCAGAGTGAGTGTGCAGAGTGAGTGTGCAGAGTGAGTGTGCAGAGTGAGTGTGCAGAGTAGTGAGTGCAGAGTAGTGAGTGCAGAGTAGTGAGTAGTGAGTGCAGAGTAGTGAGTGCTGAGTAGTGAGTGCAGAGTAGTCAGTAGTGAGTGTGGAGTAGTGAGTAGGGAGTGCAGAGTAGTGAGTAGTGAGTGCAGAGTAGTGAGTGCAGAGTAGTGAGCAGTGAGTGCAGAGTAGTGAGTGCAGAGTAGTGAGTAGTGAGTAGTGAATGCAGAGTAGTGAGTAGTAAGTGCAGAGGAAGTGAGTAGTGAGTGCAGAGTAGTGAGTGCAGAGTAGTGAGTAGTGAGTGCAGAGTAGTGAGTGCAGAGTAGGGAGTAGTGAGTGCAGAGTAGTGAGTGCAGAGTAGTGAGTGCAGAGTAGCGAGTGCAGAGTAGTGAGTAGTGAGTAGTGAGTGCAGAGTAGTGAGTAGTGAGTGCAGAGTAGTGAGTGCAGAGTAGTGAGTGCATAGTAGTGAGTAGTGAGTGCAGAGTAGTGAGTGCAGAGTAGTGGGTAGTGAGTAGTGAGTGCTGAGTAGTGAGAAGTGAGTGCAGAGTAGTGAGTAGTGAATAGTGAGTGCAGAGTGTGAGTGTGCAGAGTGAGTGTGCAGAGTGAGTGTGCAGAGTAGTGAGTGCAGAGTAGTGAGTGCAGAGTAGTGAGTGCAGAGTAGTGAGTGCAGAGTAGTGAGTAGTGAGTGCAGAGTAGTGAGTGCAAGGTAGTGAGTAGTGAGTGCAGAGTAGTGAGTAGTGAGTGCAGAGTAGTGAGTGCAGAGTAGTGAGTGCAGAGTAGTGAGTGAAGAGTGAGTGTGCAGAGTGAGTGTGCAGAGTGAGTGTGCAGAGTGAGTGTGCAGAGTAGTGAGTGCAGAGTAGTGAGTGCAGAGTAGTGAGTAGTGAGTGCAGAGTAGTCAGTGCAGAGTAGTCAGTGCAGAGTAGTCAGTAGTGAGTGCGGAGTAGTGAGTGCAGAGTAGTGAGTAGTGAGTGCAGAGTAGTGAGTGCAGAGTAGTGAGTGCAGAGTAGTGAGTATTGAGTGCAGAGTAGTGAGTGCAGAGTAGTGAGTAGGGAGTGCAGAGTAGTGAGTAGTGAGTAGTGAGTGCAGAGTATTGAGTGCAGAGTAGTGAGAAGTGAGTGCAGAGCAGTGAGTGCAGAGTAGTGAGTGCAGAGTAGTGAGTGCAGAGTAGTGAGAAGTGAGTGCAGAGTAGTGAGTGCAGAGTAGTGAGTGCAGACTAGTGAGTAGTGAGTGCAGAGTAGTGAGTAGTAAGTGCAGAGGAAGTGAGTAGTGAGTGCAGAGTAGTGAGTGCACAGTAGTGAGTAGTGAGTGCAGAGTAGTCAGTAGTGAGTGTGGAGTAGTGAGTAGGGAGTGCAGAGTAGTGAGTAGTGAGTAGTGAGTGCAGAGTAGTGAGTGCAGAGTAGTGGGCAGTGAGTGCAGAGTAGTGATTGCAGAGTAGTGAGTGCAGACTAGTGAGTAGTGAGTGCAGAGTAGAGAGTAGTAAGTGCAGAGGAAGTGAGTAGTGAGTGCAGAGTAGTGAGTGCAGAGTAGTGAGTAGTGAGTGCAGAGTAGTGAGTGCAGAGTACTGAGTAGTGAGTGCAGAGTAGTGAGTAGTGAGTGCAGAGTAGTGAGTGCAGAGTAGCGAGTGCAGAGTAGTGAGTATTGAGTAGTGAGTGCAGAGTAGTGAGTAGTGAGTGCAGAGTAGTGAGTAGTGAGTGCAGAGTAGTGAGTGCATAGTAGTGAGTAGTGAGTGTAGAGTAGTGAGTGCAGAGTAGTGGGTAGTAAGTAGTGAGTGCAGAGTAGTGAGTAGTGAGTGCAGAGTAGTGAGTAGTGAGTAGTGAGTGCAGAGTAGTGAGTGCAGAGTGTGAGTGTGCAGAGTGCAGAGTGTGCAGAGTGAGTGTGCAGAGTGAGTGTGCAGAGTGAGTGTGCAGAGTAGTGAGTGCAGAGTAGTGAGTGCAGAGTAGTGAGTGCAGAGTAGTGAGTAGTGAGTGCAGAGTAGTGAGTGCAAGGTAGTGAGTAGTGAGTGCAGAGTAGTGAGTAGTGAGTGCAGAGTAGTGAGTGCAGAGTAGTGAGTGCAGAGCAGTGAGTGCAGAGTGAGTGTGCAGAGTGAGTGTGCAGAGTGAGTGTGCAGAGTGAGTGTGCAGAGTAGTGAGTGCAGAGTAGTGAGTGCAGAGTAGTGAGTAGTGAGTGCAGAGTAGTCAGCGCAGAGTATTCAGTGCAGAGTAGTCAGTAGTGAGTGCGGAGTAGTGAATGCAGAGTAGTGAGTAGTGAGTAGTGAGTGCAGAGTAGTGAGTGCAGAGTAGTGAGTAGTGAGTGCAGAGTAGTGAGTGCAGAGTAGTGAGTGCAGAGTAGTGAGTGCAGAGTAGTGAGTAGTGAGTGCAGAGTAGTGAGTGCAGCGTAGTGAGTAGTGAGTGCAGAGTAGTGAGTGCAGAGTAGTGAGTAGTGAGTGCAGAGTAGTGAGTGCAGAGTAGTGAGTGCAGAGTAGTGAGTAGTGAGTGCAGAGTAGTGAGTGCAGAGTAGTGAGTAGTGAGTGCAGAGTAGCGAGTGCAGAGTAGTGAGTAGTGAGTGCAAAGTAGTGAGTAGTGAGTGCAGAGTAGTGAGTGCAGAGTAGTGAGTGTAGAGTAGTGAGTAGTGAGTGCAGAGTAGTGAGTGCAGAGTAGCGAGTAGTAAGTAGTGAGTGCAGAGTAGTGAGTAGTGAGTGCAGAATAGGGGGTAGTGAGTGCAGAGTAGTGAGTGCAGAGTAGTGAGTAGTGAGTGCAGAGTAGTGAGTAGTGAGTGCAGAGTAGTAGTGAGTGCAGAGTAGTGAGTGCAGAGTAGTGAGTGCAGAGTTGTGAGTGGTGAGTAGTGAGTGCAGAGTAGTGAGTGCAGAGTAGTGAGTGCAGAGTAGTGAGTGCAGAGTAGTGAGTGCAGAGTAGTGATTAGTGAGTGCAGAGTAGTGAGTGCAGAGTAGTGAGTGCAGAGTAGTGAGTAGTGAGTGCAGAGTATTGAGTAGTGAGTGCAGAGTAGTGAGTGCAGAGTAGTGAGTGCAGAGTGCAGAGTGAGTGTGCAGAGGGAGTGTGCAGAGTGAGTGTGCAGAGTGAGTGTGCAGAGTAGTGAGTGCAGAGTAGTGAGTGCAGAGTAGTGAGTAGTGAGTGCAGAGTAGTGAGTGCAGAGTAGTGAGTGCAGAGTAGTGAGTGCAGAGTAGTCAGTAGTGAGTGCAGAGTAGTGAGTAGTGAGTGCAGAGTAGTGTGTAGTGAGTGGTGAGTGCAGAGTAGTGAGTGCAGAGTAGTGAGTAATGAGTAGTGAGTGCAGAGTAGTGAGTAGTGAGTGCAGAGTAGTGAGTAGTGAGTGCAGAGTAGTGAGTGCAGAGTAGTGAGTAGTGAGTGCAGAGTAGTGAGTGCAGAGTAGTGAGTGCAGAGTAGTGAGTAGTGAGTGCAGAGTAGTGAGTGCAGAGTAGTGAGTAGTGAGTGCAGAGTAGTGAGTAGTGAGTGCAGAGGAGTGAGTGCAAGGTAGTGAGTAGTGAGTGCAGAGTAGGGAGTAGTGAGTGCAGAGTAGTGAGTGCAGAGTAGTGAGTGCAGAGTACTGAGTAGTGAGTGCAGAGTAGTCAGTGCAGAGTATTCAGTGCAGAGTAGTCAGTAGTGAGTGGGGAGTAGTGAATGCAGAGTAGTGAGTAGTGAGTAGTGAGTGCAGAGTAGTGAGTGCAGAGTAGTGAGTAGTGAGTGCAGAGTAGTGAGTGCAGAGTAGTGAGTGCAGAGTAGTGAGTGCAGAGTAGTGAGTAGTGAGTGCAGAGTAGTGAGTGCAGAGTAGTGAGTAGTGAGTGCAGAGTAGTGAGTGCAGAGTAGTGAGTGCAGAGTAGTGAGTGCAGAGTAGTGAGTAGTGAGTAGTGAGTGCAGAGTAGTGAGTAGTGAGTGCAGAGTAGTGAGTAGTGAGTAGTGAGTGCATAGTAGTGAGTGCATAGTAGTGAGTATTGAGTGCAGAGTAGTGAGTGCAGAGTAGTGGGTAGTGAGTAGTGAGTGCTGAGTAGTGAGAAGTGAGTGCAGAGTAGTGAGTAGTGAATAGTGAGTGCAGAGTGTGAGTGTGCAGAGTGAGTGTGCAGAGTGAGTGTGCAGAGTAGTGAGTGCAGAGTAGTGAGTGCAGAGTAGTGAGTGCAGAGTAGTGAGTGCAGAGTAGTGAGTAGTGAGTGCAGAGTAGTGAGTGCAAGGTAGTGAGTAGTGAGTGCAGAGTAGTGAGTAGTGAGTGCAGAGTAGTGAGTGCAGAGTAGTGAGTGAAGAGTGAGTGTGCAGAGTGAGTGTGCAGAGTGAGTGTGCAGAGTGAGTGTGCAGAGTAGTGAGTGCAGAGTAGTGAGTGCAGAGTAGTGAGTGCAGAGTAGTCAGTGCAGAGTAGTCAGTGCAGAGTAGTCAGTAGTGAGTGCAGAGTAGTGAGTGCAGAGTAGTGAGTAGTGAGTGCAGAGTAGTGAGTGCAGAGTAGTGAGTGCAGAGTAGTGAGTATTGATTGCAGAGTAGTTAGTGCAGAGTAGTGAGTAGGGAGTGCAGAGTAGTGAGTAGTGAGTAGTGAGTGCAGAGTATTGAGTGCAGAGTAGTGAGAAGTGAGTGCAGAGCAGTGAGTGCAGAGTAGTGAGTGCAGAGTAGTGAGTGCAGAGTAGTGAGAAGTGAGTGCAGAGTAGTGAGTGCAGAGTAGTGAGTGCAGACTAGTGAGTAGTGAGTGCAGAGTAGTGAGTAGTAAGTGCAGAGGAAGTGAGTAGTGAGTGCAGAGTAGTGAGTGCACAGTAGTGAGTAGTGAGTGCAGAGTAGTCAGTAGTGAGTGTGGAGTAGTGAGTAGGGAGTGCAGAGTAGTGAGTAGTGAGTAGTGAGTGCAGAGTAGTGAGTGCAGAGTAGTGGGCAGTGAGTGCAGAGTAGTGAGTAGTGAGTGCAGAGTAGTGAGTGCAGCGTAGTGAGTAGTGAGTGCAGAGTAGTGAGTGCAGAGTAGTGAGTAGTAAGTGCAGAGTAGTGAGTGCAGAGTAGTGAGTGCAGAGTAGTGAGTAGTGAGTGCAGAGTAGTGAGTGCAGAGTAGTGAGTAGTGAGTGCAGAGTAGCGAGTGCAGAGTAGTGAGTAGTGAGTGCAAAGTAGTGAGTAGTGAGTGCAGAGTAGTGAGTGCAGAGTAGTGAGTGTAGAGTAGTGAGTAGTGAGTGCAGAGTAGTGAGTGCAGAGTAGCGAGTAGTAAGTAGTGAGTGCAGAGTAGTGAGTAGTGAGTGCAGAATAGGGGGTAGTGAGTGCAGAGTAGGGAGTGCAGAGTAGTGAGTAGTGAGTGCAGAGTAGTAGTGAGTGCAGAGTAGTGAGTGCAGAGTAGTGAGTGCAGAGTTGTGAGTGGTGAGTAGTGAGTGCAGAGTAGTGAGTGCAGAGTAGTGAGTGCAGAGTAGTGAGTGCAGAGTAGTGAGTGCAGAGTAGTGAGTGCAGAGTAGTGATTAGTGAGTGCAGAGTAGTGAGTGCAGAGTAGTGAGTGCAGAGTAGTGAGTAGTGAGTGCAGAGTATTGAGTAGTGAGTGCAGAGTAGTGAGTGCAGAGTAGTGAGTGCAGAGTAGTGAGTGCAGAGTGCAGAGTGAGTGTGCAGAGGGAGTGTGCAGAGTGAGTGTGCAGAGTGAGTGTGCAGAGTAGTGAGTGCAGAGTAGTGAGTGCAGAGTAGTGAGTAGTGAGTGCAGAGTAGTGAGTGCAGAGTAGTGAGTGCAGAGTAGTGAGTGCAGAGTAGTCAGTAGTGAGTGCAGAGTAGTGAGTAGTGAGTGCAGAGTAGTGTGTAGTGAGTGGTGAGTGCAGAGTAGTGAGTGCAGAGTAGTGAGTGCAGAGTAGTGAGTAATGAGTAGTGAGTGCAGAGTAGTGAGTAGTGAGTGCAGAGTAGTGAGTAGTGAGTGCAGAGTAGTGAGTGCAGAGTAGTGAGTAGTGAGTGCAGAGTAGTGAGTGCAGAGTAGTGAGTGCAGAGTAGTGAGTAGTGAGTGCAGAGTAGTGAGTGCAGAGTAGTGAGTAGTGAGTGCAGAGTAGTGAGTAGTGAGTGCAGAGGAGTGAGTGCAAGGTAGTGAGTAGTGAGTGCAGAGTAGGGAGTAGTGAGTGCAGAGTAGTGAGTGCAGAGTAGTGAGTGCAGAGTAGTGAGTAGTGAGTGCAGAGTAGTCAGTGCAGAGTATTCAGTGCAGAGTAGTCAGTAGTGAGTGGGGAGTAGTGAATGCAGAGTAGTAGTAGTGAGTAGTGAGTGCAGAGTAGTGAGTGCAGAGTAGTGAGTAGTGAGTGCAGAGTAGTGAGTGCAGAGTAGTGAGTGCAGAGTAGTGAGTAGTGAGTGCAGAGTAGTGAGTGCAGAGTAGTGAGTAGTGAGTGCAGAGTAGTGAGTGCAGAGTAGTGAGTGCAGAGT
Organism: Lissotriton helveticus; assembly: GCF_964261635.1. Lineage (NCBI taxonomy): Eukaryota > Metazoa > Chordata > Amphibia > Caudata > Salamandridae > Lissotriton > Lissotriton helveticus. The sequence goes on from NC_136065.1 coordinate 1,739,991,879, forward strand.
AGCGAGTGCAGAGTAGTGAGTAGTGAGTAGTGAGTGCAGAGTAGTGAGTAGTGAGTGCAGAGTAGTGAGTAGTGAGTAGTGAGTGCAGAGTAGTGAGTGCATAGTAGTGAGTAGTGAGTGCAGAGTAGTGAGTGCAGAGTAGTGGGTAGTGAGTAGTGAGTGCTGAGTAGTGAGAAGTGAGTGCAGAGTAGTGAGTAGTGAATAGTGAGTGCAGAGTGTGAGTGTGCAGAGTGAGTGTGCAGAGTGAGTGTGCAGAGTAGTGAGTGCAGAGTAGTGAGTGCAGAGTAGTGAGTGCAGAGAAGTGAGTGCAGAGTAGTGAGTACTGAGTGCAGAGTAGTGAGTGCAAGGTAGTGAGTAGTGAGTGCAGAGTAGTGAGTAGTGAGTGCAGAGTAGTGAGTGCAGAGTAGTGAGTGCAGAGTAGTGAGTGAAGAGTGAGTGTGCAGAGTGAGTGTGCCGAGTGAGTGTGCAGAGTGAGTGTGCAGAGTAGTGAGTGCAGAGTAGTGAGTGCAGAGTAGTGAGTAGTGAGTGCAGAGTAGTCAGTGCAGAGTAGTCAGTGCAGAGTAGTCAGTAGTGAGTGCGGAGTAGTGAGTGCAGAGTAGTGAGTAGTGAGTGCAGAGTAGTGAGTGCAGAGTAGTGAGTGCAGAGTAGTGAGTATTGAGTGCAGAGTAGTGAGTGCAGAGTAGTGAGTAGGGAGTGCAGAGTGGTGAGTAGTGAGTAGTGAGTGCAGAGTATTGAGTGCAGAGTAGTGAGAAGTGAGTGCAGAGCAGTGAGTGCAGAGTAGTGAGTGCAGAGTAGTGAGTGCAGAGTAGTGAGAAGTGAGTGCAGAGTAGTGAGTGCAGAGTAGTGAGTGCAGACTAGTGAGTAGTGAGTGCAGAGTAGTGAGTAGTAAGTGCAGAGGAAGTGAGTAGTGAGTGCAGAGTAGTGAGTGCACAGTAGTGAGTAGTGAGTGCAGAGTAGTCAGTAGTGAGTGTGGAGTAGTGAGTAGGGAGTGCAGAGTAGTGAGTAGTGAGTAGTGAGTGCAGAGTAGTGAGTGCAGAGTAGTGGGCAGTGAGTGCAGAGTAGTGAGTGCAGAGTAGTGAGTGCAGACTAGTGAGTAGTGAGTGCAGAGTAGAGAGTAGTAAGTGCAGAGGAAGTGAGTAGTGAGTGCAGAGTAGTGAGTGCAGAGTAGTGAGTAGTGAGTGCAGAGTAGTGAGTGCAGAGTACTGAGTAGTGAGTGCAGAGTAGTGAGTAGTGAGTGCAGAGTAGTGAGTGCAGAGTAGCGAGTGCAGAGTAGTGAGTAGTGAGTAGTGAGTGCAGAGTAGTGAGTAGTGAGTGCAGAGTAGTGAGTAGTGAGTAGTGAGTGCAGAGTAGTGAGTGCATAGTAGTGAGTAGTGAGTGTAGAGTAGTGAGTGCAGAGTAGTGGGTAGTGAGTAGTGAGTGCAGAGTAGTGAGTAGTGAGTGCAGAGTAGTGAGTAGTGAGTAGTGAGTGCAGAGTAGTGAGTGCAGAGTGTGCAGAGTGAGTGTGCAGAGTGAGTGTGCAGAGTGAGTGTGCAGAGTAGTGAGTGCAGAGTAGTGAGTGCAGAGTAGTGAGTGCAGAGTAGTGAGTAGTGAGTGCAGAGTAGTGAGTGCAAGGTAGTGAGTAGTGAGTGCAGAGTAGTGAGTAGTGAGTGCAGAGTAGTGAGTGCAGAGTAGTGAGTGCAGAGCAGTGAGTGCAGAGTGAGTGTGCAGAGTGAGTGTGCAGAGTGAGTGTGCAGAGTGAGTGTGCAGAGTAGTGAGTGCAGAGTAGTGAGTGCAGAGTAGTGAGTAGTGAGTGCAGAGTAGTCAGTGCAGAGTATTCAGTGCAGAGTAGTCAGTAGTGAGTGCGGAGTAGTGAATGCAGAGTAGTGAGTAGTGAGTAGTGAGTGCAGAGTAGTGAGTGCAGAGTAGTGAGTAGTGAGTGCAGAGTAGTGAGTGCAGAGTAGTGAGTGCAGAGTAGTGAGTGCAGAGTAGTGAGTAGTGAGTGCAGAGTAGTGAGTGCAGCGTAGTGAGTAGTGAGTGCAGAGTAGTGAGTGCAGAGTAGTGAGTGCAGAGTAGTGAGTGCAGAGTAGTGAGTGCAGAGTAGTGAGTAGTGAGTGCAGAGTAGTGAGTGCAGAGTAGTGAGTGCAGAGTAGCGAGTGCAGAGTAGTGAGTAGTGAGTGCAAAGTAGTGAGTAGTGAGTGCAGAGTAGTGAGTGCAGAGTAGTGAGTGTAGAGTAGTGAGTAGTGAGTGCAGAGTAGTGAGTGCAGAGTAGCGAGTAGTAAGTAGTGAGTGCAGAGTAGTGAGTAGTGAGTGCAGAATAGTGAGTAGTGAGTGCAGAGTAGGGAGTGCAGAGTAGTGAGTAGTGAGTGCAGAGTAGTAGTGAGTGCAGAGTAGTGAGTGCAGAGTTGTGAGTGGTGAGTAGTGAGTGCAGAGTAGTGAGTGCAGAGTAGTGAGTGCAGAGTAGTGAGTGCAGAGTAGTGATTAGTGAGTGCAGAGTAGTGAGTGCAGAGTAGTGAGTGCAGAGTAGTGAGTAGTGAGTGCAGAGTATTGAGTAGTGAGTGCAGAGTATTGAGTAGTGAGTGCAGAGTAGTGAGTGCAGAGTAGTGAGTGCAGAGTGCAGAGTGAGTGTGCAGAGGGAGTGTGCAGAGTGAGTGTGCAGAGTGAGTGTGCAGAGTAGTGAGTGCAGAGTAGTGAGTGCAGAGTAGTGAGTAGTGAGTGCAGAGTAGTGAGTGCAGAGTAGTGAGTGCAGAGTAGTGAGTGCAGAGTAGTCAGTAGTGAGTGCAGAGTAGTGAGTAGTGAGTGCAGAGTAGTGTGTAGTGAGTGGTGAGTGCAGAGTAGTGAGTGCAGAGTAGTGAGTGCAGAGTAGTGAGTAATGAGTAGTGAGTGCAGAGTAGTGAGTAGTGAGTGCAGAGCAGTGAGTAGTGAGTGCAGAGTAGTGAGTGCAGAGTAGTGAGTAGTGAGTGCAGAGTAGTGAGTGCAGAGTAGTGAGTAGTGAGTGCAGAGTAGTGAGTGCAGAGTAGTGAGTAGTGAGTGCAGAGTAGTGAGTAGTGAGTGCAGAGGAGTGAGTGCAAGGTAGTGAGTAGTGAGTGCAGAGTAGGGAGTAGTGAGTGCAGAGTAGTGAGTGCAGAGTAGTGAGTGCAGAGTAGTGAGTAGTGAGTGCAGAGTAGTCAGTGCAGAGTATTCAGTGCAGAGTAGTCAGTAGTGAGTGGGGAGTAGTGAATGCAGAGTAGTGAGTAGTGAGTAGTGAGTGCAGAGTAGTGAGTGCAGAGTAGTGAGTAGTGAGTGCAGAGTAGTGAGTGCAGAGTAGTGAGTGCAGAGTAGTGAGTGCAGAGTAGTGAGTGCAGAGTAGTGAGTAGTGAGTGCAGAGTAGTGAGTGCAGAGTAGTGAGTAGTGAGTGCAGAGTAGTGAGTGCAGAGTAGTGAGTGCAGAGTAGTGAGTGCAGAGTAGTGAGTGCAGAGTAGTGAGTGCAGAGTAGTGAGTAGTGAGTGCAGAGTAGTGAGTGCAGAGTAGTGAGTGCAGAATGCAGAGTGAGTGTGCAGAGTGAGTGTGCAGAGTGAGTGTGCAGAGTAGTGAGTGCAGAGTAGTGAGTGCAGAGTAGTGAGTAGTGAGTTCAGAGTAGTGAGTGCAGAGTAGTGAGTGCAGAGTAGTCAGTAGTGAGTGCAGAGTAGTGAGTAGTGAGTAGTGAGTGCAGAGTAGTGTGTAGGGAGTGGTGAGTGCAGAGTAGTGAGTAATGAGTAGTGAGTAATGAGTAGTGAGTAATGAGTAGTGAATGCAGAGTAGTGAGTAGTGAGTACAGAGTAGTGAGTAGTGAGTGCAGAGTAGTGAGTGCAGAGTAGTGAGTAGTGAGTGCAGAGTAGTGAGTGCAGAGTAGTGAGTAGTGAGTGCAGAGTAGTGAGTGCAGAGTAGTGAGTAGTGAGTGCAGAGTAGTGAGCGCAGAGTAGTGAGTAGTGTGTAGTGAGTGCAGAGTAGTGAGTGCAGAGTAGTGAGTGCAGAGTAGTGAGTGCAGAGTAGTGAGTAGTGAGTGCAGAGTAGTGAGTGCAGAGTAGTGAGTGCAGGGTGCCGAGTGAGTGTGCAGAGTGAGTGTGCAGAGTGAGTGTGCAGAGTGAGTGTGCAGAGTAGTGAGTGCAGAGTAGTGAGTGCAGAGTAGTGAGTGCAGAGTAGTGAGTGCAGAGTAGTGAGTGCAGAGTAGTCAGTAGTGAGTGTGGAGTAGGGAGTAGGAAGTGCAGAGTAGTGAGTAGTGAGTGCAGAGTAGTGAGTGCAGAGTAGTGAGCAGTGAGTGCAGAGTAGTGAGTGCAGAGTAGTGAGTGCAGAGTAGTGAGTAGTGAGTAGTGAGTGCAGAGTAGTGAGTAGTAAGTGCGGAGTAGTGAGTGCAGAGTAGTGAGTGCAGAGTAGTGAGTGCAGGGTGCAGAGTGAGTGTGCAGAGTGAGTGTGCAGAGTGAGTGTGCAGAGTGAGTAGTGAGTAGTGAGTGCAGAGTAGTGAGTGCAGAGTAGTGAGTAGTGAGTGCAGAGTAGTGAGTGCAGAGTAGTGAGTGCAGAGTAGTGAGTAGTGAGTGCAGAGTAGTGAGTGCAGAGTAGTGAGTAGTGAGTGCAGAGTAGTGAGTACAGAGTAGTGAGTAGTGAGTGCAGAGTAGTGAGTAGTGAGTGCAGAGTAGTGAGTGCAGAGTAGTGAGTAGTGAGTGCAGAGTAGTGAGTGCAGAGTAGTGAGTGCAGAGTACAGAGTGAGTGTGCAGAGTGAGTGTGCAGAGTGAGTGTGCAGAGTAGTGAGTGCAGAGTAGTGAGTGCAGAGTAGTGAGTAGTGAGTGCAGAGTAGTGAGTGCAGAGTAGTGAGTGCAGAGTAGTCAGTAGTGAGTGCAGAGTAGTGAGTAGTGAGTAGTGAGTGCAGAGTAGTGTGTAGTGAGTGCAGAGTAGTGAGTAATGAGTAGTGAGTAATGAGTAGTGAGTAATGAGTAGTGAGTGCAGAGTAGTGAGTAGTGAGTACAGAGTAGTGAGTAGTGAGTGCAGAGTAGTGAGTGCAGAGTAGTGAGTAGTGAGTGCAGAGTAGTGAGTGCAGAGTAGTGAGTAGTGAGTGCAGAGTAGTGAGTGCAGAGTAGTGAGTAGTGAGTGCAGAGTAGTGAGCGCAGAGTAGTGAGTAGTGTGTAGTGACTGCAGAGTAGTGAGTGCAGAGTAGTGAGTGCAGAGTAGTGAGTGCAGAGTAGTGAGTAGTGAGTGCAGAGTAGTGAGTGCAGAGTAGTGAGTGCAGGGTGCAGAGTGAGTGTGCAGAGTGAGTGTGCAGAGTGAGTGTGCAGAGTGAGTGTGCAGAGTAGTGAGTGCAGAGTAGTGAGTGCAGAGTAGTGAGTAGTGAGTGCAGAGTAGTGAGTAGTGAGTGCAGAGTAGTGAGTGCAGAGTAGTGAGTAGTGAGTGCAGAGTAGTGAGTGCAGAGTAGTGAGTAGTGAGTGCAGAGTAGTGAGTAGTGAGTGCAGAGTAGTGAGTGCAGAGTAGTGAGTAGTGAGCGCAGAGTAGTGAGTGCAGAGTAGTGAGTAGTGTGTAGTGAGTGCAGAGTAGTGAGTGCAGAGTAGTGAGTGCAGAGTAGTGAGTGCAGAGTAGTGAGTAGTACGTGCAGAGTAGTGAGTGCAGAGTAGTGAGTGCAGAGTAGTGAGTGCAGGGTGCAGAGTGAGTGTGCAGAGTGAGTGTGCAGAGTGAGTGTGCAGAGTGAGTGTGCAGAGTAGTGAGTGCAGAGTAGTGAGTGCAGAGTAGTGAGTGCAAGGTAGTGAGTAGTGAGTGCAGAGTAGGGAGTAGTGAGTGCAGAGTAGTGAGTGCAGAGTAGTGAGTGCAGAGTAGTGAGCAGTGAGTGCAGAGTAGTCAGTGCAGAGTATTCAGTGCAGAGTAGTCAGTAGTGAGTGGGGAGTAGTGAATGCAGAGTAGTGAGTAGTGAGTAGTGAGTGCAGAGTAGTGAGTGCAGAGTAGTGAGTAGTGAGTGCAGAGTAGTGAGTGCAGAGTAGTGAGTGCAGAGTAGTGAGTAGTGAGTGCAGAGTAGTGAGTGCAGAGTAGTGAGTGCAGAGTAGTGAGTAGTGAGTGCAGAGTAGTGAGTGCAGAGTAGTGAGTAGTGAGTGCAGAGTAGTGAGTGCAGAGTAGTGAGTAGTGAGTGCAGAGTAGTGAGTGCAGAGTAGTGAGTGCAGAGTAGTGAGTAGTGATTGCAGAGTAGTGAGTGCAGAGTAGTGAGTGCAGAGTGCAGAGTGAGTGTGCAGAGTGAGTGTGCAGAGTGAGTGTGCAGAGTAGTGAGTGCAGAGTCGTGAGTGCAGAGTAGTGAGTGCAGAGTAGTGAGTGCAGAGTAGTCAGTAGTGAGTGCAGAGTAGTGAGTAGTGAGTAGTGAGTGCAGAGTAGTGTGTAGTGAGTGGTGAGTGCAGTGTAGTGAGTGCAGAGTAGTGAGTAATGAGTAGTGAGTAATGAGTAGTGAGTGCAGAGTAGTGAGTAGTGAGTGCAGAGTAGTGAGTAGTGAGTGCAGAGTAGTGAGTGCAGAGTAGTGAGTAGTGAGTGCAGAGTAGTGAGTGCAGAGTAGTGAGTAGTGAGTGCAGAGTAGTGAGTAGTGAGTGCAGAGTAGTGAGTGCAGAGTAGTGAGTAGTGAGCGCAGAGTAGTGAGTGCAGAGTAGTGTGTAGTGAGTGCAGAGTAGTGAGTGCAGAGTAGTGAGTGCAGAGTAGTGAGTGCAGAGTAGTGAGTAGTGAGTGCAGAGTAGTGAGTGCAGAGTAGTGAGTGCAGAGTAGTGAGTGCAGGGTGCAGAGTGAGTGTGCAGAGTGAGTGTGCAGAGTGAGTGTGCAGAGTGAGTGTGCAGAGTAGTGAGTGCAGAGTAGTGAGTGCAGAGTAGTGAGTGCAGAGTAGTGAGTGCAGAGTAGTGAGTGCAGAGTAGTGAGTAGTGAGTAGTGAGTGCAGAGTAGTGAGTAGTAAGTGCGGAGTAGTGAGTGCAGAGTAGTGAGTGCAGAGTAGTGAGTGCAGGGTGCAGAGTGAGTGTGCAGAGTGAGTGTGCAGAGTGAGTGTGCAGAGTGAGTGTGCAGAGTAGTGAGTGCAGAGTAGTGAGTGCAGAGTAGTGAGTAGTGAGTGCAGAGTAGTGAGTGCAGAGTAGTGAGTGCAGAGTAGTGAGTGCAGAGTAGTCAGTAGTGAGTGTGGAGTAGTGAGTAGGGAGTGCAGAGTAGTGAGTAGTGAGTGCAGAGTAGTGAGTGCAGAGTAGTGAGCAGTGAGTGCAGAGTAGTGAGTGCAGAGTAGTGAGTGCAGAGTAGTGAGTAGTGAGTGCAGAGTAGTGAGTAGTAAGTGCAGAGGAAGTGAGTAGTGAGTGCAGAGTAGTGAGTGCAGAGTAGTGAGTAGTGAGTGCAGAGTAGTGAGTGCAGAGTAGGGAGTAGTGAGTGCAGAGTAGTGAGTGCAGAGTAGTGAGTGCAGAGTAACGAGTGCAGAGTAGTGAGTAGTGAGTAGTGAGTGCAGAAAAGTGAGTAGTGAGTGCAGAGTAGTGAGTAGTGAGTAGTGAGTGCAGAGTAGTGAGTGCATAGTAGTGAGTAGTGAGTGCAGAGTAGTGAGTGCAGAGTAGTGGGTAGTGAGTAGTGAGTGCTGAGTAGTGAGTAGTGAGTGCAGAGTAGTGAGTAGTGAATAGTGAGTGCAGAGTGTGAGTGTGCAGAGTTAGTGTGCAGAGTGAGTGTGCAGAGTGAGTGTGCAGAGTAGTGAGTGCAGAGTAGTGAGTGCAGAGTAGTGAGTGCAGAGTAGTGAGTGCAGAACAGTGAGTAGTGAGTGCAGAGTAGTGAGTAGTGAGTGCAGAGTAGTGAGTGCAAGGTAGTGAGTAGTGAGTGCAGAGTAGTGAGTAGTGAGTACAGAGTAGTGAGTGCAGAGTAGTGAGTGCAGAGTAGTGAGTGAAGAGTGAGTGTGCAGAGTGAGTGTGCAGAGTGAGTGTGCAGAGTGAGTGTGCAGAGTAGTGAGTGCAGAGTAGTGAGTGCAGAGTAGTGAGTAGTGAGTGCAGAGTAGTCAGTGCAGAGTAGTCAGTGCAGAGTAGTCAGTGGTGAGTGCGGAGTAGTGAGTGCAGAGTAGTGAGTAGTGAGTGCAGAGTAGTGAGTGCAGAGTAGTGAGTGCAGAGTAGTGAGTAGTGAGTGCAGAGTAGTGAGTGCAGAGTAGTGAGTAGTGAGTGCAGAGTAGTGAGTGCAGAGTAGTGAGTGCAGAGTAGTAAGTAGTGAGTGCAGAGTAGTGAGTAGTGAGTGCAGAGTAGTGAGTGCAGAGTAGTGAGTAGTGAGTGCAGAGTAGTGAGTGCAGAGTAGTGAGTAGTGAGTGCAGAGTAGCGAGTGCAGAGTAGTGAGTAGAGAGTGCAAAGTAGTGAGTAGTGAGTGCAGAGTAGTGAGTAGTGAGTGCAGAGTAGTGAGTGCAGAGTCGTGAGTAGTGAGTGCAGAGTAGTGGGTAGTGAGTGCAGAGTAGTGAGTAGTGAGTGCAGAGTAGTGAGTAGTGAGTGCAGAGTAGTGAGTAGTGAGTGCAGAGTAGGGAGTGCAGAGTAGTGAGTAGTGAGTGCAGAGTAGTAGTGAGTGCAGAGTAGTGAGTGCAGAGTAGTGAGTGCAGAGTAGTGAGTGGTGAGTAGTGAGTGCAGAGTAGTGAGTAGTGAGTGCAGAGTAGTGAGTGCAGAGTAGTGAGTAGTGAGTGCAGAGTAGTGAGTGCAGAGTAGTGAGTGCAGAGTAGTGATTAGTGAGTGCAGAGTAGTGAGTAGTGAGTGCAGAGTAGTGAGTGCAGAGTAGTGAGTAGTGAGTGCAGAGTAGTGAGTAGTGAGTGCAGAGTAGTGAGTGCAGAGTAGTGAGTGCAGAGTGAGTGTGCAGAGTGAGTGTGCAGAGTGAGTGTGCAGAGTGAGTGTGCAGAGTGAGTGTGCAGAGTAGTGAGTGCAGAGTAGTGAGTGCAGAGTAGTGAGTAGTGAGTGCAGAGTAGTGAGTGCAGAGTAGTGAGTGCAGAGTAGTCAGTAGTGAGTGCAGAGTAGTGAGTGCAGAGTAGTGAGTAGTGAGTGGTGAGTGCAGAGTAGTGAGTGCATAGTAGTGAGTGCAGAGTAGTGAGTAGTGAGTAGTGAGTAGTGAGTGCAGAGTAGTGAGTAGTGAGTGCAGAGTAGTAAGTAGTGAGTGCAGAGTAGTGAGTGCAGAGTAGTGAGTAGTGAGTGCAGAGTAGTGAGTGCAGAGTAGTGAGTAGTGAGTGCAGAGTAGTGTGTAGTGAGTGCAGAGTAGTGAGTAGTGAGTGCAGAGTAGTGAGCGCAGAGTAGTGAGTAGTGAGTAGTGTGTAGGGAGTGCAGAGTAGTGAGTAGTGAGTAGTGATTGCAGAGTAGTGAGTGCATAGTAGTGAATAGTGAGTGCAGAGTAGTGAGTGCAGATTAGTGGGTAGTGAGTAGGGAGTGCAGAGTAGTGAGTAGTGAGTGCAGAGTAGTGAGTGCAGAGTAGTGAGTGCAGAGTAGTGAGTGCAGAGTAGTGAGTAGTGAGTGCAGAGTAGTGAGTGCAGAGTAGTGAGTAGTGAGTGCAGAGTAGTGAGTGCAGAGTAGTGAGTGCAGAGTAGTGAGTGGTGAGCAGTGAGTGCAGAGTAGTGAGTAGTAAGTGCAGAGTTGTGAGTGCAGAGTAGTGAGTGCAGAGTAGTGGGTAGTGAGTAGTGAGTGCAGATTAGTGAGTGCAGAGTAGTGAGTAGTGAGTGCAGAGTAGTGAGTGCAGAGTAGTGAGTGCAGAGTAGTGAGTAGTGAGTGCAGAGTAGTGAGTAGTGAGTGCAGAGTAGTGTTAGACGGGGACCTGGAGGGTCGGCCGAGCACAGTGATCGCACAGACAGGTAACTTCCCCCCCACAGATGGACACCACACAAAGTTCAGGGTAACACCTTTTATAGGCACTTCTGGGAGTAGAGTGGTACGATACAAGGCAATCAGGACACGATGATCCTCTCAATTCTAGTCTCTAGTAGGGGAAGGGGGTAGCGGGACAGTCTGGGTACCCACGGGTACGGGGGTGTAATGGTGATGGCTCACAATCCTCGAGCTCGGTGTTCGGAGGGGTCAGACCGCGGCAGCGCCGGCAGGTCCCGAAGAGGTCGTAGGAGGCAATGGGCCGCGGCAGCGCCAGCAGGTCCCAACGAGGATGAAGGTTACAACGGGCCGCGGCAGCGCCAGCAGGTCCCACGAGAATGCAGGTTGCAACGGGCCGCGGCAGCGCCAGCAGGTCCCACGAGGATGAAGGTTACAACGGGCCGCGGCAGCGCCAGCAGGTCCCACGAGGAAGAAGGTTACAACGGGCCGCGGCAGCGCCAGCAGGTCCCACGAGAATGCAGGTTGCAACGGGCCGCGGCAGCGCCAGCAGGTCCCACGAGGATGAAGGTTACAACGGGCCGCGGCAGCGCCAGCAGGTCCCACGAGGATGAAGGTTACAACGGGCCGCGGCAGCGCCAGCAGGTCCCAACGAGGATGAAGGTTGCAGAGGGCCGCGGCAGCGCCAGCAGGCAGGACAATAGTTCACAAGGCAGGGCTGTGGCAGCGCCAGCAGTCCGTCAAGGATGAGTTCGTCGCGGTGTCTCTCGACTCCAGGATACAACTGCCTTCCTGTCCTGGGGCTGCCTCAGTTATAGGTCTGGCGCCCTTTGATGTCCGGACCCTCGCTCTTGGAGGTCGGGAGGTCTGGGATGAGGGAGTCCAGACACCCAGCAGGGGGGTGGAGCCAGCGCCCGAGGAGGCTGGGGGTGCTCGGCACCTGGCGGGGGAGAGCCATCGACACCTCGTACTCCCATTGACCTGCCAAGTGGGCCGTTCACCTCCTGGGTGGAGGGTGGTGCCGGGATGTCGGGGCCTGGCCAGGCCCAGGGTTGGGGTCGGGCTGAGGCCGCACGGCCGCGTGGTGCCGTGTCCAAGATGGCGGCTGGGCCGGGCAATGGTGCTGACGGTGGCGCGGGCCCTGTCCTGCGGGGAGGGAGCGAGCCCTTCATGTGGCCTGTCCAACATGCGTCCCCCCCAGCTGAAGGCGGGGAGAGTCACCCATCTTCTTGGGGACTTTCCTCGTCGAGGCGGAAAAAGCGGGACAGGCCATCCGCGTTGGCGTGGTCTTGGCCGGGTCGATGTTCCACAGTGAAGTCCATCCCCTGCAGGGAGATGGACCAACGTAGTAGTTTCGGGTTTTCCCCCCGCATCTGCATGAGCCATTGCAGGGGTCGATGATCGGTCTGGACCCGGAAGTGGGTGCCGAAGAGATAAGGCCGGAGCTTTTTGAGGGCCCACACCACGGCGAAGGCCTCCCTCTCGATGGTGCTCCAGCGTCGTTCTCGGGCCAGGAGCCGTCTGCTGATGAAAGCCACTGGCTGGTCAAGTCCTTCGGGGTTCAGCTGGGAAAGGACTGCCCCAACACCATGGTCGGAGGCATCTGTTTGGACGATAAATTCCCGACTGTAGTCGGGGGCCTGGAGCACCGGGGCGGAGCACATGGCGGCCTTCAGCTTCTCGAAGGCCGCTTGACAGTCTGGGGTCCAGTTGACCTTCTTTGGTTGGTTTTTGGAGGTGAGTTCCGTGAGGGGCCCTACGATGCTGCCATAGTCCCTCACGAACCGTCGGTAGTAGCCTGTGAGTCCCAAGAAGGCGCGGACCTCGGTCTGGGTGATGGGGGACTGCCACGACTGGATGGCAGCGATCTTGAGTTGCAGAGGGGCCACCAGACCGCTTCCCACCTGGTGCCCGAGATAGGTCACGGACCCCTGGCCAATTTGGCATTTGCTGGCCTTGATCGTGAGGCCAGCTCGTTGGAGGGCCTATAGCACCTCTCGGAGGTGGTGGAGGTGGTCGGACCAGTGGTGGCTGTACACAGCGATATCGTCCAGGTAGGCGGCGCTGAATCCTTCGAGTCCTGCCAGGACCTGGTTTACTAGCCGCTGAAATGTTGCTGGCGCATTCTTCATGCCGAATGGCATGACCTTGAAGTGATAGTGGCCATCAGGGGTAGAGAATGCCGATCGTTCTTGGGCCCGGGGTGTGAGACCGATCTGCCAGTAGCCCGCTGTCAGGTCGAAGATGCTGAGGTAGCGGGCAGCTCCCATGCGGTCGATTAGTTCATCTGCTCGGGGGATGGGGTGTGCGTCTGTTCTGGTGACCGCATTCAAGCCCCGGTAGTCGACGCAGAACCGGAGCTCCGGCGTGGCGCCGGGGGCGGCCGCTTTGGGGACCAGTACCACTGGGCTGGCCCAGGGGCTGTCTGAGGGCTCGATGATCCCGAGTGTGAGCATCTTGGCCACCTCCTCTTGGATGCAGGCCCGTACCCGATCTGGTACGCGGTAGGCCCGATGGCGGATAGGGGGACTGTCCCCAGTGTCCACGTCGTGTAAGCACCAGGGGGTGACCCCTGGGGTGAGGGAGAACAGGGTGGAGAACTGGAGCAGGAGGACTCGGCAGCCTTGGCGCTGTTCCAGGGTGAGGGCCTCCGAGAGTCGGACCCCGTCCACGGAGCCGTCCTTCTCCCGTGACCGTAGGAGGTCAGGAAGGGGTTCGGAGTCCTCCTCGGTTCCATTGTCGGTTGCCATCAGGAGACTGAGTTTGGAGCGTACAAAGTGGGGTTTCAGTCTATTAGCGTGGAGGACCCGGAGAGGGTTTCGGGAAGATTCCATATCGATGAGATAGGTGACAGGGCTCTTGCGCTCGATTACTTTGAAGGGCCCCGTCCACTTGTCTTGCAGGGCGCATGGTTCGGTGGGAGACATTACCCACACTTGTTGGCCGGGTTCAAATTCGATGGAGGATGCATTTTGATCGTACCACCTTTTCATGTCCTCCTGACTGGCCTCCAGGTTTGCTTTTGCCATCTCTCTGAACCTTCTGGTCTGGTTGCGGAGGGTTAGGAGGTACTTGAAAACATCTGGAGGGTTCTTTAGAGGGGGCATTTCCCAGCCTTCTTTGACTAGGCTGAGCGGGCCTCGCACCGGGTGTCCATACAAGAGTTCGGAAGGGCTGAAGCCGAGGGACTTCTGGGGGACTTCTCGGTAGGCAAAGAGAAGGCACGGTAGTAGCACATCCCACTGGCGACGGAGGGGCTCTTCCAACCCCCCAATCATCCCTTTGAGCGTGCGGTTGAACCGCTCAACCAGTCCGTTCCCTTGAGGGTGATAGGGGGTCGTGAATCGGTAGGTGACCCCACACTGTTGCCAGAGGGACTTCATGTATTTTGAGATAAAGTTCGTACCCCTGTCGCTGACGACTTCCCGGGGGAAGCCCACTCGAGAGAAGATCCCCATCAAGGCTCGACCCACTACTGGGGCTGTTATCGTACGAAGGGGGACCGCCTCAGGATAGCGGGTAGCGTGATCCACCAGGACCAGGATGAAGCGATGTCCCTGTGCTGTTCGGGGGTCCAGGGGCCCTACAATGTCTATTCCCACCCTTTCGAACGGGGTGGTCACCACGGGGAATGGTTGTAGGGGTGCCTTGAGTTTGCAGCCGCTCTTCCCACTGGCCTGGCAGGTCGGGCAGGACCGGCAATGGTTGGATACGTCATTTCTCATTTTGGGCCAAAAAAGTGAGTCACCAGGCGGTGGTAGGTCTTGTCTTGGCCCAGGTGCCCGGCCAGGGGGACATCATGGGCTAGGTTCAACAGGAAGTCTCTGAAGTGGAGGGGCACCACCAGCACTCGCCCGGCCCCCAGTTCTGCGATTTTCTGTTCGCTGTACAAGAGATCATTGTCCCAATAAACCCAGTGGGCCCCGGTGGTGTCTCCTTGGCTCTGGGCGAGCGCTTGCTGTCGCAATCCCTCGAGGGAGGGGCAGGTCTTTTGCTCCTGCCGGAATTGTTCCTGGGTGGGCCCCCCTTCTTGACGCCACTGAGCCAGGTCGGGAAGCTCGGGGGGCTGTGTGGACCCCTCTGGGGTGGGGTCCGGGTGGTCGGTCTGGAGGAAGTCTTCTTCTGGAGTGATCGAGGGCGGAGGTGCTGCCCATTCTGGTTCTTCTGGTCTAGGGATGGTGCGGGTGGCCATGGACCGGGTGGTTACGCACGCCCAGTCCGGGAGACCCAACATCCCCAGATGCTCTCTTCTTTCCACAGCGGCCCACGGGGAGCTCTCGAGATCGTTCCCCAGGAGGCAGTCTACGGGGGCGTCGTCACGGACAGTTACTTTCAGCATGCCGGATACTCCTCCCCATTCGAAGGGGACGCAGGCCATCCGACACAGGCTCTCCGAGTTATCTGCCGATCGGACGGGGCAAAGTACGTTTGGTAGGATTTGTTCTGGGGTCACCAGGTGACAGCGGACGGCCGTCACACTGGCCCCGGTGTCACGCAGGGCCTCGGCCTTGCGCCCATTGATGCTCACCCATTGGCTGTACTTCCGAGTGTTGGCGGGCAGGGGAGTCCGCGGGACCATGTCTCTTCCTCCTAGGCATGCCAGGGTCATGGCGGCGGGTTCCCACTCGAACTGCTCCGACTCATAGGTCTCTGTGTCTTCGGAGACTTGTTCTTCTCCCAGGGCGGCGGCCGCCATCTGGCGGGGCCCGGGGGCCTGGTTCTTCGGGCAGGTCGGGTCACTGGCATAGTGGCCGACTCGCTGGCATCGATGACACGTCACGTTAGCTCGGAACCCCGGGCGCATCGGGGGGTTTCCCCGGCCTGCTGGGGCCGGGGTGGCATTAGTGGGTGCGGCCGGGGCGGCGTCTCTGCCCCGGCCCGGGCCTCCTCCTCCTCCTCGGGGACGATGGTGACCTTGGTTGGTTCTGTTCTGCTCATTCGGCCCGCCCCGGGCCACCCGGGTGCTCTCCCACCGGTCAGCCTCGGTGGCGAGCTGCCGGGGTTCAGTCAATTTACTGTCGAGGAGGTGCTGCCTGAGCTCGACAAAGCAGTTGTTGGAGAGGTGCTCCCACACAATGAGATTGAAGAGTTGTTCGTAAGTGGTTACGTTGTTACCCTTGATCCACCCCTCGAAGGCTCGGCTGAAATAGTTCACGTATTCCAACCACGTCGTACCTGGGATCCGGGTGCAGTTGCGGAACCTCTGGCGGTACATTTCGGGTGTAAGTCCATATCGACTGAGGAGGGCGGCCTTCATGTGGTCATAGGACGTCATTTGATGGTCCGGAAGCTGCAGCAGGGCATCACGACCCTCGTTGACGAATCTCCCCCATAGACCGGCCCCCCAGTCACTTCGAGCGACCCGGTGGGCGGTCATGGCAATCTCATAGGCCTTGAACCACTGCTGTATGTCGTCGTTCCGGTGATATTCTCGGACCACATCCTTGGGGATGTGGACCTTCTGCTCGGTAGGACCCGGGGAGTGCGGTTGCTCGGGCCCCCCTAGGTTTTTGTTCAGTTTGCGCATTTCTATCTCCGCTAGTTTGCACTCGTGCTCGTATGCCAGTCTTTTTTCTTCGAGGTCTCTCTGTCTCTGTTTTTCCTCTCGCTCTTCTCTGAGCCGTAAGTGTTCTAAGTTTATTTTTTGTTCCGCCAGTTTTAATTCTCCGTCTAATCTGAGTCGTGCCAAGTCTAACTCGTGTAGTCTATTTTTTTCCCGCTCTTGGATCTCTTCATGGGAGGGGCCTGTTCTCCGTTCCTCCGTCCGGGTGGTGTTGACTTCCGGGGCTGCGGGGTCCCGGGGGGTTGCGGTATTTGTCTCTGTCCAGGCCTCTAGGGCGTTTTTGAAGTCTTCTTTTGTGCTTAGCCCGGTGGTAGCAATGCCTAAGTCCATGCAAAATTGTTTGAGCTCTCGGTGGTTGTATTCTTCCAGCTTTTCCATCTGGAACTTCTCCGCCGATCCGCTCTCTTTGGTCGTCATTGTGGTTTTAGTCGTAGGGTGAGTTACTGTCTGTACGGTACGCGTTGGTTCGGATCGCGCCGCTAGCCACCAATGTTAGACGGGGACCTGGAGGGTCGGCCGAGCACAGTGATCGCACAGACAGGTAACTTCCCCCCCACAGATGGACACCACACAAAGTTCAGGGTAACACCTTTTATAGGCACTTCTGGGAGTAGAGTGGTACGATACAAGGCAATCAGGACACGATGATCCTCTCAATTCTAGTCTCTAGTAGGGGAAGGGGGTAGCGGGACAGTCTGGGTACCCACGGGTACGGGGGTGTAACGGTGATGGCTCACAATCCTCGAGCTCGGTGTTCGGAGGGGTCAGACCGCGGCAGCGCCGGCAGGTCCCGAAGAGGTCGTAGGAGGCAATGGCCCGCGGCAGCGCCAGCAGGTCCCAACGAGGATGAAGGTTACAACGGGCCGCGGCAGCGCCAGCAGGTCCCACGAGAATGCAGGTTGCAACGGGCCGCGGCAGCGCCAGCAGGTCCCACGAGGATGAAGGTTACAACGGGCCGCGGCAGCGCCAGCAGGTCCCACGAGAATGCAGGTTGCAACGGGCCGCGGCAGCGCCAGCAGGTCCCACGAGGATGAAGGTTACAACGGGCCGCGGCAGCGCCAGCAGGTCCCACGAGGATGAAGGTTACAACGGGCCGCGGCAGCGCCAGCAGGTCCCACGAGAATGCAGGTTGCAACGGGCCGCGGCAGTGCCAGCAGGTCCCACGAGGATGAAGGTTACAACGGGCCGCGGCAGCGCCAGCAGGTCCCACGAGGATGAAGGTTACAACGGGCCGCGGCAGCGCCAGCAGGTCCCAACGAGGATGAAGGTTGCAGAGGGCCGCGGCAGCGCCAGCAGGCAGGACAATAGTTCACAAGGCAGGGCTGTGGCAGCGCCAGCAGTCCGTCAAGGATGAGTTCGTCGCGGTGTCTCTCGACTCCAGGATACAACTGCCTTCCTGTCCTGGGGCTGCCTCAGTTATAGGTCTGGCGCCCTTTGATGTCCGGACCCTCGCTCTTGGAGGTCGGGAGGTCTGGGATGAGGGAGTCCAGACACCCAGCAGGGGGGTGGAGCCAGCGCCCGAGGAGGCTGGGGGTGCTCGGCACCTGGCGGGGGAGAGCCATCGACACCTCGTACTCCCATTGACCTGCCAAGTGGGCCGTTCACCTCCTGGGTGGAGGGTGGTGCCGGGATGTCGGGGCCTGGCCAGGCCCAGGGTTGGGGTCGGGCTGAGGCCGCACGGCCGCGTGGTGCCGTGTCCAAGATGGCGGCTGGGCCGGGCAATGGTGCTGACGGTGGCGCGGGCCCTGTCCTGCGGGGAGGGAGCGAGCCCTTCATGTGGCCTGTCCAACAAGTAGTGAGTGCAGAGTAGTGAGTAGTGAGTGCAGAGTAGTGAGTGCAGAGTAGTGAGTGCAGAGTAGTGAGTAGTGAGTGCAGAGTAGTGAGTGCAGAGTAGTGAGTAGTGAGTGCAGAGTAGCGAGTGCAGAGTAGTTAGTAGTGAGTGCAAAGTAGTGAGTAGTGAGTGCAGAGTAGTGAGTGCAGAGTAGTGAGTGTAGAGTAGTGAGTAGTGAGGGCAGAGTAGTGAGTGCAGAGTAGCGGGTAGTGAGTAGTGAGTGCAGAGTAGTGAGTAGTGAGTGCAGAGTAGTGAGGAGTGAGTAGTGAGTGCAGAGTAGTCAGTAGTGAGTGCGGAGTAGTGAATGCAGAGTAGTGAGTAGTGAGTAGTGAGTGCAGAGTAGTGAGTGCAGAGTAGTGAGTAGTGAGTGCAGAGTAGTGTGTAGTAAGTGCAGAGTAGTGAGTAGTGAGTGCAGAGTAGTGAGCGCAGAGTAGTGAGTAGTGTGTAGGGAGTGCAGAGTAGTGAGTAGTGAGTAGTGATTGCAGAGTAGTGAGTGCATAGTAGTGAATAGTGAGTGCAGAGTAGTGAGTGCAGATTAGTGGGTAGTGAGTAGGGAGTGCAGAGTAGTGAGTAGTGAGTGCAGAGTAGTGAGTGCAGAGTAGTAGTGAGTGCAGAGTAGTGAGTGCAGAGTAGTGAGTAGTGAGTGCAGAGTAGTGAGTGCAGAGTAGTGAGTGCAGAGTAGTGAGTGGTGAGCAGTGAGTGCAGAGTAGTGAGTAGTGAGTGCAGAGTTGTGAGTGCAGAGTAGTGAGTGCAGAGTAGTGGGTAGTGAGTAGTGAGTGCAGATTAGTGAGTGCAGAGTAGTGAGTAGTGAGTGCAGAGTAGTGAGTGCAGAGTAGTGAGTGCAGAGTAGTGAGTAGTGAGTGCAGAGTAGTGAGTAGTGAGTGCAGAGTAGTGAGTGCAGAGTAGTGAGTAGTGAGTGCAGAGTAGTGAGTGCAGAGTAGTGAGTGCAGAGTAGTGAGTAGTGAGTGCAGAGTAGTGAGTGCAGAGTAGTGAGTAGTGAGTGCAGAGTAGCGAGTGCAGAGTAGTTAGTAGTGAGTGCAAAGTAGTGAGTAGTGAGTGCAGAGTAGTGAGTGCAGAGTAGTGAGTGTAGAGTAGTGAGTAGTGAGTGCAGAGTAGTGAGTGCAGAGTAGCAGGTAGTGAGTAGTGAGTGCAGAGTAGTGAGTAGTGAGTGCAGAGTAGTGAGTAGTGAGGAGTGAGTAGTGAGTGCAGAATAGTGAGTAGTGAGTGCAGAGTAGGGAGTGCAGAGTAGTGAGTAGTGAGTGCAGAGTAGTGAGTGCAGAGTAGTGAGTGGTGAGTAGTGAGTGCAGAGTAGTGAGTGCAGAGTAGTGAGTGCAGAGTAGTGAGTAGTGAGTGCAGAGTAGTGAGTGCAGAGTAGTGAGTGCAGAGTAGTGAGTAGTGAGTGCAGAGTGTTGAGTAGTGAGTTCAGAGTAGTGAGTGCAGAGTAGTGAGTGCAGAGTAGTGAGTGCAGAGTAGTGAGTGCAGAGTAGTGAGTGCAGAGTAGTCAGTAGTGAGTGCAGAGTAGTGAGTAGTGAGTGCAGAGTAGTGTGTAGTGAGTGGTGAGTGCAGAGTAGTGAGTGCAGAGTAGTGAGTGCAGAGTAGTGAGTAATGAGTAGTGAGTGCAGAGTAGTGAGTAGTGAGTGCAGAGTAGTGAGTAGTGAGTGCTGAGTAGTGAGTGCAGAGTAGTGAGTGCAGAGTAGTGAGTGCAGAGTAGTGAGTAGTGAGTGCAGAGTAGTGAGTGCAGAGTAGTAAGTAGTGAGTGCAGAGTAGTGAGTAGTGAGTGCAGAGTAGTGAGTGCAAGGTAGTGAGTAGTGAGTGCAGAGTAGGGAGTAGTGAGTGCAGAGTAGTGAGTGCAGAGTAGTGAGTGCAGAGTAGTGAGTAGTGAGTGCAGAGTAGTCAGTGCAGAGTATTCAGTGCAGAGTAGTCAGTAGTGAGTGGGGAGTAGTGAATGCAGAGTAGTGAGTAGTGAGTGCAGAGTAGTGAGTGCAGAGTAGTGAGTAGTGAGTGCAGAGTAGTGAGTGCAAAGTAGTGAGTGCAGAGTAGTGAGTAGTGAGTGCAGAGTAGTGAGTGCAGAGTAGTGAGTAGTGAGTGCAGAGTAGTGAGTGCAGAGTAGTGAGTAGTGAGTGCAGAGTAGTAAGTGCAGAGTAGTAAGTGCAGAGTAGTGAGTGCAGAGTAGTGAGTGCAGAGTAGTGAGTGCAGAGTAGTGAGTGCAGAGTGCAGAGTGAGTGTGCAGAGTGAGTGTGCAGAGTGAGTGTGCAGAGTAGTGAGTGCAGAGTAGTGAGTGCAGAGTAGTGAGTGCAGAGTAGTCAGTAGTGAGTGCAGAGTAGTGAGTAGTGAGTAGTGAGTGCAGAGTAGTGGGTAGTGAGTGGTGAGTGCAGAGTAGTGAGTGCAGAGTAGTGAGTAATGAGTAGTGAGTGCAGAGTAGTGAGTAGTGAGTGCAGAGTAGTGAGTGCAGAGTAGTGAGTAGTGAGTGCAGAGTAGTGAGTGCAGAGTAGTGAGTAGTGAGTGCAGAGTAGTGAGTAGTGAGTGCAGAGTAGTGAGTGCAGAGTAGTGAGTAGTGAGTGCAGAGTAGTGAGCGCAGAGTAGTGAGTAGTGTGTAGTGAGTGCAGAGTAGTGAGTGCAGAGTAGTGAGTGCAGAGTAGTGAGTGCAGAGTAGTGAGTAGTGAGTGCAGAGTAGTGAGTGCAGAGTAGTGAGTGCAGAGTAGTGAGTGCAGGGTGCAGAGTGAGTGTGCAGAGTGAGTGTGCAGAGTGAGTGGGCAGAGTGAGTGTGCAGAGTAGTGAGTGCAGAGTAGTGAGTGCAGAGTAGTGAGTAGTGAGTGCAGAGTAGTGAGTGCAGAGTAGTGAGTGCAGAGTAGTCAGTAGTGAGTGTGGAGTAGGGAGTGCAGAGTAGTGAGTAGTGAGTGCAGAGTAGTGAGTGCAGAGTAGTGAGCAGTGAGTGCAGAGTAGTGAGTGCAGAGTAGTGAGTGCAGAGTAGTGAGTAGTGAGTAGTGAGTGCAGAGTAGTGAGTAATAAGTGCGGAGTAGTGACTGCAGAGTAGTGAGGGCAGAGTAGTGAGTGCAGGGTGCAGAGTGAGTGTGCAGAGTGAGTGTGCAGAGTGAGTGTGCAGAGTAGTGAGTGCAGAGTAGTGTGTGCAGAGTAGTGAGTAGTGAGTGCAGAGTAGTGAGTGCAGAGTAGTGAGTGCAGAGTAGTCAGTAGTGAGTGTGGAGTAGTGAGTAGGGAGTGCAGAGTAGTGAGTAGTGAGTGCAGAGTAGTGAGTGCAGAGTAGTGAGCAGTGAGTGCAGAGTAGTGAGTGCAGAGTAGTGAGTAGTGAGTAGTGAGTGCAGAGTAGTGAGTAGTAAGTGCAGAGGAAGTGAGTAGTGAGTGCAGAGTAGTGAGTGCAGAGTAGTGAGTAGTGAGTGCAGAGTAGTGAGTGCAAAGTAGTGAGTGCAGAGTAGTGAGTAGTGAGTGCAGAGTAGTGAGTGCAGAGTAGTGAGTAGTGAGTGCAGAGTAGTGAGTGCAGAGTAGTGAGTAGTGAGTGCAGAGTAGTGAGTAGGGAGTGCAGAGTAGTGAGTAGTGAGTGCAGAGTAGTGAGTGCAGAGTAGTGAGCAGTGAGTGCAGAGTAGTGAGTGCAGAGTAGTGAGTAGTGAGTAGTGAGTGCAGAGTAGTGAGTAGTAAGTGCAGAGGAAGTGAGTAGTGAGTGCAGAGTAGTGAGTGCAGAGTAGTGAGTAGTGAGTGCAGAGTAGTGAGTGCAAAGTAGTGAGTGCAGAGTAGTGAGTAGTGAGTGCAGAGTAGTGAGTGCAGAGTAGTGAGTAGTGAGTGCAGAGTAGTGAGTGCAGAGTAGTGAGTGCAGAGTAGCGAGTGCAGAGTAGTGAGTAGTGAGTAGTGAGTGCAGAGTAGTGAGTAGTGAGTGCAGAGTAGTGAGTAGTGAGTAGTGAGTGCAGAGTAGTGAGTGCATAGTAGTGAGTAGTGAGTGCAGAGTAGTGAGTGCAGAGTAGTGGGTAGTGAGTAGTGAGTGCTGAGTAGTGAGAAGTGAGTGCAGAGTAGTGAGTAGTAAATAGTGAGTGCAGAGTGTGAGTGTGCAGAGTGAGTGTGCAGAGTGAGTGTGCAGAGTAGTGAGTGCAGAGTAGTGAGTGCCGAGTAGTGAGTGCAGAGTAGTGAGTGCAGAGTAGTGAGTAGTGAGTGCAGAGTAGTGAGTGCAAGGTAGTGAGTAGTGAGTGCAGAGTAGTGAGTAGTGAGTGCAGAGTAGTGAGTGCAGAGTAGTGAGTGCAGAGTAGTGAGTGAAGAGTGAGTGTGCAGAGTGAGTGTGCAGAGTGAGTGTGCAGAGTGAGTGTGCAGAGTGAGTGTGCAGAGTGAGTAGTGAGTAGTGAGTGCAGAGTAGTGAGTGCAGAGTAGTGAGTAGTGAGTGCAGAGTAGTGAGTGCAGAGTAGTGAGTGCAGAGTAGTGAGTGCAGAGTAGTGAGTAGTGAGTGCAGAGTAGTGAGTGCAGAGTAGTGAGTGCAGAGTACAGAGTGAGTGTGCAGAGTGAGTGTGCAGAGTGAGTGTGCAGAGTAGTGAGTGCAGAGTAGTGAGTGCAGAGTAGTGAGTAGTGAGTGCAGAGTAGTGAGTGCAGAGTAGTGAGTGCAGAGTAGTCAGTAGTGAGTGCAGAGTAGTGAGTAGTGAGTAGTGAGTGCAGAGTAGTGTGTAGTGAGTGCAGAGTAGTGAGTGCAGAGTAGTGAGTAATGAGTAGTGAGTAATGAGTAGTGAGTGCAGAGTAGTGAGTAGTGAGTACAGAGTAGTGAGTAGTGAGTGCAGAGTAGTGAGTGCAGAGTAGTGAGTGCAGAGTAGTGAGTAGTGAGTGCAGAGTAGTGAGTGCAGAGTAGTGAGTAGTGAGTGCAGAGTAGTGAGCGCAGAGTAGTGAGTAGTGTGTAGTGACTGCAGAGTAGTGAGTGCAGAGTAGTGAGTGCAGAGTAGTGAGTGCAGAGTAGTGAGTAGTGAGTGCAGAGTAGTGAGTGCAGAGTAGTGAGTGCAGGGTGCAGAGTGAGTGTGCAGAGTGAGTGTGCAGAGTAGTGAGTGCAGAGTAGTGAGTGCAGAGTAGTGAGTAGTGAGTGCAGAGTAGTGAGTAGTGAGTGCAGAGTAGTGAGTGCAGAGTAGTGAGTAGTGAGTGCAGAGTAGTGAGTGAAGAGTAGTGAGTAGTGAGTGCAGAGTAGTGAGTAGTGAGTGCAGAGTAGTGAGTGCAGAGTAGTGAGTAGTGAGCGCAGAGTAGTGAGTGCAGAGTAGTGAGTAGTGAGTAGTGAGTGCAGAGTAGTGAGTGCAGAGTAGTAGTGAGTGCAGAGTAGTGAGTGCAGAGTAGTGAGTAGTGAGTGCAGAGTAGTGAGTGCAGAGTAGTGAGTGCAGAGTAGTGAGTGGTGAGCAGTGAGTGCAGAGTAGTGAGTAGTGAGTGCAGAGTTGTGAGTGCAGAGTAGTGAGTGCAGAGTAGTGGATAGTGAGTAGTGAGTGCAGATTAGTGAGTGCAGAGTAGTGAGTAGTGAGTGCAGAGTAGTGAGTGCAGAGTAGTGAGTGCAGAGTAGTGAGTAGTGAGTGCAGAGTAGTGAGTAGTGAGTGCAGAGTAGTGAGTGCAGAGTAGTGAGTAGTGAGTGCAGAGTAGTGAGTGCAGAGTAGTGAGTGCAGAGTAGTGAGTAGTGAGTGCAGAGTAGTGAGTGCAGAGTAGTGAGTAGTGAGTGCAGAGTAGCGAGTGCAGAGTAGTTAGTAGTGAGTGCAAAGTAGTGAGTAGTGAGTGCAGAGTAGTGAGTGCAGAGTAGTGAGTGTAGAGTAGTGAGTAGTGAGTGCAGAGTAGTGAGTGCAGAGTAGCGGGTAGTGAGTAGTGAGTGCAGAGTAGTGAGTAGTGAGTGCAGAGTAGTGAGGAGTGAGTAGTGAGTGCAGAATAGTGAGTAGTGAGTGCAGAGTAGGGAGTGCAGAGTAGTGAGTAGTGAGTGCAGAGTAGTGAGTGCAGAGTAGTGAGTGGTGAGTAGTGAGTGCAGAGTAGTGAGTGCAGAGTAGTGAGTGCAGAGTAGTGAGTAGTGAGTGCAGAGTAGTGAGTGCAGAGTAGTGAGTGCAGAGTAGTGAGTAGTGAGTGCAGAGTATTGAGTAGTGAGTTCAGAGTAGTGAGTGCAGAGTAGTGAGTGCAGAGTAGTGAGTGCAGAGTAGTGAGTGCAGAGTAGTGAGTGCAGAGTAGTCAGTAGTGAGTGCAGAGTAGTGAGTAGTGAGTGCAGAGTAGTGTGTAGTGAGTGGTGAGTGCAGAGTAGTGAGTGCAGAGTAGTGAGTGCAGAGTAGTGAGTAATGAGTAGTGAGTGCAGAGTAGTGAGTAGTGAGTGCAGAGTAGTGAGTAGTGAGTGCTGAGTAGTGAGTGCAGAGTAGTGAGTAGTGAGTGCAGAGTAGTGAGTGCAGAGTAGTGAGTGCAGAGTAGTGAGTAGTGAGTGCAGAGTAGTGAGTGCAGAGTAGTAAGTAGTGAGTGCAGAGTAGTGAGTAGTGAGTGCAGAGTAGTGAGTGCAAGGTAGTGAGTAGTGAGTGCAGAGTAGGGAGTAGTGAGTGCAGAGTAGTGAGTGCAGAGTAGTGAGTGCAGAGTAGTGAGTAGTGAGTGCAGAGTAGTCAGTGCAGAGTATTCAGTGCAGAGTAGTCAGTAGTGAGTGGGGAGTAGTGAATGCAGAGTAGTGAGTAGTGAGTGCAGAGTAGTGAGTGCAGAGTAGTGAGTAGTGAGTGCAGAGTAGTGAGTGCAGAGTAGTGAGTGCAGAGTAGTGAGTAGTGAGTGCAGAGTAGTGAGTGCAGAGTAGTGAGTAGTGAGTGCAGAGTAGTGAGTGCAGAGTAGTGAGTAGTGAGTGCAGAGTAGTAAGTGCAGAGTAGTAAGTGCAGAGTAGTGAGTGCAGAGTAGTGAGTGCAGAGTAGTGAGTGCAGAGTAGTGAGTGCAGAGTGCAGAGTGAGTGTGCAGAGTGAGTGTGCAGAGTGAGTGTGCAGAGTAGTGAGTGCAGAGTAGTGAGTGCAGAGTAGTGAGTGCAGAGTAGTCAGTAGTGAGTGCAGAGTAGTGAGTAGTGAGTAGTGAGTGCAGAGTAGTGGGTAGTGAGTGGTGAGTGCAGAGTAGTGAGTAATGAGTAGTGAGTAATGAGTAGTGAGTGCAGAGTAGTGAGTAGTGAGTGCAGAGTAGTGAGTGCAGAGTAGTGAGTAGTGAGTGCAGAGTAGTGAGTGCAGAGTAGTGAGTAGTGAGTGCAGAGTAGTGAGTAGTGAGTGCAGAGTAGTGAGTGCAGAGTAGTGAGTAGTGAGTGCAGAGTAGTGAGCGCAGAGTAGTGAGTAGTGTGTAGTGAGTGCAGAGTAGTGAGTGCAGAGTAGTGAGTGCAGAGTGGTGAGTGCAGAGTAGTGAGTAGTGAGTGCAGAGTAGTGAGTGCAGAGTAGTGAGTGCAGAGTAGTGAGTGCAGGGTGCAGAGTGAGTGTGCAGAGTGAGTGTGCAGAGTGAGTGGGCAGAGTGAGTGTGCAGAGTAGTGAGTGCAGAGTAGTGAGTGCAGAGTAGTGAGTAGTGAGTGCAGAGTAGTGAGTGCAGAGTAGTGAGTGCAGAGTAGTCAGTAGTGAGTGTGGAGTAGGGAGTGCAGAGTAGTGAGTAGTGAGTGCAGAGTAGTGAGTAGTGAGTGCAGAGTAGTGAGTGCAGAGTAGTGAGTGCAGAGTAGTGAGTGGTGAGCAGTGAGTGCAGAGTAGTGAGTAGTGAGTGCAGAGTTGTGAGTGCAGAGTAGTGAGTGCAGAGTAGTGGGTAGTGAGTAGTGAGTGCAGATTAGTGAGTGCAGAGTAGTGAGTAGTGAGTGCAGAGTAGTGAGTGCAGAGTAGTGAGTGCAGAGTAGTGAGTAGTGAGTGCAGAGTAGTGAGTAGTGAGTGCAGAGTAGTGAGTGCAGAGTAGTGAGAAGTGAGTGCAGAGTAGTGAGTGCAGAGTAGTGAGTGCAGAGTAGTGAGTAGTGAGTGCAGAGTAGTGAGTGCAGAGTAGTGAGTAGTGAGTGCAGAGTAGCGAGTGCAGAGTAGTTAGTAGTGAGTGCAAAGTAGTGAGTAGTGAGTGCAGAGTAGTGAGTGCAGAGTAGTGAGTGTAGAGTAGTGAGTAGTGAGTGCAGAGTAGTGAGTGCAGAGTAGCGGGTAGTGAGTAGTGAGTGCAGAGTAGTGAGTAGTGAGTGCAGAGTAGTGAGTAGTGAGGAGTGAGTAGTGAGTGCAGAATAGTGAGTAGTGAGTGCAGAGTAGGGAGTGCAGAGTAGTGAGTAGTGAGTGCAGAGTAGTGAGTGCAGAGTAGTGAGTGGTGAGTAGTGAGTGCAGAGTAGTGAGTGCAGAGTAGTGAGTGCAGAGTAGTGAGTAGTGAGTGCAGAGTAGTGAGTGCAGAGTAGTGAGTGCAGAGTAGTGAGTAGTGAGTGCAGAGTATTGAGTAGTGAGTTCAGAGTAGTGAGTGCAGAGTAGTGAGTGCAGAGTAGTGAGTGCAGAGTAGTGAGTGCAGAGTAGTGAGTGCAGAGTAGTCAGTAGTGAGTGCAGAGTAGTGAGTAGTGAGTGCAGAGTAGTGTGTAGTGAGTGGTGAGTGCATAGTAGTGAGTGCAGAGTAGTGAGTGCAGAGTAGTGAGTAATGAGTAGTGAGTGCAGAGTAGTGAGTAGTGAGTGCAGAGTAGTGAGTAGTGAGTGCTGAGTAGTGAGTGCAGAGTAGTGAGTAGTGAGTGCAGAGTAGTGAGTGCAGAGTAGTGAGTGCAGAGTAGTGAGTAGTGAGTGCAGAGTAGTGAGTGCAGAGTAGTAAGTAGTGAGTGCAGAGTAGTGAGTAGTGAGTGCAGAGTAGTGAGTGCAAGGTAGTGAGTAGTGAGTGCAGAGTAGGGAGTAGTGAGTGCAGAGTAGTGAGTGCAGAGTAGTGAGTGCAGAGTAGTGAGTAGTGAGTGCAGAGTAGTCAGTGCACAGTATTCAGTGCAGAGTAGTCAGTAGTGAGTGGGGAGTAGTGAATGCAGAGTAGTGAGTAGTGAGTGCAGAGTAGTGAGTGCAGAGTAGTGAGTAGTGAGTGCAGAGTAGTGAGTGCAGAGTAGTGAGTGCAGAGTAGTGAGTAGTGAGTGCAGAGTAGTGAGTGCAGAGTAGTGAGTAGTGAGTGCAGAGTAGTGAGTGCAGAGTAGTGAGTAGTGAGTGCAGAGTAGTAAGTGCAGAGTAGTAAGTGCAGAGTAGTGAGTGCAGAGTAGTGAGTGCAGAGTAGTGAGTGCAGAGTAGTGAGTGCAGAGTGCAGAGTGAGTGTGCAGAGTGAGTGTGCAGAGTGAGTGTGCAGAGTAGTGAGTGCAGAGTAGTGAGTGCAGAGTAGTGAGTGCAGAGTAGTCAGTAGTGAGTGCAGAGTAGTGAGTAGTGAGTAGTGAGTGCAGAGTAGTGGGTAGTGAGTGGTGAGTGCAGAGTAGTGAGTAATGAGTAGTGAGTAATGAGTAGTGAGTGCAGAGTAGTGAGTAGTGAGTGCAGAGTAGTGAGTGCAGAGTAGTGAGTAGTGAGTGCAGAGTAGTGAGTGCAGAGTAGTGAGTAGTGAGTGCAGAGTAGTGAGTAGTGAGTGCAGAGTAGTGAGTGCAGAGTAGTGAGTAGTGAGTGCAGAGTAGTGAGCGCAGAGTAGTGAGTAGTGTGTAGTGAGTGCAGAGTAGTGAGTGCAGAGTAGTGAGTGCAGAGTAGTGAGTGCAGAGTAGTGAGTAGTGAGTGCAGAGTAGTGAGTGCAGAGTAGTGAGTGCAGAGTAGTGAGTGCAGGGTGCAGAGTGAGTGTGCAGAGTGAGTGTGCAGAGTGAGTGGGCAGAGTGAGTGTGCAGAGTAGTGAGTGCAGAGTAGTGAGTGCAGAGTAGTGAGTAGTGAGTGCAGAGTAGTGAGTGCAGAGTAGTGAGTGCAGAGTAGTCAGTAGTGAGTGTGGAGTAGGGAGTGCAGAGTAGTGAGTAGTGAGTGCAGAGTAGTGAGTGCAGAGTAGTGAGCAGTGAGTGCAGAGTAGTGAGTGCAGAGTAGTGAGTGCATAGTAGTGAGTAGTGAGTAGTGAGTGCAGAGTAGTGAGTAATAAGTGCGGAGTAGTGACTGCAGAGTAGTGAGGGCAGAGTAGTGAGTGCAGGGTGCAGAGTGAGTGTGCAGAGTGAGTGTGCAGAGTGAGTGTGCAGAGTAGTGAGTGCAGAGTAGTGTGTGCAGAGTAGTGAGTAGTGAGTGCAGAGTAGTGAGTGCAGAGTAGTGAGTGCAGAGTAGTCAGTAGTGAGTGTGGAGTAGTGAGTAGGGAGTGCAGAGTAGTGAGTAGTGAGTGCAGAGTAGTGAGTGCAGAGTAGTGAGCAGTGAGTGCAGAGTAGTGAGTGCAGAGTAGTGAGTAGTGAGTAGTGAGTGCAGAGTAGTGAGTAGTAAGTGCAGAGGAAGTGAGTAGTGAGTGCAGAGTAGTGAGTGCAGAGTAGTGAGTAGTGAGTGCAGAGTAGTGAGTGCAGAGTAGGGAGTAGTGAGTGCAGAGTAGTGAGTGCAGAGTAGTGAGTGCAGAGTAGCGAGTGCAGAGTAGTGAGTAGTGAGTAGTGAGTGCAGAGTAGTGAGTAGTGAGTGCAGAGTAGTGAGTAGTGAGTAGTGAGTGCAGAGTAGTGAGTGCATAGTAGTGAGTAGTGAGTGCAGAGTAGTGAGTGCAGAGTAGTGGGTAGTGAGTAGTGAGTGCTGAGTAGTGAGAAGTGAGTGCAGAGTAGTGAGTAGTGAATAGTGAGTGCAGAGTGTGAGTGTGCAGAGTGAGTGTGCAGAGTGAGTGTGCAGAGTAGTGAGTGCAGAGTAGTGAGTGCCGAGTAGTGAGTGCAGAGTAGTGAGTGCAGAGTAGTGAGTAGTGAGTGCAGAGTAGTGAGTGCAAGGTAGTGAGTAGTGAGTGCAGAGTAGTGAGTAGTGAGTGCAGAGTAGTGAGTGCAGAGTAGTGAGTGCAGAGTAGTGAGTGAAGAGTGAGTGTGCCGAGTGAGTGTGCAGAGTGAGTGTGCAGAGTGAGTGTGCAGAGTGAGTGTGCAGAGTGAGTGTGCAGAGTGAGTAGTGAGTAGTGAGTGCAGAGTAGTGAGTGCAGAGTAGTGAGTAGTGAGTGCAGAGTAGTGAGTGCAGAGTAGTGAGTGCAGAGTAGTGAGTGCAGAGTAGTGAGTAGTGAGTGCAGAGTAGTGAGTGCAGAGTAGTGAGTAGTGAGTGCAGAGTAGTGAGTAGTGAGTGCAGAGTAGTGAGTGCAGAGTAGTGAGTAGTGAGTGCAGAGTAGTGAGTGCAGAGTAGTGAGTGCAGAGTACAGAGTGAGTGTGCAGAGTGAGTGTGCAGAGTGAGTGTGCAGAGTAGTGAGTGCAGAGTAGTGAGTGCAGAGTAGTGAGTAGTGAGTGCAGAGTAGTGAGTGCAGAGTAGTGAGTGCAGAGTAGTCAGTAGTGAGTGCAGAGTAGTGAGTAGTGAGTAGTGAGTGCAGAGTAGTGTGTAGTGAGTGCAGAGTAGTGAGTGCAGAGTAGTGAGTAATGAGTAGTGAGTGCAGAGTAGTGAGTAGTGAGTACAGAGTAGTGAGTAGTGAGTGCAGAGTAGTGAGTGCAGAGTAGTGAGTGCAGAGTAGTGAGTGCAGAGTAGTGAGTAGTGAGTGCAGAGTAGTGAGTGCAGAGTAGTGAGTAGTGAGTGCAGAGTAGTGAGCGCAGAGTAGTGAGTAGTGTGTAGTGACTGCAGAGTAGTGAGTGCAGAGTAGTGAGTGCAGAGTAGTGAGTGCAGAGTAGTGAGTAGTGAGTGCAGAGTAGTGAGTGCAGAGTAGTGAGTGCAGGGTGCAGAGTGAGTATGCAGAGTGAGTGTGCAGATTGAGTGTGCAGAGTGAGTGTGCAGAGTAGTGAGTGCAGAGTAGTGAGTGCAGAGTAGTGAGTAGTGAGTGCAGAGTAGTGAGTAGTGAGTGCAGAGTAGTGAGTGCAGAGTAGTGAGTAGTGAGTGCAGAGTAGTGAGTGAAGAGTAGTGAGTAGTGAGTGCAGAGTAGTGAGTAGTGAGTGCAGAGTAGTGAGTGCAGAGTAGTGAGTAGTGAGCGCAGAGTAGTGAGTGCAGAGTAGTGAGTAGTGTGTAGTGAGTGCAGAGTAGTGAGTGCAGAGTAGTGAGTGCAGAGTAGTGAGTGCAGAGTAGTGAGTAGTGAGTGCAGAGTAGTGAGTGCAGAGTAGTGAGTGCAGAGTAGTGAGTGCAGGGTGCAGAGTGAGTGTGCAGAGTGAGTGTGCAGAGTGAGTGTGCAGAGTGAGTGTGCAGAGTAGTGAGTGCAGAGTAGTGAGTGCAGAGTAGTGAGTGCAAGGTAGTGAGTAGTGAGTGCAGAGTAGGGAGTAGTGAGTGCAGAGTAGTGAGTGCAGAGTAGTGAGTGCAGAGTAGTGAGCAGTGAGTGCAGAGTAGTCAGTGCAGAGTATTCAGTGCAGAGTAGTCAGTAGTGAGTGGGGAGTAGTGAATGCAGAGTAGTGAGTAGTGAGTGCAGAGTAGTGAGTGCAGAGTAGTGAGTAGTGAGTGCAGAGTAGTGAGTGCAGAGTAGTGAGTGCAGAGTAGTGAGTAGTGAGTGCAGAGTAGTGAGTGCAGAGTAGTGAGTAGTGAGTGCAGAGTAGTGAGTGCAGAGTAGTGAGTAGTGAGTGCAGAGTAGTGAGTGCAGAGTAGTGAGTGCAGAGTAGTGAGTAGTGATTGCAGAGTAGTGAGTGCAGAGTAGTGAGTGCAGAGTGCAGAGTGAGTGTGCAGAGTGAGTGTGCAGAGTGAGTGTGCAGAGTAGTGAGTGCAGAGTAGTGAGTGCAGAGTAGTGAGTGCAGAGTAGTGAGTGCAGAGTAGTCAGTAGTGAGTGCAGAGTAGTGAGTAGTGAGTAGTGAGTGCAGAGTAATGTGTAGTGAGTGGTGAGTGCAGAGTAGTGAGTGCAGAGTAGTGAGTGCAGAGTAGTGAGTAATGAGTAGTGAGTGCAGAGTAGTGAGTAGTGAGTGCAGAGTAGTGAGTAGTGAGTGCAGAGTAGTGAGTGCAGAGTAGTGAGTAGTGAGTGCAGAGTAGTGAGTGCAGAGTAGTGAGTAGTGAGTGCAGAGTAGTGAGTAGTGAGTGCA
The DNA here is from genome assembly GCF_964261635.1 of Lissotriton helveticus. Taxonomy (NCBI): domain Eukaryota; kingdom Metazoa; phylum Chordata; class Amphibia; order Caudata; family Salamandridae; genus Lissotriton; species Lissotriton helveticus. The sequence goes on from NC_136065.1 coordinate 1,740,021,983, forward strand.
GAGTAGTGAGTGCAGAGTAGTGAGTAATGAGCGCAGAGTAGTGAGCGCAGAGTAGTGAGTAGTGTGTAGTGAGTGCAGAGTAGTGAGTGCAGAGTAGTGAGTGCAGAGTAGTGAGTAGTGAGTGCAGAGTAGTGAGTGCAGAGTAGTGAGTGCAGGGTGCAGAGTGAGTGTGCAGAGTGAGTGTGCAGAGTGAGTGTGCAGAGTGAGTGTGCAGAGTAGTGAGTGCAGAGTAGTGAGTGCAGAGTAGTGAGTGCAGAGTAGTGAGTGCAGAGTAGTGAGTGCAGAGTAGTCAGTAGTGAGTGTGGAGTAGGGAGTAGGGAGTGCAGAGTAGTGAGTGCAGAGTAGTGAGTGCAGAGTAGTGAGCAGTGAGTGCAGAGTAGTGAGTGCAGAGTAGTGAGTAGTGAGTAGTGAGTGCAGAGTAGTGAGTAGTAAGTGCGGAGTAGTGAGTGCAGAGTAGTGAGTGCAGAGTAGTGAGTGCAGGGTGCAGAGTGAGTGTGCAGAGTAGTGAGTGCAGAGTAGTGAGTGCAGAGTAGTGAGTAGTGAGTGCAGAGTAGTGAGTGCAGAGTAGTGAGTGCAGAGTAGTGAGTGCAGAGTAGTCAGTAGTGAGTGTGGAGTAGTGAGTAGGGAGTGCAGAGTAGTGAGTAGTGAGTGCAGAGTAGTGAGTGCAGAGTAGTGAGCAGTGAGTGCAGAGTAGTGAGTGCAGAGTAGTGAGTGCAGAGTAGTGAGTAGTGAGTGCAGAGTAGTGAGTAGTAAGTGCAGAGTAGTGAGTAGTGAGTGCAGAGTAGTGAGTGCAGAGTAGTGAGTGCAGAGTAGTCAGTAGTGAGTGCAGAGTAGTGAGTAGTGAGTAGTGAGTGCAGAGTAGTGTGTAGTGAGTGCAGAGTAGTGAGTGCAGAGTAGTGAGTAATGAGTAGTGAGTGCAGAGTAGTGAGTAGTGAGTACAGAGTAGTGAGTAGTGAGTGCAGAGTAGTGAGTGCAGAGTAGTGAGTGCAGAGTAGTGAGTGCAGAGTAGTGAGTAGTGAGTGCAGAGTAGTGAGTGCAGAGTAGTGAGTAGTGAGTGCAGAGTAGTGAGCGCAGAGTAGTGAGTAGTGTGTAGTGACTGCAGAGTAGTGAGTGCAGAGTAGTGAGTGCAGAGTAGTGAGTGCAGAGTAGTGAGTAGTGAGTGCAGAGTAGTGAGTGCAGAGTAGTGAGTGCAGGGTGCAGAGTGAGTATGCAGAGTGAGTGTGCAGATTGAGTGTGCAGAGTGAGTGTGCAGAGTAGTGAGTGCAGAGTAGTGAGTGCAGAGTAGTGAGTAGTGAGTGCAGAGTAGTGAGTAGTGAGTGCAGAGTAGTGAGTGCAGAGTAGTGAGTAGTGAGTGCAGAGTAGTGAGTGAAGAGTAGTGAGTAGTGAGTGCAGAGTAGTGAGTAGTGAGTGCAGAGTAGTGAGTGCAGAGTAGTGAGTAGTGAGCGCAGAGTAGTGAGTGCAGAGTAGTGAGTAGTGTGTAGTGAGTGCAGAGTAGTGAGTGCAGAGTAGTGAGTGCAGAGTAGTGAGTGCAGAGTAGTGAGTAGTGAGTGCAGAGTAGTGAGTGCAGAGTAGTGAGTGCAGAGTAGTGAGTGCAGGGTGCAGAGTGAGTGTGCAGAGTGAGTGTGCAGAGTGAGTGTGCAGAGTGAGTGTGCAGAGTAGTGAGTGCAGAGTAGTGAGTGCAGAGTAGTGAGTGCAAGGTAGTGAGTAGTGAGTGCAGAGTAGGGAGTAGTGAGTGCAGAGTAGTGAGTGCAGAGTAGTGAGTGCAGAGTAGTGAGCAGTGAGTGCAGAGTAGTCAGTGCAGAGTATTCAGTGCAGAGTAGTCAGTAGTGAGTGGGGAGTAGTGAATGCAGAGTAGTGAGTAGTGAGTGCAGAGTAGTGAGTGCAGAGTAGTGAGTAGTGAGTGCAGAGTAGTGAGTGCAGAGTAGTGAGTGCAGAGTAGTGAGTAGTGAGTGCAGAGTAGTGAGTGCAGAGTAGTGAGTAGTGAGTGCAGAGTAGTGAGTGCAGAGTAGTGAGTAGTGAGTGCAGAGTAGTGAGTGCAGAGTAGTGAGTGCAGAGTAGTGAGTAGTGATTGCAGAGTAGTGAGTGCAGAGTAGTGAGTGCAGAGTGCAGAGTGAGTGTGCAGAGTGAGTGTGCAGAGTGAGTGTGCAGAGTAGTGAGTGCAGAGTAGTGAGTGCAGAGTAGTGAGTGCAGAGTAGTGAGTGCAGAGTAGTCAGTAGTGAGTGCAGAGTAGTGAGTAGTGAGTAGTGAGTGCAGAGTAATGTGTAGTGAGTGGTGAGTGCAGAGTAGTGAGTGCAGAGTAGTGAGTGCAGAGTAGTGAGTAATGAGTAGTGAGTGCAGAGTAGTGAGTAGTGAGTGCAGAGTAGTGAGTAGTGAGTGCAGAGTAGTGAGTGCAGAGTAGTGAGTAGTGAGTGCAGAGTAGTGAGTGCAGAGTAGTGAGTAGTGAGTGCAGAGTAGTGAGTAGTGAGTGCAGAGTAGTGAGTGCAGAGTAGTGAGTAATGAGCGCAGAGTAGTGAGCGCAGAGTAGTGAGTAGTGTGTAGTGAGTGCAGAGTAGTGAGTGCAGAGTAGTGAGTGCAGAGTAGTGAGTGCAGAGTAGTGAGTAGTGAGTGCAGAGTAGTGAGTGCAGAGTAGTGAGTGCAGGGTGCAGAGTGAGTGTGCAGAGTGAGTGTGCAGAGTGAGTGTGCAGAGTGAGTGTGCAGAGTAGTGAGTGCAGAGTAGTGAGTGCAGAGTAGTGAGTGCAGAGTAGTGAGTGCAGAGTAGTGAGTGCAGAGTAGTCAGTAGTGAGTGTGGAGTAGGGAGTAGGGAGTGCAGAGTAGTGAGTGCAGAGTAGTGAGTGCAGAGTAGTGAGCAGTGAGTGCAGAGTAGTGAGTGCAGAGTAGTGAGTAGTGAGTAGTGAGTGCAGAGTAGTGAGTAGTAAGTGCGGAGTAGTGAGTGCAGAGTAGTGAGTGCAGAGTAGTGAGTGCAGGGTGCAGAGTGAGTGTGCAGAGTAGTGAGTGCAGAGTAGTGAGTGCAGAGTAGTGAGTAGTGAGTGCAGAGTAGTGAGTGCAGAGTAGTGAGTGCAGAGTAGTGAGTGCAGAGTAGTCAGTAGTGAGTGTGGAGTAGTGAGTAGGGAGTGCAGAGTAGTGAGTAGTGAGTGCAGAGTAGTGAGTGCAGAGTAGTGAGCAGTGAGTGCAGAGTAGTGAGTGCAGAGTAGTGAGTGCAGAGTAGTGAGTAGTGAGTGCAGAGTAGTGAGTAGTAAGTGCAGAGGAAGTGAGTAGTGAGTGCAGAGTAGTGAGTGCAGAGTAGTGAGTAGTGAGTGCAGAGTAGTGAGTGCAGAGTAGTGAGTGCAGAGTAGTGAGTGCAGAGTAGTCAGTAGTGAGTGTGGAGTAGTGAGTAGGGAGTGCAGAGTAGTGAGTAGTGAGTGCAGAGTAGTGAGTGCAGAGTAGTGAGCAGTGAGTGCAGAGTAGTGAGTGCAGAGTAGTGAGTGCAGAGTAGTGAGTAGTGAGTGCAGAGTAGTGAGTAGTAAGTGCAGAGGAAGTGAGTAGTGAGTGCAGAGTAGTGAGTGCAGAGTAGTGAGTAGTGAGTGCAGAGTAGTGAGTGCAGAGTAGGGAGTAGTGAGTGCAGAGTAGTGAGTGCAGAGTAGTGAGTTCAGAGTAACGAGTGCAGAGTAGTGAGTAGTGAGTAGTGAGTGCAGAGAAGTGAGTAGTGAGTGCAGAGTAGTGAGTAGTGAGTAGTGAGTGCAGAGTAGTGAGTGCATAGTAGTGAGTAGTGAGTGCAGAGTAGTGAGTGCAGAGTAGTGGGTAGTGAGTAGTGAGTGCTGAGTAGTGAGTAGTGAGTGCAGAGTAGTGAGTAGTGAATAGTGAGTGCAGAGTGTGAGTGTGCAGAGTGAGTGTGCAGAGTGAGTGTGCAGAGTGAGTGTGCAGAGTAGTGAGTGCAGAGTAGTGAGTGCAGAGTAGTGAGTGCAGAGTAGTGAGTGCAGAACAGTGAGTAGTGAGTGCAGAGTAGTGAGTAGTGAGTGCAGAGTAGTGAGTGCAAGGTAGTGAGTAGTGAGTGCAGAGTAGTGAGTAGTGAGTGCAGAGTAGTGAGTGCAGAGTAGTGAGTGCAGAGTAGTGAGTGAAGAGTGAGTGTGCAGAGTGAGTGTGCAGAGTGAGTGTGCAGAGTGAGTGTGCAGAGTAGTGAGTGCAGAGTAGTGAGTAGTGAGTGCAGAGTAGTCAGTGCAGAGTAGTCAGTGCAGAGTAGTCAGTGGTGAGTGCGGAGTAGTGAGTGCAGAGTAGTGAGTAGTGAGTGCAGAGTAGTGAGTGCAGAGTAGTGAGTGCAGAGTAGTGAGTAGTGAGTGCAGAGTAGTGAGTGCAGAGTAGTGAGTAGTGAGTGCAGAGTAGTGAGTGCAGAGTAGTGAGTGCAGAGTAGTGAGTAGTGAGTGCAGAGTAGTGAGTAGTGAGTGCAGAGTAGTGAGTGCAGAGTAGTGAGTAGTGAGTGCAGAGTAGTGAGTGCAGAGTAGTGAGTAGTGAGTGCAGAGTAGCGAGTGCAGAGTAGTGAGTAGTGAGTGCAAAGTAGTGAGTAGTGAGTGCAGAGTAGTGAGTAGTGAGTGCAGAGTAGTGAGTGCAGAGTCGTGAGTAGTGAGTGCAGAGTAGTGGGTAGTGAGTGCAGAGTAGTGAGTAGTGAGTGCAGAGTAGTGAGTAGTGAGTGCAGAGTAGTGAGTAGTGAGTGCAGAGTAGGGAGTGCAGAGTAGTGAGTAGTGAGTGCAGAGTAGTAGTGAGTGCAGAGTAGTGAGTGCAGAGTAGTGAGTGCAGAGTAGTGAGTGGTGAGTAGTGAGTGCAGAGTAGTGAGTAGTGAGTGCAGAGTAGTGAGTGCAGAGTAGTGAGTAGTGAGTGCAGAGTAGTGAGTGCAGAGTAGTGAGTGCAGAGTAGTGATTAGTGAGTGCAGAGTAGTGAGTAGTGAGTGCAGAGTAGTGAGTGCAGAGTAGTGAGTAGTGAGTGCAGAGTAGTGAGTAGTGAGTGCAGAGTAGTGAGTGCAGAGTAGTGAGTGCAGAGTGAGTGTGCAGAGTGAGTGTGCAGAGTGAGTGTGCAGAGTGAGTGTGCAGAGTGAGTGTGCAGAGTAGTGAGTGCAGAGTAGTGAGTGCAGAGTAGTGAGTAGTGAGTGCAGAGTAGTGAGTGCAGAGTAGTGAGTGCAGAGTAGTCAGTAGTGAGTGCAGAGTAGTGAGTGCAGAGTAGTGAGTAGTGAGTGGTGAGTGCAGAGTAGTGAGTGCATAGTAGTGAGTGCAGAGTAGTGAGTAGTGAGTAGTGAGTGCAGAGTAGTGAGTAGTGAGTAGTAAGTAGTGAGTGCAGAGTAGTGAGTGCAGAGTAGTGAGTAGTGAGTGCAGAGTAGTGAGTGCAGAGTAGTGAGTAGTGAGTGCAGAGTAGTGTGTAGTGAGTGCAGAGTAGTGAGTAGTGAGTGCATAGTAGTGAGCGCAGAGTAGTGAGTAGTGTGTAGGGAGTGCAGAGTAGTGAGTAGTGAGTAGTGATTGCAGAGTAGTGAGTGCATAGTAGTGAATAGTGAGTGCAGAGTAGTGAGTGCAGATTAGTGGGTAGTGAGTAGGGAGTGCAGAGTAGTGAGTAGTGAGTGCAGAGTAGTGAGTGCAGAGTAGTGAGTGCAGAGTAGTGAGTGCAGAGTAGTGAGTAGTGAGTGCAGAGTAGTGAGTGCAGAGTAGTGAGTAGTGAGTGCAGAGTAGTGAGTGCAGAGTAGTGAGTGCAGAGTAGTGAGTGGTGAGCAGTGAGTGCAGAGTAGTGAGTAGTAAGTGCAGAGTTGTGAGTGCAGAGTAGTGAGTGCAGAGTAGTGGGTAGTGAGTAGTGAGTGCAGATTAGTGAGTGCAGAGTAGTGAGTAGTGAGTGCAGAGTAGTGAGTGCAGAGTAGTGAGTGCAGAGTAGTGAGTAGTGAGTGCAGAGTAGTGAGTAGTGAGTGCAGAGTAGTGAGTGCAGAGTAGTGAGTAGTGAGTGCAGAGTAGTGAGTGCAGAGTAGTGAGTGCAGAGTAGTGAGTAGTGAGTGCAGAGTAGTGAGTGCAGAGTAGTGAGTAGTGAGTGCAGAGTAGCGAGTGCAGAGTAGTTAGTAGTGAGTGCAAAGTAGTGAGTAGTGAGTGCAGAGTAGTGAGTGCAGAGTAGTGAGTGTAGAGTAGTGAGTAGTGAGTGCAGAGTAGTGAGTGCAGAGTAGCGGGTAGTGAGTAGTGAGTGCAGAGTAGTGAGTAGTGAGTGCAGAGTAGTGAGTAGTGAGTGCAGAGTAGCGAGTGCAGAGTAGTTAGTAGTGAGTGCAAAGTAGTGAGTAGTGAGTGCAGAGTAGTGAGTGCAGAGTAGTGAGTGTAGAGTAGTGAGTAGTGAGTGCAGAGTAGTGAGTGCAGAGTAGCGGGTAGTGAGTAGTGAGTGTAGAGTAGTGAGTAGTGAGTGCAGAGTAGTGAGTGCAGAGTAGCGGGTAGTGAGTAGTGAGTGCAGAGTAGTGAGTAGTGAGTGCAGAGTAGTGAGTAGTGAGGAGTGAGTAGTGAGTGCAGAATAGTGAGTAGTGAGTGCAGAGTAGGGAGTGCAGAGTAGTGAGTAGTGAGTGCAGAGTAGTGAGTGCAGAGTAGTGAGTGGTGAGTAGTGAGTGCAGAGTAGTGAGTTCAGAGTAGTGAGTGCAGAGTAGTGAGTAGTGAGTGCAGAGTAGTGAGTGCAGAGTAGTGAGTGCAGAGTAGTGAGTAGTGAGTGCAGAGTATTGAGTAGTGAGTTCAGAGTAGTGAGTGCAGAGTAGTGAGTGCAGAGTAGTGAGTGCAGAGTAGTGAGTGCAGAGTAGTCAGTAGTGAGTGCAGAGTAGTGAGTAGTGAGTGCAGAGTAGTGTGTAGTGAGTGGTGAGTGCAGAGTAGTGAGTGCAGAGTAGTGAGTAATGAGTAGTGAGTAATGAGTAGTGAGTGCAGAGTAGTGAGTAGTGAGTGCAGAGTAGTGAGTAGTGAGTGCTGAGTAGTGAGTGCAGAGTAGTGAGTAGTGAGTGCAGAGTAGTGAGTGCAGAGTAGTGAGTGCAGAGTAGTGAGTAGTGAGTGCAGAGTAGTGAGTGCAGAGTAGTGAGTAGTGAGTGCAGAGTAGTGAGTAGTGAGTGCAGAGTAGTGAGTGCAAGGTAGTGAGTAGTGAGTGCAGAGTAGGGAGTAGTGAGTGCAGAGTAGTGAGTGCAGAGTAGTGAGTGCAGAGTAGTGAGTAGTGAGTGCAGAGTAGTCAGTGCAGAGTATTCAGTGCAGAGTAGTCAGTAGTGAGTGGGGAGTAGTGAATGCAGAGTAGTGAGTAGTGAGTGCAGAGTAGTGAGTGCAGAGTAGTGAGTAGTGAGTGCAGAGTAGTGAGTGCAGAGTAGTGAGTGCAGAGTAGTGAGTAGTGAGTGCAGAGTAGTGAGTGCAGAGTAGTGAGTAGTGAGTGCAGAGTAGTGAGTGCAGAGTAGTGAGTAGTGAGTGCAGAGTAGTAAGTGCAGAGTAGTAAGTGCAGAGTAGTGAGTGCAGAGTAGTGAGTGCAGAGTAGTGAGTGCAGAGTAGTGAGTGCAGAGTGCAGAGTGAGTGTGCAGAGTGAGTGTGCAGAGTGAGTGTGCAGAGTAGTGAGTGCAGAGTAGTGAGTGCAGAGTAGTGAGTGCAGAGTAGTGAGTGCAGAGTAGTCAGTAGTGAGTGCAGAGTAGTGAGTAGTGAGTAGTGAGTGCAGAGTAGTGGGTAGTGAGTGGTGAGTGCAGAGTAGTGAGTAATGAGTAGTGAGTAATGAGTAGTGAGTGCAGAGTAGTGAGTAGTGAGTGCAGAGTAGTGAGTAGTGAGTGCAGAGTAGTGAGTGCAGAGTAGTGAGTAGTGAGTGCAGAGTAGTGAGTAGTGAGTGCAGAGTAGTGAGTGCAGAGTAGTGAGTAGTGAGTGCAGAGTAGTGAGCGCAGAGTAGTGAGTAGTGTGTAGTGAGTGCAGAGTAGTGAGTGCAGAGTAGTGAGTGCAGAGTAGTGAGTGCAGAGTAGTGAGTAGTGAGTGCAGAGTAGTGAGTGCAGAGTAGTGAGTGCAGAGTAGTGAGTGCAGGGTGCAGAGTGAGTGTGCAGAGTGAGTGTGCAGAGTGAGTGTGCAGAGTGAGTGTGCAGAGTAGTGAGTGCAGAGTAGTGAGTGCAGAGTAGTGAGTAGTGAGTGCAGAGTAGTGAGTGCAGAGTAGTGAGTGCAGAGTAGTCAGTAGTGAGTGTGGAGTAGGGAGTGCAGAGTAGTGAGTGCAGAGTAGTGAGTGCAGAGTAGTGAGCAGTGAGTGCAGAGTAGTGAGTGCAGAGTAGTGAGTGCAGAGTAGTGAGTAGTGAGTAGTGAGTGCAGAGTAGTGAGTAGTAAGTGCGGAGTAGTGACTGCAGAGTAGTGAGGGCAGAGTAGTGAGTGCAGGGTGCAGAGTGAGTGTGCAGAGTGAGTGTGCAGAGTGAGTGTGCAGAGTGAGTGTGCAGAGTAGTGAGTGCAGAGTAGTGTGTGCAGAGTAGTGAGTAGTGAGTGCAGAGTAGTGAGTGCAGAGTAGTGAGTGCAGAGTAGTCAGTAGTGAGTGTGGAGTAGTGAGTAGGGAGTGCAGAGTAGTGAGTAGTGAGTGCAGAGTAGTGAGTGCAGAGTAGTGAGCAGTGAGTGCAGAGTAGTGAGTGCAGAGTAGTGAGTGCAGAGTAGCGAGTGCAGAGTAGTGAGTAGTGAGTAGTGAGTGCAGAGTAGTGAGTAGTGAGTGCAGAGTAGTGAGTAGTGAGTAGTGAGTGCAGAGTAGTGAGTGCATAGTAGTGAGTAGTGAGTGCAGAGTAGTGAGTGCAGAGTAGTGGGTAGTGAGTAGTGAGTGCTGAGTAGTGAGAAGTGAGTGCAGAGTAGTGAGTAGTGAATAGTGAGTGCAGAGTGTGAGTGTGCAGAGTGAGTGTGCAGAGTGAGTGTGCAGAGTAGTGAGTGCAGAGTAGTGAGTGCAGAGTAGTGAGTGCAGAGTAGTGAGTGCAGAGTAGTGAGTAGTGAGTGCAGAGTAGTGAGTGCAAGGTAGTGAGTAGTGAGTGCAGAGTAGTGAGTAGTGAGTGCAGAGTAGTGAGTGCAGAGTAGTGAGTGCAGAGTAGTGAGTGAAGAGTGAGTGTGCAGAGTGAGTGTGCAGAGTGAGTGTGCAGAGTGAGTGTGCAGAGTAGTGAGTGCAGAGTAGTGAGTGCAGAGTAGTGAGTAGTGAGTGCAGAGTAGTCAGTGCAGAGTAGTCAGTGCAGAGTAGTCAGTAGTGAGTGCGGAGTAGTGAGTGCAGAGTAGTGAGTAGTGAGTGCAGAGTAGTGAGTGCAGAGTAGTGAGTGCAGAGTAGTGAGTATTGAGTGCAGAGTAGTGAGTGCAGAGTAGTGAGTAGGGAGTGCAGAGTAGTGAGTAGTGAGTAGTGAGTGCAGAGTAGTGAGTGCAGAGTAGTGAGAAGTGAGTGCAGAGTAGTGAGTGCAGAGTAGTGAGTGCAGAGTAGTGAGAAGTGAGTGCAGAGTAGTGAGTGCAGAGTAGTGAGTGCAGGGTGCAGAGTGAGTGTGCAGAGTGAGTGTGCAGAGTGAGTGTGCAGAGTGAGTGTGCAGAGTAGTGAGTGCAGAGTAGTGAGTGCAGAGTAGTGAGTAGTGAGTGCAGAGTAGTGAGTGCAGAGTAGTGAGTGCAGAGTAGTCAGTAGTGAGTGTGGAGTAGGGAGTGCAGAGTAGTGAGTAGTGAGTGCAGAGTAGTGAGTGCAGAGTAGTGAGCAGTGAGTGCAGAGTAGTGAGTGCAGAGTAGTGAGTGCAGAGTAGTGAGTAGTGAGTAGTGAGTGCAGAGTAGTGAGTAGTAAGTGCGGAGTAGTGACTGCAGAGTAGTGAGGGCAGAGTAGTGAGTGCAGGGTGCAGAGTGAGTGTGCAGAGTGAGTGTGCAGAGTGAGTGTGCAGAGTGAGTGTGCAGAGTAGTGAGTGCAGAGTAGTGTGTGCAGAGTAGTGAGTAGTGAGTGCAGAGTAGTGAGTGCAGAGTAGTGAGTGCAGAGTAGTCAGTAGTGAGTGTGGAGTAGTGAGTAGGGAGTGCAGAGTAGTGAGTAGTGAGTGCAGAGTAGTGAGTGCAGAGTAGTGAGCAGTGAGTGCAGAGTAGTGAGTGCAGAGTAGTGAGTAGTGAGTGCAGAGTAGTGAGTAGTAAGTGCAGAGGAAGTGAGTAGTGAGTGCAGAGTAGTGAGTGCAGAGTAGTGAGTAGTGAGTGCAGAGTAGTGAGTGCAGAGTAGGGAGTAGTGAGTGCAGAGTAGTGAGTGCAGAGTAGTGAGTGCAGAGTAGCGAGTGCAGAGTAGTGAGTAGTGAGTAGTGAGTGCAGAGTAGTGAGTAGTGAGTGCAGAGTAGTGAGTAGTGAGTAGTGAGTGCAGAGTAGTGAGTGCATAGTAGTGAGTAGTGAGTGCAGAGTAGTGAGTGCAGAGTAGTGGGTAGTGAGTAGTGAGTGCTGAGTAGTGAGAAGTGAGTGCAGAGTAGTGAGTAGTGAATAGTGAGTGCAGAGTGTGAGTGTGCAGAGTGAGTGTGCAGAGTGAGTGTGCAGAGTAGTGAGTGCAGAGTAGTGAGTGCAGAGTAGTGAGTGCAGAGTAGTGAGTGCAGAGTAGTGAGTAGTGAGTGCAGAGTAGTGAGTGCAAGGTAGTGAGTAGTGAGTGCAGAGTAGTGAGTAGTGAGTGCAGAGTAGTGAGTGCAGAGTAGTGAGTGCAGAGTAGTGAGTGAAGAGTGAGTGTGCAGAGTGAGTGTGCAGAGTGAGTGTGCAGAGTGAGTGTGCAGAGTAGTGAGTGCAGAGTAGTGAGTGCAGAGTAGTGAGTAGTGAGTGCAGAGTAGTCAGTGCAGAGTAGTCAGTGCAGAGTAGTCAGTAGTGAGTGCGGAGTAGTGAGTGCAGAGTAGTGAGTAGTGAGTGCAGAATAGTGAGTGCAGAGTAGTGAGTGCAGAGTAGTGAGTATTGAGTGCAGAGTAGTGAGTGCAGAGTAGTGAGTAGGGAGTGCAGAGTAGTGAGTAGTGAGTAGTGAGTGCAGAGTAGTGAGTGCAGAGTAGTGAGAAGTGAGTGCAGAGTAGTGAGTGCAGAGTAGTGAGTGCAGAGTAGTGAGAAGTGAGTGCAGAGTAGTGAGTGCAGAGTAGTGAGTGCAGACTAGTGAGTAGTGAGTGCAGAGTAGTGAGTAGTAAGTGCAGAGGAAGTGAGTAGTGAGTGCAGAGTAGTGAGTGCAGAGTAGTGAGTAGTGAGTGCAGAGTAGTCAGTAGTGAGTGTGGAGTAGTGAGTAGGGAGTGCAGAGTAGTGAGTAGTGAGTGCAGAGTAGTGAGTGCAGAGTAGTGGGCAGTGAGTGCAGAGTAGTGAGTGCAGAGTAGTGAGTGCAGACTAGTGAGTAGTGAGTGCAGAGTAGAGAGTAGTAATTGCAGAGGAAGTGAGTAGTGAGTGCAGAGTAGTGAGTGCAGAGTAGTGAGTAGTGAGTGCAGAGTAGTGAGTGCAGAGTACTGAGTAGTGAGTGCAGAGTAGTGAGTAGTGAGTGCAGAGTAGTGAGTGCAGAGTAGCGAGTGCAGAGTAGTGAGTAGTGAGTAGTGAGTGCAGAGTAGTGAGTGCATAGTAGTGAGTAGTGAGTGTAGAGTAGTGAGTGCAGAGTAGTGGGTAGTGAGTAGTGAGTGCAGAGTAGTGAGTAGTGAGTGCAGAGTAGTGAGTAGTGAGTAGTGAGTGCAGAGTAGTGAGTGCAGAGTGTGAGTGTGCAGAGTGCAGAGTGTGCAGAGTGAGTGTGCAGAGTGAGTGTGCAGAGTGAGTGTGCAGAGTAGTGAGTGCAGAGTAGTGAGTGCAGAGTAGTGAGTGCAGAGTAGTGAGTAGTGAGTGCAGAGTAGCGAGTGCAAGGTAGTGAGTAGTGAGTGCAGAGTAGTGAGTAGTGAGTGCAGAGTAGTGAGTGCAGAGTAGTGAGTGCAGAGCAGTGAGTGCAGAGTGAGTGTGCAGAGTGAGTGTGCAGAGTGAGTGTGCAGAGTGAGTGTGCAGAGTAGTGAGTGCAGAGTAGTGAGTGCAGAGTAGTGAGTAGTGAGTGCAGAGTAGTGAGTGCAGAGTATTCAGTGCAGAGTAGTCAGTAGTGAGTGCGGAGTAGTGAATGCAGAGTAGTGAGTAGTGAGTAGTGAGTGCAGAGTAGTGAGTGCAGAGTAGTGAGTAGTGAGTGCAGAGTAGTGAGTGCAGAGTAGTGAGTGCAGAGTAGTGAGTAGTGAGCGCAGAGTAGTGAGTGCAGCGTAGTGAGTAGTGAGTGCAGAGTAGTGAGTGCAGAGTAGTGAGTAGTGAGTGCAGAGTAGTGAGTGCAGAGTAGTGAGTGCAGAGTAGTGAGTAGTGAGTGCAGAGTAGTGAGTGCAGAGTAGTGAGTAGTGAGTGCAGAGTAGCGAGTGCAGAGTAGTGAGTAGTGAGTGCAAAGTAGTGAGTAGTGAGTGCAGAGTAGTGAGTGCAGAGTAGTGAGTGTAGAGTAGTGAGTAGTGAGTGCAGAGTAGTGAGTGCAGAGTAGCGAGTAGTAAGTAGTGAGTGCAGAGTAGTGAGTAGTGAGTGCAGAATAGTGAGTAGTGAGTGCAGAGTAGGGAGTGCAGAGTAGTGAGTAGTGAGTGCAGAGTAGTAGTGAGTGCAGAGTAGTGAGTGCAGAGTAGTGAGTGCAGAGTTGTGAGTGGTGAGTAGTGAGTGCAGAGTAGTGAGTGCAGAGTAGTGAGTGCAGAGTAGTGAGTGCAGAGTAGTGAGTGCAGAGTAGTGAGTGCAGAGTAGTGATTAGTGAGTGCAGAGTAGTGAGTGCAGAGTAGTGAGTGCATTGTAGTGAGTAGTGAGTGCAGAGTATTGAGTGGTGAGTGCAGAGTAGTGAGTGCAGAGTAGTGAGTGCGGAGTGCAGAGTGAGTGTGCAGAGGGAGTGTGCAGAGTGAGTGTGCAGAGTGAGTGTGCAGAGTAGTGAGTGCAGAGTAGTGAGTGCAGAGTAGTGAGTAGTGACTGCAGAGTAGTGAGTGCATAGTACTGAGTGCAGAGTAGTCAGTAGTGAGTGCAGAGTAGTGAGTAGTGAGTGCAGAGTAGTGTGTAGTGAGTGCAGAGTAGTGAGTGCAGAGTAGTGAGTGCAGAGTAGTGAGTAATGAGTAGTGAGTGCAGAGTAGTGAGTAGTGAGTGCAGATTAGTGAGTAGTGAGTGCAGAGTAGTGAGTGCAGAGTAGTGAGTAGTGAGTGTAGAGTAGTGAGTGCAGATTAGTGAGTGCAGAGTAGGGAGTGCAGAGTAGTGAGTAGTGAGTGCAGAGTAGTGAGTGCAGAGTAGTGAGTGCAGAGTAGTGAGTAGTGAGTGCAGAGTAGTGAGTGCAGAGTAGTGAGTAGTGAGTGCAGAGTAGTGAGTGCAGAGTAGTGAGTGCAGAGTAGTGAGTGGTGAGCAGTGAGTGCAGAGTAGTGAGTAGTGAGTGCAGAGTTGTGAGTGCAGAGTAGTGAGTGCAGAGTAGTGGGTAGTGAGTAGTGAGTGCAGATTAGTGAGTCCAGAGTAGTGAGTAGTGAGTGCAGAGTAGTGAGTGCAGAGTAGTGAGTGCAGAGTAGTGAGTGCAGAGTAGTGAGTAGTGAGTGCAGAGTAGTGAGCAGTGAGTGCAGAGTAGTGAGTGCAGAGTAGTGAGTAGTGAGTGCAGAGTAGTGAGTGCAGAGTAGTGAGTAGTGAGTGCAGAGTAGCGAGTGCAGAGTAGTTAGTAGTGAGTGCAAAGTAGTGAGTAGTGAGTGCAGAGTAGTGAGTGCAGAGTAGTGAGTGTAGAGTAGTGAGTAGTGAGTGCAGAGTAGTGAGTGCAGAGTAGCGGGTAGTGAGTAGTGAGTGCAGAGTAGTGAGTAGTGAGTGCAGAGTAGTGAGGAGTGAGGAGTGAGTAGTGAGTGCAGAGGAGTCAGTAGTGAGTGCGGAGTAGTGAATGCAGAGTAGTGAGTAGTGAGTAGTGAGTGCAGAGTAGTGAGTGCAGAGTAGTGAGTAGTGAGTGCAGAGTAGTGTGTAGTGAGTGCAGAGTAGTGAGTAGTGAGTGCAGAGTAGTGAGCGCAGAGTAGTGAGTAGTGTGTAGGGAGTGCAGAGTAGTGAGTAGTGAGTAGTGATTGCAGAGTAGTGAGTGCATAGTAGTGAATAGTGAGTGCAGAGTAGTGAGTGCAGATTAGTGGGTAGTGAGTAGGGAGTGCAGAGTAGTGAGTAGTGAGTGCAGAGTAGTGAGTGCAGAGTAGTGAGTGCAGAGTAGTGAGTGCAGAGTAGTGAGTAGTGAGTGCAGAGTAGTGAGTGCAGAGTAGTGAGTACTGAGTGTGCAGAGTAGTGAGTAGTGAGTGCAGAGTAGTGAGTGCAAGGTAGTGAGTAGTGAGTGCAGAGTAGAAGTAGTGAGTGCAGAGTAGTGAGTGCAGAGTAGTGAGTGCAGAGTAGTGAGTAGTGAGTGCAGAGTAGTCAGTGCAGAGTATTCAGTGCAGAGTAGTCAGTAGTGAGTGCGGAGTAGTGAATGCAGAGTAGTGAGTAGTGAGTAGTGAGTGCAGAGTAGTGAGTGCAGAGTAGTGAGTAGTGAGTGCAGAGTAGTGAGTGCAGAGTAGTGAGTGCAGAGTAGTGAGTGCAGAGTAGTGAGTAGTGAGTGCAGAGTAGTGAGTGCAGCGTAGTGAGTAGTGAGTGCAGAGTAGTGAGTGCAGAGTAGTGAGTAGTGAGTGCAGAGTAGTGAGTGCAGAGTAGTGAGTGCAGAGTAGTGAGTAGTGAGTGCAGAGTAGTGAGTGCAGAGTAGTGAGTAGTGAGTGCAGAGTAGCGAGTGCAGAGTAGTGAGTAGTGAGTGCAAAGTAGTGAGTAGTGAGTGCAGAGTAGTGAGTGCAGAGTAGTGAGTGTAGAGTAGTGAGTAGTGAGTGCAGAGTAGTGAGTGCAGAGTAGCGAGTAGTAAGTAGTGAGTGCAGAGTAGTGAGTAGTGAGTGCAGAATAGTGAGTAGTGAGTGCAGAGTAGGGAGTGCAGAGTAGTGAGTAGTGAGTGCAGAGTAGTAGTGAGTGCAGAGTAGTGAGTGCAGAGTAGTGAGTGCAGAGTTGTGAGTGGTGAGTAGTGAGTGCAGAGTAGTGAGTGCAGAGTAGTGAGTGCAGAGTAGTGAGTGCAGAGTAGTGAGTGCAGAGTAGTGAGTGCAGAGTAGTGATTAGTGAGTGCAGAGTAGTGAGTGCAGAGTAGTGAGTGCAGAGTAGTGAGTAGTGAGTGCAGAGTATTGAGTAGTGAGTGCAGAGTAGTGAGTGCAGAGTAGTGAGTGCAGAGTGCAGAGTGAGTGTGCAGAGGGAGTGTGCAGAGTGAGTGTGCAGAGTGAGTGTGCAGAGTAGTGAGTGCAGAGTAGTGAGTGCAGAGTAGTGAGTAGTGAGTGCAGAGTAGTGAGTGCAGAGTAGTGAGTGCAGAGTAGTGAGTGCAGAGTAGTCAGTAGTGAGTGCAGAGTAGTGAGTAGTGAGTGCAGAGTAGTGTGTAGTGAGTGGTGAGTGCAGAGTAGTGAGTGCAGAGTAGTGAGTGCAGAGTAGTGAGTAATGAGTAGTGAGTGCAGAGTAGTGAGTAGTGAGTGCAGAGTAGTGAGTAGTGAGTGCAGAGTAGTGAGTGCAGAGTAGTGAGTAGTGAGTGCAGAGTAGTGAGTGCAGAGTAGTGAGTGCAGAGTAGTGAGTAGTGAGTGCAGAGTAGTGAGTGCAGAGTAGAGAGTAGTGAGTGCAGAGTAGTGAGTAGTGAGTGCAGAGGAGTGAGTGCAAGGTAGTGAGTAGTGAGTGCAGAGTAGGGAGTAGTGAGTGCAGAGTAGTGAGTGCAGAGTAGTGAGTGCAGAGTAGTGAGTAGTGAGTGCAGAGTAGTCAGTGCAGAGTATTCAGTGCAGAGTAGTCAGTAGTGAGTGGGGAGTAGTGAATGCAGAGTAGTGAGTAGTGAGTAGTGAGTGCAGAGTAGTGAGTGCAGAGTAGTGAGTAGTGAGTGCAGAGTAGTGAGTGCAGAGTAGTGAGTGCAGAGTAGTGAGTGCAGAGTAGTGAGTGCAGAGTAGTGAGTGCAGAGTAGTGAGTAGTGAGTGCAGAGTAGTGAGTGCAGAGTAGTGAGTAGTGAGTGCAGAGTAGTGAGTGCAGAGTAGTGAGTAGTGAGTGCAGAGTAGTGAGTGCAGAGTAGTGAGTGCAGAGTAGTGAGTGCAGAGTAGTGAGTAGTGAGTGCAGAGTAGTGAGTGCAGAGTAGTGAGTGCAGAGTGCAGAGTGAGTGTGCAGAGTGAGTGTGCAGAGTGAGTGTGCAGAGTAGTGAGTGCAGAGTAGTGAGTGCAGAGTAGTGAGTAGTGAGTGCAGAGTAGTGAGTGCAGAGTAGTGAGTGCAGAGTAGTCAGTAGTGAGTGCAGAGTAGTGAGTAGTGAGTAGTGAGTGCAGAGTAGTGTGTAGGGAGTGGTGAGTGCAGAGTAGTGAGTAATGAGTAGTGAGTAATGAGTAGTGAGTAATGAGTAGTGAGTGCAGAGTAGTGAGTAGTGAGTACAAAGTAGTGAGTAGTGAGTGCAGAGTAGTGAGTGCAGAGTAGTGAGTAGTGAGTGCAGAGTAGTGAGTGCAGAGTAGTGAGTAGTGAGTGCAGAGTAGTGAGTGCAGAGTAGTGAGTAGTGAGTTCAGAGTAGTGAGCGCAGAGTAGTGAGTAGTGTGTAGTGAGTGCAGAGTAGTGAGTGCAGAGTAGTGAGTGCAGAGTAGTGAGTGCAGAGTAGTGAGTAGTGAGTGCAGAGTAGTGAGTGCAGAGTAGTGAGTGCAGGGTGCCGAGTGAGTGTGCAGAGTGAGTGTGCAGAATGAGTGTGCAGAGTGAGTGTGCAGAGTAGTGAGTGCAGAGTAGTGAGTGCAGAGTAGTGAGTAGTGAGTGCAGAGTAGTGAGTGCAGAGTAGTGAGTGCAGAGTAGTGAGTGCAGAGTAGTCAGTAGTGAGTGTGGAGTAGGGAGTAGGTAGTGCAGAGTAGTGAGTAGTGAGTGCAGAGTAGTGAGTGCAGAGTAGTGAGCAGTGAGTGCAGAGTAGTGAGTGCAGAGTAGTGAGTGCAGAGTAGTGAGTAGTGAGTAGTGAGTGCAGAGTAGTGAGTAGTAAGTGCGGAGTAGTGAGTGCAGAGTAGTGAGTGCAGAGTAGTGAGTGCAGGGTGCAGAGTGAGTGTGCAGAGTGAGTGTGCAGAGTGAGTGTGCAGAGTGAGTAGTGAGTAGTGAGTGCAGAGTAGTGAGTGCAGAGTAGTGAGTAGTGAGTGCAGAGTAGTGAGTGCAGAGTAGTGAGTGCAGAGTAGTGAGTGCAGAGTAGTGAGTGCAGAGTAGTGAGTAGTGAGTGCAGAGTAGTGAGTGCAGAGTAGTGAGTAGTGAGTGCAGAGTAGTGAGTAGTGAGTGCAGAGTAGTGAGTGCAGAGTAGTGAGTAGTGAGTGCAGAGTAGTGAGTGCAGAGTAGTGAGTGCAGAGTACAGAGTGAGTGTGCAGAGTGAGTGTGCAGAGTGAGTGTGCAGAGTAGTGAGTGCAGAGTAGTGAGTGCAGAGTAGTGAGTAGTGAGTGCAGAGTACTGAGTGCAGCGTAGTCAGTAGTGAGTGCAGAGTAGTGAGTAGTGAGTAGTGAGTGCAGAGTAGTGTGTAGTGAGTGCAGAGTAGTGAGTAATGAGTAGTGAGTAATGAGTAGTGAGTAATGAGTAGTGAGTGCAGAGTAGTGAGTAGTGAGTACAGAGTAGTGAGTAGTGAGTGCAGAGTAGTGAGTGCAGAGTAGTGAGTAGTGAGTGCAGAGTAGTGAGTGCAGAGTAGTGAGTAGTGAGTGCAGAGTAGTGAGTGCAGAGTAGTGAGTAGTGAGTGCAGAGTAGTGAGCGCAGAGTAGTGAGTAGTGTGTAGTGACTGCAGAGTAGTGAGTGCAGAGTAGTGAGTGCAGAGTAGTGAGTGCAGAGTAGTGAGTAGTGAGTGCAGAGTAGTGAGTGCAGAGTAGTGAGTGCAGGGTGCAGAGTGAGTGTGCAGAGTGAGTGTGCAGAGTGAGTGTGCAGAGTGAGTGTGCAGAGTAGTGAGTGCAGAGTAGTGAGTGCAGAGTAGTGAGTAGTGAGTGCAGAGTAGTGAGTGCAGAGTAGTAAGTGCAGAGTAGTGAGTGCAGAGTAGTCAGTAGTGAGTGTGGAGTAGGGAATAGGGAGTGCAGAGTAGTGAGTATTGAGTGCAGAGTAGTGAGTGCAGAGTAGTGAGCAGTGAGTGCAGAGTAGTGAGTGCAGAGAAGTGAGTGCAGAGTAGTGAGTAGTGAGTAGTGAGTGCAGAGTAGTGAGTAGTAAGTAGTGAGTAATGAGTAGTGAGTAATGAGTAATGAGTAGTGAGTAGTGAGTACAGAGTAGTGAGTAGTGAGTGCAGAGTAGTGAGTGCAGAGTAGTGAGTAGTGAGTGCAGAGTAGTGAGTGCAGAGTAGTGAGTAGTGAGTGCAGAGTAGTGAGTGCAGAGTAGTGAGTAGTGAGTGCAGAGTAGTGAGCGCAGAGTAGTGAGTAGTGTGTAGTGAGTGCAGAGTAGTGAGTGCAGAGTAGTGAGTGCAGAGTAGTGAGTGCAGAGTAGTGAGTAGTGAGTGCAGAGTAGTGAGTGCAGAGTAGTGAGTGCAGGGTGCAGAGTGAGTGTGCAGAGTGAGTGTGCAGAGTGAGTGTGCAGAGTGAGTGTGCAGAGTAGTGAGTGCAGAGTAGTGAGTGCAGAGTAGTGAGTAGTGAGTGCAGAGTAGTGAGTGCAGAGTAGTGAGTGCAGAGTAGTGAGTGCAGAGTAGTCAGTAGTGAGTGTGGAGTAGGGAGTAGGTAGTGCAGAGTAGTGAGTAGTGAGTGCAGAGTAGTGAGTGCAGAGTAGGGAGCAGTGAGTGCAGAGTAGTGAGTGCAGAGTAGTGAGTGCAGAGTAGTGAGTAGTAAGTGCGGAGTAGTGAGTGCAGAGTAGTGAGTGCAGAGTAGTGAGTGCAGGGTGCAGAGTGAGTGTGCAGAGTGAGTGTGCAGAGTGAGTGTGCAGAGTGAGTAGTGAGTAGTGAGTGCAGAGTAGTGAGTGCAGAGTAGTGAGTAGTGAGTGCAGAGTAGTGAGTGCAGAGTAGTGAGTGCAGAGTAGTGAGTGCAGAGTAGTGAGTGCAGAGTAGTGAGTAGTGAGTGCAGAGTAGTGAGTGCAGAGTAGTGAGTAGTGAGTGCAGAGTAGTGAGTGCAGAGTAGTGAGTAGTGAGTGCAGAGTAGTGAGTGCAGAGTAGTGAGTGCAGAGTAGTGAGTGCAGAGTAGTGAGTAGTGAGTGCAGATTAGTGAGTGCAGAGTAGTGAGTAGTGAGTGCAGAGTAGTGAGTGCAGGGTAGTGAGTGCAGAGTAGTCAGTAGTGAGTGCAGAGTAGTGAGTAGTGAGTAGTGAGTGCAGAGTAGTGTGTAGTGAGTGCAGAGTAGTGAGTAGTAAGTAGTGAGTGCAGAGTAGTGAGTGCAGAGTAGTGGGTAGTGAGTAGTGAGTGCAGAGTAGTGAGTAGTGGGTGCAGAGTAGTGAGTAGTGAGTAGTGAGTGCAGAGTAGTGAGTGCAGAGTGTGAGTGTGCAGAGTGCAGAGTGTGCAGAGTGAGTGTGCAGAGTGAGTGTGCAGAGTGAGTGTGCAGAGTAGTGAGTGCAGAGTAGTGAGTGCAGAGTAGTGAGTGCAGAGTAGTGAGTAGTGAGTGCAGAGTAGTGAGTGCAAGGTAGTGAGTAGTGAGTGCAGAGTAGTGAGTAGTGAGTGCAGAGTAGTGAGTGCAGAGTAGTGAGTGCAGAGCAGTGAGTGCAGAGTGAGTGTGCAGAGTGAGTGTGCAGAGTGAGTGTGCAGAGTGAGTGTGCAGAGTAGTGAGTGCAGAGTAGTGAGTGCAGAGTAGTGAGTAGTGAGTGCAGAGTAGTCAGTGCAGAGTATTCAGTGCAGAGTAGTCAGTAGTGAGTGCGGAGTAGTGAATGCAGAGTAGTGAGTAGTGAGTAGTGAGTGCAGAGTAGTGAGTGCAGAGTAGTGAGTAGTGAGTGCAGAGTAGTGAGTGCAGAGTAGTGAGTGCAGAGTAGTGAGTGCAGAGTAGTGAGTGCAGAGTAGTGAGTGCAGCGTAGTGAGTAGTGAGTGCAGAGTAGTGAGTGCAGAGTAGTGAGTAGTGAGTGCAGAGTAGTGAGTGCAGAGTGGTGAGTGCAGAGTAGTGAGTGCAGAGTAGTGAGTGCAGAGTAGTGAGTAGTGAGTGCAGAGTAGCGAGTGCAGAGTAGTGAGTAGTGAGTGCAAAGTAGTGAGTAGTGAGTGCAGAGTAGTGAGTGCAGAGTAGTGAGTGTAGAGTAGTGAGTAGTGAGTGCAGAGTAGTGAGTGCAGAGTAGCGAGTAGTAAGTAGTGAGTGCAGAGTAGTGAGTAGTGAGTGCAGAATAGTGAGTAGTGAGTGCAGAGTAGGGAGTGCAGAGTAGTGAGTAGTGAGTGCAGAGTAGTAGTGAGTGCAGAGTAGTGAGTGCAGAGTAGTGAGTGCAGAGTAGTGAGTGCAGAGTAGTGAGTAGTGAGTGCAGAGTAGTGAGTGCAGAGTAGTGAGTGCAGAGTAGTGAGTGCAGAGTAGTGAGTGCAGAGTAGTGAGTAGTGAGTGCAGAGTAGTGAGTGCAGAGTAGTGAGTAGTGAGTGCAGAGTAGCGAGTGCAGAGTAGTTAGTAGTGAGTGCAAAGTAGTGAGTAGTGAGTGCAGAGTAGTGAGTGCAGAGTAGTGAGTGTAGAGTAGTGAGTAGTGAGTGCAGAGTAGTGAGTGCAGAGTAGCGGGTAGTGAGTAGTGAGTGCAGAGTAGTGAGTAGTGAGTGCAGAGTAGTGAGTAGTGAGGAGTGAGTAGTGAGTGCAGAATAGTGAGTAGTGAGTGCAGAGTAGGGAGTGCAGAGTAGTGAGTAGTGAGTGCAGAGTAGTGAGTGCAGAGTAGTGGGTGGTGAGTAGTGAGTGCAGAGTAGTGAGTGCAGAGTAGTGAGTGCAGAGTAGTGAGTAGTGAGTGCAGAGTAGTGAGTGCAGAGTAGTGAGTGCAGAGTAGTGAGTAGTGAGTGCAGAGTATTGAGTAGTGAGTTCAGAGTAGTGAGTGCAGAGTAGTGAGTGCAGAGTAGTGAGTGCAGAGTAGTCAGTAGTGAGTGCAGAGTAGTGAGTAGTGAGTGCAGAGTAGTGTGTAGTGAGTGGTGAGTGCAGAGTAGTGAGTGCAGAGTAGTGAGTAATGAGTAGTGAGTAATGAGTAGTGAGTGCAGAGTAGTGAGTAGTGAGTGCAGAGTAGTGAGTAGTGAGTGCTGAGTAGTGAGTGCAGAGTAGTGAGTAGTGAGTGCAGAGTAGTGAGTGCAGAGTAGTGAGTGCAGAGTAGTGAGTAGTGAGTGCAGAGTAGTGAGTGCAGAGTAGTGAGTAGTGAGTGCAGAGTAGTGAGTAGTGAGTGCAGAGTAGTGAGTGCAAGGTAGTGAGTAGTGAGTGCAGAGTAGGGAGTAGTGAGTGCAGAGTAGTGAGTGCAGAGTAGTGAGTGCAGAGTAGTGAGTAGTGAGTGCAGAGTAGTCAGTGCAGAGTATTCAGTGCAGAGTAGTCAGTAGTGAGTGGGGAGTAGTGAATGCAGAGTAGTGAGTAGTGAGTGCAGAGTAGTGAGTGCAGAGTAGTGAGTAGTGAGTGCAGAGTAGTGAGTGCAGAGTAGTGAGTGCAGAGTAGTGAGTAGTGAGTGCAGAGTAGTGAGTGCAGAGTAGTGAGTAGTGAGTGCAGAGTAGTGAGTGCAGAGTAGTGAGTAGTGAGTGCAGAGTAGTAAGTGCAGAGTAGTAAGTGCAGAGTAGTGAGTGCAGAGTAGTGAGTGCAGAGTAGTGAGTGCAGAGTAGTGAGTAGTGAGTGCAAAGTAGTGAGTAGTGAGTGCAGAGTAGTGAGTGCAGAGTAGTGAGTGTAGAGTAGTGAGTAGTGAGTGCAGAGTAGTGAGTGCAGAGTAGCGAGTAGTAAGTAGTGAGTGCAGAGTAGTGAGTAGTGAGTGCAGAATAGTGAGTAGTGAGTGCAGAGTAGGGAGTGCAGAGTAGTGAGTAGTGAGTGCAGAGTAGTAGTGAGTGCAGAGTAGTGAGTGCAGAGTAGTGAGTGCAGAGTTGTGAGTGGTGAGTAGTGAGTGCAGAGTAGTGAGTGCAGAGTAGTGAGTGCAGAGTAGTGAGTGCAGAGTAGTGAGTGCAGAGTAGTGAGTAGTGAGTGCAGAGTAGTGAGTGCAGAGTAGTGAGTGCAGGGTGCAGAGTGAGTGTGCAGAGTGAGTGTGCAGAGTGAGTGTGCAGAGTGAGTGTGCAGAGTAGTGAGTGCAGAGTAGTGAGTGCAGAGTAGTGAGTAGTGAGTGCAGAGTAGTGAGTGCAGAGTAGTAAGTGCAGAGTAGTGAGTGCAGAGTAGTCAGTAGTGAGTGTGGAGTAGGGAGTAGGGAGTGCAGAGTAGTGAGTAGTGAGTGCAGAGTAGTGAGTGCAGAGTAGTGAGCAGTGAGTGCAGAGTAGTGAGTGCAGAGTAGTGAGTGCAGAGTAGTGAGTAGTGAGTAGTGAGTGCAGAGTAGTGAGTAGTAAGTAGTGAGTAATGAGTAGTGAGTAGTGAGTGCAGAGTAGTGAGTAGTGAGTACAGAGTAGTGAGTAGTGAGTGCAGAGTAGTGAGTAGTGAGTGCAGAGTAGTGAGTGCAGAGTAGTGAGTAGTGAGTGCAGAGTAGTGAGTGCAGAGTAGTGAGTAGTGAGTGCAGAGTAGTGAGCGCAGAGTAGTGAGTAGTGTGTAGTGAGTGCAGAGTAGTGAGTGCAGAGTAGTGAGTGCAGAGTAGTGAGTGCAGAGTAGTGAGTAGTGAGTGCAGAGTAGTGAGTGCAGAGTAGTGAGTGCAGGGTGCAGAGTGAGTGTGCAGAGTGAGTGTGCAGAGTGAGTGTGCAGAGTGAGTGTGCAGAGTAGTGAGTGCAGAGTAGTGAGTGCAGAGTAGTGAGTAGTGAGTGCAGAGTAGTGAGTGCAGAGTAGTGAGTGCAGAGTAGTGAGTGCAGAGTAGTCAGTAGTGAGTGTGGAGTAGGGAGTAGGTAGTGCAGAGTAGTGAGTAGTGAGTGCAGAGTAGTGAGTGCAGAGTAGTGAGCAGTGAGTGCAGAGTAGTGAGTGCAGAGTAGTGAGTGCAGAGTAGTGAGTAGTAAGTGCGGAGTAGTGAGTGCAGAGTAGTGAGTGCAGAGTAGTGAGTGCAGGGTGCAGAGTGAGTGTGCAGAGTGAGTGTGCAGAGTGAGTGTGCAGAGTGAGTAGTGAGTAGTGAGTGCAGAGTAGTGAGTGCAGAGTAGTGAGTAGTGAGTGCAGAGTAGTGAGTGCAGAGTAGTGAGTGCAGAGTAGTGAGTGCAGAGTAGTGAGTGCAGAGTAGTGAGTAGTGAGTGCAGAGTAGTGAGTGCAGAGTAGTGAGTAGTGAGTGCAGAGTAGCGAGTGCAGAGTAGTTAGTAGTGAGTGCAAAGTAGTGAGTAGTGAGTGCAGAGTAGTGAGTGCAGAGTAGTGAGTGTAGAGTAGTGAGTAGTGAGTGCAGAGTAGTGAGTGCAGAGTAGCGGGTAGTGAGTAGTGAGTGCAGAGTAGTGAGTAGTGAGTGCAGAGTAGTGAGTAGTGAGGAGTGAGTAGGGAGTGCAGAATAGTGAGTAGTGAGTGCAGAGTAGGGAGTGCAGAGTAGTGAGTAGTGAGTGCAGAGTAGTGAGTGCAGAGTAGTGAGTGGTGAGTAGTGAGTGCAGAGTAGTGATTGCAGAGTAGTGAGTGCAGAGTAGTGAGTAGTGAGTGCAGAGTAGTGAGTGCAGAGTAGTGAGTGCAGAGTAGTGAGTAGTGAGTGCAGAGTATTGAGTAGTGAGTTCAGAGTAGTGAGTGCAGAGTAGTGAGTGCAGAGTAGTGAGTGCAGAGTAGTGAGTGCAGAGTAGTCAGTAGTGAGTGCAGAGTAGTGAGTAGTGAGTGCAGAGTAGTGTGTAGTGAGTGGTGAGTGCAGAGTAGTGAGTGCAGAGTAGTGAGTAATGAGTAGTGAGTAATGAGTAGTGAGTGCAGAGTAGTGAGTAGTGAGTGCAGAGTAGTGAGTAGTGAGTGCTGAGTAGTGAGTGCAGAGTAGTGAGTAGTGAGTGCAGAGTAGTGAGTGCAGAGTAGTGAGTGCAGAGTAGTGAGTGCAGAGTAGTGAGTGCAGAGTAGTGAGTAGGGAGTGCAGAGTAGTGAGTAGTGAGTGCAGAGTAGTGAGTGCAAGGTAGTGAGTAGTGAGTGCAGAGTAGGGAGTAGTGAGTGCAGAGTAGTGAGTGCAGAGTAGTGAGTGCAGAGTAGTGAGTAGTGAGTGCAGAGTAGTCAGTGCAGAGTATTCAGTGCAGAGTAGTCAGTAGTGAGTGGGGAGTAGTGAATGCAGAGTAGTGAGTAGTGAGTGCAGAGTAGTGAGTGCAGAGTAGTGAGTAGTGAGTGCAGAGTAGTGAGTGCAGAGTAGTGAGTGCAGAGTAGTGAGTAGTGAGTGCAGAGTAGTGAGTGCAGAGTAGTGAGTAGTGAGTGCAGAGTAGTGAGTGCAGAGTAGTGAGTAGTGAGTGCAGAGTAGTAAGTGCAGAGTAGTAAGTGCAGAGTAGTGAGTGCAGAGTAGTGAGTGCAGAGTAGTGAGTGCAGAGTAGTGAGTGCAGAGTGCAGAGTGAGTGTGCAGAGTGAGTGTGCAGAGTGAGTGTGCAGAGTAGTGAGTGCAGAGTAGTGAGTGCAGAGTAGTGAGTGCAGAGTAGTGAGTGCAGAGTAGTCAGTAGTGAGTGCAGAGTAGTGAGTAGTGAGTAGTGAGTGCAGAGTAGTGGGTAGTGAGTGGTGAGTGCAGAGTAGTGAGTAATGAGTAGTGAGTAATGAGTAGTGAGTGCAGAGTAGTGAGTAGTGAGTGCAGAGTAGTGAGTGCAGAGTAGTGAGTAGTGAGTGCAGAGTAGTGAGTGCAGAGTAGTGAGTAGTGAGTGCAGAGTAGTGAGTAGTGAGTGCAGAGTAGTGAGTGCAGAGTAGTGAGTAGTGAGTGCAGAGTAGTGAGCGCAGAGTAGTGAGTAGTGTGTAGTGAGTGCAGAGTAGTGAGTGCAGAGTAGTGAGTGCAGAGTAGTGAGTGCAGAGTAGTGAGTAGTGAGTGCAGAGTAGTGAGTGCAGAGTAGTGAGTGCAGAGTAGTGAGTGCAGGGTGCAGAGTGAGTGTGCAGAGTGAGTGTGCAGAGTGAGTGTGCAGAGTGAGTGTGCAGAGTAGTGAGTGCAGAGTAGTGAGTGCAGAGTAGTGAGTAGTGAGTGCAGAGTAGTGAGTGCAGAGTAGTGAGTGCAGAGTAGTCAGTAGTGAGTGTGGAGTAGGGAGTGCAGAGTAGTGAGTAGTGAGTGCAGAGTAGTGAGTGCAGAGTAGTGAGCAGTGAGTGCAGAGTAGTGAGTGCAGAGTAGTGAGTGCAGAGTAGTGAGTAGTGAGTAGTGAGTGCAGAGTAGTGAGTAGTAAGTGCGGAGTAGTGACTGCAGAGTAGTGAGGGCAGAGTAGTGAGTGCAGGGTGCAGAGTGAGTGTGCAGAGTGAGTGTGCAGAGTGAGTGTGCAGAGTGAGTGTGCAGAGTAGTGAGTGCAGAGTAGTGTGTGCAGAGTAGTGAGTAGTGAGTGCAGAGTAGTGAGTGCAGAGTAGTGAGTGCAGAGTAGTCAGTAGTGAGTGTGGAGTAGTGAGTAGGGAGTGCAGAGTAGTGAGTAGTGAGTGCAGAGTAGTGAGTGCAGAGTAGTGAGCAGTGAGTGCAGAGTAGTGAGTGCAGAGTAGTGAGTAGTGAGTAGTGAGTGCAGAGTAGTGAGTAGTAAGTGCAGAGGAAGTGAGTAGTGAGTGCAGAGTAGTGAGTGCAGAGTAGTGAGTAGTGAGTGCAGAGTAGTGAGTGCAGAGTAGGGAGTAGTGAGTGCAGAGTAGTGAGTGCAGAGTAGTGAGTGCAGAGTAGCGAGTGCAGAGTAGTGAGTAGTGAGTAGTGAGTGCAGAGTAGTGAGTAGTGAGTGCAGAGTAGTGAGTAGTGAGTAGTGAGTGCAGAGTAGTGAGTGCATAGTAGTGAGTAGTGAGTGCAGAGTAGTGAGTGCAGAGTAGTGGGTAGTGAGTAGTGAGTGCTGAGTAGTGAGAAGTGAGTGCAGAGTAGTGAGTAGTGAATAGTGAGTGCAGAGTGTGAGTGTGCAGAGTGAGTGTGCAGAGTGAGTGTGCAGAGTAGTGAGTGCAGAGTAGTGAGTGCAGAGTAGTGAGTGCAGAGTAGTGAGTGCAGAGTAGTGAGTAGTGAGTGCAGAGTAGTGAGTGCAAGGTAGTGAGTAGTGAGTGCAGAGTAGTGAGTAGTGAGTGCAGAGTAGTGAGTGCAGAGTAGTGAGTGCAGAGTAGTGAGTGAAGAGTGAGTGTGCAGAGTGAGTGTGCAGAGTGAGTGTGCAGAGTGAGTGTGCAGAGTAGTGAGTGCAGAGTAGTGAGTGCAGAGTAGTGAGTAGTGAGTGCAGAGTAGTGAGTGCAGAGTAGTCAGTGCAGAGTAGTCAGTAGTGAGTGCGGAGTAGTGAGTGCAGAGTAGTGAGTAGTGAGTGCAGAGTAGTGAGTGCAGAGTAGTGAGTGCAGAGTAGTGAGTATTGAGTGCAGAGTAGTGAGTGCAGAGTAGTGAGTAGGGAGTGCAGAGTAGTGAGTAGTGAGTAGTGAGTGCAGAGTAGTGAGTGCAGAGTAGTGAGAAGTGAGTGCAGAGTAGTGAGTGCAGAGTAGTGAGTGCAGAGTAGTGAGAAGTGAGTGCAGAGTAGTGAGTGCAGAGTAGTGAGTGCAGACTAGTGAGTAGTGAGTGCAGAGTAGTGAGTAGTAAGTGCAGAGGAAGTGAGTAGTGAGTGCAGAGTAGTGAGTGCAGAGTAGTGAGTAGTGAGTGCAGAGTAGTCAGTAGTGAGTGTGGAGTAGTGAGTAGGGAGTGCAGAGTAGTGAGTAGTGAGTGCAGAGTAGTGAGTGCAGAGTAGTGGGCAGTGAGTGCAGAGTAGTGAGTGCAGAGTAGTGAGTGCAGACTAGTGAGTAGTGAGTGCAGAGTAGAGAGTAGTAAGTGCAGAGGAAGTGAGTAGTGAGTGCAGAGTAGTGAGTGCAGAGTAGTGAGTAGTGAGTGCAGAGTAGTGAGTGCAGAGTACTGAGTAGTGAGTGCAGAGTAGTGAGTAGTGAGTGCAGAGTAGTGAGTGCAGAGTAGCGAGTGCAGAGTAGTGAGTAGTGAGTAGTGAGTGCAGAGTAGTGAGTAGTGAGTGCAGAGTAGTGAGTAGTGAGTAGTGAGTGCAGAGTAGTGAGTGCATAGTAGTGAGTAGTGAGTGTAGAGTAGTGAGTGCAGAGTAGTGGGTAGTGAGTAGTGAGTGCAGAGTAGTGAGTAGTGAGTGCAGAGTAGTGAGTAGTGAGTAGTGAGTGCAGAGTAGTGAGTGCAGAGTGTGAGTGTGCAGAGTGCAGAGTGTGCAGAGTGAGTGTGCAGAGTGAGTGTGCAGAGTGAGTGTGCAGAGTAGTGAGTGCAGAGTAGTGAGTGCAGAGTAGTGAGTGCAGAGTAGTGAGTAGTGAGTGCAGAGTAGTGAGTGCAAGGTAGTGAGTAGTGAGTGCAGAGTAGTGAGTAGTGAGTGCAGAGTAGTGAGTGCAGAGTAGTGAGTGCAGAGCAGTGAGTGCAGAGTGAGTGTGCAGAGTGAGTGTGCAGAGTGAGTGTGCAGAGTGAGTGTGCAGAGTAGTGAGTGCAGAGTAGTGAGTGCAGAGTAGTGAGTAGTGAGTGCAGAGTAGTCAGTGCAGAGTATTCAGTGCAGAGTAGTCAGTAGTGAGTGCGGAGTAGTGAATGCAGAGTAGTGAGTAGTGAGTAGTGAGTGCAGAGTAGTGAGTGCAGAGTAGTGAGTAGTGAGTGCAGAGTAGTGAGTGCAGAGTAGTGAGTGCAGAGTAGTGAGTAGTGAGCGCAGAGTAGTGAGTGCAGCGTAGTGAGTAGTGAGTGCAGAGTAGTGAGTGCAGAGTAGTGAGTAGTGAGTGCAGAGTAGTGAGTGCAGAGTAGTGAGTGCAGAGTAGTGAGTAGTGAGTGCAGAGTAGTGAGTGCAGAGTAGTGAGTAGTGAGTGCAGAGTAGCGAGTGCAGAGTAGTGAGTGCAGAGTAGCGAGTAGTAAGTAGTGAGTGCAGAGTAGTGAG
Organism: Lissotriton helveticus; assembly: GCF_964261635.1. NCBI lineage: Eukaryota > Metazoa > Chordata > Amphibia > Caudata > Salamandridae > Lissotriton > Lissotriton helveticus. The sequence continues at coordinate 1,740,049,827 of NC_136065.1, forward strand.
TAGTGAGTGCAGAATAGTGAGTAGTGAGTGCAGAGTAGGGAGTGCAGAGTAGTGAGTAGTGAGTGCAGAGTAGTAGTGAGTGCAGAGTAGTGAGTGCAGAGTAGTGAGTGCAGAGTAGTGAGTGCAGAGTAGTGAGTAGTGAGTGCAGAGTAGTGAGTGCAGAGTAGTGAGTGCAGAGTAGTGAGTGCAGAGTAGTGAGTGCAGAGTAGTGAGTAGTGAGTGCAGAGTAGTGAGTGCAGAGTAGTGAGTAGTGAGTGCAGAGTAGCGAGTGCAGAGTAGTTAGTAGTGAGTGCAAAGTAGTGAGTAGTGAGTGCAGAGTAGTGAGTGCAGAGTAGTGAGTGTAGAGTAGTGAGTAGTGAGTGCAGAGTAGTGAGTGCAGAGTAGCGGGTAGTGAGTAGTGAGTGCAGAGTAGTGAGTAGTGAGTGCAGAGTAGTGAGTAGTGAGGAGTGAGTAGTGAGTGCAGAATAGTGAGTAGTGAGTGCAGAGTAGGGAGTGCAGAGTAGTGAGTAGTGAGTGCAGAGTAGTGAGTGCAGAGTAGTGGGTGGTGAGTAGTGAGTGCAGAGTAGTGAGTGCAGAGTAGTGAGTGCAGAGTAGTGAGTAGTGAGTGCAGAGTAGTGAGTGCAGAGTAGTGAGTGCAGAGTAGTGAGTAGTGAGTGCAGAGTATTGAGTAGTGAGTTCAGAGTAGTGAGTGCAGAGTAGTGAGTGCAGAGTAGTGAGTGCAGAGTAGTCAGTAGTGAGTGCAGAGTAGTGAGTAGTGAGTGCAGAGTAGTGTGTAGTGAGTGGTGAGTGCAGAGTAGTGAGTGCAGAGTAGTGAGTAATGAGTAGTGAGTAATGAGTAGTGAGTGCAGAGTAGTGAGTAGTGAGTGCAGAGTAGTGAGTAGTGAGTGCTGAGTAGTGAGTGCAGAGTAGTGAGTAGTGAGTGCAGAGTAGTGAGTGCAGAGTAGTGAGTGCAGAGTAGTGAGTAGTGAGTGCAGAGTAGTGAGTGCAGAGTAGTGAGTAGTGAGTGCAGAGTAGTGAGTAGTGAGTGCAGAGTAGTGAGTGCAAGGTAGTGAGTAGTGAGTGCAGAGTAGGGAGTAGTGAGTGCAGAGTAGTGAGTGCAGAGTAGTGAGTGCAGAGTAGTGAGTAGTGAGTGCAGAGTAGTCAGTGCAGAGTATTCAGTGCAGAGTAGTCAGTAGTGAGTGGGGAGTAGTGAATGCAGAGTAGTGAGTAGTGAGTGCAGAGTAGTGAGTGCAGAGTAGTGAGTAGTGAGTGCAGAGTAGTGAGTGCAGAGTAGTGAGTGCAGAGTAGTGAGTAGTGAGTGCAGAGTAGTGAGTGCAGAGTAGTGAGTAGTGAGTGCAGAGTAGTGAGTGCAGAGTAGTGAGTAGTGAGTGCAGAGTAGTAAGTGCAGAGTAGTAAGTGCAGAGTAGTGAGTGCAGAGTAGTGAGTGCAGAGTAGTGAGTGCAGAGTAGTGAGTAGTGAGTGCAAAGTAGTGAGTAGTGAGTGCAGAGTAGTGAGTGCAGAGTAGTGAGTGTAGAGTAGTGAGTAGTGAGTGCAGAGTAGTGAGTGCAGAGTAGCGAGTAGTAAGTAGTGAGTGCAGAGTAGTGAGTAGTGAGTGCAGAATAGTGAGTAGTGAGTGCAGAGTAGGGAGTGCAGAGTAGTGAGTAGTGAGTGCAGAGTAGTAGTGAGTGCAGAGTAGTGAGTGCAGAGTAGTGAGTGCAGAGTTGTGAGTGGTGAGTAGTGAGTGCAGAGTAGTGAGTGCAGAGTAGTGAGTGCAGAGTAGTGAGTGCAGAGTAGTGAGTGCAGAGTAGTGAGTAGTGAGTGCAGAGTAGTGAGTGCAGAGTAGTGAGTGCAGGGTGCAGAGTGAGTGTGCAGAGTGAGTGTGCAGAGTGAGTGTGCAGAGTGAGTGTGCAGAGTAGTGAGTGCAGAGTAGTGAGTGCAGAGTAGTGAGTAGTGAGTGCAGAGTAGTGAGTGCAGAGTAGTAAGTGCAGAGTAGTGAGTGCAGAGTAGTCAGTAGTGAGTGTGGAGTAGGGAGTAGGGAGTGCAGAGTAGTGAGTAGTGAGTGCAGAGTAGTGAGTGCAGAGTAGTGAGCAGTGAGTGCAGAGTAGTGAGTGCAGAGTAGTGAGTGCAGAGTAGTGAGTAGTGAGTAGTGAGTGCAGAGTAGTGAGTAGTAAGTAGTGAGTAATGAGTAGTGAGTAATGAGTAGTGAGTGCAGAGTAGTGAGTAGTGAGTACAGAGTAGTGAGTAGTGAGTGCAGAGTAGTGAGTAGTGAGTGCAGAGTAGTGAGTGCAGAGTAGTGAGTAGTGAGTGCAGAGTAGTGAGTGCAGAGTAGTGAGTAGTGAGTGCAGAGTAGTGAGCGCAGAGTAGTGAGTAGTGTGTAGTGAGTGCAGAGTAGTGAGTGCAGAGTAGTGAGTGCAGAGTAGTGAGTGCAGAGTAGTGAGTAGTGAGTGCAGAGTAGTGAGTGCAGAGTAGTGAGTGCAGGGTGCAGAGTGAGTGTGCAGAGTGAGTGTGCAGAGTGAGTGTGCAGAGTGAGTGTGCAGAGTAGTGAGTGCAGAGTAGTGAGTGCAGAGTAGTGAGTAGTGAGTGCAGAGTAGTGAGTGCAGAGTAGTGAGTGCAGAGTAGTGAGTGCAGAGTAGTCAGTAGTGAGTGTGGAGTAGGGAGTAGGTAGTGCAGAGTAGTGAGTAGTGAGTGCAGAGTAGTGAGTGCAGAGTAGTGAGCAGTGAGTGCAGAGTAGTGAGTGCAGAGTAGTGAGTGCAGAGTAGTGAGTAGTAAGTGCGGAGTAGTGAGTGCAGAGTAGTGAGTGCAGAGTAGTGAGTGCAGGGTGCAGAGTGAGTGTGCAGAGTGAGTGTGCAGAGTGAGTGTGCAGAGTGAGTAGTGAGTAGTGAGTGCAGAGTAGTGAGTGCAGAGTAGTGAGTAGTGAGTGCAGAGTAGTGAGTGCAGAGTAGTGAGTGCAGAGTAGTGAGTGCAGAGTAGTGAGTGCAGAGTAGTGAGTAGTGAGTGCAGAGTAGTGAGTGCAGAGTAGTGAGTAGTGAGTGCAGAGTAGCGAGTGCAGAGTAGTTAGTAGTGAGTGCAAAGTAGTGAGTAGTGAGTGCAGAGTAGTGAGTGCAGAGTAGTGAGTGTAGAGTAGTGAGTAGTGAGTGCAGAGTAGTGAGTGCAGAGTAGCGGGTAGTGAGTAGTGAGTGCAGAGTAGTGAGTAGTGAGTGCAGAGTAGTGAGTAGTGAGGAGTGAGTAGGGAGTGCAGAATAGTGAGTAGTGAGTGCAGAGTAGGGAGTGCAGAGTAGTGAGTAGTGAGTGCAGAGTAGTGAGTGCAGAGTAGTGAGTGGTGAGTAGTGAGTGCAGAGTAGTGATTGCAGAGTAGTGAGTGCAGAGTAGTGAGTAGTGAGTGCAGAGTAGTGAGTGCAGAGTAGTGAGTGCAGAGTAGTGAGTAGTGAGTGCAGAGTATTGAGTAGTGAGTTCAGAGTAGTGAGTGCAGAGTAGTGAGTGCAGAGTAGTGAGTGCAGAGTAGTGAGTGCAGAGTAGTCAGTAGTGAGTGCAGAGTAGTGAGTAGTGAGTGCAGAGTAGTGTGTAGTGAGTGGTGAGTGCAGAGTAGTGAGTGCAGAGTAGTGAGTAATGAGTAGTGAGTAATGAGTAGTGAGTGCAGAGTAGTGAGTAGTGAGTGCAGAGTAGTGAGTAGTGAGTGCTGAGTAGTGAGTGCAGAGTAGTGAGTAGTGAGTGCAGAGTAGTGAGTGCAGAGTAGTGAGTGCAGAGTAGTGAGTGCAGAGTAGTGAGTGCAGAGTAGTGAGTAGGGAGTGCAGAGTAGTGAGTAGTGAGTGCAGAGTAGTGAGTGCAAGGTAGTGAGTAGTGAGTGCAGAGTAGGGAGTAGTGAGTGCAGAGTAGTGAGTGCAGAGTAGTGAGTGCAGAGTAGTGAGTAGTGAGTGCAGAGTAGTCAGTGCAGAGTATTCAGTGCAGAGTAGTCAGTAGTGAGTGGGGAGTAGTGAATGCAGAGTAGTGAGTAGTGAGTGCAGAGTAGTGAGTGCAGAGTAGTGAGTAGTGAGTGCAGAGTAGTGAGTGCAGAGTAGTGAGTGCAGAGTAGTGAGTAGTGAGTGCAGAGTAGTGAGTGCAGAGTAGTGAGTAGTGAGTGCAGAGTAGTGAGTGCAGAGTAGTGAGTAGTGAGTGCAGAGTAGTAAGTGCAGAGTAGTAAGTGCAGAGTAGTGAGTGCAGAGTAGTGAGTGCAGAGTAGTGAGTGCAGAGTAGTGAGTGCAGAGTGCAGAGTGAGTGTGCAGAGTGAGTGTGCAGAGTGAGTGTGCAGAGTAGTGAGTGCAGAGTAGTGAGTGCAGAGTAGTGAGTGCAGAGTAGTGAGTGCAGAGTAGTCAGTAGTGAGTGCAGAGTAGTGAGTAGTGAGTAGTGAGTGCAGAGTAGTGGGTAGTGAGTGGTGAGTGCAGAGTAGTGAGTAATGAGTAGTGAGTAATGAGTAGTGAGTGCAGAGTAGTGAGTAGTGAGTGCAGAGTAGTGAGTGCAGAGTAGTGAGTAGTGAGTGCAGAGTAGTGAGTGCAGAGTAGTGAGTAGTGAGTGCAGAGTAGTGAGTAGTGAGTGCAGAGTAGTGAGTGCAGAGTAGTGAGTAGTGAGTGCAGAGTAGTGAGCGCAGAGTAGTGAGTAGTGTGTAGTGAGTGCAGAGTAGTGAGTGCAGAGTAGTGAGTGCAGAGTAGTGAGTGCAGAGTAGTGAGTAGTGAGTGCAGAGTAGTGAGTGCAGAGTAGTGAGTGCAGAGTAGTGAGTGCAGGGTGCAGAGTGAGTGTGCAGAGTGAGTGTGCAGAGTGAGTGTGCAGAGTGAGTGTGCAGAGTAGTGAGTGCAGAGTAGTGAGTGCAGAGTAGTGAGTAGTGAGTGCAGAGTAGTGAGTGCAGAGTAGTGAGTGCAGAGTAGTCAGTAGTGAGTGTGGAGTAGGGAGTGCAGAGTAGTGAGTAGTGAGTGCAGAGTAGTGAGTGCAGAGTAGTGAGCAGTGAGTGCAGAGTAGTGAGTGCAGAGTAGTGAGTGCAGAGTAGTGAGTAGTGAGTAGTGAGTGCAGAGTAGTGAGTAGTAAGTGCGGAGTAGTGACTGCAGAGTAGTGAGGGCAGAGTAGTGAGTGCAGGGTGCAGAGTGAGTGTGCAGAGTGAGTGTGCAGAGTGAGTGTGCAGAGTGAGTGTGCAGAGTAGTGAGTGCAGAGTAGTGTGTGCAGAGTAGTGAGTAGTGAGTGCAGAGTAGTGAGTGCAGAGTAGTGAGTGCAGAGTAGTCAGTAGTGAGTGTGGAGTAGTGAGTAGGGAGTGCAGAGTAGTGAGTAGTGAGTGCAGAGTAGTGAGTGCAGAGTAGTGAGCAGTGAGTGCAGAGTAGTGAGTGCAGAGTAGTGAGTAGTGAGTAGTGAGTGCAGAGTAGTGAGTAGTAAGTGCAGAGGAAGTGAGTAGTGAGTGCAGAGTAGTGAGTGCAGAGTAGTGAGTAGTGAGTGCAGAGTAGTGAGTGCAGAGTAGGGAGTAGTGAGTGCAGAGTAGTGAGTGCAGAGTAGTGAGTGCAGAGTAGCGAGTGCAGAGTAGTGAGTAGTGAGTAGTGAGTGCAGAGTAGTGAGTAGTGAGTGCAGAGTAGTGAGTAGTGAGTAGTGAGTGCAGAGTAGTGAGTGCATAGTAGTGAGTAGTGAGTGCAGAGTAGTGAGTGCAGAGTAGTGGGTAGTGAGTAGTGAGTGCTGAGTAGTGAGAAGTGAGTGCAGAGTAGTGAGTAGTGAATAGTGAGTGCAGAGTGTGAGTGTGCAGAGTGAGTGTGCAGAGTGAGTGTGCAGAGTAGTGAGTGCAGAGTAGTGAGTGCAGAGTAGTGAGTGCAGAGTAGTGAGTGCAGAGTAGTGAGTAGTGAGTGCAGAGTAGTGAGTGCAAGGTAGTGAGTAGTGAGTGCAGAGTAGTGAGTAGTGAGTGCAGAGTAGTGAGTGCAGAGTAGTGAGTGCAGAGTAGTGAGTGAAGAGTGAGTGTGCAGAGTGAGTGTGCAGAGTGAGTGTGCAGAGTGAGTGTGCAGAGTAGTGAGTGCAGAGTAGTGAGTGCAGAGTAGTGAGTAGTGAGTGCAGAGTAGTGAGTGCAGAGTAGTCAGTGCAGAGTAGTCAGTAGTGAGTGCGGAGTAGTGAGTGCAGAGTAGTGAGTAGTGAGTGCAGAGTAGTGAGTGCAGAGTAGTGAGTGCAGAGTAGTGAGTATTGAGTGCAGAGTAGTGAGTGCAGAGTAGTGAGTAGGGAGTGCAGAGTAGTGAGTAGTGAGTAGTGAGTGCAGAGTAGTGAGTGCAGAGTAGTGAGAAGTGAGTGCAGAGTAGTGAGTGCAGAGTAGTGAGTGCAGAGTAGTGAGAAGTGAGTGCAGAGTAGTGAGTGCAGAGTAGTGAGTGCAGACTAGTGAGTAGTGAGTGCAGAGTAGTGAGTAGTAAGTGCAGAGGAAGTGAGTAGTGAGTGCAGAGTAGTGAGTGCAGAGTAGTGAGTAGTGAGTGCAGAGTAGTCAGTAGTGAGTGTGGAGTAGTGAGTAGGGAGTGCAGAGTAGTGAGTAGTGAGTGCAGAGTAGTGAGTGCAGAGTAGTGGGCAGTGAGTGCAGAGTAGTGAGTGCAGAGTAGTGAGTGCAGACTAGTGAGTAGTGAGTGCAGAGTAGAGAGTAGTAAGTGCAGAGGAAGTGAGTAGTGAGTGCAGAGTAGTGAGTGCAGAGTAGTGAGTAGTGAGTGCAGAGTAGTGAGTGCAGAGTACTGAGTAGTGAGTGCAGAGTAGTGAGTAGTGAGTGCAGAGTAGTGAGTGCAGAGTAGCGAGTGCAGAGTAGTGAGTAGTGAGTAGTGAGTGCAGAGTAGTGAGTAGTGAGTGCAGAGTAGTGAGTAGTGAGTAGTGAGTGCAGAGTAGTGAGTGCATAGTAGTGAGTAGTGAGTGTAGAGTAGTGAGTGCAGAGTAGTGGGTAGTGAGTAGTGAGTGCAGAGTAGTGAGTAGTGAGTGCAGAGTAGTGAGTAGTGAGTAGTGAGTGCAGAGTAGTGAGTGCAGAGTGTGAGTGTGCAGAGTGCAGAGTGTGCAGAGTGAGTGTGCAGAGTGAGTGTGCAGAGTGAGTGTGCAGAGTAGTGAGTGCAGAGTAGTGAGTGCAGAGTAGTGAGTGCAGAGTAGTGAGTAGTGAGTGCAGAGTAGTGAGTGCAAGGTAGTGAGTAGTGAGTGCAGAGTAGTGAGTAGTGAGTGCAGAGTAGTGAGTGCAGAGTAGTGAGTGCAGAGCAGTGAGTGCAGAGTGAGTGTGCAGAGTGAGTGTGCAGAGTGAGTGTGCAGAGTGAGTGTGCAGAGTAGTGAGTGCAGAGTAGTGAGTGCAGAGTAGTGAGTAGTGAGTGCAGAGTAGTCAGTGCAGAGTATTCAGTGCAGAGTAGTCAGTAGTGAGTGCGGAGTAGTGAATGCAGAGTAGTGAGTAGTGAGTAGTGAGTGCAGAGTAGTGAGTGCAGAGTAGTGAGTAGTGAGTGCAGAGTAGTGAGTGCAGAGTAGTGAGTGCAGAGTAGTGAGTAGTGAGCGCAGAGTAGTGAGTGCAGCGTAGTGAGTAGTGAGTGCAGAGTAGTGAGTGCAGAGTAGTGAGTAGTGAGTGCAGAGTAGTGAGTGCAGAGTAGTGAGTGCAGAGTAGTGAGTAGTGAGTGCAGAGTAGTGAGTGCAGAGTAGTGAGTAGTGAGTGCAGAGTAGCGAGTGCAGAGTAGTGAGTAGTGAGTGCAAAGTAGTGAGTAGTGAGTGCAGAGTAGTGAGTGCAGAGTAGTGAGTGTAGAGTAGTGAGTAGTGAGTGCAGAGTAGTGAGTGCAGAGTAGCGAGTAGTAAGTAGTGAGTGCAGAGTAGTGAGTAGTGAGTGCAGAATAGTGAGTAGTGAGTGCAGAGTAGGGAGTGCAGAGTAGTGAGTAGTGAGTGCAGAGTAGTAGTGAGTGCAGAGTAGTGAGTGCAGAGTAGTGAGTGCAGAGTTGTGAGTGGTGAGTAGTGAGTGCAGAGTAGTGAGTGCAGAGTAGTGAGTGCAGAGTAGTGAGTGCAGAGTAGTGAGTGCAGAGTAGTGATTAGTGAGTGCAGAGTAGTGAGTGCAGAGTAGTGAGTGCAGAGTAGTGAGTAGTGAGTGCAGAGTATTGAGTGGTGAGTGCAGAGTAGTGAGTGCAGAGTAGTGAGTGCAGAGTGCAGAGTGAGTGTGCAGAGGGAGTGTGCAGAGTGAGTGTGCAGAGTGAGTGTGCAGAGTAGTGAGTGCAGAGTAGTGAGTGCAGAGTAGTGAGTAGTGACTGCAGAGTAGTGAGTGCATAGTAGTGAGTGCAGAGTAGTCAGTAGTGAGTGCAGAGTAGTGAGTAGTGAGTGCAGAGTAGTGTGTAGTGAGTGGTGAGTGCAGAGTAGTGAGTGCAGAGTAGTGAGTGCAGAGTAGTGAGTAATGAGTAGTGAGTGCAGAGTAGTGAGTAGTGAGTGCAGAGTAGTGAGTAGTGAGTGCAGAGTAGTGAGTGCAGAGTAGTGAGTAGTGAGTGCAGAGTAGTGAGTGCAGATTAGTGGGTAGTGAGTAGGGAGTGCAGAGTAGTGAGTAGTGAGTGCAGAGTAGTGAGTGCAGAGTAGTGAGTGCAGAGTAGTGAGTAGTGAGTGCAGAGTAGTGAGTGCAGAGTAGTGAGTAGTGAGTGCAGAGTAGTGAGTGCAGAGTAGTGAGTGCAGAGTAGTGAGTGGTGAGCAGTGAGTGCAGAGTAGTGAGTAGTGAGTGCAGAGTTGTGAGTGCAGAGTAGTGAGTGCAGAGTAGTGGGTAGTGAGTAGTGAGTGCAGATTAGTGAGTCCAGAGTAGTGAGTAGTGAGTGCAGAGTAGTGAGTGCAGAGTAGTGAGTGCAGAGTAGTGAGTGCAGAGTAGTGAGTAGTGAGTGCAGAGTAGTGAGTAGTGAGTGCAGAGTAGTGAGTGCAGAGTAGTGAGTAGTGAGTGCAGAGTAGTGAGTGCAGAGTAGTGAGTAGTGAGTGCAGAGTAGCGAGTGCAGAGTAGTTAGTAGTGAGTGCAAAGTAGTGAGTAGTGAGTGCAGAGTAGTGAGTGCAGAGTAGTGAGTGTAGAGTAGTGAGTAGTGAGTGCAGAGTAGTGAGTGCAGAGTAGCGGGTAGTGAGTAGTGAGTGCAGAGTAGTGAGTAGTGAGTGCAGAGTAGTGAGGAGTGAGGAGTGAGTAGTGAGTGCAGAGTAGTCAGTAGTGAGTGCGGAGTAGTGAATGCAGAGTAGTGAGTAGTGAGTAGTGAGTGCAGAGTAGTGAGTGCAGAGTAGTGAGTAGTGAGTGCAGAGTAGTGTGTAGTGAGTGCAGAGTAGTGAGTAGTGAGTGCAGAGTAGTGAGCGCAGAGTAGTGAGTAGTGTGTAGGGAGTGCAGAGTAGTGAGTAGTGAGTAGTGATTGCAGAGTAGTGAGTGCATAGTAGTGAATAGTGAGTGCAGAGTAGTGAGTGCAGATTAGTGGGTAGTGAGTAGGGAGTGCAGAGTAGTGAGTAGTGAGTGCAGAGTAGTGAGTGCAGAGTAGTGAGTGCAGAGTAGTGAGTGCAGAGTAGTGAGTAGTGAGTGCAGAGTAGTGAGTGCAGAGTAGTGAGTAGTGAGTGTGCAGAGTAGTGAGTAGTGAGTGCAGAGTAGTGAGTGCAAGGTAGTGAGTAGTGAGTGCAGAGTAGGGAGTAGTGAGTGCAGAGTAGTGAGTGCAGAGTAGTGAGTGCAGAGTAGTGAGTAGTGAGTGCAGAGTAGTCAGTGCAGAGTATTCAGTGCAGAGTAGTCAGTAGTGAGTGCGGAGTAGTGAATGCAGAGTAGTGAGTAGTGAGTAGTGAGTGCAGAGTAGTAAGTGCAGAGTAGTGAGTAGTGAGTGCAGAGTAGTGAGTGCAGAGTAGTGAGTGCAGAGTAGTGAGTGCAGAGTAGTGAGTAGTGAGTGCAGAGTAGTGAGTGCAGCGTAGTGAGTAGTGAGTGCAGAGTAGTGAGTGCAGAGTAGTGAGTAGTGAGTGCAGAGTAGTGAGTGCAGAGTTGTGAGTGCAGAGTAGTGAGTAGTGAGTGCAGAGTAGTGAGTGCAGAGTAGTGAGTAGTGAGTGCAGAGTAGCGAGTGCAGAGTAGTGAGTAGTGAGTGCAAAGTAGTGAGTAGTGAGTGCAGAGTAGTGAGTGCAGAGTAGTGAGTGTAGAGTAGTGAGTAGTGAGTGCAGAGTAGTGAGTGCAGAGTAGCGAGTAGTAAGTAGTGAGTGCAGAGTAGTGAGTAGTGAGTGCAGAATAGTGAGTAGTGAGTGCAGAGTAGGGAGTGCAGAGTAGTGAGTAGTGAGTGCAGAGTAGTAGTGAGTGCAGAGTAGTGAGTGCAGAGTAGTGAGTGCAGAGTTGTGAGTGGTGAGTAGTGAGTGCAGAGTAGTGAGTGCAGAGTAGTGAGTGCAGAGTAGTGAGTGCAGAGTAGTGAGTGCAGAGTAGTGAGTGCAGAGTAGTGATTAGTGAGTGCAGAGTAGTGAGTGCAGAGTAGTGAGTGCAGAGTAGTGAGTAGTGAGTGCAGAGTATTGAGTAGTGAGTGCAGAGTAGTGAGTGCAGAGTAGTGAGTGCAGAGTGCAGAGTGAGTGTGCAGAGGGAGTGTGCAGAGTGAGTGTGCAGAGTGAGTGTGCAGAGTAGTGAGTGCAGAGTAGTGAGTGCAGAGTAGTGAGTAGTGAGTGCAGAGTAGTGAGTGCAGAGTAGTGAGTGCAGAGTAGTGAGTGCAGAGTAGTCAGTAGTGAGTGCAGAGTAGTGAGTAGTGAGTGCAGAGTAGTGTGTAGTGAGTGGTGAGTGCAGAGTAGTGAGTGCAGAGTAGTGAGTGCAGAGTAGTGAGTAATGAGTAGTGAGTGCAGAGTAGTGAGTAGTGAGTGCAGAGTAGTGAGTAGTGAGTGCAGAGTAGCGAGTGCAGAGTAGTGAGTAGTGAGTGCAGAGTAGTGAGTGCAGAGTAGTGAGTGCAGAGTAGTGAGTAGTGAGTGCAGAGTAGTGAGTGCAGAGTAGAGAGTAGTGAGTGCAGAGTAGTGAGTAGTGAGTGCAGAGGAGTGAGTGCAAGGTAGTGAGTAGTGAGTGCAGAGTAGGGAGTAGTGAGTGCAGAGTAGTGAGTGCAGAGTAGTGAGTGCCGAGTAGTGAGTAGTGAGTGCAGAGTAGTCAGTGCAGAGTATTCAGTGCAGAGTAGTCAGTAGTGAGTGGGGAGTAGTGAATGCAGAGTAGTGAGTAGTGAGTAGTGAGTGCAGAGTAGTGAGTGCAGAGTAGTGAGTAGTGAGTGCAGAGTAGTGAGTGCAGAGTAGTGAGTGCAGAGTAGTGAGTGCAGAGTAGTGAGTGCAGAGTAGTGAGTGCAGAGTAGTGAGTAGTGAGTGCAGAGTAGTGAGTGCAGAGTAGTGAGTAGTGAGTGCAGAGTAGTGAGTGCAGAGTAGTGAGTAGTGAGTGCAGAGTAGTGAGTGCAGAGTAGTGAGTGCAGAGTAGTGAGTGCAGAGTAGTGAGTAGTGAGTGCAGAGTAGTGGGTGCAGAGTAGTGAGTGCAGAGTGCAGAGTGAGTGTGCAGAGTGAGTGTGCAGAGTGAGTGTGCAGAGTAGTGAGTGCAGAGTAGTGAGTGCAGAGTAGTGAGTAGTGAGTGCAGAGTAGTGAGTGCAGAGTAGTGAGTGCAGAGTAGTCAGTAGTGAGTGCAGAGTAGTGAGTAGTGAGTAGTGAGTGCAGAGTAGTGTGTAGGGAGTGGTGAGTGCAGAGTAGTGAGTAATGAGTAGTGAGTAATGAGTAGTGAGTGCAGAGTAGTGAGTAGTGAGTACAGAGTAGTGAGTAGTGAGTGCAGAGTAGTGAGTGCAGAGTAGTGAGTAGTGAGTGCAGAGTAGTGAGTGCAGAGTAGTGAGTAGTGAGTGCAGAGTAGTGAGTGCAGAGTAGTGAGTAGTGAGTTCAGAGTAGTGAGCGCAGAGTAGTGAGTAGTGTGTAGTGAGTGCAGAGTAGTGAGTGCAGAGTAGTGAGTGCAGAGTAGTGAGTGCAGAGTAGTGAGTAGTGAGTGCAGAGTAGTGAGTGCAGAGTAGTGAGTGCAGGGTGCCGAGTGAGTGTGCAGAGTGAGTGTGCAGAATGAGTGTGCAGAGTGAGTGTGCAGAGTAGTGAGTGCAGAGTAGTGAGTGCAGAGTAGTGAGTAGTGAGTGCAGAGTAGTGAGTGCAGAGTAGTGAGTGCAGAGTAGTGAGTGCATAGTAGTCAGTAGTGAGTGTGGAGTAGGGAGTAGGTAGTGCAGAGTAGTGAGTAGTGAGTGCAGAGTAGTGAGTGCAGAGTAGTGAGCAGTGAGTGCAGAGTAGTGAGTGCAGAGTAGTGAGTGCAGAGTAGTGAGTAGTGAGTAGTGAGTGCAGAGTAGTGAGTAGTAAGTGCGGAGTAGTGAGTGCAGAGTAGTGAGTGCAGAGTAGTGAGTGCAGGGTGCAGAGTGAGTGTGCAGAGTGAGTGTGCAGAGTGAGTGTGCAGAGTGAGTAGTGAGTAGTGAGTGCAGAGTAGTGAGTGCAGAGTAGTGAGTAGTGAGTGCAGAGTAGTGAGTGCAGAGTAGTGAGTGCAGAGTAGTGAGTGGTGAGCAGTGAGTGCAGAGTAGTGAGTAGTGAGTGCAGAGTTGTGAGTGCAGAGTAGTGAGTGCAGAGTAGTGGGTAGTGAGTAGTGAGTGCAGATTAGTGAGTCCAGAGTAGTGAGTAGTGAGTGCAGAGTAGTGAGTGCAGAGTAGTGAGTGCAGAGTAGTGAGTAGTGAGTGCAGAGTAGTGAGTAGTGAGTGCAGAGTAGTGAGTGCAGAGTAGTGAGTAGTGAGTGCAGAGTAGTGAGTGCAGAGTAGTGAGTAGTGAGTGCAGAGTAGCGAGTGCAGAGTAGTTAGTAGTGAGTGCAAAGTAGTGAGTAGTGAGTGCAGAGTAGTGAGTGCAGAGTAGTGAGTGTAGAGTAGTGAGTAGTGAGTGCAGAGTAGTGAGTGCAGAGTAGCGGGTAGTGAGTAGTGAGTGCAGAGTAGTGAGTAGTGAGTGCAGAGTAGTGAGGAGTGAGGAGTGAGTAGTGAGTGCAGAGTAGTCAGTAGTGAGTGCGGAGTAGTGAATGCAGAGTAGTGAGTAGTGAGTAGTGAGTGCAGAGTAGTGAGTGCAGAGTAGTGAGTAGTGAGTGCAGAGTAGTGTGTAGTGAGTGCAGAGTAGTGAGTAGTGAGTGCAGAGTAGTGAGCGCAGAGTAGTGAGTAGTGTGTAGGGAGTGCAGAGTAGTGAGTAGTGAGTAGTGATTGCAGAGTAGTGAGTGCATAGTAGTGAATAGTGAGTGCAGAGTAGTGAGTGCAGATTAGTGGGTAGTGAGTAGGGAGTGCAGAGTAGTGAGTAGTGAGTGCAGAGTAGTGAGTGCAGAGTAGTGAGTGCAGAGTAGTGAGTGCAGAGTAGTGAGTAGTGAGTGCAGAGTAGTGAGTGCAGAGTAGTGAGTAGTGAGTGTGCAGAGTAGTGAGTAGTGAGTGCAGAGTAGTGAGTGCAAGGTAGTGAGTAGTGAGTGCAGAGTAGGGAGTAGTGAGTGCAGAGTAGTGAGTGCAGAGTAGTGAGTGCAGAGTAGTGAGTAGTGAGTGCAGAGTAGTCAGTGCAGAGTATTCAGTGCAGAGTAGTCAGTAGTGAGTGCGGAGTAGTGAATGCAGAGTAGTGAGTAGTGAGTAGTGAGTGCAGAGTAGTGAGTGCAGAGTAGTGAGTAGTGAGTGCAGAGTAGTGAGTGCAGAGTAGTGAGTGCAGAGTAGTGAGTGCAGAGTAGTGAGAAGTGAGTGCAGAGTAGTGAGTGCAGCGTAGTGAGTAGTGAGTGCAGAGTAGTGAGTGCAGAGTAGTGAGTAGTGAGTGCAGAGTAGTGAGTGCAGAGTAGTGAGTGCAGAGTAGTGAGTAGTGAGTACAGAGTAGTGAGTGCAGAGTAGTGAGTAGTGAGTGCAGAGTAGCGAGTGCAGAGTAGTGAGTAGTGAGTGCAAAGTAGTGAGTAGTGAGTGCAGAGTAGTGAGTGCAGAGTAGTGAGTGTAGAGTAGTGAGTAGTGAGTGCAGAGTAGTGAGTGCAGAGTAGCGAGTAGTAAGTAGTGAGTGCAGAGTAGTGAGTAGTGAGTGCAGAATAGTGAGTAGTGAGTGCAGAGTAGGGAGTGCAGAGTAGTGAGTAGTGAGTGCAGAGTAGTAGTGAGTGCAGAGTAGTGAGTGCAGAGTAGTGAGTGCAGAGTTGTGAGTGGTGAGTAGTGAGTGCAGAGTAGTGAGTGCAGAGTAGTGAGTGCAGAGTAGTGAGTGCAGAGTAGTGAGTGCAGAGTAGTGATTAGTGAGTGCAGAGTAGTGAGTGCAGAATAGTGAGTGCAGAGTAGTGAGTAGTGAGTGCAGAGTATTGAGTAGTGAGTGCAGAGTAGTGAGTGCAGAGTAGTGAGTGCAGAGTGCAGAGTGAGTGTGCAGAGGGAGTGTGCAGAGTGAGTGTGCAGAGTGAGTGTGCAGAGTAGTGAGTGCAGAGTAGTGAGTGCAGAGTAGTGAGTAGTGAGTGCAGAGTAGTGAGTGCAGAGTAGTGAGTGCAGAGTAGTGAGCGCAGAGTAGTCAGTAGTGAGTGCAGAGTAGTGAGTAGTGAGTGCAGAGTAGTGTGTAGTGAGTGGTGAGTGCAGAGTAGTGAGTGCAGAGTAGTGAGTGCAGAGTAGTGAGTAATGAGTAGTGAGTGCAGAGTAGTGAGTAGTGAGTGCAGAGTAGTGAGTAGTGAGTGCAGAGTAGTGAGTGCAGAGTAGTGAGTAGTGAGTGCAGAGTAGTGAGTGCAGAGTAGTGAGTAGTGAGTGCAGAGTAGTGAGTGCAGAGTAGAGAGTAGTGAGTGCAGAGTAGTGAGTAGTGAGTGCAGAGGAGTGAGTGCAAGGTAGTGAGTAGTGAGTGCAGAGTAGGGAGTAGTGAGTGCAGAGTAGTGAGTGCAGAGTAGTGAGTGCAGAGTAGTGAGTAGTGAGTGCAGAGTAGTCAGTGCAGAGTATTCAGTGCAGAGTAGTCAGTAGTGAGTGGGGAGTAGTGAATGCAGAGTAGTGAGTAGTGAGTAGTGAGTGCAGAGTAGTGAGTGCAGAGTAGTGAGTAGTGAGTGCAGAGTAGTGAGTGCAGAGTAGTGAGTGCAGAGTAGTGAGTGCAGAGTAGTGAGTGCAGAGTAGTGAGTAGTGAGTGCAGAGTAGTGAGTGCAGAGTAGTGAGTAGTGAGTGCAGAGTAGTGAGTGCAGAGTAGTGAGTAGTGAGTGCAGAGTAGTGAGTGCAGAGTAGTGAGTGCAGAGTAGTGAGTGCAGAGTAGTGAGTAGTGAGTGCAGAGTAGTGAGTGCAGAGTAGTGAGTGCAGAGTGCAGAGTGAGTGTGCAGAGTGAGTGTGCAGAGTGAGTGTGCAGAGTAGTGAGTGCAGAGTAGTGGGTGCAGAGTAGTGAGTAGTGAGTGCAGAGTAGTGAGTGCAGAGTAGTCAGTAGTGAGTGCAGAGTAGTGAGTAGTGAGTAGTGAGTGCAGAGTAGTGTGTAGGGAGTGGTGAGTGCAGAGTAGTGAGTAATGAGTAGTGAGTAATGAGTAGTGAGTAATGAGTAGTGAGTGCAGAGTAGTGAGTAGTGAGTGCAGAGTAGTGAGTGCAGAGTAGTGAGTAGTGAGTGCAGAGTAGTGAGTGCAGAGTAGTGAGTAGTGAGTGCAGAATAGTGAGTGCAGAGTAGTGAGTAGTGAGTTCAGAGTAGTGAGCGCAGAGTAGTGAGTAGTGTGTAGTGAGTGCAGAGTAGTGAGTGCAGAGTAGTGAGTGCAGAGTAGTGAGTGCAGAGTAGTGAGTAGTGAGTGCAGAGTAGTGAGTGCAGAGTAGTGAGTGCAGGGTGCCGAGTGAGTGTGCAGAGTGAGTGTGCAGAATGAGTGTGCAGAGTGAGTGTGCAGAGTAGTGAGTGCAGAGTAGTGAGTGCAGAGTAGTGAGTAGTGAGTGCAGAGTAGTGAGTGCAGAGTAGTGAGTGCAGAGTAGTGAGTGCAGAGTAGTCAGTAGTGAGTGTGGAGTAGGGAGTAGGTAGTGCAGAGTAGTGAGTAGTGAGTGCAGAGTAGTGAGTGCAGAGTAGTGAGCAGTGAGTGCAGAGTAGTGAGTGCAGAGTAGTGAGTGCAGAGTAGTGAGTAGTGAGTAGTGAGTGCAGAGTAGTGAGTAGTAAGTGCGGAGTAGTGAGTGCAGAGTAGTGAGTGCAGAGTAGTGAGTGCAGGGTGCAGAGTGAGTGTGCAGAGTGAGTGTGCAGAGTGAGTGTGCAGAGTGAGTAGTGAGTAGTGAGTGCAGAGTAGTGAGTGCAGAGTAGTGAGTAGTGAGTGCAGAGTAGTAAGTGCAGAGTAGTGAGTGCAGAGTAGTGAGTGCAGAGTAGTGAGTAGTGAGTGCAGAGTAGTGAGTGCAGAGTAGTGAGTAATGAGTGCAGAGTAGTGAGTAGTGAGTGCAGAGTAGTGAGTGCAGAGTAGTGAGTAGTGAGTGCAGAGTAGTGAGTGCAGAGTAGTGAGTGCAGAGTACAGAGTGAGTGTGCAGAGTGAGTGTGCAGAGTGAGTGTGCAGAGTAGTGAGTGCAGAGTAGTGAGTGCAGAGTAGTGAGTAGTGAGTGCAGAGTAGTGAGTGCAGAGTAGTCAGTAGTGAGTGCAGAGTAGTGAGTAGTGAGTAGTGAGTGCAGAGTAGTGTGTAGTGAGTGCAGAGTAGTGAGTAATGAGTAGTGAGTAATGAGTAGTGAGTAATGAGTAGTGAGTAATGAGTAGTGAGTAGTGAGTACAGAGTAGTGAGTAGTGAGTGCAGAGTAGTGAGTGCAGAGTAGTGAGTAGTGAGTGCAGAGTAGTGAGTGCAGAGTAGTGAGTAGTGAGTGCAGAGTAGTGAGTGCAGAGTAGTGAGTAGTGAGTGCAGAGTAGTGAGCGCAGAGTAGTGAATAGTGTGTAGTGACTGCAGAGTAGTGAGTGCAGAGTAGTGAGTGCAGAGTAGTGAGTGCAGAGTAGTGAGTAGTGAGTGCAGAGTAGTGAGTGCAGAGTAGTGAGTGCAGGGTGCAGAGTGAGTGTGCAGAGTGAGTGTGCAGAGTGAGTGTGCAGAGTAGTGAGTGCAGAGTAGTGAGTGCAGAGTAGTGAGTAGTGAGTGCAGAGTAGTGAGTGCAGAGTAGTAAGTGCAGAGTAGTGAGTGCAGAGTAGTCAGTAGTGAGTGTGGAGTAGGGAGTAGGGAGTGCAGAGTAGTGAGTATTGAGTGCAGAGTAGTGAGTGCAGAGTAGTGAGCAGTGAGTGCAGAGTAGTGAGTGCAGAGAAGTGAGTGCAGAGTAGTGAGTAGTGAGTAGTGAGTGCAGAGTAGTGAGTAGTAAGTAGTGAGTAATGAGTAGTGAGTAATGAGTAGTGAGTGCAGAGTAGTGAGTAGTGAGTACAGAGTAGTGAGTAGTGAGTGCAGAGTAGTGAGTGCAGAGTAGTGAGTAGTGAGTGCAGAGTAGTGAGTGCAGAGTAGTGAGTAGTGAGTGCAGAGTAGTGAGTGCAGAGTAGTGAGTAGTGAGTGCAGAGTAGTGAGCGCAGAGTAGTGAGTAGTGTGTAGTGAGTGCAGAGTAGTGAGTGCAGAGTAGTGAGTGCAGAGTAGTGAGTGCAGAGTAGTGAGTAGTGAGTGCAGAGTAGTGAGTGCAGAGTAGTGAGTGCAGGGTGCAGAGTGAGTGTGCAGAGTGAGTGTGCAGAGTGAGTGTGCAGAGTGAGTGTGCAGAGTAGTGAGTGCAGAGTAGTGAGTGCAGAGTAGTGAGTAGTGAGTGCAGAGTAGTGAGTGCAGAGTAGTGAGTGCAGAGTAGTGAGTGCAGAGTAGTCAGTAGTGAGTGTGGAGTAGGGAGTAGGTAGTGCAGAGTAGTGAGTAGTGAGTGCAGAGTAGTGAGTGCAGAGTAGGGAGCAGTGAGTGCAGAGTAGTGAGTGCAGAGTAGTGAGTGCAGAGTAGTGAGTAGTAAGTGCGGAGTAGTGAGTGCAGAGTAGTGAGTGCAGAGTAGTGAGTGCAGGGTGCAGAGTGAGTGTGCAGAGTGAGTGTGCAGAGTGAGTGTGCAGAGTGAGTAGTGAGTAGTGAGTGCAGAGTAGTGAGTGCAGAGTAGTGAGTAGTGAGTGCAGAGTAGTGAGTGCAGAGTAGTGAGTGCAGAGTAGTGAGTGCAGAGTAGTGAGTGCAGAGTAGTGAGTGCAGAGTAGTGAGTAGTGAGTGCAGAGTAGTGAGTGCAGAGTAGTGAGTAGTGAGTGCAGAGTAGTGAGTGCAGAGTAGTGAGTAGTGAGTGCAGAGTAGTGAGTGCAGAGTAGTGAGTGCAGAGTAGTGAGTGCAGAGTAGTGAGTAGTGAGTGCAGATTAGTGAGTGCAGAGTAGTGAGTAGTGAGTGCAGAGTAGTGAGTGCAGGGTAGTGAGTGCAGAGTAGTCAGTAGTGAGTGCAGAGTAGTGAGTAGTGAGTAGTGAGTGCAGAGTAGTGTGTAGTGAGTGCAGAGTAGTGAGTAGTGAGTAGTGAGTGCAGAGTAGTGAGTGCAGAGTAGTGGGTAGTGAGTAGTGAGTGCAGAGTAGTGAGTAGTGGGTGCAGAGTAGTGAGTAGTGAGTAGTGAGTGCAGAGTAGTGAGTGCAGAGTGTGAGTGTGCAGAGTGCAGAGTGTGCAGAGTGAGTGTGCAGAGTGAGTGTGCAGAGTGAGTGTGCAGAGTAGTGAGTGCAGAGTAGTGAGTGCAGAGTAGTGAGTGCAGAGTAGTGAGTAGTGAGTGCAGAGTAGTGAGTGCAAGGTAGTGAGTAGTGAGTGCAGAGTAGTGAGTAGTGAGTGCAGAGTAGTGAGTGCAGAGTAGTGAGTGCAGAGCAGTGAGTGCAGAGTGAGTGTGCAGAGTGAGTGTGCAGAGTGAGTGTGCAGAGTGAGTGTGCAGAGTAGTGAGTGCAGAGTAGTGAGTAGTGAGTGCAGAGTAGTGAGTGCAGAGTAGTGAGTGCAGAGTAGTGAGTGCAGAGTAGTGAGTGCAGAGTAGTGAGTGCAGCGTAGTGAGTAGTGAGTGCAGAGTAGTGAGTGCAGAGTAGTGAGTAGTGAGTGCAGAGTAGTGAGTGCAGAGTAGTGAGTGCAGAGTAGTGAGTGCAGAGTAGTGAGTGCAGAGTAGTGAGTAGTGAGTGCAGAGTAGCGAGTGCAGAGTAGTGAGTAGTGAGTGCAAAGTAGTGAGTAGTGAGTGCAGAGTAGTGAGTGCAGAGTAGTGAGTGTAGAGTAGTGAGTAGTGAGTGCAGAGTAGTGAGTGCAGAGTAGCGAGTAGTAAGTAGTGAGTGCAGAGTAGTGAGTAGTGAGTGCAGAATAGTGAGTAGTGAGTGCAGAGTAGGGAGTGCAGAGTAGTGAGTAGTGAGTGCAGAGTAGTAGTGAGTGCAGAGTAGTGAGTGCAGAGTAGTGAGTGCAGAGTTGTGAGTGGTGAGTAGTGAGTGCAGAGTAGTGAGTGCAGAGTAGTGAGTGCAGAGTAGTGAGTGCAGAGTAGTGAGTGCAGAGTAGTGAGTGCAGAGTAGTGAGTAGTGAGTGCAGAGTAGTGAGTGCAGAGTAGTGAGTGCAGGGTGCAGAGTGAGTGTGCAGAGTGAGTGTGCAGAGTGAGTGTGCAGAGTGAGTGTGCAGAGTAGTGAGTGCAGAGTAGTGAGTGCAGAGTAGTGAGTAGTGAGTGCAGAGTAGTGAGTGCAGAGTAGTAAGTGCAGAGTAGTGAGTGCAGAGTAGTCAGTAGTGAGTGTGGAGTAGGGAGTAGGGAGTGCAGAGTAGTGAGTAGTGAGTGCAGAGTAGTGAGTGCAGAGTAGTGAGCAGTGAGTGCAGAGTAGTGAGTGCAGAGTAGTGAGTGCAGAGTAGTGAGTAGTGAGTAGTGAGTGCAGAGTAGTGAGTAGTAAGTAGTGAGTAATGAGTAGTGAGTAATGGGTAGTGAGTGCAGAGTAGTGAGTAGTGAGTACAGAGTAGTGAGTAGTGAGTGCAGAGTAGTGAGTAGTGAGTGCAGAGTAGTGAGTGCAGAGTAGTGAGTAGTGAGTGCAGAGTAGTGAGTGCAGAGTAGTGAGTAGTGAGTGCAGAGTAGTGAGCGCAGAGTAGTGAGTAGTGTGTAGTGAGTGCAGAGTAGTGAGTGCAGAGTAGTGAGTGCAGAGTAGTGAGTGCAGAGTAGTGAGTAGTGAGTGCAGAGTAGTGAGTGCAGAGTAGTGAGCAGTGAGTGCAGAGTAGTGAGTGCAGAGTAGTGAGTGCAGAGTAGTGAGTAGTAAGTGCGGAGTAGTGAGTGCAGAGTAGTGAGTGCAGAGTAGTGAGTGCAGGGTGCAGAGTGAGTGTGCAGAGTGAGTGTGCAGAGTGAGTGTGCAGAGTGAGTAGTGAGTGCAGAGTAGTGAGTGCAGAGTAGTGAGTAGTGAGTGCAGAGTAGTGAGTGCAGAGTAGTGAGTGCAGAGTAGTGAGTGCAGAGTAGTGAGTGCAGAGTAGTGAGTGCAGAGTAGTGAGTAGTGAGTGCAGAGTAGTGAGTGCAGAGTAGTGAGTAGTGAGTGCAGAGTAGTGAGTGCAGAGTAGTGAGTGCAGAGTAGTGAGTAGTGAGTGCAGAGTAGTGAGTGCAGAGTAGTGAGTGCAGAGTAGTGAGTGCAGAGTAGTGAGTAGTGAGTGCAGAGTAGTGAGTGCAGAGTAGTGAGTGCAGAGTACAGAGTGAGTGTGCAGAGTGAGTGTGCAGAGTGAGTGTGCAGAGTAGTGAGTGCAGAGTAGTGAGTGCAGAGTAGTGAGTAGTGAGTGCAGAGTAGTGAGTGCAGAGTAGTGAGTGCAGAGTAGTCAGTAGTGAGTGCAGAGTAGTCAGTAGTGAGTGCGGAGTAGTGAATGCAGAGTAGTGAGTAGTGAGTAGTGAGTGCAGAGTAGTGAGTGCAGAGTAGTGAGTAGTGAGTGCAGAGTAGTGTGTAGTGAGTGCAGAGTAGTGAGTAGTGAGTGCAGAGTAGTGAGCGCAGAGTAGTGAGTAGTGTGTAGGGAGTGCAGAGTAGTGAGTAGTGAGTAGTGATTGCAGAGTAGTGAGTGCATAGTAGTGAATAGTGAGTGCAGAGTAGTGAGTGCAGATTAGTGGGTAGTGAGTAGGGAGTGCAGAGTAGTGAGTAGTGAGTGCAGAGTAGTGAGTGCAGAGTAGTGAGTGCAGAGTAGTGAGTGCAGAGTAGTGAGTAGTGAGTGCAGAGTAGTGAGTGCAGAGTAGTGAGTAGTGAGTGTGCAGAGTAGTGAGTAGTGAGTGCAGAGTAGTGAGTGCAAGGTAGTGAGTAGTGAGTGCAGAGTAGGGAGTAGTGAGTGCAGAGTAGTGAGTGCAGAGTAGTGAGTGCAGAGTAGTGAGTAGTGAGTGCAGAGTAGTCAGTGCAGAGTATTCAGTGCAGAGTAGTCAGTAGTGAGTGCGGAGTAGTGAATGCAGAGTAGTGAGTAGTGAGTAGTGAGTGCAGAGTAGTGAGTGCAGAGTAGTGAGTAGTGAGTGCAGAGTAGTGAATGCAGAGTAGTGAGTGCAGAGTAGTGAGTGCAGAGTAGTGAGTAGTGAGTGCAGAGTAGTGAGTGCAGCGTAGTGAGTAGTGAGTGCAGAGTAGTGAGTGCAGAGTAGTGAGTAGTGAGTGCAGAGTAGTGAGTGCAGAGTAGTGAGTGCAGAGTAGTGAGTAGTGAGTGCAGAGTAGTGAGTGCAGAGTAGTGAGTAGTGAGTGCAGAGTAGCGAGTGCAGAGTAGTGAGTAGTGAGTGCAAAGTAGTGAGTAGTGAGTGCAGAGTAGTGAGTGCAGAGTAGTGAGTGTAGAGTAGTGAGTGCAGAGTAGTGAGTGCAGAGTAGCGAGTAGTAAGTAGTGAGTGCAGAGTAGTGAGTAGTGAGTGCAGAATAGTGAGTAGTGAGTGCAGAGTAGGGAGTGCAGAGTAGTGAGTAGTGAGTGCAGAGTAGTAGTGAGTGCAGAGTAGTGAGTGCAGAGTAGTGAGTGCAGAGTTGTGAGTGGTGAGTAGTGAGTGCAGAGTAGTGAGTGCCGAGTAGTGAGTGCAGAGTAGTGAGTGCAGAGTAGTGAGTGCAGAGTAGTGATTAGTGAGTGCAGAGTAGTGAGTGCAGAATAGTGAGTGCAGAGTAGTGAGTAGTGAGTGCAGAGTATTGAGTAGTGAGTGCAGAGTAGTGAGTGCAGAGTAGTGAGTGCAGAGTGCAGAGTGAGTTTGCAGAGGGAGTGTGCAGAGTGAGTGTGCAGAGTGAGTGTGCAGAGTAGTGAGTGCAGAGTAGTGAGTGCAGAGTAGTGAGTAGTGAGTGCAGAGTAGTGAGTGCAGAGTAGTGAGTGCAGAGTAGTGAGTAGTGAGTAGTGAGTGCAGAGTAGTGAGTAGTAAGTGCGGAGTAGTGAGTGCAGAGTAGTGAGTGCAGAGTAGTGAGTGCAGGGTGCAGAGTGAGTGTGCAGAGTGAGTGTGCAGAGTGAGTGTGCAGAGTGAGTAGTGAGTAGTGAGTGCAGAGTAGTGAGTGCAGAGTAGTGAGTAGTGAGTGCAGAGTAGTGAGTGCAGAGTAGTGAGTGCAGAGTAGTGAGTGCAGAGTAGTGAGTGCAGAGTAGTGAGTAGTGAGTGCAGAGTAGTGAGTGCAGAGTAGTGAGTAGTGAGTGCAGAGTAGTGAGTAGTGAGTGCAGAGTAGTGAGTGCAGAGTAGTGAGTAGTGAGTGCAGAGTAGTGAGTGCAGAGTAGTGAGTGCAGAGTACAGAGTGAGTGTGCAGAGTGAGTGTGCAGAGTGAGTGTGCAGAGTAGTGAGTGCAGAGTAGTGAGTGCAGAGTAGTGAGTAGTGAGTGCAGAGTAGTGAGTGCAGAGTAGTCAGTAGTGAGTGCAGAGTAGTGAGTAGTGAGTAGTGAGTGCAGAGTAGTGTGTAGTGAGTGCAGAGTAGTGAGTAATGAGTAGTGAGTAATGAGTAGTGAGTAATGAGTAGTGAGTGCAGAGTAGTGAGTAGTGAGTACAGAGTAGTGAGTAGTGAGTGCAGAGTAGTGAGTGCAGAGTAGTGAGTAGTGAGTGCAGAGTAGTGAGTGCAGAGTAGTGAGTAGTGAGTGCAGAGTAGTGAGTGCAGAGTAGTGAGTAGTGAGTGCAGAGTAGTGAGCGCAGAGTAGTGAGTAGTGTGTAGTGACTGCAGAGTAGTGAGTGCAGAGTAGTGAGTGCAGAGTAGTGAGTGCAGAGTAGTGAGTAGTGAGTGCAGAGTAGTGAGTGCAGAGTAGTGAGTGCAGGGTGCAGAGTGAGTGTGCAGAGTGAGTGTGCAGAGTGAGTGTGCAGAGTAGTGAGTGCAGAGTAGTGAGTGCAGAGTAGTGAGTAGTGAGTGCAGAGTAGTGAGTGCAGAGTAGTAAGTGCAGAGTAGTGAGTGCAGAGTAGTCAGTAGTGAGTGTGGAGTAGGGAGTAGGGAGTGCAGAGTAGTGAGTATTGAGTGCAGAGTAGTGAGTGCAGAGTAGTGAGCAGTGAGTGCAGAGTAGTGAGTGCAGAGAAGTGAGTGCAGAGTAGTGAGTAGTGAGTAGTGAGTGCAGAGTAGTGAGTAGTAAGTAGTGAGTAATGAGTAGTGAGTAATGAGTAGTGAGTGCAGAGTAGTGAGTAGTGAGTACAGAGTAGTGAGTAGTGAGTGCAGAGTAGTGAGTGCAGAGTAGTGAGTAGTGAGTGCAGAGTAGTGAGTGCAGAGTAGTGAGTAGTGAGTGCAGAGTAGTGAGTGCAGTGTAGTGAGTAGTGAGTGCAGAGTAGTGAGCGCAGAGTAGTGAGTAGTGTGTAGTGAGTGCAGAGTAGTGAGTGCAGAGTAGTGAGTGCAGAGTAGTGAGTGCAGAGTAGTGAGTAATGAGTGCAGAGTAGTGAGTGCAGAGTAGTGAGTGCAGGGTGCAGAGTGAGTGTGCAGAGTGAGTGTGCAGAGTGAGTGTGCAGAGTGAGTGTGCAGAGTAGTGAGTGCAGAGTAGTGAGTGCAGAGTAGTGAGTAGTGAGTGCAGAGTAGTGAGTGCAGAGTAGTGAGTGCAGAGTAGTGAGTGCAGAGTAGTCAGTAGTGAGTGTGGAGTAGGGAGTAGGTAGTGCAGAGTAGTGAGTAGTGAGTGCAGAGTAGTGAGTGCAGAGTAGGGAGCAGTGAGTGCAGAGGAGTGAGTGCAGAGTAGTGAGTGCAGAGTAGTGAGTAGTAAGTGCGGAGTAGTGAGTGCAGAGTAGTGAGTGCAGAGTAGTGAGTGCAGGGTGCAGAGTGAGTGTGCAGAGTGAGTGTGCAGAGTGAGTGTGCAGAGTGAGTAGTGAGTAGTGAGTGCAGAGTAGTGAGTGCAGAGTAGTGAGTAGTGAGTGCAGAGTAGTGAGTGCAGAGTAGTGAGTGCAGAGTAGTGAGTGCAGAGTAGTGAGTGCAGAGTAGTGAGTAGTGAGTGCAGAGTAGTGAGTGCAGAGTAGTGAGTAGTGAGTGCAGAGTAGTGAGTGCAGAGTAGTGAGTGCAGAGTAGTGAGTGCAGAGTAGTGAGTAGTGAGTGCAGATTAGTGAGTGCAGAGTAGTGAGTAGTGAGTGCAGAGTAGTGAGTGCAGGGTAGTGAGTGCAGAGTAGTCAGTAGTGAGTGCAGAGTAGTGAGTAGTGAGTAGTGAGTGCAGAGTAGTGTGTAGTGAGTGCAGAGTAGTGAGTAGTGAGTAGTGAGTGCAGAGTAGTGAGTGCAGAGTAGTGGGTAGTGAGTAGTGAGTGCAGAGTAGTGAGTAGTGGGTGCAGAGTAGTGAGTAGTGAGTAGTGAGTGCAGAGTAGTGAGTGCAGAGTGTGAGTGTGCAAAGTGCAGAGTGTGCAGAGTGAGTGTGCAGAGTGAGTGTGCAGAGTGAGTGTGCAGAGTAGTGAGTGCAGAGTAGTGAGTGCAGAGTAGTGAGTGCAGAGTAGTGAGTAGTGAGTGCAGAGTAGTGAGTGCAAGGTAGTGAGTAGTGAGTGCAGAGTAGTGAGTAGTGAGTGCAGAGTAGTGAGTGCAGAGTAGTGAGTGCAGAGCAGTGAGTGCAGAGTGAGTGTGCAGAGTGAGTGTGCAGAGTGAGTGTGCAGAGTGAGTGTGCAGAGTAGTGAGTGCAGAGTAGTGAGTGCAGAGTAGTGAGTAGTGAGTGCAGAGTAGTCAGTGCAGAGTATTCAGTGCAGAGTAGTCAGTAGTGAGTGCGGAGTAGTGAATGCAGAGTAGTGAGTAGTGAGTAGTGAGTGCAGAGTAGTGAGTGCAGAGTAGTGAGTAGTGAGTGCAGAGTAGTGAGTGCAGAGTAGTGAGTGCAGAGTAGTGAGTGCAGAGTAGTGAGTGCAGAGTAGTGAGTGCAGCGTAGTGAGTAGTGAGTGCAGAGTAGTGAGTGCAGAGTAGTGAGTAGTGAGTGCAGAGTAGTGAGTGCAGAGTAGTGAGTGCAGAGTAGTGAGTGCAGAGTAGTGAGTGCAGAGTAGTGAGTAGTGAGTGCAGAGTAGCGAGTGCAGAGTAGTGAGTAGTGAGTGCAAAGTAGTGAGTAGTGAGTGCAGAGTAGTGAGTGCAGAGTAGTGAGTGTAGAGTAGTGAGTAGTGAGTGCAGAGTAGTGAGTGCAGAGTAGCGAGTAGTAAGTAGTGAGTGCAGAGTAGTGAGTAGTGAGTGCAGAATAGTGAGTAGTGAGTGCAGAGTAGGGAGTGCAGAGTAGTGAGTAGTGAGTGCAGAGTAGTAGTGAGTGCAGAGTAGTGAGTGCAGAGTAGTGAGTGCAGAGTTGTGAGTGGTGAGTAGTGAGTGCAGAGTAGTGAGTGCAGAGTAGTGAGTGCAGAGTAGTGAGTGCAGAGTAGTGAGTGCAGAGTAGTGAGTGCAGAGTAGTGAGTAGTGAGTGCAGAGTAGTGAGTGCAGAGTAGTGAGTGCAGGGTGCAGAGTGAGTGTGCAGAGTGAGTGTGCAGAGTGAGTGTGCAGAGTGAGTGTGCAGAGTAGTGAGTGCAGAGTAGTGAGTGCAGAGTAGTGAGTAGTGAGTGCAGAGTAGTGAGTGCAGAGTAGTAAGTGCAGAGTAGTGAGTGCAGAGTAGTCAGTAGTGAGTGTGGAGTAGGGAGTAGGGAGTGCAGAGTAGTGAGTAGTGAGTGCAGAGTAGTGAGTGCAGAGTAGTGAGCAGTGAGTGCAGAGTAGTGAGTGCAGAGTAGTGAGGGCAGAGTAGTGAGTAGTGAGTAGTGAGTGCAGAGTAGTGAGTAGTAAGTAGTGAGTAATGAGTAGTGAGTGCAGAGTAGTGAGTAGTGAGTACAGAGTAGTGAGTAGTGAGTGCAGAGTAGTGAGTAGTGAGTGCAGAGTAGTGAGTGCAGAGTAGTGAGTAGTGAGTGCAGAGTAGTGAGTGCAGAGTAGTGAGTAGTGAGTGCAGAGTAGTGAGCGCAGAGTAGTGAGTAGTGTGTAGTGAGTGCAGAGTAGTGAATGCAGAGTAGTGAGTGCAGAGTAGTGAGTGCAGAGTAGTGAGTAGTGAGTGCAGAGTAGTGAGTGCAGAGTAGTGAGTGCAGGGTGCAGAGTGAGTGTGCAGAGTGAGTGTGCAGAGTGAGTGTGCAGAGTGAGTGTGCAGAGTAGTGAGTGCAGAGTAGTGAGTGCAGAGTAGTGAGTAGTGAGTGCAGAGTAGTGAGTGCAGAGTAGTGAGTGCAGAGTAGTGAGTGCAGAGTAGTCAGTAGTGAGTGTGGAGTAGGGAGTAGGTAGTGCAGAGTAGTGAGTAGTGAGTGCAGAGTAGTGAGTGCAGAGTAGTGAGCAGTGAGTGCAGAGTAGTGAGTGCAGAGTAGTGAGTGCAGAGTAGTGAGTAGTAAGTGCGGAGTAGTGAGTGCAGAGTAGTGAGTGCAGAGTAGTGAGTGCAGGGTGCAGAGTGAGTGTGCAGAGTGAGTGTGCAGAGTGAGTGTGCAGAGTGAGTAGTGAGTAGTGAGTGCAGAGTAGTGAGTGCAGAGTAGTGAGTAGTGAGTGCAGAGTAGTGAGTGCAGAGTAGTGAGTGCAGAGTAGTGAGTGCAGAGTAGTGAGTGCAGAGTAGTGAGTGCAGAGTAGTGAGTAGTGAGTGCAGAGTAGTGAGTGCAGAGTAGTGAGTAGTGAGTGCAGAGTAGTGAGTATAGAGTAGTGAGTGCAGAGTAGTGAGTAGTGAGTGCAGAGTAGTGAGTGCAGAGTAGTGAGTGCAGAGTAGTGAGTGCAGAGTAGTGAGTAGTGAGTGCAGAGTAGTGAGTGCAGAGTAGTGAGTGCAGAGTACAGAGTGAGTGTGCAGAGTGAGTGTGCAGAGTGAGTGTGCAGAGTAGTGAGTGCAGAGTAGTGAGTGCAGAGTAGTGAGTAGTGAGTGCAGAGTAGTGAGTGCAGAGTAGTGAGTGCAGAGTAGTCAGTAGTGAGTGCAGAGTAGTGAGTAGTGAGTAGTGAGTGCAGAGTAGTGTGTAGTGAGTGCAGAGTAGTGAGTAGTGAGTAGTGAGTGCAGAGTAGTGAGTGTAGAGTAGTGGGTAGTGAGTAGTGAGTGCAGAGTAGTGAGTAGTGAGTGCAGAGTAGTAGTAGTGAGTAGTGAGTGCAGAGTAGTGAGTGCAGAGTGTGAGTGTGCAGAGTGCAGAGTGTGCAGAGTGAGTGTGCAGAGTGAGTGTGCAGAGTGAGTGTGCAGAGTAGTGAGTGCAGAGTAGTGAGTGCAGAGTAGTGAGTGCAGAGTGTGCAGAGTGAGTATGCAGAGTGAGTGTGCAGAGTGAGTGTGCAGAGTAGTGAGTGCAGAGTAGTGAGTGCAGAGTAGTGAGTGCAGAGTAGTGAGTAGTGAGTGCAGAGTAGTGAGTGCAAGGTAGTGAGTAGTGAGTGCAGAGTAGTGAGTAGTGAGTGCAGAGTAGTGAGTGCAGAGTAGTGAGTGCAGAGCAGTGAGTGCAGAGTGAGTGTGCAGAGTGAGTGTGCAGAGTGAGTGTGCAGAGTGAGTGTGCAGAGTGGTGAGTGCAGGGTAGTGAGTGCAGAGTAGTGAGTAGTGAGTGCAGAGTAGTCAGTGCAGAGTATTCAGTGCAGATTAGTCAGTAGTGAGTGCGGAGTAGTGAATGCAGAGTAGTGAGTAGTGAGTAGTGAGTGCAGAGTAGTGAGTGCAGAGTAGTGAGTAGTGAGTGCAGAGTAGTGAGTGCAGAGTAGTGAGTGCAGAGTAGTGAGTGCAGAGTAGTGAGTAGTGAGTGCAGAGTAGTGAGTGCAGCGTAGTGAGTAGTGAGTGCAGAGTAGTGAGTGCAGAGTAGTGAGTAGTGAGTGCAGAGTAGTGAGTGCAGAGTAGTGAGTGCAGAGTAGTGAGTAGTGAGTGCAGAGTAGTGAGTGCAGAGTAGTGAGTAGTGAGTGCAGAGTAGCGAGTGCAGAGTAGTGAGTAGTGAGTGCAAAGTAGTGAGTAGTGAGTGCAGAGTAGTGAGTGCAGAGTAGTGAGTGTAGAGTAGTGAGTAGTGAGTGCAGAGTAGTGAGTGCAGAGTAGCGAGTAGTAAGTAGTGAGTGCAGAGTAGTGAGTAGTGAGTGCAGAATAGTGAGTAGTGAGTGCAGAGTAGGGAGTGCAGAGTAGTGAGTAGTGAGTGCAGAGTAGTAGTGAGTGCAGAGTAGTGAGTGCAGAGTAGTGAGTGCAGAGTTGTGAGTGGTGAGTAGTGAGTGCAGAGTAGTGAGTGCAGAGTAGTGAGTGCAGAGTAGTGAGTGCAGAGTAGTGATTAGTGAGTGCAGAGTAGTGAGTGCAGAGTAGTGAGTGCAGAGTAGTGAGTAGTGAGTGCAGAGTATTGAGTAGTGAGTGCAGAGTAGTGAGTGCAGAGTAGTGAGTGCAGAGTGCAGAGTGAGTGTGCAGAGGGAGTGTGCAGAGTGAGTGTGCAGAGTGAGTGTGCAGAGTAGTGAGTGCAGAGTAGTGAGTGCAGAGTAGTGAGTGCAGAGTGTGCAGAGTGAGTGTGCAGAGTGAGTGTGCAGAGTGAGTGTGCAGAGTAGTGAGTGCAGAGTAGTGAGTGCAGAGTAGTGAGTGCAGAGTAGTGAGTAGTGAGTGCAGAGTAGTGAGTGCAAGGTAGTGAGTAGTGAGTGCAGAGTAGTGAGTAGTGAGTGCAGAGTAGTGAGTGCAGAGTAGTGAGTGCAGAGCAGTGAGTGCAGAGTGAGTGTGCAGAGTGAGTGTGCAGAGTGAGTGTGCAGAGTGAGTGTGCAGAGTGGTGAGTGCAGAGTAGTGAGTGAAGAGTAGTGAGTAGTGAGTGCAGAGTAGTCAGTGCAGAGTATTCAGTGCAGATTAGTCAGTAGTGAGTGCGGAGTAGTGAATGCAGAGTAGTGAGTAGTGAGTAGTGAGTGCAGAGTAGTGAGTGCAGAGTAGTGAGTAGTGAGTGCAGAGTAGTGAGTGCAGAGTAGTGAGTGCAGAGTAGTGAGTGCAGAGTAGTGAGTAGTGAGTGCAGAGTAGTGAGTGCAGCGTAGTGAGTAGTGAGTGCAGAGTAGTGAGTGCAGAGTAGTGAGTAGTGAGTGCAGAGTAGTGAGTGCAGAGTAGTGAGTGCAGAGTAGTGAGTAGTGAGTGCAGAGTAGTGAGTGCAGAGTAGTGAGTAGTGAGTGCAGAGTAGCGAGTGCAGAGTAGTGAGTAGTGAGTGCAAAGTAGTGAGTAGTGAGTGCAGAGTAGTGAGTGCAGAGTAGTGAGTGTAGAGTAGTGAGTAGTGAGTGCAGAGTAGTGAGTGCAGAGTAGCGAGTAGTAAGTAGTGAGTGCAGAGTAGTGAGTAGTGAGTGCAGAATAGTGAGTAGTGAGTGCAGAGTAGGGAGTGCAGAGTAGTGAGTAGTGAGTGCAGAGTAGTAGTGAGTGCAGAGTAGTGAGTGCAGAGTAGTGAGTGCAGAGTTGTGAGTGGTGAGTAGTGAGTGCAGAGTAGTGAGTGCAGAGTAGTGAGTGCAGAGTAGTGAGTGCAGAGTAGTGAGTGCAGAGTAGTGAGTGCAGAGTAGTGAGTGCAGAGTAGTGATTAGTGAGTGCAGAGTAGTGAGTGCAGAGTAGTGAGTGCAGAGTAGTGAGTAGTGAGTGCAGAGTATTGAGTAGTGAGTGCAGAGTAGTGAGTGCAGAGTAGTGAGTGCAGAGTGCAGAGTGAGTGTGCAGAGGGAGTGTGCAGAGTGAGTGTGCAGAGTGAGTGTGCAGAGTAGTGAGTGCAGAGTAGTGAGTGCAGAGTAGTGAGTAGTGAGTGCAGAGTAGTGAGTGCAGAGTAGTGAGTGCAGAGTAGTCAGTAGTGAGTGCAGAGTAGTGAGTAGTGAGTGCAGAGTAGTGTGTAGTGAGTGGTGAGTGCAGAGTAGTGAGTGCAGAGTAGTGAGTGCAGAGTAGTGAGTGCAGAGTAGTGAGTGCAGAGTAGTGAGTAGTGAGTGCAGAGTAGTGAGTGCAGAGTAGTGAGTGCAGAGTAGTGAGTAGTGAGTGCAGAGTAGTGAGTGCAGAGTAGTGAGTGCAGAGTAGTGAGTAGGGAGTGCAGAGTAGTGAGTGCAGAGTAGTGAGTAGTGAGTGCAGAGGAGTGAGTGCAAGGTAGTGAGTAGTGAGTGCAGAGTAGGGAGTAGTGAGTGCAGAGTAGTGAGTGCAGAGTAGTGAAAGCAGAGTAGTGAGTGCAGAGTAGTGAGTAGTGAGTGCAGAGTAGTCAGTGCAGAGTATTCAGTGCAGAGTAGTCAGTAGTGAGTGCAGAGTAGTGAGTGCAGAGTAGTGAGTAGTGAGTGCAGAGTAGTGAGTGCAGAGTAGTGAGTGCAGAGTAGTGAGTGCAGAGTAGTGAGTGCAGAGTAGTGAGTGCAGAGTAGTGAGTAGTGAGTGCAGAGTAGTGAGTGCAGAGTAGTGAGTAGTGAGTGCAGAGTAGTGAGTGCAGAGTAGTAAGTGCAGAGTAGTGAGTGCAGAGTAGTCAGTAGTGAGTGTGGAGTAGGGAGTAGGGAGTGCAGAGTAGTGAGTAGTGAGTGCAGAGTAGTGAGTGCAGAGTAGTGAGCAGTGAGTGCAGAGTAGTGAGTGCAGAGTAGTGAGTGCAGAGTAGTGAGTAGTGAGTAGTGAGTGCAGAGTAGTGAGTAGTAAGTAGTGAGTAATGAGTAGTGAGTAATGAGTAGTGAGTGCAGAGTAGTGAGTAGTGAGTACAGAGTAGTGAGTAGTGAGTGCAGAGTAGTGAGTGCAGAGTAGTGAGTAGTGAGTGCAGAGTAGTGAGTGCAGAGTAGTGAGTAGTGAGTGCAGAGTAGTGAGTGCAGAGTAGTGAGTAGTGAGTGTAGAGTAGTGAGTAGTGAGTGCAGAGTAGTGAGCGCAGAGTAGTGAGTAGTGTGTAGTGAGTGCAGAGTAGTGAGTGCAGAGTAGTGAGTGCAGAGTAGTGAGTGCAGAGTAGTGAGTAGTGAGTGCAGAGTAGTGAGTGCAGAGTAGTGAGTGCAGGGTGCAGAGTGAGTGTGCAGAGTGAGTGTGCAGAGTGAGTGTGCAGAGTGAGTGTGCAGAGTAGTGAGTGCAGAGTAGTGAGTGCAGAGTAGTGAGTAGTGAGTGCAGAGTAGTGAGTGCAGAGTAGTGAGTGCAGAGTAGTGAGTGCAGAGTAGTCAGTAGTGAGTGTGGAGTAGGGAGTAGGTAGTGCAGAGTAGTGAGTAGTGAGTGCAGAGTAGTGAGTGCAGAGTAGTGAGCAGTGAGTGCAGAGTAGTGAGTGCAGAGTAGTGAGTGCAGAGTAGTGAGTAGTAATTGCGGAGTAGTGAGTGCAGAGTAGTGAGTGCAGAGTAGTGAGTGCAGGGTGCAGAGTGAGTGTGCAGAGTGAGTGTGCAGAGTGAGTGTGCAGAGTGAGTAGTGAGTAGTGAGTGCAGAGTAGTGAGTGCAGAGTAGTGAGTAGTGAGTGCAGAGTAGTGAGTGCAGAGTAGTGAGTGCAGAGTAGTGAGTGCAGAGTAGTGAGTGCAGAGTAGTGAGTGCAGAGTAGTGAGTAGTGAGTGCAGAGTAGTGAGTGCAGAGTAGTGAGTAGTGAGTGCAGAGTAGTGAGTGCAGAGTAGTGAGTAGTGAGTGCAGAGTAGTGAGTGCAGAGTAGTGAGTGCAGAGTAGTGAGTGCAGAGTAGTGAGTAGTGAGTGCAGAGTAGTGAGTGCAGAGTAGTGAGTGCAGAGTACAGAGTGAGTGTGCAGAGTGAGTGTGCAGAGTGAGTGTGCAGAGTAGTGAGTGCAGAGTAGTGAGTGCAGAGTAGTGAGTAGTGAGTGCAGAGTAGTGAGTGCAGAGTAGTGAGTGCAGAGTAGTCAGTAGAAGTGCAGAGTAGTGGGTAGTGAGTAGTGAGTGCAGAGTAGTGTGTAGTGAGTGCAGAGTAGTGAGTAATGAGTAGTGAGTAATGAGTAATGAGTAATGAGTAGTGAGTGCAGAGTACTGAGTAGTGAGTACAGAGTAGTGAGTAGTGAGTGCAGAGTAGTGAGTGCAGAGTAGTGAGTAGTGAGTGCAGAGTAGTGAGTGCAGAGTAGTGAGTAGTGAGTGCAGAGTAGTGAGTGCAGAGTAGTGAGTAGTGAGTGCAGAGTAGTGAGCGCAGAGTAGTGAGTAGTGCGTAGTGAGTGCAGAGTAGTGAGTGCAGAGTAGTGAGGGCAGAGTAGTGAGTAGTGAGTGCAGAGTAGTGAGTGCAGAGTAGTGAGTGCAGGGTGCAGAGTGAGTGTGCAGAGTGAGTGTGCAGAGTGAGTGTGCAGAGTGAGTGTGCAGAGTAGTGAGTGCAGAGTAGTGAGTGCAGAGTAGTGAGCAGTGAGTGCAGAGTAGTGAGTGCAGAGTAGTGAGTGCAGAGTAGTGAGTAGTGAGTAGTGAGTGCAGAGTAGTGAGTAGTAAGTGCGGAGTAGTGAGTGCAGAGTAGTGAGTGCAGAGTAGTGAGTGCAGGGTGCAGAGTGAGTGTGCAGAGTGAGTGTGCAGAGTGAGTGTGCAGAGTAGTGAGTGCAGAGTAGTGAGTGCAGAGTAGTGAGTAGTGAGTGCAGAGTAGTGAGTGCAGAGTAGTGAGTGCAGAGTAGTCAGTAGTGAGTGTGGAGTAGTGAGTAGGGAGTGCAGAGTAGTGAGTAGTTAGTGCAGAGTAGTGAGTGCAGAGTAGTGAGCAGTGAGTGCAGAGTAGTGAGTGCAGAGTAGTGAGTAGTGAGTAGTGAGTGCAGAGTAGTGAGTAGTAAGTGCAGAGGAAGTGAGTAGTGAGTGCAGAGTAGTGAGTGCAGAGTAGTGAGTAGTGAGTGCAGAGTAGTGAGTGCAGAGTAGGGAGTAGTGAGTGCAGAGTAGTGAGTGCAGAGTAACGAGTGCAGAGTAGTGAGTAGTGAGTAGTGAGTGCAGAGTAGTGAGTAGTGAGTGCAGAGTAGTGAGTAGTGAGTAGTGAGTGCAGAGTAGTGAGTGCATAGTAGTGAGTAGTGAGTGCAGAGTAGTGAGTGCAGAGTAGTGGGTAGTGAGTAGTGAGTGCTGAGTAGTGAGTAGTGAGTGCAGAGTAGTGAGTAGTGAATAGTGAGTGCAGAGTGTGAGTGTGCAGAGTGAGTGTGCAGAGTGAGTGTGCAGAGTGAGTGTGCAGAGTAGTGAGTGCAGAGTAGTGAGTGCAGAGTAGTGAGTGCAGAGTAGTGAGTGCAGAGTAGTGAGTGGTGAGTGCAGAGTAGTGAGTAGTGAGTGCAGAGTAGTGAGTGCAAGGTAGTGAATAGTGAGTGCAGAGTAGTGAGTAGTGAGTGCAGAGTAGTGAGTGCAGAGTAGTGAGTGCAGAGTAGTGAGTGAAGAGTGAGTGTGCAGAGTGAGTGTGCAGAGTGAGTGTGCAGAGTGAGTGTGCAGAGTAGTGAGTGCAGAGTAGTGAGTGCAGAGTAGTGAGTAGTGAGTGCAGAGTAGTCAGTGCAGAGTAGTCAGTGCAGAGTAGTCAGTGGTGAGTGCGGAGTAGTGAGTGCAGAGTAGTGAGTAGTGAGTACAGAGTAGTGAGTGCAGAGTAGTGAGTGCAGAGTAGTGAGTAGTGAGTGCAGAGTAGTGAGTGCAGAGTAGTGAGTAGTGAGTGCAGAGTAGTGAGTCTAGAGTAGTGAGTGCAGAGTAGTGAGTAGTGAGTGCAGAGTAGTGAGTAGTAAGTGCAGAGTAGTGAGTGCAGAGTAGTGAGTAGTGAGTGCAGAGTAGTGAGTGCAGAGTAGTGAGTAGTGAGTGCAGAGTAGCGAGTGCAGAGTAGTGAGTAGTGAGTGAAAAGTAGTGAGTAAGTGCAGAGTAGTGAGTGCAGAGTAGTGAGTGCAGAGTAGTGAGTAGTGAGTGCAGAGTAGTGAGTGCAGAGTAGTGGGTAGTGAGTGCAGAGTAGTGAGTAGTGAGTGCAGAGTAGTGAGTAGTGAGTGCAGAGTAGTGAGTAGTGAGTGCAGAGTAGGGAGTGCAGAGTAGTGAGTAGTGAGTGCAGAGTAGTAGTGAGTGCAGGGTAGTGAGTGCAGAGTAGTGAGTGGTGAGTAGTGAGTGCAGAGTAGTGAGTAGTGAGTGCAGAGTAGTGAGTGCAGAGTAGTGAGTAGTGAGTGCAGAGTAGTGAGTGCAGAGTAGTGATTAGTGAGTGCAGAGTAGTGAGTAGTGAGTGAAGAGTAGTGAGTGCAGAGTAGTGAGTGCAGAGTGAGTGTGCAGAGTGAGTGTGCAGAGTGAGTGTGCAGAGTGAGTGTGCAGAGTAGTGAGTGCAGAGTAGTGAGTGCAGAGTAGTGAGTAGTGAGTGCAGAGTAGTGAGTGCAGAGTAGTCAGTAGTGAGTGCAGAGTAGTGAGTGCAGAGTAGTGAGTGCAGAGTAGTGAGTGCAGAGTAGTGATTAGTGAGTGCAGAGTAGTGAGTGCAGAGTAGTGAGTGCAGAGTAGTGAGTAGTGAGTGCAGAGTATTGAGTAGTGAGCGCAGAGTAGTGAGTGCAGAGTAGTGAGTGCAGAGTGCAGAGTGAGTGTGCAGAGGGAGTGTGCAGAGTGAGTGTGCAGAGTGAGTGTGCAGAGTAGTGAGTGCAGAGTAGTGAGTGCAGAGTAGTGAGTAGTGAGTGCAGAGTAGTGAGTGCAGAGTAGTGAGTGCAGAGTAGTGAGTGCAGAGTAGTCAGGAGTGAGTGCAGAGTAGTGAGTAGTGAGTGCAGAGTAGTGTGTAGTGAGTGGTGAGTGCAGAGTAGTGAGTGCAGAGTAGTGAGTGCAGAGTAGTGAGTAATGAGTAGTGAGTGCAGAGTAGTAAGTAGTGAGTGCAGAGTAGTGAGTAGTGAGTGCAGAGTAGTGAGTGCAGAGTAGTGAGTAGTGAGTGCAGAGTAGTGAGTGCAGAGTAGTGAGTGCAGAGTAGTGAGTAGTGAGTGCAGAGTAGTGAGTGCAGAGTAGTGAGTAGTGAGTAGTGAGTGCAGAGTAGTGAGTAGTGAGTGCAGAGTAGTGAGTGCAAGGTAGTGAGTAGTGAGTGCAGAGTAGGGAGTAGTGAGTGCAGAGTAGTGAGTGCAGAGTAGTGAGTGCAGAGTAGTGAGTAGTGAGTGCAGAGTAGTCACTGCAGAGTATTCAGTGCAGAGTAGTCAGTAGTGAGTGGGGAGTAGTGAATGCAGAGTAGTGAGTAGTGAGTAGTGAGTGCAGAGTAGTGAGTGCAGAGTAGTGAGTAGTGAGTGCAGAGTAGTGAGCGCAGAGTAGTGAGTGCAGAGTAGTGAGTGCAGAGTAGTGAGTGCAGAGTAGTAAGTGCAGAGTAGTGAGTAGTGAGTGCAGAGTAGTGAGTGCAGAGTAGTGAGTAGTGAGTGCAGAGTAGTGAGTGCAGAGTAGTGAGTGCAGAGTAGTGAGTGCAGAGTAGTCAGTAGTGAGTGCAGAGTAGTGAGTAGTGAGTAGTGAGTGCAGAGTAGTGTGTAGGGAGTGGTGAGTGCAGAGTAGTGAGTAATGAGTAGTGAGTAATGAGTAGTGAGTGCAGAGTAGTGAGTGCAGAGTAGTGAGTAGTGAGTACAGAGTAGTGAGTAGTGAGTGCAGAGTAGTGAGTGCAGAGTAGTGAGTAGTGAGTGCAGAGTAGTGAGTGCAGAGTAGTGAGTAGTGAGTGCAGAGTAGTGAGTGCAGAGTAGTGAGTAGTGAGTGCAGAGTAGTGAGCGCAGAGTAGTGAGTAGTGTGTAGTGAGTGCAGAGTAGTGAGTGCAGAGTAGTGAGTGCAGAGTAGTGAGAAGTGAGTGCAGAGTAGTGAGTGCAGAGTAGTGAGTGCAGGGTGCAGAGTGAGTGTGCAGAGTGAGTGTGCAGAGTGAGTGTGCAGAGTGAGTGTGCAGAGTAGTGAGTGCAGAGTAGTGAGTAGTGAGTGCAGAGTAGTGAGTGCAGAGTAGTGAGTGCAGAGTAGTGAGTGCAGAGTAGTCAGTAGTGAGTGTGGAGTAGGGAGTAGGTAGTGCAGAGTAGTGAGTAGTGAGTGCAGAGTAGTGAGTGCAGAGTAGTGAGCAGTGAGTGCAGAGTAGTGAGTGCAGAGTAGTGAGTAGTGAGTGCAGAGTAGTGAGTAGTAAGTGCGGAGTAGTGAGTGCAGAGTAGTGAGTGCAGAGTAGTGAGTGCAGGGTGCAGAGTGAGTGTGCAGAGTGAGTGTGCAGAGTGAGTGTGCAGAGTGAGTAGTGAGTAGTGAGTGCAGAGTAGTGAGTGCAGAGTAGTGAGTAGTGAGTGCAGAGTAGTGAGTGCAGAGTAGTGAGTGCAGAGTAGTGAGTGCAGAGTAGTGAGTGCAGAGTAGTGAGTAGTGAGTGCAGAGTAGTGAGTGCAGAGTAGTGAGTAGTGAGTGCAGAGTAGTGAGTGCAGAGTAGTGAGTGCAGAGTAGTGAGTAGTGAGTGCAGAGTAGTGAGTGCAGAGTAGTGAGTGCAGAGTACAGAGTGAGTGTGCAGAGTGAGTGTGCAGAGTGAGTGTGCAGAGTAGTGAGTGCAGAGTAGTGAGTGCAGAGTAGTGAGTAGTGAGTGCAGAGTAGTGAGTGCAGAGTAGTGAGTGCAGAGTAGTCAGTAGTGAGTGCAGAGTAGTGAGTAGTGAGTGCAGAGTAGTGTGTAGTGAGTGCAGAGTAGTGAGTAATGAGTAGTGAGTAATGAGTAGTGAGTAATGAGTAGTGAGTGCAGAGTACTGAGTAGTGAGTACAGAGTAGTGAGTAGTGAGTGCAGAGTAGTGAGTGCAGAGTAGTGAGTAGTGAGTGCAGAGTAGTGAGTGCAGAGTAGTGAGTAGTGAGTGCAGAGTAGTGAGTGCAGAGTAGTGAGTAGTGAGTGCAGAGTAGTGAGCGCAGAGTAGTGAGTAGTGTGTAGTGAGTGCAGAGTAGTGAGTGCAGAGTAGTGAGTGCAGAGTAGTGAGTGCAGAGTAGTGAGTAGTGAGTGCAGAGTAGTGAGTGCAGAGCAGTGAGTGCAGGGTGCAGAGTGAGTGTGCAGAGTGAGTGTGCAGAGTAGTGAGTGCAGAGTAGTGAGTGCAGAGTAGTGAGTAGTGAGTGCAGAGTAGTGAGTGCAGAGTAGTGAGTGCAGAGTAGTCAGTAGTGAGTGCAGAGTAGTGAGTAGTGAGTAGTGAGTGCAGAGTAGTGTGTAGGGAGTGGTGAGTGCAGAGTAGTGAGTAATGAGTAGTGAGTAATGAGTAGTGAGTAATGAGTAGTGAGTGCAGAGTAGTGAGTAGTGAGTACAGAGTAGTGAGTAGTGAGTGCAGAGTAGTGAGTGCAGAGTAGTGAGTAGTGAGTGCAGAGTAGTGAGTGCAGAGTAGTGAGTAGTGAGTGCAGAGTAGTGAGCGCAGAGTAGTGAGTAGTGTGTAGTGAGTGCAGAGTAGTGAGTGCAGAGTAGTGAGCGCAGAGTAGTGAGTGCAGAGTAGTGAGTAGTGAGTGCAGAGTAGTGAGTGCAGAGTAGTGAGTGCAGGGTGCAGAGTGAGTGTGCAGAGTGAGTGTGCAGAGTGAGTGTGCAGAGTGAGTGTGCAGAGTAGTGAGTGCAGAGTAGTGAGTGCAGAGTAGTGAGTAGTGAGTGCAGAGTAGTGAGTGCAGAGTAGTGAGTGCAGAGTAGTGAGTGCACAGTAGTCAGTAGTGAGTGTGGAGTAGGGAGTAGGTAGTGCAGAGTAGTGAGTGCAGAGTAGTGAGTGCAGAGTAGTGAGCAGTGAGTGCAGAGTAGTGAGTGCAGAGTAGTGAGTGCAGAGTAGTGAGTAGTGAGTAGTGAGTGCAGAGTAGTGAGTAGTAAGTGCGGAGTAGTGAGTGCAGAGAGTGAGTGCAGAGTAGTGAGTGCAGGGTGCAGAGTGAGTGTGCAGAGTGAGTGTGCAGAGTGAGTGTGCAGAGTGAGTAGTGAGTAGTGAGTGCAGAGTAGTGAGTGCAGAGTAGTGAGTAGTGAGTGCAGAGTAGTGAGTGCAGAGTAGTGAGTGCAGAGTAGTGAGTGCAGAGTAGTGAGTGCAGAGTAGTGAGTGCAGAGTAGTGAGTAGTGAGTGCAGAGTAGTGAGTGCAGAGTAGTGAGTAGTGAGTGCAGAGTAGTGAGTGCAGAGTAGTGAGTGCAGAGTAGTGAGTAGTGAGTGCAGAGTAGTGAGTGCAGAGTAGTGAGTGCAGAGTACAGAGTGAGTGTGCAGAGTGAGTGTGCAGAGTGAGTGTGCAGAGTGAGTGTGCAGAGTAGTGAGTGCAGAGTAGTGAGTGCAGAGTAGTGAGTAGTGAGTGCAGAGTAGTGAGTGCAGAGTAGTCAGTAGTGAGTGCAGAGTAGTGAGTAGTGAGTAGTGAGTGCAGAGTAGTGTGTAGTGAGTGCAGAGTAGTGAGTAATGAGTAGTGAGTAATGAGTAGTGAGTAATGAGTAGTGAGTGCAGAGTACTGAGTAGTGAGTACAGAGTAGTGAGTAGTGAGTGCAGAGTAGTGAGTGCAGAGTATAGAGTAGTGAGTGCAGAGTAGTGAGTGCAGAGTAGTGAGTAGTGAGTGCAGAGTAGTGAGTGCAGAGTAGTGAGTAGTGAGTGCAGAGTAGTGAGTGCAGAGTAGTGAGTAGTGTGTAGTGAGTGCAGAGTAGTGAGTGCAGAGTAGTGAGTGCAGAGTAGTGAGTGCAGAGTAGTGAGTAGTGAGTGCAGAGTAGTGAGTGCAGAGTAGTGAGTGCAGGGTGCAGAGTGAGTGTGCAGAGTGAGTGTGCAGAGTGAGTGTGCAGAGTGAGTGTGCAGAGTAGTGAGTGCAGAGTAGTGAGTGCAGAGTAGTGAGTAGTGAGTGCAGAGTAGTGAGTGCAGAGTAGTAAGTGCAGAGTAGTGAGTGCAGAGTAGTCAGTAGTGAGTGTGGAGTAGGGAGTAGGGAGTGCAGAGTAGTGAGTAGTGAGTGCAGAGTAGTGAGTGCAGAGTAGTGAGCAGTGAGTGCAGAGTAGTGAGTGCAGAGTAGTGAGTGCAGAGTAGTGAGTAGTGAGTAGTGAGTGCAGAGTAGTGAGTAGTAAGTAGTGAGTAATGAGTAGTGAGTAATGAGTAGTGAGTGCAGAGTAGTGAGTAGTGAGTACAGAGTAGTGAGTAGTGAGTGCAGAGTAGTGAGTGCAGAGTAGTGAGTAGTGAGTGCAGAGTAGTGAGTGCAGAGTAGTGAGTAGTGAGTGCAGAGTAGTGAGTGCAGAGTAGTGAGTGCAGAGTAGTGAGTAGTGAGTGCAGAGTAGTGAGTGCAGAGTAGTGAGTGCAGAGTAGTCAGTAGTGAGTGCAGAGTAGTGAGTAGTGAGTGCAGAGTAGTGTGTAGTGAGTGCAGAGTAGTGAGTAATGAGTAGTGAGTAATGAGTAGTGAGTAATGAGTAGTGAGTGCAGAGTACTGAGTAGTGAGTACAGAGTAGTGAGTAGTGAGTGCAGAGTAGTGAGTGCAGAGTAGTGAGTAGTGAGTGCAGAGTAGTGAGTGCAGAGTAGTGAGTAGTGAGTGCAGAGTAGTGAGTGCAGAGTAGTGAGTAGTGAGTGCAGAGTAGTGAGCGCAGAGTAGTGAGTAGTGTGTAGTGAGTGCAGAGTAGTGAGTGCAGAGTAGTGAGTGCAGAGTAGTGAGTGCAGAGTAGTGAGTAGTGAGTGCAGAGTAGTGAGTGCAGAGCAGTGAGTGCAGGGTGCAGAGTGAGTGTGCAGAGTGAGTGTGCAGAGTAGTGAGTGCAGAGTAGTGAGTGCAGAGTAGTGAGTAGTGAGTGCAGAGTAGTGAGTGCAGAGTAGTGAGTGCAGAGTAGTCAGTAGTGAGTGCAGAGTAGTGAGTAGTGAGTAGTGAGTGCAGAGTAGTGTGTAGGGAGTGGTGAGTGCAGAGTAGTGAGTAATGAGTAGTGAGTAATGAGTAGTGAGTAATGAGTAGTGAGTGCAGAGTAGTGAGTAGTGAGTACAGAGTAGTGAGTAGTGAGTGCAGAGTAGTGAGTGCAGAGTAGTGAGTAGTGAGTGCAGAGTAGTGAGTGCAGAGTAGTGAGTGCAGAGTAGTGAGTAGTGAGTGCAGAGTAGTGAGCGCAGAGTAGTGAGTAGTGTGTAGTGAGTGCAGAGTAGTGAGTGCAGAGTAGTGAGTGCAGAGTAGTGAGTGCAGAGTAGTGAGTAGTGAGTGCAGAGTAGTGAGTGCAGAGTAGTGAGTGCAGGGTGCAGAGTGAGTGTGCAGAGTGAGTGTGCAGAGTGAGTGTGCAGAGTGAGTGTGCAGAGTAGTGAGTGCAGAGTAGTGAGTGCAGAGTAGTGAGTAGTGAGTGCAGAGTAGTGAGTGCAGAGTAGTGAGTGCAGAGTAGTGAGTGCACAGTAGTCAGTAGTGAGTGTGGAGTAGGGAGTAGGTAGTGCAGAGTAGTGAGTAGTGAGTGCAGAGTAGTGAGTGCAGAGTAGTGAGCAGTGAGTGCAGAGTAGTGAGTGCAGAGTAGTGAGTGCAGAGTAGTGAGTAGTGAGTAGTGAGTGCAGAGTAGTGAGTAGTAAGTGCGGAGTAGTGAGTGCAGAGAGTGAGTGCAGAGTAGTGAGTGCAGGGTGCAGAGTGAGTGTGCAGAGTGAGTGTGCAGAGTGAGTGTGCAGAGTGAGTAGTGAGTAGTGAGTGCAGAGTAGTGAGTGCAGAGTAGTGAGTAGTGAGTGCAGAGTAGTGAGTGCAGAGTAGTGAGTGCAGAGTAGTGAGTGCAGAGTAGTGAGTGCAGAGTAGTGAGTGCAGAGTAGTGAGTAGTGAGTGCAGAGTAGTGAGTGCAGAGTAGTGAGTAGTGAGTGCAGAGTAGTGAGGGCAGAGTAGTGAGTGCAGAGTAGTGAGTAGTGAGTGCAGAGTAGTGAGTGCAGAGTAGTGAGTGCAGAGTACAGAGTGAGTGTGCAGAGTGAGTGTGCAGAGTGAGTGTGCAGAGTAGTGAGTGCAGAGTAGTGAGTGCAGAGTAGTGAGTAGTGAGTGCAGAGTAGTGAGTGCAGAGTAGTGAGTGCAGAGAAGTCAGTAGTGAGTGCAGAGTAGTGAGTAGTGAGTAGTGAGTGCAGAGTAGTGTGTAGTGAGTGCAGAGTAGTGAGTAATGAGTAGTGAGTAATGAGTAGTGAGTAATGAGTAGTGAGTGCAGAGTACTGAGTAGTGAGTACAGAGTAGTGAGTAGTGAGTGCAGAGTAGTGAGTGCAGAGTATAGAGTAGTGAGTGCAGAGTAGTGAGTGCAGAGTAGTGAGTAGTGAGTGCAGAGTAGTGAGTGCAGAGTAGTGAGTAGTGAGTGCAGAGTAGTGAGCGCAGAGTAGTGAGTAGTGTGTAGTGAGTGCAGAGTAGTGAGTGCAGAGTAGTGAGTGCAGAGTAGTGAGTGCAGAGTAGTGAGTAGTGAGTGCAGAGTAGTGAGTGCAGAGTAGTGAGTGCAGGGTGCAGAGTGAGTGTGCAGAGTGAGTGTGCAGAGTGAGTGTGCAGAGTGAGTGTGCAGAGTAGTGAGTGCAGAGTAGTGAGTGCAGAGTAGTGAGTAGTGAGTGCAGAGTAGTGAGTGCAGAGTAGTAAGTGCAGAGTAGTGAGTGCAGAGTAGTCAGTAGTGAGTGTGGAGTAGGGAGTAGGGAGTGCAGAGTAGTGAGTAGTGAGTGCAGAGTAGTGAGTGCAGAGTAGTGAGCAGTGAGTGCAGAGTAGTGAGTGCAGAGTAGTGAGTGCAGAGTAGTGAGTAGTGAGTAGTGAGTGCAGAGTAGTGAGTAGTAAGTAGTGAGTAATGAGTAGTGAGTAATGAGTAGTGAGTGCAGAGTAGTGAGTAGTGAGTACAGAGTAGTGAGTGCAGAGTAGTGAGTGCAGAGTAGTGAGTAGTGAGTGCAGAGTAGTGAGTGCAGAGTAGTGAGTAGTGAGTGCAGAGTAGTGAGTGCAGAGTAGTGAGCGCAGAGTAGTGAGTAGTGTGTAGTGAGTGCAGAGTAGTGAGTGCAGAGTAGTGAGTGCAGAGTAGTGAGTGCAGAGTAGTGAGTAGTGAGTGCAGAGTAGTGAGTGCAGAGTAGTGAGTGCAGGGTGCAGAGTGAGTGTGCAGAGTGAGTGTGCAGAGTGAGTGTGCAGAGTGAGTGTGCAGAGTAGTGAGTGCAGAGTAGTGAGTGCAGAGTAGTGAGTAGTGAGTGCAGAGTAGTGAGTGCAGAGTAGTGAGTGCAGAGTAGTGAGTGCAGAGTAGTCAGTAGTGAGTGTGGAGTAGGGAGTAGGTAGTGCAGAGTAGTGAGTAGTGAGTGCAGAGTAGTGAGTGCAGAGTAGTGAGCAGTGAGTGCAGAGTAGTGAGTGCAGAGTAGTGAGTGCAGAGTAGTGAGTAGTAAGTGCGGAGTAGTGAGTGCAGAGTAGTGAGTGCAGAGTAGTGAGTGCAGGGTGCAGAGTGAGTGTGCAGAGTGAGTGTGCAGAGTGAGTGTGCAGAGTGAGTAGTGAGTAGTGAGTGCAGAGTAGTGAGTGCAGAGTAGTGAGTAGTGAGTGCAGAGTAGTGAGTGCAGAGTAGTGAGTGCAGAGTAGTGAGTGCAGAGTAGTGAGTGCAGAGTAGTGAGTAGTGAGTGCAGAGTAGTGAGTGCAGAGTAGTGAGTAGTGAGTGCAGAGTAGTGAGTGCAGAGTAGTGAGTAGTGAGTGCAGAGTAGTGAGTGCAGAGTAGTGAGTGCAGAGTAGTCAATAGTGAGTGCAGAGTAGTGAGTAGTGAGTAGTGAGTGCAGAGTAGTGTGTAGTGAGTGCAGAGTAGTGAGTAATGAGTAGTGAGTAATGAGTAGTGAGTAATGAGTAGTGAGTGCAGAGTACTGAGTAGTGAGTACAGAGTAGTGAGTAGTGAGTGCAGAGTAGTGAGTGCAGAGTAGTGAGTAGTGAGTGCAGAGTAGTGAGTGCAGAGTAGTGAGTAGTGAGTGCAGAGTAGTGAGTGCAGAGTAGTGAGTAGTGAGTGCAGAGTAGTGAGCGCAGAGTAGTGAGTAGTGTGTAGTGAGTGCAGAGTAGTGAGTGCAGAGTAGTGAGTGCAGAGTAGTGAGTGCAGAGTAGTGAGTAGTGAGTGCAGAGTAGTGAGTGCAGAGTAGTGAGTGCAGGGTGCAGAGTGAGTGTGCAGAGTGAGTGTGCAGAGTGAGTGTGCAGAGTGAGTGTGCAGAGTAGTGAGTGCAGAGTAGTGAGTGCAGAGTAGTGAGTAGTGAGTGCAGAGTAGTGAGTGCAGAGTAGTAAGTGCAGAGTAGTGAGTGCAGAGTAGTCAGTAGTGAGTGTGGAGTAGGGAGTAGGGAGTGCAGAGTAGTGAGTAGTGAGTGCAGAGTAGTGAGTGCAGAGTAGTGAGCAGTGAGTGCAGAGTAGTGAGTGCAGAGTAGTGAGTGCAGAGTAGTGAGTAGTGAGTAGTGAGTGCAGAGTAGTGAGTAGTAAGTAGTGAGTAATGAGTAGTGAGTAATGAGTAGTGAGTGCAGAGTAGTGAGTAGTGAGTACAGAGTAGTGAGTAGTGAGTGCAGAGTAGTGAGTGCAGAGTAGTGAGTAGTGAGTGCAGAGTAGTGAGTGCAGAGTAGTGAGCGCAGAGTAGTGAGTAGTGTGTAGTGAGTGCAGAGTAGTGAGTGCAGAGTAGTGAGTGCAGAGTAGTGAGTGCAGAGTAGGGAGTAGTGAGTGCAGAGTAGTGAGTGCAGAGTAGTGAGTGCAGGGTGCAGAGTGAGTGTGCAGAGTGAGTGTGCAGAGTGAGTGTGCAGAGTGAGTGTGCAGAGTAGTGAGTGCAGAGTAGTGAGTGCAGAGTAGTGAGTAGTGAGTGCAGAGTAGTGAGTGCAGAGTAGTGAGTGCAGAGTAGTGAGTGCAGAGTAGTCAGTAGTGAGTGTGGAGTAGGGAGTAGGTAGTGCAGAGTAGTGAGTAGTGAGTGCAGAGTAGTGAGTGCAGAGTAGTGAGCAGTGAGTGCAGAGTAGTGAGTGCAGAGTAGTGAGTGCAGAGTAGTGAGTAGTAAGTGCGGAGTAGTGAGTGCAGAGTAGTGAGTGCAGAGTAGTGAGTGCAGGGTGCAGAGTGAGTGTGCAGAGTGAGTGTGCAGAGTGAGTGTGCAGAGTGAGTAGTGAGTAGTGAGTGCAGAGTAGTGAGTGCAGAGTAGTGAGTAGTGAGTGCAGAGTAGTGAGTGCAGAGTAGTGAGTGCAGAGTAGTGAGTGCAGAGTAGTGAGTGCAGAGTAGTGAGTGCAGAGTAGTGAGTAGTGAGTCCAGAGTAGTGAGTGCAGAGTAGTGAGTGCAGAGTAGTGAGTGCAGAGTAGTGAGTAGTGAGTGCAGAGTAGTGAGTGCAGAGTAGTGAGTGCAGAGTAGTGAGTGCAGAGTAGTGAGTAGTGAGTGCAGAGTAGTGAGTGCAGAGTAGTGAGTGCAGAGTACAGAGTGAGTGTGCAGAGTGAGTGTGCAGAGTGAGTGTGCAGAGTAGTGAGTGCAGAGTAGTGAGTGCAGAGTAGTGAGTAGTGAGTGCAGAGTAGTGAGTGCAGAGTAGTGAGTGCAGAGTAGTCAGTAGTGAGTGCAGAGTAGTGAGTAGTGAGTAGTGAGTGCAGAGTAGTGTGTAGTGAGTGCAGAGTAGTGAGTAATGAGTAG
Source organism: Lissotriton helveticus (assembly GCF_964261635.1). Taxonomy (NCBI): domain Eukaryota; kingdom Metazoa; phylum Chordata; class Amphibia; order Caudata; family Salamandridae; genus Lissotriton; species Lissotriton helveticus. The sequence continues at coordinate 1,740,094,117 of NC_136065.1, forward strand.
TGAGTAATGAGTAGTGAGTAATGAGTAGTGAGTGCAGAGTAGTGAGTAGTGAGTACAGAGTAGTGAGTAGTGAGTGCAGAGTAGTGAGTGCAGAGTAGTGAGTAGTGAGTGCAGAGTAGTGAGTGCAGAGTAGTGAGTAGTGAGTGCAGAGTAGTGAGTGCAGAGTAGTGAGTAGTGAGTGCAGAGTAGTGAGCGCAGAGTAGTGAGTAGTGTGTAGTGAGTGCAGAGTAGTGAGTGCAGAGTAGTGAGTGCAGAGTAGTGAGTGCAGAGTAGTGAGTAGTGAGTGCAGAGTAGTGAGTGCAGAGTAGTGAGTGCAGGGTGCAGAGTGAGTGTGCAGAGTGAGTGTGCAGAGTGAGTGTGCAGAGTGAGTGTGCAGAGTAGTGAGTGCAGAGTAGTGAGTGCAGAGTAGTGAGTAGTGAGTGCAGAGTAGTGAGTGCAGAGTAGTAAGTGCAGAGTAGTGAGTGCAGAGTAGTCAGTAGTGAGTGTGGAGTAGAAAGTAGGGAGTGCAGAGTAGTGAGTAGTGAGTGCAGAGTAGTGAGTGCAGAGTAGTGAGCAGTGAGTGCAGAGTAGTGAGTGCAGAGTAGTGAGTGCAGAGTAGTGAGTAGTGAGTGCAGAGTAGTGAGTAGTAAGTGCGGAGTAGTGAGTGCAGAGTAGTGAGTGCAGAGTAGTGAGTGCAGGGTGCAGAGTGAGTGTGCAGAGTGAGTGTGCAGAGTGAGTGTGCAGAGTGAGTGTGCAGAGTAGTGAGTGCAGAGTAGTGAGTGCAGAGTAGTGAATAGTGAGTGCAGAGTAGTGAGTGCAGAGTAGTGAGTGCAGAGTAGTCAGTAGTGAGTGTGGAGTAGTGAGTAGGGAGTGCAGAGTAGTGAGTAGTTAGTGCAGAGTAGTGAGTGCAGAGTAGTGAGCAGTGAGGGCAGAGTAGTGAGTGCAGAGTAGTGAGTAGTGAGTAGTGAGTGCAGAGTAGTGAGTAGTAAGTGCAGAGGAAGTGAGTAGTGAGTGCAGAGTAGTGAGTGCAGAGTAGTGAGTAGTGAGTGCAGAGTAGTGAGTGCAGAGTAGGGAGTAGTGAGTGCAGAGTAGTGAGTGCAGAGTAGTGAGTGCAGAGTAACGAGTGCAGAGTAGTGAGTAGTGAGTAGTGAGTGCAGAGTAGTGAGTAGTGAGTGCAGAGTAGTGAGTAGTGAGTAGTGAGTGCAGAGTAGTGAGTGCATAGTAGTGAGTAGTGAGTGCAGAGTAGTGAGTGCAGAGTAGTGGGTAGTGAGTAGTGAGTGCTGAGTAGTGAGTAGTGAGTGCAGAGTAGTGAGTAGTGAATAGTGAGTGCAGAGTGTGAGTGTGCAGAGTGAGTGTGCAGAGTGAGTGTGCAGAGTAAGTGTGCAGAGTAGTGAGTGCAGCGTAGTGAGTGCAGAGTAGTGAGTGCAGAGTAGTGAGTGCAGAGTAGTGAGTGCAGAGTAGTGAGTGGTGAGTGCAGAGTAGTGAGTAGTGAGTGCAGAGTAGTGAGTGCAAGGTAGTGAGTAGTGAGTGCAGAGTAGTGAGTAGTGAGTGCAGAGTAGTGAGTGCAGAGTAGTGAGTGAAGAGTGAGTGTGCAGAGTGAGTGTGCAGAGTGAGTGTGCAGAGTGAGTGTGCAGAGTAGTGAGTGCAGAGTAGTGAGTGCAGAGTAGTGAGTAGTGAGTGCAGAGTAGTCAGTGCAGAGTAGTCAGTGCAGAGTAAGCAGTGGTGAGTGCGGAGTAGTGAGTGCAGAGTAGTGAGTAGTGAGTGCAGAGTAGTGAGTGCAGAGTAGTGAGTGCAGAGTAGTGAGTAGTGAGTGCAGAGTAGTGAGTGCAGAGTAGTGAGTAGTGAGTGCAGAGTAGTGCGTGCAGAGTAGTGAGTGCAGAGTAGTGAGTAGTGAGTGCAGAGTAGTGAGTAGTGAGTGCAGAGTAGTGAGTGCAGAGTAGTGAGTAGTGAGTGCAGAGTAGTGAGTGCAGTGTAGTGAGTAGTGAGTGCAGAGTAGCGAGTGCAGAGTAGTGAGTAGTGAGTGAAAAGTAGTGAGTAAGTGCAGAGTAGTGAGTGCAGAGTAGTGAGTGCAGAGTAGTGAGTAGTGAGTGCAGAGTAGTGAGTGCAGAGTAGTGGGTAGTGAGTGCAGAGTAGTGAGTAGTGAGTGCAGAGTAGTGAGTAGTGAGTGCAGAGTAGTGAGTAGTGAGTGCAGAGTAGGGAGTGCAGAGTAGTGAGTAGTGAGTGCAGAGTAGTAGTGAGTGCAGAGTAGTGAGTGCAGAGTAGTGAGTGGTGAGTAGTGAGTGCAGAGTAGTGAGTAGTGAGTGCAGAGTAGTGAGTGCAGAGTAGTGAGTAGTGAGTACAGAGTAGTGAGTGCAGAGTAGTGATTAGTGAGTGCAGAGTAGTGAGTAGTGAGTGCAGAGTAGTGAGTGCAGAGTAGTGAGTAGTGAGTGCAGAGTAGTGAGTAGTGAGTGCAGAGTAGTGAGTGCAAAGTAGTGAGTGTGCAGAGTGAGTGTGCAGAGTGAGTGTGCAGAGTGAGTGTGCAGAGTGAGTGTGCAGAGTAGTGAGTGCAGAGTAGTGAGTGCAGAGTAGTGAGTAGTGAGTGCAGAGTAGTGAGTGCAGAGTAGTCAGTAGTGAGTGCAGAGTAGTGAGTGCGGAGTAGTGAGTAGTGAGTGGTGAGTGCAGAGTAGTGAGTGCATAGTAGTGAGTGCAGAGTAGTGAGTAGTGAGTAGTGAGTGCAGAGTAGTGAGTAGTGAGTGCAGAGTAGTAAGTAGTGAGTGCAGAGTCGTGAGTGCAGAGTAGTGAGTAGTGAGTGCAGAGTAGTGAGTGCAGAGTAGTGAGTGCAGAGTAGTGTGTAGTGAGTGCAGAGTAGTGAGTGCAGAGTAGTGAGTAGTGAGTGCAGAGTAGTGAGCGCAGAGTAGTGAGTAGTGTGTAGGGAGTGCAGAGTAGTGAGTAGTGAGTAGTGATTGCAGAGTAGTGAGTGCATAGTAGTGAATAGTGAGTGCAGAGTAGTGAGTGCAGATTAGTGGGTAGTGAGTAGGGAGTGCAGAGTAGTGAGTAGTGAGTGCAGAGTAGTGAGTGCAGAGTAGTGAGTGCAGAGTAGTGAGTGCAGAGTAGTGAGTAGTAAGTGCAGAGTAGTGAGTGCAGAGTAGTGAGTAGTGAGTGCAGAGTAGTGAGTGCAGAGTAGTGAGTGCAGAGTAGTGAGTGGTGAGTAGTGAGTGCAGAGTAGTGAGTGCAGAGTTGTGAGTGCAGAGTAGTGAGTGCAGAGTAGTGGGTAGTGAGTAGTGAGTGCAGAGTAGTGAGTAGTGAGTGCAGAGTAGTGAGTGCAGAGTAGTGAGTAGTGAGTGCAGAGTAGTGAGTGCAGAGTAGTGGGTAGTGAGTAGTGAGTGCAGAGTAGTGAGTAGTGAGTGCAGAGTAGTGAGTGCAGAGTAGTGGGTAGTGAGTGCAGAGTAGTGAGTAGTGAGTGCAGAGTAGTGAGTAGTGAGTGCAGAGTAGTGAGTAGTGAGTCCAGAGTAGTGAGTGCAGAGTAGTGAGTGCAGAGAAGTGAGTGCAGAGTAGTGGGTAGTGAGTAGTGAGTGCAGAGTAGTGAGTAGTGAGTGCAGAGTAGTGAGTAGTGAGTGCAGAGTAGTGAGTGCAAAGTATTGAGTGCAGAGTAGTGAGTGCAGAGTAGTCAGTAGTGAGTAGTGAGTGCAGTGTAGTGAGTGCAGAGTAGTGAGTAGTGAGTGCAGAGTAGTGAGTAGTGAGTGCATAGTAGTGAGTGCAGAGTAGTGAGTGCAGAGTAGTGAGTGCAGAGTAGTGAGTAGTGAGTGCAGAGTAGTGAGTAGTGAGTGCAGAGTAGTGAGTAGTGAGTGCAGTGTAGTGAGTAGTGAGTGCAGAGTAGTGAGAAGTGAGTGCAGGGTAGTGAGTGCAGAGTAGTGAGTGCAGAGTAGTGAGTAGTGAGTGCATAGTAGTGAGTGCGGAGTAGTGAGCAGTGAGTGCAGAGTGTGAGTGCAGAGCAGTGAGTAGTGAGTGCAGAGTAGTGAGTAGTGAGTGCAGAGTAGTGAGTAGTGAGTGCAGAGTAGTGAGTGCAGAGTAGTGAGTAGTGAATGCAGAGTAGTGAGTAGTGAGTGCAGAGTACTGAGTAGTGAGTGCAGAGTAGTGAGTAGTGAGTAATGAGTGCAGAGTAGTGAGTAGTGAGTAGTGAGTGCAGAGTAGTGAGTAGTGAGTGCAGAGTAGTGAGTAGTGAGTAGTGAGTGCAGAGTAGTGAGTAGTGAGTGCAGAGTAGTGAGTAGTGAGTGCAGAGTAGTGAGTGCAGAGTAGTGACTAGTGAGTGCAGAGTAGTGAGTAGTGAGTGCAGAGTAGTGAGTGCAGAGTAGTGAGTAGTGAGTGCAGAGTAGTGAGTGCAGAGTAGTGAGTAGTGAGTGCAGAGTAGTGAGTAGTGAGTTCAGAATAGTGAGTGCAGAGTAGTGAGTGCAGAGTAGTGAGTAGTGAGTGCAGAGTAGTGAGTGCAGAGTAGTGAGTGCAGAGTAGTGAGTGCAGAGTAGTGCCTGCAGAGTAGTGAGTGCACATCATCAGAGCTGTGTGAATAATAACTGCATCAGCCCAGTGCGTGAGGTGCATCATCCACATTGCTCAGGTCACCCAAATTCCTGCACTCTATACCACACTGCTTTCAAGAACAGCATACTCTTGCACACACTCTCACTGCTCACCAATTCAAAGTTTGCTAAACATTTTATGCAACGCATTGTCATACACAATGCCAATAACTCAAACTTCAATGCTGCGAGCCCTATTGCATTGTAAATGCTTGTTACATTCTGTTTGAAAATAACACTTTTAGAAAAGAGGTATTTTCTCGCCTAACCATCCAGTGTGCCTCTGCTAGGTGTATGAATTGCATGTCTGGCTTTTGGATGACAGGGGTCTGGAGAAGACTGTGGCTCCAGAAGTTTGATAAGTCAGGGCTGGGCTGAAAGGACCTTAGTTGCATTTATAGTAGGGGGAGGAGATTTCATTTCACCTGTCAACATGATGTCTCCACCTCCTGTAAGGAAGCTACACCAGTGAGGACTGAACTGGTTTTGGCTGGGTACAGACACCCTCAGTCTTCAGAGAACAAAGGATTTATGTGTATAAAAAGAGGGGCCCAGATCCCAGACTTTTAAATCACTTCTGGGAAATCAAGAGGAAACCTTTGACAAGGAGAGGAGCCGGAGAATCTGAGGAGGAATACTGCCCCTGTTCTGTTTGCTGTCTGAGGTTGGCTTGCAGTGGCTGCTTGCTGCCAAGGAAAGGAGAAAAAGGACTTTGCTGTTTTGCTTTGTCACCTGCTTGAAGAAAAGATCACAGAGGGCTTGAAACTGAGCTTGCCTCCTGTTCTGAAGTCTCAGGATTACAAAGATGTCACCCCTTCTGTCTACCTGCATCAAGAACTGCTGTTTTAGCTGCTACAGAAGAAAATTTCAATACTGACGTCGGAGAGCGACGCCATGATCTGCACCAAAACTGTGAGCGCTGCTCTGACTTGCAAAGTATACCCGACGCCAGCCGCCATGACACATAGACGCCAGCGAGTGGCGCCGTAACCTGCCTGAAACCATGAGCGCTGCTCCGACTTGCAACGTGGGCCCGACCCCTGCTACTCTGCCGCATTGACTCCAAAGCAGACTTCATCATTGCTGAGCCAATCCTCAACGTGGGTGACTCCTCGAATCCATCGACATCACGCCGTTGTAAGGAACAGTGGTTTTGGCGCCATCGAGATGTCATCTCCCCGACGCAGTAAGGAACTGTCGTCACACCTCCCCTGCACTGCAGTGAGGAACAGAGGCTGCACCTCCCCTGGGGTCGTAAGGAGGCGATGCCTCACAGCGCCTACGATGCCGCACCTCCCCGACGCCGTGAACTGTCTTTGCTTTCATCAATTCCAAGGTACCGTTCTTTGTGGATCTGCTTGACTCCGGGCCCGACGCTGCGCACTTCGCTGTCGGTGCCGTACTTTGGGATTTCCACCGGTCACAACGTCGTTATTACTCCAAGTGGAGTTATTTGCTTGCTACAAGCTATATTTGAGTAAATAGCCTATTTTTAAGGATACTTTGAATACTGTATTGTGAATTTTTGTCATTTGGTCCTGTTTTAAAAAAAGATAAAGAATATTTATATTTTTCTAAACTGGTGTGATGTCCATTTGTAGTGTTTTCACTGTATTACTGTATGTGTTCACAAATGCTTTACACATTGCCTCTGAGATAAGCCTGTCTGCTCGTGCCAAGCTACCAAGGGGGTGAGCAGGGGTTATTTTAGGAGTGTATCCCCCTTATCCTGACTGGAAGCAAGGGCCCCTATTTGGACAAAGGTACCTAACTCTGCCAACTAGAGACCCCTATTTCTAACAATTAGATTCAGGGGGGCTAACAAAACCCCAAGCCAGTCCTGGGTTGACTTTATAGCCTGCTCAGTAAAAACACTAGGTGGTTGGTTAAATGGAATTGGTGTGCATGACTACGTTTGGCATTATAATCTGATGATGAAAAAACGCATGTTAAGTAATTACATAAATGAAAAGTTGCATCAGTATCTGGTAGATCTAGGTCTAATTTCTCCCCAGGGGAAAGGGGGTAATCCCCCCTAAGATAAAAATCAAGGGGGTCATTTGGATGGCGGGCGGACTTTGCCCGCCCGCCATCCTCACGGGGATTGGGACCGCCCACCATAAGGACGGGGTCCCTTGGGGGGGATTAGGATGCGCCCCCAACAGTGGCTAAAAATGCATGTATGCATTTGCATACACAAAGCGGCAGGCACCGCGCGGTGCCTGCCACTTCGTGTATGCAAATGCTGGGTGGTACCACAGGTACGCCCCGTGTGCACCCCCCACCTCGCCTTCACTCCGGGGGATCCACAGGGGGGCCCCGAAGTGAAGACCGCAAGCCTTTCCATGGCGGCATAGCCGCCACGGAAAGGCATCTGATTGGGCCCATACTAATATGGCTGGCGGTGTCAAACAGACACCGCCACCATATCAAACCTTTTCCGCCCCGGTCTCCCTGCGACCGAGGGGGAAAAGCGGCGGACGGTCTTTCCGTCTGCCGCGGACCCCCCAGCCATCCTAATGTGGCGGGGGGTCATTTCAGTGAGGATGGCGGAAGGATTGCCCCCGCCAGGCCGGCGGTGGCTGCTGCCAGCCTGGCGGGGGCAATCTGCCCGCCATCCTAATGGGCTCCTAATGGGCTCCTAATAGTCTTCCCCAGAAGTCTTCCCAGCCCAGTGGTGGGTACAAGGGTAAACATGTTGATCCCCTAAGGGCCTGTTGTCACACCTGTAAGAAGGTTGGACACCAAACTGGAGATTCTGTCTGTCCCAACAAGAAAGCCCCTAGTCCACTTCCAGTTATCACTGGTGTGGCAAATCTCCAGATAAGATCTGCAGTTTGCCCAGAGTAAATCAGGGTTCACACTGAAGCTGTTCTAGTCTCTGAAGGGGAGGGAGAGTTGGTAACTTTAGCTGTCTGACACCCTAACTTTAAAAGGTAGTGTCTTGACCGGGTTTTTCGTCCCATTTTATGAGTGATGGTGACTTTAGCCTACTATTATCTTAGTATAGTGGTTAGGACTGGAGAATAGGCCTATTTACAAGGCGAATCCCTTAACTTATACATAATTCGACACTTTTATCCTTATTTTTAGGACTCATAAGCTTAGGGTAGGGGATAGTCCCGTCAATGCAGGTATTATGTTGTCCTTTTAGATAGCTATTATGGAGTTATTCCCCTTTTCTGCTTAGTTCGGGCCCTGTAGGCCCGAAACGGGAGAGACTCCATCTTTCTTTTCTGCCTCGGCTGCTCGAGGCGCTTGTAGGTGAGAGGTATTATTTAGCTTTAAGCTGTTTTTCTGCTTGGAGAGAACCGGCTCAGGCTGGCCCTTATCGAAAGAATGTATTTTTCTCTGTGTTGAAGATGCAACATCAGGCTGGCCAGCTTGGAGCGCGTCCTTGGCACGGAGTGGTACAGGAATTTGGTGGGCGGCAGGTTACTGGCTGGAAATTTCCATGCTGAAAGGGGGTTCTATATTAGCGAAAGTACAGAGAGGAGAGGTAGCCATTTTCTATTATCCTGTCAGCTAGTCGCGAGCATCTTATAATCTGGAGCGGACAATCACCATTTTGAAGGCGGGACATATTGAAAGCTGACGATCTCTCAAACAGATTGATGATATAGAGAGAGAGAGACGAGGAGTAATACTGATAGCCGAGAGTGAAACAGACAGTACGAATAACAGGAGAGAGAGGTTCCGGTGACCTGGAGGAGAGCAGAGAGGAGACAGAGCATAGCGGTGCAGACGTGTATCCGTGACTGCAGGGGTGATCCCAGAGATGGTCCAGGGCACAGACAAGCAGGGAACCGAGATGACGACTGAGTCCAGACTCCGTACTCATAAGGTGAAGTCTGCCCTTTCCTAGTAGTGTGCACATATCTATTCTAATTCTTTCATTTGATTTTTAGGTTATATGTCTATCAATGTTGTTGTTAGTGTGTAATAAAAGGGACCCCAGGTTTGTAGTGGACCAATGTGTACGAGTTGTTTTATTCATAAAGACTAACCTTTTCTTCTAGCTGGATGCTACTTTGTGGACGGAGGCTTATCCCGTCCGGGTAAGTGGTGTGCGGACAAAGAGAAAGTAGAGAGAGTTTGAGTTGTTTAACGATTCTTATACACCATGATTTTGGCGATCTTTGTGTGAGACGATTGGATCACCGATCTACTGCATACAGAATTCCAAACATATATAATCCCCATTGTAGATATGTGTAGTAATATTTCCCATATAGAGAGAAGGAGGCATAGGAAGTGATCGCCGATGTGTTGCGGCGTTATGTGGCCAACGCCAGATTGTGTTTGTTCGTGTTGTGTGCCGGGGGAATACGGCACGTGTTTGTGCGTGATACGCTGGGGGGATACAGCGTTTATACCCGACGGAAGACTGCGGCTTGAGTGAGCACCAACCCTGGTTGGTGTGTAATGGTAATTTCCTGAGAACTGCCCCTTCACGGGTGAAGGCCGGTAGTATAGCCTGGGTATGACTTACCGCGAGGCTATCAAGTGTGAATGAGTGTGGTTTAGAATTGCAATTTGGTAAGTATTGTTATTAGCAATCCCTATAGATTTAGAGGTATTGTATATACTATATGCGTGTATATAGCTAATTCTCCTTCCCAGGAGAGGATCCAGTGTTCATCTGATGAGGTGAGCAAGCCCTGAGGAGGGAGGTGGTTAAGTTTCGGCTGGGTGAGTGGTATTTTGGTGAGCTGATTCCATCTAGTCCGAAAATCCAGTCGTTACATCTGGCGTCACGAACCGTTTACGTAAGCCTGTGTGCGCAATTGTGGTTTGATCTTGTTGGTTTGCGCTCGGCGCGTGCGGTGTTCATTTTCTGTATTATTTGTTTATAAGTGTATATTGCTTTTGTTTTATTTCTTATAATGTTTCCGAGAAAACCTAAGATTGTTTTTAAATTGCCTGTCGAAATTCCCGGCTGGGAATCAACGCCTTATGGTGCATTGGCTCATGAGTGGGCTGATTGCGCAGGTCTGAGTGAGAATTGGAGTTCTTGCTTGGATGGGGCGGATCCGGCGCAAGTGATTGCTTGTTTGCATAAAGCGCCGATTGTGAAGGGTGAGGAGCTTCCTATATTAGGACGCAGAGGTTGGATTTTGTTATATGCTTACAGGATTATGCATGAAAAATATTTGAAGTTACAACTGCATTCTCGAGATCTTGAGGTTAAGTTTGTTGAAGTGCAAAATGCTCACACTCTTTTGAAGTGTCAAAACAAATTGCTTGCCGATAAACTTGACACTTATCAGACTATTGCTGAGCGGGCTGCTGTCCGTATTGCAAAATATAAATACAAGAATCGTCGTGGTCGCGTTAGCAAACGGAAAGTACGTCTGGTCGTGGCGAACGCCGGGCTGGACTGGAACCCTGATGAGTGGGATGGCAATATCTGGGACTCGAATGGTTCTGGTTCCTCGGCTGACGAATCTGACAAACGCGTGTGTTCTCGCACTGGTCGTGATTCTAAATCTGATTCTTCTGCTGCATGTGATGATTTTTGTAAACGTGATCCTTCTTCCAAATGTATCGATCCTTGTCGATCTGATTGTCTTTTACCTCCTACCGATCGCGTTCCTTCTGGTTCGCGTACTGAGATTTCTGCGCATCCCGTCTTTCGACGGAAATTGCAACAAGCTCCTGGTAACCCTAATGGTATCCCTTTGGATAGCCTAGAAGACTTTACACAACAGGAGATTAGTGACATCCTTGACCGATTTCGACAACGACCCGGTGAGTCTTTACTTACATGGATGGTGCGTCTATATGAATTGGGCGCTGCTGGTATCATGTTGGATAGTGGTGACAGTTTGAAGTTTTGTTCTTTGAGTACTGATTCTACTGTTCAAGATCATTTTCGTAACTACAATGTTCACGGTCAAATTAGTATGCTTCAGTTAGCGACCGAAGGTTGTAATCATAAATACCCTACTGAATCTGACTGGCCTGTCAATGACAAGCCTTGGTACACTTTACGTGATGCGGTGCAACGTCTTAAAGAGGAAGTGATGAAAACTGCGATTTTTTTGGGTACATCTAACAGATTGTTGGATGGTTTGTTGACATCTTCTGTACGAAATCGTATCATTCGCTTTTCTCCTGTCGCTTATAAGCAAGTTATGATGACTTTACTGATTAACCAGACTGGGAGTCCTTTATCCATGGTGCTTGAAGCTGTGCATCAGCTTGGTGAATTGGGTGAATGGCTTAAACCTGAAAGACAATCTAGACCTGAGGGTCGTACTGGTGGTGATTTTAAGCTTTCACGACGTGATATGTTTCAGGCCTTGCTTGAGGATGGTGTAAGGACAGAGGAAATGGATGGTGAATCTAATGCTCGTTTGTGGTATTTGTTTCGTAAGCGTGGTTTGGACCGGAAGGAGGGTGCGAGGCGAGTACGTAAGCAGGACTGTGACCGTGAGCATTCTGGTGACAGTGGTGATGAGAGACGCCGTGATGATTCTGATCGGCGTGACCAGCGATGGAATGAGAGTGATGTGTCCCCTCGTCGAGAGAGAGAGAGGGGGAGAGATGAGCGTGTTGATCGCAATTATAGAAATGAACAGAATTACAGCAGTCACAGAGATGAGAGAAGTCAGTCCCCTGAAATTAGAAGAAGAGAGGAACGACATAGATTAACTGAACGAAATTCACAACTTAATGTAGACGACAAGAACCCGTTTCATGACGGGAAAGGATATGAACGAGAGGTTACATTACCTAAAAGATTTGACAGCATTTACCCTGATTTGTCTTGGTTGTCCGAATGTAGCAAAACGGACTAGGAAATAGGTCAAGCTCCGGTACGTAATTGGGCTCACAGAGATCGCAGACCCTATGTAGATATTGAAATTTTTTGGAGACATCGTAACATGCAGAGGGCCCGAGCGTTAGTAGATACAGGAGCGGAGGCCACATTGATTCATGGAAACCCAAAGAAATTTAAAGGCCAATTTTTTACTATTACTGGTTTAGGCGGAAAAGAAACTCCTGCAGTTCAGGCAAATGTTGAAATGAAAATTGGTCGAATTCCCCGAAAAGAATATTCTGTTTTGGTCGTGCCTCTTTTGGAATATATAATTGGCATTGACATTCTGAAAGGCACGATATTACATTTAGATGATGGATGCTATCAATTTGGAATTCAAAGATACATATCTACAAAACCTGTACGAGTTGGCCGTCTAAGAATGCCCCCTATAATAATTCCGCAAGCTACAAAAGTGATTTCCCAAAAACAATATTGTATTCCAGGTTGTCTTGAGGAAATTAGTTCTACTATTCAGGATTTAGTGAACGCCGGAGTTATAACTCCTGTTACTTCTGCTTGGAATAATCCCGTTTGGCCGGTGCGCAAGAGTGACAATTCTTGGCGCATGACTGTTGATTATCGCGAACTGAACAAACATACACCCCCTTTAACTGTTGCAGTACCTGACATTATTACTTTAATCGAAAGAATTCAGAAACACCCAGGAACATGGTATGCTTCCATTGATATTGCAAATGCGTTCTTTTCTATTCCAATTGCCCCTGAGTGGCAAGAGCAATTTAGTTTTACATGGGATGGGCTTCAAATGACGTTTCGAAGTCTTCCGCAGGGCTATGTACACAGTCCTACGATCTGTCACCGGCTGGTGGCGGAACATTTAGCTGAGATACCCAATGATCCACAGATACACATGTGCCATTACATTGATGACATTCTAATTCAGGGTGAAACGGAAGATCAAGTTCAAACACGATTAGATCAAGTTATTAGTATTCTACAAGAGAAAGGTTGGGAAATCAACCCCAATAAATTGCAAGGTCCTGCACAAAATGTAAAATTTCTAGGTATTAATTGGCATAAGGGAAACAGAGAGGTTATTCAACAAGTGAAACAGAAAATTATTGAGTTTGCAATACCCCGAAATAGGAAAGAAGCTCAGAAGTTCATTGGTTTGTTTGGTTTCTGGCGCCAACATATTCCACATTTAGGTCAAATATTAGCTCCTTTATACAGAGTTACCCACAAGAAAAATGCGTTTGAATGGAGTAATTCGCAGCAGGATGCGTTTGATTTGGCTAAAGAAGCAATCCAGCATGCTTTGGATTTGTGGCCCGTACGTGATGGTGATGTGGATTTGAATGTGTCTGTGCATGGTTCCTATGCAAGTTGGAGCTTATGGCAAAAACAAGGCAGAAATAGAGTACCCTTAGGATTTTGGACTAAAAAGTTACCTGATGCTGGTGAGCGTTATACACCTTTTGAAAAACAATTACTTGCATGTTATTGGGCTCTGGTGGATACCGAGCAATTGACTCTGGGACATGATGTTATTTTGAGACCTGAGATTCCTATTATGAATTGGGTTATGAGTTCGCCTAAAACTCATCGAATCGGACATGCTCAAGAAGCAAGTGTGATTAAGTGGAAATGGTACATACAGGATAGAGCACGTGTTGGCTCGAAAGGTGTTGCAATGTTACATGAGCAAGTGGCGCTGGCGCCGTTGGCTGAAGCTGAGAGTGATCGTTCTGAGCCTATAGTGCAGGAATCCCCTGTTAAGTGGGGTAAGCCATTTAATGATCTGTTTGTGGAGGACAGAAACCATGTGTGGTTTATGGATGGTTCGGCGAGGTACATTGGAGAGAAGAGGCATTGGAAAGCTGTATCCTATAATCCTATCACACAAAAATTGCTGAGTACATCTGGTGAGGGAAAAAGGAGTCAATTTGCTGAACTATATGCCGTATATCAAGTTTTGAAGCAAGAACTTCCAGGTACATGTCACATTTTTACTGATTCTTGGTCCACTGCAAATGGATTAGTGGTTTGGTTGCCCACGTGGTATGCCCGTAATTGGCAGCTACATTCCAAAGAATTATGGGGAAAGGCATTATGGCAAGAGATTTGGGAATTGCTTCCACAAAGTACCGTCACAGTGTACCACGTAGATGCCCATACATCAATAGGCTCCCTTGACAAATTCTTTCACAATATTGCAGATGAAAATTCTAAAATTGCTGAGGCTGTGGTGGACATGCAAGATTCTGATTTGGCGGGATTGGCGAAGTGGGCCCATCAGAAGGCAGGACATTTTGGAGAGAGAGCCACTAGGAGGTGGGCTGCTGATCGAGGAATTTGTATTCCTCTAAATTTAATCAAAGATGCCATTTTGCATTGTCCTATATGTCAACATTCCAGACAAAGACAGGTGCCACAAATTGTTAGAGGTCAATTACATCGAGGCAAATTACCAGCACAAGTTTGGCAGATCGATTACATAGGTCCACTTCCCATGAGTAAAAATTGTCAATACATATGCACTGCTGTGGATACTTATAGCGGTCTTTTAGTAGCTTTCCCTTGTAAACGTGCTACACAGGTAAATACCATCAAAACGTTGGAATTGATTATGTTGTATTATGGTGTCCCATTTCAAATTCAATCTGACAATGCTTCACATTTTAAAGGAAGATTGGTGCAAGAATTCTGTGTTAACAATTATATTGACTGGGTATTTCATATACCATACTACCCACAGGCAGCAGGTTTGATTGAAAGAATGAATGGCTTGTTGAAAGACCAACTGAGAAAACTGTCTGACAATTCGTATAAGAATTGGCGTGATCATTTATATAATGCTTTGTTGATTTTAAATAATCGTCCCTATTTAAATGCTGTCTCCCCATTAATGAGACTTTTTCCTCCAAATGTTGATGCTAAACCTAATACGATTCACAATACTGTATTCTATTGGGAAATTACACCCGGAGCTTTAGCTCCTTGTCGAGCCACTCCTGGCTCCGCAGGCTTGGACCTGCATGCCATGTCTGATGTTATTTTACATGGAAAAGATCGAACTGTCATTGCAACTGGCATTGGTGTGGGAATACCGCCAGGTAGTTTTGGATTGATTGCCCCGAGATCGGGCTTGGCTCTGAAAGGCATCCAAGTACTTGGAGGAGTGATCGACAGTGATTATCAGGGAGAGATTAAGGTACTACTGCTTAACAGCAGTGATGATGAACTACCAATACATAAAACGGACCGAGTTGCTCAATTGCTAATTATGCCTGTTTTCAGTGGTGAGATCAAGAAAGGCACTGCCCCAACTCTGTTAACCATAAGAGGCCAGAAAGGGTTTGGTTCTACTGATAACCCAGGTGCAAGAGTGTGGGTACAATCGCCTAAGAATCCCCCCGAGCAAGCTGAAATAATTGCAACCCGTCATGACAATACTGTTCTAGTAATGAAGCCAGGGAAAGATGGCTGGGAGGCTGTCCCAGCTGATAAATGTTACCTACGAGAATGAATAATACCTGTTTTTGATTTCTACTTTTTTCCAGATCATCTTCCGGATTGTTGCTGTGGCGTGTGCAGGCGCCGGACTCCTTTTGGCTTGCTACGCCGGAAGAGGAAACGATCAACAGATTCCGGATGACTCTCCAATGCGGAGACAACGTTCCTTTGCTGCGTGGGATTCTTCATCTAATTTCTGGACGACTCTTGCTCGAAGAGTCACTAACTCTCCACATTTTTGTTTAACGCCGATGCGTTCAGTGACTGATGTTCTAGCGACCTGCTTGGTTGCTGTTCCAGTATCCATAGAGACCATTTCTCATATTTTCAATATATCTAAGGCCCGTCCCAATATCATTCTAGGTGATTTTGCTACTCGTAAGAACTGTCCCGTGTGCACTGAAATACTTTATCCGGTGCCCCCAGTTCACTCTAAAATTGTCACGTTTAATATTACAGAGGCTGATCTATGCTTTTTTATGACGTGTGATTCACGGGCTATCACGGAATGTATCCGTTTGAAATTAAAAAGTGCTTCTACATTTACTGATCATGAAAAAACGTTATGCCATCAACGACTTCCCAAATTTTGTACTTCAGTTAAAAATAATATGACTTGTAAACGTTTAGTGGGTACCCCCAGTCATTATCGTGCAATGTCTTTACCTTCTGGTTGGCTTTTCTCTTGTGGCAACACCTCTTGGCCTTACATTCCTGCGAACATTACGGGAGGACCTTGTGCTATTACTAGACTAAGCCTATTGATGTTCTCTTCACACCCTGATGCAAATTCCCGAATAACCCGTAATGCTGTTATACTGGACGAGGACTGTGATTCTTCACTTCATTTGTTTTCTAAATCTGAATATCTTAGTTTGGCTGTTTCTATTATAGGTGTTCCTGCCCTTGCTGTGTTGTATGCTAAATCTATTGGTAAAATGGCCTGCTGGATGGTCAAATCCATTAATAACACGTCTAAAGTTCTATCTGACATGCTACTAGATGCCCAGGGCGAGCGTAGAGCAATTTTACAAAATAGAGCTGCTATAGATTATCTTTTACTTAAACACGGAAATGACTGTTCTGACTTTGAAGGACTTTGTTGCTTTAATCTTTCAGACCACACTAGATCAATTCAGGTTCACATTGACAAACTCCACGACTTGACCAAAGAAATCAGAGAACATATAGATCAGGGCTGGTTTGATTGGCTTTTTAATTGGTTGCCGGATATGCATTCTTTACGTCAGATAATAGGGGGGTTTCCTGATAGTTATTTGCATTTCAGTTATGATTTGTTGCTTCATTCAATGCATTCCTTCCTTTAATAATACCTGTAGATGGGGTGGTAAATTTAGGTCCGTTAATTTTGTTTCTTACTATTCCTCTACAAATGTTGATTCTCTTTAGCAGATTCTAGTAGACTAAAGTCAAGAGTGAAATGTCTTGACTGGGTTTTTCGTCCCATTTTATGAGTGATGGTGACTTTAGCCTACTATTATCTTAGTATAGTGGTTAGGACTGGAGAATAGGCCTATTTACAAGGCAAATCCCTTGACTTATACATAATTCGACACTTTTATCCTTATTTTTAGGACTCATAAGCTTAGGGTAGGGGATAGTCCCATCAATGCAGGTATTATGTTGTCCTTTTAGATAGTTATTATGGAGTTATTCCCCTTTTCTGCTTAGTTCGGGCCCTGTAGGCCCGAAACGGGAGAGACTCCATCTTTCTTTTCTGCCTCGGCTGCTCGAGGCGCTTGTAGGTGAGAGGTATTATTTAGCTTTAAGCTGTTTTTCTGCTTGGAGAGAACCGGCTCAGGCTGGCCCTTATCGAAAGCTTGGAGCGCGTCCTTGGCACGGAGTGGTACAGGAATTTGGTGGGCGGCAGGTTACTGGCTGGAAATTTCCATGCTGAAAGGGGGTTCTATATTAGCGAAAGTACAGAGAGGAGAGGTAGCCATTTTCTATTATCCTGTCAGCTAGTCGCGAGCATCTTATAATCTGGAGCGGACAATCACCATTTTGAAGGCGGGACATATTGAAAGCTGACGATCTCTCAAACAGATTGATGATATAGAGAGAGAGAGACGAGGAGTAATACTGATAGCCGAGAGTGAAACAGACAGTACGAATAACAGGAGAGAGAGGTTCCGGTGACCTGGAGGAGAGCAGAGAGGAGACAGAGCATAGCGGTGCAGATGTGTATCCGTGACTGCAGGGGTGATCCCAGAGATGGTCCAGGGCACAGACAAGCAGGGAACCGAGATGACGACTGAGTCCAGACTCCGTACTCATAAGGTGAAGTCTGCCCTTTCCTAGTAGTGTGCACATATCTATTCTAATTCTTTCATTTGCTTTTTAGGTTATATGTCTATCAATGTTGTTGTTAGTGTGTAATAAAAGGTTCGTAGTGGACCAATGTGTACGAGTTGTTTTATTCATAAAGACTAACCTTTTCTTCTAGCTGGATGCTACTTTGTGGACGGAGGCTTATCCCGTCCGGGTAAGTGGTGTGCGGACAAATAGAAAGTAGGGAGAGTTTGAGTTGTTTAACGATTCTTATACACCATGATTTTGGCGATCTTTGTGTGAGAGGATTGGATCACCGATCTACTGCATACAGAATTCCAAACATATATAATCCCCATTGTAGATATGTGTTGTAATATTTCCCATATAGAGAGAAGGAGGTAGGCATAGGAAGTGATCGCCGATATGGTGCGGCGTTATGTGGCCAACGCCAGATTGTGTTTGTTCGTGTTGTGTGCCAGGGGGATACGGCACGTGTTTGTGCGTGATACGCTGGGGGGATACAGCGTTTATACCCGACGGAAGACTGCAGCTTGAGTGAGCACCAACCCTGGTTGGTGTGTAATGGTAATTTCCTGAGAACTGCCCCTTCACGGGTGAAGGCCGGTAGTATAGCCTGGGTATGACTTACCGCGAGGCTATCAAGTGTGAATGAGTGTGGTTTAGAATAGCAATTTGGTAAGTATTGTTATTAGCAATCCCTATAGATTTAGAGGTATTGTATATACTATATGCGTGTATATAGCTAATTCGCCTTCCCAGGAGAGGATCCAGTGTTCATCTGATGAGGTGAGCAAGCCCTGAGGAGGGAGGTGGTTAAGTTTCGGCTGGGTGAGTGGTATTTTGGTGAGCTGATTCCATCTAGTCCGAAAATCCAGTCGTTACATCTGGCGTCACGAACCGTTTACGTAAGCCTGTGTGCGCAATTGTGGTTTGATCTTGTTGGTTTGCGCTCGGCGCGTGCGGTGTTCATTTTCTGTATTATTTGTTTATAAGTGTATATTGCTTTTGTTTTATTTCTTATAATGTTTTCGAGAAAACCTAAGATTGTTTTTAAATTGCCTGTCGAAATTCCCGGCTGGGAATCAACGCCTTATGGTGCATTGGCTCATGAGTGGGCTGATTGCGCAGGTCTGAGTGAGTCTGAGTGAGATCAAAACCTCACGCCATTACTCAAGGAGTTCCGCAAGGTTCGGCGTTGAGCCCCACTCTTTTCAACTTATACGTTCAACCTTTGGCGGCGGTTGCGAAGAGTTGGGGTCTCACAATGGTATCTTACGCCGATGATACCCAGTTGGCAGTGGTTCTCAATGGGGACTCTGACCAATCGGCATCAAACTTTGCGGATGGTTTGAGGGCTGTTGCTGGCTGGCTTACCATCAACTGTTTACAGCTCAACGCCCTCAAAACCGAGGTGATGGTGTTAGGGAAACATCCAGATCTGTGGGGCGCGAGCTGGTGGCCTAACGAGTTGGGACCCCCCCCTAAACCGGTCGCCGAACTTAAAAATCTTGGCGTGTGGCTGGACTCCAAACTCACCTTCTCGTGTCATACTAAGAAGGTGGCATCTACATGCTTCGGCATCTTGCGTGGTTTGAGGCCTATCCTCAAATTTTTTGATGCCCCCACTCGTCAGCTGGTGATTCAAGCCAGCATTGCATCAAGGCTCGACTACGCTAGTTCACTGTTTTTGGGTGCCAATCAGGCGGAGGTCCTGCGACTCCAACTGGTGCAGAACGCGGCTGCCAGGGCTCTGGTAGGCCTGCCACGGTTCTGTTCAGCCCGCAGCACAATTTGTAAATTACATTGGCTGCCAGTAATCAGGCGCATAGAGTTTAAGACTCTGTGTTTCGCGTTCAAAATTCTCAAAACCGACACCCCTACCATTCTCCAACATCTTTTGACCCTGTACACGCCATCTCGTAGCCTTCGCTCTGCGGGTCAAAACTTAGCACTTGTTCCGCGTTTTAAAAAAAGTAGACTAGGTGGTCGTTCTTTTACTGTGTTGGCCGCCAGGCTATGGAATGCGCTTCCTGCGCACATTCGAGCCTTAGAAGATCTTTTAGTTTTTAGGAAGGCTGTTAAAACGTATCTCTTCCCCCTGTCTTATTGTGGTAAATAAATAAATAATTACCGGTACTATTTTTCTATGCATTAACTAAAACAGATAGCTCAATAAATAAGAGGCAGGATCCGTGATATCTGAGTCAGAATGGGCTTTAATCAGATGGCTCGAGCCAATGGACCATCGGGTTCCATCACCTGCAAAGGTTCAGGAAGGGACGGACACAAGGAAAAAGGGACAGCTAGCATCTCATTAACATTATACAGTATATATAGTAAAACGGTACAATTGCATTGAATACAGTAGGCGTAACAAGTGACAAACGAGAGATAAGAACATATGGGCGTGAAAAGAAGGCGTGCACAGGGCGTGCACGAAGACATGTGATGTAAACGTCACAGAAGTGTCATAAATGGGTGGATACATGGAGGGGGCTACCTGGGCAGCTGGAACCTTTAACCTACTGGTGCGCGAAAATGGGCCATGACGTGTAACTAGGGAGAGCTGGGGGCTCTGACTTCTGGCACTAGAAGAGGAGACTAAAGTCTGGGATGTCAGGACGACATGTACCTATAGCATATCTGGTATCTTGTGTTTGGAGTACATGTTGCTAGAATCTAAAAGTCATCAGGGCAAAGGCTACTTGTCACTAAGGCTAGTGCATGCATATATTCTACATGTATTGCGTGTGCTATGAATCTTCTATGGATATTAATTCAGTAATTCTCTTGCATGGAGACAGAAAGACTAGACTATAACGGAAGATGTTTATGCGGTTCGTTAGCTTAGGAATGTGAAGCCGGGGAGCTGAACTGATAACTAGAGGCATAACATATTCTTGGCAGACAGGCAGGCAGGCCAGGCCGGGCACCGCGCTGCTTGGCAGAAAGTAAGCAAAGGGTCAGGGATGCGGGAGGGGCTGCATCGCTCCTCGAAGTGGTTTCAGGAGACTGGAGCTCGAGTCTGGTGTCCGGGCCCTTATGAGGCCTAGGGACGGGGACAACTCGACGAATTAACATGCACAATGTAGAACGTTGGCAACATAGGCCTAATACTCGTTGCTTTCATGAGGACTGGATAACTGGCATACTAACGTTGGACACAACTTATAATTGCGTCTTTATTCGAGCAGGGGGAACATATGCATATCGATCATGCACATATAACATATAATGGGCAACACGTAGGGACACATGACAAGGCAAAATTCAATTTTCCTCATTCCCTCCTTGTGCCCTACGTTTCCTTCAGGAAACATCAATATTCATGAGACCATCTATCTGTTCATAGAGCATCATTTGCTCGTCTCGAATCTTCTTGGGACGGGACTTAGGACTAGGAATACAAGAGGCAGCGCACAAGCCGCAAATCGCAGGACCACATTGTAGACATAGGCAACAACTGAATATGACCATTACTACTATTCCTAGGAATGACAATACTTTCCATCCCCAGGCAGATATTATACTCCAGAGCCAACCGGACCATGTCCAGGTGCCTGGATTCTGGTGTAACTGATGGGCTATTTTATGAAGTCTTGTTATAGCTGAATATACAGACGGTGCGTTATTAGGAATGAAAATGCAACAACTAGATCCGATGACTCTACAAGCTCGGCCCCTATCGGCCAGTATGACGTCAAGAACAAGGCGGTTTTGAAGGACAACAAATCTCATAGCAGATTGTTCTTCGGTTAAGTTACCTAGAGCGGAAGTAGTCTCATTCACTACTGCTTCAAGGGTTCTGGTTAGCCTACGTATTAACTTACTATTCTGGATAGGTCCTATGAAGAAAAAGAAACCTTTATTGAAGTCTGTATACTGTTCTAAGGCAGTTTCAGTCTGATCGACAATTGGGGACTCGATCTCCCTTCTATGTCTGACGTGTACTAGATGTGTATTTCTGTGATAATCGGATGGGGCTAGGAAAACTGGTGGCAGTAGGAAGGCAATGTAACATGTTCCATCCCAATCTAAGGGAAGACGAACATATGCGGTCTGACCACATACAAAATATGAATGGCGTGAGGCTTTGAAAGTAGATTTCCCACTGTCACTATACTCGACCACAGTAGTACAATCACTATGTCCTAGATGTACTGAACCATTCTTTCTGACACATAATTCGCCTTTCACTGGTAGGACTGTAATAGCAGGCACATCTGGAGTAGTCTCGGACTGAACATTCAGAATCATGAAATTAGAGGAGAAATTACCTAGATCATATACTTCATTTTCTAGATCTAACCCTGTTCTATGGGACAGACCTTCCTTGTCTGGGACACATTTTCTATTCAGAAGGGACTTATCGTCTGAGGATGATGTTATCGTAAACCATGCTCCACACGAACCATTGTGTGAAAACGGATAGGGAAAAAGTGTCAGAACTCCCTTCGGTGTCTGGAAAGGGGGGAGTCGACCACACACCCAACAATTAGTGGCATTGCTGGTCTGGTGTGAATAGTGTAACATACGGATAAAAGTATTGTTGCGCATGGCAAGTCGATAGGACAACTCGTGAGGGGGTAGTTCACTAAAAGTGTGTTCTACTGTATCATTAGAGGAAAGATGTACATGCGAATCAAGAGGAGGAAAATATACATGTAAAACATAACTTATGCATGTAACCATAAGACTCAGAAATAACATAAACGATAACATAACCACGCATCTGCTGCGCAAATCTTTACAGTAACGTATTTTCTTGGAGTTTCGTCTAACTCTCTCACTATGGGGGTCTATCTCATACATGTCAGGAACCTGTCTAACCGCTTCACCCGAGAGGGACTTAAACAATTAAACTGTCTGACTTGCTAGACCTGAGCTTTAGTTTATACTCCTGCTGTGGAGTTTTCTCTAACAGGGGGAGTTTAGAGTCAGTATCTGGGCAGTCCTTGAAAAAAGTCTTTGGACGGAGTCCATGGAAATGCTTGATGTGACTGGAGTGAAGCCAGCCCTTGCGGCCCTCCACTTTGACGGCGGTCCTTGTGGTCATCAGAACGAGCTTCGGCTCCTTCCAGCGGGGTTCCAGCGGACTTGAACGATCAAAATTCCGGATCAAAACCAGATCACCTGGAACGACCTCGTGCGATTTCACCTGGGTGTTGTCTGGAAAGGCAGCCGCGACCTGTGAACGACAAGAGAGTAGTGCAGACATCAAGGAAGCTAGGTAATCTGTCAGCATATTACTGTCAACATCTGTAATTTTACGTGGCATAGGTGTACCCCACATGTTCGGGGGACGAACGAATACAACTTCGAAAGGGGACAGACCTGAACGGGAGTGAGCAACCATTCTCATGTAAAAAAGGGCGACTGGCAGAGCTACCATCCAATCTACACCTTTTTCTGCGCAAACTTTTGCAATGCGGGTTTTCAGAGTCTGATTATGTCTCTCGACGAGGCCAGCTGCCTCGGGGTGTCGCACACAGTGGAACTTCCATTGGTACCCTAACAAAAGAGATACTTGTTTCATGAGTTCAGATGAGAATGGCTGGCCGTTATCTGAATACACGACCCTGGGCAAACCATAGCGGGGGAAATACTCACGAACCAACTGCCTGGCAGTGGTCGCGGCAGTGTAATCTGGGACTGGATATGCTTCTGTCCATCTGGATAAAGCGCATACAACTACGAGGACATACTTGAAACCTCGACATCGATCCATCTGAATATAATCCATCTGGAGGACTTCAAAAGGGTGGTCAGGAGGATGGAATCCACCTTGTTCCACCGGAACACCTTTACCTGGATTGAATTGACAACATATCATGCAGGTACGTACTTTCTGTTTGGCTGCTGCTAATAAATGCTTGTTAAACCAAAGGTTCTGGATGCTGTCTAACATGGCTTTTTCTCCTAAATGTGCTGGACTATGTGCGGTATTAATAATGACTTGAACCATAGAGTCGGGGAGAAACCATGTGGCTTTTCCCTTCGTCAACCATCCTTGATCTGTCTGGACCCCTCCTTGTTCAGACCATTTCTTGATTTCGTCTGGGGTAGCATGTGTCTGTATATCTAGTACGTCTTGTGTAGGGTCTTTAACTGTCATACAAGTCGTCTGGACTGGAACGTCTGTCTTTGTCGTGTTAACTGGAATGTCTGGAGTCTGAGCTGTAAGCTTGGCTGTTCGATCTGCTAGATCGTTACCTTGGGAAATGGTGTCACTGGCTTTCGTATGTGCTTTGCACTTCATAATGGCAATGGCTGTCGGTAAATGTATTGCTTCTAACAGGGCTTGAATGAGGGGGCCATGCTGAATCTTGGCTCCATGAGAGGTCATGAAACCTCTTTCTTGCCAGAGTATTCCAAAATCGTGAACGACTCCGAATGCATAACGCGAATCTGTATATATGTTTACTTTCAGGTTCTTGGCTCGTATGCAGGCTTGGGTCAGAGCGATGAGCTCTGCTGCTTGAGCAGACAGGGTGTCAATACGATGTGTTTCTATAACGTCAGTTTCAGTAGTCACTGCATACGCGGCTACTAGTTCTCCTGTACTTGTTCTCATACATGAACCATCCACGTAAAGTGTCAGGTCTGGGTCAGGTAATGCAATGTCTGTCAAGTCTTGTCTTGGCTTTGTCATAGTGTTAATGACTTCCACACAATCATGTGTGGCAGGATTTGATGTAATCGAGGGTAACAGTGTAGCAGGATTTAAAATGTTGCAGCGTCTGATTTCTATGTGTGGCTGAAACAGTGTCAGTTCATATCCTGTTAAACGTGCAATTGTCAGGTGCTGAGTCTGTGTTCGGTTTAAAAGAACTTCCACGGAGTGTGGAACTTGTACTGTCAGGGAGTGTCCTAACACTATGGAATCACTTTGTCTGATAGCTAGAGCTGTGGCTGCAACGGACTTGAGGCACGCAGGCAGAGCCTGGGCTACTGGATCTAATGTGCTAGAAAAATAAGCACAAGGATTGTGTTGTCCCGCTTGATCTTGCGTGAGAACAGATAATGCTGTACCATCACGTTCAGTAACAAAAAGTGTAAAAGGCTTACTGTAGTTCGGTGTCGCTAATACAGGCGCATTACATAAAGCTTTCTTTAGTTCGTTGAAAACAAGTGTATGTTCCTGGGTCCAAGGGAGGACAGTCGATGTCGCTGCCTCCTGTGTTGTTAACTGTATCAGTGGTTTAGCTAGATATGCGTACTGAGGAATCCATCGTCTACAGTAAGAAGTGAGGCCGATAAAAGCTCGTACCTCCTTCTGTGTCTTGGGCTGTGGAAGATGTGCTATTAACTGGATACGGTCAGGTGTCAACTGTCTACCCCTCTTGGACAGTAAGTGTCCAAGGTATACCACTTGCTGGACACAGAATTGCAGTTTCGAAGGGGACACCTTGTGCCCCATCTCTGCCAGGAAATACAAGACGGTCAGTGACGCACGTTCGCAGTCACGTTCTGTACGGGCTGTGACAAATAGATCATCGACATACTGGAGCAGGGCAGTGTCAGTTGGCATGTGAATACTGTCTAGTTGTCTTTTAAGTGCTTGACTGTAAATACTAGGACTTTCTGTGAAACCTTGAGGTGCTCGTGTGAATTTATAGCTTCTTCCATTTAAACAGAATCCGAAAAGAAACTGGCTGTCTGGATGAATGGGGACACTAAAGAATGCGTTCTTGAGATCAATAACAGTAAAGAACGTAGCTTCGGAATCAATGGCAGTCAATAGGGAAGAGATATCTGGAACCACTGGGTACTGGGGTATGATACATTTATTAAGTTCTCGAAGGTCAATCACTAATCGATAAACTGGAGATGCATTTGGATCAGTACGTTTAAGAATCGGAATGATAGGAGAATTACATACATTGGAGTCAGTTTCTACAACTACTCCTTGAGCAATGAGCTCGTCAATAATTTTCGATAAGGCTGCTACAGCCTCAGGTGTATATAGAGAAAATGGTCCTAGACACAATTTTTAAGACAGAAACAATTAATGTAAGTGTTAATTATTCAAACTAGACAAATAGTCAGATGTAATCTGAACGACAACAAAAGGAGATGTATTGTTAGCTAATACTGCACTTAATGCAATGAACCCAACACAACAGTACCAAGACAAATTTATACTGCAGTTTATTTACATATTTATAAAATTGAACAAGAGGAAAAATTAGAAAAGATTGGTGCTCAAGTGAGGAAAAAGGGGAAAGCTTAAGGCACAGGATATAGAATAATTCAGTGCAGGAAGGAATGAATTTACATTGCACATATATAAAGCCTACCCATACAAAGTATATACACACTATTATACAGGGGGACAGGGGAAATGGTATAGGCTATAAGAGTTTAAAAGGGGATAATCGTCGACGTTTCGACCCTGGCGCAATATGGGTAAATCGCGACCTCTGCTGCGGGTCTTCTTCAGGACGGTTGTGGGGCAGGGGAAAGGGGAGCACCACGAAAAAACTGTGACGGTGTAACAAGACCAGATCAGTTGGGCGGTACACCTCTGACTAATGTATATGGTTGGAAGTCAAATGGTGAGTTGGTAGTGGAACAAGCAGGCGAAATCAATCGTGCCTAGTCGGTTCAAACAGGTGAAATGTAACCGGTTGGCTGAAGGCGCGGAAAAACCGTAGCTCCGGTTCAGGAGGACCTTCTATTCCTTAGTGGTTCACTATATACAGAAATCCAAATCAGTGATTTTTAGAGAGATAGTGGCTCGTAACTGCAGCATAAGTCCGACAGCGTCCCGATTCTCACATCCTTGATGCGACCACAGCCTCAGGTGGCAATTTGTACTGTCGGATTCTTGGTAATACAACACCTTGTTTCAGAGTGACACGATATGGTGTAATATGCATACAACCTACATCAGTTGGACCTTGCGCCCATAAATGCTGTGGTACATTCAGTAGTCTTGGATCAAAATCTCGTAACACATAATGACCTTTAAAATCACGTAGAAACAATCTCACTCCTTCCGGAGAGCAGCATATTACGGCACCTAATTCTTTCAATGTTTTAATACCAAGTAAATTTTCTGGACATGATTTCGTAAGTAACAAGTCTGTAGTCCGGGACAATAGACCAACTTCTAGGGAAACTGGTTTCGATATTTCATTAACAATAGGCTTTCCTGAAAATCCCAGGGAAACATTTCTTGAGCCTGAGAGTGGAGCCCCTGGAACCTCGTCATGACTGATGGTAGTCCTACTTGCCCCTGTATCAATCAGAAATTTTCTGTCTTTCCCTAATACTTGACTGTGTACATAGGGACCCTCTTGATCTACAGGAATCTCGATGAGAGGCAAGCCAACCTCCCTCTCTAGGCTGTTTCATGAATACTGCTGATATTCTGGATAATCTGACTGTGCGTACTGGTACATCTGTTGTGTAACGTGTTGTGTGGCAGCTATGGGCTGCGGTACTGTAACTGTCTGTTGTGCGTTCTGCGGTACATGTTCTTGTCTAGGAGGACGCGGTCTCTCTTTCGTCTTACCAGTAGCTATGTTGTGTTTCAGAACTGCACATTCGTTTATATAATGACCTGGCTGTTTACAGTAATTGCAGGTCCCTTTTACAGGAGCTGTAGAATGACTAGTCTGATTCGCACCCCTCTTCTGACTATCTGGTGGAACAGACTGTGCAACTAGTACTTTCATTTTCGTGTCTTTCATACGTCTCCTTTCGTGTTCTTGCTCTTCCCTGATTCTGTTCTGGTGGTACTGCAACATCTGGAGCATCTGTGACGGAGTATTAGCTTGCCATGTACTCTCGACTTTTAATACTCGATTTTTAACTTGCGGTAAAGAATTCTCAACTAGTTTGGTAACAAAAAGATGTGGATACGACTCACTACTTGTTTTCAGACCGCTATTAATAATGAAACATTTCTCAAATCTGGAATAAAAATCACTAGTGTCTTCGTCTTGTTTCTGTTTACAGGCTGAGATGGCATCCCAGTCTTCCTTTTTCGTGGCTAGTAATCTTGGCAAGACTTGTATTAACAGTTCGGGCAACTCTTTAGCTTTATCCCCAAGACCAGTGCCTGGGACTCGTATATTATCTTCGTTCTCTAACGCGGTCCAGTCAATCTTTTTCTCTCCCACCTCCCATTCTTTTTCTTTGAGTTTTTCATATATGCCCGCAGGCAACAGGACCTTTAACATTTTGATGATATCAGGATACGTGTATTCTCCCATACGGAGCATGTCTTTTAGTTCTCGGTGGAACCCTGCTGGATCTTTATCGTGACAGGGCACTAACTTTTTCATTTCTAGTAGTTCTATTTTTGTTATAGGGGTGTAAACAAATACTCGTTCGAGCTCACCCCCGCTCCCTTAACAGGATGCACTTCTCGCAACGGATTCTGTCTATCTATGTAGAATGGGGGTGAAACAGGAACAAACTGCGGAGTCAGGAACGTTCTGTATTTGTGGCGCTGTTCTAAAATGACACTAATTAAATCGGTACCTAGACCTTTCCATCTGTTTAGGAGTAACTCGTTTAGTACATTATATAAAGGACCTGGATCAGAATGCTGACTCTCATACAGTGTAATGAGGTGCTGGATCATGTACATACCCACCAATCGCTGCTCGGCTGGGGGCAGTTTTAGAAACATTTGAGCCACTACTTCGTCTGAATACGTGGTAGAATCACTAACCCATCGGACTGCTGATCGGGCTAGTTCCTGTTCATGCATGGTACTAAGCTCACTGTAACCTATTCGTAATTTCAGGACTTTATCGGTAGCCTGGAACAATTGTTCAAGAGAACACTGTTCTGGTACGGGAGGAGGAAAAACTTTCTTGTAGTCTAGGCGTGTGTGTCTATCAGAAGGTCTCGTCCTACCTACATACGCTATTCGGGTGGGATTCTCGTTGTCTGTCTCTTCGTCTGAAGAGTCATTCTCTTTCTCTGCTGTTCTTCTTGCTTTCTCCCTCTCGTGTATGCCTATAATTTCTTTCCGAATCTTTCTGTACATGGTTTCTATACTGTTCTGTGTCTTGTGTTTTCCGTCTGCTATATTGTCACTCCATCTTATCAGGACTTTCATCTCTTCTGGATTTTTATCAGGACGATCCTGTTCTCTTATTAAACAATTTATTAAAAATTGCAAAATCATGCCTTGAGTCTCGACTTTCCTGTGCGCCATAGCTTCGTGAATACTTTCTGGTTTCTCCCCTGTTCGGATAAAATGATATATTCTGTCTAGATGTTGTTCCATATCTGATATGGTGATCAAGAAGTTTGCAACTCGTCGTAAACGTACGGAATATAATATCATGTGATCTTCACCTGGCACTGGATCATATCTGCAATCAGTAAGGTACTTTTTAAGGGCTTCGTACGTAGCCACTTTTGGCGTACGCTGTAATGCTGCATCTCTCAGCGTCAGGCGCTTTGTTTGAGGCGGGGTGATAGGAGTACCTCCCCCTGCTCCTCCTGAACTGGAATCGTCAGTTAATACTGAATGTGCGGCTGCTGGTAACGTGACTGGTAAAGTAGGAGTACGTAATGTGTGTTGGTCCTGGGGTACTGGCACATGGACAGGATTCCCGGGACCCACGGCTGGAGGCACAGTAATTACGTTATTAACAGGAGGTTGAACTTGAACAGGCGGAGTAGAATTCGTATTTGCATATTCTGGGACAGTGTCATCTAAATAGGAAGAAAGAAAAATTTCAGCTGCAGTCGGTTTATCACGCAGCTTAGTCGGGACTAATGGTGGCGGTAGATTACAGAGTGTTTCCGGGGTCGCCTTCGGCAAACCCTCGGCGAGAAGAGGATACATACCTTTAATAAGGGCATTTCTCTGTCGGTCTGACTGTTCTGCTCTAACTCGTTCACCTTCTTCTAGTAATTCCCTTTCCTGGGCTTTTTCGGAGGATTCCCTACTTAATTCTGCTTTTCTGAATTCTTTCTCTGTTCTTTTATGCGATTCTTTACGCCACAACTCTATGGCATCTTTCTGGGATTGTCTGGCTTTCTTTTTCCATAATGCTTCTTCTACTCTCATGATGCACTCGGCATCCCATGTTCCTGATACAGGCCATCTATATTTCTCTTCAAGATCTTTCGTATAATCAACCCATAAATCTAGATACAGTATGGCATCTAAGCCATGCTTATGATACATGAAATGTCCAGGACTGTCCCTAGGAGGGACAGGAACTGATTCTTCGAGTAACCCTTTTCTGGTTTTTATCTGACGTAACTTAGAAAACAGCGGCATATTTGAACCGTACTTGAACTTGAACACAATACACAATGATCACAATAATGAATAGCAAAACAATCATTCATACCACGACATCAAGAACACATTAATAACAGTTCGAACAGAATACTACCTGATACATTGAAAACATAATACTTGAACTTCTCGAGAACAGACTTACTAGAATTACTGGATGCACTGCTAAAACAGTACAGAACATACCGGTCTCCTAAAGAGACACGTCATACCGTATCCACCTAGGTGGACACGTCGGACCGGATCTGTGTACCCAAACCCGTCGGACCGGGCACAAATTAATGAACCCGTCTAGATACCCCCAGCAACGGTACTCACCGGGAAGCAAAACTGAAGGCCTCGGACTGGACTGGACTGCTACGACGTCTGGTTACTGCTACGCACTACGCATGCGCCTCGGGCTTCGGGCTTCGGTTACAGGTGGGCCTCCGGATACCTCGGACCTTGCTCTCTCGGCTTGGGCTCTGGTCGGGATGAACCGCTTTCCTCACCGCCTCGTCTGGATGCCGGACCGCAGTCTCCGTATCCTCCATGGGCCTGAGGGAGACTTGAAGCAGAAATATCTGCACGTGCACGTAGGGTTCCGTCACGGCTGTAGAAGGGTCAGGGGGCCTGCGTTACATCGCCGGCGCGTGGGGAAGGGGCTGGTCCCTATTCGGGCGCCATCTTATGTGGTAAATAAATAAATAATTACCGGTACTATTTTTCTATGCATTAACTAAAACAGATAGCTCAATAAATAAGAGGCAGTATCCGTGATATCTGAGTCAGAATGGGCTTTAATCAGATGGCTCGAGCCAATGGACCATCGGGTTCCATCACCTGCAAAGGTTCAGGAAGGGACAGACACAAGGAAAAAGGGACAGCTAGCATCTCATTAACATTATACAGTATATATAGTAAAACGGTACAATTGCATTGAATACAGTAGGCGTAACAAGTGACAAACGAGAGATAAGAACATATGGGCGTGAAAAGAAGGCGTGCACAGGGCGTGCACGAAGACATGTGATGTAAACGTCACCGAAGTGTCATAAATGGGTGGATACATGGAGGGGGCTACCTGGGCAGCTGGAACCTTTAACCTACTGGTGCGCGAAAATGGGCCATGCCGTGTAACTAGGGAGAGCTGGGGGCTCTGACTTCTGGCACTAGAAGAGGAGACTAAAGTCTGGGATGTCAGGACGACATGTACCTATAGCATATCTGGTATCTTGTGTTTGGAGTACATGTTGCTAGAATCTAAAAGTCATCAGGGCAAAGGCTACTTGTCACTAAGGCTAGTGCATGCATATATTCTACATGTATTGCGTGTGCTATGAATCTTCTATGGATATTAATTCAGTAATTCTCTTGCATGGAGACAGA
Source organism: Lissotriton helveticus (assembly GCF_964261635.1). Taxonomy (NCBI): domain Eukaryota; kingdom Metazoa; phylum Chordata; class Amphibia; order Caudata; family Salamandridae; genus Lissotriton; species Lissotriton helveticus. The sequence continues at coordinate 1,740,124,919 of NC_136065.1, forward strand.
AAGACTAGACTATGACGGAAGATGTTTATGCGGTTCGTTAGCTTAGGAATGTGAAGCCGGGGAGCTGAACTGATAACTAGAGGCATAACATATTCTTGGCAGACAGGCAGGCAGGCCAGGCCGGGCACCGCGCTGCTTGGCAGAAAGTAAGCGAAGGGTCAGGGATGCGGGAGGGGCTGCATCGCTCCTCGAAGTGGTTTCAGGAGACTGGAGCTCGAGTCTGGTGTCCGGGCCCTTATGAGGCCTAGGGACGGGGACAACTCGACGAATTAACGTGCACAATGTAGAACGTTGGCAACATAGGCCTAATACTCGTTGCTTTCACGAGGACTGGATAACTGGCATACTAACGTTGGACACAACTTTAATAATTGCGTCTTTATTCGAGCAGGGGGAACATATGCATATCGATCATGCACATATAACATATAATGGGGAACACGTAGGGACACATGACAAGGCAAAATTCAATTTTCCTCATTATTAATATTCTCTGATCTTTTTTTTTACTCTGTCAGTTATGTTGCCTTTTCAGCTATAGCGCCGGGACGCCCCTTCGCTGGGGCAGCTGTGCGCTCAAAAAATTAAGTAACATAACATAACATAACAATTGGAGTTCTTGCTTGGATGGGGCGGATCCGGCGCAAGTGATTGCTTGTTTGCATAAAGCGCCGATTGTGAAGGGTGAGGAGCTTCCTATATTAGGACGCAGAGGTTGGATTTTGTTATATGCTTACAGGATTATGCATGAAAAATATTTGAAGTTACAACTACATTCTCGAGATCTTGAGGTTAAGTTTGTTGAAGTGCAAAATGCTCACACTCTTTTGAAGTGTCAAAACAAATTGCCTGCCGATAAACTTGACACTTATCAGACTATTGCTGAGCGGGCTGCTGTCCGTATTGCAAAATATAAATACAAGAATCGTCGTGGTCGCGTTAGCAAACGGAAAGTACGTCTGGTCGTGGCGAACGCCGGGCTGGACTGGAACCCTGATGAGTGGGATGGCAATATCTGGGACTCGAATGGTTCTGGTTCCTCGGCTGACGAATCTGACAAACGCGGGTGTTCTCGCACTGGTCGTGATTCTAAATCTGATTCTTCTGCTGCATGTGATGATTTTTGTAAACGTGATCCTTCTTCCAAATGTATCGATCCTTGTCAATCTGATTGTCTTTTACCTCCTACCGATCGCGTTCCTTCTGGTTCGCGTACTGAGATTTCTGCGCATCCCATCTTTCGACGGAAATTGCAACAAGCTCCTGGTAACCCTAATGGTATCCCTTTGGATAGCCTAGAAGACTTTACACAACAGAAGATTAGTGACATCCTTGACCGATTTCGACAACGACCCGGTGAGTCTTTACTTACATGGATGGTGCGTCTATATGAATTGGGCGCTGCTGGTATCATGTTGGATAGTGGTGACAGTTTGAAGTTTTGTTCTTTGAGTACTGATTCTACTGTTCAAGATCATTTTCGTAACTACAATGTTCACGGTCAAATTAGTATGCTTCAGTTAGCGACCGAAGGTTGTAATCATAAATACCCTACTGAATCTGACTGGCCTGTCAATGACAAGCCTTGGTACACTTTACGTGATGCGGCGCAACGTCTTAAAGAGGAAGTGATGAAAACTGCGATTTTTTTGGGTACATCTGACAGATTGTTGGATGGTTTGTTGACATCTTCTGTACAAAATCGTATCATTCGCTTTTCTCCTGTCGCTTATAAGCAAGTTATGATGACTTTACTGATTAACCAGACTGGGAGTCCTTTATCCATGGTGCTTGAAGCTGAGCATCAGCTTGGTGAATTGGGTGAATGGCTTAAACCTGAAAGACAATCTAGACCTGAGGGTCGTACTGGTGGTGATTTTAAGCTTTCACGACGTGATATGTTTCAGGCCTTGCTTGAGGATGGTGTGAGGAGAGAGGAAATTGATGGTGAATCTAATGCTCGTTTGTGGTATTTGTTTCGTAAGTGTGGTTTGGACCGGAAGGAGGGTGCGAGGCGAGTACGTAAGCAGGACTGTGACCGTGAGCATTCTGGTGACAGTGGTGATGAGAGACGCCGTGATGATTCTGATCGGCGTGACCAGCGATGGAATGAGAGTGATGTGTCCCCTCGTCGAGAGAGAGAGAGGGGGAGAGAGGGAGAAAGAGAGAGGGGGAGAGATGAGCGTGTCGATCGCAATTATAGAAATGAACAGAATTACAGCAGTCACAGAGATGAGAGAAGTCAGTCCCCTGAAATTAGAAGAAGAGAGGAACGACATAGATTAACTGAACGAAATTCACAACTTAATGTAGACGACAAGAACCCGTTTCATGACGGGAAAGGATATGAACGAGAGGTTACATTACCTAAAAGATTTGACAGCATTTACCCTGATTTGTCTTGGTTGTCCGAATGTAGCAAAACGGACTAGGAAATAGGTCAAGCTCCGGTACGTAATTGGGCTCACAGAGATCGCAGACCCTATGTAGATATTGAAATTTTTTGGAGACATCGTAACATACAGAGGGCCCGAGCGTTAGTAGATACAGGAGCGGAGGCCACATTGATTCATGGAAACCCAAAGAAATTTAAAGGCCAATTTTTTACTATTACTGGTTTAGGCGGAAAAGAAACTCCTGCAGTTCAGGCAAATGTTGAAATGAAAATTGGTCGAATTCCCCGAAAAGAATATTCTGTTTTGGTCGTGCCTCTTTTGGAATATATAATTGGCATTGACATTCTGAAAGGCACGATATTACATTTAGATGATGGATGCTATCAATTTGGAATTCAAAGATACATATCTACAAAACCTGTATGAGTTGGCCGTCTAAGAATGCCCCCTATAATAATTCCGCAAGCTACAAAAGTGATTTCCCAAAAACAATATTGTATTCCAGGTGGTCTTGAGGAAATTAGTTCTACTATTCAGGATTTAGTGAACGCAGGAGTTATAACTCCTGTTACTTCTGCTTGGAATAATCCCGTTTGGCCGGTGCGCAAGAGTGACAATTCTTGGCGCATGACTGTTGATTATCGCGAACTGAACAAACATACACCCCCTTTAACTGTCGCAGTACCTGACATTATTACTTTAATCGAAAGAATTCAGAAACACCCAGGAACATGGTATGCTTCCATTGATATTGCAAATGCGTTCTTTTCTATTCCAATTGCCCCTGAGTGGCAAGAGCAATTTAGTTTTACATGGGATGGGCTTCAAATGACGTTTCGAAGTCTTCCGCAGGGCTATGTACACAGTCCTACGATCTGTCACCGGCTGGTGGCGGAACATTTAGCTGAGATACCCAATGATCCACAGATACACATGTGCCATTACATTGATGACATTCTAATTCAGGGTGAAACGGAAGATCAAGTTCAAACACGATTAGATCAAGTTATTAGTATTCTACAAGAGAAAGGTTGGGAAATCAACCCCAATAAATTGCAAGGTCCTGCACAAAATGTAAAATTTCTAGGTATTAATTGGCATAAGGGAAACAGAGAGGTTATTCCACAAGTGAAACAGAAAATGATTGAGTTTGCAATACCCCGAAATAGGAAAGAAGCTCAGAAGTTCATTGGTTTGTTTGGTTTCTGGCACCAACATAGTCCACATTTAGGTCAAATATTAGCTCCTTTATACAGAGTTACCCGCAAGAAAAATGCGTTTGAATGGAGTAATTCGCAGCAGGATGCGTTTGATTTGGCTAAAGAAGCAATCCAGCATGCTTTGGATTTGTGGCCCGTACGTGATGGTGATGTGGATTTGAATGTGTCTGTGCATGGTTCCTATGCAAGTTGGAGCTTATGGCAAAAACAAGGCAGAAATAGAGTACCCTTAGGATTTTGGACTAAAAAGTTACCTGATGCTGGTGAGCGTTATACACCTTTTGAAAAACAATTACTTGCATGTTATTGGGCTCTGGTGGATACCGAGCAATTGACTCTGGGACATGATGTTATTTTGAGACCTGAGATTCCTATTATGAATTGGGTTATGAGTTCGCCTAAAACTCATCGAATTGGACATGCTCAAGAAGCAAGTGTGATTAAGTGGAAATGGTACATACAGGATAGAGCACGTGTTGGCTCGAAAGGTGTTGCAATGTTACATGAGCAAGTGGCGCTGGCGCCGTTGGCTGAAGCTGAGAGTGATCGTTCTGAGCCTATAGTGCAGGAATCCCCTGTTAAGTGGGGTAAGCCATTTAATGATCTATCCGTGGAGGACAGAAACCATGTGTGGTTTACGGATGGTTCGGCGAGGTACATTGGAGAGAAGAGGCATTGGAAAGCTGTATCCTATAATCCTATCACACAAAAATTGCTGAGTACATCTGGTGAGGGAAAAAGTAGTCAATTTGCTGAACTATATGCCGTATATCAAGTTTTGAAGCAAGAACTTCCAGGTACATGTCACATTTGTACTGATTCTTGGTCCACTGCAAATGGATTAGTGGTTTGGTTGCCCACGTGGTATGCCCGTAATTGGCAGCTACATTCCAAAGAATTATGGGGAAAGGCATTATGGCAAGAGATTTGGGAATTGCTTCCACAAAGTACCGTCACAGTGTACCACGTACATGCCCATACATCAATAGACTCCCTTGACAAATTCTTTCACAATATTGCAGATGAAAATTCTAAAATTGCTGAGGCTGTGGTGGACATGCAAGATTCTGATTTGGCGGGATTGGCGAAGTGGGCCCATCAGAAGGCAGGACATTTTGGAGAGAGAGCCACTAGCAGGTGGGCTGCTGATTGAGGAATTTGTATTCCTCTAAATTTAATCAAAGATGCCATTTTGCATTGTCCTATATGTCAACATTCCAGACAAAGACAGGTGCCACAAATTGTTAGAGGTCAATTACATCGAGGCAAATTACCAGCACAAGTTTGGCAGATCGATTACATAGGTCCACTTCCCATGAGTAAAAATTGTCAATACATATGCACTGCTGTGGATACTTATAGCGGTCTTTTAGTAGCTTTCCCTTGTAAACGTGCTAATAAGGTAAATACCATCAAAACGTTGGAATTGATTATGTTGTATTATGGTGTCCCATTTCAAATTCAATCTGACAATGCTTCACATTTTAAAGGAAGATTGGTTCAAGAATTCTGTGTTAACAATTATATTGACTGGTGTTAGAAAGGCGACCCGGGGGAGGCAGAAGATGTCTGACTGACCACCCCTAGTTCCGCCCCTCCGTCGAGAAGTAGTCGAGCGTTACCGAGAGGCCTCCTGAATGAGGGCCCTCTCCTAGGATCGTACAGCAGAGTAATCACAACACTACAAACGGACACCACACAGGAGGTCAAGTTCTCAAGCTTTTATAAGTAATAACGGTTGCGGGTTCTTGGCAGTATATACAGCTGGATCGAGGGATCCGTAAAGTCTCGGACAAGGAGGGTAAGGTAGCGGTACAGTCTTACTCTGGGCGGAGGAAGGGATACCCTACGCACAGCTCTCAATCCTCGAGCTGGGGGGTTCCGAGAGGTTCGAGCCGCGGCGGCGCCAGCAGGCTAACAAGATGGTTCAGCAAGGTAGGCCGCGGCAGCGCCAGCAGGCTCTCAGATGGTTCAGCAAGGTAGGCCGCGGCAGCGCCAGCATGCTCTCAGATGGTTCAGCAAGGTAGGCCGCGGCAGCGCCAGCAGGCTCTCAGATGGTTCAGTAAGGTAGGCCGCGGCAGCGCCAGCAGGCTCTCAGATGGTTCAGCAAGGTAGGCCGCGGCAGCGCCAGCAGGCTCTCAGATGGAGGTCGGGTTACAGGAAGGATGAGTTCGTCTGGTGTCGGCCGTGACAGCGTCAGCAGGGCTTCCAGTCCAGGATACAACTGGCGTCCTACTCCGGGGCTGGCCCAGATATAGGACGGAGGTCCTTTGATGTCCGGACCCTCGCGCCTGGGGGCCAGAGGGGCCAGGATGATGGTGTCCAGACACCCAGCAGGGGGGTGGAGCCAGCGCCCAGGGAGGCCGGAGGGCGATCGATACCAGGCGTCCGGGGACGGCTGGGGGGCCATCGCAACTCCTCTCCCTCCGGGATCTGTCGAGTGGCCACTCGACCACCTGGGTGGATCTTGGTGCCTCGATGTCTGGGCTTCGCTGGGGCCGAGGCTGGGGCCGAGGCCACGTGGTCGTGACGTGGTGGGCCCAAGATGGAGTCGGGCACGGCCTCGTGCTTAGGTCGTGATGGGCCTACGCTGGGGCCAGGCCGATGATGGGGATCCGGGATGGTAGCCGGATCTGTGGTGTTGGGGCGTGCAGGGTCGGGCAGAAGGGGCCGCCCGAGGTCCGGAGGAGGGCTGATGTCGTCCTGCGCCCGCCATGCGGGAGGGGTAGGACCACGCCATGAGGCCGGGTCCAACACGCGTCCCCCCCCAGCTGAAGGCAGGGGAGAGTCACCCATTTTCTTGGGGATTCTCATCGCCGAGGCGGAATAATATGGTCAGGCCGTCGGCATTGGCGTGGTCGTTGCCGGGGCGATGCTCCACAGTGAAATCCATCCCCTGCAGAGAAATGGACCAGCGCAACAGTTTCGGGTTTTCTCCCCGCATCTGCATCAACCACCGCAGGGGCTGGTGGTCGGTCTGGACTCGGAAGTGGGTGCCGAAGAGGTAGGGCCGGAGCTTCTTGAGTGCCCACACCACGGCAAAGGCTTCCCTCTCGATGGTGCTCCACCGCTGTTCTCTTGCCAGGAGGCGTCGGCTGATGAAGGCCACAGGCCGGTCGATTCCTTCGGGGTTAACTTGGGACAGGACCGCCCCGATGCCGTGCTCCGAGGCGTCGGTTTGGACCAGGGGCGGTGCACATGGCAGTCTTTAAAGTCTCAAAGGCGGTCTGGCACGCAGGGGTCCAGTGCACCTTCTGGGGTAATTTCTTTGAGGTCAGTTCGGTGAGGGGCCCCACAATGCTCCCGTAGTCTTTTATAAATCGCCGATAGTATCCGATGAGCCCCAGGAAGGCTCGGACGGCGGTCTGGGTGACCGGGGGCTCCCAGGCCCGGATGGCGTCTACCTTTGGTTGGAGGGGAGCTACTTGACCGCTCCCTACTTGGTGTCCTAGATTGGTCACGGACCCTTGGCCTATCTGGCATTTGCTGGCTTTGATGGTTAGTCCGGCCCGCCGGAGGGCCGTCAGGACTTCCCAGAGGTGGGACAGGTGCTCATCCCAGTGAAGGCTGTACACCGCAATGTCATCTAGATAGGCGGCGCTGTATTCTTCTAGTCCGGCCAGCACCTGATTCACTAGCCTCTGGAAGGTGGCCGGCGCATTTTTCATGCCGAAGGGCATCACTTTGAAGTGATAGTGGCCATCTGTTCTGCCTGGTTTCTCAGATTAGATAGAACCAGCTCATCAGAGCCTTACTAACTCAGCCAGAACGTTACCCTCTCCCCCTCCCTAGGACCTATTCACAACAGGTAACAACATATATCTACCACCTAAGGACAGGGAATTCCTAAGATACATACCATGTACCTCCTATAATATCAGCAATCAGCGGCCTCGCGGTCCCATTCGAACCCAGACCTCTCTACCCAGATGGCAGTATCAGAATCGGCGATCTCGCGGTCCCATTCGAACCCAGACCTCTCTACCCAGACGGCAGTATCAGAATCGGCGATCTCGCGGTCCCATTCGAACCCAGACCTCTCTACCCAGACGGCAGTCTCAGAATCGGCGGCCTCGCGGTCCCATTCGAACCCAGACCTCTCTACCCAGACGGCAGTATCAGAATCAGCGATCTCGCGGTCTCATACAGACCCAGACAACCTACCCAGACGGCAGCATCAGAATCGGCGGCCTCGCGGTCCCATTCGAACCCAGACCTCTCTACCCAGATGTCAGTATCAGAATCGGCGATCTCGCGGTCTCATACAGACCCAGACAACCTACCCAGACGGCAGCATCAGAATCGGCGATCTCGCGGTCTCATACAGACCCAGACAACCTACCCAGACGGCAGCATCAGAATCGGCGGCCTCGCGGTCCCATTCGAACCCAGACGGCAGTATCAGAATCGGCGATCTCACGGTCTCATTCAGACCCAGACAACCTACCCAGACGGCAGCATCAGAATCGGCGGCCTCGCGGTCCCATTCGAACCCAGACCTCTCTACCCAGTGGCAGTTTATCCTATGATTACCATTACATAAAGGGATCGGTCTCACTATTTATCAGGGTTATGGAACTACAATATTCCGGATCACACAACGGTTGCCAATTTGGATAATGTACAACGTATTCGCTAATTCAAGGGGCTCCTCTCTCACTTATTCAGTTACCACTTACCTGATCAGGGTTAGCATCTGTTCACATAGCAGCATCTGACTAGGAGAATAGGTTACCCTCTCATACAAGAACACGCGGCACATGTCGGTTCACTAAGAACTGGGGTACTTTATTTCCCATTACAATAAACAAACATATAACACCATACTACAACACATAACCTGCAAAGAGAAGTAAAAGATTAGGTTGTACACTCTAATAAGAAAGGGTCGACATCACCTTATTAATATGAAGTCCGCACTCAGTAGTCATCTAGGTTCCCTTCTCGTCTGTGTCTTGGTTCGTCTTGAAGTCACACCTCCGCAATCACGGGTACACGGCTGCACCGCTATGCGCTGTTCCCTTCACCCTTCTCCAAGCCACTGGAACCTTCCTCTCATCGGCTACTCTCTTTCCCTGGCTGTTCTGCTAAGAGAGTATCTGTTTCTCGATTCTTCTCCGCCTTTAGAATGGCGTCTGTCTTCCCTGGAATAAGTAATAGGTTTGCTACTAACGGCTAGATGCCGCCTACGAACTGACCCTACAACTATCTCGGGCTTTCACTAATATAGAAGCGTGTTCCTTCATGGAAAATTCCAGCCAGTAACCTGCCGCCCACCAAATTATTGTACCTCCCCGTACCAAGGACACGTTCCCAGCCGGCCGGCCTGATGTTGTGTCTTCGGCATGAAGAAAAATACAATCCTTCGACAAGGGCCGGCCTGAACCGGTTCTCTCCAAGCGAACAACACCTCGTAACTAAAACATTACACTTGACCTAGAAGCATCCCAAGCTGCCGGGGCAGAAAGAAAGATGGAGTCTCTCCCGTTTGAGGCCTACCAGGCCCGAATTCAGCATAACTCCATGGAAAGTATACTAATACCCTAACTAAAGGACGGATTATCCCTAATACTAGCGAATCTATCCCCTAGCCTATATATATATATATATAAGCCCTAATGTAAGGAGGAGAATACAGAATTATATCAAAGTGCCTTGTAACTAGGCTCTATCCACTACTCTAACCCTTGCACTGGAATGATAAGAGACTGAAGTCACCATCAATCACCTTTCCTCAAAAGAGGGCCGGGAAAATCGAGCAGAACATTTCACCCTTGACTTCAGTCTATTATACATTCATCAAACAGAACTAACATCCGTGGAAGAATAATAGGAAACAAAACTAACTGATCTATGTCTAGTACCAGGTTTGCAGTATTGAAGTAGAGAAGGAATACACTGGATGAAGCAACAGATAGCAATCAGAATGCTAATAGTAATCAAAATACCCCCTAATATTTGACGCAACATATGTAAATCAGGTAGCCAATGAAAGAGCCAGTCAAACCAGCCCTGGTCAATGTGTCTTCTAACCTCTTCCGTCAAGTCATGAAGTTTGTCAATATGAGCCTGAATAGATTTCGTATGGTCAGACAGGTTAAAACAACAAAGACCATCAAAGTCAGAACAATCATGTCCATGTTTAAGCAAAAGATAATCAATAGCTGCCCGGTTCTGTAAGATAGCTCTACGTTCACCCTGGGCGTCTAATAATATGTCAGACAGAATCGTAGAAGTATGATTAATGGATTTTACCATCCAGCAGGCCATTTTCCCAATAGACTTGGCATTATAGACCGCCAAGGCAGGAACACCAACAATTGAGATAGCTAAGCTAAGGTATTCAGATTTGGAATATAAATGCATAGACGAATCACAGTTCTCCTGTAGCATTACAGCATCTCGGATCACACGGGAATTAGCATTAGGATGCGAGGAGAACATCAACAAACTCAGTCTGGTAATGGCACAAGGGCCTCCGGAAATGTTCGCAGGAATATATGGCCAGGATGTATTACCACAAGAGAAAAGCCAACCAGAGGGTAGCAGCATTGTACGATAATGACTGGGGGTAACCACTAAATTCTTACAAGTCATATTATTTTGAACAGAAGTACATAACTTCGGTGATCTTCGGAAGCACAAAGTCCTTTCATGAGTTGTGAATGAAGTAGTACCTTTCAATTTTAAACGCACACACTCAGAAATAGCATTGGGATCACAAGTAAGGAAAAAACATAAATCACCCTGCGTGATATTATAAGTGATTATCTGGGACTGGATCAGGGGTGTCGAATCGGACAACTCAGTACATAAAGGGCAGTATTCATGTGTAGCAAAATCTCCCAGAAGGACATTAGGACGGGCATTCGATATATTAAAAATATGGGCCAAAGTCTCTAATGAAGCAGGGACAGCAACTAAACAAGTCGCTAAAATGTCAGTCACCGAACGCATCGGTGTTAAACAAAAATGAGGGGCATTAGTCACTCGCTTGGCCAAAGTAGTCCAAAAGTTCGATGACGAATCCCACGCAGCAAAGGAACGCGGTACTCGGGTTCCCAGATCAGCCCGGGTCGATTGGTTCCCTCCTCTCCCGTCGTAGCAGTCCAAAAGGAGTCCAACGCCGACACATCCTGCAGCAACAGTCCAGAGAATGATCTGAAAGAAAATCAAATACAGGCATTATTCATTCTCGTAGGTAACATTTGTCAGCCGGGACAGCTTCCCAGCTATCTTTCCCTGGTCTCATGACTAGAACAGTATTATCATGACCGGTTGCAATAATCTCAGCTTGTTCAGGGGGATTCTTAGGCGATTGCACCCAAACTCTAGCTCCAGGATTATCTGTGGAGCCAAATCCTTTTTGTCCTCGTACAGTTAGCAACGTTGGGGCAGTGCCTTTTGTGATCTCACCACTGAAAACAGGCATTATCAACAATTGAGCAATTCGGTCAGTTTTATGAATCGGTAAATCAACCTCACTGCTATTCAGCAGGAGCACCTTAATCTCTCCCTGATAGTCACTGTCAATGACTCCTCCGAGTACTTGAACACCTTTCACAGCCAGCCCCGATCTAGGGGCTATTAATCCAAAGTTTCCAGTGGGTATGCAGACACCAACACCAGTTTCAATGATGACTCGATCTTTACTTTTTATAATGGTATCATTCATGGCATGCAGGTCTAGACCTGCCGACCCCGGGGTCGCTCTGCATGGAGCCAGTGCTGCGGGGGTAATTTCCCAGTACATCACAGTATCACTAATAGAATTGGGCTTTGCATCAACATTCGGGGGAAACAAACGCATCAATGGAGATTCAGCATTTAGAAAGGGACGATTATTCAAAATTAATAAGGCCTGAAACAAATAATCCCTCCAATTCTTATAACGATCATCGGTTAACTTACGCAGTTGATTTTTCAGCAAACCGTTCATACGCTCAATGAGGCCCGAGGCCTGCGGATAATATGGTATATGAAACACCCATTCAATATTATTTTCCACACAAAATTCCTGCACCAATCTTCCACGAAAATGGGATGCATTATCAGATTGAATTTGGAATGGGGTACCATAATAGAGCATAATCAATTCCAATGTCTTAATGGTATTCACTTGGGTAGCTTGTTTACAGGGGAGGGCCACTAACAGGCCACTGTATGTATCAACAATGGTGCAAATGTATTGACAATTTTTACTCATAGGAAGTGGACCAATATAATCAATTTGCCAAATTTGAGCGGGCAATTTTCCGCGATGTAAATGACCTTTAACAATTTGAGGCACTTTCCGCTGTCTAGCATGCTGACAAATGGGACAATGCAAAATAACGTCTTTAATTAAATCTAAAGGAATATAAATTCCTCGATCAGCGGCCCACCTGCTAGTGGCTTTCTCTCCATAATGTCCTGCTTTTTGGTGGGCCCATTTCGCCAATCCTTCCATATTAGAATCCTGCATGTCCACCAGTGCCTCAGCAATTTTAGATTGTTCATCTGCAATGTTATGAAAGAATTTGTCAAGGGAGTCTATTGGGGTATGAGCATCCACATGAAAGATTGTAACAGTACTTTGCGGGAGCATTTCCCAAATCTCTTGCCATAATTCTTTTCCCCACAGTTCTTTTGAATGCAATTCCCAATTATGGGAATGCCAAGTCGGTAACCAAACTGCCAATCCATTGGCGGTAGACCAGGAATCAGTAAAAATATGACATTTGCCAGGTAACTCTTGCTTCAGAACTTGATAAACAGCATAAAGCTCAGCAAATTGGCTGCTCTTTCCCTCACCAGTTGTACTCAGCAACCTTTGTGTGATCGGACTATAGGACACTGCCTTCCAATGTCGTTTTGTACCTATGAACTTTGCCGAACAATCTGTAAACCAAACGTGGTTTCTGTCCTCCGGGGACAAATCATCAAATGGCTTACCCCACTTAACAGGGGATTCCTGTACTAAAGGTACGGAGCATTCACTCTCCGTCTCAACCGATGGCGCCCGCGCCACCTGCTCATGCAAGGATGCAACTCCCTTTGGTCCCACACGTGCCCTGTCCTGTATGTACCATTTCCATTTAATCACACTCGCTTCCTGAGCGTGTCCAATTCGGTGAGTTTTCGGCGAACTCAAAACCCACTGCATGATAGGAATTTCAGGTCGCAGGACCACATCATGTCCCAAAGTTAATTGCTCGGTATCCACCAGAGCCCAGTAACATGCAAGCAACTGTTTCTCAAAAGGTGTATAACGCTCACCAGCATCGGGTAACTTTTTAGTCCAAAAACCTAACGGTACTTTACTTCTGCCCTGTTTCTGCCACAAACTCCAATTTGCATAAAGGCCTTGTACAGACACATTCAAATCCACATCACCATCGCACACAGGCCATAAATCCAAGGCATACTGAATCGCTTCTTTTGCCAAACAAAACGCATCTTGCTGTGGTTTACCCCATTCAAACGCATTCTTTTTACGAGTGACTCGATACAAGGGGGCCCATATTTGACTCAAATGTGGAATATGCTGGCGCCAAAAACCAAATAAGCCGATGAAACTTTGGGCTTCTTTCCTATTCCTCGGAACTGCAAAATCAAGAATCTTTTGTTTTACTTGTGGGATCACTTCTCTGTGACCTTCATGCCAATTAATACCCAAAAATTTTACAGTCTGGGATGGACCATGTAATTTATCCGGGTTGATTTCCCAACCTTTCTCACGCAAACACTCAAGGATTTTATCTAATTGGGTCTGGACTTCATCTTGTGTTTCACCTTGAATCAGAACATCATCAATATAATGACATATCTGAATTCTCGAATGTACAGGTACCTCAGCCAAATGCTCTGCCACCAGCCGGTGACATATCGTAGGACTATGCACATAGCCCTGGGGAAGACTTCTAAACGTCATTTGACGTCCGCTCCATGTAAAACTGAATTGTTCCTGGCATTCAGGGGCAATCGGGATTGAAAAGAAAGCATTAGCAATATCAATGGACGCATACCATGTACCTGGATGCTTTTGAATTCTTTCAATTAAAGTAATGATATCCGGTACTGCGACAGTCAAAGGGGGTGTATACCTATTCAATTCTCGATAATCAACAGTCATGCGCCAGGAGTTATCACTCTTACGCACGGGCCAAACAGGATTATTCCAGGCAGAAGTAACCGGAGTTATAACTCCTGCATCCACCAAATCCTGAATGGTGGTACTAATTTCTTCATGACCACCTGGAATACGATACTGCTTCTGGCAAACCACTTTTGTCCTGGGGAATCTTTATGGGGGGCATTCTTAAACGACCAACCCGTACGGGTCTGGATGATATATAATGTTTAGTTCCAAATTGATAACATCCATCATCCAAATGTAAAGTCATTCCTTTCAAAATGTCAATTCCAATTATGTACTCTACGAGGGGCACGACTAATACAGAATATTCTTTTCTAGGAATTCTGCCTATTCTCATTTCAATTGTAGTTTGTACTGCGGGAGTTTCCTTTCCACCTAAACCAGTAATTGTAAAAAATTGGCCTTTAAATTTCTTTGATTTTCCATGAATAAGAGTGGCCTCCGCTCCTGTATCTACCAATGCTCGGGCCCTTTGAATATTACGATGTCTCCAAAAAATGTCAATATCTACATAGGGTCTATTATCTCGGTGAGCCCATCTGTGTACGGGAGCTTGACCTACTTCCTAGTCATTTTTACTGCGTTCTATCATCCAGGACAAATCAGGATAAAGGTTCTCACGTTTCTCAGGTATCAATATATCATGTTCATATCCATCTCCCTTACGAAATGGATTCCTGTCCTCCGTATTGTACTGTGAATTGCGATCAGAAAATCTGTGTCGATCCTCCCTCCTCCTCAACTCAGGGGACTGATCCCTTTCATCTCTACGTCGGCTGTTACCATAATCATCTCTCCCCCTTTCTCTCTCCCCCTCTCTCTCTCTCTCTCTTCCACGACGAGGGGACGCATCACGTACATATCGTCGATCATCACGACGATCAGAACGCACACGACGGATGACATCACCGCTGTCATCAGAATACTCACGATCGCACTCATTCGTCCACACACGCCGGGCACCCTCCTTACGGTCTAAACCGCGTTTGCGAAATAAGTCCCACAAACAAGAAGTAGTTTCACCATCAATATCCTCCTTCCTCACACCATCAGCCAAAAGTGCCATAAACATGTCACGTCTAGTAAGCTTATTGTCTCCAGGAGTACGAGTGTCAGACCGGGACTGTCGGTCAGGTTTAAACCAATCACCCAACTCACCGAGCTGGCGTACAGATTCCAGTACCATAGACAACGCGTTACCAGTCTGATTGATCAATAAAGTCATCATGACTTGCTTATAAGCAACCGGGAAAGAACGAATAATACGATTCCGCACAGAAGACGTCAACAAACCATCAAGCAATCTGTCAGCAGTACTTAGAAAAATCGCAGTTTTCATCACCTCCTCTTTGAGACGTTGTGCAGCATCGCGCAATGTATACCACGGCTTGTCATTCACAGGCCAGTCAGATTCAGTAGGGTACTTTTGATTACAACCCTCAGTCGCCAACTGAAGCAAACTGATTTGACCACCACCATTATAATTACGAAAATGATCTTGAACAGTAGAATCCGAACTCAAGGAACAAAATTTCAAAGAATCGCCAGCATCCAACATAATGCCAGCAGCGCCCAGTTCATAAAGGCGCACCATCCACGTAAGCAAGGACTCACCAGCGCGCTGTCGAAATCGCTGCAAAATATCACTAATTTCCTGTTGAGTAAAATCCTCCAAAGAATCCAAAGGAATACCGTTCGGATTACCGGGAGCCTGCTGCAACTTCCTACGAAAAACAGGGTGTGCAGAGATCGCAGGAAGAGCACCACAAGGAGCCTGATCAGTAAACTTAGGGGAACAATCCGTATGAGAAGAATCAACAGAATGCAAAGAGCGATCGTAGTCGCGGGAGTCAACATCTGTAGCACAAGAAGCAGATTTAAAAGCCCGTCCAGAGCGAGAAGACTCGCGATTGTTAGGCTCCTCATCCGAGGAACGAGAATCACTCGAATTCCAGATATTATCATCCCATTCATCTGGATTCCAATCCAGACCGGCTTTCGCCACGACCAATCGCCTTTCCGTTTAGAAACGTGACCCCGACGATTCTTGTATTTATATCGTGCAATCCGCACAGCCGCCCTTTCGGCGATAGTCTGAAACGTCTCAAGCTTGTCGGCAAGCAATTTATTTTGACACCGCAACAAAGTATGATCATTCTGAATTTCAACAAACTTCCTTTCCATTTCCACATGCTCCTTCTGCAATTTCAACAACCTCTCATGTACAAGCCTGTACGCAGACAAGACAATCCAACCTCTGCGCCCTAAAATAGGAAGCTCATCACCCTTCGCTACTGGCGCCTTCTGCAAACAGGAAATCACATCAGCCGGCTCCGCCAGCTCCAGACAAGAATTCCAATTATCACTCAAACCAGTAGAATCAGCACACTCGCGGGCCAAGGCCTCATAAGGCGTTGAATCCCAGCCGGGAATATCAACAGGCAACTTAAAAACAGATTTCGACTTTCTCAAAAACATCCTGACAAAACAGAACTATACACACAAATAGAGACAAATAATACACAAACGAAATCACGTACGCGCCGAGTACAAATTGAAAAACAACTACAACGCACACAGGATTCGTAAACGGTTCGTGACGCCAAATGTTCTGCCTGGTTTCTCAGATTAGATAGAACCAGCTCATCAGAGCCTTACTAACTCAGCCAGAACGTTACCCTCTCCCCCTTCCTAGGACCTATTCACAACAGGTAACAACATATATCTACCACCTAAGGACAGGGAATTCCTAAGATACATACCATGTACCTCCTATAATATCAGCAATCAGCGGCCTCGCGGTCCCATTCGAACCCAGACCTCTCTACCCAGACGGCAGTATCAGAATCGGCGATCTCGCGGTCCCATTCGAACCCAGACCTCTCTACCCAGACGGCAGTATCAGAATCGGCAATCTCGCGGTTCCATTCGAACCCAGACCTCTCTACCCAGACGGCAGTCTCAGAATCGGCGGCCTCGCGGTCCCATTCGAACCCAGACCTCTCTACCCAGACGGCAGTATCAGAATTGGCGATCTCGCAGTCTCATACAGACCCAGACAACCTACCCAGACGGCAGCATCAGAATCGGCGGCCTCGCGGTCCCATTCGAACCCAGACCTCTCTACCCAGACGGCAGTATCAGAATTGGCGATCTCGCGGTCTCATACTGACCCAGACAACCTACCCAGACGGCAGCATCAGAATCGGCGATCTCGCGGTCTCATACAGACCCAGACAACCTACCCAGACGGCAGCATCAGAATCAGCGGCCTCGCGGTCCCATTCGAACCCAGACCTCTCTACCCAGACGGCAGTATCAGAATCGGCGATCTCGTGGTCTCATACAGACCCAGACAACCTACCCAGACGGCAGCATCAGAATCGGCGATCTCGCGGTCTCATACAGACCCAGACAACCTACCCAGACGGCAGCATCAGAATCGGCGGCCTCGCGGTCCCATTCGAACCCAGACCTCTCTACCCAGACGGCAGTATCAGAATCGGCGATCTCGCGGTCTCATACAGACCCAGACAACCTACCCAGACGGCAGCATCAGAATCGGCGATCTCGCGGTCTCATACAGACCCAGACAACCTACCCAGACGGCAGCATCAGAATCGGCGGCCTCGCGGTCCCATTCGAACCCAGACGGCAGTATCAGAATCGGCGATCTCGCGGTCTCATACAGACCCAGACAACCTACCCAGACGGCAGCCTCAGAATCGGCGGCCTTGCGGTCCCATTCGAACCCAGACCTCTCTACCCAGACGGCAGTATCAGAATCGGCGATCTCGCGGTCTCATACAGACCCAGACAACCTACCCAGACGGCAGCATCAGAATCGGCGGCCTCGCGGTCCCATTCGAACCCAGACCTCTCTACCCAGACGGCAGTATCAGAATCGGCGATCTCGCCGTCTCATACAGACCCAGACAACCTACCCAGACGGCAGCATCAGAATCGGCGATCTCGCGGTCTCATACAGACCCAGACAACCTACCCAGACGGCAGCATCAGAATCGGCGGCCTCGCGGTCCCATTCGAACCCAGACCTCTCTACCCAGACGGCAGTATCAGAATCGGCGATCTCGCGGTCTCATTCAGACCCAGACAACCTACCCAGACGGCAGCATCAGAATCGGCGGCCTCGCGGTCCCATTCGAACCCAGACCTCTCTACCCAGTGGCAGTTTATCCTATGATTACCATTACATAAAGGGATCGGTCTCACTATTTATCAGGGTTATGGAACTACAATATTTCGGATCACACAACGGTTGCCAATTTGGATAATGTACAACGTATTCGCTAATTCAAGGGGCTCCTCTCTCCCTTATTCAGTTACCACTTACCTGATCAGGGTTAGCATCTGTTCACATAGCAGCATCTGACTAGGAGAATAGGTTACCCTCTCATACAAGAACACGCGGCACATGTCGGTTCACTAAGAACTGGGGTACTTTATTTCCCATTACAATAAACAAACATATAACACCATACTACAACACATAACCTGCAAAGAGAAGTAAAAGATTAGGTTGTACACTCTAATAAGAAAGGGTCGACATCACCTTATTAATATGAAGTCCGCACTCAGTAGTCATCTAGGTTCCCTTCTCGTCTGTGTCTTGGTTCGTCTTGAAGTCACACCTCCGCAATCACGGGTACACGGCTGCACCGCTATGCGCTGTTCCCTTCACCCTTCTCCAAGCCACTGGAACCTTCCTCTCATCGGCTACTCTCTTTCCCTGGCTGTTCTGCTAAGAGAGTATCTGTTTCTCGATTCTTCTCCGCCTTTAGAATGGCGTCTGTCTTCCCTGGAATAAGTAATAGGTTTGCTACTAACGGCTAGATGCCGCCTACGAACTGACCCTACAACTATCTCGGGCTTTCACTAATATAGAAGCGTGTTCCTTCATGGAAAATTCCAGCCAGTAACCTGCCGCCCACCAAATTCTTGTACCTCCCCGTACCAAGGACACGTTCCCAGCCGGCCGGCCTGATGTTGTGTCTTCGGCATGAAGAAAAATACAATTTCGACAAGGGCCGGCCTGAACTGGTTCTCTCCAAGCGAACAACACCTCGTAACTAAAACATTACACTTGACCTAGAAGCATCCCAAGCTGCCGGGGCAGAAAGAAAGATGGAGTCTCTCCCGTTTGAGGCCTACCAGGCCCGAATTCAGCATAACTCCATGGAAAGTATACTAATACCCTAACTAAAGGACGAATTATCCCTAATACTAGCGAATCTATCCCCTAGCCTATATATATATATATATATATATATATATATATATATATATATAAGCCCTAATCTAAGGAGGAAAATACAGAATTATATCAAAGTGCCTTGTAACTAGGCTCTATCCACTACTCTAACCCTTGCACTGGAATGATAAGAGACTGAAGTCACCATCAATCACCTTTCCTCAAAAGAGGGCCGGGAAAATCGAGCAGAACACCATCTGGCGGCGAGAAGGTCGATCGCTCCTGTGCGCCAGGAGTAAGGCCGATCTGCCAATACCCCGCCGTGAGATCGAAGGTGCTGAGGTATCTGGCGGCCCCTAGGCGATCGATCAGTTCATCCGCCCTGGGGATGGGATGTGCGTCGGTCCTGGTGACTGCATTCAGTCCCCGGTAGTCAACACAGAACCGGAGCTCGGGTGCTGTTCCGGGGGAAGCGGCTTTCGGGACCAGGACAACGGGACTGGCCCAGGGACTGTTGGAGGGTTTGACTACCCCCAGGGCCAACATCTTGGCCACCTCGGATTGGATGCAGGCCCGAACCCGGTCGGGCACTCGAAAAGCTCGTTGTTTCACAGGGGGGCTGTCTCCGGTGTCTACATCGTGGACACACCACCGGGTGACCCCCGGCGTGAGGGAAAACAGATCCGCAAACTGCCCCAGCAGCTTCCGGCAGTCTTGTTGCTGCTCTGGGGTCAGGGTAGAGGAGAGCCGGACCCCTTCGAAGGAGCCGTCCTTCTCGGTGGTGCTGAGGAGATCTGGTAGTGGCTCGGAGTCGTCTTCAGCTCCGTCATCGGTCGCCAGCAGCAGACTCAGTTCAGTGCGTGCAAAGTGCGGCTTGAGCCGGTTAGCGTGTAGAACCCGGAGGGGGTTCCTGGGGGACTCCATGTCTACCAGGTAGGTGACGGGGCTCTTGCGCTCCACCACCTTGAAGGGCCCCGTCCATTTGTCCTGGAGGGCACACGGTTCAACCGGGGACATGACCCAGACTTGCTGGCCCGGCTCGAACTCGATGGACGAGGCGTTCTGGTCATACCAGCGTTTCATCTCCTCCTGACTGGCCTCCAGGTTGGCCTCGGCAAGTTCCCTGAACTTCCGAGTCTGATTGCGGAGTGTCAGGAGGTACCGGTAGACATCCGGTGGGGCATCTCGAACTGCTGTCTCCCAGCCTTCCTTGACCAGGCTAAGGGGGCCTCGAACCGGGTGTCCGTACAAGAGTTCGAACGGGCTGAACCCCAGGGATTTCTGGGGTACCTCTCGGTAGGCGAACAGGAGGCAGGGCAGCAGGACATCCCATTTGCGCCGGAGGGGCTCTTCTAGGCCCTTGATCATTCCCTTCAGTGTCCTGTTAAAGCGTTCCACTAGTCCATTTCCCTGGGGATGATACGGGGTGGTGAACTTATATGCGACCCCGCACTGTTGCCATAGGGACCGCATGTGCTTCGAGATGAAGTTGGACCCCCGATCACTCACGACTTCTCGGGGGAAGCCGACTCGGGAGAAGATGCTCATGAGGGCTCGGCCCACCACGGGGGCCGTGATGGTTCGGAGAGGGATGGCCTCAGGATAGCGGGTGGCATGGTCCACCAGGACGAGGATGAAGCGGTGCCCCTGCGAGGTGCGAGGGTCCAGGGGCCCTACGATGTCTATTCCCACTCGCTCGAAGGGGGTGGTTACCACAGGGAACGGCTGGAGCGGGGCTTTGACTTTCCCCCCGCTCTTCCCGCTGGCTTGACAGGTCGGGCAGGTCCTGCAGTGGTTCTATACATCAGTGCGCATTTTTGGCCAGTAGAAATGGGTCACCAGGCGGCTGTAAGTTTTGTCCTGCCCCAGGTGCCCGGCGAGGGGCACATCATGTGCTAAGTTCAGGAGGAAGTCTCTGAACCGGAGGGGTACAACCAGCACCCGGCCGGCCCCTAGCTCGGCAACCTTCTGCTCACTGTAAAGGAGGTCGTTGTCCCAGTAGACCCAGTGGGACCCCGCGGGGTCTCCAGCGGCTTGCGTAGCGGCTTACTGTCGCATCCCCTCGAGGGAGGGGCAGGTTTTCTGTTCCTGCCGGAACTGTTCGCGGGTGGGGCCACCTTCTTGGCGCCATTGAGCGAGTTCTGGGAGGTGGTTGAGCTCGGTGAGATCTTCTTGGTCGGGCCCTTGGGGGCCGGGCTCGGTGTCGGCGTCCTCGGGGACGACGGGTGGCGGAGGTGCGGGCCATTCTGGCTCCTCTGTTGGAGCTTCCCCCGCTGGGGCGGAGGCTCGGGCGGACATGGAGCGGGTGGTCACACAGACCCACTCGAGAAGGCCTAGCATCCCCAGGTGCTCTCTTCATTCGACGCCAGCCCATGGGGAACTTTCCAGGTCGTTTCCAAGGAGGCAGTCCACGGGGGCATCGTCGCGGACAGTCACTTTCAGCACGCCCGACACTCCCCCCCACTCGAAGGGGATGCGGGCCATCTGACACAAAGTTTCGGAGTTATCTGCGGATCGGACTGGGCACAGGATGTTAGGAAGGATCTGTTCCGGGGTCACCAGATGGCAGCGGACCGCTGTCACGCTGGCCCCAGTGTCACGGAGGGCTTCGGTCCGGCGACCATTGATGGTGACCCACTGGCGGTACTTCTGGGTGTTGCCGGGGATCGGCCCTCGGGGGATCATGTCGTGAGTACCCAGGCAGGCTAAGGTCATGGCGGCGGGCTCCCACCCGGCCTGCTCGTGGTCGTCGTCCTCTTCCTCACTTCTTTCTTCACCTAGGGCAGCTGCCGTGATCTGGCGGGCTGGGGGCCCGGTGGTGCCGGGTCGCTGGTTCATCAGGCAGAGGGGGTCATTTGCATAATGACCCTGTCGCTGGCATCTGTGGCACGTAACGTTCGGGCGGGGCCCCGGCCTGGCTGGGGGGCCCCCTCTCCGGCCCAGGGATGGCGACGTGGAGGTAGGGGATGACCCCTGGGGGGCGTCTCGACCCCGGCTCTGGCCTACTCCGCCACCTCGTGGTCGGTGGTTCCCCGGGGACCCCGGGCCGTAATCTCCCATCGTGTTCCGGGGAACTCGGGTGCTGGCCCATCGGTCTGCCTCGACAGCGAGTTTTCGTGGCTCAGTCAATTTGCTGTCGAGGAGGTGCTGCCGGAGTTTGATGAAACAGTTATTGGACAGGTGTTCCCATAGAATGAGGTCGACCAACTGCTGGTAGGTGGTGACCTGGCAGCCCCGAGTCCACCCCTCGAAGGCTCTACTGTAATAGTTCACGTATTCCACCCACGTGGTACCGGGGATTTTTTTGCAGTCTCGGAATCGCTGCCGGTACATCTCGGGGGTGAGTCCGTAGCGAGTGAGGAGGGCGGTCTTCATGTGCTCGTACGAGGTCCTCTCGGTATCAGGGAGCTCCAGCAGGGCGTCTCTCCCTTCGTTGATAAACTTCCCCCACAGGCCGGCACCCCAGTCCCTGAGGGGTACTCGATGGGCGGCCATGGCGACCTCGTAAGCTTTGAACCACTGCTGGATGTCGTCGTTCTTATAGTACTCTTTGACGACATCCTTGGGGATGTGCACCTTCGTGTCCACCGGGGGAGGTGAGGTCTTACCCCCGGAGGTGGCAGTCTCGCTTGCCTTGGCTTTAAATTCTAGTTCTTTGAGGACGCGCTCGTGCTCGAGCATGAGTTTCTTCTCCTCGAGGTCTCTTTGTCTTCGCTTTTCTTCTAGGTCTCCTTCTAGCCGTAGCTGCTCGAGGGCTAGCTTCCTTTCTGCCAGTTGGATCTCTCCTTCTTGTTTGAGTCGAGCAAGCTCCAACTCGTGGAGCCGGTTCCTCTCTCGTTCTCGGGCGTCTTCGTGGGAGAGGCCCGTGTTTGGGTTTGCGGGTCTCTCTCCCGCTGGGTTCAGCTGAGCCTCCGGGCCTCCGTTCGGGCCCGGGTTATCTTCACTCGGAGGTGGCGCCTCCCCGGCGTCCACCCAGGCCTGCAGGGCCGATTTGAAATCTTCTTTGGTGCTTAAGCCAGCTGTAGCGATGCCTAGATCTTTGCAGAATTGCTTCAGCTCCTTGTGACTGTAGTCTTCCATTTTCTCCTTCTGGAATTCTGTGCTCATGGTCGCAGTGGGTTTTTCCGGGTAGCGAGTGAATCACTCTCTGTACGATCTGCGTGGGCTTGGATCCCAGGGCTTGCCACCAATGTTAGAAAGGCGACCCGGGGGAGGCAGAAGATGTCTGACTGACCACCCCTAGGTCTGCCCCTCCGTCGAGAAGTAGCCGAGCGTTACCGAGAGGCCTCCTGAATGAGGGCCCTCTCCTAGGATCGTACAGCAGAGTAATCACAATTCTACAAACGGACACCACACAGGAGGTCAAGTTCTCAAGCTTTTATAAGTAATAACGGTTGCGGGTTCTTGGCAGTATATACAGCTGGATCGAGGGATCCGTAAAGTCTCGGACAAGGAGGGTAAGGTAGCGGGACAGTCTTACTCTGGGCGGAGGAAGGGATACCCTACGCACAGCTCTCAATCCTCGAGCTGGGGGGTTCCGAGAGGTTCGAGCCACGGCGGCGCCAGCAGGCTAACAAGATGGTTCAGCAAGGTAGGCCGCGGCAGCGCCAGCAGGCTCTCAGATGGTTCAGCAAGGTAGGCCGCGGCAGCGCCAGCAGGCTCTCAGATGGACGTCGGGTTACAGGAAGGATGAGTTCGTCTGGTGTCGGCCGTGACAGCGTCAGCAGGCTTCCAGTCCAGGATACAACTGGCGTCCTACTCCCCGGCTGGCCCAGATATAGGACGGAGGTCCTTTGATGTCCGGACCCTCGCGCCTGGGGGCCAGAGGGGCCGGGATGATGGTGTCCAGACACCCAGCAGGGGGGTGGAGCCAGCACCCAGGGAGGCCGGAGGGCGATCGATACCAGGCGTCCGGGGATGGCTGGGGGGCCATCGAAACTCCTCTCCCTCCGGGATCTGTCGAGTGGCCACTCGACCACCTGGGTGGATCTTGGTGCCTCGATGTCTGGGCTTCGCTGGGGCCGAGGCTGGGGCCGAGGCCACGTGGTCGTGACGTGGTGGGCCCAAGATGGAGTCGGGCACGGCTTCGTGCTTAGGTCGTGATGGGCCTACGCTGGGGCCAGGCCGATGATGGGGATCCGGGATGGTAGCCGGATCTGTGGTGTTGGGGCGTGCAGGGTCGGGCAGAAGGGGCCGCCCGAGGTCCGGAGGAGGGCTGATGTCGTCCTGGGCCCGCCATGCGGGAGGGGTAGGACCACGCCATGAGGCCGGGTCCAACACCTGGGTATTTCATATACCATACTACCCACAGGCAGCAGGTTTGATTGAAAGAATGAATGGCTTGTTGAAAGACCAACCGAGAAAACTGTCTGACAATTCGTATAAGAATTGGCGTGATCATTTATATAATGCTTTGTTGATTTTAAATAATCCTCCCTATTTAAATGCTGTCTCCCCATTAATGAGACTTTTTCCTCCAAATGTTGATGCTAAACCTAATACGATTCACAATACTGTATTCTATTGGGAAATTACACCCGGAGCTTTAGCTCCTTGTCGAGCCACTCCTGGCTCCGCAGGCTTGGACCTGCATGCCATGTCTGATGTTATTTTACATGGAAAAGATCGAACTGTCATTGCAACTGGCATTGGTGTGGGAATACCGCCAGGTAGTTTTGGATTGATTGCCCCGAGATCGGGCTTGGCTCTGAAAGGCATCCAAGTACTTGGAGGAGTGATCGACAGTGATTATCAGGGAGAGATTAAGGTACTACTGCTTAACGGCAGTGATGATGAACTACCAATACATAAAACGGACCGAGTTGCTCAATTGCTAATTATGCCTGTTTTCAGTGGTGAGATCAAGAAAGGCACTGCCCCAACTCTGTTAACCATAAGAGGCCAGAAAGGGTTTGGTTCTACCGATAACCCAGGTGCAAGAGTGTGGGTACAATCGCCTAAGAATCCCCCCGAGCAAGCTGAAATAATTGCAACCCGTCATGACAATACTGTTCTAGTAATGAAGCCAGGGAAAGATGGCTGGGAGGCTGTCCCAGCTGATAAATGCTACCTACGAGAATGAATAATACCTGTTTTTGATTTCTACTTTTTTCCAGATCATCTTCCGGATTGTTGCTGTGGCGTGTGCAGGCGCCGGACTCCTTTTGGCTTGCTACGCCGGAAGAGGAAACGATCGACAGATTCCGGATGACTCTCCAATGCGGAGACAACGTTCCTTTGCTGCGTGGGATTCTTCATCTAATTTCTGGACGACTCTTGCTCAAAGAGTCACTAACTCTCCACATTTTTGTTTAACGCCGATGCGTTCAGTGACTGATGTTCTAGCGACCTGCTTGGTTGCTGTTCCAGTATCCATAGAGACCATTTCTCATATTTTCAATATATCTAAGGCCCGTCCCAATATCATTCTAGGTGATTTTGCTACTCGTAAGAACTGTCGCGTGTGCACTGAAATACTTGATCCGGTGCCCCCAGTTCACTCTAAAATTGTCACGTTTAATATTACAGAGGCTGATCTATGCTTTTTTATGACGTGTGATTCATGGGCTATCACGGAATGTATCCGTTTGAAATTAAAAAGTGCTTCTACATTTACTGATCATGAAAAAACGTTATGCCATCAACGACTTCCCAAATGTTGTACTTCAGTTAGAAATAATATGACTTGTAAACATTTAGTGGGTACCCCCAGTCATTATCGTGCAATGTCTTTACCTTCTGGTTGGCTTTTCTCTTGCGGCAACACCTCTTGGCCTTACATTCCTGCGAACATTACGGGAGGACCTTGTGCTATTATTAGACTAAGCCTATTGATGTTCTCTTCACACCCTGATGCAAATTCCCGAATAACCCGTAATGCTGTTATACTGGACGAGGACTGTGATTCTTCACTTCATTTGTTTTCTAAATCTGAATATCTTAGTTTGGCTGTTTCTATTATAGGTGTTCCTGCCCTTGCTGTGTACAATGCTAAATCTATTGGTAAAATGGCCTGCTGGATGGTCAAATCCATTAATAACACGTCTAAAGTTCTATCTGACATGCTACTAGATGCCCAGGGCGAGCGTAGAGCAATTTTACAAAATAGAGCTGCTATAGATTATCTTTTACTTAAACACGGAAATGACTGTTCTGACTTTGAAGGACTTTGTTGCTTTAATCTTTCAGACCACACTAGATCAATTCAGGTTCACATTGACAAACTCCACGACTTGACCAAAGAAATCAGAGAACATATAGATCAGGGCTGGTTTGATTGGCTTTTTAATTGGTTGCCGGATATGCATTCTTTACGTCAGATAATAGGGGGTTTCCTGATAGTTATTTGCATTTCAGTTATGATTTGTTGCTTCATTCAATGCATTCCTTCCTTTAATAATACCTGTAGATGGGGTGGTAAATTTAGGTTGGTTCATTTTGTTTCTTACTATTCCTCTACAAATGTTGATTCTCTTTAGCAGATTCTAGTAGACTAAAGTCAAGAGTGAAATGTCTTGACCGGGTTTTTCGTCCCATTTTATGAGTGATGGTGACTTTAGCCTACTATTATCTTAGTATAGTGGTTAGGACTGGAGAATAGGCCTATTTACAAGGAGAATCCCTTGACTTATACATAATTCGACACTTTTATCCTTATTTTTAGGACTCATAAGCTTAGGGTAGGGGATAGTCCCGTCAATGCAGGTATTATGTTGTCCTTTTAGATAGTTATTATGGAGTTATTCCCCTTTTCTGCTTAGTTCGGGCCCTGCAGGCCCGAAACGGGAGAGACTCCATCTTTCTTTTCTGCCTCGGCTGCTCGAGGCGCTTGTAGGTGAGAGGTATTATTTCGCTTTAAGCTGTTTTTCTGCTTGGAGAGAACCGGCTCAGGCTGGCCCTTATCGAAAGAATGTATTTTTCTCTGTGTTGAAGACTCAACATCTGGCTGGCCAGCTTGGAGCGCGTCCTTGGCACGGAGTGGTACAGGAATTTGGTGGGCGGCAGGTTACTGGCTGGAAATTTCCATGCTGAAAGGGGGTTCTATATTAGCGAAAGTACAGAGAGGAGAAGTAGCCATTTTCTATTATCCTGTCAGCTAGTCGCGAGCATCTTATAATCTGGAGCGGACAATCACCATTTTGAAGGCGGGACATATTGAAAGCTGACGATTTCTCAAACAGATTGATGATATAGAGAGAGAGAGACGAGGAGTAATACTGATAGCCGAGAGTGAAACAGACAGTACGAATAACAGGAGAGAGAGGTTCCGGTGACCTGGAGGAGAGCAGAGAGGAGACAGAGCATAGCGGTGCAGACGTGTATCCGTGACTGCAGGGGTGATCCCAGAGATGGTCCAGGGCACAGACAAGCAGGGAACCGAGATGACGACTGAGTCCAGACCCCGTACTCATAAGGTGAAGTCTGCCCTTTCCTAGTAGTGTGCACATATCTATTCTAATTCTTTCATTTGCTTTTTAGGTTATATGTCTATCAATGTTGTTGTTAGTGTGTAATAAAAGGGACCCCAAGTTCGTAGTGGACCATTGTGTACGAGTTGTTTTATTCATAAAGACTAACCTTTTCTTCTAGCTGGATGCTACTTTGTGGACGGAGGCTTATCCCGTCCGGGTAAGTGGTGTGCGGACAAAGAGAAAGTAGGGAGAGTTTGAGTTGTTTAATGATTCTTATACACCATGATTTTGGCCTTCTTTGTGTGAGAGGATTGGATCACCGATCTACTGCATACAGAAATCCAAACATATATAATCCCCATTGTAGATATGTGTAGTAATATTTCCCATATAGAGAGAAGGAGGTAGGCATAGGAAGTGATCGCTGATGTGTTGCGGCGTTATGTGGCCAACGCCAGATTGTGTTGGTCGTGTTGTGTGCCGGGGGGATACGGCACGTGTTTGTGCGTGATACGCTGGGGGGATACAGCGTTTATACCCGACGGAAGACTGCGGCTTGAGTGAGGACCAACCAGGGTTGGTGTGTAATGGTAATTTCATGAGAACTGCCCCTTCACGGGTGAAGGCCGGTAGTATAGCCTGGGTATGACTTACCGCGAGGCTATCAAGTGTGAATGAGTGTGATTTAGAATAGCAATTTGGTAAGTATTGTTATTAGCAATCCCTATAGATTTAGAGGTATTGTATATACTATATGCGTGTATATAGCTAATTCTCCTTCCCAGGAGAGGATCCAGTGTTCATCTGATGAGGTGAGCAAGCCCTGAGGAGGGAGGTGGTTACGTTTTGGCTGGGTGAGTGGTATTTTGGTGAGCTGATTCCATCTAGTCCGAAAATCCAGTTGTTACAGGTAGCCACAGTAATCCTTGATTGATTGGACTAGAGTAGAATCTCTGATGGATACAGGTGCCAGTGTCACTATGGTGAGAGATGCACAGGTTTCCCCAGGACAATATCTGACTAGAAGAACCTATAAAGTCGCCAACACTGACAGTGTAATAACAGACCATTCCATGGCTTTGGTGACATTAGACTGGGGGGGTTACTTGCCTGAAACAGGTAGTGGTCTCTCTTAGCTTCCAGCTGCCTGTCAGCTTGGAAATTACCTGGAGGCCTCAGCATGAACTGAGGTAGAACTGAAAACCCATGCAGCCATGCTGCACATTCCTGAGATAGTGTGTGTAAAAGCCACACTGAGTACAGGATGAACAAGAAGTGTTGGAGCCTGAAAATATGGCCCAAGCTTCCAAGAGTTAATGTAAGAAGACTGGGGTAACAGCTTCTGAACAGCAAAAAGCTCAGGATCCCTTCTTCAGGGAGAGGACTTGTCAGCCCAAGGAGGAACTGAGCCCATGGAACTTGGACTTTACCAGGTAGAGCTCCAGGGCCCAGGGGGACCCTCTAGGGAACAGCGGTGACCTTGGACAGCAGGTCTGTCCCACTCTTGAGAGTCTGCGAAAGCAAGCTGCTGAACAGGAAAAAGGAGATGTCAGTGGCTCCCACGGGACCAATTGAGAGGAGGGACTCCTGTATACTGAGGCCAGAGACCCCAAACCTGGTGCTTCTAGGAAAGTGGTAGTGTCTTGTAGTGTAGTTCCTATATTCCCAATAGGCTCTGCGCATTGGAATAATATATACTAGAGATTTGACGTAGGACTGAGGTCTACTAGGTCTCTATCGAATATATTAGACTTAATTGAGAGTGCCAGCTAGCTCAGAGGTCACTAGAAACTTTCTCAAATGAACAAGAAGGGATTCGTTTCTGACAACCGCATAAACATGACAACTTTGTTTCCCAAGAATAAGAAATATATCTCTAGAATCGCAGAAACAATAGATAGTTATTTCACTCAGTCAATCGTGCATGCTTCATTTCACCAGAGGTGCAGAGAATTAGAGAGACGGGTGTTTTCAATAAAAAGTATTTATTGAACAGTCTTCTGTCTCATGCAGGAGAAATGAACTGCTACAATCGTAATACTGGTTGCAAAGTACAATGCGTACAGTACGAAGAGTATTATAAAATAATACTGTAAAAGCACGATATGGTTTCTAAGCCATAAAATACATAGAATACATACATTAATAAATAAAGACTAAGGGCCGGATGTAGGTCGGTCGGTAACGGCCGAAAATCGGTATTTTCGGCCGTTACCGACCGAGATTCACAAAATGGTATGTAGGTCCAGGTATTTTACAGATTCGGAAAATTTACCGATCGGTAAATTTACCGAATCTGTAAAATACCGAATCGGTATTTTTTACCGATTCGGTAACAATGAGATGTAGGTGGGACTCTTCTGAGTCCCACAAGCCTTACAGAATCGGTATTTTACCATGAAATCCAACTTCATGGTAAAAAACCGATTCCGGTGTGCATGCACATGTGTGCATGCACACCTGTGCCATATGACAGGCAGACCTGCCCTTAGGGCAGGTATGCCTGCCACATGGCCCCCGAATCTTTTTTGGGGGTGCTAGAGGGTGTCAAAGTGACACCCCCTGCACCCTTGTCAAAATCGGTATTTACCGATTCTGTAAATACCGAGCGGTAATGCCCCATTCATTCCTATGGGCTTCAAAGCCCATAGGAATGAATGGGACATTACCGGTCGGTATTTACAGAATCGGTAAATACCGATTTTTACCGATTCGGTAGCAGGAACATCTGGATGTTCCTACATCTCAACCCCTTAGATTTACCGATTTTTAATTACCGAATCGGTATGATTCGGTAATTTAAAATCGGTAAATCTATTTTACCTACATCGGGGCCCAAAAGTACTGAACTGGTTCTTCTAAAATACGCCTACCCCGGTGTACCTAACCTAAGTCTAGTACGAGGGAAGAAGTAAGTGAGGTGTAGCTTAGTTTTAGTATTCTTTGCCAAGAATCTATCCAAGAATTCTCTAAGAGTCTAATGAGCTCTGTACTTTGGTTTTAGAACGAAGGAGGTCTGGTATCTCTCTCTCAGGACTCGATTTCCCAACAACCCGCAAGGGGAGCTGGAGCTGGATTTCTCGGCAGGAGAAAAGACAGCTTCTCTCTCAGTGCGTCTGCTGGAGGGTCGGCTTCCTTCGGCACTTGCTTCGGCGAGCTGTGTCGTGTAGATAGATTGTCGAACTGCTCCAAACCACCGTATATTTGCCTGGGTAAGTGTGGGCATATTTATACCTTGATGGTGCCAAGTTTGACGTAAGGTTGGACATAATAACGACATCAAAGACTCAGTTCTTTGAAAACTCCATGAGTTCTTGGATAAAACAGTATTCAAGCAAGGGGAGGTCCCTGACTGCTGAAGGCGGGTTTTTCCAAGAAATCGTTGTGGATTTTTGGAACTAGTGGAAGTAGCCATGCCGTATTTGGACTGTCTGAGCTAAGTCTTAATATGGTTATGATTTCTATGCCTATATAAGGATATGGTGATTTATACCTATATAAGGGCATGAATCTGGAAAATTACACTAGAGTCCTAAAATGCTCTACAACAGTCTCTGTTGTAAAGAGAGTTCATACTCACGTTGGCAAATGACATCCCCCTAGCTGGGCATCTAGGCCAAACTAAAACTTGGGAAAGGCTTGTCAGCCATTCTACTGGCCCTAGATGTCCAGGAAAGTAAAGGAGCTTGTCAGCTCTTGTGTCACCTGTCAAGTCAGTGGCACAACAGGTAGACACCAAAAGCCCCCCTTGATTCCACTAACAGTGGTTGGGGCTCCATTTGAATGGGTTAGTGTGGACATAGTGGGTCCATTTGAGCAACTCACATCATCAGTAAACAAATGTTTACAGGTTATAGTGGATCATGCTACCAGGTATCCTGAGGCAATTCTACTTAGGACTACTACAGCCCCTGCATTAGCCAAAGCCCTCATTGGAATCTTTACCAGGGTAGGGTTTCCTAAAGAGGTAGTATCAGACAGAGGCACTAACTTCATGTCTGCATACCTGAAACACATGTGGGATAAGTGTGGAGTGAACTACAAACTTGCTGCACCTTATCACCAAGATACAACAACACATTAAAAGGCATGATCATGGGGCTCCCTGAAAAACTCAAATGGGGTGTCCTCTTGCCATGCCTGTTTTTTGCTTACAGAGAAGTACCACTGAAGGGAGTAGGGTTTACCCCTTTGAACTTCTGTCTGGGCATCCTGTGAGGAGACCACTTGCTCTTGTAAAAGAAGGTTGGGAGAAGCCTCTCCATGAACGTAAACAAGATGTTGCGGACTATGCACTAGGCCTTATGTTCCAGGATGGCAAAGTACATGGAAAAGGCATCCAAAAACCTTGAGGTCAGCCACCAGCTCCCTTACCTCTGGTATGACCAAAAGGCTGCACTGCTGGAATTCCAACCAGGGCAACAGGTATAACGTTTGGGGCCTGTGGCACCAAAGGCCCTCCAGGACAAGTGGAGTGGCCCTTACCCTATCCTTGAGAAGAAAAATGAGGTCAGCCACTTGGTAGACCTGGGCACTAGTGGGCACCCCTAAAGGGTGATCTATGTAAACCAACCAAAACTTTTCTGTGACAGGGCTGATGTGTCCATGCTGTTGGTCACTGATGAGGATCAGGATACAGAGAGTGAACCTCTCCCTGTCCTCCTCTCTTACAGTCCAAAAGATGGGCAGGTTGAGGAAGTTATCTACTCAGAAGCCATCACTGCCCAACAGCAGGCAGACTGTAGGCATGCCCTGCAACAGTATGCTAAGCTCTTCTCCTTAACCCCTGGACAGACACACTGGTGTACCCATGATGTGGACACTGGAGACAGCTTGCCTGTCAAAACAAAGATCTATCAGCAGTCTGACAAAGTTAAGAAGAGCATCAAAGCTGAAGGAAGCAAGATGCTGGAGTTAGGGGTTATTATGCCCTCTGAAAGTCACTGGGCCAGCCCAGTGGATTTAGTCCCCAAACCTCACCACCTGGGTGGAAAAAGAGATATGAGGTTCTGTGTGGACTATAGTGGTCTCAATGCTGTCATCAAGACAGATGCTCACCCCATACCCAGGGCTGATGAGAATGAGACAGATTAGGGGCAGCCCAGTTTATCAGCACCTTTGACTTCACTGTAGGGTACTGGCAGATTGGCATGGACCCAGGAGCCAAAGAGAAAACAGCATTCTCCACACCTGATGGGCGTTATCAGTTTACTGTTAAGCACTTTGGTTTAAAGAATGCCCACCAACTTCCTACGGTTGGTAAATCAAGTCCTTGCTAGGTTAGAGGCCTTTAGTGTAGCATACCTTGATGATATTGCTGTCCTTAGCTCCTCCTGGCAGGATCACCTGGTCCACCTGGAGAAAGTTTTACAGGCCCTGCAAACTGCAGGCCTAACTACCAAGTGCCAGACGGGGTAGTGGGCTGTTGGAGAACAACTGCAACCTTTACAATCTTAAGATCCAGACAATTCAGGACTGGGAAGCTCCAACAACCCAGACCCAAGTCATGGCATTTCTTGGCTTGCCTGAGTATTACAGGAGGTTTGTGAAGGCGTATGGTCCGTTGTGAATCCCCTCACAGAACTTACCTCCAAGAAGATGCCAAAGAAAGTGACCTGGACAGTTAGCTGTCAAAAGTCTTTTGACACCTTGAAAGAGGCAATGTGCTCAGCACCTATTTTCAAAGCTCCAGACTACTCCAAGCAGTTCATTGTGCAGACTGACGCCTCGGAGCTAGGGATAGGAGCGTTTCTATCCCAGACCAATGATGAAGGCCAAGAACAAACCGTTGCATTTTGTAAACAGGAGGCTACTCCCCAGGGCAAAGCATTGAAGTGCCATTGAGAGAGGCCTTTGCTGTGGTTTTGTCCCCGAAGAAGCTGAGACTCTATCTGTTTCAGGCGCTCTTTCTAATCCAAACTGACCACAGACCTCTCAGATGGCTAATGAAAATCCCAAACTGTTGAGGTGGTCGATCTCCCTACAGGGAATGGACTTTACAGTGGAACACAGACCCGAGACTGACAATGCCAATGCAGATGGACTTTCCAGGTTCTTCCACTTAAACAATGAGGACTCTCTTGAGAAAGGTTAGTCTAATTTTCTTTTGTTTGGGCGGTTGTGTAGGAAAGTGCCCCTTTTTGCATGGTGTTTTCCCAGATACCTGATGCTAACTTGGCCAAGTGTGTGCTGGGATACTGCTAACCAGGCCCTAGCACTTGTGTTCTTTCCCAAACTGTACCTTTGTTTCCACAATTGGCACACCTTGTAAAAGGTACCCCTGGTACGAAGGGCCCTGTGACCAGAGAGGGCCCCTGAGGGCTGCAGAATGTATTATGCTACCCTCAATGACTCCTCACTTAAACACTCATACCCTGCCATTGCAGGCTGCTTGTTTTGTTGCGTACCAAACTGAAGTGTCGTCATGTCACACATCCCTGTGTGCCATGCTCACCAACACTGCCTTTGGCATGGGTAAGTCACCCCTCTAGCAGGCCTCACAGCCCTAAGGCAGGGTACACCAAACCATAGGTGAGGACATAGCTGCATGAGCAATATGCCACTTCAGTGTCTGTGCCATTCACAAGACATTGCAAGTGCAGTGAAGCGATTTAGAGGATATGGGCTAGGAGTTTGGCAGCACGATCTCCATAGCTCCATGATGGCTTTACTGAAGACTGAGAAGTTTGGTATCAAACGTCTCAGCATAATACACCCACACTCACACTGATGCCAGTGATGGATTTATTATAAAATGCACTCAGAGGGCGGTAAATAACGTTTACAATGAATCTTTCTACCCACATGGAATCACAACGCGGTCCAAACCATTACTCCGCAAGTCGGAACACCGACTTGCGGAGGGGCGGGAAGGTGTTGGATTCAAAATCCAACACCTTCCCTATTGTCCGCACAGACTGGAGTTGGAATAGTAAATTATATTATTCCAACATCCAGCGCCCACCTCCGCAAGTCGTTGTTCCGACTTGCGGAGTAATGGTATGTGGAATCACAACGCGGTCGTTGTAACGACCGCGTTGTGATTCCCTGCGGGGAGAAATACAGCAGGATAACATCATACATTCCTCAGAGGGCATCTTAGAGATGCCCTTCAAAAAAGACTGGCTCCTAGTGTTTTAGCTGGCTGGTCCCTGCCAGTCAGCCACCATCAGACAGGTGTCTGACTTCATGGGGTGAGAGCCTTTGTGCTCTCAGAGGTCAGATACAAAGCCTGTTCTGGATCAGGCACTTTTCACCCTAGCAGAAACATCAACACTTGGCGGTGAGGCTCAAAGGCTCTCACCTTGTGGTATACTTATTTGGGCAGCTCCAACTAGTGGAGATGCCCGCCCCTTGCTCTAACTCCACTATTCTAAGAGAGGACAGACGGGAAAATTAGTTAACAGAGTAGGAACGTCCACCCCCCCGCCCCGGAACACCCCTGTGGTCGCCAGTAGCTGAGGTGAACCCCTCTCTTGAAAATTCTCCATCTTGCTTTGAAGAATTAGGTCCAATAGGAACAGGGATGTGCCACTCTCCCCAAAGGGAGGGGACACCCAAAGGGTATAGTCACCCTAGGGGACAGTAGCCATTGGCTACTACCCTGACCTCTGTAACGCCCTTAAATGTAGCACTTTAGTGTTCCTCTGAACCTTATTCCTCAGATTCAATGACCTATGAGCACCAGAGGAGAAGAAGACAGCGACTGACTTGGCCCCAGTCCTACTGGCCTGTATCCTCCTCCAGCAGCATGGCCCGCAGGTAGCATCCTCTAAGAACCCCGGAGGACCTGTGCTATCTTCAACAAAGACTCTTGTCTTCCATGGACACCAGATTTGTCAAGCAAGAAACCAACTCAGGTACTTCGGATCCTGGCGGATCCGCGACACTTGCACCGCTCTGCACCTGACACTGATGGCCCGAGTCCAGGTGGCCGACTCATCCAGTGAAGTCTCCCTGGCGAATCTGACCTGGGATCCAGCATTGGACGACCTCTCTTGATCTCCCCCTCAATACCTGCAGCCTCAACCTCAAGGGTCCCCCTACCGCACCAGGATCTGGTGATATGAAACCCGATGCCAAAAGACACCCCTGCACCTGCAGACCCCAAGTCTAGGAGTGCCTAACCGAGGATGTCCTGGCATCCCCCCACTGTTCAACTTACCTCTCCAGTCATGGGATTTCTTAGACCATCCTCCCGAATTGAGCCTGCAGCCATTTTCTCCAACCGAGGATCTCTATTGGTTTCAACGTGGCTCCTGACGCCTTCTTTGACTCTGCACCCAGCTCTCTCTCTGTGCCGCTGGTGGTGCAGTCTCCATGCTATTTGGTGGCCCATTCAGTGCTGATTTTAACCCCCAGGGCCCGTGTCCCTGAACCCCAGGTACTTACCTGTATACAGTGCCTCTTCGTGGTGCCCCCAGCCTCCATTGGATAACATTGGGCCCAGTGACCTCTGCACCCAGCCGCCCCAGTGCCGCTGGAGGTGCAGTACCTACCTTGGCCTGACCCTTGCCCAGTGTTGACCAGAACCCCTTGAAACTAAAATTCAAAACAGATTACTTACCTGTAAGTTACTCACCTGCATTTCCTCCCATAGGAGTGCATTGGTCTATTACTGTATTGTACTAAGTGTGATCCTGAATACAAAGGGTCTCATTTATGAGGCCCCTTGCACCATCGGAATGTCACTTTTAGTGACGTTCCGTGGCGCAGAAGCCTGCGTGATATTTATCAGGCAGCACTAAGCCACTTTTTTTGGCTTAACGCTGCCTGATAAATATCAGTCCCTTTAACACAGTGTTCTGCATTAAAGGGGCATGCAATGGGTGTTGCTGGGGGCGTTCCCAGCAACATCCATGGCCTTTTGACACTGCCCCAGATTTACAAGAAATCGTAAATCTGAGGCAGTGCCAAAAGCGTACGCCTCCCGAGGGGAGGAGTAAGGGAGGCGCAAAGGGGAGAAATATCTATTTCTCCTCGTTTTTCCTTTTTCTATGTGTGCTGCATTCTGCAGCACACATAGAAAGAGGAAAAGCCTCTTTTGATTATTTTTGTACAGCAAGGTTTCCCTTCCTGTACAAAAATATTCATCCCCTCAACGCAGGCACCCTTGCACCATGGTGCAAAGGTGCCTGCGTTGGCGCAGGCAGCCCATTGCACGCCGGCGCAGGGGAAAAGGAAAGGAATGGGCCGTATCTTACAGATACGGCGCATTCCTGCACTTTTTTTCCTTAGGGAAGGGCAGCAGGAAGGCCTGTTGCGCTTCCCTACGGCAAAACCTCATAAATGAGGCCCACAGTATCTTGATCTGTACTTTTCATGCAAATAGAAAGTATTGTTTGATGCTATACAAACCTCTTGCCAGTAATCTGAACGTATTGCATACAAGTCTACTTACCTGTAACTGAGTTCAACCTGATTCCTAGAACTAAAAGTAACTAAAGTAATATTTTTACAAACATTGGCCTGGAGTTAGTCATTGAGTGTGTGTTCCTGCCTTGTAGGAGTATGTACACCAAATGCATTCATACTACCCTCTGATAAGCCTACCTGCGCAGCCCAGCTACCACTAAATTAAGAGTAAGGTATTATCTACTTTATCCTATCCTATACCTTTGGAGACTCACTGGACTATGTGCACACTACACCTCTTTTTGGTGTAGGATATACAGAGCCAGCCTCCTACAGTATCCATCTGCTGAGAG
Source organism: Lissotriton helveticus (assembly GCF_964261635.1). Classification (NCBI taxonomy): domain Eukaryota; kingdom Metazoa; phylum Chordata; class Amphibia; order Caudata; family Salamandridae; genus Lissotriton; species Lissotriton helveticus. The sequence continues at coordinate 1,740,162,003 of NC_136065.1, forward strand.
GCATCCCACAGAAAGGCGATTGGATGAGCCATCTGGACCTCAAAGATGCCTATCTCACCAATGCCATTTTTGCCCCGCACTGGCCCTTTCTCCATATTTGGTCCTGCCTTTCGATCTTTCCTCAGCTCCTTTGTGTTTAACTAAGGTCATGAAGCCAGTGATAGTGCATCTAAGGAAACAGGGAGTGCGCTTAATCATATATCTCTTGACAATGTCCTGATAATTGCGCAAACTCAGGAGATGTTGCTCCTTCACCTTAAAATTACATAACATCTCATTCAAGATCTGAGGTTTGTGATAAACAAGAAGAAATCTCTTCTTAGCCAGGTTCATAGAATTTCGGGATTTCCTGATAGACTTGATGAAGTCACAGCTCTACTTCCCAAAACAAGCTGAGGGACATAAAGACAAAACTGACATCAGTTTTATAAAGACAGACTGTATAGTTGATGTTGATTGTGAGATTTATGGGACTTCTAGTGTCCTCCATTCAGGCTGTATTTCCAGGCCCTTTACATTACATCACCTTGCAGGGATGCAAAAGTCAGCATCTGAGTTAGAAATGGGGGTCTCTAGTTGGCAATGGTTTGCACCTTTAATCAAGTAGGGGCCCTTCCTTCTAGTCAGGATAAGGGAGTTACACTCCTAAAATAACCCCTGCTCACCCCCTTGGTAGCTTTGCACGAGCTGTCAGGCTTATGTTAGAGGCAGTGCGTAAAAGATTTGCACATAACCAACAGTAATACAGTGAAGACACTAAAATACGACACCACACCAATTTAGAAAAAGGTCCAATATTTTTATATATCCAAAACAAGACCAACAATGATTTAAAAAACCACCATACAGTTCCCAGAAATCTTCAATAATCCAAATAAACTTGAAATAGAGTTCCTTGAAGTACATAGCTCTGTCTGGGGCTGTCATGGTGTCATGAGCAACAAATCCAAACAGTTCTGGCTGACCTCAGCGTCACGGGCCAGATACAGTGTCGGGAAGACCCACAAAAAAGTACTTTTAGAAATGTAGGGCACCGGCAACCTCTTGATGAGCCCCAAAGGTCAGTGCAGGAGTCATCGGCCCTTGGCGTCACACGCGTTGCAGACCAAACTCCTCGCTGTTGAAGTCGGGAGCACCGGCGTCGGCAGGCGTTGGGGCTGTGATGCGAAGTGCAGCTGTGCGGCATACAGTGCCCTCAGGTCGTGGTGCAGGCAGTGGCTTGGTGATGGTCATCCAGCGGCGTCGGTGAGACCAGGGCTGTGGTGCAAAATGATGTAGTGATCATCGCGGTGCTGGCTGGTCAAGGTGCAAGCAGCGGCGACGTTGTTGCTGAGGCCCTGTTGTCGGTGGACGAACTGGAGTCGATGGCGCCAGCGTCGGTGGGCTAAGGCTGTGGTGCGGGATGAGGACAGTGCATCATGTAACTTACTAGTGGTGTCCTCGAACCAAGGTGCAGGCAGCAGCGTCGATGTTGACGTGGAGCGGCGTCATCGGGGATACCAAGACGGCAGCATGAAGTGGTGCGAAGTGCGGTGCCCACAGGTTACAGTGCAAGCAGCGGCTCGGTGGCGGCGTTGGGTGGTGTCGTCGGTGAGACAAGGGTTGCAGTGCAGTGGTACGCTCAGGACACGGAGTCAGCAGCGGCATCGTAGATGGCGCCGGTTGATTTTTCTTCTGTTGCAGCACAAAACACATAGGGCCCGATGTAGGTAGCCCTTTACCGATCGGAATCGGCCGAAAATACCGATTTTCGGCCGTTTCCGATCGGTAAAGGGCTATGGAGATGTAGGGGCACATTTTCGGTAATTTTACCGATTCGTTATCATTACCGAATCGGTAAATTTACCGAGTCGGTAATATTTACCGATTCGGTAATGATAACGATTCGGTAAAATTACCGAAAATGCAATGTAGGTAGCCTATGTTCCATCAGCACATGGCTTACAGAATCGGTATTTTACCATGGAATACAAATCCATGGTAAAAAACCGATTCCTGTGTACATGCACATCTGTGCATGTACACATGTGCCATGTGACAGACAGACGTGCCCTTAGGGCATGTCTGTGTGCCACATTGCACACATGGCCGTTTTGGGGGTGCTAGAGGGTGTCAAAGTGACACCCCCGGCACCCTTGTGAATTCTTTAATTACCGATTCGGTAAATACCGAATCGGTAATGCCTAATCATTCCTATGGGCTTCAAAGCCCATAGGAAAGAATGGGCATTACCGATTCGGTATTTACCGAATCGGTAATTAAAGAATTGTTAAGGATTCGGTAACGAATCCAGATGTTGGGACCTACATCCCATTTACCGATTTTAAAATACCGAATCGGTAAGATTCGGTATTTCAAAATCGGTAAATGGGATTTACCTACATCGGGCCCATAGTCCCCAGTGCTGGTGGCAGAAGAACTTGAAGTATTTGATGTTCATGAGACTTCTTGAACAAGGGGCAAGCTCTACCTCAAGCCCTTGGAGAAACTCACTGTTTGACCTGGCCCTTTTTGGCAGGTTCACCCCTAAACTTTTTGCTTTTTCCTAGTGTTAGACGGGGACCCAGAGGGTCGGCCGAATACTGGGGGAGAGGCCTCCGATGAGGGCCGTCCCCAGCGATCGTACAGACAGGTCACTTCCCTCCCCACAGATAGACACCACACAAGGATGAGATCAACACTTTATATAGGGCTCTTGCGGCAAGGTTATCAGCGATACAGGAGATACAGGACTCGAGGGTCCTCTCAATTCTAGTCTCTGTAGGAAAAGGGGGGTAGCGGGACAGTCTTGGTACCGGGTCGGTACAGGCGGTGGCAGGAGGGGAGCTCACAATCCTCGAGCTGAAGGGGCTGCAAGGTCGGGCCGCGGCAGCGCCAGCTGGCTAGGATGAAGTCTACAAAGAAGGGGCCGCGGCAGCGCCAGCAGGCCAAGACAATGGTTCAAGCTGCAGAAGACCGCTGCAGCGCCAGCATGCCAAGATGATGGTTTCACGAGGCAGAGGGCCGCGGCAGCGCCAGCAGTCCGTCAAGGATGAGTTCTTCTCGGTGTCTCTCGACTCCAGGATACAACTGCCTTCCTGGTCTGGCGCTGCCCCAGTTATAGGTCTGGTCCCCTTTGATGTCCGGACCCTCGTGCCTGGAGGTCGGGAGGTCCGGGATGAGGGAGTCCAGACACCCAGCAGGGGGGTGGAGCCAGCGCCCAGGGCGGCCGGGGGTGATCGACACCTGGCGGAGGCGAGCCGTTGACGACTCCTTCTCCCATTGACCTGCCAAGTGGTCTCTCTACCTCCTGGGTGGAGGTTGGTGCCTCGATGTCGGGGCCTGGCCAGGCCCAGGGTTAGGGTCGAGTTGAGGCCACGCGGCCTCGTGCTGTAGTGTCCAAAGATGGCGGCTGGGCCGGGGCCATGGTGCGGATGGGGACCAGGGCCAGCCGGTACGGGAGGGTTCAGGAGCCGGAGTCTCGTTGTGGACGGATTGTGGATTACTTCGGGGGTCGCCGGGGAGGCTCTTGCTGGGGATTCAGGGAGAGCCGGGGTCCGGGCCCCGTTGTGTGGAGGGGGGACAGCCCGACCATGCGGCCTGTCCAACATGCGTCCCCCCCAGCTGAAGGCAGGGAGAGTCAGCCATCCTCCTGGGGACTCTCCTCGCCGAGGCGGAAAAAGCGTGACAGGCCATCTGCGTTGGCGTGGTCCTGGCCTGGACGATGCTCCACAGTGAAGTCCATCCCCTGCAGGGAGATGGACCAGCGCAACAGTTTCGGGTTCGCCCCCCGCATTTGCATTAGCCATTGCAGGGGTCGGTGGTCTGTTTGTACCCGGAAGTGGGTGCCGAAGAGGTAGGGCCGGAGCTTCTTGAGGGCCCAGACTACGGCGAAGGCCTTCCTCTCGATGGTGCTCCATCGCTGTTCTCTGGCCAGCAGCCGCCGGCTGATGAAGGCCACTGGTTGATCGACCCCCTCGGTGTTGAGTTGGGAGAGGACGGCCCCCACGCCATGATCGGAGGCGTCCGTCTGTACAATGAATTCCCGGCCATAGTCGGGATCTTGGAGCACGGGGGCAGTGCACATGGCGGTCTTCAACTTCTCGAAGGCCGATTGGCAGTCCGGGGTCCAGTTGACTGCTTTGGGGCTCTTCTTGGAGGTGAGCTCCGTGAGGGGCCCCACGATGCTGCCATAGTCCTTCACAAACCGCCGGTAGTACCCGGTGAGTCCCAGGAAGGCCCGGACCTCGGTTTGGGTCGTAGGGGGTTGCCAGGCCTGGATGGCAGCAATCTTGAGCTGGAGGGGGGCAACCAGCCCGCTTCCCACTTGGTGTCCCAGGTATGTCACGGACCCTTGGCCAACCTGGCATTTGCTGGCCTTGATGGTGAGCCCGGCCTGCTGGAGGGCGTGTAGAACTTCCTGCAGGTGGCGGAGGTGGTCGGTCCAGTGGTGGCTGTACACAGCGATGTCGTCCAGGTAGGCGGCGCTGAATTCTTCGAGGCCCGCCAGCACCTGGTTCACAAGCCGTTGAAATGTTGCCGGAGCGTTCTTCATGCCGAATGGCATCACCTTAAAGTGGTAGTGACCGTCCGGGGTAGAGAAGGCGGATCGTTCTTGGGCCCTAGGGGTGAGGCCGATTTGCCAGTAGCCCGCTGTTAGATCGAAGATGCTCAGGTAGCGGGCGGCCCCCATACGGTCAATTAGCTCATCTGCCCGGGGGATAGGGTGAGCGTCGGTCCTGGTAACGGCATTCAGCCCCCGGTAGTCCACACAAAACCGGAGCTCAGGGGCAACGCCCGGGGCGGCAGCCTTGGGGAACAGGACGACTGGGCTGGCCCAGGGGCTGTCAGAGGGTTCGATCACTCCTAGGGCCAGCATCTTGGATACCTCGGTCTTGATGCAGGCGCACACCCGATCTGGTACGCGGTACGCCCGGTGTCGAATAGGGGGGCTGTCCCCGGTGTCCACATTGTGAAGGCACCAGGGGGTGACCCCGGGGGTGAGGGAGAATAGGGATGCGAACCGTTTCAGGAGGGCTTGACAGTCTTGGCATTGCTCCGGGGACAAGGCCTCGGAGAGTCGGACCCCTTCCACTGAGCCATCCTGCTCGAGGGTCCTCAGCAGGTCAGGAAGGGGCTCAGAGTCTTCTTCCGTCCCATTATCGGTAGCCATCAGGAGGCTGAGTTCTGAGCGTACAAAATGGGGCTTGAGTCTGTTGGCGTGGAGGACCCGTAGGGGGTTTCGTGCGGTTTCCATGTCGATTAAATAGGTGACGGGCCCTTTGCGTTCGATCACTTTGAAGGGCCCGGACCATTTGTCCTGTAGTGCACAGGGTTCAACCGGGGACATCACCCAGACCTGTTGTCCCGGTTTGAACTCAATGGAGGAAGCGTGCTGATCGTACCATTTCTTCATGTCCTCCTGACTGGCTTCAAGGTTTGCTTTTGCGATCTCCATGAATCGCCGGGTCTGTTTGCGGAGGGCCAGGAGGTTCTTGTATATGTCAGGGGGAGTTTTCTGGGGGGGCTTTTCCCAACCTTCCTTGACTAGGCTGAGGGGACCCCGGACGGGGTGTCCGTACAGGAGTTCAAATGGGCTGAAGCCGAGGGATTTCTGAGGGACTTCCCGATAGGCAAACAGGAGGCACGGGAGTAGCACGTCCCACTGGCGACGGAGGGGTTCTTCTAGGCCCATGATCATTCCTTTGAGGGTGCGGTTAAACCGCTCGACCAATCCATTTCCTTGCGGGTGATAGGGGGTCGTGAATTTGTAGGTGACCCCGCACTGTTGCCAGAGAGACTTCATATATTTTGAGATAAAGTTCGTGCCCCTGTCGCTGACGACCTCCCGGGGAAAACCCACCCGGGAGAAGATCCCCATCAGGGCTCGGCCTACCACGGGGGCCGTCACGGTTCGAAGAGGGATGGCCTCGGGATAGCGGGTGGCGTGGTCCACCAGGACCAGGATGAACCGGTGTCCTTGGGCGGTTCGGGGGTCCAGGGGCCCCACAATGTCTATTCCCACCCGTTCGAACGGGGTGGTGACGACGGGAAAGGGTTGTAAGGGTGCTCTGGTTTTCCGGCCACTTTTTCCGCTGGCCTGGCAGGTGGGGCAGGCCCTGCAGTGGTTGGCGACATCCTTTCGCATTTGGGGCCAGAAAAAGTGGGTCACCAGGTGGTCGTACGTTTTGTCCTGTCCCAGGTGTCCGGCAAGGGGGACATCGTGGGCTAAGTTCAGGAGGAAATCTCTGAAGCGAAGGGGCACCACCAGCACCCGACTGGCCCCTAGTTCTGCAATTCTTTGCTCGCTGTAGAGCAGGTCCTGGTCCCAGTAGATCCAGTGGGCCCCCGATGTATCCCCTGCGCTCTGGGCAAGGGCTTGCTGCCGGAGTCCCTCGAGGGAGGGACAGGTTCTTTGTTCGTGTCGGAATTGTTCCTGGGTGGGACCCCCCTCCTGACGGCACTGTGCCAGGTCAGGGATGTCCTGAAGCCGGTCGGATCCTTCTTCGGCTTGGGTCGGGAGACTTGCTTCTGGGGCGGCCTCCTCTGGGATGATCGCGGGAGGAGGCTCCGGCCACTCGGGCTCTTCTGGACTGAGGACCGCACGGGCGGTCATGGACCGGGTCGTGACACAGACCCATTCGGGGAGGCCCAGCATCCCCAGGTGTTCTCTCCGTTCGACTGCTGCCCAGGGAGAACTTTCGAGGTCGTTCCCTAGGAGGCAATCCACGGGGGCATCATCGCGGACAGTCACTTTTAGCATCCCGGATACTCCCCCCCATTCGAAGGGGACGCAGGCCATGCGACATAGACTTTCTGAGTTGTCGGCTGATCGGACAGGGCAAAGAATGTTCGGCAAGATTTGGTCTGGGGTCACCAGGTGACAGCGGACCGCGGTCACACTGGCTCCGGTGTCGCGGAGGGCTTCCGCCCGGCGGCCATTAATGTTGACCCACTGGCTGTACTTCTGCGTGTTGGCGGGAAGGGGGGCCCGCGGAATCATGTCTCTTTCCCCTAAGCAGACCAGGGACATGGCGGCCGGTTCCCACTCAGGCTGGTCGGTCTCGTACTCTTCGTGGTCTTCCGGGACTGGTTCTTCCCCTAGGGCGGCCGCCGCGACCTGGCGGGGTATAGTGTTCTGGTTCTTTGGGCAGTTGGGATCATTGGCATAGTGGCCGGGTCGTTGGCATCGGTGGCAAATAATGTTGGCCCGGAAGCCGGGCCGCATCGGAGGGCTCCCCCTGCTGGCCGGGGGCAAGGGGTTGCTTGCGGGAGTCATGGGGCCGGTGTCTCTACCCCGACCCTGGCCTCCTCCTCCCCCACGGGGGCGATGGGGCCCTTGGTAAGTTCTGTGCGATTCGCTGGGCCCGTTCCGTCCAACTCGTGTGCTTTCCCATCGGTCAGCTTCGGCGGCGAGTTGTCGAGGTTCTGTCAGTTTACTGTCCAGGAGGTGTTGCCGGAGTTCGATGAAGCAGTTGTTAGAAAGGTGCTCCCATACGATGAGGTCAAAAAGTTGTTCGTAGGTGGTCACTTTGTTGCCCTTGATCCAACCCTCGAAGGCTCGGCTAAAGAAGTTCACGTATTCCACCCAAGTTGTACCCGGGATCCGTTTGCAGTCGCGGAACCGCTGGCAGTACATCTCGGGTGTGAGTCCGTAACGAGTGAGGAGGGTGGCCTTCATGTGGTCGTAGGATGTCATCAGATGGTCCGGGAGTTGCAGCAGGGCGTCTCGTCCTTCGTTGACGAACCTCCCCCATAACCCGGCGCCCCAGTCGCTCCTGGGAATCCGGTGGGAGGTCATGGCTACCTCATAGGCTTTAAACCACTGCTGGATATCATCGTTCTTGTAGTACTCCCTGATGACATCTTTGGGGATGTGAACCTTGGGATCGGTAGTGGCAGGCAGGATCGGGCGTTCGGGGACCCCGAGCTCTTTATTCTGTTTCTTAATTTCTAGTTCCTTGAGGTTGCGCTCATGTTCGTAGGCTAGCTTCTTTTCCTCTAGCTCTCTCTGTCTTTGCTTCTCTTCTCGCTCCTCTCGGAGCCGTAAGTGTTCCAGCGTTATTTTTTGTTCCGCCAGTTTGAGTTCTCCGTCTAAGCGAAGTCGCGCCAGTTCCAATTCATGGAGTCTGCTTTTTTCTCGTTCTCGGATCTCCTCTGGGGAGAGACCCGATCTTCTTTCTTCTATCGGCGTGGGGCTCGTTTCGGGGTTTCGTGTTTGGCGTACGGCCGTACCCGTCTCTGCCCAAGATTCCAGGGCTCGTTTGAAGTCCTCTTTCGTGCTCAGTCCTGTGGTTGGAAGGCCAAGTTCTATGCAAAATTGTTTCAGTTCTCGGTGGTTGTATTCTTCCAATTTTTCCATCTGGAATTTTTCCGTTGTTCCGCTCTCTTTTGTTGTCATGGTGGTTGTGTGTCGTGGGGCGAGTGACCCTCTGTACGATTATGCGTCGGTTCGGATCGCGCCGCTGGCCACCAATGTTAGACGGGGACCCAGAGGGTCGGCCGAATACTGGGGGAGAGGCCTCCGATGAGGGCCGTCCCCGGCGATCGTACAGACAGGTCACTTCCCTCCCCACAGATAGACACCACACAAGGATGAGATCAACACTTTATGTAGGGTTCTTGCGGCAAGGTTATCAGCGATACAGGAGATACAGGACTCGAGGGTCCTCTCAATTCTAGTCTCTGTAGGAAAAGGGGGGTAGCGGGACAGTCTTGGTACCGGGTCGGTACAGGCGGTGGCAGGAGGGGAGCTCACAATCCTCGAGCTGAAGGGGCTGCAAGGTCGGGCCGCGGCAGCGCCAGCTGGCTAGGATGAAGTCTACAACGAAGGGGCCGCGGCAGCGCCAGCAGGCCAAGACGATGGTTCAAGCTGCAGAAGACCGCGGCAGCGCCAGCAGGCCAAGATGATGGTTTCACGAGGCAGAGGGCCGCGGCAGCGCCAGCAGTCCGTCAAGGATGAGTTCTTCTCGGTGTCTCTCGACTCCAGGATACAACTGCCTTCCTGGTCTGGCGCTGCCCCAGTTATAGGTCTGGTCCCCTTTGATGTCCGGACCCTCGCGCCTGGAGGTCGGGAGGTCCGGGATGAGGGAGTCCAGACACCCAGCAGGGGGGTGGAGCCAGCGCCCAGGGCGGCCGGGGGTGATCGACACCTGGCGGAGGCGAGCCGTTGACGACTCCTTCTCCCATTGACCTGCCAAGTGGTCTCTCTACCTCCTGGGTGGAGGTTGGTGCCTCGATGTCGGGGCCTGGCCAGGCCCAGGGTTAGGGTCGAGTTGAGGCCACGCGGCCTCGTGCTGTAGTGTCCAAAGATGGCGGCTGGGCCGGGGCCATGGTGCGGATGGGGACCAGGGCCAGCCGGTACGGGAGGGTTCAGGAGCCGGAGTCTCGTTGTGGACGGATTGTGGATTACTTCGGGGGTCGCCGGGGAGGCTCTTGCTGGGGATTCAGGGAGAGCCGAGGTCCGGGCCCCGTTGTGTGGAGGGGGGACAGCCCGACCATGCGGCCTGTCCAACACCTAGCCTGTTTCTGGAACCTGGTGTTGGTGATTTTAGGTCTTGGCGCACTTTTTCACTGTGGTACAGTGTAAAGTACGTGAGCTCTCTGTGTATGTGTGGTGAGTGACCTGCCCTCCCATAGGAATGAATGGGGAATATATATGCCCATGGTAGTTCCTGATGTGTGGGGAGTGCAGGGTCGAGTTTGGTATGTACGAACTCCTGAGCTTGAATGCTGCGCAATGGTATATGCGGCATGATTGTGTCTAGTGTAGGAGTGCCACTTTTAGAAGTTGGCATATTTGTGTAGTCTGTGGCTGGCGTGTGATTGGCTGGAGCCTGGCCCCAGGAGTGAGCCTGGGCCTGCTTGTGGATTGACTGTCTGGTTTGAGGGTGACAGGGGCTGCAGAGCCCCCAGGAGGTTGTCTGAGTCAGCCCGTGGATGAAAGGCTGCATCTGCTGCCAGGGAAGTGGGAGGAGATAGCACCTGGGAGGGAATAGGGCTGTGCCTGCCTGACCACAATGCTGGCTCCACCTCCCCGCTGGGCGACTGTCACCTCTGTCCCTGATACTGAAAGAAAGAAGGAAGCCAGGAAGCCCAAGGGCTCCAGCAACACCCAGAACTGGTTTAGACTGGGCTCAGGGCCCACTTGCACAAAGACTTCAAAGGACTTCAAAGACTTTTAGGGGTATAAGAGAAGGACCCCTGACAACAGAAAATTAGATTCTACAATCAAGAGGAACCTCTGCTCGAAGAAGGACCGCTGAAGAACTGAAGGAAGATTGCCTTGCTGTGTGCTCTAAGGGCTGACCTGTTCTGCTGACCAACTGAAGCTGAGGAGAAGAAAGGGACTTTGCTGTGTGCTGTGACCCTGCCTGCTTGAACTAAAAAAAAGACTTTGCTGTGTGCTGTGTCTTCAACTTGAATCTCCAAGGGCCTGAGAAGAGCTGGCCTCCTGTTTGGTAACTCAGGGACAGAAAGGTTACCAAAGACTGCCCAGGAGCCGCGCTGCGAGTGGCTGACTCCTGGAAGCTGTCCATCATCATTGGGGGCTCGTCGAGGGAGCCGCGCACTGATTGGTGCCCTGCCCGTGTTCCTCGAGAAGAGACGCCGCTGCTGAGGAAGTCTCCCTGCAGGCAGCAGACCTCGCGTGTCTGCTGCCTGCCCCGCGTGTGGTGAGTCCTTCACCGAGGAGCCCCGACTGTTGTGGGGGCATTGTGGAGAGCACGGTAAAGGTGACAAGAAGCGCTGAGAGCGCGGGGAGACCGGAGACTACCGCACATTGTGAAAACTCGTCGATCAGAGCGGGTAAGGCAGCCTGAGAGGAGCGCTGAAGGGCATTAGCGCTAAATCGACCATAGAGTCAATTTGACAGCAAATACAGCTACCCACGTGTTTTAGAGACTAGTAATAATTTTTAAAAGACTAGAGACCCTTTTCCTGAATAGATTAACTTCCTTATAATACAAGTGCAGACGAGCCCCAAGATGCTCATGGGGGCATATTTGTTCAAGAGCCTGTGTGGCTCCTACCTTTTGACGCAGTACTGTTCGAGGGCTAGTGAGAGCCCATGCCCTAGTTTGATTGTAATCCCAGCTGCCCAGCAATTAGTGGGCAGCTGCACCGTTTAGGCCCTGACATTGAGACACAGGGCGTCCTAGCCCCAACAAGGCCAGTTGGCCTAGGGACCGCCACAAGTGGTGGCTTATGGGAGTTTTTTTGCGCTATTGAGTTATGCTCTGGCACCTCTGAATGTTTTTATGCATCATGTGTCTTCCTTGATTTTACACCTCTGAATGTGTTGGTTGATGCATCATGTGTTTTTCTTTCCCTGCACCTCTGAATGTGTTTTTGATGCATCATGTGCCTTGTTTTTACACCGCTGAATGTATGTTTTATGCATCATGTGTTTTTCCTTCCCTACACCTCTGAATGTTGTGATGCATCATGTGTAATGTGTTCTTGCTGATACCCCTAAATGTATTGTGATACTTAGGTGGTTGGTCTTTCCAGTACAGGTGGTCCTAGTGAGGTCCTGGACCCCTGCGTGACATTTTCCTAAGGTGGTTAGGGTTGCGTAGGTGGTACTTACCTGTTGCCAGTAGTTACTGGTTGTGCTTTATAACTGTTATTTTGTGCTATACTTATTCTAAGTTCGGGAAATGCTATTTCTACTAAGTGCTGATTATGACAGTGGCCCATGTGGCCCTGTCTTGTAAATAATCCCTTATGAATATTGCTCGTGCCAGTTGGCACAATGTACATGTGTGATTTCTACCTGATGTGATTTTGACAATACAGAAGTTATTTTCATATAACCTTGTGTGGAGTTCCTTTTGTGGTGTGCCTAGGATGTTGTTGCTGTTGTGTGCTGGCGCAAATGCTTTACACATTGCCTCCAAGTTTAGCCTTACTGCTCATGCCAAGCTACCAAGGGGGTGAGCAGGAGTTATCTTGGCGTGTGACTCCCTTGCCCTGACTAGAATGGTGGTTTCTGCCTGACTTTGGCGTCAGCCTTAGCCTACCAGAAATAGCCAGTTCTAACACTCACAAAAAGGGAAATTGCAGACCATTCATTCCAGTCCTTTCACTGCCCAAGACAGAAGCAGCCACTGCAGGCCTACACAGCAAAGCACACAGCAAAGTGGTAGTCTCTCCTCACAGCTTCTCCAGCTCTTCTTCTCGGCAGTCTTCTTGGTTCCAAAAGAGTTCTAAAGTTCTGGGGTCGGGCCCCAACATTTATACCCCAGATTCCCGTGTCCTCTTAGGCAGAGAGTGTCTGTGCTTAGTCCAAACCAGTTTGGTCCTCTCTGACCCAGCTTGCCAGCAGGAGGCGGATACAGCATTGTCTTCAGCAGACCAGACCCATTCTGGTGCAAGGAAATCTCCCATTACTCTAAATGCAGCCTAGGTCTATTCAGCCCAGACCTGACTCGTCCAGACTCTCTGGAGCCACTGCACATGCCCAGCCCCTGTCACTCCAAAGCCAGATAGTCAATACACATCCTATTAGAGGCACACATAACGGCTAAGCAAGAAAATACCTACTTTTTAAAAGTGGTATTTGCAAACACAGAATGTAAAAATCACTTTACCAAAAGATGCATTTTTAGATTCTGAGTTCAGGCATACTAAACTTTATTTTCCATGCTGGTCCCAATGAGTAGTTATATTTATAAGATGTTATAAATTAACTCCTATGCTTTCCTATGGGCCAGATAGCCTTGCAATATTGAAATACGAAATTGGCAGTATTTCACTATCAGGACATGCCAATCACATCAGAGCATGTCCTACCATTCACATACACTGCACCCTGCCCACAGGGGTACCTTGGTCCTACCTTAGGGGTGACTTTCATGTAAGAAAAGGGAAGGTTAAGGACTGGCAAGTAGGTGCACTTGCCAATTCGACATGGCAGTTACAAAGTGCGCACAGACTTTGCAGTGGTAGGTCTGAGCTACCGTTACAGGGCTACTTCTGTTGGTGGCACAATCAGTGCTGCAGGCCCACTACTAGCATTTGATTTACAGGGCCTGGCACACTCAATGCACTTTACTAGGAGCTTACCAGTAAATCACATATATCAATCAGGAAACACCAATCCATGATACAATTTTCAAAGAGAGCATATGCACTTTTTCCCCTCCCTCCGTCTCACCCTGTACTTGGTCTGACCACCATTTAATAGACACCACTCTCATGCTCAGTGGCCACTCCCCCATCCCTCTGATGGCCGGAGGTCTATCCCGCAAATGGAATGCCTATGACGCTGAGGGATTCCTTGCGAATCTGTCAGACACTTGCCCCGTCCCTGGCCCATGCACTAATGTGGATAAACTAGAACATGACATCACTCTTTGGCTACAGTCCGCCAGTGATAAATTCGCCCCTCTCACTAAATTTCCCCCGACCAGACACCAAAACTCCCACAGATGGTTCTCGGATAACCTCAAAAAACTGAAACTAAAGGTACGTCAATCAGAAAGGGCATGGAGACGTAACTACTCCGAACTAACCAGACTACAATACATCTCAGCTCGCCGAGACTATAAAACTGCCATAGTCTCTGCCAAATCCTCCCATTTCTCGGACCGAATTTCTTCCTCAGACAATAAATCCAAAGAAATTTTCCAAATTATGAATGAATTGACATCCGACGACAGAACCCTCCCAGGCCAGACTCCCACCCAAGAAACCTGTGATGCCCTTAACCTTTTTTTTGTCAAAAAAATCAACAAAATCAAGGCATCGATCTCCACTGTCCCCCAGATCATCACTCTGGAAACCCCCCTCAATAACACTCCTATTTTTACTGAATTCCCCCCTATCAACCCTACCTCCCTCGGACAGCTCGCCTCCCGGATAAAATCAGGTTCCCCGAACGACGGCTGTCCACCCTCGGTCTTGCGTAGAGTATGTCACTCCTTACCTGATTGCATCTTACCTCTCTTGAACAGTTCACTCAGCACAGGCACTGTCCCGAGACCCTTCAAAGAAGCCATCCTTGTCCCGCTATTAAAAAAACCTGGCGCGGACCCAGCGGAACTCTCCAATTACCGCCCCATTTCGCTTCTGCCTTACTTCTCAAAACTCCTTGAAGCACATGTCACCAGCTGCCTCTCCAATTTCATTGAGTCCTCCCGCTATCTGGAGCCTAATCAGGCTGGCTTCAGGCCCTCATTTTCCACTGAAACCGTCATATTGGCTGTCTTCGACATGCTAAGAAGAAATGCCGACTCAGGAATCCCCCAGGCTCTCGTCCTCCTGGATCTCTCGGCCGCGTTCGACACGGTTGACCACAACATCTTGCTCAACCGTGTCGAACAGGCTGGCATCCAGGACCCCGCCCTCGGCTGGATCCGGTCTTTCTTGTCTAACAGATCCCAAGCCGTCCGCCTAGGCCCCTACACAGCCCCCAAGACCTCCACAACCTGCGGAGTCCCTCAGGGCTCCTCCTTATCACCCCTCCTGTTCAACTTGTACCTCCGTCCCCTACTCCATTCACTCCGCAAGTGGGACATTACAGTCTTTAACTATGCGGATGACTTGCAGATCATCTTCCCACTCAACTCCCCCAATGCAATAGACAATTTTCACTCCGCCATGCTCCACATTCAAGACTGGATGAACTCCAACCAATTGAAGCTAAACCCCGGGAAAACTGAGCTTCTTCTCCCAGGTTCTAGCCCTTCCTCTTGGGGTACCCAGTTCTGGCCTCACGCACTGGGACCTCCGCCGGCCCCCTCCACTTCTGTAAAAAGCCTTGGCGTAATAATTGACGCTGACCTTTCTCTCCGACCTCATATTAGCTCCGTGATCTCATCCTGCTCCTTCCAGCTTAGAAAGATCCGGAAGGTCAGTCATCTGCTTCCCACCCCTGCTTTGACTCAGGTCATCATCTCTCTTGTGCTCTCCCGCTTGGATTTTTCCAACAGCATCTATCACGGACTTCCCAAAACTCTCCTTCACCGTCTTCAGGTGATCCAAAACCAGGCAGCCCGGATCATTTTTAAATCCCCAAAATGGCAATCTGCCAGACCTATGATGCACAAACTTCACTGGTTACCAATAGAACAAAGGGTGGCCTTCAAGCTGGGCTGTCTCACATACAAAGCCCTCAATTGCCCCTGCCCTGCCTTCCTGACCTCTCTGATCACCCCCTACTGTCCAAACCGCAACCTCCGCTCTATCCATCTTAAATCTCTTACCACACCCAAAATTAGAACTAACAAATTTGGTGGACGTAGGTTTGCCTTTTTGGCTCCGAAATTCTGGAACTCCCTTCCTTTGAACATCAAATCAAGCAGCTCCCTCCTGCATTTTAGGAAGTTGCTCAAAACTTTTCTCTTTCCCCTTCCCTGCTAACCCTGCACCCAACCTCAGCTCTGGAATCCGATGTCTCATAGCGCCAGGAAACTCATGGTGTCAGTGCGCTCTACAAATTTCATTTAATAATAATAATAATAATAGCAGTGGTAAATTGTCCAGAGTCCTAAAACCAACAACAGCGGGTCAGGAGGAAGAAGCAAATAGTTGGGGGATAATCCAGCAAAAAGGGCCATTTCCAACAATCTGAGAAAGGGGCTGGCTTACACTGACCAGATCCCACTGTCAGACAAGGCCAAGGTGGAACTCAAAAGGTGGCTGGGGCACATTGAGGCATGGGATGGCAAGACCATTTTCAGCTTCCAGTCAGATGTGGTTATAGAGTCAGACACCAGCCGTCGAGACTGGAGCGCATGTTTGGCAATGTTTTTACAGGCAGCAGATGGTGCCTAGAGGAGTTGAACCTCCACATCAATTGCCTAGAGTTACTTGCAAGCTCTTTCACAATTTAAACTCTCTCACCAAGAAAACGCCTGGTGCATTCTGCTAAAGATGGACAACAATTTGGCAGTGTGCTACATAAACAGGCTAGGAGGTACCAGGTTGAGGTTACTGGTGGAGATAGTGAAGGACTTTTGGCACTTCTGCCTGAGTCACAGGATCTCTGTGTGACTTTCCATTGTCCCTACCATGCTAGGGTGCCCTCTGGGGGAGTTGCACACAAGGATTATGTTGGGGCAGCCACGCCTGACGGCCTGGAGGGTTTCCGGCAACAGTGGTGTCTGCCAGGACTTTCAAGCAAATCTGCAGAGTTCATTAAGCAGGCAAGGACATCTTCTACTAGCAAATGCTATACCTCAGGTTGGAGATGCTGGGTAGGCTGGTACTTGGAACCGCACTTCAATCCAGTGGAGGCGGAGTTAACACAAATTGTACATTTCTTATCTCAAAAGACAGAAGAGGTATCTATTTTACACATCGGTAAATACTTTACCTTCTGAGATTTTAGCAGGTCATGTGCATGTTGGTAATGTTTCAGTGGGTATGCACCCTTTGGACTTTAAACTCCTGAAAGGTATTGGGGCAGCAAACGAAGCCTAAGTATTCTTCTCTTTGGGATGTGAGCATGGTTTGGCGCTTATTTGAGAGTTGGACTCACAATGAGCAGCTGACGAGGAAACAGTTATCAGCCAAATTAGCTATGCTGCTCAGTTTAATTTCCTGCAGGAGAACTTTGGATGTAAAAGCTCTGGACCTTGCAAGTATTTACTCCAGAGGGAGTCTGATTTTCCGTTACTAGAAGTACTAAGGGCCCGATGTAGGTCGGTCGGTAACGGCCGAAAATCGGTATTTTCGGCCGTTACCGACCGGTATTCAGTAAACGGTATGTAGGGCCACATATTTTACAGAATCGGTAAATTTACCGATCGGTAAATTTACCGATTCTGTAAAATACCGAATCGGTATTTTTACCTAATCGGTAATTTTGATATGTAGGTGGGACTCTTCTGAGTCCCACAACCCTTACCGATTCTGTATTTTACCATCAAATATATTTGATGGTAAAATACCGATTCCGGTGTGCATGCACATGTGTGCATGCACACCTGTGCCATATGACAGGCAGACCTGCCCTTAGGGCAGGTATGCCTGCCACATGGCCCCCGAATCTTTTTTGGGGGTGCTAGAGGGTGGCAAAGTGACACCCCCTGCACCCTTGTCAAAATCTGTATTTACCGATTCGGTAAATACCGACCGGTAATGCCCCATTCATTCCTATGGGCTTCAAAGCCCATAGGAATGAATGGCGCATTACCGGTCGGTATTTACCGAATCGGTAAATACAGATATTTACCGATTCGGTAAAAGGAACATCTGGATGTTCCTACATATCCACCCCTTAGATTTACCGATTTTTAATTACCGAATCGGTAAAATTCGGTAATTAAAAATCGGTAAATCTATTTTACCTACATCTGGGCCTAAGTCGTTTACTAGTGATCCAGCGAAAGGCCAGGGAAGAGCACTTCACAGTCTAGAAGAAATTTCAAATGGGCCCATATACACATTCAAGTTTCCTGGCTGTTTTGTTGGGGGACAGGTTTTGTAATTCACTTTGATCTTGATTGGTTAACTCACTGCAGACTCAAAATTATTTGTGAGAAATGTATTCAATGTCTAACTAATCTTCACACATCAACACTTTTCCTTTGGTCGATGGACAATCAGTTGAGTAGTTGATGGTGATATTTATAATTAACTAACTAACTTATTGATCTTAGTGAAATAACCAGAGACTCTGGGTAAGATTCAATGAATTTTATCTAAAATCTCAGTCATAAATGAACACTCATTAGTACAAATTCACAGTGCAAACTCCATCAACTTTCATGGGAGAGAAAATTCATTTAGCAATACATTCAATTCACAGAATCATTCTACAAATCAATGCATTATGAGTGGATAGATGAAGAGACAAAAGGCACAATAAACGTTTCATTTGCAAAAGATATGCAAATTTAAGAGAGAATAATAGTTACCCAATGGTGATAACGGGTGTGAGAAGTTGGCCTGGCATATGATGTCCACTATTCCAGAGGGCACCTTGCGCCAGTCCAAACGGCCCTTATTGATGGTAAGTTTAAAGTCAACCTTATAGAAAGCTATCCTAGTGGTAGCTGTGGAGAGCAGCTTTCAGGCTAAGACTTAGAGGCGAGTTAAGCAAGTTGTTTTACCAGTCTATAATCTCTTGAATGATCAAATAAAAGTACACCACACAAGGTATATGTCAAATATATATGTATTTATTCTAAACACAACCCCTCTGGCCTCTTTATGGGGTCAGAGGTAAAAGTACAATACAAGGTACTTAATTAGCATACAATAAGTTGCACAGTAAACGTTATGCCCTAGGGGCCTCACAAACCACATACTAAAATAGGGGTATAAGAACCACGTGAGGGTTAGAAAAGCAGGCCTAGGGCCTGTAGAACCATTGGGGCAACCAGGAACCACCCAAGGTAGGGACGCAGGAGACCCACGGGGAACGCATGCAATGTCTAAACACAGCCGCGAATCACCATTGACTTTCTATGGAGAACGAACAAGTTACAATTTTAAAGATTAAGGGCCCTTTGAGGTGAACTACGATGGAACCCTTTTAGACTAGGATACTTTGAGAGTCAAGACCCACGGGAGCACCTGAGTACTAGTGTTACCTGACCCAGGGAAGCCGGGTGCATAGGTGTCTTTTGGTGTCGGGTTTCGTTGTCGATTCCAATGGAGTGCTGCGAAGAAATGCTGCAGGCGACCAGAGGAAAAGTGCCTGGGGAGTCAGAGCACGTCTAGAGCAAACAGGAAAGCTCCAGAAACAAAGGATTGGCCTTCATGGCGGCTCACTAGCCAATGGACTAGGAACCGCTAAGGAGCCTCGAGCTGTGGTGAAGAAAGGGGACTCTCGGGTCACTCATAGAGTGCTGGCCTCTGGACTTCGGTGCAAATGGTGCTCGGGGCAGGGGCTTCAATTACCCCAATGCACAACTTTGGGATACCTCGGGAAGTAGGTTCAGTCGCAAAAATTCAGGATGTCCAGGAGTTCCAGTACCACGTCTCTTGTGTCAGCTACAGATCTCAGCTCTGCTGGGAACTCGAGTCAGCTTCAGAGATGTCTGGAAGTCTGTGTCCTGTGTCTCAGATTCTTTGGGATCCGGCGGGAGCCTCGAAAATGCAGACCGGCAAAGATGCTTCTTTGGTGCCTGTTTGAACCTCAAGGGAAATTCTTCAGTCTTTCAGTCGAAATGAAATGTCAAAGGTCCACGATTTCTTCTTCAGAGTTTCGTCCAGGGTAATCTAAAGTCCTAGGGACTGGGTACCTATACTTATACTAAATTTAGGGGTTGGGCTAACTCTACGGTCCCACCTATGGGAGCACCTGAGGAGGGGGTGGTTACACCTCTTCCCCTTTGTCCAGTTTCATGCCAGAGCTGGGGCAGAGTGCCCCAGCAACCGGTTTGAACTGGGAAATGCATGGAGCGCCTTGTGTGCCCCAGGCAGTGTCTGAAAAGTATTCACTAAATACAACCCACCCTGCCCCAATACACTAAAGCCTGTCTGGGGAGGTCCTGGCACCTCCCTGGACAGGAAACCTATTGTCCAAGCCTCCCCTGCCGGAGTTTTGTCCAGCAGCAGGAGGTCAGACTCGTGTCTGTGGCAGCAGCTTCCATTTTGTGATGCTGGGGATCCGTTTAACTTTAACCGGGTATACCAGTGTATACATGTCTTCTCCCTCTAGAAGGGTGGAATGCTACCCCTGCCGCCAGAACTGGCAGGGAGGTAGTATTCCAAAGTGTTTGACACCAAACACGACATGTCTTGATAAAGCCAAACTAAAGTTACCATTATCCCCGAGGATTATAATGCACTTAAGAGTATACGGTATGGCTATATCATAGAACAGCTATAAGGAGATAGTTCCGAAAGCTGCAGAGGGGCTCAGCTCATGCTAGGTCACCCTCTCACACAAAACCAAGCACTCTGCCTTCAGGATTGTCAAGGCCTGCCATAGGAGTGACTTATAGGTTAATATGTGTCTATATGTAAAGGTAGATATAGGTATACTATATCTAAGTAAGGGGTGCTTACACCACCTTACCCAGGCTGCAAGTGCAGACCTGTGGTGCCATTTTGTAAGGCTAACCAGGTGTGGCATAATACATGCTTCAGCCCCTGGTAGGCCTCTTGGGTACCTATGCCATGGGTACCTAAGGTACCATATACAGGGACTCACAAGGGTAACCCAGTAACCAATCTGGCATGTACCTAAAGTACATAGTATCAATTTAGAGTGGAACAGCTAGGCTGTGGTCCCGGTTAGCAGGGCCTCAGCCAAACTAAAGTCGAAAAACCAGTGAAACACAGCAAAAAGTGGGGGTAACCATAGGAAGCAGATCGTACTCTCCTACACAACCCCTCCTCCCCCAACGCAGGGACATTAAACTAACCATGACCAGTTGAGTCTTCATGTTCTAAGTGGAAATATCTTGAGAGTCCATCTGCATTGGCATGGTTACTCCAAGGTCTATTTTCCACTGTATAGTCCATCCCCTTTAGGGAAATGGACCACCTGAGCAGTTTGGGATTTTCACCCTTCATCTGTTTTAGCCATAAGAGGGGCTTATGGTCTGTCTGAACTGTGAAGTGAGTACCAAACAAGTATGGCCTCAGCTTCTTCAGAGCCCAAACCACAGCAAAGACCTCCCTCTCACTAGCTGACCAACATTTCTCTCTAGGGGTCAGCCTTCTGCTAATAAAAGCTACTGGTTGGTCTTGACCTTCATTATTCAATTGTGACAGCACATCCCCTACCCCCAACTCAGATGCATCTGTTTGGACAATGAATTCTTTGTAGTAATCAGGAATTTGCAGAATAGGTACAGTGCACATGGCCTGCTTTAGGTCATCAAATGCCTTTCGACAGCTGACTGTCCACTGAACTTTCTTAGGCATTCTTTTAGAAGTTAAGCCATTCAGGGATGTCACTATGGAACCCCTTGACAAATATCCTTTAGTACCCAGTCAGGCCCAAGAAAGCTCTGACCTGAGTCTGGGTGGTTGGAGCAACCCAGTCCATTATGGTCTGGATTTTGTTCTGCAATGGTTGAACCTGGCCCCCAACCACAAGGTGGCCCAGGTACACACCCTGACTCTGCCATATCTGGTACTTAATAGCCTTGATAGTTAGTCCTACTTTTTGCAGGGCCTCCAAAATATTTTTCAGGTGGATCAGGTGATCTTCCCAGGTGGAGCTAAATTTAGCAATATGATCTAGATATGCTGCACTATAGGCTTCCAGGCCTGTTAAGACTTTATTTACCAACCTTTGAAATGTGACAGGTGCATTTTGCAGACCGAAGGGCATTACCACAAAGTGATAATGTCCACTAGGGGTTGAAAATGCTGTCTTTGGTTTTGCATCCTCAGCCAGCCTGTTTTGCCAGTAGCCAGCTGTCAGATCAAATGTGCTCAGATATTTGGCAGAGGCCAACATATCTATGAGTTCATCTGCTCTGGATATTGGATGGGCATCAGTCCTGGTGACTGCATTGAGACCTCTGTAGTCTACACAAAACCTCATCTCTCTCTTACCACCCTGGGTGTGAGGTTTGGGTACTAGGACTACTGGAATAGCCCAAGGGCTATCTGAAGGTTCAATTACTCCCAGATCCAACATCTTCTAGACTTCTGTCCTGATACAGTCCCGGGCATGATTAGGTTGCCTGTAAATCTTATTTGAAACAGGCAGACTGTCCCCAGTGTCCACTTCATGAGTGCACCAGGTAGTCTGACTTGGAGTCAGTGAAAACATATGGCTGTACTGTTGTGGAACTTGTCTGCAATCAGTCTGCTGCTGATCAGTGAGGCTGCCTGCCAAGGCTACTCCATCAACTGATCCATCATCAGGGTTCTGGGAGAGCAGGTCTGGGAGAGGGTCACACTCTTCCTCCTGTCCTTCATCAGTAGCCATGAGCAAGCCCATGTCTGTCCTGTCAACATATGGTTGCAGTCTGTTGACATGAAACACCCTATGGGGGCTCCTGGGAGTTCCAAGATCTACCAAATAGGTAATCTCTCCCTTCTGTTCAACAATAGTGTGGGGTCCACTCAACTGGTCTTGGAGAGCTGCTGGGGCCACAGGCTCCAACACCCACACTTTCTGTCCTGGCTGGTAAACAGTCAGTACAGCCTTTTAGTCATGCCAGGCATTCTGTAATTCCTGGCTAGCCCCAAGGTTTTCAGTTGCCTTTTTCATGTACTCAGCCATCCGGGAGCAGAGACCAAGTACATAGTCCACAATATCCTGTTTAGGGGGTTTGAGAGGTAACTCCCATCCCTCCTTCACCAGACAAAGTGGTCCTCTGACAGGGTGCCCAAACAGAAGTTCAAATGGGCTGTAGCCAACCCACTTCTGTGGAACCTGCCTGTATGCAAACAAAAGGCAGGGTAGCAGGATATCCCATCTCTGCCTGAGCTTTTCTGGGAGACCCTTAATCATACCCTGTAAGGTCTTGTTAAATCTTTCAACTAGACCATTGCACTGTGGGTGATAGGGTGTGGTGAACTTGTAGTTCACTCCACACTCCTTCCACAATGCAGTTAAGTAGCTAGACATAATGTTTACACCTCTGTTTTGTCGTGTCGGTTGACTCAAAGCACGACAGGAGTCGGTAGCTGTGATCAGGTATGTTTATTCTCGTTAGTACAGCGTGCTTTCCCACGTCCTGCCCCGTCTCCAGTTCCTGTGTGTCGGCCCCTCTTTCATCCGTTGACCGGAACTGGTGTCCTGTTCCTTGCCCCCTCCCACCAGTCATTGTTCAGGGTCCTAGTGCCCTGTGTCCAGGTCACGACATCTCCCCCCTTGTTGCAACAAACAGAGACATTGTCGATGCCAAATGTTGTCAAGCGAGAGAGAGAGAGAGAGAGAGAGGGAGATAGAGAGAGAGAGAGAAAGAGAACATCACATCTCTTCAATCAGTCTCTTTTGTCTTTTGCACTCTCTTCTCTGTGGTGTTTCTTCTTTGTCCATCTGCGCGCCTTCATCCTGTCTTGTGTCTCCAGTTGCGATTGCTCCTCCGTCTTCTTCCATGATCTTCAGTTCCTTGAAGTGTGAGCTTTTTCGTGTGATGTGGTAGCGCCCTGCTGATGCTGTTAGCATGGGCCCTTTTACCTAAGTCACCGTCACCGGCTCCTTTGAGAACGGGCTGTCTGATTTCCTCAGCTGCCGCTGCCGCACCACCACTGTGTCTCCTTGCATTAGTTGTGCCGGAGTGGCTTTTCTCCGTGCGTCTGCATAGGTCTTCATTTTCGCTTTTGCTTCTTGATCTTTGGTGACAATGCTGCCTTGCTCTTGCTTTGCTGCTGCTTCCAGCTGCAGTATCCTCGTCCTGCTTGATCAGCCCAGCACTAGCTTAGCGGGACACCATCCTGTGGAGCTATGAGGAGTGTTTCTATAGTCTCTTAGTACTTGGCACAGAGCCTGCCCTATTGATGTCTGCGCCAGTTTTGCTCTTTGTACAGCCTTCTTTATGTTTCCCATAAATCTTTCTGCCATGCCATTTGCTTGTGGCCATAGGGGCGTTATTTTCCGGTGACGGATCCCTAGATAGTCCACCATGAACTTTCTGAACTCCTCCCCGGAGAACGGTGGACCATTGTCTGTCTTTATAGTTTGCGGGGAGGCCCACGTCGCGAAGACGTCGTCCATAGTTGGCAGGGTTGCGCTTGCTGATGTTGACGATACTTGTCGCACAATGGGAAACCTGGCGAACTCCTCAATTATTACAAGCAGGTAGTTCCCTGTTTCCAGGGGCCCGTAGAAGTCTGCTGCTAGCTTGGTCCACTCACCTTCAGGAGCTCTGACATTTGTAGTGGTTCCGGTTTTGCTGGCTGCCCCGTCACTTGGCAGATATGGCAGTGTGCGACTGTGGCTTCTACCATGTTGTCCAAACCCGGGAACCACACTTTCTCCCGTAGCAGTTTCTTTGTTGCTACCATGCCTCTGTGTGATTCGTGCGCCAGATTCACCATCTGTCCCCGCAGCGCTCTTGGCATCACTATTCTTGTTCCTCTCATTATTATTCTGTTTTTGGTCTCTGAGAGCTCTTCATGAATCTTTTTGAATGCCAGCATTTCCTCTTTGATCACCGCGTTTTCCATGATGCTGTTGTTGTTGACATGCCTTCACCTCTGCTGTCTTGTTACTGTTTTGACCGCTTGCATTGTGGCATCCCTCTCTGTTTCTAGTTCCAGCTCCTCCATCGTTATGGATGCTGGAGTATTGGGTTTTAGTACAAAGTTCAGGTACTCTTCCACCATAGATGTTGCCTCAGGTGCCTGCGGTAGAAGGTGCCATGAAATGTAGTCTGCCGGGTTGTGCTCTTTCCCTGGTTTGTGTACGATCTTGAAATTGTAGTCTATCAGTCGTATGCCCCATCTCTCTATTCTGGGCGGTATTTTCGCATTAGGATTTCCATAGATCGTTACTAGGGCCTGATGATCTGTTACGATGGTGAATGGTTTTCCATATGAACATGTGATAGTGCTCACATGCCCATACTACTACGAGGCTTTCTTTCTCCGGCTGTGAGTACGCCTTCTCAACGTCGGACAGGCTTTTGCTTCCATAGGCCACTATGCATCTTGGTGATTCTTTGCCTGGCCACTGTTGTGCCAGTATCGCTCCCAGCCCACCGGGCTGGCATCCACCGTCAATTCTGTGCATAGCAGCGGATCAAAGTATGCAAGATGGTCCACCGCTATCACTGCCTGTCTGATGGCCTCAAATGCTTTGCTGCAGTTTTCTGTCCATGTGAATGTCTGGCCTTGTTTAGTCAGTTCTCTCAGCGGTTTGCTTACCGTGGCAAAGTCTTTTATGTATCTCGCGCAGTAGCTGGCAAGCCCAAGGAACGACCTCACTTCTGCAATGTCGCTCGGATGTTTCACTTTTTCTAGCGTGTCCACTTTGCTGCGATCTGGTCGCATTCCTTTTTTGGAGAAGATGTGTCCAAAGAACACCAGTTTGTCTTGCCCAATTTCGCACTTGTCTTCATTCAGCGTCAGCCCTGCTTGTTCTAACTGGGAGCATACGTCTCGCAATGCTATGTCATGTTCATCATCCGATTTACCAAACACCAGAATGTCATCACTGTAGTTCAGACTGTTTTTTACCGGTCTTATTACTTGCCTTATTGTCTCTTGAAATATTTCAGCCGCCGATGAGATTGCAAAACTTAGTCGCTTGTATCAAAAGAGACCCATGTGCGTGGAGAATGTTGTGATATATCTGGACTGAGGGTCAAGCTCCAGCTGATGATAGCCTTTGCACAGGTCCACCTTTGAGAATCGGCATGTTCCTGTCAGGCAGCTGATCATGTCATCGAGGTGTGGTCCAGGGTGTCTTTCACGTTCAATTGCTGTGTTCGGTATTCTCATGTCAACACAGATGCGAATTTTGGATGTGTTCTTCTTTGGCACTGCCACTATTGGCGACACACATGGTGTTGGTCCCTCTGCCGGCTCTATGATGTCCTGATTTAGCAATGCTTGTATTTCTTCCTCCACTTGGGGTTGCAAGTGTATCGGCACTCGCCTGTGGTGTGGAGCCACTGGTTTTACTGCTTCATTGATGTGAAGTGTTATTTGTCGTCCTTTTAGTTTCCCTAATCCATGTAGGATTCCGGGATAATCTCGCAGGATGTTTTTCTTCTCAGACATGTGGTACATCATTGCGAGGAGGCCCATTACCTGCGCCGTGACATTGCTCAGTAGGCACGGTGCGGGAATGTAACCCTTTAGTACATGTATGTCTTCCTTGCTTGTTTGGCCTTTATAGATCAGTGTCTCTGTACATTTTCCCATGTTCATCACTGGTTTTCTTGATCCCCATGTGAATAGGTCAACTCTGGATGGCACCAGCGCTGGCTTTACTTCCATTTTCTCATATTCGGATACACACATGATGTTGCATGTGGCTCCGCTGTCTAGCACGAAACGCCCAACATCTATGGTCACGGTCTCAGTTTTTTTTTACTTGATTCTTCTCCATCAGGTGGATGCTTTTTCACCCCGTGTCTTCTTCTGCGGACACAGCAACAGCATCGGACATTCGCTCTACCTTTTCTTCCTCCGCTTCTCCTTCCGATTCAGCCGATGAACTGCGGTTTGTCGTTCCATGTGCCCGGCATACCTGCTCGTAATCATTTGCGGTCTTCCCGGTCTTCCTCTCTCACTTCTAAATTGCATTCCCAGACATGCGCTTGCAAAGTGATTGCTCCTGTTGCATTTCCTGCATGTCTGGCCCATTGCCGGGCACGCGCCCGTGTGTGGAAATTCAAGTCCGCATCTGTAGCAGGTCTTTTCTTGTTGTTTCCTTGTCGCCTGCTCATTGTACCCTTTCTTCCAGGTGTTCGTGCGGCTGCTCCCCACCATGCGGTTTGCTTGTTCTAATCGCCGTTCCTTGCCCCGCTCCATCTGCTTTGCTTGCACCGTTGCCCTCGCTTCGGCCCTCGCCAATGATAGAATTCTCTCCAGAGAGGTTGGTTCTTTCAGAATTAGTGCGCGGAATTCCGTGTCACGACATCCCTCGATGATGCGCAGGTGAATTGCTTGTTCATTGTCAAACTTGTCAAATTCACATTGAGTTACCAGCTTGCGTAGCCGTGTCGCAGAGTCATCAAGTGATTTGTCCGCGTGCTGAAAAGCGATTGTGAAGGTGTATCTCTGAAAATTAATGTTTCTTTGTGGATCAAATCTGTCTGACAGACACTTTATTAGCCCTTTGTATGTTGTCGTTTCTTCATCCGGGAGTGTCACTAGTAGGTCGTCTACTTTATCGCCTACAAGGTTTAGAAACAGATCCATTTGCTTGGCGTCTGTTACATCCGTTGCGTGCATGTAACGTTCAAACTTGCGAATCCATCGCTCCCATCTGATCCCTACTTGTGGCTCAGATAAGTTGAACGGGGAGGGGTCTGCGGTATTGAGCGCTCTGCTTCTCACTCCTTTGTTCTGTCATTTTGGGGCCTGCGGCGCCTC
Organism: Lissotriton helveticus; assembly: GCF_964261635.1. NCBI lineage: Eukaryota > Metazoa > Chordata > Amphibia > Caudata > Salamandridae > Lissotriton > Lissotriton helveticus. Next base: position 1,740,188,898 of record NC_136065.1, read on the forward strand.
TTTCTCACTTTATTTTCTTCTTTCGTCTTTGTTCGCTTGACTTCCACTACTTCCTGTGGTTTCACTGGCTTCTTTTGAGCTCTTTTCTCTTGCTCTGTGTGCTGTCTCTTTGTCTTCCTGTTATTTGGGCTTTTATTCTATTCATGCTCTGTTACTTTCTCATCATCTCTGTCTTTTTCACTTCTATTTCTTTTTCTTCACTTTATTTCAGGTATTTTCCTTATTTTCCTTTGTATTCCTCTATTTTCCTGACCTCAAAATGGCCGCTGGTATTCTCTTGCTTCCCATTGGCCACTGTGCCTTCCCATTGGCCACTGTGCTCTTCTCGCGAGATCTCATGTGTGACTTCCGAGATCTCTTGCGCTTGCCCTTCTTTTCAGGATGCTTTCCAGGGAAGCTTCTTACCGGTACCGGCCAGATGATAACTCCACATCTTCCTAGCAGGGCTTGTTGCGGCCGGGGTGGGCTCCGGCGCGCCGTTCTGCTTGGCCACACGGACCTGGGTGGGCTCCTGGCTCCGTATTTTGGTACTGCTGGGCACCGGACACACGCTGGATTCTGCTCCCCCACCTTCGTCGCCAGTTGTCGTGTTGGTTGACTCAAAGCATGACAGGAGTCGGTAGCTGTGATCAGGTATGTTTATTCTCGTTAGTACAGCGTGCTTCCCCACCTCCTGCCCTGTCCCCAGTTCCTGTGTGTCTGCCCCCCTTTCATCCCTTGACCGGAACTAGTGTCCGGTTCCTTGCCCCCTCCCACCAGTCATTGTTCAGGGTCGTAGTGCCCTGTGTCCAGGTCACGACATGTCTGACACTATCTCCTTAGGGAAACCCACTCTTGAGAACACTCCTAAGAGGGCTCTTGCCACAACAGGTGCTGTAGTGGTCCTAAGGAGAATAGCCTCTGGGTACCTGGTGGCATGATCCACTACCACCAGGATAAACCTGTGCCCAGATGCTGTTTGGGGATCCATTGGTCCAACAATGTCAATCCCTACACGTTCAAAGGGAACCCCCACCACAGGTAGTGGTACCAGGGGGGCCTTTGTAGTGCCACCTGCTTTATCACTGGCTTGGCAGGTGACACAGGAGCGACAAAACTCCTTGGTGTCTTCAGACATGTGGGGCCAGTGAAAGTGAGGGACAATTCTGTCTCAAGTCTTGTTCTGGCCAAGATGTCCTGCTAAGGGAATATCATGGGCTAGTGTCAATAGGAAGCCCCTGAATGCCAAAGGCATGACCAACCTCCTGGAAGCACCAGGCTTGGGATCTCTACTCTCTGAATACAGGAGTCCATCATCCCAATTGATTTTATGGGTACCAATAGCATTCCCAGCAGCCTCAGCAGCAGCTTGCTGTCTGAGTGGTTCAAGAGAAGGGCAGTCCAACTGTGCCTGACTCAGATCTGCCCTGCAAGGGCCCCCTGTCCCCAGAAACTCAACCTGATCAGGCTCAAGCTCTTCTGGTACAGTTCCTTCTTCAGGCTCACAATCAGCTTCCTCAGAAGGCTGATCCTCGCTCTGGGTCAGGGGGTAAGGCACTGCCTTATCCCTACTGCTCCTTTTCTTGGTAGGCAACTGGTCCATTATTCCAGAATCCAGTGCACGTCCAGTGATAGACTTTTTGACCTGTGACCTAGTCACTGCAAGAACATGTGCTGAGATTCCTAACATTTCTGCATGAGTCCTAAACTCCACTTCAGACCAGGCTGACGTCTCTAGGTTATTGCCAAGCAAGCATTCAACAGGGAGGTCTGCACTAATCACAAACTTCTTAAGGCCAGTTACCCCTCCCCAGGAGAAATTAACAACTGCCATACTATGGGTAGTACTGACATTGCTGGCATTGGTCACCTGGTAGGTTTCACCAAGTATGACTAGTGCAGGGTCCACAACATTGGGTATCACCATTGTGACACTTACCCCTGTGTCCCTGTAGGCCTGAGCCTTTTTCTCATTAATTAAAGGAGTTTGTCTGTACTTGCCCAGGTTACTGGGACTCACAGAGGAGGTCATATCCATGACTCCATCACAGATCAAAACAGCTTGAGTTGGCACTCTGACTAGGCCAGATCCGTCAGAACCCAGGGTTAACCCTACTACACCCTTCTGTTGAGAACCGCCACTTGTAGCTGTGCTAGGGGGAACAGTTGCCTTAGGGGCAATTGTGGCTGGAGCTGTCTCCTTTTTGGTGCACTCACTAGTCCAGTGAGTATTATTTTTACAAACGTTGCACCATTTTTTTCTTGGGCCTTCTTTCTTTTTAGATTGGGGACCCCCACCATGAGAAGCTTTTTGGAGACCTTGTGAAGACTTCTGGTCTTTACCTTTCTCCCCACCCTTTTGATCTTGCTTCTTTTGGTCACCACCTTGGTTCTGTACCTTCTGCTTCACCCTGGTTCTGCCCCATTTGTCTGCCTTCTTTCCCAATTCTTGGGGAGAGGTCAGATCAGAGTCAACCAAGTGCTGATGCAACAACTGGTTCTGACAGTTATTAGGAATCTGTTCTCTCATGATTAGATTGTACATTCCTGTATAGTCACACACTTTACTGCCCAGCAACCAGCCCTCCAGAGCATTAGTAGCACAATCTACAAAGTCAGTCCAGTCCTGAGTCTGTGTCTTCTGGGTATCTCTGAACTGCAACCTATACTGTTCAGTGGTTAGGCCAAACCCATCTATCAGAGCACTCTTCAGGACAGTGTAATTGTCAGCATCCTCTTCTCTTGCAGTGAGGAGCTTGTCTCTACCTTTGTCTGCAAAGGAGAGCCGGAGATTGCTGCCCACTGCCCTGGCGATACCTTCTGTACTTTGCAGGCCCTTTCCAGTGCAGTTATCCATTTGTGGATGTCATCTCCAGTCTAATAGGGAGCGACAATCTGGCTTAGGTTTCTATAGTCATAAGACCTATCCCTACCACTAGGGATATTGCTGCCACCATGGGACTCTAGTCCCATCTTTTTTCTCTCTCTCTCAATAGCTAGGGTCTCTTTTTCCAAGGCTACTTCTTGTCTCCTTATTCTAAGCTCTCTCATCCTAGCTTCATGCTCCCTCTTCTCAGGAGAAGTTCTCCTCCTATGAGCAGAGGCAGAGCACCCTCCAGATGTACCAGAATGGTCAGATTCCACCGAAGGTGATCTTTCCCTTCTAGGCACACCACTGGGTCTACGTGGGGGGATGGAGGGAGGCCCATTCTGGCCTTCTTCATCTCCAGGTAGACTTGGATTCCCTAGGTTGAGTCTGCTGACATCAACCTGGTTTGCATCATCAACATCATCATCATCAGAGTTCTGGTGCAGCAACCCACTAGGATCCTCTTCTGCTGATGGTTGCACCCCATCCCCATTACCTAGTCTATCAGGATCTGATGCTTTTTCCATCTCATCTAACACTAAGATATCTATCAGGTGTTGGGTGGTGGGACTTTGTCCTTGCTTTTAATTTTCTTATTGCACACAGACCCCTTAACTCTTGGAAGGAGAATGTGTCATATTTAGATGTCTGCCCCTGGCATGACTAGTGAGGTGTGGTGTGTGCACCTACCTACACTACTTGGTTTCCTACTAAACTTCTCTAGTAGTTGTAGTCAGGGTGTGCTAAGCCTTTAACACCTACAACTGCTAAGTTCAGTAGAACTTATGTGTTTTAAGCGTGATTTATATGCACCTACTGGTACCTTAAGTGATTTTTCAAATGATATTCTCAAGATTATCTGGTAAACCAATGCAAGCTGTAATCCCAAACGCTGCACACCAATGTGAGAAGTTGGCCTGGCATATGATGTCCACTATTCTAGTGGGCACCTTGCACCAGTCTAAACGACCCTTATTGATGGTAGGTTTAAAGTCAACCTTATAGAAAGCTATCCTAGTGGTAGTTGTGGAGAGTAGCCTTCAGGCTAAGACTTAGAGGCGAGTTAAGCAAGTTGTTTTACCAGTCTATAATCTCTTGAATGATCAAATGAAAGAACACCACACAAGATATATATCAAATATATATATGTATTTATTCCAAACACAACCCCTCTGGTCTCTTTATGAGGTCAGAGGTAAAAGTACAATATAAGGAACTTAATTAGCATATGATAAGTTGGACAGAATGCGTTTTGCCCCGGGGCCTCACAATATATTAAAATAGTGGTATAAGAACCACGTGAGGGTTAGAAAGCAGGTCTAGGGCATGTAGAACTGCTGGGGCAACCAGGAACCATCCAAGGTAGGGACGCAGGAGACCCAGGGGGACACGTGCAGTGTCTAAACACAGCCGCGAATCACCATCGACTTTCTATGGAGAACGAACAAGTTACAATTTTAAAGATTAAGGGCAGTTAGAGGTGAACTACGATGGAACCCTTTTAGACTAGGACACTTTGAGAGTCAAGACCCACGGGAGCACTGGAGTACTCGTGTTACCTCACCCAGGGAAGCCGGGTGCATAGGTGTCTTTTGGTGTCGGGTTCCATCGTCGATTCCAATGGAGAGCTGCAAAGAAATGCTGCAGGCGACCAGAGGAAAAGTGTCCATGTGGATCCAAGGGTGGATTGGAGATGTGAAGAACCTAAAAGCAGAGGGGACAGAGTCTGGGTCACCAGCCAGGGACCAGGATGGCAACAGGAAGATGCCAGCCGATGTCGGGTGTTTTCAGGTGAAAGAGGTGAAGCTTGATTCTTCGGTCACGAAGACCAGGAGGCTTCGACGACAACCAGAAGCTGGATTCGAGCTGTCCCATAATGGATGTCGAGTGCGGCAGCGTCGAAATCCGGATTGGACCAAACAAGCCTTGGCAACAGCAACCCACGCAAGATGACAAGATTGGCTTCGGTGCAGACCAGCAAGATCTGAGGGACAACTCCTTTGGAGGGGAGTCAGAGCACATCTGGAGCAACCAGGAAAGCTCAAGAAACAAAGGATTGGCCTTCGTGGGGGTTCACTAGTCAACGGACTAGGAACCGCGAAGGAGCCTCGAGCTGCGGTGAAGAAAGGGGACTCACGGGTCAATCGTGGAGTACTGGCCTCTGTACTTCGGTGCAAAAGGTGCTCGGGGCAGGGGCTTCAAATACCCCAATGCACAACTTCGGGATACCTCGGGAAGCAGGTGCAGTCACAAAAATGCAGGATGTCCAGGAGTTCCGGTCCCACGTCTCTCGTGTCAGCTACAGGTCTCAGCTCTGCTGGGAACTCGTGTCAGCTTCAGAGATGTCTGGAAGTCCATGTCCAGTGTTGCAGATTCTTCGGGATCCGGCAGGAGCCTCGAAAATGCAGAACGGCAAAGATGCTTCTTTGTTGCCTGTTTGAACAGGGAGGTCACTCCTTGACCTCAAGGGAGATTCTTCAGTCTTTCAGTCGAAATGAAATGTCGAAGGTCCAAGATTTCTTCTTCAGAGTTTCGTCAAGAGTAATCTAAAGACCTAGGGACTGGGTTCCTATACTTATACTAAGTTTAGGGGTTGGGCTAACTCTAGGGTCCCACCTATGGGAGGACCTGGGGAGGGGGTGGTTACACCCTTTCCCCTTTGTCCAGTTTTGCGCCAGAGCTGGGGCAGAGTGCCCCAGCAACCGGTTTGAACTGGGAAATGCATGGAGCACCTTGTGTGCCCCAGGAAGTGTCTGAAAAGCATTCACTGAATGCAACCCACCCTGCCGCAATACACTAAAGCCTGTCTGGGGAGGTGCTGGCACCTCCTTGGACAGGAAACCTATTGTCCAAGCCTCCCATGCCGGAGTTTCGTCCGGGAGCAGGAGGTCAGACTCATGTCTGTGGCAGCAGCATCCATTTTCTGATGCTGGGGCTCTGTTTAACTGTAACCGGGTATACCAGTGTGTACATGTCTTCTCCCTCTAGAAGGGTGGAATGCTACCCTCGCCGCCAGAACTGGCAGAGGGGTACTATTCCAAAGTATTTGACCCCAAATACGACATGTTTTGATAAAGCCAAACCAAAGTTAGCATTAACCGCGAGGATTATAATGCACTTAAGAGTATATGGTATGGCTATATCATAGAACAGCTATAAGGAGATAGTTTCAAAAGCTGCAGAGGGGCTCAGCTCATGCTAGGGTACCCTCTCACACAAAACCAAGCACTCTGCCTTCAGGATTGTCAAGGCCTGCCATAAGGGTGACTTATAGGTTAATATGTGTCTATATGTAAAGGTAGATATAGGTATACTATATCTAAGTAAGGGGAGCTTACACCACCTTACCCAGGCTGCAAGTGAAGACCTGTGGTGCCGTTTTGAAAGGCTAACCAGGTGTGGCATAATACATGCTTCAGCCCCTGGTAGGCCTCTGGGGTACCTATGCCCTGGGTACCTGAGGTACCATATACAGGGACTCACAGTGTAACCCAGTAACCAATCTGGCATGTACCTAAAGTACATGGTATCGATTTAGAGAGAGAACAGCTCAGCTGTGGTCCTGATTAGCAGGGCCACAGCCAGACTAAAGTTGAATAACCAGTGAAACACAGCAAAAAGTGGGGGTAACCATAGGAAGCGGATCCTACTCTCCTACAACGGGAAAAACCAACCCTCTGGCCAAAGGACTGGTGGAGGTCCCCTGATTAAGAATCAGAGACAAAGATTATAGGACAGGATTAGGACAGGGCAATACTTACTAAAGTTCTCTACTGACCCGACGCACCAGGGCGCATCCCTCTCTTATATTCTCTCCCTCCTTGATATTCTTCTGGAATCTTCAATCTAATCAGGTTGTCTTTCAAAGGTGAATCTTCCCAGTCTGTTCGCTCCTCTCTCGGCAGCAGTAGTTCGCGCCTCTCCCTCTCTCCTGCCCTCGTGCTTGCCTCGCCTTGCTTACATGCATGTAGATTAACTAATAATTTAAGTCACTCTAGTTATAGTCTTTATTCCTGCATGTCCCACCCTCAAAAGTTGCTAATATCGATGGATTACGGACTGTGATTGGGAAGGGACAGGGGAGTTGTTATTACCTCATGCTGACATATTTAATTCTTTAATAAACTATTTTGTCTAACAAACCCTTTCCCTTTAGCTCATTCACTATTGTGTCTCATTTCATTTCCCATATATCTAATTTTGCACATCAAAAACCATTTTGAATGCAGTTACACAGTCGAGAAGAGGTTTCACACAATTTTCGTCCTTGACTCTTGGCAGTCTGTCAGCTGCACAGTCAGCGGCACAGTCAGTGGGTCGCATGAGGATTTCACTGCGCATGCTTAGCTCGCCTTCATTTTTGCCTCCATCTTTTTCTCTTGCATGCAACAACAGGCCCAAACATACACTATTAATAAAGGAATCATAAACAGATGTTAATTTCTCAAATATGGGATTTTCACTGTTCACCACCAATTTGTACTCTGTCCCATGTTATTATCTATTTATTTAGGCAAAAGCATTAGCAGCAATAGCTCTTTTTAAAATTGGACAAGCATATGCCAGGCACGCGGTGCCTCAAGACCTAATGTTAGTAATTCTTGCGCATGCGTGAGTGTTTTCCCTCTCAAACAGGTTAGTCACGTTGTTATCTACGTAATTTTGGTTTGCACGTGCGCAAAATCGTTTCCCAGTTCAAAGCGGGTTTTATTCGCGTTGCATTTTATTCTTCGTTACTCAAGCATGCATAAAGCTCACTTCCCATATGTAGAGGTTGTGCGTATATTAATTTCCTCTTGTTTACTATTTATAACAATTAGTACTGTTAATGAGGGATTTCTCCGAACAAGTTTAGTTTTCTTGAATCCTTGCTCCATCAATCCCCCCTCTGATGGCATTTTAGAGCCATCATAAAATACCCATCATTACCAAGTGCCAACTTTATTATTTAATCTTGGTATCTACGTTGTTCTCTATGCATTCTTTATTTTTCTCCTTCTTTCCTAGTTCTTTCTTTCTATCATATAGATTTTCTTTCATTTCTTCTAACTCGATTTCTTCCCTGTTGCTCTTTCTTCCCATCCTTTTATTCTTTGTTTCAATCATCAATCCAGTTCTCAATTTTCCCTTGCAACACTTATAGGTCATTATTACCATCAAAATTACTAATGCTATTGAAAGTACAGGAATTAATATTTTCCCTGATCAGCTACACTCAAAAGTTGAAAACCAGCTACCTATAGTGGAAACACTTTTACTGAGTCTTTCCCAAACACCGTCAACCTCCAGTTGGGTCAAATCTTTATGAATCCTTGTAATATTCTGGATATATCCCTCAATGCCTTTACTTTTGTCTGGGATATATGTACAGCAGTGTTGAACTTCCAACATGCCACAGACTCCCCCCTCTTTTGCCAATAAACTATCAAGGGCAAATCTATTTTGTAAAACCATAGATCTGATTACAACCATTTTGGTATTAACCATTCAGAACCCGCCAGCAGTAACTGTTGATAAACGATCAACTACTTTTGATAATTGACGTATTTTATGTGCGTTCAATACGACTCCAACTGACGGTATCAGTACACCAAATATGTCACCCACTATTTTAGAAAAACTTGCTCTTTTACTTCTTTTTAGCCCTTTACTTATTACATCCATTTCATTGTTCTTAGTTATGTGATATATCTTCGGGAATACAATGCCAAAATAACAACTACCATACCATCATGCAGGCAACCTATAATAGGCTTGTTTACCACACAAGTAATAGATACTGGGAAAAACAGGATCCGTTCCACCTTTTAGTCCACAACCCCCCATTATTAAGAAGGTATGTTCACATTCACTAGTTCCAATGAAAATACTATTATATTCTGTTTTTAGTCTATGTTGACAGAAATTCCCCAATTTTGACAAGTCTAGGGATATTGCAGCATGAGTCTCGCCTTTCTTATAATCCCCCCCTGAGTAGTCCATGGCGGTACATTTGATTTCTGTTCAACAGCCTTCTTTTGGAAATCCTGACTTCTTTCCTATATTAAATTTAGAAAATCTTTCTCTTCATCACGCGAAAGACATGTTAAGTTATTTCCATGAGCATGTGTTATATCTATGGAATTTTGTTATTAGGAACAATTCACCCACAAACTCTGCATCTTTACTACTAAGCACTGGATTCAAGTTTCTCCGAATAGGGATTTCTGAAAAGACCAAATCCATATTTGAATAATAGTATTGTAACTTGCCTGTAACATAGAACAAACTAGACACAACACTACAGGACACAGCATAAGTCAATGACAGATGGTGATATGTCACATCTTCTGAGACAGAAGGCGGTAGGTTCATGCAGACATAACAGTCATTCACGTCCATAGTATTAACATATTGATAAAGAAGTTTAGTAAATATATTTAATGACAAATCACTATTCGATTTGTCATGATGATACATGCTTTTATACATTTGTTCTAAAACTGTTGTAGTAGTTTTCCTAATCACTGCATTCAATCTTTCTCTAGTATTTGAGTTATTTTGATTGTTAGTCACCATTAGAACAGGTATCACATCAGTTAACAATAACCACATCAATATTAGTGTTCTAATACTACATATACAACATTTAACACATCTCCGTTTCAAATTAGAATTCGGATGTTCAGTCACTTTCACTTCTGCCATTTTTAGTATCTAAATTCTTTTTTTTTAAATAATGTATATATAAAATCTTTGTGTGATCCCACACTTCAAAAGCTCTTAGCTTTTAATCAGCCCTTTATTCTTTGGATCTTTTCTTCTCGCTGTTTGGTAATTTCTCAATGAATCCACCTTTGTGCAAAAGTCTCTTCTTAAGGTGGTCTCAATTCCCTTTCATCAGATCCTTCAACAGTCTCACTGTCTGGTTCTCTATTTAGATCAACCCTCACTCTTTTTGACAACCTTTAGGATCTTCTTGATTGCTCCTGCTCAACCTGACTTGACACCTCATATACTTGTTCTAATTCTTTCCCTGTTTTTCTTTTTAGAAAGTATCTCAGTCTTTTTACTTCACTAGGCCAGTGATCACCCTTTCTAACCCTTTTTTTCTGTACTGCCTTTTCACCTATTTCAAGTGTCCTTTTATTTTCTCTTTCTTTTGGTTGGACTTGTTCTTCTAGTCTTTGCTCACTCTGTTTTGGTCTTTCAAGCTCTGGCTCTTCCTCGGCCTCTACAGCAGTTTCTTCAGTCCTAGTACCTGGTGCCGACTTTACTTGGTTCAATCAATCAAGAAATTTGTCAATGCATTCTTCAGAGTCTGTTTCTCTGATTTCTTTAACTTCACAACGTTCAGCTTCTGGTTGTTTTCTTTGTTGTCGTTCAGGTGGACTTGGGACTTTTTGGGTATGACTGGCATGGATCCAATTTGGCAAGCCAGCACACTTCACTGCTGTTGTTGTGACCAATATGATTTGATGAGGTCCTTTCCACCTGGGTTCCAAACACGATTTCCTTGTTTGCTTCTTCGCCACAACACAGTCTCAAGAACACAAATCATGAACTTGATTCGGCTGTGCTGTGGTTGCATCTTCTGCAACCTGGTGAGACACAGAATGTACCAGATCATCTAGTCCTTTACAATAGTCAAACACTAGATCATCAGTCATATTCATCAATTTGTTTCCAGGTACAAATGCTTGTCTCATTGCTCTTCCCATGAGGATCTCATGTGGCCTTAATCCTGTTCTTCGGTCAGGAATGATTCTAGGCCATTTCAGTGAAGTGGATGCACACACTGTCCCAAATCTGGATTTTATTGTCGGAAGACAGAAAGGTACGAACTTCCTGCTAGTGGACTAGTAAGACCACTGTATGTGTACTCTAGGTGGGAAAGAAGAGGGGAAATCCTCCTTGGGAACTAAAACCCTCACACACTCAGTAAGCTAGGTGTCATGCTTCATCATCTGGGTTCTGCTCCTCGTCGAGCAGGCGCTGCAATGCCCAACGGGCACCCATAAAGGGGCTCTTTATCGGAGATATTTTGTTCCTTGTCGTATAGGTGCCGTGGGTGTGAGGGGCCTAGGGTGCTGCAGATGTAGGACATGAAGGTTAAAATGGGTTAGGGAACCCTTAGTGATAACTTTATTCTGATGGGAACGCACCCTGGTTAAAAGGATAAGAGGGGGGCAACTGTTTTGTTCATAAAGTGACAAAAGTTTCGCTCAATCCGCATAAGGTCAACATGTTTCTCGCCTATATAAGTCACAGGTGTGATCAGGTGGCGATTCCTCAGGACCGCATATAAAACAAACTATCTACAGTGAAAGGTATTGTGCAAATCTACCTACCCATTGTTCTGCCAGTGGGAGGTTTCCATGGAAAATGGCAATCAACCTAGAGTAACAAAAACAATATCATAACTGTGAGAGAAAGCATTATCTCCAAAGGTTTCTTCAATGTTGTGGACTTATACACACAATCTTGCAGGCTTTCTAAATAAAATAAAGCAGAGTGAGTGCTCAGTGCACATCCTTCGTGATCTCATTCAGTAAAATAAGGTGATAGTCACCGTGGTAGTCAGCAATGGTGGGCTCACCTTGTCTCAGTTGTTTGTTCTACCATATCAGTAGGCAGCGGAGTGTGAGACACTCAAATGTAGTGTCCTGTTCTGAGGAGGTATAGAGAACGCATATAAGCGGTGTGTATGCGTAGCTTAACATATGGTACTTTTCAAACATACATCAGGTAAAGCGGAAGCGGTTAGGATGGTTGTGCTTTACCGTCACAGTCTTGTAACAGGGGCCGCTAGTGAGTTACAACAGACCAGTGGGGCGTTGAAAACCGGGAAGTGGCTCTACATGCAACATCCATTGGTAGAGGCAGTCGCTAGGAGCAGTGCAAACCTCGCCAGTGGGGACATGCAGCATGAGTGCCTCCCTCCATGGATTTCAGCCTTCCTTAATGTGGTGTGCCTCCCTTCCCACTCACTACGCAGGCTCATGTTGATAGTTCAGTAGTCACCCCATATCTCTACCCGGCTAGCCCTTACCTTGAGAAGAGTTACCGGTACGAGGTCAAGCTTGCATGACGCATACTTACCAGCTCCCTTGGTGAGCTCGCTGTCTGACCTACCCAGTTCGCTGCCGCCAGGAAGGTACTATGCCGCGTAGGAGCCAGTGTGAAGTACCTGCCGTCACGAAATGGGCAGATAGGTTGCAGCTGCGGAGCTACGGAGATCACACGGTACTTGGGACATGATCTTGTTCTTAGTGTAGCTGTGGTGGCCATCTTATGATGTAGTTATGACAGATCGTGTCTGTACTGTATCTGAGTGCGCTAAAGTATCAATTATCCAAAAAAGTGACCAGAACCTACTTGATCGTGTATATGTGTAGGTCGCGTTGGCTGCGCATATGGTTCAAGTTGGCTGTGGCAGTGGAGCTATGGAGATCACGCTATGGTGGATTTTATTGAGCCATTGAGCTGCACAACCACTCCAGAGGCTTCTGGTCAATAGGCACAATGTAATTTCTGCTCAATTTTGAAAGCTGTACAAATTAATTTGATTACCTCAATATTAAAATGAGGTCCTCTATCTGATTCCAAAGTGACTGGAAATCCAAATCTTGGAATGAGCTCTCTGAACAGTAATTTGGCAACTGTGAGACTGTCATTCCTCTTTGAAGGATAAGCTTCTACCCATTGAGAAAACAGACACTCAGTGACAAGGACATACTTCAAACCGTTGCATGGTGGCACCTCAATGAAGTCAAGTTGCAATCTTGTGAATGGGGCCTCTGCTTTTCCAATTTTTCCCCAACTGACAGCTGTCTTCCTACCTGGGTTTTGCTGTTAGCAGGACAAACACCTCTGGCAGAGACTCGCTGCGATTACCCTAAACTTGGGATTATACCATGTTTGTCTGAAATGTCTAATCATGGCATCCCACCCAATGTGTGTAGTTCCATGATATACCCTAGCCATTTGTGACAATAAACTATCTGGCATTATTGGTCTACCATCTGGACACACCCACACTTCATCGTCCGCTCTTCTTTTGCAACCTGATTTGATCCAGTGTTCCTTCTCTTTTGCGCCCGCCTCATCCTGTAACTGTCTAACTTTGCCCCATGTTTCAAAATGTTTGGAGAGAATACAGAACGCAGCAGCCCTTATTCTTTTGGCACTCCCGAAATCTTGTTCTGTGTCTAAATTTCTATCTAAACTTCATTGTTTGCCAGTGGAAAAAAGAATTGAGTTCAAAACACTATGTGTGGCCCACAGAATTCTTGGGCCACCGGGACTTGCTGATCTACTAGCCTTTTATGTTCCTCTGCGTTCTTTACGCTCAGCTGACCAAGGGCCAGTTTGCATTCCTTGAATCTTAAGAGCCCGAGCTGGTGGCTGCTCTTTTAGAATGCTCGCAGCCAGGCTGTGGAATTCACTTCCAGCCTCCTACAGAGGGATTCAGAATCACCTTACTTTTCGCAGAGCCATAAAGACCTGGCTCTTCCCAGCCTAAACTCCCTTCCACCTTTAAAGTCTCTAGTCTTTGGTTGCGCTGGGACGCCCCTTTCCTGGGGCAGCCATGCGCATTACAAATCCGACAATAATAACAAAAGCAGAGAAAAACATTAGTTGGCAATTGGTAACTTCTTTTTCCATCCCTCTATCCACAAACATTGTATTTCAAGCACAAAATTGTGCAACTTGGTCAGCGTACCGATTACCCAGTGTCACATAATCATTTTCTGACTTATGTGCGGCACATTTGACCACTGCAATTTCTTTTGGCAATTGCAATGATTCCAATAGTTCTTTAACATTTTTGCCATTTCTGAGGGGAGAGCCTGAAGAAGTCAGAAATCCCCTCTGTCGCCACAATTGGCCAAAGTCATGCACAACCCCAAAACCATATTGACTATCCGTAAATATGGTTACTCTCAATTTCCTCCCAATTTTGCATGCTTTGGTTAAAGTGAACAATTCGGCTATTTGTGCAGACTTGACGCCTCTTAGACAAGAAGCTTCTAGGATACCTGACACAGTAAACACAGCATAAGCAGACATCAATTCTCTGTTCTCCCTTCTCAAGCATGACCCATCAACAAACAAGTGAACTGAAGATATTCCCCTGAATGAGAATGATTAGGAGAAGCCAAAAAGGGGTCAAGGGAAAAACAATACCACAATACAAATATATATGAAGAATTCTTACAATTTATTGAAACATACAAATGTTAAAAGGAGAGTGGTCCCAAAGATTGGAGTCCACTCAGCAAAAAAAAAACAATAAAAGGGAAGTTTCAATTTCGGCCAGCAGGATTGAATCACAAAGACAGAAAAAACAGTAAGACATAAAATGTGTACAATACTTATTGTATATTCGGACTCTATTGTATACACCTAAGCTATATGTACTATGATACAATATATCAGCGAAGATGTTGAGATCCTGAATTATACTGTGTGTAGCGTCGACGCGTTTCGGTGGTTTTCCAAATTACTGTCCACCTTTATCAAGACACCTTTTGGTTTCTGTCATGGTGTAGGGGTCTATATAATTGCCCGATAGGAGTGAACATACAATAAGGTTTGATGAGTGCATAATCTTAAACATTTGTCATACATAATACAGTTAAATGCTTGACTTTTGACAACTGTTACAAAGCTATACATGTAGATGATAGACTGTTGTAGTAACTTCTATGTAACCAGGCTTGCTGCTCTCGGTGAAACATTCTAAACTGAAAACAATTTAAGATGAAAGAACAATTTGAAGAGCTTTTGCAAATGCTCTTGCCATGTTTTGATCCGTAGATCTACCCTCCTAATACATGCATGCATACGTGTGCAAAAGTCAACTTAGTTCACAATTCCTTACAGGGTGACTATTCACACTTTTTTGACCGTCTGCTTTGTTCTCAGATCCCTCTAGTGGGTGGCCTGGTGTTTGATTGTTTATAGTTTCTTTAGCCAGTTGTCTATAAGGGGGGCTGTTTATCCTGGCCACTGAGCTAAAGAAGTCTCTACCTCGGTCTAGTTTTTTGGGGAGGTGGGAAGGAAGGTTTGTCACGAATTTTGACAGATGAAGGTATATACCAGATTGACGAGTCTAAAACACTCAGGTCTATCGTCTCAATTGTATATAACCAAAAGGGGGGATTTACCTTGAAGTCCGTGTGTTTAAGTTATATTTCTATATTATTCAATTTTTGAAAGCCAATTCTGTTGAGTTGTTTCTCTGGATAATATATCCAATTTCATACTCCTGTAAATCACAAATATGTGACAAGCTTTACACTGATATAAGTAGTGGTTTTTCAATCTCGTTTTTACTAAAGATTATATAGGTATTATAGACAGAGGTTGGACATACCTGTAAGTAAGGTACCTAGGCATATGATGAGTTCAGAGTTGTTGTGCCAAAAATCTGTATTACTGGTCGTCTTTACATAGTTAAAATCCAGAGGCGCCTAAGTCTTGTCCTTGCAGGATTAGATTCCGTTTCTCTAAACAAAGTATATAAAGATCAAATGTGGGTCAGTTGGAAACAATGTTATTGGGGAGTTGCTGGTCTGAGTGGCCATCGAATTATATACGCTTACCTAATGTTCCGCTAAGGACTGCTCACTTCTCTGGGTATATTCAATATTAAAATTGTAGAACCAGAGGCATTAGCACCATGTCCTCGTGTTATGTGGTTCTAAGAGTCAGAGAGGGAGAGAAAAAAGGGTCTGACGGTTAGAGAAACCCTGTTTGGTTCAATCACCGTTGTAGTCTATCCTCCTATCCTAATGCTGGCGCTTACCTGTTGTTTTACGATGGACTGCCTGCTTCTCTGGTTCTGCGGGAAATGCCCGGTTACAGAGAGCGCCGTCCTTAAATACTCCATCTCGTGTCTGATTCGTCCGAAAATTACCTAGTCGGGTTGATCCTAGTCGAAGCCTCTAGATTAGCATACTAGGGCTTGAGTTGTTGTGTCACTATTGGTGGGATTCTTAATGGTGTTATCTGATTGGCTTAGGGCAGAGTGTCAAAAGGATTGGGTCATATGACAGAGAGGTGGGTCTTATCCCAGGGAAAAAGTGTATGTGGAGGTCCTAAAGGCAACCTGTTTTATTTTTCTGATTGTTTTATTCTCGCGGATGTTTCTGCATTCACCGTGGATATGTTTCCAGACTATGTAAGACTTCCTCTATCAGTATATGTTGTATGGTTATGGCCATACAGTTGTATGTGCCTAGTTTGGGACCTATATAAGGGTGTTGGAGTCTAGAGATTGCGTGAGTCCGTGCGTGATCAGGCTATGGAAATTCTACAGGGCGAGTGTCATAGTCTTTAGTCAGCTATCTTCTAATACTCTTAAATGGAGTGAAGTTGGTTTAGAGTTTGATAATTCATGGGAGAAAAATAGCTCAGGCGATAGTATGATGACTCTTGTGTACTTATGATATCTTGCATGTTTACTTGGGGATGGACGCTGGTACGTGGCATAGTGATAGTTAATGGATATTGAGCACAGGTGACCAGGAATAATATTCATCTAACTAAAGTTAAGTGCCATTTTAAAGAGGGAATGTCTCTAGATATGTATATGGTGATTAGCGTGTAGAGTTATAAGGACAGGGTGGCAACTATGGGCTTATAAACTCGGGCAATCTAGATACATTTTGTCCAGTCCTCCCTGGTATTTAAACCTTTGAGGATGGTATTCAAGAAACAGAAATACCACTGTTCCCTGGTTTTTCTCAATTTGTCAGTGTCTCCGCCTCGTCTGGTAGTTCTTATCTTCTCTAGAACGAACCAGCGTAGGTCATCACAAGTGTGATTTTTTTTTTGCAGAGTTTTATATAGCGCGAACTAGAACCGAACCGAATCAGTTATCAGAGCGCTTTACATAGCACCAGTTACGTTACATGAGGACACACTTTCATTTTTAGGCACGGGATGATTAAGTGATTTGCCCAGAATCACAAGGGGTTTTTGGCGTCGTTACCGAGACTCGAACCAAGTTCCCCAGGTCCGAGGTCGAGCGCCTTAGACCTTGATTCTCCTGTTTGAAGTGTTCTGTTAAGGGCGCATTGCTTTTGTTTGTGCGGATGGCAGATTTATGCTCTAGGACTGAGTCTAAGTTCCCTACTGGTTTCCCCCACATAACCAAGGTTGCAGGGGCAGATCAGTAGGTACACAAGATTTTGGCTCCTGCAGTTGTTGAATGTCCTAGGGGTTAGAGTTTTGCCATTAAATTCCAGACTACTGCCTGTAATGCTGTAAATGGGTTTCATGATTGAAATTAATGATGCGCCAGTTCCTGTTAATAATGTTCTTAATTTGATTACTCAGGTGTGAGAGCAGTTACCCCAGAGACCCCAACCTCAGATTCACAGGCCACCAAAGTAACTCCAGGGTGGAATTTCTAGATATAGCCATTAAAGAAGAGGAGGGTTTCTTGAAAGTTGAACTTTTCACCAAACCAACGGACAAGAACTCACTCCTCCACTATTCGAGCAAAGCACAAAGGGACAATGTGCCTTTTGGAGAATTCCTTAGATTGAGACGTAACTGCTCGAACCTTGAAGATTTCTATAGACACTCCGAGAATACAACAAAAAAACTCAAGGAGAGAGGCTATCCCCATAACTTAATAAAAACTCTCTCAAACGGGAAAGATTTTACGACCGAGACAGTCTTCTCGATCAAAACAAAACACACAAGAAAAATGATCCAGACAAAATAGTCTTTGTAACCCAGTTCTCACCCCTGAGTAATCAAATTAAGAACATTATTAACAGGAACTGGCGCATCATTAATTTCAATCATGAAACCCAACTTAACAAACCTCTGTTTTCTTACCGCAGAAATAAAACCCTACGCAACAGCCTTGTTCACACATATATACCACCTACTGAAACACAACGAACCCTGACAGGGCCAATAGCCTCAGGCAACCACACATGTGGGACCTGCTCGATATGCCAGCACTGCATTACAGGCAGTAGTCTGGAATTTAATGGCAAAACTCTAACCCCTAGGACATTCAACAACTGCAGGAGCCAAAATCTGGTGTACCTACTGATCTGCCCCTGCAACCTTGGTTATGTGGGGGAAACCAGTAGGGAACTTAGACTCAGAGTCCTAGAGCATAAATCTGCCATCCGCACAAACAAAAGCAATGCGCCCTTAATAGAACACTTCAAACAGGAGAATCACACTTGTGATGACCTACGCTGGTTCGTTCTAGAGAAGATAAGAACTACCAGACGAGGCGGAGACACTGACAAATTGAGAAAAACCAGGGAACAGTGGTATTTCTGTTTCTTGAATACCATCCTCAAAGGTTTAAATACCAGGGAGGACTGGACAAAATGTATCTAGATTGCCCGAGTTTATAAGCCCATAGTTGCCACCCTGTCCTTATAACTCTACACGCTAATCACCATATACATATCTAGAGACATTCCCTCTTTAAAATGGCACTTAACTTTAGTTAGATGAATCTTATTCCTGGTCACCTGTGCTCAATATCCATTAACTATCACTATGCCACGTACCAGCGTCCATCCCCAAGTAAACATGCAAGATATCATAAGTACACAAGAGTCATCATACTATCGCCTGAGCTATTTTTCTCCCATGAATTATCAAACTCTAAACCAACTTCACTCCATTTAAGAGTATTAGAAGATAGCTGACTAAAGACTATGACACTCGCCCTGTAGAATTTCCATAGCCTGATCACGCACGGACTCACGCAATCTCTAGACTCCAACACCCTTATATAGGTCCCAAACTAGGCACATACAACTGTATGGCCATAACCATACAACATATACTGATAGAGGAAGTCTTACATAGTCTAGAAACATATCCACGGTGAATGCAGAAACATCCGCGAGAATAAAACAATCAGAAAAATAAAACAGGTTGCCTTTAGGACCTCCACATACACTTTTTCCCTGTGATAAGACCCACCTCTCTGTCATATGACCCAATTCTTTTGACACTCTGCCCTAAGCCAATCAGATAACACCATTAAGAATCCCACCAATAGTGACGCAACAACTCAAGCCCTAGTATGCTAATCTAGAGGCTTCGACTAGGATCAACCCGATTGGGTAATTTTCGGACGAATCAGACACGAGATGGAGTATTTAAGGACGGCGCTCTCTGTCACCGGGCCTTTCCCGCAGAACCAGAGAAGCAGGCAGTCCATCGTAAAACAACAGGTAAGCGCCAGCATTAGGATAGGAGAATAGACTACAACGGTGATTGAACCAAACAGGGTTTCTCTAACCTTCAGACCCTTTTTTCTCTCCCTCTCTGACTCTTAGAACCACATAACACGAGGACATGGTGCTAATGCCTCTGGTTCTACAATTTTAATATTGAATATACCCAGAGAAGTGAGCAGTCCTTAGCGGAACATTAGGTAAGCGTATATAATTCGATGGCCACTCAGACCAGCAACTCCCCAATAACATTGTTTCCAACTGACCCACATTTGATCTTTATATACTTTGTTTAGAGAAACGGAATCTAATCCTGCAAGGACAAGACTTAGGCGCCTCTGGATTTTAACTATGTAAAGACGACCAGTAGTACAGATTTTAGGCACAACAACTCTGAACTCATCATATGCCTAGGTACCTTACTTACAGGTATGTCCAACCTCTGTCTATAATACCTATATAATCTTTAGTAAAAACGAGATTGAAAAACCACTACTTATATCAGTGTAAAGCTTGTCACATATTTGTGATTTACAGGAGTATGAAATTGGATATATTATCCAGAGAAACAACTCAACAGAATTGGCTTTCAGAAATTGAATAGTATAGAAATATAACTTAAACACACGGACTTCAAGGTAAATCCCCCCTTTTGGTTATATACAATTGAGACAATAGATCTGAGTGTTTTAGACTTGTCAATCTGGTATATACCTTCATCTGTCAAAATTCGTGACAAACCTTCCTTCCCACCTCCCCAAAAAACTAGACCGAGGTAGAGACTTCTTTAGCTCAGTGGCGAGGATAAACAGCCCCCCTTATAGACAACTGGCTAAAGAAACTATAAACAATCAAACACCAGGCCACCCACTAGAGGGATCTGAGAACAAAGCAGACGGTCAAAAAAGTGTGAATAGTCACCCTGTAAGGAATTGTGAACTAAGTTGACTTTTGCACACATATGCATGCATGTATTAGGAGGGTAGATCTACGGATCAAAACATGGCAAGAGCATTTGCAAAAGCTCTTCAAATTGTTCTTTCATCTTAAATTGCTTTCAGTTTAGAATGTTTCACCGAGAGCAGCAAGCCTGGTTACATAGAAGTTACTACAACAGTCTATCATCTACATGTATAGCTTTGTAACAGTTGTCAAAAGTCAAGCATTTAACTGTATTATGTATGACAAATGTTTAAGATTATGCACTCATCAAACCTTATTGTATGTTCACTCCTCTAGGGCAATTATATAGACCCCTACACCACGACAGAAACCAAAAGGTGTCTTGATAAAGGTGGACAGTAATTTGGAAAACCACCGAAACGCGTCGACGCTACACACAGTATAATTCAGGATCTCGACATCTTCGCTGATATATTGTATCATAGTACATATAGCTTAGGTGTATACAATAGAGCCCGAATATACAATAAGTATTGTACAAATTTTATGTCTTACTGTTTTTTCTGTCTTTGTGATTCAATCTTGCTGGCCGAAATTGAAACATCCCTTTTATTGTCTTATTTTTGCTGAGTGGACTCCAATCTTTGGGACCACTCTCCTTTTAACATTTGTATGATTCAATAAATTGTAAGAATTCTTCATATATATTTGTATTGTGGTATTGTTTTTCCCTTGACCCCTTTTTGGCTTCTCCTAATCATTCTCATTCAGGGGAATATCTTCAGTTCACTGGTTAGACAACCCTATTTCCCTTGATGTTTAGTTAAGGGGTACCTCTCATATTTACCCCCATCAACAAACAATACAAAGTCTGGCTCTTCTAAGGGGACGTCAATTATGTCAGGTCTGGGCTTTGTACACATGTCTGTCACATCCAAACAATCATGATCAACTTCCTCTTTCACTTCTTCACAATAGGAATCGGGTAACAAGGTTGCTGGATTCATCATGGTGTATCTTGTCACACTTACATTCTCAGCACCCAATATTACTCTTTCATACTTAGTCAGACGATTACGGGTCAAATGTTGAGTATGAGTTCTTGTTAAAAGGATTTCGACAGAATGTGGCACATACACCTTTATAGGATGTCCCATGGCAATTGATTCACTCGGTTCCAGACTCACACAAGTAGCAGCTACTGTTTTTAAGCAGCCAGCTAATGCCGCAGCCACTGGATCCAAAGTAACAAAAAAGTATGCTACAGGACGTCGGGACAATCCGTGTCGCTGTGTTAACACTGAAAGCGCACAACCTTCCCTTTCACAACAGAACAAAGCAAACTCTTTCGTATAATCTGGCATTCCCAATGCTGTTACTTGACACTAGCAACTTCTAATTTTTCTGAATGCTTCTTCACTTTCATTATCCCACTCAATTGGATCCATCACATCCTTTCATGTCAACATTATTAAAAGTTTTGCAATCAGTGAGAATCCACTGATCAATTGATGACAGTATCTAACCACTCCTAAAAACATTTGTACTTCTTTCTTAGTTTTGGGCAGACTCATTTGTGTTCCTTCTGACGTCATTTTTCTGACTCCTCTTTCTATCTTGTATCCTAAATATTGAACTTCTTTTTGGCAAAACTGTAATTTTTCTGGTGACACCTGTGTCCACCTTCTGCTAAATGTAATGTAATGTAATTAAGCATTTATAACGCGCAGCAATCGCTCCAAGGAGCATCTAGGCGCCCTATAAAGATCCAGAGATGTAGGAAACAGGTGGGTGGTAGGTGAAGACTCATCCCACTGTTACACTAGGGCTCTAGCGCAAGTGTCCTGTAGCTTAAAAACCCAGGTTTTAAGACCCTTTCTGAAGTCTTTTTCCTTGTCTAATGCACGTAGAGAAGGGGGGAGAGTATTCCAAGCTTTAGCTCCAAGTACTGGGAGTGATTTGCCGCCTCTCGTGCTAAGTCTGACAGTGGGGACCGACAACAGGTTAGCACTGGACGATCGCAGATTGCGTGTGGGGTGGTATCTAGCAAATTTCCTCTGTAAATATTTTGGTCCTAGGGCGTGGATGGCTCTAAAGGTAATTATCAGTATTTTGAAAAGGACCCTCTTGGTTATTGGTAACCAATGCAGTATATTTAGTGCCGATGTTGCAGAGGATTTCTTAGGCCATTTGAGAACTAGCCAGGCTGCTGCATTTTGCACCATTTGAAGCTTATGGGTGGTATTTTTAGTAGTTCCTGCATATAGACTATTGCAATAGTCTAACCTCGATGTTACTAAGGCAACTGTTACAGTTTTTCTGGCCTCCAATGGAAGTAGGTCAAAAAACTTCCTGAGTCCTTTGATGATAGCAAAGCAGGTCCCTGCAACCTTCAGGGCTTGCTGCTTAAAAGACAGATTGCTGTCGAACGTAATCCCTAGGTTCCGTGCTGACTCAGTTGTGTGAGGCGGAAATTCAGCCTTTTCCGGCTAAAGCTATTGTGTCCATGACACAAGCTTCTCGTGTCTTTGATGCCACTAATAGGTCATCAATGTACTGAACCAATACCGAATTTCCTGGCATAACCAAAGTATTCAAAAAAATATATCAGAATTTGATTGAAAATCGAGGGACTCTCTGTGTATTCCCTTGAGGAACTCGGCACCATGCCAAAACACAGTCTCTGAACCAGAACGCAAAAAGATATTGGCTATCCGGATGCAATGGAATCGAAAAGAACGCTTGGCACAAATCAATCACGGTGTACCAATGGGCATCCCACGGTATCTGATAAAGAATCACTGCTGGGTTTGGTACTACTGGACAACAGGGTACTACTATTTTATTATTTTTCCTCAAATCTTGACCTGTTGTATATTTTCCACTAGGCGTTTTAAGTCCCATGATTGGCGAATTACAAAGACTGCCCAATATTTCTTTTTGAATAACCTGTTCAATCATTTGATCAATTACTGAGGCAACTCCTGCCTTTACTTCAGGACTCATTATGTATTGGGCTGTGTTTGGATATATCGAACCTTCTTTTACCACGATTTTAACTGGGTCCACCTTTGCCATTAGACTAATTTCTTTTCCTGTGAAATCCCACACATCTGACCTCACTGTGGTTTTCAATTCATCAGTTAAATCGTTTTCAGTAAGAAGTGAAAACATCTCATCCACTTCTGTTCCTTGTTTTGCTAACATCATTTTGAAAGCAACATCTTCATCAGGTGTTTGGAAAGCAACACCATCAGGCGTACAGAAGAGTGTACAGTTCATCTTACATAGCAAGTCCCTACCTAACAGGTTCACAGGACTTGAATCACATACCACAAATCGATGCATGTCTCTGAAATTACCAATGTTTACTTCTATTGGTTTTGTGACTGGGGTCCATATTTGCTTATTTGAGACTCCTACAACTTGGATAGTTTCTCCCAAGAGGGGTAAGTTTGGAATTTCTGCTGCTCTCACAGTAGAACACTAGAAAAGTGATATAATTTCCTTCAACCTTTCCATCAACAAATGGACCTGACTGCTCTACCGCCAAAGATGCCCCAGGGCACGCACTCTTCCTCCCACCTCAGGCACTGTCATTGGGACATCTCTGAATCACTCTCATTACTTTGCATCCAATATTGTAGAACCGTTGGTGTATTTTTACCACTTTCTAACATGAAATCTGGTGTTCCCACTGTATCTCTGCACCTGATCGCTCACATTGTTGGGCATAGGGGCTTGTGGCACCAGCAACTGAGGAGTAACTACCTGTTGCTGTTGTTGTTGTCTCACAACCACCTCATTCTGCATCTGTGGATTCAAAATGTGATTTACCCCATTATTCTGTTGAATATTTCTACACTCAATCTTCCAATGTCCAAGCTTTCTGCATCCATGACAAGGATATTTATTGTTTGCTTCATCTCTACTCATTCGTCCTTTTCCCCTATTTCCATTTGATACCTGACTATTCAGATTTTGCCCATTCATCTGGTTATCATTTTGAGAACCAGAAGTTGCCTCTTGGTGTTCTGCCAACTTCACTTGTTCCCACATCATTTTCTCTTTTAATCTTTTGTGCTTTGCATCAATGTCATCACAACAATACTTCGCATACTTCAAAATGTCGTCAATCGGCTTACTTTGCCAGCAAAGCATATGCTGCTGAACCATCTGACTAATTTCTGATCTTAATCCATACACAAACCTATATACAAAATGTCCCATATCTTTGTCACCAATGTTCTCAAATCCACTATATTGCTTAAACACCTGTAGCAACCTTTCGTAGTATGCATGTACTGACTCCTTGGGTTCTTGAGTTGTTCTGTCTATCTTAACCCAATCTTTAGGGGTAATATTCCCTTTTAGAAAGGTAATCACTTGAATATATTTCTTCATTACTTCCTCTGAAGGTGCCCCTGTCTTTGCGTCTCTAGGATACTCTTCAGTTGGCCAATAAACTGTAATTTAACATTCTGTCCACAAATCAGTGGGTACCAGTAAATCAAACAGGCCATCCAAATCTTTCAACAAAACTTTTGAAACCTTTATAAATCTCTCTACCTGCTTATACCATTCAATTGGTTTCTCTCTCAATCTAGGGAAGTCATTCGTAAAGGACAAAATATCCTGTCTACTCCATGGAACAAGAACATATCCACCACCAGGAACTTCTCTCATCGGACACATTCTTTTAGCCTTTTCTGCTTCCCTTAACGGGAATGTAGATACTTCTTTTGTAGCTGCTTTACCTTTCTTTTTTGCCCATCTACATCTCCATCGATCTACGTCTCCCCATTGTTTCAAAATGTGCATTAATTCTTTTATTTGCACTCTCCTTCCTCACACATTCAAACTTTCAAAATCCTTCTCAGTAAATTCTGATCTATGGGGTTTTTGTAATATTTTAGATCTTTCAACATCTATTCCAAATTCTAAAGCCGCTTCCACTATCTTCTCGTGAAGATTCTGTGTTCTCCAAGTTATACATTTGCACAAAGACAACAATTCTTCATCTCCATATGTAGCTAATCTGTCTGGACTTATCGTACCAATAATCATTTCTTCAAAATCCACTCTCAACTTGCTTACATCTATAGTTTTTGGTTGAGACGGGGTCCCGGTAGATCTATACAAAAATGATACCGACTTATGGGCCCCGATCCTGGCTAGAGTTTTTAATTTTACTTTTCAGAATGGTCCTCTGCCATCATGGCGCGAATCATTGATAGTTCCAATATTTAAACAAGCATTTGCAATGCATAAGGTCTCGCATTAGGAAAGTTTGAGCTATTGGTATTGTAAATGACACATTTTTTATATATGTGTTGGTTTTGAAAATAGCAAAAATAATAGCTTTGTCATTTACAATGCCAATAGTTATAACTTGTGACACCTATAGCATTTGTAATGCAATATGTGTTGTATTCACGTGACTTAGATGTATTGATATTACAAATAACAATGGCTTTGAATTTTTTAAATAATTAATACTTAAATAAAAGTTTTGTAATTTATAATAGCAATAGCTTAAACTTTTGAAAATAACTTTTGTGAAGAATATGTTCAGTGTATTTTATTGTGACGAAAATCCAAGAACAGAAGTGAAATACTAACCTCTTTTTGTGACATTTGTAATAAAGCTTGAAACATTGAGAGATCATATTTGACCCAGTTGTTGTTGAATGGTTGCACAGATTGATGCTGTGGTGGCGCTGAGTGATGTTGTGGTAGCGACTAGTGATGCTGTGGCATTCAATGATCCTGTGGTAGCGCATAGTGATGTTGTTGTGCCCCTTAGTGATGCTGTGGTTGTGCTGAGTGATGCTGTGGTGATGCGATAGATAGAGTGAGTGGGATAGATGGATAGAGTGAGGGCGATAGATAGATAGAGGGAGGGCGATAGATAGGAGTGAGGGCGATAGATAGATAGAGGGAGGGCGATAGATAGGAGTGAGGGCGATAGATAGATAGAGGGAGGGCGATAGATAGGAGTGAGGGCGATAGATAGATAGAGGGAGGGCGATAGATAGGAGTGAGGGCGATAGATAGATAGAGGGAGGGCGATAGATAGGAGTGAGGGCGATAGATAGCTAGACAGATAGATAGAGTGATGGCGATCAGTACCTAAATAAATAGATAGAGTGATGGCGATCAGTATCTAAATAAATAGATAGAGTGATGGCGATCAGTATCTAAATAAATAGATAGAGTGATGGCGATCAGTATCTAAATAAATAGATAGAATGAGGGCGATAGATAGATAGATAGAGTGAGGGCGATAGGTAGATAGATAGAGTGAGGGCGATAGATAGATAGCGTGAGGGTGTTAGATAGAGTGAGGGTGTTAGATAGAGTGAGGGTGTTAGATAGAGTGAGGGTGTTAGATAGAGTGAGGGTGTTAGATAGAGTGAGGGTGTTAGATAGAGTGAGGCCGATAGATAGAGTGAGGGCGATAGATAGATAGTGTGAGGGCGATAGATAGATAGTGTGAGGGCAATAGCAAGATAGATAGAGTGAGGGCAATAGCAAGATAGAGTGAGGGCGATAGATAGAGTGAGGGCGATAGAGTGAGGGCAATAGCAAGATAGAGTGAGGGCGATAGATAGAGTGAGGGCGATAGATAGAGTGAGGGCGATAGATAGAGTGAGGGCGATAGATAGAGTGAGGGCGATAGATAGAGTGAGGGCGATAGATAGAGTGAGGGCGATAGATAGAGTGAGGGCGATAGATAGATAGTGAGGGCAATAGCAAGATAGATAGAGTGAGGGCAATAGCAAGATAGAGTGAGGGCGATAGATAGAGTGAGGGCGATAGATAGAGTGAGGGCGATAGATAGAGTGAGGGCGATAGATAGAGTGAGGGCGATAGATAGAGTGAGGGCGATAGATAGAGTGAGGGCGATAGATAGAGTGAGGGCGATAGATAGATAGTGAGGGCAATAGCAAGATAGATAGAGTGAGGGCAATAGCAAGATAGAGTGAGGGCGATAGATAGAGTGAGGGCGATAGATAGAGTGAGGGCGATAGATAGAGTGAGGGCGATAGATAGAGTGAGGGCGATAGATAGAGTGAGGGCGATAGATAGAGTGAGGCCGATAGATAGAGTGAGGCCGATAGATAGAGTGAGGCCGATAGATAGAGTGAGGCCGATAGATAGAGTGAGGCCGATAGATAGAGTGAGGCCGATAGATAGAGTGAGGCCGATAGATAGAGTGAGGGCGATAGATAGAGTGAGGGCAATAGCAAGATAGAGTGAGGGCGATAGATAGAGTGAGGGCGATAGATAGAGTGAGGGCGATAGATAGAGTGAGGGCGATAGATAGAGTGAGGGCGATAGATAGAGTGAGGGCGATAGATAGAGTGAGGGCGATAGATAGATAGTGAGGGCAATAGCAAGATAGATAGAGTGAGGGCAATAGCAAGATAGAGTGAGGGCGATAGATAGAGTGAGGGCGATAGATAGAGTGAGGGCGATAGATAGAGTGAGAGCGATAGATAGAGTGAGGGCGATAGATAGAGTGAGGGCGATAGATAGAGTGAGGGCGATAGATAGAGTGAGGGCGATAGATAGAGTGAGGGCGATAGATAGAGTGAGGGCGATAGATAGAGTGAGGGCGATAGATAGAGTGAGGCCGATAGATAGAGTGAGGGCGATAGATAGAGTGAGGGCAATAGCAAGATAGAGTGAGGGCGATAGATAGAGTGAGGGCGATAGATAGAGTGAGGGCGATAGATAGAGTGAGGGCGATAGATAGATAGTGAGGGCAATAGCAAGATAGATAGAGTGAGGGCAATAGCAAGATAGAGTGAGGGCGATAGATAGAGTGAGGGCGATAGATAGAGTGAGGGCGATAGATAGAGTGAGGGCGATAGATAGAGTGAGGGCGATAGATAGAGTGAGGGCGATAGATAGAGTGAGGGCGATAGATAGAGTGAGGGCGATAGATAGAGTGAGGGCGATAGATAGAGTGAGGGCGATAGAGTGAGGGCGATAGATAGAGTGAGGCCGATAGATAGAGTGAGGCCGATAGATAGAGTGAGGCCGATAGATAGAGTGAGGCCGATAGATAGAGTGAGGCCGATAAAGTGAGGCCGATAGATTGATAGATTGATAGATAGAGTGAGGGCGATAGATAGAGTGAGGGCGATAGATAGATAGAGTGAGGGCGATAGATAGATAGAGTGAGGGCGATAGATAGATAGAGTGAGGGCGATAGATAGAGTGAGGGCGATAGATAGATAGAGTGAGGGCGATAGATAGATAGAGTGAGGGCGATAGATAGATAGAGTGAGGGCGATAGATAGAGTGAGGGCGATAGATAGAGTGAGGGCGATAGATAGAGTGAGGGCTATAGATAGAGTGAGGGCGATAGATAGAGTGAGGGCGATA
The DNA here is from genome assembly GCF_964261635.1 of Lissotriton helveticus. Classification (NCBI taxonomy): domain Eukaryota; kingdom Metazoa; phylum Chordata; class Amphibia; order Caudata; family Salamandridae; genus Lissotriton; species Lissotriton helveticus. The sequence goes on from NC_136065.1 coordinate 1,740,217,260, forward strand.
GATAGTGTGAGGGCGATAGAGTGAAGGCGATTAGATAGATAGAGTGAGGGCGATAGATAGACAGATAGAGTGAGGGCGATAGATAGATAGACAGATAGAGTGAGGGCGATAGATAGATAGATAGTTGTGTGTGGTTGTGGTTGTGTGTGCGTGGTTGTGTGTGTGTGGTGTGTGTTATGCTTTGTTTTGCTATGTTTTGTTATGCTATGCTATGTTTTGTTGTGTTTGGTATGCTATGCTATGCTAGGCTATGATATGTTTTGTTTTGTTATGCTATGTTTTGTTTTGTTATGCTGTGTTTTGTTAAGCTATGCTGTGTTTTGTTATGTTATGCTATGTTTTGTTGTGTTTTGTTAAGCTATGCTAGGTTAGGCTATGCTATGCTTGGTTAGGCTATTCTATGCTTGGTTAGGCTATGCTCTATGCTTGGTTAGGCTATGCTCTATGCTTGGTTAGGCTATGCTCTATGCTTGGTTAGGCTATGCTCTATGCTTGGTTAGGCTATGCTCTATGCTTGGTTAGGCTATGCTCTATGCTTGGTTAGGCTATGCTCTATGCTTGGTTAGGCTATGCTCTATGCTTGGTTAGGCTATGCTCTATGCTTGGTTAGGCTATGCTCTATGCTTGGTTAGGCTATGCTCTATGCTTGGTTAGGCTATGCTCTGTGCTTGGTTAGGCTATGCTCTGTGCTTGGTTAGGTTATGCTCTGTACTTGGTTAGGTTATGCTCTGTGCTTGGTTAGGTTATGCTCTATGCTTGGTTAGGTTATGCTCTATGCTTGGTTAGGTTATGCTCTATGCTTGGTTAGGTTAGGTTATGCGCTATGCTTGGTTAGGTTAGGTTATGCGCTATGCTTGGTTAGGTTATGCGCTATGCTTGGTTAGGTTAGATTATGCGCTATGCTTGGTTAGGTTAGGTTATGCGCTATGCTTGGTTAGGTTAGGTTATGCGCTATGCTTGGTTAGGTTAGGTTATGCGCTATGCTTGGTTAGGTTATGCGCTATGCGCTATGTTATGCGCTATGCGCTATGGTATACGCTATGTTATGCGCTATGTTATGCGCTATGCGCTATGTTATGCGCTATGCGCTATGTTATGCGCTATGTTTACCGACGCTCCCAAATTGAATGGCAACAGGGTGCCTGCAAAAATGTTTGCAGATGACACCCTGCTGCTATCTAAAACCCCTATGGGGATACAGAGGATCCTCGACTCATTTGTGACCTTCTGCACTGACAGGGGGTTGGAAATTAACGCGACCAAAACAAAGTTCATGGTTTTGAACCCGAGCCAAAAACTGCGGCCGAACCCGATTCTAGGAGCAGTACGGCTCGAGAGAGTATCCACCTTTGAATATCTTGGTGTGACTCTTAACGAAACCATGTCCTGGGGATCCCATCAGAATAGGGCAAACCTTAAATTGACACAAACTACCGGGGGTATTGCCCGGATGATGATTGGTTCTTCATACCGCCCGCTGGGGCCACTAATCCAGATATATATGGCCCAGGCCAGGGGAGCGACATTGTACGGGGCTGAACTTTGGGGACACACATCATGCCGCAGTCTGTCACTAACAGAGAATAATTTTATTAGGCAGATAGCGGCACTCCCGCCCAGCACCCCGCTCCTTCCCCTAAGGCTTGACCTAGGTCTACGACCAATAGCCGAAGAAATAGGTCTGAGACCCATAGCCTTCTGGCGCAGGCTGTGGAGTAATAACAATCTTGCTGCCTACAGGGCAGAGTTGCTGGAATTATTGACCCATCCAAAAGCGCTCCGCATCCCGTGGATAAAACACATCCAAAACATTTGCATGGAACTAGGGCTATCCGACTTATGGTATGATCCAGCCAGCGCCGCAATAAATATCTCCAAAAGATCTCTGGCTAATGCATACTTTGAACAAAAACGAGCAAAGGCCTTAGACAGCCAGGCCAAAGGGTCACTATCATCGGCATTTGTACAAAGCAAGGACCTATATAGGTTTGAGGGGGTCCTGGATGCCATTTCCCCAGTGTTGGCCAGAAAGCTCTTCCTCCAATGGAGATACGGTACGCTGCCATTTCGATCATTTACTAGCTCCTGGTCGTCACCCCCTTCCACTAAGCAGTGTCCGGCCTGTGATGCCACGGAGGAAACTGATCTACATGTGGCTTTTTTCTGTCCAGCCTATAAGGTTGCAAGGAAATATTGGCTGTTGCCACTGATAAGAAATATGGGCTGCAGGGAATATGCACCAATGTACAGGATTTTAAAATCTGATGTTTCAGGCCCAATTGTGTTTGCTCTGGCTAAATACCTTACTAATGTCTGGCATACTCGCAATCGCATTTTAAAGACCCTGGTTTCCCCCTAATTTTAAGACTCATAGCTTTTAATGCATTTTAGTATATTATTCCAATGTTTTATATTGTAAATGCATTGATTCTTATTTTGTACATGTGTATTGTGTATCTTTTATGGCCAAATGGCCGAAATAAAGATTGGAAGAAGATATGCGCTATGTTATGCGCTATGTTATGCGCTATGCGATGCGCTATGTTATGCGCTATGCGCTATGTTATGCGCTATGCTTTGTTATGCGCTATGCTATGCGCTATGCTATGCGCTACGCTATGCGCTATGTTATGCGCTATGTTATGCGCTATGTTATGCGCTATGCTATGCGCTATGTTATGCGCTATGTTATGCGCTATGCTATGCGCTATGTGCTATGTTATGCGCTATGTTATGCGCTATGTTATGCGCTATGTTATGCGCTATGCGCTATGTTATGCGCTATGCGCTATGTTATGCGCTATGCGCTATGTTATGCGCTATGTTGTGCGCTATGTTGTGCGCTATGTTATGCGCTAGGTTATGCGCTATGCTATGCGCTATGTTATGCGCTATGTTATGTGCTATGCGCTGCGCTATGTTATGCGCTATGTTATGTTATGCGCTATGTTATGCGCTATGCGCAATGTTATGCGCTATGCGCTATGTTATGCGATATGCGCTATGTTATGCGCTATGTTATGCGCTATGCGCTATGTTATGCGCTATGCTATGCGCTATGTTATGCACTATGTTATGCGCTATGTTATGCGCTATGCGCTATGTTGTGCGCTATGTTATGCACTATGTTATGCGCTATGCTATGCGCTATGTTATGCGCTATGCGCTATGTTATGCGCTATGTTATGCGCTATGCGCTATGCGCTATGTTATGCGCTATGCACTATGTTATGCGCTTTGTTATGCGCTATGTTATGCGCTATGCTATGCGCGATGTTATGCGCTATGTTATGCGCTATGTTGTGCGCTATGTTGTGCGCTATGTTATGCGCTATGTTGTGCGCTATGTTATGCGCTATGTTATGCGCTATGCGCTATGCTATGCGCTATGTTATGCGCTATGCTATGCGCTATGCTATGCGCTATGCTATGCGCTATGTTATGCGCTATGTTATGTGCTATGCGCTGCGCTATGTTATGCGCTATGTTATGCGCTATGCGCTATGTTATGCGCTATGTTATGCGCTATGTTATGCGCTATGCGCTATGTTATGCGCTATGTTATGTGCTATGCGCTATGTTATGCGCTATGCGTTGTTATGCGCTATGTTATGCGCTATGTTGTGCGCTATGTTATGCGCTATGTTATGCACTATGCTATGCGCTATGTTATGCACTATGTTATGCACTATGTTATGCACTATGCTATGCGCTATGTTATGCGCTATGTTATGCGCTATGTTATGCGCTATGTTATGCGCTATGCACTATGTTATGCGCTATGCGCTATGTGTTGCGCTATGTTATGCGCTATGCGCTATGCTATGCGCTATGTTATGCGCTATGTTATGCGCTATGCTATGTGCTATGCTATGCGCTATGCTATGCACTATGTTATGCGCTATGCTATGCGCTATGCGCTGCGCTATGTTATGCGCTATGTTATGCGCTATGTTATGCGCTATGCTATGCGCTATGCGCTGCGCTATGTTATGCGCTATGTTATGCGCTATGCTATGTGCTATGTGCTATGTTATGCGCTATGCTATGCGCTATGTTATGCGCTATGTTATGCGCTATGTTATGCGCTATGTTATGCGCTATGCTATGCGCTATGTTATGCGCTATGTTATGCGCTATGTGCTATGTTATGCGCTATGCTATGCGCTATGTTATGCGCTATGCTATGCGCTATGTTATGCGCTATGTTATGCGCTATGCTATGCGCTATGTTATGCGCTATGTTATGCACTATGCGCTATGTTATGCGCTATGCTATGCGCTATGTTATGCGCTATGCGCTATGTTATGCGCTATGATATGCGCTATGTTATGCGCTATGTTATGCGCTATGTTATGCGCTATGTTATGCGCTATGTTATGCGCTATGTTATGCGCTATGTTATGCGCTATGTTATGCGCTATGCGCTATGTTATGCGCTATGCTATGCGCTGCGCTATGTTATGCGCTATGCTATGCGCTGCGCTATGTTATGCGCTATGCAATGCGCTATGCAATGCGCTGTTATGCGCTATGTTATGCGCTATGTTATGCGCTATGTTATGCACTATGTTATGCGCTATGTTATGCGCTATGTTATGCACTATGTTATGCGCTATGTTGTGCGCTGTTATGCGCTATGTTGTGCGCTATGTTATGCGCTATGTTATGCGCTATGCTATGCGCTATGCTATGCGCTATGCGCTATGTTATGCGCTGTGTTATGCGCTATGTTATGCGCTTTGTTATGCGCTATGTTATGCGCTATGCTATGCGCGATGTTATGCGCTATGTTATGCGCTATGTTATGCGCTATGTTATGCGCTATGTTATGCGCTATGCGCTATGTTGTGCGCTATGTTATGCGCTATGTTATGCGCTATGCGCTATGTTGTGCGCTGTTATGCGCTATGTTATGCGCTATTCGCTATGCTATGCGCTATGTTATGCGCTATGTTATGCGCTATGTTATGCGCTATGTTATGTGCTATGCGCTGCGCTATGTTATGCGCTATGCGCTATGTTATGCGCTATGCGCTATGTTATGCGCTATGTCATGCGCTATGCTATGTGCTATGCTATGCGCTATGCTATGCGCTATGCTATGCGCTATGCTATGCGCTATATGCTGTGCTATGTTATGCGCTATGTTATGCGCTATGTTATGCACTATGCTATGCGCTATGTTATGCGCTATGTTATGCGCTATGCTATGCGCTATGTGCTATGTTATGCGCTATGCTATGCGCTATGTTATGCGCTATGCTATACGCTATGCGCTATGTTATGCACTATGTTATGCGCTATGTTATGCGCTATGCTATGCGCTATGCTATGCGCTATGCGCTATGTTATGCGCTGTGCTATGCGCTATGTTATGCGCTATGTTATGCGCTTTGTTATGCGCTATGCTATGCGCGATGTTATGCGCTATGTTATGCGCTATGTTATGCGCTATGTTATGCGCTATGCGCTATGTTGTGCGCTATGTTATGCGCTATGTTATGCGCTATGCGCTATGTTGTGCGCTGTTATGCGCTATGTTATGCGCTATTCGCTATGCTATGCGCTATGTTATGCGCTATGTTATGCGCTATGTTATGCGCTATGTTATGTGCTATGCGCTGCGCTATGTTATGCGCTATGCGCTATGTTATGCGCTATGCGCTATGTTATGCGCTATGTCATGCGCTATGCTATGTGCTATGCTATGCGCTATGCTATGCGCTATGCTATGCGCTATGCTATGCGCTATGCGCTGTGCTATGTTATGCGCTATGTTATGCGCTATGTTATGCGCTATGATATGCGCTATGATATGCGCTATGTTATGCGCTATGCTATGCGCTATGCGCTATGTTATGCGCTATGCGCTATGTTATGCGCTATGCGCTATGTTATGCGCTATGTTATGCGCTATGTTATGCGCTATGTTATGCGCTATGCGCTGCGCTATGTTATGCGCTATGCTATACGCTATGCAATGCGCTATGCAATGCGCTATGTTATGCGCTATGTTATGCGCTATGCTATGCGCTATGTTATGCGCTATGTTATGCGCTATGTTATGCGCTATGCTATGCGCTATGCTATGCGCTATGTTCTGCGCTATGCGCTATGTTATGCGCTATGTTATGCGCTATGCGCTATGTGTTGCGCTATGTTATGCGCTATGCGCTATGTTATGCGCTATGTTATGCTGTGTTTTGCTATCCTATGCTTTGCTGTGTTTTGCTATCCTATGCTTTGCTGTGTTTTGCTATCCTATGCTTTGCTGTGTTTTGCTATCCTATGCTTTGCTGTGTTTTGCTATCCTATGCTTTGCTGTGTTATGCTTTGTTGTGTTTTGTTATGCTATGTTTTGTTGTTTTACTATGATATGCTATGCTTTGCTATGCTATGTTTTGTTTTGCTATCCTATGCTTTGTTTTGCTATGTTTTGTTGTGTTATGTTATGCTATGCTATGCTATGTTTTGTTTTGTTATGCTATTCTATGTTTTGCTATGCTATACTATTCTATATTTTGCTATGCTATGTTTTAAGTTATGTTATGCTATGTTTTGCTATGCTATCCTATGCTTTGTTTTGCTATGTTTTGTTATGTTCTGCTGTTTTGTTGTGTTATGTTATGCTATGCTATGGTTTGTTTTACTATGCTATGTTTTGTTTTGCTATTCTTTGTTATGTTATGCTATGGTTTGTTTTGTTATGCTATTCTATGTTATGCTATGGTTTGTTTTGTTATGCTATTCTATGTTTTGCTGTGTTATGCTATGTTTTGTTATGTTCTGCTGTTTTGTTATGCTATGTTTTGTTATGCTATGATTTGTTATGCTATGATTTGTTATGCTATGGTTTGTTCTGCTATGGTTTGTTGTGTTATGTTATGCTATGTTTTGTTGTTTTACTATGATATGCTATGTTTTGCTTTGCTATGTTTTGTTTTGCTATCCTATGCTTTGCTATGTTTTGTTATGATCTGCTGTTTTGTTCTGCTGTTTTGTTGTGTTATGTTATGCTATGCTTTGTTTTACTATGATATGTTTTGTTTTGCTATTCTTTGTTATGTTATGCTATGGTTTGTTTTGTTTTACTATGCTATGTTTTGTTTTGCTATTCTTTGTTATGTTATGCTATGGTTTGTTTTGTTATGCTATTCTGTGTTTTGCTGTGTTATGCTATGTTTTGCTATGCTATGTTTTGTTATGCTATGTTTTGTTATGCTATGTTTTGTTATGCTATGATTTGTTATGCTATGTTTTGTTATGCTATGTTTTGTTCTGCTATGTTTTGTTGTGTTATGTTATGCTATGTTTTGTTGTTTTACTATGATATGCTTTATTTTGCTATGCTTTGTTTTGTTATGCTATGGTGTTTTGTTATGCTATGCTTTGTTGTGTTTTGCTATGCTATGTGTTGTTGTGTTTTGCTATCCTATGCTTTGTTTTGTTATGCTGTGCTTTTGCTATCCTATGCTTTTGTTTGTTATGCTATGCTATGCTGTGTTTCGTTATGCTATGCTATGTTTTGTTATGCTATGCTGGTAAGGGTATGTGAGGGGGTGTGTGTGAGTGTGTGTGAGGGTGAGTGAGGGGGTGAGGGAGGGTGAGGGGGTGTGAGGGTGAGGGGGTGTGAGGGTGAGGGTGTGTGAGGGTGAGGGGGTGTGAGGGTGAGGGAGGGTGAGGGTGAGGGAGGGTGAGGGTGAGGGGGTGTGAGGGTGAGGGTGTGAGAGTGCGTGAGGGTGAGTGAGGGTGTGTGAGGGTGGGTGAGGGTGTGTGAGGGTATGTGAGGGGTGTGAGGGTGAGAGTGTGTGAGGGTGAGTGTGTGAGGGTGAGTGTGTGAGGGTGAGTGTGTGAGGGTGAGAGTGTGTGAGGGTGAGGGGGGGTGAGGGGGTGTGAGGGGTGTGAGGGTGAGGGGTGTGAGGGTGAGGGGGGTGAGGGGTGTGAGGGTGAGGAGGGTGAGGGGTGTGAGGGGTGTGAGGGGGTGTGAGGGTGAGGCAGTGTGAGGGTGAGGGGGTGTGAGGGTGAGGGGGTGTGAGGGTGAGGGGGTGAGTGAGGGTGAGGGGGTGTGAAGGTGAGGGGGTGTGAGGGTGTGAGGGGGTGTGAGGGGGTGTGAGGGTGAGAGGGTGAGTGAGGGTGTGTGAGTGAGGTGGTGTGAGGGTGAGGAGGTGTGTGAGGGGTCAGGGGGTGTGAGGGGGTGAGGGCGAGTGAGGGGGGTGAGGGCATGAGGATGAGTGTCTCCAATGAATGTCGCAGCTTCGCCTTCTTTGAAAATGTTCAGTGCTGCAAATAGAGCATGCCGCCCTAATTATCACAACATGAGGCCCCAAAGTGATAATAATCACAGCATGCAGAGAGGCGCCCCACGCTGCTGGAGCACTCAACTGTGCATTAATTATAGTTGAGTGCTCCAGCAGCCTGAGGCACCTGTTGACATGCTGTGGTAAGTGGGTCTCATGCTGTGATAAGTGTTGCGGTGCCTGAGGAAGTGGAGACTCCTGCTGGGATAATTGGTCTTGTGGGCCTCAGGAAGTAGAGTTTCATGCTGGGATAATTGGTCTGGCGGTGCTTGCGGTGCCTGAGGTCCAACAAACGTGCACAAGCTGCTCAAGCTTGAAGCACGTTCACAGACCTGGGTCGGCTCGTGCCCAGGTCTGTATCAGGCTCGTTCACAGCTGTTACTCCCTTGACAGGGATGAAGGCGGCTATAAGTCTCGTTGGCGGCAGCGCTTCGTGCTGCAACGCCAGCGAGACCTAAAAAGGGGACAGACTTAGCTGCCATCCTATTTCACTTCTGGACAGCACTATTAAAGTTTTTGGACGGGTCATTTTAAATAGGCTTCAAACATGGGCGGATGAAAACAAGATAATCAGCGATTTACAATACTGGTTCCGGAAAGGGCTTAGTACAACTGACCAGTGTTTGAACCTATATATTTTAACAGAGAAATACACAAAGGCCTTTTGATATAGCTAGGGGCGTATGACAAGGCTGCGTGCTGGCCCCATTCCTCGTCACACTTTATATTAACGATGTGGAGAAAACTCTTTTGAAGGAATGTAGGGATTTGCCTATGGCAGGAGATAGATCAGTGCTCGCATACGTTGTACACTGATGATGCTGTCCTGATGGCCCGAACCCCACTGGCCATGCAAGCCCTAGTTCCCTCCTTTGCAAATTTTATGAACTGACTAAATTTAAAGATAAATTGCTCAAAAACTTTCACCATGAACTGCGGTGGTGGCACAAATAAAAAGAGGAAAACAGTTTTTATTGGCACGACCCCAGTTGATTTTACTCCAGCTTTTTCCTATTTAGGAGTCTTGTTCGATTACACTGGCAATTGGAATATTACCATCAAGACAAGAAAACTGTTGTATTGTAAAGCCGTAACGGCTTCAAAATATTTTAGTCATAAAATGGGCAGGAAGCCTATAGGGGAAATGCTAACTGTGTATAAGGCCACTTGTCTATCAATATTGACTTATGGCGCGGGCTTGTGGGGGTATGCCAATGTGACATGTCTACAGGTGGTAGAAAATCTTTTTATGAAATACCTTCTGGCTGTCCCGAAAAGTGTATCCACGTACGCTTGCCATATAGAACTTGGGGAACCATATCTAGTAGATATTATAAGAACTGCCCCAATATTGTTATGGCACAGAGTTTGGACAACTGACGAATGTGGTCTAAATCGTCTGATTTTAAATAATGTGTTAGGCTTAGAAAAGAAGGGCAAAATTTGTTGGTTGTCGTACGTGAAATTTTTTTCGAGGATCTGGGAACCTAATATTATTTTAACGACCCAACCTCTCTAAGCAATATCTCAAGGAAAGGTTTGAAAGAAAAGTGTATGGCATTCTTACACGAACGCAGAGCACAATTAGAAATGAAAAAGAAAACTGTAGTTGCGCATGCACAAACAGTTATTTCTAATAAAATGCAGCCATATGTCAAACTCCAATTGAGCGATTACGAGACGTTTTTATTAACTCGTTTTAGGTTTAACTTATTGTTTCGGTTATTTAGGATATGAAGGACTGGTCAAAACACCTGATCAAATGTCCTTGTGATAACTTGTCAGAGCAATCAGACATGCAAATTCTTTTCTTTTGTAAATTTTACATTAAGCCTAGATGAAGATTGGTCATTCCCCTATTGAAGATTATGGAGGTAAACCGCTGTCGCCCTGACTTTTTAGCTGTACAGAAATTGGATAATATTTTAACCGATTTATTTATTTTTCTCGTTTTTAAACAATTCTTTTAAATTACGAAAAACAATGGTAACCTGAATTATAATGTACTGTATATGAAATTATGCTGAACTGTCTCTGGAATTATGTAGAAATTTATTTGGTATTATGACAAAATGTTTATGTATTTATGACAATTCGACAATGGTGCTCATGATGAATGTATTAATTGAATGTGATTTTATCTGAACTTTTATGGTTATTGAGTTTTAATAATCGAATAAAGAATTTGAATGAATGGTTGACATTTCTTCTTTTCTAATTCTTTTGCCCATTCTTCTAGATCTTTGGGTGAAAATGCAGTAGAATTTGTTAGCATTCAGTTGTTGCTCAGAGACCACAGAGAGGTGTTGTCATGGTCACAGGCTTCTGGTATCTAACTTGCTCTTGCTTCTGCAAGGTGTGTGTCCGATGAAAGAGACACTTTAAGCTCAGAGACTATCCTGCTGAACACAACTGTCAGAAGCTCAGGGAGCCAGTCCATGGAAGACAGTGACCAGATCTGTGCCATGCTCTAAAAACAGGAGAGAGAGGGATTTCCAACCACGCTATTTTTTCTTCATGCAAGCTATTTTGGGATTGAATAAACATTTCTGTCTGCAAAAACGAATTAAATATTATAATTGTTCCTACTAGATCTGGCACATTATCTGATATAATAGGGTTTTAACAGAATGTCATAGCTGCATGGTATGATCCTTGCCTTTGGCCTATGAATGCAAACTAAATAAACATGTAGAACACATAGTTGAATATATTATCGGATAGATTTTGGCTTATTGGCATAGTTAGCTCTCGGCATGGATACTGAGCATACTTACATGGCACAATTTTCTCTAAGTATCTGTATCATTGAAGACATTAATATTTACAATGTATTAAATGGTGAGTGTTATTGCTTTTACCATATGGCATGATTATTGTTAATAATGACCCACATATGTTTCTAGCCCTACTAGCATAAGACTGGGCCAGCGTAAGGGTGGTGCAACTGGTGCCACCGCACCGGGTGCTGGCTTCCTGGGGACGCCATTTATTATGTTTATTATTATGTTTTAATGCACCTGCTGCCGCTTTCCTTTCCTCCAGCAATTACCAGCCCTCACAAAAATGTCAAGTTAACTCCTGTGATTAATGTTGTTCCGGGAGAAAGATTGGAGTTTTGTATATTGTTTTGACTTGTGTGAAGGTATTGCAGAGTGTTAATATACCTGCTGCAAAGAACGTGTACCGTGTAGATTACATAGTGCATATAATGTAAATAGATCAGCAGGTTACTGCTTTTAAAAGAGACATCCTTTTGTTACTTGCCATTTATAATTTAAAACCCTAATATAGACAGTGAGTTGTTAACTTTCATCATGGAGCTGCATACACACTGCAAAGCATACTTTAGAGCATAGATTAATTTAGCAAAAAGGGTTAATTTGGTTAGAAATCGATTCTTATTAATAAAGAAAACTCCCAACTATGCTGTTTCTTTTTCCACATTGTGCTTGTTCTTCTCCACACCAAGCACTCCTAAAATAAACGTCCTACCAGTAAGGATGACATGTGACTCCTACACTTTTAGTCATTTGGCTTATGTAACATTTCCTATAAGTTGATTTACACACACATGTTTGATTGTCTCTGTGTAATGTGTGTGTGATGCAAAGTGCTCTGACATCCTTTACTGGTTTGAGTGGCGCTATATAACTAATTCAATGCATCTGAAAGAGAGTGGTTATGGAGACTTGGTCACTGTTAAAGGGTGCTAGTGAGAGAATCCGTGGTGGAGGTGGTCACTGAGAGGTGCGCCAACTAACATTGTCGCACTGGGCGCCACCAGCGCTAAAGCCGGCCCTGGCATAAGCATTCAGAGCTCTGCAGCATTATGTTGGCCACTTCCAAAATGTATCTCATTATATGAGCATATCTGGTTCGTTCTGCTTTCAATAACCTGTCACTCACATTGTCACACAAAAGGCATTGAAGAGTCACACATAAGCACACTGACGGCCCTTCCAAGTGCGCATCTCACATTATAATAATGCATTTCCGGTAATTTTCACACATTATCGTAATGCCTGATATTGTTATGCCAAAGACCCATGTCCTGCAGTGCAATAAAACTGTGTAGTACCAGTTTCTCAATTTGCTGGGATGGATGGATAAAAGCTGAGCTTCAAGTACTGTTTATCCAGAGCCACACGACGGCGTTGGTGTACAATGGGGTTCTTAATATATTATGATGTGGAAATATCCTGCTGTCATAGAAGCTCATATCTAAGCCAAACGAACTTCAGAGAGTTGAAGACCGAAACACAAAACCACACACCTGCCTAATTAATGTAAAAAAACATAGTATAAACAGATGTGGATGTCCAGCCGCAAAATAAAGCTTCTAATTACAGGCCAAAAACTTGGTCAGTCTAAACTGCCGTAAAAGAGGGGCCTAATTGGAGAACTATACAGGTAGAAGATCCCTGCTGGGGACGCTCTCATATCCTGTAGTCCACCTCCAGCCCCCTGTCACAGAGAGCTAGGACAGACTATGTCAATTGATCATAGTCTGATCATGCTATTAATTTGATTTATTGCCAGTCAGGGAGTAGCTGGCTGGCTAATGCATGGAATCTGTTTAATTTATTGTTTCTCTGCCTCGCCGCCCAGCAACAGTTGTCTGGCCTAGGCTGTGGGCTGTGCCATCCTACTACTAAGCGTGGGTGACATTTTACTGTTCACAAGGAAGTGTCACTCATAGTCGTTGAAAGTCACTGATAATTACATCTAAAGTATGAAAATGTCACACATAAGCAATCTGAAACCTTGGCAGCTATGCACTGAAATATAGAAATGTCTCACATTTGCAATCTGAAAACTTGGCAGCTATGTTAATGGAATTCAAAATTTGCAAACATTTGTGACAAGAAATTACAATTCTGTTAAGGACACGGTTGCAAGGATTATGGTTCTCTATTCTGTACTACTTTAAAACATTACATATCCCATGATACTCTATAATAACATGATCAACCATAGAGTAGGTGCCCTATATAACACCTTTCTCACATAAATGTATCCTCTTTCTTTGTAAAGATCTCAGAAAAACAGTTAATGCAATTCAAAATTATCCAACGTCAGAAACATCCAGAATCAGGATCCTGTAACGAGAGGAGGCCCTTTCTCAGGCACAGTCAAGGTAAGGCCCAATGTGGGTCTGCTTCATAACTCTGACCATCGGGAACAGAAGAACATCCAGAAGTCGATCTGACCTCTCCATTGAGAACCATGTCTTCGCCCAAAGCCCCGGAAGCTCCGCAACTACAGCAATCATTTTCCATCAGAACCTGATGAAGGCAAAAGCAAGCCATAAAACTGATTTCACCAACATGTCACGAAGCCAGGACATTCAAATTAGGGGGGAACATTAGGAAACAGATCAATTGCATACAAGAACTGTACAACACATTATACATTGGATGGGATAATCCTTGCCTCTGTGTACTTAAAGAATTGAAAATTCTTGTCACAAATGTTTGCAAATTTTGAATTCTATGTCAAGACCGTAGGCTCCAATTATGCTTGTTTAAAGCTTAACCACCAACACAGAAGCTACATCAACAATGGGATTACAATAGAATGTTTTAAACGTAGACTCTGCCGACCAGTTGCCCGCTTTCAAAATATCAGAGAGTAGAACCCAAGGCAAAAGATTTTTAAGCCATTGCACCACATCCTGAATTTCCCCCAAACACAGACACATCAATGCCTGCTTCTCCCATAAGCCAACGCACCCATCTCGCCAGCGTAGCCAGGGTCATTGGACGAGAGGGTTTCTGCAATGTGATCAACAATTGTCCTTTTATGTCAAAACGAAACTCTGAAGGACTCACCTCATACGCCTTCAAACATTGTACCACGGGCAGTTTTGGATTATCCGGAAATGCAGGATAAGTAATTGAATCAGTATTGCAATTGGTGTGTCTAGAAATGGCCAAAGGGACCCCTTCAGGGGAAAAGGTGCACCCTGCCAAATCCAATGCATGGACGTTAGAGACTCTCTTACATGAAACAAGACAAAGCAGTATGATAAGCTTGGCTGACAGCTGCTTCTGCGACAGATACTTATTGCTTGGCCACGACTCCAAGAATCGTAGGACAACTGAGACATCCCACAACACTGAGTACTCAGGAAAAGGCGGACAGACTATCCTGATGCCCCTCGAAGCTTGCACACAATAGGATGCTCCCCAATCGGTTTACCATTCACTGGAGCGTGTCCTGCCGAAATGGCCGATCTAAATTTATTAATCGTTCTGTATGCCATACCTGCTGATAAAAGGGAAGACAGAAAATTAATCGCCAAAGAGTAATGTGCTCCAACAGGATCAGCATCCCATTCACGGCACCAGCTACCCCAACGTTTCTAAGTGGAGGAATATCGTTTGTGGGTGTTAGTGGTCCAGGCCTGATTGATGAATTTTTGTTGCCTCTCGCGAAAGACCTGGGACATTCCATCTGTCCCAGGAATCCCTCAAAGCTACGAGGGAGAGGTGGCTTGACAAGATCAATCGATGTGGAAGTCCCCCTGGATAAGGAATGAGATTCCAACAAAAGGGAATCAGGATTGGGAAGGCACAAGTTAATTCCAGGAGAACTGGGAACCAGGCTTGCGCTCTCCAAAAGGGCGTTTCTAACAATCGTTCCACTCGTTGATGTCGTACTTGTGCCAACACTCTGGGAATCAAATTCAAATTCAAATTCAAAAAATAGCTTTATTCGATTTTTGCAAATGAAAATCATAAAAGCACAGTTAATACATCATAAAATTGAGTTCAAAGCTTAAACATTAAAGCAAGGAAAGAAAAATCTTTAAACTGTTCAAAAGGTGACTATCAAAGATCAGAAAAATAGTCAATTCATGGACGCTCTGCACCTTACTGCAAATTTCAAGAAACTGGCAGCTGCAGTAATCGTAAGTTCATCCTCAAGCATGGATAACTTGAGTAAGGCTGGCCTGCACTCTGGGAATCATCAAGAACGGGGGAAATGCATAACACAGCTTTGGTGCCCAGTCTTGAAGAAAGGCATCCGTCGCCAGGGCTTCTGGGTCTTGGCGCGCACTGAAGAAGACTGGGATCTGCCGATTCAGAGGTGAGGTAAACAGATCTATCATGCAAGGGCCCCAAAGATGATTCAATACATGGAAAAATGTTGGTTGAAGTCTCCAGTCGCTGAAATCCCTCAGATGTCGGGACTGCCAATCCGCCACTGTTTTGCTCTGGCCTGGAAGATATTCTGCCACCAATGAGATCCGATGCTGAAGGCAAAAGTGCCAAAAATCTTTGGCAATCTCCACCAGAATGTGAGATTTCGTCCCCCCCAGGTTGTTCACATAGCTAACCGCTGAGACATTGTCCATGCGCAGCAGGATGCAGCAATCCGTCTTCACCAGTGAGAGACTGCGAATGGCAAAGGAGCCCACCAGGAGCTCCAAGCAACTGATGTCTAGAGAGAGTTTGTCTTGAGACGGGCAGCCCCCCGTGGAAACTGGGCTGCACCTGGCTCCTCAACACCACCTCTGGCATCTGACTCTATCACAATTTCTGAAGTGGAGCCAAAGATCGCTCTGCCATTCCAGGCCTCCATGTGATCCAACCACCACAACATCTCTGACCTCGCTTCCTAGGAGAGAAAAATCTGTTCGGCATAGCAGAGGCCTTGCCTGTGATGCCGAATGTTGAGTATCTGCAGCGCACAAGTGTGAAGGGGGTGCAGGAAAAATGGCATGTATCGAAGAGGCTAGCAACTCCACTACCAAGGGAATCGATCGCAATGATACAGTCTGACTGCTCAGAATCGATCTCAACTCCTTCTTGATATTCTTGACCTTCTGAGGAGGAAGAATCAGGTAGCATTTGAGAGAGACTATCTGAAATCCCAGAAACTCTATGCTTTGGGCCAGGGTCAGAACCGGTTTCTGTGCGTTCACAATGAAACCCAATTGCCGGAGCAGGGAGATCGACCTTTCCAGGTGAGTGACCACTAGATGAGGGGATTGTGCCATGATGATGATGTCATTGAGGTAAACAATTAACTGGACACCCCAAGCCCTCAACGACTCTATTACCGGGCGTAGGAGCTTGTGAAGCACCACAGAATGGAGGTCAGGCCAAAGGGGAGGACTTTGTATTTATAGCAGACGTCTTGCCACATAAACTGCAGAAGGCGTCAGAGGGTCGGGAAAATGGAGTCGGAAAGATACTTGCCCTTCAGATCCAGCCGGCCCATCCAATCTCCCTGTCGGATATCATCCTGCAACAGATGGATGCCCTCCATCTTGAAGTGATCGTATACCACCCAGCCATTGAATTCCTTTAGATTTAGTACCAATCATGAGCCACTCCCTTTCTTCTCCATCAGGAAGACACAACTGAGAAACCCACGAGGGTGAGGGTCTATACTTACCAATGCCCCTATTTGTAGGAGGGCCTGAACCTCGGAGGAGATCAAATCTTGCTCATGACGGAAAAAAGGAATTACGGGGGAAACAGCTTTCTGGGACACATGTACAGTTCTAGTTTGTAGCCCTGCACAGTCTCTAGGACCCAAGTATCCTGCGTGATCGCTTGCCAAGCCTACAGAAAAAATATAATCCTGCCCCCCGCACCACTTTTGAACGAAGAATCAGTCTTACCTGTGGTTACTATTTATAAGGACAAGGGAACCCAAAGGCAATAAACTAGGGACTTTGGGCAGAGTAATTGTTACTAAAGACAGAGGTCCCTAGAAACGAAAATTGGTAATCAAATTAACATACACTAGATAGTCAGTAAGCTCTTTGTCCAGCCCGACAGAGTTGATTTAAGAAATGTAGGAGATAACAAAATTATTATCAATAAGTGGGCACAACCTGTGACCCACACGAACAGGGAAAACAAAACAACAATAGGAAAAAGGAAATTCAGGCAAAAAGAGGAAGAGTCTGTTTCCTAGTAGTCAGTAGGCAGACTTGATTGCATATAAGTACCATTGCACATCACAATCAGAATTTTTATAACATATGGTACATTATTGTCGACGTTTCGGTCCCCTAACTGAGATATATGGGACCATCATCAGGACAGTAGTATTAAAGCATGCCTGTCTTGAATGCATATGAATCCGTTAGAGCGGGTAAATTGCACTTCCTCGAGGAGGAAGCCGGTCAGCGATCACCGCTGCAGGACGCCGACCGGCTTCCTCCTCGAGTATCAACTCGATTCAGCCCCTTCTCGCTATAAGCGACGGCTTTTTTATCATTGAAATTTGGGATTCACAACCAGCGTATATCGACCATAATTGCTTTTGGTATACCGCTCCCACACTTCCGACAGGACCGTTTGAAACCTAATTGCATCCTTGGAGTGCAATTTACCCGCTCTAACATCGACAATAATATACCATATGTTATAAAATTCTGATTGTGATGTGCAATGGTACTTATATGCAATCAAGTCTGTCTACTGACTACTAGGAAACAGACTCTTCCTCTTTTTGCCTGAATTTCCTTTTTCCTATTGTTGTTTTATTTTCCCTGTTCGTGTGGGTCACAGGTTGTGCCCACTTATTGATAATAATTTTGTTATCTCCTACATTCATTAAATTAACTCTGTCCGGCTGGACAAAGAGCATACTGACTATCTAGTGTATGTTAATTTGATTACCAATTTTCGTTACCTGTGGTTACAGCATCCTGAATGGCTCCTTGGGATCCTCCATAGCGACCCTTCTTGAAGCGGTTTCGGTTGGCCCAGTGGGAGAGTTAGAAGGTGGGATTGTTTGGGTCCTGATACCCTCCCCGCTGTTGTCGATAATAACCCCTCTGAGGGCTCTGCTGGTACCCACGGTTGAACTGACTCCCTCTAATTCATCCGGCCCTGCCAAAAAACACTCTGAACACCTTATGAAGGGATCCCTGAACTTTATCCAGGTTGCTGAAGTTAGCAACGAACCTTGAGAGCTCCTAAAAGGACTGGCCGAACAATAACCCCTGTGCCATTGGACCTGCTTCCGAGGATGTTAGCTCGGTGTCTTTGGGGTCTAGTTTTAGCAGAATTGACCTTCATCTCTCGCTGGACATGGCACAGTTGACATTGCCCAAGTGACAGACTGCACGCTGTGCCCACCCTTTGAGCTTTTCAGGATCAATGGCCGTGGCCGATTTCTTCCCACGGAATCCTAGCTCCAGGATTTTTGTTAGAGGCCCAGACATATCCAGTAGCTTGTCTTGGCAGGATTGCCAGGCCCTGTTAATCCCTTTTTTGGGTCTTTCGTGAATTTTTTCAGATATCTGACTAGGGTAGGGTCTTCCTCGGGGGTCTCTGCGACTTTCTCCGGTAAATCAGGTCTGGGACACTCAGAGCAAAGCCTCGCCCGCACATCTTTATCGAAGGCCTGGACATAGTCTGCCACCTCCTGAGGCGGCAGCCAGGCTGAGGATTTGGGATGCATAATATGGGCAGGTTCAAACGTGAGCAGCTTCGGTTATGGGTGGGGCTTGGCGTGGCGCATTTTGTGTTTACACTTGCTGGGTCCAGGGGCCTCCTCCTGGTCTGAATCGTGGTTAGATTAAGATGTAGTTTGATCCTCCTGCAAGGGGTCTAGTACTAAAGGTTCACAAGGGGTGCAATATGCGTGTTCAGAGGCCAGTGAATCGGCCAGTTTCATACAGTCTGCAGCATGGGGGTCCTTGGGGAACTTGCTACTGGGCTTAGTCCTCACGGGAGGGTTTGGCATCCACCCTTGTTGCTCTGCGTACCCACAGAGGTGGCGTTTTAGGGGCCCGATGGCTTTAACCTGTGCCCTGTTTACTGAGTGTTGTACACCAATATCTAGTGCCTTAACCAATTCTTGCTCCAATGACTCAGTAGGGTCATCGTAGTAAAAATCTTCCTCGTAATATTCCGCCATTATACTTGGTGCTACCAAGTGCAGAAAGACATTCCCAGGTGGAAGATATAGTCAAACCAGCCCCACGGAGGGTTAATACAGAGGGAGCAGTTAATATATACACCTAAAGTATGCAAGAATTATTTACCAGAATATAATTGTGGATGGAGTGCCTGCATACACTGCTCTTGGCCAAGCCTGTCACAATTTTCCAACCCTGTGCCAGTTCTAGCTACAGGGCATCAGCAGGGAGCAGTCACACGGATCAGGGACCAGGACCAGTTTATACGCGTCTCTGTGAGCATTCAGTTTTAAGCCTCTTGGGACTTGAGGCATTTAAAATGGCTGCCGTGCATGCGCGGGGCTGCCCATCGTGTGGGAGTAATAATCAAAGAGGACCGCATGTCAGGCAGACGCACGGCCTAGCGCCCAAACTTCCAGCTCCCCGCTGGGAGGCTAATCGCTCCCTTGTAGTCACTCAGCACGGGCCTGCGCCGTGTACAATTAACGCTGAAGGGTTGCGCTGAATCTACACCACAGAAGATTTAACAAAAAAAATCAACATATGCATAAATGAGAGAGCGCCATTTACAGTGAAAGTTGTAGGGGTGCATCATATGTACAAGTAGTCAGCACCCGAATATATAGAGGACTTTTAATCATGTTTAGATGCAGTGGAGGATAGAGAACTAGATGAATTGCGAATCCACACTTGTTGTTTAACATAGAGATGTTGCTGAAATGAAATCTTTCACTAATGAGATGTGTGTTTAAACGAGCACTATTGTGCATATAGAGGCTGCTTATTGAAATGTGTAACGGTGTTTTTATATACTCAATAATTAGCTTAAAGTAGAAAATGCATTTGCTGTCAAGGTTGGAGGCCTAGTGAACCAAGAGAATTGCTCATGTAAGACGTTGGGCCTATAAACCAAGCAGAGGCCTAGTTCATGGAAATGGTGCAGGCCTGTGTGAAAATGTATTGCTTAAACATTTTAACCGTAGAAATGCTTTATGAAAGAGGCTTTTAGAAAATGTTGCAACATTATTAGACTGTGAGCCTATTTGCGTGTATTTCTTTGCAGGTGCATCACCAAGTATACTGTAGAGTAGAAGGGCCCATTGTGTAAGAGTGTTAGAAATGCTAGACTCAGACATGGAGGGGTAGACCAGGAATTCAAAGAAGCAACTTGAAGCGATGAAGAGTCTGGGACCCAAGGACGTCTGCGTGGACAAGGATGGACAAGTGCCATAGCGGAAAATTTTGAAAGTTAATACCTTCGAGAGGGGCGTACCTGAAGGCGTGTCATTCACATTGTGGGGTTTCGTATTAGGGACAGCACCCCGAGGGTGGATGCAGGGCAGATGAGCTGAGGAGCTAGAGAGAGCGGTTGTTTGGGCAAGGAGTTTAGCTGCGAATGAGGAGACTCTAGTCTGAGAGAGAATGTGGGCGAACTTCTTTGAGAAGTCACCACGGCTGACACCTTTTGGTTAGGTTGGGCTATTGTTGAGTAGGGATTTCACTTAGTATAGTGTAGGGACAGATTAATCTGAATTTATGTCTATTATCCTGATGAGTACCAGAACCCAGGTTATAGCAATCTTGTTTAGTCTGATGATTCTGGAATTGATTCTCGTATTATTCATCAGCCGCCTGAGACTTTTCCGTAGGATTATGTTTGTATTAGTGCCTATTTATCTTTTGAACCTCTTGCTGAGGTGTTTGTATCTTCAGTTGTTTTTGGTTATGTAATAAACCTTTAAACTCAGTCCTTAGTCAGTGGTTCTTTGGGGAAGGCAACTGGAAACCTTGGAAATTGAATTGACTCAATGCAAAGAGATTACTTAATTCACTCTATGACATGTAAAAA
Organism: Lissotriton helveticus; assembly: GCF_964261635.1. Lineage (NCBI taxonomy): Eukaryota > Metazoa > Chordata > Amphibia > Caudata > Salamandridae > Lissotriton > Lissotriton helveticus. The sequence goes on from NC_136065.1 coordinate 1,740,238,304, forward strand.
GGTTCAGTCGACCTGTGACGGGATTCTGGAGAATGGTAAGCAGACTCTAGAGGAAATTTCCCGCCTTTCCAGTTGGTAGCAGAGTAGGATGGTTTACCTTCTGGAGTGAGGGTAATCTAGAAGTAGGTTGAGATTTCCCCGAGGCCCATAGAGAACCAATGAAGAGTGTCCAGAGAGTCACGGACGGAGGATGGCGTTCCAAAGAAACTGACGGAGAGTGACAGTGCGGCAGAAAGCAGCAGGTCGGAGGAGAGTGAGTATGAAAAGGGTCATGCGTCGTTAGATTACGGTTATGTTGTGTTGTTGTGTTGTGATGTCTTGCGGAGTTGAATGCCTGTAGTGTGAAAGGATCAGGTTGTGAGCGCGCGCAACCGGAGAAAATCTTAAACAAAGGGAGTTTAAGTGGTTCAGGTGTATCGAACACCCAAAGTAATTGTCGACCATTGTTAAGGGGGTCATGAGGTACCATTGATCGCCCGAAGGACCGAGATAGGGGGAACGAATGTGTGAGTGCGTGGGTAACGGACGCTGGTCGGAAGTTGCCGTGTGTTTGTAACCTATCAGTTGAGGTGATTGTCCGGTCGTTGGTGGACAGACATTTGCCAGTTCGGTGACAATTACAGTTAGACTGTGGACGTACAGTCAAGAAAGTGGTTGCTTGGTCGGAAGTGATCATTTTCAGAGTATGATTGGGATGCATGCGTGACCGGGAGACGAGCGGAGAGAGGAGGGGAGATGCTGCAAAACGGAGGCGAGTGACGTCAGAATGGGCCGCGCTGGGATAGGGTGGTTAGTGTGAAGGCGCGCTGGGATTGGAGATTGTCATCAGGAAGTAAAACGAGCGCTGTAAACAAGGAAACGTTGTGGGTTTCATCATGAAATGTTTTAAAGTGTTGCGGAATTGTTTCAAAGGTGAAAAGATGATAGAACCTCGGGGTGGGGAGGAGGCTCCACCCGAGGATACTCCAGCTTATTATATGGCAACAAATGTTGGGTTACATACCATATTGTGGCTTGATAACTGGTGTAAGATGACAGACGGAAACGAAGAATTGACATTTCCTAAATACGGAACGTTTAGACTAGAAGTGTTGTATCAGCTGAAAGCGATTATGGCTGTGTTGCGACCTTTGCCCAGACCAACACAGTTTGAAGCGCTAAATGCATGGATCAGGGCAGCCCATGACAGGAACAGAGATAGGCGACAAAAAAGAGTGAAACGATCAGTTAGGGCGGTTCAAGATGCGAGATGGGATGCCATGGCCAAGAGGTGGAGGGTACAGACCATTGAAGGGGATAGGTTGTACCCGTTGCTGGAAAGCACAGGGGACGCACAGAGGAAAAGTACGGAGGATGAGGACAGTGAGACAGACGACAGCCTGATAGAGAGGTTGTTGTCAGAGAGACCACCTCCATACAATCCTGAGTTGGAGGGAACGCCAACATCAGCAAAGAAATGGGAAGTCTCTGACGGGGATGGTGGGGTTCAAAAGGTGAGTGGGCTGAGTACCTCAGGGGACAAGTTTTGCCAGCGGAGGGAGAAAAGGCACCTCCACCTTCCCCAGTGACGAGAGTAGTAGGGAGATTTACAGTACAAAAAGTTCGGGTTGAAGAGGGTGTAAACTCTCAGAAACTGCCAGATGCCCTTACAGTACCTGTTACCATAGGTCCCATAGTATCAGTGTACAATCCCGAACAGAGCCGAGGCGAGGATCCACCACCAAGAGAGAGTGAGAGATGCGTCAGTGAGGACAGGGGTAATGTGGCGGATGGATGGAGGCAATTACCGAGGCCAGTAGAGAGGAGCACCCCTTTGGTAGCATCGGCAGACTCCTCAGAAAACCAGGGGGGTTGGAGGGGACCGATGGACCTGAGGGGACCGCGGCCGAGATCGATGAGAGAATTAAGGCCAGATTTGAGGACTTGGGAAACCATTGTGGACACTCAGAGCGACAGATCGAGGAATGTGTTTGGGTCTGGGAATGAGGAGAATAGGATGGAGTCTCACTGTGCACCTAGCGAAAGCAGGCAGGAATGGGAACGAGGAAGTATGGGGAGCAAGGGGATGTCCCACCACACTTCCGGCGACCGTAGACAGGAGTGGGACTGCGAGGGTTGGGAGAACAGGAGGGTTCCCCCTAACACACCTGAAGAGAAAAGGAGAGAGAGTCAGGATTGTGGCGGAAGGGACTTCAAGGAAACTTCTAACCAAGGCACATTGTTATGTTATGTTATGTTAATGGGTGACTTATATAGCGCACGGCTACTCCAAGGAGTGTCCCGGCGCTTTCTGACCCATTACTGAAAAAGAAGAAGGATAACAGACATAACAGTATTATTGTTTGAAAAGCCACGTTTTCAGGGCCTTTCTAAAGGAAAACAAATTGGAAATGTGGCGGAGACCAACGGGAAGAGAGTTCCATAGTCTGGGGGCATGATGTTTAAAGGAACGTCCACCAATTCTGGCTTTCTTAATGGGAGGCACCTTTGCCAAGCCAAGATTTTCTGACCGGAGAGATCTGGTGGGCTTGTAAAAGGAAAGCCGTTTCCTAATGTAAGAAGCCCCTACCAGATGGAGTGCCTTGTGGGCCAGTGTAAGGGCTTTGAATATGATTCGTTTTTTAATCGGAAGCCAGTGCAGGGAGACTAGCAACTCAGAGGCTCTGGCTTGCCGGGGTAGGCCGAAGATGGCTCTAGCCGCAGAGTTTTGCACAACCTGGAGTTTGTGCAAAAGATAATCCGGCAAGCCCAGGTAGAGGATGTTAGAATAGTCAAGCCTGGAACAAATCAGAGCTTGTACTGTCAACTTCCTATGGGCAGCGGGGAGCATAGGAAGGAATTTACGAATCATTTTTAGCAGACCAAAACAGGTACCTGTGAGGCCTTGGCATTGAGGGCGGCAATAAAGGCAAGAAGGTTAGACGTGTTGAGACTAAAATCGGAAGTGGAGGAAATAGTGGAAGGTACACTGCCGCTAGAAAGGATTGAACTTTACGAACCAGATGAGCTGTTGTTTGTGGCGAAAGATGTTACTCGGAGGGCTAGGACAGCTCATGAGAAACTCTCTGAATTAGCAAACAAGTATACTGTCCATTTGACAAAGACAAAAGCACTGCAGGGTGGCCACAGGTTACAGTACTCAGACCAAGATCTCGAAGAAAAGAGGGTGATCGGGCTAAAAACTCACATCAGGGAGCTGATTGTGTGAATACGAACATGGTCCCAGTTGGAGAAATGGGAGGAAAGGTGGTCAAAGAAAAAGACTGTTAGACGGAGTGGTATTGAGACATCCCCGGGAGGAGGGTTGATGCATGCAGAAGCGTACCCCTTGCGGGAGGTGGCTCATGGGGGATATGTACATGTACCCTGGAGCAGGGGAGATCTGGCTGCCTTTACGAACACCTTTCCAAAGTTGCGTGAGAGTCCAGTGGAATGGTACAAACAGGTAGAGAGGTTCGTTAAAATATCAAAGGTACTGTGGATTGATTTAAACACACTGTTTGACATTGTGGTTCCAGGAGATCTGTGGATAGCATGTAAGGTTAGTGTTGAATGGCCCACGGCTGAGCCATAACGAGATGCTGCCACCAATGGACCGTCACCCAGGGTGATGGCAAAGTACGAGCAAGCGATCACATGGTTGAAGACCAAGGTACCACCACAGGACATAGATTGGGTGAAAATAGACCGGACTAGACAAGAACCAAAGGAGACAGTACATGAATATTATGAGCGATTATTGCAGATTTTTAAACAGTACAGTGGGTTAGACGTGATGGACCCAAAGGACATGGGACAGTTCGTATCCAAGTTTGTTCTGGGATTAAGGCGTGATGTCTGTCTCATGATACAGCAACATTTAATCTGTTGGCAAAACAAACCTCTGGATGAGATCTTGAGGTACGCGAGGTACTGCAGTGACGAAATAGATTCAAAGACAAGGAAGCTTAAGGATAAACTGATGTTAGTACAGATGCAAGCGGGAGGACAGGGTCAGTCAGGCAATGGCACATTGGGGAGGAAATCAGGTGGACAGAAAAGGGACAACGAGGAAGGTCCGAGACCCAGGATAGATATAGCGACCCTGAAAAAAACGACCAAGTGCCATCAATGTCATGAGGTCGGCCATTGGAGACGCGAGTGTCCCCATAACCCTGACAATCAGGTACAGGAGGAAGAGGAGGAGGAAGTTCAAGCCCCTCCGGTACGGAAGGTAACAGTGACAAAGTTCCAGACGACAAAAGGGGGGACTTCTGCCCCTAGGGCTCCAGTTCCCCAGCCGCCGAAGATTTCAGCAGGGAACAAGGTTTACAAGCAGATGCCTTTCATAGTCGACGGGGACGAGTGCTATTACTTTGACCCCGTGACAGGACGATACCTGAGTGGGGAGGAGGATTGTACCCTTGGGGCAGTTCTAGAGGTAGATCAGAGGGGACCATTCGTGGAAGCCGATGTGGACGGACACCCTACCACCTTTTTGGTTGATACTGGTGCTTCACGGTCTACTGTGCGGTCCGCAGTTGTCCCCAATTTGCCCCTGTCAGGACAGACTATCCAAGTGGTAGGAGTTGCGAACAGAAGAATGACAAACTCCCTGACTGAGCCAGTCCCAGTGAAGATCGGAAGTTTTAGAGACAGACACCAGTTTGTGGGGTGTGATTCCAGCCCCGTATGTCAGCTGGGAAGAGATCTTTTGTGTAAACTCAATTGCACCATCTATTGTACCCCCAAGGGAGTAGAGTTACAGACTAACGATAACGATGCTGACTTTAAGGTTGCAAACACGCATGTGTGCATTGAATTGTACCCTGCTATAACAGTGGAGGAACTCCCTTGGGATTTGAGAGATTTGGTCTCACCGGAGGTGTGGGATTTTACAGGAGAGGAGATCGGATTGATCAAAGGAGTAGAGCCAGTCAGAATTCAAGTAAGACTGAATGCCGAATTCCCGAGAACACCCCAGTACAAGTTGACACCGGAAACACTTGCAGGTATAAAAACCGTGATTGAGTCCATGATTAGACAGGGAATCCTGAAGGAGGTTATGGGCAGTCCCTGTAACTCTCCGATAATGGGTTTGCAGAAGCCAAGTGGGAAGTTCAGGATTGTGCAGGATTTACGAAAGGTTAACAACATAGTTGTTCCATGCTGTCCAGTGGTACCGAATCCATCAGTGATACTGTTTCAGATACCGTTCCAAGCTGAATGGTTTTCTGTGATTGATTTGTGTCAGGCTTTCTTTTCCATCCCATTGCATGAGGAGAGCCAATTTCTTTTTGCGTTCAAAATAGAGAGCCGCGTCTTAACATGGTGCCGTATCCCCCAAGGGTATACAGAGAGCCCATCGATCTTTAATCAGTTGCTGAAAAGGAATCTTGAGAGTCTGGTACTGCCGCAGAATTCCGTTCTCGTACAGTACAAAGACGACCTCCTTGTTGCGTCAGACACCGAAGATACTTGTAGGATTGACACCATTGCCTTGCTGAACCATTTGGCAGAAAATGGACACAAGGTATCCCCCAACAAGTTACAATACTGCCTACCTGAAGTGCAGTATCTGGGTCACAGAATAGAGAAGGGAAAGAGGAAAGTGTCGCCTGACAGGATTGAGACGATCATGAAGATGACAGTGCCCTCGACTCAAAGAGAGGTTAGAATGTTCCTAGGCATGGTTGGATATTGCCGACAATGGATTGCTAACTTCTCCCTGAAAGCGAAACCATTGCAGAAACTGACGCACAAGGACGTGAGTGATCCGGTACCATGGGACACAGATTGTATGATGGCTTTTCTTGAGTTGAGAGAGGACTTATGTCGTGCTCCGGCTCTGGGAATGCCCGATTACACCAAATCGTTTGCATTGTTCTGCTGTGAAAGAGAGGGGTGTGCTTTGGCAGTCTTAGTGCAGGATCATGGAGGAGTCCGTAGACCAGTTGCTTACTTTTCGGCTACCTTAGATCCAGTAGCCGCAGCGTTGCCCGGATGTCTCAAATCCGTTGCTGCAACAGGTGTCAGCATTGAAAGGTGTGAAAGCATTGTGATGGGATATCCACTGACAGTACATGTGCCTCACTCTGTGGAATTGTTGATGACCAGGACCAAGACGCAGCACTTAACCAACAACAGGCTCACACGCTACGAGCAGGTTATACTTGCTGCGGAGAATGTGACTCTCAGGAGGTGCTCTGTCTTGAATCCTGCCACCTTGTTGCCATTACCAAATGATATAGAAGATGATTGGGAAGACCATGATTGTCTTGATGTGACTGAACTATGCACCAAACCTAGACCAGATATTGTCGATGAGCCATTGACGGACCCTGATGAAATTTATTTTGTAGATGGCTCATGTGTAAGAGACAATACTGGTCAGTTGAGAGCAGCGTTTGCTGTCTGCACTATTTCTGGAATTATTGAAGCAGCCTGCCTGGAAGGAGTACACTCCGCGCAGGTGGCTGAGATAGTTGCATTAACGCGTGCCTGTCTGGCAGCCAATGGGATTCGGATCACCATATTCACTGACAGTCAATATGGATTTGGGGTGGTTCATGACTTCGGACAGTTGTGGTCTCAAAGGGGTTACATGACATCATCGGGTTCCCCAATAAGAAATGGAGAATTCATTAGTTTACTGCTGGAGGCTTTGCAAGGTCCAGCAGCGATAGCAGTGGTAAAGTGCACAGCTCATACCAAGGGCAATGATTTTGTGTTCATGGGGAATCGCTATGCTGATGAAGTCGCACGTTATTGTGCAGAGCAGGGTTACTCCTTTACTGAAAAAACTGTTGAAGGACCAAAGGAAAGAACTGAGTTGAGCATGATGCTTGAGGTGGCTGACACATGGGAGGATTTGAAGAACATGCAGGGCCAGGCGTCAGATTATGAGAAAAGGGTGTGGGAATCTGCTGGTTGTGTCAAGGGAGATTTGGACATGTGGGTTTCGGCAGATGGAAGAGCGGTGCTGCCGAATGAGCTGGTGAGTTCAATGGCACGACAGATACATGGTCCTGTGCATCTGGGAAGAGACGCGATGATGCATGTGTTCAGGCAAACGTGGTACAATCCCAAATTTAGACAGGCTGCGGAAGCAGTATGTCAGAGATGTGTGACATGTCAACAGATGAATGTGGGGAAAAGAACACCAGTTACATTGAGTCACATCGGAAGGTCTGGTGAACCTTTCTATAGGATGCAACTGGATTTCATTGAGATGCCGAGGTGCAACAGACTGAGGTATGTCTTGGTGATAGTGTGTGTGTTCTCTAGATGTGTTGAGGCATATCCCACTCGTAGGTGTGACACACTCACAGTAGCAAAACTATTGTTGAGGGAGCTAGTGCCACGATTCGGGGTTCCGACCTCTTTGGAATCGGACAGAGGAAAGCACTTTAATAGCGAAGTTGTGAAGATGCTCTGCTCTGCCCTGAACATCGATCAGAGACTGCATTGTAGCTACTGTCCAGAGGCTTCTGGCATAGTGGAGCAAGTAAACGGAACTTTGAAAGCCCGAATGGCAAAAGTGTGCTCATCCACATCCCTGAAGTGGTCTGATGCATTGCCGTTGGTACTGATGAGTATGCGTAGTACCCCAGACAGGAGGACGGGGCTCTCACCTCATGAAGTACTGATGGGGAGGGCTATGAGACTGCCATCTATTCCTACAACTGCCTTGCTGAATATCACAGATGATCTGATTCTTGATTACTGCAGGGGACTTTCTGATGTCATCCGTTCTGTGTCTCTTCAGGTGCAGGCTGCTGAAATCCCAGCTTCTAGCGACCTTTGTCACGACCTGTGTCCGGGTGACTGGGTCCTGGTGCGGAAGCACGTCAGGAAGAGCTGCTTGGATGTGCGCTGGAGAGGACCTTTCCAAGTTATTTTGGTGACAACAACTGCTGTGAAGTGTGGTGGATTGCCAAACTAGATCCATGCTTATCACACCCGACGTGTCAGGATTCGCCGCCCGATCGCGCCTACCACACTCGGAAACTACATTTCCCATGAGCCGGCGGAGTCCCGCAGGAAGTACATCTAGGAAACAGACGCGCTTCCGGTTGCGCGTTATTCTGGATTTTGTTCAGCACTCGGCGTGAGAGCGGCCGCTCTGCACGCCCGCCTTTCGTGTCTCCTGTTGGCCCCCTCCCCTAAGGCTCCGTGGGGAGAACTTCAACATTCTGTCCCTGCAGTAGACAGACAACAGCGCCCGCAGGTATTGCCGTTCTCTTCTCTCCGGCCGCACATGCGGTCAGCTGTTTGCTTTCCTGTTTCGAGAGCTCGGGGAAGTACTGTGTCTGTGGCTCACAGATCATAGCGTTGCTGATACTTTCTTGGCTAATTGGGTGTGGCGGAACACAGTGGCGGTCGAAACCACATGTTACCGTACACCCTGGTATTGTTTTGGTACTGAGAAAGCGGGGCGCTGTAGTGAGGACAACTACGCGTCTCTGTTATAAACTGGGTATTTACAAGGAACTAAGGAGCTGGGCATGTAGTGAGGAAACTACAGGTTACCCCAGTTCTCATTGTGCGGTCATCCATTGGGTGTATTGTTGACAGAATTCATTGGTGGTCGCAACTACGTTTTTCTGTTTGGCATTATTCAAGCATACTCTGTTGGGTCATTATTTAGAGAGCGGAGTGTTGTAGTTTTTGCTTCCTACACACTACCGTATCCCTCTTACTTTGTATTGGAGCAAACATCCTTACTTTGGATACCTTGGACACCCCTTGTACATTGAGTCCTCTGACAAGTCTGTGGTATGTTGTGAGTGGTGGGTTAGGTGTCTCAGTACAGTGTGTGTGTGTCTGGTAAGACAGGACTGTTTTCATTTACCATATGTCTATGTGTTCCTTAGGCCTTCCTCACAGATTGTGGCAGAAGGGTTGTAGTTATTTCCTATCCAAGGTCGGGTTTTCTTTCTGCTCAGGTACTTACCTATTTTCATGTTTTATTAGTGAGACTATATGAGAGTAGTACTGCATGCTAGTAAGCACTTAACTGATGTCTGTCTTGTCTTTTATTACAGGCGTCCTTTCCCTGCTGACCCTACCTTTACCCATCCCACATTTTTTTATTTTAGTTTGTTATTTTTCTCCCTCGCCTAATGGCTCGAACACCCTGTGTTTACACTTCAGGGTGTTGGTGACATTTGGAGGTGGAACCATACTTGCAGCGACTGGATCCCGTGGAGTAAACCTGACACGACGAGTCCCAGCACCTATGGAGGGAACAGCTCCTCTCGTAGATAAAAATAATAACGAAGAAGAGGATTCATCAGAGGGGACAAGTCAAGCTGTGGGGGTGCCGGTGGAAGTTGGGGACTCCCCTGATCAGGCAGGAAACGACCACGACAACAGTGACACTGAATCTGCCTCGGAAAGGGGAAGTGGCGACGAAGGTGATCTGAGCACAGAGGAAGCTGACAGTGGAGAAGAACTGGGTGTGCAAACGAGAAGCAGGAGAGCAAGAAGTGCAGAGGCCCGTTGGCCTGAGAGGCGGAGGCGAATGAATGTGAGATTGGCTTCCGAAAGAGATCTTGCCCCTGTGTCCGAAGAATCAGACCCGGAAGAAGGAGAACAAGCACCAGAGCAAGGGCGTCCGAGAAGATCGAGGAGGGTGAGAGTACCTTGTGGAAGATACGCCACTCCTGAGTGGACCTACCCTTTTACAAATGCCAGGTGTACTGAGATCCGGGAGGGTGAGGTCAGTGGCGGTGACCAGCACAATCCCCAATGTTAAGCTGGAAGTGATACTGTTGGTACCTGGACTTGAAATCGAAGGGGTACTGACACTCACCATTCCTAATTCCCCTCTCCTAAGCAAGATATGTGATTTACTCCTGGATAGACTGATTTTTCCTGCCTTTGGTCCTGATGTTCCATCTTATGATGCTGTTGTGCTCCGCATGGAACTTTTAGACTATGTGTTGCAGGCAATCGGAGCAAGTATCATCATTGATTATTAAAGACTTGTAAAGACTTTGAAAAGACTTTGTAAATAGCTGTTGAACTAACCTAGAGCCGAGTGGAAGAAGAAGAAATTTAGGGACTTTCCACAGAGGACGGAGATGGGTTAGGGTTGTCTGTTACTGAAGAAAAAAAGAAGAACTGAAACTGGGGTTTCTGCTTTCAAACGTGGTTCAAGAGACTCAAATAACGAAGAAAGAGACTTTGGGTGCTTTCTGAGAACGTACTACTTTGTGCTGAAACCATGGCGTCTGGAAACCCGAATCGTAGAGCTAAGTGCATAGTAGGCACCCTTTTAGGAGGAGTGATTATCCTTATAGCTATAGTAGTTTTAGTTTCCTATTTTGCACCACACGAACAGGTACAGAAGGCTGATGGGACACCGACACCTACCTCCCCTAGCCAGAAGGAAGACAGAGCAAGGGCAGAGAAGGCTTTGCTGGCTGCAGAAAGTCGTAGGCTACATGCAGATCTGTCTAAGGGAAATTTTGGACAGAATGCGTATGCAAAGCTGTTGGATGAATACATTGATGCGATGGATGCGAAGGACTGTTATGTGTGTATGCAACTCCCAGCTTCAGTAGATGAGGGTATTAGATACCATCACCTTCCATTGACATATGGAATTTCATGTAGTTTGCTGCTTAGCATATTTTATGGGCGAAATCATTTTGAATATTTCTTTTCGAATTATGATGCAGTGTTACCAGAAGTCCCTAATTATAAGCACTTGAACAAGTGGGATTATAAGTCAGAGGACAGACTTGGATATTTTTTCATCCCCACACAAGAGTTAGACACCCCGTATGCACACCGACACAATTTGACCTGCTTGTTGTCCGAGACAGAGAAGAAGTTCATCGAGCAAGTAGAAGACAAGTACACGAAGCAAAAACAGTTGCGAGATTCAGGGCAAGGAAAAGTAGATTGGACCGAAGAAGAGAAGCAGCATAGGTCAAGAGGGAGTTATGGTCCAATAGCTTCAGATGCGGTTCAGAAAGGGAAGTTGTGCCTTCACCGACCACAGACATATTATGAAAACGTATATGTGGGTCATACTACATGTGAACACACCTTCACATTGGAGTATTACACAAAAGATTTCCTGAAGAGCGTGGTGCAGGTGATCCCTACTGTGTATTTTGTCTGCGGAAAGAATGCGTATGTGAGATTGCCAGAGAAATGGTATGGAACATGCTACCTAGCAATTATTTTCCCCAAGATTTATCACACTGAGGATTTTGCACTTTTAGAGGGAGGGCCCCAAAGGAGGGTGAAGTGAGGGGAAAGTGCTGGAGCAATTGTGGGAGATGTGTTTGGAGCAGCGATACCTATGTTGGGAGTCATTTTGAATGACATAAAGATACGACGATTGGCTACTGTAGTGGATGAACTGTCAATGAATACAGCTAAGTCATTAGTGTTGGTTGAGGGTGAGATGTTGTCGATCAGGACAATGGTTTTACAGAACAGACTTGCTTTAGACGTCATCTTAACGAAAGAGGGTGGAGTCTGTAAGCGTTTGAAGGTTCAGGAATGTTGCACCTATATACCAGACAATTCTAAAGATCTGGAGACATATATAAGCAACATTACTGCAATCCATTATGAAATTGAGGATTTAACTCAAGAGAATGCGTGGGAGACGGTTGGCAAGGGATTTGGAAAAGTTGGAAACTGGTTTGCAAATTTAGGGAAGGGTTTCCTTGGGTTTGTACTGAAACCCCTCATCATAGCAGTGGCGTGTGTGATTGCTTTGTGGGGTTTAGTGAGGATGTACAAATGGTATAAGTCAACTAAATTGGCGAGATCAATGGGAGCGCAAGAGATGCGAATGGAGAGGCTGCAAGACAATCAATACCGCAGTTTGAGAGCATTGGAGATGCTCAAGAGGGGGAAAATGGCCACAAGCACTGTTTGACTAGGTCCTTACCCTGAGGATGATGTAAGGGTGATGACACGGGTCATCAAAGGGGGGGACTGAGAGAGCGCCATTTACAGTGAAAGTTGTAGGGGTGCATCATATGTACAAGTAGTCAGCACCCGAATATATAGAGGACTTTTAATCATGTTTAGATGCAATGGAGGATAGAGAACTAGATGAATTGCGAATCCACACTTGTTGTTTAACATAGAGATGTTGCTGAAATGAAATCTTTCACTAATGAGATGTGTGTTTAAACGAGCACTATTGTGCATATAGAGGCTGCTTATTGAAATGTGTAACGGTGTTTTTATATACTCAATAATTAGCTTAAAGTAGAAAATGCATTTGCTGTCAAGGTTGGAGGCCTAGTGAACCAAGATAATTGCTCATGTAAGACGTTGGGCCTGTGGAATTTTAGTTTGTGTACTAAACATTATCTACGCCATCTTGCAGACTCACGTATGAGCATACACGACAGCCATTTTAGGTACCATGGTCTCCCTGTTCACGATCGCCCCGTCAGCACACTTCCCTGACCTTGCAAGCCTTCCCCGCGCACCCTGGCTGCCCCCGCACTCGCATGCACAAGTCATGAACCCTCCCCTCCCATGACTCTGTCTCAGGGAATCGCACCCCGCGCCTGACCAACACCTCCTTTCCGTCCATGAATACCTCTCCTTTGATGACCCCTTCCTCTGAGCCTGAACGTCAGCACGGACCGCTGGTCATCCTTTAGCCCGAGGATACAGTTTATTGCCCATTACTGTATGCACTCGCCTTTCCTGAAAGGAGCCACTATTGATCACGACCTCCCCATCCCCTGAGATTTGATCAGGCGCACACATTCCAAAGGAATCGGCAGAACACTCAGCTGCGTGATAGCCCCCTCCCAATCATATGAGGGGAAAGGGCCCCTACTGTTGTCATGTGTTGGAAGGGGCCGGAACTGGGGGGGTGCCGGTGATGTCGTTCTCATGCTCTACAATGTCCCTGTTGTAATAAAGGACGTTCACATGTCTAAAACCAGTGTATAAAAGACCAGGTCTCAGAGAGGCTGAGAGAGCACCTCGAGACGATACCTTGTTGTCTGATCTGATGTGTTCTACTCCGTCGGAATAAACTTGTTTCCTGTCTTCCTGTCTCCAGCGCCTGCCTCTTTATTGAATAACTTCGTATGGTATTAGAGGCGTTTAACGCCGAGCAAATTTAACTTAGGAAACATCTACTGAAATCGCCTAACCATTTTGAATTGATCTTTATCAGGCCTATAAACCAAGCAGAGGCCTAGTTCATGGAAATGGTGCAGGCCTGTGCGAAAATGTATTGCTTAAACATTTTAACCGTAGAAATGCTTTATGAAAGAGGCTTTTAGAAAATGTTGCAACATTATTAGACTGTGAGCCTATTTGCGTGTATTTCTTTGCAGGTGCATCACCAAGTATACTGTAGAGTAGAAGGGCCCATTGTGTAAGAGTGTTAGAAATGCTAGACTCAGATATGGAGGAGTAGACCAGGAATTCAAAGAAGCAACTTGAAGCGATGAAGAGTCTGGGACCCAAGGACGTCTGCGTGGACAAGGATGGACAAATGCCATAGCGGAAAATTTCGAAAGTTAACACCTTCAAGAGGGGCGTACCTGAAGGCGTGTCATTCACATTGTGGGGTTTCCTATTAGGGACAGCACCCCGAGGGTGGAAGCAGGGCAGATGAGCTGAGGAGCTAGAGAGAGCGGTTGTTTGGGCAAGGAGTTTAGCTGCGAATGAGGAGACTCTAGTCTGAGAGAGAATGTGGGCGAACTTCTTTGAGAAGTCACCACGGCTGACACCTTTTGGTTAGGTTGGGCTATTGTTGAGTAGGGATGTCACTTAGTATAGTGTAGGGACAGATTAATCTGAATTTATGTCTATTATCCTGATGAGTACCAGAACCCAGGTTATAGCAATCTTGTTTAGTCTGATGATTCTGGAATTGATTCTCGTATTATTCATCAGCCGCCTGAGACTTTTCCGTAGGATTATGTTTGTATTAGTGCCTGTTTATCTTTTGAACCTCTTTCTGAGGTGTTTGTATCTTCAGTTGTTTTTGGTTATGTAATAAACCTTTAAACTCAGTCCTTAGTCAGTGGTTCTTTGGGGAAGGCAATTGGAAACCTTGGAAATTGAATTGACTCAATGCAAATAGATTACTTAATTCACTCTATGACAGGTAAAAAGGTTCAGTCAACCTGTGACGGGATTCTGGAGAATGGTAAGCAGACTCTAGAGGAAATTTCCCGCCTTTCCATAAACATAAATAATCCCTTAACCCCTTCGGGGCTGATGACGAGCTAAGCTCGTCATGAGCGTAACCTGCGCTACGCTGACGTAACGCGGTATTTTGAAAAACGCAGCTCGCAGCGGGAAAACCGCTAGCGCGCAGCGGGAAAACCGCTAGCGCGCATGCGATTAAAGAACAGCCTTAACCCCTCCGCTGCGCCGAACGTTCCGCTGTGGTGCAGAACGTTCTATTGCGCGTGCGGTGCCGGAACGTTCAGCGGACGTGCGCAGCACTACCAAGGTAGTGCACGTGACGTCCGCTGAACGTGCGCTGCACGGAAGGGGTTATACAACACTATAAAGGCATCACACAACAATGCTATAAGGGTACTAAAGTTGAAGTGCACTTAACTGGGTGTGAAGCAGCAAAGAAAGGTGTTAGGGTTCCTACTCTATGGCTGATCACATGAAAATAGAGTATCATGGGATATGTAGTGTTTTTTTCAAAGTTTATTGTGATTGGCTGCTGAAAAATAAAAGTGGTAAAAAACAGAGATAATCAGAGCCTCCGGTCTGACGTAGAATTGAAAATTCTTGGTGCGAATGCTAGTACATTTTTCCCTCTGCCTTCTTGTTGCAGTACATCATGCACTTTTCTTGGAAATGGAATGCTGCCATTTTTTATTGACTGAAAGCAACACATTGCGATTACCACAATCAACATTATTGTATAATACTGATAGAGCAAGATTTCGCATATTACGCGACTTGCTTAAAATCAAGAACCTCGAATAACTTATAATCCTATAATTCAACCTGTACGTCTTACTAATTTCCCTTTATTTTTGATGTGCGTGTATCTTAGTGACGCTTGCCTATGTGTTTTACTAATACGAATAACCCTTGTTCCTAAAATGGCCGCCGCTTAATGGGTTTCTTCTGCGCATGCGTTAGTCACACTCACGTGACGTGACGTAGTTGCAGTTCTGGTGGGAAACTGTGCGCCTGCGTACTTGCTTCTAAAATGGCTGTCTGTGTCCTAACGTGGTGAAGCTTGCGCAGATGCTTTCGTGTTATTGTCTGTTTGCACTAATTTCAATGCCTTAATATATTTTTCAATTTAAAGAGTATAGAGTAGCTATTCATGGTACACAATGAATTCATTTATTTCTATGTTTTAATTTGTTTTCGCTTACTTTTCATGTACCGCGGTATTGAGGGTCTGATGTGATGCTCAAGACTCCATATTGAGATGATGTTCTGCGCATGACAGTTTTCTACCGGTGGCAGTGACAGAGTGCCAACTGAAGGTCCCTGCCAAGACGTGCCTGGGAAGATGCACCTTCACCCAGCCGGAGAAACTGAAATGTACTACATTAGCAACAAATGTATTTCTTTCTATTGTATTCTGTAGAATAGGTCATGGGAACCCCAAAATCACTAGGCGGTCCCATAAAATGCAAATGTGAGCTTGTAGACGTAAATTGTGATTGGTGTGTTAACCTATCCTACTTGGGGACCAATCGAAATTGGGGATTCTGACACTTGCAACATTTGGGGGGTGGTACACTGACCCGAAAACAGTATAACTAGCCTAGGTTTAGCTAGAGAAATTGTCCGACTTGTCTCAATAGCTGACCTGTCACTGACCCAACGCACTCAATAGGTGACTGAATATAGAGCGCTGCGGAGCACTCTGTCCGAATTTGACCATAGACTCAAAGGTTTTACTAAACCTTAAGTGCTGGCGGAGCACTTTGCTGGGGAGTTCGCTAACCCAATCGGGGTTCTGACTGATAGCTGCAGAGAGGGTGGAGCGCAGGCGTTGCTTCCGAACTGCGGGTGCTGGTCGTGCCTTGGTGGTCCTGTCCTGATCCTAATCTGGTTTTCCTGTCCTGTCCTGGGGTGTCCATTCTGCACCTGCTGTCCCATTGATGACTGTCCTTCCTTGGGGTATTTTCCTGTCCTTGACTGATCCGTGGCCAGGGTTGGTTTTCACACCATTCTAGGTAAATGTATAGTGCTGAAACTCTATACTGCACCTTCTATTTTTCTGTCTTTGCTTCAATAAAGACATTCCTTTGCATACATTAATTTTCCATGCTTTCCGCAATCTACTATATGAAAAGTAAATGCATTTATTTCCATAGCATGTTCCTATGTTTCCCTACCTTTTAGAGCACATTCTCTCCATACTGTTTTGAATTATAGATGTGGTTTATAATTTTCTCCTGCAAGCTGACTTGAAGTAATGTTGCTAGAACTATAGCGTGTTCCAATGTTCCCCCTCCTATAGATGTATAGGATCTCCAAACTTTTTACTTTACCCTTGACGTATATCCCAGTAGCAAAACTCTAGTATGTGCTTTAGTTGCCCATTTGTAGTTATTCATTCTTGAATTTCATTTCTGAAAACTGTTTAGCATGTTCCCTGTTCTCACCTCACATTAGATTTATAAATGCATTGCTCTGATTTTCTTTTTATATGGTTATGTGCTGTTTATTTTTCTGATTATAGACTGCCTTCTGGTTGAAAAAATTGTATGCTTTTCGTATTCTGAATTCTAGATAAACCTTTAAAACTTCCCAGTCGTCTGTGGTCATTTTATGAATATCAAAGAAATATAAAGTTGGTATTGAGTTGCCTGCTTTTCTTTTACAGCTAGCTCCCTGATCCATTGTGGTCATAGGTACCCGTAGCGGTGGATTGGTAAGTCGGGTACACTAGAATTACATAGGAAGGAACCCAGGGTTACTGGTAGTAGAGAGTAAGGTCACCCGATTAATGTATATGATTTAATTGGAGAAAAGTACATGGGCCTGGTACGTGTATGGTGAAAGTATTGGCCGGGTGACCTGCGATCTCTATCAATACCAATGGAGTAAAAAAAATAATGTTTACATATTTCAGCAAATTATGATAAACGTAAACACCTTAAAACTAAAAAACACTTTCCTTATATTCAATCCAATGCTAAATTCACGTTAAAATGTCTTACTTGCCGTCTCATACGACGCGTGAGTGATACTGATGTTAGTCTGATATAAAAAAATGCTCCCACTTCAAAGATGGCCGCCGCTGTTACCTACCTTAGGCAGGCGTTTCGTAACTTTGGTCTTTCTTTTGTTTTCATCATTTACCCATTGTGTTTGAGCTGGGCTGGGCATGCGTGGTTTGTGCGATTTATGTTGCCTTCCAAATGTATACGGCGCTGTCACCTCTCACCGGAAGCCATCGCAAATTAAAGGAGACGCTCTACAATATTCTTACGCATGCTCTATGATTCTGCCGGAAATCGGCTGTTCTGTGTTCAAGATGGCTCCTCCCGGGGAGTACAAGATGACGATGGAGGGGCCAGAGCAGGTATGAAGGCAGGAGGTTTTATCTGACGCGGTAGTGTGCAAGTATTCACAGCTTCGTCCTCTTCGACATTTCTACCTGTCCCAAACCCCGAGTGAATACGAGCCCGGGATGCTTAGGCCGGGCCTTGCTTAGTGACTAGGACGTGGGAACGATGAGACAGCACTCTGTGATGGAGCTGGGGTTCTGAGGTGCCAAGTCACTCGAGGCTACTTAGCATATCTATTTTGAACAGTGATAGAAAAATGTTGAGTTTTAAATAAAAGATTGGCGACAACCCCGGCGCCATGTTCATGCCAGTGATAAGTAGGATTGAAGTTTTTCAATACAGCAACAATTGTGAACGTAGTAATCAACCTGCCACGGTTAAATTGAGACCGCATAAAATATTCTAGGCAAATCAGGAGGTGCCAGAACTATTACAATTTAATTTTGTGTGATGGAAAAAATGCCCAGTAAAATACAAAGGCACTCGATGTTGATTCATTATATACGTTCTGAAATGAACATGTTTATTCTGTGATATTGTTTGTATCCTAATGCTACTGTTTTCCGGGATAGTATAGGATGGAGATGGAACGAATTTTTATTTGTTTGAAATGTATGTTGCACTGAACAGTTATACTTACTAGATAATACTGCTGTCCTCAACACTTGCGCTTGTTCGTTTGGATTTCCGGATGTACATGTTTTTGTTGAGTTGTTGCTACTAATCTAACGCAGGCTCTGATCTACATTGTTATGGTTTCGTAGCCGACGAGAGAGGAAATTGCTTCTTATAAAGTGTCCGAGAAGTAGGGTGTATGTTTACGAAGATTTTGGATGTTTGACACATACTTTAAGTAAATTATTAGTCCAAAGGCTTTTATAGGATTTCTATAATTTTCTATATGGAATAGCGATTATGGTGGCGGCCGCAAGCTTTGATTTGACTAAGATGAAAAATATTTAAGTCTCCCAGTTTTCTGGTTTTACAGATTTTTACAGATGTTACAGACAGAAAAATATATATTTTCCTGTCTATTGATTTTTAAATATCGAAAAATGCAGAAATAGATTTTTCTTCTAGACGGTTCTCTCTACTGTCAATAATGCATGCTAAGTCAATAGCTGTGCAGGCTAACAGGTAGAGGATTATAACAAAATGGCAAAAGATTTCCTAATGGTGTTTACATAACTAGCAGTGGAGCTGTTCTATAATGCAAATTATTTCAGATGACCATTGTACTGTAAATAGCTCAAATTAATTGGACATTTAAACATAAGACAATCATAGGTTAAATAAACGTGGAAATATACCCTTTGTAGCTTCATTTTTAACATTAAACACAAAATAAAAATGCATAAATACAGATAAGTCCTATGTGTAAACATAATATTTTCATGTTTTTGTAACTTAAGTCTACTGAATGAATCCATGTGACATGACTGACAGTCTATCACAAGTAAAAGGGTGTTTACATTTGCTGATGGTATGTATGGCTTCTGGATGGTTCTGAATATTTGTAATTGTACATATTCTGGCTATCAGATTCTTCAAATTCTGCATTCGGGCATTTTTTTTATTTTTATTCCTAGTGTACATTTTAATTCATTTCAACACATTATTACCAGAGTTCTCGTCACTTTCATCTGGGGATATGGTTGGTATTTGGACTATCTTCTAGAAGATTATAGGTTGATGCTATGAACCACAGCTGTATTTTGGGGTAAGAACAAGTCTTTGAGTAGAATTTGCATTCTTTTTGCCTCTCCTGTGAGTTGTATTTTTTTTAAAGCAACTGGAGTGACGGTGCTCAGGTTTTGCACCATTTTACACTGGGATTTCAGGTGGAGGACACTCCTATCTAGTGTTCACAGGGTTATGTGCTCTGCGAGAACTTGGTAACAAAATGTAACTTAGTAGGTTGTGATATGTTATGAGGTGAGAGAACATACTTAATGCTGCATTTATTCAACATACTTGAGCTATGTGTTTCCACATGGGTTGTGTGTTAATCTGTCCAGGTCTTTTTAGGTCGAAGTCTACCAGAAATTGCAACTGCCTGTTTGCAAAGACAAATTGGGGACATTTTGAAAGCTGACCTAGAAATGTAGTCCTCCTATTGCCTACCATTGGCTTTGTGTTTTGTCACTCACAATTGTTTTCCTTCTATTCAGTGGCTTTGTTTGTTTTAGCTCGTCCAGCTTGTCTTTCCAATGGATTATAGCCCATTTACCACCTCTCTGAATTGCTCTTGCAATTCTATCGCCAGTGCTCCCTTTTCAGGAACTCTTATCTTTTCGTGAAGCGCCCCAGGAGAGTGCTTGTGATTCCAGCTGCTTCCCTTTTATTCTCCCGCCCCCTCCCCCCTATATTCGTGTCCCTCTCAAATGCCTGTGAGGGCCTCTCACTGGGCACCGTGCTCACTGCACTACTCAAGGCAAGAGGTTGCAGTTTGAGAAATAAAATATACACCAGGTTTCAAACATTACTCCAGGTGGGAAAATAACTCTTATTCCCACCAACAGGAGGCCATGTGGTGTAAAGTGTGAGTGTTGCTCCCTGTGTCAACATAGTGCTGTAGTGTAGTTCCTATATTCCCAATAGGCTCTGCGCATTGGAATAATATATCCTATAGATGTGACGTAGGACTTATGTTTACTAGGTCGCTATCGAATTTATTAGACTTAATTGTGAGTGCCAGCTAGCTCAGAGGTCACTAGAAACTTTCTCAAGTTCACAAGAAGGGATTTCGTTTCTGACAACCGCATAAACATGACAACTTTGTTTCCCCAAGATGAAACTGATCTTCAGAGTCGTGGAAACGATGGATAGATATTTTACTCACTCAATCGTGCATGCTTCGTTTCACCAGAGGTGCAGAGAAATATATAGACGGGCGTTTTCAATAAAAATATTTATTGAACAGTCTTCTTTCTCAAGCATAAGAAATGAACTGCTACAATCGTAAAACTGGTTGCAAAATATATTGCATACAGTAAAAAGAGTAGAATAAAATAATACTGTAAGTGCATTGTATGGTTCCTAGACCATAGATAAATACATACATTAATAACAAAGGCTAAAAAGTACTCCGCTGGTGCTTCTAAAATACGCCTACCCCGGTGTACCTAACCTAAGCTTAGTACGAGGGAAGAAGTGAGTGAAGTGTAGCATAAATTTAGTGTTCTTTGCCAAGAATCTATCCAAGATTTCTCTTAGGGTCTAATCAGCTCCATACCTTGGTTTAGAATGAAGAAGGTCAATCTCAGGACTCGATTTCCCAGCAACCCCCAAAGGGCAGCTTGGAAACACTGGAGCTGGATTTCTCGGCAGGGGAAAATACAGCGTCTCTCTGTGCATCTGCTGGAGGGTCGACTTCCTTCAGCACTTGCAGTAGCAGGGCGCGTCGGGCAAGTAGATAGAACTACTCCAAACCACCGTTTGTATGCTATGGCAAGTGTGGGCATATTTATACCTTGAATGTTCCGAGTTTGACGTAAAGGTGGACATAATAACGCCATCAAAGAGTCTCAGTTCTTTGAAAACTCCATGAGTTCTTGGACAAGTCGGTATTCGAGCAAGGGGAAGTCCCTAGCTGCTGAAGCAGAGTTTTCCAAGAAATCGCTGTAGATATTCGGAACTAGTGGAAGTAGCCCTGCCGTATTTGGACTGCATGAGCTATGTCTAAATATGGTCATGATTATTATGCCTATATAAGAATATGGTGATAGATACCTATATAAGGGCATGAATCTGGAAAATTACAATAGGGTCCTAAAATGTTATTCAACAGTGCTGGCTCATTGGTGGCTGTGACACGTGCTGTTGAACATGTTGTTTATTGCAGATTTCAGTTGTTTCCGTTGTGTTATTGCACTTGCTGACATTTAAAAATTCGAAATAATGCTTTAGGTAGGGACTCTGAGAATAGATAGCTGCAGAACAAGTTGATTTTAACTGCTACAACATTTAACTCACAAACACAGCCTCTTAAAATTAACAGAGTTCTGAGCATCCTTTGAGAATTTTTCGGAGTGGGCACTGCCCATCTTACTTTTGTTCAAGCAATCTGTGAACGAAAGAGGGTTAGCAGAGGTCCAGTGCTCATCAAAGCTTTCCACAGAGAGGCAGTAATGCTGCAGGTGGAGGCAGACCCAGCCATCTGCGACAATGATCTACTGGGGCACCCTGTGAGATTAACTTGGATGGAGGCTGAGGAAGAATTCCACAGAGAGGGTAGGACCAACCACAGCATTGGTAGGGTGGAGGGAGACGAGAAATAAGATGTTACATTGTCACAATGTACAGATTTGTGGCTGATGCACACATTGGAATTGACAATTCAAAAAGTTCTATCAACTTTTTTTTAATAAGTCAAATTATAAAATAGACATCTGCTAAACTAAAAGGATAGCATATCTTTTTAGTTATTGTTGACACGCGTGCAGTGAGCTGTGTAATGATTGAGTCAAACACAGCAGACAAGTCTAACAGATCAAGGCAGCTCACCCTCTCTGACCTAAAGCCCAGAAAAGTTAATCCATCACTGCCACAAGTGCTAATTCAGCCCTGTGAAAGGGTCTAACATCATATTGCACTAGATAAAAAATGTAGTGAGTAATTAAAATAAACATTGTCAAAACCAGTCTGTCTGGGCTTTGCCCACCAGCCTTTTGACTTTGTTAGCGCTTGTTTTATATTGACATCGTTTTTATGAAACATTTTTGTGGGAGCTGGCGATATTAAAAAATAAATAGTAGTCTATGGCTCTGAGGAAACTTCTTTGTGTACGGGAGTGCTGCTTGTGAGAGGGCATAATGTCACTTGCAGAGAAATTAGACAGTTGCTGGAGTAGATTGCCCCATGCTGTATGCTACAGTAGATCAATAGTCAAACAATGTAGAGCATTAGCTGAAAAGACTCTAATAATATAGCCTATATATAACTCACAGTGTCATAACACATCTTTCTATGAAAGTGGTTTTGTCACTGTGTGTTCAGAAACCTCTCTTTTGTGGCAGAGTTTTGTGCATTAAGTATTTCTGTGTGTCTCTGAAAGTGGATTGACTGTCTGGATCTGAGAGGTGAGAGGAGCTGGGGGAGGTCTTGACCCAAGGGAGGGGTTGAGACGGCACCAGGCTGACCTGCATCTGGAGAGTAGGCGAGGAGAAGCCCAGAGAGGTGAAGAGGCCTGGCCTGCTGCTGTAAAACAAGTGACCCGTTGCCTGCTGAGTGATTAAGGATCCAGACCCCCAGTATCAAAGGGAGAAAGGTGGCACTGGGAGGGAGAGACCCAGAACTGATTTAGGGAGGGTCAGGAACCCCTAAGCACAACAAACTTCAGACATTAAGGGGTATAACCATGAGAGCTGAAACCCCTGAACGTTGGAATGAAACAAATTGATTGACACTGAAAAGGCTTGGACCCATTTTGTTATCAAGAGGAACCTCTGCTAAGGAAGGAGCAACTGAAGAGACTGCTGGGGAAAGACCAATCCTTGCTTCGTGATCTGGGGCTGGTCTGCAGTTTGCTGTTCTAACCAAGGAAGAGGCTGTTGGGACTGTGATTGGAAGCGCTGGGTCTCCCTGCTTGACGGAGACTGTCCTTTGTGCTGTGTCTTGTAACCCCAATTGCCAGAGGTGAGCCGGCTCCCTGTTTGGAAATACAGGAACATAAAAGTTCCCGGAGTACTTTCAAGCAATGCGGTGGGCGTGTGTTGTGGCAGCTTGAGACCCTCGGAAGGTGTGACCTGTGATGTTGGACACGCAGAGAAGTGAGACTCGGACGCGCTTGGTGCGTGTCGTTGTGCACTGCAGCCGCTGGTGAAGAGCACCTGGTGAGCGTGCGCACCTAAGCTGGATTGAGATTCTGATGCGTACCGTGCGTGTCATGGTGCACCGCAGGAGCTGGTGAGGAGCTCATGGTTGGTGTGTGCATCGGCGGTGGAGTGAGTCTCGGACGCGCAGGGTGCGTGTCGTGGTGCACAGGAAACATTGGTGAGGAGCGCTTGACTAACTTGTGCATCGGAAGTGAAGTGAGTCTCAGATGCGCAGGGTGCGTGTCGGGGTGCATCGAAGGCGTTGGTGAAGAGCACCTAGATATCGGAGCACTGGAGTTGGTCTCAGTGAAGCATTGTGCGTGCTTTGGTGCAACCTTGGACTGTGGCGGTGATTGGCCGATAATCGTGTGCACAGAAAGTTAGTCTCTGTAGCGCGGTGTGCTTGTCTAGGGGCCAACTGAGACCGCAAGAGGGAGTGCCTGGTGAGCGTACACTTGGAGTAGACGTGAAGTCCCATCAGCGTTGTGTGTGTGGCTTCGTGCCAGAAGAGACCCGGAGGGTGCTGTGGTGAATGTGCACCCGGAATAAAAATATTCTCAGGGGCATGGGGTATGTGTGCCCTGAGACCTTCCTAACAGTCGGCAGCCTGGGAGGAGCTGAGCTGCCAGGCCCAGCCGCTGAGGCCCATTGAGAAAGTTCCACACGGGAGTCCCAGTTTGAGGGGGAAGGAGGAGAGGAGAGTGGGATCGCACCCCCGGGTAACTTGGATTACTGTGGGGGGCGGGCTCGGAGGGACACTCTCTCGGCCTCTCAGTCCTTTTGACAACATGAGTCTTTGCTTCGGCTCAGAGTTGGGCCCGTACTGACAAAAGGATTCGCAGTACATGGGCCAGAGTAATAAGCTGTACTCTGTGTCATCGTTGAACCGTGTGGGGGGGGGGGGGCAACTGTTATCGAAGAGGTGGGGAGGTACCGGACGACTCTGAGGAACACAGGTAAGGAGGACAGGATCGGGAACTATCAGAAACAGGCCACCCATGGAGTCACTCCCTTATTACTCCTGGCTATCAACGGGCCTGGTTAAAACGAGTGTTACAGCAAACAAATGATGGACGGAATGCCGACAATGCAAACATTCTCCCCCAGTCAAAAGATCTGGGTTAAGTCAATCGTTCTTTTGCCAACTACGCCACTCCAATTTGGACCCAGCCATATGCAAATCAGTCTTGACCCTGTGTCTCATGGGAACAGTCCTGACCGAACTGCCAGGCCAGGTCTTCCCTTGGCTAGAAACAAGCATCCTGGGACTGGTTTCAGGGCACACCACCCTTCTTCAGCCAGGCTAGCTTGAATCCAGTGGCACAGCGAAACAATGGATTTAGGCCCAGACCTCTGTACTGGGGTGAATGTATGACATTGTTCTGCATTCTGTCCATCAATTGTTCTTTTTGTATTTGTCACCCCGAGTGGGACGGGTATGCTCAGACTTGAGTACCGTGCTCTCCATGTCACTGGAGTCAAGCTATCATGGCTGATGAGGGCTGAAAGCCCGAAACCGGTCCTAGGATGCTTGTTTCCAGTCCAGGGAGGACCTGGCCGGGCAGTTCGGGCTGGACTGTTCCCATGGGGCGCAGGGTCTAGACTGATTTGCATATAGCTGGGCCAAACTGGAGTGGAGTAGTGTGGCTCACTGGTTAGAGGCGGCAGACCCGGAAGCAGTAGTCGGCCCGGGACCAGGGTTCGATTTCCCGATGCGGCAGGGTCGTGGACCAGGGTCAGCGGACTCGATAATTCTCTCCTCAGTGCCTACTCTAACCAGAGGTCCCACTCGGCAACTCTGGGCATTAGCTTGCCTAATCTCCACAACGGCCCCATCAACGCCGGGGATGCCTGGCTCCACCTTGGGGATTCCCAGCAGGGACCATCCCAAAGGGAAAGCCAGGACGGGTTCCCCAGCGGTATACAGCGCCAGGACGCCGACTGGCAACAGTGCGCTTTACAAGTATACACATTACATTACAAACTCAAATGGCCTCCACAGTGGCGTTGCTATATACTAAGCCAACGGCTCGTATACGCCTGAATGGCGCCCTCACAGAGGCGTTCTCCCTGTCCAGAGGCACGAGACAAGGGTGCCCCTTGTCCCCCTTGTTGTTCATTTTAGCGATGGACCCCTTGGTCCGTCAATTCCAGGACAACCACAGCTTCCGGGGCCTACAGTTTCGCACGGGTCCTCTGCTTGCATCGTTGTATGCGGATGATCTAATACTCTATGTCCGTGATCCGGCCGAAAACTTGGCACCATTATTAGCGGAAATCACGCGGTTTGGCACCTACTCCGGGCTGCGCAAGAACTGGCGCAAATCCCTCATTTTCCCGCTGACCGCCGCCACCACGCCCTGGGAATGCGAGTACCCATTGGAGTGGTGTGATGAATCGGTGAAATACTTGGGTATTCACGTCCATCTTAACACAGTGGACATTATTTGGCTCAACTATGGCAGAGCACTGGATTTCTTGGAGGATAACATTGCAAAATGGCTCCGGCTTCCGCTTTCAATGGTGGGACGCATTGCCATCGTGAAAATGATGGTACTGCCCCGGTTTTTGTATTTATTTAATAATATTCCAATACCTCTGACAAATTTTTTTTTCGTGCAGCTGCGAACATTACTGCTACGGTTGATATGGGGCAACAAAACCACTCGAGTTGCGTGGCATGTTTTGACCCTGCCCTACGAGAGGGGTGGCCTGGTTGTACCTGATTTTTATCGGTATTTTTTGGCGGCACAAGGTTCCTTCGCTTACCCATGGTTCCACCCAGATGCGCGCATACTATTCTTGAAACCAGAGACGGACCTGGTGTTACCCCACTCCTTGGCTTCACTGCTCCCGAGAGGGTTCCCACGCGACCCCCAGGATATCCAAACGGTATCTTCCACATGCTGGGCCTGGGAGAAAATCCGGAGGTTACTTAAACTTGATATACTATACTCCTCCCCCTCCCTAATGCACACTGGCTTCCGATCACTGGCGAGGCAGTGGTACGTACTACACTCTCTAAGTTCGGCTTACACACGGTTGGAGACCTATTCCCAGACGGACATGCCTTTAGTTTGACGGAGGACCCCCGGTTCCAGGACCGTACTTTTATGGACTCCTTTGTCCTGTCCCGACTGCGATCCTTACTGCGAGCCACATTTCCCACCTTCCCACTGGCTCCAGAGGAGGCGCAACCTCTGACTACAGTCATTCAACATCCATCAGGGGCACACATGGTTACTAAGATATACAGACTTAGCTTAGCGGCTACTCCTGCAGCAGACGCGAAGGTCCGCCTGGCTTGGGAAAAAGATCTGGGGAAACAAATCACAGATGAAGAGTGGGCTCGGTGTTGTGCTGTAACCAAGTCAGTGTCACTGAACACCCGGCACAAGCTCATTCATTTCAAATTCCTGAGGCGTTTGTACCACACCCCTGCTCTGGCCCACAGAATAGACCCCTCCCGCTCCCCTATTTGCCCGAAATGTAAAACTACAGAGGCTGATTTTGCTCATCTATCATGGACCTGCCCCCGACTGCAAGACTACTGGCTACAGGTACACAGCACATTTGGTAAAATACTGGGCGTCCCCCTAACTCCGACCCCCGAAATTGCTTTGTTAGGCTTCGTGACGAACTTCCCACCAGCGGTTCGCAGACTTGCGACGCTGGGCTTCTTATTAGCTAAGCGCGAGGTGGCCTTACTTTGGTGCTCCGCAAGAAGCCCGATGGTGCAATACTGGTTAAAGAGCTTGGCCTCCTGCAATGTCAACTGTGTAGAGTACTCCTCCACCATCCCTACATCGTCTAGACCCTTAGATATATGGGGGCCGTACCGCACATACATTGCTAAACTCGCAGCTGAGCACCAGGCGCAATTGGACAATCAACTGTATCCGGAGGGAGTGGGTTAGCTTGTGCTGATGGTACAACTTATGCGCTGCTGCTGAACACTATCTGCTGGGGCCGGGTGGGAAGGTTATTGAATCCGGGGCTATTTCATGGCTGTGATACACTGTTGAGGATATCCCCAATCCCTTTGGACTTCGCATTTGTTCATACGCCGAAGGCTGTCAATCAGGGTGTTTTGTACTGCAAGATGGGGTGTATTGTTTCCATTGCTGATGGTTTGTGTATGATGCTTCTGAAAATGAAAAATAAAGTTTAAAAATAAAAAATAAAAAAAAAAATGGCATGGTGAGCAAATAAACTATGGATTTAGGCCCAGATCTCTGTACTGGGGTGAATACATGACATTGTTCTGCATTCTGTCCATCAATTATTCTTTTTGCACTGGTTAAAACGCGTCTGGTGACCGAGGGTATGGGGTATACATGTCCTCTGCTACAGACTGCTCCTCCTACATTGCACAGACTCAACTAACAAAATTACTGGAGCAAACTGCAGCACGACTAGAAGCGAACATAACGGACTGGAGATTATGGAGGCGGTAGGGAGGCTTGTAGGAGAAGGCCCCCGACCAAGATATGTACATACCCGCCTTTTATAAGCTATATGAGGAGCTTTTATCCTCCGTTGGGGCACGGTTGTATAATTCCTGTAGCTCCCTGGGAGTGATCACAGAATCCATGCATACAGCAATCGTCCTATTGGCCTATATCCCTACTCAATCTAGATGCAAGATCTTCACAGGGATCCTAGTGCATAGACTAGGGCAGTATATTCCTGGGTTGGGAACCCCAACCGGCCCGGGTTTATACCTGGACGTACCTTTTGGAGACATCGAGCGCCTTTTCCACAGCGGTCTTGGAGCATGGTACCCGCAACCGCAGAAGAACTCTGAGGGGCCTCTGCAGGACCCCTGCCACCAAAGGCTCTCTTAAGACTCGAACACAGCAGCTGAGCAAACTGACTGCTACGGAAAGGTCTCCGGGGATTTGGTGTCCACGTACCTCTGTATGGCTATGTGGATCCTGGCGTCTAGGAGCCACTATGCAGTTAGGCGCCAGCCGAGCCACAGGTGTCCTGAGCCAATGTGCAGCCATGATTCCAGGGTAGAGAGGTCTTAAAGACCTCCGGAATATATATATTTGTCCTGCATCATATGGGATTCCGAGGCGGGTATAAGGAAATAGTCCAGCCAAGAAAAGACCCCATGATCCCAGGAGTAGAAGGTGTAACCTAGCTCTCCTATATACTTCTGTGTAAGTGGTGGTGGTGGTGGTGGTGGTGGGGGGGTGAGGGGGTAGGGAGGCTGAGGAGATTGATGCTAGTCAGTGCAGTGGTAAGCCTGTGAAAACCAGAGATTGCGATATAGCGACCAAGGTTGTCTCGCCAAATCCTGTCCACTAACACAGGACAGCGGCGATGTTTTAAAATGGCTGTCCACGCAACCCATCTTGCAAAGCCAGTGTGGAACACCTACGAGTATCTCATGCAGGTGAGGAAGGATCAGAGTCCAGCGAATGAGTCTCTTGCAGAAGAAGCACGTCTGGCAAGTAATGCTTGTCTCGCTGAAGCACTGCGCCTCTCATAATGGGGTCTAGGATGCACTTCACATTTCAGGACAGCAGACCAGCCACGCTGGGCCCGCCAGCGCCAACCTGTTGGGACATTGAGTGCACCGTAACGGTAAGTACGGAGAAGTGGTGAACCAGATACTAGGTCAGTCTTGTCTGCATATAACTGTGTCTAGAGTAGTTGCAGTGACAAGAAAACAAAACCATACCCAAAATCCCACATAACTCTTAAACATGTTGTACCTGTCATGGAATAAACTAGGAACTGCCACCGACTGGGCAACCACACCCCAACTTTGTTTCCTTGTACCATTTCCCTTGTAACTATACACGAAAAACAAGAAAGATAAGAAAAGGGGAAAAAGTGCATGTGGTCAGCCATTCATCTTTCTGCTCCAGTAACAAGGTGATTGATCGTTCCTTGGTAGGCTCAAGAGCATAGTGTGTCAGGGGGCTGAGGTAGACAATGCGGCTCAAGAAGGGAAAGCCCTGTCATGCATTATATCTGGGTCCAATGACTGTTAACGACAGGGCCCCAGAGAGTCTGCCACACCAGTTGCCGAATGACGCCTCCTCCTCCTTGTGTTCCAGAAATGGCGTGGTAACTGTCCCCATCTCCGGCTCTGCCTGCAGCATCGGAAGTCGAGCTAGGCCCAGCATGCCTGGTAAGGAGTCTCCAGCCATGTCCAAGCCACTTTCAGTGTTTCGAAAAAGACTTATTTGCTGTATTACTTTCAGCCGTGCAGTAAAAATTGTCATGTATTTAATCTGAAGGGCTCGTAGCTTCTGTTTGACAGACATATAGGTGTGTCTCTAATGTTGAACTTTGAGCGTGTAGTCAGAGAAGACCTCTATGTGTCCTGATTTCCACACCAGATTTTCCTGCAGCCTGGAGGTCCTAAGAATATTGTTGTGGTCGGCAAAGTTAAAAATAGTAGCAAGTATAGAGTGCAGCGAGGCCCCTAGTGATGGTCTCCGCACCAGGAACCTATGTGCCCTTTCCACCACTAAGCATCGAGACAGCGCCTCGCTCGGCCCCCATGAGGTCAACCGGGTAGTTACGAATTGAGTGGGGAGTCTTCCCTCAGTGCCCTATGGTACCGTTGCCAGTGGCCTTATGTGTCCTCTACCCACGACTCGAGGTAATGCACAGTTTTTTTGAATGCCTGAAATAGTATTTTGGAATGTATGGAGCATGCATTCTGTTGCAGATATTCGACACTCAACCTCTGCTACACTCGGTCGTATTGTGACCGTCGTGCTTAAGCAGAGAGAGGTCTATTTTTAGCCCAACAATTGTCCTCTTGCAGAATAGGGGCTAAAGGATCAATAGGAGCCGGCATGGCCGCCACCCAGGACTCTTTGTCAGCAGTCCCAGCTAGCCATGTGTACGTATCGATGTGACCCTGTAAAGTCTGGGCCTCAGGTTGTTTGTTTTCCCATGTTGTGTCCAGTGTGCACCTAGGCAGCAAGGGTCCTCAGACCTCAATTGGCCTCTCCCACAACGTCTGCAAGAGGGGTGAGAAGTGAGCAAGACCCTCACCGCACTGAAATTCTCTATTGTAGCTTTTCATTGCGTCTGGTGTGGGTGACCATGGTTTAGCACCTCTGAATCACTCTTGGTGGTAGAGGGGGGGGGGAGGTGTCTGGCCCCCAAGGGCTTCTTTCACTGCAAGATCACTCCACAGCCCCCCTATTCACCCCTCCACCCCCCCCCCCACTTCCCAGCCCTAGCTGTATTCCTCTGACCAGGGCCGACACCCACTGCAACCCCAGGGACACCAGTCTCGGCAGCAGTCTGGGGAAGTGGGGTGGGGTGAGTTAACCTTCGAGTCCCACACAACCGCAAACCTCATTTCTGGAGCCACGGACCGGCCAGACTGGCATCAAGGAAAACACTTGATCTTGATTGCACCTTGCGTTAATGGGCCCTTCCAGCATCTTAATGCACAGTACACAGTTCTCGGCAGGACCAGTCTTGGGGGTGGGGGGGGGGGCCTTCCAAGTGCTGCCTCCCGATCTGAGCCCAGGGCTGACACCTGCTAGTTAGTTCCTCTCAGCTGTGGTAGGCCCTCTTCATCTCAACCCCCCCACCATCACCGGGATGGATTCCGGACCACTTTAGAGAGATCTCAGTTCCCCACTGGTTCCCAAATTTGGTCAGCACGGTCTGCCAAATCCTCCCTGCTGCCCGGGGATGGACCAGTGCAAGCTCCCAATCTGGCCCTCATTGCCCTGAGTTATCCCATGCCGCATCTCTCCTCTTTGTGCTGCGGATTCTTCAGCGGTACTGCCACGGGGTCCCAAGGCCACTAGTATCTACCAGCCCATCAAAATGCCTGATGGGTGCAGAACGGTGGCGCAGCTCGAGGAAGAGCGGCTGCCATTTTTGGTGTCCTGACCACACTGCTAACAAGTTGATTTTATAGCTGCCCCACCCCGGAACTAAATTTCTAAATATTGGTGCTCTGGGAATCTGGTGGCCGTTGAAGAACCACATACATCTCTTTGTCAACTTTCTTCCAAAAGCCAATATATTAGATTTCACAGCACTATCAGCCAGTAAATCTTGCTTCCACGATACCTTGCTTTTCACTATGATGATAGAAACAGTTGGATGGCAAAATTGATCTGTATCCGCAATAATTCCAGGACAAGATGCTAGCAGGCAGGTATACTTTTGGTTCTAGACGTTGAAGGTTGGTGAAAGGGAAGAGTATTGTCAGATGGTTTAAAGTGTGAAGAGTTATGTGGAAGTTTATTGATTGAGATAATGTAATAGATTGTGGCTCGTAATTGCAGGTGAAACAGAATATACTGTTGCTTTCATAATTAGATTGTGGCAGTGTGGAGGAGAGAATAGGAAGAAAGTGCAGCATGGTGGAGTTGGAAAAGAGTACCTGCCATTTCACAGGGTTGGGACCAGAGGTAAATTGGATAGGAGAGCTAGGGACAGATGAGTGATCGACCTTTTTTGTGTAGAGGAAGCCAGGGTAAAATGGTAAGGGAAGTTTAGAAATGTTAAGAGTGATTTGTCTAGGTTAGGTTTACAGGGAGCGCAGCATGATTAGCTGTTCCCCCATAACGCTGCACCATAACAAGTTCCTGAAAAGCAGTTGCCCCTATAAAGAGTCAAGATTTCCCTGATTGGCTGTTCCCCAATTTGTTTTGAGAGTCTAAAAATGGGCTCCGTTAACCGTAAAAATGTATTTTGCAGGAATCGATGTGTGCTCCTCAGTGGCCCTTAGATGTAAATAGCAGGCCCAGGTACGATAATGAATGTGTTTCTGCAATGGGCACCCTATTGACATGGTGTGTTAGAGTCTTAGGTTTCCTTTCTAAATCTTTCTAAAGGATAATAGATTCTTGGTGGAGCGCAGCAAAGGAGGGTGCAAGTTCCATAACTGCGCGGCCTGCACCAAAACAGCCTTTTTGAATTAGGGAACAATAAGCAGAGTGCCACATGCCAAGAGGAGCATACGTGTCCAACCTGTATGATTGGTGAGGAGAGATGAGAGAGGACCGCAAGGGAGTGAGAATTCGATCGAAGAGGGCAGGGGTGAGGAGAATTGTGAAGTGCCGAAGAGAAGTGTGGACACGCAAGAAGTGAGTGAGAGCCAAAGGTGAGGGCTTCTATTAGAACAAGCATTTACAATGCAATGGTTTTGCCTTTGTTAAAGTTAGAGCTATTGGCATTGCTCTTGACACTCTGAAGCTCCACTCTGAAGCTCCACTCTGCACTCTAATCTCCACTCTGCACTCTGAAGCTCCACTCTGCACTCTGAAGCTCCACTCTGCACTCTGAAGCTGCACTCTGAAGCTCCACTCTGAAGCTCCACTCTGAAGCTCCACTCTGAAGCTGCACTCTGAAGCTCCACTCTGAAGCTCCACTCTGAAGCTCCACTCTGAAGCTCCACTCTGAAGCTCCACTCTGAAGCTCCACTCTGAAGCTCCACTCTGAAGCTCCACTCTGAAGCTCCACTCTGAAGCTCCACTCTGAAGCTCCACTCTGAAGCTCCACTCTGAAGCTCCACTCTGAAGCTCCACTCTGAAGCTCCACTCTGAAGCTCCACTCTGAAGCTCCACTCTGAAGCTCCACTCTGAAGCTCCACTCTGAAGCTCCACTCTGAAGCTCCACTCTGAAGCTCCACTCTGCACTCTGAAGCTCCACTCTGCACTCTGAAGCTCCACTCTGCACTCTGAAGCTCCACTCTGCACTCTGAAGCTCCACTCTGCACTCTGAAGCTGCACTCTGAAGCTCCACTCTGAAGCTCCACTCTGAAGCTCCACTCTGATGCTCCACTCTGATGCTCCACTCTGATGCTCCACTCTGATGCTCCACTCTGATGCTCCACTCTGATGCTCCACTCTGATGCTCCACTCTGATGCTCCACTCTGATGCTCCACTCTGATGCTCCACTCTGATGCTCCACTCTGATGCTCCACTCTGATGCTCCACTCTGATGCTCCACTCTGATGCTCCACTCTGATGCTCCACTCTGATGCTCCACTCTGATGCTCCACTCTGAAGCTCCACTCTGAAGCTCCACTCTGAAGCTCCACTCTGAAGCTCCACTCTGAAGCTCCACTCTGCACTCTGAAGCTCCACTCTGCACTCTGAAGCTCCACTCTGCACTCTGAAGCTCCACTCTGCACTCTGAAGCTCCACTCTGCACTCTGAAGCTCCACTCTGAAGCTCCACTCTGCACTCTGAAGCTCCACTCTGCACTCTGAAGCTCCACTCTGAAGCTCCACTCTGCACTCTGAAGCTCCACTCTGAATCTGCACTCTGAAGCTCCACTCTGCACTCTGAAGCTCCACTCTGAATCTGCACTCTGAAGCTCCACTCTGCACTCTGAAGCTCCACTCTGAATCTGCACTCTGAAGCTCCACTCTGAATCTGCACTCTGATGCTCCACTCTGAATCTGCACTCTGAAGCTCCACTCTGCACTCTGAATCTGCACTCTGAAGCTCCACTCTGCACTCTGAATCTGCACTCTGCAGCTCCACTCTGAATCTGCAGCTCCACTCTGCACTCTGAAGCTCCACTCTGAAGCTCCACTCTGAAGCTCCACTCTGAAGCTCCACTCTGAAGCTCCACTCTGAAGCTCCACTCTGAAGCTCCACTCTGAAGCTCCACTCTGAAGCTCCACTCTGAAGCTCCACTCTGAAGCTCCACTCTGAAGCTCCACTCTGAAGCTCCACTCTGCACTCTGAAGCTCCACTCTGCACTCTGAAGCTCCACTCTGCACTCTGAATCTGCACTCTGAAGCTCCACTCTGAAGCTCCACTCTGAAGCTCCACTCTGAAGCTCCACTCTGAAGCTCCACTCTGAAGCTCCACTCTGAAGCTCCACTCTGCACTCTGAAGCTCCACTCTGAAGCTCCACTCTGCACTCTGAAGCTCCACTCTGAAGCTCCACTCTGCACTCTGAAGCTCCACTCTGAAGCTCCACTCTGCACTCTGAAGCTCCACTCTGAATCTGCACTCTGAAGCTCCACTCTGCACTCTGAAGCTCCACTCTGAAGCTCCACTCTGCACTCTGAAGCTCCACTCTGAAGCTCCACTCTGCACTCTGAAGCTCCACTCTGAATCTGCACTCTGAAGCTCCACTCTGCACTCTGAAGCTCCACTCTGAAGCTCCACTCTGAAGCTCCACTCTGAAGCTCCACTCTGAAGCTCCACTCTGAAGCTCCACTCTGAAGCTCCACTCTGAAGCTCCACTCTGAAGCTCCACTCTGAAGCTCCACTCTGAAGCTCCACTCTGAAGCTCCACTCTGAAGCTCCACTCTGAAGCTCCACTCTGAAGCTCCACTCTGCACTCTGAAGCTCCACTCTGAAGCTCCACTCTGCACTCTGAAGCTCCACTCTGAAGCTCCACTCTGAAGCTCCACTCTGAAGCTCCACTCTGAAGCTCCACTCTGAAGCTCCACTCTGAAGCTCCACTCTGAAGCTCCACTCTGAAGCTCCACTCTGAAGCTCCACTCTGCACTCTGAAGCTCCACTCTGAAGCTCCACTCTGCACTCTGAAGCTCCACTCTGAAGCTCCACTCTGCACTCTGAAGCTCCACTCTGAAGCTCCACTCTGAAGCTCCACTCTGAAGCTCCACTCTGAAGCTCCACTCTGAAGCTCCACTCTGAAGCTCCACTCTGAAGCTCCACTCTGCACTCTGAAGCTCCACTCTGAAGCTCCACTCTGCACTCTGAAGCTCCACTCTGCACTCTGAAGCTCCACTCTGAAGCTCCACTCTGCACTCTGAAGCTCCACTCTGCACTCTGAAGCTCCACTCTGAAGCTCCACTCTGCACTCTGAAGCTCCACTCTGCACTCTGAAGCTCCACTCTGAAGCTCCACTCTGCACTCTGAAGCTCCACTCTGAATCTGCACTCTGAAGCTCCACTCTGAAGCTCCACTCTGAAGCTCCACTCTGAATCTGCACTCTGAAGCTCCACTCTGAAGCTCCACTCTGAAGCTCCACTCTGAAGCTCCACTCTGAAGCTCCACTCTGAAGCTCCACTCTGAAGCTCCACTCTGAAGCTCCACTCTGAAGCTCCACTCTGAAGCTCCACTCTGAAGCTCCACTCTGAAGCTCCACTCTGAAGCTCCACTCTGAAGCTCCACTCTGAAGCTCCACTCTGAAGCTCCACTCTGAAGCTCCACTCTGCACTCTGAAGCTCCACTCTGAATCTGCACTCTGAAGCTCCACTCTGCACTCTGAAGCTCCACTCTGCACTCTGAAGCTCCACTCTGAAGCTCCACTCTGCACTCTGAAGATCCACTCTGCACTCTGAAGCTCCACTCTGCACTCTGAAGATCCACTCTGCACTCTGAAGCTCCACTCTGCACTCTGAAGCTCCACTCTGCACTCTGAAGCTCCACTCTGAAGCTCCACTCTGAAGCTCCACTCTGAAGCTCCACTCTGAAGCTCCACTCTGAAGCTCCACTCTGAAGCTCCACTCTGAAGCTCCACTCTGAAGCTCCACTCTGAAGCTCCACTCTGAAGCTCCACTCTGAAGCTCCACTCTGAAGCTCCACTCTGAAGCTCCACTCTGAAGCTCCACTCTGAAGCTCCACTCTGAAGCTCCACTCTGAAGCTCCACTCTGCACTCTGAAGCTCCACTCTGCACTCTGAAGCTCCACTCTGAAGCTCCACTCTGCACTCTGAAGCTCCACTCTGAATCTGCACTCTGAAGCTCCACTCTGCACTCTGAAGCTCCACTCTGCACTCTGAAGCTCCACTCTGAATCTGCACTCTGAAGCTCCACTCTGCACTCTGAAGCT
Organism: Lissotriton helveticus; assembly: GCF_964261635.1. NCBI lineage: Eukaryota > Metazoa > Chordata > Amphibia > Caudata > Salamandridae > Lissotriton > Lissotriton helveticus. The sequence goes on from NC_136065.1 coordinate 1,740,274,383, forward strand.
CCACTCTGCACTCTGAAGCTCCACTCTGAAGCTCCACTCTGAAGCTCCACTCTGAAGCTCCACTCTGAAGCTCCACTCTGCACTCTGAAGCTCCACTCTGAAGCTCCACTCTGAAGCTCCACTCTGAAGCTCCACTCTGAAGCTCCACTCTGAAGCTCCACTCTGAAGCTCCACTCTGAAGCTCCACTCTGAAGCTCCACTCTGAAGCTCCACTCTCCACTCTCCACTCTGAAGCTCCACTCTGAATCTCCACTCTGAAGCTCCACTCTGAAGCTCCACTCTGAAGCTCCACTCTGAAGCTCCACTCTGAAGCTCCACTCTGAAGCTCCACTCTGAAGCTCCACTCTGAAGCTCCACTCTGAAGCTCCACTCTGCACTCTGAAGCTCCACTCTGAAGCTCCACTCTGAAGCTCCACTCTGAAGCTCCACTCTGAAGCTCCACTCTGAAGCTCCACTCTGAAGCTCCACTCTGAAGCTCCACTCTGAAGCTCCACTCTGAAGCTCCACTCTGAAGCTCCACTCTGCACTCTGATGCTCCACTCTGCACTCTGATGCTCCACTCTGAAGCTCCACTCTGAAGCTCCACTCTGAAGCTCCACTCTGAAGCTCCACTCTGAAGCTCCACTCTGAAGCTCCACTCTGAAGCTCCACTCTGAAGCTCCACTCTGAAGCTCCACTCTGAAGCTCCACTCTGAAGCTCCACTCTGAAGCTCCACTCTGAAGCTCCACTCTGAAGCTCCACTCTGAAGCTCCACTCTGCACTCTGAAGCTCCACTCTGAAGCTCCACTCTGAAGCTCCACTCTGCACTCTGAAGCTCCACTCTGCACTCTGAAGCTCCACTCTGCACTCTGAAGCTCCACTCTGCACTCTGAAGCTCCACTCTGCACTCTGAAGCTCCACTCTGAAGCTCCACTCTGCACTCTGAAGCTCCACTCTGAATCTGCACTCTGAAGCTCCACTCTGCACTCTGAAGCTCCACTCTGAATCTGCACTCTGAAGCTCCACTCTGCACTCTGAAGCTCCACTCTGAAGCTCCACTCTGAAGCTCCACTCTGAAGCTCCACTCTGAAGCTCCACTCTGAAGCTCCACTCTGAAGCTCCACTCTGAAGCTCCACTCTGAAGCTCCACTCTGCACTCTGAATCTGCACTCTGAAGCTCCACTCTGCACTCTGAAGCTCCACTCTGAATCTGCACTCTGAAGCTCCACTCTGCACTCTGAAGCTCCACTCTGCACTCTGAATCTGCACTCTGAAGCTCCACTCTGCACTCTGAAGCTCCACTCTGCACTCTGAAGCTCCACTCTGAATCTGCACTCTGAAGCTCCACTCTGCACTCTGAAGCTCCACTCTGCACTCTGAAGCTCCACTCTGAATCTGCACTCTGAAGCTCCACTCTGCACTCTGAAGCTCCACTCTGCACTCTGAAGCTCCACTCTGCACTCTGAAGCTCCACTCTGCACTCTGATGCTCCACTCTGAAGCTCCACTCTGAAGCTCCACTCTGAAGCTCCACTCTGAAGCTCCACTCTGAAGCTCCACTCTGAAGCTCCACTCTGAAGCTCCACTCTGAAGCTCCACTCTGCACTCTGAAGCTCCACTCTGCACTCTGAAGCTCCACTCTGCACTCTGAAGCTCCACTCTGAAGCTCCACTCTGCACTCTGAAGCTCCACTCTGAATCTGCACTCTGAAGCTCCACTCTGCACTCTGAAGCTCCACTCTGAATCTGCACTCTGAAGCTCCACTCTGCACTCTGAAGCTCCACTCTGAAGCTCCACTCTGAAGCTCCACTCTGCACTCTGAAGCTCCACTCTGAAGCTCCACTCTGAAGCTCCACTCTGAAGCTCCACTCTGAAGCTCCACTCTGAAGCTCCACTCTGAAGCTCCACTCTGAAGCTCCACTCTGAAGCTCCACTCTGAAGCTCCACTCTGAAGCTCCACTCTGCACTCTGAAGCTCCACTCTGAAGCTCCACTCTGCACTCTGAAGCTCCACTCTGCACTCTGAAGCTCCACTCTGAAGCTCCACTCTGAAGCTCCACTCTGAAGCTCCACTCTGAAGCTCCACTCTGAAGCTCCACTCTGAAGCTCCACTCTGAAGCTCCACTCTGAAGCTCCACTCTGAAGCTCCACTCTGAAGCTCCACTCTGAAGCTCCACTCTGAAGCTCCACTCTGAAGCTCCACTCTGAAGCTCCACTCTGAAGCTCCACTCTGAAGCTCCACTCTGAAGCTCCGCTCTGAATCTGCACTCTGAAGCTCCACTCTGCACTCTGAAGCTCCACTCTGCACTCTGAAGCTCCACTCTGCACTCTGAAGCTCCACTCTGAAGCTCCACTCTGAAGCTCCACTCTGAAGCTCCACTCTGAAGCTCCACTCTGAAGCTCCACTCTGAAGCTCCACTCTGAAGCTCCACTCTGAAGCTCCACTCTGAAGCTCCACTCTGAAGCTCCACTCTGAAGCTCCACTCTGAAGCTCCACTCTGAAGCTCCACTCTGAAGCTCCACTCTGAAGCTCCACTCTGAAGCTCCACTCTGAAGCTCCACTCTGAAGCTCCACTCTGCACTCTGAATCTGCACTCTGAAGCTCCACTCTGCACTCTGAAGCTCCACTCTGCACTCTGAAGCTCCACTCTGAATCTGCACTCTGAAGCTCCACTCTGCACTCTGAAGCTCCACTCTGAATCTGCACTCTGAAGCTCCACTCTGCACTCTGAAGCTCCACTCTGCACTCTGATGCTCCACTCTGAAGCTCCACTCTGAAGCTCCACTCTGAAGCTCCACTCTGAAGCTCCACTCTGAAGCTCCACTCTGAAGCTCCACTCTGAAGCTCCACTCTGAAGCTCCACTCTGAAGCTCCACTCTGAAGCTCCACTCTGAAGCTCCACTCTGAAGCTCCACTCTGAAGCTCCACTCTGCACTCTGAAGCTCCACTCTGCACTCTGAAGCTCCACTCTGCACTCTGAAGCTCCACTCTGCACTCTGAAGCTCCACTCTGCACTCTGAAGCTCCACTCTGCACTCTGAAGCTCCACTCTGCACTCTGAAGCTCCACTCTGAAGCTCCACTCTGCACTCTGAAGCTCCACTCTGAATCTGCACTCTGAAGCTCCACTCTGCACTCTGAAGCTCCACTCTGCACTCTGAATCTGCACTCTGAAGCTCCACTCTGCACTCTGAAGCTCCACTCTGAATCTGCACTCTGATGCTCCACTCTGAATCTGCACTCTGAAGCTCCACTCTGAAGCTCCACTCTGCACTCTGAAGCTCCACTCTGAATCTGCACTCTGATGCTCCACTCTGAATCTGCACTCTGAAGCTCCACTCTGCACTCTGAATCTGCACTCTGAAGCTCCACTCTGCACTCTGAATCTGCACTCTGCAGCTCCACTCTGCACTCTGAAGCTCCACTCTGCAGCTCCACTCTGCACTCTGAAGCTCCACTCTGCACTCTGAATCTCCACTCTGAATCTCCACTCTGAATCTCCACTCTGAAGCTCCACTCTGAAGCTCCACTCTGAAGCTCCACTCTGAAGCTCCACTCTGAAGCTCCACTCTGAAGCTCCACTCTGCACTCTGAAGCTCCACTCTGAAGCTCCACTCTGCACTCTGAAGCTCCACTCTGAAGCTCCACTCTGCACTCTGAAGCTCCACTCTGAAGCTCCACTCTGCACTCTGAAGCTCCACTCTGAAGCTCCACTCTGCACTCTGAAGCTCCACTCTGAAGCTCCACTCTGCACTCTGAAGCTCCACTCTGAAGCTCCACTCTGCACTCTGAAGCTCCACTCTGAAGCTCCACTCTGCACTCTGAAGCTCCACTCTGAATCTGCACTCTGAAGCTCCACTCTGCACTCTGAAGCTGCACTCTGAAGCTCCACTCTGAAGCTCCACTCTGCACTCTGAAGCTGCACTCTGAAGCTCCACTCTGAAGCTCCACTCTGAAGCTCCACTCTGAAGCTCCACTCTGAAGCTCCACTCTGAAGCTCCACTCTGAAGCTCCACTCTGAAGCTCCACTCTGAAGCTCCACTCTGAAGCTCCACTCTGAAGCTCCACTCTGCACTCTGAAGCTCCACTCTGCACTCTGAAGCTCCACTCTGCACTCTGAAGCTCCACTCTGCACTCTGAAGCTCCACTCTGAAGCTCCACTCTGCACTCTGAAGCTCCACTCTGCACTCTGAAGCTCCACTCTGAAGCTCCACTCTGCACTCTGAAGCTCCACTCTGAAGCTCCACTCTGCACTCTGAAGCTCCACTCTGAAGCTCCACTCTGCACTCTGAAGCTCCACTCTGAAGCTCCACTCTGCACTCTGAAGCTCCACTCTGCACTCTGAAGCTCCACTCTGAAGCTCCACTCTGCACTCTGAAGCTCCACTCTGAAGCTCCACTCTGCACTCTGAAGCTCCACTCTGAAGCTCCACTCTGAAGCTCCACTCTGAAGCTCCACTCTGAAGCTCCACTCTGCACTCTGAAGCTCCACTCTGAAGCTCCACTCTGCACTCTGAAGCTCCACTCTGAAGCTCCACTCTGCACTCTGAAGCTCCACTCTGCACTCTGAAGCTCCACTCTGAAGCTCCACTCTGCACTCTGAAGCTCCACTCTGAAGCTCCACTCTGCACTCTGAAGCTCCACTCTGCACTCTGAAGCTCCACTCTGAAGCTCCACTCTGCACTCTGAAGCTCCACTCTGAATCTGCACTCTGAAGCTCCACTCTGAATCTGCACTCTGAAGCTCCACTCTGCACTCTGAAGCTCCACTCTGAATCTGCACTCTGAAGCTCCACTCTGAAGCTCCACTCTGAAGCTCCACTCTGAAGCTCCACTCTGAAGCTCCACTCTGAAGCTCCACTCTGAAGCTCCACTCTGAAGCTCCACTCTGAAGCTCCACTCTGAAGCTCCACTCTGAAGCTCCACTCTGAAGCTCCACTCTGCACTCTGAAGCTCCACTCTGAAGCTCCACTCTGAAGCTCCACTCTGAAGCTCCACTCTGAAGCTCCACTCTGCACTCTGAAGCTCCACTCTGAAGCTCCACTCTGAAGCTCCACTCTGAAGCTCCACTCTGAAGCTCCACTCTGAAGCTCCACTCTGAAGCTCCACTCTGAAGCTCCACTCTGAAGCTCCACTCTGCACTCTGAAGCTCCACTCTGAAGCTCCACTCTGCACTCTGAAGCTCCACTCTGAATCTGCACTCTGAAGCTCCACTCTGCACTCTGAAGCTCCACTCTGAAGCTCCACTCTGAAGCTCCACTCTGCACTCTGAAGCTCCACTCTGAAGCTCCACTCTGCACTCTGAAGCTCCACTCTGAAGCTCCACTCTGCACTCTGAAGCTCCACTCTGAAGCTCCACTCTGAAGCTCCACTCTGAAGCTCCACTCTGAAGCTCCACTCTGCACTCTGAAGCTCCACTCTGAAGCTCCACTCTGAAGCTCCACTCTGAAGCTCCACTCTGAAGCTCCACTCTGAAGCTCCACTCTGAAGCTCCACTCTGCACTCTGAAGCTCCACTCTGAAGCTCCACTCTGCACTCTGAAGCTCCACTCTGAATCTGCACTCTGAAGCTCCACTCTGCACTCTGAAGCTCCACTCTGAATCTGCACTCTGAAGCTCCACTCTGCACTCTGAAGCTCCACTCTGAATCTGCACTCTGAAGCTCCACTCTGCACTCTGAAGCTCCACTCTGAATCTGCACTCTGAAGCTCCACTCTGCACTCTGAAGCTCCACTCTGCACTCTGAAGCTCCACTCTGAAGCTCCACTCTGCACTCTGAAGCTCCACTCTGAAGCTCCACTCTGAAGCTCCACTCTGAAGCTCCACTCTGAAGCTCCACTCTGCACTCTGAAGCTCCACTCTGAAGCTCCACTCTGAAGCTCCACTCTGCACTCTGAAGCTCCACTCTGAAGCTCCACTCTGCACTCTGAAGCTCCACTCTGAAGCTCCACTCTGCACTCTGAAGCTCCACTCTGAAGCTCCACTCTGAAGCTCCACTCTGAAGCTCCACTCTGAAGCTCCACTCTGAAGCTCCACTCTGAAGCTCCACTCTGAAGCTCCACTCTGAAGCTCCACTCTGAAGCTCCACTCTGCACTCTGAAGCTCCACTCTGAAGCTCCACTCTGCACTCTGAAGCTCCACTCTGAAGCTCCACTCTGCACTCTGAAGCTCCACTGAAGCTACACACCGCGCAGGGCAGCTCTGGATGCTGATGCGAGAGGCCAGCTGGGAGGCGCGCTGCTCGTCTTCCTGCTCGTGCTGACTCGGAGAGAAAACTTGTTTTCATTGGGAGAGCGGCCTTCAAAGACCCGGTCACTGCGCCTCTCCGAGTGTTTAGCTTGGGATAAAATGGGCGCAGTGTTGTGGTGATGACAGTAGAGCAAGGGAGGTGCCGGCAATGCCGGACCAGACTCGGGGGCGTTCCCGGCGTCGCGTGACGTCGGCAAAAGGCAAAGAATGTCAGGAACGCCCCCGTGTCTGGTCCGGCATTGACGGACAGGCCCCTCGTCCAATGGCAAGGCTCCGTTTACGGAGCCAGCCAATCAATGACGAGGGCCGACCCAAAGCACCCTACAGTTCTCAACAGGATTTCGCCTGCGCGAAAAGCTGCGCAGAGCGCAGCTTTCGCTAGGCAAAACCTAAAAAGGGAAATATATGCAATTGTGGTTGTCAAGTGGTATGCTAAGTAGCCACAAATAAAAGTGGTTGAAAGTACCAAGACAGATGTTTTTGGAGGATGTTTTCTGTGTTTTCGGTAGGGAAGACCTGCCCGGCTATTTGATTTCACTTAATGGGCTGAACTTCAACACTCTGAAGCTCCACTCTGAAGCTCCACTCTGAAGCTCCACTCTGAAGCTCCACTCTGATGCTCCACTCTGATGCTCCACTCTGATGCTCCACTCTGATGCTCCACTCTGATGCTCCACTCTGATGCTCCACTCTGATGCTCCACTCTGATGCTCCACTCTGAAGCTCCACTCTGAAGCTCCACTCTGAAGCTCCACTCTGAAGCTCCACTCTGAAGCTCCACTCTGAAGCTCCACTCTGAAGCTCCACTCTGAAGCTCCACTCTGAAGCTCCACTCTGCACTCTGAAGCTCCACTCTGCACTCTGAAGCTCCACTCTGAAGCTCCACTCTGAAGCTCCACTCTGAAGCTCCACTCTGCACTCTGAAGCTCCACTCTGAATCTGCACTCTGAAGCTCCACTCTGCACTCTGAAGCTCCACTCTGAATCTGCACTCTGAAGCTCCACTCTGAAGCTCCACTCTGCACTCTGAAGCTCCACTCTGCACTCTGAATCTGCACTCTGAAGCTCCACTCTGCACTCTGAATCTGCACTCTGCAGCTCCACTCTGAATCTGCAGCTCCACTCTGCACTCTGAAGCTCCACTCTGAATCTCCACTCTGAAGCTCCACTCTGAAGCTCCACTCTGAAGCTCCACTCTGAAGCTCCACTCTGAAGCTCCACTCTGAAGCTCCACTCTGAATCTCCACTCTGAAGCTCCACTCTGAATCTCCACTCTGCACTCTGAAGCTCCACTCTGAAGCTCCACTCTGCACTCTGAAGCTCCACTCTGAAGCTCCACTCTGCACTCTGAAGCTCCACTCTGAAGCTCCACTCTGCACTCTGAAGCTCCACTCTGAAGCTCCACTCTGCACTCTGAAGCTCCACTCTGAAGCTCCACTCTGCACTCTGAAGCTCCACTCTGCACTCTGAAGCTCCACTCTGCACTCTGAAGCTCCACTCTGAAGCTCCACTCTGAAGCTCCACTCTGAAGCTCCACTCTGAAGCTCCACTCTGAAGCTCCACTCTGAAGCTCCACTCTGAAGCTCCACTCTGAAGCTCCACTCTGAAGCTCCACTCTGCACTCTGAAGCTCCACTCTGCACTCTGAAGCTCCACTCTGAATCTGCACTCTGAAGCTCCACTCTGCACTCTGAAGCTCCACTCTGAAGCTCCACTCTGCACTCTGAAGCTCCACTCTGAAGCTCCACTCTGAAGCTCCACTCTGCACTCTGAAGCTCCACTCTGAAGCTCCACTCTGCACTCTGAAGCTCCACTCTGAAGCTCCACTCTGAAGCTCCACTCTGCACTCTGAAGCTCCACTCTGAAGCTCCACTCTGAAGCTCCACTCTGCACTCTGAAGCTCCACTCTGAAGCTCCACTCTGCACTCTGAAGCTCCACTCTGAAGCTCCACTCTGCACTCTGAAGCTCCACTCTGAAGCTCCACTCTGCACTCTGAAGCTCCACTCTGAAGCTCCACTCTGCACTCTGAAGCTCCACTCTGAATCTGCACTCTGAAGCTCCACTCTGCACTCTGAAGCTCCACTCTGAAGCTCCACTCTGCACTCTGAAGCTCCACTCTGAAGCTCCACTCTGCACTCTGAAGCTCCACTCTGCACTCTGAAGCTCCACTCTGAAGCTCCACTCTGAAGCTCCACTCTGAAGCTCCACTCTGAAGCTCCACTCTGAAGCTCCACTCTGAAGCTCCACTCTGCACTCTGAAGCTCCACTCTGAAGCTCCACTCTGCACTCTGAAGCTCCACTCTGAAGCTCCACTCTGCACTCTGAAGCTCCACTCTGCACTCTGAAGCTCCACTCTGAAGCTCCACTCTGCACTCTGAAGCTCCACTCTGCACTCTGAAGCTCCACTCTGAAGCTCCACTCTGCACTCTGAAGCTCCACTCTGAAGCTCCACTCTGCACTCTGAAGCTCCACTCTGAATCTGCACTCTGAAGCTCCACTCTGCACTCTGAAGCTCCACTCTGAATCTGCACTCTGAAGCTCCACTCTGAATCTGCACTCTGAATCTGCACTCTGAATCTGCACTCTGAAGCTCCACTCTGAAGCTCCACTCTGAAGCTCCACTCTGAAGCTCCACTCTGAAGCTCCACTCTGAAGCTCCACTCTGAAGCTCCACTCTGAAGCTCCACTCTGAAGCTCCACTCTGAAGCTCCACTCTGAAGCTCCACTCTGAAGCTCCACTCTGAAGCTCCACTCTGCACTCTGAAGCTCCACTCTGCACTCTGAAGCTCCACTCTGCACTCTGAAGCTCCACTCTGCACTCTGAAGCTCCACTCTGCACTCTGAAGCTCCACTCTGCACTCTGAAGCTCCACTCTGCACTCTGAAGCTCCACTCTGAAGCTCCACTCTGAAGCTCCACTCTGAAGCTCCACTCTGAAGCTCCACTCTGAAGCTCCACTCTGAAGCTCCACTCTGCACTCTGAAGCTCCACTCTGAAGCTCCACTCTGAAGCTCCACTCTGAAGCTCCACTCTGAAGCTCCACTCTGCACTCTGAAGCTCCACTCTGAAGCTCCACTCTGCACTCTGAAGCTCCACTCTGAAGCTCCACTCTGCACTCTGAAGCTCCACTCTGAATCTGCACTCTGAAGCTCCACTCTGCACTCTGAAGCTCCACTCTGAAGCTCCACTCTGCACTCTGAAGCTCCACTCTGAATCTGCACTCTGAAGCTCCACTCTGCACTCTGAAGCTCCACTCTGAATCTGCACTCTGACGCTCCACTCTGCACTCTGACGCTCCACTCTGCACTCTGAAGCTCCACTCTGAAGCTCCACTCTGAAGCTCCACTCTGCACTCTGAAGCTCCACTCTGCACTCTGAAGCTCCACTCTGAAGCTCCACTCTGCACTCTGAAGCTCCACTCTGCACTCTGAAGCTCCACTCTGAAGCTCCACTCTGCACTCTGAAGCTCCACTCTGAAGCTCCACTCTGAAGCTCCACTCTGAAGCTCCACTCTGAAGCTCCACTCTGCACTCTGAAGCTCCACTCTGAAGCTCCACTCTGCACTCTGAAGCTCCACTCTGAAGCTCCACTCTGCACTCTGAAGCTCCACTCTGAAGCTCCACTCTGCACTCTGAAGCTCCACTCTGCACTCTGAAGCTCCACTCTGCACTCTGAAGCTCCACTCTGCACTCTGAAGCTCCACTCTGAAGCTCCACTCTGCACTCTGAAGCTCCACTCTGCACTCTGAAGCTCCACTCTGAAGCTCCACTCTGCACTCTGAAGCTCCACTCTGAATCTGCACTCTGAAGCTCCACTCTGCACTCTGAAGCTCCACTCTGAATCTGCACTCTGAAGCTCCACTCTGCACTCTGAAGCTCCACTCTGAAGCTCCACTCTGCACTCTGAAGCTCCACTCTGAAGCTCCACTCTGAAGCTCCACTCTGCACTCTGAAGCTCCACTCTGAAGCTCCACTCTGAAGCTCCACTCTGCACTCTGAAGCTCCACTCTGAAGCTCCACTCTGAAGCTCCACTCTGCACTCTGAAGCTCCACTCTGAAGCTCCACTCTGAAGCTCCACTCTGCACTCTGAAGCTCCACTCTGAAGCTCCACTCTGCACTCTGAAGCTCCACTCTGAAGCTCCACTCTGAAGCTCCACTCTGAAGCTCCACTCTGAAGCTCCACTCTGCACTCTGAAGCTCCACTCTGAAGCTCCACTCTGAAGCTCCACTCTGAAGCTCCACTCTGAAGCTCCACTCTGAAGCTCCACTCTGAAGCTCCACTCTGAAGCTCCACTCTGAAGCTCCACTCTGCACTCTGAAGCTCCACTCTGAAGCTCCACTCTGCACTCTGAAGCTCCACTGAAGCTACACACCGCGCAGGGCAGCTCTGGATGCTGATGCGAGAGGCCAGCTGGGAGGCGCGCTGCTCGTCTTCCTGCTCGTGCTGACTCGGAGAGAAAACTTGTTTTCATTGGGAGAGCGGCCTTCAAAGACCCGGTCACTGCGCCTCTCCGAGTGTTTAGCTTGGGATAAAATGGGCGCAGTGTTGTGGTGATGACAGTAGAGCAAGGGAGGTGCCGGCAATGCCGGACCAGACTCGGGGGCGTTCCCGGCGTCGCGTGACGTCGGCAAAAGGCAAAGAATGTCAGGAACGCCCCCGTGTCTGGTCCGGCATTGACGGACAGGCCCCTCGTCCAATGGCAAGGCTCCGTTTACGGAGCCAGCCAATCAATGACGAGGGCCGACCCAAAGCACCCTACAGTTCTCAACAGGATTTCGCCTGCGCGAAAAGCTGCGCAGAGCGCAGCTTTCGCTAGGCAAAACCTAAAAAAAGGGGAGATCTGAAAGATGAATGGGGGGACTGGAGAGGTGTAAGATACAAATAGGCAAAAATTTAAATGGAGAGATGCGGTGAATGAGAAGTGCTGAGGGGCACAGGAGGTGACGGGGCCAGACAGGCCATGAGATAAATGTGAGAGACTGTTAGAGATGAGGGCAGTGAAAAGACAGAATAGCAAGAGGTGATTAAAGGTGAAGTGAGAGGTTGAATGGGGAAAGTTCAGTAGTTGTAAAAAGGGGTGAAAGAAATGGCCTGCAAAGTGAGGGATTCGGGGTTTCCTAGAGGAGAGCGGGATGGAAGGGAGGGGGTGAGAGGAAAGCTGCATGGGTAAACTGCTTAACTGCACAAAACCGCCAGGGTTTTAAGGGACCCCTGCTTCTCCCTGCCAGGTCCAGATGAGCTTCTAATGTGGCAGCACGTATTCCTGCGGAGTGGAAGGCCCTTCACAAAGGTTGACTAGAAATCTTTCTGATGTCAATTGCTGTATTTTTGTTATAAACTGGTACTGATGGGGTGAAATCTTTCCTCGGTGGTACTGTGTGTAATAAATGTCAAAATAATGAAGCCAGGCTACCCCAAAATACGTGGCATCGCATAATTTAAATTTTCTTCCCACACAATTTAGTCAAGTCTGTCGCATAATTTAGCCCTCACCTGCCTCATAATTCCAGTAGCCCTGCCTACAGGTTTAGAAATTTTTGTCATGAGTGGGTGCTTGCACCTCAATGTTGGCAGGGGGGTCTCGGCATCCTAATGTTTGAAGACCTCTGCCCTAGGGTCTCATGGGGCTCATAGGATGTAACTGAAACCAAGGTGGCAAGTCCTCCTTTGGCCCTTTCCTTCCGAGAAGGGGTTGCTGGAGGTAGAAACCGAATGGAAGGCGTCCGTGTGCCAGGTTTCTTGTAACAAGATTATTCAACAGTTTTTAATAGATTCAAGCCGTCATTCATCTTGTTTTTTATGCAGGCTATATTCCATGTAGCGACAATCAGGTTTGTTTATGGTAACAACTTATTTAATTTGGTTTCTTGATTGATTTGGGCTTGTGTAGGCTTTCCGTTGTTGTTCTTGCCTGATCGATGACAATTGTGTGCTCTGTGTCCTTTTGTTGTCAATCAAGGTCGCTACATCTTCTGATGTGTAAGAATCTATTTCTCAAAGGGAGGGGGGAGTATGTCGATCAGCTAGTTTAGGCCCCATCATCAGAATAGGTGATGTGCTCAGTGCCAGGTTTGTAAAAATACCCCAATGGGACTGTGATCATATTGTCAACTTGATGATTATGGGGCAGTATACATCTATAATAGAGTTAGCTGATTAATGCTTTTACCATCACTGGTGAGCGAAAAGTGACAACACAATCCCCTTGACAGCGTTTACTAGAGTTCCAACCCCACTTTACTCTTCTTACCATAATAATGTTCTGAAAAAGGGAGTTACAGCTACAATTGCTGTTCTTAGTAAACAACCTTGTTCTTCAGGTCACCCCATGTATCTTTTGCCATATCTGTCAACTGTGGCACATATTTCAAAGAGATTGTATATGGAGTTGCCTGGGAAGGAAAATGTAGAGACTCCTGGTAGTTTCTTTTTGGAATGGAAGTAGTGGTACATGTATCATTATTATTAGTTGATGTTTTGACCTTGTCCTTAATAGAGGAAACAGAAGGCCAGTTGTGTGTAACTCTTCTCTCTCACTTGGCAAGCGGCTGCTGGATCTAATATGGTAACATTAGTGGCTACATGTTGGCAATGTCTGATAACCGAGCCGCTGGTTGAAACCTTAGGATCGGTTGCACTGAAGATTTTAACAGGTAGTAATAGATCCACAATGAGTTTTACAATCTGGGCAACCTCGCTTTTAATCGTATTTGTCTCTGACATTAATCTCCTTTCGATAGTGTCAATCTTGCTCTGAAGTTTATTGAATAAAGTTTCCATATTTTTTGAATGGTTAGATGTTCCCCATAGTGGGTTTTTTTAGGTTTCAGCTTTTTTGTCTGTTTAATAGGTTCATTGTTGTCGTGTTCTGAGGTTGCTTGTTCTTCTTGGCCAGGGGAGATATCCTATCTGTATTATTTGATAAGACTGATCCCTCCAGTGGAGAGGTCGAAACACTTGGCGCTCTTTTTGTATTCTGCCGAATCGGTGTAGTACCCTTAGTAGAGTTATTGTTATTTTATCCAGGCTCCAATGCTACTATATCAGACCTGGTATCTTTCATAACTACATTTAAGGCTGTCTTAGTGTCCGCTAAGCGCTCCTCTGCATTAACAATTTCATTATTAATTAGCCCCATCGCAGTATTTAGATAATTATGGGATCACTTTTTCTGGTAGAGTTATGGTTCTCGCCCACAGATTTAGAGGTTCGCTTCAGTTTTCCCATTTGTATAGGTGATACTACAGTAATGTGGCACTGCTTAGCAATGAATGAAGCATAATCTTCTTACCGTGGTTCTAGACTTGAGACCAAGGGGTGGCCCAGCCCGGCCTCGTCCAGCCGAGCAGTTTAATAACGCGCCTGGGGGGGGGGGGGGGGGGCATGCTGGCATGGTTGGCGGCGGCTGCTGCAACGGATGCTAGGGCTTGTGGTCCTGCCCTCTGCCTCTCTCATGCTTGGTGTATCCCTCTCTGTGAGAGCCCGAGCAGGTTAATAATTCGCCTGCGGGCGCGGAAATGCTGGTGTGGTTGGCGGCTACTGGTGCAAATGGTGCTGGGGCTTGTGGTTCTGCCCTCTGCCTCTCTCGTGCTGTGTGTCCCACATGGTGGGAGCCTTGAGCAGGTTAATAATGCACCTCCGGGGGCGGAAATGATGGCATGATTGGCAGTGTCTGCCGCAACTGGTGCTGTGGCTTGTGGTCCTGCCCTCTGCCTCTCTCGTGCTCATGTTATATGGTTAATTTTTATTGATTACTCCTAGCTTTGTGTGTTGGAACATTTAAATAGGCTCTGAACTTTCAAAAGATAACTGTGCTGAAGAATAAACATTACAGATAAATAGGATATTTTGCACCCCTTAGGTTGTTACGCACTCTGGGTGCAATAGCATACCCAAAGTCATTACTGAGCATCAGTATATTTTTTTATTAAACTGTGTAGGACCCTTCTGGTGATGTGGAGGACATGAAAACATGAACTGGAAAACGCATTGATCTCGGCCGTTATGGAGAAATCTTGATCCAGGAAGACCCCCAATTATTTAATTTTCTTCTACGGAGCAGGAAAGCAGCCCACAATAGAGCAGAGTCCCATCAGGCATTGATAAGACCCATCTGTACCCACAGCACCGCTGTGACCCCGAGGTCGCCGCTGCGCAGACTAACCCGACTGCGTTCCCTCCTGTTATTTCTTGCCTCGTACTTACGACCCCGAACTACCCTTGACTGGGTTGGAAATATCACCGGTCCTTGGATTCTGAGCCACGCCATTTCAGCCCTGATGAGTCACAGGTACCGCCCTGTTGATAAAACACGTGTCGGTTGGCGTTGTAAAATCTGAAGAAAAGATCTACATAAAGCTAACGTGTTGTTTTTACCATATCACCGGTGTCAATCGACCTTGTCTTTTACTGTTGTGTTATCAGAACTGTTGACTATACGTGTGGCCAGTACCTGTTGTGTATTTGTATGGTGCCAAGGCCTCTCCCGCCTGGCTCTTCAAAGAGGTTTTAGGGTTCCCCTCTATACTGGCAGCACCGTCCCATTATTTTCACGATCATATCCATCGCCCCCCACTACATACTGCACTGCTTGAGCGCCCCAGTCCTGCCGACCACAAAACCCACAGCTGACCGCATATTTGATAAGAAAGTTATTGCCTCTGCTTGGCTGGGTGGCTGATAACCACTTTTTTCCGGACTGGAAGGATATTCTTCCTTTCAAGCAGGATGATAAGCTGAAAATTGTTGGTGTACAACATCGTTTTACATCCAAAGAATTGAAGTAGTGATTTCAATATAGTGTCAGTATTTTGACTGACACTATATTGTAGCAAAAACGGCAGAAAGGTCCTGTAGAATGACTCTTCTCTTATCCCCCTCTTCTCTTATCCCCACCGTTAAGGATGGCTCTGATGTTACTCACCATTTGCGAGCAAAGTTTCCATCCCACTTCCTACCTGACCCCTTAACTGCCAGAAGATCTGAGATTAGTTGTTAAAGTATGGTTTCAAGGGGAACTTATTAAAAATATAGTTTAAAGGCTAGCTAGATAAAAAGCATGTTAAAACTGTTTGTATCATGTTTAATAAAAATGTTAGGGCTCATGGCTCATTTTCAGTGTACTAAAACGGAAATTGAATAAATAGAGAAGCCCATGAGAATGAGTGTGTTTTAGAATTTCACAGTGCTGTGTTCTAGCGGAAGCTGTTACCTCCACATCCATTATTTATAGACCCAAAATGCAAAGGATGAAAGCCACAAAGTACAGGAAACATGTAAAAAGGATTATAAATGCATATTTTCTAAAATTGATGTTCTTCATTAGACGAGCACAATAAATCGCAAGGCCTCGTAATATAGTATTACATTGAGTACTAAGGCATTTCAAATGAAATGAGTTTTCTCTGTCAAATCCTCACAATTCTTTTTTTGCTTATTTTTTTTAGATGGATATGGATGAAACAAAAGGTGGAACTGGCCTCCGCCAATATTATCTATCTAAAATTGAAGATCTCCAGGTAATTCTGTTGTATGAATATTGCTACTATGTATAATAAAGTGTAATACATTTATACTTGTTTATTATGTACTTTGAGTGACAGTTTCTACAAAGCACAAAAATATGCTCTTCATTCTGTGTAGGTCTGCTTTAGGGTGAAAAATGATGGAATTAAATTAGCAGCATCTCAGCACTTTTCTTAATCCCATTCCTAGCCGCCTTCTCATTTAGATTGTGAAAACAATTAGAGCTCAAATCAAAAGTCCTAAAACTGCTAGCACAGGTTAATTATCCTTTTAAATGATTCGGGTAGCCTACTTAAGAAAAGATTTCAATGTTGGTTGAATATTGAAATAAAATCAGACTTCAGCCAAATGAAATTGGGCTTTGGGGCAGCCTTATTGGAGTACTTCTTTCACTGTCCTGCTTTTAAAGAATCAGTATATAGTATCCACTTACTGGGCAGTGCTTCTATTGCAGTGCATGAGGTGCATTCAAAAATAGCAGCAGATACCATTGAAGAATGCTGAATTCATCTGGAATATAAGGCTTTCCGCCAATAAAAGCAATAAATCCTGTGTGATAATCATGTACTTGAATAATGGTGTCCGCAACTACATAAACTGTTTTTTGACATTATTTTTTTGTAGTGTCATGATTTACGAAAACGATTCTAGTTTCTTTACATACTGATTTGGATGATAGTTTTCAGGGTTCATTCCTGCTCTCCAGTGCACATCCTAACCGGTGATTGTAGCTCACTTAGTCTTCATGCTTTATGGCTTAACTCTGTTTTTATTATCAAACCCTCAAAACAGATTGCATTGCATAACTTCAGAATTAAGAAATTCAGTGAACATCAGCACAAGCGTGACGTATTTCAATGACTGTAAAGGGAAAACAATGACCCCCACAACATCCCTCCTCAGTACCATTAACTATTCAGTGATCAATCTCTCTGGTTCTGCGTGTGGATCATTCGTTGGGTATCCCCATCTCATTCATCCTGAGTTGAGTCTGTGAGTCTTAATTGTCGTGAGTAGCGGGAAAATGTCAACTCTCTGAATTCATGGGAAAGCAATGCTAAGAAGGACCGCTTAGAGGTACTAAATGTGTCCCTCGGGCGGGTTAGCGCAAGGGTGAGTTCCCATCCCCAAGACACCCCACAAACGATGCAGCCAAATCAGGTGTGTCGGTGTGGTGACCGACCCCCTCAGAGCGAGAGAATGGTCTGGTGGGCAGCGCCTAATGAGATTCCTATTTGACAACCTCTACTGGATGCTAGGGGGTAAGTTCAGGGGTTCGGAAGGCCCAGTTTTGTGTATGACGAAAGCCTAGGGATCTGCGTTGAAAGGTGGGTATCTGTCATTTAGGACTGAGTTCCAGAACGTAGTTATTTTGGGACATTTCCAGAGTATGTGGGTAAGTGTGCCCTTCGCCCCGCATTGCCGCCAGCATTCGTGGCTACGAGCCGGGTTGCCCCGGTGGAGCCGAATCGAAGTTGGGTACCAGTAGGAGGTGATTTTCACAGCTGTCTCTGTACCTAGTGTATTGGAGGCAGTATGCCGCTCTCTATAGTATACATCTTTCCATTCTGTCTGAGAAAGCTGGCCTCCCAATTCTGCTTCCCAACGGCGTTGAGCTGGGCTTTTGTCTTCAGTCTGTATGGGTCGCAGAAAAACATATAACTCTGAGATGAGGCGTTTATCTGAGCGTTTGCTCAAGAGCCATTTCTCGTAGGGAGTCCATGCACGCTCCACTCCACGTCTCATTGATGGGTGCATTAGCCAGTGTCTAATCTGAAGATATCTGAAACGTTCTTCCTCTGGGATGGCGTATTCCTTCTGAAGGAGGTTAAATGGTATGGGGCCTTCCAGATCAAAGAAATGACCAGCTGCCTTGCAGACAGTCCCCCTCCGCACTCGAAAGAACGGCTCCATCCCTGGTTTGAAGGCTGGGTTGTCAACAACTGGTGTCAGAGGTGACGGAAGGGTAGTTTGCTGCCCCCTGCGCATACATCCGTCCCACACTTTTAGAAGTGAGCTTGTGACTGGAGAAATTTAAAGTCTGGAGGCTCTGTGCTGATGCTGTAGGAATAGGACTATCTCTAAGGAGGTCCCCGCTGTAGCCCTGTCCATGAAGAACCAATGTTTCTCTGACTCTGAACTAGACCATTCGACTAAGTATCGAAGTTGGGCCACCTAAAGTATTGGAGAAGGCAAGGTATTCAAAGTCCTCCCTCCGCAGTCTGGAGCCAGCTATGTTTCTTTACCCGCCCAAACAAAGCATTGAAGGGCAGCCTGCATGGTCGATATTATACCTATTGGAGGAGTTAAAGTCCGAGCTTGAAAGAGAAAAAGTATTCGAGATAGAGTAGTTATCTTCAAGGCCGCGAAGTACCAGTAGCGAAAGTGGGTAAAGTTGCCATTGTTCCAATTCGGTGCACACCTGCGTCGCCAAATCTCTGTAGTTGAAGGCATTCATGCGCCCCAGGGTTGGACAGAGCTGGACTTCCAAATATGGAATGGACTCTGACCCCCAGCCGTCTGTATAGGATGGTTTTAAGATCTCAACTGTTGCCAGAGGAACTGAGATGTTGAGGCCTGTGACTTATGAATGTTCATGCGAAACCCGGAAGCCACCTCAAACTCCTCCATCTTTCTTAGGAAGTGAGGCAAGCTCTCTTGCAGTCGTCGAGCATGACCATTATGTCATCTGCATACAGGCTAATCCAGTGCTCCTCCTCTCCAAGGGGAATTCCTTTGATGCCCAGATGACCTGTCACTCGCTGTGCAAAGGGTTCTATGTATATAGCAAAGAGTTGAGACCGTGGGCATCCCTGTCTAGTATCCCGACGTATGTGGAAACTTTCAGAGCTATGTCCGTTCACCCTTACCAAAGCCACTAGAGTCCGAAGTGAGCCAGTGTCGCTTCCAGAAAGGGCAAGTGGACCCGGTCGAACACTTTCTCAACGTCAACTGAGAGTAGCATGCTGGACCCCTTCCTGCAGGCGTTTATTGTTATCCGGCATTGCCTCTGCGGCACAAACCCTGCCTGATCTGGGCCTATCAGACCCTGCTCAAAGGGATTCAGACGGGCAGCCAGGATTTCCGTAAATAGCTTTATGTTCGCGTTCAAAAGCGAGATGGGGCAGAAATTAACGCAAAAGCGTATATCGTTTCCAGGTTTGGGAATTACCACTATTGCTGCTTTCTGCTTTGAGTGCGGCAGGAAAGATGAGTGCGCAATATCATTAAAAAACCAAGTGAGAATTGGAGCTAGGTCTGGACATTAGGCTTTATAGAACCCTGAGGAGAAACAGCCTGACCCGCGGATTTCAGAGTTTTCTGTCTAGAAATAGCAGAAATGACTTCTTCACTGCGAATGGGGTCATCGAGGGAGGCCGCATGAGCTGCAGCCAGGTGAGATGTCTCCGCTGAGATGGTGGGAGGGGACTTCCTACGGGGATGACTGCTCCGAGTAGAGAGCAGCATGGAAATCCCTGAAGTGCGCCGCTATCTGGGCGTTGCCTTTTATCACTTCTCCCTCTCCTGAGAGGAGAGAGTCCACTCTAGCTGTCTGTCTCTGAGCTGGAAGTTTGGTTGTGTGGAGCCTTCCACATTTATTCCCATGTACATAGGAGTGTTTTAGGTAGGGAAGCGAGTATCCAGCCTTATCCAGGTCTAGGCTCGCCAGTTGTTTTCGTGTGACCTCTAACTGGCGCCATATCCTGGGAGCTCCTGTGCAATGGTGTATTTGTTCTAGTTATCGTACTTGCTCCTGGAGTTCAGCCCTCTTTGCCCTACGTTGTAGATTTTCATCAGCAGAGATTGCTATGATCTACCCCCTAATGACCGCCTTTAAGACTTCCATAGAGTAGATGTAGAGATGTCAGGCATGTCAATAAGTTGAATATAATCGCGTATCGCTTTTTGAATATGCATGGCCACCTTTGGTATTTGCAAAAGAGTCTCCCGGAGTCTCCATTGTCGCCTCATTACCCTGTGTTTGGGGTCATGCAGCTCCATTATTAGCGCTGAGTGGTCAGAGAGAGACCTGGGCTGGATCTCAACAGACAGGGTAAGTTGCAGTATGTCTTGAGTCCCCAGAAATTAGTCCATGCGGGCATGTGAAAAAGATATAGTCCCGAGTTTGGGAATGTAGGCCATTCCATAGGTAGTCAGCCAGTCTAGTCCCGCATCTGTTACAAGCCTGTCAGCTCCCGCCATGTGTTACGAGCCAATTCCTCAGTGGAGCCCAGATTTGAAGCCCTCTTTTCCGAGATTGGCTACCTTTCTGGGCATAAACAGCCCCTTCTATGTGATGAACTGAGATTAGTCAGCCCAACCATTGATTAAATGATGGAGTGGCTGAGTCGAGCCAGGCTGTCGCCAAGCACAGTCTGAGTGATACAATGGTAAGGAACAAAAAGTGGGATTGGACCAAGAAGAGGGGATTCCTGTTTCTGACCCCTAATAAAATCAATTGGGAATTGACCTCAATCCGCAATTTCAGTTTGGCCTCAAAGAAATGAGTTATATAATTCCTCAAATTCCCTAGACCCGGACAATCTGCCAACATTTGAGCCAGGTCTGCCCCAAACACCTGGCAATGTGAACAGTTTGTGCCGGAGATTCCACCCCATTTACTAATTTTAGCCATTGTAATATATAGGTTAAACCAGGTTTTATAAGGTTGTATCTGTAGGTTAGCAGATAAAAGCATTAATCAAGCTAGTTCCAGAGAGGCGAGACTGTTCCCCCTCTGTCGTTTGTAGTGCCCCCTGCCATCGGGTAGTGTGCTTCTCAATATCTTCCCCCATCCTATCATTTAAAAATTTAGAAATAATTCCAATCGAAGGCTTACTTATAATTAACAGATCCAAAAGATCGACCCTATTAAATCCCTCCCCCTTTTCTTCCCTACAAAGTCCCTGATTTGCAGAAATTTAAAGAACTCATTATTCCTAAAAGAAACCTATATTCTTCAAGCCTCTGTAGTCTGGGGGTGCTCCTCGGCCACGTACCTGCATCCACTGATCGCCACTCTCGCAGTTGCCCTCCTTCTGTCCCTCACTGTATGCTAGCCCACCTGGCTCAATTGCCCCTGCTGTATCGTAGCTCTCACCTCTCTCTCCAGGTGGCTCTTCTGAGTGCTGATTGCCCGTCTGGCCCGTCCCAGGGGCCAGAGAGTGTCAGTAGGGTCCCATGAGTATGCCCAGTATCCAATGCTGAGGGCCTCCCAAATGTCGCGGGCCCTGCTGCCAATTGCGTTGTAGTCCTCCACTGCTAGTTCATCCCACTCTAGAGCTAGGCCTCACCAGGTTCTGGGCCCTGCTGCACCTGCAGGCTCCATTGTGTCCGTCCCCAATGCAGCCCGTTTGTCCACTGCGGATCGGGCCCTCCTCGATGTCTTCAGGGTCCCTGGACCTCTAGGACCACAAATACCCCCTTTGGGTGTGCCGAGGCCGGAGCGGAGTGACCGTATTTTGCTCCACTTACTCCACCATCTTGGCCACACCCCCTAGTCTTCATGCTTTAAAAGTTGGTTTGTTGGTGCACATCTGTAATGTGGCCAGCAGGATGGCTTCACATGACAAAGTACCTTGGATGGAGAAGAGCGCTGTCTTCGAGGGTACAATGAGTCAGTTCTGATTCATACAGTCGGGTCTATGCGTCAGTCGAGCCTTTCAGTTGGGACTTACAATCTGCTTTGCTATGAAGTCTAACTGTGGATCGGTGCTGCCCCATCATCGAGCTGCGCAGCAATGTCTTTGGATTGCCACAGCGTTGAAGGGCACCATGTCTGGTCCGATCGGTGCGGTGGTGACAATACATTGGTTTTGTAGCAAAACAGCTGCAGAAACCACTTCTGAGTACCAGGGCTGGAGGGGCACCTCAGGCAAGCGTAGGACTCTCAGATGGCAGTCAAGCAGCACCAGCAGCGTTGCAAGTAGTCTTTTATGACCAAGACTTCAGAAAACAGGAGGCAAGACCTTAAAGTCACCAGGTTCAAGTGAAATGGGTCCAGTCCTTGTCTTCAGCAGGAAAGAGATCAGCAGGAACAGCTCAGCACCACAGTGAAGCAGTTCCTTGGAACAGTCAGTCAAGCAAAATGGCACTCCTTGTTGCACATCAGTCCTTACACCCAGCAGAGTTCTTCAAAGCTCCAGTAGTGTACTGCCTTAGTTGGGTCAATTCCCCAGCACTTCTACTCAAATGTTCCTTTGAAGTGGGGTGACTTCAAAGCAGATCCTTGAAGTCTATAGGTACCCTTTCATCCCAGGCCTGTCTGTCCGGCTATCTGTGAAGGGTTAACCAGCCCTTTGTGTGGGACACAGGATACTGCCTATTCAGATGTAATTGTCAACTCACCCTTCCTGCCCAGGGAGAGCTATCAGAATGTAGATGAATGCAGATGAGTTCTGTCACACTTTCCCGTTTTGTGTGTGTGGCTTTCTAGAGGGAATGCACAAAGTCTGTCCCCCATCCCAGACTGGTTATAGAGACAGGCTGCAAGGCCTACGAAACAGTAACATATTACTTCAGTTTGGGGTGTTAGGGTTATAGGAAGTAATGGCACCTGACTAATTCTGCATGTAATTATTTGGATTTCATCTTAGTACGGTGCAAAAGGTAGGGTGAAAAACCCTAAAACCCCTAAATGCTGTATACCAGAGTCCTATGCACACTTTATGAATATTTTAAGAAGCAAGTGATTCGAGCACAAATGTCAAAGATATCCGTTTCTTGTCTTTAATGTAATCAAAACACCAAGAGCATCCAGCCAACACGTGTTTTATCACAACGGGAAATATCCCTCGACTTCTTCATGGCTGTACTTCGTGTGCGTGTTCTCTCCAATGATCACTCCGCCGGTTATAATTCCGGCCCCGCTGGCCAATTATAAAGTCTTCTCAGTATTCTCAATCAAAATGCATGGTATATTCCAAAATTTGGAACAGAGAACACGCCCAGTGCCTATATAGACTACGGGGTGCTTGCTTGCGGTCAGAAGTTATTGTGCAGCAAGGAATGATTCGGCACGGTCTAGTGAAGAATTACCACAATATAGGTTTTAGCAAAACAATGGATTTAGGCCCAGATCTCTGTACTGGGGTACATGTATATGACATTGTTCTGCATTCTGTCCATCAATTGTTCTTTTTGCAGGCCCCCTAGTAGCATTTACATTACAGGCCCAAGGTATATGGTATACCACTTTACAAGGGACATGTAAGTAAACTAAATATGCCAAACAACGTGTACACCAATGTCCCCATGTTAGGGGAGAAGCGCATGCCCTTTAGATCTGGTTAGCAGTGGTAAAACACGCTAGACTCCTATGGCCAATGTGAGAAAGTGGCACTATATATACTGGACCAGAATAAGGTACAGTGTGTATAGAGTCCACAAACCCCAGAGGTATAACAGAGGTTAAAGCCAGGTGTGACCTTACTCTCTAAAGTGGTAGCTTGGTCGAGCAGTAAGGCAGTACCAGAGGACAGTGTAAAGCATTTGTTGTACACACTCAGTCAGCAAAAGGTTTCACACACTCAGACTGAACTCCAGGCCAATTGTTTTTTTTTATCAAAGATATCGTTGTTTTATTTCTAGAACCAACAGGTATCAAAATATACTGTTCTCAATATGAGAGGTCTCCGATGAGTGCTTTGCAGAAAGGTAATTAACTTTGTAAACACAATAGGTACAGGGGTTGCAGTAGGCAACACAATTCTACACACAATTTAGCATTGAGCTCAATAGATTTTCCTATATAAACACAGTTGATTACTTTGTAGATTACTTTGGTAGTTCCAGGACTGGCTCCTAGATTCAGTCCTGGGGTCTAAGCTGAAAACAGTTAATCAAAAACGTTTTAGGTATTGCAGTGATTTTTCAGGAATATAAAGCTATTTTAAAAGTTCGCACTTAGAAACTTTTCAACAGAAATCTGGCAATGTTATCCAATGGGAGAAAATTCAGCTTGCAGGTAAAGTACGATCTTGTTACTTTGGTAATCCAGTACGGGGCTCCTGGGTCCAGCACTGGGGTCTCTTTCCACCTTGTTGATGAGGTTTGGGGACCAGAACCACTGGGCTAGCCCAGGGGCTCTCAGAGGGTTCAATCACCCCTAGCTCTAGCATCTTGCTGACCTCGGCTCTGATGCTTTCCTTGACTTGGTCTGATTGTCGATAGATTTTGTTTTTGACAGGGTTACTGTCACCAGTGTCCACATCATGGGTAATCCATTTGGTCAGACTAGGGGTCAAGCAAAAGATGCTAGCAAACTGTTGCGAGACTTGCTTGCAGTCAGTCTGCTGTTGGGGAGAGAGGGTGTCTGAAAAGACTACTCCATCCACTGACCCATCTTTTGGGCTGGAAGAGAGGAGATCAGGGAGAGGTTCACTCTCTGCTTCCTGTTCCTTATCAGTCACCATCAGCATGGTGAGGTCAGCCCTGTCATTGTAGAGTTTAAGGCGGTTGACATGATTAACTCTTTTGGGTGTCCTGCTGGTGCTTAGGTCCACTAAGTAAGTGACCTCACTCTTTCTCCGGGATAGGGTAAGGGCCACTCCATCCGTCTTGGAGAGCCCTTCGTGCCACTGGCTCCAAAACCCACACCTGTTGTCCAGGTTGAAATTCAACCATGGCAGCTTTTTGGTCATGCCAGTGCTCTGCAGCTCCTGGCTGGCCTCAAGATTCTTGGATGCCTTGTCCATGTTCTCAGCCATTCTGGACCTTAGGCCGAGCACATAGTCCAAAATGTCTTGCTTGGGTTCTTGGAGAGGCCTCTCCCAACCCTCTTTCACCAGACAAAGTGGTCCCCTTACAAGTTGACCAAACAGAAGTTCAAAGGGTGAAAACCCCACTCCTTTCTGTGGCACTTCCCTATAAGCGAAAAGCAGGCATGGCAGCAGGACGTCCCATCTCCTTTTAAGTTTTTCAAGGAGTCCCATGATCCTACCTTTCAATGTCTTGTTGAATCTCTCAGCAAGGCCATTGGTTTGTGGGTGGTATGGGGTAGTAAACTTGTACTGCACACCACACTCCTTCCATATGTGTTTCAGGTAAGCAGACATGAAGTTGGAACCTCTGTCTGAAACCACTCCTTAGCGAACCCTACTCAGGTGAAGACACCCAGGATGGCCTTGGCTACCGCAGGAGCTGTAGTAACCATAAGGGGAATTGCTTCAGGGTACCTAGTAGCATGATCCACTACTTCAAGAATGAATTTGTTCCCTGAGGCTGTGGAAGGTTCAAGTGGACCCACAATGTCCACCCCTACCCTTTAAAAGGGTACCCCCACCACTGGTAGTGGTATCAGAGGGGCCTTTGGTTTGCCACCTGTCTTGCAACTGGCCTGGCAGGTAACACAGGAATCACAAATTCCTTCACCTTTTGGTTCATCTGGGTCCAGTAGAAGTGGCTAACTAGGCTTTCCCAAGTTTTGGTCTGCTCCAGATGTCCAGCTAGAGTGATGTCATGAGCTAAAGTTAGGAGGAACTCCCCATACTTCTGTGGCACTACCACCCTTCTGGTAGCTCCAGGATTGGGGTTTCTTGCCACAGCATACAGTAATCCCTCTTCCCAATAAGCTCTGTGGGTACCACTGACCTCTCCCTGTGCTTCTGAAACAGCTTGCTGCCTCAGGCTTTCAAGAGTGGGGCAGTCTCGCTGACCCTGGCATAGCTCTTCTTGCTTTTTCTCTTGGTTGGTTGGGCCATACTTTCAGGCTCCAAACCTACTTGTTCACCCTTCTTTTTACTCTGTTCTCTGGTTTGCACACACACCAGTCTAGGGATACCCAGCATGGCTGCATGGGTTACTTGCTCAACCTCAGCCCAGGCTGAGGTTTTCAGGTCATTTCCAAGCAGACAGTCATTGTGGAGAGACAACTACCAGTTTCAGGCCAGTAACCTCCCCCAACCTAATATCACCATAGCCATAGGGCGTTGGGTGGTAATGCTGTCCGCATTGGTGACTGGGTAAGTTTTCCCAATCAAGTATTGCTCTGGGGAAACCAGCATTTCCTTTACTATAGTGATACTGGCACCTGTATCCCTCAGGGCTTCTACTCTAGTAACATTAATGGAGGGGTATTGCAAATACTTTTTACAGTTGGGTGGCCAACCAGCTACAGTTGCAAACTCCATTTCCCCCAAGGAGACTAGACTAGCTTGATTGTATTCTCAGATTTGCTCTGGCACTCCTCTGATCCCATCTATAGATTCACTTTCCCTGGTGTAGCTGTATTGGGTGCCTTAGCAGCTTTATTGTAGGGTCAGTTTTTGTCTACAGTTAAATGTCCCAACTTTTTTCAGTTGTTGCAATAGGCCTTGTTAGGATCAAAGTTCTTTCCCCTATAGGGCTGAGGCACATAGGGAGTAGTTTGGGACCCACCCACCTGTACAGGTTTTTGGGGCCCTTTGGAAGACTCAGACTTTTATCTTGGGGATTCTCACCACCTTTCCCCTGGGGAGGTTTTGTAACCACCTTTTGGTCACCCCCAGTGGCTGTCCTGGTCACCCTAGTCTTGACCCAATGGTCTGCCTTCTTTCCCAATTCTTGAGCAAAAATTAGACCTAGGTCTACCAAATAGCGATGCAACTTTTCATTTGTGCAATTACTCAAAATGTGTTCCTTCATAAACAAATTATAAAGTCCAGTTAACCAACCATCCAGTGTCCTTACTGAGTAGTCCACAAAATCTATCCAGGATTGGGTCTGGGTTTTGTGAGCCCCCCTGAACCTAATTATGTACTCCTCAGTAGTGAGTTCAAATCCCTCAATCGGAGTTTTCTTCATGAGGTCATAAGACCCTGCATCTGGCCCAGAGAGGGTCAGAAGCCGGTCTCTGCAGTTACCAGAGAATAGTTCCCACAGGAGTGCCCCCCAGAGAGGTTTCTTTAGTCTTCGGATATCACAAGCCCTCTCTAAGGCTGTGAACCACTTTGTGATATCATCACCTTCCTCAAATTTAGTTACAATCCCTTTGGGGATTTTAGGATCATAAGATTGCTCTTTATCCTTATTATTGGTATTGCTGCCACCAGAGATGGGGGCTAAGCCCATCTCTTTCTTTCCTTTCTTTTTCTAGAGCCAGGAGTCTGGACTCTAGGTCTAATCTCTTGGCCAACTTTACTAGAAAGTTGTTCTCTTCATTGGGACTCTCCCCAATGTGTTCTCTGGGGCCTAGTCCATCTGTGTGGTACCCAGGCTCCCAGAAGCTGACTCTTGGAGTTAAGGGTGTAGAGACCCTTACTTCCCTAGAGATGGGGGGGGATTGGTACTATCATCCTCCTCCTCCTCCTCCTCTGACCTGGTATCACCCTGTTCAGATGGGTGGTCTTTTGCCTACTCAGCCAGGAGCTCCTGGAGCCCTTGTTTGGTTGATGCAGGCCCATGACTCTATTTTTAAGTTTACATAGGGACCTCAATTCCTTGAAATTCAAGTGCAAGTAAGGTGTTAGATCGAGCTCCTCAACCAGGTCCATGTTATAGCTGAGTTCTGTTGAGACATTCTAACCTGACAGTTCTAACCCTCTACCCTAAGTATAGTGACTCTTATTTTTCATAAATTCTAATGGGACTTAAGCAAGGTCCTACTAGACTTTTAGTATTTTGGAAAAAAACCAATTTCAGAATTCTAAAGGCAATTTATGAGTTCTGTCGTGTGATCAGATGGTAACCAAGTAGTCCAACAAATGCAAGTTAGTACCCCACCGCTGATCCACCAATGTGATAAAGTGTCTCTATATATACTGGACCAGAATAAGGTACAGTGTGTATAGAGTCCACAAACCCCAGAGGTATAACAGAGGTTAAAGCCAGGTGTGACCTTACTCTCTAAAGTGGTAGCTTGGTCGAGCAGTAAGGCAGTCAGAGAGGACAGTGTAAAGAATGTGTTGTACACAGTCAGCAAAAGGTTTCACACACTCAAAAACTGAACTCCAGGCCAATTGTTTTTAAATCAAAGATATAGTTGTTTTATTTCTAGAACCAACCGGTATCAAAATATACTGTTCTCAATAGGAGAGATCTCAGATGAGAGCTTTGCTGACTATCTCATCGCTGCTGTGAGAGGTCGCTCCCCTGGCTCCCTGCGTGTACTGGTATCGTTGTGTTGCGCTTGGGATCTGCATTTGTATCTTGTAACGTTATATCTGCACTGTGACTCTCTCGGTGGGCTGCGCTTGAGATCTGGCATTTTAACCTGCTGCGCGTTTATTGCACTTTGACTGCTGGGACGTTAAACATTAAAGTCTGCCTCACACCTTCATATTACAATTAACTGCTGCGCACTCACTCTCATTGTGCCTTCGTTTACTCTTCTCTGGCGCTTTGCTGATAGTGCTTGACCATCCGCCGCCATTTCGTCGTTGTTGTTGTTTTCACGGCAAGACCGTCCTTTAGAGCACGCCCCGCCTCCCAGCTGAGCCTCCCTCGCCCCTCCCCTTCCACCCACTTATGTCAGATGCTCTTGCGCGCAGCGTTCACGCGCAGCGACCGCGCCCCAGTCGCGCCAACGGTGCGCCAAAGGTAAGCCCATCTACGCCCGTCCGCGCCTGGACCGCGCCCAGCGCCCGTCCCCCTGCTCTATGCCGCTCCCAACCCCCCAGAGTAACTTATGATGCCGCTACTCTCCTCGCCCTCAACGCCGGACGCACCCCACTATGCTGCGAAGCTACCCCAGGACGTACTCACGGCCCATTCTCCTGCCTCTCCTGTAAGTTCAACTGCGTCAGGACCCTCACCAAACACACTTCCTCCACACACAGCTCCGAACCCAACGACTTGAAATGCATCCTACTGAACACCCGCTCGGTCCACAGACATGCAACCGAACTCTGGGACCTAATCGACACTGCGTCACCTGACATCGCCTTCCTTACTGAAACATGGATGAATGCATCTTCTGCCCCCGACATCGCCATAGCCATACCGGACACTTACAAGATCATTCGAAAAGACCGCACCAATAAAAAAAACTGGAGGAGGCATCGCCATCGTCCATAGAAACACCATCAAAATTACAACCAGCTCTGACGTAAATCTTGCAACCGCCACTTTCAGATCCACACCGACCCCAGGACTACACTTGGAGGAACACTCATTTACAGGCCCCCAGGCACCCGATCCCAATTCAGTGACGACATCACTGACTTCGTCAGCCCGCACGCCCTCGCCTCCGAGAACTACATTCTTCTAGGAGACCTCAACTACCACCTTGACAACATTCACGACAACAACACCACCACCCTTCTGGACAACCTGTCCAATCTCGGACTCAAACAACTTGTTGACACCCCCACTCACATAGCCGGACACACGCTCGACCCTATCTTCACCTCCAGCAAGCACATCTCCTTCGATCATACTACAGCCCTCCACTGGACGGATCATAGCTGTGTTCACTTCAGATACAAAACAACCCTGACCCACAACCGTCTACAACCCATTCCCCGAAGAAAATGGAACAAAATCTCCACCGAACAACTCCTCACATCACTCAGCCAAAACATTCCCACCCTGGCAACGGACCCAGACCTAGCGGCCACCAACCTTAGGCAATGGATTACCCACAGTGCGGACGAACTAGCACCCCTGAAAAAACACCAGTCGAAATCATCCAGCAAAAAAGCTCCCTGGTTCAATGATGACCTTAAAAAATCCAAGAAGACATGCCGCACCCTGCAGAAGAATTGGAGAAAAGAACCAACCTCAGACAACATGGACTCCCTCAAGACAGCCACCCGCAAACACCACCAACTGATCCGATCCGCTAAGAAATCAGCACTTAAGAACCGTCTCGACAACAATTCTCATAACAGCAAGGAACTCTTCAATATCGTCAAAGAATTCACCAACCCTCCCGCAGCATCCAACGACATCACTAACTCCCAAGACCTCTGCGATGCGCTATCCTCCTTCTTCTACAACAAAATTGCCGACATCCACAACAGCTTCAAGAATACTCCCAATGACCAACTCACCCCACCCACTTCAGATCCCACCCCTCCAACTAACTACCTCAACTCCTGGAACCCAATCACCATTGAAGACACCATTCGCCTCATGAACTCAATTCACTCTGGCTCACCTTCTGACCCCTGCCCCCACTTCATCTTCAACAAAGCTGACTCCATCATCGCTCCCGAACTCCGCGATGTCATCAACTGCTCCTTCGACTCCGCCACCTTTCCAGAAATATGGAAACACGCCGAACTCAGCGCCCTTCTGAAAAAACCAACAGCAGACCCCTCCGATCTGAAAAACTACCGACCCATTTCCCTACTCCCTTTCCCGGCCAAAGTCCTCGAGAAAGCCGTCAATAGCCAACTAGCTGCCTTCCTTGAATCCAACAACTCCCTGGATCCCTCACAGAACGGCTTTCGAGCCAAACACAGCACCGAAACCGCCCTCATTGCAGCGACCGACGACATCCGAGCACTCCTGGATAACGGTGAAACAGTGGCCCTCATTCTACTCGACCTCTCCGCCGCCTTCGACACTGTCTGTCACAACACCCTCATACAACGCCTCAACAACATCGGCATACAAGGAAAAGCCCTGGACTGGATCATCTCATTCCTAGCCGGGAGAACACAGAGAGTCCGACTCCCCCCATTCTACTCAGAGCCCACCGAAGTCATCTGCGGCGTACCTCAAGGCTCCTCACTCAGTCCCACCCTCTTCAACGTCTACATGAGTCCCCTCGCCTCCATCGCACGTCAACACAACCTCAACATCATCTCCTACGCCGACGACACCCAGCTAATCCTTTCCCTCACCAAAGACCCCAACACCGCCAAAAACAACCTTCACGAAGGTATGAAAGAAGTAGCCGAATGGATGAAACCGAGCCGCTTAAAACTCAACTCAGACAAGACGGAGGTGCTCATCCTAGGATCCTCCCCCTCAGCTTGGGACGACTCCTGGTGGCCTTCCGCTTTGGGATCTGCGCCCACACCCACAGACCATGCACGTAACCTTGGCTTCATTCTAGACTCCTCCCTCTCAATGTCCAGACAAGTCAACGCCGTATCGTCCTCCTGCTTCAACGTCCTTCGCATTCTCAAAAAGATCTTCCGCTGGATCCCCCTCAAAACAAGAGACTGTCACCCGTGCACTGGTCACGAGTCGACTAGACTATGGCAACACACTCTACGCCGGAATCACAACAAAATTGCAGAAAAAACTCCAGCGCATCCAAAACGCATCAGCGAGACTCATATTAGACATTCCGCGCCAAGAGCACATCACCGATCACTTAAAAAACCTCCACTGGCTTCCCGTCAACAAAAGAATTACTTTCCGCCTTCTTACCCACGCACACAAGTCCCTTTATAATCTAGGACCAGAATGCCTCAACACCCGACTGTCCTTCTACTATCCCACCCGCCAACTAAGATCATCCAATCAAGCCCTCGCCGCAGTCCCGCGCATCCGAAAAACCACCATGGGTGGCAGATCCTTCTCCTTCATGGCTGCCAAGACCTGGAACTCACTCCCCACCCACCTCCGCCTTACTCAGAATCACATCTCCTTCAGAAAAGAACTGAAAACATGGCTATTCGATAAAAAGTAAACCCCTCCCTCCAGCGCCTTGAGACCCTCTGGGTGAGTAGTGCGCTTTACAAATGCCTGAACTTGAACGGCAATAAACATTGTAAAAACAATAGGTACAGGGGTTGCAGTAGGCAACACAATTCTACACACAATTTAGCATTGAGCTCAATGGATTTTCCTATATAAACACAGTTGATTACTTTGTAGATTACTTTGTTAGTTCCAGGACTGGCTCCTAGATTCAACCCTGGGGTCTAAGCTGAAAACAGTTAAGCAAAAACATTATAGGTATTGCAGTGATTGTTCAGGAATATAAAGCTATTTTACAAGCTCACACTTAGTAACTTTTCAACAGAAATCTGGCAATGTTATCCAATGGGAGAAAATTCAGCTTGCATGTAATGTACGATCTCTGTACTTTGGTAATCCATTACTGGGCTCCTGGGTCCAGCACTGGGGTCTCCACTTAAAACAGGTAATTTCGTTTCAGTATTTTGTATGATTTTTAAAGAATATTTCAAGTTTTCAAAAGTAGACACTTCGAAGAAATTTCATAGAAAAGCAGTCAATGGGTTCCTATGGAGAAAATTCAGATTACTAGTAAACACTGTAAGGTTTACTTTTGCGGTTCAGTACTGGGCTACAAGGTACAGTACTAGCTTCTCTCCTGATCACAGGTGAGTAATTCGGAATTCGGTTGATTTTATATGACTATTTTAAGTTTCCAAAACTTCACACTTAGAAATTTTTTCGAGTCAAACCAGTCAGTTATCCAATGGCAGATAAGGGAGTTACCGGTTTCCAGGTGAGTACTCGACTGGTGAAGTTGTGGTTCTGGGCATAGACTCAGGGGTCCCCCAGGGTCAGGTAGGTACAGTTGGTTCACCCTCCGGGGCGGCCGGGTGCAGACGTAGTTAGGCCCAATGTTATCCAATGAGGGACAGGGGCCCTCCGGTTGGTGGATGCTGGCTAACAGGCCACGCGGCTGTGGGAGCTGGGCTCCTGTTCACTTGCGCAGGGCAAAGGGGGAAGCAGGATAGGGCAACAGTGGCACAGCCAGCGGTACTCTGGCGGCTGGGTGCAGGGTGCTTTTGAGCTGTCGGGCGCTCAATGTTATCCAATGGGAAAGAAAAAGGGAACAAAGGCTGCAGGCTCGGGGGCGCAGACTCTCCAAGGGCAACCAGTAATTCGAGAGGTAAGTTGGGATCTTGGAGCACAGGTAGGTACCCCAAAGGGAGGCACAGGGGGCTGTAGGGCACCAGGTGTCGGGGCATCTTTGGGTGTTGGAAAAGCTTACCCTCAGGTGGTCGCGGTTGGGTTGGTCCCTGGTTCGGAGTCTGCAGGCGTCATATGGTTCG
This sequence comes from Lissotriton helveticus, assembly GCF_964261635.1. NCBI lineage: Eukaryota > Metazoa > Chordata > Amphibia > Caudata > Salamandridae > Lissotriton > Lissotriton helveticus. Next base: position 1,740,307,034 of record NC_136065.1, read on the forward strand.
TCGAGGAGGGTCTTTGGGCACTGGACTTCAGGTCCCAGTCGCCGGGGGGACGTCCTTGTGGTGTTGGATATCTCTGGCACGGGCCGGGCTCGACGGGTGCAGAGTGAACTGGTCCGGAGCTTCCTGGCTGGCACCATGCAGGTTGTTGCAGCAGAGCCTCTGCTGATGGGAGTCCCAGTCTTTAAGAGGGTCAAGGCAGGCAGGTCCTCTGGGTGTCCCAAGGTTGCTGTCCTCCGGAGTCGCCGGGATTTAGGTAGGAGCAGGTTCCAGGATCGACAGGCCGGTAGGGCTGGGGCCAAGTCAGTTGTTGTCGTCCAGTTGTTAGCAGCTGTGCGGCGGGTCTCCTTCCTCTTGGTCTTCTTTTCTTATCTGGATCTGAGGAGGAAGGTTCAGGGAACCCCCTAAATACTGAATTTAGCGGCGTTCAATCAATCAATCAAGGACATTTATAGAGCGCACTACTTACCCGGAGGGTCTCAAGGCGCTTGGGGGGGAGGGGGGTGCTGCTACTGCTCGAACAGCCAGGTCTTCATCTTCTTCCTGAAGGAGAGGTGGTCTTGGGTCAGGCGGAGGTCGGGAGGGAGGGAGTTCCAGGTCTTGGCGGCCAGGTAGGAGAAGGACCTTCCTCCTGTTGTCGTTCTTCGGATGCGGGGGACGGCGGCGAGGGCGTGACTGGCTGATCGGAGGTGGCGTTTGGGAGCGTAGAAGTTGATGCGGTTGTTGAGGTAGCTCGGGCCTTGATCGTGTAGGGCTTTGTGTGCGTGGGTGAGGAGACGGAAGGTGATTCTCTTGTTGACGGGGAGCCAGTGCAGGTCTCTCAGATGTCCGGAGATGTGGCTGCGTAGGGGGATATCGAGGATGAGTCTGGCTGAGGCGTTCTGGATCCGCTGGAGTCTCTTCTGGAGCTTGGCGGTGGTTCCGGCGTAGAGGGCATTGCCGTAGTCCAGTCGGCTGGTGACGAGGGCCTGGGTGACCGTCTTCCTGGTCTCGGTGGGGATCCACCGGAAGATCTTCCGTAGCATGCGCAGGATGTTGAAGCATGACGAGGAGACGGCGTTGACTTGTCTGGTCATGGAGAGGGAGGAGTCCAGGATGAAGCCCAGGTTGCGTGCGTGGTCTGTCGGTGTGGGTGCGGTGCCCAGGGCGGGGGGCCACCAGGAGTCGTCCCAGGCGGAGGGCGAGGAGCCCAGGATGAGGACTTCCGTCTTGTCTGAGTTCAGTTTCAGGCGGCTGGTCGTCATCCACTCGGCTACATCTTTCATCCCTTCGTGAAGGTTGGCTCTGGCAGCGGCGGGGTCGTTGGTCAGGGAGAGGATCAGCTGGGTGTCATCGGCGTAGGAGATGATGTTCAGGTTGTGTTGGCGTGCGATGGGCGCGAGGGGGCTCATGTAGACGTTGAAGAGGGTGGGGCTCAGCGAGGATCCTTGAGGGACGCCACAGATGACTTCGGTGGCCTCTGACTTGTACGGTGGTAGACGGACTCTCTGTGTTCTTCCGTCGAGGAAGGAGATGATCCATTCCAGTGCCTTCTCCTGAATTCCGACGTTGCTGAGGCGCTGCACTAGGGTGCGGTGGCAGACAGTGTCGAATGCCGCGGAGAGGTCTAGGAGGATGAGGGCCGCTGTTTCTCCGTTGTCCATCAGGGCTCGGATGTCATCGGTGGCAGCGATGAGGGCGGTCTCGGTGCTGTGGTTGGCTCGGAAGCCCGACTGTGAGGGGTCGAGGGATCCATTCGTCTCAAGGAAGGTGGCCAGCTGTTTGTTGACGGTCTTCTCGATGACTTTGGCTGGAAACGGGAGGAGCGAGATGGGGCGGTAATTCTTGAGTTCGGTGGGGTCCGCTGTTGGTTTCTTTAGTAGAGCGCTGAGTTCGGCGTGCTTCCAGCTCTCCGGGAAGGTGGCGGTGTCGAAGGAGGTGTTGATGATGTCCCGCAGGTGGGGTGCGATGACAGCGTCGGCCTTGTTGAAGACGTGGTGAGGGCAGGGGTCGGTCGGAGATCCGGAGTGGATGGAGTTCATCATGCGGATGGTGTCATCGGTGCTGATCGGAGTCCAGGCGCGGAGGGTGGTGGTGGGCGGCGTTGTTTTGGGCGTTGTGTGCGATGGTTGAATGCTGAAGCTGTTGTGTATGTCCGCGATCTTGTTGTGGAAGTAGGAGGCGAGGGAGTTGCAGAGGTCTTGCGATGGGGTGATGTCGTTGTTTCCGGCGTTGGGGTTGGAGAGCTCTTTCACGATGTTGAAGAGTTCCTTGCAGTTGTGTGCGTTGTTGTCCAGCCGGTCCTTGAATGCAGTTTTCTTGGTGGCGCGGATCAGTTGGTGGTGCTTCCGGGTGGCAAGCTTGAGGGTGGTCATGTTGTCCGGTGTTGGTTCCCTTCTCCAGACTTTCTCGAGGGCTCGGCAGTTCTTCTTGGAGCTCTTGAGTTCGTCGGTGAACCATGGGGCTTTCTTGCTGCCGGGTCTGCTGGGTGGGGTCCTCAGAGGGGCGAGTTCGTCCGCGCAGTTGCTGATCCACTTCGTGAGGTTGTCGGCGGCCTGGCTGGGGTTCGCTGAGCTGGCGGGAGGGTGCTGACTCAGGGAAGCGGCGAGCTGGTCGGCTGTGATCTTGTTCCAGCTTCTTCGGGCAACCTGTTGCTGGTGGTGGTGGATCGTCGTTCTTCTGAAGGTGAAGTGGACGCAGCTGTGGTCCGTCCAGTGGAGTCCTGTGGCGTGGCTGAAGGCGATGTCTTTGCTGGATGAGAAGACGGCGTCGAGTGTGTGTCCGGCGAGGTGGGTGGGGGTGGTCACCAGTTGCTTGAGTCCGAGGTTTTCCAGCAGGGTGGTGGTGTTGCGGTCGTCGTTGTTCTCCAGGTGGAAGTTGAGGTCCCCGAGGAGGATGTAGTCGGCTGAGGGGAGGGCGAGCGGGCTGATGAAGTCGGCGATGTCCTCGCTGAATTGTGTGCGTGGTCCCGGGGGTCTGTAGATGAGGGTGCCGCGGAGGGTGGTCTTGGGGTTGACGTGGATCTGGAAGTGCAGGTGTTCGGCGGGTGCGATGGTATCGTCGGTGTTGGTCGTGATGCGGATGGTGTTCCTGTGAATGATGGCGATGCCTCCTCCTGTCTGGTTGACGCGGTCTCTCCGGATGATCTTGTAGCCGTCCGGGATGGCGATGGCGATGTCGGGCGCTGAGGAGGCGTTCATCCAGGTTTCCGTGAGGAAGGCGACGTCTGGGTCTGTGGTGTCGAGCAGGTTCCAGAGCTCGACGGCGTGTCTGTGGACCGAGCGGGTGTTGAGCAGGATGCACTTCAGGTGGTTGCTGCTGGTGTTCTGCTTGGTGGATGCTGGTGCAGTGCAGGTCCGGATGCAGGAGAACTTGCAGGACTGGCAGATGAAGGGTCCGTGGGTGCGTCTCGGGGTGGCTCGGTAGCATCCAGGGGTTCGGCCGGCGTTGAGTGCGTTGAGGGTGGCGGCGTCGTACGTCCGGCGGGTGGGCTGGGGTCTGCGGGGGCCAGGGGTCCTGGCACTGGGCGCGGTCCAGGCGCAGACGTTACAGGTAGGGCAAGGACAGTGACCAATAGGTCCCTGTCCTGGGGTGGGTACACCCCCTAGCATGCTCCTCCCCTGTGGGAGGGGGGCAGGAGCCTGGCTGTGATTGGGCAGGGCTCCCCATCTTCAAGATGGCCAGAGCCCGGGGTCGTGCTTCACCTCGTCTCCCCCACCTGAGGGGTGGGGTTGGCACAGGCTGGCACCCCCCCCCCCTTCCTGACGTAGTTTTTCCTGCCAGAGTGAGGGTCAGGACTGGTGGGGGCCAGTTGCTGGGTACAGCAAATGGTCTGGAGAAGCTCACAGAGGCGGCATGCCTTTGAAGCTTCCCCCTACCCATCCTGGGGAAGGAGACCTAGCACCTCGCCCAGGATATGCATTGTTGCAGGCCCAGGAGAGCATGGGGCTTTCCACCCAGGGGTCCAGCAACATGTCTGCTGTGTGGCAGCTTCTGCAGCCACTCAGCCCTGACGTGGATTGTATGTTATGTTTTCAGGGGGCATCTCTAAGATGCCCTCTGGTGCATTTTACATTAAATCCCACACTGGCATCAGTGCGGATTTAATGTGCTTAGAAGTTTGGTACCAAACTTGTCAGTCTTCAGTGTAGCCATTATGGTGCTGTGGAGTACGTAATGACAACCTCCCAGCACCATATACTCTTAATGGCATCACTGTGGAGAAGTGTGGCTCACCGGTTAGAGGAGGCAGACCCGGACGCAGAGGTCAGACCCGGGACCAGGGTTCAATTCCCGACACGGCAGGGTCTTGAGCTCAAAATTTTCACGAACTCGATAATTCTCGTCTCGGCGCCTACTCGAATCATGGGTTCACACTCTGCATCTCTGGGCAATAGCTTGCTTAATCTCCACGATGGCCCCACTGCGATGGGATGCCTGGCTTTCACCTTGGGGATGCCCAGTTAGGGGTTATCTCGCAGAGAAAAGCCAGGACGGGTTCCCAAAGCAAGCGCCTTGAGACCTTACGGTGAAAGGCGCTATATAAGAACGTATGATTTACGATTTATTTACTGCACGTACAGTGCCCAGGAATGGCACTGGGTACTGTAGGGGCACAGAGCTCATGCACTCGTGCCCACACCTCTGCCATAGGGCACCCAGCTAGAGGGGTGACTGAAGTATGCTAGGGAAGCGGGCTATGTGGGCGTGTGTGGGTGTCAGGGTACAGGGCCCCTGAGGGTGGCACAATAAGTGCTGCAGTCCTCAGGGGTCTTCTCTGATCACCATGCCTTGGGTACCTAAGGTATCATTTACTAAAGGCTGGCAGGTGGCCAGAGATGCCAATTGGGTTTTAGTTTCAACACAGTTTTAGGGAAGGCACACAGGCCCTGGGTACCTGGTTGGCAGGAACCCAGGGCACACTCAGTCAAAAGCACATCAGCAGTTAATAAAAAAGTGGGGGCATACCAATGCAAGAAAGATGGCACTTTCTCACAGCCAACAAAAAGATGCAGCAAAGGCGGAGGAGGAAGGCAAAAAGTTTGGGGTGACCCTTCAGAAAGAGCTATTTTCCAACATATACTTGCCAGATGCACAGGCTGGAATCTTCTGTTTTGGGCTTTGTAGCAGTCTTGTTAGACTTGGCCCTTGTGGCAGGTCCACCCCTAAACTTTTAGCTTTTGAATGTGACCTGGTGATGGTGATTTTTGCTTTCTACACACTTTTACTGTGTCCCAGTGAAAAGTGCATGCGAACTCTGAGTGCATGTGGTGAGCTAGGCCTGCCCTCCCATAGGAATGTATGGGGAATGTATGTGTCCCTGGTAATTCCTGATGCGTGGGGTATGCAGGCTCGAGTCTGGTATGTGCGGACTTGTGTGATTGAATGCTGCGCAATGATGCATGCGGTGTGCATGTGTCTAGTATGGAAGTGCCACTTCTAGAAGTGTGCCTGTCTGTGCAGTTAGTGTGCTGGCGTGTGATTGGCTGGTGAGCCTGGCTCCAGGAGTCTGGGTGGGTCTGCCCGGTGGTGAGTGTTGAGATTAGCATGCTGATGGCTGGGGTTGGAGTGCACCTGGGTCCTGAATAGGGCTGGGCTTTCCCCACACAATGCTGGCTCCACCCCCTGTGGTGCGACTGATGACCCTAGCCCTGCCAGTAAATAGAGTGAGGGGCTGAGCGCCTTGGGTGTTGTTGCTGGGTGCGCACGCAAACACTTAACTCACATTGCCTCCGAGTTTAGCCTTACTACTCGTGCTACCTTACCAAGGGGGTGAGCAGGGGTTATCTTGGCATGTAACTCCCTTGCCCTGATGTGGAAGTGGTGGTCTCTGACTGACTTTGGCGCAAGCCCTGGCCAGCCAGGGATCCCATTTCTAACAAGTCTGATCTGCTGACAGTGCTATATACACACTGTAACATGGCAGTTCACATGGTGATACAAGTTTACATCATAACCTCCTAGAGACCCTCATCCTTAAACAAAACACTTTGTTTCTCTGTTGACATGCCTTCTCTGCCTTAACAAGTACTACTTAAGATATCAGATTGTTCAAAGTTATTGTTTGACCTCAAATTTGCCAGAAAATGTTGTTGCAAGGAATGATGCAGGTTTATTACATAGGCTTGCAAATGTTGTATGGTTGGTTACTAATAGAATTCCCTGTCAACGACTCCTCAGTATTTGGGTAGTAAAAGTGTCCAATATTATAGTAACACAATAACCACTACATTGGCAGTCCAACACAACAATATGACTGCAGAACAACAAAACCTCAACACAACAACTCAAACACAAGAGTGTAACACAGCGGAACGAAACCCCATGATTATCATTTTAAATTTTTTTTTAAAAAAGACATACCGATTAGGGCCAGAATGGCACTTTGTTGCCATACAGCCCTTTATCTCCGGTTGGAGTGACTTAACTGCATGTTAAATTGGTGCAATGTCATAAGGCGGCCCGCAAAAATCCTTATTTAGTGCATAGGCCTAGCCATGGTAATCCAAGGGGCCAGAAACTGCTCTATGACCAGACTGCGCCGAACATAAAGCAGTGGTGGTAGCATGCCGAGTGTTGTGAATTACCTGGCTGAGCCTTTTTCTTGTTTCAGAGAAGAGTGCTCTCTAGTGGATAGTTTGGCACTTAAGTGTGACCAAGGGTCTGCTACTTATTTCTTGAGCAATGCCAATTGGTCGATGCTAGGGTTGAGAGGTGGGTCCGTAGTTTGTGTCCTTAAAGGTGAGAATGTTCTAGGTAAAGTACGCCCCTTTTGTCTTTTCCTAATTGCAGCTTCAGGGAGGCTTAGAACAGCCAGATACAGAGATCTCACACTTAATTATGCACTTGTTTTGGTTACTTCACTTTGGAGCAAGCCTCATTACTAGCTGCTGTGAGAGCGAACACCTTGCACACAGCTGCTTCCCCAGTACAACAGCCAGAAAACGACATTTGAAAAGGAACAACAAAAAATCGGTTTCAAAACCTTAAGACAGTAGATCCTTGTCCTTTATCTGGAAAATGTGCATAAAGGGGGACCCGAATCTACCCAGTCTGTTCCAGTTCCAAATTCTTCTTGACCAAGGGAGTGATTCACAGAGTACTTGAAGTGCTGCTGTGGAACAAGGGCTAGTGTATGCATGACATCCTGTCTCCCAGAGATCAGGTGACCTCACCTGAAGTCTGCACAACTTGGTAGGTTAGCTGAGTCTGTCTGGAAACTAATGGTTTGTCTGCCTGCTCGGAGAGGAATGAAGAGTGTCTGGTCGTGCAGGAGAAGCCCAGCACTTTTTCGGCTGGAGGAGGTACCAGAAGCAGCTGGCCGCCATTGAGAGTGAAGCCAGAGCTGATCCTTTGATGTGAGGGGTCTCCCATTCTAGTTCCTGTGGTACTCGATCGCAAAAGCAACCTCATGCCCTCTGACAGCCCTGTGGTGTGCCCTAGGGCCTTTCATTGATAAACCTCATGAAGGAAGCCTCTGTTGTTGCCGATGTGGAAGTGCTGTTCTCGGCTCTGAGGCCACAACTACCGTCGATGAGCACCCATCTGAAACCAGCTAGAAGGCTGCAGCCGCTGAGGATCGGTGCCTGCCAAGCAGGCGTATCACGCTACTCCATCGCCAGTGGTTTCAGTGCAGAGCGAGGCCACCACTGTGATCCTTTATCCCCGGAGCCAAAGCTGAAGATGTGGATCCAAGGAGCACACCATTTAGTGCAGCACAAGCTGTCATTTCTTTGAGCAGGTAAAGCAGAATCGAAAAGTGAAAGACTGAACTTATCTTGCAGTGGTAAATCTGTCCTGAGAACACTAGCTGTTGCCTGTATGACCTATTTTGGCAAGAACGGTGTACCGATTTACAAATTATCCTATGGGGTAATCACTAGTGAGCTGCATTTGTATAAATCACCGTAGACATTGCGAGAGCTTTCTAGAATGGGGATAAGACACCTTATTGGGTGTATGGCTGAACTAGGAATCGTAGCTGAGATCGCAAATCTGAAGCTGAGCCCCAGTTCAACTTTGTAGTATTTCTTTTTACTGCGATGCTAAAGCACTTTCGTTTTACTAAGATCAGCAATGACCTGGACACTACGTTATTGTGTCTGTTTGACTGTTGAGTTCTGAGCTGCCCCTCACCCCCCCACCCACTCTACCACCCTTAGAAGCCTTTGACTGCTCACCCTCCCCACCATGAGAATTAAGTGCAGAAAGCATGTACCTGACCCAGTTCTCTGTGCCTAAGTAGGACAGGTCCCAGAAAAACTGTGTCAAATTATCTCAACAGCCACACTTGTGGCCCAGGAACTCCTGCTTTGTGGCCCCTAAAGTGGGGTCTGTCCACACCAACATCAGGACAAAACATTTGAGCTCAGCCACTCCATGCAAAAGCACAGCAAATCGTATATACACTTGCCAGTGAACAATGCACTCCCTCGCTCACCTTTTCATCCATCTGTTCGCATTATCATTCACTGAATCGTTGACTCGTTCTCGCTTTCACCCATCTACACTATCTGACTTGCACACTATCAGTAAAGAATGTTTTTCACTTTTGCCTTTGGCAAAGTTAATTTTTAAATTGGCTGTAAGAGATTGCTTTTCTCTCTAACCCTTTGACATAGACATGCATCTACCGAAGCAGATACCCAAACAATAGCCGCTGTAGAAATAACTAACTGGTTTTGCTTCCCTGAACAAAAAAGCCCATCTACAAAGAAGACCTACCAGTAAACTAAATCCTTGACGATTTCAGTTGTGGTGGCCTATGCTTTTATGAGCGGCATACCTTGCAAAACACTAGAACTAGTGATTTAGGGAGAAATATCTGTTCATCAATTAAGTCCTAAAAATGCCACGTTTTCATTATTGCGGTCTAGTGTTGTTATTAAACCATCCACATGGGGTCACCAGAACTCCATATTTCATCAATGAAAATAATAGTTTTTCACCTGTGTCCTATTACCGGAATCTATTTTGTTTAATTCTGTTAATTCTTGCTTAAGTAGAATACTCTTAATATACTGCTGTTAAGGGAAAGTAATTTAACTCGGTAATGGTGTGTTTTCCAAGATCCAAACTGGTAATTGTTTGAATTTAACTTAAGAACTTGCTTTGGTAATCAATGTTTTATTTAACGTATGAGTTCCATCTACACCATGGGTACTCACAAACTTTCTCTCGGGGGCCAAATTTTCAGTGTGGTTTGTGTCCAAGGGCCGCACCGGTGGGGGCGGGGTCAGTGGGGAAGGGGGCGGGGCTAGAGCAACAAAAAAAACTGCGACCATGAGGTTGATCACAGGTCCCTGCAGCGGACACCTTCGTCCACTGAGCCACCAGACCCGGCATACACACATCTCTCTCTCTGTCTCCCTCCCTCTCTTTCACCCTCTCCCTCCCTCTCTCTCTCTCTCTCCCTCCCTCTCTCTCCCTCTGTCTCTCTGTCTTCCTCTGTCTCACTCACTCTGACTCTTACTCCCTCTCACTTCCTCTCACTCCCTCTCTCCATCTCTCCCTCTGTCTCACTCACTCTGACTGTCTCTCTCCCTCTGTCTCACTCACTCTGACTGTCTCTGTCTCTCTCTCTCTCTCTCTCTGTCTCCCTCCCTCACTCTGTTTCCCTCTCCCTCACTCTGTTTCCCTCTCCCTCACTCTGTTTCCCTCTCCCTCACTCTGTTTCCCTCTCCCTCACTCTGTTTCCCTCTCCCTCACTCTGTTTCCCTCTCCCTCACTCTATTTCCCTTTCCCTCACTCTATTTCCCTCTCCCTCACTCTATTTCTCTCTCCCTCACTCTATTTCTCTCTCCCTCACTCTGTCTCCCTCTCTCTCCTTCCCTCTCCCTCATTCCCTCATTCCCTCTGTCTCCCTCTCTCTCCTTCCCTCTCCCTCCCTCCCTCGCTCTCCCTCTGTCTCTCTCCCTTTGCCTCCCTACTTTTCCCCCTCCCTCCCTTTGTCTCCCTCCCTCCATCTGCCTCCCTTTCCCTCCCTCCCTCTCCCTCCCTTCATATGGTCTTGGTACTCTGGGGTGCCTTGTAATATCCTTTTAATGCAAATCACAGGGTACTTTATTTCTTATAATACATGGTGACTCCATCACCCTTCCCACACACTGCTTAAAGTCCTTGGGTTGTTGCACTTTCATATGAAATCGATAGTATGTTTGCTGACCTGATGAATAAAAGTCGGACCTGTACCACAAAATTAAACACACCAAAGGGCAGTTAGACTTTTTTGCAAAAAGATATTGGAATCAGTTTAATACATGTCAGATTTTTTTAAAATGTTGTAGTGCAGAATTCAGAAGCAATATGCATGGCCAGAAACAGAGATGATATATTTTTCTACAATTTCCTAATGCATGCATGCAAAAAATATATATATGTTGCCATAAATGTCTCCGTTCTACAGATCATCGTTCATTCAGAAAATGCGAGGGTTCGTTTTTGAATGTTTAAATTGCAGCTTTAATGATGCTCCATGTCCTCCCTTTCACCTTTGCCGCTGGCTCTGGCATCAGGCGTGATGATGTCAGAGCTCAGCTGTAATAAGGCATTACAGTTGATCAGCTATGTCCGTTCTTTTTCACAGGCGACTAGAGATGTCACAAGTCGCCTACCGTATGGAAATCAGAGACACGCTTTAATAAAGGGATTCCAGTCTCTCCTATATTATCAATGCCCTTTTAATGCTATACTAATGTTGGACAAAATGAGCGTGCGTTATCCACTCCCTCCCCCTCCCACTCCCCCCTCTGAAATCTGCTCAACATAAATAAAGTGCAGGTTCTGAAATGCGGCTCCCTCCCCCCCCTCCCTCTGTCTCCTCACCCTCGCTGTGTGTGCCCGGGCTGTGACAGCTTCCAGGCGCAGGCCCACACACACAGCCGCACCCGAGCTCTTGACAGATCTTTAATAGACCATTGGCATGTTAATGAGGCCTTGATCACCTCTCCGCGCCCCTGCAGTCTCACTCGGACTATCGCGGAAATCGCCCGGGCCCCACAGAGCAGCAGAGTTGCCGAGTGGCGCTCTGGTTGCAGAGCAGACACACACTTTGAGAAAAAAAAAACTCGGGTACGATATCTGCTAGGTCCGCGGGCCGCCAGGGAAGGCTTGCCGGGCCGCCAGCGGCCCGCGGGCCGTACTATGAGTACCCCTGATCTACACCCTACTCAGTTGTGGCACTGCAAAATAAAATAAACACAGTAAAGGGCAACTACGGTTAAAATTAAACAGACCTAAACTAGGAATAGATACTGTGTGTACATTAAAAGCAACCAAATACTGAATAAACGAATTAGTGGATTTATAAAGCGCACAGCTAATCCGAGGAGTGTCTTGGCGCTACAGACTCAGTTGCAAGATATATTAGCAGACTAAAGTCAGAGTTTAAATACATTATCTAGAAAATCCAATTAAACCAATATTTTCAGGGGGGGGTTTCTCCAGAAAATGATCAAGGAATCTTTCTGTCCCAATGTCATTGATTATGGAAGTGATTTCCACAACATCATAGTTAAACCTGTACACAGTTGTTTCATAGATTAGACTGTTCATCTTAGTTTGCTGTTAAGATGTCGAGATTCTTGTTCTGAATTCTGTTAATGATAATTTTCTGATGCCTTACCTCCTAACAGCTGGTTGTCAATGATAAGAGTCAAAATCTTCGCCGGTTACAAGCGCAACGAAATGAACTTAATGCCAAAGGTACAATGATATTTCATTTTTTTCAAAAATCTCGGGGCCATATGTATCAAAGGCGTTTTGCCTATTCTGTCTCTATGGGAAAATGTTTTCGTACATGTGGGCCATCATTTTGAAAGTTTTGAGTTAAAACACATGCATGTAGCTTACCTCTGTTATCTGGCCTAATATCCTTTACTGTGCAGGTTCCAAAAGGTTTAAGAGCCTTTTAGTTTAGGTAACACTTAAAAAAATAAAAGCACTAATATCAAGTATTTGAACAGCTTGGGTTCACCTTGCCCTTGAAACGGTTGTCTACACGCTTTGTGGTTATTTTAACCCCTTCGATGCGGATGACAAAGACAGTTCGTCATGGGCGTTACCTGCGCTACGCGCATGACGAGCTGGCTTTGTCACAAACCGCGTTTTTTTTAATTTCAGCGCACAGCGGGGAAACCCGCTAGCGCGCATGCGGTTAAGACGCTTAACAGTTTTGTGTTATACCGTTGAATTAGGTGTTCGGTGCACATGGTATTGCTTGGCTATAACCAATTTCATTTTTAATTTCCATCCAAAATTAACTTCATACCATGACTATTGATTGACCTGGCTGGCAAGACGTAATTAGAGCAAAAAGTGTGCACTGCCAAACAACTGTCCTATTCCTTTGATTCACTAGTGGTTGAAACCTAAAACCTAGCCACCCCCATAACACCTGTTATCGTTTCTGGTAAGCTATACTCTTGCCATAATCTCGCATGTTACCTGACCTCCATCCTAACCTGACCTCCATTCTAAATGTAGGTTCCTACTCTCCCTAGGTAGAGTCTTTCACTTTGGAGGTACTTCTCCAAGAAGAAAACTTTAATTTGGACTTTTTTCCTGGATCTTGCAATGCAGCTATTAGTCGGAATTGAATCTTCAACAAATTCATTACCTGCAAAGCTCTAAACCATTCAGAGTGGTGCCTATGGTCTAAGAATTGTTGTGTGTTTTCTCATTTAGTGCGCCTGTTGCGAGAGGAGCTTCAACTTCTTCAGGAACAGGGATCCTATGTTGGTGAAGTGGTGCGAGCCATGGACAAGAAGAAAGTTCTGGTGAAGGTATGAAGGGCTGAAGGCACTCGCATGCATTTGATTGGACACGAAGTGTGGCCTGTGGTTTGTAGATCTCGAGTACAGACAACTTTATCAGTCTATTGTTGAAGAGCTATTGTCTCCAATATGCATTGAGCCAGCGCTTTGCTCTTCCCAGCTTTTTGTTCAGTAGCTTTACTCTCTGTTACTTGTTTGTCTCGCTTCTGGAGCATGTCTTCTTTAACACGTATTTGATCAAATGACTTGTGGCCTTCCGCATCTTAGATTCAGGTTACTACTTTTTTGCTTTTAGCACCCCATGAGAGTGTATGTGTTTTCTTGCACTCTGAATTCTCTGTAACCTGCTACCGCCTTCGCACACCTACTCCTACTATACCCATTCTCCTTGTTCTTCCACCCGCAGCTCATCTGTCCCTTGCTTCCCCTCAAAGCTCAGCATTTTTATTTATTAAAGAAACCCTTCCTCCCCTTTTGTTCTCAATGGCCATCTCGTCCTGCATTTTTTTATTTACATTTTTTATTACTAGTTTAGTTTGTCCAAGCAGGTACAATTTGCTAATGGGCTACTCATTTGTCAAAACGTACTTTTGCAATCCTAGTTTTCTTTTTTTTTTCTTTCTTTCTCCGATCCAAGGGTGTCAATCATGTTGAAATAGTAAACTAAAAGAAAGAAATTGCTGCCCTGTCAGACCTATGCACGGTGACTCCTTAATACAACATCACATCGATTTAGCAATTCTAAGACCATAGGCACCACTCTGAATGGTTTAGAGCTTTGCAGGTAATGATTTAGCAGTAGCGTCATGATGGATATAGGCATTCTTGATTATGTACGCCCATGTATACATCATCACACTTAAATAAAACAAATGTGATGTCTGCATTGGAAGCATTCCTGTTTTTTTTCTTTTTGCTGATTCTAAACCGAAAAATGTCCAATTGCTTTGCATTGGCAAAAGGCAAGCTCAGTTAGTGTTGTCAATGCTTGTTGTTAATGTCCCAGTGGCAACTCAAGCTTGAAAGTTTGGTTTAAGGAGAGCGTTGCAAGCCTATTTTTTTTAACTATACCTTTCTCATTTTGATTTTTAGTAGTACAGACTATCAGCAAAAGATTTCAGACCTTTTATTTAATTATGAAGAGCCTATGTGTCATCCGGCATCAACCAATAGTACTGGAAGCATTGCTGTATGTAACTTATTGCTGCTTGATGTACTGTTGCTCACATACTGCTGCGACGAACAATATAATTGGCTAAACCTTTTTTTTTTTTTTTTTTATTCTGACAAAATACTATATTGTTCCTTGGTATGTATTGCGGCGGAATATCAGACTGCTGTTTTCACATTATTTGGGTTTCACTTGGCAAAGTACCTATTAATTTTGTATTTCACATTAAGCATTTGCTCATCAACCTCCTCCTTTGACATCCTCCCACGGAATTTTGCTGACACTGTCAGATAGGCCGCCTCTATGTTTTAGACATCAAACATTTGCTGTGCCAATTCAGGCACAGAAAGGGCACGCTACTGTTGGCTGGCACAACTGGTTAGCGGGGCAAACCCTAGAATGAAAAAGTGCTAGTTCAGCACCTTCTGTGTAGTGACCTTTGTCCCAATTATTTCTAGCACTCCTCTGACCAAAGGCCGTTGTTGGGTTCAAAGATCTGGCCAGACGGTCCCGATCTGACAGAATCCTTTGTGCCAGGCTAGATGGACCAAGAATGCTCTGGGGACATACTTGTTACTCTCACCCTGGGCACAAGAAAATTGCTGGATCTCCAGCTCTGGCAATTCAAACGCGACCATTTGATTATTCTATTACACTCAGGGAGGAGAGTGATACCCAAGGCAGCACAGATAACACAGTTAAGCTGACAGGCTGTGCACATCCCAAACTTTGAAGTGACATACTTGTTACCACATACTTTGTAATAGACATTGATTCGCTTAAGCTGGAAGTCGCGGTCTCCATGATAGCTAGCAGTCAGATCGAGACCATGTTTGTGACTAATCACTTCCGAGAACTTGATTCCAATCTGGTTGCCGCACTGGATGTCCTGGAGATGCACTATCTCTAGAGCATAACTCTAGTCTGGTTGTTGGGAATGCTCCTTACTGTTTCGAAAGCAAGTGCTGCTCTGGTATGTATAAGAATGGCTTAAAGATTGCAGCTTCCAGTGAAAAAGCTTAATTTGATTTATTTCTATTTTAGGAGTTAAGAAAAAATGATATAAATGCTTGGAAGCATAGGTAGCTCGTCCTTACTGAGCCATTTTGATGGTACTGTATTACATTTGCTCAGTATTTCCTTTGAAATTCTTGTTTTCTATATTCAACTGGTGGTGACTTAAAATATTCTGATATGGAGTTCAATTTGCAATGAATAAAAATCAGTATATAAATTGAATTAATGCTTCTAATTATCAAAGACAGGAGTCTAAGGTGCTCACAAGGAATGCTGTCAAATCTCCACTTTACTAGGAGTGAAATGGGTGGATGGGGCACAGAGGATGAGCAAGTGGGAAAGAGAACTGGGACAGAGATTGCAGGAGGAAAGTTTCACAGCAGTGGAGCAATCGCTAGACGACCATACCTGATCAACAGTGTTTAGGCCTCGAGGAGGGACAGAGGAGGGATCCCACAGAAGGAGGCATATGGGTAGTGGGAGGGGAACGTGGGGCAGTGCATAAGAGTTGAGGTAAAGGGTAGCTGTGCAGGTACATTTATGCAGAAGGGCAAACCGGGTTTGTAGAGCTACAGTGCCAGAACCAGTTAGGGTGCGAATAGGTTCTGCTGAGACAAATACCAGGAGGGGAAGGATGCCCAGATAAAAGGACACCAAGGTGGAGTCGGATACTAATCGTTGGAAAGGTACAGCTAGTTAACATACAGATCAATTATAAGATGTCTTTAGACTTGTAAGTAAAAATGTTTTAGCTACATTTATTTGAATATGAATGGTTTTCGTTGGCCTCAAATGCAGGATATTATAACACTAAATGATTCCTCCTCTTCCTCTAGGTTCACCCTGAGGGAAAGTTTGTGGTGGATGTTGACAAAAACATTGACATCAATGATGTAAGTAAAGTTACTCCTCAACATTTTGATTTGTGATTTGTTTAATAGTGCACGTTTGTATTTTTTATAGTTGCTACCATCGTGGCAGAAAATGGGTATTGTTCAATTTTGGTTCTGAATTTTGGCATGTAAGTGACGGTGGTATAGCTAATGAATGGATAAAACCGTGTTAGGTTATCAACTTTGAAGGAAAGCTATTCTTGTAGATACATAAATATGATTGAGAAAAGTGATAACCTTCTTATGGTATTACAACTTTCTTTCCATTCATTATAATATTATTTGGAACTTTATTGAAGTTAAATTGATCGCAGTACTTATGCCATTCAATTACTACTAATAATCATGTCCATATTCCCCAAAACATTCTTTCAGTCCAAAATAAGTACCATTCACCTAAAAACATCTAAATGTTGTGTCTAATGGTCAATCTGTATTGTTCTTGTTGCTACTTTCAGTGCATATTTTAGTGCCCATTATATGCAAACAGGAATCCTTAGTACGTTTGTAGGACTGTTATAATAAAGTGGTATGTAAGTGGTAATATCAATAAAAGTTTGCCATGCTCTTAATATCCAAGAACAGTTTTCGTTTAAGTTCATTATTAGCCCATGTGGTGTTTTTTTTTGGGGGGGGGGGTTGCTTTCCGCAACCCACTAGGTATTGATTCCAGTGTTATTGCCTTTTGAATAGGGCACATTCCTCCTTTGGTATGTCTTTGTAGTGCTTGCAGCAGTTTAGCAACTTTCCACGTGGTTGGTTCCAGAGTTCCCATTGCTTACCAGAGTCTTGTTTGTGTAGCCAGCTGGTAATGCCTCCAAGTAGGGATCCAGCCAACACGTGCTCCGTGCTTCAAAAGTGTAATATTACAGTCAGCAGACTAGCTTGAAGATCTCCGGCAATTTACTTCAGCACATAACTCCAGAGTTGTATGTGGCTTGCTTACGATTCTGTACTCTATCATGTGTTTACTCATTTCTGGTTTGTTTAACATAGTCTTAGGAAGAAGGGCAGAATAAAACTGGTACAGGTGCTTCTTTGGGATGACATTGTGCTGAGTGGTGTATCATATCTTGGAGTTTTGGACGTTGAAGCAGCTGGTTTGTTAGAAAGTTCAATGTGTAGTAGTAGTACTGTCAGTAGACAACTACATGGGTTTTATTTCATTTATGGATCAAGCTAGCTTCCTTGCGCTCCATGTCCTAACACTCGGTGAAAAATATGCTTGATAACCAGGGCAGCAGTATAGAAATGCATTTTATTTTAAAGAGATGTTTGATTATGTGAAAGTTTTAATTAACGTAAGTTCGAACACCTAAATGACTAAGCAGTTAACATTCTCCTGACTGTAAATTAAAAGCTGTTTTCAAGACTTGAACATTGTTTGACATAGGTCTTCTCAGTGTTATGCTGTTTATAATTTGATTTTTTCTGTTTTACTTTTCCCATTTTTCATGCATGCTGCCTGTATTGTGCTATCTGTTCTGTTAAAAGCCTTCACATAGAATGAGTATCTATTTTAATTGGAGATCTGTTGCTGTGTAACCAGTTTAGTTTTGCACTTACCGTTGAATGGCTCTTTATTGTTGACAAACGATTTGTTTGGGGGGAGAGTTTATGCAAGCTTGAATTATGAACAGATGTTGCCCAGAGGAGGGATATTTAAGAAGTTATCATTTTTGCTTATGTTAAAGCAGTGGAAAATGAATTGCTTCATTTATCTTCATTGGTTATTTTTTTTAGCACAGCCTCTTCTGTCTATACCATTTTTGCTTACTGTTTGTTCGTAATGAGATGTGAAAATAAAACCCACATGAAAAATAGGAAGTTTATAGTACGAGAAGGGCCATTTAGTTTTCCTCACTGTTGGTATCCAGTTATAAGGAAGACTTTTCAAACTTATTGTTTTAATGCTGAGAACTCATTGGCAAATAGACACCCCGATTCTCTGTTTGTCAATGTGAAATAGCTTAGCTTTTCTTGTAGAGCCTTGATTTGCCCTAAGCTATGTCACATGTATATGAGTATATATATATATATATATATATATATATATATATATATATATATATATATATATATATATATATATATTATATATATATATCACAGGGCCCACCCTAATATAGATCCCACTCAGTTGAGTCAAGTCCCTCCTTCCGCAACTGACTCTCAGTTGGTAATGTAGCATTAGCAATCAAGGCTCCCTCGAAGGGAAGTGTCCATACAGATCAGTGAATTCAACTCAACGTGCATGCAGCGCACATAATACATCCATGTGCAGTCAAATGCTGATTTTGTATGAGAAGTATCTTAATTCTTATACTACACATGCAAAGGTAAAGGGCCTTCAATAAGCAATAACATAGTCCCCCTTCAGGTAGGCACCCTAGTAGTTGTGTCCCCTGACCCCTTGACCCCCCTCCCCCCCCCCGCTCCTAAGTTCCCATGTAACAGTAGTGTTATTTCCACCCCTCGCACGTGGCAACATTCAAGGAATGCAAACTACTAGACCCCGTTTGTGGTCTTCCCCCCCTCTTTCCCTCGGTCAATAAGGTGACTGTAGTCACTTAGAGTTCAAGTAGGACTGTGAAAACTAAAGTCTGTATATCCCCCGGGGCCTGAAAGGCCAAGTCCTCAACTTACCTGCTCTGGCAGTACGAACCTTGGGCTCAGACTTCCCTATTTATAGCTCTTTTCAGGCACAAAATTGGTTTATGGTCGGACCCTTAAAAATTTTATGTAGAGATTCTGCTTCTTTGATATTGAAATCTCTGCCCTTCATCTTTCCTTCTGAAAGATATCTGTCACAGCAGACAGGACTCCGAAACTGATTAACCCACAACAAGGTTCATGGAAGTGAGATCACACCTGGATCTGAGCCACATGTATCTGTGTATCAAAGGTTAAAGGTTGATCCCGGGCCCTCATCCCAACCCTTTCTGATTCCCTTATCTTATCTTCCTGAGAGGTTTTCAGGCCCTTTCCTTGTGATCTATCACTGAATCAAGAGCCCTTTGAAATGCCCAGGTTGCATCCTTATTGACAAAAAAAGCTTCCATCCAACCCAGAACCTTCCAAAGTATGCCCACCTCAACCAGTCTAGGGAGGGGCAGAGGATTCATTGATAGTCTCAGTATTATTGGAAGAGAAGGATGCGATAAGACGCTCAAGCTTCTCATTAAAATAAATCTGCTAATTCCAAGCAGAATGTTTGAGACGCCGAACCCACTGTGGAGATGGTTTCTGGGTCAACCAACATTTTATAGATGGAAAACACCTCCTTTGTAGGGCCTTTCGCTTTAACAATAGTTTGCTGGTAGTAATTTGTCTGCCCCTTTTTAAAAACTACTTTATAATGTTTGAATGCGTGTTTAGAAGTATGCTTCTTTTTGGTACTATAGTTGCTTGCATTTCCTCTTGACCACATTCAGTTCAGCCATATACCATGGCGCTGACAAGATAGAGCGTTGAGAGTTTAAACTTTTAGTATGTGGGATCATATTTAATGCATTAGTAAGCGTTATATGCTTCCACATAAGTATTAATATATTCATGAGATATAGGCACTGACTTCCTCAGTTGGTCCGGGTCTACTGTAGACCAAAGACGATATGTAACTATAGTCGGTGTTTTTATAACCACCTGCCCCTTCTTGCAAATGATACAAAAAAATAACCTTATGTTCAGTCCCTGACAGCTCCTGTATGGAGGCGTTACGCTTCTGCTTTCTCACCCGCATATATATGGTCTCAAATGTGTTCCAGCCACATACGTGGGCTCGTATATACTGGGGCATATTCAAAATTACTAAATTTGCACATCTCTGAGGCAGCCTTATTTGAATCGACTGCAGTCTGCAAATTAAAGTGTTCCAGAAAATTGGCATTGCTAGCCTTAAGATGGACCATAGCTGTGGCTTCTTGAATAGAAGCTATGAAACTCCCTCCTTGGTCCCACAGGTCTGTATATAAGCATTGCCTTGATTTGATTCCTTGGAATTTGTTTGAATATTTAGGGGTTGAAACTCTGTGTATAATAGTTTGTTCACTGCCCAAGGTGAAACAACCTATTCCTTTTTAGGTCTCGCGACCTATCGATGCGCGCATGCGCATCGAGCGGAGCGAGAATTCAAGTGGCGAAAACATCATGAAACCACCAGCTTTTTGCTGACGTTTTCATGGCGTTTTCATGCAGTTCATGTGAACCACGTGTTCAAACATGAACGCGCATCAGCCTCCCTCCATTTGCCGCAGAGCACATCAAAGGGCTTCGCCCAGCGTGCGCTCTGCGGCTTCTCGGCTTCTCCTCCCCTAATTAGTCATTTTCGCCGCTCCCCTGCCCGCCGTGTCGCATTTCTCCTCCCCCTCCCCTTCTCTGCCTTCTGCCTTCCTTTCCCGGCGCACGCATTTTTTTTTTTTTTTTTTTTACAAGCCAAGCCGGCGGTAAAAGGAGGTTTTTTTTTTTTTTGCCGAGTTTTATATAGCGCGAACTAGACCCGAACGGAATCGGGTATCAGAGCGCTTTACATATTTTCCTTCTTTGCTTTCCTTTCTTTAGAGTCCCCTCCTTGCAGCTCTGGAGCAGTTTAGGGTTAAACATCATCCAAGCAAGCAGTGTGACGTAGCATGTTCCCTCTTTCCCTCACTCCAATTCCCTAAAGTATTCCCCCCCATGCCCTGTCATTCCCTCTTCAATTGTGTTGCAGCGCTTTAAACGTCTTAAACGCAATAAGCACTATACAAGCCAATACATTACATAAAGTGACATCCTCCCCTCGCCACTTCTGTGTACCTTTCCCCTTCAGATGCAGCGCTTTGACCCTATCTGCATGTGGCATAAGCACTATCTATGCAAACTGCTGACCTATTACATCGGGTTTTCCGGTTCCCTCTCTCTAATTCCTTTTCTCCTTCCACTTGTTTCTCCTCACCTTTACTGCTTCCTTAAAGTACTAAGTTGCACTATAAATGTAGGGCAACTTTACTGTCGTATAATAAGCAGCCAACGTGACATAACTTCCAGGTTCCTTTCTTCGATCTCTCCGGCTCCCTCCTGTTTCCACTCCTTCCCTTGCTTGCCCCCGCTCTGCGCATGCGCCAGCTGTTTGCAAGCGTTTATTAACAAAAGGAAAACATAGTCTGGGAATCACAGAGGCGGGTAACAGGGGGTCCTCAAGCATTGGCGTTGCCAATAGGTCTCGTTTGTGGGACCTTATAAGTATTTAGTTTTGAAGCACAATATCCGATTATGCAACAAGGATATTGTGCTGCAAAACTAAATACTTATAAGGTCCCACAAATGCGAGACCTATTGGCAATGCCAATGCTTGTTTTTTTTTTTTTTTTTTTTTTTTTAATGAAGCACTGCGTTGCTTCCCTCATGCCAGCCTACACAATTTCCCGGTATTAATCTGAGGATGTGTATCTTATATTTTTTACATACTTATTTTAGTGCTGTAGAATACTAACATCTGTTTTATTTTTTTTAAATAGGTAACCCCAAACTGCCGCGTTGCCCTGAGGAATGACAGTTACACACTTCACAAAATTCTTCCAAATAAAGTGGATCCTCTGGTGTCCTTGATGATGGTTGAAAAGGTTCCAGACTCCACTTATGAAATGATTGGTGGTCTAGACAAGCAAATTAAAGAAATAAAGGAAGTAATTGAACTTCCTGTCAAGCACCCTGAACTGTTTGAAGCATTGGGAATTGCTCAACCAAAGGTACACTCATGCTAAATTACCATATTTATCATTGTTTTACTTAAAATACCATACTGGAGGGAAAGATCTAAATCTGGTGTTCTACTAAATCTAGGTGGTATCGATAATTGAAATGCTAGTTAAGGTCATCAGTGCTTGTGTGTAATGCATTATATGTAGTTGAGCAAAAGGGTTTGCTTGTGCTTACCCCTGAGGCGGAAGCCGGGGGTTCTCTTCCCTCTTTCCTTTGTTTATCCGCTATTCACAAGTACTGGCAGAATACTTTTAAAATTTGTTAAATATTTTAGATAGCTCGTTTTTACTTTTGCCTGTACCTCGGATCCCTCGGTGCAAGATTCAAGTTGCGCCGAGGCCCCTCATCCCACTTCCTGACCGGTACAGCCGAGCTTGGGGCTGACGCCGGCAGGATAGAACGGGCGCCATCTTGGGGAACTATTTGGGTTGCGGTCCAGTAGTTGGACGCTTCCCGCCCGCCCGAACGCTATTTAGCCACGAAGCCTCAGGTGGGGCGCAGATTTGCTTGTGCTCACCCCTGAGGCGGAAGCCGGGGGTTCTCTTCCCTCTTTCCTTTGTTTGTCCGCTATTTACAAGTACTGGCAGAATACTTTTAAAAATTTGTAAAATATTTTAGATAGCTCGTTTTTACTTTTGCCTGTACCTCGGATCCCTCGGTGCAAGATTCAAGTTGCGCCGAGGCCCCTCATCCCACTTCCTGACCGGTACAGCCGAGCTTGGGGCTGACGCCGGCAGGATAGAACGGGCGCCATCTTGGGGGAACTATTTGGGTTGCGGTCCAGTAGTTGGACGCTTCCCACCCGCCTCACACGGGATAAAATGATGACACCTTCCCGTCCGCGCAGCGGGCGGGCGCAGCGGGCGCGCCAAAGGCAAGCCCGTCTGCGCCCGTCTGCAGCAGACCGGGGCACGGGCCAGTACCCCTGCCCTTTTTACCCCTATTGATGATTCCAAGGAACTTCTCAGATATACTAGGGAGGATTTGCTTGCTCTTCGCCCCTATGTGGGGGATGGCTGCCTGCACACGGTGGCTATGGACTCCCCACTGCCACAATGTGCGGGTTGCAATTATTCCACGAGGGAAGGGAGGAAGGATCAAGCAACACCTACAAAATTGAAGCTGACACTGCTAAATTGTCGTTCCCTTAAAAAACATAAACTAGAGATATATGATCTGGTTCTGGAGGGAGATCTTGATGTGCTCCTACTCGCAGAGACCTGGTTAGATGATGCCTCCACTCCCGAAACCCTGGAAGCAGTCCCTGCTGGCTACAGCCTAGTCAGAATTGACAGAGTAGGGCAAATAGGCGGGGGAATAGCAATAATTTATAAAAGCAATCTTCACTGCACCCAAGAAAAGATTTCGCTGCCTAATTGCGAAAGTGGCTTCTTTACGCTAAAATTCAACCCTAAAAACATTATCAACGGGATCCTTCTATACCGGCCTCCAGGCAAAACCTCTCAGTTCTGCAATCAACTAACAGAGCTGATAACCCAATATTCTCTCCGCTACAAAAAATTCCTTGTTTTGGGGGATTTCAATTTACATTTTGACAATCCCAATTGTAAGGAGGCACAGGAGGTGGTGGAAGCTCTGGAGTCGCGGTCACTTAAACTCCAATCGACTGCCCCGTCACATCAACGTGGTCATCTTCTCGACCCCGTTTTTGCCAACTGGGAAGGATTAAAGATTGCCATACCATTGCAAATTATCTGGTCAGATCATTTTGTCATCCCTTTCAATGTGGAGATTGGCCCGCAGGACGATAATTGGAACCAAACCGTACCCACGAAATTTAGAAACTGGAAGAAGTTCACACAGGAAAACTTCAGAAGTGCCCTTCTTAATGACTCACCCCCTCCCACTGACAACTTGCTTAAAGCATGGGATAACTATGAAGAATGGGTGTCGAGGGCGTTAGACACAGTAGCACCTTGGTCTCTAAAAGCCCCCGTCAGGAAAGTGAAAACCGCCCCTTGGTTCTCTAGTGAACTCAAAGAAGCCAAAGCCAAATGTAAAAAGGCCGAGCGAAGTTGGCGGAAAAACTATAATCTAGTTGAGAGGCTGAACTATAAGAAAGAATTAAATATTTATCATAAACTTGTTAGATCAGCCAAAGGCGCTCACGTCAAAGGTCGTATTGAATCTGCTAAAAATCCTACTAAAGAACTCTTTATGATTTACAAAGAGCTTACAACCCCTTCCAGACTTGAGGCCCAAGACACCTACACCAATAAATTATGCAATGACATCGCAGATTTTTTCACAAAAAAAGTAGATTTAATACATGCCACCTTTACAGCTACCACACCCATCAATGAGGTGGGAGTGAGAAGCGCCTCCGATACCAAGACCCATTTGACTCCATTTTTCGTTCCTGAGAGAGCTGACCTGCTCACTATCATTAATAGCATTAAGTCTGGCTCCCCCCTGGATGTGATTGCCCCCAATCGCTGTAAGGAAGTAATTGACTGTTTGATCGAGCAGATTGATCACCTGATCACTCTGTCCTTCCAGGAATGTCATGTGCCTGACGCTTGGAAGACAGCACAAGTAATACCTCTGAAAAAAAAGCAAACATACAGATTTCCCAGCTACAGAATCTCCGCCCTATCTCCCTTCTCCCCTTCTGCGGAAAAATTGTGGAGAAGATAGTAAATAGCCAACTGATGAAATTTGTGGAGGAAAACTCTCTACTCCACTCCACTCAGTCAGGGTTTAGAGCAGGCCACTCTACCGAGTCGGCGGTCCTCTTCACCACAGAACGTTTGAAACAACTTGCAGATGGGGGACAGACCGCAGCGTTGGTTCTGTTAGATCTCAGTGCAGCATTTGACACCGTGCTGCACTCAACGCTGCTGTCTCGCCTCTCTGATCTGGGAGTGGTAGGACCAGCCCTGGAGTGGATAGGATCCTTTCTTGAAAACAGAAGTTTTCAGGTGCACTGTCCTCCTTACAAATCGTCTCTCCGCAAATTGAGACACAGGGTTCCACAGGGCTCAAGTCTGAGCCCTACGCTATTCAATTTATATATGGAACCACTAGCCCAATTGGTGGAAACTTTTGGTGTGGATATCGTCACATACGCTGACGATACCCAACTGATAATTAATCTCTCCAACAACCAGGCGGAGGACGCCACCAATTTCTCCAACTGTATGCGATCAGTAGCAGATTGGATGAATAATACCTGTCTTCGCCTCAATAGCGACAAGACTGAGCTATTGATGGTAGGCAAGCCCTCCTCTACCTGGTCGCAGGCCTGGTGGCCTATCGATCTAGGAGTAGTTCCCCGCCCAGCACTCTCTATTAAGAACCTGGGAATATGGCTGGATGCGGACCTTTCCTTCAAGCAACAGATCAGCAAAATTACGGGCAAATGTTTTGGAATACTAAAAACACTCCGTAAAGTTCTTGATCTGCTTCCTATTAGTGCCAGGAAGACTCTTGTTCATGCCCTGGTGACTCCACATCTGGACTACGGCAATGCCCTCCTTTTAGGATTGAGCAGGAAAGGCTTATACCAACGACAATGTGTCCAAAATGCTGCCGTCCGCATGGTACTTAATCTCCCGCGCAGGGCATCCGGCAAAACAGCTCTACAAAAACTTCATTGGCTCCCCATTGAGGAGCGCATTAAGTTTAAAGCCCTCTGCTTCGCCCACCGCATTGCACATGGCAAAGGGCCAAGGTACCTGCGCAACCTTCTGGCCATACATCGCCCCTCCCGGGACCTTAGATCTGCTGGAACAATGTTGTTTCAAATCCCTCGTGTGCGCAGGAGCAGGATGGGAGGCAGCTCCTTCCGCTTTCTTGCGAGCAAGCACTGGAATAATCTCCCGCTCAACCTGCGCATGGAGCCCTCAGAAACATTATTCAGATCTAAACTAAAAACCTACCTTTTTCCAAGGGAATAACTGAGTCTGTAGCCTGGGGGCAGACTATTCCCCAGTTCTCGGCCTCTTCAGGGAGCTATAGCATTTCTTAGCGCAGGGACACACTGTTTTTAGTGTAACCATGCGCTCTATAAGTGGTTTTATTATTAGGGTTTAGGTTTCAAAGGGAAAGGTCATTTGTTTATTAAAGGTTAAGTAAACCTCTGCACCAAAAAGGCAACATGTTCAATTAATATCTAGAGAGACGGCCTGGCCCATGCGGTTAGTGCAACAGGACTTTGTATTGTATTTCTGTAACCGATTCATTGTTGAAGGGCTAAAGCCCTTTGTATACACTGACCTATAGTTCTGTGGTGCATGGATGGGAGAAGTGTTGATAGCTGTGTTATCTAGTAGATTTGATTATTTGTGTTGTGCATGATCCTCAGAGAGTGTATTCCGAACTTGGCAAAGCTGCATGTGAGCAAGGTTTATACTTGTGAAAGAAGATGAAGTGTGAGGATAGGCTTGTAGGTAGCAGCTACTAACAAGTTAAGCTTGTGGCCTGAGTCTTGATTATGCATTTGATTGTTTAATGATCTGATTTTCTCAGACCGTTTATTCTATAATGTGCATCTCTGTATTGAGAATTAGCCACCTCCAATGCAGGTGTTATGGTAAGTAGAAACTAATTACAGTGGGCAGTTCTTGATTTCAGGTTTCTGCTTTTTATTTTTTGCAAAGTCTATGGTATTTATTGTAGAAAGCTGTGTCTTGTCCCAGAGATCAACAGATGTGCAGTGCACAGGTCTTAAAACGATATTCTTCCGACGACTGCTAACCAGCGTATGTTTTGAAGCCAGCTGTAGCATGGCTGTGTTTAAATTGAGAACTTTCTAATGTTGTGCTCTGTATTTTTGCAGTTTGCTAATTGATTTACTAGTAAGTCCAATGCAAAGTTAATTTGCATAAGCCAGACTTAATATTGCCAGAGCCAATGATGCCTGTTTTCTTTTTTAGAGCAGTATTTAGCAGTAGATGTGTTGTCAAAATATCGGAATGAGACTGTAATCACTCTGAAAGATTTTCACTTTAGTCGAAATAGTTAATGGCTGTCCCATTTCCTAGAACCAAGAAAATCTTGGGTTATAGTTTTGTCAAGATCCACATTAGTATTTCTGTTTTCGAGACGATGAGTTTGAGATTATTCTTTAATATCCTTTGTTCCCAGTCAAAGTCTATTAACTAGCAGCTGGTGTAGGACACTTGATTTTGTTGCAGAACACCACTCGCTTCTGAAGTTGCCCAGCAGTCCTGAATTCACCTCTGCCAGATGTTGGCCCCTGGTTGTGAGGAGCACCTTTATGCACTGGGGCCAGCTTATCTACCAGCTCTGCACCCTGTCCGCTTGGCCAATGACTAACCAGCTGTGTTCCCTTGTCCAGAAGGTCCTTGCAACCTTAGCCCCTGTTTGTGTAGCCTGTTTTTAGAGTGCCCTCTCTTCCTCGTAACACTCCAGCTACCAACTCCACCTGCTCTCGGCGGAATTCAGGATACTCCGGACGAACAGTTGGTGGACCATTGGAGCTTTGCTTCCTGCTACTTTAAACCCGGAAGTTGAACCCATACAACTGTCTGTGCTGTATGCTTTACCTTCCTGCTATTTCCTCATATAGGGTTGTATGGTGCGTAATTGTACTCAACTTTGAACTATTTGCTATCTTTTGAAACTTCATAAGACATACAGTACTGGCCTCTGAATGTAGTTGTTGGTTGTGTGTGTGTGTGTATGTGTGTTTATAAATATATATATATATATATATATATATATATATATATATATATTAGTGTAGAGTGTGTGTACTATATACAAATAATTATTTTTCTAAATTAGTCTCTATTTATTCTTTAACTGTTTGCCTCATTTATTGCTTATGTGAGTACAACAAATGCTTAGCACTACCCGCTAATAAAATTAACTACTCTCCCAGACTACCACAAATAGAGCGTTAGTATTGGCTATGTCATCAAATTGGGGACTCGCTGGACTCTGAACAGCGTACTCTTCTTTTTTTACTGCACTATATAGAGAGCTAGCTTCCTACAGCTGGTGGTCACCAATACCTAATGACCGGTTTGTCAGCAGTAGAGCAGCACCGCATTATTTAACACACAGACCCCAAAGGTCGTCCCAGGTAGACATTAGTTCTGATTTTAATCTGCATCTATTCTGCTAGTTTTACAGTAGATTGTGAGCAATATATGTTGATATATTTCTGAAGGCTGTACATTCTTTAGACCTTTTTGGTTGGGCATGTAGCCTCTGAGATGCTTTGAGCCTAGTATCTTTTTTAACCCTTTCGCTGCTAAACCCCCCCCCCCCCCCCTCCTAAGCTCCCTGTAACATTTTGTCCACATAAGGTATGTATGCCAAATTTGCGCCCTTTCCTTCCAACATCATAGGGATTTTAAAGGTACCCACGGTTAGTGAGTTCCCCTGAAGGAGACATAGAAATAAGCTAAAATACATCTCAAGTTTGTATTTTTTAGGAAAAATGGGAAAAACTGCTTCAGAAGAAAGCATCTGTTTTTTCACCCTGCAAATGGTATCAATAAAAAGTTTGTGATGCTAAAAATAATCATCTTCCCAGCTTTCATGGACAAGCAGACGTTTGTCAGAAAACCACATTGTTTTAAAGTTTTGGCATTTTATTCGGACATAGCCTATTTTTGCTATTTTTTGTGCTTTCAACCTCCTTCCAGTTAGTGGCAGAAATGGGTGTGAAAGCAAAAATGGTTCCCGGACAGCTATACATTTCTGAAAAGTTGACAAAATTCTGAATTCAGCAAGGGGTAATTTGTGTAGATCCTTCAAGGTTTTTTTTTTTTAATAGAAACTACCAGTTGAAAATAGGAAAAATTGAAAATGAGTTGGAAAAAAACAGCCATTTTTGCCAACGTTTTCACCTGTAACTTCCAAGTATGACAGAAGTTTGAAAGCAATATACCTTTAAATCCGCTGGGCCCTTCTGGTTGTGGACTTGCAGGTTCACCAAGAACACGAAGAACCCAGAGCCAATAACTGAGCAGCATCTTACCGTGGTTTTTCATTGTGCACCGGTTATATAGCAATTAATTTGGTGAAATATAAAAAGTGAAAAATAGGTATCAAAGACACTTGCGTATTTCCGAAATAGGAACAAAATGTAAAGTTATAAACAGTAGCCATTTGCCCATTTCCGAAATTGTGGCTACCCATACGAGCCTGCGAATTGTAGGACATTTTTCAAAGTGACTTCTTTTTTAAACATTGTCTTACATTGGGTAGGCAGAAAAGCATAGAAAGTCAATAGGTAATAATAGCTGCTCCTCAATTCTGAGTTCCCATAAGTCTCTCGATAAAAATGGTACCTCACTTGTGTGGGTAGCCCTAGTGCCCGCGGCAGGGTACAACCCAAAACGCAATGTAGACCCACCACATTTTTACAGTGTAAACTGACCTTTTTTTCACAATGTACCTAACTGTGGATTTTGAATCCTCGCTCTTCCGACATCTTGGGAAATCTACCAAAACTATACATGTTTATAACTAGACACCCAGAGGAATCCAGGAAGGGGTGACTTGTGTGGCTCTCACCAGGTTCTGTAACCGAGAACCCCCTGCAAACCTCAAACTTTATAAAAAAAACAAAAAAGGAAGTTCTGGAGTTTGCGTGGGTCCACAAAATTCCACCTTCCCAGCATACCCCAGGTCTTCCGTTGAAAATGATACCTCTACGTGTGTATGGCTTCTGTTATTGCTTGGAGATCTCACATTAATTAGTAGTCCTGTTATGTGGTTGGTTGTCACATTTGGGCAACAATCTTGTTTGGTTGAGCCCTGTTAGACTATGGTCTTCTGGAAAGTAGAAATTATCGGCTTCACTATTGAATTCTGTATGGTGCGCATTTAGTCATGTCTCTGGTATGGCAAATCGCATCTTTTCTGATTGAGACTGGTGTAGTTCTGTGATGGGAAAAGGGGCACAATTGGGTGGTATATGAGCAAATATTTGAGCTGAATAGCAATCCTGAAAATGTAACAAGATTTAGAGTCCCAAAAACACACAACTGTAAGCTGTCCTTGACGAGCTCTGTTGCAATGCAAATGTAAAATGTAGTGGAGGTTCTGTTATACCGAAGAAGGCCTTCCTTCCAATTATTTCATGTCGGCGAGTGAGAAGAGCCCCAGAAATAAACTGAAGCTTTACATTAATACAACTATCAATCCTTTGCACATGCTCAGGATATTGAATTTAGAGAAAGCAAAGCAGAGTAGCAAGTGCTAGCGGAGTCTTTAGACCCATAAAAGCAGCAGAAAGGCCACGTGAGGGAGTCCTGCTTAGGTTCGCATGAGTGGATGCATGGTGCAACAAGCATTTACAATGCAATGGTTTTACCTTTGTTAAAGTTAGAGCTATTGGCATTGCTCTTGACATTTTTTTTATTTATGTTTTTTTTAACATAAATAAATGGCATTGTCATTTACAATAGCAGGGCAGGGCACAGGGAAGGGGGGCGAGGAGAGACGAAGGAGAGCTGCGGGCTCAGGGAAGGGGGGGCGAGGAGAGACGAAGGAGAGCTGCGGGCTCTTGTTGTAATGCTTGCATGGATGAGTTGGTGGATGCATGGATGGGTGTATGGATAGATGCATGGACTGGTGGATGGGTGGATGGATAGATGCATATATACAGCCAATCCCTCAACAATTTATGCAATCCACCAACCCATCCAACCAACAACCCATCCATGCATCCACCCATACATCATGCATACATCCATCCATCATGCATCCATCCACCCACTGTGTCCCACTCCGACCCCTCTAAATATAACTCATTTTTTCTGTATATAGAGATGACTGTATTCACTAGTATATGCAGTAGACCTTTCTACTCTAACATTCCTATGTGACTCTTGCAGTACATCTATTCATATCCCTTCCATATGTATATAGAAATATAACGAGAATCAACAGTCTCTTCTTTGTGTGACTACATCTAGTACATTTCAATTGTTTTCCAGTTTGTATCTTTTACTTAACGCATGTAAATCAAAGTCCTTAGGTTTGGCAACTGGTTCTTATGTAAACCGCCCTGACACCTTCGGGTAAAGTTTACGCTACATAAAATCACATTGAATAAAACTTTACCCCACAAATGCAACCATTTATTTATTTATTTACAAATTTGTACCGCGCTAGGAATCGACTCCCGAAGGAGTATCTCCGCGCCTTTTAGCACCTTCAGCGAACAAAAGAGACACTAGCTGTGTATTGTCCTAACCTCGGAGTGGAATTTTATTTCTGAAAGAGAGAGGTTTTCAATTTTTTCCTAAAAGGAAGGCGTTCCCTGCACTGTCTGATAGATAAGGGAAGGCCATTCCACAATGTTGGACCTGCCACAGATAAAGCTCTAGACCCCTGTCTTGCCTTCCTAGCCATAGGTACGCATAACAGAGCCTGTTCGCTAGACCTGAGAGATCGTGTGGGAACATACGGGATGAATTTGTTGGCCAAATAGGCCGGGCCTTTCCCAGTGAGACATTTGTGCCTAGGCTTACATTTTACGGCCTCGAAGCACACAGAGAAGGGACAGTTTACTAAGTCGAGGCTTTGTAGGGTGCATGGCAGGGGACAGTTTTAGGCGCCAAGGGAGGGTAGGGAGCAGAGTCCGAGTACTTCACGGAGGTAGGGGGCAGTTTTGTATTGTTCAGGGCAGGGGGCTGCGGTACTTTTTGGAGCATGGCCTTATTTTAAAGGGTCAGTTCAGGTGGAGGAACGGCACAAAACACGAGGCAGACAGAGGGCAGAAGGACACAAAAACGAGGGGAAACAATTATAACAGAGGGCAGATTGGCCCAAAAAAAACAGGCAGAGGGAAGAAGGACACAAAAACGAGGGGGGGGGGGGGATGATTGTAACGGAGGCCAGAATGGCACAAATCACGAGGCAGACAGGGCAGAAGGACTCAGCAAGAGTTCTAAACACACAAAGCTATTGAGGCTTTCATCAAGTTACAGGAACCCCCATCCATACACCACTGCCAAGCACAGAAAAGCAGCTAATAGAAGGTAGAACTGGTGGCAGAAGGCTAGATGTCATTCTTGCTGATAAGTACTCGAGCACGAGCTCTGCTGTGTGCAGGGTGAACCCCCGAAGTTACTGGGGGCAACAGCACCTCTAAGGGAGCCCCTCTGAAGTCCTCCATTAAACGGGTAGAGCTGCTTTGATGCATCGGGATACTGCTCCCCAAACTGCCAGCCTTGACTACCTTGTTATTCTAATAATTCGACATTTAAATGTTATCATTTAAATGATGTCAATTCCTCGCCATTGAGGTTAAAGGTTGTGTGACATCACTCCTTGTCTTGTAAAATGTTAATTCATTCTAACTTCTGAGAACTTTCTAAAATGAAGAACAAAGGGGTGCCTGACAGAGAATATGAAGAGGGGGGGCTGAAACGCAGCAGGTCTGTACTGAGAAAGAGAAGGGAGGGGATGCAGACAGGAAAGAGGACGGGAAAACAATAGAGGAGGAGCGGGAGTCGCTGATTCAAGGCTGGGTTTAGAGGACTCCAGGGCACGAACCTACTAGATGCCATAAACCATGGGCCAGGGCGGGTTTTGGGGCTATGGGAGGGGGCCCTTTTGAGGAGGTGTCAGAGCTGGGAGTCCTTCATAGGTAATGCAGCAGAAGCTCCGGCGAATGCATGATACGCACATAAACCAATGTATTCTTCTGAACACACTCTTCAATAGAAAAGAATTCTGGGAGGAGCCGCAGTGGGTGCTATGAAGCCGACCCAACGCACACTGATGTACATGATTTATTGTTTGGGTTGAGTCCGATAGCAGCACGACATGTTGATACACTTGGATCTACGGGAGTTCGTATACAGATTCAGTAGACGGACTATATGTAAAATATGAATCTAATGCAGGCTGAAAATGATTTGAGCTCATATTTTTGAGGAATGAGAAGGAACCATAATGGACTGTAGGGATAAAAATTAGTCAAAACAAATTGATATGACAAAGCATTCGATTTGTATTTAAAAAACACACACAAACAAATTAGGCCTCATTATGGGTGCAAACGTGCAGTGGCATTAAGACACAGTAAAGCATTCAGTGACTAGGTGGTGGGGGAGGTCTCAGCGCATCTGGTCCTGGGTCGAAAGGTGCAAACAGTAAGTGGGGTAAGTAGCCTTACCCAGCACTGTGTGAAATGCACGAGGGATGGAGGTCACAGGGGTAGTGGAGGGGACAGCAGCGCTGTTCACCCCGGTGGGGCTGAAACTGAAACCAAACGCCACCATTTTAGGACTTGGTGCACTGAATGTTGAACGGATCGGAGGCTGTGTCCGGCTGGTTACACATAGCTCTGCCGCGAGCACTTAAGACAACGCAAGTCTTGGGTGGGAATTCACAGGCTGGGCTGCTGCGTCCCAAGGTCATTTGGCGCCTAAAGCATTGGAGCCCTCCTCTCAGAGCTACTTTCACAGTCTCTGCCCTGGATGGGCATGCCCTCGGATGCCGACTGTTCTCTGTCTGAGTCTTTCTACTTTAGCTACGCGACCGCTCTGTCTCCTGGGGCAGTGCTGCCCCCTTCCCCCCAGCACTGGTAAATTGCACTAATGACAGCCCTACTGACTACATTCAGCCATTCACGCTGCAGCTTCTGCCCATGCTCAGCACTGGGCGCCTAAACCACTGGGTGCTAAAGTAAAGCACCTCTCTTTGACCATCTGTCCCCCTATTCACAACAGGGCAGCGCTGCATTTCTTAAAAGGCGAATGCTGTGTTCACCTATGTAACCCCTGGAAAGTACCCCCCATCTCCCACCCCCAGGGAGGCTTTAGGGTCACGGAAGGTACACATGAGGCCATGTTTGCAGTAATTGCTTCCACTACCCCTGCACACAGCACATGGACCAGCTTTGCCTTTCACAAAGCCTGGTGGGAAGATGCCTGTGTACAGGTGTACCGAGTCAGCAGAATTCGACCTTAAGACGCGGCTGAGACTCAGCAGCTCACCTTCGCAGTACCTAGGAAAAGAGAGAAATAGTGAGAAATGGAGAGAGAGGGGAGCCGAGAATAAAAAGAGAGGAAGGGGAGAAGGACGGAGAGCGAAAGGGGAGAGAGAAAAAGAGAGGGAATGAGAATAATAAACCGAGAGAGACGAGGATAGAGGAGAGAGAATGCGGGGGACAAAGAGTGGGAGGGAGAATGAGAAAAAAGCGAGATAGCACGGGATTGGGAGGGGGTTTGGGGTAGAGTCAGGAGTTCAAAATGCTTGGCGCCTTTTCTAGAGGTGAGGGGGCAGGACTCATTCCAAGCAGATGACGCCAGGAGCTGGCTTCACACCAACTCTAAAGGCACACTCAAGATGAAGCCACTGACAAATGTCTGGTGATGCCGAGCGAACAAAAGCAACAGAAAGCCAACATCTGGGCACTGGAGCTACTCACCAGACTGGCAATGCCTGCTACAACCCCACAACAGCGCTGGCACGTTCCCTCTGCCATCAGCTCTTGGATAAAACAGCATTGATAGACAAAAAACATGAAGCAAGGGCCACCCCTTCATCTGGGGAAGACACGACCTGGTCTGTTTCTGTATGTGTACGATTTTAAGATGTAGTTTACCATCATTCTGTGCATCCGTCAGACGGCAATGGCGCCCCGTTCGCACAATACGACACAAAACAGCAAGAATTGTACACAAAGCAACACACGCACAGCAGGGTATGTGAGAGGAAAGGTGCCGTGTTATGTACAGTGGGATACCGCAGCGAGTACAATGCTGCAGTCAGCTGTTCCTCACAAAAGCAGCCGCCATAATCTGTTTGGGTTTCAAGGACCCCGTTCTGCATGTAAATGGGATAATAATCTGGGGTGAATCCAGGGATTGTGCGCAGTGAGGAAGCGTGTTTCACTGGCCTTGGTGCCCGCCATGAGTGATTGATCGGATTCACAGCACAGAACACGACACGAAGGGAGCCATCACGGGCCAGTCCCTGGCAGGGGAGAATCGCAGATGAGAGAGGAGAAGCGCCTAAGATCTGAAACTGCGTCTGCAGGGGAGCGTGTAAAACAAGCATCTCAATATATTGCCAAACAAGGCACTCACCGGGTCGCTTAATTTTTCATCTGGATTTAAATGCATCGAAAGCTATATGTTGGCAGCGAACAAAACCTTAGTACAAAATATTTACGAAAGTTAGTTTATCACCTTTACTCCTCAAACACACAAATCAGGTGCTTAACACAAACATAGCACATTGAACTCCATGGGGTTCTGCCTAATACAGTAATAACTACAAATGATGTCCAGATATTTAGGGTTCACGAAATGCAAATTAGAAAAATAAGGTGAACACCTTTGGCCAAGTATTTGCCTGTCAAATGGTTACCCTGTTGTTACCCGCTTGTTTCACTTCACTTCCTTCCACTTCCCTACCCCCACATTAATACGTCCTCCCCTAAATTCCCCTCACTTTCCTTCACTGCCACACCCTTTGCTTACATCCCTGTTTCTGCATCACCCCGTTTTCTTCTTCTCTGCCTTGTATCCCTTCCCTCCATGAAGCAAGATCCACTATACCTACGCCTTCCTTCCTGCCCCTCCTACGCCATTTTACAGCCCTTCTAGCGCTGTCTTACCTCTCAAGCTCGCCCACCACATCGGCCGCCGCCTTTTCAAATGACCCTCCTCCGGCGTTTTCTCACCTGTGTTGTTGCTCAGCCCTATTGAATTCCTCGGCGAATTCTCTCGAAGCTCAGTAACGCCCCTCTCCGGTTTCCCTCCTGGTCATTGGTGAATTTCACACCAAAGAAACAAAAAGAGGACACACGGCGCGAACCCTTGAAGACGGTAACAAAATAGAACGGGCATCTTGGAAGGGCGCGCGGTAAAATAATTGTTGACATTATCAGTAAGAGGAAAATACGTTCTTCCCTAGACTGTCAACAATTTTGTATCGCTATCACAGTTCTCTTTTAACGTTAAATAAAATAATAATATTTCAAAAAGAAAAAACGCACGTTATTCAGCTAAACGATGATTTGTTTTCTTGTTTAAAAATTGTATGCTCGGTTCGTATTCCTTATTGAACTCGTTGCTTCAATTTTAAATTGTACACAAGGATGAAAAAAGTATCCTCGTAATCCTTATTATTCAGGACGAGGCTGCGACGTAAACAATGTAAACGAGCAGTAAGGCGGGTGCCGGCTCAATGCCGGACCAGATTCGGGGGCGTTCCCGAGAACAGGCTTTTGGCTGACGTCACCAAAAGGGAAAAATTCTCGGGAACGCCCCCGAATCTGGTCTGGGATTGACAGACAGAGCCCTCTACCAATGGCTAGCCTCCATTTATGGAGCTAGCCAATGGGAAGAGGGGGCGGATACCCGACCCCACATAGAGATATCATTAGATTTTGCTAGCGCATGCGTACTTCGTACGCATTGCCAGCAAAACCTAAAAAGAGAGCAACAAGAGTGAGGGTGACTGTAGCAGTAGATCGCAAATGATGCACAGTATTTAAATCCTCATTGGGACCAACTAATTTAGAGACTAATTGGTGGATAAAGCTAAAAGACCACATACGTTGAA
Source organism: Lissotriton helveticus (assembly GCF_964261635.1). NCBI lineage: Eukaryota > Metazoa > Chordata > Amphibia > Caudata > Salamandridae > Lissotriton > Lissotriton helveticus. Next base: position 1,740,343,135 of record NC_136065.1, read on the forward strand.
CCAGATCCACATTGCTAACACAGGTGTAGGCCTGCAGCTCATGCATTTTAATTGTACCACAGAGTGTAGCGCTCCTGCTCATGCAAAATACAACTCAAGAAAGATATTGGGAGCCATAATTGTGACATGCGCAGTAACTAAAATGGTCGCCTAGTTGCACAGCTCTTTTTGTTTGTTTGCTTGATTTGACAGCTAATATTCCGAGCCCTGAAAGTCTTGTCACAAAGTAAATATTAAATATAGAGACTCCATTCATTATTAATTTGGCCATTTGCAGTCGCATTATTGTCGTGGAGAAATGCTTGCCCAGCCACGCTACAGTTAAAAGTAAAGTTACGTTCTGAAACTCTTAGTGCTTAGAATGCAACATGTTTATTCTGAAGCTTGTACATATGTTAAGGAGATGCTGGTAATGTGATTATTAGTGATGCAATTTATTTTTTGGAGTAACGAAATAGCGCAATGAGCTAGCTAAATAAGCACATAATTGAACTTCCCTTCAAGCTGTTTTGTCCAATTTAACAATATAAATGTAACTATTACAATTTCAGGGTGTTTTATTGTATGGACCCCCCGGAACAGGAAAAACCCTTCTTGCTCGAGCAGTGGCTCATCACACAGACTGCACCTTTATCAGAGTTTCTGGGTCAGAACTGGTGCAGAAATTCATTGGCGAAGGTAGGCTTTGAAAGAACATAGTTTTTGGATGCTCTTAGGGTATTAATATTGAATAAACACGCTTCTGAGTGTCATTGTTTGCAAGTTCCTTCTGTTAACTATGTCAGCAGAATTAATCAGCATTTATCTTCACTTGTTAGCTAAGTCCCCAGGGTGAAAAAAATATCTCCAGCTAAAAGTGAACATTTTGTAGGTTTTATTAAAAAAGCTTAGGAAATCACGAAGCCAAGTCCAACAGTTTTCGGCACACATGCACCTAATTCCTAAACTCTATTAATTTCCTACGTTGTGGTAAAGGACACAACCCTTAAGGACTAAGAATTTAAGAGTTCCATTGTTCAGGTCATGATCTCCACATCTTTAGAAAATATTCTATTTAATATCTCTTATGACGAGTTGAATAATCCCGTGTTTCTTATTGTTTTTAATAAAATTGAAATTTCAGATGTAATGCACCAATTTTCCTTGCTTACTGGTGTTTAGAACATGATTTATTTTCCTAATTTCCTTCTGTTTTCGACTTTTTCCTTGCTTTCTTTAGCTAGCAAATGGTCAATGACACATCCAATAGGTCTATCTTATTTTAGGTGTTTGTGTTATTTGTTTTAAAGTGTGTGTACGAGTGTTGCATAATTCTCATAGTCCTTTTTTAACCGTTCTGCTAAACCTGGTTAGCTCAGCCCTATAATTTCAATGTATGTATTGAAGGCTTGTAGTTTTCGATCTCATTTCTCTTTGTCTTATGTTAGGTCTTTTTAAACATTATTTATTCTTATTCCTAGGGGCTCGTATGGTGCGCGAACTGTTTGTGATGGCCAGAGAGCATGCACCTTCAATTATTTTCATGGATGAAATAGACTCCATAGGCTCGTCTCGACTGGAAGGCGGATCTGGTGGGGACAGTGAAGTACAAAGGACCATGCTTGAGCTGCTTAACCAGCTAGATGGATTTGAAGCTACTAAAAATATCAAGGTGTGTTATATTATGGTTGAATGTTAATTTCACAGTATTCTTGTAAATGTAATGTAAATGTATGTATACTTGTAAAGCGCACTATCGCCTTTCAGGCATCCTTGTGCTGTATACCGCTGTGGAACCCTTCCTGGCTTTCCCTGTGAGATGCCCCCTACTGGGCACCCCCAAGGTGAAGCCAGGCATCCTAGCGCTTTCGGGGCCATTGTGGAGATTAAGCAAGCTATTGCCCAGAGTTGCAGAGTGGGACCCATGATTAGAGTAGGCACCGAGGCGAGAATTATCGAGTCTGTCGACATTGAGCCCAAGACCCTGCCGCGTCGGGAATTGAACCCTGGTCCCGGCCCAGACCTCTGCCTCAGGGTCTGCCGCTCTAATCGGTGAGCCACACTTCTCCACTTAAGACTTGAGCAGTGGGTTCTTGGTTTCGTTGGAGTACTATCAAACTAGGAGCAGATATGGGTTACAATCTTCAGTTTGTGTTATGAGCTAGTGTTTGTTCAGTGTGTGATAAGAGGCGCCTTCATGCTTTAATTAAACTTTTTTTTTTGAAACTTTTTATTGAATTTAAACACAAGGAAACAAAGAAACAAAACAAGACAAGGCATTACAATAGAAATGTGTCACCATTCGGCCCGAGGGGGGGGTACAGAATTAAATCAGATATCATTGCAAACAATAAATCGGGGGGAGGGGGGGGAAAGGAAACCAGAAGTACACAAAACATCTATATTCCTGCGGAGGAAACATCAGGTTGGGGGGAAGATAAATCAGTATTACATTCCGATATGGGGGGAGCACATATATCTCCACGGTACGTGTTCCACTGAGTCCAAACTTTCCCCCATTTGCCAGGCCTGCCACGGGAAACATAAACAGTTTTTTCTCGAAACATGCACCAATCCATGTTTTGTTTCCACACCAGGACTGTCGGAGGCCTCTGAGCGCCCCATAGCTGGGCAATGTCACGCTTGGCAACCATGTTACCCAAGGTCGCCCATCGAAGCTGCGCCAGGTTGTAGTCATTCGGCTCCCAGACATTCAACAAGCACCTCCGCGCTTCAGGCATTAGTCGCACACCTGTGACCTCACTCATTACATCATGCACTCGATTCCAATAGCGCAGCACAGCAGGACATTCCCAAATAATATGGAGAAATGTGGCCACCATACCGCAGCCACGCCTGCACAATCCATCCGCCGAGAACCCCATTCGCACAAGACGCGGACCAGTTACATACACCCTATGCAGAATTTTGAGTTGGACAAACCGAAGGCGTGCCAGGATAGCCACCTCTTTCGGGGAAGAGATCGCGGCCTGCCAGTCTTCATCATCGAGTTCCAGACCATCATTGGTCCACAACCCTCGAAGGCCATCCAATAGATCAATCCTGGTATTAATAAATTTTTTATAGATGAGCGAGATCGTGCTATCAGGGACATACCCATCCAGTATCCGATCTTCAAGCGGGGATGCTTCCGGCACGTCCGAGCCTAGGGGAAAGACAGACAAGATTGCGTGCCGGACTTGCGCATATCTAAAGGATTCTTTGTCATTCAGCCCATACTCAACATTCAATTCCTCAAACGTCTTGACCCTACCCTTGATCCACACATCATCGACCCTGCTGATCCCAATCATGTCCCACCGATCGAATCCCTTCGACTGCCAAAGGGAGCCAAGTTTTTCCGAAGCATAGAGTGGAGTAGCACGGGTCAGCCTGTCAGCCCAGCCCGTGGCCGCCGTAGCCCGATACCACACCTGCACCGCTGTTTTAGTGGGGCCCGTAAGAGATCCGCCGGCTGACTTCGCGTATAAAGCCCTGTTGTAATCCCCACCGGGTAGTAACCATTTATCCATCGCAAAGGCCGGGTTTAGTGAATGAGCATAGGTGCAGTGGTTGATGGCCCCTAATTGAGAGGCCCAATAATAGCGACAGATGTCTGGGAGTGCGATGCCGCCATCGTACCAAGGGAGCGTGAGCTTCGAAAGGGCAATACGAGAACGGCCCCCCCATATCAATAGTCGCTGTAAACTTTCAATCTCCCGGAAATAACCGGCTGGCACGGCGTCAAGCGTGTTTTGAAGCGCATAAAGAAATCGGGGAAGCGACATCTTAAACAACGCCGCTCTTCCCAAAGGAGAGAGAGGGAGTTTTCTCCACTTCTCTATATCAGCCCGAAGGCGTCGGAGAGGGGGCAACAAATTGTGCTCATAACGAAGCGTGGGGTCTAGGGTGATAAAGATTCCCAGATACTTGAATCCCTCAAGCACCACCGAAATAGGACATCCACGTGGTAAGTTACAAGAGTATATCATCTGCATACAGAGATATACGGTCTTCAAATTCCGGAGACCATCTAATACCTTTCAAGGATGGTTCCCATCTCAACCAAGCCGCCAGTGGCTCCAAAGCAAGGGCAAACAAAAGTGGGGACAGAGGACAGCCCTGACGCGTACCCCTGCCAAGCGCAAAGGAGGTCGAAACACGCCCATTCACCACTACCTGGGCTAAAGGGTCAGCATAAAGCAACTGTACCCAACGAACAAAGGTGGGCCCAAAACCGAATTTAGAGAGGACCGCCCAAAGATAAGGACATTCAAGCGTATCAAACGCCATGGTGGCGTCTAGAGATGCCAAGACGGCCGACTCCCGCAGAGTCCCCGCTCGCGCAAGGACGCCATGCAGACGCCGAAGATTAAGTGCCGTATTGCGATGTGGTATAAATCCGGACTGGTCCGGGTGAACAAGATCACCTATAACAGACACCAAACGAGTAGCAAGAACTTTGGCCAGGATTTTGGGTTCAGCATTAATCAGAGAAATGGGTCTGAAAGATTCGCAGCGTTCACGTGGCTTTCCCTCCTTATGGATAACCACTATGGAAGCCAATCTCTGATCGGGAGGAAGAGACCCTTTCTCCAGTGATTCCAAGAACATCGATCGCAGATACGGCGCCAGTACATCCGGACGGAGCTTGTAAAGCTCGATGGGGAGTCCATTAGGGCCCGAGGCCTTCCCGGAGCGAATCGAGCGGATAGCGGTCGCAATTTCATCAACCGTGGGCGGGGCTTCCAGCAGATCCCGCTCCGGGTCAGACAAGCATGGCAGCGAGATATCGCGTAGAAGCAAGTGGGAGTCCTGCTCAGGTCTATCTGACACAGGGGAGTACACCACCCGAAAATAATCGGCAAACCGCGCAACGATTCCAGCAGGGTCAGTGATACTGTCACCATTCAAATCGACTGACAGGAACAACTCGACTCGCGCATTCTCTCCTATCCAACCAAGCAAGCAATTTCCCAGCCTTATCTCCCACATCATACAGACGCCCCTGCTGTTCACGACCCATCTCCTTCGCTGCGTCAGTCACTAGTGCTCTATATTCATGCTGTTTCAGATCCAACAAGTGCAGCCTCTCAGGGGAAACCCCAGAGTCCAATTCTCCCTCAAGAATGGTAAGTTCAGTCTCAAGACGGACAACCTCCTCACGCCTACATCTCTTAACATTGCCAATCGATGAGAGGGCCTGTCCCCGAATGACAGCTTTATACGCCTCCCACAAGGAGACAGAAGAGGATACTGAACCCACATTTTCCGCAAAATAATGATCGATTGCTTTAAGTAGTTCCAGTCTAATCTTAGGATCACGGAGGTACCATGGGTTGATCGGGGCAACCCAACCTTCCGATCCCAGACGTGCATTCACAACCAACCATAGTGGGGAGTGATCTGAAATACCCCTGGCAAGATGTTTCACCTCACCTATGAGGGAGGCCTGGGAGGAGGGCATCAAAACATAATCCAATCTCGAAAGGCTGCCATGTGCCCCAGAGTGAAAAGTATACTGCTGTTGCCCAGGATGATGTAAGCGCCAGCAATCGGTCAGCCCCAGCGCCTCCAGGAAGTCCCCCAGCCAGGATTGAGACTTAGCGAGTACACGGGGAGGGTAACGATCATACATCCCAGACACCACTGAGTTGAAATCCCCCCCTACTACAAGCAAACCCTCGGGGACTCCCAGGATCACTTTTCCCAGATCAGCATAGGTCGTAGTTTGAAGGCCTGGGGGTATGTAGACCGAGAGCAAAGTAATCACCCTCCCCTCCCAGCGCCCTACAATGGCGGCGTATCGCCCCCTATCATCAAGTATGATGTCGTCAACGGCAAGAGGGAGGGAGGTCCGAACCAGAATGCCCACCCTTCTGGAGCCTGAAGTGAAACCTGAGTGTGCCGTGAGACGGTAGCCACGCCTATTCATGGCGTGGTACGTATTACCAAGCAAGTGCGTTTCTTGAAGCAAAACAACATCAGCAGACAAGCGTCGTAGCAACTGTAAAACCACCCCCGTTTAATTCTGTCACCCAACCCATTTACGTTCCAACACAGTATACGTAGTCCCCTATCCCCCATCCCAGAATCCATCCCAGGTCCCCCCCCACACCAGCCGCGACACTGCAACACAGAAGATCAACAGCACTATGCCTTGAATAAAACAGAGAAACACAAACCGAAACCCTCCAACCCCCCAAAACAACATCATACCCCCCACCCGCACCCCTGCGTAAGACTCGAGAGCCACCCCAACTTGCAGTGTGCCTGTCGCCCTAACATACAACTAATCTACGAAAAGAACCCCAGAGGAGGAAGACTCACCCGACTCCCACCCACACCCCATTAAGACAACACAGTAGCGAACAATAGTAGCATAGCATCAAACCACTGCCGAAAGTCAATACGTTGGTCCAGGAGCCGCTGCTCTCCCTATTCCTGCACCATCGGGCCACCCTCCGCTCCACCGGAGTGTTCCGAATGATCAAATTGCCCTCGTCCCGGGGGCAACGAGTCCAACCAGTCACCAGCCGCTCCAGGATGGTCAAAGAAAAATGTTCTATCATTGTAGACCACACGCAACCGAGCCGGGAAAAGCATGGCATATTTCATGTCTCTGTCCCTCAGTCTCTTCTTCACCCCCTGAAATCCCAATCGCTGCTTCTGAACCTGTTGGGTGAAGTCCGGGTAGAAGCTGACCGCGGCGTTTTCATATTCCGTAGGGCCTGATGTGCGGGAAGCCTGCAGGATCGCATCTCTGTCGCGAAAGTTAAAGATCCGCGCAATGATGGGGCGCGGAGAAGCTCCCAGCTTGGGCGGGCCACCCGGGATTCGGTGGGCCCGTTCCACTGCAAAAAACTTGCTCAGTCCCTTGGGCGCTAGATGATTCAGGACAAGGTCCTCCACCAGTAGGTCCACTGCTGACGATTCCGTCTTCTCCGGGACACCGACCAACCGGACGTTGTTCCGTCGTGCGCGGCCTTCAAAATCGTCCAAGCGTCGAGAGAGGTGGTCACGGGCGGATCTCAGATTACCGACCTCCGTCTGTAATTAAGAGACGTCAGCGACAAGACTAGATGTCTTCAGGTCAAGGGATTTGACCTTCTCATTAGTCTTTGCGAGGTCCGCCCTAATCAGGGTAACATCTATAGCAACCGTGTCCAGCTTGTGGGTCAGGGCCTCATACTGTTGTCCCAGCGCGGCCTTCATCCCAGCAATGGCGCCCATGACGTCTTTCAACGACGGATCTTCACCCAGCAGGGATTCATCCCCAAAGTTGGCCGGGGGTTTGGTTATGCCACTCGGAGAGCCCTTTGTGAGGGTATAACGATCCATAACGTTGGACTGCACAGGACCTCCCCGAGTTGCCGGTCTGGTATTGCGTCTCTCCACCTCGGGCTTGGTGGCCATTTTAGGTCGTGCGCCCCGGAGGGTATTCTGAGACCTGGTAAAAATGGCTACACTCGATGCGCCCGCAACAAATCGGAGAATAGGTCGAGGGCCAGCCACTAATCAAGAGCAGTGAAAGTCCGGATCGCCAAACGATAACTTGGTAGTAGAAAGAAGCAGGAGACCAAGGCGACCAAGGCAAAGTCAATGAGGGCAGATCACCAGAATCGAAACCGAAAGCAGAAGACCGGGCAAGGGAGACTCGCATGGGCCGATGTTATTCAATTACCACCCGGCTGGCAGAAGAAGCAAGCCCGGGGCAAGACCATGGAGCAGGCCAAAAATGATCAAAAGTCCATATCTGCGGTTTCCGGGGGCCAAATCGTAATTCGGAAACGGATAAATGATCAGCAAGGTCTCGTCCACAAAAGCCCGTCGTCTAAATCAGGATAAGGTGCAGGATGATCGGTGGAGGTGGCGAAGGTCCGTTAGCTCTGAGCTCACGCGACCATCTTGGGTGCGCGCTAAGCTCCTCCTTTAATTAAACTTTTAATGATCTTCCAGTGTGTAAAAGTCACTCAATGAAGTACATATGTGCAAGATTTTCTATTGTAATTAGTACAATCATGGAAGACGACCATGTTCTAGAACAGTGAATCACTCCATGTGTACACGAGTCAAGAAGCTTCATCCAAATCTATGGATAGTTAAGTTTGGAGGGGAGGTGTGAAACTGAAGATTCTTAACATGTAGAATAGATTTAAAGTTGGATTTGGGGAAAAAAACAAGGAGTCCCTATTTTGTATTCACCAGCAGTGCGGTGAACAAATGTTTAATCCTACTTTAACGTAGCTCCACTGAAGATTTAACTTCACAGAATCCTAAAGGTGTGTGGTAAGTTTGTAATGAGGTGACATTTTTGATAAATCATAGAAAGAAGTTGTGGTAGGTCACCTCAATTCAAACTGACCAACCATGACTTTCTCTTCCTGTTATAAAACAAAATTCTTATTAACTGATGTAGAAGGTAAATGACTATTTGGCTATGAAGTGCTGTAAAAAGATTGTAGTATTTTATATCGTAATATCTTTTTGACATTCATCTACTACCCTAATAGTCCTAACCGCAGTTAAATCTAGAATCCTGTCACAATTTGCACACCGAAATTTTCTTTCATTATATTTTAAACTTAAATGTCAGTGATCATTAAGAAGCCTTGTGTGAAAAAGTACAAGCTACTGCCTTCCAAATCAGATTAGATCATTTGAATCAGATGCAGCTAACGAAGTGCTCATGATTGATTGATCATGAGGAATTTATACTACCTGTATATACAATTCGAAACTTTTCTCATCATGGTCTTAAGCATTCGGGCTTGTGGTAACTCATACCTAAATTAAAGAAAATTGTGATGGTTTCAGAGAAAGAATTGCTGTTTTTTTATCAGAAGGGTTATAAAGTTATTTCTAAACAATACGAAGTCCGTCATTCCACAGTGAAAACATAGTTTATAAATTCATACATTTTAAGATGGTTGCCCATCATCGCGATTTGGGGCGGGGTTGCATCCCAGGGAATTTACCACAAGATCAGACCATATTAGTGATCCTAGAGAGGGAAACTATTCTACCAATCCTGTCAACGAGATTTCATAATTCTGTTAGGAAAATACTAAATATGTATGCCTTTTGTGAAAGGGTAGCCAAGAGGTAACACTTTCTCTTCAAAAAGAACTCTGCTGCACCACTTAGGCCTGGAAAATATACCTAGCGTAATCCAAAGACTACTGAAACAAACATTGCATATCACCTCAAGAACCTGATGCCAGCATTCAAAAGGTTATGGAGGAGGGCTAAAGATTTGGACTTGTTACAGCCACAAGACCTGGACACCTCTCAACGTCCACCATGAAGTTCCATCTACACAAGTGCATTGTAGAGGAAAATGCAAGGACATCTGCTCACCAGCTGAAGCTTAGATGAAAGTGTTTAATTTAGCAGAACCGTGATCCAAAATGCCCCAATAAATCTGTCACTGAAAATCAGGATTTTGGAACAGTCAAGTCAAAGCTTGTAGTGAGGCCTTAGGAGAAATGCAGGTAAACTGATACTTCAAACATGACCAGGTTTAACTAGTTTCCTAAGGAGGACTGAGCCTTGCTTCCTTCTATGCAGTACGAGACTGAACAATTTACAAGAAAAGTTGCTTCTGATAAAAGAAGGGTACCGCCGCTTACTGAATCATGGACTCGACTACTGAATGTTGGCAGATTTTTTTCTTTTCTTAATAATGACAACCTTACATTTGTGTTTTGTTACTTGTCAAATTGATGTGTCTGCTTTTAAGATTTGGTGAGGACGGCCAGGCATGTTTTAATATGTAACGCTGTGGAGCTTTCAGAGGGAGTGTTTTTGATATGACATTAAAATGAGAAACAAGGGGCATTTCTCTTACAGATTATTTGGAAAATGGTATGATATAAAAAAGTTTAATTAATTCAACCTTCGGACATCATTTCCTGAAAAGGATGTAGACTTACTGTCAAGGGCAGTGGATGGGGGATGTGCATACTTCACACTTTGAGGTTTGGCCTAGAGTCTGCTTTAGTTGTCAAGCTAGCGTCATGTTTCCAAAAACATATTTCATACATATAAATACATAGGTACATACATATCTTTGGGCTGCCTTCTTCATCCAAGTGTCATTCACATTTTGATTTGGCCAACCACATCATACAGCATGAGTCGGCACACCAGCACTAGACATTTGTCTTGCACCTTAAATGACGACATTTAGCCTCATCACATATGCACAGCGTTCTGCAAAGGACTGGTGTGCCTGAGCTGCTGGGGCAGTTCATATTTTTTTTATATTATTGCCAATGTTTTGTGTATTACATGTTAGCAAAAAATTAACATGACATGCTTTCCAGTGCTGGACCGATTAGCTTTTCCAATGCTTGTTGTTTTAATTATTCCTTCCATGCATGTATTTTTTACTGTAAATGGTAAACTTGAAAACCACTACATGTGTTCCAAAAGAATATGATTTATAACCATCATCCGTCTGTAAGGTCCCTCTATTGGTTCACATTTTTACAGTCCATTTGTAGTCTAGTCTATAAAATAGCTAAATATTATGCAAAATATCGTGGTTGACTGTTCAGTGTTAAATTGAAACGTTATGTTCGAGGCATATGAGCTGCAGATAGTACACTTAGCATTAGATCGCCACCTGGTGTTGGGCTCGGGTGATTGCATGTTGTTGTCTTCTTGGAAGAAGTCTTTGTAGTCACGAGATAGGTGACTCCACCCTTGGACAATAGTGCGCATGGGCATCGGCTCCATACTTAGATTGGTTTTTTCCGCCACTGGGTTTGGATGAAAGTTTTCCAAGCCGGCTAGAAATAGACTTTTCAAGCAATTCGAAGCGCAAAAATACTTCCCAAAACTCTCCAAACTACTCTCGATATCGACTAACATAGTTTCGACTCAATCAGCTAGATTCCGGTCGTCGACATGGACCGATGGGCCTATCCACGCCGTGAGGCCTACACCACATGGAAAGGACGCCATTCAAGAAATGCCCCGGGTGTGGAGAAAAGTTTCCACACAGTGACCACCACGAGGTCTGTAACCTGTGCTTATCGCCAGAATGCAACGAATCCAGCTGTACAGCCTGCATGTCCTTTCAATCCAAGAAAACCATCCAAGGACGGAGGGCCCGTCGACACGACATGCAGAGATAAGCTCCGGAACCGGTGGATATCTTCGAGGAGGTTCCGCTCGTTCCCAAAGAAGATTCCGATGATCTCCAGATCGTATCAGAGGCAGACGACTCAGATGGCTCCATACCATCGGGTCAGTGAGTACTACTGCCCCTGCACCACACACAGCACCCAGATCGAAGGCAAAGGTCAACACTCTGCCTCCGGGGCCCAGTCGAGACCGAAAATACACTTCGACAGCCCCGCCATCGAGCACGGCTCATAAGAAAATAATTAAGCCTTCCAGTAGTTCGTTTACGAGCAAGCCGCATGTGCCAATCCCACCAGCTCCCTCGGCACCGAAACCGAAAGAAGTCTCTGCTCCGAAACAGTCGACTTCTAAAGACAAGGGTATGAAAGATTCCGGAAGGAAAGAACCTACAAACGCTCCTTCTCAGGAATAGCGCCTAGGATCTCGAACTCACTCCCGCCTGAAACCAGGCTCATCTCCTCCACTCTTCTCTTTAAGAAAGAAGTTAAAGCTATCCTCATGGCCAAATACACTTGAACTGATATTTTTGATCTTTCAAGACTCTGCGCCGATTTGTACTACCTGTTTGATCCCTTTGCACATGTGTTTTATCTGTATTATCGACCTACCTGAGTGTTCATGCTCCCTCTTATTTGTACTACTTGCATTGATGACCTACCTTCCTAACCATGCTCCCTCCTTTACCCACCCTACCTATCACTTACCCCTTGCCTGTGTAAAGCGCTCTGTTATCTGCAAAGATCTTGTTCGCGCTATATAAAACTTTCAAAATAAATAAAATGAAGCCAGCGTCCGATGCCTCGAAGCCGACGAGACCAGCTTCCACTCCGAAGACACCGTCTTCGGTGCCGAAACCGACAAGGCCTGATTCCGATACGCGAAAGCCCTCGAAACAGCCTACCACACCGAAAACCACACCTTCGGTGCCGAAAACTACGAAAAAGGACACTGCAACCACTCCTAAGGCTAAAGACAAGCAGCAACCTCGTCCAGTACAGAAAAAATCGACGACAAAGGTTCCACAAGGAGAAGAACTCCTCCAGCCAGATCCTCTCCAAAAGAAGATCTACATTGACCCAAAGACAGGTCAGGTGTCCACTACACCACACAAGAAGACGAAGGCAGATGACACACCCACACCTGTGGTTCCTGCCAAGAAGAAAGACTCTGCCACATCCCCAATGCACCCTTCTTCACCAATACTTCCTTCTCCTTTATCTCCTGCTCCCCTTAACATTTCACCACAAATGTCTCCTTCTCATTCTCCTTTGTTACCTCCACAATCACCTGAAAATGATGATGAGTATAGTTTAGGAGGAGGGATAGACACAGATGAGCCTTTCCCAGACCCTACACATGATACCGACTGGGAGTACCCAAACCCACAGGATATACCAGACATTCCTGACCCACAGTCATACCCATCAAAACCTTCTCCCCCAGAAGATAACATTGGCTTTGGGCACCTATTGAACACAGCTGCCATGTACCATAAGGTCACTATGCATTCTGATGAGGCAGAGGAGGATTTTCTGTTAGACACATTCGAATAATCGCAAAGATCTGTTTAAATTCTTCCCATGATCAAAGGGTTCATCAAACATGCTACGGAAGTTTTTAAACACCCTGTACGTACTAGGATTTTAAACCCTAGAATTGAGAAAAAATATAGGCCTGCACCTACAGATCCTACCTACATTAAGGGACAACTACCATTAGATTAATTAGTTGTATCATATGCTAAGAAGAGAGCAAACTCACAAACTTCAGCTAAAGCACCCCCACCTGACAAAGAATCCAAGGTCATAGATGCCTCTGTTAAAATAGTTGCGCAAGCTACCAACATATGGCGTATAGCTAATACACAAGCCCTACTTTCCCGGTATGATAGGGCTCATTATGACCAGTTAGAGAAACTGCTAGAACATCTACCTGACCAATATAGGACACATGCAAATGATCTTATGTAGGAAGGCAAGCTCATCTCAAATGCCTCAATCAAGTGCACACTAGATGTAGCAGATACTGCATCCTGCATCTAGAGCTGTAAATACCAGTGTCGTACTTAGAAGACCTGCGTGGCTACGCATTTCAAGGTTTAAACAGGAAGTCCAAACTACCATTTTAAACCAACCATTTAATCAAAACCAAATGTTTGGACCTGAAGTAGACACAACACTTGAAAAAATAAAGGATACAGACACCGCCAAATCTATGGGGGTTCTACAGTCCACACAAACTAGAGGTTCCTTTCGTCGCTCCTTTTATAGAGGGGGCTCCAAACAAACCGGTGCAGATAATACAACATCCTTCAAATCTAACACACAAACATCCTCTAACAAGGGATACTTTAGAGGAGGATATAGAGGAAATAACAACAAAGGAAGAGGTCGTGGTAACAACAGTAATCGAACCTCTTCCGCCTCAAACCCGTGACTTTCCACTGCTCCCCCAACAGCATTCCACTCCTGTGGGGGAAGATTAACGCAATTCATGCCTGTCTGGAACTCCATCACATCAGACAAGTGGGTAAGACAGATTATCCAGTATGGCTACTGCCCAGAACTTACAGCAACCCCTCCACACATACAACCCAGACAGCGTCCAATGTCTGCAGAACACCTTACTCTACTCAAACAAGAAGTCCTGTCACTTCTACAAAAGGACGCAATACAATTGGTTCCTTTACAAGAACAAGGAATAGGGGTTTACTCGCTGTACTTTCTAATTCCCAAGAAGGACGGGACACTAAGACCAATTCTCGACCTCTGGCCCCTCAACCATTACATTGTCAGATCACTTTCATATGATCACTTTGCAACAAGTGCTCCCACTGCTGCGACAGGGCAATTTTCTCACAACACTAGACCTAAAGGACGCCTATTTACACATTCCTATACCTCCTGCTCACAGGAAGTATCTAAGGTTTGTACTGGAAGGACAACATTATCAGTTAAAGGTCCTTCCGTTCGGAGTGACAACGGCACCACGAGTATTCACAAAGTGCTTAGCAGTAGTAACAGCACATCTCAGAAGACAACAAATACATGTCTTCCCTTATCTGGACAACTGGCTCATAAAAGCAAAATCATTCAACCAGTGTGTTCAACACACATCAGACAATTCAAACATTGCACGACTTAGGGTTCACAATCAACGACACCAAGTCGCATCTGCAACCCTCTCATATGCCTCAGTATCTAGACACATCTACAGCTCAAGCGTATCCCAGTCCAGCTAGGATACGGAGCATTCAAGCCTTAGTCACAGTCTTTCAACAGCAACACTCTCTGTAAGCCAGAGTGTTCATGAGAATAATAGGCATGATGACATCTTGCATCTTTATAGTGCCATATGCAAGACTGCAAATGCGTCCGTTACAGGAATGCCTAGCACAACAGTGGAACCAGGCTCAAGGTCAACTAACAGACCTGGTGTTGGTACACAGCCGCACACATCGCTCTCTGCAGTGGTGGAACACCAAAAACTTGACAAAAGAGCGGCCGTTCCTCGAACCTGTTCCACAACTGATGCTCACAGCAGACGCATCCCTCACAGGATGGGGAGCCCATCTCCTACATCACACAACTCAAGGACAATGGAACAGTCCACAAAAATTGTTCCATATCAACCATCTAGAGCTGCTAGCAATATTCTTAGGACTAAAAACATTACAAGTACAGAACAAAACTGTCTTGATCCGGACGGACAACATGACAGCCATGTATTATATACAAAAACAAGGAGGGACACACACTCTACCACTGTCCCAGCTTGCACAAGATATTTGGAGATGGGCCATTCCACAAAACATATATCTGTTGGCAGAGCACCTTCCAGGAATTCACAATCAGATAGCAGATTTGTTGAGTCGGCAGACACAACAAATTCACGAATGGGAAATACATCCACAGGTTCTTCAACCATTCTTTCGCAAGTGGGGTCATCCAGACCTAGATCTGTTCGCCACACAAGAAAACGCAAAATGCCCAACCTTCGCCGCCAGGTTTCCACACCCGCAGTCCAAGGGCAATGCAATATAGATAAACTAGTCGGGCAGATTTGTGTATGCTTTTCCACTAATACCACTAGTAGTACGCAAGCTCAGACAAGTCTCTCAAACTAATCCTAGTAGCTCCCACATGGGCACGCCAACCGTGGTTCACCACACTACTAGAACTGTCTCTAGTTCTACACCAAAAGCTACAACTGACTCCATCACTGCTAACACAGAATCATGGAGACATCAGACATCCAGACCCAAATCAACTGAATTTGGCGATCTGGCTCCTGAAGTCTTGGAGTTTGATTATCTTAACCTACCACCAGACTGTATGAACATTATTAAAGAGGCCAGGAGACCTACTACCAGAGCTTGCTATGCGGCTAAATGTAAGATGTTTGCCATTTACTGCAACAATAACCAAATTGATCCCCTGGATGCTTCCATCCAGAATATCATTTGTTACCTTTTACATTTACAAAGGTGTAACTTAGCATATTCATCCATACGCTTACATCTTGCAGCAATTGCAGCATATATACAAAATAGACAACATTTGTCTCTTCAGAGTGCCTGCAATTAAAGCATTTATGGAAGGATTAAAGAGAATCATTCCTCCCAGGTTGCCACCTTCTCCAGTATGGAACCTAAACATTGTTCTTACAAGACTCATTGGACCCCCTTTCGAGCCTTTACATAAATGTGAACTACAATTCCTTACATGGAAAACTGATTTTCTTATTGCTATTACCTCCCTTAGAAGAGTAAGTGAGATACAAGCATTTACAATACAAGAACCCTTTTTACAACTACATCGTAACAAAGTGGTCTTACGAACTAATCCAAAATTCCTTCCAAAAGTCATAACTCCTTTTCATTTAAACCAATCTGTCGAGTTACCTGTGTTTTTCCAAAACCCAGACTCTGTGGCAGAAAGGGCTCTACACACATTAGATATTAAAAGAGCTCTTCTCTACTATATAGATAGAACTAAGTCTATTAGAAAAACAAAACCACTGTTCGTGTCTTTCTCTCCACCGCACAAAGGCAACCCCATCTCTAAAGGTGGAATTGCAAGGTGGATTGTAAAATGTATACAAATAAGCTAACAAAAAGCAAAACGTACATTCACAGTTCCTCCTAGAGCGCACTCACGCAAACTAGGAGCCTCTATGGCTTTCTTAGGAAACATCCCCCTAGAGGACATATGCAAAGCAGCAACATGGTCTATAACATGCACCTTCACTAAACATGACTGTGTTGATGTGCAAGCCAAGCAGCAAGCTGCAGTAGGCCAAGCTGTACTCTGCTCTCTTTTTCAAACAACTGCAACCGATACAGGTGACCACCGCTAGGGGAGACACTGCTGCACAATCGATGCTAAGTGTACTCTCTGCAGCTCATATGCCTCGAACGGAAACTGCTACTTACCAGTATGCATCTGTTCTTGGCATGTAGAGCTGCAGAGTAGTACATGCCCTCCTGCCTCCCCGGGACCTGTATCTGTTTCAGTTTATCTTGCTTAGATGCACACGCATGGACATCTTTTCTTTACTTCTACTAACTCCATCATGGCGAAAAACACTTTAAGGATAGAGCCCATGCGCACTATTGTCCAAGGGGGGAGTCGCCTATCTCGTGACTACAAAGACTTCTTCCAAGAAGACAACAACATGCAATCATCTGAGCCCAACACCAGGTGGCGATCTAATGCGAAGTGTACTACTCTACAGCTCTACATGCCAAGAACAGATGCATACTGGTAAGTAGCATTTTCCTTATGAATGTAGCGTGTCTTCTAGTTAAGCCACATTGATTTATGTTGATTACTGGATTGACATTTAGCTTGTTAAATTTAATTTCTCTATCTGGCTTGTTGTGGTCCATCGGGTGAGCAATTGTCTTGCCATATACAATTAGATGGTACGTAAACACTGACTGTATTTTGAGGCAATTTGCAAATGTTTTTTTTTTTTTACTCTGCTCTCTTGATTCAGCATCATGTGAAAGCAAAAAAAAAAGGTTAAACTGCAGGTGGTGCAACAGTGGAGGAATCTTTAAGTGCTGGTGTATTTCAGGTCTTTCTTTTGAACATAAAAGTGAATATCATTTGTTTCTATTTGATGCTACTTGAAATGTTTCCAACATTTACATAATAAAGTGTTTTTTAAAGTTATTGGTCACGAAATACACTAGTAATATATAAGGAAAGGTTAATCTAGCAAAGTTCTATTACTGATAAAGTACTGTTACCATTTCTTTTCTTCGCCCTCCCCAATGTTTCTTTTGCTCTTGAAAAGTTTTTTTTTACCATAGAGATGGCACATGTGAAACTAATTAAACAGTGGACATACACCACTTTTGTCTGTTAAGGTGTAGTGTCAAAATCACTATAAGATTAGTTTTCTAAGAGAAACATGCTTACCATGCTCCAATTCTAACTTACAGCTATCAGTTTAAGCAAGAAAAACATACTTAACTATTGGAAAGACCAGTAAGCATGCATTAAAGGTCGGTTTGATACATTCAGTATTTTAGCTTACTAGAGAAATACAGCTATATAAAATCTACATTCACATTGCATCGTTGCTGCAATTCTGTGTTAATCTTTTTTATTGACTTGCAGGTGATCATGGCCACTAACAGAATTGATATTTTGGATTCAGCGTTGCTACGGCCAGGGCGAATTGACCGAAAGATTGAGTTCCCACCTCCAAATGAAGAGGTACCATATAATTTATTAATATTTATTGCAGATTATTTGGGTTCATGTGAGAAGGTGCTGACTTAGTTTCTTTTGATGCCTTTATAAGCAGCAGCAAGCAGAACCGAACTTTGATCTTTATGTAGGATTAAGTTTCTACATAGAATGAGTAAACCGTTTTTGATACATCAGGCATGTTATGTGACATTCTAGTTAAGTAGACTCTTCTAGCCCTACTCCAAGGTTGAGGGGTCATCCCTGGTACCGTATTGGAGTGGTATGGTACCCTGTTATTAAACTGTCATGCTTCTCCAGTACCCAGTCTTCTCAGAAGAGCTCATAACTAACAGTCATGGCAAAGAAACCTAATGAAGTGTTCATTGTTAAATCTGGAGGAGATAAAGCTTAAACTCTCTCTCCAAACTCGTGCACTAAATTAAAATAAGAATACATACATATATAGTGACTTTGGTTCAGTCCTCTTCATCCATTATTACAGGTAGTCTTTTTCAGCTTGGATCCTCCCACAGCTCATTATACAGAGAAGGGTGGTGGATCAGCCCCTCTCATTGGTTTTGTTGCCAGTGTCCTTCACATTGTGTATCAGTGCCCGAGCACAACTACTCTATCTGAGTAGCCTGCAAAATGAGTGGCTGCATTTTGTCACTTTATTTCCAAGTCCTCATTGTACAGAGGCAAACATCAGGAATGAGTCTGTAGCCACCTCTACACACCAGCTTTCCGTGGCGCTGTTGTGTGAAGCTGGACTTAGGAATACGGCCTTGCAAATGAAGGTTGATTCGAAAAACATTTTTAAAAAAGCAACTTTGGTACCATATTAGAATTATTACTCCAGTATTGGAACTTTCATAGATTCCCATTGCTTGTATCATTCCCCGTCGTCGGAATGGGAGCCTCGGTAATAATATATATATATATATATATATATATATATATATATATATATATATATATACACCTAGGTAAATACACCCTAGTAGGTACAAAAAAGTAAAAAATAGGCCTAGGCCTCATTATATTTTGTAGCCTATAGGTGTCCTTATGTAAAAAGACCCAAAGTCACCTTATCAACCAATCAGATAAGCCTCACCCTGTGGAACCTTCCTGAGAAAGCTCAGAACCTCAGATTTTCTACCGCATCGTTGGTGACAGGGAGTCTCCTTAGAGCTCTGCTCTAACTTCTACTTTGAGGTATTATTTAGACTGTTTTTTGACAGGATTTGGTCAAAATTTAACAATGGCTGATAAGGAAAAGAAGAGCTTATTCAAGCCTTGTGCCACTTGTGGCAAAAAACGACTTTATATGGAGGATAAACACAAAGACTGTATATATTGTTTATACCCTGATCATAAAGCAGAGGATTGTAAGATATGCAGGGTGATGTCTGTTAAGACCCTTCGTGATCGTGAAGGAAGTTTACTTATTTGGCTTAGGAAGTTGGAAAAGAAGGATGTTGTGGTATCCAGTGATGAGGAGGATGCCAGGTCAACGTCTTCTAAAACGTCTCTACAGAGGGGTAGATCATCTGTGGAGGTATCATCTGAGCCCCCCTCAAAGGCTGTGCGTGGGACCTCTGATAGGTCTGGCAAGCCAGAGCCTGGCGAATCTCCTCACGGAAGTGTAAAGGAGAGGGAAAGGCAGGCACTTCAGGTGCAGAAGGCAAAACTTGATGATGGCTCGGCCGGGCCTTCACATCAGGGTAAAGTTTAAGTCCTTCAAGAAGCCAACTGTGATAGTCTCAACAGTGGGCAAAGAAGGCTCTAAGGCCTCTTTAGTGACTTTGTCTCCTCATCCGTCGACGAGTCATCCAGCGACGACGAAGACGTCGACGAGGACTTCGACGACGAAGACTGGAGCGACGACAGCGTCGACGATAACTACGTCAACGGTTACCACCTCGTCGACGAAGACAATTCCGTCGACGATGACAATCTCGTCGACGATTGCAATCTCGACGATGATGACGAGCCCGTCGACGGTGACGGTCCCGTCGACGGTGAAGATAATCCCGTCGACAGCCTCGTCGACGATGGCAATACAGCCTAGGGATTTGGTGGACTCTTTTATGACGCCGTCGACGCCAGGTGCAAGGGAAAGCACCAGGAAAAGGAGGATAACTCCGGAGATGACTTCACCTAGAAAGGTGGATTCATTACCCCCAGCCCTATTATTGGACGAAGAGGACTACTCCGAGGAGGAGAATGAGATGTATGGAGATGCACATAGCCCATCACAGTTGAATCTTAAATACCATGATTCTGACCAAGATGAGGGATATTATTATCGGCAAGAACCGTGACAGCAAGATCAAGTTGCATACCAGGAAACCCAGGGACAGCAGGGCACGGTTACTATGCCTATGAGTCTGCTGACAGACTTAAGAGCTATGCTGGAAGTATATAGAAGCAGACAGGGGTCGCAGCCAGTGGAAGGTCAAGTGCCAGTTCAGCCACAGGTTGTGGCGACTCAGTCTGTACCTCCGTCACATGTGGATGAAGAGAGGGAATATACTAGGCATACACCGCACCGGGATGACACCTCGGATGAGGATGGAGCAGGCGACAACCAGGATCAGAACCCGCATAGTGAATGGAACCAATATATTATTCCGGATCCGGCTTCTCCGGTGCCTGACCCGATAGATTCACCTCCGGCGGAGGTGGGTGGTTTCTTCAGCTTGATGGAGAGAGCCACGGCACGCTTTAAACTAACCATGCCTTCAACATCTACGGATTGTTTTTTGTATGATTTTAAAGAGGCTTACCGTAAGGCAGTGCGTTCGATTCCCATTGTAGAACATATATGGGAGGAGGGAAAGAAGGTGATGCAGGCCCCGGCAACGGTCATTCCAACCTTACCACGCCTAGAAAAGAAGTATAAAGCTCCTGATGACAGTCCCGCCTGCTTGATTGGACAACCTCGACCAGACTCAGTCATATCACAGGCAGCTCAGAAAAAATCGCGAAATCCTTCGGCCACCCTCGCAACTCCACCAGACAAGGAGGGTAGAAGGTTAGACAACGCTGGGAAGCGTTTTTCATCAATGGCTAGCTTGCTGGTCCGGGCGGCCAATGCCCTGGCAATTCTAGCAAGATACGATCGTCAGATGTGGAGTGATATTGCGGCCTATGTAAACCTACTGGCGGATGACCCTAAGGCTGAAGCACAAAAGCTTCTGGAGGAGGGCCAACGCTCTTCTTCAGAAATGATTGTGCGATGGACATTGCAACCACTTCTTTCCGTGCTCTGGGTAGCGCGGCTGTTCTTAGACGGCAGGGGTGGCTACGAGCTACTCCCGACCAGAGATTCAAAATAAGATTCTGGACTTACCCTTTGGGGACATGTTATTTGGAAAACATATCGATGACACACTGCAAGGAATAAAAAAGGACACAGACGGCTAGGGCTCTTGGTACCTTACAATATAGGAAAACACTGTTCCGTGGGGCAAGAGGTAGAGGCTTCACTTCGACAAGAGGTGGTTATCAACAGCAAAGGTACTCACAGCAGTCGCAGTCGTACAGGCCTCAGTATGGCAATCAGTATTATCAGCGGCAGTCACAATCTCAGTCGTTCTCTCGTCAGAACTCTCGTGGACGTCAAGGACGTCAATAGCGGCCTCCTGACTCTGCCAACTGTTCCTCCGCTCCATGGTTCCCCAGTGGGCGGCAGGATAACTCAACATCTGAGCAGCTGGGAGGAAATAACATCGGATCAGTGGGTATTGAACATCGTACGACACGGGCATACGTTAGAATTCCAGGAATTACCACCTACAAGAGCTGCCCATGCCACTACTTCAACACATATAAACATTCTGCAATTGGAAGTTCAAGAAATACTTCGGAAAGGGGCGATCCAAAGTGTTCCCCTATCTCAAAGAGGAGAAGGTTTCTATTCAAGATTTTTTCTGATCCGCAAAACAAAGGAAAAGTGGCGTCTGATCCTGGATTTGAGGGAGCTCAACACCTATCTCCTGAAACTGTCGTTTCGGATGATTTCGCTCCAGGACATTTTGCGCCTCTTAAATCCAGGCGACTTCATGGCTATGTTAGACCTGGAAGATGCCTATTTTCATATACCAATCCACCCAGCTCACAGACGTTTCCTTCGCTTCATAGTAGGCAAGAGTCACTTCCAGTTTATGGTGCTCCCATTTGGATTAAAGTCCGCACCCCGGATATTCACAAAGGTGCTGGCACCGGTAGCAGCGTTTCTGAGAAGACAGTCGTTGGAAGTATTTCCGTACTTAGACGACTGGCTGCTGAAGGCACCCAGTTTCCAAGCAGCGACAGAGGCGGTGGAGACATGTTTAAGTCTCTTAATTCGGCTGGGTTTACAACTCAACAGGGAAAAATCGGTTCTTCAACCGGCGGGTACGGTGAAGTTCCTGGGAGCAATACTCTATACTCAGGTGTGCAAGGCCTTCTCTTCGGAAGAGAGACAAGTGAAACTCAGGTCTGCAGCCGCTCGGTTGCAAAGGAGAAGTTGGATGACAGTCAGGATGTACAAATCTCTGCTAGGGTCGATTTCATCCTGTATTCAATTGATTCCGCACTGCAGGCTGCGAATGCGCCCCTTGCAAGAGGAATTAGACCTTCAGTGGAAGCAGGTGGAAGGGTCTTTCAACGACAGGGTAACTGTCACTCAGCAGATGAAACAGACGGTTTCATGGTGGATGAAAAAATCTCACCTCTCGGTGGGTCTCAGTTTCAGAGCGGCGCCGGCTCCTCGCGTCATTACAACAGACGCCTCCCTTCAGGATTGGGGAGCGGTCATGCAAGATCTCCAAGTCAGTGGACACTGGATGCCAAAAGAACGTCGCTTGCATATCAATGTTCTGGAGCTAAGATCTATTCGATTGGCAATGTTGGCTTTCCTTCCAAAGATCTCAAATTCTGCCATCCTAGTGCGTACGGACAACACCACCGCAGTCAACAAGCAGGGAGGCACGAGATCGCCACTGCTTTCTCAGGAAGCCCAGCTGTTATGGGAGTGGGCAATTTCACAGAACATCATGCTGGTGGCGGAACACCTTCCGGGAGTATACAACACGAAAGCAGATACGTTAAGCCGCCTGAGGGCAGTCTCGCACGAGTGGGAATTGGACAATACAGTGGTCAAGGACATCTTCTCCCGCTGGGGGACCCCAGCGATCGACCTGTTTGCCACTCCAATGAACAAGAAATGCCGGTGTTACGCAAGCAGGGAACACCATCGAGGTTCGCTGGGGAATGCCCTTTTGATGTCTTGGTCCGGCGCATTTGTTTACGCCTTTCCGCCATTTCCCCTGATTCCTCGAGTCCTCAAGAAGCTCAAGATGGACAAGTGCAGGATGATACTGATAGCGCCCCCCTGGGCTCGCCAGTTCTGGTTCACGGAGTTGCTTCTTCTGTCAGAGGAACAGCCCATTCATCTTCACTCCAACCAGACGCTTCTATCAATGTCCAACGGCCAGGTTCTCCACCCGAACCCGAGCTCGCTTCAATTGACAGCATGGCTCCTGAACACAGAGAGTATAAGGATCTAGACATTCCGGAGGAATGCAGGAACATCTTGGGACAAGCACGAGCTCCTAGCACTAATAAAACATATAGAGCGAAATGGAAAAGGTTTTATTTATGGTGCCAGAGAGAAGGACTACATCCATTCTCATCAGCCCCGCATCAACTCTTGCCATACATTCTTTCTTTGGCAAAGGCAGGTCTGGCTCATGCTTCCATCAAGGTCCACTTGGCGGCTATTTCCAGGTATAGAAGAACAAGATCTGGTCCTTCTCTGTTATCAGCAAGAGTGATAAAGCAGTTTCTGAAAGGACTCTTTAGAGTGTTTCCACCAGTTCGGCCTCCACCTCCGGTTTGGCATCTGAATGTGGTCCTGGCTCAACTGATGAGATCGCCATTTGAGCCGATACATAAGGTGGATTTGAAGTTCCTGTCATGGAAAATGGCGCTTCTTCTGGCACTCACCTCGGCAAGGAGAGTGGGAGAACTTCAGGCTTTAACTATCAAGGAACCTTTCTTGCAGTTCAAAAATGATACCTTGATCCTCCGAATGAACCCCAAGTTCATTCCGAAGGTACCGACAGACTTTCATCTTAATGAACCGGTGGTTCTGAATTCCTTTTTTCCTCGGCCTTCAACCCAGGCTGAGAGGACACTTCATTCTCTGGACGTTCAGAGATGTTTGAAATTCTATCTTCAACGCACAGCTGGATTTCGGAAGACGCCCCAGCTGTTTGTCGCTTTTGGAGCCCCAAGGAAATGGTTTCCTTTGTCAAAGCAGGGAATTTCCAGATGGATATCGAGTGCGATCCGTTTCTGCCACCAGGCGGCAGGCAAGCCGTTGGAAGGACAGGTGAAGGCGCACTCCACAAGATCGATCTCATCGTCTACAGCACTGTTTGCGGGAGTATCGATAAAGGATATTTGCAGAGCGGCCATCTGGAGCAGTACTCACTCATTCACGAGACACTACTGCCTTGAGGCGGCTGCTAAGGGGGATTCGGCTGTTGGTCAAGCAGTCCTGAGAAATCTCTTCCAGTAAGAGGTGAGCTTTCCTCTCTTCCCTCCTTCCTGTTTTTTCTCACATTTCGTTGATTATGTTATGGTTACTGATTGATTATTATGATGTGTTATATCATTGGTTGATAATAGCTTTGTAACTATGCACGAAATGTTTGAGGCATGCTAACTGCTATCTACTCTGATACAAGCAATGGGAATCTATGAAAGTTCCAATACTGGAGTAAGAAACGAGTTACTTACCTGTAACTTTAGTTCTCCAGTATTGGTAACTTTCATAGATTCCCATGCGCCCATCCACCTCCCCTGGGAAAGCTCACTCCTGGAATAGGTTCTGAGCTTTCTCAGGAAGGTTCCATAGGGTGAGGCTTATCTGATTGGTTGATAAGGTGACTTTGGGTCTTTTTACATAAGGACACCTATAGGCTACAAATATGCATGAAGAACTATCGGTACACTTAGGTTGATATATGCTTGCATTAATTGGTTATGATAGCCATTGTATACATACTGACTGTAAAGTTATCCTTTTCTACTACAAATTCATGAAACTAGAATTACTGTCTTGATTATCCGTAACTTTTCTGCAATTTTTCATGAACTTTTCTTGAACATTTAGATTTTATTATATAGTTTGAATAGGTGGACGTCATGTTTATATATGTAAAGCTGTTATTTTGCATTAGCCCATCCAGGGCGAGATTGTGCTTAAGTGTGGTTTGGCATTTCAGAAGCACTAGGATTATAATTTTCCAATATATGGATCTCTATGCATATTTATAATCTGCACAGGAATATAATTCTGAATAGCGCTAAACAGCATACCATTTAGCGTATGACATACAATTGTGCTATTATCTGAATTGCTGCCACATTTTGATTTGACATTTCGATGCCCATTCAGGGCATCATCAGCTGTCTTTTTTGTACCATGGTTATGACTATGGTAACTCCATTTGAGTTTGACAATTATTTATTTGCAATTAATTGATTGTGATAATTGTTTCAGATCTGGGATAACTGTTCTAGATCTGTTTTCATTACTACATCTTGTGCATTTCAATTGTATTCATGAACTTCGCGCTGTATATTTTGTACCATCTTAAGATGGCGACCATGTGTATACTATAGTCCTACCTTGGTTTTGGTTATTATGTATGACGTCCTTTTAAATAGACGCGCGCCTCGGCTCTCTGTACAATTTGATAAAGCCCTAAGGCGAAACGCGTCGTTGCTGTTTGTTCCCCGAATAAATTTCTGAGAGGAACAGTCCCCCTGCGAGTGCTACTTTCTTTATGGATTATTTATCCTAGGATGGTTTGTAGCTGGATTTAATTACGGGCACACCCCCGTTGTGTGTGCACCCGCTCACGAGTGCAGTCGGTTGGTGTTTGGAAGCTGTGAGATATAGATATATAGATATATAGATATATAGATATATAGATATAGATATATAGATATATATATATATATATATATATATATATATATATATATATATATATATATATATATATATATATATATATATATATATATATATATATATATACATACATACATACATACATACATACATACATACATACATACATACATACATACATACATACATACATACATACATACATACATACATACATACCGAGGCTCCCATTCCGACGACGGGGAATGATACAAGCAATGGGAATCTATGAAAGTTACCAATACTGGAGAACTAAAGTTACAGGTAAGTAACTTGTTTCTTACGTGGGCTTAGGCTTAAACTAAAATGGCCAATATCATTCCAAATACTCTTGTGGGAGGAGAGAGTGTGTCAGGTTTTCACGGCATTCGACGTCCCCTTTGACCCGGAAGCACTCCGTGTAGCAGCCAGCCTCCGCCGCACACCACTCGTTTTATCGTCGGTTTCGGCATTGTCCGTTCAAGTGTATCCATATTCATAATCAAGTTTAGCAATCGCGGAGGCGTTGGCGCGACATTATCGGAAACTAGATCAAGTATTCACTCCTTGAGGAATTATCCTTAACATCGGCTCGGTATTTATAGTAATACCGCACTTTAAGTAACTTCTTTATATCAACGTAGAAGATTTGCATTCATCCCGTTTATACGGGACACGTCGATTTTCATTGTGAAAATTTATGAATTACCTTTCCAAATGCGAGATCCATTTTGTACTGCATAAAACGACAATATTTTGATGCCTTGTAAGACGTACCTATAATAACTGAGTGTTCCTTGTCCTGAAGAAGGCGCTGGTCGCCGAAACGCGCGTCGATAAAACACTCCTTTTGTTTTATGACCAAACACTCCTCTTGTTTTATTTTTGTCTTTAATATTTTGTACTGATGGAATTGCTTCTTTATGTTAATATAAAAAAAAAATTAGAATCCTATACATCTATAAACTGTGCATGGTGTCTATGCATTTTTACTTCTTGTGACTTTTTATTAAATACATTTTTAAATTGTGTGTATTAATAATAAAACACTGTGTTCTCCACTCTGAAATTGGTCCTGTGCCCTCCATTATTATTTTGACAAACATTTATTGCCGCCTGGGTTGTTACTCTCACAAGGTTTGCTTTTAAATTACATTGTGCAGAATTTGAGATCTTTCACCCCAGTATTCTTTAATGGGTTTAAGCCCACCCTATGATAGCTGCCATAATGTTGTTGAACTGTTATTGGAGGAGACAGCGAGCACCAGGCTCAAACTGAAACTCAAGCGAGTAGGATGGTTTAAGCCGCCAGCCAAGCCCAGAAGCACTAGATCAGCATGCTGGGTGGACCCTGATTGAGCTGCACCTGGCCCTCCTTGTTAGATGTGATGAAATAAGTCATACCTTTGGGTATGAGGTGTCAGAGCAGTGTTGTACATTGTTGTCGCTGCGAACGTTAATACTGAGGAACGATGTAACAAGCATATTTTAAAGGTATCTGTCTCCTCCCCGGTCTCATTTTGCGTTCTAAATCTCTGATAGTCCCTTGATCATACTAAAATACAATGCAGGCTCCTGCTTATGTTTTCTTTCAATGTCCCACAATGGAAACATTTGTAACTTTATCTTGCTACTTTAGTATCTGAACAGCATTAGCCTTAGATAGAAATTAATTGTAAAAATACTTCCATTGCGTTGTCCTGTAACGCTCCTTGTACTGCTTAGGGTTTATACCTCTACTTTTGCGAGTTGATACAGTTGGTACAAAATAACTTGAAGAATCTATTCAGTGTATAAGGGGGATGGGTCATTGTTTTTCCAGATGCCTGCATTATTCACCTAGAAGCTTCTTTAAGTTTAGACCTGAAATCAGAGTAACTTTCCCTCATATTGGCTCACATAGCCAAATCAAGCATTGTAGATGCTTGTTTTCAGTATGACTGTGAAAATCCAGACTATCATGGGGTAGAAGAAGGATTGTGGAATTGGGGAACGACTCTAGGTGGATTATCCTTGCTGAGTTCATCTGGTATGACAGTCATGGAATTTTCCCTCTGCATCATACACTTCCATTTCTACTGCCTCCTGAATATTTATTCTTCATAATGCCTGCTTGGTAAAAACCTGGCTACTGAAGGCAAAGGTGTGCTTGTAGGAAATACTTCACCAGCCACCCATCACATATTGGTTTGAATAGTGGAATTCCATAGGCATTTGGGTCTTACATGCTATAGCAAATTTGCTGTAATGACTTAGCAAAGGAGGGTGCTAAGTAGTCGTCTTCATCCTGCATGGCATGTCTCCCACAGAAAGATACTCTGTCAAATTTGTGTATTGTTGACTTCCTTGTCTTCCTGGTTTCTTCTCTCTCATGTGATAGGTTGTGATCCTCTAGAATAAGTTCCATGTTTTCCTTAACTGGAGAGATCTCGTGACACCCGCAGGTATATTGTAATCTGCCCTTCCTTGGAGGAAGTAAGAACTGCTGGCACCAAGGTTCATGTCTGAGTGAGCAAAGGCTGTTGAAGACTTGTGGAGATTGCATATACATAGAACAGTAGTCAATGGGCATAGGCTTCAGTAGATTGTGGTTGTCAACCGAGGGCATCTGCCAGCTTGTCAGTGAAGAACCAGTTAAATATAGAAAAGTTAGCCAACCGGATAATGATTTATTTCTCGACTTGGAGGTGAATAAGGATTTTTGCACCTTTTGCACTGTGCATGCATAGAAGTCTGTTGGAGTCAATAGGGGCCAGTTTAACTGGTGGTTGAGAATAATTTGATGGCCTAGGTTCGGCCAATACTATTCATACTTTTAGCCCCATTTTTTGCTTTGACATTTTGCCCCCTCACAAAAAGCTTTCCCAGAGTAGGTAGCTGTACTCTTTTTTTAATGATTCCTCACCAGAGGATGAAGAACAAATATTAGTTGAAGCAAAATTCCAAATCTTCTACCTGTCCAAAGTTTTTTTGTAATTGTGGCATAGTACTCTTGAACATGGTTCTGGGAACCACAATATATTAGTTTTATGTACAGATTGTCACTAAATCTTTTTTATGGTTGCAAGTTTTAATCCTAAAGTAATTTTCAGAATTTTTCACCATGGCAGGCAAAAAAAAACATTCTCTTGACTTCATGCCAAAATCCCAAAGCATGTAAAGTGCGCAGTAGAGAAGGAAGTGGGGAGATCAATGGTTCCAGAGAGAGAGTAACCCGCCCCAAGTAGCAAACACAGCGATAGGTGACGTTTTCCTCTACAAAACACAAGCTCTTTCCACATACTTGGTAATATTTAACGTGCATCTGAAAATCTTAAACCTGGTCAGGACAGTCCGCCTATTTGGCCAGATAAATGGCCCGAACAAGTAGTTGTATGGACTTTGTAGGTTAAGGAATTTATTTTGTTAATGCTTTTTTCAATGACGAGTTCCAGCCTTAAGAGGGATGATTTACATTTCATTTAAATCTACAAAAAATCCAGTGCTGTACAAGTGAATTATAGCTAATGGTGCCTTATCATGGCATAAAACCCTGATTTTGTTTTTTATTAACTATCACGCCCTCTCAAGGCTGCTTCGTACCTTACTTCCTCAGTAACCAGTATAAACCAAGCAGTTGAGAAGAAATGCTTGACATTGCTCTGCCTATAGTTAGGATTTTGTTCCCCTTTTCTCTGGCAATATAGTGTTTGTGAGTTATATTTTTAATGTATTTAATTTGTAGGCACGTCTGGATATTTTAAAGATTCATTCAAGAAAAATGAACCTGACCAGGGGTATAAACTTGCGTAAAATTGCAGAACTCATGCCAGGAGCTTCTGGAGCAGAGGTTAAGGTAAGCAGTAAATGCCTATTTCCTTTTCCTTTTATCTGCAATATGTAGAACCATTTTCCATTTTATCCTGCTTTTGTAAACTATCCCACACAATCACAGATTTTGTGATTGTTATCTGTGTGCCATATTCTAATAATGTGTAGCTAAATTTGGCAGTCGTATGTGATATATTTAAGTTCAAACGATGTCAACGTCAGTAATCTACGGTGGATAGTTTGACTGCTAGTATCCGTGCTTTGGTTCCGTACATGTTATACCTAGAAAATAGTGTACTTGCAAATCTGAATTTGAACGTAATTGTGTGAATATGTAATACTGCTTTTTTGTTAGTAGTGCTTTGTACATTTGTAGCAGAAATTAATTCTGACTTAACTTGAAATTGCAGCCTTTTTATTTAGTGCTTACTAGATGCACGTGACTTGAAAATTCATATATACAATATAACACTATATATATTTTCAATATTTAGCACACCTAAATTAATGTTTACAAACCTCTTTAGTTTTTTCCTATACTGGTATTCAGAACTTAGTGTGTAATCTAAGATAAGTAGAGGGTTGCAATTTTTGTTTTAAAGTCTAGCCTGAGGCAGTGCATGGCATGGACTGGCTGTCGTTTGTGTCCGCATTGCCCCAGCGCCACAGAAGGTGGGTGATTTAAATAGCGACCGATGCGAAAGGAATGTAATTGCTCTCAGACTCCATTTTGCCTGACCTCACAATGGCCAATGGGCACTAGCAGCGAAGCACTTCATCAACAGTTTATATAGACACCTGTGGTCTCAAGGAGCATTACATGGAGCGCAGCATGAGGAACACTGCTTTTATCCCCCACTCGTCTGCTAAGCTCTCTACAGAATAAGTGTGCAAGGGCGGATATATGTTTGGACGCCCCATGCCTCATGCTTCTGTCATAAGATGGCAGTGACTGCGAACCTGCGCTGATGCCTTCTATTCTCATCCTCATTTAGCCTCTAGATAAGCGGCCGCACAGCACGCTGCATCAAGGTGGCCACTCGCCCAGCTCCTGATCTCCCGACAGCATACAGACGGTGGGGTATGTAGACGGTCCCAGGAGGCGAATTCGCAGCTTGCAAACCACAAGAACCACATCGGATATGACAGCGCCATCTTACCTTCTCGGGCTTCTCGCCTCACCACACATGCCCTAACAGGAACGCAGCAGGAGTTCTCCATCTGCCGCCTGCATGTATTCAGCCCGCACTAACCCTGAACTATACACGTGATGCTTACAACCAGTCTCCAGCGTGGTTTACATCCACTATTCCACGACATCGCAGCATAGTGGAACATCCCTAAGCGACCCTAAGCAGCCTTAAGATAACCATACGTGTTTGAAGCCTGCCTGTTTGTGAGCTGTTGTTGTCATTCCACCTTTGCTGGTTTGCTGGTTCACGGATCCTACTGGGTCTTGCAACACTAAGTTAACGTCCATGCATGGGGCCGACGGTGATCTGCCTGTAGACTGTTGTGCTAAGCTGATTCTCACTGCACCCACACCAGGATAGAGAAGGCGTGTTCCTACCAGATACTCTGCCGGTCTTGTCATCCTGCCTGCATCACTTGTTCATAGCTCACAGCAAATAATGGTCCACTAAATGCTAGCTAGTGCTTCATGATCTCTAAGCAGCTCTGCATACCAGACTAATCAATCTAACTGACAGCCCACTCGTACCTGCTGTTCTGTAGTAGGGGATCTCTGTGTATAGTCATAATCTAGTGAATAGTCCCGCCCATGTGCGTGGACCCCGGAGCAATTAAAAACGATCTCTTAGAGTGTCGAAAAATGCAGAAATGCACAGACACTTAAGAGAATTTAAAGACAGATAATGCAGCCTAAAAGGCTACACTGTCCAGTACTTCAACTAGAAATTCCACCATAAAAATCCACAAAACAGCACAGCCTGTACAGATTTCCCTTGCTGAAACAGCAAAACCCTCTGGAATGATAGAGAGGAGGACCTGGACAGACAAGCCCCATAGGCTGCCATTATGTGGCTCCGAACAGGATACTGTGCCTTTAAGAGAACTTTCCAGAACTTCACAGTATCCCAGAATGCACTGCAGGTCCCAGTTACTTTCAGTTCTTTTTTCCGGCTCCTGCAAGCAGGACCCTGGAGCATTGAGCTCTCCCTTTTCAAGGGTTTTGTTGGTGTTTTTCACTAAAATTCGATTTGAGTACATTCTAAGTACTTTTGGACTTTTCTTCTTGGTTTGTTGCACTCTTTTTTTTGTCAAATGTGCCTTCTTTATTTGACAAATGCCCGGAGTGCTCCAGGAAGATGGCCAAGTCAGACCCCCATGAGGTGTGTATCCTCTGCCTGCCCTCTTCCCATGTTCCAGAGGAGTGTGAGATCTGTAAAGGCTTCTCTGGCAGGACCCTGAAGGACAGAATGAAGATCAGACTTCAGGGCCTCGAGGAAAGAAGGCTGAAGGCGCAAGGTGGGTCTGAAGGGGCTTCTTCTGCCCATGCTGAGGCCTCTGGGGGGGCTCCCCAGGGGTAGGAAGTCCAGCAAACGTCCACAGTCTCCGTCTGGTTCGGTGGCACTGACCACGACGTCGAGAGGAAGGTCGATGGCCAGTTCCCGGTCTCCCCAGGGCTCTGGGTCGAGGGACGTGCACAGGCCGCCGTCGAACCCTGTGACGATTTCATCGTCGTCGTCCTCGACTGATCGGCGTCGAAGGGCCCGGCGTCGGCGCTCGCCGTCGAGGCGACGCCGCTGATCACCGTCGGCGACCAGGACATCATCGTCGTAGAGGGGCTCCTCGGCGTCGAGGCCGCCGTCGAAGCAGAAGAGATCGCCGTCGAGGCAGAAGAGATCTCCGGCGAGGAAGAAGTCGCCGTCGAGGCGGAGAAGATCGCCGTCGAGGCGCTCGAAGAGGTCTAGGTCGCCGTCGAGGCACAAGCGATCGCCATCGAGGCATAAAGGATCGTCGTCGAGATGGTCGGGGTCGACGTCGAGGCATAGAAGCCGTTCGACGCCGAAGAATGGAAGACGGTCGACGCCGAAGGGGCGCTCGACGTCGAGGGACCTGCGTTCGACGTCTGGCCATCATTCTTCGACGTCGAGGGGTCGTGCTGCCAGGCCTAGGACTGTGGGGGGCTCCCCTCAGTCCGGGAAGGATGGCGGTTCACCGGGATCGGTGTACTCGGAGGTGTATACTCCTAAGAAGTCTGTTACACCCTCCTCCTCCTCTCCGTTGCCTAGAGGTCCACATCCGAGGGCTCCAACCCCTCCTCCGTTACCTCCTCTGCCTCCGCTTCCAACAGGACCACAGACCCCTGTGCCTGGCAAGCCTCCTCCGGTTCCACCGAGGTCGGTCTCGTTGCCCAGGCTTCCGACTCCTCCCAAGAAGACTCCGAAGTCTAAGGAACCGCCTAAACCCAAGACGTCCGCCCCGGGGAAACGGTAGAACGTCCAAGGCCCAGGAGATCGAGGTCTCGCTCCAGGAGGAGAGACAGATCAAGGAGCAGAGACAGGTCCTCACTAGATCCAGACATCGCCATAGGAGGCATAGGTCCAGGTCCCGTTCGACCTCTAGGACCCGTTCCTACTCACCTACTTTGTCAGACTCCCCGGAGACTAGGGTGTCTCCAATCGATGACATCGGTACGTTCCAGGAGGTTCTCCTGAGGGGGGCTGCGAAGCTGGGTATCACGGTGACAGCTCCTACACCTACGACGTCCGTGATATTCGAGACTTTGCACAAGAAACATCTGTCTCGCCCTCTACTGCCGTTGGTGCCAGGACTGGTTGAGCCTGCGGAAGAGCTTTTTCTTACGCCTGCGGTGGTAAAAGCCGCACCCTCCAGACTTCTGAAGAAGTACAGGGCACCTGACTCGGACCCGGCCTTCCTAAGGATGGATCCAGTACCCGATTCAGTGATAGTGACGGCGGCCAGGAAGCTGCATTCTACCTCCCCGTCCTCCACCGTGCCTCCGGATAAGGAGAGCCGCTGGATTGATTCGGCTGGCAGTAAGGCGTGTGGGACTTCTTCCACGACGATGAAGGCTTCCAGCGACTCGGCGTTACTGGGGCGGTACGACCGTGCGCTGTGGGATTCCATGGAACAGTTCGCGGACCTTGTCCCGCGTGACAGGAAAGAGGACTTCATGGAAATCGTCAAAGAAGGGATGCTGGTCTCGAACCAGGCCATCAGTGCTGCGGCGGATATCTCCCTGTTGGCCGCACATGGATACTGCCACGGTATCAATCAGAGACGCCATGCTTGGCTCCAGCTGACGTCGCTCAAGCCTGAAGCGCAACAGCGAGTGGCCAATCTGCCGTTTTCCGGCGAGACTCTTTTCGGGAAACATGCAGATGACGAAATGGCCAGAATGAAGGCCGAGGCTGAAACCCTGACGGCTGTGGGCTTGGAGAAGCCCAAAGACAAGAAGCCCTACCGCCAGTTCCAACGACGGTTCGGCTCACAGGGTAGAGAAAAGGACAGTCTTCTGGGCAACAGCAGCAGCAATTCAGAAGACCCTTCCAAAAACGTTCCTACCGCGAACAAGGGCCCGGCCGGGTCTCGGCCCTGAGCGGTTACTTCCCCTTCATCCGTTACCCGCTCCGGTGGGGGGAAGCGTTCAATTTTTTCTGGCAGAGTGGAGAAAAATTACTCAGGACAAGTGGGTGCTGAATATTGTTTGCAATGGATACAGTCTTCGGTTCATCAGCCCTCCTCCATCGATTCCTCCGGTCAGCTCGCAGTATCAGCTGCGCGAGCTCCAGGCGGAGGCAGATATCCTGTTAAGGAAAAGGGCGATAGAAGATGTACCTCTGTCTCAAAGAGGAAGAGGTCTGTACTCCCGGTTCTTTCTGGTCCGCAAGAAAGACGAGAACGAGTTCAGGCCCATTCTGGACTTGCGACAGGCAAACAAGTGGATTCGCAGAGAAAAATTTCGCATGCTGTCGTTGCATCAGATTTATCCTCAGCTGCAACAGGGAGACTGGCTGTGCGCCATAGACCTACAGGATGCATACTTCCATGTGCCCATTGCACACAAACACAGGAAGTTCCTGCGATTTCAAGTCGGCACCAATCACTATCAGTACACGGTACTTCCGTTCGGGCTGAAGTCTGCGCCCAGGACGTTCTCGAAGTGCATGGAAGTGGTAGCGGCACACCTGAGGAAGAACAAGGTGTTTGTCTACCCGTACCTGGACGATTGGTTGATCAAGGCCTCCTCCTTCTCGGAAGCTCAAGCACATTTCCAGAAGACGTGCGTTCTTTTGAACAAGCTGGGGTTGCACATCAACATGTCCAAGTCTGTCCCGACTCCGGTCCAGTGCATCCAGTACTTGGGAGCCTCCATCGATACGCTGTAAGCAAGCGTGTCTCCTTCGGAAGAGCGACGTTTATCACTCCTTCGGAAGGCTCAGGCTCTCATGTCCACTCCATCCACGACAGTGAGGACGGTGTCTTCTCTGCTGGGATCGATGGCCTCTTGTATCTTCCTGACGCCACATCTGCGGCTGCACATGAGACCGCTGCAGGAGTGCTTGGAAGATCAGTGGGACCAGAGGAGAGTATCTTGGGACGACAAGATACGACTGTCTCTACATGCTCTTCACTCTCTGAAGTGGTGGTGTTCAGCGGAGAATCTCCTCAGAGGGGTTCCCTTCCACAAGGACATTCCCACACAGACTATCGTGACGAATGCTTCTCTCCTGGGATGGGGAGCGCACTCCGGAGACCTACAGATTCAAGGGACGTGGTCCCCGACGGAGTCCACGTACCACATCAATTTCCTGGAACTCAGGCTGTTCACTTGGCACTGAAGGCTTTTCAACCGTCCTTCCGGACCAATTCTCTGCTTGTACAGACGGACAATACGACCACGATGTATTACCTCAACAAGCAGGGGGGCTCGAGATTGCGCACTCTGTCGCAGGAGGCGCAGGCGCTCTGGCATTGGCTTCTGGCTCGAGGACTCTCGATAACGGCCACTCATCTGCCAGGTGTGCAGAATGTTCAGGCAGACGAGCTGAGCAGACTGATTCAGGAAAACCACGAATGGGTCATAAACGACGAAGTACTAGGAGAAGTCTTCGCAAGATGGGGAACTCCAGACGTGGATCTGTTCGCCACCGCCGAAAACAGCAAATGCCGAGACTTCGCCTCCAGGTACTACCAACCAGGGACACTGGGGAATGCGTTATGGATCAACTGGTCGAACAGCTTTCTGTGCGCTTTTCCACCCATTCCTCTGATCCCAGCGGTTCTCCTCAAGCTGTCCCAATCCAGGGCGAGGATGATTCTGATTGTCCCGGAATGGCCCAGACAGTGGTGGTTCACGGACCTGCTTCACCGGTCTCTCCTTCCTCACATGAAGCTGCCGTGCAGGCCGGACCTTCTCACGAAGTTCGGGGGGCGGATGTTGCACCCCAACCTCTTGTCTTTGAGTTTGGCGGCATGGCTCCTGAAATAGTGCAATATGGCCATCTGAATCTCCCAGAGGATTGTATGGACATACTGAAGGAGGCTAAGCGACCTTCCACTAGGACTTCTTATGCTTACAAGTGGAAGAGGTTTTGCATCTGGTGCAAGTCTAAGAACTATGACCCTACGACATGCAAGGAAGATGTCATCCTTCCATATCTACTACATCTGGCGCAGTCGGGCCTTAATGTCCATTCCATTAAGGTTCATCTGGCTGCTTTGACTGCCTACAGGAAATGCCCTTCACAGACTTCCTTCTTCCAGATCCCTGTGATCAAAGATTTTCTGGAAGGCTTGAAGAAAGTATTCCCTCCTGTCAGGCTTCCTTCGCCTTCGTGGGACTTGAATGTGGTGCTGTCCAGGTTGATGAAGGAGCCTTTTGAACCTATTCATAAGGCTTCATTGCAGCACCTGTCCTGGAAGGCGGCGTTCCTCGTGGCCATTACATCGGCCCGCAGGGTGAGTGAAATTCAGGCGTTGTGTTGCCAAGAACCTTACACTGTGTTTCATGCTGCTAAGGTTGTTATGCGTACTCACCCTAAGTTTCTTCCCAAGGTTATTTCTGATTTTCATATCAACCAGACTATAACTTTACCTACGTTCTTTCAGAATCCTTCATCTCCAGCGGAACGGTCTTTGCATTCCCTGGATGTTAGGAGGATGCTGAAATTTTATCTGGATAAAACCCAAAATATCCGTAGGTCAGACCAATTGTTAATCAATTATTGATCAGTCAGGACGGGTCTTGCTACTTCTAAACAGTCCATCTCTAGGTGGATTGTGTCCTGCATACAATTGTGTTACCTAAAAGCTAATAAGACATTAGGGGGCAAACCTAAGGCTCATTCCAGCAGGGTAAAGCTGCCACGACGGCTTTGCTTCGTAATGTGCCTATTGCAGAAATCTGCAAGGCAGCCACTTGGAAGTCGGTTCATACCTTTGCTAAGCATTACTGCCTGGACGCTGATGCCAGGGCAGACGCTCAGGTTGGGCAGGCTTCGCTGTGAAATCTGTTCGCACAATAGTGGTGTTATTTCTCGTTTCTCCACCGCCGCTTTGGTGTGGGGATGGGCTTGCCATTCTATTCACTAGATTAGGACTATACACAGAGATCCCTTACTACAGAAGGAGTAGTTTCTGTCCTGTAACTCCAGTTCTGTAGTAGGGGTATCTCTGTTATAGTCATAAGCGCCCGCCCTCCTCCCCGGTGGAGAGAGATATTCATGTACGGAATGCTACAGGTCTGGCGTGTTACGCCTTCAAAAAGAACTGAAAGTAACTGGGACCTGCAGTGCATTCTGGGATAGTGTGAAGTTCTGGAAAGTTCTCTTAAAGGCACAGTATCCTGTTCTGAGCCACATAATGGCAGCCTATGGGGCTTGTCTGTCCAGGTCCTCCTCTCTATCATTCCAGAGGGTTTTGCTGTTTCAGCAAGGGAAATCTGTACAGGCTGTGCTGTTTTGTGGATTTTTATGGTGGAATTTCTAGTTGAAGTACTGGGCAGTGTAGCCTTTTAGGCTGCATTATCTGTCTTTAAATTCTCTCTTAAGTGTCTGTGCATTTCTGCTTTTTTCGACACTCTAAGAGATTATTTTTGATTGCTCCGGGGTCCTCGCACATGGGCGGGACTATTCACTAGATTATGACTATAACAGAGATACCCCTACTACAGAACTGGAGTTACAGGACAGAAACTACTCCTTACTCGCCATAGCTCTGGAGTAATACTCTGCACCATGTTCCTGCGCTCCGATCACATCACATCCACTGAAGCAAACTCCTGAAACAGAGCGTGTTTCAACAGATCTTGTGCTGACAGCAAGAGGTTGCCGGAGTATAATAGAGAGCAAGTGAGCGAGATAACGAGGCCACCATAGAGTTCTCACAATTGAGCCCAAACAAATCCGAGCACTCATGCATCCGCCTACACCCTGCCGGACAATGGCAGATAGAGAAAGCAGAACGAATAACAAGAAAGTACACCCAGAACCGTCACCTTCAGAATCTCCAATCAAAGCCAGGTCAGACCTGACCAGCACTATGGACATGATCTTAAAAAAGCTAGCAGAAGTCCATGATTTGGCTAAATCGATTAAAAGCAACACATATACTATGCAGCTAGAACTTACGGCGACCTTACAACGCCCAAGCGACGTGGAAGATAGAACCTCCCAATCCTCTAAAATCATAAAGCATCTCCAGAGCACTGCAAACTATCTCAAAAGACAAAACGCCGAATTGGAAGATCGTAACAGAGAGGGAACATGCGTATCTTTGGCGTTCCGGAGAACTCAGAAGGATGCGGGGTCATGTGCAGCCTTCCTTGAAGCCTGGATACCAATGATCACGGGGATTACATTCCAACATGGCCTGGAGCTCGACAGAGCACATAGAATTCCACGTTCAGTGTCCAGGGGAGGAAAAGCCCTCGACCCTTGATCTGCAAGCCACTCTGGTACCAACATGTTGAGGCCATTTTGCAGTTCGCCAGGAAAAACCACCGCGTCACCCGGGAAGAATATTCACCCAAGACTACTGTAAGGAAACCATTGAAACGAGAAAAGGATTCCTTCTTCTGAGGGATAAACTGAAGGCGAAATGTATTACATTTTCCTTTGCAGGTCCATTGAAGTTCAAAATCATCGAAAATGGCAGACCACATCTCTTTTCAAGCCCTCAGGAACGTGCACGCCATCTAGAAGATTCTCCACCACAGAGTATGGACCTGACCAGCAGTTCATCCAACAAGAGGAAAACTGAGATCTAGGACTCTTCTATCCCCTGAACTGCCTGGTCAAGTACTCCACTGGTTTTGTTGACTGTTTTAGCCTATTGGCTTCCTTCTAGCCAGATGGCTTCTATAGTATTTTCTGTTTACAAAATGTTGCCATTGACAAGCCTGCTTCACGGCATTATATGTCCCTGTAGGGGCAGCTTGCTAGAACTCTCTAGGTCTCCCTAGACTCTGTTTTAGAACGCCTCTTTGGGCTCTGTGGTTTGATGGTTATATACTTCCACTACAACTTCACCGTTTGCCAAGTTCGAACCTAGCCAAATCTGTTTTAAAGCGTATGCTAGTTCATGTGCTTGAAATTACCTATGTTCCTTGACAGTACCACACCTAAGCGGTGGGTAGGGAGGGAGGGGAGGTATGAGGGAGCAAGGGAGTGGGAGGGAGGGGTGGGGAGAGTTGGGGGGGTTGAGGATAAATGTATTAATGGTTGTTTCCCTTTTATTTGTTGCTCCTTATTTTTTGCTGACAATACCTCTTCTGTAGCATCACACGAGTCATACACTGCAGGCTCCTATTCAGACATCAAAGTCCACAAATAACTAGTCCCATAATTAGCTGCGGTCACTATGCAGTGGGTGACACTCAAAGGCTTACTTAGTCTTCCCAATTTATAATTACCATTACGACACCCACCCTCCTAGCGATCAAAACCCTCTAGAGGGATCAAACTAAATCCCTATTAGAAAATCTCAACATAGTTTCTCTGAACGTCAAGGGCCTCAACCATCCAGTGAAACGAAGAAAGTTCTTTGACTACTTAGTAAAATCAAAAGGGGACGTCATCCTACTCCCAGAGACTAAGCTATCAGAGGAAGATATGGGTTTTATAAATCTAAACTGGGTTTCACACACTTTATGCTCCTCGACTGTCCACAAGAAAAGAGGGGTGATCACCCTAATCTCAAAGAAATCCAACATCTCCATTACCTCACACACTCATGACGCAGACGGCAGGCAATTAATTACCCACATGTTGAGAGACGAGGACCCCATCCATGTGGTAAATATATATGGTCTTACCTCTGACGACCCAGACTTTGGGGAATCTGTCCTTTAGTGAGAACATACCGCAAGATGAACTCTTGATTGTAGATGGTGACTTCAATCTCCCATTAGACCCCCTTAATAGACCGCCAATCCAAACGCCATCCCGCTCTCATGAGTCGCTCACTCGCATTTGGTCCAAATTTAACCTAAGAGATTCCTGGCGTTTCCAACACCCCGATGGAAGGGACTACACATTTTATTCGGCTCCACATAATTCTTACTCCAGAATTGACTTTATTCTAATCTCTAGCACCTTCACTCATTTTATAGAAGAAACGGACATAGCACCTAAACTAGTTTCTGACCACTCTTGCATTAGTACTAAACTCGTAGACTCTCACTCTATATTACCCCCAAAGCGCTGGTGCTTCAATGAGAAAATACTGACCGATCCTGAGAACAAACGACAAATAGAGAACGCTATCCGGGAGTATATCACAATAAATGCTTCCCCAGATACGAACACCTCCGTCGTTTGGGATGCTCTTAAAGCTACGATTAGGGGCGTCATTATAGGCATTAGAGCGCGGACCAATAACATTTTTTACTCTGAACTTGACACACTTGAAAAAGATATCAAGGCTCCAGAAATCGCCCCTTCAGCTAACCTAGACAGCAAACCCTCTCTGGACCAGCTTATTAAAAAGAAATACGAATATAATACGATTGTGAGTAGACACGCCGGAGTATGGATCAATAAGTTCAAAGCGCTTAAATTGTGTGAGGAGAATATAGCAGGGAAACTGCTTGCGTCCTTCCTCAAACATAGACCGAAACAATTCACCATATCTTCAATTAACGACTCCGCCAATAATATCCACACCAAACAAGACAAAATATTGGTCTCCTTTCAAGCCTTCTATGAGGACCTCTACAAGAACAAGCTGACATACGAGCCGGAAGCATGTACTAAATAATTGGACGCTCTAAACGTCCCTAAGCTCTCAGAAGAGGGCAGTTCTACACTAGGGTCCCCCTTCACAGACAAACCTCTTCCTCTATTAATATCTCTCAAAAGCACAAAGCCCCTGGCCCAGATGGCTTTTCGGCAAGTTTTTACAAGGCGTTTGATAAATCTCTTAGCCCCATACTATTAAAGTTATTCAACTCAATTGCTACCACAGGTAGTGTCTCTGATTCAATGGGTGAAGCCACTATAATCGTTATCCCGAAGGAGGGTAAAGACCCCCTCTTAACAAAAAACTATTGCCCTATCTCACTCATAAAACATGGATTGCAAAATCTATGCAAAAATCTTGGCCAACAGACTCAATACTATTCTCCAGAAACTGATCAGCAACTCTCAAGTCTGCTTTCTTAAATACCGCATGTCCAATGATAACACAAGACTTCTGTGCCGTATCCTAGAGAAAGCTAAAATAACATCCATCCCCTCTGTTGCCATCACCCTAGATGCAGAAAAAGCATTCAACGGGGTGTCTTGGTCCTTCTTAAAACACTGTATGCGAGCTTTCAGCCTGGGGAAGTCCTACACTGACATGGTAATGGCCCTTTACTCTTCTCCATCTGCCCGGATCGCCATAAATGGTACCCTGTCTGACACATTTCGATTAGAGCAGGGCCCAAGGCAGGGCTGCCCCCTCTCGCCAGCATTGTTTCTCCTGGCCCTCGAACCACTCATAACGGATATAAAGCGAAACTAAGACATTGCGGGAGTGAGCTTCGGTGATACACGGGTTAAACTGGCGGCATACATGGATGATATCCTGGTGGTTACAGAGAACCCAGAGACCTCAATTAGGGCTCTCATGTCTACCATAGAGATACTCTACCCACTCTGGGTACAAACTGAACAGGGACAAATCCGAGGTCAAGCCCCTAAACATCCCTGGCACCAGAGACATGCTAGGAAATTCTGGTCTCTCATGGCAGACCGGCTTCATGAAGTACCCAGGTATTGAATTTGGCAGCACCCTTCTCGAGACCCTTCAACACAACGAGCCCATCACGTTAGGAAAAATTAAATTACAACTAGTCGGCTGGTCCCCCGCTTTATAACCTGGTGGGGAAGGGTCGAGACCATTAAAATGATGATCTGCCCCCTAGTGAATTATCTCATTACAATGCTCCCTCTCACCTTGTCCCACGACTTTCACCACAAATTAAACGTGTTACTTTCCAAGTTCCAATGGAAAGGGAAAAAGGCAAGGATTAGTATAAGAAAACCCCGCCTTGATAAATCTTTAGATGGGGTCAATTTAGCGGACTTCAAATTCTACCAGACGGCCTTCCTTGCCAAGCAAGGTTCCTACTGGCTTTCACCCCTGTGTGGCTAGCCGTAGAGAAAGCTCTTTTTAGAAACCTCGCTCCAATGGCTGCCCTAACTGCTAATCCTAGTACGGCCACTTGCTCAAAATCCATCTTCCAGAATACGAAAATCGCCTTGTTGAAAATTGATAAACTCCTACAAAGAAGTAGAAGACATTCTAACTGGGAATCGCAATTGTATAATCGCGTACTACTCTACAAAGGGAAGACGCTACCCAATCAACTATGGATTAAAAAGGGTAACTTCTTCCCGCACCAACTGCTTGGAGACTCTTATCCCCTCTCCTTCAAGGAACTCCCATCCAAATATGACTTAGACTCGATGGAGTTTTACAACTTTTTGAGTATTAAGGCAGCGATCTCTAAAGCAAAATTATCCACAAAACCTCCCTCTCTTCCGAAATATCTAGTTAATCTCAATAAGCTTGGCCACCAGGTCTCCTGGCTTTACAAGCTACTGCGCCCGCAACACTTCAATCTGAATAAACATCTCACACAGTCCTGAGAATCTCACTCCTCTTTACCAATTTCAGATTTGGATCAGTCCAAAACCTGGGAAACGACTACAAGACACAAAATAAGTCCTACACTCTCCCAGACAAAGCTTTGGCTTCTCCATAAAGCCTTCTGGACCCCGGCGCGTCTCTTCTCACACAACATTAGGGAAAATGCAACTTGCTGGAATTGTAACAACAAGGTTGGAGATTTGGAACACCTCTTACTCCAATGTGTATGCATTGTACCCTTTTGGGACCAAATCTTCCCCTTTCTCTCTGTCTTCCCTTTCTCTCCCACCAGGGAGCTATCCACCTTGGTATTTGGGTTTCTAAGAGCCGACTCTCACAAAGATAATGATACTGCCCTACTAGACTTACTCCTCACTGCCGCTGTAAAGACTGTTCTTAATAACTGGAAGGACACTCGCAAAGCCTCTTTTAAATGTTGGTTAAATTGGGTTACTAACCTAAGAGGGGCTGATAACATTTGACTTCAAAACACTCCATGGAGCCCTCCTCACAGACAAATGTGGGACACTCTTGATAACTACTTCAGCGCACACAAACCCCGTGAACTTTCCACCTACTCCTCCGTCTCCAGCTAAACACGACCTTACACGTTCTCTGCCGACCCCAGCTCATCATGCCCCTACACGCTCTCTACGTGCTAAACCAATAAGTCCATCAACTTCAATGAATGTGAACTCCTACAGGTCACTGTACTTGTGTTGATGCTACCTATGCAATGAATACGATTAATGTCATGCAGCTTTTTTCTTTCTGTTTGTTACATGTTTCCATATTGATCTCCTAAGGTCTATTATCGCCCATGCATTTATTTCTACAGTCAGTCGTCGCCATTCTTATTGTACCCATCATTGGTTCCTATGTTTTTCTTATTGTATGTACGTCTTTTGTGTTCTTTTTGGAAACGACCAATAAAAACTTTTTAAATCGAAAACTTAACAAGCATTTGGAATTCGAATTGGTCTCACATTTGCTTGAGTAAGAGGTTTTGGCGTTGTAAATGACGATGTCTTTTTCTCATGTGTTAGGAGTGTATGAATGTGGTGTGCATTGGAATTATGTAGGTTGGAATGGAATTGTTAGTTGTGGAATAGTGTGGCATGCTGTGCAGTGGAATTGTGGCTAGGTATTATGTGGTGTATATAGTGTATTGGGTTTCTGTATGGAGAGAATTGTGTGGAATGGTATTTTGTTTTGTGTCGTGTTATGTAGTGGTGTTTAATTATGTGGAGTGCTGTTAAATTTTGTTGCATGATTTGGTATTGTGTGATGTGGTTTGGATGTATGTGGTAGTTGTGGAATTGTGTTGAGTGGAGTTAAGTAGCATGGTGTGGAATTTTCTAGATTGTAATGATGTGGTATTG
This sequence comes from Lissotriton helveticus, assembly GCF_964261635.1. Classification (NCBI taxonomy): domain Eukaryota; kingdom Metazoa; phylum Chordata; class Amphibia; order Caudata; family Salamandridae; genus Lissotriton; species Lissotriton helveticus. The sequence continues at coordinate 1,740,387,282 of NC_136065.1, forward strand.
AGTGCACTGGGATTATATGGAGTGGGATTGTGTGTTATGGAGTGTCCTTAAATAAATGGTATTGTTTGGAATGGTATGTAGTGGAGTTTAATTGTGTAGTGTGCTGTTGAATTTTGTGGCATGAGGTGGAGTTCTGTGGGTCAGACTGGATTTATGTGGTGTTGTGTAATTTTGTTGAGTTTTATTATGTGGTTTAGTGTGTAATTATGTGGTGTGGAGTTGAATGGTGTGGCATGGAACTGTGTGGATAATTTTGCCTTTTTGGTGATGAAAAAACCCAAACAAATAGGTGGAGCTAAGCTCAAGATTTGTGTCTTAGGGTATTAAAACAAAAAAATCTACTTTCAAACGGTTGAAGACTTTAGACAATCATACAGGGAGAAATGTATCTGTCTGTAATATCCATTACAAAAACTCACTGACTATCATGTCAAATCACAACCGGGTATTCTGTCTGCTTTTTAGGGCTCGGCTGAACGCGCAGAAGCGCGTCTCCGCCGAGAACCCTATTGTGGCCGTGTCTGCTTCCCAGGAGACAATCCTGGCCACGCGCATGGCGATTTGAAACTGGCACGCGCGCTGTGGCCGAGCGCTGTCTCCTGTGAAGCTCGAATCACCACACACGCATGCGCATACACACAGACACAAGCGCCCACGCACGCACGCACATACATACTGACACCCCCCACACATACACACATACACATACACACACATACACATACACAAGTGCACCAAGACTCCCCCCTCCCCTCCCCGCCGCCGTCACCGTCGCACACATACATACACACACGAGCATACACACACGAGTGCACCAAGCCCCCCCAGCCCTTTTGAACTTACCTGGCCAATCTCGGGGGACTCTGCTCTCCGCACGCGGCGCACAACCTCCTGCTGGCGCGGACCCGGGGCGCTCTACCGCTCACAGGAGCCCCGGGCGCGAGACGCATGGACTCTGCCTGCCTCCTTTTCCGGTCCGGACGCGGCCCCGCCTCCGTCACAGGCGACCTTGCCTGACTTCCGTTTTTCCGCTTCTTGTTTTTCACTGCCGTTCATGCCCAGAGCACTAGATAAAGGTAAAAACTTTAAATAGCTAATGTGGCCAGTCAAGGCAAGTGAGCTGCAGCAGTCCATGGCTTGGCTTTTCAGTCAGTAGATCCTCGAGCCACGCTGATCAAGCCACTTCACATCAGGGATGAAGTTAATGTGTTAAACTTGTTTCGAATTTTGGGAAAATATATTTTTTTAAAAATACAGAAAATATCTAACTACATAGGCTCGTTAGGAGCCGTGTTATTATGCCGCAATGAAAGGTTGGTGTAACAAAGACTGTGGGTCTGTATATTCACTGAGCACGATTCTGTCACCTTCATTGGACCCCCGATCACTTACCCAGACTTGGCTGAGTTTACAAATGTCCTATCAAAACATTCTGAACACCTATCTGTACATAAAGGGACACCTGAACTCACTCCGAGCACCTGTACATTCTCTGGTAAGTTAACCATTATCTCGCGGTGACCTCATTGTTCAGGGGAAAGTCTTTTTTGTTGTTGTTGTAACTGTAGACTTGCATAACTTCATTTTTTTTAAATTGCGCAGTAAATCTTGGCGAGTATTTATTTTTCCATGCCTCTGTGACTTTCTGAGAACACAGTAGCTGACCTGCCCTGTTTTCTGGTCTTTACTTGCGGATTTTTCCTGGAATGAAATCTTGTGTTTGGCATGCAGGGCACACGCGGTTCTGACCCGGGAAGAGATTGCGGGCTCATATGCCGAGTTCAGTGCGGTCTTGGAGTGTGTGTGCTAAGTCTCTGCTCGGCTCTCACAGCTGGAGCTTCGGGACTGGCATCCAGTTCATTCTGTTCTAGACTTGCCTTTAATAACATCGAGTTAATCCAAGAAAAACCAATTCTCCGTATTTTACCATCGCTGCCATAGCGACATTGGTTCTGAGGTTGTTTTTTTGCTGCCGCCATGGTTCAGACGGTCGAGCGACTTACCTAGACTAAATCACCTATTTCGTCTCCCTATTCAATTGCCTTGTAAACTTGCAAGTTGCGTTGTCTGATGGACCTCTCTGAGAAAATCAGAAATTAATTTCAGATGGTTTACTATTCTAGTAGATGTATGTGGGAGAGAAACTCTTGAGCAGACCAATAGCCATAGGTATAGAGTGTTCAAATGGTTCATATTTTCTCTCCACGTTTTAGGAAACACATTTGGCCTTGGTGTGGAGGAGTGTGGCTCATTGGTTAGAGCGGCAGACCCTGATGCAGAGTTCTGGCCAGTAACAATGCTAATAGCTCTAACTTTTGCAATGCCGAGACCGTTGCATTGTAAATGCTTGTTCTTCATGTAAATATGCCTATTGCTCTGCATAAATGCAATACGCTTACAAATGCTATAGGTCTTGCATTTTTTTTAGTTTGAGCTATTGGCTTTGTAAATGTTAATGTCTTTTACCCTTATATTATGGAGTGGATGCATGTATTTTGAGTAGAATTGTGTGTGGGACTGGAATTATTAGTTGTGGAATTGTGGCATGTAAATGTAAATGTAGTTGAGCTTATATAGCGCACAGCTACCCGCAGTGGGTGTCCCGGCGCTTGCTTAGGGAACCCTTCCTGGTATTCCCCTGTGAGATAGCAGGGTATCCACAAGGTGAAAGTCAGGCATCCCGCCACGAGGGGCCGTTGTGGAGATTAAGCAAGCTATTGCCCAGAGTCGCAGAGTGTGAACCCGTGAGTCGAGGAGGCACCTGTGTAATGTGGAATGAATTTGTGTAGTGTACATATGTGGCATAAAAGGCACCATAGACTGTGACCCTTTGATCTTATTTTCATGGATCTTGCACCCTTTATATCACCAATTTCCAGAGAACAAAAAAACAGATGAATGTTAGTAGCAGTGACTGTTGCATTACATTTAAGTTGTACACTTTTTTCCTCCCTTAGAAAACAGTTTGCGGGACTCATTTGTTTTTTGTGAACGGAGGAGACTGCTAATAAACCTAATGTGATGTAATAAAAAGCCCTACACCACAAATGATACTGCTTAATAATATATTTCCGGCGAGCTCCTGTGCACACACACGCACTCTGTGAAGGGATGCGTCTGATGTTCTGAACCGGTTCCATGCTGATGATGGAACCGCTCCGTCATCAGCCGCGGTGGCGCTGTGCTGATGACTGAGCGGTTCCGTCATGGCCCGCCCGACGCTCCTGCGCGGCGTTGATTTCGCGCCTGCGTGGCGAGTTCTATTAAGCAGGCGGGGCCATGACGGAACCGCTCCGTCATGAGCACAGCTCAACCGCGGCTGGTGACAGAGCGGTTCCGTCACCAGCATGCGCCCGCCACGCGGCCCTCCCCGCCCCCTTAGCGCTGCGGCGGAATAGCTGCCACAGCGATGTGGTTAACAACTGCTGTCTGCAGAAGGCAACTGCGCCATTTACTACCATGCAAGAGGCAATTACTGAAAGTGAACAAAATGATTTTGGTATGCAGGACAAAATACCTTTTGACAAAAACCTGTATCTGTCCAAGTGCTTAATTAGTATAAATAAATACATACATGAATAAATAAAATGCCGTTTGCCCAAATAGTGCATAGTAAGGCCGTATCACTCTCAGTACTGGTGCCATCCTCCCTTTTGAGGCTATAAATCAAACATCTGGATATGTATACTACTTCTCATTTAGATGACACTTCAAGTAGGGATAGTCAATATTTTCACTTTCTATCTCCATCTAAGGGTGCAAGATGTAACAGAATCCCTAAAAGCTGTTGCATCGGGTATGTCTCAAAGAGCAATACATCAGCTGTGCCAATGCATAAAAAAATATACTGCAGGAGATTTCCTTTATTTATTTGTTGCACTCTATACTATTTCTATATACCATTTTAAGATAAGAGACCGAAGCCAGATCAGGCAGGCAGTTGCCTGAATCAGAGAGTGGAAGTCTCACCACTAACGTGCTGCCGCCATGAGCGAAGTGCCCCAGACAGGCACCACTGCTACTGGGAATGGGGCAGGCATGCACTACTCCTGTGGTACAGGATGCAATTGTACGTAAGGAATGGCTGCCAAATGAAGGGTTCCCAGCTTGTTTAATCCTCCTTTTGGTAGGTCTCGCCTGAGCCAGTGCATTTGTTGCTCTGCGAGACATTTAGTATGTGGGCTTTTTAAAGTCCTACCAAAAGCTGGCTGGCCTAGAGCGTGTGATTACGCACACAATGACGAGCAGAGGTGCTATCTGGCTTTCCTCTCTCGTCATGATGCGTGCACATTGCACACCACTCGCCAGCCTGCTTTCACTTTTGCCTCTCAGTCTTGCCTGCTCGAGCTTTAATGCTCCTCCCCCTGCCCCACCACATAGCACGTCTCGCGGCCGCGCATCTTTTTGTTGCTTGTTATTTAACCGATGGTCATGTCCTGTTGGAGCAACACTTGAGGCATTCATCACTTACACATGAGGCGCCCATGTTATTATCGCCTACTTAACAGCTATTGTTTCTGCTCAATAATAAACAGTATCCACTTTTCACCCTATTAACGAGGAACAAAGGCTGTGCACGAAATGGAAAACATTGGTATCAGACAAAAGGAAACATTGCGCAGTCTCCGTACCCGGGTCATTTCGCTCCGTAACGGAGACAATTTGAACTCTGGAGAGCTACTCCGGTCTGAAATTCAAACCGCGGGGCCAGTGACAGGGCATGGCATCACTCACTGTCAGCCCCTGGGCCGCGAATAGTTGCCTACGCGCCAGTGTGCGAGTGCACATGTCTGGACCCCTCCTGCAGTCAGGCATGGCTAAAGGCTGCTTGGGAAATCCTGAGCAGACCTGTACTCCTCGCGCCCTCGAGGTCACCGCTGGGCCTATCTTAACATGCTGGCGAACGCAAGCAAGTTCGCATAACAAGATGTAAACTTGCTGTGGGGATGTAACCTCTTGAGCTCAGGTCAAAGTTCTGTATAAATTACACAATGAAGGTAAATGTGTGGTTTTTTTCCCATTGCAGTGGGCAATGTTATTGGCGTGTTAGCGGTCTGCAGAGGGTGACATTTAATAAAACATGAGCACACTGTAAAACTTCGGGCACAGAATATTTATACTAGGAAACAGCGCTCAGCCTAAAGTCATACACGTTAAACGCTTCTCTCCATTTCATAGGCTTCATAAGAGGCGCGTGTTTCAGTAATGACACCTCCAGAGAATGAGTGTGACTCTGAAGTCACAAAAGACTTCTTACACCTCTGCCATTCGGAACAACCCCGCTCGCCGCTGCAGCTAGTACTGAGGAGCCAAGCTGCAAAAGTGCGCGCGACGCCATCTCACTTTCACCCAAGCTTCCTGGTGATCGGATGTTCCCTCAGAGGCTGGCTCCAGCGTCTTATCCCCTTTCAATGTTACACCGAGACACATAGTCCAGCCGCAGGTCTCGCCTTTCCCCTGAAGCTTGATGACTCCGGGCCTTGGTTCCGAGAGGTCAGCTACACATGCCCGCCAGGCTGTTATCGTTTCATGCCCTGATTTCTCACCAACGAAAGCATTTTACTCCACTAGGTCCGGTTTATAGGGGAGACTACAGTTTTTTTTAAGCCGAAAACTACACTATTTTAGCTGTCTCCCGCCTGAAATTACATCTGTTTCAATAGTTCATGGGGGAAATACATTCTCCCGATGTTTGTTTCACAATCTTCCACTTCTCCGTTCTAAATTGTTGGCGTGTATGCTTTGAGCAGGGTCAGAAAGGCTCAAGCCAGGCTACATTAGTTCATTGCTGATGAGTTAAATACATCACTTTCAATCTCTGTGCTGGTGTTCACAGGTTTCCGTAAGGTCGAATCCAATATTTTCTCGTTAGTTCTGATTTGGCAAGTAGGGGGAAGCCTGCACCAAGGTGTGCTCCTCTGAAACAGGCATTTGACATCTATGCCCTGTTTAGGGAAGCGTTGGAGCCTCCTTTGAAGTGACCAGAGTTCAGGGAATGTTAAAGCTGGAAGACTGCAGACAAAACATATTATCATGTTTATTTATTGCGTATAAAATTATTCGACGTTTCTAAGGACCATGCTACGTCACCGCCCTATTGCCTAGGTTACATGAATTACAAACCGAAGTACAACCGGGATCTGACAGAATAAACTGCTTTTATGCAGGGCATTTACATTTCAAATGCCACATGTTCTCAACAAATCTACAAATCAATAAAAATTAGTGCCTGGCACGTCATGAAGTAGTACAACTTCAAAGAAAGCAAACCATGACCGCGGATTATGTTTTGCAAAGCAGAGTAAAAAAGAAAGTTGAACAATTCCCTCAGATAACACTTGTTTGCATATAAAGGGATTATCTCCGGCCTCATTGCCCAACAAAGCCTTGGCTGCTTCACTGAGCTGCGAAGAGATGCCCTCGAAGTCGGAGGAATGTGGCAGTGAAATGCTGATGCGAGGTGACCATTGACTGAGGTCAGCTTTGTCCCATGCCGAGATCACTCACTTTTAAATTATTAGCCGCCTAGCCCTGGGTTTCTGGTAAGAAATGATAACGGTCGCCTACAAGTGAGTCTCACATTTCGCCGTCTATAAAAATGCAAATACCAAGTAATTCTGTAACCTTTATTTATTAACACAAGTACACTCAAACTCCAATTGCAGAATCTATCAGCGTTCTTTTATAAGTGCACAATACCCTTAGCTCTGAATGCAAGTCACCACAGTAGTTTTTTAATTGCTCTCTGTAGAACTGGGATTTCTGGTTAGCTAAGGCGTACGCCAAAGCCAGGTAGAAACCACCATTCTAGTCAGGGCAAGGGAGTCGCACGCCAAGATAACCTCTGCTCACCCCCTTGGTAGCTTGGCACGAGCAGACAGGCTTATCCTGGAGGCAATGTGTAAAGCATTTGCGCACGCACACAACAGCAACAACATCTTAGGCACATCACAAAAGGAACTCCACACAAGGTTATATAAGAATAACTTCTGTATTGTCAAAACACATCAGATAGAAATCACACATGTATATTGTGCCAACTGGCACGGGCAATATTCACAAGGGATTATGTACAAGACAGGGCCACCTGGACCACTGTCCGGAATCAGCACTTTTAGAACTAGAGATACTGTTAGAAATAGCACTTTGTAGAACTTAGAATAAGTGTAGCACAAAAGAACAATTATAGGTCACAACCAGTAACTACTGGTAAAGGTAGGTACACACTACGCAATACTAATAACCATAGGCCTAGATCACGCATGGACACATAACCTCTCTAGTATAAACTCTACTAGGCAAAACACAACCACCTAAGAATAAAATACACTTAGGGGCATAAGCAAGAACACATTACACATGATACATCACAACATTCAGAGGTGTAGGGAAGGAAAACACATGATGCATAAACATACATTCAACGGTGTAAGAACAAGGAAAAACACATGATGCATAAAACATTGAGGTGTAAGAACAAGGAAAAACACATGATGCATAAAAACATTCAGGGGTGCCAGAACACAACTCAATAGTGCAAAAACAAATGATGCCTAAAAACATTCAGAGGTGCAGGAAAAACAACACAATTGCACAAAAATTACATAAGCCACCACCTGTGGCAGTCCCTAGGCCAACTGGCCTTGTTCGGGCTAGGACGCCCTGTGTCCCAATGTCAGGGGCCTAAATGTGGCAGCTGCCCACTAAGTGCTGGGCAGCTGTAGCAATAATGAGGGGGCCAACGTGGGAGCCTCACAGGCTCTGAACAAAGGACGGGGCCCCAGGGGCCTCTCGTGGCTCAAACACAATGTGGGCTGCCCAGGCGTTGGAGTCCCCCCTCTGGGGACTCGGGAGGAATGTGCCCGGGATGTTTTGAGGAGCCTCAAGGGCTCTGAAACTGCTAAATGCCCCCTAGAGCCCTCGTGGCTCTAAACAACTGTGGGGCCATGGAGCCGCTCATGGCTCTAACTACAAATGCCCCTTGAGCCTCGAAAGCTCTGAAGAAAAATGCGGCGTCGTTGGAGCCCCCCTCTCTGCGGGCTCAAGATCACGGAAATGGCCCCGGAGCCTCTCTGGGCTCTTAAAACAAATGGGCCGGGCTGAGCCTCTCTGGCTCGAGAATGCCCACTGCCCCCAAGAGCCTCTGAGGCTCGTAAATCAATATCGGCCGGATGGAGCCTCTCCGGGCTCCAGTAACGCAGTGCCCCCGGAGGTCGCTTTGCTGGGAGGGGAAGGGCGGACACCGGCAATGAGTCCCGACGCCCCCTTCTCCTCTAAACCACCCGCACTCACTGGCTCACTGCTCTGGTCGCGCTGGGCTGTGGAGGCGGGGTAGGCTTCCGGCTTTGCTTTTTGAGCCTCTCTGGCTCCCACTCACGTCGGACTCCTCTGCAAGCGGGCCGTGGCTCTGCCTGTACACAGGGCTCTTCACTCGCGCCCGACCACGCTGGTCTCTCGGCTCCGCTTCTTCCTGCTTCCACCGGAGCACTTCCAGGTTGCCCCTACACCCCGCCCACGTCGGCCACCGGCTGCCTGACTTCCTAGATGGCTGCACAGGCCGCGGCGGTTTCTCCTCAGGGCAAAACGAGGGCGTAAAACATATGTTACGGCCTTGATGAATCCAGTGCTCTCAAGCGCTAGGGGCCCAGGAACAGCGCTCCCAAGCGCTACAGCAATAATACGCTCCCTAGCGCTAGAACCATAAAATAAAACGCTCATAGCGCTATATGTGAAAATAAAGCGCTTCTAAGCGCTATGAACAAAATAAGGCGCGCTAGGGGTGAAAGAAAAGCGCTCTCAGCGCTAGTGCAAAGAACAAGCACTCCCAGGCGCTTAGAGAAGGAATCCAGGGCCCCCAGGCGCTAGAGGAGCCAACAATCCAGCAAAGTGCTTCAGGGGTCATGGGGCTGCAGTAATCCAGGGGCTGGGCAGGGCCCAGGGACGCAAGCCTTCCCCTGGGCCCCAGCAGCAACATGCCCCTGGTAGGATTGAAGTTGGGAACAAGAACATTTTGTAAGGGGACACAGTCCCTTTTTATACAGCAAAAACCTTTGTCTAAAGGTGCAAGGTGGGGGGAAAACCAGGCGCAGCTGGTTTGGGAGCACCCTGGATGTGCTCAGCCCTTCATTATATTCACTGGCAGGACAGGGTCATCAGTCGCACCACAGGGGGCGGAGCCAGCATTGTGGCAGGCAGGCACAGCCCTATTCACTCCCAGGTGCTATCACCTCCCACCACTCTAGTTGCAGATGCAGTCATTCAACCAAGGGCTGACTGACAACCTCCTGGGGGCTCCCCAGCCCCTGTCACCCTCAAACCAGACAGTCAATCCACAAGCAGGCCCAGGCACCCTCCTGGAGCCAGGCTCCAGCCAATCACGTGCCAGCAGACTCACTACACACGCACACCCATGTCTAGAAGTGGCACTTCCACACTAGACTCATTCATGCCACATACATCATTACGCAGCATTCAATCTCACAAGTTCGCACATACCAAACTCGACCCTGCACTCCCCACACATCAGGAACTACCTGGTTCACACATATTCCCCATGCATTCCTATGGGAGGGCAGGTCGCTCACCACACATACACAGAGAGCTCACGCACTTTACACTGTACCACAGTGAAAGTGTGCAAAGGCCTAAAATCACCAACACCAGGTTCCAGAAACAGGCTAGGAAAAAGCTAAAAGTTTCGGGGTGAACCTGCCAAAAAGGGCCAGGTCCAACACTCTCTCAATACCACGAATTTTACAATATTTAGAATCAAAAGATTTAAATTCTGTGTTTGAAGATAAATATATAATGTACTCTAGATGGAAGTCAATGTCAGTTATTTTTAAATAAATGAGCACTGCATTCTAAATACAAGTACAAGTACAGTGGCACCGCTTTTTAAATGAACTTGGAAATGAGTAAATTCAAGTCACTTTGCAGTTTCTTAAAAGTCAACACAGTGCAGTAAATGTATCTTGTTTCCTAATTAACCAAAGTGGATGCAGTTCCAACTCAACTATGCGGACCATTTTACCGTTACACTTGTTTCTGTTCTGGAAGTTAAAAAAAAAAAGTAAACCTGGGCTCTGCTCTTACTTACCTCTGTGGATGTCTTTTCATCTCTTCCCTCCCTGCCTCGAGGAGGTCACGTCACGTGCAGTGCCCATTCTGAACAGCACCCCGAGCGCTCGAGGCCACAGCTCTTGTACAAGCATTTGCAATGCAATAGGTCTCGCATTTACGCGAGTTTGAGCTATTGACATTGCAAATAACAGTGCCTTTTTATTTGGGTGTACCAATAGCTTAAACAAAGAATACCTGGTTCATGTATTTCGCCGCTATTTATTTTGTGCGGGAAAAGAAACAACGACCATAAGGTTCATATGTTTAGTGTATACAATTTACATTTTTTTGACGCATATAGAAAGTACACGTTCATTTCTTGTCTGAGAATCAATACACCTAACATCCACCCAGAGCATATTTTGATCAAGTGAAAAATAAATTAATAATGCAATGTGACAATTTTATGCAGTGTGACAATTTTACACAAACAATATACAAAATTCAACCAATTATTCCAAAAAATTACACCAGCAGGACATTTCCATAAACCAAAGAACTCCATTAACCTGACACTAGGTAATTATCACGGAGCTACTTTAGGCTACATGGACAATTCTTCTTAGCCCCTACCGGGTGCATAAACCATTGTACACCCTAATTCTGAATGCCCTATGTGGCAGATATATTGAAAGGGCCAACGCGTTTCTAATCCCTGCGTTGACTCGCGGGATTATCATCAGGGCACTGGGGCACGGTGTAACCTAGAAAGTGAAATTAAATGAACTAATTAAAATCTAGACCCAACTCCTCTTCCCCATCTTTTTTGTTTTATTCTGAAGTGAGAAAGTTATGTACCTGAGGTTCTCTAAATCGCTTCACGGAGATGAAAATGGCTTTTACCTCTTCCAGGCAGGATCTAAAACTGTCCAGGACATGCCTGTTAAGTTACAGGACACTGTATATTGTGTAATTTTAAGTAACTGTTTTAAATGTTAGCATAAAACACTTACGTTTTAGATAAACAGATAGGAGGACGCCAAAGGCACTCTGTTACTTATGTAGCTAATGTGGCTTCCAGCTACTTAGTTCGTACTTCACCAATTAGTTTTTTTTCGATCTGCCATAAACAAACAATGCACCCCCAGTTACACAACTCTCTAATGCTGTATGGTTAAAGTAATCCGAACGCATTAGACCAAAGAATACACTTACTGTTAGGTTTTCACAAGCGTGTTCAGGCGTATTTAGAAGACTTGCAATCACCGCCGTTGATCTGTGCGCAATGGATAACCCCAGACAAGAAAAGAAAAGAAACGGAACAGAGAGAAGCAATCGTTATTTCTCTCTGCCGCGTGCAATGTTAAAACATCCTCGCAATGATTACTGAAAGCCAGGATTGTTCTAAGATCCACTTAATTCTTTTCCGAAGCGGTATTCAATTCCAATAGAGCTCCATCGTGACGATTTAGGAGTCTGCCACCACACTAAACGTTGCTAATATGAGGCCACAGGCCGGAAGTTGGCATGTTTTCTTTGGTGATGTATTGTGGGGCATATGGTTTTACAAAACACGATGCTTGACGCTCAAATTGCTACGTACAGTGAGTTTCTTTCCTTATCACATCAGTGTAACATTTAACATTTTACACAAGTCTTAAAGATTGCACTACACGCTGCAAATATCATTTAATAAATGTATTTAATTGCATGGCCTCCCTTTAAATCATTCCCAGAAAAGCAACGTTTTTTAAAGGACACTGACAAAAGGTAATCAGAAGCTGAAAGTGGGCTGTAAGCCCCCTGACTGAGACTAGCATGTCGAGAGCTGGTGTTTGCGCTGCCTAGACTCGACATAAAAAGCGTTGACATGGCCAGTTTTTAAATTTTTTATTTTCTACCAAACATGCTGCACAGCAGCTTGCCTGCTGTACAACATAGTTACAAAACCATTGTCGTAGCCAAATAGCTCTGTTATTTGGCTTTGTCTATTTTCCTTTTTTTTAAGCTATACTGTGCAACTGTCGGTTAGTATGGATGAAAGTAAAAATGGGGGGGAAAGCACTATGCTTACTGCTATACTAATAACAAAAACACTGACCAAGACAATAGATCTCGCAGAGGCAAGACTTATTACACTGATTCCTTTGTATTGGTGTTACATTGGTCTTGGACTCTCTTTGGGCATTCTAAAACAGAAAGTACCTGCTTAGAGTTGGTTGACTTTTCTGCCTATTCAAGGGCGGTTTACTCATTCCGAATTAAAATTGGGCAGGCCTTCAATCTTAAAACAGGTTTATATGAATAATATTGCATCTGCTCTTCGTAGTCTGTTATATTTTTTAATTCAGGCACACTTTTCAATAAGCTAGTATTCAGTATTGCTATAACACCTTGACACAAACGAAACCTTTTCAATAAAGTTGGTGAGAAGCATCACTAGTTAAGAATAGCTGAACAACAAGAGAAATGCGTATCTGACATTTTTAACAGGAAAGAGACAACTTATTAAGAAACCCTTTTATGTAATGTGAATGTTTAGTAATGTGCTCTGCATTGTATTGCTGCTCATAACTATTGAATTACAATTCAGCCCTCACATCTGTTTCGGTGAAAACGTACACACTGTTCCAGGTCCTGAAAGTTGAAGGCTCTCATGAGAAATTACAGTACTTCACACTTAGCTTAGGCAGACTATTTCTTGGCAGTGTGCTCTTTCGAGGTCCTTTAAGGACACAGTAGTTTAAGAACCATACAGAAGTTGGAATTTTGCCTTCTGAATAACATTCAACACTTGATAAATTCACTACGATGATAATTCTGTTGTTTACCTCAGATCATTCTATTTAATAGCAACGTTGTCAGCTTGGTTTTACCAACTATGCTACGATTACCTACTTTTATAGTGAAAAGTGAAACAAAATCATTCATCCTCCTGAAGTGATGTTTGCGTTCAATGCAGAGGTTTACCTTTCAAGGACCTGGTAATTGTATGGCTGATTGGTTCATTTTATCCTGAACTACGATGTGTTTCTTTTGGGTTTGTACACAGTGAGGAACACTTTACACTTAGCAAGTATGTACATTTGGAGCCTAACAGATTTATGGACTCTACAGACTTTATTTTCTAACTTTGGCATCAAGAGATTCTGAGATGGAAATGATCTTGATGCATTTGTTAATTTCGTATCAATTCCTCTGCAATCAGTGCCTGTCCGAAGGCACCAGTACAAATAGGTCCCTTCATCTCTTATCAAATCAATTGTGATGCATTTTAGTTTGACTTTCATAAATCATTTTCCATACGGAAGGTCACAAATTGACTGGATATGTTTTTATTATTGATTGCCTAAAAAGTGCAATATACTCTAACACACTTGTTTTACTAATTGATTTATTTGAGGTTAAGCTGGTATTTTGTCCGCACACATTTGCCCCTCGCCTTCCACCTCCCCCAGCAGTAAGACAAACCAGCCCTGCCATAATAGCTTTCACTTGTGGTCTTTCAGTGATTGCGCAAAATGTTTTTTGTATTTAAAAAAAAAATGAACCGCATTCTGTCTTGAACTGATACCATATGCAATTCCGTTTTTAAAACATTTATTTATTTTCAGGGTGTCTGCACTGAAGCTGGTATGTATGCATTGAGAGAGAGGAGAGTGCACGTGACGCAAGAAGATTTCGAGATGGCTGTAGCCAAGGTAATTCACATCATAATGCTCCGTGTGGGATTTGAAATGTTAATCTAGATTCTACATTGACCCTTTGTTAATGTATGGATGGAGATAGTTTTGTCTGGCCTCTAGACGATCTGCAGAGAGAATAGCAAAAGCTTATTCTTCCTCAGCCATTGGTTGTAACTCCATATAGTGTATAGAGTCTTATGATCTTTACCAGTATACATTCCGGTCAAAAGCAACAGTTCTACAAGTTCACTAAAGGAGGGGCGCAATGGCATATTAACCTACATTATGCACGTTTAGCTAGATGGAACTTGCTGCTCATCAATTGATTTTTGTACCTCCTCCACCTTGTTACATGCATCTATATCTGCCCCGGTCCATTCTGCTCTTCTTTGCACCGTCTCCATCTCACCTACCCCATGTTCAGGATGAATGACTGTCTAATCCTCTATTTTAGAGGCCATCAGACGTGAGCAGGAATCATGCTAATTAACTAGTTACCTTGTTTAATGCTCTTTCTGGTAGATACTCCTATCTAACTTCAGATGCGTCACCTTTTTTGAATATTCCCTTGCATCAAACTGAATTGGTAAATCTTTAGTAGTATCCCTGGGCACATGTAGGCAGCGTCATGTGACCTAGCCCTGACGTTGGTCTGCTCTGTGTCACCCATGCATACTGAAGTCAGTTGCTTTCTAAACCATCTGCATCCCCAGATGCAAAGCCCACCAGCAAATTGACTGTGACCATTGTGCAGATCTCTAGACTTTGGAACCTTTTAGATGTAAAAATAATCTAGTTCACAGAACGTGGAGACAGGGGGGTTGAAGCATAATCTGCAGTTAGATATATCTACCAAAAAGAGCATTACAGAAGGTAAGTAATTTGACTTATAACTGCAGATACCTCCCCTTTTAAATAAATACCAAAGCAGTATGTCCAGGTAGTGGGTATGTGAACTGATTCAAACCAAAAAGTCCTGCAGGACAGAGAGGACAACTGCCCAAATGTACCCGGCTATCTAGACAGTAGTGCATTCCGAACGCGTAGAGTGATGCCCATGCAGTAGCCTGGCAAATATCCATAACAGGCACTATGTATGCCAACGCTATTGAAAGCTTCTACCATAGCCACTGAGAGGCGAAACTGCTGGCATAGCCGACAGGCCCACAGGGTGCACTGTGGTCTGACTGTCCTTGAAGAGCTCCAGGACTGAGCCTGCCTTCTCGCCAAAAGGGCAAGAGCCATCAAAGGCATGTCCTTCAAAGTGGACTGGGCATCCCCATAGCAGCCGAATGGTGTCATCCAGGTGTGTTGCTTGAGGGCCAAACAGGTGTTTATTACCCAACCACTGGAATCTGTAGTGTCCTACCAACAGCGAATCATAAACTTAGCTGCATTGCAACCATCTTGAATGGCTTGCGCAAGGTTGGAGGACCAGAGCCACAAAGGTTGCGGTGTAGTTACCCAACAGGCATTAACTGATCGAAATGCTCAACTGGTGGATGCGATCATGCACTTTTCAAACGATTCAATACACTTATATTCTCTACACAGTGGTGTGGTAGGAAAGGCATTGGGATTTATTCGACATGTAGATGCCTGTACGACCAAACTTTCCGGTGCCTAGCGCTGCGTCAGGAAGGCTTGGTCGCCGCAAACTGGACAATGATGTTTTCCTATCTGCCTATTGACAGGAAGGCCGAACAAAGCTTTGCACAAAACCCAAGAAGAGGGTCTGCGAGGGTTTCATTAAATGGCAGAAGAGGTTCTGCTGCAGTTTGCCCTGGCTGAAGCACCTCAGTGAGGAAATTTGTTTTCACGTCCATAGTGGGCAACTGAAGGTCACGAGGATCAGCTTCCCTTTGCAACTCCATTGCAAAAAATGCAATGTCCTCTTTGGTTGGCTCTGATCGAGAAACAAGCCCAGTGTCCGGCAAAGTATCCACTCCGCTGGCATCTTCAAGATCCTGATACCAGTTGTCACTGGGATAGTGGTGTGATAATTCACCCCCTGCATAATAAAAATCAGTCCGTTCCAAACAAATTTGACTTGATCCCTTCCATGAGGTAGGAGCAGTGTATCGGCGTTAGAAGGATTGCCCAAGGGCTGTGGCCCAGTTGGTCAGGGTTGAGGGCGAAACACGCCTACTTTGAGTTCAAAAGCACTAAAGGAAGCACTTCATCTGGCATTGATGCACCACAGTGTGGCATGGATTGGTGTGCCAAAGTCTGATTCAGCACCAAACTATGGTGCAGCACACACAGCTGGTCTAGAGGATCCAGCTTCCACCGCAGGCGATGCGCCAGCAGGATTCCAGGTGGATGTCCTCACAGTTCCTTGGGGCCCAAAGGCACGGTAGTGGGAGCCTCTGGCAAGCCAGTGAGCCACAGCATGGCATCACAGATTTCTTTGATTATCTGCAGCATTGTAACCCGCTCTGGAAATTCAGAGTGCCTCTGGAGAAGGGTAGGAATCGAATCCAAAGAGTAATGACTTCGGGAGAAAGTCCAGGAAACACTTTGACACCCTTGTGCTTGAGTACAAGAGTGGTAGGAAGAAGCAGAGATTTTAAATGTGTGTTCTTGGGCTGATCCAAAGACTTTGAAAGTGATCATCTGTTGAGGGAACGACTTCGAGGATGGGACCTTCCCTTCACCTAGTCACAGTGTGGAGGTTGTTTTTGAGGCGGTGATTTTTCACTTTTACACTAGTATTGAAGAAGAAATTGAGAAAATAGCCTGGTCAAGGGATAGCTCCGGATCGGTGTCTGATGCCACAGAAAGAAACGTACTGATGTCATCACACATGGGTGGTACTACTATGCTGCTCTGCTTGTCACTTCTGGAGCGGGATGACATCAGCACAGAGAAGCACGATGCCACCAACTGACTCGCAGGGAGACTGCTAAAGTTTTTCCGGATCTCGTCTGACACCAACCGAAATATTAAGTAGGTGATCGAAGGGGGATCGGGGGGGGGGGGGGGTTGATTATTAATTAGGTGAGGTATCAGCGGCTAGAGGTGTCTATCAGAAATATGGCTCTAACACACACAATCACAAATACACTTAGTGTATCCAAAGGGATCAATGTATTCTCCTAGTTGCACTACAGGTTACAGTTAAATTAAGATTTAGCAGTATTTTAAAAAAAAAATGAGTTGTGTAGAGATTTGCATATTGTACAATGCACCCACAAATGTACCATTTTCAGAAATGTTAAAAATAAATTCCATACACAGCAGTCTTTACATTGGAGTTTTTGAAACCAGTCTGTTTCACTGTAGTTTTAAGGTAAAATAATTATTGGTTTGTGTTATGGATACAGAACAATATTTGGCCTGTCAGGGCAAATAATCCCCACTTTTGTAATCGTCATCGCGTTTATGGAACTTTATCCTGTAAAAGCATGGACAGAACTAGATTAAGATTTATTTTCAATTTAAAAAAAAAAAAATCGTATCATTCTTTTTATTAACATTTCAAAATATAAAACATTGTAGGTCACAGTATTGTAGCATATGCGATTTAGAAACCAGGACGCATTCTTTATATAGGCATTTTCATCAAGGGTATTAATGCGGTGCATCTTGTTGCCTCGGTCTGTACATTTCTCTGTTGTCCCCTTCCAGTTCGGTTCATTTATGTTCACATTTGAGCAAGCACATACTTTGGAGGCAGGGAGTGCATAAATAATATGGCTACAAGAGATACTTTCTTAACATCTTTGGTTAAACCGTTACAAGTAGGCCACATAAAAAGGTTTCTTATTCAGCACATAACTTATTCTCAAGTTGAAGAGATTCTATTTCTCTACCAAGCTTATTTTCTTGGACTTGTCTTAGTCTTATTTTTTGGAGATATCTTCTTGCATTGCCAATTTGTCTTGTACTTCAGTTAATCACTTGTTTGATGAAAGTTCAGTTAAATGTCTAGAAACTACCCACAGGGCATGTTCTCATAAACAGTGCGTTTGATTAATAGTATTCTTTCCAGAGTATATATACCTATATTTATGCTCAAAACCAAAGTTTATTAAATATATTCACTGCATGCTAGAATTCATTGAAAGGTTTCTGTAATGGCTCATCACCATCCAAGAAAACTAAATTGATACTTTTTCTCAATGAACTTCTATAAAGTGTTCAAAACATGCACCCTTGATTTCTGATTGAAAGCATCTTTGTATTTAAAGACCTTTTCCTAGGCTAGACTTTCACAGGTCAGAGTAAATTTGGAGGTTCTCATACTCCTTTTCTTGAACTGCTTCCCATTGTTGGCATAGAGCCCTCAAATCCATTTTTTTAAACAGTAATGTTAATACAAACTCATTTAACGTTGCCTCAGCTTAAGTGTTAGTTTTCAAATGCAATTCTTCTGTAAAGACGGTGTCACCTGAGCTGTGCTCTTCAGCTTAATTTTTTTTATTACAACTGATGTCCTTTGGTGTTACTGCAGAATTAAGTCCACGCACACCTAGCTCCAGGATGTACAAATGTTTCTTTCTTTCCATTTTTTTGTGGGTAGGCAGATGAGGGTCTAAGTTCTAGGCCTCTGACACTGCTGTCGTTCAAACCACTTTCTGGTGTAAGGTCATGAAAACATTGTGGCCCAACCCCACACAGTGTAATTTTCTGCCTCTGCATCACTCTACAAGGGCGCCCAAACAATGGCTGAGGACCATGGGGAAGTATACTCTGAAAAAACAAGGGTCCTTAGCTTATCAAAATCAGTAAGAACTCAATAATATAGGCCATAATAGGAGACTATATTTGCCTCTGCCCAGCCGGGCAGGGTATTTATTTCAAAAGATAGGAACGTGGTATCTGGTTTAGAAGGCACAATCCTGTACCAAACTTTGAGACAAACAAACATATAAGAGAGAAGGTTACACAGGCAAATTTGAGCACATTCACTGTCCTCACAAGCAGCAGACGGATTGGACATTGTATCCAAGTCTACAGACTCCCAATCTAACGGAGCCTCCGGCTTCTCGAGATAAATATCCGAAGAACCGGTTTGAACCTTGGCTATCCCCACTATTTTGATGCAAAGGAATCCCCGAGAAGTAATCCGGCCCTCAGAGCAGATTCATTCCGCCTGAACACCGACTACTTGCAAATAGCTTAAAGGTCTCTTAAAAACAACCACCCCGCCTCTACCATCAGTGCAGATGGCAAGACGTGTCCCTCGGTCTCAATTGAATTAATCCAAATCGGGGTGGATTCAAAAACAATCCAGGCAGGCAAATGCTGTCATAATCTTAGTCCTGAGGATGAACCCAACCTATTAGAGCAAAAGGGATCGAAACGTCGACTGTTGCAAACACTTTCACAGCTTAGCTATTATGTTTTAACTTGCTGCGTTTAGTGTTTTTTTTTCTTCTTTTTTTTTCAAAAACCTTTATTGTACCTTTCAAGTTACACCTCTATAGGCTAGAAACCCATCCGGGCTGACCGCCAGCACAGTACAGTAGCATTGTCAGCATGCAGTAATAACCAATGCGAATCTTATTGTCTTTTTTCCACAGTACATTATCACCGCCTCAGAGAAAGGTACAGCTATTCCATTATTCAGTCACAGTGTGGTTTTTGGTTTTTCCTTTTTTGCAAAAACAAGAACATAACAAGAAAACCATAAAGAAGCACATTATATTCGTACAATATTGGTACTTGGGTTCCACGACCACTTAGGGACGATCCCCCCTTGTACTTATTCCCTGTCTTGAACCTCCACCCATCCCCTAGACCTAATATCAGGTGTGTGCTGGACCTCCCAGGTATCTTCCCCATGGTGACGCCACCACTCTGACGCCCAGGACAAGTCCGGTGTGTGTCCATGCAATCTAAGTTCCGTGGACCCTCTCCCTCGTGTGTTCCAAGTGGCCCCCTTATCCCGCATCCTCATCATCTTTAGACTTGTCCTGCTCCTCCTCTGCTAAGGGATCACAAATCTCCCCTCTGTATATGTTCCACTTGGAGCAAATTTTGTTCCATTTCCCCGGGCACGCCCTATTGGAGAATACTGCTCGCTCCGTCACCATGACCCTATCCATGTTGAGGCCCCACTGTGTCGCCGCTGGTGCATCGGCTGAGCCCCATTTCTGTGCTATGTCTCGTTTGGCCACTATTAAGCCCACTGTGACCCATGTTCGGTTATGTCTAGAGACGTCGGTCGCCTCCCAGATATTTAGGAGACACCGGGGGCAATACTTGAGATTTAATCACTGAGTTAAAAGTGGCCAAACATTGCTCAAATTTGCCTGTGTAACCTTCTCTCTTATAGGTTTGTTTGTCTCAAAGTTTGGTACAGGATTGTGCCTTCTAAACCAGATACCACGTTCCTATCTTTTGAAATAAATACCCTGCCCGGCTGGGCAGAGGCAAATATAGTCTCCTATTATGGCCTATATTATTGAGTTCTTACTGATTTTGATAAGCTAAGGACCCTTGTTTTTTCAGAGTATACTTCCCCATGGTCCTCAGCCATTGTTTGGGCGTCCTTGTTATAAATAAATAATCTGCATCACTCTAGGCAGAACTGTGAAATATCCTGAAATCTTTTAGCCAGCATATTTAGATAGGTAGAGGAATCAATTTAGACTCTCCCGTATCGCATTCCAAATTCACAAAGAAAAGTTTTTAGAGGAAAACCGCACCATTTGAAAGAAATTAGGAAACAGCACATTTTCCAAGAAGACTCTTTTTACCTTATCTTTAAATCCCTCTACTCCGACCTCCAAGATGCAGACGTTTGGTTTGCTTGAGACGCCCTGACATAATGCAAGAAATCAATAATGGCACAACTGACTGAGCTGTCATCATCAATCGCATCCACCATGCCATTGATAACTACATCTTTTTCCTTGGCTATCAAGTCATCCTTCAGTTATGGTGGCATCTTCAAAAAAAAACTTTAATGGTAGTAACAACTAGTGCACTTGTCAGATGTTTCAAAGATATCCCCTATTTTTCTTCAGCCTTTACATGTCACTTAAAAGATAATGACGTTACCATAGAATGGATCTGGTACACCAGTCACTCGGCAGTTTGGTGACTAGTGGCGTGCTACAAAGGTGAAGAACCTAGCTGAAGGCCTTATCAACATTGGAAAAACTAGACAGTATATGCCCCTCCAATGTACAAGTGGCAGCAGACTTTATAAATTGAGTAGAAGATACTATTGACGATTTATATACCAGATTTCCTCCAAGAGGTCCATAGGCAGTTGCAAGCACTATAACCTCCACCACTGCCTCCTTTGTTAGCAGATTCCTGCTTCTGCAGAATCCACATCGGTCCTGACAGCTCCTTGTAATAAATGGGTGGCTCCCTTGTCCATGGAAGAAAAAAGAGGAGGAGACGGAGAGGATGACAGTGACAACAAAGAGGAAGATAATGGGAGAAATAACAATCCAGATCAGGACCCAACTAATAAATGTTCCATTTATAATGCCTCTTGTCATGGAGGGATACTCGATCATGCACCATTCTATAATCTAAAAGAATATCCTACAACTTTGAACTGCACAGGCCTGTGGCTGATAAAGTTTAATTCCAAAGACAAATCAAGGCAGTCAGATCTATCCCTTTTTAGACCATCTGTGGAAAAAAGGATATTTTATTTGTGAGCTATCTGGCTAGGTACACCACTGATTTCTCCCACCTGGATCAGAAATACATTGACCCACACATCTCTGGCATGCCTATTTAATCTGGGGGAGCTGAACCCGTGATTTCAGCTGCTTCCCAAGGTTGGTCCACAGCCCCGCATCTCATGCTACACTGGCAAAGTGAAAGATTACACCATTGGCAAAACAATTTAATGGCATAATATTGAGCCTTTCCCAGGCAAATTAGCAGACCAATGTAGAGGTCAGGTTAACTTAACATTAGGAGTGAGGCTATCTTTCTCAGTGCTTTAGTCGCAAGTAAATAACTTTTTCATCCTCTTCCTGTGGTGTGTTGGTGTGAAGGCTTCCATTCAAGGTGGCCAGAAACCTATTGAACCCTAGTCATTTTGATCTTGTTGTCCTGTGCATAATTAACAGTTGACGCTTGAGGCTTTCAGACTCTTCAGACTTCATGCTAAATTCACTAGAGCTAATAAAACATGGTCTTTCCAGGGGCATGAATCAATTGTATGGATTTTCCTGGCAACCACAAGGTCTGCTCTGCATGCCTTCTTGAAAGCATTTGCCAATGAATGTATCTTTCCTCAAAGATGTAGCCTTTGACCAGTAACTCCCCGCAGCCCCTTGAGACCCTCACGGGTGAGTATTGCGCTCCACATATCCCTGATTGATTAATTAATATTTCATTTATCTTTAAAATAAAATACACCCTTTTTCACATCCTGAGAACTGAGATGTCTTAAGATTCTAAGGAATGTAGTCTTGCAGCTTTAATTGTATGAAAATAGATTAAAATGGTGTGACCCAGCTTAGAACTATCAAGGCTGATCAACAGCAGCATCAAATCAGTTGTTTACAACAAAACATGTGAAATTACATGCTGGGGAGGAAAACTATTCTCTTTTACCTGAAAAATTAAAGACTTCTACACTGAAAAAACAAATCAAAAAACCATTTATGGGAGGAGGAGCTACGCTAGCAACCAAGATGGCCGCGTAGGCTCCCGGCTCCGTCGACCTCCGTCGTCTGCGGATAAATCCTGTAATTAATCCTGAATTCGCGCCCGACTCCCGTGTGTCTGAATCGTTGCTAAGCCTAGGGGTGCAATCCCGGAGATTTTATCGACTCGATTGACGAAGCTACGGCGGGTTTCATTTTCGGCCTAACCCAGCGTGTGGGCCGGGGTCTCGAGTGCTGACCCAGCCGGGTTTTCTGTTGAATAACATCGGCCGCGGGATCTGGGCGGAGTCCGGTCTTATCGAAGTGGAGTTTATCCTGGCCGATCCTGATGGTGGTCCTGGGTTCCGGTTGATACTAAAAGGACGGCGACAAGAAGTGTCTGCGACTGTGGGCGGGGGTCCAGGTCCCGGAGACCCTGCTGCGTTCCCCGGGGTCGACGGGTGGGATCCTCGATCGCGGCGGCGGGGTAAAGATTGCTAAATCAACTGGTCGCCCGCTGTTTGCGTCCGCCCCGCTCCTGCCTGTTCCCCCGGAGTAGCCGGCCTCCGGTGTTGAAGATCTGCTTTGTCATCGGGCGAGTGGAGATGGATCGGACAGAGTGTGTGCCGTCACTGAGGACTGTTATGGCCGCCATCGGGGGCGCTTCATTCGCAGTTGGAGGCCATTTTCCACAAACTGGTCGTAACGATTGAGACTGTGTGTTCGAGACCGGACTCCGGCCCTCTGCCAGACCTGAAACAAACGGTGTCTCCCGCGAAGCTTGTTTTAACCCGAAAAGAGGACCCCGAACAGAAACTAGAACTGGTGCCCTTTGTCAGAGCGCGAGCAAAAATGTACGAGCTTGGATCTCCTGAACTTTTAGCACACTCTACAGTGCCACCGCTGTGATGGACCCATTCGATCTTTTACTCCTGGAGAACTCCTTCAGTACTTTCTGGATTGACTTTCGTATGGTTGGTGGATTTCGAGAACTAACATTTTTGATCCTCTCCAGCTGCATTGGTCTCAACCTTCTAAAACGCTTTGACTCTCCTGCTAATATGGCCGTTCTACCGGGTGGAATTCGTACGATGGATCGGAAGGGCCAGGGATGAGTTTGACTGTCTTGCTCCGATACAAAGACTTCATTTGATACGGGACTTGCTGCCTATATTGATCCGGGAGTTGGGTGGGGGTTTTTCCAACTTCCCCGATCTGTTTGATTACTTATTTTCTTCTTAACCGTTTTGTATGATGGTAGGGGTCGTTCGCTTTTGGCGGGGGGAGAGGAGACCGGGAGCCTGTATAACATTTCCTCCTCCACTTTTTTCCTACTTTTAGGGCTTAGTTTATTGGGCGACAGGCACGCTGCTAGTGGGGTTAGGCCGTAGCCATCTGCTGGGGTGCAGGGTGGGGGGGGATGTTTTTTTTTTTTGTTTCTATGGCCTTTTCTTCTTTCCCTTTTCCTTTTTACAAGAGATGTGGGAGAATTATCCAGAGTTGCTCTGTTTTTCATATCCGGGTGTCATGTCTTTTGATTTTAATTATCCTGATTTGCGGGTGGACAGGCTCTGAAGACTTCGGCCTCTCGGGTTGCGTAATGTGATGTTCTTGCTCCTGTTATATACCTGCAGTGTTGACGTCACAGATACATTTGCTTGTTCACCGCTGTAATGTGTTCTGTTGTACGATACCCGATATGGTTATTTTTTCCTCTTGTTTTTCTTCAATAATAAAAATATATTTAAAAAAAAACATTTATGGATAGAATGCATGTATGAAAGAAATACTTTAATATGTGATGATTCACTATACTTTTGAGGTTTAAAATAGTCCACATGTGTTGCCAGGCAAGCACTCCGTAGGCGGTGGAAAGATAAACTAAATGACCAGTAGCCTGAAGTGAGGGAGAAATACTCCTAGGTAGAGCCAAAGGGAAGAATATACGTTTTTTTAAAGAATTGATAAATCATGCAGACAGATGCGATGTCAAGCCAGATCTAAAACAATGACTGTGTCTTATGTGTTCAAGTTATCTCAGGCGATGACCCAGGTGAATATTGCAGTTGATCTGTAAATAAGCAGATCATTACATAGTGTTTCACTCTAAATAATTTACAAACTCTTTATTGAAAGTTTTTCTCCCTACTGTGTTATAGTTTTGACTTTAATTATGTTGTACCACACATCACTCAAAACAGCTGATTTTAAAATTGTCTTTTCTCTCTTGCAGGTGATGCAGAAGGATAGCGAAAAGAATATGTCTATCAAAAAGCTCTGGAAATAAGCACAATGGACTTGGATTGCTTCATGAAAGTATTCGGCTGTCTAGTTTTTTTTGTCCAGTTTAAAATGTCCTTGGTTAGAACTGTTTTTTTCTTTAATAAACAAAATCACTGATCAAGTGTTTACTTTATTATGATCTGGCTTAGCCTCACTGTAGGAAGCTGCCTCTGTATATGGTATGCCACTAGGTGGTTATACCGTGCAGAGTCCCGAGGTTCCCCAAAAGTGTACAGAGCTCAATGTAAAACCCAAAGTGCTCTATTAGTGGTAGTGTGGGAAAGCAGCCTTGGCCTAACACAGGAGTGTAAGACCTTTATTTCACAACCTTGACCAGTAATGGACACATGACTCAAAAAGGAGATTCCCACCAATTTCAGAAAAATATGCTTTGTACTTTATTTTAAGACCGTGATGTTTGCAATAAGGTAAGTGTTTTTTAAACTAAAAATACTTTTTACTTTCTGAACAGTTCAGTGTTATCCTTTAGTTGAAAGCAAGGGTAAGGTGAGTACCAAAACTGCACCACAAGCGACACAGGGCCGGCCAGGTACAGAGGTCAAAACCGAATTTGGCCCTATGCGTTTCCATTTAGACGGGTGCTTGAAGCCACTCTGTTTGCAGGTACATAGATCGGTAGCAGCGGCCACGCTTTGGGGACTAGGACCAACACTGGGAGGGCACAAAGCAGTACCAAACATACACTACCAGCGGCGGGTGCAGGGTGCAATTTCAGCATCTGGCACCCAATGCGTTTCAATGGGGATTATTTTTTTGGGAAACGGGCTGGATGCATTGAACCGGAGGGTGCAGGCTGAAAGCCAGCGACCGCTCGGGTAAGTTGGAATGTTGGAAGCCACAGGGGCACCGCTGTTCAAGCTCACCAAAGCCCAGGGGCTGTGGGTGCCTTTAGATGTTGGATTTCTTCTAACCATGCTGGTTGCGGTCAATGGGGCCCTTCGGATTCACTCTACAGGCGCCATCATGGAGGTCCGCCAATGCTGGATTCAAGGTCTGGATCGCTAGGGATACTTCACTGGTCAGGTGAACCACTCAGACTCTGTCTGTAGGCATCAGGTGCAGAGTGGGCAGGGCTCTCTGTTTCACATGGCACAGAAGTACTTTGATTTCTTCTGGACAGGAGTACTTGGGATTGATTTCTTCTGGGCAAGGCAATAGTCCTCCCTGAGTTTTTTCAAAGGACGTTGGCTGCACGACAGGTCGCCTTTTAGTTTCAGTCTCTCGAAGCTGGAGACAGACCGGTAGGGTTGGAGACAAGGCACTCGTCTTCAGGCTTCTCTGCAGGGTCAACTTCTGGGATGTCTTCTTTCTTCTTAGGGCATCGCAGACCTAGCTTTGAAGTCTGGGGGAGCCACCTAAAAACTAAATTTAGGGGCATTTTAGGGGAGTAGCAGGTAGGGCTAAAAGGTGGCTACACCCTCAGTTACGCCATCCTCCTGTGGGAGGGGGCATAGACCTAGCCCTGATTGAAAGGGTCTCCCCATCTTCAAGATGGCAGGACTGAAAGATATACTTCACCTCGCCTCTCCCACCTTATGGGTGGAGTTGGCAGAGGTGGGCACACCGCCAACTCCTAGGTTTTCCCACCTAAAGTGGGGATGTGAACCGTGGGAAGCTATCTGCTGCTAGCAGCAGAGGCTGGGGGTCGCATTACAAAGGTGGCCGGCCATTAAAGCTTTTCCTTCAAGCAGTGGCCCAACCTGGGGGACACCCCACCTCTCCCCAGGATGGGCATGGATTCTGCTCCCAGTGAGCAGAGGCTCTCCATACAGGGGTCCAGAAACATGTCTGTGTATGACAGGCTGCGTAAAGCCAGCCAATGACCACACCAAGGTTGATATGTTTTCAGGGGGCACCTCTGAGGTGCCCTCCGATTACATGGTGTAATAAATCTCAGTGGGAATTTATTAAAAGGAATTGTTTGGTACCAAACACTCCTGGTTTCAGTGAAGCCATTATGGAGCTGGAGAACTTGAATTGTTGAGTTTCCAGCCCATGTACTCCTCATCACTTCCCTGGCACTTACAATATTAAAGAATTGACTTAAGTATTTTAGGAGCATACCAACTCGTGCAGGTATGCTCTCACCTGTGGTGTAGTGCACCCTGCCTTAGGTCTGTAAGGCCTGCTGGAATGGTGACTTACTTATACCATCAGGCAGTGCTGCCTTGCATGGCACCCAGGTTGCCACGTAGACTGTTTTTCACCCCACAGGGGTGCATGCAAGTGCAGTGTTGTGGTCCTAGTGAGGGGGCCCTTTTCAGCTCCCAGGGCCTAGATAACAGAGTTACACTTACTAGGGACTTGCATGGGGGCAGAAGTACCAATTGTAGATATGTTTTAGGAAAAGAAGCACTTGCACAGGGGACCTGGTTGGCAGGCATCCTGTGCACTACAATCCAAACCACATCACAACCATACCAAAGGTGTGGCTAACAATGTTAACCATGTCAAAAGAGGCACTGTCTCACATGACCCCCCACACCCTCCTTTTTCAAAATGAAAGGATGCAACTAACCTTCCCCCGGAGAGTCTTCATCTTTTAAGTGGAAGAACCTGGAAAGGGCATCTGAATTGGCATGGGCAGTCCCAGGTCAGTGTTCCACTGTAAGTCAATTCCCTGTAGGGATGTGGCCCACCATAGCAGTTTGAGATTTTCACCTTTGCATCTGTTGCAACCACCTGAGTGGCTTGTCTGTCTGAACTAGGAAGTGAGTGCCAAACAGGTATGGCCTCATTTTCTTTAGGGCCCAGACCACAGCAAAGGCTTCCTTGCCCCAGTATTGGAACTTTCATAGATTCCCCTGCTTTTGTATCATTCCCCGTCGTCTGAATGGGAGTCTCGGTAACAAAATAACATAGCAGAAGGTACAAAAGAGAAAGAAAAAGGACTAGGCCTCATTCCCTTTTGTAGCATATCCGCCTTTTTTTTTTTTTAAAAGAGACCAAACTTAGGCATCAGACAATCAGAAGAGCCTCACCCTATAGAATCCTCCTGAAGGAACCTCAGAGCCTCAGATTTTCTACCGCACGTTGTGCTTAGGGAGTCTCCTTTGACCTCTGCTCAAACTCTTCTCTTCAGAAGTTTTCTTCAGGATTTCTCTTTCAGGATTGTTAGCTGTTCCTTCCAGGATGTCTGAAAAGGAAAAGTGGCAAGAAAAGGCTTTTTGTGGAGGATAAGCATAAGGATTGCATCTACTGCCTCTATCCTGACCATAAGGCTGCGGACTGCAAGATCTGCCGCACCTTTTCCACCAAGACCCTCCGTGGTCGAGAGGGTAGGCTTCTGACCTAGCTCCAGAAGTTGAGGTCCATAAAGAACACAGTCTCCAGTGAAAGTGAGGACTCTTCATCTGCGTCATCTTCTAGAAGGTGAGTCAAAAGGGGTAGGGTTTCCCCTTCTCCTTCTGTGGAGCGTTCTTCTAAGGCCTCAAAAAAGACCCCCAGAGAGTCTGAGAGGCAAGGTCTAGGCGAATCTCATCACCATGGTGAAAAGGAGAGGGTAGGACCATCTACGCCTTCTGTGGGGATGAAGACTGATCAAGCCTTCAAAAAGCCCTCTTCCCAGTCTTCTGGAAAATCTGACAGAAGTACCAAGTCGTTGACGATGAAGGCGACGACGAAGGCCTTGTCGAATGAATTGAAGCCTGCACTTAAAATGGTACAGTCAATGGGACAATCGACGAAGGACTCGTCGACAGTGATACCAGTGTCGACGAAAGCGCCGACGACGGCAGCGACGCCGACGGGGATGTCAACGACTACAACGCCGAGTGGGGTGACGACGGCAGTGACGTCGAAGGGTTCGTCGACGGTGGTGACTACGACGGTGTCGTCGAGGGTTCGACGACAACATTGGCGACGGCAGGAGCATCGACGGTCTCGTCGTCGACTGCATCGACGACGCCCATCTCGTCGTCGAGTGTTCTTTCGTCGACAACGCTTATTCCGTCGACGGCGGCAATACTGACAACTCCATTGTCGACGATTTTGTCGTCTGAAAAGAGGATTACCATCACTATGACAAGGATCACACCGGACATGACATCTCCTAGGAGAGTTACCCCCTTGCCTCACGCTCTGCTTTTAGAGGAGGATGACTGAGTCAGAAGATGAACAGGACTCGTATGGCTATGCGAATAGTGCTTCCCAGCTTCTGGTCAAATGTATTTTCACGTACCAATTCACCCGGCACACAAGGTTTCTACGATTCACAGTAGCCAAGAGCCTCTTTCAATTCAGGGTTTTACCCTTTGGACTTCGCTCAGCTCCGAGAATTTTCACGAGGTGCTGGCACCAGTAGCTGCATTTCTACGGAAGAATCATTTGCAGTTCTGTAGTAGGGGATCTCTGTGTATAGTCATAATCTAGTGAATAGTCCCGCCCATGTGCGTGGACCCCAGAGCAATCAAAAATAATCTCTTGGAGTGTCGAAAAATGCAGAAATGCACAGACACTTAAGAGAGAATTTAAAGACAGATAATGCAGCCTAAAAAAATCAACCAAAAAAAATCCACAAAAAAGCAAAGTCTGTACAGATTTCCCTTGCTTAACAGCAAAAACCCTCTGGAATGATAGAGGAGGAGGACCTGGACAGACAAGCCCCATAGGCTGCCATTATGTGTCTCAGAACAGGATACTTTCCCGAACTTCACAGTATCCCAGAATGCACTGCAGGTCCCAGTTACTTTCTTTTTTCCGGCTCCTGCAAGCAGGACCCTGGAGCATTGAGCTCTCCCTTTTCAAGGGTTTATTGGTGTTTTTTCACTGTAAGATCGATTTTAGTACTTTCTAAGTACTTTTAGGCTTTTCTTCTTGGTTTTTTGCACTCTTTTGATGTCAAATATGCCTGCATTATTTGACAAATGCTCGGAGTGCTCCAGGAAGAAGGCAAAGTCAGACCCTCATGAGGTGTGTATCCTCTGCCTGCCTTCTTCCCATGTTCCAGAGGAGTGTGAGATCTGTCAAGGCTTCTCTGGCAGGACCCTGAAGGACAGAATGAAGATCAGACTTCAGGCCCTTGAGGAAAGGAGGCTGAAGGCACAAGGTGGGTCTGGAGGGGCTTCATCTGCCCATGCTGAGGCCTCTGGGGGGGCTCCCCAGGGGCAGGAAGTCCAGCAAACGTCCACAGTATCCGTCTGGGTCGGTTGCACTGACCACGACGTCGAGCGGAAGGTCCACGGCCAGCTCCCGGTCTCCCCAGGGCTCTGGGTCGAGAAAACGTCGAGGGACTTACACAGGCCGCCGTCGAACCCTGTGACGATTTCATTGTTGTCGTCTTCGACGTCGAGTGATCGGCGTCGACGGGCCCGGCGTCGGCGCTCGCCGTCGAGGCGTCATCGCCGTCGACGAACAGGACATCGTCGTCTAGGTGATCCTCGTCATCTAGGCCGCCGTCGAAGCGGAAGAGGTCGCCGTCAAAGCAGAAGAGATCTCCGGCGAGGAAGAAGTCGCCGTCGAGGCGGTCGAGGTCGCCGTCGAGGCGGTCGAGGTCGCTGTCGATGTCGCCGTCGAGGCGGACAAGGTCGCCGTCGAAGAGGTCGCCGTCGAGGCGCAACAGATCACCGTCGAGACATAAAGGATCATCGTCGGGCTCGACGTCGACGCATGGAAGCCGTTCGACGCCGAAGCATAGAAGACGGTCAACGCCGAAGGGGTGCTCGATGTCGAGGGACCCACGTTTGACGCCTGGTCGCCGTTCTTCGGCGTCAAGGGGTCGTGCTGACAGGCCCAGGACTGTGGGGGGATCCCCTCAGTCCGGAAAGGATGGCGGGTCACCGGGATCGGTGTACTCAGAGGTGTATACCCCGAAGAAGGCTGTTCCACCTCCTCCTCCGTTGCCTGGAGGTCTACCTCCGAGGGTTCCCACCCCTCCTCCGTCGCCTCCTCTGCCTCCACTTCCTACAAGGCCTAGGACCCCTGTGCCAGACAAGCCGCCACCGGTTCCACCGAGGTCGGTCTCGTTGCCCAGGCTTCCGACTCCTCCCAAGAAGACTCCTAAGTCTAAGGAACCACCCAAGCCTAAGTCGTCCGCCCCGGGGAAACCGGCAGAACGTCCCAGACCTAGGAGGTCAAGGTCGCGCTCCAGACGAAGAGAGAGGTCGAGGAGCAGACACAGGTCCTCCACCAGATCTAGACATCGCCACAGGAGGCACAGGTCCAGGTCCCGTACAGCATCATCTAGGACCCGTTCCTATTCGCCTACTCTATCGGATTCTCCTGAGGCTAGGGTGTCCCCGGTCGATGACATTGGCACGTTCCAGGAGGTGCTCCTGAGGGGGGCTGCGAAGTTGGGTATCACGGTGACTGCTCCTACACCTACGACGTCCGTGATATTCGAGACGCTTCACAAGAAGCACCTGTCTCGCCCTCTTCTGCCGTTGGTCCCGGGACTGGTCGAACCGGCGGAAGTGCTGTTCCTTACACCGGCGGTGGTGAAGGCTGCTCCCTCGAGACTCCTGAAAAAGTACTGTGCTCCTGACTCGGACCCGGCCTTCCTACGTGTGGATCCGGTACCCGATTCGGCGATAGTGACGGCGGCCAGGAAGTTGCATTCTACCTCCCCATCCTCCACAGTGCCTCCGGATAAAGAGAGCCGCTGGATTGATTCGGCTGGTAGGAAAGTCTGTGGGACTTCTTCCACCACTATGAAAGCCTCCAGCGATTCGGCTTTGTTGGGGCGGTACAACCGAGCGCTATGGGACTCCATGGAATGAAGGCCGAGGCTGAAACCCTGACGGCTGTGGGTCTGGAGAAACCCAAGGACAAAAAGCCCTACCGCCAGTTCCAACGGCGGTTCGGCTCGCAGGGGAAAGGAAGAGGACAGTCTTCGGGGCAACAGCAGCAGCAACAACAGCAGCAGTTCCGAAGACCCTTCCAAAAACGTCAGAGGGGTAGAGGTGGACAGCAGTCCTCTACCGCGAACAAGGGCCCGGCCGGGTCTCGACCCTGAGCGGTTACTTCCCCTTCATCCGTTACCCGCTCCGGTGGGGGGAAGCATTCCATTTTTTCTGGCAGAGTGGAGAAAAATTACTCCGGACAAGTGGGTGCTGAATATTGTTTGCAATGGATACAGTCTTCGGTTCACCAGCCCGCCTCCATCGATTCCTCCGGTCAGCTCGCAGTATCAGCTGCGCGAGCTCCAGGCGGAGGCCGATATCCTGTTAAGGAAAAGGGCGATAGAAGACGTACCTCTGTCTCAAAGAGGAAGAGGTCTGTACTCCCGGTTCTTTCTGGTCCGCAAGAAGGACAAGAACTAGTTCAGGCCCATTCTGGACTTGCGACAGGCAAACAAGTGGATTCGCAGAGAAAAGTTTCGCATGCTGTCGTTGCTTCAGATTTATCCTCAGCTGCAACAGGGGGACTGGCTTTGCGCCATAGACCTACAGGATACAAACTTCCATGTGCCCATTGCACACAAACTCAGGAAGTTCCTGCGATTTCAAGTAGGTACCAATCACTATCAGTACACGGTTCTTCCGTTCGGGCTGAAGTCTGGGCCCAGGACGTTCTCGAAGTGCATGGCAGTTGTAGCGGCACACCTACGGAAGAACAAGGTGTTTGTCTACCCGTACCTGGACGATTGGTTGATCAAGGCCTCCTCCTTCTCGGAAGCTCAAGCACATTTCCAGAAGACGTGCGTTCTTTTGAACAAGCTGGGGTTGCACATCAACATGTCCAAGTCTGTCCAGACTCCGGTCCAGTGCATTCAGTACTTTGGAGCCTCCATCAATACGCTGTCTGCAAGCGTGTCTCCTTCGGAGGAACGATGATTATCACTCCTTCGGAAGGCTCAGGCTCTCATGTCCACTCCATCTACGACAGTGAGGACGGTGTCTTCTCTACTGGGATCGATGGCCTCTTGTATCTTCCTGACGCCACATGCGCGGCTGCACATGAGACCGCTGCAGGAGTGCTTGGAGGATCAGTGGGACCAGAGGAGAGGATCTTGGGACGACAAAATACGACTGTCTCTACATGCTCTTCAGTCTCTGAAGTGGTGGTGTTCAGCGGAGAATCTCCTCAGAGGGGTTCCCTTCCACAAGGACATTCCCACTCAGACTATCGTGACGGATGCTTCTCTCCAGGGATGGGGAGCGCACTCCGGAGACTTGCATATTCAAGGGACGTGGTCCCCGACGGAGTCCACGTACCACATCAATTTCCTGGAACTCAGAGCTGTTCACTTGGCACTGAAGGCCTTTCATCCGTCCTTCCAGACCAACTCTCTGCTTGTACAGACGGACAACACGACAACGATATATTATCTCAACAAGCTGGGGGGCTCGAGATCCCGCACTCTGTCGCAGGAGGCGCAGGCGATCTGGCAATGGCTTCTGGCCGGAGGACTGTCGATAACTGCCACCCATCTGCCAGGTGTGCAGAATGATCAGGCAGACGAACTGAGCAGACTGATTCAGGAAAATCACGAATGGGTCATAAACGACGAAGTACTAGGAGAAGTCTTCGCAAGGTGGGGAACTCCAGACGTAGATCTGTTCGCCACCGCCGAAAACAGAAAATGCCGAGACGTCGCCTCCAGGTACTACCAGCCGGGGACGCTGGGGAACGCGTTATGGATCAACTGGTCGAACAGCTTTCTGTACGCTTTTCCACCTATTCCCCTGATCCAGACGGTTCTCATCAAGCTGTCCCAATCCAGGGCGAGGATGATTCTGATTGCCCTGGAATGGCCCAGACAGTGGTGGTTCACCGGTCTCTCCTTCCTCACATGAAGCTGCCGTGCAGGCCGGACCTTCTCACGAAGTTCGGGGGGCGGATGGTGCACCCCAACCTCTCGTCTTTGAGTTTGGCGGCATGGCTCCTGAAATAGTGCAATATGGCCATCTGAATCTCCCAGAGGATTGTATGGACATACTGAAGGAGGCTAAGCGACCTTCCACTAGGACTTCTTATGCTTACAAGTGGAAGAGGTTTTGCATCTGGTGCAAGCCCAAGAACTATGACCCTACGACCTGCAAGGAGGATGTCATCCTTCCATATCTACTACATCTGGCGCAGTCTGGCCTTAATGTCCATTCCATTAAGGTTCATCTGGCTGCTTTGACTGCCTACAGGAAATGCCCTTCACAGACTTCCTTCTTCCAGATCCCTGTGATCAAAGATTTTCTGGAAGGCTTGAAGAAAGTATTCCCTCCTCTCAGGCTTCCTTCGCCTTCGTGGGACTTGAATGTGGTGCTGTCCAGGTTGATGAAGGAGCCTTTTGAACCTATTCATAAGGCTTCGTTGCAGCACCTGTCCTGGAAGGCGGCGTTCCTCGTGGCCATTACATCGGCCCGCAGGGTGAGTGAAATTCAGGCGTTGTGTTGCCAAGCACCTTATACTGTATTTCATGCTGCTAAGGTTGTTACGCGTACTCACCCTAAGTTTCTTCCCAAGGTTATTTCTGATTTTCATATCAACCAGACTATAACTTTACCTACGTTCTTTCAGAGTCCTTCATCTCCAGCGGAAAGGTCTTTGCATTCCCTGGATGTTAGGAGGGTGCTGAAATTTTATCTGGATAAAACCAAAGATATTCGTAGGTCAGACCAATTGTTCATCAATTATGGATCAGTCAGGACGGGTCTTGCTACCTCTAAACAGTCCATCTCGAGGTGGATTGTGTCCTGCATACAATTGTGTTACCAAAAAGCTAATAAGACCTTAGGGGGCAAACCTAAGGCTCATTCCACCAGGGGCAAAGCTGCCACGACGGCTTTGCTTCATAACGTGCCTATTGCTGAAATCTGCAAGGCGGCCACTTGGAAGTCAGTTCATACCTTTGCTAAGCATTACTGCCTGGACTCTGATGCCAGGGCAGACTTCGCTGTGAAATCTGTTCGCACAATAGTGGTGTTATTTCTCTTTTCTCCACCGCCGCTTTGGTGTGGGGATGGGCTTGTCATTCTATTCACTAGATTATGACTATACACAGAGATCCCTTACTACAGAAGGAGTAGTTTCTGTCCTGTAACTCCAGTTCTGTAGTAGGGGTATCTCTGCTATAGTCATAAGCGCCCGCCCTCCTCCCCGGTGGAGAGAGAGATTCATGTACGGAATGCTACAGGTCTGGCGTGTTGCGCCTTCAAAAAGAACTGAAAGTAACTGGGACCTGCAGTGCATTCTGGGATACTGTGAAGTTCGGGAAAGTTCTCTTAAAGGCACAGTATCTTGTTCTGAGACACATAATGGCAGCTTATGGGGCTTGTCTGTCCAGGTCCTCCTCTCTATCATTCCAGAGGGTTTTTGCTATTAAGCAAGGGAAATCTGTACAGACTTTGCTGTTTTGTGGATTTTTTTGGTGGAATTTCTAGTTGAAGTACTGGACAGTGTAGCCTTTTTCAGGCTGCATTATCTGTCTTTAAATTCTCTCTTAAGTGTCTGTGCATTTCTGCTTTTTTCGACACTCTAAGAGATTATTTTTGATTGCTCCGGGGTCCTCGCACATGGGCGGGACTATTCACTAGATTATGACTATAACAGAGATACCCCTACTACAGAACTGGAGTTACAGGACAGAAACTACTCCTTCTTCCCTTACCTGGACGATTGGTTGCTGAAGGCTCCGTCCAGGGAGGCTGCGAGGGAAGCGGTCAACACGTGCACAAACCTCTTCCGGAATTTGGGTCTCACTCTAAACAGGGAAAATTCATCTCTGGTTCCGTCAAAGACAGCACGCTTCCTGGGAGCCATCTTGGACTCCAATCTCATGAAGGCATTCCCAACCTTGGAGAGAAGAGCAAAGCTGCAAACCATGGCGCTAGACTTACGAAGATGAAGGTGTCTTTCAGTATGCCGTTACAAATTCCTTTCTGGGGGTAATCTCTTCATGCATTCCTCTGATTCCACTCTGCAGATTGAGGATGCGTCCTCTTCAAGAGCAACTGGACATCCAGTGGAGACAGGTTCACGGGTCGTTCGACGACAAGGTGACCATCACCTCGGCAATGAAAAAAGCTGCTGTATGGTGGACTCGGCAGGAGAACTTGTCCCAAGGTCTATCCTTCGTAAGCGATCCATCTCCTCAGGTTGTGACAATGGATGAGTCATTGGACGGTTGGGGAGCAGTACTGCAGGAGCTGCATGTCAGTGGGCATTGGTCTTCTCAGACTCGTCGGCTCCACATCACTCTCTTGGAGCTCAGGGCAATCAAACTGGCTCTTCAGGCTTTTCTCCTTCGTCTAAGAGGTTCAAAAGTTCTCATCCGGACGGACAACACCATGGCCATGCATTACGTGAACATAGAAGGGGAACCATGTCTCTTCCATTGTATCGGGAAGCTCAAGAAATCTGGGAATGGGTGATCCAACATGGGATTTCGCTACAGGCGGAGCACCTGCCAGGAGTTTTAAACGAAAATGCCGACAGACTAAGCAGGTCATCCTCAGTCAGTCACGAGTGAGAACTGAACCAACAAGTTCTGGACGAGGTCTTCCGACAGGGGGGGAAGCCTGCGATAGATCTATTTGCCACACAGACCAACAAGAAATGCCGGTCTTATGCAAGCAGGCTTCACCTACGAGAGTCATTGGGGAATGCGCTTTCGATAGCCTGGTCAGGGACATTTGTCTACGCCCTTCACCCCATTCCACTGATCCCGAGGCTTATCATGAAGATCAAGGTGGAACCATGCAGGATGATCTTGATAGCCCCTGCTTGGGCGAGACAGTTCTGGTTCACAGAACTCCACCTGTTGTCGCTGGTTTCTCCACTCCCTTTGCGGACGATTCCAGATCTCCTCACAATATCCGAAGGGCAAGTTTGGCATCCGGATCCAGCGTCATTGCACCTGACAGCATGGCTCCTGAGCAGCGAGAGTTTATGAACCTTCCCATCTCCAAAGAAATAAAGGAAATTCTCTCCCAGGCTAGAGCTCCTTCCACTAACAAGACTTACCGTCTCAAATTGAAAAGATTTTGCATTTGGTGCAAGACAGAGGATGTTGACCCCTTCTCTTCACAACCTCATCAACTTCTGCCTTATCTTTTGTCCCTGGCTAAGTCTGGGCTGGCCCATTCATCCATAAAAGTTCATTTTGCAGCGATTTCCAGATACAGACGTTCAGCGTCTGGTCCTTCTCTTTGGTCTTCCAGGATAATAAAACAGTTTCTTAAAGGTTTATTTCGTGTCTACTCCCCCCGGTGAGGCCTCTGCCTCCTACCTGGCAATTGAATTTGGTCCTTACACAGCTCATGAAGGGACCCTTTGAACCAATACATCGATCAGATCTGAAATTCCTTTCATGGAAGTTGGCTCTCCTTCTTGCCCTCACATCAGCAACACGAGTTGGGGAATTGCATGCGCTCACGATCCAAGAGCCTTTTCTCCAATTCAAAAGAAACACTGTGATTTTACGGACTAATCCAAAATTTATACCCAAGGTGCCCTCGGACTTCCACTTGAATGAGCCTGTTATTCTTAAAGCTTTCTTTCCGCACCCCTCTTCACCAGCGGAGATGTCGCTACATTCTCTGTATGTACAAAGGTGCTTAAAGTTTTACTTGGATCGCACCAAAGGATTCCGTAAATCCTCCCAATTATTTATTGCTTTTGGTGGTCCTCAGAAGGGCCTCCCTCTTTCCAAACAAGGGATTGCAAGGTGGAT
The DNA here is from genome assembly GCF_964261635.1 of Lissotriton helveticus. Lineage (NCBI taxonomy): Eukaryota > Metazoa > Chordata > Amphibia > Caudata > Salamandridae > Lissotriton > Lissotriton helveticus. The sequence continues at coordinate 1,740,424,511 of NC_136065.1, forward strand.
TACGAGTGCCATTCTACATTGCCATAATTCAGCTGGAAAGCCGCTGACCAGCAGAGTTAGAGCACATTCCACAAGATCGGTGGCTTCTTCAACGGCACTCTTTGCTGGAGTGCTCATTAAGGACATTTGCAGAGCTACGACTTGGAGCAGCGTGCACACCTTTACAAAGCATTACTGCTTGGATTCCTTGCAACAGGAAGATACAGCTGTAGGCCAAGTGGTCCTGAGGAACCTCTTCCACTGATTGATGAGCTTTCCTTTCTATCCCACCTTCCTTTTATTCTGCACATTTTGGTTCTCATGTGATAATGGCTATTGCAATGTTTATTTATGCCATAAAATGTGCTTATGGCTGACTGCTTGCTACTCTGATACAAAAGCATGGGAATCTATGAAAGTTCCAATACTGGGGCAAGAAAACAAGTTACTTACCTGTAACTGACTGTGGTTCCCCCCAGTATTAGTAACTTTCATAGATTCCCATGCGCCCACCCACCTCCCCAAGGAAAGCTCAGTCTTCAGCAGATATGGTGACTGTTACACAACGGCTACGAAAATCTGAGGCTCTGAGGTTCCTTCAGGAGGGTTCTATGGGGTGAGGCTCTTCTGATTGGCTGATGCCTAAGTTTGGTCTCTTTTACACAAAGAGGCTGATATGCTACAAAAGGGAATGAGGCCTAGTCCTTTTTCTTTCTCTTTTGTACCTACTGCAATGTTATTTTGTTACCGAGACTCCCATTCCGACGACGGGGAATGATACAAAAGCATGGGAATCTATGAAAGTTACCAATACTGGGGAACCACAGTTACAGGTAAGTAACTTGTTTTCATCTCTATGGCGCTCCAACGCTGCTGTCATGGGAGTAGTCCCCTACTTATGTAAGCAACAGTTTCTTCATGTCCTTTCTTATTTGGTTTGACTAGGACTGCACCTATCCCATGCTCGGAGGCATGTGTCTGTACAAGGAACTGCTTGGAGCAATTACGAGCTTTCCGGACTGGTGCAGAGCACACTGCATTCTTCAGAGTGTCAAAAGCCTTTTGACAACTCACTGTTTACTATAACTTAACATGTGTATTTGTAAAGCGCACGTTCACCCCAAACGGGGTATCTTGGTGCTGAATAACAGATGTTTATTGTCATCTGACTATGGACCCATAATCCTTCGCAAACCTGATGAGATACTCATTCAAGCCAAGGAATGCCCTGACTTGGGTCTGGGTTTTTGGAGCTTCTCAGTCCAGAATTGTCTGGATCTTGGATTGGAGTGGCTGAACTTTGCCTCAACCAACCAGATGGTCGAAGTATATAGACTTTCCCTACCCGGCACTTGCTTGCCTTGATAGCGAGGCCTGCATTCCTCAGAACCTCAATGACCTTTCCAAGTAGATCAGGTGATACTGCCAGGTGGATCTATAGACCGCAAGATCGTTTAGATAAACTGCATTATAGCATTCCAGTCCAGCAAGGGATTTTGTTAAGCAAACTCTGGAAGGTGGCAGAGGCATTCTTTAATCCAAAGGGCATCACAGTGAACTGGAATTGCTCATTTAGAGTGGAGAATGAAGCGGTTCCTTTTGCTCCAGGGGTCAGGACTATCGGACAATACCCTGAAGTGATATCCAAGGTACTCCGATAGTTAGCTGCCCTTAACCTGTTAAGTGACTCATCTGCCCTAGGAATGGAATGTGCATCAGTCTTGGTCACAGCATTGAGGACCCAATAGTCAACACAAAACCACATTTATTTCTTTTCAACCTTGGATTGAGATTTGGGAACTTAGACATCTGGGTTGGCCTCGGGGCTCACTGAGGTTTTAATGACTCCCAATTCCAGCATCTTGCTTACTTCAGCTTGGATGCTCTTTCTGACATGATCAGACTGCCTGTAAATTGTTTGAGATGCATATTGTCACCAGTGTCCACATCATGGGTACACCAGCTAGTCTGACCAGAGGTCAGAGAGAAGAGCTCAGCGTACTGACTTAGGACTTGCCTGTAGTCCTGTTGGTCAGTGAGGGTGCCTGATAAGACCACTCCATCAACAGACCCATCTTTGTGATTCCCAGAGAGGAGACCAGGGAAATGTTCTCTCTAAGCTTCCTGTCCCTTACATGTAACTATGAGCATGGTCACAGCAGCTCTGTCATACTAGGTCTTCAGGTGGTTGACATGTATCACCCATTTGGGATGCTTGCAACTACAAAGGTCCACTAGAAAGGTGACCTCTGCTTTTCTTTCAAGTACATGGAAGAGCCCGCTCCACTTATCTTGGAGGGCCTTAGGGGGACACAGGCTCAAATACCCATGCCTACTGCCCTAGTGTCAGTTCTTCCAAAGCAGACTTTTGGTCACAGCACTGCTTTTGAAGCTCTTGGCTGGCCTGAAGGTTTTGGTTTGCTTTCTCTATGTACTTAGCCATCCTGGAACGAAGGCCAAGCACAAAGTCCATTTTGTCTTGTTTATGCTCTTTGAGAGGCTTCTCCCATCCTTCCCTGACAATACTGAGAGGACCTCTATCAGGGTGCCCCAACAGCAGTTCAAAAGGTGAGAACCCCTACACCCTTCTGTGGCACTTTCCTTTGGGCAAAAAGCAGACCTGGAAGTAGGGCATCTGATCCCAGTCTGAGTTTTTCAGGGAGCCCGCAAGTGATGCTTTTTAATGTCTGGTAAATCTCCCTACTGGGCCATTGGTTTGTGGGTGGTATGGTGTGGTGAACCTGCAATTCATTCCACACTCCCCCAACATGTTTTAAGTATCCAGACAGTTTGTACCTCTGTCTGATACCACCTCCTTGGGGAAATCAACCTTGGTAAAGACACCAAGGGGGTCTTTTGTCACCAGGGAAGCAGTGGTGGCCCTTAGGGGAATAGCTTTGGGATGCCTAATGGCATGATCCATTTCCACCCGAATATATTTGTTCCTTGAGGCTGTTGGAGGGTCCATGGGGCCAACAATGTCGACCCTCATCATTTCAAATGGTACCCCAAACGCTGGAATTAAAGGGGCCTTCCGGTGTTGTCCTACATTGCCACTGGCTTGGCAGGTGACACAGGACTGACACAAGTCTTTCACCTTCTGAGACATACCCGGCCAATAGAAGTGATTGATTATCCTGACCAGGGTACCCAGCTAAAGTGACTTCACTGGACAGGTGAGCTACTCAGACTCTTCTGAGTCGTGCCGGGGCATCGGGTGCAGAGTGGGCAAGACTCTGGGTTCCAGATGTCACAGCAGTCCCTGGAGTTGATTTCTTTTGGACAGGTCCGCTGTCCACTGAAAATAGGAGTCTTTGTTGAATGTAGCATTTCTCCCAGGGTTTTCAGAGGTTGCTAGCTCTAAGACAGTTTGCCTTTTGGTCGCATGCTCTTTGTAGCTGGAGGCATGCCCGTAGGGCTGGGGCCAAGGCAGCCGTCCTCTTCAGACTTCTCTGCAGGGTTGGCTTCCAGGATTTGACCTTTCTTCTTTGGTCATTGCAGATCTAGTTTTCAGGTCTGGGGGAGCTACATAAGTACAAACTTTAGGGGCATTTTAGGGGAGAAGCAGGTGGGGCCAATGGGCACCTTACCTGAGGTGACTACACTCTCAAATATGCCACTTGCCTGTGAGAGGGGGCATGGACTTAGCTCATATTGGAGGGGTCTCCCCATCCTCAAGATGGCTGGTACTGAAAGATGTACTTCATCTCTCCTCTCTCACCTTAGGGGTGGAGTTGGCAGAGGTGGGCACACCTCCTATTCTTCTGGGTATTCTCGCCGAAAGTGAGGGTGTAAACCAGGGGGCTGCCATCTGCTGCTAGCAGCAGAAGCTGAGGGTCACGTTACAAAGGCAGCTGGCCTTTGAAGCTTCCTCTTCGAGCACTGGCCCATCCTGGGGGAGGAGGTGTGACACTTCTGCCCAGGAAATGGATTGTTTCTGGTTTCCGAGAGCAGGGATTCTCTATACAGGGGTCCAGAAACATGTCTGTGTGTGGCAGGCTGGTTAAAGCCAGTCAGCGACAACACTGGGTTGGTAGGTTTTCAAGGGGCACCTCTGAAGTGCCCTCGGAGTACATGGTGTAATAAATCTCAGTGGGAATGTATTAGAAGGAGTTCTTTAGTACCAAACACTCCTGGTTTCAGTTAAGCCATTAATCTGCTGGGGAACTCAAGGTTCGAGGCATGTGAGCTGTAGATCACATGCTTTGCATACTCCTGCCATCTAGTGTTGGGTCCGGATGTTTGCAAGTTGTTTTCCTTCAAAGAAGTCTTTCCAGTCACGAGGTAGGTGACTCCTCCGTTCAGTGAGGGTACGCATGTGCATCTACTCCATTGTTATATATTTTTTTCTACCCTGGGTGTTTGGTCGTGTATTGCTGCGTTCCACTTGAAAATCATTTCTTTGTGTTCCCCTTGGTGTGCAATCCACTCTACCCGCGGCGGTACTGTTTTTGAACGCATAATCCTACTTCTCCGCGTATCGTATCTGTCAATGAAAACATCTACTTGGAAGATTTTCGGAATGCCGTCCGGCCACTTCGAGGTCGATAGAACAGACTCCTTTTAAATTCTGCCCTCAGTGTTGCACAAAGTATACGTGCACCGACTGGCACGAAGTCTGTAACTTGTCCTGGTCTCCAGGGAACAAGGAAGAGAACTGTGACGCGTGTATATCGTTTCAAACAAAGAAAACTCTGTGATCCTCTGGCTTGACGTCGTGAGATGCAAAGCCAAAATGTCGAATACACGCCAGATCTCTTCGGCAAAGGATCCGAGCAAGATTTCAACGCACAAGGGGCCGAGAAAGAACTAGAAGAACTTGTCTCCATCCCGGAATCTTACTCTCAGTCAGAAGGAGACTTGCCGCAAGGTAAACGTCCCGTGAGCACCGAGCGCCCCTTAACCCAAAATCCACCTCGGCCAAAACAAAAGGCTTCGGTCCCACCCCCGCTTTCGGGCCATGGTCAGCACCGACACGATGTTTCTGACGGCCAACCCTCCGGCTCAGCATCAAAACACGTCTTCCAGCTTGGGATCGAGTCGGCCAAAAACTGGCACCGAGCATAAACATTCAGGCTCGAAGCAAAGTCCGCTTCAGAGATACCGGAATCGACACATACTGGGCGCATCGAGGACATGGAGGAGTATGTTGAGAAACTACTATTGGCGTCTGTTGGTTCTGATGCTTTCTCTTCCCTTTTATAGTAGAAAGGGCGCATCATTCCCTTGGGAAGTGACCAGTGCCGGGTGCACCTCCGTGTCCTATTATCGCGAGGCTGCTGAATTACCGGGATAGAGATGTGGCCCTTAGAGCAGCGAGGAACAATCATTCATTGTCCTATGATTGGAACACCTCCATATATCCAGACTTTACACCTATGTGGATTTGGGTGTCTTTTGGCAGACCACCAAATGTGTCGGGGTCACCCTGTAGTCCACTGGGGTCCGGAATACCAACTGAGGCCAACACTGGAGCCAGAGAGAAAGGATATTTATTACAATCTCATGAGAAGGAGAGGTCATCAACAACAGACACCAATAGCTGTCTGAGGAGGCAGTCTGTTAGAATGGTCTTACTTCACTTCTTATATACTCTTTATCCTGCCCCAGGCATGTAAGGGCGTTGTACCAATCCCACATTATTACATTCCTAAACAAATGGAAAATCTGGAGGGTCAGCAGGTGAGTAGCCTTTGGGGTTTTAGCAGGATATGGGCAAAACATAATTACATAGTTCACAGAGGTTAATCTGATTTAGATGGCACGGCAGGGCATAGCATGATTACATGTCAAACAAAGGTCAATCTGATAAGCACAGGTAACGGTGAGGACCCTGTAGGGTGTAGGCAAAAGGCATGTTTATTACAATGGAGTCCACATATATTTAGCTGTTTACCACTGGAGGGCACAGGTGAGGTATGATTACACAGCAAGCACGGATAGGCCTGTTGATGGACGCCTGCAGGGCGCAATGTACAGGGTGAGGACGATCAGCATCTAAGAAATACCCTGCCTGACTGGTTGAGCACGAGCTGGTCAATCAGTGTAAGGCCAAAGCATGATCCGAGTCTCCGTGCAGGAATGCATCAGGTCATAAGTTTGAGCTTCAAAGTATTCGTGATACGGAAAGAAAGTCAGTCACAAGGGCACAAACACAAAAATGGTGGAGTGAGATGGCAAGACAATAGACCCACTTTTCCACACCTATGGTACAAGAGGAGAGGCGCAAATTCTTGGAGGTGAAGAGAAAGCTACGAGCCACGCAAATTGACTATGCCCTCCTGTATCCTGCGAGACTGAGAGTGACACATCAAGGAAAGCAAAGCTTTTACACAAACCCACAGCAGGCGGAGGATTTTCTTCGAACAGTGCGGCGCGCGAACAGGGGAGCAGGAGGCACAGCGGGGGCGAGACAGGGAAGACTAAGAGGAGGCGATGGAGTGATGAATGCTTCATCCTATCTATGGACGTTGGGTTTGTTTCCTTGTGAACTGATATACTGTACGAACTGAACTGTTCGGCGGGAGGTGAGACCTTTCCAATTGGTTATGTGCATGTATGATGTTATAGCCTGGGACCCGCTCCCCCAGGCCCTGGTCTGCTACATCACCTTGGGTGGGCCTGTGGGGAGTGATGGACATGCGTAGCGGTCTGGTTTTGTACCCCAATGGGTATTCACCCACACTGGTTCATTGTTTCAGAGGGGCAGAAGACTCGGTGGGATGGTTGATGGGGGTGATTGAAGGAGGGGGTGGTGGGCTTCGGATTCTGGCAAGATTGGGTTGCTTCAGTGGGAGGGAGGAGGGTTGGGTCTCAGTTTGTGTGTTGGGCTGGTTGTGGGGGGGTGGGTGGTGGTTCCTTGTGGGGCGGTGCACATGAATGTCATTCTTTCTTTGCGTAGAGTTCATACAGGACTACAGCTTAAATTGGAGTTGGAACAAGTTTGCATGTAACATGGTCATTGATGCTATATGGGCATTGAGACTGGGGATGGGGGAGAGCCGAGGAAGGGAGGATTTTTGGGATGTTAACTGTTTAGGTTTATGCAGCCTACTGCTGTGAATGAGTTTAATATCCTTACGTGGAATGTGAGAGGGTTGGGGGATCCGCGCAAGAAGCGCCAAGTGTTGTCGTACTTAAACAGGCATCAGATCCAAATGGCTTTCCATCAGGAGACGCACTTTGGCCAGCAGACCAGCATCACTTTTGCTAGTGCGTGGGCGGCACACAGGGTATTTTCCTCCTACTCGTATGCAAGAGGCGGCGCAGTTTTGATAAAAAAAGGCACGCCGTTCACGTTGGCTGGGTCGAGGTGTGACACGCAGGGGAGATATTGTGTGCTGTGAGGGAGGCTGGGGCTGGACTCGTTCACGTTCGCCTCCTGTTATGGACCCAATGTAGATGATCCGCAGTTCTTCAGGGTTGTGGGCCCACATTGTAGACATTGGGTCTCGTCATATAATTTGGGGGGTGATTTCAATGTTACACAGTACCCGGATGTGGATAGATCGCACCCTACTCCCCATCATTACATTAAGGCCCATGCTATGTTACATGACACACTTATGGAGTACGAGTTAGTAGATGCCTAGAGGCATTTCCATCCCACTGCAAGAGAGGGTACTCACTTCACTGCTCATGCAGCATCGTGGGTGCCGTTAGACTATTTTTTCCTCTCAGCGGGACTGTGCCCTGTGGTCGCGGGGTTGCGACACATGGCCAGAACTTACTCGGACCATGCCCCTGTGAGACTTACCCTAGCTGCGAAGGATTTTAGGCCGTCAAGGGTAGGTTGGAGATTGCAGCCCACTCTGTTGCTGGACACTGTGTTCCAGGAAGAGCTGAGAGGAGGTCGTTGAATTTTTTGAGCGAAAGAAGGATTCTGTTGACAGTGTTGAGACAGTATGGGAGGCATTCAAGGTGACTTTGAGGGGATTTTGTATAGCAAAGGGGTCTGGCGTGCTTAAGGGTATTCTGAACACTTTGAGGGCGCTTGAAACTGAACTCCAGTCCCTGGAGGAGGCGCTGGCTCTTGGCCCAGATGTGGGTCTTCAATTGAAGCTCAGGGAAAAAGTGACGGAATATTCGAAGGTAGCATGTAGAGAGTCTCAGTTTCGTGGGCGTTACTGGGTTGCCCGTCGTTATGGCGAAGGAGAGCAGCCAGGCAAAGCTCTAGCGGAGACGGTGCGCAGAGTGCGAGGCTCTAATGTGGTGATAGAGCTGGAAGGGTTGGATGGGCTGTTGTATAGGGACACTACTAATATATTGAACGCCTTCACGGCGCATTATTCTAAATTATATACTACAACAAGGACAGGAGGGCTAGGTCTGGATGACTATTTGGGCGATGTGACCCTGGGATGGTTGAGCGATGCGCAGCGACAGTTCTTGAGCACCCCGTTCGAATTGGATGAGGTCAGGGAGGCAATCATGCATATGCAATCTGGGAAAGCCACAGGCTCAGATGGCATACCAGTAGAATTTTATAAGACCTATGTAGACTTGATGGCCCCCATTTTGCGGGAGGTGTATGAGGATGCGCTGGAAGTGGGACATGTCCCTCTCTCTGAGAGAGGCCCTCATCACCTCGCTTCTAAAACCGGGCAAGCCGCCGCAGCAATGTGACTCTTACAGGCCCCTGTCCTTGCTTAATAGCAATGTGAAAATACTTGCCAAACTTATTGCCACGCGGCTTAGCCTCCTCATGGAAAACCTAATCTTACTGGATCAATCTGGGTTTGTGCCCGGAAGGGCAACTTCACATAACCTCCGGACCTTATTCACGGTCATGGATAATGTCATCGGAATTGCCTTTGGCTGCTATTTTTTTGGACGCAACAAAGGCTTTTGACTCCATCGAATGGGATTGTGTTTGGAGTGATGGGACGTATGGAATTCCCTCCCATCTTTCTATCCTGGATAAAATTGTTATACTGTTCACCGGTAGCTAAAGTAGCCGTTAATGGTAAGATATCCCAGGGTTTTTCAGTTAGAGGGGCACGCGGCAAGGCTGCCCTTTGTCGCCATTACTTTTTGCCATTGCTGTGGAGCCCTTGGCGGCGAGGTTACGGCAGCACCATAGGGACAAAGCGCTGAGGTGTAATATGAGACAAATTTTAATATCCCTATATGCGGATGATATTACGCTCCATATTCGGGACCCCCAACAAAATGTGAACCTGATCCTTCGGGAATTTATAACGTTTGGCAGGCTCTCTGGAGTTCAAATAAATTGGAATAAGTCGTCTCTCTTTCCCCTTACCGATGTGACGACTAGGTTCCCCCTAGACTTCCCGATTGAGTGGTGTGCTGATGAGTTGAGATATCTGGGGATTTGTGTCACAAGAGATAGAAATGAGCTTATGCGCTTGAATTACGGGACAACTATGGTCTGCATTTCGGATAACATATCACGCTGGATCTCTCTCCCACTGTCTATGGCGGGTAGAGCGTCTCTGATTAAGATGGTGATCTTGCCCCAACTGCTTTATTTGTTTCTGAATATCCCATTTCATCCGGGACCTTATTTTTTCAAACAATTGCAGTCTGAATTATCGCGGTTGGTGTGGGGAGGCAAGAGCCCGAGGCTCCAGTGGAGGGTTCTAACTCGCCCATATTCAAAAGGTGGATTTGGCATACCCGATTTTGAATTATATTACTATAGCGCGCAGGCGCACTAAGCTTTTTATTGGGTGTGTCAACCGAGGTATTTGTCGCAAGTGGCGGCGGAGCACTGGCTCGCCTTGCTGGTCCCAATTGATGGTGCATTGTATACTACGCGCCCTGGCAGGGACAGGGCGCCTACCACCGTCTCCTGCAGGGTTAGCGCTTGGTCTCGCATAAGTAAGATGTTGGAAGCACCTATGCTTTACTCCCCGCTTCTAGTGCTGGTGTACCATCCAGCTATGCCCCTTTTACAGGAGGTTCTTTTTCAAAAGTTTTTGGAGCGCGTGCGGGTCAGGACGTGGGGAGACTTGTATCACTAGGGGAAATTTCGTACCCTAGAACAGTTGTTTCATGATGATCATCAGACGCCACTTGATGTCTTCCTTTACGTGCGGCTCTGGCAGGGGCTCCGCTCTGTTACCTCTGATTTCCCCAACGAGCCTGAGGCCCTGGTACCACTGCAGCTGATACTCCAGGGCGCCACTGCCAAGAAACTGATATCGGCAATCTACAAATCGGTACACACGCACAGAGCAGAACCAGTTGTGCTGGTGAAAACGCGGTGGGACCAGGAACTGGGCATGGAATTGACAGACAGGCAGTGGGAATTCTGCTCGCAGCAGACTGAACGGATCTCGGCGAGTAGTCGCCTTCGAATGATTCACTATAAATTCCTGCACAGGTTATACTATACTCCTGCCCGCTTGTGCAGGTACAAACTAAGGGGTTTGGACATGTGTGACAGATGTCACGCATCTGGTGCTGATTTTTTTACACCTTGCATGGGAATGTGCTGGGGTTCAGACATACTGGCTACAAGTGCTCACGGCGCTGTCCAAGATGATAAACACACACTTGGAACCCTCCCGGGTCCTTGCTCTATTGGGGTACGTTGAAACGATACAGGCGGCACACCGCAAATTTGTGGCTTTGGCGCTACTACCACCACCTAAGAGGAGAGTGGCATGTAGATGGGGCAGAGGGAGAGCGCCTAAATTCAAGGTATGGATTGATGATTTAATCTATTGTCAGGAACGACTTGCAACTTATGACGAGTTATTGCCTGTAACTTCTAGGTCTAGTGATATATGGGCACCGGTGCGGTGTGATTTGTCGGGTAGCACTGGTCCTGACCCTTGGGGCGATGGGAACTGAGCATGTGGCTTGAGTAGTGGTGGCCCGCTACACTAGGATATGATGTGCTGTGATGATGTGTTTGTATTACTTTGAACTGTGCTTTCTAGTCAAGCCCCGCCACCTGTGTATACCCTTTGTTGGAGTTCAGATGCGGCTGTTATAAGATTTATGTACCATCAGTGCTCCAGTAGACAACTGCTCAATGTGTAACCTGTTCCCCAGAGTAATTTTCAAAGATGTGTGTTCCTGTGACTCTGATTGAGTATGAATACTGTATTGTGAAAAATGGACTGTGTATGACAACATGTGTACCACGTTGTGTTTGAGAAAACTTATGAAAATAAAGTTTAAAAAAATAAATAAAAATGCTTCAGAGCTGAAACCCTTGACGCCAAAGACTAAGCCTTCTTCAGCACCGAAACCTTCGGCGTCAAAGTGATTCCACCTCGTCACCGAAATCTTCTGCGTCAAAACCTAAACCTAAGCCGCCTAAGCAGCAGGCTCCACATTTCGATGCCCCAACACAAAAGGGATCATGCATAAATCCTGATACAGGACGTGTTCTTACAAAGTCACCTCAGAAACAGAAACCTGAGTCACAAGAAGAACCTTTCTTTATTAATTTCAAGAGGAAGAATGTGGATACTAACCCGTCCCCTCTTTTACCAGGTTCCCCTACACCAACCTCTCTACATTTCCGTCATTTGATTACACCAACTAACTCTCCACCACCACCACCTGATGATGAGGATGATGGGGATCAGAGGGACAATTTAGTACTGATAGATCCCTGGAAAGACTAACGTATAAATTCACTTACAGATAACGACCCAGATCTTTACCCTCCAAAGCCGTCTCCTCCTGATGACAATGTAGCACATATAGAGTTACTCACTAGAGCTGCACAATATCATGGGGTGCAGTTACACAAGGAATCTTTTGGGGAATATTTCCTATATGTAACACTCAGTACCACACATAGGACTAGTCATACTCTGCCTATGCTTAAAGGCATGATGAGACATGCTGATGACTTCTTCAAAGATCCAGTACGGGCTCGCATTCTCACCCAAAGAACTGATAAAAATATCATGTTGCTCTTTCAGATCCATTCTTATTAAAGGTCAGCTACCACTAGACTCTTTGGTAGTCTCTAATGCCCGTACAAGAGCCATGTCACAGACCACTGGTTTTGCTCCCCCTCCAAACAAGGAGTCAAAACTATTAGACGCCTCTGGTAAACGGGTAGCTGCCCAAGCAGTAAACCATTGGCAAATTGCCAACACCCAGGACCTACTAGCCAGTGTTGAGACTGCACACTGGGACGAAATGGGGCAGTTGCTGCAACACATCCCAGATGAATACAAAGCAAATGTCCAAGATCTAGTCCAGGAAGGAAAGCTCATATCCAATTTCTCAATAAGATGCGCTTTACTGCTGCAGACACCGCAGCCTGAGAGGTTACCACTAGTGTGTTACTAAGAAGACCTGCATGGTTAAGGATTCAACACATCCCAGATGAATACAAAGCAAATGTCCAATATCTAGTCCAGGAAGGAAAGCTCATATCCAATTTCTCAATAAGATGCGCTTTACTGCTGCAGACACCGCAGCTAGAGAGGTTAACACTAGTGTGTTACTAAGAAGACCTGGTTTCAAACCAGAAGTGCAACAGCCTATTTTAAATACTCCTTTTGACGAGGAGCATCTATTCGGGCCCGAAGTGGATAAATCATTAGGAAAGATGAAAAAGAACACAGAGGTAGCCAAGTCTATGGGAGCTTGACAGTCTACTTATAATCATGGCTCCTTTCGTCGCTCCTTCTACCTTGGGGGCTCCAAAAATATGTCCTCAGACAATACTGCCACCTCTTATAAAAGCACCAACCAAGAGGTCTATTTAGTGGAGGATATAGAGGTAATAACAAATGTTGAGGCAATGGTTCCGCACCGCTTAATTCCCCCTCCCCCAACAAGCAGTGACTTGCCCACACTTCCCCCCCGATCATCTAACACCTGTCGGGGGATGTCTTCTGCAATTCCTCCCCATTTGGCAGTCCATCACCATAGACAAATGGGTCTTAGGAATTATCCAATATGGTTATTGCGTGGAGCGTACCAATAATCCTCCAAACATACCACCATGTTCTCACAAAATGTTGCCACAACATTTACATATATTTAAGCAAGAACTACGGTCTCTCCTCTTCAAAGGAGCAATAGAACCTGTGCCATTATAACATTAAGGGACAGGTGTGTACTCCCTGTAATTTCTCATTCATAAAAAGGACGACTCCTTGAGACCCATTCTAGACCTCAGAGAACTCTGTGGAACAAGTCGCAGGGTCAGTTGATCGATCTAGTGTTGGTGGATCGCTGCATCCATCGCTCTATGCAGTGGTGGAACCCACAAAATGTATCCAGAGGGTTGCATTTTCCTGACTCTGTTCCACAGACCGTGCTAACAGCAAACGTATCGCTTACTGGTTGGGGTGCTCACCTACACACTCACACAATACAAGGCTTGTGGACTCTAAAATACAAGAACCTTCATAAATCACCTAGAGCTACTAGCTGTGTTTCTAGCGCTCCAAGCCTTTCAACCTCATCTGATAAGCAAAACGATCCTAGGCTGCATAGACAACATGACAGCTATGTATTATATACAAAAGCGGAGAGGGGGACACTCTGTCACGCATAGCACAAGCCATTTGGAAATTGGCCATACATCACAAAATGTATCTCCTATCCGAACATCTTCCAGGAGTAAACAATCAGATTACAGACCACCTCAGCAGACAGACAGCAAATCCAAGAGTGGGAACTTCATCCACAGGTCTTCTTCCCTACTCTCAGGAATGGGGGGTTTCCACACATAGATCTGTACGCCACAGCTCAAAAATGCAAAATGCCAAAGCTTCACCTCCAGGTTCTGACACCTGCTCTCCCAAGGCAATGCCCTATGGATGAACTTGTCAGGGATCTTTGTTTATGCTTCTCCACCTCTCCCACTCATTCCGCTGGTTATTAAGAAGCTCAGTCAAACATACCTCAAACGTATTCTCATATCTCCCACAACCCTTGGTTCACCACCCTATTGGAGCTCTCAGTAGTTCCACACCAAAAGCTGCATCTCAACTCCAGTCTCCTTACTCAGAACCGTGGAGAAATCAGGCATCCTAATCCCAAGGAATTCAACATAGAGATTTGGCTGCTGAGGTCATAGTTTGGTTATGTACAATTACCACCTGACTGTATGAACATCCTAAAGGAGGCTAGGAAATCTACTACTAGGGCATGTTATGCAGCAAAATGGAAACTATTTGTTATCTATTGTACCAATAACAATATCAATCCCCTTGATGCCTCAGTGCAAAACATAATTTATTACCTCTTACACCAATCTGGACTAGCCTAGACATCTATTTGATTGCATTTAGCAGCAGTAACTGCATATTTACAAAACAGAAAACATGTATCTCTATTCAGAGTACCAGTGATGAAGGCCTTTATGGAAGGACTAAAAAGAGTGATACCACCAAGGGTTCCACCTACACCAGTATGGAACTTAACCCCTTCGCTGCTAGGCCTCCCGAACCCTTCCCGTGCCACTCCTTTTTTGGCTATTTGAGGTAGTTTGCGCTTAGGCCCCTGTAACTTTTTGACTACTAAAGGTATCCACGCCAAATTTGCGTCCTTTTCTTCCAACATCACAGGGATTCTAAAGGTACCCAGGGATTGTGGATTCTTCTGGCGGACCCACAAATTAGCCCAAATACAACTAGATATATATTTAAATGGGAAAAAAGGGCTCTAGATAAGAGCGTTTGTTTTTTTTCCCTGCAAATGGTATGAAAAATGGAGTTGTGGTGCTGAAATCACCATCTTCCCAGCTTTCAGGGACGAGCAGACTTTTGTCAGAAAACCAACATGTTTTACACAGTTTTAGCATTTTTCTGGGACATAGCCTATTTTTGCTATTGTTCGTGCTTTCAACCTACTTCGAGTTAATGGTACAAATGGGTATGAAAGCAATAATGGATGCTGGAAACCTATATATTTTGGAGAAGTAGACAAAATTCTGAATTCAGCAAGGGGTCAGTTGTGCAGATCCTTCAAGGGTTTCGTATTGAAACTAACAGTTGAAAATAGAAATAATTGAAAATGAGTTTTAAAAAAACAGCCATCTGTGCCAACGTTTTCACTTGTGAAAGAGGTGTGGCACCGCGGCTAGGGCGACTGACTCCGCAATCTGGGGATCACGGTTCGATCCCCGGCACCGGTGGCAGATTAGCCCAGCACCATGTGACTCTGGGCAATAGCCTGCTTAATCTTCCCGAAGGACCCCAGCGCCTAGAGACTCTTACGGGTGATTGTGCTCTTTACAAATGTGGATTATTATTATTATTATATTATTACTTGTAACTTCTACTAAGTATAACAGATGTTTGAAACCAATATGCCATTACATCTGCTGGAACCTTCTAGTTTTGGGGATATATAGGACTTGTAGGTTCACCAAGAACCCGAGGAACCCAGAGCCAATAACTGAGCAGCGTCTTGCAATGGTTTTAAAATATAGAGTTTAGAAACTGGGAGTACCCATACTAGCATAAGAATTGTAGGTCATTTTTCAAAATGACTTCTTTTTTACACATTGTCTTTCATTTGGAAGGCAGAAATGCATCGAATGTCAATAGGTAATTACACTTGCTCTACAATTCTGTGTTACCCTAAGTCTCCCGATAATAATGGTACCTCACTTGTGTGGGTTGGCCTTATGCCCACGACCGAAAACAGCTCAAAACGCAACGTAGAGACACCGCATTTTCACAGTGAAAAATGACTCTTTTTTGCAAAGTGCCTAGCTGTAGTTTTTTTTAACCCTAGCTCTGCCGGCACCTAGGGAATTCTAGCAAACCTTACATTTTTTAAAACTAGATGCCCAGGGGAATCCTGGATGGGGGGCCTTGACTGACTCTCACCAGGTTCTGTTACCCAGAATCCCCTGCAAACCTAAAAATGTGTCACAAAAAACACATTTTCCTCACTTTTCTGTGGTGGAACGTTCTGGAATCTGCGTTGGTCTACAAAATTTCACCCACCCCGCGTTCCCCAAAGTTGTCTCAGAACAATGTTACCTCACTTGTGTAGGTAGGCCTAGTGCCGGCGACAGGAAACGGCCCTAAATGCAAGATGGAGACACCACATTTTCACAGTGAAAAATGACTCTTTTTTTTTTTTTTCTTCAAAGTACCTAGCTGTAGTTTATGAACCCTAGCTCTGCCGGCACCTCGGGAAACCTAGCAAACCTATAAATTTTTAAAAACTAGACACCCGGGGGATGCCATGGAGGTATGGCTTGCGTGGAGCCCCCTATGTTTTCTTACCCAGAATCCTCTGCAAACCTCAAATTTAGCTAAAAGAAATCACTTTTTCCACACATTTTTGTGTGGGAAAGCTGTGGCATCACTGGGCTGAAAACAAATGTCTTACCACCCATCGTTCCCCTGGGTCTCCCTATAAGAATGGTGCCACACTCGTGTGGGAGGCCCAAGTACCCGCGACAGGCCAGGGCTCAAAACGTATTGAGGCAACATCAAAATTGCCTATCACAAAACGACCTGGTTTTGCAAGGGGATCACCTGGGTTTTTGCTCCCGTGCTCGACAGCCAGCTAGGGAAACCTACCAATCCAACACATTTCTGAAAACTAGACACCAGGGGATGCCATGGAGGTATGGCTTGTGTGGATCCCTCAACGTTTTCTTACCCAGAATCCCCTGCAAACCTCAAATTTAGCTGGAAAAAAAAATCACTTTTTCCACACATTTGTGTGGGAAATTTGTGGCATGGCCAAGCACCAGTCAACGCACACCGCCAGTCTACGCGCACCGCCAGCCAAGCGCAAGTCCATGCACACTATCAGCCAAGCTCCAGTCCACACACACAGCCACACAAGCGCCAGTCAACGCACACCGCCAGCCAAGCGCCAGTCCACACACACCGCCAGCCAAGTGCCAGTCCACGCACACTGCAAGCCAAGCACCAGTCCCCACACACCGCCAGCCAAGCGCATGTCCACGCACACCACCAGCAAAGCGCCAGTCTACGCACACTGCCAGTCCACACACCGTCATCACATATCATATGCAGGAAAAAAAAACACAAACCAATTGGCAATAGATACAAGCCTTTAACTACAAGCACAACAGCTCTAACTGAATACAACACACTTTTGCCAACCATGAAATCTGAACAAAAATATAAAACAATACAGACCTGTCACTTTACTTCTATGCTCATGGTTGTAACCAAAAACTCTGTTGTGTGTGGTACAATTTAAAACATGTGGGCGCACACAGCCCAGGATTAGAAGGGCAATTGGGGGCAGTGCATACGACTCTCCTTCCGCACACCTCTTCGCGCAACACTCTACATTTTTTAGCGGGAAAGTCTTTTTTTTAGCCGTGGGAGGATGGTGATCAGGAAAGTGGCGATCTTTCAATCTAGTTATGTAGTCTGACTCACTCCAATGTAATCCGATTGATTTGTGTGAAAAGAGTGGATGGTGCTGGTGGGTTAATCCTTCTGAGTGAAAGGAGTGATTATCAATGATGAGTTGCGCGATCCTCGACAAAATAGGGGCATGCCCCACTCGCACTCAGATATGACATGTAATCAAGTTAACAAATGTTCCAGCAACGATATTTCAAATCAAATTTCGTTTATGGAGATTAATTTGAAACTTTTTAATAGGCTTCTTTTCTTATAATCCTTTCATCTTCACGATGGGGAAAATACAATCTCGACACAATATACTGTGCACCTGGTTACCCAATGCATTACGGGCTGCAGCCCTTCGTCGGGGGCAAAATATCTGTAATTTTTAAAGGAAACATTAGGTCAGTCGCCACAAATGACCTTAAATCAGTGTGTTCACTGAAGTTAATGTGCAAAGCTTGCGTGATACTGTTGTGCTTTTTAACGAAAAGGTGACCACAGCGAGAAGCGGTGAAAACCAATTAAAGGAAGTGGAAATTCTAAGCACCATTTTCAAGACGAACGCTTTCGGTCAACTGATATCTTCACAGTGAGTATTTGTTATTAACCCAAACAGATGTGACCTTAAAGCTGCACACCTGCTCCCAGTGTCGTAGTGACTTTACCAGTTGTTAATATCATGCATCCGATTCTCATAAACGGCTGTGGTGAAGATTAATACTGTGTTCCCGATGTTAAAATATGTGAACACTAAGTTGGTAAATATGCAATTACCCAGTTTATATATTGTGTGGATTTTTTCTAAAAAATAAATAATTCACATAGACCGACCTAAGTAAAGAAAATGTGAACACATGTTTAGTGAAAACATCATATCCCTAATGGTTATGAGTAGTGAACTTGTGAAGAACAAGGTGTTTAATTGGAGAAATAGTTGGAGGTGAGTATTCCTAACTGTCACGGCCATTACCGCCTCACAGCTCTATCCTAAGGAGTAAGTCAAGGTATTAAGTGGGGCATTCTAGTAGCGCTGTGTTTTAAGAAAACAAGTCATTATAATATCGAGCCTCTTACCCAAGGTGATCGCGAGGCGGCTTTAACGCATGTGTTTGGTGCATCCGCATATAGAGATCGCAAGATAATGAGCGCCATACGCCAAGGTGTCACGTAATGTATTAAAATGGAAGAATTCGTAGTTTTCAATGGTGCATATCCCAATGTGTCCCATGGTGTCTGGAAATAAAGAATTTTATTATTTTTAAACGGTGCATGCCCCAATGTTAATAAATGGTTTATCAGCAGAATATCTCATATTAAAGTGCAAAACATTCTACCAAAAGTGGCTCCCAAGACAAAACAAAATTTAACGTAAGTAACATAATGATGCTCATATTTCTACTACTTATAGATCTTCTGGTGTTCCACATGTTATAAATATGAATAAACGATGACGCTGTTCCTCAATGCTCAAAGCTGTAAAATGAAAACCATTCTGAATGTGAATGAACATAATATACATAAATGCATTATAACAATGCCAAGTGTCCACGTATCGATGAATGTCTTAACAACCAATGTCTCAAAGAAAACCGCTAAATTAAAGTTTCTCATTCAGTCCCTTGGGGTTTTCGGTATTGCAAAATGTTTCCAATGAGTTTATTGCTGTAAGAGATGCTTCATGTTATCGCGTCCCTGAATGGGTGTAACTAGTTCTAAAACACCGAAACGTAGTTGGCTGATGTTATGCTTGAGGGTATTAAAGTGAACCTCCACTGGTGACTTCTGGTTTCCTTTTCATATGTTGCTTTTATGTTTGTTTATGCGTATCCTCATTTTGCGTTCAGTTTTGCCAACATAAGCTAATCCACAAGGACATTTTAACAAATATATTAAATTTTCATTGTTACAAGTTGCTGTGACTTTCAATTTAATTCGAATTCCATTGTGAGGGTGTCTGATGGTGTTTCCTTTTATGACCAGCCCTTTTGGGTAACCTTTACAGATACAGCGGGTTGTGCCACAAGCAACAGTGTCCACTTTTAACAATTCATGAACAATGGCATAGCAGTGTAAAAGTTATCTACATGTAAATGGTGACCTTTTGTTAAAAAGTCCTCTGCTCAGTTCCCACACAATTTTCTCTGCAACTCCAAAAGTGGACGGACAACCAGGGGGCTCAATACTGGAATCCCTACCAGTGTAGACTCTGAAATTTTAGACATATCCAGTACTACTCTCAGACAGCATATACATCTTAATTCCATAGCGTGCCCTCTTGCTAGGAATGTACTGCCTAAAAACCAATCGACCATTGAACAGGACCAAAGACTCATCCACCTCTATTTCTTTCCTGGGCACATAGATCTCTGAAAATCGATCAACTAAGTGATCAAGGACAGACCGAATCTTAAAAAGACTGTCGCAATCAGAGTGATCGTGGGGCAACGCAAAAGCATTATCCACAAAATGCAAAATCCGAAGAAGCAGCAAATACCGATTACGACTCATGCTTGCAGGAAATATAGCTGTTGCCATCAAGGGATTAGTAGACTAATATGAAGACAGATTCCTTCCTAATCAGGCCCATCAAAAAAGTTAAACCCAAGAACTTCAGCTCATCCAGATTTGTAGGAGTCCACCGGCTAGCTCTAGAGTGGGGATTAAGCCTGGCACTGTTGTCACTCAAATACTGTTCAGCATACAAGTTAGTCTGCTCAACAATCTCAGCCAAAAATACATTGTCCAAAAACAACTGAGAGAAATTTATAGTCACAATTCACTTTACGCCCTGCAACACCATTAAAGACAGGCAGCACCGGCTGCACCAGCTGCACCATGTTTGGGTCAACTCATAGTCCAGCACTTCCAATGGGAAGCGTCACAGACTCAGGCTGCAATCGAGATGCCTCTTGCTGCACTATCGGCACATCAGTGTCCTCCTCTAAAACAGGCACTTCACCCGCACCGGGAGTAGCTTCATCATGAGATGACTCCATGTGGAGAGAAAACTCACTGCCTGAGTCTTCGCCTCCCTCCTCTGCCTCAGATGCAGATTCAGTCTCATAATCATGGCCAGAAGAAGACTCTAAAAGCATCCCAACAACCTGTGGAGCGGTCATCCTGCGGCTAGCCATAATCCTTAGTTATACAAGTAACTTGACAAATAAGTCAACAGTACAAGCATATAGCAGTAGTAAGGCAACGTCTATCAATACAAAGCACACAAAGACCTATAAACTGTAAAACAATACCACTCACTTGCCAGAGGCAGCAAGACTCCCCTGCACCTACTCTGCACAGACTCCGCAAGCACCAATATCCCACTAAAAAAGAAAACACAAAATTGATTATACAAAAAACAACACAATACACATTGTGCAAAAATACAAGGGAAATGGCACAGACATTCATACAAAATCTAAATCGGCTTCTAATATTACAAAATTTAAAAAAAACACATTAACGAAGGTCACATTTATAGTAAAACATATAAAAAAAAGTTTCCTTACCAAACACTTGAGACTGAACTGCAGCTCTACCAGTGCCGAAACCCCAAGCACTATTTAAAACAAAGCTTTGCCCTAAAATGAACAGGAGAAAACAAAATGTTACGATCACAAATAATAGCACACAAACCATCAGCTGAACACACAAAATGTCCCCGGGGGCACATACACGGCCTATGGGGGCATAAACAGCCAGAATATTCACCCCCAAAAAGGGCCACTTCCCAAAACATTTTGCATCATAAACAATAAAATCCCTGGTGGTATAGCAGCTTTTTCCCCCTTTAGGCCCTAAAAATATATGGCCGATCTACCCCCAATGGGGGCAGAAAAGGCCAAAACAGTCATCTCCAAAAGGGGGTGACCCTTGCCCAAGGGGCCACTCCCCAAAACATATGTATATACATATGTATGTTCATACACAAAAAGAAAGTCCTGGTAGTTTAGAGGCTTCTAACCCCCCTCGGGGGCAGATGGGCCTTAAAAATAGAAAGCCAATCTGCAAATTACCAAAACATTCATGCCCAAAAGGGGAGCAATTATTGACCAAGGGATTGCTCCCCATATTAACCAAAAATGAATCCCTAGCATATAGTGGGTTTCAACCCCCCCCCCCCCCCCCACCCCTCAGGAGCTAGATCAGCAGGAAAAATGGCTGTTCTAGCCCCAGGGGGGGCAAAACATGGATGTAAAACAAGACCCCCCCCCCCCCATGGGAGTGACCTTTGGCCAAGGGGTCATTCCTAAAATGCACACAAATAAATTCCCTGGTGCCTAGTGGGTTTCTGCCCTCCCCCTGGGGGGTTGATTGTCCTAAATCGTCCGAATCCGCTCCCGGGGGGATAGGGGCGAAACATGGTTAAAGAAATCACCCCCATGGGAGTGACCCTTGACCAAGGGGTCGCTCCCAAAGTGTGCAATATTATAGTCCCTGGTTCCTAGTGGGTTTCGGCCCCCCCAGGGAGGCTGATTGGTCTAAAAATTGCCAAATCGGTTCCAGAGGGGGCCGA
The DNA here is from genome assembly GCF_964261635.1 of Lissotriton helveticus. NCBI lineage: Eukaryota > Metazoa > Chordata > Amphibia > Caudata > Salamandridae > Lissotriton > Lissotriton helveticus. The sequence goes on from NC_136065.1 coordinate 1,740,446,312, forward strand.
AACATGGATATCTATGCCCCCCCAGGGGAGAAACACTTGCCTAAGGGGTCGCTCCCCCAACAAACCCCAAAAAATCCCTGGTGGTACAGTGGGTGGATTCCTGCTCCACAATCGCAGGCCTCACCTGCGATCGTGGAGCAGGAATCCATTAGAAACAGGCACAGGGGGAAAGAAAAAACTCTTTCCTTTCTTCCTTTACCCAAACCCCCCCCCCTCCCGAGAGAAGGACCCAACTTTGAATGCCCTCTATCCTAGACATGCTGGAAACAAATGGCCTATGATGACATCGGATTGCCGAGGGAGGGGTTGGGGAAGTTAGCGGAAGCGCTTCTGCTGCCTTCCCCAGTGGGGGCATGTAGGAGTGCGGCCCATGGAGGGAGAGCCAGCGCCTCCCCCGTGGGCCAGTGCCAGGACGTAATGGTTACGTTCTCGGCACAGCTCTACTGAAGACGTGACCATTACGTCCTCGGCACCGAAGGGGTTAAACATAGTCCTTACAAGGCTGATGGGTCTACCTTTTGAACCAATGCACAGGTGTCCATTACAGTTTCTCTCTTGGAAGGTTGCTTTTCTTATCCCAATCACTTCCTTAAGGGGAGTTTGTGTACTTCAGGCACTAACTTTACAAGAACCTTTCTTTCAACTCCATAAAGACAAAGTGGTTCTTCGTGCCAATCCCAAATTTCTACCTAAAGTCGTTTCTGCTTTTTACATCAATCAATCAGTTGAGTTACCCATGTTCTTTCCTCAACCTGATTCTGTAGCAGAACGAGCTCTACACACATTAGATGTTAGAAGAGCTCTACTATATTATGTGGAAAGAACAACACATTTTTGCAAGATAAAACTGTTGCTTTTTTGCCACCACACAAAGGCAATCCTATGTCTAAATCAGGCAATGCAAGATGGATTGTCAAATGTATCCAAACATGTTATGGGAAAGCGAAAAGAACCTTGACAATACCCCATAGGGCGCATTCCACCCGCAAAATAGGGGCTACTATGGCCTTCTTAGGGAATATTCCCTTAGCTGACATTTGTAAGGCAGCAACATGTTCTACACCGCACACATTCACAAAACATTATTGTGTAGATTTGTTAGCGAGGCAACAAGCTAATGTAGGCCAAGCAGTACTTAAAACCATTTTTCAAACAACTGCAACAGCTACAGGTTAGCCACTGCTTTGGGAGTTACTGCTGTATGTCTATGCAAAGCATGTGATGTACAGCTTACATGCCTCGAATGGATAATGTTACTTACCCAGTAAGTATCTGTTCTTCGCATGTAGAGCTGTAGATTCACATGCGCCCACTCACCTCCCTGGGTACCTATACCTATTTGCAGTTCTTCATATTTACATACATACGCATGGACATCTCTATTCTACCTTTACTAACTCCATTCACACCCTCTGCGGGGAAAACAATATAAAAATAGAGTTGATGTCCATGTGTACTATCACAGAAAGGAGGAGTCACCTATCTCATGACTGGAAAGACTTAATTGAAGAAAAACAACTTGCAAACATCCAGACCCAACACTAGATGGCAGGAGTATGCAAAGCATGTGAATCTACAGCTCTACATGCCAAGAACAGATGCTTACGGGTATGTAACATTATTCTTGTCGCGTTTCCAGCCCATGACTTCCCTGGTACTTATAATATTTAAGAATTTCGTTAAGTTGTGTAGGGGCATACTCATGTAGATACGCCCTCAAGTGTGGTGCAATGCACCATGCCTTAAGGCTGTAAGGCCTGCCAGAGGGGTGACTTATCTATACCTTCAGGCAGTGCTGGCTGGCATGGCACCCAGTGCCATGTCGACTTGTTTTTCACCTCACAGGGGCATGCAAGCTACAAGGGCAGTGGCATGGTCCTACTGAGGAGGTCCAGGGGACTCTCTTCAGCTTCTCTTACTAGAGACATACAGGGGATCAGAAGTACCAATTGTGGATATGTTTTAGGGAAGAAGCTCTGGCACAGGGGACCTAGTTGGGAGGGACTCTGCTCTACAATCAAATCCACATCATAACCAGGCAGAAGTTGGGGCTAACCATGTCAAAAGAGGCACACTGACCATAAATAACTAGTCGCCAGATATTTAGGCTCTGCTATATGCTGGGAGCCAGAAGTACTTTTTGATTGGACAGAGGTTGTGTGCTTCCACAAAAGAGTGCTTGACCTCCATGCAGCTTTGACCATTTTGTTGATTATTCCAGCAGACTGACCTTGAACTTTCAGGGGCACGCACAAAATTGCACAAAATTGCACTGATATTAAAGTGGACTATATCGTTTTTGTTGTTTTCTTCCAGCAGCACAGATGGGAACAGAGTAGCCATTAACTTGCATGGATATTTAGGTCCGACTTGACTGTGTGGCTGCCACCTGGCCTTTTAACCTACACCTATATTATTCTGTGTTCGGTTCTTTGCTTCAACACAAATACATATCCACCCCCATGCTATCTACTTGTAATGCTTCACTTTACCATCCAATATTCTTTTAAAGCCAGACCTATTGCTGTTGCCATGGCTCGTTCTTTCTGGGACAAACACTTTTTTTCTACATATGTTAGGTTAATGGATACACTTTAGAGTCCTCATATAGACAAAGCTCCAGAAGGAATCCAAAATGCTTTAAGCAGTTCAACAACACACTGCTACAATCGTGGCAACCACGGATCAACCCAAAGTCGGTGTTGGCATGGATGCAGCAATTAAAGGTGCCACCAGTGAGGTGATGTCATCTCTATTATGTGTACCCACAATTTACAGGAAAACCTGTTAAGTCACCTTCCATATCCTCATGTTTTAGAATTTGAATGGAACTACCAGAGAGGGTGGCTGCCAATACTATCCCTTCTATACCTACAAAGACCGTATGCACACCACTGTTTTGCTAGCTTTGATAGTTTTTGTTCTATGCCTATCAACTCTTCCACCATGGAAGAGGTCACTTGATAATGTAGAAATCAAATGAGTTTCTGCTCTCTTGGGGATTCTTATTTTGAGTCACTTTTTAGGTCGAGCCTAGGCAGCGTGCCCACGCAGTCTGCAAGACCTGATGTATGAACAATATGGGTTTCAAATAAGCCCATCGATTGCCATTGGTGCTTTTTTGTGTCAAGCGGAAATGCTGCCTTTTTATTGGTGCATTGTCCCTCCGAGGTGATTTCACTCATTGTTCAATTTGATTGGCTATCGCAACGCGTTCATTCTTTCTCCTGCCACAGCGTGTGATGGCCCCTTCTCCTGTCACAGTCTAGTCCCTTGTGACGCATTCTCTGTTCCTCCTGGTCAGCCACCACCCCTGTCTCGGGCTTAATCTGCCTCCTCCCTCAGCTGCCTCAGGCGGTCGCAGTCTCTTCTCTCTGTCGCCTTAAGGTCTCCGTCCTTTTGCCTCTTAAAGGCAAACCTGCCTCTGAAGGCCACTGCCCCTCCCCGACTTGCTCTTTCAGTGCTGGCATCTTTCTTCCTCCAGTTATGATGCCCCCCTCGTTTCAGAACAACATATTCTCGACTCTGAAACTTGCAAGAAACGGGGGTAATACCTAAAGCGGCAGTCAAGCTCGCTCTACAAGGTACCGGGTGCACTTACCTGCTGTGGTCACTGTCCCCCTCAGTGCAGCTCCGCGATTTGGCAGACCCTTAGCCTGCTCTTTGCCGTGCCTCACTTGACATTAACACTGTTCACATTCCCTAAGGAGCGCTTCTTAACATATGGCTACAGTGCTCTCTGTCTGCTCCAGTGCCCTACTCTCCTGGAGGCCATATGCAGTCAGCTGCTCCTGTATCCCTCACTTCCCATGTGTCGTAAGATTCCGAGGTGAGTATCTACCCTGACCGGTGTAATGTCGCGATACTGCATGTTAACAGTCTAGTGTATCGCGCACGTAGACGTGCGCATACGCGGTGTCGTACGGACGCCGCGTACTGAATAAATAAAGGAGGCGTGGCCCCAGGAGTTAGTCCGGGACCACGCAGAGTGACTAAATGGTGTCCCGGGTCCCTTATTGCCGCGGCGTATATTACACCAGCGCCCGCACTAATTAGAGACCCGACAATGGCGACGAGGCAGTAGAAGACCCCACGCTGTGCTCTGACGGCCGCTCCTGCATGCCCGCCGGAGTGCCGATGCTCAATCTGCGCCCAGCGCCCCGAATGTGGTCTGCCCAGCTGAGCTCCCCGCCCCGGCCACGGAAGTTGGCGGGCGACGCCCCACAACGCTGATGACCCCGCGTGAGTGTGCTCATTACAGGGGGCGTACTTTGCTGTGTGCACCCCGGGGGAAACACTTTTAGCCTGGACTGGCAGCATGTACAAAAGAGGCGCTCAGCATCCGCGTATGTTTGGGGGAGACACTCGCTCCATAAGCGGACACAGGAGGATCCCTGTCGCCGGAGGTGGCCCTGTTTTCGCCATTTGTCACGACACAAGCCCTACCCAGAGACCTATTGACGTGTCCTCTCAAGTGGGTGTCGTTTCCTGGCGACCGCAGCGTCTGTGCCCTACCTCCAGTTCACGAAGGGTTCCCACGTGCCAAGATGGCGGCCATTCCCCCCCACTGAGCCGCTTGTGGTCGATGGTGCACCTGCTTCCCTAGCGCCAAGATGGAAAGACTGGACGGAACGGCTACAATTCTATTTCGAAGGTGCTGGAACGGCGAGGGAACGGCGCAGGGCACTTCTTCTTCATCTAGGAGGGAAGGATATCCACAGAATTTACAAGACCCTAGTAGAAGCTACGCCGCACGCCTACGTCACGCTCCTCAATGCGCTCAACGCACATTTTGAACCCATGGCCAGCAAGGATTATGAACGTTTCATATTCCGGCAAGCGCGACAGGAGGCGGAAGAGTCACTAGACGCGTTCCACGGCAGGCTGAAAGAACTCGCCAGCACCTATGGTTTCAGGGACGAACAAGAGGAGATACGTGGCCAAATAATTCAAGGGTGCTACTCTTCCAATTTGCGAGTCAAAATTCTCCAAGAGGATGGAAAACCGCTAGCTGACATCCTAAAACTGGGCCGCTCCAAAGAGCTATCGCAGGCGAGAGCATCTCATATGGAGGCAGCACTCCATAGACCGGTGAAAGCAGAACAAGTCAACACGGCTGAGCAAGTGAATGTTGTCCGGCCAAAGCAGCGACAATTTGGAGGACGAAAGCAGCAAGAACGCAGAAGAGAATGTGGATATTGCGGAGGCACGCCCCACCGCGCTCAAGACTGCCCAGCGCGCGGGAAGAAATGCGGCGCATGTGGACGCATGAACCACTTCGCATCAGTCTGCAGGTCCTCCAAACAAAAACCAGAGGCGGCCCACGCAATCAGAGAAAACCCAGATAGCGAAGACATGGACGATGATTCCAGCAACTACACGGTCCACTACGTATTTGCCATCAATCAGGCACAAAGGAAGAAGAGACGCCTCCCAAAATGCCGCATAAGGTTGAACCAACAAGAAGTGAGGGCTACCATCGACACGGGAGCCTCGATTGAACTCATGGCGGCAGACGTGTACAACCAACTGCGGGACAAACCCACTCTCAGGACAGCAAAAATCCACGTCTTCGCCTATGGGCAAAAGACTCCAATCCCGCTGATCGGATGCTTCCAAACGGAGCTATGACATTAAGACAGGAAGGTCCCGACGACCGTCTACGTAACCAAAGAAGGCAGCGGCATGCTCCTCAGCGGACGGGCGGCGGAAGAACTCCAACTGATCTTCGCGATGGCCGTACTGGAAGAGAAATTGGACGCAATCCTCGACGAATTTGAAGACGCCTTTCAAGGTATTGGGTGTCTAAAGGGAAAGGAGGTTTCCCTCCACATAGACCCGTCCATTCAACCGGTCGCCCTCAGACATCGTAGGATAGCTTTCCACCTCAGAAAAAAAGTGGAAGAAGAACTCTAGGCCCTCGAGAAACGAGGCATTATCGAGAAGGTCAGCGGGCCCACCCCGTGGGTATCGCCAATCGTGGTGGCGCGAAAACCCAAACAGCCAGGACAAGTCCGCATATGTGTCGACATGCGCCTGCCCAACGCGGCAGTCAAGAGGGAGCAGCACTTAACGCCCACCATTGATGATATCCTGGGAGAATTAAACGGCGCAAAGTGTTTTTCCAAGATGGATCTGCGGTCCGGCTATCATCCGTTGCCCCTACACCCAGACTCCAGGTATATCACCACCTTCTCTACCCACGTGGGCCTCAGGCGTTATCGACGTCTCAACTTCGGTATCTCCAGCGCAGCCGAAGTCTTCCAAAACACCATCAGGGAAGTGTTGAGTGGACTCCCAGGGGTTTTGAACGTCAGTGACGACCTGCTCATATATGCAAACACCGTCGAGGAGCACCACCAAAGGTTGAAAGGGGTATTGCAGAGACTCAAAGACTCAGGCCTAACGCTGCACAGGGAGAAATGCCAATTTCTTCAGAATAAGATCAGCTTCTTCGGATATACTTTCTCCGACCAAGGGATCGCCCCTGACCCTGACAAAGTCAAAGATGTGCAAGCAGCCCCAGCCCGGACGAACATATCAGAAGTACGAAGCTTCCTGGGCATGGTAAACTTCTGTGGGAGGTTCATCCCAGATCTATCCAACCTCACCAGGCCCCTCAGGGACTCACCAAGTCGACTACCGCCTGGCAGTGGGGCGATGAACAGAGCGCGGCGTTCCATAACACCAAGGCCGCATTGTCAGCGGAAAAGACCCTGTCGTACTTCGACCCGGCAAAACCGACCAACATCGCAGTCGACGCCAGCCCTTATGGCCTGGGAGCGGTCCTGACACAGCGTCAAAGAGAGGAAGACTGGGCGCCCATTGCATACGCCAGCAGATCATTGACCGAAACGGAGCAGCGGTACTCCCAGATTGAGAGGGAGGCCATTGCAATCCACTGGGCCTGCAGACATTTCCATGTATATGTGTATGGACATCCATTTACCGTCTCCACGGATCACAAGCCACTACTCCCTCTGTTTCGAGGGTCGGTCTCCAAACCACCACCCCGAATATAGAAGTGGATCCTGCAACTACAGGAGTATGATTACCAACTGGAGTTCAAACCGGGGGCGACAAACCCCGCCGACTACCTCTCTAGACACCCCCGAGCAGCAACGAAGGGAGAAGAAAAAGATGCAGAGGAGACGGAGGAATACGTCAAAGCGGTAATGGAGCGGTCAAGGCCGCTACCCATGAGCATAGACATGATAATTGAAGCGACCCGCAATGATGAGGTCCTCCAGCTAGCGGTGAACGCCCTGCAAGCCAACGCCTGGAGGGCTCTTCAAGAGTCACTAAGCAAAAGGACACCACAGGCAAGAAGCGCCCTGGAAGCACTACTAAGAGTACGGGAAGAATTTTCCGTGGACAATCAAGGGTGCTTATTGAGAAGGCCCCGAATTGTGATGCCAACAAGCCTAACACAACAAGCCATCGAACTCGCTCATCGGGGGCACCAAGGCATGGTAAAGACCAAGAGCAGACTTCGTGCAAAAGTATGGTTCCCGGACATGGACACCAAAATAGAACGCTTGTAAACAACAAGGGTTCCCTGTTAGAACAAATGACAATCAACCCCTAGGTCAGGGAATAAATCTGTGGAAAAAACTACCTAGGCAGTATTTCTAAAATATAAAACAATATTGTAAGGACCAACACTAGATTTGAACAGTTTCTAAGTAGTAACAAAGTTTATTACAGTCACATAAAAAAAAATACATGTATCTTACATCAATAGCTAAAAATATACCTTCCATAGAAAGTACACATACATAAATTATATCATAAAAATTCGTGAACATGAACGAATAAGTTGTGTGCCGACACGTTTCGGCGACCAGCGCCTTTCTCAAGACAGTTTACAACTTTCTGAAAATAAAAACAATAATCAATATATAGTTTATGGTCAATCATTATAGTTTTAACTAGACATTGATGGAATATTTAAAAACAGCATATATACACAATATATTCTCTAAACTCGAAAGAACTGTTCAACCAGCTAGGTCCTAAGATAATGTAAGTACAACTGGTAATCTGAAAAAATAGCATAACATGCATGACATAACATAACATAACCTCTATTGTAGCTTTCTACTGTGAGGCTCATTACTAAGGTCTTTGGATGGCTTAAGACATGAATGATACATCATATGACTGTTACATGCGCTAATATTTGATGGACATTGTTAAACATTGTTACTTGTTTATAGCGCAAGCTGATCTGCGACTAAGTTATTCTTTTGCAAAGTCAGGATTGATCTTTTAATCATAATTTGCATGCTTATATGCGCATCTATTGTGTGATAAATAAGATAATGGCTATAGATTAAATTCGAGAAAAACAGATGAGAAAAAAGAGAGGAAAAATAAAAGAAAATAGAGTGAAAAAAACAACACGCGAGACTTAATGATGCTCATAGTAGAGACTGCCAAAGAACTAGCATCAGACATTAAAAAAGAAATAGAAACATTAGAAGAAGCCATCAAACAACTTGGTAATCTAGAAGAGACCATGAAAAAATTAGAAGATCTTAATAAAGAAGTAGAATCATTTGTTAGCTATTTAGAGAAACGTAAAAATGACAAACTCACTAAAGAGAATAGATTTTATTCAATAGAACTGGCCTATCCATATCTTAGACCTGATTTTTATAAGCAAAATCACTATATGGATACTAATAGGAACCAACAACAGAGGGTAAATAATTTTTCTGCCTCATCTGAATCAGGTGGAGAAGGAGAAGATGCTTTTTATGAGTCAGACAGTAATTACAATTCTGCTCAAGCTAAACGTAACCAAAATCAGACTCCTTTTTTAGGCAACCGCGGTGGTCGCCGCGGCCGATCCAGAGTGAGGTTCCAAACTCAAAGCAGAGGAGGGTACAAACCCCAGCATCATTATCAACAGGACCCCCAGAATCAATATCAACAGCAGGAACCTCAGTTTGTCAGAGAGACAAGAAACAGGCAGTACTGGAAACCGGGAATGTAATTCCCATATTTAATCTTTCTAGTACCCCTCTAAATGAATCTAGTGTCAGTCTCTTATCAAAAGGATTGTCATTTGTACCCCATTGCGGCACTAATGTTTTTGAATTATACAGCGATATAATATCTTTTTTTAGGAAAATCCGATTAAAAAAGTATTTCCAAAATGAATTAGTTGACTCACTACCTGTAGAACCAGCCACTCTTAGACTCCCATCTACATTCAGCCCATCCCTAGATCAGATAGGACCAGAGGTAGCGGCTTTTGAATTAGTCGTTCTCAAAAAATTGGAAAAAACACTTCGTTTTATCCCAAAACCAATTTATAATATGGACAAATTGGAACATGCTGCTCTTCATGATCTTGCCTCAGATACATCCATCACAATCAAGAGTTGTGATAAGGTAGGGGGCATAGCAGTCCTAGATTCTAAAGTATATGAGCTTAATATGCTTAAAATGTTGGAAGACCAAACATTTTATCAATCAGAAAGGCATAATCCCATCAACAAAATAACTAAAGATATTCGCTTAATAACCACCCAGGCTTTAGAAAATGGAGATATAAACGCTAAAGAGTTTGACTATCTAAATACCAATGCAGGTAAGACTGCCTGCATTTATGGTCAACCGAAGATCCACAAAGATGAAAAAAATCCCCCATACAGACCGATCGTGTCAACGATTGGCACACCCACTGAGGGACTCTCTAAATATGTGGACACCTTTCTATACCCTTTCATACCTAATGTTCCATCTTACATTAAAGATACTGGTGCCATGATTAACAAAGTAGAGAGTATTAATTTTAACCTGTCCAGAGATCTCCTTGTCACGTTAGACATTGAGTCTCTCTACAGTAACATTCCTATTAGAGAAGCTTTGTTATCAGTGGAATGGTTTATTGACCTCTACTCTGTACCCTGCCCAAAGACCTTTTTGCTGCAATGCCTCCATATGGTTCTCACAGAGAACATATTTGAGTTCGGACAAAAACTATACCGCCAAACCAAAGGAGTCAGCATGGGGGCTTCAGTGGCACCCTCTGTAGCAAATATCTACATGGCTGAATTTGAGGCTAGACATATTCATAATGAAGTAGCGCCCTTTTTCGAGTCAATCTCCCATTGGTCCAGATACATAGACGATATTTTCTTCGTCTGGACTGATGGGAGACCAGCCCTAGATGACTTCTTAGCATGGCTTAATGCTTGTGATCCTAATCTTAAATTCACTTCTCACATCAGTTCTGAGAAGCTGGAATTCTTGGATATTTGGATTTTTCATGAGGAAGGAAAACTGAAAGTAGATCTTTTTGTAAAACCGACGGCCAGGAACACTCTCCTGCATTTTCGTAGTTTCCATCCTAGGAATCAGAGACAAAGCATCCCCTTCTCTCAATTTTTGAGAGTGAGGAGGAACTGCACCAATCTCCAAGATTTTGATATACAGGCAGCAGAGATGAAACTGAAATTTTTAAACCGAGGCTATCCACATAGATTAGTGCGAGATTCGTACAAGAGAGCCCGGTATTATGATAGAGATTGTTTGTTAAGATCTAAACCAACAACAGAAGCCAACAAATTAGTATGTATCACACGGCATTCCACAGTAGATGCTAAAGTGAAACAAGTAATTAACTCCTCATGGCATATTTTAAATAGTAATGGAACAACTAAACTGGAAAAACCTTTGTTTGCCCATAGGCGAAACAAAAATATTAAAGATTACATTGTCCATTCGAGAATGAAAAACTCTGGAGATTCTCAACATTTAGCACAGAAATCTCTGACAGGAGACAACCCTGTAAAGGGCACCTTCCCTTGTTCTAGTTGTAAATCTTGTGCTAATATCCATGAAGGAGTAACATTTACTCACAATGGATATACGACTAGTGCCAAAGGGATGTTCAATTGCAGAACTTCAAACGTTATATACTTTTTGGAATGCCCATGCCCGCTGGGGTACGTGGGCGAAACATCTCGTGCAATTCAGACACGATTGACTGAACATCGCTCTGCGGTGAGAACTAAAAAAACAACAGCACCAATTGTGAAGCATTTTCTAGACCATGGCCATGGTCCTAATGACTTCACGTGGCGCATACTAGAAAAAATTAACATAAGTGATGACAAAGGAGGTGAAGCAATACGTAAGAAGCGTGAAGTCTTCTGGATTTTTTCTCTTAATACATTCCGAGAGGGGCTAAACAGCGAAATTCCATGGGAAAATGCGATTTTTTAAATACATAGCGACAAAATAACATACAGATAAGGGGCCACATAAATAGATGCCTTCCTGTTACGAGCTTATAATCGGTTGTTATAATGTGAGAACAAAATTTCCCATTCCGTTGTCGTTATTGCCCCATATTTAGTTATTTTCCAGACTGGCGATTAGCGCTTTAAATATATTTTTAATATAGCAGATCATGACTGACTATTTACATTGAATAGTAGCTGAAGCAACAGCCAAGCCGGCTACTTCTAGTCTAAGTAAACACTAAAGTAGTCTTTCTTCGAGCTTCATTATTCTTAGCCGCGTCAGGATCAGCATAATTACACTCACAGGTGTACACTTAAATACGCGCGCGCAATCGGCCCGACCCCGATTTCATCAAGGAACTTGACCGAGTAAGACGTCCGCCTCCACGCGGTTTCCATCCAAGAAACCATAGGTATGTACGCTACAGATGCCGGCTTATTAAATATCTCTCGCTTTGACTTAGAAGTCAAATGCTCCGGTTATTTAAAATTTCCCGCTCTGACTTAGTAGTTAAGCGTCCTACTCTAGCTTAGAAAAAACAGACGCTCTGTTGTGAACCACACGTGTTTACTATTTCATCATTTTGTTATCCGGCAGGATCCCACCGAGTTGCATCTATCGTCTCAACTCTTTTTTCCTCATCGTGCGACACCGTCGAGATTTAAAGAGCCGACATTAGAGGTATGCAACGCTTAATTAATATTCAGAGACGAAGAGAGGACAAATGTTAACGATAGTCATATAGTGTACAGAACAGTAATTAGGCATTTGTTTTATTTATTCAGGCTTGGAATTGAGCACGGCCACTAAGCAGTATATTGAGCATCAGACGTAAAACAAAAACGTCCGTGATTTCACAAACCACCCGGTAAGAATGTAGAAGGGAGTATCAGACAAGTTATCGCCCTTCCTTAAAATCAATCTTCTGAATCCTCGTATTTTACTTATCGCATTTCAGATATCGCTGGTATCTTCAAGCTTTAGAATTACAATTAGATTGTGGAGGTGTCGCAATTCAAGAGCTCCGTGTGCAGGTAAGGAGTCGACCTAGGAGCATATAGTTTCCCAGTAGCTCTTATTGTTCATGCTCAACAGCACTTTTTGCATTTTCATACAGGAAGTCCGTGATTCCTGGTAATAAAGACCCAATCAGCCATATTGCTGAAGTACTCGAATACCCGTCTCTGATATTAGAACTGCAAACTTAGTTTATTAGGTTAGTTACTTTCTTCCTGATCATAACGATCTTCCAGTAATAAAATAACTAGCGCTAGCCGTGATACCTTGCAATATTAAAAACTATCTGTTTCTATTAAAAATTACAGAATCACTCTCAAACAGAAGTGGTAATTCAGTTTTAAGAATCACATGGATCCCCACAGTGCTGAAATTCTAACCACTGTGTCGTGAATCGTTGTGTCTAGTTCACTTTTGTGTTAGGTAAGTGTAACCAAATCTGTACATATTTAATTCTGTAATTCAAAAAATTAATTTGCACATCAGTATAAATAGCGACATGAGTTGTCTGTTCCTATTAATACTAGAACTGTTCGTATCACTTACAAAATAGGGATCCCCTAGTGTTCGGGTCTTTTAAACAGTAATGAAGAGTAGTACTGCCACAACACATGTAGCACTGGACCAAGAGAGCTGTTCTTGTTGTTTTTTTCACTCTATTTTCTTTTATTTTTCCTCTCTTTTTTCTCATCTGTTTTTCTCGAATTTAATCTATAGCCATTATCTTATTTATCACACAATAGATGCGCATATAAGCATGCAAATTATGATTAAAAGATCAATCCTGACTTTGCAAAAGAATAACTTAGTCGCAGATCAGCTTGCGCTATAAACAAGTAACAATGTTTAACAATGTCCATCAAATATTAGCGCATGTAACAGTCATATGATGTATCATTCATGTCTTAAGCCATCCAAAGACCTTAGTAATGAGCCTAACAGTAGAAAGCTACAATAGAGGTTATGTTATGTTATGTCATGCATGTTATGCTATTTTTTCAGATTACCAGTTGTACTTACATTATCTTAGGACCTAGCTGGTTGAACAGTTCTTTCGAGTTTAGAGAATATATTGTGTATATATGCTATTTTTAAATATTCCATCAATGTCTAGTTAAAACTATAATGATTGACCATAAACTATATATTGATTATTGTTTTTATTTTCAGAAAGTTGTAAACTGTCTTGAGAAAGGCGCTGGTCGCCGAAACGCGTCGACACACAACTTATTCGTTCATGTTCACGAATTTTTATGATATAATTTATGTATGTGTACTTTCTATGGAAGGTATATTTTTAGCTATTGATGTAAGATACATGTATTTTTTTTATGTGACTGTAATAAACTTTGTTACTACTTAGAAACTGTTCAAATCTAGTGTTGGTCCTTACAATATTGTTTTATATTTTAGAAATACTGCCTAGGTAGTTTTTTCCACAGACACCAAAATAGAACGGACTGTCAAAGAATGCCAATGGTGCCAAGCGGCAGGACAACCCGACTGCCCACCCCTGGTCATCACCGAGGACAACCCGCGCGGACCCTGGGAGCGCGTGAGCGCAGATTTCGGACACCTGCCGGATGGAAGACACATGCTTGTCATCATTGATGATTTCACTAAGTATCCCGAAGTATAAATCGTGACAACACTCGCTGCCAAAGAAGTCATAGCAAAATTTGAGAAAGCCATCGCCACTCACGGCATCTTCCAGTGGGTTAAGACCGACAACAGACCTCCTTTCCAGGGACAAGAATTCGCTGACTATCTCGCCGAATGGGGGATCCAACATCGGAAAGTGACGCACCGATGGCCTCAAGCAAACAGAGAGGTTGAGAGATTTATGCGAACTCTTAATAAAGTCATCCGGATTGCCCATGCGGAAGGGGCCCCATTAGAGAAGGCGATCTACTCTTTTCTCAGGGAATACCGGCTCACGCCACATCGCACGACGGAAGCCGCACCCGGCCCATCAGCAATGGGAAGGATAGTCCGAGACACCATCCCCAATCATCATACCTGGACTCCAAGTGTCACAAACGCAGAGAGAACACTGTTCAACCGAAGGAAGTCAAATGACTATGCCAGCTTCCGACGGAGGGCCAAGGAACCGTCCATAAATGAAAGAGATCACGTCTACGTGAAGGACAGATATCCGGGAAGTAAGTTCAGACTCCCATTTGAGCCCCGGCCTTGGACAGTCACGCGCCGCACCGGCACCATGGTGACGGCCCAGCGAGGAGGAGAGACTGTCACATGCAACGTCTCTTTCTTCAAAAGAGCATCCAGTCCAACAGAAGATCACTTTTGCCAAGGACCCAGCCAAGACTCGCCCAACCGGCCAGAAGAGAATCATAGTCCACTCGGAAGTGAAAGCAGCACCAGGAGTGAAATCTCAGCAGCCAGTCCCGTTGCTGCGGAAACACCAAGAACCGTCAGTCCTCAGCCACCCATGGGAGCCCAATCCTCTGGAATCCGACATCAAGAAACCCCCAAGAGAGTGTTATTCCGGGGAGAAGCCGCAGGCTATGGGTTGAGAAGAAATCCAGCCCCGTCTTCACAACTGGCGGACTTTGCCGTGGGCTGAGTACAGACTTCTGAGCCACGAGACTGGTAACCGGCCGGATGGCCCCCATCATTCTTTGTCACAAATGTTTTACCTTTTGACTGTGAGGTATCTGGATATTTTGTTGTTCAATTAAAGGTTGAAAGGAATGTAATGTCGCGATACTGCATGTTAGCAGTCTAGTGTATCGCGCACGTAGACGTGCGCATACGCGGTGTCGTACGGACGCCGCGTACTGAATAAATAAAGATGGCGTGGCCCCAGGAGTTAGTCTGGGACCACGCGGAGTGACTAAATGGTGTCCCGGGTCCCTTATTGCCGTGGCGTATATTACACCAGCGCCCGCGCTAATTAGAGACCCGACAACCGGGAAGAATAGCAGGCATGCTCGGGAAGCAACACTTATAGGCTGCTGTGGTGCATGTACACAGTTTGTGGCAACAATGTTCAACATTGTTCTCTCATATAAGTCCCAGTTCACGTGCTGAAACCCACATACTCGTCGGGAGTGGGAGAATTCCGCTGGAGTTTGTTTTTTCTTCTTCTGAAAAAAACATTTTCCTTTCCATTTGATCGGCACGGTCCCATTACAACGTGGTCACTTTATTTACCTAACCTCGTCACTAGTCCCTCTTCTCTGCGTATAGCCTTCGATCTGGCTTCATGACTATCAGGTCTCTTCAGTGGCGGATGCTCCCCGCCTCTGTGTCTGTGAGTATTATTATTTGAATGCGCTATATTTCAGCAGAAAGCTGCTTTTATTATTTCTTTGGTCAATCATATTTTTTAATGGGTGCGTTCTTATTTCCTGGTCTTTTTACTCAAACCAAATTAATTTTTATTTGTATGTATCTGATTAAACATAGGGAGTATAAGTCCACTGATATTTTTTTCCCCCCTGAAAAAAACATTTACCTTTCTACTTGTTCGACACGGTCCCATTACATTGTGGTCCCTTTATGTACCTAACTCCATTCACTTTCCTTCTCTCTGCCTATAGCCTTTAATCTGGTTTTCTGATCTCTTCAATGGCGATGCTCACGGCTCGGTGTCTGTGAGTATTGGGGAAAGGATCGTCATTTTGAATTACTTTTAAGTAGCAAAAACATTTATTGTCGTTCTTCAGGCAGGTGCCCAACTGAATTTCTTTTTTTAGGGCTGTATTTAAACACCCGTGTGAGATTATGTGAGTATGAAGAAGAAAGTGCAACATTTCATCTTGAAAGAAAGCTGGCACAAGAAGTGAAGCTCGTTTAAAGTGCACACAAAATAATGATATCATCATTAAGGTATCGCCACCATTACTTCAATGAGCTGTATTTCAGACAAGTGCCTTATATTTTTTTTTTTTTACTTTTTTAGATTCAGTGGTCTATTGCTAATCAAAGTTTTAGGCAGGGCGTCTTATGCAATCTCTTGCTCTCACAGAGCCACTGGGGTCCTAGCTAGACTGTATTCTAGCTAGACTGTATTAAAATAGTTTATAAAGATTAATGGAGTATCAGTAGTACAGATAAAGAAACGTATTTTACTATTTAAATGTGAGGATTTCTGACCTGCTGCAATAGATGAAACCCCACCAGTTAAAATGTAAAGCTTTGCTGATGACTTTCTGCCAACATTGTGTCCAAATAGTTCTCCTAGTTGTGCTACATGGCCATATATCCATGTAGTGTTTGGTGACACTGGAATTCCATTTGACGAGAGCAATGGCAAGTATGTTCATGTCTGCAACGTGAAATACAAATGTTGGGCATTCCGCAATGGCAAGTATGTTCATGTCTGCAACGTGAAATACAAATGTTGGGCATTCCTTAGCTGGTGCCTCACGCTGCTCTTCTCACTTTGTCCTTGTGTCTCACGCTGCTCTTCTACTTCCTTTCTGTCCTTGTGCCTCACGCTGCTCTTCTCCTTCCTCTCTGTCCTTGTGCCTCACGCTGCTCTTCTCTTTACTCTATGTCCTTGTGCCTGGTGCTGCTCTTCTCCTTACTCTCTGTCCTTGTGCCTGATGAAGTTCTTCTCACTCTCTGTCCTTCAGCATCACGCTGCTCTTCTCACTCTCATTCTTTGTACCTCAAGCTGCACTTTATCTTAGTATGGCACCAGCGCCTTTCTTTCGTTATGCACGGCGTGGTTCGTCCATCTATTTTTATTGATTTTGAATAGACTTTAACATATGTTTACTCAGCGCTGCCCCCGTTTCACGAGCGCCGTGCTTTCTCGACTTGTTCTGATTTCTTTTTTTATTTCCCCCTTCATTTGAGTGAGGCAGCAATAGGTCTAGGCTCCTGCTCAGCGCAACACAACCTGAGCAGTAATTGAGCACCAACTCAGCTCCATCTCTGCATCAGCGCAGCATCACCTCAGCACAGAACCAACTCGCCACCACCTGAGCACCACCACAGCACCGCCTCATCAGTGCAGCACCGCCTCGTCATCAGTGCAGCACCGCCTCGTCATCAGTGCAGCACCGCCTCGTCATCAGTGCAGCACCGCCTCAGCATAAGCGCAGCACTGCTTCAGCGCAGCACTGCCTCAGCTTCAGCGCAGTAATGCCTCGGCGCAGCACTGCCTCAGCTTCAGCACAGCACTGCCTCAGCTTCAGCGCAGCTCTGCCTCAGCTTCAGTGCAGCACTGCCTCCACATCATCGGAGCACCGCCTCCACATCAGTGCACCAGCACAACCCCACCTCAGCAACAGCACAGCACCAGCACAAGCCCACCTCAGCAGCAATTCAGTACCAACACAGCACCCCTTAAGCATCAGCACAGCACCACTTAAGTATCAGCACAGCATAATCTCAGCACAGCACCAACTCAGCACCACCTGAGCACCAATGCTGCACCACAGTATCCCTCAGCACTACCTCAACATCACCTCTGCATCAGCACACAACCACCTCCGCATCACCCAAGTATCATTCAGTGTCACCTGAGCATCACCTCCGCACTAGCACACCACCACCTCAGCATCACTCAGCACTATCTCAGTCTGCCCCTGGAATCTGTTGATTCTCCCCTAGTGTATGTCCCCTGCTCGTGTTGTACTTCAGGTATTATTTCCCAACCTCCACTCTTCTGTGGTCTTATTGGCTATATCCAAGGTAACAAAAATGCTTAGCACTTTATTATATGTTTTTAGCATGCTGTACTGCGGCCCAATGCTCCACAACATAGCTTAAAGACATTGGCAAAGCCAATAGCTCGGGCTAAACGCTTATAGAGTCCCAAAAGGGAAACCTATTGGCTATGCCAATGCTTGTTCACTGAAGCAATTGATGGACCGAATGGCATCCCTCTGGAATTTTTTAGGACATTTCGGCAGTCACTCCTGCAAGATATCATAACCCTATTTCAGTCTGCTCAAAGGGGCTCTATCCCTGACTCCTGGCAAAAGACCACCATAGTAATATTTTAAAAAAAAGATAAGCCTGAGCTGAATCCTTCTTATAGACCAATTTCACTTATCAATTGTAACAGCAAGATCTATTCTAAAATATTGGCTTCTCGATTAGGAAAAGTTATCACTCCTCTGGTGTCAATTCACCAGCATGGATTCATCCCGGGAAGGGATACCACTGATCATGTGAGGCGTGTTATTGCCCTTCTGGATTGGTCTCGGGCAATGAAGTCTACGCTAGTAGAGTGATCCTGTTAGATGCTGAGAAAGTGTTCGACAGGGTCTCCTGGCAGTTTTTGTATGTCCTGCAATGAAAGGCGATCTGCACTGAATTTACTCAAGCAGTTAAGGCTCTCTATTTATCCCCGGAAGCTGTCATTCGCATTTCTGTACAGCAGTCGAGATCATTTAGTATCAGCAGAGGTACCCGGCATTATACATCAATCTGTTTCTCAATAAATTAGATTTGACTATGAATATTAATCCAATCAGAGTTCATAATATGGAGTATAGACAGCCACCTCTCGTACGGGGCGTTACACCGGGCTTTGATGTCAGGCAGAGGAGGGGCAGGGTGGGGGGGTTGTAAAATGCGGGATATGGACGATGTCAGGTAAGTACCGAAAAAAAAACGAATTTCTTTTTTCGGTACTTACCTGACATCGTCTATATCCCGCATTTTACAACCCCGTCACCGCCTGGTGTCACGCCCTGCACGAGCCGTGGCTGAGTATAGAACATTGGCATATGCTCCCGAAATTGTGATACTTACTAGTGATGTTCCCTTAGCGCTCCCAGCAGTGAGGACTTTGGCAGAACAGTTTGGCATTTTTTTAAGCTACAAATTAAATGTGGATAAAACCCAGATCCTTCATTCTCACATAGCATGCTCCCTGCAGACCTTCCAATTGTCTCTGAAGAAACCTATTTGGGGATTAAGATCACAGCGGCAGGAGACCAAATTCCTGAATTGAATATTGTAACAATGATGGATACTGTTAATAGGAAATTTGAGAGGTTAGATCATTTACATCTCTCTTTACATGGGCGAAGTAATGTCCTAAAAATGTTGATCCTTCCCAAATTTTAGTTTTTAGGACTGTTCCTCTTGAGTTTTCTACGTCTTGCCTAGCAAGGGTAGAGAGGATTTGCTCCAGATTCCTTTGGGGGTACCGTAGACCAAGAAAGGCGGTAAAATGGATGACTCTTCCGAGACATCGGGGAGGGTGGGCAGTGCCTCACTTTCTCTTATATTATTGGGCATCCATGTTACAACATATGGGGATCCTTTTAGTTGGGGCCAAGGCTGGAATTCCGATGACTATCAGACCAACCATATATAAAATAGGGCTGGGGAACAAAGCTAATAGTTGTCTGGTTAGGATATTAGAACCTAGCTACTATAAAAAGACTACATTTAAAGTATTTAAAGCTGATTATTCGGTTTGGAGACAAATTTGGCGTAAATTGAAGATCTAAAATTTAAATGTATATACTCAATTCTCGGCCTCCCGTATCCTTCCACCAATCTTTCAGGATCATACTACATTTAGATGGGGGAGTAATGGAGTTTCTCTTTCGGGTGATTTGTTTGATAGAGGCCACCTTGTATCATTCATGAATCTACAGGAAAAATTTGGTCTATGTAAACGATTTTTTAAAATACTTACTGGTTCGTAGTTTTTTAGGGAGAAGCATGCTCTGATCAGATCTAAGTTTTGACAAGATATGTTTAATAGAAATAATATGGAAGAAATTCTCCAATAGGGAAAATGTATCAACATTTACTGGAGCTCTCCCTGAGGATATTTGCACTCTGAATGCAAAATAGGAAAGCAAGTTGGGAAAGATAGGAATAAATATTGAGGAGTAATTGGATTTATCATATTAGATTTTAATAACTGGAAGTCTTAGAAGCCAACATTTTATGTCTGTTTTTAATCTTTATTATACTCCAGAAAAGATTGTTAAGTGGGGAGGTTTGAGGGGGGTGGGGGAGAATGTAATAGGTGTGGGCTGCAGGTAACCGATTGTATTCATATGTATTTTTTCCTGCCCTTGGCTGGGTACTTTTTTGCAGGAAGTCGAATCTTTTTTGGTTACTATCTTAGGGATTTCAATAACCATTACGGCCGATCTTTTAATTTTGGGTTTGGGATATAATATGGAAGGGAATGCAAAGCCGAGATCTACGATTGGATTTTTGTATATTGCAATCGCTATTGTTCACTTATGTGTTACTTCCCAATGGATAAGTCCTGATCCCCCTACGTTTATCAATTGGCGATCAAGGATGTCGGCTATCTATATTATAGAATCCTCAATATATAAATTGAGAGGACGAAGAAAGAAGGTATTGGGATGTAAAATTTGAGCTCGTATCACGAAATTACTGCAGTAAGCCTTGGAAATGTTTAATAACATATTGTACTTATTCTATGAGCATTTCTTCCGATGTGTAACAACCTTTTTCATATAGGAGGGACAGTGGATTTTGATCAAATATCTGGCTTAAAATGAGAAATTTGTCGTGTATCTGTCTTTTATTTTTCTATTTCAAGCGTGCAGTTGTGTTTTTTGTGTATTGCTTCTTGACAAATGCTCCATGACTTGTAACATTGACATTTTTTCTTATAAAATGGGGATGAAATCAATAAAAAATTAAATTAAAAAAAGAAGCTATTGTGGATATGCTTTTGTGACATGAAGAATATCAAATTTAGCCCAACAAACTGCAGGTTTGGCAGTCTGCCCAAACGGACAGCATTGATTCGACTGGATTTGTGCTTTAGGTTTACGGATGCCTACATTTATATCAGGTGGTGTATCAGAGCTTCTCATCAATGACTACTTCAGGATTTGCAGATAGACCTGCTACACTATCTGGGTCATGGTCTCAGTGTGGAGAAGTCAACACTAAAGCCAACACAATGTAATCAATATTTGAGAGCAAAAGGCAATTGTAAAAATGACTCTTTCACACAAGCTCTTTAAATTCGGCAGAAGTGCTGTGACCTTCCTCCTACCCACTATCCCTCAGTCAGACGAGATTGTCTCCTTTGGGCTGCATGTCATGCATCACTGTAGTAGGGCGCTAGGTGTCATATGCTACCTGCAGGAGTACGTGGAGAACCTGTCTTGCCCGAAGTCTGGTTATAAGAATGAAAAGGGAAGTTTTCCAACGCTTTTCAGTAACTTTAGGAATGGTGCTGGGATACAGAACTACTTTTGTGTTGTCCGGTAACTTCCCAAACTCTGTGACCGATTCATTGAATGTCTGCAAGGAGCTCACATGGATTATCTCCAGGCCCCTTGATTGTGTTCCTTAATGAAGACGAAATATAATTGTTGTTATTGATCATGGAGAAATGAAGTTCCCTTGGTGGAAAATTATATGAATACCGGGCCTCAACGTTCCCAGCAAAGAAAAGGAAGTGTTAGCCCATATGCAAGATCATACACAGTTCTGAATGCAACCATGGCACATGTAAAATATGTATTTATAAATATCTTTATTAAAAATCGATAATGTATGCAATTAAAAACCTCAATGAAAATTGTTACAATCACACTGAAGGTCAAATTGATATACCATAAAAAAATATATTTAACATATACATGAGAAAGACCATATTTCACTAAGGAGCTCAATGTAAAATCGTTGTACGGAGATTCCAAAAAGGAGAAAAACATGTACCTAAATATCTCAAAACAATTTAACAGAGAGACACAGACACACAGTACACTTTTGTCATTTGATAACACATCCGAGTTCAATAATTTGAGCACTAATCCTAGATACAATTTGTCTTTCTTATCTGTAGGATTAGCAATTCCCACGGATTGTGTTGAAATCAGCGTTGATACATTGTTTGTGCGCACTCCCCGTTCTTGAGTTGTGTTCTCAAGATCCTCGGTATGTCTGATTTTTAGACCTGCTACCTTCTTTTTTTGGTGAATTGAGTTTTCTTGTTTTTTGGAACGTGTTGATCGTCTTTGGACTTTACGCGTTCTTCTTTTGTTCTGACCTTCCTCTTCTTTCGGATTTCTGTGATAAAGTCTGAAAGGTACGATAGGAACGCGTATCAGTATCTTGATATCCATCCAGTTTCCTCAAATAAACCCTATTCCTGAGGTTATATCTCTTTTCAGAAGGCTCCTTTTGAGGAGTCCTACCCCTGGATTGAGAACGCTTCTCTTTTAGAAGTTTGTTTAGTCTTCTCCCACTTCTTTTTAGGAAGAGTGAGAGTGTTTTTAATAAAGACCTTTTCAGGACTTTAAGTCAGCTGGGGTTTCACTGGTTTACCACCCAAACTGTCTCTACCTAGTTCTACATAGGATTTTTCAATTATCCTGGCTAGTTCTTGTGGTTGCTCAGTTATATCAAATTCTCTTATCTTTTGGCGGATCGCCACGGATGATGCTTCACCTTTAATATTAGCTAATATTATTGTTGAGACCTGTTTGAACTCTTTCAGTAATTTCATACCTAGATTTAAAGCAGGTTCGGCCCCGTATTAATTTTGAATCTGTTTCAGGACATCTGGTATTACCGCCATAGATGGAACACCATGTGTTTTGGTGTATATTGCAGCAAATACTGTACCCCAAGTGTCGCAGACCTCCAGGTGTGGTGCAATCCCCATTGGTAAACAGAGTGTTAAAATTCTGTGTTTCTCATGAGGGGTAGTATCAGGAAATATTGCCTCGATTTGAGTAATTTTTTATAGCTATCCAGAATGGAATGTGTTCCCTTTTTGCGGGTAATTTACCAATGACTGATTCTATAGTCTGTGGTGTGATTTTATTTGTGTTCTCCTGGTAAGGGGTGTGTTGTGGAATCCTTGTAGGAGGTTGGACTGTTAGTCTGCATGACATATTGAACCAATTGTCTATGCATTTTTGTTAGTTGTTTTAGTTGAACTAATAGTTCCGCATCTGACATTTCTTCAATGACAGGATGTGGTGTATTGCTGGCTAATACCAGCCATGTTGCTCCTGGTCTACCTAGTGGACCTAGCCTGGTAATGTGAATTTGATGTTGTAGGGCGCCTTTAAACCAGAGCGCATGCTCTTGGTAACTTAGTGGAATTTCAATATTGTTAGAACTGGGGGTCTCTAGTTGGCAGAGGTAGGTACCACTGTCCAAATAGGGACCCTTGCTTCTAGTCAAGATAAGGAGGAAACACTCTTAGATAACCTCTGCTCACCCTCTGGGTAGCTTGGCACGAGCATGCAAGGCTTATCAAAGGCAATGTGTAAAGAATTTGTACCAACACTCCCAGTAACCCAGTGAAAACACCACAAACTGACTCCACAACAGTTTAGAAAAATAAAGGTATTTAATCTAAACTACACAAGACCAAAATGACAAAAATCCAACATACACAGTTCAAGAATATGGTTTCAAAAGAGTTCTTACATTTGCGATAAAATAATCCACAGTTGCATGAAAAGTTTACAGTTGCGTCACGTTTAGCCAACAGTACCTTTAAATGCGACAAAGTTCCAAAACAGAAACTGGAGCGGTGGCAAACAAGCAATGCTTCACTCCTGAGACCTTGGGGAGGCGATGCGACAGCCCCGCTGGATGTTGCGGACGTGATGCTGTGACTCCGGTCTGTATGGGGAGGGATGCGATACCTTGTATGGATTCCGGTGCGGAGGTTCCGTAGTGAAAGAAGCTTGCAAAGGCACGATGCGATGATCTTTGGAGTTGCGACAATCTCCGGGGCGACGATGCGCGGACCAGCGGTGATATTCCTCTCACAGCTCCTCGATGCGATAGCTCTGCGACGACACTTGCAGCGACGTGATACGGTCCGCAAGCAAGCGGTGCGACGATCTCACCCAGCGATGAAAGGCTCTGGAACAACACTCGCAGCTAGGGTAATCTTCCCGCACTGGTCTGGTGCATCCCACAAATGAAGGATGCGATGATTCTGGCAGCGGCACCAGGCGCTGCGACGATCTCGGCCTTCGTAGTGGCGGGAATTCCCTTGAACTGTCTGGGATGCGCTCCGCAAGCGGGCGATGCGAAAAAACTTGCAGAAAGTCTTTAAAAGCTTGGTTTCCAGCTTCCCAACACAGGTATAACTTCCAGAGGCACCACAACTTGCCCAAGCACTCTGGGAAGGACATAACTCTCTCAGCAGAGTTTAGGGAAGCTGGGGGGGGGTGGGGAGTCCTTTTGTTCCCGAGACTTCTTAACAGGGAGCCAGCTCTTCTCAGGCCCTTGGAGATTCCTTCAAGCAAGGGGACACTGCACCAAAAGCAAAGTCCTTCCCCTCTCCTTGGCAGCAAAGCAACAGCAGGTTAGTCCAGCAGAGCAACAGCAGGACAGTCTTCCTTCTTCAGTTTCAGCTTTCTCCTTGGCAAAGGTTCCTTCTTAATTCCAGGATGATCTAATTTTCTGTAGTTAGTGGTCCTGTACTTATATACCTAAAAGTCTTTGATCCCTTTGTGCAGGAGGGCTCGGAGTCCGGTCTGAAACCAGTTCTGGGTGTTCCTTGAGCACTTTGTTTTCCTGGCTTCTCCTTTCCTTTGAGAGTGAGGTGTTGTATTTCTATCTAGGACCCTAATTGGATATTCCTAATTTATGCCCTTATATGACTATAATAAACAATATCCTTATAAAGGCATAAGAATCATATCCATATTTAGTCGTAGCCCATGCAGTCCAAATTAAGCAAGGCTACTTCCCCAGACTCCTAGAGAGCACAACGCGTTCTTTAAACAAAGCAAACCTCCAGCAACCTGGGAAATCCCCATTGCTTCTGTTTTGATTTGTCCTAGAACTCCTGCGAGCACTGAAAGAACGGCCAGTTCTTAGTGACATCTTTATTGACGTCTTATGTCCAACCTTACGTCAAACCCGGCACCTTTCAGGTATAAATATACCAACGTTGCCTTAAGCAAACACACAGTGGTTTGGAGCAGAGCGGCTATCTACTTGCCCGAAAGCCCAGCTGATGCGAGAGCCCACGGCCGCCGCCCCTCCCTTTTGACGCACTGAGAGAGACGCTGTCTTTTTCTCCAGCCGAGAAATCCAGCTCCGGTGTTTCCAGATACCCTTGCGGGTTACTGGGATATCGAGTCCTGAGAGAGAGATGCCAGACCTCCTGCATTCTATTACCCAGGTACGGAGCTGACTAAACCCTTAAAGAGAATTCTCGACTCAGATTCTTGGCAAACCCAACTTAACTTAAACTGCTACTTACTTACTCCTTCCCACGTATTAGGCTTAGGTCAGGTACACCGGGGTAGGCGTATTTAGAAGCACCAGTTGAGTAAGTTAGTCAATGTATATATGTATGGATATATTTTATCTATTCTAAAGTATCATATGGCTAAGAAAACATATCAATGTTTTTACAGTATTATTTCATAATACTCCTTTTACTGTACGCACTTTACTTTACTATAAGTATTGCAATTGTGGCAATTCATTTCTCTTGCATGAGAAAGAAGACTGCTCAATAAATAACACCTTTTATTGAAAACGCCCGTCTCTCTATTTCTCTGCACTCTGGTGAAACTAAGTATGCACAATTGACTGAGTGAAATAGCTGTCTATTGTTTTCACACGACTCTAGAGATACACTCTTATTCTGAGGGAGCAAGTTGTCATGTTTTATGGCTGTCAGAAGCTAATCCCTTCTTGTCTATCCAGGGAAGTTAAACACCTCCTTGTTTATTCGAGAAAGTTTCTAGTGACCTCTGAGCTAGCTGGCTGTCAGTAGAGACCTAAATGACCTCAGTCCTACGTCTAAACTGCTGTTTATATTATTCCAATGCGCAGAGCCTATTGGGAATATAGGAACTACACTACAGAGGGGCAGGGTCGTCAGCCGCCCAGCAGGATGTGGTAAATAAATAAATAATACCCTATTTTTGACTAGACTTATAGCATAACAGATAGCTCAATAAATAAGAGTCAAGATTCGAGGTAGTAGGAGTTTCTGCAGGTTTATTACAGCATAAGGACAGGATCAGGACAACCTGCATAGGAACAGAATGACAGGGCCCAGCAGGACAACTGGGGCCCAACAGGGGAAAAGAGGCCCAGCAGCTGCTGGGGCTAGGTCTGGGATGAGCGCGCTAACATTCAATAACAAAACACAGGCATATATACATAGCGCGAACACATAGCATTACATTGCAGTAGGCGTAGCAGTGGGTGGAGCAGAAGGCGTGACGCGTAGCAGTCGCGAAAGATAACAGTAAAAAGAGGTGTAACTGGGCGTATACGTAGACATGTGGTGCAAACGTAACAGAATATGTCATGAATGGGCGGAAACATAGGAGGGGGCTACCTAAGGAGCCGGGACCTCTAACCTAATGGTGCGCGAAAACTAGCAATGACGTGTTACGAGGAGAAGCTGGGGGCTATGAACTCTGTGTTAGGAGCAGAGACTAGAGTCTGGAGGGTCGGAGCGACATGTACCTAAACCCTATCTGGTATCTGATGTTTAGGGAACATGTTGATATAAACTAGAAGTCATGAGGGGAAAAGCTAACTTGATTCTAAGACTGGACCATGCATTATTCTACATGAAGTGCGTGATGAAGAATACTAAATGACCATTAATACAGTATTTCTCTAACGTGGAGACGAGAAGGCTAGACAATGACGGAAACTATTGATGCAGTTCAGTAGCTTAGGAATGCAGAGGAGGAGGACCGAACTGATAGCTGGAACTATAACATACTTTTGGCAGACTCAGAGGCAGAGCCAAGCTGCACCGGGCACTGCGAGGCAGGAAGTAAGTGAAGGGTCGAGGATACAGGTGGGGGCTGTATCGCTCCTCAGCGAGGCTTTCAGGAGACAGGAGCTGAATCTGTGGTCCGGGCCCTTTTGAGGCCTGGAAACGGGGACTTTATAATGGAATAACGTGCACACTGAGAAACGTGGCAACATAACTTTACATAGGCCTAATATTCGTAGTATTCACGAGGACTGGAAAATGACATACCAGAGGTGGACACAACTGTAATTGCGTCTTTAATCGGACATGGGGAATAACATATGCATATTGGTCATGCACACATAACATATGATGGATGAGGCGTAGGGACACAGAACATGGCAAAATTTACTTTTCCACATTCCCTCCTTGTCACTACGTTTCCATCAGGAAACATCAATTTTCATGATACCATCTATCATTTCATACAGTACCATTTGCTCGTCTCGAATTGTCTTGGAACGGGATTTAGAACGGGGCTTGGGACTAGGAATACAAGAGGTAGCACACATGCTGCAAATCGCAGGGCCACATTGTATACAGAGGCAGCAGCTAAATATGATCGCTACTGCAATACCTAGAAAAGACAGGACTTTCCATCCCCATGCGGAAATTATATTCCAGAACCAACCGGACCATGTCCAGGTGCCTGGATCTTGATGTAACAGATGGGCAATTTTATGGAGTCTGGTTATAGCTGAATAAACAGACGGCGCGTTATTTGGAATGAAAATGCAGCAACTAGATCCGATGACTCTACAGGCCCCGCCCCTATCGGCCAGTATGACGTCAAGGACGAGACGATTTTGCAAAACGACAAATCTCATAGCAGATTGTTCTTCGGTTAGGTTACCTAGAGCAGAGGCAGTCTCATTTACTACAGCTTCAAGGGTTCTTGTTAACCTACGGATTAGCTTACTATTCTGGACAGGTCCTACAAAGAAGAAGAAACCTTTATTGAAATCTGTATACTGTTCTAGAGTAGTTTCAGTATAATCGACAATTGGGGACTCCCTTCTATGTCTAATGTGTACTAGATGTGTGTTTCTGTGATAATCAGATGGGGCTAGAAAAACAGGTGGCAGTAGGAAGGCAATGTAACAGGTTCCCTCCCAATCGAGGGGCAGACGGACATATGCAGTTTGACCACAAATAAAATAAGAATGACGTGAAGCTTTGAAAATAGATTTCCCACTGTCACTATACTGGATAACAGTAGTACATTCACTATGACCTACATGTACGGAACCATAACTACGGACACATAATTCGCCTTTGACAGGTAGTACTGAAATAGCAGGTAAGTCTGGAGTAGTATCAGACTGAACATTCAGGACCATGAAATTCGACGAATAATTACCTAAATTATATACTTCATTTTCTAGATCTAAACCTGTTCTGTGGGGGAAACCTTTCTTGTCTGGAAAACATGTACTGTTAAGAAAAGACATATCTGTTGAGGATGACGTTAACGTGGACCATGCTCCACACGAACCATTGTGTGAGAATGGATAAGGAAAGAGTGGCAGAACTCCCTTCGGTGTCTGGAAAGGGGGGAGTCGACCACACACCCAACAATTAGTGGCATTGCTGGTCTGGTGTGAATAATGTAACATACGGATGAATGTGTTGTTGCGCATAGCGAGGCGGTAAGAATATTCGTGAGGAGGCAGATCACTAAACGTGTGCTCTACTGTAGCATTAGTAGACATATTTACATGAGGAACTGGTAAATACAGGAAAAATGCGTAGCTGGTGCAGGAAATCATTATGCTGAGAAACAATATGAAACTTAGAAAAACGATACATTGAAGTGAACTTCGACTGACTCTCTCACTATGGGGGTCTATTTTATACATGTCAGAAACAGTCTAACCGTTTCACCTAGGGGAGGACTTATACAATCAAACTGACTGACTTATTTTACTAGACCTGAGCTTTAACTTATACTCCTGTTGCGGAGTTTTCTCTACCAAGGGAGGGGTTGTAATAATGTCTTGTGCGGGACAGTCCTTTAAAACAATGTTCTGGCAATCTTTCGAATCCTGGCAATCCTTGGAAATGTTCTTGGAGACTGATTTCAATCCATTGAAAAGTTTTACATGAGAGAGGTGGACCCACCCCTTCCTGCCTTCCAACTTGACGGCAGTTCGGGTGGTCAAGAGGACCTGGCGTGGCTCCTTCCAACGTGGTTCCAGCGGACTTGATCTGTCGAAATTTCGGACCATCACAAGGGAGCCTGGAACGATCTCGTGCGGTGCCACCTCGGTATTGTCTGGAAATGCGGCGGCAACCTGTGAACGACATGAGTTGAGGGCAGACATCAAGGAAGCTAGGTAATCTGTCAGCATATTACATGAAACATCGGTAATACTTCGGGGTCTAGGAGTACCCCACATGTTAGGGGGGCGGCCGAATACGACCTCATACGGGGACAGACCTGATCTGGAATGTGCGACCATGCGCATATAAAACAAAGCGACTGGCAGAGCTATTAACCAGTCCACACCTTTGTCTTTACAGACTTTTGCAATACGGATTTTCAGAGTCTGATTATGTCTCTCTACGAGACCGGCTGCTTCAGGATGGCGTACACAATGGAACTTCCACTGGTACCCTAACAAAAGGGAAACGTGCTTCATTAACTCTGAGGAGAATGGCTGACCGTTATCAGAATATACGACTCTAGGGAGTCCATATCTAGGGAAAAATTCACGAACCAACTGCTTGGCAGTGGTCGCGGCTGTGTAATCTGGGACTGGATATGCCTCTGTCCACCTGGACAAAGCGCATACAACTACAAGGACATACTTGAAACCTCGACATCGCTCCATTTGAATATAATCCATCTGGAGGACCTCAAAAGGGTGGTCAGGGGGCTGGAAACCACCTTGTTCCACCGGGACACTTTTACCTGGGTTAAACTGACAACATATCATACAGGTGCGGACTTTCTGCTTGGCTGCAGCTCGTAAATGCTTGTTGAACCAAATGTTCTGGATACTGTCTAACATAGCTTTTTCTCCTAAATGTGCTGGACTATGTGCGGTATTGATAATGACTTGAACCATAGAATCGGGGAGAAACCATGTGGCTCTACCCTTCGTTAACCATCCTTGATCTGTCTGGACCCCTCCTTGTTCAGACCATTTCTTGATTTCTTCGGGAGTAGCATGTAACTGGATATCTATGACATCTTGCGTAGGGTCCTTAACTGTCATGCATGTAGTCGGATCCGGAGTATATGTCATGTTATCTGGAATGTCTGGAGTCTGTGCTGTAAGCTTGGCTGTGCGATCTGCTAGATCATTACCTTGGGAAATAATGTCAGTGACTTTCGTATGTGCTTTGCATTTCATGATAGCAATAGATGTCGGTAAATGTATGGCATCTAACAGGGCTTGAATAAGGAGACCATGCTGAATCTTGGTTCCATGAGAAGTCATGAAACCTCTCTCCTGCCAGAGCACTCCGAAGTCGTGTACAACTCCGAATGCGTAACGTGAATCTGTGTAAACATTAACTTTCAGGTTCTTGGCGTGTATACAGGCTTGTGTCAGAGCGACTAGCTCTGCTGCTTGAGCGGACAGGGTGTCAATACGGTGTGTTTCAATAACTTCAGTGTCAGTAGTCACTGCATACGCGGCGACTAGTTCTCCTGTACTAGTTCTCATACATGAACCATCCACATAAAGTGTCAGGTCAGGATCTGGTAACGGAATGTCTGTCAGGTCTTGTCTTGGCTTTGTCGTAATGTTAACTACTTCCACACAATCATGTGGGTCTGGATTTGAATTAACTGATGGTAACAGTGTAGCAGGATTCAGGACGTTGCAGCGTCTAATTTCTATATGTGGCTGGAACAGTGTCAATTCATAACCTGTTAAACGTGCAATTGTCAAGTGCTGAGTTTGTGTTCGGTTTAAAAGAACTTCTACTGAATGTGGGACTTGTACAATCAGGGAATGTCCTAAAACTATGGAATCACTTTGTCTGATAGCTAGTGCTGTGGCTGCAACTGACTTGAGGCACGCAGGCAACGCCTGGGCGACTGGATCTAATGTGCTCGAAAAATAAGCACAGGGCTTGTATTGTCCTGCTTGATCTTGTGTAAGAACAGATAATGCTGTACCTTCGCGTTCAGTAACGAAAAGTGTAAAAGGCTTACTGTAGTTCGGTGTAGCTAGAACTGGAGCTTGACATAGGGCTTTCTTTAACTCGTTGAAACTAAGTGTATGGTCAGATGTCCAAGGGAGGACAGTCGATACGGCTGCCTCCTGTGTCGTTAACTGTATCAGTGGCTTGGCTAGAAATGCATACTGGGGAATCCATTGTCTACAATAAGAAGTAAGGCCGATAAAGGCACGTACCTCCTTCTGGGTTCTGGGCTGGGGAAGACTCGCTATTAACTGGATACGGTCTGGTGTCAACTGCCTACCCCTCTTGGACAGCAAGTGTCCTAAGTATACCACTTGCTGGACACAGAATTGAAGCTTCGAAGGTGACACCTTGTGCCCCATCTTGGCTAAAAAATACAGGACTGTAAGGGATGCTCGCTCACAGGCGCGTTCAGAACGGGCTGTGATCAGTAGATCATCGACATACTGGAGCAGGGCAGTGTCAGTTGGCATGTGAATGTTGTCTAGTTGTCTCTTGAGTGCCTGACTGTAAATACTAGGACTTTCTGTGAAACCTTGAGGAGCGCGTGTGAACATATAGCTCCTTCCATTTAAACAAAATCCGAAAAGAAACTGGCTGTCTGGATGAATTGGAACACTGAAAAATGCATTCTTGAGATCTATGACAGTGAAAAACATGGCTTCGGAATCAATGGCTGTTAACAGGGAAGAAATATCTGGGACAACTGGGTACTGAGGAATAATACATTTATTAAGCTCTCGTAAATCAATCACTAATCGATATACTGGGGGTGCATTCGGATCAGTACGTTTCATGACTGGAATGATCGGAGAATTACATACATTGGAGTCAGTTTCTACAACTACTCCTTGAGCCATGAGCTCGTCAATAATTTTGGATAAGGCTGCTACAGCCTCAGGTGGCAATCTGTACTGTCTGATTCGTGGTAACACTACACCTGGCTTGAGAGTCACACGATGGGGTGTGATTTGCATGTAACCTACATCAGTTGGACCTTGCGCCCATAAATGCTGCGGTACTTTAGACAATCTTGAATCAAAATCTCGTAATACATAGTGACCCTTAAAGTCACGTAGGAACAGACGTATTCCCTCTGGGGAACAGCAAATAACTGCACCTAATTCTTTCAGTGTCTTAATGCCTAATAGGTTTTCTGGACATGACTTAGTAAGTAACAGATCAGTAGTACGGGACAATGGACCTACTTCTAGAGTGACTGGCTTTGATATCTCGTTAACTATTGGTTTTCCTGAAAATCCAAGGGAAACATTTCTTGAGCCTGAGAGCGGAGCCCCTGGAACTTCGGCGTGACTAATTGTGGTCCTACTTGCCCCTGTATCGATCAAAAACTTTCTGTCTTTCCCTAATACTTGACTGTGAACATAGGGACCTTCTTGATCTACAGGTATCTCGATGAGAGGCAAACCTACCTCCCTCTCTAGGCTGTTTCATGAATATGGCTGGTACTCTGGATACTCTGTCTGAGCATACTGGTACATCTGCGATGTAACGTGCTGTGTTGCAGCAATAGGCTGCGGTGCGGGAACTGTCTGTTGTGCATTCTGTGGCTGAGGAATCTGTGAAACTTGTTCTTGTCTCGGCGGACGTGGTCTTTCTTTAGTCTTACCAGTAGCTATATTATGTTTCAGAACTGCACACTCGTTTATAAAATGACCTGGCTGTTTACAATAATTGCAGTTCCCTCTAACGGGAGCTGCAGGATGACTGGCTTGATTCGGACCCCTCTTCTGACTGTCTTGAGGAACAGATTGTGCAACTAGCACTTTCATTTTTGTGTCTTTCATACGTTTTCTCTCGTGTTCTTGCTCTTCTCTGATTCTATTCTGGTGATACTGGAGCATCTGGAGCATCTGGGACGGGGTATTCGCTTGCCAGGTGCTTTCGACTTTCAAAACTCGATTTTTAATTTGCGGACTTGAATTCTCGACTAATTTGGTGACGAAAAGATGAGGGTATGACTCACTACTTGTCTTGAGACCACTATTAATACTAAAACATTTTTCAAATCTAGAATAAAAATCACTAATATCTTCATCTTGTTTCTGTTTACAGGCTGAGATTGCATCCCAGTCTTCTTTTCTCGTTGTTAATAATCTGGGTAAAACTTGAATCAATAATTCTGGTAATTCTTTACATTTATCTCCAAGACCGGTACCTGGTACTCGTGCCTTGTCTTCAGCTTCTAGAGCTGTCCAATCGATCTTTTTCTCTCCCACCTCCCATTCTTTTTCCTTTAACTTTTCATACACCCCTGCGGGTAACAGGACCTTTAACATTTTAATGATATCTGGGTAAGTGTATTCTCCCATACGGAGCATGTCTTTTAATTCTCTATGGAACCCTGCTGGATCTTTGTCATGACAGGGTATTAATTTCTTCATTTCAAGAAGTTCCATCTTTGATATTGGAGTGTATACAAACACTCGTTGCATTACGCCACCCGCCCCTTGGACTGGGTGGACTTCTCGTAACGGATTCTGTCTGTCTATGTAGAATGGTTTACTTTCTGGGGGTGAGACATGAACAAAATGCGGGTTCAGGAACATTCTATACTTGTGGCGCTGTTCTAGAATGACACTAATTAAATCGGTACCTAGACCTCTCCATCTATACTGGAGTAACTCGTTCAGGATATCGTGCAACGGACCTGGATCAGAATGTTGACCCTCATACAGAGTAATGAGGTGCTGAATCATATACATACCCACCAATCGTTGCTCGGCTGGGGGCAGTTTCAGAAACATTTGTGCCACTATTTCGTCTGGAAAAGTGGTAGAATCAGTAATCCATCGGACTGCTGATCGGGCTAGTTCTTGTTCATGCATAGTACTTAATTCACTGTAACCGACTCGTGATTTCAGTATGTGATCGGTAGCTTGAAATACTTGTTCTAGGGAACCTTGTTCTGGTGCTGGATGATGAAAAATAGACTTGTGTTCTAGGCGTAAATGGCGATCTGGAAATCTAGATTTTCCTACATACGCTATTCTGGCGGGATTCTCGTCCTCTTCTTCAGGATCAGAGATACTTTCTTTCTCGCTTACTTGTGCTGCTTTACGCTGTTCGTGTAACCTTATTATTTCTTTACGAATTTTCTTGTACATACTCTCCATGGCACCGACGGTCTTGTGCTTACCCTCGGCTATATTATCACTCCACCTTGTCAGGATTCTCATTTCGGCGGGATCTTTAGACGGGTAATCTTGTTCTCTTATTAGACAATTGATCAGGAACTTTAATATCATGAGCTGGATCTCGGCTTTCCTTTGAGACATAATCTCGCCAATACTTTCTGGATCATCCCCTGTACGGATGAAACGATATATTCTGTCTAGATCTTCTTTCATATTCGGCAGGGTGACTAGATACTCGGTCACTCTCCTTACACGTACGGAATATAAAACCATGTTATACTCGCCTGGGACTGGATCATAGACACATTCGCCAAGGGCTTGTCTGATTTCTGTGACAGACTTATTACTTTTAGGAGTACGCTGTGATGCTTGGGCATGTAATTCGAGTGCTGATAAACGCTTGTGTGGCGGCGGGGTTTGAGGAAGACCTCCTCCCGCGGCCCCTAAACTGGAATCGTCGACTGACATTCTTCGTCCTGGCAGAGTCGGTAATTGTAACGTGGGCTGGACTTGTATGGCGGACTGGACCGGGGGAGCTGTTAAGGGCACCCCGGTGTCTGGAGGAGCAGGAAGTGCCTGATTTACAGGGACTGGCGGAGCGCGAACAGGATTTGCATATTCTGGGACTGTGTCGTCCAAGTAGGACGAAATAAAAATATCAGCTGCGGTCTGTTTGTGACGTAGCTTGGTCGGAACTAATGGTGGCGGGAAATTACTGGGTGCCTCTGGGGTCGCTTTTGGCAAACCTTCGGCAAGAAGAGGATACATACCCTTAATAAGGGCATGCCTCTGTCTGTCTGACTGTTCGGCTTTGACTTGTTCACCTATCTCGATTAATTCTCTTTCTTGGGCTCGTTCCTGGGATTCTCTACTTAATTCTGACTTTCTGACTTCCTTTTCCGTTCTTCTATGCGCTTCCTTACGCCATAACTCGATGGCATCTTTCTGTGACTGTCTGGCTTTCTTTTTCCATAATGCCTCTTCTACTCGCATGATACATTCGGCATCCCATGTACCCGATACGGGCCATCTATACTTTTCTTCTAACTGTTTGGTATACTCTACCCATAAATCTAGATACAATATGGCGCTTATGCCATGTTTCTGATACATAAAGTGACCTGGACTGTCCCTAGGCGGGACAGGAACTGCTTCCTCTAATAAACCTTTTCTAGTTTTTAACTGACGTAACTTGGAAAATATAGGCATGACTGAACTGTAATCTGGACACAATACAATACACAATAAAAACACGAAATCACATCGCACTCATACCACAACAGTAAAATACATGAAGAACATTATAAATAACAGTTCGAACAGAATATTACCTGGAATACTGAGAACAGAAATAGAACAGATTTTCTCGAGAACGGAACAGACTAGAGTTACTGGATGCACTGCTGTAACAGTACGGAACATACCGGTCCCATAAAGGGACACATCAAGACCCGTATCCACCTAGGTGAACACTTCGTTTGTGAGTCTGGGCACCACCAACCCACGGACCAGGAGTCAATTTAGATTGGTACTGTCTAGATACTACCCCAGCAATGGTACTCACCGGGCAGCACGGAACGGAAGGCCTCGGACTGGACTGGACGACGGACGACGAACTTCGGACTTCGGACTTCAGTTACAGGTGGGCCTCCGGATACCTCGGACCTTGGACTCTCGGCTTGGGCTCTGGTCGGGACTCGCCGCGTTCCTCCACCGTCTCGTTCGGATGCTGGACCGCCTCCTCCGTCTCCTCCGTGGGCCTGAGGGATACTTGAGCAGAAATATCTGCCCCTGCGCAGAAGAGTTCCGTCACGACTGCAGAGGGTCAGGGGGTCGGCGTGGCTTCACCGACGCGTGGGGAAAGGGCAAGTCCCTATTCGGGCGCCATTATGTGGTAAATAAATAAATAATACCCTATTTTTGACTAGACTTATAGCATAACAGATAGCTCAATAAATAAGAGTCAAGATTCGAGGTAGTAGGAGTTTCTGCAGGTTTATTACAGCATAAGGACAGGATCAGGACAACCTGCATAGGAACAGAATGACAGGGCCCAGCAGGACAACTGGGGCCCAACAGGGGAAAAGAGGCCCAGCAGCTGCTGGGGCTAGGTCTGGGATGAGCGCGCTAACATTCAATAACA
This sequence comes from Lissotriton helveticus, assembly GCF_964261635.1. Classification (NCBI taxonomy): domain Eukaryota; kingdom Metazoa; phylum Chordata; class Amphibia; order Caudata; family Salamandridae; genus Lissotriton; species Lissotriton helveticus. The sequence goes on from NC_136065.1 coordinate 1,740,482,763, forward strand.
AAACACAGGCATATATACATAGCGCGAACACATAGCATTACATTGCAGTAGGCGTAGCAGTGGGTGGAGCAGAAGGCGTGACGCGTAGCAGTCGCGAAAGATAACAGTAAAAAGAGGTGTAACTGGGCGTATACGTAGACATGTGGTGCAAACGTAACAGAATATGTCATGAATGGGCGGAAACATAGGAGGGGGCTACCTAAGGAGCCGGGACCTCTAACCTAATGGTGCGCGAAAACTAGCAATGACGTGTTACGAGGAGAAGCTGGGGGCTATGAACTCTGTGTTAGGAGCAGAGACTAGAGTCTGGAGGGTCGGAGCGACATGTACCTAAACCCTATCTGGTATCTGATGTTTAGGGAACATGTTGATATAAACTAGAAGTCATGAGGGGAAAAGCTAACTTGATTCTAAGACTGGACCATGCATTATTCTACATGAAGTGCGTGATGAAGAATACTAAATGACCATTAATACAGTATTTCTCTAACGTGGAGACGAGAAGGCTAGACAATGACGGAAACTATTGATGCAGTTCAGTAGCTTAGGAATGCAGAGGAGGAGGACCGAACTGATAGCTGGAACTATAACATACTTTTGGCAGACTCAGAGGCAGAGCCAAGCTGCACCGGGCACTGCGAGGCAGGAAGTAAGTGAAGGGTCGAGGATACAGGTGGGGGCTGTATCGCTCCTCAGCGAGGCTTTCAGGAGACAGGAGCTGAATCTGTGATCCGGGCCCTTTTGAGGCCTGGAAACGGGGACTTTATAATGGAATAACGTGCACACTGAGAAACGTGGCAACATAACTTTACATAGGCCTAATATTCGTAGTATTCACGAGGACTGGAAAATGACATACCAGAGGTGGACACAACTGTAATTGCGTCTTTAATCGGACATGGGGAATAACATATGCATATTGGTCATGCACACATAACATATGATGGATGAGGCGTAGGGACACAGAACATGGCAAAATTTACTTTTCCACAAGGAGGTGGAGCCAGCATTGTGGAAGGCAGGCACAGCCCTATTCAGGCCCAGGTGCTATCCCCTCCCACCACTCAAGATGCAGATGCAGTCATTCAGCCTAGGGCTGACTCAGCCAGCCACCTGGGGGCTCCCAGCCCCTGTCACTTTCCAACCAGACAGCCAATTCACAAACAGGCCAAGGCACACAGAAGGGTCAGACAAGAGAACAGCACTTTCTAAAAGTGCTGTTCTCAAACACAGGATTTAAAAACAACCTTTCCTAAAAGATGTGTTATTAAATTCTGAGTTCAGGGATACCAGACTTTTATGTCCTATCTTGCTCCTATGGGAAAATATGCTGGTAGCCACTGTAGCCAGCATCCCCCATGATAGCTTATGGGGCAAGATAGCCTTACAATAGTGAAAAACGAAAATGGCTGTAATTCACTACCAGAACATGTCACCTGCACAAGCTCTACCTTTCACATACACTGCACCCTGCCCAAGGGGGTACCTTGGGCCATCCATAGGGGTGACCAATGTGTACAGAAAGGGAAGGATTAGGCCTGGCCAGTGGGGACACTGACCAGGAGGACATGGCAGTTCACAGACTGCACACAGGCACTGCGGTGGCAGGCCTGAGACACCATTTTGAGCGACCCTTGACCTTCCTGTCTGCCATCACCCCAATGTCTCCTGCTGTCGCCGGTGTATTGAGGCTCTCCACCACCCGCAGGCTCCACCTGCGCCTCATCCCTGGTGGCCTTAGGTACGCTTCGCTTGCTTACCTGTTGCTTTGTGCCTGCTTTGTAACTGTCTGTGCCCCCTGCCCCCAGCTCGCCGCTCTGATTCTGTGCCCCCTTTTATTCTGTACCCCTCGCCGTTATTTTTACCCTTTGTGCCTCTGTGCCCCTTGATTTTGTCCCCTATTCTCTTCTGTGCCCCGCGCCGGTCTCCTGCCCCCCGTCCCCGCCGCTGCCTCCCCTGCGGCCCCGCCCCCTCCGCGCCCATTCGTTCACCCGTCCCTAGCCTCCCGCCTCCCAGCTGCTTCTCCCTGCCCACCTCCCCATACACGCGCAGCGGACAGGCGCAGTGGGTGCGCCGCTGGCACACCTAAGGCATGCCCGTCTGCGCCTGGACCGCGGCCAGCGCCAAAACCCCTGGCCCCCTGACGAGCCACGGAGACCGCCTCCATTACGATGCCAGCACCCTCGTCGCTCTCAACCCAGGAAGAACCCACACCTGCTGCAAGGCCGCCCCGAAGCGCACCCGCGGCCCCTTCACCTGCCGGAACTGCAGCTTCACCTGCCTCGAAAGCGCCAAGACGCCTGCCACGCTGGAACCCAACCAGCTTAGATGCATCCTGATCAACACCCGCTCCACACACAAACACACCGTCGAACTCTGGAACCTACTCGACACCACATCACCGGACGTCGCCTTCCTGACCGAGACCTGGATGAACGAAACCTCCTCGCCAGACATTGCCATAGCCATCCCAGACGGGTACAAGATCACCCGCAGAGACCGCACCAACAGGGCCAGAGGAGGAATCGCCATCGTCCACAAAAACACCATCAGGGTAGCAACAAACACCAACGACACCCTCAGCACCGCCGAACACATGCACTTCCAGATCCACATGGACCCTAAGACCACCCTAAGAGGCACCCTCGTCTACAGACGACACTCAGCTTGTGGTATCTTTGAACAATGCTGAGGGGTCGTCTAGCACTCTGAGCCCATGCCTTGAGGCTGTCGCCAGATGGATGGAACTTTCCTGTCTCAGATTAAACGGGGAAAAGACAAAAGTCATGTTGTTGGGTAATCCCTCACCTACCATCCTGACCCCCATCTTGCCTTCCTGTCTAGGCCCCCCTCCTCCCCCCCAAACCCCAGATAAAGAGCCTGGGAGTTTGGCTAGACAATTCACTTGATTTCACTGTCCAGGCTACTAAGACTTCTGCCACGTGCTTCGGACTTATGAGAATGCTCCGGAAGGTTCTCCCTCTATTGCCGTTCCAGGCGAGGAGTGTCATGGTCCAGGCCCTGATTCTCTCACGCCTGGATTACGGCAATGCACTTTACATTAGAGCCCCCCTTGCTACAATTACCAAACTCCAGGTTACTCAAAATTGTGCGGCCAGACTACTTTTTCAGATTCCTCGCTGGCAGTCGGCCAAACCTGCCCTGAAGAAGTTGCATTGGCTCTCGGTAGCGTCCAGGATACAATTTAAATCTATGTGCCTGGTTCAGAAGGCTCTTCGTAAGTCAGGTCCATCCATCATGCTCCCTTTGGTCACTCCATACTTCCCTTCTAGAGCTCTCCGCTCCAGTGTGCTACATCTGGCCACCACCACAAAAGTAAAAAAATCCCGCTGGGGTGGTCGCTCTTTTTCGCACAATGCTGCAAGATTGTGGAACGCTCTTCCGTTGGTCTTGAGAGAAAATAACAACCTGACCGCTTTTAGAAAGCTATTAAAAACGCATTTGTTTGCAAGAGCTTAGCGCCCTGACCTGCCGCCTGAATGGTTCTAGCTAAAGCGCTGCGAGGCCTCAGGGTAGTTACGCGCTATATAAGTTTAATTTTCATTTCATTTCAGACCACCAGGACCCCGGCCTCAATTCTGCGACTCCATCGCCGACCTCATCACCACGCACGCGCTGACCTCCACCGACTACATCCTCCTCGGAGACCTGAACTTTCACCTGGAGAACAACAATGACAGCAACTCCTCCACCCTGATTGACAATCTCGCCAACCTCGGACTGAAACAGCTCCTCACGACGCCGACCCACAGTGCCGGCCACACGCTAGATGCCATCTTCTCCTCAAGCCCCCACGTCACCTTCAGCCACGCCTCCAAACTCACCTGGACAGTTCACCACTGCATCCACTTCTCCTTCCGAAAACCCCTCACACACCGCCGCACACTACAGACTCCCGCCGCTGCTGGGGCAAAGCCACTGAAGAACAACTACAGACAAGCCTCGCACACAACCCTCCGACGAATCCCACCAACCCAGATGAAGGTGCACTCACCACCACCTCATCAGGACCGCCAAAAGAACCTCCTTCACAAACCGCCTTGACAACAACGCACACAACAGCAAGGAGCTCTTCACCATCGTGAAGGAACTCTCCAACGCCAACGACATCCCACCATCGCAAGCCCTGTGCGTCTCCCTCGCCACCTTCTTTCATCGGAAGATCACCAACATCCATGACGGCTTCAGACCCCGGACGACCCCTGCCGACCACACCGCACCGGACCCCCGCACCCCACCGCCCACGACGCCCTGACAACCTGGGCCAATGTGAGCATCGAGGACACAATCAAGACCATGGGAACAATCCACTCCGGTTCCCCATCCGACCCTCTCCCGCACCACATCTTCAACAAAGTCAGCAATTCCATCGCACCCCACCTGCACAAAATCATCAACCTCTCCTTCGAGACCGCCACCTTCCCTGAGAACTGGAAGCACACAGAGATCAACGCCCTACTGAAGAAACGAAAGGCGGATCCGAGCGACCTCAAGAACTTCCGTCCCATCTCCCTGCTTCCGTTCTCAGCAAAGGTAATCGAGAAGATAGTAAACACCCAGCTCACCCGTCACTTCGAAGACAACAACATCCTGGACTCATCCCAATCAGGTTTCCGCAGCAACCACAGCACCGAGACCACCCTCATCTCCGCCACAGACGACATCAGGATCCTACTAGACAACGGCGAGACGGCGGCCCTCATCCTCCTGGACCTCTCCACCGCCTTCGACACCATCTGCCATTACACACTACGCACACGCCTCCACGACGCAGGGATCCGAGACAAGGCTCTGGACTGGACCACCTCCTTCCTCTCCGGCAGAACTCAGTGAGTCCGCCTCCCCCCGTTCTGATCCGATGCCTCCGAGATCATCTGCGGCGTCCCTCAAGGATCTTCCTTCAGCCCGACGCTGTTCAACATCTACATGGCTCCACTAGCACGCATCGCCTGACAGCTCGACCTCAACATAATCTCCTATGCCGACGACACTCAGCTGATCCTCTCCCTCACCACTGCCAAATCCAACCTCCACCAGGGAATGAAGGCCGTCACCGACTGAATGGAGGACAGCCGCCTCAAACTGAACACAGACAAAACGGAAATCCTCATCCTCTGGTCCAACCCCTCCGCATGGGACGACTCTTGGTGGCCCACGTCACTGGGGTCCCCCCCATCCCCCACCGACCACGCACGCAACCTGGGAGTCATCCTCGACTCAAAACTCTCCATGACCAAACAAGTCAACGCGGTCTCCTCCACCTGTTTCAACACCCTCTGCATGCTCCGTAAGATCTACAGATGGATCCCAACAAACACGAGGAAAACAGTCACCCAGGCCGTAGTCAGCAGCAGACTCGACTACGGAAACGCCCTCTACGCCGGAGCCTTGTCCAAGCTCATCAGCAGACTACAGAGAATCCAGAATGCCTCTGCACGCCTGATCCTCGACGTCCCGCGCCGCGACCACATCACCCCCCACCTGAGGAACCTGCACTGGCTCTCCGTCGACAAAAGAATCTCCTTCAAGCTCCTGATCCACGCACACAAGGCACTCCACAAAACCGGCCCAGCCTATCTCAACAGTCGACTCTCCTTCTACGTACCCAACAGGAAACTCCGCTCCGCCGACCACTGTCCCACGCATCCGGAGAACTACTTCCGGAGGCAGATCCTTATCCCATCGCGCCGCCAGGACCTAGAACACCCTCCCGCTCTACCTGCGACAAACCGAAGACCTGCTGACCTTCAGGAGACAACTCAAGACCTGGCTCTTCGACAAATAGCCGCAGCAACCCCCCCCAACCCCACAGCGCCTTGGAACCCTTACGGGTATGTAGTGCGCTTTACAAGTTATATGATTGATTTTAGGGCTACTCATGTGGGTGGCACAATCAGTGCTGCAGGCCCACTAGTAGCATTTGTTATCACCAGTCCTGGCACACTCAGTGCACTTTACTAGGGACTTCTTGGTGGCACAAATATGCCAATTATGGATACCCAATCTCAGTAGCAATTTACACTGGGAGCTCTTGCACTTTGAAACTGAACAGCAGTGGCAAAGTGCCCAAATCATCTAAACCAGCAAAAACTAAATCCAGCACAGCATAAAAAATACAGGAGGTAGAGGCAAAAAGATAGGGGGAAACCACGCCAAAGATGCCAGGTATAACAAATATCCTCGAAAGGAATGTATTGCGTTGGATGTTCCTCTTCTTTGTAAAGACAACTTTGTATCCCAAGAATAAGAAATATATCTCTAGAGTCGCAGAAACAATAGATAAGTATTTCACTCAGTCAATCGTGCTTGCTTCGTTTCAACAGAGTTTGCAGAGAAATAGAGAGACGGCCGTATTCAATACAAAAGGGTTTATTGAACATGCTTCTTTCTCATGCAAGAGAAGTGAAGGGCTACAATCGTTATGCAGACTGCAAAGTATAATGCGTACAGCGAGAATAGTATTCTAAAATACTGTAAAAGCATTGTACGGTTTCTAAGCCATATAAAAGTACATACATAAATAACATTGACTAAAATAGTCAACTGGTGCTTCTAAATACGCCTACCCCAATGTATCTAACCTAAGTCTAGTACGAGGGAAGAAGTAAGTATTGTGTAGCATAGGTTTTAGTTGTTTTTGCCAAGAATCTATCCAAGATTTCTCTAGGTTCTAATCAGCTCCATACCTTAGTTAGAATGAAGGAGGTCTAGTATCTCTGTCTCGGGACTTGGGGAGCTTGGAAACACTGGAACTGGATTCTCGGCGAGAGAAAGGCAGCCTCTTGATCAGTGCGTCAGCTGGAGGGTCGGCTTCCTTCGGCACTTGCTGTAGCGAGCTGCGTAGGGCAAGTAGATAGTCTAACTGCTCCGAACCACCGTGTCTTGCTAGAGCAAGTGAAGGTATATTTATACCTTGAAGGTGTGTAGGATTGCCATAGTTTGATGTAAAGTCGGGCATAATGTCAGGAAAGAACCCCTAGGGAATAGTCGTTCTTTGCAAAGTACAGGAGTTCTTAGACAAACCAATATTCAAGCAAGGAGAAGTTCCCTAACTGCTTAAGCCGATTTTCCAAGAAATCGTTGTGACGTTTGGTACGGGTGGAAGTAGCCATGCCTGTATTTGGTCTGCATGGGCTATGTCTAAATAAGGGCTCAGTTTCTATGCCTATATTAGGGCAATGTGAATTGTACCTATATAAGGGCATGAATCGGGAAAATTCACTCGGAGCTCTAAACGCCACACAACAATATCAATATACATATGATTAACTCCACAGGTTTTAATATAATACTACAACAATTGAACATTCTGGCAATTTCAGTTTTCAATGACCACTTATCTGACTCATTCACTTAATATGTTGAGAAGGTTATCAACAGAGGCATTTTTTTCTGCATCTTGTGTCCCAAAATAAGCATGTCCCCTTATGACTATCATATGGGCTCATATCGGTATGACCCTCAGGTCCCTTGGAACCCTTTCCACCCCCTCTGCCAAATATATGAGAGGTCACACATTGACCCTCCTAATTTTACAAGGAATACTTATTGTTACGGCCAGGAGTGATTATTACCTTATTGCATGTCACTGAAATCTTAATTCACTTGACTTTGTGTGTACATCTTTAGCCATTAGTCCACAAAATCTACAAGGTATACAAAAAATATCAGCGGTAAATTTTTCATTATTATCGTGGAGAACAATTCATAATATCTACACTATTGGCGATGTCTAGCTCTATTCTCACCTCATAAAAACAGCAATCGTGGTCCTTGTATTCCTAGCACCTTACCTACAAACACCTTATATTAAGATCTAGAAATAAAAACTAACATTAGTTCTATTGTATAACGTTATGGGGTGCTGGTAATTCTGTAATTTATATATCCTGGCATACCTTTTAAACTTGTTTTTTATAATCCCAGTCGCCTTCAATCTCGTGACTAAAATCTTTCAATTGATAGCTAACAAAAACTCCTAAAAGTACAGAGCTAACATTAGTCTCGTACTGCCGGAAGTGTGGGATATTAATGCTCATGTAACTTTCATAGCCTGACATACTGTTAATAGTCTTACTTCTATTCTTCCACTCGGATTTTGATTAAACGATACTTTCTTCGCAGAAATGGCTGTTCTTTTATCTTTTCCCTCGTTTGGAATTTACTGTAAGGCAAAGAGTCCCAACCACTCAGTAATCAATATAAGGGGTAAAAAGTGGTCACCCTAAAGTAGCGCTCCCCCACCTCAAAATCCCTCGTAATTACCGTAAGACTCCTCCGGCGAGTGTGCAGCTCGTCTATTCGTATTCAAGAAATTGACTGAAAACACCTAACGGGTTCTCGCTTTACATATCCCTATTTCTTTACCACGATTGGCTCACAGCTTTCTATCATGATTGACAGCAGCTGTGATGAGTTGAAGCCCTTGCACGCCGTGCATGCTTACGCTGCTGCTTCTGACCCCGAAAGTATTTCATTCAAGGCACGGTATGGAGATTTTCTCAGTTCTGCCTGAATTGACTCAGAAACAGTCGGGTTAAATCAATAGGCCGTATTGTTGTTTATCTTACAAGCCCCGGATTTTAAACGCCCCGAATTGCAGCTCAATTCAATGTGACTTGGCAAGTGAGATCTTGCTATCCCCCCTCTTCCAGAGCAGTTTTGAAATACTTTTCCCGGACGGTCCTGAGTAGTATATAGTGATACCTTCACTTCAACTCTGGCCTTAATTTTGACAGCTCCGGCCAGGAATCCTGGCCTTAATTGTGATGGTTCTAGTCTTAAATATGACAGGCCTAGTCTTAAACTTGTGTGTGGAAATTTGACAGCTCTGGCTGGAAACCCTGGCCTTAAATTTAACAGGGCCGGGCCATAAACGGTTGGCAACAAGTCACAGGTGGCACTAGTGTTGACAAGGGTAAGCAGCTGTCCCGGAAGGGGGGCGGCTGAGTCATAGGGGGGGGGTGTGTAGTTTTTTTTTGGAGACATAGGCGTGGCGGAGCCGCCAGAATACATATAAGCCGGTGTCAGGAGCCTGATATAGCAAGCAACCGCTGGACTACGTGAAGGAGCGCCATGGCAGAAAAGAAGAGCTACAACCCATTTGCGAGAAAACACTGGGTTGGTGGCTCACAGCCCCCCATCAGTAGCTATTACAGAACCATAAGCCCTTTGGTAATGGACGAGAATGCTCAACCAGAAGAACCTAAGGATATGGGTTGCGACGTTACTGCTTTTGGCTGTGGGTTTGCTAAGCGCTTTGGCGCCCCTGGTTTCAAGGATTGGCGGTGTCCGCTGTCCCCGATTAAGAGCGACAGCAGCTCTAGCGAGGGTTCGAGTGGCGACTTGACGGTTGAGCAAAGCATGCTCTTGGAGTCGGAGGATGCGGAAGACACCATAGTTCCGCCTAATACACCCGTCTATGAAGACGTGGGTTTTCACGAGAGTCTTTTTCCTGAGAATGTCCCTGTTCAAAAGCCTGATACAAACGTGGAAGGTGAGGGAGCATCGGATGTTATTCCCGCCTCTCAAAATGTCAGAACCGCGGCTGATGGGGCATCGCAGGATATTAACAACTCTCAAGATGGCAGAGCCGCCGCCGAGGGTGGTGAAAATGTGGGGGTGAGTCAAAATGTTAGGAGCAACCATTTTGCATAAGGATGTATTTTTATGTCTTCACCTATCGAACGTTAAGCTTTCGTTTTTTGTTTTTGACCCTCTAGAGAGCAGAACCAGTGGGATGCACTTACTTCATAATGCACAAAGAAAATCAACCTAGGCCCCCTCCTAATACGCACATCTATGAAACCATGGATGTTCAGAAGGCTATGAGTCCTACGAAGGTAGTTGTGCAACAGCCTGATTGAAGATGAGGGATCACCGATGGATATTACCGACTCTCAAGATTTCAGAGCCGCTGCAGAGGGTGGTGAAAATGTGTGGGTAAGTCAAAAAATGTTAGGCGTAGACCCTTTACATGAAAGTTTGTTGTCTTTCTACTGCTAATGGGGTGTCAATATTTGTCTTTTGAACCTAGGATGAAACACCGAAAAGAATTGAGGCCCAGGGGCAGACTGCAAAAGGTCGCAGCTTGAATCTGTCCTGTATATGCTGTGCAAACCAGACTGGAAGTTCCACAAAGCCGAGTTCACCTCTGCCCATGGAATGTGAAGATGGTTCTAAGAACGATGAGTTTGTAAAAGCAACGGCGTGGTTCCCCAGAGACACTATAGCTGGTGTCAAAGGTTTCGCAGCTATAGTTGTACGCGCGTGTGTCAAACGGGACTATTACAACATGTGTTTCGGCCACCGTATTAGCGACCCTCAACAGGGGGCGCACGAGTGTCTAGCCGAATCATACAGAGACCGAATGATACGGCACATATGTAGTTTGCTTGATCCGTACAAGATGTATAAGCTGCTAAGGGTGGTGCACGGCCTGAGTGATGAAAATAATTTTGTCCACCCTAACATGTTGAAGATCTTGATGGCGACAGTAAAGGAGATACGCTATGCCAACGACCCCTGCGCAAAACTAAGAGGCATGCCAAACGCCTGTGCGTGCTGTGACAGAAAAATGATAGAAAGACTTATAGAAAGGCGCATGTGTAATGTGTATCTAAAAAGCAGAAAAGTAGTGGCCCTCGCACCACAAAGGCTATTTTATAATAGATAAGTCCTGATGCATTGCTAAGTGCTAGCGTGTATTTAAAGTAAAGTAGTAGAATGTTACACCCAAAAAAAGTATATGTGTTAAACCGTACTTACTACGCATACTGTGAAAAGATATGAAACCCCTTTTTGTTTGTGATTTGGTAATACTCATTATTTTTAATAAAATGTTCTTACACAAAACAAGCGTCTTTCATTTCCTGTACTCTAATGACTGCTAACATGTCGGAGGGCCTGTTAAGAAAACTTTATTATGATACAAGAGGGGTTGGCAGCTTTGGAAGCGGCGCCGCTCTATATAGAAGGGCTGTGGCTGAAAAGAAGTCGGTAAGCAGAGAAGCTGTGAAGACATGGTTATCAGGAGAGGAGGCGTATTCACTACATAAACCAGCCAGAAGACGCTTTAAGAGGCGTCCTACAATCGTTAATGCGTGTATAGATTATCAGTGGCAGGCGGACATAATCAGCCTTCAAGATACTGCAAAACATAACGACGGCGCCTGTTATATATTAACAGTCATAGATGTGTTGTCCAAATACGCGTACGCAGAGGCGCTGCGTGATAAAAGTGGAGCTAGCGTCACGGCCGCTTTTAAAGCCATCTTCGATAAGGGTCGTATTCCTCAAAAACTACAAACAGACGCAGGAAAAGAATTCTTAAACAAGTCATTTCAGAAATTATTAAAGCAGCACAATGTTCAACATTTTGTAACACACACGGAGGTAAAAGCAGCGGTTGTAGAAAGGTTTAACAGAACTTTAAAGTCTAAGATGTGGAGGTATTTTACGGCCAACAATACATACAGATACGTGGATGTTCTACAGGCTTTTTTAGCTGTATATAATGCTAGTTATCATAGGACCATCAAAATGGCACCTGAAGAGGTAACACCTAGTAATTCGTTAACTGTTTGGAGAAACTTGTATGGGCCTAACTTTGGGACAAAGGTGAAGAAGTCTGTATTTAAAAATGGTGATCATGTAAGGATTTCAAAACTGAAAGGAGTCTTCACAAAGGGTTACCAACAGACCTTTAGTGATGAAATATTTATAGTGGAAAGTGTGGAGCTTAAGGAGGGGCTGTATATTTACAGGTTAAAGGACTACGATGGGGAAACGGTGTCGGAATCCTTTTACAAGGAAGAGTTACAAAAGGTGCCCAATGATCCAAACCGCGTGTATAGGGTTGAAAAGGTTCTGAAAAGGCAAGGTACAGGTGCTAAGAGCCAGGCATATGTCAAATGGCGCGGCTGGCCTGAGAAATTTAACAGTTGGGTGTTGGCCAGCTCCCTGAAGGGTGTGTGAGCTAAAAGCCGCTGCTACGATGGAGACTACACCCTTTTATATAACCTTACCATCCAACGCTTCTTATTATTATTATTATTAACGAATTTTGTACCGCGCACGGTTACCCAGAGGCATCCCAGCGCTTATAGAGAATCAGAGCAAGTTGCCTATGTGAAACAGAACAGATTTAGAATTATTCTGGAAATAGATAAGTTTTCAAATGTTTCCTGAACCTGAGCAGGTTTGGTTCAGAGCGTAGTGAGAGTGGGAGGGAGTTCCAGGCGTGTGCAGTATGAATAGAGAAGCTCCTGCCACCTGAACGGGCTCTCCTAATTCTCTTTATCTGAAGGAGGTGTTTATTATTGGAGCGTAAGGCTCTGGTGGGCTTATATGGCTGAATCATGTCCTTCAGAATAGCAGGTCCTTTCCCCTGCATGCTCTTGTGAGCAATACAGAGGGCTTTGAAGGTCACTCTCTCTTTGACCGGGAGCCAATGGAGTGCCTTTAGAGCGGGCCTGGCTGATTGCCTGGCCGGAACGTTCCGCAGCAGCCTGGCTGCCGCGTTCTGCACTTGTTGCAGGATTTTGAACGTTGATTCCGGTGCTCCGAGAAAGAGTGCATTACTGTAGTCCAGGCGTGAGATGATTAGACCTTGGACTAACAGCTTCCGGGAGAGTTCAGGTAAGAGGGGGAGAACCTTACGGGCCGAACGGAGCAGTCCATAACACACGCCAGCGATCTTCTTGGCGTGTGTCCTAAAGGACAGATCAGGCTCCAGCCAGACCCCCAGGCTCTTAATCTCCTTCTTTGGGTCAGGCGGAGTGCCCATACAGTTGGGCCAGCTGCTCGGCGAGAGGGCAAAGCTTGAGTGGCCCAAGATCATCAGCTCAGTTTTTGAGCCATTCAATTTGAGCGATGACCTGGTCATCCAGTCAAACACCTCTCTTAGGCATGAATGGAGCGTTTCAGGCTGTTTCTCCAGCTGTGTCAGACCCACCACTAGCTGAGTGTCGTCCGCATAGCTTATGGTCTTAAAGCCAAACGGAGACACCACACCCTCCAGGGGTGCCATATACACGTTAAATAACGTAGGGCTCAGGGATGAGCCCTGAGGCACCCCACAGTGAAGTGGAAGGGGAGGAGATTTTGCGTTACCTTCCCAAACCTCGAAGGTACGCCCCTCCAGAAAAGAGGCCAGCCATTCCAGGGCCGCTCCTGCGACTCCTGTCTCTGCTAGGCGTTGTGTCAACACTCCATGGTTGACAGTATCGAAGGCCGCACTTAGGTCCAGGAGGATCACTGCCACTGACCCCCCTGTATCCAAAGTGCTTCTGGCCTCCTCTACAACTGCTAGCAGAGCCGTGTCGGTTCCATGACCCGGTCGGAATCCCGTCTGGGAGTCTCTCAACCGACCATTCTCCTCGAGAAAGTTGGACAGTTGGCGGTTAACCAGTTTCTCGGCAACCTTACTAATCCCTGGTAGCAAGGAGATGGGCCTGAAATTGGCTAAGTTCTGTGGATCTAAGCCAGGCTTCTTCAGAAGCGCTTTAACGACTGCGCTCTTCCAGTCTGGCGGTACCGTGCCATGAGCGAAGGAGAGATTGACCAAATCGGTCAAAGGCTCTCCTATCGATGGGGCAGCCTGCTTTAAATACCGCATTGGGACTGGATCTCGAGGCGAGCCACTCTTCAAGCTCCCGAGGACCTTCAGTACTTCGCCTGAGGTTACGGGGCCAAAAGACGTCAATAAATTTTCCGACATGCTTATGTCCTCAGACGGAGTCGGGGTTCCCATCACCGGAGGGAGAGAACTAATAATGGTGTCAATTTTATCTTTGAAGTAAGTGGCCAATTCCAGACATTTTTCCTGTGGTCTGTCGTGGACAAGAATGGGATCCTGTGGTTTAAGAAGCTCCTTCATCACTAGAAAGGCTTCCCTGGATGAGGACGCAGCATGACTCACTCTCTCCCTAAAAAAGGAGGCCTTTGCTGCGCGTATAGCAAGTTTATACGTCCTTAATTCCCTACGGTATTTTTCCCTACTCTCTGTCTCTGGGTTCTTCCTCCATAATCTCTCCGCCCGTTTACAGTTCTTTCTCAGGGTTCTAAGCTCTGGGGAGTACCATGGGGCAGACCCCACTCTCTTATCCCTAATAAGCATCTTCTTGAGTGGAAGCACATGGTCCACTGCGTTGGTCAGCCAGTTCCTCATCATAGCGTCTGCAGTCACTGGATCCTGACCTTTCTCAGGCTGGGAGCCCTCCAACCGGGCATTCCAGACCTCTACTGGGAGCCTTGACCATGCCCTGTCTATTCTAAATTTCCTGGATGGGAGGGTATCATCTTCCTTTACCTCCCAGTTTGCCATGATCAGTGAATGGTCAGACCAGGGAAGAACAAGAGGGGGCATAGCTAATAAACCCCTCATGTTCGTAAAAAGGGGGTCCAAAAGGTGCCCTTTAACATGTGTGGGCCCGGTGTTTATCAAATTCATCTCCAGGGCGGTCAGCTCGCTCATTAAATTAGTTGCCATTGGGTCGGTTGCCTCATCAAAATGGCAGTTGAGATCTCCCAACAGAATAAAGTTGGACGAAGCTGAGGCCAGGAGAGTGGTAGTTTCCATAAGCGAAGATATAAACTCCCCCACACTTCCAGGTGAACGATAAACTAGGAGGCCTGTCAGCGTGCAGGTAGGGGAGAATTTAAGGGAAAATTGGCAGCTCTCACAATCTTTCACCCCTGCCTCCCAGGCTTTACAGCCCAGTGATTCCCTATAGATAATGGCCAAGCGCCCCCCCCTCCTCCCTGCGCCTCTGTCAAGATGGTAGATCAAATATCCCGGCGCTAGCGCTGTAACCACATCCGGACCCGAGGCGTCAGATAGCCAAGTCTCAGTGAGAAACAAGGCATCAACCTTGTGGTCCAGGAGTAGGGAATTAATCTCCGTAGCGTGGCAGGGAAGGGATCTGCAATTCAGCAGGGCAAGACGACGCAGGGTAGTGGGGGTAGTTACTCCTAAATCCGATTGGCAGACTCTACACCCCCGGAAACATTTTCCCCCTTTAGCGGTATAGCAGCATGTAGCATGCTTTGGTGTTCTATAGGATAAAAGCTCCTCCTTCGTGTATCTGACCGAAGAGGCTTGATGGGGGCTCGAGTCGGGCATAACCAATGGCCCTGGTCCCGTCTGGGCCCGGACGGGCACAGACGGGCTTGACTCTGGCGAAACTCCGGCGCAAGTCCGGCGCGCCCACTGCACGCGTCCGCTGCGCGGAGCCATAAGGGACTATTTTTATAGGGCAACTAGACCGGTCGTCCAATGTGACCCCACCTAAGATGGCCGCCAAAACGGGATCGAGCCCTGGCCCTGGTCTAAACAAGCACCCAGGGATCAGGGACCAAGAGAAATGAATTCACAGCCCAAACGAGGGTAGGAGCGTTCAGTAGGATAATTCTCAAGTTGATTTTAAAATAATTCCGTTTTTGTGAAGATTCCTAAAATTATTCTAAAAATGTGGTGCAGGTGCAGGGGGGGATCGGACACAAGGGAAAAATCAAATGCAGCTAAAATAAGCACTGAGCGCTCGACTAGCAGCCTCTCAAGAATGCTCTATCTCCGGTCTGGTAGCTAAGCCCTCCTTTTATAGGGCAACTAGACCGGTCGTCCAATGTGACCCCACCTAAGATGGCCGCCAAAACGGGATCGAGCCCTGGCCCTGGTCTAAACAAGCACCCAGGGATCAGGGACCAAGAGAAATGAATTCACAGCCCAAACGAGGGTAGGAGCGTTCAGTAGGATAATTCTCAAGTTGATTTTAAAATAATTCCGTTTTTGTGAAGATTCCTAAAATTATTCTAAAAATGTGGTGCAGGTGCAGGGGGGGATCGGACACAAGGGAAAAATCAAATGCAGCTAAAATAAGCACTGAGCGCTCGACTAGCAGCCTCTCAAGAATGCTCTATCTCCGGTCTGGTAGCTAAGCCCTCCTTTTATAGGGCAACTAGACCGGTCGTCCAATGTGACCCCACCTAAGATGGCCGCCAAAACGGGATCGAGCCCTGGCCCTGGTCTAAACAAGCACCCAGGGATCAGGGACCAAGAGAAATGAATTCACAGCCCAAACGAGGGTAGGAGCGTTCAGTAGGATAATTCTCAAGTTGATTTTAAAATAATTCCGTTTTTGTGAAGATTCCTAAAATTATTCTAAAAATGTGGTGCAGGTGCAGGGGGGGATCGGACACAAGGGAAAAATCAAATGCAGCTAAAATAAGCACTGAGCGCTCGACTAGCAGCCTCTCAAGAATGCTCTAAGGACATGTTCCCCAACAATCAGATTTCTAATTACACCGTCAAACTGGCTAAGGCTGTGGACCTGAAGGGGGACTGGGAGGTTGCCCTAACAGAAATACAATACCCTAGAACATGGAATACATTTACAGCGGCCGAAGCCAAGTTTCACATCAAGAGGGAGCAGGACCCCATGGGCATACACATATCCTTCCCGCCCGGCTACTACCCACACGTTACAAGCATTATCGAAGCCATCAACAAATCCATAGCCGCTATAGAACCACACCCGAATATTCATCTGGTCCTAGATAATGTGAGAAGGAAGGTGTTTCTTAAATCCATAAATCGAAACACCCTGTTTAACTGCTCAGGTAAATTAAAAAGGATTTTAGGGACAGTACAACATGTGAAAAGCCCCGTGGAACAAGATCAAACGTGCCCCGATATTAATGGGGGGTTCTACACGCTCTACGTGTACAGCGATATTGTAGAGTCTCAGAGGATAGGTGATAGTTACTCGCCGTTGTTAAGGTGGGTACATGTACAGGGTGATAATAATACCATGGTCAACATACAATTTAACAAACCTGACTACGTCGCAGTTTCTAAAAACCATTTTGACACTATTTCAATTATGATCTACGACGATCAGTCTGAGCCGGTGGCCTTTAAATACGGGAAAGTTATTGTCAAGCTTCATTTAAGGCCTAGACACGACAGAGGGTATTAGGCAGCCATCATGGTGGTTATGAAAACCTACGGAGATCCGTCTATGTACAGAGACTATTACAGAAGTCAAGCCGGTTATGGAGGACCACCGTACTTTCAAGGTTCACCCGTTATGTACGGGGCTGGATTAGGAGGATTCTTTAGGAGTCTGTTTAGAAGAGCTATGCCTTTCCTGAGAAGAGGCTATGAAATTGCAAAACCTCATGTTAAGGCGGCTGCCTCGAACATTGCCCAGGAGGTGGTGGGGTCTGTTACCTCGGCGGTTGCAGAGCGCATGAACAAGCAGCCTCAAGAAGGAGCTGGTTTGCTGTATAAGCCACGCGCTAGTGTCAAAAGGAAATGGGGTGTTTCCAGACGCAGGGGTCCCCAGGCCCCCTATAAAAAAAGGAGGACCGCTTCAAAACGTCCTCAGAAAAGAAGAGCTCCAAGACGGAAGAGAGCTGCAAAGAAGCGAACCGGCTCTAAAGTAAATATTTTTTAAAGCCTTGTAAACACAGCCATGGCCTTCGTACATTGTGGATCTGGAGAGTGCGCCAAATCAGAGTTGGACTTGTTTAGTCTAAAGCCCACACAGACAAGCATCGAAAACAGCTTCTTCATGGAGGTGTCGCCTTTAGCAGCATTGACACCGTTGGCACCTATAGAGTTTTATGTGTCAGGGGCCACGGATATGTATTTGGATCTCAACAACACTCTGCTGCATCTTATGTGTAAAATCGTAAAAGCGGATGGGACCGACATTGACGACGGTTCTAAGGTGGCACCAATCGCTTACCCTGTAGCTACCATGTTTAATCAAGTGGACATCACCCTGGGCGACCGACTCATCACCCAGAGCGATAACATGTACGCCTACAGAGCCTACATAGAGAGTATTCTAAATTACAGTAGCGATGCCCTTGACACACAACTTTCAGCGGGTCTCTTTCACAGGGATACACACGGACAGTTTGAAAGCACAGCTCTGGATGGTATTAATAAGGGCTTTATAAAAAGTGCGGGGCATGCTACAGCCAGCCGTACCTTTGACCTGCTGGGGCGCATACATTCGGACCTCTTCTTCCAAGATAAACTGCTCATCAACGGAATTGATCTTAAGATCAAGCTCAATCGTAACAAGGACTCATTCTGCCTCAACGGGGATGCGGAACAGTACAAGCTGAACATACTGTCCGCGAGCCTGTTTGTAAAGAGAGTGAAAGTGTCCCCGAGCGTCGGGCTAGCGCACGCCGAAGCTTTGCAAATATCCAACGCCAAGTACGCTGTGGAAAGAGTAGCTCTGAAGGTATTCAGCATCCCTGCAGGTACCCGCTTAACACAACAGCAGAATCTATTTCTGGGACAGCTACCGAAGCTCATCATCATAGGGTTTGTGGACAATACAGCTTTTAGTGGCACCTATGCCTCAAACCCCTTCAATTTTAAACACTACAACATCAACTACGCGGCGCTGGTCCATGAGGGCAATGTGATTCCTGCAAAACCCTACACCCCCAGTTTTGCAGCAGGGCATTACATCAGGGAATATCAGGGACTGGTTTCGATAACAGGCAAGCATCAAAGGGACTGCGATGTAGCGGTGTCAAGAGAAGGCTATGGCCGTGGATACACGTTGTTCGCATTCGACCTGACACCGGACATGGAAGATGGCGATCACTACAACCTGGTCAAAAATGGGAATCTAAAAGCTGAAATACGATTCGCAACTCCACTGGCGACTACTGTGAACATGGTCGTATTCTCTGTATTCGACAGCATCATTCAGATCAACCACGCAAGGCAGATTTTGTTTGACTATCTTTAAAAACATTTGTGAAATGGATACGGTGCAGATACGTGACTTCTTAAGCAGACATAAATACGCTAGGAAATACTTTTTGGGTGTTTTCCCTAGCGACGGGTTACCAGGCGACATAGGGGCAGAAAGACCATGCACCCTAGTCTTTAACACAGACCCGCATGACCAGGCTGGGACACATTGGGCAGCCATGTTTATAGATGTTGACAAGGTTACAGTGTTTGACAGTACAGCAGAGTTCCCTGAGCACAGACTCTATACACCCCCTATATTCAAGTTTGTGAAAAAAGCTGCAGCGGTGGTGGAGTATAACAAACTAAGGGTGCAGGATTCCATGGCCATCACATGCGGGGAACATTGTATTTATTTTATCAGTAAAATGTCACAGGGTCTTTCGTTTAGAAATTTCTTAAAGCTATATCCGGGGGATCTTGTTAACAATGACCGTATAGTTGCGAGATATGTAAAAGAAAACACCAGGGTGTCGGTCAGACCTGTGAAAACTGAATATGTACCTTGTCAAAACTGTAAGAGTTTATAACAGTTGTATGCTTAATGTTGAACGTTTAAAATAAAAGACATTATATTTTTTTTAAAACATGCATTCAGACTTGTTATTTCAATATACATGCATCATAAAATGTTTTTTGAAAGACGACTGAGACGGTTTGTAAAGTTATAACAAGGTGTTTATTACAAAATATGTAGTTGACAAAACTTTATTGCAGAAACCTAGGAATAAAAATTCACACACACACTTAATCAAAAATCCATGCGAAGGGTGGCTGGGGCAATGTCTTTTTTTTTCGAGATGTCGTCGGCTGTGTAGACCATTTAGGGGATAGTCTGGTGCCTTCAGAACCTGTAGGCGATGGCAGTAGGGGACTCTTCAAATTGTCTAGCAGGCGACGGTGTTCATTATTACCAACAAGCGCGGAGGGTATATTGAGTTCAGCAGCGGCCTTCAGAAACTGCTCCCAGCCTCTCGGGGCATTTTGAGGCGTTAGGATTTTGGGGTGTGTGAGACCTTTGACTAGATCGTACATATGCGACCCTGCAACAGGCTGGCCCTTGTAGAGGAACTCGCCGCGCTCATTCCAAGAGGTTAGGTCTTTAGAAGCGGCTAGTTTACTCATGAGCATCTGCGCAGCCCCTCTGTGCCTTTGACCTATATTTTTTAGGAGGTCTCCAACAAAGGTATCTGAGGCTGTCGCACCATCGGGAGGCGGTTGTAGGGGCTGCTGATCGGGGGCCTGAACAGCTGGTTGTTCAGAGTCTGGGGTATATAGAGTCAACTTGTTCTTCTCGGTATTCCACTGGGTGTAGTAATTTAAGAATTTTTTGAGAGTGCTGTTGTAAAGGTTAGCCTTGTCGTAGGGGTTTAGATCAGTCCTGCTCAAAATGTCTTTAATTTCAGTATCCAGGCGTAGAGTCTCATTTCTACGGATATCCCAGGCGTTTTCATTGGTGGACCCCATTTGCTCCATCTGCTGCCTAGGAACCAGATACATTTTTGTGGCGTGGTCCATCACTGACCCGCGAGGATGCTTGTAATTACAGGTATAGCTATCCCCAGCAAGTTACCTATAAAACCTCCAGACTGTTTCACCAGTTTCTTCTTTGTTATGAGTGAGCCCCTTTTATTACTGAGCTTCTTGATAAGCCCCTTCTTCTTCTTCAGAACCTGTAACTGCCGCTTTGATATAGGGACGTTGCCTTTTAGGGTGTTTAGGGTTATTTCTGAAATGGCAGCCACTAAATCGTCAGAAGCGGTGCCCAGGATGGCCTTTCGATGTTGGGGACTGGCTTTAACAAGCATTTTCAGGAGGGCTAAATTGCGGCGTAGGTGTGCAGACATGGTCACCACTGTGCGTTATAAGGGTGGGGCTGTAAATGGTTCTAAAATACATCAGTGTTGCTTTTTATAGGTCCTGGTCTTGGGCTTTGGGGTGTAAACTACTGGTAGCTCTGGGGGAAAAATATCAGCCCTTAGTCTATAGTCTTCTAGAGTTTCATTTTTGTAAGTCTACCATCAGGTACCCGTGGGGTTTTGCTGTAGCGTCGTTAAAGGCCTCCATGAAGAAGTGTGTGTTTCCTGGGTACATCTGTTTAGCTATGACGGATATTTGTTGTTTGTCACGAGGGTTTTTAAATAAAACAAGGTATGAAGCGTTGAGAGCTATAGACCTACTGTTCTTGCCTTTGTAAAACAAGTTCTGCACAATGTAGCAGATGCTTAGATTACGATGATGGGAATATTGGGTAAAAGCTCTCTCTAACTCGGGATGATCACCACCTTCACGCATCAGATCATCAACAATTATCATATTTACAAGGGTGGGGGTAGTAGCTCATCATCGTTGAGGTTATCCGGTATACCCTCTATAAATTTGATTTGTGGGAACCGGCAGCCCAAGTCTGTATAAAGAGGCTGCCAGCATGAATAAAGCCACACAATGTTGTTAGGGGTTTGTGATAAAGCAGAGCCGGCATTTTCTAAGAGCTTTTTTATAAAGTAGCTTTTCCCGCAGTTTGAGGGTCCTGCTAGCACGCAGGAGAACGGATGCTGTAACCTAGTGTCCATGCTGTGGCGGCTGTCTCTCTAATGGGTCTAATAACCATAAGGCAGTGTTTTATAGTCGGTGGTCAGGACCCTTTTATCAAAAACAACTCGCAATGTTTTATGTAGAGGCTGGGTTGTGATTTCCCACTTCTTTTTGGATCTGACTATGCAGGGCTGGTTCACGACTATGGTTTTAGCATTCTCAGAATCGTCTGCTGTAGCGTATTCATGCACCAGATTCTTCAAACTATCAAAATTGATTTTTAGGGTGTTGCTGACATTTAATGTTATCCCTTTGACCTTCATACACACCTTGTTGGTCCTGTAGCTGTATGTTTTAGGTCCGGAGGAGGTGAATTCATTTATAAACTCATCCTTATCTAGCTCACTGGTTAGATTACCCAGATAATCTCCCAGAGGAGGGTCTTCATCCCCCGGCTTGCTCAGAAAAATCACAGAATCTGTATCGTGATACAAGCAGCGATCCTGGAGCTTATCCATAACCCCGTAAAGCTCTAGACGAGCGTGGGCTGTCGTGAAGCAGGCTATGAAAATGTTTATGTTGTTACTCGATGTGGGGTACTCTTGGGCGTATTTCCAACACAAAGCCGCGGTATCGTCATCGATAAAGTCGCAGCTGGACACCTCGTAGCATGGGGCAAACAGGTACTTGAACAGTTCATCAGGATCTGATATTAAGGTAGTATTTGAAAGGTTTGTGCGCTGTGCAAATTTTCCCCATAAGGAGTTGAGACAGAGTTTGGCTAACTGGCGGCGTGCAGGATTGACCTCTATCAGATGGGGGCGTAAACGGATACCCTCGTGAGCGTAGTAGTCGTCGATGTATTTCTGTTTTGCATCATGACTAGTACACCATTCAGGATACCCTGAGGCCTCCTGTTTGTCTCTGAGAAACAAATTAATGTAGGGGGCAAAGAGTTGTGTTGTAGTGCTCTTAAAATGCCACACTTCGTGCACTCTACCTAGCCTGTACCCTTTCTCTAAGGCAGCTTGTACCTCGATGCTACACCAGGTCCCTGTGAGCATCCTTTGTTCATCAGTGTGTCTGCAGCCGTCAACTTCTTTAAGCATCGCACATGTTCCACAGAGGGGGAACATCAGCTTGCAATCGACTCTGCATGGTAACACCGGGAAGTAAAGCTGCTTAGGAGGATAGATTTCACATTTGATAAGCCCAAAGTATTCGGATAGGGGCTTAAAATCTCTATAGATGATGGTGGGATGACCCAGAGGGTACAACTTCATCTTGTTCACAAAAGGGTACAGACTGGTGAAATCATAGTAGTGTATTTTCTCACCCTCACCAGCGGCCTTGTACAGTTGTATGGCATTTGTACGCCCCCCAAATAAGGCATCGCGGGGCTCCAGAGGTGTGGGTAAATCACGAGTCTTAAGAAAAGAGCAGAGGTCTGTGTCGGTGTTTAACATGTCTAACCACTCGTGCTCCCAAAGAACTCGCATAGCAAAGCCCTGGTTTTCAACATACTGTGCCTTTGTCAGAGTACGTCTGTATAAGTGTTCAAATTTGGCACCCAGCATTTTGTTATACTCGTGGGGCTTGTAACACTTGGGGCAGCCGTGGTAAAAACAACCGTTGAATTCAAAGGCCGTCGGCACACCCTTAATTACAGAGAACCCGTCCAGGTAATAGGGCCCCAGGCGGTATTCACCACCCTGTAAGGCATGTTGAATTTGTATGTCTTCCTTCTCAGAGACGTGCATGAGCCATTGGATAGAGGGGGTTGAATAACGTTTCTGTTTACCGTTATAGAGGTCTGGCGGTACTAGAGCTATAGTTTCTGGCCTCAAAAACATGTGTTTGTAGATGGACATACACACGGATGCCAGAGTGACGTTTTGAAATGGGTCTATGTATTCGACCGCATGCCGCGTTTCAGGGGTTTTGGATGTCAAGGCCTTGACTTCTTTAGTCATAGACACCACAGCATCTCTGAAGATGTTACAAGCTTCATGCAGGATCATTACATCAGCCTGACAATAAGCTTTCAACTCTGTTTGAAAGTGAAACTCCTTTTCACGGTTTTCAGAGTACCATTGTAGAAAGCTCACTTTCTCATCAGGCATCATGTATTCCACCCCGTAGCTGTTGGTAGGAGGCATGGGTCCCACATAATTCTGGTTAGCCCAGGTGTTAAAAAAGTGTGGAAAATAACCTTTCACCCTGGGAACCCAAAGGCCTTTGGCAGCTTGCTCAATTTCATGGGTAGGAAATTCAGGGTGTCCATGAAGCGTATTTTTAAAGGGCATACCGTCATCAGCATCAGTTTAGACCCCTGGGTTATGAGTTCCACCTGTATCTTTTCACGAATCATGTCTCGTAGAATAAAGAAGGAGTCATAGGCTTTCGAGTTGTGGGCGAGCATGGTATATCCTTGGAATTTGGCTTGAATGAAAGTGCTCAGGAAATCACCAACGCACGTTCGTCCCTCAAACTCCCAGCTGTCGTCGGAAGTTAGATGGTGGCCGTAAATATAGTTAGGTTGGTGTACCCCTGTCTCTTGTGTGCACTCTATATCAAACACTATATAGTCCTCGGTCTTGGTCTGTGGTGGACCTTTAACCATATAACACTGATGGCTGGTGCCTGACTCGTAAGACACATGACAACGGGGACATATCATACCTTTGCACTTGTGATCCGTTGCCACATACCGCCCACACTCACTGCAGTCCTTTTTAGGGACGCATGTGAAAGATTTCTCGTGTGTTCTCAAGCAGTTTTGCGAGCGACAAAACATCCTACATGTGCCGCACCTCACCTTCAGGGTAGCGTCTTCTATACAGCCGTCCCTCTGACACATCTTGCAATGCATTTCACATTGGTGGTATGTTTTATTGCTGTATATATGGTCACAGTGGGCGCACACATTCCTGACACCCAGAAAACCTTTAAGGTTCAAGATGCCGTAAAAATGATTTTCGGCGTGGAGGACATATACGGTCTTGTTTCTCACAGGGCCCCCGGTTGTAAAGTACTTCCAGGAACCGTTGTGACGAAGAACTTTCACCGTCACGGCGAAATAGTTCTCAAAAAGACCTATATCGCCAAAGCCGACCATTCGGTCAGGAGGTATTTCAAGAACCTGGTGGGCTTCAGCAGCTTTAGACATGATGACAGCGTCAGGGGTCTTGCGAGCCATCAGCAGCCCCACGATGCTGGCTGCCAGACATGTGTTGGCAGAGGGGCTGTTAAAGTTGAGCAGCCACCGCTGTTTCTTACCAATTATTTGACTGTAGAGTATGCTCTTTAAAGGTCTGGAAACACCCCCCTCACGCCGCTGTACAATGAGGGCTATGACTCTAAAAGTGCCATAGGCGACTAGTTCTGCCTTACTCTGTAAAAGCCTTGAGAGGTTTTCTAAAAATTGCACAGCGTCAAAAACATCTCGGGCCTTCCGCCTGATGAACAACGGAGTGTCAAAACCCTGTCCCTGGAAGCGGAGTTGGAAAAAGTCATTAGGCCCCACATTGTGTAACAACCTTTCTATGAGCTCCTGAACAGCCTGATGTATAGCCAGAACACCATGGCCGGATGATGTTATTTGATGGAGGTTAATAAATCTAAACTCCTCATAGTGTTCTACGGCCCTAAACCTCTCTACATTGCGAGTGTAACTTCTAACACTCTCTAAAAACAAGGGCTCTGGGCCCTCATCAGTTGGAGTGTGAATTGCGGAGGTGTTCTCTGTTGTGTCATTTTGGGGGGTCATGGTGGGACATGTCTCAGGAGTCCATATTCTAGCCTTCTTCAGCTTATTTATTAAGCGTCTGCGTTGGTTTGTACTATTAAGCCACTTTTTTTTTCTTTTACGCGCCCAGGCTTTTCTAGACACCATGCCCCAGCCTATCTGAACAGGTAGGTCGGTGTCGTTGTACGCCTTGATCATGGAGGCATCCGCTACAGTTCCACCCCTAGGTCCTTCTGAATGTTGCTGTGCTTGGAGTTTTAAAGCCATCCCCCCTACCCCCTTCAAAGGCCCGACCCTGGGTATGTTAGACCCTGCACCTATGTATTGTCGGTGGTGAAGTGTTCGTTTATATGTTTCAGGAGCTGTTCTTGAAACTATGGTACAGTGTTTTAAGGGGTCTAGGGAAACACTGGGGTCTAGGGAAACAGATGTGTCTTGTTTGAAGGGGTCTAGGGAAACAGGGCTGTCTTGTTTGAAGGGTTGTGAGGCATCAGATGGGCGCTGCTTGAGCAGTCTTAAGAAGCGTACAGACTTTGTCACTAACCTCTGGACCTTACGGGTATATTTTGGGGGCCTCTTATGAGCACCAGTGGCTGTGGGGGTCTTTAGGGGTTGGTACTGCCATAGTCACGCCCGTATAGCATGTATGTCTGCCACAGCCGCCTGACACTCCTGGATGATCACTTTTTTACACACCCCAACCCTTTCCACGATCTTCTGATGGGCCATACGTGTGTACAGGGTCTTGGTCATCCCCACCCCCCATTTTAGGTTTGCGGCGAGCGCCTGGCGTTTTAGTTTTCGAACAGCCATCTGCATCTCTTTTACATGAGCCGCAAATACCTCATGTGTGTTTACAGACTCATCTTGCGCCTGCTTAGAGGGTCCCACCTTGCGAGGCCTTATAAATGGCTGCAACGTCTTAGGACCATCTATACTGCTAACAGCCTTAGCACCATTCTGTAAAGCCTGTTCCGATAGTGTTCTAGAAATAGGGACCCCCTGCGAACGCCCTGGTGCGGACAGGAACGGAACATTGCAAACTTTGTATGGAAAAAGCGGCTGTACCCCCTGGGCCCCCGTGGTCTTGTCATCCACACTTATTGCTGAGGGCTGTGTGGGGTTTACGACGGCCGCGGGGCTGGACACGGGACTGTACACGTGGCTGGCAGCGGGGCTGGACACGGGCCTGTACACGGGGCTGGCAGGTGGGCTGGACGCGG
The DNA here is from genome assembly GCF_964261635.1 of Lissotriton helveticus. Lineage (NCBI taxonomy): Eukaryota > Metazoa > Chordata > Amphibia > Caudata > Salamandridae > Lissotriton > Lissotriton helveticus. The sequence goes on from NC_136065.1 coordinate 1,740,509,077, forward strand.
GACTGGACATGGGACTGTACACGGGGCTGGCAGCTGGTCTGGACGCGGGGCTGGCAACAGGGCTGGTGGGGTCGTATGCCCCCGGAGGGGTACTAGGGGACAATGGGTATGAGGATTGTGAGGAGCTGTCGTTGTGATCATGGGTCCTAGCTGAAATGCCTGTGTTAGGGTGTGCTGACCTGTTAGCTGGGTTCTGTAAACCCTCTGTGCTCAAAGACCCCTGGGACACCGCTTCAGGGGTTCTACCTAGGTTGTCTACCATCCCCCTTATCATCTCAAGAGCTGGGGTGTTCACGATAGAAGGCCCTTCTAGGGGTTGCGTATTATTACCCATTGAGACCCTAGGCTGTGCCTGAACACTTACAACCGGCTTTGGGGGCTGCTCAGGGGCGTGCACCTCTACATGTACAGTTATTTTATTTGGTACTGTCTGGGGTTTCAGGATGCTGGGTGGATCCTGCGTTGCATTATGGCTGCTGAGGGACGCTGCTATCTTTAGCTTGGGGACCCCCGGTTTCAGCTTCAGATGTTTTCTTGAGAGGCGCGATGCTTTAGGGGGCTGTGGCGGCGCCATCTCTTCTACATCCACAGCTACAACTACCGCCTCCTTGGGGCTCACGGGTGTATAGGCCTCATTCAAGGGTTTAACAGTCTTTTTTTACAGATAGGTCTAAGTGGCTATCATGGGGTTCAGGGGTCCTAGGTTTCTTCTTCTCGGGGCTTAAGGGCTTTGCCTGGACCTCTGGGAGCATCGGAGCCGTCTTCTTTAAGTTTAAGGGTTCTGCTTGGGGCTCTGTGAATACCTTGGAGGACTTCACACGTTTTAAAGGGTTGGGAAGGTTCTCTGAGTCCTTATGTTTCTTCTTAAGGGCGGCAGTGATTGAGACACCTTTCCCTTTTGATACGATGAGAGGGCCCAGACCCACTGAAGCTGTTTTACACAGACCCTGCCCTGTGTTATCTGTGTTTGTCAAGACTCCGCCAGTGCTGACTCCACCCCTGTGCAGAATAGATTGTTGTAGAGGATTGTTCATCATGTTTGGTGTGTAGTGCACAGAGACTTTTTCGTGGCGTACACGCCTACTCACACCTTTTGTAGCGCTTCTGTTGTTCTGGACGGTCGTTATGTCCCTTAAGGGCTTCGCCGACCTCTCTTCAGCAGCATGTTTCTGAGCCGCTTCTAAATATGAACAGAAAAATATATATATTAGAGAAAGCATAAAATGAACACATACAATCAGCACAATCCTAAGTTCTACACAGCCACCTTTTTTATATAGGCGTTGCTACAAGTCGTTGTACCCTTCTGCTTGAGAGTCTGTAACACCGTTAGTACTTTTCACACCCTTTGTAACAAACACACCTGATAGAGGTCTTTTTGCAGCTCCTTTCTTTGCCGGGGGTCCCACTTTAGAAGGTAAAGCTTTCCTCTTCAAAGGGCTTTCTTTTGAACATCGCGCCGCCTCTTGTACCTCGACGCCGTTCGGGCATAACGTGTGGGTGTCTGTAAAGAAAAAATAATACCCCGCCTTAGTCATCTTTCTGAGGAGTCCCACTATACACCATCAGGGTCAGGACTGTGGCCTACCCCGCCAACTCCCCAGCGTCTTAGACAGTTTAAAATAACAGGGGGGCTTTTTAATTACATGTAGGAACTGAAGTGTTTTGCACACTGTTCAGAGCTCCTTGAGCCTCGAGGAACACCATAAGATCTTCAAAAACTTGCTGTAGGTCGGGATCATAAGCTGTAAAAGTATACATACATGAGACCTACATTAGAAAAAAAAGAAACTTCTGAGAGATTGGTGTACAACACTACGTAGAACTACACAACTTAAAATATATATATACCTGGCTGCGGTGTTGTCAAGTCTACGGCGTTGCTAGTTATTACAGGGGTGTCCAGCGCCGGGGGTACATTGGTAACGGCTACTTTTGCAGAGTCTTGCATCTGTATTAAAACAACAACAAAAAAAGCAGCGGTTTTAAAAGCGCCTTTCTTAAACACTAGTATCACAACTTCAAACAATTCAGGTATACATTTACAAGGGTGGCTGCCACAACACATATTTTTTTTTTTTAAAAAGCGTTGCATGTGCTGCGCTAAAACATATGTTTAAAAAAGGGGTGACTGTACAGCGCAAAAGCATGTATTGTAATAGTTATGCACCTTGGGGATAGCGTTAGCAGACATTTTAAAAATAAATAGAAACACCCTGCTCCATATCCTGTAATTCTGGGTAAATGACTTAATGTACCACCAACATCCTACCTTGCAACCACTGCGCCTATGTGTTTGGCACTCTTTTGTAACATGTACAAGCCACTTTTTTCTTGTAACACCTTATTTAATACCTCGCACATTTTGATACTTGCGCCAGTTCCACAATTGCATACATAGCGCTTATTCTTATGGTTGAGTGTCTGCCTTATATTGCGCTATTCTGCCTCTACCTGTAACCTGCACACACTTGACACTTTTTTTTCCTCCCATAACTTAACGTTTGCGCTTGTAATTTGCGCACTTTTACCTCATGTAATGCACCACTTGCTACCACCTGTATTTTGTTTTGGTCCCAAATGTCACTTTTACCACATGTAACTTAACGTTTGCTTTTGTATTTTGTTCACTTGTAATTTTCTATTCCTATTGTGAAGCCTCTGACAACTTAGGGTAAAGTTCGTGCTATATAAAATATTAAAAAAATAAAATAAAATAAATAAATGCTTTGCACAGCAGCACCATTTTCTGTTCCTATTGTGAAGCCTCTGACAACTTAGGGTAAAGTTCGCGCATGAAAATAAAAAAAAAAACACACACACACCGAGGCTGCAGGGCAAGCCATGCCCCTTCAGTGATGAGTGCTGACATCACTGAAGGGGCGGGCTTTGTTAGGCCCCAGGGGGAAGAAACACACCGCCATGCCTCGAGGCCGTAGGGATCCACGTGGGCTCCATGGAAATGCCCCCTGGACCCCACGGCCTACAATACCGGCACCGGAGCCCAGCCTCAGACATCCCCCGGGCAGCGCCCCGATGCAAGCGGGCTCGGGGATATTTTTTAAAAAAAAGCCAGAAGCACCATTCGGGGCACGGCGCCCACCGGGACCGGAGTCCTCCCCAGACACCACAGCAGCCCCCCGAGCAGCACCATGGTAAAGCGGGCTCGGGGGGCATTTTTTAAAATAAACAGCTGCACTAGGGCCATGGAGCCCCAAAGGACCACCGGAGCCAGACACCCCCGAGCAGCGCCACGGTAAAGCGGGCTCGGGGGCATTTGTTTTTTAAAAAAGCGCCAACTCGACACCCCCGAGCAGCGCCACGGTAAAGCGGGCTCGGGGGCATCTTTAAAAAAAAGCGCCAAACTCGACACCCCCGAGCAGCGCAACGGTAAAGCGGGCTCGGGGGCATCTTTAAAAAAAAAAGCTGGACAAATCAGCATTCGGGCACGGATCCCCCACCGGACACACTGCCCAGACACCACAGCAGCCCCCGAGCAGCGCCCTAAGGCAAGCAGGCTCGGGGGGCATTTCTAAAAGAAAAAAAGCGCCAAAACTCGCCACTCAGTGGCCCGGAGCCCCCGGACACCAGGACAACAGGACCCTCACACCCCCGAGCAGCGCCATGGAGAAGCGGGCTCGGGGGCATTGTTTTTTTAAAAAAGAGGGACAGAAGCAGGCCAAAGGGCCCAGGAGCCACGAGGACGCCAGGAACACAGCACCAGAACACCCCCAAAGGACTATGACGCCCCACCAGGAGCCTCCCTCGACAATTGTACACAGGGCTTAATTTAAAAAAAGAAATACATGGCCCTCATGACCCCCCCAAGGAGCAGCAAGGACCCATGGACCCCTCCGACTCTCAACACTGGCTTGGTGAGTACAATAATGCATTATTCATTTTAAATTGTATGCAGTGTATTTTATTTTGCTGGCTCAGGGACCCCTAAAGCAGTAGTAGCCTCTAACATTTATTAGCATTAAATGTACAACATCCTGGTAAAATGTTTCTATGCTTTGTAAAAATACACGTTCCCCTCTGCATGTACCCTCCTAAGGCCTACAACATTATGCCCCTTACATACAAACCCTGCAAAACTCTGCGCCAGCCCCCACAACACCACCCCTATTAACATTAATTGTCTACACACATAGCTTTAAACTCAAGCCTTCAACAAAACCTTTATTCATTTTAAATACATTTACATTACATTTCACGTCTTGTAAAAAACTTCATAGGCATCATTATTCACAGTAAACACAACACATCGCCTTAAACATTAACAGTTTACAAAGTACTCTTTAGCATTTTCAAAACTACAGTTTTGTATACTTTTAACACCACATAAACATACAGCCTTGCGCCATGCTTTATTTACCTTCTTTACATGTTGGCAGGCTGCGTCAATCTGGGAGAAGTTGCTCAGGTCCATTCTTGCCTTAAGATCCAAGGGTTGGCGCTGTGACTCCAAGACAATCCACTCGCTCCCCAAGGGTGTTGAAGGGCTTGTTGGTGCAGAAATCCTCAAAGTGCAGCAAAAAAAAAACAATCCAGGCAAGGCAATCCCCAAAGGTTTCTTGACTTTGATGCAGGAGTCCACAAGGTCCAGCCAAAAGCAATCCACGCCAGTCGCTCCCAGAGTTTTTGAATGGGTATTTGACAGTGTTCCTTAAGGGGCCTTTTTATACCTGTCCATGCATGCTAATTAGAAGCCCCCACACCCTTTATGACTTGAGGGGTTTAGAATGTCATGGGGGTCTTTGGACGGGAACTTTTTTTCTATCTTATCTTGGGAAGAGTAGGGTGCTTGTGGCCATAGCAAACATATCTAAATCTTCTGGACACTTTTATAATGGGCCTCATATGTTAAAACTGTTTGGTCCTGCTCCTGGGAAGTAGGGACCCCCGGGAACAGGCTCTTGTCCCAGCACTAAACCCATCACATGTCATCTTTCCAGCCAGAGTCATCAAGTTTGGGCCTAAACTGTCAAAATTCCTGCCAGCCTGTCCAGTTTCGGACCAGGGGCTTTGGAGGTGTGTGAATTACGTCAAGCACTTGGCATCCTGTTTCAGGTTCTCATGGGAAGCCTTGCCTCTACACGACATCTGTCTTTTTCAACATCTCAAAGCTCAGGGGTGGCTGTGGTTCATTATTTTATAACAGGCCCAAGCCTTCCTGGGAAAGTGAACATGGCTTGTACTTTTTAAAACACCCTATGGGTTTCCAACAAATTACATTTTAAAAGCTCCCCTTTTTTTTCAAACATAAAAAAACCTCCCAACACACTGGGATGGGGACTCAGGCCTGTTCAGCAGCTGTTCAGCCTGCAGCTGTCTGCAACCCCCAGTTTTAAACACGCACAGACATTTCCAGCCTACATGCACGCACTTCCTATGCACTTTTTAAACATATACACAATTGCCTCATGTTTTGCATCCATACCTATTACTTCTTGGGAATATCCCTACATGTCACACCCTTTTTAAAACCAGGCCTGTTTAAGGCCAACAGCCTGCGCCCGGCCCTGTTAAATTTAAGGCCAGGGTTTCCAGCCAGAGCTGGCAAAATTCCAGACACAAGTTTAAGACTAGGCCTATCATATTTAAGGCTAGAACCATCACATTTAAGGCCAGGATTCCTGGCCGGAGCCGTCAAAATTAAGGCCAGAGTTGAAGTGAAGGTATCACTATATACTACTGTCCTGAATGCTGCAAAGTACATCTTGTGGCCTGAGCTGAACACCCCAGACTGTGTAGGCCATACTATGGATGCAGGCGTGGTGATTTGCCATCAAGCTTGGATGCTCACCAACCCACCTCCAGATAATTCTTTTTTCGCTCACACTTCGGTTTAACATGCCTCCAATCTTGTCGGAGAGGTTCACTCATTACAGGCTAAAGTGGCAATCAAGAGGGTGCCTGAGAAGGAGAGGAGCAGCAGATGCTATTTTATAAAAGGATGGTGGATATTTGATCTTCAGTTCATGAACGATTGGAAGGACAAATTCAAGTTACTCACCTTGGGTCCTCCGTGGTTTAGACTCTGTGGACTGGATGATGCCCTTGAACTTGCATGACACATGCTTCCATGTGCCCATTCTGCCATCTCACATTCATTTCTTCAGACAGATTCATAGTGCGGAATAAACACATCCCGTTTGCTACTTACCCTTTCGACTCACCTTGGCCCCCGTATGTCTTCACAAACGTGATGGCAGTGGACTTGGCAAGTCTGGAGTGCATGTCTCTCCATATCTCGACAGCTGGCTCTTAAAGACAGCTTTGTCATGGTCAATTGCGAACCACTTGCAAATGACTATCTTGCTATGTTCTAGGATTCTTCGGAGAACTGTAATACCTCCTCCGGCGGGTGCAGAAGATTCCCGTTGTAGGGGGTAATTATGGACATGTTGGCGTTCAAAGCCTTCATACCCCTGCTGTGAGTCTGGGACAATCCGGATATGATCCTGCCTTTTTAGGATTAATCCTGTGTTTCAGCCGGTATGGTTCTGAGGCTTCTTGGCGACGTGTATCCTTCCTGAGACAGAGGTCATGGAATTTGGCAACGGACCTTCAAATTGGACCCAGTCATGGTGGTCCGTAGAGGCAGGTGCCTGCTCAGGTCCTGCCACCAAAGTTAGGGACATAGGAATCCTGTATGATGGATTCAAGCAAGCCTGGCTGAAGGCGGCTGAAATGCCAGAAACTGATCCTAGGAAGCTTGTTTCCGGTCCAGGGAAGGCATGGCTTGGCAGTTCGGGCTGGACTGTTCCCATGAGGCACAGGGTCAGACTGATTTGCATATGACCATGTCTCAACTGGGGTGGCAGAGTGGGCTAAAGAACGGTGATGTATTAAACCCAGATCTGTTGACTGGGTGTGAGTGTTTGATTGGTTCAGATGATCCATCCATCACTACCCCCTTTTGTAGCGCTTTGTTCGCCATAAGTTGGCAGGGTATGCTCAGACCTGAGTCCCTTGCTCACTTTGCCACTGGATTCAAGCAAGCCTGGCTGAAGATGGCTGAAATGCCAGAAACCGGTCCTAGGAAGCTTGTTTCCAGTCAAGGGAAGGCCTGGCTTGGCAGTTCGGGCTGGACTGTTGCCATGAAGCACAGGGTCAGACTGATTTGCATATGGCCATGTCTGAACTGGGGTGGCAGAGTGGGCTAAAGAACGGTGATGGATTAAACCCAGATCTGTTGACTGGGTGTGAGTGCTTGATTGGTTCAGATGCTACGTCCATCACCACCCCCTTTTGTACCGCTGTGTATCCTTCCTTAGACGGAGGTCATGGAATTTGGCAACGGATCTTCAATTTGGGCCCAGTCATGGTGGTCCGTAGAGGCAGGTGCCTGCTCAGTTCCTGCCACCAAAGTTAGGAACCTAGGAATCATGTATGATGCCAACTTAACTTCTCAGGACAAATACATCAACTGACCTCTGAAAAATTCTGCCTTTCCTACAAATGGAGCTGAGGATAACTGTAGTGGTAGCCCTCATTCTCTTTCACCTCGACTACTGTAATGCTCTGTATTTGGGCGTAAACAAACGCCAGTTGTCCAAATTTCAATCCCTGCAGAACGTGGCTGCGCGCACCTTTCTCAGCATTCCAAAATTCGGTCACATCTCGGATGCCATCAGTACCTTACACTGGCTCCCAGTTGAGCAGCGAATCAAGTTCAAGGCTTTTGCCTTGCCCATAATGCCATGCACGGAGGGGCACCTAATGACTTCCAAAAACTTTTCCAATGACATGTACTTTACCAGGCGTTAAGATCGGTTAACAAAGCTTTGCTCTCTGTGCCCAGACTTAGAAGAACTAGGTGGGGAGGCAGATGACTCTCCTCTCTGGCATCGAGACTCTGGAACCAACTCCCCTTAAACATCAGGCTACTTTCTTCTAGATCTCAGTTCAGGAGACTGATTAAAACTTGTCTCTTCCCTCGCAATTAATGACCAGACCCTCCTGACCTTCCGTACCTTCTTGCCCTATCAGCGCCAAGACGTCTCGGCATTTCTGCGCTTTAGAAGTTTTTACTTTAATTTACTTTATCCTTCTGGTGACTCATGTCATTGGCACATGAGAACTCTCCACTGCAACCACTACCTTCAAGTGGGCTCAACAAATGCCTTTATCAGACAGAGGCCAGGGACCTTCAAAAGTGGATGACAGTTCTCCCTAGTCCACCCAGACCTCATTGTGGTGACAGATGCATCAGCTCAGGGCTAGAAAGGCCACCTGGATGAGGTAGCAATCAGAGACCTCTATTCTGAATGGAGTAGAGGCATCACATCAGTCTTCTGGACCTGCATGCTATCCAGCTGACTGTGAAGGCCTTTCTGTCTTCCACGTAAGGCAGGCCTGTGCATTCTGTCTATTCTGATGAACAGCACAACCATCATACCATACTACAACAAGCAGTCTTCATCCAGATGGATTGTTTTTTGCATACAATGTGCTATGCCTTTACCAAGAAGGAGTCTTCTGAGGGTTTTTGATCTGATTCTGCTTGAGTCCCGGCCACAACTTTTGCCTTAGCCGAGGCTATTCCAGTGCTGGACCTCTGCCAGGCTGATACATGGCCATCCATCCACAACTTCACCAGGTATTGCTGCCTTGATTTGCAGGTATGCAGAGAGGGCCATTTTGGCTGCTCAGTCCTGCAGGATTACTTGGTGAAAAGCCCTCTCCTCAGACTCTCCACCTGTTTTTAAGCTACTGCTGGGTAATTATTCAAAGAGTGAGCAATCTGCACCTTAAAGCTCTTTCAAGTATCAGTCGGAAGAGCAAGTTACCCTCGATAACGCTTTTTAAGGTGGTTAATCTTACCTAACTGCAGATTCCTCACAACACACCTTCCTCCTTCTTCTGTGGAGTGGGGTTCCTGGTTTTAATAGGGTCCCATTTTAGATTCTGCACAGTGTTGCGATTTGCTATAATTTACTGATTGTGCCAAAGGGCATTAAATGCTTTGTGGTAAGCTGACGTCGGTGTGCAGGGCTGGTGCCTATATATAATACACCACGCTGATTTTTCATGAGACTTACATACTGTATCAACGAGAAAGAGCACTATGGAAGGTAAGTAACTTGTTCCTTGGGGAAAACCCACCTTTTTGCTATAGGGTTTCCCAAGACTGGATGTAGGACGATGGATATCTGACTATAGTTACCCCCAACTTGTTGCCTAGTGTTTAGCTGGTTTTCGACTTAGTTGGCCTGGGATCCTGCTAATCAGGGCCCCAGGCTATCTGCTCTCACTGTAAAATGTACTTTAGGTACATACCTAATTGGATGTTGGGTCACCTTGTGAGCCCCTGTATAGTGTACCATAGGTACCCAGGGCATAGGTGCATCCAAGGCCTACCAGGGGCTGCAGCATGAATTATGCCACCCCTGGCTGGCCATCCACATTGACACAACTGGCTGATCACTCAGCTGGGGCAAGGTTGTATAATCACCCCTTGCTTAGATATAGTATTCCTATATCTAACCTTATATATAGACACATATGCACCTATAAGTCAATCCTATGGCAGGCCTTAACAATCCTGAAGGCAGAGTGCTTTGTTTTATGTGAGATGGTGCTCTAGCATGAACTGAGCCTGTCTGCAGCTTTCAGAACCATGTCCTTATAGCTATTCTATGATATAGCCATACCATATACTCTTAAGTGCATTATAATCCTCGCGGTTATTGCTAACTTTGGTTTGGCTTCATCAAAACATGTTGTGTAAGGTGTCATACGCTTTGGAATACTACCCCCTCGCCAGTTCTGGTGACGGGGGTAGCATTTCACCCTTCTCGAGGGACAAGACATGTTGTTCCTGTTAATCCCGGTTAAAGTTAACCAGAGCCTCAGCATCACAAAATGGATGCTGCTGCCACAGACACAAGTCTGACCTCCTGCTGCCGGGAGTCCTTCCAGCGAGGGAGGCTTGGACAATAGATTTCCTGCCTTGGGAGGTGCTAGCACCACCCCAGACAGGCCTTAGTGTATTGGGGCAGGGAGGGCTGCATGAAATGACACTGCCTGAGGCACACAAGGTGCTCCATGCATAGCCCGGTTCAAACCAGTTGCTGGGGCACCCCTGCCCCAGCTCTGGTGCGAAACTGGACAAAAGGAAAGGGGTGTAACCACCTCCTTCCCTGGTCCCACCCATAGGAGGGACCTAGCAAGTAATCCAGCCCCTTTGATTAGTATAAAGGTAGGAGCTGAGTCTAGAGACTTTATATTTATCCTGAACTGAAACTTGAATTGAAACTCTGGACCGTCGACATTCTACTGCAACTAGAAGACTGAAGAATCTCCCTTGTGGTTAAAGAATGACCACCCTGTGCAAACAGGCACCATCCAGCAATCTGCGCTTTGCTTTGTCGACGCTCCCGCCGGAGTCCGAGCACAGAGCCTGACAAGAACTGGACTTCCAGACTTCTTTGACCCCGATCCACAGCCACAGCAAAGCTGAGACCCGTGGAGGCAACGAGAGACGTGGGACCGGCCATCTTGAAAAACCTGCTCATTGCTACTTGTGCAGCTTCTGAGGCACCCTCAAAGTTGTGCATTCGGGATTGAGAAGCCCCAGCCCCGAGCACCTTTTGCACCAACGCACAGCTCTCCACACTCACCGAGTGCCGCGTGGGGCCTGCTGGTACTTTTGTGCTCGACGCGTCTGTCCAGTCACTTGCCCGTTGGCTAGTGGCCTCTGTGACGACAAACCTTTGAATTTGCACCACTGGCCCGGTCACTCCAGTCTTGCTCCTGCTTCCCTAAAAAGGAGAAGCCCCCCAGACCTTGCTGGTCTGAACAGAAGCCCATCTTCAATTCCTACATGGGTTGCATTTGCCAAGGCCTGTTGACTCCGATTCGGAAACCGACACCGCCGACAGTGAGAACCTTTGTGGGACAGTCTGTATCCAGCTCCTGGTTGTTGCCGACGCCTCCTGGTCTACGTGGCTGCAGAGACAAGCTTCACAACATCACCTGATTGCTTTGCGACATCGCCTGGTTCCTTCCTGGCCACTGGCTAGTAACCCAAACTCTGTCCCCTCTTCTTTCAGGTACTCTACATCCTCGATCCACCCTTGGATCCAACCGGACACTTCTCTCCTGGTCGCAGCATCTTTTTACAGGCCTCCATAGGATTCAGTGACGAAACCCGACACAACTTGACACCTATGCACCCAGCTCCTGTGGTTGATGTAACGCGAGTACTCCGGTGCTCCTGTGGGTATTGACTATCCAAGTGTCCTAGTTTTCAGTAGCTTTCTCCTAGTCCATCCAGAAGTGTCCTAAATAAACTAATTTGTAATCTTTACGTTCCCATTGTATCCCTATGGTAACTCGCGTGTGTGTTAAGACACTGCACACGCATCCCGTGGGCCTCCTGCTTCCTAAACTTTGGTAGTACAGCCTAGCTTCAGCGATTCCCTAGGCCCTAGGCCTGCTCCCTGTTCGTGACGTGGTCCTTATACCACTATTTTAGTATATGGTTTGCAACGCCCCTAGGGTTTGCCTGTATTTTGTGCAACTTATTGTATGATAATTAAGAAATGCGTTACTTACCTGTAACAGCAGTTATCCAGTATTGGTGTCTTTCATAGATTCACATGCCTGAATCATTCCCCGTCGTCGAGATGGGAGCCCCGGTAATAGAAAAGTAATGTCCTATAGACATACCTAGAGAAAAATAGGCCTAAGGGCCTTGCCTTAGTAGCCTATCTATGTCCTTTTGTAAAAAGGACCAAATTTCCAAAGGTAGCCAATCAGCTACCACCTCCCTCTAGAACCTTCCTGCCAGGAGCCTCAGTCTCTCAGATTTTCGTACGCACCAAGCTAGGTAGACGTAACATATGCTCTGTAGTGAGAGATGAGTCCTTCCTGGGGAGGTGGGAGGGTTGCATGTGAATCTATGAAAGACACCAATACTGGATAACTGCTGTTACAGGTAAGTAACGCATTTCTTATCCAGTATTATGGGTGTCTTTCATAGATTCACATGCCTGAATCAGAATAGCAAGCAATACATTATGCACATATGCGATGGAATATAACAGTCTGAGATAATACATATCATGTGACTAGATACCATCAGTAATATAAAGAGTAAAGTAAATAAATGTGCATACCATTGCAGGACGGTGGGAAGTAGGAAGGCTCATCTTACTGGAAGAGATGGCGAAGTACAGCTTGGCCCACAGCTGCATCCTGCATCAGTTCCGTGTCCAGGCAGTAGTGTCTGGTAAAGGTGTGCGGCGATTTCCAGGTGGCCGCTCTGCAGATGTCCAGAATCGGTACACCAGCGAATAGTGCTGCCGATGTGGACACAGCTCTCGTGGAATGTGCTCGGACTGAGGAATGTAATGGACGTCCGGCTTTGTCATGACAAAATGCAATTGTTGCCGATATCCATCTGGAAATGGATTGTTTGGAGAGTGGCATGCCTTTTCTCGGCCTGCTGAAGGCAACGAAAAGTTGTTTGGTCTTTCTGAAAGCTTTCGTTTTGTCCAAGTAAAATTTTAGACATCTCTTAATGTCCAAAGAGTGAAGAGATCTTTCCGCCACTGTGCCTGGGTTCGGGAAGAATGAGCGAAGCACAAGTGGTTCATTGAGATGGAAGTCCGAGGGGACTTTAGGAATGAAACGAGGGTTGGTTCTCAATATGACTCTGTCCTCTCGAAATTGCAAGAAAGGATCCTGTATCGAAAGAGCTTGCAACTCACTGACTCTTATGGCTGATGTTAAAGCTAAAAGAAGTGCAGTTTTCCAGGAAATGTATTCGATTTCAGCCCTATGGATAGGTTCAAATGGATGTTTCATTAATTGATTGAGTACAATATTCAGATGCCACGTTGGTGGTATTCGTCTTGGTCTAGGGAAAGATCTGTAAAGCCCTTTAAGAAACTGTTTTATCAGTCTGTTGGACCATAGTGAAGGGCCTTTTGAAGACCTTGTGAAGCGTGAGATTGCTGCCAGGTGTACCCTGATGGAAGCATGCGCCAGACCTGTTTGGGCCAGATGCAGGAGATAAGGCAGAATCTGCTCTGGAGTGATCCTGAAAGGGTGTATATTGTTGTCTTTACACCAAATACAAAATCTTTTCCATTTCAAAGAATAAGTTTTGTTCGTGCGAACTGCTCTTGCTTTAGCTAGGACTTCCTTGCACTCCTGCGGGATGCTTAGGTTAGAGAATTCTCGGTACTCAGGAGCCAAGCCGATAATCTGAGAGATTTCAGATTCGGTGGAGTATCTGGCCTTTGGACATCGAGAGTAGAGAGGGATGTTGAGGCAGTTGGATTGATGGACGGACTGAGAGGCGACGGAGGTCCGCGAACCAATGTTGTCTCGGCCAGTATGGGGCAATGAGAATCAATGTGCAATGCTCCATTTTCATCTTCCGGATGACTCTGCTTATCAGGGGAAATGGCGGAAAGGCGTACGCAAACCCGTTGCGCCATGCGATGGAAAATGCATTTCCTAATGACCCCTGTTGGGGATGGCAACTTGCAAAGCTGTGGCATTTTTTGTTCTCCTTGGTGGCGAAGAGGTCTATTTGTGGTTTTCCCCATGCCGAGAAGATGTTGTCTAGAACTTGTTGGTTCAGTTCCCATTCGTGGGACATTGACCTCTGTCTGCTGAGAGCGTCTGCTATGACGTTGTCTTTTCCTGGGACATACTCTGATGTTAATGTGATGTTGTTGAGCAGTAGCCAGTTCCAAATTTTTTGTGATTCGCGAGACAGCGTCAGCGAGCGTGTCCCTCCCTGCTTGTTTAAGTAGTGCATTGTGGTCGTGTTGTCCGTTCTCACTAGCACTGCTGAATTTTTGATGCGAGGGAGGAATGCCTGTAGGGAGTGAAGGACTGCACGTAGTTCTAGGAGGTTGATATGCAGAGCCTTCTCTTGCTCCGACCATCTGCCGCTGATTTGTAAGTCTTGAAGAACTGCACCCCATCCTTCGAGAGATGCATCCGTCGTTATGACGTGTGGAGTTTCTGGTAACAAGAACGTGAGACCTTTGGATAGGTTCTTGAGCTTCATCCACCAACCCAGCGTGTCTGATATTTGTCGAGTGACGACAATGTGATCCTCGAAGGAATCTGTACATTGGGTCCACTGTTTGGTCAGGGCCTCCTGAAGGGGGCGCATTCTGAGCCGACAGTGAGGGATGAGTAGAATGCAGGAAGACATCATCCCTAGAAGAGATTTGAAAATCCTCACTTTGATGGTTGGATTTGAAGATATTGCGGTAGCTAGAGTCCTCAGTTTGGTTTGTCTTTCCAGAGACGGGAAAGCTTTGGAGGAAATGGTGTTGATAGTGGCCCCCAGAAATGTTATTATCCTGGTGGGTTGTAAAGTAGATTTTTCGAAGTTGAGAGTCAAACCTAGGTTCCGGAAAATATCGAGACAGGCGTTGGAAGACAGCTGCGCGTCGGTGAGAGACGGTGCTTTCACCAGCCAGTCGTCCAGATAGGGGAAGACCTGGTGATTCTGTTGTCTCAGGTAAGCTGCCACAGGAGCCAGGCACTTTGTAAAAATGTGAGGCGCTGATTTGAGGCCAAATGGGAGGACACAAAATTGGTAGTGGAGACCTGCTACTTCGAATCGTAGGAATTTTTTGTGTCGTCTGTGTATTGGGACATGGTAATATGCATCTTGCAGGTCCAAAGATGTCATAAAGTCTCCTTCCTCCATGGAGCCTAGGATTTCCTGGATAGTCACCATTCGAAACGATTGGCTTTTCAGGAAGGCATTGAGCGCCCTGAGATCTAGAATGGGCCTCCATTTCTTCTTTTTCTGTTGGATTAAAAAGAAGCGGGAATAAAATCCCTTTCCCTTTTGAGCTGATGGGACTCGCTCTATCGCTCCCTTTTTTATCATGGAAGAGACTTCCTTCAGTAACATACGAAGGTGTTTGTGATGATGTTTGTGAGGAGGGGTTAACGGTGGGATGGAGTTGAACTCCAAGGTGTGACCGTGTTGAATCAATTGTAGTACCCACCGATCCGTCGTAATCATTTTCCAGTTTTGGAGGAAATGTGTCAGCTTGCCACCAATTTTGAGCGGACAGGATGGTGGGGGGACTGGCTGCGGGAAATGGTCATTGTCTTCCGCCAGCCGTTTTCTTTTGCGATTTGCCCCTGAAGTTCTGTCTCCCGTAGGGGGTCTGACGACTTTGTTGTTGCTGTCGTTGCGGATATTGTGAGCGATTTTGATTATATGAGTATGTGGATTTGCCTTGATAGGATCCTCTGTATGTGGATTGTCCTCTTCCTCTGTGCCCTCGAAAGGACTGGTTTCTGAATTGTAAAGTCCCGAGGGCCCTTGCAGTATCGGTGTCTTTTTTAATCGTCTGCAAGGCTTCATCTATTTTAGCTCCAAATAGTTGTTGTCTGTCATAGGGCATATCTACAACTTTGGTTTGTACCTCTTGTCTGAAGGACGTCGCTTTGAGCCATCCTTGTCTGCGCAACACTGCGGCGCCTGCAAGCTGTCTGAATCCTGTCATGGCGACATCGACAGCTGAATCTATGATTTCTGATGCTGACATTTGACCTTCATGAAGGAGTGCCTGGACCTCATTTTTCAAGTCGTCAGGCACGTGCGTGAGATATGGAGCAATATCTTCCCATAGTTGCCTATTGTATCTGCCCAGCAGAGCAATGGCGTTGGCCACTTTGACCGTCATGGCTGACGTTGTGGAGAAGCGTTTGCCTATGCCATCCAATTTCCTGCCCTCCTTGTCTGGTGGTGCTGAGAGTGGCGAGGATGGGTTTCTGGAGTTCTTCTGGGCGGCTTGAGTGACGACCGAATCTGGTTTTGGATGTGAATTAAAACAAGTGGGTGCCGTTGACGGAGCTCTATATTTTTTGTCCAGTCTAGGGACCACTATGGAAACCGATGCAGGAGTTTGCATGAGTTGTAGCCCCTGTTCCCAGATATGTTCTATTATGGGAATGGACCGTGCCTCCTTCCTTATGGGGTCTTTGAAGTCATACAAGAAACAATCTGTTACTTTTGTTTCCATTGCCATGTGAAATCTAGTGGCCGCTCTCTCTATTAAATTGTGGAATCCACCGATATCCACTGGTGGAGAGTCTGATGTGCTGGGTTCCGGTGTGGCCGGAGAATGAGCGACGTAATCCTCATCATCTCTGTTTTGAGAGAGGTCATCTCTAACCTCACCTTCCTCAGGAGGTTCGTCGTCATCATCAGAGGATTGTATGTTGTGAACCTGTTCATTATCTTGAGGAAGAACCAAAGGTGCTGGTCTTGCCCTTGGTGATTTTTGCTGTTTGGAAGATTCTTGAGAATTGTCATGTGAAGGTGTCGCCGACGATTCTGGGAATCGCTTTTTGTAGTCTGTGATCAGGAATTGAAGATCATTAACTATCTCAGCCGGCAATACGATCATTGGAGTGACTTGAGTATGTACCTGAGCCCGAACAGTTTCTTCTGTAAAAATAACATCATCTCCGTCATCGTCAGTACTCTGGCATTTGACATTGAGATCTGACGGGCTAGTAGCTTGTTCGAATTGTTCATCATCTGATTCGTCAGCTTGTAGTATGTGAGAAGGAAGTAGTGATTGAACCCTACTGGGTGATGTCAATTCGGGCGTAATAGGGAGTTTGGTGACCTTTTTTGATGGAATTAACTCCGCTTTTTTCCATGGCGTCGATGATGTCGTCGTCGACGAGGTCGTCGACGGTGTCGTCGACGGTATCGACGTCGATCGTTTTTCAAGCGTCGAGTGTCCCTTCGCCGATGAAGCTGTCGTCGACGTGGCGGTCGTCGGCGGTGCGGCCGTCGACGATGTCTTCGTCGACGCGATCGTCGACGGTGCCTTCGCCGTCGTCGATGCGGTCGTCGACGGTACTTTCGTCGTCGACGTGGTCGTCGACGGCAGTTTTGTCGTCGGCGGCGTAGTAGCCGTCGACGGTGCATTCGTCGTCGGCGGTGCTCCTACCGTCGTCGGTGTCTTCGTCGACGATGCGGTGGACGTCGACTGAATTTTCGTCGACGATGTCGGTGCTTTCTGTTTTGTCGACGTCGACGGTGATGACGACGGAGTTTTGACAAACGATTGCTGTTTTTTAATAAGTACAATCGACGATATTGGCTTACCCGCCGTCGACGAGGGGGTGGTCGTCGTCGTTGAAGTCAAGGCTGACAATGCCACCGTCGTCGAGACTGTCGTCGTCGATGTGGAAACATAGTTCGTTTTTCTTGAAGAGAATGTCATGGAAGTAGACGACGAGGACTGCGATGGCTTTCTGAAGGTTGCAGCATCCTTCACAGACGTGTCTTGCCTCAGAAGACTTTGAAGTAGTCTTTTTGTGAGGAACGTCTGGATGGCCAGGGGAAGCCTCCCTTGGCCTTTTTAAGGACAGTTTTGAGGAAACTGAAGCCATTTCACTGCCCTCCGAGGAGAGCACCTCATCATCTCTGGTTTTGAGTCTGTTTAACCAGAGGAGCAGTCTGCCTTCTCTATCCTTAAGTGTTTTGGTAGAGAATGTTCTACATACCCTGCAGTCCTTTACTGTGTGGTCAGGGTAGAGGCAGTAGAGGCAAGTCTCATGCTTGTCGTCGACGTGCAGTCTCTTCTTGCCACAAGAAGAACAAGCTCTGAAGAGTCCTTTTTTCTGTTGTTCAGCCATAGTTGAAGTAAAATCCAAGTTATTTGAAGAAAAGTAGAGAATTTGAAGAAACCTGAGGAGAGCTCAGGTGGGGACTCCCTAGCACAACGTGCGGTAGAAAATCTGAGAGACTGAGGCTCCTGGCAGGAAGGTTCTAGAGGGAGGTGGTAGCTGATTGGCTACCTTTGGAAATTTGGTCCTTTTTACAAAAGGACATAGGCTACTAAGGCAAGGCCCTTAGGCCTATTTTTCTCTAGGTATGTCTATAGGACATTACTTTTCTATTACCGGGGCTCCCATCTCGACGACGGGGAATGATTCAGGCATGTGAATCTATGAAAGACACCCATAATACTGGATAAGTAACTTATTATGTGCTTTGGCCTCTGACCTCATAAAGAGTTCAGAGGGGTTGTGTTAGTAATAAATACATATATATTTTATATATAACCTGTGTGGTGTCCTTTCATTTGGTATTCAAGGGGTTACATATGGTAAAACAGCTGGCTTCACATGCTCTCTGAAGTTTTAGCCTAAGACTGCTTTGTCCATGCTACCACTAGGATAGCTGGTCTATAAGGTTGACTTTACAACCATCACCATAAGGGTTGTTTGGACTGGTGCAAGGTGCTCACTAGAATAGTGAGCATCATATACCAGGCCAACTTCTCACACTGGATAACTGGGAAATCTGTTTTGATGACTTGGATTTGTATAGATCTCTCAAATCTGTCGGTTTCCCACAATGATTACCAAGTTAAGGCACAGCAAATCAAAGATGATTCTTGTTGCTTTAGATTGGTGGGTCTTTGGAGGGAGCCAGATCTTCTGCAATGCAACAAAAAACAAACAAGCCAGCTCTCTCGAAGTTGTTGGCCATGGTTTTTCCATTTTGGTAGGAGATTTCACCCCATGGTTTCTCAGTTTTTGCAGCATACCTGAATCTTTTAGAGTTGCTGATGGAACAAGCCAGATATGGGTTAAATGAATCCAAAGCCACAGCCATTAGTAGAGCGGGTCATCCACTGCAGCGGAGGAGCGACGCCCCACTGCTGTAAGAGCAGGCCAAAGTAAAAATAAAATGATAATCAAAGTACGTTGTTATCATTTTATTTTTAGTGTGCCTTTAAGGTCCATGTTAGGGCGGGGTGGCCTGCATGACGCCAGCAGAGGGAGGAGTGGTGGCTGCACCATAAGTGCACATGGCGGTTTGGCCAGGCGATCCACGGCTGGCCAAATCGTCATGTGCACTGTGCATATTCTCCACAGGCTGTATTGTACAGCATGAGTGGAGAACATACCCAGCCTACCGGTCCGTTTCTGAGTGCCGAACCACGACGTTCAACCCATCACACAACAATGCTGTAAAGCAGCGTTGTGATTGGCTGGGAGAGACTGTGTGGGTGCTTCCATTCCAGAGAAGAGGAGGGGGCATTGGCGTTTGCAGGTAATACTTTTTTTTCCTATCCCCTCACACCCCACAGCCACCGTCCCCTACCAGCTGCCACTGGCCATTAGCCCAGCTAACCTTGGAAGGACAGCTGTGAAAGTACCAACCTGGGTGGGAACACTAACCAGTGCCACAAGATGTCTGCTGAAGCGGAGAAGTCGCATATCTGCTTCAGCTAGAGAAACGCCTTAGTCTTCCAGCAGATCTGGCCAAGATCTGTCAGTGAGGGATGGAGAGGTGAGCGAGGTGACGCCGTCTTGATGCCAGGGTCTGTTTCCCAACTGTCATTCTCCTTGTGTGCTGCTGTGGCTTCCATTTCATAGAGGAGCTCAAGTATACAACATAGTGGTTCATAAACTCACTGCTTATGGGGAGTGGCGGGTGTGAGCAGCAGTGACATCCGACCGGGTATGACTACAAGCCAAAAGACCCCTGTGATGCTGCCACAGAAGGTGAACAGGAGTAGGACTGCACTGTCTTCCGGGGCGGATTGGGACACAAGAAAGGCCCAGGCACAAAAATAAAAGCGGCCTCCATTAGTGAATTAGAAAGCTAAAAAATGGGCCCATGTTTGCAAATAGGGGCAGTTTTGAACTTGTAAAGACCTGCTGTAAAAGTGTTTTGCACGGTATGGAAGACTGCATGGGTTTGAGTTTGCTGCAGACATTGTTTGTATTATTATCAGGTGAGTCAACAGTAAAAATCGGCCCAACATACCATAAAACAGGGGCAACAATAGCCAAAACAAGCATTGGCAAATCCAGTAGGTCTCACTTATGAAAGAGCTATTGGCATTGTCAGTGTTTTAGCCATGTAGTACACCTGCGTGGTTGCTGTTTAGCATTACTGAAAGTAATGTAGAAGAGAGTCGAGTAGAGTGTCATAGAATGGACTGGAGTGTCGTAGGGTGGAGTGGCACTGAATGGAGTAAAGTGGCGTAGAATGAAGTGTCAAAGTGGTGGGATGTAGAATGAACTAGAGTGTCGTAGAGTCAAGTGTCATGAAGTGGCATAGGGTAAAGTGGCATAGGGTATCTGAATAGAGTGGCATAGAACAGAGTTGAGCGGCGCAGAGTTGAGTAAAGTGGTGAAGAGTTTCATAAAGAGGAGTGGTGTAGTGTCATAGTATGTTGTGGAGTAGAGGTGAGTTCAATAGAGTGGTGTGGCGTTGAATTGAGTAGTGTCTTACAGTGGTGTGGAGTTATGTAAAATGGAGTCATTTCATTTCAAAATCTTTATTCGGTTTTTCAAGCAGAAAAAACCATAAAAGCAGAGTGTTCAATAATAAATATTACATTATAAAAACACGGTATAAAAGCATAGAATACCCAAATTATACAGTATAAATTGATAACACCAAACACAGATGAGCAGGTATAAGAATGAAAATTGCAGCGGTACTTTATACAGTTAACTTTCCCTACTGGTTCTAAGTCTTAGGGCAGATTTTAAAAAACCAGTCAGGAATAAAGTGCTTTCAGGGTTTAACAGTTGCAGATAGTATAAGGCCGGTCTGACCTGGGTGAAGTTCAGTTTTTTAAGAGGGGCTTTAAGTAGAACCTCCATGGTAAATCATAAAATGGGCAGATAAATAAAAAGTGCAACAGGTCCTGCGGAGACTCATTGTCGCAGCCGCAGGATGGTAGCACTTGACCTCGATGGGAACCCCTAGGAACAGTTAGCAGGAGGTGAAAATAATTCAGGCGAAACCTAATTAGCAGGTGCCGCTCGAAACCCGACATGGGCCAGGATAGATAAGGCTCCATTGAGGGTGTAGTTTTCAGCATGGCATGGTTTCGGACACGGGGTTTAATTAGTTCCACCTCTTCCCGGTTCATTTGTAATAACAGAGAGAACGTTTTCCTCACAGACTCTATATCGGTGGGTCTGATTGAGTCAGGATTTAAGAAAAGTTCTGGGCGCCCTACGGACAAAAAACAGTCTTTTAGATATTTTAGCCATGGGATTTTAAGAAAATTGTCTAGAGATAGTGCTTCCCTAAGGATTAGGTGGTTTAAGATCAAATCTTTGTTTAGCCAACATTTTAGCCAAAAAATCAGTGGCCGTAGTGCTAAGATGTATGAAAATAAAGGGTTGTACCCAACTATAGTTACTGGAACCTGGGTGAACTATGTACTAAGAGGAAGGGGTCCCAGCCCTATCAAACAATTCATAAAGAAAATTCAATTATAGAATCACACAAAGAATGAATCAGTCCACATTGTTTTAATCACAATGGGAGATAGCGATACATATCATACTTTTTAGACAATAGACAATATGTTGAACAGTGCCCCAGTATGGGAGAGGGGGGGGGGGTGGGTGATATCAAGTGTGGAAAATGTGATAGGGAAAGGATGACGTGACAGAATAATCAATCATTTGGAAGTGAACAGTATAAATAGTTACATATTCTGTACAAAAAGGTCTTCAAGGTTCAAACTGCTGTATTTACAGATGTCATACTCCATAAAGTTCGATCAATGAAGAATTAGGACATGGAGTTGGCATAGAAAAACAAATGGTTGTCGACGTTTCGACCCTCTAAGAAGTGCAGGTAATTCATATTATCCTTGCCGTGGGGTCTTCATCAGGACGGGTATCGGGGCAGGTAACCTGTACCATGAATGGATACGGTTTGTTAGTAGGAAAACTCTTGTTGCTGTGTCCGAACCAAGCGTTCAAGACGCATTCCTCGGAGGGAAATTGTTAATATGGAAACGCACAGCGGTGTCGGGTGCCAAATGAATCTGGCGGTGTAACGGTAGACTTCGCAATGGCCAGATTCATTCGGCACCCGACACCGCTGTGCGTTTCCATATTAACAATTTCCCTCCGAGGAATGCGTCTTGAACGCTTGGTTCGGACACAGCAACAAGAGTTTTCCTACTAACAAACCGTATCCATTCATGGTACAGGTTACCTGCCCCGATACCCGTCCTGATGAAGACCCCACGGCAAGGATAATATGAATTACCTGCACTTCTTAGAGGGTCGAAACGTCGACAACCATTTGTTTTTCTATGCCAACTCCATGTCCTAATTCTTCATTGATCGAACTTTATGGAGTATGACATCTGTTAATACAGCAGTTTGAACCTTGAAGTCCTTTTTGTACAGAATATGTAACTATTTATACTGTTCACTTCCAAATGATTGATTATTCTGTCACGTCATCCTTTCCCTATCACATTTTCCTCACTTGATATCACCCCCCCCCCCCCCCTCTCCCATACTGGGGCACTGTTCAACATATTGTCTATTGTCTAAAAAGTATGATATGTATCGCTATCTCCCATTGTGATTAAAACAATGTGGACTGATTCATTCTTTGTGTGATTCTATAATTGAATTTTCTTTATGAATTGTTTGATAGGGCTGGGACCCCTTCCTCTTAGTACGTAGTGCTAAGATGTCGCTAATGAATGGTGTGCCAGTTTCATCATGCACTATTAAGTTGGAAGTCCCCTTTGGAACCCCCAACAGTTGCTTCAGAAAGATGTTCTCTGCCACCACGATGTCATTAGCTGCCACATACCCCCAGAGTTCACTACCATAACTCCCTATAGCCACGCTCTTTGCCTGGTAAATCTTTAAAAGGGCGGCAATAGGTTGTTTGGCCATTTTCCTGGAGAAGTTAAATATCGCAGCATTTGCCCGGGTTATCTCGCCCCTTTTCCTTTGAATCAAAGGTCCCCATTTTAACTGGTCGTCGAACAGGACTCTCAGGTAAGAGAACGTTCTAGTTGTGGGGACCCTCTCCATGTTAACCTTGAATGGATAAGGCTTATTGGTGCGCTGCCCCACCTGCATTATATATGATTTGGTGTTGTTAATAGATAAATCACGGGCATCCATGAAGTTATAAAAAGTGTTTAATAGGGTTTGAAGGCCTCTTGCGGTCCTAGCCAGGAGCACGGCGTCGTCCGCATACAATAAAACAGGCAAACCCTTGCGACCAACGTAAGGATAATCTGCGCCAGTGTTTAATAAGTACTCCTCCAACCTATTAATATATAAATTAAAAAGAAAGGGGGCTAAAATACAGCCCTGCCTGACACCCCTGTGGACACTAAAGTCCCTCGACACCCTTAGGTCCTGTGAGTACCTCACATTGGCCTTAGTATCCTGATGCATGTCCCTCAGGAGGTTGACCAGATTAGGCTCGACCCCCATGGCGCCCATGGCCTCCCAAAGTTTCCCCCGGTTGACACAGTCAAACGCGGAGGAGAGGTCCATGAACACCATGTAGATAGCACCCTGTCTGGCCAAAGTATACTTCCCCAGGACCATGTACAGGTTGAGGCACTGCGCTACTGTGGAGTGACCAGGCCGGAATCCATATTCGATTTTAGAAATGACCCCGTGATCATTGGACCAGGTTGTCAGTCTGTTCAGGATTACCCCTCACACTACTTCGACCACAGAGTCAATGAGTGAGATGGGCCTGTAACAGGTAGTGCTATTACGATCACCTTTCCTAAACACTGGTACTATTGTGGATGTACCCCATGACCTAGGGCAGCCATGCTCAGCTGCTGCGTTAAGCACAGCAGTGAGAACCGGCGCCCAGAGAGATTCATTCGATTTGAATAAATCCGGGGGCATACCGTCTGGGCCCGGAGCTTTATTACTAGATAACCCCAAGATGCCTTTCTTAACCTCACTAATGGTAAAAAGAGGGGGAGTTACACTTCGTTCCCCTCTAGCCACTTCTGGCTGCGGAGTATTACTATTAAAAATTAGACTAAAATGTGATACCCACTCATCTTCGGGAATGTTGGTGTCGATTGCATTGGCCCACACCACGTCGAACAGAGCTTTATTAATAATACCCCAGAATCGTTCACTATTACCGAGGGTATAAGGGTCTAACAGATCTTGCCTAATTGTGTCCTTTATTTCTGCCTTGTGTTTGGCGAAGGCCTTTTTATAGGATAACCGTAGTGACCTAATCAGTATGGGGTCTCTTGGAATAGTTTTCACAGCCACCTTTAGCTCGCGGCCTACCTTTGAACAGGAAAGGTCAAACCATTTGGGGTCTCTACAACAAGGGCCCGAAGATGGTACGGATAACATATCTCCTACTTTTGAGACGACCCCATCAAATGCAGAGAGAATATCTGATGGGAGGGCCGCAGGGGATACACATAATGACAACTCTAAGGCACATGATTTCGAGATCTTATCATAAAATGTGTCCCAGTTCACCTTAGACCATTTTAAACGCCGTCTACCGTCTGAACATTTCAGAACACCACAAGTTGGGATCTTTTCACGTGTGTTTAAAAGATTGCCAACCAATGAGATACAGACAGGGTTATGGTCGCTATATATGGTTTCCTGTATTTTAAAGCCAGATATAATTGATTGTAGGCCATTAGAGAGCAGAATGTGGTCAATGAAGAACTCCCCCGAATACCCTTTAAATGTAGGAACGTGTTGGCAAGTGCAAACATCGACCAGGGACATAGCAGAGATTAGATCAAATTCATTTAATATATGGTTCAGCATATCTCCCCGGCCAGAATGTTCAAAGTGAAGGCCTCCCATTCTACGACAACCCAGTAATCCCATTGCAGTATTCATGGGGTCCCCACATGGGTGCACATTAAAGTCCCCGATGATAAGGATCCGATGGGAGTAACTTTCACAATGGTGCCTAATGAAATCGCCCAATTCGACAATCCTACATTCCCCTCTCACATTTACAGCGTTATAAAAGTTGATCAGGGACACCATTTCATTCCCTCTTTTTATGGTCACTGCTTGGAAGTCGGTGTTGTGTGTGGTTATTGTTTTAACTGGGCAGTAACAAAGAAGTGTACAAAGTTCCCCTGAGTGTTAGTGTCACTGGAGGGTCTCTCTCTCTCTCTCTCTAGAGTGACGGTGTATAGAAGCGTCAGGGAAGAGTGGTCCCTTGGCGGAACTAGGGATGCCTCACACAACTTACTAGCTACATGACCGCTGTCATTTTGCCAGAAGGTTGTCTCGTCTCATCATCGGCTTCCTGCTCCGTCGTCAGGCCGGCGCTGCAATGCCTGACGGGTAGCACAGAGTGCTACACTCTTGTGAAGATCTTTTGTTCCTAGCCGATGATCGAGTGTGTGTGAGGGGCCTTACTGATGGAGTGGTGAGCGTGAGGGGGTGTGAGTGTATTAAAAAAGGTTAGTGTAGTCTACTAAGACACCTTTATTCGTGTAGCTAACTACCTTGTTAAAAGAGGTGAAGGGAGGGGTAACGGGACTCAAAGACCTTTGAAGTTGGTCTCGTTCCACCCTCGCCTTGGGTCAGGTCGACATGTTTCATGCCCTATCGGCAATTCTTCAGGACCTTAGTCGTGCTCATAAACTCGTATTCAGCCCGCTGGGGCTAGGAAGTGCGTGGAATACAACCTGGTGGGTCACAAACAGGAGCTGGTAGGTATCCTGCATAGGAGTCCACCCCTCAATCCTTTAATGTTGGTCCACACAGTCTGTTCTAGTGGGATCTGCACTGTCAGGTCAGTATCTTAACAGTGCGAGGAATTATCTTCTAGGCACCTAGATCCGTACTCCGGCGTGTCGCTCGGCCCGTAGAACAGCTGGCTATTGTTTTAACTGCACAGAGCATGGCTAAGTCAATATACAAGCCCAAGCCCCCTTTGGCTCTACCACTACGTGACGGTACCGCCGGCACAAAGAAGCTTTTGTGACCTTCTTAGAATATATCACACTCCACTAGCCAGGTTCTTGTAGACAGATCACCGAGAAAGACCTTATAAATTCTACCCATCTGGCATCTTTAGCCTTTCCCGCCAGCCCAGCGATGTTCCAAGAGATGACGTGCTGGTATTGGACGTAATCTGGTTGCGGCCATACTCCCTCTTAGATATGCATTATTAGCTACGATAACGGCCCTGCTGGGCAACGGGGGTACACAAGATATTTGGGTGGTGAGTGACTCAGTTGCTCCCACAAGGTGTACAAGATTACTACTAATGCATTCCGTGCAAGTTTCATCCCTGGGATGGTGGAGTCAATCTACCATATCTAACCCACTATACCTATTTTGTGTGTGTATATGACTAGGTGTATGCAGTTGTGCATACTGACTCCCAACCGACCTTCCGAAACCCAGATGTTTGACCAAAGTCCAATCTCTTTCCAATTCTGAGGAATGTGGTGGGGGGAAAAAGTATGATAGTGGGAGGGGTTGAATTGAGGACCCAGATACAAATGTGCTCCACAGTACGCGGGACCCTGAAATTCACCAGCACGCAGTCCCCTTGTATAGTTTTTGGTCTGTGCCCCACCCAGGACACCCTGCTCCCCATTAGGATTTCGCTAGAGATATTACGCGGGAGTGGTCTATTCCTGTTAATCCAATCGACTGCTTTGTTTTTCAGGGAAGTGAACGATTCATGGGTCGGGTTACTTATTTCTGGGACCCCAGCTAAGACTACCAAATAAGGGCTTGATTCCGGAGGTAAATCAATTCTAAGGTCCCCAACATTGCCCGCATCAGTTAGATCCCGGGAGACTTCTTTAGGCTTTGCAACATTAGCCCCATTCGCGATTTTAGCAGGTGATGGTACGGGAGTCTGTGATTTAGATGTAGCTGCATTTAGGATGGGTAGTGCTAGAAGTGGAATGGGGTTGGGTTTCCCAGCCCCCCCATGTGCATTATTCAGAATGGCATCACCCCGGGACAACGTGATTATTTTAATATTGTCCACAATCTCCAATGTTGCTTTCTCAATCTTGGTTAACCGCTGTTCAATCTGTGCGAGTCTGACCTCGAAAGATTTGAGGGATGACTTTAGCAGTGCTCCAAGATTGACAAGGTCTGGGTCCTCCGAGTCGGTTTTGTGGCAACAGGATTGGGCGCCCTTATAGTAGTTTCAAGCGGGGGTGGCGACCCACCTCTCTCTACGTGTATCTGGGCCTCCATGCCCCGGTCATTTGATGTTGTGTTGCTGGCACTGTTACATTTAGCGATTTTGGGCTTGCTGCCACCATTGACAGCGTTAGCCCCCCGCTTCCTCTTGGGTATTGCCCCCTTGCGCCTCCCTCGCAATTGCCTGGTGTTCGGTCTCTCAGGTGAGCTACTGGTAGACACGATGGTGTTCTCTGCACCCATGGATGTTTGGAGCTGATCAATTAATGTAGTAAAGCCCTGATCCAAATGGGTAGGTGGGCTGTGGACAGTCACGGGTGCCTCGAGGATGTGTGCACGTAATGTTGTATCCGGGGTACGGGCATTGGCAAAGTGTCCCATAGAGGATCTTTTAGCAAGGGCAAGATCTTGAGAGACCCTGCGCTCCATAAGGATGATCCCCTGGTCAATGACTAAATTCGCCCTGATAATGAAGTTATCCAATGTCACTGTAAGGAGCCCACCTTGGGTAGCTACTTTACTTCTGTTTTCGTGCGCTGACATTTTACAGTTCTGGTGACCAGTCATGCAGGTACTTACAGATCAGCTGGATGTCCAGGGTTCAGGGGCTCCATATAAAAGATGGGTGGCCCGGTCCGGTCTCTTTCGGGCTCGAACGGGCTAAAACGGGCCCGCCCTTGGCCCGGGCTTCGTCCGGCGCGGCCTACGCGCGTCCCACGATGCGGTATTCCGGGGCTTGTTGTAAAGCCCTGGGCAGGGCGTGGTGGGAGGGTCGCTCTCTGCCCCGGTGTCTGCTGGGCGCTGAAGTCCCCCCCCGCTTCTGACACCGGATTACACAGCTGCGAGCGTTTCCCGCGGAGCTGGAAATGCGAGAGATGTCCTGGAAGTGAAGATGGGGGAGCGTGGTTCTCCTCCTAGTCGTGGGTCCCTCTGCTGCACAAACAAAGACTGCAGGTATTTCCCGCGATGCGGTATTCCGGGGCTGGTTTTAAAGCCCTGGGCAGGGCGTGGTGGGAGGGTCGCTCTCTGCCCCGGTGTCTGCTGGGCGCTGTAGTTCCCCCTCCGCTTCTGCCGCCGGATTACACAGCTGCGAGCGTTTCCCGCGGAGCGCGGAGGTGTCCTGGTGAAGATGGGGGAGCGTGGTTCTCCTCCTAGTCGTGGGTACCTCTGCTGCACAAACAAAGACTGCAGGTGTGGAGATGTGTAAAATGGAGTCATTTGTTGTGGTGTCATAGAATGGAGTAAAGTGACACTGAGTGGAGCAGAGTGTAGTGGAGTGTCATACAGTGGAGTAGATTAAGTGACGTGAATTAGAGCGCAGTGGAGTGTTGTGAAGTGTCAGAGTGGTGTGGGGTAAAGTGATGTAGAATGTAGTAAACTGTCTTAGAGTGAAGTGCCATTGTATGGAGTAGAGTAGCATAGAGAGTAGTGGCATGGCATAAAGTGTCAGAGTGGTGTGGAGTAGAGTGCTGTACAACGGAGTATATTGGAGTAGAGTGTCATAGAGTTAGGTGTCATTGAGGGGTGTAAAGTGGAATGGCATAGAGTGGAGTAGTGTGAGAGTGGAATGAAGTGGCGTACAGTTGAGTGGCATAGAATGGAATAGAGTGTCATAGAGTAGTAAGGAGTGGAGTGGCATAGTGTTGGGGAGTTTTGTACAGTGTACTAAAGTCGATTACCGCGGAATGGCATAAAGTGTTGGGGTGTAAAATGGTACAGGGTGGGGTAGCCTAGAGTTGGAATAACGTACAGTGGAGTTAAGTGGAGTGGAGTAGTGTGTCGGAGAGTGGTATATAGTATAGTGTGATAGAGTATAGTGGTGTAGAGTAGATTTTTGCAAATTGTGCATAGTGTGGTAGCACAATGCCATTACAAACAACTCATTTTCAATTGAAACTACCTTGACATTTACACAGACATGTGGTTTTACTGATAAAACTGAACATCCCACAAATGATAATTTGTGTCATTCCTCATTGTATTAAAATATTTGTTTCCACCGCACTTGTGCTTCATTTGTGCTTCCCTAATTCTCATATATTCTGAAATATTTGTACGGTTTATTTATTGGCATTTAGAATTTGTTGTGTGCTATAAAAAAATACCACCCTACAGCCTTTCCCAGCAAGATTGTCACATAAACCATCCCACTTTGCAGTCAGAGAAAGAAAAGTCAATAGCAACTTTCCTTGAACGACAGACCCTAACATTTGACCTCTGTGAAGGCACAGCAAATGTGACCAGATAGAAACAAAAATTAAAGGCAAGTTTATTGCTCATTTGCTTCTGAACTGTAGCAAGGTTATTTTGGGGGTGCTTCAGCAACACCCAATCCCCTACTTCCAGCACCTTTGCTATGGGCATGAAATTGAGGAAGAGTATTGTTTAAGTCATGCTATTAGTAAAGAGCACTGACCAAAATAACCTCAGATACAGAGCATTATTTTTTTACAAGCATGGAAGACTAGAGGCAAAGATAAGTAGACTGTCAAGTAGAAAGATATGATGTAGTCAGAAAATTTCTTCCATGGAGTGCCTCATTAAAAAGAAAAGAGTTCCCAGAAAGTGCGCACTCGTGGAGGAATGCAAGGAGCCAGTCCCAGAGGTGGTAAAGAGGATATGCTCCGCGGGAGCAACAAAGATGTGTTGAACAGCCTAAAACAAATAAAGCTATTAAATTGAAAGCAAGCAAATGTGAGTAACAAAACACAAAAAACATAACAACAAAAGAGTGTTTACTTGGTTAAAGAACACACAAGTCAATAGAGCACAAGGGAGGAACAACACCAATTTGGTTTGTTCAGAAAGCCCTCACTCACCAACCTGGTCGGTGACATGCTTCATCATCGGGCCCCACTGGGTGTGACCGAATGTCACCCCAGTGTGCTACAACGACAGATTTACTGCGGAGCAGGTAATGTGAAGATGTGAAGGCTAAGTGGTGGGTTACGTGAACAAAGTGACGTGGTGAATTTAAAAATGCCTTGTATGTATCAAAAATTCATTTATTAACTGATCACCAAGAGCATATTAAAAAATGTGTTGGTAAACAAGGCCAACTAAATTGGATGGTCTGTTTCCAATATCATTACGTGATGGTCATGGTCAACATGTTTCTGCCAATATTGGTGTAATTAACCTGGCATTCGTCAGGACCTATAGTGAATAAACCCCGGCGGTATGGACACGCTAAGGCCCACCCTACCAAGGGACGTGAAAGTAAAAAATTCGTCTGTGCAAGTGCAATGAGGAGGGGGCTTCACCGAATAAAAAACGGGACGCACACACCCTTCCAGTCTCTGGATTAGAGACTACAAAAATAAAATGCACTTGAATGGTGAAAAACTGTCACCACATAGACCGCGGGAGGGGGGTTGTGGCGTATTTGGCACATCGCCCACGACGCCAGCAACCCGTATGTGAACCTGTGTGGCCCTCTGAACCGAGTCTCGACGGTCGGTCGACTTTTGAAATAGCTACAGACATGTGTGGCACATCTATCCGTATGTAAACAGCATAAACACCGGAGACAATTAGATGTAAATATCTACTATACTAACTGACAATCAGCTTTGTTAAGGATATTTATGTGCTTAGTTCATGTTGTGAAAAAAGTTCTCAGGGGCCAGCAATATGACTACTATTGTACTGAACAGCAGCTAGCTTTTAAAACGTGATGGACCAACAATTTTGCGTAATTGGACTTTGAAGGTAACTAAAGTACAAAAAAACTCACCTGATAAGTGAAATTCTGTCTGGCCAATGAATTCAAATCAAGCAGAATGAGCAGCGTTAATCGTGCAAACTGGTGGAGTAGCACAAGGTAATTGCGATCTATAATGGACATATTAAAAAGTTTAGAAAATGTACCAAAGCTAAATTTAAATGTCTCGATTAGCCATAGAGTGACAATGAAAACATACCTCTATTAAAGCCGAGCAGTGCTAACACATGTGGTGTAGTAAACTGTAAAAGGTCGGACTAGGATAGACGGCACGAGCATGAATAGCTGCCTCTGTTCGGAACGTGCTCGAGACAAGCGCAGTTTAGTTGCAGTCTATAATAAAAGAGTGCAAAACTTGTCTACGGATGTATCTATACAGACTTGACAGAGTTATTTCTTATGTGGCTTTCCGATACATACCTCTATTTAGTCTTGCTAACAACGACACTGGCATTCAAGGCACGGCGATTCATGTCAAGTCGCATATCTAACAGGATCGGCTTTTTAGCCTAGTTTGGAGCGCGAAAGAGGACTCGGTAATTGATTTAAGCCCCATCTTTGAAGAGTATTCAAATGCTATTTTGAGCGCCATCTTTTACTCACATAGTGGTTTAGAGCATGAGAAAGGACTATCTCAATAGTCTGAGCGCCATCTTGAAGTTATATTATCATCTTATTGTGGGCGCTATATTTTAAACAATTTTATCATCATGATCTTACATTAACCTTAGTGTGTAAAGTGAAAAATGTACAAAAATTTCTGAACATATCCGGTCTATATACAATTCATAATGGTATCATTAACAATTTGCAAAATCAAATAAAGATCATTACCATGCTGTCAATCATTAAATGAAAATTAATATTTTTTACAAAAGCAAACCAACAAACTGAGCACAGCAATGTAATAATAGCTGAGGACATTCATTGATCACGCAAGCATAGTCAATTTAATATGTTCATGATACAAGTAGTCACACCAAAGTTAACTTGACTTAGATAAACTTAATGTAAGTACTTATTCTTAGTGATGACTGTATTCATAAATTGAATATGAAAAACCATAGTACATAATCTCAAAGTATCCAAGTGGCAAGACAAATCTTGTATGCACTGGAATACGTCATTGGGCTACAAACAATCTGTATTTGTAGAGCATCAATATTTTGTAAATTAACAAAGTAACAGAATCAACCAACAGTAATTAATGTTAATCAGGGTAGGCAGGCAAGAGCGTGCCACTCTGTGGCTGAGTTAAGTCCATGGTCAACAGTGTCTGCAATGCAAATCAGTTTACCCTCTCTGATCAATAGGATTTTGTCCACATTGTTTTGTCTTTTATTGGGTTTAATTACGTCAAGAACCCACCATAGCATCTCTGTTTCTTTGTGACCTAGTTGGTGAAAGTGGTCAACCAAGGGAGCATTATCTTTTTTACACCTTATACGCGACTGATGTTGCAGGATGCGTTTTTTGATTGGTTGTATTGTTTTACCAATATAGTGCAGCTTGCACGGGCATTGTATACAATATACCACATTTGTTGTGTTACAGTTAGAAAATGATTTGATTGTGAAATTAACGTCATTTATTCTACATGTTTTGATGGTTGATGTAGTTTCACAAGCTCTGCACATATTACACTTATGGTGTCCAATTAATGGCAACAGCTGTCTCAGGTTATTTACTGTATCTTTAGCTGTCGTATCTTCATATGCATGTATAAGTCTGTCTTGGAGGTTTGCGCCTCTCTTAAAAGCAAACATTGGCTTTTGGACAAACTCTGGTAGAGCCTTCAGAAGATTCCAATGCTTAGAGATAATTTTTTTGATGGCATTGGTGTGTGTACCGAAAGTTGATACACAAACTATATTTGATTTATTTTGACCTTCCTTAACTGTTAACAAGGCTTCTCGGCCATTGTACCACGCCCGTTTCATCAATCTTTTAAGTAATTTCGATGGGTATCCTCGGGATCGTAACTTGTCTTTCAACTTTTTGCCTCGCAAAAATAGTCATCTTTAAAAGTACAATTCCTGCGTAGGCGAAGGAATTGACCAAACGGTAACCCGTCTTTCAAAGCTTGCGGGTGATGACTATCGTAGCTAAGAAGGGTATTTCTAGAGGTAGGTTTAGTAAATAATGTGGTGTAAAGATGGTTGTCAACATCTATTTTAATGGTTATGTCTAGAAAATTCATTTAATTTTTGTCATATTCCATTGTGAATTGTAAATGTATGTTTCTTGAGTTCAACCAAATGTGAAAATCTTTCAATTGTTGTATTGTGCCATGCCAAACCATGAAAACATCGTCTATCTAAGCCATTTTCGAATATTACTAGAAAATGGATTAGATACATGCCATACGTGTTCATTTTCAAAGGAGGAAACATAAATGTTGGCAATATCCGGAGCAAAAATGGCTCCCATCGCGACTCCCTTGATTTGCTGATAGAATGTATTTTGGAAAAGAAAGACATTTTCACAGAGGGATATCCGTACACATTCTATGATAAAGGTGGTGGTTACCTCATGAGGTCTGGGTCGCATTTCCAGAAGGTTACTTAAGATGGTTAATACTTCTATTTATGGGATGTTGGTATGTAAACTTTCTATATCCATAGAAACAAGAAGGTAATTTAGAGGATCAAAGTCAAAGTTTTCTACTGCATTTATCACAGCCATAGTGTCTCTTATGTAGGATGTCTGATTTATGGCAAAAGGTCTGATAAATTAATCTGAATATAGAGCTAAGGTTTTCAAAATAGAATTGCAGCCCGAAACTATAGGGCGACCTGGTGGGTTGATTGGATCTTTATGCACCTTAGGTAGCAAATATATAGCTGGCACTGTATGTGCTTTGTTAATTAGGAATGAGGCTTCTTTTTCATCCAGCCAGCCACCTTCAAAGCCTAGTTTACTTAAAGCTTCAATTTCTAGTGACAATCTTTTAGTGGGATTACATGTTAGCTCTTTATAATGTGTTGGCACCGCAAGTTGTCGCAACATTTCCTCATCATATTTTGTTTTTTCCCAAAGGACTATTCTGCCTCCTTTGTCAGCAGGTTTAAATAAAGCTTTCTGGAGTGATTGTACATTTTGTAAAGTCTGTTGTTGCTGTGTCGGGAAGTTCGATTTAAATTGAACATGATTTTTAAAGAGATTACCTATCTCAATTTGTTTGGCATTTTCGAATGTTAGGACTTCTTTCCTTACCATGGTGTTGGTAGGGTAGAAAGTAGATGGATTTTTCAAACCTGAAATACCATTTCTAGGTTCTGAAATATTGTTGGCAAATTTTTTTTTTTAACCGAACAATGCAGAAAAATCTGTATAATTCCAGCTTGGTTTGGAAAAGATCATTTTTGTATGTGGGGTTAAAACTTAGTCCATTTGACAGAACTGATATTTCTTGTTCTGATAAAATATGTTAAGAAAGATTAAAAATAGGAATAGTTTGATTATTGGTTACCATTCAGAGAATTGGTTGCGCGTTTGGCGAAACCCTGGGATATATTTGTTGCGGCACCATCCCCTTTTCAACTGTTGTCTCCGTGGGGGTCTGGAGCCCCTGGGATCCTGCCCTAAAAAAGATTGGCGGGATGTGGAGGGTTGTTGATCGTAATGTCTAAAATTAGTATCAAGGGATTTGTCACTTCTAGATTGGGAAGCCGTATCAGAAAATGTAGCCCTCTTTGGTCGATATTGATTGGGACCTTGGGCGGTGTAGAAATCTTTCCTTAAGTATGGATATGTTTTTTCTTTATTGTAGCGTCTGATATGGTTTTGGAGCTTCTCTGTTTTTTTATGGGAATTAAATTCCTCAAATTCTTTTACAGTTTGTTGGACTTTATCTAAAATTAGCTTACTATTTGAGATGTTACTGTCTCCTGTGATCTTTTTTTCTAGAGATTCAATTTCCTTGGTTAGAATCTTAATTTGTCTAACGGCTGTCTCTATGCTCAGGACCATCCAGGTGTGTGAGCATCTATTAGCCAAAAAACTGAATCCTATTTTAAATTCTTCATCATCTATGAAGATTATTGGTATATTGCGAATTTGTAAACCAGCAGGGATCATATTCGCGTTTAGACAATCTGTGAGGAATTTAGCATGCAATTCTGTGCGTACCAATTTCTTTTTCAGACGCTCTAACTGATTAAGGTCTGATTCATATGGGAGTTGACTAACTAGGGCTCTATTGCCAAGTAATGAAGGGCCTGGTGCTATCTTCAATATGTACTAATCAGAGTAAGATAGCGGTTCTGCCTCAGACATAGATGTAAATAAGTTTTTTTTAGAACAACCACTTTTTACAGTGGTCCACAACAGACTACAGTCTGAGCTTAAAGGATCTATACAATTGAGCAACCCAAACAACTCTTGAGGGCTTGGGCAAACGTTAATGAAAAGGTAAAGGTGCCTTCAAGGGAAATTATTCTGGTAATTATTTGGACTTATTAGTGTCAGTTATGAGGACAATTCAATGGTCCCTGGTTGGAAATTCAATCCAAAAATTCATTTGAAAATTTCTTAAAGTTGTGTAGGCATACAAAGAAACACAATATTACTTTGAAAATCTTTGAAAATGCACCAAAGAAAAACAAGCAAAAATGGGTGTATATGAAAAAATATCAATTTTATCAAAAAGAATAGGGCAGGAATTCATACAAATATACAAACAGACCCACAGGAAAATATATTCAAAATGAATCAATAAACGTCACTGTAGGCTCTGCAGTCACCTTTCCCTATTATAAAAATTAGAAATAAATTAATATTAGGAAAAGGCGATAGTCGACGTTTCGGTCTCTATGTGTTCATCTGTGAGATCATCTTCAGGACAGTGTAATTTGTAATTGTAGTACCCTATTGTAACATAAAACAAAAATATTTACAGTTACCCAATCGTATCATTAAACACTCAATATATATCACCCGTGCTTGTTGTAAGCCAATAAACATACGTGTTTAGTGTTTAGTGGAGAGGTGTGGCTCACTGGTTAGAGGCGGCAGACCCAGAAGCAGAGAACGGCCCGGGACCAGGGTTCAATTCCCGTCGCGGCAGGGTCGTGGACCAGGGTCAGCGGACTCGACAATTCTCGCCTCGGTGCCTACTCTAACCAGGGATCACACTCGGCAACTCTGGGCATTAAGCTTGCCTCATCTCTACAACGGCCCCCCACAGACGCCGGGATGCCTGGTTTCACCTTGGAGATACCCAGAAGGGACCATCTCACAGGGAAAGCTAGGACGGGTTCCCCAGCGGTCTTCAGCGCCGGGACGCTCACGGGCAGCTGTGCGCTTTACAAGTCCAACACATTTACATTACATTTATAACTCAACATATATTTCATGTCGTTGAATACATAAAAGTAGCCTTCTAGACATCTTTCATTTATATAATTTATATGATCTACCTTAGTTATCTTATGATCTAAGACAGTAAATATTTTATATCACATTTCAATGACTCATTATTGGAAAAACAAAACAGTGTTGGTGGTGTTTGTCATTTTTCGTTTAGTCTGACATAACTCGATATTGTCTGAACTTTATAATATACAACTTACAGCTGTATTAATGGAGGATTTTAGAGGTAGCTACAGACATGTGTAACAAGTCTGTCCCTATGTAGAGAACATAGACACAAAGCTTAAAGCTGTGTTATTCTGAGACTTTTGAAATAGCTACAGACATGTGTGGCAAATCTATCCGTATGTAAACAATATAAACATCAGAGACAATTAGATGTAAATATCTACTATACTAACTGACAATCAGCTTTGTTAAGGATATTTATGTGCTTAGTTCATGTTGTGAAAAAAGTTCTCAGGGGCCAGCAATATGACTACTATTGTACTGAACAGCAGCTAGCTTTTAAAACGTGATGGACCAACAATTTAGCGTAATTGGACTTTGAAGGTAACTAAAGTACAAAAAAACTCACCTGATAAGTGAAATTCTGTCTGGCCAATGAATTCAAATCAAGCAGAATGAGCAGCGTTAATCGTGCAAACTGGTGGAGTAGCGCAAGGTAATTGCGATCTATAATGGACATATTAAAAAGTTTAGAAAATGTACCAAAGCCAAATTTAAATGTCTCGATTAGTCATAGAGTGACAATGAAAACATACCTCTATTAAAGCCGAGCAGTGCTAACACATGTGGTGTAGTAAACTGTAAAAGATCGGACAAGGATAGACGGCACGAGCATGAATAGCTGCCTCTGTTTGGAACGTGCTCGAGACAAGCGCAGTTTAGTTGCAGTCTATAATAAAAGAGTGCAAAACTTGTCTACGCATGTATCTATACAGACTTGACAGAGTTATTTCTTATGTGGCTTTGCGATACATACCTCAATTTAGTCTTGCTAACAGCGACACTGGCATTAACGGTGCGGTGATTAAAGCATGAATTGCTACCTCTGTTCGGACAGTACTCGAGACAGGCGTAGTTTAGTTGCAATTTATAATAAGAGTGCAAAAATATCTACGGATGTATCTATACAGACTTAACTTGGTTATTTCTTATGTGGCTTGTCGATACATACCTCTATTTAGTCTTGCTAACAGCGACACTGGCATTCACGGCACAGCGATGTTTATGTTGTTTACATGCGGATAGATTTGCCACACATGTCTGTAGCTATTTCTAAAGTCTCCGAATAACACAGCTTTAAGCTTTGTGTCTATGTTCTCTACATAGGGACAGACTTGTTACACATGTCTGTAGCTACCTCTAAAATCCTCCAATAATACAGCTGTAAATTGTGTATTATAAAGTTCAGACAATATCGAGTTATGTCACACTAAATGAAAAATGACAAACACCACCAACACTGTTTTGTTTTGTTTTTCCAATAATGAGTCATTGAAATGTGATATAAAAATTGTACTGTCTTGGATCATTAGATAACCAAGGTAGATCCATATAAATGATATAAATGAAAGATGTCTAGAAGGCTACTTTTATGTATTCAACGACATGAAATATATTTTGAGTTATAAATGTGTCTACTAAACACGTATGTTTATTTGCTTACTACAAGCACGGGTGATATATATTGAGTGTTTAATGATACGATTGGGTAACTGTAAATATTTTTGTTTTATGTTACACTAGGGTACTACAATTACAAATTACACTGTCCTGAAGATGGTCTCACAGATGAACACATAGAGACCGAAACGTCGACTATCGCCTTTTCCCAATATTAATTTATTTCTCATTTTTATAATAAGCAAAGGTGACTGCAGAGCCTACAGTGACGTTTATTGATTAATTTTTAATATATTTTCCTGTGGGTCTTTTTGTATATTTGTATGAATTCATGCCCTATTCTTTTTGAAAAATTTTCTTTTTTTCATATACACCCATTTTTGCTTATTTCTCTTTAATGCATTTTCAAAGATTTTCAAAGTAATATTGTGTTTCTTTGTATGCCTACACAACTTTAAGAAATTTTCACATTAATTTCTGGATTGAATTTCCAACCAGGGACTATTGAATTGTCCTCATAACTGACCCTAATAAGTCCAAATAATTATCAGAATAAATTCCCTTGAAGGCACCTTTACCTTTTCATTAACGTTTGCCCAAGCCCTCTAGGGTTGTTTGGGTTGCTCACTTGTATATATCCTTTAAGCGCAGACTGTAGTCTGTTGTGGGCCGCTGTAAAAAGTGGTTGTTCTAAAAAAAACTTTCTTACATCTATGTCTGAGGCAGAAACGCTATCTTACTGTGATTAGTACATATTGAAGATAGCACCAGGCCCTTCATTACTTGGCAATAGAGCCCCAGTTAGTCAACTCCCATATGAATCAGACCTTAATTAGTTAGAGCGTCTGAAAAAGAAATTGGTAAGCACTGAATTGCACGCTAAATTCCTCACAGATTGTCTAAACGCGAATATTATCCCTGCTGGTATACAGATTCGCAATATACCAATATTCTTCATAGATGATGAAGAATTTAAAATAGGATTCAGTTTTTTGGCTAATAGATGCTCACGCACCTGGATGGTGCTGAGCATAGAGAAGGCCCTTAGACAAATTAAGATTCTCACCAAGGAAATTGAATCTCTAGAAAAAAAGATCACAGGAGACAGTAACATCTCAAATAGTAAGCTACTTTTAGATAAAGTCCAACAAACTGTAAAAAAATTGAGGAATTTAATTCCCATAAAAAAACAGAGAAGCTCCAAAACGATATCAGAAGCTACAATAAAGAAAAAACATATCCATACTTAAGGAAAGATTTGTACACCGCCCAAGGTCCCAATCAATATCCACCAAAGAGGGCTACATTTTATGATACAGCTTCCGAATCTAGAAGTGACAAATCACTTGATACTAATTTCAGACATTACGGTCAACAACCCTCCACATCCTGCCAATCTTTTTTAGGGCAGGATCCCAGTTGAAAAATGGATGGTACCGCAACAAATATATCCCAGGGTTTCGCCAAACGCGCAACCAATTCCGCGAATGGTATCCAATAATCAAACTATTCCTATTTTTAACCTTTCTTCACATATTTTATCAGAACAAGAAATATCAGTTCTGTCAAAGGGACTAAGTTTTGTCCCCACATACAAAAATTATCTTTTCCAAACCAAGCTGGAATTATACAGATTTTTCTGCACTGTTCGGTTAAAAAAATTTTTTACCAACAATATTTCTGAACCTAGAAAAGGTATTTCAGGTTTGAAACATCCATCTACTTTCTACCCTACCAACACCATGGTAAGTAAAGAAGTCCTAACATTCGAAAATGCCACACAAATTGAGATAGATAATCTCTTTAAAAATCATGTTCAATTTAAATCGAACTTCCCGAGACCGCAACAACAGGCTTTACAAAATTTACAATCACTATAGAAAGCTTTATTTAAACCTGCTGACAAAAGAGGCAGAATAGTCCTTTGGGAAAAAACAAAATATGATGAGGAAATGTTGCGACAACTTGCGGTGCCAACACATTATAAAGAGCTAACATGTAATCCCACTAAAAGATTGTCACTAGAAATTGAAGCTTTAAGTAAACTAGGCTTTCAAGGTGGCTGGCTGAATGAAAAAGAAGCCTCATTCCTAATTAACACAGCACCTACAGTGCCAGCTATATATATATGCTACCTAAGGTGCATAAAGATCCAATCAACCCGCCAGGTCGCCCTATAGTTTCGGGCTGCAATTCTATTTTGCAACCCGTAGCTCAATATTCTGATTATTTTATCAGACCT
Organism: Lissotriton helveticus; assembly: GCF_964261635.1. Taxonomy (NCBI): domain Eukaryota; kingdom Metazoa; phylum Chordata; class Amphibia; order Caudata; family Salamandridae; genus Lissotriton; species Lissotriton helveticus. The sequence continues at coordinate 1,740,549,012 of NC_136065.1, forward strand.
TTTGCCATAAATCAAACATCCTACATAAGAGAGACACTATGGCTGTGATAAATGCAGTAGAAAACTTTGACTTTGATCCTCTAAATGACCTTCTTGTTTCTATGGATATAGAAAGTTTATATACCAACATCCCGTAAATAGAAGTATTAACCATCTTAAGTAACCTTCTGGAAATGCGACCCAGACCTCATGAGGTACCGACCACCTTTATCATAGAATGTGTACGGATATCCCTCTGTGAAAATGTCTTTCTTTTCCAAAATACATTCTATGAGCAACTCAAGGGAGTCGCGATAGGAGCCGTTTTTGCTCCGGATATTGCCAACATTTATGTTTCCTCCTTTGAAAATGAACATGTATGGCATGTATCTAATCCATTTTCTAGTAATATTCGAAAATGGCTTAGATAGACGATGTTTTCATGGTTTGGCATGGCACAATACAACAATTGAAAGATTTTCACATTTGGTTGAACTCAAGAAACATACATTTACAATTCACAATGGAATATGACAAAAATGAAATGAATTTTCTAGACATAACCATTAAAATAGATGCTGTCAACCCTCTTTACACCACATTATTTTCTAAACCTACCTCTAGAAATACCCTTCTTAGCTACGATAGTCATCACCCTTAAGCTTTGAAAGACGGGTTATGGTTTGGTCAATTCCTTCGCCTACGCAGGAATTGTACTTTTAAAGATGACTATTTTTGCAAGGCAAGAAAGTTGAAAGACAAGTTACGATCCAGAGGATACCCGTCGAAATTACTTAAAAGATCGATGAAACGGGCGTGGTACAATGACCGAGAAGCCTTGTTAACAGTTAAGGAACGTCAAATGAAATCAAATATAGTTTGTGTATCAACTTTCGGAACACACACCAATGCCATCAAAAAAATTATCTCTAAGCATTGGAATCTTCTGAAGGCTCTACCAGAGTTTGTCCAAAAGTCAATGTTTGCTTTTAAGAGAGGCAGAAACCTCCAAGATAGACTTAAACATGCATATGAAGATACGACAGCTAAAGATACAGTAAATGCCATGAGACAGCTGTTGCCATTAATTGGACACCATAAGTGTAATATGTGCAGAGCTTGTGAAACTACATCAACTGTCAAAACATGTAGAATAAATGACGTTAATTTCACAATCAAATCATTTTCTAACTGTAACACAACAAACGTGGTATATTGTATACAATGCCCGTGCAAGCTGCACTATATTGGTAAAACAATACAACCAATCAAAAAACGCATCCTGCAACATCAGTCGCGTATAAGGTGTAAAAAAGATAATGCTCCCTTGGTTGACCACTTTCACCAACTAGGTCACAAAGAAACAGAGATGCTATGGTGGGTTCTTGACGTAATTAAACCCAATAAAAGACAAAACAATGTGGACAAAATCCTATCGATCAGGGAGGGTAAACTGATTTGTATTGCAGACACTGTTGACCATGGACTTAACTCAGGCACAGAGTGGCACGCTCTTGCCTGCCTACCCTGATTAACATTAATTACTGTTGGTTGATTCTGTTACTTTGTTATTTCACAAAACATTGATGCTCTACAAATACAGATTGTTTGTAGCCCAATGACGTATTCCAGTGCATACAAGATTGGTCCTGCCACTTGGATACTTTGAGATTATGTACTATGGTTTTTCATATTCAATGTATGAATACAGTCATCACTAAGAATAAGAACTTACATTAAGTTTATCTAAGTCAAGTTAACTTTGGTGTGACTACTTGTATCATGAAAATATTAAATTGACTATGCTTGTATGATCAATGAATGTCCTCAGATATTATTACATTGCTGTGCTGAGTTTGTTGGTTTGCTTTTGTAAAAAATATTCATTTTCATTTAATGATTGACAGCATGGTAATGATCTTTATTTGATTTTGCAAATTGTTAATGATACCATTATGAATTGTATATAGACCGGATATGTTCAGAAATTTTTGTAAATTTTTCACTTTACACACTAAGGTTAATGTAAGATCATGACGATAAAATTGTTTAAAATATAGTGCCCACAATAAGATGATAATATAACTTCAAAATGGCGCTCAGACTATTGAGATAGTCCTTTCTCATGCTCTAAACCACTATGTGAGTAAAAGATGGCGCTCAAAATAGCATTGGAATACTCTTCAAAGATGGTGCTTAAATCAATTACCGAGTCCTCTTTCGCGCTCCAAACTAGGCTACAAAGCCGATCCTGTTAGATATGCGACTTGACATGAATCGCCGTGCCGTGAATGCCAGTGTCGCTGTTAGCAAGACTAAATAGAGGTATGTATCGACAAGCCACATAAGAAATAACCAAGTTAAGTCTGTATAGATACATCCGTAGACAATTTTTGCACTTTTTTAATTATAGATTGCAACTAAACTACGCCTGTCTCGAGTACTGTCCGAACAGAGGTAGCAATTCATGCTTTAATCACCACGCCGTTAATGCCAGTGTCGCTGTTAGCAAGACTAAATAGAGGTATGTATCGGAAAGCCACATAAGAAATAACTCTGTCAAGTCTGTATAGATACATCCGTAGACAAGTTTTGCACTCTTTTATTATAGACTGCAACTAAACTGCGCTTGTCTCGAGCACGTTCCGAACAGAGGCAGCTATTCATGCTCGTGCCATCTATCCTTTTACAGTTTACTACACCACATGTGTTAGCACTGCTCGGCTTTAATAGAGGTATCTTTTCATTGTCACTCTATGACTAATCGAGACATTCAGATTTGGCTTTGGTACATTTTCTAAACTTTTTAATATGTCCATTATAGATCGCAATTACCTTGCGCTACTCCACCAGTTTGCACGATTAACGCTGCTCATTCTGCTTGATTTGAATTCATTGGCCAGACAGAATTTCACTTATCAGGTGATTTTTTTTGTACTTTAGTTACATTCAAAGTCCAATTACGCTAAATTGTTGGTCCTTCACGTTTTAAAAGATAGCTGTTGTTCAGTACAATAGTAGTCATATTGCTGGGCCCTGAGAACTTTTTTCACAACATGAATTAGCACATAAATATCCTTAACAAAGCTGATTGTCAGTTAGTATAGTAGATATTTACATCTAATTGTCTCCGATGTTTATGTTGTTTACATACGGATAGATGTGCCACACATGTCTGTAGCTATTTCAAAAGTCTCCGAATAACACAGCTTTAAGCTTTGTGTCTATGTTCTCTACATAGGGACAGACTTGTTACACATGTCTGTAGCTACCTCTAAAATCCTCCATTAATACAGCTGTAAGTGTGTATTATAAAGTTCAGACAATATCGAGTTATGTCAGACAAAACGAAAAATGACAAACACCACCAACACTGTTTTGTTTTTCCAATAATGAGTCATTGAAATGTGATATAAAAAATTTACTGTCTTAGATCATAAGATAACTAAGGTAGATCATATAAATGATATAAATGAAAGATGTCTAGAAGGCTACTTTTATGTATTCAACTACATGAAATATATGTTGAGTTATAAATGTGTCTACTAAACACGTATGTTTATTGGCTTACAACAAGCACGGGTGATATATATTGAATGTTTAATGATACGATTGGGTAACTGTAAATATTTTTTGTTTTTTGTCACACTAGGGTACTACAATTACAAATTACACTGTCCTGAAGATGGTCTCACAGATGAACACATAGAGACCGAAACGTCGACTATCGCCTTTTCCTAATATTAATTTATTTCTAATTTTTATAATAAGGAAAGGTGACTGCAGAGCCTGCAGTGATGTTTATTGATTCATTTTGAATATATTTTCCTGTGGGTCTGTTTGTATATTTGTATGAATTCCTGCCCTATTCTTTTTGATAAAATTGATATTTTTTCATATACACCCGTTTTTGATTGTTTCTCTTTGGTGCATTTTCAAAGATTTTCAAAGTAATATTGTGTTTCTTTCTATGCCTACACAACTTTAAGAAATTTTCAAATTAATTTTTGGATTGAATTTCCAACAAGGGACCATTGAATTGTCCTCATAACTGACCCTAAAAAGTCCAAATAATTATCAGAATAAATTCCCTTGAAGGCACCTTTACCTTTTCATCAAAAAGAAATGAGGCCTTCGTCCTATCTTGGAACTGCACTCTCTCAACGTCTTCCTCAAGAAGAAGTTCAAAATATTCACTCTATCTCAAGTCATATCTTCCCTGGACCCAGGAGACTGTATGGTAGCATTGGACCTGCAGGACACATATTATCATATTCTCGTCCTGCCTGGCCACAGATGTTAACTGTGGTTCATGGTGGGCCACAAGAACTTTCTGTGTGCTGTGCTCCCTTTTGGCTTCACCAGCACCTCTCTTCCATTGGAATTTTATGTTAGATTGTCACATGTTGTCGTTCCGGTCCTTTGTGAATTACTTAAAGACTTAATTCATCTTGGCAGGTTCCAGAGTCATGAACAGAGACCAATATTGTCATCTTCCTTAAGAAAGGGAAAGATCCCTCTCACTGTGGCTCATATTGGCCAATTTCGCTGATCAATGCTGATTTGATCAATGCTGATTCCCAGATTTATACTTGGATTTTAGCTAATAGACTTGCAACGGTCATCTCTGATTTAGTCGATGAGAATCAACATGGCTTTGTCCCAGGATGGGATACTACAGCTTATGTTAATACGGTTATCACTACTCTAGAGGCTGGTTGCGCTCTTGAAAATCCGGTCGGAGTAATAAGGTTAGACAATGAAAAAGTGTTCGGCCTGGTTTCTTGGCTTTTTCTCTGGGCCACTATGGTCGCTTCAGAGTTTGGATAGTGCTTCATTACTCTGGTTCAGCAGCGGTACAGGAATCTGGAGACTAGAGTTCTTTGTTAAGGTGCTTCAACTGACCAGATTTATATAAATCATGACACCCAACCGGGATGTCCACTTTCACCTTTGCTATTTGCGCTTTATATAGAACCCTGCATCCAAGCCCTCAAGCGCTCAAGGGGCATTGTTTGGTTGCAGATACATCAACTTGAGCTCTAAGTGCTTCCCTATGCGGACAATATTACTATCTTGACCTCTGTCCCTGAGGATTTGTTAGTTGCTATTGAAAGAATGGCAAATGAGTACGGGGCTCTGTCTGGGTATAAACTTAATCCTGATAAGACATTATTTTTAGCTAATACCACTCCTTCTGGGGATGATTTATTATTTATTTATTTATTATTTAAACTTATAGAGCGTGACAGCTACCCGTGAAGGTCTCCCGGCGCTAAGATACTGCAGCTAAAAAGATGGTTAACCAGATAATTATAAATCGAAAAACCAGGTCTTGACGGCTTTACGAAAACATATGATGCTGTCCTCGGACCGAATGGCCAGAGGAAGAGAATTCCACAGCTTGGGCCCCAAATAGGAAAAGGAGCGACCTCCCATTCTGGAGAGCTTGACCCTGGGGACAGAAAAGAGACATTGGGAGGAGGAACGAAGGGGCGGAAAGGAAAGTAAGGTTTTACTAGGGTCTGTAGGTAACTCGGAGCCACCTTGTGCCTGATCCTATGCATGTAAGTAAGGGCCTTGAACTTCACTCGGTTCTCGACCCTTAACCAGTGTAAATCCCGGAGGCGATTGGATATATGGTCAGTTTTGCGGCAACCGCTAAGAAGGCGCGCTGCGGCATTTTGGACTAGTTGCAGGCGACGGGTGACAGCCTTGGCCGCCCCCAGGTAGAGCACGTTGCCGTAGTCCAACCTGGAGGTGACCAAGGCGCCCACCACCGTCCTTCTTGTGTCAACAGGCAGCATCCACAAGATCTTGCGGAGCCACCGTATAATGGTGAAACATATAGCAGATACTTTGCTAACTTGACATTGCATTGTCAGGCCTTTATCCATGACGACGCCCAAATTCCGTACGTGCTCCACCGGTACAGGGAGGGGACCCAGATTTGCAGGCCAATGTCTGGAGGTCCACAGGTTAGGCTTCTGTCCTAGGACAAGAACCTCCGTCTTCTCGCCATTCAGCTTGAGGAGGTTACAATTCATCCATTTTGCTATTTCTCCAAGACCAAACTGAAGGCGGGAGGAGGAGGCCTCGCCACTGTTCGTGAGCGAGAAGACAACCTGGGAGTCGTCGGCATATGTGAATAGCGTAAGGCCAACATCATCAGCTATGTGGGCCAACGGGGAAACATAAAGATTGAAAAGTAGGGGACTAAGGATGGAACCCTGAGGAACACCATGGGGCTGTGAATAAGTATTTGAAGTAGCAGACTGGGAGAAAATTTGAAAGGTACTTTGGGAAAGAAAGGAGACCAGCCAGTCCAGAGCTAGTCCTTCCACGCCCATGGTGGCTAAGGCGTCAAGAAGGATTTTGTGGGAAATGGTATCAAACGCCGCGCTGAGATCAAGTAGTATCAGCGCGGCCGTTTCACCATTGTCGATCAGGGACCGTAGATTTTCAGTAACACCTAAAAGGGTGGTCTCTGTCGAGAAGCCCGGCCGGAAACCTGACTGTGAAGGATGAAGTAAATTGTTAGAGTTCACGTGCTGGGTAAGGTGGAGGAGGATATGACGCTCCAGGATCTTGGAGAAGGCCGGTAACAATGATATTGGGCGATAATTGGCAAGAAGTTCGGGATCGGCTGTTGGCTTTTTTAAAAGTGGCGTGACCATGGCGTGTTTCCAGAAGGCAGGGACCGCGGCAGTCTTTAGTGAAAGGTTCAGAACAGTGCAGATGTTGACCAAATGCCGGGGGTCATGATAGACTGGTCAAATCAGCAGCTTATTTTGGAGTATGTCTCCTTGAAAGTGGAGGATTTAATTGCGCTCAATCATGGCGCATTAGCTGGCAGAACTCAGGCAATATCCTGTAAATGGCATTGATTAGATATCAATCTAATTGGTTGATACAACTTTAATTAAAATGATTATTCTTACCAGCTACTTACACCTTTTTCAGTGTATTCCCTTGCATTTTGTGGGCAACCAGGGCAAACATACAGATGTTGCAGTGACCATGCATGGCAGGTGGACTTTCGCTACCAGTTCTGTGGGTCTACTTTTTAGCACCATTTATGTCCGACTCTGCAAAGTATTGGGGTGTGAAGCTTGGGGTCTAGGAGGGCTGTTCCCAGAATACCTCCGGTTGGGTACTGATATTTCCCCAAATTCTGGCATTATCGATACTGTCTATTTTAAGCGGACTCGATTTAAGACACTTAGGGGCCTATTAGGATGGCGGACGGAAACGGGTTCCGTCCACGGCAAAAATACTCCCGACCGCTCCGCGGATAAACCGCCGGTGCGATTAGGATAATAATGTGAAGAAACTCCGACCGCGGTGGACGGATCACAGCAAACACCGTCCGCGGCGGACGGAGCAGACCAAAGACCGCCGCAAGCGGACGGCACTAAAGAAACACCCTCCGCCACGGACGAACATGACCGCGGGAACAGGCACAGCCGCCGCAATACCTGCGGAGGCTCCGGCCTCGCGATTAGGATAACGTCGCCAGTCCAGCGGAACTCACATCCTTCCTCGACCGCAGCGGAAACAATGCATTGACAAATGGAGCATGACTGCGGAAGGACCACACAAACATAATCCCTTCCGTCAAACCGATTACAAAATGGCTGACGGAAGTAAATACAAAACACACCAAACAGGACACCCACCCACCTGAAACACCCACCCACAGCAACTACACGCCACAATGACACCCCCCAAGCACCGAAAAATGCACCCAAGTCAACACACCCACAGAACACCTGACTGGCAACAACCATTGAGACACCACCAGCACACAGAGTATAAAATGGATCCCTCCCACAACCACAATCCTTTGCATCACAGCATAGCTGCAAGCAAGAGGCTGAATACGACGAACAGCAGACACACAAAAACACACATACAACCTGCACACAAACACACCCACCACACAAACACCCATCACACCATCCCTACACACCACACACCTGCACATCCCACCCCACCCCACCAACACCTTGCACATCACACACCATGGCACCAAAGAAAAATCCCAAGTTCACAGACAGTGAGTAGAAGGTCATGGTGGATGAAATCATCCGTGTCGAACCACAGCTCTTCGGCACCCTGGTCCAGCATGTGGGACAGGATAGTGACCAGAGTGAATGCGTCAGGGACCGTGCCACGCACCAAACACGAGATCCAGAGGCGGTGGCACGACCTCAAGACAAGGGTGAAAGGCATCAGGGCAAAGAACCACCTGTGGGCACACCACACTGGCGGCGGCACTCCCACGGAGCCCATACCATATGCAGAATTGGAGGAGAAGGTGCTGGGCATACTGCACACTGAGAGCCTGGAAGGAATCGAGGAGGGACTAGAGGCTGGTAAGTACAAATCAATCACCACTATCACACTGACATGGTCTGCCTTGCACAACTGACAACACACATCTCCCAGGCTCCAATCCATGCATGTGGGCCACATAGTCACCCAAATGTGAAGTTCTGGCCTCAAATGCACCCACCATGACCAAACACAAATAATGCCTCCTACGTTTCCAGCCTTGCATGTTGTCAAAGCAGCCAGCACTACAACTCCCAACAGGCCCCCATGTCCACAGGGAGGGTGGTGGTGGGTGGGGTGTGTGTTAGACCAGCACTACAACTCCCAACATGCCCCCATGTCCATAGGGAGGGTGGTGAGGTGTGTGTGAGAGGTGGGTGGGGTGTGTGTAAGACCAGCACTACAACTACCAACAGGTCCCCATGTCCATAGGGAGGGTAGTGGTGGGTGGGGGGTGAGAGACCAGCACTACAACTCCCAACAGGCCCCCATGTCCACAGGGAGGGTGGTTGTGGGTGGGGGGGAGAGACCGGCACTACAACTCCCAACAGGCCCCCATGTCCACAGGGAGGGTGGTGGCGGGTGGGGGGAGAGAGACCGGCACTACAACTCCCAACAGGCCCCCATGCCCACAGGGAGGGTGGTGTTGGGTGGGGGAGAGACCGGCACTACAACTCCCAACAGGCCCCCATGTCCACAGGGAGGGTGGTGGTGGGTGGGGTGTGTGTTAGACCAGCACTACAACTCCCAACAGGCCCCCTTGTCCACAGGGAGGGTGGTGGTGGGTGGGGTGGGTGTAAGACCAGCACTACAACTCCCAACAGGCCCCCATATCCACAGGGAGGGTGGTGGGGGATGGGGGGGTGAGAGGTTAGTGAATTGAAATGTTGGTACCAAAAACATGTCATGTCCACAGCATTGATCATGAAAATCGTTTCCCTCAGGTGATCACAACTTGACCGGCGAAAGCAGCAACCGCCAATACCAGTTGCCCCCCTCACAGCACGGACTCTCTGGGGACGATCCCATTGCCAGCTCGGGTGCAGAGGACGATGCGGGCCCAAGCAGACTCCCAGGGCCATCAGGCTCCCAGGACATCCCTGCGTCCACCACCTTGGCCTGTGGCACTACAACAACACCTGCCATTGTGAGCTGTGCATCCACCACCACCACCACCTCCACCACCACCACCGCCACCATCACCACTCCTTCCTGTGCCACCCTGCCTGACCCATCGCCGGATGATGGGCCATCGACATCTCAGGCAAGCAGGGAGAGTGGACGTGAGAGGACACATGTGAGGGCACAGCTCACAACCATGAGTGCAGTTGTCTGGCGAGGTAGGGAAGGACACCCACCCCATCCTGGTGCCGAAACCCTGGAAGCCATCGCCAGAGTCCATGCCTCATATGAGCGGTCGCAGGCACAATCCGATCGGGCCCACCAAGACTCACAAGAGAGCAGTCATCTGTTGCGGTCCAGTGATACACGCATAGGCCAAATTGTGGACCTCATGGGCCAGCAAACTGCTCTGTGGAGGGACTGGCTATCCCGCGCCACACCACCACCCCCTCACCCAAGTGCCCAGTGGGACAGGTCACCAACACCAGCGCCACCCACACCTGAGCCCACGGACAGGGAGGTTGCCCCTGACCAACCTGCCCCCAAAGCTGTCTCCGCTCTGGCACCAAGACGGAGGGGCCGTCCGAGGCTGGATCCCGGTGACAGCAGTGGAAATGCCCCATCTACCCGCTCTAAGAGGGGCCGCCAATGACTTCACCCTTGCTTGAGCCTGCCATTCACCCTGCAAACTATCCTGTCCCACAATGCCAAGCATTGCCACACGTTTGTTGGTGTTTTCATCTGCCATGACCTTCAACTCTCATTCCCCCCCAACACTTCTTTGTAAATATGCACCAACATCAATCCTCAAACTGTTAATAAACATCACTTAAACACTCAATGATGTGTGTCCTCCATGTTTTAATCACATGAATTTTATGTTACCAGGTGCAGGGATCAATATTGTTGAGAATTATGCCTCTGTGGGAGTGATCTAGGGATAATGAGAGAACAACAAACACAGGTCAGGAAAGTGATTCACACCCATCACAACACACTGTACTGCAACATCCCACAAACCACACTCATCACCAATTAAGTGGATCACAGGACACACATCAGGGAGCATTGCATGTACACCATCTACCACACACATTTTTAAACAGAACATACCAGAACAGGCAGCATAGACACACCACATCCACACTCCACCACCACACATACATCACGCATTGTCTAACTGTTAGAAAGGCGTCCCGGGGGGAGGCAGAAGATGTCTGACTGAACACCCCTAGGTCCACCTCTCCGTCGAGAAGTAGCCGAGCGTTTACTGAGAGGCCACCTGAATGAGGGTCCTCTCCTAGGATCGTACAGCAGAGTAATCACAACACTACAGATGGACACCACACAAGAGGTCAAGTTCTTAAGCTTTTATAGCTAGTAAAAGGTTGCGGGTTTTTGGGAGTATGTACAAGCAGATCGAGGGATCTGTAAAGTCTCGTAAAGGGGGGTAAGGTAGCGGGACAGTCTTACTCTGGGCGGAGGACGGGATACCCTACGCACAGCTCTCAATCCTCGAGCCGGGGGGTTCCGAGAGGTCGAGCCGCGGCCGCGCCAGCAGGCTTGCAGGATGGTTCAGCGAGGTAGGCCGCGGCAGCGCCAGCAGGTTCTCAGATGTTTCAGCAAGATAGGCCGCAGCAGCGCCAGCAGGCTCTCAGATGATTCAGCAAGGTAGGCCGCGGCAGCGCCAGCAGGCTCTCAGAAGGTTCAGCAAGATAGGCCGCGGCAGCACCAGCAGGCTCTCGGAAGGTTCAGCAAGGTAGGCCGCGGCAGCGCCAGCAGGCTCTCAAAAGGTTCAGCAAGGTAGGCCGCGGCAGCGCCAGCAGGCTCTCGGATGTTTCAGCAAGGTAGGCCGCGGCAGCGCCAGCAGGCTCTCAAAAGGTTCCGCAAGGTAGGCCGCGGCAGCGCCAGCAGGCTCTCGGATGTTTCAGCAAGGTAGGCCGCGGCAGCGCCAGCAGGCTCTCGGAAGGCTCAGCAAGGTGTGCCGCGGCAGCGCCAGCAGGCTCTCAGAGGTTTCAGCAAGGTAGGCCGCGGCAGCGCCAGCAGGCTCTCGGAAGGTCGTCGGGTTACGGGGAGGATGAGTTCGTCTAGTGTCGGCCATGACAGCGTCAGCAGGGCTTCCAGTCCAGGAAGGATACAACTGCAGTCCTAATCCAGGGCTGACCCAGATATAGGTCTGGAGGTCTTTGAAGTCCGGACCCTCGCGCCTGGGGGTCAGAGGGGCCGGGATGATGGTGTCCAGACACCCAGCAGGGGGGTGGAGCCAGCGCCCAGGGAGGCCAGAGGGCGATTGATACCAGGCGTCCGGGGACGGCTGGAGGCCCATCGAAACTCCCCTTCCTCCGGGATCTGTCGAGTGGCCACTCGACCACCTGGGTGGATCTTGGTGCCTCGATGTCGGGGCTTCGCTGGGGCCTGGGCTGGGGCCGAGGCCACGTGGTTGTGACGTGGCGGGTCCAAGATGGAGTCGGGCACGGCCTCGTGCTGAGGTCGTGATGGGCCTACGCTGGGGTCAGGCCTGCGCTGGTGGACCGGGATGGTAGCCGGCCCTGTGGTGTTGGGGCGTGCAGGATCGGGCCGAAGGGGCCGCCCGAGGTCTGGTGGAGGGCGGATATCGTCCTGGGCCCGCCATGCGGGAGGGGTAGGACCACGCCATGAGGCCCGGTCCAACACTAACTGCACAAGAGGTAGTTACTCACATTCAAGGGAAATAGCGATCAATGAGCTGACGCCTCTGGTCCACACCTTCTTCCTCACCACTATCCTCATCAGTTGACATGGGTGGGATGGGAGGCCGAGCAACCTGTTGGTCTTCCGGGTCCATGATCAGTTCAATGTTATTGCGCAAGGCCAGGTTGTGGAGCATGCAGCAGGCAATCACGATTTTGCATACTTTGCCTGGTGAGTATGGTAGGGCCCCTCCGGTTTTATCCAGGCAGCGAAACCTAGACTTCAGCAGTCCAAAAGTACGTTCCACCACTCAACGTGTCCTCCCATGGGCATCATTATAACGCATTTCACCAGGTGTAGTAGGATTACGTATGGGACTCAGCAGCCACGGTCTGTTTGGGTACACAGAGTCGCCTATGTGGGGGGATGACAGACACAAATATCATTACCAGGATTGGTGGGTACACCATGCCACACATACAACACAACTGTCCTCACAGCATACTCACCTGCAAGCCATGCACGTTCAGGACGCAGATTAGCCATCAGTTGGGGGACAATGCTGCTCCGCAGGATGTGGGAGTCATGGGCGGACCCTGAAAATCTGGCACACACATGGGAGATGATGTTGTCAGCCAGGCACACCACCTGCACGTTGATAGAATGGTAGTGCTTTTGATTGCGATATACAGGCTCACGTGCCTGGGGTGGAATGAGACCGATATGAGTGCCATCAATGGAACCCACTACGTGTGGTATCTGTGCCAGGGCATAGAAGTCCCCTTTGACTGCTGCCAACTCTGCCAGCCGTGGAAAATGGATGTACTCATCCTTGTAAAGCATCATGGCATTCAGAACATCCCGCAGTACCATGCTGAAGATGGATTGGGACATCCCCCGGCATGTCCAACTGTGTACTGGAAGGTGCCAGTTGCAAAGATGTGAAGTGCCGCCATCACCTTTGCTGTGGGTGTAATGGCTCCAGGATATGTTCTGCGTGGCTGCAGATGAGGTGACAATTGGGCTACAAGCTCCAGCAATCTACGTCGATCAAGCCGGAATTTGCGGATCACCTCCTCGTCCACTATGTCCTCCAGCACAGTGTATGGTCGATGCACATTTGGAGCCCTCCTGTGTGGGAGTAGATGGGAGCAGATGTCAATTGTCCAACAACGCATAGCTGTTCCACACTATCACATGATGACCAACACAATACAAATAAGACATGTTGCCGACAATGATTATATGTGTGACGAGACCAATATTTCATGCAATACAGATAACTACAAAAACTATGTTCAGCCACAAACAGCATCATGTGTGCAAACATGTCCAATGTAACGTGCACACATGTCTAAAGAACTGCCAACAACACATGACTGAGGACCCAAATGTGGACAAGCGTCACCACAGACACACATGCACGTGCACACACAATACGAACATGGAACACACCCTCCTTGTCTTCATGCACCAATGACCCCACCTACAATGCCGGGCATCCTCACATGACATGCATGGGCACACAACAGGCAACACACATACGCATACACAGAATGCATGTATACCCCCATCATTGTTACTTTCACACACAAACCACACACTCACAACAGCTTCTGAATGTGCTTAGACACCCTTGATGTACTGTGTAGATGTGTATAAATTTAAACGTGTGCACTTAAAACCAAGACGTCAACACGTCGCCATGCACATGTGTTGCAACTTGGGTGCACATCAATAGCCATAGGCAACCACTGGCAAGGTCAATAGTATGACTACACATGAAAAACTGTGGATATGAAATACACACGTGGCCACGGGCCATTGAATTTACATCATAATGGTTGCAGCATTCTGTACATGTCCTAACACACATGTACAACTATCACCATGACGTGTGTGCGGAGACATGCAGTGTGTGTACATATGCCATGTGTGGACGCCTTCCACCTACACAGAAGATGATCGTTGTTCATGATATTGTACATGACATATGCTGTATGGACAAGTACCATCATGGTCACACCCCTCATAACGCACATGCGGACTACCGCGATGGTGCATCATTTGAAAATGAAGACTCAGTGGCGTCGCTATGGCGGTGCACGCATTCCGCGTGGGCGGTGCAGGCTACTACATACTTTTGAATATGCAATCCAAAATCGCAGTTGATACCCCCCTTACAGTCACATTGCAGCACCCACCGCAGACCGCCGGTCCTGGCCAGTCACCCACCACTGGTCCAGGCCGGTCACCCACCGCCAGTCAAATTCAAGTTCAAGTTCAAGAATTTATATAGCGCACTACTCACCCATGGGGTCTCAAGGCGCTTGGGGAGGGGGATCATTATTGATCAAATATCCAGGTTTTAAGTTCTTTTCTGAAGGAGATGTGGTTCTGTGTAAGGCGGAGGTGAGTGGGGAGAGAGTTCCAGGTCTTGGCTGCCAAGTAGGAGAAGGATCTACCTCCCATGGTGGATCTTTGGATACGCCGAACTGCGGCGAGGCCTTGACTGGAGGATCTTAGTTGGCGGGTGGGTGTGTAGAAGGATAGTCGAGTGTTGAGGCAGTCGGGCCCTAGTTTGTAGAGGGCCTTGTGTGCGTGGGTGAGGAGACGGAATGTTATTCTTTTGTTGACGGGAAGCCAGTGGAGGTCTTTCAGGTGGCTGGTAATGTGATCTTGGCGAGGGATGTCCAAAATGAGTCTCGCTGATGCGTTTTGGATGCGTTGGAGTTTTTTCTCTAATTTGGCTGTCATTCCGGCGTAGAGGGTGTTTCCGTAGTCTAGTCGACTCGTAACCAGTGCATGGGTGACGGTCTTTCTTGTCTCGGTGGGGATACAGTGGAAGATTTTTTTGAGCATACGGAGTACGTTGAAACAGGAGGATGAGAAGGCGTTGACTTGTTTGGTCATCGAGAGTGAGGAGTCCAGGATAAAGCCAAGGTTGCGTGCGTGGTCTGTGGGTATGGGTGCTGAGCCCAGATCCGAGGGCCACCATGAGTCGTCCCAGGCGGAGGGGGATGATCCTAGGATGAGCACTTCTGTTTTGTCTGAGTTAAGTTTTAGGCGGCTGTGTTTCATCCATACGGCTACTTCTTTCATGCCTTCGTGGAGGTTGGTTTTGGCGGTCTTGGGGTCTTTGGTGAGGGAAAGGATCAGCTGGGTGTCGTCAGCGTAGGAGATGATGTTAAGGTTGTGTTGACGGGCGATGGAGGCGAGTGGACTCATGTAAACGTTGGAGGGTGGGACTGAGTGATGATCCTTGTGGTACACCGCAGATGACTTCGGTGGCCTCTGATTTGAAAGGGGGAAGTTGGACTTTCTGAGTTCTCCCAGCTAGGAACGAGATGATCCAGTTCAAGGCTTTTCCTTTTATGCCGATGTTGCTGAGGCGTTGTATGAGGGTATTGTGACAGACAGTGTCGAAGGCGGCGGAGAGGTCGAGTAGAATGAGGGCCACTGTTTCTCCGTTGTCCAGTAGTGTTCGGATGTCGTCTGTTGCTGCGATGAGGGCGGTCTCGGTGCTGTGTTTGGCTCGAAATCCGGACTGTGAGGGATCGAGGGAATTGTTGGATTCGAGGAAGGCGGCGAGTTGGCTATTAACGGCTTTCTCGATGACTTTGGCCTGGAATGGGAGGAGGGATATGGGGCGGTAGTTTTTAAGTTCAGAGGGGTCTGCTGTAGGTTTCTTCAGGAGGGCGCTGACTTCGGCATGTTTCCAGCTTTCTGGGAAGGTAGCAGAGTTGAAGGAGCAGTTGATGACATCACGGAGATGGGGTGCGATGATGGAGTCTGCTTTGTTGAAGATGTGGTGGGGACAGGGGTCGGTTGGCGAGCCAGAGTGGATGGAATTCATAAGGCGGATAGTGTCTTCAGTGTTGATTGGGTTCCAGTCGCTGAGGTTGTTAGAGGGCGGTTTAGGTTCAGAGGGGGGTGGAGAGGATTGTTCGTTGGAACTGTTTTCGAAGCTGTTATGTATGTCGGCGATTTTGTTGTAGAAGAAGGAGGATAACGAGTCGCAGAGGTCTTGGGAGGGAGTGATGTCGTTTGAGGCTGTGGTGGGGTTGGTGAATTCTTTGACGATGTTGAATAGTTCCTTGCTGTTATGTGCGTTGTTGTCGAGTCGATTCTTGAATGCTGATTTCTTGGTGGATCGAATCAGCTGGTGGTGTTTGCGGGTGGCTGTCTTGAAGGTGGTCATGTTGTCAGTGGTTGGGTTTTTTCTCCAAGTTTTCTCGAGAGTACGGCATAGCATCTTGGATTTCTTAAGGTCATCGTTGAACCAGGGGGCCTTTTTGCTGTCTTGTTTGGTGTGAATGTTTTTCAGGGGTTCTAATTCGTCAGCGCTGTGGGTGATCCATTGTTTGAATTTGATGGCAGCTTCGTTTGGGTTCGATGAGGGGACGGGTGGGTTTTGGTTGAGCGATGAGAGTAGTTGGTCGGTGGTGATTTTGTTCCATTTTCTTCGGGGAATAGGTTGAGGGGGGTTGTGGGTCGAGGTGGTTTTGTAGCTGAAGTGAACGCAGCTGTGGTCCGTCCAATGGAGAGCTGTGGTGCGGTCGAAGGAGATGCGTTTGCTCGAGGTGAAGATTGGGTCGAGCGTGTGTCCGGCTACATGGGTGGGGGTGTCAACAAGTTGTTTGCGGCCGAGATTGGCCAGGTTGTCAAGAAGGGTGGTGGTGTTGTTGTCGTTTGTCTTTTCTAGGTGGAAGTTGAGGTCTCCTAGTAGAATGTAGTTCTCGGAGGCGAGGGCATGTGGACGGGTTCCTGGAGGTCTGTAGATGAGGGAGCCTCTGAGTGTGGTCCTAGGGTCGGTGTTGATTTGGAAGTGAAGGTGTTCGGCGTTTGCAAGGTTATCATCAGAGCTGGTCGTGACTTTGATGGAGTTCTTATGGACGATGCGATTCCTCCTCCTGTTTGTACGGTGCGGTCTTTTCGGATGATCTTGTAATTGTTCGGGATGGCTATGGCGATGTCGGGTGTTGATGATGCGTTCATCCATGTTTCAGCAAGGAAGGCGACGTCCGGAGATGTAGTGTCGAGTAGATCCCAGAGTTCGGTGGCGTGTCTGTGGATCGAGCGGGTGTTAAGCAGGATGCACTTCAGGTGGTTAGAGTCGGAGTTGTGTTTGGGGTTGGTGGATGTGGTATGGGTCTTGATGCTGGTAAATTTGCAGGAGAGGCAGGCGAAGGGACCGTGGGTACGTCCTGGGACAGCTTCGTAGCATTGAGATGTGCGTCCGGAGTTAAGGGCTAGGAGGGTGTCGGCGTCATACGTTAAGCGGGATGAGTGAGGCTTGCGGGGGCCAGGGGGTCTGGCGCTGGGCGCGGTCCAGGCGCGGACGGGCGTAGACGGGCTTACCTTTGGCGCACCTTCGGCACGCATGGGGCGCGACCGCTGCGCGTGAACGCTGCGCGAAAAGACATCTGTCATATATAGATAGTGGAGGGGGAGGGGCAAGGGCGGAGCAGCTGGGAGGCGGGAGGCGGGGTGGAGATCCGGGGAGGGAAGGCTAAACAACAACAAGGTAAATAAGATGGCGGTCGGCCAAATTCAATGCAGGGTTGGGGCACAAAGTATGTATAAAACGCTAAGATACTTGGGCACAATGAATCAAAAAGTGAAATGCAGGCACCTCAAACAAAGCAGAGCGTTACAGCGCGCTATGGAGGGCTAGCGCTATGATACTATGCTAATTAGCGCAATTGGGACTAGCGCTACGCTGCTATGACAATCTGCACAAATAGTAAGGTAATGGAGCGCTATGTAAATAGTTTTACAAATCAGGCGCAGCTGAATGCGGGTCACGATACCACAGTGAAGGTCGGGGAAGCAGCATGAAGAGGAGCGACCGCTTCTGACGAGTCAGGACGGTCACAGAGGTCTCGTGGAGGGATCGAGCCTGACGATCTGTGGGAGGGCGGAGCAGCTGGGAGGCGGGAGGCGGGGTGGAGATCCGGGGAGGGAAGGCTAAACAACAACAAGGTAAATAAGATGGCGGTCGGCCAAATTCAATGCAGGGTTGGGGCACAAAGTATGTATAAAACGCTAAGATACTTGGGCACAATGAATCAAAAAGTGAAATGCAGGCACCTTAAACAAAGCAGAGCATTACAGCGCGCTATGGAGGGCTAGCGCTATGTTAATATGCTAATTAGCGCAATTGGGACTAGCGCTACGCTGGTATGACAATCTGCACAAATAGTAAGGTAATGGAGCGCTATGTAAATAGTTTTACAAATCAGGCGCAGCTGAATGCGGGTCACGATACCACAGTGAAGGTCGGGGAAGCAGCGTGAAGAGGAGCGACCGCTTCTGACGAGTCAGGACGGTCACGCCAGGCCGATCACCCACCGCCGGTCCAGGCAAGTCACCCACTGCCGGGTGGTGGCCGGTCACCCACCGCCGGTCCAGGCCGATCACCCACTGCCGGTCCAGGCCAGTCACCCACCGCCGGGTGGTGGCCGGTCATCCACCGCCGGGTGTTGGCCGGTCACACACCGCCGGGTGTTGGCCGGTCACATACCAACGGGTGCTGGTGGTGGGTGACCGACCACCACCCGGCAGTGGGTGACTAGCCTGGACCGGCAGTGGGTGATCTGCCTGGACCGGCGTTGGCGTGGGCACATCCCAGGAGCAGGGACACTCCCAAGGACAAAGACACTACAAAGGAAAGGGCACCTCCCCAGAGCAGGGACACTCCCAGGGACAAGGACGCTTCAAAGGAAAGGGCACCTCCCATGAGCAGGGACACTCCCAAGGACAAGGACACTACACAGGAAAGGGCACATCCCAGGAGCAGGGACACTCCCAAGGACAAGGACACTACAAAGGAAAGGGCACCTCCCAAGAGCAGGGACAGTCCCAAGGACAAGGACACTACAAAGGAAAGGGCACCTCCCAAGAGCAGGGACACTCCCAAGGACAAGGTCGCATCAAAGGAGAGGGACACTACAATGGACAAGTCTGCACCCAGGGACAGGGCACCACACAGGGATCAGGGACATTCCAGAGACAGGACACCTCCTACGGCCAAGGCACATCCCAGGTCCATGGGTTCTCCCATAGACACGAGCTCCATCAAGGACAGGCATACATCACCCCTGGCTGCACTGAGGCTGATGTTGTTGAAGGAACATAAAACACATGTGTCATCGGTGGAGTCCCCCATACCTCTACTACCATCCACGCCCCTCAGAAGCAGAGGAAGGAGTACACTGTTGTTGCATTCCCCATTACACATGATGCAGAGGGAAGAAGGCAGGCCCACAGCAAACGACAGGCAGGGTTCAGCACGTCCCCAGAGAGCAGACCACCACTAGCACATGATCCACCTTTGATGTCTGATGATGCCACTACACTTACTACAAGTAGCGCTCTCAGTCCCTTGTCTCAGATCTGAACATTGCATGCTACTTGGGGATCTCAATGTCCATATGGATAATACATTGGACCCCGCTGCAATGAAACTTAGTGACATTACAGCTACATTAAGACTGTCTCCATTTTTGCAGACACCGACGCACAATAAAGGCCATATTTTAGACCAGATTTTTTCAACAAAATCTATTACGATAACGGCTATAGAACCAGTACTATGGTCTGATAATTTTTTGATCTCTTTTTCCGTACCTGCCATTGCTCTGACTCGGGTGAGAGAATCAATTGAGACCACGCGAACCTCACGCCCTTTCCATCTGCTTTCGGTGGATATGTTATCTGAGGCCCTTACCACCTGTCCATGTCCTCTTTTGGGCAACTTGGAAGATAACCTTAGCCTCTTTCACGATTGGCTGGTAGCCAGACTCGAGACCTTAATCCCCGAAAAAAAGCTTAAATCAGGTGAACGTAGAGCGTCGGCCCCATGGTTCACCCCCCAATTAAGAGAGCAGCGGCAGGGTTGTAAAAGGGCTGAGAGAGTCTGGAGACTGGCCTATGACCCGACCGAGAAATTGAAGCTTCGAGCAATAACTAAAGCCTATCACCAGTCAATCTGGAGTGAAAAAAGGCTTATTTCGAGCGTCGCATCGATGAGGCTGAAAATGGATGCAAAGAAATTTTTAAAGTTGTTCTGGATTTCACCTCTCCAGCCACTTGTACACCAGCTCATACTCATTCAGAAGTATGGATAAAACAGCTTGCAAATTTTTTTGTAAATAAAATCACTACCATTCAAGCCTCTCTTTTCCCCTCTAGCTCTCGGTCGGCTGTGGATCCTTCATCCCCCTCCCCTTTCAGGGAGGATCCAGGCCCTTCTCTTTTACAATTTCCACATCTATGCCTTGACACATCCTTAGAGCTTTTGTCAGGCTTGAAATCAGGCTCTCCACTTGACCCGTGCCCGGCTAAACATCTGGGGAAGGTGGCACCTGCCTTAAATGCCTTGCTGAACCCTCTTCTAAACTCTTCATTGTCAACTGGAGTGGTCCCGCTGGCATGGAAACATGCTTTGATCCTGCCATTGATCAAAAAGCCCACCTTGGACCCCCTCATACATGCCAACTATAGGCCTATTTCCCTTCTCCCTGCTCTGGCGAAAGTGGCCGAGAGATTTGCACATCGGACGATTTCCAATTTCATCGAAGGAAACGACTTGTTGCATGATACGCAATCTGGGTTCCGTGCAAATTTTAGCACGGAGTCGGCTCTTCTCGAGGTCACTGATGCCATCAGGGAAAGTCTCGATTCTGGGGGAAGGACCATGTTGGTTATGTTGGATTTGTCGGCGGCTTTCGACACCGTTCCTCATGATCGCCTCCTCATAAGACTCTGGGAGAGCGGCATTCGGGGAACGGTGTGGAAATGGCTTAAATCCTTTCTGGCCGACCGCCGGCAAACGATCTGGGCGCCACCATTCTCCGCTGATATGGCTCCGCTAGAGGTAGGGGTTCCGCAAGGCTCCATTCTTAGCCCCATGCTATTTAACATCTTTATGGCACCTCTGGCGGTAGTCGCGGAATCCTTTGGCGCCCAGATCGTATCTTACGCCGATGACACCCAGCTCCTATTCACTTGTGATAGGGGTGGGGCATTCAACGGCGTAAAGATCAGGGACTGCCTTAGCGCGGTGTTTGAGTGGTTCAGGTGTAATGGATTAAAGTGCAACTCCAATAAGTCGGAGCTGCTCTTTTTTGGATGCACCTGTGAACCAGATTGGAAGGCTTGGTGGCCACAAGATCTGTTCCCTCCTGACAATGTGTCTCTCAAGGCAAAAAATTTGGGAGTGATTGTGGACAGTGAACTGTCCTTTGGGCCACATATCTCGTGTCTCTCAGGCAAATGCTTTGGCATTTTGCGAATGCTGAGGAAGTTTCTTCCTCTAGTGTCTCTCCAGCATAGGAAGATTATTATCCAGGCCTTGATCGGATCTCGACTGGACTACGCAAACGTTCTTTTTTTGGGTTTACCAAAATATCTTTTGAACCGCTTGCAAGTAGTCCAGAATTCAGCAGCCCGTGCTATCTACGGACTTCCGAGAAGAGCAGGAGCTACGGCTTTACTGAATTCTTTACACTGGCTACCGATCGCCAAAAGAATTCTTTTTAAGTGTCTGACTTTTGCTTTTAAAGCTCTACAAGGATCTGGCCCTAAGTACATAAGGAAACGCCTCTCCCGATATGTACCTAGTCGATCTCTGAGATCATCCTGTCTATCTAAAATGACAGTCCCGGTGATCAGGCGTGCAAGGATTGGTGGTCGATCCTTTCGCTATCTAGCCCCGAAGGAGTGGAATGAACTACCACTCTCTCTCAGACAGGCTCCCAATCTCCTTACTTTTAGAAGAGAGCTAAAAACTTGGCTTTTTACTAAATAAACGTGATCCTTCTCTTGTGTCTGCTTTTAAGTTGTTGTGTTGTTGTTTACTAGCTGCCCTTTCTTCACCAAAGCGCCGGGATGCTCCTCGGAGTAGCCGAGCGCTATAGAAGAAATAAATTAACATAACATAACATAACTTACCAGTCCAGTCATGTCCGGGGTGCCCCTACATTTCACAAAGAAACGGAGACACACACCAGTGAGACCTGACCATCCCAATGTCGCTCCAGTACAGCTGTCCCCAGCTCCCAGAGCCACCCTGCCTCCTGGCCCATACAGCCCTGTGGCTCATCATTTCAGTGGTCCTAGTGGCTCAGCTGCAGTTCACTCTCATGTGTCAGATAGTGGCACTGAGTCTATTGTTCGCTGTCATGCATCATGTAGTAGCACTGTGTCAGTTGTGCCCTCTCCTGTTTCAGGTACTGGCAATGTGTGTTTCCGCCACTCTCATGTGTCAGATGCAGGCATGGTATTTGTTGGTCACTGTACAGGGACATGTCCTGGCAGTGTGTCTGGGTCAATGGCTCATGTGTCAGTCTGTAGATCTGTGGCTGTGTCTCACACTCCTGGTTCTGGTGCTGGCGGTGTGTCTGGGTCTATGGCTCATGTGTCAGTCACTACATCTGTGGCTGTGTCTCACACTCCTGTTTCTGGTGCTGGCAGTGTGTCTGGGTCTATGGCTCATGTGTCAGTCAGTAGATCTGTGGCTGTGTCTCACACTCCTGGTTCTGGTGCTGGCAGTGTGTCTGGGTCTATGGCTCATGTGTCAGTCAGTAGATCTGTGGCTGTGTCGCACACTCCTGGTTCTGGTGCTGGCAGTGTGTCTGGGTCTATGGCTCATGTGTCAGTCAGTAGATCTGTGGCTGTGTCGCACACTCCTGGTTCTGGTGCTGGCAGTGTGTCTGGGTCTATGGCTCATGTGTCAGTCAGTAGATCTGTGGCTGTGTCTCACACTCCTGTTTCTGGTGCTGGAAGTGTGTCCGAGGCGAGTAGTTCAAGCAGTCCACCAGATTCTGTGCTGTGAGGTTTAGTTACCATCACTCACAAGTCATTTTACTTTTTGTGTAGATTGACGAATGTAACCACCCTTGCATTATTAATGTCCTTGGAACGGGTCGCTTGACCCACGTACTTGTGCTGCCAGTGATATACCTGTTCTGTGCAATGGACTGTTGATGCACTTAGCCCCTCTCATTTGCTGCCAGTGATGTACCTGTTCTGTGCAATGGACTGCTGATGCACTTAGCCCCTCTCATTTGCTGCCTCTGATGTACCTGTTCTGTGCAATGGACTGTTGATGCACTTAGCCCCTCTCATGTGCTGCCTCTGATGTACCTGCTCTGTTGGCCACAATGCACTGTTGCTATTCTGATACTGCATTCTGCCCTCTCATGTGCTGCCAATGATGTACCTGCTCTGTTGGGCACAATGCCCTGTTGCTGTTCTGATACTGCATTCTGCCCTCTCATTTGCTGCCAGTGATGTACCTGTTCTGTGCAATGGACTGTTGATGCACTTAGCCCCCCTCATTTGCTGCCAGTGATGTACCTGTTCTGTGCAATGGACTGTTGATGCACTTAGCCCCTCTCATGTGCTGCCTCTGATGTACCTGTTCTGTGCAATGGACTGTTGATGCACTTAGCCCCTCTCATGTGCTGCCTCTGATGTACCTGCTCTGTTGGCCACAATGCACTGTTGCTGTTCTGATACTGCATTCTGCCCTCTCATGTGCTGCCAATGATGTACCTGCTCTGTTGGGCACAATGCCCTGTTGCTGTTCTGATACTGCATTCTGCCCTCTCATTTGCTGCCAGTGATGTACCTGTTCTGTGCAATGGACTGTTGATGCACTTAGCCCCCCTCATTTGCTGCCAGTGATGTACCTGTTCTGTGCAATGGACTGTTGATGCACTTAGCCCCTCTCATGTGCTGCCTCTGATGTACCTGTTCTGTGCAATGGACTGTTGATGCACTTAGCCCCTCTCATGTGCTGCCTCTGATGTACCTGCTCTGTTGGCCACAATGCACTGTTGCTGTTCTGATACTGCATTCTGCCCTCTCATGTGCTGCCAATGATGTACCTGTTCTGTGCAATGGACTGTTGATGCACTTAGCCCCTCTCATGTGCTGCCTCTGATGTACCTGCTCTGTTGGCCACAATGCCCTGTTGCTGTTCTGATACTGCATTCTGCCCTCTCATGTGCTGCCAATGATGTACCTGTTCTGTGCAATGGACTGTTGATGCACTTAGCCCCTCTCATGTGCTGCCTCTGATGTACCTGCTCTGTTGGCCACAATGCACTGTTGCTGTTCTGATACTGCATTCTACCCTCTCATGTGCTGCCAATGATGTACCTGCTCTGTTGAGCACAATGCCCTGTTGCTGTTCTGATACTGCATTCTGCCCTCTCATGTGCTGCCAATGATGTACCTGTTCTGTGCAATGGACTGTTAATGCACTTAGCCCCTCTCATTTGCTGCCAGTGATGTACCTGTTCTGTGCAATGGACTGTTGATGCACTTAGCCCCTCTCATTTGCTGCCAGTGATGTACCTGTTCTGTGCAATGGACTGTTGATGCACTTAGCCCCTCTCATTTGCTGCCAGTGATGTACCTGTTCTGTGCAATGCACTGTTGATGCACTTAGCCCCTCTCATGTGCTGCCTCTGATATACCTTTTCTGTGCAATGGACTGTTGATGCACTTAGCCCCTCTCATGTGCTGCCTCTGATGTACCTGCTCTGTTGGCCACAATGCACTGTTGCTGTTCTGATACTGCATTCTGCCCTCTCATGTGCTGCCAATGATGTACCTGTTCTGTGCAATGGACTGTTGATGCACTTAGCCCCTCTCATGTGCTGCCAGTGATGTACCTGTTCTGTGCAATGGACTGTTGATGCACTAGCCCCTCTCATGTGCTGCCTCTGATGTACCTGCTCTGTGCAATGGACTGTTGATGCACTTAGCCCCTCTCATGTGCTGCCAATGATGTACCTGCTCTGTTGGGCACAATGCCCTGTTGCTGTTCTGATACTGCATTCTGCCCTCTCATGTGCTGCCAATGATGTACCTGTTCTGTGCAATGGACTGTTGATGCACTTAGCCCCTCTCATGTGCTGCCTCTGATGTACCTGCTCTGTTGGCCACAATGCACTGTTGCTGTTCTGATACTGCATTCTGCCCTCTCATGTGCTGCCAATGATGTACCTGTTCTGTGCAATGGACTGTTGATGCACTTAGCCCCTCTCATGTGCTGCCAGTGATGTACCTGTTCTGTGCAATGGACTGTTGATGCACTAGCCCCTTTCATGTGCTGCCTCTGATGTACCTGCTCTGTGCAATGGACTGTTGATGCACTAGCTCCTCTCATGTGCTGCCTCTGATGTACCTGCTCTGTTGGCCACAATGCCCTGTTGCTGTTCTGATACTGCATTCTGCCCTCTCATGTGCTGCCAATGATGTACCTGTTCTGTGCAATGGACTGTTGATGCACTTAGCCCCTCTCATTTGCTGCCAATGATGTACCTGTTCTGTGCAATGGACTGTTGATGCACTTAGCCCCTCTCATGTGCTGCCTCTGATGTACCTGTTCTGTGCAATGGACTGTTGATGCACTTAGCCCCTCTCATGTGCTGCCTCTGATGTACCTGCTCTGTTGGCCACAATGCCCTGTTGCTGTTCTGATACTGCATTCTGCCCTCTCATGTACTGCCAATGATGTACCTGTTCTGTGCAATGGGCTGTTGATGGGGGAAAGATGGCGGCCGGTCGTTGAGTCCGGTCGGGAGCTCCGTGCCTGGGCTCTGCAGTATGGCATTGTAAAGGAGGAGGCTGCTGCTACAAATCGCTAGCGGCTGAATTATTTTTAAATCTTCATGACAATGACGTATTCGGTGCTTCCCTAAAGCGGCAAGCCGCTGCTGTCTTTCGCTTTCTGCCGACAATCACCACAATGGCTTACTTACTTGTTCTGTGTTGAGGCGATCCCTACTTTTTTTCTTCGTTTCTCGTCTCTCGTGGGAGTTCAGTGCAATGGTGACTTCTTTCGACACCCTCCCCAAGGCTCCTGGTATCACTGCGGAACTGCTGGATCCTCGACTTCTGAAGCGGAGCCCCTGCATCGGTGAATCGGTAATCCACACAGATGCCGGGTGGTGGGAGGCGGCATTGCGGGCTAGGCAAAACTGCAGGAGAGCAGTGAGCCGGATCGCGGTGTTTGTTAGAGGCAAGGCGAGGGGGACTGAGGTATTGGAAAGACATTCTGGGGGCTGTGAAAGTTTACAGGTCTACCAGTGCAATTGGTTTGGGGTACATTTGTCTCACCTTGAAAATCAGACTGAGTTACATTTGTCTCAGTCTCAAAACGGACCTCAATTAGCTGACTCTCCCCCCAATATAAAACACTTGAGCAGGTTAAGCGACCTCAGTAAACCCAATTTGTTGGATAATCCTGTAGTAGTTCCAGCAGACAAAGCACCCCGCTGCCATTTTAGCCCCCCACTTCACCAGCATACCTTTACAGGTAGGCTTGTTGTGGTAAAAATCGAGGGGGGGGAAGCTCAGGTAGTTCAACTCATTCTTCTTCTTCGGAATTAAGAGACCAGACGCTAAACATAACTAGCAACCAGGAAGTAGGGAAAATTGCTTCTAAAGTGGATAAAGGAATTACAGTAGATCCTGAACTGCGAGAAAGGTCCTCATATTGTCTAAGGAACAGGCAATTCCTTAAGACAACTGCTCCACCCGCTTCTAAACAGCCTGTAATTCCGTGAATCACAAAGAGAGTTTCACGGAAGGCTCTGAAATTACAAGTTGGAAAACCTTTAAACAGAAGGGGGCAGGCAGAAGGCAAGTTGGAAATAGGCGAAGGGGGAAAAAACTCAAAACTAAAAATCACTCCCTCACTAAGGTCCTATTTCAAAGTGCAGGACAAGACTCAGAATAAACTCGCCATGGAAAGCTCCGCTCCCCTAGTACCAACAGAGCTTTAACGGGTGATTCAATCAGCACCCAGGCAGAGGTCCTCACCGAGGAGCCAGGAAAGCAGTTGCAGGCAGGGTCGTTGACCCCGGCTCTAGCCCTGGGTTCAATCCAGAGTTCGCCCCCCTGTCAGAATTTGAGTCAGACTCATACTACGCCCCAGGACCCTACTGGATTTGTGTCCAATTGCCCTTCTACGAGTCCTCGCTCTTATCCGATAAACACAAATACTAATCCTAATAATCCTCTGAGTGACTCACGAAACGGTACAGAGGTCTTGTTGGAAAAAATGCTTGAGGAGATGAAGTCCTGGTTCAAAGTATCAGAAGATAATCAGAATAAACTGCATGAAAGATTTGAATCTTTGGACTCCAAGCTATTAGCTCTAAATGATAGAGTCTCCACAGTGGAAGTACAAGCTGAGGGCCTTGCTAGGAGAGTAGAGCAATCCGAACAAAATATTAGAGATTTGAAGGCAAAGGACAAAAGCATAGAGGAAAAGTTAGAATCTTTAGAAAATCAGTCCAGAAGGTGCAATTTGAGATTTCTCAATGTTCCGGAAGGGCGAGAGGGGTCGGACACAAATAAATTTATAATATCACTAATAGAGGAGCACTTCCCATGGAGTAAAACCCTTGACCTGGAAGACGATATCCAATGGGTACATCAGGATCCTTTTGGGAAGCCTAAAGAGAGGAAGAACCCAAGAAAGATCCTAGTGAACTTTAGAACGCACAATCTCAAAGAGAGAATCCTGAGTGAAGCTCTGAAAAGTGGGGCGTATAACAGAGATGACTGGTCTTTTAGGATTCGATCCGACATTGCGAAAGTGACACAAGACAGGCAATGGGAGCTGGGTAAAAGAATGCCCGAGCTAAAAGCACTTGGGGCAACTGTCCAAATGAAGTTTCCAGCCTCACTTAGGATAATGTGGAGGAATAAGATGTACAACATTAGAGATCCTCAGGAAGTCGATTCTCTCTTAGAACAAATCCGCACTCAGATTCAAATACAGTCACATTCTTAGCTTAAATATATTCAATAGTGACGTAGTGTTAGTAGTGATAGCAGTAGTAGTAGCACCCTCATAGAATTTTATGCACTCAGGCATGGGGCTCAAAGTGGGCTAAAATTAAGGCCCAAAGGAAAGGGAGGCTTTCCCAGGGAAGGAGTGTGTCTCCCCGTGCCTTCTTTCTCTTTTTCCTGTTTATTTCTCACAATCACAGTAGGTTTTATGTATACACTAAAAGGGAGGAGGGGGGGGGGGAGCACACGAGGGTTGGGAGCAAAGTAGGGAAAAATAAAATAAAAAGTCCTCAGCATGATGTTGTTCTTAAAGGAAAGGGAGTAATCAGGACCCAGCTTGATAACAGTGGAATTCAGTTAACTAACAAGAACAGATGGGAAGAAGTCTAAAGAATATAAAAATAACTTCCTGGAACGTCAATGGGCTAAGAACTAAAAGCAGGCGGCGGAAAATGTTTGAATATCTGAAAACTATCGATAGCGAAATTATAATCTTACAAGAACACACTTACTTAAAAAAGAGTGGGAAGAGATAAATAAAACCCTCCACTGGGTTGACTCTTACATATGCACTGACCAAGAGTGTGTTATAAAAGGGGTTGCCATCCTTTTTAAAAAATCTTTGAAAGCAAGAATTTTATCATCTGAGATAGACCCTAAGGGGAGATTGGCAATAGCTAATGTCAGCATACTTAGTAACACTTTTACTGTGGTTGGATATTATGGACCAAACACAGATGATCCTACTCCACTCCAGTCACTATACTCCCAACTGATTTCAGCAACATCTCCAGTAATTTTGGGCGGAGATTTTAATATCATCTTGGATCCAAAAGTAGATCGGCACCCTAGAGGGAACCTGGCAAGCTTGCCAAAAATGAGGGAATGGTTGGGAGTGTATAAAAGGGACCTAAGCCTTATCGACGTATGGACAGAGAAGGGCGTCAAACAAGACAATTTTACCTTTAACAATAAGAAACTTGGGATAAAATCAAGAATTGATTATTTTTTAATAGAACAGGAGTTAGTAGAGAATACTCATAATGTAATCCATTTTCCCGCCCATCTCTCAGACCACTCTGCCGTCCAAATTACGTTAAGAATAAATAATGATATAACGACTCCGGAGATGGACACTGGACAGCTCAGTTCTCTTAGACCCTGTAATTATTGACCAACTTAAACAGGAGACTGAGCTATATTTTCAGGACAACAACGGGAGTGCTCCACCTCAGACGGTTTGGGAGGCATATAAGGCAGTAATAAGGGGCAAGATCTGTGGATTAACTATTTATAAATCAAGGGAGATCAAAAAAGAGATCCATAAAATAGAGGAGAATATAAAAACACTGGATCGGCAGATATCCTCAGAAACTTCATCCTCGAGAAGTCAAGATCTATGCAAGGAAAGGCATAAACTGAAAGAAAGTTTATCTGTGTTATTAGAGGGTAAAATTAGAGAGAGATGGGAATGTAGTAAACTCGCCCATTATGAATATGGAGAAGGTTGCGGAAAAATGCTTGCCTGGAAGATCAAAACAGACCAAGCTAGAAATAAAATCAGCAGTATAGAGCCAACAGACAGCTCCCAGAATGGGTCTGAAGAAGCAGTAATAAAGGAGGAATTCTTAGCCTTCTTCTCTAACCTCTATATGGAGGACTGCAACCCAAAAACTGAAGAAATAATCAAATTTCTAGACTCACAAAACATCCCCGTTCTATCCTCTGAAGAAAAAGAAATTCTAAATAGCGAAATAACAATAGAAGAGGTAGACATAGCGATAAAAAATCTAAAAAGAGGTAAGGCAGCAGGCCCTGATGCCCTCCCAAATGACTTCTACATGAAACTAAAAGACATACTGGTCCCCCACCTAACTGCGCTATTTAATAAGATCTTTTTAAATAATGATAGAATCCCGGATACATGGAATGATGCAACCATTTCCATTCTTTTGAAACCGGGTAAAAACCCGAAAAAATGTGAGTCTTACCGCCCAATATCTTTCCTAAATTGTGATTACAAGATCTTCACCCAAATCATGGCAAAAAAGACTAGGGAAAATTGCGGGGACATTAATAAACTCTAATCAGAAGGGCTTCCTGGCAGGAAGACACCTTCAAGATCTTACACACGAGTTGATTGGAGCAATAGATATTGCCATCACTGAGAAAATTCCTCTGTCGATAATTACAATTGACGCTGCTAAAGCCTTCGATAGAGTTAACTGGAGCTACTTAAGCGAGGTTCTAAAGAAATTTAATTTGGGGGAAAACATCTTAAAAATGGTAGAAAACATCTATAACTCTCTTAAAGCTAAAATATTAATTAATGGCAACATAACAAACAATATCCGGATAGGTAGAGGAACTCGCCAAGGGTGCCCCCTCTCTCCCTTACTCTTTAACTTTTATATTGAGCCGGTTGCAGAGTGCCTTAGGAATCTCCCTTCAATCTCCCCTTTTCACTATCAAGGGTGGCATAAGAAAGTAGCTCTTTATGCAGATGACCTCATGATTTTTACTTCAGATTTAAAAGAGGCTCTTAAAACAACAGAAGAGACCCTGATAGGCTTTGGGAAGTTATCTGGTTATCAGATAAATCAAACTAAAACTGAAACCATGAGCTGGAATGAGGATTTTATATCCCCTTTTTGTAAGGAAAAAATAAGATACTTGGGTATTGATCTCGTAAAAGATCTGGATAAAATAACCCATACTAACATTCACAGAGTAGAAGTTGAGGTAAAAAAACTTCTGAAAGTATGGAGTGGATTTCCTTTAACATTCCTGGGTAGGGGGCGCTAGAGGGCGCACTGCGGGATGGTTGGCTAGTCAGTCAGCTCCGCCGGACGGGTGCAGAAATTAGCGGCTTTACACCTCTAAAAATACCGCCAGAGCAACGAAAAGGATACCACTGGAAATCGGAACATGCTGCCCATACTTTATCGGTGACGAAACTCCTGCCTGATGGTTGGTGTCGGAAAAACGGGCGAAAAATGGCACGGATGCGAGTTGCGATCTAAGATGGCCGCTCCCGACGCTCGGCTCTGATGGCTGTAAGATCGACACCACTAGCAGGCACGAGGTATGCGCTGGATAATTTGAGTCCCAATATTATTGCGACCGAGTGGTGCCACAACGGTAAAGCTAGACACTAACGGCGATGTCTGAAACGAAAATTGAAGGGTTGCGTTCCAGGGGCTTCAAAATGGCGGCGGCAATGGAACGCAGGAAATAAACAGCGGCGGTGGGATACTACGGGTCTGCATGAAGGCAATGGCGGCTCTCGGCAGACCGGCCAGTGGAGCGGCTGAAGTGACCCGAAGGAGAAGGACATTACAGGAACGAACGGAACCCCCGCTCGCTCTCATGACATGCTGCCCCGATACACAGACAAGAAGGCATGGGACGGAATATGGCGCCTAACACTCAGTGACGGAGCCGAATGAATGACCCTGCTGGCGCGACTGACACGAGGCACTGTGAGTACCCCCCAAAGCCTGCGCACCAGACACACGGGGAACAAGGAAGGTTAAGCGGGCTGAACGACAGACCCTCACTGTCCACTGGCGCTGCAGGTGCTACAGGGGGATGCATGCACAAAAACAAACGGACTGTGGGAGAGCGGAGTGCATGGTGGTGCAGGCGGGAAATTAGCGTGGTCAGATAGTCCTCACGCCCTACGGCAGCTAATTCCCACACGGGGCTGCAGGCATAGCAAGCGACATCGCAGAAAAAGCGCTGAGAAGCTACGGAGGGGCTCCCACGCAGCCATTTCAATCCCTGAGCTAGTGTCACACGGAAAATAGGTGAACATACGGATGAGCAGGGTGGCTGATGCATAACTCTACATCGCAGTGGACGGCGAGGACACCCCAACGACGCAACCTATCTACTGCAAGAGCCACGACGCCGGTAAGCCCGGGGAAGTCACGGCACAGCCCTCTACAGAGCGCCGGTCACATGGGGAAACCGGACAAACAGCAAACTAAACTGCCCTTTGAGACGAGGAAACAAACTAAAAACAACGCGACCGCTTCGGATGCGGAAGGGGAGCAAGATACAACTGAAGGGACCGGCATGGAGGCAGTCCTAAGGGCGATTCAACAAAGTCTACAGGAAATGAACAACAAGCTGGATAATGTGGTGCAACGGGTAGACAATATGGCAGCGAAAATAGAAAAACACGATGAGTGGATCGTGGAGGCGGAACAAAGGATCTCCAGAGTAGAAGACGAATCCAGAACCACAACGAAGACGTGTGACGGCATGGAAAAAACGTTAGAGGTCCTCAGAGCTAAGGTGGAGGACCAAGAAGCAAGATCGAGACGGAACAACGTCCGCATATCAGGTCTGCCGGAATCAACAAACACGGGCAAAATGGAAAGATACGTCGAAACGTTGCTGACAGAATTATTTGGAGCTGAAAACCTGTCTTCCGTGTTTCTCGTCGAGCGTGCACACCGCTCCCTGGCGCCTACACCAAAACCGGGCGCTACTCCGCGCATGATAATTGCCCGCTTGCTCAACTACAGGGACAGGGATACAGTCCTCAGGCTAGCCAGAGAAAAGGGTGTAATCGCATATCAAGGTAACACCCTGGAATTCTACCCAGATCATACGATGGCGGTGCAGCTGGCACGCAAGGAATTTGCACCAGTAAAAAAGAAGTTGCGAGACCTAGGTGTGGAATATGCAATGTTATATCCTGCGAAGCTCAAAATCACAAATGCGGGCAAACCCGTGATTCTCCCCACGGTGCAAGCATCACAGGAATATGTCAGTAAATTGGGCAAACGACGCAAGACACAGGACCGAGATGGACAAACTAGTGATAATGACTGAAACGCCAAAAGGACATATGCCACAGATATATAAAAGACTCCGCGATGATGGTGACGCCTCTGAGCTAAGACCACTCCGAACATTTACAGGTCAACATTGAGGCACTTAGAGACTTACAGACGTCATCCACAGTTTGGTGCAGCTGCGAATGTAGAACAGAAGGAGCTACGCGAACAGGCTATATCAGCATTCCGAATACGAGCCAGGGATTTGCACAGTGAGTAATCCGGCAGTCCGTGCAGGTTATGGGGCAAGAGAGGGAACTCGGTGCTGGGACATGAGAGTGCGGCACCTTTGCGGCAGTCAAATGTTGCTGCACCATACTTGCGAGCTGGCGAACACTGGGCCCAGCCTGCGCGACTGAGAAGATGAGGACTACTACGAAGTCAGAGGGGCGGGAACAGATAGGAGTGAACTCACATGCCATATCTGATTGCAGAAACACCACTGTAAAATGGAACTCTATACACTTGTAGTTGTGGTGTATTAGATTACTATCTGACTATGGCGGGGAAAGAGAGGTGAAACGGATATAGCGGATCATAGAAATAGCGTACGCACCCATCCACATCCACTATGTGGATGGAGATGTGTGCACCTGGCGACACCCCCAAGCGGGTGCGCCCCAATGCAAGTTCTGCTACTAGTTTTGTTACCACATGGGGATGGCTTTGGCAAAGTTGGGGTGCTAAAGTGGGAGGGGGGAGGAGGAGGGGATTGGGAGTTGTTCGAATTAACTCGCTGTGTCTGAGAAGCATTGCGACCTCTTTATTTACTAAAAGCACTATACTTGTCGATATGCTCATTGCTAGAAAATGTATACTCGCATACGGGACAGAGAACGCGGTAACCCTAATGTATGGGGTGGAGGGCTCTAACAGGAACCAACAACATCCACAATTGCTGTCGTGACACAATCCACCACATTGAAATTTATCACGTGGAATGTCAGAGGCCTGGGCAATCCGAAGAAAATTCGGCAGCTGTTTGCATATTTTGACAGATTACGTGTAGACGTAGCTTTCCTACAGGAAACGCACATAGCGGCCACCAACGCATCCACACTGGGAGCTAGATGGGCAGAATCGGTCACCAACTCTAATTACTCCTCCTACTCTCGAGGGATTAGCATTCTAATAAGAAAGGGGGTACATTTTAAGATCTCGAACACACACAAAGACTCCGAAGGCAGAAGTGTAATTGTGGTGGGCACAGTGAGACAACACACGGTGGCACTGGTGAACACGTATGGCCCGAACATAGATGACCCGGGTTTCTTTGAGAAAATATGGAGCACATTAGCAAATATCCAGGTCGACAACATATTATGGGGAGGTGACTTCAACATAGCACTGAAGGAGGGGCTTGACCGGTCACCAAACACACTGGAACCACACGTACAAGCGAGGGCGACACTCCAGGAAGCTCTGGCAGACCTACGGATGGTGGACATATGGAGATGATATGATAAGGCTACTCTTTGCTGCGTATTACCGCTGTGCTCAAAGCGCTATAAAATTTTAAATGCCCGTTTTTGTATTTACTTTGATTTTTATTTAAAGTAACCTTGCTTTTAAAACTATCGCCCACATACTTGCATTTAAGCTGGGTCCTCACCGCGACTTAGCGGGTCTTTTGTGTGCTCCTCGTCACCCTTGCCGCCTTCTTAGGGGTCAGAAAGGGACGCTTGAGGCCAGTGCAGGTTAGCGCTCCAGCAGTCAGGTTGACTGGACTGAGGCAAGCGCGAAGCGTGCAGTGTACTTAAGGGCTGCCTAGAGGTAAGGTCAGCCTTGATAAGGCTACTCTTTGCTGCGTATTACCGCTGTGCTCAAAGCGCTATAAAATTTTAAATGCCCGTTTTTGTATTTACTTTGATTTTTATTTAATGTAACCTTGCTTTTAAAACTATTGCCCACATACTTGCATTTAAACTGGGTCCTCACCGCGACTTAGCGGGTCTTTTGTGTGCTCCTCGTCACCCTTGCCGCCATCTTAGGGGTCAGAAAGGGACGCTTGAGGCCAGTGCAGGTTAGCGCTCCAGCAGTCAGGTTGACTGGACTGAGGCAAGCGCGAAGCGTGCAGTGTACTTAAGGGCTGCCTAGAGGTGAGGTCAGCCTTGATAAGGCTACTCTTTGCTGCGTATTACCGCTGTGCTCAAAGCGCTATAAAATTTTAAATGCCCGTTTTTGTATTTACTTTGATTTTTATTTAAAGTAACCTTGCTTTTAAAACTATCGCCCACATACTTGCATTTAAACTGGGTCCTCACCGCGACTTAGCGGGTCTTTTGTGTGCTCCTCGTCACCCTTGCCGCCATCTTAGGGGTCAGAAAGGGATGCTTGAGGCCAGTGCAGGTTAGCGCTCCAGCAGTCAGGTTGACTAGCCTGAGCCCTATATCAAAGCAGGGATGCTAGCGCACGGCGCATGCGCACGGCATGTGTGCCGCAGTAACGCCGGAGTCACGCCAGAGTCCAGCCCGTCTGTGCCCGTCCGCGCTAAGGACGAGCTGGACGCGGGGACGCCTAACGGTTCCAGGAGCCACGCCAAGCTGTTCTTGTATCCTCTCCAGGTATTGTTAGATCTGAAACCAGCGCGACTACCCTGCCATTACACGTTTCCCCCTGAGGCTGTACGATCCTCCTCCATCTGCGGATGCTGCAGGTCACTTTGTATTGATGCTGGGCAATGCGGATATTCCAACTCAACCCCCCTGGCGGACCATCCTCTAGATACTACCAGAGAGCTTGGGTATCTGATTAACGCTAGATCGCTGATCAGGAATAATGTTTCGTTTAAAGATTTTGTTGAGGTAAAAAAACCCTCCTGGGTCTTTATAACGGAAACTTGGGCCAAAGAATCCTCGGGCTGGATCTCGTTGAAGCGGTCCCAGATGGTTATACCTTGGTCAGGCTGGATAGAGTGGGACGCGTCGGTGGAGGGCTTGGTATCCTGCATAAGGACTCTTATTCGTGTCATACGACGCCTTTATCTGCTCCGGGTGAGGTTATCCAGGCTATGCATTTTTCCATCAATGCACCTCACTCCATCCCGTTCAAGGGGGTGCTTATATATAGACCCCCAGGGCCCAGAGTGGATTTCACTCCTCATTTGCTCACTATTTTGGAACCATACTTTGGATCCGAGTCAGTTACAGTTCTGGGATACATGAATTTCCACTTGGAAAATCTCGAGGTAAATGACACCAAATACCTCCTAGATACTTTATCTGCCTGTGGTTTGCAGCAACTAGTCAAGGGTGCCACTCACCAGGCGGGCCATACCTTGGACGGAGTTTTTACAAATGATAGACGGCTGTCAGTGGAAGCACCCATGCTGCTTTCCTGGTCAGATCATTTCGCCGTCCCACTGTTATTGGAGATGACCCCGATTAATAATATACCAAAGGGCCCCAGCAAAATGGAACTTAAGCGGAATCTGAGGAAGGTGACCAATGACTCTTTGGCACCTTTAACTTCTACCCTTCTAATTCTAAGAGACCTCCGCAGCGCTGGATGTGCTCGCACCTCTCTCTTTGCGCTACAGTGCTAGAAAAAGGCCTTCGGCCCCCTGGTATGTTGAATCCCTAAGGCTACTAAGACAAGCCTGTAGAAGGCGGGAACGGTGTTGGAGATCTAGTGGGAACATGCAGGATAGAGAATCTCATAAAAATCTTCTGAGGGAATACAGGATGGAGCTTATTAGAATTAAACAAGAATATTTTTCAAATCTCACTGGGGCTCTCACTTCACCGAAAGAGCTTTTCAACATCGTTGACTCTTTAATCACTCTGAAGACCCCTGATCCTGTTACTAATTCACAGCAGCTCTGTGATAACATAGCTGAATTCTTTCAGGATAAAATTGACGATATTGTTGCGACTCTTGAGCTCCAAAGGATCTCTGTATCTCCACCTGCCCCTCTCGCACCTCAGATCTCCCTTTGTACTGAACCAGTCGGACACGCAAGTTCGATCTCGCTGTCTAGTTTTCCTCCACTTACCTTACAGGAACTAGAAGTCCTTTTGATTAAGACCAAATCTGGCTCACCCCTGGATCCCTGTCCTCTTCACATCCTTAAACAATGCAAGGAGACCCTCCTGCCCCCGCTACTTCAAATAATGAATAAGGCTTTAAGCAAGGGTATTTTCCCTTCCCAATGGAAGAAAGCGGTTGTGAAACCGCTCTTGAAGAAGCCGTCATTGGACCCAGAAGTGCTGAAAAATTTCCGCCCCATTTCGCTGCTCCCAGCCCAAGCCAAGATGCTGGAAATCCATCTACACCAGCACCTTTCTTCCTTTCTGGATTCCGCCGGTCTTTTGGATCACTCGCAGCATGGCTTCCGGAGGGGTCATAGCACGGAATCCGCCCTTACCGTGGTGCTTGATAACATCCGCACCACGGTCGATAGGGGCGGAAGTATGTTGCTGATCCTTCTGGATCTCACAGCTGCATTTGACACCCTGTCTCCCCTCGTTCTAACATCTCGTCTGAGGGAGATAGGGGTGAAGGGGCAGGCGTTAAGCTTGTTGTCCTCTTTCCTGGACCGGAGGGAACAGAGAGTGAAGCTGGGAGAGTTCCTATCTCCATCCCTGCCACTGAATTGGGGGGTCCCACAGGGGTCGGCGTTAAGTCCGACCCTGTTTAATATCTATGTGACCCCCCTGGCCAGGCTCATTAGATCTTTTGGGATGGAGGTAGTGTCTTACGCCGATGACACGCAGATCTTACTGTCTCTCGCCAAGTCTGTCAGCTCCTCTGCCTCCAAGTTTAGACTCTGTATGGAGCCAGTCGCCCTCTGGATGATTAACAATTCACTGCGGCTAAATGGCGAAAAGACAGAGATCCTCGTATTCGGCGAGAAGGAAGACATCTGGTCGGCGGAATGGTGGCCTGAATCTCTGGGGACCTGTCCGGCTCCAACGCGGGCAGCGCGAAATCTGGGGGTCATGATCGATCCCTCCCTTGACATGGCTCTTCAAGTAAGGCGGACCATCTCTACCTGCTGGGGCATCATTGCAATCCTGCGCAAAATCAAATACTATCTATCTGTGCAAGCTCGAAAACAGACGGTCGTAGCTTTGATAACATCTAGGCTCGACTATTGCAATACTTTATATGCAGGGGACAATAAAGGTCTGTTGCAAGGTCTTCAATCGGTGCAAAATGCTGTGGCGAAGTTTGTCCTGGATCTTCCGAAAAGGTCGTCTGCGACCGCTGCCAGGAAATCTCTGCACTGGCTCCCCATTGATGCCAGGATCTCATTCAAAGTGTTATGCCTGGCGTATGGTGCCTTAAACAAGAAGGAGACTGGAGGTATAAAAAAATCTCCTCTCCTTGTACTCTCCTGAGAGGAACCTTCGCTCCTCGTCGAAATTGCTCCTTACTGTACCTCGGGTGCGCAGAGCTAAATGGGGAGGCAGAGCTTTCTCCAATCTTGCTCCAAGATGGTGGAATATAGTTCCCCTGGAGATCAGGATCCTACCTTCAATGCCTTCTTTCAGAAAGGCTCTAAAAACTTGGCTCTTTGGCAGAGCATATCCTTAGCTTTGGGTTTTAGCCTTTTCCTTCTTTTTATTCTGATTTTCTTTGTAGGCGCCTTGATGCCTTCGGGCAAAGTTGCGCGTTTATAAGTTTACTTTCAATTCAGTTCAATTCAGAGTCCAACACCCTGGGGAGCTAGCGGCAACGCACATAAATGCAGCACATAAAAGTTGGTCTAGGCTGGACTACTGGCTAGGCACGCAGGAGGTGATATCATGGGCCGTACACATAAAACATCTCCCACGAACACTTTCGGATCACAGCCCTGTACTCCTGGAGGTTGAAATACCGCGCTATGTGCCTCCACCCTTTACATGGAGATTTAATGCAGTAGCCTTACGCGACCCATTATACGTAGACACCATACATAAAGCAATACTGGACTACTTTGAACTGAACTGCCCCACGACGGAAGACCCTTGCCTACTGTGGGAAGCCTTCAAGGCTACATTGCGGGGGGTGTGCATTAGCACGACCACGGGCATATTAAAAGACATCAGGCAACAATTAAAAACACGTGAAAGCACCATATACACACTAGAACAGAGATATACACAAACAAGAGATACGGCAGGATTGGGGGAAATACAGGTACTCCTATCAGAACATCGACAATTTGCAGAAGATGAGCTTAAATATATCACCAAACGTAAAACTGCTAGGAGGTACGGTGAGGGGGGTAGACCAGGTAGAGCCCTAGCTGAGAAAATATGTACCAGGCGAACACCACAACACATCACAGCTATCAAAACCCGAGCGGGAACCGTAACTCATGACATCAAAGGAATAATGGGTGGATTTATGGACTCCTATGCCAAACTTTATGAGGCGCGCCCCTCGTTACCGCAAGAGGACTTACTGTCTTACATGGCAGATGTAGAAATGGCGTGGTTGTCTGAGGGACATAGGGAGTACCTGGCTTGCTCAATCACGGAGGAAGACGTAGTAGACACCATCAAACGTCTGCCAAATGGCAAAGCACCAGGGCCCGACGGCTTCACGATAGAATTTTACAAGACATTCGCGGACCTACTCGCCCCACACTTGGTGAGACTATATGGGGAGGCACACGAGGCGCAAACGCTTCCGGCATCCATGAGGGAGGCCTTGCTAATTGCATTACTAAAACCAGGCAAAGACGAGGAATACTGCGACTCATACCGCCCACTATCACTCATAAACGTGGATACAAAAATTATAGCTAGCTTATTAGCAGACAGACTCAAACCACTCATGCCACTACTGATAAGACCCGACCAATCTGGCTTCATACCGGACAGGTCAACGACACATAACACACGCACCATATTTGCGCTAGCTCACGATCTAGCACCAGAAATCAAAGCTGTGGCGGTTCTGTTAGACACGGCCAAAGCGTTTGACACGATCGATTGGCCATTTCTACACGCAGTACTATTACATATGGGGTTTCCTCCGATCTTCATAGGATGGATCACAATGCTTTACACAAATTTGACAGCACGCATTAGGGTAAACAAACATGTCTCGGAACCAATCGCTATATGTCGTGGCACTAGGCAGGGGTGTCCACTCTCCCCGATGCTTTTCGCTTTGGTACTAGAGCCCTTAGCCTGCAAAATTCGACAGCACCACCACTACTCGGCCATACAGCTACCGACACGCCCAATTCACATCTCACTGTACGCGGATGATATGGTAATTTACGTTAAGAATCCGGAACAGCACCTTAACCCACTGCTGCGCGAATATATCAAATTCGGCCAACACTCAGGACTCCAGATCAACTGGGCTAAGTCCCTCGTTCTGGCGTTAACAGACGGCACACACCCAACAACCATGGATTATCCACTAGAATGGCAGGATGAACCGACTAGATACTTGGGAGTGTGGTTTCACAGGGACCCAGAACTTGTCATCCGAACCAACTATGGGAGGGTAATCTCATCGTTAGACGAGAAGATTAAACGATGGAATAAGCTGCCGCTGTCGCTGGCGGACAGAGTTGCAATTGTGAAAATGGTGC
Source organism: Lissotriton helveticus (assembly GCF_964261635.1). Lineage (NCBI taxonomy): Eukaryota > Metazoa > Chordata > Amphibia > Caudata > Salamandridae > Lissotriton > Lissotriton helveticus. The sequence continues at coordinate 1,740,589,332 of NC_136065.1, forward strand.
TTCTGCCCAAGTTCCTATACTTGTTTAATAACATTCCAATTAAACCTCCTGCGGAGGTGTTCCGAAATATAAAAAAATTGGTGCTAAATCTGATTTGGGCGGGAAAACAAGCCAGACTGGAATTACAAACGATGACACTACCATATGCTAAGGGGGGTTTCAAAGTACCAGGTCTATATCTGTATTACTTATGCGCACAAGCGCAATTTGTGCACTACTGGTACCACGAGATTCCTTTCCTGACCCTCGTGGCGGTGGAAGCTGGTGATGCAGACCCGGTCCCGTTGACCAGCATACTGCCACATAAACGTGTTAGATTGCATGAGCGTGACATAAACCCGGTGAACACCACCACGGAAGCATGGAGACTGATGGGCAAGGTGGCTAAACGCCTCCCGCTCTATGCACCTGTGCTCCCACTGGCACATCATCCGGCGCTTTCAGTTACACAAGAGCAGATTGGGATGGACTTACTGAGACACGCGGGTATTGATAAGATGGGAGATTTGTATACAGATGGGATCTTTCAAACCCTAGACAAGTTAGACTACATTAGCAATCCAACACTATTATTTAGCTTTAACTACTACAGGTTGCAGAGAGCGGTAAAAGAGCATTTTCCCACATTCCCGGAGGAACCCCAGACCCTGACTCCCTTGCAACTGGTTCTCACCACGCCCACTGCCTCCCACCTAGTGACGAGACTATACACGAGCATGCAAAATGACATTGGAGGGAACACAGAGGGGATGAGAGGTAAATGGAGCGATGTCTTGGAGGGTGCGTTGTCAGAGGAGGACTGGGAAACCACATGCCTACTCACTGGCATGTTACCAGCAAATGGAAACCTGAGGATCATCCATTATAAATACTTACACCAAATGTACTACACGCCTCAGAGGCTTCATAGATACGGGTTAAGGGATGATTCCAAATGTGTAAGATGCAGGCAGGAAAATGCGGACTTCATGCATTTAGCGTGGCATTGTCGCTCTGTGGCGAGATACTGGGAGCAGGTGATACAGGCCATAAGTGACATGCTAGGGATATCACTAGAATGTAAGGCCAAAGTCTGTTTGTTGGGCATTGTCCCGCAGCTACGAGCGACACGGCGTAGGTTCTGTGTGGTAGCGCTTTTAATGGCGAAAAGGAGGGTCTCCTTACATTGGAATAGTAAGATAGGGCCGAAGATGAAAAACTGGCTGGAGGATCTGACGTACTGCCGTGACACACTGGCCACTTATGAGGAGGAGCTGCCAATTAGATCACGGCCCAGGGACTATTGGATGTATTTGCGTGATTACTTAATGACGCACACACCAGAACAAACCGTATAGAGTGACCAAAAATGTCCTGCGACATAGTACCTAACGATGAGTAATAAACAGTTTCTAATGGAGAGGAAGAATGCTGTGACACAGTGACCGAAGTTACTGAATCTCATGTTGTTTTATTGTAGTTACAGGTTTATGAAAAATTAAAAATATCAAATGTAAGAACATGGACATGATTTGAAGCGTATACAGCACTGTTTTATAGTACAAATGCTTTTACATGTAACGCCGCCGGTCATAACGATGGCGGCTGATGGGCTGTGTACAAAAATCAAAGTATTACATGAATTGCACCAATATGTGGCCGGCCTAATAAGGTTGTAGGCGCAAATTTGTATTTTACCTCTGCGAAAAGTGCAATAAACATCTTACACACATTCCTGGGTAAATTTAATATTATAAAAATGGCAATCTTGCCGAAATTTACTTTCATTTTTAGCGCTATCCCGCTTGAGCTCAAAAGAGAAAATATAAAAAAAATCCAGGGAGAATTATCCAGCTTTATCTGGTCCTCAAAACGACCGAGAATCGCCTGGCATAAAATAAGGAGAAGGAAGGAGCAGGGAGGTATAGCATGTCCAGACCTCCTGGAATATTGTAGGGACTTCCAATTTAAAAATAGTAGGATGTTGTTGGGCTCTTATGAAACCTACCCATTATTTCTACAAAAATTAACAAACAACACTAGCCATTTTTTGTACAAATTCGGTCACCCGAAGTTCTTTAAAAAAATCAAATTGAAGATCCTGAAATCAGCCGCTAGGTTGTGGTACTGTGTTAGATCTACATTGGATATCCCTTTCTATAGCGATAAAGCTCCGATTTGGGATTCCCAGACTACACCAGACTGCCTCAGGGACTGTTTCAAAACAAGCTTCTTGACTGGGAAATATTATCGCAACGTACGAATTCCACACTATCGAAATTCAAATATTACCAACTGCTGAGCTGGACTAAGTCACTCAAAGAAATCAGAAAAGGTAACATCTCCCTAGAAATAAAGATGCAGGTTAATGAACCGTTCCCGAAAGAAATATCCTTCTGGTACTGGGCCCTAATTTCAGCTGGGGAGGAGGACTTCCGGATCCCAGAGAGTATCTGGGGGAAAGACCTGCCGACGCTGGATACAAGTGATATATGGCAAGTATCTATGAGCAAATGCTGGTCGATTGTAACGTCTGCTGCTCTCAAAAGAAACCATTTACTCACCACTCATAGAGCATATTGGACCCCGAAGAGGCTATCCAAACTGAACGGGTCCACAGTGAGGAGCTGTCCAAAATGTGGACTATAGATGGCCGACGACCTGCATATGTTCTGGCGATGTCCCAGTCTCGATGGCTTCTGGAAAGACGTGGGTATTACCTTAGAAGGGGTAATGGGACGACAACTAAATGTAAGTATGGACCTAGTTATTTTTGGGGTGACAGGCATGAATGCAGTAAGATCTTTCTCTAAAGCCCATGAAAATTTAATCTTCATGTTGATCCTCCTGGCTAGGAGGGAGATCTGTATAAAATGGATAAGTCCTGTCCCTCCGACCTATAATGAATGGCTTGCGTCAATTCTGAGAGTGTACAACTTAGACAAAAAAAAGAGGCTAGCTTCTAAAAAATATAAATTTTGGGATATATGGGAAGAGTTTCATAAGGGTTGATTTAAGTTATGGTTTTCTTTTGTAGATGTTGTGGTAGTCATCTGTTTGGATCTCACACTATAGTCCACTAAAAGTCCAATGATTACGCTATCGTAACATTATTGGAGTAAGGCCTGCAAGAGTAGCCATAATGGCTAGCTCACCCCATCCGAAATAAGAATCCTTCTCCTTACAAGTATATGGAAGTAAGGGGTTCCCTTTCTCTGAAATGTCGGAAAGAGATGGTCCAGACCTTCGGGAAAATAAAGAAAGCTTGGAGTAAGAGAAGGGTCCCTGATAATCTCCTAACTTTAACTTGTTGCGTAATGAGGACTAGAAAAAAATTTAAAAAATTTAAAAAAGCAATGGACTGTTGATGCACTTAGCCCCTCTCATGTGCTGCCAATGATGTACCTGCTCTGTTGTACCCAGTGAGACGTCATTCCGTACGGCGGTGTCTCTGGATTGGTTCCGCCCGCCGCGGGGTCGGGTGTAGTTCCACGGCAGTGCGTGCTCTTCCGTGGCGCACTGACTTTTGGCAGTGTTTCCCATCCTAATATGGCGGACGGATGGACCGCGGCAGGCGGACAGGAAAAAGGCATTTTCCGCCTACTCCAGGCCGGCGGTCGCCCTTCCGTCCGCCATCGTAATCGACCCCTATGGGTCTTTGATTTTCTGTGGGCCTTTCTAAAGAAGCGGATGTTGGGGATTACATTATTTAATGTGTATTCTTATGTGGGCTTTAATCTCAACTTTCCTAGCCAACTCCATGAGATCTTCTTTAGCTGCTGGCAAGTGCTTAATTTATCTACTTTGGTCTCTTTCTTTGATGGCAAATGTCTTTTCTTGTTCATGACACTATCCCAGTGATTCTCTTCCTCGATTGGGCAATTTCCGCTATCTTTAGATTCTGCATTTCATCATGGATATGAAAGCAGAAGACCTGGATTACTCCACTAAGGCCTTTCTTGAATACTTGTAGCGGAGTTCACCAAAGAAGGGCATTAGTCAAGCGTATCAGATAATTCTGGTGGCGGAGATCCAACATAGGCCTGATATTTTCCAGACTTTAGTGGAAAAGTGCAGTCAACATCTTGGGGCTCAAGTAATCCTGGATAAAATTAGACGTACAAATGTCTTTTCAAACATAGTTTTGAATGTCTCTCGGGTTAAAACCCATCAAATTAAATTTGTTAAGGATTATTATTATACTCCATATCGTCTATTTATCAGGAATTTGAGGGAGGACTCTAAGTGTTTCTGATGTTCCACTGACCAGGCTGATTCAGTCCATATTTTCGCCATCTGCCCTCATATTTTAAGGTGGGACCCTAAATCAAATATACTGGGCCAGTCACCTCTCACACCTGTTCATTTAGGTGCATCTTTTTCTGTGCTATCGCCCTAGCTCAGCTTATTTTGGCTCGACATTGGTTATTGGCTCAAGCTCCCAATTGTTGGACTTGACCCTTTTTGCAGGGTCATCCCTGAACTATTTACCTTCCTCCTATATTTTTTCTGACCTGTTGTTGGCTGTTTTATGACTCTGGGCACTTTACCACTGCTATTGTAAATTGATGTATGGATTAGTGATTCAATGATTGGCTTGTTTGGTTTACTTGTCAGACCCTAGTACAGTGCACTCAGTGTGCCCAGGGCTTGTAAACCAAATGCTGCTGGTGGGCTTGCAGCACTGCTTGTGCCACCCATAGAAGCAGCCTTGTAAAATGTGTCTCAGGTCTGCCATTGCAGAGCCGGTGTGCAGTCTGGTACTGCCATGTTGATTGGGTGAGTGCACCCACTTGCCAGTCCCTACACCTTCCCTTTTCTTCATATCAGACACCCCTATGGTAGGCCCAAGGGCAGGGTGCATTGTGGGTATAAGGTAGGACAAGCCCTGATGTGTGTGGCATATCCTAATAGTGAATTACAGCCATTTTTGTATTTCACTATTGCAATGCTACCTATTCCCCATTGGCCAGAATGGGCAGTTCGACTATTAATTAATTGTGGGTTTCTAACGCGCTAGAAACCGACTCCCGAAGGAGTATCTCTGCGCTTTAGACCGCTGGGGAACCCGTCCTGGCTTTCCCTGTGAGATGGTCCCTACTGGGTATCTCCAAGGTGAAACCAGGCATCCCCGGCGTATGTGGGGGGCCGTTGTGGAGATGAGGCAAGCTAATGCCCAGAGTTGCCGAGTGTGATCCCTAGTTAGAGTAGGCACCAAGGCGAGAATTATCGAGTCCGCTGACCCTGGTCCACTACCCTGCCGCGTCGGGAATTGAACCTTGGTCCCGAGCCGTCCTCTGCTCCCGGGTCTGCCGCCTCTAACCAGTGAGCCACACCACTCCACATATTATAATCCTAACTGACTCAGGGAACTAGGTAGAAATTCGAATTTAGTATGCCTGAACCCAGAATGATAAAAATGCATCTTTTAGTGAAGTTGGTTTTAACATTCTGTGTTTGAAAATACCACTTTTAGAAAGTAGTTATTTTCTTGTCTTACTATCCTAGCCTGCCTCTGCTAGGTTGTGTATTCCTTGTCTGGAGTTTGAGTGCCAGGGGCTGGGGGATTCCAGGAGACAGGGTGAGAGCACAGTGCTGAATAGAGAGATCTGCATCTAGATGGGAGGGAGGAGTTGCACCTGGGACCTGAATAGGGCTGTGCCTTCCCTCCACAATGCTAGCTCCACCTCCTGTGGTGCATCTGATGTCTCTTCCCTGCACTGTGAAAGGAAAGAAGGAGTCATGTAAACAGAGTGCTCCAGGACTGAACAGAACTGGTTTGGACTAGGCAAATGCCTCTCTGCCTTCAGAGAACAAAGAGAAACTGTGTATAAAAGAGGAGACCCAGACCCCAGAGAATTAGGTCACTTTTGGGAAACAAGAAGAAACCTTTGCTGAAGAGAGGAACCAGAGAGACTGAGGAGAGACTATCCCTAAGCTTAAGTGCTGCTTGAGGGATTGGACTGCTGTGGTTGCCTGACTGCCAAAGAAAGGAGAGAGGAACTTTGTGTATACTTTCATCAAGTTGTAAGGATCTCCAAGGGCTTGAGAAAAGAGCTTGCCTCCTGTTGAAGTCTCAGGGACAACAGACTTCACCCACCAGCTCCCCAAGAGTTCGTTTGAAGGGCCTGCAGTTGTGTTGGACTTTTTGAGGAACAGCACATTGCAAGGAGCTAGAAGCGCGACTCACGAGCAAGAAGCGTGACGCCGAACTGCCACTGCCGCTTCACAACACGAGAGTGCTTCGCATCGCCGGAGAAGAGGATTGACGTCGCAGCAGACGCTGCCGCATCACCGGGAAGCGTGTCGCAGGGTCTGTCTCGGCCCCCAAGAACCGCTGAGTCATCACAGGGCCCCCGAAGCGCCTCGCATGGCCGGAGAAGAGGATCGATGTCGCAGCAGATGGCGCCGCATCACCGGGAAGTGTGTCACAGGGCCTGTCGCTGCTCGCATTGTTAAAGCACCGCGCATCGCCGGAGAAGAGGATCGACGTCACAGCAGACGCCGCCGCATCACCGGGAAGCGTGTCGCAGTACCTGTTGCGGTCCACGTTGTATCGCAAGAAGACGAAGGTCACATCTTTATTTCTTTGCACCAAATCTTCATCGCATCACGGCGTTGCTCGCCGCATCGTCACGGAAGCGCAGTAAGAAACCGATGCATCACCTCCCCTCGCAGAGAAGAACCGACGCTTCACCGTCGCCTACGCAGCAGTAGGAAATCGACGCATCACTGCTCTTGCATGTAAGGAACCGACGCATCACCTTCCTTGCAACACTTTCGTTGTATTGCGATACACATCTTAAGGTACATTGACTCAGTGTCGCATTTTAAGATCCAAAGAAAACTAAGCTAATTCTACCATTTTAAGTACAGTATTGTGGATTTTGTTGTTTGTGGTCTTGAGTTAAATCTATATAAAAAATACTTATTTTTAATATACAACTTGTGTGTTGTCCAGATGTAGTGTTGACACTTGGTTACTGTATGTGTTCACAAATGCTTTACACACTGCCTCTGAGATAAGCGCCTGTCTGCTCGTGCAAGCTACCAAGGGGGAGAGCAGGGGTTATTTTAGGAGTGTACCCTCCTACCCTGACTAGACGCAAGGGTCCTTATTAGTCACAGGTACCTACCTATGCCAACTAGAGACTCCCAAATCGAACACCAATGCTATGCTTTGGTGGCATGAATTTATCAACATAGGCTTTCTGGAGCACCTTATTATCGATAAAGACGTTTTGCGGTCTCAGCTTTAGAAGATACGAGCGCGCTTGGAGGCTGCTTGGATCTCTTGCAGTTTGGTCATGAGCACCCACCTCGATAGATCCTTTCTATTCGCGTTTTTACTTGTCCCCAGCTGTACTTTTTTTGTTTTCTTTTTTAAGCATTCAGCTGCACCTTGTTTGTGATTGTATTACTGTAATATAAAACTATTTCTACCTTCTATTGATGACATTTGTTTTTTCATGTCAATATGATGTGTAGTGTCTCTGTAATGACCTCAGTCAAAAAAAAAAAAAATACAAAAAAATGTCACTCTATCTCAAGTCCTATCTACCCAGGAGACTGGATGGTAGCGTTGGACTTGCAGGACACACTTTTCCATATACCCATCATGCCTGCCCACTGGCGTTAACTGCGGGTCACGGTGGGCCATGAGAGCTTACTGTTTGCTGTGCTTCCTTTTGACCTCACCAGCGCACCTCGGGTGTTCACCAGGGTGATGGCGGTGTTTGCAGCTCATCTGCAAAGGTCTGGGGTGACAGTCTTACCCCCATTTTGATGACTTGCTGTGAAGGCAGGCTCGTGCCAGGCTGTTGTCTCCCACCTTCAGACTGTGGCAGACCTCCTGTACTTGCTGGGGTTGACCATCAATGTGCCGAAGTCACACTTGACACCCTCTCAGACTCTCCTTTTCATTGGAGCAGTTCTGGACATGGTGCAGTTTCGGGCCTATCCTCCCAAATGGCGATTCCATGATATTCAGGCTATGATACCAATGTTTCAGCCTCTATCTTGGATTTTGGTGAGAACGACTCTGAGGCTACTGGGAATCCTGGCCTCCTGTATCCTGCTGGTGACACATGCCTGCTGGCATTAGCGGCTTGTGCAGTGAGAACTGAAGTTCCAGGGGTTGCAGAATCAGGGAAATCTCCACAACATAGTCCAGAACTCAGAGGAAACTGTGAAAGATCTGCAGTTGTGCTTAACGAACTGTGAGTGGGTCGGCAGCATACCCCTCTCCCATCCCCAACCAGATTTCAGATTAGTGACCAAAGTGCCACTTCTGGGTTGGGACGGTCATCTGGGAAAGGTGTGGATCAGAGGACTCTGGTCTCCGGTGGAATCCAGGCTCCACATCAACATGTTGGAGCTCCGAGTGATCCGATTGGCATTAAAAGCCTTTCTACTTTCCATCCAGGAAAGGTTGCTGTAGGTGTTCACTGACAATACTACCACCATGTGGTGCTACAACAAACCTTTTGTCAAGGGGCCCTGCATTTCTAGACATGGCTGGAACAGTAGGGCATTTCCCTGGTGTTTTAACATCTGGCGGTGACCTTAGCCATAGTTGCCTAACGCATCACAAATGGCATCTCTATCCATAGGTGGTACAAGCGCTCTTTCATCAGTTGGGAGATCCTTGGTCTGAAATGTTCCCCACCGAGGAGAAAGTGCAACATCAGCAATTCTATGCACTGGAGTTTGCAAGGCGGCCCTTGCTCCGAGATGTTTTTCATCTTGAGTACAACTTAGGCCTCCTGTATGCCTTTCTGCCCATACCAATCCTTCCCAGAGTTCTCAAGAAGTTCAGGGACAACTAGGCCCAAGTCATTCTTGGGGCCCTGGACTGTGCACAGAGAGTCTGGTATCCTGAGCTGTTGAGCATGGCAATCGGTCCTCCAATCAGGCTGCCCCTTTGGATGGATCTTCTGTCACAGCAGCCGGCAAGGGTTCTCTACTCAAACCTTTCAACCATCAGCCTTCTTGCTTGGAGATTGGGCGGCAACACGTGACAGCTTTCGACCTTCCACTCGAAGTCTGTGATATCTGTGCAGCCAGGTGTCCCTCCAATACTGTTTACGCCTGCAGTTGCACAGAATTTGTGGCATGGTGCACAGAAAGACCCCTTTCTCTGCTTCCTTGACCAGCAGCGCTCTGCTCTGGTCACTCTGAAAGACTATCTCTGTGCCATTTCTGCGGCTCCCTGATTAGCCATCCCTCTTCAAATCCCTTTTGTAGGTAGGTTTCTAAATGTTTAAAACATCTGTTTCAACCTTCTCCATTTTGTATGCCTCAGTGCGACTTCAGTCTCATCCTTGCTTTCCTTTATGTGCGCTTCTTTTGAGCCTCTACACAATTGTCCCCTCATGCTCCTCTTGTTGAAAACGCCTGTCTCTCTATTTCTCTGCACTTCTGGTGAAACGAAGAATGCACGAATGACTGAGTAAAATATCTATCTATTGTTTCAACGACTCTGAAGATCAGTTTTATCTTGGGGAAACAAAGTTGTCATGTTTATGCGGTTGTCAGAAAATAATCCCTTCTTGTTCATTCGAGAACGTTTCTAGTGACCTCTGAGCTAGCTGGCACTCACAATTAAGTTTAATATATTCAATAGAGACCTAGTAGACATAAGTCCTACGTCACATCTATAGGATATATTATTCTAATGCGCAGAGCCTATTGGGAATATAGGAACTACACTACATGGCGCCCAACGTTTGGTAAGGCACTAATTTAACGCTAGATACTAGAGTAACTCAGTCGTGCTTTTCACAGAGACCCCTTTTTCCCGTAAAATACTCAAATAGACGTCTGGAGTGGGTTAAAGGATAAAATATCCGGCATAACGGAGTATGACGAAAACCCTATGTATTAGTTATTGGTTTTGTTCAACGTTGAAGGATACAGTGTTCCGAAAATATTGTGCACCTTATCTTTGTTTCCTTGAAACTTGCTCTGCAAGACTTTTAACAAAATGTCAGATAGAGACTCCGAGACCGACAGACCTTCAAGAACCGGTGGAGCTGCAGCTGCAGACAGACCAGGTTTAAACATTACAGGTTTCCAAGAAACAGATGCGGATGCTATAATCATCCCGGAAAACATACGGAAAACGATAGCTATAAAACTTATAGAAAATGGCCTTTCACCAAGAGGTGGTAGGGTTATATTTGTCATAGAGGCACATGAATATCGCCAGAAGGAGGTATTCTATTCATAGATTATCTTCCTAGAAGCAAATCCAACAACACATGTGTTCCACTTATACAAGGAACATCCAGCGGAATACGTTCCTTCCGAGGACATTGAAATTCCACTAACTTACGAAGAGCATCAGCTCTGGTTTAAAGGCGCCCTACAACATCAAAATCACATTACCAGGCTCGGGCTACTAAGTAGACCAGGAGCAACATGGCCGGTACTAGCCAGCTATACACCACATCCTGACATTGAAAGAATGACAGATGTAGAACTGTTAGCTCAGCTAAAACAATTAAAATACATAGACAATTGGTACAATATGTCATGCGGACTCTAACAGTCCAACCGACTATCAGAATTCCACAGCAAACCCTTCATCAAGGGAACACAAACAAAATTACACCACAGACCATACAATCAGTCATTGGTAAATTACCCACAAAAAGGGAACAAATTCCATTCTGGTGAGCCCAAAAAATTACTCAGATCGAGGCAGTATTTCCTGATGGTACACCTCATGAGAAACACAGGATTCTAACAATCTGTTTACCAATGGTGATCGCACAACACCTGGAGGACTGTGACACTTGGGGTACAGTCTTTGCTGCAATCTACACAAAAACACATGATGTTCTGTCTATGGCGGTGATACCAGACGTCCTGAAACAGATTCAAAATGAATACGGGGCAGAGCCTGCTTTAAATCTCGGTATGAAGTTACTGAAGGATTTCACACGGGTCTCAGCTATAATATTAGCTAATATTAAAGGTGAAGCAGCATGCGTGCATGGCAATCCGCCAAAAACTAAAAGAACTTGATGTAACTGAGCAACCATATGAACTGGCCAGAATAATAGAAAAATCTTATGAAGAACTAGTAGAGATAGTTTGGGTGGGAAACCAGTAAAGCCCGAACTAACAGAAAATCCTGAAAAAGATACTGATACATGTTCCTCTCTTACCTTTCAGACTTCCTCGCAGAAATCCGAAAGAACACAAGGAAGAACGCGTGAAGTCCAAAGATGATCAACACGTTCCAAAAAATAAGAAAACTCAATTCACCGAAAAGAAGGTAGCAAGTCTAAAAAGCAGACATGCCGAGGATCTTGAGGACACAACTCAAGAACGGGGAGTGGGCCCAGACAATGCTGGACCATAGCTCGCGAGATCCTGAAGGATCATCTGGAGACAGTGGACCTGAATGAATACATTCAAGTTGAAACTGCCGATACCAGGGTTAGTGTACCCCATAAGCAAAATGAAGTAACACTCTGGATAGAGGGGGACATAACTAGAAAAATAAAAGCACTCTTTTGGGAAAAACTATCTAAAGGATATGACATCCTTCTGGCTGAAAAAGACTGGCCACCTGAATTTGTCAGGGAGTGCCCACATTGCGAAGAGATCATTATGCCCAGGTTAGATGTGAACACATCTAACATGGGCTTCGATTGGAATTCATAGAGCATATTATCAATGCCATTATCGCCGCTTTATCGGCAGTTTCCTGCCGATAAAAGCAGCGATAAAGTATCGCCTGTCCTTGATAATATGCCCCCTACATTCTAAATTACGCAAAAAGGGTTAAACCTCTCTACAAACTAATCAAACCTGATTTCAAACCTACTAATTGGATTCAAAAACACACAGAAATTTTGCGTTCAGTACAAACAGACGTGTTAGCAACAACCCATTTACAGACATGCGTAAATGAACGCAACCTTGTAATCCGAATCATCCCAGGGAGATGTGGATTCACATACCTAAACTTTAATGAAGGCGAAAAGTTACCAATAGCATACAAAGCACACTTGTACACACAAGCTGAAATGAAATTCACTTCAACACAAAAAATTCTGACAGCGGTTCAAACTGCAGTAGCAAAAGAGAGAGCCCTCGCGCAGGGAAAACGAATAAAGGTCGTTACTCCTGTACCTGCCTTAGAGGCAGTGACAAAAGCAAGCATTCCGAATGCAATAGCTTTACATCCAAGGTGGATACAATGGGTTAATTCTCTTGCTGCAACAGACGTTGAATACGTTTTTGACCCCTACTTGAAAACTCAAGAATTTCTACAATACGAACAAGAATGTTCTCTGCCCACTGAGATTCTGCCTCTAGAACATTACAGATGTATAATTTATACAGACCGATCAGCACAGCCCGCAATTGGGGAAAAAACAAGCTTATAGTGCAGCGTGTGCAATTGTCAAAGGTCGCTGGCGCGATGGTAAATTCCGACCTACGGTCACAAAAACTCAATCTCTCGGAGACTGTACAGCTCAGCGAGCTGAACTACAGGCTTTCAAGATGGAGCTTGAAAATACTGATCGTGAATTCCCCACACTCATAGTGTGCGATTCGTATTACTGCGTCCAATCTTACAATGAATACTTGCAGAATTTGGTTCAAAACGGTTTCAAAGACGCAAAAGGTGGCACAATCAAGCATAAGTTGCTTTGGGAACAAGTAGTTCAATTACAGAAAGAACTACAAAAGACTCACGTGATTCATACACAGAGTCATCAGCGTGATGGCGTTCACGTTGCAGGGAATTCATTGGCTGATGAAGCCGCAAAGGCAGCTGTGCAAACGGCTTCCGTAGCTGCAATCAATCGGTCAAAAACACAAATAGACGGTGAGACAATGCTAGCTGTCAATGCCACAAGCAATGGCTGCGGTGCAGCGTTACCACTAAACTATCCACTCGAATATTGATACATAATTGATGCCAACTCCGTTCCCTTTGCTCGAATCCCTGGAGTGGGGGATAGGGTAATTCCAAACAGGAATCGGAGAAGTGCTTTGATTCAAGTAGCACATATGGGAGAGGGTCTGATACATCAAGGGATCTCAAAATCTCTACTGGAATTAAAAGAGATGTACTGATGGCCAGGGATTACTGCACACATTTACGAATTTGGAATTAATTGCAATGTCTGTTACAGAGATCACAGCTTAGAGCGCTGCCAGATTCCTGACTACAGTGTAGCCAGCCTAGTACAGACACCATTGTTAGATAGCATTAGACTATCCACGCTCAGACGTCCATATGGACAAAAGTGGTCCCACAACTATTAGGACAAGATTCATTTGGATGTGGCCTCAGCGCTCGGCTGACGCCCGAACTGTTATAAAAGAATTGTGAGTCTTTATCGGCACATATGCAATCGGCACGCTACATTCTGACCAGGGTCCTGCGTTTAGCTCTCGAGCTTACAAGGAGGCCATGGCCATTTTGGGCATTGCATTTCGGTACTCTAGTCAATTCCATCCTGAGGGAAATGCGGTTGTGGAAAGAAAAAACCGTGACATAAAGCAATCTATAACAGCTAGGGTATTAGGCTTGGGTGACGGGTGGGTCAAACATCTATTAAGTGTCCAACGTAGTCTTGATAACCTGCCAAGAAATTTCCTGGGTAGAATCACTCCATATGAAATCCTTTTTGGTACTAGAATGATGTCAAAGACCTCGATCGTCATACTTCAGTGGTAGAACAAAGACCCTTTGATATCAAAGACGGTTTGGATGTTTTGCAGGACTTAAATGAAACAAGAAGAAGTCTAAGCAACACCATACAGAAGCCAACGACCACTGAACAAAAACCACCTGTCCCAGCAAGACCGGTCTGGATTCCAAAGATTGGGGATCTGGTCAGAGAAAAAATAGCGGATAAGAAGGAATTTGGACTTTCTTACAGAAAACCAGTGCCTGTACTAGCAGTCCACGGATCAAGAACAGTGTTACTGCCGCCCCTTGCTGAAAGAAAGGAGAACGGGTCCGTATCAATTGACCTGGTAAAATCACATCATGTGGCCGATAATAAGTAGTAGGCCCAGCGGACTCCAAAGGTGTAGCAGACGACCAAATCTTGCTACTATCCAAGAGGTTCAAACTGAGAGACTCATCACCTTTGAAGAATCTGCAGTAAGAAAAGAAGGACTATGCAACAAAGCTATGGAACTTGTGCCTCTTGAAACCCAAATAACAGTTTGTCAAGAAACTCTAGTCTACAATGATTTAGCATCTGACTATACTAATATGTCGAGGGAACAAGCAGCTCCAGCGATTTCAAATAATCTGAAAACAACGCCAGCAAATAAAACTTTCAAGGAACAAGTAAAATAACTTTTTCACCAGCTTACAAATACATATCTGGTTTCACCATGGGTTAAATTTTGGATTGTGTTATGTGTACTTTTTCTCCTACTTTGGCTCATTCTTGTTTTAAGTTTGGGAAAGCTGATAGATGGAAAATATAGTAAAATGGACACAGCAAGTAAGAACATCAACTTGCTCCTGAAGCCACACAAATCATCAGCAAAAGAGACCTGTCATCAGTAAACATCACAGCCATTCCCCTACCAGGTTGTATAGCATGGGACAGAACTGATTATGACATTTATGGTCCTGTCGAGCTGCTGAAGATTCCACACCAATTTAAGGTTTCCTTGAGTGACTTTGTTTCACCCAGCACATTTTCTGATGATTAGGACTTTGAGACTGTTAATAACATGATGACAGATTTAGAAATGTCACCAAAATTTACAAAACATGAATACTTAGAAGGTTCATCAGATTATGAACAAATGAATTGTTTTAACCATTATGGTCACCATTATTTGCACAAATCTGCAAACCCTAGAAATGTTTTAACTTGTAATCAATGGGAACATTGTCCAACACCACCAAAGGGTAGCTCTACAACATTTTATGAAACATGTCCATACTTCTCAGGCTTTAATGTCACAAATCCAGAAACATTTTATTTTAAAAATGTTAATAAGACAGGCATGAAAAGTATTTTGACTAATACTATGCAAATGTATTCTGCTGCCTTTCATGCTCAATTGTCCACATTAGGTTTTGACTTTTGGAAAGACAACATTGAGACAAAAACTGTTTGGGGCACAAAAGACTGGCACGTGCAAGGTTTAGAAGCCTTATTTAGAGCCTGCATCATCCCAGAACAAATTCTGTTTTTAAATGAAGCTGTTCAACAGACATCTTGTCTTGGCCTGGCTAAGATAAAAGACTTAAACAAACCGTCCATACCTAAACCCACACCTGATAGTAATAGAACTACAGATGAGGAGGCAGACGTAAATTATATTTTACAACAAAACAGAACTAATCCTGATTGGAAAAAATGGTTAATCTGGCCCACAGACACGAATAACTGTCAAGATAGATTCCTGAACAAGACACAAGGGTTTACAGTAACTAGGCCAGATCCAAGATTTATCCAGAGACAACATCCAGGGATAATAACAACTTACAGTGTAGGAAAACTGTGCCTCGAGTGGCTACAAAAATCTGCACTCCCAGATATAAAACAACAGTTAACTTTACTTAAAGATGGCATTGATTTGAGAGAATTCTTACTAGGACCTCGCAAACAACGTCATAAACTTTTCATATATGCCGGTATTTATGCTGCTTATAATAAAGCATGGAAAGTCACACAAATGGAAACTGCAGAACGAATACGAGAAATTGATCGTATTAATTTAGAGAAAGCTCTCTCTGTAGTTGACAATGGCTTAACAACTCTGTCGTCCAGAATTTATTCTTTGGACAGCATTGTATCCTCTGCCATAGACATATTGGAACAAGATTTGCTCATGTTACAACATGGACAGTCTCAATTGCGTTCTATAATGCTGCTAGGTTGGACGTTACAAAACCTTTGTTCAGGCTTAGCGTCTAATCAACACCACGTCATTGTTTACTGGATTTAACCTTACAGATAAACAAATCTCTTTGGCACAGAGGGGAGCAGACTATACGGTGCTGAGCATAACAAAAACTGGAGAGATTACCATTAACTGTTTCTGAGAAACAACCAGCCGCTGAATGAATAATACATGGCACCGTCACGATACCAGTGACGATTTTCCAGTTTCAGTATTGCTTAAAACACATACCAGCAGGCCTGTATGAAAGGTTGGGTAAAGAATACATAAAGTGGACCTGGGATGTACCATACACACACAAATGTTTGGAGTGGGGAAAAGGAGATATTTCTTAGTGGTAAAAATTGCAAAACCACATTGAGCGGTACACTTCTATGTCAAGGCATTAATTTACATGGAGCCTGTGATGGTTCATCAAACAACTTATCATGCCACCTGCAGGGTTCCCCGGCAGCAGTGATTGATCCAATTTTTAAGCTGCTTTCCAATGGGAGGTACATAATGTTGAATGATCATAGCCTATCTTGTTAGTGTGTCAGCCAGGGTCACTTGCTGTATGCAAGTATTGTTTCCTAAAACTAAGACAGATGAAGAGTCGCCGCTATGGCCTTCACTGAACATCTCTTCTATACGAATTGATACTTTAAGCAGAATGAAAGCCATTCTTTTACCAAAAAACTGTGCCACTTACCTCGTCCAGAGAGACGTATAATCTGCAAGTTGAAAGGTCCTCTGCAGAGATACATGCCTTATTATCAACGAACTGCCCCATACATTTCACAGAAATGTTAGGTCGTATCTTAAACATGTGTGATACCAGTGGTATTGTACATGTATTTAAGACCATTTTTTTGAGACTGTTAGCACCCTTTGAAGCAGTCCTAGGCATTTTTCCTAACTTCGTGCACTCTGTGTTCGGCGGCCTGCCTCTCATCTTGGGACTCCTAGCAGGGATACTATTTTTGTTCCTTCTGCTCCGATACGGCAAGTCTAGTTACCAGCTATACCCATATTACCATGGAGAATACTCTTCTGACAATGCAGTATCGTGAGCGCATAACACAGATTCTTGGCTTGGCTCGTTTGAGAGATCTGAATACCACGTGGTTCCTATCGTTCAGATCAATCTGGCAAGATTGCATCTTACCTGTTCTATGATGCCTGCTTTGTGGAGAAGAATGATTGTTCGATATATATCTAACACTTCCATCAACACTGCCAACGAATGTTGCCGCTTTGCTTGGTTAGGTAATGGCTCATGCATTGTGTTGTCCCCAAAGGCTACCAATACTGATGGCAGCATTCATTGAGGTCTCACCAGCAATTCCAGCTGAGGGTGAGATACGTGGACCAACAGGCACACAGGTACCATCTAATGCGAACATTGTTAATGCGACTGACGCTGACAGCGATGCTTCTCATCTGTGTACGATTGATCTACTTAATGAAGTGGTTCAACTTTCACCTACTGTGGTAGACTATTTCTTTGCCAGCCTAGAAAATGTAATGTTTTCTCCTGACACCGAGAATAACTTTTGAAATCAGCACACAGCGTTCTATCAGCTTTGAATTCGACCTTCATTGTTCAAAACAAAAAACTCCTAACTTTGGAACTCTATTTTTCTACGATTTGATTTGACTTTTTTCCAAAAATGAACTTTGGCACAAAGTAATCTACTTCCTAGAAACAATATTGCCTTATCCACAAACCAAAACAATTTATATATTCTGCTATGGGATGGTCTCGACCTTTTTTCTGTATTTAGAGCCATTTCATAAATGCAATTTTTATGGTTCATTCAGTTAGCATTGCCAATATCATACTTTATGCTTGAATTGAAATCATTGCTTTTAAATGTGTACAGTACTAATGCTCATTTTCGTGTGCAACCATTACAAAAGCATTTTATGTATTTTTTGGTGGGATTGTAAACACATGTTTTAGATATGTTTTAGTGCTTACATTTTAGTAATGTCGAACATAACAAAGTGGAGTGGGTGTTGTATAGCATTTTAGAACCCTAGTGTAATTTTCCCGATTCGTGCCCGTATATAGGTATAAATCACCATATTCTTATGTAGGCATAGAAATCATAACCATATTTAGACATAGCTCATGCAGTCAAAATACGGCATGGCTACTTCCACTAGTTCTGAAAATCCACAACGATTTCTTGGAAAACTTGGCTTCAGCAGTTAGGGACTTCCCCTTGCTTGAATATTGATTTGTCCAAGAACTCATGGAGTTTTCAAAGTACTGAGACTCTTTGATGACGTTATTATGTCCACCTTTACATCAAACTCTGCACCTTCAAGTTATAAATATGCCCACACTTGCCCAAGCAAACACACAGTGGTTTGGAGCAGTTCGACTATCTACTTGCCCGATGCTTCTCGCTACAGGAAGTGCCGAAGGAAGCCGACCCTCCAGCAAACGCACTGAGAGAGACGCTGTCTTTTCTCTTGCCGAGAAATCCAGCTCCAGTGTTTCCAAGCTCCCCTTGTGGGGTGTTGGGAAATCGAGTCCTGAGACAGACCTCCTTCATTCTAAACCAAGGTACGGAGCTGATTAGACACTAAGAGAAATCTTGGATAGATTCTTGGCAAAAGAATACTAAACTTATGCTACACCACACATACTTCTTCCCTCGTACTAGACTTAGGTTAGATACATCGTGGTAGGCGTATTTTAGAAGCACCAGTTGAGTACTTTTAGTCTTAATTTATTTATGTATGCATTTTATGGCTTAGAAACCTTACCATGCTTTTACAGTATTATTTTATAATACTCTTCTTGCTGTACGCATTATACTTTACAGCCAGTCTTACGATTGTAGCAGTTCATTTCTTCTGCATGAGAAAGACGACTGTTCAATAAATACTTTTATTGAAAATGCCCGTCTCTCTATTTCTATGCACCTCTGGTGAAACGAAGCATGCACGAATGACTGAGTAAAATATTTATCTATTGTTTCCACGACTCTGAAGATCAGTTTTATATTGGGGAAACAAAGTTGTCATGTTTATGCGGTTGTCAGAAACTAATCCCTTCTTGTTAATTTGAGAAAGTTTCTAGTGACCTCTGAGCTAGCTGGCACTTACAATTAAGTATAATATGTTTGATAGAGACCTAGTAGACATAGTCCTATGTCACATCTATAGGATATATTATTCCATTGTGCAGAGCCAATTGGGAATATAGGAACTACAGTACATGGCGCCCAACGTTTGGTAAGGCACTAATTTAATGCTAGATACTAGAGTAAGTCAGTCGTGCTTTTCACAGAGACCCCTTTTTCCCGTAAAATACTCCAATAGACGTCTGGAGTGGGTTAAAGGATAAAATATCTGCCATAACTGAGTAGGACGAAAATCCTATGCATTCGTTTTTGTTTTGTTCAACGTTGAAGGATACGGTGTTACAAAAATATTGTGCACCCTATGTTTGTTTCCTTGAAACGTGCTCTGCAAGACTTTCAACAAAATGTCGGATTGAGACTCCGAGACCGGCAGACCTACAAGAACCAGTGGAGTTGCAGCTGCAGACAGACCAGGTTTAAACATTACAGGTTTCCAAAAAAACGGATGCGGATGCTATAATCATCCTGGAAAACGTACGGAAAACAATAGGTATAAAACTTACAGAAAATGGCCTATCACCAAGAGGTGGTAGGGTTATATTTGTCATAGAGGCACATGAATATCGGCAGACGGAGGTTTTCTATTCATAGATTATCTTCCCAGAAGCAAATCCAACAACACATGTGTTCCACTTATACAAGATAGAGGAACATCAAGCGGAATACGTTCCTTTTGAGGACATTGAAATTCCACTAACTTACCAAGAGCATCAGCTCTGGTTTAAAGGCGCCCTACAACATCAAAATCACATTACCAGGCTCGGTCCACTAAGCAGACCAGGAGCAACATGGCCGGTACTACCCAGCTATACACCACATCCTGACATTGAAAGAATGACAGATGTAGAACTGTTAGCTCAGCTAAAACAATTAATTAGAATACATAGACAATTGGGACAATATGTCATGCGGACTCTAACAACCCAACCGAATATCAGAATGGTGAGGTGGTCTGATCTGGTGGACTCAGAGGGTATTCTTCTCTGGGAAGTTTTGCAAGCCAAGATGGGCCCCCTTTTTTCTAGGTTTAAATATCTCCAATTAAGATCATGGAATGAGTCAGAAGTAGGTGACATCTCTGGGAGGTGGGAACTTGAGCAGTTATTGCAAGACCCCAGGCCGAAGAAGAAAGAGATATCTCTCTGGTATGCAAGAATCCAAGAAGCAGAGGAAGTTAAGGTCCCTTCCCCAACATCAGTTCGGAACCAAACATCACTCGCCCTTCACATCGAGGAATCTTTTTAATCATCTCTCAAGACACTGTATAAATATATAAAGCCTACTTGCCTGAAGAAAAATCATTTTTTGGTGATCAATAGGCTATATTGCACCCCAGCCAAGATTGCAAAATTTGCCCCTGACCAACCGCCAAGCTGCCCCAGATGCAGTCTCGTCAATGCCAATGACATACATATTTTTTTTCAATGCCCGGAATTAACTATTTTTTGGTAAAATGTGGGAGACACGTTAATATCCATTTTTGAAATTGACATCGAAGTAGATCTGCACCTGGTGATTTTTGGTAAGAACGATTTCACCAGTGGGATGCTCCCACAGGAACAATGGCCTCCTTTTATACTTAGTGCTCCTGGCAAGGAGAGAGGTTTGTATTAAATGGAAGGCCACTATTCCTCCGGGGAGGGAAGATTGGCTTAAAGCCGTCCTTAATATGGCACGTCTAGAACAAGATATTAGGGAGACTAGTCCACCCAGTATTTGGCTGCCGTTGATAAGATGGGTGCGGTAGCGGCACTTGATTAATGAGTAATAGACCAAAATGGCCCTAACCCTATGATTACACCAGTCCTCAAACACATGAGGAAGGCCAGGGGCCGAGACGGACGCAGTGAGCCGCAGGGCATCCCCCAGAAGCAGAAAAATTGGCTTGTTAAATCTGTGAAAGTCTTTGGTGAGATGAGGACTAAAAAAATGTTTTGAAAAAGAAACTAATCCCTTCTTGTTCATTCAAGAAAGTTTCTATTGATCTCTGAGCTAGCTGGCACTCACAATTAAGTTTAATATATTCGATAGAGACCTAGTAGACATAAGTCCTACGTCACATCTATAGGATATATTATTCCAATGCGCAGAGCTTATTGGCAATATAGGAACTGCAGTACACCATTTCATGTAGGCCAATCCATCACCTTGCCTACTTTTTATGCTCCTCTGCATCCCTACAAAGAAGAGGAGTGACTCTACCGTCTGGAGCCAAAAAGGGTGTTGTCATTCTACCTTGACCACACACAAGAGTTCCGGGTGGACGACCAACTCTTTGTGGTGTATGTTGGACCAAAGAAGGGTCATGTTGTATAGAAGAGGACCATCTCACAACGGATCGCATTCTATATAAAAAAGTGCTACGCAAAGGCAAAAAAGCAACCTCCTGAGGGTTTGCGTGCTCGTTCCACAAGTTAAAGCTGCGACAACTGCATTAGCACACGGAGTTCCAGTCCTGGACATCTGCTAGTTAGCAATGTGGGCATCTCTGCACACGTTTACCAATCAATACTGTTTGGACAGTCTGGTCCATAGGGATGAGCACTTCGCCCTTTCAGTTCTGCAGGACTTCCTCGTGTGAAATCAGTCCACAGACTCATCTCCGGGGAGGTATAGTTTGGATATCTATTCAGTGGTAAGCAATCTATGGCAAGAAGTCTCTATCATATGAACAAGTTACTTACCTTCGGTAACACCTTATCTGGTAGAGACTCTATCTAACTGAAGATTCCTTACCAACCCACCCATACCCCACTCTGTGAACAGATTTCTAGGGCCAGGGCTTTCCCCTTTCAGGTCCCTAGGTTTCCACATCAGTGGTCAGTTTATTTGTGGATCCCAGCTTTTTGCGTTGAAAGTTGTGTAAAGTAACTGACATCAGCGCACATAGGTTAACCCTACATTGGCACAGCATAAGACACTTCCAGTGCAAACAAAGCAAAGGACGCCAGGTGGAGATGAATGACACCAACTACCAGTGCTCAGGGGTACTGCTCATGAAACTATTTTCAAATCTAATCTGACGCCTGGGGTAATTTAAAGAAAGGAATCTGCGGCAAGATAGTGTCTCTACCAGATAAGGTGGTACTGAAGGTAAGTAACTTGTTCTTCAGTGGACCAACAGAGACCTTGTACGTTCAATCAGAAACAAGCCAGAGGACTGCCCAGTCTGCCTGGATGGTTTGTTTAAGCCTCTTGTTTGAGGTGATCGTAAATATCCCCCCACCCCTGATATCCTTACAGTGGTCTATTTATTTTAAGAGAAAAAAGACAACATAAAAATAATTTGCTCACACAGGATGACCACATTTCAACTGCATTAAGATCTCTCAGTAACTCTCCTCTGAAAACAGAGCCTTTTGCCCAGTCACAGTGCTTCTTTGCCAGCAATAGGTTTCCTAACAATGGGGAAACCACTTTCGAATCGTATTCAGTTAGCACATCAAAAGATTGAATGTCCTCTTTACGAGATGTATGTTTGAGAGGCTCTGGGCAGTACCGAAGAAAGTGCATTAGATGGAGATAGGGTTGGATCCAATCCTAGAACTAGCTATGAACTCCGATGAGACAGGCAAACTGTTAAAAATACCCAAAGAGGTGGCATGACCTCCCTGCCCGTAAATAGCAGCATTGCATACCAGCGTCCTGCACCACCTGACGAAAGCTAGCCTGAGCAAAGTGGCTGAATCAGAATCAGACAGTTGTGGTGACACTGTGCGCCGACCTCAGCAATGCAGCAACAAATCCTGATTCCATGGGCAGGTAATGATAGTATTGCGGTCTGGGGGAGTAGAAACGTGTGGTTGATACTCTTTTAATAAAGGGAATATTGTTTAGTAGTAGGAATGTGTAGTATATAAGTATATATATATATAGTTTTTTTTAGAATGCTTTTACTTCATGCAGAAAGTACTTTACTTTTATGTTCTATGTTTGCCTGTGATTTATGGGTTCTGTTCCACGATGGTTACTTGCTGCCTCCGTGGTGGAGAGTCCGCTCTTGTCTCTTCTCTGAATCTTATTAAAGGACTTCCTAACTTCACCTGGATCCTGTGTAATCCATTTACCACAATTTTTGGCGACAATATCTTCAACCCACCGTGCAACTCAATTTGGTCCTTCAGTGGTCTTAAGACAAGCGCGGACAAGAGGACTCCTACTTTGCTGCCGACTTCTATGAATCACACGCGGATCCCTCACAAGCAACGAGTGAACATTTTATTCAGAGGTGAGCCCCTAACACCCTCCGTACTTTGGCTGTGGTTCCCGTTGTGTAATTCAGGCAGGCAGCGGCAAGTAACGTGCGGTTGTCATGGCTACAAACGCTTGAGTCATGCAACATTTAGTCTGTCTCAGCAAGTCAAGTCAAGTCAAGTCACAAAATTTGTATAGCGCACTACATACCCAGAGGGTTTCAAGGCGCTTAGGAAGGGGAGGAGGATTATTTGTCAAATATCCACGTTTTAAGCTGCTTTCTGAACGCTAGGTGGTTCTGGGTGAGGCGAAGGTAAGCGGGGAGTGAGTTCCATGTTTTAGCAGCCAGGTATGAAAAGGATCTGCCTCCCATGGTGGTCTTGTTTATGCGAGGTACAGTGGCGAGGGCTTGGCTGGAAGAACGTAGTTGGCGGGGGGGGTGTAGAAGGACAGTCGAGAGTTGAGGCAATCTGGTCCGATGTCGTAGAGTGATTTGTGTGCGTGGGTAAGCAGTCGGAAGGTGATCCTCTTATTGACGGGTAGCCAGTGGAGGTCTTTAAGGTGACCAGAGATGTGTTCGTTGCGTGGGATGTCTAGTATGATCCTGGCTGAGGCGTTCTGGATTCGTTGGAGTTTCTTCTGGAGTTTGGCGGTGGTACCTGCGTAGAGGGTGTTTCCGTAGTCCAGTCGGCTCGTGACCAGAGCGTGGGTGACTGTTTTCCTTGTTTCGGAGGGGATCCAGCGAAATGTTTTTCTGAGCATGCGGAGAATGTTGAAGCAGGAAGAGGAAACGGCGTTGACTTGTCTGTTCATTGAGAGTGAAGAATCCAGGATAACGCCTAGGTTCCGTGCGTGGTCTGTCGGGATGGGTGCTTTTCCGAGGGCTTCCGGCCACCAGGAGTCGTCCCAAGCAGAGGGGGATGTACCTAAGATGAGGACTTCTGTTTTGTCTGAGTTCAGTTTCAGACGGCTTTGTTTCATCCATTCGGCAACTTCTTTCATTCCTTCGTGTAGGTTAGTTTTGGCGGTGTTGGGGTCTTTGGTGAGTGATAGGATCAGTTGGGTGTCATCAGCGTAGGAGATGATGTTGAGGTTGTGTTGGCGTGCGATGGCCGCGAGGGGGCTCATGTATACGTTGAAGAGGGTGGGACTGAGTGAGGATCCCTGTGGTACGCCACAGATGACTTCAGTGGCCTCGGACTTGAATGGTGGGAGGCGGACTCTTTGTGTTCTTCCGGAGAGGAAGGAGGTGATCCAATCAAGTGCTTTTCCTTGTATTCCGATGTTTCTGAGGCGCTGAAGAAGGGTGCTGTGGCAGACTGTATCGAATGCAGCAGATAGGTCGAGGAGGATGAGGGCGACTGTGTCTCCATTGTCCAGTAGAGTTCGAATGTCGTCAGTTGCTGCGATGAGGGCGGTCTCAGTGCTGTGTTTTGCTCTGAATCCCGATTGTGAGGGGTCGAGGGATTTGTTGGCTTCGAGGAAAGCGGCGAGCTGGTTGTTGACGGCTTTCTCGATGACTTTGGCCGGGAATGGAAGAAGCGAGATGGGGCGGTAATTTTTGAGTTCGGTGGGGTCCGCTGTTGGTTTTTTCAGAAGGGCGGTGAGTTCAGCGTGTTTCCAGATTTCTGGGAAGGTAGCGGAGTTGAAGGAGCAGTTGATGACGTCTCG
Source organism: Lissotriton helveticus (assembly GCF_964261635.1). Classification (NCBI taxonomy): domain Eukaryota; kingdom Metazoa; phylum Chordata; class Amphibia; order Caudata; family Salamandridae; genus Lissotriton; species Lissotriton helveticus. The sequence continues at coordinate 1,740,614,225 of NC_136065.1, forward strand.
GAGGTGCGGTGCTATGACGGAGTCTGCTTTGTTGAAGATGTGGTGAGGGCATGGGTCTGTGGGGGATCCTGAGTGGATGGAGTTCATCAGGCGGATGGTGTCCTCAGTGGAAATTGGATTCCAGGCGTGAAGGGTGTTCACGGGGGGAAGATGGTCAGCAGATGGTAGGGTGGGTTGGTTTCCGGGAAGGTTGTCAAAGCTGTTGTGGATGTCTGCAATCTTGTTGTGGAAAAAAGAGGCTAGGGAGTCACAGAGGGTTTGGGAGGGGGTGATGTCGTTGGAGTTGGCCGAGGGATTGGAGAATTCTTTGACGATGTTGAAAAGTTCCTTGCTGTTGTGGGCGTTATTGTCAAGTCGATCCTTGAATGCTGTTTTCTTGGCTTTTCGGATCAGTTGGTGGTGAGTGCGGATGGCTCTTTTGAAGGCGTCCTTGGTGCTGGTGGTTGGGTCTTTTTTCCAGGCCTTTTCTAGGGAGCGGCAGAGTTTCTTGGACTTCTTGAGATCATCGTTGAACCATGAGGCTTTCTTGCTGCCAGGTTTTCTTTGACGTTTTTTCAGTGGTGCTAAGGTGTCGGCGGTGTTGGATAACCATAGGGTGAGGTTGGTGGCGGCTTCGTTGGCGTTAGAAGAGAGGGCTGGGGAGTTTCGATGGAGTGATGCGGAGATTTTGTCCGTGGTGATTTTGTTCCAGTTTCTTTGCAGGGTAGGTTGGGGTGGTTGATGGGTTTCGGCTTGTTGTAGGTGAAGTGAACGCAGCTGTGGTCAGTCCAGAGGAGGTCCGTGGTGTGGCTGAAGGAGACATGGTTGCTGGATGTGAAGATGGGGTCGAGTGTGTGACCTGCGATGTGGGTGGGGGAAGTGACTAGTTGTTTAAGTCCGAGGTTGGCGAGGTTGTCCACGAGGGTGGCGGTGTTGTGGTCGTTGATCTTTTCGAGGTGAAAGTTGAGGTCTCCCAGAAGGATGTAGTCTTTGGAGGGGAGCGCATGAGGAGTGATGAAGTCCGTGATGTCTTCACTGAATTTTGCGCGGGGTCCTGGTGGTCTGTAGAGGAGGGTGCCTCTGAGTGTGGTCTTGGGGTCGATGTGGATCTGGAAGTGAAGGTGTTCGGAGTTAGCGAGGTTGGCGTCAGAGCTGGTAGAGATTCGGATGGAGTTCTTATGGACGATAGCGATTCCTCCTCCTGTGTGGCCGGTACGGTCCTTGCGAGTGATCTTATAGTCTTCCGGGATGGCAATGGTGATGTCTGGGGCGGAGGAAGTGTTCATCCATGTTTCTGTTAGGAAGGCGACGTCTGGAGAGATGGTGTCTAGTAGATTCCATAGGTCAATGGCGTGCCTGTGGACTGATCGGGTGTTGAGAAGGATGCATTGTAGGTGGTTGGGGTCAGGAATCTGTGGTGTGGTCGTGGCGGAGATGTTGTCGGTGCCGATGAATTTGCAGGAGTAGCAGGAGAAAGGTCCATGGGTTTGGCCAGGGGTGGCTCGGACGCAGTTGGGAGCGCGACCGGGGTTAAGGGCTAGGAGGGTGGCGGCATCGTAGGTAATGCGGGGGGGCTGGGAGGGACGGGGGACAGAGGGTCTGGCGCTGGGCGCGGTCCAGGCGCGGACGGGCGTAGACGGGCTTACCTTTGGCGCACCTTCGGCGCGACTGGGGCGCGAACGCTGCGCGTAAACGCTGCGCGCGGGAACTATTGTCATATATGGATGGGGGAGGGGGAGGGGCGAGGGCGTCTCAGCTGGGAGGCGGGGCGGGCACACGAGGACGACGACCACAACAAATAAACAAAATGGAGGCGGAGGGGGGGAACAGAGCGGAGCACAACGCGCAAACCACGATAAAACAGCAGAAACTATCACAACACAGCGCCAATGAGTCCAATAGCAACTGGGCACAAGCAGGCAAGACAAAAAGCAACTTTGCAGGCAATGAGCGGAGCGCTGAAGGCTGATGCGCAGATCACGTAAAACACAGCACAGTTAAATAAAATACAGCGACAAAGATATTTAGCGCTAGCTAGGCACAGGCAGACAGGTGAAAAGCAGCTTGTGAGGCAATGCAGCGCTACGATACCAGGTCTCAGCAGAGGCACTGGAAGCGACCACTCGGCTCGTCAGAGAGGAGCGAGTCACGGTGAGCGAAGGGTGAGGAGCGCTACTTCTGGTCAGTGGGAGGGCGTCTCAGCTGGGAGGCGGGGCGGGCACACGAGGACGACAACCACAACAAATAAACAAAATGGAGGCGGAGGGGGGGAACAGAGCGGAGCACAACGCGCAAACCACGATAAAACAGCAGAAACTATCACAACACAGCGCCAATGAGTCCAATAGCAACTGGGCACAAGCAGGCAAGACAAAAAGCAACTTTGCAGGCAATGAGCGGAGCGCTGAAGGCTGATGCGCAGATCACGTAAAACACAGCACAGTTAAATAAAATACAGCGACAAAGATATTTAGCGCTAGCTAGGCACAGGCAGACAGGTGAAAAGCAGCTTGTGAGGCAATGCAGCGCTACGATACCAGGTCTCAGCAGAGGCACTGGGAGCGACCACTCGGCTCGTCAGAGAGGAGCGAGTCACGTATAGCAGGTAGCGTATAGTATCACAAATTAGCGATTAACAGCCTGAAGTCAGTCTGAACTGTGTTTCTTGCGACAAGCAGCGTGATGTCTGTGTGAACTGTCTTATTATCAAAGGGGCTACCCGTTAAACCAAGTTAGGCATCCGGGAATATAAACCAAACTATTGCAAAATGATGCCTATGGTAACAATTCTAAGAACCTTTTTACATAGACAGATACTATAAATTAACTGTCTAAGGTTTAGAAAAACCTACTTCCATGGATTAGTCAAATAATACCTTTTGCTTCATCCATATACTATCTAATCATCATTCAAATGAAACCAATCTTGGTTTGAACATATGTTTTAATCAACCAAATTTTTCTTTTGAAAAATAAATGTATAATTTTGCATTTTCTTTTCTACATTATTTTACATTTGCATTGCTATCACATCATGTATACATTTAAATCATTCTTTGGACATATATACATTTTTATACACTATACACAATATCTCGCTCGGCAACCTTCTCTCCTATTTAGTAACTGTCTCAGCAGGTAGCGTATAGTATCACAAATTAGCGATTAACAGCCTGAAGTCAGTCTGAACTGTGTTTCTTGCGACAAGCAGCGTGATGTCTGTGTGAACTGTGACATTAATTTATCTCAATCTCAAGTTCCTCACACTTCGGCTCACCGTTGGGCGCAGCAGAGATTGTTTCTCCTTGAACGCCTCCAACTATGTGATGACATCATAGAATGTTCCCAAGTGTTGGCGAAGACTTCATGACGCTCTATTCGCAAATGTTTCCTCACATTCCTTAGGACACGTCCGCTCAGGCGAATCAGCTTCTTCGTCCTCACGTTGCAGACGTCATCGCGCAGGGCGTAGCGGCGATTTTGTATTGTTTATTGTTACTGTGACAACCCAACGCATCTCGGCTTCCAGTTTACTCACGTATGCTGAGGCACACGCGTCCCATGCTTTTAAGTCTTTGTTTTCAGGAATTCGTTCTGGGCATATCAATTTTGTCGGCGATGCACACGCCTGTTGTGTATCCCGTACCTGCATTATTTTAGGAACAGTGCTTCTTCCTTCGGTGATACACACGCCTACAGTGCTTCTGCATCCTCAGAGTTTCAGGTACTTTGGGGAAAAATTTGGGCACAATCTGTTTTTACATGCTATGTACTTTGTGTAGTGTGTTGAATAGTTTTGTAGACTTTACAGTTAATACATATTTTAACTAAAATTTAATTACTTAATACATTGTGTTCACCCACTTTTCTCAAAGAAAATTCTCTTTTAAATTGATATACATTTTTTGTTGTGTCATAGCTTCACACAACTGCTCACAAAGTTGCTCAGTTGTGCTTCCTCCAAGTTTTCTCTCTCATCCTGGTCAGCCAAGCATAGCCTGGGAAGATTGGTTCCCAATGTTTGAAAACTACCTTTATGCTCTTGATGCCCAAGAATATTCTGCCAAACGGAAAAAAGCATTATTGTTGAGTTCATTAGGAAAAGAAGGTCAACGTGTATTTTGTTTTCTTCCTCAAGCTCTTCAAGCGAATGGCCAAGCGCTTTCAGATGAGTACAAAGAAGCAATATCACGATTAGAGGTTAGATATTCTAAAGAGGGAAACCTGGTTATGAATAGATACAAATTTTATACCAAGAGTCAGAAAACTGGTGAATCAATCGATGATTTTGTTTCAAGACTCAGAGAAATGTCTGTCATATGTAAGTTTGGTAACATAACCGACAAACTAATCAGGGACCAACTCCTATTCCAATGTAATAATAAAAAGATTCAAGAACGTTTTTGGGCAGCTAAAAATCCAAACTTGCAAACCGTGATTAAATTAGCTAAAATAGTGGAACAGTCAGAAGAGTGCATGAAGGAGCTTGAAAAAAGGTCATCTTCAAGTGATGTCAACGAGGTTTCGGTTTCAGAGTCAATGAATCAGATTTAAAATGATGATGACCAAAGTGAAATTGCAGCAGTCAAGAATAAAAAGATGATCAAGAAAACTTTTCCAGCAAAAGTTACTAACACTCCGAAACTGCCTGATATCAGACTGTGTAATCGGTGTGGGAGTACTAAGTGAAGTAGTGTGGCTCACTGGTTAGAGGCGGCAGACCCGAGAGCAGAGGACGGCCCGGGACCAGGGTTCGATTCCCGGCGCGGCAGGTTTCTGGACCAGGGTCAGCGGACTCGATAATTCTCTCGCCTCGGTGCCCACTCTGATCAGCGTTCACACTCGGCAACTCTGGGCATTAGCTTGCCTCATCTTCACTAACGGCCCCACCAGACCGCCGGGGATGCCTGGTCTCACCCTGGAGATACCCATTAAGGGACCATCTCTCAGGGAAGCCAGGAAGGGTTTCGCAGCGGTCGAAGCGCCTTGGGACCCTACGGGTAAGTAGTGCGCTATATAAATGCCTATACATATCTATACACAAAAATGTAAATAAAGATAATGCGGCAATTTTGTCTCATAAACCAGGTATTAGGTTATAGTGCCCAATTATTTATACATAAGGAAAGGTATGGCACTTGATTATACAGCCTTATTCCTTAGTATTGGTCATCACAATGTTTTAAACAAAAAGCCTTGGAAGGAACACCCTTTATACCTCCTTTTCAAATTTAGGCTTTTTTAAAAAGAAGAAAACTTTTAGTCTATTCAATATTTCAGTGATGCCAATATAAACTGAAAGTCGACGCGTTTCAGCCTGTATTTCTTAAGGCCTCCTCAGGACTTGGGCAGCAAAATATTATTATCTCCACAAATTTCTCCAAACGTGTAAATGCAGCTCCAAATGCTGCACCGGATCAACAGTGCAGCCAGCCCAGCCGGGCTCGGCTGCTATTCAAGTATTTCAAACCCCAAATCGAGTCTCTTACTATGATCACGAATACCTTAAGGGTCAAAACCGAAGGATCTCTTATGTAGACTCCTCCAAGGTACCTTGGCGAACGCTCGGCAACCTTCTCTCCTATTTAGTAACTGTCTCAGCAGGTAGCGTATAGTATCACAAATTAGCGATTAACAGCCTGAAGTCAGTCTGAACTGTGTTTCTTGCGACAAGCAGCGTGATGTCTGTGTGAACTGTGACATTAATTTATCTCAATCTCAAGTTCCTCACACTTCGGCTCACCGTTGGGCGCAGCAGAGATTGTTTCTCCTTGAACGCCTCCAACTATGTGATGACATCATAGAATGTTCCCAAGTGTTGGCGAAGACTTCATGACGCTCTATTCGCAAATGTTTCCTCACATTCCTTAGGACACGTCCGCTCAGGCGAATCAGCTTCTTCGTCCTCACGTTGCAGACGTCATCGCGCAGGGCGTAGCGGCGATTTTGTATTGTTTATTGTTACTGTGACAACCCAACGCATCTCGGCTTCCAGTTTACTCACGTATGCTGAGGCACACGCGTCCCATGCTTTTAAGTCTTTGTTTTCAAGAATTCGTTCTGGGCATATCAATTTTGTCGGCGATGCACACGCCTGTTGTGTATCCCGTACCTGCATTATTTTAGGAACAGTGCTTCTTCCTTCGGTGATACACACGCCTACAGTGCTTCTGCATCCTCAGAGTTTCAGGTACTTTGGGGAAAAATTTGGGCACAATCTGTTTTTACATGCTATGTACTTTGTGTAGTGTGTTGAATAGTTTTGTAGACTTTACAGTTAATACATATTTTAACTAAAATTTAATTACTTAATACATTGTGTTCACCCACTTTTCTCAAAGAAAATTCTCTTTTAAATTGATATACATTTTTTGTTGTGTCATGGCTTCACACAACTGCTCACAAAGTTGCTCAGTTGTGCTTCCTCCAAGTTTTCTCTCTCATCCTGGTCAGCCAAGCATAGCCTGGGAAGATTGGTTCCCAATGTTTGAAAACTACCTTTATGCTCTTGATGCCCAAGAATATTCTGCCAAACGGAAAAAAGCATTATTGTTGAGTTCATTAGGAAAAGAAGGTCAACGTGTATTTTGTTTTCTTCCTCACGCTCTTCAAGCGAATGGCCAAGCGCTTTCAGATGAGTACAAAGAAGCAATATCACGATTAGAGGTTAGATATTCTAAAGAGGGAAACCTGGTTATGAATAGATACAAATTTTATACCAAGAGTCAGAAAACTGGTGAATCAATCGATGATTTTGTTTCAAGACTCAGAGAAATGTCTGTCATATGTAAGTTTGGTAACATAACCGACAAACTAATCAGGGACCAACTCCTATTCCAATGTAATAATAAAAAGATTCAAGAACGTTTTTGGGCAGCTAAAAATCCAAACTTGCAAACCGTGATTAAATTAGCTAAAATAGTGGAACAGTCAGAAGAGTGCATGAAGGAGCTTGAAAAAAGGTCATCTTCAAGTGATGTCAACGAGGTTTCGGTTTCAGAGTCAATGAATCAGATTTAAAATGATGATGACCAAAGTGAAATTGCAGCAGTCAAGAATAAAAAGATGATCAAGAAAACTTTTCCAGCAAAAGTTACTAACACTCCGAAACTGCCTGATATCAGACTGTGTAATCGGTGTGGGAGTACTAAGTGAAGTAGTGTGGCTCACTGGTTAGAGGCGGCAGACCCGAGAGCAGAGGACGGCCAGGGACCAGGGTTCGATTCCCGGCGCGGCAGGTTTCTGGACCAGGGTCAGCGGACTCGATAATTCTCTCGCCTCGGTGCCCACTCTGATCAGCGTTCACACTCGGCAACTCTGGGCATTAGCTTGCCTCATCTTCACTAACGGCCCCACCAGACCGCCGGGGATGCCTGGTCTCACCCTGGAGATACCCATTAAGGGACCATCTCTCAGGGAAGCCAGGAAGGGTTTCGCAGCGGTCGAAGCGCCTTGGGACCCTACGGGTAAGTAGTGCGCTATATAAATGCCTATACATATCTATACACAAAAATGTAAATAAAGATAATGCGGCAATTTTGTCTCATAAACCAGGTATTAGGTTATAGTGCCCAATTATTTATACATAAGGAAAGGTATGGCACTTGATTATACAGCCTTATTCCTTAGTATTGGTCATCACAATGTTTTAAACAAAAAGCCTTGGAAGGAACACCCTTTATACCTCCTTTTCAAATTTAGGCTTTTTTAAAAAGAAGAAAACTTTTAGTCTATTCAATATTTCAGTGATGCCAATATAAACTGAAAGTCGACGCGTTTCAGCCTGTATTTCTTAAGGCCTCCTCAGGACTTGGGCAGCAAAATATTATTATCTCCACAAATTTCTCCAAACGTGTAAATGCAGCTCCAAATGCTGCACCGGACCAACAGTGCAGCCAGCCCAGCCGGGCTCGGCTGCTATTCAAGTATTTCAAACCCCAAATCGAGTCTCTTACTATGATCACGAATACCTTAAGGGTCAAAACCGAAGGATCTCTTATGTAGACTCCTCCAAGGTACCTTGGCGAACGCTCGGCAACCTTCTCTCCTATTTAGTAACTGTCTCAGCAGGTAGCGTATAGTATCACAAATTAGCGATTAACAGCCTGAAGTCAGTCTGAACTGTGTTTCTTGCGACAAGCAGCGTGATGTCTGTGTGAACTGTGACATTAATTTATCTCAATCTCAAGTTCCTCACACTTCGGCTCACCGTTGGGCGCAGCAGAGATTGTTTCTCCTTGAACGCCTCCAACTATGTGATGACATCATAGAATGTTCCCAAGTGTTGGCGAAGACTTCATGACGCTCTATTCGCAAATGTTTCCTCACATTCCTTAGGACACGTCCGCTCAGGCGAATCAGCTTCTTCGTCCTCACGTTGCAGACGTCATCGCGCAGGGCGTAGCGGCGATTTTGTATTGTTTATTGTTACTGTGACAACCCAACGCATCTCGGCTTCCAGTTTACTCACGTATGCTGAGGCACACGCGTCCCATGCTTTTAAGTCTTTGTTTTCAGGAATTCGTTCTGGGCATATCAATTTTGTCGGCGATGCACACGCCTGTTGTGTATCCCGTACCTGCATTATTTTAGGAACAGTGCTTCTTCCTTCGGTGATACACACGCCTACAGTGCTTCTGCATCCTCAGAGTTTCAGGTACTTTGGGGAAAAATTTGGGCACAATCTGTTTTTACATGCTATGTACTTTGTGTAGTGTGTTGAATAGTTTTGTAGACTTTACAGTTAATACATATTTTAACTAAAATTTAATTACTTAATACATTGTGTTCACCCACTTTTCTCAAAGAAAATTCTCTTTTAAATTGATATACATTTTTTGTTGTGTCATGGCTTCACACAACTGCTCACAAAGTTGCTCAGTTGTGCTTCCTCCAAGTTTTCTCTCTCATCCTGGTCAGCCAAGCATAGCCTGGGAAGATTGGTTCCCAATGTTTGAAAACTACCTTTATGCTCTTGATGCCCAAGAATATTCTGCCAAACGGAAAAAAGCTTATTGTTGAGTTCATTAGGAAAAGAAGGTCAACGTGTATTTTGTTTTCTTCCTCAAGCTCTTCAAGCGAATGGCCAAGCGCTTTCAGATGAGTACAAAGAAGCAATATCACGATTAGAGGTTAGATATTCTAAAGAGGGAAACCTGGTTATGAATAGATACAAATTTTATACCAAGAGTCAGAAAACTGGTGAATCAATCGATGATTTTGTTTCAAGACTCAGAGAAATGTCTGTCATATGTAAGTTTGGTAACATAACCGACAAACTAATCAGGGACCAACTCCTATTCCAATGTAATAATAAAAAGATTCAAGAACGTTTTTGGGCAGCTAAAAATCCAAACTTGCAAACCGTGATTAAATTAGCTAAAATAGTGGAACAGTCAGAAGAGTGCATGAAGGAGCTTGAAAAAAGGTCATCTTCAAGTGATGTCAACGAGGTTTCGGTTTCAGAGTCAATGAATCAGATTTAAAATGATGATGACCAAAGTGAAATTGCAGCAGTCAAGAATAAAAAGATGATCAAGAAAACTTTTCCAGCAAAAGTTACTAACACTCCGAAACTGCCTGATATCAGACTGTGTAATCGGTGTGGGAGTACTATTCACTTTTCCGATTCTAAATTTAGTTTTGCAGCAAAACAAGAGTGTCTAAAGTGTGGTCGGATAGGCCACTATGCCAGAGTTTGTAAGGGTAAATCTCGTTCTAGCATAGCTTATGTACAGACTTCTTCACACATGGTTGATGATAAAGACAAAATATTGGTTGTTGAGTCAAATTTATCATGTGAGCAAGAGGAAGACAAACGTAAGAATAGACCCAAAGCCTTGTTCACTGTTAATGGTCAAGACATTCATTTAATGGTTGACACTGGCTCAAGGTATACAATAATCACTATTGATTTGTTCATAAAGCAGTGGGGTGTCAGACCACTTCTTCCAAAAGATATTTCCCCTAGGGGCTACCAAGGGGAGTCTATAGACATACTAGGTTATTTCAAAGCACACATCACGTTCTCTCACAGACACATCCAAGGCAAAGTTTATGTGTCTGTATCTGGACCTGCCATTCTTGGATCGGTACATCAGTACGACCTAGGCATAATAGTCAATCCCCGCTCCAATCCACAAGTCATGGTCATTGAGGATGGATATTTAGGCACAATTTTCTCTGAAGCTAAAAGTATATTCAGAGAAGGTTTAGGCCAACTTAAAGGATATTTTCATCAAATCCTATTGAGAAAAGGCTCAATTCCGGTACAACACAAAGTTTGGCGGGTTCCTATTGATGTCAAAGAAGAATTTAAAGGACTCATCCAGGACATGCTAACAACTGGAGTTATAGAACCTGTAGAGGCCCCACCATGGGTTTCTCCCATTGTTGTCACTAAGAAGTCGGATGGCAAACTCCGCTTCTGTGTGGACTTGAGGTCTTTAAATCAGTGTGTGGTCCCAGACACCTTTCCCTTGCCCAATATTTCAGAAATAGTTACTACTTTGAAAGGTGCCAAGGTATTCTCTAAATTAGATCTTAGGAGTGCGTACCACCAAATCAATTTACACAAGGATTCAAAACACTTGACGGCTTTCATCACACCCTATGGTACATTTCAGTTCACACGCCTCCCTTTTGGCCTCAATTCTGCGGCCAGTGTCTTCCAGAGAATGGTGTCCAACATTTTTGAAGGTGTAGGTAATACTGTCTATTTTCAAGACGATATTTTGGTTTATGTACAGTCAGTTAACAACATAACACCACTCTTATGATAGTTTTAGACAGATTGGCTTCAGCTGGTCTCACCCTCCATAGAGGTGTAAGGGCCTCATTTATGAGAAATGATGCATTGCTGCATGAAAGCAGCGATGCGTCACTTCTCAGTGCGCACTCCTTGCGACATACCTGATGCGTCATATTTAATGTATGACGCATCATGTCGCGAGGAGTTACAGATACATCAGTATTCACAAAAGTGACGCAACTCCGGCAATGTGTCCTTTCACATGGGGCAAGCTCCATGTGAAAGGGCCTGTGTCAGTCTTACGCCTGCTGTGAGGCAGGCGCAAGATTTTGATGCAACAGCGTCCTAGAAGTGACGCAGTGAAATCTCATAGATTTCACTGCGTCACTTCTACGAGGCTTTTTGCGGGAGAACTCCCCCCTGCATACATTATACCTGACACAGGTATAGTGTAGCGCATGGGTTTACAAAGTGACGCATATGCTTAGATGCGTCACTTTGTAAATAGTGTGCAACGGGAGGCCTGTTTTACGCTGCCGATGCATCACAAAAAGTGACGCATCGGAAGCGCAAAACGGACGCAAGGCCTCATAAATGAGGGCCTCATTTATGAGAAATGACGCATCTCTGCGTGAAAGCAGCGATGCGTCACTTCTCAGTGCGCACTCCTTGCGACATACCTGATGCGTCATATTTAATGTATGACGCATCATGTCGCAAGGAGTTACAGATACGTCAGTATTTCTGACGTATCTGTAAGCGTAAAAGTGACGCATTGCTGGAGTGTGTCACAAAAGTAACGCAACTTCAGCAATGTGTCCTTTCACATGGGGCAAGCCCCATGTGAAAGGGCTTGCGTCTGTCTTACGCCTGCTGTGAGGCAGGCGCAAGATTTTAACGCAACAGCGTCCTAGAAGTGACGCAGTGAAATCTCATAGATTTCACTGCGTCACTTCTACGAGGCTTTTTGCGGGAGAACTCCCCCCCTGCATACATTAAACCTGACGCAGGTATAATGTAGCGCAGGGGTTTACAAAGTGACGCATCTGCATAGATGCATCACTTTGTAAATAGTGCGCAACAGGAGGCATGTTTTACGCTGCCGATACGTCACAAAAAGTGACGCATCGGAAGCGCAAAACTGACGCAAGGCCTCATAAATGAGGCCCTAAGTATTTAGTCGACCAGATTTACTACTTAGGTTACACTATCAGTTCTTCGGGGGTGAAACCGAAAAGGGATTTATGTCAAGCTATTCATTGAGCACCTCAGCCTAAAGACAAAGACCAATTCTGTTTTTTTATGGGTCTCATTGATTATTTCTCAAAATTTGTAAAAATAAATTCAGATAAAACATCATGTATGAGATCTTTACTTAAACGTGGGGTGAGCTTTTCATGGAGTGTTACACATCAGGTATGTTTTGAGAATATCAAAAAGAAATTTGTAATGCTAAAGTTTTATCGCCTTTTGATGTACATAACAAATCTGTTCTTACAGTGGATGCAAATGCTACTGTTCTTGGAGCTATGCTTTCCCAAATCAAAGGTGGGTGTGAATATACTGTTGCTTTTGCGTCTAGGACTCTAACTGATTCTGAAAAAACTATTGGGTCATCAAAAGAGAAGCGTTGGCTGCTTCTTGGGCAGTGGAGTACTTTAGTACATACCTTTGGGGCATGACATTTCTTTTAGGAACAGATCATAAACCACTTCTCAAAATTCTTTCTCCGGGGGTATTGGCAAAGGGTCACCTAGACTTGTTAAACTTGCTTCTATTGAATATACCCAGGGGTGGAAGAATGTACAGGCTGACTGTCTTTCAAGAATGTCTTTAGATTGGCGAACCAGTCCTGATCCATTTGTTTCTGAAGGTGCTGATGAAATCGCTGTTGTTTCTATAGAGGATGTTGTGTTTGTGGGTGAGGGTGCTTTCGAGGCTGGTGACTGGGAACGTAAAATGAATGCTGATCACACTCTTCAAGAAGTTATTAAACTTCATAGACTTGGTTCTAGGAGAGAAAGTTCTGTCTCTATATCAGTCAGACCCTTTGTTAAAGTTCTTGATGATCTTTCTATCATCAATAATAGCATTATGGTCAAAGATATAAAATTCATACCTCCATTAGGTCTCAGAAATAAACTTTTAGCTTCAGCACATGAGGGGCACTTGGGTCAAACCCTCACACAGCGTTGACTCAAGAACCATTTCTGGTGGCTAGGAATGGATTCTCAGGTTGTAAAGTGGGTGGAGAATTGCTCTATTTGCAGGGAAGGCAAGAAAAGACTCAAAGTAGGACCTAAATCTAAGGATGCACACATAGAAAACCCGGGTTCATCTTGGCACACAATTTGTCCGGATTTTATTGGTTCCATGTGGGAACTAAATGAAAAGGACAGATTTCCTATTGTTGTGGTTGATATTTTTTCAAAATAGTTAGTTGTAGAGTTCACCAACAATGTCACAACTGAGAGTACTATTAAGTTCTTAGGTAATCTCTTTAAGGATGAAGGTATTCCTTCAGTCATTATTACGGACAATGGCACACAACTTACCTCCAAGGAGATGCAAACATTTTTAAAGAGTTCTCGTGTCTCTCACCATCGCACTTCATTGTACAATCCCCAGGGCAATTGAATATGCGAGAGAGCCAACAAAGTGGTCAAAGGTATTATACAAATGGCCTCTGCTAATGGATCTATTGTACGGAATATGGTTAATGAAATGTTATGGGCCTATCGCACTTCTCCCTTAGTTGATGGTCAGCTTTCGCCATTCCAACCTATGAGAGGGTGAGCTCCAGGTTTGAAATTGGTACCAGCTTGGATGAAACAAGTTGTTACATTACAATCTAAAGCTCCAGTCATGACTTCTCCTACGAAGGTGGCATCTCCTTTCATGGTGGGTAATCTTGTCAAAATTGAGAGTGGTAGAGTGCAAAAACGGTTGTCTAAATTCAAAGGGCTTTTACTGTCAAGAACGTACTTGATCATTGTGTGATTCTCAATCATGGTGAGTGCTGGCATTTCAAGAGAGTGGCGCTATATAAAGGAAGTGTTGCAACTTCTGTTAAGAATAGCGCTTCTTCTACCCTCAGTACTAGTGGTCATCTTTTAGCTCATACACCTGTCAAGACCATTTCTTTAGTTCCAATAGATAAAGCTCGCAATGTGGGAAATGGGGATGCTCCCACTTCTGAAAATCACTGTTTATAAACATCTATTTTACCTGCTGGTGGTTTGGTCAGTGATTGTGCTCCAAGGCATCGCAGACCTATTTACAAGATTTTATTTGCTAGTAATTTGTTTATGGCGATTTTCTTCGGTTAAGATTGTTTTTTTTTTAAATTATTGTCATTTTTTTTTTGGTTTAACAATAGAAAAGAAGAGGATGTGTAGTACATAAGTACACACTAGTGTTTATAGAATGCTTTTACTTCATGCAGAATGTACTATACTCTTATGTTCTATGTTTGCCTGTGATTTATGGGTTCTGTTCCACTGCAGTTACTGGTTGCCTGCGTGGTGGAGAGTCCGCTCTTGTCTCTTCTCTGAATCTTATTAAAGGACTTCCTAACTTCACCTTGATCCTGTGTGATTCATTTACCACAGAATGGTTTTGAGGTCGGGGATGAGGGGTTTACTTTGGGCAAAAGAGGGAAATTGGCTGTTCCCCAGCCAGTAATGCAGCAACCCAAAGGCATGGTGGGGGATGGGGAGGGTCTTGGTGGGCACTGGGAGGCCTCAAGGGAAAGTGAACTCAAAGCGTGAGGTTCTTTAATTTTGACTCCATTTTACATTCAACTCCATTTTGTGTTGCCTTTACACAGGCTGCATGATTCACGAAGTGTCTCTGCCCTTTGGACTGCAACGTGTTGAAAACCCCCTCTGTCCTTGTTTTGAAACCAATCTCAGACACCAGCTTGCCTAACTAATTCTTGTCTGGACTACCTAATCCCTGTATCAACTATCTGTTAGCCTTTAGTATTCTTCTCTTGTCGTATCTTATCGTCTGGCCTTCGCTATTCTCTCCCTGTGTTTTCCTATTACACAACCTTTCTTTTGAAGCATACAGACATGCCCTGCCATTACTGATTGACCTATAGGTGGTGTAATTGATTGACTTATCGGGTTGGGCAAAAGCACGACTCAAGGGGGATGTTCTGGTTACATGATGCCTTGTTTTGAATGTTTTCCTATTCGCTAATATTTGCCAGATCTTGTATGTCCGTATTAGGTATTTTGCATGCTTGCAAAAGCTAGGACTGCCCCTTACTTTTATGCTGAGTTTGTAACCCTAAGCATATATAAGGCCTCTGTTTTCTGTACTCCTCAGACTGTCTCATTCAGTTGCAAAGGCTTCTGTGTGACGTAGTCTCACTTATTTAAGTTTAATAAAGATGTCTTTTCATATTTCAGCTTCTGTGCCAACTTCTTTGTTATCAAGTATTAGTGAGACCCCTGAGAATGAAGATTTGAGTTTCTTCAATTGGTGCAGCCAACGTGGGCTTCATCAGAGAAGTGACTATCTGAAGGAGTGATCTTGTCAGGAGACTGAAATCTACTGAGGAGGACAGGACGGGACTCTACTACTCTGTGCACGGAGATTCTGGGGATTCTTTGTCTCTGCAGCCCAGTATATTTCTGATCTTCCTGATTTTGATCCTCCGCATGATGTCACTCCTGACTGAGAACGTTTTTGGCGTGAGTATTCTAAAAAAAAAAGACCGTTAGGTCATTTATAACTTGGCAGTTAGAATTTGGACAACCTTTTGATTGGTAAGAGTAAGGTAGTTTTAGTAACCCTTACTGTAGCTTTGGAATTTTAGAATTTGTGTTGGCCAACTTTGGATATGTATTTGATATGCAAATTGCAATTTGTGTAGGCAGGTAATGAGGAGATTTTTCTCTATCTTGTTTTGTTGAACGGTGGACGTATGAAAAGTACATTAAGCACTACTTTGATTATAATACTTGCATATTCTGCAGTATTTTTGGCATGCCTGTTTCAAGCTCACATGGAAGAATGTGTTGTTTTTTTTTCTTTTTGAAAGGTACCATAGTGTGATGTGAAGTAAATTAGCCGGTTCCCCTAGAAAGAATATCTAAATAGGTTTAGGTTTAAAAACATATTTCTTCTAGGGTGGGAGGGAGTCCTTACGCTAGCCACACCACTCTGGGATACCCGCAAACTTGGCACGCTGTCGAATTCGAAAGGTTTCAGGCAATGGGATCTAATTGGCATTTCGACAATTGGAGACCTATGGATAAGGGGGGAGATTATTTCATTTACAGCCCTACAAGAGCAGTATGGAATGGGAGAAAATGAACATTATCGATATGCACAAATCAAACATGCCTTGCAGGGGGCCATCCCATCTGGTACAATTCTTGCCGCATCCTCCCCCCTGGAGGATAGACTCCTCACTGACCACTTAGATAAGAAGGCGATCTCCCTTACATATCGGAAGCTCGTCAATAATCTCCCTGACCCCACGGTAGTCCTACGCAGTCGATGGGAGGTGGATCTGGGAGACATAGCGGATGAGGACTGGTTATATGCACTGGCATCGCCCAGAGAGACCACCATACCTTCGCGACTGAAACTGGTACAATTAAAAATACTACATAGAGTGTACTATTCACGTACTCTACTGCACAAGCTAGGGCGCACCCCGGAACCTACTTGCCTCAGAGGTTGTGGATCCCCAGGGACTTTATTTCATATATTATGGGATTGCCCCAAAATACAGTCATATTGGGAGGAGGTTTTGTTTGAGATATCGGAGGCAGCGGGGTTGTGTTACAGAATGAACCTAAGTGTTGTATACTGAATATTTGGTCACCTACTGATATGAACAAGGGATTGCAAATCTGGGCGACACTGGGTATGGCCATTGCAAAGCGTAACATTGCTAGGAGATGGGGATCTGGTGTGAAACCCTCATGTACTCGGTGGTGTAATGATATGGACTCAGCAATGGTAGCGGAAAAGGCAGTATATGTGCATAGAGGGTGCCCTAAGAAATGGTCGAGAATATGGAATAATTGGAACGAATATCGAGGGAACTTATGTGAGCCCCCGGAGGAACTGCCAGAACCTGATGATGACCCGTAGAGGGGGTGGTACAGTGACTTTGCTCTGTTATGGCCTCCTATGTGTCTTGGGGCACGGAGGGGGATGTCTTTGGAATATGTATGCTAAGAAGTGGTTAAGGAAAATGCGATATAGCTTGTGTGACTTGGAATGCACCTAGGGGGGGTTAGTAGTTGCAATTACGAGGTATGTCGTGCTAGACGGGGGGAGGCGCAGAGTGTGCCAAGCAAGACTAGTGGTATAGCTTGAGATAGGAACTGTTTCCATAGTATGATAGATGTACTTAGGACCCATTTGAAAATGCTTGTAATGTGTAACCCTGTAGGATGTTGATAATGACTGGTTTAATCCTGCTTTTGAAAGAGACAAGTTATGGTTGTTAAATATAAAATAAGACGGACTAGGTCTGTGAACATTACTATCCGAATGTATTAAGCTGATGTATACACAATTTACGACTTGGCGAGGATGGTCGTTAACATTGCATTAATGTTGTGGTAATGTACATATGGTAAATAGCGGCCAGCCTCAGGGTTGTGTGCAAGACGCTGTGTATAACTGGAAAATTTAATAAACGTCTTTAAAAAAAAAAAATAAATTAAAAAAAAAAATCTCCTACATCAAATATGCCAAAAAAAAACCAAAAAAAAAAAAACCCCATATTTCTTCCTTGGTGAATTTGTATCGCCAGGGAATTAAAATATGACAAAAAAACAAACAAGGATCCTTTGTTCTGTGCAATTTTTTTTGAATGAAGATATGCAGAATGATTTTTGGTGTTCTGCCAGCTAAAGCTAGTGAATTGAGTGTATTTTCGCTTCTTGGATATACATCAGTCTGTTGGGCTGTTTTTGCAGTCTTTTGGAACACTATTGAGAAGCGCTTCTTGTAAATATGACTTACAACTAGTATTTACAAATGGTTTAGTTTAAGTACAGTCTGTGGGCTGTCCTTTGTTGCTGTCCTGTGTATTGATTTGTGGGTTAAATGTGTGTTTAAATGTCTATGTGGTTTTCCCATTAGTGCCACTTCTGTAAGTGAATAGCGATGGCGCTTCACGAAATAAATGGCTAAAGCGCGCCGTATTGTGTGTCCTGAGTGTTTGACCCCTTTCTGTTTATGTCTGAAATTAGCTCAATGTGTGGTTGTGGTTTTTCTTGATGTTATCAGTCTATTAAGCAAAGTGTCTAAGTGTTTAAAAACTGAAATAAAAAATTCACATTCACTAGGAATAAAAAGGCCTCAAAAACGAATTGTGTGTTTTGTAGAAAAATAAACTTATAGCATTTTTTACTTCCATACATTGTATTAGATATTAACAGGCAAACACTTCAGCTGAAGTACATTTTTTGCTGAACTCAAACGCATATCATAGAACACGCATTGATATGTCTTAGTTTAAAAAAAAAAAAAGACTGCCACCATGCTCATGTTACAATACTGAGAGGAGAGCTTTTATTGCCGCTGAGCAAATAGCTGTTGTCTTTGTAGGTCACAGAATAGACAGGAATATTTACTCAAGCCAGGACTTTGCCCTCAGTTAAACACGGGTGAATCTTTGCATTTCAAAATATTGTTTTCAAAAGGTTCCAAAACTAAGGTTCATTATTTTGTATTACAGGAAGACATTTCAATTAAGGGGTTTCCTCTCTTTAAGCATTTTTGTACGCATATTCTTGGTTCTGTTGCTAAATAAAAATTTTCCTTTTTATAAAGAAAAAATGTGGCGCCTAATTTTGTCATCTTTCAAGTTAGGCTTCTGTGCTTAGGCTTATAAATGAATGCGTCTAAAAATGATAGGCAGGGGATTCAACTTGCTTTTATATGTGAAATTATCAAAAATGATTGGTTTTAAAAAAATAATTAATTATGAAAAATAATTATTAAAAATAAGTGCTACAAAATTCGTTTTTTACTATTCATGTAGCTTAATACTCATACTGTGACCTCCTAGCATTATAATTTAATTTAAGTTGTGTTGCACTGCATAATGAGGACATTAGCATATGGAATTTCACTTAGCGCAGGCGTAAAAAACTCATTTTTCTAAGGATTTACAGGAGATATGTCTAATGTCCAATCTCTGCAATCCGTAAAGAACATTCTGAGGATGATTAATATGTAACACAATTATAGGATATTTATTTTTAAGTGCCCCAAAGATCAAAGTCGAATTTGGGTAAAATAGACCATTCAAACAGCATTCTTGTCATTTACAATAGCTTTAAAGTGCCTTAGGCTTCAGTAAATGCATACATTTAGGTATAATACAAATTTATAGATTGTTCCCATTTGGGTTTGCTTTTTTTAAATGGCTCAGTGAACTAATGTGCCCGGTGCAGAGGTTTGTGTTTAATATCAGGGTTGAAGGTTTTAACTCTAAACTGGACCTACTGAGATGTTCATCCATTTAAGGTTGACGAGCTGAGTACTGTTGCATAGGGTAGTAACACACATTTATTCTAAAGCTGGTATGTTATGTTATTATGTTCTGCGAATTATTCACAGTAACTGTTTTAATAATCTAAGTATAGAAATAAATTGTAGCCCCTAACAGAAGTAATATATAAAACGTGTTTTTAAATAGGGTTAATTATTGCAGGTTAGAAAGAGTTGGGAAGGCTTTTTGTCTTTGTCAGCCCCAGAGTGAGGAAGAGAGAGAGGGCTGAGAAGCGCGGAGCGCGCAAGGCAGATTTTGACCTTAAGGTCAGTAAGGTGGGAGTTAGGCGTGAGTGTAAACAGATGGAGAAATCATTGCTTGGAAAAGCAGGGCCTCAAAAGTGGTTGGCGCACGGGACACGCAGAGTGTCTGTGAAAGAGTTTTATTTTCGGAAAGTCAAAATTAAGGTGGTTTAGCATGTTTACAAAAGATGGTTGGTTACAGTTGATATTTTGTGTGTTATGTGCAGTGTCAGCAGTATGTTGAAAACAGATGTTTTTTTTATTATGACTTCTTTGAAAAGAAATGTTTGTGCGTTTTTCATATTTTTGCATTTTATCCTTTTATGAATTGTTCCTTCTGGTCCTGTGTGTCAAAAGCGACACAGTAAGTTGTATTTGACAGCCGATCTCCACTAACTGGTGATCTGCTGTCAAAAGGAGGGTGAGGATTTTAAGCCTGACAAATTAAGCAGGCTCGAATATTGGGTTTTCGGCTGCAGGTTCACAGTGCATAAAGTACATGACATGAAGTGTGTGCGTCACCGCTCATTTACATATGCTATTGTTTTGTCTATGCTTTTTGTGCTTGATATACAGCAAGTATATCTGATTGCTTGACATGTACTTTTTTTATTTTATGCATGTTTTTGTTTTATGTTGTTGCTTCTGATACTATTACAAGTTCCCCTGTGTTGTGAAGGGATTTTTCATGACGATGCATATCGCTACACAACAGTTGGGTGGATTTGCTCTGATACTACATTTCACAGATATATTTTCATGCTGTGAACAAGACAGACAACACTTCACCAGTGTATGTCAAATGTGGCTATAGTAGTATTGAAGAAAAATAAAAGATATACAGGATGAAAGTGTGTCACCTGCAGTTAGTCACGTTACTGCCCCCTTCCCTTAAGGAACAGGCAGCCCTAGACTTATGTATCCTGATTGGACGCAAGGATAAATTATAGATCTGTGACTCTTGTACATGGTGACCTAATTTCTATATTACATTAGTCAGTTTTGTTCTGCTTCCTAAGTAGTGTATGGCTTTGTACCATAAAGGAAACAAGGTTTCATTTTTCCCTGAAGAAGGAACTGAAACATTAGCTGAGGTTACCGTATATGGTTTAGCGGCCAGCGGTAGAGCTAACATTTGTGAACTATTTTTGTGTATCACCCATACTCTTGGTATTGTGTCACATGCTTGACTATCACCCAAGTAATTTCTTGTTCTTCCTATAGATTTTTCTTGTGTCACTTCCCTGACCGATGTCGCATCGTGCCTAGTTATTGGGGATTTTAGCTGTGTCCTAGTTCCATTTGCCTTTTCCATATTCCTTTCACCAGTCAGCCCTTTTATTATTATTGGTGTATTGTTGAGGTTCACACTTCCAGACTGCAGTAATGTACCAGAGACCCCCATATTATGTATAATTCCCTTTTGTATAACCAGACTGGTTTTAAGAATTTTCTTTAGGCCTACTGTTAACTGACTCAATACTATAGTAAGGCAAGTTTTCCACCTCAATAGGAGATACATTACATTTTTTTTTTGAACATGACAAATTTTCAATGACTATTTTAATTTGGATATTTACCCTTTTGTTCCTGCTTCTTTAATTTTTTGTGGATCAGATGTGTTCTAATCATGGACTCTCTAGTTCTTGTCTTTTGTTTCCACATTTGATCATTAGCCTGTGTATTGCATAGTGAACCTGATGCAGTTATTAAAAGGGAGGTATCTACATGTCCCTGATAATCTGTATTATGCGATTTTTCTTTTGAGATGTTCTAGATAAGGAATTTAGGAACACCTACACGTAATCATTGAGAAAAAAAGAAAAATGTTTACCCCATTAGACAATGCCACCATATGTGAGCGGTACATAAGGGGGTGGTGATGGACGGAGCATCTGAATCAATCAAACACTCACACCCAGCCAAAAGATCTGGGTTTAATCCATCACCGTTCTTTAGCCCACTCTGCCACCCCAGTTCAGACATGGCTATATGCATATCAGTCTGACCCTGTGCCTCATGGGAACAGTCCAGCCCGAACTGCCAAGCCATGTCTTCCCTGGACCGGAAACAAGCTTCCGAGGACCGGTTTCTGGCATTCCAGCCGTCTTCAGCCCGGCTTGCTTGAATCCAGTGGCAAAGTGAGCAAGGGACTCACGTCTGAGCATACCCTGACACACTTATGGCAGCCAAAAGCGGTACAAAAGGGGGGGGGGGTGATGGACGGAGCATCTGAATCAATCAAACACTTACACCCAGTCAAAAGATCTAGGTTTAATCCATCACCGTTCTTTAGCCCACTCTGCCACCCCAGTTCAGACATGGCTATATGCAAATCAGTCTGACCCTGTGCCTCATGGGAACAGTCCAGCCCGAACTGCCAAGCCATGTCTTCCCTGGACCGGAAACAAGCTTCCGAGGACTGGTTTCTGGCATTCCAGCCGTCTTCAGCCCGGCTTGCTTGAATCCAGTGGCAAAGTGAGCAAGGGACTCACGTCTGAGCATACCCTGCCATAATGAGGATTATGAATCCAAAACCGGTCCCAGGATGCTTGTTTCCGGTCCAGGGAAGACATGGCTTGGCAGTTCGGGCTGGACTGTTCCCATGAGGCACAGGGTCAGACTGATTTGCATATAGCCATGTCTGAACTGGGGTGACCGAGTGAGCTAAAGAATGGTGATGGATTAAACCCAGATCAGTTGACTGGGGGTGAGTGTTTGATTTGCTCAAACGCTCCGTCCATCATCCCCTTTTGTATCGCTTTGTTCGCCCTAAGTGTGGCAGGGTATGCTCAGACGTGAGTCCCTTCCTCACTTGGCCACTGGATTCAAGATAGCCTGGCTGATGAGGATTATGAATCCGAAACCGGTCCCAGGATGCTTGTTTCCGGTCCAGGGAAGACATGGCTGGGCAGTTCGGGCTGGACTGTTCCCATGAGGCACAGGGTCAGACTGATTTGCATATAGCCATGTCTGAACTGGGGTGGCCGAGTGAGCTAAAGAATGGTGATGGATTAAACCCAGATCAGTTGACTGGGGGTGAGTTGCAACCACATATGTATAGCTGGGTATAGATGGTTATAGATACATATGGTTGCAAAGATAGACATCTAGGTAGATAGACACAGACAGGCAGGTAGGTAGGTAGATAGGTTGATAGACATGTAGGCAAGAGGCAGGTATATAGTCTCAGAGACAGATAGATGAATAAGTTACTTACCTTCGGTAACAATATATCTGTAAGAAACATAAGTTAGTTATAGATTCCTTACCTTAAAATTACCCCCAGGCATCAGACTGGATCCGGAAAGTTTTTCGTCATGTCGAAGTTTTTTGTTATGTCGAAAGGTGTGTAGGTCAGCTCTGCGTTCGTCAATTGCGGCTGTGGTCGCCGGATTGACATCGCTGTAGCTACATAGACGCCACCCTCACACGCTGACGTCCGTTCTGTACATGACTTTCCACACCAGAAACACAGAGCCAGGCAAGACACTGACCACTGGTGCACAAAACTAGGGCCCCGAAAGGTAGTCCTTAACCCACAATCAATCAATCAATTTTAAGCTTATAAAGCGCCTGGTTGCACAACCAGTGCGTCCCCGCGCTGCGACAAGGTCCCATACCAAGAGAGAGATAGAGACAAAGAAGAATCAAACAATGGAATCATCAGATGGAAAAAGCCATGTCTTCAGCTTTTTCCGGAAGATCGTCTCGGACGATTCCAGTCAGAGCCCCACCGGGAGCTTGTTCCAGTAAGATGCCGCTAGGAACCTGAAAGAACGTCTGCCCATCCTAGCTCCTCTGATAATAGGTATGCGTACCTGACCCGTACCACTGGGTCTTAAACCTTGTGTGGGAACATACGGAATAAGGAGATTGTGTAAGTAAGAAGGGCCTTTCTCCTGCAAGATCCGGAGAGTAATGCACATAGCCTTAAATAGAACACATTTCCTGAAAGGAAGCCAGTGTAAGGATTCGAGAGCCTTGCTGGATGACGCTCTCTTGGGGAGCATTAGAAGTCAGTTTGCAGAATGGGGAGGATGGGTGGGGCGGTAAGGAATCTATAACTAACCTATGTTTCTTACAGATATATCGTTCCTGAAGGTAAGTAACGTGTTCATCTGCAAGAAACAGTTAGTTATAGATTCCTTACCTTAGAATAGATATCCCAGCAATACCAACCCCGGAGGTGGGGCTGGTACTAAGTTCACATCAGGAAGTCCTGGAGAACAGAACGGCCAAAGAAGCCGTCTCTCTGGACTTGGCTGTCCAGGCAGTAGTGTTTTGTGAACGTGTGCAGCGATGCCCACGGAGCTGCCTGACAGATGTCATTAAGGGGGACTCTGCGTCCCAAAGCAGTGGTAGCTGCCATCGCCCTGGTAGAATGGGCCTGCAACCCCACTGGAGGCTCCTTCTCTGCCAATGAATACCAAGCTTTGATGCACAAAGATGGTCCATTTGTGCACAGCACAAACTTTTTTGGCACCCACGTAGCCAACAAAGAGATGGTCATTCACCCAGAATTGTTTTGTGCGATCCAAGTAAGGGGAAATCGCCCTCTTTGGTTCCAGATGGTGGAGCCTCTTTTCTTCTTTGGAAGGATGAGGAGGCGGAAAGAAGGTGGGCAAAGTGATGGTCTGTCCAATATGGAAAGGAGTAACCACTTTGGGAAGGAAGGACGAGTTCGAAAGACAACCTTGTCCGGATGAACAGTCAGAAAAGGAAGCGTAGAAGAAAGTGCTTGGAGCTTACTCACCTTGCAAGCAGAGGTGACGGCCACCAGAAAGGCAGTTTTTAAGGTCAGAAGCATGAGAGGACAGTTATGTAGCGGCTCAAAGTGTGTGCACATAAGATATGTTAGAACCAAGTTCAAGTCCCACTGGGCCATTATGAAGGGAACAGGAGGAAAAAGATAGGTAAAGCCCTTAATGTAGCGATTTACAACAGGGGACTTGAAAAGAGAAGGCTGATCAGGAAGCCTGACAAGATAACATCACAGACTTTGGAAGGCAGGTCAAACAACGTCAACTGCCGAAGCTCAATCTTCACGCAAGGAGGTGGAGGTTGGAAAGGTTAGGGCGGAGTACAGTCTCCTGCTTCTGCGACAGTAGATCCTCTCGAAGAAGCGGTCTGATCGGTTGATCGATGGCCATGTGTAGCAGCTTGGGATACCAGACTCCTCATGCCCAATCCGAAGGCACAAGAATGACTTAGGTCCGGACGTGCTTGATCTTCTTCAGCACTCTGGGCAGAAGTAGTATTGGCAGAAAGGCGTATAGAAGACCGCAACTCCACTCGTGACGAAAAGCGTTGCCTAGCGAGTGCCGCCTTGGAAATTCCAACAAGCAGAATTGCTAACATTGCGCATTCTCTTCGGTGGCAAATAGATCTAACCAATGCTCTCCCCTCTGTTGAAAGAGACCCTGCCCCACCTCATTGTGAAGACGCCATTCATGATCCATCATGCACCTGCGGCTGAGTTTGTCCGTTCTGGTGTTCAGCGAACCTGCCAGGTGTTGAACCACCAGGGATATGCCCAGAGACCTCTGATCTCTGCCTCCCCCATGTGGCCGCCCCATCCCAGAAGTGATGCATTGGTCACCACTGTGAACTCTGGTTGGGGAAGGAAGAGGGATCTGCAGTTGACCCAATCCTGGTTCGTTAGCCACCACTGCAATTGGTGTGCAGTGCCCTCCGAGATCTGGAGGCAATCAGACAGGTTGCCCTGATATTGTGCTCACTGGAACTTCAGGTCCCACTGTAGAGCCTGCGTATGCCATCTGGCATGGTCCACCAGCAGGATGCAGGAGGCCACCAGGCCCAGTAGCCGACCGAAACACAGGATAGAGGCTGAAAGATCAAAATCATAGCCCGAATATCCCAGACTCACTGTTCGGGAGGATGGACCCGAAACTGCCTTGTGTCCAGACTGCTCCAAGGAAGAGGAGCTTCTGATAGGGAGTCAGGTGTGACTTTGGCACGTTGATGGAGAACCCCAGCGAAGGCCGCCGGCCGGCCGTAGTCTGGATGTGGGAGATGTCAACCTGGAGCGAGCCCGCCTCAACAGCCAGCCGCCGAGATTGGGGGAAGACTGGAACCCCTGATCTGGGCAGATGAGCTGCGACCACCGCCATCACTTTCGTGAACACCCAAGGGGACCTGCTAAGACCAAAGGGGAGCACGGTAAACTGAAAGTACTTGTGGCCTACAGTGAACAGCAGGTAACGTCAGGGGGCCGGCATGACGGAGATGTCAAAATAAGCGTCCTGCAAGTCCAATGCTACCATCCAGACTCCAGGGTCAAGGGCAGACAGGACCTGAGCTAGCGTCAACATTTTAGACTTCTCCTTCCAGAGGAAGCGGTTGACGTTCCTGAGATCCAAGATAGGACACATGCCTTTGTCCTTCTTGGGCACCAAAAAGTAGTAGGAATAGCAACCACGACCTACTTCTGGAACAGGAAGTCGCTTGATGGTTCCCTTGGCGAAGAGCGCCGAAAATTCCTGTTGGAGAAGGGCCAGATGATCCTTTGACATGCAATGTTACTGAGGTGGCATGGATGGAGGAGCATTTTCGAAGTGGAGGGAGTAGCCCCTTCGGACTATCTGCAAAATCCACCTGTCCAATGTGATGGTGCACCAATGGGGGAGGTGATGGCAAATCCTGCTGCCCACTGGTGATTGGTGGCCCTGAAAGTTCGGACTAGCAGGGTTTGGAGGCTGCTGCAGAGGGAGCTGTGGTGGACTGGCCCGCCTGCTGGCCCCCAGGACCACAGCTTTGGTTCCCACATCCCTGCCCTTGCAGGGGCTGAACAGCTTGCTCTGGCCTGTGGCTCTGGGTGGTAGGTGGCGGAGCACCCCTTCCGTAGCCACAAAAGGGGTAAGAAGTAGACTGCGCAGGGGCGTGTGGTGGAGAGGCCCAAGGACCTGGCTGTAGCCCGAGAGTCCTTAAAACGTTCCAGCGTGTTGTCTGCATTGTTGCCGGAGATTGGACATCCCCTGAAAAACCAGTCGACCTCAACCAGGCGAAGTGTCGAAGGGCTACTGATGTGGAAATTGACCTGCCTAGTGAGTCGGTTGTATCCAGCTCACAGCGGATGGTAAACTTTGCTGCGTCTCCCTTCAGCAACTGCACAGGAGACTAAGGCCCGGGCGTCCTCTGGGCAATGGGGCAGCACTTGCACCACCATATCCCACACGGAGTGGGTGTAACAGCCCAACAGACATGCGGTGTTTACCGAACGCAGTCCCCAGCCGGAGGAAGAAAACATCATCTTCCCAAGATGGTCCAGCTTTTTGGATTCCTTATCAGGTGGTGCGTTAGGGAATGCGCCTTTGGAGGTGGAGGCTTGGACCACCAAGCTCTCAGGGGTGGGGTGTTGGGAGAGGAAAGTGGGGTTAACTGGGGCCAGGCGGTGGCATCGGGCAATCATCCTATCCACAGGAGCCCCTGTGTTGGCCCTGGACCAGGTGCCCAACAGGTCAGTGAGGACTTCATTAAATGGTAGCAGGGGTTTCGAAGAGCTTGCTGCCAGTTTAAGCACCTCTGTCAGGAGGTTAGTCCTGATTGCCACAGTAGGTAGCTCGAGGTGGCCACCCTACCCAACACCACAGCGTAAGACGCACCCTCCTCCTTAGCCATGGTAGGAGACAACATGCCAAGGTCTGGTGAGGTATCCAAACCACTGGCCTCCCCCAGTTCCTCTCTGCAGTCTGGTTCGCAGCCCAACTGGTCAGTTAAAGGGTCTCCAGACCCCTCCCAGTCCCCCTCACCCTCCTCTGGCTGCCAATCTGGTCTAAAAGAGCCAGGGTAGAACAAGGGCACAAAGTACCCGGTGGCTCCATGTCTACATCGAGGTGGAGGCAGTGGTCGATGCCGCCTGGGAACATAACTGGAGTCGGTTGCGGGCGTGGTGCCGGTGGAATCTGCGCTGGGCGAGGTGGAATCAGGTCGACCGGCGCCGATCCGAATCGAGGCCTGGGTCCAAGGGGACCCTGCGGTGCCGGGGCTGAAGCAGCCTGCATCGTCAGCCTAGGGCCCACAGCCTAGTCCGCGGGGCCCGAAGGTGCGCCAATGGAGTCGGGCTCCCAAAGATGGCATGCATCGCTTAGTAAAATTGTCGAAGCTGGGCAGGGGTTGCTACGGGTCCCGGGAAGGGAGGGGAACTCTGAGTTGACTCTTTGGGCTCCGCATGTGGAGCCGTGGGTGGGGCACCATGCGCAGCCCTCATCACATTGGCCGACTGCCGGGGAGAAGTCGAAGAGTGACAATGCTTCTTCGACTTCTTGTGCTTCGACTTACCTGAGGAGTGCGAAGACTTGGAAGAAGACTGGTGGTAGTGGCTCCATGACCGGTCTCTCGACCTCCCACGCGACCTGGACCTCGAATGGCGCGGAGCCGACTGCCGGGCCTCGAGAAGCTTTCGGGACCGCTCCTGCAAAGACTTCGGATTCATGGTCAGATTGTGGTCGCGCTCCACACAAAATAGGCACCAGTCAGCTACAGGAACCGCAAGCCTCAGCAACAACAGTGTCAACAAAAGTTAAAAAAAAGTCAGTCAAAAAGTGACTGGAGGTACCGCTCTCTTTGGATCTGCGCTGGCTGGCACGGAAAAAGAAAGAACTGACATCAGCGCGTGAGGGCGACATCTATGTAGCTACCGCAATGTCATCCCGGTGACCACGACGCCAACAACGAACGCAGAGCC
The DNA here is from genome assembly GCF_964261635.1 of Lissotriton helveticus. NCBI lineage: Eukaryota > Metazoa > Chordata > Amphibia > Caudata > Salamandridae > Lissotriton > Lissotriton helveticus. Next base: position 1,740,642,439 of record NC_136065.1, read on the forward strand.
GACCAAAGCCACTTTTTTAAGCGCAGAAGTACTGCTGATGAAAAACGTTCCGGATCCAGTCTGACGCCTGGGGTAATTCTAAGGTAAGGAATCTATAACTAACTGTTTCTTTCAGATAGATAGCTATAGAGACAGGAAGATAGACTCAGGCAGTAGATAGGCAGACTGGTTGATAAAGAGGTTGACAGATAGGTTTGCAAAGACAAACGGATAGATAGATGGAACAGGAAATTGGAATAAATAGCATTGCTTCGATTAGTAATAAATTGTTAAATGTCTACTTAAGCATGGCATACAAGAACATGAAATGAAACCAGAAAGCCATACAAGCAGGACATATAGACTGAATGTGTTTGCAAGTATAATTGTAGTTCTCAAGTAAAATATATATGAAAAAGAGATTAACTTTATAAAGAACAGTTTTGAATGGGCAAAATCTGTTTTGCTGTGAGATAAACAAATGCCACCCCAAAGTTAATTTACAACAGCATTAGCAGGAGAAAAGATACAATAAAGCTGGAATTTGCTCTGGGCTCAGATTAAAAGACGAAGAGCTAGAAGAAAGTATCCCGCTATCACATAAGGCTATAAGCACAAAGGTAACAAAAGTAATAATAATGTAAAATCGGAAACACTGGCCTTGAAGGGTACTATCTTGTGTGTGGATGCCCTCCCTGTGAAAGAGCAAAATGCCGTCACTTAAAGAGAAGTTAGCCAGTGGCTGAAGTGGGTTGATCCACAGCCCCAGGATGTAAAATATAGTGGAGGGAAGCAAATAATGTGAATGGCACAACAGACCAATGGATGAAGAACGCGGTCTAAAAACCCAAAAGTAAGCATATTATACATAAATATTTAATAAGATTAAAACGTCTTGGCTAACGCCATACCTAATATAGGAGCCATCTGCTTCAAGAAATGTACCTCAAAAAAGACTGAGGTAAAGAATACTCACCTTAGAGACCTTGAGGCAATTGTCAACTAATTAACCTCCTAGCAACCACAACGGTATCTGGGTGATTGAGCACAAGTCCAAAATCTTTATACATCCATACATCACCATGATACCCAGTTACTATAGTGAGAATAATATTTTCTTTTCCCTCTATTATTATTATTATGCGTTCTTATATAGCGCTCGATTACCCGTAGGCATCTCGGCGCTTGCCTTGGGAACCTGTCCTGGCTTTATCCCTGTGAGATACCCGTACTGGGCATCCCCAAGGTGAAAGCCAGGCATCCCGCCGCGGGGGGGCCGTAGTGGAGATTAAGCAGGCTGATGCCCAGAGCTGCAGAGTGTGAACCCTTGATTCGAGTAGGCACTGAAACGAGAATTATCGAGTCCGTGGATATTTGGGCTCAAGACCCTGCCGCGTCGGGAATTGAACCCTGGTCCCGGGTCTGACCTCTGCTTCAGGATCTACCTCCTCTAACCAGTGAGCCACACTTCTCCAAGTTGAATTCATTTGTTTGGATCGTATTTGCACAGGTCTTGCAATGTCCGCATCTGTGGTGCCCTATGACATGGGGTAAATTCCAAAGGGACAGGACCGTGAGTGGTGTGGGCGGGTCCAGTAATGAACGGACGACATGGTCCCTGATGCTCTTGGCCTTTTTGAATGAGTGCATGGGTGACGCTTCCTGTGTGATGTCATCTGATACAAGGTTCCAGTGCCTGTTGATAATTCTTTTTATGGCATTGCTTTTAGAGGAGAATGTGGTGACACAAATCAACCTCTGTTCCTGGATGTTAGATCTTTCTTGTGGTTGGAGTAACGATTCCCGGGGACTGAACCACGCCCGTTTCCTTGCCTTCTTCACCAATCTTTTCGGATATCCTCGTTCAATGAGGCGATCCGTCAAATCTTCTGATTCACTTATGTAGTGTTGTTTGAGAGAGCAGTTCCTCCAGATGCGGAGGAACTGCCCATAGGGTAGATTGTCTTTAAGGCCTCTTGGGTGGTGGCTATTGTACTGAAGAAGTGAATTACGTTCTGCCGGTTTGCGGTACAAAGTTGTCCTCAGAGTGTCACCATCAACGTAGATGGTCAGATCAAGGAAATCGATCTTATTCGCATCAGAATGCAGTGTGAATTGGATATCACAGGACCTCTGGTTTAACAAAATGTGTGGAAGGAGGTTAGCTGGAGTTTGTCGCCTGTCCAAATAAGCAGGATGTCGTCTATGTAGTGCATCCAAAATCCCAAATGCGACCGGAAAGGGTTAGAGTTGTTGAAAATAAAGTCGCTTTCAAAAGCAGCCATAAAAATATTAGCCAGATCAGGGGCGAAGTTCGCTCCCATCGCTACTTTGCAGGTAGAAGCGGTTCTGAAAGATTAAAAAGTTCCTCATCATGGCAACCCTTAGGAGTGAAAAGATAAAATCGGTGGGCACGGTGACTGGTGCCTCACGAAGGTATAGTGCTATGGACATGACATCAAGAGCGGTTTACAGCAGAATGCTCGTATATAGCAATACAATATCGCAGGTGACCAGCAGTTGATTGGTGGGATCAAAAGGGCGGCCATCCACAATGTTGATGGTCTGGGTAGCATCCGGAAGGTAGGTCTGTGTCTTCTCCGCAATGGGCTTAAGGAAAAAGTCAATATATCTGCCAAGTGGCTCAAGCATCGAGCCACAGCCAGACACAATTGGACGTCCTGGTGGGTTGGTCATGTCCTTGTGTATTTTGGGGAGAGTGTAAATAGTTGGTAATCTGGGGGGTTTTTGATTGAGGAAATGGAATTCTTGCTCAGAGAGGAAAACAGTGACATTAAGGAACCGAGAAACGTTTAAAGGGGCATGTTTATCCAAATCCTAGAAGAAAGATCAAGCTCGCCTGAACATGCACTGAGAAATTAAATCTTGATAACTACGCGCATTACCCCGAGCACAATCACTCGCAGTAGGATTAGGCACCTTCGGGACACCGCGCTGTTCACGACACGTGGGGCGTTGGGCACATCACAGGTAATCGAATGCACAAGTAAAGAATCAGCAGTTACATGTATTACAAACACATGAAACAGGGCCACACAAGTAACATCTAGCTCTCCCTTGTTAATCCCATAGCTGAAATAACCTCGATAACAGCTGACAACTAAGATCAAGGCCTCTCTCCCCCCCAAAAAAAACACAGGAGGCAGGGTAGGTATACCTAACCCACCTGCCAAATATACCTGATTGGTAACATAGATATATTTTTTAGACTCTAATGACTACTCCATTTAAACAGGTAGCAATGTTTCGTGATTAGACAACGAACAATACACACTAAAACTAGTTTTATTATTATTTTATAGACCGTAAAAAATGTCCTACAACAACCCAAAACAGCCCTGATGAAGACCTTGATGTAAAAAAGCGTGCTGGTCCCACAGCTGCAAGGTCGAAACGTGTCTGCACAATCTAGTGGTCTAGAAAGATTTATTTAACAAGAAGCTGCTGTTTTGTTTCAGCTGGAGAAGTTGGAACAAGATAAATCCATCTCCATAAAAATTCTAAAATCCTTTCAGACCACCCATAAAGGACCATAAGAAAGAGACCGGTGTACAGGACTAAGATTTCATGTGGTCTTGACACATCAGACATTAGTAGGACAAAACATTTTTGTAGGGATTTAAACTGTGCTAATACATTTTCCAATTAGGAATAGCACTAAATGTATTCTTTTTTAGGAAGCGATAAAATTAAAGTATAATTTTTATGTATTGTCAATTGTTTGTATGTATTTATGTGTATTGTAGCATTAGTATTGAAATATGAGAGCACTGTGAAGCAGTTGTGTTTTTTGTATTAATGTAAAAGCCCTTTCAGAAAATTGGTAATCGTGTTATGTATAAGGTGAAAGGAATACTTGAATGTGAAAATCATAAACAAAAATAATCAAATAAGTACAGAGTCAATAAAAGGGACTTCTGTGAAATATTTAGTGTGATCTATGGTGTCAGAGGTACATTGTTTTGTTAAAATTAATGCTTTGATTCTAGCCTCTGTCCCCCTTAAATTAATCATTCCCCTTAATTATTTAATTAACATGCTGTACAACAATAGCTTCCCCTTTGTCGGCAGGCTTCGTGATCACTTCTCTCTTGTCCCTAAAGGCATCAGTGTTGTCCTTTCAGTTTTGCGGAGGTTGAACTTGGTATATTTATGTTGAACTAGAAATGTATTGACATCTCCCATTACCACATTCTCATAGGCCAGAATCTTACTTGTCATGGTGTAAGAGGGTGGCACAAAAGCGGACGGAATACACAATCCAGTGTATGAATTCCGGATTTGAGAGGTTGAGTTTCTGAAGTAATAGCGAAGCCTAATCTTCCTGAAGAATCTGTAAAGTTCAGTTTTGATGGCAAATTGGTTCGGTGGTGAGGTAGGGATATAAGATAAACCCTTGCTGAGGACGTTGTTCTCATCATCTCTTAAATTGTAGCAGGAGATATTAACCACTGGGTTCGGTGTGGGTCTCACCACCTGTACACCTTCCGGCGGGTAGATCTCTCGTCATGTTCTTCCGGTGTGAAGCGCACCTGTTTCTTGGCTCTGCCCCTGCCTCCATCCCAGTCCATGTTGTTCGGTTGCTGACCCCTTGGTGGCCCCCTGGACCAGTTGTTGCCACGTCCCCTGGGAGGGTCTCCATTGGCCATCTCCTAAAAAGGGATCTGTGGGGGATAGCTGTAGTCTTCGTAGGTATAAGCGGAGCTAGGGCCGGCCTGCTCGACTTCACTCTCCGAACTGTACATATGCTGACCAGTCTGCCCCAGCTGCTAAAATGCAAGGCTCCATTACCTTCTCTAGTGTCTCACAATCTTATAATCATCTGGTCTCTCTGCTACCCTAAATGGTCACACCTGGGTTCCCTTTGGGGGAGGATGGGGGTTGAGTAGAAGGTCCATATGTGAGGTCTCCATAAAGCAGCACTATTTGGCGATGATGCATGGAATTTCTCAGTTTCCATTTGTGATGAGGGAGAGTAGGTCAATATATTTTCTGTTCACTTAATGCACTAGGTTCCAGGTCTTTTATCTAGGGTTGGTGAGATTTAACAGGGGGCTGTCCCAGGCTTCCTGAGTGACAGCACTGTCATGGCTCAGATGTTCAAGTAGAGAACACCATCACACAATTACTGCTAAACCCAAATCTCTATAAATGCCACTTTTTATACCTTCTGCTATTACTATATGCTCACAAACACTTTGTATAAGACAAAAATGAGCAGCTACAAACATCTAGATGTCAGGAATCTTATGCACTTTTCTGAAATGTTGGTCCACATATGGATTTACTTACCTTGAATTCATCACAGGCTAAAGGAGGTTGGCACCAAAGTCAGGTTACTTACTTATGATGAAACTTACATCCAGTAGATAGTTGAACAGAACTCTCACAATACACCAACAGAATCCATGGTACACAACACTTTGTCCTGGCAACAAGAAATTGTCTGACAGGGATTTACCACTTAAGCAGCAAATCTATATCAAGTGTCAATCACACATCTCATTAGGATGGCATGTTTTCGACACAACTCATGGCACTATATTACTCTTCAAACAATTCAGTTGGCTGTCAGCCTCCTCAAATTCATATCCACCTCACCTCAGCCACCGGTGCCTCACTTTTTTGAGACGCTCCAGTTGCGCAGGAGCCTGCTCCGTATGTACCAGGCAGCACTAAGCCACTTTTGCTGCCTCGTAAGAAATGCGTTACTTACCTGTAACAGCAGTTATCCAGTATTGGTGTCTTTCATAGATTCACATGCCTGAATCATTCCCCGTCGTCGAGATGGGAGCCCCGGTAATAGAAAAGTAATGTCCTATAGACATACCTAGAGAAAAATAGGCCTAAGGGCCTTGCCTTAGTAGCCTATCTATGTCCTTTTGTAAAAAGGACCAAATTTCCAAAGGTAGCCAATCAGCTACCACCTCCCTCTAGAACCTTCCTGCCAGGAGCCTCAGTCTCTCAGATTTTCGTACGCACCAAGCTAGGTAGACGTAACATATGCTCTGTAGTGAGAGATGAGTCCTTCCTGGGGAGGTGGGAGGGTTGCATGTGAATCTATGAAAGACACCAATACTGGATAACTGCTGTTACAGGTAAGTAACGCATTTCTTATCCAGTATTATGGGTGTCTTTCATAGATTCACATGCCTGAATCAGAATAGCAAGCAATACATTATGCACATATGCGATGGAATATAACAGTCTGAGATAATACATATCATGTGACTAGATACCATCAGTAATATAAAGAGTAAAGTAAATAAATGTGCATACCATTGCAGGACGGTGGGAAGTAGGAAGGCTCATCTTACTGGAAGAGATGGCGAAGTACAGCTTGGCCCACAGCTGCATCCTGCATCAGTTCCGTGTCCAGGCAGTAGTGTCTGGTAAAGGTGTGCGGCGATTTCCAGGTGGCCGCTCTGCAGATGTCCAGAATCGGTACACCAGCGAATAGTGCTGCCGATGTGGACACAGCTCTCGTGGAATGTGCTCGGACTGAGGAATGTAATGGACGTCCGGCTTTGTCATGACAAAATGCAATTGTTGCCGATATCCATCTGGAAATGGATTGTTTGGAGAGTGGCATGCCTTTTCTCGGCCTGCTGAAGGCAACGAAAAGTTGTTTGGTCTTTCTGAAAGCTTTCGTTTTGTCCAAGTAAAATTTTAGACATCTCTTAATGTCCAAAGAGTGAAGAGATCTTTCCGCCACTGTGCCTGGGTTCGGGAAGAATGAGCGAAGCACAAGTGGTTCATTGAGATGGAAGTCCGAGGGGACTTTAGGAATGAAACGAGGGTTGGTTCTCAATATGACTCTGTCCTCTCGAAATTGCAAGAAAGGATCCTGTATCGAAAGAGCTTGCAACTCACTGACTCTTCTGGCTGATGTTAAAGCTAAAAGAAGTGCAGTTTTCCAGGAAATGTATTTGATTTCAGCCCTATGGATAGGTTCAAATGGATGTTTCATTAATTGATTGAGTACAATATTCAGATGCCACGTTGGTGGTATTCGTCTTGGTCTAGGGAAAGATCTGTAAAGCCCTTTAAGAAACTGTTTTATCAGTCTGTTGGACCATAGTGAAGGGCCTTTTGAAGACCTTGTGAAGCGTGAGATTGCTGCCAGGTGTACCCTGATGGAAGCATGCGCCAGACCTGTTTGGGCCAGATGCAGGAGATAAGGCAGAATCTGCTCTGGAGTGATCCTGAAAGGGTGTATATTGTTGTCTTTACACCAAATACAAAATCTTTTCCATTTCAAAGAATAAGTTTTGTTCGTGCTAACTGCTCTTGCTTTAGCTAGGACTTCCTTGCACTCCTGCGGGATGCTTAGGTGAGAGAATTCTCGGTACTCAGGAGCCAAGTCGATAATCTGAGAGATTTCAGATTCGGGTGGAGTATCTGGCCTTTGGACATCGAGAGTAGAGAGGGATGTTGAGGCAGTTGGATTGATGGACGGACTGAGAGGCGACGGAGGTCCGCGAACCAATGTTGTCTCGGCCAGTATGGGGCAATGAGAATCAATGTGCAATGCTCCATTTTCATCTTCCGGATGACTCTGCTTATCAGGGGAAATGGCGGAAAGGCGTACGCAAACCCGTTGCGCCATGCGATGGAAAATGCATTTCCTAATGACCCCTGTTGGGGATGGCAACTTGCGAAGCTGTGGCATTTTTTGTTCTCCTTGGTGGCGAAGAGGTCTATTTGTGGTTTTCCCCATGCCGAGAAGATGTTGTCTAGAACTTGTTGGTTCAGTTCCCATTCGTGGGACATTGACCTCTGTCTGCTGAGAGCGTCTGCTATGACGTTGTCTTTTCCTGGGACATACTCTGATGTTAATGTGATGTTGTTGAGCAGTAGCCAGTTCCAAATTTTTTGTGATTCGCGAGACAGCGTCAGCGAGCGTGTCCCTCCCTGCTTGTTTAAGTAGTGCATTGTGGTCGTGTTGTCCGTTCTCACTAGCACTGCTGAATTTTTGATGCGAGGGAGGAATGCCTGTAGGGAGTGAAGGACTGCACGTAGTTCTAGGAGGTTGATATGCAGAGCCTTCTCTTGCTCCGACCATCTGCCGCTGATTTGTAAGTCTTGAAGGACTGCACCCCATCCTTCGAGAGATGCATCCGTCGTTATGACGTGTGGAGTTTCTGGTAACAAGAACGTGAGACCTTTGGATAGGTTCTTGAGCTTCATCCACCAACCCAGCGTGTCTGATATTTGTCGAGTGACGACAATGTGATCCTCGAAGGAATCTGTACATTGGGTCCACTGTTTGGTCAGGGCCTCCTGAAGGGGGCGCATTCTGAGCCGACAGTGAGGGATGAGTAGAATGCAGGAAGACATCATCCCTAGAAGAGATTTGAAAATCCTCACTTTGATGGTTGGATTTGAAGATATTGCGGTAGCTAGAGTCCTCAGTTTGGTTTGTCTTTCCAGAGACGGGAAAGCTTTGGAGGAAATGGTGTTGATAGTGGCCCCCAGAAATGTTATTATCCTGGTGGGTTGTAAAGTAGATTTTTCGAAGTTGAGAGTCAAACCTAGGTTCCGGAAAATATCGAGACAGGCGTTGGAAGACAGCTGCGCGTCGGTGAGAGACGGTGCTTTCACCAGCCAGTCGTCGAGATAGGGGAAGACCTGGTGATTCTGTTGTCTCAGGTAAGCTGCCACAGGAGCCAGGCACTTTGTAAAAATGCGAGGCGCTGATTTGAGGCCAAATGGGAGGACACAAAATTGGTAGTGGAGACCTGCTACTTCGAATCGTAGGAATTTTTTGTGTCGTCTGTGTATTGGGTCATGGTAATATGCATCTTGCAGGTCCAAAGATGTCATAAAGTCTCCTTCCTCCATGGAGCCTAGGATTTCCTGGATAGTCACCATTCGAAACGATTGGCTTTTCAGGAAGGCATTGAGCGCCCTGAGATCTAGAATGGGCCTCCATTTCTTCTTTTTCTTTTGGATTAAAAAGAAGCGGGAATAAAATCCCGTTCCCTTTTGAGCTGATGGGACTCGCTCTATCGCTCCCTTTTTTATCATGGAAGAGACTTCCTTCAGTAACATACGAAGGTGTTTGTGATGATGTTTGTGAGGAGGGGTTAACGGTGGGATGGAGTTGAACTCCAAGGTGTGACCGTGTTGAATCAATTGTAGTACCCACCGATCCGTCGTAATCATTTTCCAGTTTTGGAGGAAATGTGTCAGCTTGCCACCAATTTTGAGCGGACAGGATGGTGGGGGGACTGGCTGCGGGAAATGGTCATTGTCTTCCGCCAGCCGTTTTCTTTTGCGATTTGCCCCTGAAGTTCTGTCTCCCGTAGGGGGTCTGACGACTTTGTTGTTGCTGTCGTTGCGGATATTGTGAGCGATTTTGATTATATGAGTATGTGGATTTGCCTTGATAGGATCCTCTGTATGTGGATTGTCCTCTTCCTCTGTGCCCTCGAAAGGACTGGTTTCTGAATTGTAAAGTCCCGAGGGCCCTTGCAGTATCGGTGTCTTTTTTAATCGTCTGCAAGGCTTCATCTATTTTAGCTCCAAATAGTTGTTGTCCGTCATAGGGCATATCTACAACTTTGGTTTGTACCTCTTGTCTGAAGGACGTCGCTTTGAGCCATCCTTGTCTGCGCAACACTGCGGCGCCTGCAAGCTGTCTGAATCCTGTCATGGCGACATCGACAGCTGAATCTATGATTTCTGATGCTGACATTTGACCTTCATGAAGGAGTGCCTGGACCTCATTTTTCAAGTCGTCAGGCACGTGCGTGAGATATGGAGCAATATCTTCCCATAGTTGCCTATTGTATCTGCCCAGCAGAGCAATGGCGTTGGCCACTTTGACCGTCATGGCTGACGTTGTGGAGAAGCATTTGCCTATGCCATCCAATTTCCTGCCCTCCTTGTCTGGTGGTGCTGAGAGTGGCGAGGATGGGTTTCTGGAGTTCTTCTGGGCGGCTTGAGTGACGACCGAATCTGGTTTTGGATGTGAATTAAAACAAGTGGGTGCCGTTGACGGAGCTCTATATTTTTTGTCCAGTCTAGGGACCACTATGGAAACCGATGCAGGAGTTTGCATGAGTTGTAGCCCCTGTTCCCAGATATGTTCTATTATGGGAATGGACCGTGCCTCCTTCCTTATGGGGTCTTTGAAGTCATACAAGAAACAATCTGTTACTTTTGTTTCCATTGCCATGTGAAATCTAGTGGCCGCTCTCTCTATTAAATTGTGGAATCCACCGATATCCACTGGTGGAGAGTCTGATGTGCTGGGTTCCGGTGTGGCCGGAGAATGAGCGACGTAATCCTCATCATCTCTGTTTTGAGATAGGTCATCTCTAACCTCACCTTCCTCAGGAGGTTCGTCGTCATCATCAGAGGATTGTATGTTGTGAACCTGTTCATTATCTTGAGGAAGAACCAAAGGTGCTGGTCTTGCCCTTGGTGATTTTTGCTGTTTGGAAGATTCTTGAGAATTGTCATGTGAAGGTGTCGCCGACGATTCTGGGAATCGCTTTTTGTAGTCTGTGATCAGGAATTGAAGATCATTAACTATCTCAGCCGGCAATACGATCATTGGAGTGACTTGAGTATGTACCTGAGCCCGAACAGTTTCTTCTGTAAAAATAACATCATCTCCGTCATCGTCAGTACTCTGGCATTTGACATTGAGATCTGACGGGCTAGTAGCTTGTTCGAATTGTTCATCATCTGATTCGTCAGCTTGTAGTATGTGAGAAGGAAGTAGTGATTGAACCCTACTGGGTGATGTCAATTCGGGCGTAATAGGGAGTTTGGTGACCTTTTTTGATGGAATTAACTCCGCTTTTTTCCATGGCGTCGATGATGTCGTCGTCGACGAGGTCGTCGACGGTGTCGTCGACGGTATCGACGTCGATCGTTTTTCAAGCGTCGAGTGTCCCTTCGCCGATGAAGCTGTCGTCGACGTGGCGGTCGTCGGCGGTGCGGCCGTCGACGATGTCTTCGTCGACGCGATCGTCGACGGTGCCTTCGCCGTCGTCGATGCGGTCGTCGACGGTACTTTCGTCGTCGACGTGGTCGTCGACGGCAGTTTTGTCGTCGGCGGCGTAGTAGCCGTCGACGGTGCATTCGTCGTCGGCGGTGCTCCTACCGTCGTCGGTGTCTTCGTCGACGATGCGGTGGACGTCGACTGAATTTTCGTCGACGATGTCGGTGCTTTCTGTTTTGTCGACGTCGACGGTGATGACGACGGAGTTTTGACAAACGATTGCTGTTTTTTAATAAGTACAATCGACGATATTGGCTTACCCGCCGTCGACGAGTGGGTGGTCGTCGTCGTTGAAGTCAAGGCTGACGATGCCACCGTCGTCGAGACTGTCGTCGTCGATGTGGAAACATAGTTCGTTTTTCTTGAAGAGAATGTCATGGAAGTAGACGACGAGGACTGCGATGGCTTTCTGAAGGTTGCAGCATCCTTCACAGACGTGTCAGATCTTGCCTCAGAAGACTTTGAAGTAGTCTTTTTGTGAGGAACGTCTGGATGGCCAGGGGAAGCCTCCCTTGGCCTTTTTAAGGACAGTTTTGAGGAAACTGAAGCCATTTCACTGCCCTCCGAGGAGAGCACCTCATCATCTCTGGTTTTGAGTCTGTTTAACCAGAGGAGCAGTCTGCCTTCTCTATCTTTATCCTTAAGTGTTTTGGTAGAGAATGTTCTACATACCCTGCAGTCCTTTACTGTGTGGTCAGGGTAGAGGCAGTAGAGGCAAGTCTCATGCTTGTCGTCGACGTGCAGTCTCTTCTTGCCACAAGAAGAACAAGCTCTGAAGAGTCCTTTTTTCTGTTGTTCAGCCATAGTTGAAGTAAAATCCAAGTTATTTGAAGAAAAGTAGAGAATTTGAAGAAACCTGAGGAGAGCTCAGGTGGGGACTCCCTAGCACAACGTGCGGTAGAAAATCTGAGAGACTGAGGCTCCTGGCAGGAAGGTTCTAGAGGGAGGTGGTAGCTGATTGGCTACCTTTGGAAATTTGGTCCTTTTTACAAAAGGACATAGATAGGCTACTAAGGCAAGGCCCTTAGGCCTATTTTTCTCTAGGTATGTCTATAGGACATTACTTTTCTATTACCGGGGCTCCCATCTCGACGACGGGGAATGATTCAGGCATGTGAATCTATGAAAGACACCCATAATACTGGATAAATATTGTTCATGGTGTTTTCTGTGTTAAAGGGGCGTGCAATCGGTGTTATTGGGGCGTTCCCAGCAACATCGATGGCTTTCTGACACTGCCCCAGATTTACAAAAAGTCGTAACTCTGAGGCAGTGGTACAAATTTACACCTCCCCAGGGGAGGCGTAGGAGGGGCACAACGAGGAGAAGTTTCTTTATTTCTGCAGCACACATAGAGAGAGGAAAAGCCTCTTGTGGTTTCCCTTACTGCGCAAAAATAATCATCTCCGCAACGCAGGAACCCTTGCACCATGGTGCAAAGGTGCCTGCGTGGCGCTTGGCAGCCCACTGCGCGCCAGTGCTGGGGAAAAGGACAGGAACGCACCATATCTGATACATATGGCACATTCTTGCCCTTTTTCTTTTGCTGTAGGGCAGTCCAGCAGGAAGGCCTGTGGTGCTGCCCTACGGCAAAATCTCATAATTGAGGCCCCAAGTTATTCTGACATAGTGCCCAACATCCGTACGTGTACGACACGGTCCTGCCACTATCATGCATGATATAAATGTCTATGCCCTTGTCACCTAAAGAGTACATCTATATCAAGTTATAATTACACAAACTATATTTTCTCACCAACCGACACATCAACCATCTTGAAAAAATTTATCAAAATGTTTCACACCAACAATACACAGGATAGCATCAAATCAACAAAGATATCTGGAACTATAACATCACCTAAAGCTGAGTAATGGACAACAGCAGAGTGAAACACATGGCAATGTTCTTCAGTTCCTAAGCGGCCACTGTGCAGCATAGTTCATCACTAAAAGACACATTAGTCTACTTAAACCTTGTCGGCTGCTACCCAATAGGAATCACATCCAAACCTTAGAAAGCACAACCGAATACAATATAAACTGACCACTTTTACTCCGGTAAACAAGAATCCCAGCATCTAAACAGACATCCAGATTCTGGAAGTGCTTTAGGTCTACACAAGTGCAGGAAATGCACCACAAACTGCACGTATAGTAACACAACACTTTTAACTTGCTTAATGATGGAAGATGTTAGGGAACGATGAAGTACTACACCTTAGTTTGAGTATATTCCCTCGTTAGTCAAGGAATGCTGTGAATTTACGATAGTTAATCTGAAAAACAAAAGCCTTGAGCACAGTGCCCATTTTTTTTTGATAATCAACTTTATTGGATTTTTCAAAAGCACGAAAATTCATGGGCATCAGATCATTCATCATTGAAAGAAACATGTCATTATAGACAGTCAACAAGGCATGGAAGGCCCAGCTGGGCTTGGTAAGGCAGATCAGATAATCATTGCAAATACATAGAATTCGACAGATCATCACATTGGTAGGCATTAAACCATTTACCCCACACTTTAACAAATAAGTCAGGGCAGCCCCGGGCTTCGAAGAGAGTCTCCTCCTGCATTCCACACCTATCCACTCCTCTCTTCCATTTCTGTACAGTTGGAGTCTTCGCCTGGGACCAAAGTGCAGCTATATCTCTTTTAGCCACCGCCACAGCCGTCCCCAGAAAGCGCTTGTCTGCCCTAGAGCCATTGAGGCCGTCGAACACCCCCAGCCGCAAGCGTCTCGGATCATGGGGAACCTCCCATCCCAGGGCCCGCGTGAGTTTGAGCTCAAACCCTCTCCAAAACGGCGCTAAAGCCTGACTTTGCCATACCATGTGATAGAAATCAGCTGGAGCAGAGTCACAGCGCGTTCATGCTGGGGAAGGACTCATGTGGGCCCGGAATAGGCGAGGCTGCATGAAGGTAGTAAAGTTGGACCAGGCGCAGCTTGGAGGATGTGGTCAAGGTTTTGGGTGCCATAAGGGCATCGCGCCAGTCCACCTCCTCTAGGGGGCCCAACCATCCCTCCCATCGAGCCCGGAGCCGGTCCAGGGATGCGGGACTATTGTTCACCAATGACCGGTATATGCGGGACACTCCCCCTCCCCGGCATCACCTGAGCCTCCAGCAGGCTGAATTCCGAAAAAAAGGTAGGGGATGAAATGTGCGTATGGAAGGCGTGTCTAAGTTGTAGTTATTAATGGAATTGAGAAGGATGCAGAGCGGGTGACGCTGTTTCAGGTCGGCAAAGGATCGAATGTGATCTCCCACCCACACGTCTCCAAGCAACGAGACCCCAATGAGGCCCCAGCGGTGGAACCCTTGCAGGGACGAGACTTCCTGTAGCCAGGCCCCATGCCAGAGCGGTGTTTGTCGAGTGAGCTTCCGATCCCACCGCACATGGCGTAGGGCTGTGCGCCAGGCCATGAGCACCGTCTTCGTGACAGGGGGTAGAGCCTGCGGCACCGGGCTGCCGTACAAGAACGCCTGGATCTTCGTGAAGACCATTGTGATGAGTTCCACTGGGTATGCTGGGTTGGACCAGCCACCCGCAAACTATTTGTGGATCACGATAAACCTCCTGGCCAAGTAGTAGAGGTGGAGATTAGTTATTCCCATACCTCCATCGAAGGGGGGGATATGACAGTGCGCCAGGGATAAATGCGGCCTCCCTCATCCCCAGAGAAACCTGGTAAGAACGCCGTCTAGTTCCCGGAACCAACTCCCCGGGAGATGGATGGTAATGTTTTGCAAAATGTAATGAATGCGGGGAAGGGCCATCATTTTAAAGAGCGCACTTCTGCCCAGGGGGTTAAGGGGGAGGGCCTGCCATTTCTTGAGGTCTGACTTACAAGTGCCCGGTTTTTAAATTTAAATTACCCTTAGGTGTACTTTTTTCTCACATGAAGCACATGCAACTATGATCATTTAATTATAGCTGCCCCTCAGTCTCACTCAATGGATGGTCTTTCTTTACCGCCAAGGTCCGTGGAAAGGTCTCCACTTGTTGATGCAGTCGATAAATGATGAATCCGCATCAGACATGTCATTGCACTGTTTATGGTTCCAAATCCTCAATGTGATCAATGGTTAGGTAGACCATCCATGTAGTTCTTCATTGCATATCAGCAGTCAAACATTCTAACATTAAGGTGATTTTAGCATTAACAGCAACATTACAAAAGCTAGGGTTGGAAATTGGGGTTCTGGGGTCCTAGACATTATTTTGGAAGAAGTTTGGAGGTGGCCTTAGAGATGTGCTGGTGGATGATAATGGCATTTATAAAAGCGTTAGTGCTCACGGAGTTATGAATTAAAATGAACGGAACAGCAACTTAAAACCTGTGAAATGCTCCTAGGAAAAGGTTGTGAAGGTTGACTAGTTTCTATTATATTTATTCACTTAGCCCTGTTAGGGGTGCGAAGAAAACAAGTTACTTACCTGTAACTTTGGTTCCCCAGTATTAGTAACTTTCATAGATTCCCATGCTTTGTATCATTCGCCGTCGTCAGACTCGGAGCCAGGCTCCCAGGCTGACGACGGGGAATGATACAAAGCATGGGAATCTATGAAAGTTCCAATACTGGGGCAAATGGCCTTGGGCATCTGATCATCACGTTGAACTAAACACATTAGTCATGGAGAGGAATGTGTGGTCACAATTCTGGTTTCTATTTTCACGAGCTATTCACCATATGGGACTTCATGGAAAGTAATAAAAAGAAAAGATTGTGTTTTTAGAAAGCTAAACCAGAAGGAAGAATATGGTCCAGATCGTTGTTATTAAAATCAGAACTAGCTTTAACAAATTAAAACAACTTTCCTTTTTATTCAAAAACATGTTCATCAATCAAATATTTGTACAAATGCAAAGCGTGTGCTGAATTTAATTCAAAGCTTGCTCTAGCTTTTTTTGTTGTTAACAAAAACCAAAAATTACAAAACAAATCTTGTAAATATGTAAACACCACACACTTTTAAAATGTTCCTTAAATGCTAAAAGGTTAATTAACAAAAACAGCTGCCTCAAATATGGAAAACTGTAAAGGCGTCATATTATTAAAACACAATATACTGTACCATAAGCAGAAAATACAACAGGGAAAAATTGGACTCCTGAACTAGTTCACTGAAGTGGCCAGCTACTGCGAATAAAATATGGTTCTATCTTCCTGTTCAATACTACGTTTTAGGGGCTACTATATTTTTTGTTCACCTTGGTAATGCTAGATGCAGGTTGCTGAAGATATTGACATAGGCAGGCATGTTCATATTTCTGGTGTCACTGCTAGAGTAAATTCTGGGGGGTATTTAGGCGGGCGACCATGTAAAGCAACAATTCTGCAGGTGCATGACTTGCTCTAAGACACAGGCTTACTTTGTGCGTAACTGTACGATCTCTCCATGCACTCCATGTTTCATGACAGAAGTTTCTGCTTCTGGATCGGATTTTATGCCGATTCATGACTCTTAAAAGCCATCTTTGGGTACTCATTAGTCGCAATTTACAATTCTGCAGTCCAGTAGCTGAAGCAAAACGTGCAGACTTCGAAACAGAAGCAAAGCTGGGGCTTTTCATTGTATTATTTGCTCAATAGCAAGTTAACATATGCATCAAAAGCATTGTTCTTGACAAAAAATAGATAAACATTGAGGATTCAGCCTTGTTCCACAGAATATTTTTTAACAAGAGATAACTAACATTTTAAACATCTCCATACATTGCATTTCAAGTAGGTAGGACTGTGATAGACATGCCTTACAAATAAAAGTGTTTTAATAATGCTGGATGCTTTCTCAAGTCAAGACTTTGTATTACTCTAACGTCTCAGCCAACATCTATCAAGCAACAAAGGCCCATGCCTGGCGGGTTCTGGTGAGTGAAGTGCTAGTTTGTGATTAAAAAGTAACTGTAAACTTTCATTCATAAACCCAAAGGCTGAGCTCACTTTGTACGCAGTCACTAGGTATTCCACTACCTATGTACCTTAATTTGATCCTCCATTATCTGTGCAGCCAGATTTCTCTTGGAGTAGCATGGCCAAAGTAGACACTTTGCATTGACATTTGGAATGATATTGTTGGAAATCATGCAACCCATTGTACATCCCTGTAGCCAGCTGTCCCTCCATGGCAAACAGATCGAAGTTGCAGGCGGCTTAACAATTTAACAGAAAAAGTGACAGACAGCCTGTGAGGTAGCGGGCTACTTGCAGGGTGCCGGCACCCCTTACAACTCAGATGCATGAAGGGCTATAAACACCACAAAATCCCTGAAAAAAGTTTCAGATTTATTTCCTTAACATCTGGCATATGTGACAAACAAAGTGCTACACATCTAGAGCGATCACTTGCACAATTTAAGAACGCAAGATGTTTTAACCAATAAGGAATTTCATCCTCTAAAATATGAAATTCCCATCTGCTAATGACTTTCTTCCGCCCTTTGATACTTTCAAACTTATGAATAACATTCTTCCACAAATTGCCCCGGGTGTATGTCAGAGGAGGGCATAATTTCAGTCGCAACACTTACGCAGTGGGCAAGCATGGGGCTATTGGCAGACTTTTGAATCCTTAACAGGCTCAATCTGCATTGAATGGTTGAGAAGTATCTACGATGATTGTGGTTTCATGAAAGAAGGTGACAATACAAAACAGTTTAACACCAAAGAACCATACTGTAGCAAGTGATTAAATTATAGTGTGATTGCAAAGATGTCGAGCACTGAATGAGATTTATTTAAGATGTGGATGTCATTCACTTTTGGGGGAAAGATGGTCCCAAGTGAATGCACTCCAAGTCGTAGTAGTCCATGTCCAAGCATCAACCAAGTGACTGTTTATTAAACCAATGGTTCAATTATGTTTACATGTAGACTCTAAATGTAGTTGCCTGTGAAAACTCATGCTCTAGGTCAAAGGGCTATCAAAATCTTTGTTGTACACTTTTTGAGCTATTACTTTGTTTTAGTAGCATTCTTTTTGTGGCAAGTCCTACATGAGTTGTCCTATAAGAGTTATATACAATTTAGTCCATTGTCTCCTCGACTACGGAAGAACTTTGATTATTAGCTCTACTTGGCTCCGAGGAAAGTATTTACCATGAAGGAAGACTACCACCAAGCAGAGAATTTCCCACCAGATCAACGAATGTATTACCTTGTGTAAAGAAGTAGCTTGGATACCAAGGCTATTGAGTTTGACAATCTGTTGCACCACAAGCCATGCATACATACATGCTATGCATTTGCTCATTCTAATAAAGGCACGCTGCATGACAGCATCCTGGAGTTCTCTCCATCTATTCACAGAAACTATCTGGACTCTAAATACCCAAACTGTGGGCGGATATGGCTGTTATGAATTTTGGAATGTTTTTATATGTATTTACCATAAAGGAAGACTACCACCAAACAGAGGATTTCCCACCAGATCAACGAATGTATTACCTTGTGTAAAGAAGTAGCTTGGAAACCAAAGCTATTGAGTTTGACAATCTGTTGTATCACAAGCCATGCATACATACATGCTATGAGTTTGCTCATTTGAATAAAGGCACGCTGCATGACAGCATCCTGGAGTTCTCTGCATCTATTTACAGAAACTATTTGGACTCCAAATACCCAAACTGTGGGCGGATATGGCTGTTATGAATTTTGGAATGTTTTTATATGAGCACTTTGGGGCGATTGAACAGTAATATACCCAACATTCGTTCGGCTATTCAGGGAGGCTGTTCTCCTATATGTGAAACATTTAGGAGAATAATATACACTTCAGCAAGTTATTAGACGGTAACAACCTTTTGATAGGCACTATAACGCTTACCTATATTCAGGGTAGTCCAGATTTAGAGAAGGTCTGAATATAACCAGGGAAAGTACTAAAATAAAGAGTCTTCATTGAAAATATGATATCCACCATAACCTAGTACCACATGGTAAATGCTATTTCTATTTTAAAGCAGAGATAAGACAGAGAAAATTCCTATATCGAAAACTAGAAGATCCATTGTCAGATACATAAAGAAAGCTTTACCCATCTACATTTCTCCACAAATGCTAATATGTTAGGATGTGTATTTCTCAAGTTATGCTTAGAAGATCAAATTTACAAAAGCACCTCAGTACTCCCTGAAATTATCCATTTTGGACATCTTAATCCAGTTTACGTAAATCAATCACTGCAACATTAATCATTGAAATACCGACATGTGGGCATATTAACAAAGCCAAGCGATAATTATCGCTAAGCGCACTTAGCGCTAGGATAATTATCGCCCGCCAACTCTGAATTTTATCGCGGAAATAGCGTGCTATCAGCAACGCCTATCTCCAAAGCGATATAATTCAGAGCGCAAGCTGCAGATTGTGAGATTATCGCGGGAAATACAGCGATAATCCCACAAGGTTTGGCGATAGCTTGCTGATAGGGATAGACATACTTAGCCATGATATCCACCTTACCTAGGATATCATGACTAAGTCAGAAAAATACCAGACGTAAAAAAGCAGCGTTAACCGCAGTTAGCGCTGCTTTTTTATAATCGCTAACAGGGTTAGCGATATCCTTGATAATAGGAGAAATGTCGCTTAGCGACATTTCTCCTATTATTTTACTCTGGAACGCCCCCTTTGCATCTCATTAGAGATGCAAGGGGAAGCATAGAGTAAAAGGGTGCTAACATGCAAATTTGCGTGTTAGCACCCTGTTGCTGATAGGGCGCTAGTTTCATCTCTGCTTTTTTGGCCTTTAAAGCCACAAAAGCAGAGATAAAGCCCTTGTTAGTATGCGCCATGGTTCTTCAACGTACTCTGCAAAAGGTTTCAAATGAAAGAAGTGAATTACAAAGCAGTGCAGCATGCCACAAACAGGTCGATGCTACAGTGTTGCACGAGGGATGAGGGAGCTCTGGCAAGCATCTCTACTTATACAACAAACAAACTTAGGGGTCTACAATGGAAACCCTGTTTGGATCTCTTTCAAGCTGTCCTAACGTCTTTAAATATCCCTTTAGGCTTCCACCATCGTTTTGTTATTTGTGTTAAGCATCTCTACTTCTCCGCAGTAGATTCTTAACATTGTTGGTGTAAAGAATAAAGAAGTTTCAATATTGTGGAAAAGATCCTATCTCTCACTAAAGCTGAACTAAACTTCTGCTTTATCTTACAGCTGTCCTAAAATAGTGCCTAGATTCCTGCGAGTGACTGGCATACTTATTAGTCCTGTCTAAGGCATGGTATCAAAAGACAGTGGAGATGGCAGGTGTGGAGCTAAGGAGTTGAGGCGCCGCACAAGGCTTGCCTCCTATCTCTAGTAAAGGAAATATACCTTATAGGTAGCTAACAATCAAGGCTGGTATGGGATCCACTGAGGTTCCACCTTGAGAAACGAACAGGCACTATAGGCACTGCCTAAAACCAAACAGGAAAGTCCTACCCCTAGTCTAAAACCACTTGCATAAAAGTTTGAATTAACTAGTTCTGCACATGGATTAATTATAAAGTATAATTAAAAATAAAGAATATTCGGACCAATATGGGATGACGTGGTGGTCACTTTGGGACAATAAATACTGCCAATATTGAAACAGCTCCATTTTATGGCTTACACAAGCGTAACAAAGTAGTCCATTCTTTAACTCATGTTACGGGATATCTGTCCAGCCTAATGCCACATCTTTTCCTAAACTACAACATTGCAGCTCGACGTTCACAATATGCAATGCATGCATAACTGACTTTATTTGACAAGTATTGTTTAAATAAAACGAAGCTCCCTGCAAAGAAAATTCAATTATTACTTTTCAAAATCCCTCTGTCTACAGAACAGTGCGAAGAGTTGAGAAAACGACTTTGGCTTCAAATCCAGTTGGCAGTGACATAGACCTGGTTCCAGTTAAAAGCAAGAACTCAGAGGAATTCGGGTAGACTTCGAGAGAAAGCAATGAAACACTTGCACGCAGTGGTTAATTTGTAAAATAAAAAGTGCCGGGGCTCTCCTCAGGAGGCCGCGCTAGCAGGAGAAATGTGCTGGAGCAAAGTGCTACCCGACGAGAGCCCTAGCACTAATTTTTCTGGCGAGGACTTGGCCTAATGGCTACAGCTGTTGATTTTGGAGCTGGGGAACCGGGTTTGAGTCTCTGCGTGGCTCAACATCCTGTGATTCTATGGAATATCACCTGCCTTCCAAAACAGTGTGTACTTAACTGGTGCTATAAGCACCAGGCTGAGGATTAGGTGTCGGTGCTAAGCACCAGAAAGCACCTGCTCAAATTAAGCACTGCTAGCACAATATAACCCTTTGGTGCCTGTACTCCATCAACAGGCTTTAACAAATAAAAGACAACTTAACTTCTGAAAAGGTCCTACATCCTTAGTGTATAAGCAGGTCGCCATATATCAAGGTAATATATGGGCGACAATTGCAAGCAAAACACTGCAATGTATTTTACATTACCAGGCTCATGACAGCAAAACTGCGTGGCGCACACATTGTGATTATAGCTCATGCTTTTTTGCAACCTCTACCAAGGACCCTCTGCGTCCTCTTTCACTAACTGGATTGCTATAAATGTGAACTTCTCCAGCACAGAGCCACTTTACGTTTAAAAAAACTCCCAGGGACATTTATAACAAAGTGTTGTGGCATGGTGTTATGCCAAAATTGGTAACGCCGCACTCCGACATTTTAAAAATGCAGGGATGCACTGAATTTACAATAATATGGTGCACCACTGTGTTTCTCTTATTGCTGGAGCTAATAAAGCTGCCTAGCGCCAGTGCAGGCACCCGTGCGCAAAATTGCAAGGGTGCCTGCACTGCAGGGTCGATTGTTTATGTGCAGGAAGGGAAGGCACTTTGCTCTTTCTATTTGTGCTACAGAATGCAGCACACATGGAAAGAGCAAAAAACGAGGAGAAATTATTCATTTCTCCTCATGTTGCCAGACTAAGACAAGGTACAGCCTGGCCTTAGTTTTTGGCACTGCACAAGCCTTGTAAATATAGGACAGCATCAAAAAGCAATGGGTGTTGCGGCAGAGCACCCACATCATGCCCTTTTCACGCTAAGTGAAGCACGAAAAGGGGCCTTATTTACAAGACGGCGCAAAGCCACATTAAGTGGCTTAACGCCGCCTGGTAAATAAGAAGGGGATATCGCCACCAGAACATTGATAAAAGGGACTTTTAAAATTATTGTTTTAGGACATTAAGATAGAGGAATTGTATTACCTTTTGACCATAGATTTTTACAGGATCTGGCAGAACTAAAAAAAAAGATGCATGTCACACTCTGGAACACTTGTTCAGTAGGCCCGTTAGAAAGGTGTTCAAGCTCACTCCAAAACAGTTAACTGATCGTTGTCAAAATTGTCATTGAACATGTATGACGGCTAATCCAAAGAATTCGACAGGCAGCCGGGATGCAAAACATGGACGGTCTTTCAAGTCATGATTACGACACCGAAGAGTTCATTGAAGCGCATTCATACATAGTTCTGTGCTTTGTAACTCAGGTGGTTCACTCAAGCAGAAGGGAGAGTCCTGCATCCACTATTTGTGTGATACACTTTTCAAATATTTCTGAGATTTTCAGTAATCACTGATGAGATCTTAGACGGTTAGCATTTCTCCTTCTCTTACACAGCCCGTCATAGATAAAGGGCGTAATGCAAAGCTCTTTGCCCAGGGATTTATACTGACAAACGCTTTCTATGACCTTTCGTTCTTAATGACTACCATTGAGCTGAGTAACAAGGTCTTCTGCAGAAGATATGTTCAAGATAAAACAAAGCGGTTATTTTGCTGTTTATAAAAATAGACCACCAACTCATTTAATCTTATTTTGAGGAGACGCCGTGTGGAAGAACAAGCAGCCAGTACATTAAGTAGCCGGAGAATGTACAGGTTCTTTTAAAGGATGGAAGCCCCACTGTAAACCAATTGGCTCACTGGTTATTAATTCACTTCCCTATAGATTCCTAAAGGAGGTTCCTGAGAAGGCCTGTCTGACCTAGGCTGTGGAATGTAATGAAGAGCTTCTGCATTACGGTGGTCCCAACTCTGTTTTAGTACTAAGCTGCCACTAGTAAGTGCTGAATTGTTTCAGCTTAGAACGTTAATTTAACAAATGTACCGTGACACTTAGATCTTTGGAAACACAAAGGTTTACAATCTGAAAGAATACAAATACAGTTTTCGAGTGTTCATTAGGTAAGGCGAATCCCAAACACCTGCTCCAGTTCTTGTCTTCGCTGCTGCACCTGAAAAGACAAATACAAGTATTACTGGTATGTGGAAGTCACGGTGTACACTGAGTGTTCCTTTCTATTAAGAAGATATTGTAAAAAGGAAACAAAATTTAGTTTAATGTGGTGCATGTTCAAAATATGATGCACTTGCTTCATTACATTCAAGGTCCAGACCTCTTACCCAAGGCCCTGAGGCTATTATAAACCCCTTTACGAGCGGCTGCTCTCCTCTAGACCACATCTTGTCGTGGGCCTGCTCCAGCAGGCTAGGGGAGCAGCAAGACCTGTGACATGGCTCATACTTCCTCCCAGGTGAGGCGCAGTATAAGCCATTGATCGCGCAAGCAGGTGAACATTCCTTGTGAAGGTTGTGAGCGCTACAAATTCATGAAGCGCCTGGTGAGATGGGGAGGATCCAGATAGATGGCGTCCCACCATGGCCAAGGCAGAATTATGTAGGGCCAAACATATAGATTTTTCAGTCAGCTGTGCCTTTCTACTTTGGTTGTTCGTGACAGTTTTTTCACTCAATAGGCTCGACAATCCAGAGTCCACTGAGGAGGGTTTTTTATCTCTATATCAAATCCACTCAGTTCCCACCGACTGAAATCCCTCACTTGCCCATGTACATATGTAAGAAGATTTTTCTACTGTCACGTTGTGTACATGTGAGGTGTAGATACCGTCTTTGTAGGAGACAAAGGGGTGACTGGATGCCTTCAGACCCACCACAGGACAAAGCTACTTTTGCTTGGACTGCCAGACCCATCAATCCTCGAATCCAAATTAGCTGACCACATGTGGACTTTCCTGATTTCCATTGGTGGTGAGTCGTCATTTGAATATCAAACTCACAAACGCTACTCTGCCTATCTGACATGGATATTCCTGTAGCCAATTCTTGGTTGCTCTCACACCTCCTTCAGAGTAGCTGCTCTGGAAGGTGAGCCATGTTTATCAATTTTAAACCTAGTAGCACGTTTTGTTTGTCCCATCTTCCCACCATTGGCCTGGTTTTAGATAGATAGTATCTCCCTTTAGCTGGAAAGATGTTTTACCAGATCCTCTCAATCAATCAATCATAGCACTTGTATAGCGCACTACTCACCCGGAAGGGTCTCAAGGCGCTTGGGGGAAGGGGTCCGCTACTGCTCGAACAGCCAGGTCTTGAGTTGTCTCCTGAAGGCGAGATGGTCCTGGGGCAGCCGAAGGTGGATGGGGAGGGAGTTCCATGTCTTGGCCGCCAGGTAGGAGAAGGATCTTCCTCTGGCGGTGGCTCTTCGGATGCGTGGTACGGCGGCGAGGGCGAGGCTAGTAGATCGTAGCTGGCGGGTGGGCGTGTAGAAGGTCAGGCGGTCGTTGATGTACTTGGGGCCCAGGTCGTGGAGAGCCTTGCGTGCGTGGGTGAGGAGCCTGAACGTGATCCTCTTGTTGACGTGGAGCCAGTGCAGGTCCCTCAGGTGGCCGGAGATGTGGCTGCGTCGGGGGATGTCCAGGATGAGTCGGGCGGAGGCGTTCTGGATGCGTTGGAGTCTTTTCTGTAGCTTGGCTGTGGTTCCGGCGTAGAGGGTGTTTCCGTAGTCCAGTCGGCTGGTGACGAGTGCCTGGGTGACCGTCTTCCTGGTTTCGGTCGGGATACATCGGAAGATCTTGCGAGCATGCGTAGGGTGTGAAAGCATGATGAGGAGACGGCGTTGACTTGTCTGGTCATCGAGAGGGAGGAGTCCAGGATGAAGCCCAGGTTGCGTGCGTGGTCTGTTGGCCTGGGGGTGGTGCCCAGGGCGGGGGGCCACCAGGAGTCGTCCCAGGCGGAGGGCGATGGTCCCAGGATGAGGACTTCCGTCTTGTCTGAGTTCAGTTTCAGGTGGCTGTTTTTCATCCACTCGGCGACGTCTTTCATCCCTTCCTGTAGGCTGGTTCTGGCGGTGTCGGGGTCTCTGGTGAGGGAGAGGATCAGCTGGGTGTCGTCGGCGTAGGAGATGATGTTGAGGTTGTGTTGGCGTGCTATGGCTGTCCTCTAGACAATCTATGCAGCATCACACAGAGGGATGTCTGGCAAGTAACACATCTATAGGAATTTTTGCTCCCCTCACAGCATGTATAAAGCCTTGAACTCTGGGGAAAGCCCAGCTACTGTTATTTTGTTTAAGACAAAATGTTTTTACATTCATAGAGGACCTGGCTTGCCAGTTTGGGCTGGACTGTTCCTACCGAAGAATGATTTACATATGGCTGGGTCTAATCTGAGGTGGCATGGTGAGCAAAGGAATGATGGGTTGGAATGCTACCCCAAGCGATTGCCAGTGGCTAGACTTATTACAAGCATCTTCTCAGCACTTTTTGTGTGTTTGATGGGCCAAAGAGGACTCACTTTAGTTTCTAATGGAGTCCTAGCACCAGCAATATTCCAGCTGAAAGCTTTCCTTTTGAAGACTAGTTGGATCTGTAACTGGGCCCTTCCTAGCCATCGCACAGTAAACCTTATAATGACCCACAGAATGCACGTTCTCCTCTTAACTAGATGTTTTACTCAGACATCTGATCAATATTACTCATACTACAGCTATGAATACAATTCCCTGATTGGAAGTCAGAAGCGGAAATCGAACACAGAGCAGTGCTGGAACAGAACGGCCGGGAGGACAATGAGGAGGAAGGTGATTGACGTCCAGAGCGCCAAAGAACAAGGGCCAAGGATTGGGGAATCTGGTAGGGAACCAAGTGCATCGCCGTACTGGTCATCGTAGAGTGTGAGCCCAGATCTTCCGCAGAAGCGGCCCGGCTAGGTGGGGTGCAGCGATCCCGAGTGCTCCCGCTCGGGTCCCCCCCTTTCTCCCTCATCTCCCGAGGGGCTTCCCCTCCTCCCGCATAATGAATTGATTAGGATTAACCCATCAAATCCCCGCTGAAGCCTGGGGGACCAGAGGAAGAGCAGCAGTAGTTAAGTGGCGGGGGATGGGGGTGCATAGCAGAAGAACAGTATTAGGTAAGTGGCGGAAGGGGGCATAGCAGCGGCCGCACCTCCTTGGAACTCTCTCTAGCTCTCCTACAGCTCTGGGCCACATACTCACAGACTCTCGGGCTAAGCCACCAGCTGCCACCTACAATCCGCCCCTACCCTGAACTGCCAGCAAGCACAGGCAAGGCAAAGGTCCTACAACCCTGACACCTAGCAACATCTACCCAGCTGGGACACAGGGCAGGAAACAGCTTTGGGGAGGGCATGACTAGCCCCAGCAGAAGAAACCACTCTACTATGCATCAGGCCGCGCTTCATTTTATTATCTTATTTTTGCGCACTATGAACGCAGGCACCGGGGAGCATCTGGCTCCACAGCTTCGACAGCTTAAAGCAAACTGCAGAAATATACCGGAGGCTCATGCCCAGGCCTGCTCTCCTCGCACCAATCCAGGCTCCGAACCAGGGCCAGCATCGCAACCTGCATCCTGTTGAAGTCCTGCTTTCTTTCAAACCATACTAATCTCGTACCAACTGAAAACAAGCATTGGCATAGCCAATAGGTCTCGCTTTTGGGACCTTCTAAGTATTTAGTTATGCAGCACAATATCCTTGGTGCAACTACATCAACTGTTGCGTGGCTAAACACATATAAGGTCCCAAAGGCAAGACCTATTGGCTATGCCATTGCTTGGTGTGGTTGTGTGTGTGTGGTTTTGTGTGTGTGTGTATGCTTGTGTGTGGTTGTGTGTGGTTGTGTGTGTGGTTGTGTGTGTGTGTGGATGTGTGGTTGGTTGTGGTTGTGTGTGGTTGTGTGTGTGGTTATGTGTGTTTGTGTGTGTGTACTTGTGTGTATGGTTGTGTGTGTGGTTGTGTGTGTGGTTGTGGTTTTGTATGTGTGGTGTGTGTGCGGTTGTGTGTGTGGTTGTGTGTGTGTGGTTGGGTGTGTGTGGTTGGGTGTGTGTGTGTGTGTGGTTGTGTGTGGTTGTGTGTGTGGTTGTGTGTGTGGTTGTATGTGTGGTTGTGTGTGTGGTTGTGTGTGTGGTTGAGTGTGTGTGTTTGTGTGTGAGGTTGTGTGTGTGGTTGTGTGGTTCTGTGTGTCTGGTTGTATGTGTGGTTGTGTGTGTGGTTGCATGTGTGTGTGGTTGTGTGTGTGGCTGTGTGTGTGTGGTTGTGTGTTTTGTGGTAGTGTGCGGGTGTGTTTGTATGTGGGTGCAGGTGAGGTTGTCTGTGTGGTTTTGTGAGCGGTTGGGTGTGGTTGTGTGTGTTTGTGTAAGTGGTTGTGTTCTGTGTGTGATTGTGTTCTGTGTGGTTGTGTTGTGTGTGTGGTTGTGTAAGTGGTTGTGTGTGTGGTTGTGTTGTGTGTGGCTGTGAGTGTGGTTGTGTGTGGCTGTGGTTGTGTGTGGTGTTGTGTGTGTGGTTGAGTGTTGTGTTTGTGTGGTGTTGTGTGTGTGGTTGGTTGTGTGTGTGGTTGTGTGGGTATGTGGCTGTGGTTGTGTGTGTGTTTGTGTGGTTGTGTGTGTGATTGTGTGTGTGGTTGTGTGTGGTTGTGTGTGTTTGTGTGTGTGGCTGTGTGTGTGGGGGGTTGTGTGTGTGTGGTTGTGTGTGAGTGGTTGTGTGTGCGTGGTTGTGTGTGTGTTGTTTGTGGTTATGGTTGTGTTGCTATGGTTGTGTGTGTTGCTGTGGTTGTGTGTGGTTGGCTGTGTGTGGTTGTGTGTGTGGTGGTATGTGTGGTTGTGTGTGTGGTTGTGTGTGGTTATGTGTGTGGTTATGTGTGTGGTTGTGTGTGGTTGTGGGTGTGGCTGTATGTGTGTGGGTGTGGCTGTATGTGTGTGTGTGGTTGCGTGTGTGATTCTGGTTGTGTGTGTGTGTGGCTGTGTGTGTGGTTGTGTGTGTTGTGGTTGTGTGTGTGGTTGTGTGTATGTGTGGTTGTGTGTGTGGTTGTGTGTGTTTGTGGGTGTGTTTGTGTGTGGTTATGTGTGTGTGGTTGTGTGTGTGATTGTGGGTGTGGTTGTGGCTATGTGTGTGTGATTGTGGTCGTGTGTGATTGTGGTCGTGTGTGTGTGGTTGTGTGTTGTGTTTTTTGGTTGTGTGTGTGGTTGGGTGTATGTGTGGTTGGGTGTGGTTGTGTGTATGTGTGTGTGTGCGTGGTTGTGTGTGTGTGGTTGTGTGCGTGGTTGTATGTGTGTGTGTGTGGTTGTGCGTGTGTGATTGTGTGTGTGGTAGTGTGTGGTTGTGTGTGTGGTTGTGTGTGTGTGGTTGTGTGTGTGTGGTTGTGTGTGGTTGGGTGTGTTTGTGTGTGGTTGGGTTTTGGCAGTGTGTGGTTATGTGTTTGGTTGTATGTGTGGTGGTGTGTGTGGTTGCATGTGGTTGTGTTGTGGGTGTGTGTGTGGTTGTGTGTTGTGGTTGTGTGTGTGTGGTTGTGTGTGTGATTGTGTGTGTGATTGTGTGTGTGGTATGTGAGTGTGTGGTTGTGAGTGTGTGGTTGTGTGTGTGGTTTGGTTGTGTGTGGTTGTGCTGTGTGTGGTTGTGTTGTGTGTGTATGGTTGTATGTGTGGTTATGTGTGTTGTGTGTGTGATTGAGTGTTGTGTTTGCATGTGTAAGGTTGTGTGTGGTTGTGTGTGGTTGTGTGTGTGGTTGTGGGTGGTTGTTTGCGGTTGTGTGTGTGGTTGTGTGTGTGTGGTTGTGTGTGTGGTTTTGTTTGTGTGTGTGTGGTTGTGTTGTGTGTGGTTGTGTTGTGTGTATGTTTGTGTGTGTGGTTGTGTGTGTGTGGTTGTGTGTTGTGTGTGTGTGGTTGTGTGTTGTGTTTGTGGTTGCGTGTGTGGTTGTGTTTGTATGTGGGGTTGTGTGGCTGTGTGTGTTGTGGTTGTGTGTGGTTGTGTGTGTGTGGTTGTGGGTGTGGTTGTGTGTGTGGTAGTATGTGTGGTTGTGTGTATGGTGGTATGTGTGGTTGCGCGTGTGGTGTTGTGTGTGTGGTTGTGTGTGGTTATGTGTGTGTGGTTGTGGCTGTGTGTGCGTGTGGTTGTGTGTGATTGTGGTTGTGTGTGTGTGGCTGTGTGTGTGGTTGTGTGTGGGTGTGTGTGTGTGGTTGTGTGAGCAGTTGTGGTGTGGTTGTGTGTGTGGTGGTATGTGTGATTGTGTGTATGGTGGTATGTGTGGTTGTGAGTGTGGTGTTGTGTGTGGTTGTGTGTATGGTGGTATGTGTGGTTGTGAGTGTGGTGGTGTGTGTGTGTGGTTATGTGTGTGTGTCTGTGTGTGTGTAGTTGTGGCTGTGTGTAGTTGTGGCTGTGTGTGTATGTGGTTGTGTGTGTGATTGTGTGTGTGTGGCTGTGTGTGTTGTGGTTGTGTGGTTGTGTGTGGTCGTGTGCGTGTGTGGTTGTGTGTGTGGTTGTATGTGTGTGGTTGTGTGTGTGTTTGTGTGTGGTTGTGTGTGTGGGTGATTGTGGGTGTGGTTGTGGCTGTGTGTGTGGTCGTGTGTGTGGTTGTGTATGTGATTGTGTTTGTGTGTGTGATTGTGGTCGTGTGTGTGTGGTTGTGTGTGTTGTCTTTGTGGTTGTGTGTATGTGTGTGTGGTTGTGTGTGTGGTATGGTTGCATGTTTGTGCGTGTGGTTGTGCTTGTGCATGTGGTTGTGTGTCTGGTTGCGTGTGTGGTTGTGTGTCTGGTTGTGTGTGGTTGTGTGTGTGTGGTTGTGTGTGTGGTTGTGGGTGGTTGTGTGTGGTTGTGGGTGGTTGTGTGTGGTTATGTGTGGTTGTGTGTAGTTGTATATGTGGTTGTGTGTGTGCTTGTGTGTGTGGTTGTGTTTGTGTGTGTAGTTGTATATGTGGTTGTGTGTGTGCTTGTGTGCGTGGTTGTGTTGTTTGTATGTGTGGTTGTGTGTGGTTGTGTGTGTGTGTGGTTGGGTGTGTGGTTATGTGTGGTTGTGTGTGTGTGGTTGTGTGTTATTGTGGTTGTTCGTGTGGCTCTGTGTGTGTGGCTGTGTGTTGTGGTTGTGTGTGTCGTTGAGTGGTTGTGTGTGGTTGTGTGTATGTGTGGTTGTGTGTGTGTGGTTGTGTGTGTGTGTGTAGTGGTGTGTGTGGTTGTGTGTGTGCGTGGTTGTGTGTGATTGTGGGTGTGGTTGTGTGTGTGGCTGTGTGTGTGGTTGTGTGTGTGATTGTGGTCATGTGTGTGATTGTGGTCGTGTGTGTGTGTGGTGTTGTGTGTTGTGTATGTGTGGGTTTGTGTGTGTGCTTGTGGGTGTGGTTATGTGTGTGGTTGTGTATGTGGTGTGGGTGTATGTGTGTGGTTGTGTGTGTGGTTGTGCATGTGGTTGTGTGTGTGTGGTTGTTTGTGTAGTTGTATGTGTGTGGTTGTGTGTGGTTATGTGTGTGGTTGTGTGTGTGTGTGGTGTGTGTGTAGTTGCGTGTGTGTGTGGTGTGTGTGTGGTTGTTTGTGTGGTTGTGTGTGTGGTTGTGTGTGTGATTGTGTGTGTGGTTGTGCATGTAGTTGTGTGTGTGTGTGGTTGTGTGTGTCGTCGTGTGTGTGGTTGTGTGGGTGTGGTTGTGATTGTGTGTGTGTGGTTGTGTGTGTGTGGTTGTGTGTGTGTATGGTTGTGTGGGTGGTTGTGTGTGTGTGGGTGGTTGTGTGTGTGTGGGTGGTTATGGTTGTGTGGTTGTGTGTCTGATTGCGTGGTTGTGTGCCTGGTTGTGTGTGGTTGTGTGTGTGGTTGTGTGTGTGGTTGTGTGTGTGGTTGGGTGTGTGTGGTTGTGTGTGTGGTTGTGTGTGTGTGGTTGTGTGTGTGTGTTTGGTTGTGTGGGTGGTTGTGTGTGTGTGATTGTGTGTGTGGGTGGTTGTGAGTCTGGTTGCGTGGTTGTGTGGTTATGTGTGGTTGTGTGTGTGGTTATGTGTGCGTGGTTGTGTGTGTGGCTGTGTGTGTGGCTGTGGTGTGTGTGTGTGAGGTTGTGTGTATGTGTGTGGTTGTGTGTGTGGTTGTGTGTGTGTGGTTGTGGGCGTGTGTGGTGTGTGTGTGTGGTTGTGCATTTGGTTGTGTGTGTGGTTGTGTGTGTGGTTGTGTGTGTTTATGTGTGTGGTTGTGTGCATTGTGTTTGTGTGTGTGTTGTGAGTGTGTGGTTGCGTGTGTGTGTGGTTGTGTGTGTGGTTGTGTGTGTGTGGTTGTGTGTGTGGTTGTGTGTGTGTGGTTGTGGGCGTGTGTGGTTGTGGGCGTGTGTGGTGTGTGTGTGGTGGTGTGTGGTTGTGTGTGTGTTTGTGTGTGTGCTTGTAGGTGTGGTTATGTGTGTGGTTGTGTGTGTGGTGTGGTTGTATGTGTGTGGTTGTGTGTGTGTGGTTGTGCATGTGGTTGTGTGTGTGTGGTTGTTTGTGTGGTTGTATGTGTGTGGTTGTGTGTGTGGTTGTATGTGTGGTTGTGTGTGTGTGTAGTTGTGAGTGTGTGTGTGTGTGTGGTGTGTGTGTAGTTGTGTGTGTGTGGTGTGTGTGGTTGTTTGTGTGGTTGTGTGTGTGGTGGTGTGTGTGATTGTGTGTGTGTGTGTGGTTGTGCATGTGGTTGTGTGTGTGTGGTTGTGTGTGGTTTGTTTGTGTGGTTGTGTGTGGTTGTGTGTGTCGTCGTGTGTGTGTGGTTGTGTGGGTGTGGTTGTGTGTGTGTGGTTGTGTGTGGTTGTGTGTGTGTGGGTGGTTGTGTGTGTGTGTGTTTGTGTGGGTGGTTATGGTTGTGTGGTTGTGTGTCTGGTTGCGTGGTTGTGTGCCTGGTTGTGTGGTTGTGTGTGGTTGTGTGTGTGGTTGTGTGTGTGTGTGTGTGGTTGTGTGTGAGGTTGGGTGTGTGTGGTTCTGTGTGTGTGTAGTTGTATATGTGGTTGTGTGTGTGCTTGTGTGTGTGGTTGTGTTGTTTGTATGTGTGGTTGTGTGTGTGTGTGGTTGGGTGTGTGGTTGTGTGTGTGTGGTTGTGTGTTATTGTGGTTTGTGTGGCTCTGTGTGTGTGGCTGTGTGTTGTGGTTGTGTGTGTCGTTGAGTGGTTGTGTGTGGTCGTGTGTATGTGTGGTTGTGTGTGTGTGTGGTTGTGTGTGTGTGTAGTGGTGTGGGTGGTTGTGTGTGTGTGTGTGGTTGTGTGTGTGGCTGTGTGATTGTGGGTGTGGTTGTGGCTGTGTGTGTGTGGCTGTGTGTGTGGTTGTGTGTGTGATTGTGGTCATGTGTGTGATTGTGGTCGTGTGTGTGTGTGTGGTGTTGTGTATGTGTGGTTGTGTGTGTGTTTGTGTGTGTGCTTGTGGGTGTGGTTATGTGTGTGGTTGTGTGTGTGGTGTGGTTGTATGTGTGTGGTTGTGTGTGTGGTTGTGCATGTGGTTGTGTGTGTGTGGTTGTTTGTGTAGTTGTATGTGTGTGGTTGTGTGTGGTTATGTGTGTGGTTGTATGTGTGGTTGTGTGTGTGTGGTGTGTGTGTAGTTGTGTGTGTGGTGTGTGTGTGGTTGATTGTGTGGTTGTGTGTGTGGTTGTGTGTGTGGTGGTGTGTGTGATTGTGTGTGTGGTTATGCATGTGGTTGTGTGTGTGTGGTTGTGTGTGTCGTTGTGTGTGTGGTTGTGTAGGTGTGGTTGTGATTGTGTGTGTGTGGTTGTGTGTGTGTATGGTTGTGTGAGTGGTTGTGTGTGTGGTTGTGTGTGTGGTTGTGTGTGTGTGTTTGGTTGTGTGGGTGGTTGTGTGTGTGTGTGATTGTGTGTGTGTGTGTGGGTGGTTGTGTGTCTGGTTGCGTGGTTGTGTGGTTATGTGTGGTTGTGTGTGTGTGGTTGTGTGTGTGGTTGTGTGTGTGGTTATGTGTGCGTGGTTGTGTGTGTGGTTGTGTGTGTGGCTGTGGTGTGTGTGTGTGTGAGGTTGTGTGTATGTGTGTGGTTGTGTGTGTGGTTGTGTGTGTGTGGTTGTGGGCGTGTGTGGTGTGTGTGTGTGGTTGTGCGTGTGGTTGTGTGTGTGGTTGTGTGTGTGGTTGTGTGTGTTTATGTGTGTGGTTGTGTGCATTGTGTTTGTGTGTGTGTTGTGAGTGTGTGGTTGTGTGTGTGTGTGGTTGTGTGTGTGTGGTTGTGTGTGTGGTTGTGTGTGTGTGGTTGTGGGCGTGTGTGGTTGTGGGCGTGTGTGGTGTGTGTGTGTGGTGGTGTGTGTTGTGTATGTGTGGTTGTGTGTGTGTGCTTGTGGGTGTGGTTATGTGTGTGGTTGTGTGTGTGGTGTGGTTGTATGTGTGTGGTTGTGTGTGTGTGGTTGTGCATGTGGTTGTGTGTGTGTGGTTGTTTGTGTGGTTGTATGTGTGTGGTTGTGTGTGGTTATGTGTGTGGTTGTATGTGTGGTTGTGTGTGTGTGTAGTTGTGTGTGTGTGTGGTGTGTGTGTAGTTGTGTGTGTGTGGTGTGTGTGGTTGTGTGTGTGGTTGTGTGTGGTTGTGTGTGTGATTGTGTGATTGTGTGGTTGTGCATGTGGTTGTGTGTGTGTGGTTGTGTGTGGTTTGTTTGTGTGGTTGTGTGTGGTTGTGTGTGTCGTCGTGTGTGTGTGGTTGTGTGGGTGTGGTTGTGATTGTATGTGTGTGGTTGTGTGTGTGGTTGTGTGTGTGTATGGTTGTGTGAGTAGTTGTGTGTGTGCGTGTTTGTGTGGGTGGTTATGGTTGTGTGGTTGTGTGTCTGGTTGCGTGGTTGTGTGCCTGGTTGTGTGGTTGTGTGTGGTTGTGTGTATGGTTGTGTGTGTGTGTGTGTGGTTGTGTGTGAGGTTGGGTGTGTGTGGTTGTGTGTGTGTGGTTCTGTGTGTGTGTTTGGTTGTGTGGGTGGTTGTGTGTGTGTGATTGTGTGTGTGTGTGTGTGGTTGTGTGTCTGGTTGCGTGGTTGTGTGTGTGTGTGGTTGTGTGTGTGGTTGTGTGTGCCTGGTTGTGTGTGTGTGGTTGTGTGTGTGTGGCTGTGGTTGTGTGTGTGAGGTTGTGTGTATGTGTGTGGTTGTGTGTGTGTGGTTGTGGGCGTGTGTGGTGTGTGTGTGTGGTTGTGCGTTTGGTTGTGTGTGTGGGTGTGTGTGTGGTTGTGTGTGTTTATGTGTGTGGTTGTGTGCATTGTGTTTGTGTGTTTGGTTGTGTGTGTGTGGGTGGTTGTGGGTGGTTGTGTGTGTGTTGTGAGTGTGTGGTTGTGTGTGTGGTTGTGTGTGTGTGGTTGTGGGCGTGTGTGGTGTGTGTGTGTGTGGTTGTGCGTTTGGTTGTGTGTGTGGTTGTTTATGTGGTTGTGTGTGTTTATGTGTGTGGTTGTTTGCGTTGTGTTTGTGTGTTTGGTTGTGTGTGTGTGGGTGGTTGTGTGTGTGTGTTGTGAGTGTGTGGTTGTGTGTGTGTGTGTGTGGTTGTGTGTGTGATTGTGTGGTTGTGTGTGTAGGTAGTTGTGTGGGTGGGTTTGGTTGTGTGTGTGGTTGTGGTTGTGTGTCTGGTTGTGTGCCTGGTTGTGTGTGGTTGTGGGTGTGGTTGTGTGTGGTTGTGGGTGTGGTTGTGTTTGTGGTTGTGTGTAGTTGTGTGTGTGTGGCTGTGCGTGTGGTTGTGTGTGTGGTTATGGTTGTTTGTGGGGTTGTGTGTGTGGTTGTGTGTGTGGTTGTGTGTGTGTGGTTTGTGTGTGGTTGTGTGTGGCTGTTGTGTGTGTGGTTGTGTGTGTGAAGTTATGTGTATGTGTGTGTGTGGTTGTGTGTGTGTGGGTATATGTGTGGTTGTGTGTGTGTGTGGTTGTGTGTGTGTGTGGTTCTGTGTGTGGTTGTGGTTGTGTGTGTGACAGTAATACTAAAAGCTCTCAAAATAAAGGAACACAAACATTGAGTTTGTGGAAAGAGAAAGCACTTTGTAAGTCAAACGGGCAGCAGCACAGCATTAATACAACAACATGACGGTTGATGTTCTTTGAATGAGAACATCAAAAGGGCGCAGCGAAAGTGATAGTGTGCGAAAGTGTAAGTGATCGCGGGTGCTTAATGAGCATGACGAGGTTTCCCATATGGTTGTGGGTGGGATTGTGTGTGTGTGTGGTTGTGTGTGTGTGTAGGTGGTTGTGTGGGTGGTTTTGGTTGTGTGTGGTTGTGGTTGTGTGTCTGGTTGCGTGGTTGTGTGCCTGGTTGTGTGGTTGTGTGTGTGGCAGTGGGTGTGGTTGTGTTTGTGGTTGTGTGTGTGTGTGGTTGTGTGTGTGTGGTTGTGTGTGTGGTTGGGTGTGTGTGATTGTGTGTGTGTGTGGTTGTGTGTGTGGTTGTGTGTGTGGCTGTGGTTGTGTGTGGGGTTGGTTGTGTGGTTGTGTGTGGCTGTTGTGTGTGTGTGGTTGCGTGTGTGGTTGTGTGTGCGTGGTTGTGGAAGTGTGTGGTGTGTGTTGTGTATGTGTGGTTGTGTGTGTCTTTGTGTGTGTGCTTGTGGGTGTGGTTATGTGTGTGGTTGTGTGTGTGGTGTGGTTGTATGTGTGTGGTTGTGCATGTGGTTGTGTGTGTGTGGTTGTTTGTGTGGTTGTATGTGTGTGGTTGTGTGTGTTTATGTGTGTGGTTGTGTGCGTTGTGTTTGTGTGTTTGGTTGTGTGTGTGTGGGTGGTTGTGTGTGTGTTGTGAGTGTGTGGTTGTGTGTGTGTGTGTGGTTGTGTGTCTGGTTGCGTGGTTGTGTGCCTGGTTGTGTGGTTGTGTGTGGTTGTGTGTGTGGTTGTGTGTGTGTGTGTGTGGTTGTGTGTGAGGTTGGGTGTGTGTGGTTGTGTGTGTGTGGTTCTGTGTGTGTGTTTGGTTGTGTGTGTGGTTGTGTGTGTGTGATTGTGTGTGTGTGTGTGTGTGGTTGTGGTTGTGTGTCTGGTTGCGTGGTTGTGTGGTTATGTGTGGTTGTGTGTGTGTGTGTGGTTGTGTGTGTGGTTGTGTGTGCATGGTTGTGCGTGTGTGGTTGTGTGTATGTGTGTGGTTGTGTGTGTGTGTGGTTGTGGGCGTTTGTGTGTGTGGTTGTGCGTTTGGTTGTGTGTGTGGGTGTGTGTGTGGTTGTGGGTGTTTATGTGTGTGGTTGTGTGCATTGTGTTTGTGTGTTTGGTTGTGTGTGTGTGGGTGGTTGTGGGTGGTTGTGTGTGTGTTGTGAGTGTGTGGTTGTATGTGTGTGTGGTTGTGTGTGTGGTTGTGTGTGTGTGGTTGTGGGCGTGTGTGGTGTGTGTGTGTGTGGTTGTGCGTTTGGTTGTGTGTGTGGTTGTGTATGTGGTTGTGTGTGTTTATGTGTGTGGTTGTTTGCGTTGTGTTTGTGTGTTTGGTTGTGTGTGTGGGTGGTTGTGTGTGTGTGTGTTGTGAGTGTGTGGTTGTGTGTGTGTGTGTGGTTGTGTGTGTGATTGTGTGGTTGTGTGTGTAGGTAGTTGTGTGGGTGGGTTTGGTTGTGTGTGTGGTTGTGGTTGTGTGTCTGGTTGTGTGCCTGGTTGTGTGTGGTTGTGGGTGTGGTTGTGTGTGGTTGTGGGTGTGGTTGTGTTTGTGGTTGTGTGTGGTTGTGTGTGTGTGGCTGTGCGTGTGGTTGTGTGTGTGGTTATGGTTGTGTGTGGGGTTGTGTGTGGTTGTGTGTGTGGTTGTGTGTGTGTGGTTTGTGTGTGGTTGTGTGTGGCTGTTGTGTGTGTGGTTGTGTGTGTGAGGTTATGGGTATGTGTGTGTGTGGTTGTGTGTGTGTGGGTATATGTGTGGTTGTGTGTGTGTGTGGTTGTGTGTGTGTGTGGTTGTGTGTGTGTGTGTGGTTCTGTGTGTGGTTGTGGTTGTGTGTGTGACAGTAATACTAAAAGCTCTCAAAATAAAGGAACACCAACATTGAGTTTGTGGAAAGAGAAAGCACTTTGTAAGTCAAACGGGCAGCAGCACAGCATTAATACAACAACATGACGGTTGATGTTCTTTGAATGAGAACATCAAAAGGGCGCTGCGAAAGTGATAGTGTGCGAAAGTGTAAGTGATCGCGGGCGCTTAATGAGCATGACGAGGTTTCCCATATGGTTGTGGGTGTGATTGTGTGTGTGTGTGTTTGTGTGTGTGGTTGTGTGTGTGTGTAGGTGGTTGTGTGGGTGGTTTTGGTTGTGTGTGGTTGTGTGTCTGGTTGCGTGGTTGTGTGCCTGGTTGTGTGGTTGTGTGTGTGGCAGTGGGTGTGGTTGTGTTTGTGGTTGTGTGTGTGTGTGGTTGTGTGTGTGTGGTTGTGTGTGTGGTTGGGTGTCTGTGATTGTGTGTGTGTGGTTGTGTGTGTGGTTTTGTGTGTGGCTGTGGTTGTGTGTGGGGTTGGTTGTGTGGTTGTGTGTGGCTGTTGTGTGTGTGTGGTTGTGTGTGTGGTTGTGTGTGTGTGGTTGTGGACGTGTGTGGTGTGTGTGTGTGGTGGTGTGTGTTGTGTATGTGTGGTTGTGTGTGTCTTTGTGTGTGTGCTTGTGGGTGTGGTTATGTGTGTGGTTGTGTGTGTGGTGTGGTTGTATGTGTGTGGTTGTGCATGTGGTTGTGTGTGTGTGGTTGTTTGTGTGGTTGTATGTGTGTGGTTGTGTGTGTTTATGTGTGTGGTTGTGTGCGTTGTGTTTGTGTGTTTGGTTGTGTGTGTGTGGGTGGTTGTGTGTGTGTGTTGTGAGTGTGTGGTTGTGTGTGTGTGTGTGGTTGTGTGTAGGTGGTAGTGTGGGTGGGTTTGGTTGTGTGTGTGGTTGTGGTTGTGTGTCTGGTTGTGGTTGTGTGTCTGGTTGTGTGCCTGTTTGTGTGTAGTTGTGGGTGTGGTTGTGTTTGTGGTTGTGTGTGTGTGGTTGTGTGTGTGTGTGGAGTGTGTGATTGTGTCTGTGTGGTTGTGCGTGTGGTTGTGTGTGTGGTTGTGTGTGGGGTTGTGTGTGTGGTTGTGTGTGTGGTTGTGTGTGTGGTTTGTGTGTGGTTGTGTGTGGCTGTTGTATGTGTGGTTGTGTGTGTGAAGTTGTGTGTATGTGTGTGTGTGGTTGTGTGTGTGTGGTTATATGTGTGGTTGTGTGTGTGTGTGGTTGTGTGTGTGTGTGGTTCTGTGTGTGGTTGTGTGTGTGACAGTAATACTAAAAGCTCTCAAAATAAAGGAACACAAACATTGAGTTTGTGGAAAGAGAAAGCACTTTGTAAGTCAAACGGGCAGCAGCACAGCATTAATACAACATCATGATGGTTGATGTTCTTTGAATGAGAACATCAAAAGGGCGCCGCGAAAGTGATAGTGTGCGAAAGTGTAAGTGATCGCGGGTGCCTAATGAGCATGACGAGGTTTGTCATATGGTTGTGGGTGTGATTGTGTGTGTGTGTGTTTGTGTGTGTGGTTTTGGTTGTGTGTGGTTGTGGTTGTGTGTCTGGTTGCGTGGTTGTGTGCCTGGTTGTGTGGTTGTGTGTGTGGCAGTGGTTGTGGTTGTGTTTGTGTGTGTGTGTGGTTGTGTGTGTGTGTGTGTGTGTGTGTGTGTGGTTGGGTGTGTGTGATTGTGTGTGTGGTTGTGCGTGTGTGGTTGTGTGTGTGTGATTGTGTGTGTGTGTGTGGGTGGTTGTGGTTGTGTGTCTGGTTGCGTGGTTGTGTGGTTATGTGTCGTTGTGTGTGTGTGTGGTTGTGTGCGTGGTTGTGTGTGTGTGGTTGTTTGTGTGTGGCTGTGTGTGTGTGGTTGTGTGTGAGGTTGTGTGTGGTTGTGTGTGTGGTTGTGGGCGTGTGTGGTGTGTGGGTGTGTGGTTGTGCGTTTGGTTGTGTGTAATGTAAATGTAAATGTATACTTGTAAAGCGCACTGTTACTCTATCTCGGAGTGTCCTGGCGCTGTATACCGCTGGGGAACCCGTCCTGGCTTTCTCTGTGAGATGGTCCCTCCTGGGCACCCCCAAGGTGAAGCCAGGCATCCCCGGCGCTGATAGGGCCGTTGTGGAGATTAAGCAAGCTATTGCCCAGAGTTGCAGAGTGGGACCCATGTGTTGGAAAGGCGACCCCAGGGGAGACAGAAGGTGTCTGACTGTCCGCCCCGAGACCCACCTCTCTGTATGGAATAGGCCGAGCGCCGTAGGGAGGCCTCCTTGGCGAGGCTCCTCTCCTACAATCGTAACAGCAGAGCAATCACACTACTTACAGATAGACACTACACAGGAAGGATGTTCACAAGAATCTTTATATAAGTATTCAATGCAAGTTCTTGGCAGGATAGCGGCAAGGATCGAGGGATCCGTAACGTCGTGATCTCGGGGGAAAGGGGGTAGCGGGACAGTCTTGGCACCCACTGGTGCGTGGATAGTTCAAGGGTTCAGGCCGCGACAGCGTCAGCAGGGCCTCGAAGATGGTTTAGCTTGGTCAGGCCGCGACAGCGTCAGCAGGGCCTCGAAGGTAGTTCAGCTTGGTCAGGCCGCGACAGCGTCAGCAGGGCCACGAAGGTGTTCAGCTTGGTCAGGCCGCGACAGCATCAGCAGGGCCCCAAAGGTAGTTCAGCTTGGACAGGCCGCGACAGCGTCAGCAGGGCCTCAAAGGTAGTTCAGCTTGGACAGGCCGCGACAGCGTCAGCAGGGCCTCAACTGTGGTTCCAGGTGCAGAGTTCGGATCAGAATCAGCCGCGACGAGGTCAGCAGGGCTTCAACTCCAGATACAACTGCCGTCCTGATCCAGGGCTGGCCCAGATATAGGACTGGAGTCTTTTGATGTCCGGACCCTCGCGCCTGGGGGTCAGAGGGGCCGGGATGAGGGTGTCCAGACACCCAGCAGGGGGGTGGAGCCAGCGCCCAGGGAGGCTGGAGGGTGATCGATACCAGGCATCCGGGGACGGCTGGAGGGCCATCGGCACTTCCCGCCCCTTGGATCTGTCAAGTGGCCACTCGACCACCTGGGAGGATCTTGGTGCCCCGATGTCGGGGCTTCGCTGGGGCCAGGGTGGCGGCGGCCACGTGCTCGGGACGTGATGGGCCCAAGATGGAGTCGGGCCAGAGATGGGGCCAGGCATGGTTGCTGGACCGGCGGCGTTGGCGAGCAGGGCCCGCCGGGGGCCAGGAAGAGGGAGAGCCGTAGGTTGCCAGGGGGGCGGCCCTCCTTGCGGGTTCGGGAATGTTCGTGTCAGGGGGGTCGACAGTAGATCGACGGCGGCCCGATGTCGTCCGGGGCCCGCCATGTGGGAGGGGTAGGCCCACGCCACGAGGCCGTGTCCAACACACGTCCCCTCCAGCTGAAGGCCGGAGGGGGTTCCGGGGAGACTCCATATCCACGAGGTACGTGACGGGGCTCTTGCGCTCGATCACCTTGAAGGGCCCCGACCATTTGTCCTGGAGGGCACAGGGTTCGACCGGGGACATGACCCAGACCCGCTGGCCCGGCTCGAACTCGATGGAGGAGGAGTGCTGGTCGTACCAGCGTTTCATGTCCTCCTGACTGGCTTCCAGGTTGGCCTCTGCAAGGGCCCGGAACTTCCGAGTCTGGTTTCGAAGGGTCAGGAGGTATCGATAGACATCCGGGGGTGCGCCTTGGACGGTAGTTTCCCAGCCCTCTTTGACCAGGCTGAGCGGACCTCGGACAGGGTGTCCGTACAAGAGTTCAAAGGGGCTGAACCCCAGGGATTTCTGTGGTACCTCCCGATAGGCAAACAGGAGGCAGGGCAGCAGGACGTCCCATCTGCGTCGTAGTGGCTCCTCTAGGCCCTGTATCATCCCCTTGAGTGTCCGGTTGAACCGCTCCACAAGTCCATTCCCTTGGGGATGATACGGGGTGGTGAACTTGTATGTGACCCCGCACTGTTGCCACAGGGACCGCATATATTTAGATATAAAGTTCGTGCCTCGATCGCTCACGACCTCCCGGGGGAATCTTACTCGGGAGAAGATCCCCATCAGGGCTCGCCCCACCACGGGAGCGGTGATGGTTCTGAGGGGGATGGCCTCAGGATAGCGGGTGGCGTGGTCCACTAGGACAAGTATGAAGCGATGCCCTTGCGAGGTTTGAGGGTCCAGGGGCCACAATGTCTATTCCCACTCGCTCGAAGGGGGTGGTCACTACTGGAAAAGGTTGGAGCGGGGCCTTCACCTTCCCCCCGCTCTTTCCGCTGGCTTGGCATGTCGGGCAGGTGCGGCAGTGGTTATGTACATCAGTGCGCATTTTGGGCCAGTAGAAATGGGTCACCAGGCGGCTGTAAGTCTTGTCCTGCCCCAGGTGCCCTGCGAGGGGCACATCGTGCGCCAGGTTCAAAAGGGAGTCTCTGAATCGGAGGGGAACCACTAGTACTCGGCTGGCCCCCAGCTCGGCAATTTTCTGTTCACTATATAGGAGGTCGTGGTCCCAGTAGACCCAGTGGGACCCTGAGGTGTCCCCGGTAGCTTGGGCCGCGGCTTGTTGGCGGGTCCCCTCGAGGGAAGGGCAGGTCTTCTGCTCCTGCCGAAACTGTTCTCGGGTGGGACCACCCTCTTGGCGCCATTGGGCGAGTTCGGGGATGTCGCTGAGCTCGTGGGGGTTTTCGGGCTCCGAGGGCCTGGTCTCGGAGTCGCATTCTTCCTGGATGGCCGAGGGTGGTGGCTCGGGCCACTCCGGCTCTTCAGTCGGGGCGGCCTCGGTCGCTGCCGGGGCTCGGGCCGCCATAGATCGGGTCGTCGCACAGACCCACTCGGGTAGTCCCATCATCCCTAGGTGCTCTCTCCGCTCGACTTGGGCCCAGGGAGAGCTCTCGAGGTCGTTCCCAAGGAGGCAGTCCACGGGGGCGTCGTCCCGGACGGTCACCTTGAGGGTGCCCGACACTCCCCCCCATTCGAAGGGGATTCGGGCCATCTGGCATAGAGTTTCGGAGTTGTCGGCGGCCCTCACGGGGCAGCGTACGTTCGGGATGATCTGTTCGGGGGTCACCAAGTGGCAGCGGACGGCGGTCACACTGGCTCCCGTGTCTCGGAGGGCTTCGGTCCGTCGTCCATTGATGTGGACCCACTGACGGTATTTTCGGGTGTTGCTCGGTAGCGGGGCCTGGGGGACCATGTCTCTATTGCCCAGGCAGGCTAGGGCCATGGCGGCCGGTTCATACTTGATTTGTTCTTCTTCGTAGACCCCTACGTCTTCTTCTCCCTCTCCTCCCAGAGCTGCAGCCGCGAACTGGCGGGTCGGAGGCCCAGTGGTGCCGGGACGCTGGTTCATGGGGCAGAGGGGGTCACTGGCATAGTGACCGGTCCGCTGGCATCTGTGGCAAGTAATGTTCGGGTGGGGCCCCGGCCGTGCTGGGGGGGGTCCCTCCTCAGGGACGGCGAAGTGTTGCTCGGGGGGGACCCGGGAGGGGGCCCCCGACCCGAGGCTGGCGGGAAACTTCGGCTCTGGTTCTGTCCTCCTCCGCCTCCCCGCTGGCGGGGGTGCCCCCGGCCGCCCTGACCGGTTTCTCCTATCGGTGTCCGGGGGACCCGGGTGCTCACCCATCGATCGGCCACGACAGCGAGTTTCCGGGGCTCGGTTAGCTTGCTGTCGAGTAGATGCTGTCGGAGCTCGACAAAGCAGTTGTTGGAGAGGTGCTCCCAAACGATGAGGTTGAACAGCTGCTCGTAGGTGGACACTTTGCTGCCCTTTATCCATCCTTCCAGGACCCTGCTATAAAAGTTCACGTACTCGACCCACGTGGTACCGGGGATTTTCTTGCAGTCTCTGAATCTCTGCCGGTACATCTCGGGGGTGAGGCCATACCGGACGAGCAGGGCGTCCTTCATGTGGTCATAGGAGGACATTATGTCGTCGGCCAGCTCCAGCAGGGTGTCTCTTCCTTCGCTGACGAATCTCCCCCACAAGCC
The DNA here is from genome assembly GCF_964261635.1 of Lissotriton helveticus. NCBI lineage: Eukaryota > Metazoa > Chordata > Amphibia > Caudata > Salamandridae > Lissotriton > Lissotriton helveticus. The sequence goes on from NC_136065.1 coordinate 1,740,685,367, forward strand.
GGCACCCCAGTCTGATCGCGGAATGCGGTGCGCGGTCATGGCAACTTCGTACGCCTTGAACCATTGCTGGATATTGTCATTCTTGTAGTATTCCTTCACGATATCCTTCGGGATGTGGACCTTTGGGTCGGCAGGCGGTGAGGGGTTCCGGGCTACCGTGGCGCCAGTCCCTTCGAGGTTGGCTTTGATTTCGAGTTCTTTGAGGCCACGCTCGTGTTCGTATGCGAGTTTCTTTTCTTCCAATTCTCTTTGCCGCCGCCTCTCTTCCAGATCTCCCTCCAATCGCCGTTGTTCAAGGGCCATCTTTTTTTCTGCTAATTGGAGTTCTCCGTCCAGCCGGAGTCGGGCGAGCTCTAGTTCATGGAGCCGACTCCTCTCTCGCTCCCGGGCATCTTCGTGGGAGAGGCCCGGGTCCCGGTTGGCGGTTCTTTCCTCTATGGGGGCTATGATGGTACTCACGGGTACTTCTCGGACAATGTCATCGTTTGGTTGGGGTGGGCTCTCTCTGGTCTCCACCCAGGTTTGCAGCGCTTCTTTGAAATCGTCCTTTGTACTTAGTCCAGTGGTAGCGATACCCAAGTCTTTGCAAAATTGTTTAAGTTCTTTATAGGTATACTCCTCTAACAAGTCTTTCTGGAATTCTGCGGTCGTTCCGGCTTCCTTAGTAGTCATCGTGGCTGTGGGTCTCTGTCAGTAGTGACGTGTTACTCGCTGTACGATTTGCGTGGGCTCGGATCCCACCGCTGCCACCAATGTTGGAAAGGCGACCCCAGGGGAGACAGAAGGTGTCTGACTGTCCGCCCCGAGACCCACCTCTCTGTATGGAATAGGCCGAGCGCCGTAGGGAGGCCTCCTTGGCGAGGCTCCTCTCCTACAATCGTAACAGCAGAGCAATCACACTACTTACAGATAGACACTACACAGGAAGGATGTTCACAAGAATCTTTATATAAGTATTCAATGCAAGTTCTTGGCAGGATAGCGGCAAGGATCGAGGGATCCGTAATGTCGTGATCTCGGGGGAAAGGGGGTAGCGGGACAGTCTTGGCACCCACTGGTGCGTGGATAGTTCAAGGGTTCAGGCCGCGACAGCGTCAGCAGGGCCTCGAAGATGGTTTAGCTTGGTCAGGCCGCGACAGCGTCAGCAGGGCCTCGACGGTAGTTCAGCTTGGTCAGGCCGCGACAGCGTCAGCAGGGCCACGAAGGTGTTCAGCTTGGTCAGGCCGCGACAGCGTCAGCAGGGCCCCAAAGGTAGTTCAGCTTGGACAGGCCGCGACAGCGTCAGCAGGGCCTCAAAGGTAGTTCAGCTTGGACAGGCCGCGACAGCGTCAGCAGGGCCTCAAAGGTAGTTCAGCTTGGACAGGCCGCGACAGCGTCAGCAGGGCCTCAAAGGTAGTTCAGCTTGGACAGGCCGCGTCAGCGTCAGCAGGGCCTCAACGGTGGTTCCAGGTGCAGAGTTCGGATCAGAATCAGCCGCGACGAGGTCAGCAGGGCTTCAACTCCAGATACAACTGCCGTCCTGATCCAGGGCTGGCCCAGATATAGGACTGGAGTCTTTTGATGTCCGGACCCTCGCGCCTGGGGGTCAGAGGGGCCGGGATGAGGGTGTCCAGACACCCAGCAGGGGGGTGGAGCCAGCGCCCAGGGAGGCTGGAGGGTGATCGATACCAGGCATCCGGGGACGGCTGGAGGGCCATCGGCACTTCCCGCCCCTTGGATCTGTCAAGTGGCCACTCGACCACCTGGGAGGATCTTGGTGCCCCGATGTCGGGGCTTCGCTGGGGCCGGGGCCAGGGTGGCGGCGGCCACGTGCTCGGGACGTGATGGGCCCAAGATGGAGTCGGGCCAGAGATGGGGCCAGGCATGGTTGCTGGACCGGCGGCGTTGGCGAGCAGGGCCCGCCGGGGGCCAGGAAGAGGGAGAGCCGTAGGTTGCCAGGGGGGCGGCCCTCCTTGCGGGTTCGGGAATGTTCGTGTCAGGGGGGTCGACAGTAGATCGACGGCGGCCCGATGTCGTCCGGGGCCCGCCATGTGGGAGGGGTAGGCCCACGCCACGAGGCCGTGTCCAACACCATGGTTAGCTTAGGCACCTAGGCGAGAATTATCGAGTCCATGGACATTGACCCAAGACCCTGCCGCGACGGGAATTGAACCCTGGTCCCGGGCTGACCTCTGCTTCAGGGTCTGCCGCCTTTAACCAGTGAGCCACACTTCTCCACATGTGTGTGGTTGTGTGTGTGGTTGTGTGTGTTTATGTGTGTGGTTGTGTGCATTGTGTTTGGTTGTGTGTGGTTGTGGGCATGTGTGGTGTGTGTGTGGTGGTGTGTGTTGTGTATGTGTGGTTGTGTGTGTGTTTGTGTGTGTGTTTGTGGGTGTGGTTGTGTGTGTGGTGTGGTTGTGCGTGTGTGGTTGTGTGTGTGTGGTTGTGCATGTGGTTGTGTGTGTGTGGTTGTTTGTGTGGTTGTATATGTGTGGTCGTGTGTGGTTATGTGTGTGGTTGTATGTGTGGTTGTGTGTGTGTGTAGTTGTGTGTGTGTGTAGTTGTGTGTGTGTGTAGTTGTGTGTGTGTGGTGTATGTGTAGTTGTGTGTGTGTGTGGTGTGTGTGTGGTTGTTTGTGTGGTTGTGTGTGTGTGGTTGTGTGTGTGGTTGTGTGTTTGTGGTGGTGTGTGTGATTGTGTGTGTGTGTGGTTGTGCATGTGGTTCTGTGTGTGTGGTTGTGCATGTGGTTGTGTGTGTGTGGTTGTGTGTGGTTGTTTGTGTGGTTGTGTGTTTGGTTGTGTGTGTGTGTGGTTGTGGGCATGTGTGGTGTGTGTGTGGTGGTGTGTGTTGTGTATGTGTGGTTGTGTGTGTGTTTGTGTGTGTGCTTGTGGGTGTGGTTGTGTGTGTGTGTAGTTGTGTGTGTGTGTGTAGTTGTGTGTGTGTGTGTGTGGTGTATGTGTAGTTGTGTGTGTGTGTGGTGTGTGTGTGGTTGTTTGTGTGGTTGTGTGTGTGTGGTTGTGTGTGTGTGGTGGTGTGTGTGATTGTGTGTGTGTGTGGTTGTGCATGTGGTTGTGTGTGTGTGGTTGTGTGTGGTTGTTTGTGTGGTTGTGTGTGTCGTGTGTGTGTGGTTGTGTGGTTGTGTGGGTGTGGTTGTGATTGTGTGGTTGTGTGTGTGTGGTTGTGTGTGTGTATGGTTGTGTGGGTTGTTGTGTGTGTGTGTTTGTGTGGGTGGTTATGATTGTGTGGTTGTGTGTCTGGTTGCGTGGTTGTGTGTGTGGTTGTGTGTGTGGTTGTGTGTGTGGCTGTGTGTGCGTGGTTGTGTGTGTGTGGTTGTGTGTGTGTGGCTGTGGTTGTGAGGTTGTGTGTATGTGTGTGGTTGTGTATGTGGTTGTGTGTGTGTGGTTGTGGGCGTGTGTGGTTGTGCGTTTGGTTGTGTGTGTGGTTGTGTGTGTTTATGTGTGTGGTTGTGTGCATTGTGTTTGTTTGTGTGTGGGTGGTTGTGGGTGGTTGTGTGTTGTGAGTGTGTGGTTGTGTGTGTGTGTGTGTGGTTGTGGGCGTGTGTGGTGTGTGTGTGTGGTGGTGTGTGTGGTGTGGTTGTATGTGTGTGGTTGTGTGTGTGTGGTTGTGTGTGGTTATGTGTGTGGTTGTATGTGTGGTTGTGTGTGTGTGTAGTTGTGTGTGTGTTTGTGGTGTGTGTAGTTGTGTGTGTGTGTGGTGTGTGTGTGGTTGTTTGTGTGGTTGTGTGTGTGTGGTTGTGTGTGTGGTGGTGTATGTGATTGTGTGTGTGTGTGGTTGTGCATGTGGTTGTGTGTGTGTGGTTGTTTGTGTGGTTGTGTGTGTCGTCGTGTGTGTGTGGTTGTGTGGGTGTGGTTGTGATTGTGTGTGTGTGGTTGTGTGTGTGTGGTTGTGTGTGTGTATGGTTGTGTGGGTGGTTGTGTGTGTGTGGGTGGTTATGGTTGTGTTGTTGTGTGTCTGGTTGCGTGGTTGTGTGCTTGTGTGGTTGTGTGTGGTTGTGGGCGTGTGTGGTGTGTGTGTGTGGTGGTGTGTGTTGTGTATGTGTGGTTGTGTGTGTGTGCTTGTGGGTGTGGTTATGTGTGTGGTTGTGTGTGTGGTTGTATGTGTGTGGTTGTGTGTGTGTGGTTGTGCATGTGGTTGTGTGTGTGGTTGTTTGTGTGGTTGTATGTGTGTGGTTGTGTGTGGTTATGTGTGTGGTTGTATGTGTGGTTGTGTGTGTGTGTAGTTGTGTGTGTGTGTGTGGTGTGTGTAGTTGTGTGTGTGTGGTTGTTTGTGTGGTTGTGTGTGTGGTTGTGTGTGTGGTGGTGTATGTGATTGTGTGTGTGTGTGGTTGTGCATGTGGTTGTGGGTGTGTGGTTGTTTGTGTGGTTGTGTGTGTCGTCGTGTGTGTGTGGTTGTGTGGGTGTGGTTGTGATTGTGTGTGTGGTTGTGTGTGTGTATGGTTGTGTGGGTGGTTGTGTGTGTGTTTGTGTGGGTGGTTATGGTTGTGTTGTTGTGATTCTGGTTGCGTGGTTGTGTGCCTGGTTGTGTGTGGTTGTGTGTGTGGTTGTGTGTGTGTGTGTGTGGTTGTGTGTGAGGTTGTGTGTGTGTGGTTGTGTGTGTGTGGTTGTGTGTGTGTGTTTGGTTGTGTGTGTGATTGTGTGTGTGTGGGTGTGTTGGAAGGGCGACCCCAGGGGAGACAGAAGGTGTCTGACTGTCCGCCCCGAGGCCCACCTCTCTGTATGGAATAGGCCGAGCGCCGTAGGGAGGCCTCCTTGGCGAGGCTCCTCTCCTACAATCGTACCAGCAGAGCAATCACACTACTTACAGATAGACACCACACAGGAAGGATGTTCACAAGAATCTTTATATAAGTTTTCAAAGCAAGTTCTTGGCAGGGTAGCGGCAAGGATCGAGGGATCCGTAATGTCGTGGTCTCGGGGGAAAGGGGGTAGCGGGACAGTCTTGGCACCCACTGGTGCGTGGATAGTCAAGGGTTCAGGCCGCGACAGCGTCAGCAGGGCCTCGAAGGTGGTTCAGCCTGGACAGGCCGCGACAGCGTCAGCAGGGCCTCGAAGATAGTTCAGCTTGGACAGGCCGCGACAGCGTCAGCAGGGCCTCGAAGGTGGTTCAGCTTGGACAGGCCGCGACAGCGTCAGCAGGGCCTCGAAGGTGGTTCCGCTTGGACAGGCCGCGACAGCGTCAGCAGGGCCTCGAAGATAGTTCAGCTTGGTCAGGCCGCGACAGCAGGGCCTCGAAGATAGTTCCAGGTGCAGGAGTTAAGATCAGGATCAGCCGCGACGAGGTCAGCAGGGCTTCGACTCCAGATACAACTCCCGTCTTGATCCGGGGCTGGCCCAGATATAGGACTGGAGGGCTTTGATGTCCGGACCCTCGCGCCTGGGGGTCAGAGGGGCCGGGATGAAGGTGTCCAGACACCCAGCAGGGGGGCGGAGCCAGCGCCCAGGGAGCCGGGAGAGTGATCGATACCAGGCGTCTGGGGCGGTGGCAGGCCCATCGAGATTCTCCTCCTCCGGGGTCTGGTCGAGTGGCCACTTTACCACCTGGGAGGATCCTGGTGCCTCGATGTCTGGGCTTCGCTGGGGTCGGGCCCGGGATGGCTGCGGCCACGTGTTCCGGGCGTGAGGGTCCCAAGATGGAGTCGGGCCGGAAAGGGTGGCCTGGTCAGGGTGCCAGGCAGGCAGCGTTGGCGAGCAGGTCCTGCCGGGGTACCAGGGAGGGGGAGAGCTGTAGGTGGCCCGGGAGGCTGCTCGCGCCGATGGTTCGTGAATGTGCGTGTCAGGGGGGTCGATAGTCGGTGAATGGAGGGCCGATGTCGTCCCGGGCGCTCCATGCGGACGGGGCCGGACCACGCCACGAGGCCATGTCCAACACACGTCCCCTCCAGCTGAAGGCGGGGAGAGTCACCCATCTTCCTGGGGGCTCTCTTCGTCGAGGCGGAAAAACCGGGACAGGCCGTCAGCGTTGGCGTGGTCACTGCCAGGGCGATGCTCCACAGTGAAATCCATGCCTTGGAGGGAGATGGACCATCGCAGCAGTTTGGGATTTTCGCCACACATGTGCATCAGCCACCTTAGGGGCCGGTGGTCAGTCTGCACCCGGAAGTGGGTGCCGAAGAGGTAGGGCCTGAGTTTCTTGAGGGCCCACACAACAGCGAAGGCTTCTCTCTCGATGGTGCTCCATCGCTGCTCTCGGGCCAGCAGCCGCCGGCTGATGAAGGCCACAGGATGGTCAGTTCCCGCGGAGTCCATTTGTGATAGGACCGCCCCGATGCCGTGCTCCGAGGCATCGGTCTGGACCACAAACTCTCGGCTGTAGTCGGGGCCTGGAGCACAGGGGCGGTACACATGGCTGCATTCAAGGCCTCGAAGGCCACCTGACACGGGGGTGTCCACTGCACTTTTTGGGGCCGGTTCTTCGAGGTCAGTTCTGTGAGGGGGCCCACAATGCTCCCATAGTTCTTGATAAAACGCCAATAGTACCCCGTGAGCCCCAGGAAGGCTCGGACGGCGGTTTGGTTGACCGGGGGTTCCCAGGCTAGGATGGCATCGATCTTGGGTTGGAGGGGAGCCACTTGGCCACTCCCCACTTGGTGTCCCAGATAGGTCACGGACCCTTGGCCTATCTGGCACTTGCTGGCCTTTACAGTTAGCCCGGCCCGGCGAAGGGCGGTCAGGACTTCCCAGAGGTGTTTCAGGTGCTCAGCCCAGTGGAGGCTGTAGACCGCAATGTCGTCTAGGTAGGCGGCACTGAACTCTTCCAGCCCCGCCAGTACCTTGTTTACTAGTCTCTGGAAGGTGGCCGGGGCGTTTTTCATGCCGAAGGGCATCACCTTGAACTGGAAGTGGCCGTCGGGTGTGGAGAAGGCGGAGCGCTCCTGGGCGCCAGGGGTGAGGCCGATCTGCCAATACCCGGCGGTGAGGTCGAAGGTACTGAGGTACTTGGCGGCCCCCAGGCGGTCGATCAGTTCATCGGCCCGGGGGATGGGATGGGCGTCGGTTCTCGTAACAGCATTCAGCCCCCGGTAGTCGACGCAAAACCGGAGTTCTGGCGGGGTGCCAGGTGCGGCGGCCTTGGGGACCAGGACCACTGGGCTGGCCCAGGGACTGTCGGAGGGTTCAACTACCCCCAGGGCCAGCATCTTGGTGACCTCCGTCTGGATGCAGGCTCTAACTCGGTCGGGGACCCGGTAGGCCCGGTGTCGTACTGGCTGACTGTCCCCGGTGTCGACATCGTGGACACACCATTGGGTAACCCCGGGGGTGAGGGAGAACAGATCTGTGAATTGTCCCAACAGCTCGTGACAGTCTCGGCGCTGTGCGGGGGTCAGGTCGGGGGAGAGAGAGATCCCTTCGACTGAGCCGTCTTTCTCAGTGCACTTTAGGAGGTCGGGCAAGGGCTCGGAGTCGTCTTCGGTCCCATCGTCGGTAGCGAGTAGCAGGCTCAGTTCGGTGTGGGCAAAATGAGGTTTGAGCCGGTTGGCGTACAGAACCCGGAGGGGGTTCCGGGGAGACTCCATATCCACGAGGTAAGTGACGGGGCTCTTGCGCTCGATCACCTTGAAGGGCCCCGACCATTTGTCCTGGAGGGCACAGGGTTCGACCGGGGACATGACCCAGACCCGCTGGCCCGGCTCGAACTCGATGGAGGAGGAGTGCTGGTCGTACCAGCGTTTCATGTCCTCCTGACTGGCCTCCAGGTTGGCCTCTGCAAGGGCCCGGAACTTCCGAGTCTGGTTTCGGAGGGTCAGGAGGTACCGGTAGACATCCGGTGGTGCGTCTTGGACGGTAGTTTCCCAGCCCTCTTTGACCAGGCTGAGCGGACCTCGGACAGGGTGTCCGTACAAGAGTTCAAAGGGGCTGAACCCCAGGGATTTCTGTGGTACCTCCCGATAGGCAAACAGGAAGCAGGGCAGCAGGACATCCCATCTGCGTCGTAGTGGCTCTTCTAGGCCCTGTATCATCCCCTTGAGTGTCCGGTTGAACCGCTCCACAAGTCCATTCCCTTGGGGATGATACGGGGTGGTGAACTTGTATGTGACCCCGCACTGTTGCCACAGGGACCGCATATATTTAGATATAAAGTTCGTGCCTCGATCGCTCACGACCTCCCGGGGGAATGTTACTCGGGAGAAGATCCCCATCAGGGCTCGCCCCACCACGGGAGTGGTGATGGTTCTGAGGGGGATGGCCTCAGGATAGCGGGTGGCGTGGTCCACTAGGACAAGTATGAAGCGATGCCCTTGCGAGGTTTGAGGGTCCAGGGGCCACAATGTCTATTCCCACTCGCTCGAAGGGGGTGGTCACTACTGGAAAAGGTTGGAGCGGGGCCTTCACCTTCCCCCCGCTCTTTCCGCTGGCTTGGCATGTCGGGCAGGTGCGGCAGTGGTTATGTACATCAGTGCGCATTTTGGGCCAGTAGAAATGGGTCACCAGGCGGCTGTAAGTCTTGTCCTGCCCCAGGTGCCCTGCGAGGGGCACATCGTGCGCCAGGTTCAAAAGGGAGTCTCTGAATCGGAGGGGAACCACTAGTACTCGGCTGGCCCCCAGCTCGGCAATTTTCTGTTCACTATATAGGAGGTCGTGGTCCCAGTAGACCCAGTGGGACCCTGAGGTGTCCCCGGTAGCTTGGGCCGCGGCTTGTTGGCGGGTCTCCTCGAGGGAAGGGCAGGTCTTCTGCTCCTGCCGAAACTGTTCTCGGGTGGGACCACCCTCTTGGCGCCATTGGGCGAGTTCGGGGATGTCGCTGAGCTCGTGGGGGTTTTCGGGCTCCGAGGGCCTGGTCTCGGAGTCGCATTCTTCCTGGATGGCCGAGGGTGGTGGCTCGGGCCACTCCGGCTCTTCAGTCGGGGCGGCCTCGGTCGCTGCCGGGGCTCGGGCCGCCATAGATCGGGTCGTCGCACAGACCCACTCGGGTAGTCCCATCATCCCTAGGTGCTCTCTCCGCTCGACTTGGGCCCAGGGGGAGCTCTCGAGGTCGTTCCCAAGGAGGCAGTCCACGGGGGCGTCGTCCCGGACGGTCACCTTGAGGGTGCCCGACACTCCCCCCCATTCGAAGGGAATTCGGGCCATCTGGCATAGAGTTTCTGAGTTGTCGGCGGCCCTCACGGGGCAGCGTACGTTCGGGATGATCTGTTCGGGGGTCACCAAGTGGCAGCGGACGGCCGTCACACTGGCTCCCGTGTCCCGGAGGGCTTCGGTCCGTCGTCCATTGATGTGGACCCACTGACGGTATTTTCGAGTGTTGCTCGGTAGCGGGGCCTGGGGTACCAGGTCTCTATTGCCCAGGCAGGCTAGGGCCATGGCGGCCGGTTCATACTCCATTTGGTCTTCCTCGTAGACCTCTACGTCTTCTTCTCTCTCTTCTCCCAGTGCTGCAGCAGCAAACTGGCGGGTCGGAGGCCCCGTGGTGCCGGGACGCTGGTTCATGGGGCAGAGGGGGTCACTGGCATAGTCACCGGTCCGCTGGCATCTGTGGCAAGTAATGTTCGGGTGGGGCCCCGGCCGTGCTGGGGGGTCCCTCTTCAGGGACGGCGAAGTGTTACTCGGGGGATTCCCTGGAGGGGGACCCCGGCCCGAGGCCGGCGGGAAGCTTCGGCTCGGGTTCTGTCCTCCTCCGCCTCCCCGCTGGCGGGGGTGCCCCCGGCCGCCCTGACCGGGTTCTCCTATCGGTGTTCGGGGGACCCGGGTGCTCACCCATCGATCTGCCTCGACGGCGAGTTTCCGGGGCTCGGTTAGCTTGCTGTCGAGTAGATGCTGTCGGAGCTCGACGTAGCAGTTGTTGGAGAGGTGCTCCCAAACGATGAGGTCGAACAGCTGCTCGTAGGTGGACACTTTGCTGCCCTTTATCCATCCTTCCAGGGCCCTGCTATAAAGGTTCACGTACTCGACCCACGTGGTGCCGGGGATTTTCTTGCAGTCTCTGAATCTCTGCCGGTACATCTCGGGGGTGAGGCCATACCGGACAAGCAGGGCGTCCTTCATGTGGTCATAGGAGGACATTACGTTGTCGGCCAGCTCCAGCAGGGTGTCTCTTCCTTCGCTGACGAATCTCCCCCATAAGCCGGCACCCCAGTCTGATCGCGGAATGCGGTGCGCGGTCATGGCAACTTCGTACGCCTTGAACCATTGCTGGATATCGTCATTCTTGTAGTACTCCTTGACGATATCCTTCGGGATGTGGACCTTTGGGTCGGCAGGAGGTGAGGGGTTCCGGGCTACCGTGGCGCCAGCTTCTTCGAGTTTGGCTTTGATTTCGAGCTCTTTAAGGCCACGCTCGTGTTCGTACGCGAGGTTTTTTTCTTCCAATTCTCTTTGCCGCCGCCTCTCTTCCAGATCTCCCTCTAATCGCAGTTGTTCAAGGGCCATTTTCTTTTCTGCTAATTGGAGTTCTCCGTCCAGCCGGAGTCGGGCTAACTCTAGTTCATGGAGCCGACTCCTCTCTCGCTCCCGGGCATCTTCGTGGGAGAGGCCCGGGTCCCTGTTGGCGGTTCTTTCCTCTATGGGGGCTATGACGGTACTCACGGGTACTTCTCGGACAATGTCATCGTTCGGTTGGGGTGGGGTTTCTCTGGACTCCACCCAGGTTTGCAGCGCTTCTTTGAAATCGTCCTTTGTACTTAGTCCAGTGGTAGCGATACCCAAGTCTTTGCAAAATTGTTTAAGTTCTTTATGGGTATATTCCTCTAACAGGTCTTTCTGGAATTCTGCGGTCGTTCCGGCTTCCTTAGTAGTCATCGTGGCTGTGGGTCTCTGTCAGTAGTGACGTGTTACTCGCTGTACGATTTGCGTGGCCTCGGATCCCGTCGCTTGCCACCAATGTTGGAAGGGCGACCCCAGGGGAGACAGAAGGTGTCTGACTGTCCGCCCCGAGGCCCACCTCTCTGTATGGAATAGGCCGAGCGCCGTAGGGAGGCCTCCTTGGCGAGGCTCCTCTCCTACAATCGTACCAGCAGAGCAATCACACTACTTACAGATAGACACCACACAGGAAGGATGTTCACAAGAATCTTTATATAAGTTTTCAAAGCAAGTTCTTGGCAGGGTAGCGGCAAGGATCGAGGGATCCGTAATGTCGTGGTCTCGGGGGAAAGGGGGTAGCGGGACAGTCTTGGCACCCACTGGTGCGTGGATAGTTCAAGGGTTCAGGCCGCGACAGCGTCAGCAGGGCCTCGAAGGTGGTTCAGCTTGGACAGGCCGCGACAGCGTCAGCAGGGCCTCGAAGATAGTTCAGCTTGGACAGGCGGCGACAGCGTCAGCAGGGCCTCGAAGATAGTTCAGCTTGGACAGGCCGCGACAGCGTCAGCAGGGCCTCGAAGGTGGTTCAGCTTGGACAGGCCGCGACAGCGTCAGCAGGGCCTCGAAGGTGGTTCCGCTTGGACAGGCCGCGACAGCGTCAGCAGGGCCTCGAAGATAGTTCAGCTTGGTCAGGCCGCGACAGCGTCAGCAGGGCCTCGAAGATAGTTCCAGGTGCAGGAGTTAAGATCAGGATCAGCCGCGACGAGGTCAGCAGGGCTTCGACTCCAGATACAACTCCCGTCTTGATCCGGGGCTGGCCCAGATATAGGACTGGAGGGCTTTGATGTCCGGACCCTCGCGCCTGGGGGTCAGAGGGGCCAGGATGAAGGTGTCCAGACACCCAGCAGGGGGGCGGAGCCAGCGCCCAGGGAGCCGGGAGAGTGATCGATACCAGGCGTCCGGGGCGGTGGCAGGCCCATCGAGACTCTCCTCCTCCGGGGTCTGGTCGAGTGGCCACTTTACCACCTGGGAGAATCCTGGTGCCTCGATGTCTGGGCTTCGCTGGGGTCGGGCCCGGGATGGCTGCGGCCACGTGTTCCGGGCGTGAGGGTCCCAAGATGGAGTCGGGCCGGAAAGGGTGGCCTGGTCAGGGTGCCAGGCTGGCAGCGTTGGCGAGCAGGTCCTGCCGGGGTACCAGGGAGGGGGAGAGCTGTAGGTGGCCCGGGAGGCTGCTCGCGCCGATGGTTCGTGAATGTGCGTGTCAGGGGGGTCGATAGTCGGTGAATGGAGGGCCGATGTCGTCCCGGGCCCTCCATGCGGACGGGGCCGGACCACGCCACGAGGCCGTGTCCAACAGGGTGGTTGTGGTTGTGTGTCTGGTTGCGTGGTTGTGTGTTTATGTGTGGTTGTGTGTGTGTGTGTGGTTGTGTGTGCGTGGTTGTGTGTGTGTGGGTGTGTGTGTGTGGCTGTGGTTGTGTGTGTGAGGTTGTGTGTATGTGTGTGGTTGTGTGTGTGTGGTTGTGGGCGGTGTGTGTGTGGTTGTGCGTTTGGTTGTGTGTGTGGTTGTGTGTGTTTATGTGTGTGGTTGTGTGCATTGTGTTTGTGTGTTTGGTTGTTTGTGTGTGTGGGTGGTTGTGTGTGTGTTGTGAGTGTGTGGTTGTGTGTGTGTGTGGTTGTGTGTGTGTAGTTGTGGGCGTGTGTGGTGTGTGTGTGTGGTTGTGCGTTTGGTTGTGTGTGTGGTTGTGCGTTTGGTTGTGTGTGTGTGGTTGTGTGTGTTTATGTGTGTGGTTGTGTGCGTTGTGTTTGTGTGTTTGGTTGTGTGTGGGGGGGTGGTTGTGTGTGGTTGTGTGTGTGTGTTGTGTGTGTGTGGTTGTGTGTGTGATTGTGTGGTTGTGTGTGTAGGTAGTTGTGTGGGTGGGTTTGGTTGTGTGTGTGGTTGTGGTTGTGTGTGTGGTTGTGGTTGTGTGTCTGGTTGTGGTTGTGTGTCTGGTTTGTGTGTAGTTGTGGGTGTGGTTGTGTTTGTGGTTGTGTGTGTGTGGTTGTGTGTGTGTGGAGTGTGTGATTGTGTATGGTTGTGCGTGTGGTTGTGTGTGTGGTTATGGTTGTGTGTGAGGTTGTGTGTGTGGTTGTGTGTGTGTGGTTTGTGTGTGGTTGTGTGTGGCTGTTGTGTGTGTGGTTGTGTGTGTGAAGTTGTGTGTATGTGTGTGTGTGCTGTGTGTGTGTGGTTATATGTGTGGTTGTGTGTGTGTGTGGTTGTGTGTGTGTGTGGTTGTGTGTGGTTGTGGTTGTGTGTGTGACAGTAATACTAAAAGCTCTCAAAATAAAGGAACACAAACACTGAGTTTGTGGAAAGAGAAAGCACTTTGTAAGTCAAACGGGCAGCAGCACAGCATTAATACAACAACATGATGGTTGATGTTCTTTGAATGAGAACATCAAAAGGGTGCCGCGAAAGTGTAAGTGATCGCGGGCGCTTAATGAGCATGACGAGGTTTGCCATATGGTTGTGGGTGTGATTGTGTGTGTGTGTTTGTGTGTGTTTGTAGGTGGTTGTGTGGGTGGTTTTGGTTGTGTGTGGTTGTGTGTCTGGTTGCGTGGTTGTGTGCCTGGTTGTGTGGTTGTGTGTGTGGTAGTGGGTGTGGTTGTGGTTGTGTGTGTGTGTGGTTGTGTGTGATTGTGTGTGTGGTTGTGTGTGTGTGGTTGTGTGTGTGGTTGTGTGTGTGGTTGTGTGTGTGGGGTTGTTTGTGTGGTTGTGTGTGGCTGTTGTGTGTGTGTGTGGTTGTGTGTGTGTGGTTGTGTGTGTGAGGTTGTGTGTGTGTGTGTGGTTGTGTGTGTGTGTGGTTATATATGTGGTTGTGTGTGTGGTTGTAGGTGTGTGGTTGTTTGTGTGGTTGTGTGTGTGGTTGTGCATTTGGTTGTATGTGTGGTTGTGCGTGTGGTTGTGTGTGTGACAGTAATACTAAAAGCTCTCAAAATAAAGAAACACAAACATTGAGTTTGTGGAAAGAGAAAGCCCTGTGTAAGTCAAACGGGCAGCAGCAAAGCATTAACACAACTACATGATGGTTGATGTTCTTTGAATGAGAACATCAAAGGGGCGCCGCGAAAGTGATAGCGGGCGAACGTGTAAGTGATCGCGGGCACTTAATGAGCATGACGAGATTTGCCATATGGCACCTCTGCTCCTAAGCGGGCGCTCGCGCACATGCACTGTAGCTCTAGGCTGGCCATGGAAGCATTTTTTGAGCCCTCACAAAAAGTCTCGCCAGACCAGCGCATGAGCTGGGTCAGGCGAGACCTGAACATCCGGTCCTGAGCTTGCAGCCACCAATCCCATCCCTACTAGCGACTCACCCTCGGGGCTCAGATGAGGTCAGAGAAAATCACAGCGGCTATTCCCCCGGGGCTATGGACAAAAAAAGGAAAAAAACAAGTGACTAATTGCAACAGACCCTGCACCAAAAGACAGGGTCTCGCCACGCGGTTTCATCAGCTTCACCCAGCCGAATATGTAATTTATTCAAACAATGCCACCCTCAATGGCCTGCAGTCCCCACTGCTTCCCTCACTGTTCGACCCGGCCTCGTGGCATAGTCCTACCCCTCCCGCATGGTAGGCCCAGGACGACATCGGCCCTCCATCGAGCCCCGGTCGGCCCACGGCACGACCCTACACAGACTACCGACAAGGGCCGCCCCCCTGGCAGCCCACGGCTCTTTCCCCCTTGAACACGGCGAATCCTGCCCGCCCCAACGCTGCCGGTCCGGCGCCCACTCCGGACCCCCATTTCAGGCCCGACTCCATCTTGGGCCCATCACGTCCCGAGCACGTGGCCTCGGCCCGACCCCGGCCAAGGCCCCAGCGAAGCCCCGACATTGAGGCACCAAGATCCTCCCAGGTGGTAGAGTGGCCACTCAACGAATCCGAGAGGATGGGAGTTCGATGGGCCTCCAGCCGTCCCCGGACGACTGGTATCGATCGCCCTCCGGCCTCCCTGGGTGCTGGCTTCACCCCCCTGCTGGGTGTCTGGACACCATCATCCCGGCCCCTCTGACCCCCCAGGCGAGAGGGTCCAGACATCAAAGGACTCCAGTCCTATATCTGGGCCAGCCCCGGAGTAGGACGGGAGTTGTATCCTGGAGTCGAGAGCCCTGCTGAGGCTGTCGCGGCTGACCCTGTGAAGAACTCATTGCTCGTATCTGAACCATCTTGGGAACCTGCTGGCGCTGCCGCGGTCCATCTTAGCTGAACCACCTTTGGAGCCTGCTGGCGCTGCCGCGGTCCATCTTAGCTGAACCATCTTTGGAGCCTGCTGGCGCTGCCGCGGTCCATCTTAGCTGAACCACCTTTGGAGCCTGCTGGCGCTGCCGCGGTCCATCTTAGCTGAACCATCTTGGGAGCCTGCTGGCGCTGCCGCGGTCCATCTTACCTGAACCACCTTTGGAGCCTGCTGGCGCTGCCGCGGTCCATCTTAGCTGAACCATCTTGGGAGCCTGCTGGCGCTGCCGCGGTCCATCTTACCTGAATCATCTTGGAGCCTGCTGGCGCTGCCGCGGCCCGTCCTCGCCGAACCTGCCTCGAGTCCTGCTGGCGCTGCCGCGGCTCGACCCTTCGGAACCCCCCAGCTCGAGGATTGAGAGCTGTGCGCAGGGTATCCCTTCGCCCCACAAGTACTGAGACTGTCCCGCTACCCTATCCCCTGTTACGAGACTGTAAGGATCCCTCGATCCGCTTGTACATACTACCGAAGCTATTCACCCCTTTATTCTTGATAAAGCCTAAGAACTTATCTTTGTGTGTTGTCCATTTGTAGTGGTGGGATTGCTCTGCTGTATGATTATAGGAGAGGGCCCTCACACCGGAGGCCTCTCGACAACGCTCGGCCACTTCCAAGCAGGAGGGGTGGACCTAGGGGTGGTCAGTCAGACATCTTCTGCCTCCCCCGGGATCGCCTTTCTAACACTCACAATCCCCATCTCCTGCACAGCCGCAAGAGAAACCACAAGAGAGGTCTACTAGGCCACAAGAGAAGGCTTGCTCAAGGGGCGAGGAGCTGACAAGCCCACTACTAATTAATAACTCAATGGCAGGGCTAGGTATAAATTGGTATAAGTCGGTGATCTTCCCCCTCACAGCTAGCACCTCAGAATGGGATAATGAATTCCCACTGGAATGGGGATCCGATTCAGTGAGATATCTGGGCGTACACATCCACCTTGATACAGAACAGATTATCCGCCGTAATTATGGGGTAGCGATCTCTGTTTTGGAAACACAAATAGACACATGGTTGAGACTCCCGCTTTCCATGGCTGGACGGATTGACCTTATAAAAATGAACGTGCTCCTGAGGTTTCTGTATCTCTTTCAGAATGTACAGATTCCACTCACTAATCGTTTTTTCAGCACGCTTTGTTCACATTTATTCAAATTGGTGTGGGGCAACAGAAAGCCTAGAGTGCGCTGGCAAATTATGACGCTCCCCTACAACAGAGGAGGGCTCGGAGTTCCCGATTTGCAAATATATTACCTGGCAGCACAATGCAGTTTTGCACAGGCTTGGTATCATCCAGATGCTAGGATACCTTTCCTGCGTCCCGAATCGGACTTTGTGCAGCCGGACACCTTGGCTTCAGTCCTGCCCTTGGGTGTCCCCACGGACACCACAAATATTCAACCGGTCTCCACGACTAGCTGGGCCTGGAAAAAGCTGAGAGGCATACTGAACGCTTCATCATTGTATTCCTCTGCCCTACGGCTCCCTAATCCCAGATGGATACCCATTACAGGCGAGAAGCTAGTTCAAAAGACCTGTACTAAATTCAACATTCTTAAAATGGGGGACTTGTATCCTGGTGGCCACATCTTTGACCCAGACGATGTGGCCCACCTTATGTCCCAGCTCTAAGGATCGTGTATGGACATCCTCCCAGTTACAGATGACAATATACGCAAGGCATGGGAAATGGATCAGGGGAACCCGATATCAGATGAGCAATGGGCAGCCTGCTGTGCGGTTACGAAATCTGTCTCTCTTAATAGTTGACATAAACTGATCCATTTTAAATTTTTACGCAGGATGTATATCACTCCGGCCAGAATGCATAGAATAGATCCCACCAGGCCGCATTCCTGTCAGCGATGCCACATGCAGATTTTTCACATCTCGACTGGACATGCCCCAATATTCATAATTTCTGGAGCGGTATACACAATACACTTAGTGGGATGGTGGGGATACAGGTGGAGCCCCTGCCGGAGATTGCCTTGCTGGGCTATGTGGTGCAGTTCCCACAGAAGATTCATAGATTTGTCGATATTTGTTTATTACTGGCCAAAAGAGAAGTCGTTATACGTTGGGGCAGTAAACGTGCACCTACAGAACAGAATTGGATCCGAAGCCTAGCTTCCTGCTCTATGAAAAGCAAACTATATGCAAATACAATCCCAGCAACATCCAGGCCCAAAGATATTTGAGGCCCCTTCAGGGCCTTCCTGGCAGCGGAGCAGCAAGACCATCCTACCCAACAAGAACAGGGTTTGGATCCAACAGGAGTATGGTAGAATGGCGGAGCGGAGTCTCTCCAAGAATACATGCACATTATATGATGATTGCAAAATAATAATACCTATTGGCAGGGTTTGGGGGAGGACGAATAGTGAAGGGGTTCCGGGGGCGGGTGATTTGGGCAGACGCTTGATGAAGGCTGATAAGACGTGCATATATTATAAATATCCTAGATGTGCCCAGTTGAACAAATGTATGACACAAAGGAACTGCTGTACATGAGTAATTAGGCTGTCCATCTTACATCCTCAATGCCACGCTGATGTTATTATGAAACTGCTAAATAAAGTTTTTAAAAAAATAAAAAATTCATAACTCAATGGCAAATATGCTCACTTCTTAATCGTGCCTAATGGCACCAGAGATGCGCAGTAATCATAGTTCTCCTTGCCCTGCTGGTCCCAGTCAGCGGGGGACGCCAATTGTCTTATATTGCACAGCGAACACAAACCTGTTCCCTACCAGGCTCGCAAGGCACTCAGGACCCTGGAACCTGACTGAATTACAACAAGTCAAAGTCAAAGTCAGAAAATCTTATAGAGCGCAAACATGTCACCGTTAGGTCTCAAGGCGCTTGCAGACAAGATCAGACTCACTAGGTTGCTTTAATTAAGGAACAGCCAAGTTTTTAATTCCTTACAGAAGCACAGATGATCTGAGATGGACGAGATATGTGGGTGAAGCTTACTCCAAAAATGGGGGGAGAGATAGGAAAAAGAACGCCCACCATATCTCACAGTGTGAATCATTAAAGGGGTTAAAAGAAATTTTGAACTAGATCTCAAAGTTCTGGTGGGCTGGTATTTTTGCAGCTTTTTGCCTAGGTACCCAGGGCCAGTGTGATAAAGACTCTTGTGTATGAGGCAAAGAGTCTTAAATTTGCCTCGCAACCTGATTGGTAGCCAATGAAGAGTCTTCAGGTTGGCAAAGGATGATGACCTCATAGGTAGATCCAGAATAAGTCTAGCAGCAGTGTTCTGGAGGGTCTGTAGTTTGGCGTAGAGGTCGTTGTTGATGGAAGCCAAAAGGGCATTGCCATAGTCCACTCGACTCATAATTAGGCCTTGAATAAGTGGCTTGCGAGATTCTATTGGTAGCCACCTGAAAATCTTCCACAATTTGCGTAGAATGCCATAGCAGGTGCCCACTACACGGTTTACATGAGTTTTCATCTAAATTTTATTGTCGATAGTGATTCCCAGATTGCATATGGTTGGTTTTGGAGATGGACAGGGGCCCAGTGACTGGGGCCACCAGTCACTAGACCAATGATCTTCAGCCCTGCCAAACAGAATTAGCTCAGTTTTGCTGCTGTTCAATTGCAGTTCATTATGACCCATCCAGCTGTCAGCGTGGGTCATTCATTTCTTGAACCGGATGATAGTATCCGAAGGGTCAGGGCCGAAGGTTATCAGCAATTGGGTATCATCGGCATATGATACCGTTTCAAAGCCATAGGATCTAATTATCTTGGCCAAAGGAGTGACATATAGATTGAAAAGCATGGGGCTCAGAATAGATCCCTGCGGTACTCCAAAACATACTGATCTGCTGCATGCTGCCATGGGACCAAGGTGCACAGTGGTAGAACGATCTTTTAAATAATTATTGAACCAATTCAAGGCCTTCCCCTGGACCCCCATCTCCCAGAACCGTTGTAACAAAATGTCATGGGAGATGGTGTCAAAAGCGGCTGATAGATCCAACAGCACCAGAATAGTTGATTCCTTCTTATCTAGAGCAAGCCTGATATTGTCGATCATTTCGACTACCGCCGTTTTGGTGCTGTGCGCCGCACGGAACCCCGATTGAGAGAGGTCAAGAAGCCTATGCCCTTCTAGATGGCTAGTTAATTGTCTGTTCACCAAGGCTTCAAGAGCTTTCCCAAAATAGGGCAGCAACGAAATGGGATGATAGTTGGCTAGTTCACTAGCGTCTGATGTAGGCTTCTTCAAAATGGGCCTAACTTGGGCTTTCTTCCATCTGCCCGGGGCGACAGCTTGATACAAAGAAAGATTGAGAATCTCTGTAAGCCTTTGTATTAGAGAGGGTGCCAATTTCCTAATCATCCATGGAGGAAAGGGATATGAGGGAGATCCGGATTTATTTTTGACAATAAGCTCCAAAACCTGATCCCTGGTTGCTGGTTGGAACTTAGTCAGCAGGGAGGTTGGTGGGTCGCTTCTGTTGGTCGTCTGCAGATCGATCCCATCCTCATGCCAGAAAGATCTGTATATAACCTTTATTTTCTCTTCGAAAAAAGAAGATAATTTATTGACCCAGTCCTGAGAGGGAGCCACAGAGGATTGTATAGCTTCAGGGGTGGTGAACTCTTTCATGATTTTATAGAGTTCTTTGCTTGAATTGGCTGCACTGTTAATCCTCCCAGCTAGATACATCTGTTTAGCCTTTTTGATACTATTCAGATATATACGGTGACTTTCTCTATAGTTAGCTTGACCGTTGGCTGTTTTCTTTTTTCTCCAAAGATGCTCAGCCCTCCTATTAAATAGTTTCTGAGTTTTGAGTTCTGCAGTAAACCAGGGAGACGGTTTATGCTTCATCTTAACTCTAGAAAAAGGTGCTATTATATTCAATGTCGTTGTAATTGCCTGTTCAAACTCGGTAATAGCTACCTCAATGTCATTGGTATTCAATTCGGCTTCAAGGCTGAAATTGTTAGTGAAGGACAAAGATGTGACATTGCGCCAAGGTCTAATCGTGACACTTTCATTATCTCGTCTTATTTTCGGCTCGGTGGCAGGAAGACTAAACTGTATTAAATAATGGTCTGTCCAAAGGAGCTGTACAGGTTGGTCCATGATGATCCTAGTGGAGTTCATAAACAGAAGATCGAGAGTATGACCAGGCTGGTGGATGGGCCCCACTACTAATTGCTCCAGTCCCAGGGTCTGGAGAGATGTGATCAATTGGTCGGTGTCCGGGTCATAAGTCAGCTCAGCGTGATAATTGAAATCACTGATGAGAATGAAATTATCGGCACCCATTACGCTAGGAGCAATAAATTTGACTAGCTGGTTAACAAAATTGGCTTCATGGCTGGGGGGTTTATAGACTAAGGCTCCTGTCCATTTCTTAAGAGATTGCAACATTAGTTTGAAAGTTAGTATTTCTGCTTTATCTAGATGCAAAGAATCTATTATAATGGTTTTTAATTAACCTGTCGTCGCGATTGCTAGGCCACCTCCCCGACTGCTCTTTCCAGCCTTAGTAACTTATAACAAGGAGGAAAGGCAATGGCTATATCTGGAGAGGAGTGTTCTTGGAAGCAAGTTTCAGTAATGAAACAGACTTCTGGTTTCTCTTGATCTAAGAGAGTCCATATTTCCAACGCATGTTTAGGTATTGACGGTGCATTAACCCCTTCAGTGCTAATGACAAGGGTAACTCGTCATGGAGTTTCCATTGATTTCAATGGAAAGTCAATGGAAGTGCATCATGTGCCTTAGCAGCCAAGTGGTTAAAATACATAGCCTTCAAAGATGTGGGGGCGTCCCCTATAGCTCTGACCTTTGGTGCGCACAGAGTAGATGGCTCGAAGGAGGTCTGATCTTGAGTAAGAGTGATCTCGTTACCTGACAAAATGTCAGTATGTTCCACCATACTGGAGAGGTTGTTTAATGACACAAGCTCACCCCTCGTATAGCAAATTTTTGCCATAATTAACGTGCATATGAGAACAAAACCGCCACCAGGCAGGGGTCCTGGTGGCTGGTGAGCGCAGACAGGCGCAGACGGGTTTGCCTTCGGCGTGCCGCTCCGCGCGTCCGCAACCCAGCCCTGTTTAAATAGGTGCGGGTGGACGCGCAGCTAGACCACCGACCGACACTCACCAGCCGGAGCAACCAGAAGTAGTGAAGACCTGGAAGCCCAAACAGTCCCTCCGCAACAAACGGCACAAGCTGTGGCGGAATAGGGACGGAGGGCAAGATCGGT
Source organism: Lissotriton helveticus (assembly GCF_964261635.1). Lineage (NCBI taxonomy): Eukaryota > Metazoa > Chordata > Amphibia > Caudata > Salamandridae > Lissotriton > Lissotriton helveticus. The sequence continues at coordinate 1,740,706,622 of NC_136065.1, forward strand.
AAGTTTAGTTCAAATGTGAAGTGCTTTAAACAGCACGAATACAGCAGTGCTCCCTCAAAACTGGTTAAAAACAATGGTACAAATATAGAACAAAGCATGCTATCCGCAAGAATGATTAAAAAACACAATGTAGCGCTGTCAGCAATTCTGACCCCTATTGCTGCCCAGTGGTTACAGGTCCGCTGCACGTCCTCACCCCAGCCGTGTTTAAATAGGTGCGGGTGGACGCGCAGCTAGACCGCCGACCGACACTCGCCTGCTGGGGGAACCGGAAGTGGTGAAGACCTGGGAGGCCAAACAGTCCCTCCGCAACAAATGGCACAAGCCGCGGCGGAACGGGGAAGGAGGGCAAGATGTGGTAAGTTTAGTTCAAAAGTGAAGTGCTTTAACATCACGAATATAGCAATGCTCCCTCAAAACTGGTTAAAAACAATGGTACAAATATAGAACAAAGCGTGCTATCAGCAAGAATGATTAAACAATGCAATGTAGCGCTGTCAACAAGTCTGACCCCTATTGCTGCCCAGTGGTTACAGGTCCGCTAGACCACCGACCGACACTCCCCTGCTGGAGGAACCAGAAGTAGAGAAGACCTGGGAGCCCAAACAGTCCCTCCACAACAAAAACGATTCAGAAAAGGGGGTGGTGATGAACAGAGTGTCTGAATTAAGCAGACCACTCTTACCCAGTCCAAAGATCAGGGCTTTTTCCATCACCATTATTTATCTCACTGCCCCATCCCAGCTCCGAACCTGGCTATATGCAAATTAGTCTGTCCCTGGCCCAGTGCATCATGGGAACAGGGCAGACCAAACTACCAAGCCAATTCTTCACCAGAAAGGAGACAAGCTACCGGGGACCGGTTTCTGGCATTTCAGCCTCTTCGGCCCGGCTTGCTTGAATCCTGATGGAGCAGTGAGAAAGGGACTCATGTCTGAGTATACCCTGCCACACCTATAGTGGCCAAAAACGATTCAGAAAAGGGGGTGGTGATGAACAGAGTGTCTGAATTAAGCAGACCACTCTTACCCAGTCCAAAGATCAGGGCTTGATCCATCACCGTTATTTATCTCACTGCCCCATCCCAGCTCCGAACCTGGTTATATGCAAATTAGTCTGTCCCTGGCCCAGTGCATCATGGGAACAGGGCAGACCAAACTACCAAGCCAATTCTTCACCAGAAAGGAGACAAGCTACCGGGGACCGGTTTCTGGCATTTCAGCCTCTTCGGCCCGGCTTGCTTGAATCCTGATGGAGCAGTGAGAAAGGGACTCATGTCTGAGTATACCCTGCCACACCTATAGTGGCCAAAAACGATTCAGAAAAGGGGGTGGTGATGAACAGAGTGTCTGAATTAAGCAGACCACTCTTACCCAGTCCAAAGATCAGGGCTTGATCCATCACCGTTATTTATCTCACTGCCCCATCCCAGCTCCGAACCTGGCTATATGCAAATTAGTCTGTCCCTGGCCCAGTGCATCATGGGAACAGGGCAGACCAAACTACCAAGCCAATTCTTCACCAGAAAGGAGACAAGCTACCGGGGACCGGTTTCTGGCATTTCAGCCTCTTCGGCCCGGCTTGCTTGAATCCTGATGGAGCAGTGAGAAAGGGACTCATGTCTGAGTATACCCTGCCACACCTATAGTGGCCAAAAAAGGAAACTTGTTTCCTTCCCAGTACAAGAATTGGCTTGGTAGTTTGGTTTGCCCTGTTCCCATCATGCACTGGGACAGGAACAGACTAATTTGCATATAGCCAAGTTCTGAGCTGGGATGGTGCAGTGAGCTAAAAAACGGTGATGGATCAAGCCCTGATCTTTGGACTGGGTAAGAGTGGTCTGCTTAATTCAGGCACTCTGTTCATCACCACCCCCTTTTCTGAATCATTTTGTCCACCATAAGCGTGGAAGGGTATACTCAGATGTGAGTCCCTTGCTCATTGCACCATCAGGATTCAAGCAAGTCGGGCCGAAGACGCCTGAAATGGCAGAAACCGGTCCCCGGAAGCTTGTTTCCTTCCCAGTACAAGAATTGGCTTGGTAGTTTGGTTTGCCCTGTTCCCATCATGCACTGGGACAGGAACAGACTAATTTGCATATAGCCAAGTTCTGAGCTGGGATGGTGCAGTGAGCTAAAAAACGGTGATGGATCAAGCCCTGATCTTTGGACTGGGTAAGAGTGGTCTGCTTAATTCAGGCACTCTGTTCATCACCACCCCCTTTTCTGAATCATTTTGTCCACCATAAGCGTGGAAGGGTATACTCAGATGTGAGTCCCTTGCTCATTGCACCATCAGGATTCAAGCAAGTCGGGCCGAAGACGCCTGAAATGGCAGAAACCGGTCCCCGGAAGCTTGTTTCCTTCCCAGTACAAGAATTGGCTTGGTAGTTTGGTTTGCCCTGTTCCCATCATGCACTGGGACAGGAACAGACTAATTTGCATATAGCCAAGTTCTGAGCTGGGATGGTGCAGTGAGCTAAAAAACGGTGATGGATCAAGCCCTGATCTTTGGACTGGGTAAGAGTGGTCTGCTTAATTCAGGCACTCTGTTCATCACCACCCCCTTTTCTGAATCATTTTGTCCACCATAAGCGTGGAAGGGTATACTCAGATGTGAGTCCCTTGCTCATTGCACCATCAGGATTCAAGCAAGTCGGGCCGAAGACGCCTGAAATGGCAGAAACCGGTCCCCGGAAGCTTGTTTCCTTCCCAGTACAAGAATTGGCTTGGTAGTTTGGTTTGCCCTGTTCCCATCATGCACTGGGACAGGAACAGACTAATTTGCATATAGCCAAGTTCTGAGCTGGGATGGTGCAGTGAGCTAAAAAACGGTGATGGATCAAGCCCTGATCTTTGGACTGGGTAAGAGTGGTCTGCTTAATTCAGGCACTCTGTTCATCACCACCCCCTTTTCTGAATCATTTTGTCAACCATAAGCTTGGAAGGGTATACTCAGATGTGAGTCCCTTGCTCATTGCACCATCAGGATTCAAGCAAGTCGGGCCGAAGACGCCTGAAATGGCAGAAACCGGTCCCCGGAAGCTTGTTTCCTTCCCAGTACAAGAATTGGCTTGGTAGTTTGGTTTGCCCTGTTCCCATCATGCACTGGGACAGGAACAGACTAATTTGCATATAGCCAAGTTCTGAGCTGGGATGGTGCAGTGAGCTAAAAAACGGTGAAGGATCAAGCCCTGATCTTTGGACTGGGTAAGAGTGGTCTGCTTAATTCAGGCACTCTGTTCATCACCACCCCCTTTTCTGAATCATTTTGTCCACCATAAGCGTGGAAGGGTATACTCAGATGTGAGTCCCTTGCTCATTGCACCATCAGGATTCAAGCAAGTCGGGCCGAAGACGCCTGAAATGGCAGAAACCGGTCCCCGGAAGCTTGTTTCCTTCCCAGTACAAGAATTGGCTTGGTAGTTTGGTTTGCCCTGTTCCCATCATGCACTGGGACAGGAACAGACTAATTTGCATATAGCCAAGTTCTGAGCTGGGATGGTGCAGTGAGCTAAAAAACGGTGATGGATCAAGCCCTGATCTTTGGACTGGGTAAGAGTGGTCTGCTTAATTCAGGCACTCTGTTCATCACCACCCCCTTTTCTGAATCATTTTGTCCACCATAAGCGTGGAAGGGTATACTCAGATGTGAGTCCCTTGCTCATTGCACCATCAGGATTCAAGCAAGTCGGGCCGAAGACGCCTGAAATGGCAGAAACCGGTCCCCGGAAGCTTGTTTCCTTCCCAGTACAAGAATTGGCTTGGTAGTTTGGTTTGCCCTGTTCCCATCATGCACTGGGACAGGAACAGACTAATTTGCATATAGCCAAGTTCTGAGCTGGGATGGTGCAGTGAGCTAAAAAACGGTGATGGATCAAGCCCTGATCTTTGGACTGGGTAAGAGTGGTCTGCTTAATTCAGGCACTCTGTTCATCACCACCCCCTTTTCTGAATCATTTTGTCCACCATAAGCGTGGAAGGGTATACTCAGATGTGAGTCCCTTGCTCATTGCACCATCAGGATTCAAGCAAGTCGGGCCGAAGACGCCTGAAATGGCAGAAACCGGTCCCCGGAAGCTTGTTTCCTTCCCAGTACAAGAATTGGCTTGGTAGTTTGGTTTGCCCTGTTCCCATCATGCACTGGGACAGGAACAGACTAATTTGCATATAGCCAAGTTCTGAGCTGGGATGGTGCAGTGAGCTAAAAAACGGTGATGGATCAAGCCCTGATCTTTGGACTGGGTAAGAGTGGTCTGCTTAATACAGGCACTCTGTTCATCACCACCCCCTTTTCTGAATCATTTTGTCCACCATAAGCGTGGAAGGGTATACTCAGATGTGAGTCCCTTGCTCATTGCACCATCAGGATTCAAGCAAGTCGGGCCGAAGACGCCTGAAATGGCAGAAACCGGTCCCCGGAAGCTTGTTTCCTTCCCAGTACAAGAATTGGCTTGGTAGTTTGGTTTGCCCTGTTCCCATCATGCACTGGGACAGGAACAGACTAATTTGCATATAGCCAAGTTCTGAGCTGGGATGGTGCAGTGAGCTAAAAAACGGTGATGGATCAAGCCCTGATCTTTGGACTGGGTAAGAGTGGTCTGCTTAATTCAGGCACTCTGTTCATCACCACCCCCTTTTCTGAATCATTTTGTCCACCATAAGCGTGGAAGGGTATACTCAGATGTGAGTCCCTTGCTCATTGCACCATCAGGATTCAAGCAAGTCGGGCCGAAGACGCCTGAAATGGCAGAAACCGGTCCACGGAAGCTTGTTTCCTTCCCAGTACAAGAATTGGCTTGGTAGTTTGGTTTGCCCTGTTCCCATCATGCACTGGGACAGGAACAGACTAATTTGCATATAGCCAAGTTCTGAGCTGGGATGGTGCAGTGAGCTAAAAAACGGTGATGGATCAAGCCCTGATCTTTGGACTGGGTAAGAGTGGTCTGCTTAATTCAGGCACTCTGTTCATCACCACCCCCTTTTCTGAATCATTTTGTCCACCATAAGCGTGGAAGGGTATACTCAGATGTGAGTCCCTTGCTCATTGCACCATCAGGATTCAAGCAAGTCGGGCCGAAGACGCCTGAAATGGCAGAAACCGGTCCCCGGAAGCTTGTTTCCTTCCCAGTACAAGAATTGGCTTGGTAGTTTGGTTTGCCCTGTTCCCATCATGCACTGGGACAGGAACAGACTAATTTGCATATAGCCAAGTTCTGAGCTGGGATGGTGCAGTGAGCTAAAAAACGGTGATGGATCAAGCCCTGATCTTTGGACTGGGTAAGAGTGGTCTGCTTAATTCAGGCACTCTGTTCATCACCACCCCCTTTTCTGAATCATTTTGTCCACCATAAGCGTGGAAGGGTATACTCAGATGTGAGTCCCTTGCTCATTGCACCATCAGGATTCAAGCAAGTTGGGCCGAAGACGCCTGAAATGGCAGAAACCGGTCCCCGGAAGCTTGTTTCCTTCCCAGTACAAGAATTGGCTTGGTAGTTTGGTTTGCCCTGTTCCCATCATGCACTGGGACAGGAACAGACTAATTTGCATATAGCCAAGTTCTGAGCTGGGATGGTGCAGTGAGCTAAAAAACGGTGATGGATCAAGCCCTGATCTTTGGACTGGGTAAGAGTGGTCTGCTTAATTCAGGCACTCTGTTCATCACCACCCCCTTTTCTGAATCCTCCACAACAAAAGGCACAAGCCGCAGCCGAACGGGGACGGAGGGCAAGATGTGGTAAGTTTAGTTCAAAAGTGAAGTGCTTTAACAGCACGAATACAGCAGTGCTCCCTGAAAACTGGGTAAAAACAATGGTACAAATATAGAACAAAGCGTGCTATCAGCAAGAATGATTAAAAAACGCAATGTAGCGCTGTCAGGAAGTCTGACCCCTATTGCGGCCCAGTGGTTACAGGTCCGCACTAGTACAACAAGGCCAAAATAATCACAGAGCACTCAATCACCCATGATCGGAATCAGTACTGGAAGAGGCTTCATCTTTGTCCACAGAGGGGGAGGAGGGCAGCACTGCATGCCCACTCAGCCCCAAAGGTAGTGAGCTCAAGGGGACTCATACAAGTGGAGTTTTCCCATAAAAGGAACATGCAGCCTAAACAACTAGAATGTGCTTCAGATTGTGCCCCAGAGGACAGATAGCTCCAACCAGTCACAAAAGGAGAACAGCGGCATAGGTCCAACATATACTGAGATGGGATTGCAGGTAGAACATGGTCCTGAAAGCAGTCTCATCCCACCATGGATCTGCAGGAACATTATCACTGCATCAACGCTGCGGCCCGCAGGCACAGTTGCATCAACCCTAGTATCACCACCTGCACAATCCTGGTCACCTTCTCACCCGCTCAGACTATCTAAAGGGACAGGAGGGTTTGCTGACCATCAAGGGGGTGGGGCGGGGGGGGGCAATCCTCTTCTACTTGAACACACAAGAATGGGAGGAAATGCTTGCTGCCTACTAACCTTATCAGCAACAGAGAGCCACTCCGGCCAAGGAGCATCAACTGTACTCCCAAAGCCCCAGTGAAACGGTTAGGGAAGTGAGCAAAAAACGAGCCCAAGAGGGGGGAGAACCCCAAAGAGCAAGCTAGCAGCACTTGGGCCTCTTTCTTAAATACCATACAACTGGCCGTTGAAGCGCTCCAATATCAGTCTGAAAAGATGGATATCCAGCTCTCACTTCTAAACAACTTGGCACTGTTTACTGCAGTCATTGATGAAAATCTTGGGGACCTTAACAGAATAATAAAGAGAGCCCAATCTGAGGCTCAACTCAACTGTGGATGCAGCTATGTAGTTGACAAACTTTCTACTCTGCCCTCAATGCTAAACAACTTACTTAAGGACATGAGGACTTCAACAATCGGACCCATAAGCAAGCGTCCAAGCGAAATCCTTTCAGTATCGGGGCCATTTGACGGCCAAGAGACAAACTTGAATAGCGGGGAGCTGCAGTACCATATCCAGCGGACCGTCCCAAGACAAAGGAATCTGCTGAACCACCAGAAAGACACAATGAATCGACGACAGAGCCCCAAGAATGAACGTATGCCTTGAAGCTGAACGCCAAACAGAGACACCAACAGAGACGGAAAGGGCCCAATAAGAAAACTACAGGGAATCCAACCACCTTTTATCCGATCTTCTCCCGGCAACATACAATATCGGCCACTAAGCCTGGCACTGCCAATATTCCCACCAAAAACCCCTCATTGAAGAATCAATCTGACCACGGAGGCTCCTCCTCCCCACAAAACTCATAATAGGTGAATATGGAAAATAAGAGAGACAACGGAACTGGGAACGTAGCTACATCTCAAATCAAAAACCCTTCCCAGAGAAGCAGCCAACAGACCTAAACGGAGGGCCTCCAATATCATTCATAACTCCAGAGCAACCCCAATAGCAGAGGAGGGGCCTAGACCAGTCCCACTGGAAGCAGACCCAAAGAGCTGAAAGCCACAAAAGGATATAAGCAAGGAGATCGGCCTTGAATACCCAAGCAGCAAAACTGGGTCGATCTGGGCTGCAGTGCATAACATGGGAAACCTGGCCTCACCGTTCGATCCAATCTTCGGAATGTAGCATACAGCCCAGATACAGCATCACGCAGCTCAGTCTGAACAGAACATACTGCATTCCCCTAAGCAGGCAAGCCTTGGGTTAACAATACTTGAGACAGAGTCAAGGAACAGAACCTCAAGTTTGCAGAGTGAGGAAACCCAGCCAAAGGAAGAAACCCACTGCACTTCCAAATTGGAATGCTAGCATCTGCTAATGATTCCCAACAGAAAACACACCTGCAGAGAACTACGCAGGAGGTCACTCATGTCACTCTCCTTTACCCCATGTTTACATCAAAAGGACACCAGGTCACCCTGAACAGGTGGAATATCTTAAGGCTGCTGCAAGCAATTCAAACTCTCACTGACCTGAGCTTAATTGACCTACTTTCAATAGAATTCTTCAGTCCTGCAAACCCCCTATTGCCAGAGGTTACTAAGGCCACATGGAAATCAATAACAGTTGACAGAAAGTTCTAGCAGAACAGTGCACTTTCAAAGCCTGGGGGATAGATATCACACTGTATCTTAACCCAGCGTATCAGTCTCCCTTACTGTCCCCCAGTCTGAGGTCAGCACTCACAAAACCATATGGATGCCTAAATTCAGTGCTCAGAGGGGCCAGTGGAAAATCACCTCAACGGGTGGGTAATTCGATTACGAACAGACAAAACAGATCTTGGGTAGAATCTGCCCCATGAAGAAGATCTCCAGACTACAGGCCAATCACTCGTACAATAATCACCTCTGTAGGAATGCAATGACGACCAACACAAAACAAATCTAGATATAGAGCAGACGCTAATCCACTCCGCATATGCTTGTGGAATATCAACGGTCTAGTAGCAAAAATTATGGATCCAGATTTCCTGCAATACCTCCAACCCTTTGATATAATCATGTTGCAGGAAACATGGCTCACTTTACCGCAACACATACAAGGTTACATGTGTTTTTTCACACCGGCCACAAAGAGCGGTACATTTGGACAGCACTCAGGAGGGTTGGCAACCTATGTTACTACAACGAGAGTTACAAGAGCGGTCCTAGTTGGTCCCCCCGCACCGGTTACCTCTGCAGTGAAGATCACTGTCTCGTTTAAGGGAGGGCAGGACGAGGTGGTTTTAGTCAACACTTAAGTCCACCCAAAATGGAAAAGCAAAGATTCAGAAAAGTTAATAGCTAAAGTATCAAACTACATAACTGAGATGGTAACCTCATATTTAATCCTGTCTGGGAACTTAAACCAATATCTCTTTGGCACATCGAGGGGTGAAGAGGCTTGTACCTTAAGCTCACTTTGTAACATTCCGCCACAATGTGCTCTGCCAAACGCAAGCAAGAGCTACAAGAAAAACCATTTCATGGAAGACCTACAAGATCTAAACTTCAGGGCTCTCAATGGCAGATTCCCTGAGGATTACCCCCCTCCCCCTCTCCCCGTTCCATCACAATACTCTGCTTTAACATGCTCAATACTAGACTACACGTTCGTAAGTCTATCACTGTTTCCCTTCATTCATGGGTTTAGAATGGGGGACAAGGGGACAGCGATGACCGACCACAAGAAATCCTACTGCTAGCCTCCGCAACCTTCTCCATCCACCAAGAATCTGCCTTGGTGCCCTCTTACACTTCAAACTTAAGGATGATCAAATGCGCAGCGTAAACTACGGAGTCTCTGTCAAAAACAGCAATCAACTCTTTCAGACACAAGTAATAGACACGACTGATCCGATAACACATTGGGAACACTTTACCGCCTAGCTATTGAGCATCTGGGGCACTCCATCATCAAAAGTAGATTCTGGCAGGGCATTCGGCTACAAAAATAGGATCCCGAAAGCACAAAGGGACCAATTAATACTGCTAAAAAAATCAATAAATAGCGCCCTAAACTCCCTGAGAAGACATTCAGGGGACCTAAGTGCCCGTGCAATTTTGCAGAATCAACGGAACTCAATGAAAAAACTGAAATGGGAAATTAATAAAGAGCAAGAAGACGAAATCTGGGCTAAACTCCTTTACGACGCAAATCAGAATGATAGTGCCCGATTTTGGAAAAAGGTGAATGCTATTATCCACCGACACCACAAATGAGTTTCATTGCATATTTCAGAGGAAATATGGCTCCAATTTCTATTCGATTACTTTAACAACGAAGCCAGGGGCTCTGGTACGATGGATCTAAACAGTTGTCCGCCAAGTGTTTACTCAGGAGCAGGTTCCAAGACAACACTTGCGCTAAACACACTTGACCTACTTAACACATCTATGCGTGAGGTGGACGATCCATCAACATACTCAATCAAGGAGCAGATCGCAAAAGGGTGAAGAGAGGTGGTTCCAGGTCCGAATGGAATTCCACCGGCACTATTCAAACACAAATTGGCTGATTGGGCAAACATTCAGTAACCACTATTCTTGGAAGTCAGGTCATTAAGCAGAACACCTGAATCATGGAAAGGCTCGACAATCGTGTCGATTTACAAGAGTGGTGATAAGGCTGGGCCAAATAACTATTGCCAGGTGGCCCTGATAGACAATGAGGCAAAGTATTTTGTGGGCACCATCTTAGAGGATCTCACAGCCTGGGCAGATGCAAACAAGATAATACTGTTAAACCGGACTGGGTTCCGCAAAATGTCCCGCAGGACTAAAAACGCCCTTGCACTCTCTCTACATATTGACGCGATCAAGATCGCCAACCCCCAATTACATCTATGCTTCACTGACTTTAGTGCTGCATTCGATAATGTTGAGAGGGGGGAATCTCTTGAGGAAGCTGGCACGCTGTGGAATCCCTCAGGACATCTTGAACATCCCGTCACTCCTGCATTCCGATACCTGGGTCCAGGTGAAACTGGGAGGGGGGACCAATCTCTCTAAAAAAGTCCCTACAACCAAAGGCCTGAAGCAGGGTTGCATGCTGGCACCCACCCTGTTCAACCTCTATAAGGCCGACCTCCCTCAAGCTCTTAACATCAGTAACGCACATGCACCCGGGATAGGAGGCAAAACACGGACCAATCTTCTGTTCGCTGATGATGTGGTGCTGCTCAGCCACACATATGTTGGTCTTCAACATCTGCTCGACGAAATGCAGAAATATGCCATGGAGAATAACCTAAAAATGTACTTTGAGAAAACAAGGACCATGACGGTGAATAACAAAAGAAGCCAAGCAGAATTCAACCACATTCCATCAGTTTGGTACACCCTCCAATGGTTTCCACATCCAATTGACTCAGGGGGGGACCCACATGAGACCTGCTACACAAGCTCATGTTGGTGGTAGCAGTCTATTGTTTTTCTGGAGCATACCTGCATCCAGGAGACCTGGATACTGGTCTCCATGCTAAAGTCAGGAAGCTGAATGGGACCACTGCCTCTGACTCCATCATGGTTCGTTAACCACCACTGCAGATTTTTGCAGTTCCCTCTAACATCTGGACCATGCAGGAGATTCCCCTGATGCTGCGCACACTGCCCAACTTCAGGTCCCACTGCTGAGCCTGCATATGCCTGTGGGCATGTGTCACAAGCAGGATGAAGGCGCCCATGAGGACATTAGTCAGTCTCACCGAAACACAGGATAGAGGCTGAAACATCAATATCATAGCCTGAATATCCTGGACTCACCATTTAGGAGGATTAGCCTGAAACTGCACAGTGTCCAGAACAGGTCTGGTAAAAGGGAGCATCTGAGAAGGAGTCAGGTGTGAAATCGGCACATTGATAGTGAGACGTAGCGAGTACAGGAGGTCCACCGTAGTTTGGAGGTGAGAGACGACTGCCTGGGGCAAGCTTGCCTTTAACAGCCTGTCACTGAAATATGGGAAGACTGGTAACCCTGATCTCTGCTGATGAGTTGCAACCACTACCATCACGTTGTGAACACCTGAGGGGCACTGGTAAGGCCAAAAGAGAGAACTGCAAATTGAAATTGCCTGCAGCCCACTGTGAACTGCAGATAACGCCTGTGGGCAGGCAAGATGGGAATGTTGAAATATGCATCCTGCAAATCTAATGTTACCAACCAGTCTACGGGCTCGAGGGCAAATACAACTTGAGAAGGCATTTGAAATTCCCCTTCTTCAGGAGGAAATTGAGAGGGCGCAGGTCTAGGATAGGACAAAGGCCTCCGTCCTTTTTGGGCACCAGCAAGTAGCGGGAATAAAAACCACAACCTACATCTGGCATTGGCACTCTCTCTATGGCTCCCTTGTCCAAGAGAGCCTTCCCTTCCTGGCGGCGTAAGGAGAGATGATCCTCCATCAGCCTGTTGCAAGAGGGTGGCATGGGTGGAGGGGTAGTCAAGAACGGGAGGAAGTAACCCTTTCGGACCATCTGGAGAACCCAGGGGTCCGATGTTATTGGCATCCAGTGGTACAGATGATGGCATATCCTGCCTCTCACTGGTTGCCCATGATGGTTGGAGGGCAAACTAAACTGGTTTGGAGACTGTGGCTGCCGGGGGGCAGTGGGGGTGGAGTGACCCAAACTCTGGCTGCCCGACCCACGGGGTCAGTGTGTACCGCGTCCTTGGCCACGCAGAGGCCGGGATGCTTGCAGGCTGTGGAGGCTGGCAGGTAAAGACATCGCTGGTAGCCCCTTCCGTGCCCTCAAAATGAGCGAAAGTTGGACTGGAGTTGGCAGGGGGCATTGAAAGGCCGGCTAGCCATGAAGCGCTCCATCATTGAGTCCACCTTGTCTCCGAAGAGACCTTAAGCCATCAAAGGGCATGTCCATAAGTGAAGATTGGGTATCCCCTGGAAATCTAGTCATCCTCAGCAAGGTGTGGCGTGTAAGGCCACCAACGAGGAAACCAATCTTTCTAGCGAGTTGGTCGTGAACTTGGCTGCATCTCTCCAGCCTGCCATAGCTTGGGAAAGTATGGCCCGGTCCTCCTCCTGGACCATTAGATGCACCTGCGCAACCGAATTGCACAGTGCATAGGAGTAAAGGCCCAAAAGGCATGCAGTGTTCCCATACTGCAGTGCCAGGCTGGTGGAAGAAACATTTTCCTGCCTAGGGTGACCCTTGGATTACCTATCCTGTGGGGTGGTAGGGAATGCACCAGGATTTACACTGAAAGTGGAGAGGCTTGGACCATCAAGCTCTCTGGGGAAGGGTGTTGTGTGAGGAAACTGGGGTCCCCTGGGGTGGGGCAATGGCAGCAGGCAATTGTCCTGTTCAAAGGAGCCCCTGTGCAGAGCTTCAACCAGGGCCCAAGAAGGACGTTTGTAAGGGCTTAGTTAAATGGGAGAAGTGTTTTTGAGGGTGTCCCTCCCAGCTGAAGCACCTCTGTCAAGACGTTAGTCTTGACTGACACTGAAGGCAGTCTAAGGTCCAGGACCTCAGCCGCCCTTCTCATCACTATAGCAAAAGCGGATGCCTCCTCCATGGAGAGGCCATGACAGTATCTGGGGAGGTTAACTGGCATCCACCAATCCATGTTGGGGTCTATAGGCTGGTATTCTTCAGGGTCCAGTGGCACCTCCCAATCTTCCCCAAGCCTTGCCTATAGGAATAGGGCATCTGCCAGTGACAGGCGCCACAGGGCTTGAATACAGGTTTCCTAGTGGACATTTCTGCCACACTTGGAGAAAGACCTAAATAAACTTCAACAAAAAGTAAAAAAAGGACTGTCAAAAAATGACTGGGGGTAGCTCTCACCGAATCTGTGCTGACAGGCATGGAAAGAAAAGAACAGATGTCAGCGCACTAGGGTGGCGCCTCAATAGGCACCATGCACGTCACTTCCGGTGTAGACAGCTTTGATGATGTCAAGCGGAGCCAAAGGACACTGGCGGACGTTCTTTTCAAGTCCGCGCTGCTATGTTGTGGAACTCTCTCCCCCCGGCGATTCGTGCCTCTAGGGACTTGCTCTCCTTCCGCCGAGCTGTGAAAACTTTCCTGTTCCTTTAGTCCACTTCCACTACTGTTTTTATTTGTTGTGTTGTGCTGCTACCTTGTCGCGGCGCCAGGACGCTCCTTCGCTGGAGCAGCTGTGCGCCTAATAAAAGTGCATAACATAACATAACATAACATACCGGCGTACAGGGGTACTGTTCATGAAAAAAGTCTGGATCCAGTCTTAGGCCTGGGAATAGATCTAAGGTAACAAATCTGCGCCTAGAAACCTCTATCAGATATACATTTATATACAATGGATCCTAATGGAACTAATTTTCATATGCCATCATCTGGCATAGATTCAACTTTACTAGATGTTTCTCTACGTGAACGAAACAAATAAAATGGAGCAACATCGGCTCCCACAGGTCCATTGACTACTGTTTCAGTGTAACCTTGATCCTCAATTTTCAAGACAGCACAGGGGTAGCAGCCATGCCCCTGGTGGAATGAGCCTTATGCCCTCTGCAGGCTGTCACTTAGCAGAGTTCGATACAGTGAACTATAGAACTTGAAATGGTTCATTACTGCACTACTTTACCTTTCTTTGATCCTGCAAAGTACACAAAGAGTTTATTCACCACCCAATGGTCCCTGGTGTGATCAACATATAAAATTTCAAGGCTCTTTTGCCTCCAAGCGATGTAACCTATCTTCCTTTTTTGATGGATAAGATGGAGCAAAAACTCGGAAAGGTAACAGACTGTCTAATGTGAAAGGCCATCACAACCTTTTGAAGGAACGCTACCCAAGTCCTAAGCACCACTTTGTCTGTAAAAATGTGTTATATTTGGTTACTGGATAGACAGCGCCTGTAACTTATCGCTGTGAGGAAAATAGCTTTCAGCATTACTAAACTCCAGGGACAGCCATACATAGGTTCAAATGGGGTACACACCAGATATGTGAGAACCAAGTTTAGGTCCCAATGTGGCCTCACAAATAGGCTGAGGGGAAACATGCGAGTTAATTCTTTCAAAATGCATTGCAACAGGTGATTTAAACAACAATAGGTAATCTGATAACCGTAGAAAGGCAGACAGGGCTGACAAATATCCTTTAACAGAGGACAAGTATGTCTTTGATGGGCTACGGAAAGAAAGAAAAGCAGTACATCTGACAACTTAGCTTGCAGGGGTTGTAGCTGTCAGGAGTTACACTAAGACTCAAACCTCTCCCAGCGTCCAGCATAGGTAGCTTTTGTAGATGGACTTTTAGCCATCAATGTGACATCTACTACCTAAAGAGGAAGGTCAAACGTAGTCAACTGTTGCCACTTAATTTCCAAGCATGGAGGTGTAGGTTATGCAGGCCCAGATGTAGGACTCTGCCCTGTTTTTGGACAGAAGTTTCTACTGAAGCAGCAGTCTGATCAGAGGTAAGATGCTCACGGCCAAAGGTTTGGGGGACTACACTCTCCAGACCCGATCTAGTGCATTTAAGATGACTTGGGCCCAGTCGTTCCAGATTTTCTTCAGAAATTTGGGCAAGAGGCGCTAAGATCTAAGGCATACAGGAGTCCCAAGCTCTAATCTAGGCAGAAAGAATCTCTGAGGGAATGCCAACATGCAAAAGCTTGGACACTGCATGTTCCTTGCAATAGAGAAAAGATCGAGCCAGGATGGTACTCATTGCTGAAACATGTCCTGTGTCACCCCTAAGTGTACCTGCCATTAGTGATCTGCCAGGCAACACTGGCTGAGTACATCTACATTTGTGCTTAAAGATTCTGCTAGTTACTTCGCTATAAGGAAGATGCCCTGGTGGCTCGGCCAGTTCAAGAGGTGAAAACTCTTCTGTCACAGAAAGCTGGACCCAACCTCTGCACTGTTTGTTGCAGTACTCCATGGCAAGGTTGTTGTCCGTAACAACCTGAACCACCCTCCCTTTGATGGATGGACGAAGGTGTTCAGTGCCAATCGAATCACCCGCAACTCCTATCGACTGATGTGGTAGGTTTCCGCCAGAGATCAGAGTCCTATGATATCAACCTCTCCCAGATGGCCTTACCTCCCCAATGATTCATTTGTCATAAAAGTTAACTCTGGGTGGGTTAAGGAGAAGGGTCTGCCACTCGACCAACTGTGCTCAAGGAGCCACCACTGGACGTCTTCCACAGTCTCCTAAGAAACCCGAAAGGAATCCAATAGATTTCCTTGCTGCCGACACCACGGAGACTTTAGATCCCACAGCTAAAGCTGCATGTAATGGCATGTTCCACGGGCAGGATGCGTGGGGCAAGTAGGCCAAAAAGCCCCAGAGCCGCTTCATTGAAACCCAGAACAGAGGCATAAACATCCGGATCGCAACCCAAATGTCCCGGACTCGAGGGGAAGGTGGAAAGGCTTGAAAAAGCAGTGCATCCATAACAGCTCAGGTGAGCGGGAACCTTCGGCACACTGATCAAGACCCTAAAGATATGAGAAGGTGTGCCGTTGTCTGAAGGTAGTCCATAACCGACTGTGATAAGCAAGCCTTCAATAGTCAGTCAATGAGGTATGTAAAGACTGGTATTCCCAAACTGCAAAGATATGCAGCAACCAGTTTTATCAATTTTGTGAACAATCGAGGGGTGCTGGTGTGGCCGTAAAGGAACACAGAGAACTGAAAATTCTTGTGACCCATGCTGGACCATAGGTATTTTCACATCTGTGGGACTGCAGGACACGGATGTGAAAATAATCATCCTGCAAATCTAATGACACCTTTCAGTCATCTGCATCCAGGGCAGAAAAAAACTTGAGCCAGAGTGAGCATCTTGAACTTGTTCTTTCGGAGAAAGAAGTTGAGAGTGAAGATCTAAAATAGATGAAGGCCTCTATCCTTCTTTGGCACCAGGAAATAACAGGAGTCACACCGAGTGCCGGTTTCCAACGTTGGGACCCTCTTGAAGGCTCTGTTGTACAAAAGAGCCTAGACTTTCTGTAAGATGGATAAGTGACCCTATGATTGCTGCTCTAGTGCAGGAAAAGAGTAACCCTGCTGAACTATTAGGAGTACCCATATGACAGATGCTATGCTCTGCCACCCATGGCTGAATTGTATCCTGTCTTCAATGGGATGGTGATGTGCCTCAGAGGGCATGCTAAAGGGGTTTTTAGGTGGTGGCGGGAGACTAAGCAGTGCACTGCCCCTATTGACTTGGACGGTAGCGACTGGATCCCAGACTTCAAAAAGACTGAAGGGTCTGTTGCTGCTGAGGTGGACCTTGGTGTGGGCTCTGCACCAAATGCCTTACAAAGTCCCGAAAAGGGTGGAACTACTTGGGATACTGCCACTTGGGTGCAGAAAGGCTGAAGGAGCGTGCTGTGACTCTGCTGTCTTTTACACACTCCCAGGTCGAGTCTGCTTAGTCTCTGTAGTGACTTGTGCCAACGAATGGCATGTCCATCAGTGACTCCGGAATGTAGCTTAAAAAGCATATGGATTAACCCCCGCCCAAACAGTCGGTGGTGTCAAGTCCAGATCGGAAGATGTATTTCGCTGTGTCTTATCCATCAGGGATAATTTGCACAAGACTAGAGTGAAATCATTCCAGGACTGTAGGCAAGATATTGTCAACCAATGTCCCACAATGCACGCAAACAATGTCCCAGGAGGCAAATTGTGATAACTGAGCAGAGGGCTAAGCTGACTAAGAACATCTGCTTACCGAATGTCTCCATGTATTTGGATCCCCTGTCAAGAGATGTAGTAGGGAATACATTTGGGATGAGTCTGCTTGAGGATGGCTTAACCACTAGGCTTTCAGGAGTAGGATGTGGAAGAAGTAAGGCTGGGTCTCCAGAAGCATACCTCTGTTTTGTGGCCACTTTTTTATTAAAATTGGCGGACAACAGCTAGGCTTGGCTCAAGTGCCCTTCAGAGTGTCTGTAAAGCCTTTGTTGAATGAGGGAAGAGGTTCACAGGAAGTTTGTCCCGATTGCAGGACTTCTTTGAAAACTTGTTTCTCACCACAACAGATGGGAGTTGGAGTTCCAAAACTTCCACAGATTTCCAAATGAGGCAGATTCCGCCTTGGAGAGACCAGGTGGAGAGTTCAAGCTAGTGTCCAAGGAGGTATACAAGACACTGGCATCTTGAAGGTTTAAAATTGGGATGTGTCATCCCCGTCAACTCCATCATGATGTTCTGAGTCTGACATGGAGGGAATTATTCTGGGTAAAGGTAGTGTCCCATCCAAGTCTGAATGGGGCTGAATAGGTTGTACTTGAGGTCGGTACGACTTCGATCGAGGTCATAATGGATTCACTTCTGAGTCCGAAAAGACAATTGGTTCTTCCTCTGGTGTCAGCATCGACAGGCAAAGACCCGGGGAGAATATTGGTGATGGTTTAGAGTCAGATTATGCGTTGGCTCTGAAGTCAGGCAAATTCCTCAGCGGGGTCAAGAGGCAGAGACAACGTCCGGGATGGATCCGCCACCAGTGGTAATTGGACTGGAAGCATCCTCGGATCCTTGGGCCCCCGGTGGCATGCCAGAGGGAGCAGGAATGGTGCCAAAAGAACAAATTACTTATCTTTGGTAATGCTTTTTGTGGTAGAGACTCTAACCGCAGATTCCTCACCTTAGATTATTCTACAGGCGTCAGATTGGACCCAGAATATCTTGAGCAGTTCCTCTGCATGCAGGTAGGTGGCATCAATGCGTCTGCATCGTAAGTGACGCGTACAATCCTTATATAGGCATCACCCCAGTGTGCCAACACCAGTTTCTTTCATGACTATCTCCACACCAAAAACACAGAGCCACATTAGACTGAGTGTTTGACCAGTAAGCAGAATGTAACAGGATGTAAGGGTGGACAGCCTATTTTGCAGAACAGGAAGTAAGGGAGGGTCAGTGAGGAATCTGTGGTTAGTTAGAATCTCTACCAGATAAAGTGTTACTAAATGCAAAGTAGCTGGTTCTTCTGATGGAGACTTCTAACTGCAGATTCCTCGCCTTAGAATAGGTACTCAAGCAATACCTTCCTGTAGGTGCGTCTGCAGACACCTCAAAAAAGAAGTCCTGGAGGACTGACCGGGCAAAATGCCAGTGTCGATGGACCGGATTGTTTAAGCTGTGTGCTTTGCGAACGTGTGGAGGGAGGCACACGTAGTAGCTTGGCAGATGTCCAGGACAGGCACCCAGTGTGCTAATGCAGTAGTATCAGCCTTGGCCCTGGTGGAAAGGGCCCGCAAGTCATCAGGAGACTACTTTTTAGCTAATGCGTAGCAGATCTTGATAAAAGAGTACAATGTTTTTTGGCTCAGAGAATCCAAAGAAGAACTGACTGTCCAGCCAATGTACCCTGGTGCGATCATTGGAGAAGGAGAGAGCTCTCAGGCGGTTGAGTCTCTCCTCCTTCCTTAGGAGGAGGTGAAAAATGTGGAGAATGTGATGTTCTGGCTGACATGAAAGGGAGTAAACACCTTCGGCAAAAAAGAGGCATGTGTCCATAAAAACAGTGTGTTTGGGTAAAAGCTGGTGTACAGAGGGTTAACTGAATGAGCTTGAAGCTCGTTGACACTCCGTTGACAGGCAGGTGTAATGGCCACCAAGAAGGCTGCATTGAAAGTGAGAAGCCGGAGTGGGCAACTAATCACAATGTTTGACTTAAACAGGGAAGGCCGATATGGCCTACAGGTAACCATTAACAGTGCCCTGGCAAGGCCTAGCCGGGTCCACATGACAAGAAGACCATCAAGCTACAAATCTGTCCCAACAACATGCATTCTTTGCTGAGGGATGAATGGCTGCAAAGATGGCATAAAAGGTGGCAGATCAAAGGCATTCGACTGTTGTTGCTCAATCTCCATGCATGAAGGTAGAGTGTGTGTAGGTAGGGGTGTCAAACACTGCCCTACTGCTGCGACAGAAGGAACTTCCGAAGGTGCAGCCTGATCGGAGGACAGATGCTCATGCTCAGGGGTTCAGAATAACAGACTCTCCTTGCCTAGTCTGGAACCACTAGGATGACTTGGGCATAGTCAGTCCTAATCTTCTTGAGAACTTGGAACAGGAGCCTTAATGTAAAAAATGCATACCTGAGTCCAGGGTTCCAGTCTAAACGGAAAAAGTCTTCAAGAAATTCCAATACACATAAAAGTTGACATTGCACATGCTTTGAGGTGGGGAATAGAATGAGCCACGGTTCTCCGCATTCTCGGAACCGAACATGGCCACCTCCACATTCAGATGCCATTCGCAATCACAAGGCATCGGTGGTTGAGTTTGTCTGCCCTGGCATTCACAGGTCCTGCATGGTCACAAAAATGTCCAGTTGCTCTAGCCAGGTCCAGAGGCGCATGGCCTCCTGTCACAGAATCCATGACTCTAATCTTTCCTGTTTATTGCAATACCACATGGCAGTAGTATTGTCTGTCAACAACTGAACCAGCCTTCCTTTAATGGATGGGAGGAAGACTTTAGATGCCAAGTGAATTGCCTCAGCTCCAGAAGATTGATGTGGAGCTGGGGAGTCCTCTGAACATCTCTCTCCATTGGCCACCCTAAATCAGAAGGAATGTTTCGGTTACCACTGTCAGTTCCAGTTGGGGAAGGGAAAGGGGTCTGCCGCAGATCCAATTGTGTTTTGTTAGCCACCACTGCAGATCTTTCGCAGTCTCCTTCGAAATCTGGACCAGGTAGGAGAGATTTCCCGGATGCTGCGCTCACTGGGACTTCAGATCCCACTTGAGAGCCTGCTTGTACCATCAGGTGTGCTTCATCAGAAGGATGCAGGAGGCCATCAGAGTCAGTCTCACCGAAATCTAGGACTGAGGTTGAAATATCGGGATCATAGCCAGAATGATCTGGACTGAGGTTAGGCGTGGAACTGCATTTGGTTTAAAATAGCTCAAATGAAAGGGAACTTCTAAGATGGAGTCAAGTGTAACTTCTGCATGTTGATAGTGAACCCTAGAGAATGCAGGAAGTTCGTCATAGTCTGTATGACTACCTGGGTCATCAAGGTAGGGGAATACTGGGACCCCTGACTTCTTAAGGTGAGCTGCAACCTCCGACATCACTTTTGTGAAAAGCCAGGGGTCACTGAGGCTGAAGGTGGGTACAGCAAAAAGGAAATGCTTGTGACCTACTGTGAACCACAGGTAAAGCCTGTGGGCATGCAAGATGGGGATGTGAACATAAGCTCCCTGTAGGTCAGACGCTACCATTTAGTATCCAGTACAGATAAGACCTGAGCCAAAGTGAGCACGTTGAATTTCTCTTTCTTCAGGAAGGCGATGAGGGGGAGCAGGTCTAGTATGGAGCAGAGAGCTCCGTCCCTTTACGGCACCAGAAAATAGCGGGAATAGCAACCACTACTTCCAACTTTTTGGCCAACAGATTCTGCACCTACTGACAGAACAGGAAGAGATGGTTCTCTGTTAGACTTTTGGGGGATGATGACAACGCCCAAGGGGATTTTATGAGGGAAGGGCATAACCCCTCTGGACAATTGGGAGAACCCACATGTCTGATGGTATTGCTCAAGACTGGGGCAGATGGTGCCTGATTCTGCCACCAGTAGCATGGCTGTGCTGTAAGGAGGGCATGCTATTAGGGCTTAGAGGCTGCGGAAGCTACAGTGGCGTGGTAATGGACAACACCATGGCTTTGGTTCCTATGTCCTCTGTGGGAGCTGCGTAATGGCCACAAAAAGGTTGGGTGTATGCCTGTGGGAGCAGCTGGTAAACGATAATCAAGCTGCAGATGGGGAAAAAGGAGGAGTGGGGCTTGCATGACATGTGGAAAGAACCCAAAGATACGGTGGTAGCCCGAATCTCGTTAAAGAGTACAAGTCCTAAATTGGCCTTGTCACAGAACTGGCAAGATAAATCAAAGGGAGTGTTTATTGGACATCCCCTGAAAAGCCAGTTAATCAGAATCAGGCATGGTGGCGTAGTGCCACTGTGGAGGGAAAACCCCTGCTGAGTGAATCAGTCATGTCCACCCCACACCGGAGGGAGTACTTTGCTGCGTCTTTCCAGCAACATTGGTCTGGTTCAGAATGGCACGGGCCTCTTCAGACACCACTGGCAGCACTTCTGTGACTTAGTGCCACAGTTGTGGGTTTATCCACCAAAGAAACTAGTGATGTTCATCGACCACAATGCTAGGCTTGTGGAAGAGAATATTCTCTTTCCACAGGTGTCCAACCTCTTGGATTCCCTGTCCAGAGGAGCAGGGGGAAAGGGCTAGGATGAAGTTCTGTGGCCAAGACCTGAACCATCAGGCACCCAGGGTTTGGGTGCTGAGAAAGGAAAGCTTGGTCCTCTGGAACAGGGCAGTGGTGACGGGCATTCATCCTGTGCACTGGAACACCTGCGCATGGCTTGGCCCAAGTCACTAAAAGAGTGTCTGTGAGGAATCAAGGGCCCCAGAGTGAAGCATCTCTGTTAGACATTGGTCTTAACCCGGATGGAGGGAAGCAGCAGGTTTAGGACCTCTGCTCCCCTCCTCACCACAGAGCGAAGGATACGCCTTTCTTCACGGCAGGTCCTAGATATGAGCCCATGCCAGCATCTGGGGGCGTGTCCAGTCCATTGGCACACCAGCTCCTCATACCAGTTGTCATCTTGGTTGAGAAGAACTATTTCATCAGAGAGCTCTAAGAACTGGTAGGAACCATCTTCGCCATCCAAAAATCCAATTCCGCACTAGATTTGTCAAAGATCAGGGGCAGCATGTCAAAGCCAGATGGTTGTTGTGGTCCAGACTGCGCCAGAATCAGCTTTGAGCGGCACTGAGGCAGCGTCGTCTTGGAGTCAGACAGGAGACTAGGGCCTGCATTGTCGGCTGGTGCCGGCGATGTTAGTTGTGATATTGGGAGGACACACTACGGCATAGGCCTCAGCACTGATCCAGATCCGGAGGCGTATTCAGAAAGCTCAGCTCGCATCAGGAGCAGCCTCAATTGTGG
This sequence comes from Lissotriton helveticus, assembly GCF_964261635.1. Taxonomy (NCBI): domain Eukaryota; kingdom Metazoa; phylum Chordata; class Amphibia; order Caudata; family Salamandridae; genus Lissotriton; species Lissotriton helveticus. The sequence continues at coordinate 1,740,729,029 of NC_136065.1, forward strand.
TTGCTGCTCTGTGGGCCCAAAGTCTCGCCAAAAGGAGCCAGGGCCCCCAAAATGGAATGCATGGCCACATAAAACTCTTTAAGATGAGCAGGGGTCACTTAAGCTCAGAGGAAAACAATGAAGCATGGAGCTGACCTGGCCTGCGTCTCCACAGGAGGAATGAGGGAGCAGGGCCTAGAAGCACGAGATCAAGGGGAAGAAGGCGAAGTACGCTTGGACTTATTCTTCATGTGCTTCTTTGACTTGCCTGACTTCCATGGCGATGACTTGTACTTTGAAGGTGACAGACTGCGAGACCTGTGACCAGGCCTTAGACATTCCTTGGGATTACGACCAGGAATAATGCAGTGAATTTTTGTGCCACACCACTAGGAGCTTAAAGACTCACCTTTGGGTACTTCGACCGACAGCTGGCGCAGGCCCTGGAGTTGTGGTCTGACTCCAGGAATCACAGACAGAGCAAGTGACGGTCAGAAGCAGACATCTGTCTGTGACATTCTCCATAAGGTTTAAAACCCGTGGATTTGTTAGAGGACAAGTTCCCTAGCACACTGGAAACTAAATTGTTCAAAAGAGTCAACAAAAAGTTGAAAAACGTGGTAAAAAAGGGACAGAAATAGCTCACACGATCCCCTCTCGTGGCGCAGAAAGAAAGGAACATATGTCAGAGCACCAGCTACGTGCTTGGTGCCTAAATAGTCACCAAGCATGTCTCTTCCAATGCAAACGATGCAGAGGAGTCGTCGATGGACGCACGCTAACTACTGGTGTGCAGAAGTAATGCTCAAGATTTTCCAGATCCAGTCTAATGGCTGGGGAATATATTCTAAGATGAGGATTCTGTTGTTAGAAGGCTGTATCAGAAGTGCATAACATGGCCGCTCTGAAAACTTTGACCAGTTGCAGTGTCACTGGTGGGCCCAGAAAATCGCGCGAAATCACAACAAGTGGTAGCGTGGCTTGGAGCACCAAGATGGCGATCGCACTCTAAGAGTGCTCCGGACACATCCATCATCTGCCCAAGCATCCGTCGCCATCGGCACAAGTAAACTGCCCAACGCATGGTGATACCCCACTGGTGCAGCACAGAGTGTCCTAGCAAGAGGTGACACTGCGAGGTATCCGCGGATGGCCTATGTTGAGAGGCCAAAATCCAGGCACCCGCACAAGATCGCGGCGCGGCCTGCGACCGCAGAACGCTGGGACCTGACGAGGACCGCAAAATCCATCGTAGGCGACCCAGAACCTCTGACCCCTTGGGGCCTGGATGCAAAAACCCTGCGACGGAGCCTCCTGACCTGCCGGAGGAGCCCGCAGCAGCTTTGCTGCGTGGCTGGGGTGCAGAGGCCGCAATCTGGAGTGGAGGCAGGCACCACTGATGAGGAGACCGTGGGCGAGGGGCCCGCCTGCGGCTGAGGTGACGCGTGCGGCCTTAAGAGAGGGATCAGACCCCAGGGACCGTACTCCGGTCATGTAGGCAAGGCTCAACTAACCGGTGGCAGCCCGCACCTTGGGCTCCCTCCAACTGTAAGCCCTAGAGAAGCTCCCCGTTTGGAGGCACGGACCACTTGACTGCCTGGGCCCGGCGCAGCCTAACCTGCACCCGGCACTGACTGTGGCGCCCGGACGCCACGCCGAGACTTCAGGGAGGAAGACAAACCCACTGGAGGGAGGCCTGGACTTGAGCACCTAGGAGGCAGCTCAGAGGTCTGCTTCTGGACTGGTCTGTACACCCGCTGCGGAGTAAACAGTGAGCAGTGAGGCCTAATTAGAGTGGTGTGGCAGGGGCGGTCTTGGAGCCCGGCCCTCGGGATCTGGCCACCGGCTGCGCGGTAGAGGCCTGAAGAGCCGCGGCGAACTGCACAACCCTGAACTCCCTCCCACAGTACTTGGCGAGAAATTTCCTTGCTGGGAAGAGACTTGGAACACCGAACCATCTTGGGTCTGGTGTGTCTCTCTGTCCCCAAAGTGTGGCAGGAGACCCAGGCGGCACGTGAAGGCCCAGGGGAGACAGGTGGGACTAACGATTAGCGGTCTGGGCCTTAGCCGCCAGGCTGCGGAGAAGAGACTGACCCCTTAGACCATCAGGACGGTTGGCCTCGGCCCTACCCCTCTCGCCCTTCAGACATTCCGTTAAAGCAGTGGGGCTTGGAAGCTGAGATGGGGATGGGATGGGGACGTGGCATCCCCCCCCTGCATAGACTATCCGCCCAGCTTTAGACTACACCAAGGGGAAAAAGAAAGTGCTGTGGAACCCGGGGTGGTCTGCTGCCCACGAACAGAGCCCTGCACGGCCGCTGACGGGTTGGGACGGCCCAATGAAATCTCGACGCCCCCTCCCCTGAGTGATGGTCAGCAGCCTCAGGGAGGTGGCCTGGTGGAAATCCCGGGGCGTGGAGAAACTCCCGAGGCCGGGAGACACTGGGCAACAACTGAACGACAGGCCGTTAAGGCCCTGCACTGAGACTGTGCCAGGCCTTGACTCTCTTCCAACTTTGGGCCGTAGCTCGCAGTGGCTTATGCCTGACCCGGGTACCTGGCATGCAGATTGAGGACCCAGAGAAACCCTGAGGGAGCTCAATCACTCCTCTATTGCTCCATCTAGCTGTGACTGAAGGGCCCCTCCCCCTTCACATGAGACACGTGTCCTGGCCCGACCTGGGGCTTTAGTCCAACACCTTAACAGGCCTGCGCGGCTCCCTGACGTACAGTGTATCAGACGAGGCAAGTAGCTGGGAACCGTTGAGACACCTTGGGAATGTCCTGTTAACGTATGTCTGTACCAAAATCCACTAGCAGAGCAGCGAAACAGACCTAATAACCTCTTGAATTGATTGCTGCCCTTCTTCCGCACGCATGTCAAAGAAACAGTGATTATCCTCCTTCCTCAAACACAATAGTCTGCACCCCGGAATGCCCAAAACAAAGTCTGCCTCCGCACAGCCATAATCATGGGGAAAGACAGAGGGCCCAAGCCTCCCCAACACACATCAAAATGGACCAATATACAACCACTGACCCGGGGACAGCGATCGGAACCGCCGCGAAACCTACCCCAGCTGTACCTCACAGACCTCCGTCGAAAATACAATTGGCGAGGTCCGAATAGACATGGCTCTCCTCCGGCAAGACCTCAGAAACGTGACGACCCGTATCACAGAAATTGTATCCCACATTTCTACCATTGAAGATGACATTACTCAACTATAAGAACAAATAGCCTGCCTGCAGACTTACACTAAGAAGCTACATAAAAGGGCAGAAGATGCAGAAAATAGTTCAAGGCGGAATAACCTTCGCCTAGTGGGGTTTCTGGAAGGAACGGAGCTGGGGCAAATGGGAGAATTTTTTGAACACTGGGTCAGATCTTGGATGGCCAAGGACTCCCTTTTCACATGGTTTGTGGTGGAGCGGGCCCACCGCAGAGCACCGCACAGGCCCATAATTGCCAGGATCTTCAATTTGAAGGACAGAGACTCAATCCTGAGTGAGGGCCGCAACCAAAAGACTTTGACCTACCATTGCCACCCCATACTGATCTTCCCCGACTATACACGGGAGGTCCAGACCCAGAGGGGCTCATTCATTGAAGTGAAGCAGAAACAGCGCGCCTTGATCTTCCCGGCCCGGGGAAAGACAGAGGGCCCAAGCCTCCCCAACACACATCAAAATGGACCAATATACAACCACTGACCCGGGGACAGCGATCGGAACCGCCGCGAAACCTACCCCAGCTGTACCTCACAGACCTCCGTCGAAAATACAATTGGCGAGGTCCGAATAGACATGGCTCTCCTCCGGCAAGACCTCAGAAACGTGACGACCCGTATCACAGAAATTGTATCCCACATTTCTACCATTGAAGATGACATTACTCAACTATAAGAACAAATAGCCTGCCTGCAGACTTACACTAAGAAGCTACATAAAAGGGCAGAAGATGCAGAAAATAGTTCAAGGCGGATTAACCTTCGCCTAGTGGGGTTTCTGGAAGGAACGGAGCAGGGGCAAATGGGAGAATTTTTTGAACACTGGGTCAGATCTTGGATGGCCAAGGACTCCCTTTTCACATGGTTTGTGGTGGAGCGGGCCCACCGCAGAGCACCGCACAGGCCCATAATTGCCAGGATCTTCAATTTGAAGGACAGAGACTCAATCCTGAGTGAGGGCCGCAACCAAAAGACTTTGACCTACCATTGCCACCCCATACTGATCTTCCCCGACTATACACGGGAGGTCCAGACCCAGAGGGGCTCATTCATTGAAGTGAAGCAGAAACAGCGCGCCTTGATCTTCCCGGCCCGCCTCCGAGTGGTGTTCCAAAACAAAACTAATTTCTTCGAATTTCCTGAGATGGCCTAGACCTGGCTGACTGAGGAGCCCCATTATCACAAATGTTTTGCTTTTGTCGTTATATCTTGTTTGCCACACCAGCTTTTTACTTTGCAGCACGATAGTCGCATATATGTGTGTTTGTATTTTTATATAGCGCACTTCTACCCAGAGGTCTCGTAGCGCTGTATTCATACCGCTGTGGAACCCATCCTGGCTTTCCTGTGAAATGTCCACTCCTGGGCACCTCCAAGGTGAAGCCAGGCATCCAAGCGCTGCTGGGGCCGATGTGGAGATTAAGCAAACTATTGCCCAGAGTCACAGAGTGGGACCCATGATTAGACTAGGCACCGAGGCGGGAATTGAACCCTGGTCTCGGGCCAGACCTCTGCATCAGGGTCTGCCGCTCTAACCATTGAGCCACGCTTCTCCAGCGCAGTTCGGCGCTACAATTATTGTCTTGCATCTAGATCACACCCTAACCAAGGGACGACGGTGGCAGCATTTCCCGACCCCGCTTGGCGCCTACCTACATAGTTGAGCGGAAGCGCTGCTGCAGATTGTTCTAGCGCATGATTGAAATTGAAATTGAATTGATAATTTTAATTGTCTCAGCACTGACCCCGCACTGACCGTACTTTTAAAATTGATTTTAGAATTTAAAAAATCCCAGTACTAACCCGTATAGACCGTGTTTAAAATTGATCTGCTAATTTTAAATGCTCATAGCGCTAAGTGTGTGATTAATTACTCTCTGTTATTGTTGCTGCACTCGCGCTTTGACAGGGCTCAGAGGGGCTCCCACGGCATCACCAGCTGTCTGTGCCCAATACTCAAGCCTGCCCGCCCCGGTCCGACTCGGTAGCCTATACCGTTGCGCGGAGGGCAGGGCAGGCAGGAGCAAGACACGCCCAGGAAGGCGAGCGGTTAGCGCTCCAGCTCTCCACTTCACAGGGCTATTTAGGCAGCGAGGAGGCACCAGACTCTTGCGGTAAGGGACGATGGTGGCAGCACCTCCCGACCCCGCTTGGCGCCTACCTACATAGTTGAGCGGAAGCGCTGCTGCAGATTGTTCTAGCGCATGATTGAAATTGAAATTGAATTGATAATTTTAATTGTCCCAGTACTGACCCCGCACTGACCGTACTTTTAAAATTGATTTTAGAATTTTAAAAATCCCAGTACTAACCCGTATAGACCGTGTTTAAAATTGATCTGCTAATTTTAAATGCTCATAGCGCTAAGTGTGTGATTAATTACTCTCTGTTATTGTTGCTGCACTCGCGCTTTGACAGGGCTCAGAGGGGCTCCCGCGGCATCACCGGCTGTCTGTGCCCAATACTCAAGCCTGCCCGCCCCGGTCCGACTCGGTAAAGTAAAATCCACATTTGTAAAGCGCACAATCACCCGTAAGGGTCTCTAGGCGCTGAGGGCCGTCGGGAAGATTAAGCAAGCTATTGCCCAGAGTCACATGGTGCTGGGCTAATCTGCCGCCGGAGCCGGGGATCGAACCCTGATCCCCAGATTCCAGCGTCAGTCGCCCTGGCCGCGGCGCCACACCTCTCCCCTCGGTAGCCTATACCGTTGAGTGGAGGGCGGGGCAGGCAAGAGCAAGACACGCCCAGGAAGGCGAGCGGTTAGCGCTCCAGCTCTCCACTTCACAGGGCTATTTAGCCCTCGTCGGCCCTAACGCGCAGAGGTTGCGCGCAGCGGGGCGCCTTAGACAGCGCCGAAGACAAGCCAAAGACTAGCCCTTCTGCGCCCGTCCGCGACAGGACAGGACTGGGGGCTATGGCGCTACCCTCACATGCACGAAGAACCTACACCTCACAGGTATTATTCAGGATCCAAAGCCTTCTACCTATGGAGTGTCCTAACAGGGCGGAGGGAAGTTTAGAGGGCCCATACACATGTCGCCACTGCAAAACTCAATTTGAGATAGTCACCAGGGCTAGATACATTTCTGATATTCTCCCTGAACGACGCGCATGCGAAAATGTTATACTAGCTCACAACTCCACCCCGATAAACAAAAAGGCCACCAGTACACCACAGAGAAATAAAAACCTGCTATGTAACATCAGATCGTTACCCAAACACGCTATAGAAGTATGGGACCTGATTTCGTCAGAGGAACCCGACCTATGCTTCCTGACGGAAACATGGCTCAAACCCCACTCAGTCCCCGCCATAACTTTGGGAATCCCAGTGGGCTATAAAATTATTAGGCTGGATCGTCCCACTAAAATTGGAGGTGGAATCGCGATTGTCCATAAACAAGAAATTAATGTCACTGTGCTGGATGAGCTGTGTACTCCCGAATTAGAACTAATGATTTTTAAAATCCATATCTCATCTAAAAAGAGTAGAAAGGGAGCATTGGTCTACCGCCCCCCCTGGTCCATACTCTAATCTATCTGTTGCGTTGATAGAGGCATTGGCAGGACTAGGGGTGGTGGTATAGCCATGGCGACTAAATCTTGTTTCCCGGTTGAATGGAAGGCTCTGGACCTCCCTAGGTGTGAAAGCGCATTGTTTAAGGTGAAGGTCAGTCATCAATTTACCTTCAGCGGTGTGCTTATCTACCGTCCACCTGGGAATGACACCGCCTTCAAGGCTGCCCTTGTGGATGCAGTCAGTTCTTTGACTGCAACATGCGCTAACTTCAATATAGTAGGCGACTTAAATATACATCTGGACCAGTCGTCATCTCCTTCCATCAGCTCTTTGCTGGCGGACTTAGAAGCGTTGCAACTTGACCAACTAGTCGCCTCCCCCACCCACATAGGAGGACACATATTGGACCCCTTTTTTACCACCTTAGTCCGGGCTAGATCAGCTGATCCGATGGCGGTAGGTTGGACTGACCATTTGCTGGTTAAAGTGTCATGTCCCCTCGACACTCCACAATTGAAATCTGTAGATAAACAGAGCTTAAAGCGTAACTGGCGTAAACTTAGGCTGGAGGAGTTTGTCAGGATATTGGAGGCACAACCCCTGGGCAAACTGCAGAATGTAGAACAGGGCTATGAACAGTTCTGCAACTGGGTTCTTACTGCCCTCGACTCTCTCATACCTTTGCGTTGGGCAAAATGTCATACTAAAAATCGCAGCCCCTGGTACAACGAGACTCTTGCCGAGCTTAAGAGAACTTGCCGGCAAGCGGAGAGGGCCTGGAGAAAAGCCTTCGATCCCACGTTAAAATCACTGTACTTTGCCCAGCTTAAGTCCTACCACAGAGCTATTTGTCAAACCCGGGCCGCATATTATGCAGCTGAGTTTTCCAACAGCCCCAACCCCTCTAAGTTAATCTTTAAGGTACTTAAAGACCTGATGGGGAAACGGGCCACCTCGCAAGAAATCTGTACGGACTCGCACTGTGAAAGCTTGGCATCCTTTTTCGTGGAGAAAGTGCAGAAAATCTACCGAGGATTCACTCCAGCTGCCCCCGGGGATGCTCTTAGCGATGTAGAGGTCTTGGTGTCCGAAACCCTGTCAACTCTGCCGACCATGTCTAATGAGGTATTCGACACTCTGAGCCTCAAAATTAAATCAGGTTCCCCCTTAGACCCTTTAAAGCCGGAGCTTTTCGCCTCTCTCCCGCCTCTCTGTCGTGAGCCCATATTGGAGTTGATCAATCTCTCCCTCAGTGAGGGCGTGGTCCCGTCATCCTGGAAGCAAGCTGTGGTTAAGCCTATTCTGAAGAAATCTAATTCTGACCCCTTGCTTCCGGAGAACTATCGGCCCATCTCCCTCCTGCCGTGGACCGCCAAGGTCATGGAGGCGCACGTGAACACCATTCTGTCTGCCCACCTCTCGCGTAATAATATTCTTGACGAGAGTCAAAATGGGTTTCGCGCTCAACACAGCACGGAAACTGCTCTGCTCTATATGATCGAGCATTTGCGGTCAGTGCTAGATGCGGGGCAGACCGCGGCGCTCTTATTGTTAGACCTGAGCGCCGCGTTTGACACGGTGTCTCATGAAATCTTGCTACGGTGTCTGGAGGAAGTGGGGATTGTAGGGAAGGCTCTTCAGTGGTTCCGCTCATTCCTCTCGGACCGGTTTTTTAAAGTAGCCATTCCACCTGGCCAGTCCTTGTACCATTCTCTGGAACTGGGAGTCCCTCAGGGTTCTGCCCTCAGCCCCACATTATTTAACCTGTATGTGAAACCGCTGGCTGCTGTCGTCAGGCAATATGGCCTTACTATGACATCGTATGCTGACGACACGCAGCTGGCGGTAACACTCAGTGGGGACCCTGAGGTGACTGCGCCCAGATTCCGGGCAGGACTTATAGCTGTGGCAAGCTGGATGCGTAACAACTGCCTACAGCTTAATGCCAAGAAAACCGAGGTCCTGATTGTAGGGAAGCAGGCGGAACTCTGGGGAGACCAGTGGTGGCCCCTCGAATTGGGGGCGATGCCCATTCCAGTGGCCGAAGTCAAAAATCTGGGGGTATGGCTGGATTCCAATCTTTCTTTTACCAGCCATACAAAGAAGACAGCAGCCACCTGCTATGGTATCCTGCGAGGTCTTAGACCAATCCTCAAATTTTTCGACCCTCCCACGCGACAACTGGTGGTGCAGGCCTCTATCCTCTCCCGGATAGATTACGGGAGTGCCTTACTCCTTGGAGTCAACCAGGCCGAGGCGACTAGGCTTCAGAGGGTGCAGAACGCTGCTGCACGGGCCATTGTAGGTCTTCCGAGACGATGTTCTGTCTCTCCTGTCTTGGCCTCGCTACACTGGCTTCCGGTCAGACAGAGAATCAAATTTAAGGCTCTCTGTCTGGCATTTAAGATTCTGAAGCTCTCTTCTCCCCCGGCCTTGACGGGCCTTATCTCTTCGTATGTCCCCACGCGGTCCCTTAGATCCGAAGCTCAGCACCTGGCAATTAAGCCTAGGTTCAGGCTTAGCAGGATGGGAGGACGTTCTTTCCGTGTTCTGGCGGTTGACCTATGGAATTCTCTTCCTGTACACATTCGCGCCCTCAACAACTTGACTCTCTTCAGACGGGCCATTAAAACCCATCTGTTCATCTCTGCTATTTAGTGTCCCTACTTCTCAGTTCTGATCTGTTGTGTTGTGCACATGATCAGGCGCCAGGACGCCCCTTCGCTGGGGCAGCTGTTGCGCCTAATAAATGTTATTAACATAACATAACATAACATATATATGACAATTCCGACTTCCTACTCCTAGGAGATTTTAATGTCCACAGTGAGTTAGATAATAGTACCGAGGTGCGTACATTAATGGCAGACCTTAACTCACTGGGTCTAAGGCAGGTAAATACAGGGCCAACTCATCAGGCGGGACACACGTTAGACTTAGTTTTAACCAATTCCCTACAGGTCGAGTGCATACCCCCCTATCAGGTAGAATGGACAGACCATTTCATTTTTGAATTTTATACCCCCACTCCCATTTCGCATGATATGGGACACACTGCTCTACCAAGCAAAAGAAGACCTTGGCACAAATTGACCCAGGAAGCCTTTAACAAAAAATTCGTAGCGCCGACACCAAGCGCCAGTGAGAGCATTGAAAATGCCTTAAACAAATACGAAGAGATGGTACTCAAAACTATAGATGGGATTATCCCATTAAAAACCTTTAAGCCCAGACCTGCACATAAACAGGAAATCTGGTTTTCAGAGCATCTCAGGTCGCTCAAACAAGCCACCAGAAAACTAGAAAAGAAATGGAGGGCTTCCCGTCTAGACAGAGACAAACAACTTTACAGGAGCTCCCTGACAGTATACCATAAAGCTATTCGCGCCACGAGGAAAAATCATATTGCATCACACCTATCGGCGGCTGGTAACAACCCCAAAGCGCTGTATCATATCTTACAGACTTTTACGAAACCAGCAGCTTGCGAAAGTCCAGAAGTGGCTTCACAGCAATTATGTGACAATATCTCTCAGTTCTTCACACAAAAAATTGATGCAATCTATGACAAAATCATACATTCGAATCAAACCAGCAGAATTAATAATGTCCCAATTCTAAATATGGAAGTACAACCTCCTGTCATGCACTCCCTCTCTGTTTTCCCCCCTATCTCGATTGAGGAAGTATCATCACTTATCTCTCAGATAAAGAGTGGTTGCCCAACGGATACTATCCCTGCGCGTATTATGCCCACACTGGCAATTGAACTAGGACCTGTAATCCAGAGGCTGATAAACCTCTCGCTAAGCACAGGACAGGTTCCGCTAGGATGGAAGAAGGCACTGGTTAGGCCGCTCAGGAAAAACACTGCGACTCCCTGGAATGAGCTAGCCAACCTTAGGCCTATATCCTTGCTCCCATTTTTAGGCAAAGTTATTGAAAAATTTGTTAATAGACATTTGTCTAAAGACATTGAAGCCGCATGAAGCGTTAGACTACTCACAATCGGGCTTCAGGCCAAAACACAGTACCGAGACCGCCCTGATGTCAGTCGCAGACGACCTACACATGTACCAGGATAGGGGCTACTCCGTTATCCTGGTGCTGTTGGATCTGTCTGCGGCATTTGATACCGTGTCACATTCCATCCTGACAGCCAGGCTAGCTAACATCGGCCTGAATCACGAAGCTCTGGCATGGTTGAGGAGTTTCCTAACAAATCGCACCCAGCAAGTAACAATGGGTGCGTATCGGTCAGAGGAAGTTGAAATCTCCAAAGGGGTGCCACAGGGCTCATGTTAAAGCGCCCCACGTTCTTTAACATCTATGTGGCACCCCTACAAACATCATGAGAACTTATGGATTCATCCCGGTATCCTACGCGGATGATACTCAACTCCTCTTTCCCTTTAAGATCTTTACCCCCGAGGCTAGGAACTCCTTCTCTCAGAGCATGAAAGCAGTGGCACACTGGATGTCTTCCAACTACTTGCAATGCAACGTTGGAAAGACAGAAGTCATGTTGTTTGGTGAAGGAAAACTACTTTGGACTCCGGACTGGTGGCCACAAGATCTGGGACCAGTACCCGAGCCCAAACAAATAGTTAAGAATTTGGGAATTCGATTAGATCAAGAACTCACTCTCAAGCAATATGGCAACCGGGTGGTGGGAGCCTGCTTCCATGTAATTGGTATGTTGCGTAAAATCTTCCCCCTACTACTGGATGCAACTAGGAGAACGTGGGTACAGGCTTTAGTCCTGAGTCGAATAGACTATTGTAATGGCCTGCTCCTGTCCGCTAACGAGGGAGTCACGACAAGACTCCAGGTGGTTCAGAACACGGCTGCCCGCCTGGTTCTGAACGCCCCTCCTTGTACGCCTTCCAAACCACTGCTGACAAAACTACATTGGCTATCTGTCAAACAGAGGGCCAAGTTCAAAGTATGCTGCACAATACACAAAAGCCTTAACGGGCTGGGTCCAGCATACCTGACTACCAAATTTGTCCCCTACATACCCTCTCGTACACTTAGGTCGAGCGAGCAAGGCCTTCTTTGTGTACCTAGAGCAAAAAAAGCCAGACATGGTACCAAAGCGTTATCTGTAGCAAGACCCTCCCTTTGGAATAGTCTCCCAAAATCTCTTAGGTTATGTGCAGAACACCTCCCCTTCAGAAAAATGTTGAAGACTTTCTTATTTCAACATTAGAATGGCTGCTAAATTAGTTCTTCCCAAAACACATGTTGTAGATGCCAGAGGCGCGGAGATACTCCTCCGGGAGTCGAAGCCAGCGCGGTACAAACCTCCAAATAAAATAAATAACCAATCCCACATCTAACCCGGGACTCATAGGCCTCAAGGCTCACCCCCACCCACAGTGACATATACACGTAATAGCGGAGATCTCCTGTGAAAACTATCATGGAATGTCAATGGGCTGCTCGACATGGTTCAACCGACAGCAGTCTTGAGATATGCCCAACGCTAGGCATCCAACATACTCCTGCTTCAAGAGACCCACCTGATGGACAACAATTGTGCCTTTCTTGCACGATATCACTATGACAGAATTTTGCACTCAAGGTTTGCCCGGAGATCACAGGTGTGAAAATTCTCCTGCAGCGCAATCTCCCCTTCGTACTCACATAGGCCACTAACGACCCTCAGGGATGTTTTTTGGCTCTGAGTGGAACAACAGAAGGGAACACCCTTACTCTCCACCATCGATGCTCACATTGACCTTGATGCAAAAAGAACAATTGATGGACAGAATGCAGAACAATGTTATACATTCACCCCAGTACAGAGATCTGGACCTAAATCCATAGTGTTTTTGCTCACCATGCCAATCCAGTTTGGACCCAGCCATATGCAAATCAGTCTTGACCCTGCGCCCAATGGGAACAGTCCAGCCCAAACTACCATGCCAGGTCCTCCATGGACTGGAAATCAAAAGAAGACAAAATCGCATTGTACGCGGATGACGTCCTGCTCTTCCTCGCGGAACCGGCTCAGTCTGGCCCATACTGCCTCCAGACACTGTGCTCCTTCGGACAGGTCTACGGCATTCGACGGAATCCAGGCAAGTCTGTCCTGGTCCCTATACACATGTCAAGAGATTGCTTTGACTTGCAATCCACAATACCCATCAGGTGGTAATCGTTTAAGTTCCTGGGAATCTGGGTTGCATCGCTCCCTGACCTACCCTGGTCACTCAACATTACCCCATTAGTGAGGAGAGGAAAGATGACCTCCGTAAATGGCAGACGCTGTCGCTTAACCCCCTAGTGAGAGTTGCCCTTTTCAAAATGATAGTCCTCCCCAGATTTCTCTACATGATCCAAAACACCCCAATCCACTTCCCACGGACCTGGGTCAAAGAGCTCGACAGTCTAGCACTAAGTTTCTTTGGGGTGGGCGGAGACCTCGTATGGCTTCAGCCCAATGCCGGATCCCACCCGTTGACGGAGGCATGGGCATGACCAATCTATTTCTGTACTACCTGGCAACTTGCCTACTTACTCTGCATGACTGGTTTAATGGGGTTGATCGGACTCAGCATACAGAATCAAACTGAGTGACTAAGGCCTGCCTATGATCCAGGCAATGATATACGGGCAGCCTATACCCAAAGTTCTGCCTGTGGTGACACAAGCAGTTCTCCTGTCCTGGCTCGCTTCCTTGCGCCATACCCAGTGGTCGAACAATTTGACCCAAAGCACACAGCTCTGGCAGGGCACCTGGCTCAGGGAGGTTGGCGAATAAGAGTGGTTCCGGACGTGGGACCTCATTGGTATCGCTCAGTTGGAGGATGTGTGGGCCGGCGACCACATGCGCACTTTTCACGACCTACAGACCAGACTCTCACTGCACTCATCACAATTCTACAGATATTTTCAACTATGCCACATCCTCCATACCCACATACCTAACAGCACAACACTGCCAGAATATAGACCCCCAGAGGCAAAAACCATGATGGGAAATCTGGGAAATGGAGGAATCTCACATATTTATTGTTCCCTAACTAACCACACTCCAACCGCACTGGACTAGCTTGGGAGTCAGTGGGTGAGACCCCTTGAGGAAGAGGACTGGAGGGACACACAGATGGCACCCAAAACATACAACACCTCAGCCAGGCTAAATCTGGACCAACTGTACTACTTTCATGCTGCCTACCTAACCCCAAAACGCCTTCATAGTGCTGACCTGAAGCTGACTGCATCCTGCAGTTGCTGCGAGCAAGACCAGGCCGACTTCTTTCACATGGTGTGGACCTGCCCCCTCCTAGTGCAATGGTTGGGTCAGATAGAATAAATATGTTCCATTCCACAGACTATATATAGTGCATGTCGCCTCATGGGATCATGGACTGCAAAGTATATAACATCCAAACATATAATGTGGTGACGACCTATCATTACTGTAAGGTGTTATATTTGATTTTCACTGGTGAATCTTGTTAAAAGAAAACAATAAAATTGATTATCACAAAATCACAAGTGGGGGAATCTCTCTGCCGGAGGGAACCTGAACTGAAACTGGGAGACGCCTTGATAACCAAGCAACTTACCTTTAGGAGAGTGACAGGATGAAGGAGAATCACTTTTCAACTTCTTTGGTTTATTCTTAGATTTTGACTTACTTGAAGGGGGATGAGGATCTCTGTAGAGAACGACCTCAAGAGTGAGAATGCATCTGCATTCTTGACTTTGAGTGAGACCGGCCCGTTTGACCGTTCTGAAAGTGTTATGCGATGTAGAGCTTGGCCTTGTGGTCCTGAGCAGCCTCCTGTTCAACCTGGAGCAGATCCAGCAGGACTTGGAGTTGAGCAATGAAGCCAGGCACCGCAGACATACCTGGTAGAGATCAGTTACAGACCAGTGCCAGTCCACACAGGGTTTGAATACTGTGGTTTTTGGAAGGGACATACTCCCTTGCACACTGCGAAAAGTTTGAGGAAAATATTTCTGACAAGTGGTAGGAAAATGAGGGAATGAGCTTCAGATCTAAGTCTCAAGGTTCGGTAAAGAAAGAAAGTGATGTGAGCGAACAAGGAAGGCCGGGATTTGCAGGACTACTGGAATCATATGATTGTGTGGCTCTGGTAATTTTTCCATTATTGTAGACTTGCTGCATTTGCCACATAATCCATCATATGTTGCATACCTGCAGATTGTAACCATAAACTTTTTGTTTCTAGCTCAACGTTTCAAAAGCGCAGTGGAAGGCCCTTTACAAAGAGGGACTGGTCACCTTTCTGTTTCTTACTACTAATACTTGGGTGTTAAAATAGTACCAATTAGGTGCAGCCAAAGCCCAGGCAGTATTACCAAGTTTAACAATGATGACATAATGAAGTAATACTATTACAAAATGTGGACATTACGCCACATAATTTGCCTTTTCTTGCTGCATAATTTACTCAACCTTGCTGCATAATTTGCCCCTCTCCTGACTTGGTTATATGTGGCCCTGGTTATATATCTGGCTCAGGCATCAATTCCAGGGTGCCACTAAGCACATCAATATACTACACCACTCTAGTAGTATTCTTGTCTAGTCCAAACAAATAGATAATAGGCAGTTAATGGTGTTATAGATATCTAGTTTATTATTTGGTATCGCTTCTTTACAGATTGTCATGTAGTTCTTTATTTACTCGAACTATCAAGAAGTTGAAGAATTGGATAGATCGTAAGCGAGTATCTACTAAGTAGGTAACATGGGAGGGGCTAATATACATTACCCATTTTTTTATCATAATTTATTGGAAATTGACCATTACCCTTGATCTATTCCCTGTTCATTTTTAACTGAGAGTGACGGCTCGTTACCATATATTTTGGAACTTGCTCCCTCTTGATATGCACTTGTAAGAGAACTCTCCGAAAGGCATAAGGTATTATCAGAATTTTTATTTATGGTGCTATGTATAGACCCTGGTATTATTCAATAAACTCATCCTTTGACCAGATTCCTTCGGTCACTAAGTGTTTAAATTTCATAAAGAATAACCTCTTGATATGCACTAGTTAGAGAATATTTCTGAAGATATAAGGTACTATTAGAACCCTTATCCGGGGTGCTATATACAGACCCAGGTATCAATTAATAGACCAATCCTGCGACCAGATTCCTTCGGTCATGAAGTGTTTGAATTATACTAGAATAATTTTATTTGAATGATGTATGACAGTTTAGCCATTACGGCAGTATGTATGGTTGGTTTATTCTGTGAGCCAGCAAATCAAATCCTACAAGTTTGTATTCTAACATGTATGTTGTTTTATATGTTTTGTAATAGATGTCAATGCAATGTGGGAAGATTAAATTGGCATCCTGAAGAAGGCGGGCAGTTATTTATCTGGGACCCGCCGAAACGCTTCCATGCTTTTTATTTGGGAATACTCCACGGATACATGACGGATGCATTCTCGAGTATCTAGTTCAAAATGATTTCTACCTAGAGCTTTTTCTGCATCAAAAATCATTTATTCATTGGTCGTAGTACCGTGTTGTTTCCCTGATTTGATTTACATTGTGTCTTGCTGTAGCTCTGTCCCACTGTTAGGATTATTGTGTTTCTATGCAATGTTTTTTAATCTGTATTCATATTCTATTATGAATTTTTAACTACATGGCTTTTGTTGTCCATAAGAATTTTTAAATAAATTGCTTGCTTATCCTTTTTAATACTACTTGCTTGTTTTTGATTTGCTTTTCTGGTTCACCCCGAGGATAGAATAAACCTGAAAGTGTGCTACAGATACCCTTTTGGGATCTGAGTGTGATTGGTAGAGTGGTGTAGTATATTGGTGTGTTATATTGGTTTCCCAGGGGAATCTTCTTCAGACAACCGTCTTTTGGTACCCTGCCCCTGTGGGATTTTTGGGTCCCACTCTCCTTTTTTATATACTTCTGGCACAGTCCTCGTGACTCCTGTTGGAGCTCAGTTGGGCCAATGGATCAAATTAAAACCTTTAGTTTTAGTGAAGATCAATATAATAGAATTATCAATGCAAAAAACAGCAGCAAGATTGTTGTCATCAACGGTAAAAATGAGAATTGGGGCAAATTAGTTAATTTAAAGAAGAAGCTTATACGAACAGAAGCACATGCCGACTTCTTGATTGAATATGTCAAATCAGATACTATTCCCATTGGGCTTCAGGTTCGTAATGAACCTGGGTTGTTCATAGAAAATCGTAAATTCTTAGAAACCTGGACGTTGATAGCCAATCGATGCAGTAGCGATTGGATTCTCCTTATCATCAAGACAGCCCATGAACTACTAATCATAGAGAAGGAAGCTATTGATAAACTAGAAATAGAACTTAAAGGCAGCTCAGCGGTAGAGGATGCCATAAAGAAATTGGAAGATATCAAGAGAGATGTTGACGGATATAGGGATTATCTCACTAACAAAAAGACATACAAACTCAAAAGAGATATTGAAAACTTTGGTCGGCCTTTTTTAGATACACGCCCCCGGAGAGGCCAGGGGTTCAACAGGAACCCAGGGAGGGGACAACAGAATCGTGGTCCCCCTCCACCTCTACAAGAGTACATCAAGACACGAAAACAGAGCTATTGGCAGTAGATGTGATCCCAGTCATAAACTTATCTGACACTAACCTGAGTGATGTTGAATTGAGAGTTTTAGGTAAGGGGTTTAGTTTTGTGCCATCAACTAAAATCAATAAATTTGACTTTGAAAAAGACCTACGGGCTTTTTTCCGGAAGATTAGATTGCACAGATGTTTTGAAAATAGAGCTCCCATAGAGATGACCAACCTATCAGGCTTAAAACCCAAATCCTCTTTCACACCGACTCTCAGCATGGTAAACAAGAATATAGAGGTTTTTGAGAAAGCGGTTGAGAGCGATGTAAATAGGATCGTTAATGAGAGCAGCCCTTTTGTGGCTCATAATATTAGTAAAGAGGAGAGAGATGCGGTTACTACCCTCAAGAACAATGTTAGCCTTATGATTAAGCCTGCTGATAAAGGCGGAGGAGATGTTATATTCAATACCCTTGATTACAATAAAAAAATGATTAGCATGCTTAATGTAGTTGAACATTATGAACCGGCCCATACTAATTCATTAACTAGATTATCGGCTGAGTGCACTAGACTGCTCATTGAGGCAAGGAATAATGATGTCATTTGTGAAGAGGAGTATACATTTTTAAATAAAGTAGACCCTAAAATTCCAGCTTTATATGGCCTCTCCAAGGTACATAAGAACTCAACAGACCCTCCGATGAGACCAATTGTGAGCAGTATCGATTCTCTTTTGGAACCCTTGAGCAAGTACGTGGATCGTTTTTTACAACCGTTGGTGGTTGAGCTGAGATCTTATGTTCGGGATTCTGCGCATATTATCTCAATCTTGGAGGGTAGGTGTTTTTGTGAAGAGACTCAATGTCTAGTTGCTCTTGACATTGAGTCTCTTTACACTAACATCTCCCAGGATGATACCATTGAAATGATTAGGTGTCTTCTCGCTGACGTTAACTTGGATGAGACTCATAAAGAGTTCATTGTGAGCTGTGTCCAAATGATTTTGAAAAATAATATTTTTCTTTTCCACGAGCAACTATACAAACAGAAGAAGGGCACCAGTATGGGGGCCACATGTGCCCCCAGTCTGGCGTGTCTTTACGTTGGTGAATTGAGAAGAAACATATTTACAATGATCTTGCTCCAATCTCTGAGAATATAGTTGGGTGGTATCGTTACATAAATGATATCCTGCTCATCTGGGATGGAGAAATGGAGCTTCTTAGTGAATTCTTGATTTGGTTGAATTTGGGTGATCCCAATTTAAAATGTACATCTCAAATTAGTAGAAGTAGGGTTGACTTTTTAGATATCACTATTAAATGTGTTGCAGATGTTTAAGAAGTAGAGCTGTATACGAAACCAATGGCGAAATACACATTACTGCACTATACTAGCTTCCACCCCAAGTCTCAAATAGACAATATCCCTTTCAGCCAATTCCTCCGTCTTCGGAGGAATTGTTCCAATCTTGACGATTTCTACAAACATTCAGAAACTCTGAAAAAGAAATTCATAGATAGAGGGTATCTGAAGAAACTTGTCACCCACTCTTTCAAGAGGGCAAGATTCTATAATCGAGAGGCTATGTTTGAAAAAAAGAGCAGTGATAGAGAAATTGAAAAGTCAAAGAAATTGGTTTTTGTTAGTAAATATTCCACCCTAAGCAACAAAATCAAAAATAGTGGCAATAAGAACTAGCATATTTTAAATTTTGAAGAAGAATCAAAACTGGAGAAACCACTGTTTGCTTTTAAACGGAATAAGAATCTTAAGAATGAGTTTGTTCATAATTAGCGGTAGGACCAACTTGAAAGTCAAAGGACTTTAGATAATGCCAGAGCCATAGGTAATGTGAAGTGTGGCTCATGCAGTATTTGCTGTATCTGCCTCTCTGTTAAAGAATTAAGTTTTAATTCCATCACTCTAAAGTTCAAGATCCTTAATAACTGCAGAAGTAAAAACTTGATCTACTTGTTGCTTTGCCCCTGTGGCCTTGGCTACGTCAGCGAAACGAGTAGAGAACTAAGGGTCAGAGTCCGTGAAACATAGGTCGGCTATTAAGACCAGGAAAGAAAATGCACCTATGGTTTCACACTTTATTGAGAAACAACATAACGAGAATGATCTGCGTTGGTTTATTTTAGAAAAGGTGACCCTGAGCAGACGTGGTGGCAACTGGGATGCCAAACGCAAAGCTCGAGAGCAGTGGTTTATCTCATTCTTGGACACCATGCGCAAAGGTTTAAACTCAAGAGACAAATGGGAGCGTTTGGCTCTCTAAATATAGGGAGTAGGTCGTTATGATATTCTATAGTATTAGCTGGTCGGGCTGGTCAATTTGACTATGAGCGAGTGTGTTTTCATATTTATTTTATTTATTTTATTCTTTCGTTCTTTTAAATAAATAGATTATTTTCATCTTTATTGTTTTATATAAATTAATTGATTTCTATCTTACGGACTTGTAATCATGCGTTCAATCGTATTAAGTCGATCTTTTGATGTATCTTCGAGTATTCCGCATTCCGCTGTATTATGCCCATTCCAATATGGCAGTCCACAATTAGTTTGACGCATAATGGCTAGTTTCCTTCCAATGATTTGGGATATTGCTTAGTCACCTCTAGGTATTCACCAATATTACATTTTACACATTACATTTTATACGGTATATATAACTCTAGACACTATGCTCGCTTTATATATCGCACCAGTAGAGGGTGTAAACACTATAAGATAGATATTCAATGATGGCGCCCGCTGTTCACACACGAATATCACGTGACCCTTCCTCCCCAGCTGTTATGACTTTATAGTGGTCAGCGCGGGGTTTGTAGGATATATAAACGGGCGAGGTTTACTAACTTACTTAGACGCTCTCGGAGGGACACTACCCCGCGTCAGAACCCCTTCGCTGTTTTCCTGGGACCCCCATTTGGAGGTAAGCTTTCGCCGAGCAGGAGTTAAGAGCCGGGACGTGTAGCTGAGCTCTATTTGCGTTCAGCACACTATGCGGCTTTCTACTTGATTAGCTCTTTTTCCGTAGGATGTATTTATTTAAGAGTGAATTCATTCATTTCTCTCTCTGTTTTTTTTTTATTTTTTCTAGAGAGCCACGGCTATCTCTTGCTGTCCCTGGTTAATTCCTACACGTTATATCACGTAGAACAAGAAAAAATTAAAGGACAGTTTCAGTGAGCTGGGTGTAGAAGGTATGAGGCAAGTTAGGTGTACTCTAGTCCAAACAAATAGATAATAGGCAGTTATTGGTGTTATAGATATCTAGTTTATTATTTGGTATCGCTTCTTTCCAGATTGTCATGTAGTTCTTTATTTACTCGAACTACCAAGAAGTTGAAGAATTGGATAGATCGTAAGCGAGTATCTAATAAGTAGGTAACATGGGAGGGGCTAAT
Source organism: Lissotriton helveticus (assembly GCF_964261635.1). Lineage (NCBI taxonomy): Eukaryota > Metazoa > Chordata > Amphibia > Caudata > Salamandridae > Lissotriton > Lissotriton helveticus. The sequence goes on from NC_136065.1 coordinate 1,740,749,752, forward strand.
ATACATTCCCCATTTTTTGATCATAATTTATTGGAAACTGACCATTACCCTTGTTCTATTCCCTGTTCAGTTTTAACTGAGAGTGACAGCTCGTTACCATATATTCTGGAACTTGCTCCCTCTTGATATGCACTTGTAAGAGAACTCTCCGAAAGGCATAAGGTATTATCAGAATTTTTATTTATGGTGCTATGTATAGACCCTGGTATTATTCAATAAACTCATCCTTTGACCAGATTCCTTCGGTCACTAAGTGTTTAAATTTCATAAAGAATAACCTCTTGATATGCACTAGTTAGAGAATATTTCTGAAGGTATAAGGTACTATTAGAACCCTTATCCGGGGTGCTATATACAGACCCAGGTATCAATTAATAGACCAATCCTGTGACCAGATTCCTTCGGTCTTGAAGTGTTTGAATTATACTAGAATAATTTTATTTGAATGATGTATGACAGTTTAGCCATTATGGCAGTATGTATGGTCGGTTTATTCTGTGAGCCAGCAAATCAAATCCTACAAGTTTGTATTCTAACATGTATGTTGTTTTATATGTTTTTTAATAGATGTCAATGCAATGTGGGAAGATTAAATTGTTATCCTGAAGAAGGCGGGCAGTTATTTATCTGGGACCCGCCGAAACGCGTCGATGCTTTTTTTTTGGGAATACTCCACGGATACATGACGGATGCATTCTTGAGTATCTAGTTCAAAATGATTTCTACCTAGAGCTTTTTCTGCATCAAAAGTCATTTATTCATTGGTCGTAGTACCGTGTTTTTTCCCTGATTTGATTTACATTGTGTCTTGCTGTAGCTCTGTCCCACTGTTAGGATCATTGTGTTTCTATGCAATGTTTTTTAATCTGTATTCATATTGTATTATGAATTTTTAACTACATGGCTTTTGTTGTCCATAAGAATTTTTAAATAAATTGCTTGCTTATCCTTTTTAATACTACTTGCTTGTTTTTGATTTGCTTTTCTGGTTCACCCCGAGGATAGAATAAACCTGAAAGTGTGCTACAGATACCCTTTTGGGATCTGAGTGTGATCGGTAGAGTGGTGTAGTATATTGGTGTGTTATTTTGGTTTCCCAGGGGAATCATCTTCAGACAACCGTCTTTTGCTACCCTGCCCCTGTGGGATTTTTGGGTCCCTCTCTCCTTTTTTTATATGCCACTAAGCACATACAGAGCTGCCCGACACAATCTACCAGCGCGTTCAGGTACTTGATGAGAACATTCTTCGGGTACAGTCTGGTGCTTGGTGGTATTCACAAGGTTACGAGTATCTTTCAGAAGCCTCTGAATCAATTGTCTGTTGCCCTCAACACCTTTGAGATGGGAAGCCTACAGTATCCCTATAGTCTTTCTGCAACAAACTGGATACCATAATATATGAAAAGAGACATGAAATATGGACAGATGTGAAACGTTTCCCTGGGGAGATGGGTAGAGATAACTATCAGTAGCTACCTGTGTAAACTGGAAGAAGCAGCTTCTTTCTCTGGGCCCAAAAATTAGGGAGGCTATCCAAGCACCTTCTAACCTAGCCTGAAGTTTCCCAGCAAATCTGCCCATCTCACCACAGCCTGGCACAGTCTATCTACCTTAGAAAGACATAACGTCCTGGCCATTTGCTGCAATGTATCTCAAAGGTTTTTCAGGTTACGATTTGCTGCATTCTATCCTTAAGAAACCATCTGCAGTGTGAGCAACAGAGAGGCATTATATTCTAGAAATAAACAGATTACTACAACAAATCTAACACCATGGATTTCCATTTCAGAGGGAGATCAGGAAAGACATTTGGCTTTCTCTCGGCACTGAATTGGACAAACAAACATTGGGTATGGCCTGTGAGTTCAGGGTGGGTGTTGATGAGTGCTCGAGCAATGCTGGGTGTTGGTGCAATGTTTATGTATTATGCTACACTGCTGGGTGTAGCCGATGTGGGGCTGCCAATAGAGTTAAAGTGCTGGGGTGGTATTGCATTGCTTGCATGGAGTACGGGAGTTGGGTTGCGGATGATGTGGCGCTGTCATGTTCCTTGGGTATGATGTTGCAGTACCAGTTTCATATTACTATGCTGATTGTGGTGTCTCCTGTTAGTGTTGTTGGGGTTGATGATTTGTTTGTTGGGTGTGGTCTCATCATGGTGGACACAGAGGTAGGGAAGTACTGCAAGCCCAGTGCAAGTCCAGTGCCAGAGCGAATTTATGCATCTTTGTAAACAAGGTCAGCAACTCGTAACAAGGCAATCTTTAACAGCGGCAGAAGCACATTCAATGCAGCATTCGATCGTAGCAATGGAAGGCCTTACAAGGTTTGTTGAGCAACAACTGGTGAACTAACTCGGGGACAGAGCTAAAGAGACATAATCTGACCTAGGTATGGATGCAAAACACATGAAAGCTCGACTGGGTGCACCATGTTACTGCTAAAATATTAAACTCTGAGATGCAACTTAAACAACAGTGACAGTACAGATTTCATCATAGATTGCATATCTTATCTTAAATGAAAAAACATAAAAAATGAACTGAAAACGTTGCTGTCCGCGTCTTTAACGAGGCAGAATGTGCTAAGAACTGCGATGCTAATTTGTGCTGTTTCTTTGGGCTGTACTAGCACGGCATTAATGCATCTGTGGAAAGAATGGCAGTGTGAAAAGCAAATACTGCTGCATTCCTTTTCTACAGTACCATTCCACCATAGAAATGCGAGTCCTACTACACAATTAGTGTTTGGCTGACGATTATATATTTGAAGTTCATGTTTCCTCACCTTAGCAAAAATGTGTCTTCCAACAGCTTCTTGGGCCCAGGGCTGGTGATAAAATTCTGCTCGCCTCTCTTCCTCTGGGTTATTCATCACATCTGTCATAATCTAGGCAAAAACAAATCAAAGATTTAATTTCACTTGATGATTTCACGAATGCTGCTCAACCAAGGAGTCAACTTAAAATACGGGGGCATATTACCAACCAATAGAGATAATTTTTGTCTCTAACTTGTTTAGAGACAAAAATTATCGCCGCACATCGGCGATTTTTATCGCAGATAAACCTTGCTATTAGCAAGGTTTATCGCAAATGCGATAAAAAAACGGCCGCAATGCATGAATATCGCTGAAAAGTCAGCGATATTCATGCATTATCGAGCAAATGCTCTTAGCCATGTTATCCACCTCCCATTGGTTAACATGGCTAAGAACTGCCCCCTAACCACCTCACCAGGCACCTGATATGTCACACATACCATTTAGAGCATTTACTATGGCATAATTTGTGCAATTGAACCATGTTGTCACCGGAGGTAACTGTTTGAATTGGTTGATCTGTATAGGGTCACTCACATGCAATATCTGATTATTACACTCGTGATGGTCCACTGATAGTCTCCGTATCATCAGTGACCAAAAGTTGCACAAAGACAAATGACTATTAATTTATCAGTCCGTTGTCCCTTCTAACTAACATGTCTCACGCGGTTAATAATTACCCATGCCCGCAAATTAATGTTAATTTAATCCTCCAAATATTAATCAATATGGTGGTTTCCAGGTAACCGACCAGTAACAACACAGTCTGTTTTCTAGCTCTACACGGGTGCTGGTCACCACGTGACTCCATTCCTATGGCAACATAATGAATCCGGAACTGAGCCTCGCTATTGTGAACTCGAGCGGGACCCGACGCCAGATTCATTCGGCCTTCGGTAAGCTTGACGTGCGGCCATTTAGGGCTCACTCGTTTTTTAGTTTTTTAGTTTGGAGTTTTTTAGCGGTATAGGCAGCGTCCCTTACAATTATTTTCCTTTCTATTCCTGCCCAGATCAACCTGACTATATGTCCAGTATACGATTTCAGCTCCGATCATTTTCTGCGGAGTGAGTAGCCTGACGGGGTAAGTTCCTCACTGCCCTCCGCCTTAATGTAAAAACTATGACAACATTTGCACATTGTTTGTCCGTCCACCCAATTAGCAACATGTCGGACTCTGTGTATCTATTCCTCTCCAGAAACATCAATTGGGTGTACTTGACCGTTACAACCCCAGAACTGACGCCAGTAAGGTAATGATAGATCTTCTATTATATACCGGATCAGTAAATCCTTGCCAATCACACACCACCAGGTGGCGGATCACTGGCTTCTCTCGCTCTTTTTCTGAACTATACACCATTAATTACGGTGAATTGTAATTGGAACAATGTCATCCCATATTCACGGTGTCATTAAATGTCCAACAGATTGAATGCTATTTTCAATCGTGCATGTATTCCCTTTATATTTATATCGGTCATTGTGTTTTCCTCATTTAAATAAGGCAATTAATTCCCTCTATTTAGAAGTCTTAAAATAATACTATCATTTGTATATATTAACTAGGTGGTCTGCCCCCACTCTCTTGTCCTGAAGAAGACCCCGTTGCAAGGATATTACAATACCTGCCTATTCCAGAGGGTCGAAACGTCGACAACTGTCTGTTTTTAAACATCAACTCCACGTCCCAACTGTTCATATATTGTACTGTGTGGAGTATGACATATCTTGATTCAGAATTTAAACTTTCTGTTTTTGTCTTGTACATAGTATGTAACCATTGGAACCAGTTGGTTTGAAGTACAGATTATTCTGTCACCTGCAACCCTTCCTTATCACAGTATCCTCACAATATCACGCACTTCCTTCCCCCCCCCTCCCGGGGCATTGCTCCACCTTTCACTAAATATTTGACTATTGATGTTATTGAATACGCATCCCCATTGTGATTAAAACAATGTGGTTTGATTTAATGTCTACGTGATTATTGTCTCTATTAATTTTCATTCTGTGTTCTCACTCCCATTGGGACCGCTTCCTCATAATACTTAGTTAGCCCAGGTCCCAGTGACTCCTTTTGGGTAAAACCCCCCCAACTGTACACTAAGAACTGCTCAGGGCAGGTGTTAGCTTTTGGAGATATTCGCGCTTAGCGCGAATATCTCCAAAAGTTGGTAATAGGAGATAGCGATGTTAGCGACTGTTTCCAGTCGCTAACATCTTGGCACGCCCACTTTGCATGTCATTAGTGATAAATATCACTGACATGCAAAGCGGGGCCCAAGATGGTCGCTATCTCCTATTAGCTGTCGCTAACTGGTGTTAGCGACAGCTTGGTAATAGGGAGATAATTTTATCTCCGCTTTCTTGGCTTTTAAAGCCAAAAAAGCGGAGATAAACCCCCTTGATAATATGCCCCACAATTCCTTAAAATTCTCGGTTGTGCTCGTTGTGAATAAACGAAAATTACTTGTTGGGGCCAATATTACACCCAGGGGCATCATAATGCTGAGAGAAAAAGTAGCCAACCAGAGATAAGAAGAGGTGAAGAGGAAAGTTTTTTATTTTGTCATAGAGATAATGTTATGACTGATGACTTAAGGCGAACCTTCATTACTCCGAGTCACCGTCCTAATATAGTGAGCACTTTGTGTACCACCCACAGAATTCCTCATCAAGTAAAACACAAATGTGGCCTATCTAATATGGCTGCCACAGGAAGCGGTTGACACCAGACCAATATAGGTCGGGCTAAGGTAACCATTCTTATTGAAAATACCAAGCAAATAAAATCAAATAAAATTCTCCTCCCCACCTCTCCCTTTCTAAGGGCGGGAATAAAGAACTGTGACGAGGAAGACTATGACTCAGATGAATGGAATGATTACTGGTAAGTAGCTGTGTCATTACCTACAGCGCCCGTCTCCCTCATCCCAGTCCTAACATAGTGAGTGGATAACAAGCTATTTGTGAAGAAAACTGATACACAATCATTTAAGGCAACATAAATCCAGATTAATTTCCTACATTTATTCAAGAAAAATGCACAAAATACATCTTCCAAGGACTGCATGAAGCACAGCTGTTCAAAATTATAAGAAAAAAACTCACCCATTCTTAACTTATAATGTGAGATGAAGGTGTGATGGAAGGACCATATGGCAGCAGCAAGGATATCCTTCAAGGAAGCGCCTTTGAATGCTGCCCACAAGGGAGACATTATTCTAGTAGAACATCCCTGGACATAAGGAGGAAAAGAAACCCTAGAGTTCTGGTAGGCCACAGCTATAACTGTCCAAGCCCAGCGACAATCGAAGTGGTAGGACGATGGCCCTTGTTAGCCAGACCAAATGTGAAACAAGCATTTGCAATGCAATATGTCTCACAGTTGCAAGGGTTTAAGCTATTTGCATTGTTAACGACAATGCCTTTTATTTATGTTACAAAAAACAATACATAAATAAAAGGCATTGCCATTTACAATGCTAATAGCTCAAACTCTCGCAAATGTGAGACCTAGTGCATTGCAAATGCTTGTTACTAATTAGGATGATTAGTCATAGTCTAAGCAGCATATCACAGTGTTGTGCTTGTTTTTCAAGAGGGGCTCCCCAAACGTGCTGTGGGGAACTTAGGGCTGCGTTTCATCATGAGGAAATGTGGGGTGGTCTTGCTTAGATATGTTCCCAATTGGAGCGGTTAGGTGACGTACTTGCTTGGTGGGAACAGTGTGGGCGTGTCGGCTGGTGTAGGTGGGAAGTGCTGGATGGCATGCATGTCTGTAGTGGGTTCTCGGCGCTTTTGTAAAGAAAGGGGCACCTGAATCTTGGTTAAATTGCCACGACAGGGAAATATAATTTTTGGTAAGGATCACTTTGGCAAGGTGAATCAAGTCACAGGCACATCTATATCAATCAATTACTTAAAGTGACCGTATACATGCCTAAAACACATATCAACCTTGTACCAAATACATTTCTTTTACTTTCTTTTTTTAGTTTTTACTAAATTCGATAACATTAATCACTTGTTTTTTAAAAACATTCCCTAAAGAAAGATATCTGTTGAGATAAATTTTTTGTGTATAAAACAGGTTATCTTAATGCGCAATCATTTGATACTAATAATTACTCTCACATTTCATAATAATCTTGTCATTACAATATCTTTAACATATTCATGTTATCCTACAACAACTCCATTATTTTCAATATATATTAAACTTTTTCTTAAATTGATGAGACTGGCGGTTTGTGTTCTGGCTACGCGCTTTTCGGCGTGCGCCTTCGTCAGGACTCGTCACAGTTTCTTGAAAGGAGAGATTGACAATAATATGGTCTAATAATAATATGCCTGCTTGATAGATCTGATTAAATATAATAACACATTAGGTGAAAGAGTGATGATACACAAGAGGCCAGGTGCATCCCGTTGACTCCGCACCATTTAATTAAAAGGTCGTGCTCAAAAGACACCCATGTGCTCAGATTATTAAAACATAGCAAGCATAGATAGGAGACTGAATTTAAAGTATACAGGCTCCAGAAACCTTCACCAGATTAGGTCACTATTGTGCTTAAAACCTTATTATTTACTCTATTTATACCAGTTGGCGTTGGTTCTGAGTAGACCAGCCCTACTTCTCCTGAGTTTTAAAATATTTTTTCTTTTTTTCTTTAACAGTCACTTTGTTTCGGCTAGAGACATAAAGAGAAAATGCAGGAATGATACAAGTTAGTCTATGGTTTTAGGTTTAGCTGGTATGGGATTTTGCTGTTCAGTAAAAGGCAATACCTTTTCGAGAGTCTATTATCCTTTTCCAATTGGGTACTTTAAAAGAAGTTCTATTCACTTACGACAACTCCTTAGTTGATTCTTCGTTATTTTTGTACCCTCTGATTAAAGATATAAAGTTACATAGGTTACCTGACATTAGTAGCGTAAATCAGGTATAGTATCAGCTACAGAATATACAAGGTTTCTCGATAATAATAACATTGTGCATTCTAATATTACCTTTATGTTAGGTAATCCTATTTTTCCCTTCTTTGTTTGGGAGATTTGACCATTCAACAGCAGAGACAATTTCTTAGATCTAAAAGATTGAAAACAATGTATTTTGTTTTTAGCTCCTTTACATTGCTATCATAGCACATATATTTATTTTTCCCTTTCCCCTTTTCTTACCGGGAGTGGGTCCTCGACGCACCACCTGTTTCTGTGTTTGCATTCTTTGCACAATGCCTCTGTTGTGAAACCTTCTCCACCCCTGTTAAATGCGAGGTCTGTTCTACCGGTGGTGTGTTTATTTACCCAGCCTGTGGCGCGTGTAGCAACTCATGGCCGTCCGTGCCGATGGAAAAGAGGTGTGTTTACCTCTCTTCTACAGGGGGCTGCTCTGAGGTGAGGAGGGGGAGCCTGCTACACAGTGTGCAGCATGGGGAGACGTGAGTGGAGCGCACCTGCACTCCCCGGGGCAGCGACGTCAGCAGGTGGGCTTTCCTCCGTGCCCGCACCGCTCTCGGTTTGCTCCGGGCTGCGGGGGCTAGAGACACGGATGTGCACGGAAGGTGCATGCGGAACACGGAAATGGGCGGCAGAAAAGTCTAACCCACAAGTTGGAACTCGTTCCTACAGCTACGAAAATCAACATTAGTTTTTTTTAATTAATAATGTTTGGGAAACAGCTGTGCCAATGAACAACGTCTCTTAGGGCTTCTCTGATGGAAACTGCAGATTACAATGGCTTAGTGGGAAGACAGCCTCGCAGAGTAGGCGGGCCTAAGAGAGACAGAGCGGTCACCAACCCCATTTCCAAAGAAGCCGACAGAAAACCAACGGCAATAGATTTCGAAAGCTTGCAGCGCATGCGCTGTGTCGCAGGCGAGACCTAAAAAAGGAAATCCACCTTCCTAAAGGAAGAAGTTCTTTCCAGACAGATGAAGACGGATCTTAGCAGATCCAGGAACTGCCAAATGACTTCCTGCTCTTAAGGAGATGGGAAGAAAGCAGGACGAACCAGATCCCAGGGTAGATACAAAGCTGAAGGACGTTTAATTACAAAAGTAGGTTCTGTTCTTAGTACTACCTTGCCATGAAAACCCCCCAAGTGGGATTATGATAAAGCAAGGCTCCAATCTGCAACCAGAAATAACGACTAAAAGAAACAAGACAGCATCAAATATTTCAAATAAATAGATGGTGGAGGCTCAAAAGAGGGTCACTGAAACACATTTAAAACTAGAGGTAAGTCCTAAGAAGAGACCGCGGTGTAGAAAATCAGCCTCTTCAAATGGAGCTTCTGAACCGCTTTCAATTACAACAGTGTATAAACATTCCAATGGCGATTGCATCAGCACCAGGGATTGAAAGGTATGATATTTCTAGGTCAGGAGAAGAAATTCTTGCCGGGACAAATGCAGATGGCCATAGAATTAATTCACTCACTGGGCTTTATTGTAAATGTAGAGAAGTAAGATCCTCAGCCCTCAAAAACAATATAATTTTTGGGATAGGTAATAGATTCAGACAGAGAAGTCTGTTTCCTCAAAGGGGCAAAACTGAAGGTAATCTAGAATGAGTTTGAATTAAGTTGGCTCAACAGCAGGTTTGTCTCCAGTAGTTGGGCCTACTACAAGGCTCCCCAACAGTTAAGGAAACTTGTAAATGAGTTTAGAATATTCAGAGATGGTTACCTTAGATGCAGAAACAAGGGAAGCAATAAACTGTTGGTTGTACCATGTAGCTGCAAGGAACGGAAAGCCATTTTACCAACATCCCAAGATCTACCATAAGAATCAGATGTAAGCCTCTGAGGTTGGGGGACCAATTGTCCAATTGTGGCACCTTCTTAACTGCAAGAAGATGGTCCAGGGGTGAGCAGTCAATGTACATAAACTGTTTAGAGCTTCTGGTAGACTCCTTAGAGAAAGTGAAAAACAAATTCACACCTCCTATGCATTGAGAATCTGACAGAGGTCATATATATATATATTTATCTATCGTGAAAAAGCGGGTGCTTCCTGCGAAACGCGTCTAGCGAAACCTTCCTAATAAACACGCTTTTTGCAACTGCCCCGGATAATCTTTTCTTAAGGAGGAGTGAAAGGTTGGATATAGATCACACACAAAGGTTACCCCACTGGAAGAAGCCACAGGTAGATGCACTTATTCCATTTATTTCAGAGCAACTGCATTCAGTGAGAAACGGAGTGAATCATCACGAAAGTTCAAATTGCCAGACCGGTTTCAGGATTCCATTCCCTTCATCAATGGCATGCTGTGAATGATGAAATTGTTTTCACGTGCACTGATGTATTTTAAAGAGCCTGCCCCGGTGGGCGTGGCTGCGCACACAGCCCTCTGATCCCGGAAGTGCTACGTGATTTATTACTCGAGTAAGTTATTCACCAACACAGAAAATTAACAAGTCTTTAAGAGCCCATGTGGGTTTGATGTTTGCTCACATTTAAACACCGATGTCTCATTCAGTCACTTTGTGGAAAATACCTCCAAATAACGATAGCATCCTCATGGCGCCATCAGTGTCTGCTGCAGCAGCGGGCCTCTCCCGCGGCCTGGGTCAGCCGCTCTATATAAACACACAAAGGTTACCCCACTGGAAGAAGCCACAGGTAGATGCACATATTCCATTTATTTCAGAGCAACTGCATTCAGTGAGAAACGGAGTGAATCATCACGAAAGTTCAAATTGCCAGACCGGTTTCAGGATTCCATTCCCTTCATCAATGGCATGCTGTGAATGATGAAATTGTTTTCACGTGCACTGATGTATTTTAAAGAGCCTGCCCCGGTGGGCGTGGCTGCGCACACAGCCCTCTGGTTCCTGTAGTGCTACGTGATTTATTACTCGAGTGAGTTATTCACCAACACAGAAAATTAACAAGTCTTTAAAAGCCCATGTGGGTTTGATGTTTGCTCACATTTAAACACCGATGTCTCATTCAGTCACTTTGTGGAAAATACCTCCCAATAACGATAGCATCCTCATGGCGCCATCAGGGTCTACAGGAACCAGAGGGCTGTGTGCGCAGCCACGCCAACCGGGGCAGGCTCTTTAAAATACATCAGTGCACATGAAAACAATTTCATCATTCACAGCATGCCATTGATGAAGGGAATGGAATCCTGAAACCGGTCTGGCAATTTGAACTTTCGTGATGATTCACTCCGTTTCTCACTGAATGCAGTTGCTCTGAAATAAATGGAATATGTGCATCTACCTGTGGCTTCTTCCAGTGGGGTAACCTTTGTGTGTTTATATATATATATATATATATATATATATATATATATATATATATATTACCTACTGGCGGTCGCCAGTAGGTATATATAGTTAGGATTTTTTCTCTATGGGATTTTTGAAAATTCTATGTCTAATAACTTTGGCGTTTGTGGACGGAATTGGCTGAAATTTTCAGGAAAATGGCACATTTTGTTTCTGAGCAGCCCTTGCAAATTTGGGGGGGTTTCGTCAAGGGGGGGCCGAGAAAAAAGGGGGGTCCCAAAACGTGTTTTTAACATTGAGTTTCCCATAGGGCGGTTGGCCTCACTTTTAGCCCGAACGGCTGAATGGATTTGCACGAAACTTGGCAAAATTGTAGGGACTGGTAGCCCGATGTGCCTTTGCTAGGTCTCAATATATGTGCTTCAGTGGATTTTGAGAAATTAACGTTCAAAAAAAGATATATATCTGTAACAGCGGACCGGGCAGCGCTCCGGTTCGCGGACTTTTCGCGGTACGGAGCTTTGTGAAGCGAAGCTGATTGGTTCTCCGGCGTCTGTGAACATTCCAAACAGTCCGTAGCGGCCGCCATCTTGTCTCTCGGTAGGATCGAGAGACAAGAGGAGGCCAAAGCGAAGGGGCAAATGACCATAAGGGGGCATAGTAGATCCTCGCTGACCCCCTAGGTTTGATGTGGAGGTTTTAAAAGGGCCCCGCGGGGCAAAAAAAATAATAATAATAATAATCGAACGGCTGAATGGATTTGCACGAAACTTGGCAAAATATTAGGGACTGGTAGCCCGATGTGCCTTTGCTAGGTCTCAATATATGTGCTCCAGTGGATTTTGAGAAATTAATGTTCAGAAAAAGATATATATCTGTAACAGCGCTCTGCTTCGCGTACTTTTCGCGTTACGGAGCTTTGGGAAGCTGATTGGTTCTCCGGCGTCTGTAAACATTCCAAACAGTCCGTAGCGGCCGCCATCTTGTCTCTCAGTAGGATCGAGAGACAAGAGGAGGCCAAAGCGAAGGGGCAAATGACCATAAGGGGGCATAGTAGATCCTTCCTGACCTCTTAGGTTTGATGTACCATTTTGCCAAGTTTGGTGTAATTCCGTTCAGCCATTCAGGCTGTAGACGTGTGTAAATGTCCTATGGAAAATTGCATGGGGAAAACACATTTGAAAGTGTTGAAATTTAGAACCAATTAAAATGTTACTTTGGTTTTGTATTTGTGTGTGATGAAAGTTAATTGGTTATGTATATATCTCAAATGAGAGGAAACCACAGCCATTTTGTGATACTACTGTCTGAGGTACATTTGTGAGGAATTTTAGGTGGTGAATTTCTGGTGTTTGATTTACACAGTACTAACACTTCTCCTACTTTTAAAAAGGTGAGTTGTTAATTTGTAAGGGGAACTATGTTGTACACTTGAAGATAATTTGAAAAAAAATTTCTGTTATTTATTTGCAGTCCTTCTGTTATACTAAATACTTGATAAAGTTAGTTTTATATTATGTATTACTAAAAACGATAAATGAAAGTGATTATTTTTTTCTGCAATTTACAGCAAGCAATTTCAAAATAAAATGGCTCACAATGAAGAGACCGTGGCAATTTCTTTTGAATTGTCCACTACATTGATTGAAATTGAGAGCACCAATAATGAAATATTGTCACAAGGAGGAGATGACTTGAATGATTCCACTACATTGATTGAAATTGACAGCACCAATAATGAAATATTGTCACAAGGAGGAGATGACTTGAATGATTTTTTTGATCAATCTGTTGATGGCGAATTTATCGAATGTTTGGAGACCATAGAGTTACAAGAATCATCATTGCAGACTTTTAATGAGGAGATTCCAGATGAGATGATTGAAGAGGAAATTTCTGATGAGGACATGTTAGTAGTTCTTTCAAATTTAGAAAATTCAGAAGAATAAATTTATATTTAGAAATCAAAAATTGTTTGAGACATTATTCATTTTTATTTTTAATTTATGAGTTTGTAGCGAAGTGATTGTAGTATAAAATGAGACTTATAGTATAGAGTGCAACATTTTTATGTTACATGGTAAGTTTACTCATATTTACTTCCCTTCTCCCACTATATTATCTCCAATGTGTATTTGACATCTCTTCTTCATCTCCGGCCTCCTTTCTCTCACTGTGTGTCTCTGATGCATCTTATCGCTGCTATTTTGTGTAATTACAGAAGAGAGTAAAATAAAATAGTTCGGAACGTGAAAAGGGGGCAAAGTAGAGTACCCCTCACCCCCTAGGCCTTCTCAGGCGGTCCCAAAAGGATCAGTTTCTGCTTTCCTGAGAGATTATGGTATGAGTTCCATATACCACAATAATTTGCATTACAACATGCAAGATATATATCTCCTATTACCAACTTTTGGAGATATTCGCGCTAAGCGCGAATATCTCCAAAAACTAACACCTGCCCTGAGCAGTTCTTAGCCATGTTATCCAATGGGAGGTGGATAACATGGCTAAGAGCATTAGCTCGGTAATGCATGAATATCGCTGAGTTTTCAGCGATATTAATGCATTGCGGTCGTTTTTTATCGCATTTGCGATAAACCTTGATAATAGCAAGGTTTATCTTCGATAATTTCTGACGATGCTTAGCGGTAAAAAATTCGTTGCTAAGCATCGTTAGCGATAAATATCGCTTAACTTTGGTAATATGCACTAACGTCTGTTAACGTTCGATTCGAAGGAAATGAGGAAGTGTTGAAAAACATTGTTTGCGCCATCTTGCCTTTTTTGAAATGCCACACTTTTGTCGTGCACGGCAGCCATTTTAGATGCCTTGACCAGACCCACTCTCTGCACGCTGTCGATTCGTAGCATGGCTCCCCACCCTCGCAAGCATCTTCCCCAGGCACTGGTCACCCCCGCTCTCTGTGTTATGCATGGGCAATAAACCTCTCCCCATCTGCGCTGCTCTTCCCTGAGAATCACACTCTGTGCCCGCCCGACACCTCCCTTTCGCCCTATTCACTACCGCACCCTCTGACACTCCTCTTCCTCTGTGTCCGATTGTCCAGGCTATCAGCTAGCCCTGCAGATGTAGTTTATGGCCCCAGCTGTAAAGAATCACCCCTCTTCAAAGGAGTTATAGTAGATCAAGGCCTACACCCGATGAGATCCGTCACACCACACGTGTTCCTACTATCTGAAAACCATCCTGTATTGTGATTGGTGAGGGGACCGAGCCTGAAGCGGAAGATTCCAGGGATGACTCTTTGTACATCAAAGTTTTTACATTTATGTGTCACATTAAAAATATATAGCACTCCAACAAAGTAGTAAGATTATAAAACTTTAATAACTTATAAATATATACAACAAAACAAAAACAGTAAAAACATTTAAACAACGAAGAGACCGTGGCAATTTCTTTTGAATTATCCAATACATTTATTGAAATTGACAGCACCAATCATGAAATATTCTCACAAGGAGGAGATGACTTGAATGATTTTTTTGATCAATCTCTTGATGGCGAATTTATCGAATGTTTGGAGACCATAGAGTTACAAGAATCATCATTGCAGACTTTTCATGAGGAAATTCCTGATGAGGACATGTTACTAGTTCTTTCAAATTATGAAAATTCAGAAGATGTTGCCTGGGGGTGGGTCGTCAGTAGCAGTCTGTTCCAAGGCAGCAGAACGCGCTGAAATCTAGATGGCACGAAGGTGATGTCTAGTAAGTTGCCGCCCAGCAAATAACGGCGTGGGGCGCCGCGGGGGTGAGTGAGTCCAGTAGGCACCACAGCTATTCTTACCGGCATTGCAGAATTACTGCTGGGGACAATGCCTGTGCTGTAGCAGGGTCACAGCAGAAACAAAAAGGATTCTGTTGAAGATGTTGTTGGTTTTCAATTTGAAAACAGTTCTGGTGTCAACTGCTATGCTAATGTAGTGGTTAATGTTTTGTTTTCTCTAGAAAATGTAAAAGAGGGGGAGGGAGTCCAAAGTTCTGGTAAAAGGGCAAAGGAAAGGATCGGTGGTTTGAACTATCAGTCAAAAAGGGGAGGGGGTGCAACAATTTTTCCTACCGGGTCACAGTGTGCTTTCACCGGAACTGAGGTTTGCAGGATTCTAGTAATTCAAAGTGAGGCTGGCGCCAGCATGGGAGCGCCGACATCCCGCGGATACAGTTTCGTCACTCCACGGGCGATCATGGCAGTCATTCCCCATCGGGGGTGTCTGCGGGGGTCGGAGACTCCCGCGGCTCCTCTAGAATCTTCAAGGTCGTGGAGGAGTACGGTGGTGGAGTCAACCAGTGACCGGGCCATTTCTTTATGCTGGGCCCGCTCTTGCCAGGTCGATCGCCATTTTGAGAGTTCGGTAGCTACTGGCGATCCAGGGTCAAATGAGCGGACGGGCTCCACCCTGCCGGGCGAGACGTTGCAGCATCGCCACAGTGGAAGAACCCTTTTCCGGGCGCCTGGAGCGCTGAGGGTGCAGGTGGGAAGCCTCCACTGGGGAGGCGGGAGAGGCCAGTTCGCATCGTCTCTCCCTCCCAGTGCACCCCACGGCGTCTCGCTTGAGATTTGTTATGGCCGGACCAGGCGATGAGGACGAGGGGGGGGGGGGTCGGAGGCATGTGCAAGACATCCCCCCCCAGTGTTGTCAAAGCCATTATTCAAGAAAGAAGAAGTGTCCCGTCCGTCTTCGGGCCGGGCTTCCGGTGGATGTCGGCCGGACGCCCCTTGCTCTGGCCCCATGAACGGGTTCCTTGGTTTACCGGCTGCAGCCGGATCCCATCGGCCCCGGCCGTTGGTGGCCGGACCGGTAGAGAATGTGGCGGGACTACCTGAAACTGTCAAGGGCCACCGCGGCCGGACTGGGAGAGAGAGGGGAGGGTCGAGGACACGGACATTCCCCCCCCTGCAACTCTCCAGCGTTGTCAATCCCCCTGGCCGGGTCCCGCTGGCCTCGGCCTCGGCCTCTCCTCCGGCTACACCCTACGTGATGATCTCCGAGGCGTGGCAGCAGGACCCGCCTTATATGTGTTGCTTCCGGCTGGGCGTAGCCGAAAACCTGTTGCCCTTTGGAAGTTTCTAGAATGGGGCGGATGTCTGCTGACTTCTATCTTTCCCAGTTTGCCGTTATTTGGCCGTGGCAGGCGGTGGGACAGACACGTTTTGGGGCAGTGAGGGGCGATGTTTTCAGGTTTCTTATTACGGGCTTACTTCTAACGTTTCTTGTTTCTAGGACAATAATAGGTTTTATCATTACGTATTGTTATCGTTTCTTTGTTTGTTATTTATTAAAAAGTTCATCAGTGGCCTACTGATTTTCGTTTTCCTATTCTTTTCTTTCCAGGTTGTTTCATGCTAAAGTTTCTGTTAACAGGATACAGTGATCACTTCGTTATTATTGCATATGTCCTTTTCACTAGGGGTGCTCTCTTGTTGGGCCAGATGACCTATCTCTAGTAAATGGTCCGGGTGAAACAGGTGCATCAATCAGTGGGGAGTAGATAGGCATGACAGATTACAACGGGGGAGAAAGGTCCGCATTACCTACCCTTTCACTACTTGCAAAGATTTTCCTACGTTTATTTGCAAACAGGGAATACCTCCAAAAAGAACTAATTCCCAAACAGTCAATGTTCGGACAATCAATCAATCAATGAGGAATGAAATAGGTACGACGTGTTAAAGGCTTGCGTTACCTACCCTTCACTATCTGCAAAGGGAGAGAGAATATTCCTATTCTTCCTCGTTTGCAGGCAGAGAAGATCCTTAAAAGAACCAACTTCGAACAATTCAATGCTCGATTCAAACAATCAACAAGGGGTACTGTGAACACAAATGAACGCCGCTTATGTACATACACATTGCTATTTTCAACAGGTTGTTCCTAATGTTTCTATTTTAGCGAGGTCAAAAAGAGATCCCATTAGTGGCCTACTGATTTTGCTCGATTCCTTTTGTTTTTTTACACGATTTTTCGCTATCTGCAAAGACTAAACAGAGTATTGCGACTCTGTGCTTGTTTGTAAATAGAGAATGAACCAAAGAGAACAATCAATCAAATGGAGAGAGAAGCAGGCACGACGGATTACAAGGGGGGCAAAGGCCTGCGTTAACTACCCTTCACTATCTGCAAAGAGAGAGTACTCCTAATAGAAATGAGGGGTGGGGGGCAGCATTCAAAGCAGATCAGTGTGCATAAACACGAAAATGTTTTTACTTACCACGTACTTGACATTCGACAGCTTATGATATTTGCTATTAAAAAACCATTGAAATTCACTGAAAAAACCATAGGTTATAGACCATATATAGTTAGGAATTAGCATTTACAAAACCTTGAAAATTCACTGAAAAAACCATATGTTATAGACCATATATAGTTAGGAATTAGCATTTACAAAACCTTGAAAATTCACTGAAAAAAACCATAGGTTAGAGACCATATATAGTTAGCTGGACATTTTATTGACATAAAACCAATGAAATTCCATATATAGTTAGTTGCACTAACTATATATCGCGCACCCGCAATCCACTGCTGATGATGTCACATATTACATCATTCATGACATGGTCAGTGACATCACTGATGACATCACTGATGACATCTCAAATGACATCACTGATGACATCACTGATAACAACATCCAGTGATTTTTTGTTTCTGTAAAGTTTGTCTATGTCTGCGGAGCGGCAACATTGGTAGAAGTAAGACTTAGGGACTATGCGGACAAAAGCGCCGCTGTGAATTCCTACCTATTGCCAGCTCATGAGGCACGACGCAGTTGCCACAACAAGACCACATTTGGGTCATTATTTTTTACAATTTTTGCTTCCCAGGGGGCCAGCTCATGCCCTGAAGCAAAAACTAACAGTGATTTTTACTGTTGGTTTGTAGGAAGACAGGCTGACAATACTTAGCAACTGAGCTTATTTTCGTAGGGACCATTAGAAGGTCCTGATGAGTAGGCAGTAGGGGACTGCCTACGAAACATGTAGACCAGGTTGCAGCGATCGGCTCAACCCCAAAACCCCCTTCTTAACGTCCCCAGCTAGAGAAGCTAATAAATCGTTTTTTTCTACTAGCCAGAGGATTTTTAACTTTTTGTACTCACACACTTTGTTAGGTCCCTACACTTTCACTGACACTTGCACTATCACATAGTCCTGTCACCTCATAAGTGCTCCCGCGCAGTCGGTCAGGTCGTAGCACGCCCCGCCCCGTAGAGGGACGGGAAGACCCCAATGATGAAGCATGACACTATTGGATTTTTTTAGTGTGTGAGGGGTATTTTAAAAAGCACATAGCGCTCTCATCTTTACCACCCTAAGAGAGAGTACTTTCACTACAGTCTCATCACTGAAAAACCAATTAAATATATGTTCACACATTGATAGAATCTCTTTGTTTATGTACATCGTTTTGGAGGGTGATTCTATCAACTCCTCTGCACTTCCCTCATTGTTTTAGGATAATGACAGTCCCTCTTTTAAATTGTTATCCACCAAGTTGCTTATGCTCTTGTGCTTGGTATCATTTAGAAGGGCATTAGATGTTAGACCTCTAGATATTTCTACAATGCATTTTATTTTCCTCAGCATTCCCCTTACATCCCTGCTGTCTGTGGTGAGGTGCCTTAAGCAGTATGTGAAGGTGAGAGAGAACTTCCATCCCCAGTTATTAATTTCATTAGGCAAACCATTCAGTCCAGTTACTGCTAGATGGGTTAACGGGGTAATGGCATTAGAGGGTTTGTGACTCGCTTGGCCTGTGAAGCAATGGCATTGAAGACCTATTGGGCAGGAGCAAGATTAGAAGACACGCATACATCAATGGATTACTCTATGGTGTCAAAGTCTTTTTACTATAAGTTGATCCAGCATGTGGCAATGACAATTGTGAATATGGTTTAAACATGCATAATATGTGTCTTCTGTCTTTTCTCCTAGTCAGCTGGTGAAGGAGAGTCCTGATTTTATTAAAGACAATCTTCATTTTACACATGTGAAATAATGAACTTTGTTAGATCATGAAAGCTAGGTCTGATAGGGGGAAGATACATGGAAATCAATGTATTTTTCTGTATGTTTTTCCTCCCACTCTCTGCAGCAAGACTGTGGCCGAGTCTCAAAACAAAATAAGCAAGATGTGAATCTTTTTATTTCTCAAATTTGAGAAGGTCGCAAAAGGGTGGGCGACAGGTGTGGCACACGCACGTAGCCACTAGCACCCCAGCTCTCCCCGTACCACATGCCACTTCCTCATCCATGGCGGCGCTGAGACATTGAGACGCCACGAATGAGCAGCGATTTATCGAGGCGGCAGGCAGCAATAGCGAACGGGTCAATAAGGAGAGCACAATTACAGAGCCTCTCGCGATCTGTAGTCCGTGGCTGGAGGTTGCCCAAGTGGCAGCATCAGCGATACCCACACTAAAATCGGGCGGCTCATCTGGACTGGGCTGTATGTGAGATCTGCATGAGAGATCTGCCCCGCATTGATAAAAGAAGATAAATTCCCGAGGCTTGGACAGCAGATCTGAAGAGAGGCAAGTAAGCTGGAATCGCGGGGGCGTACTGTTGGGAAAAGAAACTATGTGGATACGCCTGGCCCATACGCTCACTTTGACCTGAGCCCTGCTCTCAGCTATTATCCACACTGCAGTAAGGACAGCGGTGATACAACATGAAGCGCTGATACAGCGGTGTGGTAGATAATGCTGCACTGTCACTGGTAGGACTGCTGGCAAGTGGGGGGTGCAGGCAAGGGGACTCTTGTTGAATGGATGGAAGAATTTAAGAATCCCTGTTTGATTCTGTGCTGCTGTAAGGCTACTATTTTTATAAATCTAAAATCAGTGATCCTCAGCAGTCCTGCTCGGGCTTGTTAGCTTGTCTCTTCTTATGTCAAAGGGGGGAGACTGTAGAATGCGCACAAAGCAACCTAGAGCAGCAAAGGAGGATAAAACGAAATGCCAGTCCAATTTACCCCCTCACCAGCTCCTAGAGTGACACTAAGGGGCCAGAGAAACGCGCAACTGAGAATGGAACTAAAGGCTAATGCGCTAGCCAAGATAGCCAAGATAAAAAAGCAAGCTGAGCTTGATGATTCCTCAGGCGCTGAGAGAACGTCAAATGTAGAAAATAATGAAGAGGTTATCGATCATTCACCTGATTCATGGCTGGACAAAATGTGCAGCATGGAACGTGAGGACAAGAGAATGGCGACGCAATGCGCAAACGTCAGTCCTATTCCCCCCAAGCAATATCCCCTCTTCCAGAGTATCAGAAGCAGCCCTAGCACCAGTAAATGAAGTCACATCTATAAGAGAACAGGACACATCTCTCCTTCCAGCATACTTGCAAGAAAACAATGGCGACCATCAAAGCGCTACCCCCCCCCCCGCCAATGGTTCATCAACCTCTCAGGACACTCAACTGACAGCCAGGACCACATGGGTGACCACTAGTGAAAATGAAGAAAGAGAGGGAACAACTAGGAGGAACTGTGGAAGGAGAAGAGGGCAGAGAAATATTAATTAAAAAAATGCTGCTTACCATACTGAACGAAATTAGAGACCTAAAAGCCTCCCAGGTTTAGAGAATGCTTCACTACACGAAAGGCTGTCTTAACTGGAAGAGAATATATCTGACGCACCAAAAAGAATGAGTGAGGCAGAGAACCGCATCATTGATTTGGAGGATAAGTTATCTGCCGTACAGCAAGATGTTTTAGTACTGGGTAAAAGCAAGAGCCAGATGGAGTCGAAGCTCCAGGACTTAGAGAACTACAATAGGCGCTCCAATCTCCGTCTAGTGGGAATTCCGGAAGGAAGCAAAGACGTGCAGGTGGCTAAATAGGCTGGCTCGCTGCTGAAGAAAGTAATGCTGGAGTTAGAAGGGGACATCCTGATCACCAGAACCTATAGAGTCATTGCACACAGACAATCAAATGCAAAATTCCTACAGACTATTTTACTCACCT
Source organism: Lissotriton helveticus (assembly GCF_964261635.1). NCBI lineage: Eukaryota > Metazoa > Chordata > Amphibia > Caudata > Salamandridae > Lissotriton > Lissotriton helveticus. The sequence continues at coordinate 1,740,770,829 of NC_136065.1, forward strand.
TTGCAGATTTTTCTGTTAAGGAAAGAATACAAAGTACTGCTATTACGAAGAGATTCTTCTCCACTGTAGAAATTCTGCAGTTCAAGATATTTTGAGATATGTCCGCAGCATCAGCACGGCAACTGAAAGAATTTGTCAAGAGGATTGACTTGTTTAAGGAGGGGGGGGCCCAGGCCTCGATAGTGCAACCATCAAAGCTCAAAGTATTAGCCAAAGGGAAATTCCATGTATTTATAGACACTCAGGAAGCCCAACTGATGTTATCATAATTGGCTGGAGGGGATAAGTGAGGCTTAGCCTCAAGGGGGCATAATCCACTCAGTTAGTCTCACACTGAAAAGTTTGGATATATTTTTAGGGCGGGAGGAAGAGTGCTTAATAGCACTAGGCCATAAGGGGGAGCGCTGGAGGGTGCAAATGATGCAATATAAAGGCATCCAGCGACAAGTGGGGCGAAGAATAAATAGTGTGTAATTCAGTTTCCCTGGGGAGAGGGGTAGCAGAAGGTTAGGTGGTGGGGGTGAGGCAAAATAAAAAAAAAGAGTTCAGTTATAAGTGCCTAAATATTCTACGCAATGAAACTAATTAGGACACATAGGTCAAATTCTGAGTTGGCATACGGAACAGAGAATAGAAAACTCAGGGAGGGGTGAAAATAAGGCATATGTCACTTTACTTCAAACAGAGCACTCGATACACCATAATATGGTTAAATGCTTCTGTCACTTTATGAATACTTGAAGCACTTTAGACCTATGTGGGTCATATCTTAGCTGCTATTGTATTTGATTGGATGGAATATATTCAAAATATGAAGCCACGCACGCCCACAAGCAGCACATTCTCTGAAGTCGGGGTGGGGGGGGGGGGACTATTTGTTTACGTCATTTGTTTACAGCAGCACAAGTCACTTTAGTTCAGTTACTAGTAAGTAATAGGTAAAGGAGAACTCACAGTAATCATTATTAATGCCAATGGAGTTAACAATAATCGTAAAGCCAATGCGATAGATAGGTGGCTCAGAAGCAACAACCTGGACGTTATACTCCTGCAGGAAACTCATTTCAAGAATATAAATAGTTTGAGTAGGATTCTGCAACAGTAGGCTGGTTTCTATTGCTTCTCTAAAGCTGGGTGTACACAGAAGGTTGTGGGAATTTACGTAGGTAAACATGTAACATACCAAGCAAAAGCCATGCAGATGGAAGATGGGCTTTTGTAAATGGGAGATTGAATCAATAAAACTTTATTCTAGCAACTAACTATGTACCAGTTCTAGACAATCCATTTGCTTCAGCTCAAACAGGTCTTAACCTTAATACCCGGCTTTATTATATTGGGTGGTGATTTCAATTTCCTTCAGGATCCATTAGTTGATTCTTCTACTAAAACTCGAAAACAAAATAAGCAACAGGTGGCCATTGCTGTAGCTAGTTGCAAAAAGGACCTAGACGTAGTAGATCCATGACGATCTCTGCACCCTAGGAAACAAGCTTTTTCATGTTCCGATGCAAAATACAATACTGCCTTTAGAGTAGGCTTTTTCTTGATCACTCACGAATATATTCAAAATGCCTTTTCAGACCACGCATTAATTAAAACGGAAGCAGCCGCGTTAGGGCTTGAAAGAGCACCCAGGAGATGGTATTTTAACAAAATTAATTTAGAGAGAGAGGAATGGTGCACAGAGGTAGAAAACGAAATCAACAACTTTTTCCTGAACACAAATACTACCACGGTAAGCAATGTGTGGGACGCCTTTAAGCATACGTTACGGGGGATTATTATTCTAAAGAAATTCCCCAACAGAGGGCAAAACGATTTGTGCTTGAGTCTAGGCTTGAGCAAGCAAATAGAAAGCACTCGAAAGACAGGAATCTAGCCACAAAACAGGAGTTGTTACAGGCAAAGCAAGAAATGCAGGAATATTACTACCTACAAGGTGACACGGCACCGGCCTACCTCCATAAGATATATAACAAGAGCAAATACATGGGGAGGTTACTTGCGTGGCAGGCAAAGGAGAGACAGGTTCAAAATAGAATTCAATTGCTGATAGATGAGGACTCTAAAGTACAGACAATCAGTCCCCTGGAGATCGGGAAGGCCTTTTTAAGACACTATGAGAAAATATATCAGACTAATCTGCAAATAACGGATGATTGCATTATAAGGGTTTCTAGACAAACTACAGATTCCATCTATAAGTAAAGAGCAAAGCGAAATGGTGATGGCGGAGTTCTCTATTGAAGAAATAGACAGAGTTGTGAGTTCAATGCCTCATTGTAAAGCAGCTGGGGAGAATGGATTACCAGTAGAATTGTATAAGAGGTTTGCTCCAATTTTAAATGCACAACTGGTAAATCTTGCTAATCATATATTAAGAGGTGGAGAACCTCCAGCCTCCTTTCACACGGCAGTGGTAGTTAGTATCCTAAAGAAGGACAAAAATAGGGAAAACATCAAATCCTAGAGGCCAATAAGCCTTCATAACGCTGATTATAACATTTTACAAAGCTTCTCACTAACAGGCTTAATAAGATAGCGGGATCAATGATTCATGGGGATCAATGCGGTTTTGTAGCAGTCAGACAACTCTCCTCGAACACAAAATTTCTGATAGAAGCTTTAGACTATTTTACAAAGATTAAAATAGAGGCGCATGTGTGGTTTTTAGATGCTGAGAACGCTTTTGTTCTGGTGTCCTGGGCGTGTCTTTTTTTTTTTTTATTCTGGCTAGATTTGGTTTTCCCGAAAGATTTATAAGCATAGTGAAATATCTGTATAAGGACTCGATGGCACAATTAATAATCAATTGCAGAAATGTAGGTAGTTGCAGAATAAGTAGGGGTACAAGGCAGGGGTGCCCCCTATCTCCAGTTCTTTTTGCCTTATATATAGAACCCCTGGCAATAGCCATTTGGCAAAAAGAGCTACTAACTGCTCCTTTACAAGGTATGTCTAATATAAAGCTACACTGGTGATATTGTTTTATTTCTTAAACCATGGGAGAACATTCAAAAGGACATTTTATGATTTTTTCAGAATTCCAAGCCTTATGTGGCTTTAAAATCAATAATGCTAAGACGGAAATTTTACTTTGCAATTGCTCGGGCAAGACATTGTTATGAAATTTTCAGTTATTCTATAACTGCAGGCCTAAGAGGTACTTCGGGATATATCTGTGGGAAAGTGTGGATAAACAATATACATTAAACTATGTCCCCCTAGTGCAAAAAGTCAAGCATTTTTTTGCAAAATGGAATCAGTTCCCAATTTCAATATTAGGTTGGGTGGCACTTTTACGAATGTCGATTTTACCACTATTTAATTTTCTATTTTCAGCAATCCCCTGTGCAATACAAATGTCTTTTTTTTTTTAAAAAGAAGTAGATGGTCTATTCTCATCTTTCATATGGGCCAACAAGGTACCGAGATTAGCACTAGCCACTTTAAGCAACCCAAACGAGGAGGGTTAGCTCTTCCAAACTTGAGGGAATATTAAAATGCACATTTTGCACATAATACACACAGATTTTATCACCATCTAAATTCGCTAGGCATGGACAATTTTTTGATTATAAAAATAATGAGCAAATACAAAATTGTAGATCCTATGAGGATAGCGAAGACCCCTAAAAAGTACGTTATAACGTCTTCCAGGGGTTTCTAAAACAAAAAGCCCAATTGTCAAGGTATAATGAAATACCTTGGATAAATGGCTCCACATGTTTGGCCGAGCTATATGCTGGGGAATGCAGGCTGATCCAACCTAGTATATTAAGGAAATGGGAGGAGAACGGGTATAGGCATTATAGAGATTTTCTTAATTCAGACTCATGGAAAAGATGGACAGAGATAGAGAACGGGTCATGTCACTCTATAGATACGCTTAAATGGTTGTTTATTCATATGAGGCCCTTTTTAGAAAATATTGATCCATCAGCACTAAGAGCAAGAATAGGACTTAGAGAGGCCCTGCTGGGCACAACAAACCAGAGGTCAATAAGTAGGTCTGTAAAAATGTTAATGAACAGAAGACCTCTACTGTTTACAAAAAAGCCCAAGTTAGATGGCAGGAGAAAGACCTCCAGATTTCAAGGGTTGTCTGGAACATAATTAATACATTTAATATCACATTATCAAGAGGCACCAATTTTAGGAGAATGCAATTCTATACAAAATGGTTATTATACAGGACTCAGTCCACAACATATACCCTCAGATTGAGGTTAGATGGTTTTGTTGCTTTGAAGAGGGGGAGGCACCTGGACTCATATTGTTTAGATTGCCTAAAGATTAAGCAACTATGGGGATGAATTGAGAAATACTGCAGACGGAACACACATTAACCTTCGATAGATATATTGCAACTCTACGGTATTCACCAAACAAAACGATGAATAAACGCAAGAGGAATGTCTATACGTATCGGCCATATTGGCGAGATCACTAATTCTCCAGAAGTGACGAAGCGATAACATACCTACTTTCCATGCCTGGCAGGCAAAGTTGCATAGAGTTAGAGAGTCGGAGAGACTTTACGCCGAAACGCTGAAAGTTCATTGGTTAGCCAGCGAATTAGTTAAAACAAGACACGAAAGGGAAATTGTGCAATGTGTCGTTTTTTAGATGTGCTTTTATGTATTTTTATTAGCATTACTGATGTTGATAGGTTTTGCTGATGTACCATGCCTGGATGAAATGTGACACTGTAAGCACTTTATTTCTATTTTTGTATATATTTTAAACAAAAAAAGAGTGTAATTGCTATAATTGTAATAACAACCACGAGAAAAAGAACACAGGGATACAAAACCAACTAGGTCTGTATAAAAGGCCCTCACTCACCAACCTGGTTGGTGACATGCTTCATCATTGGGCACCACGGGAGAGGCCGAATGCTTCCCCAGTGTGCTACAACGCCAGATTTACTGCGGAGCAGGTTTCGTGAGGGCCTTCTATACAGACCTAGTTGGTTTTGTATCCCTGTGTTCTTTTTTTCGTGGTTATTACAATGATAGCAATAACACTCTTTTTTTGTTTAAAACATTATTGCTGGGGACTACGAGTTTACGATTACATTTTCTCTACCTCTCCTTTTGATGACTAGTATTTTTGTATATGAACAATTATGTAATGAACTCTCAATAAAAATAATATATATTTTTTTTTAAATGTGAAAATGTCCCTCTGACCCATGGCTGGATTTTTTTTTCAGGCTTGTGTTCGCTTGTTGGTCTATGGCTATGCCCTGGTGTCCTTGCACCTTCCTGCATCTGAGACAACATGATGGCTTTAATAATTTGCGAGGCACATATTCTAGCAGAATGGGTGGCCTAGGCCTCTTCCACAATGCACTCAAGTCATGGAAAGACCTGATTTCACACTTCAGGGCCTCCTCCTCGCATCCGCAAGGGGCTTAAAACCTGGGTCTTCAACACATCCAACTACCCCCTCCAGCTGACGACATTCACACCTGCTCCAGAACCTGGGTACCCTTCGGGTGACAACATAACATGTGAATTTCTAAAGCGCACTGTTACCACCGTGGTTTGAACCTGTGACCATGAGGTCGAACACAGGCCCCTATAGTGGATACATTTGTCCTCTAAGCCATCAGACTTGGCCTTTAATTACACTGGCTACACATCTTCTGAAGGATCACTGGTCACCCCTTTTTGACTACAACCATTTTAGAGACCCCAGCTTTTTTTATCCCACCAATAGCACTACATAGGCATACTCAGCTGTATCCCCTCATTATTGTGACACATCCAAGATATACCTAAAAAGTTTGTTAAGCAAGAACAATCAGATCACTTTATGTTCGAAATGTTATCCAATAAACTCACGAAAGTTCACCATGGGATTATGTATTTTTCTGCACATTCCTATTACCGGAGGATGACTGCTCTTTGTTCCTACAAATTCTTTATCTAAAATGTATGGTATCTGCTGTGGCGAAGTTGAAGTTCATCTGCCATTACTGCAGTGAGTTCACAATAGTCCGCACATTACATACATACAGTAAAATGTACCAAAGTATGGGGCATATGTACAAGGGGATAGTGCTACCAGAATGTCACTTTTAGCAACATTCTGGTGGCGCTATGCCCTTCTCAATATTTACAATGCGGCATTAAGCCACTTTTTGTTGCTTAACGCCGCCTTGTAAATACAGCCCCTTTACATGCATTACTTTGCATGAAAGGGGCTTGCAATTGGTGTTGCTATGGGCGTTTCACCGCAACACCCATTGATTTTTGACGCTGCCCAAGATTGACAAGAATCTGTAAATCTGAGGCAGCGCCAAAAACAAACGCTATGCAATAGCAGGAGTTAGAATAGCAAAACGAGGAGAAATACTTTCATTTCTCCTCGTTTTTGCTTTTTCTCTGTATGCTGAATTTTGCCATTCGTAATGGTTGGAGTCTGAACAAGCTTCTGCTCACGGAATTCGCGTCAGGGCCAAGGGGTTAAAAACAACACATAAATAAAAGGCATTTTCATTTAAAATGTCAATAACAAACTCTCATAAATTTGAGACCTATTGTATTGCAAATGCTTGTCTACTTTGCTTGCAGAGTGGATGCAGGAGTATTTTTTTAAATCAATTTGACTGTGCTGTTCAATAAAAAAAAATCTTATTTCACATAGTTCGGTTTTTGGCAAATCATTCTGGTTAACTCCGACAAAAAAGCAGCGTTTACAACAAATGAGGAACACATAACTATATACCACACAGTATACACACAGACACCTCACACACCCTGTCACACGCAGTATGCACTCACACACACAAAAAACACACTTTACACAGTGTCAACACACAGCACGTCTAGAGCTTACACACATATAGCACAAGCACACACACAGATCTCACACTATTAGTATCCATACCACAAAATCAAATACTTGAGACCAGCATGACAACATTGTTGCAGCATTTTTTTTTAAGTCCGTTTCAGTGGAAGCACTGTTAACACATGCCAAGCTGTGAGGCGTCTTGAGGCAGTACCTGCAAATATTTCCCACAGAACGTATGAAAAGTTCGCAGGTGCAGAGCTGGCAATAAGATGTTAAACCGTTTTTCTTTTATGCATGAGAAATGTAGTTTGAAAAGCACATTTAATCCTCCAAGATGTCTTCAAGTGTGGGCAAGAAGTGGGATTTAAAGTTGGCTTCTGCGTCAGGAAGTGTAAGAAGGGGCGATCCCCGAGGGTCAGGTTGTGCTCACCCGACCACACCAGGGCCCACCTCTCCCACAGAACTTGCCGAGTCTTGATTGTGAGGTCCTCACCGGGGAGGACTTCGGGTCTAGGATCGTACACACTGAGCTCACACCACACTACGAACAGACACCACACCGGTGGGTTTTAGTAACAATATCTTTATATAAGCAAATAACGAAGGAAGCACTCTTATATACACAGTGGTCAAGGGACCACAAAGTCTTGGAGGATTCGGGAAGGGGGAAGCGGGACAGTCTTTTAGTCTCTGGGTTAATACGACCCGTACCCTACGCACAGCTCTCAATCCTCGAGCCGGAGGGTACGAGATGATAGTCGTACTGGTTGCCTCACCTCCGTCGAGTCGGCTCGGTCGTGATGGTGCTCTCGATGGTCCAGCCGGACCAGAGTATTCCTCGAGCCGCGACGAGGTCAGCAGGGCTCGGTCTGGAGAGGTTCGGGGGAGCCGCGACAGCGTCAGCAGGGCTCCGATGGTTCAGTTCAGCTTGAGCCGCGACAGCGTCAGCAGGGCTGCGATGGTTCAGTTCAGCTTGAGCCGCGACAGCGTCAGCAGGGCTCCGATGGTTCAGTTCAGCTTGAGCCGCGACAGCGTCAGCAGGGCTCCGAGGTTCCAGATGAGTTCTTCTTAGGGTCAGCCGCGATCAGATCAGCAGGGCTTCAGGTCCAAGATACAACTCCTCTCTAGTTGTCGGGCGGGCCCAGTTATAGTCCTTCTGCTCTTTGATCTCCGGACCCTCGCAGGCGGAGGTCTCAAGCCCGGGGGGCTGGTCGTTGGCGAGGTCCGGCGGTTGGCTCTTTGATCCCTTTGAAGGATGGGTCCGAGAATTCCCAGACGCACAGCGGGTCTGGAGCCAGCCCCCGGGGAGGCCAGAGGGGTGATCGAAACTGGGCCACAGGGGAGGCCCAAAGGTGTGACAGATACCGGTCTCTCAGGGGAGGCCGGAGGTGCCATCGAAACTCCCTGGCTTATCTCACTCGGGGAGCCCTTTACCCCCCGGCAGGGACTGGCGCGCCTTTGGAGTCTGGGTTTCGCTGGGGCCGGGGTCACGCTAGGCCCAGGGAGACAGGGATGTCGGAGAGGGGAGATGGCGTTCGGGCCTTGTGGGGCATGCCAGGTCTAGGCGCTCGGAGCCGGGAGTGGGACGGGGACGTGCGGCCTGGTCGTGGGTTTACGGGGGTTCGGGCTCATCGGGGGTGAGACGACCAGGCGGCTGGGTGCAGGCTATTCTTACGGGGACGCTGCGCAGGGGCTCAGGGTACAGGCCTACGCTCGCAGGGTTCTGAGGGACAGAGACGGGCCACGCCACGAGGCCGGGTCCAACACGCGTCCCCCCCAGCTGAAGGCGGGGAGAACTACCCATCCTCTTGGGGGTTCTCTTCGCTGAGGCAAAAAAATCTGGAGAGGCCGTCTGCGTTGGCGTGGTCAGAGCCAGGCCGGTGCTCAACAGGGAAGTCCATCCCCTGGAGGGAGATGGACCAGCGCAGTAATTTGGGGTTCTCCCCTCTCATCTGCATTAGCCACCGGAGAGGTCGGTGGTCGGTCTGGACCCGGAAGTGAGTACCGAACAGGTAGGGTCTCAGCTTCTTCAGGGCCCAAACCACCGCGAAGGCCTCCCGCTCGATGGTGCTCCACCTTTGTTCTCGAGGGAGTAGCCTTCGGCTAATGAATGCCACTGGTTGGTCTAGGCCGCTCTCGTTCACCTGGGACAGGACCGCTCTGATGCCATGCTCGGACGCGTCCGTCTGGACTACAAATTCTCGTGAGTAGTCGGGGGCCTGTAGGATGGGGGCGGTGCACATGGCGTCTTTCAGTGTTTCGAACGCCTCCTGGCAGGCGGAGATCCAGCTGACTTTCTTCGGCTGGTTCTTGGAGGTTAGCGCCGTGAGGGGGGCTAAGATGCTGCCGTAACTCTTGATGAACCGGCGGTAGTAACCCGTGAGCCCTAGAAACGCCCGCACTTCCGTCTGGGTCGTGGGGGCCTCCCAGGCCACGATGGCATCGATCTTGGGCTGGAGGGGGGCTACGAGGCCGCTTCCGACCTGGTGCCCAAGGTAGATTACGGACCCTTGTCCGATCTGGCACTTGCTTGCCTTAATGGTGAGACCTGCCCTCCTCAGGGCGGTCAGCACCGCCCAGAGGTGCTGGAGGTGTTCGGGCCAGTGGGAACTGTACACCGCGATATCGTCTAGATACGCAGCGCTGAACTCTTCCAACCCAGCCAGTACCTGGTTAACCAGCCTCTGGAAGGTGGCGGGGGCGTTCTTCATCCCGAAGGGCATCACCCGGAAATGGTAGTGACCATCCGGGGTGGAAAAAGCGGACCTTTCCTTAGCTCCCTCGGTGAGGGCGATCTGCCAGTATCCACTGGTCAGGTCGAAGGTGCTAAGGAAGCGAGCAGCCCCGAGGCGATCGATAAGTTCGTCGGCTCGGGGGATGGGATGAGCATCGGTTCTGGTGACTGCGTTGAGCCCGCAGTAGTCAACGCAGAACCTCAGCTCGGGAGCGGCACCAGGGGCGGCTGCCTTCGGAACCAGGACCACGGGGCTAGCCCATGGGCTGTCAGAGGCTTCGACCACCCCGAGGGCCAACATTTTCGATACCTCGGCCTTGATACAGGCCCGGACTCGGTCAGGGACGCGGTAGGCTCTGTGCCGTACCGGAGGGCTGTCCCCGGTGTCCACGTCGTGGACGCACCAGTTGGTGACGCCGGGGGTGAGGGAGAAGAGGTCCGAGAACTGTCCCAACAACTGGCGACAGTCCTCACGCTGCTCTGGAGAGAGGGAGGAGGAGAGACTCACTCCCTCTACGGAGCCATCTTTCTCTTTCGTGGACAGGAGATCGGGGAGAGGCTAAGTTTCTTCTTCTTCCCCATCGTCCGTGGCGAGGAGCAAATTCAACTCGGACCGGGCGAAGTGGGGCTTGAGGCGGTTCACGTGAAGGACCCGCAAGGGGTTCCTGGGGGACTCTACATCGATGAGGTAGGTCACCTGACTCTTGCGTTCGACCACCTTGAAGGGCCCTGTCCACTTATCTTGCAGGGCACAGGGCTCTACGGGGGCCATCACCCAGACCCGGTGTCCGGGCTGGAACTTGACCAGAGTGGCATTCTGGTCATACCACCGTTTCATTTCTTCTTGGCTGGCCTCGAGGTTTGCCTCGGCCAGCTCTCGGAACTTCCTTGTCTGGTTCCGGAGGGCCAAAATGTATCGAAACACATCGGGAGGGGGCTCTGGGGCCGCCGTCTCCCACCCTTCCTTGACCAGGGTGAGGGTTCCCCGGACGGGGTGCCCGTAGAGCAGCTCGAAGGGGCTGAACCCCAGGGACTTCTGGGGGACTTCGCGGTACGCGAAGAGGAGACAGGGGAGGAGGACGTCCCACTTACGTCTCAGGGGCTCTTCGAGACCCATGATCATCCCTTTGAGGGTCCGGTTGAAGCGTTCCACCAGACCGTTCCCCTGGGGGTGATATGGGGTGGTGAACTTGTAGGTCACCCCACATTGCTGCCAGAGGGACTTCATGTATTTCGAGATGAAGTTGGTCCCTCGATCGCTGACGACCTCTCGGGGGAATCCCACCCGGGAGAAGATGGCCATGAGGGCCCGCCCCACTACAGGGGCGGTCACCGTCCGGAGGGGAATGGCTTCGGGGTAGCGGGTGGCATGGTCCACCAGCACTAGGATAAAGCGGTGCCCCAAGGAGGTCGGGGGGTCGAGGGGGCCCACGATGTCGATTCCCACCCTCTCAAAGGGGGTACTGACCACGGGGAAGGGTTGGAGAGGAGCCTTGCGCTTCCCTCCGCTCTTTCCGCTGGACTGACACGTGGGGCAGGACTTGCAGTGGCCTGCTACATCGGAGCGCATGCCCGGCCAGTAGAAGTGGGTGACCAGGCGATGGTACGTTTTGTCTTGTCCCAAGTGTCCCGCCAGGGGTACGTCATGGGCCAGGTTCAGGAGAAAGCCGCGGAAGCGTAGGGGGACCACCAGCACTCGGCCGGACCCTAGTTCGGCGGACTTTTGCTCGCTGTATAAGAGGCCGTTTTCCCAATATACCAAGTGGGAGCCGGACTGGTCCCCGGCGGCCTGGGCGGCGGCCTGCTGCCGCGGCCCAACCAAGGATGGACAGGAGGTCTGCTCTAGGCAGAATTCTTCACGGGACGGTCCCCCTTCCTGGAGCCACTGGGCCAGCTCAGGAAGGTCGTCCAGACTCGGGGTCGACTCGACGCTAGGGCCGAGGGGACCCGGTCGGAGGGGAAGCTCTCCCCGGGGAACAGTTCAGGGGCTTCGGAGGGTTCAGGGACCTCGGGGTCCTCAGGGGTCGTTGGGGCCGCCTCTAAGGTCGCCCCTGCGGGGGTGATCCTTCGGGCGGTCATTGACCGGGTATTCACACAGGCCCATTCGGGCAGGCCCACCATCTCCAGGTGGGTCCTCTTCTCAACCCGCTGCCATGGGGAGCTCTCTAGATCGTTGCCGAGCAGGCAGTCCACGGGCATGTCGGAGCGGACCGCCACTCGTAACTCTCCAGAAACGCCCCCCCATTCGAACGGGACTTGAGCTATCCGGCAGGTGCGGACGGAGTTATCGGCTGCGATCACTCTGCAGGAGATGTGGGGGACAATCTGGGCTTCTTGTACTAGATGCCGTTTCACAGCAGTGATACTGGCCCCCGTGTCTCGGAGCGCCCCTATGTGATGGCCATTGACAGTCACCTGCTGTCGGTACTTCTCGGTATTGTCGGGTAGGGAGGCTCCTGGGACCATCTCTCTATCACCCAGGGACACTAACATCATGGCTGCGGGGTCAGCTCCCCCGAACTCCTCTTCTCCCTCCTCTTCTTCTAGGGCGACTGAGGTGAGGTGGCGCACTGGGGGGCCTGCCGCGGCAGGTTTCTTGAACAAAGGGCAGCGGGGGTCATTGGCATAGTGCCCTGGTTGCTGGCAATGGAAGCAGGCTTGGCTGGCTCGGGCCCTGGCTTAGCTGGGGGAAACCCTGCGCGCGCTGTGGGAGGCGAGGTGCCGGGCTGGTTTCTGGGGGGACTACGCGGGGACCCTACCTGGGAACCCCTCTGTCTATTCTGGTTCCCCCCTCCCCTCTGGCGGGAAGACCCCTGTTCATTTCGGCCAGAGTCTCCCCCGGGCCCCCGGGGTACTCTGGTGCTCACCCAGCGATCGGCCTCGACGGCCAGCTTCCGGGGGTCAGCCAACTTGCTGTCCAGGAGGTGCTGCAGGAGTTCCACAAAGCAATTCAGGGACAAATGTTCGTAGGCAATGAGGTCGATGAGCCCCTCGAAGGTGGATACTTTGCTGCCCTTGATCCACCCTTCCAGGGCCCGGCTGTAGAAGTTGACATATTCGACCCAGGTGGTGCCGGGGATCTTCTTGCAGTCCCGGAAGCGTTGGCGGTACATTTCTGGAGTGAGCCCGTACCTTGTGAGGAGGGCCTCTTTCATGTGGCTGTAGGAGGTCTGCTCGGCGGACGGTAGCTCAAGTAGGGTGTCTCTCCCCTCGCTCAGGAATCGACCCCACAGCCCGGCTCCCCAATCTTTCTGCGGAACTTGTTGGGAGGTCATGGCGACCTCGTAGGCCTTGAACCATTGCTGGATGTCATCGTTTTTATAATATTCTTTGACCACGTCCTTGGGGATGTGGACCTTGGGTTCCACCGGGGGAATGGCCTCTCGGGTCGCTGCTGTTTTGCTGCCTTCGTTCCGGGCTTTTAGTTCTATTTCCAATATGCTGCGCTCGTGCTCCAGCTGGAGCTTCTTCTCCTCCAATTCTCCTTGCAGCCGCAACTGCTCGATGGCTAGCTTTTTCTCGGCCAGCTTGAGTCCTCCCTCCATCTTCAAACGGGCTAGTTCTAGCTCGTGGCTTCGGTTGTGTTCTCGGTCGGCCATCTCTTCTCGAGACAGACCTCTCTCCGTGCTGGGAGTCCGCGTCGGGGACTCTGTTCTTTCTTGCTCTGCAGCGTGGGTTTCGGTCAGAGGGGCTCCCCCCCCCATCGGCTTCTGTCGGTGCTGGAGGTTGTGCTCCGGCCTCCACCAAGGCTGTTAGAGCTTGTTGGAAGTCCTCTTTGGTGTTTAATCCCGTTGACGGGATACGGAGATCCTTGCAGAATTGCTTGAGCTCACGGTGCGAATAGTCTCCCAGAAGCTCCATCTGGAAGGTGGTCTTGTCGGCCGTGACGCTCATGGCTGCTTCTTCGTTCGGGTAGTGTGTCAGTACTGTACGATCCCTAGACGTAGGTTCTTATCGCGACGCTGCCACCAATGTAAGAAGGGGCGATCCCCGAGGGTCAGGTTGTGCTCACCCGACCACACCAGGGCCCACCTCTCCCACAGCCATGCCAGGTCTAGGCGCTCGGAGCCGGGAGTGGGACGGGGACGTGCGGCCTGGTCGTGGGTTTACGGGGGTTCGGGCTCATCGGGGGTGAGACGACCAGGCGGCTGGGTGCAGGCTATTCTTACGGGGATGCTGCGCAGGGGCTCAGGGTACAGGCCTACGCTCGCAGGGTTCTGAGGGACAGAGACGGGCCACGCCACGAGGCCGGGTCCAACAGGAAGCCAGTCACAAACTGCATGGTCGGCTTCTGATTCAAAAAGGCATTTGTAATTAGGGCAGAAAGGAGGCTGATGTGGCATTTTTTAATCAAAATAAATCGGTCAACAGGGGGGCTACCTTTCCCGTGCTGCCCATACAAAAAGGGCCTTTGTTTAAAAATTAGGGGGAGTTTAGAGCTTGTTAAGACATGCTATATAAGTGTTTCGGAAGATATGGAAGACTGCTTGGATTTGAGCTTCCAATAGCTTTCTAAATAATTGGAACCAGGCATTGTCTGAGAGTAACATGGTTCAGGAGTTTTGCATCTTATTTTGACCATACTATTATTAAAAAATGACCTCATGGCATTCTTAGTGTATTAGTTAAGTGCACACAATGATAAGGTAACATTTTAAAGGCGCACAGCAGAAGAATAAGGGAAAAGAGTGGCGATTGTTGAGAGACACTGCTTTCTGACTCGGAGAGCCAGGCGCAGCAGAAGTAACCCTGGCTTGAGCAAGCAGCCTCACAGACAAGTTACTGGAAGGAAAGAAGGGATCTTTTCGCTTCCAAGGCGCAGTTAAATATCACTGCCTGCATAAGCGTATCATCTGTAAATAAATAAACAAAGCTTTCACTCAGGCGCAAGTGTGGGAGTCTAGGCGGGTGTGTGGTGTGGAAGATAGCGCACTCCTTGATTAGAGCTTGAAGTGCTATATGTTATACAACACACGAACTGTAGCTGTAGATGAGGGTTATGAACAAAGGCACAGTATGTAAAACATTGATAGCAGGATCCTAAACATTTCATTAAAAGAAACACGGTTGGGGCGTGGCTTGGATGGCAAGGAGGAAGCAGACCTAAGTCCGGAGCTCCCGACCCCCAAGTCAAAGAACGGCGAGCAAGAGAGGCGAAACGCGGAGAAACGCGACAGCAGTTGAAAGAGAAAGTGCATGAACATAAGGGGCATCACCAGAGCCGAGCCAAGTCGAGTTGCGTCCACCAAGAAGCAGGAAAAAAAGCGGAAAGAAGCCAGCCGGGAGGAGAAAGAGGAGGCGCAAGATGGCGGACGTACCAGAGAGGGAGTAAACGGAAACGCGACCACCGAGCCACCAAGTAAGAGCACCCGATCCTAGGCGCAGACCCCCCAGAGGCCCATAGAAGGGAGGAGAAGCATCCCGCTACCGACACCGTATGTGAAGCGGCGAGCAGAACCCCCCCCCCCTCCCCCCAGCCCACTGACGAGGCAAACAAGGCGGCCATCTTGGGTGAGGAAAGAAGCGAGGGGCGGCCAAACCACGAGGTGGGCTCGTACACCCGAGCGGGACACTCCAGGGCGCAAGGAGGGACCGCAAGGCGAGAGCGCGATCGGCGGAGACGAGTACAAACAAGGAAGAGGGGCGCAAGAGGTCCGAGGAGAAGCGGCAGCCGGGGGGTGCAGAGCTCACCACCAAGTCGCCTGCAAGTGAGAGCGTTCTGGGCTGAAGTGAAACTCGCCAGTGAAAGGCAAGTGCCGACGCACAGCAGAGGGGAAAATAAACAAATAGTTTGAAGGAAAGGGAAAACGGGAAAAAAAAACGCTCACTCGAAGTACGAGGGAGAGGCACAGAAGGGGGCGGCCATCTTAGGAAAGGTGCTGAAGCGAGCGAGCAGCCATTTTGGAGAAGGCGAAGCGGAGAGTTAAAAAAAAAAAGCGAGCAGAGGCAGCGTGCACACCCAGCAGCACCACACACGCACCCGGGGGAAGCAGCAGCGTGGGGGCACCAACCCAGCGCAGAGCCACCCAGAGAGTGACCAACCCCAAACGGCAGAGGCAGTAGGAGTGGCAGTGTGCAGGCGGCAGTCGCAAGGCAGCAAGCACGCACGGAAACAAGGTGCGAAAGGGGGGAGCCTAAGGAGACGTGTACTGAAATAACCCACACGCCGGAAGCGCAAAGGGCGGCAGGCCAACCCCGGGCAGGGTGGGAAGCACTCAGGGGTCTTAGGGAGCCAGAACTGCCACAAGTCGTGGAAACACCAAGCCATACCAAGGCCCACACCCCCAGCCAACCAGTCGACCCCACAGCAGAAGCAGCAGAGGGAGCAGAGTGACGAGTGACAGAGCCTGAAAGAGTGAAAAAAAGGCAAGACAAGGGGGGACACCGCAAGAGGCTGGCGGAGTACAGGACAAAAACTAGAGTGGTCAAGTGGCCACCCAGGTTCAGGGACAACCCCCTAACGGCAATAAGCACCCTGAGAAACAAGGAAGAAAAGGGGCAAAACAAGGCCGTCACGAAACAACAGCTAATAGAAGGGAAACCCAAGACGCACCAGGCCAGAGGAGGCACCGACGCCATGACAGGGAGGGATGGCAAACAAGGCACAAACGACCTGAAAAAGAGCAAGAATGAGACCCCCGCCTCACCGAGCAAAGAGCGCAGCGGCCAGGGCGACGGGACTATCACACTTAACACTCTCCTGAAGAAAATAACGGAAGGAAACGAGCTGGCAAAAGCCACGAAAAAAACAGTGGACAGCATCCAGATGGAACTAATAGCGATTAGAGCGGAGCAAAGCAAAGCCAATGGCAGAATAGACGAGGCAGAGAAAAGGATAAGCCAGCTGGAGGACAATGCCAACATAACACACAAAGACCTGGGGTTGGTGATAAAGAGAACCACAGCACTACAAAAAGCCATGGCGGAGCAGGAGGACAGAAGCCGCAAAGGCAACATAAGACTCTTGGGAGTGCCCGAGGAGGAGGAAGACACACCGGGGGCATGTGCCCTAATGCTGGAAACTCTAATACCCAAGCTCACCGGACTCAGCTTCGACAAACCGCTCGAAATCACCAAAGCGTATCGCATACCGGCAAGAAAGCAAGCGAATAGTAACGCCCCCAGGCCTCTAATATGTAAACCGTTAAGAGACAATCACACCGACGCGATCTTCTCCGTAGCCAGGAAGGGCCGCCCGATGCTGATAAACGGAAGCAAGGTAACAATCACCCAAGACTTCTCCAGGCTAACAGTCGAAGTGAGGAAAGGCTTCCTAGCCCAGAGGGAACACCTGCGCAAAAAGAACATCGCCTTCACTTTTGCGGGTCCGTCCAAAATGAGAGTAACAGACAGGCACGGAAGCAGAATCTTCGATGACCCCAACGACCTACACAGATACCTTCAAGGCCCGGAACCAGAAGAAATGGAACTACCAAGCCCCGGGGCAAAGCGAAGAGCACCCTCGGATGAAACGAATGAAGGGGAGGAATAGGAAGGGGAATCGTTGTTAAACTACACGTGCAACTCGAACTTAAACGAACTAATCTACCTCAGACAATCACACACAAAGCAACCGCAGCTACCTCAGCAGTGCCACCACAACTACGGGAAGAAGGGGGAGAACAACAACAGCCATATCCTTTTATTTAACGTCTTATTACCTGGTCTCTCCCACCTCTACGAAGGGACCCTTGTGGCCAGGGCCCAACTCAACAGTAGAGACTATGCAAGGACTTGGGGGGGGAGTGTGAGGACCCTTGCTGTCGCACACCCGAGTTACTACTGACGGGGGGAGGGGGGGCGGACAGGGGGGTGAAGCGGGGCAGGTGGACAAGACAGTAGATGACACAGCCATCATTTGTGTAACAAAAAAAATCCCTTTACTTTTTCTTTTTTCTGTTTACATCCTTTACTTCTTCCCTCTCTCTATTCCCATCCAAACCCCTGGGGGGGGCCACAAGACGCACCATGGAGAACGGACATATAGGCCAGCGCCAGAACGTACGGAAAGAACAAGCATCAGCGACAACACCGGCCCACCGTGACAGACCCAACAAAAGCTGGCCTGTCTACTGACCTGAAGGTGGTATCCATGAACGTTAAAGGACTGAACCACCCGGTCAAACGAAGGAAAATATTAGAGCACCTGGCCAAACTAAAGGGAGACGTATACACGCTGCAAGAGACCAAACTCTCAGAGGAAGAAGCAAAGCAACTCAAGGCTAGATGGATAGGGGAAGTACTCTGCTCACCGGCAAAAGAGAAGAAAAGAGGAGTAATAACGATCCTGAGCAAGAGGGCCAACCTAATAACACAAAAAACGGACGTAGACGAGGATGGCCGCATGCTAATAACAAGCGTCCAGAGAGGGAGCGATAGAATACATGTGGTCAACATATACGGCCCAAAATCTGAAAATAAACAATTCTGGCAGGAAGTGGACAGAAAACTATCCGGCTTACCCCAAGAAGACCTCCTGGTCATAGCAGGGGACATGAACAAGACAATGGACCAGGCAACAGACAGGCACCCAAACAGACCAAGCCATAACTCCAACAACAACAACAGCACCCTGAAAGACCTGTGCATCAAACAGCATCTAGCTGACCCATGGAGGCTACAGCACCCAACGGCGCGGGAGTACACGTTCTACTCACACCCACACAACTCCTACAGCAGGATTGACTACATACTGCTGTCCAACACCCACACGCACCTTATAGAAGAAACGGAGATAGCTCCAATAACTATCTCGGACCACGCTCACATAACACTCACTCTAAGCGGCAAACACAACGAAAGCCCAACGAGAAGATGGAGACTTAACGACGATATCCTCCAGAACAGAGAAAGCGTGAAAGAAATTGAAGACGCAATTAAAGATTACCTCAAGCACAATGACAATGGCGAAGTAGGGAAGGACATCATATGGGACGCCCTCAAAGCAACACTAAGGGGGAAACTAATCAACATCAAATCCAGGATGAACAGAGGCAGAAACAAGAAAATCTCCGAAATAGAGGAGGAGATAATAGCACTGGAGAGAGGTCACTGCGCAAACATAACAGACAAGAACACACTCACCCTGCTCACGAAAAAGAAATACGAACTGAACAAGATTTTAAGCGAGAGAGCAGGGTCCTGGTTAACAAAATTCAAATCAATCAACCTGTGCGCAGCAAACAAAGCAGGGAAAGAGCTGGCATCCTACCTAAAGGCAAAACAAAGGCAGCACACGATCGCAGCGATAACAGACCGAACGAACAAGTCCCAAACAACGAACAAAGGAATACTAGAAGTCTTCAGACAATTCTACCAAGAACTATACGCCGAGGATAAGAACCTGAGCAAAGACGCAGGACTAACTCTGCTCAATGACACCAATCTGCCAGAACTCAAAGAGGAGGAGAGGGAGCCGCTCGAAGCCGATATAACAGAAAAAGAGATTGAAACAGCAATAAGCCAGCTAAAACAGAACAAAGCGCCAGGACCAGATGGATACTCCACAACGTTCTACAAAACTTTCGGCCAACACATAAAAACGCTACTGGCACAAACGTACTCGACATGCTTCCAGAACGGTAGGATGACGGAGTCCATGAGCGAGGCCAACATCACCATAATCCCCAAGGAGGGGAAAGACCCACAATATCCCCAAAACTACAGACCAATCTCGCTAATAAATGTTGACTGCAAAGTCTACGCAAAGATCCTGGCCAACAGACTAAACAGAGTTCTCCCAGACATCATCCACACCTCACAAGTGGGATACATCAAAAACAGGCTATCGCAGGACAACACAAGGCTACTGTGCCATCTGATCAACCACACAACACGGAGCAATGAACAAGCAGTCATGATAGCGCTGGACGCGGAAAAAGCCTTTGACAGAGTCTCGTGGCCCTTCCTAAGGAACTGCATGGGGAGATTCGGACTGGGGGAAAAATACATAGCAATGGTTATGGCCCTCTACAACAAACCAAAAGCAAAAATAGTGGTGAACGGAAGTGCATCCGAAACGCTCACGCTGGGAAGAGGCACCAGACAAGGATGCCCCCTCTCCCCCGGCCTCTTCCTGCTGGCTCTAGAACCCCTTCTAGCCAGAATAAGAGACAACACAGGTATAACAGGCGTCAAGATCAAAGAGAAGACAGTCAAACTAGCGGCGTATGCAGATGACATCCTAATCACAACAGCAAACCCCTCCCCGTCAATAAAAGCGCTCATGGTCACAATAGGAGAGTACGCGGGAGCCTCAGGCTACAAACTCAACAAAGATAAATCGGAGTGCAAGCCAATGAATGTCCACACCACAAGAGAGGTCCTAGGAGATTCCGGACTGGCATGGCAGACGAAACCACTAAAATACTTAGGACTGCACTTTGGAAGGGACCTCACATCAACGCTCACGCACAACGAGGACCTCACACTGAAAAAAATAAAAGAAAGGCTAGAACTATGGTCGCCAAAATACATAAGCTGGTGGGGAAGAATAGAAACCATCAAAATGATGATAACGCCAGCGATAAACTACACGCTAACAATGCTACCACTCCCAATGACAGAAGCTTTCCACAAGAAAGTAGACCAACTCATCAACGTCTTCCTATGGAAAAACAAAAAACCTAGGATAAGCCTACATAAACTAAGACTGACAAAGGACCTTGGAGGCCTCAATCTGGCGAACTTCAAAACATACCAAACGGCCTGCCTGGCGAGACAGGGTATTGCCTGGATAGACGATACACAAACATACAAACCAGTCTGGCTAGAGGTAGAGAAAGACATCCTGGGAGGGCTCAAGCCAGTAGCCCTTCTAACAGCAAACAGACACCCCCAAAAGGCCAACCCTATACTGAAACACACGAGGGAAGCGCTGATGAAAATAGACAGACGCATGACGCAGAAGTTGAAAGGTACAGCATGGGAATCTATCTGGTTCAATACAAAAATAACTTATCACGGCGCGACAATGCACAACGACATATGGATCGAGAAAGGAATTAGCCTCCCCAAACAGATGGAAACCAAGCGAGGACCGCTGACGTTCCAAAACTTACAGCAGCTACACGACCTCCCGAACCAAGAGCTCTACAACTTCCTCAAGATCAAGACCGCTATAACGAAAGCGAACTTACATAAAGAGGAACCAAGCATCATCAAATACATGCAAATCCTCAACTCAGCAGGCCACCAAACTGCAAAGATCTACAAGCTCCTGAGCCCCTCCACACTGGCGCAGAACAAGAAAATAACCAACACATGGGAAACGCCCCTGGGCAGGCAACTAAATGAAAAAGAACGGGCAAAAATGTGGAGCTCAGCGACAACAAACAAAGTCACCCCACAACTAGCGCAAACTAAGTTTTGGCTCCTCCACAGGGCCTACTGGACACCGTCCAAGCTCCACAAGGTCGGCATCGCAGAGTCGGGCAAATGCTGGAACTGCCAGAAAGAAGAAGGCACCCTCGAACACCTCATCTTCAACTGTGCGAAAGTCAAGAAGTTCTGGACACAGATCAACGCCTTCATAAACGACATGCTCAAAGCTGACCTAACAATCAGCTTCGTAAGCCTGGCGACAGAACACCTGACCGCGAACCTAAAAAGTAGAGAAGAGAGAGAACTACTAGACTTACTCCTCACAGCAGCCCTTAAAATAATCCTGACTAACTGGAAGAACACAGCCAAAGCAAACTTTAAAACATGGATTAATTGGGTCACCTTCCTGAGAGGGGCAGACAACATCACAGGCAATTTCTCGAAAGAACACAACGCCAAAGTACACATGTGGGGCCCACTTGACGAGCACCTGAGGAAAACCCAGTAAAGGACAACGACCCCCCCCCCCCTCCCTCTCTCTCTCCCTCTTTCTCCTTTCTCTCCCTCCTCTTAACTGGGGGAAAACGAACGAAAAGAGCGCGCATCCACAAATGGACTGTAGATAGAAAAAACCACCAATGTATACTCCACCTATATATATATTTTTGTATGGTTCTTTATTCTTGCTGATGCCAATAAAAGCTTTTGAAATAAAAAGAAAAAAAAAAAAAAAGGAAACACGGTTGGTAATCAGCACAGAAGCACACGCACACACAAAGAGGACCTGCAGTGTCACTGAGAAGCCCAGGCCACAAAGAATTTTGAAGAGTTTGCAGGGGAAGAGTGCGGATGTGGAAGGATTTCATGACGAACAGGAGGGCGCACTATTTTCTCTGCAGCCTTGCTGAAGATATGCTGGCTGAGAGGGGGAAGGAGGCTGGCTATCCTTGCTCCCAGTAGTGAGGTACTGTGCTACCGTTTGGTGTAGTGTGTGACTAATGAGGCACACAAGTTTTCTATCTCGCCTTCTCACCCACGCATACGCGGCTGCTAACTTCAATTAAGGGACTCAGGAACTTGTGCCTAAGCGCCTAACTGATTTCCTAACTGGTATGGCGTGCCATAAAAAAACAAGCATTTGCATTACAAATAAAATAAAAAATGGCAACAGCAAGCATTTTCCCCCTATTTGTTTACATTTGTTACAATGGCGGCACCTAGCGCGGGTGTCGTTATTGTAACACAAGTAACTAAACAGGTATATAATAAGGCATGCACTGTCCGTAAACCAAAGTAAATAAGCAGCATGTAATGAGGCATGCAAGGTCCGTAAAACGTAGTAAATAAAGAGGCATGTAATGAGGCCTCAAACACCGCTCGCATCCAGCTATTTTCAGCGCGCATGCCTGCGCCCCGGCTACAGAAGCCTGAAAACGAAAGAATTCCCACATCACCCCTGCACTTGCTCTCAACTCCTGCAGAACACAATGCGGCAGCTTTGATATTCCCCTAAAAACCCTAAAGTACTGCAAGGGAAGACAACGAGCATCATAAAGCGCAAGCGTATCTCCCACAACGATTAAATACATTAAAAGATGATTTATTTACATTTTTTTTTACAACAGTAAAGACGGGGAATTGAACCCTAACCAACCAGCACTGAAAACCCATGATCGTTAAGCTGAGCTACGAGCTCTTGCACAAGCTCCCCCTACGCCAATGCGGCCCCCGGGGCAAGTGAGGTCGAAAGACTAGTCTTCCCCTGTGGAGTTCGCGCGAGGCTTAGGACAGGCAGGAGTTAGGATAGGGGGTGGGGGGATAGGAGGTTATTTAAGGGGACAGGGGAGGAAGTCCTTCCTCTTCCTGTCCCCGGTGCCTCAGGGAATAGTTTAGAGATTTGTTGGGAGTTTTTTGTAAAGGCCTATAAATTGAGATTAGTTAGGTAGTGAAGGTGTGGGCGGAACGCTGCTGGTGCCCCGGTGTGCGTTTCACTGTCCGACAGACCCGTTAGGAGCGGGAATTATTCCGACGAGGTCAGGAGTGCACGGAAGGCGGGGCATGTCGTCGCCCGACGCTGAGGCAGTCCGCGCTGCCTTGCTGGTGCTCGGCCGGGCTGGGAAGGCCGACCTCCTCCGACCCGGTGTCTTGGATCAGGCGTGGGTCGGGATGACCCGCACGCCGAGGTCCGCGTCTGCGGGGGTTGCCGCTGCTGTGGTGGCGTGTCTTGACGCGCCGCCACCGGCTCGCACAGGTATGTCGGGGCGGGGGCGGGGGAAAAGGCAGCAAGAGGCGCCCAAGCGCGGCGGGCGGTGTATGAGCCCCCCCACGCATCCCGAGGAGGTGCTGGTTGTGCCGGGTGGGGCGGGAGGCCTGAGGGAGGAGAATGGAGCATTGCTCCCGCCACATGCTGCTGAGCCAGTCGGCCCGGCTCACGCTGACTCATTGGTCGATGGGCTGGGCTTGGAGGACTATCTGGAGGAATCTGGGGAGGGCAGTGAGGAGAGGGGGGGGGGGGGAAGAACAGGGTGTCATGGAGGAGGCAGTTGGGGAGGAGTTCGCCCTCCTTTTGTCTGAGGGGGAGTCAGGGGTAGAGGAGGGGGGGCCATCAGGGGAGCAGCCTGTGGACCTCTCCTGCGGGAGAAAGGGCATAGTTAGGACACAGGTGTCTAAGGGAAAGGCCCCATTGAAGGTGCAGCAGCAACAGCAGATGGGGGAGCCTCCGAAAGGGTGCCTCCCGGCACTCCCGAAGGGGATGGGACTGCCTGGGGAGCCAGCTCATCCGAGCACTTGGTATGCCAGGTGGGAGCACATGACCGAGGAAGAGAGGATCCGCGACCAGCGTCGGATCATTGAGGAGTCAGAGAGCACGTGGCAGCGCTTATGTGCAGCCAGGGAGGCGAAGGCAGGTGGGGTGCTCGTGGACAAAGGGGCCCTGGCACCGGTGCGCGGGGTGGGAGTTGGTAGAGGAAGAGGTAAGGGGACCCCCGGGTCTCGGGGCGAGTGGGTAGGGACTGCTTTGTCGGCGCAGAGACCTGGTGGCACCGGGGCCTCCCCGGGCGTAGACGGCTCGGGGGGGTGGGTGGGTATAGGGCAGCTGTGGGCGCTGGCAGAGGTAGGGGTGGGCCGGCAGGGCGCAAAACGGCCTCCAAACGTCGGGACGAAGCAGCAGGGGGGTCTGCGACGGCCTGCCCTCCACTGAGGGAGCGGGCAGCAACAACGTTGGAGTGCGAGTTTGTGCCAGGAGTGAAAGGGAAAGGTGCGAAGAGAGTGGTGAGTGAGGTGCGTGGTGTTGTGGCAGTGGAGGTGGAGGATGAGCGATTGGATTATGAGGATGAGGATGAGGAGCTGGAAGAGGGTGAAGTGCGTGATGAGGAGAGTTGGGGGAGGGGCAGAAAGGCAACAGGCAAGTTTGGTGTTTTCCAGGATGCACAGGACAGCGCTGGTCGGGCCGCCAAGGGGAGTCAGAAGCCCGCAGATGCACGGCGGATGGAGCGGGACGTCCCAGCAACTTTCTCAGGTGAGGGCGCCTGGTGGGACGCATGGGACGAAGGTCCCAGAGGAGGGCGCAAGAAGGCCTGCCGGTCGGTGGGTGTGGGGGATGGATCTGTGCAGGAGGTGGGGCTCTCGGGTGGGACGGGGCCCCTTCCGAAGGATGGTAAGAAGCAGGTCGCAACGGCCAGCGCGCAGACGGACAAGTCAGAGGACCAGGGGGGGAAGGAGGATGCTGTGGACAAATTAAGGAAAAAAATGCCTTATATGGGTTTGGCGATGCCGTTAGGGTCTCACTTGTCAGAGAACACAAAGGCCAAGTTTTGGAAGCATGAGTATGTGGATGTGTTCAAACTGCTACATAGGAGGATTCAGGCGAAGGAAGGTTCGAAGGAGGAGGAATGGGAGCTGACCTGACGGCCGAGGGTGCCGGATACGATGGAGAATTGGACTTCGGCGTTCTTGATCTATGCGAGCATCTATTGTGAGAAGCATGCCGACAGGGCAATAGCTTTGTTTAAGTACATGGATGTGATCAGGAAGGCACAGTGGCATTTTGGATTGGATTGGATTGGATGTAGTTTTTATATAGCGCGATAGCTACCCGAAGGCATCCTAGCGCTTAACCAGATGTGGGCGGTGTGTGGGCGGGTCAATGTTATTTGTTAAAGAAAAAAGTTTTTAATTTTTTTCGGAAGTGCAGAAGGTTGGGTTCTGAGCGAATAGAGATTGGGAGGGAGTTCCATAGCCTTGCCGCATTTGTTGAGAACATTCTTCCTCCACTCCTTTCTCTTTTGAACCTGGGTCTGATGACTTGAAAGGTATGAGTCGACCTAAGCAATCTATTGGGGTGGTAGGGAGTAATCAAGGTATGGTTCAGGATTGCTCCTTTCCTCCAGTAGGCACGGTGAGCAATGCACATGCTTTTAAAGTTAATCCTGTCTTTTACTGGCAACCAGTGGAGGGCTTTTAGTTCAGATTTCACTGATTGGCGCCGGGGAATGCTCAGGAGTGTGCGGGCAGCACAATTTTGAATCACCTGGAGTCTTTTCAAGGTTGATTCAGGGGCGCCTAGATAAAGGGCATTTCCGAAATCCAGCCGGGAGAGGATTAGGCCCTGGACCATGATCTGTCTAGCCTTATAGGGGAGTAGCTGTAGGATTTTTCGGATGAGTCTTATAATGCCCATGCATGTGGCAGATAGTTTGGTTGCCTGGTGTCCGAAGGATAAAGTACTGTCAAGCCAAATTCCTAGACTCTTGATGGAGTTCCTAGCTGATGGTGCTGGACCTAGATCTGGTGGCCATATAGACTCAATTGATTTTTGGGGGGAGTTACCCATTACCATTAGCTCTGTTTTGTCGCCGTTTAGTTTCAAGTACGACTGGCTCATCCAGGTACTTACTGCTTACATGCAGCCTCTGAGATCGTTAGGACATGAGGAGGGATGATTTAGGGTAACTACCAGTTGCGTGTCATCCGCGTAGGACACGACTTGGACGCCGAAAGGGCGGATTATTTCTGCGAGGGGGTGCATGTATATGTTAAACAGTGTGGGGCTCAGGGACGAACCCTGCGGCACCCCACAACTGAGTGGTTAACTGGGCGAGGTGGTGTCGCCCTCGCAGACTCGGAAGGAGCGTTCTGACAAAAATGATCGTAGCCAGGCCGCTGCTGTGGATGTTATCCCTAATTCTGATATTCTGTGAAGTAGTATGTCGTGATTCACAGTGTCGAAGGCGGCACTGAGGTCCAATAAAATATTGGCCGCAGTGCCGCCCTGATCCATGATCATTCTTGCTCCTTCTGTCACAGCCAGTAAAGCAGTTTCTGTTCCGTGCATGGGGCGGAAACCAGTTTGAGATGGGTCCAGTAGTTTATTTGTTTCCAGGAATTCTGTGAGGGATTGGTTGACGTGCTTTTCCTCGATTTTGGATATCCAAGGTAGCAGGGAGATTGGGCGGTAATTTCCTGGGTTCATCTGATCTAGATTTGATTTTTTCAGGAGGGCTTTGACTGTGGCCTGCTTCCATTTTGGGGGAACAACTCTTGAGGAAAGTGAGTTGTTGATTAAGTTCAAAATAGTGGGCAGGATGGTAGGGGTGATTGCTCTAAGAAACTGAGCTGGAGCAGGGTCACTGGGGGATCCGGATTTTACCTGGAGAAATAAGGTTTCCAGGCTGGTGGACTCCAGTAATGGAAAGTTTTCTAGGATGGTAAGTGGAGGTGGGCTGATGTCCTTCTGTTCTATTTTGGGATAAGGGGGTAGGGGGAAGGATGAGTAGATGGTGGCTATTTTATTGAAGAAGTAGTCTGCCTGTTCATTGCAGCGGGTTTGAGCGGTGAGTGGATCAAGTGGTTTATCGGGAAGTTTGAGCAGGCTCTTCGCAATTTGATAAATTTCCTTGGGTTTGGATGCTGCTTTGTTAATTTTGTTTTCGTAGAAGGTGGCTTGAGCTTTTTTTATGTCATTTTTATAGATTTTTATGGCGGCCCGATATTCCTTTTTACTGATTTGTGAGTAATCAATGCGCCATTTCCGTTCCAATCTTTTGCATTCTTTTTTAAGAGTGCGCAGGTCCTGTGAGTACCAAGGGGCGTTTTTGGGTCCCTGTTTGGATTTGATATCTTTCAATGGGATAGTGAGATCTAAGGAAGTGATGATCCAGTTGTTGAAGTTGTCATTATAAATAATCGGATCAGGGTTGTTTACAGGGACAGAGGCTTTCAGCGTGGATGTCCACAGGTTGGTGTTAAGTTGTGACCATTTGCGGTCCCTGTGGGAGGCAGTGGAGGGTTTGGGGCGTGGTCCGGACGGTGCCCAGATAAATGGGATCAGAAAATGGTCCGTCCATGGGAGGGGGATGGATGGACTAACTGTGAGATGGGTACAGTTAGTGAAGATTGGGTCCAGGAGGTGACCTTTATCGTGGGTGGGTTGCAGCACTCGCTGGGAGAGTTCAAGAGCCTCCAGATTGTTGCATAGTTCGGCGGCTGCCGAATCTAGGGGGTCATCTAGGTGCACATTCAGGTCACCTAATAGGGTGTAGTTAGGTGAGGAGCAGACACGATTGGCTACCTCCGGTGCGAGTTGGTTTATGAAGGTAGTCTGAGTGCCCGGTGGCCGATAGATGAGAGTCCCTGAAAATGTGCATGTAGGGGAAAAGTCCAGCGAGAAGGTAAGGTGTTCACAGCTGGATAGGGTGGTTGGAGAAGAAAGGCAGGTGTAGTAGTTCTTGTAAATAATGGCTACGTCGCCGCCTTTCCCAGATGGGCGGTCGACTCGAAGTATTTGGTATCCTACAGGAAGAGCTTGAATGACATCGGGGTCAGATTTCGGTTGTAGCCAAGTTTCCGTGAGAAAAATGGCATCCGGTTCTTTATCGGAGATTAACAGAGATATTTCTGCAGCATGTTTGGGGAGAGACCTGCAATTCAGCAGGAACATGAGGTATGAGGGAGGTGTTGTTTTTGGACTACTTTGATACGAACACTGTGGGCAGCAGAAAAATTTAGAGGTGGGGTTCCAGGATGCGAGGCATTGATCGTGAATGGGGCCTCGTAGGTGATGTAGAGTGCTAGATGAATATTGGATAGATTTGATTTGGCCAGCGGTTGTGGCCCCTGGTCCCGGTCGGTCGTGGACGGGCACAGACGGGCTTGCCTTTGGCGCGCCTTCGGCGCCCCGCCGCGCCGCCGCTGCGCCCGTCCGCTGCGCCTCCTGGGTAGAATGATCATTTTATGGGGGCGTGAGGGCGGGAGGGGCCTAGCTCTGCTCAATGATCTGGTGTTCCTCACCCAAGATGGCGGGCCCGGAAATGCTAGTTCGAAGGAGACCGAGTCTCAATCAGGTGCTCGAGGGGGTCAGGAACCGCTCTCACTTCAGCGGGTCTGGTCGTAAGTGGCGATTTGATTTTGGAATTTTTCTAAAATGCAGTTTTCTCCAAATAAGTAGTTTTTGGAGCAAGTTAAAAATCAAAGGTAAGTTTTACATTCAAACAGCAGGGGTTAAAAACAATGTCCCGGCTTCCGCCTCAGGACCAACACAACACACCACACTCACTCGTAATTTTGGGGGATTTGCCTGGCGGAGCTATGACGAGGAGTTCAGGGCACGGATTAGTGTTAATCCAGATAAGCCGTGGGGGGATGTTGACCAGGAGCCCTGGGTGCAATGGATGTCCTCTACACAGGCGGCGGCATCTACACATACTGCCAGTGGTCTCCCGGTCGCGTATCGACCGTTTCAGTCGCGTCCCGCCCAATCTGGGGCACGTGGCCAGGGAGTTTCCGGGGGGTCAGGGAACCAGGCTACATGGACTGGAGCAGCGGGACAACAGTACAAGCATGGGAACGCTGAGGCATGTTGGAACTTTAATAAGGGTTTCTGTACACGACACCCCTGTAAGTTTAAACACAAGTGATCCAAGTGTGGGGGACGTCACCCGGTCACGCAATGCTTACGCTTGCCACACCCTCAGAGCAGTGGAAGATTACTAAAGGCAGGGGACAAGCTGGGTCAAAGGGCCCCTACTCCGGTTAGGGTGGAGGCCATGGGTCCATGGCTCTCCCGGTATCCTGATAGAGAGGCTGCGTTGAAGCTGCAATGTGGCTTTGTGGAGGCATTTCGAATTGGTTATCAGGGTCCTCGGGAGAAACGTTGGGCTGAGAACTTGTGCTCCGCTAAGGAACTGCCGGAGGTGGTGGCGTGCAAGTTGCAGAAAGACGTTTTGGAAGGCAGGATTGCTGGCCCGTTTGACGCGTGGCCGATGGCAGACCTCATCATTTCACCGTTGGGGGTGGTTCCCAAGAAGAAGCAGGGGGAATTCAGACTGATCCACCATTTGTCTTGGCCGGAAGGGAGTTCGGTGAACGATTTCATTGCGGAAGAGGATTCCAGGGTCTTGTATGCATCGGTGGATGATGCCATCGGTTTGGTGAGGGCCTGCGGGAAGGGGGCAGAGTTGGCTAAATGTGATATCAAGTCGGCCTTTCGCCTCCTCCCCATTCACCCGGCGGATTTCTCCTTGTTGGGCATGCAGTTTCATGGGTCCATCTTTGTGGACAGGGTGCTGCCGATGGGCTGTGCGATTTAATGCGCGCTTTCTGAAACTTTCAGTTCCTTTTTGCAGTGGGCCTTTGTTGAGAGGAGTGGGCACCGGCTGGTGTCGCACTATCTGGATGATTTCCTCTTTGTCGGGAGGGGTCTGACAGGAGAGTGTGGCGTGGCTCTGGGACAGTTCCAGTTGTTGGCACAGGACTCATCCTACTGGATCTAAGTGCGGCATTCGACACTGTAGCATATACCACCCTGCTACAGTGTCTGAATAATGGAGGAATATCGGGTACTGCACTTAGATGGTTCCAGTCCTTCCTGACGGGGAGAGGCTTCCAGGTCCGCCAGGGTGAATGCTATTCCGGGGAGATCGGTTTGGGACAGGGCGTGCCCCAGGGCTCGTCCCTGAGTCCCACCCTGTTTAATTTATATGTCTCCCCAGTGGCCTCTATTGTGGAGGGTCATGGCCTGCACATAGCATCCTACGCCAACGATACGCAGCTGGCTATCTCCCTATCGCGCGCACCCGGTCTTGCGGCGGACCAATTCAGAACCTGTATGCAGGAGTTGGCAACCTGGATGTCCGCCAACTGCCTCAAATGGCATTGAATGGCAACAAGACCGAGGTGCTCGTGGTGGGGGGTAGCCCATCTGTGTGGTCGTCGGCGTGGTGGCCCTCTTGTCTAGGCGAGGTTCCAACCCCCTGTCGGGAAGCCAAGAATCTTGTAGTTTGGCTTGATGCTGATTTGTCCTTTGGACCTCAGATAGGCCGTGTGGTGGGGGTCTGTTTCAGCGTCCTAAAAAGTTTGCGGAAGGTCTTAGATCTACTTCCCATGTCTGCCCGCAGGACGCTGGTACATGCCCTCGTCACATCGCGCCTAGATTACGGCAACCTACTGTACCTAGGAGCAACCAGTAAGGTATTAAATCGTCTCCAGATACTGCAGAATGCAGCAGCTTGCCTCATTCTGAAGCTTCCTAAAAGATCGGCCTCGAAAGCAGCCCTTCAGATTCTTCATTGGCTTCCAGTGAAGAGCAGGGTGGAGTTTAAGGCCCTCTGTACCTGTCACCGTATCCTTAATGGGAGGGCACCAGCACCACTCCAGAGTCTGGTCTCCAGATACGAACCTACGCGAGCGCTGCGCTCCTCCCATGGTGGCCTATTAAAGGTCCCCAGGACAAGAAGGGCTCGCATGGGAGGCAGATCCTTTCGCTACTTGGTGGCGAAGGGCTGGAATGCTTTACCCTTGGACCTTCGCTTATAAGTGTCTGAAGCCGACTTCAGGAAGAAGCTAAAAACACATCTGTACACACGATTACTCTAGCTGACTCTGCGGCCTGCTTGTATGAGTTTTTTGACTGTCTTAGCGCAGGGACACGCTAGCTGAGCGTAACCGCGCGCTTTATAAAACTCCCTTATTATTATTATTATTATTATTATTACTTTGGGGTACCGTTGGCACCGGGGAAGACGGCGGGACCTAGTTGTTGTTTGACGTTTTTGGGAATTGAGTTGGATTCGGTGGCATGGCAGGCGCGGTTGCCGGTGCAGAAGGTGGCGGAGATGCAGGTTGTTCTGAATCAGGTGATTGGAGTCCGCAAGATTGAGTTGAGGTCTGGTCAGCGCTTTCTGGGTTTGCTGAATTTTGCTTTCCGGGTGGTGAGGGCAGGAAGGACGTTTTGTAGGTGCCTAGGCATGGCCATGTCTGGGGCGGTACTCCCTCACCACAGGGTCAGGGTCACGATGGGAGTCAGGTCGGACTTGCGTGTGTGGTTGGTGTTCTTGGAGGAATTCAATGGTGTGTCCTTGGATTTTGCGCATGACAAAATGATTTGGCAGGTACAGCTTTATTCGGACGCGGCGGGTGCAGCAGGTTTCGGTGTGTTCTGGAACGGGCGTTGGTGTGCAGAGCAGTGGCCGGCTCATTGGTCACGGCAGGGCAGGAGCATTGCATTCCTGGAGTTTTTCCCATTGTTGGTGGTGGTGCTGGCATGGGGGCCTGAGTTTCGGAATCGGTCGGTTTTGTTTCACGTTCACAACATGACTGTGGTGGACCTGGTGAACAATCAGAAAGCGAAGGACCTGCGAGTGTTGCGCTTGCTGCGAAGTTCATGCTGCTCTGCTTGCGTTTTAATGTGCTGTTCCGCGCGCAACATGTGCCTGGGGCGAGTAATGAAATTGCGGATGCGTTATCTCGTTCGCAGTGGCAGCGTTTCAGGAAGCTGGCGCCGGGAGCAGAGGCTTGCAAGACCAAGGTGCCGGAGGGTATCTGGGCCTGGGGTGAGTGAGAGTGGTGGGTTTGGTTGAGAAATCGATAGCTGAATCCACGAGGCGCTCGTACAGGTTGGCATGGTCTGAGTTTGGAGCCTTTCTAGGTTGGAGCAGGGAGGAATGGGGGATGCCCAAGGATGCATGTGAGCAGGGGGTGGTGCGATTTGTGCTGGATTGCATGGACAGGGTACTGTCGCAGACTACGATAGCTGGCTGGAATCTCTTTTTACAGCATGGTTTACTTGGGTTTTGATCCGGCCAGGGCGGATCTGTTGAGTCGGATGTTGAAAGGTTGGGGACCCGTGAGAGCGGAGTGTGGGGGGTGGGGGGGGTTATGGGGAGTTACCTCGTGAGGCAATCACGTTTGACTTGTTGGGAAGAGTGCAGGGCGAGTTGTCACATTGCTGTTATGATGGTGGTGAGATGGCGTTGTTCCGTTTGTCTATGATTTGGATGTTCTTTGGAGCATTTCGGGTTTCGGAATTGTTGGGAGTGCGTGGGGCCCCGGGACGATTGTTTGAGGATGTGCGAGTGGATGGGGCTCGGCTGGGTATATGATTGGGGCGTTCGAAGATGGACCAATTGGGACGAGGCAAATGGGTGTGGCTCAAGGAAAGTGGATGTGCGGTCGTATGCCCGGTGCGTGAGTGGACAGGGTTTGGGTGCCTAGTACAGAGGTCGGTGGGGGAGATTTTTGTGCATGCTTCACAAAGGCGTTTGACGTCTTTTCTGTTGTTAGCAGTGTTGTGGATGGCTTTGCAAAGGGTCGGCAGGGATCCAGCACGCTTTGGCACGTACTCGTTTAGGAGTGGGGCACCTACGGCGGCGGCAGGCTTAGGTTGGTCGTGCGAGGAGATTAGGCGGATTGGACGCTGGAGGTTTCGCTGCTGCGAACGCTATGTGCGCAAATGAATGGAGCCAGCGTGTGGGGTAGGTAGGGCTGCTGCGGTTGTTTGGCGGAATTTTGTTTTGCTGTGGTGCTAATCTCTTTCTCTTCGTAGGTTGCGCTCGGGGGCCAGGGGCCAAGACGGTTACCTGGATTGTGGGACACTCCTTTGTACATTGGGCCTCAAAATATGCGGACAGACAGATGTACGGTCGTAGCCTGGGCCTGCGGAGCAGTTATCATGAGGTCCATTGGTGGGGTAAGAGCGGGATGCGATGGGGCGATTTGTTGCCTTGGCTGACGAAGAAGGGGTCGCAGCTGGGCTACCCGGACATGATCGTTATCCATCTGGGGGAGAATGACTTGGTAAAGCAGTCAGGAGTGTCCTTGTTACATCTGATGCAGCGGGATTTGGAGGCAATGAGGAGCAATCTGACTGGCGCCTGTATTGTTTGGACTGAGTTTGTACCGCGAAGGATCTAGAGGGGGGCTCTTAAGCCTGCAGCCATTGAAAGGGCGAGGCGGAAATTGAATAGGGCGATGAGACTTTTCTGTGCTGACCACGGGATCAAAGTGCTTGCTCACGTAGGGCTCTGGCTGGAGGAGCCCCTTCTCTTTCGGGACGACGGAGTGCACCTTTCGTACATGGGAAATGCTTATTATCTAATGGAAATGCGGGATATCATCAGTCTGTTGTGGAATGAGTCTATCTGGTGTAGGCGAGATTGAGTACGAAAGGTGCACGTTTGGTGGGGCAGGTAACCGCCCTCCGGGGGTTCCCTGGGTGGCAGGACTTGGGAGGGGTGGGGAGTCCATGACGGGTGGAATCACCCTTCCGGGCAGGGGGTTACAGGTGCTGGATGTGGGGTGTGGTAGACGGAAGTGCGATGGCTGGAGATGCTGGAGGAGTTGGAAAGTGAAGGGGTGAAGTGAATGGTATACGTGAAGAGGTCGTGGTGTGAATTGGGAGTGAGTATGGGAGTACATGAGTGGATGATGGTTGAACGTCGGGATGTTGGGGGGATTGTTAACTGTTATGGGGGTTTTGTTGAATTTGGTTGTCATACCTGTCCTAATAAATGGCCTTTTACGCAAAACTAATGCGTGGAGTGGTTATTGCGCGAAGGCCTCCCTAAAACCCTCGCACCACTCGCCTTGTTCCTGACATTCCCGCGGCTTCCCAGGGCCCAAGGAGACAAAGAGGAGGAGACCCCAGGGACACGCCTTAAATACTCATTCCCACCTAGGTTTCGGTTTCCGAACGTCACTAATCAACTGACCATCCCTGAACGAGCCCCTCCAACTAAGGCTTGGTTTCATGGCGCGACTAAGGGCACCCCCTCCTCTAGGTGAGGGGGGGTGCCTAGTCATAAGCAGGCATGTAATGAGGCATGCAAGGTCCGTAAAACGTAGTAAATAAAGAGGCATGTAATGAGGCCTGCACGGCCCGTAAAGTGGGGGAGAGAGTGTTTTTAAGAGAAGGCGCAGCGGCTGCAAATAAAATAAAACAAGTAGTTCCCAAACAACACACAACATTTATGTGTGTATGAAAACTGTAATCTACCTGTGCTCCTCGCGTGTAAAACCGGAAATTACGTATCAGAGCGCTAACAAATAGGGAACCCGGAAAAAAGTGAAGGAGGACAGAACTAATTGCAAGCAGCTGGCGGGATTACACTCAGCACGAGTGATCATGGCAGGTCTTGCAGCAGTGCATGCGCGCTGATACTCGACCTAAAAAAGAAGTGTGGGGACTAACCTAGTTAGGCAGTATACAAGTGACATCATGGCGCACTACATCACGGCGTATGGCATCACACCTGGCATCACAGAAATTTACATCATAGAAAGTGGTATCATGAGCCACAACTTTACAGGAAGTGGCATAGAAAAAAGTGACATAAGATCTACAGCCCTCACATATATGTGTAGCAGGTCTATCATGTGTATGTTTGAGCGCATTGCAAATATAATAGCACAGTGAGCTATGGAAGATCATATGTGACTTCTACACCTTGCAATCCGCCAGTTTTATGTAACACATCCAGTTAATTCATTTACAAACTTATATCATTTACTGTACATGTAATATGCACATGTTGATGTGAAGCGCTCTGACACCCTGCATTGGGATGATTAGGGTTAAACAAGAAAAATAGTTGTACTTAAATTATTTGAACGCCTCCTCAGGTGTAGTAAGCTCTATATAAATGCAATTTGCTTCATGTAAATAGTGGGAAAAACCAACACAGCTGACATTCTTACAGTGTATGCATCTCTCCTAAACAGGGACTGAACAAAGTGAAAAACTGCCTCTCTTAAGTATGTTAGAAGTGCTAACAAGGTGTGAGCCTTTGTTTCTCCTCCGTTCATTTGCATCAGGTCTGAAGCTCCTGACTGCTCCCAGCCAAGAGACTCGAACAAAAGGAGGCCTGATGACCTCTCAAATTCGGCCTTTGTTATGGGCCCTTGCAAAAAACACAGTTGATGGACAGAATGTAGAACAATGTCATACATTCACCCCAATGCAAGGATCTGGGCCTAAATCCATCGTTTTTTTGCACTCCACACCACCCTGGGTTAGACACTGGCTATATGCAAATCAGCTCTGACCCTGTGCCTCATGGGAACAGTCCAGTCCGAACTACCAAGCCATGTCTTTCCCAGACCGGAATCAAGCATCCAAGGACCGGTTTCTGGCTATCAGCCTTCATCAGCCTGGATAGCTTGACTCCAGTGGTGTGGAGAGCCTGGGACTCACGTCTGAGCATACCCAGCCCACTCGGGGTGAAAATTGCAAAAAACACAGTTGATGGACAGAATGTAGAACAATGTCATACATTCACCCCAGTACAAGGATCTGGGCCTAAATCCATCGTTTTTTTGCACTCCACACCACCCTGGGTTAGACACTGGCTATATGCAAATCAGCTCTGACCCTGTGCTTCATGGGAACAGTCCAGTCCGAACTACCAAGCCATGTCTTTCCCAGACCGGAATCAAGCATCCAAGGACCGGTTTCTGGCTATCAGCCTTCATCAGCCTGGATAGCTTGACTCCAGTTTCCTGCTGATAAAACTGCAATAATTTTAACACCGGTCCTTGATAATATGCCCCAATGTTTGTCAAAGGGTGACTGTGCCAGAAAAAAATCCATCGAAAAGCCAGGGCATACGAAAAAGCTCCCATAAAGGTAGTAGGTAATTTCAGGCACGACCGAGCTTTAGAGTGAGGATGACGTAAGGCCAAGTCTCTACGGTGTACAAATGGTTAGCACCACAAGCATGCCTTCATTGTGTTTCATCCCAAAACCGCCGAGAAGGTGATGTAGTTAAGTGGTAAAATCGTTGCATTGGTAACATTCAGCCAGATTCATCATTGTCCCGTTTTGCGAGTCCTTAATAGCGATTATTAAGGAATCGCTATTAAGGACTTGCAAAACGGGATTCATGTAGAAATCGCAAAAAAAATTGCGATTCCTACAGCTTCCTTATTTGCGATTTAAGGCCCATAGGAATGAATGGGGAGTTATTCCTTATTTGCGATTAGCAATTTGCTAATCGCTAATAAGGATGCGATTTCAAGGTTGCCAGGGGTGTTCAAAGGACACCCTGTAGCACCCCTGAAATAAAAATGTAGACTGATGTTGCGCACACACATGTCCAAAGGACATGTGTGTTTGTAACATACAACTTACAAAAACGCACTAAAGTGCATTTTTCTAAGTTTTCGCTATTGACCACGAAGTCAGACTTTGCGGTAAATAGCGGCCAAAAATTGCGAATTTGGTTCGCCCTCGCCATGGAACCCCTGGCGTCGCGGATGCGAACAGATGCCCAGTTGCGTGGCTTTGTCTGGAATGGGGACCTGGTGGATAGGATTGCACTGTATGCTGATGACGTCCTCCTCTTCCTTACTGATCTGCGGCAGTCGGGTCCCCGGGTTCTGGAGATTATGCGGGTGTTTGGCGAGGTCTCGGGTCTCCATCTTAACTTGAATAAATCAACCCTGTGGGTGCTAGGTGGCGGAGTGGTTGTCGACCCCTGGGCGGCAGAGTTGAGAGTGGCAACGGATGGCCTAAAATATCTGGGCGTCTTTCTCTCAGAGTCGCGGGCCGTGGCCTGGGCGCGTGGAGTCTTGCCGGTGTGGGAGCGGGTCCAGGCTGATGTTAAGACCTGGTCTAGAATGCCGCTCACTATTTTCGGAAGATCGGCCATCTTTAAGATGGTGGCGCTGCCGCGGCTCCTATACCAACTCCAGAATTTCCCTCATCCCATTGGCCTGGAGTGGTTCCGCCAGGTTAATTCGGTGTTGGGCCGCTTCCTGTGGGCTGGCGGTGCGGCCAGAGTGGCGTTGAAGACGTGCTTTCTATCCACATACTGTGGTGGCTTGGCCACCTCGGACCTCCTCTCCTACTACCAAGCTTCGCAACAACTGGTCCTTAATGAATGGTGGTATTGTGATAGAGGTGATCCGGCCTATGCCTTGGAACGATTGCTGATGGGTGATCGCACGCTCCACACCATCCTTTATTCGGCCCGTCTACGCCGCAGGTTGCCATCTGTCACCAGGGTGGTCTTTGCGGTGTGGAGACAGTCGCTACGCCGTATGGGATGGTGGGGCAGATTGACGGCTGAGACGCCGCTTTGGCATAATGGTCTACTCCCGGAATTGGCGGCCCTGACCGGATTTGAGGGTTGGGAGGCCATTGGGGTTACACAACTGGGCCAGGTCATGTCCGGCGCCACCCTCAGGTCCTTCGAGGAGCTCCGCGCGGAGTTCCAAATGCCTGAGTCCTAGTTCTTCCGCTACCTCCAGCTGCGACATGCCCTCGCCCCGAGCATCGCGGGCCTCGACTCCTTGCCGGAGTTCAGCCCTATCGAGGCTAAGGTGTTTATGGGGGACCTGGGGGAAAAGAAGGTCTCTAAGATTTACCAGACACTTGTGATCCATTGCTCCTCCACCCTACACTCCCTTCGGGAGGCGTGGGAAGTAGACGTGGGCCCCCTTGATGAGGACGACTGGAGGGAGGCACTGGAATCCCCACGCGGAACTGCCATTGCAGTCCGGCTGCGGCTAATTCAATTTAAATACTTGCACCGCGCCTATTATACGCGTGAACGGTTGTGGAAGGCTGGATTGATTGCATCTCCGGAATGCCTGCGCTGTGGAGCGGTGCCTGGCTCCTTGTTGCACACGGTGTGGTCGTGTGGTCGGCTGACTGGATTCTGGAGGGGTGTGTGGAGTTGCCTGGCTGAGGTTCTGGGCTGGGACCTCCCTCGTACCCACCGGCTGGGCCTACTACATGTCATGGAAGGGATTGGGGGTAACGTTTATAAGCGCCACTTATTGCTCTTGGGGCTGGTTGTGGCTAAGCGAGACCTGGCCCGGGCGTGGAAGTCAGTGAGGGCTCCCCCCCTGTCTGCTTGGAGGGCTGGGCTGGATTATTTTATGGGTCTGGAGAGGCCGATCTTTGAAGCTCGGGGCTGCCCGCGCAAACACTACAAAATCTGGAAGCGTTGGGCTGACTACCGTGGTCTGTCCTTGGACCCCCCGGCGGAGCAGGAGGAGGACGTTTGATCACAGTGACATTTCTGGCCCGAAGCGGTAAAGCCCTGGTGGCATTACACCTACTTTCTTTTCCATTGCTTCTGTACACGTGTGGTAGGGGGGGTTGGGGGGGGCGTTTTGAGGGGGGGGAGGTAGAGTTGTGGGTTAGGGTAGGTTGCTGGGGAGTTTCTATACTGAGCATATTCTGAGCCTGTTTTTACCGTTTTTTGCTGCCTATGAAACTGCTATATTGATATTGTTGTGGTGATCTTCGGGTGTGGAGACGCCACATTCTTGGTGCTCATTTGCTCAATAAAATTGGTTGTGAAAAAAAAAAAATTGCGAATTTGCAAATTAATAATGGTTAATGAATTGCATTTAAGGAATCTCAAATAGAGATTCCTTAAATGCAATTCCTCGCAATTTAGCGATTTTGCTATTAGCGATTTTTGCATTCGGGATGATGAATCCCAAATGCAAAAATTGCGCTCGCAAAGGGCCAGATTCTCAGAATCTGGCCCTTTGCGAGTGCAATTTTCAATGATGAATCTGGCTGATTATTACTTAAAATTTACAGGAGTAAATTGGTAAAACGATATGTGTAGTAAATACATTTTTGGAGAACAACTAATTTAAGCTGCTCTGTGACGCTGATAGTTGCAGTTTACAAAAGTCAGAACTGGAGAGGAATTACTGGACCATGGAACCAAATGTGTGGACTACAATAATTCTGGTGGTCGAAAGGTTTTTCGTTACATACGCTTCTTCTGGGCAAATATTGCAACATGACTTAAAGAGCTGTCCAAATCAAAAGATGGAGTTGCCTTCCTGCAGGAGGATTTCTTGATTCACAAATTCTAATGGGAAACATGACAGGAGCATGACATGGCAGTTGGATCTGGTGATCACACATCAAATAGTCTTACAACCACAAAGGGGAAATGCGACATATGG
Organism: Lissotriton helveticus; assembly: GCF_964261635.1. Classification (NCBI taxonomy): domain Eukaryota; kingdom Metazoa; phylum Chordata; class Amphibia; order Caudata; family Salamandridae; genus Lissotriton; species Lissotriton helveticus. Next base: position 1,740,809,902 of record NC_136065.1, read on the forward strand.
ATGAGTCCTAAGAGCTCAATGAGATCGGGGTAAAACCCATTATAGTCTAGTTGAGATCATTCTCGAGGTTGCAGCATCCAGTAACAATGAGAAATTGGCCTCGTGTATCGAAACAGTTGAATATTATCGATGATTTTAGCAGAGGTTTGCTGGTGTTTCCAGAATCTGTGAAAAACACTTGAATACTAAAAGAATTGCAAATACAGCGCACAATATAGAGGTGCTTATTTGGACAAAACACCCGTAATAAACACAAAATATGTGGAGAATGTTTTGGAACTAGGCCTCACTGTGGCAAAGAAGTGCATAGCACTAAGATGGATGTCCAAACGACTGCCCACACAAAAACAATGTTTATAGGAATTTGCAAGGTGGGTACGTACTAAATGTGGAGTACGCCACAGGTTGATTTACTATCAATTTCAAAGTTATTGTTTGATTACCAAAAATCACAACAAAATGTTAAAACCATGTAACACATGTATACGTGTACACATTAACCCCTTAGCTGCGGCGGCTATTCCGCCGCAGCACTAAGGGGGAGGCGGGGCCGTGCGGCGCTCCCGTACTAATGACGGAACCGCTCCGTCACGGCCCTCGGCTGGGCTGTGCTGTGCTTGTGACGGAACGGTTCCGTCACGGCCCCGCCCGCTCTTTAGAATGTCAGCGCAGGTGCGGAATTCGCGCAGCGCAGGCGGGGCGAGCGGGCCATGATGGAACCGTTCCGTCACCAGCACAGCCCACCTGAGGCTCGTGACGGAACGGTTCCGTCACGAGCACACAAAGGGTTAAAAAAAAAAAAGAGGAGAAAAGGTCTTTGGTTAGTGCAATGACAATGCAATAAAAATTGATACAATTTAAAAATTGTCCGCTTATGCATTTTTCTTTTGCGGATCAAGCTCATTAAGTAACATGGCCACCACGGAGTGGTTTTAAGACCATCTGAAAAGGGGAACAAGTAAGTATGACAGCTGGTTTTAAAGTGCTGAAAACAGTGTTCATATGTCCCTTGCTGGTGGGGGGCGGCGGCAGCTAAAGTTTTTGTTGCAAAGAGATAGCTGGGCCAGCCGGCAAAGGAATTGCTGCCTTTTCTTTCCCCAGCGTTTCTGCAGCCCTGGCAACAAATTTGGTGAATCGGATGTTCAGTTTTCTGTTTTCTTGATTCATAGCTGCCATTATGGCCTGACGGCATGTACGAGCAGTTTGATCCACTCCACTTTCAATAAGATCCTTCTATCATGTAACAGAGCTGGGCATGTGCAGGCTATGTGCTCCAAGCTTTCGGAGTGGTGCATTCCCTGCATTCGATTTTGTGACTAAGGCGCCGCCATTGTGGCAAATACTTTAAAAAGGGCCATTCACCTAGCCTTAGGGCCATGAATTTGACTTTACAGAAGAGTGAATAAGTACTTAATAAGTATGATGACTCAACCCCTGGTTTGTAATCGGAGACAAAGGCCCATGCGTGCTTCCTTCTGGATAATTTTGCTCTGTCGGAGTTGAAAGACCAGAGCCGAACGCTTTGCTTGATTACGCTCTTCAAAGCTTGTTGTGATGGATTTGTTCCCCAATATTCCGAGACTCCGAGGAGCTGTAGGGATTGGTCCAAGTGGTGCCGATATTTTTGGCTAGATGAGCTGGTCGATATTTCGTTCCAGAGTTTGATCTCAAGACTGTTGTCCCGGGAGTTACGCAGTCTATTGCAGAACTTGATAAAAGGGCCAGCCTCTACGCCGTTGCGATCTAAACAGGCCAAGTTTTAATCTTATTTGTGCCGGAGATGAAGACTGCAGCAGACGCCATGCTCGCTTGAAGATTCTGAAGGTTGATTTGTTTAGTAAGATGTTAGTTGAGCCCATCATAATCTGGTGCCCATATGATAAAGAATTTGTGATCTTGGCCTTCATCACTTTGAGCAGGGGGGTTAGGCTTGGTCCTAGTAGGTGTTTTGAAAGTTTTACCGACGCGACCTCCAGTGACAGTGCTTTTACTTTGATGGCATCTTTTTGTTTCGTGAGAGAAGCTCTGGAGTCAAGAAAAACTCCCAAATATTTATAGTGTGGCACTGTGTCAATGCTTTGTTATTGAAAAACCTCCTGTTTTACCGCTGCTTCGGTTTACTAAAATGAATTATTTTTGTTTTTGACAGGTTTAATCCGGGAGCGTTTTCAAGTGTATAGGGAAGGAGTTCGTCAAGAAGCCTCTGCAGACTAACCTTTGAGTGGCTCAATAATACGAGGTCTTCGGCGTATAGCAGATTGCTGATGCGGGTCCCGTCTAGTTGGGGCAGGTGAGAATTAACCTTGTCAAGTAAAGGGGATAGATCAGAAATAAGCAGGTTAAACAGGAGAGGCGCTACGACGCAGGCTTGTTTAACACCGCTTCCTATTTGGATCTTTTTTGAGACATGGGACCCGTCCCCCAACTTTATCTTTATCCAGGTCTGTGTGTGGAGTTGGATCTTAGCTTGTAAAAGGTTCGGGGGTATACCCCAACAGACTCCTTTTTGCCATACGCGGTCGCGTGGCACACAATCAAAAGCCGCCTTAAAGTCAACAAAGCAGCAATATAGTTGCATGCGACAGATGTCAGCCTTCTCCATCAATACAGATAATGCCCATAGGTTGCTGGTTGTGCCTGACTTGGCTACGAAGCCAGTCTGATTGAAGGGGAGACGTTGTGTTGATTCAACCCAGGTTGTCAGTTCTTCTAGCAAAATACTGGCATAATATTTGGATTCAATGTCAAGGAGGGCTATCATTCTATAATTTTTGGGGTAGTCTCTTTTGCCACTTTTATAGATGGGATGAACGGTGGCACCTTTCCAGGAATCCGGGATGTGGTCGTTGAGCCTACAGTGTAAGAACAGCGGTGCAAGGAGACCTGACCACAACGTTTCATCTGACTTAAACAAGGCCTGGGGGAGTCTGTTGGGGCCAGGTGCTCCATCTGGCCTACCCTTCCTAATAATCCGGGCGATGGTGTTTATTAAAATTCTGTGTGTCGTCAACATCCCTGAGGTTGTTGTTTTGTGGCTTCCCAAGTATGGATCTGTCCAAGTAGCCTTCAACTTTAGTAATAAGCCCAGTGTTGCCTGTGATATGGTCATCGGTGGGTGGTGGTCGAGATTTGAATGTCGAATGGGGACTAGGGGGCTGTGGCCCACTTGAATTTTCTCTAAAGTGATTAAATAGAAACTTAGTCTAGTCGTCAGCACTTCTGTTTGCAATGATATGTCCACTGCCTCCTAGTGGGCCTCTGTTTACAAGGGCCCAGAATAACTTAGTGTTGGACTTTTTGCTGGTGTAGACTAGCTTCAGCCAGAACTGGTCTGACGCTGATTGTTTGTTTTTATGCACTGATGCCTTGAAAGCTTTTTTGAGCTTGCTTGTAATAGTTAAATAAAATTATGTTTCCCGGGTTTTTTCTGGTCCGGCGCAGGACAGCGTTTCTTAGATGTTTTAACATTTTTGTTGCAGGAGAAATTCGAAGTTGAGAGGGCTCTGGCCGGGGATGGGATTCAGATGGAAATTCATTAAACAAACTGGTTACAAGCGCTTCCTATCCGTTAATAATGGGCACATTTTTTTCACCTCGTGGACGTAGCAGATGACAGCATTTCTCCATGATAGAGGGGACTGCGCTTGACGACCATTTCATTCGTCTTAGATTCTCCGAATGACTGTGATATCATGTGGGCCAGTGCGCGGTGTCGAGGCATGTTGAAGGATAATGATATTATTTGGGGTCGATGATCACTTTCCACCAGTGCTGCGATGTGATGGCACTCAATTAGGGTGAACATTTCGCTGTTTGCTAGCGTGAAGTCTAGGAATGAGTGTGTTCGTCCATTGGTTCTTGTCCAAGCCAGGGGGTGTCTGAGGGTGAGCGACCGTTTATTACTATATATCCAGCTCTGCTAAGTTGAAGGACTGCATATTCGCCCAGTTTAGATGATTTGAGTCCTGGCGGTAATGTTTGTGTTGCGAGGTGTGAGGGGACTGCTGAAAGAATGATCCCTAGGTCTTCAAACTGGTTGTAAAAGAGGTTCGTATTGAAATCTACAGAGATTAGACATGGTATACTGCTGTATGTACTTAGGATGTTACATAAAATTTCGATCAGGCAGTCCAGTTTAGAACTTTTCTCGCTGGGACATAAAGAGTGTAAACATTTAGCAGTAGTAGCTTGCTCTCTGAAGAGAAATTATCGGCCACAATGCCAGTGACCCAGTCAATATCAAATTTTAGCTGTCTGATACGTGCTGACAGTCTGGTAGCCACATAGATATACAGCTCGCCACACTGTCTACCATGCTTGCTCTGTCTTGTGGCTGGTGATGTAAATTCCAGGTACCCTTCGAGTGGAGTGCTCATTGAAAGCCAAGTTTCCTGGAGGAGGATGATATCGTTTTTATTGAGGAATCAGAGTGTGTCCAGAGATTGCAGTTTCAACGAGAGACCATTTATGTTCCAGGAACAGATTGTTAAACCATGTTTCGAACTGGTTCAATTGATCCTGCTTTGAGATAGGGCTGCTGGCAGCCATGACCAGTCTGCGCTTCTGGTGGTTTGCGGGATTTCACTGCACTCATCATTGCCGACTAGGGAGCGACTTCTGGCTGACTTTAGGATTGAAAAGGGGATGAGGCTTGTGCTGAAGGCTGGGACCTTGCTAGGGGCGAGTATTGAGGGGTATCGGGGTACTCGGGGCATTGCTATAATTATTCCCCTGTTTCTGATGGCAAGGATGTCTTTTGATTCCAGTTTACACAGGTCCGGATTCGATTTGAAGAGCCGGATTATGTTCCCGCGGTTTAATATGCTGTGAGAGCCTTGCGAAATGTACTCTGGTGTTAACAGTAGTTTGGTTTCATTGGTGTCTATGGACATGGTTTGAATTTCAGCGGGTGTGGGCTTGGATGACATATGCTTGTCCGCTAGCGATCGTTGAGAAAATTTATGTGCCGTGATTAGGGGGGGGCTTGCTGACTAGCTGGATTGATTGATGGTGAAGTAAAGATTGTTGTGCGGGTACATGCCGAAGGAAATTGACTGGGTTGGATTGCTGGAAACTGGTGCTCTGCTTCTTTGGCGGGGTTCGCTGCGCGATGTGGGCCTTGGCTGTTGATCGTCGATTGAGGTGGAAAAGACGATTCAGTGCTTGGTAGACACTTTGGGGGCGGCGTGGTTATGACCAACCTGGTGACGGTGTTTGGCTCTTCATCAGTTTGTAATTGCTTGTTTCCACTGTCGCCCATTTTGTCCTGGAATGTGTGGGGAGTGCCTAGGGGCTTGTGGTGGCTCTATTTTTATTGAGCGATTTAGTTGTGAAAGTCCTTTTGGGGGTGTTTGGAGCTGGGCTAGTTGCGTGTGACTGGTGGAGACGGTGAGCACTGTGCTTGGTGCATGTACTATCTCTGATTTGTTGTTTATGAAATAGTTGATAATTGTATTTTTAGGTACTTCTGGGAGCATATTACGGGATTTCCGAAGTCTTTTTTCCCCCATTTTGATAGTCGGTGGACGATAACTGGGGCGATTTGTCGTTGGCTGATGAATCGGTGGGAGCGTTGGAGACTGCTGTTGCTTTAGACGATGGTAAGGAAACCAGTGGTAAGTCTTCGGGCACGTGCTTAGAAGCTGGGCCTTGTAGCTTAGCAGGTGTTGCGGGGACCCTAGGCCTGGACTCTGGGATCTTCTGAATTTCTGAAAGTACTGATGTCAGAAATTGGGGCAATGAGGATAAAGAGTCGATGATGGGGGAGCAACAGCATACTGATTGAACTAATTGCACTTGAGATTGGGCCTTAATGATCAGCGAGTTGAGCGCCTCCATTTATTGGTCCATTCCTATGGTGTACACAGCAAGGGTATTTAATAGCTCTACCTGTTGATCCATTTTGTCTGAGTGGTAGTTCAATGCTGACACTGTGGAGTGGAGGGTTTGAAGAAGTTATGAGCGAGCTCATTTAGGTTTAAAGATGAAGAGCTAACTCCTTCCTTGATGCGGGTGCGGTGACTCCATCCATGGAAGAGGCGGCGATTACGGTAATTCTCAAGCCAGGGAAGGACCCTAAAGCCTGCGGATCGTACAGACCGATCTCGCTACTCAATGTCGACGCCAAATTGTTTGCAGGCATTCCGGCGGTGAGGCTTAGCCCTTTGTTAGATGGGATCATCGAACCAGATCAGGCGGGATTTATCCCAACGCGTCAGGGAGGGGATAATACCAAACGGCTGCTGCACCTTATGGATTTGGTTCATCGCTCGCGGGCTCAGGCTTTCTTCCTGTCTATTGACCCTGAGAAGGCCGTTGACCGTGTAGAATGGGATTATTTGTTTGCGGTGCTGAAGGCCTTTGGAGTGGGGGATAGGTTTCTGCGGCGGGTTCAATGTTTGTATGCAAGCCTAAGGCAGCAGTTGGGGTAAATGGGTGTAAATCAGCCCTTTTCCCTATAACCAGGGGAACGAGGCAGGGGTGCCCCCTCTCCCCGCTGCTTTTTACGCTCTATATGGAGCCATTTGCACAGCGTATACGATGTAATGTTGATATAGCAGGAATCAAGTTTGGCGCTGACACCCACAAGATTAGCTTGTACGCGGATGATGTGATTCTCTCCTTGACCCAGCCTCACTCTTCCCTACGGGGATTGTCAGCGGAGCTTCACACCTTTCACAGGGCGGCGGGCTTCAAAGTCAACTTCTCCAAGTCGCAAATCCTGAATGTCTCCGTCCCTTGTGCGGAGATGCAAGATCTGCAGCACGATTTCGATTTTCAGGGGGTGCATTCTGACATTCCCTATCTATCTAGGCATCCGACTGGCCCCCTCCATTGCTAAAACGGCGTCTCTTAATTATGGTCTGCTCGTTGAGCACACGGCCAAGGCCCTCTCAGACTGGTTCCGCCTTAAACTGGCCTGGTACGGGTGGTTGGCTTCAGTAAAAATGACAATTATTCCCAGAGTTCTTTATCTTTTCCAAACGCTACCCTTGAGCCCCCCGCCGGGCACCCTGAAGAAGCTGCAAGGGCTCCTAATTAGTTTTTTTTGGGATAATCGGCGTCCGCGGCTAGCGTTGTCCCCTGTAACTACTCCTAAGGCGGCAGGTGAGTTGTGGCTGCCGCGCAAGCATAGGGCTTGGGGGCTCTACTCTTCCCCGGTGAAGTCCCCGACCTTGAAAGCCTGGGATCAGTTGGCGCAGCGCAGGGGGTGGACCACTTTCCCCTCCCCCATGACTCCTATTGTCGATAATCCGTACTTTCCACCGGGACGTGCGTCCCCGGTCTTCCACCGCTGGCGGGAGGAGGGCTGTAAAAGAGTAGGTTCGCTTTCTGATTTGGATGGTTTGATTCCCTTTGTCCACTTGCGTACTGAGTTCTTTTCGCTGTTGGAATCGGATGCTTTTTATCATGCGCAGGTTGCACACTGGGTGACCCAACCAGGCAACATGCCCTCTATGTCTCGGTCCTTGACAAGCTTTGAGAAGTGGTTAGTGTGTAAGAAAGATGATCGTAAGCTTGTCTCAGAGTTGGATTCAGCGTTTATGCATCACCCTAGGAAACAAAGTAAGGAAAGCACTGGTTCGCTGGGAAACGGAGTTGGGGCGTCCCCTGACTACTAAGGAGTGGGAGCACATTTACTACCGCGTACATCACACAGCCTCTAATACTGCGGGTACAGAGTCCGCATATAAGGTAGCATCCTATTGGTACTATACCCCGGCGCGCATAAAGGAGTGGGATGGGGCGAAGTCCGGCCTTTGCTGGAGAGGGTGCGGCCTCTCCGGGACTCTGGTACACTTGCTGTGGCGCTGCCCGAAGCAGGAGCGCTATTGGAAATTGGTGTTGGATGATCTTGATGTTCCGTTTCGGATTACACTGCCAAGGGTGCCTGAACATGTTCTGCTGGGGCTTCCACACTCAAAGTCCTTTCCCTTGCGCTCGCTGAAGGGCAGACGGATTGCGTTAGCTTTGTTAGCAGTGAGGCAGGTCCTCTTAGCGCTATGGGGCTCCCCAGTCCTCCCTGACACCAGGAACTGGTTTCAAAGGCTCTGGCACATCTTAGCAATGGAAAGGCTTTCGCTGGGCATGGATGGAAAAGATTCTGAATTTGCGGAGCTTTGGGGCCCGTTCTTAGGGATCTTTGCTAAAGATCTCCGGGAGGTAACATGCCCGAAATATCTTCAGATCTTGCAAATTATTCCTTTGGAGCCGAAGGGAGCCACCGCTGTGGACTGAGGATTGCCTGATGACCTCGGGGGTATTTGAGAGAGCTGATGCGGGGTGGGGTGGGAGGATCCTGCAGGGAGGGGTTTGGAGAGGGGGGGTTCTTGATTTTTTCTTCTTTCTTCTCCTCCTGATATCTTGTGTTAGTTTTAACCTAAAAGTGGAGATCCTTGCATAGGCGGGCTTGCCTCTCAATATGCGATGCAACGCGGGGTCGCCCTCCGGATTGTAGGCCCAGACGCTGTGTTGAGTCTATGTTGTTACGCCCTGCCGGCAAGTCGATGTAGGCAGCTGGGTTGTGTACCGAGGTGCTTTCCACAGAATAAAATGTTTGACTCTAAAGATGAAGAGCTGGCAGTCAATCTGTTGGGTTCTTTGGTGAAGAAGGATAAGTCAAGATGGGTATTGGGCATGGTGCTGTTGCCCCAGCCTGTATTGAACTTTTGTCGACAACTATTAGCAGTTGGTGATGACGTTGTGGGATTGCTTAGATTCTTGTTTGCCCGGTTTGCTACTTACAGGGTGAGGTCTTTAGTTGTAGCTGTTGAGTGGGCCTTGGGGGCTTGGGGCTTGTCTGCTAGGGGTGAGAACTGGCTGGGGGCCCAGACGGAGTGATGGTCTAGCGAGGTCAGCTGGCTTCGAGTGAAGGGGGGGAGCCGAGGCTGACATGTGGGTGTTGTTGACTTGGAAGTTGAAGAAGGACTGATCAAGGGTCTGGGCGCGAGCCAAAGGAGAAGGAGTGGTCACTGATGCTTTTTTTTGGGGGGGGGGGGGGTCTGTTCTTGTTAATAGGCCTGGGAGCGATGAACTGAGGCCTTTGTCGCTGGCATATGCATGGAGCATGGGCTGAACCAGCTTTGATGCTGGGCAGGGACTGAAAGTAAAGATGAGGTGGTTGAAGCAGGAGGCCAAGGTATATCGAGTGAAGTTGATTTTCAGAGCTTCTAAAATAGTCCCTCAAAGAATTTTTTTTCGTTGATGGTACGGAGAGGGCTGTAGGTCTCAGGTGCGCGTCTTTGCGAGTTTGGTTTTTCTTGGGTACACACACCCCACTTGTTGGGTGGACGATGGGAGCCTGGACTTGAGAAAGAGACTGGAGGGGTTGTAGCTTGGGAGTAAAGTTCGTAGCTGTAACTGTGGCTGTGGCTGTATCAGTGGTAATACCCGACTGTAGCTGTGAGTCCGACGATTTTGCCTGGTTTTCAAGTGACGATTGTTCTACTGCTGTTTCGTTAGGGGTCTTCTTTTTGGTGTCTTTTTTTGAAGGTTTAGATGGAACTTTCCTGGTTTTCCAGGATCTCATCGCTGGGAGACGTCAGGGGGATAAGGGGGTAAGGGATAACACTCGCACGTCCCCGCTGACCGAGCTGCTTGAGGTGATTCGTACGCTAGGAGGTATCTCCCAGATAGTCCTAGCGGGTCATGGCTCAATTATACCGCACGGGGGAGCAGACGGTTGGTTGTTTTCCTTGAACTCCTTAATTGGTTCGGATTCAGATGGAACAGTATCTGTATATGTATCTGTTGATGTGCGGTGATAACTGGTGGTTTTGTTTTTTTGATTAGTTAATTTGGTGTTTAGTATAGTTTAGTTCAGTTCAGTTTTGATGCAATCATTAGGGAGCGCCAGTTAGTTGGCACTGGTTAATCAGCAAGTGTTGTTTTGTTTTTATTACAAAAAAGCCTCTCTCTCATGGGCGCGTGCTTAGCGTTGAGAGTGGGTACTAAAAGCGGTCGGGTAGATGCTCCTTAGGTGTTAATGTGGTTAATGTGGATTGAATCTTGGTCAATAAAATTGCAGCGGACGCATGAGATTGCTCTGCAACCTCGCCAGTCCAACTCCACAGCCGGGCACTCACCAGGACCCTCTTGTCGTTGCAGAGGGGAATTTTGCTGCCCCCACTACTGTGAGAAGGCTGTGAAGGGCTGTTGAGGCTCTGTGGAGGCCCCCGCAGGGATGCAGGAATGCTACCAGGGCTGGGCGGTTAGGCGGTTCCAGCGGCTCCTGCCTGCTCTGTCTGCCTTGCACGACTCCTGCTCCTGTGGGACACTGTGGAACACTTGTGAAACGCTTATGGCTCCTGTCACTACGGGTATGCCTCCTATAGCTGCTGCAGGGATGTTATACGCGGCTCCTGTCGCTCCAGGGGCGTTGCTCCCACCCTACCCGGCTCGTGGCTCCTGCGTGGGTGCGTCGCCTTGCGCTCAGGATGTCTCATGCGGCTCCTGCGAGCAAGCTCCTGCTGTTGCGGGTGTCTCGTGCAGCTCCTGCTGCCGCTGGCGTGGCTCACACCCCCTGCACATGTGCGTTGGAGGTGTCTCACACGCTGGGGAGGTGCTAGGGGCCACAGAGGAGACTCGCTCCGCTCCAGCCGCTGCAAACAAACTCTTAGCAGACATGGCCCCGCGGCCCTGCTTGCTTTGTCTACTCGAGTGTCTACTCGGGAGCCTCTGCACTCGCCTCTACGGTGGTCTCAAACAAACAGAGGACTGGGCTCGGGGTCAATGTCAGGGTAGCAGGCTCGGACTCGGAGTGCAAAGCGTTCCCCTCCCTCAGCCGCGCTTCTCTCCAGAGTCCGCTGCTCGTTACTTCAGATGTGCCTTTCAGCTGTCTCCACCGGACGCTGGAATCCAGAATCAGGGTGTTGTCTTTCCCCGCAGTTTCAGTCCTCCGCTCCCAGCCACGAGCTCCAGCAGCCCCTCCGCCAGTGCGAACACCAGGATGAGCTCCCCTACAACCAGGGGTCCAGGGCAGAGGGATGGGGGCTTAGGCGAGTATGTTTTGGGGGCCGTGGGCTTAGGCGGGTTTGGCGCGGACCTCGGGCGAATGGCGGCGGCGTCAGCAGCCAAGTTGTGGCAACAACGTATACACGAAATGCAGCTATTAGGGTTTGGAGAAATTTCAGATATTGGCGCTCTACCTGTAGTATACGTTACACCTGTAGGGAGACAAATTCTAAAAGTGGTGCGTCTAGAGCGAACGGAATCACCCTAAAACCGTCCCAAGACAATCAAAGATTACCGTAGACAGTACACAGCAAAGCTCTCGCAACCACAAAACAGTGTAAAAGAAGACAATGTCACAGTAAGGTAACAGAAAGCAGCAGATCTCAGAGTTCGTGTTCTTTTTCAAACGAAAGGTTTAATTTGATCCAAAATCAGCCGACACGTGTTTCATCGCGTTGAAGTGGAGTCAACACGACTCTTCAGGGCTAACAAAATAAAGTAAACATATGTATAGTACATTTCACTATAATACTTCTGGTACACTTGTCAGTAAAATAGACGTGCACGAAAGTGAGGGTGACGGATCTCTACGTGCCTAGTGGTCGTCTAGTGATATGCGTACCATGCACATCCACACTTACAACATCAGTGATGGTTGTGCAGTCCGTGGGTTGCAGTGAACCATAAAAACATTCCAACAATTCATTTATTGTATTACCAAACTCAGCGTTACGTGGCTATCGGTCTCTCGCTCACGAGGGAACCGCATTAGTGAAGGTTCAGGGTGTAAATATTGTCACTTATTACATTCTGTTGTGCACTAAGTATGTGTGTCATGCACGATTTCAAATAACGGGTCTATGTGCAGACTAAAATCATGCAATTCGTGCAGAATTCCTATTGTCACTAATTTGCCTACCTGGATACCCCAGGTTTATAAGGGTAGATATGTAGAAACGTACGAGGATGTAGGTGTATAAAACTGTACACAAAAAGAAAAAGTTTGCAAGTATTGTTTAATAGAAAGTAATGAAGGGAGAAAATTAATGAGAGGCAAGCGGTATATATCATAGGGTGCGATAACCCAGTATTGGCCATTGCTTACCCTAAGAAGATATTGACGGATATATCAATATGTAAGGAGTACAAAGAACCCTGGTAACGGGTTAGGCAGAAAAACGTTAACAACGATGTGGCGCTGTGTTGAGCAATGTTGCTCGTTATTTCCAAAAGAGACTGCATGAAAAAAGAGAGAAATCACAAAATGAGTAAAATTACGACCATGACCTGGCAAGACATACCGAGTGGTGGTCGACAATCTAGGAATTGTCGTGACAGTAACGTATATCTAAAGGTCAGAGTTACATACCTAAACACGTGTAAGTGTTTAGCAGTACCGGGACGGGATTCGACTGGTCAAGTGCTTAGAAGTCGAGTTCCGAGTAAAATTCTCTACGTGAAAGGACACAAAGGGGAAAAGATAGTGAGAATACTTCCACACTTAGAGCCAGAGAATAAAAAAGACGCAGGTACACACAGACTTGTGTCCTTACCTTCAGCCGATATCCCTCCTCAGTTGGTTCCCGGTCGCCGTGTTCCCTGGACGGACACGTGACCGGAAAAGGGAAGGTAATGATATAGGCAGCGACGATCAAAGACTGGAGCGTGTCAGAATGAGTGCCACGTCCACAACGTAAGCGCCATCTTTGGTGTAGGAAAAATATTCTTTTCCCTTTTCTCTATGACTCACCTCCTTAGCGGTGATAAGATTCAGAATACACCCTATAAGGTGCCGATGGGTTAGAAGACTATGTCACCAGAACGCGAGAAAATTAAATGCAAGAAAAAATAAAAAATAATAATAAAAATTCTTATTTGTTATTTATTTGGTGCTTGTCTCAAGGCTCTCGTGTATTGTGAGCGGGACGAGATGAAATTAAAACAAAAAAGATCATTTAAAGATTTATTGGCACAAACTCCTAAGTGACAATGATTAATTGCCAAAAAAGAGAGACAAAAGGAGAATTAATGAATCAGGTCGAGAAGATTGCGTAAAAATTCTGAAAATTCCCTAAGGGGCTTAGTTCACGATGAAAAACTACGTACTATGGAAAGGTAACCCCTTAGTGAACATTAAGACCGTGAATTGGGTGATCACGTAAAATTAATCAGTGATACGAAAATGGTGTCCTTAATTACGTCTTGATAGTGAGCCTCGTTTAGAGCACCCATAAGTGCAAGGTGAAGTAGCAAAGTGATTGGTGACATGAACATCCATATGTATGCATTACTTCACTCTTAATGAAAAATTATCAATAACAATTACTGATGGCAAATTTCTTTCTGTTAAATTTGTTACTCATTAGTACAAGTTAACTTCGTGGTACTCCACATCTGACAAGCCATATGGACAATTTGTACATAGATTCGTGCATGCAGTTCTTCTTTCAGTTAAACGAATATATATACAACCTAAAATTATTGGCACATTACAGTTTAGTGATTCATATGCAACATTACATTGAAGCAAGGGACATCAGTCTCCTAAGAAGAATTGAAGCTCTGGGTCATAGTTCAGCCCGTGTTCCACGCATTGCAAACGCATGATCCACGTTGCTTCCCTACGTCTCAGAACAAGTTCTCTGTTGCCCCCTCTAACATTCGGGGGGATTACATCAATACCAAAGAAACGTACCTTCACCTCATCCTCAAGTGGTTGACATGCCCCAATGTGTAGTGCAACCGGGTATTTTGGATCTCTTTTTTGAATAGCCCGCATATGTTCAGCTAGCCTTTCTTTAAGGGGCCTGATGGTACTACCCACATAAATCTTGCCACAATCGCATTCAATAATGTACACAACGTATCTCGTTAAGCACGTAATATTATATTTGATAGTATACTGGACCCCATCATGGCCTTTGAAAGTTTTTGTCCCATGTTTTCCCCAAATACACAATGAACAGAAGCCACATTTAAAGAAACCTAATCCATGTGTGGTAAGCCAATCTACGGCTTGGGTGTTATGTGGGACCGTGGGACTGAGTTTGTTCTTGAGTGTGCAACCCTTCCTGTATGTGATGGCTGGTCTTTCTGGTAGCCACTCTTTTAATGTTGCGTCTTCAGTTAGCAGTCCCCAATGTTTTTTGAAACTCTTGGAAACTGCATGATGTAGTGCATTGAACTCAGTAATGAGTCTAATTTTATGGGTGGAGGAATCTCTGGAGGCACGTTTCAATAGACAATCTGGTCTTGAGGCGCGACGAACCCTTTTCTCTCCGGAATTCAGAGTTTTGAGGGGATAGCCTCTATTCAGAAATCTTTTTTTCATATTGGTTAGACAACTATCCAAATCTCTAGGATCACTGCAATTTCGCTTCGCTCTCAAGTATTCACCATAAGGTATAGCCTGTATTTGGTGAGTGGGGTGAGACATTGTCTTCTTTTACACTGTTTTGTGGTTGCGAGAGCTTTGCTGTGTACTAACAACGTAAACACGAACTGGACAGAGATACAGCAATACAGCCTTGGAAGACAAGACAAGTAGCATCCGGGACATTTGTCCATACTTCTTCCTTTATACATATGGGTTTAAAAATCCCAGGATTCACATTTCACAGCTGCCATTTGCATCCTTGCTATGTTATTTTGCTACATAGTAGAACATGGAGGAAGGATGGAATAGGACTTAGCAGAAGTCTGGATACAACGGTAAATGGTAGTCCCAGAACCGGGGTTAGATTTTTTTTGGGTGTTGCAATTTTATATAGTGCGGACATTGCCCGAAGACATCAGAGTGCATTACAACACACAGGATGCAGGGTTCAAGCGGGTTACAGTAATAGTAGTTAAACTTGGATGTTTAAATCAGTGGATATGTACAGGAGTTACCACAAGAGACAGTTACGAAAAAAACTGGGCAGAGAACATGCACAGTTGAAGCACCAATTTAGATGGTTGGATCATCTAATGAAAGCTAATCAGGACGCAGAGAAGAGAGGACTTAAATCTGGTTGAGGGTGAATTAACAAGATGTCTGTTAAATAGGAGGAGTTTGAGGTCCTTTTTGAATGTTGCTAGGCAGGTGGTTAGATGGAGTGAGGGAATCAGCGAGTTCAAGATTCTAGTGGCACTACCAGAGAAAGAAAGGTTCTTTTATCATTTTCGACTGAAGGTGGGGCGTTCCAGGAGCAGGTATTGGGCATTTCTGGAACCCCTATTTGCTCCCGAGATTTTCAGTTTCTAGGTTAGGTAGGATGAGGGGGTCAGCGCTCTGTGGGTAAAGGAAGCGATTTTGAATTGGGGCAGAGCTTCAATGGGGGGCCATTGGAAAGTTAGCAAGGCTGGGGAAATGTGGTCACATTTCTTGAGACCTAAGACAAATCATGCTACAGTATGAAGTGTTGGTCTCAGTGGGATGAGGTGAACTTTGGGAATCCCTGAGAGAAGGGCAATTCCATAGTCTAGAGAGAATGAGGGACTGCACTACTGTTTTGAGGTCTTGTTTGAGAATCAATTGTCTGATAACCCAAAGATGCCTAATTTGGAGTTGTGCGCTGTTGGTCATTGCTGCTATATGGCTGTGAAGATTGAGACGATTATTAAGGGCGATGCCGAGTGATCTGGCACTCAGGACAATCGCGGGAAAGCCATCCAGAGTGGGAAAATTGGGCATCCATTGTGTACTGGAGTTTTTGCTTTCGGAGTTTTGAGCAAAATAAATTCTATTTTAGTTGGGATGAGTTTTAAATGGTGGTTGTACAGCCAGATTTGAATTTTTAAGAGTGTATTTGAAAGCAGGGCAACATCTTCCGGGGAAAAGATTTTCAAGTATATTTGGGTGTCGTCAGCATAGAAGTCAAAGAGAATCCCAGAGTTCCTGAGAATCCCACATAGTGGTTCTAGGTAGTGGTTAAATAGATTTGGGGAGAGGATTTAACCCTGAGGGACCCCTTGGTGAACGCTGACTGATCTCGAGAACGAGCTGCGCAATTTCACAATTTGGGAACGGTTGAATAGGTAAAAGGAGAACCACTTGAGGACAGTGTCTCCACATCCCATGTGTAGTTCAAGAATACGAATGAGGCCAAGATGGTTGACAGTGTTGAATGCGGCAAATCAATCCAGGAAGACCAGGAGGCAGGTAATCAGATGTTTCAAAAATCAAACCAGGTGTTTGTTAAGCGTGACTACTCACCCGTACGGGTCTCAAGGCATTGGGGGTTCGCAGGTTCCAGTCCAGCAAGGAGGGGGTCTGTCGAAGAGCCAGTTTTTGAGGTTTCTTGCGAAGATGGGGAGCGATGTTATGTGTCTGAGGTGGAGCGGAAGGTCGTTCCAGGCTCTGGCCGTCCGGAAGGAGAAGGAGCGGCCTCCCGATCTGGTCTTTCTGATGCGGGGACCACGGCGTAGGACAGCTGGGATGATCGTAGGGTCCATTGGGGTGCGCAGAATTTGAGTTGGCTGTTCAGGTAGTGGAGGGCCTTGTGAGCGTGGGTTAGCATCTTGAAGGTGACTCTAGCTTTGATGGAGAGCCAGTGGAGAGTGCGCAGGTGCTGGGAGATGTGGCAGTGTCTTGGCAGGTTGAGGACCAGTATTGCGGCAGCATTTTGGATGTTCTGTAGCTTGCGGGTGAGGTTTTTGTTTGTTCCGGCATAGGGTGGGTTGCATTAGTCAAGCCTGCTGGTGACCAGGGTGTGAGTGACGGTCTTTCTGTGTTTGAGGGCGATCCATTTGAAGGTCTTACATACAGGGCAGAGGGAGTGGAAGCAGGAGGACGAGACGAACAAGTTACTTACGTTCGGTAACGCTTTTTCTGGTAGATACAGTATCTGCCTGTGGATTCCTCACCTTGTGAATATCCCCCTGCGTCAGCAACGTTCGGAAAACTCTTTTGTAGCACGCCGGCGTGGACGACGTCACAGGAGCACGGCATCGCGCGCGACTCCGGCTGACGTCACTGACTCCTTATTAGGCCTACGTCGGCGTGATGACATCAGTTCCGCCCTTTTTTCCGTGCCTTCGAGGCACCCGGACGGACCAATGACAGTAGATATACATACATACAGTGTACATAGTACATACAACTCAAAACTG
Organism: Lissotriton helveticus; assembly: GCF_964261635.1. Lineage (NCBI taxonomy): Eukaryota > Metazoa > Chordata > Amphibia > Caudata > Salamandridae > Lissotriton > Lissotriton helveticus. The sequence goes on from NC_136065.1 coordinate 1,740,826,948, forward strand.
CACACCTAGGGCCCGATGTAGGTAAATCTTTTTTACCACTTCTTAAATACCGATTCATACCGAATCGGTATTTAAGAAGTGGTAAAAAAGAGGAGGGCAGATGTAGGTAATTAATTACCGAATCGGAAGGAATCGGTATTTACCGATTCGGTAAATACCGAATCGGTAATGCCCATTGATTCCTATGGGCATTGAAGCCCATAGGAATCAATGGGCATTACCGAATCGGTATTTACCACATCGGTAAATACCGAATTTTGCAAGGGTGCAGGGGGTGTCACTTTGACACTCTCTGGCACCCCAATTACAGGCATGTGTGCCATGTGGCACACAGACATGCCCTAAGGGCATGTCTGTGTGCCACATGGCACAGGTGTGCATGCACAGATGTGCATGCACACCTGGATTCGGTATTTCACCACCCAATTGGATTGGGTAGTAAAATACCGACTCCTAAAGGCCTGTGGCACTGTTTGCAGTGCCACCTACATGTGAGATTTACCGAATCGCCTGTAAGCCCAAAGACCTTGCAGTCGCCCTGCTGTCTTTAAACCTTTCTAGGGCAGCATCAGCCTTCTTCCCAAAAAGGCCAGTGCCATCAAAAGGCAAATCCATCAGAGCAGCCTGGACATCAGATGAAAATTCTGACGATTTTAACCATGCGGCCCTTCTAGTGGCGACTGATGATCCCATTATTCTAGCCACAGAGTCCGCCGTGTCCATGCCACTCTGAATCACCTGGCGAGCTGCAGCCTGCGTTTCGGAGACAACCTCATTGAAATTCTTCCTATCCTCCTCTGGAAGCTTAGATGATAACTGCTTAACCGAGTCCATCAAAGCATGCACATATCTGCCCAGCAGACAAGTAGCATTCGTCGATTTCAAAGCCATGCTACTTGACGAGAACACTTTCTTGGCATTCTGATCCAATTTTTTCGAGTACTTATCCCCTGGAACTTGGGGAAAAACACCAGCCGACCTCTTTGAACAAGCCGCCTGAACAACCAGACTTTCCGGCGAAGGATGGGAGGTTAAGAACTCAGGATCACCAGGCGCCACCCTATATCGTCTCGCCACAGTCCTAGACACCGCAGGAGCAGTCAGAGGCTTTTTCCAGACTTCCATTATCGGTTCAGTAAGAGCCTCAGTAAACGGGAGAGTCGGCTCAACAACAGAAGAAGGTGAATGAAGAACCTCAGTAAGGATGTTAGACTTAAACTCTACAGAAGGCAAAGTCAAGTTCAGCAGTTCTGCAGCCTTTTTAATCACAACGTGGTATGGAGCCACATCCTTAGAGGGTGCATCAGAAACTGCAGGCAACCCCCACTCTGGAGAAAATTCCAAACCACTTGCACTATGCAGATCCTCAAAATAATCCTCCTGATCCTGAAGTTCTCCTTCCTCCACTTCTGGATCCTCATACTCCTCTTCCAAGAGACGCTGTGCCTTATGCCTCGACCACTCCAAACGGGCCGAAGTCGTCGGATCCGGTAACGTCTCCGACGTAGCCGGGGCCGGCGTCGAGAGAGGAGCTGAAACAGCCTGAGGACGGGAAGCTGGAACAGGCATAGAATCCCGATTCCGATCCCGAGGTCGCTCCGGAGCCGGCGAAGCAGTGCGCGGAGTCGATGACCTCGGCGGCGGCGAACCAAGCCACAGTGGATAAGGCGTCGGTAAAACCGGCAGAAAAAGCGTATTCTGATCTGATCTGGGATGTAAGAAAAACTTTTACTTTGTTGTTCTCGGCCATGGGATAAATATCAGGCACTCGCTAGGAAACACAAACTCTCTATTAAGGATGCTTCTATTAAAGTAGTGTGGCTACTTGCGTGTAATCGCTATTGATTTTAGTGCAATAAAGAGCAAAATAGAAAGGTCATTATTAAAAGGTACCTTATTCGGGAGGCTATTGTGACTCCCGTGGGGTGGGGAAGAGAGACATGCTCGTCCTGGAAAAAGGAAAATCATTAATATCTCATGATCTGTGGAAAAGATTGACAAGCGAGACGTCATTCTGAAAAGGAAATACCTTGTCGAGGTCCCGTTTAGCACTTGTGCTGACTCTTCCTTTCCTGCCCCAGAAAATGCTCAGCATTGTCATTCTTCATGGATAGTGTTTCTAGGATGACCCAGTTGAAGTCCTCAATGGTCTGTTTCATGTTCAGAAAATGATTGCTCATTCGGGTAGTAGATATTTCTTTTTTCAGGACGAGCGCGTCCCTCTTCCCCACCCCGCAGGAGTCGCAATAGCCTCCCGAACAAGGTACCTTTTTATCTTGACCTTTCTCTTTTGATCTTTGCTGCACTGAAATCAATAGCAACTACATGCAAGTAGCTACACTACTTTAATAGAAGCGTCCGTAACAGAGAGTTTGTGTTTCCTAGAGAGTGCTCAATATCTACCTCAGAGTCGAGAACAACAAAGTAAATGTTTTTTTAATATCCCGGCATTAGATATCTATTAGACCAGCAAAATACTACCGCCTCACTTGCTCTTTGTATTGTAAACTAGTTAACTATCTCCTCACCATTCTCAACTGACTGCAACAGTGGCAGTCCATCAGAGCAGCACCACGTACTGACACCATCACACTAGTGTCACATGGGGTCTCACATCAACGTTACACTCCTTGTCATAAAAGAGCTTATATATCCTTAGCAGTGCACCCTTGTAAGCATGGTATATACAACTCCTAATAAGCAATAATGACATGTACAGCCTGATTACCAAAGGCGAACCATAACGGAATACACGCCCTTAAAACATCGGGCACATACATCAACATACAGGTGTCCAGACACCACTCGCTATGAGCATGAGTGAAAATATTAAGACCTTTTGGGATAACATCAGCTCCATTATACTCCATAATCCTATGTATCTGCCACACTAGAACACAAGATCATGTGTTCACAATGCATGATTAATGTACAATCGGAGTGCTGAAAATAACGTTCTAAATTAATTGTTTTACTACTCAATAGTTACTGAATAGTGTCACATTTACTTCGTTGTTTTTTAAATGTATCCACAATTGTTTGTTTTCTTGTCTACACTCTCTTTTATCTTTCCCAGTTATAGAAAGTACTATCACCAGTAACTTTTGTAAGAAGACAAGCGAATAGGCTCTCAACCCTGGTCCCGAAGAAGACCCATAGACCCGTAGGGGCTGTAAGGGGCCGAAACATGTCGACCCAACAAGACCAATAACCAGGTGCAGTGGAACATTAACCCTTCCACCACACCACCACCATTTCACTTTTTGTCCTTGCCCTATCTTTGGAAAATAATAAACAAAACTGAGGACAAGAGGTAATTTTATCCTACATCTTCACTGCACATTACCAGACTCCTGATCACCACTGTTTGTTAACAACCAGCCGGTCTAAATCCTAGTGGAGGAAAGGAGATCACTTGGAGAACCATCCACTCAAGTGATAAAAGAACCAACGATGATGCTATTCACATAAATAACATATATCGCACTGTATATTTGACGTGAATGAGGGTCTTCACAACACCGGAACCCTAGACCCCGGCAAAAACATGACACTTGATTCATTCTACTTTGTTATATGAGAGCTCAGAGTGATAGACATCGGGTATTAGGTAACGGAGGCATAAGTTTATGCGTTTGGCAAAGCTACGAGAAAGTTCTGTTTTTTTATTTGGCACTTTATTAGATGCAAAGATAGACCACAAGTTGCTTTAGGCCATTTTAACAATCTGCAAATAGTTGACTTAAGTACAGATACACCATTCTGCAGTTGAAGAATCTGTGAGGTGTAATGAATGTTAATAGCACATTAGTGTTTAAAATAACTGGTTTTGAAAGTAAGCAAACATTATTAAGTAGGATGTTGGCAGATATTAGGTTTTATAGGTGTTGTTAGAAGTTGTGTTAGTGGTTGACTGAGGAGTGAGCCCTGGTCAAGAAACAACCACAATTCTAGTCAGGGTAAGGCACAAGCAAAGCCCAAATAAACCTTTACTTACTTCCTAGTATCTTGGCACAGTGCAGCCAGGCTTTACTTAGAGACAATGTGTAAAGTATTTGTGAGACACTTCAAACAGTAAAACAGTGAAAACATCACACAAAAATATCTCACATCAGGTTAGCAAATAGAACAGAATTAAATAAATACAATAAGACTAAAACAATAAAACTCCAATTAGTAGAACCAGAGTTATGAATTTTCAAAGGAGAAACTGTAAAATAGTGTCTAAAAGGTTGTATGACGTTACAACGCGATCTTTTAGATCGCGGTACATCACAACGCAGGTTTTACAACGCAAGTCGTTACCACGACTTGCACTGTAGGGTGCTGGACTTAGGAATAGTTTAATTTTCATTCCAACACCAGCGTACGTACAGTAGGGAAGGTGTTGGAATAGTAAATCTACTATTCCTTAGTCTAGAGCGCCCTCCAGTGCAAGTCGTGGTAACGACTTGCGTGGTAAAGATGCGTGGTAATGGCACCGCGGTGTTTTGACCAAGTTGTCATGGATGTTCCCCGTCTAAAAGCACGAAGCGCCAACCGCACCTACCTGGTCGTGCTAAAACAGGTCAAAGTCAAAAGTTCAATTCAACTGCGAAGGAGTGCGAGTCGGACTGAGTCCCAGATTACACTCGCTGATGGTTTATCTTCTTCAAGTTTTGTGCTAAGACTCCCATTCGTGTTAGAGAGGGTTGCGAGAAGCAAGGAGAGCGTCCCCGGTGAATATACCTTGAAATCCCACATTCTTTTTCCCCGCAGGGAATCACAACGCGGTCGTTACAACAACCGCATTGTGATTCTGCATACCATTCCTCTGCAGGTCGGAACAACGACTTGCGGAGGGGTGGCGCTGGAATTTGGAATAGTATCAATTACTATTCCAACTCCAGTCTGTGCGGACACTAGGGAAGGTGTTAGATTTTAAATCCAACACCTCCCCCCCATCCACAAGTCGTTGTTCCGACTTGCGGAGTAATGGTATGCAGAATCACAACGCGGTCCTTGTGAGGACCGCGTTGTGATTCCCTGCGGGGAAAAAGATTTGTGGTAAACACTGTTTACCGTCACAGGCGGCAGTCAGAGTGGCAAGATGAACAAGTCGGGCGTTGCAGGCTTGTGGGCTGGAGCTTCGCTTTGGCAGTCCCCCAAAACCTGTCGATCCTGCTGTGCAAAGAGACGGGCTAGCGGCGGCTCGTGCGGATTTTCATTGGGAGTAGCGCAATTCCGGTTCAAACAGGCCTGTTTGCAGTCGCAAAGAGCCCAAAAGCTTCAATTAAGAGCCCACTGAGCCACACCAAGGGTCCGGGACCTGAGGGAACCACTTGGAGGTCAGGAATCCGCTGAAGACTGGGCCAGGTGCTCTTGGGGAGCCATTTATGTCTCTGAGACTCAGATCAGGAGGGAAGCAGACTAGTCCTTTGAGTCACTCTATGGTCCAGGGACCAAGATGGGTTGCAGGTTCAGTTCTTCTTCCCAAGGCAAGAGGGCAGCAGGCAGCAGGTCAGCACAACAGGGCAGCAGTTATTTCGGAGCAGCAGTTCAGCAAAAAGGCTATCCTTGTACTAGCACAGCAGTCCTTCTTCCTAGCAGAGTGTCCACAGATCCAGAAGTGATGTCTGATATCCTTTCTTTGTACACAGTTGAGCCTTTGAAGTGGGGAGAAGCTTTTGAAGGCATGCCTTTTGAAGTGCACAGACACCCTGCCTTCCTTGTACTGACTCCAGACTAACAACAGGGGGTCTGCAGCCCTTTGTGTGGAGACAGGACACAGCCTATTCAGGTGTAAGTGAGGCTGGGCCCAGCTCTTCCCTCCCACCTGGACAGGGATGGCCCATCCAATCATAACTAAGCTCCCACTATGTGAGGAATACACACAGCACAACTGCACCCAGTCATCTGATCAGAGACAGGGTGCAGGCACCAAATGGCTTTAGTAAGAAAAATGTGGCATTTTCAGAATTGTTATCTAAAATCCAACTTCACCATGAATTAAGATTTCAAATTAGGATTCCAGAGACACCAGACATGAAAAGTATATCTACTTTTATTTAGAAATTACACTTAAAAATGTAATAAGGCAACTCCAATGTTATACTATGGGGGGAGAGAGGCCTTGCAGTAGTGTAGTTTCACTACTAGGACATGTAAAACTTATAAGAATATGCCCTACTTTGGGGGGATGGAAAGGTGTGAGCAGCTAAGGTCTGGCGTAGGAGTTGGTAGGTGAGTTAGTGAAAAAATAGCTAAAGAAGCGGGTCCTTGTGAGGAAGTTAGCTTGTGAATGAGTTTGACATGAGAGAATGTGTATTTATCAGGGTTATATGCTGATGTTGCATGATGCAATAGGTACAAGAAGTGAGTTTGTGGAGGCTACTTGTGACCTGGAATGAGCAGAGCCATTAGCATCAGTTTCGTGCTAACAATTCCTTGTGTGTTTTAAACAGCGGTCAATCTAACTGGCTATGTCAATGGTTGCCACAACTGTCACTAGTCGTTTAACTACTGGAAGGATATATCAGTCCCGTTTACATTGTTTCCATGGTCTTGTTTGACACTAAAGACTGAACATTTCAGCCTCCTAAGTTATAACTAAAATGATGCGGATAAAAAGAATAATCCCAAGGGATGGAAAGGAGGAAGGGGAGCATGGAGGAATCCTAAAGACGAAAGACTGGATTTACATGGTAACAGTCATTGTTTGCTTCACTAAGTGGCTGCTTTACCTTGAGATCCCTCCTTTGTGATCGGATCCAGTCTTGAATGAACTCCTGTGGGTGGTTGCTGAAACTGAGCATGAAATCCCTTTGAGTCTTGAGCTGGTTGATTGACTCAATGGTCTCATGGATCTAAGGGGGAAAAAGACATAACATATACATTAATTTCCACCATATAGGGCTTTGTTTTTAATTCTATGATTTGTCATGTAAATTCACTTGACAATAAAGCAATGCTCTTCCCTGTTTAATGCCAAAAATCCTAAACACTTATTTGAAATAAGAAAAACATTTGGGAATGATAACTACTACCTTCAGTGTTTTTCTACAGTAATGGAAACAATGCTTCAGGTGTTCAGGCGGTTGCAATTAGTCCGGGGTTGCTGGAATCAGAGTCTGATGGGAACACTCTATTTTTTAAATTCTATACAAGCAAAACATCAAGCAATCTTTCTCCCACTGATCAAGAATTGAATAAACAATGTCACTACAACTTGCCAGACTTCCATCACAGGTACTCGATGGATATCCCAATATCAATTCCCAGCTTAATACATTAAAAGGTGATTTTGTCTGCCTCAATTTATTTTACAGTTTTCCTAAGAGCAACTGTGCCGAGAGGTATTAAATAATACACTTCATACTGCACAAGAGTAAACTAAATATTTAAACAGACAGCAAAGTGTACAAATGAAAATTAGAACGTATATAGGAGACTTTCTGGGTTCTGTTAGCTCAGATGTAAGAGGAAAAGATTAAATTTAGTGGTCTCCTACAGGATAAAACGCTGGGTTCTAGCTATGAGTTTCATATTTGGCTGCCCTACCGGTCTTGAATTTCAGGGTTTGCAACTGTAGTGATTCTTAGCTTGTAATTTTATTTGTAATGGTGCAAAACTTAAAATGATTTACAGACCTTGTATGTTTACACACTCTAATAAACCCGAATTGTTTAATATCACTCGTCCATTCATTTTATCAGTTTAGCGTGCTGCTAAGTATACGTCGACTTGAGCATGCACACAAATGTGAAAGAGTAAATGCGTACTACCTCCTCTGGGTCTGTCACAAACCACATAGCTATTGGCGCTTAAATGCTTATCAGACACACACACACGAAGGATTGACAGGTGTTATCAAACTAAATTTCTTTACGTCTTTGCAAAATGGCTAAATAAATCCAAAATCATTATAAATCAAAACTTCAATATTTATTCACTCAAATGAAGTTCCTGGCCCCAATATATTTTTGATTTCATGCTTTTTTAGGGGGTTACTCAATGGAATGTATGCCCGAATGGTAGAAACACTTTTCATTATATAATCTACCTATATAAAATATTAGAAACCCCCAAAAAACACAACTTCATTTTAAATGAGTCCTACACGCCCAAAACACATAGGATGGTATGGGTTGAGAACTAAAAAAAACTATCCTTTCTTATTGATATGGTCACCGAAAACAGTCTTAGTTGATGGATAATAGTATAGTCGAGACAATTACTGCTAACACAACTATATGCAATAAAAGCGGGTTTCTAATTCAATAATGTAATTATAAATTGCAATCTAAAACACTTGCCCTTTGTATAAAACCATGCTCTCTCTGACACAATATCATCTTCAATACGCCTACGAATAATGCAATGCCAACATGAGCAAGCCAGGTATACACGCTCTAAATAACTGGCAAAAACTCCAGAACAGCTTGTAGGGGCTATCTGGCACATGCATCAATATTGCATTTTGCGATTCCTTAATTGGAATCGCAACTAAGGAATTGCAAACTGCAATGCATTAAGAAATTGCTGAAAAAATAGCGATTTCTTAAAATTCCTTAATTGCGATTCTCTAATTGAGAATCGCAATTAAGGAATACCTCCCCATCCAGGAATGAATGGAAAGACATTCTTAATTTGCAATTCACCATTAGAAATTCGCAAATTAAGAATGCAATTTCAAGGGTGCACGGGTGTCCAAAGGACACTCTGTTGCACCCCTGAAATCTGCTTAGAAGTACATTTTGCACACTCACATGCCCCAAGGGCATGTGTGTGTGTAAAATGGAACTTTGAAAAATGCACTTTTGTGCATTTTTCAAAGTTTTCGCAAATTACCATGAAGGTCAACTTCATGGTAATTTGCTCCTCTTATTTGCGAATTCGCACATTTTATTCAGTGAGTGCATCATCACTTTATCCTGCAGCCCAGTTACACTTCGAGCCACAGATCTGTCTACAGGATGGTTACCAACAGAGATGATATATCATTCCTTCACACACCCCTTCCACCATGCTGAGGTCCAGCGAAACAGGCCGGGAGTGTAAGTAGTTGTGACGAAGACTACAATCATACCATAGTTTTCTATAAGGGAAGCGGTCATCGTCTCCTTAATCTGGCCTAGAGAGTAGACCACATCGGAAAACACCAAATACTGAGTGCCACACACAAAAGCATGTGAGAGCGTCAGGCCAGGGGGGCCATCTAGTCCATGGGTCCGTTTTTCAGAGAACACTGTTTTTTATTACATAAAGAAATAAAATTGGAATAGTCAGATTTACTAAACAGCTCTCATGTAAATCGACTAATATAATGAGTAAGGCCAACTAATCCTGTGTTTTTGCGTAAACTGATTCTCAGGCTCGGTTTTACAAGGTTTGCTTAACCACCCCACAGGTCACATGAGTGAACTTAGTTCAATGCACCAAAGCTTAAATACAAATGACAGGTTTTTGTATCCCATTAGGTTTACTGTTACAACATCGAAGTAAAAAAATATCAATGTTAAAAATTTCTAGTAAAAAATGTAGACAACAAAAGTATCGACTCCTATACCTTAACAGGTAAGTACAAAAATATTGACAAAAAAATATCGAAGAATAAACTTATAGATGTATAAAATATCTTCTTTTATATAAATATAAAATAAATGAATATATATTAACTATTAAATATAGTTTCAACAAAACATAATACATTTAACATACATTTTAATAAAATATAACAAATAAACTTAATTAAAAGGATAACACAAACATAATAATGTATACATATATATTTACTTTAAAACAATTAATAAACTATTCTTTTAAATTTGTTAAAAGTTTAAAATATAAAAAATGAAAATAAATATGAATGATTTAAAATATAATAAAACTAAAATCTATAATAAATTAAAACATTAAACTATTAAAACATATTTAAACTTAAATTTCACAATACAATCAGTGCAACAGTAGGGAAAGTGTTGGATAGAAAAGGGGTAAAGATAACTATTCTCACTCCAGTGAGTGCAACAGTAGAGAAAGTATTGGATAGCGGAGGGGTAAAAATTTGTATTTCCACTTCAAACAGTGCAACATTAGAGATTCTGCTGGATAGCAGAAGGGTAAAAATTACTATTCCCACTCCTCGGAGTGCAACAGTAGGATAAGTGTTGGATAGCGGAGGGGTACAATTTACTATTCCCACACCAGTGAGTGCAAAAGTAGGGAAAGTGTTGTATAGCGGAGGGGTAAAAATTACTATTCCAACTCCAGTGAGTGCAACAGTAGGGAAAGTGTTGGATAGCAGAGGGGTACAAATTACTATTCCCACTTCACTCAATGCAGCAGTAGGATAAGTGTTGGAATGATGGAGGGGTAACTTTTTTTATCCCCACTCCGGTGAGAGCAACAGTAGGGAAAGTGTTGGATAGCAAAGGGATTAAAATTACTATTCCCATTTCAGTGAGTGCAACATCAGGAAATGTGTTGGATAGCGGAGAGACAAAAATTACTATTCACACTCAGTTAAAAAAACAAAATATATTAAAAATGAAATAAAAATCATGAAAATAAATATTTACAAAATGAAAAATCTAATATAATAAGTATATAAAAAGAAAACATTATAATTTTAAATACATATAACAAAAACCAACAGATTTTTTTTTACTTGGAAATATTTACAAAAAAATTAATACATGAACGTGTTTATTTTATTTCCTACCCTATAACACCACGCCAAAAACAAAACAAATGTTACATTTCAAATTAAATTCACTTTGATAATTAACATTAATCTACATATACTTACCTCCTTTATGTATCTATATACTTTCAATGTAATTATGGATCTATATATTTATCACTTTTTTCTAATTTAGCATTTCCAAAGCACTACCCTATTTCTCAGCCTATACTTCGCTCAATATATCTTCTAGCCCAACCTTCTGACTCATCTCAGATTTCTTCTACTACTCCTTCCAATGCACTACCCTATTTCTCATCCTATACATCTATCAATATATCCTCTACATCCACTCTCTCATTTATCCCAAACCCCATACCACTACTATGATTGCCAAAATAACCCTCTCTAGACTCTCTCCAACTCTACCCCTCCTTGCATCTTCTGACACCTCTTTTACTATACAGATCCTCTAAAACAAACCTTTCTAAACTCTTCCCTCTGAGTCCTCCCCTCCAAAACCCCTTTTTTACTCATCCAAAATCCTCTTCCTACTGCTAAGACCTAAAAAAAAAAGAAAAATCCTTCACTCTTTTATCCCTCCACTATCCTTTTCAGTCGAAATTAACAGACTAACATGTTCACTTCTCAAATTCCATATTAAACTATAGTAATATACTACCCAAATAATTGAATAACATACTTCATATTTTTTTACTATACTAATTTTCAACAGAATCCTTTATGGGTTCCGGAGTGGCGTGCTACTCGGCAGAAAAGCGATTCAACACCCATCAGGGATAACAAGTGCTATATGAATGCAAATCTTTCATCCCCTTTTATCCCCCCGCTATCCTTCTCACTCCAAGTAACTGACTAATATCCACCACTGAACTTACTTCATATTTCACCATATTAATTCACCACTAATCCTTTGTAGGCTTCCTGAATAGCGTGCGTGAACAAGCGCTATATAAATACAAACATTTGGCCTCCTCTATCCTTCTGCTATCATTCCAAATCCAATGAACTGACTAACCTATCCACCACTTAAAATGTACTTCCATGTTTCACTATACTAATTCAACACTAATCCTCTATGGGTGGGAGAGGTGTGGCGCGAGGGAGAGGTTTGGCGCCGCGGCCAGGGCGACTGACGCTGGAATCTGGGGATCACGGTTCGATCTCCAGCGCCGGTGGCAGGTTAGCCCAGCACCATGTGACTCTGGGCAATAGCTTGCTTAATCTTCCCGACGGCCCCCAGCGCCTAGAGACCCTAACGGGTGATTGTGCGCTTTACAAATGTGGATTATTATTATTATTATTATGGGTCCCGGAGTAGCGTGCTACTAGCCGAAAAAGCGCTTCGACGCCTCGTCAGGGGTAGTAAGAGCTATATAAATGCAATTACAATACAATACAATAAATAATAATCAATTGGAGAAAATTAATTAAACAAACGTATAAACATTAATGGACTACACACACTTTAACACTATAATAGCCACAACACAACCTAAATAAAACTATAAAATAATAAAAAACAATTAAAACTTATTTTTAAATTAAAAACGATTACTATTAACAACTAATAAAGTAATTAAAATGTATTTAACACCCACCCTATACCCCTTTAAAAGTAAAAACACACACAAAAATAAACAATTACCTAAAATAAATATCAAATAATTAACATTAACAACTATATATTAATTAAGCACAAATGACTTCCTGCCCTTTACTCCTGTAAACACCACAGCACACACCTAAAATGAATTACACAATTACCATAATAAAACTTTAATTAATTTAAATATCAATTAACAAAACAATAATAATAAACAATAAACTACTCAACGACCTTTACTCCTATAAACCTCAAAACAAACACCTAAAATGAATTACACAAATACCATAATTAATTACCAATTAATTATTTAAAATTAATTACCAACCAATTAATTCATCAATTAAAAGAAATTACTTCCCACCCCTTTTACACCTATAAACACCATAATACACACCTAAATTAATTACACAATTACCATAATTAATTACCAATTAATTAATTAAAATTAATTAACAAATTAATAATTCGTAAACAAAAAATACATTACTTTCCAAGATTTACACCTATAAACACCACAACACACACCTATAATTAATTACACAATTACCATTTATTTATTTTATTTTATTTTTGGCATTTGTACAGCGCTCTGTTACCCGTGGGTGTCCTGGCGCTAAGTGTTACTCCTGAGATAGAGGCAGGTTAGGGAATCAGATGGTAAACAACCATGTCTTTAATGCTTTTCTAAAAGCCATGAGGTCCGTCAGTTTTCTGAGGGCGTGGGGCAAGGTATTCCAAGCTTTGGCTGCGCCCAGCACAAAGCTTCTGCCTCCCCACCGTGCCCTCTTAAAACGAGGCATCACGATCAACCCCATGTCAGCTGATCTAAGATTTCTCGTCGGACGGTACCAATGAAAGTGCCGCCGAAAGAATAAAGGTCCCTTGCCTTGTAAGGACTTGAATACTAGGCGTAGGGCTTTAAAAAGAATTCTCTTTCGCATTGGAAGCCAGTGCAGCTTGACCAGCTCCTGAGACACGGAAACAAATTTAGGGATCCCCAAAATGAGCCTTGCAGCCGCATTTTGAAGTACCTGTAATTTGTTAAGTACCCCCTGTTGGGCACCAAGGAATAAACCATTGCAATAATCCAACTTTGCCATGACCAGCGTCGTGACCACTGTTTTCCTGTCACTGTCATCAACGCCTCCTTCGACACCGCCACCTTCCGTGAGAGTTGGAAGCACGCCGAACTCAGCGCCCTACTGAAGAAACCATCAGCGGACCCCACCGACCTCAAAAACTACCGCCCCATCTCACTCCTTCCTTTTCCTGCCAAAGTCATCGAGAAGACCGTCAACAGACAGCTGGCCGCCTTCCTCGAGACGAATGGATCCCTCGACCACTCGAAGTCCGGCATCCGAGCCAACCACAGTACCGAGACCGCCCTCATTGCAGCCACCGATGACATCCGAACACTGCGCGACAACGGGGAAACAGCGGCCCTCATCCTCCTTGACCTCTCCGCGGCGTTCGACACGGTCTGCCACCGCACCCTAGTGCAGCGCCTCAACAACATCGGAATCCAGGAGAAGGCACTAGAATGGATCATCTCCTTCCTCGCCGGAAGAACACAGAGAGTACGCCTCCCCCGTTCAGATCCGAGGCCACCGAAGTCATCTGCGGCGTACCACAAGGATCATCACTCAGCCCCACGCTGTTCAACATCTACATGATCCCCCTTGCGGCCATCGCACGCCAGCACAACCTCAACATCATCTCCTACGCCGACGACACCCAGCTGATCCTCTCCCTCACCAACGACCCCGCCACCGCCAGAACCAACCTACACGAAGGGATGAAAGATGTAGCCGAGTGGATGATGACCAGCCGCCTGAAACTGAACTCAGATAAGACGGAAGTCCTCATCCTGGGATCTTCGCCCTCCGCCTGGGACGACTCCTGGTGGCCCCCCGCCCTGGGCAGCGCACCCAAACCAACAGACCACGCACGCAACCTGAGTTTCATCCTGGACTCCTCCCTCTCCATGACCAGACAGGTCAACGCCGCCTCCTCGTCATGCTTCAACATCCTACGCATGCTACGCAAGATCTTCCGGTGGATCCCCACCGAAACCAGGATGACGGTCACCCAGGCCCTCGTCACCAGCCGACTGGACTACGGCAACTCCCTCTACGCCGGCACCACAGCCAAACTCCAGAAAAGACTCCAGCGCATTCAGAACGCCTCAGCACGCCTCATCCTGGACATCCCCCGACACAGCCACATCTCCGCACACCTGAGAAACCTGCACTGGCTCCCCGACAGCAAGAGAATCACGTTCCGACTCCTCACCCACGCACACAAAGCTCTCCACAACCAAGGCCCAAGATACCTCAACGACCGTCTGACCTTCTACACTCCCACCCGCCAGCTTCGATCGACCAGCCACGCCCTCGCCGCCATCCCCCGCATCCGAAGAGACACCTCGGGAGGAAGATCCTTCTCCTACCTGGCTGCCAAGACGTGGAACTCCCTCCCCATCCACCTCCGCCTGACCCAAGACCACCTCTCCTTCGGGAAGCAACTGAAGACCTGGCTGTTCGAGCAGTAGCGGACCCCCCTTCCCCTAGCGCCTTGAGACCCTCCGGGTGAGTAGCGCGCTATACAAATGCTTTGATTGATTGACTGTCAGGGATGAATGGAAGGATCTTGCGAATGGATTTAAGCAGGTAAGCCACCGAAGAAGGTAGGGCACTGACCTGGGGACGGAAGGTAAGTTGATCATCGATCAACACCCCCAGATTTTTCACCTTCGCTACTGGGGTGGGGGCATTGCCCATCTGGTCTGGCCACCAGCTTGGGCTCCAGAAGTTGGTGTTTGAACCAAACACTATAACTTCGGTTTTAGCCGAGTTCAATTTAAGGCAGTTCACTGCCATCCAGTTCCCAACTGCCAGCATACACTCCTGGAAATTCCTAGCTATTTCTTCTTCCCTCCCTGGTAATATCGACACCACAATCTGGGTGTCGTCTGCATAAGATGTGAGATCAAACCCTTGTGCCCGGATTACTGGCGCCAATGAGCTAACGTATACGTTAAACAACGTAGGGCTCAAGGACGAACCCTGAGGAACTCCGCAGGGCAGGATGAAGGGTTTTAACTCATAATCTCCCAGGGCCACCTTCTGGACTCTGCCGGACAGGAAGGCTTTAAGTGTGTCAAGCGCTTTCCCTTGAACTCCGCGGGTCTTCAAACGGTCCAGTAGAATCCCATGGTGGACCGTATCGAAGGCCGCGGAGAGGTCCAGCAGCACCAGGGCTGCCCTCCCTCCCGCATCGGTCACCGCTCTGATCTCCTCAGTTGTTTTAATAAGGGCGGATTCCGTGCTATGGTAAGGTCTAAAACCATGTTGAGAGGGGTCCAAGGATTGAGTGGCAGCCAGGAAGGAACTTAATTGGGCATTCAGCGCCTTTTCTATTAATTTAGCTGGTAATGGGAGCCTTGCAATTGGGCGATAGCTATTTGGGTCCCTAATATCCAGGTTAGGTTTCTTTAGTAGAGGCAAAATTGATGCCTGTTTCCAACAAGCTGGAAAACCTCCTGTCCCAAGCATTATGTTGAAAACGGACACCAGCGATGAAACTATCAGATCTGGGGCCATCTTCATCACAGCCACCGGACAGGGGTCAGACGGAGCACCTGATTTTGCTGCTAACAATAGCCGCCTAATTTCTTCGCCATTTACTGGCGAAAAACTATCCAGATTATGTCCTAAGGATGACTGCATAACAATTTCTGAGGAGGCCGCCTGGCTGTTCGACCTCTCCTGACTGGAGAAAGCTTGGAAAATCGTCTCCACCTTACTTTGAAAGAATCTGGCCAGATCTTCATATAATTCAGAACTTGCGGGAATGACCATAATTAATTACCAATTAACTAATTAATTAAAATTAATTAACAACCAATTATTAGATAAATAATAAATTACTTTACACATTTAAAACTATAAAATCTCAATTAAACAAATATTAATAATTTAAAAAGAATCAATTAATTTAATATAATTAAATTACTTCCCACCATATTCCACTATAATTCCACAACCCGCTATGGAACAAAAAATGCAAAATTCAAATAAAACCAAAATATTTAACTACAAACAATGTAACATATATTAAAAATAGAAACAATTCTTATACAAAAAAATACATCACGTACATAGAAAACATATACTAAAATACATAACGTTAATTACAAAAATGATATTTTTAACAAAGCTATTAAACACTTCGATATTTTTAAAATCGATATTACTTACTATAAGTCCATATTCTAGACCACAGTATTCTTGATGTAGATATTTCTGAACCACAATTTGTATTACTCAATATTTTTGCAACTCGATATTCTATCTGCACACTGCCGATTAGAACCCCACCAATACATAGTTGAAGTGGTGTCAATGCTTTTGGGTTACTAACAGTCCATAAACAGGGGTCAGAAGCAAACAATTGTTGTTCTATTCAATCACACACTCACACCCAAGATGAGCTAAGAAAAAGACACTTTAACTAAAAAGCATGCTTATTTCAATAGGTGAACCCTGTCACTCAACACATCTAAAATAACCGCACAAAATACAATTAAAACAGCGCAAATGCAGCTGCGAACAACAAGGATAAAATTAACATTGCTACCATGGTTAAAACGTCATTTAAAGCATAGAGAGTAGAATAGCTTGCAGATAAATTTTCTTAGGGAGGATGAACGCAATGCATATCTCATTTACAGCAAAGCGCAGTATTCATCATGTAGATATTTCTGAACCACAATTTGTATTACTCAATATTTTTGCAACTCGATATTCTATCTGCACACTGCCGATTAGAACCCCACCAATACATAGTTGAAGTGGTGTCAATGCTTTTGGGTTACTAACAGTCCATAAACAGGGGTCAGAAGCAAACTATTGTTGTTCTATTCAATCACACACTCACACCCAAGATGAGCTAAGAAAAAGACACTTTAACTAAAAAGCATGCTTATTTCAATAGGTGAACCCTGTCACTCAACACATCTAAAATAACCGCACAAAATACAATTAAAACAGCGCAAATGCAGCTGCGAACAACAAGGATAAAATTAACATTGCTACCATGGTTAAAACGTCATTTAAAGCATAGAGAGTAGAATAGCTTGCAGATAAATTTTCTTAGGGAGGATGAACGCAATGCATATCTCATTTACAGCAAAGCGCAGTATTCATCATGTAGATATTTCTGAACCACAATTTGTATTACTCAATATTTTTGCAACTCGATATTCTATCTGCACACTGCCGATTAGAACCCCACCAATACATAGTTGAAGTGGTGTCAATGCTTTTGGGTTACTAACAGTCCATAAACAGGGGTCAGAAGCAAACTATTGTTGTTCTATTCAATCACACACTCACACCCAAGATGAGCTAAGAAAAAGACACTTTAACTAAAAAGCATGACTATTTTAATAGGTGAACCCTGTTACTCAACACATCTAAAATAACCGCACAAAATACAATTAAAACAGCGCAAATGCAGCTGCGAACAACAAGGATAACATTACCATTGCTACCATGGTTCAAACGTCATTTAAAGCATATAGAGTAGAATAGCTTGCAGTTAAATTTTCTTAGGGAGGATGAACGCAATGCATATCTCATTTACAGCAAAGCGCAGTAATCATCATGAGTCAAGAAGGCCGTATTCCCAGTGAAATGCAAACAAGCGTTCAGCATCAGGTCCTCCCGGGCTCAGGCTCGATATCAGGCTTCAGTAGAAAGACCAATACAGCAGCATCTCTGGCAGGGAGGATATTTTCTGGCACTATACTGCTCGTGATAATATGGGGCGTAGGACATCACTTGACAGATGATTAAGAGGCAGTCCTTTTATACTGTAGTTTATCTAAGATGGAATTTCCAACATCACCTTAGGAATGTCTGCTATGAGCAATGATTGTCAAGATGCTAGTCTAAGATATATTCCTTTAAACATATAAGGAAAAAATATAACAATTCAGACTACACTGTTTTGGCCATGGTTCTTATTCAACCTCGAAATTGAAATATCAAGGCACTTGTTCCAAACTGATGTAGCATCAGGTATCTTGTTGTCTATGACTTGGCATTTTCACAGTTTTCCCACTAGGCTTGCGCAGGGACACTCTTTGAGTAGCTGTGTGTGTTACAAATCCCATACAACCTAACATAACATAAGGACAGACGGCATCTGCGTCAAAGGCAGACATGTTGATGAGTCTGCGAAAATACAGAAAATGGAGTAACGGCCTCCTTAAAATGGAGTTGGGCCTTATGTATTTTCGGTAATGTAACATGAATCAGAACAAATCTGGTCTTGTGTAACAAAATTATTCGAAACTGATAAAAAAGGATGTTGAGATTTCCAATTTCAACCTCAATTTGTGTATGCTTCTCTGATTGGTCCATGTTTACTCCAGTTGGACTTTGCCGTACGTTCTATAAGGTAGGTATGGTTCCTTGCTGCTGTCAGATCAGTGGGGTCAACTGTCTCAGACAAGTGTTTGAGAATGGCTTTCTACACTAGTACTCTAGCCTCCTTGGAGACACCATCCTCATCTACCTTTGCTTACGGATAACAGCTAATACTGCGACCACCTGTTGAGAATATTGTACATGACAAGTTGGCTGGCCTCTGGCCAGATGTTAACAATTTGTGGCGCAGAGCGTTCAGAGTTATGGTTCCCCAAAAGTGCGGGTTAATTTTCAGCCCTCTATTACATGAGCAATTTCATTACAGTGCTCACAACGGCTTTCAAGTGGTCCTTGCAAGATCATATAGAAAATGCAATGGACTATTATGAAAAGTAACCATGAGCTTCCCCTCCTTTTGATAACCAGGTCAGGCTTCGCCAAAGGAGTCCTCCTTTCCATTATTGATTTACAGCTGTTTGGTCTGTACCTGGGTAATAGAATGATATCAGTGCAATCTTGTTTTCTCCTTCAGTGAACAATTCTCACCGGTTTCGTCTTCCTGTATACTGGTGGGAAAAGCAGGCAGATCAGTCTGCATCAGTAAAATGGCTAGGATAGAGAGCGTGTGGGTTTCCCTTTATGCACTTGGAACGAAGTGCACGGATGGAGGAACACGAAAAGTTTTTGTATGAATTGGTCAAGTCGGCCTTCGTTAGTTTTGTATGCACTACATGGTAGTGGACTAAAATTGTCAGACTGTCATGTTGTACACCGGTTTTAAGAATCATAGGGAGAAATTCCTACCATGGTTTAGCGGCAGAAATATGGAGTGGGTCAAGGAAAAGTACCAGTATGTCCGATCTGCCCTTCTTTTTTAGAGGCACTTCTGCTACGATTTCTAATATGCTGAAGCATTGACAAAGGATGCCTTAGCGATGGACACCCACTTTTTTAGATTGCCCTTTCGGTTGGGGTGAGAGATGGTTGAAGATTAAAGGTCATGAGCTTCAGTAAATTAAAAAAAAATAAATAATAAGTTTCAGCAGAGTGCTTGGCTAATGAGGTGGCCTCAAATCATAATGAGAGGGAAGAACAACCACAGGCTGATGAAAACTGCTGTAAGTATTAACTATTCTGCATATGGACAGCTATTCCATACAATGCATGACTACGACCTTTTGTGCCGTAAAGTAGCAAGACCACGTTTCCAACTAAAAGTAACTGAAAATGTTGTAACGGCCATGTCCAGCCATCTGTGAAACCCCAGTACTGGTCAATTTCAGGAATGGAAAATGACCGTTAATCCATCAACATCAAATAACATCAAACATATTATTACATTCTGAGTGCTTATACGATGCAACTTTCTGGTGTTTAAACACAGACAAACTAGGTAACTGCAGGCCACGTGTTGAATGCTTGTGATGAATCTATCACCTTCCTCATATCATCATCATCATCAAAATCTATTTAGGCTAAATTGCCATAAAAGAGAATGCACACATACATACAATACAACGGGGAAATACATTTCAAAAAATTAATACATTTGATGATGATTTTAAAATTATACTATTAATCTACAGGCCTAGGTAGGAAACTTCCTTTCAGCCAAAAGGTTTCCAAATATTTTGCTACCGCAGACACTATGGGAGAAAGGTCAGTTTTAAGAACCCTGTATGCCTGCATGCAGTGAGTAAAACCTAGATTTCTGCAGGCCGGGACTATCCACTTCCTTCTTGCTTGCCCATAAGAATGGCAGAAAAAGAGTATATGCAACTCGGTTTCCTGATCATGGTTGCACCCAGGGCAATGACTCAGTGAGGGATCCATCCACTTGCTAGTGAAGGCTCGGATTGGGAGACATCCGTACCTCCACTGTTAGTACAGTTTCCTAGTATTTGATGGAACTATTACATCTAGGAATCCCTCCAGTTTATAGATGTCCTTGGTCTTTAGGAAGGAGTCAGTCAGGGTACCTGTCTGTGAGCCCTGTCTCTGAGCCACAATTTTGCTTTCATGGTAGAGTGATAGTAACTGCTTCCTTGAAACCGTAGGGCAAGCGGTCGCAGGGTCAAGCCATATGTTGGGTAGTCCCAGGCACACAAACTCATTTTTTATGTGCTGGAACCAAGGGATATTCCCTGTGATCGGGTAGTTCATGACCTCTTGGAGCTCAGACCTGTAACTTGCCAACTCCGGAGTAGTCCAAACTATACGCCAATAGATTAGGGCCCTAACCCCCAAATCTTCGTCAAGTGGCATTAGTCCCAAATCGAGCCTCATCGGCAAAAGGGGGGTGCTAGGGGGGGAGAGATAAAAGCTGCCTGATAAATTTCAGTTCACTGCCATACATAACCGCGCCCCTAGCCTGCGCTCTGTATATCTCTAACGGGGGGCCGATTGCCTTAATGGATGATTTGTTTTTGCTTATAAGGGCGATGACTCCTCCCGCCATTTGGGCCAGTTTGAGTTGTGATTTTGTCCGATGGTGACACCAAGACATATGCTCATTTAAAGTCACCCCCAAATATTCGAAGGTTCTGACCCTCTCCAGCCTATTTCCAGCAATGCAAGGGTTAGGATGTGTTTTTGCTGGGGGGTTAAAAACCATGTATTTGGTCTTGAGAGCATTGATCTCAAGGACATGGGTTCCACAAAATTCCTCAAAACCCTTGAGGACTCGTTGAATCCCCATAGGTGACTTAGACAGAAGCAGGGTGTCATCGGCGAACATAATCGCCGGCACCCTGCTTCCGGCAAGTCTGGGGACATCGCTGTCCTGTACCTCATTTAAATGAGAGATTACCCCGTTGACATAGAGGCAGAACAGGGTCGGTGCAAGCACACAACCCTGTCTCACCACTCTGTCAACAGGAAATCTATGGGAAAGGGAACCATCCCGGCCACATCTAACCTGCGCATAATTGTTTGTATAGAGGCGAATGATCATATTTAGGAGGTGCTGTGGTACCCCCATATTGGACAGAACAGACCAGAGTTTTCTGCGGGGTACAAGATCAAATGCCGCCCGAAGATCTACGAAAACAGTATAGAGGCTGCCACCCTCCATTTTTACCGTTTTCCAGTGTAGAAGAGCCAGGCGGAAAATTTGGTCTATGGTGGAGACTTTCTTTCTGAACCCCGCTTGATAGGGGCTCAGAACAGAGTGTTCAAGCATCCACTCCGATAGGCGATCGAGGATAAGCCTTGCAAAGACCTTCTGGGGGTCGTCTATAAGGCTAATGGGCCTGTAATTGGCTGGGAGCAGAGGAGAACCCTTCTTGAAGATTGGTACAATCTCTGCCCCTAGCCAAGTACTAGGTACCTCCATCCCGCCCAGAATTGAATTAAAAAGGACCTGTAGGTATGGTGCCCATACAGTTGGTTCATGCTTGAACAGGTCTCCGGGGAGCCTGTCCAAGCCCGGGGCTTTCTCCGCACTTAGTCTATCAATAACAGCTGCAACCTCCTCAACTGTAAACTCATTTTGTGGCATTTCAAAATCAGTGTCCCTTGGTGAATTGCATGTGTCATCTGGCTGGACTGTATTAGCCAGGGAATATAAAGTGCGGAAGTGGGCCTCCCAGACGCTGGGAGCAATATTTGATTCTGCAGCTGGTGTTGGGTCTGCGGAGCCATTTTTGACAATCTGACAGAATTTGCGGGAGTCTCTGAAGTTAAGAGCGCCCACCATTTCAGACCAGTTGTCAGTGTCCCACTCAATCTTGGCAGTCTGGACTTGATGTCTGTATTCCGTCCTTCTTGCCCTAATCGTCACAGTGCTAGCCATTTGCTTCATAGCCTTAAGGAGTTCAGTTTTGGCCCTTCTGCAGGCTGTGTTGTACCATGAGGGTTTTGTTGATTTACTGGGTTTTTTGTTTACTCGTGGATTCAACACATCTGCTAATGCGTTGGTGAGCTGTGAGTGGAGATCTCCAAGAGCATTGTGTTTCTCCGCAGAAGGAATTGATGAAATTAGCTCCTCTACACTTTGAAGAACCGGTAGGATTGCGGCATAAAGCCGGGAAATGGATGCTGGATTCCCTATAACTTTAGCCCATCTTATTCTACGTCTATTAGTAGATAAGGTCGCGCTGTAATCCGAGGGGGTGTAGGGGAGCTGACTCTCAACGAAGGCACCAGGGACTTGGAAGTTCAGGATCAGTGGGTTGTGATCGCTTTCATCACGTGGGGTAACCTGGAAGCTCCTGACCATAGCCCAGTTACGAGTTTCCACAAAAACATAGTCTATGCGTGACCCAGACCCTGGTTTGTTATAGGTGGGCTTCGGGGGAATATCCCCGCTAACCCGCCCATTACAGGCCCTTATAGAGTGGTTAAGAGTCAGGGCCATGATCTGAGTAGCAAGCGGTGTCCAAGACTTAGTCGGTAAGCCCCCAACAGATGGTATGTCCCATTGGTCATCCTCCTCCAGTGTGGTGCCTTCCAAGAAGGCTGGCAATGGCTCGAATTGACAGTTAAAGTCAGATATGGAGTCCCTTGGTGGATAGAGCCAAGAAAAAGGGATAAATCCTCTACAGTGCCAGAAACATTGGACACCCCCATTGGTCTTGAATATACATTAATTAATATTAGTTTGGCCGCGTTGGGCCATTCCAGTACCACACTTTGGATATCCACAGAGTTAGTCTCCAATTTACTTGTAGAGCAATCCAAGTGTGAACCCACCCAAATGAGTAGACCACCAGACGGCCGTCCCTTCCCACCCCATTTAGCCTGAATAGAAAATGAGGCAAAACCTGTACGGTGATGATCTTCCCTGGCCCAAGTTTCCTGAAATAGGCAGACATCCTGTGAGTCAATAAATGTCCCCCAGTCTGGCAGGTCAAGCTTATTCGTTATTCCTGCCAGATTCCAGGAAACCATTGACAGGGAGCCCTGCCCCATGTTTACTCTGGCTCTACAGTTCATGGGCCAGCTCACAGCCTGGGGTAGTAACGCCTGCATTAGTGTTGGGCCGCTAGGTCCATTTGGGTGTGTCGTATCCTTGGTGGTAATATCAGGGAGGGAAACCATTGGGCCTGTTTGGCTTACCAGATCATTAATCTCACCATCTAGGTTAAGGAGTCAGTTTACACCCTCCAGATCTTTTAGGGAATCAAACCTATTATAGAGTGGAAAAGGGTGCAATAACCTGTGGTAGGGGTTTGCTCCATAAGGTCCTCTCTGCCGAGAGATAGAAACAGTGTTTTGACGTCCGTTATTCATAGCCCCTGGGTAGAAATATTCAAGACCCAGAGATTGAATGTCGCCCACTCGGCTGAATCTGGGTTCCCTCCGAATATGGTCAACGGCCCAAGTATCTCTGAAATTAAATAGGATGCAGTCCCCCTCGAGATCTTTGGGGTTATTGCCCACCCAGTGCACCCTTCTGACACCCAAAATCTCTGTTCTTGAAGATGGGGGAATGGTCCTATTCCTATCTAACCAAAAGACGACCTTGTTCTTTAATTCCCTATGTGATTCTGGGATCCCTGCCCCAAGAGGTCGCACCCCCACTAGGACTATTGTATACGGTGCAGCCTCTGGCGGAAGGTTTAGGGTAAGAAGATGGTCTTTGCTAACTTCCTTATTCAGCTGAGGTTGCCTTCTATCTGCCGGTAAACTGTTACTAAAAAGGGGCTGGGATGCACGTACCGGGTCCATTGCCTTTCCCCCCTGGCTAGATGTACCGGCATGCTTCCTCAAATGGAGTTTTGGGGTGGGTGTGTTTATTTTTTTATTTTCCAGTTTTTTTTGGGTTCCTCAACTATCACCCCAGCAGTTGCAGTACAAGGACCCGGTTTCTTAGTAATCCCCAATGTTCTAGAGTGAGCATTACCCTTAGCCAGATCAGCTAATAGGAGTGAGTTCTCTCCTACCTGCTTTTCAATCTGGTCTAGCTTGGAGTTGATCATTCTAG
Source organism: Lissotriton helveticus (assembly GCF_964261635.1). Classification (NCBI taxonomy): domain Eukaryota; kingdom Metazoa; phylum Chordata; class Amphibia; order Caudata; family Salamandridae; genus Lissotriton; species Lissotriton helveticus. The sequence continues at coordinate 1,740,851,601 of NC_136065.1, forward strand.
TTCTCTCTAAGAGTGGCAGCATGAGGGATTTCATCAGGAACTCAATTTTCCCCAGGAGATCAGCATCAGGGACTGTTAAGCAAACAGAGGGGGTAGAGCCTGATGTGCCAGGCCTAGGAGAGGTAGGAGGTTGGGGAACATCATTCGAAGCTGGGTCTAGCGACTTCTTTTGCTGCTTAGCAAGATGACCAATCAGAGAGCTACCTCTTCTTTTCCTGCTATTAATTTTTACTCTGTCAGGGGAGCCCTGGGACGAAGTACATACAGCTTGGCTGTGAGGCTCAGGGGAATTATGCAAGCCAGTGGTGTCGGTACTGGGGGCCAGGCACAGAGAAGATAAATTTAAGCTAGAACTGTCTGAGACATCCCCAACATCCACCAGCCTGATTTCATCCACTGCATTGTTAGTTGGCACGGGGGAAACCGTCGTGGCTATGCGACCTAGAGAAGAGCGTTTCCCCGTTATTAAATCCAAGGAAAGTCGTTTTTCAGCAAAGGCAATCTCCTTTTCCAGTATGGTGGTTGCTCTCTTAAAAAAATGGTCCAGAGTGCCAGTAACCACCCCACCAGAAGTGGGGATTGCAACATGACGATTCTTCCCAGAACGCAAAGACATACTTCGAGTGGAAAGAGCCAGTCCACAGTTTTAAGTAGCAGTGATCCTTCAAAGACTAGGGCTCCGTCCCGTGCGTGTCCCGCGGTAGCGAGATAGGCACGCCTTAAGTAGGAAAAGGAGGAGGAGTCACGGGAAGAGGCACCAGGTGCGCGTGATGTTAGAAGCGCACTGACCTGTGGGCCTCGCAGTCCCGGTCCCCCGAGTCCAGCGGCAATTACCAGGCGGCGACAGCAGTCCCAGAGTCAAGTTAAGGCAGGTTCAGCTCCCAAGTGGCAATTGACTGCGAGCCGGGGGCCGTGAGTCGTTTTGTAAGGGCAGCAGGCTCAGCAGGGAGGAGTCACGGGAAGAGGCACCAGGTGCGCTTGATGTTAGAAGCGCACTGACCGGTGGGCCTCGCAGTCCCGGTCCCCCGAGTCCAGCGGCAATTCCCAGGCGGCGACAGCAGTCCCAGAGTCAAGTTAAGGCAGGTTCAGCTCCCAAGTGGCAATAAAGTTCGACTGCGAGCAACGCTCATATCAGATCTTCCCTATCTTAGGTGAATGTGGATAAGACAATTAGGGCCCTCGCACTGCCATGGCGAGATTTTAGTTGTGACTGTCCTTCTACATAGAGCCCAGACCAGGAGTAAAAAAAACAGTTCCCATATTATCCTCTGAAATTATGAAAGGACTGGCAACTCGAATTTGGTCCGTTAACACTCAAGTAGCCCCATTATAGGATATCAAATATTTCCTAGTAAAATTGTAAACACACAAGGCCAAAGCATGCCTGATCTACAATAATATACTATCACATGATGAAAGTTAAACAGCAGACAGCTCACTCAGGTCCTGACTGCACTAGGGCCAGCATGTTGCTAGGGTTTACCACAATTGCGCCAGGGCCATCATTATACCATGAACTGCCACCTTTCTGCAAGGACCTGTCTGCGCATATTGCCTGGGATTACCATCTTTGTGCGAAGGCCAGCATTTCATTACCGCCAGTTGTCAGAGCCACTTAGGGCCTGATTATGAGGTTGGCGGATGGGATACTCCGTCACAAACTTGACAGATAACTGGTCCGCCAAATTACAAGTTCCCTTAGGATGCAATGGTATTGTACTTTGGCGGATGGGATATCCATCATGTTTGTGATGGAGTAACCCTATCCGCAAAACTCGTAATCAGGCCATTAGTCGTCACTGATTACCACCATTGTGCCAGGGCCAACATGTTGCTAGAAATTACCACCTTTGTGCCCGGTAAATTGTGTAACCAGAGATTACCACCACTGTGCCAGGGCCAGCATTTTACCACAAATTATTATTACCATGTTGCCAGGGTCAGCATGTTGCCAAGGATTATCATCATTCTGCCAGTGCCAACATGTTTCCTGTGACTACCACCATTTTGCCAGGGCCAGCATGTATCCCCCTTGTGCAACAAAGAGCAGCATTTTATTAGCAATTACTACCGTTGTGACAGGGCCAGCATGTTTCTTTTTTTCGTTTTAAAAAAAAATATCTCTATTGTATTTTATTTTTTCTGAAACATTGGTCCACAAGCAAGTAAGTAAGTAAGTAAGTAAGTAAATGTTTATTGTTTAGTCAATTAAAACCGTAACAATAAAAAACATATATATATATATATATATATATACATACAGAATCAGAATTAAAAGAGAATAAACAAATTGTCCATTTCATCTCTATAAAATACTCGTAAAATTTCATTATTAAAATTCAGTTCCCAAGTGCCTGTCCTTTTTTCTCTGCCGGAAGACTAACCCTTTTAACAAAGCTTTAAAAAATGTTAAGGAATTTGATCAGTTTACCGTTCAGCTGTGGGTCTGATGGATTTAGACACGCAATTATTGCGGCTCTACAGGCCTTGATGCCACTCACGTTGAAACTTTGTTTGAGCAGGGTGGCTCGTTCATTGTAGAGTTTATTACAAGTACAGATTACATGAATAAAGTCTTCTTTGTGGTAATCACAGAGCCGGCATAATTTTGGACCTGTATACACCCAGGTTGGTTGATCCGCTATTGATGGTAGTTTTCCAAGACGCAATGCAATTAATTGCTTTTTCACGTGAATTGAAAATGACAAAGTCAAGTATGAAGCCGGTGCAAGTGTTTTGTAATTATTTATCACCATCCAAGCATGCGACCTTAACCTGAAGATATTTTTATCCAAATTTACTGAATGGATTTTAGCTGCTTTGTTTAATGCTTGTTTGAAGGACTGATATGGCAGTTATTTATTCCATAAATCAGTTGTGCAAGTTGTTGCGAGAGATTTGCATAAATATTGATTGTAGGTGGAATTTCTATCCTCGTCTACTTCGGCCCATAGTGCTTCATTAATTGGAGATATTGTTGCATTCTGTTTCAGCCGATACCAGATTTTTACTGTAGAATACATTCTCCCTATGACTTCATTGGTTAAGCCGAATTCAAGACGGACCTGTGCCGGAGAGGCCGACTGTTGTAGTTGAAAAACTTTTTTTATAGATAGAAGCTATTAGTTGGTTTAAAATCTTTGAATCTTCACCATAAAAAGTAGCACTAGCATATGTTATCGTGGGAAGGATTTTCGCCGTCATCACTGCTAACAGTGGTTTATATGATGGGCCCTTCAACTTTTTTACCAGTTGACTAAAGGCGAATATGAGCGCTCTAGTTACCAAGTTTCGGCGGATGAGAGTTAATAGAGTCTAGCCTCTGTGTAAGATCAGACAAAAACAAATTAAAAAGACGTGGAGCCAAAACACACCCTTGCTTAAGGCCTCTGGTCGTATACAACTTTCTCGATAATCTGGTGCCATCTCCTATCTTAATTCTTAACCATGTATTGGAGTAAAATAGTAGTATTCCTTTTAGTAACCTGTCAGGTATGTCCCAGGTTCGCAACTTTTTCCACAGGAGGTGACGATCGACGCTATCAAATGCCGCCTTTAGGTCTATGAAGCAGAGGTGAAGCTGTTGTTTCCTCTGCTTGCACTTGTTAGCTATTAAAGATAGAGCTAAGATGTTCGTTATCGTCCCTAATCCTTGCCTGCATCCGTTCTGGTTTACAGGGATAAGATTGAGATTATCAGACCACACTATCAGATCTTCTAAAACGAGTGTGGCATAATATTTGGCTTCGACATCTAGGAGGGCGATTAACCTATAGTTTGATGGATTAGTTCTGTCTCCTCCTTTAAAAATGGGTGTCAATATCGAGCCTTGCCAATTCGTAGGGATGTAATTTAGGAGCTCTATTTCTTTATATAACTTAAAAAGATAATTGCCCCAGAACAATGTAGCCACAAGCATCTGCAAATGGCTACATGTCTTCGATATCACCTGTTCTGTAACTCAGTGCATAGTGATCAAAAACAGTTCTTACATGCTACATCGGTGACAGCTATATCTAGGATATACGGGTTACATTTTTGTAGACAAGTCTCTCTGGGTTCCTACGGCCCGTGCATTCTGCCATCTCCAGTGAAGGACCAAAACAAAAGTATTTAGGGCACCTTTCTATGGCAGTGAGGGTGATTCGTTAGGACATCAATGCGTACAGTCATGTATATTTCACACTGAGACCCAACACTAAGCTTGCATTATGCTACGCGTCACTGGTAAGTGGCTCAATATACATTTCAGCTACAAGACCATGCATTAGATGCAATGCGTTACTTACCTGTAACTGCAGTTATCCAGTATTGGTATCTTTCATAGATTCACATGCCTGAATCATTCCTCGTCGTCGGGGTGGGAGTCCCCGGTACATAAATAAAGTAATGTCATATAGACATATATACATAGTAATGGGCCAGAGGCCTCTCATTAGTAACATATCCATGTCCTTTTGTGAAAAGGACCAAACTTTGGCCAAGAGCCAATCAGCTATCACCACCCTCTAGAACCTTCCTGGAAGGAGCTCTGGTCCCTCAGATTTTCGTAAGCACAGTGCTAAGTAGTATATTACTGAGAGAACCAAGGTGAGCCCTTTCAGGGGAGGTGGGTGGGTTGCATGTGAATCTATGAAAGATACCAATACTGGATAACTGCAGTTACAGGTAAGTAATGCATTCCTTATCCAGTATTATGGGTATCTTTCATAGATTCACATGCCTGAATCAGAGTAGCGAGCAATAACAAGCACATTTCGAAAGGTACAACAGTAAATTTCACTAGATAATAACATATCAATTGTGAAATGCAAAAGGTACCAAAAAACAATAGTAGAGAGAAATGTGCAAGTAAACAGTAGGAAGGTGGGATGAAAGAGAAGGCTCACCTCTAATGAAATAGATGACGGAGCACAGCTTGTCCCACTGCTGCATCTTTCATAAGTTCAGTATCCAAGCAGTAGTGCCTGGTGAACGTATGAGGCGTCTTCCATGTCGCCGCTCTGCAGATGTCAATGATGGGCACTCCCGCAAAGAGCGCCATGGAGGTTGAGACTGCTCTAGTGGAATGAGCATGAACCTTGGAATGCAGAGGATGTCCTGCTTGTTGATGACAGATAGCAATAGCTGCAGAGATCCAACGTGAAATGCTCTGCTTAGTCAATGGAAGACCTCTCCTAGGTCTGCTAAAGGCAACGAAGAGTTGGTTAGATTTTCGAAATGTCTCTGTTCTGTGGATGTAGAACTTCAGACAGCGTTTGAGATCAAGAGAGTGGAGAGACCTCTCTGCTGCGGAATGTGGTTTCGGGAAGAAAGACCGCAGTACTATAGGCTCATTAAGGTGAAAGTCAGATGGGACCTTTGGAATGAATTTAGGATTAGTCCTCATAATCACTCTGTCCTGCCTGAAATGGAGGAAAGGGTCTTGAATTGAAAAGGCTTGGAGTTCGCTTACTCTTGTCACTGAGGTAAGCGCCAAAAGAAGAGCCGTTTTCCAGGAAATATATTTGATATCAGCTTTGTGTATTGGCTCAAAGGGATGTTTCATTAATTGAGCAAGCACAATGTTCAGCTGCCAGGCGGGCGGTAAAGTCTTCGCTGGAGGAAATGTCCTGAACAAGCCTTTAAGGAATTGTTTTATGAGTCTGCTGGACCAGAGGGAAGTACCAGCTGCGGAACGTCTGAAACGAGATATGGCAGCCAGGTGAAATTTTATTGAAGCATGAGCCAGACCTGAGTTTGCCAAATGAAGAAGGTAAGGTAAGATCTGTGCTGGTAATGAAGAAAATGGATGTATTTTCTTCGATTTACACCACATGCAGAATCTTTTCCATTTTAGGGAATATGTTTTGTTGGTACTGTCGGCCCGAGCCCGGGCTAGAACAGCTCTGCAATCTGGCGGGACGTTTAAGTTCTGGAATTCTCTGAACTCAGGAGCCAAGCCAATAATTTGAGAGATGCTGGATACGGATGCTGGACTTGTCCGTGGTTCATTGTGAGGAGATTGGGGCACGGCTTCAGCGGGATCGGCGGGTCCAGCGATAGGAGATGAAGCTCCGTTAACCAGTGTTGGCGAGGCCACGCTGGAGCTATCAAGATCAGGGTACAATGTTCCGCCTTCAGCTTCCTGAGGACCCTGGGAATCAGGGGAAATGGAGGAAATGCGTACGCAAAGACGTTGAACCATGCAATCAAAAATGCATTCCCTAGAGACCCTTTCTGGGGACGCCAGCTTGCGTAATATTGGCATTTGGCATTGTGTCTGGTTGCGAACAGATCCAGGTGAGGCTTGCCCCATCGGGAGAAGATGTGACTGAGAAGTTGGAGGTCCAGCTCCTACTCGTGGCACACAGAGCGCTGTCTGCTCAGTGAGTCTGCAAGGACATTGTCCGTTCCAGGGACGTATTCTGCCCGAAGGGAAATGTTGTGAAGAAGTAGCCAGTTCCAGATCTTTTGAGATTCGCGAGACAACGTCAGAGACTGAGTCCCCCCTTGTTTGTTTATATAGTGCATTGTGGTGGTGTTGTCTGTCCGCACAAGCACTAGGGTGTTTTTGATCCGAGGCAGAAACGCTCAAAGCGCCAGGTAAACTGCTCTTAACTCGAGAAGGTTTATGTGCAGTTGTCTTTCGGCAAGGGACCACTGTCCGTTGATTCTGGGTTCTTGGAGGAACGCCCCCAACCTTCCAGGGACGTATCTGTTGTTATAATATGCGGCGAGACTGGAAGGAGGAACGGCATACCTCGCATGTAGAGCTTTTACCATGGGAGGAGTCACTCGGATTACATCTTCGAATGATCCTGTACACTGGATCCATTGAGTGGATAGCGCTTCCTGAAGAGGACGCATATGAAGACGGCAGTGTGGAATTAACAGGATGCGAGAAGACATCATCCATAGCAGGGACTTGTAAAGGCGCACCGTGAGGGTTCTTCTGGTTTGTACACGGGCTGCCAAGGATGCCAGCTTGGATTGACGCTCCTGTCAAGGGAATGCTTTCTTCTGAGCCGTATCTAGGATAGCGCCTAGGAAAGTGAGACGCTGGGAAGGCTGAAGGACGGATTTGTCTCGATTGAGAGTAAGGCCCAAGTCATTGAAAAGTTGAAGACAGGCGTTGGAGGACTTGGTCACGCCTGCAAAAGAAGGAGCCTTGACAAGCCAGTTGTCCAAGTATGAGAAGACTTGGTGATGTTGTTGCCGGAGGTACGCTGCTACTGGCGACAGGCATTTTGTAAAAATGCGTGATGCCGACTTCAGGCCGAAGGGTAGCACCCGAAACTGGTAGTGTTTGCCTGCCACAGCGAACCTGAGGTATTGCTTGTGATTTCTGTGGATAGGCACGCAAAAATAAGCATCTTGAAGGTCTAGATACACCATGAAGTCGTTCGCATTGAGGAGTTGTAGCACCTCCTGAATGGACACCATACGGAATGACTGTTTCTTGAGATACTTGTTTAGGTTTCTTAAGTCCAATATAGGTCTCCATTTTTTCTCTTTCTTCTGAATTAAGAAGAATCGGGAGTAGAACCCCTTGCCTCTCTGATCGCGAGGGACTCTTTCTAAAGCACGTTTCTGGAGCATTTGTGAGAGCTCCAATTGCAGCAGATGTAAATTCTTGTCGCCATACCAAGACAGGGTCTGGGCTCAATGGCAATAAGGACATGCCTCATATATATAACTACAAACCAGCACAAGCACCAATATTGCCAACCTATTTCTACTGTGAACCTTACTTGTCACTCGAATTACAGAAGAAAAACAGTAACTCTTGTGGAATTCCTTTTCCAGAATGAATCAAATCAATTTAATTTAATTTTTCATTAAGGTGACCAATTCAATGGTCGCAAGTTTTTTTTCTATTTTTTACACAAAAAAATAGAAAAAAAACTTGCGACCATTGAATTGGTCACCTTAATGAAAAATTTAATTAAATTGATTTGATTCATTCTGGAAAAGGAATTCCACAAGAGTTACTGTTTTTCTTCTGTAATTCGAGTGACAAGTAAGGTTCACAGTAGAAATAGGTTGGCAATATTGGTGCTTGTGCTGGTTTGTAGTAAATTCTTGTGGAGCATTGGGCGAGGAGGAGTTTGAGGCGGAGTTTCTATGAACTCCAGAGAGTGTCATTGTCTTCTGGCTGTGTCCTTCTTTCCTCCTCTACCACGAAATAAAGACTTGTGTAGGACGACTGTTGTTGTTGTCTTTGCTGATATTGGGGTTTTTACTGCTGATTTGAGCTGTACGAGGACCGGTAACCTTGAAAATCTCTTCTTGAAGATTGGCCTTTCCCCCTGGAGCCCCGAAAGGGAGGATTTTTAAACTGGAGGGTACCCAGTGCCTTCTCTGTATCGGTATCTTTTTTAATACCTTGAAGCGCCTCGTCTATGTGTGCTCCAAATAGAAGTTGGCCATCGTAAGGCATGTCGAGCACCTTAGTTTGCACTTCCGGCCGGAAGATAGTTGCTTTGAGCCAGCCTTGTCATCTCAGCACCGCAGCCCCAGATAGCTGGCGGAAACCCGGCGATGCGACATCCATTGCACAGTCAATCATCTCGGAGGCTGAGCGCTCGCATTCTAAGAGAATCTTTTTTGCTTCTTCTTTTTCTTCCTCCGACAATGATCCCCAATATGGGGGGATAGCCCACATTTGACGGTTGTAACGTCCTAACAGTGCCATGAGTTTGCAGCTCGCACTGTCAACGCGGACATCGAAGAAAACCGCTTCCCAATATTGTCAAGTTTTCGTCCCTCCTTATACGGTAGCACAGTTAGAGCAGCAGAAGGATTTTTTGATTTGCGCTGCGCTGCTTCGGTAATGACAGAGTCCGGCTTGGGATGGCCAGTAAGGCAAGCTGGAGCTGTGTCTGGAGCCCTATATTTCTTGTCTAGTCTGGGCAGAACTGGGGGCAAGGAAGAAGGGTTTGCATGATCTTAACCCCTTGGTCCCAAATGTAGTCTATGATAGGTATGGACCTAACAGCCTTTTTGAACGGTTCCTTGAAATCATAAAGGAAGCAGTCTTGTTGTTGGGTAGTTATTGGAATCTTGAAATGCAAAGCCGCCCTTTCTAGGATATTATGGAATCCCCCAATGTCCAGCGGGGGCGAATTGGCTTGCGTTGGCACAGGAGATGCTGGACATGGAATGACGTAATCATCCCACTCGTCATGTGAGTCCTGGAGTTCCCCTTCCTCCTGCTGTTGCAATCAAGAACTGCAGATCCGTGACTATGGATGCAGGAAGACACACCATAGGTTGAGGAGGAGGAGGAGGCTGGAATTCCTTCTGGTAATCCACTTGTTCGTCCTGCTCTAGTACTTCATAATCTGAACTCTCGTGATATTTTACGTGCAGCTGAGATGGGCTAGTAGCTGTCTGGAACATAGAACCCTCATCCGAATTTCGTTATCCAGAAGATGTGCAGGTGGCAAAGCCTGGACTCTGCTCGGAGAGGTTAATCCGGTGTCAGAGTGTGCTTAGTAATCTTTAAGTGAACATATGCACTTTTCAAGGTAGGTTCCTGTGTCGTCGTCGAGCCCGGGGTGGTCGTCGACGGAGGGACGTCGACGACCGATCCAGAAGGTATCGTCGACGACAACGATGTCGATGGAGTATTCGTCGACGTCGATGTCTTCGTCGACGACGATGGAGCTTTCGTCGACGACGATGTCTTTACCTTTATAAAAGATGAAACGTACCTACCCGTCGACGATGAGGATGTTGTAGACATCGACGTGGATAATGAAGAGGACGCCACAGAAGTGGAGATGGCTGCTGTAGACGCTGTCACAGGCAGACCTGAAGAGGTCGTGAAGGGTTTCTTAAAGGTGGAAGCAGAACCCTGAGGAGAAACCTTCACAGGCAAGACCTTAGAATGAACCTCTGAAGACTTAAGCGTCTTCTTTTGAGGTCCTGGGGATGTCACTCTAGGTCTTTTAGGAGAGGAATGTGGACTCCTGAAGGAACACTCACTCTCACCTAAAGAGACTGCCTGGTCTTTATCCTTCAGTCTCTGTAGCCATATCAACAGGCGCCCCTCTCTGTCCTTGAGGGTCTTTAATGAAAAGGTCCGACAGACCTTACAATCCTTAGAAGGCAATCCTTATGCTTGTCATCTACATGAAGCCTCTTCTTGCCACAAGAGGCACAAGGTCTAAAAAGTCTTTTTTTAGGAGTATCAGCCATGGTAAACTAAAAACCCCACACAACTGAAGAAATTCTGTGAAAGAAAGTATTGGAAAATCCAGAAAAGTAAGGAAAACTGAGCAGAGCTCAGTGGAGACTCCCTTAGCACGACGTGCGGTAGAAAATCTGAGTGACCAGAGCTCCTTCCAGGAAGGTTCTAGAGGGTGGTGATAGCTGATTGCCTCTTGGTCAAAGTTTGGTCCTTTTCACAAAAGGACATGGATATGTTACTAATGAGAGGCCTCTGGCCCATTACTATGTACATATGTCTATATGACATTACTTTATTTATGTACCGGGGACTCCCACCCCGACGACGGGGAATGATTCAGGCATGTGAAAGATACCCATAATACTGGATACATTATTTTATATAACGACAATTTAACCTCATCCAACTACTATAAACAGTGATTCAAAACATAAAAGGAGAGACATCAGTTAACTAAGGGTGACAGGGCCAGCATGTTGTCAGAAAGTAACACAATTCTGAAAGGGGCCAGTTTTTTACCAAGCATTTCCGGTCTGTTGATAGGAAATATCACCATTACACCAGCATGTTGCCAAGAATTGCCACCACTGTGTCAGGGCTGGCATGTTGCCAGGGTTTACCACCATTACACCATGACCGGCATGTTGTCAGAAATTACCACCAATGGGCAATGACTAGCATGTTTACAGGGTTTACCACCACTGTGCCAGACTCATTAATTTACAAGGGATTACCATCATTGTGCCATGGTGAGCATGTTGCCAGAAATTACCCAAACTGTGTTAAAGACAGCCTAGGGCCATGAACTACCATGACGGTAGCAGGACTAACATCTTAACAGAAATTATCACCATAGTGCCAGGGCCACCAAATTGCCAAGGATTACTAACACTGTTTCAGGGACAGCAAGGAATGCAGGATTGTGGGAAATGAAGTAATGAGGATAGCAGAGAAGAGTGGGTGTGAAGGCCTGACTGGAGAGGTAGGGATGTCTGCAGACATCAGATGTTCTAGGAAGGCACGGGTAGGAACAACTGAGGCAATGGCAGAAAAAATGAATCCTCTATGTCAGTACATCTTTGTCAGGCATGAATAGGATGGCTAACACTGTGTTGAATGCGCTTTTCTAGCTTACCTTCAATAGGCTGTGCCTTAGCGCTGCTGCCTAAAATAGGGGGCAGGCTATGAAGGAACAGCATATCTTGACCCCCAAATGAGGGGCTAAAATTAATTTTGTTAGAGTGGGGCAAGTGATGCACCTGTCATACAGAGTGCCCAAATTGAAGGGAGTAGGGAAAAGAAGAAGGGCAAGAGGGTACAGAACTACTACTAACTCTGGAGCCCATTCCATTGTAATTCATTGCCTGAAATGTGTTGTGCACAATTCCCCCTTTACAAATGCACTTTACAAATGTAACATCAAGTTATTTCATTGCTGTAATTGTGTGTTTTTAAAGAAATATGCTACGCACTTTCCTCAAGACAATAGTTTACAACAAAAATGTACCCCTCTTCAGGTAGTAATATTGTTGGGAAACTAAGGGGCCCATTAGTATGTCGGGCAGATCCTCACCGCCATGCGGGTGGTGGCGATCCGCCCGACATCCTTGCCCGCCCGCCACCCATTTTCCCCCGCCATATTTCTATGGCGGGGGGACCGCGGCAGACGGAACTACCGTCCGCCGATTTTCCGCCCCAGTCGCCTTGCGGCCGGGGCGGAAAAGGGTTTCTATGGTGGCAGTGTCTATCAGACACCGCCAGCCATATTAGGATGGGGCCACGGAAAGGCAGGCGGTCTTTACTTTGGGGGCCCCCTGCCGGCTCCCATGGTGAAGGCGAGGTGGAGGGTGCACATGGGGGGTACCTATGGTACCCCCTGCATTTCAATGCACAACATGACAGGCACCGCGCGGTGCCTATCATGTTGTGCATTGAAAAGCACAATGTGCATTTTTAACATTGTGGCGGGGGTACTGAGAGCACCGCCCGCCCGCCACAATGTTAAAAATACGGGATGCACCCACCACTGTGGCGGGCGCATCCTAATTCCCCCCACAGACCCCCGCCCTTATGGTGGGCGGTCCCGTTGTCCGATAGGGTGGCGGGCGGACTCATACTAATGTCCCCCTAAATGTCCTCAAATTATGAAGACATTTAAAAAAACAACATGCACATTCTGTTGTTTTGTAGGATTTCTATGATAGGGGTATGCTACGGTCTGTTAAGTTCGTAAATTCAGGATTTTTTATTTTGGATGCACAGTAATGCATCGGACACTGGGATATTAACAGGAACTTTAGCTTGCTCTTTACATTTAACTGTAACTACTATAATTTTGCAAGTAACACAACAACAAAAGAGCCAATACTGAGACTACTAATTTTCTCAAGATAACCAACGCACCTGAAATTAAACTGGATGCGGGGAAATGCCACAGTTCATGAGATCAATCTTTTTTTTTATAAAGTAATTTTTGGAAGAATGTGTTGGTTCATAGTTTACCAGCAATTCAACATAGTATGAAAGACAAACAATACCAAATACATTATTCATAAAAATGACATTTGTTTAAAACAAACATTGATGACAACAATTAGTGAAAATACATACTATCATTACAAGTAATTCAACATTCACACTCTGAAATCACTCTCTCATACACAACAACAAACATTCAAACTTCTATATACAACTGTAATGTCACAAACTGATTTGTATGAATACAAAGAAAATTGGGGGAACACCATAGACAGACGTTCTAAAAAAAACAATCAGTTTTTTTTCAAAGTTTATATGAAATAACTTGTGGCTTTTAGAGTCTTATGGAGTCGTAGAGTGGTCTACGCGTTTCGAACCCTTAATATTTATGGGATTCTCGTCAGGACCTCATAGCTGAAAGAGATAAGGAAACCGAATCAGAAGCTGGTGGGGGAAATTAATGGAGACCAAACCTCCGCTGCCTGTATGCACCCTCACTTCCTACCTTGTATGAGAGCTCATGCTGTGAACGTGAAACCCGGACGTTGGACCACTAGAAAAAAACAACGAAGATAATGAATTCACCACCTTAAGCATGCTCTGAAACTATTTGGCAAAGGCTTGCATGTCATGGTAAAACTGAAATGGACTTACAGTGACAACTGTGGGGTGATGAGCTTGATTCTGTGGAGACATAAGGCCAGGGTCAGTGTCAGTGGAAGACTTGCTTGGTTGGGGGCAGTACCTTAAATGTGCTTCTGACATCTAACTTACTTTGAGAAGCTGTTTGCTTTCACAACAGTGGATGGGCTAGGTCGGGATCCGCTTCGATCGACCTCAGACCTGGGGGTACAAAAGATGGAAAACGGGCGGTCCTTAATGAGCCACGTTGTTGCAAAAGTGGAGTTTGTCATATTGGTGCATGGTTCCTGGTGCCACATACCTTGAGAAATCAGTCTGTCCTCTACACTGCCGTCGGCAGGACACGATCAATGTGTGCAGTCTCTTCTGGAAAGCCGGTTGTTTATGAGACATCCGCCGGCGCTGCGGAGGAGGTCTGGGTAATGCGGTAAGGGAATTCTGGGTGTTGTAGTTTCGGTCATCCATTGCCAAATCTGAAACTTTTTTTTGGGACGTTTTTTAGGGGAAAATGGTATCTATGTCGAGACTTCTCTTGATAAATGTATAACCTGTGTCTGTGTGATGTCCATAAAAGCATATTCCTTATTAACACGGATGCTCTGCAGGTATATGACTTACTTCAATTTGGGGTCGTGCACGCTCGCATTTCGCGTGAAGCGAACTTGAATTCTCAAATCCATTGCGATGGGAGATGGAACTTTGGGTAGTTTTAATTGATGTGCCTATTTTCCATGCGTCGGGGTCTTAACTTTAGATGTCGTGACCCTTGGTGATCGCAAGTGGCTCGTATTACATGTTCCTGTGACTGCAGCCAGGTGGCGATCTTCCCCTACTGTGTGGTATATGCTGGCATTAGACTCCCGGTCGATCTTAATTTAATTTATGTAATTCTGAGAGTTCATTTAACCCTTTGGTGACTGGGTTAAATTTTAGAATTAGCATAGCTTCTTTTTGGAGCAATTTTCTGTCTAAGTCACCTCCTCTTTGGTCTCTGTCCACTTTTAGTATTACTGTCCATTTCAAGTCTACTTCCTCGTGTTTCATTGCTAACCAATGGTTGACAAGTGGTGCTGTTAGCACTTTCATTCTTATTCTTGATTTGTGCTGCGATATGCGGGATCTCACTTCCTGGTTTGTTTTACCAATATATGCCAATTTACATGGGCATGTGATCGCATATATCACATTCCGTGATTTACAATTCGTGAACGCATTGTGTTTCCAAAAGATATTTTCATATTGAAACACGAATCCTTCTTCCGTAGATGCGCAGCAAACACAAGTGCCGCATTTCTTGTGACCAACCACTGGTGGGAGTCCCATATAGCTTCTCACTGACATCGCCTCGGGCTGTGGTAAAGCTGCTCTGACTAAATGATTGCCAATCGAGCGATTCTTCTTAAAGGCAAATAGTGGTTTGGCATTAAAGGCAGCATGTACATTTTTGATTATATGCCAATTTTGAATCACTGCTTTTTTGAGAAGGTTAGAGTTGGGAAAGTAGGTGGAAACGAACACAATTCTATCTGTGTCTTTTTTTATTTTCCTTTCCAGTAGACTTTCGCGCGGTGTCCACCAAGCGCGTTTGAGGGATCTTTTAAGCAATTTTTTTGGGTAGCCTCTGGCCTGGAGGTTGTCTGATAATTTGGCTGCATTAACCATGAATTCTTCTTTTGTATAGCAATTACGCCGGATCCGGAGGTATTGTCCATAGGGCAAATTATCCTTCATACTCTTCGGATGATTACTTTTATAATGAAGTGATTTATTCCGGTCAGTGTCCCAACGGAATTCATCCTGAAACTAGCAAGTTTCGCATTGAAGAAAAATTATTTCAAATTTGATGGGGAATTCTACTACCAAATAAATGGAGTGGCGATGGGCTGTCCATTCGCCCCGGAGCTGGCCGTACTGTTTATGGCAACCTACGAGGAAACGTTTATCTACAAAAATAATCCATATATTCAATATATAGGATTTTGGAATAGATATATAGACGATGTCTTTTTTGTGTGGACCGGACAGGAGGAACAACTCAAAGAATTCAATCAATGGCTCAATAACCGGACGGAGGAGATCAAATTCAGTCTAACTTATGCAAAAGACAAAATATCCTTCTTGGACGTCGAAGTATATCCGACAAATGGGGGACTAGTTACCACTCGTTACAAAAAAGACACTGACCGGAATAAATCACGAGGAAGTAGACTTGAAATGGACAGTAATACTAAAAGTGGACAGAGACCAAAGAGGAGGTGACTTAGACAGAAAATTGCTCCAAAAAGAAGCTACGCTAATTCTAAAATTTAACACAGTCACCAAAGGGTTAAATGAACTCTCAGAATTACATAAATTAAATTAAGATCGACCGGGAGTCTAATGCCAGCATATACCACACAGTAGGGGAAGATCGCCACCTGGCTGCAGTCGCAGGAACATGTAATACGAGCCACTTGCGATCACCAAGGGTCACGACATCTAAAGTTAAGACCCCGACGCATGGAAAATAGGCACATCAATTAAAACTACCCAAAGTTCCATCTCCCATCGCAATGGATTTGAGAATTCAAGTTCGCTTCACGCGAAATGCGAGCGTGCACGACCCCAAATTGAAGTAAGTCATATACCTGCAGAGCATCCGTGTTAATAAGGAATATGCTTTTATGGACATCACACAGACACAGGTTATACATTTATCAAGAGAAGTCTCGACATAGATACCATTTTCCCCTAAAAAACGTCCCAAAAAAAAAGTTTCAGATTTGGCAATGGATGACCGAAACTACAATACCCAGAATTCCCTTACCGCATTACCCAGACCTCCTCCGCAGCGCCGGCGGATGTCTCATACACAACTGGCTTTCCAGAAGAGACTGCACACATTGATCGTGTCCTGCCGACTGCAGTGTAGAGGACAGACTGATTTCTCAAGGTATGTGGCACCAGGAACCATGCACCAATATGACAAACTCCACTTTTGCAACAACGTGGCTCATTAAGGACTGCCCGTTTTCCATCTTTTGTACCCCCAGGTCTGAGGTCGATCGAAGCGGATCCCGACCTAGCCCATCCACTGTTGTGAAAGCAAACAGCTTCTCAAAGTAAGTTAGATGTCAGAAGCACATTTAAGGTACTGCCCCCAACCAAGCAAGTCTTCCACTGACACTGACCCTGGCCTTATGTCTCCACAGAATCAAGCTCATCACCCCACAGTTGTCACTGTAAGTCCATTTCAGTTTTACCATGACATGCAAGCCTTTGCCAAATAGTTTCAGAGCATGCTTAAGGTGGTGAATTGATTATCTTCGTTGTTTT
This sequence comes from Lissotriton helveticus, assembly GCF_964261635.1. Classification (NCBI taxonomy): domain Eukaryota; kingdom Metazoa; phylum Chordata; class Amphibia; order Caudata; family Salamandridae; genus Lissotriton; species Lissotriton helveticus. Next base: position 1,740,868,213 of record NC_136065.1, read on the forward strand.
TTTCTAGTGGTCCAACATCCGGGTGTCACGTTCACAGCATGAGCTCTCATACAAGGTAGGAAGTGAGGGTGCATACAGGCAGCGGAGGTTTGGTCTCCATTAATTTCCCCCACCAGCTTCTGATTCGGTTTCCTTATCTCTTTCAGCTATGAGGTCCTGACGAGAACCCCATAAATATTAAGGGTTCGAAACGCGTAGACCACTCTACGACTCCATAAGACTCTAAAAGCCACAAGTAATTTCATATAAACTTTGAAAAAAAACAGATTGTTTTTTTAGAACGTCTGTCTATGGTGTTCCCCCAATTTTCTTTGTATTCATACAAATCAGTTTGTGACATTACAGTTGTATATAGAAGTTTGAATGTTTGTTGTTGTGTATGAGAGAGTGATTTCAGAGTGTGAATGTTGAATTACTTGTAATGATAGTATGTATTTTCACTAATTGTTGTCATCAATGTTTGTTTTAAACAAATGTCATTTTTATGAATGTTTTTGGTATTGTTTGTCTTTCATATTATGTTGAATTGCTGGTAAACTATGAACCAACACATTCTTCCAAAAATTACTTTATAAATAAAAAAGATTGATCTCATGAACTGTGGCATTTCCCCGCATCCAGTTTAATTTCAGGTGCGTTGGTTATCTTGAGAAAAATAGTAGTCTCAGTATTGGCTCTTTTGTTGTTTTGTTACTTAGAAGAGGCTTGGCCTTACTGTGGGGAGCCCACACCCAGTGTTGTTTTTTCTTTACTATAATTTTGCAGCAAACACTCTCTTTCTAAGGAGTCGCTGTTGTGACCTCTACAGCGCACCTTTTCAAAATTCTCAGAGTTGAAAATATTGCTGCTCTTTTAAGGTCTTGTTCAGACACCACATGCGTTGTCTCTTGTAAATCCTTTTGCTACCTTTCAGGAGACACAGAAGTTGCCTATTGATTGTTAGGCTTTATTGCCACTCAATTGCTTGCTTCTCTTTTGCTATCTTCTGTAGGCTTCTTTCCTTTTTATGTGTTTGTCCCTCCCCTGAAGCATGGATGCAGTACTTGTCTCCTGTCTCTGCTTGCTTTTTAGGTGCTACTTCTTTCTTTTTGTTGAAGCTCTCAAAAAGAGTGTGTGTGTTTTATAGCTCTCTCTCTCCTGTGCTCTCTCCCTTCTGTGTTCTTCTCTCAGTTCCTAAGGAATTTCCCTTCCCCCTGTTTGTCAGTCAACTTGCCTCAGACCTCCTGCCCAATCCTCCATTGTCTGTGTGCTTACTGCCACACCCTCCAACACAACCCTCCATAGTCAGTCTGGTTGCCCCCAGCCCCTACCAGGCACTCACCCACCATTGTCTGCGTTGCCCATTCCTTCTTGCTGTCCTCTCACCAACATTTGGGGAGCATGCAGTTAACATAAAAAAGTATATATATTATGCTGGCTACGTTGTAGTGCATTAAAATAAATAGTTTTAGCCATGCTGCATAGCAGCCGCTCTGCTGTCCAACATGTCAATTCCGGGCTTCATTCATGAAAAGAGTTGCATCTCTGTGGTAAAACAGCGATGCAACACTTTTCAGTGCGCCCTCTTGGTGGCACCATGGATGCGCCTTATTTACTGAATGGCACTCCATGTTGCTAGGATTTACGGATACGTCAGGAATCCTGACGTAACTGTCAGCACAAAAATGGGGCATTGCTGGAGTGTGTCTGGAAACAGACGCAGCTCCAGCAATGTGTCATTTCACATGGGGAAAAGGCATGTGTCACCCCTTACGCCTGCTTCCTAGCAGGCGTAAGGATTTAACACAGTGAGGCCCTAAAAGTGACACAGTGACATCTCATAGATTTCACTGAAACATTTCTACAAGGCTTTTCTGTGTCGGTTCGCCCACCCTGCATACATTATACCTGTCGCAGGTATAATGTAGTGCATGGGTTTACTAAGTGACGCATCTGCCTAGATGCGTTACTTTGTAAATATGACAGTAAATCGGGCGGCCACAGCATAAATAGGGCTCTCAATTTGTAAGTAGTTGTATTGAAATTTCTGATGGTAAAAGACTCCTACCCCCTTGTATAAACGTTCATAAAATTAGGGCCAACTACGACTATCCAGTAATAATGGATGAACTGATTTACAGATCCAGAATAATCAAGCAATGCCCCTCCTCCATCATACAGGATAGGTTCATGTATCTGTACTTTTAGCCTACTGTACATGAAGATCATGGGTTGAAGACAAATTACTGCACGAGCAGCTATATGCCCATTCACATGATGGCTTCCAGTGACCAAGTTGCGAGGCTAAATAATTGTCTATCATCAAGAGTGATTCTTTAGCCGATTAGGCAAAGAGTAGAAACATTCTACGCAAGGAGTTCGCAAAGCGCTAAAGATTTAATAGCTTGAGGGTTGCTCGATTCAAACTTTTTATATTTGGCAGCTACCGGCAAAAGAAGAAGGCAACTTGGTGTCTGGGTGGCAACAGCATTTGTACAGATAGGCACTATAAGTTTCTTAGGGGTATGGTTTAGCGAAAATGGTTCAGCCACAACCCAAATAAATAACCTTAAAAAGAAGGTGTCTGCCATTATGCATGGGATTGGCTAAGCAGCACCTCTGCTGCCACTGTTTGAAAAGTTCTAAAAGTATTGAAGACAATACTAACCCCAACCTTAAAGAATGGTCATCATGCCTATCCCGGGGCACTCAACACCACCCTGGAACTATGCTGCAGTAGAGCCTACGAGAAAATATTACAGCAACCCCGATATTGTTATTGTTATTTTGATTTTGTAAGGTGCACAGCTACCCTAGAGTTTCCCGGCGCCGCCTGAAAAGAGCCAAAAGCAAGAAGGAAAGAAGTCTGCATGTTAAATAGCCAAATTGTTATGTCCCTCCGGAAATTCTCATAAGAAAGTTCACTCTGGAGACCTGCAGGAAGGGAATTCCGTAAAGAAGGACCCAGATGCGAAAAGGAGCGATCGCCCATCCGCACTAGTCTTGTCCTAGGAATAATAAACTTGGCCTGAGTGGCTGAGTAGAGTGCACGAGATGGTACGTAGGGGTGAACAAGAGTAATCGGGTAAGTAGGTGCCTTTTCAGGTTTTATCTTAAAATGAGACTCAAAGCCTTAAACTTAATGCAGCACTCAATCCTGAGCCAATGGAGATCTCGAAGTGATCCAGAGATAGGCTCAGTTTTAGGAATCTTACTCAGCAGCCTCGCAGCAGCATTCTGTGCTAACTGAAGCTTGCGTAACACATCCTTGGTGGCACCCAAGTACAAGATGTTACTGTAGTCCAGTCTAGAGGTGATGAGCGATACACCTGTCGTTCCAGATCGAGACTAGAGCTGGGGCTTGCAACACTATTTCTAGAGTGCAAGGCTTCCTTGCTAAAATACTATATTAAGTGTAGGAAGGTGCCAACGAACACCATCAAAAGTCTTTTAAAAAACATTTATGAAAGCCCCAGTAATCCGTGGTTGAGCAACTAAATGAAGCAATCTTATCAGCTAATATCCAAGAAGCTGCAATAGACAAGGATGACATTCCATGCTCCGCTTTGAAGACAGAAAATCAACAGGCAAGTAAAACTTTTATCATGGGAGCAAGATGTATAACCGGTGAAAAGCTCCATGGTGGGCAGCCATCACAGGAATCCTACCTAGTTGGGAAACCACAACCCTATATCTTGGACACAATTAACGCCGCAAAACGGACGCAGATTCTTTATACAAGTTTACTTGCTCTTCCTATTGGGACTTTAACCCATGGGGGCCGGGAATGGACATCCAACATAGCCGGTAGGTCATGCCTCAAAGGACAAGAAACATGGGCTCACCTGTTGTACTGCTGCCCGTATTGGATTTGGAACGGATGCTTTTGTTAAAACCAGTTTTTCAGTCCATGGGAGCACAGACTTGCACGCAGGCATCTTTTATTTGCTTTAACAGAAGGTCATCTATAGGACTGGGGAGATGTGCCAGATATGTGAGCACAGTGAGTTATCTGCTCCGTCAAGCAAAATCAATGGTAACACAGCGTCTAAAACCTCAAATTCTGTGTTATTTGGCTAACTCAATTGTTTACAAAAGTGTATCTGTTAAGTAAGGTTTTACAACTGACTGCAAATTTTTACCATGGTGCAAGGGTCTTGAAACTAGTTAATTAGGTTCACTGGCAAAACACGACTATTTATTTAACGCACAAGGCATATCAGAATAACAGTAGCATTTTTCTATACTTCTTAGTACCAGTCTTACGCAAGAGCTAGATGATAAGACAAAATTGAACAAGAGGCATAAAAAGTTTCTAAGGACTAAACTATCATGCAGTTTTATTTTAAGTCCTGTAAGAGATTAGTAACCAAATAACACACTGAGACACTTTAGACTCTCAGTTGTTTTTTTAAAGAAAGAACATCTGACCTCTTGCGGGAACCTCAGACAGCGCAATTCCCTTTATACTCATGGAATCCCATGCCATCCTTGAGCTGATCCTGAAGCACAGACAGCTGTAATGCCCAATTAAGGTTTTATAAGTCTTATAGTGGCTTGTAAGAGGCTACAAATTGAATAACTAGGACCGTAGGCATAGCACGATTAGTTATTCAATGCACAAGATACCTCAGAACAACATCAGCATTCAATTGTACGTTTAGCATTGCTTTTATCCAAGGGCTAGGTGATTTACATGACTGAACATATAAGAGGTGCACACAGGTTTAAGGCTAAAACTAGATATAGACGCCGAATAATCGACCAAGAAGCTTTAGTAAGGTCTGCAACGGAGCAATAGCCATGTTATAATTTAATGCACTGTAGCCATCCCAGGAGACAAATAAAGGGCTGCCACTTAAGAATGTTTGTTAAGTAAGGACGTCTGATTCCTTGTGGCAAGTTTAGACTGCACAGTGCACTTTAAAAGCACACACTCAGGTTATCCTTGATTTGAATACGTGGTATAATCTGTTTTTAGGCCTAAGCAATGCTTTATAAGTCTTAAAAACGATTGTGAAATTGTATTCGGTTTTGTATGGATATATAACAAATACCTAATTAGAAAAAGCTATACATCGCATAAAAGCACTTTCGTTTTTATGATAATTACTGCAACCCAGGTGAGCCTAGCTCGTTTATATGGATTAGGTTACCCTTTGTACAAGGACGAACATTCGTTATAGGGAGGGTGCAATAGGAATAACTATCCCTGTTCGTGAATTAGTTTTTTGCAAAATGATCTTATACTGGTTCACACACACCCTATGAATAATGTTGCTTATTGTGAAGTCAACTGTATTTACTCGCTAAATCTTTTAATGATTTGTTTTACCCTACGTTATAAGTGTTAAGGTTTTAATTAATTAAACAATAAATGTAAACTTAAGCTAGATTCCAACCGAGTGCAGGATGGATTATTGTCACCAAGGGTATGCAGTTCCTCAGGGCGGACAAAGTGTTAAAGAGGCAGGAGAGGGGGGGGGGATCCTCCTTGTCGGAACTAGAGTCCTCCCACACCCAGCAAGCTAGGTGTCATGCTTCATCATATGGACTTGCTCCTCGTCGGGTCGGCGCTGCAATACCCGACGGTCACCCTAAAAGGGGCTCTTTGGCGGAGATCTTTTGGTTCTTGCCGTATGGTGCTGTAGGTCTGAGGGCTCTAAGATAGTGTAGATGTGGTGAAAGTGTGTGATGTTAAAAAAGGTTGGTTAGTCCAAATAAACTTTTATTAGGCTGGCTATTCACCTTATTAAAAGCAAAATAGAGTGGCTGCTCTGACTTTATGGTCCAGTGGAGCTAGGCTCAACTCTCATGGTCGACATGTTTCATGCGTGGCGGTCGAAAAATGATCCGTGGCATTTCATCAGGACCTAGTGTGTGCACTATCTACACGCCGTGGTGGGTGAAAGAACTCCTACCTACCAACATTCATGGATGCGAGCATACAGTACCGCCAATCCAAGTGGTGACCTATAAGAGGGGTGATATGAGGAAAATATAGTGTCAGAAAGTAAACTGTTCCTATAGACCTCACTCAGTGACTAGGTCACTGTAGAGTCCTGGTGTAGGCCTACAAAGATAGGGACTCAGGACACATGCGTTACTGTTGGTGGCTAGTAACTCACTGACCACGCCCAGGGCCCTGGGCTCTTTATTAACAATGTAGCGTGTCCACGCTTACGTCTGGGCTCTACCAAAGCCCCTTCACGCCTGAGGGGCGAAACATTCAGGAACAGTGGGAGGGGGCGTGTGCTGCAGTGGTACACCCCACTGGCAGCAACACTACATTCCTCCTTTACCTAGGGATGAAGAGAAACTGAAAACAAACACACAGATACTAAAAAGTCTATCCGGTCAGCGAACATGCTGTGATAGTTGTGATGGCGGCATTCAAACAAAGTGTCTCTGGTTCAGTCTCTGCTTAACTGGCACAACCCATAATATTTCGAATATCAAAAACAGAACAGTCTTACTTTATTTCTCGGCGGGGTCAGCCATCTCGATCAGTTCATCGCCAACACTGTGCCACAAAGTCACGATATCTCTGGGAAGGCTTTGGACACGGACGCAGGCTGTATCTTGCTTGGCTTCGGCCTTCTCCCGTAGCTGTGGGTGACTCTTCTGGGTCTCTGGTCTCGTTGACGGTGGATTCCTCCGCTGGTCTCTCCGTGGCGTGGACGCTCGGGGTAGTGTCTTCTGTTTGGCCCGTTGCAGCGTCTGTTCCCGCCGATCCTGAGGGCCGACGTTGGGGGGTCGGGTACCACTCGTCCTGGTCAGGGTCTGCACTTCCCTCTGGTACTTGCTTGAAAAATTAGACGTTTCTTGTGACAGATTCGCCATTCCTGACAGCTGTAACCATGGTTCCGTTTACCTCCGTCACAGTCCATGAGTCCAGTTCGAAGGGCAGACGGAACTTTCCTCCGGGGTGGCGGTCTTTCACCAGAACCGTATCCCCGACTTGTATGGGACTGTCTGTTGCTCTTCTCCGTCAGGACGCTTCCTGGTTGGTTTTGGCGCGCTGTTCCATGGACCGGTTCCTCGGGTTTGGGGCGAGCTCCCACGCTGGGTGGTGCGGGATGGTGTCCGCCATGACTCGATTGAAGGAGAGTCGGCTTGTGGAGACTCCTGTAGTGCAATGTGGGGTCAGGCGGTACTCTCGGAGGAATTGGTAGATGGCCAGCTCCAGGCATTGGCCGTCGGCAACTGCAATTTGTATCGTTTTGTTCAAAGTTCTCATTAGTCTCTCGACCTCTCCATTAGCTTGAGGCCATCTTGGCGTTATCCGTCTGTGTTTAATACCCTGGCCCTGAAGATAATCCGTGAATTCGTTGCCGTTGAAAGGGGGTCCATTGTCAGTGTGGATTTCCTTCATGAGCCCGTGGGTGGCCAGTATCTTTTCGAACTTTGGTATAACTTCCCAGGCTGCGGTTGACGATACAATTTCTACTTCCGGGTAGCGGGAGAAATCGTCCACCACGACGAGCATGTACTTGCCCCCAGGGAGGCTGCCGAAGTCTGCACTCACTCGCACCCACGGGGATGTGGGGCCTTCTTCGGTTACCACTGGCGCCGGAGGGTTTGGGAGGCTCGTCGCAAGACACACTGGACACCTATGGATCACTTCTTCAACTGCTCTGTCGAGCCCCGGAAATCACACCTTGCTTCGGAGCCTGTTTTTGGATTTGACGATCCCTTGGTGTGATCCGTGTGCCAGTAAGGCGGCTGGTTGGGTCAGGCTGCTGGGCAGCACCAGGCGGGGGCCTCTCAGGAGGCATCCTTCAGTTGATACTGACAGTTCGTGCCGGACTTGGTACAGGGCTTTCAGGATGGCTTGGGCGTCAGTTGTGCGAAAGGATGCCGGGCTCTGGAGCGCCTTCCAGTCTCCGCACTCTATGGCATGGATCGCGATCTGGAGACAGTCATCGTCCTTAGTGGCTCTTGATACCTCTTCCAGGGACATGGGACGTGGTCTTGACCTTTCGACGATCAGCCGGACGTACTCTTCGGTGGCTACTGCTTCGGCTGCTTCCGCGTCAGTAACTGGTCGGGCGTGCCTTGACAGGTAGTCTGCAGGATTACGCGAGCCGGGCCGGTATTCTACTGTGAACTGGAAATCCTGCAACTGCAGCACCCACTTCTCGATCCTTGGGGGTGGGCGAGAGAAAGAGCCTTGGAAGAGTGGTATGAGGGGCTTGTGATCGGTAACCACTGAAAAAGGATGTCCATAGAGGTAGATGTGGAAATGGCGGCACCCCCACAGAATTGCAATGGCTTCCCGCTCAATTTGGGAGTAGCGTTGTTCGGTAGGTGTGAGGGTACGGCTGGCGTACGCAACGGGGGCCCACTCTCCGCATGGTTGTCGCTGTGACAGGACGGCTCCTAGACCACTGGGACTGGCGTCCACTAGCAGTTGCGATTCGTTTTGTGGGTTGAAGTATGCTAGTGTTGTGTCAGCTGATAGGGCTGCTTTCGTCTTCATGAACGACTCTTGTTGCTCCGGGCCCCACGTCCAGGTGGTGTTTGACTTTGTGAGATCGCGGAGTGGTCCAGTTAAGTCAGCCAGATCTTTTATGAAACGCCCACAGTAGGTCACCATGCCCAAAAAGCTGCGGACTGCTGTTACCGAGGTGGGTGCTGGCGCGTTGTGAATGTCCTTGACTTTCTCTGGGTCTGGGCCTACTCCTTGATCGGAGAATTTGTATCCGAAGAAGCTTATGTCCTTGCGCAGAAACTCGCATTTGTCTTTGTGGAGAGTCAGTCCCCTCTCCTTTAGGCGGTCGAATACTGCTTGGACGCGCCGGACGTGTTCGTCCAAAGTCGGGGCATGCACCAGGATATCGTCGCTCACGTTTAGTACTCCGTCGAGGCCTTGGAGGACGTTGTGGATAATGTTCTGAAACACCTCGGCGGCGCTTGATATGCCGAAGTTAAGCCTCGTGTATCTCCACAGGCCGGCGTGTGTGGAGAATGTCGTGATTGGGCGCGAGTCGGGGTGAAGCGGGATCTGATGGTATCCCGACCTCAGGTCCATTTTGGAGAACCACTTGGACCCTGCGAGCTCCCCGATGATGTCATCAATGGTCGGCGTCAGATGACGTTCTCTTTTAATGGCCAGGTTGGGGAGGCGCATATCCACACATATTCTTACCGCATCGGGTTGCTTCGGTTTTTTGGCCACGACAATGGGGGATACCCACGGGGTGGGTCCCGTCACTCGTTCGATGATTCCTGCTTGTTCTAACATTTTCAGCTCGGCTTCCACTTTGGGCCGGAGGTGGAACGCGATCCGCCTGTGCCGGAGGGCTACAGGGGCCACTGATCGGTCAATGTGGAGTCGGACAGGGGGCCCTCGTAGACATCCGATGCCCTCGAACAGCGAGGAATGTTCTGTGACCAGATGATCCAGACCTTGAGCTTGTACTGTTAGGGCAAAGTGTATGAGTCTGAGTTCACGTGCAGTCTTGCAACCAAGGAGGAACCCTGATCCTTCTTGGGAGACGTAGATTTTTGTCTGCAGTTGCATGGTATCGTGGGACACTGTTGTCCGGAATACTCCGCACAGGCGCAATGGGCGCCGGGTTCCGTAGGCGAACACTTGCACTCTGGTGGGGTGAAGCGCGGGAGCGTCTACCAGGCCCTGGTACACACTGACTGCCATGAGGTTTATCGTAGCGCCGGTGTCGATGAGGGCTCTGACTGCCTGGTCATGGACTTGGACGGTGCACATCGGTTCAGTTGACGACGTGGCAGCTAGGGTGTTGAGCATGCGCACCACGTGGACAGACGCGGCGTCTTCCTCGTCGTCGTCCATGTCGCTGCTGGTTGACGTGTTCGGTAGTGGCGCCACCTGTCGCGCCCTCCTGGGTGGGCCGCTTTGCTTCTTCCGCTGTGACGACAAACAGACGCTCACAAAGTGGTTGGCTTTGCCGCACGCGCTGCAAATTTTACCTTGGGCTGGGCAGGCGCCTTTGTGTGGAGTGGCACCTCCGCACCACATGCAGGTGCGATCGCGGGTGGACTGGGCCTGATGTGGCTGTGCGTTCCTCTCAGGCCTCGTCCGGCCGTCTGGACGTTGTGACTTGACTGCGCACACTGGCTCCGTCTTGCCTTTGACTGCTGGATCTGGCTCCATGTGGGCCGCACGGGCTTTGGAAAGTTCTTTGGAGCGTCCCAAAGTGAGGATGTCGCGCATGGGCATGGCGTCCGTTTCTAGCACCCTCTCTCTCAGCTTCAGAGAGGCGCACCCCTGAATGAATTGGGCGCGAATTTCGTCCTCCGCGTCCGGGAGCGTACACGTGCTGGCTAGCTTCTTAAGACGCGCGTAGAATACATCAACAGACTCCTCAGGGAGTTGGCGCGCTTGTCGGAGCAGGAAGCGCTCGTAATCCGCGCTGGTGAAGGGCTCGAAGTATCTTGTAATGGCGTCTCGCAGGGTGGCGTATGTGTGGGGTGGGTCGCCTTCCGTGATGTCCTTGGAGATGTCGTGAATAGCCTCTCCTCCCAGATGTAGGAGCATTGCACGGCGTCGCGCTACTGCGATATCTGCCGCAATAAAGTAGGTCTCAAGCCGTTCCACCCACTTTCTCCATCTGCTTGCGAGGGCGGCGTACCGGTGACGGAAAATGGCTCCAGGGGCGGCACATTGGCCATGGTGGCGGAAACAGGGCCAGGCGGGACACTCTCGCTGTGCTGGCGGGTAGAGGCGGGTCTTCTTGGCTCCCACACGCACAGCGGGGAGGTGCAGGCACTCCAGGGGCGCAGGCGGGCTCCGTCCCGCCAGAAGCGTGATGGTTGGCAGCGCTAGCGGTCCGAGGACACGCGAGATGCGTGAGGAAACGCCGCCGGGTGCCTACTGCGCATGCGCGAGACCGCTGGGGTGTCGCGCGGGCCTGGCGGCGTATGGAGAGGCGTGCGCGGGCCCAGGGGTAGCGGGAGCGAGGCTGAGGCAGGGCACCGGGACAGCCGTGCGGAGCGGGCAGGCAGCGGCCCGTACCTGAAAGGAGGCGGAGGCCACGTGGAGGCACCGGAAGGTAGCGCGGGCAGCTACCGGCAGGCGGGACGTCGCCGGGGGCCGAGGCGGTGCAGGTTTCCGCTCCGCCGGGATAGAGGCGGGCCAGGTGATGTCCGGTGGCGTCGCAGAGGCGGCAGGCGACTCTGGAAGGCAGGTAGGCGTGCCACTCGCAGGGAGGCACGGCGCAGGGCTGCGGGGCAGCTGTGAGCGACCGGCAGGGGCACGGTGCAGCAGGGCACACGGTGGGCAGGCGATAGACCACCGTCGTCGCCAGTGTAGAGTCCTGGTGTAGGCCTACAAAGATAGGGACTCAGGACACATGCGTTACTGTTGGTGGCTAGTAACTCACTGACCACGCCCAGGGCCCTGGGCTCTTTATTAACAATGTAGCGTGTCCACGCTTACGTCTGGGCTCTACCAAAGCCCCTTCACGCCTGAGGGGCGAAACATTCAGGAACAGTGGGAGGGGGCGTGTGCTGCAGTGGTACACCCCACTGGCAGCAACACTACAGTCACGTCACTCCGACTCATTTATAACAGTTATCCGCCCATATGCTATGCACAAGTGGAAAGACTCACTCGTAATTAAAAGGAGTTATAAAGGAAGACTAGAAGACTGAATTAAACGGCCCAGGAAAACAGAGCACAATCGTACAGTAGTCCCCTGGGTCGGGCGTTGATACATTACTGGTAACTCACGTAACTGTAGGGCGAGACCCACTCCATACGGTGTTCGGCTCCAGGCACCAAATTCGTGGTGCCCTAAAGGTATGGAAGCAAGGTGCATAACAGTAAGCTCTTGGCGATAAGCCAAAAATCACAACTATGATCACGGTAGACACCGGTGTCTAGATACGCTTGATATTATGAATTGCTAGTGGGCTTCACTGCTTTCTGTTAACTAATGTTGCAGAGGATCAGGTGTTGAGGGTCTTAGAGGACGGGTGGCCCGAGATCAAAATCTCTTGTAAATCAATACTGCCCCATCACCTTAGAATCTTTTGTGTGCATCGTTACCTCTGTGATTCACTAGAATTATTGTGTCAGAAATTACGTCACATTCTCCTACCTGAAATCTTTGAAAGGGAAATGAACTAAGGCCTCCAAAGAATATTTGGCCACAAGCTTCCCTTTTTGTGTATGTAACACAACATAAGGAAGCCCATCCAAACTTATTTTAGATAGCAATAGGTCCCTGAAAACTCAATTCATTGCTAGAATCCGCCGTTTTTGACAATGTTTGTAGTTTCTTTGGTAAACATGTTCTAAGTGGTTAACGAATAGGAGACTGTCTACACGCTGTGGCAGGAGAAATGAGAAGTGGGAAGGATAGGTAAGGCAGAGCGTAGTAAGTAAAGGAGAGGACTACTTCATATTGCTTGTTTGGAACCACTCTTTTTTGGTGGTTATTTGCTTAGAGTAATGACGAATTACTATAATTTTCTTAATATTCAAATACTCAGTTCCAAAATGGTTTACTAAAACATTTAAAAATACGCAAAAAATTTCCAAATAAATCAAACCTTCGCATCCAGAGAAGCTATTTCCTGTTGATTCGTTGTTGAGGCAAGGAAACTGCTCATCTGGGCTTTTAAAGGGTCATCAACTTCTACATCAATGTCATAACAGGCAGTTTTCTTCTGGTCATTTGTATCCACGCTTTGAAAAGCAAAGAAAGGATGCCATAATTTTCGTTCATTAACAGAAATTAACATTTGTGAATTAAAAGGGTGCCCTACCAAAATGAATCTTGAAATCAAGGAAGAACTTTACAATAAGAGAAGGAGAAGTGCTGTCTCCAATCACCACACCACATTTTATATTTGCATGTTTCCCATTAGCCTTAAATATAACTGCTTCAAATGTTAAAACATATTGATTTTTCTCTATACTTTACAGCCACCAATGCTTCCAGAAGTAAACAACTCTTCTACTTGATCTCCAACCACTGCACAATACGACCTGCGGATGTGAAAAATGTTTATATTGTCATCTCCCTCCTCTTTTACCCATCCTACACTATTTTTCGCATTTTGGTTCCCTAGCCTTAACTTTACTCAGAAGTAACATGCGGAATATTAGATGAACACGATATCCTTGAATTAACAGATTTTCGAATAAAAATACTGATTGCGTGTGTCAAATTATTCACTTTAAATCCAGTATGTTGTGCTCATGATGAATTCAGTCTATGACTTGTATCATTATTACAATTCCTAAACAATATGCCTTGCGATCAGATTGCCTAAAATTCATGGACATCGATTTGCCAAAAAGGTAGTGGTAGTGGAGGTTACATTACACACCTCTGAACGCTCCTTTATACAAGTTACCCTTCGCACCATTTACAAAAGTGAAAGTACTCTATTGTGCCCATGTTAAATAGTTGTAATACAGTGGTATAGACAACATCTTTGCTGTGCCTGATGATTTCCCGAACTTCACTAAAGATTTTGAGACATTGCAGATTGTTAAATAATGTAGACGATACAAACGGGCCCACTGAGCAGTGGTTTATCTCATACTGGTGTTATAAGCATGGCTCTAAAGTTGTATACTTGTGGTGATGTGATTCAACCCATATAACTCTCTGTTTACAATCCGAAGGTCAACACAAACATGAAGGTCACCAGCGCACTTGCGTACCCCAAATAAAGTACAAAGCCATAGTGAGGATCCCATGGGTTCTATTATTCGTTGTTCATAGCTGACAGGTTTTCAGTGCACTTATATGTGGCATTTCCCTGTTTTTAGTGTGCTTTTGTGTGACACTTTATTGTGATCAGAAAATTAAGGTATTCCCACGAAATGAGGAACTTGTCAGAAATGACACCCTTTGGTGCAGTGGAGGTGGTCTAGAAATAATCTACAAATTCAGCACACCTGAAAGTGTTTATGCACGAAGGCAGGACTTGTGCTCACTGCTTAGCCAATGTGCTAAAAATTGTGACACTCTTGCCTAGCCCACAGTACCTGGATATCTCAGCTATGGGGTGTGCAACTTTTGCAGAAGAGGGACATAATGTTAGACATAGTATGGAAGTGCCAATGTGAACCTTAGATGCTGCCTGTGTATGCACTTATGGGCAGATTCAGAGTACAGAGTAATTTTTATGCAGGGGGAGATTAAGAGCCAGATGTATGAAAGAATTTTGCGTTCGCAAACGGTGCGAATCACTCAATTTGGCCAATGGCGAATGGTAAAAGGCCTTTTTTTATGTATGAGAGGCTTTGTATAAGCAATTTAGGTAATCACATTTTTTTGCTATTACTTAAATTGCGAATGCAAATAGGGAATCTCAATTTGCGAATCCCTAATGCACATGTAAGAAGCCTTTCCTAAATGCGAAATGTGCATTTAGGAAGCACCAATGACCGTAAACGTGCGAATTTTGAAAAATGCACAAAAATGAATTTTTCAAAGTGCCATGTTGCTCACGCATGTACATGTGCACAACAAAAACTTTGGAGGTGCTTCAGGGGGACCTTAGGCCCCCGGGCACCCTTGGCTTTGCACTCGCTAATTTGCGATTACCAACTAGGTAATCACAAATTAGCAAATGCAAAACCCTTCGCACCTATGGACCTTTTGGCCCATAGGAACGAATGGAGTCCTATTCACTAATAGCGATTCGCTATTTATCGAATCGCTATTAGCTATTATTAAGGAATCTCAAAATCTTTGGCAATTCCTTCAAACATAGCCTTTTGGTATTCCCAGAGAGCGATTAAGTAAAATTCGCTTTTTGAGAATCTCAAAATGCTCTTTTGATACATCAGGCCTTAAGTGATTTGCCCAGAATCACAAGATGCTGAACTGACGCTGAGACTTGAAACTGGTTCCCCAGTTCCAAAGTAGGCAGCTTTGGCAGTAACGTTACATCCTTTTAATATGTGTTTGGAGCAGACTTGTGTCTCGTGCAGCAGAATAGAGCAATTTACAAATAGTGTACTCAAACCAAAATTAAATCACCATGTTCTGAAAAACGATTTCCCAAATTCTTATGCCCTTGCGGGAGCACAGTTTACCGGTTATTAAGGAGACATTCACCCAATCTTTGACTGGAGCCTGCTGAGAGTTAATGCATCGCAACACTTGTACTGGGGAGCCCCAGGCAGCAATACCTGGCCAGGCTTGTGCAGGGGATGAGGGGGACAATACTCAGGCCTGCAGGATTCGAGACACAACAGGCTACCAGGAAAACATCATCCTGAAAGCACAAACCTCCTCGAGAGCACTGCATGGAGTCACAGGACGGGGGAGCCACACTGGTCTGATGACTGTAGGCATGACAATAAAAACACAGAGCTGCCATAGACTGCCTCAGTATCTGCATAGACCAATTTGTTACCTGCGGTACCATGCGGTCACTAGTGGGGTGGTGCCTTTGCCAAAAATTAACAGGCAATGACCCATCTGCGATGCAGGTCTTTCTGAGTTAATCCGACTGTGTATGTGCTTTTTGCGCTCTCTGCTAGACAGCGCATGCGTTTTATACTTTGTGGACTTCAGCCCGCCGTCAGCCTTCCCATTTGCTGGCTCCATCGTTCCTCTCGTACTCTTTTTCCCCATTTGTTCAGACCATGAATGTTGTCATGCCTTTCTGTGTTTAGGCCCCCCAGACAATGAGCCAATTACTACTATCCATCCACGGCTCCCATTTTAGCAACTGTTTTATGAACTACTTTTTTGATTTTGGGCAGATCCAAGAGCGCTCGTATTTTCATTCGCTCCGAATGCCTTTTCTATAAACAGACCTGAAAATCTTATTCTTATCTTAACATTTGCTGTGCATTCAAAGGTAAAGATCAAATGTCAGAATCTGTTTTCCGAGGAGGCCTGTTCCGTCCCCCCACCCTCTCCCGCTTTGCTGCCACCCACCCGCTCCCTCATCAATGCCTACTCCCTCCTTGCTTGCCCCCGCCATCCATCATTGCTTGTTTTTTTGGAAACGCCGTTCAATAAATGTACACTTTCTATATAAAGATCTTACAGCCAGGTTTAAAAAGAACCATGATACAAGAGTGTGTAACTTCCCATACTACATGTCGCTTGTAAAACAAAACTTTCTGGGAGTAATTTAAATTGTTGCTTGTTAGCAGACAAATTATTACTTTAATCCCGATTCCTTCACTGACACTGTACGGTGTGCATCACAGAAATGACAGCTGAACAATGAATGGTAATGTCCTATTACTTACCGGTAATCTTCATTACTCCGGGTCCCGTTGTCCTCGTCCCCTTCATTCATAAACCATGAGATTGACCATCTCGCAGGCAGAAAAAAGAAAGCAGGAATGCTGGTACGCCCCTCCCTCTCCCTATAGGGAGTACATAAGGGTACAGTACCCAGCATGCCTCCTGAACCACCAAGGCCAAGATGAGGGCCGAAAAGCCCGGGAGGGAGGGAGGGATGCAATGAAGGGGACGAGGACAACGGGACCCAGAGTAATGAAGATTACCGGTAAGTAATAGGACATTACCCCCAGGTCCCTCCTGTCCTCGTCCCCTTCATTCATAAACCATGAGAATACCCAAGCAGCAACCGGCCATCATCAAACAACAAACCCCCAGGACACAGCAGAACAGCAAACCCAGCAATTTATTGAAAACAACAGCCCAGCAAAAAGAAAAACAAGGGGAATCAGGAACACACAGCCAGAAGAACCCCCAACCCAAAGTTAGTGTCATCCCCCAGAACATTCTGGATACGGTAATGCCTAACAAAGGTATTAGCAGAAGCCCAAGTGGCGGCCCTACAAATTTCAGAAAGGGACACCCCACAAACCTCTGCCCAGGAAGCAGCCATCCCCCTAGTAGAACGCCCCTGAACCCCAGCCTGGGGAGGGGAACCCGAAAGGGAATAGGCCAGAACAATAACCTGCTTCAACCAACGCCCAATAGAAGAAGAAGAAGCACGGCAACCCCTGGAGACTGCACCAAAAGAAACAAACAGGGTGTCAGAAAGCCGAAAGTCACGGGTCCGATCCAAATAAACCCGCAAAGCCCGGCAAACATCCAGCAAGGACCAAGGGAGGTCGTCCCCGTCCACCGGAGCCGAAAGCGAAGCAGGCAGGACCAGCTCCTGAGAGCGATGGAACTGGGAGGAAACCTTCGGAACAAATGAGGAATCCAAACGAAGAACCACCCCGTCAGCAGAAAAGGACAGAAAGGGCTCCCGAGCCATCAAAGCACCCAGCTCCCCCAGGCGACGAGCAGAAGTGATAGCCACCAAAAAAACAACCTTCAGAGTGACAAACTTCAAATCCATTTCCTCCAAAGGTGCAAAGGGAGCGGCAACAAGAACCCTCAAAACCAAGGGAAGATCCCAGAGAGGAAAAGAAGGACGCACCACAGGGCGGGAATTAGAAAAACTACGCAACAGACGGGAAACCAGACCATCCACATCCGGCAGATTCCCCCAAGGAGCCCGAAAAGCCCTGATAGCAGCCCCCTGAGCCTGCAAAGTAGAAACGGACAAACGCTTCTCGAACCCATCCCAAGGGAACTGGAGAACATCCGGCAAAGGACAAACCAAGGGAGACAAAGCCAGGCCAAGACACCAACGCTCAAAGTTGCCCCAATGCCTACCATAGGATCGAAGGGTAGAAGGCTTCCGAGACTGCTGAATAGCCAAGGCTAAATGTTCCGGGAGACCTCTATTCCTCCACCCCTGCTTCTCAACCGCCAAACCGACAGCCGAAGCCGCCGGAGGGGCAACATTGGAGAGGACCTCAACGGAGACGGAGGGAAGGGGAAGAACCACGGACCACGGACCCCGAACAGCCAACAGCATCAGCGTGGGAAACCAAGACCTGCGGGGCCAGAAGGGGACCACCACCACCACCTCCCGATCCTCCCGTAACAGCCGGGACAGAAAGCGAGAAATCAGAACCAGAGGAGGAAAAGCATACAGCAGGCGAGACGGCCAGGGAAGGGACAGAGCATCCACTCTCGAAGACCCCTCCCGAGGAATCCGGGAGAAGAAACGGGGAAGCTGCGCATTGTGCCGGGAAGCAAAGAGGTCCAGAAAGGGCCGACCAAACCTCTCGCACACCAGACGAAAGGCCACTGGAGTCAATGCCAACTCCAGGGAGGCAGGAAAAAAATGACTGAGGGCATCCGCCACCCCATTGTCCACCCCCCGGACATGAACAGCCACCAGGGACAATAGATGGCACTCCGCCCAGCAAAACAATGGGGACACCACCGCGTTCAGGGACCGAGAACAGATACCGACCGGGTGATTCAAGTATGCCACAGTCACCGAGTTGTCCGACCGAACCAACACATGCTGGCCCACCAGAAGGAGCCGAAACCCCCGGACAGCCCGACACACAGCAGACAACTCCCGCCAGTTCGAAGACCGACGACTCTCCAGAAGGGACCACCGACCCTGAAGGCACTCCGACCCCAAAGTCGCCCCCCCAGCCCAGAGCGCTGGCATCCGTCGTAAGGACCACCGGAGGAGGAGACTGTAGAGGCAAGCCCTTGTCCAGATTGGACGACAGAGACCACCAACGCAGGGCAGGAAGGATTGTCAGAGACACAGGAACAAGAAGGGACAAGTCCCCTGACAAGGGATCCCACCGAGACAGCAGGTAGGACCACAGAGGACGAAGATGGAAACGCGCCCAAGGTACTGTGAACACCGAGGCCGGCATCAACCCCAGCAGGCGCAACCACAGCCGGACCCGAAACGACCTCCCCACAAGAAACCGATGAGCCAGGAAACACAGGGTCACAGCCCGATCCACCGGCAGGAACACCCGATTCACATCCGTGCGGAAACGGGCCCCAATGAACTTCCAGTCCTGAGACGGTGGGAGCCGGCACCTGGGGAGATTCAACAGGAACCCATGGTCTCTCAAAACAGCACACATCACCCGCTGATCCGCCAACAACTGCTCCGCGGTGGGAGAATGCAGGAGCCAGTCGTCCAGATACGGATAAACCATCATCCCCTGGAGATGCAAGAAAGCCACCAAGGGGGCGACCACCTACGTAAACACCCTGGGAGCTGACCTCAGGCCAAACGGGAGAACCACAAACTGGTAATGGACCCCCAGAAGGCAAAAGCACAGGAAGGGACGGGAGAGAGGATGGACAGGGACGTGATAATAGGCATCCTGAAGGTCCAGAGTGCACATGTAATGACCCTGGAGAACCAGGGGAATCACCCGCTGAAGAGTCTCCATCTTGAACAGAATCCGCAACACAAATTTGTTCAGGGTCTTGAGATCCAGAACAAGGTGAAACCCCCCAGTCACCTTGGGCACCAGAAAGATGATGGAGTAACACTCCCGACCCATCTCCCCCTGAGGAACCACCTGAACAGCCCCCTTGTCCAACAGAGACTGAACCCCCCGGGACAGTTCCGTACGTTTGGACTGGCACGACGGCCAAGGAGTCGGACGGACCCCGAGTCCGGAGGCGGGCTGGAGAACTCCACCCGGTAGCCCAAGCGGATCACGTCCAGGACCCACAATTCTGAACAGGAGGACATCCAGGCCTGAAGAAACAACCGAAGCCGACCTCCAACCAAGGATCCGACCCCCGACCCCAGATAGTCAGGAACGAGGCTTCGCCGGAGGGGACTTCGCCTTCTTGTCCCGTCCCCGACCAGGCTGAAAACGTCCACGACCCCTGGAAAACTGCCTGTGAGAAGAAGGCCTAAAGAAAGGCTTAGGTTTAGAAAAGGCAGGAGCAGCTGAGGGCAACTTGAAGGAGGAGGAATGCTTCTTCTCCTTAAAAAGCAGATGAAGCTTGCCTTCCAACTCCGTTCCAAACAACATGGAACCCTGAAAGGGCAAACGAAGCGCAGCAGACGTCTGGGCCGAATCGGTCTTCCAGTCTTTGAGGACCACGTTCCTACGAGCAGCAATGCAAGCACCCCCCGACAGAGCACAGGCACGCACTACGTCGAAGGAAATGTCTGAAAGAAACTCAACCTGACGTTCAATGTGAGCCAGAACAACAGAACAGTCCATCGCATTATCCATGGAACCATATAAAGTCTTCAAGTCAGAAAGCAAAGACTGAGCCACATAAGTCCCGTAAATGCCAGCCCGCAGAGCCAAATGAGATCCCGAATACACCTTACAAAGAGAGGCGTCCACCATCTTATCAACAGGATCACGCACCACAGCATCCTCGGTCAAAGAGGTGCGCCCCACCAGACTCGCCACAAGAGAATCCACAGGCACAGAGTCCGGCAAATCCTTAGCCATATCCTGAAGAGGATATAGCTTGGCCATGAAGCGAGGAAGCAGGATGCGATCCGGATCCTTCCATTCCCGATCCAAGACCTCCTTCACACAAGGATGAACAGGCATCACCACAGGCGTAGAGTACTGGAACTGGCGAAGCAAGGAACCCCAAGAAGTGCTAGGGACATCATCCGCAGGGAACCCCATATTAGCCTTAACATGGCTCAACAAGTCCGGCAACATATCCTTATCCACATATTTGCCTTTAACAGAATCAGCGTCCAAACCCCCATCCTCCGAGCCAGAAGCTGAAGCAGAAGCGGAAGAAGGAGGCAGAACATATCCCGACCTCGACCTTGAACCGGCCGAGGATCCCTTGGACCTGGGACCCCCCATCTCCAAAAGCGTCTCCTTAATCAAAGCCTTTAATCTGGCATCACCACCCCTAGAACGATGCCTAGAGCTGGCAGGAGAGGAAGAAGAGGACGAAGACGAAGAGGAAGATGAGGACACAGCAACATGCCTGCTCTTCCTAGCATGTTTCCCCATAGCACCATCCAGCAGGAAACCCAGAGCAGAACAAGAGCGCAGGCCAGCCAGCAAGCCAAGCCAGTAAGCAAGCCAGGGAGCGAGGCACAGAGGCACCCCCAGGAACACCAGAGCAGCACTGAGCCAAACAGCAGCACTACGCACAGCACCAGCCACAAAACGAATGCAGGAACCAAGAAACCCACACACGGTTATAAAGGGGAAAAGAAACCGCTATGCGGTACTTACTTTTGAAAAGACCGGCAACACCTGCAACCCACTGCCGCCAGCCGATCAATGAGAACGCCTGACTTCCTGCCCCAAACAAAGGAAGTCAGGCAGCAACAGGAATGAAGCGCGCCAGCCACACCGGAGCCGCCGCAACACTGCAGGAACCTTCCCCGAGCGCCGCGTCTCCGAAAAGCCCGGCAGAACGGAGACGCGGCGCGAAAAATCCAGGGCAAACTCCACACGGCCAAACTTGAAGAATGGCAACAAACATCCTGGAAGCTCACCAGGAAACTCCCCAAGCCCGGCAGGAGGAGAGACCCGGGAAAACCAGCCCTACCCGAAGCCCAGCAGCAGGTAAGCCCCCAGGAGCCCAATGGCTCCTGGATCCATGCAATCAAAAACTGTCGACAGACAGAAAAAAGAACAGGAGGCATGCTGGATACTGTACCCTTATGTACTCCCTATAGGGAGAGGGAGGGGCGTACCAGCATTCCTGCTTTCTTTTTTCTGTCTGCGAGATGGTCAATCTCATGGTTTATGAATCAAGGGGACGAGGACAGGAGGGACCTGGGGGTAATAGAGTGGCGGTGGTGTTGCTGAAAGCAGAGAGCCTGTACAAGGAGTGGCTCAGAGAGAAAACAGGTCCTGCCCCCACTCTCCAGTCAGCTAAGCTTCCCCCTCGTTACCGCGGAGTAGCCATGGCTGACCATCAGACGGCCCGAGCCGCTCACAGAATCAGGTAAGAAAGTAATAAGATGAGACAAACACAACATTAGCAACAAAAAAAGAAAGAAAAGTATAAACAGTAGCCTTATAATTTTTTTACTACCCCTTCCTTCCAGAATTGTCTTTTCTCATCGCTCACTTTATGTCTGATGGTCTCTGCCAGGGATTGGTGGAGGTATGGGGTGTTTTCTTACCTGATGTTTACTGAAACACATAATAATAAAGTTGCTACTTTGTTTTGACCAAGTTGCGGATGTGTCTGTTCCATGTGCTTACGTTGCCTGTAGGTGCTGGTGCAAAGCTGGAGGATTACCACTTCTGTGACAGACGCACCACATGCAAACAGTATGAGCGCGTTAGTGTCACTTCCCGACTGCTCGTGGCCGCTCTCTCCATCTCTGTCACACACATCTTCGATATCACTGCCCAAAGTTTACCCATAGTTTGGTGTGCTTTTAAGCAGCAGACCCCAATCAATTAATTTATTTCATTTATTTTCCTCTTTACAGCTTCTCCCTAAAAGATTTGATTGGGAAATGAACAAACATTACAAGAGTTTTAAAGATCTGGCATGCGCCTATTAATTAAAAATGCAAGTCATCAGTGATGTCACTGACCATGTTGAGAGTGATGTAATATGTCGTAAGCAGTGCGCGATGTTATAGTTAGCTCACTAACTTTAACTGCGAAATATCACTGGTTTTGTAAGAGTGAAATATGAGCCAAATTATAGCGTCCCTGTAACATTTTAACTGAATTTCTATTTTTTTTAAATTCTATATCCTAATTATAACATCCCTGTAACCTTTGTTTTTTTCCAGTGAATTTGTAAGGTTATTTTAAATGTTAATTCCTAACTATAACGTCCTTGTAAGCTTTGGTATTTTCAATGAATATCTATGCTTTTTAAGTAGTAGTTGCATTTGCACAGTGGTGGAGAAAGGGGGCGGGGCCTTTGACCAGCTCTCAGGAATCCCGCAGTGTAGGACTTACCAGGAGGGCATCTAATTTTTAGAATGGGAGGCGGGGCAGCGTAGCCCACCTTCTGGGCTCATTTTGGCACTGGGGAGCTCATCCCCGGGAATTGGACTCTAGGCTGGGTGTCCTGATCCAACCCAGGGCACCCATGGGGATTGCGGGGGGAGCCTGAAGTCCCTGTGGTCCCTGCAATAGCCGTCAATGCTTTTGGACAGAGGGACATGCAGCTCCCTCTGTCCAAAAGCAATTCTGCTTCACTTTCAGCAAGCAAGAGCATTTTTTCTGCTCTCGCTTGCAGGCCAAGCCCCCTGCATTTATAGTATTCAGTGCCGCAGGGAGGTGGCGGTCCCCAGGGCTTTAGAAAAGCCTAGGAGGGAGGCCCATGTGTTCCCCTCCCTGACTGCCATCAGGCCCTTCGGGATTAGAAAAAGATGAAAGGTGCCTGCGCGTCTTTTTAGTTTTGTCATAGATTCACAGATTCACCCCTGAGCAAAAATAAAAACGCTTTTAAACCCCAGAGGGGTTTCTGTAGGATACCCCACCCACCACCACCTTATCTGGGGGTTCAGGGGATTCCTACCCTGCCCCCTTTTCTTTCTTTTTTTACTTTGTTTGTGTTTGTGGGACTCAGCTTCAAGTCGAGTCCCAAGAGGGCTGCCAACACTTCCTGGTTTGAGTGTTGGAAGCCAATCAAATTTTAGTTGGATCCACTGCAAGGACTCACTTCCCCAGATATCTATATATTTTAATTTAGATATCTCAAAAACTACTGAACGTATTTACACCAAATCACAAAAAGTAGACTTTCTGGACCAACATCTAGCTTTCTGCCAAATTTGGTGTAATCCCGTTCAGCGGTTCAGGCTGTAGTTGTGTTAAAAAATGTTTAAATCAGCATTGACATAACATGGGGAAAACAAAATTTTGGGACCCCCCCTTTTATCTCGACAAGCCCCACACCCCCTACCCGCTTGAAGGACCATCCCGAAACTTTCAACACAGCAAATTGTGAAGATTCATCAAACAGGGCCAAAGTTATGGTAAAAAACAAAAAATGCTTTTTTATGGAAACTTTGATCCTAACTAGAACTACCTACTGGCGATATATATATACAGTTGTGACTTAAATGGTACAAATTCATCCAACCTTGGCTAAAACAAGCAGTCTGTTTTTACTTCCACATTTCATTATCTAATGAGACTGTGGCAGGTAGGATTTAAAGATGCAACAACAGCCACTTCAAAAAACGGCATTGAGAAAGGCTAACTGCTGAAAGGCGTCAGGAGGGACTGTGAAAAATGTCTATATATATATATTCACTGAAAAAACCATAGGTTTCAGGAGTTATATAGTTAGGAACTAGCTTTTAAAAAACCTTTGAAATTCACTCAAAAAACTATAAGTTTTAGTGGTGTTATAGTTAGCTGGACATTTTACTCATACAAAACCATTGAAATTGCTCCTATATAGTTAGTTGTATTAACTATATTTCGCGCACCCGCAATCCACTGCTGATGATGTCACATATTAGATCATTCATGACATGGTCAGTGACATCACTGATGACATCTCAAATGACATCACTGATGACATCACTGATGACATCATCCAGTGAATGTGGTTTGCTTAGTTATTTAAATATGCATTATATATATAGCATTTTGCATTGAAGAATAAGTGGATATATATAAATACATATTTGGATGGAGGATTTAGTAGCAGTGTAATTGACTGTTTACTTGACCAATTTATAATGTTTCACTAAATATAGTGGATAGTGACTAAACTGTGTGAATATCTGTATCACTTTGTCAGTTGTTGTGTAAACTGATTCTACAGTTGGTTACTAGCTATGTGAAAGTCTATATTAGTAATTGATTAGTTAACTGAGTATTTGTATGGGAGTGTGAAAGTGTGTGTGGTTCGGTGGGGGGTGGGTGACTGTCCAAAGATGTGTGAATAGTTGATTCAGTAGATATATGAAGTTAAAACTACATGTTCTAACAGTTGTTTGGGTGAGGGAATCTCTTTATGGGTGTGGTGATGAGCAAATATATTTCTCAAAGGTACAGGACCAACAAACTAGAAAAATAAAAGGCAGTGTATGTGTCAGTTGTTGTATATAAATAAGTATACATAAGACACAATGATTGTGTGAGTGACTGTATGGATAACTGTATACTAGTAATAATGATTTTATAATTCACTAAGTATGACTTACTATCTAACTATATAGGAGCAATTTCAATGGTTTTGTATGAGTAAAATGTCCAGCTAACTATAACACCACTAAAACTTATAGTTTTTTGAGTGAATTTCAAAGGTTTTTTAAAAGCTAATTCCTAACTATATAACTCCTGAAACCTATGTTTTTTTCAGTGAATTTCAAAGGTTTTTTTAATGCTAATTCCTAACTATATAAGGCCTGAAACCTATGGTTTTTTCAGTGAATTTCAAAGGTTTTTTAAATGCTAATTCCTAACTATATAAGGCCTGAAACCTATGGTTTTTTCAGTGAATTCGCAAGGTTTTTTAAATGCTAATTCCTAACTATATAAGGCCTGAAACCTACGGTTTTTTCAGTGAATTTCAAAGGTTTTTTAAATGCTAATTCTATTAGCGGATAACGTTTAAATATATTAATATCCTAGTGGGACCACCTGAGCAGCCCTAAGGGGTCAGGGTGTTTCTACCCTGCCCCCTTTTTGTGTTCTACACGTTTGTTTTTCTGCTTTCTTGTGCCTAATTCCTAACTATATAAGGCCTGAAACCTATGTTTGTTTCAGTGAATTTAGGTGTGCCATACTTTTGTCAAAAGTAAGACTGTTAGCGCTCTAGTTGTTCTTTAGAACACTCTGGGACATTATGGCATTGGGCTATAGTTGGGCTACATCTGGCTGATATTTGGGCTACATTTTTTTTTTTTGGTCTCTGGTGGCCATCTTTGCTACATTGGCTACACTTGGGCTTTAACATATATATAGCCCAATGTAGCCCAATATATATTTTTTCAAAGTTAATTTTCGTAAAAACCACTGGAGCATATATCTTAAGACATAGCAAAGGCACACCGGGCTACCAGTCCCTACAATTTTGCCAAGTTTGGTGGAAAACCATTCAGCCGTTCGGGCTAAAAGTGAGTCCAACCGCCCTATGGAAATTAACATGGGAAAACACGTTTTGGGACCCCCCTTTTATCTCGGCCCCCGCTTGATGGATCCCCCCCAAACTTTCAGGGAAGGACCGGAGTGCCGCGCGGCAAAGTTAAGGACAATTTCGCGAAGATTCCTCAACCGGCGCCAAAGTTATTCCCAATAGAATGTTGCGATTTCCCTATGGAAAACAATCCTAACTATATATACCTACTGGCTATCGCCGGTAGGTAATATATCTATGTGTGTGTGTCTATATATATATATATATATATATATATATATATATATATATATATCTCACAAGAAACTCCTTCGGAAAGAGAGCAGAGGCCACAGTGGGGGTTAGCAGGGAGATCACTTTATTCCACCAATTGCTTCTCAACAGGCAAATGCATTTCGGCATCTCATATGCCTTCTTCAGCGCCAAGAGTCTTATGGGCAGCAACAGGTAACATCGTGTTTTAAATATTAGCCCCATGATAATTGGTTCAGGTCCGCCCAGCCCTCGGGGACAGTGTCCTTTCTCTCCAGTCGTAACGGGTAATTAACTAGTAATTGTTGCGGAAAATGGCTTTTCACTGTGTCCTTCAGCCTAATCCCTTGCATGTGATGTGAATGGCAGTGTCCCCCTGGGTCCCCAGACCGCATCATCCTCCGTGGCACAGAATTCTGTTCGGCGGGGGCAAGACCGATGATTCAATCTCGCCCAGCGTAGAGCTAAATAACTCCATCACCGCCCCATCTCCTCCTGGCCCCGGGGGTGGGCCTTGGTGATCCAGTACCCTGGAATTGTAAAGCGTCCGCCGCAGCAGATGTCAGTGAAGCCAAGGCCAACTTCAGAATACGGGGGCATCTGGAGCGCGCCTCTGGCATACGTGCTAAATAAGTCAGGAGGGACTGTGAAAAATGTCTATATATATATATATATGTGTATATAATATATATATATATATATATATATATATATATATATATATATATATATATATATATATATATATATATATATATATAGACATTTTTCACAGTCCCTCCTGCAACTTCCGAACTCAGGACGGGTGACTCTGTGTTGACAAGGGTTGAGTCTTGCCTGCTACAACTGCATTAGGAGAAAATACAGAGCACTCCCAGGTTATCAGGTAATTTTATTTAGCAATAGAAGACACGTTTGGGCGTAATTGCAGCTGTCTGTGCTAATATATATATATATATATATATATATATATATATATATATATATATATATATATATATATATATATATATATATATATATATATGTATATGTATATATATTTGTTTTGTTATTAGTTTGCTAATCCTCTGGCCTCCAAACGACGGCGGGCTGCGAGCAAGGGAGCGCCCCCTTAGTATTGTTCGTTACTGCTAATAAAATAAAGAAGGAACGCTCGAGCCCAACTTCATGTAACGTAGAATTTATTCCAACACCATTGTCAAAAAACCATCCTTCATGTTGGTTGATGCATTGCGCAAGTCCCTCAATAAAGGATTTTCATCTTCCTGCAGTGGCTCCTCAAATGGGATGCTTTCTCTTTTGTGTGGATATATGGCGGCCGGTCCCGGTCGCGAGGAAGCCCGCTGTTTATCATGACAGATCCAGCGCTCGTCACGAGTCGAGCGAGATGGAGGAGAAAGCCCGTTTGAGTGAACTTGTTAATATGCAGGTAGCATCCTCGGAAGCTGACTTTCACCCACTGGGGTTTTACATTTCGAACATTTGCTGACTTTGGTGGCGCCCACTGGGGCAATACGATGTGAACCATGAGCTCCAGCATGCCTAGCGGCACTCTACCAAAGAGGCGGGGCAAGTTTGACTTATCAGGGTGTTTCCATCAAGACTGCCAGAACCAGTTTCTAGTGCCCGTGAACAAGAACACTTGGCTGTTCGAAACGCGTTGGGCGTTGTATTTTTTGAAGGGATCCTTCATGTTGGTTGCTGCATTGCGCAAGTCCCTCAATAAAGGATTTTCATCTTCCTGCAGTGGCTCCTCAAATGAGATGCTTTCTCTTTTGTGTGGATATATATCCAACAGAAAGTTTGCCCGACAAGGAGAGGCCACCACAGGTAGATCGGTTGCCAAAATTTTGATGAAGGCTCCAGCACAGATCAGGGACATGCAGGTAAAAGCAGAAGGTATGAAGTCCAGCTCGACGTGTTTCATGCTTCCAGCACTTAGTCATGAGCTTCTGGCTTCTGGACTGCAGGCAGGCAACAGCAGTTCTTTCGGCACCTGAAAAATATCACAGTCTCTGCCCATGTGGGCGTGGCCAACACTCTGGCCTGATGGTAGCTGTAGTGCCTTTCTTACTCAAGTGAGTTGCTGTGCCGCTGCTAAGTAAGTAAGTAAGTATTTATTGTTAATTAATAAAAATCATTACAATTAAGAAAAGATAAAAACAACCAAGTAAGACAAACATATACAGTGGTAGATGACCATTCCATCAAAACATTCATACATTACGCAAATAATTAAAATACATTATTATAGACTCCTTAGCACACGTTTGATAATTTTAAGTAATATACATGTGTTTCCACCATACAACAATCATACATTCATGAATAATTAAATCCTTTTTAGTCAAGGTTTTCTTTGGTGTTGTTTAATTTCTGGAGACGTCACAGCCAACGCGTGTTTCGTCGTTATGGGAATGTAACCCACGACTTTCTCAAGGCTGTTAGGTAAAGAAAACGAACATTATAACCTTTTTGTTCTGATAGTCATATGATATTATGTAAATTTATATACATTTGAATACATTTGGTGTGTTACCTTTACTAGTGTGATAAGGTGGTGTTCAAAATTATGCAGTTTAAATATTAAGTACATTGACTGTTTCTAATATTGATGCATATTTAGCTGATGTTCAACTGGTGAACTACATGGTGTCCTTCTGAACAAACAGAAGGTCTATGGCCCATTTCGAAAATATGGAGAAACCAGTGTTTCTATTTATCACCGTGCAGCACGACTATCAGCATGCAGAGTGATCACTTCCGAACAGATAGTGCTCCCGAGTTGTAGCTCTACTTGTGATAACATGCATAATGTAAGGAATGCTAAGGGTACCTATTCTTCTTTATGCTGTTGTTTCTGTATTGAAAGAAAGCGGAAAGAAATTAGAAGCCGACCTTAATTAATTATAGGCGTCTTCTCAGTTTAAGTTCTTTCGTTTGATCTGCATCTGATATACTTACAGTTGTTGAGGTGATAATTCCAACCCTCAAGGGGTTCTGTTTGGGGACCTTGTTCGTATCTTGTGATTCTTTGAACTGTAACCAGTATTTAGGTTTTCCGATGGGCAGCTGTAATTCAATTTATACATTCAATTATAAATCTACCTAATTTTTCATATCGGCAGTTTATCACGTTTTTAGTTCGTTGTTGAGGATATATTTGTGAATAATACAGTTTTTATATTTATTTGATAACTTTTGCACTTAATTCTTGTTATCAAATTTCAGGGAATGTTTGCCTCCAGATTTCACAGTTACGTTACTGTTATTTATTAGGGTTGTCTTGCCATGCAGTATCGCTTTATTCTATGCTGCAAAACCACGTACCCACCATAAAGTGGGACATTATATTTTAGTATTTCGCATTTTTCTAAGTGATGTTAAAAGAAATACAAACGTGGTGATCTAATATCTATAACTGGATAAATTATACAATAAGTACGTATTTATCTTCCGTCTCCCGTGAGAAACGTTATTCTTGTTATTAAAGAGAAAAGGGGGATTGCTGGTGGCGGCAGCGTGTTACAATAACAACGTTTGGCGCCTTTCTCGTGTTTATGCAATATCAAGCGCTTTCTTACCTTTCGCTGTCGTTCCTGTTCTTTTATAACAGTAACGTAACTGTGAAATCTGGAGGCAAACATTCCCTGAAATTTGTTAAGTGCAAAAGTTATCAAATAAATATAAAAACGGTATTATTCACAAATATATCCTCAACAACGAACTAAAAACTTGATTAACTGCAGATATGAAAAATTAGGTAGATTTATAATTGAATGTATACATTGAATTACAGCTGCCCATCGGAAAACCTAAATACTGGTTACAGTTCAAAGAATCACAAGATACGAACAAGGTCCCCAAACAGAACCCCTTGAGGGTTGGAATTATCACCTCAACAACTGTAAGTATATCAGATGCAGATCAAATGAAAGAACTTAAACTGAGAAGACGCCTATAATTAATTAAGGTCGGCTTCTAATTTCTTTCCGCTTTCTTTCAATACAGAAACAACAGAATAAAGAAGAATAGGTACCCTTAGCATTCCTTACATTATGCATGTTATCACAAGTAGAGCTACAACTCGGGAGCACTATCTGTTCGGAAGTGATCACTCTGCATGCTGATAGTCGTGCTGCACGGTGATAAATAGAAACACTGGTTTCTCCATATTTTCGAAATGGGCCATAGACCTTCTGTTTGTTCAGAAGGACACCATGTAGTTCACCAGTTGAACATCAGCTAAATATGCATCAATATTAGAAACAGTCAATGTACTTAACATTTAAACTGCATAATTTTGAACACCACCTTATCACACTAGTAAAGTTAACACACCAAATGTATTCAAATGTATATAAATGTACATAATATCATATGACTATCAGAACAAAAAGGTTACAATGTTCGTTTTCTTTACCTAACAGCCTTGAGAAAGTCGTGGGTTACATTCCCATAACGACGAAACACGTGTTGGCTGTGACGTCTCCAGAAATTAAACAACACCAAAGAAAACCTTGACTAAAAAGGATTTAATTATTCATGAATGTATGATTGTTGTATGGGGGAAACACATGTATATTACTTGAATTATCAAACGTGTGCTAAGGAGTCTATAACTTTGTATGGCCCTAGCCTAATCTAGAAGAGGGAGTGTGGTTCTCTTCTCCTTATAGCACCGTCCTAAGAAATATCCATTTAGAAAAACATAGGTGGACTATCCTCTGTGGCGCCAATACCTAGAACAAATACCACCAACCGCGACCAAAAAATTAAAATACATTAGTCTTACTAAAATGCTTTATAATTGCCCCAAAAACTATTATAGCAGCATTTACATAAAGTGACTTGTGTTGGCAGATACCGATTTTTAGCTGTAATTCATATAAGAACAATAATAAAATACAACATTATTACATTACACAACAATTAAAATATATAAGACTCACTAAAAGTGCCTTATAAATACTCCAAGAACTAATATAGCAGCATTTACATAAAGTGACTTTTGTTAGCAGTTGCAATTGCATATGCAAAATGTAACTATATTCCATAGCCAAGCAATACGAAAAAGTGCAATATGCATGACTATATTAAAATATACTCCTAGTCCCTTAAGCTAAATTAACACTTTGCACCCAATGATCCTTAAGTTATGTTTCTTTACATATTTTATATCGCAATACAATTATTTATCCGTTCTACTCCCTTGAGTTTCTTCTCTGCAATAATAATAAACTTAACAAAAAGATAAGTAAGCTTAATATTCTCTCCACTCAAACAGGTGATAATTGCTTGTCTACATGTTCTAATTCTTAATTCATTAAAGATCGATTTTAAGATGGATTTCCGAGCGTCTGCCAATGCTGGGCATAAGGTTACTATATGGATTATTGTTTCATCCCTTTGCCTACAAAGCCTGGAAATGCTTGATGGCCATTGATTTTCCCATTTTGGTATGCCATCCTTTGTCGGATATCTTCCCAACCTTAAGTGCATACATTTATTCTTGAACCTTGGTTTTAAGTGATATGCTAAATAGGGTTGAGGCATCAGCTTACCAAAGGAATTAGCAATTGACCGGAAATGATTTCTTTTCCTTAATTCTTCTTTGTCAGCTATGGCCGTTAATAGTGTGGCCATTTGATTCATTTCTTTTTTAAAAACTACTTTACTCCTCATTTCATTTTCTAAATTAGTGCAATCAAAATTATATAAGCATTCAGTTAGGTAGAGCTGCCAGTTTTTTTTAATATTCTCCTTCTGATATTTCGAGCCAACAAAGCTTTGCTAAAGATCCTTCTTCCGAGCGGGCTAATGTTATTAAGGACTTCAGAAATGCCGATTGACGGGCCACAAATTGGTTTTTCAATCCAAATTCCAATCTTATGTTTGCTCGACTGATATATTTAGGAATTTTAAAAACAGCTTTATAAGTTCTAATTTCTATGTCGTCGAGCACTTTCGCGTCTTTACCCCGAAAGATGAGTGAGCAGTAGTCCAAAGATGGAATTAACTTTGCTCTCATCACCTTCATCAAATGATCATAATTAGGGCATAATAATTTGTCTCTTAGTTTCCTAAAGGCAAATGCAAGAGAACAACCCATGGATTCAAGGTTATTAAAATGTTGTTTAAATTTTAGGCCGTCATCAAACGTAATCCCAAGGTATTTATAAGATTTCACATTTTCAATTACCAGGCCATTAATATTCCACTCTTTAGTCCTATGTTTCCCTTTTCCCATAGTCATTATTTTTGTCTTTTTTGTATTAATTATTAGTCCATTTTGTTTAACATAGCCACTAAAAGAGTCAATTAACCTTTTTAACCCTATTTCTGTTTGGCTCAATAAAATAGTATCATCTGCATATTGCAGGTATTTAATTTCTTGACTCTGAATAAAAGGCGAATGTAAATTACTATCTTTAAGATGGGCTGGCAAATCTGCCATAAAAAGATTAAAAAGGCAAGGAGCCAACAAACAGCCTTGCTTTAATCCCACATTCGTATCCAATCGACGGGTCATATGCTTTCCATCGCCAATTTTGATCTGTACCCAGGTCTGGGAGTATAAAAGTATAATCATCTTTAATAGAGATTCTGGAATACCCCAATTCCTTAACTTACCCCAGAGAATATTTCGCGGCACAGAATCAAAGGCGGCTTTTAAATCGATAAAACACACATATAATCTTTGCATCCTGGTTTTGGCTCTCTCACCTAGTAATGTTAGTAAAATCAAATTGGTATGGGTAGATTCTCCCTTTCTAAACCCAGTTTGGAAATTGGGGGTAATATCTTCCATTGATGCCCAGGCCTCTAGTTCTTCCAACAGGCAACTAGCAAATATTTTTGCTTCTACATCAGTGAGCGTAATTAAACGATAATTGGCCGGATTATGGGCCACTCTTATATATCGGTTGAATAACACTCCCATGCCAAGATAGTGGAATAACACCGGTTTTAAGAACTTCATTAAAGAGAAGCATTAGCAGCTCTGGCCAGTTACTTATATCAGCTTTAAATATTACATTCGGGATACCATTTGGACCTGGTGCTCCGTTGGATCTAATCTTATTTATCTTTTTTTTTACTTTATCGAGCGACCAGGGCCCCAAATCCACTCTACATTGGGAAGGGGGAATTCTACCCTCACTCCCTCTATCTATTATTTTATGCATATCAATTGGACTATCATTAAAATATTTATCATTATCTAGGCATTGGGTATCTATTTTCTTATTAAAGAAGCTCACCCAACTCACTTCATCAACATTAGCACTATTGCTTCTATTATTGCCGTTCTCCATGTTATTAATAATGCTCCAAAATAATCGTAAATCTTTGGATTTACAAGCATGATGGACTTTTGCCCATGTTGTTTCATAAAAACCTTGCTTAGCCCTCCAGATTTCCCTTTTATATCTCTGTTTTAACTTTCTGATTTTAAACGATGCAATTTACAACGATAGCCTATTTTTGTTCCCGTGCAGTGATCTTATCTCTTTATTAAGCTTTCTTTTTTGATATAGTAAATGAGAAGAGTACCATCCTGGTTTCTTAGGATTTAATATAATACCATTAGAGGGCTTATCTCTAGCAGATTTAGCCAACAGTTCATCACATAAATGTGCCCATAAGTCAACCATAGTTTTCCCTTCGTCATAAACTGCATGAACATCCTGGATTAAACAGTCAAGCACTCTCAAGATTTTATCCTCAGTTTTAGCATTCCATGTTAACCTTTTAAGATTAAAGGATGTTGGTGCTTTTACCAGAATCTTAGTTTCTGGTGAATGGTCTAGATCTATATCAAAATTGATCACTTGTGGATTGTGATCACTTTCAATTCTTGGGGCAATCTCGTAGCTTTTTACTAACTTATATAATTTCTCTGACATTATAGTGTAGTCTATTACAGAGGAGCTATCTGCCTTGTTAAAAGTCGGAATATTATCAAGGTCATGCATAATCTTTAAGTTGTATTTTTTAAACTCACAATCCGTCCATTGAGTTAACCATTTTGAGTCTATTGTCTGCCTTTTAAGAGCAACAAAGTGCATATTAAAATCACCAGAAATAATAAATACTGAATCCAAGTGCTCATAATATAATGTTTTTATCATCCCCCAAAGCTGAGTAATTTGGGTAGATCTAACCTTCTTTTTGCAACTTAAATACACATTTATCAAAATAATTGAGTGACTTGCTATTAATTTAACGCACTGTAACCATTTTACATGAAGGTCAATTTCAAAGTGAGAGGCTTTTAGTTTTGATGATATATATATGGAAAGACCACCACATGGGCGACCTGAGTTGGCATCTCGTGTTGCAACATTACAGTATTCAACATAACCTATAAACGGTTCTTTTGACGTGATCCAAGTTTCCTGAAACACCAATATACCAAAAGCCTTTAAAAAATCAATTACATATTGATCCTCGATTAACGATTTTAGGCCATTGGGGTTCCAGGAACAAAGAATCAAAGGATTTGATATATATCAATTCTTCGTTTCAAAATTATGATTTGCTAGAATTCCTGGAAGCCAACTCCAATCATCTACTAACTCTGGGACTTTCTTCAATTCCTCGCAGGTTCGCAAACCAGACTGGCTACTTCTTATCTTGATGCCATATGCTAAATTCAATTCCTTAGATGCGCCTGACGCATTTTTTAAAACTCTAACTTGTTCCACTATGTCTCTTTTTTTGTCATCAATTTTTTGAGTAGCTATAGCTAATTTTTTATCATCCCCTTTTGATTCAATTGGTATTAGCAACATCGGGTAGCTGGATGCCTGAACTCGCCAAAGTTTAATGCCCCATTTTTCAAATGCACTACTGTTCGCCATTATTTTATCAACAATTTCTATACTTGACCAAGTTGTAATTGTTATTTCCCTATCACATTTTTCACTTTTATTTTTTAAACTCCACAACTTCCAGATTCGTTGTTACCACATCTTTAAGATCTATAGTAGCATGTAGTAATTTCAGGATGTTACCACGATTTAGGATATCATGTAGGCCTCTTGAAGTGTATTGAGGGCTAAAGGCAACTTTCCTCATATTGGGCGACAAATTTAAATGCTCAACATTATCTTTCTCAATTTTAATTTGTGGACATGGAATATCCTTAACGGGCACAGGAATCATTTCCGTTATCAAGTTGACTTCTTTAACTTCCTTTATTAATCGCTCTTGTGTCCCACAGTGGGCCACTTGATCAAATCTATTTACACCTTGCTGATGAATGTGATTCACTAAATTCTGATTAACAATATTATTTTGTGCATATTGGTCAACCACTACTTCATTACTTGATTTCCGGCTTAATTTAAACCCCAGTTTGTTACTCATAGTGCCCACTTGATCATTAGAGTCCTCTATGTTCTCAATATGACTTGGTTGCGTACTAATGACTTCCAAAATTGGTGATTTATCAGAAGCTTTATCTTTTATTATTCTTGGAGCTTCGCCTATGAGGCCAGAACTAAAATTGTGATCTACCTCCCCTAGTTTTTCAATGTCACACTCCATTGTTTGATTTGCCTTTACCTTAATTCCTGATTTCTTATTGGGTCCAAAAATCGGGAAATATGATTTAATTTCAACTTCCTTTACTTTCAAGGATTTAGGATCATCACTCATTTTATTACTAATAGGCTTTAATTCATGTGCTTTCTTATTATGAGCTTTCCTTAACCCTTGTCTAGTCCTTTTCGAAAGGTTTGTTGGTTTTAATGATCCGCTTGGATCTTGGTGTTGTTTTGAACATGACTTTTTTATAATACTTGAATCATTAGTTAACCTGGAAAAATCGTTAGTCACATCCTCCTTTACCAAGCTATCAGTAATTATGTCGCTTTCGAATTTCGGATAGGGGGTCTCGGTTGCTTGTAAGATGCTATCCTCCTTTACATGTGGCAACTTATCAGCGTCAACGGATATACTTAATTTATTTGGTGGTTCAATCATTACATTTCTACCCTGGTCATCTCTACCCGACAGCAGTTTAACTTCTTGCACCATGGAACTTACTATTGAGGGCAAATCGGAGATCTTATCGATCAACTGTGCACAGGTGCAGGTTATGAATGGACTATCCTTATCTGCTTGCACCTTCATAATCAGGTTAGTCAGATGCAAGAGTTTGGTATCAATGCCCGCCACATGGGACGCTAGCGTGTTTAAAATATCCACCTGAATATCCAGTTTGTCTGAGTGGAAATTAAGTGCGTTAGTAATTGAGCCCATGGTGTGTAAAAGGCAATCCCATAAACCCTGCTCCGTGCTAAGCTCACCCCTTTTTGAGTCACCTGGCGTTCCATGCTGGTCAACCTCTACTTCAGATAATGACAGTATATTCACTGATTTAGACTGCTCTATAGGGTCTAAGCTATGTTGTTTATGTGTATTAAGAATCTTCTCAGAACTGCCAACACCTTGATAGAATGATGATATATTGTTATTAAGGCTATTGTCCATTGTTATATTTGACTGGTCCGGATTAAAAAAGCTAACATTACCACCTTTAACTGAACAGTTAATTGGGCTTGGCAGTAAGTCTTGTGTAACTAGAATTGGTTCACTTTGGCCGTCTTTAAATACTAACTTTCCAACTTCGGTACTGACTTCAGCTTCAGCTTCAACTCCCAGATCATATACATTATCATGTTTATTTACTTTCCTAGACATACAAGGAGACAAATCGCACAATCCAGATTCCCCTTTATAGGTCGTCCCTTGATTGGTAATTTCAAGATCATTGGCCAGCCGAGTCACCCCCTGAGCTCCCCCATCACAGACATGAATTTGTACCTGAGCCTGTATCAGACCAGCTACCATTGAAGGATGGAATGGGGTTGTGGAGACAGACGCCAACACTTTATCTGTAAACACAACAGTGATGGACAGAATGTGGATCAATGTCACACATTCACCCCAGTCCAAAGATCTGGGCCCAAATCCATCGTTTTTCCATTCCACACCACCCTGGGTTAGACAATGGCGATATGCAAATCAGCGCTGACCCTGTGCCCCATGGGAACAGTCCAGTCCGAACTACAAAAGCCATGTCCTTCCCAGAACGGAATCAAGCATCCGAGGACCGGCCCGGTTTCGAGGTAACACCTCTCATCAGCCCGGCTAGCTTGACTCCAGTGGTGTGGAGTGCCTGGGACTCACGTCTGAGCATCCCCAGTACACTTAGAGCGGTAATTGCAAACACAACAGTGATGGACAGAATGTGGACCAATGTCACACATTCACCCCAAGTCCAAAGATCTGGGCCGGTCCTCGGATGCTTGTTTCCGTTCTGGGAAGGACATGGCTTTTGTAGTTCGGACTGGACTGTTCCCATGGGGCACAGGGTCAGCGCTGATTTGCATATCACCATTGTCTAACCCAGGGTGGTGTGGAGTGGAAAAACGATGGATTTGGGCCCAGATCTTTGGACTGGGGTGAATGTGTGACATTGATCCACATTCTGTCCATCAATGTTGTGTTTGCAGTTACCGCTCTAAGTGTACTGGGGATGCTCAGACGAGAGTCCCAGGCACTCCACACCACTGGAATCAAGCTAGCCGGGCTGAAGAGAGGTGTTACCTCGAAACCGGGCCGGTCCTCGGATGCTTGTTTCCGTTCTGGGAAGGACATGGCTTTTGTATTTCGGACTGGACTGTTCCCATGGGGCACAGGGTCAGCGCTGATTTGCATATCGCCATTGTCTAACCCAGGGTGGTGTGGAGTGGAAAAACGATGGATTTGGGCCCAGATCTTTGGACTGGGGTGAATGTGTGACATTGATCCACATTCTGTCCATCATTGTTGTGTTTGCAGTTACCGCTCTAAGTGTACTGGGGATGCTCAGACGTGAGTCCCAGGCACTCCACACCACTGGAATCAAGCTAGCCGGGCTGAAGAGAGGTGTTACCTCGAAACCGGGCCGGTCCTCGGATGCTTGTTTCTGTTCTGGGAAGGACACGGCTTTTGTAGTTCGGACTGGACTGTTCCCATGGGGCACAGGGTCAGCGCTGATTTGCATATCGCCATTGTCTAACCCAGGGTGGTGTGGAGTGGAAAAACGATGGATTTGGGCCCAGATCTTTGGACTGGGGTGAATGTGTGACATTGATCCACATTCTGTCCATCATTGTTGTGTTTGCAGTTAACACTTTATCTGTTTCAGCATTTTCACCTACTGTTCGCCTATCCTGATTAACCACTACAGCATCCAATTTTTCCTGCAGTTTAGGTTGGATCAGATAACTATCTGAGCAACTTATTTTCTCTTTTTTACACAGCGGGGAAGGCAAAGTGGAAGACAGTGAACATTCACTAACCCCCCCCACTAGGGTCTTCCTTATATGAGGACTTCCTTTTATGATTATCTTTGCGATCATCTTTGCATTTATCTTTATCAGATAGAGTTTGATGGTACTTAAAAAAGTAACTCTTTATCGACGACTGCGCCACACATGGAGACCAGATATCACACCAGTCTTTACTAAGGGAGACAGAAGACACTTTTTCCTCAGCTGGGTTACACAGATTCTCCTCTGAACAGGCACTTCTTTTGTTAATTTGCATGTTTCCCTCCTGTTCTCCATTATCCTTATCTCTGCACATTTGAGGGGCTTCTGTAATCTCTGTTGACCCCTCTTTTAATTTGATTAGAGTTTTGTGGACCCCCACATTGGCGACCGGACCTCATCATCATTAGACACGCAAAGTCCACCTTACACCATACACAGAAGACCACCTACTCCTTCTCTCTCCTTCTCACTTTTGAGTTTGTGTGGCGAAAGTTCTTAATTCAAATGGGATACAGGTTTGACAGATTCGAGGGCGAGGGCGGGACAGCTTCCAAGTGATCAATATTCCAATATTCTGATATTCAAATATTCAAATCAGGGGAGCACC
This sequence comes from Lissotriton helveticus, assembly GCF_964261635.1. NCBI lineage: Eukaryota > Metazoa > Chordata > Amphibia > Caudata > Salamandridae > Lissotriton > Lissotriton helveticus. Next base: position 1,740,907,227 of record NC_136065.1, read on the forward strand.
TTTCCACGGGTGCCTCCTCAATGGTCCTCAATGGACCTTACAGGTATGGAAAAAAATGTCACCCTGATCTCGGTCTCATGCACCCCCACTCCCGGCGCCTGGGCGATTCGGCTACACACCGACCCCCATCTGGCCACCGGGACTATGAGGCTACACTCTTGCTCCGCTCTGCTCAACAACTCGACTGCAACAGCTCAACAACGCCACCCAACAGTGACAAAGCTGATGCTTCTCTCCCTCTGAATTCAAGCAGTCCACACACGTTTTGCAGCCACCCGTCTGGAAATGACAGTCAACGTGCTATAGAAAGTGTAATCTCTCCTAGTGCTATTAAGTATGTCTGTATGGGGGTTATGAGGGTGGTAATAGTGAGCATGCAGGCTTTTTAAATGTTCTCACTCGTCAGCTCACCTCATCTCATCTGGTGCTTTGTGCTGTACCCCATACCGCCAGGTGCTATGTCACTATGCCCCTCCGCATAGGCTCGGCGGGCTCAATAATTTGTACAATGCCAACCGCCGCTGCAGCCGAGACAGTTTTTCCCTTTGTCCTCACTGCTCCTCGCAAATCATGGACTGGGTTAGCGATGAGGGTCTGTCCTCAAACCAGAATATTTAGCTGCAGTGTGTTGAAACTTGTGCTCAGATAGGCAGTTTACGGCGATCCCCGTGGCTCCTGTCACGTTGGAGGGCGCTCACTGCTCCTGAAGCACTAAAGAGCCGAGAGCAGCTCACGGCACCCACCGCCGCACAGGGGACGGCTCACGGCTCCTACCGCGATGGGAGGTACTCCGGTGCCCGCAGTTCGTTGTGTTCTTGAAATAAATGCAGGCTAAGTTTGGCTACATTAAGCGACCTCCGTCTTTGGCCCTGCTCTCCGCCGTCAGTGCCCTAGAAGAGTGCTGCGGCGCTACAACTCTGCAGCCATCCCAACTTCTGACCCCCGGCACGGCAGCCCGCGACCACGATCCGCGAGCCGCAAACCACTGTGTTGGCAGTCACTGCTTCCTGCTAGTACAGGTCACCGCGACCAAAAGCTGCCACTTTTTTTTTTCGGGGGAGAACGCTGCTAAAACCCCAACGGCGGCAGTTTCGAGAGCAGTGGCGTAGCGGTAGAGCAGTAGCGCGGGCTCGGCTCGGCTCATATTCCTCTGCAGTCCTCTGTCAGTTTCCGCTGCTAAGTAATTCCAAAATGTATCCCCAGTGGATTGCGTGGCAGCAGTCTCGACCCAAACTGCATCTTACAACCTTCATGAGGTAAAAGCCGGATCGGCGGGCGGATCCAGTTTACAGCATGCCTGTCGATTCACGCCGGACGCGTTTCATGCTCATTGCACTCTTCAGCGGCGCGGCAGTCGAGTGGAGGCCCAAATGGTGGTCTTGAAACATTTCAGACAGCGGCACATAACTGAAGCACACACTACAAGACCCACAAACCAATGCGGACTCATTCGAGCCGCCTATTGGAGGGCTCATATTTTTAAATGGGAGGTGTGGCCTCTATGCCAAAATGGCTGTTGCGCCGCTCAAGAGTGCAATGAGCACGAAACGGGTCCGGCATGAATCGACAGGCATGCTATAAACTGGATCCGCCCGCCAATCCGGCTTTTACCTCATGAAGGTTGCTGCAGTGGATGTCAGAGTGCGTCTCCAACAGGTGGGATCCTTGGAGCTTTGATTTATACGCGGCCTCCCAGCCGCTGGAGATGCACCACCCGGAAATTTGGGGCCACGGAGCTCCGAATCACTGAGTCTCAATGTGGAGGCATCCATGGAGGATTGACAAGCCGGATGTGCGAGTGGAGACCCACTGGTGGGCTTGAAACATTTCAGACAGCGGCACATAACTGAAGCACATACTACAAGACCCACAAACCAACGCAAACTCATTTGAGTCGCCCATTGGAGGGCTCATATTTTAAAGTGGGAGGTGTGGCCTCTATGCCAAAATGGCTGTCGCGCCGCTGAAGAGTGCAATGAGCACAAAACGCATCCGGCATGAATCGACAGGCATGCTGTAAACTGGATCGGCCCGCCGATCCAGCTTTTACCTCATAAAGGTTGCTGCAGTGGATGTCAGAGTGCGTCTCTAACAGGTGGGAACCCTGGAGCTTTGATTTATATGCGGCCTCACAGCCGCAGGAACTGCTCCACCCAGAAATTTGGGGCCACGGAGCTCTGAATCACGGTGTCTCAATGTGGAGGCATCCATGGAGGATTGACAAGCCAAATGTGCGAGTGGAGGCCCATTGGTGGGCTTGAAACATTCCAGACAACGGCACATAACTGAAGCACACACTACAAGACCCACAAACCAACGCGGACTCATTCGAGTCGCCCATTGGAGGGCTCATATTTTTAAGTGGGCGGTGTGGCCTCTATGCCAAAATGGCTGTTGCGCCGCTGAAGAGTGCAATGAGCACGAAACGCGTCCAACGTGAATCGACAGGCATGCTGTTAACTGGATCCGCCCGCCGATCCGGCTTTTACCTCATGATGGTTGCTGCAGTGGATGTCAGAGTGTGTCTCCAACAGGTGGGACCCTTGGAGATTTGATATATATATATATATATCTTGTGAAACAATCCTTGAAATCCTGTTCCAAGTCGAACCTTTCTTGGGAGCAGCTAACAGAACGTGATATGGGGAATTAAGCAATCACCCCTCTCTAATAAAGAATCTACAGTGTTTTGACAATTGTCCTCAAACAGAAAATCAAAAGCAAGAATAAATACCTAAGCAGGTGTGTATCCCAGAAGGCTGTGTGAAATAAAAAAACTACGACTAACCACCTACCGTAAAAATGGAGGAAAGGAAAGCGAAAAGAATGACAAAGGCAGAAAGTTTGTTTCAAAGAGGCACGAAAACAACTAGCAATACGGAGGGAGCTGGGCAATCAACACGACCCACGATTACAACTAGCAAACAACTCTTCATACAATTAGAAAAACTGATGCGTAAGGAAATATCTCGAGGGTGGGAAATAATCACCCTAGAGAAATACGTGGAGTGCAACATGGTACCGAGAGGGCTCCAAATATTTACGCTCCCCAATCATCCAGACACCAAGCCCGAAATGCTTGAGGAGTGGGGCAAGAATAATATGGATTGCTCGAGGAATATGATGCTAATAATCATAAAGTATGCTAGAAAAGAAGTGGAGGAGCTTCATCTCAAAATATCAGAAATCGTGAGTCAAATAACAGCTACGAATGAAGACAGTGGTATAATTAAGAAACTGAGAGTCGAAATGGAACGGAACTTGGACAAACATGAGGATGAAGTACAAAATAGGAAACAACGCAAATTTTGCAGGGATGAGGATGATTATGAATTTGGCACAATCCTCACCTTTGCGAGAAGATTCAATATTTTTAAACAACAGTGGAACACCAACACAGATCAAGCAATCAGCCAACAAACCAGTGGCTCGGAATCGGATCTGAGTGAAGGGGAACAAAGACCAACAGGCCTAAGAAAGTTTTCTTTTTTAGACGAGATGAAGCTGCTATACCAGGAGCAGCAAACACCCCGGGGCAACACAAGAGGTCGTGGGCAGGGACGAACAAGAGCAAGAGGAAGAGGAAGAGGTTTCTTTCCCTCAAAAAACCAAGACGAAAATCAAGAAGAGGCAAGCGACAAAGGAGGCAGATACAACTTGAGAACCCCAACAGTGGTAAGAAGATAGATGTCGTAGGCCAGGTCACCCTGAATTTGGTGATCAACTTATCAAGATACAATTCAACACAACCTGAAATAAAACTTCTCAACAAGGGACTCTCATTCTGCCCTGAAATACACCAGGACCCCATTGACACCAAAATAGACCTCTACAAATATATAAGAAAACTGAAACTAAAGAAATTCTTTGCGAGAAGGCCCATGAATAAACCACCTGCCCCAGATCAAGTCACACAAGAAGTAAACTCAGACATATAAAAAATAGCGGAAGTACCACAACTTCGAGTTGCATACGTGCTAGCAAACGAAACAACAGAATCCCAAATATCTGACACACAGATTTTGGAGGAAATGGGAATAACAACAGACAGCCGCACAGCCACTGGCTTTAAAAACAAATCCAAATTCTGTCCTGCTCTCCATCCAGGAAATAAAATCAATATCTTCCATGACTTGGTAATGGCAGACCTTGAGAAAATGCAAAACAACGTGAATCAAATGAAAAAGGAAAATCTAACAAAAAGTGAACGCATGGCAATACAAAGTCTCAAACACAACCATGACATTGAAATCAAACCCGCCGACAAAGGCGGAAACATAGTGGTGATGGAGAGACAACATTACATAGAGGAGGCCATGCGACAATTAAATGAGACTAAGAACTACAAAATGTCGGTAAATAATCCCACTCACAAACTCATGATGGATCTAAGCAAGCAATTGGACTTGTGGCAATCAAAAGGACTGATAACGGAAGTGGAAAAGAAATTACTAATGGTCGAGAATCCAATCACTCCAACCATTTATTTTCTTCCGAAAGTCTATAAGACACTGAACAAGCCACCTGGACGGCCTATTATCTCCAGCTGTGGCAGTCTATATGGAAACATCTCAAGCTATGTAGATCATTTCATAGCTCCAAATCGCCCCTACGCTTAGATCGTATATAAAAGACACAGGCGACTTTGTACGCACACTTATGAACACTGAGTGGCAACCCTATTACTTGCTAGTGACAATCGACGTGGTGTCGTTATACACCTCCATTGATCACGAAATAGGGATACAAGCCATCCGGTATTTTCTCCAACAAAGACCAATGAACGAGAGGGAACACTCGAAGATGTTAATTGACATGATAATGATGTGCCTATACAACAACATATTTCTTTTTAACAAGAATGTCTATGAACAGTGCTGCGGTACAGCCATGGGAGTTTCCTTCTCTCCAAGCTATGCGATGGTGGGAGAGGAGCATAGCTTGGAGAGAAGAAAACGACCACCATATGGCAAATGTAGCACTTTGGCTGAGATTTATTGACGACCTGTTCCTACTATGGAAAGGAACAGAGTCGGAGTTCTATTCCTTCTTTGCTATCCTCAATGCCAATGAAGTTGGACTAAGGTTCACATGCACAGTCAATGCTAAGGAGATGGAGTTTCTGGACACAAAGGTCTATGTTAAAGAAAACAAAATACAGACCACTGTCCATAGAAAGAGAACAGCTACAGTCTCTTGCAAGGACTTCGGTTTCACCCTCAAAAACTAAAAAAGAGCATACCGTACGGGGAACTGTTACAAATGAGAAGAAATTGCTCTGAGGATGTGGAAATGGACCAAATCACGTTTCATACAACGTGGATATAAAATCTCAGATGTAAATAGAAGCAAAACTAAGGCAAGAATGAAAACCAGAGCGGAAACTTTGTGAGCAGAGAGGAGAAAACTGAACTCACAAGAACTGAAAGAGAGACTCAACTGACTATTAATCAAGACAAGCAAACAGTCATGAAAGAAGAACAGCCAAGGATGATAATGACGTTCATTAAAGAAAGTTACAAAATTCAAAAGATCTTAACGAAATATTGGCACATACTTCAAAAGGATCCTGATATAGTAACAAACATCGGAGAGCGTCCACTAGTTTCATACTGAAGGGCACCCAATCTCTCAGATCATCTAGTGCGTAGTCACTTTGAAATTAAGAAATCGGAATCCTGGCTCCAAAACAGAAGCAAGGGCTTCACAAAGTGCATAATGTGCAAAGCCTGCAAAATAGGCGGGAACATCAAGAATCTCAAAGATCCAGCAGGAAAGAACTTCGAAATCAGAAACAACATAACTTGTGAGTCATCCTTTGCTGTCTATATGCTGCAATGCTGCTGTGGAAAACAATACGTTGGCAGCACGACATGCCCTCTCAAAAAACGGATATTAGAGCACATTCGTGCAATACAGAATGCTGACCATACTTATGCCTTGGCCAAACATATGGTCAACCACCCGGGTAAAACGTGGTTGGATGATAAATATTTTGGAATGGCAATCATTCCACAGCATGAGAGAGGTGGAAATTGGACACAGAAACTCAGAAGATTGGAATCGAAGCTGATCATGAGATTAAAAACTAAACAGCCGTCAGGTTTGAACGGAGACGAGGAAATGTATGTCGATCTTTAGGAGAGAGACTGTGACTAAAATATAAACTAGATATGTCTCCAATCCAGAAGCAACCAGTATGACAAAGGAATTACTAATGAAATCTGGGAGGCCATTAACAATAATTATAAAAGACTCACACTTGGACAAAATACAAAAAACGTACCTCGTAAGACACAGTAAAACTATAGAGTAACAATTAGAGTAGTTTTGGTTAGCACAACTGTATGAGAAACGTGACTGCTGGCCATATGAATGGAGCAAACCACGAGATAGATACTCATAGGGGTGGGAAATACACAGTGGGGACCAAAGGCACTCAGCCCTAGATAGTCTAGCAGACACTCAGTCATGAGTTACATACACGATCAATGATCAGTTATCGCGACATTGACCTATACATTCATGGTTTCCATGAATGTAAAAAGCGTTCTTTTAGTAACACACATATTACCCCGTTGTCTAACACCACGCCCAATGTAGTAGCACTAAAATGCTCGCTCAATAAAGTTTAACAATCTGTACACTACATGGCCCAGCATGCACCACAACTAACATCCGGGTGTAATGGTATAAATAAAAAAATCAAAGAGGGACTAATGATAAACACTGCCGTGAACAAGAACTACGGTTTGAAACGTGTAGGAGTTTTGTCACGTTCTGACAATAAAATAACTGCTTGAAAACCAATAAGTGTGCCGCGATACCTTCTTTCGTGTGGAATATTAACGAGACAATGCCCTGGTCTCGACGCGGGCACCCACTGAACAGCGCTCCCGCTGCTACAGGACAATTTGTGTTTATATATATATATATATTAAGAGCTCCGCAGCACGTAAAGTACTCAATGCACCCCTTCCAAATGAATAACTGCACTCGTCAAAGGCTTAGTGGGAATTTATTTTAAAGCCATCATGTAAACCCAATGGGTTTCGGCGGGTAAACCGCGTTTCGGAGTTTCCTTAGTCAGTGTCAACTCTGATCACTGCGAGGAAGGCATTTAAACTAATTATCGCCACCCGGGTAACAAACTCCATGACGGTGAGGAAAAGCAAGCCACCCGAAAAAGAAGAAGAACACGACGTGGTGGCTGGAAGGGGACGAGGAAGAGCAGTATCTGGAACACGCAAGAAGAGAGGTGCCAGATGGTAGAAACTGCTGATAATCTCTCCATTATTAACTTGACAAATCGAGTATTAACCACAATAGAAGAAGCCACATTGCGTCTAGGACTTACATTTTGCCCTAATAACAGATTGGAATTCACTCAAACTAGGATCGATCTGTTTAAGTTTGTCAGGAAGATCAAGCTGCACACATTTTTTAAAATGAAACCATTGATAACTGAATCAAGACGTTTAAAATCTAAACCATACTTGAAGGACACTGACATCCTTGCTATTCAGGTCCTTCGTATGCTGGAGATGTTGGAGGAACTGCATACTGAACAGATAAACGACAATACCTTGAGCATCGATATGGGACAAAAGATTAGAAGAGTGGGGGTTGAACAGGAAGCACCAGTAACTTGCTTCAAACCCTTGTCACAATTCAATCCACAGATGCACTGGGACGCTATCGATTCATTTTCTGACGCAGTTTTACAGGATCTTAACAAGTTCTGAAATAACCATACTAACCAGTAGGCCAAACATAAAAAGAACTTAAACAGGGACCAGGAAACCCTGCTTCTGATTCTCAGTAAGGATGACAGAATTATATGCAAGCCTTCAGATAAAGGTGCAAATATTGTGCTGCTTACTAGGGAACAATACTGCAGTGAATCACTATGTCAACTAAATGACACAAGGCACTATGAGAAAACCACTGAAGAAAAATACCAGGAGAGTATTGTGGAGTACCATCGACTCATCAGCAAGTGGCGTGATAAACTGTTGTTGGATACCAACGAATTTCTCTTACTTCGCAATAGTGATCCTGTGGTAAATAAATAATTAATTACGGTACTATTTTTTAATATAATCAATAAAACAGATAGCTCAATAAATAAGAGTCAGGATTCGAGGTATCTTGAGTCGACAGGCTTTAATCAGGCATAAAGGACAGGAACAGGACAGCCTGTACGGGGATAGAATGAAGGCAACTGCCGGGGGCAGGATCTGGGAATAAGGACAACTTTTAACATGGGTACGCAATATATATATCAAAACAATTGCATTACATTCAATACAGTAGGCGTAGCAGTAGGCGTGACTCGTAGCAGTCGCGAAAGATAAGGGCAAAATGATGTAACAAGAAGGCGTGTACAGGGCGTATACATAGACATGTGATGTAAACGTAACAGAATATGTCATAAACGGGGCGGAAACATGGAGGGGGCTACCTGAGCAGCTGGGACCTCTAACCTAGTGGTGCGCGCAAACGGGCAATGACGTGTTACCAGGGAGAACTGGGGGCTATGACTTCTGCGCTAGAAGAGGAGACTAAAGTCTGGAGTGTCAGAGCGACATGTACCCAAGACATATCTAGTATCTGGTGTTTAGAGTACATGTTGATAGAATCCAAAAGTTATCAGGGCAAAGGCTAATAGACATTAAGACTGGTGCATGCATAATTCTACGTGTATTGCGTGTGCGAGGAATATTCTATGAATATTAATACAGTATTTCTCTTACATGGAGACATAAAGGCTAGACCATGACGGAAACTATTGATGCGATGCAGTAGCTTAGGAATGCAGAGAAGGAGGGCTGGACTGATAACTAGAAACATAACATACTCTTGGCAGACTGGGAGGCAGAGCCAGGCCGGGCCGGGCACTGCGAGGCAGGAAGTAAGTGATGGGTCAGGGATGCAGGTGGGGGCTGTATCGCTCCTCGGAGAGGGTTCAGGAGACAGGAGCTGAATCTGAGTCCGGGCCCTTTTGAGGCCTAGAAACGGGGACAATTCAATGAATTAACGTGCACATTGTAAAATGTGGCAACGTAGGTTTACATAGGCCTAATATTCGTTGCTTTCACGAGGACTGGAAACTGGCATACTGGAGATGGACACAACTGTAATTGCGTCTTTAATCGATCAGAGGGGAATACATGCATATCGATCATGCACATATAACATAGGATGGGGAACACGTAGGCACATACAACATGGCAAAATTTACTTTTCCACATTCCCTCCTTGTGCCCTACGTTTCCATCAGGAAACATCAATATTCATGATACCATCTATCATTTCATATAGCATCATTTGCTCGTCTCGAATTGTCTTGGAACGGGATTTAGGACTAGGTATACAAGAGGTTGCACACATGCCGCAAATCGCAGGGCCACATTGTATACAGAGGCAGCAACTGAATATGATCATTACTGCAATACCTAGGAATGACAATACTTTCCATCCCCAGGCAGATATAATACTCCAGAGCCAACCGGACCATGTCCAGGTGCCTGGATTCTGGTGTAACTGATGGGCAATTTTATGAAGTCTGGTTATAGCTGAATAAACAGACGGCGCGTTATTAGGAATGAAAATGCAGCAACTAGATCCGATGATTCTACATGCTCCTCCTCTATCGGCCAGTATGACGTCAAGAACGAGACGATTTTGGAGCACGACAAATCTCATAGCAGATTGCTCTTCGGTTAAGTTACCTAGAGCAGAAGTAGTCTCATTCACTACTGCTTCAAGGGTTCTGGTTAACCTACGTATTAACTTACTATTCTGGATAGGTCCTATAAAGAAAAAGAAACCTTTATTGAAGTCTTGATACTGTTCTAGAGTAGTTTCAGTTTGATCGACAATTGGGGACTCGATCTCCCTTTTATGTCTGACGTGTACTAGATGTGTGTTTCTGTGATAATCAGATGGGGCTAGAAAAACTGGTGGCAGTAGGAAGGCAATGTAACATGTTCCATCCCAATCGAGGGGCAGACGAACATATGCGGTCTGACCACAAACAAAATAAGAATGACGTGAGGCTTTGAAAATAGATTTCCCACTGTCACTATACTCGACAGTAGTAGTACAATCACTATGTCCTACTTGTGCGGAACCATTCTTTCTGACACATAATTCGCCTTTGACTGGTAGTACTGAAATAGCAGGCAAATCTGGAGTAGTATCGGACTGGACATTCAGGACCATGAAATTCGAGGAATAATTACCTAAATCATATACTTCATTTTCTAGATCTAACCCTGTTCTATGGGAAAGACCCTGCTTGTCTGGAAAACATGTTCTATTCAGAAGGGACATATCATTAGAGGATGACGTTAACGTGGACCATGCTCCACACGAACCATTATGTGAAAATGGATAAGGAAAGAGTGGCAGAACTCCCTTCGGTGTCTGGAAAGGGGGGAGTCGACCACACACCCAACAATTAGTGGCATTGCTGGTCTGGTGTGAATAGTGCAACATTCGGATGAATGTATTATTTCGCATAGCAAGACGATAGGATAGCTCGTGAGGAGGCAGATCACTAAATGTGTGCTCTACTGTAGCATTAGAAAACATATGTACATGTGAAATTGGAAAACATATATGTAAAGCATAACTTGTGCAGGTAACCATTAGACTCAAAAATAATAAGAAACTTAGAATAATAATACATCTTTTAGAGTTTTGACTAACTCTCTCACTGTGGGGGTCTATCTCATACATGTCAGGAACCTGTCTAACCGTTTCACCCGAGAGGGACTTAGAAAATTAAACTGGCTGACTTATTTTACTAGACCGAAGCTTCTCTTTATACTCCTGTTGCGGAGTTTTCTCTAACAGGGGAACTTTGAGTTCAGAGTCTGTTTTTAGGCAGTCTTTAGGAATAAGGCAGTCCTTAGCAAAAGTCTTTTCTCGTAATCCATGGAATTTCTTTATATGGCTCAGGTGGACCCATCCCTTCCTGCCTTCAATTTTTACGGCGGTCCTTGTTGTGAGTAATACGAGGCGGGGCTCCTTCCAGCGGGGCTCCAGCGGACTTGAACGATCAAAATTCCGGACCAACACCAGGTCGCCTGGAATGACTTCATGCGGTTTCACCTCGGTGTTGTCTGGAAATGCGGCGGCAACCTGTGAACGACAAGAGTGTAGGGCAGACATCAAGGAAGCTAGGTAATCTGTCAGCATATTACTGGAAACATCTGTAATACTGCGGGGTCTAGGTGTACCCCACATGTTTGGGGGGCGGCCGAATACGACCTCATACGGGGACAGACCTGATCTGGAATGTGCAACCATCCTCATATAAAACAAAGCAACTGGCAGGGCAACTAGCCAGTCTACACCTTTTTCTCTACATACTTTTGCAATGCGGATTTTCAAAGTCTGATTATGTCTCTCTACGAGACCGGCTGCTTCAGGATGGCGCACACAATGGAACTTCCACCGGTACCCTAACAGAAGGGAAACATGTTTCATAAGCTCAGATGAGAATGGCTGGCCGTTATCTGAATACACGACCCTAGGGAGTCCATAGCGGGGAAAGAACTCACGAACCAACTGCCTGGCAGTGGTCGCGGCTGTGTAATCTGGGACTGGATATGCTTCTGTCCACCTGGACAAAGCGCATACAACTACGAGGACATACTTGAAACCTCAACATCGCTCCATCTGAATATAATCCATCTGGAGGACTTCAAAAGGGTGGTCAGGAGGTTGGAATCCACCTTGTTCCACCGGGACACTTTTACCTGGATTGAACTGACAACATATCATACAGGTACGGACTTTCTGCTTGGCTGCAGCTCGTAAGTGCTTGTTGAACCAAAGGTTCTGTATACTGTCTAACATAGCTTTTTCTCCTAGATGTGCTGGACTATGTGCGGTATTGATAATGACTTGAACCATAGAGTCGGGGAGAAACCATGTGGCTTTTCCCTTCGTCAACCATCCTTGATCTGTCTGGACCCCTCCTTGTTCGGACCATTTCTTGATTTCTTCGGGAGTAGCGTGTAACTGTATGTCTATGACATCTTGTGTAGGGTCCTTGACTGTCATACAAGTAGTCGGATCTGGAGTGAGTGTCTGTGTCATGTTAACTGGAATGTCGGGGGTCTGAGCTGTAAGCTTGGCTGTTCGGTCTGCTAGATCGTTACCTTGGGAAATGATGTCAGTAACTTTCGTATGTGCTTTGCACTTCATGATAGCGATAGCTGTCGGTAAATGTATTGCATCTAACAGAGCTTGAATGAGGAGACCATGCTGAATCTTGGTTCCATGGGAAGTCATGAAACCTCTCTCCTGCCAGAGCACTCCAAAGTCGTGTACGACTCCGAACGCGTAACGTGAATCTGTATATATGTTTACTTTCAGGTTCTTGGCACGTATGCAGGCTTGGGTCAGAGCAACTAGCTCTGCTGCTTGAGCAGACAGGGTGTCAATACGGTGTGTTTCTATAACTTCAGTTTCAGTAGTCACTGCATACGCGGCTACTAGTTCTCCTGTACTTGTTCTCATACATGAACCATCCACATAAAGTGTCAGGTCGGGATTAGGTAATGCAATGTCTGTCAGGTCTTGTCTTGGCTTTGTCATAGTGTTAACAACTTCCACACAGTCATGTGTGGCAGGATTTGAAGTAACTGACGGTAACAGTGTAGCAGGATTTAAAATGTTGCAGCGTCTGATTTCTATGTGTGGCTGGAACAGTGTCAGTTCATAACCTGTTAAACGTGCGTTTGTCAAGTGCTGAGTCTGTGTTCGGTTTAGAAGAACTTCCACGGAGTGTGGAACTTGTACTGTCAGGGAGTGTCCTAACACTATGGAATCACTTTGTCTGATAGCTAGAGCTGTGGCTGCAACTGACTTGAGGCACGCAGGCAAAGCCTGGGCTACTGGATCTAATGTGCTCGAAAAATAAGCACAGGGCTTGTACTGTCCTGCTTGATCTTGTGTGAGAACAGATAATGCAGTACCATCACGTTCTGTGACAAAAAGTGTAAAAGGCTTACTGTAGTTCGGTGTTGCTAGAACTGGTGCTTGGCATAAGGCTTTCTTTAATTCATTAAAAACAAGTGTATGTTCCTGGGTCCAAGGGAGGACAGTCGATACGGCTGCCTCCTGTGTCGTTAACTGTATCAGTGGCTTGGCTAGATATGCATACTGAGGAATCCATTGTCTGCAATAAGAAGTGAGGCCAATAAAAGCTCGTACCTCCTTCTGTGTCTTGGGCTGTGGAAGATGTGCTATTAACTGGATACGGTCTGGTGTCAACTGCCTACCCCACTTGGACAGTAAGTGTCCTAAGTATACCACTTGCTGGACACAGAATTGTAATTTGGAAGGGGACACCTTGTGCCCCTGCTCGGCCAGAAAATACAGAACCGTGAGTGACGCACGTTCGCAGTCACGTTCAGAACGGGCTGTGATCAGTAGATCATCGACATACTGGAGCAGGGCAGTGTCAGTTGGCATGTGAATATTGTCTAGTTGTCTCTTAAGTGCTTGACTGTAAATACTAGGACTTTCTGTGAAACCTTGAGGAGCTCGTGTGAATTTATAGCTTCTTCCATTTAAACAAAAACCGAAAAGGTACTGGCTGTCTGGATGAATAGGGACACTGAAAAATGCGTTCTTGAGATCGATAACTGTAAAGAATGTGGCTTCAGAATCAATGGCTGTCAATAGTGACGAAATATCTGGGACTACTGGATACTGAGGTATGATACATTTATTAAGCTCTCGAAGGTCAATCACTAATCGATATACTGGAGGTGCATTTGGATCAGTACGTTTCAGGACTGGAATGATAGGAGAATTACATACATTGGAGTCAGTTTCTACAACCACTCCTTGAGCAATAAGTTCGTCAACAATTTTGGATAAGGCTGCTACAGCCTCAGGTGGCAATCTGTACTTTCTGATTCGTGGCTTGAGAGTCACACGATGGGGTGTGATATGCATACAACCTACATCAGTTGGACCTTGCGCCCATAAATGCTGTGGTACATTCAATAATCTTGGATCAAAATCACGTAATACATAATGACCCTTAAAGTCACGTAAAAACAATCGGACCCCTTCTGGGAGCAGCAAATTACTGCACCTAATTCTTTTAGTGTTTTAATGCCTAACAAATTTTCTGGACATGATTTCGTGAGTAACAAATCAGTAGTTCGGGACAATGGACCAACTTCTAGAGTAATTGGTTTCGAAATTTCATTAACAATAGGCTTTCCTGAAAATCCAAGGGAAACATTTTTAGAGCCTGAGAGCGGAGCCCCTGGAACCTCGTCATGACTGATAGTAGTCCTACTTGCCCCTGTATCAATCAAAAACTTTCTGTCTTTCCCTAATACTTGACTGTGTACATAGGGACCCTCTTGATCTACAGGTATCTCGATGAGAGGCAAGCCTTCCTCCCTCTCTAGGCTGTTTCATGAATACTGTTGATATTCTGGATACTCTGACTGGGCATACTGGTACATCTGCTGTGTAACATGCTGTGTTGCAGCGATAGGCTGCGGTGCTGAAACGGTCTGTTGTGCATTCTGTGGTGGCTGAGAAGTCTGTGAAACTTGTTCTTGTCTAGGCGGACGTGGTCTATCTTTAGTTTTGAATTTGGGATAGGGCGTAGGCACTCCTTTGATTCAAATTTGATTCAACCTTCTCTGTATAGTCTTTATAGTTTGTGAGTCCTTCTTTAGCGTGCTGCTCGGTAATTAAGGGCTGCCTTTCCCTTAGTTGAACAATTATTTCTGAAGTGGTACGTGATAACACAATCACGACCCTACCTGGCGCACAGCTTTGGTTTGGTAGTATTTCCTCCTTTTCTATAGCTATCCAATTTTTCCAATTATTCCAACATTTCACAGTTTGTTTTCAATTGTTGAATTTATTTTCAAAAAAGCCAACTTTCAAGAAAAACGATCTTGTGCATTCAGATTCATTTCATTTTACTTTATAGCTTTTATGGTTCATATTTTGTATTCAACTTCATACAAGTATATATCTGTAAGGATGATCGTTATGTCCTTCAAATACATCCTTTACTTAATTCATTGGCCCGATGCATTTCGGGACCCTCGTCCCTTCCTCAGGGGCCTCTGTAAACAAATTATTACCAAACATTAATGCTTTCTCACAGTATTTTAGCTATTAAGTTTTTAACCTCTAAACATCAGCCACTTTTACTTGAGCTCACCTGGCTCATACGTGTACATTCTGTTACTAAATCATGGTGTTTCCAGTTCATATTTCCAAATAAACAGCAGTGTCAATATGCTATTAATGACATTCTCAATGGTCTATACAAATCCAATCATTCATATCTAGGTGTTTGGTAGCGTCATTGAATAATCACCAATACTGTAACATTCTCATCCTGCTAATATTGACATTTTCAATAGTCTATCCACATCCAATCATCAATATCTGGATATAAGTAGCGTCATCAAATAATCACCAATTCTGTAACATTCTCTTCCTGCTGTAAGTATTTAAATCTGCATGGTGCCTGTGGAACATTTTGGCTAGACATAGAGAGTAGTAGTGTATTTTAAATGACTCACCGATTTGGTGAAACTTGGGCATGTGGGGAATCTATTTTATGCCTTTAACAAACTTCATGTGAATTAAAAACCTGCGTGAAACATGAAAGGGGTTTGTATCAGTAGTCTGTGACAATAATCAAATTTGTGTAAAAAATTGGCGCAGCTTCGCCATGAGGTTACCTGCTCTTCGTGAGTGGAGCTTCACCGTTTCTGCAAAGAAACGTGATATTCATATAAATATGCGAAAAAGCGGGCGAGTGATAGAGTAAACTCTGACTTTAATCTATAGGAGCGTATAGTTCGAAGTAAGCTTACCGTGGACAATTCTTTAGCTTTCTTGTATCTTCCAGCGCAGTCTATTGATCTGTGCTCACTGCCGGCGATCGAGTGGTTGTACCGGGTTCACGCTAATATTAGCCTCAGCTGTGTTCTTACTGAAGCTGAAAGACGGACTGGAGACTCTAAGTGTCCGCCATCTTGTAGTGTCGAAATTCGAATCTAGATACACTAGGTGTTGCCTTTACGAGTAGAGTTACACCGTTTCAGAAAGGAAACGTGATATTCATACAAATATCGGAGAACGGGCGAGTGATAGAGTTCACTCGAAATTTAAACTGTCAGAGCGTGTAATTCGAACTAAGCTTACCGGGAACGATGCTTAAGCTTTCTTGTGACTTCCGACGAAGTCTGTTAATCTATGCTAAATACCGGCGATCAAGTGATTGTACTGGATTCGCGCTGATGTTTACCTCAGCTATATTGTTACAAAAACTAGAAGACGGACTGGAGACTCTAAGTGAGAGTGTCCGCCATCTTGTAGTGTCGGAATTAGATTCTGAATACACGAGGTGTTGCCTTATATGTAGAAACTGGCATATAAGCTAAAGCTAAATTGCTGAACATGTGACCTACATTTGGAAATGAAAACGGGGCTCAGAAAAAATATATGTATTATGTAGAAAATTTTACCTGATTATGTGGTGTATTGGTATTAATGTTTAGAGTGCATTACCACCTGTCATCACGCTACAGAACACACAATGTATCGCAAAAAATTTTCTCATTGAATTATTCACAAAAAGCATGCAAGGTCTAATTTGTCATTTAGCCCTAACGGTTCCATCGTTTGGAATTTCTTAATTAACATTACTTCTCTTTGAGATAACAATTTCCTGCTGTCCATTCCTTCTCGTGTTTCAATTTTTTCCACAGCCATGAATCGTACTTGAGATATATTATGATTATGGCTTATCCAATGAGCTGCCAAGTTCGATTTGGTGTTCTTATTTCGAATCATACTCTTATGCTCGCCAATTCTAATTTTCAGTTTTCTTTCGGTTTTCCCAATGTACATGAGTCCACATGGACATTTAATGCAGTACAGTACAAAACTAGAGTTACAGTCCGCTGTGAATTTTAGACTTATTTTCTCCCCTGTTCTTGGATGGGTCACAAAGTTTTGTTGTATCACGTTGTTGCAATGTACACAATTATTGCATTTGCGCATTCCTTTGTAGTTCGTATCACATAGTTTCGTCGTTGCTTTCAGGAATTCTTGCAAATTACGACTTCTTGTATATGCAAAGATTGGTTTAGATTGAAATAAATTTTTGAGATCCTCATCATTTTGTAGTAGTTCCCACCTTTTTATGATTATCTTTCTGATGTTAATCGCTCGGGTGGAGAATTTAGACACAAATACATTGCGATTAGTGCTGTTTATTTTGCTTTTTCCGATCAGTAGACTTTCTCGCTTTATTGAATTTATTCGAGTTGCAGCCTGTTCTATACAGGAGTTTGGATAACCCCGTTCCTTGAATTTTTTCCTCAGTCTTTGTAGGTCCTCTTCATGGGCCGTTGGAGTAGAACAGATTCTTTTGCTTCTCAGCATTTGTGAAAAAGGAAGGTTGTCAATTAATCTGGGAGAATGAAAACTTTGGTACAGTAAAGTATTATTTCTGTCTGTCGGTTTTATGTACGTTTGGGTTGCTAGTTCCATGCTTTTTTTGGTTATTTTGACGTCCAGGAATGTAATTTCTGTGGAACTGATGGAGTGTGTAAATTTGATCCTTGGGTTTCTTTCGTTAAGTGCTGCTATGTTTTGTTCTAAGGCTGTTTGAGAATTATTCCAAATCAAAAATATATCGTCAATGAATCTCTTGTAAAGAATGAGATGTTTTGACCATTGAACTTGAGATAAAATGTATGATTCCTCAAACTGTGCCATGAAGATGTTAGCAAACGTTGGTGCTCCCCCAAATCCCATACTTGTTCCGCTTATTTGTAGGAAGAAGTCATCCTGAAATCGAAAGTAACTATGTTGCAGGCAAAAGGTTAAAAGTTCTAATATGAAAACCTTATTAGCTCCCAAATCATCCATTTGTAACAATGCCCATTCGGTGGCTTCAATTCCTTCTTTCAGGGGGATTGACGTGTACAAGGCGGTCACATCAATTGTACACATTAACCATTGTTGGCTATCTGTTAGATCCAGTTGATTTAATTGGTTCAGAAAGTCAGTGGTGTCTTTGACATTCGTTTGCCAGTTTAAAACAAATTTTTGAAGAAAGAAATCTATGTAAGTTCCAAGTGGTTCAAAAAGAGACTCTATTCCTGACACGATTGGTCTGAAGGGGGGATTATACAAATTCTTGTGCACTTTTGGGAGCATGTACATATGGGGTCTTTTTGGGTTTTGCTTGGTTAGGAAATGTGCTGTTTTCCCCGATATCCAATCCATCTCTTTAGCATGTTCCAAATTTTTTTCTAAAGTTGCACTGACTTCTATGGTTGGGTCTTTATCCAAAAGCAAATATGTGGTTTCATCGGTTAGATGTTCTTTGACCTTTTTATTGTAGTATTCAGTATCCATTACTCACTATCGGTGAGTCATTTAAAATACACTACTACTCTCTATGTCTAGCCAAAATGTTCCACAGGCACCATGCAGATTTAAATACTTACAGCAGGAAGAGAATGTTACAGAATTGGTGATTATTTGATGACGCTATTTATATCCAGATATTGATGATTGGATGTGGATAGACTATTGAAAATGTCAATATTAGCAGGATGAGAATGTTACAGTATTGGTGATTATTCAATGACGCTACCAAACACCTAGATATGAATGATTGGATTTGTATAGACCATTGAGAATGTCATTAATAGCATATTGACACTGCTGTTTATTTGGAAATATGAACTGGAAACACCATGATTTAGTAACAGAATGTACACGTATGAGCCAGGTGAGCTCAAGTAAAAGTGGCTGATGTTTAGAGGTTAAAAACTTAATAGCTAAAATACTGTGAGAAAGCATTAATGTTTATGTAATAATTTGTTTACAGAGGCCCCTGAGGAAGGGACGAGGGTCCCGAAATGCATCGGGCCAATGAATTAAGTAAAGGATGTATTTGAAGGACATAACGATCATCCTTACAGATATATACTTGTATGAAGTTGAATACAAAATATGAACCATAAAAGCTATAAAGTAAAATGAAATGAATCTGAATGCACAAGATCGTTTTTCTTGAAAGTTGGCTTTTTTGAAAATAAATTCAACAATTGAAAACAAACTGTGAAATGTTGGAATAATTGGAAAAATTGGATAACTATAGAAAAGGAGGAAATACTACCAAACCAAAGCTGTGCGCCAGGTAGGGTCGTGATTGTGTTATCACGTACCACTTCAGAAATAATTGTTCAACTAAGGGAAAGGCAGCCCTTAATTACCGAGCAGCACGCTAAAGAAGGACTCACAAACTATAAAGACTATACAGAGAAGGTTGAATCAAATTTGAATCAAAGGAGTGCCTACGCCCTATCCCAAATTCAATATTCATTAAAGTCACTGCCAACTTGGGCCAGAGCACCCACCAGATTTAACAGGATGACATCCTTTGACAGCATAGCAGGTACTACAGAAAATCGAGCACACACGATAACATATACATCAGAACAAGCTACAGAGATTTATGCTTTAATAAAAGCCACAAAAACCTTTGAGTCTCACCAAGGCTCCACCATCCAACAATTAAAACACCTTGAATTCACTATGCGCCGTGAACTAAATCAGAGGCTACATGCGACCACGCTCATTCAATACCATAAACATCAACGGATCCCCAGAGGCCTCAGACTTGCCATTAAACCACTATTATTTCGATTACAACACAACAAAAATTTCATGGAGAGATGGTATGCGGTCCTCAATAAATGCTCCCTAGACCTTATCTTACTTATTGTCGAAGAATTATCAAAAACAATAAAAGACCTAGAGGAAGAAATTTTTAATCTCCAAAGAGACCTATCTAAACGAATGGAAACAACTGAATGGACAAATGAGCTCGAAATAATCAACAAAAAATTGGAAAGCTATGAAAAAGATTTGCAGGAAAGAAAACTGAGAAAATTTAAACGGGACACGATCGATTATCGTCTAAACGAGGTGTACACATGGGCAGAAATGTATGCTCAACGTCGTCCAACATTCAAAAAACAGTTTACCTCCTCAGACGAAAGCGTAGTTTCAGATGGCGATATCGCAACTTCAAGACTACCAATCCAAAGAAAAGTAACAGAAGGCACATCCAGTGATGCGACCACCACAGCAACTACATCCCAGACATCTATTCCTGAAACTTTTTTAGAACAAGGCCAACAACCAGCGAAACCACCCGATCCCATAGTCAAACTAAGTGGAAACCAACCAAAACCAGGAGAAGCCAAAACAAAAGAAATCACCAAACCAAATCTCCGGAGCGGGAAAACATAGTCATTAACATCTCATCGACTCAATTGACAAAAGAACAGATGCAAGTTCTAAATAAAGGAACATCATTCGTCCCTACATACCATACTAATCTAGCGGAAACAGAAATCTCACTATACAAATTCATGAGAAACATTCGACTAAGGCACTTTTTCACCAATGTCATCACAGAGAAAGAACAACCAGAAGTCAAAGAATATGTGGAATTCAAATCTAAAAGCACATATGTAGCACCGGTATCTCACAAAACCATAGATCTGTTTGAAAAACTGGTCCTTTTAGATATCCATAAACTCAATTTTCATCCTACCAAAGGCTCTAACTTCTCTAAAAAAGAAAAAAGCATACTACAAAATTTGTCAAAAATGGGAGAGCTTACATTCCAAAGAGCTGATAAAGGTGGAGCACTTATAGTAATGGATACTGAATACTACAATAAAAAGGTCAAAGAACATCTAACCGATGAAACCACATATTTGCTTTTGGATAAAGACCCAACCATAGAAGTCAGTGCAACTTTAGAAAACATTTTGGAACATGCTAAAGAGATGGATTGGATATCGGGGAAAACAGCACATTTCCTAACCAAGCAAAACCCAAAAAGACCCCATATGTACATGCTCCCAAAAGTGCACAAGAATTTGTATAATCCCCCCTTCAGACCAATCGTGTCAGGAATAGAGTCTCTTTTTGAACCACTTGGAACTTACATAGATTTCTTTCTTCAAAAATTTGTTTTAAACTGGCAAACGAATGTCAAAGACACCACTGACTTTCTGAACCAATTAAATCAACTGGATCTAACAGATAGCCAACAATGGTTAATGTGTACAATTGATGTGACCGCCTTGTACACGTCAATCCCCCTGAAAGAAGGAATTGAAGCCACCGAATGGGCATTGTTACAAATGGATGATTTGGGAGCTAATAAGGTTTTCATATTAGAACTTTTAACCTTTTGCCTGCAACATAGTTACTTTCGATTTCAGGATGACTTCTTCCTACAAATAAGCGGAACAAGTATGGGATTTGGGGGAGCACCAACGTTTGCTAACATCTTCATGGCACAGTTTGAGGAATCATACATTTTATCTCAAGTTCAATGGTCAAAACATCTCATTCTTTACAAGAGATTCATTGACGATATATTTTTGATTTGGAATAATTCTCAAACAGCCTTAGAACAAAACATAGCAGCACTTAACGAAAGAAACCCAAGGATCAAATTTACACACTCCATCAGTTCCACAGAAATTACATTCCTGGACGTCAAAATAACCAAAAAAAGCATGGAACTAGCAACCCAAACGTACATAAAACCGACAGACAGAAATAATACTTTACTGTACCAAAGTTTTCATTCTCCCAGATTAATTGACAACCTTCCTTTTTCACAAATGCTGAGAAGCAAAAGAATCTGTTCTACTCCAACGGCCCATGAAGAGGACCTACAAAGACTGAGGAAAAAATTCAAGGAACGGGGTTATCCAAACTCCTGTATAGAACAGGCTGCAACTCGAATAAATTCAATAAAGCGAGAAAGTCTACTGATCGGAAAAAGCAAAATAAACAGCACTAATCGCAATGTATTTGTGTCTAAATTCTCCACCCGAGCGATTAACATCAGAAAGATAATCATAAAAAGGTGGGAACTACTACAAAATGATGAGGATCTCAAAAATTTATTTCAATCTAAACCAATCTTTGCATATACAAGAAGTCGTAATTTGCAAGAATTCCTGAAAGCAACGACGAAACTATGTGATACGAACTACAAAGGAATGCGCAAATGCAATAATTGTGTACATTGCAACAACGTGATACAACAAAACTTTGTGACCCATCCAAGAACA
This sequence comes from Lissotriton helveticus, assembly GCF_964261635.1. Lineage (NCBI taxonomy): Eukaryota > Metazoa > Chordata > Amphibia > Caudata > Salamandridae > Lissotriton > Lissotriton helveticus. The sequence continues at coordinate 1,740,929,429 of NC_136065.1, forward strand.
GGGGAGAAAATAAGTCTAAAATTCACAGCGGACTGTAACTCTAGTTTTGTACTGTACTGCATTAAATGTCCATGTGGACTCATGTACATTGGGAAAACCGAAAGAAAACTGAAAATTAGAATTGGCGAGCATAAGAGTATGATTCGAAATAAGAACACCAAATCGAACTTGGCAGCTCATTGGATAAGCCATAATCATAATATATCTCAAGTACGATTCATGGCTGTGGAAAAAATTGAAACACGAGAAGGAATGGACAGCAGGAAATTGTTATCTCAAAGAGAAGTAATGTTAATTAAGAAATTCCAAACGATGGAACCGTTAGGGCTAAATGACAAATTAGACCTTGCATGCTTTTTGTGAATAATTCAATGAGAACATTTTTTGCGATACATTGTGTGTTCTGTAGCGTGATGACAGGTGGTAATGCACTCTAAACATTAATACCAATACACCACATAATCAGGTAAAATTTTCTACATAATACATATATTTTTTCTGAGCCCCGTTTTCATTTCCAAATGTAGGTCACATGTTCAGCAATTTAGCTTTAGCTTATATGCCAGTTTCTACATATAAGGCAACACCTCGTGTATTCAGAATCTAATTCCGACACTACAAGATGGCGGACACTCTCACTTAGAGTCTCCAGTCCGTCTTCTAGTTTTTGTAACAATATAGCTGAGGTAAACATCAGCGCGAATCCAGTACAATCACTTGATCGCCGGTATTTAGCATAGATTAACAGACTTCGTCGGAAGTCACAAGAAAGCTTAAGCATCGTTCCCGGTAAGCTTAGTTCGAATTACACGCTCTGACAGTTTAAATTTCGAGTGAACTCTATCACTCGCCCGTTCTCCGATATTTGTATGAATATCACGTTTCCTTTCTGAAACGGTGTAACTCTACTCGTAAAGGCAACACCTAGTGTATCTAGATTCGAATTTCGACACTACAAGATGGCGGACACTTAGAGTCTCCAGTCCGTCTTTCAGCTTCAGTAAGAACACAGCTGAGGCTAATATTAGCGTGAACCCGGTACAACCACTCGATCGCCGGCAGTGAGCACAGATCAATAGACTGCGCTGGAAGATACAAGAAAGCTAAAGAATTGTCCACGGTAAGCTTACTTCGAACTATACGCTCCTATAGATTAAAGTCAGAGTTTACTCTATCACTCGCCCGCTTTTTCGCATATTTATATGAATATCACGTTTCTTTGCAGAAACGGTGAAGCTCCACTCACGAAGAGCAGGTAACCTCATGGCGAAGCTGCGCCAATTTTTTACACAAATTTGATTATTGTCACAGACTACTGATACAAAGCCCTTTCATGTTTCACGCAGGTTTTTAATTCACATGAAGTTTGTTAAAGGCATAAAATAGATTCCCCACATGCCCAAGTTTCACCAAATCGGTGAGTCATTTAAAATACACTACTACTCTCTATGTCTAGCCAAAATGTTCCACAGGCACCATGCAGATTTAAATACTTACAGCAGGAAGAGAATGTTACAGAATTGGTGATTATTTGATGACGCTACTTATATCCAGATATTGATGATTGGATGTGGATAGACTATTGAAAATGTCAATATTAGCAGGATGAGAATGTTACAGTATTGGTGATTATTCAATGACGCTACCAAACACCTAGATATGAATGATTGGATTTGTATAGACCATTGAGAATGTCATTAATAGCATATTGACACTGCTGTTTATTTGGAAATATGAACTGGAAAAACCATGATTTAGTAACAGAATGTACACGTATGAGCCAGGTGAGCTCAAGTAAAAGTGGCTGATGTTTAGAGGTTAAAAACTTAATAGCTAAAATACTGTGAGAAAGCATTAATGTTTATGTAATAATTTGTTTACAGAGGCCCCTGAGGAAGGGACGAGGGTCCCGAAATGCATCGGGCCAATGAATTAAGTAAAGGATGTATTTGAAGGACATAACGATCATCCTTACAGATATATACTTGTATGAAGTTGAATACAAAATATGAACCATAAAAGCTATAAAGTAAAATGAAATGAATCTGAATGCACAAGATCGTTTTTCTTGAAAGTTGGCTTTTTTGAAAATAAATTCAACAATTGAAAACAAACTGTGAAATGTTGGAATAATTGGAAAAATTGGATAACTATAGAAAAGGAGGAAATACTACCAAACCAAAGCTATCTTTAGTTTTACCAGTAGCTATGTTGTGTTTCAGAACTGCACACTCGTTTATGAAATGACCTGGCTGTTTACAGTAATTGCAAGTCCCTTTAACGGGAGCTGCAGGATGACTGGCTTGATTCGGACCCCTCTTCTGACTGTCTTGTGGAACAGATTGTGCAACTAATACTTTCATTTTCGTGTCTTTCATACGTCTCCTTTCGTGTTCTTGCTCTTCCCTGATTCTGTTCTGGTGATACTGGAGCATTTGTAACATCTGTGACGGAGTATTAGCTTGCCAACTACTTTCGACTTTCAAAACTCGATTTTTAACTTGTGGACTTGAATTCTCGACTAATTTGGTAACAAAAAGATGAGGGTACGATTCACTACTCGTTTTCAGACCACTGTTAATAATAAAACATTTTTCAAATCTAGAATAAAAATCACTAGTGTCTTCATCCTGTTTCTGTTTACAAGCTGAGATTGCATCCCAATCTTCCTTTTTCGTGGCTAGTAATCTTGGCAAAACCTGTATCAATAACTCGGGCAACTCTTTAACTTTACCCCCAAGACCGGTACCTGGTACTCGTGAATTATCCTCAGCTTCTAGAGCTGTCCAATCTATCTTTTTCTCTCCCACCTCCCATTCTTTTTCCTTGAGTTTTTCATATACCCCTGCGGGCAACAGGACTTTTAACATTTTAATGATATCAGGATACGTGTATTCTCCCATACGGAGCATGTCTTTTAATTCTCGATGGAACCCTGCTGGATCTTTGTCATGACAGGGAATTAACTTTTTCATCTCTAAGAGTTCCATCTTTGTGATAGGGGTGTAAACAAATACTTGTTCTAGATCACCACCCGCTGTCCTAACTGGGTGTACTTCTCGTAACGGATGCTGTCTATCTATGTAAAATGGTTTACTTTCTGGAGGTGGGACACGAACAAAATGCGGATTCAGAAACGTTCGATATTTGTGGCGCTGTTCTAGAATGATACTAATTAAATCAGTACCTATACCTCTCCATCTATACTGGAGTAACTCGTTCAGAACATCATGTAACGGACCTGGATCAGAATGCTGTCCCTCATACAGTGTAATGAGGTGCTGGATCATATACATACCCACCAGTCGCTGCTCGGCTGGGGGCAGTTTCAGAAACATTTGTGCCACTATTTCGTCTGGAAAAGTGGTAGAATCAGTAGTCCATCGGACCGCTGATCTGGCTAGTTCTTGTTCATGCATGGTACTAAGTTCACTATAACCGATTCGTGATTTCAGAATGTGATCGGTAACTTGAAATACTTGCTCAAGAGAACCTTGTTCTAGTGCTGGAGGAGGGAAAACTTTCTTGTGTTCTAGGCGTGAATGTCGGTCGGGAAGTCTAGTTCTACCTACATACGCTATTCTGGAGGGATTCTCGTCGTCTACCTCTTCATTATCAGAGTTGTCTTCTTTCTCGGTTACTTGTGCTGCTTCTCGTTTCTCGTGTAACTTTATTATTTCCCTACGGATTTTCTTGTACATACTCTCTATACAGTTCTGTGTCTTGTGTCTTCCCTCGGCTATATGGTCACTCCACCTGGTCAGGACTTTCATTTCTTCCGGATCTTTATCCGGATAATCTTGTTCCCTTATTAAACAATTAATTAAAAACTTTAGAAGCATGAGCTGGGTCTCGACTTTTCTTTGGACCATGGCGTCGCCAATACTTTCTGGATCTACTCCTGTACGGATGAAACGATATATTCTGTCTAGATAACCTTTCATATTCGGTAGGGTGTCCAAATATTCGGTCACCCGTCTTACACGCAATGAATACAAGACCATATCATCATCGCCTGGGACTGGGTCATAACGGCATTCGGTAAGAGCTCGCTTGATATCGGCAACTGACTGAAGTTTGGGCGAACGCTGTAACGCTCGTGCATGTAGCTCGAGTAACGTCATACGTCTGTGTTGAGGCGGGGTTCCAGGAGGACTTCCCCCCGTGGCCCCTAGACTAGAATCGTTGACAGGTATTGTACGTGCTGGGAGAGTGACTGATGTAGCGGGTACATGTACTGTAGGCTGGACCGGGGGTACCGTAACAGGTGCTGTAACGGATGCCCCGGTGGCTGGAGGAACAGGAATTACATTATTTACGGGAGCTGGCGGAACAGGATTGGCATATTCTGGGACTGTGTCGTCCAAATAGGACGAGAGAAAAATATCAGCTGCGGTCGGTTTGTGACGTAGCTTAATCGGAACTAATGGCGGCGGAAAATTACATGGTGCTTCCGGGGTTGCTTTCGGCAACCCCTCGGCAAGAAGAGGATACATACCCTTAATAAGGGCATTTCTCTGTCTGTCTGACTGTTCGGCTTTAACTCGTTCACCTACTTCCATTAATTCCCTTTCTTGGGCTTTTTCTGAGGATTCCCTACTTAATTCTGTTTTTCTGATTTCTTTTTCGGTTCTTCTATGAGATTCTTTGCGCCATAACTCGATGGCATCTTTCTGGGACTGTCTGGATTTCTTTTTCCATAATGCTTCTTCTACTCGCATGATGCACTCGGCATCCCACGTACCTGATACGGGCCATCTATATTTCTCTTATAATTCCTTGGTGTAATCCACCCATAAGTCTAGATATAATATGGCACTTAAGCCATGCTTATGATACATAAAATGACCTGGACTGTCCCTAGGCGGGACAGGGACTGCTTCCTCGAGCAACCCTTTTCTGGTTTTTAACTGACGTAACTTCGAGAATAGAGGCATGGTTTAGGCTGGAATCTGGACACAATACAATACACGATAAACACAATAATGACTGGAAAAACAAATCACTCATACCACGACATGGAAAACATATTAAATAACATTTAGAATAACAGTTCGGACAGAAATATTACCTGATATACTGAGAACAGAACACATGAATTTCTCGAGAACGGAACTTACTAGAATTACTAGATGCACTGCTAAAACAGCACGAAAACATACCGGTCTCATAAAGAGACACGTCAGGACCCGCGTCCACCTAGGTGAACACTTTGTGTTGGATCTGCGTACCCAAACCCACGGACCAGAGACAAATTAAATTGACCCTGTCTAGATACTACCCCAGCAACGGTACTCACCGGGCAGCAAGAACGGAAGGCCTCGGACTGGACTGGACTGCTACGACGACGGACTACGAACTTCGGACTTCAGTTACAGGTGGGCCTCCGGATACCTCGGACCTTGGACTCTCGGCTTGGGCTCTGGTCGGGACTCGCCGCGTTCCTCACCGCCTCGTCTGGATGCTGGACCGCAACCTCCGTCTCCTCCGTGGGCCTGAGGGATACTTGAAGCAGAAATATCTGCACGTGCACGGTATGGTTCCGTCACGGCTGCAGAGGATCAGGGGGCCTGCGTGGCTTCTCCGGCGCGTGGGGAAAGGGCAAGTCCCTGTTCGGGCGCCATTATGTGGTAAATAAATAATTAATTACCTGTACTATTTTTTAATATAATCAATAAAACAGATAGCTCAATAAATAAGAGTCAGGATTCGAGGTATCTTGAGTCGACAGGCTTTAATCAGGCATAAAGGACAGGAACAGGACAGCCTGTACGGGGATAGAATGAAGGCAACTGCCGGGGGCAGGATCTGGGAATAAGGACAACTTTTAACATGGGTACGCAATATATATATCAAAACAATTGCATTACATTCAATACAGTAGGCGTAGCAGTAGGCGTGACTCGTAGCAGTCGCGAAAGATAAGGGCAAAATGATGTAACAAGAAGGCGTGTACAGGGCGTATACATAGACATGTGATGTAAACGTAACAGAATATGTCATAAACGGGGCGGAAACATGGAGGGGGCTACCTGAGCAGCTGGGACCTCTAACCTAGTGGTGCGCGCAAACGGGCAATGACGTGTTACCAGGGAGAACTGGGGGCTATGACTTCTGCGCTAGAAGAGGAGACTAAAGTCTGGAGTGTCAGAGCGACATGTACCCAAGACATATCTAGTATCTGGTGTTTAGAGTACATGTTGATAGAATCCAAAAGTTATCAGGGCAAAGGCTAATAGACATTAAGACTGGTGCATGCATAATTCTACGTGTATTGCGTGTGCGAGGAATATTCTATGAATATTAATACAGTATTTCTCTTACATGGAGACATAAAGGCTAGACCATGACGGAAACTATTGATGCGATGCAGTAGCTTAGGAATGCAGAGAAGGAGGGCTGGACTGATAACTAGAAACATAACATACTCTTGGCAGACTGGGAGGCAGAGCCAGGCCGGGCCGGGCACTGCGAGGCAGGAAGTAAGTGAAGGGTCAGGGATGCAGGTGGGGGCTGTATCGCTCCTCGGAGAGGGTTCAGGAGACAGGAGCTGAATCTGAGTCCGGGCCCTTTTGAGGCCTAGAAACGGGGACAATTCAATGAATTAACGTGCACATTGTAAAATGTGGCAACGTAGGTTTACATAGGCCTAATATTCGTTGCTTTCACGAGGACTGGAAACTGGCATACTGGAGATGGACACAACTGTAATTGCGTCTTTAATCGATCAGAGGGGAATACATGCATATCGATCATGCACATATAACATAGGATGGGGAACACGTAGGCACATACAACATGGCAAAATTTACTTTTCCACAATCCGATTGTACCTATCTTTTATCAACTCCCCAAAATACACAAAGACCAAAAGGACCCAACAGGGAGGCCAATTGTCTCCTCCAAAGGAGGACTAACTGAAAATATGTCTATATATAGTGAGTCTTTTCTTTTCCAGATGGTACTGCTCCTACTTGGTCTTAATCAAAAGAGCCTACACCAGTTACAGTGCATACAAAACTCTGCTGCACGACTGGTGCTTGGTCTCCCTAGGAGAGCATCCACTAAAAATGCACTTGCCAAGCTTCACTGGCTACCCATTAAAGAGAGGATCATATTCAAAACTCTCTGCTATGCACATCGCATTGCCCAAAACAAAGGTCCCAGCTATCTGAGAGGCCTTCTTACCATCCATAGGCCGGTCAGAGATCTCAGATCAGCAGGCATGATGCTATTTAAAATCCCTCGCATCACTAAAGCTAAAATGGGAGGAAAATCCTTCCGCTACTTAGCCACCAAGCTTTGGAATGCCTTACCGATACAGCTCCGGATGGAGCCATCGGAAACCAGGTTCAGAGCCAAACTCAAAACGCATCTATTTCCCACAGCTTAGCTCCTCTACCTTTTCTCTGGCCTCTGGATGGGTTGAACTTGCAGTCAGCGCGGGGACACACAGTTTTGTGCAGCCAGGCGCTCAATAAATGATTATTATTATTATTATTATTAGAATCCTATGTCAAAAACACCAACGATTTTATTATCAAAACAGACAATATCCATTTGTATCCTTTATACATCTATTGACCACACACAAGGCATTGAGGTTATGAGATACTTTCTTAAGAGGCCATTGAAGTTTTTTGAACACAACACAATGTTGGTAGAGTTCACTGAATTTTGCCTGTCACATAATATCTTTTTGTTTCATGGAGAGCTATACAGACAAATCTCCGGCACGGCGATGGGCACCTGCTTCGCCCCCAGCTATGCAAACTTGTTCGCTGGCTGGTGGGATTAGCGGGTGGCCCTCGCAGGTGATCAGACAAAATGGGCAAAATATGTTGTTGTCTGGCAGCGATATATTGGCGACCTCTTCCTGGTTTGGAGGGGGTCAATAGATCAGGCCAAGGAGTTCATTCAAGATCTCAATGCGAATAACCTAAATCTTAGATTCACTTATGAGATCAGCACAGAGACAGTGAGCTATTTGTATCTGAGGGTCTACATTAATGAGGGTGTGGTGCAGACACAGCTGTTCAGGAAACCGACTGCTTGCAATTCCATCCTGCATGCCGGCAGCTAGCACCCCCCTCAATTGATTAAGAGTATCCCGCACGGAGAACTTCTCTGTTTAAAACGCAATTGCTCTAACAATGCTGATTTTGAAAATGCTGTCAGCAATTGCTTGACTAGGTTCAGAGCAAGGGGCAATGAACAGAGCCTGTTGGATAACACTCTGAAGAGGGTCCAGAAAATTCCCAGAGCAGAACTTTTGAAGGATAAAAAAAGACAGTTCCACGGGTAAGAACGGTGGCCATGCGAAAGGGCAATTTCGGAATATAACTACCTATTCCGAAGATGCTAATAATTTTAGGGGTATGTTGAAGAAGCACTGGCATATACTCCAAACAGATTCAGTGATAGGAAAAGATATTCCTGTAGCACCTCTAATTACCTTTCGTAAGTCGAGGCCATTGAAGGACACTTTGGTCCAAAGTCATCTTTCCCCGATCACTCCTATATCTGGTACACTCCTATATCTGGTACACTGAAAGAGATGAAAGGATTTTTTCCCTGCGGTAAATGCAGGGCGTGTGCCACAAGCAAAAGAGTCCTGAATTACAAGATCCTGGGGTTACAGAAACCTAAAGTCATCAATAAGTTTATCGCGTGTACAACATCACACGTTGTTTACTGTTTGGTGTGTCCCTGTGGGCTAAGGTACGTAGGGAGCACGATACATAGTGTTAAGGTGCGCATCCTGGAACACCAACGAGGAATAGCTAATAAGGATATAAATTATCACGTAGCTGGACATTTTGCTTGTAAACATTAAAGCAACATGGAGCTGTTGCAGTATTTCTGGCTGTATTTTGTACAAATAAACCCAAGAGGAGGGGATAGGGTCTCTAGACTGTGCAGGCTAGAGTCGCGCACTATAATTGATCTACAGACCAAGACACCCGGGGGATGAATTGTGGGGAAGAGCTGGTAGATAATTGTCCCCATATTCTATGACTTCTGTGACTTCAATGTTCTATTAATGATTAGGTGACATAATTTCGGTTTACTAACTGAGGCTTCTGATGGTACTGATTTCTCTGAATTATTGTTCATTTGATGTTATCATCATTACTATTATCAATTTGGTACCCTTCACTGTAAATATTATGCACTGATATAGGAACCCACATAGGCATTCTTCTGAGCCTTTTCCAGTCCCTGATTGAGTACATTGGTTGTTCTATGTATTTGCCGATTCACGGCGGGATTTCTGAGTACCTGGGGGCAGGTCCGTATTAACCAATAGGAAATTGGCAAAGCCGATTCACAGCTGCCAAGTCATATGGGAATTTGCCGAGGAACGGCCGAACCCGCAATATCTGCATTGGGCTCGCCTCTTGGTTAATTCGAATATACGCAGATAAACGGCGTGAAATGTGATTATATTAACACTGAGCCTGCCCGGGTGAATCTCAGTATATGCCGATATACGGCGAGTAACGTGATGTTTGAAAACGCATTATTTTGTTTTGTGTAAATAGAACAGACACAGTGATGTGAAATATAGCATGAACTTTTCAATCATTGTATGCTCAGAGGACTGTTTTTTGGAACTGTAAGTTATGTTCTGATTAAGACTAAACATGAAATTCACCATGCTAAGATGGCCGCCAGTTGACATGCAGTATGTGAAGGTTCCTCACCATCATCAAGTTTGTTACTCGGACGGTGATAATGAGTTTAAATGGCTTCCTCGCAGTGATCAGAGTTCACACTGATGAAGGAAACTCTGAAACGCGTCTGTCTGGTGCTGTTGTCTGTTGATTAAAGACCTACTACGCTACCCCAGTGGAGTGCTTGACTTCTTTGGAAAACGAGGGAAGTTGTTTGCAGCATTCATTTTCACGTGGGGCCCCACCATTGAAAGCACTGGCCTGTGAGTGCATTGGTTTCTGGTGCAATCTGGTGCAATTGGAGCGTTCATATATGGTGCCTGTGAACTCCCACTGGGGTGTGTCTCGTTTCAATTACCAGGTGCGGTATAAAATTGTGCTGTGCTGCCTAATGACTGTACACGCCCATGATTAAGTGCGTAGCTGCACGAAACGCGTCTTTCTTATAAGGTGCGCTGATTCCATGCTGCAGCTTTCTTCAATAAATGCGATGAACACTTACCTCTTGCGTGTGGCTTCCTTAGGGAGGGCGACTCTTGGTTTTGGATTTAATATGGCTGGTTCGGTCGTGAGGAGGCCCCGCCGCTAAATCGGTCCCATGCTTGCACCTGGAGGTGGTTTGCTGCGCAGAGGCTTGAGGGGGCACGAAGAAACTCATATGGTGGAATATGGTCCAGTGACTCTTTCCTAACCCACTGAGGATTTTAAAGGTCGGAATTATTGGCAGCACGCCGCAGCTCACTGGAGAACGAAGAATACCAGCACTACAGGGGCCAGCAGGCAGTGCGCCTGTGAACTCCCACTGGGGCATACCTCATTTCAATTACCAGGTGGGGTATAAAATTGCGCTGTGCTGCTTAATGACTGTACACGCCCATAATTAAGTGCGAAGCTGCACAAAATGCGTCTGGCTTATAAGACAGTTGGAGGTGCGCTGATTCCATGCTGCAGCTTTCTTCAATAAATGCGATGAACACTTACCTCTTGCGTGTGGCTTCCTTAGGGAGGGCGACTCTTGGTTTTGGATTTAATATGGCTGGTCCGGTCGTGAGGAGGCCCCGCCGCTAAATCGGTCCCATGCTTGCACCTGGAGGTGGTTTGCTGCGCAGAGGCTTGAGGGGGCACGAAGAAAGTCATATGGTGGAATATGGTCCAGTGACTCTTTCCTAACCCACTGAGGATTTTAAAGGTCGGAATTATTGGCAGCACGCCGCAGCTCACTGGAGAACGAAGAATACCAGCACTACAGGGGCAGCAGGCAGTGCGCCTGTGAACTCCCACTGGGGCGTGCCTCATTTCAATTACCAGGTGCGGAATAAAATTGCGCTGTTCTGCCTAATGACTGTACACGTCCATGATTAAGTGCGTAGCTGCACGAAACGCGTCAAGCTTATAAGACTGTTGGAGGTGCGCTGATTCCATGCTGCAGCTTTCTTCAATAAATGCGGTGAACACTTACCTCTTACGTGTGGCTTCCTTAAGGAGGGCAACTCTTGGTTTTGTATATATATATATATATATATATATATATATATATATATATATATATATATATATATATATTGCAGCTCCAATAATCTCCCATTTCACAGAAAGAAAATTCAGCACTCGCAGGGGGAAGTGTTCACGTTAGTTTTAATGTCAAACACTCAGCAGACAAACGCGTTTCGGTTTTCCTTCGTCAGTGTCTACCATTGACACGGAAGGAAGCAGATTTAAAAACATTTCCTCACATTTTGGCATGTGTATAGAAAGAGGACTGACGTTAAGCCCCGTGAGAAGGTGACAAAAGACCAATGAAATTTGTAAAACACAGTAAAATGCTGTTAGAATTTATAGAATATTGTTTATTCAACAACATATTCTTATTTCAAGGACAATTGTACAGACAAGTCACTGGTACGGCGATGGGAACCTGCTTCGCCCCCAGCTACGCGAATTTATTCGTGGGCTGGTGGGAGGAGCAGGTAACCAGGAGCCCGGGTTTCGAAAAATGGTCTGGAAACCTAAAAGTCTGGTATAGGTACATTGATGACCTCTTCCTAGTTTGGGAGGGGTCAGTAACTTCGGCAGAAGAGTTTGTGGCATACCTAAATACGAACGACTTGAATCTGAACTTCACAGCTGATATTAATGCCTCGACAGTAAATTATCTGGATTTGAAAGTAAACTTGATGGGTACCAAAGTAGAAACAGAATTGTTTAGGAAAATAACAGCTGGCAATTCGGTCCTGCATGCCGAAAGTAGCCACCCCCCCCACCCTGATCAGAAGCATCCCCTATGGAGAGCTTCTGAGAATCAAAAGGAATTGCTCTAGGGATTCCGACTTTGCAAGGGCAGCAAGAGATAGCATCAGCAGATTTCAAGCAAGGGGATATAACAAAAACCTCTTAGAAAACACTCTAAAAAGAGTTGAGAGAATACCCCGAGACCAATTGTTAAAAGAAAAGATCAAGAAAACCAAGCTGAATATGAAAAATGAGGGAAAATTCAAATTAATCACCACTTTCTCGGATGACTCTAATCATCTGAGAATTTTTTTTTAAAAAAGCTGGCATATCCTCAAAACGGACCAGATTATAGGAAAAGAAATTCCAGCTTTTCCTTTAATTACATTCAAGAAAGGAAGATCCATTAAGGATAAAATTGTACACAGCCATCTTCCTGATAAACCAGCAGTAACAGGGAGGATTAAGGATATGCCAGGATTTTTCCCGTGCGGAAAGTGCAAAGCCTGTGAAAAAAGCAAAAAGAGAACATCATTTGAAATACCAGGGTCAAAAAAGACAAGAAAAATATCCAAGTTTCTTACGTGTACCACTACACATGTGGTGTACTGCCTATTGTGCCCATGTGGACTGAAATACATAGGCAGTACAGTAAAGAACGTCAAGTTACGTATACTAGAGCACCAACGTGCTATTATGAACAAAGATTTCAACTATCCCGTAGCGAAACACTTTGCCTTAAAGCATAATAGCAACAGAGAACTCCTGCAATATTATGCTTTGGACCAAATTCCAGTAGACCCAAGGGGTGGAGACAGATTACGGAGACTAAGAAGGTTAGAATCCCGTTATATAATAGACCTCCAGACGAAGGCCCCTTTGGGATTAAACAAGAACGAGGAATTAGCATCTCATTTGGGAAAAGCATAGACCCTAGAAACTATACTTAACCATGAATCTCATGAGTATTTCTCACCCCGTGAGCATTGCCGATCCACGGCTTAATAACACCCACAACACGGTAAAAGGCAATTTAATAAAATGTATATATAATGTAAATAATTTCGGAAATAATGTATTGAACTTATCTGAAATTAAGGTATGAAATTGTATAAGGTATTTCATTCATATTGCCAATTCACGTGTGTTACGATATGTAAAAGAAAAAGTAATATACTGTGTAAATAACCTTCTCACGGGGCTTAACGTCAGTCCTCTTTCTATACACATGCCAAAATGTGAGGAAATGTTTTTAAATCTGCTTCCTTCCGTGTCAATGGTAGACACTGACGAAGGAAAACCGAAACGCGTTTGTCTGCTGAGTGTTTGACATTAAAACTAACGTGAACACTTCCCCCTGCGAGTGCCGAATTTTCTTTCTGTGAAATGGGAGATTATTGGAGCTGCAATTCGTAACGTGGTGCGCCACCACGAAGAGGCACCCGTTTGCGAGTGACCCGGTTTCTGGTGCAACGGAGCTGAAATATATATATATATATTATATATATATATATATATATATATATATATATATATATATATATATATATATATATATATATATATATATATATATATATATATATATATATATATATATATTCAACAACAAGTTTTGCCTGCTGTAAGGACGCCACAAACAGGTAGGTTTGATTTTCCCATTCTTTATTTGATGGAGGAAAACAGTTCCAGGCAGCTGCAGTACCTCGCTCGAAATAAAAATGTCCTTCCCTACGCGTTTCGTGATGCAAATCACTTCATCAGGGTCTGCGGGCAACTGGCAATAAAACACACACAGTCTGAATGCACTCACTTAAAGTACGTTTTCCCGCCCCAGTGGGCGTGGCCACTAGCATGGCCTGCTGGATCTTGGAGTGCCATATTTTATTCCCAGTGGATCGTCGTGTGTGTTCGTGATTCTGCCCAAATTAAATTACCACAGTGGGTTGCGGTGTGACGGCAGGTGACTGTCCTGTTCATAACATCCTCCACGGGCCAACCTGTTCCATTCTCCAACGTCGTTTGGCGCTGCAGAGGACTGCACGAAGTGCAGCTGGGCGCTCCTCGCGGCTCAGGCGGGGCCGCAATGAATTCAACAACAAGTTTTGCCTGCTGTAAGGACGCCACAAACAGGTAGGTTTGATTTTCCCATTCTTTATTTGATGGAGGAAAACAGTTCCAGGCAGCTGCAGTACCTCGCTCGAAATAAAAATGTCCTTCCCTACGCGTTTCGTGATGAAAATCACTTCATCAGGGTCTGCGGGCAACTGGCAATAAAACACACACAGTCTGAATGCACTCACTTAAAGTACGTTTTCCCGCCCCAGTGGGCGTGGCCACTCGCATGGCCTGCTGCATCTTGGAGTGCCATATTTTATTCCCAGTGGATCGTCGTGTGTGTTCGTGATTCTGCCTAAATTAAATTACCACAGTGGGTTGCGGTGTGACGGCAGGTGACTGTCCTGTTCATAACATCCTCCACGGGCCAACCTGTTTCATTCTCCAACGTCGTTTGGCGCTGCAGAGGACTGCACGAAGTGCAGCTGGGCGCTCCTCGCGGCTCAGGCGGGGCCGCAATGAATTCAACAACAAGTTTTGCCTGCTGTAAGGATGCCACAAACAGGTAGGTTTGATTTTCCCATTCTTTATTTGATGGAGGAAAACAGTTCCAGGCAGCTGCAGTACCTCGCTCGAAATAAAAATGTCCTTCCCTACGCGTTTCGTGATGCAAATCACTTAATCAGGGTCTGCGGGCAACTGGCAATAAAACACACACAGTCTGAATGCACTCACTTAAAGTACGTTTTCCCGCCCCAGTGGGCGTGGCCACTCGCATGGCCTGCTGGATCTTGGAGTGCCATATTTTATTCCCAGTGGATCGTCGTGTGTGTTTGTGATTCTGCCCAAATTAAATTACCACAGTGGGCTGCGGTGTGACGGCAGGTGACTGTCCTGTTCATAACATCATCCACGGGCCAACCTGTTCCATTCTCCAACGTCGTTTGGCGCTGCAGAGGACTGCACGAAGTGCAGCTGGGCGCTCCTCGCGGCTCAGGCGGGGCCGCAATGAATTCAACAAAACATTTTTGCCTGCTGTAAGGACGCCACAAACAGGTAGGTTCGATTTTCCCATTCTTTATTTGATGGAGGAAAACAGTTCCAGGCAGCTGCAGTACCTCGCTCGAAATAAAAATGTACTTCCCTACGCGTTTCGTGATGCAAATCACTTCATCAGGGTCTGCGGGCAATTGGCATTAAAACACACACAGTCTGAATGCATTCACTTAAAGTACGTTTTCCCGCCCCAGTGGGCGTGGCCACTCGCATGGCCTGCTGGATCTTGGAGTGCCATTTTTATTCCCAGTGGATCGTCGTGTGTGTTCGTGATTCTGCCCAAATTAAATTACCACAGTGGGTTGCGGTGTGACGGCAGGTGACTGTCCTGTTCATAACATCCTCCACAGGCCAACCAGTTCTATTCTTCAAAGTCGTTTGGAGCTGCAGAGGACGGCACGAAGTGCAGCTGGGCGCTCCTCGCGGCTCAGGCGGGGCCGCAATGAATTCAACAACAAGTTTTGCCTGCTGTAAGGACGCCACAAACAGGTAGGTTTGATTTTCCCATTCTTTATTTGATGGAGGAAAACAGTTCCAGGCAGCTGCAAGACCTCGCTCGAAATAAAAATTTCCTTCCCTACGCGTTTCGTGATGCAAATCACTTCATCAGGGTCTGCGGGCAACTGGCCCGTGGAGGATGTTATGAACAGGACAGTCACCTGCCGTCACACCGCAACCCACTGTGGTAATTTAATTTGGGCAGAATCACGAACACACACGACGATCCACTGGGAATAAAATATGGCACTCCAAGATCCAGCAGGCCATGCGAGTGACCACGCCCACTGGGGCGGGAAAACGTACTTTAAGTGAGTGCATTCAGACTGTGTGTGTTTTATTGCCAGATGCCCGCAGACCCTGATGAAGTGATTTGCATCACGAAACGCCAACTAGAGACCCCCAATTCTAACACTACGTTTAGCGCTACGAGGTCCAGGTCTGTGCAAGAACACACTATGAATATTCAAGACATTATTTTAAAATTGCATTACAAGATAGGCCGCTTCAAAATGCTTAAAAAGGTTTAGGATAACAAAAGTCCTTACAAAATATAGATTTTAGTAATACCCAGAACATTTTTTTTTAGAATTGTCCTTTAAAAGCACACACTTCACAGTTCACTTTGTTACTCCCTTACAATGCCTCTTAAAAGGAATAAATCTGTGTCATCGGGAAGCTTCAAAGCACTCCCACATGGCGGCGACTGGTCGCGTCTGCAGGGGTGGGAAGACGCGGGGCTACAAATGATAGGAGACCTGTGTGAAGACGGGGCATTACTTCCATACCAGACCTTGCAAGACAGATTCGATCTTTCGAAAAGGGATTACCTGATGCACGCTGCAGTGACCAGGGCTATGCAGGCACACTGGGGGGAGGGACTGCTGGAGCCCACCACGTCCATGGCCTGCCAGTACACTATGATGGCAGCCGGCACATATAAGGCAGTGACGTGCCTTTATTCTAGAATGCTACGGGAACCTTTAAAACCTCTGACAACACTGAAGGCTAGATGGGAACTGGACCTCCAAATGGAGATCCCTGACACAACGTGGGTGCAGCTGTTGAGGCGAGCCAGGAAGAGCACGAGAAACGCCCGATTCCAACTGATACATTTTTATATTCTTCACAGAGCCTACCTTACACCAGGGGAAATAGGGAAATACTTTGGGGTGGAAAATGCTGCATGCCCCAGATGTAACACAGCAGGGGCGGACTTAGGACATATGCTATAGGACTGCCCACACTTACGAGATTATTGGCAGGAGATTGGCGAGACACTGAACAACGTAACGGACAGGGAACTACAATACACTAAGGCAGTAGGAGTGCTGCATTGGTTTCCGCACACACCCAAGAATAGGATCACAAGCAAGTTTATAGATATGGGTTTAATACTGGCTAAGAGGGAAATAACTAGAAATTGGAAATCAAAAAGGGGGCCCACGCACAAGCGATGGTTCAGTGAATGCCTCAAATGGACGGCGAGCGAAAGTACTCTCAGATACAAGTTAGCTCGCCGCAAATCTGACGATAGAGCACTGGAAGCGGCAGAGGCATGGGAGGCACTAGTGCAAGCACTGCGAGATAGCACACAAGAGGAGGGGGAAGGGCATTCCGACTCAGGCACTGAGGATCCCACTGACACACCAGGGGCACACTCTTTGAACATCCCGAATCGCTCCTGATAGAGTTCAAACACACATACTATCAACGAGACCAGGCGAAGGCGTAGGCATTAGAGATGAACGGGTGGGTGGGGGGGGGGGGAGTCTGAGAGCGTTCCATAGTTGGGGGGGGGGGGGAGAGTTTTAGGGGGGTGGGAGGGGAGAAAAATGCAAAAGCAGACTGCAGTAGGTCTTGCATGAGGAATTGAAGAAGCTCAGGAGCTGCTGCGTGGGGGGATTCACAATCTGACGCCGCCCGACCTCCGGGTTGTGGGCTTATTGGCCGTGTATACGAATTACCCAAACGAGAAATAAGAATTGATAATGACCATGCAAGACATCCAGAAATGTATAATGTATATATAATTTGACTCTGCAATAAAAACGGTTTTACAAAAAAAAACAAAAAAAAAACGGGAAGCTTCAAGTGGTTCCATCAATCAAAGCCAATACCCGCTTCCGCCACCCTTTACATTTGCAGATTGACCAGCTGCTCAAATTTACATTTCTTTCAGGCAAGCAGGCACCCTGGCAAGAAGGCTTGGTTAGCTGTCGGCCCCTTTCTTGGTTTCATAGTACAAGACATTCCCTGCCTTACACTTCAGCTGAAGCATTTCAGCTCTCGGGGACAGTTGAGTTTTCACAGAAAGTAGGGGAACTGTTTTTCTTAAATTAAAAAAGTATGAGCACATCATAATCATGCCCCTCAGATCTCGCCCACTTCGACATATATACATATAGATAGATATCTAGACATACTAGGTAACTATAATTCGTGCCCCCGCCATGCACAGTTTTTTCGTCAATAACTTTATTGCAGTGATATTATTAATGATGTCATAGAAGATATATAAGGAATCATGTAATATGTGGGGTAATTAGTAGTGCATGGC
The DNA here is from genome assembly GCF_964261635.1 of Lissotriton helveticus. Classification (NCBI taxonomy): domain Eukaryota; kingdom Metazoa; phylum Chordata; class Amphibia; order Caudata; family Salamandridae; genus Lissotriton; species Lissotriton helveticus. The sequence continues at coordinate 1,740,947,507 of NC_136065.1, forward strand.
AAGGGCACGGGATATAGTTACCTTAGGGAACAAGTTATAATTTCTTCAGATAAGTATAACTAACGGCTGAATTTCTATGGTTTTGTGCGTGTAAAATCTGATTTTAACTATAACGGCCACGTAACCTTTGCTTTTTTTGTGAATTACTAGGCATTTTTAGGTCTCGGCTCGACACTGGATGTGCTGTCTTGAAGAGACTTGTTGTGTTTCATCTGTGGGCTTCAGCCCGCCCACAGCCTTCCCATTTTCCCGCTCCATTGTCTGTCTAATATTCTTTGTTATCATTTGTCGCTGGCCTGCATGGTCAAGCCTCTTTTTGTGTTTAGCCCAGCCCTCGGACCATGGATCAAGTACTTGTAAACATCCACTGATACCGTTTTTAGGACCATTTTAGAATCTACTTTTTTCTTTCCCTGTTTTTCAGCACTCTACACAGTGCTTGTGCTTTTAACTGCTCTGTCTCCTCCCACCGATCCACAGATCGCCCACTCCCCGCCACTGCTTTTACCTTCATTGCTGCCTTCTGTTTCCCCTATCTCCTCTCTCCCGCCTCTGCTGGCTCCCTTGCACATCTCAGTGCTTCCTCAGTCCATAAATCATTCCCTCCCCCAACCCCGCCACCTCTTAAACCTCCATTGTAGTCTGTTTTGTTCTAGTGAGGGGTAGTGTTCTGCCTTTAATGTTCTGTTAGTTTATAGCTGATGTGCTGATTGTTAGATATTTGCACGGCTGCTATTACCTGGCACACGTGTAGTCTCTGTTTATTTTCCACACATGTGGGTAATAGGTGTGTGCGCGTGTTTACACCATATGCAGTTGTTCGGCTATTGTGTTTCAACTGGAAAATCAGGCCTCATGTGAATCAGGTATGTGCTATCACAGGGCATGTCAGAGCTTCTAAAGTACCTGTGTCTTGTGCTGTAATTGCATAGCCATGTTTCTCCTGTGCAAAATGATTGAACTGTTCTTGTCTCACCTTGTTGCTTCTCATTTCACAGGGTGGGACTCTATTTCTTCAAATTTTTCCCATCGGGACACTTTCTTACTTTTTCTGCATTCACCAGTGAAGAGTTTCCGTGCGCCTTTGTCGCTTAACTTGAATTCTCTTCAAAGGAGCCAGGCTGAGTCTTAATATCATCAAGGTCTGCCTGTGCCTCACTGTCCACGGGAAAAGCCATCCTTTTAATGTGGTTGCTGATGCAATGTATTTCTTCATGTTCACTACTGTAACCCATCCTAACACTGAGATTATTTGTTTTTTTGTGTGCAGTTTAATAAAGCCCCAACACAACCCGAACATAGTTGAGTGCTTTACATTTGCATAGCGCCAACAACACCTGAAGGTATTGAAGCACTTTACATTAGCACCACTTTCTTTTTTTGTGGAGTTTTATATAGTGGCAACACCACCAAACGTTTTGGAGAATCGTACATTACCAACAGTTACTTTGCACAAGGACACATTGATTTTTGTAGGCGCGACAAGATTAAGTAATTTGCTTGAAATCAAGACTATTAAGCCGATGCCGAAACGGCTCTCTTTGGAACTCCCCCTGGTTACGCTGCTTCATCATGGAGTGATCTATCGGAGCTAGTTATAAGCAGCAACCTCGAGTTTAAATTTGCACCTGTACTTCTGATACCAAACAGCCTTTCATTTTCCCAGGGCTCACATGTTGCCCTTCCATACATTTAGGAGCAGCAGAGAGGGCGACCAAGACACAAGAATCATGAGATTTTTATTTCCCCACCACCTGGCAAAACGGGATGCATGTAGGAATCGCAATGTTAATAGCGATTCCTACAGATTCCTTATTTGCGATTCGGTAATAGCTAATCGCTAATAAGGAATGGCTTTCCCATTCATTCCTATGGGCCTAAAGGCCCATAGGAATGAATGGGAAATCCATTCCTTATTAGCGATTAGCTATTACCGAATCGCTAATGTTCCGCTATTTCAAGGGTGCCAGGGTGTCACCCTATTGCACCCCTGAAATGGACCTGTGCACAAATGTTACACACACACATGCCCTAATGGCATGTGTGTGCGCAACATGTAACTTTGAAAAATGCACAAAAGTGCATTTTTCAAAGTTTTAGCAAATTACCACGAAGTTCAACTTCATGGTAATTTGCTCCCCCTATTAGCGAATTCGCTATTTTTTTGTGTTTCATGCATTGCATTTAAGGAATCTCATTTTAGGATTCCTTAAATGCAAGAGCAATTTAAGGAATCGCTATTTAGAGATTCCTCAAATTGCGATTTCTGCATTTGGGATGATGCATCCCAAATGCAAAAATACCGGGAGCAAACGGCCAGATTCTGAGAATCTGGCCGTTTGCTCCCGGTATTTTCTTTGATGCATCTGCCTGCACATGTTTTCTTGGGACTCTGGTTGAGTCCTGATTCCCAAGATGTCTCCCAACACTTCCTGGTTGAAATGTTGGCAGCCCTTCAGGTCTCAACATGGGACCTGTGCTTAGGCTTCGCCAAGATATCTATATTTAAATTTTTTATTTAATAACTCCAAAACTACAGATCAGAGTTACGGTCTCTTTCTGGACCAAGAGCTAGCTTTGTGCCAAATTCGTGCAATTCCTTCCAGTGGTACGGGTTGTAGTCATGTCTAAAATCCCTATGGGATACTGCATGGGGAAAATGTGTTTTGGGCCCCCTCCTTTTTTTCTTGGCCCCCACTTGACAAATCTCCCCAAAACCTTCCACACACTAACTGAACTCAGTGTGTACCAGTTTTGAAAAATGTGTGAAGATTCGTCAAACGGCACCAAAGTTATTAGCAACCTATGGAAACTAGGTCCTAACTATAACAACCTACTGGCAACTATATATGTGCATACCTGAATATAGTAACTCCTGATATAGTTACTCACCAAAAGCAATGACTCGTGATGTAGTGCCTGTGGTGTAGTGGGCGTGCAACATTCTAAAATCGTCATCCTACCTGATTGTGTGGTTTATGATGATTGGATCTGGATGCTGCAGCAGACTGGCCAGCTTTATTGGGATCTCAGAGAATTTCATTCGTATGCAGTTGAATATCTTAAGCAGTGAACAGAAAGAAAGATATGTATTAGCATTTATAGCCAGAATTTTGTAGACCTAAGTGAAAAATCACACTGTAGTCGCTGAAGCAATTCAACCTTTTCTACCAGGCACTGACTGATCTGCCATTAGGAATTTTACAGGAAATACATTTATTAAATCATTACATATTAATCGGTGGTGGCTCCTCCGCTAAGGCGGAAAGGCGTTGCCCCACTGTGAAAAAAGGAAAAATAAAATGACAATAACGTATCATTATTGTCATTTTATTTTTCCGATTGCATGCAGTCAGTGGCCGGAGTGCAGTGTGGGCAGGGCTGGCCAGAGCAGGGGAGGAGTGGTTTGCACTCCCAAAGTGTGCATGAACTGTTTGGCTGGCCCTCTTTGGCCGACCAAACACTTCATGCGCACTTTACATGTTCTTACCAGGCTGCATTACACAGCCTGGTGAGGAACATGAACAGGCTCCTTGTTCCAGTCTGAGCAGCGATCCACGGCACAAACACCAATCATAACGCTGCATTGCAGCATTGTGATTGGCTCAGGGGAGCCTGTGTGCCAGGTACTTCCTGCTGCCGACCGGATTGCAGAAAGGAAGAAGGAAGAAGGAAGAGGACGCAGGGGAGGCGGAGGCTGGCCGGCCGTTTCAAGGTACATGTTTTTTTTGTTGTTATTTAATCCCCACCTTAGCCCCGCCCAGCCTCACCACCCCCGTCTGGTAGTAGCCGCTACTGATATTAATTCCTGTTAACTTAGTTCTAATGAGAAAGGACTACCTAATTTTGGTTATGTTTACACATTATCCAGTGACTATTAAACAGTGAACAAGCCATAATGCTTTATAGTTCTATGTGTGCCTCACCTCTCTCTTCTGTTCGCCTTACCATTCTCACTGCAGACCTGCAAGATCTCACTGCTACAGACAATGTCATGATCTTTATTACACTCATACTTACATCATCAAACTCCCATTCTACAGTTTAATTAATTTCTGTTAGCACCAGGTTGAGCTACCTGTTTATTTAAGGACAATTATACAAAATACTGTTCTACCATGTCAGAAGTGTATATTTGTCTGTTAGTGGTGGTAGTATACGAATGAATAGGATACGAGAAAATAATATTTACCTTCAAATGGATCAACAGGGGAGTATGCTGCTCACTTAACCAGTTAAAGTCCATACCACTAGTGCAACTTCTAACTGTGAAGGACAAGCAGTAACTGTGGTGTACCTGTCCCAGTGAGCAGCAACTGAAGCACCCATCATTTCCATTCTGCCATGGCATGTACTACCCACCCTAGCTTTCAGCAACTAGCGATATCCTAACCTGACACACACATGTTCACTCGTTTGTATGTGGATTAAACAAAAAACGAGAGAGCAACACAATTTTCACAAACTACGACGCAGAGAAGACCAATCTGGAGAAAAGAAAATGTTGCTTACCCTGTGACCATCTGTTTGTATATTCACATGCTCTGCACATTCCTGACAGTGTTGTAAGCAGACATTTGCACTTTGTTTTTCTTTGGCCCTTTCAAGTCAAAAGGTTTGTTGTGACTCCATCAGCCCACAATACACTAGGACAAAAACATCATTTCAGATAGTTTAATGCTCAATGGATAAGTACTGTAAGTGTAGTGTAGTATCGAAGGCATAGTAGTTGGAACTGTGCTTGGTGGACGATATTTATGATGAAGCAATCCATGATCAGGGAGTGCTTCTGGGGAGGACGGTGGACACATGTGAATCTACAGCACTACTTGTTATGAACAGATAGTTACACGGTAACATTTTTCGATCGTAGTATGGGTTGGTGTAGACACTTGCTCTGCATTGACTATAAAAAAAGTTCCTCCCATTAGCAGTTACTAGCGGGCAGATGTAGCAGATGCTTGAAACAATGTTACCAGCACTACAAAAACCTACATCTGGCTTGAATGTTCACACAGTAATATTTGGTGAATATTTGTGGTATTGACCATGTAACAGCATTACAAACGTCCGCTAAAGGAATTTTACCCAAGAAAATTACAGTGGCTACATTTTTGAGCGTGGATTGTGCTTTAGGTGGCACATGTAATGTGTGCTCAGCCTTAAAATAGCATGCTAGAATGTATATTAACAATCCATAAAGCAATGTCTGTTTAGAAAAGGATTTACCCATGTGATGCTTTGCAAAAGACACAAAACGTTTTGTTTTACAGATATATCTACTCCTGTCAGTATAATACATGTGGCCTCACGACTTCCAGAGTGAGTAATCCTCTTTCAGCCACAGAATCTAGACATATAATGAAGATGGGCAACTCAATAGCTTGGTAACATGACAAGACTGTATACCATGTATAGGAATGTTGGATATGTCCTTAAGACGGCCCTTTCCCTGTGAACCTGAATGAATGGTTTTTCTTTAGTCAAAGCCTGCAGCTCACAGATTCTCTTAGGAGATGTGATGTTAATTAGGAAAGCTACCTTCCACGACATGCCACAGGAGTGTAGTAATTAGAAAGAAGAATCCATAAGTCTAGTGATAACCACATTAAGGTTTCAAGCAGGCACTGGAGGTGTCCTAGTTGGGAAGAGTTTACAGGGATGAATGCTCCCTATTCGGAATGAAGGCTATTAATGCTACTAGATGAAGACAGACAGAAGAGAATGCCAGACCTGCTTTATGCAAATGCTACAAGAAACAAATGAAGGTCTGCACATAGACTACGCGCTAACCTATACAATAGTGGGCAAATCTTGTCCGTGCTTACCAATACAATAGTGGGCAAATCTTGTCCACTAAGCTGCATAACAAGCACTTGTGGAAGGCCTGCGTGTCCTCTGGGAGTTTCAGGTAAGCAAGCTGTAAGACCTCAGGTACCAGATAGCTGGATTCGGTTGCCTGATCTCTGGGTGTCTGATCTGACCATGTTGCAGAGTCAGAAGGTCTAGATCCAGCAGTAATTTTTCATGTTGATAGAGGAACATCTCCAGCGCCTTGAGACCCTTACGGGTGAGCAGTCGTGTTTAACAAACACCTGATTTGATTTGATTTGAGAATGGAGCACCAAGGTTGTCTAACCCACGTTGGTGCTTTTAGGATCAAGGTCATTGACACTTGTCTCACAAATTGGAGGAAAAACGTAAAAGAACATCCCTGATCAGTTCATCCATAGTGCATTGCTCAATGACTGTGGGTGTCGGTAACTGGGGGTGAGGTTTTGGCATTTTGTGTTCTGGTGTGGACTTTATCTTGGGCCCAGTGGACTGGTATGGTGGGAGCTCTACTTCTTTGAGCACTAGCTGCAAAGCATCTGGTGATTCTGCCTACCTGCTCCGTTCTACATCCACTGGTAGTAGGCTCGATGAACCTCGCCTCCTCCAATTTGATACTGAAAAGGTCCTCAAACCGAAGAAACATATAAAGTGGCTTCTGGCACTGCATGTTATGGTTTGCCCAGAGGCGCAATGTGCCAGTGCCTGATGGTTGTCAAAAGAGTTTGCAAGCCAAGCAGACCACATAGTTATGCTTGAGGGTGAAGCACAGATTGCACAACCTATGCTGGTCGGACCAGGGAAATTTTACCATGTGCTTTCCATTGCATTGTCGAAATACGACCTGGTTCCTTGACGAAACGGTCTCAACACCGAGTGACGGTGTTCTTTGTCGCATTGCTGAGAAGATGTCTAGACACTTGATTCTAATGTCCTGATGGCTGGCACCGAAGATAGGTGCTACCTGCATATGTTTTATTGTTGCTGAGGTGAAAGTCTTGACAGCTACCACAGAAGAAACTGCAACGGTCCTGAAGTTGCCATTCAAACATCCAATTCCAATGTTATTTGTTTATTCTGGCAAGAGACCACAATACTGTTCTTAACTGAGTCAACCTTCAGGAACAAAACCTGATAGAACATTTGTGGAATGCATCATAATCAGCAACATAACGTAGACAGGTAAAGACTATGCATCGATTTTCTTGGTTGCAGCACCAAACTCACCTCCAAGGGCCCAGGACTGGGTTTGGCACCACTTGGCAGGTCAGGACTTACAGCAGAGGAGCCCAGGGGCTGGTTGTAAGATGCAGGCGATGTCTGTGATGTCCCTGAGAGTGCAGCAACAGGAGGCAAGCTCAGTCAACCCCTTGGAGAACCTTTAGAAAGTAGGATGCAGAGAGTAATGTCCACTCCTCTCATTCCCAATGCAAGAAGCAGCAGGCCAACACAGCAAAGCAAGCAGCAAAGTGGCAGTCCATCCTGGCAGTACAACCGCTCTTCATCCTGGCAGAATGACCTCAGTCCAGAAGGTTTCTGAGTATATGGTGTCAGAGGTCCAGTACTTATAGTCTGTGAAGTAGAGAGGATTCCTAGAAAAGTCTTTGTAGTGCACAAAACCCTGCCCTGGCTCCAGACACACAGGGGGTATGCAGCTCTTTGTACGGGGATAGGCATATCCCTATTCAGGTGCAAGTGTCAACTCCTCCCACCACTCTAGCTCAGGAAGACCCATCAGCCTGGTGATGGGCCATCAGGATATGTTGAGCACACCTCAGCTACCTGGTCTAGAGTGAATTAACAAAGCCCTACTGTCATTGAACCCTTACATATATTCTAGGGACAGGCAGAGGCACAGAATGGTAAAAGTAAGCAAATAACAACTTTCTAAAAGTGGCATTTTGAAACCTGAAATTTAAAAACCAACTTCACTAAAAGATGTATTTTTAAATTCTGAGTCCATAGACACCAAACTCCAATTTTCTATCTGCTCCCAATTGGCGATACACTTGTAAAGTGTTGCAAAGCAGCTCCACTGCTAACATATGTGAGAGATAGGTCTTACTGTAGTGGTAAACGAATTTAGCAGTTTTTCACTACCAGGACATGTAAAACTGAAAAGTACATGTCCTACCATTTACATACACTGCATCCTGCCCATGGGGCTACCATAGCGGTGCTTTACCTGTAGTAAAGGGAAGGTTTGAGCATGGCAAATGGGTGAAATCGCCAGTTTGACATGGCAGTTTAAAACTGTACACACAGACTGCAGTGGCAGGCATGAGACAGGTTTGAAGGGCTACATATGTGGGTGACACAATCAGTGCTGAAGACCCACCAGTAGCATTTGGTTTACTGATCCTGGACGCATGTAGTGCACTGTACTAGGGAGTTAGTAGTACATCAAATGTGCCAATCAAGGAGAAACCAAATGTCATTACATTTTAGAAACAGAGCACATGCATTTTAGCACGGTCAGCAGTGGTAAAGTGCCCACAGCCCTAAAGCCAGCAAAGACAAAGTTCAGCAACAAAAAACAGGAGGTTGGAAGCAAAAAGACAGGGCGAACCACACCAAAAGATGCCAGGTCTAACAATTGCTGACCACTTAGCTGGGATGAGCTATCTGGGAGTGGAGAGGAAAATCTGGCAGAACAAAGGTCAGCTTTAGCACTATCTCTTTTGACTTGAAGATGCCAGAGAGGGCTTCTGTTACTAATTCCCATGACCCTCCTACACAGCTAGTTCCAGTGGCAGTAGAAAGGAAAACCAGTTTTGACCCGGTCAGGTAAAAAAAGGTTTAAAAAAAATCCTGCCATGTTGAAATAGGAGTTCCTTTGTCATTTTACAGTAAAGCAAAGAGGAAGTGCTATAAAAGATGGTGGGGTGACTTTGAAATAATAGTTAGGATTCGGTGGTAGAATTTTTCAAGCCAGTAGCTAGTGACAGAACAAATCTGGCACCGCCACAACCACCTCCTCAGAAGATTCCTGAACCTGAGAAGTCCCCATCTAAAGGAGGCCCTGCTGGAAGAAGAATCCTTAATTCTGTGTCCTGCTGGATGATGAGGATTTACACAAAGACTGGAGGACTCCTGAATTTTCCTGGCACCCAAGAACTGGAACGGCTCTCCAAGGGTCAAGTGGTTGGGCTCCTGTTTATCTACTTCAGAGACACAAAACGTAGAAGGACTTTAAACTCCAAGAGAGCCTAGCCGATTAAAGATGACTCGACCATGCAGGACACCAGGTTGGAGAGAGAACTGGCACCCAGAAGCCTGCCATGAGGAGCAAGGGGCTGTAGGAATGACCTGAAGATGCTTTCCCAGTAGTTGGCCACTATGGCTGAAAGCAAAACCTTTGACTAGAACAAACCACTTGGTGCATCCAACCTCTGCTTTTTCGCGGTCAACCTGAAATCAGTTTGAGTCCACCACAAACATTTTTCCATAGTGCTTGACTTTTTCTAAGCACTTTCTGCCTTAAGACATTAAAAAATAATTTCCGGTTTCATTAACCATTTTGATGACCATGGTATTTTTTGGTTCATTACAATTTTCTCTCTTTTTCTACACTGGTTTGAAAATTTTACTGTGTGTGTTCTTTGCTTTAAAATTGTTGGTATTGCCTGAACTTAGTATGCATTTTATATGGAGACTGCCTACTACTTGTGCCAGGGCTATCATAGGTTGAGCAGAGATTCCCTATCAACTGTTTTTGACCAAACCAGAGTTGTTTTTTTGAGTTGGTAGAGGTGTCCCACTCCCAAATTAATTACTCAATTTCTGACAGGTTCTATTAACTAAAATTTGTCAGAAGACTAAGCATCCATTAATGGAGTCCAAATACAGGCGTTATTTTAGGGTGCAGCATACAGCATAGCATAACTCTGCATAAAATCCAGTTTCACATCAAAGAGAACAAAGACACTACACATATCACTATGACAAAAACAAGTCTGCTATTTAGTCCTATAGTTCCAAAGCAGGTCTCATTCACCACACGCCACAGCAGGGTGATTAACTCAATCCAGACAAACAATCCCTTAACGCCACCTCCCACTGTCTACCCCTTGGAGCAGGAAAGCCTGAGGCTAGTAATTTCCCCTGCGCTCCCATGTCCATTAGTATAAGCTAATCAGCTTTTCCCTAAAAATCAACGATTTAACTAACCACTGCATTACAGCCTGCCTTAAAAATACAACAACAATTTGACAATATTTGAAAAAACGAAAACCTGTATCTTAAATCAGGCTGAAATAAATGCACTTCGATTTTCAATCTAAAAGAAGCAGTAATAAAAACCTAAAAGAAAAGTTTAATTAATAATTTGGGATGAGAACCCAGATATTATTGTCAGTTTACTTTGTTTTCTAATAAAACAGAGGAATACTTCATGAGCATGTGCATAATCGATTTGGCTTCACAGTCCCATAACTAAATGCCTTTGTACATGGGGAGACTTTAAGCATGTTTGACAGTTAACTTGCAACATGTTACTAATAGTTTTGTCCACTCGTTTCAGTGCCAGAATACTGCTTTGACCTCTGATGGGCCCAGGCATGCCTCAGCCAGGGCTGCACTGAAAATGAAGGGCATAACATTTTAGGCAGCGCATACAGTAACTGAGCCTAATTCTCAGGCCTGAAGCTATAGCTGAAATCTAAACCAAGGAGGACAATGGAAGGTTTAAAAAAAAGGAGAAAGGTCAACCATTGTGGAAGTCACTACACTTTCAAATGAAATATAATACAATGGTATGACTAGAAGACTTAATGACAGCAACAGATCTCCATATTGCCGACACAGTAGCAGCCCATCACACTGTAAGTTCCTCTGCTTTACCGTGTAAGGCCAACACTTCCAGTTGTGAGTAATGCCTATTGTACTACAAAATACACCAAGGGATTTCACAAAGTTTACAGCTGCACTTGGTTTCCCACATAAAAAAGCGGTAATATTGGTCCACCTATACTTGGATGAATAGCTGAATCATTGTTTCTCGCTCCCAGGCAATGTACAAAATCTAGGAATTATGTGGCCTGATCCAAGTACTTATCTGCTTTATAAAAAAAAATCTAACGTTATCATTCTGGCGGATGCATGACATTACAACGCATGCTTTTACCACGCATGCCTTTCCAACGCGGTATTTACAACGAATACCTTTACAACGCATAGTGCTTTGGGGCGCTGGATAGTGAATAGTTTAATTTACTAGTCCAACTCCAGTCCCCGTGGATAGTAGGGAAGGTGTTGGATAGTAAATTAAATCTATTCCCTATCCTAGAGCACCCCCCAGCGCAATGCGTTGTAATGGTTTGCGTTGTAAAAGTTGCGTCGTAAAGGCACTGCGTGGTAAAAGTTGCGTTGTAAAGGATGTTTCCCCATTCTGGCAAATCATTTGCAAAGTGCTATCCCTGATTTCTGTACAATGTTAAACTCTGGCTAAATTAGCGAGTCCCCCGAAAACGATCCCTTTAAAATGAGTGACTACTGTCCAGAAAACAAAGACATGACAATTCCATCACTTGGCAGCAGCTGATTATAGTAGTAGGGTACATGTTTGTTTCCTGTACCCCAGTGATGAGACAGCATATTGCCCCCCTGTGGTAATCCTATGAAGCATGTCATTAATGGGACCGAGTTTACGTCATATGTTCATGGGAGTACCTCGGTATATGAAACAGGGGGTACTTTTAAAATTGGTCAATCTAAACTGATTGTATTCTAAAGTTGTAGAGCGTGGCATTTCCGTTGTCTCCCTCTCCATCTGCATGACAACCTCCAATCCTCCACCAAGTAAAACTGTCTGAAACTGTCTGGCTGAATCATCATCCTCATAAAGAAGGATCTTTTATTGCTAACTGGGCCCAGTTCCAGCAGGTCAGTTTGTAGCTCGACAAGAAAAAGTCCTGCAAAAAGGAACAGCGGAAAGGTAGTGCAAATGTTGCACACCTTATACAGAGAAGATGGGCTGCCTATCCATCCCCGGTATCCTATGCTTCACGGCAAAGAAGTAGTGTAAAGCCAACGCACACACTAGAATGACAGTATCAAATAAAATTGATTGCTCTCGGGATATAGCACACTGAAAGGAAAGGTACTTTATCACAACTGCAGCAACCCAAAAGGCTTGGGCTAACTTTGAATTTCACTGAATCACTGGACCTGGGCCAGCTCTCGAACACTGGCCCATGCAGAATTTCCAGTGTACCTCTTTGACCCCAAGGAGCTCCGCACATCACTGTATGGGAAAGCAAGAACCAAAGCCAGAATTCTTCCCTTTCTTCCTTAACAGGGTAAGGTCTATATTCCCACCACTGAGCTAAACACTTTGCTGCTCCTGCTGCTTGATGAGTCGCAGAGTGTCTGCCATCAGCTAAAGCCAAGATCCGGTGTTGTAACATTTGCGATGAGATGGTCAGAGAGCCTGCTGGGACTGGGAGCCTATTACCAGTACCCACTAAAACCTGCACCTTCATTGCAAGCAGCATCCTGATTCATTACAATCCATGTGATTTACCTCTGCTGTTAGCTGGAGCGAAATATTATTTTAACTAGATGTCCATGTTTTGGCTGTGTGCCTGACAGCACATCACTGTAGCATTCTGTGATATTTTGCAACCTGATGTCTGTGTAAGGCCTTTAAGCCCAAGAACACATCGTCATTTGGCCCTGAATTCTTCTGCAAACAAACATCCATATTAAATGCTGCGTGTTCAACTGCACATCACCGTTGCATTCTGATCTTCTGACCGGGTGTCGTTTTCAGTTTGTGATATCGCTAGTACATAACCATGCGCCTATGTTCGTCTGTTTCCTTATCTCTGTGTGAGTCTACGTACCACATAAGTCTCTGCTGCCGCTGAACAACCCTCGCACTAATATCCCTGAAGCATGAATGTAGACCCATTTCTGTAGCTGGAGGAGAGTGGCCTGATTCAATTACCAAGACTGTATCAGGTATCAAGGTGTGTTTGTACAAATGCTACAGCCCAGACACTGCGCTTGACTACGGAGCCATGTCGTATGAATTGTCTGACATTGTATGAAAATTCGAGCTTTGGATATAAAGATTGAAATTCGACGGATAGATCATTTTTGGCAGCAGGATTAGTTTGATGCCCGCAACATCCATTAAGACTGCGAATGCATTAGCAATATTTGCGGGTTACGATCAACAGTTGTGGCACGACAGCTTGCCACTTCTTGACATCATCCTGGAGGACAAAACGGAGGCTATAAAACGACGAAGATATTTTTTGCGTTACTGGTGAGGATAATTGAAGAGCCAACGGTGAGGATCTAGGCAGGACATCACAGGAATTAGATTTTCATGCATGTTTTTGTGCATGCTCATGTTCTTCCTTTCTGAGGTGTTTTAAAGAGGATACCTCAGTTTCTCCTTCTAGCAGGTGGCTGTAGGATCTTTAGACAATATGTCCAGCTCTGGACACTCTACACGTCTCCTTTTATGCGCTGCCTTCCTGGAAGTGTTTGGTGTAGCACTTTTCACTATATTATCCCCCCTTAGGAGGGGGCATTTCTTCTGACTCTCTATGACATAGAGTGCTAACCTCCTCTCCCTGTCCTTCAGAGTTTTAGAAGGAAAAGTCTAACAAATGTCGCAGTGTGAAGCTTTGTGAGTTGGATAGATGCAATAAATACATTGTTCATGTGGTTCATCAGATTAGATCTTTTTCTGTCTAGAGGAAGAACGAGATTTGAAAAGGATTTTTCTCTCCATGTCAGTCATGCTGACTGCTGGTGATGGAGGAGAGATCTTCATGTCCCAGAAAGAGATTATTCCCTAAAAGAAGTTCTAGTTCTCTGAAGGTAGAGCTGGGCCAGTCCTAGGGTAGACCAGAAAAAGTAATAGGTTAAGGTCACCAAGAGGTTAGAGTCGAGCTCTCCTTGGGGTTCCCCTCACACACGTGTGGTATGAGGAGGATATGCTACTAAACAAACATGGTTGTTGAGGCCTAGGGACATTTTAACACTATATAATGCTATTTAAGATTACCCGGGATTCCCAGCCTGACGACTGGGAATGATTCAAGCATGTGAACATATTAAAGATCAAAGCGCCTTAAAAATTCTACACTAAACAAACGGTGGCAGTATTTTTAGTTTTAGTAACAAATACAAAAGGAGATGAATGTTTAAGGATTACATTTTGTTACAATTAACATTGCTGTGTTGCATATGAGCTGCCTCAAATATGTTACAAAGGTGCAAGGGTTAAATGCGGCCTGTGGTGAGACTGATGAAACAATCCACAACTGCATTCCAAGGAGCCAACAGGTAATCAATTTTGCTGATTGGAGTACTTTGCTGCATTCATGGTAACGTGCTCCACAACAAAATGTTCCTATTCTATCAACAGGAGAGAGGCTTAATGGCTTTTTCCCATTTAGAGCACAACATATATGCTACTTTAAGTCCTTTGACTCTATGCACGTTCACAAATTGCTTGCCTGGTATTTATTTCAGAATAATAAACATATGATAGCATAAAAATATATACAAATAGAATCCTATAGACCAGGCGAGAGCTGCTCACCTGTTTGAAGTAGCGATTGCAGTTGATGAACTCCTTCTCATGGCTATCCTGCAGTTTATTCGTTTTGATGTAGAGCCACAGGGCCTGCATGATGTTGGCCCGAGTCTGGGTATGGACACCTAGCAGCCGGGCCAGTCGGGGGTCCAGTTTATACTGTGGAGGCTAGAGGAAACCATTAACAAAGATAAAAGGTAGAGCTTTATCATGAGGTAATTAGTAAGCAGTGCTGACAGATGGCAGTGAACATTTTCTAAAGCGTAGAGGATGATAGACTTGAAGAGTGAAAACTATGCTTCAATACAAATCTCAAATTTTGAGTACCTAGCATTAGTGCAAAGGCTTTTGCAACTCCAAATATCTATTTATACAGTGACATGTAAGCCCCTCTCTAAACCTTATGTATATTGTTCCCCAGCTAGTATTTAAAAAAACATACACATTATCAATGGATTAAATAATGGATCCAGTAAAGTTATTTTTAGCTCAAGCTAGACAGCTCAGCTGACTCTTCGAGACCAGCTGTAATCCGTCTGTGTGCATCAAGTCCATCCCCTTTTTTGCCACTGCCTTTCATTTGTCTACGTCAGTGTCCTTCAACAATTCTTGCTTGCTAGTGGTCAGTCCTGGCTCTTTGCCTCTCCTTTCTATTTTCTGTTCCTCCCACAGAGCAGGGGCTTCGTACTGTCTCATTCTGCTATGGTTCTTTATCTGTTCTCTTGTGGACTCTTTTTTTTCTTGGTTTCCTGCTCTGTTATGGTTTGTCATTGTTCAGCTTCAGTGCCCTAGCTTCTTATATTTAACCCCTTCCGTGCTCATGAAAATTGCGCACTGTGCCGGAGTTTTCATTTGGACGGACGGGGGCTCCCGGCCGTCACGAGCATACAAGGGGTTAAATATAGCATCCCTCTTAACACCACAGTGGTGTTACTGCGGCCTACCCTGCCCTCCCTCCCTCTGGGTTGCCTAATAAGGATTGTGGACATTATCTATCAGCAGTGCGCCCCTTTCACAAGCTGGTTTAATGTTATTGTTGTTTATTTCCTGACTCCTTAGTCCCACTTTCTCTGCTCTCCATCGCCCCTCCTCCTCCCAATCAGTCAGCCGGCTCCAGAGAAGGGAAGCCAGATGGACGCCTCAGAGCAGGGGTACGGTACTGCTCTGTGCCTGCCCCTCATAGCTGCCCGCCCGTGGACTGGCTCTGGTTTTTGCCTAGTCTTGGAGTTTGTGTTCCGCAGAATCCGAGCCTCCTTCAGCTGGCTGCTTCAGGTAAACAACTTCGGCTCTCTTTACATTCACTTGACTTGAAAGGGCTCGTCATATTTGGGGCAGCGAGTGTTTTCCAGAAGTGCAAGCAAGTTCCCCTCACATTGACCACCCGCCCGGTAACTGCTCTTCCTTTGTGGAGGAACTCACCGACTTCATCAGTGACCAATTTTCTCAAAGTGACAGACAGATCTTTCTGGGTGACTTTAATCTACACTGGGGCTCTTTGGAAGACTCGGCTACCAACAAGCTTGCCACCTTTCTCTCAGCCCATGATCTCTTCCAACATTGCTCGGAAACCACACACTCTAAGGGCTCAATTCTGGACCTTGTTATATCCAAAGCAGACCTGCTGACTATTGCTCCCCTCATTCATGTAGACTGGTCTGACCACTTCCTCATTCACTTCTGTTTTCACCTAACGCATGTTATAACTCTCGGCCAACCTAAAAGTGCTACTGCCTGGTTCGGCAACACTAAAAACATTGACCTTGACACTCTTTGTGATTCTGCTATGCGGTCACATCCTAGACTAGACCTTAACGTGGATGTCAACGATCTCACCTCTCAGTGCCTTTCAGTCCTAGCCGTCCAAAACGATAATGTTGGTCCGCTCCGAAGCAAAAGGAAAAGACCCACCCCCTCAGGATCTTGGTTCAATAAAGCTCTCTATTATGAAAGGAAGAACCTTAGAATCTTGGAGAAACATTGGAGAAAATCTCCATCCACCTCCAATCTCTCTCTTTTACGTTCAGCAAGATCCAAATACCACAACCACATCTTCCATGAAAAAGCATCGCATTTCAGATCCCTCCTTGAATCAGCCAAAAACAGACCCAAAAAACGTTTTGACCTCATCAAAACCCAAACTGCTCTCCCCTAACCATTAAGCCTGAGGATTCCACAAAGAAAGCAGCAGATTTCGCTATATTCTTTGATGAAAAGCTCAAAGCCCCGGTGGATCAGGTCGCCCACCCCACCCCCATTGAGGAGCGGAAATCCTTAGTCACTATGCAGAACTTTGATGTCATCTCGGAAGATGACCTCCTAAATTGCATCCTGGAAACTAAACCCTCCAACCATTCCTCTGACCCCATCCCTAGTGTCATCGCCATCGATTTCTACACCAATACTCTCTCTTTCTGGACCAGGCTAGTTAATCTCTTCACAAAAGAACAACTAGAGAGTAAGGAGATGGAACAGGTACTTGTCCCTTTCCGTGAATAATATACAAAAACAACATGGACAAGTCCTTAACAGGTTAAGGTCATGGTTGTCGAACTGCACCTTGGTAGAGGAACGCAGACAACAAGTGGTTGTCTTAGGAAAACTCTCACCCACCTACCTAGTAGGTGGCATGCTTCATCCTCGCGGTCCACCTGGATTGCCGAGTGCAATCCAGTTGTGCTTCAACATAGCATTTCACTTTCCACAAAATAACCTGCTCCGCTGTAAATCAGGCGTTGAAGCACAGCTGGCTTGTTCTCAGCAATCCAGCTGGACCCCGATGATGAAGCATGCCTCCTACTAGGTAAGTGGGTGAGGGGTTTCCTAAGACAACCACTTGTTGTCTGCGTTCCTCTACCAAGGTGCAGGTCGACAACCATGACCTTAACCTGTTAAGGACTTGTCCACGTTGTTTTTGTATAGTTAATCTCTTCCTCAGTTAAGGCTCCCTCCCTGTTGCTCTCAAATCAGGACAGGTTACCCCCCTTCTAAAAAAAACTCTCCGCTGATGCGACCGACCTCAACAACTTCCGCCCTATCACCAACCGTCCTTTTCTTTCAAAAATCACCGAAATATGTGTTGCGATATAACTTTTCCTACATATTATGGAGGATAATCTCCTCGACGTTTTCCAGTCTTGCTTCACCCAAAATTGCAGCACTGAAACAGCCCTGCTGCAAGTGATTGATGATGCACTGCATATACTTGACTCTGGGGAATTGTGTCTTCTGATTCTTCGAGACCTCTCTGCAGCCTTTGACACTGTTAACCATAACACCCTCCTCAACACTCTTCAACAGAGAATGGGATTGGATGGCACAGTGCTTAAATGGTTTGCCTCATTCCTCTCGGACAGATCCCAAAGGATCAAGATAGCAAACAGTCTTTTGTCTCCATTGGCTGCAGGTCAAGACGTCCCTCAAGGTTCTATCCTGGCACCCACTTTGTTTAATCTCTACCTGGAACCATTAGGGAACATCCTAAGTAAATCTGGGATCCATTACCATCTTCATGCGGAGGACACCTAAATCTACCTCAAGGTGTCGTCCGCACACGATCTTTCACTACTCAACTCTATTCACAACTGAATGTTAGCTCACCAAATCATTCTAAATCCCGCCAAAACTGAATTCCTCCTCTTTTCTACCTCTCTCTCTCCCCTCCGCCTGTTCAATCTTGGATGGATCAGCTGAACTTACTCAACAACAAACCCATCATTGTCGACAGTGCTAAATCCCTAGGTGTCATACTTGACAAAAGACTCAACCTTATCTCCCACATCAACTCTATTGCTAAGAACGCTCGTTACCAGTTGCGCCTTCTGTGGGGGACTCATCGGTTCTTCCCGGAGAAAGACTTTAAAACTTTGGTACAGTCGCTGGTTCTCTCTAGACTGGATCATTGCAATTCTCTTCTGCAGCGCCTACCCAAATCCCACCTCTCCCCTCTCAAATCCATCCTCCATTCAGCAGCTAGCTTCATTTCAGGGTCTAAAAACGAAGCGGCCATGTCACTCCTGTCCTGTACTCTCTTTGATGGCTTCCGATCGAGGCAAGATCTATTTACAAAACTGCCTGCATCACCCAAAAAGCCTTGCACACGTCCCCCCCTCGTTACCTGGCGAATAAATTGAAATTGTCCCTAGGCTCTCAACCTTCTCGCAATGCGGAAAAGCTTCTGCTTGAGACCCCCTCCTTCAAAAGGGAAGGATCGATGGAGCAATCCTACTCAGACAATGCTTTGAAAATCTGAAACTCGCTTCCCCCATTGCTCCGTGCCACCTCCTCTACCCGGATCTTCAAAGCTGACCTCAAATCTCTTCTCTTAAAAAGACTCTTTCAGAACTAAAACTTTCATTCTCAGGCTCCTCTAGAAGTTCGCTCAACATTGCAAATTTGTATTTTTTCTTGTACATTCCTCACCCTTGCGCGCTGTGTTGCATTTTCTGTTTGTGTACCCTTCCTTTTAAGTCTCCTATTTATCTTTGTAATGTTCTATTGTGTAACACTTTTCTCTTGTAACGTAACTGGTTATATTGTTCTGTGCTCTGACACCTTCGGGTAATGTCTGCGCTTTATAAAAATCCACTAAATAAATAAATAAAAATATACTGAGCCTCGAGCACAGTGCATGGGGCCCCTCCTCCTGGTCTGGACTTCATAGCCTAGCCGGCATGGATTAGCGTCTGCCGAAGCCCTGCCTCCTCCCACTAGTTGCTTCCGGTAAACAGCCCTCTGCTCCATTTACAATAATTTGACTGGACGGGATTTGCTGTAATGGGGGCAGCAAGGAGAGTTCCCCACAATATCCTGAGGATGATTCCATCATTCAGTCCAAGGAAACCTCTAATTCCAGGCTAATTACTTGTAATTCTATTGTAATTGTATTCTATTTCTATCTCCATCCCTGTCTGTGCAATGTGGGGTCCTCCAGGGGTCGGCATTAAGTCCGACCCTCTTTAACATTTATGTGACCCCCCTTGCCAGACTAATTAGATCTTTTGGGATGGAGGTAGTCTCATGCGCGGATGACACGCAGATCCTCGTCTCTCTCTCTCAGTCAGTTACCTCGACTGCCTCCAACTTTAGATCTTGTATGGAGGCAGTCGGTCAATGGATGATCTACAATTCGTTGAAACTGAATGGGGAGAAGACTGAGGTGATGGTGTTCGGAGGAAAGGAGGAAAGGAGGGGATCTGGTCAGCCGACTGGTGGCCAGACTCATTGGGAGCTTGCCCTGTCCCTGCCTCTTCTGCTACAAACCTTGGGGTCGTGATAGATCCCACCCTCAGTATGTGCCAACAGGTTAACAGAACTGTAGCTACCTGTTGGGGTATCATCCACATACTGAGGAAGATTAGGCACTACCTCTCACAGCAGGCAAGGAAACAACTTGCAGTTGCCCTGGTTGGTGCACGGCTGGACTACTGCAATGCGCTGTATGCAGGACTGACTAAAAGCCTGCTGCAGCGCTTGCAGGTGGTCCAGAATGCAGCGGCTAGGTAAAGTCCACATTTGTAAAGCGCACAATCACCCGTAAGGGTCTCTAGGCGCTGGGGGCCGTCGGGAAGATTAAGCGAGCTATTGCCCAGAGTCACATGGTGCTGGGCTAACCTGCCGCCGGAGCCGGGGATCGAACCCTGATCCCCAGATTCCAGCGTCAGTCGCCCTGGCCGCGGCGCCACACCTCTCCCTAATGTTCTTGATCTACCCCGGAGCACCTCAGCTACCTCTGCCAGAAAATCACTTCACTGGCTACCTATAGAGGACCGTATAATGTTCAAGACCATGTGCATGATCTACAGGGCCCTAGCAAAAAGTACCCCTACTGGAATTGGATCCATTCTGTCTCGCTACAGCCCCGGTAGGAACCTTCGTTCCTCTAATAGACTCCTTCTCTCAGTTCCTCGCATTCGGAAAACCAGATGGGGTGGTAAAGCCTTCTCCAATCTGGCACCTAAATGGTGGAATGCCCTCCCTTTGGAACTAAGGTCCCTTCCCACCCTTCAGCTTTTTAGAAATGCTCTGAAAACCCATCTCTTTGTGCGGACATACCTATAGTTGTGCTCTGCCCCTTTTGATCTGGTTTTGGTAGGCGCCTTGATACCTTCGAGTTTTAGTTGCGCAATACAAATTACCTTTCAATTCAATTCAATGCGGCACTCTTTCCTACTGAGATGAGTTTCGCCTCATATGACATGGCGTTTCTTTCTTTTTACAAGAGGCTAATCACACTTTCAGAGGAAAAGCAGAGTTTGTTGTTTATAAAATAGACAATGATTATATTGTGCCATCCTACCTGCCACTAAATTATGAAATTACATTTCGGGGTAGCCTTAGCACTGTTTGGAAAAGATTGTAAGTGGTTTTTTCCCCTATCAGAAACATTAACGTTTGGAGAAGGGGGTCAGGTCTGGACACTTTCGTGTTTTTTTAACTGTTAATGGTGAGCGTGGTACCCGTTTCACGGACACCGCGCTCTGCAGCATAATAGATTGTGCCATGGAAACGAAGATGCAATCGTTCCTGAGGCTGCATGCTAAAGTGTGATTATCACAAGGAAGGCAACACCTTCTTCTGGTCCCCTTTAATAGCCAAGGGCATGGTGCAGGATGGCATTTTTTAACCCATACGTACAACTGTAAAATTGTATAAAGCAATCGTAATCTTGGCCACACATTGAATATTTGCGTGCTGTGAGGTATGCCTTCGATTCGCAGTATGAAGGCGAGGCTGCTATTTCAAGGTATAATATATGTAAACAATCACAGACGATGAAGATGCTGTTACCGGTCGCGCCTGATTTGTCTCAGAGACAGTCGTTCGCGGCCCCTCTGACTCTCTGCGTCTGCTCTGGGTACCACCAGCAAAAGTGTAAGATCCTCATGCAGCTGGAAAGGATGACGCAGGACACAAGGATGTGGAAAAGAGGTTCAGGTTTAACCCAAGGAGAAGGTAGACCCATCCAGGCCACAGCCAGTCAGGGTAACCGCTCATAGGCATTTCAAATAAAGCATTCTAACCAAGGAAACTAGGAACAGCCTGCAACCATGGTGAGGAACCATGAGTAACCATGATACAGTAGCACCATGACGTCATAGACTTGCAAGTCTCAGATGCCACACACCTTCCCTCGTTAACACAGAGAGGAAAGATGAGAGAAGACCAAAATAATGTACAAAGATCTTGAAACATAGTCACCTAAGTAACAAGGTTTAACAACAACCCTAGAAGACATGTGTGGGGTAGCAAAAGAGTTAGAAGTAGAAAGTGCTCCAGGGGAAGCTCTTTCACATGAAATTGGACTAGAACACACAAATTCCATGGTCCTGAGTCCTCACAGCATTTTTCAACACCTTAATAACATGCATAGGCTTTGAGAACATAATTTTATGACCCAGAAGACTGACAACAACCATGTCACCTAATTTAACCACAGTGTCTTTATCAAATTTCCTGGAATCAAAATTCACTTTCCTAGCTAAACACGTGTCCTCTTCCTTCTTGCGCCAGTTTATGGCAGACTCATGGGAAGAGGATCGTGAGATAGACTCCTCATCAAGTTACCCATGAAGGTTCAACTAAAGCGCATGGAGTCCTACCTTTGAAGAGAACAAAGGGAGACTGACCAGTAGAACTGTGAGGAGTTACTCTATAATTCGTCACCATTTTTAGGACTTGCTCCTTCCAGTTAAGCCCAGCGTTCTTGGCCCAGGAGATGGTCTCCTTTAACACCCTATTGAATCTTTTAACCATGCCATTAGTTTCTGGGTGGTAAAGGGAGCACTTTTGTGTTTAATGCCACTGTTCTTCAAAAATGACTCCATTTCCTTTGAGACTAACTGAACCCCCATTGTCAGTGAGATGGATTCAAGGGTAAACTTCCCTGGCTTTGAAACCCTCGAAGAATCTAATCACCTGAATGGTCTCTATGCTAGAGGTAAAGTGGACTACCGGCCACCTACAAAATAAGTCCAGGAGTCCCAAAATGAAGACTTGCTGCCCATTCGAAAGAACAGGACCCTCAATATCTAGAGCCACTTCTTTCCAAGGCCCACATGGCAGCTCCCTGATAACCATGGGTTGGACTCTCAAAAGATTGGACTTTTCACTCGTAACACACACTATGCAGTCCCTTACAATCCTTTCAACACAAAAGTCCATGCCCGGCCACCAGTAAGAAGACCTGAGCCTCTCTTGGCCTTAGACATACCAGAGTGAGACTCATGAGCCAACTCCACTAACTCCTTGTGAAGCTCAAGAGGAGGTATTAGGCATGTGCCACGTACAAGCATCTTATCATACACAGCCAATTCATCTTTGACTCCCCAGAACTTGGAAGCTTGAATGAATGAATGAATGAAGGGGAACCTATATTGCGCAACTTAGCCCAAGGGCATCAAGGCGCCAAACCGCAGCCAAATGTCTTCAGATCACCGAGCCCACGTCAACGAATAGACCTCGCGAAAGAACCAGGTTTTCAGTTCTTTACGGAAGCATGCCAAAGAGGGTAAACCCACCAGCTCAGGAGGAAGAGAGTTCCAGAGCTTGGGGACCACGGTGGCAAAGGCTTTACCTCCCCATTTTGCTTTGGCAAATCTAGGGACTGATAGAAGGTTTTTGGAGGATGAACGAAGGACTCTGTTAGGGGAGTAAGGATGAAAGAGGGACCTAATACCCTGAGATCCCGAGCCATAAATAGCCCCGTGGGCGAGGCAAAGAAGCTTAAAAGATATCCTAGAGTGGACCGGCAGCCAGTGAAGGGTTTTCCTGGCCAAGGTTGCAGAAGAAAGCCTGGGAAGATTAAGGTCCAGCCTGGCCGCAGCGTTTTGCACCATCTGAAGGCGATGGACAAGACTCTTATTCATGCCCACATACAGGGCAATACAGTAGTCTAATCTCGAAGAGACGAGGGCCACTGTAGCCTGCTACCGAGAATCCGGGGAAAGAGAACATGCGACCTTTCTGAGGATCCTGATAATGCTTCCTCAGAAGCTTGTTTCTCTGAGCGCCAGTGATTGCAGATGAGGCCCATTACCTCAGATAAGACAGGATCTAAGGATAACTTGAGCCGCCACTGACTCTCATCAATGATTCCTTTGCCAATCACGCACACATGAACATCACTGCCACTCCATTCATCATAGTTGCACGCTAAGGACGTGACACCGTGGTTGGACCGTGTTTGCCAGGAGAAGAAACTCCTGCACTGAGAGAGGACGATATATCCATGGGGATGACATATCGAAAAGTATTTTCTTGGATAGTCCACACGGCGGAGATCTTTCCCGCCTGACTCGTCATCCTGTTCTTCCAGTTCAAACAACGGATGCCGGTGAGCTCTAGCAGCATGGCATAGAATTGGTGGATTTGAAAATTATGCACTCAATTGCCCTAGTCCTGATGAGGCCAACAAGTAGTGTGGCTGAAACGCTCCGACAGACAATTTAAGACACCATATAAAAACAGAATAATATGTAATAAATCAGGAGTACAACAAATAAAGAGGTTGGAACTTTGAAAACCTCAAGATGGCTCCAAGATAGTGATCTATCGTTGAAGGGAATGCTCAGTGTAAAATATTTTTGAGTAGCATCCCTATTGATTGGAAGGTTCTAGAGATTTATGTCCACAGGAAGAGATAATTTAGGTATCACTTCGTCTTACTGTTGAGTGCAATTATCTATCCCGAGGCATTGTTTTTAGTTAATTGTACTCCATTCATCATCAGCGGTATCATCACGGGGTCCATCAACAACGAATCTAGAAAGCGTATCAGCAATGCAGTTTTCCACCCTAGAGATATACCTGATGTCAAAATCATACTCCTGGAGAGCTATGACCCACTTAGTAATCCTACCAGAGACTATATCGATCCCTTTTTTAGAGAAAATTTCAGAAAGTGCCTTGTGATCAGTTTTGACCAAGAATGCTGTCCCCCAAAGAAACTACTTAAGCTTTCTGATGGCCCAGAACACAGCGAGAGCCTCGCGCTCATTCACAGAGTAACGCGACTCGGTCTTTGAGTCCACGTGAGATGAATGTGATGGTTTCCATTCCATTTTCACCTTCTTGCTGAAGTACAGCTCCTAACCCCTTAAGGCAGTGGTAACAATAGAGGTCTTGGTGGGATCAAAGCTCCTAAGACTGGGGGCATCACAGAGTCTTTTATTAAGAGAAACAAATTCACAATCACAGTCTTTGCTCCACTTGAACTCTGTGCTTTTCTTTAAAAGACCCCTCATACTGGTGCAATGCTCAGCAAAACCTTGAACGAACTTATTATAGTATTGGATCATCCTGAAAAACTTCATAAGTTCCTCTCTACAGGAGGGAGGTGGCATCTGAGAGATCATGTTCACCAGATTGGACTTGGGAGCAATACCATCCCCATAGATCATGTGCCCCAAGTAATGAATCGAAGAAGTCGCAAATTGACACTTCTCCAATTTTATGGCGAGATTGGCTTTTTCAAAGACCAGGATATCGTCTTGATAGATGCACACACCATCACAACCTTTGAGGACGTTTCCATTGCACGTTGAAAGACGGAAGCCGCCGACACCAGGCCAAACGGCATCCGAACAAATCTGAAAGTCCCATATGCGTTAATAAAAGAGGTGAAATCACTTGAAGTTTCTGCCAGCTCAATCTGGTGATAGGTTGAAGCCAAATCAATGGAGCTAAAGACTTTGGCACCACCCACCAACGCTACCAATTCAGCAATATTGGGCAAAGGATAGCGATCTACCACCACACACTTGTTGAGTTGCCTCAAATCCATACACAAGCGGAGAGACCCGTTGGCCTTGCATGCTGCCACAACTGGAGCAAGCCAATCAGTACCAGTCACCTCTTCAATTATTCCACCTGCCTTGAGCTTTTCTAACTCTTTCTTCATCTCTTCCCTCACAGCTAAAGGCACACTTCGAACCTTACATCTAGAGGGTTGTGAGTTAGAGCGTAAGGGAATGTCCAATTTAAAACCTTTGAGACAACCAAGACCCTCTCTCAAAACATTGGGAAATCTACGTTCAATGTGAGTCTCAACAGTGACAACAGAATTAAGACAAGCTGACTCAACTTCACGTTTAAGGATGATGGAGATGGACTACTAGGATCTAGCATGACAACTAAGTCCCCCTGGTGAAACCAGCTGATGATGCTATCACTTTTCTGAGAGATGTAAACTTTACCTGAAACATATCGCCCACCGTACTCAATGAGACCCAAAAAGTAACAGCATAAAGGTATAGGCTCACCACCATAAGCCAAGGGACGTATGTCCGGTTTTAGAAGGGAAATTTTACTAGCAAGTTTTGCCTGATAGAAAGCCTTGGAGACTATAGTAATCTTAGCCTCCCGAGTCGAACAGAACTTTAGTAGATTCACCTTCAACTTGAATAGTGTCAATAGGACAAGATTTTTTTTCCAAAGCAGAGTCAATTTGGACAACTATTTGTCCACAGACAAAGTCTTCCTCAATAACACGTTTCAATGCTCTTAACTTTAGAATCGGAAAGCTTGCTCTTACAAACAACTAAAAGATGACCCTTCTTCTTACATTTCGAACAAACCACATTCAAGGCAGGACATTTTTTATCGTTGGCGAAATTCCCTACTTTGTTACACCTAAAACACTTGGGAACAAATGTACTTTTTTAAAACTTTACTGCGCTATCAGTTTTTGATAGCGCCTTGGCTTCTTCCTTGACAACTTGAACAGAAACTTGCTTGTTCTTCTTTAAGGTATCAACATACTTTAGAGAATGTTCAATCCTTTTTGCCACTTGTAATACTTCATCCAACGAAGGTTCGTCTCTCAGCCACAATTCTTCTTGAACCTATTCAATACTGCATCCTAGCCTGAACTGGTCTCTTATTCTCTCATCCAGCAACTCACCAAACTTGCAAGAAGACACAAGTTTCCTAAGATGAGTGACATACACCTCAACAGATTCTCATTTTGTAGTCTCTTGACAAACTGGTACCTTTCAAGTATGGTGCTCACCTTCGGCAAATAATGTTTATCAAGCTTACTGATGTAGATTTCATACTCATTAAGATCTTTGCTCTCTGCATCACTAAGTTCAGGAAGTTGATCAAATACATCTTGCCCTTCTGGGCCCAGCCAATGCATAAGAAGAGAAGTTCTGCGCTCACCGCAAACCCTGGCATAATGCTCAAAAACCCTTTTCCACTTCTTTCATTGAAGGGCAGGCTCACCGGGTGACATTAAGAAAAAGGGGAGAGCTGTCACATGTGCATGACTTACTAGGTAAGAAACGGTTTAAATTTGAAATGGCACACAAATAAAGAGAATAGAGATGTGTTTAGGAGAACCAAAATAAATGTTCCAAATTCACTTTTTTTTTTAAATTGGGAGTGAGTCACAAACAAGACAGTATATGCAGTATCTATAACTAAAGATAACTAAAGTCAAAGAAGTGGCAAATGGCGTTCACAAAAAGTACTACACATGTGTATGTGCGTGTCACAGAAGTGGCATGCAGCGTAATGATAATGGTGCGAGTGTGTGCATGTCACAGATGTGCACACAGCGTAAAAGTAAAGTGTGTGCGCGTCACAGAAGTGGCACGCAGCGTAATGATAAAGGTGCAAATGTGTGTGTGTCACAGAGGTGGCACACAGAATGTGGAATACGTAGCGTAAGAGTATAGTTAGTAAAAGCAAAATTATGGTGTGCATATCACCGTGTGCGTAATTTGTACAATTCTTATGATCTTGGATTGTTATACTTATAATGGATATGCGGTGTGCATATCACAGAGTGAAAAGTCGTCGTAAATATAATTAAATCAATATAACCGTCTTTGTAAACTTTGAGATCCCACGATGTCCGGATGACTACTCGCCTTGCTCCGTGTTGCAAATGGCTTTAATCTCTTCAAGCAAAAATCGTACGGCAATGTTGTAAATAGATTAGGTAGGCAGCAGGACACGTCTTCAGTTATTAAGATAGATTTATTAAGTTACAAGATAAGATAAGACAGCAGAGCAGTAAACCTCACAGCTGACCAGACCATCAACTGCCAAGGCTGGAATCTTCACATCACAGATCGAACACTCTTAGGTAATATGAGAGACTTGTAAGATAAGAACACTAAGAAAGGACTACAGACACCAAGTAGTCATATTGAAGTAAGTATAAATATACAACACATCTTCTCCCTTTACAGATAAAACACAAATGAAAGACTAAAACACCTAGTAAGAGTTAAAGCATGGAAACAAGAAAAGAAAACATATAACACATAAGAGGTCAGCAGCCACTTAGACTTCCAGATCACGAAGGCAAAGGGACAGAATCAAAACAAGGATCAACATGAAGATGATGAAGATCATGATGACCACCTTCTCCCCTTAAATTGACAAAGAACAAAAAGAGACAGTCTACTCTCTACAATCCGTCATTGTGGCTAGCAAAAACGAGAAGAGACAGTTTACTTCCTCCGATCAGTCTTTGTCCGCCACAGCTTCCCTCTCATTGTCGAAGATAGGAAAGTTCAACAAAAGCCTCCAATTCTCAAAAAGTTCTGGAAGAATGTTCCTGAAGAAAAATTTGGAACCAGTTTACTTACAGTCCAAAAACAAGTTCGGGACCAGGTGTCTAGGTTCTGGATCTTTTCCTCGGGTTGTGAGCCTCCGGTTGAAGTTCGGGCCACTACGTTCCCTTATAAATTGTATTTCTTTTGTGGACAAACTGTCTCAGTACTGTGGTCCCGGTTCAAAGAACCGCCTTGTCACAACTTTGTCGTGGTACTGGAGCTCTTGTCCTTCACGAATCTTGGTCGTTAACACTGTTGGTCCTGGGACTCCCTTTGTCTACTCCCGGTACTGCTTGTGGGACTTTTGTCCTCCTCCGGTCCTGGGACGTCCTTTGTCCTCTCCCGGTTCTAAATCTGGGAACTTTGTCCCCTTCCAGTCCTGAAACGTCCTTTGTCCTCTCCCGGTACGGATTCCGGGACCTTTGCCCCCTTCCAGTCCTGAGACGTCCTTTGACTTCTCCCGATTCTAATTCTTGGACCTTTGTCCCCTTCCGGTCCTGGGACGTTTTTCTTCTCCCAGTATTGATTCTGAGATGTTTTGTCATCTCCCGGTCCTGGTTCCTGGGACATCCTTTGTTCCTTTCTACTTCTGCCGGTCCTGGGACTAACATCGTCCTCTCCCGGTTCCTGGTACTGCCAAGGCTGGACAGAGACTGATCTGAGGACGTAAACTGTCTCTTCCCGTTTTTGCTGGCCACAATGACGGACTGTAGAGAGTAGACTGTCTCTTTTTGTTTCTTTGTCAATTTAAGGGGAGAAGGTGATCATCATGCATTAGTGGTTTTACACATTTCTTCTTAAGTTCTTGGCAGCAGATGCTGATTACATTCTTTTTATTTAATTAATTATTTTACTTGCGGCTAAATTCTTCAGTTTTCTTACGTTATGGATGTTTTTTCTTTAATTGCTTTTCTTCTTGTTACTGGATCAATACAAGGATACTTCTTGTTACTTGCCCCTGTTAGGTGGGTTCTTGTTTGTGAGGTCTTGCTCATGCTGCGCTGTTCTTCTTGTTGTTCTTAGTGTTCTTATCTTACCAGTCTCTCATATTACCCAAGAGTGTTCTATCTGTGATGTGAAGATCCCATCCTCGTCGCCAAAATGTTGTAAATAGATTAGGTAGGCAGCAGGACACGTCTTCATTTATTAAGATAGATTTATTAAGTTACAAGATAAGATAAGACAGCAGAGCAGTAAACCTCACAGCTGACCAGACCATCAACTTCCAAGGCTAGAATCTTCACATCACAGAAATAACACTCTTAGGTAATATGAGAGACTGGTAAGATAAGAACACTAAGAAAGGACTACAGACACCAAGTAGTCGTATTGAAGTAAGTATAAATATACAACACACTGGTCGCTAAGAAACCGCTAAACGCCAAAATGGCCGCCACGCCGGGTCACGTAATTACCTTACGTAAGGATGTGCGTGGTTCGGGAGTGCATAGTTCAAGTCAAAGGACAGCATTCTGAAGAAGATTTAACTAATGAAGGGGACTGATTCAATTAAGGAAGTCAGAGGCTGGAATCAAAAAACTAGTTTCAACAAAGCAAAAAACCTCTGACACCATAAATCACACTGGATTATTAATTGCAGTAGTTCCTTTTATTGACCCTGCATTTGTTTTTCTTTTTTTATATCTTTGTATTGAACTCCGCAATTAAGTGTTCCTTCACCATATACACAAACACTAATGTCTTTCTTAAAACAGGAAAGAAAACGGCTTTTTACGCACAATATGCAACTGTATACAATAAACACTTATCATACATATACATTACACCACGTAAAGAAATTACACAACATTCACATATTTACATTCAAAAACTGAAAAGCATTTGACACCTTTGATTAGCTTGCTCTTTTATAGGGGTTATTCCTATTTCTACCAAATTCGAATGTCCTTTTTTATTCACCGTGGCAAGACTATAGACAAGAGTAGGCGTGTTCTCCTTTCCTGAATTGTGGTTAGTTGGTGGTCTGAAAGAAACTCTATAGTTTATTAAAAAGGGTGGAGTTTATCTTATTCTAACTCTACCAAATGGAAAAAAACAACTTATTTATATTCATATGATTCTTTCTAGGACACTTCCTCATGCCGACGCGTTTCAACCTTGTGGTTGTGGGACCCACACATTAGATTGTTGCAAGGTCTTCATCAGGGCTGGTAGCGATTGTAGTAGGACAAATGACGGTGTCGTCTTTGTAGCAGAAGTATAAAGCTATTTTACCAGTGGGAGCTGTATATCGAGCTACAGTTACCAATCTCCTTCGCTCGATCTCGCTTCCCCAGAAGCGAGATCGAGCGAAGGAGATTGGTAACTGTAGCCCGATATACAGCCCCCACTGGCCGAAAAAGAAGAACGAAGCCTAAAACAACCCAGAAAATCCCGGACCGCAGAGAACAATCAAATCTGATGACGGTGGGCAGAAAAAGAAAATAGCTTTATACTTCTGCTACAAAGACGACACCATCATTTGTCCAACTACAATCGCTACCAGCCCTGATGAAGACCTTGCAACAATCTAATGTGTTGGTCCCACAACCACAAGGTTGAAACGCGTCGGCATAAGGAAGTGGCCTAGAAAGACTCATATGAATATAAATACGTTGTTTTTTTCCATTTGGTAGAGTTAGAATAAGATAAACTCCACCCTTGTTAATAAACTATAGAGTTTCTTTCAGACCACCAACTAGGACCACAATTCAGGAAAGGTGGACAAGCCTACTCTCGTCTATAGTCTTGCCACAGTGAATAAAATAGGACATTCGAATTAGGTAGAAATAGGAATAACCCCTATAAAAGAGCAAGCTAATCAAAGGTGTCAAATGTTTTTCAGTTTTTGAATGTAAATATTTAAATGTTGTGTAATTTCTTTACGTGGTGTAATGTATATGTATGATAAGTGTTTATTGTATACAGTTGCATATTGTGCGTAAAAAGCCTTTTTCTTCCCTGTTTTAAGAAAGACATTAGTGTTTGTGTATATGGTGAAGGAACACTTAATTGCAGAGATCAAGATAAAGATATAAAAAAAGAAAAACAAATGCAGGGTCAATAAAAGGGACTACTGCAATTAATAATCCAGTGTGATTTATGGTGTCAGAGGTTTTTTGCTTTGTTGAAACTAGCATTCTGAAGAAGAGGCATCGTAGCTGAGGATTCGAGTGAGCTCGCTCCGTAGCTCGATGAAGTCACCGCTCGAATTTTTGAAGAGTGGAATCCGGTGTCCTTTTGAATGATGCGGAAAGAACGAGGACCCTTCTAACAGTTTTTTTTTTTAAGGTACAAGTCCCATTTTCTTTGAACGTATCATCAAACTGTTATTCACGCTGAAAATAATTCAAGAAACTTGAAGTGACAAGGGTGGTAAATCTTGTAGATAAAAGTGCTGCATATCTTCACTCTGTGTCCACTCACTTGAACTGCATCAACTGTAGTATCTGGGTGAACTCACATATAGCGCAGATTGAAATGAGTCCAAAATATTCCTCTGCTTGCTCCTAATACAAGTAGGCAAATAAAAGGGAAAATCTCATGTAGATTCCCAAGCACTCAGGCCAAAAGGGAAAGAGTCGTCAATCCCAAGCCAATTCCAAAATTAGGCACACTTAGCAGAGCCCAGAAGTACTCACAAGGGCCCACAAAGGTCAAAGTTGGTACGAGCCCGCGACGAGTCACAAAAAACAGGGGAAAAGAGGTGTACAAACGCGACGAAAGCTCCCGGTCCCCACCGCAAAGTAAAGTAGTGGTACAGTACCTTGAGCATGAAGTGCTCAAGGTTTTGTAAACGCTGATGGGAACATTTACCCCCTGCATCTTTATGAATGCTGTCCCAGTCTTTGCGCAGTTGCTGTCCTGTGCTTTTCAAAAGTTGTGAAAAATGAGGCTAATCAAACCATACTTTCAGAAAGAATGCAAATCTTTACTGCAGCCTTCCCTTCAAATACCTTTGAATTCAAAGCAGATGAACTACCAGGAATTGGTTAAAAGAAATAAACACACATCTTATTTTTGATCTGGGACTACCGGGGTCGTTTACAGATGTTTGTGACACAGACCTTACTTGCTGTTTCAACAATGGCCCCAAGGAAAGATGGTT
Organism: Lissotriton helveticus; assembly: GCF_964261635.1. Taxonomy (NCBI): domain Eukaryota; kingdom Metazoa; phylum Chordata; class Amphibia; order Caudata; family Salamandridae; genus Lissotriton; species Lissotriton helveticus. The sequence continues at coordinate 1,740,979,569 of NC_136065.1, forward strand.
GGGGGCGGGGAGTGGGCGCTGGGCCACACCGAGGGAACTCTTGAAGGCCTAAAAGAGTCACTGTGACAAATTGAGTCCTCCTAAAGAAAGAAGTTTAGTTTTACCACTTGCTGCAGACTTTCTTTTTCTTTACACAGCAATTTCATATGTTTTGCTAAAACTACCGCTTTAGAATTGGAGTTTTTCTGGGTACAAGTGCAACATCTGAAACACATTTAAGGCATTTTAACATCGCAGTAAAGCTTTCCATTTCTGCACACCTGATGTGGAAATAGTTCAGTCGAATTCACTGTGTTTTACAGCCTCCTTTGTTGGGGATTGTAAAGGCATACTGACAGTTCCAGTTTACCAGTTACAAATGGCTTCTACATGGTTCAGCCTGGCCTATGGGTCTGTCATTGGCTATGCATGCCTTCTAGAAATAGGAAGTGAAATCCTACTGGCTATCACCAAACGATGCTATTGGACACCAGTAACCAATGACGAGTTAACTGCAACCAATTGAAGTTTAGTCATTCATTACATGTCCAGAAAGCTATGTGAACCTAACCAGCCCCGGAGGAACCATCTATAACTTGAATTTCTAGCTGGATGAATGGTAGGTGTACTGTCTGCAGAGATTACAAGGAGCTGATAGTGTAAGAGAAAAGCCTCAATGAGGACTGGGGGTTAGAAGTACAGAATGTTATGTTGAGTTGTGATGTGTTATGTCATACCATGTAATGTTACATTACTTCGCATTTCTGTAGCCAATGAGCCACGGTTATGGCTATGGTTTGTGAAAAAAAGAAATTATGGTCAGCAGACGTGAATTCATCACAGCCACTGGTAATCACACTGTGCACATTCCAATCCATGGTAGTTTTTACTCAAAGTTGTACTGCAGACAGGGACCAACCATATGAAAATTATCTTGGCCCTCCTTGTAATGGACCAGTCCACCCAAACCGGCAGGCCACACCCACTAAGGGTCAGTACAGTGAGCAACTGGACTCATGGCTGGGACCACCTACCTACCTGTATGGCATGTCACTGAGAGAAAAAAAAAAGTGATTGATGATATGCTTGAATCAAACGCGACTTGTTGGTAATAACAATGGGCTGCATTCCAGTCTATCGTTTTTTGGTTTACAGTGAAATTGAAGGCACAAAGCTGCCATATGCAGGTTAGACTTGGCTGTTGATTTTGCCAGATGTGGAAATTGCAGAGCACCAGCCTTAAACTTAGACCAGGGTATTCTTGTATGTTGGCTTAATGTGGTCTGGAAGTAAATGACATGTACAACATGTTTACAAAATGACCACAGAGACACTCTGCAATGCCATGCATTTCCATACACGCAGATCACGTTTATACAAATAGTGATTAACATTGCATTTGCATTTGATATGAATCATAACACCTTAATCAGTGCAATCACTGGGATGTTCAATAGAAGTACATCCTAACTGTCTATTGCTTGGGGAGGGGTGCAGCATTAAGAAAAGGGTCTGTATTATTGCTGCTCACATAAGTGGTGAGGCCTCATCTGAAGAACCTTGTCCTGTTTTGGAGGCCGCTTCACCAAAAGTATAACCTGGAGTCAATTTAGTAGTGTGCATCCACAGTGGGGCAGGGTTTATAGTACACGTGCTCTCTGGAGCCCAATAGGTAAATTTTTAAAGGTACTAATTATAGAGCACAAGACAACATTTTTGGTGGTAAGCTACCCAAGAAAATATGGATATGGAGTGAGAGATTTAAGAGGAAAAATAAGTAGTATTTTGAACACAAATGAAGAATGTACAGAGAGCAATCTCCAAGCTAACGCCAAGCAAACAAAAGTAACACAATAATTTGAAAACGCCTTTGGCAGAAACAGAAAAAGAATAGTGGTGATTACAGAAAGGTAAAACAAAATTATATGCTTGAAGCTTAGATGGTAAATGTGTTAATCATAAAGTAGTAGATCTTCCCCCACCATGTACGAGTAAATTCACCAAATGTTTATGATCGGTTCTCGCTAAGAACTTCGTACCCCATAAGTATGTTCGGAAATGTTCAACAGCCCAAGTACAAGGTAATAGCTCTTGCTCATACCAAATAATTCACTTTGGCTGGACACAATGCACAAGATCCATATGCAAAAATACATTCATCCATACATCTCTCTTTACCAACACATCACCTAGTCTAGTCCAATCCCGCTGACATCCACTACCACAACACTTATTTTCCTACAACAAAAGGTTTTAAACTATTGAACTTTGGCCATTTTCAGTTTTGATTCTTTCAAAGATCTGTTTATGAAGAGAATACAGGAAAATGATATGTGGATAGGCCCAGGGGCCCTGTCCAAATGAGTACGCTGAAGTTACAGTATCCTTGAGTATGTATAACGTGGTATGTAAGACTCTGAAATAAATAAACCCATACATACATAAATATATATTTTTATTCTAAATTTGATACTGCAACAAAACGGTTTGTAATGTAAACATACAGGAACTTTGTGTATCCTTATCTTTTAGCAATGCAATGCAAAAAAAATACAAATTGACAAACTTCCCTCAAGAAAACTTGACGCACACAAGTGGGAGCCAGATACCGTGATGCCTTTACCTTCTGCTTGAAATCCCAGTGGTGGTCCCCCTCACCCCCACATTAGCACAGTCCTGTCGGCTGATCCCCTGGGGGTAGCTTACTCGAGAAGTTGGTTTGTGATCCCCCCCTGCGGTGCTGGCATAGCGAAACCAGCCCCTCCCCCCCTCTTTGCGGGACACTCGAACTACTGCTGGAGATCTGGGGCGGAATTCATCCACAGCGCTCAGCTCACAATTATTTCAGGCAGTACTCATCATTGTGCTGCCGTAGGGAGACAAGGACGTTAACTGAAAGGTCTCCATTTCACAGAGGCACCGCCAGGACAAAATGGTGGCCGGTTGAATCGGCTCGGAGCAGAATAACTCCTGAACTCTGGAGGGGCGGCAAAATCTCTGATTGTCCCCCGATGAACACCACAGACTTGTGACAGGCACCTATGGTCCCGCAACATCACCCAAGCACGCACGGGCCGTCCTCAACTAAACTTAACATCTAGTACCTCCCATTCACTGCACGAACCCCGACAGCCTGGGCCACTCTACAAGTAATCTGACTTTCAAGAGCTTCCCCTCTGGGGCAGCAAGCAGGGGAGAATTCATTCGCGGAAGGGGATGCCGGACTCCTACATGGCGGCCGTGGGAGCCACAATCAACAGGATGCAGCGATTGAAGGATCTCAAACCGACCTCATCATGGCCTTCACACAAATGGACTAAACACCTAGGCTCCTACCTTCTATTCTTCTATTCCTCACCCTTGAAACCCCTCCACCCACACCGCACTGCTTGGACTGGCACATCGAGCTTACTCTAGCAATGCTACTATTGTATTGTATTGCATTGTATGGAACATTTGTATAGCGCAATGCTGTCACCCTACGGGTATCCTGGCGCTTGAACTTCGGATGGTAAGACAGTTGAACCATACTGCAAATGCAGCAGATGAGCTTAATATCCCCCCAGGGAACAGCCAGGTTTTCACCAGCTTTCTAAACCCGGTTAGCGAGTGGGCCTGTCTAATGGGCCGGGGAAGGTCATTCCAGAGATGGGCCGTGGCCACGCCAAATGCTCCACCACCCATCCTAACTCTTTTAAGCCAATGGTCTTTACCAGGTTCACATTGGAAGAGCGGAGCTGCCTTTTCGGATTGTACCAGGACAGTCTTTCCTGTAATGGGATAGGGCCCATGCCATGTGCCGCTTTGTACACAATACAAAGGGACTTAAAACGGATTCTCTCTTTAATAGGCAATCAATGCAGATCTCTCAGGGCTGCGGTCGTAGAAGTCCTATATTGCCTATTCATAGCCAATTTAGCAGCCATAGACTGAACTCTCTATAATCTCCACATGACATACTGTGGTGCTCCCAAATACAGAGCATTACAGTAGTCCAGTCTGCTGAGAATTACACTCTGTACCACCAGTGAGCGGGTGTGCTTGGGCAAGAGCAGAAGGATCTGTAGTAGCATTCTCAGCAGCATGAAGCATACATTGGCCGTTTTATTTACCTGGGATTCTGTCTGGAGACTACCCTCCAGTTGTACCCCCAGGTTGCGCACAGTTTTGGCCGGAATCAAGGGGTCGTCCTCTGGAGTAAGCTTAAACTCTGGCATTAACAATTGGTGCACACTGGAGGATGGACAGAAAAGCACCTCGGTTTCCCCCCATTAAATTGTAGAGAATTCTGCCTGAGCCAGCCTGCTGTCTGGCGCATACACTCTTAAAACTTGTCCAACGATACCGCCCCTTTCCGATTCAGGGAAAACACCAACTGGGTGTCGTCCGCACAATTGACCAGATCGATATCGAAGGACTTGATCAGAGAGAGTAGGGGGCGCAGATAGATGTTAAAAAGGATCAGACTTATCGCCAACCCCTGCGGAACCCCATGCGCGACTAGAGACTGGCTCGACTCTTATGGAGGCAGTGACACCACCTGTTGCCTTCCAGTGAGATACGAACGTAGCCATTGCAGAGCACATCCTTTTATCCCCATCGTTTTTAATCTCTCCAACAGTGGCTAGGGATGCTCCCCCACCACCCTGCCCCCCTGGCTCACCCACCATGACATTAATTTTAGGATCTTCCTCCGATTGGTGAGACCTATCTAGCTGACCGATGCCCGGTGGAGCTACCAGTTAGCTAAAGCGGAGATGGGTTGTGGATTTCCCCCTCTGCCATCACCTACCCAGCCAGACTTTGGGCAGACTTTCCTTCGTCTCTCCGTTGTATTCTCCCCCTACCCTTTTTCCCTTCCTCCTACCCTTCTACGCTACATTTTTCTCATCTTCCTATGCTCTTTAAAATGTTTTGCTTTTTAACCGAGACCTTGCTATTTGGTCTTGGCCTGGTGGAACTACCTGATATCTAAACAGGAGATGGGCCATGGACTTCCCTCTAGGCAGTCACCTACCCGAGCCGGACTTTGGGCAGATTTTCTTTCGTCTCGCCGCTGTATCTCCCTCCTACCCTTTCACCCTACCCTTCTACGCTCCATTTATCTCATCTTCTATGCTCATTAAATGTTTTACTAGTAACTTATGTAACCTGTTAACTGATGTAATTTTGTAACTTTGTGGTTCTTCATGTAAAGAGCTCTGATACCTCCGGGTCTAGCCGGCACTATAAAACTCAACAAGCATTTGCAATGCAATAGGTATCGCATTATTGAAAGTTTGAGGTTTTGGCACTGAAAATAATAATGATTGTTAGATTATTATAATATTTTTTTTAAATCCCAGCAGTAGGATAAGTAAGAGTGCAGGACCTTATGTGGCTAATGGTCCCTTTACAGCTCCACAGGGACACCTAGTAACAGCATGTGGCCTTTTCTTGCTTTTGTAGAGTTTATTACTTATGTTACTGGTTTGATATTATTTTTTAACAAAAATAAACCTAACAAACATCGTCATTTGCCAAGAAATTGCTAAAAATGTCAGTAATGCGAGACATTTTGCATTGCAAATGCTTGTTTACTGTCACCACCTGGAGCAAGTAACGCCGGGAACATGGAAAATTAGGGGAAAACCTATCACACTGGTTAGTAGTAAGTTTCACAGTTTGTTCAGACTTGCCTAGCACTTGATTACTACCTGCGGCATAATGGAAATCTTGAATAACAATCAGATTTTTTAAGAAGCCACTGCACATGTGCTCAGGACAGACATTACTGTACATATTGCATTCTGTCCAGGTCAATGACACAGTTTTAAATTCGATTCAGCTCGCCTGGGATACATTTCAATTTTTTTCCAGAGTACTAAAACTACAATGTAATCTTTTCTGTTTGACATTACCACCATGAACACTCTAACTGTATGTTGTGCACAGAGAGAGACAGACACTCATACAAGTCCCTGCAGGGTGGCAGATTTCACAATGCCCGGCAAGGAACGAACAATTCGCATAGTCCCACAAAACTTAACCATTCACACGCCACATCACAGAAGCTCCAAAATGCAAAACACTTTAAATTGTTTCACACTTGGATACAAGGGTTTCTAAATACTAGGTCGCAAATGTTCCCTCATCTTGCTGACAGTTTTTTTCTCGCAAAGTGGCACACGTTCCCTTCTCGACACTAGTGGCTCTAGCATCGCAAATATTAAGGGGCTGAGTTTTATGCATGTATAACTTGTTACATCACACAATTATTTGGAAGCACTGACTGACTGTTTCTCTGCCAGTTACTAGCTTACTCACTACACCGCAAGGATCTGCAAAGCAGCAGGCTGAAAAGTTAAAATAAATGACAACTTCACAAAATAAACACAGTCGGTCTGCAGGTGATTCCCATCAGGACTCCTGTGGTAGAGAGGCACGCGAGACATAGTGGGCCTGCACACACAGCCGGATCCCTCAAGACATGAATCACCCAAATCCAAAGAGCTTTGACTGCAAAAGCATGCCGCATGAAAAAGGAGAAGCACCCAGTCTCTTCCCACTGTGAGAGGCTCGGTGGACAGACTGAACCACGAGCAGGCAATATTGTACCGACCTTGCCTTAAGAGGTAAAGAGGTACGCACAGTCTCAATACCAGGTGGGGATGCACAAGTCTTGCCACGACTAGTAGAGCACCAATTAGCGGGAACAGTGCTCCTGCTACAAACATCCCACACTGAGTCACCATCTTTATTATGAAACAATTACTTAGTTCCATTCAAAAGAATGGAAACTGCTTTAAAGTGCCACTGCGGCCTAGATGACAGGATTACATAAAAAAACAATTAAAAGCCTTTTTATCCTAGCTTCGCGGCCCAGAGAAAGGAACACTGATAACAATGGATTGGTCCAGCAACTAGCCCTGACAGGGAAACTCTACCTGTTTGCAGGCCTTCATGCTTCCTGTTGGGAGAGCCGACATATCGATATTTATTCTGCACTCCCTTTAGTCTTGGAGTAACGACACCAAAGATTTAGGATTGCCCATCTACATTTCCTCACCCTATAGCGCCCATCTGATCATGTCCGAGACTCCGGCGAAAATCCAGCCTACTGTGTCAAACAAGTGAAAGCCCAGGGGAGGGAGGGGCCCTGGGGTGGCACCGACATGGTGGATGGGGGCAAAGTGAGGAGGGTAAACCTCCCGTGAAAGAAAAGTGAAAGCAGCAGCAGAAACTGCTGCAACTTCAAAGTATTTTTTTTTAAGTATAAAAGTGGGCGCCGTGCACATAAAAAAAGTTAGGCGCATGGCGCCCATGAATTGACTTGTATGTTTTACAATAGCCTCGCATAAACAAAGGCACGCGGCCAACATTCTCAAAAACGGAAGCTCGGTATGGGGGCACTTTAAAAATGAAAGATTGTCTTTAAATTATAAAATTAAGAAACGCAGCTGGCCCTGCCAGAAGCAAAGTAAACAGAACAGCAAATGAGAGGTGGTCAATCACTATTGCTGGGGTGGGGGGTCGGAGGGAGGGTGGTCAGGGGAAGCATGGCAAATGAAGCTGCCAGAACTGAAGTAAACAGAACATTTGAGAAGCAGAGGCACTCCAACAAATGATTACTTATTAAAATTGATAACTTATTAAATAAAAACATCGATTGATGTTTTTTTACTTGGGTACTTTCAGTCCAGGGGGCAGATTTATGAAGGCCTTGCGCCGCCGGTGCGTCATTTTTAACATGGGAAAAAGTGACGCACCGGCGGCGCAAGGCCTTCATAAATCTGCCCCCAGGAGTCTACCTACCCGGTGCTTTTCGATGGCATGTCACTTTACACCCTTCACAGCCAATGGCAGGTCAGCACGCTGCTGTGGACACGAGGGGAAAGCAAGCTTTAGGGAGAGCATTGTTCATTCATTGCTTGGCCTCTGTGCTGGAAGCCTGCATACTGGGTGTGTCTTTAAGTGCTCGCTTGGAATGGGTGGAGGGCCTGGGCTGTATGAGGGGCGGGCAGAGGATTCACACTCAGGTAATGTTTATTTTCTTTTATATGGCGCGCGTGTAGTCCGAGCTGGCGTCTGAGAGCTTTAATAAAAGGCACAGTAGACACTGTCAACTATGTGCATTTCGAGTCAAAACAATCGAATCAGGTCGCCTCATCAGGGGTAATAAGCGCTATATAAATACATAAATTGCCCGGCACTCGTGTCTTTGTCACAGAAGTGCTCTCTATGGATGAAGGAAGGTTGTGAGTGAAGTGTTTGGTGACCCGCAAAGCAAGGGCGGCACGGCCGGGAGAGGTGCTAGATTTAACTAGAAAACTTGGCCTCCTCCAAATGATCTTATGAAAATATTTTGTTTCTCCTCCCCCTTTTCTTAATTCCCCTCAATAAACCTTAAAAGTGACTTATTAATGTCAAAGCTGCCGCACGTTACAGAAATGCGTTTTTTCTCTATTTTGCAGATACTTATTATAATATTATCATATTTTACGTGTCGTTTGTTACACGATTCACACAGAAAAGAAATGCAAGTCTCGGGTTGTGCTCAAGCTGTTACAGCCGAGCCAGACGCTGGGCTCGACTTTTCTTGTTAATTTGCTGGATCGCCTAACCAGGGGCGTAGGAGACACTAAAATTCTGGGGGGGACAGGGACAACCTTGTGGACTTCCCAGTGACCCTATACAAATCACCGCCCGTTAAACAAATACAATCGCATACTTTCGAAGTGAAATATTGAGAAAAGCAGGCATGTTGTCACAGTTTGCATGTATGCTTGTTTGTTATTTCATATAGTAATCAGACCAAATGTTAAAAAAACATGTATATGAATCTTGCATCTTCATGCACCAAGCAAACAAAGGTCACGGACTTGGGGTGGGGGCGTCGTGTTTGCAAGTGCATTATGGTTTGAAAAATACCTGCTGCTGCATTCCTGGTCTCCAGCAATTTTCAGGCAACAATAAAAATGTGAAGATAACTTTGGTGATTAATGTCCTTTATTGAGAGAGATCGGAGGTTTGTCTAGTGGAAGTTTTGACTCTTGGTAAGGTAGCCACAGTGGGGTAATATGCCTGCTGCAAAGAACGGGTACCATGCAGATCACAAAATGCATATCATGTAAATAGGTCAGTGAGTTACTGCTTTTGTCTGAGAGATTCTTTTGGTATTTGCAGTTTATAAGTTAAAATCCTAACATAGAAGAGTGAGCTATTAACCATCATCAAAGAACTGCACGAAAACTTCAAGGTATTGATTAGAACGTTATGATTTTTCCCCAGTCTTTCCTTATCCTAATGTTAGAAAATGGGTTCATTAGGATAGAAATCAATTCTGATTGTTAAAGAGAACCCCACAACCATGGTGTTATGTTTTAAATTCTGAGTTTGTGCTTCTTTAGTGTTGCAAAGCCATCCTCTGCCCTGGGCACTCCCCAACGTTTTGCTGACTGTTCAAGCATTTGCGTATGGTGTCCCCCAGGGGTCCACGTTGAGTCCAATGCTCTTTAATATCTACGCGAGACCCCTGGCCTCAATAGTGGAGGAGGCTGGGCTAGCCCTGTACTCCTACGCAGATGATACTCAAATTATCTTTACACTCTCCTCGGACAAGGACGGCTCTCCCTCCACTCTTCAGCTAGGCCTGAGTCGGGTGGCTGAATGGATGCAGGCTAACCTCTTGAAGTTGAATGGGGACAAAACTGAGGTGGTGATACTAGGTAAGGACAAACATCTTTGGGGCCCTCAAAATTGGCCCTCAGAAATGGGTCCGTTACCTCAACCTGTCTCCCAAGTGTGCAACTTGGGCTTCATGTTCGATGATTCTCTATCTATGCGTCAACAAGCAGTCAGTGTGGCAGTCACCTGTTAAGGTGGCTGCGGAAAATCTTCTGGATGCTCCCAGCTTCTACCAGACGAACCGTGGTCCAGGCCCTTGTCATCTCTCGCCTGGACTACGGTAACGTGCTTTATTTGGGTGGAAGCCAGGAGATTCAGAGGAAGCTTCAACAGGTACAGAATTCGGCTGCCCCTCTCCTCTGCAGTGTCCCTAGGAGATCGTCGATCTCCCCTTTCCTTCGGGACTTACACTGGCTGCGATCGAGAGCCGCATAAAGTTCAAGGCGCTTTGTTTCATGTTTAAAATCAAGCAGGGTTTACCGCCCCCCTTATCTTTTGTCCCTCGTCCACCCTTATGCTCCCCGCCGTTCTCTCAGGTACTCATCGCTGGGTAACTATTCGATCCCGCAGATCAGACTTGTTAGAATGGGCGGTCGCTCCTTCGCTCACCTTGGTCCGAAGCTCTGGAACTCTCTTCCTGTGAGATTGAAATTTGAATCCTCATTTGCCAAGTTCCGTAAGGACTTGAAGACTTGGTTCTTTCCTCAATAAGCTATTTTTTGACCTGTGGTCCTTGTCATCTTGGCGCAGGGAAACCACACGGTGGGTAGCTGTGCGCCCTCTAAATTTAAGTACATACATACTGGTGGTACCTGACTGACCCTGGCCTCTGCCTGAACAGGCACGGGGCCAGTGCTATTTTGAAAGAGACACCGAAAGATACTGTGAAAACACCTACATACACTAGGGTGCACTATGGGTTAGGGTACCCCTATGATTGGCATGGCCTCTCCTACAAGGCCCTAGTACATAATAGGGCAGGGGTATTAGAACTACCTTTAAGTCCCTAGAATATAATAGGGCATGGCAGTTTTGAGGCCAGCAGCCCTTTCTGCGTTTACATGTGTGCACTGCTGAAGCCTGAGGTCAGTTTACAGGTGACCGTCCTGACTCGTTCAGAAGCGGTCGCTCCCCCACGCTCCCTAGCCACTTAAGTATCACTGCACTTCTATTGCTCATTGCTCACTGCTGATATTTAATTTCTTGTGCTTGTGTAATATCGTAAGCGTCGCTCTGCATCTCAAATTCCTCTGTGCTTTAATCTAATGGTAGCGCTTCAGTGATCTCAGTGCTCACTGCTGAAACTGCAATCATTGTGCTTGTGTAATATCGTAAGCGTCGCTCTGCATCTCAAATCCCTCTGTGCTTTCATCTAATCGTAGCGCTTCAGTGATCTCAGTGCTCACTGCTGAAACTGCATTCATTGTGCTTGTTTAAAATCGTAAGCTTCACTGTGCATCTCATATTTCTCTGCGCCTGAATTCAATCGTAGTGTTCTATTGCACATTTCCATCACCGCTTTGCTCGCACTGTTCTGCAAATTACATTTTGACTGATCGCGCCGGTGACACTACTGCCCATAGCTTCACTCCACACCCTAATCTCGTCCTGTGTTGGTTTCATTTATTTTGCGGCCATTTTGCTGTTGTTGTTTTGCCTCCTGGCCCGTCTCTACACCCCGCCCACGCCTCCCAGCTGACCCTCCCTCGCCCCTCCCCTCCCACTATCCACAAATGACAGATGCATATGCGCACAGCGTTCACGCGCAGCGGTCGCGCCCCATACGCGCCGAAGGTGCGCCAAAGGTAAGCCCGTCTGCGCCCGTCCGCGACTGGACCGCGCCCAGCGCCAGACCCCCTGGTCCTCGCCGCTCCCAACCCCCTAGATTCACATATGATGCCGCTACTCTCCTCGCCCTCAACCCCGGACGCGCACCACACTGCTGCGAAGCCACCCCAGGACGCACCCACGGCCCATTCGCCTGCCTCTCCTGCAAGCTCAACTGTTCCAGGACCCTCACCAAACCCACGTCCGCCACACACAGCTCCGAACACAACGGCCTGAAGTGCATCCTACTGAACACCCGCTCGATCCACAGGCATGCAACAGAATTCTGGGACCTAATCGACACCGAGTCACCTGGCATCGCATTCCTTACTGAAACATGGATGAACACATCTTCTGCTCCCGACATCACCATAGCCATACCGGACGCTTACAAGATTATTCGAAAAGACCGCACCGATCAAACAGGAGGAGGCCTTGCCATCGTCCACAGAAACACCATCAAAATCACAACCAGTCCCGATGACAATCTTACAACCGCCGAACATCTCCACTTTCAGATCCACACCGACCCCAGAACGACTCTTAGAGGCACCCTCATTTACAGGGCTCCAGGCTCCCGCACCCAATTCAGCGATGACATCTCGGACTTCATCAGCCCGCACGCCCTCGCCTCCGAAAACTACATTCTTCTAGGAGACCTCAACTACCACCTTGAAAACATACTCGACAGCAACACCACCACCCTTCTGGACAACCTTGCCAACCTCGGACTCAAACAACTTGTTGACACCCCTACCCATGTAGCCTGACACACGCTCGACCCTATCTTCACCTCCAGCAAACACATCTCCTTCGATCGCACCACAGCTCTCCACTGGACGGACCACAGCTGCGTTCACTTCAGCTACAAAACCACCCTGACCCACAACAACCCACAACCTATTCCCCGAAGAAACTGGAACAAAATCACCTCCGAACAACTCCTCACATCACTCATCCAAAACCCCCCCACCCTCTCATCGGACCCAAACCAAGCGGCCACCAATCTAAATCAATGGATCACCCACAGCGCTGACGAATTAGCACCCTTGAAAAAACACCAGATCAAATCAACCAGCAAAAAGGCTCCCTGGTTCAATGATGACCTTAAAAATTCCAAGAAACTATGCCGCACCCTAGAGAAAACTTGGAGAAATAACCAAACCACCGACAACATGTCCACCCTCAAGGAAGCCACCCGCAAACACCACCAACTGATTCGATCCGCCAAGAAATCAGCTTTCAAGGATCGTCTCGACGACAACACCCATAACAGTAAGGAACTCTTCAATATCGTCAAAGAATTCACCAACCCCACCGCAGCCTCTAACGACATCACTCCCTCCCAAGACCTCTGCGACGCGCTATCCTCCTTCTTCTACAACAAAATTGCCGACATCCACAACAGCTTCAAGAACAGTTCTCCCAGCGATCAACCCGCCCCGCCCCCTCCAGACCCTACTCCCCCTACTAACAACCTCAGTGCCTGGAACACAATCACCACTGAAGACACCATTCGCCTCATGAACTCAATCCACTCTGGCTCGCCTTCTGACCCCTGTCCCCACCACATCTTCAACAAAGCTGACTCCATCATCGCACCCCAACTCCGCGATGTCATCAACTGCTCTTTCAACTCTGCCACCTTTCCATAAAGCTGGAAACACGCCGAACTCAACGCCCTTCTGAAAAAACCCACAGCAGACCCCTCAGAACTGAAAAACTACCGACCCATATCCCTCCTCCCATTCCCGGCCAAAGTCATCGAGAAAGCCATCAACAGCCAACTCGCTGCCTTCCTTGAATACAACAACTCCCTTGATCCATCTCAATCCGGGTTTCGAGCCAAACACAGCACCGAAACCGCCCTCATTGCAGCGACCGACGACATCCGATCACTCCTGGACAACGGTGAAACAGTAGCCCTCATCCTACTCGACCTTTCCGCCGCTTTCAACACAGTCTGCCACAACACCCTTATACAACGACTCAGCAACATCGGCATACAAGGAAAAGCCTTGGAGTGGATCACCTCATTCCTCGCTGGAAGAACCCAAAGAGTCCGACTTCCCCCATTCTACTCAGAGGCCACCAAAGTCATCTGCGGCGTACCCCAAGGTTCCTCACTCAGTCCCATCCTCTTCAACGTCTACATGAGTCCTCTCGCCTCCATCGCGCGTCAACACAACCTCAACATCATCTCCTACGCCGACGACACCCAGCTAATACTTTCCCTCCCCAATGACCCCAACACAGCCAAATCCAACCTTCACGAAGGCATGAAGGAAGTTGCCGAATGGATGAAACAGAGCCGCCTAAAACTCAACTCAGACAAAACAGAGGTGCTCATCCTAGGATCCTCCCCCTCAGCTTGGGACGACTCTTGGTGGCCTTCTGCTCTGGGCACAGCACCCACACCCACAGACCACGCACGCAACCTGGGCTTCATCTTGGACTCCTCTCTCTCGATGTCCAGACAAGTCAACGCCGTCTCGTCCTCCTGCTTCAACGTCCTTCGCATTCTCAAAAAGATCTTCCGCTGGATCCCACTCGAGACAAGAAAGACTGTCACCCATGCTCTGGTCACGAGCCGACTGGACTATGGTAACACACTTTACGCCGGAATAACAACAAAATTACAGAAAAAACTCCAGCGTATTCAAAACGCGTCAGCGAGACTCATATTAGACATCCCGCGCCAAGATCATATCTCCGGACATCTAAAAGACCTTCATTGGCTCCCCGTCAAAGAAAGAATTACTTTCCGCCTTCTCACCCACGCACACAAAGCCCTCTACAATATAGGACCCGAATGCCTCAACACTCGACTGTCCTTCTACAAACCCAACCGCCAACTAAGATCGTCCAATCAAGCCCTCGCCGCAGTCCCACACATCCGGAAATCCACCATGGGTGGCAGATCCTTCTCCTTCCTGGCTGCCAAGACCTGGAACTCACTCCCATCCCACCTCCGCCTTACTCAGAACCACATCTCCTTCAGAAAAGAACTGAAAACCTGGCTATTCGACAAATAATGAACCCCTTCCCCAAGCGCCTTGAGACCCTCTGGGTGAGTAGCGCGCTATACAAATGCTCGAACAAGTAGCCCTGTGTTGTAGGACTGCTTTTAAAATGCAAATTGTGCCCAAACTCGACTTTTGGGTTTGGGGAACTTGCAAATTGATCAACTACAATGTTGGGGCAAAATTAAATTAAGTGGAAAAATGTTTTCCACTTAACTATGGCTGTGTCATATTTGCCAACTAGTTGCACACCTATGAGCTCATAGGTGTGTCTCCCATGGCACCAGTGTATTATGCTGTATCCTACAGCTCAAGTTTTTATCCAAAAAGAAAGTTTCAAACAAAGGTTTTTTTGTAATTCAAAATAAACTGTATTTCAATGCATATCCAATTGTTCATGACATGTAGCAACATTCAAAAAGTTCCAATGCATTTCGGTGATATCGTACACCTTCTTCAGGGAACATCTACAAATAAACAAAAGTATATACAATGTAATCACTATGTTATACATTTCTTACTTCAAACATATTCTTACACATATGCTGTTCAGTTAATACTGCCGAGTTATACATTTAAATTCATGTGCCTGAACCCCTTTGAGACAAACGTGTAAATTCAAGTACGACATTAGTATGGCCCTTTAAATGGTAATTTATGCTCGTTCCAGCTGTCCTTACTATTAACGTCTAATCTCTCACATAAGCGGTTCTCTGTGGGTGTGGACCTTACTTAACGTTCGCCTACCGCATAACGCGTTGCTTATAAACATTGCGCGTTGCTTCCTTACGCGTTACTTATTAACATTGTCAGTGGCTTACCCGTTGCTCAAAATCCGCTATTCAATGTGGGTTCCCGCCGCCCTTGGCGTCCTCTCTGTGTGGAAATTCCCAACTAACGCTGCGCTCCTGACGCATGCGCAGTGGCAAAATCTTACTATTTTTATAAAGTAACCCGTTTTTTTAAAAACTAAGCCACGAAACTTTAACATTCTGTCTGTTGTTAACAGACATCTCCCCAGGATGGCGGTTAATGTGACAATAGAGCTTAATCCAAGACTCCATGAGTGAATATTTACAATACCGATATGATAATGGTGTGGGTCGGTCAGATTCATAGAGGATTAAAAGATACAATAAATTTACAAGTAACACAAAAATTCAGTACGATCATTTAAACCATTTGGCTTAAGGCTGTTCAAAAAATAAATCCAGTGATTTTCTCGCTTTAAAAGATTTTTTTTGTTCAGTGTTCCTTCTTTCCTCTGTACTGTTTCCAATACACATGCTCTCAGTTGATTTAAATTATGTCGCTTTTCTGTGAAATGTACAGCTACTGTAGACTTCGTAGAGTGAGTTCTTATGTTGCTTTTATGTTCTGTTAATCTCACTTTCAACTTTCTTTCAGTATGTCCCACGTATACGCTACCGCATGGACATTTCAAAAGGTATACCACATTAGTGGAATCACAAGTAGCATTGACTTTTAAAGGTATTTTGTGTCCTTTCATGGGGTGACTGATGTTGGTCCCCTTGATGATATTGTGACAATTTGCACAGTTTAAACATGGCACTGTTCCTCTGTATATCTGATGTGGAATCGTTTGCTTAGGTTTCTTCAAAAGGTCACCAATATTTTTTCCTCTTGTGTGTGCAAATAAAGGTTCCTGGTCAAAAATCCCTTTAAAGTCTGGTTCCATTTTGACAATTTGCCAGTGCTTATATATGATGCTTTTGAATCGGGTGCTTACATTTGAAAATTTGCTGACGCATGTTAATCGTTGTGGTTTTGTAACTGTTTTATAGGTTAATAGCTCTTGTCTTGTCTTAGTCTGTGCTCTAGCCTGTGATTTCTGTATCATGGATGCTGGATAACCTCTAGTAAAAAAATCTGTCAGCCATGGTTTGTAGTTGTTCTTGGCATACGTTGTCCTCAGATACCACTCTCCTGACCCTGAGAAATTGTGTATACGGAAGGTGGTTCTTCAATGATGGAGGATGGTGACTGGTATATTGTAACAAATTGTTCTTGTCTGTGTGCTTACGATACAAGTTCGTGGTAAACCTACCATTGTTTAATGTTATCTCTACATCTAGGTATTGAATGATGGCATCATTTATATTCCACGTGAATTTTATTCTCTCATTTTTATCGTCCAAGATTCTTAGTTGTTGTTCTAACGATTCCTGTGAGCCTTTCCATATAATGAACATGTCATCGATAAATCTCATGTATGCTAACAAGTGCGTTGCCCATTCCTGATTATGGTAAATATGCTCTTCTTCAAAGTATCCCATAAATAAATTTGCGTACGCCGGAGCGGCGCAATTTCCCATAGCTGTCCCATTAAGCTGAATGAACCAGCGTTTGTCATAGGTAAAGTAGCTGTTCATGAGGGTGAATTCCATCAATTGCATCAAGAAGATTTGTAGGTCTTGTGAATACGTGCTATGTAGCAATGCTTTTTCTATGGCCTCGAGGCCTTCTCTATGCGGGATAGCGGTATACAATGTTTTGACATCTATGGTTGCCATGATGCAATCTTCTTGTATTTTTACTGCTTGTAACTTGACCAAGAAATCAGTCGTATCCTTTATGTAAGAAAGATTCTTTATGACCAATGGTTGCAAGTACTTATCTATGAATTTTCCCACGGGCTCGTGGATACTCATCTTTGTGGAAACGATTGGCCTGCATGGGGGTTTTATTGGATCTTTGTGTACCTTAGGTACTAGGTATATTGTTGGGCTTTTTGGATTCTCCTGCATGAGATATCTTTTAGTCTTTTCGTTGATGACGCCTTTTTCCGTTGCTTGATTCAATATAGTTTGTAATGTTTTACGAATCTCTGTGGTTGGATCATAGTCTATTTCCATGTATGTATTCGCATCACCCAGATGAATATCCATTGCTTCTTCGTAGAACCCTTTATTCATAATTACTAATGCTCCTCCCTTGTCGGCCTTTTGACAAATGATTTGTTCGTTGTTCGCTATACTTTCTATGGCTCCAAATTCCTTTTTCGACATGTTCGGGTTCTTTACTCTTTTATTGGTGTTAATTTGATTGATTTCTTGCTTGCACAAATTTTCAAATAGATCTATCGTTTTGTGTGATGTTGGAGGCATATAGTTGCTAGGAGTTTTTAGTCCTTTTAATTCATCTTCTTTAGGAGGAGTTTTTTCGGTGATTACATTCTCAAAAAAATGTCTTAATCTCATTTTGCGTGTCAACTTAAAGAGACTCACTTCTAATTCCAATTGGTTGGTATGTGTACTTGGTACAAATGATAGTCCTCGTTGCAAAGTTTTTATCTGAAATTCATTCAAATGCTGATCAGAAATGTTCAACACTAATTTCTGTTCCATCGTTAATGTTGTTTCTTTCTCTCTCTCCTGGTCATAGCATTCTTTGCTTGAGGTAGATTTGTTTCTTTTGTTCTTGTTGCGTCCCCTCCTGGGTCTTCTATTGCTGTTGGGCCTTCGTCTAAAAAAGGCTCTGAGGTGGTGGGTTTATCTGAGGGTACTTTTTTTGTGGTGTCTTTGCTTTTGTCTGTTCTCTCGCTATCTGTAGATGAAGTATCGGTTTGAGATGTATATTGTTTGGTTTGCCGTCTTCTGGCGTATACTTCTGCCCATGTATAGACCTCTTGTAATTTATAATCGAGGGTGTCCCTGCGATATTTTCTAAGTTTCCGTTCATTCACTTCCTGAGTATGACGGGCCAATTGAGATTGAATGTCATCTAAAAATTTTTGTAACTCCTCACCGGATACTCCCTTTTTCAATTCTTCGGTAACTATGTCAATATCTGTTTTTGGTTCTTCCAAAATCTTAGCCAATTCTTCAATAATAAGTAATATCAAATCCAAACTGCATTTGTTCAGTATCGCGAACCAACGTTCAGTAAATGGTTTTGAGTTCTTACAAAGCGACGGTTTCAGGGCTATTCTGAGGCCTCTGGGGATTTGTTGTGCCTTGTGATATTTTATCATGGTATTCGCGTGGAGTCGTTGGTTAATTTCTCTACGTGTCAGATACATCAGTTGTTTAATTTGTTGTTCCTTGTTTCTCGTGACTTTAGGTTCTGCTATTCCAGCTTGTATTAATGAATATATTTTCTCGCTGGCTTCTGCCGTATATGCGAAAGTATCTGCTCTTTGGTCCGTGGAATGTGTGATTTCTTCATATTGCATCTTTGCTTTAAAGTAGGCGTGCAACTTCCCTGTGTGGGGGGAAGAATGCTAAAAGCGTTGAGGAAACGGGATGTGCACCGCCTGGTTTCTCAAAATGTTTTACCGTGCAACACGGGAATCACTCCCCTCCTGGAGTGTGCCTGTATATACCAACTAGTTGCACACCTATGAGCTCATAGGTGTGTCTCCCATGGCACCAGTGTATTATGCTGTATCCTACAGCTCAAGTTTTTATCCAAAAAGAAAGTTTCAAACAAAGGTTTTTTTGTAATTCAAAATAAACTGTATTTCAATGCATATCCAATTGTTCATGACATGTAGCATCCATGATACAGAAATCACAGGCTAGAGCACAGACTAAGACAAGACAAGAGCTATTAACCTATAAAACAGTTACAAAACCACAACGATTAACATGCGTCAGCAAATTTTCAAATGTAAGCACCCGATTCAAAAGCATCATATATAAGCACTGGCAAATTGTCAAAATGGAACCAGACTTTAAAGGGATTTTTGACCAGGAACCTTTATTTGCACACACAAGAGGAAAAAATATTGGTGACCTTTTGAAGAAACCTAAGCAAACGATTCCACATCAGATATACAGAGGAACAGTGCCATGTTTAAACTGTGCAAATTGTCACAATATCATCAAGGGGACCAACATCAGTCACCCCATGAAAGGACACAAAATACCTTTAAAAGTCAATGCTACTTGTGATTCCACTAATGTGGTATACCTTTTGAAATGTCCATGCGGTAGCGTATACGTGGGACATACTGAAAGAAAGTTGAAAGTGAGATTAACAGAACATAAAAGCAACATAAGAACTCACTCTACGAAGTCTACAGTAGCTGTACATTTCACAGAAAAGCGACATAATTTAAATCAACTGAGAGCATGTGTATGGGAAACAGTACCGAGGAAAGAAGGAACACTGAACAAAAAAAATCTTTTAAAGCGAGAAAATCACTGGATTTATTTTTTGAACAGCCTTAAGCCAAATGGTTTAAATGATCGTACTGAATTTTTGTGTTACTTGTAAATTTATTGTATCTTTTAATCCTCTATGAATCTGACCGACCCACACCATTATCATATCGGTATTGTAAATATTCACTCATGGAGTCTTGGATTAAGCTCTATTGTCACATTAACCGCCATCCTGGGGAGATGTCTGTTAACAACAGACAGAATGTTAAAGTTTCGTGGCTTAGTTTTAAAAAAAACGGGTTACTTTATAAAAATAGTAAGATTTTGCCACTGCGCATGCGTCAGGAGCGCAGCGTTAGTTGGGAATTTCCACACAGAGAGGACGCCAAGGGCGGCGGGAACCCACATTGAATAGCGGATTTTGAGCAACAGGTAAGCCACTGACAATGTTAATAAGTAACGCGTAAGGAAGCAACGCGCAATGTTTATAAGCAACGCGTTATGCGGTAGGCGAACGTTAAGTAAGGTCCACACCCACAGAGAACCGCTTATGTGAGAGATTAGACGTTAATAGTAAGGACAGCTGGAACGAGCATAAATTACCATTTAAAGGGCCATACTAATGTCGTACTTGAATTTACACGTTTGTCTCAAAGGGGTTCAGGCACATGAATTTAAATGTATAACTCGGCAGTATTAACTGAACAGCATATGTGTAAGAATATGTTTGAAGTAAGAAATTTATAACATAGTGATTACATTGTATATACTTTTGTTTATTTGTAGATGTTCCCTGAAGAAGGTGTACGATATCACCGAAATGCATTGGAACTTTTTGAATGTTGCTACATGTCATGAACAATTGGATATGCCTTGAAATACAGTTTATTTTGAATTACAAAAAAACCTTTGTTTGAAACTTTCTTTTTGGATAAAAACTTGAGCTGTAGGATACAGCATAATACACTGGTGCCATGGGAGACACACCTATGAGCTCATAGGTGTGCAACTAGTTGGTATATACAGGCACACTCCAGGAGGGGAGTGATTCCCGTGTTGCACGGTAAAACATTTTGAGAAACCAGGCGGTGCACATCCCGTTTCCTCAACGCTTGTGTCATATTTGCCACATAATACATCATCTGCTGCATAATCTAATGATTTGACTCAAAACAATGTTGTTGCTCAAACGGATCAAAAATTACTAAGAGAAATGTGACTTATGTTGCTGTGAAGTGTAGGGCCCTTTGCAAAGGTTGACTGGTCACCTTTCCCACTGCTGCATTTGTATGTTACACAGGTACTAATGAGGCAAAAGCTTTGCAGAGGCTGTTAGTATGTATAAATATGTCAAAATAATAAAGTATCATCAAATGCACTGCATTACGCTGCAGCCTTTTTATTGTTGCATAATTTAGTCAACACTGCAACATCTTTTTGGGCTCCGTTGCTACATAACTCCAGTGGCCCGAAAGCAGGCTGCACATGTTAAAAGTGTTTGTGCATGAAGCAGAGACCATGAAGTTTGCAAACTTAGAAGCGGATTACGATGGCAGGAGGACTTCAGTCCGTCCGCCATCGAATCGGGGAATGGGACTGCTGGCCTTCAAGGTGGCGGCCTAATGTGACCGCCACTATGGTATTCGCAGGGCCTATCTTTTACATTGCAGCAGGTGCTGATGGCTGCATCATCCGCCGCAATGTAAAAAAGGACATGTTACATATATCACTGCACTACGTGGCAGGCACAATAAGGTGCCTGCCACATGGTGCAGTGTGTAGTAATTACAAATGTCCGCAACCTTCTTGTTTCTGATGAAAGTAGTTTATTCCAAAAAGTTATTGACCCACAACCAATGTATTCTCTCTTGCTGGAGTTCCCTCAGTAACTGAAGTCACCAAGCGAACATCGAGCCAGGAACACTCCGAGCCATTCAAAGCAATACAGGCTCTTAAAGGAACACAGTATAATGTCACATCAAATACACTCTTAAAGAAACACAGTATATAATTATATAAATCACATTCTATTACATCACCTTCCCCCTTATCAAAACAAACAACAGAAAGAGAAAAGAAAGAAAAGAAAAAAAAACTATATCCCCTTAATATCTAACAAAATCATTAAATCTACTAGGGGTTTTTATCACCCTGCCACTTATGATGAAAGAAGTAGCAACAGCAGCAGGCTGAAAGGAAGTGGAAGCACGTGACCCCAAAGGTTGAGTGGAAAAGGAAGTATCCGAAGTAGAACCATCAAAACTCCTTCCACCCGAGCTAGACTCTAACCAGTGCGGCCACCCACAATTATCCCCAGTCCCTCTGTCTTTGAGTTTATTAACCATTAACACTTGATTTTCTGACATTTTAACCAATTGTCCCACACTCCACCAACCTTTTTCTCCTAAGAAAACTGCACCTTTACTAATCTTAACAACTTGAACGGGTTTGGAAAAAATAGTATTACCTTTGGATACTCTAAAAGGCTTCTTTATCATCACCCAGTCCCCAACCACGATACCTTGAGATCCAAAGCTCCTCTTTCCATCAAAATTCATTTCATAACTTCTTGTTTTTGTTTGACTCCTTCGGCTAATTTTCCCATATCTCTCACCTCCCTAACATCAGGGCATTTTTTTATCTAACCAAGCAGGAAATAGTGAAGAATGTAACTTCCTTCCTCTCAGTAACTCAAAAGGAGTAACCCCTGTAGTGCAATGTGGGGACGTGTTATAATTCCAAACTTTTTCCTCAATGAAAGTTCCTACATCCAAACCAGAGGACAAAGCCGTTTGAATACCCTCCTTCATCACTTTATTGCCACGCTCCACCAGACCATTAGAGGATGGCGAATAGAGAGCCACTCTGAGTTGTTTGACATCCTGAGACTTCAAAAATTCACACATCTTCTCCGAAACAAACTGTATGCTCTCTGGCCGGAGTTCCCTCAGTAACTGAAGTCACCAAGCGAACCTCGAGCCAGGAACACTCCGAGCCATTCAAAGCAATACAGGCTCTTAAAGGAACACAGTATAATGTCACATCAAATACACTCTTAAAGAAACACAGTATATAATTATATAAATCACATTCTATTACACAGTGATATGTAGGGGGCATCTTAGATATCCCCTGGCTCCCATGTCTGGCGGCTGAGGGGACAGGGGCCTGCTATGGGCCCCCAATGTCCCTTTCCACCAACTTTTTCATCGGGGGGTGAACCGCCATGGATAGGCTGGCGGGTAAAGGGTATCGTAATCCCTACTGTGGTGGCTGGTAGGCACCACCAGCATTGTAGGAACCACGAGCCCCTCCACGGCACTGGTGGGCTCATGGCGCCAGTTGGGTGTGTGGCGGTGGTCTTTCCAACCGCCAGAGAACCAACCGCCATTGCAATATTGCTGGCGGTAATGCAGTCAACGATGGCGGTGGAACCGCCACTGACGGGGTGACGGGGCAGTCCCGCCTCCATTATAATCACCCCCTAAGTTTGGTGTGCATGCAAATCCTTCATTACTGATCCCTGGTGAGTTGCACCACTACTGCTAAAAAGGCCAATGGAGGTACCAATGGGTGCGGTGGACTGGCCTCAAGGATCTTGTGACCTCAGTGACAGTCACTGTCGATGGTGTGTCTAGGGTGTGCTTCTTTGTATGCCTGCTCGCAAGACTGGAGGTGAACTGCAGTATGGATTGTGGTGGACAGGCCTTCAAGGTTAACTCACACTTGCCGCCATTAGGGTCCACCTACGGGTGCTAAGACACCAGGGCTTCTAAGGTCTATCGGGCCTTCTAAGGTGTAGCATCAGAATGAGCTCTGTCAGGAGTGTGGTCTGGTGGACTGGTCATGAAGGCTGAAAATGGTGCTCAAGTTCCAAATTCAGCTGCTCTGACCAGACTGCCACATCCTCTCCCACACTGAACACCATATTGCCCCACTGAGAGAAACTTGCACTGCCTTACGCTACAACTCAATTGTGCTGCAACTAAATTTAAATTATGCACTAGACAACAGTAAAATGCTGCCTGAAAAAAACGAAGAACACCCTGGAAAAAGCAAACACTCATAAGGAATGCAAGAATAAGCAAAACATGTGAAATGTATTCAGGAACAACATGGTTACCTTAACAGTTTTAAACTCATTATTCAGAAATCAGTAAGTGAATTTGCCTGTAAACTTCAGGACATGGCTACAGGACCGGTCAGGAAGGGACCCGTTTCAATGTCCATTGCTTATATCCTTTCAAAATGTAAGCAGTTTGGTTTAAAAAAAGACCACATCCCCGAACACAGAGCCGCAGTACACATTTTATAAGCTAAAATAATTAAAACAGTTGAAAGCGATCATATTAAACGTTTCTACTCTACTCATCAACCAGGTATTGCAGTCCCTTTAGGGATGGTGCACTTCCCCACCCTGGAAAAACAATGTTCTTCAAAGAAAGAAGAAAAAAAGAAAGTAGCGCTTTCACTGGCAAACTATGTAAATTGGTGCTAATGTGTGTGGGTGTAAATAACAATCTGGCCTGTCTGCTGACCACTCTGTATCGCTTTATTTAGGTATTTAATAATTTTTTCTCTCCGTCCTGAGGTTTTTCTTTGGAATTATAAAACGATCAGCAAATGGGCACATTTCCAGCCAAAGTGTTCTTCCTATTTTAGATCCATTTCACTGGGAAACAAATAAAGACAAAGAGAGGCAAGAGAGAGAACGTAAGAGCTGTCTCGAAATCAGAACTTAACGAGGAGGAAGACAGAAAGAGATAGAGGAAAAAAAAAAAAGAGGGGGAGGAGGGCCGCTGCCAGAGGCAGATCAGGACTCAGGAGAAGTCGACACTGTGCTTGCCTTCTCTGAGTATGAAAGAAAAGAGACAGAGTTTTTTTCCTTCTCTGCCCTTCCCAGGACGCCGAGCCTTCCTGCAGCACAACAAAGGGCAGAGGGCAGGGGTCCTCTGACTCCAGGCAGGTCAAGTGCAGGGCCATTAGGTAGCTTTCGCGCACTAATGGCCCTGTGAATAACAGATGGGAGAGGGGAAATTCTTTTGTCCCCTCGCCCCCGCTTGTCCCCCGTGTCCCCCCACTTTAAAATCTGGGGGGGATATATCCCCCTTGTCCCCCACACGGCTTAACCAACTCTAGTTAAAATCTTACACGTGATTTAGAGACGCTGACACTGCACCCCAGCCCCGCCCCCTTAATGTACCAGGCGCATCTTGCACGGGCACTTCCCTGTTCAAAAGCCAGCTCAGTTGTAAGTAACAACAAAAGTTTAAAGGTCGCATACACAAGGTTCTTTCCCCAATTACACCACATTATGGCGCCGTGGCGCGCTCTCTCGCACACAAGGCGCTCTCACCTTCACAGCACAGGACCACCGGCGCCCGGCCCGGAGTAGGCTCTGAAGCGGCAGCATCTCCTTGGGTTCGGACGGGTCCGGACAACGGTCTCGGTGCTGGAGTAGCAAAGTAGCAGGAACTGAAGGAAGCACAGCACGTGACTTTACCTCCCGTAATGACTAGAGTATAAGCGCCTCCACTAAAGGAGGGTGAAGAAAAGAGCTTTTATACGAGATTAACCCGTGAGCCATAACTAGAACAGAGAGAATAAAGAGATTCTCAAATAAAAATATGAGTTAGCTCCCGTAATAAACTGCGTATAAAGGCGCAAATATACATGCATCGGGGAATGAGAAAAAAAAAAAATAAAGAGGAAGCGCGAGCACGCGCACAGCAAGCCATGTGTTTCTATAATCGCGCCCGTGTGTGCACGCTATGTAGCCAGGTTCTGAGCTGGGATGGTGCAGTGAGCTAAAAAACGGTGATGGATCAAGCCCTGATCTTGGACTGGGTAAGAGTGGTCTGCTTAATTCAGACACTCTGTTCATCCCCACCCCCTTTTCTGAATCGTTTCCCCGTTGTCGAGCAGGGATCTGATGTCATCGGTGGCTGTGATCTGGCCGGTCTCGGTGCTGTGGTTGGCTCTGAAGCCGGACTGCGAGGGGTCGAGGGATCCATTCGTCTCGAGGAAGGCGGCGAGCTGTCTGTTGACGGTCTTCTCGATAACTTTGGCAGGAAAAGGGAGGAGCGAGATGGGGCGGAAGTTCTTGAGGTTGGTGGGGTACGCTGTTGGTTTCTTCAGGAGGGCGCTGAGCTCGGCGTGCTTCCACCTCTCCGGGAAGGTGGAGGTGTTGATGATGTCCCGTAGATGGGGTGCGATGATGGAGTCGGCTTTGTTGAAGACGTGGTGGGGGCAAGGGTCGGTAGGTGATCCGGAGTGGATGGTGTTCATCCAGCGCACCCCTAAGGCAATTCGTTAAAACGACTTCGGTGCAGAACAAATGCGTGTTAAAGACAAATTTGTTCAAATGAGAGAGCTCCTAGGGCATGCGTGAAAAACGCATGCGGAATTCCGTCCTACATTCGTGGAGGGTATAACTGTGAAGCAGGGCAGTCTATAAGAGGGTTCAACTGGTAAGAGAGAAACAGGGCAGGGTGTTAGGAGCATCCTGGGGTGCAAAGAAGAGCAAGAGAAAACCAACTTAGGGGCAATGCGAAGTTGCACCTAGTGCAGAGGAAGTAGCAGCTGTGCTCTGAGAGCAAGGGAGCGGCAGCGCAGGTGGAACAGCATATGGGGTGCAAAGTAGAGCAAGAGAAAACCAACTTAGGGGCAATGCGAAGTTGCACCTAGTGCAGAGGAAGTAGCAGCTGTGCTCTGAGAGCAAGGGAGCGGCAGCGCAGGTGGAACAGCATATGGTGTTACAAGAGGAATGCAGGGTGCCAGCGGTGGGAGCGGTGCATTTGTAAGAAAAGCAGCACATGGGGAGCAGCAGAAGGGTGCAATGGGTTAAGAAGTCGATGGAGAAAAGGGGAGCGGGAAAGGGTTTAAAGGAGAACAATACAAGATGGAGGAAGAGTTGCTCATCATACAAGAAAGGCTCAGAGCAGTTTGCAAGTGGGGCTGCATGGAAGAGCAGCGCAGTGTGAAACGGAAGTAACACAGGGTGCATGAGTGCGCAGGGGAGGGTGAGACAGCTAGCAGCACACAGTTACAGTGCATACACGTAAACTAGAGCAGTGCAGAATGCAGGAGTGAGCACCACAGACTGGATGCAGGGTGCAAAAACGAACAAGCATTTGCAATGCAATAGGTCTTGCATTTTTTTCGAAACTTTGACATATTGGTATTGTAAATGACAATGCCTTTTATTATTACAGTTTTTTTTAAACAGAAACAAAAAGGCATTGTCATTTACAATGCCAATAGCTCGAAATCTTGCAAATGGGAAGACCTACTGCAATGCAAATGCTTGTTTCCATTTTCCTTGGAATACTGTCTTTACTTATGCTTGGTACCTTCAGGGGCTCAGACTAAAGAGTTAAAAAAAACGACACTAAGACTGGCTCTAATACACAGTAACAGTCCATGAGCAAGACACACAGCCGTAATGAATTAATGTTAAAAAAAACAAAGATGAGGTGGGCAAGGTGCGCGGCCTGTCCCAAATTGGAAGAGCGCATAGCGCGCTGCAAATAAAAATGTAAAAAAAACAGCTGCTATTGCTAAAGCTGTACTCTTTAGATTAATGACGCAAAGAGTTCTCCCAAATGGCTAACGCAAGCAATACTGTAAGAACACACGGAAAAGGTCCAGTCCTGATGGGAGGTTACAAAATAAGACATGGAGGTACTAAGGAGGGGCAAATAAGCCTATTAACAAATCAAAAGCCTAGATTTAGGAAGGACAGTCATAGCAGCCAATTAAAAAGATGAGCAGAGAGTGGGCGTAGCTTCAAGTCCATACCTGAATACAGCATGACTTGCAGCGCATGCGCAGCCCAGGCTCCACCTAAAAACCGAAGGAGGAAGCGGCTAAGGGTCTAAGGAGAAGCAGCTTAGCCTAAAAGAAAGAAGCAGAGGAAACTGCGAGAAGAGAAACAATACAGGAAGGAGGGGGTAGGGCAGTAGCTGAAGCTGGTGAGGTTACCAGAGGGAGCTGGGACGTCATAAAGTAGAAGGCAGAGAGCGGCAAAAAGGGCACACATAATAAGGAGGGAGAATCGGAGAGGTAAAGCATGGTTTTACATGTGATAGGCAGTCCAGGTGTAAGGGAGAAAAGTAGAAGGAAGACAAGGACTTGAATAGGTGGTGAAGACATAGGCCAATTGGTACAGGTGGGAAAAACAAAGAATTGTGGACATGTGGTGGCAGAACAGGCAGTGGTTGTGAAAACAACAAAGGTAGGCACTGTGAAAATGCAGGCGGAAATAGTGACAAGGTAGTTGTGTGTGACAGGAGGTTTGGGAAACATCCTTTACAACGCAACTTTTACCATGCAGTGCCTTTACGACGCAACTTTTACAACGCAAATCATTACAACGCATTGCGCTGGGGGGCGCTCTAGGATAGGGAATAGATTTAATTTACTATCCAACACCTTCCCTACTATCCACGGGGACTGGAGTTGGAATAGTAAATTAAACTATTCACTATCCAGCGACCCAAAGCACTATGCGTTGGAAAGGTATTCGTTGTAAATACCGCGTTGTAAAGGCATGCGTGGTAAAAGCATACGTTGTAATGTCATACATCCGGAGGTTTGTATGATATTAATGTATGACAGGCCTCGTTGTATGTATACATAACTGCATTTAACGTTACAGAATGTACTAGGGCCTAGAAAGCAGACATGTTTGAATGGTAATGCTAACAAATGAGTGCTTAGTTGCCATGGTTTCTGTTAAGAAAATGCATGTTTTTCTGATATCAATTAAATCAACAGGTCAGAGAAGGGAAACTATTCACAATTCTGGTACACATGTTGTAAATATTTCTATAAGTAATGGTAACGCTCTTTCTGGTAGACACTTGAACCGCAGATTCCTCACTGCTTTCCCACGTCTTGGTTATGGGGAGTGAACTTGTTAACATTGTAATAAGGTGCCAAGGTAGATTTGGGCATACTGACACTGTGAAATGTGTTCAATGTACTCCTCATTTGACAGTGTGCAGGCTGGGTGCTCCTATGCAGCTCTCCTCCGTTACTTCTGGGGCAGTTTGGAGTCACAAGGATTCACCTAGCTTTAAACAGAGGCCTTTCTGAAAAGGTTTCCAGATCCAGAATAGTGTCTGGGGATATACAGTGTCGGACTAGGAAAGAAAATAGGCCTCGGCACCATCATAAAAGTGGCCTGCATTAGTGAAAAAGATAAATCATGAAGTTGTCAATGTTTCAGAATTAGGGTATTTTTAAGCTCGTAAAGACATGATGCACAATTGTTCTACAAATTATTGTAGACTGCATGGATTTGATTTTGCTTCAGGCAATGCTTGTTTTAATATGAGGGAAATCAGCAGTAAAACCGGCCTTCCAGACCATAAAACCGGCCAACAACCAGCATAACAAGGATTCACAATGCAATAGGTCTCGTATTTTGTTTTACAGTTAGCGATATTGGCATTGTAATGTAAATGTTTGGACTTATAATGTATAACCCAGTTGTTAAAAGCATTTGCGTTTTAAATAACTTTTAGAAGGTGGCAGTTAAGCCCTCCTCTCAGCAGTGATAGTGTTGCTGAGATTTGTTGCGGTCCCCACTCTCTGGAAGCGGGTAGGGGGGGAAGGCCATGGCACTAGGGGACAAACACATGCTAGGGATTTTTCTGCCTTATAAGCAGCGACTGTCGGGTGCCGAAGCTGAAGAAGCACTGCCATGAGTCCAAAGAAGCAGCGACCCCTGAGGGGGTTTGGAGCAGCCCCTGCCAACTTACGGCCCAGATTATGACAATGCACAGGCTTCAATATTATTTGCAAAGCTAGGCAAAGGGTGAATTTATCTGCCTTGCGTGGCTTTTTAAAAAATGTAATACAATCTAGAGGCTTGACTTGCGTTATGTTACTTTTATAGCTGGGAGACATTTCAAGGGAGTTCCCAAGCATCCCCGGTGAGAGAGAGAAGAACTCTGTTTATTTAGACCATAGTCTTTAAACTTCAAGATCATATAAAATTCAAAACACTGTACAAAAACCAATCAGTAACAGGATAATACAATCGTTTATAGAATCACACAATTACTTTCTGGGCAGCTCCACATAAATACTTCTATGCTAAAATCAATTTCCTCAATATTCTAATTTGTAAAATCAATAAAAGTATAAAACCCTCAACACATAATAAAAGTGGACGTTAAAAATCTCCTAAAAATGAAAGCAAGTTCTTTACATTCATCATTATTCATTTAGAATAAAATATTAGAACCGTTTGAGCTAGCTTCACCTCGGTTTTTAGCCTTTGACTTCTGCAAGAGAGGGTGTAAAAGTAAATTCATCACTGTACTTACTTGAGCTTTTCCCTCGCCAGTTGGTTGACCCATCTCAAATAGTTACCAAGTGCAATTGCTATATCCAGATATTCCATTCCTATCAGTAAATTGATTGCTTGGGCTCGTAATCTTATGCCATATTTTATAAATAAGGGCCGTAAGAACCGTTTTCTCACTCCTACACACGTAAGACAATCTAGCAGTATGTGCAACATTTCACACTTGGTCTCCAGTCCACACTTGCATATACCATCGGGATATAACATTTCTGCCTTAAGTCTCCCCTCCATTAGCCACGGGATGGTACCAATTCGGATTTTCAAAATATCCCACCTAAATCAATAGTTCGGCAGGGTTTCTAAATAAGGATACCATGCATCATTTTCCCATGCTTCTATCATGTATTGGACCGATTTTTTTCTTTCTCAGGTATCCTATGTCCTGAATTCTTGAATGCTCCCTTCCTTGTGCTCTGAGTGAACTCTTCGTGAAATCTACGTCTAAGGAATTTCGATTTACTCCCACGTTTAGACTCCTGATTAACTCCTTTATTTTCCTTTTTGCCTCCATTGCCCATCTTAGGCTGCTGTGCTGGATTTCATCACTGCACCAATGTGAAACCTTTTGGGCTTCCCCTTGGGATTGGTGTTTCCAGAATCTTGCCACAGCCATTTTGGCCTGGGTAGTCCATGCTATCGTTCCTGTCTCTAATCTAATTGCCTGTATCATTGCTGACTTAGGCAGGGACAGTAGCATTTTTAAAGCCTTGCCTTCCTCCCGCTCCCACACCCCATTTGCCACTGAAATGGAGCACCACTACCCCATACAGTACTTGGGGGGGCGGGGGAGGGAATCATGGCTTCATAAGCCTTTAACAGGGGTTTGTGTGACAAGCCCCCATAATCTTTATTACTTTTTTTTAAACCACAAATGGAGGAAGATGCTTTTGCATTTTGATTTTCCAAATGTTTATCCCATTTTAAAGAGGATTCGAACCATAGGCCTAGGTATTTATATTCTTTTACCGTTTCTAATTTTGTTTTGCCTAGTTACCAGCTAAAGCTCTTGGACCTTTTTCCAAAACACAAGATCTTTGTCTTGTACATATTTACTACTAACAATTTTGCCTTACAATAGTCATTAAAAACGTTTAGTTTTCTCTGTAACCCTAGCTCTGTCTGGTCAGTAATTACTAGGTCCTCTGCATACAACAGGCTTGCAAACTTTCTTCCACTCATTCTGAGGCTAGCACTTTTTTCGACCTCCAATGCTGCTGGCAGATCTGCTAAAAAAATTGAAAAAAGGAGGGGGGCTAAGACGTAACCCTGTCTTAGCCCATTCCCTATGTCTATTTTCCTTGTCAGTACCCCCTGAGTGTCTTTTATTACTTGGGCCCAGTTCACACTATGCAGTTCTTTTAGGATTGCTAGTAAGCAAACTGGGATATCATATTTGGTCAGGCACTCCCATAATCTCCCGCGGTCCACCGAGTCAAAGGCTGCCCAGAAGTCGACAAAACAACAGAACATATTCCCCGTTTGTTCTATCGACTTCCAGGCAAGTGCCCAAAGGGCAAAGCAATGGTCCACTGTGGAGTGCCCTTCTTTAAATCCCCCCTGTTCCACCGGGTTGATTGAGTTCGCTTATACCCAGTTTTTTAGTTTGCCTAGCACTATTTTTGCAAATATCTTCTCCCTAAAGTCAAGTAGATTGATTAATCTGTAGTTTTTCGGGGTATGCATATCCCCTTTCTTATGTATGGGCCTTATTATAGCCCCTTTCCAGTTATCGGGGAACCTCCCAGTATCTAAAATAGCTCGGAACATATTTGCAAAGAATTCCGCTCACCAATCTGTTTGAGTTTTAATTATCTGAGCCGGGAGGTTATCTAGGCCTGCTGCTCTTGTTAGATTCAAGCCCTTTATCGTTTTTTTAATTTCAGAGACCGAAAAATCGAATTTTATATCTGCTACCAGACCGCGCCAGTCTGTGTACAGATTCTCTTCCCGGTTACTCCCAGGGCTATACAAGTCCTGTAAATATTCCTCCGAAGCTGCTTCTTCACTATACAATTCATTGCTACTGGCTGAAGGTCTGCTGCCGAGTGCACTAGCTTCCAGAACTGGCGTAGGTTCCTTGTTTTGATTGCCTCAAGTAACTTTAACCAACAGCCTTCTTTAAATTCTCTTTTTGTCCTCCTAATTAGCATGTTGTATTCTCTTTTTAGGGCCACAAGGGCATTTCCACTACCCTGTCCCCGCTTTAAGGATTTACGGCGTGCCATTCTCCTCACTTCTCTTTTTTTCTCCTGACATTCCCTTGTGAACCAGCCAGCTTGTTTCTCTGCCTTTAGTCTGCTCACTTTAGTTTTTTTTGCCACTTTTGCCATTTTTCAGTCCCTTACTGAGTGTTAGGACCACCTGCTCAATTTTTCCTACGTACCAATCTAGGCTCTGGCCACTCACTGTCTCCAGATCTAAATTCTGTTGTAGCTTTATTAATCTGGACACATATTCTTCCGTTAACCTAGTTGTACATCGTCTAGGTTAATCCATCTGTTGTTCCATAACTTGGGAACGGGGTTCTAGCTGCACATCAGGGATCTCCAAGACTACCACGTTATGGTCGCTTCCTTCTCTATTCAGGATCCTAAACCCAGTAATTAGTTGGAAGTTTCAGGGTGACCTGAAGACATAATCAATAGGGCAGATTTGGGTACCCAACTTGAATGTTTTTTTCGCCGGACAGTCTAAATGGAATCTTCCATTTAGGCAAAAAAGATTTTTGGTTCCCAAAAAAGTTCCCAACTGCGTATCCTTAGCACTTGTTATACATTCTGGGAAGGTAGCTTGTGGTATCTCATAGGCCTCTAGTATTTCTTGAAACCAGCAGTCTACATTCTTAGGGTGTAGTTTATGATTAAAATCGCCCATTAGTATAATCATATCCGTGCCATACTTTTCACAAAGAAAATCCATATCTTCTTTAAAAACAACCATTTCATCCGCATATTGCTCTGTAGGGCCTCAGTGCATGTACAAATTTATAATCAAAAGCATATCCATTTTTATGAACCCCGATAACAGTATTCTACATACAAGCAACCATTTACATTTCAGTTATTTCTGTTACTTTCTTCATAATTTTTGTTGACACCAGAGTCACTATTCCACCAGCTGGGCGACCAAATCTATATTTCTTGGCTAGTCGGTTTAGCTGGTAGAAGCCATCAAATATTGGGGTCTTGACACATAGCCAAGTCTCCTGAATACCTATAATCTCTGTGTTTTCTCCTAGTTCCCTTATGTTTTTTTGTTTAACATCATTTCCTAGGCCATTTATATTCCAGGAGGCTAATCTTATGCTATGTGGCGTACCTTTTTCCTATTCAATATCGTCTAACCAACCTTCCTCCCCCTGATCTTTGAAGGCTCTAGAAGAGGGCCCCGCCTGGCCTGACTCCTTGCTCCAATTTCCCCACCAGTGTTCAACGTTTGGATTATTTGCTACTATTTTGACATTTCCCAATGGCGCTCCATCCACTTCCTCTTGATCACTTAACCTGACCTGTCTCTTTCCCAGACCCGCGTGACATTTTAGGAAGTTATTTCCCTGCCACCCCCCCTTCCCTTCTACTTCTACTAATACCTCGTTCTCATCTAATAGTCGAATTCCCTCATTCTGTAGCTCGTTTGCTGCTTTCTCACTCGATTCTTTTACCAGATTTGAGTACAGCGTAATTCTGGTGACCTCCTTCCCTTCTCTAGTTTGCCTGAAGCCCACTAGTCTTAGGTCATTCGATCCTATCGCTTTCAGATTATGGCATTTTGCAAATCCTTGCAGGAGTTGTGACCTATTTAAGGGCAGCCTCTTTCCTAACTTCTTCCCCCCTTTCCTTAAGGGGATTTGTTCAAGGTATAGCCTCATATTCTCGCTCCCCTCTTTTATTACCCTATTTGGTGCTGATGGTTCTATCATATTGGCCTTGTCTGTTTGATTATTTGGCCTATTTACTCGCACCTCCCGGGTGACCCATGACTGCAGACTTCCTCCCAGCTGTCTCCCTGACACCTTGGGCTGTGCTGTAGTTTTATTGTTAACAGGGTTCTTCTGAGGTGAAGGGATATTATATGGAAGCGCAATTTTTTCCTGTTTTTTTTTAGTTTTCTTCTGTACTATACTCATATGGCGGTTGGGTCCCTTTGTTTCCTTTCCCCTTTCACCAACTTCCTTTTCCACCCCTAACTCTTCCTCAAGGATTTGATTCACCTTCCTTGCTGATTTTTTCCCTACGCCTCTTACTCTATTTATTTGCCCACGTCTAGTTTGCTCTACTCTTCTTATTATCCTAATAGGGCATTTTGAGATATATACCTGATGACTCTCTTTAGATAGTTTGTCAGTTTCCTCCTGTACCTCACCCCGAGGATGAGGTTCGGGGTCAGGAATTTTACGTGCGCGTTTGGCATATGATGACTTTCTTTAAGAAGTTTGTCAGTTTCCACCTGTGCCTTCACCTGAATTTGAGGCTCAGGATCAGGGATTTGTCTTACCATATCTGGCATATGGGATATAATCCCCTGCAGCTCCCCCTCTATTTTAGCTAAATAAATTTTTTGATTTTTTAATATGACATTATTAGACAGGGTCACTTCTAGAAGTCCTTGAAGGGTTCTTTGTAGTATTAGCATTAAATCTAACATAGAGGAAGCAGATATTGATGAAAGGTCCCGATTTGTCTCTGGATTTATCTCTGGCGTTAAGTTCAGTTCAGCACATTACCCTAAACTGATGTTTCGAACTTCAGGCGAACTTTTATTTTCATTCATTCTCTGGCTGGTCCTACTACTCGAGGTAATTTCTGTTACTCTCAATATCTTCCTGTGGAATCGGGCTGTTCAGTGGTCCTCCTTCCAAGCCATAGGAAAAGAGATCTTGTGGTGATGACGACAGCTGTGGAGACGCTAAGCCCCTATGGTCCAATAATAACTGTAAAGACTGGTTGACCATATTTAGGGAATCGGACATATGTACTTCCAAGGGTAGGGAGGCATATCCATTATCTTCCCTCTCTAGGCTCCTTTTAAGTGAGGCTAACTCGCTTGTCGCAATTTCTTGATCTTTTACTGGTGTAAAAACTTTTAAAAAATGTTTCCCCACAAATTCCTTTATCGAATTCGACGCAGAGCTGCCCGGGTTTTTAGCCATCACTTTATTCCTTTTTGCTCCTTTCCTTTTTGCTTTCGCCAGTGTCATCTCTATACTCCCTCTACTCTCTTCCAAGGTGCCCGGGCTTACTGTGTTTGCTGTATTTAATCTCGGCCGCAAGTTGTGTTC
Source organism: Lissotriton helveticus (assembly GCF_964261635.1). Lineage (NCBI taxonomy): Eukaryota > Metazoa > Chordata > Amphibia > Caudata > Salamandridae > Lissotriton > Lissotriton helveticus. The sequence goes on from NC_136065.1 coordinate 1,741,014,849, forward strand.
TGCCGGATTTTTCCCTTTTTTTGGGGCCATCATTTGAGTTTCCCTGTGCAATTACAGTTCACCGGAGCGGATTTTCCTTTTTAAACTATTAATAGAGGGTAGTTTAATTGATGCAACAATAAGCGTAGGAGTCAAGGTAAAGGTCCTGGTAGCTTGGTCTCTCCACGTGCACTGTGAGTTTTCTTTACTGGGGTAAAATCAGGGCTCGAGTCGGGGGACCACGCGGGTGGACGGCGTCCCCCCACTTATTTTACAGGGGGGACGCCATCCCCCCTGCTCAAAAGCATGACCATCTAAGATGTTGAGTTACTTGCCCCCCGCCCTCCCTGTCACGTGCGCAGTCCGAGAGGAGACAGCTTTGCGGGCTCACACACAGCCACACCCGAGCCCTTCACAGCTCTTTAACAGACCATTTGGTTGTGAATGAGTTTTTTTTGTTTTTTTCACTCCTTAAAGCCCCTGCGTCTGCATACCTAGCAACTCTTTGAAGCTCCGTTTTGAGGAAAGAATGGAACCGGAAAAACCCAAACAGCGATGTTGAAACTTGTAAGCGCCCTGCAGACGACTTTCTCTGATTGCACAGATGCACAAGGTGACTCTTAAATAAACAGGTGATAAACTGCCAGCGCTGCAGGAAATCCATCCTTCCCCGGAGCAGTCACCTTGCTGGAACTGAAAAATAAAAGTGTGCTTTCTGTGTGGGCTGCAGACCCTCGGCACAACAATAAAACCTTTGAAAGTATTCCGATTTCATGTGAAGAGATTTAGTCCTGATTTTACAGGGTCGGATTGGGAAGGCGGGCACTCCGGCATTGGCCGATGGGCCGGGGCTCCGGTGGCACCTGAAAAAAACAACAATGCCCCTGCACTATACAAATGGATATATGATTACAGCGTTTCTTAGTTTTGTCAGTCAAACAAACATTAGAGCACCACCAAAATTAGTAGACACTTTCAACATTCAGTGAACAAGTTGGACAAAATTGAGGTGTCAATGCGTTCCGTTGTTGGTGTGATAATTCGGTTTATTGTTCCTACATATGGGCCAACACGTGTTTCATCGCAGGGAAACAGACTGCGAATCTTCAGGGCTGAATAGAAACATAAGGCTTACATTTGTGATCATGTTTGTGATACAGTTGTATAAGAAGGTGACTTGGAGGTGCCGTTTTTTTGGGCTCTGCAAACTGGCCCAAGAGACTTTTACAACCTTCCCTAATCCCCGCCAGGCAACGGCACTCTAATGAGGCGCCAGCATCACGGTGCTCTCCTGACCTGCTGTTTTTGAGGCCCGGGACCCGGTGTTGCTCTGGCCTTTGGGGAATTCTTGCCTCTGCCCCCTGCCTCGTGGGGCCTGCCTGGCAAGAAGCAGAGTCATCCCCTGCTGGGCCTTGGTCTTCAGGTTATGGGGGCAATAAAGGAGGGTGTGAATACGCGCCGGGTGGGGGTGACTTGTGGCCTTAGTGCCATTCTCACCTCAGGCTATCGTGGGCTGGGAGGGGGTAAGAGAAGCAGCCTTCCTAGCAGCCAGATGTTGTAACCTCAGCCCCAGGGTCTTTTAGGCCTTGTTGGGGGGGTGCGTGGCTTAAAGACTGGATATGGCACCGCACAAAATGTGTGTATATAAAAGTACAGAAAGCACTGAGTGGAACAGTGTCAGTGCTGTAAACGAACATTAACAAGAGTTAAATGAACAATGCAGTACAGGAAAAAGTCAGCGAAACACAAAGCAAGTGCACACATGTGGCAAAATCAGATGGGCCCCTGATTATAGGTAATAGAGTAAAGCTGAATAGAGTATTATATCATGAACAGAGCATCACCTGTAAATCATGAGCTCCTGTAAAACAAGCTTCCTAAATTTAATTATCAGAGACTTCTCTGCTGTCAGACAGAAAGGGTGTTATGCAGCCAGAGAAAGGGCTTCCCTGTGTTTTTAGAAGATATTTGATGCAAACAAAGGAGGGCTATTCCTGACTTTGTGAAAGTTGCTTGCGAAAGGTCTGTGCAATTTGCACTTCTTGAAAAGTGGGGTACAGGGTATTTAAAAATGTATTTTTTTTAGGATTGTGGGGTTTCAAGAACGTTCAGGCATGGATAACATCAGAAACAAATACATAACACATCAGCCCTTTGCATTTATAAAGAAGACATTGGGGCACAGAAGGGGGTTTACCCCCGCACATTTTCAGATTCTGTTCTCTGCAGCCTTGAGCAGTCCAGGGAAATTGCTACACCAGTAACATGAGTGCCCCAGCAGTACTCACTTATAGCGCTTATACCGCTGGGGAAACATGGGAGAAAGATGTCAGTGGACTTCTTTCCACTGTTTGAGAATAGCACTATTACAGAGTTTTCGTATATCTTCAAGCCCAGGACCGCAACTGAAACTTTTTAAAAAACTCTCTCTGCCTTGTACCATGTTGAAAATTTAAAAAGCAAGAAAAAAAGTGCAAACGATTTGGAGGGAGCTGCAGGCAGGGGAAGTTGGAGGGGGAGAGAAATAGTATCTCAATCAGTCGTGAGCAGCAGATGGGCATAGATGAACTTGAATCAATCCGTACCTTTGTCCCTACTTCACTGAAATTACCAGAAATAATGTTTGGCCTGGTCTGGCCAATTAGGGAGCCTGTAAAGAAGAGTGGCATCAAACGTACAAATAGTAAGCAATGCCCGGGCTCCAAATCCTTTTTGTGAACAATAGCTAGGGCATGCTCTCACAGGCTCGGCCCTAAAAATGAATTTAATCTTGTATAATGTATTAGCATAATCTTGAATGATGTAACTGGTGATCATGTAAATTGCTTTAATGATTTCAAGCCAAGTTCACACTATATAAAATTACAAAAAAAACAAGAAACGGACAGATTCTGCAAAGGCTGGACAATGATAATTAAAGAGAACACTTTATATAAAAAAAGTCCCCATTCCATTGTAACATATTTTTTCAGCTTTTCTTTTTTAGTTTAACTATCAGTCACAGAGTATTAAGCCATCTTTAGAACACATTTTAAAGAGCTTTCGCCTTACATTTACTACTTAACGTACATACCTGTCAGATGAAAAAATACCGGCTTTGGGTGATTTTCTTCTGTTTGGTACCATCCAGGTGGCAACCCTAGCCAGATCAAGTGTTGTGGCCCTAGGCTATTTTATTTCTCCTCGCCAGCATGCAGAGCTTCTAGTTATGCCAATCTCAATGGTTCTAGAAGCATTACATTATTTAATTTACCAAACATTTCTCAAATAAATTAGTCTTAGGAGACTAACCAGATGGTGATCCAAGAAAGGGACGTTCCGGGAAAGTGGGCCACTTTTTTTGGGAGTGCCCGGGCCGAATTATGATCCCAATCCGACCCTGGGCCTGAAGTAGAGGGCGTGAGCCTGGGTAGAGCAACCACAGAGGGAGCTGTAGAATAGAAAGCAAGGAATCTGTGGCAGGAGCGGGGGCGGAGGGAGAAATACGACGACGAGGGAAATAAAAAGAGGAGGGAAATTTATCGAGGAGGTAGGTGTAGTCAAGAGATTTATGGAGCGAGGAATAAAAAACTGTGGTGCAGATTTACAAGCCCCTTATGCCACTTTTGCATCACTTTTAACATGGGAAAAGTGACGCCAAATTGGCGCAAGAGCCTTGTAAATCTACCATTGAGACTATAAATAACGCGGCGAGTGAAATGCAGCGAGGAGGGAAATGTAGAGAGGCGAGAAAGAAGAACTGAAGAGAAATAATACGAGGTGTTGCAATTTTCCATGCTGTCCAGCTGCTGGCCTATAATTCATGAAAGACAGCACGGAGAGTCACTTAAAAGTGGGGCAATTTTCCGTATTTATCTATTTTTAAAAATAAATGCAGACAGAAAACACATTTTCTGTCTGTATTTATCTGTAAAAAATCTGTGAAAACGGGGTGCCTTACACATAAGCATCCTGAAAACTTGGCATGCCATGTTTTAGTATGCCTCGCTTACAGTACTTGATGGCTTGACTAATGTAGTTGTATGCCAAACTTCATCCACGTTTGGGCTCTAAATTCCTCCATACAGGGACCTTAAGTCACAGACCTAAGTACTGAGCAGTTTCAATTGTTAAATCTTGCGATACATGCAAATGATAGATCTGCTGCACATGTGATGTCACTTCCGACTGCAATGTCACTTCCTGCCGTGATGCCACTTCCTGTTGTGATGTCACTTCCTACCATGATGTCACTTCCTGTGACACCACCTAACTTGGAGAGTCCCCCCACTTCTTTTTTTAGGACTTGAGCCCTGGGTAAAATAAGTTCGGCCACCATATGTTTTACCATATATTTCCAAGCCCAAGTGGTGAACACAAACTCGGAAAGGCGCTCACTGCTCCTCCCTCCTCTCCGCTCCCCCACTTACCTCTGTTGTGTCTGACTAAATCAGCCTTCGTGCCCACGCCCCGCGGTCTGCTGGTTGAGCAGAGTGCACCCCCGTGGCTGCCTGCCACTGCCAGCTGGCACGGCTCGCTGCGTCTCCTCCTTCCACTTCTTCTAATTTTTCTTCTTCTTCTTCCCTGCTTTTTGGTCCTGGAATCGCGTTGCTGCCTTTTCCGACCGCGTAACACTAACGCGGATGCAGCACTCGGCTCTGCACTGCTTGCACGTTCTTGCGCGTGACGTCAATCATATGGACGTAGGGGCGGTGCAGAGGCAGAAGCTGTGTGACGTCCGTGACGGGCGGGCGGGCAACGAAGCGTTTCCAGAGCACAACAGAGAGTTTCGCACAACTCAACACGTGGATTTATGCGCATTCCCAGATTTACTAAAGCTAGTAAACCTGGAAATGTGTCTAAATGCTACACCTTCCCCATAAGGTGTAACGTGGAGAAGTATATTTCGTCCTATTACTTCCTCTATGTGATAGAAAGAGGAAAATGCCTCAAAAGATTGTGTTTGTAGAGGAAGGTGTACCTTCCTGCAGTAAAGCTATCCTGCCTCTATCCAAGGAACTCTTGTACACCAGCGAAAGGTTATCTGTGTTGACGCTAGACTGCACACAGTATGTTAGTGCAAGGAGAGAGCAGAAATGATGCATATCTTTGTAAACATAGAGCATTTCTGCTCTCTCCCTTTCACGCAACACAGCGCAACAACTTTGCCTGCTGCCCTGGGTTATGTAGACAATTAGTAAATATGCCCCCATGTTGGTGCAAATGTATTCACATACATTTTTATACACTTGCACAAGTAGCTAATGTATGGCCTAAGTGTAGACTTTGCATTGAATGCACTATAATGCATTAAACTATGCAGGATGTATTTGGTGGCTTAGGAAGGTTAGACACGTGTGGACAACTATTTATGCTAAAGAAACATAAGATTCTTAAAACATATAAAAAATGTGTTTTCTCTTTTTAGAACTGCGGACTTTAAGCAGCCTGGGAAAGGGCAGTCAGTGCAAGCCAGTTGTGTAGGTGAACCTATATCCAATTACGTATACATTCCATGCATGCTTTAGATAACAAAAACAAAGTATAGAAGTATGCAAATGAGCCATTTTATGCTACTATGCACCTATTCAGTCTCCTTTTATACTACTCTATAACCATGTGCACCCCTTCGGCTGGTACAACGGGTTAAGAATTTAAACACTCGCTGCTGGCATGCTAAGTGATTCGATTTTCACGAATTTTAAGTCTTAGGACAGATCAGCTGTTCACCCTTAACGATCGGTTAATTGAGCGCCCTTAAACTGCATTACAATTTTACCTGTTAATTCACAGCTCTTGGGAATGGCAGATGTGCTTTATAAAAAGAAGCCACCTTTTACCAACGCGTTGATGGCTGAGGCTTGAAGATGTGAGCGGACATTTGTGTAGCATTTTGAAAGATTTATTTTCACACTTGGAAAATACAAAACGCAGTAATGAGATAAATGGACCACAGCGGGGAGGGGGCCGGACACTATGAACCCGGCAGGTGGGAATGTGGGGCACACATTTGTCTCAGAACGTGGTCACTCTTTCAACTTTTTTTTTTTAATCAAAGGTTGTGATAAAAGCTCTTTGTGTTTTATGCGGGAAGAGAAACAATATAAACTGAAAGACAGTTCGTGATGTTAGACTTCCAGTAGGGTGACCAGGCGTCCCGGATTTGCCCAAACAGTCCCGGTTTTTCAACAGTTGTCCCGGCAGATTTCAGGAAATTAAGCTGGGGGGGATGTATTTTTTTTTGTTTCGCAAAGCAGGGCTAGTTAGCAGCTGTTATAGGAAAGCTATTTAATTAACAGGCATGCAACTGGCTCTAAAAATGGCATTTAATGTATTTTCTTACTGCCTTTTCTATAATTTTCTGAAGCGCTGAAATTCTGTGCACTGTGTTGAAGTAAAATTGTAGTCCTATTTTTGGGAAATGTCCTGGTTTTTTGCTTTAAAATTCTGGTCACCCTAACTTCCAGGTGCCCACTGTGGTGGAGGCGGGGTAAGGGGGGTCAACGTTATGGGTGAACTCAAAGCATCTGTGTCTGGCAAAGGGTTCTATTATCACTTCCGCTGGGGGGCTGAGAACTCTGAGGTCCTCTTGGGGAGATGTAAGTTCTGCTCTCTCAGCAGAGTGGTCTACGGCAGGGGGGCAGAGCCCCCCTCAGGTCTAGAATCCAACCCACCAATGAGGGGTGCCGCCGGGTTCGCGTTCAATAAGATGTCAGACAGTGCAGCTTCAAAGGGGAGATAAGGAGACCGAGGGGAGAAAAGAGATGTGGAGGGCACGGGGCAGGTAGATGGAGACAGAAAGGCAAGACTAGACAAGAGAGAGTGGGGAGATGTGGAGGGTGACGGTGCAGTCAGACGGAGAAGGACAAAGGATAGACGAGAGGGAAGTGAAGTGCGCAATTACGCAAGCTAGAAGAGATTTACTACCACATATATCCTCGTTGCTAATTTGTTTGCAGCAGATTTTTTTTAAAAGGAGGGACACTGCTGGCGACGGACCAGCTCCGCAGAAATGTTAACAGTGTAGTTGGAGTCAGTTGAGGTCTTGTGCTTTTCCCAGTGAACATTTCTTAAGTAGTCGTGCCATACGCTAGAATCCTAGCAGCAAAGTTGTTGCCTGGAAGAAGTTATTGAACTGGATTTCAAATGTAGCCAACAGCTTATGTGTTACTCACAGGGTAAATAAGGGTCACGCAGCACATCGTGAGGTAGAATAATGGCGTAGAATAATGGTCAGGGAGTTACATCATGACCTAGCGGGCAAGGGCTATGACGTAACGGCAAACCAGCATTAAAAAAAAAAATAATGACGGGAACAGCTACAAGTGCACCGAGGAGGCACTTGTAAAGGTTACCCGTGAAGAGAAACATACACAAGTGTAACCGGATTTGTAGGGACTTCTGAATTATGAAAGCGCAGAAAAGGGTTCTGATGTCACAGTTGGACTCCTGAGTGGCTCATCACAAAAAACGATTAGAGTGCAGAGAACATATACAGTGTCTACATTCTGGTTTAACCCCTTAGCTGCAGCAGCTATTCCGCCACAGCGCTAGGGGGGGGGGGCCGCGCGGCGCTCCCGTACTCGTGACAGAACCGCTCCGTCATGAGCCTTGGGTGGGCTGTGCTTGTGACGGAGCGGTTCCGTCATGGCCCCGCCTGCTCAATAGAACGCACCGCGCAGGCGCGGCGAGCGGGCCATGACGGAACCGCTCCGTCACCAGCACAGCCCACCCGAGGCTCGTGACGGAGCGGTTCCGTCACGAGCATGGAACGGGTTAAGTTAACAGTTCTGAGGGAGCTGGCCCGTAACCAGCAGAGTCTCTCCTTGTAAAGTAAGGCCACGACGCTGCCGGAGTACAGGAAGGTCGCTGCGCTGGTGCTCTGCGGCCTCTTCCAAGGTCTGCTCCTAGGCCTGGAAACCCTAGCATGCTTCCCAGGTTCAGCGAGAGGAGAGAAGCTCGAAACCATGCCCCAGCCCAACCTCTAAACAACACCGAAAAAACAGTAACAAGACAGTGTGATTGATTGGTTGGTCGGTGTTGCTCTGTTGAGCTTAAATGCACAGACAAGAAGGGGTGGCCATTCATTATACGCTGTGTGAGGATGAAGCGTGGGATGGCCAACAAAAACAATCACTTAGTGAAATCGCCTCAGCAGAAAAAAGTAGCCAAAAGCGGGACAATTGAGTGCAATGGTCTAACAGAAAGCCAGCATTTCGAATTGGCACAAGAAAGAAACAATGGCAATCAGTGTATGTGCCAAAAACCCACAGAAGAGATACAACAGGTCTTGCAGACATCGCAAACACTGTCAGGCTCGACCTAAAAATCGTCCCGCACTTGTCAGACCAGCCCATTGGGAACTGCTCGATTGCCCTATAGGCCAGTCCCACCCTGGAGATATACTTAAGGTGAAGAATCTGCAGTTACAAGTATGCATCAGAACCAAATGTATATAGATTACAGGGCCTGAAATAGAAGTTAAATACCAGAGGATCAAACAAAGGGGAATATTTACGAGCCCCTATCGACACTGGATCATCACTTTTTTCTACGCTCCAGTGGCATAGCGGCATTCCCCATATTTATAATGTGCCACTAAGCCACTTAATGCCACCTTGTAAATATGCCCCCTTCCGCCGCAGTCCTCTTCAGAAAAGGGGCGTGCAGTGGGTGTTCACCCGCAATACTCATTGCTTTTTGACGTTCCAGATTTAAAAGGCTGGGGCAGCGCCCAAAACAAAGCCCCAGGGAATACCTGGTCTTAGAATGGCAATACGAGGAGAATTTATTAATTTCTACTCGTTTTTGCTCTTTCTATTTGTGCTGCATTCTGAAGCACACATTTAAAGAGCAAATCACCATAATTGATTATTTATGTGCAGGAAGGTAGTCCTTCCTGCACATAAACAGGCGCCCGTGCAGCGCAGGCACCCTTTCAACATGGCGGCACAGTGCCTGCGCTGGCACTAGGCATCTTTTTTAGAACCGGTGCTATGGGGAAACACAGGGGAGCACTGTATTTTTGTAAATACGGAGCACGTTCCTGCGTTTTGAAAATGTCAAAGCGGGGCGTTGCCAAATTTGGCATAACATCGCGCTCCGGCATTTTTTTGTACATATGCCCCAAAGTCTTGATGTTGCAAATTAGCAATATTACAACCCTGGCCTATGACCAGTGAAATAACCTCTGTCCTACGGAAGCAACTGCACGTACTTTTTAGGAAACTAAATGGAGTACATTAGATTGATTACGTAGATTTTGAATTCAATATTATGTAATATGCCAGAGCGAGGAACAAATCTCCTAACCATGCACATCTAGCATCTACAAATGTGTGATGTCTCCATTACAAGAGAAGTTACGAATTCTTTCTACACAGGCCTGTCACAGCTGGAGCGGTATCCGAAGATGTTTCCTATATATCGTGAGAGTGCTCGGACTTTGTCTGGATACTAAAGAGAAGGTAAAGTAGCTTTGAATATGGAATGTGTGCACAGAAAGTTGCGCATTGGAGTACCTTCTTATAAACGATGCTGGCTCCGATGTTTTAACTTCATTACAGTGCACATAAACTGACCGCACATTTTCTAATTTCACTAACTTCTAAAAATCCTAATAGAATCTATGGGCCAGATGTAGGTCGGCAAATACCGGTCGGTAACGGCCGATTTCGACCGTTACCGACCGGTATTTGCAAATGGAGATGTAGGGGGCATTTTATTTACAGAATCGGTATATTTACCGACTCGGTAAATTTACAGAATCGGTAAATTTACCGATTCTGTAAATCAATATGTAGGTGGCACTATAATCAGTGCCGCAGGCCCTTACCGATTCGTTATTTACCATGGAATACTATTCCATGGTAAATAACGAATTCCAGTGTACATGCACATCTGTGCATGTACACCTGTGCCATGTGGCACACAGACATGCCCTAAGGGCATGTCTGTGTGTCACATGGCACACAAGCCAGAAACAGGGGTGCAACAGGGTGTCAAAGTGACACCCTGTCCCCCTTGTAAAATCGGTAATTTTACAGATTCGGTAATTACCGAATCGGTATTTGCTATTGAATCCTATGGGCTTCAAGTCCCATAGGAATCAATGGCAAATACTGATTCGGTAATTACCGAATCTGTAATTACCGAATCTTACCGAATTTTTTACCTACATAGCAATTACAGAATAGTAAATACCGAATCGGTAAAATTCGGTATTTACCATTCTGTAATTTGCTATTACCTACATCTAAGCCCTAATGCCTGCAGCGTTCATCAATATCATTCCTAAATGATTCATATGAATGCAGGCTTATAAAATTAAGTTCTTATGACCCATATCTCTGAATTATTAGGGTGTACCCGGACCGGAGGAGTTTATATGCAAAGCTGGAATATTCACACCTAAACACATTTTTTAAACACTGTACAAACACCCTGCATAAAGGACAACGTCTTGGAGCCCGCCCTGCAACAAGCGAGGCCTGTCGATTTGCATTTAATATATTACATAACACTTTGTTAAGGCGCTTTCGACGCACAGCTACAAAAAAGAGGTGTACCTCAAATTCGAGATAAGCTATCTGTTAAACGCAAATGTCCAATTTAAGTGAATAGGAATTTCTTGAAATGCTCATCACGCACTAAACAGGATTTAAACTGGCGGAGGGCCCCGGCTTTTCTAGTGCTGAGTGAGTTCTGGACCAAATCAACCAAGCCAATCGCACTCCAAAACATGAATCATATTAAGTGACGGGGGTTGTCAGTATCTCGGAGTAGTGGTATGGGATCCAAATGACGACCATGTAATGTATCGTACAAACGTTGCTAGACAGATTCAAACATAACTGCCATGGTTTCAGATCGATATGTGTGACATTTTCATAATTTCAGTGACATTTTAGCGACTATGAGTGACACCTTCTTGCGAGCAAAATCAAGCGATGAAGACGAGGGCAACAAATATCAGACAATACATCCCTTTGAGCAACGAGAAAATCTGAGAAGCATAGCTGTCAAGTTTCCAAATTGCTCATGTGTGACATTTCCATGCTTTCAGTGCACTTAAGGGTGACATTCAACTGCCAAATTTACCACACTTAAAGTGACACTGTATTGCCAGTAAAACCAAGCAAAGAAGTGCATTGAAAGTATTAAAGATCTTAAATGACGCTCATTAGAGCAATTAGAAGTTCTAAAATTATCATCAAACTGCTGCAAAACCCCTGGTATGGAAAGTTAAAACTTTCTTTTTATTGAACACTAGCTTACCTGTCGCGCGTTGCTGCGATCTCCGAAGAAAGGAAATTCAAAGAAACTCGTCATGATAACATTCAATTTACATTCTGTCATTTTTATTGAAACTTATTCATTTTAATATGGAAAACATTTCAAAGTGTCGTTTTAATTCTATTTATTTATTCAAGTGCTTGTGGATACACGATATTTTTTGTTTTTCTGTCTGGTGCGTACATCAGTATTCGAAAGATTATGAGGGCCCTGAGGGGCTGATATTTTAAATAAATTGATGCCAGAAACTTTCGCGGGAGTGTACTCAGCAACTTCCCAAAGTTTCCTGGCGATCGGATGAATGGTGTTTTAATTCTATTTATTTATTCGAGTGCTTGTGGATACACAATTTCTTATTTTCCGTCTTGTGCGTACATCAGTATTTGAAAGATTATGAGGGCCCTGGGGGGCCGATATTTAAAAATGTTGTATGGCAGAAACCTTCGTGGGAGTGTACTCAACAACTTCCCAAAGTTTCATGGCGATCGGATGAATGGTGGTTTAATTCTATTTATTTATTGGAGTGCTTGTGGATACACGATTTGTTGTTTTTCCGTCTGGTGCGTACATCAGTATTCGAAAGATTATGAGGGCTCTGGGGGGGCCGATATTTAATTTTATTTTATGCCAGAACCCTTCGCCGGAGTGTACTCAACAACTTCCCAAAGTTTCACGGCGATCGGATGAATGGTGTAGTAATGCATATGCCAGAAACCTTCGCGGGAGTGTACTCAACAACTTCCCAAAGTTTCATGTCGATCGGTAGACACACTTTACTGCTCATTATTCATATTAATATCATTCTTATACTTTTAGACACCAAAAATGTTAAGTTTTAAACCAAAGCAATTCTTTCCCCATATTAAATAAATATATATACCTCAATAATTCCTTATACATATATCTAATCTTTAACCACTTCAGCGCTAATGACAAGGGTAACTCGTCATGGACTTTCCATTGATTTCAATGGAAAGTCAATGGAAGCTCATCAGGTGCCTTAGCAGCCAAGTGGTTAACAACTATTACACTTCATTTACTAAGCAACTTTCATCATATTCACAACTAATAAATCAACCCTCTGAAAAATAGTACTTATCTCTTTGAGAAGCAGCAATAAAAGAAGGAGGAGCATATGATGTTATCGACTTTTGTTGAAGTTGGAATGTTCTTAAAGATTCTATATTCTTTATTCTAAGAACATGATGTTTTTTTCTTGCTGCTGAGTGGTAGCAATAAAGGAATTATTGCATAATATTTGCCTCCGTGTCCTTAATAAAATCCAGATTTTCAGCCCACCAAGGCTGTGGAAAATCTACATTTAATAGCATCGCCTGGGCGGAAGATCCAGCAACTGCACGTGGGTCTCAGAAAACCTGGGTCGGGCTGACAGAGGGATCACAATCTGTGTTCGAAGAAGGCAAAGAAACAATGTATCCCATTGTCAGGAAACCATAACGAGTACTCCAGGCTGGTATCGGCAGCATGAATTCCTTCTCAAACAGAGCGGCAGTGCAGACATTAAGTGCTGCGTACAAGGCTGTTTTTTGGAGCGCTGCATGAGCCCCAGAGCATGTCTGAGAGCTATGAATGTGTGACTAATGCATTTTAATGCAGTGATGTGGGCACAAAGATTAAAATGCGTTAGCCTAATGCCTGATGCGTCGTACTTGGGAGGGTTGTTAAAAGAGTTTTCCAACACTAAAGGGAACGTCTCTCTCTCAGCTAGGAAGAGGCGCTTTGTTCAAAATTATGTCTTTGTCTATATTATTGTACGTTCTGGAGAACACCCCCCGACTCCTTTGAGGGCCTCTATGAAATACTTTAGCCAAAATAACTCCACAGTGAAAACACAACAGTGGGACATAAAGGTGCCACCAATATAACTTTCACCACTTTATCAGTCATTGTAGGAAAAGTTAATTTCACCAAATCATATTACGTGAGACTGGGCTTCACAGCTTGTAGTCATCGACGAGCGAGTCTATGCCCTTATAGTGGAAGCATTTGTTAGAATAGACGGATTGGCCATAGGAGATAAAACATACCTACATTAATTGTATTGGAGTAAGGACGCCATAGCACTGCTAAGGGCAAAAACCTTCTTTGTTAAAGACAGGAAAGCCACCACAAAATCAAGTGGGATGGAAAACAAAATATATTGAGGAAACAAAACTTCTTGTGGATACTGAGAGAGGTGATCCGCTTAGGATAATTTGGAAAGTGCAACTTGATTGGTATCTCAAGATCCGGTAGCTTGGTAGGTCAGAGTGGGCTGCAAACAGCTGACCCTCTTACACCTGAGTATAGAATGAATGAACAAGTTACTTACCTTCAGTAACGATATATCTGTAAGAGACATATACTAGTTATAGATTCCTTACCTTAGAATTACCCCCAGGTATCAGACTGGATCCAGAGAATTTTTCTCAGCAGTACCCCCGCGCGCCGGTAGGTGGTGTCAGTCGACTCCGCATTCGTTGCCGGCATCGTGATTGCTGGGATGACGCCCCTGCGCGCTGATGTCAGTTCTTTTACACAACATTATATGCCAAAAGCGCAGAGCCATGCAAGACACTGATCACTGGTCCACAAAACTAGGGCGCTGAAAGGGAGTCCCTTACTCTAGAAGTCAGTTTGCAGAACGGGGAGGATGGGGCAGGGGGGTAAGTAATCTATAATTGATATATGTGTCTTACAGATATGGTAAGATTGCTTACCTTACAATAGATACCACAGCAATACTAACCCCGGAGGTGGGTCTGCAAACTAAGTTCACACCAGAATGTCCTGGAGAACTGAACGGCCAAAGAAGTTGTCTCTCCAAACTTGACTATCCAGGCAGTAAAGTTTATGTGCAGTGATGCCCATGCAGCTGCCTGGCAGATGTCACTGAGGGGGACTCTATGTCCCAAAGCAGTAGTGGCTACTGTAGCCCGGGTGGAATGGGCGCGCAGTCCACCTGGAGGCTCCTTTTTGCCAAGGAATAACATATATTATTGCAAAGGACGACCCATCGAGAGATGGTCTGTTTTTGCACGGCCCAACCTTTCTTGGCCCTCACATAGCCAATAAAGAGTTGATCGTCCACCTGGAATTGTTTTGTACAATCCAGATAAAATGATAATGCACATTTTGAATACAGACGGTGGAGTCTTTCCTCCTCCTTGGAAGGAGTCGGGGCAGGAAGGTGGGCAAAGTGATGGTCTGTCCTTATGTGGAAAGAGGTAACCACTTTGGGTAGAAAAGAAGGCTAGTTTGAAGGACAACATTGTCTGGATGGACAGCAAGGAAAGGAGGTTTAAAAGATAGCGCCTTAAGCTCACTCACCCTGCGAGCAGAGGTGATGGCAACCAGAAAGGCAGTTTTAAAGTTAAGAGTCTGAGAGGACAATTATGTAGTGGCTCAAAAGGAGCGCACAAAGTAAGTTAAGGCAAGATTCAAGTCCCACTGGGGCATTATGAAAGGAATAGGAGGAAAGAGGTGAGTAATGCCCTTAAGAAACCTATTTACAATAGGGGACTTGAAAAGAGAAGGCTGATCAGGAAGGAGAAGAAAGGCCGAAATGGTCAAAAGATTGCCATTAAGGGTGCCCAGAGCAGAGCCCCGTTTGGCCAGAGAAAGTATGAAGAGGAGTACCTCAGAAAAAGGCGCGGAAAGGAAATCCACAGCCTTTGCTGCACACCATGCCACAAATTATTCCATCTTCAGGCGTATACAGTTTTAGTAGAGGGACGCCAGGCTGCCAAGATGGCATTACAGACTTCGGGAGGAAGGTAGAAAGCTGTCAACTGTCACCGCTCAATCTCCACACATGGAGGTGGAGGCTGGACAGGTTCGGGTGGAGAACCGTCCCCTGTTGCTGCGACAGAAGATCGTCCCGAAGAGGCAGTCTGATTGGAGGATCGATGGCCATGTTCAAGAGCTCGGGATACCAGACTCTTTGTGCCCAGTCCGGAACTACAAGAATGACTTGGGCCTGGTCGCACTTGATTTTTTTCAGTACTCTGGGCAGAAGTGGTACAGGCAGAAAGGCGTATAGAAGACCACAATTCCACTTGCGACGAAATACGTCGCCGAGCGAGTGCCGCCTTGGAAATTCCAACAAGCAAAACTGCTGACATTGCGCGTTCTCTTCGATGGCAAACAGATCTAACCACAGCTCTCTCCACTGCTGAAAGAGACCTTGCAACAGATCAGAGTGAAGACGCCATTCGTGATCCATCATGCACCGGCTGCGGAGTTCATCCACCCTGGCGTTCAGGGAACCTGCCAGGTGTTGAACCACCATGGACATACCCCGATGTTTCAGCCATGTCCAAAGACGAAGAGCCTCCTGACAAGGGTCCATGACCCCACCCCGCCCTGTTTGTTGCAGTACCACATGGCAGTGGTGTCCGGGAACACCTGCACTAGTCTTCCTCTGACAGAAGGAAGGAATGCCTCCAGTGCAAGACAAATCGCCCGGAGCTCCAGAAGGTTGATGTGGAGCCTGGACTCCACCGGAGACCGGATGCCTCTGATCTCCCTTCCTGCCTCCACAGACTACATCCTTCTCGGGGACCTGAACTTCCACCTCGAGAACAACAACGACCCCAACTCCACCACCCTGATCGACAACCTCGCCAACCTAGGACTCAGACAACTCATCACCACACACACCCACCTACTCTGCCGGCCACACGCTTGACCCCATCTTCTCCGCAAGCTCCCACGTCTCCTTCAACCACACCACCGAACTCCACTGGACCGACCATCGCTGCATCCACTTCACCTACTCGACTCAACCTCCCCAGACGTCGCCTTCCTGAACGAGACCTGGCTGAACCCCTCCTCGGCACCAGACATCGCCATAGCCATCCCGGACGGCTACAAAATCACCCGCAGGGGCCGCGCCAATGGAATAGGAGGAGGAATCGCCATGGTCCACAGGAACACTCTCAGTCTCGACCAACACCGACGACACCCTCAGCACCAGCCAATCAGCCCACAAGAATGCCACCCGCAGACACCATCAACTCATCAGATCCGCCAAAAGAGCCTCCTTCAAAGACCGCCTAGACAACAACAAAGCACACAACAGCAAAGAGCTCTTCAACATCGTGAAGCAACTCTAAAACTCCAGCTGCAACACCAACGACATCCCACCTTCGCAAGACCTGTGCGACTCCCTTGCCACCTTTTTCCATTGCAGGATCACAGACATCCATGACAGCTTCAAAGTCACGACAGCCCCGACAACCACTGAAACCTCCGCCCCCACAGCCACCATCCGCACCGACCCCCTGCTCTCCTGGACCAACATAAACGACGACGACACCATCAAAATCATGAACACCATCCACTCCGGATCTCCGTCAGACCCATGCCCACACCACATCTTCAAAAAAGCCAGCACCAGCATCGCACCTCATCTCCGGAAAGCCATCAACATCTCCTCCGAGATAGCAACCTTCCCAGAGAGCTGGAAGCACGCCGAGATCAACACCCTACTCAAAAAACCCAAGGCTGACCCCAAGGACCTCAAGAACTTCATGCCCATCTCCCTGCTCCTGTACCCGGCGAATGTCATCGAGAAGACCGTCAACAGACAACTGACCCGCTACCTCGAGGAGAACAGCATCCTGGACCCATCTCCGTCCGGGTTCCGCAGCAACCACAGCACCGAAACTACCCTCATCGCCACCACTGCCCTCATCGCCGCCGACGACATTAGTGCCCTGCTGGACAACGGAGAAACCGTGGCTCTCATCCTCCTGGTTCTGTCAGCCACCTTAGACACCATCTGCCACCGCACCCCACGCACACACCTCCACGACGCTGGGATCCGAGACAAGGCTCTGGACTGGACCACCTCCTTCCTCTCTGTCAGAACCCAGAGCATCCTCCTCCCCCTTTCTGCTCCGAAGCCACCAAGATCATCTGCGGTGTACCCCAGGGCTCATCTCTCAGCCTGACGTGCTTCAACATCTACATGGCACCGCTCGCCCACATCGCCCGAATGCATGACCTTAACATCATCTCATGCACCGACGACACCCAGCTGATCCTCTGCCTCACCAAGGACCCCCTCGCTGCCAAAGCCAACCTCCATGAAGGACTGAAAGACGTCGCCGAGTGAATGAAGAACAGCCGAATGAAGCTAAACTCGGACAAGAAGGAAGCCACGGCTCCACCCCCTCCGCCTGGGACGACGCCTGGTGGGCGACCGCATTGGGAACAGCTCCAACACCCACCGACCACGCACACAGCCTAGGGTTCATCTCTGACTCCACTCTCTTTCTTTTCCCCAGCTTTACCATCTCCATCGGGCAGGGCAAAGGGAGGACTGGTCACCTACGTTTCCAACATCCTTCAACTCTTAAGTATTGACTCCGTTAAACTGGAATCAAACTATCAAATACTTATCCTTCATCAAAGTAAAGCTAGCGCCCTGGTAGTAGTAAATGTTTATAACAACCTATACACGGACGACTTAGTAAAAACACTCAGGGAGATAGACAGCTGTCTTCACAAACTAGCTGCCAAAGTCCGTAAGGAGTTGATTATCATTTGGGGTGGAGACTTCAATCAGTCCCTCTGTAAACACAGTGACAACCCACTCTGTGGGATTGTGGATGAAAACAATGACCCGATAACTCACTTCTCTCACACTCTTGTCGGGCACACCCTTAATGAAATCTTTAGCGGTCTAGACCTTACCATCGTCAACGACATGATAAACCCTCCAGTTCCAGTCGACCCCACGTTTAACGGTAGAGGACGGCTAAGTACAATAGATTTTATATTTATATCAGGGACAGTTGGAACCGCCCTTTTGAATTGTAAAACCCACGATATAGCCATTAGTGACCACTACCCAAACAGTATAACTTTAAAAGTCCACAAGGGCTATGAAAGGCCTAACATCGAAATCCTCCTAGCCCAGAATAATCTTTTAATGGACAGAACCAACGGTTATTCACTGAAATGGGAAAAAGTGGACCCGCAGGCTATTACAACAAGCCTGGTAACAAATTGCAGGCAAGAGTTTATAAATTGTTTAGATCCGGCGACCACTAGCGAGGGAATACTGGTAAACTTCTGTAAATTACTGACAGCAATTAAGGAAATTCTTTCTGTCAAAGTGAAAGCAGGGAAAACTAGAACTAAGGGGTGGTTCGACAGTTCATGCACCAAAGCACATCAAAACTTAAAAGTAGCCTTAAAAAAACACAAAAAAGATGGAAACCCTAAGGACATTGCGGTTCTCAGAAGGACTTATAAACAGGCCCTAAAGTCCAGGAAGAATATCCTTAAACAAGAACTCTGGACGCAACTTCACAGATCCTGCACCTTGAGGGACAGTGCTGGATTCTGGAGGGTCGTGAAGTCCCCCTTCTTAATAGACACCACAGATAAGCCTAGTATGGATGTAGCGATTGACGAGCATTCGTGGGTCGAGTATTTTGAGCGGATATTAAGCTCTTTGTCAACTGCAAATTAACCTACTCCACCTGGGCTAGAACAGACCCACTTCCCATTATCCATCCATATACTTCACGAGGAGGTAGAACTCGCCCTTAAGGCCAGCAAAAACAGAAAGACCCCAGGCCCTGATGGGGCCCCAATTGACCTTTTGAAGTCCAACTTGGACCTATGGTCCCCTATTATAACAAGAGTTTTGCAGGCAACTTGCGATTTGGGGCTTATCGAATCCTGGTCTCAGTCAATCCTCGATCCCATCTTTAAGAAGGGGGACTGGCAACTTCCATCTTGCTATCGACCAATCTCCCTTTTGGATTCGTTGGGGAAAGTGGCTGGCCGTGTCATCTTAGAACGCCTCCAATTGTGGGCCTCAGATAATAAAGTTCTTTCTGACCTGCAATTTGGGTTCCGCGAGGGGCTGGGAACTACTGAGCAAGCACTTAACTTATCCCTACTGATAGGGAAATACGTAAACGCCAAGGGAGGGGCTCTTTACATGGCATACGTCGACCTCTCTGCAGCTTTTGACTGCGTCAACCATAACAAGCTCTGGTCAATCCTGGCAGATATGGGTATAGAGTCTCCCCTTTTAATGTTTTTGCGTGAACTATACTCAGACGCAACTGCCAGAGTTAGAAACGGTATGGGGGCGAGCTAACTAAGTCGTTCAGAGTGGATCGAGGGGTAAGGCAGGGTTGTGTCCTGGCCCCGTTTCTATTTAACTTGTATACCAACAGCCTGGAAAAGGCAATGCTGACAGGAAGCCGGGACCTCTCCACAATAAAAAAGCACCCAATCCCGGTCCTACTCCATGCGGACGACGCTGTAATTCTGGCTCGCACCCCCATGGAATTACAGCATGCTCTCACAAGATATAGCACATATATGGCTAGCCTCGACCTAAAGATTAACATCAAGAAAACATTCGTCATGGTGGCAGGATCGAGGGCCAACAAAATCAAGCCAGTGTTTGTCGATTCACAAAAGATAGAGAACACATCCACGTATCCTTATTTGGGAATAATATTTGACCAGAATAGCTCGTGGAAACCTGTCATAGAATCTAGGAAACTCTCCCTTATCAGAACAACTGCTGCGCGAGTTAAATTTGCAAATAAACTGGGCAGGCGCCCTTTAGTAGAATTATTAGAAATCTACAGAGCTAAATGCACATCTAGTGCACTTTATGGGGCGGGTGTTTGGGGACACGCCAAAATTGACGAGGTACAAAAAGTAGAAAACACCTTCCTACGATTTCTCCTGGCAGTACCGCAGAGTACATCCATGTATGCCTGCCACTTGGAGGTGGGTATGTCCTATTTATTAGATCTGATCCGGATTCAACCCCTCCTCCTGTGGCATCGCATTTAGACAGCCCGCGAGACGACTCTCGCCAGGGAAATCATAGAGGATTGCACCTCTCTCGACATGTTACTAAAGATTAGCTGGATCGCTTATATTAGAAAATTCTTTAGTGACCTTGGCATGATTCAGTACTATCAATCCCCCACCACAATAGCTGTAATCCCACGTAAGAAGTTTAAAAAGATCTGTCTGGCCCATTTAGAATCTCTTCGACTTGTTAGTGAGGTTTCAAAAGTCTCGGTCCAGCATTCACTACAGATCCAAACAACACCCATGGTTCAGCCTTACTTAACATACAATTTTACGAGCTACGAAAGATTTCTATTAATTAGGTTCAGACTGGACAGCTTTCACCACCTGGTTACCTTTCCACAAATCAACATCTGGAAAAAACCTCTTCAAGCTTGTCCTTGTGATGACAGCTCCCCCCAATCGACTATTCATATCACACTCTTCTGTGAATTTGATCAGGAACTGAGGTACTATTGGCTTTTGCCAATCTTCAAGATTATGGGTCTACGTAAGTGCCGCCCAGCTTACCTTGCTCTGCAATTCCTAGATGCTGAACCCTTCGCTAGAAGGGTAGCGACTTTTCTAAAGCTAGTTATCAAACATAGGCAGAACCTGGGCTGAACTAGGATTGTACTCCCTCGCCAGCTACCCTTTCCCAATAAATGTCAGTACTGTAACTCGCGTACAGGGAGCCAACTTCTGAAATTTTTAAAAAACTTCTTTTTAACAATTCTTGTATTTTATTTGTTAGTACTGCTAAGAATCCTAGCATTTGTTATTTTAGCAGTGTCTTTCCCTATTTATCTATTTGTGGGATTTAAATTATTCTTTGGCACAAAAATATTATGGTACTTATCTGTCTAACAGCTTGTTCCCGGGTGAAACTGTATTATACATGGAATGAAAATACTTGATGTACAGTATGAAATTTTAACTTTTGCAGCACGTTTATCCCTGTTTTTTCAGTTGCCTTTTTAACGAAAATGATTATTTATTGCAACATTTTTGTAAATGAGTTTTACTATGCTTTTATGGCTGTTTTTCTTACACCCGAATAAAGCTTGTTTTGATTTGATTGATTTGACTCCACTCTCTCCATGACAAAGCAGGTCTACGCAGTCTCGTCCTCCTGCTTCAACACCCTCTGCATCCTCCGCAAGATCTACAGGTGGATCCCCACCGAAACAAGAACGGTCACCCAGGCCCTCGTCAGCAGCAGGCTGGACTACGGATACGCCCTCTACGCAGGAGCCTCGGCCAAACTCCTGAAACGACTGCAATGCATACAAAACGCCTCTGCACGCCTGATCCTCGACATCCCTCGCCACAGCCACATCACACTCCACCTGAGAGACCTGCACTGGCTACCCGTCAACAAGAGAATCACCTTCAAGCTCCTCACCCATGCACACAAGGCACTCCACAACACTGGTCCAGCATACCTCATCAGACGATTCAGCTTCTACACCCCCAACTGCCAGCTCCGCTCCTCCGACCTCGCCCTCGCTGCAGTCCCCTGTATCTGAAGAGCAACCTTCGGCAGCAGATCCTTCTCCCACCTCGCGGCCAAGACCTGTAACACCCTCCCCATCCTCCTACGGCAGACCCAGGACCTGCTAACCTTCAGAAGACTCCTCAAGACCTGGTTTTCAAGCAGTAGTAGCACCCCCGCATCCCCCAGCACCTTGAGATCCTCACGGGTAAGTAGTGCGCTTTACAAATGTTCGATTGATTGACTGATTGAAGGCCAAAGGGGAGCACGGTAAACTGAAAATGCTCATGCCCTACAGTGAACCGCAGGTCGCACCGGGGGACAGGCAAGACGGGGATGTGAAAATAAGCGTCCTGCAAGTCCAATGCTACCATCCAGTCTCCAGGGTTGAGGGCAGACAGGACCTGAGCCAATGTCAACAAAACCCACCTGTCCGACGTGATGTTGTGCCAGTGTGAGAGGTGATGGCGGATCCTGTCACCCACTGGCAACTGGTGGCCCTGAAAAGTCAGACTAGGAAGGTTTGGAGGCAGCTGCAGGGGGAGGCATTGGTGGACTGACTCCCCTTCTAGCCCAGGACCCATGTCCCCGGCGGCGCATAGGCTGGGTGGCTTATGCGGCCCAGCGTGGAATGTGGTGGGGCACCCATTCCCTGGCCACGAAAGGGCCAAAAGGCAGACTGCATGGGGCGAGAAGTTGCTGCCAGGCCCAAGGACCAGCCCGTAGCCCTAAAGTCCTTGAAGCACTTGAGCGCGTTGTCCGCCTTGTCACCATACAGGTGTCGGCCATCAAAGGGCCTGTCCAAAGAGTAGATTGGACATCACCTGGGAAGCCAGAGGTTCTCAGCCACGCGTAGGGCCTCAGGGCTACCGTTGTGGAAATCGTCCTACCCGGCGTTATCCAGCCGACACCGGATGGTGAACTTCGCTGCGCCACGACCCTCAGCAACAGCACGGGTGAGCACGGCCCGGGACTCCTCTGGCCACTGCGGCAGCACTTGCGCAACAGTGTCCCACACCAAATTTGTGTAATGGCCCAAGAGACATGCAGTGTTCACCGACCGCAGTCCTAAGCTGGAGGAAGAAAACATCTTCTTCCCAAAATGGTCCAGCTTTTTGGATTCACTATATTGAGGAGCTGTAGGGAAAGTGCTTCTTTTCGAGGATGAGGCTTGGACCACCAAGCTCTCGCAAGTAGGGTGCTCGGAGAGGAAAAGTGGGCTGTCCAGGGCCGGACGGTGGTGTAGGGCAATCATCCTATCCACAGGAGACCCTGAGCTGGGCTTTGACGAGGAGCCCAGAAGGATGTTAGTGAGGGCCTCATTCAAAGGCAGCAAGAATTCCTAAAAGACTGCTGCGGGTTGAAGCACCTCAGTTAGGAGGTTAGTCCTGACTGCCACCGTAGGAAGCTCCCTCCTCTGTAGCCACAATATAGGGAGAAAGCATACGAAGTTCTGGGGAAGTATCCAGACCGCTGGCATCACCCAACTGCTCTCTCCAGTCCGGCTTTTCAAGCTGGTCTGCCAGAGGGTCAACAGACCCCTCCCAGTCCTCCTCACCCTCCTCTGGTTGCCACTCAGTGCGATAGGGAATGCCAGGGAAGAACAGTGGTACAAAAGTACCCTCCAGTACCAGCGTCGATGCTGGTCCAGCATTGTGTCCAAGTTGAGAGGGAGGCTGTGATCGACGCCGGCCGGGGTCGCAACCAGCATCGGAGGTGGCGTTGGTGGAATCAGCGCTGAGAAAGGTACTGTGAGGTCGACAGGCACAGAACCGGATCCAGTCCTGGATCCTTGGGTGCCCTGTGGTGCTGAGGCCGGAGCCACCGGCATCGAAGGCCTAGAGCCCCCAGCAGAGTCCGCAGGGCCCTAAGGGTCACCGGCAGAGTAGGGCTGCCCGAAGCTGGACAGGGGAAGCGCCGACTCCCGGAAAGGAAGGGAAGCGCAGAGCCGTCCCAGCAGGCTATGAGGACGGAGCCGGAGAACGACGACCCTCCGTGTCTCACGTCGGCTGACTAATTGGGAGAATGCGAAGAGCAGCGATGCTTCTTCGCCTTCTTATTGCTCTTCGACTTACCCGATGACGGAGACTTCGATGACGAATGGTGGTGGTGGCTCAGCAACCTGTCTGGTGGCCTTTCCCTTGACCGAGACCTCAAATGGCGCAGAGCGGACTGCCGGGCCTCGTAAAGCTTTTGGGACCGCTCCCACAAAGACTTAGGGTTCAGGGTCCAGCAGTCGGAGCACGACTTCGGGTCGTGGTCGCGCTCCAGGCACCAAAGGTGCAGATCGGTGACAGACATTAGCTTGTGACAGGAGTCACAAGGCTGGAAACCGGGTCGACGACTTGACATCCCTCTTGCACCAGGAGTTGTAAGATTTCAAAAAAGATGTTGACAAAAAGCAAAAAAAGCTTAGTCCAAAAATGACTAAGGGTACTGCTCTCTCCGGATCTGCGCTGGCTGGAGCAGAAAAAGTAAGAACTGACGCCAGCGCACAGGGGTGGCGTCTAAGTAGATACCGCAACGTCATCCCGGTGATCACGACGCCGATGAGGAACGCCAAGTCGACCGACGCCACCTACCGACACAGGGGGTACTGCTGAGAAAAGATTCTCCAGATCCAGTCTGACGCCTGGGGGTAATTCTAAGGTAACTAATCTATAACTAATAGTCTCTTTCAGACAAGGTTGTTGCAGGGTAGGCATTGAGTAATATTCCAGGTTACTCACAAATAGTAGAGAATATATTAACTCAGGAGCTTACTCAGGGTGCAATACTGAAAATACATCAAATACTGATTAACAATAAACTGGCCTGCCAGGGACGGCTGGAAAAAAAGAGAAAAATTATCTGGGTGAATCAAATGATCCAACTGGGTAGAAGTGTTGATGCACTCGGGAGAGGATGGCATGCTTTACCCCTTACAGTGATACAGATCGAGATTTTCTTCAGAGTGCCCATAATATGGGACTAGTGTTCATCTGGACCTGTCTCATATACAAAAGAGGAGAGGAAACCTTTTTTCATACTATGTCGGAGTGTGAAGAACTATATCCCAGACAGTATGAAGGAAAGCATGTGCTGATGTATTGCTAACTGTAGGTAAGGAAATTGGTATGACCCCGATGACAATCATATTGGGAGTGTTGAGGGATCTAGACTACGTAGGCATTGGGGTTCATAAGTGTAATTTATGATATAGCCCATGAAAAGGGCAGCGCCACAATACCAGACAACGAGACATGGTATAGGGGAATTACATGGTGTAGCTGAATATTTAATATATAAGGGATGGGGAAGTCCTAAGAAATATGGAAAAAACATGATAGCTTTGGAAGATATATTATCGGTTTGAATTCATTTCAGCATATTGGCCTCATGTGAGAATGATGTGTTATTGGATCTTCAATGCTGAAAATCACTTACCACTATCAGTTAATTACAGTTTAATGCACTGACTGAGAATAAACACAGGTATTTCATTGAATGACCTTCTTACTGGAGATGGTGGCGTACTTCCCATGCTGAATCATTATGCTTGACATAGCAGCCCATTCAATCCTGATCAGACGTATTGAGGAGGCGGTACTTCATTGAACCACTGGATCATGGCTTACTTCATTCCTCTCAATTAAACATGCAGTTCACCAAAGCTTTCTTTCAGTTATTTTAATATTTACCTCTACCCACTCGTGAACATCACTAAAGCATTTGTATTCAAAGTATTCTCTTCTACTGATGACATTATCTACCTTCTTCTGAAGTACAAAAGACAACGAAAGGGTGCCTTGCAGTGGATGAATGTTAACTTCCTGAAAATTAATGCCTCAAAAACGGAAGTTTTGTTGCTAGGACATAATTCCCCTTGGTTCTCAGCATTTCAGCCTTCCAATATTTGGGAGATTAAGTCATACCAGTTACACGGTTTAAAGTCTTGGTTTTGGCAGCCTAAAAATACATATTTGCCATCCCAAATCAGAAAAAGTAATTTCTTCTTGTCATGATCAAATGTGGACCTTTAAACAAATTCTTTCATTCATCCTGGTTCATTTAAGAGCATGTGCCGTTAATGCTCCTATCATCTCCTGATAGGACGATACCACTATGTATTTCATACTCCTAAAGCCCTCACACTTTGTCATATAATGGCAGATTACAGAGTTCCAGTACAGACTGCACAGGCTACCAGTCTCAAAGTAAATTCAATATTTAAGGAACATATTTCCACAAAAAAACAAAAAAAACACAAAGATGGAATGGTACATCCTCTCTTCTAATGAAAGTGAAACAGTTTGTTATTAGAAAATGACTTCAGAACTGCTGTTCAACACCTCGTACGTGTGCAGCTAGATGTGGTAACACTCTCCTCAATGGCCTCCCAGACACCACACTGGCAACCCTTAGGGGTAACCTACACACCACAGAACATCTCAGCCAGTGCCAGAGGAAATATGACCACATCACCCACATCCTGATGGAACTCTTGACTACTCATGGCCGTCCACACCATCTTAAAAACAGGCTTAATTACAAAGCCATTAAGACCAGCACCTCTGCTTTTTGCAATCAAGCTCAACATCTATGATGGTTTTTGGAACACCTAAAGTCAGAACACCATCAGACTGTAGGCTAAAACGGGTAAAAAAAGTAAAAAAAAATACACAAGGCAGCAGGCCTTTTCCATCTATGACCTCTAGATCTGGAACAACATCCTGAATCCATTGACTTGCTCAACACTGTCTCAGTTTAGGAAAGAGTTGAAGGCTCACCTCTTTAAATAACGCTACATCACAATGCATTAACAGTCCACACCGAGTCACCTCCCCTACCCCTTGTTAACTTAATATTTGGCTTTGACCCTGTATAGCGCTCCTCTGCTTTCTGGCTAAGTTCCTGCATACACACATACAATATAAAGAGCTCTGTGCTTTCTATGGGGCTGACCCCACAATTCTGCAGAACCTGTTGCCTGGATATATTCCCACATGATCACAACAGGTTTGCTCTCTGTCTCTTCTGACAGTACTACAATGTATAAGATTTAGGTTGGGGGAGATATGCCTTTCTTAATACAGCACCCACACCTTAGAATGCTCTGCCTCATTGCCTTCGCAGATGGAGAAATATTATTCTTTCATTAAGGAACTTCAGACCTGTGTATTCTGCTGAGTTCTTTGTCGCGGTTAGTTGTCAGTTCTACCACCCTGGCAATAGTCTGCGCATGGGTGTCCGCAGAAATGTTTCCAAGGGGGAGGCAAAATTTTAACATAATCCATCCTCCAACATAATGTGTGCCAGGTGGGGCACAAGAAACACTGGGGTGAGCAGGCCACATATGTTCCCTTACACCATAGGCTTGTTGTGCCACAGCCATCTCTTTCTTTTGTGGACTTTGGTAGATATCACACCTTCTAGCAGTTGGCAAAGACAAAAGCAGAGCTGCAGGCAGGAGCGGCTCCTGGCCAAAGCGTATGCATGCAAAAGGTTGAGAAACATGATGCAAAAGCTTAATAGAGGGATCAAGCTGCCATTAGCAATTTCTAATCTGTTTTATGTCGCCACTACTGAATGCACCATATTATCCAAACGCACAGAATCAAGGCACTATAACTGAATTATACAAAAACATGTAGACTCTGCATTTGGTGTTAACGTGCACAAGGCATTGACAATTAAAAAATATGACAAATGTATTTATTTTGGAAATGTATTAACTTAAATATATTAAAATAAATAAAATTAAATATATGAACTTAAATAAAATAACAACTCTTTTTATCCACATTGGAAAATAAAACATATAAACATAACCTGGATAACTCTTGCTGAAATTTAACAACCACATTTTTCAATGAGTAGTTTTATACAGGTTTTCTTCACTGGTTAGTGATGTTGAAAAAGGAACTGTAAACGTCTGTAGTCTTGTGCAAATTTATTGATTACTTTTTCAATCAGCTGATAATTGTTTTCATCAATTTTTGCTCAATGTATGCTCATCATGCATAAACCCGATAAGCAATCACGTACCATTGTTAACCTCAACCAGGTGGGCACTGGTAATGTGAGAGCAATGAGAATTGCTCGGTGAACTGATGAAAATAAATCTGTGTGGTTTAGCAAATCTAGAAACCCATTGTCAAACTGCTCATTTTTCGTTGATCAGATCTCAAACCCTGTGACTGCTTCGGCTTCCAGGTTTTCAATGTCGTAAATTTCTCTGATGTCTGCAATATGGCATTTGCATTGCTCAAGTGTCAATTTTGCCATGTGCTTTGGGTAAAGTGAGAACAGACTCAAATTTGTCTTATTTTTTCTGCCAAACCGGCTTTCTACTGATGCAATGATAAGAGTCCATGTATGACACATAGATAGACTGGTGATAGTATGCTTCCATAGAGGAGGAACCAAAATCAGAGCAAAATACTTGCCAGCCACACTGTCTGGAAACACAACGTTTGATTCAATTTTTCTGCCATTGTTTGAACATTTCAATTGCTCTTCTACTTTTTGTCTATGATCATGGAACACTGTCAGAAGGTATTGCACATGATTACACACCTTGAGGATATCAAGCTGAAAAGCTTGGACAGCCTGGCTTTCCTGGCCTGGTGAGTAATCTGAAACTATGGACAAAGAAAAGAGAAATCTCACTGTGCTCGAGGAACATTGTAATTGATATGCATCCTGACGTGTTTTCCCTAATTCTGTAGTACCCAGTAAGCTTAATTGCTTAAAACATAACTTCAAGGTTTGAGCTAAAAACTCTAATGCTCTTGTATTTGGTTTCACATCGTGTTTCACTCAGCAACGGCATATTGGGAATAAGAGATCTTCTTTTTGGACTCTCACGGAAAAAGTTGATGATGGCTTTCACTGTGCTAACAGAATTGTCAGGAACAGTATTCAGGTCATTAACAATCAAATTAGGTTTATGTGCAGCACAGTGAGCAAAAGCAGCTTTAGGTTATTTTCTCTTTATTATGGCTTGAACGCCACCTTCCTTTCCTTCCATAGTAGACCATCCATCATATACTTCGCCATGCAGTTTTTCCAAATTTAGAACATGTATCCATAATCATATTTGCAATTGAGATAGGATCCATTTCTTTTAAGGTTGTAATCCAAAGAATTCTTCTCTGAAGCAGCTATGGTGCTACTTGTGCCTACAAAAAGTACTCAAAGTGACATCTGTTCTTTTCCGGATATATGACAGCACTCTCATCAGCAATGATTGAAAATCCATTTGACATATTGACTAAGAAAAAGATCTTCTCTTAATGTTTCTTCACATAATGTAATCAAGTCATGTTCAACTCGAACTGTGGTATAATGTGCATTAACTAGTGGATTTTCCAGATGGTTCTTTAGGATCACATCTCCTGCTTCAATGCAAAATGGATACAGACCTTGCACGTTTCCGGTTGTAGTTTTTTCCCACATAAAGCAATGGCATGTGTGCCACAAAATAAGATAGTGGACAAAACTGGAAATAACTTATTCCGATTTTCTTCAACATACCTTTAAACAGTGCTGTCAATTTGGTAAACAACACTTGTCTGCGGTTTCTTTTTGATCGCCAAAAAGTGAGTTGCATCCACTTTTGCGTTTTTATGCCAAGCTGATAAAATATGGTTGCGTGCACTTCTTTATATTCAGTGAAAGGTGTAGTTATGAATGCTCCTTGTATCCCAAAATGACCTGGCTGTGGAAAGACTGCGCAATACTTGCAAATCGCATCATCAGTTGTGGGGAGTAGCTAAGCCATGTTGAATATTGATTAATCCAGCCATGACAGAACCAGCGTGGTCCACCTGAATCCTTCTTGAAGTCATACTTTTCTGGTGACTTATAAATATTTATTAGTCAATTGTATTTAAAATCATCTGTTAGTTTTTTGGATAAATAAAACTACAATACCAGTTACAGAACCATCAACATCATGCCGACATTCTGTTGGAACTGAAACTGGACCTGCAGAACTGATTGTGCTTGGTTCTTCTGCCTCCTGTTCTTCATGGCTACATTGTTTTCTTGCTTCCTTAATAGCAGATTCTAAATCATCCAATTTTCGTTTTGAAAATAATTTGCGGATGTCCATTTCTAAAAAGAAATGGGGATCATTAAATACTCTGCTCATATAAGGCTGGCTGTATTAAATAAACTGTGAGTTGTAGATGAGCTGCAGGAAGTTGAAAGAACCAAGCAAGAAGAACCAAGCTTTTTTTGTATAAATGCATAGTTATATTGGTAAGATGAGATTTGTGAACGTCAAATAACTGACCTACAATGCACTATTTATTAAATACAGCCCTATATGCAGTAATAGAAACTTGAACAAATAAAAGTGTATGTGTGTGTACACACACACCTGCACTGTAGTACCAGATTTCTTTAGCCACAGCACCAGACTTTACACACAGCAGTTGCCACAGCACTATGAAATGAAATGAGATATAATCCCACATCACTAGTTATAACCCCACCACACCAGATAATCATATAACTCCCCCGTGGTGGCATAAAATATAAACCTACTGCTTTCTCCTGCTTTTGCCTCGCTTTTGACTGCTTTCTCCTTCCTCTCCCCCAATTTTCTGAGAGATTTCTCCTCCTTTTGCCTTGTTTTTTTAATGCTTTTTCCTTCCTCTTCCCCATTTTCTTTGTGCTTTCTCATGCTTTTGCCTCGATTTCTTCTGCTCTCTCTTTTGTTGTAATGAAACGTAACAGCGAGCTGTACGTCCACAGGACGATATGTAATTTGCACTATGTCTATGATCGTAACATTACAAGCCATTGAGTGATCCACAGATGACAATATTCATTGGAAATTAGTAACAAAAACTCCCCTGTGATAGCATCACTTTGTAAATAGGTTTTCATATCAGCAGAGTCTGTTGTTTATGTCTATCACACTGTCGTATCACACGTGGTGTTTCTTTAAAACGCTCCGGAAATTGGTTTGTAACCTAACCCGTGATCAAGAAGTAGGAAGCTCCGAAACGCATTTGGGAACCGTTGCTGCACTTTATGTAATTAAATAAATAACACTTAAACGTAGGAGAGCCTTGGTATGTGTTTTTTTGCCTTAGGCTAGTACTACCTAACTGGAGATGTAACAGTGTGGAAGGTGCTCAGATACTTGTTTTCCAAGGCAATACCCTCAAAAACTCTTGACCAGATCTGAAAGGTGCTTGAACTTTGGTACCCCCCAGGCAATTGATTTAGTGGATCGCCACCACATTGTCCATCTTTAGAGGGCACAGCACTGAGTGCGGTCCTTGGTTCAGCATTCACCCTGAAGGAGATGGCCATCAACTCGAGGCAGCTGATGTGCAGGGTCTTCTGGTGTGTTAATGCTCAGTAAAAAAGGGGGCTGGGAAAGATGACCTGGATGGAAGATGAAAGAATGCTGACCAGCCTGGCAATATGCCTGAGAGTTGTGAATTGTTTAGAGAGTTCTGTGGATCACGTGTCGAATTTTGACTACATTCCTGTATAGTAGTCTCAACATCAACTCCCTTGAATTGATAATGAAGTCCAGGAACGTGAGGGTCTGGGCTGGGGTCAATGCTGATTTTTCTTGGTTTATGATGAAGCTAAGGGATTGAAATAGGAAAACGGTTTTCTGTAGGTGGCCATCACATTTTGTGGGCACTGGTCCACGAGGAGAATGTCATTGAGGTACACTATCAAGCAGATTCCTCCTGCTCGCATGTGTTGCACCATCAGCTTGAGGACCTTGGTGAAGCACCAAGGGCAGGAAGAAATCCAAATGGAAGGGTGGTGAACTTGAAGGTTTCACCCCTCCATTGAAATTGAAGGAACTGACGGTGAGATGGGAATATTGGGATCATCAGGTCATTGAGGTCGAGGCAAACCATCCAGTTATTGGGTTTAAGGAGATCTTGGAGGAGGTGAATTCCATCTATTTTGAAGTGACGAAGACCAACCATTCATTGAATTCCTGGAGAATAATCACCGGGTGTTCGCCCGCATCCTGTTTTATCACCAGGAATAGGTTGATGAGGAATCCCGAGAGATGTGGAGTGGTAGTTGGAGAGAGGATCTTGGACCTCTATTGAATAAGGGCATCTTCTTCTGCCGAGAAGAACATGGGCTGTGGGGGCAGACCTGAACTGGGGACCCATAGAACTCTATGTGGAAGCCCTGGACCATCTGCAGAACCCAGGTATCTGAGGGCAAAGCTCTCCAAATGTGCACGAAAAGTGCTAATCCCCCCCCCAGGTTTGTGGAAAACCACAGGTATACTAACTGTGCACTGGCAGAGTTGCCACCTCATCTTGAACCACCTCTGTGGTCTCTGTGGAGAGTATAGCCCCTGGTGGGGTAGAAGCCTCCAAAACTGGAGGAGCCCTGCCATTGACCTCTTCTGGACATCTGACCTTTAGCAGGAGCTTGAGATTGCAGCCGGGTGCCCCCTTCCACAGCTGTCCCTCGTGAAAACCCAGGGGGTGAAAATGAATTTGATGGAGGAATGAGCTTTGTCAAGGGAGTTAAACGTAGAGACAAATTTTCCAAGCTCTGTGATGAAAGGTTCCCCAAAGAGCCCACCTTGTACCACCTGACTTGCCTCAGAGGTCGCTGGATCCCTGAGTTCTGGGTCAATCTTAATTAAAAGCGATTGGCGTCTCTTTGTAGAGATGGCGCAATTGGCATTATCCAAGAAGAGGATGGCATGTTGGGCTCAGCCGGAGAACTGAGGAGTCAGAGGAGATAAGAGGGCCAGATGCAGTAGCGTCCTCCACCTTATCTAAAGTCTTTGTCAGGGGACCTGTATCATCCCCTGGTGCGCCCAACCTTATCAGTGCCTCTTGTGCCGAAGCGGGTGATGGGGGATGGGGGCCATAGCTCATGAAAGCTCTTTTGAGTCTATCAAAGGCATCCAGGTCCACTCCAGTGGGATGCAAATGTTTGCATGAGTTTTCAGGTTGGGCTGGGGAGAGTGACTTGGAAGAAGAAGGGTCAAAGGCCTTGGAAGGTCTTCCCTTGGCCCGAGAGGTTGTAGGCACTTCTGTGCCATTGCCAGAAGCGTTGTGTCCAAGAGTGCGAGTGTCCTAGACCACCTTATGTATCGACCGCCTCACAGAATTCATCTGTAACTGGGAAGTAGGAGACTGACTCCTCTTCTGTGTAAGATTTCTCAAACTCCGCCATTTTATAGAGTGCAATGTCACTGGGGCGAAGGGGAGAGAGTGAAGGCCAGCCAGAGGCTAGGAAATATAAGCACGCACCTGTGTGACTGCTAAGCCCTCACTGAACACCAAACGCCCTTTGTTATGCTGGGCACTAGTATTACCACCTGGGTCAGTGTCTGACCAAATTATGTCTTAATTGCGGACCAAAACGGCATATGGACCGTGGCCGGGGGCGTAAAGACTCCAAGCAGGAGGGGAGACAAAAACCTGGTCTTCGTGGCTGGAGGAACTGGTACAGCTGATGGGGAGAAGTGCTTGAGAGTGCTCCCGCCGCCTGAGACAAGGAGAGGCGAAGACGCAAGTTGTGTGGGGCATGTGCTCGCTGGAGGCTGGAAGACGGCAGAGCACTCACCCCACACCTGTAAAGACTGCGGAAGTGGCTGCGAAGGAGCATCAGAGCATTCCTGTGGCCGTCACAATACTGTTATAATCACTTAAGCAGCCAGAAAAACAACATACATGCAACACATAGAGAAAGGAGGCCAACACCCAATACTCAACTGACAGCTTCCGGAGCAATGGAGAAAGAGGGGGAAGGAAAGCCATCAGAGACATATGAAGGGGACACTGGTTCCCGATTGCCTGTTGAACTGTTTCCTGTTCCAAACGTTTCATGGGAAATTGAGTTTCTAGTTGCTCTAAGATGGCTGCTGGTAATAATGAAGTGGGGAAAGTAAACCATAAGCCTCGCCTTCGGCCGTGACATACAATATGATCTGCACAGGTCCAATATCAAAGACCAGCTGAACAGAATAAAAAAGCAAGAGGCTTGACATACAAGTTGAAGTAATAGAAAGATAAGGCAGAGCATTGAGGAACTCCACAGATCATGGTGGAGGGCTGAGAAAGAAAGAGACCTAGAACCACTTTCTGGCTGTAATATGAGAGAACAACAAGAATCATATTAGTACACTATATGCAAAGGCATCCTCTTGGACAGGACAGAGCTGCACCGTGCCAAATGCCACTGGTATGTCAAGCAGTATCAAGACACTGACATACCCATCTTGATCAAAAGTAGCTCCAACCTCACTATGTTCGGGAAAACTTTGAAAACCTGGCTAATTCAAACAGACATTTAAACACATGCATTCTCTCTGACATTGATTTCTTTAGTGCCAGCGCCCAGACGCCTCCGGGCATTCGTTGCGCTTTACACATTTTTAAATCAAATCAAATACTTACTAATAGCTGTCAGGTGAAGATCAGCCATGAGCCCAACTATCATTGATCATCCAAGAGCGCAACTATCACAGAGGACAGAAATGCCATCCTTCAAATATAAAGCTTAGCCTTTTGAAAGACTTTTACCCAGCGGTATTTCAAGAAAATGGAAAAATTATTTTAGGCTGCCGATTTTCCTAAGAAAAAGATGGGATTGGGTGTCAACTCTAAAGCATATGGTGTGCTTATTGCTCACCCAGATGGAGACTGGAGACAGTCCATGTCATAAAGGAGGTGTAGGAACTCTCCTTGTGGTTATTATGTTTATGCTTTTTTCAAAGGGAGAATGAAGCTGTTTCCCATGAAGCTTCTCTTTTCCATGGAGATGTCAAATTACCTTTCACTGGGTTTTGCAACATTGACAATTTCTGTTAGAATGCTCTGGCTAGTGCAGGCGCAGGGAACCCTTAAACTGTACACCCTAAATGACACCTCCATAACACACCCACAGGAGGATGGATCAGAGCCAGTGTTAAACCTCAATTTCATGAGGCAACATGTCCCCGAGCTAAGGCAGCATACAGCATATCGAAAATGAAGTCAATTAAGTAAGGACAGACTCAATAATTGGGTTCCATGGCAGAATTAGAAAACTGAGAAAGATTTCTTACATGAAATCAAAGAATGAAGTACAGAAACTTGTAAATGCAAATGTATAAGGTCATCGCCATTAAGGCACTTGGAATTAGAGCAAATACACAGTAATTGGCAAAATCCGAACATTTCAAGTTGCAAATGAGCAGAAAAATTCATAAGAAATAGGAAAGCATCACTAGTAGCACCCAAGAGAATCAGGAAAGTTCTGGCACCCCTCCTAAATTGCGGGTTTATATAGGATATCTTCTCAAAGAACTTTAATAAAACTGTGAAATCATCACGGGTTAGCTAAAAGATATAATTACAGCAAATTAGAGCACGATTTTACTATACATTATATTGCCTTACCATCGAAGCACTATGCCACTCCCTGAATACAGAGGACTGAAGTCATACGAAGATGGTAGAACAAACCAGTTACAAAATTAACAGTGAGCTATTATGAATGAATACAGGACAGCAGGCAGCCAAAGAGACCTTGGCTATCTGCAACATTACTGTGTCCATAGGGACTGGATCCTAGCTTGTGCTGTCTCCAGATTGGCTTTTAGCTCCCCGACAGATCCCTCTAGAGTCTCTGTTCTCTCTGAGAGCCCGTCTACTTTCCGCTCCAGGGTGTCGCAGGCTATCCTGATCTCGCTCTGATTTTGCTTAGATTCTGCGAAGCCCAACTTTATCTCCTTTCTCATGGCGATTAGCAAATCCTCTAGGGTTGCCCCTCCCTGTTCCTCCCCATGCTCCTTCTCCTTCTCCTTCTCAGTATACCTTATACTCCCCTCTTCTCCACCACTAGTACACCTTTCAACCATCCCACCAGAAGCCTCTGTTGGTGATATATTTGCCGCAGGTGCAAGTATAGGTACAGGTACGTCTAACGAGGACCCCTCTGGGCCCCCCAGCTCTGCCATCCTCTGTGTGGAGTCTTTAGGGACTTGTATATCTGGGCTATATGGACTATGGGTGACTTTTAAGACCTGTGGCAGCACCTTAAAAAAGGCACGCAACGAGGGGGTTATTCTCGAGACTGGAGCCCTCTTGTGTTTTCCCCTCCCCTGAATGTTAGAGTCGGGAACCGCCTTACCTCCCTGTCCAGCTTCCCAGAGTTTGCCTGTATAATCACCTGTTTCATCAACAACACCTTTTACTGCCCCCTCCCTAAAATCTCCACCTTTATCGTTCAGGTCAATCAGGTCTGGGGGACCTCTCTCGCAGTGCTCCTTACCCCCTAAACTTGCCCCCTTCCTCTTTCCTTTACCTCCTCTTTTCTTTATGGACACTTTCCCTTTGCTGTTACAAAACTGCCGCGGGGGATGAAATGAGGGATAGGGTCGAATCTCTGGAGAACTTTTCTAGAAGAAATAATTTACGACTCTTAAAGGTTCCAGAAGCGAAAGAAGGGGGGGGGACCTTAAGACTTTTGTGGTATCCCTATTAAAAAGCGCCCTCAATTTGGAAGAAACAGAGGAAGAGTTGGCCAAAAACATTCAGAGAATCCACAGGGATCCGTTCCGCCTCAATTCTGGGAGAGTGAAGCCAAGGAAAATTCTTTTGAACTTTTTGACATACTCCTTGAAAGAGAAGATCCTCAATCTTGCCCTGAAAGCAAAATCATTGAAAGCCCCGGACTTTTCATTTGAGGTGCGGTCAGACCTATCAAAAGTCACCCTAGAAAGGCAGTGGGAGTTGGGTCAAAGAATGGACAAGTTCAGGGCAGCGGGGGCAACTGTACAAATGAGGTTTCCCGCCTTCCTAAAAATAATGTACAACAAAAGATGTACAATATTCGCTCCCGTAGGGAAGCAGACGAGTTAATTACCTCCATCTTTGAACACTCACAGGGGGGAAACAAATTCTAGGAACGGCAATACATCTCCCAGTTATACGGCGGGGGTGAAGTACTAACCCTTAAGAAGCAATAACGAGTTAAGAAAAACTTAAATGTAAGAAAAGAAAAAATTTTAAAAAACGGGAAGATCAAAGGGCGAAGTATAAATTTTTTTTTTTTGCAAAATAGCAAAAAAAAGGAAGAAAAAAAAACCACCTTTCCTCCCCTTACCTTGCTCTATGTGTGAGATATGGGGGTAACCAATTTCAAGGAAATTTCTTTTTTTTTTTTATAGAATAGCAGGTAAATAGTCCCACTGATAGAGGGTAGATGGGGTTAGAGACCAAAACACACCTACGTAAACCTGGCAAACCAACATGCCAGGAGAAGTGAGGGGGGTTTTCCAGGGGAGGGGGGAGGGTAGGGGGGTGCAATGAAAAAAATCCTCAGATGCCTGTATTTATCTTTTCTTTTTTATTATTTCTAAGTTTATCCACAACCAACACAACCAACACCACAATCTTCTTTCGAGAGAGTAAAACTCAGCTAACGGCAGGGGGGTATAAAGAGTCGCGGAGAGCTAGAAGAAGAAAAAAAACATGACAGAAGTACATTTTTTATCCTGGAATATTAATGGTCTGCGAGTGAAGGGGAGGAGACATAGAATCTTACAATACTTCAGAGATTCCCCTGCCCAGATCATAGTGTTACAGGAGACACACCTACTTAAAAAGGAAGTGGAAACAATCTTGAAAACGCAGAAGTGGGTCGATAAATTTATTTGTACAAACCAGTCCACTAACATTCGTGGGATTCTCATTATGTTTAAAAAATCAGCAAAGGCACAAATTTTGGCTTATGAGGAGGATCTCAGTGGTAGGTGGCTGATGTGTAAAATAACGTTAGATGGTCAACATTATACACTGGTAGGGTACTACGGCCCAAACCAGGATGACCCATCCTAACTTCAAAAAATCCAAGGGGCCTTAGTTACTTTGAATTATCCTATCATATGGGTGGGCGACTTTAATATCGTCTTGAACCCCAAGCTCGATAAGTCTTCAAACTCCAGAGCGATGGTATCATCTAAATCAAGAACCGTTATGTTGTCCATAATGACGTCTCTGGGGTTGGCAGACGTTTGAAGAGATAGGGCTGGAATCCCTCTTGGGGTTTCGTATAGGAATCTCAAGTACAAACATAGTTCAAGGATCGATTATGCCCTCTTTAGTTATAGCATCCAAGAGGAGGTGAAGGGGTTGCGGTATTTACCCCCCCACCTCTCAGACCATTCAACAATAGTTTTCTCTCTGACACTTACGCAACAGAAAAAATATTCGTCATTGTCTTTTGATCGGACAATACTGTTAGATCAGGTGGAGACCAACCTGTTGTCAGAAGAGGTGTCAAACTTCCTCGAAATTAATCTGGATTCAGCGGAAATAAGTAGTGTATGGGAAACCCTTAAAGCTTTTTTAAGAGGGCATATCACGAACCGAGCATCATTCAGAGGAAAAGCCTATAGGGAAAAAATCAGGACTTTAGAACGAGATTTGGATAGCTTGGATAGGAGTTGTGGTTCCTCAGGGGGTACCTCTGCAGAGCAAGAAGAGCGGAATAAGGTGAAGTTAGAACTGAACAAAGTACTACAGGAAAGAGTAGAGAGGAGGTGGGAGGCAAGTAAGATCTCGAATTTTGAATATGGAGAGGCGGCTGGTAAGGTTTTAGCTTGGAAAGTTAAAACAGATAAATCTAAAAAGTTTATAAGGGGCATTCGTATGGAGGGGGACACTACTGTTAGGAACACCAACATTGAGATTGGTAGTGCTTTTCAGGAGTTCTTTCAAAACATATACACTGAGGACATTGAAGATGATTCCCAGGCAAGAAATCTATGGCTAGGTAGGATCCAACTGCCCACCCTCTCGGGTGATCAGATCGATCGCCTCGATAGGGAGATATCAGAGGATGAAGTGAGTAAGGTGATAGGTCAACTAAAGCAGGGGAAGGCGGCTGGGCCAGACGGCCTCCCAGGGGAATTATACCGGGTTTTGTGTCCAGAGTTAGTAACAACTTTGACTCTGTTATTCAATAACATCTTCACAAAAGGGTTAGTGCCTCCTCAATCATGGAGTGAAGCAACCATAGTCCTTATACCGAAACCGGGTAAAGATCCAACTGATTGCGGGTCCTATCGGGCCAATCTCGCTGCTGAACAACGATTATAAGATCTTCGCCGTAGTTCTATCAGCACGGCTGGCAAGCGAGATCGGCTCGATAATCCATGAAGGCCAAAAGGGCTTTATCAGGGGGCGTCAGTTGGCGGACCTAACTAGGGACTTGGTTGCGGCAATAGATATCGCCACAGCGTTTTCCTTACCCTTGGCTACTTTAACATTAGATGCCACAAAGGCCTTTGATAGGGTCAATTGGTCCTGAATGAATGAATGAATGAATGAATGAATGAATGAATGAAAATATTTGTAAAGCGCGCGATGGCCAAACGGCTTCCTGGCGCTGAGAGCTCTAAAGAACCGGACAGACAGGGCCAGGAGGTTTAGCGGGGGTAGGCCTGGGCAAAGAGGAAAGTTTTTAGCGCTTTACGGAAATGAGAAAAAATAGGAATCGAACGCATAGAAAGAGGGAGGGAGTTCCAGAACCGGGGAGCAAGAACAGAAAAACGGGTTCCACCAGTGCGAGATTTGCGGAAGCGGGGAACAGTGAGAAGGGCAGAAGATGATGAACGAAGAGTGCGGGCAGGGGTGTGAAGGGAAATCAGAGAATTGATGAAAGCCGGTCCAGAGTGGTCAAGGGCCCGGTAAACGAGGCACCCCAATTTGAACAGGGATCTCTGCAAGATGGGCAACCAGTGAAGGGATTTGAGGACGGGGGTGATGTGATGGGTTTTGGGCAAGTGAAAGATGAGACGGGCAGCCTGATTCTGGATAGCTTGTAGGCGGCGGGTTTCATAGGCAGGAATGCCAGCGAACAAGCTATTACCATAATCAAGGCAGGAAGTGATGAGGGCATAAATAATAATTTTAAGGGAGTCAGGAGAGAAAAAGCGAGAGATTTTCCGGATCATCCGGAGGGAGAGAAAACAGGAGGACACCACGGCACTGACCTGGCCATGCATGGACAGGTCCTGTCTGACCTTGATGCCCAGGGTTTTAACAGAGGGAACGGGGGTGGGGGAAGGGCCAAGAATGGGAGGCCAGAAAGCAGAGGACCAGGGGCTGGATGAGCCGCCAATCAGAACAAGCTCAGTCTTATCTGGACTGAGCTTGAGGTGGTTGGCGCTCATCCACCCAGAAATAAAAGCCATGGTGGAGTGAAAAAAGGATAGAGCGTGAGAAGAGGAGGAAAGGTCAAAAAAAAAAATCTGGCGGCAGTATTAAGGAAGTTCCAGCTAGGCGAGAATTTCTGTCGAACCATCCAGCTCCTATACAGAGCTCCTACCGCCAAGCTTTTAGTCAATGACACACTTACTGAGCCATTTAAGATTTCACGGGGAACTAGGCAGGGCTGCCCCCTTTCCCCGCTCCTGTTCAATCTTTACCTAGAGCCTTTTGCGCAGACATTAAGAGAAGAACAGAGTACTACCCCCTTTGAGTTTAGCGGATGGGTGAAGCGTCTGGGTATGTATGCAGACGACATTCTTATATATACGTCAGACCCCATTCAGGCCTTTCCGATAGTTGTCAGGAGAGCAGAAGAATTTGGTCAGATCTCGGGGTACGAGATAAATGCGGGGAATACCGAAATAATGGTGTGAAATATTAACAACACACAACTGGATATAACCTCCTCAATGCGCTATCTGGGAATTAAGATCACCCAGGAAGTCAGGAATATAGCTCAGGTTAATTTGGATCGGGTTTCCCGAGAATGTCGGGGGCTTTTAAAAGCATAGACCTTTCTCCCATTGACAATCTATGGGAGAGTGAGCCTTATTAAAATGTCAATTCTACCGAAGCTCACATTCATATTTAACAGCATTCCTTTAGCCTTTGAGCCAAAACAAATTATGAAATGTCAACAGGACATCAACTCGTTCATTTGGAACTATAAGGCCACCCGGATAGCTTGGAAGAAACTGAGGAGGAGGAGGGAAAAGGGCGGGCTCTCTCTCCCAGACATACAATACTACGCTTGGGCCTTTCAGTTATCATTCTCCAGAATGCTACTGAAAACCCCAACAGATTCATCAGTAGGGAGAATGTTTAAGGCCATGTTAATTGGAACGGGCCTGCCATTGGACGGGTTTCTATTTAAATTCGGAGAACAGAAGTTTTTTAAAAAGGTGAGGCTGAAGGTCTTGCAGTCGCTGGCCAGAGCCTTGACAAGGATCAAGAGGTCGGCAAGGCTGGCCTATTACTCAAATTTGGCTCCAATTTGGGGTTCCCCGGGGCTCCCCCCGTGTTTGGGTGATAACCTTTCGATACCACTAAGAGAGGGGGGGATAATGAGATGGGGAGACTTGATGGCTGGCGGGGTATTAATATTATGGGACAAATTGTTTGAAAGGGTAGGCCCAAGGCTATCAAGGTTTAAATACATACAACTCGTAAGCTGGTCTAGAGAGCTCCTTCAAAAGAATGCCCTAGTGGGGAGGTGTAGTGTGCTAGAACAACAGCTGATGGAGAAACCTCAGGGGGGCAAAGAGGTGGCACATTGGTATTGGGCAATATTGGAGGAGGTGGACGGAGACTTTGACCTTCCCGATGAATTATGGGCGGAGGATATGCACCTTCAAGGAGAAGAACTGGTGGACAAGATCATTCACTCTTCTTTATAAAACTGTTAAGCCTGCATGGTTGAGGCGGAACCACCTTTTCACGGTACACAGAGCCTATTGGTCACCACAAAAGCTGACAAAGTTCCAAGCTGGTAAATGCTGTAGTCTCCAGGGCGCATCAGATGTTCACATGTTCATGGACTGCCCTCCAATCACGGCTTTTGGGGCGGAAGTCCTGGTTACATTGGGCTCGATACTTAAAGTATCCTTAACCTGCACACTAACACTGATAATCTCTGGAATGGTTGATAATGTGACTGGCACAGCAAGGCCGTTGCTGTTTTATGCAATTTTACTCGCTCGGCGACAGATATGTAAATTTTGGGTTGATTCCAAGGCGCCAACACATGCCAGTTGGTTGTCATCTCTACTTGAAACATCAAAGGTAGATCTGGCTAGATCTTGTAGCAGTAAAAACCTCACTTTTTGGAACCTCTTATCTTCTTGGTGTTAGTGTACCGGGGTTTTTTTTTTCCCCCGGTCCTAAGATTATGCCTCCAAACTTCAGGGTCCATTGTGGCGGTTTCGTTAGGCATGAACTGGGCCTCGCGGTAGTTCCTACCTTGATGGAGTCTGGGATGGGTTTGGCAGGTCGCCATTCGCCACCAAAGCCTCAGTAAACCCAAATTTAGTCTCCCGCCAAGTTGGTCCCTAAGGACGTGGTGATAGTGGGTGCGTTCCACTCCTGGTCGCACGAATAGGTGGTTGGCTATACAGTCTTTGGTTAAGAGGTACAGGCAAATGAGGACAAAAAAAAAAAATACATTACTGTGTCCATGTTGGAAAGTTTACTTTGAGAACAGCAAGAATAACGTCAATGGAAATAAACAAACATGGCATCTCTTGACTGTTTGCTGCAACGCACTCTACGTCAGAATAAACATCACTTGCAAGCCACAGAACATCCAGAACGCCGCTGCAAGACTGGTCCTCAACCTGCCAAGACACTGCCACATCTATCTATCAACACCTGCGCACACTCCACTGCCTCTCCATCAAAGCTAGAGTCACCTTCAAGATGCTCACCCACGCTCACAAGGCCCTCCACAACACAGGACCAGCATACCTGAACAGCCGACTCAAATTCCACGCACCCCAAAGGACCCTAGGATCAGCCCAGCTATCCTACGCCGTGGTCCCCCGCACAAGAAAGACCAGATCCGGCGGCCAGAGCCTGAAACGCCCTCCCTCTCTACCTCAGACAGACTACATCTCTTCCCATCTTCACAAGAAACCTCAAAAATTGGCTCTTTGACAGACCCCCTCCTTGATGGACTGGAACCTGCGAAACCCCCCCTCCCCCAGCGCCTTTAGACCCTCACGGGTGAGTAGTAGCACTTAACAAACGCGTGATTGATTGATATGAGAAACAGTGAATCAGCAGGAGGGGACATCCATTTTGAAGAAGATGGCATTAAGGCTTAAAGGAGGCCTAGTTAGGATTAGCCGGAAAAAAGGCACTTTGACAAGTCATAACAAATCAGTCTCAAGGCAATTACATCAAATAAATTTACATCTTATAACTTCGAGTGTAGAACCACATTTTGCACAATGTTGATTACGCACAATTTTATAAATGCACAAAAACTCTTACAACATTAGTAAAGGTCTTAACATTTTTTCTCGTGGCATTTGTGCACACTGCAGAATGCAGAGCTGTGGGCCACCTCAAAGTCCAACACACAATTGACTATGGGATCGGACACGGACATCTGCTGCTTGCCTTTTGAACAGGGCTAGTTTGAAATGTTCGGGGATACATATAGCTCATCGGGGTCATGAAGGGAAGTATTCCAAACATTTTGAAAAAAATATTAAAATTAGTAGTGGGAGCTACAGATGAGCAGTGAGAGTAATGTGGAAAAAACGAAACGACACTGGTGGTGTAGGTGGCATCATATGCATCCATGGTTTTAGCTATTGCATCGGCAGCTGCCATAGAGGAATTATTGCTATGCAAAAATCCAAATCAAGCCTCGACTTGGAGAGAAGTT
This sequence comes from Lissotriton helveticus, assembly GCF_964261635.1. Taxonomy (NCBI): domain Eukaryota; kingdom Metazoa; phylum Chordata; class Amphibia; order Caudata; family Salamandridae; genus Lissotriton; species Lissotriton helveticus. The sequence continues at coordinate 1,741,058,092 of NC_136065.1, forward strand.
TCAAACATCTAAACGAATAAGTATTCATCAGAACTATATTTACAGCTATGGAAGGGTTTTGTATCGAAGGGTTTTGTCCATTTTGTGTCTATGGGGAAATGTGTTGATACATATGGCCCTAAATCCCTCTGCTGTTTTTGAAGGAACATTAAATGCGGGTATATACATACATTTACTAATCTATTCCAGCTTTATGTTTTTAAAAAGTTATATCCTGTTTCCATAATGCTTCAGTGCATCCTGGATGTTGCAAGACGTGACCACCTTGATTCCTTTCAAAATATCTTTGTAAATCCCTGGTAAAATGTACTTAAGCTGCTGACCTAGAAGTCTTTCGGTTACTAGCTCGTATTTGTTAAGGTTGCATATAAGAAAATAATATCCAGACAAGGGAATCGTATCCTTTTGGTGGTCTCGGCTGTGTTCAGGAATTCATCATTGTAATTTGCTTTTTTTCAGCAGCCATATTGTATTGCTTACCCAAGAAAGCCGAATGTTCTGTTGGCTCTCTTTAGAGCTAGCCTGGGTAATACATTTGCTAGAGATGGCTTAAATGTTAATGTCCCCCAAACTGAATTCCATCTACCCTAATAAATACCGCTGCTACAGCTGCTTTCATCGAGTTGTTGTCTACCTTGATAATTAACTTTCTCTTGAACTACATGGCCTCATAGCTATGCCAACGCTGGTTTTTGTGCTTCACAAGACAGAGGCTTGGCTCCTTAAGATTCCCTTAACAGTAAAGCTTTCTTGGACTGCTAAGCTCATGCCAGCATTGGACCTTAGACACCCCCACTCCCTTATGCCTAGTCTCCGGCTTCTATGACTACAGATGCAAACCGTATCACTGACCATTAAGGTTCTATAATTCTAGCAGCTCTCCCTGCTAAGTACACTGCTACAGAGTCTCCTGCCGTTTCGTTGCATGAGCCTATGCACCTACTGAGCCGTCTGCCTTTCCCTTACATGAGCCTAGGCACCTACAAGGCCTTCTGCCTTTCCCTTGCATGAGCCAATGTGCCTACTGAGAGCCTCCTGCCTTTCCCTTGCACGAGCCTATGCACCTACAGTCTCCTGCTTTTTCCTTGCATGAGCTAATGTGCCTACAAATCCTCCTGCCTTTCCCTTGCATGAGCCTATGTGCCTATAGAGTCCCCTGCTTTTTCCTTGCATGAGCCTATGTGCCTATAGAGTCCCCTGCTTTTTCCTTGCATGAGCCTATGCACCTAGAGCCTCCTGCCATTCCCTTGCATGAGCCTTTGCACCTTTTCTTTTTAAATTTTTTTTTATTGAAGTTCATGGTGCATAAAAGATATAACAGTTAATTAACCCCTTCGGGGCTGATGACGAGCTGGGCTCGTCATGGCGTAGCCTCCTCGCACGCTCATGACGAGCCCAGCTCGTCATGAGCCCCACCCTCGGGGGAAGCGCCAGCGCTCCCCCCGAGTCAGCCCGATTTTTTTAGTTTCTGCGGGGATGGCAGGGGAAGACCTTCCCCTGCCTCCCCCCGCCCTCCCCGCCCGCGTCATCAATGACATCAGCGCGCGAGGCGCGCTGACGTCACCGGAGGCTCCATTTGTTTACCGACGCGCAGGGAAGCCATTTGCTTCCTGCGCGTCGGATGGTAAACAGGTTAGTTTTGCGGCTGGGGCGGGGGAGATTTCAGTATTGGTTCTAAGGAGGGAAAGGAAAGGCTTTTCCTTTCCCTCGGTGGCATTTAGAGGTTTCCTGCTGCACGATCGTGCGATCGTGCAGCAGGAATGTTAGGGATTTTTTTTTTTTTTTCATGGATGATCAATTTCGTAGTTCGGGGAGCGGCCCCTTGGGGAAGGGTCGCTCCCCTTGTTGGGGGAACATTATCTATGAAGTCTTCTCTTTGCTGCAATGTTGTTGAAAGGCCGTTTTTTCTACAAAAATGCCGATGGGGGTCATTTATAAAGTAAAATAATAGTGCTCATTGTAATGAAGGATGCAAGTGCCTCTGTCCTTCATTACTTATACTGATGTGTGTTTCTGAAGTGGCTAAAAAACACACCTGTGCTGCCTAGGCAAAGCTCACTAGTGTTTTTGGCCTGATGAATGTTTTTTTTTTGTGTGCTGCTTTTCAAACACATGCTTTGTCTCCAGTGACCATGTGTGTGTTACTATGCCATGTGCGAAGGGGTCCCTTGAGTGAGCTGTCCATCATAGTGGGAAGCTCACAAATGTTTTTGGGCTGTTGATTGTTACCTGAATTTGTGCTGCAACTCTAGCGCCATCTTTGTCTCCATTGACCATGGGTGCGTTACTATGCAACTGCACAAATGTGCGCAGGGGTCCCTTGAGTGGGCTGTCCATCATAGTGGGAAGCTCACAAATTTTTTTGTGTTGATGATTGTTTTCCTGAGTTTGTGCCGCAACTCGAGCGCCATCTTTGTCTCCAGTGTCCATGTGTGCGTTACTATGCAATTGCACAGATGTGCGCAGGGGTCCCTTGTGTGAGCTGTCCATCATAGTGTTTGGGGTATGCACGAAACATGTCGACGATAGGAGTTGATAGGTACATCTGGACACATTACGTTTAGGGCAGCCTATCTTTCCACCCCGTTTATTACCACCTAGAGGCAAGAATAAAGTTTATTGTAAACCTACTGGGCAGGTATTTCACACATCACATAGTCCACTCCTCAAATACACATGCACCACACATAGTCTAATAAAGTGCTCCTACGTAACTTTCGCAAGTCGCAGCACGCCCCAGCCCGTAGAGGACTGGGATGGCCCCAATGATGAAGCATGTCACCGTGGGGCAACCCTGGTGAGTGAGGGGACACCTAAAAGAGGAGCATTTCTCCCCTTTTTTGTACACAATACCATATTTTCACAATCGACCCCAGTGTGTGTTGGTTGTTATCTGAATAAACTAGCAACGCTCTTAGGTATCTGGAAGCAGAGACCATTTGTTCATCATAGTGGGAAGTTCACAAATGTTTTTGGGCTGATGATTGCTTTCCTGAGTTTGTGCTGCAACTCGAGCCCCATCTTTGTCTCCAGTGTCCATGTGTGCGTTACTATGCAATTGCACAGATGTGCGCAGGGGTCCCTTGTGTGAGCTGTGAATCATAGTGGGAAGGTCACAAATGTTTTTGGGCTGATGAATGTTTTTCTGAATTTGTGCTGCAACTCGAGCGCTTGCTTTGTCTCCAGTGTCCGTGTGTGTTACTATGCCATCGCACCAATGTGTGCACAGGTCCCTTGAGTGAGCTGTCCATCATAGTGGGTAAATTTAGGAAAGATGGTGCACTCCGCTAGTTGGTGGGCGTTGCCAATAGGGGATCTTCTGTGTGAGTTCACATGCCTCTTATGTGTATAAATGGTCAGAGACTGTTGAGAGCAGCAGATGGGGAGAAAGAAGCTCCTGGTCATAGGAACTGTTTTAGGATTGCGCTTGTGAAAATCAAGGATGCAAGTGCCTCTGTCCAGCATCGCAGTTAACCACAGTAATTCTGTTGTCCCCCTCCCCATGAGAATCCCTGATGATGTCAGCGCGCACAGCACGCGCCAACATCTTCAGGGATTCCCAGGCGGTCGGGAAGCCATTTGCTTCCTGCGCCTGGAGGTGTTAGGTTGGTTTTGAGATATTTGGGGGGGTTTGCAAAGAGGCTTCAGGGGAGAGGTAAGTGATTTTCCTCTCTTCTGATGTCTCTTTGCAGGGCATTTCTGGCTCACGGTCGCGCACAGCATTGCGATTGTGCGGTGGAAATGCCCTCACTAGCACCAGGGATTTTATTTTAGATTGTAGGAAGTGACCCATTGTGCAAGGGTCGCTTTCAGGTGGGTCGGATTTTAAATTTAGATGTTCTGGCCCCCCCCCCCCGGTGGGCAAATCAACCCGTACTTTTGTCCGTTTTGCCCTTTTTGATGGCCCATCTGTGTGGATGTGATTTTGGGGGTACATTTGTGTATTGTTTATTCATTTGTTATGTTGTTTGTGAAATGTAGTATTAAATTATTTTTTTTCTTCTTTGTTTTTGATCCAGGCTTTTGCTGTTTGTATTGGTGTAGGTTGTGGTTCGGTTAATGCTGGTTTTGCAGCTTGTGTAGTTGCATGTGCTTGGTAAGTAAATGTTTTTTGTACTATTTTTCCTAGATAAATGTGTTGTTATGAAAAGTGAAGTTATTGCTGTTTGTGTGGCTTTGTGTTTCTTGATTGTTAACTTTTTTTTTGTATTGCTGCTTGATGTGTACTTTGTCTAATCTATACTTGTTTTTTTTTCTTTCCAGTGGGATTTCCTTTCTTTTTGCTGTGTTTCAGCAGAGTAGGTGCTGGTGAGTCTTCTTATATTTGGTTAGATTTGAATTGTTTTTGAGTGTATTGATTTTTGTGTGAAGACTCTACCTTGTTTACTTCTTCCTTTGCACAGTGTAGGTTGTTGTTCACTTGTGTGTGTAGTCTTCTTGATTTGTAAGGATAATGGCTGCTCGCAGGATTACTGCTAAGCAGGTTGTTAGTTTGCTTTTTGAGTCTTCCTCTGACCATGGTCCAGACACTGACTCCGATTCGGAGCTTGAGTTAGGTGCAGAAGATTCAGGCAGTGAGTTTTCTCTTCGCATGGTATCATCGGATGATGATTCTTCTTCTAGTGCTGATGAAGTGCCTGTGGTAGAGAGGGACATTGATGTGCCGGTAGAGAGGGAAGAGCCATGTGAGCGGCAGCCTAGGTCCTCAAGGTTTCCCTTTTTTTCTCGTCAGGAACAGGCAAGTGTGGTAAAGGCTGCGCCCAAAAGGTTTCACATTGCTGTGGTGCGCCAAAGGTTATCTGGTGCTGCTAGTCTTCCTGTTGTTGAGCAGCATGAGGCATCTGGTGCTGCTAGTCTTTCTGTTGTTGTTGAGCAGCAAGTGGCATCTGGGGATGCGAGTTCTTCTGTTGATGTTGAGATGCAAGAGGCAGCTGGGGATGTGAGTTCGTCTGTTGGTGAAGAGATGCAAAATGTATCTGGGGATGCTAGTATTCCTGTTGGTGTAGTGAGGCAAGAGGCATCTGGGGATGCTAGTGTTCCCGTTGATGTAGTGCAGCAAGAGGCATCTGGCCTGCAGGCTAGGGTGGCTTCTTCTCCTCATGTTAGTGATGACGTCTGGGTTGCCCCTGGCATGGTGCAGCCGGAATTGCCAGACTTCACTGGTGTTCCAGGGTGTAGAGTGGATACTGACAATTTTTTGCCAATTCAATATTTTCAATTGTTTTTTGACGATGAGTTTTTGCAGGAGATTGTGGAGCAAACTAATTTGTATGCAGAGCAGTATTTGAGGGACCACAGTGCCAGCCTTAAGCCCCATTCCAGAGCTACCCATTGGTCTCCCACATATGTTGAAGAGATGAAGAAGTTTTTGGGATTAACTTTTTTGATGGGCTTGCTAAGGAAGCCATCAATGTCTTCTTATTGGTCCACTAGTCCCTTGATGGCAACATCTATATTTCCAGCACTTATGACTCGTGATCGATATATGCTTCTTCTTCGCATGATGCATTTTGTTGATAATGATTTAGCGTTGCCACGCGATCACCCTGATTGTGACCGTCTTTTTAAGATTCGGCCTGTCCTTGATCACTTTGTTGATCGTTTTCCTGAGATGTTTGCACCTGGAAGAGAAATAGCTGTGGACGAGTCTTTGGTGTTGTTCAAGGGCCGCTTGGTTTTTAGGCAATACATTCCTAGTAAGAGGGCACGCTATGGCATCAAACTGTATATGCTGTGTGACAGTGAGACTGGATATGTTTATAATTTCAGGGTGTACACCGGTAAGGATTCCAGCATTAACACTTCTGCTTGTCCGTCCACTTTTGGAGTGACTGAGAAAATTGTGTGGGAACTAGGTAGACGATTATTTAACAAAGGCCACCATTTATATGTAGATAACTTCTACACTAGTGTGCGTTTGTTCAAGGAGTTGGCCAAAGTGGGCACTGTTGCATGTGGCACGATGCGCAGTAACCGGAAAGGTTTTCCAATAGAACTTGTTTGCAAAAGGCTTGTGCGGGGACAGTCTACTGCATTGCGATGTGGGAAGCTTCTAGCTGTGAAGTTTTCAGACAGGAGAGATGTTTACATGCTGACTACTATCCATGACGAAAGCACTGAAGCTCTGCCAGTTCGGGGTGAGACTGCTGAAGTGCGTAAACCTGTGTGCATTTTAGACTATAATAGGCACATGGGTGGTGTTGACAGAGTAGATCAGAGGTTGGAACCTTATGCTGCTCTTCGAAAGGCTTACGTTTGGTACAAGAAGTTGGCTATCCATCTTTTCCACTTGGCATCCTTTAATGCTTTTGTTGTTTTCCAGAAATCTTGTCCTGAGTCAAAGATGCCTTTTGTTAAGTTTCAGGAGACTATAATAGGCAGCCTTGTACTAGTGGAACAGGCAAGTGTGCCAAGATTTGGAGTGGTGGAGGAAGTGGCTAGACTGAAAGATCGCCACTTTCCAGAATACATTCCTCCCACAACTGCAAAAGACAAACCCACTAAAAGATGTAGAGTCTGTTGGCGAAGAGAAGTGCGGAGGGAGTCTCGTATGCACTGTCCTGACTGTCCTTCAAATCCTGGATTGTGTGTGCCAGCTTGTTTTAAATCGTACCACACACAAAGAAGTTTTGGGAGTTTCATTGAGCTTGTAAGTGTACTGTCTGGTTTGTTTTCTGTAATATTTTTTTGTTTGCTTTTAGGTTTGCATTAGTGCAAAGCATTTAGGTTTTGAATTTGTGTTAGCAGATTTGTAGGTTTCTACATTTGATTTGTGGTATTTCTTTAAAAAATTCTAATTTTGATGGTGGTGTGTGCAGGATTGTGCTTGGATTGTTGGTGTGCGTGGACAGGCGCTTGGCTGGTGGTGTGCGTGGTCTGGTGCTTGGCTGGAATAGTGCATGGATTGGAGTTGTGCTGGGGGGGTTAGTGGATTTTTGCTTGGCTGGCGGAGTGTATGGTTAGGTGCTTGGCTGGCGGTGTGAGTGGAGTGGTGCTTGGCTGGCGGTGTGTGTGGAGTGGTGCTTGGCTGGCGGCGTGTGTGGAGTGGTGCTTGGATGGTGTTGTGTTTGTGGAGTGGCGCTTGGCTGGTGGTGTGCGTGGAGTGATGCTTGGCTGGTGGTGTGTGTGGAGTGGTAGTTGGCTGTCGGTGTGCGCTGAGTGGTGTTTGGCTGGCAGTGTGCATGGTCTGGTGCTTGGATGGTGGTGTGGGTGGACTGGCGCTCGGCAGGCGGTGTGTGAGTAGTTACTTTCTGTTGGTCACTACACACACTGCTAGTTGAGTGACACTCCACACAGTCCATCATTTTGTGTAGTTGCAGTGTCAGAAATGTGGGCGTGTGAAAGTGATGGGCCCTTGAATGGCGCTGTTTGCTGGTGTGAGTGTTGAAATGTGATGGGTCCGCGGCTGGCGGTGTGAATGTTTTGTATGTGTCACGCGTACGAAAGGTGTATGAATGGCCTGTAAAGAGGTTGGTGCCTTGACGTGGCTTTACAGCTCACGAGCTGCGAGTCAGTGGTTCAGTTTATCATACTTTCAATTATACGCAGTGTATTTCATTTTTGATGAAATTACTTGCGTATCCAATTGTATGTACTGAATCATCACTCACCCTCGTGCCAAATCCAACCAGTATGTGTGTGTGCTTGCGGATTAGATGGGTGTGCAGTAATAATTGTTTTTTTTCTAATTTCTGCAGTAGGGTGTACCTTGCCCCTTATTGTGATTGTTGTTATGTGTTGCTTTTCCATTCGGATGGTGTCAATGGTCTGGTTTGTATCAGGTATGAAAGGTGCGTGAATGGCCTGTAAAACGGTTGGTGCCTTGTCGTGGCTTTACAGCTCACGAGTTGCGAGTCACTGGTTCAGTTTTTATGCATTTATTTATTGACAGAGCATTTCATTTTTTTGAAATATCTTGTTAATAAAATTTTGTGTACTGAACCATCACTCGCCCTCGTGCCAAATCCAACCTGTATGTGTGTGTCTTTGAGGAATAGATAGCCGTGCTTGAATGTTTGACTTTTGAGTAACTCTGTTAAGGTGTGGTATCCTTTTACTTGGGAGAACAAGGGGAGCGCAGGGTGGTAGGACTTTTTTGCCGGCACGGCGATCCCACGCCAAAATGTTTGGAAAAGTGCTATTTTTACCTATTTTTAAGGTTTGCAAGGAGTTCTGGGTAGGAAAACATTGGTGGACCCACACATGCCATACCTCCCTGGACTCTCCCGGGTGTCTAGTTTTCAGAACTGTTTGGGTTTGCTACTTTCCAAAGAATACCACCCATCCCGGGCCAAAAACTCAGGTGCCTCCCCCCAAAAAAATCAAAGTTATATTGCTTCAGGGTATTTTATATTCACCACTGTTAGATTTGGACCTTTTCCTGTTGCAGCCACTATGGCTACCCACGCAAGTGAGGTACCGTTTTTATCGGGAGACCTGGGGGAATGCTGGGTGGGAGGTAATTTGTGTGAGCCCAGTGATGCCACGCTTTCCCAGACTACAACGTGTGAAAAAATTGATTTTTTTCTGCTAAAATTGAGGTTTGCAAGGGATTCTGGGTAAAGGAACGTTGGCGGATCCACGCAAGCCATACCTCCTTGGAAGCGCCCGGGTGTCTACTTTTCAGAAATGTGTGGGTTTCGTAGGTTTCCATAGATGGCTGTCTCGCACGGGGCCAGAAACCCAGGTAACCCCTAAGTCCACCAGCTTTTGCAAGAGGGGTTACCTGGGTTTTTGGCCCCGTGCGAGACAGCCATCTAGGGAAACCTACCAATCCCACACATTTCTGAAAAGTAGACAACCGGGGGCTTCCAAGGAGGTATGGCTTGCGTGGATCCTCCAACGTTCCTTTACCCAGAATCCCTTGCAAACCTCATTTTTTGCATGGTAAAAAATCAGTTTTTTCACACGTTTTAGTGTGGGAAAGCGTGGCATCACTGGGCACACACAAATTACCTCCCACCCAGCGTTCCCCAAGGTCTCCCGATAAAAATGGTACCTCACTTGCGTGGGTAGGCATAGCGGCTGCTTTAGGAAAAGGCCCAATTCATACTGTGGAGACAAAAACTTTACCTTTAGCCAAATAATCTTATTTTTTGAGGGGGTCACCTGAGCTTTTGGCCCGGGGCTTGGCAGGCATCTTTGGAAACTACCAAACCCAAACAGTTCTGAGAACTAGACACCCAGGGGAGTCCAGGGTGGTATGGCATGCGTGGGTCCCCCAATGTTTTCCTACCCAGAAACCCCTGCAAACCTGACATTTTGGTCAAAAAACCCACTTTTCCATACTTTTTTGGGTGGGATCTCGCTGCCGGAACAAATGTCCTACCACCCAGTGTTTCCCTTGTTCTCCCGAGTAAAATGATACCTCACTTGTGTGGGTGGGCCAAAGGCATGTGACTTAGGCTGGGGTGCTTAATTTGTAAAACGTAAATATGAGTAAAAACTACTTTTTTCAAAATTCATTTTTGGCGTATTCTGCTTTGGGGCACCCACACAAGTGAGGTATCCTTTTACTCGGGAGAACAAGGGGAACGCAGGGTGGTATGACTTTTTTGCCGACCCGGCGATCCCACGCCAAAAAGTTTGGAAAAGTGCAATTTTTACCTAATTTTAAGGTTTGCAGAGAGTTCTGGGTAGGAAAACATTGGGGGACCCATGCATGCCATACCTCCCTGGAGTCCCCCGGGTGTCTAGTTTTCAGAACTGTTTGGGTTTGCTACTTTGCAAAGAATACCACCGAGCCCCGGGCCACAAACTCAGATGCCCCCCCCCCAAAATCAAGGTAGTTTTGCAATAAGGTAATGTAAATTCACCACCGTACAATTTGAACCGTTTCCTGTTGCAGCCACTATGTTTACCCACGCAAGTGAGGTACCGTTTTTTTCGGGAGACCTGGGGGCACGCTGGGTGGGTGGAAATTTGTTGATCCACGCAGATTCCAGAACTTTCCACCACAGAAATGTGAGGAAAATGTGTTTTTTTGGTCAAATTTTTATGTTTGCAAGGGATTCTGGGTAACAAAACCTGGGGGTAGGCAGGCGAGTCACCCCATCCTGAATTCCCCTGGGTGTCTAGTTTTCAAAAATGTATAGGTTTGCTAGGTTTCCCTAGGTGCTGGCAGAGCTACGGCGCAAAAACAAAAGGTAGTCTTTTTGTCCGAATCGTGCTAAATTTCACTGGGAAATTGAGGTGCGACCATGCTGCGTTTTGCGCTGTTTCATGTCGCAGCCACTATGCCTACCCACGCAAGTGAGGTACCGTTTTTTTCGGGAGACCTGGGGGCACGCTGGGTGGGTGGAAATTTGTTGATCCACGCAGATTCCAGAACTTTCCACCACAGAAATGTGAGGAAAATGTGTTTTTTTGGTCAAATTTTTATGTTTGCAAGGGATTCTGGGTAACAAAACCTGGGGGTAGGCAGGCGAGTCACCCCATCCTGAATTCCCCTGGGTGTCTAGTTTTCAAAAATGTATAGGTTTGCTAGGTTTCCCTAGGTGCTGGCAGAGCTACGGCGCAAAAACAAAAGGTAGTCTTTTTGTCCGAATCGTGCTAAATTTCACTGGGAAATTGAGGTGCGACCATGCTGCGTTTTGCGCTGTTTCATGTCGCAGCCACTATGCCTACCCACGCAAGTGAGGTACCGTTTTTTTCGGGAGACCTGGGGGCACGCTGGGTGGGTGGAAATTTGTTGATCCACGCAGATTCCAGAACTTTCCACCACAGAAATGTGAGGAAAATGTGTTTTTTTGGTCAAATTTTTATGTTTGCAAGGGATTCTGGGTAACAAAACCTGGGGGTAGGCAGGCGAGTCACCCCATCCTGAATTCCCCTGGGTGTCTAGTTTTCAAAAATGTATAGGTTTGCTAGGTTTCCCTAGGTGCTGGCAGAGCTACGGCGCAAAAACAAAAGGTAGTCTTTTTGTCCGAATCGTGCTAAATTTCACTGGGAAATTGAGGTGCGACCATGCTGCGTTTTGCGCTGTTTCATGTCGCAGCCACTATGCCTACCCACGCAAGTGAGGTACCGTTTTTTTCGGGAGACCTGGGGGCACGCTGGGTGGGTGGAAATTTGTTGATCCACGCAGATTCCAGAACTTTCCACCACAGAAATGTGAGGAAAATGTGTTTTTTTGGTCAAATTTTTATGTTTGCAAGGGATTCTGGGTAACAAAACCTGGGGGTAGGCAGGCGAGTCACCCCATCCTGAATTCCCCTGGGTGTCTAGTTTTCAAAAATGTATAGGTTTGCTAGGTTTCCCTAGGTGCTGGCAGAGCTACGGCGCAAAAACAAAAGGTAGTCTTTTTGTCCGAATCGTGCTAAATTTCACTGGGAAATTGAGGTGCGACTATGCTGCGTTTTGCGCTGTTTCATGTCGCAGCCACTATGCCTACCCACGCAAGTGAGGTACCGTTTTTTTCGGGAGACCTGGGGGCACGCTGGGTGGGTGGAAATTTGTTGATCCACGCAGATTCCAGAACTTTCCACCACAGAAATGTGAGGAAAATGTGTTTTTTTGGTCAAATTTTTATGTTTGCAAGGGATTCTGGGTAACAAAACCTGGGGGTAGGCAGGCGAGTCACCACATCCTGAATTCCCCTGGGTGTCTAGTTTTCAAAAATGTATAGGTTTGCTAGGTTTCCCTAGGTGCTGGCAGAGCTACGGCGCAAAAACAAAAGGTAGTCTTTTTGTCCGAATCGTGCTAAATTTCACTGGGAAATTGAGGTGCGACCATGCTGCGTTTTGCGCTGTTTCATGTCGCAGCCACTATGCCTACCCACGCAAGTGAGGTACCGTTTTTTTCGGGAGACCTGGGGGCACGCTGGGTGGGTGGAAATTTGTTGATCCACGCAGATTCCAGAACTTTCCACCACAGAAATGTGAGGAAAATGTGTTTTTTTGGTCAAATTTTTATGTTTGCAAGGGATTCTGGGTAACAAAACCTGGGGGTAGGCAGGCGAGTCACCCCATCCTGAATTCCCCTGGGTGTCTAGTTTTCAAAAATGTATAGGTTTGGTAGGTTTCCCTAGGTGCTGGCAGAGCTACGGCGCAAAAACAAAAGGTAGTCTTTTTGTCCGAATCGTGCTAAATTTCACTGGGAAATTGAGGTGCGACCATGCTGCGTTTTGCGCTGTTTCATGTCGCAGCCACTATGCCTACCCACGCAAGTGAGGTACCGTTTTTTTCGGGAGACCTGGGGGCACGCTGGGTGGGTGGAAATTTGTTGATCCACGCAGATTCCAGAACTTTCCACCACAGAAATGTGAGGAAAATGTGTTTTTTTGGTCAAATTTTTATGTTTGCAAGGGATTCTGGGTAACAAAACCTGGGGGTAGGCAGGCGAGTCACCCCATCCTGAATTCCCCTGGGTGTCTAGTTTTCAAAAATGTATAGGTTTGCTAGGTTTCCCTAGGTGCTGGCAGAGCTACGGCGCAAAAACAAAAGGTAGTCTTTTTGTCCGAATCGTGCTAAATTTCACTGGGAAATTGAGGTGCGACCATGCTGCGTTTTGCGCTGTTTCATGTCGCAGCCACTATGCCTACCCACGCAAGTGAGGTACCGTTTTTTTCGGGAGACCTGGGGGCACGCTGGGTGGGTGGAAATTTGTTGATCCACGCAGATTCCAGAACTTACCACCACAGAAATGTGAGGAAAATGTGTTTTTTTGGTCAAATTTTTATGTTTGCAAGGGATTCTGGGTAACAAAACCTGGGGATAGGCAGGCGAGTCACCCCATCCTGAATTTCCCTGGGTGTCTAGTTTTCAAAAATGTATAGGTTTGCTAGGTTTCCCTAGGTGCTGGCAGAGCTACGGCGCAAAAACAAAAGGTAGTCTTTTTGTCCGAATCGTGCTAAATTTCACTGGGAAATTGAGGTGCGACCATGCTGCGTTTTGCGCTGTTTCATGTCGCAGCCACTATGCCTACCCACGCAAGTGAGGTACCGTTTTTTTCGGGAGACCTGGGGGCACGCTGGGTGGGTGGAAATTTGTTGATCCACGCAGATTCCAGAACTTTCCACCACAGAAATGTGAGGAAAATGTGTTTATTTTGTGAAAAACTTAGCTTTGCAAGGGATTCTGGGTAACAAAACCTGGTGGTAGGCAGTCGAGTCACCCCATCCTGAATTCCCCTGGGTGTCTACTTTTCAAAAATGTATAGGTTTGCAAGGTTTCCCTAGGTGCCGGCAGAGCTAGGGTGCAAAAACTACAGGTAGGCACTTTGCCAAAAAAGGGTCAATTTGTAACTGCTAAATTTAGGTGTGACCACGTTGCATTTTCCGCCGTTTCCTGTCGCAGGCACAAGGCCGACCCACACAAGTGAGGTACCGTTTTTATCGGGACACTTGGGGTAATTCAGATTTGTAAATCAACTGTTATTACCAATTGAGCTTTCATGCATTTCTCCCTTTGAATGAAAGACATTGAGTAAAAAAAAAATCTTTATGAAAAATGACCAATAATTCTCATGCTAGTATGAGTATTCCCAACTTTGAAAATGTGCAATTATATACTGTTTCTGAAGTCTATAATTTGTACCCAATTCAGAAATACATAGGTGTCTTTCATACAGATTATTCCATGTATACATTTTCCAAGACAAAGTGCACTATACCCAGTAAATGAAAAAATACCATTGCAAGTTGCTGCTCAGTTTTTGGATCTGGGTTCGTCGGGTTCTTGGTGAAACTACAAGTCCTATATATCCCCACAACCAGGAAGGTCTAACGGATGTAACGGTATATTGCTTTCCAAGAGCTGTCAAAATTAGAAAAAGTTATAGGTGAAAACGTTGAGACAAAAGGCTGTTTTTTTCAACAAAATTTCAAATATTCCAATATCTAACTGTTAGTTTCTATAACGAAACCTTCATGGATTTAGACAAATGACCCCTTTCTGAATTCAGAATTTTGTCTACTTTTCGAAAATGTAAAGCTTTCCAGGATCCATTATTGCTTTCAAACTCATTTCTACCATTAACTGGAAGGAGGTGGAAAGCTCTAAAAATAGCAAAAATAGGCTATGTCCCAGAAAAATGCCAAAACTGAGTGAAAAATTTCGGTTCTCTGACAAAAGTCTGTCATTCCCTGAAAGCTGAGAAAATGGAGATTTCAGCCCCACAAACCTTTTTGTGATACCATTTTCAGGGAAACACCCAGAGGCTTTCATTTGCAGCCCGTTTTTCCCATTTTTCTGAAAAAAACAAAAAAATCACTATATTTTGCTAAATTTCTGGGCCCCCTCCAAGGGAATCCACAAACCCAGGGCGCCTTTAGAATCCACATGATGTTGGAAGAAAAGGACGCAAATTTGGCGTGGATACCTTATGTGGTCAAAAAGTTACAAGGGCCTAAGCGCGCACTACTCCAAAACGCCAAAAAAAGCCTCAGCACAGGAGGGGAAAAGGCCTAGCAGCGAAGGGGTTAATCACATGCGAGGCATAAAAACATCTAGACAAATAAGTAATCACTCAAATTTAAACATCTAAAAGCACATTTCATGATGTGGGAATAAAATGGAATTGATCTTCCAATAAATACGACAATATAGTACATATACAATTCAGATTCTGTCCTCCAGCCACTTCTTGACCGGGGCCCAAAGGCGTCTTCCCATCTCTCGTTTTTTTGCACCTTTAAGATCATAAAGACAAGACTCAATATTATATATACCTAAAAATCTAAAGAGCCGCATCTGATAAGAGGGGGCTGTAACCTCCTTCCAACCAGCCGCGATCAAGATTCTGAGCACGGCAACCGACATAAAAACCAGAGCGGCTTCATCCTCTGTCAAAACCAATTTAGAATCAGAGCCAAATAGCATCAGTGTTGGGGATAGATCGATCTTATGACCTAGCAGCCCCTTCCAAAATGTTATAACCGCGTCCAAAACTGGGCCCAGCCGATCGCAGGTGACAAACATATGTAATAAATCTGCTTGCCCCATATTACATCTCGGGCAGCAATCGTCATTCCTGACACCCCAGGCAAATAATTTAGCCGGTGTATGATATAGATTAAAAACTGTTTTAAAATGCTGAGCCCTTAAATTAGAAGTTAGAAATAGCTTTTTATTTAAACACAGTGCAAGGTCCAGGTCAACATCCGGGTTTCCCAATTTGATTGCCCAGTCGCTTTCCACTTTTCCTACATCGTCTTGTATCATCGAGACTAGGAGGTTATAAACCACTTTAATCTTCCTACAGCCTCTTCCCAAGACCTCAACCACAGGGAAATCTACCAGGGGCTTCAGTTTAGGCCTATAAGCCAATAAGATGCGAGAAATTTGACCATAGATGAGCCACTGATTTACAGGAAGGCCATACCTCCGTTGCATATCCTCAAAATCGATTATCTTGTCTCCTACCATTAGGTCTCCTATAGTTTTAACCCCCAAACCCTTCCATACTTGTAGACTCATATTCTTTCTTAACTGAGGAAAAAGACTTGAATTTTCCAGAAGAAGAGAGGGGTCGATTTTAAGGACATGAAAGAATTTTAAAATTGCTTTCCAGACCTGCCATGCCCCAAGCAAGATCTTAAATCGTGCCTTCTTATAGTACCTATATTCCAATTCCGTCAGCAGAAGACCAGTTGCTTTCCCCCCCAACAGCAATTTGAAAATTGGAGGGGGGCACTGACTGTCTGGGTTAACACTTTCTCCCCCCGAGCCAATATCACAATGGAACAGAATAGACATCTGGATCAGGAGACAGGACCAGTGGTACAATCTTAAATTGGGAAGTGCCATCCCGCCCCTTTCCCTCGGTAAGGATATAAGGCTCGTCGATCGTCTAACCTTGCCATACTGCCATATGAACCTAATGAACACAGACTCGAATGTTTCAAAATGTTCTCATCAATGAATAGGGGTATACCTCTGAACAAATACAACACTCTGGGAAACATCAGCCTTTTTAACGCATTGACCCTCCCCACCATAGAGAGATGGAGAACATCTATCCTTTTCAATTCGGTCTCTATAGATTTAATTAGCCACTGAAGCATTAATCTTTACCCCTAAATACACAGCAGAATCCACATATCTTGAGTCGGATTTCAATATATTCTTGGAACAAATTATCTGAGTTTTAGATGCGTTCAACAGGTATCCAGAGCCTTGACCAAAAACCTTGGCCATCTGTACCAACACCGGAAGTGCCTGCTGCGGGTTCGTCGTAACCACCGCCAGATCATCAGCATATGCTAAAATCTTATTTACATAACCATTAAAAATCACTGGAGAAATTCTAGGGCATTCTAATATTTTCTGAATAAGAGGGTCGATGTACAGAGAAAAAAGGATGGGGGAGCAGGGACATCTCTGGCGCGTCCCTCTCCTTATCTTGAACTTATTCGACTTCTCCCCCATAACCGTGATTCTTGCCACTGGGTCCTTATACATAGCCTTAATGGCTCTGATGGCATTCGGCCCGAAGCCTCTGCCCGCCAAGATCCCCCAGAGGAAGCTCCAACCCACCCGGTTGAAAGCTTTCTCTGCGTCGAGCAGGATCATGGCCATCCCACCCCCCGCGGCTTCCTGGGCGTCAAACAAAGTTATAGCTCTAGATGTACGATCTGTAGTGCCGCGCCCAGAAACAAAACCATGTTGCCACGGGGAGACGAGACCGCCTATGATCCTGCCCAACCTCTTCGCCCAGATCTTTGAATAAAGTTTTGTATCGGCGTTTATTAGGGATATTGGTGGGTACGACCTTGGTTTCTCAGCTGGTTTCCCTTTCTTGTGAAAGACTATAACGTTAGTTTCTTTCCACGAGTCCGGAACCTCCCCCGAATACAATCTCGCGTTCCACTGCTTTATACACCTCGAGGGGGAGCCCATCAGGGCCAGAGGCTTTCCCAGGTGCTAACTCTCGCAAGGCGGATAAGACTTCAGCAAACGTAATATCTCTATCGAGGGCTGCTCTTGTGGCATCATCCAAACAGGGGCCGCTATCAATAGTTCCCTCCGCCTGAATACCATCAGAATCGTCCTCTTCATATAATTTCTGATAGAAGTTTTTAAACACCATCAAAACATCCTTTACCTCGGTATATATTGTCCCTTCCTCCTCTATACATACGATTGTGTTCTTCGATCTTTCCTGTCTTATCCGAAGGGCAAGTGCTCTGCCGGCTTGCTCCCCCGTTTCATACCTTTTGGTCCTTGAAGATTGAAACTCCCCAATCGCCTTCTGCGTAACCTCTTTCTGCAGCGCCGCTTTGACTGCCTGCAAAACACTCTGACTAACCTCACCATTACCGCCTGAAGCGATATCCTTTATATGTTGTTCCTCTGCAGTGACAAGCTTATCCATTAGTTTCTCTACTTCAGCCCTATCCTCTCTTCTCAGCCTGGCAGAGCAACTAATCGCTTCTCCCCTTAACGCAGCTTTAAAAGCCTCCCAGACCCCGTTCCGGGATGTGCTATATCTATTGGCCGCAAAAAATTCTCCGACCCAAATATTCAGATGGTCTACAAATCTACTATCTGCCAACAATCTTCTTTCAAACGTCCAGTTTGCTCTAGATCTTTCCAGCCTTCCCACATCATAATTTAACAAAAGGGGGTTGTGATCTGAGATAACCCTTGGGAGTCTAAGGATCTTAACTTTCTCAGATTCCGACACAGACACAAAGAAGTAATCCAATTTTGAATACTTCTGAGCTGGATTAAAAAAGTAAGTATAGCCTGCGTTCAAGGGCTCCTTAGCTCGCCATACATCCTGCAGCCCATGTGAGCCAATCATAGCCTGGACCCCTTTAAAAACTCTGGGTTTACCTCCCCTGATATGATATACCCATACCCCATTCGATTGAAATATTTAAATCTCCTGTAAAAACCCGAGGGGTAGACCAGTTGGCTAGCTCAGTTTCTAAAAAATTATGAATTTCCGGATCGTCTTCATTAGAGCCATATACAACACAAATGGTGAAACCCAGCTCCATTTCCATTATCACCCATCTTCCAGTGAAATCCTTTTTCACTCTCCTAGTTTTTCCTAGACCTTTCCTTCCTAAAATAGCGACCCCCCTAATATTTGATGATTGTGTTGTACAGGCCAACAATTCAAATCCGTTTATGAAAAGCAAATTCCTCTTTGACCAGGGGAGGTGAGTCTCTTGCAGGCATCAAAGGTCTATTCTATTATGTTTCACCACATATGCTAATTTCTGTCTTTTCCTCCAGTCGTTTAGCCCCCCCACATTCATTGTAATATATTAATGTGCGCCATCAACTTGAGTGAAACAACCTTTACAAAAAACCTGTTCAGATATCTTTTTCCTCGCTGATGTTCTTTGTCCATAACCAATACTGCACCAATCCCTCCTTTTTCCATTTTTCAACCCCGCCCCCCCCCCCTCCCTCACCCTCTCCCACCCCAGAACACCCACGCACACAACCCCCCTCCCCCCAAGCCCCCCTACACCCTGCACCCTCCCTACTCTGTGAAGCGCACAGACCTGGTCTGTGCATGTGATGGAACGCGATGTGTGCTGAAGGCTGGCTTAAATCAAATCCTACCAAAACCATGAAGTCTAACCTAACCCAATTTGCCCCAACCATGAAATAATACAGATAAATGACCCTCCTGGGCATATTCTAACAGCAAAATCAATGAACAGACCATAATCAAATGTCATAAGCCCAGTCTGGCTGTATTCAGCCTAATATCCTAGCGTCCTATAGAATCTAAATATTGCTTCGCTTTAATCTCTGAGGAGAAAAAGACAATTTTCCCATCATTAATTATTTTCAGCTGCGCCAGGTTTATTAAGTAAGCCTGAAGCTTTTTGTCCTGGAAGGGTTTAATCAAACACCTTAACCGCCAGCGTCTCTCCACCGTCGCATGACAGAAGTCCGGTTTTACAAAGAACTGAAACCCATCGCAATTCCTTTTAGCGTTAGATCTTGCTAGACCCGAGATGGCTTGGCGCAGGATGAAGTTCCCAAGATAAATCAATATTGCCCTTCGGGTTCCTGCTGACTTTAAACGGAGTGCGGTGAACTCTCTGCAGCTCTGAGGCCCAGTTCCAGCTAGTGAGCTCAGGGAATGCCTTTTCAAAAAGCCTGATTATAAATGTCCTGACATCGGTCCCTTCCGCCCCCTCCGGAATTCCCAGAACCCTCAGGTTGTTCCGGCGGAGCCTGTTCTCCATCTCTTCGAGCTTCCATTGTATATCAACAACCTGAGAGCTCTGAGCGTTCACCTTAGCTACAGCCACCTCCACTTCCGTCTCAGTAGACACAATTCTATCTTCAAGGTTGGAAACTCTTTCGCCAATATTCACACAGGCCTTAGATAGCTTCCTTACGACTCCCCTCATTTTCCTCATCGCAGCCTGTGATTTCCGATTTTCTTGTCGTGTCTCCTCCCTGTGGGCAATAATTTCATGATGAATTGTCTCCAACAGAGTCATTTGGGCCGACTCAATATCCGTACTAGCAATCGCAGCGATAGACTGATCCAGTTGTAGTTCACCTTGGGGCCCCCCCCTGATCCTTTACCGTCACAACAGGTACTTTCAGTGCGGTGGCCGGCTTTTCAATCTCCGGATCACTCTCTGAGTCCTCAAAGGAGCTACAGTCTCCCTTCTCCTCATCCTCAGTCCACTCCCCTCCATCCGATGCCGAGATGAAGGCTTCACTCTGAGCCCCATCCCCACCTCCTCCTGCCTCATCTCCTTGATCCAAGAGAGCATGCTTCTCCCCTCCTCCAGTGCCGCTCGGACCTTGTTCCAATACTTGAGGCTGAGAGACGCCTAGGTGCCCAGTTATCTCCCTCAGAGATGCTTCAGAGTCTCTGGAAATGATTCCCGGTTTTGGTGAATTCGGCTTCCCCTGGGCTGCAATCTCTAACTCACTTACTAAGGGGACAGCCCTATCCACAGCCCCATCCAAATTGCCATCCATCTCTACCTGGGGTGACAGCAGAGTCTGAGTTTCAGTCATACTATCAGAGGCACTACTTGCCAACACACCGGATACCTCCCCTGCTAAAGTCCTGGACACCACCTCCGGTTCCTTCTCCTTACCGGCTTTGTTGAACATATCAGGTATCAAGGCTGCAGTCTGCCTGGTCCGTGCTGCAGTCAGCTGTTTGCCTTTCAGATTCTCCCGTGCTGATGAGGGTTCCCCTGTAGCTTTCACAGAGACCTCCTCCCGCTGATTTTTCTTTCTTGCCGCCGCTTTCGATATTTGATTTAGATTTGGAGCCATAATCTCCCGAAAATTTTCTTTTTGCACACCAAACCCGCTCAGGTGTACGGGTTGTTTAGTGTCGACGCACTCCACTCGACACCCGGAGCTCAGACGAAACCGAAGCCTCCTCACATGGCTCTGCCCTCCAACGAGCGTCTGACGCTGCAGGCTGGGAGAGAGAGCAACCAGCACGGCCGATAGCTCTCGCAGCAGCCGGGACGCAGAACCACGACAGGAGAGCGTTGTGATCATGCCTTGGAGCATCTGCTTTCTCCGTTCTCCGTACCGATCTGCACAGAACCGATGGCGGTAGGTGATACGGATCTAGGGCAACAAAGCGTTAGGTTCCGTTCTTCTGCCGGCCCTCACCACAGCTTCGCAACAGCCACAGCTAAGAGGCCGCCATCTTGCTTCTGATATCGCAAATAATCATCCATGTGCCTTTGCACCTAGAGTCACCTGCTTTTTCCTTGCATGAGCTATACGCCTACAGAGCCTCCTGCCTTTCCCTTGCATGAGCCTATGCACCTACAGAGTCTCCTGCTTTTTCCTTGCATGAGCCTATGCACCTTCAGAATCTCCTGCTTTTTCCTTGCATAAGCCTATGCTCCTACAGAGTCTCCTACTTTTTCCTTGCATGAGCCTAGGCGCCTACAGTCTCCTGTCTTTCCCTTGCATAAGCCTTTGCGCCTACAGAGCTTCCTGCTTTTTCCTTGCATGAGCCTATACGCCTACAGAGCCTCCTCCCTTTCCCTTGCATGAGCCTATACGCCTACAGAGCCTCCTGCCTTTTTCCTTGCATGAGC
Source organism: Lissotriton helveticus (assembly GCF_964261635.1). Lineage (NCBI taxonomy): Eukaryota > Metazoa > Chordata > Amphibia > Caudata > Salamandridae > Lissotriton > Lissotriton helveticus. The sequence continues at coordinate 1,741,079,096 of NC_136065.1, forward strand.
CTATGCGCCTACAGAGTCTCCTGCTTTTTCCTTGCAGGAGCTTATGCGCCTACAGAGTCTCCTGCTTTTTCCTTGCATAAGCCTATGCACATCCATATATTAATAGTAGCTAAATAATTGATGAATTCTTACATTTTGGAAATAACTGTCTGGATAGTAAATTCTTCATATTCTATAGCGCAATTCATTGTTGTGAAAGCGCAGATAATTTTTTGCTTACCTGATGATCCAGCATTAGAAGAAGAGTGCATTTTACATTAACGTCTCCTGGCCTCTTCACCTGAAAACCATCCGTCTCTTGGGTTGTTGGCATTCGATGCCACTAAAGGAGACAGTGACGAGAGACAAACACATTAAAGCTAATATGCAGCAACTGGAATTTAGTAAGGAGTGATTTAGACATTTATTGGTCTGAACAGAACAACTTAAAGACAAGTGAGAAAAAAACTATACTATTGAGAAATTCACTATTAACAAGCATTAGCAAACCAACATAACATGCAGACATACAGACATACACACACACACACACACACACACACCATATATCAATGCTGACATGCAGCTGCATAGCAAACAACCTAATGTATGTAAACACACCAAATTCCACATACATTCAGGCACAAATATGCACAGACCATCAGGCATAAAGTACCTAGACAAAAGCACACCACCAACCATAGAAACATTCGCACATATTTACAAGACAGCACCAATGCAGACGATTGGGCTACTGGTGAATAGCAGTGTACCCGTATTTCATCTATCTCCACATAGCATCAAAAGTATCACGACTTTGTCGCTCAATTTGAGAACTCACATCGGCGTGCGGCTCCCTTGTACTAAACGGTTTATGAGCCCTGTCGGACGCCACATTTGATCGAGATGGGTTGTGCCATAAACGGGGATAGAGTGACCCTTTGAAAACATAAATGGAGGAAAGCCCCTAACCATTTGAGTGCATTTTTGCAAATACCAATTCTAAAAAAGCCTGTCTAAAGCTAACGATAAATCAAGTTTCATTTTAATATATGCAGCGGAAGGTTGAAATAAGGTTCACCTATGCATATAATCTGCATAGAAGTGTTTATCTTACCAATGTCTCAGAGCTAGACTTTTTTGATTGAGTAATGCTTGGAACAGAAAGATAAAAGCAAATTTCAATGTAACTTATTCCAGAAAATAGAACTGCTTTAGCAGCCAATTCATTCATGGAATAAGCATGTAATTTGCCATTGATAGGTCTGCTCATGGTCCAGTCAGCATGAATAATGCAAGGTCTGATAGCCTGTGGCTAGGATCAAAGGGTGGTTTCATTAATGTAGCCAGAATAGTTTTTAGCTAACATGTCGGAAAACTCATCGCCATTGGGGGAAAAGATCGACTCAAAGCTCTTATTAGATTCTTGATTATTCTCTTGGAAAATATAGGTGTTTGACCAAATGCTCTTAAATAATGGGAAACTGCTTTCAAATTAAGTCTGATGGAAGAAAAACTCAACAATGCGTGTGCTAGATGCAACAGCTAAGGGAGTAACTGGTAAGTCAACATCTTTAAAGGTTCCAAATTCTTCACTTGAGTCTAAAAGAATAATATCTTCCACATATTGTATGACAAAAGAATGGATGGCGTTCTTGCAGCTTTTGATACTTTCCTGCAGTTATCAGGAATGTCTAAAGTACCAAATTCAGGGCCCGATGTAGGTCGGGCGGTAACGGCCGAAAATCGGTATTTTCGGCCGTTACCGATCGGAATAGAGACAACGGGATGTAGGAGGCCGAAATCCGGCGAAATCGGCGATTTTACCGAATCGGAAAGTCACCGAGTCGGTAGAATCCCGAATCGGAAAAAAGTAGGAATCTGAAAAATCTGAATACCTAATCGGAGATTTTTCAGATTCCTACTTTTTTCCGATTCGGAATTCTACCGACTCGGTGACTTTCCGATTCGGTAAAATCGCCGATTCGGTATAAATACCGATTCGGTGATAATCCGATTCGATGCGAAAAGCTGAAGAATGAGATGTAGGTAAGCACTGAAATACCGAATTTGCTTCAAATTCGGTATTTCAGAGTCGGATTTTACCATGGATTGGAATCAGGTGGTAACCAGGTGCAACCTATAAAAAAGGACCCAAAATGCAGTTCTACTTGCAACATGGCAGCTTTCTATGTCATAGCAAGACGGCTACGGCTACAGCAGGAAGGAGAGAGGGAATGGCTGAGACAGGAGCAGGTGTACAGACAGCGGATCACCCTGTGCATGCTGACAGATCCAGAGATCCTACAGAGGTACAGGCTGGACCCAGAGACCATCAGAGACCTCATTAGGGACCTCCAACCCCTGTTGCAGCACCCCACCCCAAGGGCACACGCAATCCCTGTGCAGGTGCAGGTGCTATGCTGCCTACACCTGCTGGCGTCTGGCAGCTATCAAAGTGTAGTTGCTGTGGCAGGAGGGGTGACCCAGGGCAGCCTGTCAAGGTTCTTCCACAAGTTCCTTGATGCCATGATTCAGAGGATGGACCACTACATTTCCTTCCCTTCCACCCATGCAGAACTGGCACAGACAAAAGCTGAATTCTATCAGATGGCAAGATTCCCCCACATCATTGGCTGCATAGATGGCACACACATTCCGATTTGCCCCCTGCTGACACGGAATACGTATACCGCAATCGAAAGTCACGGCACACCATAAATGTGCAGGTGATATGCAATGCTAAGTGTGTCATCACTGACCTGGTTGCAAAGTTTCCGGGGAGTACCCACGACTCCTATATCTTTCAGAGTAGCGGAATCTATGCACGGCTGATGGCAGGGGATTTTGGTGAAGGATACCTCCTAGGTAAGACACAGTGTCAGACCCCCATAACCAAAATTGCAGTGTGAAGTACATGTATGCATGTGAGTAATGTTACCCCTTTTCCTCCTAGGCGACAGTGCATATGCCCTACGCTCGTTCATTCTCACCCCGTACCTCAACCCCTCAACATCCAGCCAAAGGAGGTACAACCGTGCCCACAAAAGCACGAGGAATGTAGTGGAAAGGACCTTTGGCATCTGGAAGAGCCGGTTCAGATGTCTGCACAAGAGCGGAGGTGCAAGGCAATATACCCCCATCACCTGCTGCAAGATTATTGCTGTCTGTGCAATGTTGCACAACCTTGCAGTCAGGAAAGGCACTGAGGTTGAGTTATCCGACTACGAGGACCCTGATGATGACAATGCTGTGCCACTACCACAACCTGCTGGAGTCCCTGCACCAACTGACGGCAGATACAGGCGTCAGGAGATAACAGACAACTATTTCTGAGTGAGTACAGATGCACAAACAGGTCAATGTATGTTTTCAGAAATGAAATTTAATAATGTTGCATCAACGTTACTGCACTGATGTGCAACAAAAGAAAAGGTAAACAAGAAGTGTTGAAATGTCCATTGTCGGGGTTGCCTCACCCTCACTGCCAGTCTTATTTTTTGCTGCGCTTAGCAGCCCCACTAGGATGAGCCTCACCCCCTTCTGTATGCCCAGCAGCCTCAGCTGAGCGCCTGCTGCTCCGGCGCGGCTCTGACACTGCGCTGGCCGGGCTGCTGCGGCTGCTGCTGTCCCCAGCCTCGCCCAGGACGGGATTCACAACAGTGTTGGAGATCAGTAGTGTCTCCATGGCGGTGGTAATACGGCCCATGCCCCTAGTGACCTCTGACATGTTCTGTGTGAGGCTGGCCTCCATGTTTGCCCCACGTTGGCATAGCTGGGGGGTCGCAGCTGCAAGGCGGTTGAGTGACCTATTCTGTATACGTGCATCCCTGCGACGACATTGCTCATGGTCATCCATCCTGTTGCAGAGCTGGGTGATGGCAGTGGTCATTCGGCCAATAGATGTTGCAATCTCCTTGTTGCTATCTACAAATGTCTTGAAGCCCTGTGCCATTTCCCCCATCTGCAGGTTGTGCAGGCGCAACTGGCGATGGCAGGCCATGATGGATTTTGCCTGCATTCTCTGAATCGTCACCATACTGGTCTCCAGCCCTGCGAACACGCTGCCTCCCTGTGCTTGTATTGGACTGCTGGTTGCACGTGGCCTCCGTGGATTTCTGCTGCCCTGCTGTGTGTGCTGGGGTGACGCTGGTGTCACAGGGTCTTGTGCAGGAGCCTGACCCGCTGCTCCCTCCATGATGATTAATGGAGCAACAATTCTCCTCCTGGCAGGGGATGTGGCAGGTGCAGGGTGGCTCTGTGGTGGTGTGATCTCCGGGGAGAATTGCAATGTGGGCGACTGAGACAGAGACAGTCGGGGGGAGTGTGGATGTGTGAGGGAATGTCCAGTGTCTTCCTCATTGCCCAGGGCACTGCTGTTGTCCTCCTCCTGTGCTGCTACACTGGTGCTTGCCACCGCCACCGCACTGGCTGTTGGTGCTGGAGCTGGTGCATGAGTTGGTGCTGCTCCCCCGCCTGATGGTGCCCCTAGGTATAAAGAAGCATTTGTCAACTGAGTGCTAATGTGTTCCAGTCACTACTATTAAAGCATTGCACATCTCATTGCAAAAACGTAGATGCAGTATTACAGTTATTTTTCTTATGCTTCTGCAGTGGCATTATTGGGTACTTTTGATGACTACATTTAGCAAGATGCATTGCTCATGTCTGTTGCTAGCAGTACTGGCCTGGGGTTTGGCTGTGCATTGGGTCTATAGGGGAGGTGGCTGGTATGGTGTGTCAAGTTGCGCATGCTTCTTACCTGTAGCTGTAGCTCGGAATGAGCTGTCCAGGTCCCCAATTCCCACGACACTCGCCCTCTCAATGGTCGTCGCCACTAGTTCCTCCAGCTGAGTGAGGGGTGGCGCCCGGTTTGTGCCTCCTCCAGTAAGTCCAGCCTGCTTGTGCAGGTCAGCCAGTTTTCTCTTTGTCACGCCACGGATATCGTAAAACCTCTTCTTGAGGTCGTCTTGGCTCCTGTGGGTGACACCAACAGCGTTGACTTTTTCCCCGATGTCTATCCACAGCTTCCTCTTGGTGCTCTCTGGAACAGTGAGGGACAGCCTTCCATAAAGCTGCCTGTGCACCCTCACCACCTCCTCCACCAACGTTTGCAGCTCAATGGTGCTGAATTTGGTCTTCCTCTTGCGCTCTGCCTTCTGGCTCTCAGTGCTGTTTGCCATGTCTCACAGGGATCCTGCTAACACTGCTGCTCACTGTGTTGGCTCAGCTCAGGCAGCCTCTCCAGAAAGTTCTGATGAGTTGCACCTGCCTGGGTTGCCACTCCCTGTGGGGGAGGGTGCTTCCAGCTCATTGGATGATGTCTTCAGTGTCAGTTACCCTGCTCGACGAATCGGCATTCTCCGAATCGGTATTTTCCGATTCGGAATATACCGAATATGTTCGGTAAATACCGAATCGGTATGTATTATGCGTTCCTATTGGCCTTTCGGCCCATGGGGCGTATTTCTATTTCCGATTCGGCGTTTACCGAATCGGTAGGATCCGCATTTTTATTTACCGATTCGGACGTGTCCGATCCGGGCTATACCGATTCGGTACTTGGCGAATCGGTACGTATCGATTCACGATACCGATTGCTACCGAATCGGTATTGTTCCGATTAATTTTTGCTACATATCATTTTCCGATTGTGAAATACCGAATCGGTACGGATCGGTATTTTAAAATCGGTAAATGCGTTTTACCTACATCGGGGCCTTAGAGTCTTGAAGAGCCAAATGGTTAGCTACCGATAGCGAGGATCATGGTGTAGAATTTGAGCATTGTGCCACGTCAACAGGAGCATATTCGACTTGAACTGCCTAGGAGTTTGTATTGACATGTTCCTCAGCTGCCTCAGCCACATCAGGCATCAGAATTCCCCTGCAGGAATCCCTTCTCATCTGTAAAGAACTCTTAGAACTAAGCAGATTGGTGAAAAAGCCTAACGCTTATCCTTGGATCCCGGACAGGGACCCCTGCTTGCACAGTGGTGTCACCTGTGAATTCGATGGGTTCAGAACATGTCGCAATCCAGTGTCCCTCAATGATAGAAGATGAGATTCAACTGCTTGTCATCCAACTCCCACTCATGGGTCTCTGTAATTTGACGACATAAAAAACCAGCATTAGTATTACAGGTAAAAGTTCCACATAATGGTCTACTTTGTTCTTTAGTGCAAATAACCATAGACTCGCAGCTCCTCATGGAAAGAGGAGAGGACTTGTTAACCCCTCCATCGACCCCTCGCGAATAAACTGAAACTTCTGAACCTGGAGATGAAAAGTCTTGAAAGCCTATCTCACTTCCCGAAGTTCTAAAAGTTTGATGTGAAGTATGGACTCAAGCCGAAACCATTTCCCAGTGGCACATGCACCACTCAAATGCACCTTTCAAACTATTTGTGAAACACTTGGCAAAATTAGATGAAGCTTTGTGGAAACTAATAACAGATTTTTTTAAAGGTTGCCCCTCTTTACCCACCATGTGACTTTTTCCATCAATTGTATGACATATTTCTTAATTCAAATTTCCTTCTTTTTGGCACCACTGCATATTTAATTCTTTTTGAAGAAGTGTCATCTTTAGAAGATATTGAGGAACAAAAGGATACATTATGACATGCATCCTAGCAGCACTTTCAATGTTTTTACAGTTACCCTGTTCCGTGACTGAATATGGGACACTATTTGCTGGAAGTTTACACACTTTTCTGCCGTCAGATATACCGTCATAACAAAAGTGCTGATGTTTGCCCATAGAAAAAATAAAGAACTGATTTCCCTGCATTTATTGCCCATCCTAGAGAAGAAAGGAGAGAGAAGCGGTCAGTGGATAATTTGTAAAAAAGAAATATGTGCTGGGGCTCTCGTCAGGAGGCAGCTTGTACCATTCCATTTCTCCTGTTAGCGTTGCCTAAAACAGAACCAACTACTAAGACGCTAGTGGAAAGCGGATGTGGCGCAATGGCAGGAACTGCAAACTTTGGAGCTGGGGATCCAGGTCGAGTCTCGCTTTTGGCTCAACATCCTGTGACTCTGGGCAAATCACTGAATCTCCCTGTAAATTAATGTGTCTTACACTGGTGCCATGAAAAGTGCTGGTGCTGAGCACCTGAAGCCAGGCTTAAATTTATCACTGGGTGCTGTGTTGTGTACCAGTGCAGAGGCTGGAGCATAAGAGGGAGCCTTGATGAGCCAATCATCCAAATACTGGTAGATGGACCAGCCTTGCCACCATAACCAAGCTGCTACCGGAGTTGCGCAATCGTTATAAATTCATGCCATTGATTTCAGAGAAAAAAGGAGAACTCTGAACTGAAAATGCACACAGTCCACCCATAAGTGCTGACATTCTCTGTGATTTTGATGAATCGCATACTGGAATAGGCGTCCTCTTAGTTCACTGATGCCAGATCGTGTCCTGTATGAATGGGGGGCTGTTTGGAAAGCAGGCCCCCTGAAATCTTGTTTCTTTAGATAATGGTTTGTTTTTCTCTGATCTAAAATTGGACATCACTCTCCTGAACATTTCAGTACCAGAAAAAATCTGGAATGAGATCTTTTACTTTTGATCTTATGACACAAATTCTATCACAAGAAATATTAATATTTCCTCTTTTAATTCTTGAAGATAGCTATAAATCTCTTCCACTAGAGGATGAGACAGAGAAGGCTGGTGAAGTTCTAAAGTGTAACCTGTGTAACCTGTTCCCATTTGTCTGTGCAAAAAGTTGGGGGATTCATGGAGTGCTTTTGAGCAGTTGCGGATATCAATGATTTTGATTTTGCCTTTACTTGATTAGTTAAACAAGCGGGTGAATAGTTCAGAACCTTTCATTTCTTATCAGTATTGTAATTGCATGGTGAAACAGTAGCAGTGTTAGACAAGTCTGCCTTAGGGTGGTCTTCTCCCAAACCTTTTGCCTACCATTAAAAAAAGAAATGCTGATTTAGTTTCTGCTGGCCTTAGGACTCGGTACTTTACCACTGATAACCAGTGATAAAGTGCATGTGATCACTCCTTAAAACATGGAAACATTGGCTTATTCCCAATTGGCATATTTAATTTATTTATAAGTCTATAGTAACGTCGTAGTACATGTAACCAAGACCTGTAAATGAAATGCTACTCGTGGGCCTGTAGCACTGATTAGCCTCTGGTAACATGTCTCAGGCCTGCCATTGCAGCCTGTGTGTCAAGTTTTTAAGCTTCCATTTCGACTTGGTAAAATACACCTGTGCCAAGCCCAGACCTCCGTTTTTGATGCCTATAAGTCACGACTAGGGCAGGCCCTAAACAGCCCACAAGCAGGGTGCAATGCATTTAAAAAGTAGGACATGTAATTTTAAGTTTTACATGTCCTGGTAGTGGAAAACTCTTAAACTATTTTTTCGCTTCTGCAAGGCCTACCTTTCCTAAAGTTAGGAGTCCTAACTTCTGTGAATACCAAAATGAGTAAGTGCCTTCTGTGAATACCAAAATGAGTAAGTGCCTTCTGTGAATACCAAAATAGTAGTACGTTTAAGATTTTGCCTTAAGTTAGTGCTCTGACTCGGGCCCTAACTCTGTTGGACAAGTCCTTTGCCATGCCCTTGTAGTTCCAAACAAAGGGGATGTTGCTGCTGCTCTGCTGACTGTGTGGAGTGGACTTGCACTGCCTGAACTGAAAGCCTCTGCCAAAAGCTTTAGGCCTGCAAAAGAAGAGAAAGTAATTTTCAAAAGTCGGCGGCCTTAGTGATGTAGCTGTAGCTCTCCCCTCCTTGACCAAAGAGCTGGGCCAGGTGATGGATCAATGTCACTATCTGGTGATGTATCCAACCCACTGGAATTTTAAAGGGCCTACCAATCAGACATGTCAGAAGAGGGCAGGGGATCATTTTTATCAGGGTCCCCGAGCCATCTGGGGGCTACTGGTCCGAAAATGACCCAAAAAGGATATGGATTATGCCACAATGCAGCCTTTGGGCTTAAGACCCTTCCTCTAGGCATTGTTCCTCCTTAAAGAGGTGCTAAGTCTATCTTCTCTTCTGGGCTTCAGTCATTTTATAACTGGTAGCACAAACTGTTGGTGAGGAGGCAGTGGAATATAGGGAGAAAGAAGAGGCACTGGGAGTGTTGGGGGTGAGATCAGTGCTGGAATTGGAGCCACCCTATCTTCCCCTAATTACCTTTGGCTACATTCTGAGGCAGAGTTCACACTATAAAAAGTTGTGCCTCGAACTGAGACACCACTGACACTTATCTTGTGGGTCTCTGATGGACATTTGACCATCGCACTTAAACTCTGACTTCTTTGGTGGCGAACGTGTCCTTCGCAGTACACCCAAAAAAAATCACCTAAGAGTTGAGGTGCGATCGCCCTGGACCAGCGTCAAAAGGCACAAAAACTACTGAACTGAAATTGGGGCACTAGAGTCGATGCTATAGGGCTCTAGTGATGCCACCACATCCCCATTTCCAGCACTGAGACGGAGCCAGGTACGCTACTATGACTGGAAAAATAGGGCAAAAATGTCTGGCTCTAGACAGGTGCCAGGGGTATTTAAAGGTTAGAAATCTGCAGACAGAGAGCCTATCAGAAAGGTCCTCTATATACACATATGTGCATGTATTTTATTATGATTTTTTGTGAAAACAAGAAACTAGCATTGCTGTCTCTAAGCCAGATCTAAAAAAGGCGAACTTAAATTATTTTCAGCTTTAACCACACACTCACTGTATAAAACGTACTAGTAAATCTATTTCTCACACACAGGAATTTTCCTTTAAGGCATCAACATTGGACACCTTGTATAATGTTTGGGATCCAGGAGGAAATTTGCAAAGACTTCTCTTGTAAACAAATGTCATTACATAGCCAGCAATCGTCAATAGTGACTCTCTGGTTATGTTTAGGTTGACATGTTTAGGTTTGTGCAGATGTAGGAAGTTCGAGAGGACCCATTAGATGGTGGGCAAAGTTAAAATGGGTGAGGGTGCACCAAAAAGGTTTTCACATGATAATTATTTTGGTGCTATTTAAATCATTAATCTGCTAACAACATTGGTGCAGATTCACAGATCTGCACAACACATGGCAGATATTTAGCAGATTTAGCCTACTTCTGACATTTAAAACTTCCAGCAAATCAGTAAAGGGGATCATAAAGTGTTCAATTGCTGATGCGAGTAGGGATGGGAGTTTTGAACGGTGACATTTCATAGTTTAGCACAAATATTGACAGACACTTGGCATTTGTAGATTACTTCTAATATGTTGAGCAGTGGTGGGGCGGGGAAAAAGTGGGGTTAAGTAAAAAAAGAAAAGAAACAATCACTTACCTCCGTCCTCTCCTTCTGTGAACCGGAAGAACACAGGCTCTCAGACTACTCTAACCAATCATGACGCCGCTGTCACCAGCAGGACAGCAGCACCGTGATTGGTCTGAGCGTCGTTGTTCGGCGCTCACACAGGGAGTGGGAATCTGTGCATGTTCTCCACCTAGACTGTGCAATACAGCCAGATGGAAAACATGCTAAGTGCGCAAGACTGTTTGACCGGCCCAAGACGGCCGGCCAAACCGCCAAGCACACTTAAGAGCACTCAACACTCCTCCACCTGCTGGGTCTGAACGCAGGATGAGATCCCTGTATTGGTTTTTACTTGCAAACTGCACGTGCATGTGTTTCCTGTAGCATATCACTGCTTCACACGACCAAAGACATTGTACAGCAGTGTTTAGCATAAAGGCATTGTAGTCAATCTTTAGATCACACAGCTAAAGGCCATACCAAATGAAAGTTAACCACAGCATGAAACAGAGCCATTATCACATGCCAGTACACCTAAAATACAAGCAGCACATATATCCTCTTAACCACATTACCTTTTATGTCTAGAACTTAAAATAACACAGTTAAAGTGAAGTTATGGTTAGCTTTAGTCATTATCGTTAGCCATAACACCTAACTGTACGTTTAAAAAACTTCTGAAATAAACTTAAACATAGTGGAGATGCAGTTATTCTCTTAAAAGTCCCCGATTATGGCTCTGCAAATCACACCTCACGGTACACCCAATGCAAAGTTCTGACAGGCAGGATTATTCTCTTTCTGCAGCATTGATGTTCCCAAAAATTTATATCAGCTCATTATATGAGATTAACAGGAATGTACCTTAATATCAGTAAGCACAGCAAGGAGAAAATCAAAAGTAATATTTCTGATTTGTACATAGCAATTTGAAGTCTCTAAAGTTCATTGCAGGGAGCAAGTATCACACCAGCTACTTTCAGTACATATGCAATCTTTATCTTTTGGAATTTGTTAATTTCCTATGGAAGATCTATACTACTATTATAAAGCAAGAACTTTGAACCTTTGAGGCGGGTAAACTCGGGAACCACAGTGCCAATCCACACACCCGATACATCATTGTAATCGTCAGGGTGTGCAGATGGACATAGGCTATATAAACAATAAAAATGCGTTATTTAAAAAATGTACCTTAAAAAAAAAGTAGTCCCTTCGAAGTAGCGCCGGCCGCGACCTGCGTTCTGACGTCAGGAGCGCGGGGACGTGGGAACGTCACTAACAAAACCCGCCAGACAAGAGGAAACTCCTAATCTGGCGGGCGGTGTGACCACAGCTTTGGCAGAGCAGCAGTGCGGTGGGCCCGGCACGGCCAAAGTCCAATGGAGCCCATTGTGTCTTATCAGTATCAATCCCAGTGTCGTAACCAAACATTGTACAATTTACAATGCACAATTTAAAATTAAGCACTGCCTCCTGTTACATAGAAAGATTAGGAATGTTTTCAATAATCACTCCAAACTCTTGAATATGGATTAGGATGCATATTAAAGCACAGTGAGCGTTGGCAAGGAAGCACAGTGGTTGGGTAGCAGCAATAATCTTGTCTATACTATCCACTTTAAGACAATTCACACCTATCCAGTCTTAGAAATTCACAGATGCATCAGACATGGCACTGAACTCTCCGGATATATCTGTGAAAAAGAGCTGTCCACATGAAAGAAAAAAGACAGAGCTTCCCTACAGCATTAACAATGTGTAGCATGAAGCACTACTGAAATGTCCCAGGCACAGTTTCTTCAGGTGGATCACACATAAATAACCTTACATTTATTTTGCCACCTCTTACCTCAACTAAATGGTTGTCTGGTCCATACAACTCTTTATCCAACTCAATAACTAAGCTTTTGAAGAAGGAGGAAAACTTCCTTTTTTGTTTGCTAGTCTGAAAAATACAAAAGGTGGCAAGGGAAGACAAACAACATTTATATGAGCACATGGATTGATAAAGAAACCATAATATATTTGAAATTTTCATAGAGTACATTTAACTAAATTGGTTACTACGGTATCTTTTCCAAGAGATGCGTTTCTAAAAACAGTGTGAGAAGCAAATATGAGTAATAATGATTTACGATTGTCATCCATTATTATACATTTTCAGTAGAGTTATTGCATTTTTCTTCTTATATATGGGATTTAGGGCCAGACGTATGAAGCTCAAATGGGTTCGCAAACGCCAAAATTCGCAGAATTTCGGCGTTTGCGAACTCATTTGAGCAAAATGTATGTAGCAAATTTCTGTGCAAAATAAGGAATCGCAAATTTGCGATTCCTTATTTTGCGATTACATTTAAGGAATCACAAAATTTGCGATTCCTTAAATGCAATGTATGAACAAAAAAAATTTGCTAATTGTCCCTAAGGAATCGCAAATTACCACCAACTTCAAGTTGGTGGTAATTTGCGAATTTCTTGAAAAATGCCGGTTGTGTGATGCACATACATGCCCTTAGGGCATGTATGTGCACCACATGTGCACCCATGCTTATTTCAGGGGTGCAACAGGGTGTCCTTTGGACACCCCTGCCCCCTTGAAATTATTCTCAATTTGCGATTAGCAAATTGCGAATCGTAAATTGAGAATAATTTCACATTCATTCTTATGGGCCTGCTGGTCCATAGAAATGAATGGGAAATTATTCCTTAATTGTGATTAGCAATTTGCTAATCGCAATTAAGGAATTTTAAGAAATCGCTAAAAAATAGCGACTTTCTACATACATACCATTTTGCAATTCTCAAATAGCGATTCCTTAAAAATCGCTATTTGAGAATCGCAAAAGTGTATCTTGATACATCTGGCCCAAAGCTCCTTCTACGTTGCAGGTCAACGAGGAAGGGAGTTCATGTCCAAACAGAGAAACAATATCAAAGTTCCTTTACAGGGGAATGAAATTTCAAGGTTACTTGAAATATTTTTGCGTACAGTAGGAGGTATTTTATTCCGCATAATACTTGCTAACACGTTCACCAGCACATCACCACCCCCCACGATTAAATTATTGGTCTCTTGCTCCTAATTAAGAGAATCTTCTAGGTGCAGACAATGTAAAATACATTCAAAATCTTCTTTGTTAAAACGCACACAATAAACAGGTGGTAATTTCTGGCTAAATGTTTGCGAAAATAATTTTCCATAAATCAGTATCAATGAAACATTTTGTGCTTTAGAATGTGTGCAACACGTAGATTCCTTTCTTCTTATTTGAAAGCCTGGCAGTGCACTAAATATTCGTTTTCCCATAAATACGGCATAGAACGGTAACCGACAGGTCAGCAGAAAATCTAGCCTTCCGCTTATAATATGTTAAGCAAGAGTAAGGTGTCTGGCTCAGAAAAAACTGTTCTTCACATTGCTCTTAGCCCGGTCAGACTATGGTTGGGTGGCACAGCTCGAGTGTAAGAACGTGTTAAGGTACAGTAGGTATTCTATGTCTCATTACATATTATGATGTCACAACTAAATAGTAATAAGAAAATTAAATAAGTTTTAACACTTAGATTGCCGGCTTCAATGTATTGTATTGTGCTTATTACTGAGGTTGCCGTTTAATAAGTGCTGTAAATGACAAGTGCAGCCATAACTCAATTTAATGTTATACTCATTTTATCGACCTAGCAAGTATGAAAAGTGGAGTTGTTTTTGCTGGGATTTGAACTTGAAGTATGTCACACACTTCAAGAACGAACTCCGAGCACGGAGCTCCTAACTTGCAATGCAAATGAATGTTTGAATGAAAGTAAGCACTTTGGCGATGGAACTCATAGAAAATAATAAGAAGTCTGCAACGGAAAGAGAAGGTTTTTAAATGACTCAAAAAATGATTGATAATTTTCAGGGCCGGACTGAGAACCACAACCGACCCTGGCAAAGTGCTCGGCCACCTCCCCACTTGGGGGCGGGAGGGGGGGGGGGGGGTAGCTGGAGCCGGTTTTTGGCCGATTTTGGTACAGGGCCGATTTTGCAGCTATGCTGCAAAAACAGCCCTGTAGCAAAAACGGAGCCCACCCGTGCGGCGCATCGGGGGATTGCCCGGTGCCCATTATAGCCCTGATAATTTTTGATCTGACGAAAAAGAGGGACACCATTCCAGAAAGAGGGTGTAGCGATTAGAAACAGCTCGGCCTCACATTCTCGCTCTTAAAAATGCGGAACTGTTAGCGAACTTGACCTCAGAAAGTGCTTAAGTGAATACTTAAAAAGCAAGCTCTAAATGAAAACGAGACAAGCCCAATAGAAGGCTTTTAGACATAAATAAATACAGCGCCTTGAAGACATTTCGAATTGCAACAGGAGGCCAATATGGGTTCAAGGAGAATTCAAAACCCCGTCATACTTCCGAGGATTGTGCACGTGCCTGTTCTGAATCTGGACTCCTGCAATCTGCAGATTCGGAAGGCCTGGATAAAGGGGCACTGTCGTGATCAAGTGTAGAGTTAATGGCTCAGTTAACAATTGGAGTTTTCATGTGGGAAGGAAAAAATCGAGTTTTATATTCAGAATTCATATCTTCCCTCGACCCCTCGCAGTCCGGTTTTCGGGCCAACCACAGCACCGAGACCACCCTGATGGCAGCCACCGGTGACATCAGATCCCTGCTCGACAACGGGGAAACAGCGGCCCTCATCCTCCTGGACCTCTCTGCAGCGTTCGACACTGTCTCGCACCGCACCCTAGTGCAGCGCCTCAGCAACATCAGAATCCAAGAGAAGGCACTGGAGTGGATCATCTCGTTCCTCGCCGGAAGAACCCAGAGAGTCCGCCTCCCCCCGTTCATATCCGAGGCCACCGAAGTCATCTGCGGCGTACCACAAGGATCATCACTCAGCCCAACCCTCTTCAACGTCTATCATGAGCCCCCTCGCACCCATCGCACGCCAACACAACCTCAACATCATCTCCTACGCCGACGATACCAAGCTGATCCTCTCCATCACCAACGACCCGCCACCGCCAGAGCCAGCCTACACGAAGGGATGAAAGACGTTGCCGAATGGATGAAGAACAGCCGCCTGAAACTGAACTCAGACAAGACGGAAGTCTTCATCCTGGGATCATCACCCTCCGCCTGGGACGATTCCTGGTGGCCCCTTGCCCTGGGCACCACTCCCAAGCCAACGGACCACGCACGCAACCTGGGCTTCATCCTGGACTCCTCCCTCTCGATGACCAGACAAGTCAACGCCGTCTCCTCATCATGCTTCAACACCCTGCGCATGCTCCGCAAGATCTTCCGATGGATCCCCACCGAAACCAGGAAGACCGTCACCCAGGCACTCGTCACCAGTCGACTGGACTACGGGAACACCCTCTACGCCGGAACCACAGCCAAACTTCAAAAAAGACTCCAACGCATCCAGAACGCCTCCGCACGACTCATCCTGGACTTCCCCCGACACAGCCACTCCTCCGGCCACCTGAGAGACCTGCACTGGCTCCCCATCAGCAAGAGAATCACGTTCAGGCTCCTCACCCACGCACACAAAGCTCTCCACGACATGGGCCCCAAGTACCTCAACGACCGCCTGACCTTCTACACGCCCACCCGCCAGCTACGATCGACCAGCCACGCCCTCGCCGCCGTACCACGCATCCGCAGAGCCACCGCCGGAGGAAGATCCTTCTCCTACCTGGCAGCCAAGACTTGGAACTCCCTCCCCATCCACCTTCGGCTGACCCAAGACCATCTCTCCTTCAGGAAACAGCTCAAGACCTGGCTGTTGGAGCAGTGACGTACCCCTCCCCCCCAGCGTCTTGAGACCCTTCCGGGTGAGTAGCGCGCTATACAAATTCCTTGATTGATTGATTGATTGAAAGAAACAGACAATCCGTAAAGCATTAATTTCCTTTGCAGATTTTAGGTCTTTTTCAAGACAGAATCCTAAACGTTTGACCTACTCAGCTGGTGTGGGCATAGTTCCTAAACTGGCGGCCCACCAATCTGATCCCCAGTGTATAATATGGCCCAAAAGCCTGGTAATTAGTCAGGACCGAATTTTAAATATTGTACATATTTTACCAGGTGCGTTTTTAAACTCCTGAGAATTACGCTCGTTGCAGGAGAGACTTACTTCTCTTCCGTGGCTCCTGACAGAAGCCTCATTCTACCGGCGCAGCCGATTGCAAGCGCTGACGCCGGTAGACGAGGAAGTACGCCGCCATCTTGGGAAGGCAGGTAGGGAGGGTAGCGGTACAGCTTCGCGACCACTCCCGCCCTCCCACCTTATTTAAGAAGTGCTGAGTGTAACCCCGGGTAATTACTGATTGGGTACTTTCCCCTGAGGCGAAAAGCCGGGGGCGCTCTTTTTTTCTTTTGCTATTACTTGTGTTGTGCATTCTGTAATTAGTCAGGACCGAATTTTAAATATTGTACATATTTTACCAGGTGCGTTTTTAAACTCCTGAGAATTACGCTCGTTGCAGGAGAGACTTACTTCTCTTCCGTGGCTCCTGACAGAAGCCTCATTCTACCGGCGCAGCCGATTGCAAGCGCTGACGCCGGTAGACGAGGAAGTACGCCGCCATCTTGGGAAGGCAGGTAGGGAGGGTAGCGGTACAGCTTCGCGACCACTCCCACCCTCCTGTTATGTGTAAAAGCAATTACATCTCCCGGCCGCGCAGCGGACGGGCGCAGCGGGCGCGACGATGGCGCGCCGAAGGCGCGCCTAAGGCAAGCCCGTCTGCGCCCGTCTGCGCCTGTCCCGGGCCTAGGGCCAGTCCCCCTGCCCTGGATGTGAGAGAGACCGGCATTAGTTGGACCAGAGATCAGCTGATATTAGTAGGTGAGGGCTCATGTTCTCTATCTGACCGCTGCTCCCCTATTGAGTTAGATGGCCGTCCTTTTCAATGCTCCCATTGCTCCCTTCTGATTCCCCCTTGGCGTGAACGTACTCTCCCTCTCCCCACCGCTTTGGCTTCTTGCCCGTTAAAACTAGCATTGATCAATTGTCGCTCCCTGCCCCGGCATGCCAATGAAATTTGGTCGACCCTCACTACTTACTGTTGGGATATATTATTCCTTACGGAATCATGGACCAAAGATACCTCTAATCCAGACATTTTTCTAGCTACCCCCTCAGACTATCGCTATCTAGGCGCCAACCGGGAGGGAAAGACAGGAGGTGGTCTGGCCATCCTGTTTAAAACCCACCTGAATATCATCATAAAGAAAATCACCAATATTGGTCTGATAGAAGCCATTTATTTTTCTGTTGCGGATTCTGCCGCAGTTTTTCTTACCGGCATTCTGGTTTACAACCCCCCTAAAGCCTCTCCCTCAGCCCTGTTACAACTGGTACATGTCATCACGGACCTTTCCCTTAAGCACCCTCACTTTATAGTTCTGGGTGACTTTAATCTCCACGTTGATGACCCCACCTGTACCCAAGCCATCCGTCTTCTCGACTCTCTTCAGAGCCTGAGTCTGACGCAACTCATTCATGGTCCGACGCATGTAGCCGGCCACACGCTAGACCTTATTTTTTCCAACCTCCCAGGGACTAGTACGCACCCTTCTCTTCCCCTTACATGGTCTGATCACTTCTTGCTTGCGTTTGACATTCCCATCCCGCAGGCTCCCATCCCGGTGAAACCAGGGCCAGGCCAGAGAAGAAAATGGCATAAGGTCACCTGTACTTCCCTAGAGCCAATATTCAGTTGCCCTCTTGAGTTAAGCTTAGGAAATATTGATACCTGTGTTACTAAGTTTAACACTACTCTATTGGCGGCGATCGATGAAATTGCCCCTTGTATAACGATGTCATCTGCTAGAGCTCGCCCTTCTGCTCCCTGGTTTTCAGATGCCTTACGTAAAGAAAAAAGCCATTGTAAAAAACTCGAACGTAAATGGAGACTTACGTACGACCCTGAGGCAAAAACTATCTATAGAATGGCCCTTAGGAATTTCACTAAATCAAGAAAATTAGCCATGAAAGAGTTTTTCACCTCACAAATTAAAGACGCAGACAATTCGGCTAAAACACTGTTTAATATTGTCAAGGACTTTGTCAAACCCCCTGCTATGACACCTATTAATCCTGCTAGTCAGTCTCTTTGTAACGGACTATCAGACTTCTTTCAAGAAAAAATCGATAAAATTGCTGCCTCTTTTCCTCTAGCTGGTAATCTGGACCTCTCCCTTATCCCGGTTTCAATGAACCAGGACATTGTTCCTACTTTAGCTGTTTTCAAGGACCTCACTCCTAATCTTGCACATAAACTACTATTACAGTGCAAATCAGGTTCCCCTTTGGACCCGGTCCCCCCAAAAATCATGAGTGAGTTGGCCACTTTACTGTTAGACCCTCTTATTTCCATTTGGAACGCCTCTTTACAACTAGGCCAGTTCCCTTTAGTCTGGAAGGAAGCTCTGCTGGTACCCATTTTGAAGAAGGCTGATGCCGATCCTACACAATTTAGTAATTATCGGCCTATCTCTCTGCTTCCCAAACCTGCTAAGGTTTTGGAAAAGGCAGTCCAACTTCAACTAGCGGAATACCTGGAGACTTACTCTCTTTTGCATGATTCTCAGTCCGGTTTCCGTGCGGGTTTCAGTACTGAGACCGCACTGCTTGAAGTGTCAGAAACTGTGCGAGAGTGTGTGGACAAGGGCGAGGAGGCCATGCTGGTCCTCCTCGACCTGTCCGCCGCTTTCGATACGGTGTCCCATAAAATCCTCCTGGACCGTATGAAGCAGATTGGAGTGAGTGGCGTTGCCTTAACATGGCTGGGTTCCTTCCTCCAAGGGCGATCGCAGAGGGTTCTTCTTAGACCTTTTGAATCAGAATGCAAACCTCTGGTCCGCGGAGTCCCACAGGGCTCAGCGTTAAGCCCCCTGTTCTTTAATGTGTACCTTGCCCCGTTGGCTAAGGTAATAGAGGCTTGCGGAGTCAGAGTGATTTCGTATGCTGATGATACTCAGCTTATATTCTCTTTCAGCGATCACTCTGACTCCAGCCTCTCCAGTTTTCGCCACTGTCTTGGCGAAATTTGCTCCTGGATGTCCACTAACCATCTGCAATTAAACACCGATAAAACGGAGGTTTTGTTCTTTAATCAAAAAATGACCATTCCACCTTCTCTATGGTGGCCTACGATTCTCAACCCTCCGCCAACCCCGGTTCACTCTGCCCGTAACCTGGGGTTCATATTCGATGATACTCTATCCTGCAGCCCCCAAATCAATAAGGTCACGTCGATTTGCTATGGCAAATTAAAAATGATGAGGAAGATTTTCCCTTTTTTACCCATGGATGCACGTAGAACTGTCACCCAGGCCTTAATTACCTCCCACCTGGATTACGCGAACAGTCTTTATGCAGGGGCTCCTCTGTACCAAATTGAACGTCTCCAGGTGGTGCAGAACGCGGCTGCAAGATTGATTGGTAACATTCCCTATAGACATTCGATCTCGGCTTTTCGCAAAGAGCTTCATTGGTTGCCCATAGCTAACCGAATTAAGTTCAAAACGCTCATTTTTGCCTTTCGAGCGTTGAATGGAACTGGCCCAGACTACTTAAGAAAAAGACTGAGGTTGTCTTACTCGGTCAGGGATCTCCGCTCTAACAATCTGCGCCTAATGTATGTGCCTAGATTCCGTCGTACAAGAATGGGCGGCAGAGCTTTTGCCGTCCTTGCAGCCAAATACTGGAACAGTCTTCCTATTGATCTTAGATTTGCCCCATCTGAAGTGATTTTCCGTAGACGCCTGAAGACTTGGCTTTTTGTATCTGTGTAGTCTACTTTCTCTCTTCTCTGCCAATCAGTTTTTAGCGCCGGGACACCCCCATTGGGGGTAGCCGTGCGCTCTACAAAATTCATAAATAAATAAATAAATAAATAAATAAATAAATAAAAGCAGGACTTCTGGTATGACTCAATAGAACCCAAAACACGTCTTTACTGTTAGTGCCTTCATATTGTTTGATTCATTGGCGGCGTGCAACACTGTCGACCATTCAGTCCTCCTGGCCAGACTTGATTCAATTAAGTATTGTCACATCTGCGATGCTATAATTACCTCGAGGGTGCTCTTTAAACCATGTCTTTTTAATTCATATATAACAGAGCGTCATGATATTCTTAAATTGGTAGGGGTGCATCCTAATCACTGGTAGTCCGCACCCACATATCTTCTGCATTGAACTAAGTATTAATCATTAGGAAATGTGGCCATAATAATGAACAATGTATGTGTAATGCTAGAACATTATTTTGTGTTAGTTGAAAGGGTAAAACGACATTTAAATGTAACTGCCTATTGCAAGTGCCTCATGAATCATGTGTAATGTAATGCATTAGATTTAAACGTGCAGTACAAAGTCTACACGTGTAGAGATGACTAAAAGTGCCTTAAGGTGAAGAAATGTAATGCTTATAAGAGTAATGTAATTAATCGTATAGTTTAGGTGTGTAAAGGCCTAAATGAATGTTCAAATTTTCTTATGAGAGGTCTGTTCGTGATTTCTTATTTTAGCTGAATCAAGTTGGCCTGAAATGTATTTCCCTTGGAAAGGCTCTCAGTTGAAGGCAGTCAGCAGATTTGTACGTGCAAGGTTAATTCGTTCACGTGCTTTCCGTTGCAGGTGCAAGGACACTTTCCTCGTTAGTTAGACTGATGCTCTTTGTTTTAGGAGTTAGGTATGGAGGAGAACTATTGCAGTGTTTAATTGGAATTCTGATAATTGGGAACTCGCTGGAGAAGCCTGAGACCCAAGGACAACTCAACCGTTCTTGGACGAAGTGCAAGTTTGTGGAAAATCACCTGCAGAAGATGCCCAGCCAAAGGAGGTGTTTCGGGGTGAGTCCTTTGAATTGATCATTTTGTATTCGGGACAGTGCCCCGGGGAGGGAAGGGCAGATGAGGGCAGACGAGAGCAGAGAGCCGTTAGGAGGGTAAGAAAAGGGATCGATTCTTAGAATGAAGACTTAGCTTTGCCTTCTGACCCTTTCCAACGTGAGTGTACTTCTTAGGAAGTCTTCACGAGCTGACACCTTTTCTCGATCTTGCCTGGGAGATGCTATGTAGGGATGTCACCTTAGCGCTAGAGTAGGGACATAATTAACTGATTATTTTTCCTTTCTGTAAAACTGATTAAGACTCATTTGGATATTGGAGCAATTGTTGCTTGTTTAACTTTCCTATAATTACTTATTCTTTTCACGTTGCACCGAATTAGGTTGGTCCGTAGAATGAATTTTGTATTAGTGCCAATGTATTTTTGAACCTCGTTATGAGGTATTTGTATGTTCAGTTGTTTTTGGCTTTGCAATAAAACCCCCAAATTGTAAGTCGGAGTCAGTGATCTTTTCCGAGTCTGACTTGATTAGTCTCTACTGATGCTGGTAAATGTATTGATTTTCTCCCCTTTACACTTCTCAGCAGATAAAAAGGTCCAGTCAAACAAAGGTTCTTATAAATGGAAAGATCTGATAAAATGAGATAAGAATCTGGCACAATCAGTTGGTAGCACAGTAGGATGGTTATCTCTGGAGTAAGGGGAGACGTAGAGAAGGGTAGTCCTTGAGTCCCTGTAGCAGTAGAGCCCAAGGGGACGGTTGTCCGGCAGATTATGAGCGGAGGACGACGGATGGAAATCGACAGAGTGATGGTGAGACGGAAGCAGCAGTTCGTAGGAGAGTGAGTATGAACAAGGTTGTGTGTCTGTTAGATTGCGGTGTTGTTTTGGTTGTGTGATGTATTGCGGAGTTAGAATGAGAGTTAAGTGATTGTGGTTTTGGGCCGACCGCGTGCGGTCCATGAGATTTGATTTTGATATCCCAGGATAAGAGATTGTGGTGTGGAAGACACCTAAAGTTGAAATTGTCCAACCAGAGATTGTGGGAGTCATCAGACGTCGTTGACTGACCCACCGGTGATAGAGAAATGCGTATGTGAGTGCGTGAGTAACCGACGCAGGTTGTTTGGCTACTGTATGTGGAGGACAGAGTGAGTGGATCCTATTGATTTAGTACATGACTGTCTGGCCGTTCCTGGGCAGATAGTCTGAGGCAGCTGTCCGGTCCTTTCGCAGACAGACAGTTGCCAGAATTGAGATCGACAATTGTGAGAGACTGTCCAGTCGCTTGGTGGACTGACAGCCAGAGAAGTGACTGTTCGGTTGCTTCGCTGACAGTTTTTTCATTTGTATGAAAGAGAAGCGTGAGTGTGTGAGAGACAAACTGTAAAGGAGGGGAACTGCTGCAAGAGGACCATGGGAATGCAGGGAACAGACCAGCTCTTTAGCGGAAGTGAACCGATGTGGAGACAAGAGCAATGAGGGTGAGGAACTGAGTGGAACATCTAGTCAAGGGACCCTGAAAGTTGCTGTCAAAGCAACGATGCTGGATGTGGTGAGGTTGAAAGCTGAGGTAGGTGAAATCATTATTGGGAACCTGCCTTTGGAGATGGTGGATTTATACGAACCTGTAGAGTTGCTGTTTGTAGCGAAAGATGTGACTTGCAAGGCAAGGTCAGCACATGAGAAACTAACAGATTTGGCAAAGAGATACAAGGTAGATCTGTTCAAAACCAAGATGTTACAAGGAAGTCACAGATTGCAGTACAGTGACCAGGAATTGGAAGAGAAAAGAGTTATAAGGCTAGGAAGAAGACATGGGAACAATCAGGGAGGAGCTCAGAATGCTCAGGGTCAAGGAAAGGGAAAGTCTGTAGACCCAAAGACCGGGATGGATGTGGCGACATTGAAAAAGACCTCTGTGTGTAATTTTTGTCACAAAATCGGGCACTGGAAACACAAGTGTAGGTTAAATCCAGCAAATCAGATCCAACAGGAGGAGATGGTGCAGGTACCTAGGTCGTGAATACAGTGACGAGATGCAGGTTTATGCAAGAGGGTACATTGGCACCACAGGTGCAAGTTCCGCAACCTCCGATAATTCCGCAGGTAGTTAGAACGTACAAGCAGATGCCCCTGTTTGAAGATTTCGATGAATACAGCTCAGTCCAGTTGAAATGATGGTGCCCGAGAGGGGAGGAAGACTGCACTCTTGGGGCAGTCTTAGAGGTAGATCAGAGGGGACCGTTTGTAGAGGCGGATGTTGACGGTCATCCTACCACCTTTTTTGGTTGATACCGCTGCTACCCTGTTCTACTGTTAGATCTGCAGTAGTTCCCAACCTACTCCTTTCAGGACAATCAGTCCAAGTCGTAGGAGTAGCAAACAAGAAAATTACTAACCCACTGACCGAGCCGATTCCTGAGAGAATAGGGACCTTCCGAGATCGGCACCAGATCGTGGTGTGCAACTCAAGTCCAGTCTGCCTGTTAGGATGAGATCTCTTGTGTAAGCTCAATTGCACCATCTATTGCACCACCAAGGGAGTGGAATTGCAGATCAACGATGATGACGCCACCTTTAAGGTTGCAAATCAGCATTTGTGCATAGAGATGTACCCTGTGTTGACAGTGGAAGAGCTTCCACTGGACTTAAGAGATTCGGTCTCATTGGATGTGTTGGATTTTACAGGATAAGAGTTCGGACTGATCAAGGGTGTTGAGCCAGTTAAGATCCAGCTTAAGCAAAACGTTGAGTTCCCGAGAACACCCCAGTACAATTTGTCACCAGAGACGATCGCAGGGATCAAACCTGTAATCGATTCCATGATCAAGCAGGGAATCCTGAAGAAGATAATGGGCAGTCCATGCAATTCACCTGTTATGGGATTGCAGAAACCAAGTGGGAAATTCAGGATCGTGCAGGACCTGCGAAAGGTCAACGCGATTGTGGTTCCATGTTGTCCAGTGGTACCGAATCCATCAGTACGTTAACATGGTGTCGTATCCCTCAAGGGTATACGGAGAGTCTATCGATCTTTAATCAGATCTTGAAAAAAAACCTTGAGAGTCTCGTGTTGCCGCAGAACTCCGCTCTCGTGCAATACATTGACGATCTCTTGGTTGCGTCAGAAACGGAGGATGCTTGCAGGATTGACACGATTGCCCTATTGAATCATTTGGCAGAGAATGGACACAAGGTGTCCCCAAATAAGTTGCAGTACTGTTTGAGATAGGTACAATACATGGGTCATCGAACAGAGAAAACAAGAAAAAGGTGTCAAAAGACCAAATTGAGGCAATCATGAATATGGCTGTACCTACCACTCAGAGGGCAGATAGAATGTTCCTAGTGATGGTTGGCTACTGTTGCTAATGGATTCCTAATTTCCCCCTGAAGTCGAAGCCTTTGCAGAGGTTGACGCACAAGGATGTGAGTGAACCGGTACCATGGAACAAGGACTGTTTGATGTCATTCTTAGACCTGAGAGAGGGCCTGTGTCGTGCTGCAGCTCTGGGAATGCCTGATTATAATAAGTCTTTTTCATTGTTCTGTTGCGAGCGAGAAGGTTGTGCATTATCAGTCCTGACTCGGAATAATGGAGGTGTCCGTAGACCAGTTGCCTACTTCTGAGCTACTTTAGATCCAGTAGCTTCAGCGTTGCCCGGATGTCTCAAATCCGTTGCTGCAACCGTTGTCAGCATTGAGCAATGTGAAAGCATTGTTATGGGTCACCCTTTGATTGTGTATGTTCCACATTCTGTTGGTCAGGAGCTGTGTTTTAGTCCTCGTCATCAACAGTTCAACAACATACTCACACGCTACAAGCAGGTCATACTTGCTGCGGAGAATGCGACTCTGAGAAGGTGTTCTGTGTTGAATCCCGCTACACTGACACCCTTGCCAAATGCAGATGATGAAGATTGTGAAGACCATGACTGTCTCGATGTGACTGAACTCTGCAACAAAACTAGACCTGACATTGATGATGAACCTCTGCCTGACCCTGATGAAATTTTCTTTGTCAATGGTTCATGCCTAAGACACAATGTTGGTCAGTTGAGAGCAGCGTTTGCTGTATGTACCATCACAGGAGTGGTTGAAGCTGCTTGTTTAGAAGGAGTATACTCCCCACAGGTGGCTGAAATCATTACCTTGGCTCGTGCCTGTCTGGCAGCTGATCAGATCCGAATCACCATCTACACCAACAGCCAGTATGGGTTCGGTGTAGTTCATGATTTCGGACAGCTATGGTCCCAGAGGGGTTATATGACATCATCTGGTTCTCCCATCAGGAATGGAGAATATGTTAGACAACTGTTGGAAGCTTTGCAATGTCCCAAAGAAATTGCTGTTGTGAAATGTGCAGCACATGGGAAGGGAACGAATTTTGTTTCTCTCGGCAATAAGTACCCCGATGAGGTTGCCCATTTTTGTGCTGAACAAGGGTATATATATATATATATATATATATATATATATATTCACTGAAAAAACCATAGGTTAGAGACCATATATAGTTAGGAATTAGCATTTAAAAAACCTTGAAAATTCACTGAAAAAACCATAGGTTATAGACCATATATAGTTAGGGATTAGCATTTAAAAAACCTTATTTTACTCACACAAAACCATTGAAATTCCATATATAGTTAGTTGCACTAACTATATATCGCGCACCCGCAATCCACTGCTGATGATGTCACATATTACATCATTCATGACATGGTCAGTGACATCACTGATGACATCACTGATGACATCTCAAATGACATCACTGATGACATCATCCAGTGACTGTGTGTTTCTGTAAAGTTTAAATATGTTTTACATATTGAAGAATGAGTAGATGTAGAAGTGTCTGGATGAAGGACTTAGTAGGTGCGTGACTGACTGTATGAGTGAGTGATTAAATGTGTCTCACTGAGTGCATGGGTTAGTGACTAAACTGTCTTAATTTGTGCATCATTATGTCTGTTGTTCTGTAAACTGCTGCATGTGTTGGTCAGTAGCTATATGAGTAACTATATGGGTTATTGATTGATTGCCCAAGTATTTGTATGGGAGACTGAGTGTGTGAGGCTGGCTGGGAGGTGTGTGACTCTGTGCAGATCAATGTGTACTTGTATCAATGATTGTATAAGAGAGTAAGTATGTGTTAGTATATGTTTCAAAATGTAAGGTGCTCTATGTTTAACTGTATAGATTAGAAAATGGAAGTGTGATTGATTATTTACAGGACTGACTAGGTGTGTGAGTAACTCCATGGATGAGTGACAGAGTGTGAGAGTCTGTATAGGTGTATGAGTGCATATGATAGTGTTGTAAAGATGAGTGATTGTATGTATGAATGATTGTATGGGTAAATGAGTGAATGTGTGTGTAAACATAGGAATCACTGAGTGCGTATGTAGTAACTAGTATTGGTGTGTCAATGGTTTCAAAAATTATACTCTGTATTTAACACTGGGTGTAACAGAGATTATATTAAAGTGTGAGGAGATGCATTGTATTGTCACATGAATGATATCATCAGTGATGTGGTCATTGATGTCAAATGAGATGTCATCAGTGATGTCATCAGTGATGTCATTTGAGATGTCATCAGTGATGTCATTTGAGATGTCATCAGTGATGTCATTTGAGATGTCATCAGTGATGTCATCAGTGATGTCACTGACCATGTCATGAATGATGTAATATGTGACATCATCAGCAGTGGATTGCGGGTGCGCGATATATAGTTAGTGCAACTAACTATATATGGAATTTCAATGGTTTTGTGTGAGTAAAATAAGGTTTTTTAAATGCTAATCCCTAACTATATATGGTCTCTAACCTATGGTTTTTTCAGTGAATTTCAATGGTTTTTTAATAGCAAATATCATAAGCTGTCGAATGTCAAGTACGTGGTAAGTAAAAACATTTTCGTGTTTATGCACACTGATCTGCTTTGAATGCTGCCCCCCCCTCCCCCTCATTTCTATTAGGAGTACTCTCTCTTTGCAGATAGTGAAGGGTAGTTAACGCAGGCCTTTGCCCCCGTTGTAATCTGTCGTGCCTGCTTCTCTCTCCATTTGATTGATTGTTATCCAAGCATTTACTGTTTTAGAATTGGTTCTCTTTGGTTCATTCTCTATTTACAAACAAGCACAGAGTCGCAATACTCTGTTTAGTCTTTGCAGATAGCGAAAAATCGTGTAAAAAAACAAAAGGAATCGAGCAAAATCAGTAGGCCACTAATGGGATCTCTTTTTGACCTCGCTAAAATAGAAACATTAGGAACAACCCCTCATGACAAACACGAAACTATTGAGATGAACTGAACTCCACACCATGATGGCTGCAATACAGCTCGGCTCCGCCACCCACCCCGCCCAAAATAACGATAAACTCTATGCAAATATTACAAATATATACAACACACCAGCAAAGTAACAGGGTAAAACATTTTATTAAACAACTATTTACATAACTATTTTATACTTTTTGTTGCCCGATCCGGCTAGCTCAATCGATCGAGCATGAAACTCATGCACTCTGATGGTTCAAAGTTTTGAGGAGTGCTTGTAACACTGTCTGAAGCCTATTTGCACTTGCTTCAGCTTCACTATTCTCAAAGTAAAGTGGGGGCTGTTTGAGGACGTGACTGCATTTGTGAACAATGTAATGCGGTGCCACCCTGAACCGCTTGACGGAGGCCCCCGAGGGACGGTGTGATGGCGCGGACTCGGAGGGGGCGCTTGGCTCCGGCTCCCTCCCCAAGTCGTGTTCTCCTGGTGTAGCCTGAGATCGCCCCCGACATAGGTGGCCGGCTCCCGGGATCAAGCGGAACTTTTTGCCTTTTGGTAACTCTTCCATTCTTGACCTTGTCCCACAATCCGTTTCACCTAAAGACACGCTGTAGTGGGGCGCCCCTTTACCATTTCAGTTGCCATTCCGCCCGCTTTTGCTACACTGTGCCTCTTCCGCTATTCAGCTGTTTACCGCCCGCTCTTTCGACTACAGCGTCTCGCTCACCATGTAGTTGAGTTGCTCCCGCTCTTGCGGTGCAGCGATAGCCGGCTGCCACAGTACTCTCAAAATGGCGGCCGGCTCTTCAGATTTGGGCGTGGTCCACTAAAATTGCCCTGCGACACCTTGGAACTCGGACGCTTGTCTGCTAGAGATTGGGCTCCATTCTCGAAAGCGTCCCCTCAGCCTTGAAGATTCTACAAAAGTCTTGGGGGCCCCCGACTCCCGCAGGCTTCTGGTGGAGAGCGGCTAGCATTATTGCTCGTCGAATGGCCACGACGGAGCTACGAAATGGTGGTGCTCTCATGCTAACGCCAGCTTCAGTCTGAAACATCCAGAAACACTGTAGACTACCAATTCGATCAGTTCCGGTAGCGCCCCAACGTGACCCGGTAGAGAAGAACTAGCCCTCCCCTCTTTCACTGATGGTTCTTGTTGCCTGTCCCTTCTGTTGTCATTTAACAGAACTATTTAGCCTGCTGAAAGGGGTTGTGTTCCGACCGCTGGTTGGTGGAGACATTTTGACTATATTCTAGACCTGCGTTGTCGCGTAATGCGTCATATGACGCGCCGCGTTAGCGCATCCGGAAGTGATCCGGGGCGCGACGCGCAGCGCGTAACGTAAGCATAACAGGTCATGTGACTTGTTAATAAAACTTTTCATTGGTTCATTTTACTTTTCTTATTCTAATGATGAAAGGCTTGGTCATATGACCTAAAAATTACGCTTTTTATTACTTTCGAACATTATTTTTTCTTAAATATATGTTATAATGTTCCAGGCTAATGTACTTTCCCGGAAAATTTACAACTGTCCTGCAAGTAAAATATATTCCTTTTTCGAGAAAAAGGGCGTTTCTTCGTCCCATGACGGAGCCGTTGAGCAAAAGAGGGTCGGCCTGCTGTCTTAGTCGCCGATACGCCTGAATATGAGATTCTTATCGATCACTTTATGTTGCAGGAGTAGAAAACACAACAGCCCTTGACCATTTATCTTTACTGCGTTCCTGCGTATTATACCTTTTACCCTTCATGTAATTGGTCTGCTTTATTTCACTTGCCTTTTACTGATTCTAAAACAGTGACTATTATTAAAAACTTTACCAATGTATATACTACTACCATGTTTTCTTTTAAAAACCTTTATTGTGAAAATGTCATTATACAAATACGGGCCTATAACCACGTGGGCCGGCAACGGAGCAAACTGTAATCGTATATGATGAGTAGACATTTACACTGTAGAGGAACGTAACGGGCGGGCCATTAGGTTGCAAGAACTAAAGTGTCTAACAGTTGCGGAATCGGTGGACGTACATTTTATAATTAAAATACGACAGGGCCAGTTACAATAAAATTATCTAGATATACATTTGCGGGCAAGTACCATGGGTGACGTTAATTCGAACTTTCAATAGTACAGTAATCAATAACACATCAGAACTTAATATCAATAGGGATATCGAAATATTCAATCTATTCTCGTCCCCGCCCGCCATGTGCTTCAAAACTGCATACGAATCTCGTGATATCAAGGTTGTGCAACCAGTACACAACAAGGAGTTACGAGTCCCATTTATTCCGGCGCCATTTTGGGCGAGGACGGGCAGGTCCAGGATATAGTCAAAATGTCTCTACCAACCATCGACTATGATGATGTTCATATGCTGTATTTATTAGAGTAACACTCATCTGTCCACATGAAATTAATTTGCCACAATCTAAACATGTCATTTTAATCTTTCCAAAGTTCTTCTAAATATTTGGGACCATTTCCCTTGCCTCTGATGCTGTCAGTGCCACTTCTTTGATGAATGTACTGGCAGGTCGGGGGTTCTCCTCCAAATCTCTCTTTTATGCAGCACTATAATTAATCGGTGCCACCTCTCCATATGACGATGCATGGTATAGTTACCATAACTATATTTTTTTTCGGTTCCTCTGGAGAGAGTACATCGTGGTAGATGAAGCGTGTAACGTACCGGGCATTTACCTTTTTTTGCATGTAGAGGAAAGGAAAAAAAATTCGAGCGTCCGAGTTCTAAGGTGTCCCAGGGCCATTTTAGTGGACCAGGCCCAAATCCAAAGAACAGGCCACCATTTTGAGAGTCCTCTTGCAGCCGCCTGTCGCTGTAGCATCAAGAGCGGCCGAAACTCAGCTGAATGGCAACTGAAACGGTAAAGGGGCGCCCCACTACAGCAGACGAGCCTCCACCTAGGAAGGCCCGTTCACGCCGCCTCCCCCCCCCCCCCTTCGGGCACCCCATGCCGTTATTCGGAGCAGGATTGTAGGATGGCCACACCAGTACGGCAACTTGCTAGACACCACCTCGGTGCCTACCGAATCTCAGCGCCTTGTGGTGTCTTCTATTCAGAAAACATTGTTGTGCTGCCTTCGACCTATTCGCCGCAAGTGCGCACGCAACTCAGCTGCATAGCTTGCTAGACACCACCTCGGTGCTAACCGAATCTCAGCGCCTTGTGGTGTCTTCTATTCCGAAAATATTGTTGCGCTGCCTTTGGCCCCATTCGCACATCGGTCCGCTACTGACGCCATCTCACAGGCCAACGGGGCGCCCCACGCCGACTTTCAGCATTGTAGGATGGCCACACCAGTGCGGCAACTTACTAGACACCACCTCGGTGCCATCCGGATCTTGGCATCTCAGTGCCTTGTGGTGTCTTCTATTCAGAAAATATTGTTGCACTGCCTTTGGCCCCATTCGCACATCGGTCCGCTACTGCCGCCATCTCACAGGCCAACGGGGCGCCCCACGCCGACTTTCAGCATTGTAGGATGGCCACACCAGTGCGACAACTTGCTAGACACCACCTCGGTGCCATCCGGATCTTGGCATCTCAGCGCCTTGTGGTGTCTTCTATTCAGAAAATATTGTTGCGCTGCCTTTGGCCCCATTCGCACATCGGTCCGCTACTGCCGCCATCTCACAGGCCAACGGGGCGCCCCACGCCGACTTTCAGCATTGTAGGATGGCCACACCAGTGTGACAACTTGCTAGACACCACCTCGGTGCCATCCGGATCTTGGCGCGTTGTGCTGCCTTCGGCCTATTCGCACATCGGTCCGCTACTGACGCCGCCTCACGTGCCAACGGATTTTCTACGCTTTTTATACCCTATGCCGCATAACAGGTCATGTGACTTGTTTATAAAACTTTTCATTGGTTCATTTTACTTTTGGTTTCCTAATGATGGAAGGCTTGATCATATGACCTAAAAATAACACTTTTCATTGGATGAAAACTATTTTTTTTTCCCAAACGATGAAAGCCCCACCTTGTTTCTGGATGTCTCAGACTGAAGCTGGCGTCAGCATGAAAGCACCACCATCTCGTGGCTCCTTCGTGGTCATTCCGCGAGCAATCATGGCAGCTGCTCCCCACCGGAAGCCTGCAGGAGTCCGGGGCCCCCAAGACTTTTGTAGAATCCTCAAGGCGGAGGGGACGCTTTCGAGAATGGGGTCCAAGACCTAGCAGACAAGCGTCCGATTTCCAAGGTGTCCCAGGGCCATTTCAGTGGACCAGGCCCAAAAAGGAAAGAGCCTGCCGCCATTTTGAGAGTCCTGTGACAGCCGCCTATCGCTGCACCGAAAGAGTGGGCGCAACTCAGCTGAATTGCGGATTTTGACACAGTGGACCAAAAGCGGACGGAATGGCAACTGAAACGGTAAAGGGGCGCCCCACTACAGCAGACGAGGCTCCACCTGGGGAGGCCCGTTCACGCCGCCTCCCCCCCCCCCCGGGGCGCCCCACGCCGTTATTCGGAGGAAGGCAACTCAGCTGAATTGCGGATTTTGACACAGTGGACCAAAAGCGGACGGAATGGCAACTGAAACGGTAAAGGGGCGCCCCACTACAGCAGACGAGGCTCCACCTGGGGAGGCCCGTTCACGCCGCCTCCCCCCCCCCCCCCGGGGCGCCCCACGCCGTTATTCGGGGGCGGCAACTTACTGGACATCACCTTGGTGCCATCGTTCTGCTGCCTTGGAACTATTCGCACAACAGACCGCTACTGATGACCCACCCCCCGCGACGCCCCACGCCGGATACCGAAATCAGTGCGGCACCCAGCCAATATCACCTGGGTGCCGTCCAGAAATCTGAACGTTGTGCTGCCTTGGGACTATTCGCACAACCGACCGCTACTTCCTTCTTTTTCCCTAAAAATGTTTAAATGTTTTTACTGTTTTTGTTTTGTTGTATATATTTATAAGTTATTAAAGTTTTATAATCCTACTACTTTGTTGGAGTGCTATATATTTTTAATGTGACACATAATTGTAAAAACTTTGATGTACAAAGAGTCATCCCTGGAATCTTCCGCTTCAGGCTCGGTCCCCTCCCCAATCACAATACAGGATGGTTTTCAGATAGTAGGAACGCGTGTGGTGTGACGGATCTCATCGGGTGTGGGCCTTGATCTACTATAACTCCTTTGAAGAGGGGTAATTCTTTACAGCTGGGGCCATAAACTACATCTGCAGGGCTAGCTGATAGCCTGGGACCGGGCTGGACAATCGGACACAGAGGAAGAGGAGTGTCAGAGGGTGCGGTAGTGAATAGGGCGAAAGGGAGGTGTCGGGCGGGCACAGGGTGTGATTCTCAGGGAAGAGCAGCGCAGATGGGGGGAGGTTTATTGCCCATGCATAAGACAGAGAGCGGGGGTGACCAGTGCCTGGGGGAGATGCTTGCGAGGGTGGGGAGCCATGCTAAGGATCGACAGCGTGCAGAGAGTGGGTCTGGTCAAGTCATCTAAAATGGCTGCCGTGCACGACAAAAGTGTGGCATTTGAAAAAAGGCAAGATGGCGCAGACAATGTTTTTCAACACTTCCTGATTTCCTTCGAATCGAACGTTAACAGACGTTGGGGCATATTACCAAAGTTAAGCGATATTTATCCCTAACGATGCTTAGCAACGAATTTTTTACCGCTAAGCATCGTCAGAAATTATCGCAGATAAACCTTGCTATTATCAAGGTTTATCGCAAATGCGATAAAAAACGGCCGCAATGCATTAATATCGCTGAAAAGTCAGCGATATTCATGCATTACCGAGCTAATGCTCTTAGCCATGTTATCCACCTCCCATTGGATAACATGGCTAAGAACGGCTCAGGGCAGGTGTTACTTTTTGGAGATATTCGCGCTTAGCGCGAATATCTCCAAAAGTTGGTAATAGGAGATAGCGATGTTAGCGACTGTTTCCAGTCGCTAACATCTTGGCATGCCCACTTTGCATGTCATTAGTGATAAATATCACTGACATGCAAAGTGGGGCCCAAGATGGTCGCTATCTCCTACTAGCGGTCGCTAACTGGTGTTAGCGACAGCTAGGTAATACGGAGATAATTTTATCTCCGCTTTCTTGGCTTTTAAAGCCAAAAAAGCGGAGATAAACCCCCTTGATAATATGCCCCGTTATCTCTCCCACACTACCGGTCCCCCTGGGCTTAAACGCCGAGATGGTAGGGACTGCATCCCGTGAAGATAGGCCGAGACGTCACTCAGCAGAAAAAAAAGTTAAAAAAAAGTCTATAAACATACAATAAGTTAAAAGTCAATCATTCTTCATTCCTTGTAGTACGCTCCCCAGTCCGCTTCCCGTTACGCTAACCGGGCGCACCCCACCAAAAAACCGATTTTTAAAAAATTTTTTTGCCCCGCGGAGCCCTTTTAAAGCCTCCACATCAAACCTATGGGGTCAGGGAGGATCTACTATGCACCCTTATGGTCATTTGCCCCTTCGCTTTGGCCTCCTCTTGTCTCTCGATCCTACCGAGAGACAAAATGGCGGCCGCTACGGACTGTTTGGAATGTTTACAGACGCCGGAGAACCAATCAGCTTCGCTTCACAAAGCTCCGTAACGCGAAAAGTACGCGAACTGGAGCGCTGCCCGTTCCGCTGTTACAGATATATATCTTTTTTTGAACGTTAATTTCTCAAAATCCACTGGAGCACATATATTGAGACCTAGCAAAGGCACATCGGGCTACCAGTCCCTACAATTTTGCCAAGTTTCGTGCAAATCCATTCAGCCGTTCGATTATTATTATTTTTTTATTTTTTTTGCCCCGCGGGCCCTTTTAAAACCTCCACATCAAACCTAGGGGGTCAGGGAGGATCTACTATGCCCCCTTATGGTCATTTTCCCCTTCGCTTTGGCCTCCTCTTGTCTCTCGATCCTACCGAGAGACAAGATGGCGGCCGCTACGGACTGGTTGGAATGTTTACAGACGCCGGAGAACCAATCAGCTTCGCTTCACAAAGCTCCATAACGCGAAAAGTACGCGAACTGGAGCGCTGCCCGGTCCGCTGTTACAGATATATATCTTTTTTTGAACGTTAATTTCTCAAAATCCACTGGAGCACATATATTGAGACCTAGCAAAGGCACATCGGGCTACCAGTCCCTACAATTTTGCCAAGTTTCGTGCAAATCCATTCAGCCGTTCGGGCTAAAAGTGAGGCCAACCGCCCTATGGAAAACTCAATGTTAAAAACACGTTTTGGGACCCCCCTTTTTTCTCGGCCCCCCCTTGACGAAACCCCCCCAAATTTTCAGGGGCTGCTCAGAAACAAAATGTTTCATTTTCCTGAAAATTTCAGCCAATTCCGTCCACAAACGCCAAAGTTATAGACATAGAATTTTCAAAAATCCCATAGAGAAAAAATCCTAACTCTATATACCTACTGGCGACCGCCAGTAGGTAATATATATATATATATATATATATATTCACTGGAGATTACACAGGAGAGAGCCAAGAAAGAACCAAACTCAACATGATGTTAGCCATGGCAGGCACTTGGGATGAGCTTAAGCGCCTGCAGGATGAGGTCTCAGAGCTGGAAAAGGATGTATTGCTCAAGTCAGGATGTGAGAAAGGGGATGGTGACATTTGGGTTTCGCATGATGGTCGAGCAGTGTTGCCAGATGACCTTTTCAGCCCGACCGCAAGCCAGAATCATGGTGCAGTTCACCTTGGAAGAGATGCGATGGAACGAGTGTTCAGACAAACGTGGTACAATCCACAATTTTGTGCGGTTGCTGAAGCTGTTGTCAGAGGTGTGTTACCTGTCAACAGATAAATGCTGGAAAGAAGGCTGTAGTTACTTTGAGTCACATTGGGAGGGCAGGAGGACCCTTCGGTAGGATGTAGTTGGATTTTATTGATATGCCCAAGTGCAATGGATTAAGGTACATTTTAGTGGTGGTGTGTGTGTTTTTACAGTGGGTGGAGGCTTATCCAACACGGAGATGCAACACCCTCACTGTAGCAAAACTGTTATTAATACATGTCAGCGATTTATGCTAGATTTCCATTGAAATGAATGGGCACTCCATGACGAGCTGACCTTGTCATTAGCATCCAATTGGTTAACCAATTGGATGCTAATGACAAGGTCAGCTCGTCATGGAGTGCCCATTTATTTCAATGGAAATCTAGCATAAATCGCTGACATGCCATAGCATCCAAGTGGTTAAGAGAACTGATTCCTAGTTTCCGGTTTTCCAACCTCTTTGGAGTCGGATAGAGGAACACACTTCCACAGTGAGATCATGAAGTTGCTTTGCACTGCTTTGAACGTTGATCAGAGACTTCATTGTAGCTATCGACCAGAGGCTTCTGGGATAGTGGAACAGATTAATGGAACTTTGAAGGCACGGATGGAAAAAATTTGTTCTTCTACATCCCTGAAGTGGCCTGATGCATTGCCTTTGGTGTTGATGAGTGTTCGCTGTGTCCCAGATAGGAGGACCAGTCTTTCCCCACATGAGATCTTAATGGGGAGGGCGATGTGGTTGCCAGCGGTGCCAGCCACAGCGTTGATAAACATCAATGATTACTTAATCCTAGATTACTGCAAAGGACTAGCTGATGCGGTCCGTTCTGTGTCTCAGCAGGTGCAGGCTGCCGCTGTCCCAGCTTCAAGTGACCTTTGCCACAACCTTTGCCCAGGGGATTGGGTGCTTGTCCGCAAGCACGTAAGGAAGAGTTGCATGGACGCTCGGTGGCGAGGTCCTTCTCAGGTGACACTGGTAACGAACACGGCACTGAAGTGCGGAGAGTTTCAGCACCCTTGGAAGAAACAGCACCTCTCCCAAATGAAAATCCAGCTGTGGCAGCAGGGCCACGAGAGAGGACAAGCCAAGCTGTGAGGGTTGCTGACGAAGCTAGCTGTTCAGCAGGCCGAGCTGAGGAGGGTTACGATATACAGAACCCAGACATTGACTCTGTTGAAGAAAGCCATTCTGGGAGTGGTCCAGAGTCAGACTCAGCAGAAGGAAGTGGTGCACCGAGTGACCAAAAGGAAAGCAGAAGGGCTAGAAGCACAATAGAAGCTCGGCCCGGGAGGCAGAGAAGGCTGAATCTGTGACTGGCCCCCGAGAGAGATCTTGCTCCTGTGTCTGAGGTCTCTGAATTGGAAGAGAGTGAAGAAGAGCAGAATCAAGGCCTGAGGAGATCAAGCAGGACAAGGGCGCCTTGCTAGAGATACGCTGCCCCGGAGTGGATTACGCAGTAACTGATGCCAGGAGTAGTGAGTTCCGGGAGGCTGAGGTCCATGAGTGTGGTTAGCAGGAATCTGCTACTGAAGATCAAAGTCATACTGCTGATGCCCGGTCTTGAAATCGAAGGGGCGCTGACGATCACGGTTCCAAATCCTCCAGGTTTGAGCAAAGTGCGAATCCTGATCTTACACAGACTAGTTTTTCCGCCATTTGGATTTGAATCATCGACTCATGAACTGGTAACTGTTAGTATTGAAATTCTGCAACATGGTCTAGCTGCAATAGGATATGAACTCATTGTAGATTGTGAATGAACTGTGTTTTGTAAATAGGTGTTTAAAAAAAGATAACCTAGGCCCGAGTGGAAGAAGAATAAACTTAGGGACTTGCAGTAGAAGAGGAAAGAGGGTTAAGGAAGTCTTCTATGTACTGTATAAATAAGGAACAAAAGTGCTGTGATGGGGGATTTCCAGCTCATCAAAAAGTGGCGTTTGGACTGGTTAAGCCGCAACTTGTGGTGGAGACAGAGACTCCTAAGGGGGCTATTACGATTTGTCAACCGCCATCTCAAGGGAGCCAGGGACCGACCGCCGAAGTTGCGGGGGTCCCACCATTGGCATTAGGATGCACCCGCCACACTGGCGGGCGCATTCAGCATTTTTTACTTTGCGTCGGGCGGTGCTGCAAGCAGCACCCACCGCAATGTAAAAAATGCATGTTGTGCATTTGCATGCACAATGTGACAGGCACAACGCGGTGCCTGCTACCTTGTGCATGCAAATGTAGCGGGGTACCATAGGCCCCATGTGCACCCTCAACACCTTGGGGGCCTGCAACAGGCCCCCAACAGCAAAAAACGCCTGCCATTCCATGGCGGTAACACCGCCATGGAAAGGCACCTCTCCGCCAGCATCATAATATGGATGGCGGTGTCTTGTAGACACTGCCACCATATTATGCCCCTTTTCCGCCTGGTCGACGAGTCGACCAGCGGGAAAGCCGTGGACGGTCTTTCCGTCTGCCGCGGACCCCCCAGCCATACTATTATGGCGGGAGGTCATTCAGGCATGGATGGCGGGTCAGCAGTGGCTACCGGCGGCCCGGCGGGGGCGACTGACCTCCGTCCTAATAGGCTCCTAAGTGTTTGTTGGTGAAAATCAAATCCGACAACGAGAATGGAGGCTGGAAATACGAACCATAGGTCCAAATGTATGATAGGCACACTAAAGTAGGAGTGATAGTTATAATAGTCGTAGTTATCATAGTGTCAGTTGCTATTCCGCATGAGGTAGAAGTCAGAGAGGTGAAGGGAACACCTACACCTAGCACTTCAAACAAGAAAGAGGGCACCATTGGAGCTGAAAAGGCTTTGCTAGATCAAAATAGTAGTAGATTGCATGTAGATTTGCCCAAGGGTGATTTTAAGCTTAATACATATGCCAAGCTGCTATGTGAGTATGTTGAGACGATGGATGCAAAATATTGTTATGTCTGTATGCAGTTGCCTGACTCAGTGGATGAGGGTATTAAATATCACCATCTTCCACTGACTTATGGAATTACATGTAGTTTGTTGCTTAGTATATTCTATGGGAGAGGCCATTATGAGTATTTGTTTTCGAATTATGATGCAGTGCTTTCAGAGGTACCAGCTTATAAGCACAGGAAGACAGGATTGGGAAGTACTTCGTATCAGCTACAACGCTAGATACCTCTTATGCCCATAGACATAATTTGACTTGTTCACTAACAGATGTAGAAAATAAATTTGTACATCAAATAGAAGATAGATATAGACAGCTAACTCAAACACGTCACACAGGAGATAGTCCAGTAGATTGGACAGATGAGGAGAGAGCTCACAGAGCAAAGGGAAGTTATGGCCCTATAGCATTGGACCTAGTGCAGAAGGGAAAGTTGTGTCTGAAACGTGTGCAGACCTATTATGATAAGGTCTATGTAGGACAAAGTTTGTGTGATCATGTTTTTATTATGGAACTTTTGCAAGAGACTTTCTACAAGGTTCGGTGCAAGTGGTACCAACAGTATATCATGTGTGTGGAAGGAATGCTTATGTGAGATTGCCTGCGATTTGGTATGGTACATGCTATTTGGGTATGATATTTCCTAAAATCTACCACGCAGACGATTTGGAACTGTTGGAAGGTGTAAAGCATTCTAGGGTAAAGAGAGATGCAAGTGCAGGAGCAGTGGTTGGAGACATTTTTGAAGCAGTAATACCCAGTTTGGGAGTGATCCTAAATGTTGTGAAGATCCGAAAGTTGGCGACTGTTGTGGATCGATTATCGACAAATACAGCTAAGTCATTAATACTCGTTGATAGAGAGATGTTATCGATAAGAACGATGGTGATGCAGAACCGTCTTGCTTTAGATGTCTTATTGGCAAAAGAGGGCGGAGTCTGTAAAATGTTGAAGGTTCAAGAGTGCTCTACTTATTTACCAGATAACTGCAAAGATCTGGAGAAATATATAGTAACATCACTGTGATCCATCATGAGATTAAGGATCTGACTGAGGAAGGAGTTTGGGAAAAGGTTGGTAAAGGGTTTGGAAAGGTGGGAAGCTGGTTTGCAAATTTGGGGAAAGGTATCATTGGATATATTCTGAAACCTATCATTATCATTGTGCTTTGTGTGGTTTGTTTGTGGGGATTTGCCAGAGCTTACCAGTGGCGAATCAGGTTGAAAGATCCCTTAGAGAGCAGGAGATAAGGATGGCTAGATTGCAGGACACTCACTATCAGAATATTAAGAATCTAGAGAAGTTCCGGCAGGAAAGAGTGGCTACGAGCTCTGTTTAGGTCGCTATTGTCTCCAAGGAATAGTGATTTTGGTGATGACACTAGTCATCAAAGAGGGGAACCGATAGAGCATCATGGTATTCTGAAATTTGTAGGGGTGCATCATAATCACTGGTAGTCCGCACCCACACATATTCTACGTTGAACTAAGTAGTAATCATTAGAAAATGTGGCCGTAATAATGAACAGTGTATGTGTAATGCTAGAAAATTAGTTTGTGTTAGTTGAAAGGGTAAAACGACATTTAAATGTAACTGCCTATTGCAAGTGCTTCACGAATCAGTTCATGTGTAATGTAATGCATTAGATTTAAAAGTGCACTATAAAAGTCTGCACGTGTAGAGATGACTAAAAGTGTCTCAAGGTGAAGAAATGTAATGCTTACAAGAGTAGTGTTTTTAATGCATATAGTTTAAGTGTGTGAAGGCCTAAATGAATGTTCACATTTTCTTATGAGAGGCCTGTTCGTGATTTCTTATGTTAGCTGAATCAAGTTGGCCTGAAATGTATTTCCCTTGGGAAGGCTCTCAGTTGAAGGCAGTCAGGAGATTTGTACGTGCTAGGTTAATTCGTTCACATGCTTTCCGTTGCAGGTGTAAAGACACTTTCCTCGTTAGTTAGACCGATGCGCTTTGTTTTAGGAGTTGGGTATGAAGGAGACCTGTTACAGTGCTTCATTGGAATTCTGATAATTGGGAGCTCGCTGGAGAAGCCTGAGACTCTAGGACAACTCAACCATTCTTGGACAAAATGCAAGTTTGTAGAAAATCACCTGCAGAAGATGTCCAGCCAAAGGAGGTGTTTCGGGGCGTGTCCTTTGAGTTGGTCATTTTGTATTAGGGACAGTGCAGGTGAGATGAGGGATTCTTAGAATGAAGACTTAGCTTTGGCTTATGACCCTTTCCAACGTGAGTGTACTTCTTAGGAAGTCTTCACGAGAGGACACCTTTTCTCGATCTTGCCTGGGAGATGCTAAGTAGGGATGTCACCTTAGTGCTAGAGTAGGGACAGAATTAACCAATTATTTTTCCTTTCTGTAAAACTGATGTAGACTCATTTGGATATTGGAGAAATTGTTGCTTGGTTAATTTTCCTAGAATTGCTTATTCTTTTCTCGTTGCACCGAATTAGGTTGGTCCATAGAATGAATTTTGTATTAGTGCCCGTGTATTTTTTCAACCTCGTTATGAGGTGTTTGTATGTTCAGTTATTTTTGGCTTTGTAATACAACCCCTACATTGTAAGTCTGAGTCAGTGATCCTTTCCGAGTCTGAATTGATTAGTCTCTACTGATGGTGGTAAATGTATTGGTTTTCTTCCCTTTACACTTCTCAGCAGATAAAAAGGTCCAGTCGACCGAAGAGTCTTATAAATGGTAAGATCTGATAAAGTGAGATAAGAATCTGGCACAATCATATGTAATGCCATTTGTCCCCCTAATCTCTCTTTCTACATATATGCAGACAAGACATCCCCCGGGACTTTATGGCAAATCGAGACAGTCACTCACTTCCATAACTAAAGGGCTAAAATCATACGCTGTAAATATTGTTAATTTCCTCAAGTTAAATAAAAAAATATAGAATGAAAAGATCTACATCCAAAATAAAGTGCTAAAAATCGAATATTGCAACCTTCTCGCCAAAGCGTGGTTACTTTGGATCTTTTGTTTGCAATTTGTACTGTTTGCAATCTCCCTAATTGTAAACACCAGAAAACTGGCAGAGAGAAAAGAACCACAGTGGCAAACAAAGGGAGTGGAACAATAGTCCAATTCAATGAGTCCTTAGCAATGGAAAAGGCTTTCTGGCAGGTTTTCCGTTTTATTTCACCATCAGGTGAAAATACACTGTGGCTGCAGTGCGGACAGGTACATTTCCAATTCCTGATACGTAAAATCTACTTTCAATGCCAGTGGCATAACCTCACATTGCACAGTTATATACTGTGCACAGTAAGGCATAACCACTTTTGGCTGATCACAGAACCAAGCTACAGTGAAGGCCCTGAAATTAACTACCACTCCACATATTAAAGACTAGGGCATTGGCTTATATCGAAAGTTGGCTGAAAGACCAGAGAAAATGGTACGTACTGTTGTCATCCCCTA
Source organism: Lissotriton helveticus (assembly GCF_964261635.1). NCBI lineage: Eukaryota > Metazoa > Chordata > Amphibia > Caudata > Salamandridae > Lissotriton > Lissotriton helveticus. The sequence goes on from NC_136065.1 coordinate 1,741,120,716, forward strand.
TTTAAGAAAACTCTACGCATATTGGTATGTTTGCTTGTGTAAATGGTATTTTCAATGGCATGTATTTGACCCTGAAAGTTAAAGCTCAGCCTGCTGCATACATAAACAAAATGATCACAGCTGTGTAGAGGGCATTTGTTTGTGGAAGCACAAAACGTCTGCCCAATCAAAACATGTACTCTTGGCTCCCAACATCTGAATGGAGCCAAAGCCCATCTACTGGTGATTCTCACATTATTGTCTGGCGACAGCTGCGCAGCCAAGCCAGGCCATAACAAGCATAAAGTCAACAAGTGATTGGAGAGGTAGCTGGGTCGTGGACGGTTAATGCAATGTGATGCAGTGATGTGGTGTTTTTTAAAGAGGTGAGTCTTTACTAGTCTATAGTATTTTTCTTTGGTCACAATTAACTGCAAAGACAGTGGACCAGCTTCAGAAAGAACATTTGTACAAATGCAATGCAGGCGTACATCTTCGTATTTGTGTGAATATATGACTTTTGGGAATTCACATACTGCTTCGTACTTGTGTAAATGTAGGATTTTTGGGAATTCATAAACTATTCCAGTACTAAGCCTGGAACGATGTGCAAGTCAGTGTTCCATATTTACTAGTGGGAATGTTATGCTATATAGGCTATTTGCATGACATGGAGTTAAATGTAAGTTTAACTTTGCAAAGGCAAAAACAAAGGCTGCTGTGAAATTGCACTTTCTTTATTCTACACAGAGAAAGTATTTTTCACCTGGAGAAAACCCTTCTCGCGCCCCACCAAAGTTTGGCGTCTTTCTCTCTTCCCATCCTGGGAAAAGTGTTGCTCCAGGCCTTTGCTAATGTAAATCTCTGATCCTTTCCTGGCTGGGAAAGGGTCTGAGAGGAGGTTGTGAATGCCACAAACTAAACATTTTTGGGCATCCAAAAACTCTTAAGGAAAACCATGACTTGCTTCTCCCAGTCCCCACCGCTTTTATGGAGTTTACTACTACGCAGCTGGGTAAAGTGGTGATATACATTTACAAAGTAGTCAAACTGGTGCATCAATAGGTATCCTACTGTGGATTCCTGATGAGCGTACATGGAGCCATTTTCAACCATAAATGTTGTTTTACAGAAGCAAACAGCTTTGTGAATTAGGCCTCATGTCAACTGGATGATCCTTGTAGGATAAGGGCAAAATGCTAGCATTTAAAATAAAAAAAAGGAAAGGCAACTAAAGAATCATGGGCCATATGTAAAAAAGCATTTTTGCAGTTGGAAACGTCTCGATTCGCAGAAATGGGCCGTTACCGACTGCAAAAATGCTTTTCCATATGCAAAGAGCACAACTGTGTATAGCAATTCTGTATTTGGAAGGGGGGTGTTTAGTGTATCTCTTCTTATACCAAATTGTAATAGTATGTATGAATGTTTTGCAGCCATATGGACCCTTTCCCCTACTTGAATGTTGAATCAAATATTTTGTAAGAGCAGACAGTGGTCCAGGAGACTACAGCCTACTCTTAAAAAATGAAACTTCAAAGTTTCCGTTTTTCTTTTTAACTTCATCCCATTTACCTTTAAGGAACACAGGCTGCATAAAAAAAAATATTTGATTTCATTAAAAAGCAATCACAGATATGGTGGTCTGCTGTCCCCAGGATGCCAACAGTCACCATACCTGTGAAGGCAGCGAGTCCTAATGGGTCGCAAATTGCGACCTACCTCTTTAATATTCATGAGGTAGGTCGATTGCGAACCCATTAGGAATCTCTAAATGAATTGCGACCCCATTAGGAATCTCTAAATGAAACTCAATGGGTTCATACTTTAGCTATTTCAATTTCCTAACCGTGATTCGCAAAGAATCACAATTAGGAAATCACAATCCCTAAAATCAGTACATTTGGACCCATGTCTTTAAACTAGCAAAATTGGTTCTGACAAGAACCCCTTTTATGGATTTTGTGTCTGGAGTTTGTGCTCTTTTTTTAGGTCTTGCCTATAGACAGGTGTAATTGCCTGTTGCTGAAGACCTTTTGTTGCAATTTAATAATATGGTGGTTGGTGCGTCACCCTCATGCATAAGACTGGAGGTCTTTATTGTCTATCTCAGATCCTTGTCAGTAAATGAATGACTATCCTCTCTAATTTCTATCTGTCCCGCCCGTGAAGCATCTCTTCTTTACGATCTTTTTGTTTTGATGATTAGTATCCTTCCACTGCTCACAACAGGGAGCTACTTTCGATTTTGTCTTTTGCACACTATTATTTGCTCTTGTTGCTTCTCTACCCCTTTATTGCTTTATTGACATTTATTTTTGTGAATGGCAGATGGACACTGCTGCTGAGTCACACGCTCCTCGCAGTTACTCCCCACCCCACTTTTTTTTGTTCTGAAGAAAGAAAAAATCTGTTTTGAGAGGGTCTGACAGCAGTGCTCTACTACCAGGCCGCTCCCCTCACCCCATTTATTTTTGAGATCTTGCACTTTAATTTTTGGTAATTTGATTTACAATCTGGAAAGCATGTGCCACATTTGAACTGTAATTTTAACTTACAAAGAAAAGGCCGAATTGCCACTAGTGTATTATGATGGATATACATGCGCAAACTTGGAATATTTTTTCCTTCACAAAGTATTGCAAGTGCTTAGCAATATGTGCTCATACTGCAACAATGGCCATTGTGGAACAAAGATTTAAAAAAAGAAAAAATATATTCAGAGAAGGCCACAGCTGTATTCACATGCATCTTGATGCACCACTGGCCATTTTAAAATATTTTTTTTCTAATGCTTCACAAAAAGGGGAAGACAATAACTTATCCCTCACATTTTAAAGGCGCAGTGTAAGAAACTGGATTATTAGTTGAGAGGGGTGGAAGCCCCACACAAATAATAAACGCAATCCTAGTCAGGGTGAACCACAAAAAGTCACAAAATTATCCTGCACTTAACCCTCTGGTATCCTGGCACAAAAGCAATCAGGCTAAACTAAGAGGCAATGTGTAAAGTATTTATGCAGCACACAAACAGTAAAAACACAACACAAGAAAAATTCCAACGCAATTAAAAAAATAGAGAACATTTTTATAAATAAAATGACACCAAAATGACCAGAAGTAATTAAATCCAATCAGTAGAACCAGAGTTATGAATTATTAAAGTTTTTAGTGAAATCTATCACCGAAAAGATCAGTGCGCCAATCGGCGGTATCTGGTTGCAGGAGACTGGGCAAAGTCAAAAGTTAAGGCCAACCGCAATAGAGCGTGGGTCCGATACAAGAGGTGGATTGGGCCTGGTCTCCGCTTACCTTCGGACTTAGAAGAAATCTAAAGAAAAAGTTCTGAAGAAGGTACAGCATCAGAAGGGCAAGGCAGCGGGCTTATCTGAAGACAAGTTGTTGATAATGTGAAGCCGTCGATGAAGGCGGGTAAAAGCTTCAAGCAGGAAAGGCTGGATTTCAGGACTGAGGAAGTTGTCAATGGGGTGCTTGTTGTCTTCGAGCTGGGTGAAGATTCCTACCTTCGAACATACAAGTTGTTCTGGAGCTCAGATTCACTGGTGGGACGAGGCTACAGGCTGTAGCCGAAGAGGGCTTCATGAGAACGAATACAGCTGCTGGGAGGCTCAGCTGAAGAGGAGTTGCTGATGCAGAGAAGAATATAGCGAGAGCTACCACAAAGTCAAGCCGGCCGGACATGCAACAGGCGATACGCTGGTTGGTAAGTCCCGGTCTAATGTTGCTTTTTCAGAACAGTTTTTGGTGAAAATGTTTCTAAGTTCCAGGTTTTGGATTGTGTAGGGGGAGGCCAGTCCCAGACCTAGGGAACACCACTTGGGACACCATTTGGAGGTTAGCACTCCCTCTAGCAGATGCCAGCAGCAAGCCTCAAGGTCTCAGCAGCTAGTTATGTCCCTATAGCTCACAAAGGAGGCAAGTCAACTAGCCAACCAAGTCACTCCTGGATTGAAGTAGCAGGTCCTGCCCTCCTTCACACAGCAGGGCAGCAAATTAGTCCATTCAGCAGCAGGACAGTCCTTTTAGCAACTGGGCAGTCCTTCTTTTGAATTTTCCACAGGTCCAGGAGCATACTCTAGAGTGGTTCTGGGGTCCAATATTTACAATTGGTGCGAGCCTTTGTGAGTGGGGGAACATCCTGCCCAACTCACACTTCTGGTTCTGGAGAGTTCTTAACTCTTCTCCTGTCAAGGCTCCAAACTGTCTGCAGTGACAAAAGGCTGGTGCCCAGTTTCATTGTGTGTGCTTGAGGCAATCACTTTGAAGTATAAGTGGGGTAGGGTACAGCTCTACCCCCAGCTATCCTAGCAGGATGGTCCATCCTGCCCTCACCTAGTCCCCTTTGTATCACAGTCTGGGAGGAATACACAAACCCTAACTGCACCATTCACAGTCATCTGACATGTAGAACGCACACATAGCTAGGACAAGAAAATGCCAACTTTTGAAATGTTATCTGACATGTAGAACGCACACATAGCTAGGACAAGAAAATGCCAACTTTTGAAATGCTTTCGGGGAAAACTGCCTACAAGGGATTTTATTTAACAAGCAAATTTGTTATATTGCAACATCACTTGTGAGTGCCGTATTAGTGGCATCAAAAACATATGTTTTCAACGTTAATTCAAATACTCAAAAGCAAATTGATCGATACAAAGCCTGATGTATACCTTTTGTTTGAATTTATAATCTGAATGTACACGGGTGACAGAAATCAACAATCATATGTAACAATTTGCCCTTGTCACCAATGTACAAAGTCCATTTCGAATAATTACTTTAATAGAAACTCGCCTACACATAGGACATAGAAACAAAAGAAAATGGGTTGATGTGTTGATGTTCCGATCTTATTTTGTTGTCCATCTACAAGATCATCCTCAGGACAGAAAATTTGTTATGTAGACCAGAGACCCTTCTGTAAAAAGAATATTAGAAAAAATATTTTTGTCAACTAAGGACACGTCTATATGACAAGACATACAAGTGTTCTTTATTGATCTACTCATTAGTAAGATTTTAAGGTTTTAATTCACTGAGACGGAGGTGAAGGCTTATCCTCTATTCTTTTGAGATCGATCGATTTTTCTTCCTCTCCTTAGATGTGTGGATTCGCTATCAAAGGGTCTTTACATGATTACTCTTTGCAATGATTACCTTTTCACAAAATTCCCGGTGTTTATCTTTCCCTTTCCAATGTCCATAGTTGACTAAACTATTTTTTGTTAATATGCTTCTTACAGAAGGGTCTCTGTTCTACATAAGAATTTTCTGCCCTGAAGCTAGTCTTATAATGGACAACAAAATGAGACCAAAGCTCCACACATCAACCCATTTTCTTTTGTAAAAAGAAGATTTTGTATACAGGAAATCTATGTCCTATGTTTAGGCGAGCTTCTATGAAAGTAAATATTCGAAATGGGCTTAGAACATTGGTGACAATGACAAATTGTTCCATTATTAATTTCTGTCACCACTATACATGAGATAATTTTTGTACCCTTGATTCTGTATTTCTGATTATAAATTCAAAAAAGGATACACCGACTTTGTATAGATTCATTAGACTTTGATTATGTTGAAAATTTATGTTTTTGATACCACTACAAAGGCTCTCACAAGTGATGTTGCAACATAATGAATCTGCCTGTTACATAAAATCCCTTGTAGGCACTTTTAGTCGAAAATGTATATTACCCAAGCTCACAAGTGTATACTAGGTTGTTCAAAAAGTGTAAACAACTTTCTAAAAGTGGAATTTTCAGAATTGTGACTCACACTTTTAAAGTTTTAAATTACAATTCATTTAAATCGAAACAGCATATCCCTATCTGCTCTAAATCTAAAGTTAACACTTATTAAATGTAATAAGGTACCCTAGTGTTAGTCAATAGAAGAGATGGACAGCACCACAGTGAAAAATGTCTTTAGGTGTTTTTTACTGACAGTACATGTATTAAATACATATGTGCTACTTTTTGAATACCATGCACCATGACCTAGGAACTGTAAGGGCCTACTTTAGGAGTGATTTATAAGTATAAAAAAAGGATGGTTTAGGTCTGGCAAAAGGTTTATTTTACCAGGTTGAAATGGCAGTTTACAACTGCACAACAGACTGCAGTAACAGACCTGAGACATTATTTAAAGGGTTACTGGAGTGAGTGGCACAATGAGTGCTGCATGCCCACCAGTAGCATTTCCTGTACAGGCCCTGGGTACATGTATTCTGGCTTACAAGTAAATCAAATGTGCTTATCAGGTGCTAGCCACCAATTTGACCATGTTTTAGGGTAAGAGCACAAGCACTTTAGCAGTGGTTAGCAGTCGTAAAGCGCATAAAGTCCTAAAGCCAACAAAAACGAGTTCAGCAAAAATAGGAGTGGTGAAGGAAAAAGGTTTGGGGGACTACCACCCAATGGTGTTGGGTCTAACGTGTGGCAAATTAGCTTTGCCAATGCTTGCTTTTATTAATTTTTACAGTTGAATAAAAAAACAGTATTGAAAAAAGAAGCAATAACTTTTTTAAATTTCACGTTTTCAAAGTCATTATCCAGAAATTATGGTTTTATGACCTGATCCGCATCCATACAGTAGATACCCAGTCATTTGTGCTAAAATGCCTACAAGAAACTTGTCAGCACAAGGCACTTATACTACGCTGGGTTATGAAGAGTGAATGATCGCTGAGATGTGGAAGATTACTTAGTATATTTGTTTGGCATCATTTTTCAAATCTTTTCTGTACCACTGGTCATGCTTGATGGTGCTGTGCGCCTGCAACGTGCTGGTGCCAAATAAATAATATCCAGATTTTCCTCATCTAAAAGATTGGAGGCACAATGTGCATGTTGCCATCCATACATTCGGTTTTTTATGCCCTTCTAGAAAAAAGCCCTATACATTGGACTCTGTTGAGCTTTTCTTTTGTTCGTCTTCCACCTTTACTATAATTAAAACATATTTGGTTTCAGTTAGTTGGACTTATTTCTGGCGGTTTCCACTATCTGCTTCTGCTGTATCATATTTTCCTCTATTTTCTCCCAAAAAGGGCTTTGGTATTGGTAATACGAAATACCTATTATAGGTTCTTCTATGTCACCAAACATTGTAATTGTGAATGGATTTGTGTATTACTAATACAGTAGAGAGAATTATTCAGTAGAGTGCAAGGATCAACATTTTCAATAAAATCAGTTAGCTTTCAATATTGAATTTAGAATGATCTCTTTTGGATAATGTGACATGTCGCAATCTGATCTCAGAGTCTGTAGAATTAAAAAAGTTGTAAAACTATAAACGGTTAACATATTTTTTAATGAAAGCTTGTTTAATATTTTTATAAGTGCATAGGAGATGGCTACGTTCAACGTGAGATATAAGTGATGTCTTTATTTGTGAGTGCAGACATGTGGCGGGAATCTGCGGTCCCAAAAAATGTAATTATCATCCAGTTTTACAAGAAATACTGAATTTATAGGGCAGGACCTCCTATGTAAACATGGACAATATTAATCGTCACAACTAAGGACTGAAATGTGGCAGTCCCCAGTCATGTACCAGCAAGAGTACAAAGCCTTTAAAAACACTTATGACCGTTTGTGGTAATTGGAAAAATACAATGCTATTCATACCATACCATAAGATTAAAAAATCACATTCGCAGGCAATATGCTGAACAAATATTGGCAAGTCCTGCCTCTACACCAAGTTCATAGAGGTCAATCAGTTTAACCACTGTACTATTCCTACTTGCCAAGGAGGCAGACCTTTATCAACATCCTTGTCTCAAGATAAGTATGTGACAAAAGAAAGACCGAGGAAAGAAGATCCATTCATATCACAAGAGTCCGAGACTACTTCTCAGCAAACCATAGATGTGGAAAGACAACCTGAGGAAAAAGAGAATTTTTTGGAAGAGGTCACCGGCTCTAGATCCAAAGTTGTCCAGAACCCAGTGACTGGAATGTTTGTCTCATTCAGAAAAGAAGAGAAATTGAATGCAAAAGGTGAAGTGCAAATTGTGTGGCACCAAGAACAACCAAGGATAAAGCGGCTTGTATACTTTTGGAATATTTTATGAGGAAGCATTTCGTTTTAAAAAGAGAAAAAAGGCTCAAAAGAACAAGCAACACACCTCACAACTTCAGAAGATGCAAGGCTAAGCCTTATACCTCCTGACAACATTCAATAGCCAGCTTAAAAAAAATTATACATATCTATAATATTCACTGAAAAAACCATAGGTTTCAGGAGTTATATAGTTAGGAATTAGCTTTTAAAAAACCTTTGAAATTCACTCAAAAAACTATAAGTTTTAGTGGTGTTATAGTTAGCTGGACATTTTACTCATACAAAACCATTGAAATTGCTCCTATATAGTTAGTTGTACTAACTATATTTCGCGCACCCGCAATCCACTGCTGATGATGTCACATATTACATCATTCATGACATGGTCAGTGACATCACTGATGACATCTCAAATGACATCACGGATGACATCATCCAGTGAATGTGGTTTGCTTCGTTATTTAAATATGCATTATATATATAGCAATTCGCATTGAAGAATAAGTGGATATATATAAATAAATATTTGGATGGAGGATTTAGTAGCAGTGTAATTGACTGTTTACTTGACCAATTTATAATGTCTCACTAAATATAGTGGATAGTGACTAAACTGTGTGAATATCTGTATCACTTTGTCAGTTGTTGTGTAAACTGATTCTACAGTTGGTTACTAGCTATGTGAAAGACTATATTAGTTATTGATTAGTTAACTGAGTATTTGTATGGGAGTGTGAAAGTGTGTGTGGTTCGGTGGGGGGTGTGTGACTGTCCAAAGACGTGTGAATAGTTGATTCAGTAGATATATGAAGTTAAAACTACATGTTCTAACAGTTGTTTGGGCGAGTGAATATCTTTATGGGTGTGGTGATGAGCAAATATATTTCTCAATGGTACAGGTCCAACAAACTAGAAAAATAAAAGGCAGTGTATGTGTCAGTTGTTGTATATAAATAAGTATACATAAGACAATGATTGTGTGAGTGAATGTATGGATAACTGTATACTTGTAATAATGATTTTATAATTCACTAAGTATGACTTACTATCTAAATGAATAGAAGAAGTGGTGTTTGTATAAGTGTTTTGCTAAGTAAATATGTAAGTATGATCCATTGTTTGCATAAGTGAGTAGGATGACTTCATATGTGAATAGGATGTGTGCTGTTGTTTAATGTCGATATAGATGTATAAGTATTTTGATAGTGTTCTATTGTTCATTGACAGCATGTATGAGTGAATCCATAGGTAAGTGATTAGATGTGTGTATACATCTATGAATCACTGAGTGGATTTTTAGATACTTGTATTGCTGTGACAATGGATTTAAATATGATACTCTGTATTTTACAAAGAGTGATGAAAAATTGTAATAGTGTATGAAAAGGTGTATGTGATTGTCACATGGATGATGTCATCAGTGATGTCATCAGTGATGTCATTTGAGATGTCATCAGTGATGTCACTGACCATGTCATGAATGATCTAATATGTGACATCAACAGCAGTGGATTGCGGGTGCGCGAAATATAGTTAGTACAACTAACTATATAGGAGCAATTTCAATGGTTTTGTATGAGTAAAATGTCCAGCTAACTATAACACCACTAAAACTTATAGTTTTTTGAGTGAATTTCAAAGGTTTTTTAAAAGCTAATTCCTAACTATATAACTCCTGAAACCTATGGTTTTTTCAGTGAATTTCAAAGGTTTTTTAAATGCTAATTCCTAACTATATAAGGCCTGAAACCTATGGTTTTTTCAGTGAATTTGCAAGGTTTTTTAAATGCTAATACATAACTATATAAGGCCTGAAACCTATGGTTTTTTCAGTGAATTTCAAAGGTTTTTTAAATGCTAATTCCTAACTATATAAGGCCTGAAACCTATGGTTTTTTCAGTGAATTTGCAAGGTTTTTTTAAATGCTAATTCCTAACTATATAAGGCCTGAAACCTATGTTTTTTTCAGTGAATTTCAAAGGTTTTTTAAATGCTAATTCCTAACTATATAAGGCCTGAAACCTATGGTTTTTTCAGTGAATTCGCAAGGTTTTTTAAATGCTAATTCCTAACTATATAAGGCCTGAAACCTATGGTTTTATTTAATTGAATTCGCAAGGTTGTTTAAATGCTAATTCTATTAGCGGATAACGTTTTTATATATTAAAACGTTTTTTAAATCTCAAATGCCTGCTTTGCTAACAGTGTTTTTAAGCACAGGCTCTTTTGTCTCTGGTGGCCATCTTGGGAGACTGCATATCAGAATTTTTTTAATGAAATATAAGAGGATTTGAGAAGTCACTCAAAATGTGCCCTAATTTTTCTTTCTTCAGCACTAATCATAATTTCTATGGCAAAATGAACCCCCTCATTTTGTTCCTTTGCAAATTAAATGTTTTAAGTGTTAACACTTTATTCCGATCAAGATGACTTCAGGTGTGCCATACTTTTGTCATAAGTAAGACTGTTAGCGCTCTAGTTGTTCTTTAGAACACTCTGGGACATTCTGCCATTGGGCTATAGTTGGGCTACATCTGGCTGATATTTGGGCTACATTTGTTTTTTTTGTCTCTGGTGGCCATCTTTGGGCTACATTGGGCTACATTGGGCTACATTTGGGCTCTAACATATATATAGCCCAATGTAGCCCAATATATATTTTTTCAAAGTTAATTTTCGTAAAAACCACTGGAGCACATATCTTGAGACATAGCAAAGGCACATCGGGCTACCAGTCCCTACAATTTTGCCAAGTTTGGTGGAAAACCATTCGGCCGTTCGGGCTAAAATTGAGTCCAACCGCCCTATGGAAATTAACATGGGGAAAACACGTTTTGGGACCCCCCTTTTATCTCGGCCCCCGCTTGACGAATCCCCCCCAAACTTTCATGGAAGGACCGGAGCGCCGCGAGGCAAAGTTAAGGAAAATTTCAGGAAGATTCCTCAACCGGCGCCAAAGTTATTCCCAATAGAATGTTGCGATTTCCCTATGGAAAACAATCCTAACTATATATACCTACTGGCTATCGCCAGTAGGTAATATGGCCAGGTTCTGTATGAAGAGCAACAAACTAATTTGTATGTGGACAAAATCCTCCTTAAAAACAGTTTACATCACTGTGTTGACCAGTATCACGAGTATGAATAAATTAACTGTGTTGAAATGTTTATATTTTGAAAAGAAGTACATATCCCCAACTGATACTTTTTCAACAGAAAATGAAATACGAAATCAAACACCACAAAGAAACTAAAAAGTAAAATTCAAATTTTTGTTGCTTTTTTTTAAACTAAACCACTTAATCTGGCTTAAAAATGTTTTTTGCCTCGTCTTTATATATTTCACTTTTAAATATGCAAAGCTCTATTTTTCCTCCATTATATCTATTACTTTTGAAATAGATCCTATTATTTAAGTCTATTGTTAATAGGTTTTAGATAATGCATAATAGGTACAAATCAAAGCTGTATAGTGGAAGGCTGGATGTCATGACAGAGGCTTCAGTCAAGCACTACTTTGACATCACTCACTGTCTACAGCCAAGATTTGTCCTACAGCTCAAAAATGGCTATGGTGTACAGCCCATATCCGAAAGACATGCAGTGGGCTATATCAACACGGGATCGGCCAGCCTGCTTGGCTGTACCTGAGATGCAGAGAATGACCCCCATTTGTACGTGGTCAAACGCTATGTGCAGTGGGTAATGTACAAATGGAGGCTGCCTTCAGGATATAATAAAAAATCCAGCTATTCAATGAAAAAATTTATCACATCTCCATTATGGTTATATTTACCCATGAAATTATAAACTTTTTCCATTAAAGCCTAACAATGTGGGTGAAAACAACACCGTGAAAGTGCATTATGGTTAGAGTGCAAAGCCTAACCTGAAATTACATAATTTATGTTTTCACTGATAACCACATGACATCATAAATGGCATCAATGATGACCTCACTCTAAAAAGAATAATAATACTGAACGTGGGCACTTCCAACTACAATCAGTACATTAAGACAACACTATAGATTGTGTGACAGCTTCAACATTTGCCTTAATCGTGAGTGACAGTCATGACAAATTGCTACATGCTTACGTCAAGAAGGGACAGTACTCGTATCATGAAAAGAAGAGAGGCTGGGAAAATGGCCTTTTTCTTCTGAGGCAGAACTGAATGCTAGAATTGACACTATGGGGTCTATTAGGATGGTGGACGGATCACCACCGCCCGTATGGTGGTGGCAATCCGCCTGCCATTTCTGTCTGCCCGCCTAACATTCCCTGCGCCATATTACGATGGCGGTGGGGACCCAGGCGGAAGGAAGGACCGTCCGCCAGTTTACCACCGGTATGCAATCCGCCTGTTTGCCTACCGGGCAAAAAAGACCTGCAATATAGTGTTGGTGCCTTCCAGGCACTGCCATCCATATTACGATGATGGCGGTCTCATGCCTTTCCATGGCGGAGACTCTGCCATGGAAAGGCATGCAGAGAATGCCTTTGGGGGCCCGTTGCGGGCCCCCAGGGGTTTGGGGGTGTGGGTGGCTGCACTTGGGGGGTACCCATGGTACCCCCGACATTTGCATGCACAAGGTGGCAGGCACCACGTGGTGCCTGTCACGTTGTGCATGCAAATGCACAACATCCACTTTTAACATTGTGGAGGGTGCTGAACAGCACCGCCCGCCACAATATTAAATATGCAGAATGCAATCCGAATAGGCACAGCGGGACCGCCGCACCACTGGCGGCCGGTCCCAGCACCGCTAGGGTGGCGAGTGGACAGGAGTCTGCCCGCCATTCTAATAGACCCCATTATGTCCAATTCACACTTAGCGCTGAGGTGGAACCCTTCCTTGCCCCAAAGTTTCCTATATGGCTGATGACAAATCCCAGAGTCTTTGATGGAGTGTGTGTCAGTAGGACAAACCACACAGATATTTTGGTCATCATTCTTTGACATATTCTCTGCACATGGTAGGCATTTATCACACACCAGCATAGTGACCAAAAGCAACAGGGAGGTGACACCACCAAAACAAGTCAGAGGAAACATTTTGCCTCAGAAAACAGTGGTAAAAGAAAGATAATGCCCTAAAACGGCAAATGAAAGACAACAAAAATTGGTGCTTTTAGGCTAAAACAGCTTTAAAAAAAAGACAATATGTCTCATGACCCGTGACACTGTTCACTAAGGTGTAGCTAGGACCTTCAAAGTAGGCTGAAGTGGCTGTTGCAAATGAACCTGCTGACAACAGTTAGTGGTGCAAGAGGAGGGCTCTAGCACCATCTAAAGAAACAGAAACCACCACAATCTCAAGACCTGGAGGAGAAACAATTCTCTACCAGATTTCACAGGTGAAAGGTGACCCAACTCTCACCACAGAGGGAGAGAGACTCCAAGATGGAGAGCTCTTAAATGTTAAGGTGTGTTATTCAGTCAAATGTACTGTTTGTCCAATAACATACAGAAGGGATTGAGGCAATATACTACCGCACCTACCATCACAGTGGGAAAGATTATTATACACTAAACGTGGTGCACAGAGCCAGAAGTTCAACCCCTTTCAACTTTTAATGGAGACAACTCCAAAACATAAATTAATTCTTAATGGTTTAGCACCCCTTATTCATCAATACTTGTTGCTTATTTCACATGAAAGTTCAGCGCAAATTTCATGATATTTCACACATACAATACATATAATTCGGATTATTCTTTATATTTTAAGGAAAGTTCTTTATTCACTTTCTTCTTTTAATCATTACCATAAAAACTGCGGCCAACAAGTTTTGTACTCACTGGACTTCTTCAGGGCTCCATTCCAAATCCTTGCTACTGAGAATGCTACGCTGTTACATATGTTGTTTGTATTGTGCCTATTCCTTTGTAGAAAGTCAGTTCAGTGGGTCCTACGACTCGCGTTTGTAGAAAAAAGGACATCAATCTATGCACTGGGATACTCCCTTGAGGGGTTCTAACTTGCGTTGAAGTGTGAGGTATTAAAAAATTCTTTCAAAGCTTGCAAATAGGTTTCCAATGCCAGATCACGTGTGCTCCATGCATGAGCTTAGTCTGTGGTGTCCCTCCCCCGGGGAGCACAAGCAATGGCAATATCCGGAGAACAGCCACATTACTTAATTGAAAAGGAGCATTTTAATTGCTTTCCTGAGGAGATAGTTGGAGACTAAAGGTCGTGGGAAGGTCATTTCGCAATTTGGCAGCTTGGTAGTGGAAGGATCAACCCACACTGTGCTTAGTCAGGACAGTTGTGCAGTAAGGATAGTTCTGGTTATCTTAATGATCTTTCAAGACAATAGTGCTTCAACTCAAAGCTCAGTAATGGATACCATTCTTATACAATGCACAGTGTCTTGCTTAAATGCAGATTTCTCCTTGTTGTTGATACTTGGGCAGATGTCTTTAGATTACAGGCCAACTTATTGTACAGTTAATTTAAACCTTAACAACGTGCATCTCAATAGGCCAAATTCAGGACAAACAATTTAAAACAAGATCTTAACATCCGTTATAAAACATTAAAATAAGCACATTAAAAATAAACCGCAAACTAAGAGGGAGTTAGTTGAGACCTTAACAGAGTAAAAAGTGCAAGACATGAAATAATTATTAAACCGATATTTAGCAGTGCAGCAGGTAAAGCAATCAGTTTTAGTCAAATACTTAGCAGCAGAACAGGAGAAGACCAGAGCAAGCATGAAAGTTCAGATTACAAAGGCACAAAAGATTGGCCCAAAGTGGCATAACATTCATTTTAGAGACCAGAACAAATATGGAAAGTGAAAGTGCAAAAGCAGCAAAGGATTGTCCCAAGTTTACTACAGATGTCAAAAAGGCGTTTAAGTAAAAGGTTCATTTTAGAGGGCGGAGGAAGTAGAGGGTGCAGAGTGTCAATGTTTATTGGTCATTATTTAGTTAATTAAACCATTACATGATGTAAAAAATGTACTGTTTAACTTGTGCACCCTCAATTGGGATTGAGAATATTTCTACAACTAAAATCAATTCAATAAATATCCTAGTTGTACTTGGTTAAAATGGAATATATGACGTTACAATGCGAACAATTACAACGCATGCTTTTACAATGCAGTTTTCACAACACAAGTAGTATTAAATCGAATGTTTTTACCACGCATACCATTACAACGCAAAAGTATATTAATACATTGAATTAACCTTTATAACGCATTTTAACCCAACGCATACAATTACAACACATTTGTTTTGTATAATAAACCCCTGCAATGGGATACAGGGAAAATAGGGGTTTTGGGAGGGGAAGTGTATTAAAACGTGGGTATTGAAAATAAACACCAGAGAAATAAAGTTAATACTCAGGTACTAAAAGTAATGCTTGGGTACTAAAATGAATACTCAGGTATTTATTTACGTTTTAAATTTTTTTTACAATGATTCATACATATATTTGTATTCTGTATAACAGAAATATAATAATCCCAAATTCCACAATTCTTAAACATACATTATTATTCACAATCATTTTTATACAAATACATCAATTTAAAACATACCGCTTCCTTTTCTTCGTAAGATTTTCAAACTAATCGGAATCTAAACAAAGAAACCTCCATTTTAACATGAACAAAATGTTAAGTCCTATAACTTTTTCAATGAAATGGGCGGAGCTAGACGGCAACTGTGATGGCCGCCTGAGTCCGGAGCTCTCTGTCCCAATATACGATCCTGCACTTATCCTGTAGAGTTGCGCTCCAATTGCCTCGTCCTGCGGAGCCCGAGAGAGTGGTGCTGCTGGGGGCACGATATCTTGCACTTGGCATTGGTGTGCTGCCCGGTGAACTGAGAGCTGCTGGCGGCGTCCGGAGCAGGGACCAGGCCTCGAGAAGCCGCAGCCTAAATTTTGACGTACCCTGCGGCTGGTGACAGGGACCCCGCCGCCGCAGGCCCTGCAGAGGCTGCTGACGGCGGAGTTCGCTTTGGTGAGGTCAAGAGGTGCGGTGAGCTGCGGCGACTGCTATGGGGGGTGCGGAACAGTGTCGGTGGGGGCTCTGACCATCGGGTCTTCCCACCCCTTCCCCCCTCCTGTGCGTTATTGAAGTATATTTCTATTTGTTTTAACTAGCATATATTTTACAATTCCTAGATATATTACTTACTTGGTATATTTGTTGGGATACACTGTTTCGTCAAAGTCTCGGACAGCAGTGTAGTGTCTCTGGTAGTCAGGCAACCACTGTTTTTAAAATGGTGGACGGCTTCATTTATACGTTAATTGGTATACAACATTATTTGCAAAGAAAATATGTTTTGTGCATAGTATTTTAACGTGTTTTTTATCCTGTGTAAAATAGTAAATAATTATTTGGTTATGTTTATATTCGTTATTTTTTTCCCTGAGGCAAGCACCCTTTAGAGTAGGAATAGTCATTTTAATACAATCACTATCCTGCGTTTTGTCTGTAGCTAGCACGTTTTGGAGTTGGAATAGTAAATTTAACCCACCACTATCCAGCATTTTCTGGTAGTTAAGCACACCTTGGTGTAAGAACAGTAATTTAAATACAACCACTAACTAGTATCTACTTTGAGGTAAGCACTATTAAAAAAGCACTATTAAAATAAAATTTTAGACTAAATGTTATATTTGTTTTCTTGCTTTCTTTTTTATGTTAATAAATGCTGTATTACATTTAAAATGAGTAAAATAAGGAATATCTTTTTTTTCACTTGCATTTTAAATTTAAACGGTAAAAAGAAATGGAAAACTCCTTTATATACTGTAGAATATTTTTGAGGAGAAGCTGAGAAAAAATTAAAACATGCGTTATTGAAGTATATTTCTATTTGTTTTAACAAGCATATATTTTACAATTCCTAGATATATTACTTACTTGGTATATTTGTTGGGATACACTGTTTCATCAAAGTCTCGGACAGCAGTGTTGTGTCTCTGGTAGTCAGGCAACCACTGTTTTTAAAATGGTGGACGGCTTCTTTTATACGTTTATTGGTATACAACATTATTTGTAAAGAAAATATGTTTTGTGCATAGTTTTTTAACGTGTTTTTTATCCTGTGTAAAATAGTAAATAATTATTGTATATGTAAGTATGATCCATTGTTTGCATAAGTGAGTAGGATGACTTCATATGTGAATAGGATGTGTGCTGTTGTTTAATGTCGATATAGATGTATAAGTATTTTGATAGTGTTCTATTGTTCATTGACAGCATGTATGAGTGAATCCATAGGTAAGTGATTAGATGTGTGTATACATCTATGAATCACTGAGTGGATTTTTAGATACTTGTATTGCTGTGACAATGGATTTAAATATGATACTCTGTATTTTACAAAGAGTGATGAAAAATTGTAATAGTGTATGAAAAGGTGTATGTGATTGTCACATGGATGATGTCATCAGTGATGTCATCAGTGATGTCATTTGAGATGTCATCAGTGATGTCACTGACCATGTCATGAATGATCTAATATGTGACATCAACAGCAGTGGATTGCGGGTGCGCGAAATATAGTTAGTACAACTAACTATATAGGAGCAATTTCAATGGTTTTGTATGAGTAAAATGTCCAGCTAACTATAACACCACTAAAACTTATAGTTTTTTGAGTGAATTTCAAAGGTTTTTTAAAAGCTAATTCCTAACTATATAACTCCTGAAACCTATGGTTTTTTCAGTGAATTTCAAAGGTTTTTTAAATGCTAATTCCTAACTATATAAGGCCTGAAACCTATGGTTTTTTCAGTGAATTTGCAAGGTTTTTTAAATGCTAATACATAACTATATAAGGCCTGAAACCTATGGTTTTTTCAGTGAATTTCAAAGGTTTTTTAAATGCTAATTCCTAACTATATAAGGCCTGAAACCTATGGTTTTTTCAGTGAATTTGCAAGGTTTTTTTAAATGCTAATTCCTAACTATATAAGGCCTGAAACCTATGTTTTTTTCAGTGAATTTCAAAGGTTTTTTAAATGCTAATTCCTAACTATATAAGGCCTGAAACCTATGGTTTTTTCAGTGAATTCGCAAGGTTTTTTAAATGCTAATTCCTAACTATATAAGGCCTGAAACCTATGGTTTTATTTAATTGAATTCGCAAGGTTGTTTAAATGCTAATTCTATTAGCGGATAACGTTTTTATATATTAAAACGTTTTTTAAATCTCAAATGCCTGCTTTGCTAACAGTGTTTTTAAGCACAGGCTCTTTTGTCTCTGGTGGCCATCTTGGGAGACTGCATATCAGAATTTTTTTAATGAAATATAAGAGGATTTGAGAAGTCACTCAAAATGTGCCCTAATTTTTCTTTCTTCAGCACTAATCATAATTTCTATGGCAAAATGAACCCCCTCATTTTGTTCCTTTGCAAATTAAATGTTTTAAGTGTTAACACTTTATTCCGATCAAGATGACTTCAGGTGTGCCATACTTTTGTCATAAGTAAGACTGTTAGCGCTCTAGTTGTTCTTTAGAACACTCTGGGACATTCTGCCATTGGGCTATAGTTGGGCTACATCTGGCTGATATTTGGGCTACATTTGTTTTTTTTGTCTCTGGTGGCCATCTTTGGGCTACATTGGGCTACATTGGGCTACATTTGGGCTCTAACATATATATAGCCCAATGTAGCCCAATATATATTTTTTCAAAGTTAATTTTCGTAAAAACCACTGGAGCACATATCTTGAGACATAGCAAAGGCACATCGGGCTACCAGTCCCTACAATTTTGCCAAGTTTGGTGGAAAACCATTCGGCCGTTCGGGCTAAAATTGAGTCCAACCGCCCTATGGAAATTAACATGGGGAAAACACGTTTTGGGACCCCCCTTTTATCTCGGCCCCCGCTTGACGAATCCCCCCCAAACTTTCATGGAAGGACCGGAGCGCCGCGAGGCAAAGTTAAGGAAAATTTCAGGAAGATTCCTCAACCGGCGCCAAAGTTATTCCCAATAGAATGTTGCGATTTCCCTATGGAAAACAATCCTAACTATATATACCTACTGGCTATCGCCAGTAGGTAATATGGCCAGGTTCTGTATGAAGAGCAACAAACTAATTTGTATGTGGACAAAATCCTCCTTAAAAACAGTTTACATCACTGTGTTGACCAGTATCACGAGTATGAATAAATTAACTGTGTTGAAATGTTTATATTTTGAAAAGAAGTACATATCCCCAACTGATACTTTTTCAACAGAAAATGAAATACGAAATCAAACACCACAAAGAAACTAAAAAGTAAAATTCAAATTTTTGTTGCTTTTTTTTAAACTAAACCACTTAATCTGGCTTAAAAATGTTTTTTGCCTCGTCTTTATATATTTCACTTTTAAATATGCAAAGCTCTATTTTTCCTCCATTATATCTATTACTTTTGAAATAGATCCTATTATTTAAGTCTATTGTTAATAGGTTTTAGATAATGCATAATAGGTACAAATCAAAGCTGTATAGTGGAAGGCTGGATGTCATGACAGAGGCTTCAGTCAAGCACTACTTTGACATCACTCACTGTCTACAGCCAAGATTTGTCCTACAGCTCAAAAATGGCTATGGTGTACAGCCCATATCCGAAAGACATGCAGTGGGCTATATCAACACGGGATCGGCCAGCCTGCTTGGCTGTACCTGAGATGCAGAGAATGACCCCCATTTGTACGTGGTCAAACGCTATGTGCAGTGGGTAATGTACAAATGGAGGCTGCCTTCAGGATATAATAAAAAATCCAGCTATTCAATGAAAAAATTTATCACATCTCCATTATGGTTATATTTACCCATGAAATTATAAACTTTTTCCATTAAAGCCTAACAATGTGGGTGAAAACAACACCGTGAAAGTGCATTATGGTTAGAGTGCAAAGCCTAACCTGAAATTACATAATTTATGTTTTCACTGATAACCACATGACATCATAAATGGCATCAATGATGACCTCACTCTAAAAAGAATAATAATACTGAACGTGGGCACTTCCAACTACAATCAGTACATTAAGACAACACTATAGATTGTGTGACAGCTTCAACATTTGCCTTAATCGTGAGTGACAGTCATGACAAATTGCTACATGCTTACGTCAAGAAGGGACAGTACTCGTATCATGAAAAGAAGAGAGGCTGGGAAAATGGCCTTTTTCTTCTGAGGCAGAACTGAATGCTAGAATTGACACTATGGGGTCTATTAGGATGGTGGACGGATCACCACCGCCCGTATGGTGGTGGCAATCCGCCTGCCATTTCTGTCTGCCCGCCTAACATTCCCTGCGCCATATTACGATGGCGGTGGGGACCCAGGCGGAAGGAAGGACCGTCCGCCAGTTTACCACCGGTATGCAATCCGCCTGTTTGCCTACCGGGCAAAAAAGACCTGCAATATAGTGTTGGTGCCTTCCAGGCACTGCCATCCATATTACGATGATGGCGGTCTCATGCCTTTCCATGGCGGAGACTCTGCCATGGAAAGGCATGCAGAGAATGCCTTTGGGGGCCCGTTGCGGGCCCCCAGGGGTTTGGGGGTGTGGGTGGCTGCACTTGGGGGGTACCCATGGTACCCCCGACATTTGCATGCACAAGGTGGCAGGCACCACGTGGTGCCTGTCACGTTGTGCATGCAAATGCACAACATCCACTTTTAACATTGTGGAGGGTGCTGAACAGCACCGCCCGCCACAATATTAAATATGCAGAATGCAATCCGAATAGGCACAGCGGGACCGCCGCACCACTGGCGGCCGGTCCCAGCACCGCTAGGGTGGCGAGTGGACAGGAGTCTGCCCGCCATTCTAATAGACCCCATTATGTCCAATTCACACTTAGCGCTGAGGTGGAACCCTTCCTTGCCCCAAAGTTTCCTATATGGCTGATGACAAATCCCAGAGTCTTTGATGGAGTGTGTGTCAGTAGGACAAACCACACAGATATTTTGGTCATCATTCTTTGACATATTCTCTGCACATGGTAGGCATTTATCACACACCAGCATAGTGACCAAAAGCAACAGGGAGGTGACACCACCAAAACAAGTCAGAGGAAACATTTTGCCTCAGAAAACAGTGGTAAAAGAAAGATAATGCCCTAAAACGGCAAATGAAAGACAACAAAAATTGGTGCTTTTAGGCTAAAACAGCTTTAAAAAAAAGACAATATGTCTCATGACCCGTGACACTGTTCACTAAGGTGTAGCTAGGACCTTCAAAGTAGGCTGAAGTGGCTGTTGCAAATGAACCTGCTGACAACAGTTAGTGGTGCAAGAGGAGGGCTCTAGCACCATCTAAAGAAACAGAAACCACCACAATCTCAAGACCTGGAGGAGAAACAATTCTCTACCAGATTTCACAGGTGAAAGGTGACCCAACTCTCACCACAGAGGGAGAGAGACTCCAAGATGGAGAGCTCTTAAATGTTAAGGTGTGTTATTCAGTCAAATGTACTGTTTGTCCAATAACATACAGAAGGGATTGAGGCAATATACTACCGCACCTACCATCACAGTGGGAAAGATTATTATACACTAAACGTGGTGCACAGAGCCAGAAGTTCAACCCCTTTCAACTTTTAATGGAGACAACTCCAAAACATAAATTAATTCTTAATGGTTTAGCACCCCTTATTCATCAATACTTGTTGCTTATTTCACATGAAAGTTCAGCGCAAATTTCATGATATTTCACACATACAATACATATAATTCGGATTATTCTTTATATTTTAAGGAAAGTTCTTTATTCACTTTCTTCTTTTAATCATTACCATAAAAACTGCGGCCAACAAGTTTTGTACTCACTGGACTTCTTCAGGGCTCCATTCCAAATCCTTGCTACTGAGAATGCTACGCTGTTACATATGTTGTTTGTATTGTGCCTATTCCTTTGTAGAAAGTCAGTTCAGTGGGTCCTACGACTCGCGTTTGTAGAAAAAAGGACATCAATCTATGCACTGGGATACTCCCTTGAGGGGTTCTAACTTGCGTTGAAGTGTGAGGTATTAAAAAATTCTTTCAAAGCTTGCAAATAGGTTTCCAATGCCAGATCACGTGTGCTCCATGCATGAGCTTAGTCTGTGGTGTCCCTCCCCCGGGGAGCACAAGCAATGGCAATATCCGGAGAACAGCCACATTACTTAATTGAAAAGGAGCATTTTAATTGCTTTCCTGAGGAGATAGTTGGAGACTAAAGGTCGTGGGAAGGTCATTTCGCAATTTGGCAGCTTGGTAGTGGAAGGATCAACCCACACTGTGCTTAGTCAGGACAGTTGTGCAGTAAGGATAGTTCTGGTTATCTTAATGATCTTTCAAGACAATAGTGCTTCAACTCAAAGCTCAGTAATGGATACCATTCTTATACAATGCACAGTGTCTTGCTTAAATGCAGATTTCTCCTTGTTGTTGATACTTGGGCAGATGTCTTTAGATTACAGGCCAACTTATTGTACAGTTAATTTAAACCTTAACAACGTGCATCTCAATAGGCCAAATTCAGGACAAACAATTTAAAACAAGATCTTAACATCCGTTATAAAACATTAAAATAAGCACATTAAAAATAAACCGCAAACTAAGAGGGAGTTAGTTGAGACCTTAACAGAGTAAAAAGTGCAAGACATGAAATAATTATTAAACCGATATTTAGCAGTGCAGCAGGTAAAGCAATCAGTTTTAGTCAAATACTTAGCAGCAGAACAGGAGAAGACCAGAGCAAGCATGAAAGTTCAGATTACAAAGGCACAAAAGATTGGCCCAAAGTGGCATAACATTCATTTTAGAGACCAGAACAAATATGGAAAGTGAAAGTGCAAAAGCAGCAAAGGATTGTCCCAAGTTTACTACAGATGTCAAAAAGGCGTTTAAGTAAAAGGTTCATTTTAGAGGGCGGAGGAAGTAGAGGGTGCAGAGTGTCAATGTTTATTGGTCATTATTTAGTTAATTAAACCATTACATGATGTAAAAAATGTACTGTTTAACTTGTGCACCCTCAATTGGGATTGAGAATATTTCTACAACTAAAATCAATTCAATAAATATCCTAGTTGTACTTGGTTAAAATGGAATATATGACGTTACAATGCGAACAATTACAACGCATGCTTTTACAATGCAGTTTTCACAACACAAGTAGTATTAAATCGAATGTTTTTACCACGCATACCATTACAACGCAAAAGTATATTAATACATTGAATTAACCTTTATAACGCATTTTAACCCAACGCATACAATTACAACACATTTGTTTTGTATAATAAACCCCTGCAATGGGATACAGGGAAAATAGGGGTTTTGGGAGGGGAAGTGTATTAAAACGTGGGTATTGAAAATAAACACCAGAGAAATAAAGTTAATACTCAGGTACTAAAAGTAATGCTTGGGTACTAAAATGAATACTCAGGTATTTATTTACGTTTTAAATTTTTTTTACAATGATTCATACATATATTTGTATTCTGTATAACAGAAATATAATAATCCCAAATTCCACAATTCTTAAACATACATTATTATTCACAATCATTTTTATACAAATACATCAATTTAAAACATACCGCTTCCTTTTCTTCGTAAGATTTTCAAACTAATCGGAATCTAAACAAAGAAACCTCCATTTTAACATGAACAAAATGTTAAGTCCTATAACTTTTTCAATGAAATGGGCGGAGCTAGACGGCAACTGTGATGGCCGCCTGAGTCCGGAGCTCTCTGTCCCAATATACGATCCTGCACTTATCCTGTAGAGTTGCGCTCCAATTGCCTCGTCCTGCGGAGCCCGAGAGAGTGGTGCTGCTGGGGGCACGATATCTTGCACTTGGCATTGGTGTGCTGCCCGGTGAACTGAGAGCTGCTGGCGGCGTCCAGAGCAGGGACCAGGCCTCGAGAAGCCGCAGCCTAAATTTTGACGTACCCTGCGGCTGGTGACAGGGACCCCGCCGCCGCAGGCCCTGCAGAGGCTGCTGACGGCGGAGTTCGCTTTGGTGAGGTCAAGAGGTGCGGTGAGCTGCGGCGACTGCTATGGGGGGTGCGGAACAGTGTCGGTGGGGGCTCTGACCATCGGGTCTTCCCACCCCTTCCCCCCTCCTGTGCGTTATTGAAGTATATTTCTATTTGTTTTAACTAGCATATATTTTACAATTCCTAGATATATTACTTACTTGGTATATTTGTTGGGATACACTGTTTCGTCAAAGTCTCGGACAGCAGTGTAGTGTCTCTGGTAGTCAGGCAACCACTGTTTTTAAAATGGTGGACGGCTTCATTTATACGTTAATTGGTATACAACATTATTTGCAAAGAAAATATGTTTTGTGCATAGTATTTTAACGTGTTTTTTATCCTGTGTAAAATAGTAAATAATTATTTGGTTATGTTTATATTCGTTATTTTTTTCCCTGAGGCAAGCACCCTTTAGAGTAGGAATAGTCATTTTAATACAATCACTATCCTGCGTTTTGTCTGTAGCTAGCACGTTTTGGAGTTGGAATAGTAAATTTAACCCACCACTATCCAGCATTTTCTGGTAGTTAAGCACACCTTGGTGTAAGAACAGTAATTTAAATACAACCACTAACTAGTATCTACTTTGAGGTAAGCACTATTAAAAAAGCACTATTAAAATAAAATTTTAGACTAAATGTTATATTTGTTTTCTTGCTTTCTTTTTTATGTTAATAAATGCTGTATTACATTTAAAATGAGTAAAATAAGGAATATCTTTTTTTTCACTTGCATTTTAAATTTAAACGGTAAAAAGAAATGGAAAACTCCTTTATATACTGTAGAATATTTTTGAGGAGAAGCTGAGAAAAAATTAAAACATGCGTTATTGAAGTATATTTCTATTTGTTTTAACAAGCATATATTTTACAATTCCTAGATATATTACTTACTTGGTATATTTGTTGGGATACACTGTTTCATCAAAGTCTCGGACAGCAGTGTTGTGTCTCTGGTAGTCAGGCAACCACTGTTTTTAAAATGGTGGACGGCTTCTTTTATACGTTTATTGGTATACAACATTATTTGTAAAGAAAATATGTTTTGTGCATAGTTTTTTAACGTGTTTTTTATCCTGTGTAAAATAGTAAATAATTATTTGGTTATGTTTATATTCGTTATTTTTTTAATGTATGTTGTGACCACCATTTTGCCGACCTGCGGGTCAAGTTGATTTAATTGAAAACGTTTTTGGATTTTTTTGTAATGTATTTATTGGCATTTCCATAACTTACAATCAAGGGACACAGAGCTGGCGCATACAGTACAATAATGACACAGTTATTCTTCGGCATGGACACATCGAGCAAAAACTAAGGCATTACCCCCCAAACAGGTAACAATGTTGACACACATACAATACGCTTTCACGTCACAGGCCTCCGCCGCACTCCTTGCTCCCACCCCGCACCCAGAAACAGGAGCCACAGTCCGCGTCCGTTAAACAAGTGTCTCCTCCTCAATGTGCTGTGATGTGTCCTCCCGTGATCCCCCCGCTTCCAAAACTAAGTGTGGCTCACTCGGGTCATAAGTATCCTGTACAGACCTCTTCTCCAGGTACAGCGCCCAGTAGTTCTTAGGACGGTTACGGGGAGGAAGCAGTTCACTATATAGTTCCGTTTGCGTGCAACAATATAACATATCACTAGACCATTTAGCTAGCGTCGGGGTCGGCCCGCGCATCCAGGTCAGGTGAGCGCGACGCATCTCTTGGCAACCTAAAAGGCCATATCCACAGCCTTCGCCTTGCAGGCGGAATATCTTTAGAATACCCCAGAAGGGCCAGCAGGGGAGATTGTATTAAAATGACTATTCCTACTCTAAAGGGTGCTTGCCTCAGGGAAAAAAACCCGAATATAAACATAACCAAATAATTATTTACTATTTTACACAGGATAAAAAACACGTTAAAAAACTAAAATTGTATTTTAATAGTGCTTTTTTAATAGTGCTTACCTCAAAGTAGATACTAGTTAGTGGTTGTATTTAAATTACTGTTCTTACACCAAGGTGTGCTTAACTACCAGAGAATGCTGGATAGTGGTGGGTTAAATTTACTATTCCAACTCCAAAACGTGCTAGCTACAGACAAAACGCAGGATAGTGATTGTATTAAAATGACTATTCCTACTCTAAAGGGTGCTTGCCTCAGGGAAAAAAATAACGAATATAAACATAACCAAATAATTATTTACTATTTTACACAGGATAAAAAACACGTTAAAAAAACTATGCACAAAACATATTTTCTTTACAAATAATGTTGTATACCAATAAACGTATAAAAGAAGCCGTCCACCATTTTAAAAACAGTGGTTGCCTGACTACCAGAGACACCACACTGCTGTCCGAGACTTTGACTAAACAGTGTATCCCAACAAATATACCAAGTAAGTAATATATCTAGGAATTGTAAAATATATGCTAGTTAAAACAAATAGAAATATACTTCAATAACGCTTGTTTTAATTTTTTCTCAGCTTCTCCTCAAAAATATTCTACAGTATATAAAGGAGTTTTCCATTTCTTTTTACCGTTTAAATTTAAAATGCAAGTGAAAAAAAAGATATTCCTTATTTTACTCATTTTAAATGTAATACAGCATTTATTAACATAAAAAAAAGCAAGAAAACAAATATTGCATTTAGTCTAAAATTGTATTTTAATAGTGCTTTTTTAATAGTGCTTACCTCAAAGTAGATACTAGTTAGTGGTTGTATTTAAATTACTGTTCTTACACCAAGGTGTGCTTAACTACCAGAAAATGCTGGATAGTGGTGGGTTAAATTTACTATTCCAACTCCAAAACGTGCTAGCTACAGACAAAACGCAGGATAGTGATTGTATTAAAATGACTATTCCTACTCTAAAGGGTGCTTGCCTCAGGGAAAGCGCTGGATAGTGGTGTGTTTAAAATTACTATTCCTACTTCAAAGGATGCTTGCCTCAGGGAAAAAGGAGGATAGTGGTGAGGTTTAAATTACTATTCCTACTCCAAAGGATGTTTACCTCAGGGAAATTACTGGATAGTGGTGTGGTTAAAATGACTATTCCTACTGCAAAGGGTGCTTCCCTCAGGGAAAGCGCTGGATAGTGGTGTGGTTAAAATTACTATTCCTACTCCAAAGGGTGCTTGCCTCAGGGAAAGCGCTGGATAGTATGCCTCAGGGAAAGCGCTGGATAGTGTTGGGGTTTAATTTACTATTCCAACTCCAAAGGGAGCTTGCCTGAGGGAAAACGCTGGATGGTGGGTTTAAAATGACTATTACTACTCCGAAGGGTGCATGCCTCAATGAAAACGCAGTATTGTGGTGGAATAAAAATTACTATTCCAACACCAAAGGGTGCTTGCCTCAGTGAAAGCGCAGGATAGTGGTGGGGTTAAAATGACTATTCCTACACCAAAGGGTGCTTGCCTCATGGAAACCGCTGGATAGTGGTATGGTAAAAATTATTATTCCTATTCCAAAGGGTGCTTGCCTCAGGGAAAGCACAGTATAGTTTAGGTGTTTAATGTACTAATCCTACCCCAAAGGGTGCTTGGATAGTGATGCGGTTACAATTACTATTCCTACACCAAAGAATGCATGCCTCAGTGAAAGCGCTGGATAGTGGTATGTTTAATATTACTATTCCAGCACCAAAGGGTGCTTGCCTCAGTGAAAGCGCAGGATAGTGGTGGGGTTAAAATGACTATTCCTACACCAAAGGGTGCTTGCCTCACGGAAACCGCTAGATAGTGGTATGGTAAAAATTATTATTCCTATTCCAAAGGGTGCTTGCCTCAGGGAAAGCACAGTATAGTTTTGGTGTTTAATGTACTAATCCTACTCCAAAGGGTGCTTGGATAGTGATGCGGTTACAATTACTATTCCTACACCAAAGAATGCTTGCCTCAGTGAAAGCGCTGGATAGTGGTATGGTTAATTTTACTATTCCAACACCAAAGGGTGCTTGCCTCAGGGAAAGCGCAGGATAGTGGTGGGGTTTAATTTACTATTCCTATTCCAAAGGGTGCTTGCCTCAGGGAAAGTGCAGGATAGTGGTGGGGTTTAATTTACTATTCCTAATCCAAAGGGTGCTTGCCTCAGAGGTTGTGCAGGGTAGTGATAGGCTTAGAATTGCTATTCCCACTCCATTATATGCTTATGTCTAGGAAACTGCAAAATGTTGTTTACTAATTGTTAAAATGTATATATTTTTCAATAATTATTTGTTTATCTTTTTAATATCTCCACAGATAAGTACACTTAAAGAACCTCCTGGAAATAACCTCCTGGAAATAAAATCCTTACTTTTTCAAATTGGAACAAAAGGACATCAACAAATCATTATTAAAGGTAAATTATTATTAAAAAAAAAATGCAGTGAAATAATGGAAATATGAAAGAAAACCTGTAAATAAACGTACTTACCAATGATTTTTTTTTCAACAGAATTTACATTTAAAAAAAAACTTATCTTTTCATAAAGACATCTAACGGTAAATATTATATTCTTAAAATATGCATTTTAAATTGTTATAAAAAAGTAATATTTCTAAACATAAAAAATCTTGTACCCTAAGCATTTAAACATTATGATGATAAATTAATGTTCATTTGTCTATAAAATAATAATAGCAAGGAAGTCATATGATTGAAACGTTAAATATGTATTTCAATAATTAATTTATTGTTCTGTTATTCCATAACCATTATTATGTTAATCTATTTCAGGTGAAACTTTTTTCAACACTTAACATTATTTTTGTTTTTATTTCAGACAATAAATAAATCACACGTGGTCTACAAACAGAAAATCACTTTTTGAATCAACCATAAACGGTAAGACTAATTAGAAAACAAACCTATACTATTAATTAACCATATTTTTCTCCCTAGTAACAATCGTAAATGTAAAACCAATAATACCTTATAAATGTATTCCCTTCGAGATTCAACAAATAGTCAAAATACACCTGCAAACCAAAAGCAGCAAGAAAACTCTTCTCAAAAGGTAAAACTCAACAAAACCGTATCAAACCTAACAATTAACTATTTTTCTCTCCCAATAAAGCATTTTTATAGTAACATAACAATTAATTTGGTAACACAAACGTTTTGAAACTTTTAAATCAAGCTTGAAACAGCATTTACTTAAATCATTAAAAAATTATAAAAATATTGTTCAATATATTTTTTCTTCTACTCAGGTAAACACACTAACCCCTGGGGCGCAGCCGGAATTTCGCCGCGGTGCGGCAAAATTCCACACGTGCGCAGATAGGACGGCTCCCGGCCATCTGACACACACGCCCACCGCGGCGTCGGGCGGCCCGAAACACCCCAAACCTATTCTGATATGATAATTCCGCCTGAACTTTCTGTTACTGTTTCTAATGGTCTTCAATGGGGTGAAACTCTTAAATTAGATTTTTTGTCTGAACCAAGAAATAATGTTTTTTCCAACTCGAGGAATTTCTCAATAGCGCCCTTGCATATAAGAATTTTTACTTCTTGACCAGATGTTTTAGGGGCGATGGATCGACCAATTTTCAGAGGTATGGAAGGAGGTGAAGAATTGAAATCAGATTTTATAAGAAAACTTCACATTGCTTCACCCTAACATTTTTTGTTATGTTCTGCCATGTGAGAAAATAGTTGAACCCTGGAAACCTTGTTTGGGGCATTCTTCATTTACCTGCTGACTCCCTGCTGCCAGTACCTTCGCCCAGCGCGTCCTCCAGCCGCCGCATTTCACCGCGGCCGTCGAGAGGAGGACGAGGAGAGTACTCCATTTCCCAGGCGTACTTGCGGCGAAAGCCGCCAACGACAATTGCGCGTCAGGCGGCGCTTTAAATTACGACTAGCCCCGGTGG
The DNA here is from genome assembly GCF_964261635.1 of Lissotriton helveticus. Taxonomy (NCBI): domain Eukaryota; kingdom Metazoa; phylum Chordata; class Amphibia; order Caudata; family Salamandridae; genus Lissotriton; species Lissotriton helveticus. Next base: position 1,741,150,667 of record NC_136065.1, read on the forward strand.
AGCTGGTGAACCCTGGAAACCTTGTTTGGGGCATTCTTCATTTACCTGCTGACTCCCTGCTGCCAGTACCTTCGCCCAGCGCGTCCTCCCGCCACCGCATTTCACCGCGGCCGCCGAGAGGAGGACGAGGAGAGGACTCCATTTCCCAGGCTTACTTGTGGCGAAAGCCGCCAACGACAATTGCGCGCCAGGCGGCGCTTTAAATTACGACTAGCCCCGGTGGAGCTGGTGAACCCTGGAAACCTTGTTTGGGGCATTCTTCATTTACCTGCTGACTCCCTGCTGCCAGTACTTTCGCCCAGCGCGTTCTCCCGCCGCCGCATTTCACCGCGGCCGCCGAGAGGAGGACAAGGAGAGGACTCCATTTCCCAGGCTTACTTGCAGCGAAAGCCGCAAACGACAATTGCGCGCCAGGCGGCGCTTTAAATGATGACTAGCCCCCGCGTCGCGGACTAGCGCGCGGGCCGCGCCGGGCTAAGCCCGGGCCAAGGGCGGGCCCGTTTTCGCCCGGAATAGTCCGGTCCGGGCTATCCCCCTAAAATCTTCCATTAACTTATTGCCGAATATATGAAGTCTTATTGCCGTATGAATATAAGAGGTAAAAAAATTGGTTTATGTTTTTCTTCTTTGTTTGTAACGCGAAGGCATAGTATTTCTTTTAATCATGTCTGTACCTTCTACTAAGAGTAAAACTTCCAAATCCGGTAAACTCTTAAATGGCACCCTTGCTAATTTTATATCTAATGCTAACATCGCGATAGATCAAGGGATAATCCTCATGGAACGCCGGGTGTCCCAGGACCTGGCCATGGCAAAGAGATCTTCTATGGGTCATTTTGCGACTGCCCGCACGCCAGAACACTCACTTAGAGCAAATAACACCATTGATGTTGAAGCCCAGATACACGACACCCCATTACACGAACAGTTACACCCAATAACAATCTCTGATTCCCAAGTTATGGCAGATTTAAATTCTACCCATAACTCAACTATAAATAGTGAAATGGTGAGTCTCCCGGATATACAAAACAATACCTAAAAGAAAACGGGCCAACATCAGCGTAATAGGAGGCAGAAACCCAAAGGTCCCAAAGGCCCAGGGCAAGAGCGATATATCGACCAGGCAACAGGGGCTTTCGATTACAAATCCCCCGTCTAGTCACATAAACCAACCACCGACGACATCGAGTGAAGATTTGGCGATTGGAGGGGGGGCAAGCATAGACTTAACCAATAAGGAGATAGATGACCCTGTAATGGAGAAGTTAGGGACGCTGTTAAAATCCCTTCTTAAATCATTGGAATCCAGACTATTAAATATATAGAAACAACTTCGCCAGCTTTTACTGGCTAGCAAGGAAGGTCCAATGATAGGGAAAGGTGCGACAAGCAAAAAAATCACACCCACTGTGCAGAAATTGACCCCAACTAACCCTAATACCGAGGGGACCAAAAAATCGGTAGAACCTGCCCTCCCCAGGCCTCCAGGAAATGAGACCTTAACATTTAAATCTGGCCCCAAAGAGACTGGAGTGGCCCTGGCCAAGGGAGTAAGACAGGAGGCCCAAAGATTAAATCTTCCCCCAGAATCTAGTCTATATTTAGTGGTATTAACAGGTGTCCCTGAGCTAAGCGATCCCACACAGGAAACATTTAAATCTCTGAAGAATAAAGCCGTGCACTGGTTGAATACAAACCGCCCCCTATCACACCAGTTTACGAGTGAAATTCTAATGGTGCGTAGAACACCATGGGTGGGTAATAGCACAACAACTATTCCAGGAGACTGCGTATTAGTGAACTTCAGTGACACACATTTGTAACTGGTATCACCATAATGCCTCGACAAAGATAGAAGCCCGACCGCTCTCTTATTTCTATCCTTCACCCTTTTTAGATGAGCGGAGGGGGGAATGGACTAGGGTCTCAAACCGCACAATGAAGAGGATGGAATTTGATGAGTTTGGTTCTTGTAATGATTGGATAGATATACCGACTCATAATAGGTTCAGCGGCTTAGAGAACGTAGATTGACATCAGTTGCCGTATAGAGGTACACTCGGAGGGGAGGGAGGACATGGTTCGTATTATTCCTCTAAACCAAGTAGGATTGAGAACATCGATTTGGTGGGCAATAGAGGTCAGGGCAAGCATGGCTTAGCAAGGGAGCTAGGGAAACACTATGCACAATCGCTGATTTTAAATGAAGGAGGAGAACACGAACAAGGTGTAGTTAATCATTATTTAGCTAAAGAAGACACAATGGTGCATAATACAGCTAGGAGCCATGTTGACCTAACTGAAGATCGAGAACTAAGAATAGAATATTCCCAGTTGGCTCCAAGGGAATCCATAGCACAGGTTAAAGGGGATAATGAGATACCTCCTTGTGAAAGGGAAGCGCTGGTAAATAAGAGTTCAATTATACTAAGCTTCTTAAACTGGAATGTAGCGGGACTTACAAACAAATTTAGCGACCCAGCATTTCTCCCCTTTATAGATAACTTCTCTATTTTCTGTTGCCAGGAGACCTGGGAGTTAGATCCTATACATATAAACGGTTTTCGAACCTTTCACACTACTGCAAAGTCATCTGCGAGTGGGAGAAATTCAGGAGGTCTTTGTATCTACATATCTAATACGGTAAATATAAAAGTTTTGGAACATAATCTGGGGTCTGCCTATTATCAGTCTCTGACATTTAAAATGAAAAGCAATCAAACCATTAGGCTGATTAATTTGTATAACAATGTAAAGAACGAAGATTCCGCTCACGTTTTTAATGAACTTTCACAAAGCCTGTTAAATGCAGACGATGATAGTCAGTCGGGGATATGCATTTTATGGATGGGGGACTTTAACTGTCACATATGCCCCCATAGTTGCTCTAGGATTTGTGGGATGGAAAATGTTAAGGGAGATCCATGTACCCATTTTTCTCATTCAACCCATGGAAACTTCTTTAATACTTTTTTATTTCAACATGACCTGGGGTATATTAATGAATTGTGCAACCCACAGGTGGACTTTAGCCCAACATTTAATGGTAGGGGGTGCAACTCAGTACTAGCCTTTGCTCTGGTATCAAATTGTAATTCGTGCAATGTCTCAAATTTTAAAGTAGGGGACCTCACAATCAGTGACCACTTCGCAATTAGCTTCCTTTTTACTGTTTTAGCAACAAAAGACAACAAGAACAGGGCTGTTGTTGACAACCTTTATGACTATGGACTGACCCTAACAAAATTAAATGGATACGCCATTAGCTCGAATAAAGTAGAGCCCATAGACTTTCTTAAAAGCCTTTTAAAAAATTATTTTGAGGACTTTATGATTTGCCTCTCAGAGAGCAAAGAAAACACCTTAGTTACCGCAGCTTTTCATAGGATCTCGGAAGAATACAGGAAACTTCTCACAAGAACAAAAAGAAAAAACATAAAAACTAGAGGGGAGGGATGGTTTAATACGAGTGTAGTAAAGCTCATGCGGTACTAATTAAGAGCCTTAAAGCTAATCCCAAAAATTTCTCCGAGATAAAAACAGCAAGGGCCAACTATTATGGTATTATTAAAAATAGAAAGAACCAATTAAAACAGGAAGCATGGCATGCTTTACACCAAGCATGCATCCTAAAAGATAACATCGGCTTTTGGAAAGCGGTGAAAGCCCCTTTTTTTCAGGCCAGGAGAACGGATACCATTGAGGTGGCCATAGAGGAGGACACCTGGGTAAAACATTACTCAGAGTTGTACAAAAAAAGACAATACCCTAGGTATTGACCACAATGCAGTTCGTGGTTCAGAAGTAACTAACCTTAAGGCACTTTTTCCTTTAAATATCACCTTTTCAGTCTCCGAGGTAGAGGCAGCAATAAGGGGAAGTGCTGCTGGTAAAGCCCCGGGTCCTGATGGGGTCCCTGTGGACATTTATAAAACCAAGATAGAACTATGGGCCCCCCTCCTAACTAATGTTTTAAATAGCAGTAACGACACAGCTTTTATAACTACCTGGCAAGAGGCAATTTTGGTTCCTATCTTCAAAAAAGGGGATAGAAATGACCCGATATGTTACGGGCCAATTTCCCTACTTGACTCTTTGATGAGAGTAGCGGGGAGAATAATTTTAAAGAGACTACAGTTGTGGGCAGAGGACACCGGTGCACTATCAAAGTTCCAATATGGATTCAAAGCGGGGCTAGGTACCGTTGAGCAGGGGCTAAATTTGGCATTAATGATAGGGAAATTCGTGGTAGCAAAAAAGGGAAACTTATTCCTTACTTTTGTCGACTTAAGTTCGTCATTCGACTGTTTGAGCCACGAAATCCTATGGGACACCCTACAAAAACTGGATATTGATACTAATATACTGAACTTCATAAAAGAGCTATACCGAGGGGCCGGCACCAAAGTAAGATATGGGAATGAGGGAGAATGTACAGCAACTTTCCCCATAAAAAAAGGGGTCAGGCAAGGTTGTATACTTGCGCCTTTTCTGTTTAATCTTTATATTAACAGTATTGCAAATTATCTTATTAGTTTTAACCTGGATTACCCTTGTATTAATGGTTGCGCCGTCCCGATACTATTGTACGCTGACGACGCGGTCATTATGGCAAGGACCCAGAGAGCGCTAACACTTTTTGCAAGTTATATGTGTAATAGAGGTTTAAAAATAAATATAGGTAAAACCTTTAGCATGTATTGCGCTCAAAAGAGAAATGTGCAATGTAAAATTTTTATAGATCACTCAAAGATAGAGCTAACAAACACCTTTTCATATTTGGGCATTAATTTTAATAGAAATGGGTTATGGTCCTCTGCTGTTAATACAAGGAAACTGGCCTTTTCCCCCCGGGCTATTGGTGCAGTACGTAACTTTGCATCTAGGTTGGGGGGACGACCAGTCCACATTTTGAAGGATATTTATGTCTCTAAATGTATATCCACAGCAGTATATCGAGCCGGAGTATGGGGGATTGCTGATACCAGGGAAATTCAACTACAGGAAAATATATTTCTCAGATATTTACTAGGTGTACCGAGATCTACTCCGGCATTTGTCTGTCATAAGGAGTTAGGGTTGGCCTACATTACTGATCTTATAAAGCTGAGCCCTATCTTGTTATGGCACAAGATATGGTCTTCTGCAGAAACTTCTTTTAATAGGGATGTTGTAATGGACTGTTTGAAACTACAGGGGGTAAGCAACATTGACTGGTTAACATATGTTAGGGGTCTTTTAACTGAGATAGGACATCCGGAATTCTTTGACTCCCCAAACACCATGGCCACTATCTCAAGGAAAAATCTGAAGAAAAGCTGTCTTATTTTCCTGGATAATAAACGCTGGAAAGCTGAAAGTAAAAAGGTTTCTGTCCAGGAAAATCATTTGATGTCACAGGGATCAGGCATTCAGCAGTACCTGCTCCTTACAACGAGCAGCTACGCGCGGATGCTCCTAACACGTTTTAGGGCTGGCTATTTCTTTAGATTAATTACTTTCCCTGAACCTAACAGCTGGACAAAAGATCTAATTGTATGCCCATGTGATGATATATCTCAACAGTCGACACTACATTCCATCTTGTTCTGTAAATTTTATTCGTTGGCCAGGAAAAAATATCTTGGCGTGCTACTGAAGAGATGGGGTCTGAGGCAATGCAGACCTGCCCTACTGAAACTTCAGTTGTTAGAAGACGAAATGTCTATTTACCTCGTGCCTATGTTTTTAAAAAAACGTAATTAGATGTAGACTAACTATGAATTGAGGATTTTGGTTCTGTTCCTGCTGAAACGAAAAAGTTTTAGCTATCAGAAGATGAAATGTCTTTTTAACTTTGGGTTTATGTTTTCTTTATAAAAGAATTTACTTAGCTACAGCTTATATGTGAACTGGGACTGTGCTCCCTTTTCCCCCTCCTTTTTTTAAAAGAATATTTTTATAAATTATTAAAATGTCTCATTATGTATTATATGTGCTTTTATGGTTTTTAAAAATGAAATAGAATAAAGCTATCTTTGATTTGATTTGGTTGAAAATATTCCCTGCTGCCCCCACTGGGGTGCTGTATAATGCAGCAGGGAGAGGAAGAGAGAAAGAAGCAAGAGAGTCATTGTCTTTCAGGAAGGTTCTTTCCTGCAGTAGCGGAAGGCTATTGTGAACCTTTGATCTTTTGAGTTTTTGCTTATGAAAAAACTCCTTCTGTTGCAGTTGCTGCTTGTCGTCTTTTCCAAAAGGGAATATGACGTTTTTAAGACTTATGCTATACTTCTTGATCTAAACTGTAGAAAACTCTTCCTTTTTTCAAGAACCACAGATTTAAGTATTTTTCTGCTTGTCAGTACATTGAACTGTTGATTCCACAGGAGCAGAAGAGTAATTCTCCGATGCCCCCTACAGCCTACCGACTAGGAAGAAACTCCTGTCCGCACACTACAGGGGGAAGGGGAAATTGGGAAGAGAGAGAAGAGAGAGACTGTCCCTGGGTCTGGTCTGTCTTTCGGCGCTTCTAGGAGTTTTTGGATCTCCCTTCGCTGGTAAGTGGAGTGACAGATACCTGCAGAGGAGACACAATGTAAAACACACAATACCTCCCTCAGAAACAAATATAGGTACATTCACTTATATTATTTCACTATATAACTTATACCCTCTAGACCAGTGGTTCCCAAACTTTTGACTCCTGGGGACCCCTATTGAGTCACTACTGGAAGCCGAGGACCCCCAAACAATTTGTACGATTTAAATTTCAAACATTAAAACAGTAGGGTATCAAGACTTGGTTATTTAATATGTAAGCTGTTGATCCAATGCTCCCCTCACCTCGTATACCTCTGTTTGCTTTAGCGCCGGGAAACCTTCGGGTAGCTGTGCGCTTAATTAAGTGTAATTATAATAATAATATAATAATAGTTTTAAAAAAGAAAACACAGTTGTGCACACCAAACAAATACTCGAATCTCTAAAGATCTTAATATTGTATATAGAAAGAATTAGCAAAATCGAAAACGTTTAATGGAATGGTTAGTGCTGCATCTCTGCGACTATCTTTTCAATATTTGGTTCTATTTCGCAGAATGAGGCTCCTGCCAGGGCTAGACTGGAAACCCAATGCAGCCCTGGCAAATGTTGTCAGGCCAGTCCCATTACTAAGTGCAGTGAGTGAGCCTGGCCACTGCAAAGCAAACTTTGAGGGGTGCCCCCACCAAGAAAATTTGGGGGGAAATGGTGCATTCTGCAACACATTTGTCATTATATATTGAATTGTATTTGCTTTTAAAGCATAGTAAAGGATGACCTCACTATGCACCAATAGAACAATCGTTTTAAGGCTCTTCTGTGAATCCTCACTATCACCCTCCAACCTCCACCTCTCTTCGCTCAATAGCCCCGCTGTCCCATGTATTTCATTTGTTTCATAGCATCTCTCATTCAAGTGTAGGTGTCAAAGCACTGTACATCACACACATACAGTGACAATAAATCGTATGTGGGTAAATTAGTGTATAGAAAATGTTTTGTTACATAATGCAAAAGGGACTTCAAGGTGTAGGATTCACATGTCATCCGTACAGGTGAGCATTTTTTCAGAGTGCTTGGTCTGGAAAAGCACAAAATCTTGATTCAGAATGTAACATAGTGGTGACTTTAACAGTTTAATTCTACCCAAACAAACCTTTTTGGCAATGTGAGAATTGTGAAATGCTGGGGAAAAAAGATAGCATACTAACTTGTACCATGCAGTTTGCATGCTGCTGTTTGATGGCAGGTCATAGCTGAAGGTGCTGGATTATGATTGTAACTGATAGACTGGAGAAGTGTGGCTCACTGGTTAGAGCAGGCAGACCCTGGAGCAGAGGTCAGACCCGGGACCAGGGTTCAATTCCCGACGCGGCAGGGTCTTGAGGTCAAATGTCCACGGACTCGATAATTCTCGCTCCGGTGCCTGCCCTAATCATGGGTTCTCACTCTGCAACTCTGGGCATTAAGCTTGCTTAATCTCCACAACGGCCTCCCTGCGGCGGGATGCCTGGCTTTCACCTTGGGGATGCCCTGTAGGGGCTATCTCACAGGGAAAAGCCAGGACGGGTTCCCAAGGCAAGCGCCGAGATGCCTCCGGGTGATTCAAGCGCTATATAAGAACATAAAAAAAAAAAAATACTGCACAATAACAAAAGAATCTCTGTGACAAAAGCAGTAACCCACTGAGCTATGCACATAAACGACTGTTTTTTTCATATGCATGGTATAAGTTCTTTGCAGCAGGCATATTAGCCCTCTGCACTACCTTAGATTAGTCAAACCTGCTACTGAACAAAACATGCATCTCTCCCCAGCAGGTACATTAATCACTGGAGTTATCTTGACACTTTAATTGTTGCCCAAAAACAACAGATTATTCAAGCAACTTTTAAAGTGCTTTTAAAACTGCTGCTTGCGGACCCCCTGGGGATGTGTCACGGACCCCGGGGGGTCCGCGGACCTCAGTTTGGGAAACACTGCTCTAGACTATAGCCTCTCTCTCAGGTGGAAATGAATTCTTGAAAATATAGGTTTCTCTCTCGTAAGTAGTAATACGTGTTGCAGTGTTCTTGGAAGCTGTAAGACCTAATACTCTGAAGAAACAAGACCTTACTTGACTTCTCAGGTAAAAGTTCGAATTCGGATGACAAGTCTCACAAGTGCCGATGTATTTGAGGAGACCACCGACTCTGAAGTGAAGAACCGCCGACTCTTCTTGCAGGAATGCTCTGGATAGCGAGAGTTTTCAAAGAAACGGATTTTCACAAAAACTAAGAAATTCCTAAGAGGAGAAATACGCTCCTCGGTGTTCACACCCGAAACGCCACTGAAGGCGAAACAAAAACTAACGACCGCACCTAGCAGTAATAAGTTCTGACAGAAAAGTTCAGGCGCGATAGCGAGACACTGTTCACTGCTACAGCAACAGTTGAAGTGCGCAGAACAGCGCTCGAGCGCCGGCGAAGGCATCAGCAAACGTCAGAGGGGAGGATTCATAGAGCACTGACCTCTCTTGCTGACTTGGCGGCCATGTTGGAAATCCGCGCTGGTAGTTGGTGATGAATGCCTTAAGGAGGAGTGAATAGAGAAGTCGCAGGTATGGTAATCGCCTTTTCCAGCGTGGAGTTTAACCTTGTACCAATTACTGAACCTAGACCCTGGAAAGGAGACTACAGCTAATGTGTCGTTGACACTGCTTCGTCGGTCTTCATTTGCTGTGGCTTCTTGTTTGCAACTATACCAAAGAAGCAGGAGCTGGAAAACAGTAAGCCCAATAGTTTTTGTGGCGTTAAAAAGGTTAACCTTAATCGAGAAGAGCGTCTCATGGTACGTCCATGGCAGATATCACAAACAGACCTGTGCTACAAGTAACACCCAGACACTTGTCCCTGCCTGCACTGCACCTGTAAACCCTATTGTTTGCTTTTTTTAATCCATGGTTTCCTTTTATCAAAAACACTTTTACTCTCACTTTACAATATAACTTTGTTTACAAAAGTTCAATTACAACAAATAAACATTTGCAATATTTATTCTCTCATGATTCACACTTATATCAGTGTTAGTGTTATTGTTACAATTTCCACAAAAAAACATAGCATATCTGTATCATGCATTTATAAATCATGATCTATTTCCACTAACGCTGTTGTAGATCCCAATGCATTTCGGGATGCATGATCCCTTCTTCAGGGGAACTGTAAAAATAAAACGGGTTTCACTCTTCTATCATGTAAACAAGGTGGGTCAGAACATAATCTTTTTTAAACAATCACAAATATTTAGTGGTCGATTAGGATGGCGGACAGACTTGCGTCCGTCCGCCACCCCCGAGGTGGAGGGACCGACCGCAGGGGCAGCGGCGGTCCCTCCGTAGCAATTAGGGTGTGACCGCCATCCTGGCGGTCACATCCTGTATATTATACATTACGGCGGGTGCTGCTTTGAGCAGCAGCCGCCGCAATGTCAAATATGCATGTTTAACTTTGGCATGCACAACTTGGCAGGCACCGCGCGGTACCTGCCACCTTGTGCATGCCAAAGCAGGGGGGTACCATAGGTACCCCCTATGTGCACCCCCCACCCCCCAACACCCTGGGGGCTCGCAACGGGCCCCCAAACACAAAAGACCACATGCTTTTCCACGGCGGAAAAGCCGCTGTGGAAAAGCATGTTTCCGCCTGCATCATAATATGGCTGGCGGTGTCTTGCAGACACCGCCACCATATTTGGGTATACACACCGCGGATCAGCAGCGGACGGACTTGCCGTCCGCCGCTTATCCCACCGCCATCCTAATGTGGCTGGTGGTGTTTTCGCAGTCCAAGGCAGTGAATCCGCATCCTCCAGGCCGGCGGTGGCTTCCGCCGGCCCGGAGGATGCGGATTCACCGCCATCCTAATCGGCCCCTTAGTTTGAACATCACATGAATTCTCCATTTGATCAACAATGGTATGTATAGTACCTTCACCAGAAAAGAAAAAACTCTCACACCCAGGAGTGATATCAGTGACTATAGTGTAAACATTCACAAACACCCGCTTACCAACACGTTCGGATTTGTGTCACCTGAAAAAGGTAACCCTGTTCACAAGATGTGGGACACACACGTTAATGACCTGAAATATGTATAAAAGACATCTGGTTTTACACCGCATATTTTTTATCAGATCGATGCAACCTATTTACACTAGCAATGGAGTTTACTCATTCTCAATAATCACTCACTAGGCTCAAGTCCCTACTGCACTTAGCAATTTGTTCCCTCGAACTATCAACATGCTGTTGACTGTGAGTAATACATTTACTCATGGCTGCTGAGGAAAATTAGTGAAATCCATCTGTATGCAACAATAAGACATGTTCATACCTCCACAAAAAGGCAGACTTGGTGGCAATTCGAAAACCTGCTACTAGCGATGACTGACACCTTCTATGAATGCCACCTGAAAATCAAGAGATATTCTAAATGTCTATACAATATGAAACGATACTATTCAAAAATATGCCATTTGCATGTAGAAAACGGTATTTCCCAACTACCTCCAACGATATTGTCAACGTGTAGAGCTCTTTCCGTTTGTGCTTTCAGTGAACTGCCTGACGCTGATTGAGCCGGTCTGCCATCAATCTCTCTGCAAACAAATGAAACATTGCAAAACCTCCTAACAACAGTTTACAGTGAAAATAAAAGTAATGGACCGATCACAACGTTAATAGAAAATAGCATACCTCTAAATTGCCTACAATCTCACAAACTCCTTCAAACACTTTGGTAGCAGCAATGGTTCAGCTTTCCTGCCTTCGCTCTGCAAGATAACATTGTTTTTTTTTTTTAATCGACTGGTCCCTATGTGTTCCAATTCTATCTGCCCTTCTCGCTCGTCAACTGCGCTTCATACCTTCAATATTGCAATCTTTTACCGCGTCTTCTTTCCGTGACTGCTGCCGCCTTTGATATGTTGCTCACTCCACGCCACCGTATTTCTACACTCCTGATCAACGCCATGAACAGAGGACTACTCAAGCCTACTCCCATTCCGTCTCACTGCCGCTCCCAATCAACATCATAGAAAGAGGACTACTCGAGTCCACTCCCCTACCCTCTCAATGCCGTCATGATGTGTTCAAAATACTGATAGTGACCGTTGACTTCAGCCATTTGAGATCTTGTGTAATACAAACAAATTTCACAGCCCCAATCCGAATACCTGAGGAACGCTCAAGATTAAGCACGATCTGCTTGTTTCGTTGCCAATCGCATTAGTAACAGGATCCAATCCGACGATACTCCTGCCAGTCTTTCTACTGTTTTTATCACGTCGCATTTCAAGCTCGAACGTCAGTATGCCCCATGCATAATCCCAACGGCCAACACAAAACTTCAACATCTCTTATTATCACGCATTCCTCTCAGACAAACCTTCTTTTGTGCAAAAAAATTTGAACACATTAATCAACTGAAATGAAACAAGCAGGTTCTAGAAAAAAATACAAATAAAAAGTTAAAGATGGATGAAGAGATGTTCATTTTGGTCAAAACGTACAATGTTTACGTGTTCACAATGATCAACAATAAATCCTGATTAAAGAAAAATTGCTGCAGTGTTATACCATTCATCAACAAAGTGCATGTGAATAACGCTGTATTTAAGACTGTATTTTGTGATACTATCTATTCCTGTCATTAGTATACATATAAATCCCTAATAGACAACCAGATTTTAACTATCTGTGTGGTGCGCTGTTTCCTAGAGTGAACCTAATCTGCATGTTCATACCGATCAAGTATGTTTGCCTTGTTCTGACTTATATTCTCTCTCCCTGATATTAATAGTTTGAAAAAAGTTTCACGCAGTAAAACATGCTGTCAATTTACGTCCAGAAATTTATAAAAAAACATATCATGTCCAATTTGTCATTCAACCCTTTAGGTGTCATTGTTTCCATGAATTTGATCCACCAAATTTCCCTTTGTGAAAGACATTTGGCGCTGTCATGATCAGACGTCTGTTTGATTATTTCTAAAACTTGGAAACGAAGTTGAGGAATAGTATGGTTGTATTCTGCCCAGTGTGTCGCCAAACTGGACGTGGTAGATTTGTTTCTGATTCGACTCTTGTGTTCTGTTATTCGAACTTTCACTTTCCTCTCTGTTTTGCCAATGTATAGCTTCCCGCACATTTGATGCTGTACACAGCATATGTCGAATTACAATCAGCCTGGTCTCTGAGATTGATTCTTTTGCCTGTTTGGGGGTGTACGATGATCGATCCCTCAATGACGTTGTTACAATGTGTACAATTTCTGAATTTTTTCATCCCTGGGTTATAACAGAACACAAGAGTCGAATCAGAAACAAATCTACCACGCCCAGTTTGGCTTTTCAAGAGAATAGCAAGACGGGGATCGCCTTCGACATTTAATCACCAGTCAAAATCAATCATGGTATGCCTCGCTGAAGGAGATCTAACTTCCAGAAAAGGTTTGGGAGGCCAGATGGCCTCAACAATGGCAGTCACTGGAGTGAGGAAAAATTAAAGATATTGCTGCTTATGAAGTGTTACACAGTTTCAAGTGCCGACAGGTTACATTTGGTGGGAGCATGCTTCATTAAAATAAACTGGTACACATAGTTGAGAAGGTTTAGAAGACACCAGAAGCAAAAGGCTACTCATCTAAATACAACTTGCTTCTGCATGCTTATTATCATCATAAGCAATCAATAAAAGTTGTCACCTTGATCAGGTGGTGTGGGTCTACAAAGTACTCTTTGGATAGAGGTGAACACCCCATAGTTGTTATTTTACATCAATCATATGATTAAATGTGACAACTGATAGTGAAATTTCAGTACCAAATGGAGAAAAAAGCAAATAAATTCAGAAGCCTTACATCATCCAGGAGCTTTCCCTCCACTCTGAGCTCCCAGGAAGCAACTTTCTCCGTTTCATCTCCCTCTGGCTTGCCTGGAGTAAAGGTGTTTGAAATATAGATTCTGAGCTTGCGCTTTTGCTGTGGATTTGACAGAAATGAAGATATAATGAGCAAGAAGATAGTCAAACAGAAATTACTGATAAATGCTGGCTGGCTACTTTCTGCTTTTCTTACTTTCATTGCACTCAAAAGCATCTTGAAAAGCCGACTGAATGGCAAAGCCAAATGGTTTCACGGGTGCGACCTTTTAGCTCAGCCAAAAATGGTTGAGTCTAAACCGATTATTTCAATGTATATATTGTTGTATTGTATGTCATGCTATTCATGTTCCAAATATGGCTGCCTATGTACCATTTTTAAATGTTATATGAATAAAAGGAAATATTTCTAACTGTTTTTTGTAGTACACTGAGCCTATGTAGATACTATCTCCTTGTGTATAGGACTTGATTTCCGCATGGTCCCAAGTTGCTTAGGAATGTTACTCCAGTCACAATTCAGGAAAGCCATTTAAACCTACGTCAGCCCTGTACTTTTCCACCAACTGATGTGAAAAAGCCACGGCTTTTGCAATGCATTTAACCTTTGGATTCCCTGGATTTAGGATGTGTGGGAAGAAAGCAGTACTAAGGATACTCAGGGGAACTATATGGGACACTAGAGAACTTCGTAAGGAAGGGATTTAGGCATGAACAGTTTTTTAGATCATTAAATATTACAAAAAGAAAATAAATACAATAATACCACACTTTACACCAATACATACAATAAACAAGACTAAAAGTAGCATATTGCCTACCAAATGCATGCGTAAAAGAACCACTAACCACTACTGAAACAATTAAAGAACCCCCACACGGAAACAGATGCATTTGCATAATAATAGCATATATCACTGCTAGGAATCAAATAATATATGGGATAAAGTACCCCCTGCTGTACAATAAAAGGATATAGCGACTCCCTGATGCATTCTATGACCATATAGAGGAAAAAGGCTGTTGGCAGAGTTACTTTATAACGGTTTGGAACTCAGTGGTGACTTGCAATATCCTTGGCATGTATGGCTGGGAGTACTTTATCCCTAATAATACATGGACAAAACACTTAAATCGTTGGTGCATAACTCTTTCATGAGAAACAGCCAGCAAGTTTGCAAACATGAATAATAACAATAGATTCTCTTGTGCAAAATTAAACACATCATAAAAACAATTAGATACTTGTTGGAAAAAGATATTAGATTTAGTTTGATACAAGTCAGTATTTTTTTTTAATGCTCAGTAGCTCGGAATGTGTGTAAACATGCTGACAGATCCTAACTTTTCTATAACTACCTTAGGAGTGCAAAGAATACACATGTTGCCACACATTTCCTCTTTCTACGCGACATGGTAGTACAGCTATAAAAACTGAACAGAATGAAGAAAAGCCATGTTTCGTTTTATGCCCTGTCACCAGGCCTACCTTTTCCCTCGGCTGCTGCCTCTGGCAGCAGGCAATGTGGCATCAGAACTTGAATGTAGTTATTACAGTAGAGTTCTGACGCCAATTCTTTATAATCGGCGACTGGGTGTGTCACAGATTATAAAGAAATTAGAGACATGGTTTTGATACAGGGACTACAGAATCCCATATGTTATACTCAGCGTAACCCAACAAGCATGCACTGAGTAGAACACATTAGTACTCAATAATTGATTGAAACAGATGGCTTCTGTGTGTGTGTGTGTGTGTGAAATCATGAGATAGTAGTCACCGGACTGAAGGAAAACTAGTGGACTGTGCCACTAGCAAGACGTTTGAAGAGCTATGTACCAGCTTGTGCGGTACATAGTAGTGGAGATTCAGGGAAGAGAATGTGAGGTCAGGGAGAAAGCTATTGCAGTAGTCTTAACCAAAGCTGAGAGGACTGCCATCAGGTGTCTAGCAGAGCGAGGGAATTGAAATCACAGCATCTTGTAAAAGATGTGAACTGAAAAGTGATGTGAGCAGACACATGTTTGCAAGTGAAGGTTTAATGAAAAATAATGGTCAACAAAAACACAAAGTTTACGGACTTTAAGAAAGTTGAGTAAGATAGTGTTGTTTTCAAAAGGAAGCAGTTCAGAGCAGATTAGTGAAGATTTCACGCCACTGCTGCAAAGTTACACAAAGTGACACTAAGCAAAGTAAGTCCTGAAAGGGTACTTACTTTCCGGCACAAATCATTGTCTGTGCTGGAAAAGTTTTTTTTTTTACCTCAAATCGAGCTCTGCTTTCTGCTACTTTGAATCAAGAGGGCGTCCGTCACATTGAGGATACTTGGGTGTTCAAGCATACCAACCACGGTTTTTATAAATCAAGAATTATCTACCAAAATTGTTAGACAGGCTTTGCATAAAAAAACAACACCTACTTGAGGCAGGCGCAATGTAGAAGAAATCTTTTTATTTTTACTAACCATTCATACATTGTATTTAAGCTGCACTATACATCACACATCCTATGTGTGGAGTATTTAAAAAAATTGTCTAGGCATAGCATTTTGTACTCGAAGGGTACCTTTTTTATTACAAAACCTATGCCTGATATCATATTCACACACCTTTTAACTATGGGGCAAAGCTGTGGGCCAGCACAGGAGAACACTGAAAACAGGCTATATTTTAAGAAGTTTGGTATCTGCGCTGCATGTACCATTATTCTATGTATCTGCCCCTTTTAATCAAGAGGTAATGAACTTAAATTCACACTGTATTGTGGAGCAGTGTGGCTCACTGATTAGAGCAGCAGACCCTGATGCAGAGGTCTGGCCTGGGACCAGGGTTCAATTCCCGTCGCGGCAGGGTCTTGAGCTCAAATATCCGCGGACCCGATAATTCTCGGCACTGTGCCTACTCTAATCATGGGGTCCCACGCTGAAACTGTGGGCAATAGCTTGCTTAGTCTCCACACTGGCCCTAATCGCTAAGGATGCCTGGCTTCACCAGGGGAGTGCCCAGGAGTTGGGCGCCTCACAGAAACCATGCGCTTTATAAGCTTCACAATTACAATTTATTACTATAATATGAGATGTAGTATTCTGTATGTTACATGAGCATCTATATGCTTGAATGCAGTCTTGATTTATTTTATAGTATGGGCCTCATTTGAAAAGTAACTCTAAGATCTAAATATAGTTTGTGTGTGGGTGTGTGTGTGTATATATATATATATATATATTCACTGAAAAAACACAGGTTTCACGGACGTTATAGTTAGGCTGACATTTCACTCGTACAAAACCAGAGAAATTCGGTTGTTATAGTTAACTGAGCTAACTTTAACTTGAATATCTAAGGTTTTTCAAATGCTAATTACTAACTAGAACATCCCTGAAAACCTGTGTGTTTTTCAGTTAATTTCAAAGGTTTTTTAAATGCTAATTTCTAACTAGAACATCCCTGAAACCTGTGGTTTTTTCAGTGAATTTCTATGTTTTCTTAACTAACAAACATGTTTGCAGAGTGGTGGAGGAAGGGGGCGGAGCCCTCCATCAGCACTCAGAAATTCTGCTGCGTAGGACTTACAGGAGGTACCAGGAGGCCTCTTGGCCCCCAACGTCCCTCAGGAGTAAAATGGACTTCATCCCCAACCCGTAGAGTGCCAGGAGACGTGTTTGCAGAGTGGTGGAGAAAGGGGGACTTGGTCTCCGTAGACCTCTTAGCAATCCCACTGTGTGGGACTTACTGGAGGTAACAGGAGGGGTAGTTGAACCCCAAGGACAACCTTGGGGCCCAACCACCCCTCCTATTACCTCCAGTAAGTCCCACACAGCAGCATTGGTATGTTCTCGTAGGAGGCCACGCACCCTTTGCCCACCAGTCTGCAAACGGGCTACCTGGCACCCTCTTGGATGGTGATTGAAGTCCCCTTGCCTCCTGAGGGTCATTAGGGGCCAACTAGTCCACCTGATACCTCCAGCAAGCCCCACATTGTGGGACTGCTGAGAGGTGGGCACAGGTCATGGCCCCTTTCTCCACCACTCTGCAAACGCACCTCCTGGCGCATTCTTGGTTGGGAGATGAAGTCCCCTTGTCTCCTGAGGGTCCCTGGGGGCCAACTACCCCTCCTGTTATCTCTAGTAAGCCCCACACAGTGGGATTACTGAGAGGGGTCCAAGGCCAAGCCCCTTTTTACAACACTCTGCAAACGCGTCTCCTGGTGCACCGTTGCTTGTGGGATGAAGTCCACTTTAGTCCTGATGTTTGCAGAGTGTTATAAAAAGGGGCGTGGCCTTGGATCCCTCTCAGCAATCCCACTGTGTGGGGGCTTAGTGGAGGTACCTGGTGGGCTAGTTAGCCCATAAGGATGCTTAGGATTCATGGGGACTTAATTCCCCAACAAAGAACACTTGCAGAGTTGTGCAGGGAGGGGGCGGGGTCTCTGGCGAGATGCCGACTTCTTTTTTCTTTTTAGAAGCGGGACTGTGTGGTCCCCCTTCTCTTAGTATTCGTGGGCCGGCGGACCCCATCACCCAAGGCCTGAGCAATTTTTTTTATTAAAAAAAAAAATACATAAAAGGGAAAAGTGCATGGGCCAGGGCATGGCAAATTTCTTAAAAAATAAATAAATAAAGTCAACATTTAATGGAGGGGGGCTGTGCGGTGCCCCTCCTCAGGCCTTTTTCAGCCCCAGGGACCCCATCCCCCGGGGCTCTGCCTCTTTTTTAATTTTTATTTCTATTTTAACAGGAGGGGGGGCCATGTGGCCCCCTTCCCTGGGCCACCTTTGGCCCCGGGGCCCCCATCCCTCGGGGCCTGGCCTCAAGTTGGGGACCATAGGGGGAGCCCCAATGTCCCGCGGTGCCTGCCGGCTCCCTGCCTCCTGCGGGAGCCAGCATTGCTTTTGGACACTGGAATCTGTAAACATGCAGCTCCCTTTGTCCAAAAGCAATTCTGCTTTGCTTCATAGAAGCGAGAGCAGTTTTTCTACTCTTGCTTCCATGAAGCTAGCAGAAATTTGCAATGACAGGGTGGGAGCACTGCTGCTGCCCTGCCATTGCAAACTGCAATGTCCTGGGGTAGGCACCCCAGGACATTGCTGGAGCAGGTCTTGGGGTGGTGGGCCATCAAAGGCCCCTGGAGGAGGGGCCCAAGCGACCCCTCTACCTTAGTGTTTTAAAGCCCCGGTGAGATGGTGGTCTCCAGGGGTCGGCAATGGACCCTTGTATCTTTATTATTCAATGCCCAAGGGAGGTGGTGGTGCCCAGGGGCAGTGTGGGGGTAATCGAGCCACCCCACACTCAGTATTTAAAAGTAGCCCCAGGGAGGTGGCGGTCCCCAGGGCTTGGGGGGGCCCTAATAAATTGAAGTCCAGCAGTGGTGGTGGTCCATGGGGCTCAAGCGCCCCCACATTTTTAAAGCTAGCCCCAGGGAGGTGGCGGTCCCTGGGGCTGCAGGGGGTGGGTTGTAGGTCCCCCCCGCACCTAAACATTGAAGCCCTGGAGAGGTGGCGGTCCCCGGGGCTTGGGTGGTAGGAGTCCCCCACTCTTTTTATTTTAAAACAGCCCTGTGAAGTGACGGTTCCGGAGCTGCGGTGGCCAGTGTGGCGCCCGCATATCTTTACCACATTGCCCCTGGGACCTGGCCCACCCGGGGGCTTATTAAAACGAAGCACAGGCCTCCACGCTTTGTTTAAAAAAAAAAATTTTATTTAAAAAATGGTGAGGTTCGCAGATCCTACGCGAATTCAGCTGAATATATATATATATTTTTTTTTTTAATGCTTTTATTGACCCTGGGGTTCCCTGTGGCACCCCTTGAGCAGGCCTAGTGGGTCAGGGTGTTTCTACCCTGCCCCCTTTTCTTAATTTTTAACCTTTTTTCTTGTGAAGATGGCTGCCAACACTTCTTGGTTTGGAGTGTTGGCAGCCAATCAAAATAAAGCTTGTGCTCCGGACGGTACGCGGACCCACCGCAGCAGACAGATATCGTTTGCTTTTTATTTTTGAATTTATCAAAAACAACTGAACGGATTGACACCACTAGCAAAAAGAACACTTTCTGAACCAAGAGCTACCTTTTTGCCACATTTGGTGTAAGTCCGATCAGCAGTTCGGGCTGTAGCTTTGTATAAAGTTTCCTATAGAAATTAACATGGAGAAAATGCGTTTTGGGACCCCCATTTTTTCTCGGCCCCCGCTTGACAAATCACCCCGAAACTTTCAAGACCAGAGCTGACCAAAATGCCCCATTAGTTTTGAAAATTTTGCGAATATTTGTCAAACGGCCAAAGATATTTTCAAATCAAAAACCGCTTTTCCTATGGAAACTAGGTCCTAACAATAACCATCTACTAGCAACAGTGGTAGTCACCACTGGGTAGTTATATTTAGGATCAGGTTTCCATAGGTCATGCATTTTTTGTGTTGCTAATAACTTTGTCTGAGTTTGACAAATCTCCACGAAACCTTCAAAAAAAGTACTACTTTTTGACTAGCTTGTGCATTGATAGTTTTGGGGTGATCCGTCAATCGGGCCCGAGAAAAAAAGTGGAAGCACACAACATGTTTTTACCATTTCATTTTTCTATTGGAACTTTAGACAACTGTACAGCCAAACAGCCGAACGGATTTACACAAAATTTGACAGAAAGCTAGATCTTGGCCCATAAAGAGTGCATCTTGTGTTTTGGTGTAAATCAGTTCAAAATTTTGGGAGAAATTGAGGGTAAGCAAAATTGTCTATTTCACGTTGTAGAGGATCCGCAAAGCTGACAGATCTCAAAGTGAGGTTTGCCTGGCTGCCACCAACGCAGCCAGGAAGTAGTGGCAGCCATCGTAGAGCTCGGGACACCCCTTTAACAAAAAATAACTGCCCCAGGGAGATAAGGTCCCCAGGGACTAAAAAGGCTCGGGAAGCAGGGGCCGTGCGGCCCCCTTCCCTAATAATTAATATATACAGCACTGGGGGAAGGGGTCTCCAGGGCCATAATAGGCTCGGGAGGGAAGCAGCACACCCCACGTTTTATTTTAAGTAGTGGTCTTCGGGATGGGGCCAAATAAGGCTTGATGATGCCACATGGACCCCTCCCAACTATAAAAAAAAAATGGCCCTGGGGGATGGGGTCCCCAGGGACTAATAAGGCTTAGGTAAGGGGGAGTCACGCAGCCCCCCTCCCTTTTAATAAAATTAAAAATGACCTGGCCCATGGCCAAATAAGGCTCGGGGGCCATCTCTCTCCCCTCTAAAATAATTAAGGCCCTGGACAATGAAGTCTCCAGGGCCTAATGAGGCTCGGGGGGGGGGAGCTGTGCTTTAAAATACATATGACCCTGGAGGGTAAGGTCCCCAGGGCCAGGCCCTGTGGCCAACTCTCCGTGGCGCTTGACCAAAGGCCTGTGGCCAATCCTCCACCACATATGGCTGTCGCCCAGCCACTGGCATCCGCCTTGCCTCATCATCCATTGCCAGCCCCTCCCGCCCTGCTTCCCCACACTGAGGTAAGATTAAAAACACGCATTTCGCCTTGACCAGTGTCCCTCTTATTTGCTACTACTTTGCTACTTATTTCTTTACTCTCCCTCACTCATGCAGCACCCGGCTGGGTCTAGTGTGAGTATTCTATTTATTCTTTTCACTTACCGGTGGTCTTCATTTCTTGCACATGGCTGTGCATATTAATCCATACTCGTTGAGGTAATTCAAGGCCTTCCAAGTTCGTCATACAGATTACATAAGCTCACCGTAATTGCTAGCTTACACCACTCTCCCTTTAACTTTCAGATGTCCCTACACTATTAGGTCCTGAAGAGACTCCGTAACCACAGAGGGATCGAAACGTCTTCAACTTAAAAGAGAAACAAATCACTACATCAGCGCTGTCTATTGTACACAGTGTCGAGATTCATTGTTATTATTTACAAATGATCGCTTCTCGTATAAAAGAAACCAAGTTGTAAATATCACCGTTGTCACAAATTTTGCCCTTTGTTTTTGGTTCCGATGCACACTGGGGACACTAAGCACTATTTGCTGTATATATGTGAAAACTTTGTGAAGAATTGATAAAAAATTGTAAATACTCAACCACAGTGTATTCGGTTTCCTCCTTGCCTGACATACATATGATCCATTTTTTATGCCATTGCGCAGTATAAATATCACTATTATACATTATTTTTGCCACAAGAACCATTGTTTCTTGACATTCATTAACTACCCTGGTTAGTTGTGAGTGGGGTTCCCTTGTTGTTCCTTGTAACTGAAGGCTAAACACAGCATGGGGATGGCTGTGTGCGGGGTGTTGGCTGCAGACCAGGCACTTTGCCCATCCCTCTACTTTGCGTGACTGAATGCCCTTCACAGTCTGGGTTTGGGCTGCCTTCAGGAGATTTTGCAACAGGGTAGGCCGCAGGCCAGGCCCTATGGTCAACCTCACACTGCACACGATGGGTTGGATTTGAGAGTAGTAATCAAATATTAATTTACATTACAAACAAAAAGACCTCGAAATTCATGGAAAACAGTAAAGTTATAGTTAGATGAAATGTTCAGTAACAACTCAACACGTTCAACTCTAAAAACCACTGAAATTCACTAGTTATAGTTATCTCAAGTTACTATAACTCGTGCCCTAAGGTACCTATATCTCCCACCCTCCCCATGCACTGATAATTACCCTACATATTACATCACTCATGCCATTTTCTATGACATCACTGATAATATCACTGCAACGTTTGCAGTGAAATCTTTGATGAGACAACTGCATGGTGAGGGTGCAAGTTAAAGTTACCTTAGGGCATGAGTTAAAGTTACTTGAGATGACAATAAATATAACAGGTAAACCTCATTGTTTTTTAGAGTTAAAAATGTTACGTTGTTACTGAACATTTTACCTAACTATAACGTTACTTTAACCTTAGTTTTTCTCAACAGATGTACATATATGTATGTGTGTGTAAATATATGTATATATATATATATAAATATATATATATATAAATATATATATATATATATATATATATATATATATATATATATATCACTTTCTCTTTAATGGCGCCATTTTGTGCCCTCTGCTACCGACAGCCTTGCAATAAATATCCTGTGAAGCGCATCTGGTGGTCCGTCTCCTTTGTTCCCTCGCCGATCGGACCGTGGTCTGACCCGGAAGTGGTGTCGCTTGGAGTTTTTTTGCATATATATATATATATATATACATATGTATATACATATGTATATATATATATATATATATATATATAACTTTCTCTTTAATGGCACCATTACAGAGAAAGTGAAGTGTTTTCAGCTGAGCCCCCCACATAGCAGGAGACTGCTGGCCTGGAGGTGAGACATCAGACACCGGAGTGTTAGAAGACACCTAGTTATGTGATAGTAGGAGAGGGGTTATAATATTATAAACAGTACTGAATGTTCGAGAGCCTCATTATTATTTAAGTTACGAAACAAGATGTCCATCGAGGTACTGAGAGCAAGCAGCAAAGAAATATTTGAGGAGGAGAATCAAGGAATTAATGTGAATGGGGATTCTACAAACAGCAAAACGAGCCCCAAAAATGAAGATCTCAGGACAAAATTGAAAAATTGGAGAGGCTGTCAAAGAGTGAGCGATCCAAGCAGTGGGAGAGCATTCTATTCCAAAAGTATATGGATGCCTGATGAATTTCTCATGGATTGCGAATAACGAGAGCGCCAAACAATAAAAAGCTACATTTATAAATATTTAAGCAATGGGCAGCAAACAATATAGAAGCATCAGATCGCACGTTAGAAATACTGGTAATGTATGCCAAAACAGAGAGGAAGATTTTTGTGAAGAAAATAGAAAAACTCAACTGGCAAACGAAGTGGATCAAACATTGATAAAGACATTCCTGAGCGGAATGAAGGAAAGACTAGCAAAGCAAAAAGAACAAAATCACTGAAATTCAAACGTGACAAGTTGAATGATGAAAGAGGTCAGATCTTTACATCTGCGAGAAAGTTTGACAACTTGCTAAGACAAAGGTTGATGGAGAGCAATTGAGAAAAACAAGAATCGAACAACACATACCTGAGCTCAGAGGGGAGCTCGGGGCTGGATACTGTCCAGGAAAAAGGTGAAGTAGGCGGATTAAGAACATCACCTCCAGCACTAATATATAACCTTCATTTTTTATGAACTGACAGAAGGCAAAATTAGAGATCCCAGGGAAATCCAGAAGGCATAGGAAAAGAAGGTAAGGAGGATGTGACAAAGGGACAATCAATTGGCACGAAACAACATAAATGGAGAAAGAAGTCGTGGCTAAAAACCCCTAAATCAATAATAAACGTAATGGGTAGAATGTTAACAGAGGCAGAGTAACAGATTGTTTTTGTCACTAGGTTTATCACACTGTCCAGAGACTAAATTCAACTAATTTTACAGAAAATTTAAATTGGTAAAATACTAAGCGAAGTAGGAAAAGAAGAAATATATGTTAATACATTCTACAGAACAAGAGGAGAGCTTAAAGATCCCAGACCTTAATCTGATGTCAGAACTGATGATGTTAGAAAATGAAACGCTGTAAGTGGTACAGGACATATAGGAAGGAGATGAAATAGAAACTTTAAAACTGGATGTTCACGACGAGGTCAACAGTATGTTTAAACCTACCTTACTGTTTATACCATTATAAAGGATTTAAGAGATATATTCTCGGAAAAGGTTACTCAGGATTTGAAAAAAACACAGAATGAATAGTGGAAACAGGAAAAAACCAACAATCAACAAAATGATATAAGGATTTGATGGAGGAGCTGAACCAGATGGATTATGTAATCAGAGAATCAGACAATGGCTTGAACATTGTATCTGGCTTTTTGCAATGTATACAAAGGAAGCGTACAGACAACTGAATTATTACAAATGTATATTTTATTAATCTTGAAGACTATCTTCCCTTAAGGAATGGCCATCCAAGAATGCCTGTTTTTTCACCTGATCCTTAAAATTCATAAAAATGAGACAGAACCACCAGGACTCTCAACCATAGCTGCGATTGGAAGTACTTTTGAAAATACATGTATATATGTTGATTTTTTTTAAGGGATCATGTGAAAGTTTTACCTTCATATGTTAAGGAGGCAACAGAATTCCTGAAAAGAATGTTTGATGGTTCAGGGGAAGAGGACTTTTTATTAATACCTCTATATGGGACATCAAGATATACAAGTATTCATCACAGTGGAGGAGTGAGAGCATTGAAACATTTTTTAAGTGCCAGAACTTTGAGTGGTGTTAGACATACACAAAAGCTCTTGGAGATGACTGAATGGAGTTTAACCAAAAATGTATTCATGTTTAAAAATCAGCATTAAAAGCAGATCCATGGGACAACTCTGGGCACCTGCTTTGTCCCCGGCTATGCAAATTTGCATGTGGGCTGGTGGTAGGAGAAGATAATATCGGGCACGATTTTGCAAGTGTGAGGTTTTTTTTGTTTGGTGGGAAAGGGAGATGACAATAGGAGTGTCATCAGCATAGGATATTGAGGAGAAACAATGGCTGTTTATGTTTATCGCCAATTAGATGATATACAGATTCAACATTGTTGGGCCCAGTGAGGACCCTTCAGGGACCCCACAGTTGAGAGGGTACCTGCTTGACAAAGTGGTCTCCTCACAAACATGAAAGGTTCTATTATGCAGGCACGAAGTTAGCCACATAAGTGCGTATCCAGAGTTCTATTGACTAGATTCATGGATTACGTGTTTGTAATGTGTAAGAGGGTCAAGTGCTGATTCTTTTATGAATACCATCAATGTGAATAATTTGAATCCCCAGTTTACAAGCCCGATAAGTAACAAGAACGTAGTGTTTTTGGATCTTGCAGTATATGTCAGCAATATTAATCTGGAAACAAGGACATATGGAAAACCTACGGCAGGAAATACCCTGCTGCATGCGGGCAATTACATCCCAAGAAGCTCAAAATACAGTATTCTGTATGGAGGGGCTATAAGAATGAAAATAAATTGTAGTGAGACAAAACAATTACAGGTAGCCTAGAATGACAGGATTAAAAGATTTGAACAGAGCTGTTACCTTCGAAAACTCCTAGAGGAGGCAACTTTGAAAGTAGATAAATCGAAAAAGAAAGATCTTATTTCATACAAGAAAAAAGAAAATGAAACAACAGTTCAGGCTTATTCCTACTTTAAATAAAGCTGAAATAAAAATAAGAAGGACGATACAAAAACCTTGGCACCTTTTTAAAAACAACCCTGTCCCAAGTAAACCAGGAATACATTTATGTAGAGCTACATCGTTGAGGGATAGTTTAGTGAACATTAGTCCAGAAATCAAGAGAACAGCTGATTAATTAAGAGCAAAGGCTCTATTAAGTGCAGCAGGTGTAGGGAAGGTTCCAATGGAGTCATTAACCCTTTCAGTGCTGAGGACGGAATGGTTCCATACTCAGCTGTTGTGCTCATGTGCTGAGGATGGAAATGATCCGTCCTGGAACCGACCCACAGTGGAAAGCACTGGCGCTCCCCCCGTGGACCGCCCATCTACAGGCCTTCACTGGGGATGGCAGCGGGAGTGCTTCCGCTGCCACCCCCAACTACACCTGCAGCATCTGATGACATCAGTACACGTGTGTGTGCCAACATCATCAAAAACATGCCAGGGTGTGCTGGAAACTACCTACTGTCGAAGAGAAACAAGTATTTTCTCCTCAGAGGAGGGTTTGAAGAGGGCAGAGACTCACGGGGCAGAATGCCAGTAGATACCAGGGATTCAACAAAGTTATATGTTGGGGAGCGGCCCCTTGGGCAAGAATCGCTCCCCCTTATGAGGGCAATATTTTGCCCCTTTCCTGCCCCCCGCCCCAGGGCAGATCTGCCTCATATTTAGGCCCACCTGCCCCCAAAGTGGACAGAATGCCAATAGAAATCAGGGATTTTACTTATATGTCTATTGGAAAGCAGCCCCGTGGGCAAGGGGCACTCCCCGTTATGAGGGCAATATTTTGACCCTGTTCTGCACCCCCTCCCCGGGGCAGATTGTGTGTATTTTTAGGCCCATCTGTCCCCAAGGGGGGGCAGAAAGCCACTAGACACCAGGGATTTTATGTATTTTTATGTTGGGGAGCTGCCCCTTGGGGCAATATTGTGGCCTTCTCTGTCCCCCTGCATAACCCCAAGGGGAGGGAAGATCAGCCATATTTTTTGGTTGATCTGCCCCCAAGAAAGACAGAAACCAACTAGACACCAGGGAAAGTTTATGTGTGTGAAATAGAGTTCAGCCGAAGGTGTGCGTGCACTGGTGTTTGGCTGCCGGTGTGCGGAGACTGACACTTTGCTCGCAGTGCATGTGGGCTGGCACTTGGCTGGCGGTGGGTGTGGACTGGTACTTAGCTAGCGGTACGTGTAGACTGGAGGTACGTGTAGACTGGCACTTGACCGGCGGAATGTGTACACTGGCACTTGGCTGGAGGTGCTTGAGGACTGGTGCTTGGCTGGTGGTGCGTTTAGACCAGTGCTTGGTTGGCGGTGCGTGTAGACTGGGGGTATGCTGGGTAGTAGGACATTTTTGCCGTCCCAGTGATGCCAGAACTTTACCACACAGAAATGTGAGGAAAATGTGATATTTCTAGCTAAAGTTGAGACTTGCTGGGGATTCGGAGAAAGAAAACGTAGGGGGTACCACGCTGCCACACCTCCATGTACTCGCTCAGGTACTTAATTTTCAGAAATGTCTGAGTTTGGTAGGTTTCCCTAGATGGTAGCCGAACCAAGGACCAAAAACTCAGGTTACCCCCTTACAGAACCAACTCGTTTTGTGATAGACAATTTTGTTGTCTCCGCAATATGTTTTGGGCCGTTTCCTGTACAGGGCATTAGGCCTGCCCACACAAGAGAGGTACTATTTTTATCTGGAGAATTGGGGGAATGGTAGGTGAGAGGAAGTTTGAGGCTCCCCGCAGATGCTAGAACTTTCCATCACAGATATGTGAGGAAAATGTGCTTTGTTATTCAAATTTTGCGATTAGCAAGGGATTCGGTGTAAAAAAAACATAGTGAGAGACATGCATATCAGCCCATCCTGGGTATCCCTAGTGTCTAGTGTTCCAAGATGTACAGGTTTGCTATCTTTCCCTAGATGCTGGCTGAGCTGGGGCCCATAATCCCCAGCCAGGCACATTCAAAACAAGGGTCAGTTTTCCTGTAGAAAAATGTGATGTGTCCATGTTGCGTTTCTGTGACGGGCACAAGGCCTACCCACACAAGTGAGGTACCATTTTTATTGGGAGACTTGGGTAAATGCTGGGTGGGTGTAAGTTTGTGACTCCCTGCAGATTCCACAACTTACTATTACAGAAAAGTGAGGAACATTTGTTTTGTTAGCCAAATTTTGAGGATTGCAGGGGATTCTGGCTTAAAAACATGGATAGAGCCACACTAGTCACCCTTTCCTAGATTCCCATAGGTGTTTAATTTATTTTTTTTAAGTATTTGCTAGGTTTCACTAGATGCAGGCTGAGCTAGGGACCAAGATCCACAGCTAGGCCCTTGCAAAAATAAATAAATAAAAGGGGTCCGTTTTCCGTGGAAAAATAAAATGTGTCCACATTGCTTTTTGGGCCGTTTCCCATGGCGAGCACTAGTGAGATGCCATTTTTATCAGGAGACCAGGGGGGAATGCTGGGTCTGTGGAAGTTTGTGGCTCCCTGCAGATTCCAGAACTTTCTATCACAGAAATGTGTTTTTCAGACAGCCTTTGAGGTTTGAAAGGGATTCTGTGTAACAGCACCTGGAAAAAGTCACACAAGTCACCCCATTCTGGATTTCCCTAGGTGTCTAGTATTCCAAAATGTACAGGTTTGTTAGCTTTCCCTAGGCGCCGGCTGAGCTAGGGCCCAAAACCTACAGCTATGCACATTGCAAAGAAGGGTCTGTTTTCAGTGGAAAAATGTGATGTGTCCATGTTGCGTTTTGGGCCGTTTCCTATCACGAGAACTAGGCCTACCCACACAAGTGAGGGACCATTTGTATCGGGAGACTTAGGGAAACACTGAATATTAGAACAAGTGTTATTACCAATTGTCTTTTTCTGCATTTGTCCCTTCCAAATGTACTCCCAAATGACTCCCACAGGAGGATTGTCATCATAATTTTTCTAAATAGAACCGTCCGAATTTTAACAACTTTCACAAAAACGTCGTACCTCAGAGATTAATAAGACTCTCAAGGACTTTATCAATAGGGAAATTGTACAGACCCCTCAAATACGACAGACAACCAAAGAATGTCTTGATAAAGGTGGACTACAATTACACGAAACCACCGAAACGCGTCGACGCATCTGTATAGTACAATTAAAACCTACACCATTAACGTTTATATCTAACAATCTCTAGTGATAAAACAGTGGTGTATACAACTGGGATTTCTTTTAATGTACAATTTGTATTTTACCATTTGTGTGTTTTACAAACCTTTGTCTGTCTTTTGTTTTGTGCAGGTCACAATACAAGTGTTATTGTTGTTCCCCCCCAAAAATTTTAGGCACCATAATCTGTATAAAATGTGTTAATGAATTGTTTTTAATTATATTTTGAGTTTAATAAATTTGTTAATCCTTTCACTTCTGTGCCTATATGAGTTCTTACAGAGAGAATGTTCTTTGAGGCTAAGCTTTAGCTTGTGTTGTAATCATCTTCAAGGGAATTATCTCTTTTTCACTGGTTGGATAACCTCACTTCCCTTGAAAGTTCCAAGGGGTTCCTCTCTCTTTTTTCAAACACCTTCCAAATGTAAGACAGTGTTTAAAAAAAGAAGTAAAATTTGAAAAATGCCCTCTAAGTCACATGGTAGTATGGGCACTCAAAAATTCAGGGATGTGCAAATAACCACTGCTTATAAACTCAAGTCTTGTTCCCATTTCGGAAACACATAGGTTTCCTTGATAACTACTTTTCCCTCTTTATATTTTACCGAATGATTTGCTGTATACCCGATACACAATGAAAACCATTGCAAGCTGCAGCTGTTGATTCTGGATACCTCTAGTTTTTGGTGAACATACAAGCCCTATATATCCTGCAACTGTAAGGGTATATTGCTTTAGAAAATCTGCCATAGTAAGAAGAAGTTAAAGGAGAAAACGTAGGCATGGCACGAGGGGGTGATAGAGAAAGGAAGTTAAGGGAATTGAAGTCAAGATAATAAGCGTGGGAGGAATAAATGTAGGTGAAGAAATGTACATTCACCTTAAATAGATCATGATTGAGTTGGACTCCCTGTTCATAGGAGGTCGAAGAATGTTAATGTAGTGACTATGCTTGATAATCGTAAGGGAAGCCTCGTGAGGCTTGAGAAAATGATGTCAAGCATGTCACATTATCACACGTTTGCACTTTAATGCTTAGTGATAAATTGTATTGCTTCTTGATGATTTTTAATATTGATTGTCTTTATTCTTTATTTTATGAGTAATGCATTCAACATATTATATAGGGTATTTGATATAAGAGTAGAGAATTGTCATAGTTTATAGAGTGAGGGCAGCCGACTGGGGCCCTATAACATGATAGCGGAGAACGCTTGACAATTTAAATGTACTATTATAAAAGAAACAAAACAATAAACGAGAGGGAAGAAAATTAGTTTCTTAACAAATCTATAGATTTGAGTGGTTATTACTGGCTTAAAGTAATACATACAGAATTATCAAGCCATATAATCAGAAGAAGTTGAGGAATGGGAAATATAGTTATATTCTTCAAGCATGTTCAACTATTGAACTATTGCACCTGGCTGACAATTAATAAATTGTCTTTTCTCTCGATTGATTTTTTCAAATTGATTTTTTACATATTGTTTTCTGTCACTGCATTATTTTATTTTATCTTGCTTCTAAATCATGAATCCAACATAATATGTTGGGCCTTCGAGACCAGAAAAAGAGAATTGTCATAGCTTTCATTTTATTAATTCTTGGTATACTGTGCATGTGGTGATGGAATAGCGAAACAAAAATGTCACCTCTGCGCTGTGATTAGGGGCATAGAGATGGCCGAAACATATTAATGGTGGGCAGCAGTAATTGCGAACAAATATACTTGCGGAAGCAACTCAAGAGTTTGAGAGCCTTCATTAAGTGAGATAGGGATTGGTCTCGCATGTGTATATATATGTATATATACAAATATACATATATAAAATTATATTCAAGTTTGCCATTTATAGACATGATTATATTAACAGACTGGTGAAACAGAAGCTTACATGACTTCGAGAATCCTATTAAATACAAGAAAATGCAAGACGGAAATTACCGTCAGAGGCTTCTTGATTGCTTCTTGTATCTCCATTCTCTTCCTGGCGATGGTCTGGTCCAGCTTGCGTTCAAATGCGAGCAAGTCCATGTAGGCTTGAGATTCCGGAACAAGATCTCGTATCTTGAAAACAAAATGAGCGAAATTCAAACAAACTACAAACCAGATTCTCTTTTCAATTCCAGATTTTGTCAAACAGCTTTGTCAGGTTGGAAGAAAAGGTGGTCATACCTGGCTGTAACTGCAGAGTCTTTGATTAATTGTCCTGCTATCTCAAACTCGTGTTCAACTAGGGGCTCAAGTTGGAGACCCCTTCAAAAGAGATGAATGAGATACCTTTTCTCACCTTGCCTGTCAGAGTCCAAGTTGATTCATTTCAGTATTGCCAGAACTCATAGTCTGCCACTTAAGACTAGGCAAATATCAAGCATACTATTTATTTAGAAAATTGAAAGCAAATAAGGAAAAGCTTCTTACCTGTCACAGATGATCTCTGTCCTGGCAATCCTCGTCGTGTCACCTTGCCAGGAGTATAAATCCTGCGAGTCCAGCGGGATCCCAGAACACTTTTCAAACATTGTAAAAAACTTTGAATGCAAAAATCTCTGTTCAACAACAAAACAGAGGCAAAACATTTGCAATCTATTTTAAAGCACCGTTTGTATTGACTAGCCAGAGTAGAGGATGCTGCTATTTTTAGGGTACCTAGCCCTAAAAGTTCCAACCAGGCTACATGCACCACGAGCTAAGGGAGCTCCCTGCTGACTGAAGTCACCCATCATAGTCGTAATCCCTTCTTCTCTGTGGGGCTCCCTCAATACATATTGTGTCTGCGGCACTGGACCGTGGCTATATCGATCCAACAAAGTATGTACAAAAAGGAATGTAAGGGCTTCCCCTTACTGTGAGGGAATTATGCATCCCTCCTCAAGCTGCGGCCTGCTGTCGGAGTTGGGACGTGGAACGGGCCTAGATGTGGATTCCAGGCCGTGGCGGTGAAGGAATCGAGCTGCTAACCCGCCGCTGGACCATAGAAGTGTGGGACAAGGCCAGTTCAGACACCAGGAAGACTTCCTGCCATGTGAGGGCCAGAGGGCACTGAGGATGTAACACAGAAGTGTTCTTGCACCTGCCAGAGATAACTCGTTTCTCGCCGGCTGGCGCGCTTCTGGTGCGCTTCAAACGAAGGTCTGTACAGAATCCTGGAAACACCCAGGAAAGCTGACTGGAGCAGTGTGTTCCTCCCTTTTCCTCCTGTGAGCCATGCACCTTCCAAGCTTGGCTCCCTCTGTCTGTTCTCCTTGCTGATTCGACAGGCAACCTTAAGGAAGGAAAAATTCTTGACCAGAGGTGAGGGGTCACCCTGGGGACAGCGCAAGACACTGCACCATTAGTGGGGGTGACAGCCTTGGAGGTCCCGGCTTTGTGACGGGGGAGTGGGCGGCCTATGTTCTGATGTCCTGCCATGGCGAACAGAATTTGGTCACTGCCTTCATTTCCTCCCGCTCTTGTGAGGAAATGCTCAGCATCCAAATAGTGAATCAGTTCTAACAGTATACGCGAGGCTGAAATGGTGATGTGGCTGTGGGTGCTCTGGCACCAATGGCTACGTTAAATAATAAGACAATGTATCCTAGCCACAGCCATGGACAACAACAAGGCCTCGGGCTCTGGACAGCAAGACCGAATTGATAGATTGGCCAGGCACACAAAGGCTAGGGCAGAAGGCCAGGACGATCCCACACAGTACTCACAAGTTCATCTTCAAGAACCGGTGCCACATGATCCTAAAACACAGGTCAGAAGATGCTTAACCTAGATCCCGAAGGAATAACCTCACGGACGGCAATCAGGGTTCCTGCCCCCATTCAATTGCTTCTAGATTGCTATAGATGCTGGTACCCAGAAAAGGAACTTTGCACATGCTCTTTCCTAGAACAAGCTCACAACTTATTGGTGCCCAGGCCACAGCCGGGGGACCCTCTTTGCCCCATATTCATCAGGGCCATACATTTTGCGGAAAGAATACCTTAAAGTAGTGCAGGAAAGCAGGAAGGTAAGTTGAAACTCTTAAGATTTTAATTTTCCTCGACTACTCCAAAAGGATTCAACTGTAGTGTAATCCTTTCAAGAAGAGCATCAGAAATTGAGAGCAATTCAGCTTCACTATATATGTTACTTTACCCAGCAAGATTAAAAGTTATACATCAAGGAAAATCACAATTTGTTTTAAACCTGTGAAAGTGATTGAGAAGGGATGGAGGAATGTGTGAACTATAAGAGGACTCGAGCATTCCCAGGACTTAGAGATGGAACTGTCTTGGTGCTACGTACCTTGACAGGCGTAACAGACAATAAACTAGAGAGCAGAGGAAGACGCTAGGCTGGTTGAAAGCATTGCAAAAAGGAACAGTTGTGGACCAACCTCACTGGCTCTTGAGAAGATGAGGGGGTGTACACAGGAATGGGGATTGCAGAGAGGTTGTCAGCAGGGAGGAAGCGGTCAACCCCAAAGAGTGCATAGACATGCAGAAGAATTACATGTTTAGAACTTTGGGGGAGGGGCGTAGGGGTTGTTTCAAGCAGGCACTAATGAGATTCAACTGATGGGTAGGATAGACATATTTGCAGTGGTCGGATAGTTCTCTATCCTAAACGGAAGTTAGAAAGTTGTATTTTATGGGCGACAATGCTTTATGTTGGCAACTATATAATAAGTGGACTTTGTCAGGAATTTTGATTAGTAGCTCTTAGAAGGTAGTTCTCACACCTTCTGATAGGCACATTGGGAATGTACATTTACAATTGTCTAGAAAATAGGATGAGACAAGATTAACTGAGTTATAAGTCAGTCAAAACATTTTATTTGGCTGGGAGCCATAAATACATTACATCGAAAAACCATAATAAAACAGTTATAAAACAAGCACTATAAGAATCACGAAAACAGTGCTTATAAAATAAGTACAAGAAGAAAAACATAAAAATACCTGAGTTGATAAAGAGACGTTATTTAACCCTCTCCTAAAATTATGAGCGTGGGATACAAAGGTAATTACAGCAAAACAACAATGTTCGTTATCTAAGAGTTGAAGGTGATGCAGACAATCTTTATAGGATCTTAGACCCGGGGTACGTAAAATGTATATTATTGTTGTCTCGGACATACATAGAAACTGCAGAAAAGCATAAAATGTGCCAGTGTTTGAATAGAGGTATAGTCACAAGGACGGGGGCGGGGAGCGGGGGGTAGAACCGAGAACCTTCATGAAGTGCAAAGTGCTGAGTCTAAAAGTGGTTAGATAAAATCTATGTTCGCGATTTGAGAAACATGTTAAGAAGCGTTCCACCCCTACCCCACGCTTTAAATCGAAATAACGCTGGACTGTGCTCAGCTGTTGTTTTTTAAGGAATCTAGCTTCATTTTTATATGGGCAAAACTGAGTTTTGACTGTGAGCTTTGAGCTGTTAACAATTTCGTTTGGGGAATGGAAAAGGTTTGAAAGACCGATGTTTACAAAACCTTTTTTAACATGGGCAAGCCAAGGAATGGAAAAGGCTCGGTCCTCTCTTAAGCAGTCTTTAATGACTGAACAAGAGAAGCTAGTAAGCCTTGAATGCCAGATCGTAAGCCAAATAAGGAGTGGTGCAACCTGAACTAAATCCTCTAAGAAAGGAAGCTCGACATCCAGGTGAACAATAAGGCTGGCCGAGCTTTTGGGGGTCGCTAACAGCCTGTGTAAAAATGTATTTTCAACTTTTTGAAGGTTACCAGCTGGAATATATGCCCACAGCCCCATAACACCCCAGTGAATGACATTTACTTTTATTTAGGGTGATCAATTCCTTTACTGCTTTTTGGGCAAGTTTTTTTCAGAACCTGAAAATGCCACCAATGGACCCAGGAAATTTACGAGCCCACTGTACAGGATGAGAGACTCGAAATCCTGGTGGAAGGCTGTCCAGGCTTAGGCAGACATGTGCAACCATTGTGGAAATTATCTTTGGGCATTTTAACAAAAAAATCTAGGTTCACCAATGATTTAGACTGTTATTAATTAGTAGATCCTTTACAAATATATATTTTCTATTCCTTCTCTAAACCAACGTATGGGAATATGAGTTTTTATACTCAAAGCAGGCCATTACAAAAATATAAAGGGTGATTCAGCCTATGCAGCAAAAGGCACCTTTGAATCCTATTACCGCAGACATACCTGTCTCATGGTTGGAAAGCCTAATTTATGCATATTATGCACTTAGGCCTTATAGGCTTTAGGGCACATCTTGGGCTCTTTGAGGTGTTGAGAAGGCTTTAAATGATGCCATGGCCAGGATGAGGTAAAAAGTGTCTGAGTCTGATGTGATGATTGGACTTCAGTCTGTAGATGTGATATCCCAGGGATGACAGAAGGGCAATTATTCTTCAGAGATGGCCTGATTCTGACTGCGGAGAGCCTGCCTTGAGCAGAGACCGCAGTCGACGTGCGGGAATAGGTCTATACCTTACCTGAGAAGGTGGGCTGAGACCTGATTCACGTTTTTAAGTATCCGAGGGTAGAAGTGATATCAAAGGGTAGAAAAGCAAATTGGAACTGCACCCACCTCCATGAACCAAAGGAATCATCTGCCTGACTGCAGGATGTGCACATCAAAGTATGCATTGTGTAAGTCGAAGGATACCATCTATTCTCCTGTGTCCAGGACAGAAAGAATCTGATATATAGTGAGCATTCTGAATTTGTCCTTCTGTAACAAGGCATTCAAGGGGCAAAGTCCAAAAATCGTCCTGAGCCCTCTATCCTTCTTGGACACAAGCTAGCAGCAGGAGTGCTACCCTTCACTCATTTCTGAGTTTGATATCCTGTCAATGGCCATCTTGGACAAAGGAAACTTAATTCCTGCAGCAGGGCAGCAGCATGATCTGCTGGCAGAAACTTAAGTAGGGAGGGGTGGGATTCAGTGGTACAAGGGGAATTAAACGAATGGCAGGTCATACTTTATAAGAACAATTTACAACACCCACCGATCTAAAATGATGGATTTCCAACCAGGTAAGAAAAATCAAAACCTGCTCCCTATTGGCTGTTAATGGTATGCACAGGAAAATCAAAGTAGCTTGGTAGCAGCTGCATGGGGCGAGCAGGAGGTGGAAGACTGCTGTCCCTGGTGGTGCCCCCGCTTCTGCCATTGCTGCATTCCTTGGAGCCGTGAAAAGTCTGGGTCCTGAACGGGGAGAAGACTGACAATAGGTGAGACCCACGACTAACCTCTAAACATCTGTACTGATGACGAAACTGACGGACTAGTGAGAGCAAGCCTAGCAAGCAGGCCATATGCAGCTATCTTTGAAGAGGTCTAGTGACAAATCAGCATTTCCCCCAAATTGCCAGGATCCATCCAAGCACATGGTCATTAGAGATGCTGTGACAACGCCGGACAACCTAGTAGCGCATCCAGGCGAGATGCGCAATCACAACATTGGTGCCCATGGTGCGACCCACACAGTCCGTTGTATCAAGGCTGGCCTGATATAATGATTTGGCAGCATTTTGACCATCCTGAATCGTTTGGGGGAAAGGCTGCTCTGAATTCATCAGGAACAGCCAGCAAAATCTCACTGGCCATGTCCTTAAGAGCATATGCACAATCCCCTAGAAGGCAGACCGCATTCAGGGACCCTATGTCCTAACAGGCGGATCATAGTAATCTCTTGCCTAAGGCATCAATATGCTTAGATTCCCTATCTTCCGGTGAAGAAGGGAATGCTTTTGGGTTGACACTTTTCATGGGCGCCTGTATCACTAAGCTTACTGGTGTCAGATTCTGGGTGGGAAAGGAAGGTTCACCAAGAGCACATCTATGTAATCTTTACCCATGGCGAGTGACTGGAGGAGCTGCGTGTAGCTTCATCCTAAAAGCAATTAGGGTATCTGTTAGGGCATTACTAAACTGCAGCAACGACTCCGACATAGCAGGCCCAGGCACAAATATTTCTGTTAACTAATTAACTTTTGCTTCTAATATAGGCACATTTCACCATGAACAGTGCTCCGCTGCCTTGAGTCTAGGTTTGAGGTATAGAAATATGATTTTCATTCATGATACATACATACATAGGCAAGTGTAACCCAAGAGTTTCTGATGCCCTGTGGATAACTACCACAAAGTAGGCATTTTCTTCTGTGGCGATTCTAACTCTGGAGACGTGCCCAACCCTCTACCATTTGGTAGATCCAAGTACAATCCAGCATCAGTAGAGTGAGGGAGCAAGTTGTCCAATGCCCCCTCATTAACATATTCATGTAGTACGTCCTAAAGCCCTTAAACCGCATTAGAATCAGAGCCTAAAAAGGCTTCCAATCAATCAGGGAATTTTAAGCGCGCTCCTCACCCGTGAGGGTCTCAAGGCGCTGGGGGAAGTGGGTATGGGGGGGGGGGGGTTCGGCCAGTGCGAGGTTGGAGGATCAGAAGATTTCTTGGGTACGTGGAAGTTTAGCCTGTCGTTGAGGTATTTGGGTCCGTTGTTGTGTAGGCATTTGTAGGCGTGGGTGAGGATCTTGAAGGTGAATCTTTTCTCCGTGGAGTCTTCGTAGGTGTTGGTTGATGTGTTCTTGTCGGAGGATGCCGAGGACAAGTCAATTGTTATGTCAATAGAAGCAAAATAAAATTGCTCTCGGTATGGAATTTAGTCAGCCCAACTACAACAATGGCACTGAGTTCTAAATGAAGATCTAAATCAGAAGACATGTTACAAATCCACCCCAACCCCACAAACACTGTGTGCTTGCCCGGCAACACCATTGTAAAACTAGGTTACATTAAATGAAGTGCCATCAATGTACATAAATAAGCTGTGAAAAATCAGTGATTCTGTACTCTCCAGTTCTGTCACAAGCTTCACTCTGCGTGCATAAGGCTTGATTTCCTTCTACACATGTTCACTTTAATATCTCACTGCAGCTTTTTATGTTTACAAAACATCTACAATATGTAATAGATTTAACTACCCTGATGGAGTATTGTTCGAAATTTGGAAAAGAACCAAGACCATGTCTGAGAACATTTTTTACCCTTATTTTTTGGATTCTCCAAAACTATGTGTTGTAAGTTGTATGAAAATATATGAACAAACAATGAATTGTTTTAGACCTTGCAATGAGAACCAATTGTTAATTTCTTTTGTCAAACCTCATAAGGCGATCTCTTCTGCAACAATTTCTAGATGGGTAAGAACTGTTATGTTTGAAACTGGAATAGATTTGTCCAAGTTTGGCGCACACTCCTCTCGTGGCGCTATGGCTAGCAAAGTATTTTGGGGTGGGAGATCCCTTTCGGATATCCTTAAAGCAGCAGATTGGTAAAATGCCTCAACTTTTGTTCAATTTACCTTATACCTGTCGAACATGTAAGCAATGTTGCATTGAAAAGCTTTAAACTTGCATAAAGTAGCCTCCGGTCTTGTAATGAAATGACGATTCTCCAATTATCATACAGAGAGAATCTTGTTTTCATTAAAGACAACGGAGGCTGACATTATTCCTCCCACCACTCCCTGGTGGATGTTTTATTTAATATGTCCTTTTTAACGTTTTGCATTTAATCTTTTGTACCTTCCGAGATAAGTACTACTCCTTTTTCTTTTTCCTTTCAGATTCGGCTTCTTTATAAACCTTTTAATATGATGGAAGAAGTTGAAGCTACAGTCATTTTCTTCGCAGCTCTAAGAGGAAGTTATTTGGTTGCTATGGCACTTGTCTATGCTGTGTGGAATGTTTTATTTATGATGTAACTGTTACACTTTAAAGGGCTGCATATCTTGGGCAGCAATAAAAGTTATTGCATAATGTCCGCCTCCGTTGTCTTTAATGAAATCAAGATTCTCTCTGTATGATAATTGGAGAATCGTCATTTCCTTCTACACATGTTCACTTTAATATCTCACTGCAGCTTTTTATGTTTACAAAACATCTACAATACCTGCTTTCACAAACTTTCCTATCTGCATACTTTAAAACACGACTACTTTTTTTATGTTCAAAACGCACAAGTTACTTACCTTCGGTAACGATATATCTGTAAGAAACAGTAGTTAGTATTAGATTCCTTACCTTAGAATAACCCCAGGCGTCAGTGTGGATCCGGAAATTTTTGCGTAACAGTACCCCTGCGCGTCGGTAGGCGTCGTCTGCGGCTCCGCGTCCGTCGTCGGCGCCAGGATGACGTCGCCGGAGTACTTAGACGCCGCCCTCGCGCGCTGACTTCAGTTCTTACACGCAGCTTTTCCGCGCCAGAAACGCAGAGCCATGATAAAAACCAACACTGGTGCAATGAAACTAGGGCCCTGAGGCAAGATGGCCACTTACAGGCCGTAGGGAGCAGTCGCTCCTCTCCCCGCTCCTACAGGACATTTGGATTTGGAAAATGCCGCTGATCGTTGTTGCTGTCTGGGAAAATTAGTATGCTATATCCGCTGAACCTGGCTCAGCGTTTGTTTCTCTGGGTAGTGGAAGGTAAACCCAGACTGTTAAGAGTGCTTTGCTGGTTTGAGTACCTGAAGAAAGGCATCCCACGCCCGTGGTAGAGCTCGATGCAAAGTATGGCCCCTCGAGGTCCAAAACCTCAGAAGGAACCGCAGAAGGAGAAAGAAAGGGACAAGGCTGTCTCCAGTGATCCTGGCGTGGCAACGTTTAACACTAATTTAAGGTCGATGACCCAAAATCGAAGAAACGCAAGGAAGGATAACTCGGAAGATGCCGAGAATGGTGAGAAGCCGAAAGAAAAGGAAAAAGAAAAGAAAGAAAAAGCTCAGATGAACAAAAAAGGAGCTAAGCGCCAAAATAGCGAAGACATGGGCAAAGAAGGTAATATGCGGCAACCTACCCTTCATGAATCTTTTGCAGTCCCAGGATCGGGTCCGGCGCTCTTGCCTTCATGGATGGCCATTGCAACGAGTAGGAACACGGGTGGTCTGGGAGAGCCGAGTCCGGGCTCCGGAGATAATCGGATGATGACGGGAGCCGCAGGCAGCGAGTTTGACGCGCAGATGTCAGATGAGGCGTTGCGTTTTATGTCCTTTCCCGCGGCCTCGCTGGAGCTGGCGCTGGCAGTGCAGAGTGAGCTGATCCCTGATCGGAGCAGTCGGGCAGCCTTGGTGTGCGAAAAAGAGAGCTTTGTTGCGGGCCTGGACGGGAAGCAACAGCACGCGGATGACTCTTCTTTGTGTGGTAAGGGGGGTCAATACCCCCGGCTGTGTGCTCTGATGAGGCTGGACAAAACTTAGGCACAGAAATGCTGGCAGGGGCTGAGGCTATTACGGAGGATGGGGGCTCGTGTGTAACACCCAGGCTACAGAATAATTCCCTAGTCAACGCAGGCTCAGCAGCTGCCACCCTGCAGCCTAATCAATCAATCAATCAATCAATGACATTCATAGAGCGCACTACATACCCGTAGGGTCTCAAGGCGCTGGGGGTGGGGGGGTGCCGCTACTGCTCGAACAGCAAGGTCTTCAGCTTCTTCCTGAAGGAGAGGTGGTCTTGGGTCAGGCGCAGGTCGGTTGGGAGGGAGTTCCAGGTCTTGGCGGCCAGGTAGGAGAAGGACCTTCCTCCTGTAGTCGCTCTTCGGATGCGGGGGACGGCGGCGAGGGCGTGGTTGGCTGATCGGAGGTGGCGTTTGGGAGCGTAGAAGTTGATTCGGCTGTTGAGGTAGCTCGGGCCTTGGTCGTGTAGGGCTTTGTGTGCGTGGGTGAGGAGGCGGAAGGTGATTCTTTTGTTGACGGGGAGCCAGTGAAGGTCTCTCAGGTGTCCGGAGATGTGGCTGGTTCGTGGGATGTCGAGGATGAGTCTGGCAGAGGCGTTCTGGATCCGCTGGAGTCTTTTTTGGAGTTTGGCGGTGGTACCGGCGTAGAGGGCGTTGCCGTAGTCCAGTCGGCTAGTGACGAGGGCCTGGGTGACGGTCTTCCTGGTCTCGGTGGGGATCCACCAGAAGATCTTCCGTAGCATGCGTAGGATGTTGAAGCACGCCGAGGAGACGTTGTTGACTTGCCTGGTCATGGAGAGGGAGGAGTCCAGGATGAAGCCCAGGTTGCGTGCATGGTCTGTCGGTTTGGGTGCGGTGCCCAGGGCGGGAGGCCACCAGGAGTCGTCCCAGGCAGAGGGTGAAGAGCCCAGGATTAGGACCTCCGTCTTGTCGGAGTTCAGTTTCAGGCGGCTGGTCGTCATCCACTCGGCTACCTCTTTCATCCCTTCGTGCAGGTCGGCTCTGGCGGCGGCTGGGTCGTTGGTCAGGGAGAGGATCAGCTGGGTGTCGTCGGCGTAGGAGATTATGCTGAGGTTGTGTTGGCGTGCGATGGCCGCGAGGGGGCTCATGTAGACGTTGAAGAGGGTGGGGCTATGAGAGGATCCTTGAGGGACGCCGCAGATGACTTCGGATGCCTCTGACTTGTACGGTGGGAGGCGGACTCTCTGTGTTCTTCCGTCGAGGAAGGAGATGATCCATTCCAGCGCCTTGTCCTGGATTCCGACGTTGCTGAGGCGCTGTACTAGGGTGCGGTGGCAGACAGTGTTGAATGCCGCGGAGAGGTCTAGGAGGATGAGGGCCGCTGTTTCTCCGTTGTCCATCAGGGTTCGGATGTCATCGGTGGCGGCGATGAGGGCGGTCTCGGTGCTGTGATTGGCTCGGAAGCCGGTCTGTGAGGGGTCGAGGGATCCATTCGTCTCGAGGAAGGCGGCCATCTGCTTGTTGACGGTCTTCTCGATGACTTTGGCTGGAAATGGGAGGAGCGAGATGGGGCGGTAATTCTTGAGTTCGGTGGGGTCCGCTGTGGGTTTCTTGAGTAGAGCGCTGAGTTCGGCGTGCTTCCAGCACTCAGGGAAGGTGGCGGTGTCGAAGGATGTGTTGATGATGTCTCGCAGGTGGGGTGCGATGACAGCGTCGGCCTTATTGAAGACGTAGTGAGGGCAGGGGTCTGTCGGAGATCCAGAGTGGATGGAGTTCATCGTTTGGATGGTGTCTTCGGTGCTGATCGGGGTCCAGGCGTGGAGGGTGGTGGTGGGGGGTGGTTGTTCGGTCCTGGTGTGCGTTGGTTGGTTGTTGAAACTGTTGTGTATGTCTGCGATCTTGTTGTGGAAGTATGTAGCGAGGGAGTTGCAGAGGTCTTGCGATGGGGTGATGTCGTTGTTTCCTGCGCTGGGGTTGGATAGCTCTTTCACGATGTTGAAGAGTTCCTTGCAGTTGTGTGCGTTGTTGTCCAGCCGGTCCTTAAATGCGGTTTTCTTGGCGGCGCGGATCAGCTGGTGGTGCTTCCGGGTGGCCAGCTTGAGGGTGGTCCTGTTGTCCGGTGTAGGATCCCTTCTCCAGACTTTCTCGAGGGCTCGGCAGTTCTTCTTGGAGCTCTTGAGTTCGTCGGTGAACCACGGGGCTTTCTTGCTGCCGGGTCTGCTGGGCGGGGTCCTTAGCGGGGCGAGCTCGTCCGCGCAGATGCTGATCCACTTTGTGAGGTTGTCGGCAGCCTGGCTGGGGTTCGCTGAGCTGGCAGGAGGGTGCTGGCTCAGGGAGGTGGCGAGCTGGTCTGCTGTGATCTTGTTCCAGCTTCTGCGGGCGGTCTGTTGCTGGTGGTGGTGGGTCGTCGTTCTCTTGAAGGTGAAGTGGACGCAGCTGTGGTCCGTCCATTGAAGCTCTGTGGCGTGGCTGAAGTCGATGTCTGGGCTGGAGGAGAAGACTGCGTCGAGTGTGTGTCCGGCGAGGTGGGTGGGGGTGGACACCAGCTGCTTGAGTCCAAGATTGGCGAGGTTGTCGAGCAGGGAGCTGGTGTTGCGGTCGTTGTTGTTCTCCAGGTGGAAGTTGAGGTCCCCCAGGAGGATGTAGTCGGCGGAGGGGAGGGCGTGCGGGCTGACGAAGTCGGCGATGTCCTCGCTGAATTGTGTGCGTGGTCCCGGGGGTCGGTAGATCAGGGTGCCTCTGAGGGTGGTCTTCGGGTCGGTGTGGATCTGGAAGTGCAGGTGTTCGGCGGTGGTCAGGGTGTTGTCGGTGCTGGTTGTGAGCCGGATGGTGTTCCTGTGGATGATGGCGATGCCTCCTCCCATCTGGTTGGCGTTGCGGTCCCTCCGGACGATCTTGTAGCCTTCTGGGATAGCGATGGCGATGTCGGGAGCTGAGGAGGCGTTCATCCAGGTCTCCGTGAGGAAGGCGACGTCAGGGGCTGTGGCGTCTAGGAGGTTCCAGAGTTCGATGGCGTGTCTGTGGACGGAGCGGGTGTTGAGCAGGATGCACTTGAGGTGGTTGCTGCTGGTGTTCGGCTTGGCGGGTGCTGGTGTGCGGCAGGTCCGGATGCAGGTGAACTTGCAGGCGTGGCAGCTGAAAGGTCCGTGGGTGCGTCGTGGTGAGGCTTGGTGGCATTCTGGGAGTCGGCCGGTGTTGAGTGCGATGAGGGTGGCGGCGGTGTACGTCAGGCGGGTCGGACGGGGTCTTCGTGGGCCAGGGGTCCTGGCGCTGGTCGCGATCCGGTCGCGGACGGGCGCAGACGGGCTTACCTATGGCGCGCCTTCGGCGCACAATCGGCGCGCCCGCTGCGCGTGAACGCTGCGCGTTCGCACGGTCGCCATATAAGGCGAAGTGCGCGGGTGGGCGGAGCAGCTGGGAGGCGGGAGCGGGGAGGGAACAGAAGGAAAAAAGGGGCGGGGTCTGCGGTGGTGGCGGGAAGCGGGGAGCGGGGAGGGAAGACGGGGGGCGGCGAGGAGGGCGGGAAACAGAAGGAGGACGCTAACACGGGCAAAAACTATTAACAAAACAAGCACAAATGGAGAACAAAACAAAGCTAACACGGGCAAAAAACTATGACAAAACAAGCACAAATGGAGAACAAAATAAAGCAAAACAAACGACAGCAGGGTCAGCCGGCAGC
Organism: Lissotriton helveticus; assembly: GCF_964261635.1. Classification (NCBI taxonomy): domain Eukaryota; kingdom Metazoa; phylum Chordata; class Amphibia; order Caudata; family Salamandridae; genus Lissotriton; species Lissotriton helveticus. The sequence goes on from NC_136065.1 coordinate 1,741,194,337, forward strand.
GAGGCAGGCAGCGAGGCAGAGAGCAAGGAAAGGGGGCACACGCAGCAGCTGGTGGCCGTGCGGCGCGGGGCGTCCCATAAGTGGGTCACACTTACCTGTGTCGCACGGTCGCCATATAAGGCCAAGTGCGCGGGTGGGCGGGGTCTGCGGTGGTGGCCGGAAGCGGGGAGCGGGGAGGGAAGACGGGGGGCGGCGAGGAGGGCGGGAAACAGAAGGAGGACGCTAACACGGGCAAAAACTATTAACAAAACAAGCACAAATGGAGAACAAAACAAAGCTAACACGGGCAAAAACTATTAACAAAACAAGCACAAATGGAGAACAAAACAAAGCTAACACGGGCAAAAAACTATGACAAAACAAGCACAAATGGAGAACAAAATAAAGCAAAACAAACGACAGCAGGGTCAGCCGGCAGCGAGGCAGGCAGCGAGGCAGAGAGCAAGGAAAGGGGGCACACGCAGCAGCTGGTGGCCGTGCGGCGCGGGGGTGTCCCACAAGTGGGTCACACCTAAGGGGGTTTCTGAGGCTATCAGGGACTCGTGTTCAGGTACGGCGCAGGTAAAGCGCCCTAAAGATATCACACCTGTAGGTCACAACCTTGGCATAGACTTAAGAGAACACAATAAACGTCTAGTTCCTGTGCAAGGTATGGACGGTGTATCTGTGAACCCAGGATCTCCCAGTGATGATTGCTTTTTTTCCGTGAATGATGACGATGATGATGATTAGGATAAGGAGGCTTCTGCCTCCATAACAGAAAGCGACATTAGTAGCTCCGGAAATAGAATTGGAATATGAAGCATCCACACCTCATAGTGAAGAAGCCCATAAGGTGTGCACTAAACAGAGAGTTAAGAGCTTGAAGAATAGATCCCGCAACCGATCAAAAGTTAACATGAGCCCGTCACACCCTGTGGTGTACAAAAAACTGGATTGGGACTACTCAGCTACCTCTCAGTTGTACCAGGAAGGAGGTAATAACTCATCTCATACCCAGTCTAATACTTCAGGACAGGCGACGACTATGGACATGCTATATGCTACACTAAAACAAATGCAGGGGGAGGGCAGGAGTGAATCCCGGGGGGCAAAGCAGGCCAACCAAAAGATTCAAGGATCACTACGGAAAGTGAACAAACTTTATACGAACATGGCAACAAGGGTCACTGAGGTAGAGGCAAGAACAGAGAAATTGAAGGAAGACGTTGGAAAGTGGAATGATTTCAAAAAGGAACAGGAAAGGATGGCAGCTGATGTACATTGGACACTTGAGGATTATGAGAACCCCCAACGGCGGAATAATGTTAGATTACTCGGGGTAGCAGAAGGAAAGGAAGGACAGGATGTGCGGGCATTTGGTATTACCTTGCTTAGGGGGGCCTTCCCGGAGTTAGCAGCCTGGAATTGGGAGAACGAGGTACAAAGAGCCCATAGGTTTCCTCTTGTGCAAAGGAAAGGGCCTGCAAATGACAAGCCTAGGGCTATCTTGATAAATGTGGGAAATTTCCTATTAAGACAGGAGATTATGGATAAGGCCAAACCTGAGTCCAGACGCTGCTACAGTGGTACTACGTTCTTTGCCCGCCCAGATTTTTGTCATGCGACAGTGGAAAGGAGGTGGCGGATGAGGCAAATGATAACCCCTTTTCAAAATATGGGCTGCGAGGCCTATCTGATGTTTCCATGTCGCCTCAAAGTAGTGGATAGCGGGCAGATTACGTTTTTTTTCTCCGAAATCAAAGCTCAGGCATACTTAGCTGAGGTAAAAGAAAGGAAAGGAGGCCAAAAAAGCATGACGGTTGCCCTGAGACAGACAAACAAGAAGGCCCAACAATAGTGAACGAGGATATGGCTAATGTATTTATTAATGGGAGCAGCGGCAGCAGCCACATCAGCTATGGCATAGGCATAGGATGGTGTTAACAGGAGCGGAGGGGGAGGGGCGGGTGGCACTCTGGGCTACAGCTGTCATGCATAGGTCAGGATTGACCTATTTGCCCGTAAAGTGGGAGGGGGGTAGGGGTCTGGGGGGGGGAGGGATACAGGGCAGGTTGTATTGCGGTTGGGTTTTGGCATGCAGGGAAGCAGTGGCAGAGCATGGGTGAATGAGGCGATGGAGGTATCTAAACAAGGGAAAAATGGCAACATATTACTTTGTATTATGGAGGATTGGCTGGGACATTTACCTGTTGTTCATTAATGTGTACTAGAATAATTACGATAAACGTCTGTGGGCTGAATGATCGCACTAAGAGACAGCGTGTGGCCACATGGTTAAGAACTCTGAATGTGGACTTAGTGTGTCTTCAGGAAACACATATAGAGGGGGCAAAAGGATACTTGTTAGAGCAGCTGGGGTACCGTGTACTTGCACATTCAAAACAGGGGGCTAGAAACAGAGGAGTGGCAATTCTGTCTAAACGTAGGGATATTACAATAAGGAAAAAGCATGAAGACCAATGGGGGAGATGGGTGCTCATAGAATACAAAATCAAGGAGGAGTGGGTTATTCTAGGTTGCATATATGCCTCGACAGAAGATGATCCGCATATTTTTGTTTTTTTGGATCTGGAGCTAGCCTCCTTGTCCCCAATTATTATACTGGCCGGGGATTTTAATAATAATGGGGCAGGGGGACTGGGAGTGGCCTCTAGTGGGGGATATCAGGGTAGGAAAAAAAGAGTTTGTCGTGCAATATGCAATCTCACAAGGAATAATGCCTTAGTGGATGTGTGGGTGACTCTAAAGCCTGGTGAACAGGGATTTACTTTTTATTCAGCTCCACACAAAGTGTGTGCTAGGTTAGATTATTTTTTTGTATCGAACTCTCTGCAATCTAAAAGTAAAATTGAAAGACTCCCCCTGATAATCTCCAATCATAACACTCTGATTTTAACACGGAATACTGGCGCAACTAGAGGGCTGGATCGGGTATGGACATTTGAGAGAGGGTTACTGAAAGATGACGCCTATATTTTACATATGACTGAATGGATTAGGAGCTTTCTGGACATCAATAGGGGTAGCATGGGGGCAGGAAATTTGTGGGATGCCTTTAAGGAGGCTGTTCGAGGGGAGACAATAAGCTTTTGCGCCTCTAGCCGGAAGAAAGAAAGACAAAGAAAGGCAGAGTTAGTTAAGGCTGTGGCAGATGCAGAGGATGAATTAACTCAGAATGTGCTACGTGGGGTATCTTTAGATCAGGTACTAATTAAAATAGCGAAGGCAAAGATGGAAGCAGAGGAAAGTATAGCTAACAAGGCCTCTAAAACATATTTAGCAAATAGGGAGAGGTGTTACGAGTACAATGAATCTGTTGGCCGCACCCTTGCTATCCGCACCAGGCAGAATGTATCCACGGGGGAAGTGAGGGAGATTCAGGATGATGTGGGAAGAATATTTTCAGATCCTGAGGGGATACGAGAAGTATTTAGAAAATTCTATATCTCATTGTATGATGAAGAGCACCCAAGCGATCTTTCTACAATAAGCGAATACTTGCGGGATATCCCGGTATCTATCCTGGCTGAGGATGAGGCATGGAGATTAGAGGCACCCTTGAATTCGGAAGAGATTTTAGCTGCCTTAACAAGTCTTCCCTCTGGTAAGGCTGCAGGCCCTGACCAAATTCCAATTGAATTCTTTAAAACTTTTTGGGATGTAATTAAGCAGGATCTGATCACTACAATGCAACAGGCGCAGGCAGGGGCATCGATTCCGAGCAGCTGGGCAGGGGCAGACATTGTAATAATCTTAAAAAAGGGCAAACCATCTAAAGAACCTGGCTCATATAGGCCAATAACCTTAATGAACGCAGACACAAAAATGTATTCCAAGGCCCTGGCACTTAGGGTGGCGAAAGTGGTTGATACACTTGTGAGTATTAACCAGCACGGTTTTATACCAGGGAGAGGTACCACACATCATACTCGAAAGGTTATCACCCTTTTTGATGCCTCCGAAGTTGCAGGAGACCCAATGGCGGTGATGCTATTAGAGCGGAGAAAGCTTTCGATCGGGTCTCCTGGGACTTCTTGTGGTTCATCTTAAAGAGGGCTGGTTTTGGGGGGAGTTTTGTGAAAGCTCTGCAAGTATTATATGCAGCTCCAACTGCTCGTATACGAGTAAACGCAGGATACACGCTCCCATTTCCAATTAAGAGGGGAACACGGCAGGGGTGCCCATGCTCCCCACTTCTGTTTGCTCTATACATGGACCGATACATACGACGTATGGACTTAAATGACAATATCTGTCCATTAGACACCCATAGGGGGCCGTGCAAAATCCTGGCTTATGCTGATGACGTGGCGGTCGTCACCCCTAATCCCACAGAAGCTATAAGACTGGTTGAGGCAGAAGCACGACAGTTTGGAGAGGTGTCCGGATACGCTTTGAACACTTCAAAGACGCAGATCATTAAAAATAGTAAAGTGGAATGCTCAGATCGTCGGGTGGTGCAAAGCGGAGTGTATCTAGGGGTAACAATAACGGCAGAACTGGATACGTTAGTGGAGGCAAACATAACACCAGTAATAAATAAGGCCAAGAAGTATTTAGACAGACAACATAACATACATTTTTCAATAGTAGAGCGAACCAATATAGTTAAAAGGATTTTCCTCCCGAAATTTCTGTATTTATTCAGGGCCATCCCTTTATTGTTTGAGGCAAAGTGGTTTAAGGTCCTTGAACATATGATAAACCGATTTGTGTGGGCACATGGAAAGACCCGAAGAGCTTTGGAATTTACGGCACTCCCTAGGGAGAGAGGCGGGTGGGCCCTACCTGATTTAAGATTGTATTACTGGGCAGCGTCCCTACAATATATGACGGGCTTATTAGGAGGAGCAGAAATGGAAGGACAAGATGAGACAGGAACGTTAGCAATTAATGCATTAGTGTTAGGCGCTGACGCTGAGAACCTCCTCCTGAAGTTTACTGAACACAGTTATTTTAAAAGGACTAAATTTAAAACGGTGTTGGCCGCACATAAGATTTGGGCAGCGTTTGCGAAAAAATTTGGCCTAGGTAGATACAATGCGGATACTAGATTGAGTAATAATCCTACACTCCCTGGTGATATATTTGCAGATGCTGTGTTTTCAGAATGGGGGAATCACGGGATAAATAAAATGGGTGATATGATGAGATATATGGTTTAGATTCAAGTCATTTTTTTAAGTGTTTGCAAATTAGAAGTTTTATGTTGACAAAAAGGGGAGGGCCGGCGGGTTTTGGGACAAATTCCATCTTGGATATTATCCAGGACGGTACAGATTGTACAATTAAAAGATTCTATGCTGAATTAATAGAACATAAAACAGATGACCTAGAAAAATATGATGACAAATGGGTACAGAAGATAGGTACAGAAAAGGAATTTTTCCGTAGGTCATTGGAACTGGGGCAGAAAGTTCTGTGTTCAGCACCACTCCAGGCACAACACTATAAGACACTGTATTTTCTGTACCACACGTCTTCTAGGATAGCGCAATGGGGAGGGGTAGCTGGTACTACCTGCCCCAGGTGCGATAGTTCAGAGGCGGACTTAGTCCATATGTTTGCTACTTGTACCCATTTAAAAACAACACAAGATGAAATTGAGGTATTCCTTAAGAGGTCATTAAGGATAGAGATTAACCTAACATCAGCAGTTGCTTTGCTTGGAAAAGATAATGGTAGCCAGACCCAGTACGGATATTTTATCTTTGTAGCTATGGCTGTATTAAGGCTGTGCATTGCCACGGCATGGCTGGACCGTTTACCACCGACATTCCATCAATGGCTAGCTAAATTATTAGCTGCTTACAATCTTGAAAAAGCAATATATGCAAGGAGGGGTACAAAAGGCAAGAAACTAGGGATGGAGATATGGGAGCCTATACAAAGATGGAAGGAGAGAGACCCGGGGTAGCGGCGTAATGAAATTAATGTGATTAAGATAATTTGTATATATAGAAGTAGAATTTTTTGATTAGGAGCTGTAGCAGTTTTTGCTTATTTAACTGGTCTTTTTCTTGCACTTGTTCCTGTTACTTTATTTGTATATTTTATATTTACGTACTGTATGCTTTGCCATATTCTTGCATTTCATTTTGTGAATGAATTTATATGCCCTGTACAACAAAAAGGGGGGGGGGTTGAACCCGAATAAAAATATATATAAAAAAAAAAAGAAACTAGGGCCCTGAAAGGGGATGACATTAACCCTAGATATCGGTTCGCAGAACGGGGAGGATGGGTGGGGTGGTAAGGAATCTAATATTAACTACTGTTTCTTACAGATATATCGTTACCGAAGGTAAGTAACTAGTGCATTTGAAAGAAACAGGTTAGTATTAGATTCCTTACCTTAGAATAGATACCCCAGCAATACCAACCCCGGTGGTGGGTCTGCGAACCAATAATCACACCAGAAAGTCCTGGAGAACGGAACGGCCGAAAAAGCCATCTCTCCCGACTTGGCTGTCCAGGCAGTAGTGTCTTGCGAACGTTGCAGCGAGGCCCGCATAGCTGCCTGACAGATGTGGAATGGGCACGTAGCCCCACAGCCAGTGAATAACAAGCCTTGATGCACAAGACGACCCATCGGTAAATGGTCCGTTTGTGCACCACCCGTCCCTTCTTAGTGCCCACTTAACCAACAAAGAGTTGGTCATCCACCCGGAACTGGCGTGTGCGATCCAGATGGTATGAGAGCGCATGTTTTGGGTCCAGACGGTGGAGCCTCTCTTCCTCTTTCGAGGGATGCGGAGGCGGAAAGAAGGTGGGCAAGGTGATGGACTGCCAGATGTGGAAGGCTGTTGCTACCTTGGGCAGGAAAGAGGGTCGCGTCCGCATCACATCTTTGTCCGGATGGACAGAAAGGAAAAGAGGTTGTGAAGAAAGGGCTTGGAGCTCACTCACTCTCCTGGCAGAGGTGATGGCAACCAGGAATGCAGTCTTAAGGGTAAGAAGACGAAGAGGACAGTTATGAAATGGCTCGAAGGGAGCGCACATCAGATAAGTCAGAACAAGGTTCAAGTCCCACTGAGGCATCACGAAAGCAACAGGGGGGAACATATGAGTGATGCCCTTCAAGGACCTATTTATAACTGGGGACTTGAACAAAGAGGGATGTTCAGGGAGCCTTAATAAGGTGGAAATGGCAGAGAGGTAGCCCTTGATAGTGCCCAGAGCAGAGCCCTGCTGGGCAAGAGAAAGAAGAAAGAGGAGAACCTCAGAAAGAGAGGCAGAGAGTGGTTCCACAGCCTTTGCTGTACACCATGCCACAAAATACCAATTTTGTGGAGGGACGCCTGGCTGCCAGAATAACATCACAGACTTCAGGAGGCAAGTCAAATGACCTCAACTATCGCCGCTCAATCTCCACGCATGGAGGTGGAGGCTGGACAGGTTCGGGTGGAGAACAGTCCCCTGCTGCTGAGACCGAAGGTCCTCCTGAAGAGGCAGACGAATCGGGGGATCGACTGACATGCTGAGTAGCTCGGGATACCAGTATCTTCGTGCCCAGTCCGGAGCCACAAGGATGACTTGGGTCCGGTCGTGCCTGATCTTCTTCAGCACTCTGGGCAGAAGTGGTATAGGCGGAAAGGCATACAACAGACCGCAACTCCACTCGCGACGAAAAGCGTCTCCGAGCGAGTGCCGCCTTGGAAATTCCAACGCGCAGAACTGATGACATTGCGCGTTCTCTTCTGTGGCGAATAGATCTAACCAAGGCTCTCCCCACTGCTGAAAGAGACCTTGCGCCACGTCCGAGTTCAGACGCCATTCGTGATCCATCATGCACCGACGGCTGAGTCTGTACGCCCTGGAATTCAGGGAACCTGCCAGGTGTTGAACCACCAGGGTCACGCCCTGATGTTCCAGCCACTGCCAGAGGCACCGAGCCTCCTGGCATAGGGTCCATGACCCCACCCCGCCCTGTTTGTTGGAGTACCACATGGCGGTGGTGTTGTCCATGAACACCTGCACTACACTCCCCCGGACAGAGGGGAGGAATGCCTTCAGTGCAAGCCGGATCGCCCGCAGCTCCAGAAAGTTAATATGGAGCCGGGACTCCGCCGGAGACCAGAGGCCTCTGATCTCCGCCTCTCCCATTTGGGCCTCCAGCTCTGGAGGGACGCGTCCGTCATAACTAAGTGCTCCGGTTGGGGTAGGGAGAGGGATGCGCCGCTGACCCAATCGCGGTCCGTGAGCCACTACTGCAACTGTCTTGCAGTGCCCTCCGAGATCAAGACATGGTCGGACAAGTTGCCCCGATGCTGGCCTCACTGGAACTTCAGGTCCCACTGCAGAGCCCGCATTGCTACCTGGCGTGATGCACCAGAAGGATGCAGGAGGCAATCAGCCCCAGAAGCCGCAGCGTCAACCTGACAGAGACTCGGGATATCGGCTGAAAGATCGGAATCAGAGCCTGAATATCCCGAACCCGCTGTTCGGGAGGATAAACCCGAAACTGCGCCAAGTCTAGAACCGCTCTGATGAAGAGGAGCTTCTGAGAGGGACACAGGTGCACTTCGGCACATTGATGGAGAACCCCAGCAGGTGCAGGTCAGCCGTAGTCTGGAGGTGGCTGACGACTGTCTGGGGCGAGCCCGCCTTCAACAACCAGTCGTCAAGGTAGGGAAAGACTGAAACCCCTAACCTGCGCAGATGAGCTGCGACCACCGCCATCCCTTTCGACAACACCCGTGGGGCGCTTGAAAGGCCGAAGGGGAGCACGGTAAACTGAAAGTGCTCGTGGCCTACCGTGAACCGCAGGTAGCGCCGGTGGGCCGGCAGGACGGGAATGTGGAAATAGGCGTCCTGCAAGTCCAACGCTACCATCCAGTCTCCCGGGTCTAGGGCAGCTAAGACCTGATCCAAAGTCAACATCTTGACCTTCTCCTTCCGGAGGAACCCGTTGACGTTCCGCAGGTCCAAGATAGGGCGTAGGCCCCCCCACACCCTCCTTCTGGCCCAGGAACGCGCTCGATGGCCCCCTTGGCCAAGAGGGCTGTAACTTCCTCTTGCAGAAGTTGCAAGTGATCCCCGACACGCTGTGGTACTGCAGTAGCATGGCTGGTGGGGTCGCCTCGAAGGGGAGGGAGTAGCCCCTTGCGGACGATTTGCAGCACCCACCTGTCCGATGTGATGGTGCGCCAGTGGAGGAGGTGATGGCGAACCCTGCCCCCCACTGGCGTCAAATGGGCCTGAAAGCTCGGACTAGGAAGGATTTGAGCCGGATGCTGCGGGGGTAGATGTGGACTGGCCGCGCCGTTGTGCCCTGTTACCGCCGCGACGGTAACCACGCCCGCCGCCATGCTGAATGGTAGTCTGCGGCCCGTGGCTGGCAGGACGTGTGGGGGCGCCCCTTCTGTGGCCACGAAAGAAGCGCTTGGCTGAAGATTGCTGGCGCGGGGCTGACAGGCCCAAGGACTTGGCCGTAGCCCTGGAGTCCTTAAAGCGTTCCAGCGCACTATCTGCCTTGCCACCGAAGAGGTGGCTGCCTTCGAACGGCATGTCCATAAGGGTGTTCTGGACATCGGCCGAGAAGTTGGCGGACCTCAGCAGGCGTGGCGGCAAACCGCCACAGACGTGGAAATCGCTCTCCCCAGCAAGTCCGTGGTATCCAGCCCACATCATATGGAATACCGCGCTGCGTCTTGTCCCTCCGCGAAGGCTTGAGCGAGCTTCACCCGGGCTCCCTCCGGGCACTCAGGCAGCACGGCCGCAACCGTATTCCACAGGGAGTGGGTGTAACGGTCCAAGAGGCATGCGGTGTTACCGACCGCAACCCCAACCTAAGGGAGGAGAACATCTTCTTGCCGAATTGCTCATACCTCTTGTATTCCCGATACGGAGGTGCAGTCGGGAATGCGGATTGGGAAGTAGAGGCCTGGATAACCAGGCTCTCGGGGGTGGGGTGGGTGGACAGGAAACTAGGGTCACCCGGACCAGGGCGGTGGCGCCTTGCGACGTTCCTATCTACAGGAGGACCTGTAGCGGGCCTGGACCAAGTGCCCAACAGGATGTCCGTGAGAGCCTCATTAAATGGCAGTAGAGGATCTGGGGAGCTTACCTGCGGTTTAAGGACCTCTGTGAGGATGTTAGACCTCACCGCTGCGACGGGGAGCTCAAGAGCCAAGGCCTTGGCCGCCCTCGTCAGCACCACACTATAAGTAGCCCCCTCCTCCTTAGCCACGGTAGGAGGGGAGACAAAATCAGTGTCTGGGGAGGTATCCAGGCCACTGGCTTCCCCTAGTTCCTGTGTCCAGTCCTGAAATGACTGGTACTTACGTGCCAGAGGGTCCTCAGACCCCTCCCAGTCTCCCTCGTCGTCCATCTCCTGGAATTCAGGGGTGAAGGATGGACCCAGATCCTCGAAGAAGTCCTCTTCGGCCGGCGCCGAATGCGGCGTCGAGCGACGCCGGATCCGGATCAAGGGGTGGACCAGGGACGGCGACGTGCGGGGACGGCGCCGGGGGTGTCACCCTAGGGGTCGACGCCGGCGGGGTCATAAGGTCGACCAGCGGCGACCCGGATCCAGTGGGGCCTTGCGGCGCCAGGACCAAAGTCGCCGATGGCGCCGGGGCCGTAGCACCCGACGGCGCCGGTGCCGAAGCACCCGGCCCGCTTGGGCTCCCAGTCGGGGCCACGGAGCCTGAAGGTGCCACGGAATCCGACGGAGGAGTGAGCGACCTCACGTCGCCGTTTGTCGGCGAAACGCGTTGTGAAATAAACAGCACTATGGAGATTTTGTGACTACCTCGTTTTGTCCTGAGAGCGTGTTTTATGGACTTTGGGCGCAAGGAAATATATATATATATATATATATAACGGAAAAATCTCTTCAGGAAAAGTTCAGAGGCCACACGGGGGGTTCAGAGCAGGACACAGGTTTATATATATATATATATATATATATATATATATATATATATATATATATATATATATATATATATATATATATATATATATATATATATATATATATATATATAGCGAAGCTTGCCGGCTCGCAAGATGGCTGCACGTTAGCTGAGCTCCGCTGAGCTATTGACCCTATCCTTCATTATCTTGGCTTATTTGCTGCTTGTTTCGCCTGACAGAGGGTGTCCGGTGTGTCAGAGGTACTCCTACGTCGACGCATGCTGAAACCGGTCGGAGGCGAGGAGCGGATGCAGCACAGATCCCACGGCAAAGAAGTGTGTGCGCTGCTGACCGCCACTGAGGCCTGCAACGAGGTGCGGCACTCTTCCTGCGGGTGCCTCTGTGACGGAGGCGCACCCGTTTACACGACCGCTGCGGTGTTCCTGATCGACGACCCAAAAGAGAAGAACGTAAGGCTGCCTGAGGCCCCTACTGTATGTAGACGCGCTGTGCCAGCATAATAGGAAGGCCGCATTGGGGCTAGTCTGGGCTTAGCAGCGGCGACCCAGAGAACCTGCTGGGTGCGGCGGCGCGGCTCTAGAGAGACTAAGTTACTCACCGAGATTCGTCCAGCCCAGATGATCATGGGTGGAGGCGGTGCGGCCATTGCCTGGGCCCCCCTGGGGTGGCACAATGTCGTGGAGCCCGCAGACAAGACACGCCTGCAGCGAAGTGGAGAGAGGCCTGGTGTCGGTCTGTGCAACCCGATCCCGGTGACTCGGGGGATGAACGAGACCCGTGCTGCTGCTGGAAGACCTGGTGCCTCACTCTGCCCCTGCTAATAAGACCGGACGACCGGATCCAGAACACTGGAAGTGCACAAGACAGTGAGAGGCTACTTGACTAGGCCCATAGGGGGAGCATATCCATTCCTCCTCTCAGTTCACGGTTACCCTATTAGAAGGGGGAGTCGATCTGAGCGGTGGTGCCTAATTGTGGGGCAACGATCTTGGTGAACCGTGCAAGACAGACGGGATCCTGTAGAGGTCCCTCTATGTCTACCTCATGCCTCAAAATCTTTGCCTCCTGATTGATTTGACTGAACGAGTGAAGAGAACACTCACACTTGCCTTATGCTGCCTGTGACTTCCTTACTTTAAGTACCTATTGTGTTGTCCCCTAGGATGGTGCCGGTCCGAGAGGTAGCAGACGGCACGGTCCCTTCAGCAATGGGGAAGGTGGAATAGGTCCATACCAAGCTCCCATTTGAACAACGTAAAACCAGAACCCGGGAGCCTGGCGATTTCCACCACCCCAACCCCAGAACAGTGTGATATGATGGAAGAAGCACCTGCAGATCTCCGCCAAATCTTAGCCACTATGCCAGCAAGTCTCAGCTCGACAGATAGGAAAACTCACTCGTTGGTCTATCGTATGGACCGTATGTCCGAACGCCTTGATAAACATACTGATCGTCTAGACATTGCGGAGAGACGAGTGACTGAGGTGGAGGAGGCGCACATGGAGACTGATGTAGCGTAAAAGCACATGAGCAAGGCCCTTGCGCAGCTACAGGACAAAGCAGAGGATTTAGAAGCCAGGTCCAGGAGAAGCAACATATGAATTACTGGCCTTCCTGAGTCCACTGCCACAGGAAATATGGAATTGTTCACTGAATCTCCTAGTGACCCTCCTGGACTGTGAAACCTTCTCTTCCATGTTTGTAATTGAGCGTGCACATCGCTCTCTGGGCCCCAGACCTCCTCCAGGTGCACCACTGCGCCCAATTATTGCCAAACTCCTGAACTATAGGGACAGAGATGCAGCCCTAAAAAGAGCCAGAGAAATAGGGAGCTTGAATTATGAGGGCTCCACTATCTCGCTGTTACCTGATTTCACTGCCAAGGTGCAGGAGGCGCGGAGGTAGTTTGCCTCATTAAAGCGTGCACAGTGCGCCCAAGACCTTGACTATGTTATGCTCTACCCTGCACGTCTCAGAATAACGATGGATGGCGTTTCGAAGATCTTCCTACAGAAAACACTAAAAGACTATTCCACAAAGCAACAATGCAAGAATGACACAGAACAGTTGCAGGGGGCAGCAGGAGGCACTATGGACGAAAACGACTAGAACTGAACCCAACACTATACCAGCAGGACATATACAGAGAGGGGGAGGAGGGTGGGTGAGGGTTGTTGGGCCTCTTAGATTTGCAGGACATGTTGCTTCTTGATAATCACACTGAGCTAACAGTCGCTGTGATATTGTTTGATCATGCAAGAGAGAGCGCTCCTACTATGTCGATATTACGATCCCCGGTTGTCCTGGTCGGTTCATTATAATTGAGCCCCTCCTTGCATACATAAAGTGGGCGCGGTTATGTGAGTCCTACGGGTGCCAATCTAGTGGTTCTGCTGCTTCATTTATTGCATTTGCACGATAGACTTTTTGAGGTGCTTTTATCTTCTAATCTTACAGCGATCAGCTGAATTGGGAAGACACTGTGGGCCTTGGGATTGAGCATGGTATTTGTGGAAGAGATTCATAAGTTCTAGTTGGGTGGCGGGGGATTGGCTTTGGGCACCCGCGCTGTTCATTTATGTAAGAGTTTTCAAGATGAGTGATGCAAAACGCCACAATAGTTTTTCAATGGCTGATATCCACACTTGGCTACAGCTGAGTGAGTGTTGGTGGAGAGGCAACATCTGCCCCAGTGTGTGCTCCACCCGATGGCACTATGCCGTACTGGTTTGGATTTTGGTGAGGGGGGCACTTGGTTTGCGTCAAGTTGGGAAGACGCAACGTGTGTGGGGGGTGTTTACTGCCGATTGTTTTCTGAACCATAGAGAGGGTATTGATCCTAAGGTACATTTTAGTCACACAAACCAGTTGTGTGGATTGGACATAATAGGGATAGTCAGGCTTGTCACAGTTTACCGGACATCACTAAGATGACTCAACAAAATGGACAGCGAATTAGATCTTGGACATGGAATGTCAGAGGCCTTAATAACCACCGCAAGGTACGGAATGTTATTGCATATATAAAACGTCACTCTATAGATATAGCCCTATTGCAAGAAACTAATTTACCAATAGATAGTAAGTTCCTCAGACAGAGAGTACTACAAGGTTCCTTTCATGCCTCGGGGTTCTCATCCCACGCCAGGGGGGTAATCACGTGGGTTCAGCCGAAATCAGGAATTAAAATAGATCTGTACATACCGGATGTGGAGGGGCGATATACCATCTCCAGCAGCAGGGGGAAGGGCCCAGATTTGCTTGTACTCAATGTGTGTGGGCCTAATTATGATAACCCACAATTTTATCAGACCCTTTTTTCATGCCCCTGTATAGATACTGCACTGCCGTTGACGGTGTGAGGCGATTTTAACTGCCTCTTAAAGGCAGGAGGTACGATTCGTGGTACGTTGGCATCAGCGAAATTTTTTGCGGATGCTGCAGTACGCCTAGTTTTGGTGGATGTCTGGTGAACAAGATTTCCTGGGCAAGGGGGGTTCACACATTACTCTGCCCTACAAGAGCTACAAACTAGAATAGACTATTGGCTATTGTGGAGAGGTTTATACCCTTACGTTAGGGACTGTAAGGTTCACTCCCGATCCTGGTCAGATCATGCTCCCATACTATTGGTGCTGCGCAGAAGCGACTTGCCCCATTCACTTGGAGGTTCCCCCCCTATTAGCTGCTTGATAATGCCTTTAAAGTTGAGATTTCTGAAGCGATAGAAGACTTTTTTACAAACAATGTAGGGTCTGTTACACAATTCTCTACTGTCTGGGAAATGTGTATATTAGAGGTATCGCTTGAGGAGAATGTGGACCGCTGGATGTGATTGCCTATTTCTTTACTCGGGCGGATATAACTGATGAAAATGATGATTCTAGCGAGGTACTTGTTTCTGTTTTTAAATATTCCAATGGTCCTTCCGGCGCACTTTTTAAAAACTATTACCTCCATATTAACAAAACTGGCCTGGGCGGGAAAGCAGCTACAGGCTCAGTGGAAGGTGCTTACCCTACCTTACAGTCTCAGTGGGCTGGGAGCCCCGGATATGGACCTGCATTATAGAGTAGCACAATGTTCCCACGCGTTTTATTGGATACACCAGAATTTTGACCCTCCACATTTACACATTGAGAAGGTGGCTGTCGCCCTACTGATATCCCTACTCGCTTGTTTTGCTCCCCAGATCGTCGCATAGGAATTTTCGACTCCATTAATTCAACTGTACATGCGTGGCACGATCTGGAAATATTCTGTACTCCCCAATTGCCCGCTGGAATGGTGTGCTTGGCTCCCTATGAGTGGGGATCGGGCAACACTCAAAGCATTAAAGACCATAAACATGACTAAACCTGGGGACCTCTTCTTGGAAGGTAGAGCACGTACGTGAGCTGATTTTGAGACTGAAAGCCATGAAGCCACACCATTAGTGAAATTCCAGTTCCATAGGGGGAGGCATGCCATGCGAGAGATACTAGGTGACAAAATGGTAGCTCCTCTCACACTTATATTAAAATCGGAGACCCCCCGTAGATTGGTGTCTAATATTTATGGTGTAGCCCAAAACTACAGCGAGCATTTTTATACAAACTCAAGGCTGGAGTGGCAAAACCATCTAGACATGATTATAGATAACGACATCTGGAGATACAGCTGCAAAGAGACGCAGCGAGTCACCTCGAACGGGCACCATCGGCTAATTCATTTCAAATACCTACAAAGAGTCTACTACACGCCTGAGTGTTTCTTTCGGTATGGGTTGTGTGAGACAGATGAATGTGAAAGTAGCAGAGCAAGCCCTGCAGATTTTTTACATGTGGCCTGGTTATGTCCAACGGTCGCCAAATATTGGAAGCAGATATTCCAGACACTGAGCGACATCAATGAGGTGGCTATATCGCCTGACCCTTTGATTGCACTGTTGGGTTAAGTTAAACTAAGAAAGTAAAGAAGGAAATCCAAGGATTGGTTGAAATGGATGTATTAATTGAAAAGCTATACAGGAGTGGTCCCGAGATATGTTATACTGCAATACACAGACGGAACTGTATAGTGAGATGCACTCCCCTCAGAATTGCCCTAAAAACTTTTGGGGATTATACCAAACATATTTAACGGAAAAGGCCCTATCGTCCCCAGATTAGGTCCCTGGCACGGCAGACACATTAGAGTGTTTGTGACTACTGTCTGCTGACACGTTATTGCTACCTAGTGTCAAATTGAGTAACCAACCGGACATCAGTTCTAAAGTATGGGTAATGCATAGTAATACCCGCTGTGCATTTTTGAAGATGCTAATGTGGTTCTTGTATATTTACAATTGGATTTAATTTCTTCCTTTTTTGTTCTTTCTTATGTTAATGCTTCTATTATACATACTATGCCATGTTTCTTTCATGTTGCTCAGCTAAGAGACGCAAGAGATGTCTTTATTAAGCGTAAACTTCAATAAATAAAACAATAATAAAACAATATATATATATATGTATATATTTACAAAATTGTTAATAATTCATTCAAACTGCTGTACAAACTATACAATATATTCCATAAAACATACTGTACCCCAGGCAAGAGCAGATTTATTGGCTTTGCCAATGCTTGTTTGTAAATCGAATCTCCAGAGTAAGCGGAGACTTGGTGTTTGCATTCTATGATCCTCTTAAAATCAGTAAGTTGTTGTGGATGTGTGGGACTTAACCCTCTCTGTAGCATCACACACAAGCTTTTTGCCTTCTCCCCTCCTGCTTTCTAAACCCGTTTTTATTTACTTTTAGGAGACTCTAGCACTGGTTAGCAGTGGTAAAGTGTGCAAAGTGCTTGTGAAGTCCCCCTAAAACATGGTACAATTGGCTTACACCTAATTGGTACATTTAATTTACTTCTAAGTCCCTTGTATATGGTACAACTTTTACCTAGGGCCTGTAAATAAAATGCTACTAGTGGGCAGCAGCACTCATTGTGCAATCCACTAAAGAACAAGTTACTTACCTTCGGTAACGCTTTTCTGGTAGATACAGTATCTGACTGTGGATTCCTCACCCTGTGAATATCCCCTTGCGTCAGCAACATTCGGAAATTATTTTCGTAGCCTCGCGCCGACGTGGATTTAGACGTCATAGAGACACGGCATCGCACGCGACTCCGCTGACGTCACCGACGCCTATAATAGGCCCACCCCGGCGTGATGACATCAGTTCCGCCCTTTTTTCCATGCCTTCGAGGCATACGGACAGACCAATGACAGTAGAAATGTACATAGTATACACAGTACACGATAGTCAAAGTAACACACACAGTGTGAAGCCAATGTAAGCAAACATTTGAAATAACACATTTTCTTTGACCATAAAAAACATACAATACAGATAATCTGGTAAAGAAGAGTGGACAACGGGGAGGCGGGTGGGTCAGTGAGGAATCCACAGGCAATTACTGTATCTACCAGAAAAAGCGTTACCGAAGGTAAGTAACTTGTTCTTCTGATAGATACATCTGCCAGTGGATTCCTCACCTTGTGAATAGAGTCCCACAGCAGTCCCCACTCCCGGAGGAGGGTGTCCACCCTGCTATACCAGGAAATCCTGGAGGACAGAACGCGCAAAGTGGACGTCCCTCCTCACCTCGGTATCCAGGCAGTAATGCCTCGCGAAAGTGTGGAGGGAGGACCAAGTTGCGGCCCTACAAACATCCTCTACAGGAACATCTCTAGACAAAGCCGAGGTTGACGACTTAGCTCTTGTAGAATGAGCCCTTATACCCTCTGGAGGATCCTTACCAGCCAAAGAGTAGCAGATCTTTATACAGAGGATGATCCATCTTGAAATAGTTCTTTTATGAACCGCTCTTCCTTTTTAGCAGCCAGCAAAACCAACGAAGAGCTGGTCATCCACACAACAGTCTCTGGTTCTGTCCAGGTAAAAGCTCACCGCCCTCCTAGGGTCCAGACGGTGTAACCTCCTTGGAAGGGTGTAGTGGAGGATAAAAGGTAGGGAGGGTAATGGATTGACCAAGGTGGAAGGGAGTCACCACCTAAGGGAGAAAAGCAGCCCTTGTCCTAAGAACCATTCGATCAGCATGAATGGTCAAGAATGGGGGCTTGGAACTAAGAGCTTGAAGCTCACTTACCCTCCTTGCCGAGGTAATAGCAACCGGGAAGACTGTTTTAAAAGACAAAAGCCTTATAGGACACTTGTGTAAGGGCTCAAAGGGAGCACCCATCAAGTATGTTAAGACAAGATCTAAGTCCCATTGTGGCACAATAAAGGAGTAGGAGGGAATTTAATAATGAGACCCTTCAAAAATCATAAAACTACAGGAGATTTGAAAAGAGACGGCTGGTCCGGCAAACACAGAAACGTGGACAAAGCCGAGAGATAACCCTTGACTGTGGCAACAGCAAGTCCTTGCTGCGCCAAAAAGAGAGCAAACTGGAGAACATCAGATAAATGGGCTTTCAAAGGGTCAACAGATTTCTCTCCACACCAGGTGACAAATCTAGACCATATATATGAATAGATGGACTTAGTGGAGTCACGTCTAGCTGGAAGAATGACATCCACCACATCTTGTGGGAGAGAAAAGGAATTCAGGTTGCCCCGTTCAATCTCCAGGCATGAAGGTGTAATGTCTGGAGGTGGGGGTGTAGAACCTGCCCCTCCATCTGAGAGAGGAGGTCTGCCCTGTGAGGGAGACGGAGCGGCGGATGAGAGGAGAGGTGGAGAAGATCTGTATACCACACCCTTCTTGGCCAATCCTGGGCGACCAATATGACTTGGGCCCGGTCTTGGCGAATCTTTCTCAGAACCCGAGGAATCAAAGGTATGGGAGGAAACGCGTAAAGGAGTTGTCTTCCCCAACTCAACTGAAACGCGTCCCCCAAGGCTCCTTGCATCGGATACTGGAGACTGCAGAATGACGAGCAGTGAGCATTCTCGCGAGTGGCGAACAGGTCCACCTGAGGAGTCCCCCACGTCCGAAAGACGTGACGAACCACCTCCGGGTGAAGCCTCCACTCGTGGTCGGCTGAGAACTGCCGACTGAGACTGTCTGCACGCACGTTCAGAACTCCGGCCAGATGATTTGCCATCAGAAAAATCTGATGGTCCTGAACCCAGGACCAGAGACACAGAGCCTCTCTGCAGAGACACTGCGACCCCACTCCTCCCTGCTTGTTGATATACCACATCACGGTCGTGTTGTCCGTCAGGACTTGGACCGACCGACCGCGAAGGGAAGGGAGGAAGGCCTTGAGCGCCAAACGTATCACCCGCAATTCCAGAAGGTTGATATGAAGCAATCTTTCCTCTGGGGACCAAAGACCCTTGACCTTCAGGTCCCCCAGATGAGCACCCCACCCTAGAGTGGATGCATCCGTTATTACTGTGGCCACCGGAGGAGGCAGCGAAAAGGCCCCCCCTGAGACAGGTTGCCTTCCACGCCCCACCAAGACAGATCCGCTGCAGCTTCTCTGGAAATCCTCACTGACTCCCTGACATCTCCGTTGTGTTGATACCACTGCCTGCGGAGGCACCACCGGAGCGCCCTCATGTGCCAGCGTGCATGGTTGACCAACAGAATGCAGGAAGCCATCAGACCGAGCAGACGAAGGACCTTCAGGACTGGAACAACCGCTCCATTGTAAAATAAAGGAATCATTTCCTGTATGTCTCGAATCCTTTGAGGAGGAGGGAATGCACGACATACAGTTGTGTCCAGTACAGCACCTATGAACAGGATGCGCTGGGAGGGCACCAGGTGAGAATTGGGTACATTTATCGAAAAACCCAACCTGTACAACCCAACCTGTACAACAACTGGGTTGTCTCTTGCAGATGTTGGAGCACTCTCTCTGACGACTCTGCTTTGATCAGCCAGTCGTCCAAATAGAGGAATACTGGAATCCCCGACCTTCTGAGATGTGCTGCCACCACCGCCATCACCTTGGTAAAGACTCGAGGCGCAGTAGTAATTCCAAAAGGAAGGACCGCAAACTTATACTGTTGCGATCCCACCGTAAAACGGAGATACTTCCTGTGCGACTTCAGGATTGGGATGTGAAAGTACGCATCCTGCAAGTCGAGCGACACCATCCAGTCTTCTTACAGCAGCGCTTGAAGAACCTGAGCAAGGGTGAGCATCTTGAATTTCTCCTGTCTTAGATAGAGATTCAAGATCCTGAGATCCAGGATTGGACGAAGTCTGCCATCCTTCTTGGGAATCAGGAAATACCGGGAGTAGCATCCCAGACCCCTTTCCTGCTCGGGGACCACCTCTATCGCACCCTTTCTTAATAGAGTCTGAACCTCCTCCTGCAGGAGTAACAGGTGTTCCTCCGTGCAAAAACCTTGGCAAGGAGGGTAATTGGGAGGGAATTCCCGAAAGGGAAGGGCATACCCATTTTCTACGAGATTGAGAACCCAAAGATCTGATGTAACCGATTCCCAATCCCGTAGAAAATGGGTAAGCCGACCCCCCCACCGGACCCACATGATCCTGAATGGCGGATCTACGGCTGCTTTTCTGTGGCTGGAGGGTTGGAGGAGTTGGAGGAGGAAGAGGCCTGACGTCCACGAGGACGTGCTCTTTGCTTTCCCCTGTAAGATCTGTACATGGAATTTTGCTGCTGCTGTTGTTGTTGCTGCTGCTGATCTTGTCGGTAATTCCGAAAGGAAGAGCGACCAAAACCCCTGAATCTCCTGGCCGAAGAACCTCTGATCTGGAGACCTAAAGATTTAGCAGTCGCCCTACTGTCTTTAAATCTCTCCAAGGCCGTATCAGTTTTTTTTTCAAAGAGACCAGATCCATCAAAAGGCAGATCCAGCAAAGCCGCCTGAACATCTGCCGAAAAGTCTGAGGATTTCAGCCAAGCTGATCTTCTAGTGGCAACCGCAGTGCCCATGATACGTGCCACCGAGTCCGCAGTGTCCAGACCACTCTGTATCACTTGGCGTGCCGCACCCTGTGCATCTGATATTACCTCCTCAAAATCCTTCCTGTTGGCATCAGGAATCTTAGGAGCTAAAGTACGCATAGTATCCATAAGGGCATGCACATACCTCCCCATTAGGCAAGTGGCATTAGTTGACTTCAACGCCATACTTGCAGAGGAGAAGGTCTTTTTAGCCACCTGATCCTGTTTCTTTGCCTCTTCATCACCGGGGACCTGAGGAAAGGCACTCACATTCTTTTTGGAACAGGCTGCTTGTATGACTAGACTCTTTGGTGATGGATGAGACGTCAAAAAAGCAGGGTCTTCAGGTGCAACCCTGTACCTTCTCGCCACACTCTTGGATACTGCAGGAGCTGACAGTGTTTTTTTCCACACCTCCAAAATGGGTTCCGTTAAGGCATCATTAAACGGAAGCAATGGTTCTACCACAGATCTAGGCGAATGCAAAACTTCTGTAAGAAGATTGGACTTAAACTCCACTGTTGGCAATGTCAATTGTAGAAGTTCCGCCGCCTTCCTCATCACTACATGATAAGGCTGGACGTCCTTAGAAGGTGTATCAGAGCCTGATGGCAACTCCCACTCTGGAGAGAAATCCAGGCTACCAGCGTCAGCCAGTTCCTCAAAACAGTCCTCCTCCAGTACACCTTCCTCCATAACAGGATGTGACTCTATATACCTTTGCTCTTCCAAAAGGCGTTGTGCTTCCCTTCTGGACCTCTCCTTTACATGCCTCGCAGCCGGATCCACCAACGGCTCCGACGGAGCCGGGATCGATGTCGGTACCGACTCCAATGGCTCAGTGGGATGCCCTCGAGGTCGATCTGAAGCGGGCGACGCCGGATACGGCGTCGACGACCTCGGTGGAGCTGGATATTGCCATGGCGGCGTCGGAGCTGGCATATAGGGCATGAATGGAGCAGGAGGATAGGAGTGAGGGACTCCTAAATTGAAGGCCAGAGGACCCATGGGACCCAAAGGTGCGCCAGAGGGGTACCACGCCCTTGAAAAGACGCAATACGTAGCGTTCAAAAACGCCGATGGGTCCTGGCCTGGGGCTGGAAAGGGTGGCTGGAAACCCTCAGGCTGGTCTTGTGGAGGGTTCGGATTCGGCTCTTCGACAGGCGCAGAATCCACATCCACCTGAACCTCTTCCTCATCTTGTGCCGGGGACGGCGCCGGAGACGGATTCAAAGCTGGAGCGACTGTACCCGCAACTCCGAAGGCGAGGCCTCACCTTCATGATTCGAGACATCCAGCGTAACCACCTTAGAACGTACCTTCTTCGGTGACCTCCACCTCGAGCCCGACTCCTTACCGGAACGACGTCGGGACTCATGCCTCTTCTTCTTATGCTTCCTTCTCGACTTTGAAGCATGGTCTGAAGCAGACCTCGAAGACGACTCCTCTCGAGATCCGGATCTTGACTTCGACCTCGACCTCGCCCTTCGAGAACGAGACCTCGAAGATTTTCCTTTCCCAGCCTTCAGCTTCGCTACCAGGAGTTTGGTCTCTCTTTCCCTCAGGGCCTTCGGATTCATCTTCCGACAAGATGAACATCCATCCACATCGTGATCAGAGCTCAAACACCAAATGCAGTCCTCGTGCAGGTCGGTTATGGACATCATTTCCCACACTCCCTGCAGGGCTTGAAGCCGGTCTTCTTTGTCGACATTGTGAAGAGACAAGAAACAAAGAAACAGAAAGCGGTAACAATAAGGCAACAAAGTACCAGTTGGCTACTGAGATTCCCGAAACTGATGTCATCACGCCGGCGGGGCCTATTATAGGCGTTGGTGACGTCAGCGGAGTCGCGTGCGATGCCGTGTCTCTATGACGTCTAAGTCCACGGCGGCGCGAGGCTACGAAAAGAATTTCCGAATGTTGCTGTCGCAAGGGGATATTCACAAGGTGAGGAATCCACTGGAAGATGTATCTATCAGAAAGTAGCTTTTTAAAAAATGTCTCAAGTCTGCCATTGCAGTCTGTAGGTAGTTTTAAACGGTCATTCGACCTGACAAAATATACATTTTGAAAGGCCTGAAACCTCCTTTATAATACATGTAAGCCACCCCTAAAGTGGGCACTAAACAGCCAGCCCATAGAGCAACCTTATTTAAAAAGTACGACATGTGTTTTAAAGTTTTACATGTCCTGGTAGTGAAAACGAACAATAGTTACTTACCTGTAATCTGTGGTTCTCCAGTATTGGTGTCTTTCATAGATTCACATGCCTGAATCATTCCCCGTCGTTGGAGTGGGAGTCCCACGGTATATATATAAAAAAGCAATAATATGCCTGAAGTAACCAAAAACCTTGGTAATAACCAACAAGGAAGTAAAGTAGCCCTAGCTACAGGAGCAAAAGCTCCCACACTCATGACTATCCTAGTCATTTTGTATAGACCAAACTGCAGCCAATCAGGCGACAGCACCCACCAGAATGCTCTCCCCAGAGGCTCAGGCTCTCAGATTTTCTCGCTTCGGAAGTTTCTCCCCTTGCTGTCTTTGCAGCATAAAAAAATCATTGTGCAGTCTCTGATTGGCTCGCGATTATATTACGCGAACGCCCTGTATATGGGGCTGCCTAAATATCTGCTGGCCCGATTGCAGATTGTGCAGAACTCGGCTGCAAGAGCCATTTTTGGTCTCCCACGCAGGGCGAAAGCCTCTGAACTTCTTAGGAGATTGCATTGGCTGCCCATCGCCAAAAGAATCACCTTTAAGGTGCTGACCTTGGCATTCAAGGCCCTCCATTCAATTGGCCCTAGTATATGGAGAAGCGCCTGGCTTTTTATGTTCCTAGGAGGTCGCTTCGGTCGGCTTTGTTGGCCAAAGCTGTTGTTCCTCCGATTAAATTGGTCCGGATCGGAGGGCGTGCCTTTCGATACTTGGTCCCGCGTTGCTGGATTGAGCTGCCTGTCTCCTTAAGAAAGTCAAACAATCTTCTTGCTTTCAGAAAGGAGCTGAAGACCTGGCTCTTCTCTGTATAATTTTTCTTTGTTGGGACCTCCGGACCTGCTGTGTTGTGTCTCTTAGCTGTATGTCTCTTTGCCAAAGCGCCGGGACGCCCCTCGGGGCAGCCGTGCGCTATAGAAGAGATTTGAACATAACATAACATAACATAGGGGAGGTGGGCGGGTTGCATGTGAATCTATGAAAGACACCAATACTGGAGAACCACAGATTACAGGTAAGTAACTATTGTTCTTCTCCAGTATTTGGGGTGTCTTTCATAGATTCACATGCCTGAATCAGAATAGATAGCAGTACTCATAACATAATGCTCACAGACGCTAATTGTAACATAGTATTCATGCATAATGATAAAATGCAAAGACTTTGTAAAGCGTCGAAAAAAGAAAGAGCATAGAGGAGGCGGGAGAACAGAGGCTCACCTTATTGGAACAGATTGCAAAGAACTGCTCTTCCCACCGAAGCATCTGCATCATTTGCTGAGTCCAGACAGTAGTGCCTCGTAAAAGTGTGCCTGCTGGACCACGTTGCAGCTCTGCAGATTTGCAGAAGAGGCACACCAGCGAACAGAGCAGTGGAAGAGGAAACTGCCCTTGTGGAATGCGCTCTTGGTAAGGCCTGTAAGGGTCTTCCTGCCTGTTGATGACATAACCCAATTGCTGATGAAACCCATCTGGCTATAGTCTGCTTGGAAACAGCGCAGCCCTGGCGCAGTCTTCCATATGCCACAAACAACTGGTCTGTCTTGCGAACAGTTGCCGTTCTTTGAAGATAGAACCTGAGACATCTCCTAATGTCTAAAGAGTGTAAAGCTCTTTCAGCCGGTGATTGTGGATTTGGAAAAAATGTCTTGAGGATCACTGGCTCATTTAGGTGAAAGTCCGATGGTACCTTGGGTATGTACCTAGGATTGGTACGTAGCACCACAGAGTCTGATGTAAATTGAAAGAAAGGCGATTTTTACGTGAATGCTTGGATGTCACTGACCCTTCTAGCTGATGTTAAAGCGAATAGCAAAGAGACCTTCAAAGTAAGGAACTTGGGATCAACCTTATGAATGGGCTCAAAGGGGTGACGCATGAGTTGAGCTAGCACCACATTCAAATGCCAAGATGGAGGTGGTCGTCGAATTGGAGGAAACATCCGAAATAATCCCTTAAAAAATTGCTGGATTATTCTAGAAGAAAAAAGAGAGTTTGTTCCGTCCTGATGGAATCTGGAAATGGCTGCCAGGAAAACCTTTAGGGTCGAATGTTGCAAACCTGATCTAGCCAAATCCAGGAAGAATGGCAACATTTGTTCTGGTCTAGCATGAATGGGATGTAGACCAGCAGCTTGACACCAGGCACAAAAACGCTTCCACTTGAGCTTGTAGGTCTTAATCGTCGATGGTGCTCTGGCATTAGCGAGAACTTCCTGACAATCTTGAGGAATGTCTAAGTTGGCAAACTCATTGTGCTGAGGAGCCAGGCTGATAATTTCAGCAAAACTGGGTCCGGATGGTACACTTGGCCTTCTTGGATTGTCAGGAGATTCGGTATTCGAGGCAGCTGTATCGGCCTGCACTCCGAAAGGAGGAGCAGCTCGGTGAACCAATATTGTCGGGGCCACCTTGGCGCAATCAGGATTACCCGACATGGTTGTTTCCTCATCTTCCTGATGACCTTTGGAATTAAAAGAATCGGCGGAAAAGCATATGCAAATATCCGACACCAGTTCATCGAAAGGGCATCCCCGCATGTGTTCTTGTGGGGAATCCAGCTTGCAAAGCGTGGGCATTTCCGGTTCTGATTCGTCGCAAACAAATCCAGGTCGGGATGACCCCACTCTTGGAATATGTGATCCAGGGTTGGTTGATGTAGCTCCCATTCGTGATTGCCAGCAGCCGACCTGCTGAGGGAATCCGCCAACACATTGGCAACCCCTGGAACATAGACCGCTGACAGATTGATGTTGTGATCCAGGGCCCAATTCCAAATCTCTTGTGCCTGATAGGATAATCAGGCCGACCTTGTCCCTCCCTGTTTGTTCAGGTAGTGCATGCTGGTTGTGTTGTCCGTTCGAATTAGAACCGTAGAGTCCTGTAATATTGCTTGAAAGGATCTCAGAGCGAGAAAAATGGCTTGCAACTTTAAGAGGTTTATGTGCCATTTTCTTTGCTGTATGTCCCATTTGCCACTGATTGTCATCCCCTGAAGGTGGGCGCCCCAGCCTTCCAGAGAAGCATCTGTGGTCACGATGAATCTGGGTACCTCCGCTAGGAATGCACATCCTTCCTGCAGATTGTACTTTTGCTTCCACCATTGAAAGGAGTTCCTCATTCGAGGGGTAATGTTGATCACGTCCTCGAATAATCCCGCTTCCTGTATCCACTGAAGAATGAGTTCCTCTTGTAAGGGCCTCATTCTTAGGCGGCAGTTGGGTGTGAGAGGGATACAGGACGAGATCATCCCCAGGAAAGACTTGAATTTGCGAACAGAAACGCACTTTCTTGTTAGCAATGTAGATGCCATCTTGTGAATCTTCAACTGCCTTTCTTTTGATATGAAGACTTGGGCGAGCCTTGTGTCCAGCGTCGCTCCCAAGAAAGATTTCTTCTGTGATGGAATTAGGTGGGACTTTTCGCAATTTACTGAGAAACCTAGACTCTGAAGTAGCGACAGACATCTCTGAACGTGAGTCTTTGCTGTGAGGAAAGAACTGGCCTTGATAAGGCAGTCGTCCAAATATGGATAAATCTGAATCCCTTCCAATCGCAAGTGAGCTGCCACCGGTGCTAGCATCTTTGTAAAGACTCTGGGGGCTGATCAGAGTCCAAAGGGGAGGACTTTGAACTGAAAGTCCCTGCCAGCCACTCTGAACCGCAAGAACTTCCGGTGTCTGGGAAAGATGGGCACATGGAAGTATGCGTCCTGAAGGTCGAGTGTTGCCATGTGATCTCCTTCTGAAAGAACCTGGAGGATTTCTTGAAGCGTCAACATTCTGAAGGACAATTTTTTGAGGTATTTGTTGAGGGCACGCAGGTCGAGGATGGGACGCCATTCCCCTGACTTCTTGCGAATTAGGAAAAATCTTGAATAAAATCCTTTTCCTCTTTGATGTTGGGGTACCCTCTCGATTGCTCCTTTTCGAATGATAGAATATATTTGGGGAAAAAAGCTCCTTGAGATGAGCTGGTGGTGGTCCCCTTGGGGAAAATTTGGCGGGGTTTTGACGAATTCCAGAATGTGACCTCTGGACACCACATCCAGGACCCATCTGTCCGTGGTAATCTTGGATCAATTTGAGTAATATAGGGATATCCTTCCTCCAATTTGCTTCAGGTTGGGTAAAAGTGGTGGCAGGATGTTTGTCTCACTTGCTCTTGCTGTTGTTGTCTCTTCCTCGATAAGAGGTTTTTCCTCTTGACTGAGAGTAGTTGTTCCTCCTTTGACCATACGTTTGTTGTCGGTATGGTTGGTATCTTTGATTACTCTGTGAGTTGTTATAGGAACGCTGCTGTGAGTAACCTCCTCTGTTAGAGAAATTGCCTCTTCCTCTTGCTCCACGAAAGGAAGATTTACGAAACTGAAGAGACCCCAGGGACCGTGCAGTCTCGGTATCCTTCTTTATGGCTTGTAAAGCCTCATCCACATGTTGTCCAAAAAGGAACTCCCCATCGTAAGCCATGTCCATTATCTTAGATTGGACTTCAAGGCGAAAGGATGTAGATTTCAATCATCCCTGTCTTCTCAAAACGGCTGCACCTGCTAGCTGTCTGAATCCTGTGGCAGCTACGTCCACTGCAGCATCAATAATTTCTGATGACACACATTCTCCCTCTTGCAAGATCTTCTTGGCTTCAGACCTATCCGGCTCTGAAAGCTTTTCAATGTACGGTGATATGTCCGACCACATTTGTCTGTCATACCTCCCAAGTATTGCAAGGGAGTTCGCGACACGGACAGTAGTTGCCGCAATAGTGGAGACTTTCTTTCCTATTGCGTCTAAACGCCTTCCTTCCTTATCCGGGGGAGCAGTTATTTGTGTAGACGGATTTTTGTCTCTTCTCTGAGCCGCCTGGGCGACCACAGAATCCGTCTTTGCTTGTCCAATAAGGCATGCCGGTGAAGTGTTAGGCGCCCTAAATTTTTTATCTACCCGAGGTAGAACTGCAGGTAAAGAATTTGGCGTAGCCATTATCTTAAGGCCTTCCTTCCAGATAAATTCAATTATAGGAATGGACCAACTTTGTTTTTGTGACAAGTCCTTAAAATCATACTAAAAACACTCATCTCGGTTAGCTTCCATCGTGATGAGGAATCTCTTTGTTGCCCTTCCCATGATTTGATGGAAGGTTGCAATGTCCACCGGCGGAGATTCCGCCGTAGGTTGGCTAGCTGGAGAAGGAGTTTGTGCCAGATACTCATCCCACTCCGACGATACCGACTTGTCGTCCACCTCGCCTTCTTCTCGTTCCTCTTCTTCCGAAGAGTCATCATCCTGCACCTGATGAGATGGACCTGGTGAAGAAGCTACTGCAGGCCGTATCTACGCAGTTGGTTGCGGAGAAGCTGGTCTTAGAGATACTAACGTTGCCGTAGATGTTCTTGGTACCGGCGTAGAGTGGTGAGATTCACCTGATTCTGATGGTGGAAAACGACAAAAATAATCGCCTAGCATATATTGAAGATTTTGCAACAGGTCTAAAGGCATTTGTGTGGTAGGCGCAGACACAGGAGCCCGCTCAGAGGGCGCATAGAATTGGTCCTCCTCATCTGGCTCTTCATCATGATATTTTATTAGCAGCTCAGATGGGCTCCTGGCTGCACGGAAAGTTTCATCCTCATAAGATTCCTCCTCTTCGGAATCTAGCAATTTTTCTGGTAACTTCAATGGAGACAGAGTTGTCAGAGATGATTCACGCTTTTCCAAGAGTGAAGCTGTGGTCGACGGTGACGGCAGAAGTATTGGCTTGGATGACCAAACTTGTAGTTCAGTACAGGTAGACAGTGGGGGCATCGACGGTACCACCGTCGACGGTGAAAAACCTGTATCCGATTGAGAAACCAGAATCGGTAACATTGTCGTCGACGATGATGTCATCGACGTAGGTGTCTTTTTCTTCGCCGACGATGTCGTCGACGGATGCGTCTTCTTCGTCGACGAGGGTGTAGTCGACGGTTTCGTCGACGAGGTAGTCGGCGGTGTGTTCGTCGACGAGGTAGTCGGCGGTGTCTTCGTCGACGAGGTAGTCGCGGTGTCTTCGTCGACGAGGTCGACGGCGGTAACTTCGTCGACGAGGTCGTCGACGGGGATGTCGTCGACGGTAAGGCTAACTTCGTCGACGGCAAGATGCTCGTCGACGATCGAGTCGACGACGTAGCACCCATCGACGGTACCTTCAAGATTCTCGTCGACGGTGGGACGTCGACGGTAGATGGCACTATCTTCGACGACGAGATAGGTCGAACTTGGACGTGGACCAGCGTCGACGGTGAGGAGGCTGTAGACATCACCATAGCTGGTTTTGGTGAGGAGAAAGTCACCGTAGATGTTGAAAAGGTGGCCACATGAGGAGATGGCGACTGTGAAGCTGTATTTGACGCAGCAGTGGTCAAAGGAACAGCCTGAGGTGAAATCTTTTGAGAAGCTGATTTTGTAGATTTCCCAGCTTTCCTTGAGGGCGTACAAGGATCAGTCTTTACAGGTGGAGAAACCTTCTTAGAAGTGGAAGGCACGCCAGAATCCTGAGAGGATTGGGCTCTCTTCAACACATTCGCCCCAGGAACAGCTACCTCAACCTCAGCTTTCCTCTTCCTAGAGGATACAGAAGACCCCGAGGCGATGCTCCCTACCTCAGAAACGGGGTTATCCTTGTCCTTTATCCTCTGAAGCCACAGGAGAAGACGACCCTCTCTGTCCCTGAGGGTTTTCTGAGGAAAGGTTCTACAGATTTTACACTCCTTTGCCTCATGATCAGGATACAAACAATATATACATTTTTTGTGAGGATCCTCCTTGAACAGCCTTAGCTTTCCACAGGAATCACAAGCCCTAAAAAGGGATTTTGAAGTAGACATCTTTAGAAGGTAAAAAAACAACCAAAGTAAGAAGAAACTGAGCAGAGCTCAGGGAGACTCCCTTCACACAACGTGCGGTAGAAAATCTAAGAGCCTGAGCCTATAGGGAGAGCATTCTGGTGGGTGCTGTCGCCTGATTGGCTGCAGTTTGGTCTATACAAAATGACTAGGATAGTCATGAGTGTGGGAGCTTTTGCTCCTGTAGCTAGGGCTACTTTACTTCCTGGTTGGTTATTACCAAGGTTTTTGGTTATTTCAGGCATATTATTGCTTTTTTATATATACCGTGGGACTTCCACTCCGACGACGGGGAATGATTCAGGCATGTGAATCTATGAAAGACACCCCAAATACTGGAGAACTCCTAAATTAATTTTTCACTACTGTACGGTCTACCTCCCCCATGGGATAACATTCGGGGGTTAACTTATTACATTTAATAAGTGCTAAAATTTGATTGCGATGAGGTAGAAATGTCATGTTTGGTCTCAAATGAACTGTAATTTGAAATCCTCTTTAATGGTAAAGTTGGATTTTAGATTGCAATTTTGAAAATGCCCTTTTACAGAAGGTAGCATTTCCCTGCCCTAAACCATCTGAGGCCTTCTCAGTGAACAATACCACTTGGTTGGGAGAGGGCGATCTTACCAGAATAGGAGGGTCGGAGCTTTTCCCTGCCCCACTTAGATGTCAAAGGGCTGCCTCCAGCACATTCACAAAGAAACTGGACACCAGCTTTTTGTCAACCCGGACCTCTTGGAGCCTGGGCAGGGGGAGAAAGGGGAAGGAAGGAACATTTCAGAACTTGATGTTGGGTGGATGGGGGGGACTAGCAGTTTCCTCCACTTAAAAGGATGGCACCCAGTATAAATAGATTGGACCTTCTGACCCACTGAGCAGTACATTGATGAGCCTGTGGACGTTGCAGAGAACTGTCCTGCATTCTTGAGGCCTGCCTTGTTCCCAAGAGGACTGTCCTGCTGCTTGAGGCCTGCCTGGTTCTTCATAGGACTGCCCTGCTGCTACCAAATGACTGCCTTGTTGTTGGAGGCCTTTCTAGTTCCCCAGAGCACTGCACTGCTGTCTGCCTTGTTCTTCAGAGACCTGCTCTGTGCTGAATAAGGCCTACCCTGCTCTCTTGAAAGGAAGACTAGACCTGCTCCCTTCATCCCAGGCTAACCTGAGCGACTCCAAGGGTCAGTTGGCTGGCCTTCTATTCTATGCTCCCTATAGCATATAGCATATAGACCTAGCAAGTGCCAGGGCCTCCCTGCAATTGCCTAGTTGACCTGCTGCAACTAGCCCTGCCTGGACCTAGAAATGGGCCTATCTCGACCGGCAACTGGACCTGCCTGAGCCCTGCTGGGTTGTGCAGGAGTGAGTTCCTGATCCCCAAGCGGTGACTCCCTAGGTCCTGGACCCTAGGCTGGCATCAGTTGACCTCCTCCTGTGAAATCCAGAACTTTTCAACTCTGCATGCCAGACTTTGAGAAGGTAACTTTTCAAGCTGGACTTAACTGGTCCCTGTAACCATTGTGGTTGGCCTGAACTTGTCCTTGATCTAGTGTGACCAGACACCAACAGTTAGCGTTTTCTGCTGCTCTGTGCTATTTTTACTTAAACCTAAACTGCATATCTTTGGGTCTACTGATTGGATTTTTGTTATTTTGGTAAGATTTTTTTTATTTAATGTTACTTAATTTTCAAAATTGGTTTGGAATATCTCGTGTTCTGTTTTCACTTTATTACTTCATGTGCTGCATAAATTCTTAACAAGTACCTCTAAGTTAAGCTTCTAATTTAAGACTTCGTGCCAAACTACTGGAGGGTTAAGCACAAGTTAACTTAGAGAAGTTTGTGGTTCAGCCTGACAAGGACAAGGTGGTTGTTTCTTGAGAAGGGTTTTAATCCCCCTCAATCAAAAACCTAATATCTTGCAGTATGTACTAGGCACTGGAAGTGTAGAGGTTTACCTAGAAAGACTTAACACCATTGTCAATAGCAAATGAGAAGTAAGGCTGCATATGCTAAGGGCTGTCTGATAGCAACATTTTTAGAAATTCCAACGTCCGTGATAAGCAGTGGCATTTGCACATGGTACACTCCAATGTGTACCATTGTGACCTCATTCCGCACTCAATTCGAGCGCTTCAGGGCACCTTAGGGCTCCTGGGGACATCGCGTTGCGGTGTTGGTAGCCGCCATCTTGGGTGAGTGAGGGAACCAGGGAGTGCCGAATTGCTGGCGCCATCTTGGTTGGGGGGCTAGTGATCGCACTACAGGACTCTTGCGTATACGGCTATATATGATGGACGCCCCTAAAGCGCGCAGCGTAGGCGCGCAGCGGGCGTGCCGAAAGTGCGCCAGAGGTAAGCCCGTTTGCGCCCGTTCGCGCACAGGACGCGCCGGGCGCCGAAAGCTCTGCCTCTCTGAACCAAGATGTAGCTTTCTACTCTTATTCCCTAGATGAACTTTTAAGCCTTAATCTCGGTTCACTTAGTAACCGAAAGTATAATATCACCAGTAAGCACCCAGTTGCCTTGTCCTGTGGTTTGTTGAACGTGAGATCTCTCATCAAACAAAGTGAAGAAATTGCGTTACTTATCGAGTCTTACCATCTAGACGTGCTCTTCATGACAGAGACTTGGACAACACCGACTAGCTCGGTGGAACTGGGGACAGCTTGTCCCCCTGGCTTCAAAATAATGCATAATCCCAGGGTGGGAGCCAGAGGAGGTGGAACTGGATTAATTTTTAGGCAGACTCTCGACGTCTCCCAGCTTATCATCAAGGCAATCGCTGGGTGCGAAACATTGGGTTTCTCCATCAAGGATCAAGGAGGCGTGCTATTCACGGGTCTATTATGTTATAGACCCCCGGCTAGTTCGTTATCTGTTGTACCTGAGCTCATAGACTTAATATACGATCTCTCCCACTCCCACACAAAGTTGATGGTGTTAGGGCATTTCAATCTTTGGTCAGAGGGACCGACCAAGACGGCCTATGTAGAGCTGGTCCAAGCTTGCCATAATATTGAGCTACAACAACTGGTATTCTCCAAAACCCATTCAAAGGGCCATATTCTTGATCTACTTTTTGCTGACGCTGGTCGAACGGCTATACGTGACGTCCTGCCTCAGTGTTGGACGGATCACGCCCTCGTCCAGTTCTCCCTCTCGTGCACTAGTGCTCCATTAAAGAAAGGGAGTGTGGGGGGCACTAGAATGGGGAGACAATGGTCTAGACTCCTCAAACAAACGATCTTGCCCTCTCTGCTGCCAGATGGCTTTGAATTGGGAGCGAATGTGGACGTAAGTTACGAGACTCTCTGTCAGCGAATCTCAGCCTCTCTGGACTCCTTGGCCCCGCTGCGAAAAATTAAAGATAGGACTAATCTTGCTATGCCATGGTACTCGGAAGAACTTCGGCAGCTCAAGCTTCAATGTAAACAGGCTGAGCGGACCTGGAGGAAACAGTACCTGGAATCACATAGAGTCCTCTTCAAACAAGTACTGGCGTCCTATAAAATCCAGATCAAGCTTGCCAAAGCTAGATTCTTAGAAGAATCCTTGATGGCGGCTGTAAATAAATCTCAGGCCTTATTCAAGATCGTAAAGGACCTAGCCCATCCTAGCTGTACCAAAAATGTCATCCCGGCCTCTCAAGCTCTCTGCGATTCGCTAGCACAGGCCTTTGAGGATAAGATTGCTAACATCTTAAACAACCTTCCCTCGTCAACTGGCCGTGCGGTGCACGATTCCATCTCGTTTGAGAATAGGAAGGAGGGTACTAAATTAGGTGAGCTGACCAACTTTCCTCTACCATCTTTTGAGGATTTCTGCTCTTTGGCTGACGGGGTGTCCTCTGGCACACCTTCTGATCCTCTTCCTCCCAAATTCTGGAAACTTTTCCGTGAAGAGCTGTTTCCCCCACTTTTTTCCATCTGTCGCCAGTCTCTCACTTCAGCACGGGTTCCAGATTGCTGGAAATTGGCGGTGGTTTCCCCACTGCTTAAAAAGGAGAATCTGGACCCTACATGCCCAGCCAACTTTAGGCCCATTTCCCTCTTGCCATTCCCTATTAAAATTCTTGAAAAGCTGGCCACAAAACATCTCTCCAACTTTCTTGAGACTACTGATTGTTTGGATGTGGCTCAGTTTGGGTTTAGACCGGCACATGGGACAGAGTCGGCATTGGTGACTGTTCTCGATGACCTTCGAACGCGTGCCGACCAGGGTCGAGCAGCCTTTTTAGTGCTGCTCGACATGTCGGCCGCGTTCGATACGGTCAGCCATGCAATCCTGATCAGGAGATTGACAGAGGCTGGGGTGTCGGGCTTGGCCCTTGAATAACTGGTGTCATATCTCGATCAAAGGCACCAGATAGTTGCCCTGCCACCCTTTGAATCCAACATCAGAAGGGTTGGTCAGGGAGTACCCCAGGGCTCGGCCATCAGCCCCATTCTTTTTAATCTTTACCTCCGTCCCATGATTATGCTGATTAAATCTTTTGGCATAACAGTCACCAACTACGCCGATGACACCCAACTTATCTTCTCGTTTGAGGGTAAGGACGGGGTGTCACAGGAGGTCTTCCATCGATGCATGAGCACCACGGCAGAATGGCTGGGTAACAACTCCCTACAATTTAACAACTCGAAAACCGAGGTGCTACATTGCTCTATGGATCGGACCCCTAGACCTCTACCACAGGGTTTTTGGCCTCCTGATTTCCAAGGTACTAGTCTGCCTGCCGAATCGGTTCGGAATTTGGGGGTAATGTTTAGTTCCGATTTACAGCTGGACACATCAGTGAACAAAACGGTCGCCACTTGTATGGCATTACTTGGATCACTGCGAAAGATTCTACCCTTGCTCCCGGTACAGGTCAGACCAGAGGTAGTGCGGAGCATAATTTTAAGTCGTCTCGACTACTGCAACGCACTGCTGCTGGGGGCACCAGCTACTCTGCTAGGAAAACTCCAACGAGTACAGAATTTTGAGGCCAAACTGGCACTCTCGCAACGTCGCCTGGACTCTTCTGCCAGGGCACTTAGGGACCTCCATTGGTTGCCAATCTCTCAACGGGTGAACTTCAAAGCTCTGTGTTTGGTTTTTAGAGCTTTACATGGACAAGGCCCGTCTCCTCTGCAGGACCTTTTCTCATGGTACATCCCTCCAAGACCACTCCGGTCAGCCTCGGCTCACTTGGTGGTAGTACCCAAGTTTCTGAGGTCCCGGATGGGTGGCCGGTCCTTCAGGTTTACCGCAGCGCGGCTGTGGAATTCTCTACCGCTGGGCCTGAGGGGCCTGGAAGATTTCTCTTCCTTTAAAAAAGCATTAAAGACCCATCTGTTCCCTAGATCAATGTAAATAGATTGGAAGCTGGAAACATCATTTATTGTGTCATAACAGTCTAAGCGCCAGGATGCCCGTTGGGTGACAGTTACAGCGCTATAAAAGAACGCCTATACATACATACATACATACCATGCTACTCTTCGGTCTATATAATAGCTATAGTGGTTTCAGGAAATAATTTTTACATAAAAGAATTGAGTTTAACCAAGTAAAAAAGTTCAGATAAAGTACAAATGAAGGTACCCACCGACCGAGCTTTCTTAATAGTTTTCCTGTCCATTTACAAATCGTCACCTTACAAAATCATTAGATTTTCCTGATTTGACCTATGAAATTGTTTGTTAGCACGTGTGACCGGGTGGAACTGCTCATCATTGTCTGGCCTTTCTGTATATATGCTAAATACTTATAGATTCCATTATTTTAGGAGTCGTAATTTATTTTGGCAAGTTCTTCCTTCGGCTGAATTGTTGGATTCTCTGATGTGATGAATTCACTCCTCAGTAGTTTACTCGATTTAAAATTTAGAGCATGCCGTATTTTAATATTATAAATATTCTGGCTTTCTGACTTGTTCACACATGAGGTGATAGTTAAAGTTTCGCTTTTCTTAAGCATGTCGATATTTTTCCATGTACTTGGATCTGTGTGTCTGTTACTTTTCTCCTGAAAAAGCATATCCAATGCACTACCCTATTTCTCATCCTGTGCCTCTATCAATATATTTCATCTAAATATACTTACTTCCTTTATGTATCTATATACTTTCAATGTACTTATGGATCTATATATTTATCACTTTCTTCTAATTTAGCATTTCCAATGCACTAGCCTATTTCTCAGTCTATACTTCGCTCGATATATCTTCTAGCCCAACCTTCTGACTCATCTCAAACTTCTTTCTACTACTCCTTCTAATGCACTACCCTATCTCTCATCCTATACATCTATCAATATATCCTCTACATCCACTCTCTCATTTATCCCAAACCCCATACCACTACTACGATCGCCAAAATAACCCTTTCTAGACTCTCTCCTGCTCTACCCCTCCTTGCATCATCTGACACCTCTTTTTACTACACCGATCCCCTAAAACAAACCTTTCTAAACTCTCCCCTGTGACTCCTTCCCTCCAAAACTCCTTTTTACTCATCCAAAAGCCTCTGCCTACTGCTAAGACCTAAAAAAAAAATAATCTTCACTATTTTATCCCTCCACTATCCTTTTTCAATCAAAATTAACAGACTAACATGTTCACTTCTCAAATTCCATATTCCATATTCAACCATACTAATATACTGCCCAAATAACTGAATAACATATCTACTACTCAAATTACTTCATATTTATTCTATACTAATTTTCAACACTAATCCTTTATGGGTTCCGGAGTGGCGTGCTACTCGCCAGAAAAGCGCTTCAACACCCATCAGGGGTAAAAAGTGCTATATGAATGCAAATCTTTCTTCCCCTTTTATCCATCCGCTATCCTTCTCACTCCAAGTAACAGACTGATATCCACCACTGAAATGACCTCATATTTCACCATATTAATTCACCACTAATCCTTTATAGGCTTCCTGAATAGCATGCGTCAACAAGCGAGCGATAAATAAATACAAACCGTTGTCCTCCTCTATCCTTCTGCTATCATTCCAAATCCAAATAACTGACTAACCTATCCACTACTTAAAATGTACTTGCATGTTTCACTATACTAATTCAACACTAATCCTCTAGGGGTCCCAGAGTAGCATGCTACCCGCTGAAAAATCACTTTGACGCCTCGTCAGGGGTAGTAAGCGCTATATAAATGCAATTACAATACAATACAATACAATTTGGTTGGTGACTGGAATCTACTTGCTTCACCTTTTTACCTCATTTCAGCCTTTGGGTGGGCTTTTTCCTTTCTTTTGTATTATGATGATAGGTGCCTCGACACTTACAGACTTTATTAATTGAATTACAGATTTCTGATGGTTGCTTTCAATATATTTTTCTTGTTTCCTGATGATTACAGTTTGAGTGACAAGGTCGAAGCACTGTCAAAGTTCTTTTTGGCAACTAAAGAGGATGAGGTTACTGCATTAT
Source organism: Lissotriton helveticus (assembly GCF_964261635.1). Classification (NCBI taxonomy): domain Eukaryota; kingdom Metazoa; phylum Chordata; class Amphibia; order Caudata; family Salamandridae; genus Lissotriton; species Lissotriton helveticus. The sequence continues at coordinate 1,741,231,678 of NC_136065.1, forward strand.
TGATCTTGTGATTTAGTACACACTTTGTTTATCATTCCTCTGCCATTGTGTTCGTTTGTATACACTGTATTTTGAGTCTTTGTATGTTTATTATGTGTAACCCCATGAGCACCACGTTATATGTCAGTATTATTTCGGATTCTTGTTATGATTTCTAATAAGTTATTCTAATAATATGATGTTGTTTTCAAGAAAGCTCTGTAGGTAGCTTCATTTGTACTTTATATGTACTTTTGTATGTGGTTAAACGCAAATTCCTTTTTGCAAAAATTCTTCACTGAAACCACTGTAGCTATTATATTGTTTACTGCCCCGCCCCACGGTTTGGGAAATAGGGCTGCCCCTGTTGCAGACAATCACTCTTCAGTCTATGGCAACTGATTAGTGAGCAGTATGAAGTAGTTCAATAGACATAGTTTGATGCTATGGAAAAAAAACATGTAATTTTTTGTCTTTTTATTTCACTTTTTTCACCTTTTTCATGAGTCACAGACAAAACACAGAGAAATAGGACGTCAATGAGTGACACCACATATATAGCACATGTATAGCACATGCTGCGAAGACAAGTGGCTACTGCCACTAAAAACCTGGTAGAATTCTAAATTAGTTTACTCAAATGTCAGTCTAGTTGTTCGTGCAAATTAGATTTCTATTTTGAATCTAATGATACACAGACCCCTTGTTAATCTAGACAGATTAATAGTTGTATTATGTGTTTTGCCACCTCCACAAATGTAATAGCAGATGTTACAATAACAATTGTAAGAAAAAAGTATTACTTGCCCTCTGAGGAAGAATCTTATCTGCCATTTTTCTTCTTTTTGCACTGCAGAAAAACATAGCACAATTAAAAAAAAGTATCCATAAATAACTTCTCCATAAAAAAATAACAAACCAATCTCCACTTCTGCTAATGTGTACGGAGTATATGCCCACAATTGATACATTGGAAGCAAAATCTAAAGGTAATGGGATTTTACTTTACTGGTGACCCAATGTTGAAAAAATTGGAATAGAATAAAAAAACAACCTCAAGCCAACAAAAAAAAAAGTCATAGTGAGTGTTAGACGCACATAGGTGATAGTACTTATTAAATTAACCACGCAATATGTTTGTGTTGGAAATGGCTCTTTTTGCAGGGTTATTTCCAAACTTTTTGATTCTTTCTCCTTTGTTTTTCCTGACCTGTGGTTGTTGGCAATAAGACTCTGGGCACTTTACTACTGCTGATCAGTGCTAAAGTGCATATGATCTCTGTACAAATTGTTATTGTGATTGGTTATCCATGATTGGCATATTTGTGTTACCTGGAAGTCTCTAGTAAAGTGCACTGAGTGTGCCAGGGCTGGTGATTCAAATGCTACTAGTGGGCCTACAACAACTAAACAGGGTCCTGACTCCTAACTCAGCAAGGCTGAGCCCAATTTAACTAGAAAAACAAAGTCAAAAAAGATCTCAAAAGAATTGTTTGCGTCACCACATTCTGCCCAGCAGCCAATCCATATAAAAAATTGATTCTTTCCAATTGGCATTTAATCAAAGATCTCCATGAGGACTTTATGTCCCCCCCTCTATTTGCTTACAAAAAAGAAAAGAGCATAGCAAATCATGTAATCAGAGCGGCTCTTCCTACAACTAAGGCACCTACTTTGCAAAGCCTATTCGGACTTCCACCAACCAAGGGCCATCACAAGTGCGGAACTTGCACTTGTTGCGATGCAACCATTGAAGAATCGGTTTTCTGTATGAATGACATCTTTTGGAAACACGAAACATTTACAAATTGTAAAAGCAAAAATGTAGTCTATGCCATTGTTTGCCCGTGCCCACTAGTTTATATTGGGAAAACCACACAGGAAGTCCGACATAGGATCACTCAGCACAAATCTAGGATCAGGAAAGGGGTAGAAAATGCCCCACTGGTCAACCATTGGTCCAGGATGAAACATGAGCAAGCTGATCTGAAATGGACAGTTATCTCGAAAATCGAGAAGGATCCGAGAGGAGGAGACATGGACGCGAGATTGTCTCAACGTGAGGCTCTGCTCATTATGAAATTTAATACAGCGTCCAAAGGCCTTAATGAGATTGCTGAAATCTACAGAAATCCCAGCTAAATTTATTTGCTTAGTCCAAAAACCTTGGTTTCCTTGCAATTTGTAGTTCCAGGCGTAATTTCAAAACTACATGTCCCATACTGCCATGGGGCTATTTAACAGGAAGTTGCCCTTCCAGACGGCAGCGTGGACTCCGCCACTCGCGTGTTGGAAACAAGGACAGACGCCTGCTCCACACTGGTACGTCCCATGGCTCTCGTTTGAGCTAGATAACACGCAAGTGTTCTCACCACCCAGACTTATGCCCCCCTCCGCTTTTGTTTCAGCAAATTAATACCGTCCCCCAGATTGAAGGACGAGCAGGGAATCTCCGGCTAGCGTTAAGCCGGTTGAAGCGCAGGTAAGAATCCCGCGTAGGAACACTAAGTCTGAATGAGGCAGCGAGAGAGCGTGATATTAAAAACTGCACTTGTATTTCTTTTTGTTTCTAGCCACTGTGAGCTTTTTACTATTTCTCCGCATCCTGATCTGCCGCTCTTTGAATATTGACGAATCTTTGGTACATTGGCTAAGGTAGGATGTGGCTTCCACTGGGTTTGAGCCTCTTAGTTGGAATCGTGTTTGACTCTGTCCCCCTCCTAAGTTCGTCTCTTTTTACTTTTGCAGAATCAATCGGTCCTGAGGAGAACCCCCCTAATAAGTGGGGTTTGAAACGCGTCGACCACTCTACCCCCGTTTTTGGTCTTCATTTGCTGTTCTAAAGATAGATTATCTTTAAATTTGTTGTGAGAATTATTTCCCCCGTGTAAATATACCTAAAAGAAAGAGAAAAAAACTGCATTATTCCAAGGGATTTTCTCCAATCTATGTTTTGACCAAGACGTGGTTCCATTTGGATTTTCTTGTTTCTTTATGTTTCACTGACTATTGTTTTTTTATGTATGAATGTTTGTGTATGATTGGACGGCCATGATTGACTGAATGCCTGAAATATTTACGTTTTGTACTTATTGTATATATGAAACTGTTTGCTTTTCCTTGCGCTTATAAAAAACAAAGCAAAAAATAATTTAAAAGAGAATAAAACTTGATACATTGCTAAAGAAATCAAGCAGGTGGTATTGCTTTTTTCAAACCCCTATTGTTCCCCCAAGTTTTGTGGACTAACTTTGTCTCAGCATTGGCACTAGTGGGCCTACAGCACTGATTGTGCCACCCACAGGAGTAGCCCTAACATTGTGTCTCAGGCCTGCCACCACAGTGCCTGTGTGCAGTTGCTAACTTCCATGCTGACCTGACCAGTGTCCACACTGGCCAGGCCTAACCCTTCCCTTTCTGTACACATTGGACATCTCTATGGAAGGCCCTAGGTACCCCCTGGGCACGGTTCAGTGTATGTGAGAGGTAGAGCATGTACTAGTGTGGATGACATGCTCTGGTAGTGAATTACAGCCATTTTCGTTTTTCACTATTGAAAGGCTATTTTGCCTATAGGCTATACTGGAGAATGATGTGTATAATGTTTAACTGCATATCTTCCTGAACTCAGAATTTAATAACACATATTTTAGGAAGGATGGTTTTTAAATCCTGTGTTTGAAAACAGCACTTTTAGAACGTGGCTGCTTTCTTGTCTGACCCTTCTGTGTGCCTTGGTCTGTTTGTGAATTGACTGTCTGGTTTGTCAGTGACATGGGCTGGGGTGGCTCCCAGAGGCTGAATGAGTCATCCCTGGGCTGAATAGCTCCATCTGCATCTTGAGTGGTGGGAGGGGATAGCACCTGAGCCTGAATAGGGCTGTGCCTGCCTTCCACAATGCTGGCTCCACATCCTGCTGGGCGCCTGACGACCCTGCCCCTCTCTCTGAAAGGAAAGGAGAAGTCAGGAAAACAAAGTGCTCCTGGACTGACCAGAGCTGGTTCTGACTAAGCCAAGGCCCCTCTGCCTCCAGAGAACAAAGGAAAGACTGGTATAACAAGCATTTGCAATGCAATAGGTCTCGCATTAGGAAAGTTTGAGCTATTGGTATTGTAAATGACCTTTTTTTTATTTACGTGTTGGTTTTGAAAATAGCTAAATTAATAGCTTTGTCATTTACAATGCCAATAGTTTTAACTTTCGCAAATGAGACACCTATAGCATTTGTAACGCAATATGTGTTGTATTTACAGGACTTAGATGTATTGATATTACAAATAACAATAGCTTGTAATTTTTTTAATAATTAATACGTAAAAAAAGGTTATTGTAAATTATAATGGCAATAGCTTAAACTTTTGTAAATAACTTTTGTGTAGATTATGTTCATTGTATTTTATTATGATGAAAATACAAGAACAGATCCACACACAGTCTGGTCATGCGCACATATCACACACTTGATATGACACGGTAATGTGAAAGTCTAAGGTAACATAAAAGGATTATCTAAGCCGCTAGCGAGAGTACTATTTGGGACACCTCTGTGACGTCTTTCCCGGGCCGCGCTCTGATTGGCTGCTGGCCCGGGACCTGACGTGCAACCAGGAAGAGGAGCCGGCAGCAGGAAGTGGCGTGAGCATTGCGGCCCCGGGGCTCCCGTGACCAGGAAGGAGCCCTGGATACTGTTTCCCTTAAAGTCCCGGTCCCGAGATGGGGGACCGGGTGAAGACCCGCGGGGCGAAGCGGGCGCACTGAGGAGGCGGGGCTCCCATGTGGAGAGAGAGTCCCGCGTGATGTGGGGAGAGCCTGCAGCTGCGGAGGAAGGGAAGGAGCCTGGAGACCCGGGGAGCGCCTGCCAGACACCGGTGAGTGGAGCCGGGAGGAGAGGGGCTGGTGTGTGTGGAGGGGTCTCTGTGTATGCGTGTAGGTGCGGCGGCGACGGGGGGGTGTGTGCCTGTGTATGGATGTGTATGTGCGCATGCGTGAGTGGCGGTGTGGCTGTGTATGTGCGCATGCGTGAGTGGCGGTGCGCGTGCAGGCAGTGAAATGCAAGCAAAGCTCGTACACCTTCTCGTCCTTCCTTCCCTCGAGACAGATAACTATAAGTCTCCGACCCTGGACGCATCCTTTGGATGCTCATTCCAGGGCGAGACCTAAAAAAGGCGTGAGTAAGTGTTTAAATTAGGTACCAACAATCCACATACGCTCTCATAATTTATGATGGTTGCCTGGCAATGGAATTCTACTAATTGCACAAAATAATATGGGCCAGTCATATGGGTAAAAATGTACGTGTAATAATGGAACTCCACAATATCAACTCCTGCGGATTGACTGCCCTTCAGAAACGTGAAGGAGTTAGCCGAACAGGTTGGTAGTATATTTAGGAATCCATGGCTTCCATAGACTTCCAATGGCATTCTTGGGGAATTTAGTGATCCCACAAATACGTGGAAATCTAGGTAAAACCTACGTGCGAGTCAAGCACTTTTTTATTTATGCATATTTTATCATACATGCCCAATGCATTCGAGCCTTATGATATTCAAGCCCTGCTCTATTTTGACTTGTGAAGCTTAGCAGGGCGGAGACTCATAAGTTCCACCACACTGCTGTCCCCTTTCATCAGGAATCCTTACTACACTTCGAATAACTACGGCCAGCCACACACAGTAGCCAGCAAGCAGAGCGAGAAGAGAGGAATATGTTGCTTTTCTGATGGAGGCAGTAAACACAAACAGTAGCTCCTTATGTTAAATTGGCTCTTAACCAAGGTGCAATCACGGGCTAGCTGAAAACCCCAAACTGAGAGAGCCAAACATATGTCTCAAGGAATTGTTAAGATTGTGCCTACACTCTGCTCCAACAAATAGTGTAATGTCCACGTGGCCTATGGGAACAGCAAAAGAGAGTTTTACATTTCCTGGCATTATTAGCATAACTTAAAAGCAATATTTTTTTATTTTTTTTTGCCCTATTACATATGAAAAGACAGAAGTATTAGTGGTAAGTAAATGGCGACATCCTAATTAAAAAAAGCAAACAACAGTGCTTTACTTGGAAAGCACCCAGCAAGAGTGATGCACACTTAGTTTGAAATGAAAAAAATGTTGGTGTGATCAAGTAATTTTAATTATATCAGGGCTTGGGGTTGCCGAGGAAAGTCCTCTGAGCCTATAGTCATATGAACCTGTAATTGTTCTGTGCTGTTTATTTTAACTAATTGAATGAATTTAATTCAATATTCTGCCGCCACGAAAAGAGAAGGGGTACTAATTTCAGTTTGAATTGGGCATGAGTAAGAAGGACACTTTTTAATGCACATTTTGCTCTTTATCTGAATCACTGGCTCACTGTCTCTTCATCCTGGCGTTCACTATAACAAAAATCATACATTACAGAAGGAAACAATCAGCGTTCCCAGAGAGCGAACAATAAGAGCCAAGCAGGCAACATCACACAGCTTCAAGGAACCGGAGCAGCGAACAGAAACAAAAGCAGCATTAATGCTTTGAAACTGACAAACAGTGACCGGAAATGAGGTCAGGAAAAATACGTTCATGCAATTAAGACTATAGGCGAGACGATAACAATAAACAGGAAGTCTGTAGAGGAACTGTTAAATAGCAACCTAGAAACAAAAAAACAACACTATTTGAAGTCTTTTTTTTTTGTTTTAAACATAGATGCAGCTCTTTTACACAATGATGGGGTAGCGTAAATTGTTGCATTACCTTTGCAGACAGTTACAAGTGGAGACTGCGTTATAACACCCAGTTCAGCAGTAGAATTCTCCTGCGACCAGGAAGTCAGGCAGTCCGGGGGCGGTACTGCGGGACACCTCTGTGACGTCTTTCCCGGGCCGCGCTCTGATTGGCTGCTGGCCCGGGACCTGACGTGCAACCAGGAAGAGGAGCCGGCAGCAGGAAGTGGCGTGAGCATTGCGGCCCCGGGGCTCCCGTGACCAGGAAGGAGCCCTGGATACTGTTTCCCTTAAAGTCCCGGTCCCGAGATGGGGGACCGGGTGAAGACCCGCGGGGCGAAGCGGGCGCACTGAGGAGGCGGGGCTCCCATGTGGAGAGAGAGTCCCGCGTGATGTGGGGAGAGCCTGCAGCTGCGGAGGAAGGGAAGGAGCCTGGAGACCCGGGGAGCGCCTGCCAGACACCGGTGAGTGGAGCCGGGAGGAGAGGGGCTGGTGTGTGTGGAGGGGTCTCTGTGTATGCGTGTAGGTGCGGCGGCGACGAGGGTGTGTGTGCCTGTGTATGGATGTGTATGTGCGCATGCGTGAGTGGCGGTGTGGCTGTGTATGTGCGAATGCGTGAGTGGCGGTGCGCGTGCAGGCAGTGAAATGCAAGCAAAGCTCGTACACCTTCTCGTCCTTCCTTCCCTCGAGACAGATAACTATAAGTCTCCGACCCTGGACGCATCCTTTGGATGCTCATTCCAGGGCGAGACCTAAAAAGGGCTACCCAGACTACAGAAAATTAGATCATCCTGGAATCAAGAAGGAACCTCTGCCAAGGAGAAAGCTGGAAGACTGAAGAGGAAGGACTGTCCTGCTGTGTGTTTGTGGGCTGACCTGCAGTTGCTTTCTTGCCAAGGAGAGGGGGATAACTTTGCTGTCCCTTGCTTGAAGAGATCTCCAAGGGCCTGAGGAGAGCTGGCCTCCTGTTGAGAAAATTCCCGTCGCCGCAAAGATCGCCGCAGCGCCTGCTGCCGCTGCAAGAACCGACTCATCGTTCGCTTGCAGAGCGCATCGCCCCGGTGCGGGAAGTTTCCTGTCGCTTCGAGTATCATCGCAGAGCCTGTCGTCGCTGGGTGAGCTCATCGCACCGCTTCCTTACAGATCGCATCACGTTACTGCGAACATCGTCGCAGAGCCATCGCATCGAGGGGCCGCAAGAGGAGAAGATCGCCGCTGCGCCGCGCATCACTGCCACACCTGAGATCGTCGCCGTCCCGAAGATCGTCGCATCGTGCCTGTGTGAGACGCTTCCTACCGAACATGCGCACCGGATTCCATCCCTCCCCATACAGACCGGATTTGTTGCAACATGCCCACTGCGTGCAGCGTGGCTGTCGCATCGCCTTCCCAGGGCCTCGGGAGTGATGCATCACTTGTTTTTCAACGCTGCAGTTTCCACTTGGAACTTTTGTCACATCTACAGTTACTTTGGGCTAAACGTAATGCAACTGTGGATTATTTTGGCGCAAACGCAAGAGCTCTTTTAAAATCATATTCTTGAACTGTGTATGTTGGGTGTTTTTCATTTTAGTCTTGTGTAGTTTAGATAAAGATACTTTATTTTTCTAAACTGGTGTGGAGTCCATTTGTGGTGTTTTCACTGTGTTACTGTGAGTGTCGGTACAAATACTTTACACATTTCCTTTGATAAGCCTGTCTGCTCGTGCCAAGCTACCAAGTGGGTGAGCAGGGGTTATCCAAATAGTGCATCCCCCTTACCCTGACTAGAAGCAAGGGTCCCTATTTGGACATTGGTACCTACCTCTGCCAACTAGAGACCCCCAGATCTAACAGTTTTCGTTTCTGATCTCAAAATGTCACAAATCTTACTCTGCATGCATCACTTTTCTAATATGCACAAGTGGCATTACAAATACATATTTTTTGGGTCTGAAAACAGACAGCTTTACACAACATAACATCTACCAGCCCAGCACAGTACAACACAACATGACACACAGTACCAGAACAAAGCATATCACAGTGTGACACAATTTTACACACCGTAATGCTGATAACCCCAATAATTTGGTGTCCCCACCCGGGCAGATTTGATTTGCCATTGCAGGATGACGACCTTTGCAGAGAAAAGTAAAATGGGCCTGTGTATCTCACTTCTTACTTTGAATATGCTTATGAGAGTTGAGTGTTTTGAATACGAAAAAACATGTCAGAGATTCTCTCACAGGTGAAAAATGGGAGGCCCCACAAAATCAGTGAACATTGATATTTTTACAATGGTCAATATTTATTATGTGGTGCAAATCGTGAGTAAGAATTAATATCATAAGGACACCTCGGCGATTAAAAATAGCATTCTGTGTCGGCTGGACGGCCTTGTAGCTGAATCGCTGTGCCTCCCCTGGAATGGCAGCGGATCTCTGGTCGACCCCTGACCCCTGGAGAAGGAGGCATGGCTGCATTTATGGAAGAGTACGAGGATTGGCTTCTCAAAGACCTAACCGCATCATATCCCTCTTCCATATGTACAATTGAGAGCTCACTGTGCTCATGACAAAAGCCCCTTATCCTGGTGCACAGTCAAGTCCAACTCTAACTCCTGAATGTCCACGATAAGCATTATAGTAAAATAACTGCCTGAAAGTCGGAACATTATGCAGTGGAAGGAAATAAAGCAATGATTTTTCCAGACTTAAGACTGGTGTTGCAGTATCGCCATACATCAATCATGGGTGTGACGCAGAAACTCAGGGACCTAGGTTTGAATATGCCCTTTTATTTCCAGCCTGACATGAAGATCACTGCCGACCAACAAACCTTTTGCTTCTTTACTTCAACTGAAGATGCTTGAGACTGGGGAGAACAGTACTCTGCTTCAAGTATCAAGAGAGATGCCCCATCAGGCCCTCCTCTATTGTCAAGTGTCCTGGGAGAAAGATACGACGCTGTGGCCAGTAGCCTTCTAGTCTGAACATCACTCCCTTCTCAGCACAAAGGCAAGACGACCGGAGGGCTGCACGGACCACTGCATTACAACTTTGCCCCCCAACTCATGAGAGTTAACAGTCAACTCTGACTCTCACGCATTAGATAGTAAAACCACAACATTTTTAAAAGGGGTAGATTCCAACCAGTTACTGCGGAAACAGCAGATGACTTTGTGTAAAGTTAATTGTTGTTACATTTCCATCAGCAATGTGTACGTCTTGTGATGCTTCACTTCACTTCTGTCACATTTGTGTCTTAATATGCACGGCTCTTCTAAATTAAAGCCATAATTAAATGTACAAGTTGAGTCTTCTACAGCACTTGAGTTACATAGGGTAGTTTAAGGAAATTAGCCTTTTCCGCGCGGTCATCTCGGATTTGTTGCGTTTGCTGGCCCCGATATTTTTGCTGGCTTTAGATATCTGTGCACTTTACTCCTACTAATCATTAGTAAAAGGACCTTTGCTCTCCCTTTTCATGTGTTCAAATTGTCATAATCCTATAAATGGTGTAGTATCTTGCCGATAAGTCCCTAATACAAGGTACAAAATGTATCTAATGCATGGGAGTTAAATCTCACTAGTGGACAGCAGCCTCTATTGTGCCATCTACTATAGTGCAATGCAAACATGGCTTCATGCGTACCATTTGTAGCCTGACCGTAACAGTGCAAAACATGCAGTGCAACCTGTCAAAAGAAATCTTTTTGGACAGGTAAAAAAAAACTCCTAATTAAATATTAAAAATCACCCCAATATACTCCTAGTATCCCACAAGGCAGGGTGCATGGTATTTACAAGTAGGCAATGTAGAAAATGTAATGTGAACATGCCCTTAGTGTGACTGGCACCCAAAAGCTGTTTTCCCTTAGCCAGGCCTAGCTGTCCATGTAGAAATTCAGAGTTCATATTAAAATACTAATACTGTACCTCAGGATAGGGAACAGATAGAAAAATAATTAGATAACTGTTTTTAATAGTCATTAAAAATCCAATTCAATGCTGAATTCTAATTTTTAATAAATATGCAGGAAAAGTGACTTTTAGATAGTTACATTTTCCCTGCCTGAAGTTCCTGGGGCGGACTTGCATTGGCTCACTAGCTTCTCCCAGTCAGTAATTTACTTTGATTAGGTATGACTAAATGTGATATGCCTCCCAGGAGCAAACAATAATACGAGCTGAATGGACAGAGATGACTCCTCCGAAAAAGCATAGTGGGGCATGTGAGCATCCTTTTTAACACTACAGTGTCAAATCCTGCTTATGTGTCAAATCTTGCTTGTCAGGTCTTCTGGGTTCACATATAACACATGGGGAACACTTGAAAAGAAAGAGAAAAAGGTGCCAAGACAATTCTTTTGGAGCCACTGTCTAGTTGCTAAATGACTCTGCTTTTGTCCTGTAAGACCACTGTATCTGGGTTTATATATAGCCATAGATCCACACTTGAAAGGAGAAGAGGATAGGATGCCAAAACAATTCTCCTTTTGTCCTACCAGACATCTGTGTCTAGGTTTGTTATGGGTACTGTGGCTGCCCCAAACAGGATATTTGTGTTAGAAGTGGGAGGACACTAGAATTACCCTACTCCGTCATCAGGAATACCACAGTACACTCCCCCCCCCCTCCCACACACACAGCATCCAGAGTTCAGGCTTTAGTGTGGCTGAAGAATTCTGCGTTCTTGAAAATGCCCGAAGTGGGTACGATTGGTCCAGGGAATCTTTATGTCATTAATTAGGGTGTGCCCATGAGTCATTCCCACCCTTTGGCTAGTGCCGGGCATCAATGTGGGACCTCCAGGTACCCATGTTAGAACATTTTATGGACATGCAGAAGATGGCTGGACCTGCTGTCTGTGACCTGAGTGGAGCCATGAAAGGCTGGCCCTGCTACTTCCTGTACCCAGGACAAAGAAGCGGATGCCAAGGGTTATAAGGCTGAGCTACTGTGTAGCTAGAGGGATGCAATAAACTGAAGAGGCCTTTTCCTTAAAGTACCCAGCTGGCTAGCGGTAACTGGACCTGGTCTGGAACCTGCTTGTTGGCTTCTGTTGCACTTACCACCTTCTATGCAACAAACAAAAAGCTATAAATACAGTGGTGATTTTAAGAGTTCCACCCCCTCATTCACCCAAAGTGTTAGATAATTGGAATGGTGTGTGTGAATCAGACCAATGTAACAATTCATATTGGGTGGCTGGGCGTTGGCCTTCATTTGGGTTGTTTATATAGTCAGGCACAGCTGAGATATGCCTTGACAGATCTACTCCCCCACTGCATTGGCAAGTTTGATTTTATCAGGGCGAGCTATATTTAGGGCCTATTCGCCCTTCTGGCGATCTGACAAACAGCAGGTGTTCTGTTCACTCACAAAGTGAAGTAGCATTTAAGTTGCCTTTAAATCTTGTTTGTATTTTGTCACATTTATTCTGTGTTCAGAGATAGGGGTCAAAGGTATTAAAGGATTTGTCGTAGTGGATGATCCACGGACACTACGCGAGCAACAAACTCCCGCTTTGGAAGTTGCGGAATGGGATAATACCCATTGTCATGCCATTTCTAGGCTAGAGGTTGAATCACACTAGAAGATTGCTTACCAGAAAATTGACATATCCTTTAATACCTTGGTGGAGGGAGAGTTTTTACATTGATCAGGTTTCTACCAATACCACTTTAAGAAAGCGGATTGAACATCGGTGATAGTACACAGAATAGAAGGCCAACACACTTATTGCCCTGAAGAAGTCCAAGAGGACAAAACGCGCTGGCTACGGTTTTACTTGTTGTGAAGAAGAGATCACGAATAAAGAAAAGTGAAAACACACCTGCTGAATTGATGTTTTTCTTAATCATGTGATGTTATTTGAGATGTTACTATAAGGAGTGCTGGACCAAATTGTTGTTTTGCTATTGTGGGGTTTTCTAATCCTAGGAGGCTTAGGGGTATTGAGCCTCAGGTCCCGTGCACTATAGATTTAATTTTTTACCTTACTGTTTGATAAGTGCAGTCATAATTACCTCATCCCCTGTATATCTGTTGTATGCTTACATTTCTTTTTTTGACTACAAAGATCAAGGATTTTGTAAAGCAAACTGTCTGACAAACCTGCTGTACAAAAGGTGTGAAATGAAAGGTTGTAGGATGTCATGTTTTATTCTAACACACATTTACGTAGCTAAAAAGTGAATTGCACTAACATTTCAAAATACATTTCAGTAGTTCTGAAAGCCCTTTGTTTGTAATTCAGTGTGATGAAAAAATATATTTTAATAGGAAAAAAACAAATAAGAATACTTTACTTGGTGATGTGCAAATGATAAATATGTTTGTTGAAACCCAATTTCTACAGATTATTGTTGATACACTATATAGTTTTATAAGTAACATTGCATGTTAGTCGGAACGTTTTTGGCCATTTCAATGGAAAACGAGCTGGCTGTAAATGACAGTGCACTACCACCTCATGAATTATCAATATATTTGTTACAAGTGTGTTTTTAAAGATGAACCAAGAAACATTTCTGCCCCGGCCCTAATGGCAATGCTATTAGTAAACTAAGAGCAAGTCAGGGTTCATGTGTACCCTATATGTGGGCTCGATTATTGTTATACACGGAGTAAACGTTTAAGCTATTCAATCAAAGCAAATATGTTTGTTGTACAGCAGAAATGCTGATCTCACATATTGGAAGGTGCTCTCTTAAGTGATAATGAAGAAAAATGAGTGCTGCAAAATAAAATATTTGCCTAGGATGACATAATGAGACCAGTTTAAGGGTCAATTGCTTTACAGTTACATCAAGTTGATTATTCATGTTACCAGGCCTGCAGGTAACATTTTCATTTTTTTTAGGCGTGTGAGTTAGAATTACGCACACAGTACAGGGCTTCTGTAGTATGGCAAAGTAGCAACACTTTGATACCTTTACAGCTGCTCCTCCTGACTCTCCCTTACCTCTACTTACAATTACATTTTATAAGCCACAACAAACTACTTGACTCTCATGACCTAGAATGTCTGGGAATGAGCAGATAAAATGTCATTACTTGGACATGAACATATATCATTCCAACCAAGTCTTATTAGATGCCAACCTTATCAAGGCAATATTTTCACTTATGTCACAAGTTACCGTTTAGAAATCCTTATCTGTTCCCACAACAGGCAGAAATGCCCAAGCCAAAATGATCATTTTTACCCGATTGCTATTTACTTTTTATTACTTTTCAAACCTGCCTATGCAATTTCTCAGGAAATTCTTTCTCTCCTTTTACAGAATGTTGGGCAATCTTATTTGGAATGTTGGAAGACGCAGGGTGTAGTTAGCCAAACTAAAGCTCTGGATTGATTAAAAAGGCCAAGCAGCCTCCGATTTGTACACTATTTTTTAGCAGCGCAACTTCAGTGTGCTTCCCATTGGATGGCTGGGCATTCACCTGATGCAAGTGTCCTTCTATTGCTATAACAGGGGTCTTCAAATAACTGGTCAGCTAACCATTTACGCCCCAGATAGTCCTCTGCAAGGTATTTCTAGTTTTACACACACCTTTCCATACATTCATTAGTTTGTTGGGGAAACGTGAGCTTCCAGACAGTCGGGTGTAAGTATTTGGTTGTTGGGGGAGAGGGATCTTAGTTGTTTGTTTCAAGACATATTCTTTGAGTTTCATCATACAACCATTAATTCCTCACCACATGGCATATATCTCACACATAAGTACCATGCCGCATGTATACGTAGCATGTGGAATGGTTTTCATTGCCATGTCATTGATTACAACATTATAATCCTCTTCTCTCACTACTTGTGTAGGTACTGATTTATACTCTGTACCACAATGCTTTGGAATGTGAACAGCCCTAATGACCGTATCAGAGGGTGGGGGGAGTGGAGGGAGGCTTTATGGAGGGGTACCGTTCTCAAATTGCACGAAAGCATGAGCCTGCAACACTTATGCGCAAGAAACTCATCTAATAGAGCCCCTTGCTTGCTACATTTGGAGTTGCATCCTGGTGTGTCCTGGATGCAGGACACACCAGGAGATCCAGTGGAGTAGCAAAATATTGCTGAAATACCTGGCATTTGCAGTCTCCCATATTAGGTTAGACCCACTCCGGAGGTACATGACCCTTGAGGTATCCTTTGATGGATGTCAGCTTAACCTGTTGTGCACATTTGTCCCTCAGATGCTACTTAAAGCCACTCTCAAGGCCAACCAACCGTTAGATAACACTTGGGTTCCCTCAGGGGGTTACCGTTGGTTTCTGGCGAAAACTTTAATCATGTGTTGATACCATACATGGATTCGACAGCCCCCAGGGAGGCGAAGTAGGGTAGGAGAGAGTGGTTGGCATACTGGATTGATTGCCTGGGTTTATGTGACGCTTGGGGAGGGTAGAACCCACAAACTCATGCCTATTCACATACATCAGCAGCACACCAAACAATGTTCAGTATTGACTTACTGTTTCTACCAGCGTTGGATATGACGCATACGTCTGCCAGCATCCTACCTCCGGGCATCTCGCATCATGCACCAGAGGTAGTCCATCTGGGGACCCGAGGAGGGAAAAGGGTGTTTTGAGATCTAATTTTGCACCTTAATGCTTGGTGCCTTGTAGATCAACTGTGTGTATGATTCTTAAAACAGGAACTACTCCTCCTCCTGCCCCTAGTAGATATCTATTTTGAAGCAATACAGAAGGGCTGTGTCCCCCCGGTCTAGATTTGTAAACCATTGTGGTGCTCCCAAAACCAAGCTAATCATTAGACAGCTGTGCGTTTTACCACCCTATATCTTATACCAGCACTGAGATCAAATTGTATGCCATAGTCCTGGTGAGTAGATTACTTCAGGTGCTTCCACTTCTGGTCTATCCAAACCAATTCGTCTTCATACCCCTTCACAGTACCAGGATGCACATGGCACTGGGTCATATCACCTCCTCTTGATAGCAGATGTCCTCTTGCTTGAAGGCCTTCAAATCTCTGGACTGGTGCCTCCTTGTGGAGGTGCCCTGGAAGATGGGCTTTGGACCTACAATTATGTCCTATGTGTCTTGCATCCCCAGCAACAGGCAGCGGTCTGAGTAAACAGTGTTTCTCTTCTACTTCCCTGATCCATAGTGGAACAGGCAGGGCTGCCCGCTGCCACCAACCCCACTTCTTCTATAAAGCGACTGGCAGTATAGAATAGATGTGACAACCCGGTCTAGTGATTTGATTCGGGGTGGGGGAGTTGGGGCTGGCGACGGCAGACAGGTTTCCCTATATGTGGAGGATGTGTTTTATTCCTCTCCCGGCCATCCCTTATGGGCCCTTGCCTGATACAAATGATAAATCTATTTGACGCAGCATCTGACATTTGGGTGAACTGGACAAAATCCATTTTAGTGCCCTTGAAGGGGTAATATATCGAGTTCATATCTGTCAGTCCACAGTCTCAGTTTTCAGTACCTGGGGATCCGTATCACCCTAAATGCAAACTTCACATGTAGTCTTAATCTTGGCCCGCTTATGCTCTGCCTGAAGACACATCTTGTCAGACGGGCCAAGCTTCCATTCAATATATTAGACAAAGACGCTTTGTTTAAAATGCTGGCCCTGCCACGTTTTTTTTTATATGCAGCAAAACTTCCCATTGGACATCCCTCAGGCCTGGTTCTGTAATCTCTTTACCAAAATTCAGTCCTTTCTGTGGGACGCCCGACTGCCATGGATTCCAAGGGGTAAATGTATACAATAGATCAATGATGGTGGTATGGGTATGGCAGATATTCGTTTATATTACTGTGCTTTCCCGAGTTTGGTGAATTGGTTGAATGTAGGAGTGTCAGATCATGTCTTGCATCTGGAAGTGGCCCATATGGCCTATGACACGATTATAGGCATGCTGTACAACTCCCCTGTTCCTTGGACACTTTCTGACGCCACATGGATGGTGCTCTTAGCATGAAGGTCCGGTCCCAGGTGGACCAGGTGGGATTGGACAAAATTAAATTGAAGACCCCCTTATGACTAGGCTGTTGGCTGGAACACAGTACACATCTAGAAGGATTTGTCAAATGGAATCTGATCGGTATATTGCAGGTGGGAAATGTCTGGTGGGGTGTCAAAGCACCAATCAGATTTCAAATTTCATGATTCCCAGTTTTGCCGGTACATGCAAATATTACTTAAACAAAACAAGGGAACCCAGGGCGCAATATGCTAAGGACTTTGGGTAGGTACTTATTTTTAAAGACAGTGGTCCTTAGACAAGAGGGAGATTTATAACAGAATGAATATAGATCAAATAGAACTATATTTTTTTAAAGAAATGTCCAGCCGGACAATTTATTATCTTGATGAAAGTAATCACAAAGCAATAAAACACAGAGTGTGATAAAAGTGGGACACCAGCCGATGTCCGACTAACACACTAGGGGGACACAAACAAAAGGGAAAAGTGGTAGGCAATGTCGGGTCATCTGAATATCATAAAATATAAAACAGATAATCCACAATATACACATATGCAAGAACAATTTGTGTCAGCTATGCATTTAGTGCATTAAGGTCGACGACGTTTTGAACCATACAAAATATCGGTTCATCCTCAGGACACAGAATAGTTGCCTAAAGAATTAACAATCACAGTTGTGCCCACAGTGGGGTGTAGCTGAAAGGAGTTCAGCGCAAAACGCAATGTTGAGCAATAATCAATGGATGGGTCCAGGCAAATATTAAGGTGATCAGCGGGAAAATGCCCTCGATGAAAATTCTGACAATATGAAAAAGCAGGTCCACAATGGGGGTCCTTGCAGGCGTGAAGATTCTACACCACCTGCTTTTTCATATTGTCAGAATTTTCATCGAGGGCATTTTCCCGCTGATCACCTTAATATTTGCCTGGACCCATCCATTGATTATTGCTCAACATTGCGTTTTGCGCTGAACTCCTTTCAGCTACACCCCACTGTGGGCACAACTGTGATTGTTAATTCTTTAGGCAACTATTCTCTGTCCTGAGGATGAACTGATATTTTGTATGGTTCGAAACGTCGTCGACCTTAATGCACTAAATGCATAGCTGACACGAATTGTTCTTGCATATGTGTATATTGTGGATTATCTGTTTTATGATTTATGATATTCAGATGAGCCGACATTGCCTACCACTTTTCCCTTTTGTTTGTGTCCCCCTAGTGTGTTAGTCGGACATCGGCTGGTGTCCCACTTTTATCACACTCTGTGTTTTATTGCTTTGTGATTACTTTCATCAAGATAATAAATTGTCCGGCTGGACATTTCTTTAAAAAAATATAGTTCTATTTGATCTATATTCATTCTCTTATAAATCTATTAATCACTGGTAATCAATTCCCCAGATCTACTTGGGGTCTTGAAAAGCTAATCGGGCTGCCTGGGTTGGCCCGCTAGATGATAGTGATTGGCGGGACGTGGGTATGGCCCCGTGAGTACTCACCATCCCCTCACAACTCCGGGTTATAAACCTTAAATACCTCCACACCTCCTATCTCAAGCCTGAGATGTTATGGCGAGCCCAAGGATGCTGCAGGTCTGAATGCTCTTGTTGCTCCCAGGAAATAGGCACCATTATCACATGATATGGGGATTTTGGATAATTGTTGAATATTGGCCAAGATCTTCCATACTCTATCGAGAGTCCTCATCCGACCGATTGATCCATCCCTGGGTGGCTATATTGGGGATCCTGGAAGACCTGGGAGGGCCTAGAGGAGAACATATCCTAATTGAGTCCAGGACATTACTCGCCAAAAGAGACACTGAGAAACATTGGAATGATACACCACCGCCAAACCTAGCGGAGTGGCGCTCAGCAATGAACTGGTGTGCAAAACAGGAAGAGCCTATTTATGTTGCGTTAGGCTGTCCCCAGAAACAACAGAGGATTTGGGGGAAATGGTGGGAATAGGTCATGTGCGCTTTTATTCTTCTGGTTTGAAAAGTCAATTTAATATTGGTTATTAAAAAAACGCAATGCAATCTGTTTCACCTTTGGGACCTTATAAGTATTTGTCAATGCAGCACATTATTGTGGGTACAGCAACATTTACTGTTGTACTGTGCACTAAGCAGTGAAAGGGTGCAGTACCACAAGCCACAAGTATCATTAAACGCCAACGAAAGAGATTAACTAGTGCAGTTGGTATGAAATTACTAACAACATCTTCCTAAAACAACTACCAGAGGACAGCTGTGAATGTGCCAGGAACTGTTCCACTGACAAAAAAGAAGAGGCAATTAATAAAGAACGACAACGAGTTTAACAAGCATTTGCAATGCAATAGGCCTAGCATTTACGCTAGACCTATTGCATTGCAAACGAAAGTGCGGGAGGGCGGCGGAAATGGGGGCGAGAAAACATGAACAATGGTAGTGTGGGAGGGGGCGGGGCAAGAAGGCACAGGCTGCGGGAGGGAGGGAGAAGGCACAGGCAGTAAGAGAACCTTATTAAAGAAAATAGTGCTCACAATCTAAATAACACATACCGTGCAACAATCGAAGTAAAGGGGCCAGTAGCCATGGAAGGATACAAATGACGACATGGCCATAATAAGGAGGAACTAACAAGCCTCTTAATCAATCAATAGGCAGCATTTACAAAAGACAATGACACAAGGCAATTAAAAAGATGGGCGGAGAGTGAGCGGAGCTTCCACTTCATACTCAATTACTGCATGCCTCGCAGAGCCTGCAGCGCAGGTGAGCTGTGGCTATAGACTCGATCCTAAAAATAAGCCTGGATGTCATAAAAACACACAACAAAACAAGTGCAGACATGAGCCTTGACCATTGCATTGCCACAAAATGCAGATCAGAGCTTGGTCATAAAAAAACAATTACTGCACAAAGCTACGATGTGGTCAAAAATGACTTCTATATCATAACAAGTTACATATACATGTGAGACTGACAACATCGGGTCCACATTTAAAGAAACCAACAACATGGTTGTCTAATGCTTCAAAAACAAATGCTACATCAAAACTTCATTATCTCTTTCTTTAGCGTTTCAAATATTCAACACGCTGTTACATGTGCATCTAGTTTAGGTTTTGCTGAAACACTTCTTGCTTACACCAAGGTTATGGAAGACTGTAGGCAAATCCTAAAAGGTTTTAGATGTCAGATTAGCAAATGGTGCACTGCCATCCGTAGACGCATAATATAAGTAACGCGCTGTGTAAAGAAGGTGCAACTGGGTGAGTGGGAAACCCTTGGAACAACTCTGCAGTTAGTAAATGAATCTACCAACTAAATGAATAAAGGAAGTACCCTATGCACACATAGGAAATGAATAATAAGTTATGTAACAATCAGTATTCAGTGTACAAAGAAACAAAGCAACAGAATATTTAGGGATCTCCTGTGGGAGAGTAGTCCGATGAAATCCTCCGGGAGTACGCGGCTTCACTGCACTCACGTTCATCAGATATTTCGGAGACAATCGGCAATTTATATCAAGTTCGCACACGACTCCCGGGCACTACATGTCTTTACACTATCTGTAGAATCGCACGCGATTTTCACGATTCTTCAGCGCGTCGCTAACGCATACTACTGGGATTCTTCAAAGGGAACACCCACTCCTTGACACAGGGTGTGGACTCCATTTCCCTGACACACACAACCAAGGTCACGGGCCCTGCTGGGTCGGAAGTATCACCGGCAGAGCGACCTCCCTGTTTGACACAGCCACGTTTAGCCCTGAAGATTCGCATAAGCGATGAAACACGTGTCGGCTGGCTGTCTTACACAATAAAGGATTTCATCGGACTACTCTCCCACAGGAGATCCCTAAATATTCTGTTGCTTTGTTTCTTTGTACACTGTATACTGATTGTTACATAACTTATTATTAATTTCTTATGTGTGCATAGGGTACTTCCTTTATTTATGGAAGACTGTAAACTATCCATACAGATTTCAAACGAAAGTTTAAATGGTAGTAGCAGTTTCACTTCAAAGATTCCCATCAATGCAAACTACAGAGCACTCATGTTTTTTGTGTCTGCGCATGAGTAGCTCACCAAGTGCAGGATTTCGTTTTGGAGGACCTGAAATGCGTTTATTACCGTTATAAACTTTGCGACGACAAATATCATAATGCACAGCAAAACCCTGGACTGTATGTGTTTTTCATGGATGGACCCGAGAAACTGGATAGTTCTACTATATAATAAAGAGTATTAGATACCTACACCATTTTATTGTATACCGAGTTCCACATAGGAATCTTTAGAGCTCTAAAGTAGGTCTAAAACAACAGGTTCCCACTGCTCCCCGCTTTCCAGCGTTATCTAAGCCACCCATCTCGTCTCTGCACTGCATCTAGCACATCTGGCAGTACCAGCGCAATTTCTGTAACCCTTTAGACGTGATAGGGTTGGCTATAGCTTTGGGGCTGAGAAAAGCATCCTTCTCCATGGTTCAAATCGGCATGAGCACAGGTCAAGCAGAGAAAGAGATCTAGACACCATGAAAGTACAACAACCCTCGGAAAACAGGAAGCCAGAAAATACTGCTGAAAGCTCGCAGGTTTAACTATTAACATAGAGAAAGGCCAACATAATTAGAACCATTGTGTTAGACACGGATTAGAGCGGGCATCTTTGATTTTACATGGACTTTATGATTTATTAACAAACTTCGTAGTTTAAAAGAAATAAAATGTAGTAGATTTATATTGTTCCACAATTTTATAACGATTTGAGATGTTGTTTCACTGGTTTATGAATATAGAAATAATATTTTAGTTTTAAATAAAAAGTACTATTGCTTGATTAAACAAGCCTTTGCAATGCAATAGGACTCGCATTTACGGGAGACCTACGCATTAAAAACAGGAGTGTGGGCGGGCATGGGGCAGGATGGCGAGAAGGCACGAACAACAGGAGTGGGGGCGGGCAGGCATGGGAAGAAAATATTGCTCACAATCTAAATAGCACATACCATGCAACGCTCAAAGTAAAGGGGCCAGTAGCCATGGAAGGATAAAAACAACGACATGGCCATCATAAGGAGGGACAAACAAGACTATAACCCTATCGGAAGGCAGCATTTAGAAAGGACAAAGACACAAGCCAATGGAAAAGATGGGTGGAGGAGTGGGCGGAGCTTCCACTCCATACTTCATTACTGTATGCCTTGCAGAGCGAGTAGCGCATGCGCACTGCTTCTATAGACTCAAACTAAAAAGTGAATTGGAGAATCATGCGCCTTGCATAGTATGAGGTGGCACTATAAGCTGTACTAATACAGTTACACAGACAAATTCCAATCAGCTTTTTCAGAAATTGTGTTACATAAAACAAGCTACTCTAAAGAGCAACCAAATTATCAATATGAAATTGCCCTCTTTACCCTCTATTCAAGGGGAAATTACATTACATCACTGAACAATAAACTATTAAAATGAATAAACAAAACAGTTGTTGCTGCAACGGCAACAGCCTGGAGTTTGAAACATAACTAAAACATCTCCTGCAGGTTTCCTTCTAAGCACATTATTTTATACAGTAAAAATAAATATCAGCAAAGAACAGATCACCTTTATGTCTATTTTCTGAAAAGGAAAAAAATTCTAACGAGAGGGAAATCATGCACGATTAGCAAAATTTTCAAAAGCCATGTTTCTTCTGCTGTCTGTGCAACCAGATCAGATGCCCAGTAAATTAGTTTTGCGGCCTACTTAAGCTAAAATAAACACATGAAAATGAACATTAATCTTAAGTAAAAAATCTGTTCTAACAATTTAACCTTGCAAATTATTAACTAAAAAAATTCAAAAGTACTGCATTAACAAAACAGAAACCTTTGTGATCAGTAGAAGATGTTGCACATGAGTTGACTGCCACCGAACTAGAAAGAGCTCTTCTTATCAACGAATGCCCTCATAACGGCTCATGCACTAACAGCTGAGCAGATCTGCGCATTCTATAACAATTATACTTTTCTCACATTAGTAAACCAGAACTGAGAGGGTTAGAATACGAAACAGGCATTTCTTAGCTTCAGCAGTTACTTAGCATCAGCAACCATATTTACTAAAAAAGGCATTTGTTGAAGGAAGCAAAGCAGAACTGTCAGACATTATTGGGGTGTTCATAAAAAAGAACAAGCATTTGCAATGCAATATGAGGGTTTGAGCTATTGCATTGTAAATTACTATGCCTTTTATTTAAGTGTTGTTTTTGAAACAGATAAATAAAAACTATCGTCATTTACACTGCCAATAGCTTAAACTCTCGCAAATGCGAGACCTATTGCATTGCAAATGCGTGCTATAAAAATAAAAAAATCATTTGCAATGTAATAGATCTTGCATTCACGCGAGTTTGAGCTATTGGCACTGTAAATGACAATGTCTTTTATTTATGATTTGGGTTTTAAAACATAAATAATAGGCACTATCATTCACAATACTAATAGCTTAAACTCTCGCAAATGCAAGACCTATTGCATTGCAATAAAGGGTCTTCCTGGCCGCTTGTTAGATTGTAAATATCAGAGGAAGAGACCGGCCTGCAACATCTTCAAAGTAGTGATAAATAGTGCCATGAAGAAGTGGTGTAAGTGTTGTAAATTACACAGACACTGTCACGTGGTCGCTAGAGTCATTGTCGACATCTTTAAGTTAGCATGAGCCCGGTAACCATGATGCTGCTTTTGCGGACAAGACTGCATGTCTTTAGTTTTGCAAGACTCTGTTTATGCCTTTCACATGAGAACTCTCTGCTGTGCTCGTTCTCTGCCGGTTCCTGGAGTTTGGTCTAAACATTGTGAGCAAGGTCGATAAACACTGCCTCTTGTTATTCTGTTCTGGTCAGGCCCTAGCATTTAGACAAAACATACCAATGCAGGTGTTTTTGCTGGAGCCCTGTACTTTGATATTATGGGGATGCATGTTTAGGTAACACACATGGGACCTTTGAAGGGAGAAGAGCAACCTGCACCTGTGATGTAGAAATACGATCTATGGCCTGAGGTATGGGGTCTGCAGACAAAGCCCAGAGATCTTACATTATATAATAATACTTCTGCTTACCGAGGGGAGGGTGATTAAGCCTTATCATCCTTTATCCACTGTCTTTATAAACTGACATCTCCCATTATGATATATGGCCTTGCTGCAATGCTAACTGTATTGATATTATGCATTTTGCGGCTGGTGGAGGGTCGAATACTGCATTTTAGAGCACGTTAGTTAAAATAAATATTTTACATTATTTTTGTGTCTCTGTCAGATCTTATTGTGGACAAGTACGAGAGTGTGAGCGAAAAGGTCTGTCTTCTTACCGCAATCCCTGAGAGATCTGAGAAAGTTGTGTTCTGGGGTGCCTAATCATTGTTTTTTCCATTTGTGAGGAGGAGAGCGAGTGAGACACTATAGCTATTCGGTCCTGGGTCGTGGGCACTAAGGCAGTAGGAAGGTTTAACCCCTATACACCAAGGTCCCATAAACATCCGCATAGTTCTGTGTATGTGCAGAATCCCTGCAACATGGCACCACCAACGTTTGGTCTGGTACTTATTCGGGAGACCCCTGAGTAGCGCTTGTGCTTGTCCACAAAACCCTCTCACCAATTACCGGAGATGTCCTTGGTGCAAGGGATTAACCTCCTATATTAGAGATTATAGGTTTTTCTAGCTTGGATTTGAAAAGGTTTTCTTTTTTTCTTCTTTAAAACCCAGTGTTGCACTACCATTTTCCTTCTTTTCCTCTCTCATAGATGATGGCTATTGCAGTCGCTGCTTATAATCGAGCAGCACTGACTGGTCATTTAACTCAACATGGAGTCCCGGCTACGGGGACAGACATTATCTTTGTGGTTGAAGCGAACGCTGCTTTTCGCTTTTCACTTTTTAATCTTGGGTTAAGTTCCCGGCGGTGAATGGAAATTGTATTGTATTGTATTGTAATTGTATTGTAATTGCATTTATATAGCGCTTACTACCCCTGACGAGGCGTCAAAGCGCTTTTTCGGCGGGTAGCACGCTACTCCGGGACCCATAGAGGATTAGTGGTGAATTAGTATAGTGAAACATGCCAGTACATTTTAAGTGGTGGATAGGTTAGTCAGTTATTTGGATATGAAATGATAGCAGAAGGATAGAGGAGGACAAAAGTTTGTATTTATTTAGCGCTTGTTGACGCACGCTGTTCCGGAAGCCTTTAAAGGATTAGTGGTGAATTAATATGGTGAAATATGAGGTAATTTCAGTGGTGGATATTAGTCTGTTACTTGGAGTGAGAAGGATAGCGGAGGGATCAAAGGGGAAGAAAGATTAGCATTCATATAGCACTTGTTACCCCTGATGGGTGTTGAAGCGCTTTTCTGGCGAGTAGCACGCCACTCCAGAACCCATAAAGGATTTGTGTTTAAAATTAGTATAGTATAAATATGAAGTCATTTGAGTAGTAGATATGTTATTCAGTTATTTGGGCAGTATATTAGTATAGTTGAATATGGAATTTGAGAAGTGAACATGTTAGTCCGTTAATTTTGATTGAAAAGGATAGTGGAGGGATAAAAGAGGGGACGTTTTTAAGGTCTTAGCAGTAGGAAGAGAAATGAGAAAAAGGGCAGTATTTCTGGCCCTAGTCCCGAACAGGCTCAAACAGGCAACTACCCTTGTCCTCTCCGCCCTTAGCGTCGATGCCCGGGCTGAGACGCACTAACCCTGGCCTCGGGTAGCCCTAGTAATCAGGTGAACCCTTCAGTCAATAGGAACCCTCGCCCTAACACTATCCAATCACAACACTAGCCCTAAAATCTAAAACCAATAGGAGACCAGGACCTTACTGCCAATCTTAGCCCTAGTCCAAGCACCCAATCAGTTCTAAAACCCTGATCTCTACGTCCAATAAAGGCCTTCGCCCTACCAGTAGTCCCAACCAAAGTCCAAGCAGCCAATGGTACAGGTAGCCCTAGTCCCTACTTCCAATAGAAATCCTAACCCTAGCCCTAGTCCCAACCCTACAATGATTGAATCACAGACCCAGAAACCAATCATAACCCTCAAATACCCAACCAATGAGGACATTGACCCTAACCCAATAGAAAAACCAGATACAACCACCAATCATTGTACACATGTGCCAAAAACTAGCAGACCATATAAGGTCCCAGCATCTCAGACAAGGTTTGCTGGCCAGGGAATTGGAAGTTGCTTCTCCTGTTCAGAATCTCCTACGAGACAGAGAGGCTCAATCCACACTTTGGACTTCTGCAGGAAAAGGCTTGTCTAACTCAAAATCTAACAATACTGTTTGAATAAAACTTTACTACCCCTGCTGGACAAAAAACGAAGTGCACAGGCCCCAGTAAATACAGTTTAAACAGCTCACAGAAGCACCCTCTGATGTAGAATATCCCTGTTGCTGGGGTGGGGGTGTGGGGGGCAGGGGGCCTGGCCTCACTGGCTTGTGAACACAAAATGGTGGCTGGGGGTGCACTGTTTTAATACACTGGTCTTAGCACAGAGCAAAGGAGAAATTTGGAGGGAAACAGATTTGTCACCGTGGAATGAGAGGGACAAACTGCAGAGGTTGGACTGCAAATCCGACAATTCAACACGTTAAATGCAAGCAATCATGGGCAGGGAAAACCACAAGTTTAAAACACAAAACAGGTGATAAAATATGCAATCACAGGCAGGTCAAAACTGCAATTTTTTAATGATGCCCTACCTCACCCTGTTACAATTGTCCGTTTATGGACTTTATCAGTCGGCGGAGCCACATGGCCCGTTTTGGCGGGATTTACACCACACCAAAATTATCGTGGTGTTACACATGCAGAGCTACAAGAGTTACATGAATCTTTAGTTCATATTCACAGAAGCGTGGTAAAACACATGTCCTGCATGATCCAGGTGGCTCCGGCTGGAGTGCCTCCTCAGCAACCAGGACATGGAGACCTGGTAATTAGCCCGATCATGATTAATTCAGTGATGGGAAAGCGTCCTCAAAATAGAGATGATTTGCCGTTCTGGTTAGCCGAGCGATTTGAGCAACTCAAAGCTGTATTTCCCAATACTACTTTGGATAAACACAGGATCCTTACAATGAAATTAACAAAAGGTCTTATTCCCAATTTAGCTGATTGCACCACCTGGGGGAAGGTGTTTGCGGCGCTGTATTCCATATGCTTTGGCACCCACTTCATGACAGTGCTTCCGACAGTTCTTAGGAAGGTTCAGAAGGAACACTGGGGGAATGCCGCCCTGGATTTAGGGATGAGACTGGTTTGGGGTATTCCCTATGGTCTCTAATATGATACTAGCCAATATAAAAGGAGAAGCAGTTCGTTTTCAAGTGAGTCAGTGCCTTGAGGCTGTAGCAGATGTTGATAATCAATGCAAATTGCCTAAGATTATTGCTAAGGAGTATAAAGCATTAGGACATAATAATTTGGGGAATAAACCTTTTACTTAGCCACAGAATAAACCCCCTCCAGAAAAGGAAGGGTGTCCATTCTTTCCTAAAATGAATTGGAACAAGAATAAACAACAACACAACTGAAGCAAGGTTAGCGTGCTGGTTTACCAACACCTGATGCTTCCGAGAGTAGGTATGATTTGCGTGACCGCTCTAAGCTTAAGACAGCAGAGAGGTTTCAGGTTGCTGATCCTCGGTCTCCTCGTTCCTTGCAGGACTCATCGGATCAGCAGTCCGGTGGAGCGGAGCGTCAAGATCATAGACAAGGCGTGACCACACAACAAAGACGTGATCCGCCACGCAGTTTGATGTACAGGCCAAACCAGAGGGACACTTGCCATTTCGTGCCCCGTTTCAAAAGAAAGAAGTTGCTGCTTTAACAGCGAAGTATGCCTCAGACGGTGAGAACCCTCCTCCTCGACTCAAGGTGGGCTGTGATACTCCTCGACAGCGCGGCGGAAGTTACCATAGTATGGGAGGTTCTCTGTCCTTGTATGAGGCGAGTGCAACTGACACATTCATTATTGTGGAAACAGCTGATACAAGAGTTGCACCCCCTGATTGACTTTATGAGGTAGTCCTCCAAATTGAAGGTGATATACAACGTACAATTAAGGGTATCTTTTGGGATAACCTTACCTCGTCCTACGACATTTTGTTGGCGGAGGCGGATTGGCCTCCTCCATTTGTTTTAGATTCTTCCTGAGGTGAATACTTCCCAGTATTATGCTTATGCATCGGAATGAGCTTTAGCCCTTGCGCCGGCTGTGTATTGCATTCAGGTGGGCTGGGATAAAGATTCACTGGCACATGAGATCCCCATACGATCAATGCCACAGTCTCAGGCACAATATCCGATCAAACACGAGGCAATAGAGTCCGTTAGTGACATTTTGGCCCAGTTGGAATATCAGGATGTCATTGAACCCTGTGTTTCATCAATGAGTAATCTTCTCTTTCCGATATTGAAACCAGGCGGTTCATATCGCATAGTTTTGGATTATAGAAATTTAAACAGTCATGTTCGTACGTTTGCCGTACAGAACACCCGCAGCTCTGCGTTAATAAACAATATTGTCCCAAAAAAGTATAAAACCACTCTGGACAGTTCCAATGGATTTTACAGTCACAATTTGGCTCCTGAGAGCCGTGACTGGACTGCATTTACTGCGGTCGGCAATCAGAAAATATTTACATAATTGACCACAGGCTATAAGAATAGCCCTGGTGCGTTTGCTGTGCGGGTTGTGTCCCTTTTACACAACATTGATTGTGATGCTTTCTCTTACGACAATGACATTTATTTGACTGATGACGAATTGATACCGCATCTGGTGCGTGTCGACTGCATCATATTGTCATTTACAGACGTAGGGCACAAATGTAATTTTGCTAAGTCTCATATCACCTATTTGGTGGTTCTCTTTTTGGGTTACAAACTCAACAATGAAGGGAGGGGGTTAGATTATGAGGGACATAAATGTTCATTCGCTATGCTGAATTGCATGGCATCCCTCTTTTTTATTAACGACAATGATGCCCTTTTGAAACGCATTGCATTCCATAGTGTGTGTAATCTTTTGGATCTAACTGACTAAAATATAAATACATATATATATAGGAGGTGCTCTGGAGTGAAGAGCTAGAACCTTGGACTAAGAACGTGAATATCTGGCTGCGTTACATTGACAATATTTTCTATGTGTGGGAGGGTGGTGAATGTGATCTTTTGTTGTTCTTAACCAAACTCAATAGCAACAGTATGAATTTGAATTTCACAATGCAACACAGTCAGCAGATCATTGATTTCCTGGTACTAAAGCTCACAGTTAAGGAAGGTAATTTATCCACCGATCTATACAGGAAAAAGACAGCTGGTAATAGTATTCGCCACGCCGTTAGCTGCCATCCACCCAGTTTCAGATGGAGTATTCCATATGGGGAGTTACTCAGAGTGAAGCGTAAATGCAGCTCTGAGGTGTCCTACACTCGAATAAAGACAGACAAGATCAGGAGATTTAAAGAGAGAGGATACTCCACCAAAATGTTAAGGAAAAGGGTAACAAAGGCAGATAAAGTAGACAGAACAGAGGCACTATTCAGGACAGATAATAGAAAGAGACAAACAACCTTGACAAAACACCAATAAAGTTTATCACAACTTTTAACACACATGTGGATACACTTAAACCGACCTTGAAAAAGAGATGGGATGTCCTAACACAAGAATCACTCCTCAAATCAGAGGTTGGCATTACACCGTCACTTTCCTATAGGAAGAATCTATCAATCAAAGACCTTCTAGTTAGTAGTCACCCAAAACAAAGAAAAACTACCTGGCTAGATCAAAGCATTGGGTTTTATCAGATCTAGGAAGTGTAAAGCTTGCAGCCAAGGGTGAAAACACAAAGGAAGTGAAACTAGAAAAAACTGGCAAAACATGGAAACTCCCCAGACTTATCAATTGTAACACCGATCATGTGATCACGGATCCATGCCACAAATGGTATAGAGGATCTACCACATTTTCCATCAAAAAGCGCATCCTGGAACATTGGAGAGTGATTACGAACTTAGATCTCAGCTACAGCACTGCTCGACATTTTTGAGAAGCCCGTTCACTCGCTAGATTCTTTGCACTAGACACAGTTAGCAAGCATCCCGAGGTGGCAATCGTAATCAGACTTTACGAAGACTAGAACCTCACTTCATTTTACAAGCAGGCAGCATGTTCCCTGCAGGGATGAAAAATGATGATGAAATGCACTCACATTTATAAGTAACCATTTGCTGATTTTAACCAGGCCCGGTAGAACACAAATCCAGTTTATCCTCAGGGATATAGTTTTTAAACCTTCCCCTCACTTTTGTACACTCTCGACTGTGTTATTTTCTAATTTTCTGGTTATGAAATGCACAACCCATTTTCCCCACCAATCATGAATATGACACTGTGTGAAATTAGTAGGAGGTACTATTTATGATTACTGTCATATTGATGTGAAGAGAAATTAATGTAATGCAGTGTGCCGTTATTAAAATGTATGTCAATCATTCAGCACAGATGCTAACATATATTGTGTTTCATGTCTCTATTCAGCTTGATAGATCACCTGTGACATCACCGGAGTAAAGAATAGTCACAAGTACTGCTAAGAGCACGAGCAACACAATATGTTGACTAATTATAGTCCTGCACTTTGCAGTTAGAGGCATGATATTACCGCATCATAGTACAGTGGTAAAGGGTACTACACCCTCACTAATCACAATGTTCCCACACACTTTGAACATTACCAATGCTCAAAAGTTAGTAAACTATCACACCAATGAGTACGACCGTTTAATTCTAATTATGAAAGGAAACGTAGCGACTAGGACAAGACTAACTCACAAACAGGTACTATACCAGCACTACAGCCTATATACTTGTCTGCACTACTCATCCTAATTAACCCTGGGCATAGTGGGCGTAGTGGGGCTCCGCGGAGCTACGCGGAATGGGCGAGAAGCTACGCCCACTCCCGCACTCCGCGTAGCCCCACTACGCACCTCCCTCCCGCTCTCCCCTACATACATTATTTAAGCAACTACCCTGAATAAAACAATTTTAAAGCACTTACCTTGTCCGGGGCTCGTCCGGGGCTCCCTCTTTGAATAGCGTCCTTTCCTGGATACCAATGCGCATGCGCGGGCGGCCGCGCATTTCTCCCGAGAAATGCGCATGCGCGGGCGACCGCGCATGCGCATTTGTTTCCAGGAAAGGACGCTATTCAAAGAGGGAGCCCCGGACGAGCCCCGGACAAGGTAAGTGCTTTAAAATTGTTTTATTCAGGGTAGTTGCTTAAATAATGTATCTGGGGAGGGCGGGAGGGAGGCGGGTGGCGGCCGACTCGGCTACGCACACGGAGTGGGCGTAGTGTTGCCGGCTACGCTGTCAACGCAAAATGCGTAGAAGGCAACACTACGCCTACTCCGTGGGCGTAGCCGAATCGGACGCCCAGGGTTAATCCTAATTGGGAACCATTGTAGTCTTTCTACTCTTTAGATTGACCACAACACACTAAAACGGCTTCCCAACAGAATCACATGCTATATACCCTACCTCAAATGACTCAACAAAGTACGCACGCAGTGTTATCACAATTGTACATTTTTTAATTGATTTATTTAAAACTGCTTATTTTCACGTCATATAAACAATGCATGAACTGTTTATGAATTTATTTAATTTAAGTTCAAAAATGTAACTTTTGACATGACAACGCTGCAACGTGCAAAATTCTTAAACTGATTTAACTTTCTGGATTCAGGAAGAGGTCACGTGACCAAGCCCGCTTGACAGCTGAAATGCGTCTTTTTTGTTGCCATTGGAATAGAGATTTGACCAACCTGAACAATCGGTGTGGCTTGTCCTTCCCCGCCGGAGTGAGTGTGGGGGATTTCGGATATTATATATATATATATATATATATATATATATATATATATATATATATATATATTTTTTTTTTTTTTTTTTATTTATTTAGCCCCTTTTTGATTGTCATTGAAACCGGTTTGTCTATGCACTAGGCCAAGGGGAGGGTGTCACATGGACCTATGTGTCATTCTGAAGAAGAGCATTGGGGAAGCTCGAAACATGTTGACCTCTACTAGGGGCCTCTGACTCATTGAAACCAGGCAATCTATAGACCCACCCCGTTTTTAATATATCAACTAGGAGCCTAATAAAGTTATTTCGCCCAGTAGTTAAATATTTTTAAAGTCACTCCACTCCACATACACCACTGCACCACACATAGTTCCTCACAACAGTGCTCCTACGTATCTCGCAAGTCGTAGCACGCCTCAACCCGCAGCGGGTTGGGATGGCCACTATGATGAAGCATGTCACTGTGGGGAAACCCCGGCGAGTGAGGGGACTCAAGAAAGGACATTTTTCCTTTTTAGTTTTTTTGACAGATTTTCTACCTCACACTGAGGGAAAATCTATCTCTACAGATAGGTTCTCTATCCGAGATTTAGGATTTTGTATGTCTATAACTAGAACAGGTGGGTGGACCTAGCATATTCCTCTAACCCCCCCCCCTTTTTTGGTATTATAATCATTGGTTTCTCTATTTGTGAGTCGGAGAGTGAGTGAGACCCTATAGCTCGTCGGTCCTGGGCTTGTGGGCACTAAGGCAGTAGAAAGGCTTAACCCCTATACACCGAGGTCCCATAATCCTCTGCATAAGTCTGTGTATGTGCAGAATCTCTGCAACAACAAAAAGTGTGAAGTGAGAGTTACATATGATCCAAGCTATAAACACTAACAAAGTTCTCCAACACCTTTCGCTCTGTGATTACACAGTCATGGCTCAGGAGGAAGCGCGGGAGGGGGGGCTATTTTCTGCCCGATCTGAGATTTGAGTGTGCAGTGTGGCATTGCGTAATGTCATTGCTATCTTTGGCCTAATAAAAAAACACTCCAGCTGTACTAGGATCCTGGCTTCACCTTCTGGTGCAGGGTGGACTGTGCTTTATGGCAGGCATGGAGGGACGGAGGGATGGTCTCAGCTGCAGCTCCGAGCTCGTACAGTGCCCCTGCTATTACTAGTGAGCGAGAGGCGCTGAGGTGGTGGTATTGGTGGCTTTGGTGGTGGTGGTATTGGTGGTGGTACTGGTATTGGTGGTGGTGGTATTTGTGGTGGTGTTGGCGGTGGAACTGATGGTGACAGTGTTGGTGGTGGAATTGGTGGTATTAGTGGTGGTGGTGGTATTGGTGGTGGCATTGGTATTGGTGGTGGTCATGGTATTGGTGGTGGTGGTGGTGGTACTGGTGTTTGTGGTTTTGGTGGTTGTGGTATTGTGGTGGAGGCATTGGTGGTTGTGGTGGCATTGGCAGTGGAGGTATTGGTGGTGGTGGTGGTACAGGTATTGTGGTGGTGGTTCTGGTGGTGGTGGTATTGATGGTGGTGTTGGTACTAGTGGTGGTGGTATTTGTGGTGGCGATATTGGCTGTGGTATTGGTGGTGGTGGTATTGGCTGTGGTATTGGTATTGGACTGGTGCTGGTGGTGTCCGTGGTGGTGGTAGTGGTGGTGGTATGGGTGGTGGTATTGGTGTTGATGGTGGTGGTACTGGTGTTTGTGGTTTTGGTGGTTTTGGTATTGTGGTGGAGGCATTGGTGGTTGTGGTGGCAGTGGAGGTATTGGTGGTGGTGGTGGTACAGGTATTGTGGTGGTGGGGTTATTGGTGGTGGTGTTGGTACTAGTGGTGGTGGTATTGGTGGTGGGGATATTGGCTGTGGTATTGGTATTGGACTGGTGGTGGTGGTGGTATTGGAGGTGGTAGGGGCGGTGGTAGTGGTGGTGGTATGGGTGGTGGTATTGGTGGTGGTGGCGCTGGTGGTGGGATTGGTTGTGGTGGTATTGGTGGAGGTGTTGTTGTTAATAAAACAGCCTTTTGAAAACAACCCGTCAGGTGGCTTGGTGCAGAAGAAATGTAACACAGATGTGCTGTTGTCCGCTTCAGCCCATTAGCACAGGATTATGTGCTACCTGGAATTCACAACTTATGCGCTAATCGTTTCTAAATCCATTTTACTTGGGGGGGGGCAGCTGAAACAGACACGAGATAATGCCGGGTTAAAGTGATTGAAAGCAGGCGCTCGTGTTATGGGGGCACCCGGACTGCTTAAAAACACACAAGCGGTTTCAACTGAAGCATCGCATGTCCGGCAAAAAGTAATCAGTGCTTACAGACTAAATAACAGGTCGCGTGTAAAAACCAAAGTAAAAGGGCCAGTCGCCGTGGGAGGTTACAAATGAAGACAAGGCTATACTAAGGAGGAACTAACAAGCCTGTTAACGAATCCAAAGGCAGCATTTACCAAAGACAATGACACAAGCCAATGAAAAATATGGGAGCTGAGTGGGCGCGGCTTCTCTCCCATACTCTACAACAGCTATCTCGCAGGGGGAGCAGCGCATGTGCACTGCTGCTAGGCTCGACCTAAAAAAGAGTTAGGCGTTGTAGGCAGGAAAAAGCTATTTGAGAAAATTGTGCTCGGAGGCTGTAATTAAAGCCTACCGAGCAACAACACACGTAACAGGGGGTGTCTTCATGGGGGGTTACAAAATGAGACAAGGCGGTACTAAGGAAGGACTACTGAGCCTTTTGAACAATGAACAGCCACTTTTGCCAATGACACAAACCAATGAAAACTGAGGGCGGAGCTTCAAGTGCCTACCTCAATACAGCATGCCTAGCAGATCAACGCATCCGCTGCCCAGATACGACCTAAAACCCAGTATAATGCACTGTCTCAATCTGTCTAGTACATACCTTTTTTAAAGCATTCAGGCATCTTCACAAAGGAGGGAAAACCTCCTAGAGTGCAGATTCTTTAAGAATAACTCATGGGGGAAGATATTTGTTTCACCGAAAAGTTATTACAATTATATGGATATTTAATTACAAGCAAGCACAACTTGCATATCTTAGCTATGTCAAATACAACAATGGGTTCTAGCTGTGATGCACTAATGCTGAATTGCCATATTTGGATCACAGTTCTAATAATACAGGTCATTGCACATATTTGAGGAAGTAACAAAACAAGTAATCTGTACCTGCGTCGTTGGCCTGGCAGTGGCTGTTGGCCTTGTTGTGGCATTGCAAGTCGCTTTCTAAAAGGATCCATCATCATCTGCGGCATTCCGGGTCTCATGGGAGAACCAACTCCGTAGGCAGATCCAGGAGGAGGTCCAACTTGCATTCCTGGCATGGGCATGCGACCTCCTGGACCCATTCCCAGACGCTACAGGCCACAAAACGGAAACAGAAACTGAGTTTACTGGGTAAGGTTAGCAAAGTAATTGGTTAGAGTACCAGGAATAGGACTAAAGATACATTTAAAACAAAAACAATACTCTAAGCCTAAATAGCAACATACATGTTCCTAAAAACATACAACAATAAATACATTGTCTGTGACGGTTTATGCCCTAGGTAAATTATAGTCTACTCCAGATCTTGCAAATAAAAGTGCAAAACCCTTTTCTGAAATCTGGCCAAGACGACTGAAGTGGGATTACAAAATAAACTACTGCACATGAATTCTAATGCAGTACCAAGAGCATGATTCAAGTCCACGGTACTGAAATCATCTGTAAAGAATGTGAGAGTCAATAAATACGGGTGTGACTGAATGGCTGATTTATTTACAAATGAAAAATCTACTTACCTTAAATGCTCTCTCTCCGGTTAATAATAGCTTCAAAACGATCACCCAAAAAATGTATGAAAATCTACACATCATACATTTCTATGAGCATTACTACAGTCTTAAACATACTTCTGTAGACTGCTTATGGAGTGCATACACTGAAGTAGTGTGTTGGAAATGTGAATTAAACCATTTTTCGCTTTTGCTCTATCTGGAAAGAATACAAATTACGAATTTTGAGAATTTGGGGAATTTATAGCCTTTTTTAGAAGAGGCTGTAAGGCGAATTCACTGACAATGGTTACATGTCTACCTCTGGTGATCAAAGCACAGCACTTGAACATATTGCCGGCAAAGACCAGTCTGGATCCCGCAAGACCCAAATTTACTGCAGCATAAAAATCTATGGCACAACTAGAGTGTTTGTTTTCCACAATTTATGGGAGTACCAGAACAACCATGAAGATAATGTCTCCTTACTCTGAGGTGTGCCCTTTGTCCAGATCCCACACTACTAAACATTGGAACAACCACCAGATGAAGCTGAGCTGTACCATGAAGACAACTCAACGAGGACTTACTGATTTAATTTTTCTTGTTCAAAGATTTAGTACCAGGACAATGACCAACACTTTAAACTGGATTCATAGTTTCATTGGTAGCTAATGATGGTTTTATGCATTATCAAACCTTTTAAGTTTTAACACAGCACAAGCTTCTAAATTCTTAAAATATTGCAGATGAAATTAGATAATCTGTATACTCCACTGACATAACCCTTACTAGAAATCAACTTATGTTTTTAATTCAAATTGAAAGGAGGGAATAGGATATGACCCTGCGCCCAGCCGGGCTTTACTTTGACATGCCTAAGGAGCTGAAGCGCCAGAGGTTTGCTATTATAGAGAAGGGGCGGTGTACATATGACTGCCCAACTCAACTAAATCCAGCATTGATGAGGTTTTGACCAGATGGATTTGACTAATCCTACACATTCACTTTATCATTAAATAAAACATACAAGTTACATTTATGGGGATGTGTAAACCACGAATAAGCTACTTGCATGAGTCTGAGGTATCACAATTACATTAGCCTAAAAAGTAATTAAATTTAGTAATCCCTTTCAATAGTGTTCTGCCATTACATGCCAAGCGAGGTTAGTCTTTTTTCATCATACCCTCAATTCACAGAAGCAAACTCGCATCAAAATTGCAGCAACAGGTCAAAACTGGTTTTGGATTGCATGTGTTCCTTTTCAGAGAGGACCTGGCTTGGTAGTTTAGGCTGGACTTTTCCTTCTGGAGCAAAACTAAGGCTGATGATTTGCAAATAGCTGGGTCTAATCTGCAGTTGCTGAAAAACATGGGTTGGAATGCGTCCCTGAGCGATTACTAGTGGTTTACAAGCACAGATCCCATCAACTGTTGTGTTTATGATGTATCGCCCTAAGTGGCCAAGGGTATCCTCACTGTGCCACAGGAACCATGCTAAACCCGACTGAAGAGAACAAAATCGGTCTTGGATTGTTTAAGGAAGAGGTGTGGCGCCGCGGCTAGGGCGACTGACTCCGGAATCTGGGGATTACAGTTCGATCCCCAGCACGGGCGGCAGATTAGCCCAGCACCATGTGACTCTGGGCAATAGCTTGCTTAATCTTCCCAATGGCCCCCAGCGCCTAGAGACCCTTACGGGTGCTTGTGCGCTTTACAAATGTGGATTATTATTATTATGTTCTGTTTTAGAGAGTGCCTGGCATGTCAGTTTGCATTGGGCTGTTCCTATTGGAGCAGAACAAGGCTGATTTGGATATTATAGTGTCTAATCTGAGATGGGCTGGAATGCTACCCCGAGAGACTGTCAGTGGCTGGACTAGTTACAAGCATGCCCACAATTCCCTTTTGTGTGTTAGAAGAAAGCTGCTGACTCAGCAGCTTGAAGAGCTTGAGCCACACAGCAGTGCATGAAGTGTGGACGTTAGGAGATCGTGTGCATTTGGCATGTAGCTGTTTGATGCAATCCTATTCAGTAGTTCTGCAAAGAGCGATACTTCTTAATCCAAAAGAGTTCTAGTTATTAAATAGAAAAAGAGAATACACCAGGGGGTCACAAACCTTTGAAAAGCTACCTGGCTAACTTGGAGATTAACATTTTGAAACCCTTAGCGGTGGTGTACCAGTGATCTAGTGTTACTTCATGAGACTTTAGGTACATAATCTAAATAGCTAACTGCAGAATAAAGCAGTCTGAATGAGAAGTCCTCTTTGTATGGAACATACCTGTCAGACCTGTAGATATCTGATTCACTGTCTGCCTACAAGTACAGTGTGTGATATTGACGCCATGCCCGACTACTATTATGCAGATGAGTAGAATATTTTCAGCAGAATCTCCATAATGTTTGGCACATGCCTCATCTAAGCTTCTGCATGGCTAGATAGGAGGAGTAATAGGTATGGTGTCACTAACTAATCCATTGGGATAAAGATACTGAGTGCTGAAGGTTGGGCATAAGATGACAGGCCTGGACAGTTTTAGTGATCAGAACCTGAAGCTCTCAATCGTTCCATGCTGATCTACCCGCTTGAATTGGCACAATGTTTCCTTGCCCTACTCAATGTATGCTGATCCAAATAAAAATCCAAGAAAGTAATGGCTGAAGGACGGCGGTAGTGGCCACCCTCATGCACAACGTTAATTTAAAAAAAGAGATCCTTCTCAGCTGAATTCATATAAGTTCTAGTGGAGGCCAGTTCCTGTAAACAGACAAAACTATACATGTGGATGACTACCATTTTCACCATTGAATGGCTACCCTGTGAGAAGTTCAATATTGTGGCTGACACTATAAACGGTGCAATGACTGGTGAGGGTTGATCTAATGCTTATTTATGTACATATTCTCCTAAGTTTAGCAGGGTCGGGAGACAAGGACAGGCCTAAAGCAATTTTACTGGCTGATTTTTTTCCGACCAGTAAAATTGTGTCTGGAGTTCCCAAACTTGAATGCAAAATCGGTGATCATTCATGATCATGCGGAGCAGAATTCCATACAGAATGTTGACATGCCTCACCTTGTAATGAAAGCCTTCGAGTACTCTGTTTCACTCTAGCTAGGTTGTAGTTATAAGAGTCAAATACATACATACAAACCATTACATAATCTTTAGGTGGGCAAAACTGGAATGAGATTTTAACCGGGGTGGTTTCCTTCTTGACAAGTGTAATAATGTAATAATCTTCATGGAGTCAGGATATAGTTCCAAGTTGATATTTATTGTAGTTGAAGTTACAGGTAATACAGGTGAATCAAGGTGGTAGTTAAGTGGTTAATTAAGTAGGTAAGTAAGCCCCACCAGGAGCTGTCCTCCTAGAATACACTATACAACAACAAGCAACACCCAGTTGGTCAGTCTGGCCCCCTTCACCTTGGATACTGTCAACCTCATCTACAAAGATCAAGAAGGATTCTCACTCTGTTCAATGCCTACTGACCCCACTCACCAACATCATCCATGCACACAGAATCAACATCATATCCTACGCCTATGATACCCAGCTCATATTCTCCCTCTCCTAGAAGATGCCAAACATCTGGACCAATTTATTTGCCTGCATGACCAAAGTCACGAGATGGATGAAAACCAACCGCCACAAGCTCAACCTCGCCCAGCAACCCATACAAAGAACTTAGGAATAGCCACAGAAAAGAAATCCAGCAAGATCAGCCAAGTGAATGAAATCTCTGTCTCTTGCTTCCAAATCACATGCTCAAGAAGTTCTTCAAATGACTCCCTCTTCAAAATTTGCAGAACCGTTACCCAATCCCACATCACCAGCAAGCTGGACTTTGGCAACACACTCAGGCCTGGAATAAATGCTTAAATACCCAGGTGAGTCCAGACTATACAAAACTCAGCCACCAGGCTCACCCTCAAACTCCGCCCCACACTCACATCACCCCGCACATCAAAGAGCTCCACTGCCATCCAATACACAAATTAGAACTCTTCATACTCCTCATGCAAACATACAAAGTCTTACACAACATTGGCCCCACATACTGTAATATATGCTTTACATGCTTTACAGTCTAGTCTTAAGAATTTACCTCTATTTGCATTCTATGTCTTTGTTTGAATGCAAGTGTTCTCTTACAAAGCAGTTGTTTCTCTGACCTGCTTGGAAGAGTCCGCTCTCATCCTGTTTTGTACATGAATAAAGGATTCAAGACTTACCTGCCGTATCTGCAGCTTCCATTTACCACATTTTGGTGACGATTTTCATCAGACCCTCGGAGTGTGATCCTGTTCCAGCTGATGCACTGTCTGAGTAATACGTCTTACCCGTAATAGCATTGGATGAGAGCAGACAGTGGCTATGCAGACGGAAGGTGTGCCTTTCCATTTCCTGTTCTTCAAGCTGTGTTAAGCACACAAGATGATGGACGGAATGTTGCACAATGGCTAAACATTCACCCCCAGTCACAGATCTGGGTTTAATCCATCGTTATTTTGCTCACCAAGCCACCCCAGTTCAGACATGGCCATATGCAAATCAGTCTTGACCCTGTGCCTCATGGGAACAGTCCAGACCGAACTGCCAAGCCATGTCTTTCCTGGACCGGAATCAAGCATCCTAGGACCGGTTTCTGGCTATCAGCCGTCTTCAGCCAAGATAGCTTGACTCCAGTGGCTTAGGTAGCAAGGGACCCCCGTCTGGGCATACCCTTCCCACATAGGGTGAACAGCAAAACACACAAGATGATGGACTGATTGTTGCTCAATGCCTGAACATTCACCCCAGTCACAGATCTGGGTTTAATCCATCGTTATTTTGCTCACCAAGCCACCCCAGTTCAGACTTGGCCATATGCAAATCAGTCTTGACCCTGTGCCTCATGGGAACAGTCCAGACCGAACTGCCAAGTTACTTTAGGAGGGGGCAAAGATATCTCTGTGATGACGTACTCGGCAAAGTGGTTGCCGTGAGTGACCGTAGTCTTCGTCAGCATTATCCAGTTACCCAGCGTGTAAGTTATTTCCAAGCAAAAGAGACGCCATTCTTTGGGCAGCAGTCTGGTGAGTAGACGACGCCGCGCTGACATATTTCGTCATTGCGTGTGCTACCTGTTTCTTAGCAACGCGAAACGTAAACACTCACCCTCAACACGTAGCGTCAACACGCACTACGTCTATGTGTCAACGTTGTCGGCCATTTTATGCTGTCCATTTCGCACAGCATAGCAATGTATTCACGAAGGCTATCATTTCATGCTGCCAATATCGTGTATTTCAGAAAAATGGTAAACCCATATACCCTTGTAGGCTTGGGCAGTAAATCGAATCAAAGTGAAAGTGTCTACAAGGGATTTCACTAGCTATTCAACATCGTTTTGGTGAATTAACAATACTCAGGAGTCAGTTAGACCAATCAGACTCAGACGTGTCCTACTGGACAACCAAGGGCAATCCAATTGCAGTGAACGTGGACAGAAAAAAGGAAGAATGGGGAGGGGGAGGAAGAACACACAAAACACGGAGGGTTCTAGTTATAGAAATTGAATTTTATCTGACTAACCAATATTTAAAAAATTGAAAAGGGTACAATTTAAACACAATTGATATCAGCAACAATAGTTGTGACAAAGATGTACATCTGAATTAAGGCATACAGTTCATAACCAAAACATCAGCTCCAAAAAATCGATAAGTAAATGTTATCTTCAAACTCAATAAATATTGCTTAGAAAAGGTGGCTTTTTTATGGAGTGGACGAGACTGTCGACGTTTCGGTCTCTTTAGTTTCAATCCATGAGACCATCTTCAGGACAATTGATTTTATGCAGGATATAGGACCCTAGACAAATATAACAATATGTTTATCACATCACATATCATTATTATAAAATGTATTAAAGCACTTAGTTAACACTAGAACAGACCGTGACAAGGGTGGGACAAGGAAAGAAAAGAAAATATCGTGTAGCATAGCAAGGAATTCACCGAGGCTGCCCCGGTCTGTTACATTAGCGCTAAAGCTTTTCAGTCATTTTCACAGTGATTTAGACACCAGTTGTATATCCTAGTGCATCTTGTCTTCTTTTGGACACCCATTTCATCATGTTCAAGGTACTTTCAACTATTTCCTGTTATTTTGTTATGGTCGCAACATTGCCTTACATGCTCATTCCTGTTACATGTTGAAAGTCTTCTCAGCAGAATTATTTATTCTGGAGCATATTTGTAGTTCGTTGTACAATATTCAACACTTGCTATACTATGGCTTCTGCACAAATCTCACTCATACTACAACCAAATTTCTTAGCACAACCTGGTCCTCCTAGCATTCCATGGGAGGATTGGATTCTCATGTTTGAGAATTACTTGGATGCTCTGGAAGGACAAGACTTCTCTAACAAAAGGAAGAAAGCTCTTTTACTAAGCACATTAGGCAAAGAAGGCCAACAAGTTTTTCGATACCTTCCTCAAGCTTTACAAGCCAACGGTCAAGTCATGCCTGATGAGTATAAAGAGTGGCGATTTGGAGGTTGGAAGCCAGGTATACTAAAGAGGAAATTCTAGTAATTAACAGGTATAAATTCTGCACCCAACATCAAAAACAAGGAGAATCTATTGATTCATCCATTTCTAAACTTAGGGAACTGTCCATCAAATGTAAATGACCGATGAACTAATAAGAGATCAACTTATTGTTCAAGTTAACAATAAGAAAATTCAAGAAAGACTTTGGGCAACGAAGAACCCCAACATCAAAACAGCCATTGGTTTAGCAAAAGTTGTTGAACAATCTGAAGGGCGCATGAAAGAGCTTGAAAAGAGAAACCTCAGCCATGACATTAATGAAGTTTCTGTTAACGTTCTTCTAGACAACGACCGTGTTGATGATGACTTAGGCACCATAGCCGCAATTAAAAACAAAGGGAAACTGCTCAGGAAACTTTTCACTCTTAAGACTGCTGGCAGTAAAACTTGTAATATGTGTAGGAGTGGTGCACACACCTCCGACTCGAAATATTGTTTTGCTGCCAAGCAAGAATGTTTAAAGTGTGGTTGTGTGGGTCATTATGCCAGGGTTTGTAGAAGCCACTTTCGTTCTACAGTAGTGTGCGTACAAGGAGTTGAAAAGGTAGATGGCCTTGATGGGGACAAAATGTTGGTGGTTGATTCTGGGGATGTCCCTATTGATGATAACAGAAGGAAGAATAGGCCTAAGTCTATGTTTTCTATTGATTGACGCGATGTGTTTTTGATGGCTGATACTGGGTAAAAATTTACCATAATTCCTAAATGTCTATTCAAAGAAAAGTGGGTTGACAAACTACTTTTCCCGAAAGACATTTCCCCAGGTGGTTATCAAGGCGAATCAATTGATATCTTGGGATACTTTGATGCACACATTTTTTTTCAGACAGGAAAATTCAGGGCAAAGTTTACGTGGCGGAGCATGGTCCGGACATCCTTGGGTGGGTGCACCAATATGATTTACGGATTATAGTCAATCCAAAGGCACCCATGCAAGTTATGGTCATTGATGATGAAAGTTTGGAATGAATTCTTAAGGGGGCAGACAATGTCTTTAAGGCTGAGCTTGATCAGCTCAAAGGCTATGCACATCGCATTTTCCTTAAAAAAAGATGTAGTACCTGTACAGCATGAGGTCAGACGTGTGCCCATTGTTTTGAAGGAGGAGGTCAAGAATCTCCTCAAGGAAATACTTGATGCTGGAGTCATCGAGCCAGTGGAAGATTCTCCCTGGATTTCTCTCGTAGTGATTACTAAGAAGGCTGACGGAAAAATCTTATTCTGTGTGGATTTGAGGTTGTTGTAGCTGGCACTTTTCCCCTTCCCAACAACACTGAGTTAGTACCTACTCTTAAGGATGCTAAAGTATTTTAAAACTTGACCTCAAAAGTGCCTATCATCAGATTAATCTGCACAAGGACTTGAAACATCTTACAGCATTTTTAACCCCAAAAGGTACATTCCAATTTACAAGATTGCCTTTTGGGTTAAATTCAGCTGCTAGCGTTTTTCAACGCATGGGCATTGATATTTTTAAAGGAGTAGACATCACAATTTACTTTAAGATGATATTTTAATTTATGGTAAATCTGTAGAGGAACACAATACCATTCTCAAAATTGTTCTTGAAAAACTGTCCAAGGTGGGTCTTAGGCTTTGCAAAGAGAAATGCAAATTCCCTTAGATTAGATTAAATAATTTGGTTACACTGTCAGTGCTTCTGGAGTCAAACCGAAGAAAATGTTGCGTAGTGCCATAAATTTAGCCCGCCTCCCTTGGACAAGGATCAATTAGGATTATTTATGGGCTTAATAGAATACTATTCAAAGTTTGTAAATCATTTTTCTGACAAAACTGCTTGTTTGAGGGGTTCGCTCAAGAAAGGGGTGGGTTTTGTGTGGAATGTACAACACCAAGAATGTTTCAACAATACCAAAAAAGAGATTTGCAAAGCTAACGTTTTAACTCCTTTTGATGTGAACTGTAAGTCAATACTTACTGTGGATGCCAGTGCCACTGGGTTAGGGGCAATGATATCCAAAGTAGAGCCGGGTCTGAAAGGACAGTAGCTTTTGCCTCCAGGACATTAACCAATGCAGAACAGAATTATTCTGTTATCGAGAGGGAGGCACTTGCTGCATCATGGGGTTATAGAATACATTTGTACTTACTTACGGGGTACAAAGTTCTTACTTAAAACCAACCACAAACCTTTGTTCAAAATTCTTTCCCCTGATGGTACTGGCATGGGTCTGCAATGCTCGCTAAGTTGGCATCTAAACACCAAGAATTTCAATATCAGGTGCAATACATTCAAGGGTGGAATAATGTCCAAGTCAACTGTCTGTTCAGGATGTCAGTTGATTGGAAGTTGGTTGTGGACCCTGCCAATACCGAAGGAGAATAGGACATTGCTGTAGCCTCGGTTGATAATGCTGTTTTTGTGGGTGAATGTGTGTTTGATGCAGTTGATTGGAAACCTGAAATGGTGAATGATCACTAAGGGAGGTGGTCAATTTATTGAAGTCTGGTCCCAAAAGAGAGAATTGTCCCTACACCAAAATTCTGGATGAGTTGTCTTTGTGTGGTGATGGTGTGTTGATGAAGGGGGTGAAGATTATTCCACCTTTTGGCATTAGGGGAAAGTTATTAGCTTTGGCTCATGAAGGACACATTGGCCAAACTTTATCTCAACGTCGTTTGAAAAACCATTTCTGGTGTCCTGGTCTGGATGGACAAGTAGTTGATTGGGTGGAAAACTGCTCTGTGTGCAAGGAGGGGGAAAAAAGGTTGAAAGTGGGCTGCAAAACAAATAGTACACATATTGAGTATCCTGGTATGGCCTGGCACAGCATTTGCTTGGATTTTTTTGGTCCGTATGGGAGGGTTAGAATGAAAAAGACAGTTTTGGCATTGTGGTTGTAGATGTTTTTTCCAAATGATTGGCTGTTAAATTTGTGAATGATA
This sequence comes from Lissotriton helveticus, assembly GCF_964261635.1. NCBI lineage: Eukaryota > Metazoa > Chordata > Amphibia > Caudata > Salamandridae > Lissotriton > Lissotriton helveticus. The sequence goes on from NC_136065.1 coordinate 1,741,276,557, forward strand.
TTGCCACTGGAAGTATCATCAAGTTTCTTGGTAAATTGTTTAGGGACGAGGGCATTCCTTCCGTCCTCATTACAGATAACGAAACCCAATTATTGTCAAGAGAGATGCAAGGCTTTTTGAAGAATTGTGGTGTTGCCCATCACCATACTTCCTTGTACAACCCTCAAGGGAATGGTTTGTGTGAGTGAGCTAACACAGTTGTGAAAGGAATCATCCAGATGGCTTCTGCGAATGGCTCTTTTGTGTGCAAGATGGTGGATAAAATGCTTTGGGCTTATCAGACTACTCCCCTTATCGATGGAGAAAGGTCTCCCTTTGAGTTGATGAGGGGCAGGGCTCCTGGCTCTAAATTAGTTCCCACATGGATGAAACAGTTAGTTACTTTACGTGGAGTTTCGATTGAACCCAAAAGGAATCTGGGTATGCCTTGTCGTTTTAATGTAGGTGACTTCGTTAAAAGCAAAAGTGGTAGAGTTGGGAGAGGTCTATCAAACTTCAAAGGGCCCTACAATGTCCATAAAGATCTTGATCACTGTGTTGTTTTAAATATTGGTGAGCGTTGGAATTTCTGACGTGTTGCACTTTACCAAAAGTGTTGTGAGTTCCGTAAACAGGAAAAACAAATGAGTTTTCTCAGTAGTAGCAGATACGTTCTAGCTCAGGAGCTTGAGGAGGACCCCTGTTCAAGATTGTCTGGTACTGTCCTTGGTGGGGGGGGATTCCTTGATTCCTGTGGGTGCATCCTTAGGTGGCTTGAGTTCTTCTCAAACTAATAGTTCTGTTTTAGACACCGAGAGTCCTTGTTCTTCTCGTTCTCTTAGGTACCGCCTATATATCTTGAGGATTTCGTCTGTTAGTTTTTTTAATCTTTCTTCTTTTTTTTTGGTTTTTATTGTGCCTTTGGAAAGGGAGAGGATGTGTAGTATATGTTTTACATGCTTTACAGTCTAGTATTTTAAGACTGGACCTGTGTTTGTATTCTATGTCTTTGTTTGAATGCAAGTGTTCTCTTACAAAGCAGTTGTTTCTCTGACCTGCTCGGAAGAGTCCGCTCTTATTCTGCTCTGTACATGAAAAAAGGATTCAATACGTACCTGCTGTGTCTGCAGCTTCCATTTACCACACATACGTCAACAACTGCATAGCCCTCCACAAACCTCCGTTTATCAGGTTCCTACTAGCACACAGCCCGAACATACCCAGAACTCGGTCTGGTGGTCGTGCCTTCTCCCACCTTGCTCCTAAAGCCTGGAACCACATACCCCTGCACATCACAGATGCCTCTTCAGTTCTAGAATTCCGGAAGAAAATGGCTCTTCACCTAACTTGGACTGTGGCTTGGCCCATACAGCTCTTGCATCAGCACTGGGATATCCGGATGGATGAGTTGCATCCTCTTCAAATACTCATACCATAACATATGAAGATTTAAAATGCAAACTGTTTCTTATTTACAATCCACATTGTCCACTAAACCACTCCCCCAGCTACAGGAAAAAGACAGCTTGCCTCGTTCACTAGTATTGATTTTTAAGAATAAAAAAAATAAGAAAATGGTTGTATACGCATTAGTCATACAAGGTCTGAAAGCTGAACAGCTGTAAAGAACCACAGATATATGGAGTACTCTAAATATGTTATCGAATTCTCCAGAGATAAACAAACATACTAGGAGGAATCTTATTTGGATTTGACATTATCTCAGACTCAACCTTCTTCACTTTCTCAAACAAGCATTGACAAAGCTAAAAGGTTTGGCTATCAGACAGTGCCTTCCACATGGAGATAGATGCACAGAATAGTGACAAACTGCATATGCGTGCAAATCTGCAGAGACAGCAACATACATACATATATCTTATGCCACCCCAAGCACACATACAAGCAACAATCAGACTGCCTCGCCCATTAACCTACAGGCACCATGACTCATAGACCATCTGACATGCAATCACAAATACACACGTCCCGAGAGATTTTTGTTAGGTTACATTGATTGCATTATGGGGTTTTATGATACCAAAAGGCCATTTTAAAGTACTAGATGAGACAGGAGAGAATACTGGTGGAAGCAAGGCAGAACAAATGAGGACCGAGCCATGTGAATAAAATGATCTTGCCCTAAATGGCAGATGGTTGGTGGGCAAGAGGAAGCAGGAGAGGAAATAAGCTGCGGGAGAGAGATGCGGAAGGATGCAGCAGGTGAGGGTGGGACATATAAATCATGGGAGGATTTGGGCATGACCGAGATGTAGCAATGCTAGAGGGAAGCCAAAGCAAGCTAGTGAGAGCCAGGCACCCATGTCTACAAATGAAACTCCAGAGGCCGAACATCATCAACAAACATAGGCACACAAACAGTTCCATACAATGAGGGTAACGTTTAGGCACCTTGATGATGAAATTGCATTTGCAGTAGACGAAAGATAGATGTAAATGCCTAATCGTTCTGTGGCTTCTCCAAAGCGAAATCACTTTTACAAGGTGATGGAATACTTTACTCTCCATGTTCATCCAAAAAGTGATTCATTGGAATGATCATGTGTCGGAAACAGTGCAGTTCTTTCTGCATCCCCATTCCATCCTTCGCAGCAGTCCTATCCTATAGCACAGTGTAGCATTCCAGGAGGTACACAAATCAGAATTCACATTGGTAGCTTATGCAGTAAGCCAGGTTACAGAACAACATAAGATGCAGGTACATGATGCCTTTCCATGAGCCAAGTATCTTCCTGCTCAGTCTCCTCATAAGCTGCCTCCCCAGACACTGGATGACATGCTCACATTCCAATTTTAGCCACTGCAAAATTCCACTCACATTAAAACACACAGCCCGGCTAAATAATGACTTCTAATGCATACAGCAAGTATACCTCACACTCCCTTATAAATACATCAGAGGCGTGCCCAACCATACATCCATGCATGGTCTCAGCAATGACCTTGCTGCAGAGCTGTCTCTTCGGCCCATATCTTCATTATGTTTACTCGTGCTGCCGCTTAAATCTCCGTTTGTCATTTGGCATTGAATTGGAGTGCGCAGCTCGCCCCACTACACTGGGAACTGAGGGAGAAAGACAGATGAGTCTTGGATATTTTGAAAAGGCTGGTATTAAGAAAGCACTTTGATGACGAAAAGTACACCAGAGATTGATAGGTAGTGATACCCCTTCTTTTATAGCTAACAACACTTATATATTATCCCTGCTGATGAGGGGTAATACCCCAAAACACGTGTCCAGGGATGGCGAAGACAGCGAAGATAGCAGAAGATCGAAAGATGATGCATCGCAAACACTTTACTACATTGACCAGAGTCCTTAGGGGCGACACCGCCGGTGTGTGAGTAGTGTGCGACCCCACCCCCATTTGTAACACTTATATATTGTTTATAATATTCTCTCACACCTGTTTTTCTTAACTATCTATTTTTCCTTGACAGGGTCACAGTTACTGCTTTCACACTGTTTGTTTGTATAAGATTTTGAGTGCAGTGTGTACCTCGCTGTTTATGTATCATTGTCTGAATGTCAGAAGGAAAGCTACACAGTTAGGAACATAGTCATACTGCTAACTGGCAGCTATAAAAACACTACCAATCCTGTTCTGGGGCCCTAACCGTACAGTTAAACAACAGTAAACACAACTAGTATTTAATGTTGTACTAAGCACTGATCAGACACTGTCTGCTCTATGATCCGGCAAGCTTGTCAGTGAGAGAACAGGGCAATTTAGGCACGGAGGCTCAGGCCACAAGTTCAGGAGGTGTGGTAGTCTTGTCTCGTCTCTCTCCTAGCTCCATTGTGTGTGTAATGGACAGCGTGCACACAGAGGGGAGGAAGAGAGAGGCTGAGCAGCAAAGGCAGAATCAATGGTGAATCACATCACAGCTTCACAATAAAGCCATACAGTGATTGGTCATTATGCTCCGTGGACAGGACTGAGCCTCCCACCCAACCCGTGCTGCCTGCCTCTGCAGTCTGCACCAGAGGGCCTAGCACCACTAACTGCATCTTTGAGCCAAATCCAGACGCTGCTCCATTGCTGCCAGCACAGCATGGGAGCAGCACCAGGATTGGCCTGGGCAGGCTGCTCACTGCTCATTAGGAGATGGGGGCTGCAGCTTTGCTAAACCCGGCTCACTAATTGTGCAGGTGAGATTCCTTCAGAGTGGCATGTCAGGCTGGCCAGGAAAAAGCACAAGTCCAATCCAACATGTGCACTCTGTTGTTCACTGGTTGTCCCTGAGCAGAGCACTGTCTACTCTGCTGTCAATCATATTCTTTTATGTCCCCCCCCCACAGAACCCACCAAGGCCTGCCACATGCACTCTGAGCCTCTGCTGAAAAGGAACTGGCCCCAGCTGATTGCAGCAGCCGCGGGATGAAGAATATATTAATTCTCAATATTTACATGATTTTAATTAGGGCCGGGGGGGCAAAAATATCGGGGGGCAGGAGGGAGACGAAGCACCCCCACAAACCAAGAATATATTCCATAATTGGAAGGGAGCAAAGGAGAGCACAGCATTTTTGACTCCAGAAGGACACTTCTGATTTAAAGTGATGACTTTTGGACTAAACAATGCACCTTCGAAAGGTTGGTGAATCGAGTTCAGGGCTGGAGAACTTTGGTGCAGCAAATCTAGATAATATAGCGGTATTTAGTTCTGCCTTGGAGGACCACCTGGTTCACCTGAAAGAGGTCTTACAAGTCTTGCATCAAGCATGCCTAACTATCAAGGCCTGTAAGTGCCAGATAGGGCAGAGTTCTGTTGTGTTTTTAAGTTGTTTAACCTCATCGCTGCTTGAGAGTTTCCCCTGCTGTGCTGGACAGCAATGAAAACGGGTGTGGTCATGACGAGCTCAGCTCGTCATGAGCACCTGAGAGGTATATGCCATGAGCTCGTCATGAGCATGGAAGGGGTTAACTTTAAAAAAATACATACAAAAACCCAACTCTGATCTGTTTACATAGGAGGGGGGCTATGTTGCAAAGTCATCCTGTGCCCTGGGCACCCCCAACTTTTTGCTGACTGGAACTGGTGGTAACTGACTCTGACAGACCATGGGCTCTGTTTAACCAGGCCCAGGGCCAGTGCCAAGCTAAAAGGAACACATTAGAATACAGTTAAGACACACAACATACACTAGGGTACACTATGGTATGATGGGGTACCCCTGTAATTGGCATGACCTACCCCATAAGCCCCTAGTATGTAATAGGGCAGGGGATTGAAACTACCTAGAAGTCTCCAGTATCCTGGGCCATGGCAGTTTAGAGGCCAGCAGATTTTCTGCACCAACATGTGTGCAGTGCTGAAGCCTGAGGTCAGTTTAGAAGCAGCACTGGTTGCCAGGACAGCTTTTAAACCTTAAATTGTGCCCAAACTCGACTTTGGGGGTAGGGGCCCTTAAAAATGAAAAAAAAAACTACCATGTTTTTGCATATTAGGGACCCCCAGGGTCACCCCTCGGTATCCCAGGGGTGGGGGCTCAGTTATTTATGAGGTACGCCTTTATAAAATTAGTTTTTATATGCCTGGGTAAAGTGAAATTTTACATTTCACTCCCCATATTGTATTAAAGAGCTGCTCAATTCGACTTTGATGCTAAAAGAACTGGGTATGAAAGATCTGCAATATTTCTGCAGATTCAGAACCCCTGAAGTTTCCCCTGGTTGCACAGTGGGTGGGGGTCCTGTAGAAAGTAGGGAAATACTTATAAAATATGGTATTATAAGCCCTGGTGATAGAAAAGTGGCCCAAGTCATTTTCCCCATTGCAAACCCCATGGCCCATAGGTTAACGTGGTAGGAAGTTATTGATGAATACATATTGATAGGAGAGGACTAGCTGGACCATTCAAATACTTCCCAGAATGGTAGTAGTAAATCCAACAATATGATATTGTTGAATTTCTCCTAAAGTGTACATACAAGAAGTTATAAGACTTTCTTGTTTGTAAGTCCAAATTCAGCCTTCCAGTGGTCTGCCCTGATTGGTCAGAGTTAAGTGGATTAACCAGGCTGCTTTGAAGAGGTGATGAAGAACCTCTAGGGTTAATCACTGCTGGGAGTGCAGTGTGCTGGTCTATAGGAATGCCAGGCCAGGGGGTGGAGTTGTAAACCATCCTCTTCAATGGCAGAGGGGAGGCCTGGGTTTCAGTTTCACTCTGACACTCTTGACCCAGTCAGGGCTAGGCTTAAGGAAGGTAATGCAGATGGTAGGGAGAGAGTCCATAGAAATAAGCCATCCCAAGGGGTGTGTTTAGCCAGCTCTTACCTCCTTGCTGGCAAATCAGCCATTACGGATTTGGAAGAATGATGCACTCTGGGACAAAACAATGGCACAGTCTACAGGATGTGGTCATAACTATGAGGAGTTGCCCTGCTTTCGTTGGTCAGAAGTGACCTGGTGCTTGACCCAGAGAATTTTGTAAAAAGTATCAGAGGGGCAGAGCCCTCCAGATCTGCTGCTTGAAACTTACTGAAGCAAGAAATGCCCTGATGCTGTGCAAGGAACTCTACGGCCTGACCTCTGAAGACCACACCAAGTGAAATTGCAGCCCTGTGGATTACCTTGCTGCCAACGGACAAGAGTTGAACTCCTTGCAAGCTACAGGTTAACAGAGCTCACCTGGACATCCCCACAAAGAATTCAAAGCCTGGAGTACCAGTGGATTTGTAAGGGGTTTGTTCAAGTGGATTGCGAAATTGAAGTTTCACACTTTCAAGGACCCTCTTGGAGATTCCGGAACCTGGGATTGTGTGTTGGATACATTGGGACCTGCAAGCAGAACTCCAGGAAGATGTTCTAACTGGACCCCGCTTGCTGAAGAAGGCGGGCCACCACAGTGGTGAGAAAATTCTTCAGAACAATTTATAAAGGTGTGTCCCTGACAGAGAAAACAAAATGACTAAAAGGGGCACTGTTGGTTTGTAGGCACTAGAAAGTGACTAATCTTTAAAAATGCATTTCTCTGGTTCCCTACAGTGGATTCTTTCGTTTTTGTCATTTAAAAGATACAAATATTACCTATTTTTATAAATTGGTGTTGGAATTTTGTGTTGTGTCTGAATTATTTACTGAAATTGGGTTTTTAAATCCTTTACATACCTGTCTTTGAAGTTAAGCCTGTCTGCTCGCAGCCACGTTACCAAGGGTTGAGCATAGGAATAATTTTCTAAGACCTATGCTGAGTCCTATCATGTGTTAGTGGCCTTATTGCCAGTGGCAGACCTACATTTGCCCCTACCAATAACCCACTTTCCAAACACATTAGTAAAGTCGTTTCATTTCAATACTTGCATTAATCATAAATTATCCAATGACCATTATTCACAACTGTATAAGGGTCCATAAAACGAACAGTCCTTGTAGGTGAAGGCCAACTCTAACCTCTCCAACCGAAGATCCAGTCTATTCTGGAGAGGGAGGCTGCCAAAACACAAACTCAAGTCAGGGCCTTCCTTGGCTTGACTGGGTACTACAAGAGGTTTGTAAAGGGTTACGAGACCATTGCGGCCCCACTCACTGACCTTACCTCCAAGAAACAGCCTAAGAAGGTAATCTGGACCACAGCATGCCAAAAGGCCTTTGACACCCTGAAGAAGGATATGTGCTCAGCACCTGTCCTGAAGGCACCTGACTATGGGTTAGTGTAGTCACAAGCAAATGATGAGTGCCACGATAAACTAGGTGCCTAGATCAGCAGGCAACTACTCCCTCGACAGCATGGTTGGAGTGTCATTGAAAGCAAACCTTAACTGTGGTTTGGTCCTTGAAGAAGCCGAGACCATACTTGTTTGGGACTCTTTAGAAGGTTCAAGCCGATCCCAGGCCTCTCGGATAGCTGATGCAGATGAGAGGGGAAACCCCCAAATTGCTGAGGTGGTTCATTTTCCTACTGGGGATGGATTTTACAGAGGAACACTGACCAGGGACTGACCATGCCAATGCACATGGCCTTTCCGGGGTTTTCCACTTACACGATGAGAACTACCAGGGGACAGGTTAGTTGATCATCACTAAGGGGATGACAGTAATTTAGGAAAGTGCCCTTTTTGTATGGTCATCCCCCACACAAACTTTTTGCTTCAATGCTAATGCGTATGACTCTGATAGTGCACTGAAGTCTGCAGCCCAGACCACAGTGACCTTAGAGGTTGCCCACCTGGTGCCCCAGCTTCCCTGTGCTCCGACTGTCGACCCGAATTGGATGCCTTCAAGACAGGATTCTGACCTCCTGCCAGGCAGTGTGATCACTCTCAGGATTCAAGAACAAAGGCCTGGGAAGGTAAGAGGTCACACCTCCTCCCACCCAGGAAGTCTGGTGAAGTAGCGGATCAAGCCAGTGAGCTTCAAAGTCTGCACAGCCTCTGTTAAGCCTCGAGGCTGACTCCCAGAAGAGGAAACAACCTTCCACCTGCCCCAAACACATTTGTTCCGAGGCAGGCCGGAAATTAGGCAAGAAGGTGTACACCTGCAGAGGGCTAATCACACCTCCATGGTGGCAGCCCGGTCTGTACTCTGAAAGAAGGGTCTGCCATTTTTAGAAGTTGCAGAATAGAAGATTCTGGGTAGAAAAGGTGACCCACACTCCCAAACGTAGTCGTCTCAGGGTCAGATTAGCTGCTGGGGCAAGCAGTCCATTGGCCACTTGCACCCACACCCCTAGAACCACAAAATCTAGGATTTAAGGGCTACCCCTGATAGCAGAACCCCAGTTCAGAACAACCTGCATTGAAGAGGACAAAGAAGAGACCTGTGTCTGGGACAACAGGACTTTCACAAAGCAAAAGAAGCATACTCTGCACCTGTGGCAGCGCTCCTAGGAAAGCCTGAGCGAGACTCAACCTGGACTAAATCTCAGTTCCCCCAGACAAAGGGTCCCCTGTGGGAACCAGAAGAACCCTACAACTCCCCTGGACTAATGGCACTAGTCCCCTACAAACTGCAGGGAAAACAACGTTCCAGATCCGAAGAATTGCTGACCATCGGGCCGTGGGATTGCACAAATCCAGATATCTAGTGCATTTTGGGAACTATAGTCCTGCCTTCCACGAAGTTACAGGCAGCGACTCTGTTCCCCTGTGACCACCAGACGTCGAAGTACCTTTTTCCAAGGATTACTGCTGCTAAGGCTTGTTGGACACCAAGTTCGGGTACTGACTCCTTCACTTAACTCTGCACCTAGTGAGAACTTCATCCGTCCTTCAACCTACGTCAGCAATCACCCCTTTGGTGTGTTTTTGTATTTTGTTCACCACACAGCACTGTTTAAGTAATAAAATCAGCTCCCCTGCAGCTCCCATTGAGCACCAGAGATAGCCAGGACAACTCTGCACCCGGGCTCCACGGGCCATGTAAAATTGAACTGACTGTTATAGCCTGGTCCTGAGACCCCCGTCATTGTTACCCTACAAGGGTACCATGCAACTCGACCTGCAAGCGACCAATCATCACTAGTGGTGTTTCCCATTGACCGCAATGTTAAATTTTCACTTTACTATTTTGTAATATTGCTTCTGAAATCTATAACTCCAGTTATATGTATGTTGGTGTTGAAATTAAGATACAATTGATGTCAGATTTCCCTCGAATAGTGTCAATTGGTTATCGTCCATGTTGGTAATCTAAAATTTCGAACACATGTTCCTCTAGTAAGGACTGACTGCTATTTGCCACACTACTAGCACTGATCTAAGGATTAATTAGAGTGAATTTAAGGACCATCTTTGGGGTTTGTGACAGTATTGCATGGTGAAGCCTAACCAACATCACGACAAAATACTCCACCTTCCTACAGGTCACTAATGAGTAGGGGCCCTAACTGCTAGTGTCTGCACTGGGGAGCACAGATGAGGGGTTGTGATGGCCTAGAGAGCCGGAATAGCTGAGGATGCAATTTGTACGCTTGCCTAGCCCAACGAGGTCATGGACTTCCTTCTTTTTAAATAAACACTTGCAATGAAGGGCCCTACAGAGTGGGTGTTGTCCAATGGATTTGCAGGGTGCCTGCATGACTTGACCCTCTCCTGCGGCGTTAGGCAGCCTGTAGGGTTTAACAGTGCAAGGCCTGGAGGGACGTGGTCCCTACAGACGGTGCAGCCTGCTGTAAGAGGTGAGAGCTGTGCGGGCCTGGTGCACCCATGACGGCGCCTGGAGTACCCAAGATCAGGAAAAGGAAGCTCACTGGGCTCTCCCAGACAGAGTAATAAAATAAAATCCTACAATATGCCACTTCCAGAAATGACATAAGAGTGCCGATGAGTAGAGTGACTGGTATGACCAAGAGAGAGGTGCTGAGCCATCACCGGCAGACATTTGAGCAGCTATTCAGGTCATCTAGACCGTGCTCAAAGGGAAAATAAATGCAGTCATGACTGTAGTAAATTTATTGCGACAATTCGCAGACTAGGTGACAGAAGTGGATGATCAGCTTGAATCGCTGGAAAATGAAGTCAAAACTCCGAGAACCGCAGGAAAATTAAATCAAAACTCCGAAAACCACAGTCACCTCTTTGACGACCCAAAGATCTGGTATAGGGGAATGCCTCAAGGACTTGGAATGACAGTTGAGGCATAACCTTGAATTTGCCCGCTTCCCAGAGCAGGTAAAGGGCCCCTTGGCAGAGCTGCTTTTAGAGCAGTGGATTTCAGAAACGTTGCTGCCCACCAGGCGCTCTAAATTCTTGATAGAAAGTGCCCATAGTGGAGCCAGCACAGTCTGGGCCCCCTTCGCAAGCACTGGTATCGTGATTCTTCTACTACAGGCGCTGCAATGCTATCCTACAACATGTTCGAAAGGTGGAGCCACTAGCTTTGTAAATGCTTCCATCCTGGTCTTCCCTGGCTATAATAAAAGTGTGCAAAACGAATGCACAGCTTTTTGTTCATAAAAAAGGAAACTGAGATAACTCAACTACAGTCTGATATATCCAGCAAAACACTACATACAGCATGAGGACAAGGTTCATTTCTTTACTGTGCTGGAAGAGGCATGGGAGTGTTTGGAAATTGTCACCAACAGGTATCTAGTAACTCGTATGAGGACACACACTCACAGGAGAGCAGACGAAACACCATGCCCAATGCACCGCAGTCACCAGTAACCAATCCTGAAGGGGCCGCAGAACTAATGGGTGAAGCGAGCAGCACATATAAAACACAGAAGAATAGGCAGCAAGTGGATGGAGTTGGCTGAACTATATTGCAAAGATACATATAGAAGAGCAGCAATATGGGTGTAGGGACCTTGTTTGGGGTTCTTGAATGAATATGGGTTCAAATTGACATTGCTGCTGTGATCAGAAAAAGTGGTAAGGTACTATCCCATGTGTGTGGAAGGCTGAGTGAAATCCGTTCGTGGTTTGTGCAAGTCCTGGATGTACTGGGTAACAAAAGAACTGGAACAATCCCTGGGTGGGCAGGAGTCACAATTAAAGGATCTGGGGATGTTGCTCCCTACACAAACTCATAACTTAACAGAGTGGGAGACGTTTAAGGCTTCCCTTATTGAGACAGGGGAAGGGCTACATAATTATATTATTAGGACGTATAGACGGATGTACAGGGAGGTTTACAAATCTAGCTGGCTGTTAGCATGTCTGCTCAAGAATGGATCTCACAGACTCACTTTGAGGGTCCAAGACAAACACGATGAACACAGTCTACCCAGGAGGGCATTTATGGGTTATCTGCCTAATATATGAGCACCTTGTACACAAAATGCCAAGATGCGACTGCAGGAAGTGAAAGCGCAGGCTATCTCCAGGACAGAGAGAAGCACTTTCAGCCCCATTGAGCAAAGAAGCACCTATGACAGTTATAGAGGAAATGCTCCTTGAGGAGATATATTAAAATGTTGCCCTGTAAAAACTTAACTAAATTTTCCATTTATTTAAATATATAACCCATAGCCCTCTGAAATACTAAAGCCACTGAAGCTAAGCCAAACAGCATTCTCTGGTACAGAAATAACTCTATTCAGGGATGCGCCGATCTTAAGTCTAATGTGGAAAATAATTGTGTGCTTTTTTACATAATAAGGAATTAATTTACCCTAGGTACTGGATGACAATCTATCACTTTGTTAGAATTATAGGCTCTTAAATCAATGAACAAGCTCAAATGTCCCCCTTTATGGCCACAACTATGAGTGAAACCCCCTTTGGGAATTTAACTTCTCATATAAAATCATCTTGAACGAGTCTGTCCAACGTGTCTCTCACTTCTGCTGTTAAACTCATAGGTACCCTTAATAACCTTTGTTTTACTGGCAAAGAGACTTCCTTAAGCTTGAAACTGTGTGAAAAACTCCTGAGATTACCAAGTGAACACTTTTAGAAAAGAACGTTATATACATTCTACATTTTCAATATACTTTACTAACAACACTTGTTCCTTGACTCTCGAATTTAAAATAATTCATTATTCCAAATAATCATACCAACTGTGAGAAAGTAGTTTTAGTCTATTGATGTCCATCACAAGTAATAAAGTCACTATTTTGTTAAATTCAGTCAAATGTTTCCATAATTTAAACCTGAGCTCAACTCCAGGTAGCTGTGGTACAGAGAAGGAAAAACTCAAACACAACACAATACAAATGTTCTACATGTATCACTTTTAAATCCCATGTACCCCATCCTTGTGGGCTACAAGGAAGGACTACATAGGAGTGACTTCCTACTACTTAAAAGAGAGGACTTCTCAAAAGAGTTATTTTAACAGATCGCACTGCAGGCTTCATTGCCTCAGTCAGGCTGCAATGGTAAGCCAGCAGCCATGTTTTCCTTGTCACACTAATGGTAGGAACAATAAGTGCTGCAGTCCATGGGTGACTGAACTCTCCATTCCATGGGTACAGTTTATACACCATATACTATGGCTGCATGGGAGAATTAAATATGCCAATCAGGGATTAGCTAATGTCTACATATTTTAAGGTTCAGAGCGCATGTACTGGGCACTGGACAGCAAAGCCCTAGTGAACAGAGTGAGTTTATAAACATGCAATAACATTCAGACAAAAAGTGACCACACTAGAAGGAACTTATTCTTACACCATCCTAAAACATCAACTCCTTGAACGCGATCATAACCGTGCAAGAACAAACTATATAAATTCTGGGACCTGCAAATGATTCTGGATTAATGTCTGATTTTTCAAAATTGTCTAAACTGAATATATCGCCATAGTCCTCTAAAAACCTATCCTTCGTAATATATATATTTTCCCAGAAGCTGTACAACACAAGCAGGAGGTTTCCGAAGGAACACATCATTGGGGTGAGTTTCACTGTTCCCATTGATAAAACAAAGCCATGCTCTTTTTGTGTTTTCTCAGAATTCTTGTGATCTTCTTTCTCACAACTACTGGAAACACACACCATATTAGATGTGTACCCTCTACCTGTTTTTCCAGGCTCTTTACACATTCTTGTGAAATGTCTGTACTGCCCACATTTTTACAATCCCTTCGTTGGAAGGGCAATGTTTAACATAAGCAATGAACCAAAGGCTGTCATATTTATAGTCTAAATCTCTTTTTTCTGGTCTCTCAAACTTTGAATCTTCCAATGAGGTTTTATTTGAAACACTACATACTTCAGAGTTCCTCTTTTCTAGTTTGTCTTCACTGATGGATTTGACCCAATACTCTGATTGCGCAATTGCCTTTACTGTTTTAATAGGGTGTTGTAAGAATGTGTCATCTAACATCCGCTACTGGTATTGAATTTTCTTGCTCTTTACATTGACAGTAAATTGATCTGTTATCATTTCATCATCCATTGGCCCTAAATTACAAGACACAGAAAAAGATTTCATGCTTGCTAGGAATTCATCAAGAGATGTACTGGCCTTTTGGGCTCAGATATAAAATGTGTACCGTGTCAATGTACTCGTGCTGGGTTAGAAGCATACTTCCATATGTAGCAAAGCTTCGTCAGAGTCGTTCATCTCCCCTTGTTCTTCACATGGAGTCATTTGTGGACCCCCAGTCATGCTGGCCTACATGGAGAAGGACCCGTCTCTTTCCAGCAAAAATTTGAATGGTACGTTCCGGGCAGAACGCTCCGCTCCTCGGGCGGCAAGTTAATAAAAGTCCCACGTTTAAAAAAAGTTAGAGCTGGTGGCAGATCATTTGGGGTGGCCGCGGCCAGGCTGTGGAACACTTTACCTATTGAACTGAGACAACACAAGGATCTTCTTGCGTTCAGAAAGAACCTTAAAACTTGGTTATTCCCTAAGAACTAGGCCTGTGCTTTAGCCCCCTTTTTGTGTTGACATGGTCTCTGAGTTACTAGCGCCAAGATGCCTGTTAGGTGGTAGTGCGCTTTAGAAATTGCATAAATAAATAAATAAATGCTGACAGGATGATCATGCTGCTCACACCTATTCCCCTTTCGCCTCACTGTCAGCATATCCCTATCTCCTCCCAATCAAAACGTATCACTTAAATGCAATAAGATAACCCCATGATAGTCAATGGGGGAGCTAGGCCTTACAGTAGTGAAAAACGACTTTGGCAGTCTGTCACTACCAGGACATGTAAACTTAAACCCACATGATCTTATTTTTAAATACCATACACTCTGCCCTATCAGCTTTTAGGCCTACCTTAGGGGTGACTTATAAGTATTTAAAATGTAGATTTACGCCTGGCAAAAGGTTTATTTTGCCAAGTTGAAATGGCAGTTTAAAACATCACTACAGGCTGTTGTGGCAGGCCTGTGACATGTTTTTAAAAAGTTACTCCAATAGGTGGCACAATGTGTGCTGCAGGACCACTTGTAGCATTTAATTTACAGGTCCTGGGCACACGTCGTACTACTTTGCTAGGGACTTAAAACTAAATGAAAAGTGCCAGTCAGGTGTAGTCCAGTTTTACCATGTTTTAGGGTGAGAGCACAAGCCCTTTAGCACTGGATAGCAGTGGTAAAATGCACAGAGTTATTTCGCAAAAAGAGAGGAGTGAACCTAAAAGGTTTGGGGGAACACCACGCCAAGGATGTCAGGTCTAACAGTGATCCACTATACTTCGGGTTTCCGTGAGTCATAGTGTGCTTTAGTGGGCTTTTTAGCTCCCAGTGGCTTCTCTTCTTTGCATTTTGGCATTTGTCTTCAATGCACCTTTCTTTTTAAAGAATCCTGCCCTTGTCTGTGACTTGCACCCTCCCATTGCCCGCCAACCATGTGTATGCAATGTCACATATCAGGTAGAGGGAAATCTCGGAAACCAGCAGTAAATTTGTGCATACACGCATTCGCTCAATAATTCAAATACTTTCTTCTGCATAACATTGTTCCAACGCGGCATACCTTGTTCATTTTGGTCAGCAAACTCCAACCTTACCGAGTGACATTATATTTCTATTGTTTCCATTAGCAATTTTCATGACGTCCACAACAAACTACGAAAGTTGTAACATTCTTTTCTCTAAACTTGTTCCCTAGATCGTCATAAACATGATCATATGTCCCTCAGCATGAGGGCATAGCACTCAGTGGTGGCTCCTCCGCTAAGGCAGAGGAGCGTCGCCCCACTGCCATGAAGCAAAAAAGAAAGGAAAGAATTAAATGATTACAACGTAATGTTATTATCATTTTATTGTACCCTCCTGCTGCAGCAGCTTGCTTGATCGGGATGGGCGGGGCTGCAGAGCAGAGGAGGAGTGCTAGAATATTCCTAAGTGCACAATGACGGTTTGACCAGCCCTCTTGGCCTGCCCAAAACAGTCATGCACACTTTCCCTGTTTTCCATGCAGGCTCCATTAAAGCCTCACTGGAGAACATGCCCACTCCTCCCTGCCCTGGCTGGGCACTGTGTCACGGCGCTCAGACCAATCAGAACGCTGCATTGAAGCGCTGTGATTGGCTACGGGTAGCGTGGGAGCCCTGGATTTCCTGCTTCCTGTTTTGCCTAGAAGCCAGTAAGAGGTGCAGGGATGGCGGCGGCAGCCGGCCAGCCGGGAGGTACAAGTTTTATTTCTTTATAAAAACCGACCCCCCCCCTTTCACTCTTGCTTCCAGGTAGCAGCCACGACTGGTAGCACTACTAAACCTAACTCCTAGCCCTTCAGTATCTCATGGGCCACATGTGTGCCTTGCCTGCATGTAACCCCCTCGTTCCCACTGCTCCAAAGCCAATCCATGACCAGGACTTGGAAAGAGCACAGGGTTATGCTTTAAGCAGATCTGTGCATCAAAACCTTAGTCTTTCCACAATTTGGTGGGTTGATGCTTTTGCTACAGCAAACTATATATTTTGACAGTATCATACAAAAACTTTAATTATAACAAATGTCAATAAGGTCACATTCCCCAGTGACCTTGCTGTTTTTTGCATGGACTTGCAGATCTGCAACGTGACTGCAGCAGTGTAGCTGACTGATTTTCAATAACCTTTTGCAAAACCAAAAGCTTCAGCATTAATGTGCTAATGTTTGCAAACACAGGGCTTCACCAATCCACACTTGTGCGTGCCTGTGTTTGCATGGTAAAACCAGACCTATTGACTTTGCCAATGCTTGTTTTCAACAAAAGTGAAAACACTCTAATCATCACAAAATTAGACAGACACGTTTCCGCACAGTAAAAACTCCAAAAGCCACTAAACCAGTAGGACCACATTTTCACTGTAATGTTTGTTCGGTTTCGGCAGTTGATGCAACTCATGGTGCATGCTGAAGCAGAGACTATCGGTTTCAAACAAGAAACGTGGCCAATGTTTTTGTCCGTAAAAGATTCAGTGAGCAAAAAACTTTGTTAAAAACATAAAGGGTTCAGAACTGGTTACACAGGGTCTACCTACAAACCATTACTATGTACCAACTTTACATTCCTCTCAGAAAATGTAACACAAAGTTAAATGCTCCAGAGCCACTTCACAGATGTTTGTAAATAAATGAGCAATTTACACGAACTGTATATTACTTTACTGCATATTCGCAGACATGTCTGCACTCCTCAAGTTCAACGTAATCATTCCGTAAAATAAGTGAACATATGCATGGACTAAATGGAGCAAGGTGTATTAAGGCAATTTATACAATGTTTGATGTTTAGGAAATTCACATATTAAGGGCCAAATTTAGAGTTTGTTGGAGTGGGTACTCGGTTGCAATTGCGATGGAGTACCCTTTCCGCCAAACCTCTGCTGACCTTTAAGGCTGGGAGGACCGTCAGTATGTCAAAGACAGAGGCTACTCCAGCTTCGTCATGGATTTACTCCTCTGATGGGCTAATGGAGTATGGGCTGTTAGCTGTAAGACACCTGCATGTCCACCAAATTTAGAGTGGAAGATCAGATGGCTTTTTTGGTTCTCCATTAGCGCCAGGGTGAGGAACAGTTCAAATATTTTTAAAAATGAACGGCACACCATGAATCAATCAATCAGAGGGTTCTGGTAAATTACGACTTGTCACCCCAAGGGGTCTCCAGGCGCTAGGTCCTAATGAACAAGTTACTTACCTTCGGTAACGCATTATCTGGTAGAGACACTATCTAGCTGCAGATTCCTTACCTGTGAATTTCCCAGGCTGGATCCGGAAACATTTGCTGAGCAATACCCCTTGCACACAACGTCGGGTGGCTCCATTCGGTTCGGCGTTGGTTATGACGTCATGGGGCCTACATAGGCCCCACCTAGGGGCGCGGACATCAGTACTTTTTGTAGTTTCCATGCCAGAAGCGCAGAGCCACGAAGTAAGTAACGTAATCATGTGCAAAACTAGGGTCCTGAAGAGGGGAACAACCCTAGCCCTACAGTATCAGTCCGCAAAGCGAGAAGGCATGGGTGGGGCTGTAAGAAATCTGCAGCTAGATAGAGTCTCTACCAGATAATGCGTTACCAAAGGTAAGTAACTTGTTAATTGATAGAGACTTCTAGCTGCAGATTCCTTACATTTGAATTAGATCCCCGAGCCATACCATCCCAGCAGTGGGTTGCGGACTCACATTCTAGACTAAAAAGTCTTGCAGGACAGAACTGGCAAAATGTCCGTTCCTGCGTATTTGCGCACTGTGAGAAAGTGGCTCTATATATACTGGACCAGAATAAGGTACAGTGTGTATAGAGTCCACAAACCACAGAGGTATAACAGAGGTTAAAGCCAGGTGTGACCTTACTCTATAAAGTGGTAGCTTGGTTGAGCAGTAAGGCAGTACCAGAGGACAGTGTAAAGCATTTGTTGTACAAACTCAGCAAAAGGTTTCAAACACTCAAAGACTGAACTCCAGGCCAACAGTTTTTATATCAAATATATAGTTGTTTTATTTCTAGAACCAACAGGTATCAAAATATTCTGTTCTCAATATGAGAGGTCTCAGAGGAGTACTTTGCAGAAAGTCAATAGACTTTGTAAACACAATAGGTACAGGGGTTGCAGAAGGCAACACAATTCTACACACAATTTAGCATTGAGCTCAATGGATTTTCTTATATAAACACAGTTGATTACTTTGCAGATTACTTTAGTAATTCCAGGACTGGCTCCTAGGTTCAGTCCTGGGGTCCAAGCTGAAAACAGCTTAGTAAAAACGTTGTAGGTATTGCAGTGATATTTCAGGAATATAAAGCGATTTTAAAAGTTCAAACTTAGAAACTTTTCAACAGAAATCCGGCAATGTTATCCAATGGGAGAAAATTCAGGTTGCAGGTAAAGTACTGGTCTCCTAGGTCCAGCACTGGGGTCTCAACTTACAACAGGTAAGCAATTTCGTTTCAGTAGTTCGTATGATTTTTAAAGAATATTTCAAGTTTTCAAAAGTAGACACTGAAGAAATTTCATAGAAAAGCAGACAATGGATTCTTATGGAGAAAATTCAGATTACTAGTAAACCTGATAGGGATTACTTTTGCGGTTCAGTACTGGGCTACAAGGTACGATTCATAAAGGACAGAGCATCTGAATTAAGCAGAACACTCCTACCCAGTCAAAAGATCAGGGCTTGATCCATCACCGTTTTTTAGCTCACTGCACCATCCCAGTTCAGAACCTGGCTACATGCAAATTAGTCTGTCCCTGGCCCAGTGCATCATGGGAACAGGGCAGACCAAACTACCAAGCCAATTCTTTACTGGAAAGGAAACAAGCTTCCGGGGACCGGTTTCTGGCATTGCAGCCGTCTTCGACCCGGCTTGCTTGAATCCTGATGGTGCAGTGAGCAAGGGACTCATGTCTGAGCATACCCTTCCACTCCTATAGTGGCCAAAACGATTCATAAAGGGGGTGGTGATGGACAGAGCATCTGAATTAAGCAGAACACTCCTACCCAGTCAAAAGATCAGGGCTTGATCCATCACCGTTTTTTAGCTCACTGCACCATCCCAGTTCAGAACCTGGCTACATGCAAATTAGTCTGTCCCTGGCCCAGTGCATCATGGGAACAGGGCAGACCAAACTACCAAGCCAATTCTTTACTGGAAAGGAAACAAGCTTCCGGGGACCGGTTTCTGGCATTGCAGCCGTCTTCGGCCCGGCTTGCTTGAATCCTGATGGTGCAGTGAGCAAGGGACTCATGTCTGAGCATACCCTTCCACTCCTATAGTGGCCAAAACGATTCATAAAGGGGGTGGTGATGGACAGAGCATCTGAATTAAGCAGAACACTCCTACCCAGTCAAAAGATCAGGGCTTGATCCATCACCGTTTTTTAGCTCACAAGGTACAGCACTGGCTTCTCTCCTGATCACAGGTGAGTAATTCGGAATTCGGATGATTTTATATTAATATTTTAAGTTTTCAAAAGTAGACACTTAGAAGATTTTTTGTGTCAAACCTGTCAATGTTATTCAATGGCAGGTAAGTGAGTTACCGGTTTCCAGGTGAGTACTCGACTGGTGAAGTTGTGGTTCTGGTCATAGACTCAGGGGTCCCCCAGGGTCAGGTAGGTACAGTTGGTTCACCCTCAGCGGCGCAGGGGCGGCCGGGTGCAGAGGTAGTTAGGCCCAATGGTTGGTGGCTGCTGGCTAGCAGGCCACGCGGCTGTGGGAGCTGGGCTCCTGGTCACTTGCTCAGGGCAAAGGGCAAAGGGGGGAGCAGGATAGGACAAGGGTGGCACAGCCAGTGGTACTCAGGTGGCTGGGTGCTGGGTGCTTTTGAGCCGTCGGGCGCTCAATGTTATCTCATGGAAAAGGTAAAAGGGGAATAAAGGCTGCAGGCTCGGGGGCGGAGACTCTCCAGGGGAGACCAGCACATCGAGAGGTAAGTTGGGATCTTGGAGCACAGGTAGGTACCCCAAAGGGAGGCACAAGGGGGTGTAGGGCGCCGGGTGCAGGTGTGTCTTTGGGTATCGGTAAAGCTTACCCTCAGCTGGTCGCAGTTGGGGGGTCCCTGGTTCTGAGTCTGCAGGCGTCGTCTGGTTCGTCGAGGGGGGTCTTTGGGCACTGGACTTCGGGTCCCAGTCGCCGGGGGGACGTCCTCGTGGTCTTGGATCACTCGGGCACGGGCCGGGCACGGCGGGTGCAGAGTGGGCTGGTCCGGAGCTTCCTGGCTGGCACCAGGGGGGGTTGTTGCAAGCAGAGCCTCTGCTGATGGGAGACCCAGTTTTTAAGAGGGTCAAGGCAGGCAGGTCCTCTGGGTGTCCCAAGGTTGCTGTCCGCAGGAGTAGCCGGGTTTTAGGCAGGAGCAGGTTCCAGGATCGACAGGCCGGTAGGACTGGGGCCAAGTCAGTTGTTGTCGTCCTGTTGTTAGCAGCTGCGCGGCGAGTCTTCTTCCTCTTGGTCTTCTTTCTTCTTTTTTAATCTGGATCTCCCGAAGGAAGGTTCAGGGAGCCCCTAAATACTGAATTTAGGGGTGTTACAGGTAGGGCAGGGACCAATAGGTCCCTGTCCTGGGGTTGGTACACACCCTAGCCTGCTCCTCTCCTGTGGAGGGGGGGCCGGAGCCTAGCTGTGATTGGGCAGGGCTCCCCATCTTCAAGATGGCCGGAGCCCGGGGTTGTGCTTTACCTCGTCTCCCCCACCTGAGGGGTAGGGTTGGCACAGGCTGGCCCACCCCCCTTCCTGACTTAGTTTTTCCCGCCAGTCTTCCCACCAGAGTGGGGGTCAGGACTGATGGGGGCCAGTTGCTGGGTACAGCAAATGGTCTGGAGAAGCTCACAGAGGCGGCATGCCTTTGAAGCTTCACCCTGCCCATCCTGGGGAATGAGACCAAGCACCTTGCCCAGGATGTGCATTGTTGTAGGCCCTGGAGAGCGGGGGGCTCTCCACCCTGGGGTCCAGCAACATGTCTGCTGTGTGGCAGCCTCTGCAGCCACTCAGCCCAGATGTGGATTGTGGTTAGGTTTCAGGGGGCATCTCTAAGATGCCCTCTGTGGTGCGTTTCTCATTAAATCCCACACTGGCATCAGTGTGGGTTTAATGTGCTGAGAAGTTTGATACCAAACGTGTCAGTCTTCAGTGTAGCCATTATGGTGTTGTGGAGTTCGTAATGTCGACCTCCCAGCACCATATACTCTCAATGGCATCACTGCACTTACAGTGCCCAGGAATGGCCCTGGGTACTGTAGGGGCACAGGGCTCATGCACCTGTGCCCACACCACTGGCATGGGGCACCCAGCTAGAGGGGTGACTGATGTATGCCCGGGCAGTGGATTTTTTTTGGCATGGCACACTGGGATGTGTGCCATGTCGACTCTCTGTTTAGTTCTGTACTAAGGCACTCTGCCTGCAAAGGCAGTGTGTGGGTGCCAGGGTACAGGGCCCCTAAGGGTGGCACAATAAGTGCTACAGCCCTTAGGGGTCTTCTCTGGTCACCATGCCCTGGGTACCCAAGGTACCATTTACTAGGGGCTGACAGGTGGCCAGAGATGCCAATTGGGTTTCAGTTTCAACACAGTTTTAGGGAAGAAACACAGGCCCTGGGAACCTGGTTGGAAGGAGCCCAGGGCACACTCAGTCAAAGCACATCAGCAGTGGGGGCATACCAATGCAAGAAAGATGGCACTTTCTCACACCCACGAAGGCAATAATGTTTTGCAAACGTGTGCAAGGATGCCCACGTGACTGCCTGGCACTTGCCTTGGACTGGGACACCCCCAGTCAAGGCCGTAGTTGCAGCCTTTCCCCTGGTGGAATAGGCTCTTAATCCCTCAGGCGGCTGCTTCTTTGCCAAGGCATAACAAATCTTGATGCAAAGAACTACCCAGCGAGATATGGTCTTTTTCTGCACTGCCCTTTCCTTCTTTGCTCCCACATACCCCACAAAGAGTTGGTCATCAACCTGGAACTCTCTTGTGTGATCAAGGTAGAACAGCAACGCTCTTTTTGGATCCAGTCGGTGGAGATGCTCCTCTTCCTTAGAAGGATGCGGAATAGCAAAGAAGGTGGGCAAAGTGATGGACTGACCCAGATGGAATGGGTTCACAACCTTTGGTAAAAAGGATGCCCTGGTGTAAAGCAAGCACCACCTTGTCCAGAAAGGAAATAAGATAAGGAGGCAAGCTGGATAACGCCTGCAACTCACTGTAATCGCCACTAAGAAGGCAGTTTTGATAGTCAACAGCCAGAGGGGACAATTATGCAAAAGCTCAAAGGGAGCACACATCAGGTAAGTGAGGACCAAATTAAGGTCCCACTGTGACATGACAAAGGGCACGGGTGGAAACAAGTGAGCCAGTCCTTTTAGAAGGAGTAGTTTCTGTCCTGTAACTCCAGTTCTGTAGTAGGGGTATCTCTGTTATAGTCATAATCTAGTGAATAGTCCCGCCCATGTGCGTGGACCCCGGAGCAATCAAAAATAATCTCTTACAGTGTCAAAAAATGCAGAAAATGCATAGACACTTAAGAGAGAATTTAAAGACAGATAATGCAGCCAAAAGGCTACACTGTCCAGTACTTCAACTAGAAATTTCCACCATAAAATCCACAAAACAGCAAAGCCTGTACAGATTTCCCTTGCTTAACAGCAAAATCCCTCAGGAATGATAGAGAGAAGAACCTGGACAGACAAGCCCCATAGGCTGCCATTATGTGGCTTAATTAGGATACTGTGCCTTTAAGAGAACCTTCCAGAACCTTCTCTCAGTATCCCAGAATGCATAGCAGGTCCAACTTAGCCTCAGTTCTTTTCGAGGGCGTAGGAAACGCCAGACCTGTAGCATTATGATCATGAACAACACTCCACCGGGGAGGCGGGAGGGCGCTTATGACTATAACAGAGATACCCCTACTACAGAACTGGAGTTACAGGACAGAAACTACTCCTTCTGTAGTAGGGGATCTCTGTGTATAGTCATAATCTAGTGAATAGAATGGCAAGCCCATCCCCACACCAAGCGGCGGTGGAGAATAAAATAACGCCACTACTGTGCGAACAGATTCCGCAGCGAAGCCTGCCCAACCTGAGCGTCTGCCCTGGCATCAGTGTCCAGGCAGTAATGCTTAGCAAAGGTATGGACCGACTTCCAAGTGGCCGCCTTGCAGATCTCTGCAATGGGAACATTACGGAGCATAGCTGTCGTAGCAGCTTTGCCCCTGGTGGAATGAGCCTTAGGCTTACCTCCTAAGGTCTTATTAGCTTTGTAGTAACACAACTGTATGCAGGACACAATCCACCTCGAGATGGACTGTTTAGAGGTAGCAAGACCTGTCCTGACTGAGCCATAATTGACGAACAATTGGTCTGACCTACGAATATCTTTAGTCTTATCAAGATAAAACTTCAGCACCCTCCGCACATCCAGGGAATGTAAAGACCTTTCCGCCGGAGATGAAGGATTCTGAAAGAACGTAGGCAAAGTGATAGTCTGATTGATATGAAAATCAGAAACAACCTTGGGAAGAAACTTAGGGTGAGTACGCATAACAACTTTAGCATTATGAAATACAGTATAAGGTTCTTGGCAACACAATGCCTGAATCTCACTCACCCTGCGGGCCGATGTAATGGCCACGAGGAACGCCGCCTTCCAGGACAGGTGCTGCAACGAAGCCTTATGAATGGGTTCAAAAGGCTCCTTCATCAATCTGGACAGCACCACATTCAAGTCCCATGAAGGCGAAGGAAGCCTGACAGGAGGGAACACTTTCTTCAAGCCTTCCAAAAAATCTTTGATCACAGGGATCTGGAAAAAGGAAGTCTGTGAAGGGCCTTTCCTGTAGGCAGTCAAAGCAGCCAGATGAACCTTAATGGAATGGACATTAAGGCCCGACTGCGCCAGATGAAGCAGATATGGAAGGATGACATCTTCCTTGCATGACGTAGGGTCATAGTTCTTAGACTTGCACCAGATGCAAAACCTCTTCCACTTGTAAGCATAGGAAGTCCTAGTGGAAGGTCGCTTAGCCTCCTTCAGTATGCCCATACAATCCTCTGGGAGATTCAGATGGCCATATTGCACTATTTCAGGAGCCATGCCGCCAAACTCAAAGACGAGAGGTTGGGGTGCACCATCCGCCCCCCGAACTTCGTGAGAAGGTCCGGCCTGCACGGCAGCTTCATGTGAGGAAGGAGAGATCGGTGAAGCAGGTCCGTGAACCACCACTGTCTGGGCCATTCCGGGGCAATCAGAATCATTCTCGCCCTGGATTGAGACAGCTTGATGAGAACCGCCGGAATCAGGGGAATTGGTGGAAAAGCGTACAGAAAGCTGTTCGACCAGTTGATCCATAACGCGTTCCCCAGCGTCCCTGGCTGGTAGTACCTGGAGGCGAAGCCTCGGCATTTGCTGTTTTCGGCGGTGGCAAACAGATCTACGTCTGGAGTTCCCCACCTTGCGAAGACTTCTCCTAGTACTTCGTCGTTTATGACCCATTCGTGGTTTTCCTGCACGATTCTGCTCAGCTCGTCTGCCTGAACATTCTGCACACCTGGCAGATGGGTGGCCGTTATCGACAGTCCTCGAGCCAGAAGCCAGTGCCAGATCGCCTGCGCCTCCTGCGACAGAGTGCGCGATCTCGAGCCCCCCTGCTTGTTGAGGTAATACATCGTAGTCGTGTTGTCCGTCTGAACAAGCAGAGAGTTGGTCTGAAAGGACGGATGAAAGGCCTTCAGTGCCAAGTGAACAGCTCTCAGTTCCAGGAAATTGATGTGGTACGTGGACTCCGTCGGGGACCACGTCCCTTGAATTTGCAGATCTCCGGAATGCGCCCCCCAACCTAGGAGAGACGCATCCGTCACGATGGTCTGTGTGGGAATGTCCTTGTGGAAGGGAACGCCTCTGAGGAGATTCTCCTTCGAGCACCACCACTTCAGAGACTGAAGAGCATGTAGAGACAGTCGTATCCTGTCGTCCCAAGAACCTCTCCTCTGGTCCCACTGATCCTCCAAGCACTCCTGCAGAGGACGCATCTGTAGCCGTGCGTGAGGAGTGAGAAAAATGCAAGAGGCCATCGATCCCAGTAGAGAAGACACGGTCCTCACCGTCGTAGACGGAGTTTTCATGAGAGCCTGAGCCTTCCGAACGAGTGATAAACGTCGCTCTTCCGAAGGAGACACGCTTGCTGACAGCGTATTGATGGAGGCCCCCAAGTACTGGATGCACTGCACCGGAATCGGGACCGACTTGGACATGTTGATGTGCAACCCCAGCCTGTTCAAGAGAACGCACGTCTTCTGGAAGTGTGCTCGAGCTTCCGAGAAGGAGGAGGCTTTGATCAACCAATCGTCCAGGTACGGGTAGACAAACACCTTGTTCTTCCTCAGGTGTGCCGCTACCACTGCCATACATTTTGAGAATGTCCTGGGTGCCGACTTCAGTCCGAAGGGTAGCACCGTGTACTGATAGTGATTGGTGCCGACTTGAAAGCGCAGAAATTTTCTGTGTTTGCATGCAATGGGCACGTGGAAGTATGCGTCCTGTAGATCTATGGCACACATCCAGTCTCCCCGTTGCAGCTGAGGGTAGATCTGATGCAACGACAGCATGCGAAACTTTTCTCTGCGAATCCACTTGTTTGCCTGCCGCAAATCCAGAATGGGCCTGAACTCGTTTTTGTCCTTCTTGCGGACAAGAAAGAACCGAGAGTACAGACCTCTTCCTCTTTGAGACAGAGGTACGTCTTCGATCGCCCTTTTCCTTAGCAGAACGTCCGCCTCCGTCTGAAGCTCGCGCAGTTGATACTGCGAGCTGACGGGAGGAATCGATGGAGGAGGGCTGGTGAAACGTAGACTGTATCCATTGCAAACAATATTCAGCACCCACTTGTCCTGAGTAATTTTTCTCCACTCTGCCAGAAAAAATTGAACGCTTCCCCCCACCGGAGCGGGTAACGGACGAGGGGGAAGTAACAGCTCAGGGACGGGACCCGGCCGGGCCCTTGGTCGCGGTAGAGGACTGTTGACGACCTCTACCACCCTGTCGCTTCTGGAAGGGCTGCCTGTACTGCTGCTGCTGCTGCCGCTGTTGATGTTGACCAGCAGACTGCCCCCTTCCACGACCCTGCGCCCCAAACCGACGCTGGTACTGTCGGAAGGGTTTCTTTTCCTTGGGCTTTTCCAGGCCCACTGCCGTCAGGGTCTCCGCTTCGGCCTTCATCCTGGCCATCTCATCATCCGCGTGCTTCCCGAAGAGGGTATCTCCGGAAAACGGGAGATTCGCCACGCGTTGCTGTGCCTCCGGTTTCAACGATGTCAACCTGAGCCAAGCATGGCGTCTCTGGTGAATCCCGTGGCAATATCCGTGCGCGGACAGCAACGATATGTCTGCTGCAGCGCCGATGGCCTGATTAGAGACCAACATCCCCTCCTTGACGATCTCCACAAAGTCCTCCTTGCGGTCTCGAGGGACGAGGTCTGCGAACTGCTCCATCGAGTCCCAAAGGGACCGGTCGTAACGTCCCAGCAAAGCCGAGTCACTGGCTGCCTTCATGGACGAGGCGGATGTCCCACACGCCTTGCGACCAGCAGAATCGATCCACCGGCTCTCCTTGTCCGGAGGCACCGTGGACGCAGGGGAGGTGGAATGAAGCTTCCGAGCAGCAGTCACGATGACCGAATCCGGTACCGGGTCTTTCCTCAAGAAGGCTGGGTCTGAGTCCGGAGCCCTGTACTTTTTCAGTATCCTGGAAGGGACAGATCTCACCGTCGCCGGCGTCAGGAATAGCTGTTCGGCGGGCTCAAGGAGCCCCGGCACCAGAGGTAACAGGGGGCGAGACAAGTGCCTCTTGTGTAAAGTCTCAAAGATTACCGAGGTAGAAGCCGTAGGCGCTTCAACCTCAATGCCCAACTTCGCCGCACCACGCAGGAGAACCTCCTGAAATGTGCTAATATCGTCTATCGGAGACACCCTAGTCTCCGGCGAATCGGACAGCGTGGGCGAGTAGGAACGGGTCCCAGAAGGAGAACGTGACCTGGACCGACGTCTCTTGTGATGATGCCTGGATCGTGATGAAGATCCGCGGCCACTCCTCGATCTGTCCCGTCTCCCCGAGCGAGACCTCGACCTCTTGGGCCTCGGACGCTCCTTCGGCCTCCCAGGGTCAGGAGCTCCAGGCTTCTTAGGAGTCTTCTTCGGAGGCGTCGGGAACTTAGGCATCGACACCTCCCTCGGTGGGATCGGGGGTGGAGGGGCAACCGGACGCGGGTCCCGCGGAGCCGGCTTCGGAGGCGGGGTAGGGGCCTTCGGAGGAGGACCCTTCGGCACAGCAGGCCGCGGAGGAGGCGTAGACGGCTTCATCGGAGTATCCACCCCGGAATGCGCCGGTCCCGGCGAGCCATCACCTCTACCAGAGAGTGGGGAGCCCCCCACAGTCCTGGGCCTGTCCTTAGGACCTACAGACGCTGAAGACCGGTGTCCAGACGACGACCGATGTCCCCTCGACGTCGAACGGTCCTTCGGCGTCGACCGAATCACACTCCTCGACGTCGAACCGTGTCTTCGTCTCGACGTCGACCCCGACCAGATCGACGAGCCACGAAACCTCGACGACGGGCGATGGTGCCTCGACGGCGACCTCGACCTCTTCGCCGGTCTCGACGTCGACTTCCTGGATCGCTTCGACGGCGACCCTTTGGATCTCCTCGACGTCGACCTCTCCGACCTTCTCGACGTCGATCTTCTCGACCGTCTCGACGTCGGCCTTTTGGAATGCTTCGACGTCGACCTCTTCGGCGCCGGAGATGCCTTTTGTCTCGACGGCGACCTTGACGACGAGGATCCCCTCGACGACGATGTCCTCGACGGCGAACGGCGGTGTCGCCTCGACGGCGAGCGCCGACGCCGGGCCCTCCGATGTCGATCACTCGACGCCGACAGCGACGACGAGGATATCGACACCGGCTTCGACGGCGGCCGGAACACGTTCCTCGACGTCGACGGGCGACGTTTTCTCGACCCAGAGCCCTGGGGAGACCTGGAACTGGCCGTTGACCGTCCCCTCGACGTCGTGGTCAGCGCAACTGACCCAGACGGAGACCTTGGGCGCGGGCTGGTCTTCCTGCCCCTGGGGAGCCCCCCAGAGGCCTCAGCATGGGTAGAAGGAGCCCCTCCTGACCCACCTCGTGCCTTCAGCTTCCTCTCCTCAAGCCCCTGAAGCCTGATCTTCTTCCTCTCCTTCAGGGTCCTTCCAGAGAAGCTTCTGCAGATCCTACACTCCTCAGGGATGTGGGAAGAGGGAAGGCAGAGAATACAGACCTCATGGGAGTCTGTCTTGGCCTTCTTTCTTGAGCACTCAGGGCACTTGTCGAATAATGCAGGCATTATTGGACAAAAAAGAGTGCAGAAACACAGAAAGAAAGTCACCAGAGTACTTTAAAAGTACCAAAAATCGAAATCAGTGTAAAACACCAACAAAAACCCTTGAAAGGGAGAGCTCAATGCTCCAGGGTCCTGCTTGCAGGAGCCGGAAAAAAGAACTGAGGCTAAGTTGGACCTGCTATGCATTCTGGGATACTGAGAGAAGGTTCTGGAAGGTTCTCTTAAAGGCACAGTATCCTAATTAAGCCACATAATGGCAGCCTATGGGGCTTGTCTGTCCAGGTTCTTCTCTCTATCATTCCTGAGGGATTTTGCTGTTAAGCAAGGGAAATCTGTACAGGCTTTGCTGTTTTGTGGATTTTATGGTGGAAATTTCTAGTTGAAGTACTGGACAGTGTAGCCTTTTGGCTGCATTATCTGTCTTTAAATTCTCTCTTAAGTGTCTATGCATTTTCTGCATTTTTTGACACTGTAAGAGATTATTTTTGATTGCTCCGGGGTCCACGCACATGGGCGGGACTATTCACTAGATTATGACTATACACAGAGATCCCCTACTACAGAAATCTATTTACAATAGGAGACTTGAAAAGAGAGTGCTAGCCTGGCTACCGCAAAAAAAGCAGACAGAGCAGAAAGGTGAGCCATGAGAGTTCACAAGGCAGAGCCCTGCTGGGCAACGGTTAGAATGAATAAAAAGGACAGTAGAAAGAGAAGCAGAAAGAGGATCAATAGACCTTTCTGTTCGGTATAATATAAATTCTTGCCGACAGGCGTATACAGTCTTAGTGGACAGCCGCTTGGCCACTAGAATAATGTTACAGACTTCGGGAGGAAGGTCAAAGGCTATCAACTGTCGCTACTCAATCTCCACGCATGGAGGCGCAGAGTTGACAGGTTCGGGTGGAGAATCCTCCTCTGCTGCTGCAACAGAAGGTCCTCCTGAAGAGGCAGCCTGATCGTAGGATTGATACTCATTCTCAGAAGCTCTGGATACCAGACTCTCCTCACCAAGTCCAGGAGCCACAAGAATGACCTGGGCCCGGTCGCTCCTGATCTTCCTCAGAACCCTGGGCAGGGGAGTGGTATGGTCCCACTCCAGAGCCCGCAAACGCCAGCTTGCGTGTCTTACCAACAGGATGCAGGAGGCCATGAGGCCCAACAGCCTCAGAGTCAGTCTCACCGAAAACCAGGATAAAGGCTGAAATATAGGAATCATAGCCTGAATATCCTGAACTCGCTGCTCGGGGGGAAAAGCCCGAAACTGCACTGTGTTCAGAACAGCTCTGATGAAAAGAAGCGTCTGAGAAGGAGTCAGGTGCTGACTTCGTCACGTTTATAGAGAACCCCAGCGGATACAGTAGGTTTGCCCTAGTCTGATAGTGGGAAACGGCTGGCTGTTGAAGGCATCCTCGTCCCAGGCAGTCGTCGAGGTAGGGGAAAACTTACACCGCTAACCTGCACAGATAAGCTGCGACCACCTCCATCACCTTAGTAAACACCTGAGGGGCACTGGTAAGGCTGAAGGGGAGCATGGTAAACTGAAAGTGTTTGGGGCCTCTCTTGTACCGCAGGTAAAGCCTGTGGCCTGGCAGGATGGGAATGTGAAAATACGCATCCTGCATGTCCAATGCTACCATCCAGTCTTCCTGGTCTAGGGCAGATAAGACCTAAGCCAGAGTGAGCATTTTGAATTTCTCCTTTTTGATTTGAATTTCTCCTTTTTGAGGTAGAGATTGACGGTCCGAAGATCGAAAATGGGAAGGAGACCCTTTTTCTTCTTCGGAATCAGAAAGTAGCGGGAATAACAGCCACTGCCTAGTTTTGAAACTGTGACCCTTCCTATAGCTCCCTTGGCCAAAAGAGCCAAAACTTACTCTTGGAGCAACCTTAAATGATCCTCTGTCAGCCGTTCCTGACTTGGAAGAATAGTAGGAGGAAAAGAAAGGAAAGGCAGAGAATAGCCCTTCTGGATGATCTGCAAGACTCACTTGTCAGATGTTATGGATCTCTAGTGGGGGAGATGATGACAAATTCTCCCACCAACTGGAGTAGTGTGGTCCAGAAGAATCAGCCTAGGAGTGCTTGGAAGCTGCGGCTGCTGGGGACAGAGTGGCAGATGACTTCTGGCCTCCATTCTGAGATCGGAATGCACCTCGTCCACGCACTGCTTGGGCAGCCTGTACAGGACATTGGCTCGGGTAGGGCTGAAGCAGCTGGATACCCTTTCCGTTGCCACGGAAGGGGCGAAAGGAAGGCTGGCTACGAGCATTGGCGGAAAGGATCTGGCCGTAGCACCAGAGTCCTTGAACCTGACCAGGACCGAGTCTGCCTATTCCCCAAAAAGGCGGGATCCATCGAAGGGCATATCCATTAAATTAGCTTTGACACCGCCTGAGAAGCCAGTGGTACAAAGCGAGGCGTGGCATCTCTCGGCCACCGTCATTGAAACAGATGTACCCAGTAAATCAGTTGTATCTAATCCACACCTGATGGTGGATTTTGCTGCATCCCTCCGGTCTTTGACAGCTTGGGAGAGCAGAGCCCGGGTCTCCTTCAGGACCTGTGGCAGCACTTGCGCAACCGTCCGGAATGGGAGAAACGACCCAATAAGCATGCAGTATTCACCAACCGCAATGCAAGGCTGGAGGAAGAAAACATCTTCTTTCCAAGTGATTCCAACCTCTTGGATTCCCTATCCGGAGGGTGGAAGGGAATGCGCCTTGGGACGTAGAGGCCTAAATCTCCAAACTCTTTGGGGTGGGGGTGTTAGCTGAGGAAATTTGGGTCACCCGGAGCTGGGCGATGTTGGCATGCAATCGTCCTATTCACAGGAGCCCCTGTGCTAGGTTTGGACCAAGTTCCTAGAAAGACGTCCGTAAGGGCCTCATTAAAGGGCAACAGGGTTCGGAGGTAAAAGCCCCAGGTTGAAGCATCTCAGTCAGGAGATTAGTCCTGACTTGCACGGAGGGCAGCTCCAGTCCGAGGACCTCAGCTGCCTTCTTTACCACCATGACATAGGACACTTCCTTCATAGCCACTGTAGGAGGTGAGAGCATGCCAGTAGCTGGGGAAGTATCCAGACCACTGGCCTCCCCAAGTTCCCCAGACCAATCCAAATTCTCTTCAGAGACATCCTGGTTCTCAAGAGGGTCCCCAGACCACTATAATTCCTCTCCTGAGCCTAGCACGTCTTCAAAGTGCTCAGGCGACAACATAGAACCTCTGGGTTCTGTTGACGTCGGAATCAGTGTTGATTGACGCCGTTCCAGCTCTGTGTTGTTGGGGATGGGGATGGGGCTTCCGCTTTCGGCGGGCATCGGTGATGTTGCACTTACAGACTTTGGGTCTGACACCGTGCCAAGTTGCTACATTATCTCTAGAACATGCCGGGCTTTAAAATGGCGGCTGCACGCCCACGCTGGATCTGCGCACTTAAAGCCTCCCCCTCCCAGAAGCAATTGGCGCGGTTATTATCTAAAACAGCAAGGATCGAAGGGGAGAGCATCGGCCGCCCCCTTGTTAACTTTTGCGGACTCTGCCAACTTGGTTCGGCCCAGCACAACCTGTATCCAGCTTGCTGCTTCCCTCACCAAAAATCCAGAGAATTGTATATATATGTATATAGCAATAACTCTAACCACTAGTATATGAGTAGACCTTTGTACTCACTACCATTCCTATGTGATTCTTAGAGTTTATCAATTTGAATCTCTTCCTTGAGTGACTTTACAACTTGTACATTTGCAATTTTCTCTGTTTGTATCCCTTCCTTGTGTGACTTTACAACTTGTACAATTGCAATTTTTTTCTGCTTGTATCTTTTATGTAACTGATGTAAACCTAAGTCCTTATGTATCGTAACTGGTTCTTATGTAAAGCGCTCTGATACCTTTGGGTAATGTTCGCGCTATATAAAATTGCATTAAATAAACAGCGTTGAACTCAATGGGGCCCTTCCGACCCCGCGGGCCCGAAGGCTCTCCAGCGGGGTCGATCCGCTCAAATACGCGGAGCATGGCATCGTAAAATTCCTTTATTTAAGCAAGAGTTGCTCTGACTCCGGCTCCACAAAACTGTGCCTAGAGCATCAGTGCTCCTTACCTCTTGAGGATGGACGCCAGGTGAGACGAAGACAAAGTACGCATAGAGTCCATCTTCTTGTGCCTCTTCCCCAAGTGTCCCTAGGACCTTGAATGGGAGGAAGAGGACTTAGGGTTCTGGGAGCGGTCTTCTTTGAACAAGACCGTGACCTTCTCGTAGTCTTGCTTGACGGTGTCGACTGCCGGGCCACGAGTAACTTAATCGCTCACTGCCTCAAGGTCTTCAGAGCCATCACTCGACAGTCCGAACATGACTTTGTATCGTGGTCACGCTCGAGAGACCAGAGACATACGTGGTGCTGATCGGTAACCAACATCATGCGGGAACAAGTCCCACATGGTTTGAAACCTGTCT
This sequence comes from Lissotriton helveticus, assembly GCF_964261635.1. Classification (NCBI taxonomy): domain Eukaryota; kingdom Metazoa; phylum Chordata; class Amphibia; order Caudata; family Salamandridae; genus Lissotriton; species Lissotriton helveticus. The sequence continues at coordinate 1,741,309,665 of NC_136065.1, forward strand.
TCCTCTAATACATCCCTCGCACTCAAATCTGATCTCAAAAATTGTGACAAAAGTCGAGAAAAAACCTGGCAAAAAAATTACAGAGGGGTAGCTCTTCCAGAATTGGTGCTTAACTGGCACGGAAAGAAAAGAACTGACGTCCTCGCGCCTGGGTGGCACCTATGTAGGCACCGTGACATCATAACCGACACTACCGACGCTGACAGCGTCAGGCGGAGCCGAATGGAGCAACCTGACGTTACACGCAAGGGGCATTGCTCAAGTTTCCGGATCCAGCCTGATGCCTGGGAAATTCAAAGGAAGGAATCTGCAGCTAGAAGTCTCCATCAAATGTCCTTGATCGAAGAGCCTTGTCTTGAGGTTTTTCCTGAATTTTAGAAGTGATAGGCAGGTGCACCGGTGAAGGGGGAGGTCGTTCCAGGACTTGGAAGCGAGGTCGGAGAAAGAACGGTCTCCATAGCGGCTTCGGCAGATGCAGGGGTGTGGGCTAGGGTGTGCGAGGAGGAGCGGAGTTCCCTGGTGGTACGATTATTATTATTATTGCAGCTTGTAGAGATCACAGCTACCTCCGGCGGAGGTGTTCCGGCACTAGTAGGTCTTCCTGTTGCTTCTAGAAGAAGCAACAGGAAGAGGGGGCGGATTTTACTCAGCCGGCCCCCAGAGCTCAGGCCGTGGAGTGGTAGGTTGGTTGAAACACAAGACCTCTGTCTCCTCTGTGTTCAATTTTAAGCAGCTCTCCGTCATCCATGACGAGATATTCAGAAGACACTGCTTAAAGTTGACAAAGGCTGTCTCGCTGTGATCTCTGAAGGAGAACACCAGTGGTGTATCATCAGCATACGAGACAACCTTCACCCCATATTGCTCAATGATTGCCGCAAGGGGGGTGAGATACACATTAAAAAGCGTTCGACTTAAGGCCAAGCTTTGCAAGACCCCACACAGAAGGGGGCGGGAGGTGGAAACATGAGGATGGAGGGTCACCTGCTGAGTGCGTCCCACTAAAAATGAGCGAAACCAGGCCCAAACCGTACCCGTCACCCCTAGACATTTCAGTCTGTTTAGGAGAATCCTGTGTGACACTGTATCCAAAGCTGCGGATAAGTCCAGCAGCACCAGCATCGCACAGCTTCCTTGGTCTAAGGTTTCATGGATGGACTCTGCAACTTCCAGCAAAGCAGTTTCGATGCTCTACCCGGATCTAAATCCAGACTGGGAGTCATGCAGATGACAATTCGACTCTAGGAAATCCCCAAGTTATTTCTGGACTTTTTTTTCTAGAATTTTAGCCAGGACAGGAAGGAGGGAGATTGGCCTAAAATGTTTGGGCTCTGGTGGATCTTCATCTTCCTTCTTAAGAATTGGCTGAACAAATGCATTTTTCCAGCTAGTAGGGTACATACCCGTCCCAAATAAGTTTCAAATAGCTTTCAGAGCAGGGTTAAGCCAGAAGGCTAGTAGCTTAAAAAATCTGGCCGGGCAAGGGTCTGCCGGAGAGCCTGATTTTATTTTATTAAGTTCCCCCAGAGATGCTACTAAACGGAAGGGGTGAAAGACAGACCACATACTTATCCCGTTATCTGAGAAGGTAAATCTAGTGGTCCCAATGGTGAGAAGGAAGAGTAAATATCCTGGATTTTAGTCTTGAAGAAAGTAGCTAACTTTCCACAGAGACTAGCTGACGGAGGAATAGTACTCTTCAGAGCATGCGGTTTGATGAAACCCTGACCTATATTAAAAAATTCTTTCACAGAGTTGTCAGAGGTTTTAATCTGATTGCCGACAAAGTTACGAATGGTCTTGCGCTTTAGACAATGAAATATCCTTTGCGCACCTTTGTACACGCACTTGGCCGCAGGTTCATAGCGTTTTCGCCAGGCACGCTCCAGCCTCTTACTTAGGCTCTTCTCCATACGGAGATCCTCTGTAAACCAAGGGGCTGACAGTTTGCTCCTGACCAATTTCATCTTCATCGGGGCAATTTCATCAAGAGCTGAAGTGACCGAACAGTTAAAAGTTGACACATCCTGGCTAGGGTCACCTGTAAGCTGGAGAGGGATATCCTGTCGCTCACGAGCCATCGATTCAGGGGAAATCTTCCTCCAGTTTGGCCTAAGCTCGAAGGAAGGACTAGTCTTATTATTACAGGAGACCCATAATAGATTAAAAGGAACCAACCAATGATCAGACCACGTTATAGGTCACGATGGAATGTCAGGCGGCAGTTTATGTTGGAGGGACCGAGGTTGGGGAGGGCCTTGTAGGCGTTGAGTAAGGCACTTGAAGAGGCATCTTTTCTAAATGGGGAGCCAGTGGAGGGTTCTGAAGTGGGGTGTGCTGCTGGTTCTCTTGGGGAAATTGAGGAGGAGTCTTGCTGGGGTGTTCTGGATGGTCTGGAGGTCATGGAAAAAACTCCACTGGGAGTTTGCTTAAGAAAAATGTTTGGTGTAAGCATCTGTCACCAATGACTGACACCCACCAAAATGTTCAATGGCTCAGTATGAACTACTGTGACGGACGTTCATAGAAATCCATAGAGTTCACCAGTGAGTTGAAGGTACACCCTCAGTTTGGCGGGCAGAGTAAAGGCAGAGTGGCAGACATAAATTTCTCCACCACTCTGACTGCCTTTATTCCGTTTGCCAAATCCTAAATTGTCCATAAGCGCAGAGGGTGAAGGAACATCTTAGAATTTTTATATTCTTTTTAGTTTCTGCCAATTGGTAAAAATATACATAGATGGGTGTTAGAAATGGTCTTTTTGCAAGGTTATTCCCAGGTTTTGTTTGCTTCTTCCTCCTATTTTTTCTGACATATTGTGCATGTGAATGGTAGGATGTGTGCTGGTGTGTTTTACATGTCCTAATAGTGAAATACTGCCAGATTGAGAAAAAACGTTTAGGCTCTCTGAACTCGGAATTTAATAACACATCTTTTAGGGAGATGGTTTTTAAATAATGTGTTTGAAAATGCCACTTTTAAAGGAATTGTTTCTCCTGATGATCACTATTATAAATTATATATTTTTAAATTTAAGTTAGGACAATATGCCACCCATAGGGATTTTTAGTTTGATCAAAGAAGTGAAAAATTCTAAACCATCTTAAGGGTGGCATTTGTTTTTACTGGTTTCAATTGAGTTGGAATCCTCAATTAATTCTGTAAATAGGAAGGGGGCGGAGCTAGCCGGCATCCGAGATGGCTGCCTGAATCCGGAGCTCCTCCGCCCAGAGAGACGATCCTGTAAACTATCCTTGCTAGTTGCCTCATTCCCTCGCTAAACTGCACCTCCGAGTGTTTGACCACACTGTCCGACGGAATTCGGCGATTCGGCCCGTATTTGGTCCCTGCTGTGCGGAGATCGAGGGGCCTGCACGGAGACGCGCGACGGGCCTGCTAAGCCGCGGTCTCGATTTACGTGCTCCAGTGACGGAGATTGTGGTCTCCCCCATCAAGGCCCCTGGAGGCATCACGCGGCGGATTGAAGCGGCGGTGAGTGTGGCGCGCGGATTTTGGGGGGGCGGGCACCGGTGGCCACAGTGAGGACCCCGAACATTGGGTCTTTCGTACCCCCTACCCCCCCTCCCGCTTTGTGGATTGGCCAGCTGTAGTGGGGCCCCCCTGCGGCGCTGCTGGAACTTCTGCGTTGGGGCACACGTGTTGGAGGACAGGCTGTCTGGACTGTGGCCCGTATCTGACCACCTTTGACCGCTGTGGGGGCGCTGCGCGTTGTGGCAAACCCTGCATATAGCGTGACTTGGCCCAGGGCTGCCCTCACCCCTGACTACATGGTCTGTGGTCTATGGCTGCGTGGGGAGCGGCACCTGTCATGGACCCCTCCTGTGACGCTGCATGTAGGTGCAATTGAAGCGCTAGGATGGGCACTGTGTGCTGACCGATCTCACTTGGGGTGCCTGACCGCGCACGTGTGGATTGCTCCTGCCCAGATGCACAGCGACTGCCCCACTGAGCATTGAACCTCTGCCACATGTTTGGATGCTAAGCGAGACACTGGCCCTTATTACTGCTGTCTGCCAGCCGCTGACCGCCCTGGTACTCGCAGCCTCCTGGTTCGTCTCCACGCGCGCCCTATCATATCCCCGGGCCCGCGCCGTCCGCCTCCCAGTGGAGTGTCGCCCTGCTTCTCCCGGCCACACTACCGCTGTGTGAACTTCCTCGCTCTTCCTACCCTAATTGAGCCTATCTCCCCTCTCAGGCTCGGGCGCTGCGCCCGGGGTTTTCTCCTGCTGGGACCGATTTCTGAGTGGGAACCAGAACACTACGGCCTACATCGGGGGAATCCCTAGCTGCGGCCTTGCCCCTGTCATGAAGGGGTGTGTCCCCGACTGCCATGGGACGCTCCGACAGGACGCAGTCCAAGCTTCCCTTCGGCCCCAAAGGCCCTAAAACAATGGAGGACGCGAGTGGAGGTGGAGCGGCGGACAGGTCTGAATCGGACGAGACACAGCAGCAGGACTTCAGTGGGATCCTCCTTAACATGGAAAAGAACCTGCAGGGGGGCATGGCAAACCTGGGCACGAAAATCGACGCTCTTACCTACCGAATGGATCGTATGGCTGAACGGCTTGATAAACAGGCGGAGCGACTAGATATGTCGGAGCGTCGGCTCACCGAGGTGGAGGAGGCCCAGACCACACTTGACTCGGAGACCAAACAAATTGGCAGAGCCATGCAGTCCCTCCTGGACAAAACTGAGGATTTGGAGGCCCGCTCGCGCCGCTGTAACCTGCGCATCACGGGCCTTCCGGAAAACACTCCGACAGGCAATATGGAGCTATTCATGGAGGGCATCCTGAAACAAGCATTTGCAATGCAATAGGTCTCGCATTAGGAAAGTTTGAGCTATTGGTATTGTAAATGGCAAAGTTTTTATTTATGTTTCTTTTTTTTTAAATAGCTAAATTAATAGCTTCGTCATTTACAATGCCAATAGTTATAACTTTCGCAAATGTGATACCTATAGCATTTGTAATGCAATATGTTTTGTATTTACAAACCGCGAGAGGACAAAAAAAAGCTCCGGACCACCGCCTCCTCCCAGGCCTTCAAAAGGGACCTCAAAGTTCTCCTCCTCCAGAGACACCTCCAAAAGTAATTCACGTCCTCTTGCTATTTGTGAGGAAGACTTCCCACTACTGATAACTTCTACTTTCCATGACCATGGAAGTGCCTTCCCAGTGTATGCCTGTGATTGGAGGGTCTGCCTTTTTGCAGTATTTTCCATGTACTGGTGTTCGGTGCCCTTTTGTAACATGCACACACCACTCTGCCCTTGCAACACACGGCTGCTACCTCTCACATGTCTTTACCTTTGATACTTGCACAAGTGCCACCTTGCCCATGTAACGCTTGTTCCTGAGCCTGGAGCCTGAGTGTCTAGCACTTATTGCAGGACTATACCTCTAATTATACTCTGTTTTCTCTTATAACTGCACACTTGTCACTTTCATTTCCTCTTGTGCACATTTGACTACCTCATGTATTCTGGTTGCTCACAATTTTTACTCAAGTATTTTGTTTGCTCACGATTGTCACTATTACCTTTACTACCTCATGTATTTTGGTTGCTCACAATTTTTCCTCTTAGTATAAGAAAAGGTTCCCAAAATAACTAAATGAGAATGGTATCTTTAAGTAGACAACTGCTAAAAAGTGCCTCCATACGCACGGGTGACCTACAATCCAGAAAATACAGCAAACGTGCACATCACTGCCTAATGGCTGTAAATGCTAAGAATAATGATAATGTATGCTTTCTGCAGGCAAATAAATGATTCCAGGCCAGAGGAGTTAACACGCAGATAGGAAACAGCTGTCTGTCTTAAATAGATCACAGATCTCAAAACCGTGCGAGTTGTTTGTGCTCAAATGTTGTGCTATTTCTGCTTCATGGAAAGCTGCATGCAGCCCAGGTGCTATTATTGAACAATAAGCCTGCACTGATACAAAGAGATATTACAGGCACGAAATAAAAACACAATTTGAAAAGCACACATTGTATTAAAAATAAATAAATAACGCCTTCGTGTAAAGTCCGCACTATATAAAAATGCATAAATAACTAAATTAATGAATACCGCAAATCACCGCCGTCACTCTGCCGGCCTGCGACCAGGAAGTCAGGCAGGCCGGCGCGACAACAGGAAACAGGAAGTAGGAGGACGGGAGCCTACCCCGCCTCCAACGGAAGAGCCGCGATGGGAGCCGCGTTTGAAGCACCGGAGCTGGCAGGAGCCTACCCTGCGGGTGCCGAAGGAGGGAAGAAGAGTCCTGCTGCCGGGCCCCGCAGCTGAGGAGAGCCGCCGCAGGAATGAAGCCGGTGAGTGTGTTGCTGAGCGGGGCGGGGGGGGGAGCATGTGTGCGCGCGCGCGCGAGTGGGGGGGAGCATGTGTGCGCAAGTGCGGGGGGGCGGGCTGTGTATGTGTGTGTGTGTGCGTGTGTGTATGTGTCTGGAGTGCGTGTGTGTGACTGTGGGGGTGGGGGGTGTGTGTGAGCGAGTGTCTGTGCCGTGTGCCTGTATGTGTGTGCCTGCGTGTGCATGCGCTTGCCTGTGTGTGCGCATGCAGAGGGGTGGGGGCTGCCTATATGTAAAGCGCTCTGATACCTGATTCGGTTCGGGGCTGGGAAAAAAAAATAAAAAATGGCTGAGTTACTCTGCGCATGCGCGGGTGAGACGCGCGCTCCCGCGGTGAAAACTGCGAAGGAAACGCTCGTCCACATCGGTGTCCACATTCCCATTAACGGGCAACAATAGTTGTCGAGACAGACACTCTCAATGCTCACGCATTGAGAGTACGTCTGCTCGACCTAAAAACTACTTGGGGACACTGTTTTCTATCCTATGTTTGTTGTGGAGAGGGCGCATCGCTCATTGGGTCCCCGGCCCAAACCGGGGGCTCCCCCCCCAGCCCATTATCGCCAAACTCTTAAACTATCGGGACCGCGATGTAGCCCTGAAACTGGCCAGAGAAAAACAGCCGCTACAATACGAGGGTTCGGTCCTGTCCATATATCCCGACTTTACGGCCCGGGTGCAGGAGGCCAGAAAACAGTTTGCTCATATGAAGAGACAGTTACGTGAGCTGGGCGCCGATTATGTGATGCTATACCCAGCAAAACTGCGCATCAGTAGACAGGGGAGATCTCTAATCTTCACTGACCCCAAGGCTCTCCAAAATGCCATAAAAGACTGGCGGAAGGAGAGCCACTCATCGAGGAAGGGGGACGGCACCCTGGATTGGGAGTCCTTGGAGAAGCTAGACTGACTGCGACCTTGCCTGCACTTGCTGAAACGTCAAAGTTTTACTACAGGGCGGGTTTGGTGTGTGGGGAGGGGACTGGGGTGCGGGGCCCTTACTATTTCTATTGCAGGTATGTTTATTCCTGGTGTGCCCGGTCTTTGATTTGGTAACGTATGCTGAGGGGACATGACGCCGATCCTACAGGTGCTCTTTATTGTGCTCTCCGGAGCAGATTATTTTACAACCTCAGGCAATGTAAGATGACTCTGTATTCACCGGCCCAGCAGGGCTTGCCTCTTGATCCTTTCAGCCACACTCTGCGAGGGGAGTGCTCACTCGAGCTTTGCTATGCTGTTTCTGATTTTGCATTTTATGTGTTTGCATCTGTAGATTGAGACTATTGGCAACTTGGCACGGGGTGGTATTGATCCCCCCCTATTTTGTTTTTGTTCTCTGGGTCGGGGGGCGAAGGAGGGCGGTGTGTTTGATACTGTTTTTGTGCGACTCTTCTGCTGCTGCTTTTGTCACCTACATCTGCCCCCATGTGATCACCACTGTTTTCAAATGTATTTTTGGGGGGGTCAGAGGGGGGGTTTGCATGTGTTGGAATGGATGTGGGGGTGTGTTTTGTTGTTTGGGTATGTGAGGAGGGCTGGGGACACTCTAGCGGGATGGAAGAATAAACGCGGCCTGGTTGGGCAGGCGTGGGTGGGGGGTTGAGAAGGGGAAATTGCGGAAATTGTTCTTTTGCAACGTTCTGTATTGGTTACAGGGCACACGACACACAAGCAAGATGCACGTTTAGGTAGCACGATCTTTACATTACACTTTACATTCGCCCTTGACGTGGTAGAGATGACCTTCCCACGCTCCCTATGGCAGTTGACATGACGTTAGGGGATGACGCCCCCGATACCTTAAGATTCCTGACCTGGAATGTACGAGGACTTAATGACCACCGTACGGTGCGCAGCGTCCTTCAATATTTAGTCAGGCATAAGGTAGACATTGCTGTCTTGTAGGAAACGCATCTCCCATCATATAGCCCTATCCTTCGATATAGAGGTCGCAAGGACAATATACACGCAGCTGGTTTTACCACACAAGCCAGAGGGGTCCTTACCTGGTTCAACCCAAAGTCCTCCATAACATGGATGCCGCTAGTGACAGATAGCGATGGTCGATTTACGATCTCGGGCTGCTATGGTAAGGGCGCAGACATGTGCATAGTGAATACTTACGGCCCCAACTTTGATCTCCCTAACTTCTATATTGATCTGGCGACGAAGATCCTTCCGTATGCTGGCAAGATTACCTACTGAAGAGGGGATTTCAATCTAACACGACACCCTGGACTGGACAGGTCGGATGGTCCATCGCGGCTCCCCTCGGCCTCTGCTCGGACGCTGTCTCTGCAACTTCAAAATCTGGACTTGGTGGATGTCTGGCGTCATAGACACCCGTCGCAGGGCGGGTTTACGCACTATTCAGCCCCCCATAATATATATACGAGGATCGACTATTGGTTTGTCTCCTCTTGTTTCCTTCAGAATGTACATGCATGCGAAGTCTTGCCGCAAACTTTCTCGGATCATTCGCCAATCCTGGTTACTTGCTTCATGCCTGCTCAACGGATTCCGCCTTTTGCTTAGCGCTTTCCCCCATACTCCTTGCTGGATCCTCTCTTCAAGGAGGAACTACTGACGGCACTGGAGACCTTCTTTGACACAAATGTCGGCTCTGTCGATTTGTTTCAATTGGTTTGGGAGGCGTTTAAACTTTATACCAGGGGGGTCGTTATCTCTAAGCATGCAGGGGTGCTGAAGTCGATCAGGTGCCGTCTAGAATTATTGGAAGGGAAGGTTAGGGAACTGGAGGCTTTGAATTCGCAGGCTGGGGATGTCTCAATCGATCAAGAAATAGCGAGGGTCCTGAGAGACTATAATGAGTAGGCTGATTTGGAAATCAAGCATCTAGGGAAGTATGCCATAGCCCGGAACTATTGTGAAGGTGAGTGCCCGGGTTCCGTCTTGGCCCGACTGGCTAAGCGCGGTAGAGATAGCGCCTCTATACCCCTACTTCGCTCGGAGGATTCGGATGTTCCACTTTCAAATGAATCAATCGTGGAACGATTTCCTGAATACTATGCGCCGCTGTAGGCGTCGAGAGGTCCTGCTCCTGAAGAACGTATCCTTGATTACCCGACACATATCGAGCTCCCGTGGCTCTCCGACCTGCATCATGAGTTCCTTGCCCGACTATTTGAGAGGGATGAGGTGGTCCTTGCCTTGTCGTCCATGAGGAGTGGCAGTGCGCCGGGCGGCGATGGTCTCACAGTTGCCTTTTTTTAAGGGTTTCTTCGACCTTTTGATTCCCCATCTACTTGCTTTGTTTGACGACATGGCCAATTCGGGTGTCATGCCGCCCTACATGAGAGAAGCTCTTATCGTGGCGATTCTCAAACCGGGCAAATCCCAGAGCGACTGTGCTTCTTATCGCCCTCTTTCTCTCATGAACGTAGACACAAACTTTTTCGCCAAGCTCCTATCTAACCACTTACAACCCTTCGTCACGTCCTTAGTGGCCCCAGAGCAATCTGGCTTTGTTCCGACACGCAACCTTACATATAACATTAGAACTGTCTTTGCTGTGTTCCAGAATACGTGTCCAGAGGTGTTCCTGCATCATGTTCTGAGTAGGATGGGGTGGGACAGATGTTTATACAGCTTCTGAAGGTACTGTATTCTTCACCAACGGCGCGTATACGCATTGGCCCGTTGGTCTCGGAGCCCATTGATATTGGTAGAGGCACGAGGTGGGGATGCCCCATCTCTTCGATTCTCTACGCATTAGCTGCCGAGCCACTAGCGTGTGCCCTCCGGGAGTATCATAGTCATCGCGGTATTCGCTTCCCTATGTATAATCTCATTGTCTCTACCTATGCGGACGATACGCTACTTTATGTTAGGGACCCCGCTACTCAACTCGCTCTGGTTCTGCGGGAGGTGGTTCTCTTTGGTTCGCTCTCAGGCATACAGGTTAACTGGGCTAAGTCTATTATGTTCCCTTTGACGCCCTCTACAGAGCAGATTGAGCCGGAGTACCCGATACAGTGGACTACTGAGGCAGTTAGATATCTTGGAATACGCCTCCACATGGACCCAGAAGTCGTGCTTAATGAAAATTATGGGTGCGCTATATCTAGATTGGAGGATGACATTGAGAAATGGATTTCTCTTCCGCTATCTCTTTTGAGACGCATTTCCCTAATGAAAATGGTGATACTCCCGCGATTCCTCTTCCTATTTTGCAATATTCCGATGGTCTTATCTTCCCACTTTTTTCGCCGGTTACAATCTTTATTAGTACATCTTGCCTGGGCGGGTAAGCACCTTAGGGTTGCCTGGAGTGTCCTGGTTCGACCGTATGCAGCGGGGGGCCTGAACACTCCGGATATGGAACTCTATTATCGCGCTGCGCAGAGTGCTCATGTTTACGCCTGGATACATGGTCCGAGTGATACCCCCTACGTCCGTATTGAAAGGATTGTTGCGGATCCGACTCCGTTACCAGCGTTGCTGATGCAATTTAAAGATCGCCGTACGGGCTTACTTGACTCCTTCATTTCTGTCGTTCATGCCTGGCATCACATGAGGGAGACCCAGGCGTGCACTTTATTGTATTCCCCGAGGGCGGAGATTGAATGGTGTCACTGGTTAGCGCCATGTCGGGAGAAAGGGGTGATACTGGCTCTTCACCAACTCGGAATACGCACTATGGGCGATTTGTTTGAGGGAGGCACGGCGCGATCGTGGGACAACATTAATACTGCTGAGGTGAACCCCACGCCGATGTCACGTTTCCAGTTCCATAGGGTCCGACATGCTCTGCGGGAGCTCTTGGTCCTCGACATGGAGGAGCCGGTGACGGTTGCCTCGTTTGACTACGTGGTAGCGGCCAAATCCCCTTTGAAACTAACAACTAACCTTTATAGAATAGCCCAATCCGAGAAATACACTGAGTATACAAAGCTGAGACTTGCCTGGCAGAGTGACTTGGGTACCGAATTGAGTGAGGACCTCTGGCAGTATTGTTGCACTAGCACTAGAAAGATCTCCCTAAATGGACGACACAGACTTATACATTTTAAATTTCTGAACAGGACCTATTATACCCCGGAGAGGCTCCATAGATACCATCTACGCGACTCCTCTGAATGTGAGCGCTGCAGTGCCCCACTAGCGGATTTTCTGCATGTAGCTAGGACATGCCCCGCTGTTTTCCCCTTCTGGCAGGCTCTTTATAGCGACATTAACAGAGTAATGTCCTTAACCCTAGCCCCGGACCCCCTGCTGGGCCTCCTGGGATACTCGAAACCCTTACGACTAGCCCAAAGGAGACTAGTGGACATGGCGTTTCTCATAGATAAGTGGTGTATTGTGAGAGTCTGGATGAGAGGCCCTCCCCCTACTATTGCTTTATGGAAGAGGGAACTAATATACTGTTGTACACAAACCGAATTATACAGTGACCTAATGCCCCCGAAGAATAGGCCTAAGAATTTTTGGTCCCTAATTCTGAATGGCATGCTAATGTCAAATACTCAGGACAAGGACAGTGCAGATGATGGAAGCACACAAGACAGTGGGGAAGAGACGACAGGGGATACTCGACATGACAGCACTGACGAGGTCAATGCACCTGACGGGCCGATACACTGTACCACCTCCTTAGTTTCAGCTCCTTGCGCTGTGGGGATTGGATGTTGAGACCCAGGCAGGAAAGATTGCTTGATCTTGTCTAGCTAACTGTCTTCATTGAGCGGTTATCTGCCATTTTTTGCTGATGCCATTATGATGCTGTAATTTTGATTCTCTGCCAAAGGTAATCATTTTATTATTGTGCGGATTGATGCTTGTGATGTGCCCACTTTTATGTTTCGTTGTATTCCTTTGAAATTGCAATAAATAAATTAAAAAAAAAAAATATATATATATATATATATGTAAATAGGAATACTGTGGACTCACTTGATGTTGAAGAAAAAAGATAAAAGAAAGAGAAAGATTTGTGCATACAAATTTCTCAGAATAAAATGGGTAATATGTAAAAAAAAAAGTTTTAAAAAAAAGATTGCAGCTAACATGGGCTGTGTAACTTATTTTTAACATTCTCGTTTACTTGAGAAATGCTATTAGGACAATTTGCACATACCACTTAAATGGGGTGTTTAGAGAAGTGAACTCTATGGTCCAGTTGAAGGCATAATTGCTGAAACCTGTCGATCATTATTCTTGTACGCAGCACTTTCTTGTGGTTGCAAACAAAACATTTCTGACTGGTGGCTCAATCAAGCTGTCGTACCGCCTCTTCCTTGTGCCTGGTTTAACTCAGAGAAACTGAGAATATCTATCACCATGTATATATGGTGTTCAATTTCTGTATCGTCTTGCATTTTCTGAGTCATACATTACACCCATTTTTGTAAAATACCTTGTCTTATCATTACTGTAAAATGTCTTGCCTATGATTATATTCGTATAAACCGTATTACTTCTATATTTTCGTGCATTAATGGGTTGTTTTACTTATTCCTGACTAACGTCTTAAATTATAACTTCTTCAATACATTTCTATAAACATGAGGCCGAGTCTTTCCGACAGAAAAACGTAATAAATAAAATTAACTTCCCAAGGTCATGGGCAAAGAGCGGCTCTCTCCCTCCTGAACCACTTTATCTCAACCTAGGTTCACATGTAACCCACTATAGGAAAGTTTGAAGAACGTTTCCAACATTATTCACGCATAGTTGGACTTGCTTCAGAGAAACATGTAAATTGTAAAATCTATCATTTAAAAAGCACTGAACGCTCAACTATGCAAACGGGCCAGATTGATTCAACGTCCCCAGATGTTACATGAACAACGTGTACTTGGCCAAGCAGCAAAACAGCAACAGATAGTTTTCACGAACGCTTGGCTACGTTCTCCACAAAAAGTGAAATATAAGTCATTATTTTTTAAATGCCAACATACCACACTTGAATTCATGATAAGAAATCACATTTGTTACATTGCTCCCTGCACCCGTTTTAGTTCAAGACATCCCTTTTACATTTCTCCTGCCTAACTTTAAAAGGGCAGACTTATGTTCTTATCCTAACATTTAAATTGTACTGCATTTAAGGATTAAAAAACAAACAGATACAAATAATTTAAAAAACGTAAAGCCGAAATCCGCGGAAGCATTTCGATGGTGAACTGTGGACGTCATATGTTCTTGTTTGACTAGAATCATATATTTTCAAGTCAGGACAAACAGTTTGATAGTTTGTTTTCTCCTGCCTTTTGGCTGTGTCGTTCCTCCCTGCTGAAAATCACATGAGAAAGTTGGCACAAAACTGAAACTGGAATAGGATGCTATCTAAAAAACATCCATAAATAGTTGGACTCGGCAGCTTGCAAACATGTGTGCACAAGCATATGCCAAGCAGTTTTTCCAAGGCTGGTTTTACTGTTCATTTTGTAAATTAAAATCCAGGCAGAAAATAAAACTTGAGGAATAAGTAAGAACAGAGCATTATATTCATTTATTTCCAGTCTTGTATAGCGCGAATCTGACCCATAAGGCTATAAGAGCGCTTTACGTTGGTCTGAGGTTACAAACAAAATGTGGGTGCCATCATGGAATTTTAAAGAATTACTCAGATGACACGCTTTTACAAACTTTTTGGCTTTCCACTCCGTTTAGTCACATCCTCTTTCACAAATGCCTGTTGTACTTTTAACATGGCTCCTCAGGCTTCCCTATCTATCTATCCACACCCTCATTTACCAATAATTGTACATGCAACATGTCACCTTAGATTCCATACATTTGACAATCAACTGCACACGATGCAGTATGAAGCAGAAGCTGTTCAAGATTCTGTATTCTCGGTTTCACCAAATACTTTGTCTGCGAGTGCAGTCAGGCATCCTAAAGCACCCAAATAAAAAATGTCTCTGCAAGATTCCCTTCGTTTGCTGAATTTTCTTCTCTTTTCACAGGCACCAGATTCTGCACGCCCGCCTGAAATGGTTTTTTAATGTTTTTTTAATTCTGTCGAAGATACCCCCTGTCCCACTAGGAATTTAGCTATGGGTTCAGTGACTCTGGGGTAAGGGGAGTAGGCCACCCAAGCCTCCCTGCACCATATGAAGTTGTTGACAGATTTTTTTGTCTGGGTACATTGTTTTACACGTTATGCAGCATATGAAGACACAGTGTCAGGTGTACTGTAGTCCAGCTCTATGCCCGAATCCATACCTGCGCTAGTGATCTACCAGCAGCCGGCAGGACTTGATCATCAATAGCGGCCCAAGTAGTCACTAGCGAGCTGCCCCTTGCATCCACTGCATGCAGGAGTCAAACCATTCAGGCAACAAAACAAAGATGGACATTGCAGCTTGGAAATAGAGTTCCTTCGGTCGTAAAGAGGGTATATGAGGTTAAAGATTGAAAGGCAAGCTGCATACTGCGGTCAGGAAACGTGGATTCTTGCAGCAATCATGACAGGGTCGACTTACAGCTCTGCATTTTGCAACAGGACAGCAGCATATGTTAGTAAAATGTAGCTAAACCCAAGTCAAATGACAGCAGTTTGTATGATGGAGTTTGGGGAGCAATTTGACTTTATATAACGCTATCACTACCTCCAGCAGACTGCTACTCACAGATCCTCACTTTACACTTAATTATTTTTACAGTGTTTCACGATGCCAATACTCAGTACTGCAATAACAAGCGTGAAAAATGGTAATTAATCATGGTGCTCAATGCACTGAAGTTGAACAGAGAAGTATGGACAGCTGAATCGGCACTGCCAGCTTCCGAACTCGCCACCGATAAGCCACCACGCTTCAGCAGCGAGTGTTCAACTCAGCCATCCTGTTGGCATGCTGCTCTCAGGAACAGTTGTGAACTAATCTTGAATATAGTCAGTACTGAGCAGCAATGTGCATGGAGCGGAAACTTGCTTTTCTTTGTTTGTAACCCATCCTTAGGCAGAGTGCACTAAGGCTCCTTAGCAAGGTTATGTAGCTGTGATGATGTCTGTGTTGATAAACTATTGGGGTTGGCAGTGGTCAAGAAGGTGGAAGAGTGTATGTGTTCTGAGCTAGGAGGTGTCTCACTCTGGTAGTCTTCAAGTGTTCAGGCCAGGTACAGGGAGCGATTGAACATAAAAGTGGCTGTGAAAAATGGTTTCAGAAGCATGTATAGAACCCTGCTTGCACAGTTCTACACCCTTGCTGGGAAGCAGGCCAGCATACACTTCCGGCCACCCAACAGCTACTACTGGTGTAATGGAAAAAATCTTTAATTTGGTATGTGAGCTGTCCTATTAGTAAACACATTTTGTGGGGAGATGAGAACGGACCTTTGGAAGGAAAGAAGCTCAGGCAGTGTGTCACATTTTGTGGGGAGATGAGAAAGGACCTTTGGAAGGAGAGATGCTCCAGCATGGTCCACTCCCTGTACGTGCAGCACTCAAACATTTGCACATGCATTCATTCTTCTGAATAAGACCTGCTTATATTGACTGTCTGCTGCTATGCCACACTCCCACCTCCAGCTACCACCTCTAATATACAAATCCTGCTGGAAATCAAACAAAGGTGGCTGTTGCATCTTTGGTGGCGCTTCATGAAGAGTTTAGTCAAACAGCCAGAGCCCTCATCCAGCCTTTGACTTTTATACATAGAGTAGAGCTCGTTACGATCACAGTGATTTGTGTAATACAAATTGAAACCAAATTAAATGTCATTTTTGGCAGTCTCGTGATAAATTAAAGGCTTCTTTGAGGCCATAATTATTAGCATGCTCAAATTAGTCTTAAGTATTGCCCCCTCACTTCACCACCTCAAAACAGTGTAATAGTGGCAATTGACAGTACTTTTGCTAATGGCTTATGTTAACTAGCATTAGTGCAGCAGGTACAGAGTTTCTATAGCCCATGACTCCCTTAGCATTATTGAGCTATGGCTTGTATAGTTCTGAATATACAAGCATGTAGCCATGCTTATGCGTGGTAAAGTGAGATTATTTCGCGACCCATTGCAATGTAAATGCAACAATATAATTAACATATCAAAACATTGTTTCAATTTGTGTGTCAATATCTGGCAAACAAAACTAATATTATCAAGGTGTTTGCCATGCAAAACACTCCATAAAACATCCACAACAGTAGCTTGTGTGGGAGCCAAGTACCCATCCAGATGTAAAATGAAGAATCTGGGCCCAACACTGGCCATACTGCCTGAGACAGAAGGCAAAAACTCAGGTCTTGGCTCAGAAACAGATGTTTTCCATATGTTTTTTTTCTATTTTTAATGGTCCTCATTTTCTACCCTGGTCACGTTGTTAGAGTCAAAAGAGAGTGACACACTACCTCAGAAATCTGGTTTGGAAGGCATGATTATGACTGGCCTACCAATCAGTGAAGTCAAGCTCTCCTAGACCCACACGCAGAGACCTTAGGGATAATGTTTTGCTGCACAGGAGTACCTACAACCTAGACGAAGTCTGACAGGTCTGTGTATGCCAGCAGAGGTAAAGGGAAAAACCAAAGGCAGCGTAATGATCGGAACAATCGGGGGGGGAAAAAACAAAAAAAAAACGCTATCGGTCAGAAGTTAGGTCCACTTTAAAAGGTGCCAAAAAGCTCTTTTATTTGGATTACCTGATCTTAATAAATCGAGTCTTGAAACCTGCAATATTGAAACCCGCCAGTCAAAAAAAGAGGATGGTGCTGGATCCTTCCATTTTTTTACAGATTTCTCTCCTAGCCAGAAGAATAGAATAGAAGAGCAGGTATTTGGAAGGGCCCACAACCCCCTCCATAACTCCGAAGATTATTAGCGCAGGATTCTTCGTAACCAGGCATCCCATACTAGCTGTAAGTAAAGTGCTTAAAGAATTCCAAAATTGAGTTAAAAGTGGACATTCATAAAACATATGCAAGTCCGATGCTGCAATTGCCCCACACCTTGCACAGGAAATTGGACAATATTTAGAAAATTTGGAGAGCCTTTGTGGCGAGTAGTAAGCCCTGTGTAGTGCGAAGAGATGGTTTCTTCGGAGCCATGCTGGTTTAACAATGTCCCATAATAATTTGAAAGAGTCAATCCAAAGACTTCCCACATCTAGGTCTGCAAAAGATGTCCTCCAGAGTTTCTCGGCCAATTGGAAATCGCCGTCAATCTCATCCAAGATTATTTTTTTATTTTATTTTATTTTTTTTATTTATAATTTCACAGCGAAGAACACACATATACAGAAGAAAGATATCAATGGAAGTTCATAGGCATAAAATAAATACAGCAAAAGAAAAAATAAATAAATCAGCGCTGATCATCATAATATATATCAATAACCATACATAAGCAGAGACAAGCAGAAAGAAAGGGGAGAGAAACAAATACAGAAATATATAGGATTTCAGTCATATTCTGCATAATTCATTCATATCCACAAATGTCAATCCTCATAATAATTACGGAAAACACCCCAAATTTTCCGACCCAGTAGTTTCCTCCTAGATCCCTTAACTGAAAAGAGACCCCATTCCAGTTTGTATGAACTATAAATTTTGGCTCGCCATTGTTGAAAAAACAGGTGGGTTTTCCTGTAACCACTCAGTTGCTATACACAACCGGGCTACTGTCATTGAAAAAACAAAAAAGTTGCGATGTTGATATAATACATCCACCACCTGTCTGTAGGAATTTTCCCCAGTAACATCATAGCCGGTGTAATAACTAAAGGCGTTTTAATAACTACTGACAAGAACTTTTCAATATCCGCAATAAAACTTTGAAGTTTAACACACCCAAAAAAGATATGTAAACTATCCGCGTCATCATCCCTACAGCGAAAGCATTTACCTTCATAAACACCCCCCCATTTTGCCATTCATGCAGGGGTGTAATAAAATCAAATAAAGTCTTAAAAAATTGGGCTTTTAAGTTTGCAGACATTAATGATTCTTTCGCCAACATAAGCGTATCCTCCATTTCAATTTCCGAATCTCCTAAAGCAGTAACCCACTCCAACCTGACTTTATCAAGATCATCTGGTCTTCCCGAAAGTAATATTTGATATAGGACTCCAATTTTAACCTGTCTTTTAACCCCTTCTACCACCATATTTGTTTGCAAACCCGCATTTAGGCGAGCCAGAAAATCGCAAATTTGAAGAAACTTAAAAAAGTAGGTTCTAGGAAAGGCAAACTGTGCCAGTATTTCCTCGAATGATTTACAACCCCATTATCCAGATAGAAATCTCCCAAAATTCCAACCCCTTTCCTATGCCACTTTAATGACAGTTCATCTGAAAATATACCTGGTAAAAGCCTATAGGCCTTAAAGGGTGTATAATAAGAGATTTTCGGCATTGCAGTTGTTTTAAACGTCCATTTCCAAACTTTAAATGCGCTAATCAATACTTTAAAACGCGTGCGCTTGTAATAGCTGCCATCCAACTCAATAAATAAACATTGCTTCGCTATTGGGCCTAATAACATTTCAAAAATAGTAGGGGCAATAGCCCTATTAGCAGCCGTCTCCCCCGTGATCATTACCCTCATTTTTAACAAAAAACAAGTAACGTAATAGAAAAAAAAATCCGGCACGGACATGCCCCCCTATCAAGAGGCAGTGTCATGAATTTCATTGCCCGTCTAGGTCTACCTGGGCTCCAGATGAATTTGCCACACATTGATTGTAAATACTGTAGCCTTTTTTTTTTTTATTTCCAGAGGTATTGACCGGAATAGGTACAAAACCTTTGGTAGTACATTAATTTTGACAATATTGCACCGGCCAATATTAGAGAAATATAATCGTTCCCACCTTTCTAATGAGCTCTTGATTTTGAAAGTCAACGCGTTTTCAATTAACATCCACCAATTCGGTCATATTTGCTCTGATCTGGATCCCTAAATAAGTAACTTCTCTTACAACCCTATCGTCATGCCATACTAAGCTGTCCGAGCATAAAATCTGCATCTTTGATTCATTTAATTTATAGCCTGTTATACTACCAAACTCTTTGGCCAGTCGCTCAATTTCTCCAATAGCAAGTGCAGGATTCACTGTAGTTACAGCAATATCATCCGCGTATGCGAACACAGAAAAACAATAACCAAAAACTCGATACGGTGGAATAAGGACACTCCGAGACAATTGTTCAATAAAAGGGTTAATGTACAGGGCGAACAAAAGAGGGGAGAAGGGGCAACCCTGGCAGGTTCCCCGGCCTATACTCAATGAATCAGAAAGCAATACCATAGCAGATATTTTAGCCTTAGGGGCTACATAAAGAGACTGTAAAGCAACAATAAATTTCTGTCCAAACCAATTTATCCATAAGTCTCCACATATAGCCCCAATGCACACGGTCAAACGCTTTCTCAGCGTCAAGTAAAATAAACGCTAACTTACTTTTCTCCACTCCTGCAATGTCAAATAAAGTAATAACTTTATTTACATGATCAACCGTACCTCTTTTAGGTATAAAACCGTGTTGATTTTGGGACACTAGGGGCGTTATAACATTAGCCAATCGGTTAGCCAAACTCTTGGAATAGATTTTATTATCAGCATTAAATAATGATATTGGGCGATAAGATCCGACCAAATCCGGAGCTTTGCCTTTCTTGCAGAATACTGAAACCGTAGCATCCGACCAGGATTTAGGAGGATATCCCAGCTGCGCCATCTGCATAACTTTAAGCAGCTCATCTTTGATAATATTAAAAAACTGCCTATAGACCTCCCTGGGAATTCTATCGGGACCTGCTGCCTTAGCTAAAGCCAAACTATGCACTGCATTTTCCAGTTCCAGCATAGTGATCGGGGAGTCCAATTCTTCTAGTTTTAAAGGATCTAGTAGTTTCAACCCCTCCTCCAGCGTTTCTGTCCATTCCCCTTCTCCCTCCACCCCATTCTGGTGCGTGTATAACTCAGAGTAAAACTGCTGAAAGATCTTTAGAATCTGGTGAGGTTCAGATTGCGATACCCCATTCACATCTCTCAACGCCTGAATATTTCTAGCCGACTCCTTCATCCGTAATCGTACCGCAAGCTGCTTCCCTATTGATAGACCAAATTCATGGCTATGCATCCTAGATATTAAGTACCTCCTAGCGTTCTCTGCGCTCCAGAACCCCAAAACATTAACCCTCTCCTTCGCCACCACATCCTCTAATTCCGATAAATCGTCAGACATGTGGCGATCCACTTGGTTTATGCTTTTTTTGCTGCCATGAACTAAAACGTATACATTCCCCTCGGAAGCTCGTCTTAAAGGTGTCCCCGACTATACAAACAGTGGCAGTTCCATCATTAGGTCATCTTAGGGAACGAATAGAGTCTGCTAATAATCCCACCAAAGAATTTTTCTCCATTTATAAAGAACTTACGGTCCCAATCAGACTTGAGGCCCAAGACACCTACTCTAATGAGCTATGTGATGACATTGCAGACTATTTTGTAAAGAAAGTGGATATAATACATTCCACTTTTACAGGTAGCATGCCGATTAAACATTCGGTAGTGAGAAGTGACTCTGCCACCAAACCCCATCTGACCTGCTTTAAAGTTCCCGATAGGCAAGACCTGCTCACCATCGCAAACAGCATCCAGTCCGGTTCTCCCTATGATGTGATCTCTCCCAATCGCTGTAAGGGAGCCCCAGAATGTATGATTGATCAGATTGAACACCTGATCACCTTATCTTTTCAGGAGTGCCATGTGCCTGACGTATGGAAAACGGCACAAGTCATCCCCCTGAAAAAAAAATCCACCATACATATCTCCCAACTACACAATCTCCGCCCTATCTCCCTCCTCGCTTTCTGCGGGAAAGTTGTGGAGAAGGTAGTTAACAGCCAACTCATGACATTTCTTGAGGAGAATTCCCTTCTCCATTCCACACAGTCAGGGTTCAGAGCAGGCCATTCGACGGAGTCGGCGGTTCTTTTCTCCACAGAATGTCTGAGACAACTAGTAGATGAGGGGCAGACAGCAGCGTTGGTTTTATTAGATCTTAGTGCAGCTTTTGACACCGTGCTGCACACGACGCTGCTGTCTCGCCTCTCAGATATGGAAGTGGAAGGATCGGCATTGGAATGGATGAGATACTTTCTAGAAAACAGGAGTTTTCAGGTGCACTGCCCTCCTCACAAATCCTCTCTTCGCAAGCTGAGACATGGGGTTCCACAAGGCTCAAGTCTGAGCCCTACGCTGTTCAATCTCTATATGGAACCCCTAGCCCATATTGTGGAAGCCTTCGGAGTGGATATCGTCACATATGCTGACGATACCCAACTGATAATTAAACTCACCCACAATCAGACAGAGGACGCCACAAACTTTTCAAACTGCATGCTCTCTGTGGCAGGGTGGATGAACAACAACTGCTTGCGCCTCAACGGCGACAAAACAGAACTGCTGGTTGTTGGTATATCCCCCTCTGCCTGGTCGCAGGCTTGGTGGCCGACTGAATTGGGCGCATTTCCCCTCCCGGCGGAGTCCGTCAGAAATCTAGGAATCATGCTTGACGCAGAGCTTTCCTTTAAACAACAGATTAGTAAAATCACGGGAAGATGTTATGGAATACTGAAAACACTCCGGAAAGTCCTCGACCTTCTCCCCATCAGCGCCAGGAAAACACTCATTCACGCCCTAGTCAAAACACATCTGGACTACGGCAACGCTCTACTCCTAGGCTTAAGCAAAAAAGGCATACACCAACTGCAGTGCGTTCAAAATGCTGCCGCTCGCCTGGTGCTCAACCTTCCGCGCAGAGCATCAGAAAAGACGGCATTATTTAAACTTCATTGGCTCCCTATTGAGGAGCGCATTAAGTTTAAAGCACTTTGTTTCGCACATCGCATTGCCCAGGGAAAAGGCCCAGGTTACCTGTGAAATCTTCTCACCACCCATCGCCCCACCCGGAATCTAAGATCTGCTGGAGCGATGCTGTTCCAACTTCCCCGCGTCCGCAAGACTAGGATGGGAGGGCGCTCCTTCCGGTTTTTAGCGAGTAAACACTGGAACAATCTTCCTCTTGACCTACGCATGGAGCCCTCTGAAACGAGATTCAGATTGAAATTAAAAACCCATCTTTTTCCACGCAAATAAAGCTTCCCTGTAACATGGGATCCAGGCCATCTCCGGACCTCTGTCTTTTCGGGGAGCAGTAGTAATTCTAAGCGCGGGGACACACTGTCTTGAGTGTAACCAGGCGCTCTAAAAATGGTTTTATTATTATTATTATTATTATTATTATTCTCAAAAAAAGTCTAAGTCCACCTATCCATATGCTCCCTAAATTCCCCATTTAGACCTAGTTTCCGATCATATGTAAAGTTTAAACATTTAGGTCTTCTAAGGCAGCCCATTAGTTCAAGCACAATTGGAGCGTGATCCGATGTAATTCTTAGATATAGACGTATTGTAGCCCCACCCAATAAAGAAACAGGTGCAAAGAAATAGTCAAGTCTTACCAATTTTTTGTGGGGGTAGGAATAAAAAGTGTAACCAGTATCTTGCCCCCTCAGACTGCTCCACACATCCACTAGACCTTGATCCCTAATTAAATTATAAAGTGCGTTAAAAACTTTAGGTTTCCGCCCCCTGTATTTATCAAAACCATCCTGAAGTGCTTCATTCGTCAAGTTTATATTGATGTCTCCACATACCACCACCGGTTGCGGCCAAGTAGCCAGTTCCAAATTTATTTCCTTTAAGACCCCTGCATCGTCCAGATTAGCTCCGTACACCGTACAAAGTGTTGACTTTCGCCCCTCCAAATTACACCCTGCAATAACCCACCGCCCGTTCTTATCCATTAATTTCCGCTCAACATTAGCATAGTTTCGTCAAGCAAGAAACGCTACACCCCTTATCATACTTGTTTGGCCGGATGCAATAATTAACGAATAACCCAATTCCTTTAAAACCCCCCTCTTAGCCCACGGAATATGGGTTTCCTGAATACAAACTAAATCAGGGCAAATATGTCTCAATTCGGCTGCTACCTTTTGTGGCTTTAACACATTATTGAGCCCGGAAACATTCAATGAGCAAATTCTTACTCCTGTTGTAATCATTTTAAATCAAAAAGAAGAAAAAAAAAATTCGAAAGCGCTTGTCCTTCCAAAGTCAAATCTGCTGATTATTATCCACCAGCAGCTAAATTTCTCTTTGCCATAAGTATATACATTTCATATTAGTCGCTGTGAAATACTTTTTCCACTTTTTATACACCCCCCAAGTGCTACGCACCACCCCCTAGACCTGCTACCTCTACCCCCCTTGACCCCTCCCACTTCCCCCCCAGGAACCCCCACCCTCCCATCACTGAGGCTTTAGGACCGCTGGTCCTTTAGGTGCAAGCTTTACCTGAGCCTCTTGCGTTCACCTGTTGAACCGAACGAACCCATCTAAGATAATGCTTTAGCATAAAACATAAAGAGAAAAGAACCGTAGGGAGAAGTGAGCAATACTTATACCCCTAAGGAAAGAGTATAGCAAAAAGAAAAAGGGCTTACATTATCCTAACAAATTTCAAAGTTTCATCATTATACTCTCACTGACTATCAAATTCCATAAGCTAAATCAATCGTACAAATTCAGTAGCAGAGGCAATATTAGTAAAGAACCTGGTTTGATCCTTAGTTACTATTTTCAGTTTAGCCGGGAACATTAAAAATGCTGATGCCCCCTTCGACTGACACTCAGGTATTAATTGCCGAAATTGCCATCTCAGCTCTACAGACTTCTGGCAGAGATCCGGGCGAACAAAAAATTCAACCTCCCAAGCTTTCGTCTTCTTATCTGGTCTCGCTAATTTGAAAACCTCGTCGCGGGCCAGAAAACTATTAAATGCGATTAATATAGCCCTGGGTCTGCTTTCCTGAACCTGTCCTAGCTTTAACCGAATGTTAAAGGGGAATCTATGTGCCCTCTCGATTTCACACTGCCAGTCCCACTGAGTTAAACCAGGAAAGGCCGCCTTAAACAAATCAACCACAAATCCCCTTGGATCTTGCCCCTCTTGTCCTTCCGGAATTTGAAGCAGCCTCAGGTTATTGCATCTAGCACGATTCTCAATGTCAGCAAGTTTCCAGACCATATCCTCTTTTATCGAAAGACTCTGTTCCACTGCTGTCTTCTGCTGTACAAAGTCATCTTCCAGGTTTGAGACCCTGGTCTCAACTTCATTAACTCTAACCGCAAAGTCTCCGTGTGATTTCACCAACCGTCTAACAGAGTTTTGTAACTTGCGACAAATGTTCTGTACCCTTACACTCTCTTCCTTAGTTTCCTCTCGGTGTTGCAAAATAGTTCTATATATTAAGGACAGAGGTTCCTCTACTCCTTCAGAGTCATCCAGTGGGTTTTTTTCAGTAACATTCTCGGTACCAAGTGGCCCTGGTTTTAAGCCTAAATCCAGTTTCCTGACTGTCTGTAACTGGCCTTGCACCAATACTTCGGGATTCTCTGTCAGTGAGCATTCGCCATCGCTGCCATCCACCGTTGAGAGTTGTGCTGAATACTGCTCTACCAGATCATCGCAGGAGGAGCCAGAGTGTTCTGACAGTGAATAGAAATCGCCAGCCTCCTCGATACCACCCTAAAGACTGCCAGGGGTGCCAGCACTTGCCTCACTTTGCAGTCCTAAGCTAGCAGTGCCTAATCCAGAAGGTTCAGACCCCTCTTGCAACACTGAGGTCTCGCCGTCTTTATTCCTCCTTTTCTCCCTTTCCTTTTGCCTTTCCGCTGTAGCAGTAAACATCGCTGGAATTTTCTTACCACTTTCAGTTTGGCTGCCTTTCCCCTTCTCTACATGTGCAGCCCCCAAATTTCGAATGCCGTCGCCCATTTTTTGTTGCTTGTTAACTATATTAATGACAGCGTTATCTTCGACCGCCTGCTTCCCCTTTCCCTTATCAGCTGAACACTGAGCATTCGCCTTCTGCTGGCGTCTTTCTTTCTCCTTCCTCCTTCCTCCTCACGCCACTACCATACACTTCAAAGATAGCTACTCCTGCTCAAATTGCAGTGCTACTCGACCCAATACAATGTAGCTAAATCCTCCCCAACCCCCTTAACTAGTAGCCGAGGCAGTGGATATCGCTACTACGGCTTAGGCATCAAAGTCACCTGATTCACCACGGCACAATGTTGAAGGAGTTAGGGAGTATCTCGAGTCTTTTCCACCGCGGGTCCGCTCCAAAGCTCCAAAGCCGAGTTGCCAATTTCGTCACTCCAGTCCGCTCCCTACGCGTTAGCAGCTACAGCTGCGGCTGGGGATATCGAAGTGCACTGTGTCAGCGTCCTATGCAGGTAAACTCCTCTTCCTCCTTAGTCAGCTCCACAGATCTGCGCCGTTTTGCCAGCTGGAAACACACGGTTTTTCTCCCGGAGTCAGACCACTATTGCAAACAGCATGTCCCGTTTTTCTTCTCCTCGGGCTCTTCAAGCTCGCCACACCCCGCAGTCGATCTCCAGCGCACGGCTCAACAGGGTCCTGCAAGAGAGTAAAGCTCAAGCATCCTGCACGGGCGCCATCTTGCCTCGCGCCCAATCTCATCCAAGATTAAGTGATACCGAAGTGATATCTCCTTTTTGGCTGGAGTTTTGTTGAAAAGTTGAAACTCTAACTAATTACCACCACCTAGTTGGAATTTGGACTTGACAGTAACCTGTGCGCGAGCCCAGCTAGCTTTCTGTAAATATTTGAATCTAGAAAGGTTAGGGCCGACTCTAACGCTCAAGGATTCCCATGGGAATAATACTCCATCAAGAAACAAATCGCCCCAGACTTCCAAGCCGGCCTCTCTTAAGGGTAGAGCAAGGCTATCCATGAGCCAACTCGGGCTCCCCTGTGAATCCCACAAAGGAGCTTTGCTTGGAAAGTAACCCATCTTTGTCGTGGTATTAACCTTGGCCCATGTTCTAGCCAAACCCTGCAGAACCTTCAATTTTATTTTCTTAAAAAATTTGGGATCTCCAAATTTAAAAAGAAACCCTTCCTGTGCTAAACCTACCCCGCTGAGAATAGCACTAAACATACAACCGAACCCGAAGACAGTAGGTGTTTTTAATAACATGCAGGAGTGAGTACGTTGAAATGCCCATGCATATAATTGAAGATCAGGGACTGCTAACCCTCCCTTCTCTCTACGACGTCTTAGCTTTTTCCAACTTATTCTAGGTGTGTGCTGGGCCCAAATAAATGAATTAATGTCACTCTGTAAATTAACAAACAATGAAGGTTCAAAATAAAGAGGAATGGTATTAAACAAGACAGTCATCTTTATGAGGTTGACCCTACCCAGGACAGACAATGGCAACGATGCCCAAGATCTCATAAGTTGCCGGCACTCCTTCGCGATAATAGAAGAATTAGTCTTGACAATTTTATTAACATCCTGGAAAATTTCTATACCCAGGTATCGCATTCTTGAACTGGGCCGAACCCCGACTGGTAAGTGCTTGTGGTTCCAGGTCATAATCTCCGTTTTGGAGGCATTTACCTCGTATCCGGAGATTTCACCAAAATTCTGAGCCAAATTGATGACAGCAGGAAGGGCAGTGCTAAGTTCTGAAGAAAAGATCAGGATATCGTCCGCGTATAGAGCCACCCTCTTATCCCAACCCCTGTACCTGAAAGGCTTGATGTTAATATCGTCTCTCAGCCGCTGTGCGAAGGGCTCAATATACAGGTCAAACAGGAGAGGGGAAAGAGGGCAGTCCTGCCGTGTTCCCCGTGAGATGTTACATTGTTCAGTCAATGATCCATTCACCAGAAGAGAGGCTGAAGGGTTCTGATAGAGTAGTCTCACTGCTCGGCGGAAACCAGCTCCAATATTGAACTTAGCCAAGACCCCCGACAGGTAAGACCAATTCACCCTGTCGAAGGCCTTGGTGGCGTCGAGTGTGAGAACAGCCAAAGGTAAACAGGCATAAGATTTATTTATTTATTTTATTTATTTTGAAAGTTTTATATAGCGCGAACAAGATCTTTGCAGATATCAGAGCGCTTTACAAAGCCGGGAATACCAACAAGCGAGTGAATTTAAACATAATAAGTGGGAGGGGTAGGTACGTGAGGGAGCAAATTAGTACAGCAAATCAATAATAAAAATATAACAGTTAAAAGTGTGCATAGCTGGTCAGTAGCGTCAATAATACAGGTGAAATACATAGTCATAGATAATAATACAGGTGAAATACATAGTCATAGAGTTCGAACATAATAATACAGGTCGGTGTAGAGTCTTTATAGATCCATGCTCATAGGTCAGGTGTATTTGGCCATAAAAATACTTTCACTTCTTTCTTAAAAAGTGTAGTGGAGGAGATGAGCCTAGTTTCAGGAGGGAGTGAGTTCCAGATCCTGGGTGCCATTCCTGAGAAAGAGCGTTTATAAGTTTTTTCCTTCCGGAATCTTCGAGGTTTTAGCAGAAGATTGTTTGTGCCTCTGGTGTTTCTAGAGCCGCCAGAGATTGACAGCTTCTGAGTGAGGTATCCGGGAGAGCTCAGGTGTAGAGCCTTGTGTGTCATGCAGGCGATTTTCAGATGTATTCTGGCTTCAAAAGGCAGCCAGTCTAGTGATTTCAGGTCAGGGGAGATATGAGAGTGCTTTTTTGATCCAGTGATGAGTCTTGCTGCAGCGTTTAGAGAGGCTCTTAGGGGTGCAGTAGTGGTTAACGGGAGACCGCAGAGGGCGGTGCTGCCGTATTCAATTCGCGGGATGACCAGTGCTTGTACTGCAGTTTGGAAGTCTTTGGCTGGTAGGAAGGGTTTAAGTTTCCTTAGGGTATTGATTTGGAAGTTCGCTCCCTTAGTAACCTTGCTGATATGGTGCTGCATGTTGAGATTGGAGTCAAGAGTTATGCCTAGGGATTTCGCTGAATCCACTATGGTGGGTTGGACATTGAGTGCAGTTAGCTGTTTAAGCCATGTTTGAGTGGTAGAGATCTTAGCTGGAGGTGAGATCAGCAGGAATTCTGTTTTCAGAGCATTGAGTTTGAGATGATTATCAGCAAGTCAGGATTGGGTGCTTCTGATCGTAGAGTTCAGGAGTACGATGTCATTGAGGGATTGTAATTTGAGATATAGTTGAGTGTCATCTGCGTACATGTGAAAAAGTACATTGGATGCTTGAAGCAAGGTGGTGAGAGGTTCCATAACTAAGTTGAACAATGTTGGTGAAAGGGAGGATCCTTGGGGGACACCTAACGAAACAGGTATTGGAGAGGACATCAGGTTGTTGCTCTTGAATTTCTGTGACCTGTTGTGTAGAAAGGAGGTGAACCACTTGAGAACAGTCCCGGAAAGACCCATTCTTGTGTTCAACAGATCGAGTAATTTCTCATGTTTAACAGTGTCGAACGCTGAAGAGAGATCAAGAAGGATGAGGAGGCAGGTATCCCCTTGATCTAGGATTTGAAGGGCGTCGTCGATTATGTGAGTCATAGCAGTTTCGGTGCTGTGACCTGCTCGGAAGCCTGATTGATGAAGGTTAAGGAGATCAAACAGATCAATGTGTTTAGTCAGTTGTAGTTGAGCACATTTTTCCAATAATTTGGCGAGAGTGGGAATATTGGTAATGGGACGGTAGTTGTTTAGGTCGGATGGGTCGGCAGTAGGTTTCTTTAGCAGAGGTGTGACTTGTCCAACTTTAAGGGAGTCAGGGATGGTTCCTTCTTGGAGTGAGCTGTTGATAATCTTAGTCCAGAGTGGAAGGAGTAGTGGGATGAAATCTTTGACAGCGTTAGCAGGGAGGGGATCCGTGAGGTGATTGGAAGGTTTCAGGGTGCTGAGCAGTTTGCCTATTTCTTCTTCGGAGTAGGTTTCAAAGGTTGACCATGTAGCATTGTTTTTAGGTCCGGTGGGTGTTATGCAGTGGAGTGTGGTGTGGAGTCTTGCGTCAGCGCGGAGATCACTCTTGATGTTGTCAGTTTTTTGGGTAAAGAAAGCGGCGAAGTCTTCAGAGGAGGGTGCTTCGTGCAATGTACTGAGAGGTTGGGGTTGTTCCTTGGTTTGTGTTCTGATTAACTCAAACAGTTTTCTTGGGCGGTTTTTTGCTTGGTCGAGCTGGAGGCTGAAGAAGTTTGCTTTTGAGCGCTTTATTTTCCTGAAGTAGGCGTTTCTCTTTTTCTTCAGGGTTTTCAGGTGCAGTGCAGAGGGAGCTGCCCTCCAGGTGCGCTCTGCCATTCGCATGGCTCGTCTATCTTCATTGAGACTCCCGTCGTACCATGGATTGGAGATTTTAGCGGAGACTCTTTTTAGCTGCATAGGAGCAGCCTCATTGATTATTGAGGTCATGGCGTTGAGATAGTGGTCAGTCAGGGATTGTACATCTGTAGCTCCCGTGGGCGGGAGTAGGATGTCGCGACTGTTCGGGGGTAGGGAGACTGGGTTGAGTTTTTTCAGGTCTCTTTTCCAGACTTTAGTTCTGGAGGGTTGAACCGGGTTGAGTTTGACTTTTTCATTGATGAAGAATGTGACAGTATGATGGTCTGACCAGTCACAGGGTTGGATAGACTCAAGTTGAGCAGCGTCCTCTCTGGCGATGATAAGGTCGGGGATAGAACCTTTCTCGTGGGTCGGGCTGTTGGATAATTGCGTGAGATCGAGGGCGCTGAGGAAGCTTTTGAAACTATTAACCACCGCATCATTGGGATCGTTCCAATGGAGGTTGAAGTCACCAAGGTATATTTGGGTGAGCTGTCGTCCGGCATTGGTTGAAATCAAGTCCATCATTTGTTGGGCGAAGAGGAGGTTGTCTCTAGGTGGGTGGAAAATGCCATGAAGAGAGCATATCGGTTTGCCATCACTGATGATATCGAGGCAAATGTATTCATAGCAAGTTGGAGAGGGTAGGGAAGGCTCGGAGACTTTCAGCACAGAAAGGCTGTTCCTGTATATGCATGCGATTCCGCCGCCTATCTTGCCAGACCTGTCAAGCCTAATAATGTGGTAGTTGGGGGGAACCAGAATGTCCATTATAGGTGTAGAAGATTCGGTTAGCCAGGTTTCAGTCAGGAAGATTAGGTCAAGGTCCAATGATAAGATGAGGTCAGCGATGGCGGAGGAGTGTCTAGAAGCCGACCTACAGTTTAGGAGAGAGCATTTGAGCAATATCAATAGCCCCTATGAGGTCATAAGTCAACTCGAAGAGTTGTCGACCTTTAACAAAGCCTCTCTGGTCCTGATGTAAAATACCCCCTGCGACTGAACCAAACCTATTAGCCAAAATAGAGGCAAACAACTTATAGTCAGCATTTAGAATAGAAATTGGTCGATAAGACCCACATGACGATGCTGGTTTGCCCGGCTTTAAAATTAAGGTTATTGATGCATTATCCTAGGATTTTGGTGGTGACATCCCTTGCTGAAAAATCTGATTGAATAGTATAGTTTAAAAAGGGCACAACCACCTGCTCAAGAGCCCTATAAATCTCAGCAGGAAGACCGTCCGGGCCCGCCGCCTTCCCGGACCTACTACTGTGAATGGATTTTTTGACCTCTTCCTGTGTGATCATTTGATCTAAAGAGGTCGATTGTTGAAAGGTCAATGATGGCAAAGATATCTCATTTAGCCACTCCTCAATAGAGTCCGGGTGGATAATCTTATGCTCAGTATAAATACCTTCGAAAAATGACCGGAAAATTGCTCTAATGTCTTCATCTGAAGAATAAGTCATATTGTCTTGCATAATTGAACTAATATTATTCCGGACCCGATCGGTCCTAGATTTCCATGATAAAAGCCTCCCTGCGCCCTCGCCATATTGAAAATGGGCGATTTTACTAGCTTCCCACCTTTGTAGGGCACGTGCGTTCAGCACTGAGTCTAACTCCCCCTTTGCACAAACCAATTTATTCTGTAATTCTTGTAGGATAGGTGAGGCGACTGGATGCAAATCAATTTCCCTTTGAAGTCTGGCTATTTCCGCCTCACCAGAGGATACCACCTCTTTGTATATCTTACTCCTATAGGAGACCCTGCTAGTAATTTGGCCCCTAAGAAAGGTCTTAAAAGAATCCCAGAC
Source organism: Lissotriton helveticus (assembly GCF_964261635.1). Lineage (NCBI taxonomy): Eukaryota > Metazoa > Chordata > Amphibia > Caudata > Salamandridae > Lissotriton > Lissotriton helveticus. The sequence continues at coordinate 1,741,341,047 of NC_136065.1, forward strand.
CGTTCCTGAGTTGGCAGAACCAATATTAAAGTTCATAAAGCACTCGCTTTCTTTTATCAAAAAAGAGATCTCCTCTGGTATAGAAAGCAATGAAGGGTCAAATGACCAACTTCTGGGAGCTGCTCTAGGTAAACCTGTCATTGTCATTGTCATCAATATGGCTGAGTGGTCAGACAGATGTGAGGGAAGCTAAGTGATGCTAGATTTAGAGTGAGTTAAGGCCCGACTATTTGGTGACTTATCTAGCAAGGGATCAAGAACTATATTGAAATCACCTGCAAAAATAATGGGCTTTGGACCATAGTATCCTACTATAGTGATTTGAGCCCCTGCAATAATGACTTTGGAGATAACCCATCTGCCACCTGGCTCTGTTAGCTTAGATACCAGACGGGCTTTTAGCGATTTTTTAAACACAATTGCAACTCCCCTATTATGTATGGTTTGTGTTGTAGAAATATAAAAGTCTTTTTTTAATCAAGAAGGAGGGAGGTGGAAATCCGATCCATTCAGTTTCCAAAATATATTCAATAATCAAAATGAGAAATGATCACTTGTCCTGCACAACCTTAGGTATCTTGCAGGAGCGGGGGGGTGCGTCCCAAAGTTAAAAGACCCTCATGCACGTGATGGGTGTACTGGTGTTATAGCGGTGTATCTTGGTTCTCCGCTTTTAGATCACGTGTGTGCATAATCATTGGGTCGTTCAGGTTATGCAATCTCCACCAGGAGGTATTGACCCAAGGTTGAAGCAGTAGTGAGCCAGTGATGGGGAATTGTTAAAAAGGCCCGGAAAACCAGAGTACAACTTTAATAGGTCTGGGTTCGGGTCTGGAAGGCTCTGGTTATTAGTGCATCTTCGGATACTTGTTATGAGCAATGGATGCACTCAGAGTGTGATCAGGATATTGTGGGAGGGGGGGGAAGTTAAAAATTGGTCTGGGAGGGGGGTAAGTTAAAAATTGGTCTGGACCAATTTTTAACTCCCCCCCCTCCCACAATATCCTGATCACACTCTGAGTGCATCCATTGCTCATAACAAGTATCCGAAGATGCTAGATGCATAGATAACCTCGCATACTCCTGAGGCGGAAAGCCGGGAGCGGACCTACTTTTTAAAATTGTATCACTTGTGTCACGATATACTTGAATTGTGTTTTTAAAACTTGCACTTACCCCCCTGGCATCACCAGAACTTGTCTGAGATTCGCCTGCACAGCGGAATTAGCGCTGTAGCGAACACCACGCAAACAATCCAATCCAGCCGCCATTGACGGCGAGGAACGAGGCCACGCCTACCCTTAGGCCACGCCCACACGCCCATCTGGTATAAAACGCGGAGTAAAAACGCGCCACACCAGATAACCTCGCATACTCCTGAGGCGGAAAGCCGGGAGCGGACCTACTTTTTAAAATTGTATCACTTGTGTCACGATATACTTGAATTGTGTTTTTAAAACTTGCACTTACCCCCCTGGCATCACCAGAACTTGTCTGAGATTCGCCTGCACAGCGGAATTAGCGCTGTAGCGAACACCACGCAAACAATCCAATCCAGCCGCCATTGACGGCGAGGAACGAGGCCACTCCTACCCTTAGGCCACGCCCACACGCCCCTTTCTCACCCCTAAAAAATGTGCAATCACCGGACGCGCAGCGGACGGGCGCAGCGGGCGCGCCGTCAGCGCGCCGAAGGCGCGCCTAAGACAAGCCCGTCTGGGCCCGTCCGGGCCCATACGGCCTCAGGCCTAGACACTATGCCCAACTCGCAAAAGCGTATATTCTACTCCCAAGATACGCTTCGAGCCTGGAACACTAACAAACATCCCCAGTGTAAATTCATCCTCAAGGAAGACACCCCTTTTACAGGATGTATCCTTTGTAACACGACAGAGGAAACAGAACGCGGTCAAGCGCTGCGTCTCGGCCTTTTGAACTGCAGGTCCCTAGTAAAACACGCTCACGAAATAAACATCCTTGCCCAAAACTCTATGCTAGACGTACTGTTTCTGACCGAGACATGGTTGACCCCTAACAGTGATTTCGATATGGTCAATGCAGTCCCACCCGGTTATCAAATCTGCTGCCTGAACAGACCGGTCGGCAGAGGTGGAGGCTTAGCCATACTCTATAAAGACCATCTTAACTGTAGGATACAATGTGGAACTGTCAAAGACTGCGAAAACTGTAACTTTACCTTCCAGATCTCGCCAACTATCTCACTATCGAGACTACTAGTGTACCGACCGCCAGGTTCGCTAGGAGATTTTTCCTGCACCCTGATGGATCACATTCTACTAAAAACAATTACAGCCTCCAACTTCCTCCTCCTAGGGGACCTTAACCTGCACTTCCTAGACCCTGCGGATAATATCGCAGCTAACCTACTAGCAGACCTTACATCAGCCGACCTCCACCTCCTGAACTCAAAAGCCACCCACGAGAAAGGCCAGCTTTTGGACCCAATTTTTACTAATATCAGGAACCTCATAGCCCAAGATCCTACCCCCCTCCCATGGACAGACCATCTGCTGGTCCCTATGCACTGGCTTCGCCAGACCACCCCAGCACCTAAACAGAAAACCAGGATACGAGGTAGACGGTGGCATAAGCTAATCCCAGAGGAATGGGAAGCGAAGTTACTGGAATCCGTCGGACCTCTCTCCACGGACCCTAACACGGCTGACAGAGAATTTAACAGTTGGCTCTCCCACCCCCTGGACAGCCTTGCCCCACTAACCAGCACTCTTAAACACGTCAAAAGGATCAACCCTGCTCCATGGTACACACCATCCCTTAATGCTTTAAGGAAAGAGTGCAAAAAGACAGAACGCACTTGGAGGAAAAACAAGTCGGTGATGGAGAAAGACGCTTATCAGTTATCTATGAAAGCGTACAAACAAGCGCTCCACAACGCGAAAAGTGCTTTCTACGAGGAAAAAATAAAGATTGCCGCCTGCTCAGCTAAGGAGACCTTCTCCATCCTTAAAGAGCTCCTCCATGTCCCGGACCGTCCGCAGAAACCCATGGACCCCAAAGCAGCAGAAGAAAAATGCGTCAATCTAGCCACCTTTTTCGACGAAATTTTTTTTAAAATCCTCGCCTCCCTCCCTGCGGCTAAACCCGACACCTCAGAGAAAGTTAAGGACCTACCTCCCGCACTACGGAATCCCCCCGCGAAACCCGATATGCCCTATCTAGCGTCGTTCGGCCCAGTCACTACTGAGGAAGTGGCAGCAACATTTGCATCAATCAAGAGTGGCGCCCCCAGTGATCCAGTCCCCATACGGTTCATTAAAGATATCACCCGGACCATAATGCCCCAGCTGACTGCCCTCATTAACATCTCCCTAGCCCAAGGAGAAGTCCCTCTAAGCTGGAAGGAAGCAGTTGTAAAAGGGCTTCTCAAGAAACCATCGCTGGACCCTGCTGACCTATCTAATTACAGACCAATCTCACTCCTCCCCTGGATAGGTAAGGTCGCCGAGAAACTAGCGAATAAAAAACTGTCATACTTCCTAGAATCAAACCACCTCCTCAAAAACTCACAGACAGGCTTTAGACCAGGTCAGGGCACTGACATCGCTCTCCTCGCAGCAGTAGAGAAGACCAGAGAAATTATCGATACAGGAGGATCAGTGGCAGTGGTCCTCCTAGACTTGAGCGCGGCCTTCGACACTGTCAGCCACCAGGTCCTAACCCAACGCCTAGATGACATCGGAGTGAAAGATACAGCGCTGAAATGGCTCATGTCCTTTCTTTCCCAACGCGCCTTCCAAGTCTGGGAAGGTGAAAGTCGCTCCCCCTCCATCCCCCTCCGGTGTGGTGTGCCACAGGGCTCATCACTAAGCCCCACGTTGTTTAACGTGTACATGGCCCCACTGGAGGAGTTGGTCTCACCATTTGGAGTCACCATCGTCAGCTATGCTGACGACACTCAGCTGGTGGTGACGCTCTCCCACCCCAAGCTACAGCCTTCCAATCTCCATGATTGCCTCTCCAACATCCATCAATGGATGAGTAACTCAGCCCTAAAATTAAATGGGTCAAAAACGGAGATCCTACTCCTAGGACACAAAACCATGAATCTTCCCCCAAACATATGGCCCGCTTGTATGGGTGAACCCCCTGCCCCCAAGACGGAAGTTAAGAGTCTGGGAGTATGGTTAGAGACAGATCTCACCTTCAGAACACAGGCAAGAAAAACGGCCGGCATCTGCTATGGCCTACTCAGATCATGCAGAAAGGTGCTCTCCCTACTCCCATTCCAGCTGATCCAAGGCCTAATTTTGGCCAGGCTGGACTACAGCAACGCCATTTACCTGGGAGCACCGGAATCCACTCTCCAAACATTGCAAAAAACCCAGAATGCCGCAGCCCGACTACTTACGAATACTCCAGCCAGAACATCAGCCAAACCTGCACTGAGGAAACTACACTGGCTCCCGATTAGGGAAAGAGTAACATTCAAGGCCCTTTGTCTGGCCCACAAGGCACTGCACAACGCAGGCCCACCTATCCTCAACACCTGGATCACACCCTACAGACCTACGAGAGCGCTTCGGTCAGAACATGGAAACCTTATCATGATTCCCAGGGTGAAGAAGGCCCGCGCAGGTGGCCGCCGCTTCTCAGTTAATACAGCAAAAAAATGGAACGCACTCCCCCCGAGTCTCAGATTGGAACCAAACCTCCTGCGATTCAGGAAGTCCCTAAAAACCCTACTCTTCCCTTAAAGCTGTCGACATTCCCCTCCTTCAACCTTTAGGAGCCTGAGGTTTAGCGCTGGGATACTTTTGGGTGACTACGCGCTCTATAAAAACCTAAAATAAATAAAATAATAAATATTCTCTTCTTGCCTTCTCCCCCTTTTTTTTCTCTTTCTTCCCTTTACCAAACAAAGAGATGGTGCAGAATTTATTGAAAGGCTAACCGAAGCCCTAAACTGACAACCCCAAGAAAGAAAGGCCAGTTAGATAGAGAGAAGGCATACTAGGATGACTGCATCGGGACCTTGACTAGCCTGACGACCCACCCTTATTCCCCAGAGTCAACAGCAATTCATCTGCCGCTTGTACAGATCTAACATTGTTCATTTTATTGTTGTGCATGATCTTCAGTGCGGTTGGAAACTTAAGGTGGGCAATAGCCCCTAGCTGCCTAAAGGCATCTAGTCTCCTCCCCAACTCCCACTGCTTGTCCAGCGTAGTCCTGGATAAGTCTGACCTGACCTGGAAAGTGAAACCCCCTCTACTTTAAAGAGTTCTGCTTAAGGGCTTGAGTGATGATCAGCTCTTTAAGGCTATAAGTATGAACATTGACAAGTATTTTCCTTGATTTGGTTCTTTGTGGATTTTTCCTAAAAGGATCCCTGTGAATCCTTTGGATATCAATGCTCAGGGTTTCTGCTAACTGCTCGAGCTCTAAAGAATCTCTTAACAGCATGATAACAAATTGCTTTATGTCCGTGCCATCACTCCCCTCCGGTACATTCAAGATTTGAAGGTTACTGCGCCGGGCATTGTTTTCCAAAATCTCCATTCTCTCAGCAAGGGCGAGCTCTTCTTTTCTAATGGATACAATATCAACCTTAGCCTGATCCAAATACAGTGAGAGTCCCGCCACAGTTTCTTCCAGGGCCGTAGTTCTAGAGTTGAGGCCGTCAATTTTATTATCGAGTGACTCACAGAAACTCCTTATTTCAGACTGGTTAGCAGAAGAGACCTCGAAACCCCTTTTTATGTCTGATGACAGAGATAAAAACATGGATTTCAATGAAATTTCTGTCGGGTCACTGGTTGTCTCCTCCTGTACACTATCTGATCCTGAGGCTAAACTCTCCTGGAAAGACTCTGCTGAATTTGACCGCTCTAAAACCGCTAACACCTCTGCCGGCAATCGCTGTTGTAGCTGCTGATGCTGTGAATCACTGGCACTATCACAGGCGAGACTTTGCATGGAATGCCGTAATTCAAGACTCAGCTCTCCCTGTTCAGCTGAACTAATTTCCTTTGACAATGCGTTGTCTCTTTCAATTGGAACCAATGGAACCTCACTGCTAAAGGACATTTTGCTAGTATCAAATGTCCTTCCCTCTAAGGAACCCTCTAAATCTACCATGAGAGGAGAAACAGAGGCTGGGGAGGAAGGGCAGGGAGAGGCGGGACAGGAAAAGAGGTAGCCTGAACCTCTTTAGCTAAGTCTAAAATTTGTGGGACTACTTTGAAATATGATCGCAAAGAAGGTGTTATTTTTTAACTTAACTTCGAGCCAAGAATAGCCGCCTTGAAAGCCTTAGTAGCCTTGGTAGTTTTTGCTGATTTACTCCCCTTTGAACGCTTTGCTTTAACCTCAGCGCACAAAAAAAGTAGTTTTACTAATGCTGCTACTACTACCAGCAGGGCTCAAACCTTGTGACCAAGTAGTAATACTTGTATTAATGCGCTTGGGTGACTGCGGTGCAGGAAAACTCCCTTTTACGCCAGTTAACTGGGGGTCACCTTTGCTTTCACTGAGACCCTTAATCCCTTGTGACCCAGTTAGCGCTTTCGCTGTAAGATTGCCTTTAACCTCTCGCTTTGCCCTTCGTTTCCCCTTCTTCCCCGTGCCTGCCGCCAGTGAATCTAAAACAACCTAGTCGGCCTGCTCCTGGTTCCGCTCCTGCTGCTGTTTTTGACCAACGCTCACCTTTGTTGTGTAGACCTCTACCTTTTGCCCTCGCCCGACCGCTGCCTGGCTCGCCTCACCTCCGCCCTCAATGGAGCCAGGAATGCTGCCTCGGGTGTCGCGGAGAAGGCACCGGATCTTACGCCCCTTACGGAGCTCCAGGGCGGCTGCTTTCCAATGCAGCAAGCCACGCTGCTCTCCTGGCAGCGATCGCGAATGCGAAGGGATGGCTTCCACCACTAACAGACACATGGAAGGCCAGGTCAGGTAGTTGAATGCCAAGGTAACAGACCGACCCACGAACGCCGGCAGAATACTGAGCAGAACCCAAAACCGCAGAAGGGCACCACGAGGCTCTGAAAACAAAAACCCCTCAAAAAAGAATCCTCAAAGCAGCTCAAAAGAAGGTAATCCAACTCCTTTTCATCCTGCTAGAAAGTCGGGCTGAAAACACGAGAAAACAACAAAGCACGAGCCCGGTTTCCAGGAGCACTACGGCAGCCCACTCGCTGCCGCCATGTTTCCCTGCTACCAGATGTTTGCCATATGTTGTCCACATACGAGATCTGAAAGCACCATTAGCCTTGATCCATGAATAACAAATCTGTTTATTTCACACTTTTGCATAAAAAGGCTATACACAATAAAAACTCCCTTGGACAAATTGTTGCACAGCAATCTTGTGAAACTCTTAGAACATCCTTAATGCAGAAGTGGCCTGCCTTACAGTAGGCCTATCATCTTCAAAGGTGATGCCCCATAAGCACTGGGTTTGTTCAAGACCACCCCTTATCTTATTAGTGGCGGACTCTTTGGTTCACAGCAAACTAAACGTGTTTTCCTAGATACAAAAGGTTGATTACTTCTAGTGATTGGGTCACAGATTCGGCTTCTTGAAGATGTGTAATATTTCACTCTATTCCAGTCTTCTTAGTCTTCAAACTCAGTCCTTGGAACTTTATATGGAACCAAGTGATGCCATATTCAGTCGTTTTAAGCAGTTCTCAAGTCAAAAGATCCTAAGGAAATTTCCCTTCCATTTTTAGGATTAGCTACTGCTGTTCCTTAAATTAATAATCGCAAAACCAGTCCCTTGAGTTTGCTGCGAAGCTGTGCTGCAGTAGGAGCGTGTATGGTAACTAGTCTTCATGTGCAACTGACAACCACGCCACGGGGCTGCGCGGGAAGGACTTCAGTCTTTGAAGTTAAAACAAAGTCTTTACTGAGAGAAAGCTTGTCTTCGTGCCACAAATATCCAACCCAACAAACTGCAAAGTGACGTGCACTCTGGGAAAAGTGCTTTGATTGTTCCACAGAGTTCTTTAAAAAAAAAAGCGCAGAACAGATCTTGTGATCTTTCCAGCACAAGCCGTTGCATCAGTTGATTCAATGCCAGCATCTCATAACAAACCTGAACGTTGCCGCAGAAAGACTGACTGGCAGCCAACCCGGAACACAGAAAATGTACATTCTAACCTCTCGGCAACACACAAATATCCACATCCGGTCCCATGCGTCCTACTTCTAATTGAGCATCAGCTATGGGACAGTCAAAAGTACATCATGGAAGATTGTTTTTCAAAATTTGACGGCGAAACGATACACGTAAAGCATCCAAAAGTACCAAGGACATTTATTTAGGTTTGGTAGTGGGTAAGAGCAGACATTATAAATTGCCTTTCTGAAAATCAGTCTATTAATTAATGAACCCATTTATTTTAAACCTCTTGTAGGTCATGCCCCAAAAGATCTTAAACAATGAACCACTGTAAAATATTAGCTAGCCTTTCCAAATAGACAGATCATGATGCATAAACTGAAATAAGGGATAAGTGAGTTCAACACTTGCTGCTGGCATCTCCTGTGGTTTGCAGGTCATATGTTTGAATCCCAGCATGGCAATTCAGACTTCCAGCCTTCCTAAATAAGTAAACTAAATACCATTAAATTAAGTAGCAGTAAGACCAATCTGCTCCATTTGTTGTCTTAAAATAATAAATTATATAGTATTCATCCACATTAGGAAAAGACATGTGAAGTAATATGGGGCTTATTACAAGTTTCGGCAGTCCTGGAGTGGGCAGCACACCACCGTCCCGCTCCAAGACAGCCGAAACTCACCACCTCCCACCCGCCAGAATACAAGTATTTTGTGGTCTGGCAGGCAGACGGCATGGCGGTCCTGCAGCAGTGCTGTTTAAAGGCTCATTGTAAGCCTTATAGAGCACCGCTGCGGAACCACCAGTAAACGGTCATGCACGGAAAGGAATGCACCATGTCGTGCATGCCTTCCAGTGCAGGAACTGGGGGGTGGAAAAATATAGAGGGGGCACAACATGTGCCTCCCTGCATGCACTCCCATGTACTGAGGCACATGGGGGGCCTGTAGGGTCCCCTTTGTTTCCTCACTGTCACCCTTTTCATGGGGGTGCGACCACCATGAAAAGGTTGGCGGTAAGGCAACTCGGACTGCTGCTTGATGGCTGCAGTACTCTTGATCCGCGGCGGTCGCAGCGGTTCAGTGGCGATCCAACTGCCACATCTGTAATACTGAAGGCGGTTCCGCTATGTGGCAAACAGTCGGACCGCCAGCACGACTACGGCGGTCCCGTGGAACGCCATAGTTGTAAATAAGCCCTATGCCAGATTTATCAATCTTTTGCCAGTTGTTGATGGAGTGAGCAGAACTTAGTTCCCAACTAGTTGAACCGATCAATAATAAAATCTTAGTAGTCGGCTAAGTGCTGCAAAGTACGGACTCAGGGAATAATCAAGGCTCACCTTCCCCTATAAAGAATGCCTCATTAGGAGGCAACCTCACGGCAAACACAGACATAAAGTCTTCCTCTTTTATTCCAACATCGGGTGGAAAGGGCTACGCCACAGACCATGACCAAGGAAACCTTTCATATCAGTTTTTAGCTGCCATGGAAGCAGAAATAGAGGATACGCTAAAAAAACTGAAAACGACAGCTAAGGACCAGCAGAAGTTATCAAAAGCCTTGGATCCACCAAATGGGCTAGGTGGCACTGGTTCAAACAAACAGGCGGACCAGGTCTCCGGTTTGTTTTTGGGGAAAGTAGATTCCAACATGGCTGAAAAGGCAAAAACTATGGGCAGCAACAAGAGGTTATCTGAACTGTAAAGGATGTAGAGACTCAAGCAGCTTGGGGCCCCCGCAAACTTTCGCACCAAGCCCAGAGCAGGATTACAGCCAAGTTTCTTTAAAGGAAGACCCCCCTATAGGTGTACAGTGGGCAGATCCATTTCACTTGGATAATCAGGGCTGTATGGTAGGATCGGATTCCTTGACCCCCCAGACGAGAATTCCATCATCAGACCCCCACAAGGCACCCGGGGATAGTACAACGCAAAGGTTTGGGAGGCAGGAGGTGGCGGTCCTAAGTGGAACTCAAGGCTCTTGCCACCAAAAACAAGTCCCGATCAAGGGGACAAGAGTCAACTGGAATAGAGTAGAGTGTAGGGCGGAGACTGAGGATACTACATTGACTAAATGAGGGGAGACAAGACCTGTCCACTTGGGCAAGACAGGGACGACGGCCAGTGATCCACTGGAATTGGTTTTTATTCACAGGTTTTGCCCGAGGAGCCCTCATGATACGCTAAATCGGGGGAACCTGCTAAAACTGTGTGCCCATGTTCCAGCCCTGAACCACATTACCTCAGATGATTTGTTATGGGTAACATTTGTCTCGGAAGGGACAATTAGCATAGGAGAAGCCTTGTGCACTGCATGGAGGAGTGGACCTCTGAGAGGTGCAGTGTGGAGTGAAAAAGAAACCTTTGCGGATTGGGGGATCGAACTTGTGAAATCTACCCCGCCAAGATACCTGTATGTTTTATTAAACCCGCCCACAGAACAGGCAACCAACAGAGTGCTTATGAGCACACTAGGCAGTAGTAGTAACTGCGAACCAGTGGAGTCCACAAGATCACGATCACTAATGGTCATTTGCTCGCATAACCAGAGAGAGTTGAAATTTATCACAAAAGAATACACCGGGCAGGAGGCAACGCGGAGGGCAAAAGCTAATTATAGCCTTCTGGGCCAAATGCGTCAGTCCTGAGGAGAGCACCCGTCGACTAAATGGGATACTGCAGCTGAAGGCGCTAGCTAATCCTCACTGCAAAAAACAGTCGACAAGGATGTCAAACCCTGAATTGACTATAATCTCAGGAAATGTTACAGGGCTCAAAAAATGGAATGGAAGCAAGCAAGGTCGCAAGTATTTGGGTACAGGTGACATCCTATGTCTTCAAGAAACTTGGGCTATGTCGCCTACCATTCTATCAGGCTTCTATGAGATATTCACTGCTGCATCTGGGCTGAGCCACTTTGGTCACCCATCAGGGGGGCTGTCAATTTTCATCAAGCATTCTGCTAATCTGTCGGTGACGGCTCTTGATAGTAACTGTTCAGCAGCCCAAGTGATCTGCATTTGTGGTTTGAAAACAAACAATAGACAAATGGTTATGATAGTGGTTAATTGCTACCTGAATGTTTCCAGGAAGGCAAGGACAATCTTGGTAAAGCAGTTTCTCAAATGCCTTGAAGCCCTCTTTTTTGAATACCCGAATTGCGAAGTTATTATTACTGGTGACTTTAACATTAGGGGGTTGGGTGACAAGTCTAATGGTGGTTTTAAGGAAATGACTGACTTTGTAATTAATGGTTTTATGGACAACCCCAAGCTAGTATCCGCTCATGAGTTGAGAAAAAGGGAGATTATATTTCCGTCAAACTGTAAAAATGTATCAACTTTCGATTACACCTTTGTATCCACAAGTTTGGCTGCATGCTTAAATCACTTCGACACTATAATTATAGCAGAAAGTGACCACAATCCTTTAAGAAGCACGCAGAGCCCAGCCTTGAATACAGCTGATAAAGCCATTAATGTGGGTAATTCATATGGAGAGGAAGGAGAGAAGCTGGTTAGAAAAGTCAAATGGGTTACTGCATAAAAAATCCATGTTAGCACATGGCTACAAGATTTGGTGGCTAATATAAATACAAATTATTTAGCGGGCTTTCTACAGGAGTGGGGAAGGCTTATGGGGAACTTACGAATGCATATATTAGAGCAGGAGGGCGAGCACAAACTTCATAAGGGGGGCACACCCCAGTAAGGTCAGGCAATATTTGCAAGGCTCTCATTGTATCTAGATGAACGCTACCTAAAGCACGGCATGTGCACCAATATAATCCCTCAAATAAAACAGCAGCGGCAGTGAAATTGGCAAAAAAAATATCACCTAAACTCGTTTGGGAGATTCAGAAGGGAAGAAAGGATAAGCATTGGGTCACTATCTTCCAGCTATTAAAGGACTCAAACCAAGCCCGATTTTGGGCCCAACTTAATAAACTAAAAAACTGGAACATGGACAGGGAAAATGGGGTCTTGGAATCAGCCTGGGTACTCCACATTGTTGAGCTGTATGTAGTACAAACAGATAACTTAACCGGGGTTAGTTGGCCTTCCTTTCCAACTTTACCTTTTAAATAAAAGTTGGGATAGTAGAACTAAGCCGACATCATCAAGTGGTTGTGGAGGAAGGATGGGGTCAGCTCAAGGAAGAGACCCAGGGGGCTTAGCGCAAACTAACAGATAGGCGAAAGGTGGCAAAAGTATTGGTAAAGCTGAAACCCAATGGAGCCTGGGCCCGAATGGGTTTCCAGCTGGGCTTTTCAAGGAGGCGCATGAAGTTTGGGCAGTAGTGTTGTCAGCACTTTAGAACCTCTGCTTTTTAAGCGCTCATATACCGGATGGTTGGAGAGGATCAATTTTATGCCCTATATACAAGAGCGGAGATCGGACCACAGCTGCAAACTATAGATTTGTTGCCTTATTGGATATTGAAGCAAAAGTCTACGCCCGAATTTTACTAGAACAAGTACAATCTTGGGTGGCAGAGGAGGGAACATTGCCATTGTTTCACCCAGGGTTCAGGGCTGGTGCTTCCACGATAGACAATATATAAGCTCTCTCTGTCCTTAGGCATGATGCTATCCAGAAGAACAGACCACCTCTCCTGTGCTGCTTTCTAGATTATAGTGCTGCGTTTGATAGGGTAGATAGGGTAATTTTATCATACCAAGTTAGGGTTGCAAAGACTTTATAAAGCTTTGGGAAGGTAAAACAAGGCAAACCATTTATTGGTTAATCAGTCTAAAACTAAAGTCCCGATATTCGGGAGTTACCGTAGAAAGAAGTTGACAACCTAGCAGTTGAGAGATCAGACCATCACCACTGAAAGGCATTATAAATATCTGGGCGTCTGGTTTAATGAATCTGGTTCTGCAGCAGCACGAGTTAAAGATATTAATAAGAAAGCGACAGCAATTACCTATGGAATCGGCCAGCTGGATCATTTATTAAGTAGCGCTTCTGCTTCACCTCTTAAGAGTTATGAAGGCATCCTTACTCCCAGCTTTGCAGTACGGGCATCTTGCCTATCCAGGAGCGTTGGACGAAGCGTTAGAGCTATGCCACATTAGAGCATATAAAAAAATATTCCATCAACCATGACCAGTCCGACGCTTCAGGCTAAGACTTGAGATGGGTTAATAACTCAATTAATAGATTGTAAGGCTTTCTTGCTAAAATATTATATCAGGTGTATAAGGGCCCCCAAGCATTCCTTAAAATATTATTTACAATTGATCTATGAAAAATTGGGTAATCCTTGGTCCAGCCAACTTAAAGAGGCGATTCTGTTACTCAAGATCAAGGAGTCTGCTTTGGGGGTCGGTGCCATCCCCTATCGGGCATGGAAGACAGCCATTTCTAAGTAATTGAAGGAGTCCTCCTGAGAACAGGATATACGGTCTGTTGAGAGTCAAGAATGGCTCTGCCCCTGGCGGATTCCTATCGTGTTGGGAATTCACAAAACGATTTCTCGGATCTCATTAACGCAAATACTCTGGACCAAATCCTATATATGAGAGTGCGTGTGTTACCAATAAGAGATTTTAACCCGCGCTGGGCAGGTGGCGGGGTGACTTTACGTGTAGGCTATGCAACAATTATCGGGAATCATGGTTTCATTTGTTATGCTGTAGCCCGGCCCTAGATCAACAAAGAGAAGGCTGCTAAAACCTATTTTCCTGAAGGAGGGCGTTCGCTCTTGCGCAGAGGCATGTGACTTTTGCTTTAGCTGCAGTTCTCCTGGTGGGCTGGGGAGATGTGCTAAATTTGTGAACATTTTAAACAAATTACTGTTGAATACTAGGGCAAGAGCAGTGCCTCCTGAATAACGTCCGTGTTTATCTAAATCGATTTGCAGATGTGTATGTATGAGCTGAGCTGGGAGACAGTGGACATTTAGAATGGATGGGGCCTGGTGTTGAGGTTTAATCCTTCTTAGAGGGAATCCTGGGAGGCACGGCTCGCAAATGAAGTATTGGCAGCCCTAAGTAAGGCAAGTTTTGGAGGCTACACACAGCTCGTCCTTTAGATTGAATTGCCCCATCTGCCCTCAAGTAAAGGCTATGGCATTGTTTTAATTGAGCCAAAGAAAATATAATCTATACTGGTGGACATCCAGCTGACTCTGTTTTAGGATTACATTATATAATACATGTATTTTAGTGTTAATGAGATTATGCTAATCTGACTGATGGAGCTGACCTGTTGGACTGGGTTAGAACGAGGCAATTGGTGTTTTAATAAGGGTACTGCATAGGTTATTTAAAGAAGAGAATAATGCGATTACAGCACTTATTGAGTCTTAGATGATGAAGTGATTCATATTATTTTATTTTAAAGATGTTATGCCTATTTGTTATGGTTTTAATTAACTATACAATAAAGATTATTACTTATTACTTTTTGGTTCTGGTGCAAAAGCTTACAAATGTTTTCCTGGTGCCAAAGCATATACAGAAATACTCTTATTTCACAGATTTAGTTAGTATATAAATTGTAGGATTTCTTTCACTTAGCAAATGCTATAGCTCCGTGGCCTATTTCTTAGGCTCTGAAACGTTAACTGGATGCTGTCACTGATCAAATCTCAGGGCCAGAAATGATTATATTACAGCAACTAGTGTTATGAAAATAAAATTCATTTCAAATTACAATTGTTGCTTCGGAAAATGTATGTTCTGTCAACAACTTGTTCACAGCTAAGCACAGATTGTATGTGGCACTCCTGCCCCTCTTCCTTGACTCCCATGCAACTATGTTGTCTGTGAAGCTTTCCTCTCTCTCGCTTTCCCATGCTCCTCTCTCACATCACTATGTCTGTCAAAGAGCTTTGTCTCTGTCTCTATCTCCATAACTCAGTTTGTCTTATTTTTCCGTCTTGCCATTAGGTGTTCCTCTTCTCCCTCACATGCTACTAGATCCCTCACACCCACCTTTTTTGCCACCCCATCTCTCTCTGGTGCCTTTTTAGGTCAAGCCTGGAGTCAGCGCGCAAGCTCTGCTCTAGGGAAGATCTGGGGTAATTCAGTACGGGGGAGAAGCCCCACCCATTTTTTTCATTGGTTCATGTGTTTGTCCTTGGTAAATGCTGGGGTCTTATTCATTTTGAGGCTTGTTAGTCCCTCCTTAGTACGGTTGTGTTGTCATTTGTATCCTCCAATTGCTACTGGCCCCTTTACTTAGTTGTTACAAGGTAGGTGTACTTTTTTCCTTTATTGAACCGGGACAATCTCCATTGCTTGTCTATTTTGTAACTTGTGTTTGTATGCAGCGCTTTCACGTTAATGGCAGCCCCTTTCTTCAGACGAGCTGTGCTTGTGTCTAAGGAAAGGGGCACTACCGCCATTAACATGAAAGCGCTGCACGGGGCATTTTGTAAATAAATTAATCTTCAGTGCTCTGCCTGGGAAAACTTCCTGAAAAATAGCGGATCACTATTAACTCTTATCGTGGCCTTTGGCTCTTCACCGAATTAGCAATAATTATATCTAAAAATGTGAACGCGAGGGCCACCAAACCGAGGTAAAAGCTACGGTACACAGCGGTTTTATCGGATGACAGCATCATAAAATGTGAGCTGGACGCATGTCAACTTGTCATCGAGCCAACATCGCTTTGTTTTGCAGTACCGAGCAGCTGCTCTGCCCTTGCAAGATACTGAGATATTCACAGCAATCAAGTGTATAGGTTTGGGAATATTATGCTTGAACTGTGTACACTATATCTGTTTTAGGTTTTTATTAACACAAATGTTTACCTGAAAAAAAGCACAATTAAAAAGTCGGAGGTTGCGGAAACTTTCATAAGTATTTTAAGAAACAGCACTGTTTGGAGGGGGGGTGAGCAGAGAATGGCAAACACCTTTCTAGCAAAAAAAAAGTTCCAGCAAAACTTTTAAATCAGAACTTTTTCTGAAACAAAAACAGCTATAAGTGACATGGTCAGGATGGAAATGTCACCTGGGGGAGAATCTTCAAGAAGGGAAAACATAAATCAGAACAAGGCCCTTGTAGAATGGGCACCCGCCAGACCGGAGAGCGTCTAGAAAGAGTTCCTTCCAGCGGAAAAGGTAAGTGCACCTGGAGGGGGGAGGGGAGGGGGGGTTTCAGCTTTATGCCTTTAGCCAGGGGCCTGCAGTCTCTGCGCCACCTGTTTCTGCAGGGTGCAGGGGGACGGTTTGCTTAACACACTGGAGAGGGCTGCCCCTTTTAGCGGCGCTGGCCGAACGAAACCAGGGAGTGCGGGCTAATGGCGACGTGGCGCTAAAGAGCAGACTCATAGGCGGCTGGTAAAGGAGAGCGTAGGGGCTGCGCCCTCGTTCCTTTCATCCTTAGTCATTTGTTCGTGTATTAAAAGCCAGTTTAATCAAAAATAGCAAGATGCTGTCGTAACGTGGCTGCCTGACCCTGTGTGTGACAGGACAGGCAGCACAGGAAGGGCGTGGGGAAGAAAGGAAGTAGGTGGGGAAAAGTTAGTTAGGAGATGAGCACGAGAAATAAAGACGTGCCTTAATTGATCTCCGGCTCCCGTGTCTTTATTGAGGGGAGAAGCGACACTGGCGACGAGGGTGGGATCCCCGATGCTAAATCCCACATCGCTCACACCCTGCCGCTTGTGAGCGGCCGAACACGGTGAGCCTGCAGCTCGCGCTGGAGGGACGCGCGCGAACAGAGGAAAGACGCGCTCACCTTCCGCCCGCTACCGCCACTGAAAGCGGAGCCCAGAGGCGAGGCGGCTGATCAGGAAAGGCGACCGGTGACGCTCACCGCCTCCGCGCAAGACCAGCCCCAGCTACAACGAGTGACAAAAGGGCGCGAAGACGGAGAAGCGCTCGCTGAGGAAGCGATGTGATCAGGCGCCGAAAAGGGTGAGTCCTGATGAAAAATTGACGCTAAGTGCAGCGGACACCCTAAATTTACCAGCAAACTGCTTACAAGCGCCCCTGCAAATACAAAAGTACAGAACATACTTGGCACCACGGTTCCCAGACGGCGGCCATCTTGGAGTCAGGCACGGCCTATAGACTCCCATGCACATCATTCGTGTCGGCCATTTTAGGGTCAGGCACCTGGAAGTAAGTGGAAAACAAAGTTCAGAGAACCACAAGCACTCTTCCTGAGCATGTCACTGCAACCCAGTTCATCCAGTGATACAGGAGGAACACCAGCAACAGGGACGCCAGCGACACAAGCCCCACCAACCAACGCCGCTGTAATGAACAACGCAGGGCTCCAAACAATCATGGGACTGTCATACCTCAGGCCACCAGAGCCACTGGAACTTACCTCTGGCAGCAGCATGGGCCCCAAATGGAAAACCTGGTCCGAAGACTTCGAGGACTATATGACAGGGTCGCAAGTTCAAGACCCTAAACAGAAGTTAATTGCCCTACGCAATCTAGTGGGGAAGGACATTGCCCAACTCATCAAGGAACTGCCTGACGCAGCCACGGCCTCATATGACGACGTCAAAGGAATTCTTGACAGACAATTCCTACACAAGTACAACCTTGACTATGAACGATACACGTTCAACCTAGCCACGCAAGAAAAAGATGAACGAATGGGTGACTTCATATTGCGCATACGACAACTAGCCCGTCACTGCAACTTTGATGACTTCAATACTGAAGACGCACTGCGATTACGCATAATTGAAGGATGTCAGTCTGAATCACTACGGCGACGTCTATTAAAAAAACACTACTCCCTAGCAGAAATTGAAGAAATGACACGCATAAATGATCAAGCAGAGGACCACGCCAAGAAAATGGAGGGGAACAGATCGGATAAGAAGGAACAGGCCTTTCGACTTCAAGCTCACAACCACAAGGACCGGCAGCATCAGACTGATCGGGGGAAATCGAACAAATCAACCTACCACTATTCATCTCGAAGACCCAGAACTGGTCACAGATCACGGGAAACACGTCATGTCAAGTCTACCAAGTCAAACCCAGCCTGTTACAGATGCGGACAGGACTATCCACACTCGGGCCAATGCCCAGCTATGGGGCAACGTTGTCACCACTGTGGCAGAGACAATCACTTCGAAAACGTATGTCAGGCCAAATCGTCGAAACAAAGATCATCACGCTCAAGACAAAGATCCTCCAGAACTCGATCCTCAACACATCACCACGCACGAGCTGTCAAGGAACGAGACAGACACTCGACCAGCTCATCACGATCCAGTGATCAATCCCTCAGATCACGTCAGTCTCGCCGGTCGAGATCAACATCCAGTGACTCCGCAACACATACACCTGTGTCTCAAGATAGTGATGAGTACATATGCATGGTCTCAGATCCGGATCGTTTACGAAAATATCCGAAACTAGACATCCGAATTGGAAGTCACCCAGCTAAATTTGTCCTAGACTCAGGCGCTTCCCTGAACTACACCTGTGCTCTAGAACATCAAAGCATGAAACCACGTCCTGCGCTGGAACCTGCAGCAGTGAGAATATTCACGTGGATGTCCAGGAAGCCCCTACCGTGCCTAGGTCGGTTCCACACCACCCTATCGTATCGGGACCGAGTGATCCCAGCGTATATCCATGTGGTAGAAGGTCCAGATGTAGCCGACTGCTTGCTCAGCTTGCCAACAGCAGAACGGCTCAAACTGGTAGAACTCCTCTACATGACTGAAGACACCCCAGACATTGTGGCAAAGTTCCCCAACCTATTCAAAGGACTTGGAAAGTTAAACCACTTTAAGGTCAAATTGCACATCGACGACCGAGTCACACCTGTGGCACAACATCATCGGAAAGTGCCATTCCATCTGCAACAAGCAGTAGACGATGAACTACAAGAATTGCTCAAAGCAGACATCATCGAACGCACATCCGGCCCCACTCCGTGGATATCACCTGTGGTCGTCGTCCCCAAGAAGGGACAAAACAACAAAGTGCGTCTATGTGTGGACATGCGTGCAGCCAATGTAGCTATTGAACGAGAACGTCACCCTGGGCCACACATCAGTGACATGATTACCCGCCTCAACGGAGCTACCATATTCTCAAAACTGGACCTCAACAAAGGTTATCACCAACTTGAACTCCATGAAAGATCTCGTTACATCACCACATTCACAACTCATCAAGGCCTCTTTCGTTACAAACGCCTAAACTTTGGCATATCATCTGCTGCCGAAATCTTCCAGGAAACCATCAGACGTGTAATCCAAGGGATACCGAACACTTTCAACTACAGTGATGATCTACTGGTGTATGGCAAAGATCAAACCGAACATGACACTGCCCTTGACAGAGTGTGCCATGCGCTCCTCAATGCAAATCTCACTCTGAATTCAGCCAAATGTGAATTCCACAAATCCAACCTGAAATTCTACGGACACATCTTTTCCAAGGATGGTATGACTCCAGACCCCGAAAAAGTATCGGCCTTGGCAGACACACCAACGCCTCAAGATGTGGGCGACCTTCGCTCGTTTCTTGGCATGGCAAGCTACTGTGCCCGGTACATTCACGACTTTGCCACGCTCAGTCACCCACTGCGGGAACTCACTCGCCAAGGACAACCCTTTGAATGGACAGACGCATGTCATCACTCTTTCAAGAAGATCAAAAAGGCTGTCAGCTCTGCGATCAATCTGGCCTACTTTGATGTGAAAAAGCGGACTGAACTCACTGTACATGCCAGCCCGGTCGGGCTTGGTGCCATCCTTGCCCAATACACTGAGGACTCTGACCAGCGCCACATCATCTCCTACGCCAGTCGTAGCCTCACTGACACCGAGACCCGGTACTCTCAACCGGAGAAGGAAAGCCTGGCCGTAGTCTGGGCGTGTGAACACTTTCTCCTCTTTGTCTATGGCAAACATTTTACCATCGTCACTGATCACCAGGCTCTCATCACCATATTCGGCAACCCCAAGGCCAAGATGCCTCCGCGCATTAAGCGGTGGGGCCTCCGTCTGCAGGACTACATTTACACCATTGTCCACAAGCCTGGGAAGTCAGACAATCCTGCCGACTATATGTCACGCCATCCTAAAGCGTCTGCTACTGCTCCGCCATCAATTGCTGAAGAGTATTTGCACTTTGTCATTGATGCAGCGTGTCCTCCCACGGTCCCGCTTGCCGCCATTCAAGAAGCATCCGCCCAAGACCCTATCATTCAGGCTGTATCCGAACGCATCCGCAACTGCTCTTGGCGCCACGTGCCGGATGACCAAAGTCCTCTCTTTTGGGAGCTCCTTGCTTTCCGACATGTCCAAGACGAACTTTCCATCAGCAGTGAAGGTCTTATTCTGAGAGGGGGGAGGATTGTCATTCCCCAGAAATTGGGACAAGGAGTCATCAACCTTGCCCATGAAGGCCACCGAGGGACAAGCGCTACCAAGAAGGCGCTAAGGGAACGTGTCTGGTTTCCAACGTTAGACCAGATGGTGGAAGACACCCTCAAGGACTGCACATCATGCCAATTAGTAAGCCGAGATGAGCCTCCAGCTCCACTACAGATGTCAGAACTACCTGAAGGAGTGTGGCAACAAGTGGCCGTAGACTTCTTTGGACCCCTGAAGTCAAGTCAATACATCCTTGTCATCATGGATGAATATTCCAGATTTCCATTCGCACACCTCATACCTTCCACCAGAGCTTCCGCAGTAATCCCAATACTTGACGAAACATTTGCAGCATGGGGCATCCCTCTGCGCGTCAAGTCAGACAATGGGCCCCCATTCAACGGCCACGAATTTGCTAATTTTGCAACACATCTTGACTTCAAACATCAAAGAATCACACCACTATGGCCACAAGCCAATGGCATGGTGGAAAGATTTATGGGAACACTAAAGAAGGCAGTACAACAAGCAGAACTGGCTCACAAAGACATCCAACAAGCACTGAATGAAGTGCTGAGGGCATACCGCACCACGCCCCACAACACCACAGATCAATGTCCAGCTACTCTCATACTAGGGAGAGCTCCACGCACCCGACTGCCCACCATGGTCAGTGCGAGCCAGTCTCGACCTCCAAACATCGATCATGAAACACTAGTCAATATTGATCAGGAAAAGAAACTGAAAATGAAGACATATGCTGATCAGCGCAGGCATGCCAAGCACACCGATATCAGAGAAGGAGACTGGGTGGTAGTTCGACGAGATCGAGGAACAAAAGCAGACAGTCGCTACCTTGCCCATCCGCTAAAAGTCAGCCGCCGGAAAGGAACTATGATTACGGCTCAAGGCCATCATAAGAAGATTACATAAAACTACAGAGTGGAGAAGGGCCCGAGGGGAAATGGTTTATAGACCTACCAGCATCTTGTCCCCCAACTAAACATACTAAACACACGGAAGATGCCACAGGTCTTTGCACGATCCAGAAACACTAAGGAACCTACAAAGTATTCCACAGTAGGAACTGGAGTGACAGGATAGTGAAGAGATACAAAAGGTGGAAAAATACCCATCAGCCCACTCAATAGTGGAACCTCGTCATTTGGGATTTCATGCTTGAAAAGTTGGTGTCCAAAAAGCACTTCCTCAAGTAGACATTGAGGCTAGCCTCGGACCCAATGGTTGAACCTTCAACCAGAGCAAATGACAGAGTATGAGGCCGATAGGGCTTAGTTGCAGTGCTCAAAGAAATTATATAAGAATATGTGAAGAAAAAGGACAATAATCCAAGTGGTTTAAAAATGCCTATCTTGATGTCAAAAAGGAAACTTTATTGAATGTGCCCATCAAGATGGTATGGTTAAAAAACAGAGTGATAATAGCAAGAAAGATGGTTTGCTAGTTACCATAGATGTTCTCTGGTCAACATGTTTCAGCCTTCAAAGGCTTTCGTCAGGACCTCCCCCTCGGCTCAGCGATAGCCAGAGGTAACGACGGAGAGTGCGTGGCCTCCTTTAGCCTGAGCTGTCGCCAGGTGAGGTGAGGTTCCTGATCCCAAAAATTTGGGAGGGGATACACCACCCATGAAAATATCTGTAGTTTGTTTTTCACAATATATGAAGTAAGTGTTGCAGTAGTGATTCATAGGTCCTGACGAAAGCCTTTGAAGGCTGAAACATGTTGACCAGAGAACATCTATGGTAACTAGCAAACCATCTTTCTTGCTATTATCACTCTGTTTTTTAACCATACCATCTTGATGGGCACATTCAATAAAGTTTCCTTTTTGACATCAAGATAGGCATTTTTAAACCACTTGGATTATTTTCCTTTTTCTTCACATATTCTTATATAATTTCTTTGAGCACTGCAACTAAGCCCTATCGGCCTCATACTCTGTCATTTGCTCTGGTTGAAGGTTCAACCATTGGGTCCGAGGCTAGCCTCAATGTCTACTTGAGGAAGTGCTTTTTGGACACCAACATTTCAAGCATGAAATCCCAAATGACGAGGTTCCACTATTGAGTGGGCTGATGGGTATTTTTCCACCTTTTGTATCTCTTCACTATCCTGTCACTCCAGTTCCTACTGTGGAATACTTTGTAGGTTCCTTAGTGTTTCTGGATCGTGCAAAGACCTGTGGCATCTTCCGTGTGTTTAGCATCATAAGAAGATCACACGAAACGTATCACACTTCAAGAAGTGCAATCCACCTGGAACAGATGACCACCACCCTTGGGAATCGTCTACTGACTCTGAAAGTCGAAGCAGAAGCAGTGATTGCGGTTCATCCAGCCCAGCAAGACAGGATCACCCTGCACATCACCGACACATTCCAGAAAGATCTGAGAGACCCCGACGGCAAACTCGACGGCCGGAACGCCTCATCGAGATAATCTAAGATACAGTAAGACTTTGTACAAAAGGGGGAGATGTCGTAACGTGGCTGCCTGACCCTGTGTGTGACAGGACAGGCAGCACAGGAAGGGCGTGGGGAAGAAAGGAAGTAGGTGGGGAAAAGTTAGTTAGGAGATGAGCACGAGAAATAAAGACGTGCCTTAATTGATCTCCGGCTCCCGTGTCTTTATTGAGGGGAGAAGCGACAGATGCTAATGAAGCTGGCTTCCTCTCTCCGTCACGTGCTGATGTTTGAGTCAAGCAGTAAATCACTTGCTTCCTTGTTCTCCTAACGCACTCAGTGGGCAAATGAGCACAGTTCATTCTGCTAGCGATCAACACTTGATGGGCTGACGCTCTCACAGCCCTAATGCTTGTGGGGCCATCAGCCCAGCAAAGCAATAGTATCTGACACCCCCGATTATGTGGAGATTACGTTAACCAAAGGGCAGGCGCAGCAGGCTGAAGCCCTCTAACGCCCAGGACTGACTGCATGTCTGTCAGCAGACTAGAGCCACAGCACTAGGGTGACGAACCGTCCGTAAATTTCACGGACTGTCCGTAATTTGGACCTCACGTCCGTTCTCCATGAGGATCCCATTAACGGACACCCTTTGTCCGTAATTTTGGCCATTACAGGGAGCAGCACTGCTCCCCTGTGAGAAGCCTTAGCCCCTTGATGCTGGCGCCTCGCACTCTTCCCCGAGCACAAGAGCAGCCCCACCCGCCCATTGTCATTCTGTATGCCGGCTGATTGCCACATACAGAACGACAATGGGGCAGTCTGGGCTCCTCTAAGGATTTCCCGAAAATTCTTAAATATATGTATTCAAATTGGTGGGGGATTTATTTCAATGGACGAATTTTCTCCTGTTTTGCTCTATAAGCAGATAAAATGTCAGCTTGGCCTGGACACATGTATTTTGTCACACAAAGTTAGAATTGTTGAATCCATTAAAATGGTACCTATTCTGTACAGAATGGTACCAGTCTAGTGCGGTGACACGTGGGAGGGGGTGGATATCTCCCCACTTAATGGACATTTGTCACAGCCATGTTTAGATGGGTTCCTCTTTCTGAATCTAAACGCGTCCCTTTTTAGTATCGAGAGGTTGTAACTCACTCAAGTATTGTCATTGTTGACTCCAGTTCATGAGTATAACTCTGCATTTGAGATAGCAACGAGTGCTCTCAACTTAAAGCAGCGACTTAATTGATACCATACCAAGATGCTTGAGGATAGCTGCCAGCCACTAGCATCTTCAGAGGGGTCCAGATGATGCCCTGCCCTTGCTCTATCAGCTTCAGAGAATGAAAGATGGCTTAATGAGTTCCATGCTCACTGCTAGCATCCGAATCCCAACAAAGCTGACTCAGCCTATCATCCTGCTAAGGTCGGTAATATGAGTCATGTGGTGGCCTGCTCTTACCTCAGTGTACAGCAGGGCATTCTTTTAGATGGATGAAAGGTAAAACGCCCATGGTGCAACGTGAGAAAACAGTTTATATAAAGAAGCCTGTGAAGTTAAAAAGAACGGGTTATAGTTTTTTCACTGTCTCATCATTTTAGAACGGACGCATTTTTAATATCATATTCAACAGCCATGGTTGCTGCTTTTTTATTTTAAGCAACTAACAACCATTGACAAAGCCAATAGTCCTGGCTTCTTGTTGATGTAATGATGCTTGCTGTATTATACATCTGGATGCAATGACAGAAACAACATAATACCAGTCGGGAGGAACACTATGCTAAGCACATATTTTTAGCCCAGGTGTTTTAAGCCGCGCCCTTAATTACATCGAAGACCTCCTTGAAAGAGACTCTCCCCCCCCCCTGTTTTTTTTACCCCACTTAAGGCCCTGGAAACAACACCATGACACCGTCACCTCACGTCCTGGCACTGCATCATGCATGACTCATGACTTCTAAGTTTTCGGATTACCTATGTGCAGGGGTATAGTGAACCATCCCCACCCCACCCCTTGCTTTAGGAACTACAATGGGGAAGTCTGGGCTCAGGAAAGGTAAGGTGAAGTTCTTGATGGCCTCTTCTATCTGCGACTCTGCAGAGAAAGGCTCAGCTCATAATGTGAAAAGGTGGGTGAGTAAATAAGTGAAGGAA
This sequence comes from Lissotriton helveticus, assembly GCF_964261635.1. Classification (NCBI taxonomy): domain Eukaryota; kingdom Metazoa; phylum Chordata; class Amphibia; order Caudata; family Salamandridae; genus Lissotriton; species Lissotriton helveticus. Next base: position 1,741,366,063 of record NC_136065.1, read on the forward strand.
TGTGTGAATGGCTGGATGAATGGATGAATGAAAGGATGAATGGATAGATAATGAATGTAGTTTATTGTTGTTGCAGGGGTGACAGCAACTGCAACAAGAGCTAGGTATTTCTTACAAGGATTTCTGCACTGCAATGAGAAACAAGCATGCCTTCTAAGGAGTCACACGTGTCAGAATTGTGCCATAATGTGTTGACACCTGCACTACCCATGCAGCAGTTGGCGCACAGCTGTTAACAGTGTACTGCTGAGAGTATACTTACAATACAGACTCCTGTCACTACTGCACCAATTAAGTGGCTGGAGGCTGGTAAAGAGGCGAAACTCCATATACCATAACTGAGACGTATACCAACGAATGGCTATTACATGGGCCAATAAACATTTGGCTGAAATATTGCCCTGCTCTATGCATGTTGTTGTTTTGAACCTATGACTTCTGCAAAAAGCTAAAGCTGTTTCTTGCCAGTCCTAAAAAGTTAAAACCGTTTGAATAGCCACAGTCTGAACAAGTCCAAAAACAGACGAGATTGCATTTGGGGGAGGATTTAGGGCCCTTTCAAGTAACCACGTTTACATTAGTTTGTCTCTTCGCGTTTAGCATGGTTTATGAAACAAAAGCGGGACATATTCAGGCTGAATATTATCTACTATTCTCATGGACATCTCCAAGTGATGGCTTTAATCCTTTAAATTACTTTGCTCAATAGGACTTCCTATACTAGGGAATTAAAAGCATTAGGGGCAGACTAAGGGGCACTGATAAACGTTCCAAATGTGCTATTGAATGAGCAGATTTGAAGAAATGTAAGATTCACATTTTTTGAGCTTTTTATAAGAGCAAATATACATTGAACAACAGATTCAGTAAGCGGACGTTCTCAAAACCAATAGGCTCTGTCGAGGAGATTCATCACTGTGAACATGTCCTGCTAATTGGGCAGACTGCCTCTTCCAAGTTAACAAAAGTCTTCCGCAAAAGTTTCTTTGCTTGAGAGGCATTTTCGTGAGCACTGATTCGTGTGTACTTTTCTATTGCCAACCGTTGGGATACTCTGCCACCTAGTGACACAGCCAGACTGCTTCATGACGCTTCAAAGCAAAGCTGTTTGTGTTTGTACGTGCAGTAGGCATGCATGTGGACCGCAGCTCCTGCAGTGGAAAGGTGTGGTGAACAGGAGGGAACTGAAGACTAGACCTAACGGAGCAACGAGTAATGGCATCATTGGAGGTGGGAAAGAATTACGTCATGCTGCTACATACTGCCGCCACGTATACGTGTCCCACTTAACAGGTATGACGGCCTGGCTTGGCTGCACTTGTCTGCCTAAACATTATGCACACGCATCTATCTGGCCAAGTATCTCGATAGATACAATATGTTTTTTAATGTGTGCTAATATCATTCTTTATAAACTAATGGGAAAATAAGTTACCTTAACTGATTAGGGCTACTCTTTCTGTCTGCACTGGAAGGAAGGTGTTTATAGTAGCCATCATTTCCAGAATACTGGTGAAAAAATTGGTGTCAGATTTGTTCCGTAATACATTTTTCCGTAATAAATGTATCGAAAACTTAAGAGCTTAACTCGGATTCATTCCTGAAGCAGAGTCAACATCTACAAGTTATTCCTTTTAACTGGGTTAAATATCAAGGTTGATATGGATCACACCTGAGAACTTGCGACCGATTCCGATTTGGATTTTAAAAGGGTTGATAAGCCTTGCAATAAAACACTGGGCCACTCGAACAAAGGGCCCGAGGATGTTTACAGTTTTTAATTTTGTGAATCTATTTATCACTGCGTACTTTGCATGTATCAGGAAAATAAAATATTGGGGCAAAGAACTAAGATATATATATATTATGCCAATGGCATTTTATTGCGTATTTTTTCAAACATAATTAATTCGGATTTGCTTTCATTAAGCAACTGCCTCCCAAAAAAATATTCATGACCTATATGTTATGAATTATTTATCAGTGAGGTTTGCAAAACAAGTACTGCAAGGTTTACAACGGGCTGTTTCCAATAGAAGCGTTTCTACATGTACCTTTGGCTGCAACACAATGTACTGTACTCAGAACTTGTGGCTGGAACTCACGAAACAAGAACATCTCCAACTATTTACAGAGAAACAGAACACGTTTTGTGAACTTTTGTGTTTGCCGCGTCCAATGGAAAGACTATTCAGTTAATGGCGATTTAGAACTTCGCTGCTGTAATATAGATACAACTGTGGAAGGGGGATTGCTGAGTTTTAAGGATATGTGAAAATGTGTAACTTTTTCCTGCAAAATTTCATTAAAATTGATAAATATTTCACAAAACTATGCTCTTAAGGTGAAATGTGGTTTGTCAGTTTCTGGCACTATTTATTCACGCGACTGCGCACTTCGGCTTAAAAATCTCATGAGATATCCGCAAAAAGAGGCCTACTGACGAGATATTTTCTGGGCGAACGAGTCATCATCATAATAACTATACTCAAATGTTTTTTATCGATCCTTAAAAGTGTATATGATAAAAAAAAACATACATATGATAAAAAAACTTACGATCAATTGATATAAAAAAATACATAAAATTGAGAACACACATCTTACATAGAATTAAGACTTATTCAAGGATAGTTAAACCTTCATTTGTACAAATCACCTTGTTAGACCCATTGCATTGCAAATGCTTATTTTCTTTGCATTTCTGCAACTGTTAAGACAGTCTTTGCCGCACTTTCAAGCACATTTTAAGTGATTTCTAGAGCACAGCTGGTTAACATTTACACACCTCCCGACACGCGAATATCTCACATTTAATCACAGGACACAGATCTTTCCGCTAAAGGGGGGGTGCGGGGGGGGGGGCATCTGTTAGATTAATAGGGGGCTGAGGCTTGGGGCTCGTTTGGCCTAACAAGGCGGATCATGAACCAAGCCATCAAAAAACCTGCTACATAAACCGTGGAATAAACGTAATGTAAACATTACATATGACAAAGTGTGTTTCTTTAATGTGAGGGTCTGTTGTCCTGCGTGATATATATAAGCCCTGGGCCTGTACCTATTATTAGCAACTCTTCAAAATATACATACAGTATACTATGGCTCCGCCCAGAGGAGCAACTATTTCTCTTTCCTTTGGTGCTAGGGGCTGTTTGGTGTATTATCACGCCACCTATGGAGCGCCTGCATTGCAATGCCCAATGGACTATTGTGCATTTTAAATGTGCACTAAATCGTCACACATTAAGTTCTTTGCCATATATGCATTGTATAAATAAAAAAAAATGTTTAGCATTTGTTTTCTCACTTTTATAAATATTTTAGTTCGAATTAGCACTTTTCCAGCAGGAGTTCTCAATACACTGATAAAAAAGCATTGGCAAATCAAATAAGTCTGACTGTATTATGGCAAAACAGTCATATAGAAATGCTGTTCACATACTTTAGCACATTAAAGCCAGAACTCTTGGCTCTGTTAACGCTTGTTTTCTAATGATTGACTTGGAGGTGGGCCCATGTTAATAGTCCTTTCCTGCTCTGCTTCCGCCTCCACAGAGGTGACAGGCTTTAAATATAAATGTTTAGAGCTCCCACATGTTTATTGGGGGTACTATTAGCGAACCTTCCAGGGCTCGAAGGAATTTGGGACTTGGGCCCCTCCTCTATCAATGCCTGACTTTTAAAGTGTTACACAAGGATGTGAAACCGGAAGAGGTAAATACAAGGGGGGTGGGAGCGGAAGGAAAGGATTATGGATGAATGGATGAGAAGGCATATGTGAATAGAGTCCACAACCCCCCCCCCCCCCAAAAAAAACACCCGCATGATATCATGTCAATAACGATGGGTTGAAGTAAAAGTAAACAAGCATTTACAATGCAATGGTCTCGGCATTTTTAAAGGTAGAGCTATTGGCATTGCTCATGACATTTTTTTTCATATATTTTTTTTTAAAACATAAATAAATGGTATTGTCATTTACAATGGCAATAGGTGAGCATTAGAGAGTAGTAGAGAGTATTCGCGGACACAGAGCCACACACACACAGAGAGCCACACACACATAGAGCCCCACACAAACCATGGCATTTTGGATTAGAGTCCGGGTTCACACTCCCGAGCCTCCCGACCACCTCCTGTCTCATAACCTGACAATACTGCTGTGTCCCTTCTATACACCGAGACCCCAACACTTTACTCCTGCTCCCCTGCCTGTGTCACGTACAGAACACAGGCCTCTCCCTCCAGCACGTGCATGGACAAGTTACTCACGACCCCTTCCACAGCGCTCATTAGCTGATCTTACTGATGTGTGCCCACAACACAGAGAATCACCGCCCGCGGCTACAATAATCATACAGACAACTCCGCACATGATGTCTGCTCCCTCGCACGTCCCATGAGCAGCAGACAACGCATCCTGAGTAGGGGTGGGCGGAATTTGCGTAATTGCGTTACGCAAATGTCCGCGAAATGGTAAAAAATCTCTGCGAACACGCAGGAATTCGCGAACACGCGGAATTGCTTGTTCGTGATACTTTTTTCCTGTTCGCAATCACTGTTTGCATGCTCAGGGGTAAATATCTCGCGAACACGCATTTTGAGAACGCGAACAAGCAAAATGTCGCGAAACACAGAATTTTGGGCAATTTCGCATTCTCCGCGGAACGCGAAATTACCCGAATTCCGCAAATTCCACGAGCGGAACGGAATTTACCGCCCAGACCTGATTCTGAGTGGGCTGCACAACATACCAATGAGAGCCTAGCAGACGTTTGATAAGGCTTGCGCTCTTTGCAAACACAAACAGAGGGACTGGAAAAGAGTCAGTCACAGTCGGTTCGCCTCCTCCCCCACGTGCAGAAGCTCCGTGCCTTCTGCAGATTCCCCGCCCCTCTGGTGGCTGCACGGCCTGCACTCACCCTGATGCTCATCACTCGTTATAATTTACTGATTTTAGTAAGGCCGCTTATTATTACATTGAACCCTGTAAACTCTGATCGCAAGCAGGACAAGCAAAATCCCGGAAAGGGAAAGGAGGACCGCACTGCAGCTGGAGCATGGGTATCTCTTGTCTTTATGGGGCCATGTTTTTCTAAATTAGAAACACATGGCCCCATAAAGATAGAAAACGAGTTACTTACCTGTAACTTCAGTTATCCAGTATTGGTATCTTTCATAGATTTACATGCTTAGAATCATCCCCGCCGACGAGGTGGGAGTCTCGCGGTACAATACAATATATACATTACAGTCATAATAACATCATACTATAAGCTATAGTAGAAAGCAAAGTCACTACACTAGCCTATCTTAGTCCTTTTGCAAAAAGAACCAAACTTGGAAACCAGCCAATCTGGCAGCAGCCCCTCCTAGACCCTTCCCCACAGAGAGGCAAACCCTCAGATTTTCGTAGCACAAGTGACCATAAGTATGCCATAATGATAAGGTAAGCCTCTCCAAGGATGAGGGAGGGTCGCATGTGAATCTATGAAAGATACCAATACTGGATAACTGAAGTTACAGGTAAGTAACTCGTTTTCTTATCCAGTATTGGGGTATCTTTCATAGATTCACATGCTTAGAATCAGAGTAGCTAGCAGTAAATAATACTTATGCACATAGTGGATGGTGGGTATCATAAGACATTCAAGAGATACCATGTCAAACCATTACAAAATATATAAGCAAACCTATACTATGAGAAAGAGTAAATCATACACATACACAACAATGATTGTATACAATAAAGAATCTGTATAATATCAGAAACAATATATATTCCTGCCATCAGGCTTACCTTATCTAAAGAGGTTTCGTAGTACTGGTTGTCCAACTGCTGACTCAGCTTCTGTTGCTAGATTCAGGCAATAATGCAGAGTGAAAGTATGTACACTCTTCCAGGTTGCAGCCCGGAAAATCTTGTCCAAAGACACACCAGCAAACAATGCCGTAGATGAAGACATTGCCCTGGTAGAATGAGCTTTAGGCTTGCTTGACAATGGATGGCCTGCCTTACAATGGCAGAATGGAATGGCGGATGCAATCCACCTTGAGATAGTAGCTTTTGATACAGCTGAGCCTGGCTTGGGTCCACAATACGAGAGAAATAACTGATCAGATTTTCTGATGGACACAGTCCGAGATATGCAAAATTTCAAGCATCTTTTGACATCCAAGGTATGCAATGACTTCTCTGCTGCTGAAGTCGGATTAGGAAAGAATGTTTGCAATACTACCGGCTCATTGAGATGAAATGAAGTAGGAACTTTAGGTATAAACGTGGGATTAGTCCGCAGGAGGACATAACCATTAGCAAATTTCAAATATGGTTGCCTTATAGTAAACGCCTGTATTTCACTCACACATCGGGAAGAGGTGAGTGCCAACAGTAAATCATTCTTCCATGAGAGATACTTGATATCCGCTTTATGAATGGGTTCAAATGGATGTTTCATCAGTTGTCGTAGAACCAGGTTCAGTCTCCATTCCGGAGGAGGAGCTCTAATGGGTGGGAAAGCTCTGAAAAGTCCCTTCAGGAACTGCCTAATGAGACGATTGGAACAAAGTGACGCCACCCCAGAAGATCTTCTGTATGTGGAAATAGCGGCTAAATGCAACTTAACTGATGCGAACGTTAGACCAGACTTTGAAAGCGACAAAAGATAAGGCAGAACCTTATCGGGAGGACATTCCAGTGGATGTAAGCTGTTGTTATAACATCAGCAACAGAATCTCTTCCATTGCTTTATTCAGTATGTCCCTGCATTCTTGAGGTAAGTCTACATCCCTGAAATCTGTGAGTCCAGGAACCAAGCATGGAGTTGCAGTTGAGCTGGGTAAGAATGAAGAATTTGGCCTTTGCTCATTGTTAGTAGATCCGGTATTATCGGAAGGCGGAATGGCCTGCACTTGGAGAGAAGGGGAATCTCTGTGAACCAGTGCTGATGTGACCATTTTGGTGCAATCAGAATCACGCAGCATGGCTCCTTCTTCATCTTGTATAGAAGCCTCAGGATCAGAGGAACAGGAGGGAATGGATGTATGACATTACAACGCATGCTTTTACATCGCATGCCTTTACAACGCGGTTTTTACAACGCATGCCTTTACAACGCATAGTGCTTTGGGGCGCTGGATAGTGAATTGTTTAATTTACTATTCCAACTCAAGTCCCCGTGGATAGTAGGGAAGGTGTTGGATAGTACATTAAACCTATTCCCTATCCTAGAGCGCCCCCCAGCGCAATGCGTTGTAATGGTTTGCGTTGTAAAAGTTGCGTCATAAAGGCACTGCGTGGTAAAAGTTGCGTTGTAAAGGATGTTTCCTGGAGTGAATGCGTAGGCAAAGATTTACGTCCACCTCATCATGAAAGCGTTCCCCCAGGAACCTTTCTCCGGTTCCCAACTTGCGAAGAAAAGGCACTTCCGATTGTCTTTGGTGGCAAAGAGATCCAGATTTGGCTTGCCCCACTTTTGAAAGACATTGTCCAGTATTGTTTGATCCAATTCCCACTCGTGACACAATTTCTTTGCCCTTTTGAGGGAATCTGCCCAGGTATTTTGGACCCCTGGAAGATGTTCCACCTTGATTGTGATATTGTGCTAGAGAAGCCACTTCCAGATGTTTTGAGCTTCCTGGGACAGAATGTGAGACCTTGTACCACCCTGCTTGTTTAGGTAATGCATGCAAGTGGTGTTGTTGGTTCTGATGAGAACTGTAGATCCTCAGAGACGAGGTAGAAAAGACTGCAGGGCCAGTGATATTGCTCCAAGCTCCAAAAAGTTGATGTGCATTTTCGCCATTGCTGAAGGCCACTTCCCTCTTACGCTTAGATCTTGAAGATGCGCACCCCAACCTTCCAGGGAAGCATCTGTGGTGATGATAACATCCGGAACTAGAGGCTGAAAAGTGAGCCCTACTGAGACATTCTTGAAACGCCTCCACCAAGAAAGCGTTTCTTTCATAAGTGGAGTTACTTGAACCATGTCGTCAAATGAACCTGAGATCTGGAGCCACCGATTGTCCAGCTCCTCTTGAATTGGCCTCATCTTTAGCCTTGCCTAAGGCACTAGCAGAATAGCTGATGACAAAATCCCCAGAAAACATTTGATCATTCTCACTGAAGCAAACTTTCTTTTTAGGAGGTCTGATGCCAGAGAGAGAAGGTGAGATATTCGGTCTGTGGGCAAGAATGCTTTGTATTGAACAGTGTCCAATTTTGCTCCCAGGATTTGTATCACTTGAGAAGGATAGATGCTTGACTTTTGGGCTTTTACCGAGAGGCCCAGAGAATGAAACATTTGCAGGCATTTGGTTGTTGCAAAGAGAAGCCTGGCGAAAAGAAGGAGCCTTTATAAGCCAGTCGTCCAGATATGGGAATAGTTGGATGCCTTGCAGCCGGAGATGAGCTGCTACTGGAACTAGAAATTTGGTAAAGACTCTTGGAGCCAAGCGCAGGGCAAATGGAATGACTTTGAATTGGAAATGTGCACCTGCCACAGTGAATCTCAGAAACTTTCGATGTTTGGGGTGAATAGGGATATGAAAATACGCATCCTGGAGATCTAAGGTTGTCATGAAATCCGCATGGTCTAGAAGCTGAAGAATCTCCTGAAGTGTTACCATGCGAAAGGATTTCTTCTGTAGGTATTTGTTCAGCTTTCGTAAGTCTAAGATCGGCCTCCAATCCCCAGACTTTTTCTTTATCAGGAAAAAACCCTTTCCTTTTGAGAGTGAGGAACTCTTTCTATCCCCCCTTTTGACAACATAGATTTTACCTCTTTCCTTAGTAGAGAAAGATGTGGTGGATTTTTCTTTGGAGGTGGACGAGGAGGGGGAAATTTGGTGAACTCCAGGGTGTGTCCAAATTTTATGATATCTAATACCCACTTGTCTTTGGTTATTTTCATCCAATTGTAGAAATGTTGGGAAATAATAAGGATTTTGAATGCTTGAGGCATGTCTGGTGCAGGTGCAATAGGAATGTCACTGCCTTCTGGCAGAATCTCTGCCCTGAAGTTGACGCTTCTTGCCCTGTTGCCTCTAGGCGGCCGTTGGAGGGTTTCTGTATGCTTGTTGTTGTTGCTGGTACGAATATCCGTAACGACCCTGGTTTCCCTGCTGTTGATACTTCTGGTAACCTCCCTGAAAGGAGTAGGAACCTCTGCCTCTTGCTCCTCGAAAAGGTGTCTTCCGATATTGCAAGGACCCCAATGATCTTGCAGTATTGGTGTCCTTTTTTATATCCTGTAATGCATCGTCAATATGCTTGCCGAACAAGAGATCGCCATCAAAAGGCATGTCCAGGATTTTCGTCTGGATCTCTGGGCGAAAATTCGTGGCTTTAAGCCAGCCTTGCCTTCTAAGTGTAGGCGCTCCTGCTAGTTGAGGGAATCCAAGAGACGCAATATCCATAGATATATCTATGATCTCAGAAGCGGCCCTTTCGCCCTCCGTGAGAATTTTTCTTGCCTACATTTTCTTATCATCTGGCAGATCTTCTATATAGGGCGAGATGTCTGACCTCAGTTGACGGTCATATCTGCTTAGAATGGCTAAACAATTTGTAGCCCGAACAGTAGCGCCTGCCATTGTGGTAAAACGTTTGCCTATATTGTCCAGGCGCCTTCCATCCTTGTCAGGAGGAGCTGTAATTGTAGCTGAAGGGTTCCTTGATTTTCTTTGCGCTGCCTGCGAGATAACAGAGTCTGCTTTAGGGTGACCTGAAAGGCAGGCTGGCGCATCATCCAGCGCTTTTTACTTTTTGTCAATCCTAGGGAGGATTGCTGGAATGGAGAATGGAGTTTCCATGATTTTTACTCCCTCTTTCCATATGTGATCAATTATGGGAATAGAGCGTGTAGACTTCCTGTTTTGGTCTTTAAAATCATATAAGAACCACTCCGTCTTCTGTACTGGCATGTTTAGGTGAAACCTAACAGAAGCCCTTTCCATAATGGCATGGAATCCTCCTATGTCCTCAGGAGGAGAGTCTGCAGCTGGAGGAATCGGTGAAGCTGGAGCCGGAATTAGATATTCATCCCATTTGTCTACGGTAGTGGGCGAATTAGGAATTTCTTCATCCTCAGCCACTGTGTCCCCGTCATCTTGTAGCAGTTGTGAAGGAAACGTCACCTGGGGCTCAGAAACTGGTGTTGCAGGTTGCATTTGCACAGGAGAAGGTTGTTGTAGAGGTGGAGCTGGAGGAAAACGGCTGTTGTAGTCCTTCAGCATTGCTGTAAGATCCTGAAGCAAGGTAGCAGGCATTTGAACCGCCGGTTCTTGATGGAAAACTTCTTGAGTCCCTCTTAGAGACTCGTATGGTTCATAATAGTCTTCTTCTTCATCATCGTCTTGATATTTTATCCTGAGTTGTGAAGGATCATGTGCCTGTCCGTAGGACTCATCATCATCTTCAGATTCCTCCAAGTAATGGCTTGGAGGTAAAGGTGAAATATGTGATACATCATGAAAAAATTGTCTAGAAGACGACAATTTAGAGTTCAAAATAGGCGTAAATTGTAAAGGCGTAGGTCTTTTACGCTTCAAAGTGGCAGAAATATATGTCGATGGCGATTCATATTCTGCAGAAATGGCTGTAACAGACGGCATCGCCGACGCTGTGATCATATTCGTCGTCGACGGAAAAGACATCGTCGACGATGTGCTCGCCTGCGTCATGGTTGAAGTTGTCATCGACGGTGGACTCGTCGTCGAGGGCATAATCATCGTCGACGGTGAGATCGAGGACGGTATCATCGTCAACGGAGGGCTCGTCGACGGTAACGTCGTCAAAGGAGGGCTCGTCCACGGTAACGTCGTCGACGGTGGGCTCGTCGAGGGTACATGAAGCATCGTCGACAGGATACTCGTTGGCGACGGGATAACCGTCGTCGACGGCAGAGGCATCGTTGACGGGATCTTCGACGACGAAGCCGGTGTGAGTCATCGACGGAGTAGGGACGCTCGTCGTCGATGCCGTCAATGGGGATCTCGTCAACGGTATACTTTTCTTCGATGCTGAAGATCCACTCACCTTCTGTGGTGAATTTCTCGTCGACGAAGATGTTTTACTCATCGACAGAGGATCCTGAAGAGATTTTGAGGTAGTTTTCTGAGAAACCTTCACCTTATCTCTAGATTTTACCTCAAAAGAGATTTTCTCTTTTTTTGAGGAAGAGTGACCCACTTCAGATGAAGATGTTTTCAAGGTCTTACTTAGCTTTTCAGAAGGAAATCCAGATCTATCCCTCTTCTTGGATATGGGGGTGGACGCTTGAGGACTAACACTGCCTTCACCTTCAGAAACCACTCCAGATGACGCCTTCCACTTCTCCAACCAAACCAGCAGGTGTCCTTCTCTATCCTTTAAGGTCTTGGCAGGAAAGGTTCTACAGATCCTGCAGTCGTTGACCTTGTGTGCCGGGTAGAGGCAATAAATACACTCCTTATGTGGGTCCTCAAAGTGTAGTCTCTTCTTTCCACATGAGGAGCAGGCCAAAAACAAACTCTTCTTGGAATCAGACATATTTCTTTAAAGAAGTAAAGCTTATAGGAAAAAACTGAGCAGAGCTCAGGGAGACTCCCTAACACACGAGGTGCGGTAGAAAATCTGAGGGTTTGCCTCTCTGTGGGGAAGGTTCTAGGAGGGGCTGCTGCCTGATTGGCTGGTTTCCAAGTTTGGTTCTTTTTGCAAAAGGACTAAGACGGGCTAGTGTAGTGACTTTGCTATCTACTATAGCCTATAGTATGATGTTATTATGACTATAATGTATATATTTTATTGTACCGCGAGACTCCCACCTCGTCGGCGGGGATGATTCTAAGCATGTGAATCTATGAAAGATACCCCAATACTGGATAAAGAAAGTGCTTTGCGACAGCGGCAAAGCAGGCCACCGCGTCTGGGTCGGAGGCGAAAGGGCGTCTACAGAAAACCCTCATTTCCAATGGCAGGCCACTGTTTAGCATAAACGGCGATGCCAGCCAGTGGAAATGAGGGGTGGGGCTTAAAGCCCTCTTCTGAAAGTCCTTGTTAACAATTCGAAGGGGCAACTAAGGCAGCTATAAATGATATAGCCCCTCTGAAACTGTTCAAACCACGCCCAGCCCATAAACAAGAAGTCTGGTTCTCAGAGCATTTAAGGAAACTGAAACAAGCCGCCAGAAAACTTGAAAAGAGGTGGAGAACGTCCCATTTGGCAGATGACAAGAACCGCTACCGGGACTCCCTATCAATTTATCACAAAGCCATTCACACAGCACGCAAAACACACATCGCGTCCCAAATCACAGCTGCAGGAAATTCTCCTAGGGTTTTGTATCAAATCCTACAATCTTTTGTCAAACCTGTAGCGTGTGAAAGTTCTGAGTTGGCATCACTGTAGCTATGTGATGAAATTTCCCAGTTCTTCACTAATAAAATAGACACAATTTATGAGAAAATTGTTAATTCTAATATGGCATTTAGGGGCCGATTATGATGGCGGACGGACCTGAGTCCGTCCGCCACCATAGAGTAGGAGGGAACCTCCGCATGGCCTGCGGAGTTCCCTCCTGTGCAATTAGGATGTGACTGCCACCCTGGCGGTCACATCCTCTATTTATACCATTGCGGCGGGTGCAGCTTCAAGCTGCATCCGCCGCAATGGTAAAAATGCATACATTGCATTTGTATGCAGTAAGTGTCAGGCACCGTGCGGTGCCTGCCGATTACTGCATACAAATGTGTGCACCCCCCTTTCACCTAGGGGGCCCGCAACGGGCCCCCCCAGTGAAGTTACACACGCTCTTCCACGGCGGAAAACCCGCAGCGGAAAAGCATTTTTTAAAGCCCTTCCTAATATGGCGGACGGTGTCTGAGAGACACCGCCACCCCGCGGCGGAAAAGCTGCGGACGGAAACCAGGACCCACCAGCCATTCTAATGTGGCGGTGGGTCTTTGGTGGGTCCGCTGCGGTTTTTCCGCATCCTCCGGGCCGGCGGTGGCTTCCGCCGGCCCGGAGGATGCGGAAAAACCGCAATCATAATAGGCCCCTTAGTACAGACAAATCACTCCCTCAGATTAAGGACGAACCTAATTCCATCACCCACACCCTTGACATGTTCCCCCCTATCACCGCAGAGGAGGTATTATCTTTAACCTCACAGATAAAGAGTGGAAGTCCGGATGACATGATTCCAGCTAGAATAATGCCCATGCTTGCTGAAGAATTATGCCCTGTGATCCAGAGGCTCGTGAATCTCTCACTAAGCTCAGGTGACATCCCCAGGGGATGGAAACGGGCCTTGGTAAGACCGATCAGGAAAAATACCACCATACCATGGACCGAATTATCCAATCTTAGGTCCATATCCCTGCTACCATTCTTAGGGAAACTGACCGAAAAACATGTCAATCGTCATCTGTCAAACTACATTGAACATGCAGGGGGGTTGGACTATTCTCAATCAGGGTTCAGGCCGAAGCACAGCACGGAGTCAACCCTTCTGTCAGTCACAGACGACTTGCATATGTAACAGGACAAGGGCTACGCCGTGATCCTGGTACTATTAGATCTGTCGGCAGCGTTCAACACCGTGTCACATACCATCCTGACTGACCGGTTGGCGAACATTGGACTAAAGAACAAAGCCCTTGCCTGGCTAAGGGGTTTCTTATCCAATCGCACCCAGAGTGTCACCATGGGTGCATATCGCTCAGTGGAGGTAGAGATTTCGAAAGGGGTGCCACAGGGCTCTTGTTTGAGCCCAACCCTCTTTAACATCTACGTGGCATCCCTGGCAAGAGTGATGCGCACGTATGGCTTCATCCCAGTGTCATATGCGGATGACACGTAGCTCCTCTTTCCTTTCAAAACTCTCTCCAATGAAGTAAAGAACTCCTTCTCATTAGGCATGAAGGCTGTAGCACAATGGATGTCCTCTAACTGCCTTCAGTGCAATGTCAGAAAAACAGAAGTCATGCTGTTCGGGGAGGCTAAAATACTATGGACTCCTGATTGGTGGCCACACGACCTGGGAGCAGTTCCTGAACCAAAGCAGGTCGTTAAAAATCTGGGGATCCGTTTAGATCAAGAACTTTCGCTGAAACAGCACAGCAACTATGTCATAGGCTCATGTTTCCACACTATCAGCCTGTTGCGCAAAGTCTTTCCCCTGCTCCCAGATTCCTTCAGAAGAACTCTGGTACAGGCTCTTGTTCTAAGTCGGATCGACTACTGTAACGGCTTGCTACTCTCTGCAAACGAGGGAGTGCTGGCCAAGCCAAGCTCCAAGTAATCCAGAACACGGCGGCCCGCCTGGTCCTGAATGTCCCTCCGAGAACAGCGTCCAAACCTCTTCTGGACCAATTACACTGGCTCTCAATCCGGCTCTCAATCCGGCAGAGAACAAAGTTTAAAATATGCTGTTTAATACACAAAAGCTTAAACGGACAAGGGCCCGATTACCTGGAAAACAAATTCATTCCATATGTCCCTATCCGATCTCTCAGATCCAGCAACCACCTTCTCTTGGTGGTGCCCCGTGCAAGAAAGGCCAGACACGGAGGTAAAGCTCTATCTGTAACCGGACCATCACTGTGGAACAAGCTCCCTCTGTCTCTCAGACAATGTTCAGAACATCTAAAATATATCTATTTTCACAAAAAACACATTTTCATAATTATGTTTGAAGATATTGCCATAGTGTTAATTTTAAAGAAAACATGTAAATAATATTTAAACAGTGTTGTACAGACCTACATTTTTCTATAATGTTTTCCATTGTGGTACTTGTTTTTTATACATTAATACAGTTGTTTCACATACATTTTTAAAACTACTTTTACATAATATGATAAGTATGTTTTAAATAGTAAAATATTGTTTTTATAGTACTATTTATTTTAGACTTTACATAATTGCTTCATATTTTTAGATCACTTTTTGAGCATGCGTTACATTATTTACAAATGTTCACATTTCAAACCTTTTTTAATGAAATGACTATTGTTTGGAGATAAACTGGTTTTCATTTTCATTTAGCTGCCTTTTTTTTGTTTACCGCCAACTTTACTTCTGTAGTCTATTTGTCTCATTTTTGGTTCACTTTTCTGGAAGTCGCAGGAAGGTGCTGCTGTTCGTGGGAGCAGGTAAGCCATCTTTTAAATGTTTCTATGAGTTTTGAAGGGTAGGGTGGTGTAGGGCGTACTAGTAAATGGTAGTTATATTATTGTACATTATTGTACTGTGGTTTGTGGAAGGCTTGTTAGTAGTTATTGTAATTCTGTTTCCGACTGTTTTGTGTTAGGCTTAGGTAAAGGTTGTTAGTAATGGATTGTTATTTTATGTTATGTGGTTTATTTGATGTTTATGTTACGTTTGAAGATAGTGTTTTTTGTTGGTGTTCAGTGTGTCTTCTTTTACAGGTTCATGAATCTGAAAGTTTTGTATGGACAATTGTATTTTGCGTTTTTTTGCTTTTTAAAGAAATCATTTTGGTTTCTAGTAAGACAATATATTTATTTTTGATTTCCTTTGATTCTTTTCTGGTTTCCCGGAGTGTTTATTTTTTTAACAATTAAATTGCGTTTTTTATGGTTCATCAAGACTTTGGATGGCTTTGATGGATCTTTATTGGACCTATTGGTTATTTTTTGCCCTTTTTTAAAATTTGTTTTCCCCTTTTAGTGGATTATATGTTTGGCTACTTGGATACAGGAGACGATCTGCAGTTACAGAACAGTAAGTTATATTTAAGTTATTGTTTGTGGGTGGGAATTGTTATATTTTATTATGTATGTGTATTTTATGTGAAGGGTTGCTCATTTTGGGAGACGGTGACCCTCAGTGAGCACCACTCCGTATATCCGCAGGTCCCAGTCGAAGGACCTATTCAGCCCCACCTCTTGACTTATTTCGTGTGAGTACCCTGACGACTGTTCGCTACTATGCTCCTACCATAATTGGAGGAGTAGACCCTTGGTCTATTTTTGAAACCTGGTAGCTGACACTAGGTTTTATTTTGTCCTGACGAAGTTCCTACTTGATGGCTCTAAAATCACACTGCCATCAAGGTTGAAACGTCGACATAGTGTTCTCTCATGTCCTGAATCTCTGTAACCATATATTTATTGACTTTTGCTGGCTATTGTTGAAATTCAAAGAAAGACAGAGATCCTGTATATTTGTGTTTGTGCTTTTTATCAATTTGATATTATTGTGGTTTATTTCACCATTTGTCACTTCAGTCACTACTTATTATATTTGTATATGTTTTTGTTTGTCCGTCAGCCCCTTTTTGAAATACTGAATAATTGAAAATATACAATAAAAAAGAGAGTAGGTTTATTAATTGATTGTGCATTCTGTTTGGTGTGCATCACAGACGGATTTATTTAGCATCTGTTAGCTTTTCAATAGTATTTTTTGTTAAAAAAGAAATTATCTGGTTCTACCCAACGGAGCCGCTTGTAGTCTGTAACACTAATACCCAGGTTCCGAGGGACAAAGGGTCCCCCCGTTGCCTTTACTCTCACCATTGTAATATGGCGAGCGGTAAAGTTGGTTACGATCGCGGGGAGACCCCTACTGACATACTGGTAGTTGTTTCCTATTTTATCGTTACATGTGTTCTTGCTGGAAACTGCAGCCTTTATTTTCGGGTTTTCCTTTGGGGGGTTTGTAATGTGGATCAGGTGGCTACTTTTTTGTAGGTAGGTAGTGGAGGCTGAGGGACTTTGATTTTATTTTTTACCGTTTTAGGGTAAGTTGGTGTTAAGTAAATTTTTTTAATGACCTTAATTTTGTGTGCCGTTTATTCAGGTGCCATTTTTGGTAGATTCGCAGTTTCTCGAAGTAATTTCTCTGTAGTATCTAAAGTTAAAGCTATAAAAGCAGTAAAGTGCTTTGTTAGTTGTTGGTCTTTTAATTTTTTTTAAATGAATACATTTATATCAGTATAAATACATGTTTAACTTACTTTGGAAGGTAGTTGTGTATATTATTCTACTTCTGTTTTCAGGTTGTCTATGGAAAATCCCAAAGAATGTGTTCTTGAAGCTTTTGCAGTTTTTTTAATAGTAAGTAGTCACAATTTGTGATCCTTTTAAACTGTTAGTTTGATTGTTTGTATAATTGTATTGGTTAACTTTGTTTAGTTTGTTTTCATTGGTTATTGCACTTTTTTCACATATTGCAATTTATAGTGAGCGCTACTTAGGGCCTCATTACGATGCCAGTCGGACCAAACGTCCACTTTCCATCCTCGCAAACCCTTCCTGACTGCAGAGGCCGGAAAGCTTCCCCTGCCGTATTACGATGCTATCGTATTTACAGTAGAGCACTCACCCCCAAATATGTTGCTGCAAATGCATACAAAACTCACGGCACACGTGGATTGTGCACATTTGCACAACATATGTGGGAATATTGTTGTAATAAAGAAATGTCCGCAGCAGTATAACAGATATGCCTTCCGAAGACCAGACTACCACGGTCAGGTCTTTGGAAACCCTCATCATAATCTGGAAGGTGGTCAGAAATCCCTGTACTGGCTTATGGCTTCTGTTTTCTAAGAAATTCTTATCTATCTAATTTATATAACCGCCAGGTGGCCCATGTCAAACTAATTTAAAAAACAAAGAATCCTATCTCCCTACAAACATACATTATATGATGAACAAAAGTGAAAACATGAGGCAATAGCATCCAAAACATATATGATATATGACTAAAATTTCTAAATGACAAATCCAAAGAAAACTAGAAAAAGGGAATAAATAAATAGAGCAAATACATTTTTCTTGGAAGACAAATTACATTATATTTTCTAGCAGGACGTGTATGGATCTAATATCTTTTCAGAAATTCCCTATCACTGGTGAGAGGTCGAGGGTGTGATTCCATTAGTGATGTGTGATTTTATCTTTCAACTTTAGCGTGTTACTATGAAGGTTCGAGGATTGGATGATCTAGGATAATAAAGTGGCAGCTGGTGTGTTTGATTTTGCAATGAAATTGACATAGGCTTCAGCCGTCTTGGTTGGAGTACCATGACCTTGTATAGGCACTCTGGAAAAGCAGTCAGCAGCACTGTGATCCTTCCCTGGATGATGCACACTGTTATAATTGTACTCTTGCAATCGTAGTTCCCATCGTTTAATGCGAGGAGGCATCTTGGCCTTTGGCTTGCCCAATATAGTTAGTAAAGCTTGATGATAAGTTATCAGCGTAAAAGGCTTTTCATACAGGAATACATGGAAATGTTCACAAGTTTATACTATAGCTAAACTTTCCTTTTCAAGTTGTAAATAAGCACATTCTGTTTGGGAAAAACATCTCCTTGCATATGCCACAATATGCTTGCGAGCATTAGAGTGCCTGCTGTGTTCAGCAGGGACAGCGCCTAACCCAACTGAGCTATCGTTGGCAAACATTGTATGAAACTACGGATTGAAATAAGCCATTTCAGTAGCATTCTTATTGGCTTGTTTGATTTACTTAATACTTTGCTCACATTCATTCTTTTACTACAACTCTCTCAATGTAGCATTTACAGTGAATAAATCTTGTGTATATCTGGGACAGTAACTGGCCGTGCCAAGAAACGAACACACATCAGCAAGATGTATCAGAATTGGACAGCACTTGTATTTTAGCAGGATCAGATGCCATATCCCCATCAGAAAAGATATGGACAACATTTTTTAGCTTTGTCTGTTGGAACCCACATTTATCTGCATTCAAAGTCAAACTTGCATCAGTCAGCAAATGGCATACTTGTGTGAGAGCTTTACCGTGCTTTTTGTGTTGCTCCGAAAACAAATATGTCATTGCTGTAGTTGAACGCATTCATGACAGGCTGTATGATAGGTTGAATGATGTCTTGAAAAAGTTCTGCAGCTAATGACACACCAAAATGTAATATTTTATATTAAAACAGTCTAGATGTGTAGAAAACATTGCAATGTACCTGCCATTTTCTTTCGAGTTCCAACTGATGATAACCTTTATTCAAATCAATGCGAGAGAAGACCTTTGCACTATTCAATTATGTTATGTCAGCAATGTGTAGACCTGGATATTGTTCAAGTTCAATTGCCTTGTTTGCCTCACGCATGTCAATACATATGCGTACATCTCCTTCAATGTCCTTCTTGGGCACTACCACTATTGGAGAATCTCATGGCGTGGAACCAGTAGAACGTTCAATGATATCATGCTTAAATATCGATTCAAGTTGTAATTTGTCTATATCTTTGAGCAACAGGACGGACATCCTCATTAATATGCAGTTTTTCTTTCATAGTCTTAAAATTTCCTACACCATAAAACAAGGGAGGGAATATACTTACTATTTGGTGGTGAGTATTAATTTGTAGTTTACGGAAATCAGTCCCATTACAGCAGCTGTGCTGAGACTGAGTAGACAAGCACTTGACGCTGTACCATAACGCACATGGATGGGTTCTTGCACCTTTGGTTTTTTATGCTTCATCGTCGCTACAAGTAAACCATGACCTTTTAAGGACATCGATGCAGTCCATATGTAAATTTTGGTTTTGAATGCTGTAAGTTGCGGTAATGGAGACAATTGATTATATTTCTCCTCACGCATAATGTTTATCGAAGCACCACTGTCAATGATGAAAGGTATCGAACAACCATTTACTTTCAGTGTAATCTTCGAACAATGTGAGAATGACTTTGGTGCTTTGGCATGTTGACTTTTCTTTGAATGACATTTTTCTTCACGTGCGGACAGTCCAACATGCGCACGCTTTTCGGAGGTAAACATGGCACAACCATCTTCTTCAATTTCACTTGATGATGATATAGAAGAACTGTTTCACGATTATGTAGAGGCCAATCGACTTCATTCAATGTCGATTTGTCTTAACTAATGTCGCCACCAGGCCTTGTGGGAGCATGTTGAACGTTGCTTCTGAAACGTTCTGGCGGCCATTTTGTGTTCACACTATGATGTACTTGCTTTTTCCTTTGCAAACAGTCACAAAATGACTCTCCTTCCCACAGCCTTTACATATCTGTCCTATGACAGGACATTTACCTTTGTGTGGAAATAAAAACCACATCTAAAACACAACTACTTTTTAAGTGTAGATATCACCATGTGTCCTTCAATCTTTTGCTTTGGCTTACTTTCACACTCATGACTGCTTTATTTTGGGCACCTCCAGCCTCCATGTAAGCAACTTGTCTATCGGCACACTTTTCAGTTCTGGCAGCTATTAAGACTCTTTACAGACTAAGGTGTCGATTCCGATCTGGAGCCTTTGTTTCCGACCAAATCAGACACACTTCTGAACGACCAAGTACGATTCCTGGAAACAGTATGGCTGTCTGAATCGGTTCCGAAAGGCATTTTGGCAGGTCGCGTCTTTCGGAGCCGAATTGTACAGCTCTATGGACTCGGTTTCTGAACAAGCGAGTACTATGACCGATTCGAACAGCTGCTCCCAATCAGTTTCTCTAGAACGAATCGGCTGCCGGAATCTGTCTTTGGAGGCCCGTAGCAGGCACCCCTTCACCAGGGGTCACCGAATCGATCCCGCGGGGGTACACAAGGGCCCCCCTTTCCAACTATGCACAGTGTGGCAGGCACCATGGGGTGCCCGCCACAGGGAGCACAAGTTTCCCCAATCACCCCTTTCTCGTTCGTAACACAGGCTCCCATTGAAGTCAATGGGAGCCCGACCAAATCGTATTCGGATGCATCGTACTCGATCGGTCGGACTCCCCCGATCAGAGTCGTCCGGAAAGCATTCCGGAACCGATTCGGTCAGAATGCTTTTCGAACGAGATTGGAATTGGGCCCTAAGAGTTTCTCTCAGCATTCATCGTCTGAATGAATCTGAAAAGCATCCATCTATAACTCTAAGACATATAGCGTCATTAAATTAATTGAATTTACAGTGTTTGAGGAGCGTGTCGAGTCGCTCGATAAAGACATCAATGGTTTCACCAACTTTCTGTAGGTTTTTGACAGAAAATGTATCTTTCTTAATCCAAATTGGGTATTGGCTTAAATTTAAGATTCAAAGTTTCTTTAATCTGACAGTAAGTGATTTCTTTGTCAGTTCGTGGCATTTTCCTTATAACTTCTTTTACACCATCACCAGCAAGAGCTTTTAGGCATTTGATTATCTTTTTGCTATCAGTCTCTTCAAGTGCATCAATGAAATGTTCAAACTTAGGGCGAACAAAGCTTTTGAATTTGCTTTGTTCGCCCTAAGTTGGCAGGGTATGCCCAGACGTGGTTCCCTTGCTCACTTTGCCACTGGATTCAAGCTAGCCTGGCTGAGGACGGCCGATTAGCCAGAAACCGGTCCCAGGATGCTAGTTTCCGGTCCAGGGAAGACATGGTTTGGGAGTTCGGGCTGGACTGTTCCTATGAGGCACAGGGACAGACTGATTTGCATATGGCCCTGTCTGAACTGGGGTGGCGGAGTGAGCTACAGAATGATGATGGATTAAACCCAGATCAGTTGACTGGGGGTGAGTGCTTACAGTGTTCAACACTCTGTCCATCATCCCCTTTGGTTTTGCTTTGTTCTCCCTAAGTTGGCAGGGTATGCCCAGATGTGGGTCCCTTGCTCACTTTGCCATTGGATTCAAGCTAGCCTGGCTGAGGACGGCTGATTAGCCAGAAACCGGTCCCAGGATGCTTGTTTGCGGTCCAGGGAAGACATGGCTTGGCAGTTTGGGCTTGACTGTTCCCATGAGGCACAGGGTCAGACTGATTTGCATATGGACATGACTTAACTGGGTGGCGGAGTGAGCTAAAGAATTATGATGGATTAAACCCAGATCAGTTGACTGGGGGTGAGTGTTTGCAATGTTCAACACTCCGTCCATCATCCCCTTTGGTTTTGCTTTATCTTCACCTTGCAGCATCCTGTCTACAATGTTATTTTGTAATTTTTGATTATCAATGACTGCTCTTTGAAAACTTCTGTATCCGCTTTCAGTATTAACTTTACCTTGCGTGGCAGTGCGGTATCTTTATCTATGGCCTCATCAGCAGGTTCTCAGCCAACAACGCTTTGACTTTACATGCATTAAGCGTTGATTCTGTACTACGACAGCGGCACACGTTGCACGCACAAGCAGTTTGCGTGGACTATGGAAAACCCGTGGGACAGCACTTTCAGTCTTCGGGTTACTTACACCCATCTTGCGACAATTGTAGCGTCTTCCCCAGCCTCGGTACCCACCAATGACTATGCCACACACAGAGCTTACTTAGTATTACACGTCTTTATTGCTCTTCCAGTAACTTGAACTCAACATGCCAAATTAGCCTTCATTGCATTCCGCTCTAACACTTACATCACAGCTCTACGGAGTCCATCAACTACAGTAGGTTTTTATATTTTTTCCTACCTGAGAACATTATTTATATGCCTCTATATATTGAAAAGAAAAAAAAACGTACCGATGTACTTAATAATTAAAAAAATATATATACTGTTCAACACTATATTTCAGCAATATAGTGTGGCAAAAATTATTTTACATATTCACTTTTTAAATCAGAAAATTAACAGAGTACTGCAGTACTGACTAGAAAGTACTGCACTAGATACAAAAATATAAAAAAGATGTAATTTGTAAAAAACAAATAATAATTACACTGTACTACACTATATTTCACAAATATATACAGTGTATTTTTTTATCTTTTACATATTTATTTTTGTACCTTTCCTGTAGCTACTGCGTTACTTTGTAGGTATTAGCAGGAGACACTGTAAACTTAAAAAAAATATATATATAAAAATATAAATACATTTCCCTACCTATTACATAACTAAGGGCCTGATTTATAGATTGGCGGTATGTATACTCTGTTGCAACGGCGTAGGAGTATACATACCGCAAATATGAAGGTCACGCGCCTGATTTAAATGCAGACAGACCATCTGTTTTGCCACGGCAGAGACTACTCTGTCTCCATTGTGGTCAAACTTCTCTAACAGCCCTGGGGAGTAAGAACTGTCAGAGAAATGGCTGAATGTCCCACCCATGCAATTTGTATGACGGACATGTAGTCATTTTTTACGGTTCCTTAGTGCCAGATAAAATTTGGGGGTAAGGAACAGTAACATCATTATAATGTTCCCCCGACCATGGGAGAAACCTCTAATGGTGAGGGGAGCATTACTTTTTTCTTAGTTTCTAGATTTTCTTTTTGAAAAAAAAAAAAGAATACTGTTTGCTGCAAGATCTCAGACCTGCAGCAAACAGTAAAATGCTTCGACAGGAAGGTGCTTTCTGCCAATGCCTTTAGGAATGTTGCCAGCTAGGCGATCATTTATAAATCTGACGGGCGGTCCTTCCATCGGGGCAATGGAGTAATTAACTCGGGCGTCCACCAGGATATAAATCCTGTTTCAAGGACTTATAACTTATAACTTTACCTATTTAACCAATTTAGAACTATCAGAATTACATTTCCACAGCAAAATATATATATTCCTACCACATGCGTTACAACGCACGCTTTTACCCCGCATTCCATTGCAACGAAAATGGCTTACTGTAGGGGGTAGAAGATGTTGGATTTAACTCCCAACACCTTCCTTACTGTTGCACAGACTGGTTTTGGAATAGTAAATTATACAAATTCGACATCCAGCACACCCCCTACAGCAAGTCGGGGTAAAAAATTGCATTGCAACGGCATGCGGGGTAAAAGCATGCGTTGTAATATCATACAACCCTGCCAAACGTCATATACATAAATGTATTCACTTTCAGGCTATGTTTGTTAAAACTAGACTGTACGAGACCACACGCCATTCCACTCAACACCACTACACTCTAGACCACTTCACTCTTCGTCACTCCCGTCTACGCTTTTCGACTCTACGCCACTCTATACTATGCCACTCCACTCTACGCCATTCGATTCTATACCATTCACTCTATGCTACTCCACTATACGACACTCAACTCTACACTATTCTACTCTAAACCACTCCATGCCACCCTACTCTAGACTACTCTATGCTATGCTATTCAAATGTCTGTCACTACACTCCATGACACTCCACTGCTACTCTACGCCAGTCCGCTCTATGCCACTCCACACTACGCTATTCCACTCCACTGTACCCTACTCCACCATACATTGTAACACTGTGTACTATTCTACTCTATTTATGTTTTTTTGGTTTCTTAATATAGCGCACAACTCACTCCCGGAGGAGTATCTCAGCGCTGTGCTGATCATGACAAGGTAGGACATTCTAAAGCAGCCAGGTTTTTAGCAGCTTCTTAACGTTTGTGAAATCTGGGTAGGAGACAAGATGAAGCAGGAGTTTATTCCAGTGGTACGAGGCCATATAAGAAAAGGATCTAACTCAGAATCTTGAGGTGCGCTTCAGGTGGGTCAGCAGAAGCGCCTGATCTGAGGATCTTAGTCGCCTAGAAGGCAGTTAATAACTGAGCTGTGAGGACAGGTAGGCTGGGCGGACCTTATGAAGAGCATTATGTGTCAGACAACAAAGTATGAAAACAACCCACTTTCTAATAAGCAGCCAATGTAGTTTGCTCAAAATAAGGGTGGAAGATGAACCTGCAGGAAGAGAACAAATCAACCGCGCAACTGTGTTCAGCACTACCTGCAACTAGGTCAACAGGGTGTCGTTTGCTGCTGCCAATAAAGCATTCCCATAATCCAGACTGGTTGTGAGACCTCTACTTCACTCCACTCCACTTGACTGTATGCCACTCCAGTCTACACAGGTTTATGCATCTGTACTCACTCCACTCTATATTATTCCACTCTATGTCACTCCAAGCCTCCCCACCATAGACCACTCACGCTACGCTATTCCAGTGTATGCCACTCCACTGGACGCTGCTACACTCTATGTTATTCCACTCTATGCCACTCCATTCTACGCCACGCTATTCCACGCTACGCAACTCCGTGCTACACTATTTGACTTACAACCCATTCCACTCCATTGCACTCCACTGTACTGCACTCAACTCTATACCGCTTAACTCTACGTCACTCCACTCTACACCATTCCACTCTATGCTATTCCCACTCCTCTCTACACTATTCGACTCTACGCCTCTCTATTCTGAGCTATTACACTCTATGACACTCAACGCCAATCCACTCTATGTTAATTCAGTGTACGCCACTCCACTCTACAGCACTCCAATGTACACAACTTCACTCTACGCCACTTAGTTCGACGCTATTCAACTATACAACACTTCACTCAACGCTACTATACTGTACAACACTCCAATCTACCCCAGTTCACTCTACGCCACATAATTGTAACCTACAACATTGTGCCTTATTCCACTCTACGCCACTCCACTCTATGCCACTCCAGCC
This sequence comes from Lissotriton helveticus, assembly GCF_964261635.1. Lineage (NCBI taxonomy): Eukaryota > Metazoa > Chordata > Amphibia > Caudata > Salamandridae > Lissotriton > Lissotriton helveticus. The sequence goes on from NC_136065.1 coordinate 1,741,391,437, forward strand.
TATGCCATTCCACTCTATCCCACTCCACTCAATGTCACTCCACTGTACCCGAGTCCACTATACGCTACTCTACTCTACGCCACTCCACTATTCCACTCTACACCACTCCATTGTATGCTATTCTGCTCTACTCTACTCCACTCCAAGCCACTCCATGCTATGCTATCCACTCTATGCCACTCCACTGTACGCCATGACACTCTATGCGATTCCACTCTACACTATGCCACTCCACTCTACGACATTTCATGCTACGCCACTCCATGCTGCGCTATTCCACTCCACACTATTCCACTCTTTGCTACTCGACTCTACGCTACTCTGCTGTAACCATTCCACTCTACGCCACTCAACTCAACCTCACTCCACTCTACCTCAGGCGACTCTACGTCACTCCAAATGACCATTCTCCACTCTATGGCACTCCACTGCACACCACTCCACTGTATGCTATTCTACTCTACACCACTCCATACTACATTATTCCACTCTATGCCCATCCAATCTGTGCAACGACACTATGCTCCCTTGTGCAGCGCCTCAGCAACGTCGGAATTCAGGAGAAGGCACTGGAATGGATCGTCTTCTTCCTCGACGGAAGAACACAGAGAGTCCGTCTACCACCGTACAAGTCAGAGGCCACCGGAGTCATCTGCGGCGTCCCTCAAGGATCCTCCCTGAGCCCCACCCTCTTCAACGTCTACATGAGCCCCCTCGCGACCATCGCACGCCAACACAACCTGAACATCATCTCCTACGCCGACGACACCCAGCTGATCCTCTCCCTGACCAACGACCCCGCCGCTGCCAGAGCCAACCTTCACGAAGGGATGAAAGATGTAGCCGAGTGGATGACGACCAGCCGCCTGAAACTGAACTCAGACAAGACGGAAGTCCTCATCCTGGGTTCCTCGCCCTCCGCCTGGGACGACTCCTGGTGGCCCCCCGCCCTGGGCACCGCACCCACACCGACAGACCACGCACGCAACCTGGGCTTCATCCTGGACTCCTCCCTCTCCATGACCAGACAAGTCAACGCCGTCTCCTCGTCGTGCTTCAACATCCTGCGCATGCTACGGAAGATCTTCCGGTGGATCCCCACCGAAACCAGGAAGACGGTCACCCAGGCCCTCGTCACCAGCCGACTGGACTACGGCAACGCCCTCTACGCCGGAACCACCGCCAAGCTCCAGAAGAGACTCCAGCGGATCCAGAACGCCTCAGCCAGACTCATCCTCGACATCCCCCGACGCAGCCACATCTCCGGACATCTGAGAGACCTGCACTGGCTCCCCGTCAACAAGAGAATCACCTTCCGTCTCCTCACCCACGCACACAAAGCCCTGCACGATCAAGGCCCGAGCTACCTCAACAACCGCATCAACTTCTACGCTCCCAAGCGCCACCTCTGATCAGCCAGTCACGCCCTCGCCGCCGTCCCCCGCATCCGAAGAACGACAACAGGAGGAAGGTCCTTCTCCTACCTGGCCGCCAAGACCTGGAACTCCCTCCCGACCGACCTGCGCCTGACCCAAGACCACCTCTCCTTCAGGAAGAAGCTCAAGACCTGGCTGTTCGGGCAGTAGCAGCACCCCCCCCCCAGCGCCTTGAGACCCTCAGGGTGAGTAGTGCGCTCTATAAATGTCCTTGATTGATTGATTGATGCTATTCCAATCTATTTCACTCTACGCCACTCTCCTCTATGCCACTCTACTCCACTCCATTCTACGCCGCTCCATGGTATTCCACTATATGCTTTGGCACTGTATGCTTACCACTCTACCATAATCTACTCTATACCACTCCACCCTATGATACTTTATGCTACGCCACTCCATGCTACGCTATTACACTCTACACCATTCCTTTTCATGTCACTGTACGGCACTCAACTCTTGCCACTCAACTCTATGACACTCCACTTTATAACACTCCACACCACTACACTCTTCACCACCCCACTCTGTGCTGTTCCACTCTACACCATTCCTCTCTTTGCTATTCGACTATACTCTACCCTACTGTACGCCATTCCACTGTACGCCACTCCACTCCACTCCACTCCACTCCACTCTACGTCGCTCCACTCTACTGGAGTCCACTCTATGTCACTTCACATGACCCCACTTCACGCTATGCCACTCTGGTGTTCGCCACTCCGCCCCACTCCATTATACGCTACTCTACACCATTCCACACTACACTGTTCCACTTTATGCCACTCCATTGTGCGCCACAACACTGTACGCTATTCCAATCTACTCCACTCCACTCTTCTCTATGCTACGCCACTGCATGCTACACGATCCCACTGTACCCTATTCCACCTTACACCATTCTAATCCAGTTCACGCCACTGTACAGCACTCAACTCTATGCTAGTCAACTCTATGCCACTCACCTCCATGGCACTCCACCTTATGCCACTCACCTCCATGGCAATCCACTTTATGCCACTCCACTCTGTGTTATTCCATTCTATGTCAATCTTCTCTATGCTATACCACTCCACACCACTACACTCCTTGGCACTTCACTCTACGGCACTACCATGTATGCCACTCCATTCAACACTATTCCACTCTACACAACTCCATGCCTCTCCACACAATCTCATTCCACTGTACCCGCAATAGGGTATTCTATTCCACTCTACTCAATGCCACTTCACTCTGCAACTATATTGTACGCCACTCCACTTCACGTCGGGGACAGCGCTCCTCACACAGCTTCTCCAGCTCTCCTCCCAGGAAGGTTATTCGTTTTAGATATAGCATAGGTATTTCTTGTGGAGTCTTTTGTATCCCTGAGACTTCCAACAGGAGGCGAGCACACACAAGCTCTTGGAGATTCTTCACACGCAGGATACCACAGCAGGGAATAAAGAGTCAGTCCTTTTCCTCCACCACAGACAGAAGCAGCAACTACAGCCCAACCCACCACTCACACAGAAAAGGCAGCACTCCTCACACAGCCCTTCCGCTCTTCTTCTTGGCAGGGTCCACTTGTTCTGTGAAGTAACCTAAAGTAATTTAAAGACCTGGGGTTTTAAGTGCAATACTTAAACCCCATTTTGTCATTCTTCTCTTTGCTGTAAGGGTCTCTGAACGCAGTCCAAACCAGTCCTGTCCTCCCTGGTGCAGCATGACCACAGGGGGCGGAGACAGCATAGTGAAAAAGGAGACACAGCCTATTCAGGTGCAAGCAAAACTTCTCCCACCATTCTAAAAGCAGACCAGGTCTATTCATCCCTAACCCCTGTTACTCACTAGATGCTGAATACACAAACAGCCAGAGACACACTGAATGGTGAAGTAATAAAATGCCTACTTTCTAAAAGTGGCATTGTCAAACCAAGAATTTTAAAATCACCTTAACCAAAAGGTGCATTAACAGAGTGCCTGAACTCCATCTTTCCATCTTGTCCCTATAGAAATCTACACATGCAAAATGTAACAGTGCAGCCAATTGATAAGCCTTTCAAAAGTGAGAAACCAAAAACACAGTATTTCACAATCAGGACATGTCACACACACCAGTACATGTTCTACCTTTCACATACACTCTACCTTGCCCATGGGGGTATCTTGGGCCTACCTTAGGAGTACCTTACATGAAAGGGAAGGTTTGGGCCTGGCAAGTGCATGCACTTGCCTTGCCAACATGGCAGTTCACAACTGCACACGCAGAGACTACAGTGGTAGGTCTGAGACATATTTACAGGGCTACTCATGGGTTGCACAACCAGTGCTGCAAGTCCACAAGTAGCATTTGATTTACAGACCCAGGCACACACTGTGCACTTTACTAAGGACTTATCAGCAAATCAAATATGCCAATCATGGATAACCAATTGTATCATAATTTATACAGGGAGCATATGGACTTTACCACTGATCAGCAGTGGTAAAGTGCCCAGATTCCTATAGCCAACGAAAATAGGGTCAGAGTAATAGGAGGCTAAATGTTTAGGGATAAACATGCGTAAAGGGCCACGACTAACAAACATTGATATTGATAAATTTCTAGCGCACAAATGCCAGTGACATCTTTGGTGCTAAAGTCTACCATACTTGCAGAAACATCCTGATGGATAAAACTAGATGACTTACCTTTCACAGTGGACAGAAAACAACCAGGTTTTAAGATGTTTTTAAAAACTCAGGAAGTTAGACTGGCCTCTCAACAGTCCTGGTATGTTTTTCCACAGATGGGCTGTTGAGTGAATGAAACTCCTGCCTCCCCAGTTAGATCTCATAAATTCACGGACATTGATTGTTCTAGAATTAGTCGATGGAAGTGGCCTGCTGAGATTATACCAAGGGAGATTTTACTTTAAGCAGTTCTTGACAACTCTGTATAGGGTTTTGTGAGCGAGACAGAGAGCCTTAAATCTGACTCCTTACTTGTAGTGTCCCTAACACCTACTGAAACTTGGGTATTCTCTTTAATAGTCTCGCTGCTGAGCTCTGAAAGTACTGACGTTTTTTAAGAGAGCACTGATGAATGCCTTCATATAAGGCATTGCAGTAGTCCAACCTTGATAATACAGGTGTTGTTACTACTGCTTTTTGTAATTCAAAAGATATATACATTAGAATCTTCCTAAACCTATGTAGCAGGAAGAAGCAGGAGGAGGTGAGTTTATTTATCTATGAATTGAAAGACAGACTGGAATCGAAAATTCTTCTTAAATTCTTCCCAAAAAGAGACCCTCGTTTTTGCTGAACTAAGTATGAGACTGTTGTCATTCATCCATTGAACAATGGCAACCATAGATCCGTTAAAACGATGGGCCATCTCTTCAACATTGTTTGAAATGGACATAATAAGCTGAGTGTTATCTGGATATGCTACAGGAGCAAAACCAAAGGATTGGATTCGTTTCGTCAAAGGAGCTACAAAGATATTAAATAGTGTGGGGCTCAATGATGAGCCCTGAGGGACCCTGAACGGCAGCATGAATGACTTAGAACCCGGGTCCCGCACAACTAATGAATGATCTCTCTGAGAAACAAAGGATCAGAACAATTCCTATTTCTGCCATGCGTGCTATCAGAATCTCAAGGTTGATGGTGTCAAAGGCTGCTGTGAGATCTAATAAGATCATAGCACCCATTCCTCCACTGTCTAATATACTTCTCACTTGGTCTGTAACCACAACCAAGGCAGACTCCGTACTATGATTTGGCTTGAAACCAAATTGAGCTGAATCCAATACTTCATTCTCGTCCACAAATTTGGACAGAATGACAGTCATATGTTTTTCCAGAACCTTGGCTGGTAACATTAGTTGAGAAATAGGCCAGTAATTCTTCACCTCTTTAGAATATAGTGTAAGCTTTTTTAGCAGAGGTAGAATAGAGGTTTTGTTTTAATTCTAATTGGAAAGATCGAGATTTCAGAATGGAATTAAACAGCAGGGAAAGGGGAGGTGAAATTGCTCCAATAATCTCATACACTATTTTAGGAGGTCAGGGATCTGAGGGGGCCTCATATTTTGTTTGACCAATTAATTCAACCACTCTTTCTTCTGTGAAAAGGGGATTATCTAAGGTAGTTAGACTCGGAGCCAAATTATTTTGATCAGTGGACCAGCCGACGAACCTGTCCTTGATATTTATTTTTCTGAAAATTACCTCTACTTTGCTTTCGAAAAAATCTGCAAGTTGATCACAGAACAGCTGACAGGGTGCTGTGGAAAGGTTCGAGGATATACTAATTGAAGTCTCAACAGCTTTAAAGAGTGCCTTGGCTGAATTCTTTACAGCATAAATTGTTTCCGAAAATAATTTTATTTTTTTGGGAAACAATCAGATTTTTATCTTCTTGAACAAGATTGTTGTATCTAGCCTTTTCTTCTTCTCTGTACTGCTTCCTCACACTTTTTCTTGCCTTCTACATTTATGTTTCAGCTCCTTGAGGTGCAGAGAGAACCATGGGGCAGATGGTCTTCTTATGTAATTCCTAATCGTTTTCACAGGGGCATGCCTAATAAGTGCAGCTCCTAACCATTCTGAGTAGTTCTCTGCTGTGGGTTTAGCATCCTTTGCAAACTGAGAGTAGGACCACTCGAGAGTATCCACCCAATCAGTAATACAGATTTTATTCCAGGCTTGGACTCTTATGTTGTAAATGCTTATTTGTCTGATCAATGGGATAGGTAGACTAGGCTAAAATGTACACTCTTATGATCTGACTATGTAATAGGAAACATGTCATTCACCTACAGATCTGGTTTATTAGCAAAAATACCATACAGCACATGGCCTGCATTATGGGTGGGAGAGTTCACCAGTTAAGAGAGATTGAAACTATTTAAAATATCTAATAGCAGTTCTGTCTCTTTGCTATTAAAATTCTTTAAATTAAAATTAAAATCCCCTAAAATAGTAAAGATACCATACTGCATAAAAGGTTTCAAGTGTCTCCCAAGTTATCCAGAAGAACATTAAATTATAATGTACAACAAATATATTATACACATACAAATAATTCTTACATACAAATATATACAAAAGTGATTTATATTAAAGAATAAAATAATTATTAGTGACACTTACAAAAATATAAAAACATAATTTTAAATGTTTTCAACCATTAAAATAATATTGAAAATATAATAGAAATTAATATTTCTAAAACACTATGAAAATAAAAAGTAAAAACTATTAAAAACACAATAGACAATAAAAATGAATAAAATGTTTAAAAACAATATTTTATGCTCAAAATATCTTTAAAACTTCCAGGATAAAATAACATGTAGTAATCTAATTCCAATCCAAAGTTATTAAAAAAATAAATGAAAACATCTAAAGTATGCTATGCTAACCATAATCTTATAAAAATTGGAAAAGAATACTACGGGCCTGAATTTGAGTGGGTTGGTTAATTATGACCAGTGTTTAACCCCCTGAAACGCATTGGTTGTAATTACTACTTGTTAGGTATTTAGCGCGTTCAATAATTCTCAGATGCGTTAAATAACTCAACCGTCGTAAAATTTTGGCAGGTTACACCTGCTGATATTTAACAAGGGAAAACCATACAGTAATACTGTATCATGCAGATTTTGGTGCTTTAAGCACCAAAATCTGGATGTAATTCCCCAGAAACCTGTAATAGGTGCTATTTATCCCGTGCATCGTTATTTACCAGATGCGATAAATAGCACCTTTACTTATAATCAGGAACATAGTGGTGGTTGGGAGGTGTGGCGGTGGGTGGGGTAAATATACTATTCTACTTCATTCTAACAAACAATGGGAACATAGAGACATAGGGGTTACCAGATTTACTATTCAATTTCTAATCTAACAATCACTGGGGAAAATGGATTTATTGGAAGATTCAGATTTGCTATTGTAACTCCATCCTAAAAAACATTGGGGAAAGTGCATACATTGGCATAAAGGTCAGATTTACTGTTCTAACTCCAGTTGAACAAACAATGAGGGAAGTACAAACGCGGGTGGTCTGATGTGTAATTCTAATTCCAGTCTGAGAAACACTGGGAATGCGTGAACATTTGTGGTTCACAAAAAAATACACAAAAATATTATAAACATTCAAAATTGTTATGGTTAATTTGTGAAGGGTAGCACACTGGAAAAGGCTTCTGAATGAGATCCAGGCATGGTCCATAAATTGATTGATGACAGATGCAACAAACATCTACAGATTGAGCTTTTGGTCACAATAAGCCCATTAAGTCTTTCCAGGTTATGAGAAAAAGAAGCCTTACGGGGAAGCCCTAGAAGGAAATGGCTGCTAAATTCTATATATGCTGGAGCCAAGTATTCTCATGGTGTTCAGCAACTGCCTCTAAATAGGCAATTGTAACAAGGACTATGGGCCTGACATGTCCTCAAATCTGAAGCGCCTTGCGCCTGGCCGACCTCTCTATCGTTCCACACTTTGGTTCCCATGGACCTCCATAGGACTAATTCCCACATGCCCTGTGCTGCGATCACGTCGGACTCGGGATGGGGGGTGTTTGAAGGGATTTTTTGGGGGTGGTGGGAGTTTATAGGTGGCTGGGTCCACCACCTGGTTCGGTTTGTTCTTTTTTCTCTGTAAAACTGTAATGAAAACGTATTGAGACTAAATAGTCATCTGCAGCCCTACACGTTAGAAAAACACTACAGGATAGGCCCACGCTACTTGTTATATGGCATCAGAAGGACAAAATAAAGTGCATAGCAATAGTCAAAAACACAAACTGGCGACTGCTTGGTTGACTGGAAAGTATGTCTCAACCTGGAGTGGGCCAATATTTTTTAAATAATTCTTAAATAGAAGATGAAGGTATATATGGGACTTGAGAGGAGAACAAAAAGTCCTGATCAAAGATAAAGCCCTGGTAAAATGTGCGAGAAGCAGCAAAATGCAGGCATTGATTTGGATCAAAAACTGGTGAAAATGCAAATAAATATAGCTAATTTGTAAGGTTGTACCATTTTAACCTATTACTAAATGAATGATGCTGTGATTTATTTTATCATGCACGAATAGTAATCCAACATTGTCTGGACGTCATTAATGTATACATTCAGTTCAACTTTCTCAAGACCAACTTCAAGTAAAGATGGAGCCTACTTTTTGGTAAAGGTAATATCGGCTCCTAATGACACGTTTGTGACAAAAGTTTGGAGACAGTTATTGGAGTGGAAACAAGTGGAAAGCAGGATCTCCCCGAATGGGAGATAACATGCCCAACCAACTAAGTCTGTTCCCCGGAAAAAGGCGCCAAAGCATCCCCAACCAACAAACTGTGCTCACTGGATAAATGAGCCAAGAACAGATTACAGACAAGAGAGGTAAGAAGAGAAAAACAGATAATAACATAGGACCCCACAAGAGGAGGATACTGTACCAATAACCACAATACGATTTCCAGCTCAGCACATGAGCGATTTAAAAAAGAGAGAGGAATAAGAGCAAGTGTAAGATTAGCCCTCCCCTCTAAAAAGGCATCTGTGGCCTTACACATTAGAAATATACCTGTGCTACTAGTATGAGGATTCCAGAAGGCATGGAGAGAGAGTTGAGGGCAAGAGCACTGAGCACGGGAGAAAGGATCCACAACCAACGGAGGGCACTCACTAGAAAGAAGCAGAGACAGAAGGAGATTGCCGATCACAGAAAAGAGAAAGGAGAAGTGAGTGAATAACTATAGTACCCCAAGGGAGGGAGTCACCCTACCAATGAGCACAATACCATATCCAGCTCTGCACAACAATAGTTCAAGGAAGAGTAAATGGAGACTAGGAGTCTGTCCTAAGGGGGAGATAAAAGCAGACCAATGCCATTGCCCACTCTAAATGCAAACATGCAATATGATTAGGGCTCCCGATTTGACCGTACTTATTTTTTAAACACTTCCATCTGTATTTATCCACATTTATTATTTGGGCTATCTAGTTTGTATTTATCCATATTTAATTTGGCATTTTGAGGATAATTGGATAGTAAAATTGTATATTTCCACATTTATTTAACTGATAAACATGCAAGCCTACTTTGATGCATTTTCGCAAATGAAGCTACTAAATATGGAAAAATGTGATGTGTTCAGGTAAATATTATCAATACACTACAAATATATGTTAACATATGCCTCTATTTAAAGACATCTCAACCTGTTTTGTTTTTTTAAATCCCCAGGCTAACATTCTGCCCAGTTGTTGTCCTGGAAGTCACGAAAGACAGCACGGGGAGTCACTCACAAGAAGCTAAATTTTTAGTATTTTTCCACTTTTAAAAATAAATACAGACAGAAAACACATTATTTTCTGTCTGTATTTAGCTTCATAAATCAGTAATAACGGAAAACTAAAAGCCTTACATATGATCTATTGTGGAGGGTTAATACGTAGGGCCCGTCTGACAAAGGCACACTGAGACGAACGTCTAACTTTACAAATTTCTGTATTCACAAAGGGAATTTACTACTTGTAAATGCCCTTTGTGAATACCGAAAGTCAAACTTATGACTAACAGTATTCACAAAGGGCATTTACGAATAGTAAATGGCTTTTTTGAATAGTGAAGTCATAAAGTTAGACTTTCGTCTCAGTTTACCTTTGTAAATCGGGCCCAGCGTTTTTACAAACATATTCTTTGCGGTAACCTATAGTGCCTGCATCTAGTATGGCAATGTGAATGAGAAATCTGGAAAGCTTGAAATATGACTGTGGAAAGAGACTCTTGTTTTTGGTCCTTTCGTCCCAGTTCATTGCAAGAAACAATTTTGTTTTGGCATTAATCAGAGAATTACAGCTACCCAAACCTCTTACGAACCACGGTATCTGTGTCTGGGCAGCTACGTAGCTAGCAATGAGACATTTAGAAACCATCCACTCTGATGTGAAGGTGAAGGAGCCAGCTCCCAAAAGAAAATGCAGCCAGTGTCACAGTACAGCTTACAATGCATGTAATCTAAATTAACTTGAAATTAAAAATAGACCCATGTCAGACAATATGTTGAGCGTTATGCTCCACAGAGAGTTCTCCGCTCCGCCTCGGCATCCTTACTTATAGTTCCAAGGATAAAGACGCTGAAGTGGGGCGGTAGAAACTTCCGATTTTTAGCTTTGAAGCTATGGAACTCTATGCCCCTGCATCTTAGAACCCAAAATAATCTACTTCAGTTTAGGAGGGACCTCAAAACCTGGCTGTTTTAGCTGTACATAACCAGCTGCATTTCTCCTTACTCTGTATTTTTGATAGTTAAGCGCTAAGACGCCACTGCATACACGCGCTCTATAAAAACCCTCATTTCATTTCATTCATTTGATTTCATTACTTGTTGTGCTTTGTTCGAGCTGATAAAACTAGACAATCACTTACCCTGCTCTTGGAGTGGGCAAAGGTAAAGAAGTGCTTAAAAATGTGTGCAGGATTCTACAGAGCGCCGCATATGGCATGGAATTCCAAGGCCAGAGAGTTTGTGTAGGAATCGCAGCTTTGAACTATGAACAAGCAGTGATCTAATCTCCATGGCACTGCTACTTGTGGTATGTGCCGAATATATAAGTTGTTTTATTATGATTGTCCTACTATTGCTGTCAGCCTAAATATATCTATAAAACATTAAGGGAAATTGGTGCTAGTTAATAAGATTATAGTAAATAATAATATGCTAAACTCTTGGCTTCAATTGGTTACACCTAACTGAAGCTTTACGTCCTGATAGGCTCTATACTATTGTTTTTTCTTTGCTTGAGTAATTACAAATAAAGCATCTTAATTTGGACCTACATAGATTGAATTCAAATTGACAATATTTTGATATACTTTTTATTTTTGTCTACGTATTTAAACCAACATAAAAAATTCACTCCATCCTCAATCCTTAGATTCATGAAGTTGCTTAAATGAAATCATCAGTGTGTGTGTGTTGTTTTGTTTAAGTTATTTGAGTTATTTTCTAATTTTTCCCCTATGAAAAATACACGTTATCGCCATAAATTTAGACCCCAACAAAGCATTTCATCAAATGCAATGACACTTTTAGAGTGGCACCTTTGGTCCCAATATATGTAACTTTGAAATGTGTGCTAATGGAACGATTTCATCCCTCTTTATAGGGAGAAGATAGAAGTCATCCATTGTTACCTTCATTTTTTATCTCATTACTTGAACCCTTTTATATAAAGTTAATCTTAACAACAAAATTACTGGTTTTATTTATGGTGATCGACAAATTAAAATAACTGTATAGGCAGATGATATTCTGTCAGATATTTCTATGCCCACTTTCTTTCATGACGTTGATCTTTTCTCTAAGCATTTGAGTTACAAGTTAAATTTAGATACATTTGAGATGTTACTGTTGTATACATTTTGCATAAAGTCATCGTTTGACGATTCTGGGTTTGCATAGAAACATTAAAAAATAAAATGCTTCCGGATTTGGTTTGCAAATTCCATCGGAAACGATTATAATTATTATAAATGGGATTACTCTTACATTGGATGCATTGATTTCTAGTAGGAATACTTTATTTTTATAATGGTGGAGTGCCCTAATTCTAGTAAAATCATGTTATTGCCAATAATATTAAATTCTGTTTCCATGATTCCAGTAAATATACCTATTTAGTCATTTTTTTAAGTATTTCATTTCAATGCAATTTCATGGAACAACAAGAAATCACATATTTCAGTGAACAGATTAAAAAACAATACATTTTAAGGTGGAGTTAATCTCCCTAATTATTGCCAATACCACTATGTTTTCTGTTTAAGACAAGCCACAAATTGGCTAACTGACAGTGAGGAGTCTACATCCTATTATAAAAAAAGTCCGCCTTTTTTCATTCTTCTTGGAGTTTTTACCTTTTTCACAAAAACCATTAACATGTCATTGACAATTTTGAAGAGTGTGTGTAGATTACTTTCACCTCTCATAACAAGTCATTTCTCAGAAAAAAGACAAACTAGATAACACTCTTCCATTTGGGTCAATAAACATAGCAAAATAAATGGCCTGATTTAGATGTTGGTGGATAGTTTCTCTGTCACAATAGTGACGGATATATTATCCCCTGAAATATAAATCCAATTTCATCCGATGGGATTTATATTTCGGTTTACGGGATTTCCATTACCATTGTGACAGAGTAACTCGTCCGCCAACATCTAAATCAGGCCCTAAGTTTATGTTTGGTATAATTGGAGACAAAAAGGTTTACGTGAAAAACTATTTTGATAGTTTAGTGTGGACATGTTCTAAACTTTTTTACGTTTTCGATTCTCCATCTGAAGGAACCATATGTGATAATAACTTTTATCCACTAATTTTTTTCTTCTCCTAAAGCCACAATCATTATAAAAATGTTATTTATGGTCACAATGTCAGGTTAAAATCAAAAATAAAACTAGCATTGGCAAACGAAATGTCAGCATCTCATGGCTTACTAAACTATGGGAGAATATTCGGCTTAATATTCACAAAACATCTTTTACTGTAAGTATTACCCAAGCTGTATTCTTTATTTATAACAAATCGGTAATGACCCCTTCTTTTTTAAGATAAAAATAACTTATGTTGAACCAGAAAGGTAGAAGAAAGCCCCAGCCTGGGACTCGGGTCACAATATAACCTCCTTTCAATGGGGTGTCAGTGTGAGAGTAGTTGTGGGGCAGTTGCGGCCCTGTGAGTAGGTCCCAACAGATATCAGATACCCCCAAAAGAGCAAAAGTATAAAGACAGTCTTATCTGATTCAGGGTGGCACAGTCCTTAAGGTCTCTCTGTGGCGTGCTGCAGCAAGGTTATGTCACCCCCATCCGCCAGGTGGTCAGGGCTCTCCCCGGTAGCTCACCTCAAGTGTATGAGCAGTCTCTCTTTGCTATCCTCTATTTCCTGGTTTTTGGGCTTTTGGGTCCGCGGGTCGTGGAACATTGTGGTCCATTTCTCTCTCTCCAGAAATATCTCTTGTGCTTCCCTTGCTCCGGTTCTGCCTCTAGGGGATGGGAGGGGGGGACACACTCAGGAAATCCTGGACCATCTCCATCAAACTGAAGGACCTGGACTTATCCTCCCACTGGGAAGGGAGTCTGAAGGGGTGGCCCTACTGATACTTGATCCTGATGGACCTCCGAAAGTCTGTGACTGGTTTGAAGGACCTGTGTTTGGCCAAGGTGATCGGTGCCAGATTCTGGACCAGCAGTAGCATGGCATCATTGAAGGAGATCTGTCTCCGTCTCAGGTCTTTGCAATAGGGGTCTACTTAACTGAAAAAGTGGACCCACGGGAGGACATTTGGGGGAGGACCCCTATTGAGTGCCCCGAGGACACTCTACATGTTCTGTCGTGTTCTGCATGGATGAGCAGGTGTGCAGGCTGGTCCATTATTTCCTCGAACAGGTCCTGAACATACATGGGGAGGTCAGCGGCCTGTACCTCCAGAGCAACCCTGTGAATACAGATGTTATTTCGGTGCGATCTGTTCTCCAGATGTTCACATTGGTTCGATAATTTCAGGAGTTGTTGCTTAAGGATGCACATCTGTTGGGTGTTTTTCGCAACTATCCACCTGTTCACGGAGTCCTGTCTCAACTTACTCTACTCTATAGCTAGGTAGGATACGTCCCCGTGTACCTTTTGAAGATCACTGCATAGGTCATTTTTGAGAGTGATGGATCTCGTCCTTGAGGTCTTAGAAAGCAGCTAGGAGGAAGTCCTTTGTAACACCTGGATCGGACACCCCAGATTTGTGGCTGCTGTCACCGGTCAGGGACTCAACACATTTAGATGAGTCCATCGTAGGTTCTTGGAGGCCTACTGTAGAACGGTAAACATCCTTTACAACGCAACTTTTACCACGTAGTGCCTTTACGACGCAACTGTTACAACGCATGTCATTACAACGCATAGCGCTGGGGGGCGCTCCAGGATAGGGAATTGATTTAATTTACTATCCAACACCTTCCCTACTATCCACGGGGACTGGAGTTGGAATAGTAAATTAAACTATTCACTATCCAGCACCCCTTAACGCTATGCGTTGTAACAGCATGCATTGTAAAAACTGCGATGTAAAGGCATGCGTGGTAAAACCATGCGTTGTAATGTCGTACAACCCTGTAGAACAGTCTAAATGGAGCTCTCTTTCTTCCCTCTGCCCTCTGTCATGGTTTGCCTGTAAAGTCCCAACAGTCGATACAGAGCCCAGTAGAGGGCACGTGAAAAAGTGAAAAAGTGAAAAAAGCTTTTATTGTTCGATTAATTAAAATCATTACAATATGCTAACATTCTAAAATAATTATCTAAAAACCAAATAGGTTAAAACCCCTGATTATTGCCAAAGTCTAATTTGATCTAAAACATTTGTTACAGTATCATGTTCTAGTAATACAGTTTTAGAACAAAGAGCGTTTATTTTTCAGGCAGAGGTTTGTCCACCTCTCCCCTGCTTCCGGTCCTCCAGATTTATTTCTGCGGCTCAGCATTTGCGGTCAGTCCTGCACGGATTAGGTCTGTAAATTTCCCCAGCCGTGCTGCTATTTGACTTTCTGTGGACGAAAAACACAAGTCCGAGATTTCGCTGCATCGCTTAAGGCCCTGAGCTTTGCAGATTGGGATGACCAAGCGATGCCTCTCACTGGCTAGCTTTGGGCAGCAACACAGCAAATGATACCAGGATTCCTGATGGTAGTCACAAAGTCTGCATGCTACTAATTTGTCCGCACTGGCCCAACTTTGATTGAACTCCACAATGGGTAATGCCAAGAGCCTCATATAAGTGATCTTTTTTCGAATTTGAACTGATAGTGCTTGCTCAAAATAAGGCTGTGCTTTTCCCACTTTGTAAGAGGCATCCAGTGTGGAAAGATTTGGATGGTGTTGCAGACTTTCCAGATCTCTCGCGAATGAAATGTGCTTCACCTGTCTGTTCACTGCTTTTTTCCATGCGGCAATTGAAATATTAATATTGACCAGGTTTTGCTCCTCTATTTCTAGCGATTGAATAGCTCCTGTCAATTGTGCTTGCCATGGTGAACCATTTTCTTCAAAGATTGTTTTAATTTGAGCTTTCAAGGCTGTTGCTGGAGCTCTCAAAGTCAAAGTGCTGATGTAGTATTTTATTGTATCCCCCAGGCAAGAGATGTCTGGGCGAGAAAGCCCCAGCTCCAGCCTTACTCTGGCTCTCCTGGCCTGTCGTGGGATTGCCAGCACTTTCTTGTATATGGAAGATTGAAAGCTCATGTAGAAATTGTCAAAGGCGCCGGGAAAGGTTAGGTGGCCGTAATTAATTGAGGGCACTGTTTTTGCTTTTAGAACTTTCAGGATGGGTTCCGTGAATGGGCTATGTAATTTTCGATTGAGATTTCTCAAGCTGCAAATGATCCCAGCACCTTTATTTCTTAGATATTTCAAATGAGCAGTTGATTTTGCCCCTTCCGTGAGCCTGAGACCCAAGTAGTTGTAATTTTTGAAAGAACTAATTTGCTGATCCCCTAGGCGCCATTGAGGTGTCTGTTTTCGATGGTACTTTCCAAAGATGAGGATTTTGGTCTTGTCCTGGTTTACCAGTAGGTTGTTCTTTTGATTGAAGCTGTGTAGCGCATCTAAGGCTTTCTGCAAGCCAATCCTGGTATGATCCAAAATTACAAGATCGTTGGCATATTGAAGAATTTGCAGCCTCACGTTCCCCATCTCGGGATGACTAAGTTTGCCCCCTCCAGTGCTTGACCCAGGTCGGATGTATAGATGTTGAAAAGGAGAGGTGCAAGAACGCACCCTTGTTTAAGGCCGCTGTTGGTGTGGACCTTGTTGGTCAGTGACGTTTGACTAGTCTTGATCCTTACCCAGGTCCCTTAATATAGAGATCTTATTGCCTTTAGCAGCATTTGGGGTATACCCCAGTTGGTAAGTTTTCTCCATAGTGTGCCACGGTCTACCCGGTCGAATGCTGCACTATAATCTACAAAACAGCAAAACAAAGGAAGTTGAGCTGGCTGGATCGCCCGTCTGGACAGGTATCCCAGTGCTATGATGTTGTCTACTGTGGAACATTGTGGTCTGAATCCTGTTTGGAAAAAAGGAAGGATGTTGTTCTCTTCTGCCCAGCTTTCCAGTTCCTTCAGCAACACTCTAGCATATGCCTTTGCCTCGATATCTAACATGGCCACTAGCCGATAATTTTCAGGTTTTGTGCGGTCTCCTTTTTTGTATATAGGAAATAGAATTGAACCTTTCCATGATGATGGAATGGAGGCCGTTTCAAAGGCATGCTTGAAGAGAGGGGTTAGCTGATCTGCCCAGAATCTGTATGCCACTTTTAATACTGCCGCTGGCACTCCATTGGGGCCCGGTGCGCCATCTGACCTCATTTCCTTGATTAGGATGATTATCTCTTTTGTGTTAATAATCGAGCACGTGTCTTCTTCTTCTTTGTCTAGTAGATTTTGTTGTTCTTGCTTAGAAGGCACATGTTACGGACTGCTGTGCTGGTGGGTGATGACTAGTCAACCTCAGGGCCCAGGATCAAGGCTTGAATTGGTTGGCATCTGAGGGACCTGTCAGGGTGGACGTGTTGTTCCCAATTGAATGGGCA
The DNA here is from genome assembly GCF_964261635.1 of Lissotriton helveticus. NCBI lineage: Eukaryota > Metazoa > Chordata > Amphibia > Caudata > Salamandridae > Lissotriton > Lissotriton helveticus. The sequence goes on from NC_136065.1 coordinate 1,741,408,507, forward strand.
AGGCTCTGTCACCAGGGTCGTCAGTCTGTGCTAGTTCGGTGTTCCTGCTACGAGCCTAGGGTCCCCTACAAAGCAAGAGGAGGAGCCACTGAGGTGTTGTGGTCAGCATATTAGTACAGTTTTTTGCAAGCAAAAGGCATGGGCCTCATTGTGGAGGTAGGGCTCACTAACTTAGAGCTGTGGACCGGAGGGATAAAAGTTGCTCTGCTCCGGGAAGGTCAGGGGACGGGGCAGTATGCTGCAGCAATAGGGGCTTTTGAGGCCCAGGTCTCATTGCGCTGGTCCCCAGTGGGGTATCGCAGAACTGGTGCCTGATTTACTAGGTGTGCCACCACGCTGTTTGAGGCCCCTCATCAACTACTTCTTTCTCATGGCCGCTTCTCGTGCTCATTGCTAAGAGCGCTCGCTGAGGCGGTGGTGGCCTCCAGGTTCTTCTCTGTTCCTGCTGCCTGGTTTCTGGTGGCACCCTGCACCAGCCACCACCCGTCTAGCACAGCCTCACTGAATAAGAGTGTGGATCAGGGAGGACTGGTACACGGTCCCTGCTGCCAGGCGTCTCTCTGACAGGCAAATGACCTGCCTCCGTTGAAGGGGCTGGTATACATCACTGCTTTTTTTCTGTCTTTTGTTGCAATTAAAGAAGATTTAATTGTAACTTTAGTATCCTGTTGGTTCATTGTGTTTGATGTTTTGCTTTTGTGGTTGGGTGTTGCTGGCAGAGAGGTGTGTGTTTATTTTTTCATGAGCTCGCGTGCACATGATTTCTGAGCTTTGAGTGATTTAAACAAGTTGTGCATTTGGCCACTTCCTTTCTAAGACCAACAAAATATTCTCCTCAAAGTTTGCAAGTTTTTGTGATAGTTTTCTAGGGGTTACAGTTGGTACTGATTGGCTTGGGGGGTGGGGGTACTTCAGTTACTGGTCCTCTGACCTGGAATTTTTATTCATTGGCTTGCATTTGGCGCTTTCTCAAGCCACTGGTAAGTGCAGCTTTTCCATGTCCCCTAAAACGCTGTGAGCTCTAGCAGGCCAGGTACGAGCTACACTTGTCTCAAGAGGGTGCACAAAGTGATTCTGAGGCTAGAGAGGAGAGAAAAAAGGTCATGATGACAAAGCCTTGCAACAGTTCAGGCAAATTTAAGGCAATCGCTTGGATTTAAGTCCATTGAGGTGCTCAATGTGCTAGTGCCTTGATACTGCCAGCACCTGTATGACAACCAGGCAGTATCACCCTTGACACCAACTTTCCCTGTAATCCCAAGGAACCACAACCGGAGTGGGAGCTAGGTGGTTCTCACATCACCACCACTAGAGTCAATCCGCCGGCAGAAGCCAAACATCCATTTATCCCAGTGGTCTCTCATTTTCCCAGATAATGCACATTTGGAAATACAAATTATCTCCAATAAAATCCCAAACAGATCAATAGCAAAAGAAATAGGTTATAAAAAATATCTGTTATATTTTAACAATTTATTGTACTACTGTTGTTTAAAAAATACTGTATCTAAGACCTACATCCTGCTCAATCAACTTGTGATGACATACCAATGCAGTTGCTTGGTATCTCCTCGCCCCCTCTCTATATCTGCCCCATTTTGCATACACATACCACTTCCCTAATATGAATGTGTTTTTAACGTTGTAATTATGTTTGCATTTCTGCATTTTCATTTTGAGCCCTTAACGAACAGTTTCTGTTGCTCTAGCTTTTGTGTTTACTCTAATCTTGTTTCCTCTTATCTAGTTCTGTATTTCATCGTGTCTCCATTTTTTTTTAACTCTAACAAAGAAACAAACACAAGCCTGGATTTTTAGGACAATACACAGATACTTTTAAAACTTCTTTTTTTTAAAATGGCTTTGTTTTGTATATTGTATTTTTATTTTTTTGCTTTTTTTTAATGTTTTTATTAAATCAAACTTCTCATCGACAGTCATAACAACATATAGACCAGAATTTAACATTTCTGCCATTTTACATCAATTGACACATTTGTCTTATTCGCATACTACTTTCAAATTTTTCCTAACACAGTAATTTCCTATCTCGCGGTTGCGGCATCCTCTTATTCCCCATCCATTTCGTCTTCCGAGCTTTCAACTACAGTTTCCGGTAGCAGGTCACACAAGTCTCCCCGGAAGCTATTCCAGGGTGCCCAGATTGTATTCCATTTACGCGGGCTACCTCTGTTTGCATATACTGTTCGTTCCGTGATCATTACAAGGTCCATGTTCCCACACCACTTCGCCAACGTTGGCAGGTCCGCCGCCCCCCATTTCTGCGCTATGTCTCTTTTGGCAATCATGAAGCCCAGTGTGTATATTGTATTTTTTAAACAATGACGCAAAGTTCTATTTGTAGGTATGCCAGTCTTATGTAATCAGATAATAGGTTAGCGACAGCTCTAGCTGTCTGATAGATTCATAACAATACATAAAATAATAAACAGAATACATAAATATAGAAGGACTTTCGGTCAGTACTGTTCACATGCCGGATCAGTCCAAGGAACAGCACAGAATGGGACAATGGGTCAATGGGCCACTAACTTTGGGGCTCAATATGATGCGGAAGGACCGCCACCGCCGGGCCCGCGGTGATGTCCACCAGCCCTGCGGACCGCGATTCACCTACCGCCATATTACGATGGCGGTGGTATTCAGACCACAACCGCGGCAGAGGCAAAGCCCGCCCGCCACCGGACCGCCACAGGCAATCGTTACGATTGCCCGGCGGAGCATCTGCATCCACAAAAGGGTGGCGGTGCCTAGCAAGCACCGTCTGCCAAATTATGATGAGGTCTCCTGCCAGCCTTCCTGCGGCAGTGCAACCGCCATTGAAAGGCAGGCGGAGTTTGATTTTGGGGGCCTGTTGCGGGCCCCCCTTGTGTTGGGAGGAGGGGAGGGTGCACTGGGGGGGTACCCACCAACATTTCACTGCACCAAGAGGCAGGCACAGTGTAGTGCAGTGAAATGCACAATATGCTCTTTTTTACATCGCGGCGGTGCTGATGTCAGCAGCCACTGGTGCAATGTTAAGGGTGTGGAACAGGACCGCCGCGGTGGCGGTCCCATTATAATAGGGTGTATGCAGGACCGCTGCATGCATGGTGGACGGTCTCGGTTTACACCACTGTGGCGGACGGAGCCAGTCCGTCCGATATCGTAATGAGCTCCTTTGTTCCCAGAATCATTCACAATTATAACATGTCATACCGTGTGGATTGCTGATATTTTGGTTTTGGGCAGAGGTGGCTAGGGCCATTTAGGTTATTAAAATCCAAATTATTACAGTGTTTGGGAGCAGGAGAGTAGTTATTTGGGTGTCAGAGGCAGCTGTCGTTTCCCAAGCACCGAGGGCACACATTGCCGTTGGGGTACCGAAAGCCTTTTCTTGGGTTGTTTCAGAAGCCTCTTCCCCCATTTCGCATCTTTTTATCTCATCTATTTGTTCCCGTGCCCTCGACCTCCTTGTGCCCTCTTCTGCTTGCCTCTCTCCCACCTGCTTAGATTTTCATATAACCTTCCTCTTTGGACTCGAACCCCTCGCCCCCCCCCCCACCACCCCCTTCTATCAACCTGTTATGCCCACTTCCATTCAGTACGGGTGTCTAACTGCTTCTCCTCCTGCGCACTTCCATCCCACGTACAGTACCTCCTTCTAGGCCAATCCCAGAGTCTGGTGTCCTCTCCTCTAGGCTACTTCATTTCCCTACAACTGATTTAGGGCTTGTAAATGGTGTACTACAAGAATATTTATTTTATATTTCGTCCTGCACAAATGTTGGGACGGTTCCGATCTGGTAAAAAGCGCTCCGTATAGCCGTTTGGAGCGTTTTTCCCATACGAATCATACTCTGCAACGTCCCCCGTACGTACGACGAAGTACGATTCGTACCAGGAGCTGGAATCCGTATGAATCGTACAGAGACCGTACAACTCTAATCTTCGTATGAGTCTCACTCTAAACCCGCTGTACGCGACATCTGTACGGTTCGCGGCTGGTTTATACGACCCATTAAGTACGATTCGTGTCGGGTACGCACCGTACGATCCTTTTTTTACAGGAGCCGAAAACAGCCGTAAGAGCAGAGTTCGCACTGAAACAGGTACGGAACGGCCCCCCCGGGTACGGCGCGTACCCCCATGATCGCAGGGGTACGCGCCGTACCCCTGTGATCATGGGGTGTACGCGCTGTTCACCCAGCGTACATGGGGTACACACCGTACCCCATGTACGCTGGGTGTACGGTGCGTACCCCATGTACATTGGGTGTACGGCGCGTACCCCCCATGATCGCTGGGGTACGGCGCGTACCCCTGCGATCATGGGGGGTACGCGCCGTACAGCGTGTATGTGATTGTGCTCTTTTCCGTACGAATCGCCCTTACCTGACGTGGACCGTACGACTCGTGTCCTGATACCCCGGTCCGGATCGTACTCGTCGGGTCATACGGCGTGTGTACGAGTCATACGGAGACGGCTCCGGATGCGAATCGTACGGACTGTAATTTTACCGGATCGGAATCGGCCCCATAGTATCCAAAATATCGATTACCATAATATTGTGATATGATTTACTACTCTTAATTCCACAAATACCTACCATGACGATATATTTAACTATTGTCAGTGTTTTTAAAGTCGTTGGATTAACACAGACTTATCAATGCACACAACATGATTAGCATCTTAACTTAGAACTTGAGAAAAATAAACTTGTGGGAATTTCAATCACTGAAAATAATGGACAGCTTTTTATTTTAAAAATTACTTCTTGAAAATTGTATAAAATCACGCTCGGTCACACTGGTGTACGTTTTTCCATTCATCCATTTCATTCAAGTCCTTGGTATAGTCGTGTCACTACACTAGCACCCAGCTTCCAATTTTAACAGTTTCGTAAAGCGCTATGCATCACCTCTTGTTCACTTCAGCACAACAATTATTATATGAGTCCCAGAATAAATTAAATTAAAGAAATTGAAGGGAGGTTGTACAGCAGCTTGGGGGTAGTGTAGTGCATGTTACATTACAATTGTAAATCCCCAATGAAGACTCTCGGGCCTCATTTTAACACCTCCCGTTCAGAGAGGAACCACACTATTATTAATCAGAATGCAAGGACTTGATCCCAGAGACTGTGCAGTAAATATAATGTCCAGGCCTGACGCAAGTAAGGAACTGAATTGAAAACGACCAGGGGCTTGGAGCTCATGAGCCTTCACGTCTCTTTCATGGATAAATGGTTAGGAGTTGGTCTTATGGTAGACGATAAGATAAAATGAGACCACCCAAAACACAATTACAGACAACATAAAGTTGAACTACTTTCAATGTGAAACCCTCTACGTTGAAAAGCACGTTAAGTTTGTTTTTGGCTGAAACAAGCGAATTTTAAATTCAAGGTTGGTTTTTGGCTTTGGTTCGGGGCTTTGGGTTAGTGTTTGCCTGGGGGCTTCCTTCTGCCACACAAGCAGGTCCTGCACTTCACTGCTCCACGTGAAAATTGCTGCGCTAGCGATTGAAAAGGAAAATTTTTGCTGCTTCCTTCATAACCCGATGAGTAGGAACTATCATTCGCATCGGCGTGTTACACCATTCACTTGTAATGCCTACACTCGGCCTGAGGGATCCAAATCTATTTCGAAGGACTGCGACGTGCGCAGACTACTCCAAGAAACTGAATGAGCACACAACTGACGTTTTATGCAGCGCATTTGAATGTTAGAAAAATGTAATCCAAGACTTCCCTCTTTACTAAAGTTCTAATTGTTTCGTAGTCTGTTACATTCTATGCGCATCTCAGTATGTTATCCTGCCTATGTAAAGTTTCATGAGATTAATGTAACAACATGTTTATGGCAATGCTGCATAATGAATAAATACTGAATAATAATATATCTTTTATTGATCAATTATAATTATTATAAGAAAACTAGAATGTAGACTTCCACCAAGTCGTTGACACTGCAAAGAACTGATAGAGGGCTACATTCAAGTTTGCACTTAATAATTATAATTGTCAAATGGCATGGGTTAATTTTAGGGTTCGCATTCAGCTTAGTTAATGGTCAGAGTTAGGCATAACGCTTAGACTGAGGGTTAAGGCTAGAATTATGGGTCAATTAAAACCACCTTGGTAATCACGTGGGGGGCCTGTAACCGGATTTACCAATGCCACCAGAGTAATCTTCTTACTCAGGGGACATTCAAGATCCCACTTGTAATCGTCATTTAGCCAACAGCCACCTTGGTTCGATAACTCTGGGACAGTGGGAGGGAGAGAGGGAATTAACGCGGCTGAAATAGGATCACTCATACTGAGGCTGTATGTAACCTTAAGATTAGCATTGAATTTACATCCAGGGTTCAGGGTTAACATCACGCTTTGGGACAGCTCATATTGCTAGGATTACACTTGATGAAGCCCTAGGCTTCAGTTAGTGTTTAAGGTGAATGGTGGGCTAGGTTAAACGATTGTTCATTATTTTTCCATTTTTTACACATTTCAGGATTACAGCTATACCCACTGTAATTATGTTTTTAAATTTTTTAATTTTGGCATAATAATATTAATAATAATAATAAAATGTGATTTACAACCATTTTAGGCTATCTTCAGAAGGCATTGCTTTTAAGCAGTAATAGGAACAGAAAGACAAACTCCAACCTCTTTTTACTATACTGCAAAAATCTCTGAAATAAAATAACATGGAAATACATTGATAACATCGCAACTGAAAATATTTTGGTAAGAAACAAGCAAGTGTTTCAAAACAAAAATCTAACAAGCGTTTTGCAGAGGAACATTTTTTGTAGGCTTAACAACGTCAACATTTCAAAATTCCAGCATTTTTGGCATTTGATATGTGCGTGTATACATAAACCTTAACGAAACGTAACAGTAATATTATTTAATATATATCATTTTGATAATATTGTCCTCTTCAGCACAGCCCAAAAAAGGGTTTGGTAAGGCCTTCTTGTCGTTTAATAAACGTGACTTACTAAGGGCTTGTTTTATGCATTTAATTTGAGTGTGTCCATGAAGATGACAATAGCATAATTCCTGGTAATGAAACTGTATGTGTATTTATTCTGTTATCAATCCAATAATAAAACAGAACAGTTCCTTTTAAGAATGAGTACTACACCGTAAAGTGTATGTTGTTGTCAGTGTCTGTGTGTCCTCAGTACTTCGCCCTAGCAAACAAGATCGTTTTATTAATGGCTTGAAAACAGAACGCACACCAGAAATTACGCTCTCTTCATCTTCATGCACACACACAAAATAAATGCATAAAAGCGGAAGGCATGCAGTTATGCCCACCTGATGACACATGTTGGCTACATCAGGATTATCCATGAAAATAAAGAAGACTTGTGTTTAATGAATGACAAGAAGGACCTCCAGACCCCTTTTCTTGGTGTGCTTGCAAGGAAAATGTTGAATGGCCTGGTATCTTACTGAACTTGAAGAGAATAGGTGTGGCAGCTCTTTTGCCTTGCTGAGCAACCTATATGAATAACGTAAAGACTCTATTCATAAATAACTCTGTTCATAAATAAGTATTATTTAAACAAAGTGTGCCAATGCAATTCTTGCTACCATTTTTCTTGTTGAATATATTTTTATACCAACAAAAATTAAGATTTACATTAGGTTTACATAATTCCTAACACTTGGGTAAAGCCAAATGACACAGAAGGCTTTTGTACAACAAATATTAGAAACATGAAACAATATACTTTATCTGGTTAAGTAAGATAATTACAAAAATCAGAGAGGCTTATTTCGATGTCAGTGGGACCGCCACCGAAAGGCCATCAGTGGCAATCCCACCGCCAGGCAGCCCTTTGGTCTGACCTCCGGGTTCCAATACAGGCGGTCGGACCACAAGCTGTCGAAGGGAAGACCGCTACCACTGCCAGGATCTCAAATTTCGATGGGGAGGCAGTCGGAATTATTAGTCCCGACAAGAGATGGTGCTGAGGAAGGCACCGTAGGGTTTACGATGTACCTTTCTGACAGCCTTTTTATGGCGGTCCGACCGCAAATAAAAAGCTGTTGGAAACAGACTTTGGGTGCCCCAAACAGGACCCGTCTTTAGTGGGCCACTGAAAAGTGGTCCTGTGGGCACATGTAGTGCCCCCACACGCATCAATGCACCATGCACCAAATGGTGCATGGCACACGGTGCATTGATGTTCAAAAGTGCTATGTTTACACTGCGGCTTGTGCAGCTGCCCTTTTCCTGGGCTGCAACATAAGCTGCCGAGTAAACATAGAGCTTCCTGACCGCCAGCACAGCAGTCCAATCCAAATTCATAAGTCCAACCACTGACATAGTAATAAGCCCCAGAGTATACATAGGTACCAAATGCTTCCCAAACAGGATATGTAAGTAAAAATCAAATGTATTGAAGAATGAATTCCCACATTGTCATGCACATCATAAATGTTAGGAGATATGTTATATAATAATATCATGTAACATCACTAGAATTTTTTTTAAATCTAATAATTTTATAAACATAAATTATAAGAAAAATACAGAAAATATATTACAGCTACATACATACAATTAAAGCAAACCAGGAGAAACTAGTTAGCTGAATAGAAGCTTTTTCTAAAAAAGTAACTGTAGTGACTGCAAATTTTCAAAGCAAATGAAGTAAAACACTAAAAATGTTGCAAAATAAATAGAAAAACATCAAAGCAAGAGCCACATTGAAAGGCCTTAGAGGATCGCATAGGGAGTTACACAAAGAGTGGGGCAGTACAGCATTAAGCTCTGGTCTTGAGTGAAATGAGGCCACAATGTTGGTTTTATCAATGACTAAAGACATGGATACAACAATTACTCAAGACAGTCAATCTTTCTATCCCTGGTAATTGATGTTTCGGCATGCCACTGATATCTGTCAGCCTTACTTGGCGCTCAGCCAAAGTTTTTTTGACCTAAAAATGAAACACAGTATAACTTTCTCCATTGCTCAAGAGATGCAACAAACAAAATAGCGTTAAACAAGATTATTGGAGTTTCCAGTGAATACTTCCATAGGCAATGATAGATGAAGCTTGTGATGAAAAGTATGTAAAGGCATGCAGCAAAACAACCTAATCAAACTGCAGTGGATCCCCTACTCATTTGTTTAAACTGGTAGCAGACACTTGTGTACAGACATTCAATAAATTGTGGATTGCAGCAGAGCAGCAGAAGTATCAATGTAACTGCATCTAGCAATACTTAATGACTATGCTGTCAAGGAAGCACCTCTATAACATGTACTTATACGGACGACTATGTATACTCAAACATTATCCTAAATTGTCTCACTCTACTGACTATTTTCTTATGCGGACTCAAATTGATGAATCTATATTAATAAAACATATCAATAAACTGTAAACAAATGTGGGATCACACTGCTTCTCCTCCCAGCAGATTCGCCACTAGGCATTATGGTGAATGCAGTTCGCCAAGTGTATGTACTTACAACGTTTCTCGAGTGTTTCACCAGGTAGGTGCAGATTGGTGCTGACCATCTCTATACAAGTGTTTCTGGATTTTTATCCGTCGTCAGTAGAGATTAGGCATTTCAAATATTGGGGGTTGCTGAGCAGGCTGCCAAATATTCTCTGTTCACAGTACCTCTCAAGGCGCGCAGGTGCCTCTCCACAAGCTCGTCAACAATAAACTGTTACCAACTTACCAACCTCTTAGATGCTATGATTTGGAGAAAGATCTCAAGACCGCACTATCGCATTTGCACCCCCATCCACTACGGCTATCAAAACACTTCTACAGACATACATCCGATAAACTTCAGAACAGTTTGAACACATAACCATTGTTACATTTAGAAGCGTGTTCTAACAAAGGGTACCAACTGCAGAGGACAACCTCCAATGGCACCAGAAAAGCGCAAAGGGTACAAGAACTTGCAAACACTATTGTGTACTCAAAACCAGTAACATAACAGATATTCATTAGATGAAATCATTTAACAGTATGGGAAGTAAGAATTCATCACATCACATGCTACTAAAGAATCAGATACTTTGGACCAAACAGAAATCACTCCAATGGTGTGTAAAGAAGTCCACTTTACAAGCAGTGGGCATGCAAATACAATTAGCTTAAAGGTTTAATAACCAGCAGAAACAAATCCTGTTGCTTCTCACCAGTTTTTTTTACAAACTGCTGTTACCTACCAACATTTGACGTTTTTCAAATTGATATTTAAATATGATTTACTAACCTTCAAGTCATTTACCTCAATTAAATATTTTTCATGACACTTCTTTTGATTAAATATTCTACATTATTTTAGGAAACTAGTTTCACCTCAACAGCTTGTAACTCCATGATTTCAGCATTTGACAAGCTCTAGATTTCTACTTTATCAGTTTATTTTCTGAATAAAACAAAATGCTAACGCTCTAAAAAAAACTGCTGGTCTGATTTATTTGAACAAGCAATCAACATTAGGACAATATCTTTTATAAACCAATTATTTAGGGCCAGATGTAGGAAGCCATATAGCGACCGCAAACACCGAAATTCGCAGAATTTCAGCCTTTGCGATCGCAATTTGGCTTTGAGCTATGTAGGTAAGATTAAACCTAATCGCAAAATAAGGAATCTAAAGGAATCGCAAATTGCGATTCCTTAAATGCAATGTAAGTAGCACAAAAGAAAGTGCACTTTAGCCTTAAGGAATCGCTAATTACCACCAACTTCAAGTTGGTGGTAATTAGCGACTTCCTTTAAAAAAGCACTTTTTTTTAAGTGCCATGTGACGCACATTCATGCCCTTAGGGCATGTATGTGCACCACATGTGCACACATGCCCATTTCAGGGGTGCAACAGGGTGTCCTTTTGGAACCCTTGCACCCTTGAAATTGCGCCCGGAATTTGCGAGTGCCTCTTGGTTACTCGCAAATTGCGGGCACAAAGCCTATCCATAGGAATGAATGGGATGGTATTCCTTGATTGTGAATCTCAATTTGCGATTTGCAAGTAAGGAATATTAAGGAATCGCAAATTTGTTTGCGATTCCTACATACATTCAGTTTTGCGAGTCATTAATAGCGATTCTGTAAAAATCGCTATTAAGGACTCACAACATTGAATTTACCTACATCTGGCCCATAAAGTTTTGGAACAAAATCTTCACTTTAAGTTCTCCTAGTAAACTATGCTTCTCGTGATCACAAATATAATTGCAATTGTAAATAATAATACATGTAAAGAATTAACTAGCTGCATGCAACCTTCAGTTTCTCAACGTTAAGCCATCAAACGTTAACATTAGATCAATGGGTGAGATGGTGAGAACAGTTATGGGTTTCTAGTGCAACACACTGACCATAAGAGATTTTAAATGAGAAAGAGGAAGAAAATACATGAATAATCCAAATTCTAGGTCTCAGAATAAGGACTGTCTCTAGACTACAGAGCTACAGTATATCTGTCTTCTCAACAGCTACATGACGTTTTAATATGGTTGACTTATGATTGATTAATTTAATTTTTTTGAAAAAACTGTTTTAGCATATAGCCCAGGATTATTCTACCATGCATCTGCATCTTTATTACTGAAACATACAGATTTAAAAAAGAAGAAAACAGACACTGCATTATTACAACTATAGTTGATACAAACCAGAACCTTGCTCCTGTGCTCTGAATCTGTACCAAAACGTCCTTTTTTAGTCCAGACTGTGCTTTATCTAGGCTTCATCTGTTTTGGTCTAGAGATTACCTCTCTAAGGTGTTCTTATACTAATGCTTCTCTGTTTTGACTATTGCAATGCTATATATTGATTGTCTTTTTAACAGAGACAATGGTCCCTAAACAGACAAATCAATTCAATGAACATAGACTAGATAGTTCTATATTGATGTCCAGCCGGACAGTTTTATTCTATTGGATGATTATTCATATCAAAATCTAAAAAATGTAAGTGGGACACCAGCCGGTGCCCGACTAAACACCACCAAAGGGGACATACAACATAAATTGTAGGCAAAACAAGGGGCAGTCTGATTGGCATAAATTATATACAGACCATTCATAAAATACACATATGCACACAAAAATTCTCAATAGATTAGTGACATTTGCGTATGTTGTCGACGACGTTTCAAACTTCAATTAATTAAGAGTTCATCTTCAGGACTATTGATCCTTTGCCTATTCTCAATGGCTAACATAAATACGCATGCCAATGGTACATTAGTAATTTTGCCAACAAATAGACATACAGTTACACAAAGGTAAAAGGAGAAAATAGAAACAATATATTAGAAACTGGCATGTCAAGTTGTCCACAGCATTTGTCACATTACTAAAAACCACTGTATTGGAATTACCGAAGCAACTCTACATTGAATATATTGCGAAAGAATAGCGGCACCCATATTGATTGTCTGACATAGCAGCTTCTCAACAGATATACCTCCTGTAGAGCTTCCCTTTACATCTTAGGAAAACTAGTCCTCAGAGTAAAACTGCCATTCTTCATTGGGTAATGTATTTTTAGGAGCCACTGTTGTCACTACAAGGCACTATCATTCAGTAATATGCTTATTATCAGGAAATACTTCTGTTTTTGGTATTGTTACTGTGCTATGTGTGGGAAATTTGGACGGCTTTACAAGTCATTGTTCCTCATTTGAACATGATGCTCATTTATTACAAAGCAATGTCACTCATAAAGAGACATCTCCTCACTGAGGAACACTGTCCCTCACCAGGGGATATAAACCTTTATTAGGAATATATTCTGTCGAATTACCGGTTATCAAGATATATTTGCATCGCCACGTGGGAGAAACTTCACAGTTTAAAACAAACATCTTCCTCACTATGAAGTTTAAGATATTGGTTGATTACTAGTTATGAGTTGTGTTTAGGAAATAACGTAGTTTTTTTTTTTAATACAACTCACCAGTGAGTAGTAAAAGTTCGTATTGTGCATACGTGTTTTGAGGCAGAAGGCACGGCTTCGTATGGGAGGTTGTTGGTGAGCTCGCATATTTAAAATATACAACAAAAGAGGCCATGGGTTGGCAGAGATGGCGACAACACGTGTAGCTGAACACGAATGAGTAGAAAAGAGTCAGCAGCGCTGAAGCGGGTGCAAGCAGGTGACTGAGGTGGACACACGCTGCACTGGTGAGGTGAGACTGTCGAAGCGCAGGCAGACAGTACAATCAGCGTACACTGGCAGGTGGGCTCAGAGAGGAAACGCAGGTAGGAAGGTGGAAGGCAAGGACTGACATCAAACGTTACAGTAAACGGCTCGTTCAGACGAAGACGCACGTGGGCCTTACCTGGTAGTGCGCTGCCGGGCCCGGCATTGGGCGATACCCTCCACCTGCCCCGAGGGGGCTCCGCATCGCCCCCGGAGGGGGACCCTGGGCCGGCGGAACTCCCTGCAGCAGCGCGGAGGCCAGGGGGCTGCCGGGCGGGGGTTGAGGGAAGCCCCCTACTATTCCTCGCGCAGCGCACATCGGTGAACTGCCGTTACTGTCCGATGCCCGGTTCTATCGGGGAAGAGACGCTCTGGAGGTGAGAGCCCGGCAGAGGCTCTCTCTCTCGCGGGACTCGTCGCTGCGCCCCTCCTCGGGAGGGTGACGGGCTCGAGAGTCGCGCCGCTCAGTCAGGAGTGCAGGGCACTCCCGAGGGCACCAGCCCAGCTCCGGCTGTGTGTCGCCAGCAGAGAGCCCTTGACCCCGGCTGAGAGGATCTCCCCACTGCTGAGCTCCGCGCACTCGGCCGTGTCTGTGTGTGAGGGGAGGCGGGAGGTGTTTATTTAATAGGAAGTTATTTTGAAAGTTGGTGCTGCGCCTGGTGTCATCTTCAAACCAGGAAGCTGCTTCAACAACACTGTGCCCTCCCCTCAGCCCTCCTCCTGGAAACCTCGTGCTCGCTGCTGCCGTAAACTCCGTACTACAGGACACCTGTGCACCTCGATACCACTTCAAACCTGTAGCGTGCACACCACTCCAACACTTTGAACCGCAGCTCGTCTCTGTATATCACAGCTCACCACATGTATAAACTACCGCCACTCGGACTACCGAAGGGCACCCCTTGCAGTATGTTACAGATTTCAACACATAGCTCCTCTCTACTGAGGCACGCCCTTGTGCCTCGGCGCCCCGCCTCCAGTTCACTTTTCCACCATCGAAAAACCCTTTGTATAGACTTTGTTTATTATTATCCCCGCTTGTTTGCTGAACGTTACACGTTTTTCATCCTGTCGTATTCGAACTTCACTTCAGTACAAATCTTGAGTTAAAGTGTTATTCCTTTCCCGTCCCCCCCCCCCCCGCTCCAGGCCTAGCAACCTACCCCGAGTCTCTGGGCCACTACAGTAGTAAGATGTACAGGGGCATAAAGGTGTGAGGCGAAATACTCGGAGAAATTTCAGGGCACACAAGAATGATGTGAGGGTGCAGGAGTGTATTGTGCTACACAGATATGTGTTGTTGGGAAAATCAGAACAATAGATTTTGTGATGGATATATACCTTCAACACTTGTGGCAGCTCTGTGTGGCAGTGGCCACGACAGGCCTAGAACCCAATTATTATAACCCCTGTGCCACGTCCGGCCCAGGGGGTGCGTTTGACATCAACAGGCCAAGACAGGGGCCGGGTCGACTTTCCTTCCAAAGTTGGTTGACAAGCACATCTTATGGAGGCTCTTTGGGGTTGGATATGTAGGATGTCCGCCCCTGGGTGCCGTGGCGGATGGCACAGTCCAGGCCCTGGGGGTCCATGATGGTGTTATTAGGTTCGGGAGGGGGTTATCTGGTATTTAGGAATGTTTGGTGATAGTTAGGCACAGCTTAGCTCGGTGTGACCCTGGTAGGTAGGGCAGGGCTGTTTCTTTGTCTCTTCTCACTCACCCCATGCTTCAGTTTTCTCAGGATCTACAGAGTTTGGGGCAGCTTTTTTGGGTCGTTTGTGCAGGTTGGGACTAGTTAATTGTCACTCATGGGGCCGGTGGCAGAAATGGAGGTGCTCGGAGCAGGCCAGAAGGGTTGGGGACCTTGCAGGGTAGTTCTTGGCAGAGGGAACACAGGAGCGCAATGGTTGGGTCACCTGTGAAAGACAGTGAATGGGAGGAAAGGGGATGGTGAGGAATGAATATTTGGATGATGGTTTGGGGTCTGTCCTGTTGGGGGGCGGGAGGGGATGTTTAAAATGGGAGAGTAGTTAAACATTTGTTTAGTGAGGCGAGGTTTTGATCACTTATTATAATGCACCGTTTTGCCCGATACTTGGCCTTCGTAGGCATGGAGACCTATTATTTTATTATTTATTTATTTTATTATTAAATTTCTAAGGCGCACAGCTACCCGGAGGTTCCCAGGCACTATCGGACCCACGCAAGAAGACAGAGCTACCCTATTGGTTAAATAACCATGTTTTTAGGTCTTTGCGGAATTTTTAGTAAATAGGTTCATGCCGGAGTTGTAAGGGAAGAGAATTCCTCAATGAAGGAGCTAAGCAAGCAAAAGACCGACCACCCATACGTACTTGTTTGATCCTGGGGACTTGAAACTTTGCCTGAGTAGAGGATCAAAGAAGACGCGTGGGGAGGTAAGGGTGTACCAAAGTACTGAGATACTGTGGCGCTGCACCTGATTTAATTCTATGCATATAGCATTGGGCTTTAAATTTAGTGCGATTCTCCATCCTAAGCCAATGATGGTCGTGGAGAGAACTTGGAATGGGGGCCTTTCTAGGTAACTGGCAAAGTAGTCTGTCTAGCTATCTTTTGCAGCCCTACCTGGAGAGATGACACATTAGATGCCTCCTTGGTGGACAGGGAGAAGATTAGCTAGGTGTCATCTGAGTTCTTACACATAGTCTTTCAGTGTTATGTTGGGTTGGCTAATTGGGCTGCAGATGGTATCGACTACTTCTTGTCAGCTCGTCCTCCTGACAGCCCGATGCGGCCATGTTACTCCCATCAGTTGGCTTTTCGTGTTCGGTAGATGGTGGTGTTCCTTGCAGGACTGGTCTCGCCTTCTGGCGTGTTCTCGGTGCCTGGGCCCCAGTCGATTTCATTTAAAAAAAAATAAAAAATTTAACTTTTTTTATTTTAAGCCATGATAACAAAAAAAGAATACATAGGTATGACATTTCAACGCTCCCACCCACCACAAAGAAGAAACAACAGTGTATTGAAAAGAGATGACGGGCGCAAAAAAAAGAAAAAAGAAAAGAAGGAAAAAAAGGGCAAAAGAGAAAAAGCAAGAAATCTAGGTGGCACATAGCTGTCTGGTTTGAAGAAAGAAAAAAAAAGAAGAATAACGAAGAGAGAAGCAGAAGGGAAGAAAGGAAGAAAAAAGGAGAAGAAAAAAGGGCAGAAAGAAGTAAAAAGGCAGTACATGCTAGAAACAATAAAGAGAAAAAGATTATCCTAATGCCCCGGTTTCTCCAGCCATGAGGATAGTTTTTCCCACACCTCCAGGCCCTTTTTCCGACTCTTACGCCCCTTTTTAGCATAGACAACTTTTTCCAAATGGGACGTGGCCACTAGTCTGGCCAACCACTGAGAAAATGAAGGGGGGTCAGAATCCAGCCAAGCGGAGGCAACACAAATCCTCCAAACTGCCATGGCAATAAAAACTAGTCCATCGCTTTTGATCCTGGGGGATTCACACTGGGTCCCCATCAAGATAACTGTAGGGTTTAATGAAATGGACTGATTAGTGATTTCACTTAACAATTCCTGTATACGAAAAAGTGTTGAGGCAAGTTTCGGACAAGTTGCAAAAATGTGGACTGAGTCGGACCCGAAATCAGAGCACCGAGGGTATAATGTCCCTTTGCCTACTCCCCACTTAGCGATCTTACTAGGGGTAATGAACAGAAAAAACAATAGTTTTAAAGTGTTGTGCCTGCAGCTTGGCTGAAAGTAAAAAATTTTGTGAGAGGGCTAAAGAGTTATAAAAGATACTATGCGGGGAATCAAGTTTTACGTGCCATTTGTCTGCGATGGTATGTAAATCATCTGGGGCTTGCCTATTAAGGATGTTAAATATAAGACCAACTCGGGGGGTCGAGGCGTTGCGCAGTGTATTAAGAAGCTCAACTTCCTTAAACCCAATGCCCCCCCCCCCAACCTTCCTAGAAAGAAAATCGTAAATGGCAAGATACCTGAAGGCATCTTGGTTTTTCAGACTAAATTTAGCTTGTAAGTTTGAGAAAGATTTGACTCCCTCACTGGTGATCAGGTCCCCTAGTTTTGTGATGCAGTCTTATACCAGTCGGAAAAGTAGGACTTTCCTAAGATAGCTGGTAGGTTGCTATTGTTAAGAGTGGGAGAATAGTAGTTGAATCTACCCAGCCCAAAGGTTCTGGGGATGTTGCGAAAGACTTTGTAAGAGTTCATTAGGGTCTTAAACCGCAAGCGCTTGTAGTATCCAAAGGACATCTCTCGGAGCAAGCATTCCCAGTGCTGTGCGCCCAGCACAAGTTGAAAGGGCGAAGGAGGTCCAGGTGCAGGAGGGAAGGGTGGTTCCCTCACTAGTTCAGAGCTGTACTGCAGCACTGAGGCCCAGTAGTATAATATGATGTTGGGAAAGGACCAGCCTCCTCGTTCTTTCGGGAGCGAAAGCTGCTTTAGTGCCCGTCTAGGTTGGGAGAATGCCCAAATAAATTGTGTTAAGATTTGTTGGAATTTAAGCAGATTTGCTTTGCTAAATTCCAGGGTTATGGTACGGAAGAAATAAAGAAGTTTAGGAAAATATGTCATTTTTATGACATTGCATCTGCCCATGAGAGTTAGGTGAAGATTGTCAATTTGTTTTAGGGCCTTTTTGGTATGAGCAGCAAGAGGTGTTAGGTTGTCTCTCACAATTTCGTCTATATTGGATGAGATGCAAACCCCAAGGTATTTAGCCTTTGATACTACCCTGCCGTCTACCCAGGTAATTTGGTTGTGTACCATTATTTGTGTTTTGTTTTTATTCAGGGCGTATCCGGATAGTCTCCTAAATATTTTAGCCTCCCTTTCTAGCGCTAGTATAGTGTTCGCGGGGTCAGGAGAGGTTATGGCCAGATCGTCAGCGGAGGCCAAGATTTTAGGGTTAGTGCCCTGGAAGCTGACCGATAAAATGTCAATGTTTCTTTCAATTTGTTTGATAAATGGGTCAAAGTAAAGAGCGAACAACAGAGGGGAGCAGGGCCAACCCTGCCGGGTACCGCGAGAGATGTTAAACTGGCCGGTGAATTGCCCGTGTATGGATACACAGGCCGTGGGTTCAAGATAGAGTGCCTGCACCGCCTGTGTGAGCTTTGTCCTAAATCCCATCCTGCTCATAACGGCCCACAAAAATCGCCAGGAGACCCGGTCAAATGCCTTTTCGGCATCGAGCAATGTTAGTGACATCGGGTCTCTGCCGCTTGGGCGGCGTCGAACAGAGTGATGGCCCGCCTGACGTGTTCTGTTGTCCCCTTTTTTGGAATAAAGCCATGTTGCCATTCATACACTAATGACTCGACAACGAGGGAGATTCTAGACGCCAGTACTTTGGAAAAGATTTTGGAGTCACAGTTGATAAGAGTGATGGGCCTATAGGAGCTCATCTCTAATGGAGATTTATCTTTTTTTGGAAATATGGATATTCTGGCATTCGACCAAGAGGGGGCCCATTGAAAATAGATGTTACTACCCCTGAAAAAGTTGTTTTGATTTGAGGGGCAAAGATCTTATAGAACTCCACCGGGATGCCATCCAGGCCTGAGGCTTTCCCATCTGGGAGACTTAAAAGGGATTCCAGGATTTCCTCCCAGGTTGGAGTGAGGTCTAGTAGCTCGCTATTATCGGGCTGAGCCGTTTAAGATCGATCTCGCTGAGATAGTTAGTAATCTTGCTTTCAAGTGTTTCAGTGGACTTGTGATTTTCTTCTGTGTACAGCTTGGTGTAAAATTCCTGGAATCCTTTCCATATGGAGTTAGAGTCGTTGGTCTCAGACCCAGAAGGAAGTTTTATTGCATGTATTTCACTACTGGTGGTTTGTTGTCTAGTCCTAACGGCCAGATGGTGTTCGATACTATCACTACACTCATAGTTTTTTTCCCGTGCACATGCCCACTTAGCTGCATTTTTTTCAGCAAAAACTGCCCCTATTTCAGCTTTGACAAGAACTACTTTATTTTGGAAAGCTTTGGTATCTTGTCCCGCTTGAATTAGTTGGGCCAGTTTAGTTTCTGCTATCCTAAGTTTGCCCTGTAGGTCACCAATCAGAAGCTTCTCTTTTTTATTCTTAAAGGCTGAGAACCTAAGAGTTTCGCCCCTAATCCCTGCCTTTAAGGTGTCCCAGACAGTCCTTAAGGAGGCAGAGCCAATATTTATTTCCTGGAATTCCTGAAGCCATCCTTGCATGTGTGTTTGGTAATTGATATCATATAAGAGCGCTTTCTCAAAGCTCCATTTGGGCGCCTCCTTCCATTTCCCAAACCCCTTGATGTTGAGAATAAGGGGGTTATGATCAGACATGAAGCGAGGTGCAGTGTCAATTGAGCAATTGTTAGCAATTAAAGATGAAACAAAGAAGTAATCTAGTCTGACTAATGATTGGTGCGGAGCCGAGAAGAACGTGTGGGCGGGCTGAGTGGGGTTTAAGCTGGCCCAGATATCCCTCAGTCCATGGGCCTGAGCAAGATTGCCTAGGGCCTGAAAAACCCGAGGCTTCCTGCCTTTGTATTTTCATTTCTTGTCAGCCTCCCAGTTACAGGGTAGATGAATATTAATCAAACAACCGCAAAGGTGCACCACAAAAAGCAAGAAACAGACTCAAATGTTATTAATGAACAAAAAAGAATGTTTTTCGTTAGCGAGATGTTGTTAATCTTCAAGTAGTCTTTATTTTCAATTATTCAATACAATGTACAGCCGACGCGTTTCGTCCCAAGCCACCCCTTCCACGCTGATGACGAGCTGGGCTTGTCATGAGGTAGCCTCCTCGCACGCTGATGACGAGCCCAGCTCGTCACGTAAAGTGCGGTTTTAAAAATCTCAGCGTGCGAGCGGAATTCCTCACGCATGCGGTTAAGATCCCCACACAGAATGATAGGGGTAGGCCAGTGTGCTAATTCGCCTGAGACCAGGTTAAAAACCCCTGGGGAAAAGTTGTTGGGAAGCTGGCACTCAGTGATGACCCATCTCCCCAGTGAGTCGGATTTAGTCCGGGGAGTGTTAAGAGGGAGTCTTCTATACATCAAAATTCCGACTCCTTTAGCTAGTCGATCAGTCACGCATCCTGCGTGAGCAACCGAGCAGCGCAAACACTCACGCTGACTTCATCTTGCTTGACCGCATTGTTACGGTTGGTTCGGCCCCAGTCGATTTCAGAAGATTCATCCCTGAGCACGGCCGTGGTGCTGCCAATGCTCACTTTTGTTAAACAGTGACACGTTCCAGGTCGCATCCACCCATGTAACTTGCCATGGGTCACTTTAAAAAAGTGTTCTAATCTCCGTCCTTCCACCCCCGGGTGTTAATCGTATATTGGCACCCAGTCTGTGATTTTCAGTAAGGAGACTTCTGACCTCCTTTACCGACTACCTTAGTCATTCGTCGCTCTCCTTTTGTCCTGTGCTGACCCTGTGTCCATGGAGGCTGGTTGGCACTCGGGGCATACAGGAATAGTGTCTCTGGTAGGCCTACTAAACATGAGATTAATAAGTCGACGTGGTTGTGCTGTGAGCAGTGTGTCGGTATGCTATTAGGAATTGCTTTAGACAGTATTCTGGGTCTTCCCGTTGTGCCACTCCAACCCAAAGTGTCTTATTGAGTGTGTGCATGAAATGTTGTACTCCCCCGTTGGCCTGGAGCCATCGGGGTGTTGTCCTTCAGTGATGGATCCTTTGGGCAGACAAGTAGTCTTTGAATTCGTGGCCTTGGAACGTTGGTCCATTATCTGTCTTTATCTCACTGGGGAGACCAGACATGGCAAATACTTTCTGCAGGATGAGTTTCACCCTTGGGAATGACGTGGATGTTGTTAGCTCTACCACCAGGTATTTAGAGTGACTATCCAGAAGTACTACTGTCATCAACACATCCGGAAAACTCCAAAGTCTATACCAAGTTGGGTCCATGGATGCAGGGATTGGCCTTCTGTGGGTACAGTTGTTGGGTGCGCCTGACTTTCAGTCATTTGGAAGGAGGGGCCTACTCGTCATCTTTGCCATGCCTTCCACACTCCAACAAGTGATGTGACAGGAAGTCCCATTCCCCTGTCCTGTATACAACATCGAAGGTGTACAGCTGCAGTGAGACCGGCCACCGTTCAGTTCTAGGCAGGGATGGCTGGAAGTGCCAGCAAAGAGTGGTGTGTGGTCAGTGATTACTCTCACCTGCCTTCCGCAGAGGTAGAGATGAAAGGAGCGGATGGCCAGTGCCTCTTTTTCAATTTGAGCGTCACAAGATTTTGTCTCACCTTCTGTTTAGGAACAGGGCGTTTTTCTTTAAAACGGACCGTTAGGCTTAATCTGAAATAGGTCACTTATCTGTTTGAGGATCGTTCTCATTTTACTAACCGTGCCACATCTAATTTCTTTCCCCTATCTGGACTGGACCCTTGATTTTTATTCTTCAATCCGTCATGTAAATATACTCCAACCTTCTTTCCACTTGGCACATTGATTTCTCACTGTATATACATGACCTGTCTCACTATGTCTCTCGATCTGCCTCCCTGATTACCAAACTTGGCTTGATGTTTTACCTCTCTGTCCTCCCAATATATGTTTAATTATGCCGTGATATTACTGTCCCCCTCACCTATGTCACCATGCTTCCAAAAATCGTTTGATCTCTCTCCCATTTAATGCAATTGATGTGAATTTTTATCATTTTCTTCCTCCTGCCTTAATTGACCTTGCCACCTCGTATTGTTTTACATATTTAATTTTCTCTGTGTATTTGTTGAAATGTCATTTTACAATTGCCACCACGTATAGTTTTACATATTTAATTGTCTCTGTGTATTTGTTGTATTGTCATTTTACAAATGGTCCTCTGTTTATGTCTGTGGACCTGGCACATCCCCGAATGTCACTGCTTTATTGTGCTTCTTACTCTTCCATGTCTCTATTTTGGTGATAATGTCATTATTAATATTATTTGTATCCTTATTTGCACTGTATACCCATGATGATGCTCTCTCTTTACTTTACCTTTGGATCCACCTTCTTCTTGTTGTATGCCTCTATCATTTGGTACTGCACCCTTTGTAAATCATCGTGTTTAAATGTACAGCCCCGAGGAAGCTCCAGGCCGGATGGACACCTAATGGGACGAAGCACGTGTTGGCTCTCTGTCACTTCTTTGCACACCCACTCAGATGTCCTTTTATCAGTGACAGTGGCTATAAAAATAACTATCACAATGAATCCGGCTTATTGGAATTTTTTCTGAAATAATACTACTACCTGGACTTGCCCTGACACCCACCTTGGAATTTGCTCATGTTTAGGGGGATAGGGGGTATCCCCCTGTCAAGGACAAGTATCAGAATAATATTTGCTAAAATATCTAACGGCTAGTAAGGGATCGGGACCCATCACCCCTTTCCTCACAGAACCCATCTAGTTAAGTAGACTTTTAAACATATCCCAGGCCTGCCATTGCATCCTGTGTGTGCAGTTTCAACTCTCGTATTGACCTGACAAAATTAAATTTTTGCAAGGCATAACCCTTCCATTTTAATACATATAAGTCACTGCTAAGGTAGGTCCCAAATAGCCCATATTGCAGGGTGCACATGTTTTTTAAAAGTTGGAATTGTACTTTTAATTTTTGCATGTCCTTAGAAGTGAAAAACTCTTAAAATCGTTTTACAGTAATGTAAGGCCTGCCTGTACCACAGGATAACATTGAATTAACTTATTACATTTAATAAGTGATAACTTTCAATTGGGAGCAGGTGAGAATATTGACTTTGGTGTCTAAAGAATTGTAATTTAAAACCCTTTATAATGGTAACATCGGATTGTAAGTCACAATTCTAAAAAAGAAACTTTTAGAAAGTTGGCATTGTCTTGTCCTAACCATTTGGTCTCTGTAGCTTGTATCCTGGTTCACATGACTGGAAGTTCTGTTGAGCCAGACTATTTGCGCCACAGCAACCACCTGCGATTTCTGGTATTGTGAGATCTGCACTTTGCTGTAGAGACCTAACAGCCTGTAGTGACCGCCAAAGTGAATCTCCAGCAACAACCATCTGCGATACCCGACAGAATCTTCACGCTACAGCAGCGACCATCCAAAACGCCTTCCCTGCTCCTCTGGCCCCCTTCACCGCAAATGGAAAACTTTTTGCTAGACGTTTGAAGGTAACTCTTTCAGTTACCCTAACCTGGTCCCTGTATCCGGCTCAGGCGCCATTGCTGTCAACCTAAACTTTTGATTTTCACCCGTCTCGCATTGCCAGATAATCACAAGTGGTGCGTGTACTTTTAGGCGCTATACATACCTGAAGTCTATAACATTACATATCTCCGGTCCTACTGATTGAATTTTTGTCACTTTGGTCTCAAACAACTTATTAAATCTTACTCTAAATTGTTGTGTTTTTTTTTCCTGTTTTCGCTTTATTTCTATTTCAAGTGCTGCATGCATATTTTCCACATTGCCTCTAAGTTAAGCCTTACTGCTTTCATACCAAACTACCAGAGGGTTATGCATAGGTTAATATTGGGATTGCTTGTGACCTCATCCTGAAAGGAATTGTGGTTCCTGCTTGAAAAGGGTTTCACTCTCTTAACCAGTAACACAATTTCCTACATTTGAGGATCAAAGTAAGCCATTGTGGCATGATCAACCTAGTTCCTGGCTACATTGAATCTTGTAAGTGTCCTCAGCAGCTCGGATATTGTGGCTGGGTTCTGCAAGAAGTGACTGCAGTACATGGCCATTCCAAGGAAGCTCCCGACTTCGGTGATATTGCAGGACATTCTGGATGGGATCTGCCTTCTTTGGGGCCACATGAAGGTCATCTCGGGGAAAGAAGATGCACTTCTGTTGGTGTAGTGTCATGCAGTAGTGCGCAAGACAATGCAGCGTGGCCCTGAGTTGCTGGTGATTTCCACTAGTGTTGTTGAGTAAATCAAGGTATCATCACTTGTGTTCAGAACTCCAGGCAGGCTAGACAGCATCTCCTTGATTTTGGCATCCAAGTATATGCCAAAGTTCAACTGCCAGTACCTCCCCAGACCAAGATGGATGGAGACGGTCATTAAGTACCGGCAGGATGAGTCCAGTTTCAGGTGATGATAGCTGGCAGTTAAAGAAAGTTTTGAAAACCACTGGGCACCATTCAATGATAATATGTCCATGGTCGATGTGATGTGACGAAATCTGTGAATGGCTTCGTTTGGTAGCCTCATGTCCACGCACAAACAAATAGTTTCTGACTGCTTTGGTTTCTGTGCTGCAATTTACATGCTGTTGTACCAGTGACCTTCTCAATCACCCCTTGTTGTTTCAACTTTCAGAGTTCCTCCTCCACCAGCGGGCATAGGTGAAAGGGCAGTAAACATAAAACCTTTGTGAACAAAGGTCAAAAGCCTGGACCGTCAGTGTCTAGTATTCGCAACACTCACTGGAGTTGGAATCAATATGTATTATTTATAAGAAAAAAAAAATTGTGGTCCGGAGGTTGCAATATAGGTGATTGTACCACGCTATCCTGATTTTCAAATTGAACAGGATACGAGCAACGCTCCGCAGTCCATGGGGCTCAGCTAGGTCCCTTTATATGTACTACGTGACCATCATCTCTACTTATGTACTAATGCATGCCTTATTATTGCAGCATTTATATTGTTCTTTATAAATACCTCCCTTGAGCACGGTTTAGGAGTGGCGAACACAGGGCTGGTCCCTGTGTAGTCCTGAGGAAGAGCTTGGGGAAGCTCGAAACATGTTGACAGAAGTGACTAGGCATACCTGACTCATTGCCAGTAGGATCCCTAGTTCTCTACCCCGTTTTTAATATATATACCCCCCAGGAGCAAGAATAAATCATTTGTAGCATACTAGGAAGGTATTTTTAACTCGCATAGTTTAGTTCATTCCACTTTACAACACCACTTGCACCACACATAGTCCATCACTTATAAGTGCTCCTACGTAGTTCGCAAGTCGCAGCACGCCTCAGTCCGTAGAGGGCTAGGATGGCCCCAATGATGAAACATGTCACCCTGGGGAAACCCTGGTGAGTGAGGGGACTCAAGAAAGAATTCTTTTTCTTCTTTCTTATAAATAAACATATTGATTCCAACTCCAGTGAGTGTTGCGAATACTAGACACTGACGGTCCGGGCTTTTGACCTTTGTTCACCAAGGTTTTATGTTTACTGTTAATTATAGGAGGGTGAGCCTGGTTCCTTTTTCCCTTTTTCTCCCCCTTTTTGAAATATAGATGAAAGGGCACCTGCCGGTGCCACAGGGTGACAGGCTTTACTGATCAATCAAAATGCAGTTTGACCTATGTGCCTTTTAGGCATCCGAGGCCTTCAAAGAGTTGTGAACACTCCATCAGCACTTCCTCTGCCTGTGCATCATGAATGTGTTTGGTTGAGGACATGAACCCCAAGTCCTTGGTGGTGTGGCAGCAGACTAGCTTGCCCGTGCCCTATTTAGTGATGTGAAATATTTTGCGTTTCACTGTGTCACAGTGGCAGCCTCAACCTATATCACCCCCGCCAGGGGCAGTGGGGTATGGCCACCATATTCATAGATCTTTGCCGAGGGTGGTGTCAGGAATGGTTTTGGGCTCAGCGCCTTGAATTGCTGCTTTTCTGTGACCAATGCTCCTGTTTGAATCAGGGTTTGGATCGTGACTCTGTTTACATGAATGCATCACATTGGTGGCGGTATTCTTGTAGTACTCACATTGCGTGTGATGGAGATCATGAAGACATTGCCTTCATCACTGATATTGACATCTCCTTGCGTCCGCATGGCATGCTCTTTATCAAATTCATTGTTGTTGGCCAATCGCTTCAATGTGGGGTTTGGGCGAAACTTGAGTTGTGTCCTCCACCCTCCTCCAGCTCTACGACACACACAGGCGAAATGGTTGATATTCCCACACCAGGAGCATGACTTCCCTTTAGCTGGGTAGGCTTCAGGCAAGTGTGGGTCTGGGCCACAGTTACAATGCTTCACTTGGTCATTGGCTGGCCCTTTAGATGCCCTAGATGTCACTGGCAGCTTGTACACAGCCTCCACTTGCTCTTCTTTAACTATGGACGGTCTGCTGGTGTCCGCGGCATCCATCTCAGCTCCCTGTGACAGGATCATCTCCATTTCCTCAGCCTAGCTATGGAAGAGTAAGTGGAGCCTTCCAAGAAAGAGGATGTCCTCTAATTTGATGCCAGGCTGGTGGAGAATGAGCCATTGCTCAGTAGATAAACAGCATCTGCCATTTCACCCACTTCAATGCAGAATCTCCTGGCACACTTCAACACTTCATATGTGCTTTTATTCTTGCATTGAATTTTCTGCACTCATACTCTCACTTCTTCATCAATGATGGATAACAACTCTGCCACCTGGCACATACTCAACCATACCGGGTTGACCACAACTTGACCATTCCTTCCTCTCAATGCTCTGAAAATTGGTACTTCTGTGGTGCTGTAATGAATATTGCAATAGGACCACAATATAAACATCACTGCCGACCCCTAATCCACCTCACCCAGATTTAACCATTTTACACACGTACTCATTGCCCTGAAATTCCATTACCCTAAGGGTGGTTTAAATTACACCACCAGTGTTAAATTTTAAACCCTGACACAAACGTCTCTATCACCATGAAAGTGAGCTGCACATTGTTGCCCAACAGAAGGGCTCACTCAGCCATCCATCACAAAAAAAATCTGTGAGGAACCTATTGACACTCTTTGTTGCATGGTTCCTAAAAAAAATGCACCTCCAACCACTTAAGCACTTTATCCACCAACACAATGACACATTTATGTGCTGCTGGAAGAATGTAAAAAGGTCTCAGAAAATCTATTCCTAACCCAAACGTGTTTAAAATATCAATCCGTGCCATGGGTTGCACACTAGATTTCGGATCCTTGTCCGATTGTCAGCAAACTGTAGAACCATCAGTATTCACCTCAACATTGCAGGACATTCCTGGCCACCATTTTTGCCCCAGCAACCGTTTTTTTTTCATTGTCATGCTCAGATCTGCTTCATGTAGTAAATCTTGTAATTTACTCCTGACTCGAACATGTCTTGTGTGAAGAGCAGCCCACATTTTACGGACAATTTTACCTTTATCTAATGAAACATCTTTAAGACTGCAGACAGTACACTATCTCTCAGCCCATCTGCCTTTACAAAGTGCAATACTTGTTTAATCTCACAGCGTCCTTCCATTGCTTCTCTCAGTTCCTGTTCTGATACATAAGTACATTCTCTCCAACACATATTTGCTACTAAGTACTCACTATCTTCAAAATCGTTCTTATCAAAACATCACAGGCACAAATTGGCAAACTAGTTGTAGGAAAGTAGGATCTACTTTTATGGTTACCCCCACTTTTTTTGCTTGATGTGATGCTGTTTTGACTTGTCTGACTGGGATCCTGCTAATCAGGACCTCGGTCTATCTGTTTTCTCATTACATTGGTTACTTCAGTACTTATGTACACCCCAGATCGGATACTGGGGTGCCCTCATAAGTCCCTAGTATATGGTACCAATGTACCCAGGGCATAGTTACCCCAGAGGTCTCCCATGGGCTGAAGCATGTAATATGCTACTCATGAGAGACCATTCAAAATGGAATTACAGGCCTGCCATTGCAGCCTGTGTAAGTTGGTGAATGCTCCACTTACTAAAGATATAGGTTTACTATATCTAAGGGTCACAGCACTTAAAACCTATAAGTCACCCCTATAGCAGGCCTTTGCAAATTCTGAAGGCAGGGTGCTTGGTTCTAAGTGAGAGGGTGCCACTCACTGCATGAGCAGGACACCCCTTCAGCCAACGGAGTCCATTCTCCTGGGTCATCAGTGTAGCCGCCATATATTCTATAGAGGGGCACCGTGTAAATACGTGATGACCATCTAAAAAATGGCTGCAATGAATCCTATCATGTTTGGTATCAAGCATGTTGGAATCATACCTCCCACACCGTAGATGGTGTCGGAGGTATGATTACAAGCGCTGGAAGAGCCCTCCGTTAGACTCTCAGTCTTCCCGGTACCAGCCTTCTAGACCCAGACAGCACAAAATGGTTGCTGCCGACCAGAGACACATTTCTGCACTCCTGCTGCTGAGCCAAGTCCAAGCAGAGGAAAGTAGACAATCGGCATCATGTCACAGGGAGGTGTGACTACCTCCCAGACAGGACTTAGTGTATTATGGCTGGGTGGGAGCACTTGACAGCCCCAGAAAGTCTGCATGAGGGTCACATTTAGTGTCCCTGTGCATAGTCCAGTTCAAACCAGTCCTGGGACCCGTTGGCTCCTGCTCGGACGTGAAACTGTACAAAGGACATGGGAGTAACCTCCCCCTGTCCAGACCCTCCCCTGGGAGGGTCCCCTGAATTGTCCAAACCCTTTCTCGAGGGTACTTATGGGCTCACCTGGGTGTAGGTCCCTAGATTCGTTGTGGGAAAAGATTCAGATCAGACACCACTGCACTTTTACTGTCTTGACTTCGCCTGGGCCTGACTTCGTCTCCCTTCCAGTCTGCTGCATCTTCTGTGCCTGTGCATCATAGAGGAACCTCCAAGACCTGTGAAGCATCAGACAACCGAAGTAATCTCCTTTGGAGTGAAGGAGTCACTCCCCTGCATTTGAAGGCACCGCAACTAAGTTGACCGGTCTGCAGATCCTGAGCTCCTCCTGACGCCGTGGGCTCTGCAACACAGGTGGTGGTTTTCCACAGCTCCAGAGGCCTGCTCTACCCTCTCACCAAGTTTGAGGCCAGCGTCCCTCGTGGGGGTTGCTATATCCCAACCCCTGGCTACTGCGTCCAACTTGCAGTTGCAAAGGCTTGTTGGCTTCTTTGGAAAAAGATCTATGGGCTCCAAGTAGTCCCAACATTGAGCACCTCCAGTGACCAGGATATTCAGCCACACAGCATTGTGTGCATCGTGGCCTGCATCTTTTGGTTAGCTGCTTGAGGTCCTATCGCGACACCAGTGCCTCCGGCCTGTGGATCCACTTGATGGTCACACTTGTTACTTTTGGGCTCCCCTGATTGCTCGGGGCCTGCCCGGACTCCCCTGCCTTTGGTGAGTCCCCTTGACCTTGCTGGTCCCAAAGTTGCTCCTTCTTCGCATATATGTGACAGAAAAACATATAATATGGCCCTTTGCCAAATCAAAATATATCAATGAGCAATATCATGAACCCTATTCCATTTCCTAATGTGACTATGTTGCATGAAAATATACAGTAAGAGCTAAATTTCTTTTAGTCCTAACACAGTCCTTCTAGTTTTATTGTTGACTAGAAGGACTGTGTTTCTGTCATATATATGCGTGTGAGAATGTGTGATGTATGGACTAGTCAATAGTGGTGGTTGGATGTGTTGTAAATATGTACAGTGATCATTCTTTATTGTAATTGTTTTCTATTGGATATTGTTGTCTTTGTACCTTCAAAGAGTATTTTTCACAAAACAAAAAATTAAAGTGACTAGTGAAATAAATAAATAAACAAACTAGGGACGTTAGAAAAAACGGACCAATATGTTTTATTCATATAGGGGCGACTAAAAAATAGTAAGTCAATTCCAATACTGGCATTTGTGTTGTTGTTTTTCTTACATCTGGCTTAGCCTTGCTGGGTGAAGAGTCAAGACCCTGTGTTGTTCATAGGACACTTACATTAGTGGACATCATATACCAGGCCAGCTTCTCACACTAGACAAATGGAATCTGCCTTTATGAGCATCTGACACATTCTTCAGTGAAGCAATTTTGAACTAGTCCTCATCAATCTGGCAGTGAACCTTGTGGAATGAGTATAGGTTCCATTGAGTATACATATCAAAGGCTAGTGGTCGGTGCCAAATTTTATTTCCCATAGATAAGTTCGAAATTTGTGCACCCCCCAAGCACACATCAGAGTCTTTTTTTTCAATGGCAATAAAAATCCTCTGGCGTCTGTAACATCTGAGACACAGAAGACACAGTAAGTTTCTTCCCAGTAACTCTCTCCGTTAAGCCTGCCCACATGCTAGCTAGCATCCAGTATGATTGTCACTTCTAGTTCTGGTAAACTGACTCCATACAGGAGTTCATATCAGGGCATTTGTTATCTTCTCCAGTGCATTTTGCTGTTCAGGCCCCATACAAACGACACCCTTTTCTTTTGCAATGACATTAATGGTTCCACAAAATAAGCAAACCTTTGTACAAATTTGGTGTAGAATTCTTCCGTTCCCATAAATCATATTTACTGATCTCTATTAGCTGGAGTAGGTGCTGCCTCAATGACTTTTAGCATTCCCAATCTGAAAACCTTCCTTCTCCCTCTCCCTCTCAATCTCACTCGCACATTTTCTAACCGCTGTGCATGTTACAACTCATCACTCCCAAATACCAGCACACAGTCTTTGAAAGCTATCACACCATCTGCACCATTCTGTATCTTACTCATCAACATCTTAATTGCAACACAGGTTGACACCAATCCAGATGACATTCTGCAGAATTGAAACATACCATCTAGTGTTACAAATGTTGAGAGGTGCATTGACTCAAGAGCTAATACTAGTTGGTTGAATACATAACACAAATCTATCTTGGAAAACACATACACCACTCAGAGTACCCACCATTTTGTCAATGCATGATAGGGGATGACCGGCTCCCCTGACTGCTCTGTTGACACTTTGAAAATCTATGCATGTCCTGAGTTCATTGTTTCATTTTTGTGCCACTACAGACATTGACAACCACAATTAACAGTTGATAGGTTCAATCACTTCATGCTCACAAAAGTTAGCTAACATGGTACCTATTTGTATATGAAGGTTAACGAATATACCTAGCAATTTATGTTTGAAGGTAGCCCCTTCTTTTACATTTTAAGTAGATTATTCAGCTACCTATGATAACAACAAAGTGACTGGACCGTTGTAATTGGTCATTTGTCCCCATTTTAGCTTGGTTCACAATTTTTATTTCTTCAAAATCTTTGTTTATAGCAATTGCTTCATCCACCAACATACTTTTATCTACATTTCCACATTTAGACACCAACAAAATGTGATGCTTATAACAGGGTCTCTGCACCATACCCAAACATCCTTCATGTTGCCAACCAAGGATGTTCGGAGCTACTTCTGATACATAACTTTTACCCCAGCCAGGAGAGAGAGCGGCACCCCGTAAATTAATGTCCCCTGTCTGCAGTTGTTCCCTGAAACCCAGGGGCGGCTGGGCTTCGCTCCGCCGCAGCGTTTGCTCCAGTACTTCCGGCTGGCCGGGCTTGGCTCCGCCGGTCGGGAGTCCCAGGCACTACAACCCCCAGCAGCCCTGTGGTGAGGTCGCCTGCCCCAGCGTCAGCGCACAGCGCCAGGAGGCGCTTAAAGTGGGAGACTCTTCCTCGTCCCGCGAGGACGCGTGCGGGACGTGGCCCTCTGAGGCCCTCAGAGACCTCAGGAGACCGGACTGGGCTACCCCCCTGTCATTTGTTATTTCATTCTCCTTCGTTCCAAAGGTAATCATTGTATTACATGGTTGTTTTAATATAACATTTTGATGTTGACCTGATGGAAGCCAAAAGTAAAAGTAAGAGCAGAGTGCTGGATAGAAAAACACCGATGCATACACGCTCAACTACAAGGAAACAAACTTTGGCGCCAACTCCCCTTCCCACTTTAACTGCAATTGATAGGATGTTGCAACAAACTATTGGAGTAGTTGTTAACGCTATCAAAAATACGGAAAGAAGACTTTCTTTACCGGCGAGTATGTGTCTAATAAGTCAAATGTAAATGTAAATGTAAATGTATTGCGACTTATATAGCGCACATATCACCCGAAGGCATCAAGGCGCTTGCTTAGGGAACCCGTCCTGGTATTCCCCTGTGAGATACCCCGGCAGGGTATCCACAAGGTGAAAGCCAGGCATCCCACCGCGAGGGGCCGTAGTGGAGATTAAGCAAGCTATTGCCCAGAGTCGCAGAGTGTGACCCCGTGAGTCGAGTAGGCACCGGAGCGAGAATTGTCGAGTCCGTGGAAGTTTTGAGCCCGAGACCCGCCAAGGCGGGGAATCGAACCCTGGTCCACGGCCGATCTCAGCTTCCGGGTCTGCCGCCTCTAACCACTGAGCCACGCTTCTCCACCTTACACCAGCAATTGTTAATACACATGTTAGCGTTACAAATGAAACAACTATGTCCCATGATTCACTTTTGTTGGAATCATTTGCAGGTTTGCCAACGTATGATTTAAGTCAACCGGATGTATTTCAACCTTTAATACCTACTGTTACGTGTACTAGGGAATGTAGACTGTCAATAACACCTGACTTATCAGCTAGCATATTGCCACAGCCCCATACTCATAGTGACATGCCGGTAAACGTCACAGACTTGGAAGGCCATGATACTAACACTGTCATTCCAACTGTACAAATTAGTGATATCAGTTTATCAAATAGTGAAACTGACTGTGACTCTGTACCCCCCAAAAGGAAGTTTACCCAAAGTCGTAAGAGGATAATAATCAATAAACAGTCAAGAATATATGGAAGAAGAAAAAAGAGGGTTCTACAAACTTTAGAAACCAATGAAAGAGAGGGTGAT
This sequence comes from Lissotriton helveticus, assembly GCF_964261635.1. Lineage (NCBI taxonomy): Eukaryota > Metazoa > Chordata > Amphibia > Caudata > Salamandridae > Lissotriton > Lissotriton helveticus. The sequence goes on from NC_136065.1 coordinate 1,741,441,354, forward strand.
ATACAGTTGGAAACTCCATCTCCAACAAATGTCAAGGCACTTACAGCATGCTTCGAGGAAGTGATAAAAACTTATATTGCACCTGTGATGGTAACTCTAGAAACTCTCAGTAAAAAAATAGAGAATCTGGAAAAACTGGGCATAGCCAATCTGGATATCCTAGAACATTTGGGCACGCAAGCCGGTCCCCTTATAACTAATGTAGAATCTGGGAATCCTAGTACAAACAAATTACACTCAGTAAATTATATCTCAAAAGTGCCCATTGTGGCTGCAAATCCGGTGCTTTCTTCTAAACGTGGTAGCCAGAGGCCAACACTCACCACCCCTAAGACAATGACTAAGACAATCAGTGGGCAAAATGTAGCTAGGGGCCAAAGAAACATCAATGACCCGACACATAATAAACAGAGCCTACCTGCACCGAGGCGTCATATTAATAACGTTATTCCAGCCACTATTAATTTGCCACCTGATTGTAGACCTTTCGTAGCAATACTTGGGAATGTCCCGAAGCTGTTGCCCAACCAATTTGAAAATCAAGAAACTCTAAAAAATAAAACCCTATATTGGTTAGTGAAAAACTGTGGTTTCCCAACACGAGGTGCTGATGAGATCATAACCACACAGAGGGTAGGTTGGGTGGGTCCAAATAAAAAGGAGATAGATGGGGATTGTATAATCATACATTTTAGGACTACAGAATGGGCTAGAGATTCGATCTTACACGCACCTATGCCATCAAGCCACGAATTTAACATCACGCTGTTCCCATTAGACTATTTCTATAGGAACCTGGCAGGAAGACAAATTATTACAAATAACTTCCAACATCCAAGAGCGGCTACTATAAAATATCCTAATGTTGTACCCATCTGTCCTCCTTTACTCCCCAATCTATATGACAACTTCCTGGTCCCAACTTCTAATAGATTTCAGTTATTGAACTCACTAGAGCAGAACGACTGACTGGCTGATTTATCTTTGACCCAAAATTCTGGTAGCACCGAAATGGGTGTTATAGTAACATTAGAAAGGGAGTTGGGTAATGAAATTTGTCTACAAACCATAACTGAGCCACATTTATCACTGTCAGAAAATGTGCTATGTATAGGAAATGCCACAGATAATGTTATAAATGATAATATAAACGCAACAATTGTTAACAATAATGATAGTTTGATTGTAAGGCAGGAACTATCACTTTTGTCTAATATTCCAGAACGTCTAGGTACGAGTTGCGCTGACTCCCTTATAATCGTCACCTGGAATATAGCGGGAATTGCTTCCAAATTATGTACCCCGTTCTGGGATAACTTCATTACATGTGGCTATGACATTATTTGTCTACAAGAGACATGGCATACAGAATTAATAGAAGTTGAAGGCTATACCTCCCATAGTGTGGCAGCAGTAGCATCCAATGTTGGTAGAGCTAAGGGTGGTCTACTGACTTTGGTTTCAACTAAACTAACGGAATTTATTGCTGGGGGGCACACTGTAGTTTGCCAGCATGCATCAGTATTGCGATTAATACATAGTCATGGCAGGGACTTAATTATTGTAAATTCTTATAATAATATTGTGGGCTCCAAACGAGATAAGATTGTCCCCGAGGTGGATTGTGCTATCGAAGCTGCAATTACTCTTACTAAGAATAACTTTGTAATACTGTGGACAGGCGATTTTAACATTCAAGCCTGTAGACATGCCCGGAAGGGATTTTGTGGTCACCACGAAGATTATGCAGGGGGTGATAGCGTTTACGTTAATCATTTCCCGCACAGTAATTATGGCAGCGTATTGAACAATTCAATAGCCAAATTCAATCTGGAATTACTTGAATGTACAAAAAACAAAAATAATGAGATGTGCCCAACATTTAGGGGGAGAGATGCCCATTCTAATATCGATCATATTTTATTGTCTAGTGGTTCGATTTTTTCCAATGTCTGGGTAACAGTGCAGCCCGTGAGTGATCACAACAGTATTTCAGTGGAGCTAATGGGCTGGGGCCCAAAAACTGTTGTGCACGGTAGATCTGTTCATGGGATTTCCGCTTTTAGACCAAATGGTACGAGAATTAAATGGGCTAAAATTGACCCTGACAAGTTAATGAAGGATGTTATATGTAAATGCACTAGAGAGGTTGAATATTGTCTTGCACCTAATGTGATAGCAATAGCCGTTCTCTCTAATTTTATGAAAATTACATGCACAGTTGAAAATACCTTGTTAAGAAGAAATAGAGGGATTAAAAGAAAAAAAACTGTCTGGTTTGACAAACATTGTGCTAAGACTTTGAAAAGGTTGAAAAGTGTACTTGATGTTAAACCCAGAGATAAAGAAATAGTTAGAGAAGAACGTATTAATTACAAAATGGCCTTGTCAACTAGGAAAAGGGAGTTACAGAATGAAGCCTGGAACAAACTTGATATGGCTGTTGCAACTAAAAACCATAAATTGTTCTGGGATACTATAAATGGCCCATTTCTAAAGAATGAAAATATTCCAGAGGTCAGTTCCCACGTTAGTTGTCTAGCATGGATTGCACACTTTTCTGAGATTTTTAACTCTGATTTTAATCCAGATGGGACCATTTTATGTTTTAAATGGAAGAAAATGCAGTTGTTTTTAACATTAAATGAAGTGACAGATGCAATTAAAAACAGTAAGGGGGGTAAAGCACCTGGGCCCGATGGGGTACCCATGGATTTTTATAAACATGAGATATTATTATGGGCCCCAATCCTGACTCGCTATTTTAATGCAGCCGTGGAAGGTAATTTACCAGTGACATGGGGCCAATCAATCATTTTACCCCTTTACAAAAAAGGTTCCAGATCAGAAGCACGGAATTATCGGCCAATCTCGCTTCTGGACTCGACAGTTAAAATCCTTAGTCGAGTTCTATTAGTGAGACTGGAAGCCTGGACCGAGGAGAATAACATCTTGTCCCCTGTGCAGTACGGATTTCGTAGGGGAATAGGAACAATGGAGCAGTGCGTGAACCTGGAACTCATAGTCGGCAAGTACACCAAAGCTAAACCTGGTAATCTTTACCTATGCTTTGCCGACTTGAGTTCCGCGTTCGATCTGGTGGAACACGCATTGCTCTGGCCCACACTATTGGCAATGGGCGCCCCTACTGAAATTATCCACCTGCTTGCCCGCTTGTACAATAATCTTTCAAGCAAAGTAAGGTTTGGAACAGATGGTGAATGCACCCCTTTCTTTGATGTCAAGAGAGGCATCCGTCAAGGATGCGTACTCGCCCCCTTATTATTTTCTTTATTTATTAACTATGTTGATACAACTTTAAGAATGACCAATGTAGACGCACCAACTATAAAAGGTAACCCTATCCCAATCCTTTTATACGCGGATGACGCGGTTCTCCTCTCTAGGACTCACAATGGACTGCAACACCTAATTAACCAATTCCACGTATTTATAGAAAACAGGAGATTGAAAATTAATAAAGGGAAGACAGTTACCATGGTGTGTGGTAAGAAACAAAGAAAACATAAGCCTTTTTTCTTAGAAGGGGGGAAATTAGAAAGTGTTAACAGTTTCTGTTATCTAGGTATTACCTTCTCAGGAGACGGGAAATGGATTAACGAACAAAAAAGTGTTCTTTTTAAAATGGCCAGGAATACTAACTGTATATTCAGATTTGCTGCGAAACTAGGGGATCGCAGAATTCCTGACATGTTGACCCTTTTTAACGCCAGATGCATTTCGTCAGCCATATATGGGGCTGGAGTTTGGGGGTATGATGCACAGAGTGCCAAAACTGTTCAGGGGAAGGAAAATGTGTTTTTAAAAAGACTAATCAGTGCCCCAGCTACGGCTTCAACGGAGTTATTACATAAGGAACTAGACCTGTATTATGTTAAAGATCTAATTGCGCTCCGTCCTCTGTCCTTATGGCGCTCAATATGGGCAAAGGAGGAGACAAAGTTTACACAGGATGTAATAACTGATTGTATTAATCTTGACCATCGATCAAAAATTCCTTGGCTGAACCATATATATCATTGGTATAAAACATTGTATGGTCTGGACATTTTTAAAGATTTTAACATGGATCCTATTTTATCAAAACGGGAGCTGAAGGTCTCTTTTTTGAAATATTCAGCAGAGACCAGAGTGGAAAAATATAAGCAACAAAGTACATTCAATCTCTACCAACAATATAATATTAATGTAGGTTTCCAATTTTATCTTGCAATAGTTAGTATTCCCTCACACCGATTTGTGTTAACCCGTCTCCGTTTAGGAATTGTACATCATCTGCTGGCCTTCCCTGTGCCTAAACAACCCGGAACGTGCCTGTGCCCATGTGATGGCAAATCAAAACAGAGCGTATGTCACTTTATGCTATTTTGCACTTTTTATACATCTTTTAGGAAATATTACTTGAAACCCATCTTTTAAAAATATGATACGCATCATTTACAAACAGCAATGAAATTAGTGTTTAATCTAGAGTCCCCAGATGTATGTTTTTATGTGGCAAGTTATATTTTAAAATGTATTTCTGCTAGAAAATCAATTGTTATATGAACTTTGTTAGCTGCTAAATGTACTATGCACTTTATAACAGGATGTTGCTGATATCATGTATTATCATGCTAATTTGCACACATATGTTTGAGTACCTGCTGCTATGATATAATATCCACTATTGGAATGATCCTGCACTTGCACTTTTGTCATAGTTATTCCTTGTGAATAGCCTGATTAGACGCTGTAATACGCATATTGCATTTTAGGAATGATGTTGCAGAATTTCTTATAGAAATTATCTATTTGTACATACATTAATACAGAGATGATACTTAGCACTTTAACTGCATATTTGCACATCATCCATGGTCGTATAATTATTGATACTACAGTTAAATGTATTTTTCTAGATGAACGTATGATTTTGTATTATTATTGTTGTCAAATGTCAAAGTGCAATCCCGTTTTTTGTTACTTCCTTTCTCTTTAGCCGTTTCAATATGTGCAATATTTTTATGTCTGTTGCTATATGGTTGTGTTATTTTACAAACCGAATAAAGCATCTTTTGACTTTGACTTTGAACTTTTACCCCACACCTTCTTACCACTGACGTCAATCTGCCTCTCAAAATATCCCAACAAATCAATCTTTTTCCCTCATTGCCACCCAGCTTAAAATCTATGTGTTGTAATTGCCTATCCAAAACTTTATCTTCAAAGTATCCTTTTCTATAATAGTGATTATAGAACCTAAATCTTTAAAGATAAGCATATATAAACCATTAAACTCGAAACCTGTAATGGGATCTTTATATTCTGGCATATCTTTTTCATTTACTATGACTAGTAAGACTGCGCATTTCAAGATTTCTGCAAATTTAAAGTCATTTATTTTTAAAAAATGGACACATTCAAAAATCCTTGCACAGTGTCCCATTTTCACCACCCTTGTTTCATTCTCTCTTATGAGCCAGGCAAAACTTAAATAAATAAATAATAATAAAGCTACATGTGAACGGGATCCACACCAATAGCACATCTTTTGTTTTTTATTTTGTAAAAGGTTTGGCTGTCATTTTCCCCTTTGACTGTACACAGTTTCTGTTTCCCTGGCATACTCTACTCCTTGAGGACTCCTTGAAGGTTCAGTGATGTTGCCTATATCAAAATCCTCATCCAGGTTTTAAGAGTGTCTCTTGAGTTTTCTTGCTGTAGCACTTGGTCGTCAATTCATCTCTGGTTATTTGTTGAATGTTACAAACCCACATTGAGAAAAAGCGATGTTACATACATGTTAACTATTTCTCCACCTTGCTGCTCCCTTGAAAAAGAAAACTATTGAAATTTCACTACTAAATTGGCAGATATGCAGAAGTGTTTCTCTAGTCTGGCCACCTCCTCCAGATATCAGTCTAACTACTCACCTTCCTCCTTGTATTTCCACCCTTGGCAACCATTCAGATATTTCTTACCCGTCCGCTCCCAAAGATTGCTCAGGCAGACACGGCTTCCTATTACCTTTAAATTTAAAACCATCTATGGCCTCCAGACCCAAATGAAATGCCTTAAACCCGTCCTTCATCTAAAAGATGACTCTCCTGAAGACTGAAGGAAAGGAGAAGCTGGATTTACCACCATCAATACAATTTGACATGTATGTTGTCTGACATGGAAAATAAATTTGTGGATCAGATAGAGGATAGGCATAGACAGTCATTATTCAGACCTGGTCCTAAGCATGAGGTGATTCCATGGACCCAAGGGGAGTTAGATCATAAAGCAAAGGGAAGCTCTGGTCCAATAGCTCTAGATTTGCAGCACAAGGGAAAACTTTGTATTAGATAACCACAGACATATTATGACAATATATTCATAGGAGAGAGTGAATGTGTGCACATTTTCTTGATTGAAGAATCAATAAAGAAGGCACTATTGGATAAATGGACTATAGTGCCCAATGTGTATTTTGTATGTGGAAGAAACGTGTATGGTTGACGGCCTCCAAATTGGTATGGGACATGTTATTTAGCTGTGGTATTTCCAAAAATATTCCATGTATAAGATTTTTGGCCATTGGAAGGAAAACAATCGCATTAAGAGAAACGTGGCACGAGTGCTGGAGAAATTGTTGGAGATGTATTTGGTGCAATAATACAGAGTTTTGGAGAGGTTCTAGATGATGTAAAGCTTAGAAGGTTATCAACTCTAGTGGATAAACTGTCTGTGAATACGGCTCAAGCTATATTGCTTGTTGATGCAGAGATCGTTTCTATAAGGGCCATAGTGTTTCTAAACCGTCTTGCGTTAGGTGTATTAGTAGCAAAAGTAGGTGTAGTCAGTAAATTGCTGAGAGTCTGACAGTGTTTCACTTTTTTCCCTGACAATAGTAAGGATTTAAAGTAATAATTAAGTAACATCACTGAGATACACCATGACAATAATGATTTGGCTACTGAACGGATTTGGAATAAAATTGGCCAAGGATTTGGAAAGATTGGAAGTTGGTTTGGAAGTTTGGGACTAGGAATTATTGGACACATTCTGACACCTATCATAATAGTTGTGATCCGTATCATTGTATTGTTGGGTGCCTTTAGAGCTTATAACCCCTTCGCCGTGGGGCAAATTCCGCCGCGGTGCGAGGTGTGGTGGGGCTGGACATGGCGCTCGGGTACTCAGGACGGCTCCCGGCCGTCATGAGTCACAGTAGGTGTGTACCGGGAGCTGTCCTGAGCATGTAAGGAGATAAGTGGCACAAGGCAAGACGCAGATGGAAAACTGCAGGACAGTCACCATCAGAACCGTAAGAATCTGGAGAAGTTTAGGCAGGGAAGGGAGGCCACAACTTCTGTTTAAGTCGGTCTTTTCTGCAAGGAGAACATAACAAGGGAAAAGTGCTGTGGTTGATGACACTAGTCATCCGAGGGGGGGAGGGGGGCTGATAGAGCGCTTAACGCTCTCAAATTTGTAGGGGTGCATTATATTCACGTACGAACTGCACTCGCTTATGTTCTATCGTTTTGTTGAGATTCATGTTATAAGAATGACGTTATATATCACCACATTATAATCAGTAGAGTGAAATTGTGCTGTTACTCACAAGCACGTATTTAGAGGAATTATGTAACTATGCACGTATATAATGATAATTAGGTAAAACAAATGTATTCACTGTTATAACTGATTCATATAGAGGCCTGTGTAACAAGTGCACATTAAAGGGATGTATGACGTTACAACGCATGCTATTACAACGCATGCCTTTACGACGCAAGTTTTACAACACAAGTCATTACAACGACTTGCGTTGGGGGGCGCTGGATAGTGAATAGTTTAATTTACTATTCCAACTCCAGTCCCCGTGGATAGTAGGGAAGGTGTTGGATAGTAAATTAAAACTATTCCCTATCCTAGAGCGCCCCCCAGGGCAAGTCGTTGTAATGACTTGCGTTGTAATGGTTGCGTCGTAATGTTAGTGCGTTGTAACAGTTGCGTTGTAAAGGATGTTTCCCCATTAAAGAAGGTTCTTAGGTTAGCCCAATTGTAGGCCTAACTTTAGTTTCTTTTAAGTTTCCTTTCTCCTTGTTTGCTCTCGAGTTGGGAATGAATTAAAATTGAAGTTTTCCTTTTGCCCCTCCTGCAGGTGCAGGAATTTGACCTTGTTATTTTAGATTTAAGAAGTTACATTGGAGGAGAGGAAGACTGCAGATGGAGAGGAGGGAGGACACCTTCTGTGCATGGTGGAACCTGGGAACCAAGGTCGGCAATCTCAACTGTAAATTAATTGAAGTTTGTGGAAAGTTACTCAAGAAGGTGTTCACGGATTAACGTACCATGTGACCTGTTAGGGGTGTAACTTTGTCTTTTTGTATTAGGCATAGGGACAGATTTCCAGGACTTCTGCTTCTGATTGAGGAAGGAGAGCATCTTAGAACGAGCTTTGTAGCTTTACGATACTTGACCCATTTGACGTAAGTACTTTTTTCGGAAGTCAACACGTGGTGACACCTTTGGGGAAAATTCTTCTGGGAAATTAGGAAGGGATGCCACTTTAGAAGTAGAGTAGGGACAGATTATTCTTCATTTTGGAAATACAAATGAAAAAGGATTTGGACGCAGTGTCTATACTGTGTTCTGATTTTGGAATTTATTGTTCTGTGCCTATTGTGTTGCATCAACTATATTCGTAGATTGGGGTCTGTATTAGTGTTCATGTATCTTTATGCCTTGATTTTGAGGTGTGTCTATATTGTGTTGTTTCTGGCTTTGTAATAAATCAACAAAAACTGAATTTGAGTCAGTAGTTCTTTAGTTAGACGGCAGGGGAAATGTATAATTGGTAATTTGTTTTCTTTTCCCCACACTTCATAGCAGGTAGTAAAGACCATCGGCAAGGTATTCCTAAGTAAATTTAGGATATGGAATCCAGCCCCATCAGAGAGAAAGACAGAAATGTACATATGCTGGCTGAATTTCAAAATGTGAATCTTGAAAACCTGAAATAAATACCAGCTTCCCTTCTTTTTCAAATTGTGTGATCCTAGACACACATTTTATTTAACAAAGCTTCCTTTTTATTATCACATATGAGAGCACTTTTAAATACTTGAGTTCAGGATTTGCACTGTACAGGCGGCTCTTATATTTGATTTGAAATACTGTGGAATTGCTCAGTACATAATAACTATCTAAGCCACATTTAGGTTTTACATGACTACTGACTTACTTTTTGGTTCTGTATTGACATTGTCAGTGGGGTTGAGCCATTAATGTGTCTAAGTTAATGTTTAAAAACTATACATTTGAATAACTGTCTGTCTATGCAATGATATCATCTAATGTACTAAGGTGAAACGTTTCTGCTTGGAAAACTGCACCGGTCTCAGGTTTCCAGGCATACTACGTGCTTAATTTGTACAAGAATAAGTGACAGTTTACACAGCTCTGCTCAGAAGCTGTGGCCGATGGTTTAAAATGCTGTGCTCTGAATACTAACCCTGCCTAGTGTGGTAAATAAAATATTACCCTGGCATAATTTCTAGGCATTAGCAATTAGCATGTATCAAATGAGAGGCAGAGAGTCCGTGGTGTCCAAGTTAAAAGGGCTTTATTCCAATAACTCGAGTCATGGGAGAATCTGTTCCATCACCACTGAGGTTCAGGAAGGGTCTTCTAACATTTATTTACTGAACATGATATTTATACATTTAGTCTTGTACATAGGACGTAGGAAGGAACGCTCGAGGCAGAGCAGAGAAAGAAAATGAGATAAGAGCATGTAGGCGTACATGAGGGTGTGTACTTTATGAGTCATAGGTAGGTGATAGGTAGGTGTCATAGGTGGGTGGTACACAGAGGAGGAGTTGGATAGCTAGCTCGAACTATGCCCTACTTGTGTGTGCAACTTGAGCATGACGTGCAATTGACGTGTAACTGGGAGGAGAGCTGCCTTTCAGCCTGGTAGAGAGATCTTTAGTGTCAAGGCGACCAGCACGTCTAGTACTAACTGATATCTTAAGTCAGGGGATGTATTATCTGAAGCAAAGGTTGCTCATCACTAAGAATCAGAAAAAGCATATATTTCTTCGTTCATTACATGGGGGCTGTGAGCTTTTCTACAGATGCAAGTACTGTAATTTCATTTAAACAGAGACAGAAAAAGCTGGGCCCTATCTCAGCAGACGGGTTCTGTTTACCTTTTTCACCGGGCATGCAGATAACTGTTAAGCAAAATATACTGTCTTGGCAACCCTTGCTCGGCTGAGCTAGAAGTATGCGAGGTCAGAGATACGTAACTGCAGCTTTCAGTGTGTCAGGAGTCATGAAAACCCTAATTCAGAAAGTGGCTCAGGCTGAACCACAAAAAGGGTTCATTACGATATTTATTTAAAAGTGCACAATGCAAATACATGGGCCTTCATGTTAGCTTAACGTTTGGGAGACTTTGATGACTGGCATTCTAATGCAGGACATGAATGCAGAGGCCTAGTGATTCAGGCCACTACAAGGAAATGCATGGATGACATGCACATACATGTAACATAGGGTATACGTAGGGGGCATCTTGGTCAGGCAAAATTTCATTTTCCTCATTCCCTCCTTGTCCCCTACTTAACCCTTCAGGATACATCTATATTCATGAGACCGTATAGTTGATCATACAGCATCATTTGTTCGTCATTAACCCTTTGTATACGTGGATGGGGAACACAGGCAGTTGCACACAGGCCGCAAATGGCCGGGCCACACTGCAGACAGAGACAGCAACCAAATATCATAAGTAGAATCATTCCTAGGAAGGACAACACTTTCCATCCCCAAGCAGATATTATACCCCAGAGCCAACTGGACCAAGTCCATGTGCCTGGGTCTTGATGTATGACATGAGCAATTTTGTGGAGCCTTGTTATTGCTGCATACACGGATGGCGCGTTATTTGGGATGAAAATGCAACAACTAGATCGGATCACGCTAAAAGCTCCGCCCCTATCCGCCAAGATGACGTCTAGAACGAGGCGATTTTGAAGAACGACAAGTCTCATAGCAGACTGCTCCTGGGTCAAGTTCGCTAGGGCAGATGCAGTCACATTCACTACTGCCTCAAGAGTTCTTGTCAGTTTGCGTATCAGTTTACTATTTTGGACGGGACCAACAAAGAAAAAGAATCCTTTGTTGAAATCTGTATATTGCTCCCAAGCTGTTTCAGTCTGATCAATCCCTGCGGAATCTGTCTCCCTCTTTTGTCTAACATGTTCTAGTCGTGAATCTCTATGATAATGGGATGGGGCCAGAAATACAGGTGGCAACAGGAATGCTATATAACACGTCCCACCCCAGTCTAAGGGCAGATGTACATAGGCTGTCTGACCGCAAATGAAATAGGTATGGCGTGATGTTTTGAAAGAAGAAAGTCCTTTATCACTAAACTCTACTACAACTTTACACTCACTGTGTCCCATATGTACTGAGCCTTTCTTACTAACACATAAATCACCTTTTGCTGGTAGGACTGAAATAAACGGTGGACCTGTATTTTGCTTGGGCTGAACATTTAACATCATAAAATTAACGGATGCATTTCCCTGCTCGTACTCTTCATTTTCTAGATCGGTTCCCTTCCTTTGGGGGAATCCAACTTTGTCTGGAAAGCATGCTTCATTCATTACCTTATTCAAGTTTCCATATATCCAGCCACCTGGATAAGCTATGTACTTTCTATCTATGGAGGTCATTAAGGCAAACCATGCTCCACACGAACCATTGTGGGAGAACGGTAAAGGATAGAATGGCAGAACACCCTTTGTCTTTTGATAAGGTGGCAGTTGGCCACATACCCAGCAATCAGTCGCATTGCTGGTCTGGTGAGAATGGTGTAACATTCGAATAAAGGTATTGTTACGCAATGCAAGTCGATATGACAATTCATGAGGTGGCAGTTCACTAAATGTATGCTCTGCGGAGCTGTTACTGGAAGAGTGTATATGTGAGGAAATAGGGAAAAAAACATGTAGCAATAAACTGACACAGATTATAACAACGCACAGAATAAAAAGAATGATCAAGGTAACTATACATCTACTGTGTAATATCTTGCAGTATTTTGCTTTCTTATCTCTCTTCTTGCTATTCTCGTATGTGATCTTATACATGTCAGAAATCTAGTCTAACCGATTCACCACCTAGTGGACTTAAACAATTAAACTACGTCTGACTTACTAGATGTTAGACCTGGCATCATTGGCATGAGTCTCTCCTCCATTTTTTCTGTTTGCCTCCTCTGTTTACGATGTTTTTGCTGGTATATGCTTTGGGCACTGTGCCACTGCTGATCAGTGCCACAGTGCAAGTACTCCCTATGTGAAATTGCTGTATTGATTGACTTCCATGTTTTGGCTTATTTGGTTTACTATCAGTCCCTAGTAGAGTGCACCAGGAGTGCCAGGGCTTGTAAATACAAATGCTGCTAGTGGGCCTGCAGCACATGTTGTGCCACCCACAAGAGCGGCCTAGTAAAAGTATGTCTGAAGGTCTGCCATTGCCAGACCACGTGCAGTCTGACTGTCACGAGGACTGCGCAAGTACACCTACTTGCCAGTCCCTAAACCTTCCCTTAACTTCATGTTAGTCACCCCTATGGTAGGCCCACGGGCAGGGTGCATTGTAAGCATAAGGTAGGACAAGCCTGACAAGGTTGGCATGTCCTAATAGTGAATTACATCCATAGTCGTTTTTCACTATTGTAAGGTAGCCTGCTCTCCATCAGTTAGAATGGGCTGCCAGGATTATTAATGTTATAATCCTAGCGGGCTCGGGGAGCATGGTGCAATGTCGAGTTTGGTATCCCTGAACTCAGGGTTTAATAACGCATCCGTTTGTGTGGATGGTTTTTGGACTCTGTGTTTGAAAATAGCACTTTTAGAAAGTAGCTATTTTCTTGTCTAACTGTCTACCGGTCTCTGCTGGTTCTGGTGTGTGTGTGACAGGAGCTGGGTGGCTCCAGAGAGTCTGAATGAGTCAGTGTGGGATGAGTGGGGCATTTGCATTGAGAGTAGGGGAAGAGTAGCTCTTGATAGCCTGCCCTGCCTGATACAATGTTGGCTCCGCCCCCCTGCCAGGCGACTGATGACTCTGTGCTTGCCTGGGACTTTCCTGGCCCGCCTCCTGCCGGGCAGCTGATGGCCCTGCCCCTGCCAGTAACAATGCTGGCTCCGCTCCTGCTGAGCGGCTGAGGACTCTGCCCTGCCCAGTGAATAGGCCAGGTGCTCTGGCCTGGCAACACCCACAACAAACCCAGGATGGGGGGAAATTCCCCTGCATGGACAAAGGGATCAAAGCCAAAAAGGGGTATAAGAGAAGGACCCCTGAACCAAGAAATCAGATCACTTCTGACAAGGAAACCTGAACCAAGGACAAGAAGCCTGCTGATCTAAGGACTGCCTACCCCTTCTGCCAGAGTGCTGTTTGTTGGGGGAATCCTGCATTGCTTCTTTATTTTTGCCAAGGAACCAGGAGAGAGGAACTTTGTGTGTACTCTCACTCTTTGCTGAGAAAATCTCCAAGGGCTGGAAGAGTGCCAGTCTCCTGTTGAAGTCACAGGGCTAAAGGACTTCATCTGCTTAAAGTGCTATTTGCTGGGGTTTGTGAATCCAGCACCTCTGAAAGAATCCAGCAATCTCGACGCCGACGGACGCCGCCGAATCCAGCTCGACATCGTGAGTAACGGCTCCAGTGTCCCGCTTCCTCGACGCCGGCCGCCGGGCCCGATCGACGCCAGCAGCAACGCCAGTGAGTAGTGAGTTCGGCTCCAGCTCCAAGTGACCCCGTGTCTGCACCGCTGCTGATCGCATCGACTTCGAGCCCTCTCGACGCCGTGAGCGCTGCTCACTCTTGCAACATCGACATCGACGACGCCGTATCCTGCTTCATCCCGTGAGCGCTGCTCCCGCCTGACTTCGGTCGACGCCGCTGCAGATCGCCCCGACTCCGAGGCCCGATCGACGCCGAAGACGCGACGCCGGACATCTCGACGCCGCTGATCATCGAGTGCTTCACTTTTCCAAGGTACTGTGTTGTTGGGGTCTGTGCGACTCCGGGCTCGACGTAGCGCTCCTCGCGGTCGACGCCGAACCTTTGGATTAACTTTGCCTCGACGTCGTGTGACTCCCGTGTGGGTTACATTGTTGCTAAGAACTTTGTTCTAGAGAAGAAGAGTTGCTTTTGATACTAAAGACTTTTGTGCTAAGAAGAAACCGTGCTTGAACTATTATTTTTCCTTCCAAGAGTATTTATTGAGACTGTGGTATATTTTTGTCGTTATTTGGTCTTGTGCTAAGCCTTATAAAAAAATACTTATTTTTATAATACTACTGTGTCGTGTCCATTTGTAGTGTATTCACTTTATTACTGTATGTGGTCATAAATGCTTAACGCACTGCCTCTGAGATAAGCCTGTCTGCTTTGCCAAGCTACCAAGGGGGTGAGCAGGGGTTATCTAAGTGTGTGATCTCCTTGCCCTGACTAGAAAAGGTGTGTCCCTATTTGTCAGAAGTGTATACCTCTGCCAACTAGAGACAGCCGCTTCTAACATTGGTGGGTCAGCGGTGGGATTTGAACTTTGCATTTATGACCCATATGCAGTGATTAGTGTGCGCTACATAGTGAAAGCAGACCATAGCGCAGCCACAATCTGTTTTGGTTGGATATTCTATTTTTGTTCTCCGCTTTTCCTGAAGCTTGATTTTTGAAACTGCCAGTTTTGACCATGAGTACTGCTGGAAGCACTACACCTGTTGTTGAGGAGGAGTTTGATAGGAGTAAGATAAACGACTATCCAGTAAGGAAGCTGAAATCCTTTTGCAAGCAGTTGAAAGTTCCTACCACAGGCATTTCCAAGAGAGCAGATTATCTCAAAGCATTGGAGGCCTGGTTAGCGGCCAGAGACCCCTCTGCCCCGGTGGTGGTACCGACAGAGGAAGGGGAGGAGGAAGTGCCCGTGACTGGGCCTGTATCCCCTCCTGGCAGCAGTGTTTCCTCCAAAGGTCTTTCCCCTGAAGAAAGAGAAGAAAGGGCGAAGGAGCGAGCCTACAACGTGGAAATGGCAAAACTTAAGATAAATGGGCAGTTGGAGATAGAGAATGCAAGAGGCAGGAGAGAAGCTGATTTGGAGATCAAAAGATTAGAGTTTGAAAGAGAGAAGTTAGCTTTTGAGCGTGATACCAAGTTGAGGGAGTTGGAGCTCCAAGCTAAAAAGTTAGAATTGAATCCCTCTGGTGGCAGCGTCCCATCTGTGCCTGCAGAAAGTAGGTTTTATTTTCCCAAAGATGTGATCAAAGATTTTCAGAAGAATGAGGATATTGGTCAGTGGTTTAAAGCATATGAGTTAGCATTGTTGGCCCACCGGGTCCCTGAGAAGGATTGGGGAGCGGGGTTGTGGGGTCGCTTTGTGAATGAGGGAAGGGATACCCTGTTAGACATGCCTGCTGAAGATAGGATGTCTTATGCCCATATGAAGGATGCTTTAATGTTAAGGTATGGCCTAACCCCAGAAAAGTACAGACAGGCCTTTAGAGAATGTAAGAAGTTGCCTGGTACCACGTGGGTGGAGTATGTGTCATATTTTTGCAGAGCCATGGATGGTTGGGTAAAGGGCAGCAAAGTGGAAAGTTATGATGCTCTTTATGATTTGTTTGCTTGGGAGCACTTGTCTAATAACTGTTTTCCAGAGCTGCGCCAGCACCTTATTGATAGCAAGATATCTAACCCTAGAAAACTTGCTGAAGAGGCGGACCGCTGGGTCAGTACCAGGGTCCACAAGAGTCCAGTGGGAGACTCAGCCAAAGGTGGGCAGGGTCCCCAGCAGAAGAGTGGGGGGGACAGGGGTAAACAGAAGGAGTCCCAGAAAGGGCCCCAAAGTAATCCCCAAGGGAACCAAGGGAAAGGTTCCCAGCCTCCCCCTGTGAAGAAATCAGAGGCCCCGCCAGGTAAACCTGGTCATAGGGGCCCACTGACCTGCTTCGTTTGTAAGCAGGTAGGACACCGTTTTTATGACCCTCAGTGTCCCTTGAAGAAGTCTGGTGCACTACCCAGTGCACCACCCCGTCAGTTGGCTAGTGTAGCTCTGGGAGGGGAGGAGATGGTTGCCCATGGTGGGGAGGGTCCCGCGGAGATGTCCCTGGTCTCTCTAGGAGACATGGAATTGGTCCCTCCACCCCCTCTGCCTAGTAACACTAAGAAATATAGGCAGTGGGTGACCATTAATGGCCATAGAGTGGAAGCTCTCAGAGACACCGGAGCGAGTGTGACAGCTGTCAAGTGTCACTTGGTGTCCAGAGAGCAGGTTGTCCCCCACGCATTCTACCCTGTGATAGCTGCTGACAACTCCCAGAAAGAGTGTGAGGTAGCTCAAGTTTCCTTTGAATGGGGGGGGGTTTCAGGTACTCTTCAAGTTGCTGTAAGGCCCGCCATGCCTGTTGATTGTCTCCTGGGCAACGATTTGGAAGACTCCCCTTGGGCTAAGGTGGAGAGGGAGACACATTTGAAAATGTTGGGTGTGCCAGAGTGGGTGTGTGCAACCACTCGATCCATGACAGCAAGTAAGGGTGTTGATGGGGTTCTGGAGCCTGAAAGTATGGCCCAGGACCCAGCGGTGAAGAGAAGAGGCAGGGGGCGCGGGAAACCGTCCCCCGTAGTTCCCGTGGTCCAGGAGGAGGCAGACCTCGAGGGGGATGCCCTGGAACCCGCAGGTGAACAAGTTGCCGAACTGGGAGACCTGCCCGAGCTGACCCATTGGCAGCAGGATGGTGGTCCCTCCAGGGAGGAATTCTGTGCAGAACAGAAAGTGTGCCCTTCTCTTGTGGGTATGAGGCAGCAGGCCTCAGCCCAAACCTCAGGTGATCAGTCAGGGTCACATTTTGTGTACTGGGAGAACGACCTCCCGTATAGCGAGCCTAAGGCTGCTGAGCCTGGGTCAGCCCGTGTGCTGGTGGTACCCCAGCGCTTCAGAGCCTTCCTACTGGGTTTGGCTCATGACGTTCCGTTAGCTGGACATCTGGGGCAGGACAAGACCTATGACAGGCTTGTCACCCATTTCTATTGGCCTCAGATGCGAAGGGATGTAGACATCCAGTGCAAGACCTGTCAGACTTGCCAGGCAAGTGGGAAGAGCGGGCGGAAGCAGAAGGCTCCCCTCCAACCTTTTCCCGTGGTCAGTACCCCCTTTGACCGGGTGGGGATTGACATTGTTGGGCCACTGGACCCCAAGACAGCCCTGGGCAACAGGTTCATCCTGGTCTTGGTGGACCATGCCACACGGTACCCGGAAGCCATCCCTCTCAGAACAGTGACTGCCCCCGTGGTGGGACGGGCACTGATGGGTGTTTTCTCCCGAATGGGGTTCCCCAGAGAGGTGGTGTCAGACCGGGGCACCAACTTCATTTCCAACTATATGAAGTCTCTGTGGAAGGAGTGTGGGGTAACTTATAAGTTCACCACTCCTTACCACCCTCAAGGTAATGGGTTGGTTGAAAGATTCAACCGTACCCTTAAAGGCATGATCATGGGTCTTGAAGAACCAATGAGGCGTAAATGGGACGTCCTCTTGCCATGCCTGTTGTTCGCTTACCGTGAGGTGCCACAGAAGTCTCTAGGGTTCAGCCCCTTTGAGCTTTTGTATGGTCACCCGGTAAGAGGACCTTTAAGTCTGGTCAAAGAAGGCTGGGAGCAATCTCCCAGGAAACCTCCCCAGGATGTATACAGTTACATGCTGGCCTTTAGGAACCAGACTAGGCGCTTCAGGGATCTTGCTCAGGCAAATCTGGAGGCCAGCCAGGAGGAGATGAAGCGGTGGTACGACCAGAAGGCCACTCTGGTAGAGCTTCAGCCTGGACAGAAAGTTTGGGTCATGTCCCCTGTGGAACCTTGTGCGCTCAAGGACAGGTGGACTGGACCATTTGAGGTTGTGGAGAAGAAGAGCGATGTCACCTACCTGGTGGATTTAAAGTCTCCCAGGAACCCCTTGCGGGTCCTGCATGTCAACCGTTTGAAGCCCCACTTAGAAAGGTCCGAAGTGGGCATGCTCCTAGCTACAGATGCTGGAATGGAGGAGGAGAGTGAGCCTCTTCCTGACCTCCTGTATGCAAAAGAGCAAGATGGGTCAGTGGATGGTGTTGTCCTCTCTGACACACTGACCCCTGAACAGCAGCAGGATTGTCGCCAGTTGTTGGGGCAATTCCCTGATCTGTTTTCCTTGATTCCTGGTGTTACTCAGTGGTGTGTCCATGATGTAGACACCGGGGACAGCACTCCTGTCAAGCACAAGGCTTACAGAGTGACTGACAAGGTCAGAGCATACATCAAGGAGGAGGTCTCCAAGATGTTTGCCCTAGGGGTGGTTGAGTCCTCTAGCAGTCCTTGGGCCAGCCCCGTGGTCTTGGTTCCAAAGGCTGCAGCGCCTGGTGCTTCACCGGAACTTCGGTTCTGTGTGGATTACCGAGGACTCAATTCAGTCACCAAGACTGACGCGCACCCCATCCCCAGAGCTGATGAGCTCATCGATCGGTTAGGGGCTGCCCGGTACCTTAGTACGTTTGATCTAACGTCTGGGTACTGGCAGATCGCCTTGACCGATGGGGCAAAAGAGAGGTCAGCATTCTCCACACCAGATGGGCACTACCAGTTCCGGGTTATGCCCTTTGGGATGAAGAATGCCCCTGCCACCTTCCAGAGGTTGGTCAACCAGGTCTTGGCTGGACTGGAGGATTTCAGTGCCGCCTACCTGGACGACATCGCAGTGTTCAGCGCCAGCTGGGAGGAACACTTGTGCCACCTCCAGGAAGTGTTGTTGGCCCTGCGCAGAGCAGGCCTCACAATCAAAGCCAGTAAGTGCCAGATTGGGCAGGGTTCAGTGGTGTACTTGGGGCACCAAGTAGGGAGCGGCAAGGTGGCCCCCCTGCAACCCAAGATTGATACCATCCTGGCATGGGCACCGCCCAAAACCCAGACTCAGGTGAGAGCCTTCCTGGGTCTCACGGGTTACTACAGGAGGTTTGTCAAGGATTATGGTAACATTGTGCACCCCTTGACTTCGCTGACTTCCAGGAAGCAGCCACGACTTGTGAACTGGACTGACGCCTGTCAGACGGCCTTTGACACCCTGAAAACTGCAATGTGCACAGCACCCATACTCCAGGCACCCGACTTTTCTAAAGAATTTGTTGTTCAGACGGACGCTTCAGAGCATGGCGTGGGGGCTGTTCTAGCTCAGGTGAATGAAGAGGGCCGAGACTTACCTGTAGCCTTCATCAGCAGGAGGTTACTTCCCAGGGAACAGAGGTGGAGTGCGATAGAAAGAGAAGCATTTGCTGTGATCTGGGCGCTGAAAAAGCTGAGACCCTACCTGTTTGGGACTCACTTCCGGGTGCAGACAGACCACAGGCCCCTCAGATGGTTGATGCAGATGAGGGGTGAGAATCCAAAGCTGTTGAGGTGGTCCATTTCCCTACAGGGGATGGACTTCACGGTGGAACACCGCCCTGGCACAGATCACGCCAATGCTGATGGTCTGTCCAGATTTTTCCGCCTTAGTGATGAGGACTCCCTAGGGTAAGGGTAGTTCTCCCCACATTTCAGCTGGAGGGGACACGTGTTAGACCTGGCATCATTGGCATGAGTCTCTCCTCCATTTTTTCTGTTTGCCTCCTCTGTTTACGATGTTTTTGCTGGTATATGCTTTGGGCACTGTGCCACTGCTGATCAGTGCCACAGTGCAAGTACTCCCTATGTGAAATTGCTGTATTGATTGACTTCCATGTTTTGGCTTATTTGGTTTACTATCAGTCCCTAGTAGAGTGCACCAGGAGTGCCAGGGCTTGTAAATACAAATGCTGCTAGTGGGCCTGCAGCACATGTTGTGCCACCCACAAGAGCGGCCTAGTAAAAGTATGTCTGAAGGTCTGCCATTGCCAGACCACGTGCAGTCTGACTGTCACGAGGACTGCGCAAGTACACCTACTTGCCAGTCCCTAAACCTTCCCTTAACTTCATGTTAGTCACCCCTATGGTAGGCCCACGGGCAGGGTGCATTGTAAGCATAAGGTAGGACAAGCCTGACAAGGTTGGCATGTCCTAATAGTGAATTACATCCATAGTCGTTTTTCACTATTGTAAGGTAGCCTGCTCTCCATCAGTTAGAATGGGCTGCCAGGATTATTAATGTTATAATCCTAGCGGGCTCGGGGAGCATGGTGCAATGTCGAGTTTGGTATCCCTGAACTCAGGGTTTAATAACGCATCCGTTTGTGTGGATGGTTTTTGGACTCTGTGTTTGAAAATAGCACTTTTAGAAAGTAGCTATTTTCTTGTCTAACTGTCTACCGGTCTCTGCTGGTTCTGGTGTGTGTGTGACAGGAGCTGGGTGGCTCCAGAGAGTCTGAATGAGTCAGTGTGGGATGAGTGGGGCATTTGCATTGAGAGTAGGGGAAGAGTAGCTCTTGATAGCCTGCCCTGCCTGATACAATGTTGGCTCCGCCCCCCTGCCAGGCGACTGATGACTCTGTGCTTGCCTGGGACTTTCCTGGCCCGCCTCCTGCCGGGCAGCTGATGGCCCTGCCCCTGCCAGTAACAATGCTGGCTCCGCTCCTGCTGAGCGGCTGAGGACTCTGCCCTGCCCAGTGAATAGGCCAGGTGCTCTGGCCTGGCAACACCCACAACAAACCCAGGATGGGGGGAAATTCCCCTGCATGGACAAAGGGATCAAAGCCAAAAAGGGGTATAAGAGAAGGACCCCTGAACCAAGAAATCAGATCACTTCTGACAAGGAAACCTGAACCAAGGACAAGAAGCCTGCTGATCTAAGGACTGCCTACCCCTTCTGCCAGAGTGCTGTTTGTTGGGGGAATCCTGCATTGCTTCTTTATTTTTGCCAAGGAACCAGGAGAGAGGAACTTTGTGTGTACTCTCACTCTTTGCTGAGAAAATCTCCAAGGGCTGGAAGAGTGCCAGTCTCCTGTTGAAGTCACAGGGCTAAAGGACTTCATCTGCTTAAAGTGCTATTTGCTGGGGTTTGTGAATCCAGCACGTCTGAAAGAATCCAGCAATCTCGACGCCGACGGACGCCGCCGAATCCAGCTCGACATCGTGAGTAACGGCTCCAGTGTCCCGCTTCCTCGACGCCGGCCGCCGGGCCCGATCGACGCCAGCAGCAACGCCAGTGAGTAGTGAGTTCGGCTCCAGCTCCAAGTGACCCCGTGTCTGCACCGCTGCTGATCGCATCGACTTCGAGCCCTCTCGACGCCGTGAGCGCTGCTCACTCTTGCAACATCGACATCGACGACGCCGTATCCTGCTTCATCCCGTGAGCGCTGCTCCCGCCTGACTTCGGTCGACGCCGCTGCAGATCGCCCCGACTCCGAGGCCCGATCGACGCCGAAGACGCGACGACGGACATCTCGACGCCGCTGATCATCGAGTGCTTCACTTTTCCAAGGTACTGTGTTGTTGGGGTCTGTGCGACTCCGGGCTCGACGTAGCGCTCCTCGCGGTCGACGCCGAACCTTTGGATTAACTTTGCCTCGACGTCGTGTGACTCCCGTGTGGGTTACATTGTTGCTAAGAACTTTGTTCTAGAGAAGAAGAGTTGCTTTTGATACTAAAGACTTTTGTGCTAAGAAGAAACCGTGCTTGAACTATTATTTTTCCTTCCAAGAGTATTTATTGAGACTGTGGTATATTTTTGTCGTTATTTGGTCTTGTGCTAAGCCTTATATAAAAATACTTATTTTTATAATACTACTGTGTCGTGTCCATTTGTAGTGTATTCACTTTATTACTGTATGTGGTCATAAATGCTTAACGCACTGCCTCTGAGATAAGCCTGTCTGCTTTGCCAAGCTACCAAGGGGGTGAGCAGGGGTTATCTAAGTGTGTGATCTCCTTGCCCTGACTAGAAAAGGTGTGTCCCTATTTGTCAGAAGTGTATACCTCTGCCAACTAGAGACAGCCGCTTCTAACACTAGATCTTAACTTGGACCTATACTCCTGCTGTGGAGTCTTTTCTAGCAAAGGCGGCGCAGGCGGCGAAAGTGGCGCAAAGTCTGTATTGTCCTTAATGTCTTTAGTGTCTGTACCAGATTGTCCAAAGTATCTCTTGCAATGATGAAGATGAATCCAGCCTTTACGTCCTTCCACTTTTACGGCGGACCTCGTGGTCAGAAGTACCAATTTCGGCGTCTTCCAGCGCGGCTCAAGGGGGCTTGAACGATCAAAATTCCGGATGAGGATAAAATCTCCTGGTGATATGGCGTGCTCCTTGACCTGGGTGTTGTTAGGGAAGGCGGCAGCAACCTGTGAACGACAAGAGAGTAGTGCAGACATCAAGGAAGCCAGGTAATCTGTCAGCATGTTACTGTCAACATCAGTTATTCTTTTAGGCATAGGCGTACCCCACATATTTGGCGGTCTACCGAAAACTACTTCATATGGAGATAGGCCTGTTCTGGAATGAGCTACCATACGCATGTAAAAGAGGGCAACCGGCAAGGCTACCATCCAATCCACGCCTTTTTCTGCACAGATCTTTGCGAGTTTTGTCTTAATTGTCTGATTATGTCTTTCTACAAGCCCTGCTGCTTCTGGGTGTCGGACACAATGGAACTTCCAGGTATAACCTAACAGAAGAGACACTTGTTTCATTAATTCAGAAGAGAATGGCTGACCGTTATCGGAATAGATCACACGAGGTAATCCATACCTAGGGAAGTACTCACGCACTAACTGTCTGGCTGTTGTCACAGCAGTATAATCTGGAACTGGATACGCTTCTGTCCATCTAGATAGTGCACATACAACTACCAAGACGTACTTGTAACCTCTACATCTGTCCATTTGGATATAATCCATCTGGAGAACCTCAAAAGGGTGGTCAGGAGGATGAAATCTGCCTTGTTCCACCGGGATGCCTTTACCTGGATTGAACTGACAACAGATCATACATGTTCGTACTTTCTGTTTCGCTGCTGCACGCAGGTGCTTGTTAAACCAAATGTTCTGTAAGCTGTCTAGCATTGCCTTCTCTCCGAAGTGTGCTGGACTATGTGCTGTGTTGATTATTACTTGTACCATAGAATCAGGCAGAAACCATGTACTTTTTCCCTTAGTCATCCAACCTTGGTTAGTCTGGACCCCTCCTTGTTCAGTCCACTTCTTTATCTCATCTGTGGTGGCATGTGTCTGTATGTCGAGTACATCATGTGTAGGGTCCCTGACTGTCATACTTTTTGTCAGCAACGGTACCTCTGTCCTTGTCGTGTCTGTTGGTGTCTGGGCTGTAAGTTTAGCTGTTCGGTCTGCCAGGTCATTACCCTGGGAAATGGTGTCTGTAACTTTGGTGTGAGCTTTGCACTTCAGGATAGAAATGGCTGTAGGTAAATGTATGGCGTCTAACAGGGCTTGGATAAGCTGGCCGTGCTGAATCTTGGTCCCATGGGAGGTCAAGAAACCTCTCTCCCTCCATAGTACCCCGAAATCATGAACAACGCCAAAAGCGTATTGTGAGTCAGTATAAATGTTTACTTTCAAGTGCTTAGCTCTTATGCAGGCTTGTGTCAGAGCGATGAGCTCTGCTGCTTGTGCTGACAGTGTGTCTATTTTCTGTGTCTCTATGACTTCAGTAGCAGTGGTCACGGCATAGGCTGCTACTAACTCTCCTGCACTCGTTCTCATGCATGATCCATCTACATAGAGCGTTAGGTCTGGGTCTGGGAGTGCAATATCTGTCAGGTCTTGCCTTGGTTTCGTCACTATATTCATTACTTCCACACAGTCATGTGGTGGTGCATTTACTGTACTTGAGGGCAAAAGTGTTGCAGGATTCAGAATATTACAACGTCTGATCTCTATGTGTGGTTGAAATAATGTCAGTTCATATCCTGTCAGTCTCGCTACAGTCAAGTGTTGTGTCTGTGTCCTGTTTAAGAGAACCTCCACTGAATGTGGTACTTGTACTGTCAGGGGGTGTCCTAGCACTATCGAGTCACTTTGTCTTATGGCTAGGGCTGTTGCTGCAACTGATTTCAGGCACGCAGGCAGAGCCTGGGCCACTGGATCTAGTGTACTAGAAAAATAAGCGCAAGGCTTGTGTTTTCCTGCTTGATCTTGTGTGAGGACAGATAACGCTGTTCCATCTCGTTCAGTTACAAAAAGCATGAACGGTTTACTGTAACTAGGGGTCGCTAAAACTGGCGCTTGACATAATGCTCTTTTTAATTCCTCGAATGCCAAGGTGTGTTCTTGTGTCCAAGAGAGGACAGTCTGAGTGGCTGCCTCCTGTGTTGTTAACTGTATGAGTGGTTTGGCTAGATATGCATACTGGGGAATCCATTGCCTACAGTATGAAGTGAGGCCAATAAAGGCACGCACTTCCTTTTGTGTCTTTGGCTGTGAAAGGTTGGCAATGAGCTGTATACGTTCTTGTGTTAGCTGTCTACCCTCCTTGGAAAGCAAGTGTCCAAGGTACACCACTTGCTTTTCACAGAATTTCAGCTTTGAAGGCGACACTTTGTGCCCCTTGTCAGCCAGAAAATGTAAAACTGTCACTGATGCATTTTCGCATTCTTTTTCTGAACGTGCTGTAATCAGGATGTCGTCTACGTACTGAAGTAGCGCAGTGTTGGCAGGCATGTGAACACTGTCTAGCTGTCTTTTCAGTGCCTGACTGTAAATACTAGGACTTTCTGTAAAGCCTTGTGGAGCTCTTGTAAATACAAAGCTACGACCTTTTAATGAAAATCCGAACAGGTACTGGCTGTCGGGATGAATAGGAACACTAAAGAAAGCATTTTTCAAGTCGATGACAGTAAAGAAAGTAGCATCAGAATCAATAGCAGTCAGTAATGAAGAAATGTCTGGCACCACAGGATATTGTGGTACTACACATTTGTTCAATTCTCGCAGGTCAATAATTAGTCGGTACACTGGCAGTATACTAGGGTCAGAACGTGTAAGGATAGGAATGACAGGTGAGTTACAAACATTCGAGTCAGTCTCTACAACTACTCCACGAGCAATGAGTTCATCTACTATTTTCAGTAATGCTGTTTCGGCGTCAGGTGGCAACTTGTATTGTCTGATACGTGGAAGTACTACTCCTGCTTTAAGTGTGACATGGTGTGGCGTTATGTCCATGTACCCTACGTCAGTTGGTCCTTGTGCCCATAGAGTCTGTGGCACATTCTTGAATCTGTGGTCAAAATCAGTCAGTACATAATATCCCTTAAAATCACGTAAGAAAAGGCGTACTCCTTCTGGAGAGCAGCAGATAACTGCTCCTAGGTCTTTTAATGTCTTCATTCCACGTAAGTTTTCTGGACATGACTTAGTAAGTAGCAAGTCAGTGGTACGTGACAGTGGACCAACCCCTAGGGAAACTGGTTTAGACACTTCATTAACAATAGGCTTTCCTGAAAATCCCAGGGAAACATTCTGTGAGCCCGAGAGAGGTGCCCCTGGAACCTCGTCATGACTGATGGTAGTTCTGTTCGCCCCTGTGTCAATCAGGAACTTTCGATCCTGACCTAGAACACGACTATGTACATACGGACCCTCTTGATCTACAGGAACCTCAATAAGGGGCAAGCCAACTTCCCTCTCGAGGCTGTTTCATGAGAACTGTTGATATTCTGGATAGTCAGACTGTGTGTACTGATACATTTGTGGTGTGCCCTGAACAGGCGGTGGTGGAGGAAAATTCGCTACTGTCTGTTGTGTGTTCTGTTGCGTGCTATTCTGTCTAGGAGTGTACTGTCGCTCTTTTGTCTTGCCTGTAGCTATATTATGTTTCAGGATAGTGCAGTCCTTTATAAAGTGACCTGGTTGTTTGCAATAATTACAGTTCCCTTTGACAGGTGTCGTGTTATGTTTGTTTGTATTTGCCGGTACCGTTTGGGCAACCAGCACCTTCATTTTTGTCTCTTTCATGCGTCTCTTTTCATGATCCTGCTCTTCTCTAATCCTGTACTGGTGATACTGTAACATCTGTAACATTTGTGAAGGGCTGTTTGCTTGCCAAGTACTCTCAACCTTCAGTACTCTATTCTTGATCTGGGGCAAGGAATTCTCAACTAATTTGCTCACAAAAAGATGTGGAAATGACTCGCTACCTGGCTTAAGGCCACTATTAATAGTAAAGCACTTCTCAAATCTAGAATAGAAATCACTTGTGTCCTCGTCTTGCTTTTGTGTACATGCTGAAATAGCATCCCAATCTTCCTTTTTAGCAATCAATAATCTTGGCAAAACTTGTACCAGGAATTCAGGTAGTTCTCTAGCTCTTTCTCCAAGACCAACTCCTGGGAGCCTGCCTTTCTCTTCTGTTTCCAATGCATCCCAACTTAACCTTTTCTCACCCACTTCCCAGTCTTTTTCCTTAAGCTTTTCATAAATCCCTGCAGGTAACAGTACTTTCAATAGCTTCAGAATGTCAGCGTACGTATAATCTCCTATGCGGAGGATGTCTTTTAATTCTCGGTGAAACCCCCCAGGGTCTTTATCATGGCAAGGCAACATCTTTTTCATTTCTAAGATTTCTATTTTCGTTAAGGGGGTGTAAACATACACTCGTTGTAACTCATTGGCCTCATTCTTGACGGGATGAACCTCTCGTAGGGGGTTCTGTCTGTCTATGTGTACGTTATGTCTGTCATGGTGTAAGACTGGAGGCATGTATGTAGTCAGAGAATCCAGATACTTATGTCGTTGATCCAGGATAACATTGATTAATTCAGTACCTAAACCTGTCCATCTATCTAGTAAAATGTCGTCTAGTAATTTGTGTAAGTGACCAGGATCAGGATCGTGTTGTGTGGGAGGTCGCTCACTCCCTATCCATTGTTTCAGTGCTTTTTCAGTAGCTTGGAATAGTGCTTCAAGGGAATACCTTTCTTTTATAGCTGGCCCTTGTTTACGGTAATCAAGGCACTTGGGTCTGTCAAACTCTCGCGCCTTTCCTACATAATTAATCTTGCCTTTCGGATCTTGACGATCCTCTACCTCTTCAGATGATGGCTCGCCCTTCTCGTCAGACTCTTTTCTGTGTCTTTCTATTATTTCCTTTCGTATTTTCTTGTACATGGCATCTATCTGTCCCTGTTTATCATGTCTACCGGCATCTATGTGCTCGCTCCATTCTATCAAACCTTGTTTCACATCTCCGTCTCCTTCGTCTTGTTCCCTGATCAGGCAGTTAATAATAAAACGTAAGATATGGTTCTTAACCCCTACCTTTCTTTGTACCATGGCTTGTGCTATACTATCTGGTCCCTCCCCCGTTCTAATAAAACGATACATTCTATCTAGGTGTTCTTTCATGTCTGGTAATGTCTCTAGATATGCAACGGCTTGTCTTAGTCTACGTGAAATCACGAGCATTGAACCCTTTCCTGGTTCTGGATCATATACACAAAATGGAATGGCTGCATCTACAGTAGGCACTCCTCCCACTGCCCCGGGACCTACGTCATCTTTTACTAGCTGCTGTTGGAGTTGCTGGAGCTGATCTGCCGATGGGGGCGGAGGGAAACCTGCATTAACGTAGTCCGGAAGGGAATCGTCTAGATACGAGGAAATGAACGCTTCAGATGCTGTCGGCTTTATTCTATGTACTCTATATGGTACAGGTGGTGGCGTTCGCGACCTACTGGGTCTTTCTGAGGTGGTCACTTTAGCTAGTTCGTCTGACAGGACGGGATAAATACCAGTAATGACACCATTTCTTTCCCTATCAGTCTGTTCTGTTTTGACCCGTTCCCCCTCCTCCCGTAGTTCCTTTTCTTTGACTTTTTCCGCTGCTAGTTTATTTCTCTCTACTTTATTGAATTCTTTCTCTGTTCTCCTATGTGACTCTTTGCGCCATAACTCAATAGCGTCTTTCTGAGAGGGTCTTGACTTCTTTTTCCATAGCGCTTCCTCTACTCTCATAATGCATTCTGAATCCCATGTTCCTGAGATAGGCCATCTATACTTCTCCTCTAGATCCTTCGTGTAGTTTACCCATAAATCTAAA
This sequence comes from Lissotriton helveticus, assembly GCF_964261635.1. Taxonomy (NCBI): domain Eukaryota; kingdom Metazoa; phylum Chordata; class Amphibia; order Caudata; family Salamandridae; genus Lissotriton; species Lissotriton helveticus. The sequence continues at coordinate 1,741,469,417 of NC_136065.1, forward strand.
AACAAAACGGCGTCTAGCCCGTGCTTGTTGTACATATAATGACCAGGTGTGTCTCTAGGCGGGATGTTAACTGACTCTTCTAGTATACCTTTACTGGTCCCTATCTGACGCAATTTTGAAAACAGTGGCATGTTGATACCAACACAATGGAAACAAAATACACGAGAATAGACTGAAAACAATCAACAATCATTCACACAAGATACATTGTAACACTAAAACAGACACAAAATCTGAACTGATACAGACAACTAAACATGTACTTGAAAAACTTTGTGCACTGGAATACAGTACAACCATACCGGTCTCAGAAATGAGACACGTCTTTACCGTGCCCACGTTTACCGTGGACCCGTCTTGACCGTGCTCGTGTGAATGAACCCGTCTTGACCGTGCTCATGTAAATGAGGCACGTCTTTACCGTTTTCACGAAAATCGTGAACCCGTCTTTACCGTGCCCACGTTTTACCGTGGACCCGTCTTGACTGTGTTCATATAAAATGAACCCGTCTTGAAACTTTATGCAATCCCCATAGTGGTACTCACCGGGAAGCAGAACTTGAAGGCCTCGGAAACTCGATACTACGCATGCGCCTTGGAACAGGTGGGCTTCGGAAACCTCGGACCTTGCTCTCTCACGGGTGGGCTCTGGTCGGGATGAACCGCAATGCTCACCGCCTCGTGTGGACGCCTGGTCGCAGTCCGTCTCCTCCGTGGGCCTGAGGGAGTAAGCAGGAAGTCCCGCTGCGTGTACACTTTGAAGTCCGTCACGGCTGTAGAAGGGGGCAAGAGCTGTACCTACGTCACCGGCGCGTGGGGAAAGGGATAGTCCCTGTAGTCGGGCGCCAAATTAATGTGGTAAATAAAATATTACCCTGGCATAATTTCTAGGCATTAGCAATTAGCATGTATCAAATGAGAGGCAGAGAGTCCGTGGTGTCCAAGTTAAAAGGGCTTTATTCCAATAACTCGAGTCATGGGAGAATCTGTTCCATCACCACTGAGGTTCAGGAAGGGTCTTCTAACATTTATTTACTGAACATGATATTTATACATTTAGTCTTGTACATAGGACGTAGGAAGGAACGCTCGAGGCAGAGCAGAGAAAGAAAATGAGATAAGAGCATGTAGGCGCACATGAGGGTGTGTACTTTATGAGTCATAGGTAGGTGATAGGTAGGTGTCATAGGTGGGTGGTACACAGAGGAGGAGTTGGATAGCTAGCTCGAACTATGCCCTACTTGTGTGTGCAACTTGAGCATGACGTGCAATTGACGTGTAACTGGGAGGAGAGCTGCCTTTCAGCCTGGTAGAGAGATCTTTAGTGTCAAGGCGACCAGCACGTCTAGTACTAACTGATATCTTAAGTCAGGGGATGTATTATCTGAAGCAAAGGTTGCTCATCACTAAGAATCAGAAAAAGCATATATTTCTTCGTTCATTACATGGGGGCTGTGAGCTTTTCTACAGATGCAAGTACTGTAATTTCATTTAAACAGAGACAGAAAAAGCTGGGCCCTATCTCAGCAGACGGGTTCTGTTTACCTTTTTCACCGGGCATGCAGATAACTGTTAAGCAAAATATACTGTCTTGGCAACCCTTGCTCGGCTGAGCTAGAAGTATGCGAGGTCAGAGATACGTAACTGCAGCTTTCAGTGTTTCAGGAGTCATGAAAACCCTAATTCAGAAAGTGGCTCAGGCTGAACCACAAAAAGGGTTCATTACGATATTTATTTAAAAGTGCACAATGCAAATACATGGGCCTTCATGTTAGCTTAACGTTTGGGAGACTTTGATGACTGGCATTCTAATGCAGGACATGAATGCAGAGGCCTAGTGATTCAGGCCACTACAAGGAAATGCATGGATGACATGCACATACATGTAACATAGGGTATACGTAGGGGGCATCTTGGTCATGCAAAATTTCATTTTCTTCACTAGTCTTGAATCCACCTGCGGTCTCTTTAATTTACTGCCAAGCACTCTTTTCTCCTGTATCTCATTCCTTGAGATCCCTGCTTTCTCCCTTTATTACGGGTTTTCTGTCTTTCTCTGCCTCCTTCTTTGAAAAATGTCTGTTGAGGAAAAATAAGTGCTGGTCCCCAAAAATAAGTACCAGTGCCCCCCTGGCAACCACAAGCTCAAATTAAGCACTGCATACAACTGACAATCAAACACCCAAAAGGTGATGGGATGAATGCTTACAAATAGTCTAACCATTGACAGTCACTCGGGGTGACATTCTGAACCATCATTTTTCGCTCACTGTGCCTTTCTAGACAGAGGCCCACCTACTGCAAATCAGTACTGACCTTGCTCATCTAGAAAACAGCCCATCCTTAATCTCTGTCAGCTCACTCTTTCACCCTGCATACCACTGCTCTTTCAGGTGGGAAATTTGAGGTTCACAACCCCCGAATCTCACTGACTAATTTAAGCCCTTGTTATATATGGAATTCAAAACATTTTCTGTTTTCTTGAGTACAAAAATAAACAAATGTAAAGGTTAAAATAAAAAACAACAAAAAGATAAATAAAACTTCAGATTTTTGAACAAAACGGAACAAGTGGTTTCTTGAGGGCAATTGTTTCTGTCATTGCTCATCAGTACATTTATAAATAGTTTTGCAGCATTGGCGTTTGTTTTGTTTGTTCTTATTATGGCGTGGCCTTGCTGCGTTTAAGCCAAACCCTTTGTGTTCTTTGTTCTTGTTATATATGTGGCATTATAGCAAGAACTGAGCGAAAAGGCAGCGTAGTCCTGTACATGGTCAAAGGTAAGAATAAAATAAAGGAATGATTAGAGGTACTTGGTTTGTAGGGCGTTAATGAGAGCTTACTATTGAGAAAATCAGAGATCAAATTGGTTAAATCACAGGGCAAGCAAAGTTGTCTACAGGCTGCATGCAGCACCATAAGATTATCAATCGCTGTCCTAGTCAGAAATACTCTTGAAATCTAAGATCTGGAACAAAGCCACTTTGGTGATATATACTTTTAGGCATTCCAAATAAACTGCAAGATCTTTCAGGGTCCAGAGTACTACCCTCAGGGACAAAATCGCTCTAGAGTGCTCCACCTTTTTGTCTGTAGTCAAGATTAAGAAGGCCTTAAAAACCTAGGACTTCATTTACATAAAATTGCATAGGACAGCGCTGCAAGTCTTTTTGTGGTGCTGCCCTGCACCAATTTGAAAGGGCAGGAATGCACCGCATTTACGAGATACGGTGCATTACTGGCCTTTAAGACAGTGCCGGCATAGATTTTGGTGCCTAGCGCCAACACAGGCACATTTGCACAATGGTGCAAGGGTGACTGTGTTGTTGTGAAGGAAGTGGCCCGATTAGGGTCACTCGGGTCAATCACGACCACCTCTCAGCCTTCCATGCCTAATGAAGAGTCGGTCAGTCAGTAGAAAATACAAACCAGTAATTGTTTATTCAAAGTACACTCAGAGCAGAGCCCTCTCTGCCCAACCACTAGGAGTGCTGCAGCAGTACTAAAGTCCGCAAGCATAGAGAAGCATTTAGTACATTTCGTAATTAGGCTAGAACACGCCCATGTTGGAATTTTCCAGTTAGGTGCTGCGAAGCAATAAAAATGAGATAAAAGAAAAAAAACAATCTCAGTACTCATATCTTACAAAGTTACCGAGTTCAAGGCCTTGCAGGCGGGCCCGTCTTTAGAATAGTGGGAGAAGGCCCATATCTTATGAGAAAGGTATGTGCTAATAAGAACAGCACATTCGTTAGTGTAGCAAAACTCAGCTCCGTAGAAACATAACTCAGAGACAGTCGTCGGAAGTAGCAAAGGATAGGTTTCGATTATGATACAAAATTGCGCCCAGACACAAAATGGCACCGCAAATGCTGACACAAAGCAATGCAAAAACATGATTTTAAGTTCAACAGACCCTCCTTTTAGCATGAGCTAAGTAATTTTGTGTCATAAGGAAAAAGGCACATAAATCAGCGAATCATCCATACATATCTAGGAGCGCTCCATATTTTCATCTTCAGGAAGAGGAATAGTAAGGAGGGAAGTAGTCTTGAAGATACCCTCATCAATCTGCATGAGGTCTTCGATTTCTTTTTGAATAATAATTTTTGCATTGGTATCATGAATTGACATTCTTTTAGGAGCAAAGAGTTTGGTGCAATAAGAGCAACATAAGGGGAGACACTGGACTAAAACACAACAGACTATCTGAATCACAATGAAAGAGATCACCTTTTCAAGATCCATACCAACCGACCAAAAAGAGACCAACTCCAATTCCCGCTCTCCATTCCTTCAACATTTTGGTAATAATGGAAGAAAGAATATATCCAAAAGTTATACCATTACTATAATTATTAACTTCTAAATCTGTCACTCCGTCGCAAAACTTTGCTATCAATGTTCTTTTCGACCATCTTATACTAGGCTTACTGTACCTACAGGGTACACCTAAGGGAAGCACCATTCCTAAGGCAACATTGTTTGTACCATTATGTACATTCGAGTACGTACCATTAGACAAAAAGTAAAATCCTGGATGTACATATATTGGACCTTGATAATCCACAGGAGCATATCTAGTATTCATTCTGGAGGTATTCGGCTCCTCCTTCCTCGCTAAAGACATTGTATTCTTGAACAGTATTACTCCAGTTAAAATACAAAAATGTGTCAGTACTATTAATTATTGGGCAACATGCAGGGTAATATTCAGCCTTTTGAGTAACAGTCAAATCTTGGTAATGCCAACCCACCAGGGTGATAGTCTGCCCTTCCATATACATGTTATCATGTCACACCTCGGGTTCCCTTCCACTCGTGGCTTTCGGTAAAACAGACAAGGGCTAGGATACCCCATACCAAACTCACTCCTTACCTCTATGAAGTGAGCTGGGCGAGTATATGTGTAATTAACAAGTGACAATGGTTATGCAGTCCACAAACTTGTAACGGATTCAGTAGGATAACAAGCTATACCTGTCCCCAAAAATCTTATGTGCATGTCCAAAAATACATTACTCGGGGTTGTCCTTTTCGTAAGAATTGAAGGAATGACCTTATTCTCAACATTTAACGGGGCAATCTGATCTCGTTCAAGAACCAAGGACACCCCACCTAAAATCAATAACAGTAGAATCACAAAAATAGTACACAGCATTTTTCTTTTAGTTGACCTGTGTATTAACAGGGGAAATCACTGGCTGCTCTTCATCAGCAACCATTCTGCCAAAAGGATGCATAATGAATAATGAAACAAAGGGGCAGGATGCCAGCAAAAAGAATACACAAGACCCCAGTGTCCGTCAGAGCCTCACTGGTACAGGCTCCTATTGTTTTTTTTTCTACATAATGTACATAACCATTGTATCCCTTTGATATCCTCCCCTCCTATGCCTCTTGTATACCTGTAAAGTGCTCTGAAACCCTCACGGGTCTGGTTCGGGCTCTATAAAACCTTAAAATAATAATAATAATAATAATGATAAAAATGTTGGCGCTCTTGAGCACCGGTGGTAGAGCTTGCTCTTTCCTAAGCTCGGGTTCCCACGCCGAGCAGGATAAGGCATCCCCCTTCAAGGAAATACTTTGGTACTATCCTGTCCAATGTTTAAGCAGTGCACAAATCTCACATCACCCTAAGCTAACTTTGTTGGTACTGTAGCAAAGTACACCATAACTTACACAGTCCATCCCTAACTAATTCTGAATTCTCTTTTGGTGCACTGTCTTTTAAACGGGGGGGGGGGGCGCAAATTGTACCTAGTGACTCCAGGCACAGAATGGTCAACAAAAAGGGGGTCCTGAATTGCTCATATTTCTGGAGAACCGCTGCATTCAGCACTTCATCAATTTCCTCATCTGTTTTGGTCCAGGTCCTCCTTGCATCGCTAAAAGGAAAGAACTGGGGGATTAGCTTGCACTCTGAGTCCCCGATTCCATCCTTCACCCACTGGTCTTTGGCAGGGGAAGAGGGACCTTGCGGCAGTGGGTACCATGCACCTAGTTCTTCCAGCCGGCGACTTTAACAGAAGTACGTGTAGATAAGAAGGCATGTTCCGGTTCCTTCCATCGCGACTCCAAACTCTTTTTCTGCTGGAAATTGTGCACTAAGATGTAGTCGCAAGGCTGGATGTCGTGCCCGGGCCCCTCTGGTGAATACTGGCAAAGCATCCCGAATCTGTTGGTGAATTGAATGCAAACTTTCAGTCAACTGGCATAAGTAATCAATCAACAAGGGGTAATCAATATCAGAGAACCACCGAGGATGGGGGCGCCCCAGACATTTGACGGGTGTCCAAACACGACCTCATACAGTTACAATTCTGTCCTAGAATGTGCTGTACTTCTGGTAGATAAAAGAGCTAGTGGTAAAGCATCTGGCCACTGTAACCCTGTAGTCTCTTGAATTTTTGCCAATTTCAGTTTGAGAGTTCCATTGTACTTCTCAACCAGACCTGTAGACTGCGGGTGGTTTGCAGCATGAAACTTTTGTTTTATGTGAAAACCATCGCAAATTAACTGAATAACCTTGGCATTAAAATGACTTCCGTTATCAATCCAAATTAAAACGGGGCAAGCCAAAACGAGGAACAAACTCATTCAGGTGTACATTTGCAGTTGTAACAGCTGTATTATCTTTAGTGGGATAAACCTCAACCCATTTACTGAAAGCGCACACAACCACCAGAACATACTCGATGTAATCCATCTAGAGAACCTCAAAATGAAAGTAGGTGGTGCAAAATTACCAGGCGGTGTAGGGGTACCTTTACCAGGATTGTGCCTCATGCACACCATACAATACTTTTCTAAATATTATCAGTCTTCCATACAGGGTCTAATAACTTGCAAATTCCCTTAGCACTAAAATGGGCTAGGCCATGGGCCATTGTGACTACAGGAAGAACATACGCATCTGGTAACATCCATCTCTGTTTTCCTGACTTGTCAACCAAATATCCCTCCTCATTTAATTGTGCTGTACTTTCTTGCCAAATTGCTAATTCCTCTTTGTATTTCTTTCACATTTTCAAGGGTATCCTCAAACATGGTAGCTTCAGGCACCCACCTAGTGGGACCTGCTACAAACATTCTTTTCATTTTAGTTTGGGCTGTTTCCTTATCTGTCTGATCGGCAAAAGCATTTCCCCTACCTACATCGTCAGTGACTTTCCAATGGGCACTACACTTTACTATAGCCAATCTCTTAAGAAGCGTCAAAGCACACAAAGCCTCAATGTAAGATGCCCATGTTGTATCATGGTGCCATGCGAAGTAAGGAACCCTCTCTCTGCCCAGAGTCACCCAAAATTATGAGCGACTCCAAAGGCGCACTGGCTGTCAGTACAGATATTGAAAACCAGTCCCTTGCTCAATTCACAAACTCGTATCAAGGCAAGAAGCTCAGCAGCTTCAGCTGACAGATAGGGGACTCGGGATGTCTCAACTACTGTATGCAGCGTGGTAATAACATATGCAGCAGTTGTAGTGCCATCTGGTAATTTGAAGCAAGAGCCATCGACATATAGTTCCCCTTGTGGGTCAAATAAGGGATCATAAGTCAAGTCTACACGTCCTTTCGTCTCTTCTTCCGTCCGGAAGATACAATCATGTTTATCAATTTCATTATTCTCATAAGGGAGGGGCAGTAAAGTGGCTGGATTCAGAGTGGCGCATCTTTTAATCTTGATGTGTTTTGCAAACACTGTTAATTCATAGCCAGTCAGATGTGCACTGGTGATGTGATATATCTTTGTTTTGTTCAAAAGCGGGTTCACAGCATGGGGACCATGACTGTGAGATCAGTATCAAGTACGAATCCAGCCGATTCTCTTATCGAGAGGGCCACAGCTGCTACCGCTCCTAGACAGCTCGGGAGGGCCTGTTTGACAAGATCAAGAACAGCAGAGAAATAAGCACACAGTTGTTGCTTATCTCCAAATATTTGTGTTAAAACAGAAAGTGTGCAACCAGCCATCTCATTAACAAACAATACAAACGATTTAGTATAATCAGGGGTGCCAAGTACTGAAGCTGAGCAAAGTGCAGTTTTCAAATGCTCAAAAGACTGCAGGCATCCAAGGAAGGGGCTCAAGCACATCTTTAGTGGTTAGAGCAAGCAAGGGTATGATTAATAAGGAATAGTTAGATATCCACTGGCAACAGTAGGAGGTGATACCTATGAAAGCGCACACATCTTTCTGAGTCTGTGGAATGGGCACTTTTACAATGGTACTGATACGCTCTGGGGTCAACCTCCACCCTCCTTCGACAGTAGGTGAGCTAAATAGGTGACCTCCTGTCAACAATACTGAAATTTATAAAGAAAAACTTTATGTCCATCGGGGTTAAATGCATCAACAATTTAACTGTACTGTCTCTACAACCCTGCTCTGTATCAGAAGTGATGAGGCAATCGTCAACATACTGCACCAATACAATACCTGCAGGAAGCAAAAGGGAATCTAATTAACTCTTTAAAGCCTGACTATAAATACTTGGACTCTCAGCATAGCCCTTAAAAGCTCGACAGAACCTAAAGCTCCTACCTGCGGGTGTAAACCCAAACAAACAGCTGCCATCTGGATGAATAGGGATGCTAAAGAATGCAGTTTTTAAATCAATGACAGAGAAAAATGTAGCGGTAAAAGGAATTATTGTCAAAGGAGTAGTAATATCCGAAACCACTGGAAACTGGAGAACCACTATTTTATTAACCTTGCTCAAATCAATCGCAAAACTATAAACATCCTCATGATCACTAGAAGAACCTGAGGGTGTCCTTTTAAGAATAGGACTATTACAAATATTGGTAGATATCTCCTCTACCACTCCCTTCTTAATCAAGTCCTGAATGATTTTCAACAAAGCTTGCTCTCCTGTCTGTGGGATGTTATGTCGTGTATTTCTATAGGTTCTGAATCGATCCCCCTATTCCTGACCCTATTCTGGTTAAACTTACTAGCTAGTTAACTAACAGTCAGCCCATGAGGCAAGAAATCCCCCATGATGCAGATACCGTTATCTGACGCAGTCACACTACGGCACAGGAACGTGTTATCTGATTAGGTCATAACGCTTGAGATCTAATTAGACAAGCAATATTCCTCCAGCCCCTGATAAGGCATACGACGTTCTCATAACAAATCAAACCTATGACAACCTGGATAATCCGTGCGGCCATTGTTTTGATTTCACAGAGAACTTTAGTAAAGAATGTGCTAACGAGCAAGTCGTATGACATCTTTATTGACGTACCTATGTCCATCCTTACGTCAATCCCGGCACCTTTAAGGTATAAATATTGCCGACCTTGCCCTATGCAAAACACACGCGTGGTGACAAGACGGAGCAGCCATACTTGCCGAAGCAGAGAGCCGAAGCAGACCCCGCAGGCAGCAGCCCCGCCTTCCTGACGCGCTGAGAGACGCGCTGCTATCTCAAGCCGAGAGACCCAGCACCGGCGCTTCTGGGCAGCCCTCGCAGGCAGCCTGGAATATCGAGAGCAGAGAAAGAGATACCATTCCTCATTCATCCTAAATTCCAGGTACAGAACTGAATAACCCCTCCTAGAGAATTCTTTAGTTATTCACTTGGCAAAAACAAACTTAACTTAAACTGTAACTTTCTATTCCCGCCCACGTATTAGACTTAGGTCAGGTACACGGGGTAGGCGTATTTAGAAACACCAGTTGAGTACGTTTAGTCAAATGTATATGTGTATGTAAATATATTTTAATCATTTTAAACATCATATGGCTCAGAAACCATATCAATGTTTTTACAGTATTATTTTATACTATTGCTTCTAATGTATGCACTTTACTTAACTATAAGTATCGCAATAATATCGATCCATTTCTCTTGTACGAGAAAAGAGACTGATCAATAAATAACATCTTTTATTGAACATGCCCGTCTCTTCCTTTTCTCTACATTCTGATGAGACTAAGAATGCACGTACTGACTGAGTAAAATAATTGCCTTGTGCTCACACGACTCTTGAGATTGACTCTTGATTAGGGGAGAGCAAAGTTGTCATGTTCTATGGTTGTCAGAAACTAAATCCCTTCTTGTCTAATCAGGGAAGTTAATCCTTCCTTGAACATTCGAGAAAGTTTCTAGCGAACTCTGAGCTTAGCTGGCAAACCCAAAAATTAAGTCTAGTATCGACAGTAGTAGACCTAGTTAACGTCTGGCCTAGGCCTTTACTGCTGTAGGTACTATTCCAATGCGCAGAGCCTATTGGGAAAATAGGAGCTACACTACATGGCGCCCAACGCGTTTGGAAAGGGCGATAAAACTAACGTAAGACATTTAGAGTAACTCAGTCGTGCTTTCTCACTCAGACCCCTTTTCCCAAATACTCCAAAGACGTCTGGAGTGGGTGAAAGGTTATAATATCCTCCAAAACCTCGCAGGAGGGAACTCCTATGTATGGTTCTTGGTCTAGTCAACGTTGAAGGATAAAACAGTTCCAAAATATTGTGCTCCTAATCTCTGTTTCCATAAAGAAACCTGATCTGCAAATAAACATAATACCATCCTGTCAGCAAAATGGACAGCGATGAAGAACGAGAGGTTACTAGATTAGCTACTGAAATAGCAGATGCTGATGCTACCATGCAAGCAGCAGACGCGGATATAATACTTATTCCGGTCGCCAAAAGGAGATCTATAACCTTAAAACTTATAGAAAATGGACTGACACCTAGAGGTGGCACAGTCATATTCGTAATCGAGGCACACGAATATCGGCAGACAGAGGTATACTATACATGGATACATTTTCCAGCAGCTAATACTATAACAAAGTACTTCCACTATTACAAAGTAGAGGAACCTCCTAATGAGTACACTCCTTTCGAGGAGGTGGAAGTACCACTCAAATTCCAAGAGCATTTGCTCTTATTTGATGGCGCCCTAAAACATAATAATCACATTACAAGGCTCGGTCCTTTAGGAAGACCAGGAGCAACGTGGCCGGTCTTAGCCGGATACACACCATATCCAGACATCGAAAGAATGCCTGCAGCAGAGCTGTTAATACAGCTAAAACAACTACTAAAAATTCACAGACAATTAGTTCAGTATGTAATGCGGACTTCAACAATTCAGCCAGCGATTAAACTTCCACAGCTGACCCCTCACCAGGGGAACACAAATAAAATTACACCACAGAACATCCAATCCTGCCTAGGTAAAGTTCCAGCTAAACGGGAACAGATACCATTCTGGTTGGCACAGAAAATTACCCAAATAGAGGCGGTGTTTCCTGACACCACCCCATTAGAAAAACACAGGATTCTGACTATATGTCTCCCAATGGGAATCGCACCACACATTGAGGACTGTGACACTTGGGATACAGTCTTTGCTTCCATCTACACAAAAACGCACGGTGTTCCATCCATTTCGGTAATACCAGATGTGCTAAAACAAATTCAAGATGAATATGGTCCAGAACCTGCTTTAACTCTTGGTATGAAATTACTAAAAGACTTCAAGCAGGTCTCGGCTATATTACTAGCCAACATAAAGGGTGAAGCAGCAAACGTGGCGATCCGCCAGAGGTTAAAAGAGACAGATATAGCAGACCAACCAGCTGAAATTGCCAGAATCATAGAAAAATCCTATGAAGAACTAGGCAGAGATAGTCTAGGTGGAATACCAGTAAAACCGCAACTGACTACAAGTCCAGAAAAAATGTTTTTTAATAATAATAATAATTCACCAAAAAAGAACTGGGATGGAAACAAACAATCCAATCCAAAAGAAAAGAAATTCCAGTCCAGAGGAAGGTCTCCTAGGCGAAGAGAGAAATCTCCAAACCCGAGACAAAGGTCACCTCAGAGTGAACCCTCTGGGAATAGATATAACCTTAGAAATAGGGATAATATTAAAAAACCTGATAGATATCAAGACATTGATACACGTCCCTCTCAATCTTTTCAGAATTCCTCGCAGAAATCGGAAAGAAGAGGACGATCAGAAGAGCACGCCAAGTCCAAAGACAAGGAACCTGCTCAACTGAAAAAGAAATCACAATTTCCAAAAAAGAAGGTAGCCAGTATCAAGGTAGTTAACAATGCCGAGAATACTGAGGACACAACTGAAAAACGGAGAATGGGCTCAGACAATGCTAGACAGCGCAGCAGAGGTGAGCATAGCTCGCAAAGTCCTTATGGATCATCTGGAGACAGTGGACACGAATGAATACCTTCAAGTGGAAACTGCAGATACCAGAGTTAGCAAGCCCCACAAAATATACGAGATAACATTACGTATAGAGGGAGATAAGACTAGGAAAATAAGGGGACTATTTTGGGATAACCTATCCAAAGGCTATGACATCCTTCTAGCTGAAAAAGACTGGCCACCAGAGTTTGTCAGGGAGTGCCCTCATGGCGAAGAAGTAATTATGCCTGCCTTCTCGAATCAAATACCGATTCATAAAAAATATACACTTGCTAGAAAGTGGGCAGTGGCCTTAGCACCTGCTTTATATAAAAATCATGTAGGATGGGATGAGGATTCTCCTCCTCACAAAATCCAGTTAAAATCACAACCTACTGCACAAAGGCAGTACCCAATTAAGCAAGAAGCTAAAAAACAAGTAAATGAAATACTAGATCAGCTAGAATACCAGGGGGTGATTGAAACTTGCACCTCACAAATGAACAATCCTTTGTTTCCGGTCTCCAAACCAGACAATTCGTACCGTCTAGTTTTGGATTACCGACACCTTAACACATGTTGCAAAACTTTTGCAGTGCAAAACTCACACAGTGCTGCACTAATGAATAACATAGTGCGCAAAAAATACAAAACAACCTTGGACATCTCCAACGGATTCTTTTGTCAAAACATAGCACCAGAGAGCAGATATTTAACTGCATTCTCAGTAAATGGCACTCAAAAACAATTCTGTCGGTTAGCCCAGGGGTACAAGAACAGCCCGGGGGTATTCTCAGCGAGAGTAACAGAATTACTACAACTATATGATGATGAAGCATTATCTTATGTCGATGACATTTACTTAACAGATGATGACTTGGAGACTCACTTGAAAAGAGTGAACACCATAATACTTGGTTTCGCTGCAGAGGGTTACAAATTCAACTTCAAAAAGTCCAGAATTGCCCATCTGAAAATCCAGTACGGAGGATATGAATTATCAAGTATTGCCTGGTTGACAGTCTTTTAAGAACTAGAAGAATTAAAAAATCTAAAATATGAAAAAACGTATCCTCTGCCAATCGACATTCTGCCTCTACGACATTACGCCTGTGTAATCTATACAGACGGACATGCTCAACCCTCCGTTTGGGGAGAACATGCATACAATCCCACATGTGAGATTACAAAAGAAGTGTGGCACGGAGGTAAACTAAGACCTCTATTAACAAAATCACACTCAGTAGAAACTAATTCAGAACTACAAACTGAAATATTAGCTTTGAAAATGGCGCTAGATAATGCGGATCGCGAATTCCCGACACTTATAGTGTCAGATTCATATTTCTGCGTCAAAGCATATAACAAGGATTTGCAGACCTGGATTCAGAACGATTACAAAGATGACACGGATGCACCAATAAAGCAGAGACTGCTCTGGGAACAGGTAGCTCTTTTGAAAAAAGAACTACCAAAGACTCACGTGACACACTCACTGAGTCACCAGCGTGATGGCGTTCACGTTGTAGGGAATTCATTGGCTGAAACAGCCGCAGCGGCAGCCAGTAAACCGGCTCCCGTAGATCGAAAAAAGCGTACATTAAAATACATTGACGGCGAAACATTGCTGGCAGTAAAAACGTCATCAAAAGGCGACTGCTCGGCGTTACCGATCAACTATCCACTCAATTACACATCCATCATAGATGCAAACTCCATTCCTTTTGCTCGAATCCCTGGAGTGGGGGATAGAGTGATTCCAAACATGGACAGGAGAAACTTGTTAATCGCAGACGCACACATAGGCGAGGGTCTCAGACACCTTAAATTAAAAGATTCTCTGGAAGAATTACAATCACGGTACTGGTGGCCAGGCATGAGCCTGCACTACACCATGTTTGTAAAAAACTGCCCAAACTGCAACAGAGATCGCAGTGGGGAGAGAAGCAGTTTAATACCTCGTCGTATCAGGGCAGATAACATCACCACTAAAAAGAATGGCTTGCGATTAACATATACAGGCTAGTTCCCACTTATAATGTAGATCCACAGCACTCGGCTGACGTCCGGACTGTTATACAAGATTTGCGAGTCTAAATGGCATATACGCTAAGAGCATGCTACGTTCGACCAATTTTTTCTTTTTCTCAGGCAATCCAGCCTGGGGGGGGGGAAAGAATGGCCAAATGAGCACAGCCCAGCGGGAATCTTCTCACTTCCTTCCTGAGGGTATGGGATGGTGTAAAGAAAAAACCAAGACAGAAAGCAATCTATAATAGAAAGGATATTAGGTTCGGGAGCTGGGTGGGTCAAACATCTAATAAGTGTCCAACGTAGTCTAAATAACTTGCCAAGAAATTCTCTGAAGGGATTCAGTCCGTACGAATTATTATTCGGAACTAGGATGTTGATCTCTGACCTTGATAGTCAGACTTCAGTGGTAACAGAAAAAAGCTTTGATGTCAAAGACCGTTTGGCTATTTTGCAGGACTTAAACAAAACAAGAAAAGACCTGAGCAACATACAGTTGAAAGAACAGCCAACGACCACTGAAGATTCACCACCTGTCCCAGCAAGACCTGTCTGGATTCCAAAAGTCGGGGATCTAGTCAGGGAGAAGATCGCGGTAAAGAAGGAATTTGGGCCTTCTTACAGAAAAGCAGTTCCTGTATTGTCTGTCAACGGGACAAGATCAGTTGTACTACCGCCACTTGCTGGAAAAAAGGAGAACCGAGTTGTATCCATCGACCTGGTAAAACCACAACATGTGGCCGATAACCAACGGTAGGCCAAGTGGACTCCCAATAAGTAGCAGAACACCAAGGTTTGCTACCAGTACAGAGGTCCTATCAAAGAGGCTCATCACATTCGAAACGCCTACAGAAGAACAACAAGGACTATGCAACAATGCAATAGAACTAAGACCTCTGAAAACCCAAATAAAGACATTTAGCAGAGACACACCAATCTATACAGAAGTACCAAGTGAAAATGCAAGAAACAAAAATCCTGAACCAATTGGAACAATTGACAGAACTGCATCCGGTTACTTCATCAACTTCGATGATTCCTCTGACGGTTTCAGCGAACAAAAGACACAGCCATCATCAAAATCCTTTAAAGACAAAGCGAAGGAACTTTTGAAACAACTAAAAGAAACATATCTGATTTCTCCATGGATTGAATTTTGGGTGGGTTTTGGTGCATTTATCCTCATACTTTGGCTCATCATGGTATTTACTTTGGGACGCTTCATTGAGGGAAAATATGCTAAAATGGACACAGCAAGTCAGAACATCAACTTGGTCCTCAAACCACACACATCTTCACACGTCGAGAAACGAGAACTTTCTTCAGAACTTTCTTCAGCCAACTTCACAGCAATTCCAATACCTGGTGGGGTAGCCTGGGACAACACTGACTATGAAATTTATGGTCCGGTCGAGATCCTGAAATATCCACACCAAATCAAGATCTCCTTGAGTGACTTTGCAAAACCAAACTCATTTGCTGATGATTGGGACTTTGAAAGTATTAACAATATGATGTCTGACTTAGTAATGTCTGCTAAATTTACAAAACATAATTATTTGCAGGGTTCTACAAATTATGACAGCATGTACTGCTATAACCATTATGGTAACCATTTCGTGCATAAATCTGCACAACCTAGAAATGTTTTATATTTTAATCAATGGGAACATTGTGCTACACCTCCAAAAGGGAGCTCAAGAACCGTGTATGGCAAATATTCATATTTTTCAGGTTTTAACATAACTAATGCTGAAATATTTTATTACAAATTGTCAAACAAGACAGGGATGAAAACCATGATAACCAACACAAAATTGATATATTCAGATTCTTTCTTTGAAAAAATGAATACTTTTGGATTTGATTATTGGGACAAAAATGTTGATTTGAAAAGTGTTTGGGGTACAAAAGAATGGCAAGTACAGGGTTTAGAAGCTTTGTTTAGAGCCTGCATGATCCCAGAACAAATGATATTTTTAAATGACACCGTTCAACAAACCACCTGTCTTGGCCTAGCAAAAATCAAAGATTTAAATAACCTGTCTATTCCAAAGCCAACAATGTTTAGCAATAACTCTGATATAGACATAAACCATATACTTAACCAAAACAGAACACATCCTGATTGGAAACAATGGTTGATCTGGCCCACAGATACAAATAACTGTCAAGATAGATTCCTGAATAAAACACAGGGTTTCAAAATGAACAGGCCAGACCCTAGATATCCTCAAAGACATCACCCAGGGATAATAACAACCTACAGTGTGGGCAAATTATGCCTTCAATGGCTACAAACTTCCACACTGCCTGAAATTAAGCAACACCTAACTTTACTTACTGATGGTGCTGACTTGCGTGATTTCATACTGGGACCACGCAAACAGCGTCATAAGCGTTTCATAGCAGCCTCTGTATATGCAGCATACAATGAGGCCTGGAAGGTTACTCAAATTGAGACAGCAGAAAGAATACGGGAAATTGACCGTATTAATTTGGAAAAATCACTTTCTGTAGTGGACAATGGGTTAATGACTCTGTCCTCCAGAATTTTTTCATTGGACAGCATTGTGTCTTCAGCAATCGATATATTATCGCAAGACTTACTGTTATTACAACATGGTCAGTCACAATTGCGTTCTATTGTACAGCTTGGCTGGACGTTACAAAATCTGCGTTCAGGCTACGTGCCTTGGCGTTTAATCAACACAACGTCACTATTCCAAATCTTTAACCTTACTGATAGACAAATCGGTATGGCGCAGAAGGGTGCTGATTATACAATCTTGAGCATTGAAAAACTAGAAAGATTACCAATGACAATGTCAGAACGACCTGTCAGTGAATGGATAATCCACGGAATCATAAATATTCCAATCTCAACCTTCAGGTTTCAATACTGCCAAAAATATATACAGGCTGGCATGTACGAGAAATTGGGAAAGGGGTACCTTAAAACAACTTGGAACCTGCCCTATTCACATGCATGTGTCAGTAACAAAGGACAGAAAGTGTTTCTTAGTGGCAACAATTGTGCTATGTCACTAAGCGGCACGCTTCTGTGTAACGGTATTAGTTTGCACGGAGCCTGTGAAGGGAATTCATACAACCTTTCATGTCACCAGCAAGGCGCACCTGCAACTGAAATAGAACCATTCTTTCAAAGACTCTATAATGGGAGTTACATTCTTATTGTAGACCGCAGATGTTGTAGTCTTATGCCCGGGACTCCTTATCTCGTCACTACGACGGCGAAGGTCAAGTGCTGTGGACGTTCTTTGTTCCCCAGCTCCTTTCCAGACAGGGAGGCAAGGGCATGGCCCGGTCTGAAAATTACTTCTATTCGAATAGACACTTTAAGCAGAATGAAAACAGTGCTTCTTCAGACGCCTACAAGGCTCACGTCATCTAAAGAAACGTATGATCTACAAGTCGCAAGGACGACTGCAGAGATACATACATTATTATCAACCAATTCCCCCGTACATTTCGCGGAAATCCTGAGCGAAATCTTAAATATTTCTGATACCACTGGGGTCTCAAAGGTATTTAAGACAGTATTTTCGATGGCATTAACACCATTCAAAGCCATACTGGGTATTTTTCCAGATTTCGTCCATTCGATTTTTGGCGGACTTCCCCTGATCCTAGGACTAATTGCAGGAATCCTATTCCTAGTCCTTATTTTTCGTTATGGCAACCCATGTCACAGAACAAAATCTCACGACAATGGAAGATACGATCCTAGCCATTGGATACCGGGACCGGATATCAAAAATCCTGGGACTCGCCCGGCTTAGAGACCTAAACATGACTTGGTTTCTATCATTTCGACCAATGTGGCAAAGGTGTGTATTACCTGTACTAAGGTGTCTGCTATGCGGAGAAGAATGCGTGTTAGACACCTGTCTGACGCTACAATCGGATGCGCCGGTGGATGCAGATACACTGTTGGTTCCTACCAAGGTTCACGCACTGTGCTGCCCTCAAAGGCTGCCAATTCTGATGACGGCATTCCTGGAATCTTCACCACTGCGATTGAAGAGTAGTGAAGTTCAAGATGAAAGCAGCATCGAACAGGTACGACCTTCTGTCAGCAATGCAAATCAGAATGTCAATGGAGACAATCATGCGCACGAATGCATGGTTACCCCTATTTCCGACTTAGAGGAACTTTCCCATGAAGCTGTTGACAGTTTTTTCGAAAGCCTGAATGATATGATGTTCTCTCCGGAACAGAAATAGAGACTTTTGAGTAAACTCGCACACGGCGTTCCCTGAATTCGGCCTTCAACTTTAAAAATAAAGTCACATGAACAATTACAATCCAGTTCACGGACAGCAACTTTTTTCAGCAAGCCCCTAAAATATTTTTCTATATATTTTTTCCCGGGACACTGATCTTCTGCTTAAAGTAAGAAACTATTCCTAGAGAACTAAGATTTCTATTTTTTTAGATACTTTATAGACTTTATATAGACTTTAGCTGCCCACTGGTATGTTCACAATAGATTTTATGTGATGAAATGGTTTCGACTTTTTTTCTGTATAGCCATATTAAGAGCCATTTCATGTGTATTTCTCATATACCAACAAGCAATAATGCATAACAATGCGTGTTTACTTTTGCATTTAATTCATAGCTTAAGTGCATACAATATATATGACTGCAATTTTTCAGTATATTTGAAAATTTCAAAATGCATTTATGTATTTTGGGGTGGTAAGGTATACACTATACTCTATAGTATGTTGTACTATGTTATACTATGCATAGATTAGTAGATATGACCATAGTTAGCGTGGAGTGGGTGTCGTGTATTTCTATAGGTTCTGAATCGATCCCCCTATTCCTGACCCTATTCTGGTTAAACTTACTAGCTAGTTAACTAACAGTCAGCCCATGAGGCAAGAAATCCCCCATGATGCAGATACCGTTATCTGACGCAGTCACACTACGGCACAGGAACGTGTTATCTGATTAGGTCATAACGCTTGAGATCTAATTAGACAAGCGATATTCCTCCAGCCCCTGATAAGGCATACGACGTTCTCATAACAAATCAAACCTATGACAACCTGGATAATCCGTGCGGCCATTGTTTTGATTTCACAGAGAACTTTAGTAAAGAATGTGCTAACGAGCAAGTCGTATGACATCTTTATTGACGTACCTATGTCCATCCTTACGTCAATCCCGGCACCTTTAAGGTATAAATATTGCCGACCTTGCCCTATGCAAAACACACGCGTGGTGACAAGACGGAGCAGCCATACTTGCCGAAGCAGAGAGCCGAAGCAGACCCCGCAGGCAGCAGCCCCGCCTTCCTGACGCGCTGAGAGACGCGCTGCTATCTCAAGCCGAGAGACCCAGCACCGGCGCTTCTGGGCAGCCCTCGCAGGCAGCCTGGAATATCGAGAGCAGAGAAAGAGATACCATTCCTCATTCATCCTAAATTCCAGGTACAGAACTGAATAACCCCTCCTAGAGAATTCTTTAGTTATTCACTTGGCAAAAACAAACTTAACTTAAACTGTAACTTTCTATTCCCGCCCACGTATTAGACTTAGGTCAGGTACACGGGGTAGGCGTATTTAGAAACACCAGTTGAGGACGTTTAGTCAAATGTATATGTGTATGTAAATATATTTTAATCATTTTAAACATCATATGGCTCAGAAACCATATCAATGTTTTTACAGTATTATTTTATACTATTGCTTCTAATGTATGCACTTTACTTAACTATAAGTATCGCAATAATATCGATCCATTTCTCTTGTACGAGAAAAGAGACTGATCAATAAATAACATCTTTTATTGAACACGCCCGTCTCTTCCTTTTCTCTACATTCTGATGAGACTAAGAATGCACGTACTGACTGAGTAAAATAATTGCCTTGTGCTCACACGACTCTTGAGATTGACTCTTGATTAGGGGAGAGCAAAGTTGTCATGTTCTATGGTTGTCAGAAACTAAATCCCTTCTTGTCTAATCAGGGAAGTTAATCCTTCCTTGAACATTCGAGAAAGTTTCTAGCGAACTCTGAGCTTAGCTGGCAAACCCAAAAATTAAGTCTAGTATCGACAGTAGTAGACCTAGTTAACGTCTGGCCTAGGCCTTTACTGCTGTAGGTACTATTCCAATGCGCAGAGCCTATTGGGAAAATAGGAGCTACACTACAGTTATACTGGGGAATACAAGGCAAAATAGCGCCAACCTTAACCTCAATTGAAACCGGTGTTATCTGCAACAGTCCCAGATCTGTATCACCTGTCACCCCCAAGGTGGGCGGCACATCTTTA
Source organism: Lissotriton helveticus (assembly GCF_964261635.1). Taxonomy (NCBI): domain Eukaryota; kingdom Metazoa; phylum Chordata; class Amphibia; order Caudata; family Salamandridae; genus Lissotriton; species Lissotriton helveticus. The sequence goes on from NC_136065.1 coordinate 1,741,489,939, forward strand.
AATTCAAAAGGAAGAGGCGCATCTTTAGACAAACACTGTTTAGCACATGCTACATCTGGACCCATTGTTATATAGACACCTGCCGGGAAACAATAAATCGTGGTATGTAATTTCTTCAATAAATCCAAACCAATCAAATGTTCATGACAATTAGATGCCAACAGAAATGGTTAATCCACAGTAAAAGGACCAATGGTCAATGCAAGAGGTTTTGAAATGGGGCCTACAACCGGTACACCAGAAAATCCTACAGAAACATTGTTATGGCCGGACAGAGTCACCCCAGAGACCTTATTTAGAGAAACAGAGCTTTTTGTCGCACCTGTGTCCACCAGAAATTCCTAAGTTGAACCTTGCAGTTCTGCTGTTACATAAGGGCCACAATGATCTACAGGTATTGAAACTTGTTCCCCACTCTGTCCCTGGCTGTCCTAGCTGTAAGGCATTCCTGTCACCTCTTCCATATCATAATCATCATGATAAAACTGCCCCTCACGAGGGTTATCAACATAATTATTATCAGAACGACCCTGCCAGTTGACATAGTGTAAATGTGTGATTACGTTTCTAATGTGTTCATGATAATACAAAGGCTATTTTTGATATAACCTTGTGTGGAGATTCTTTTGTGGTGTGCCTAGTGTGTTGCAGCTGTGTGGGTGTTGCGCAAATGCTTTACACATTGCCTCAGGGATAAGCCTGACTGCTCGTGCCAAGCTATCAAGGGGGTGAGCAGGGGTTATCTTCAGCGTGTAACTCCCTTGCCCTGACTAGAGTGATGGTTTCTGCCTGGCTTTGCTGCAAGCCTTAGCCAACCAGAAATCCCATTTCTAACAGACCCCACGTGATTACTCTTCGGTTAGCAGGTACAAATTGTTACTCCAAGAACATTTCCCATACGATTTATGAGAAAAGACAGTACATTGCATCCCCACAGGTTTGTTGACAAAAAGCTTTTACATTGTTGCTTTGTTGATGGGCATGGTCAAAATGTTAGGTTCTCATGGAATTCACACAAAAGCGAATTAAGGAAAAGTTTCCGGTTTGTGCTTTAAGGAATGTGGTATGAGAAGAACAAATAGGCAACATTTGAAGTGTGTCACAGTTCCTTGCATCAAGCCACGGAAAGACACAGCCTAAAGAGAAAAGTTAAATCAAGCATCTTTAAACCCATATTTCATTTACTGTAAAACTCCTAATTTATGTTAAAAGTCATTATAAAATCGCTCAAATATATAATATATAATTTATTTATTGAATTGCTTTTGTAAGGTGCACAGCTACCAAAAAAAGGGTTTCCCAGCGCCAGCCAGGCTGGGAGCAAGCATGGAAATTATTGGTTAACCCCTTCGGTGCTCATGACGAGCTCAGCTCGTCATGACCACACCCGTTTTTATTACGGCCCAGCACTGCAGGGGAATCGCTCCAGCAGCCATGAGGTTAAATAGTTTTTAAATTCCTGCGAAAACTTGAGAAATTTGTTTCAAGACGAAGAGATGTAGGCAAAGTGTTCCACAAAGTAGGACCGAGAAAGGCAAAAGAGCGACCTCCCATCTGTGAGAGTCTAATCCTGGGCACCAAAAACTTTCCCTGAGTAGTAGAACGCAGTTGTCGTGAAGGATAGTAAGGTTGGGCCAAGGCCTGCAGGTACAGAGGAGCAGTGCCAGACTTGATCTTAAATAAAAAGCTCAATGCTTTAAACTTGACACGACTTTCAACCAATGGAGATCGCGTAATTAGCTGTTGATGGAAGTGAATTTGGGAATACGGCATAATAATCTCGCTGCCGCGTTTTGCCCTACCTGTAGCTTCCGCACTATGGGGCAGATTAGGATGGCGGACGGATCGCCACGGCCATGCAGGCGGTGGCGATCTGTCCGCCATCCGTGCCCCTCCGCTCTCAATTTCCCCCGCCATATTACAATGGCGGGGGGGACCGTGGCGGAAAAGCTCTAATATGGTGGCGGTATCAGACACCGCCAGCCATATTAGGGTGGGGTATGCCTTGGAAAGGCATACAGTCTTTGCTTTGGGGGCCTGTTGCGGGCCCCCAGGGTGAAGGGGGGTAGGGGGTGCACATGGGGGTACCTATGGTACCCCCTGCGTTTCCAAGTACAACATGGCAGGCACCGGGCGGTGCCTGTCATGTTGTGCTTTGAAACGCACAGCATGCCTTTTTAGCATTGCGGCGGGCGGTGCTTTAAGCACCGTCCGCCGCAATACTAAAAATGCAGGATGCACCCGCCACTGTGGTGGGTGCATCCTAATTGGGGTCACGGTTCCTCCGCCCTTGTGGCGGACGGTACCTGCCCCAGACAGGATGGCGGACGGACTTTGTCCGTCCGCCATCCTAATCGACCCCTTAATCTTTATTGGCCCCTAGATAGAGAACATTGCTGTAGTCCATTCTTGAGGTCACAAGTGCCTGAACCACTGTTTTTTGAGTGAAACAAGGAAGCATCCAGACCACTTTTTTCAACTACTTCAATACAGTGAAGCAGGTGGCTGCCACTTTTACAGCTTGCTGTCTCATGGACAGCTGGTTATCAACAATAAAACCCAAGTTGCGGGCTTGTTGCGTGGGCTGGGGGGGCAGTACCCAGTTCAGTAGGCCAATGACGGGGCCCCATAGTGCTTTGTTATTCCCAAAAACAAGAACTTCGGTCTTGTCACTATTGAGTTTAAGCATGTTTGTTTGCATCCATGCAGCAACTTTTCTTAAGCCATCTTGTAAAGCTGACGGACCGGATCCCTTCTCGGAGGAAAGAGAGAAGATTATCTGGGTATCATCTGAGTAAGAGAATAGAGATAGCCCAGCTTCTTCTACAATGGTCGCCAATGGTTTAACATAAACATTAAAAAATAGTGGGCTAGTGGGACTCAACACTCAGATGAATACAATTTAGATGTGGTAGCATTAGAAAATATTTTAAAAGTGCGGTTAGTCAGGAAACATACCAGCCATTTCAGGGCTGCACCTGAGATGCCGAGGGCTTGGAGGGATCGTATTAGCACGGTGTGAGACACCGTATCAAAAGCAGCGCTAAGATCAAGCAATGTAAGGGCTGCTGTGTCCCCCATATCCAGACTCTTTCTCAACATCTCCGTCACGCCCAACAGAGTAGTCTCTGTTGAGAAACCGGCTCTGAATCCGGACTGGGAATCATGCAAAAATTTGGAGGATTCAATAAACTGTGTCAGTTGGTCATTTATATGCTTTTCCAAAATGTCAGAATAAATCGGGAGAAGGGAAATAGGATTTAAAATTGGAAAGCTGGGCAGGGTCAGCATTAGCTTTCTTCAAGAGTGGAAGAATATTAGCATGCTTCCACTCAGGTGGAACACTTGCCTCCTGTATAGAGGCATTTAGCAGATTCATGATTCGTTCAAGGACGGGTGTATCAAGTTGTTGCAGCACCCAAGAAGGTAGAATGTCCCGGGGTGAACCTGATTTTATACTGCCCAGATATTTAGTGAATGAACTCATATCTAGTAGTGACCAAGATTCTAATTTATTAATAGGTTCTGTTCTGTTGGTAACCTCCAGTTCAAGGCTTTGCTGCATAGTTATGGCTGTTGGAGGGCTACTCAACATAGAATGGATGTTTTTGACTTTGTTCACAAAGAAGTTGGCAAGATCATTACATTGTGACTTATCCAAAGCAGGGGGCGTAGGTTGAGTATCTGATCCTGAAAGTTTTTTTTTACCATTTTGAACAGTGTTCGCGGGCAATTCTGTGCAATAGAGATGGTTCGTGCGACTTAGCTTGCACGTGTTTCTTTGCAAGGTGCTTGATATTTTTTTTAAGGCATTTTTGTATTTCATTTTGGATTCAGTGGTGTAATTTCTTCTCCAATATCTTTCTAAGTTTTTATATTTGCTCTTTTCTTCTTTTAGTTTCTACGTGAACCAAGGGGCAGGGGAGCGGTGATTATATGCTTTTTTTATTAGAATTCGGAAGGCAATTGTCAAGTGCTTTAATAATCCATCCTTTGATTATATCTAGAAAGGAGGTAGAGACATAGGGAATAGAAGGAGAACTGTTAGAAAGATGCTTATTAAGAGCTTTCATGTCCAATTTGCTCCAGTTTCTTGATTTCTCCTACGAGCCAGAGATCGTTATAGGTGGGTTGTTGGATCAGTACAATGAAATTTGATTGCATAATGATCGGACCAGCATTGGGGAAGAGGTGTTGAGCATTGAATATCAGACAGATTGGAGAAAATAGGATCTAGTAAATGGCCTGCCTTGTGATTAGGATCTGTATTACACAAAGTCAAATTCATTGCTGCAAGATCAGAGATCAGCATGCCGCTGGTTGAGCATGATGGATTATCCAAATGTATGTTAAGATCACCCAAGACCGTGAAATTGGCTGCCTTAAAAAGATGAGAAGAAATTAATTCAGGAAAAGAGGCCGCCCAGGAAGTAGGCGCTCCAGGGAGTCGATAAACAAGCAAGCCGGACAGAGTAAAATGCGGGGTCAGCATGAGTTTAAAAAGACCTGCTTCACAGTCCTTAAACGTGAGTCCATCTAGTTTACATGAATACGTTTTTTTTAAATACTCGCGTGCAGCCATGTTTCTGTTTGAAACATAGCATCAGGCTGTTTGCTACTTAAAAAGTCAAATATATCCAGTTTATGTTTGGAAAGAGAGCGACAATTAATATTCCAAAAAGTAAAAGTCGAATCAGTGAGGTTACAGCAGGTGCAGGGGCTGTGTGTAAGGGGGCCATTAACACTGTACTCTCCATTAAGACATAATTTGTCAAATTTAAAACTACAACAATTGCATTTGAAGGACTCATCCAAAAGATCAAGGCACTCACATTTGGTTTGAGAGAGGCCACAAAAGTTTTCTAGCAGTGCAGACGTGTATCCTATTGGGACAGAGTCTTTTGAGGAGTTTTGGCCAGGGATTGTGGCCCCTGGTCCCGTTCGGGCGCGGACGGGCACAGAAGGGCTTGCCTTTAACGCGCCTTCGGGGCGCCCGCTGCGCGCGTCCTCTGCGCGTTCTATGCTGCATCCGGTTTTATCGCTGGAGGTAGGGGCCGCTCGAACGCCAACCTCCTCGCCACTGGTGATGCAAAGTAAGCAAAGTCTCTCCACAACAATCGGGATATACCCGCGGTGGACCGGGGATTGGGAACCAGCCGTTAGGCAAGTGCAAATGGTGATGATGATTTTTTTTTAAACGTTATGCGAAGACACAGTGATTCAAAATAGCATAAAACACTTCAGGCAAAATATCGCTAGGTAATTTAAAAGTGTAATAGACATTTAATACTAAAAACATTTAATACTAAAAAAAAAATCAATAAAAACATTTAATACTAAAAGTGTAATAGATCCACTCTGGCTAAGAGCAGCGAGCACTTGAGTCTTTCCGTGCGCGTCCGCACTCTATAATGTTTATCAGTGATTAATTTACATAAATGCGCAACTGCGATTATGGCCTACTACTACATTTTCAAAATAGTAACTTGTGAAATAAATTTTTTAAAGCATTTGATCAAAATCGTTTCCATGAAACTAAAATCTACATATTATTAGGCATCTATATTAAAACTTTCTAAGCTCTAACATGTAACATAAAAGCTTTGCCCCAATATATGCTGTCAAGTCATTCTGCAAGAAATGCTCTGTATTCATGTTTCATCTTCACAACCTCTGTTAGAAATATAAGTAATAAGTTATAAAATTCATCTCAAAATCACTATGTTTATTGACTCTACCATTCTCTAACTAACCAAGCACACTTTTACAGTGCTGAATGGTTCAACTTAACTCATTCTCTGTATTGTATTGTTTTTCTACACACGTGCAAGGTGCACATTTGAATCTTCTTGTCGTTTTTGGTGGTTTTGTCTTGATCAGAAAAAGAGTAATTTCACTCTAACAACTCATTTCCTCAAACTCTGTTTCAATGCATCTCTTTACTGTCACTGCAGTTATTGGTATGGTAGCATTTTTCATATTTGACTTCAAGGTAACCTATGTGACCCCAGGACCTAGACTCCAATTACAAACCAATTGATGAAACCTTACATCCTGAGTAGGGCTCCAGGAGAATACTCATGAATCACAGGCTCTTTGCATCACAAATCTGTAGAGTTAGTCCCAGTTTACTCCTCAGATCCTGGTGGGTCCAAAAGTGTGAATACCAAAAGTCGTAAAGTTAGGACCGATTCACAAAGGTAAAGTTATACAAAAGTCTAACTTTGCGAATTTCGGGATTCACAATGGACATTTACTACTCGTAAATGCCCTTTGGGAATACCGAAAATACCGAAAGTCGAACTTTACGACTTTCAGTATTCACAAAGGGCATTTAGAAATAGTAAATCCCCTTTGTGAATACCAAAAGTCATAACGTTAGACTTTCGTCTCATTTTACCTTTGTGAATTGGGCCCAGGATGAATATGAGAGTCCACCAAACAAAAAAACAAAACATAATGTAAACCTTTCAGAGAAGGTTCATAGCCAAAACGATCCATGTGTTTTAAAGATAACACAAGAAATGATTTGTGTCTAATCCTTACCACAACCCCTCTTCAATCGTCTTCTCCCAGCAAAAGTATTATTGTTTGAAAGTGTACAGCAAGATTTATATTCGCGTAGCATCTCTCAAAATAAATAGCATGCCAAATCACTGAATGCAAAACCCAGCAGGTAGAAAGCATGAATGCAGTCTATTTGTTGCCATTTCTTCAGCTGTTCTGTTGTCTTAGAGTATGCTTGATATGTGTATTCCGTATTGTTCTTCTGGAACTCGTCACGAATGGTTGCCAAAATCGCTCAAAATGGCCTATTTCCTATGTCTGTCATATACAAGTATTTTCCCGTCTAGTTCATTGTAGAAAAAAACAATTGTTAATGTCTGACATCAGTGCTAATCGGAGCTGGGATAACTATACTTTGAAGCATGATGTAAACACCTCTTTCACGTGTACCCTGAGAAGAATAACTCTGGGTTAAATTGATAATATCAAACTAGCCATGAATTCTATTTTCAGTACAGTGTCTCCACAAGCATTCGCCCAGAATGAACCACGTAAGACTATGTGGTCAGGGTCAAGGTCATGATAACGCCTGCGAGATGAACATGATGGGCAAGGACGAATCTCTACTTATGCAACAAACTATGTATCATGAATGTAAAAGTGGGGTGTCTTAAGAGACAATATTTTAACAGGAATACGATCGTTGGTGACTGTAAATTCTTGTTGTGATGGATGAGTTGGTGGCCTATAGCTATAATAGCATTGGGATATGGAAGAGGAGAGACTGAGTCAGGTAGGTATTCTTTTCAGGTATAGAACTTAAAGCTTCTTGGAATTTCTAAATGGAAATTGTTTTCACCCTGACTGCCTGATGCTAAGAACTCTCTTTTGATTACTGTTGGTAAGTGACCACTTTTGTTGATGCGATTGCCTTAGTGATCACTTTCTGATTTTGCTTGCTTTGAATACATGGGGATAGCAAGCCATAAAAGGCCTTGCAATATTTTCCTTAGCTCAGTGTGTAAAATATTGAGATTTCGGATCCAATTGCAAGTGCTTGTTCATATTATGGTCTAGTTAGACCTGGCATGCTTGGCATTGTTGTCCCCCTAACATTTTCCCTTCAACCCTCCTGTTTTGCTGACTACGTTGTTGCTGGCCTTAGGACTCTGCACACGTTACCCCTGCTAATCAGTGCTAAAGTGCTTATGCTCTCTACTTAAAACACGGTAGAATTGGCATATACCCAAGTGGTATATTTTATTTACTTGTAAGTCTCTAGTAAAGTGGCACTATGTAGTGAAATGAGGACTCCAGGTAAGTATAAACATACTTTAATGTGTGAAACCCCATACAGAATCCACCGCTGGTGCCCTAAGAGAACCGCTCCAACTGACAACCAGTGGAACGTTTTCTCTCTGAGGGCTCCAGGATTTGGACCAACAACTGTGAAATATTCTACAGCATGTGCATGTGGTGCAGTAGTACACAGCATTTATTTTCCTTTTTTTATAGTAAATTACCAAACTGAACTTCTATCTAAACAAAAATGAAATAGGAAATTAAACTCCCAAAGAAATAATATACGTATGAATACACTGTTTTTACCTAATCAGTATCTCCTACGCTAAACAATTGTTGTTTTTGCACGGATACTTGCAACATGGTAATGTTTTTGCCTCTCTTGTTGCTCTTCTACTGTACTGAACACATTACCTAATCTTGACAGCTATTCCAGGTAAAGGACAGATATAGGCTGTTGTCCCCTACGAAGAAGAAAAAGAGCTACTTTTTTATTTTTTATTTTATTTATTGGCGTTTTAAACCATACATAACAATAAAACAAAAAGAGCTCAAAGTGCCAGTACATATACATTTGCAATTGGGTAAACGTGCGGTTTACATGCAGCAATCTAAGTCAATAATTACAGCAGAGTATCGTGTCATCAGCAGGAAATGTATCATACAATTTAAAGTGGCTTTGGTGATTTACAGTCCGCACCTCAGCATATCTTTAAGTCCTATGATTAAGGCCACAGCAGACATAGGGTAAAATCAACAGTGCCACATATCAATCTTCCGGGGCCCACCCCGCAACACCCTCCTCTCAGGAAGTCCCCCGGCACAACACATGTCTAAAAGCAGCCCACATCCAGAGAACCGCCTATCTAGTCGCCCATATCACTAGCAGTTTCAGGCTCACTGATATTGTCCCTCTGCCACTGTAGGAACGGTTCCCATATGTCTCGTGGTCTAGAAGCGGCAGGCATCAACTCCCAAAAGGTGCCCAGTTGTGTGTGTCCATAAGTGACATCAGCCAACCAACTCTTTACTGAAGGCACTCTCCTTCTTCCCCAATTCACTGCCACCTGTCGTTTGGCATACAACAGCTACATAGCGTGCAATTTTCGGGACTTGGGCGGGGTGTGTTTTACATAGCCCAGCAGTGCTAACTCTGGGGATGGGGCATCAGCTCGTCCCAATATGCTGTTAATGGTGTCAAACACCGAGGACCAATAGTCCGCCAACCTCACACATGTCCATGCCATGTGTAGAAATGGAAAAAGAGCTACTTTGGTTACCGTTTGTAGTGTGGTGTGGTGCAATAGAACCATAACCTTGATCTGTTAGCTTCTTCTATCCCACAACCACTTTTCTTTGCCCACTTGATGCAGTGAATGACCACCCTGTTCATTCTTTCCGCCAATCCATTACTTTGTGGGTGATATATTGAACTCTTCAGATGTTTGACAAGAGATTCATTCAAAATTTTCCATCTTCATACCAATAAATTGAACACCATTATCTGAAACGGCATGTTCCGGGAAACCTTCCCTTGTAAAGATGACTTTTAGGAAATCTGCAGCATTATTAGCTGTAAGGGTGGAAACAAAATCGGACCTCAGGCCACTTGCTGTGATAATCCACCAAAACAAATGCATAACATAGATGAGGAGGTAAAAAGTTAAACGGTCTAACCATATCAATCCCAACTTTCACCCAAGGTTTCTCAGAAAACTGTGTATCATTAGAAAAATTATCTTGGAGAAATCCACTCATTCAGACATCTCGCACTCTACTATCTTCGATTCAAACATTTCTCAATATCAATCTTGGAGGGGATCTAAAATTCAATTATAAATATCCGTTTAATAAAACAATCAATAAGAAAGCAATTATACAATTATATCAAATCTATATTGCTTAAAAACAGTCTAAAAGACAATCTGAATTCCTACTAGAATATTGAACATAATATCATCAAGGCGTTATGTTAATAGAGACAGTGACCAAGACAAACACATTTGTCAATAAAACATGAACATCTACGTATTGTGGCACTTATACGTCATGGTTCCTCAAATTTTACAAGATAAAAAAGAGGGGCATTGATGTGTTTCGGTAGAAAAGTTATGTAGGACCCCCTTCTTCAGGACAACAACAATACTATTATCCCTCTACACATAAAACAGCATTCACCCTATTAATTTATTGCTCCAATGGAGGTTTGGGCATAGACTTAATCCTACTAAAATTCACATAATATTTGCGTGGTTATAACGTGGGCTGGTTGCCCTTCACCCTTACGATCAAGCATTTTCTTCCTGTAGGAATGGGCATGTCCCAAATGTAGTGGACAAATGGTATTATAGGTTCAGATAATATAATAAACATATTATCATCAATTCGTAGTCCATCTTTTGAGATGTGGTAATGGGGATTGGACAGCCCTCCAGAATTTTTTTTCACAGTGATGTCAACCACATCTATAGTGTTTGCATCAGATATGGTGTTTTAAAACATCTGTTGTGCAGGCATCCCACGTCCTCCTACATTAACAGCCATAAAAGATTCTTTTAAAAACACCCTATCTGATGCAAACACTATAGGTGTGGTGGACATAACTGTGAAATAATTTCTGGACGGCTGATATTATGTGCAATATTCTATTAGGAATTCAGATTGTCTTTTAGAATGTTTTAAAGCAATATGTATTATATATAATTGCTTTCTGATTGATTATTTTATTAAACAGATTTTTATAATTGCCTTTTGGGTCCCCTCTAAAATTGATATTAATAAATGTTTGAAAGCGAAGATAGTAGAGTGTGAGATGTCTGAATGAGTTGATTTCTCCAAGAGAATTTTTTTAATGTTTCATTGATTGTATAAGGTACCCTGTATCTTGGAGTAGTGCGGCCGCTCTCCTTTGTGACGCTATGATTTAGGTTGACATTTACCCTTTTTTACACTCCTCCTTCCCCAAATTGCATAGTCAATTTGTGGTGTGGATTTCTATGTGTTCCTTCCCTGGTGGCATGGTGGGAACTATTGGCTTTGACATACAGTTAACTAAACTCAATAGTCTGCTTGTTAAAAATCCATTAGAACAATCCAGAATCTTGGTAACAGTGACGGTTGCACATATTAATCTAATACATGAGGAGAAACTGTCAAAACGAATTGCTCTGTCCAATCTGAACGTTTTGTGACTCTGGGGTAGCAGCAGGTGCACTCCTAGAGTAAATAATCTGCTTAAGTTAAACATTCCATGACCCTGGGGGCAGCAGCAGGTGCACTCAAAGACTAATTACTTTGCTCAATTTGAACTTTCCTAACCCTGGCGGTAGCAGCAGGTACACTTACCAATCAAACTCATGTGGAGTAACTGCCAAAAATGAACAAGTGTTTTTTCTAGAAACACATGACATCTTTTGAAGGCTGCTCCCACCCCGGTTTCCTGCTTAGCCTGTAGGATGTAGGAACTCATTGATTTCTAAGAATAGTGGTAGATGGTGGTTCTTGTGCTTTTCCAGTAACCCCATAAAAGTAGAGAGATTGGTCTGTATTTTTCAGTAAGTAACAGATCCAGGGTGGATGTTTTTAGTAGTGGTTTTACCACTGTGTGTTTCCAAGGGGAGGAGACTACCCCATTCTTTAGAGAGAGATTGAGCAATTCCTGCAGCACAGGGAAGATTTGTTCTGCCCATTGTTTCACACTATGAGACGGAGTGGGGTCAAGTGGTGAGGCAGATTTGACAACATTAAATAGTGCTGAGAGATCTTCTGCACTAATAGGGGGAAAGAATGAAAGAAGTTCTGTAGGACTCACAGGTTGCAAAGGGGGAAGTATGCTGTGAAAACCTGGAAAATGATCAGTAGATGCATGTGAGCTTTTTAAGAAGGAATTTGACTACGTCGTTGCAACGTATCACAGTAGGTGCAGGCAATGAGCTGGCAGGTAGATGCTCTGTGAGAGATTTAATTATTTGAAAAATTTCTCTAGCTGAATTTAAGCACATGTCTATCATAAAAGCATAGTGAGTTGCTTGAGCATTTCTGATCTTGGAACAGTACTTTATCACTTTCTCATATTCCTCTTTACTCATGGAGTCATAGAATTTTCTCCATATCCTCTCTACTTTTGTTAACACTAATATGGGGGCATTAAATCGTGGGGGCCATCTGTCCTGTCCCGCACATTTGTAAATTTCAAATGGAATGGTCTGGTCCAGAGAAACTTTAATCCAATCAGTACATTTTAGGGTTAAAGATGAGATATTATCACCTAGTTTAAGTCTGGAGTTACTGAGGATTACTTCCGATTCCTTGGGATTTCATCTGACCCAGCAATGAACGGTACTCATAGTCTGTTTTTGAGGGTTACTCATTGCCTGACCTAGCATAGTAATCAGTATCAGATAGTGACCTGACCAAATTACTGGCAGAGTTTTTGACACACGCAGATTCTGGAAATTAATAAAGACAGGGTCAATGAGATGTCCTTTCTCATGTTTGGGGCCATCAACTCATTGCATCAAAGGTAGAGGTGCTAGGTCATGTAATAGTTTCTTAGCTGCATAGTTATTTACATAATCAAAATTAACATTAAAATCCCCCAAAAGGGTAAAATTAGCTTTATTGACTGCCAGACTGTAATTTGAATCAGGGATAGCAATAAATGTGTTTAATTATTGGTGCAAGGAGCTTAGATGGATGGGCTAGAATGGTCAACTAATCTGGGAGCTCCTGCTTTAGTACGACCCATGGTTGAAACATAATAACCGACTCAATGGATGTTCTCAATGCGATGTCATAGTAATATCTATAGTAGGAGATATCTGGACCATTACTAACTTGGTATCAAACCAGCTGAATTGCATACGTCCCAGTTTTGTAGAGTTCTCCAACTAGGCCATTCACTATTGAGGCACCAAAAGGAGCTAACCGATCTCTTGAGTACAAACCAATGGGAGTAAAATTCACAACCCACTTGGGGCAGGGAAGGAAAATCTTGCAGATGTATCACAGTGTTAGCTGTAATATGCCCAACAAAATACTTGAAGTGAAAGAGGTCTAGGAGACGGACATAGATCCTTTAGATGAGAGTGACTGTTGGGAAGCCAAGATGGCTGCCCAAGACCTTATGATTTCAGCAAAGTTCTAACTAATGCAGTTCAAGTACATGCACAGCAGGGACGGCTGGTGTTCTTACCACCCTGAGGGGAGAGGCAAGAAGATAAAAAAAAAATGCTGAGAAGCTGGAAAGAAATTACTACTTGCTGCTCTCTTATTTTTAATGGGGAATCTGTGATGAACTTTACAGACATACGGCTCCGCATGTGCCAGCTGGACAAGTTCTTCTTTGACCTGCAGGTACAAGCTACAGCAGTGATATCATGGCAGAGGGTGTGCCCAATTACAATACAGTGGATAAAGTTGCTTCTTGGGCACCTACACAATGGCCTGGGGAGGAGTTAACTGAACTCCATTCATTGCAATAGCAGGGGGGGGGTCAGGCTGATAGAGGGAGCAAGCATGCGGGTGAAAACAATTTAATAGCCATCACGAGGGGGGGCGGGCTGTAAGAGGGGTGCAGCTGGCTGTTCTCTTCATTCCCCTCATGTGCTTTCACTTTTGAAAGTGTTATATAGCTGAACCAGAGCCCTTTCCCTTAGGTGGGCAACTCTCGTGTCTCGTTTGTTGCATGGTAGGCCCAAAAGAAGAATACAGATTGGCACCTGTGTTCCCTTTAAGCTGCGATTATCCAAGATTGTGTTTTTTTCTCATTTTGCTTCTTAGTCTCTGGCATGCACAAGGTAAAGCAACCCACCAGGCCCTTTGTCATCAATTAGCTGAAGTTGTTGCACCTGTGGTGGTGGAGGGGGGACCAGGCTATTATTACACCTTTTCTGGATTATTTCCATGCAGTTGAGCATGGTCTCATTGTGTTCACGTAGGGGACTCTGTAGTTTTATATACAGGGTGAACTTAACCCAAAAGTATTGCATCCCTTTACATGAGCACCGTGGCGACATTACATTAGGTCAGATATTTTTAGGTACCCGAAGGTTAATCAATTTGCCCAGAATCACAGGATATTGTGAGGCGCCTAAACTCGAAACTGGTTCCCCAGTTCCAAAGTACAACAGGGCAGGTTTGTGTTGGTGGCACTAGCTTGAACCCTAAATATGTGTGGGGCAGGTGGTGCACGTTTCAGAAGGTAGCTTCTCTTGTAACCAGCTTTGTGATGGATGGAGAGGGACTCCCAGCTAACTTCCAAAGGGAACAGGGGTTGACAAGGTGCATGACTCACAATGAAATACAGCGACTACTGGGTCACCCCCCAAGACCACCAACTCTCATCAGCTCTGTGGTCTGAAGTTGTAAATGGACAGTCGACATGGCAGGCAGGGGAGTCTCGGAAAGCGAAGAGATTTCATTTGTATGAATGCTTGGAAAGGTGCCCGACAATTGTCTGAACCACTGAATCCTTTTTTGGTCACAACCTAAAGTTATGTAAATTAAGTTTTATTGTTGAGGAGTCATAAATTGTGAGCTGGAATGTGTTCCTCCCTGGTGACTGCTGCCTACTGGAGTGTGTACAGTGATAATAAACAAGACTAATGCGACACAGCCTTGAAGAAGGGAAAGCTGGTCTGAACATTAGACGGTGTGATTCACATTTGAAGCTATTAAATTTGCTTTTTGTCAGGTTTTAATTGTTAAATGACAATTAAAAACCTACAGAAGGCAAATTCAGTTCTTCAAAAAATCACGGATAGATTTCCATTCTTCAGGCCTGTGTAGCATTGTAGCTGTTTAGTTTAGCTCTACAGTAGGAGCATATTTCAACTCAATATTTAGGCTTCAACAACAATAATGAACTCCAACCACCTAAGACGCTGGTCATAGCTAATTATTAATCATTCTTTGCAGGGACTCATATGCTCTAAATGGCAGATTTTGCCCTATGGTGATCTGACAGGCAAACTGATTATTTATAGCTGCCAAGTCTTCAGATTGCTTATGTGCGACATTTCCTTAGTTTCAGTGTACTTATGTCCAACTGCACAAGTTGCACACCATTGAACATATTTAATGCAGTAAGATATGGGGCAGTTTTTAATGTGTTTAAATATTTCAACACTACACTTTCACTATTGCTTTATAAACCTTCTTCCTTTTCTTTAATATACCATTTGCCACTGTTTTCTTCAAAAGTTTCTCTGGTAAGAAACCCCCAAACGCCCTTTTTGTTGGTCGGGCTTGCACGCTCACAGTGTAACACTTATATTCTACTTTTACAGCCCACCACTTTCAAATTTCACCAGTTTCCACATACTATATTTTAAACCTGAGCGTCTCTGGTAAATAGATAAAATTTCCTCCCCACAATAACATAGGTGATGTATTTCAAAGATGGCGTTTTCCATTTGACCTGGGAATCTGGAGTGTTTCAGAAATTATTGACTTCCATATCCCATATCCTGTCATCCAGCTATGCTGCACCACTTTGTCATAAATATGGCCCTAAGAACCTAAGGCATTGATACACATCTATGACAGTTCCTGGAGTGGTACCTCCTCTCAATCACTGGCATAGTTTGGTCAAAGTTATGAGTTGAATACTACATAAAAGAATAATTGATTCTATAGGTAACGATCAGATTGACAGTATGGAACATGCACAACCGATCTAGATATTTGTTCCATGTACAGGACTGAAGATAAGAGATGTTTTGTGATGTATTCCTATAGGTTCTGTATCGATCCCCCTATTCCTGACCCTATTCTGGTTAACAAGTTAACTAGCAGCCATCCCATGATGCAGAAACCGTTATCTGATTACGCCAGACCACGGCACAGGAACGCGTTATCTGATTAGGTCATTACGCTTGCCATCTAATTAGGCAAAGCAATATTCCTCCAGCCCCTGATAAGGCATACGGAGTGCTCAAAACAAATCAAACCTATGACAACCTGGGAAAAACCCTGCGGCCATTGTTTTGATTTCACCGAGAACTTCAGCAAACGAATGTGCTAACGACCAGTTCGTATGACATCCTTATTGACGTATCTATGTCCATCCTTACGTCAATCTCGGCACCTTACAGGTATAAATATTACCGATATTGCCTTAAGCAAACACACGCGGTGGTGACGAGATCGGAGCAGCCAGACTTGCCGAAGCCCAGAGCAGAGCAGACCCCGCTGGCGCAGCCCCGCCTTCCTGACGCGCTGAGAACGAGACGCTGCCTTTCTCCTGCCGAGAAATCCAGCTCCGGCGCTTCCGAGCAGCCCTTGCAGGCAGCCTGGAATATCGAGACCAAAGACGAGAGATACCATCCCTCAACCATCCTAGATTCCAGGTACAGAACTGAATAACCCCTTGCAGAGAATTCTTGAGTCAGTCACTTGGCAAAACAAACTTAACTTAAACTGCTACTTTCTATCCCCGCCCACGTATTAGGCTTAGGTCAGGTACACTGGGGTAGGCGTAGTTAGAAGCACCAGTTGAGTACGATTAGTCAAATGTATATATGTATGTGTCTATTTTATCCATTTTAAACCACCATATGGCTTAGAAACCATATAAATGCTTTTACAGTATTATTTTATACTTCTGCTTTTATTGTATGCACTTTACTTAACCATAAGTATTGCGATAATATCGATTCATTTCTCTTGTATGAGAAAATAGACTGATCAATAAATAACATCTTTTATTGAACACGCCCGTCTCTTCCTTTTCTCTACAAACTGGTGAAACTAAGAATGCACGTACTGACTGAGTAAAATAAGTTGTCTTTTGTTTTCACACGACTCTAGAGATACACTCTTGATTAGGGGAGAGCAAAGTTGTCATGTTCTATGGTTGTCAGAAACTAAATCCCTTCTTGTCTATCCAGGGAGGTTCAACTCCTCCTTGCCTATTCGAGAAAGTTTCTAGTGAACTCTGAGCTAGCTGGCAAACCCAAAACTTTAAGTCTAATATCGACAATAGAAGACCTAGTTAACGTCTGGTCTAGGCCTATACTATTGAAGGTATTATTCCAATGCGCAGAGCCTATTGGGATAATAGGAACTACACTACATGGCGCCCAAACGTTTGGAAAGGCGATAAAACTAACGCAAGACATTAGAGTAACTCAGTCGTGCTTTTTCACTCAGACCCCTTTTTTCCCATAATACTCCAAAGACGTCTGGAGTGGGTGAAAGGTAATATCCGCCAAACCTCGCAGGAAGAAACTCCTATGTATGGTTCTTGGTTTAGTCAACGTTGAAGGATACACTGTTCCAAAATATTGTGCATCTAATCTTTGTTTCCATAAGAAACCTGATCTGCAAACAAACGGAATAACCTTCTGGACAGTACAATGTCAGACAGTGAAGGAGAAAGAGAGGCAGCTAGAATAGCAGCTGAACTCGTAGCAGCTGATAATACTATGCAAGAAGCAGACCCGGATATAATACTCATCCCGGTCAACATAAGAAAATCTATAACTTTAAAACTTATAGAAAATGGACTGACACCTAGAGGTGGCACAGTCATATTCATAATAGAGGCACACGAATATCGGCAGCCAGAGGTATTCTATTCATGGATACACTTTCCAGCAGCAAACGCTGTAACAAAGCACTTCCACTATTACAAAACAGAGGAACCTCCTAATGAATACACTCCTTTCGAGGAGGTGGAAGTACCACTTAAATTTCAAGAGCACCTGCTCTTGTTTAATGGCGCCCTATAACATAATAATCACATCACCAGGCTCGGTCCATTAGGTAGACCAGGAGCAACGTGGCCGGTCCTAGCCGGATACACACCACATCCAGACATCGAAAGAATGTCTGCAGCAGATCTTTTAATACAACTAAAACAATTAATAAAAGTACATAGACAATTAGTCCAATATGTAATGCGGACTTCAACAATCCAACCAGCAATTAAAATTCCACAGCTGACCCCTCATCAGGGGAACACAAATAAAATTACACCACAGAACATACAGTCCTGCCTAGGTAAAGTACCAGCTAAACGGGAACAAATACCATTCTGGTTAGCACAAAAAATCACCCAAATAGAGGCGGTGTTTCCAGACACCACCCCGTTAGAAAAACACAGGATTCTGACTATCTGTCTTCCAATGGGAATCGCACCACACGTGGAGGACTGTGACACTTGGGGTACAGTCTTTGCTTCCATTTACACAAAAACGCATGGTGTTCCATCCATCTCGGTAATACCAGATGTGCTAAAACAAATTCAAGATGAATACGGTCCAGAACCCGCTTTAATTCTTGGTATGAAATTACTAAAAGACTTCAAGCAGGTCTCGGCAATATTACTAGCCAACATAAAGGGAGAAGCAGCAAACGTGGCGATCCGCCAAAGGTTAAAAGAGACAGATTTAGCAGACCAACCAGCTGAAATTGCCAGAATTATAGAAAAATCCTATGAGGAACTAGGTAGAGATAGTTTAGGTGGAATACCAGTAAAACCCCGACTGATTGAAAGTCCTGAAAAAGTATTTTTTAATAATAATTTAACATCACAAAAAAAGAGCTGGGATGGAAACAAACAATCCAATCCTCAAGAAAAGAAATTCCAGTCCAGAGGAAGGTCTCCTCGGCGGAGAGAAATATCTCCAAACCAAGGACACAGGTCTCCCCAAAGTGAGCCCTCTGGGAAAAGATACAACCTTAGAAATAGGGATAATATAAAGAAGCCTGATAGATATCAAGAAATTGATACACGCCCCTCTCAATCTTTTCAGACTTCTTTGCAGAAATCGGAAAGAAGAGGACGATCCGAACAAAGAGAAAAGCACGTCAAGTCCAAAGACAAGGAACCTGCTCATCTAAAAAAGAAATTACAATTTCCAAAAAAGAAGGTAGCCAGTATTAAAGTAATCAACAATGCCGAGAATACTGAGGACACAGCTGAAAAACGGAGAATGGGCTCAGACAATGCTAGACAGCGCAGCAGAAGTGAGCATAGCTCGCAAAGTCCTTATGAATCATCTGGAGACAGTGGACACGAATGAATACCTTCAAGTGGAAACTGCAGACACCAGAGTTAGCAAACCTCACAAAATATATGAAATAACTTTACGTATAGAAGGGGATAAGACTAGAAAAATAAGGGGACTATTTTGGGATAATCTCTCCAAGGGCTATGACATCCTTCTAGCTGAAAAAGACTGGCCACCAGAGTTTGTCAGGGACTGCCCTCATGGCGAAGAAATAATTATGCCTGCCTTCTCAAATCATATCCCAATTCATAAAAAATACACACTTGCTAGAAAGTGGGCAGTAGCTCAAGCTCCTGCTTTATATAAAAATCATGTAGGATGGGATGAGGACTCTCCTCCTCACAAAATCCAGTTAAAATCACAACCTACTGCACAAAGACAGTACCCAATTAAGCAAGAAGCTAAAAAACAGGTAAAAGAAATCCTAGATCAACTAGAATACCAGGGGGTGATTGAAACTTGCACCTCACAAATGAACAACCCTTTGTTTCCAGTCTCCAAACCAGACAATTCATATCGTTTAGTTTTGGATTACAGACACCTTAACTCATGTTGCAAAACTTTTGCAGTGCAAAACTCGCATAGTGCTGCACTAATGAATAACATAGTGCGCAAAAAATACAAAACAACATTAGACATCTCTAATGGATTCTTTTGTCAAAATATAGCACCAGAGAGCAGATATTTGTCCGCGTTCTCAATAAATGGCGCTCAAAAACAATTCTGTCGGTTACCCCAGGGGTACAAGAACAGCCCAGGATTATTCTCAGCGAGAGTAACAGAGTTACTACAAACATATGATGACGAAGCATTATCTTATGTCGACGACATATACCTGACAGATGATGACTTGGATACTCACTTGAAGAGAGTGAACACCATAATACTTGGGTTCGCAGCAGAGGGTTACAAATTCAACTTTAAAAAATCTAGAATTGCCCATCTAACAGTCCTGTTCTTAGGATATGAATTATCAAGTGAAGGCAAAAGCCTGGCTGACAATTTCCTAGAGAAATGTGCCGTACTCCAAGCACCTAGAACACTAAAAAACCTACAGTCAATTCTAGGCTTCCTAAATTTCGGAAGAACATACATTGCAGATTACGCAGAAAGGGTCAAACCCCTTTATGATCTAATAAAACCAGATTTTAAAAGAACCAATTGGACTCAAATACACACAGAAATTCTGAGATCCTTACAAACAGACATGTTAATTAAAACAAAATTAGAAACACGTGATAACACACGCAATCTTGTGATTCGAGTCATCCCAGGAAGATGCGGATTCACATACCTGACCTCTAATGAGGGAGAAAAGGTACCAATTGCATTCAAATCACACTTGTACACAGAAGCTGAAAAGAAGTTCAGCATTAAAGAAAACATTGTTCATGCAGTTCAAACCGCAATAGCTAGAGAAAAAGATAAAGCTGACGGTAGACGTATCACAGTCAGAACAGCAGAATCAGCCTTTGAGGCATTAACAACACCGTGTAATTTACCAACAACAGCATTGAATCCGGAATGGATACAATGGGTGAATTCAATTACAACGGACAGAGTAAAATACTACTTTGATCCAGAATTAAAAGAATTTAAAAATCTAGAATATGAAAGAACATTCCCTCTGCCAATCGACATTCTGCCATTACGACAGTACGCGTGTGTAATCTATACAGACGGACATGCTCAACCCTCCGTTTGGGGAGAACAAGCATACAACCCCACATGTGAGATTACAAAAGAGGTGTGGCGCGGAGGTAAACTAAGACCTCTATTAACAAAAACACACTCAGTAGAAACTAATTCAGAACAACAGACTGAAATAATAGCATTGAAAATGGCGCTAGATAATGCAGATCGCGAATTCCCGACACTTATAGTGTCCGATTCATATTACTGCGTCAAATCATATAACAACAATTTGCAGAAATGGATTCAAAACGGTTACAAAGATGACACAGGTGCAACAATAAAGCAAAAACTGCTTTGAGAACAAATAGTTCTGTTACAAAAAGAACTACCAAAGACTCACGTGACACACTCACTGAGTCATCAGCGTGATGGCGTTCACGTTGCAGGGAATTCATTGGCTGAGAAAGCCACAACGTTAGCAACTGAATCGGCTTCCGTAGTTAGAAAAAAGCGTGCAGCAAAATACATTGACGGTGAAACAGTGCTGGCGGTGAAAACGTCATCAAAAGGCGACTGCTCAGCGCTACCGATCAACTATCCACTCAATTATACATACATAATCGATGCAAACTCCGTCCCTTTTGCTCGAATCCCTGGAGTGGGGGATAGAGTAATTCCAAACATGGACAGGAGAACTTTGTTAATTGTAGACGCACATATAGGTGAGGGTCTTAGTCATCTCAAACTAAAAGATTCTCTGGAAGAACTACAATCAGTGTACTGGTGGCCAGGCATGAGCCTGCAGCATCACATTTTTGTAAAAAAATGCCCGGACTGCAACAGAGATCGCAGCGGCGAGAGAAACGGTGTAATACCATGGCGTTTCACTCAAGAAGGGCTAAACAAAAATCAATAAGACCAGTGTGAATAAGGCGTCCTATTAACAAACAAAGACTAGTTTCCACTTATAATGTAGACCCCAGCACTCGGCTGACGTCGGGACTGTTATACAAAGATTTGCGAGTCTAAATGGCATATACGCTAGGAGCATGCTACGTTTGACCAATGTTTTCACTTTAGCCCTCAAGCCTGTGGGGAAACATGGCCAAATGAGCATAGCACAGCGGGATTCTTCTCACTTCCTTCCTGAGGGATACGGGATGGTGTAAAGAAAAAACCAAGGCATAAAGCTATCTATAACGGAAAGGATATTAGGTTCGGGAGCTGGGTGGGTCAAACATCTAATAAGTGTCCAACGTAGTCTAAACAACCTGCCAAGAAATTCTCTGAAGGGATTCAGTCGGTACGAATTATTGTTTGGAACTAGGATGTTGGTCTTAGATCTTGACAGTCAGACTTCAGTGGTGAAGGAAAAAAGCTTTGATATCAAAGATCGTTTGGCTATTTTGCAGGACTTAAACGAAACAAGAAAAGACCTGAGCAACATAAAGTTGAAACAGCAGCCAACAACCACTGAAGAACCACCACCTGTCCCAGCAAGACCTGTCTGGATTCCAAAAGTCGGGGATCTAGTCAGAGAAAAGATCGCGGTAAAGAAGGAATTTGGGCCTTCTTACAGAAAAGCAGTTCCTGTCTTGTCTATCAACGGGACAAGATCAGTTGTACTACCGCCGCTTGCTGGTAAAAAGGAGAACCGAGTTGTATCCATCGACCTGGTGAAACCACAATCATGTGGCCGATAACAAACAGTAGGCCAAGTGGACTCCCGAATAGTAGCAGAACACCAAAGGTTTGCTACCAATACAGAGGTCCAAACTAAGAGGCTAATCACATTCGAAACGCCTTCGGAACAACAACAAGGACTATGCAACAATGCATTGAAACTCAGACCTCTAAAAACCCAAATAAAAACATTTAGTAGAGACACACCAACCTACAATGAAGTAACAAATGATTATGCTGAAGCTGCAAGAAACAGTAATCCTGAAGCAATTGGAACAATTGAGAGAACGGCATCCGGCTACTTCATAAACTTCGATGATTCCTCTGAAGACCTCAGTGAATCAAAGACACAGCCATCAACAAAAACTTTTAAAGATAAAGCTAAGGAACTTTTGAAACAGCTGAAAGAAACCTATCTGATTTCTCCATGGATTGAATTTTGGGTGTCCTTTGGTGCATTTATCCTCATACTTTGGCTCATCATGGTACTATGCTTGGGACGCTTCATTGAGGGAAAATATGCTAAAATGGACACAGCAAGCCAGAAAATCAACTTGATCCTCAAGCCACACACGTCTTCACACGTCAAGAAAAGAGAACTTTCTTCAGTCAATTTCACAGCCAATCCTATACCGGGTGGGGTAGCATGGGACAACACTGACTATGAAATTAATGGTCCGGTCGAAATCCTCAAATATCCACACCAAATCAAGATCTCGTTGAGTGACTTTGTAAAACCAAGCTCATTTGCTGATGATTGGGACTTTGAAAGTATAAATAATATGATGTCTGACCTAGTAATGTCTGCTAAATTTACCAAACATGATTATTTGCAGGGTTCGTCTAATTATGATAGTATGTACTGTTACAACCACTATGGTAACCATTTTTTACATAAATCAGCACAACCTAGAAATGTTTTAAATTATAATCAATGGGAACATTGTGCAACCCCTCCAAAAGGAAGCTCAAGAACCTTTTATGACAAATATTCATACTTTTCAGGGTTCAACACAAGTAATGCTGAAACATTTTATTTCAAATTGTCAAATAAGACAGGAACAAAAACCATGCTTACAAACACGAAATTGATATATTCAGACTCATTTTTTGAACAAATTAATACTTTTGGTTTTGATTATTGGGACAAAAATGTTGAAGTAAAAAGTGTTTGGGGTACAAAAGAATGGCAAGTACAAGGTATAGAATCATTGTTTAGAGCCTGCATGATCCCAGAACAAATTATATTTTTGAATGACACTGTTCAACAAACTACCTGTCTTGGCCTAGCCAAAATCAAAGACTTAAATAAACCGTCTATTCCAAAGCCAACTATGAACAGCAATAGCTCTACAGATGAAGAGATAGACGTAAACTATGTATTAAACCAAAACAGAACACATCCTGATTGGAAACAATGGTTAATCTGGCCCACAGATACTAATAACTGTCAAGACAGATTCCTGAACAAAATACAGGGGTTCACATTGACCAGGCCAGATCCTAGATATTCCCAAAGACAACACCCAGGTATAATAACCACCTACAGTGTGGGCAAACTCTGCCTTCAATGGCTACAAACTTCCACACTGACAGAAATTAAGCAACATCTATCTTTACTTACTGATGGTGCTGACTTGCGTGATTTCATTATGGGACCGCGCAAACAGCGTCAAAAACGCTTCATAGCAGCCTCTGTATATGCAGCTTACAACGAGGCCTGGAAGGTAACTCAAATTGAGACAGCAGAAAGTATACGGGAAATTGACCGTATTAATTTGGAAAAATCACTTTCTGTAGTGGACAATGGGTTAATGACTCTGTCCTCCAGAATTTTTTCTTTGGACAGCATTGTGTCTTCAGCAATCGACATATTATCGCAAGACTTACTGTTGTTACAACACGGTCAGTCTCAATTGCGTTCTATTGTACAGCTTGGCTGGACGTTACAAAATCTACGTTCAGGCTATGTGCCTTGGCGTTTAATCAACACAACGTCACTATTCAATATCTTTAACCTTACTGATAAACAAGTCAGTATGGCACAGAAGGGTGCTGATTATACAATCCTGAGCATTGAGAAACTCGAGAGATTACCAGTGACAATGTCAGAACGACCTGTCAGTGAATGGATAATACATGGGATAATTAATATTCCAATATCAACCTTCAGGTTTCAATACTGCCAAAAATATATACAGGCTGGCATGTACGAAAAATTGGGAAAAGGGTACATTAAGACAACATGGAACTTGCCCTATTCACATGCATGTGTCAGTAATAAAGGACAGAAAGTGTTTCTTAGTGGCAATAACTGTGCGATGTCACTAAGCGGTACACTTCTGTGTAATAGAATTAGTTTGCATGGAGCCTGTGAAGGGAACTCAAATAACCTTTCATGTCACCAGCTAGGCGCACCTGCAACAGAGATAGAACCATTCTTAAAAAGACTCTATAATGGGAGTTACATTCTAATTGTGGATCGCAGATGTTGTAGTTTACTGCCCGGGATTCCTTATCTCATAACTACGACTGCGAAGGTCATGTGCTGTGGACGCTTATTGTTCCCCAGCTCCTTTCCAGACAGGGAGGCAAGGGCATGGCCTAACTTGAAAATTACTTCTATTCGAATAGATACTTTAAGCAGAATGAAAACAGTGCTTCTTCAGACGCCGACCAGACTCACGTCATCAAAGGAAACGTATGATCTCCTGGTCGCAAGGACGACTGCAGAGATTCACTCATTGTTATCAACTAATTCCCCCATACATTTCGCAGAAATCCTGAATGAAATCTTAAATATTTCTGATACCAGTGGAGTCTCAAAAGTATTTAAGACAGTATTTTCAATGGCATTAACACCATTCAAAGCCATACTGGGTATTTTTCCAGGCTTTGTCCATTCGATTTTTGGCGGACTTCCCCTCATTTTGGGACTAACTGCAGGAATCCTATTCTTGGTCCTTATATTTCGTTATGGCAAACCATGTCACAGACAAAACACCTGCGACAAGGGAAGAAACAATCCGAGCCATTGGATACCGGGACCGGATATCAAAAGTCCTGGGACTATCCCGGCTTAGAGACCTGAACATGACTTGGTTTCTTTCATTACGACCAATGTGGCATCGATGTGTTTTACCTGTATTAAGGTGCATGCTGTGCGGAGAAGAATGCGTGTTGGACACCTGTCTGACGCTACAATCGGATGCGCCAATGGATGCAGAAACATTGTTGGGTCCGATAACGGCTCATGCTTTGAGCTGCCCTCAACGGCTGCCAATCCTGATGACGGCATTCGTGGAAACTTCACCACTACGATTAAGGGGTAGTGAAGTTCAAGATGAAAGCAGCATCGATCAGGTACGACCTTCTGTCAGCAATACTAATCAAAAGGTCAATGGAGACAATCATGCACACGAATGCATGGTTACACCTTTTTCCGAGTTAGTGGAACTTTCACAGGAAGCTGTTGACAGCTTTTTCGACAGTCTCAATGATATGATGTTCTCACCAGAGCAGAAATAACGACTTTTGAGCAAGCTAGCACACGGCGTTCCCAACACCCTGAATTTGGCCTTCAACTTTAATAATAAAGTAGCATGAACAATTTTCCCTCCAGTTCACGGACAGCAATTTTTTCAGCAGCCCCAAAATATTTTTACGATTTTTCGGGACACTTATCTTCTGCTTAGAGTAAGAACTATTCTTAGAGAACTAAATTTCTACTTCTAGAAACTTTATAGACATTAGCTGCCCGCTGGTATGTTCATAATTATTTTTCTGTGATGGAATGGTCTCGAACCTTTTTCTTCTGTATTAAGAGCCATTTCATGTGTAATTCTCATATTCAAATAGTAATAATGTATACATATGCGTGATTACTTTAGCATTATTCTACAGCTTGAGTACATATAGTATATATGACTGTTTTTCCGTATATTACATAATTTCGAAATGCATTATATGTATTTTGGGGTGGTAAGGTATACACGATACTCTACAGTATGTTTTACTATGCCTAGATTCGTAAATATGGCCATAGTTAGCGTGGAGTGGGTGTGATGTATTCCTATAGGTTCTGTATCGATCCCCCTATTCCTGACCCTATTCTGGTTAACAAGTTAACTAGCAGCCATCCCATGATGCAGAAACCGTTATCTGATTACGCCAGACCACGGCACAGGAACGCGTTATCTGATTAGGTCATAACGCTTGCCATCTAATTAGGCAAAGCAATATTCCTCCAGCCCCTGATAAGGCATACGGAGTTCTCAAAACAAATCAAACCTATGACAACCTGGGAAAAACCCTGCGGCCATTGTTTTGATTTCACCGAGAACTTCAGCAAAATAATGTGCTAATGACCAGTTCGTATGACATCCTTATTTACGTATCTATGTCCATCCTTACGTCAATCTTGGCACCTTACAGGTATAAATATTACCGATATTGCCTTAAGCAAACACACGCGGTGGTGACGAGATCGGAGCAGCCAGACTTGCCGAAGCCCAGAGCAGAGCAGACCCCGCTGGCGCAACCCCGCCTTCCTGATGCGATGAGAACGAGACGCTGCCTTTCTCCTGCCGAGAAATCCAGCTCCGGCGCTTCCGAGCAGCCCTTGCAGGCAGCCTGGAATATCGAGACCAAAGACGAGAGATACCATCCCTCAACCATCCTAGATTCCAGGTACAGAACTGAATAACCCCTTGCAGAGAATTCTTGAGTCAGTCACTTGGCAAAACAAACTTAACTTAAACTGCTACTTTCTATCCCCGCCCACGTATTAGGCTTAGGTCAGGTACACTGGGGTAGGCGTAGTTAGAAGCACCAGTTGAGTACGATTAGTCAAATGTATATATGTATGTGTCTATTTTATCCATTTTAAACCACCATATGGCTTAGAAACCATATAAATGCTTTTACAGTATTATTTTATACTTCTGCTTTTATTATATGCACTTTACTTAACCATAAGTATTGCGATAATATCGATTCATTTCTCTTGTATGAGAAAAGAGACTGATCAATAAATAACATCTTTTATTGAACACGCCCGCCTCTTCCTTTTCTCTACAAACTGGTGAAACTAAGAATGCACGTACTGACTGAGTAAAATAAGTTGTCTTTTGTTTTCACACGACTCTAGAGATACACTCTTGATTAGGGGAGAGCAAAGTTGTCATGTTCTATGGTTGTCAGAAACTAAATCCCTTCTTGTCTATCCAGGGAGGTTCAACTCCTCCTTGCCTATTCGAGAAAGTTTCTAGTGAACTCTGAGCTAGCTGGCAAACCCAAAACTTTAAGTCTAATATCGACAATAGAAGACCTAGTTAACGTCTGGTCTAGGCCTATACTATTGAAGGTATTATTCCAATGCGCAGAGCCTATTGGGATAATAGGAACTACACTACAGTTTGACTTTACTGACAAAATATGCATGTATAGGAGATAAGAGATGTTGTGAACACAGTAGCTTGTCTAAATGTGTTTTTCATAAAAATGAATAAAAATAGTTTTCTGCGTTGGGATTCATCTGATGTAATGGAGGAGGCATCTCTTGTCGATTTCTAAGAAAGAACCGAGATCAAAATCTGTGGACTTCGTGGTGGGACGGAAGCTGTTTCATCTTGCTGAGAGTGATTCAGAAAAAGTCCACTATGTTTACATGTACCAGTAATATGCATAAGAGCCTTCTTAGATACGTCTACACTGACTCTTATTGGCAGTGGCATTTTGCCAACTGGTTGAATACAGCATAAAAATTCGAGCTTTCTTCTAACTTGTTGCACACACTTTGGACCTAAATAAAGATCAAGGTTTCTTGAAAGAGCAGTCCCCTGGAGGTGTTTCTGGTCATCTCCACAGAGACAGTGAAGACCAAATCACATTCTGGGAAAGGATATTTCCAGTCTCCTTTTTAAAGGAAGATGGTACCAGAATTTTAAACATCCCGAAGGCTACAATAGCTACAGCTCATTCAGTCGGCAGGTTATCCATTACTACAAATGACCCACCCATAAGAGTGTTTGTGTTTGGCATCCAAAGACTAACACAGAGTGGAGGCTAGTCCAGGTGCATGAACTCTTCCATCAATAATGTTTCCATCGCCAGTAAACAGGGCAAAGAAGAAGGCACCAATTTCGAGAAAATATATATATATAAACACACTACACACACACACACACACACGCACATATATATATATATATATAACTGATCTACTGGCGGACATCAGTAAGTAGTTATAGTTCGGACCTAGTTTCTACAGGAAATGCATTTTTTTTTTTGCTAATAACTTTGGCACCCTTTGACGAATCTTCACAAAATGTTCACTCACTTCAGCTGCTGTGTTGAAAGTTCTGGATTGATCCGTCAAGAAGGGGCTGAGAAAAGGGGGGATCCCGAACTCTTTTTCCCCATGCAATTTCTCTTTTGGATATACAACACGACTACAGCCTGAACCGCTGGATGAAATTACATCAAATTTGGCAGAAACCTAGCTCTTGTTCCAGAAAGCTAAGTTAATTGTTTATTGGTATATATAGATTAGCTTCTTAACTCTTCTAGTCTAAGGCTACAACTGAACTTGTGCTTCCTTCAAAAACCCCTAAGCTTCTATCCTAGAACACCTTTCTCATACATTCTATCTTACATCACAGTGCATGCATATCATCATTACATCATTACAGCTCCTGAATGGCAGTGACCCCAAATCCGGGCCAGCGGCCACAGCACCAGACCCCCCTGATCCGTGAGGCATAATTCCATATGGGCATCTTGCGACACGTGGTGCCACTAACCTTGTTCAACGCGAGAAGGCAACACCTGGTACCACAAACCCTGTTCAACACCAGCCGGTGACATGTGGTGCCACAAACCCTGTTCAATGCCAGCCAGCGACACGTGCTGCCACAAACCCTGTTCAACGTCAGCCGGAGACACGTGCTGCCACAAACCCTGTTCAACGCCAGACGATGACACCTGGATGAGGGACCAGGACTACGCTGCGGACCAGTAGGTCTCACATCCAGCTCCTATTCACGAATCATGGATGGCAGAATTCCCACCAGTGGTTACACGGAGAGGAGTAAGAGGAAGATGCGGCTCAGTCCGGATGAAGGCCGTGTCACAGACACAGAGGTGACCGAACACATCGTGCCACTGAAACTGAACTACATAGGCCGGGGTGGGCCACCAACCTATGCCGGCCCGAGTTTACCGCTGCCTCTGGCCTACACTGCTCTCGGCCTAGGTTGTGCTCAAGTAGGTCACAGATTTGGAACTGGACATCGAGTATGCAAAGGCAGATTACATATCAGATTGCATATCATTGCACGCAAGGAGAGGCAAAAGAGGATGATGCCTTGCATCTTGGCGGAGAGAAAAGGATCATCATTACAGAGGTGTTCATACACTACCGACAACTGCCCTGGTGTCACTAGCACTGTGCATCGTGAGCCAACGACACGTGGCTGTGGGCCACTGCTGACCGCTGCCTCCGGCCTACACTGCGGTTCAGTAGGTCAGAGAGTTATGATTTAGCAATGGTGGAGTTCATATCAGTGTACCGGCATCATCGCAGACTGCATCCCCTCTCAGCCCTGCTGCCACTAAGTCTGTTCCTCGACATTTATGGACACTCTCTGGTTGAACTTTGTGGCGTCTGAGTCTATGGGGCAGTTTTTATCCTCATGTAGCCGGTACCGAATTGGTGGTGGCAACGAGGCTGTCGCATTCCACTCTTCCATTTTCTGCTTCCAGATAAAATCAAAGCCTTCGGCGTTATGGCCTGGAGGACACCTCCCACTGTCCCCCGCAACCCTCTGCAACATACACCTCAGACATTGATGGTGACCGGCTCAGGTCGCATGGCCCATCTGACTGCACCGCAAGTCACCGTCCCTTGGCTGGGTGCCTGTACCGGCTGCAGTGCATCCGGGGCCACTAATTCTGTGATGGTCTTGTCCAGGACCCCTTCTCCAGAGCCATTGGATGGCCCCTGTAGCATAGGCATTGGGGTCATCAACACCATTTCTCTGTGGTCTTGCGCTGTACGCAGCCTTCGGGCCCAAATGTATCCCACCAGGGCTCACACTAAAGCAAGTTCAGACCGGCCTGGATGTCGCATCACGGCAGGAGACACACACCACCACCACAAGGACCACCTGCAACCGCCATCCGCCAGAGTTGAAACGGTGGTCCTTACAGACTTACGGAGTTGCTCGGACCTGTTGTGGATGCCATAATCGGCCTGATACCTTGCTCTGCACTCCAGGTGCCAGTGACCCAGTGCACAGCAGGCCATTGTTTGTTGCTGATTGTGTTTTGTGCTTTGGAGCGGTTGCGCAGCTAGGTCTCCTCAAACAGTGTGGGGGCCCTGAGAATTTGATGGGGAAGATGATGCAGGTCTAACACAACCCACTGCATCTGCATCAGGGTTATATCGAAGGGATACAATCCGAGACTTTTTCTTCACATTAGTGTGCTCATCTCTAGTGTCCCAACCCCAGTGCACTGCAACTCATGGGCACTTCTGTTTGTATGCTGGCTGTCCTCTGGAATTTCTCTAGCTCACTCCATGTTGTTCAGCAGTTGACTCTGTTATGCATGTGTTTTCTGTTTCCGTTGCACTGGTGTCTAATGTTTAAGTGGTTGCCAGCATCAGACATTCTGTGCGGATTGGCTTACACTCACCCCACACACATCTAGCAGAGGCGTCACTGTACATGTGGTCCCGCCAATAAACAGGCCGAGCGCATGTGTCCGTACTTAGTTCAACATGATATATCGTGTGTCCCTGTGGTCTTGTTGTATGCATGAAGGCCCTAGGCCCTACGACATTAAATTGTGCTGTGTACATCAGATGCAGACATGTCACCGCAGGCAGCGGGTTAGAGCTTGGACATGTAGCTTTGTCGTCACCCACTCAATTCGTAAGGGGAGTGGCCAGGGCCATCATATGCGGAGCCAACATGGGTGTGAGACAGCTATTCGAGCGCCCCTGGGTGTGGTTCTGTACTATGAATGTGCATCTGCATGTGTCACTATTTCAGTGTGGGTCTCCTTACTGGGGTGTAGGCCCTGATGGGTGATATGCGACACCTACGTATGTGTCCTGGTTTGCATTCCATGAGTTCGGCCCCCGCCAACACCTGTTGTGCCACCTCCTTGTGGGGTGCTGACACATGGCATTGGGGTGCCATGTGTAGGTGGGTGAAGTGTCGTGAGCCAGCTGTGCTTGAAGGTACTTCCTGCTGTGTGGTCTGGTGCTGGCTTGGTGTTCTCCTCTCAGTAGCTTGGCTGGCGGGGTCCTGGTGGGGGGTTGTGCGTGATATCCATAGGCTGTTGTAGGGCATCGGTGTCGATGGTGTGGTGGTCCTCTCCGGCATCACTGATGTTTTGTATTCTGTGCTCTGCTGAAGGTGTTGTGTGGCCCTCTGTGATTTGAAGGGGAGGTGCGTGTTGATTTTGTGTTGACATATATGTTGGCACATTGTGCTGGTTTGCATGCAGACTGCATGGCAATGTACGTTGTGACTGTTTGGGGGTGCTGGATTCTTCTGTGGGACAGTGTAAATTTGGACTTCATGATGGATGTGAGGTCGTACGCGTACATTTCCATTTCACAGTTTCTGGCTCTGTCAGATGTAGTAGGCATGTTTCTGTGCATGTGCGGAGCCAGTTGTGTCCTCTGTTCTGCAGTGTCGGCTATGCGCGTTGTTCCACGTTTTCGTCTATGTGGGTGTGCTGTTCGTGCTATGTGTGTGTGCTGCCGTGTGCCATGGGGATCTGGGACATGATCCTGGGTGATTGTGGGTGTGCAATGTGCTACACCTCGTTGTGCATGTATGCCATTGTGCTCATCTCCCCCTGTCCCCCCAGTCCCTGTTCGTTGCACTCCCTGTTGAGGTTGTGTCAGGTCCTCTTAAGCTGTGTCCAGACTCTCCACAACTTGCACCACCTCCACACTGTTGACTGTGGCCTTGTTTTCCTCCAGCTCCTCCTGTGGCGCTGGACTGCCACCTCCTGTCACCGTTGCTGCCTTCCTGTTGGCAGCTGGTTTGTGCGTGGTTTAGGTTGTCACGTCATGCAGGCACCTATTGGCCTCCTGGGCACTCTGACTGCAATCCAGGTGCTCTGCTAGTGGCGTTCTGTCCCCTCCGTGATGTTGGTCTTGTTTTCCTACGGTCTGCACCCAGTCTTCCTCTTCTCCTTGGCCTTCTCCGACCCCGTTGTTCCTTGCTGGTAGTCTGAGGGGGTTCTGGTGTTCGAGTTGGCCTCTGTGCTGGTCAGGGTGCCTCCATGTTGCTAGGTGCTTTGGTTATTTTCTGGTGTATTTTTTCAGTGTTTTTTTTAAATTTCAAATATATTGGCATTTCTATGAAACTTACATACAAGGGACAAAAAGTTAGCACCCATATTGCAATGATAATTTAAACAAGCTTCAGCACGTACTCAGTGAATAGAGATCATAATAAAGGTCTACAGTGCAGACATCAATGCTGTCATGTGCACAAATAATTTTCCCCTCAGTTCATGCATTAGCAGTTCCTCCCTCTCCCGCTCCAGGCCCATCATCAATAATTCTAGTCATTGTTTGTTGGATAACTGTTGTCTCAGTGGTGTGTCCTGTCAGAACCTCTTGTGTGCCCCCCAACTCAGCAGCCGTCTGTGTATCGCTCCGGTCATCCACACTCTGTGCTGATCTCCTCTCCAGGTACAGCGCCCAATAGATTTTAGGGCGATTCCTAGGTGGGAGCAGACCGCTATATAGTTCTGTTTGCGTGCAGCAGATTAACATATCGTTCGACCACTTAGCCAATGTCGGAGCCGGGCCCTGCATCCAGTGGGATGCAACACATCTCTTTGCTACTAAAAAGGCCATGTCTACCAGTCTCCGCTTAGCAGGTACTATATGCTTAGAGTACCCCAGCAGGGCCAGCAATGGACATGGAGTCAGAGACAAGCCAGCGGTTTTATTCACCTCCCCATAAACTGCACACCAAAAGGTCACGATCGTCGGGCACCACCATGCTAAGTGCAAAAAGTCCGCCGTTGGCTCCCTGCATCTCTCACAGCTCGGAGTCTCACGCAGTCCATAGCGGCATAAACGTTCGGGAGTATAATAGTCTCTATTCAGGAATTTGAAGTGCGTCAGCCGATGATGCCCATTCATAGATACCTTCTTTACGTTGGCGCAACAGTATCTCCAGTTTTCCTCAGTAAGGTCTACATTCAAGTCATTCTGCCATGCCAGTCTAGGTTTGGTATAATCCGTTGTTCATTCTGCGAGGGTAACACGATACAAGTTTGTAATTAATTTATCCGGCGTTTTAGCCGTCACTACATACTCATATGCCGTCACTGTCTGGGGCTCAGCCATGTCTTCGCCCAGGAGATTTCTTAAGGCATGTCGGGTTCTGTGAAACTGGAAACGTGGTAGGAGGGAAGCACCTCCTTCGCCCTCCGGAACTATGTCTTCCCAGTTGCGAGCCCTGCCATCCCTAAATAGGTCACCTACACTGACGATTTTCAACTGAAGTAGTGATGATATCACGGCTCTATCCATGCAGGTCAGAGCCGGTCGCTCCACCCGCCTCGTGCCTGACCCCTGCCGCTGTGTCTCCGGTGTGCCCCTGAGCTGCTGTGCCCTGGAAAATCGCCGCCAAGGATCCGGTCTTGTGCACTAATTTATTATAATATTCTATTTAATTTATAATCACTTTTGCGCCATATATAACTGTTGTGCCTGTGTTCGTGTGCTCTGCCTGAATTTAGTCGTGCCCCCTGTTTGCTGCCACCACCGCTGCCCGCTGTGACTCTCTGGTTAGTTTCGATATCATTCTCAGACACCATTTGTTGTGCTCCTCCACCCCGCTCCCTGCCGCTGCTCAGCCCAACCCCCGTCCCCTCCTGCATCACCGCTCCTACCCACCCCGCTCCTGCCTCCCAGCTGCTTCTCCCTCGCTCCGCCCCTTCAACTCTCCACTTATAGCAGAGTGGCAAACGCGCAGCGTTCACGCACAGCGGGCGCACCCCATGTGCGCCAAAGGCAAGCCCGTCTACGCACGTCCGCGCCTGGACCACTCCACCCGCCTAACGTACGACGCCGCAACCCTCACTGCACTCAACACCGGCCGACTCCCCGACTGCCACCAAGCCGCCCCAGGTCGCTCCCATGGACCATTCACCTGCCAATCCTGCAAATTCTGCTGCAGCAGGACCCACACTGCAACCACAAACACCAAACAGAGCCCAAACAACAACCACCTGAAGTGCATCCTGCTCAACACCCGCTCGGTCCACAGACACGCCATTGAACTTTGGAACCTACTCGACACCACATCGCCGGACGTGGCCTTTCTTACAGAAACCTGGATAAACGCCTCATCAGCGCCCGACATCGCCATAGCCATCCCGGACGGTTACAAGATCATACGGAGGGACCGCATTAACCAAACAGGAGGAGGCATCGCCATCGTCCACAAGAACTCCATCCGCATCACGACCAGCGTCGACAACACCCTCACAGCCGCTGAACATCTTCACTTCCAGATTCACACCGACCCCAAGACCACACTTAGAGGCACCCTTGTCTACAGACCCCCAGGACCCCGCACACAATTCAGCGAAGACATCACTGACTTTATCAGCCCACACGCCCTCCCCTCCAAGGACTACATTCTCCTAGGAGATTTCAACTTCCACCTAGAAAAGAACAACGATAGCAACACCACCACCCTTCTGGACAACCTCGCCAATCTCGGACTCAAACAACTGGTAAACACCTCCACCCACTACACCGGACACACGCTCGACGCAATCTTCTCCTCAAGCAAGCACATCTCCTTCAATCACGCCACAGGACTCCACTGGACGGACCACAGCTGCGTCCACTTCAACTTCAGAAAAACCACGACACACCACCACCCACAACAAGTCCCCCGCAGAAACTGGAACAAAATTACCACCGACCAGCTCACCACATCGCTAAACCAAAACCCTCCCGCCAGAGCATCGGACCCAAACCATGCAGCCATCAATCTCACACAATGGATCACCCACTGCGCTGACGAATTAGCACCCTTGAAAAACCACCACAACAACCCAAGAAGCAAAAAAGCCAACTGGTTCAATGACGACCTCAAAAACTCCCAAAAAAACTTCCGCACCCTCGAGAAAGCCTGGCGAAAAAACCCAACCACAGACAACATGACCGCCCTCAAGGACGCCACCTGCAAACACCACCAGCTGATCCGATCCACCAAGAAATCAGCATTCAAGGATCGACTCGACAACAACGCCCACAACAGCAAGGAACTCTTCAGCATCGTCAAAGAGCTTACCAATCCCAGCGCCGGCACCAACGACATCACTCCCTCTCAAGACCTCTGCAACTCTCTAGCCTCGTTCTTCCACAGCAAGATCGCTGACATACATAACAGTTTCGGCGAACAATTCACTCCCCTCACCACCGAACGGAAGCCCCCCACCACCACCCTTTGCGCCTGGACCCCGATCAGCACAGAAGACACCATCCGCTTGATGAACTCCATCCACTCCGGATCACCAACCGATCCATGCCCCCACCACATCTTCAACAAGGCCGACTCCATCATCGCACCCCAACTCCGGGATATCATTAACTGTTCCCTCTACACCGCTTCCTTCCCGGAAAGCTGGAAACATGCTGAACTCAGCGCCCTCCTGAAGAAACCTACAGCAGACCCCACCGAACTTAAGAACTACCGCCCCATCTCGCTCCTCCCATTCCCTGCCAAAGTTATAGAGAAGACTGTCAACAACCAGCTCGCCGCCTTCCTCGAATCTAACGCCTCCCTCAACCCCTCACAATCTGGCTTCCGAGCCAAACACAGCACCGAGACCGCCCTCATCGCAGCCACAGACGACATCCGAACACTACTCGGCAACGGGGAAACAGCTGCCCTCATCCTCTTGGACCTCTCCGCAGCGTTTGACACGGTCTGCCATAGCACCCTTATACAACGCCTCAGCAACATCGGGATACAAGAAAAAGCATTGGACTGGATCATCTCGTTCCTCGCCGGAAGAACCCAGGGAGTCCGCCTCCCCCCCTTCAGATCGGAGGCCACCGAAGTCATCTGTGGAGTACCACAAGGATCATCCCTCAGCCCCACCCTCTTCAACGTCTACATAAGCCCCCTCGCAGCCATCGCACGCCAGCACAACCTCAACATCATCTCCTACGCTGACGACACTCAGCTGATCCTCTCCCTCACCAAAGACCCAAACACCGCTAAAACCAACTTATACGAAGGAATGAAAGACGTAGCCGAATGGATGAAGAACAGCCGCCTAAAACTGAATTCAGACAAGACGGAAGTCCTCATCCTAGGATCATCCCCCTCTGCATGGGACGACTCATGGTGGCCACCGGCCCTAGGCAGCGCTCCCAAACCAACGGACCATGCTCGCAACCTGGGATTCATTCTAGACTCCTCCCTCTCAATGACCAAACTAGTCAAGGCCATCTCGTCATCATGCTTTAACATCTTACGCATGCTCCGAAAGATATTCCGATAGATCCCCACCGAAACAAGAAAGACGGTCACCCAAGCACTTGTCACAAGCCGGCTGGACTACGGAAACACCCTATACGCCGGAACCACAGCCAAATTACAGAAAAAACTCCAACGGATTCAGAACGCCTCCGCCCGACTCATCCTAGACATACCACGCCACAATTACATCTCCGGCCACCTGAGAGACCTTCACTGGCTCCCCGTCAACAAGAGAATCAAGTTCCGCCTCCTCACCCATGCAC
Source organism: Lissotriton helveticus (assembly GCF_964261635.1). Lineage (NCBI taxonomy): Eukaryota > Metazoa > Chordata > Amphibia > Caudata > Salamandridae > Lissotriton > Lissotriton helveticus. The sequence goes on from NC_136065.1 coordinate 1,741,526,893, forward strand.
ACAAGGCCCTCTACGACCTAGGACCCAGTTACCTCAACACGCGCCTGACCTTTTACACCCCCACACACCAACTACGATCATCCAATCAAGCCCTCGCTGCGATTCCACGAATCCGAAGAGCCACCATGGGAGGAAGATCATTCTCCTACTTAGCGTCCAAAACCTGGAATTCTCTCCCCACCCACCTCCGCCTTACATAGAACCACCTCTCCTTCAGAAAACAACTCAAAACCTGGCTGTTTGATAAATACCGAAACCCCCCTCCCCAAAGCGCCTTGAGACCCTCTGGGTGAGTAGTGCGCTATACAAATTCTGACTTGACTTGACTTAACTAGCCACGAGCACCATGCTAGTTTTGCACTCGGGGCGTACAACAGTGAGCAAGCTTGGGCGTCCATCAAGTGATACCAGGCATGCGTCACAACATTCAATGAGTCAAGAATACCTGTAAGTCTATCTCTAGGTCGGGACATCAAGGCCGGCAACGGAGTTGGGGGGCGCTACTATTGCTTCAATTCGCAAGTGTGGCGCATCATTCGGTCCATGGATCCACCCTTATGCGTGCTCCCCCTGCGCGGCCCGGTAATATAATTCTAGATCCGGAGCGTGCAGACCGCCTTCCTCATAGGGCCGGATGAGTATATCCCATGCCACTCTGGGCTGCTTCCCTGCCCATGCAAGTTTCAGAACTAGTGAGTGGAGGTGTCGGAAGAAAGCCCCCGACAGTACCATCGGTATGTTGTTGAAGAGAAACAGGAAGCGAGGCAGCACTATCATTTTCAACAGGGATATGCGGCCCATTAAGGACAAAGGTAGCTTGATCCATTTGCTCACATCGTCTTCCAACTTAGAGATGGCTACCCCATAATTTTCCCTGAGAACCACCTCAGGGTCTGTGTGCAGACAGATACCTAGGTATCGGACCGAATCAGTGGTCCACTGAATAGGATACTCCGGGTCTACTCGTCTGGTGGTTCGGGTGAGCGGGAACATGATTGTCTTGCTCCAGTTCACATGTATCCCTGAAAGCGAGCGGAACAGCACCACCTCTTGCAGCACCGTTGAGAGGTTATCCTCTGGGTTTCTTACATATAGCAAGGTGTCATCCGCGTATGTGGACACTATCAGATTGTATGTGGGGAAACGAATACCTCGGTGGCTATGATATTCACGCAAGGCGCACGCCAAGGGCTCCACTACCAATGTGTACAGGAGGGGTGAAAGGGGGCAGCCCTGTCTGGTGCCGCGGCCCACAGAAAAAGGGTCAGTGGTCAAAGACCCTATTTTGACTCGCGCAGTGGGGGAGGTGTAGAGCGTATTCATTAGTTGTATGAATAGTCCTCCCACTCCCATACGATGCAGTACCAATCGAAGGAAAGGCCATTCGACAGAGTCGAAGGCCTTTTCCATATCTAGGAAGACTGCCACTGCTGGTACATCCTGGCGTGTGTGTTGGAATGCCGCAAACACAGTGCGTAAGTTGTAGGTGAGGTTATGATTAAGTACAAAGCCCGTCTGTTCTGGGGCCACCAGGGTAGTAATTAGGGGGCTCAGTCAGTTTGCAATAATTTTTGCGAAAATTTTCGCATCCAAGTTCAGTAATGATAACGGCCTATAAGAGGCGCAGTCCTCAGGGGGTTTTCCGGGCTTGAGTATAGCCACTATAATAGCTTCCCTCATTGTGGGGGGCATTTCTCCGCCTTCCGCAATCTGCTCCACCAGCGTCAGCAGTCGGGGTATCAGCAGGTCTGAGTATGTTTTGTAAAAGGAAGCTGGAAAGCCGTCGCTGCACGGGGCACTGCTCGCTTTCATCGATGACAATGCCCACAGAACCTCCTCCCTCTCAAAGGGTCGGGCCAAGAACGCACGGTGCCTATTGGTCAGCCACGGCAACTGAATATGCGTCAAATAATCTAGGATACGTTCCTCCGTGGCCGGGCCCCTAGAAGCGTACAGCGCGGCTAGTATTCTCTAAATCGGGCAGCTATCTGCTCCTCCAGTATCAAATCCCCAGTCTGTGGGGAGCGTAGTGCAGGAGTCAACGCACTACGTCTACTCTGCTTCGCTATATTCGCCAGTACCGCTCCAGGGCGTTCCCCCTCCTCGTACGATTTAGCATCTGTGTATTTCCCCAAATGCTTTACCTCGGCATCCGCTTCCTCATGATATTCCCATAAAGTTTGGGCGAGGTCATGGAGCAGGTCAGCTCCCGATTCATGCAGTCTACGCTCTTCGATCTCCCTGAGTCTATTTTCTAGTAAGGACAGGCGGTCACAAATAGATTTTAGCACCCCTGCGTGTTTTTTAACTTTTTTATTGATTTTGTGCACACAGCATACAATCGTGGTTCACAGACCTGTCCGTTCTTAGCACATACAGCCATGTCACTGCCTTGCAATCCCCCACAACAATCCCTATCCAAAACCTCCCACCTCCCCCTCTACCCCCACCCCTCCCTCGTCAGTGTGCCTCCATGCCCTTGTTATGGCTCGTCAGATCTATCCTATAGACAGCAGGTGATACTCCTCTCCGGTCCATGTCCATACAGAAGTCCAGGTACTGCCCAATGCTGCACAAGATCTCCACTCGATTCCCGGGCTCAAGTGACCCATGCAGTCCGCCCTCTCCCTGTACCCGGGCTCACTGTCTAACTCCCCTCCTCCACCACACCAACCTCCACCTCCCCCTGCCCCGTGCCCCCCTCCAGATTCGCCGGCCCGCCAGCCTCTCCACCATCTTCAGCCTCCAAAAGTGATTGCAAATCCGTCACAAGCGCGCTCCACGCCCTGGCCGTATCTAGCGCCCTATCGTTGGCCGTACGCCTAGCTAATTGCAATCTGAGAGAGCCTTCGCACGCGGCCCATTGCAGGAAGCACCTCCGCCACCTCAGGAAGTTAGGTCCCCCTCTAGACTTCCAATGTAGAGTAAGTTCCCTCTTGGCCATTATGAACCCCAAATCCTAAAACTTGCTAGTGACTTTAGTGGCAGGGGTATGGGGAAACCAAAGTAGCAGGCATGCAACCGCGTCTGCATCAACCTGACGACCCGTAACCGCATTCAGGCAAGCGAAAACATCAATCCAGTATGTGCCAAGCCCTGTGCACGACCAGAACATATGCTCAAAGTCAGCGTCCCCCGCGGCACAGCGCGGACATAACGATTGCGCACCACCGAAGATCCGTTGGATTTTGGCAGGTGTCCAGTACGCCCTATGGAGTGTGTAATACTGAACCAGTTGAAACCGAACGTTACGGGTGCCCTTCCAGGCCCTGTGTACAAGCTGAGGCCAGGTCGTCTCCGGTATCTGCCGACCAAGGTCAGCCTCCCAGCGCTCCCGCAGCCCATCAAGGGGAGGAGGATCAGCGAGCGCCAGCCTCCGGTACAGGCATGTGATGGCCTTATAAGTGCCAGCCGCCATCACGACATACTGGCAGCCCAACGACGTGGGTGGTTCCACCAGCCCCATCCTCCAGCACCTCTGAATCCCAGTAACCAAAGCCGCATGTAACAAGAAGTCACCCCTCGGCAGATCGAAGGCCTCCTGCAGGGCACCGAACGGCATCAAGGCGCCGTCCCGATATAAATCCCCTAGCATGTGAACCCCGGAGTCCTCCCAACTGGCAAGCGCCGACCAATCCCCACCATGCGGGAGGGCAGTACACATGCCCAAGGGAATCTCCGGCGCATATGGGGCGCGACACCCCACCCGCCTGTGGCCACGCAGCCAGCACCGGCGAAGGGTACGCTCCTCAAGAGTCAGCCGCTCCAACCGAAGCTCCTGTTGGAGCACAATAAAGGACAGGACATGGCGCTGCACAATCCGACCCTGCGGTCCATCCGGTCCTCTAAATTCCCGCGCCACCGCCTGCGTGAGCCACTGAAGTTGAGCAGCCAAATAATACCATTCGAAGTCCGGCACTGCTAGGCCACCCTCCTCTCGGGACCTAAGCAAAGTATTCAGGGCTATGCGTCGCCTGCCAGTGCCCCAGATAAAACCTATCACCGCGGATCTTAATGTTCGGAAAAAGGAGGGCGGTATCCACACCGGCAGCGTGCGGAAAAAATATAGTAGGCGCGGCAGGACCACCATTTTCAACAACGCAATTCGGCCTGCCACAGATAACGGAAGGACGCGCCAAAACCTCATGCTACCTATAATGCCCCTCATGGCCCTACCCACATTCCCCTCATAAAGGAGTGAATGGGTGTGATATATATGGACTCCGAGGTACTGCAGGCAATCCGGTTCCCAGCGCAGGCCATCCAGCACCTCAGGCTGGGCGCAGCGGGAAGTCAAGGGGAAGAGGCAGGTCTTAGACCAATTAACCCGGAGGCCCGACAGGTTCCCGAATTCCTGGAGCAAGGCCCGTGCTCCCGTCACTGATGCATCGACATCGGCCAGGTATAACAAGAGGCCATCGGCATACAAGGAGATATAATGCAAATCGCCGCATGACGGTACCCCCTCAAAGTACCGACCCTGTCGGGCCCGCGCCGCCAGCGGCTCAATCGCCAAAGCAAAAAGGAGCGGGGTAATGAGCAACCCTGCCTGGTGCCCCGTCCTACCGAGCACGCCGCAGATATGGAGTGGCCCGTTCGTACCCTAGCAGTGGCCGACTCATATAGCAGCCTCGTCCAACGTACGAAGCCATCCCCCAGCCCGAACCGAAGGAGTACGCAGAACAAATAAGGCCATTCCACACTATCGAACGCCTTTTCGATGTCCACCGACAGCACGGCCGCCCCCGTGGGGCCCTCCCCTTCAACATCCATGACCCTTATCAGGCGCCGTATGCATGTCGAGGTGTTCCTAGTGGGGATAAAGCCCGACTGGTCCGGGTGCACCAGAGAGAACATATGGGCAGTCAGCCGCGTCGCCAAGATCCTGCTCAACACCTTGTAGTCCACCGTGAGCATCGATAGCGGACGATATGCCATCCTAGCTGTGGGGAGGCTGCCCATTTTCAACAGCGGGACTACGATCGCCTCTCGCACCGACGCCGGCAATCTACCTTACTCCCAGGCCTCCCCATAGACCTGGTGTAATCGAGGTGCCAGGAGATCCACATATGCAGCATAAAACTCCCCCGGGAGGCCGTCCCCCCCTGGTGTTTTCTTCCTGGCCATATGCTTAATTGCCGCTCTGATCTCCCCCAGCGTAATAGCCGCCCCCAACGCGGCGCCCTGCTCTGGATCCAGCCGCTGCAGCTGAGCCTCTTCAAGAAAGGCATCCAGTATCGCCGGGCGCGCCGCCATCCTGCTCCGATAAAGTTCCGCGTAGTAATCCCGGAACTGAGCGTTTATCTCTTGCTGCGAATGGACCAGGCCCCCAGTCGGAGTAGCCAGCGACAAAATCGGCGTACCCCTAGTGTCAGGATTAGCCAGCCATGCCAGCAGCGAGCCGACCCGATCCCGTTCCGCATGCGCTCGGACCATATATTCCCCGTAGTCATGGCAGCGGAGCCTCTCCACCTGGGTGGCCACCCGCTCTCGAGCCGCTAGTACTTCTTCCCTATTACCGCCCGCCCCGTGGCCGCTCCTCTCCGCCTGCCGCAGAGCGGCCTCCTCCCGTGTGACATCAGCCAGCAGCGTCCGGCGAACCCCCGACGAGGACGAGAGGCACGCGCCTCGCACCACCACCTTGAAGGCGTCCCACTCAGTTGCTCGAGTGGCCGCGGATCCCGAGTTCTCAAGGAAATAACGTTCAATGCAGTCCTGCATTTCAGCGTGGAAGACCGGGTCCTCCGGCGCCAGCGGGTTCAACCGCCACGTGGGAACCGGCTGCCGCTGTCTGGTCCAGAGGACCGTAAGCAGGCAAGGGTTATGGTCCGATATGGTCCGCGCCAGGTACTCGCAACCACGCGTAAGCTCCTGAGCCCCACCCGAGCAGAGGAAAGTGTCGAGACGCACATGCAAATCATGCGGTACCGAATAAAACAAATAGTCCCTGTCTGTGGGATGACACGTCCGCCACGCGTCCTGGAGTCTCCACCGGTCCTGCCAGTCCCTCCGAGCCTTGGCCACTCTGCGCACCACCGACTGAGCAAGCGGTGGATGGGAACGGTCCATCTCAACATCTGCCACAGAATTAAAGTCCCCTCCCATGTACACCGTACCCACGAGCATATCCGGCAACCGGCTTGACAACACGGAGAAGAACGCAGCCTGATCAAAGTTAGGGGCGTAAACACAGCAAAACGCAACATCCCGGCCATCCAGCCTCCCCAACACTGCCACAAACCTCCCTTCCGGATCCACCCTAGTGGTCAATGGCTGAAAGGGACCACCCGCCCGCACCCAAATTAGCACCCCCCTAGCATGCGCAGAGTAAGTAGTATAGAAGAGTTGCCCTCTCCATCGCCGCTGCAGCGCCTGCCCTTCTGCCAACGTTAAATGCGTCTCCTGCAAAAAAGCCACCTGGACCCCCCTCCGGACTAAATACGCATGCACTTTGTATCTCTTCCTCATGGAGTTGAGCCCCCGCACATTCCAGGTAATGCACTTCAAGTCTAATCTAGCCGCCATCAACGGGCACATAGCAAAGTCCAATTCCCCACAGTCTCATCGGCACACTGACAATTCCCAGAAACTCAGAAACCCCAAAGCAACTCCAACCAACTCCCATCCCACCCACCCCCAGAACAGGCATCAAACAGTTGTCACCCATCCAAACCCAACCCCCGAGTACGAGGGAAACTCTGGAAGATACCAGAGACTCACAAGTTATGTGAGATCGAGGGGGTGACTCCCCACCAGCCGGCCGGATAGCCAAGACCCGTCACACCAGGAGAGGTCGATCCCGACTAAGAGTAGACCTCCCCATCCCCCTCCCAGCAGCACCACCCCCCACTGAGAAGGCCAGGGACCCAGCACCTCCCACAGGGAGCAGAGTACAGCTACATTCCCATCCGCTCAGAAAGCAGGACCCCATCCGCCCATAACGTGCCCACCCCACAGGGCCAGCACACCCCCTTACTGTCCATTACTCAGCCTCTCGTAGTCATTCATCCAGTAGTCCATCAGCTGTCTGCGGGGTGATCTGAGGCAACTCCCCAGTTTCCTTGTCCGAAACCTCATCCGAACCACCCGGTTCCGCCTCATCCGAACACAACCTGGAGCCTGAGTCCGCCACCTGGGTCTCAGGCACTGCTCCGGAGGTGTCCGACACCGCCCGTAAGGCAGCTCTCCTCTCCTGGTCCGTCTGTGAGGCCGAGGGGGACCTCCTGCCCTGTTCTCTCCTCCGATTACGCCTGCTCCTGCCCGGTTTCGGACGGTCCTCAGCATTCCCCATCCAGGCACCCGTGCCATCCTTGCCCGCTCGATACCGCTCCAACCACTGCCAAGCGTCGTCCGGGGAGTCACAGAACGTCGCCACTCCGTCCACCAGTACCCTCAGGCGAGCCGGGAACAACAGAGAGTACTGCACCCCCTCATCGCGGAGAGCTCTCTTGACAGCGACGAAGGAGAAACGGCTGCGCTGGACCTCCTGGGAGTAGTCAGGAAATATCGACACAGACACGTTGTCCACCTTGTAAGGACCAGCCAGCCTGGCCTGCCGCAATATAATGTCCCGGTCCCTGAAGTGAAGTAGCCGAGCTATCACCGGCCGGGGAGGCCGTCCCGGGGCAAGGGGGCGAGCCGGGACCCTATGAGCTCTTTCCAATGTGTAGAAGTGCGTCAAACCTTCAGGGACCACCACCTCCCGCAGCCAGTTCTCCAAGTACGCAACCATGTCGTCCCCTTCAATATTTTCGGGTAGACCCACCACGCGGATATTGTTGCGTCTGTTGCGCCCTTCCGCGTCAGCCGCTCTCCTTTCCAACTGCTGCACCCTGCGGGTTAAGTCCTCCAGCGTGGCATCCGACGCCTTCTGGGCCGGCTCCAATGTCTCTATTACCAGCTCTGCGGCCTTGACGCGGTCAGCAAGCTTGTTATGGTCCGCCTTCAAAAGGCCAAGGCTCGTGGAGACCTGGGCGATGTCCTGGCGCAGCGCCTCTCTCGTGTCCCCTATTGCCTTAAGAATTTGGTCCATCTGTTGCTGCTGCAGCCCTGTCGCCCGGTCGCCCGTCTGCTGCAGGTCATGGGCGTCAAGAGAATCTTCAACTTGGTCCGGCGGCGCTGCGCCCGTCCCCTTTTGTGGCTTCCCCATGGAGACTAGCCGACGACTGCGTCGACGCCAAACACTGCAGGGCTGTCCCAACGTGTTCTTCAAAGAAGGCCAAAGTCGTTATCCCGCCGGCAAGCCTGGTGAGATGGCAAGGTCGTACACGATGAAGGGAAGAGAAAAGGGGGGGGCAGCCAGCAGGCACAGCCGGACCTCGGCACCCGGCACCCCAATGGGACTCCCTCCGCTCCGGGTCCCCGCAGCCGCCAGCACAAACCACCAGCAACCCTACGCCGCTCCGGTCCTCTCTCGATGGCCGGCAGGACCCAATGCAAGAGTCCAGGATGTCAGCAGAGTGGACCCAGGTCCCCACTCTGGGCCAGATGGCCGCCCGAGGAGTCTGCAGCGCCCCCAGCACCCTGCGGCCTGCGGTCTGCGGGGTGGTGCCAAGATCGTTGCTGCTAAGGTCCGCTGTGGGCCAGGGGGGGTCCCCCCAGACAAGCTCGGGCCCCCACAATCACCGCGGCCACCAGTCCATCCGATACGCCGTCACTGCCCAGCAGATCCTCAGCCGAAACGGCACCCCCGGCACCAGGCTGGCGTTACTTCTCCAATGACGCCACAGGGCCAGAGAGCCGGTCGTCCACGGCGCCGCTCACCACTGACGGGCGCCTCCGTTCCCGGAGCCCACTCCGATCCGCTCCGCAACACCAGCGTCCCGGCACTCCTCGTTCCGGGGCCTGGCCCGTCTCTTCCTGTCCGTCGGATTCCCAGGGGCGATCTCCCACACTCGGGGTCAGGGTACCCACCAACACCGTCCTCCGGCACCCGCAGCGGCTCGGTCTCCGGCGGCCCCTCAGAAATCGAGGCCGGGGATTGGCCGCGAAACGCAGGCCCAAGCAAAATGGCCGGCGGCCGCCTCCGCAGCTCCCTCTGAAGAGCTCAGTCCCCAGCAGCCACGGGACCCAGCGCACTCCAGATCGGCGCTAGGGTATCCGTGATGATCAGGGATCAATCCCGGGTGGTGGTGCCGCCAGGGGGGTCCTCAAGCAGGATAAACACGAGACCGACCCGGAGCTCAGGGCTCAGGCGTCCATGCTCGGCAGTGTCGTAGCCACGCCCCCTGAGCCTACATTGTTATCAAAGAATTCCTCTATGGCAGTGGCTAGTTCTTCCCGAAATGCAACATCCAGTAGGGAATAAGGGGGGAGTCGCCAGGAAAAGGGTGGCGGTTTACCTGTCATAGTTCTAAGCGTGAAGAGCACCGGTGAGTGGTCTGAGTAAGTGCGGGGCAAAGTCTTGCACGTCTGCACTCTGGGGAGGAGATGGGATGTGATCAGCCAATAATCATTTCGAGTGTGGATGTCATGCGGTGCAGAGTAGTGCGTGTAACCCCTCTGTGTCTGGTGTCTAGTGCGCCATAAGTCCTGCAGGCCAAGTCTTATCATTTCAGCATCTAAGGCTCCAGCTGAAGCTGAGGGGCGCCGGACCGGGCAATCAGATCTGTCTAACATCGGCTGTCTTACCATGTTAAAATCTCCCCCCCATACTACATGATCCCCACACAGGTCACGTACCTTTCCAGCTAGTGTAAGGTAAAAGGAGGGACGGTCGTAATTTGATCCATAAGAGTTGACAATGTGTAAAGACATCCCTTTCCCCTTACATTCCGTTATGACATATCGGCCCTCGCCATCCGTAGCAAGTGGAGTTAGAGTCAGAGAGGCTTTGGGGGTTAACCCATGTCAATATGCCTCTGGCATGAGAGGTAAATCCCGCTGCATGTATGTTATTTTGCAACCCTCTGTAGTGCAGTGTCGGGCTGTCTGGGCGCAGGTGTGTCTCCTGAAGGAGTGCAACGTCTATGGCATGCCTTGTGAGGTACTGGAGCACACGTCGAACCTTTCTATGATCATTCAATCCTCGGACATTCCATGTCAGGAATGTAGTAGTGTCAACATCGTGTGTCTGCTGTGTCATGTCGGGTACCAAGGTGCGTATAATTGGTCCAATGCGACAGGTCTGTGCTGTGTACGGTGCGTCCACTGTATATTGTGCGTGCCAATGATAGTCCCTATTTTACATACATCAAACAAACATTTCTTCCCACCCACCGGCAGTTTAATAAGAAAAAAAAGCAAAACTACCCGCAGCTCCCCCCACGCCTGCCCAACTCCAACTCGGCCGCATCCCATCTCCCCACCCAATCTGAACAGTACTACATCCCCTTCCAGAACTCGAGATTTCCTACTCAACCACAACCCTCCTGCCCCCTCCCCAAAAATGAACATCAGAACCAGGGGGCACAAATAGTCACACCTCCCCAAAAAATCCCACACCCTCCCTTCTGCCCCCTCCTCCCTCCCGTCATTCTCAACCCCAATATCAATTACAATCAACCAAACAAACCAAATAAAGAATGGAACTCCTGATAACATGATTTAGACTGGAAAAAGGTGTTATACGCACGGGGACGTAGGTAGCCTGCTCACTATAAATCAATTGCAGTGTTCGAGCAATATTCCCACCTTACCTTCCCGCCCCTCCGCCTCTGAAAGAAAAATATCAAATAACAGCCAGTGCCCTCCTAAGTGTGAAGATTTCTCCCATGGTAGCAGAGGACATTGATTCTCAACTTCCAATCGTACTATTCCCCTTCCTCATCGCCAGCCATGTCGTATAGGTCACTTTATTCATGAAAGACCAATATCTTTATGTTTCACCTATCTGAACCGCCTCCCCGCACAATGACAACAAGTATCTAGTCATCGTAGGGACGACGTCGTAGGGGGTGAGGGACAAAGGGTATATTATAATAAGGGTAGCCACTGCAGGAGAAAATTCCCCCATCCATCACATAACATAATTCACTATTTCCCCGTGATATCACAGCAGAGCATAGTGTATCAAAGTCTCGTCATAGTCATTATCCCCTGCCCGAGTCGGCAGTGTCAGGAACCATGCCATGAGCCTCCCAATTATCTAGAAGACGAGTACCTCACCCAAGAGCTGATCACACCCTCAGTCCTGATCCTCCATGGAGCCTCCAGTAGCCTCGTCCAGTCTTTCTTCATCCATCGCATGCGGAGTGTCTCTGCGCCAGGTCTTCCTGGCTTTCTGCAGCGCTCTCGGGTCTGTGAAGATCGTCGACCTCCCCTGCCTGTTGACCCTCAATTTAGCAGGATATAACATGGCGTAATCAACACCAAGTTCTTGAAGTTGTCGCTTCATTGGGACAAACTGTCGTCTCGCCTCCTGAACTCTGGCTGTGAAATCCGGGAACAGAGAGAGGGTGCTGCCGCGTAGGTCAGAGGCTGTTTCTCCCGGGCAAGTTTCAGCGCGGTGTCTCGGTCCCTGTAATTTAGAAGCTTGGCTACAATGGGACGTGGAGGGGCCCCCTGCTTAGGTCTCGGGCCCAGGGTGCGGTGCGCTCGTTCAATGGCGAACATCTCTGAAAAGGCAGTCTCTCCCAGCAGTTTCTTCAACAGGGATTCCACAAAAAGTTCCATGTTCCCCATCTGTGTGTTTTCCGGCAGGCCCGCAATGCGTATATTACATCGGCGCGACCGCGCCTCCAAATCCTCTGCCTTGTCTTGCAAGAGTTGGATCACCTTACCCAATTGTTTGTGTTCAGAGTCTAGGGTTGTCTGCGCCTCTTCCACCTCCCCTATTCGGCGCTCCGACATATCCAGGCGTTCAGCGTGTTTGTCTAGTCGTTCCGCCATCCGATCCATGCGATATGTGAGGGCGTCCATTTTTGTACCTAATGAGGTGATGTCGCCCTGCAAGTTCTTTTCCATCGCTAGTAATATACAGTGAATGTCCGAGTCCGTCACTTCCCCTTCTGACGCGTTACCAACTCCGTCGTTCATTTCACATGGCGTAGGATCAGTAGTTTTGGGCTTCTTGTTGGAATCAAATGTCAGTTTGGGCTGCGAATGATCCGGGCGGCCCATGGTGGCGCAATCGGTTCACCCCGCAGTCAGAGTCGCCGAATCTAGTGGGTCTTCGGGCCTTCGGTGCTAAAAGCGGAGCATGTATGGCGTGTGCAGACACCACGAACTTTATAGCAGGGGTGAGAGCAGTGTTCACCGGGAGCCCGTGGCAGGATCACCGAGATATGGTGTCAATGTCCCCAGACCCGGGACGCAAGCCTATCTCCAGCCCCCCTCGTGCTGTAGGTGCTGTGCCCTCACTGTGTAGGTCTGCCTTTGGCGATATTCCCACGATGTTGAGTGGGGTTCAAGGGTAGCAGGACCGTCCCCCTCCACTCCCAGTCCGCTTATGTGTAGTGTCTTGTCTGAAGCGTGGCCCCCGAGCCAGAAGGAGTAGGCCTCATGTCGCACAATACACACAATCCTAGGCGCGGCCTACGTGCGTCGGACCGTCTCTCAGGCTCCCAGGTCCCTCGCAGCTACAGATGCAGCGTCTAACAAAATCTTTATATGAGCTGCGCCAGCTCTCCAGGTTAGGGGTGGGGGGGAGGGCAGACCGGCCTCAGTGATGAGTCCACACGCTTTGGGGTGACAGCTTCTGGGCCTCTGTAGCATGCCACGGTCGGGGGCCAGGAAAACACGGGAGTGGTGGCTCCGGCCTTATTTCACCGTTAATGCCCCGCAGCGTGGAGCAAGGAAGGGAGAGTCAGGTCCCTCGTGAATGCAGGAATGAGTCGTGGTATGTCTCTTTGCTCATCCGAGCCCGCAGGGTGATCCTTCTTGTGAGTGCCTCGGGGGTGACCAGGCCCAGGCGAGACCGGGGACTAGATTTAGGCATCGCGGCCGCCGTAGCTCCTTCAGGCAGCACGACCCTCCCCCTGTGCTCCCTCGCTCAGCGTGTCTTGCCGCTTCTAGGCTTGCAGCGCTCCCCGCAGCTGCATCCTCTGGGTCTCTCTCCCTCGTCTCCTCTGAGTGCCTTTAGCTGGGAGACACCGCTAGTACAGCAGGGGTGTGTGTAGCGGCACTCCAAGGGCCTCACCTCCGTCTCCCCAGCCACTCGCGCAGTCGGGCCATAGTGGTGCTTCCTGCAGTCGTCCGCGGGTGCCAGTCCGTCGAAAGCTGCCCCCGGCGTTCCGAAGCAGGAAAGCGGAGTTTTGGTAAGCGGAGGGCACCGCTTATTCCAGGATAAATTTATGAATCTTAAACTTGGCGAAGGAGCTAACGGATCAGGCGGCCATCACGTTCGCCGGCTAGCTCCGCCCCCTTTCAGTGGTTTTTATGGTGCAGTGTCCTGACAGATGCGTGGGATTTGCAGGCCTGTGGCTGGTTTTCGCTACATTTTGTACCGCGGTTGGCCTCATCGCATGTTTTTTGCGTTCGCGTAACGCATTTTTGCGGCGTGGCATTGATTTTCACACGGACATTTGCCACGTTATCTGGTGTCTATCGCATGCTACCGCCTTGTGAATTCCATGTTGACACAGGGTTATTTTCCCGCAATAGGATGCGATCTTGAAAGTTGTGTTACGCTACTCTTGCTGTAGGTATCATACGTTCTTCTGAATATACCCCCAAATTGGTATATCTAGGGATGTGGACCCTCCGCGATTCTTGCCTATTTTGTAATCTGATTGGCTGTCAACACTTCAACCAGGAAGTGATGGGAATCATTTTGGGACCCTGCCTTAGTCGAGTCCCAGAAAAATGTAAAAATAAAGAAAAGGGGGCAGTGTGGGAATACCCTGACCTCCTGGCACTGCTGGTGGGGTCCCCCAGGGACCTCAGAAGGGTCAAAAAGCATGTTTTTAAATTTTGCTGCAAAATCACAAAAAACAAGCGCAGGCTCTCGTACTTGTTTAATGATTAGCCCCCAGACGGGGCAGGACCTGAAGGCAAGGGTAAATAAAAGAAAAGAGGAGGGGGCATATGTGACCCCCCTCCCTAAGGGCAGTTTAAGCTCCAGAGACCACCACCTCCCTAGGTTTTTGGTTAACATAACGAGAGGGGAGCTGCGCGTCACCCTTCCTTTGCCTTTCTAAGACTCCGGGGATCTCCACTTCCACAGGTCATGTACATATAAAAGAAAATGAGCTGTGCGGGCCCAACTCTGACATTTAAAAATTCCCAGTCTCCCTAGGGCACAAAACCTTAGCTCCGACGTGGCAAACAGACCCCCTCATGGGCCATATTTGGCCCCAAGGACCACCACTTCTCCAGGGCATGATTTATAGTAAATAGGGAGGGGGACCATGCAGAGCCCCCCTCTGACATTTAAAAATGCCCCGGGGACCACCACCTTCCCAGGGCACAAAACATGAGCTGGGGAGGGAGGCCAAGCTGCCTCATTCCCAAGCCAAATTTGGCTCCATTGACCACCCCAGGGACAACCACCTCCCGGGTCATGCTTTGTATTATAGAGGCAGGGGGCCACACAACTTTTTGGCATGGGATCTTTACCTTCCCTGGTTTGTCCCTCTGCAATTGAAAGGAGGAGACCATGTGCCCCCCCTCCTGGAGCCATAATATGGCCCTCCGAACCGCAACCCCCCAGAGCCAGCTCACTAGCTCTCGAGGTGCCCACCCTTGGGAGATAGCAGTTTGCTTTTGTTTGGTGGGAGCTGTCACAAGAGCAGACTGTAAGTCCGCTCCCAGTGGGTGGGAGCAGGAAAACTGCACCTCCTTGCTGGCAACAGACTTTTCATCATTTCTGACAGCGGGCAGGAAAACAAATGAAAGAATTGCTCCTATATGCAGGGAGCAGCATTTTTGGTTCCCCCCATGTGCATGAGAAATACTGGCAGGAGGCGGGGAGCCCGCAGGATTGCAGGGCACTGAGGCTCCCCCCACAATACCCAAAGTAGCACATTGGGTGCCCTGGGTAGGCACCAGGGCACCCAGCCTTAGTTTGCGAGGTCCCGGGGGAGGGGGACCCTGGGGTCAAATCGGCCAGGGGAGGGTGGCAGTGTGGCCCTTCTCCCCTTCCAATAATTGACTGGGCCCTGGGCAATGGGGTCCCCGGGGCCAAAATATGCTCGGGAGAGGGACTACGCAGGTCCCTCTCCCCTTCCAATAATTGGCCAAAATGTAAATTACTACGAGAAGGCAAATGAGCAAAATCACCTGGAAGCCCCATCCATTTGGCCCTGCCCGCCCACCTTAGATTATGCAAAAGTCTTCCCACCTTTGACAGGATGATGGACAGCTTACTAGAAGGTACCCCATTACGTTTCCAGTCTATTTTGGTGAAGTGTTCTTGATACCGAGGAATATGAGGACATCTCCACCAAACAAAGAAGCACTTTCTTTATACAGTTAAGAGGAAGTACCCTTGTTTGGTGAAGTTTCACCTATTTGCAGTCTCGTTTTCTTCTCTGTAGGTACATGCATGTTATCACAGATATCTGGATGAAGACGCAAGAGGAACGATCACATTGCCGAAATGCAATCAAGGTCACTTGAGACAATTCCTCATTGTCCATTACGCAGCTGTAGTGTAAAATATGCACTAGACATTTACTCGATGAGATAACACTTACTAATTACCCAGTAGAAAGTAGTCCAATTGGAAGACATTCAGTGCAAAACTGTGACTCTTGTTGGATAAATGGGTAGAAGAGGATCAGTTTGTCCCAGATTTGTATTTCAAGGCAATGAAACCTAATCAGTGATGTCATCAGTGATGTCACTGACCATGTCATGAGAGATGTAATATGTGAGTTCATAAGCAGCGCATTGCGGGGGTGTAAGTTATAGTTAGCTCAGGTAGCTATAACTGCTGAATCTTAATGGTTTTGTAGGAGTGAAATCTAAAACCTAACTATAACGACCCTGTCATCTTAATTTTTTTCCAGTGAATATATATATATACATTTATTTGTACAAAAAAAAGACTCCCGAAGGCCCTGACATAGACAAAAATATCACTTGTGATTTAGAGCATTGGTTTCTACCCTACCGCAAACTTTTATTGAATGATGACTAGAGTAAGATTGGGTACTTTCAGTGTTCTATTGGTGTCTAAGTTCTGTTCCCAAGAAGCAGTCAAACTGAACTTCCAAAATGGCGAATTAACCAAAAGCTTACCAAGCAGCATGACCAATCCCAGAGTGCTCTGGGTCTGTCCAATTGTTTTGCACCCCTCAGCAGTACTTTTCAAACTAGATCTGGGCTCGAAAGGTCGTTCAACCTTGATGAACCCTAATCGTTTACACTCTGTTCTTTACCTCGGGCATATCATCAGAACTGAATGAACCCAAATGATCTCCCTCGAAAATACCTAGTGAACATAGAACTGTGGATAAAAAGTGGCTGATGGGGCTGTCCTCTGTGGGCAGCATACTTCTTCAAACAGATTTGGGTATTGCTTATTACCAGTGTCCCTGCAGTGTTTATGAAGCCTTTATTGTGCACACACATTCTGATGATCATAACTAGTTATTATGAAAGACATTGAGATGGTGCATGCTGATAATGCAAAATCGCAAACACAGAAAATAACAAACACAAAGGAGACCTCATATGGCCCAAGTGCTTGGCTACATTTACACAAGGCGGCCAGTAAGCAGCTCTCTTGAGTGCAGCTATTCACCCAAAACACTCACTAGTGATGTGCTGCCACCAGCCATGGCTTTTGCTGATGGAACAAGGAGCGCTCAGACATGGCAAAAACAAGACATTTCCCATCTAAATGAAGTTACTCTGCTACAAGACAGAAACACTGATTGTTCAGGTCTCTAGTCGAACATTCGTGAACACCAAAATCTAAACAAGAAAAAACAGCCAAAACTGTGGAAAATGACTGAGAGCTTATCTGGTAGCCTTCAATGGAGACAGGATCTTGAAGTTCGAATAGAGCATTTTCTGGTTCCAAGAAAGTAAACTTAGGTAATAGTTTTCAGGGTAGTGCTATCAGTTGCCCAGAATGAGGATAACCCACTGACTAGAGGCCATGGAGTCACCTCTGCAGCAGCTCCTCTCTCATTTAGGAACAACCTTAAGGATGAGGGGGACAAACTATGTTTGACCCACAGAAATGGATGCAAAGCCTAAGACACAGTAGGCCTCTCCTAGGCCGCGCAGATTTCTCACAATCCAGGCTGCCGTCGGGTCGCCGGGTGCTCGACCACTGAAATATGCAGTGTTTTATTGGGTACGTGTCCCTGGGTGCCTTAGGCTGCTTGTGGTATTCCAAACAAGACAGGACAGCAGCAGGTCAGACCAGAAGAGATTCCACAGCAGACCCATAGTCAGGAAGCACTAACGTCAGAAGGTCCCATGCTGATCGAGGTTTGAGAGGTGCTCAGCAAGCTGGAGGGATGCTGCAATGAATATGTCCATTCTAAGCCAGTAAAGCACATCTCACTGCCAGTCAGGCAGTGCGGAGACATCTGGCGAGTTTCTCTCCTCAGACTTCAACCCATTGGTCACTGCTTATATTCAGATGACTAGGAATACATTCCACAAACTGCTCTGAAGAGACACCTTGTGTACTCTGCCCTGACCGACCTGGAAAACCAAGAACAGCAAATGAGGATGTGGTGGAAGGAAGCCATCTTCCATATTTGAACCAACATTCTTACACATATAAATGTTTGGGAATTGATACAAGGCTAATTCTCGTGTCCAACTGATCATAATGATAAGCTACTTCAAACCTTATGCTCATAATGTTTGCAAACATCTCAGACACACAAGAAATATTGAAGTTGAAGCGATGACTTTGTGGCTAGCAAATCCGGTTCAAATCTTGGCTTCAGTTTAACATCCTGTGATTTTAGGCATATTACTTAATCTTCCTGTGCCTAAAAATGCGTAATGTGTGGTTCTCTTGTAAAGTGCTCTGATGCCCTCGGGCTAAATCTGTACTTTAGGAAACTGTGAAAAAAAGAAAAAACACAAAGGACTCGTCGTGTGCCTTAAGTCCCTCAATTTAATTTAAAGAGAAAGGCCAGTAGGTAGCTCCCCTGGCCACAAGTATATATTCAGAAAACTATGAATATGCTGCCACCATGCAGGATTTGAGCGGAGAAGGTAACACAAGTTACTCTCTTGACTCTTCAGAGTGGGGAGACCAATGGAGGGTCTCCCCACCCAGGCAGTTAAGGAATCCGTTGGTGAACGAACGGGGACCTCACAAACGAGGTGGGGGAGGGGATTGGAGTTGAAGTGGCCGTTTGGTATTAACGTTTCTCCCACACTCACAAACACAGAAAACATATTTACAGTGGCATGTCAGCAGTACGAAACCTTATTATAAGAGCCGAATAGTTTGTGCAACTGCCACCCTTTGTGTGCAATCACCATCAAAGGAAACAAAG
Source organism: Lissotriton helveticus (assembly GCF_964261635.1). Taxonomy (NCBI): domain Eukaryota; kingdom Metazoa; phylum Chordata; class Amphibia; order Caudata; family Salamandridae; genus Lissotriton; species Lissotriton helveticus. The sequence continues at coordinate 1,741,545,249 of NC_136065.1, forward strand.
GAAACGGTATAGTGATCGGTTTATACACGCTTCGTTTATTTGCAGACTCATATCCTGTTTCGTAATTCTAAACTGACACCATTCAACCATCTAATGGGTTGAAAATGATATCTTTGCTACCAAAATCTATTTTCTCTGTCATGGAACAGACGCACAAATCATTAGGGCCTGACGGTGCTTTCTACCTGTTTCTGCTCCATGGTGTGCGCGTTAATACTTTTAAACACTGTGGAGCGTATTTACAAGCCCCTTGCGCCAGCCGTACGTCACTTTTCCCATGTTAAAAATTACGCATAAGTGGCGCAAGAGCTTGTAAATAAGCCCCTTTAATTCACTGACCACATGACAGCTGCCGAAAATACTTTTGACAGAGAAAAACAAATGTGTTTCTAAACAAGTCTTGTTATTGTTTTATAAATGAATCGCATTGTCACTGAGTGGAGTTAAATTAAAACTTCTGATCAAAGATGGCAGTCTGCAGTGTAGGACTGGAAGAAAAAATAGGTCTGGGCATCTAAATAAAAGTGGCCTTCATTAGCGAATCAGATAGCTAAAAAAAAGTGGTAATACCAGGGAAATCAGTAAAAACCGGTCTTCCTGGCCATAAAACTGGTGCAAAACCGCTTAAAAACCAGCCCACACACTGATCTGTCAGGCCAGCCCATCATGCGCTGCCTGGTCGCCCTATGGGCCAGTCTGAACCTGACAGTCTGAGTGGACCAGATTTTGAAATTGTATTTCCCAGCAGCCTAACTCCACTAGTTGGAATGGAGGGGCATATTACCAACAAGTAGCGATATTTATCACTAAATAGGCTTAGCGACGATCTTTTTATCGCTGAGCATCCCCGGAATTTATCACTGAGATAACGTGCTATTAGCGGCGTTTATCTCCAAAGCGATAAATTTTCTGGCGATAGTGGCGAAATGCGTGAATATCGCTGAGAATACAGCGATATTCAAGCATTAGCGCCGAAATGCTCTTAGCCATGTTATCCACCTCCCATTGGATAACATGGCTAAGAACTGGTCTAGGCAGGTGTTAGTATTTGGAGATATTCACGCTTAGCGTGAATATTTCCATCGCTACGCCTGCCTTGCTAATAGGCGATAGCTATGTTAGCGACTGTTTTCAGTTGCTAACAGTTTGGGATGCCCACTTTGCATTTCATTAGTGATAAATATCGCTAACATGCAAAGCGGGGCCCAAACCGCTCACTATCACCTAAAAGCTGTCGCTAACTGCTGTTAGCGACAGCTTGCTAATAGGGCGATAGAATTATTGCCGCTTAGCGGCCGAAAACGGCCGCTAAAGCGGTGAAAATTCCCTATCACCACCCTTGATAATATGTCCTGAAGTTTCCTACGGGAGGCAGGCTTACCCAAGACCGTATTAAACAAAAATAAACTAAATAATTTACAGAGTGCAAAATGACCCAAAAGCCTTACCTGTCTAATGCAAGTAGCCCTAAAATGTTGGCAGAAAAATAAACAAAAATCTAAATGAAAAATTCCAGGTTATGCACCATCAGTACTACTTGCAGGAATGCTGTAAGATTAAGGCTATTACACAGGAAGGCAATTGAAGAACTGGATCCAGCTGGGCATAGAGACCATGGAGGACACTTACACTGCTGGAAGGATGAAAACTTACAAGAATTGGTAGAAGAAAATGGGCAGCCACCATGACAATTTCTCCTCTATGGAGGACAGACACAGACCTTTCGCAGGATATTGGGGAACCCAGACCTGGAGCTTCAAACACATGGAGTGATACAACTTACACACATGATGGGCCTAATGTCTTGCGAATTAGAAATGATGGAACACTTTTGGCTCCAGATGATTGCCGTAGAACTCTGACTTAAGTGTTACAGCGGAATGCACTGAAGGCTGGTTTAAAATGTTGAGTTTTCTGTTATACACGGAATAATAAAGACGTGTATTATTAAGCTCTGTGTGTGGCGTAGTCCATTGCAGGTACCCAGACTGGGGAGGACACTACAATGTTTAATGTAGGATAACAAATAATATAGTTTTATAAGGCTTATAACACCACAATGTTCTTGAGAGAGGACCTAAAATTGGAAGTTGATATAGGCAGTAAATTAGAAGAAATAGAATAGTCAAGAGTACTAAAATAAAGTCAGTTATGTTCACAGGACATATTAACACAACCAATGATTAGTAAACGTATTAAACAACACTGTCATAATGCCTCAGAGGAGGAATGTAGGAATTTCCCACATTGTGAGGGAATGTCCTATGATAGGTATATTATATAGAGAAATTACAGAGAAAACTTGAGGTGCTTTAAACAACAGATACTTTCACACAAGGGGAATGTTTATAGGGACTGTGTCCAAGACCTAAAATAAAGAATGTTTACAGCAAAGTTATACATTTGGACGCAATACAGATGCCCAGGAAACCCCTGCAGAGCCAACACTGAGCCAGTGGAAACAAAGGTTAAAAAAATGGACAGAAGCTGAAAGTTTCGCACTGCACAGAAAAGAAAGCAGAGGTCTTGAGAAAAGCCCCATATCACATTAGTGAGACGAGGCCACACAGGGATTTTTGTATGGCCAACATATGTAATAATGAATTAGATGTGGCCAATAACAAGTGAAACGGCATTGGCAAAGCCAATAGGTCTGGCATCATCCGCTAGCCGATGGGAATTCTTGTTTTGTTTTGTCACCGCTTTTGCAAAGCTGCCGTATCTCATAGTGAAACAAACCAATGGCTGAAGTGGGGTGACGTGTTGCTCCTTCATGCATGCTTGAGTGGGCTGGAGATAAATGTGAATGATACAATCACATATAAATGGATGAAGTGTGACTGAAAACCCCAATAAGTTACTATCTCATGCACATAATTTTGGTAAAATCAAAATGCCACAGACCTAAAAAAGACAATTGTTGCACAATTGACTGTCAGACTCTTGCCTTTGAGAAAGAAGGAAAGAAAGAAAAAGAAAGCCAAAGAAGGGAGGAAAGAAAGAAGGCAAGAAGGAAAGAAAGAAGATAAAGAAGGCAAGAAAGAAGGAGGGCAAAAAATAAGATAGACAAGAAAGAAAGATATAAGACAAGATAGAAGGAAAGTAAACGCAAAAAAGAAAGAAGGAAGGAAAGAAAGAAAGAAGAAAGGAAAGAGAGAAAGAAAGAAAGAAAGATTGAAAGACAGAGGGAAGGAAGGAGGGAGGGATAGAAAGGCAGAAATCAAGACAGAAGAGAAGGAATGAAAGAATGAAAGAAAATAGTAAAAAAGAAATGAAAGGAATGAAAGGAATGAAAGAAAGAAGGAATGGAATGGAATGAAAAAAGGAAAGGGAAGGAAAGAGGAATGAAAGAATGAAAGAAAAAGTAAGAATGAAAGAAAGAAAGCAGAAAAGAAAGAAGGCAACAAATTCCTTCCTGGGCAAACTTTATTAAAGAAACAATGGTGAAAAAACATGTTCTGAAGAATTGTCCGCATATGAATTGAAATGTATAATATTGAAACTTTTGATAACTTGATACAGAACAGTTTCACATGGACATAGTCTATTACGCTATGAAATACCTCCAAAAGGAATTTACAACAGCATTGGCAGGAGACAGGAACTGATAAAGCTTGGAATGGGGCCTGTGCTCACATCTGGTATAGTGTCCTTATGTCACATCAGACTCTAAACACAAAGACGACATCAAACTAATAAATAAATAAAAATTGGCACAGAAGCGAACTAGCTTGTGTGCGGATGTGTTCCTTGTGAAAGAGTAAAATACGGTCATTCAAACTGAAGTTATCCAGTGGCTGAAGTTGGCTGACCGTCTACCCCATGCTGTATGCAACAGTGGGTTGAAGCAAAACATGAATGACACACCAATAGACCAATTGATGAAGAAAGCTGACTGCAAGCCCCTTTAAATACGTATTTTGCACATATATTTTTTCCTAAACATCATAAGGTCTTGGCTAACACCAGAACTAAAAGCACTGCTAGAGAAACATAATTTGAAACCATGGGCCCACAATATGATAAAATAAGGGTGAATTCAACACTTAGGGGTCCATTAGGACCCCTAAGTTACCCTAACAGAGATCGGGACCACCCGCCATAAGGGCGGGGGTCCCGTTGGGGGTATTAGGATGTGCCCGCCTCAGTGGCGGGCACATCCTATATGTTTTACATTGTGGCGGGTGGTGCTCTCTGCACCGCCCGCCACAATGTAAAACATAAGTTGACGCATTCAGACATGCAAAGCGGCAGGCACCGCGCGGTGCCTGCCGCTGTGCATATTTCATATGTACATGTGGGGGGGTACCATAGGTACCCCCCATGTGCCCCCCCGACAGTGGCGCCAACCTGGGGGCCCTGCAGTGGGCCCCCGCAGCAATCTCCGCATGCCTTTCCGTGGTGGCATTGCCGCCGTGGAAAGGCCCACACATTTTGCCATCGTAATATGGCTGGCGCACCATATTAATCTATTACCGCTGCGGTTGCAAGGCGACCGCGGCGGTAAAGCGGCGGATGGTCTTTCCGTCCACCGCTGTCCCCTCCGCCATCCTAATCTGGCGGAGGGTAAAACGAGAGTGGTTGTCGGGCAGATTGCAATCAGCCCGATATCCTAATGGACCACTTAGAGAGCAGATAGCTGACCATCCCTCTCCCACCTAGACCATAATCATGAGCAAGTGATAGACACAGACAGCAACTTGAAATCTGACCGATCAATAAGATACACTAATGTGAATCGTAGGTCTTGTTAATTAGTTTGTTATGCATGTCTCTTACAGACAGCCATTAGCTTGAATAAGTGGATTCTAATTCCAGTAATTCAGTGCTATGATGTAGCAATGGTGGGTAACAGAACCTGTTAACTACCATAGGTATGTCATATAGGAATTCCAGGCTGCTCTGGCAGGGATTCCATGACAGACTCTCAGAGCGAACTGGAAAGCAGGGAGCACAGCCTCTAGCAGAGGTCTTCAAACTTTTGGATGCCGAGACCCCCCTGTCAACATTTTCAAGCGTAAGGACCCCCTCCTGACAAAAATTTCTAAACCTCTAGGTTATGAGGAAGGTGAGGACCAAATTATGCTACAGGCTTGACTAAATTGTATGAGTAGAAAATGTAAATAATGTTCTGTGATGCTGCGTATTTTGGGGTAGCATTGCTTTATTATTTAGATTTTTTTTAACACAGTAATACTGAGGAAAGATTTCACCCCATCAGTACCAATTTATAACCAAAATACAGCAATTAACATCAGAAAGATGTCTAGTCAACCTCTGTGAAGGGCCTCCCAATCCGCAGGAATACACGCTGCCACATTAGAAGCTCACCTGGCCATGGCCGGGAGCAGCAAGGGTGCATTCAAACGGTGGCGGTCTTGTGCAGAGTTAAGCAGTTTACCCATGCCCCTTTCCTCTCACCCCCTTCCTTCCATCCCTCTCTTCTCTCCTCTCCCAACCCCGGATCCCTCTCTCACATATCAGGCAGATGGTTATTAGCCCCAGGACACCTTTTGGTAACAGTAGCGCACTACAAATGTAAATAATAGGCAGAAGCAGGGGATCCATTAGACCCGAACTTCGGGGGGGGGGGTTTAACACTCCCAGCCAGGGCTTGTCCAAGCACTGGTCGCACACGGTGCAACAGTCTTTCCACCTTCTCCATGAATTCCCTCACTACCACAATTTTTTTATAGCGCTACTTATAGTTTACTCACACTCAGTTCTGTGATGTGCATGGTACATCTTCTTTGTACCAGGCACTTTAACCTTCTGCACTGTGTGGGTGACAAGAGTGCCCATGTGACTGCACGGTGAGCAATGCAACAGTGTGAGAGTAGGGTAAAAGGAGTGACTGCAGGGTGAGTGAGGTGACCATATGAATTTGGGTGCGGCTGTAAGTGCAGAGTGGGACGAATTAGTGCATGGTTAGTGATGGCCTTGTTTGAGTGAGCTACAGATTGAGCAGTAAGGGGGGGACAGGTGAGTGAAGTGTCACATAAGTGCAGGGTGAGAAGTGTGCTCGTGTGACTGCAGGGTGAGGTACAGAGTGAACAATGCAAGCGAATTTTTAGTGCAGAGTGATCACTGTGAGAGCAGGGTGAGCGGGTGAATGTTGTGAGTGCATGGTAATCAGTGTGAGTGCATTGTGATCAGTGTGAGTGCATTGTGATCACTGTGAGTGCATTATGATCACTGTGAGTGCAGGGTGAGCGGGTGAATGGTGTGAGTGCATGGTGATCAGTGTGAGTGAATTGTGATTACGTTAAGTGTAGGGTGAGCGGGTGAATGGTGTGAGTGCATGGTGATCAGTGTGAGTGCATGGTGATCAGTGTGAGTGCAGGGTGATCAGTGTGAGTGCAGGGTGATCAGTGTGAGTGCAGGGTGAGCGGGTGAATAGTGTGAGTGCATGGTGATTGGTGTGAGTGCATGGTGATCAGTGTGAGTGCATGGTGATCAGTGTGAGTGCATGGTGATCAGTGTGAGTGCAGGGTGATCAGTGTGAGTGCAGGGTGATCAGTGTGAGTGCAGGGTGAGCGGGTGAATAGTGTGAGTGCATGGTGATCAGTGTGAGTGCATTGTGATCAGTGTGAGTGCATTGTGATCGCTATGAGTGCATGGTTATCAGTGTGAGTGCATTGTGATCAGTGTGAGTGCATTGTGATCAGTGTGAGTGCAGGGTGAACGTGAAAGTGAAGGCGAGAATGAGAAGTGAGTAGTCTGAAAGCAGGGTGCATTCCCAGAAACTTGAAGCGTAGGGTTTCAGATATAAGTTAAACTATTGCTATAATGGCATTAATCAGGGTTCGAGGGTGGATGAAATAAATAATGTGCTGATCCTGCAACAAACTTCCAGTCTAATGATTAGGGTTACCAGCTCATTATTTTGATGGCCCAGAAATAAGCAGTCACCTACAGTCTAGAGGGAAGAGAAGGTATAGAGAGTGGAGAGGGTTTGTGGCAGGAGTCCAATATATTTTTATCAAATCTGAGACAGATAGGAGAGGCCATGTCATGTATGTATTAGCAGGGAAAGGCAACAAAATAACTCCTATCAAGCTTTTATAACAGAATCAACTGAAGTCAATGACCAACAATGGGCTCATTCATAAAACAGAGTGTACTTGGTCCAGACATTTAGGCATCTATGTTATGTGATATATTGAATGAAATCATAAGAATTAAACATGATGAAGTGTTTAACTTTATTGAAGCAAACACACCAATCAATCGAATTGGGTAAACAAAATAAATCATGGGTAACAAAATGAATGAAAAAAATGTATGAAAAACAGGCATACAAAAATAAAGCCCTTGTATTCACTTTATTTGTATTACCGAATAACATAAATTAGTAGAGGCCCAGAGAAAAGCAATCAGACACACATATGTCCAATGCATAGTTTTTCCATATTGTGACAATAAACACATGAAGTGAGACAAATGTATGTCAATTCCACTTTCAAAAAGTATAAAGTAGAATTCTTTCTAATGGTAATTAAATTACAGAAGAGTAGTGGAATTGTGCTGACATTTTGGTCTCTATACTGTTAAGTACGTGAGACCGTCCTCAGAACTAATTGCATTTGTGAGATCTGAGAGCCCCAAAAATATCACATTCCCTGTGGGGCGAAAGGAATGGACCAGATTTGATTAATTAAAGCTGATTAAATATGCCCAACAGTGGCAGAGTCCTTTGTTGCACTTTGGCCAAGCATCAACTCTAGTATGGCTTGGAAGAACTCTCACCAGTAGCCAGCTGTAAATCAAACACCCCCGCTCTCCTTACTCAAAGCTGGACTGAAGAATGAAGACTTTGCATAGTAGGAGCTTTCCGCTCTAATGTGGATTGGGTGTGGAGGGAAAGGGCTCTCCTTGATGAGCATTGCACATACTAAAGCTGTTTTTTGAGTGAAATTCTAGGTATTATTTAATTCATGAAAAAATAAAATTATATACTTTATACTATGTTAATTTTTCTTTTAGATTTTGTAGGAAATTTTCAAAAGTAACTTTTAATATTTATAATTTATGTTTCTTTTCTAATGTATTTATTTTTTCCCGCGGGCAGCCGCGGCTGATGCAGGTAAGAATGGTGGGGCAGGGGGACAGGTCAGGGGGGAATCAACAGATGACGACGAGGTAAAAGAAAATTTAAAAAAAAGAAAACGACTTACCTTTGTCTCAGCCATGCGGTGAGTGCAAGATAAGTGATTTTCTTTTTAACATTTTTTATTTTACAATTTATCTGAACACATTAAGACATGGAGACACCGAAATGGCAAAATACAGTCACAGGTGCTCCAAGGTGGTTTATAGGCAGAGAGCAGAGCAACACCATTTGTGACAGATAGGTGAATGAACAAACTGTGCCAAAAAACACTAACGCCTGATTCACAAAGAGTCTCCCCACTCCTGATGGGGGCTCTGCTGTCATTGGGGAGTCTACATCCACAATGAGAATTCTCATTGCGGAGATTCAGCTCCAAGTTTGGAGACTCCACCACGACTGCAGGGCCACTGCCATAAGTGCAGGAACCCCTTTGTGAATCAGGCACTAAGGGGTCCATTAGGATGACAGGTGGACTTTGCCCACCCGTCATCCTTTCGTAAATCGGGACCGCCCACCATAAGGGCGGGGGTCCCGGGGGTGCCATTAGGATTGTATTTTCAGCATTGTGGCGTGAGGTGCTCTCTGCACCGCCCGCCACAATACTGAAAATGCACTTTCACATTGTCATTTGCAAAGCGACAGGCACCGCAAAAGACAATGAAGGGGGGTACCACAGGTACCCCCCATGTGCACCCCCCCACCTGTACTTCACTCTGGGGGCCCGTATGTGGCCCCCAGAGTGAAGACCGCATGCCTTTCCGTGGCGGCAGCGCAAGGCGACCGGGGCGGAAAAGTGGCGGGCGGTGTTTTGGTCCACTGCCGTCCCCCCCGCCATTGTAATATGGCGGGGGGGAATTCAGGGAAGGATGTCGGGCGGATTGCCCCCGCCAGGCTGGCGGTAGCCACCGCCAGCCTGGTGGGGGCAATCCGCCCGACATCCTAATGAACCCCCAAGTTTTTTCTCATTCCTAGTTTTGATGCCCTGTTTCTATTTTATATGTTGAACCCAAGTAAAATAAAATAGAAATAAAAATAAAATGTAAAAAGTGTTAGAAAATTATTTTTATAATGGTTCTTTTCAGAACCCCCTATACTGGTTTAAAAATAGACAAATGTAATTTTATTTGTCACATGTATGTCTTTATATTGCTAAATCATAATAGTCTGCTTCAGCAGTCTATTCTTCGAACAAATGGTAAGTATTTTGTTATGAGCAGATTTGTAACTGAAACACTTGGAAGTGACATCTATGAAGATATGGTATTAGGTCTACATTTTTTTTTAATGTTGAACATATATACTGAATATTTTCTCTGTTGCTTTATAACAAATATAAATTAATTGTAATGGAATGCACTCCCTTGCATACTTTGCCAGCATCAAGGGGGTGTTCCTTAGGTGAGCTATGGGGATTGCTTTGCATCCACCCAAGTCTCTGCATAGTAGGGGCTTGCCCATGTTATGGTGCTTGGGTCTGGTAAGGAACCGACCTCTCTGTGAAGACCTCTATACAGACCAAAGGCTGCAGTGATTTCCCTGTGCACTGTGGTTTGGGTGTTGTGAGGGACTAGACTCTCTGTAAAGTCCTCTGTACAGGGCTAAGGCTGCCCATAATAGGGGCTTGACCGCATAATGAGGTTTGGGTGTAGCGAGTGGCATGCTTATGTCTGAAGACCTCTGTATAGTGCAAAGGCTGTGTACATTAGGGGCTTGTCCGTATAATGGGTCTGGAGTGTGGCGAAGGACCGACCTCTGTTTGAAGAGCTTTGTACAGGGTGAAGGCTGTGGATAGTAGTGGTTTGGATGTTTGGAGGGAGAAGGCTCTCTGTGAAGACTTATATGCAAGGTGATGAGAGGGCGTAGTAGGGTCTTAGCCGTCTAATGGGGTTTGGGTGTCTGAAGGGAGTGAACTCTATGTGAAGCCTTCTCTACAAGGTGATGAGTGTGTGTAGTAGGGGCTTGGGTGTCTGGTGGAAGTGAACTCTAAATGAATACTTCAGTACAAGGGGAAGTGTGTGTTGTAGGACTTGAATGTCTGGAGGGAGTTACTTCTCTGTGAAGACTTCTTTACAAGATGAAGGATGTGCATAGTAGGGACTTCCACACATAATGGGTTTGTGTGTGTGGAGGGAGTGGGCTCTCCATGAGGACGTCTGTGCAAGGTGTACGATGTGCATAGTAGGGGCTTGGCCTCCTAAGTGGGCTTGGGTGTCTGGAGGGAGCGGGATCTCTGTGAAGACTTCTATACAAGGAGTAGACTGTTCATTATAGTTAGGGGCTTGCCCATTTAAATCTCTTTGATTGCACCCAAGAGATTGCCTAACGGCAAAGGGTCTGGTACAGGACAAAGGATGTGTGTAGTAGGGGCTTAGACCCTAATGGGGCATGGGTGTCTGAAAGGAAAGGGCGCTTCATGAGTTCTACTTTACAAGGCTTCAATTGTCTATTGTAGTGGTTTGCCCATTTACATCTCATTGATTGCGCCAGAGAAATCAAGAACAGGTTTAAGGATGTGTGAGGTAACAGCTTGCCCAGCTAATGGGGCATGGGTATGTGAAAGGAGCAGATGTCCGTAAGGTCTGCTCTACAAGGCATAAGGTGATCGCAGTAGGGGCTTTGCCACCCAGGGAGCATTGGTGTCAGGAGGAGTGAGCTCTCTGTGAAGATTTCTGTTCCAATTGTAGGCTGTACATTTTAGGGGTTTCCCCACATAATGGGGCTTGGATGGGGTGAAAGACGGGTCTTTGTTTGAAGAGCTCTGTGCAAGGCAAATGTCATGTGTAGTAGGGGCTTGAACACATAATGGGGCTTTGATGTGGTTATGGACTGGCCTTCAGGGGTAGATGTTTGTAGAGGGTGAAAGATGTATGTAGTAGTACTTTGGCTACATAATGGGGTGTTTGTGTGGTGTGGGTCTGTCTTATGTATGAAGAATTGTGTACAGGGCAACTCCTGTGCATAGTAGAGGCTTAACCACGTAATAGGGCTTGTGTGTGGCAATGGACTGCCCTCTGCATTAAGAGCGTGAAGACTGTGCAGCATAGGAGGGGCTTGTGCATGTACTGGGCCTTGCATGTGGTGTAGCGTGGACCCCATTCCTGGGGCCAAAGTCTAAGGGGAAGCCTTATTGGGCCCAGGGCATCCCCTGAGGCCAAATATAATAACAAGCATTGATAAATGCATTAGGTTTCACATATCTGCCTATTTCGTATAAATATTTCAGGACGTATTAATACATTTTGATATGTTCCGAAACAGCGATGTCTAATGGAATGGTCTGAATTGTCACACTTGAAGAAGTGCGATGTTTCGTAGGTGTTTGGTTACTATCATTGGCAGCATCGCAGGGGCAGTGCCTGGTGCAACCGCAGTGGCCTTCTGATGAGAGCCCTGATACTTATTTAAAAAAAAATTAGGCACTGAGCTAAAGAACCAACAATGTCATGACAATGTAGGAGCAGGGCTTTCAAAAATGTTTGTGTTCTTGCATAAACATTTTAGACGTATGGATGTGTGCTTCTAGTACAAAGTTGAATAGTTCTGACATGTAAACTGAACAACTTAATAAGTAGGCTTAAGACCATAAAAACAATAGTTCTCATGTCTTATAGGTCTCCGTTGCACGCCAAAGACACACATGTATATCTTAGGAAGTTGTTCCAAAAGAGAACACAACCATTACCCTTACACCTGAATATGTAAATTATAGTCATGCATACCTTGGTTACTCTGTCTGTGATAAAAAAATACATTTATTACACCTTATTTGAACTGTACCTAAAATTAGATTGTGTTGAGTATTTTTATATCGTGAATATGAGTAGGGTTTTTCCAGAGTACAAAGTGTGAAAAGCAAAAAATGGAAGTGGAATCTAACAATAGGTGGTATTTGTGCAAGCTGCAGCTGTACAGACTCACATGCCACAGCACAACTACACATATCATGCATCCTGGCATGGTTGATGTGCGCACTGGACTCCCGCTCAGACGTGCACTCTCAGGCATGCCACATGCTGCACATGCCTCATACCGAGAAACCCATGCCTCTCTGTTTGGGCAGGCTGTGCAGTGACCACAATCACTGTAACCAGGCCCTCATTGGGCCGCAGAGCTACCAGCTGAAGTCGGTGCAGCCCAGTTTGCCTGAGTGCTGCTACTGCTGTAGATGTGATAATCACTGTGGTTAATAGCACTTGAGCATTTCACTGCCTGATTGTTTCCCCTGGCTTGATAGAAACTGACTCTCAGGAAGCAGTCAGCCATGCAGTGTGCTTTCTTCCATCCCACAGTTCAGGCTAATGCTGTGTTGTAGCCCCAGGATCTGAGAACGAGCAGAGGTATGTTAGTTGGTGGAATGCTAGATTTTTAAATGGGAATATGCTAAGTGGTAGGATTGGTATACTTAGCACCTTTGATTTTGGATTGCGGGTTTTAAAGCTAAAGAGAGCTATATCAGAATGGTCTGCACCAGGAAAACCAAAACTTTAGTGTCCACTTGTGTAATCCTCAGTGGCATGACTAACATCATCTGCCTGCTGTACGCAGGCTGGGTCACCAACTCATTGCCAGTGTCTATGTGAAAGTGCAGGAGTCGATCCTGGGGAAAAAGTTGGAAGGGGACAAGGTGGAAGCTGGGAGGATTATTGAACGCCTGGAACACTTGGGAAAGCAACTGGATGGAGAGTGGCAAAGCAGAGCTGGGAGGAAGGTGGTGGTGGAGTGGTGCAAACGAGAGAGTGCAGACACATGGACTCTCAGTGCATGTTCAGAAAATTATAAAAACAAGCTCTGTGCATGCAAAATCTTAAAAAAATAGATCCAAAAAGTAGATGTAAACAATACTTAGTTGCCGGGAAAAATGATAAGTGAAGCACATGAGGAAAACAGGAAGAACAATATGCTACAGCCAACAGAAACGGAGGAAAAGTAAGTGGCATGCACAGGAACCAATGAAAAGCAAGGAAAGCAAGTGGACATGATGTCACCCCCTTTTAAGATTTATAATAAATACAATAGACTTCACAAGCACTGTGCAGGCAAAACCTAAAAAAAGGGGAGTGGCCATGAGTCCCCCCTTCTCAAGCCTTATTAGGCCATGAGGATTCCATGCCAGGGGCCAAACCAAGGAAAAAATGGAGGGGGTCCCTATGGCCTCCCTTCCCAAGACTTCATAGGTCCTGGGGACCCCATCCCGCGGGGCCTTTGATTGTTTAAAAGGGGAGGATGGCTGCACAGGCCTCCTCTTCGAGCCTTATCAGGCCCGGAAACCCCATCCCCGGGGAAAATTCCAATTAAAAAGGGGATAGGGGCGTGGGGCACCCTTCCCCGAGTCTTCTTGGTAACCAGGGCCCAAAATGGACAAGGAGTGGGGGCCCTATACATGTTCTTCTCACAATAGATATGTTAATGAATGGGGCCTCCATTTGTGTTTGCGCTTGCCGGGCTCCAGCGGGAGTCCTGCGGGATGTCGGGAAAAAAACACCAATTGTTTTTCATTTTGGCCCCAGGATGAGCCCCTTTTGGTCCCCCTCATGGTGCCCAGTTGGGCAAGGTATCCCTGCCCTGCCCCCTTATATTTTTTTTATTTTTACTTCAGGACAGGGTGCTAAGACCCCAAGGCCTGTAATGGCTGCCAGCAACATTTTTCTCATGTTGCTGGCAGCCAATCAGAGTGCTCGCTTCCACAAGAGTCTGATTCCAACAGGCGCAAGATGGCCCAAAGCAAAGAAAGCTCCCTGGGCCAATCGGAATGCTGTATTTTTTAGACTGGCGCTCATGTGAGACTCTTGCAAGCCCAGCCATCCAGATATACAAATGTTTGTAACTGCATTTTTCAAAAACTACTGAACAGATTTATACCAAATCATAAAAAGCACAATTTACTAACCATGGTATAGCTTCCTATCAAATTTGGTATAATTCCGTCGGTAGTGCTTCTTAAAGAAGTCCATGGAAAATGTATAGAGATTTTGCATTTTGGGACCCCCTTTTTTCTCAGCCCCTGCTTGACAAATCACCCCGAAACGTTTCATGCAGAAACTAGGGAAAGAAGAGCTCTTTTTTTTGTTTTAAGTTTCTTGAAGATTCACCAAATGGGGTCAAAGTTATTAGCAACACAAATAACACATTCCCTATGGGATGCTGACCTAACTATAACTAACCCAGTGGTGACTGCTACTGGCTTACCAGGGACCCATTCACCATAAGTCTATTGATTTTTTTGATTTCATATTTGACAATACTTGTTCATAGTAATTTATTATCATTATTAATTTGTTATCAATTATTTTGTCCCTATGGTGGATGAATCACTGGGAACCATTGTTCTATATACTTGTATTAACCCAGGTTCCCCTTGGGGTAATGGTTTGCTCCTCTTTTAATATGTTTTAGGTCCCTTTAGGATGCAAACTTCTCAGTGTTAGCATTATATTCCATTCATCAGTAATTCCCACAACTGCAGAAAAAAGAAGTCTCTGTTCACATGTTTTTGCTATTTGAAAAATAGTTTAAATGGTCTATGTTTAACCTACAAGACAGAGGTGACAATTTTATACTTAGAGGACAATATAAAGGACGGATGAGATGTGCAGGTTTGGCTAGTTTTCCTAAAGCAAGTGTGCTAGAGTCTCTAACAGATCTGATACAATCTTCAAGTCAGCTCTTTGCTGTGAAATACCCCATTGTTGGTTCCAGTGAGACCCCAGTCTGATTTTCAGTACTCCACAGGTTACGAAGCCATAGGAAATATTCAGGACAGTCATTTCCTTGGTACGCCTCACTTGGCCTTTGCTGATGTCAAACATGATGCAAAGTCTTTAAGATTATGAGTTCTAGGACCCTTTGCGGTTCTGGGATGACTTTAACAGAAATTACATAAGCTGCTGGGATGTGTTAAGGTGTGATTATTAAGTCATGGTACAATGCGTACACGGAGTGTGTGATTGTATGTTGAAAAATAAAGATGTCTGTTACAGAGCTCCCAGTGTGGCATCTTTATTTGCATGCTCCTGGGCTGTAAGTATGCTACAACTGGCGATGAGTAGGAGATACGTGCCCCGAAGAAACAAGACTGCTGTCCTTGAGAGTTTGCAACTTGAGTTTTGAAGTGTCTTTGGCTGTGGTAATATTTCAGAATGTTATACAGAGAGTAATTCAACCTGTTACACATGCTTGTAATAACAATAATGACATACTGGTATTTGGGACAACATAAAAGGAGCATGATAATGCTTTTACACAAGTGTGTTAGTTACTTACTGATGCAGGCCTCACTCTGAGTGCAGCAAAATGTGAGTTTTACAAGACAAAACTTAAATTCTTGGGGCACATATTCTCTGATGGGGAATGGATCCAGATCCAGATATGGCGAAAGCACTGTCATCTACTGGCCCCCCACAAAATGTAAACATTCTTAGGCATGGCCAGTTACTGCTGAAGGTACATTTGTGACTTTGCAACAGTGAGGGCCCCAGTGAGAGACTTAACAAAGGGAAATGTCCCATTACAGTGGTCTTCTGAAGGTAACGAAAGTTTCAAAAACATAAAACATGCAATTGAGAATGCCACTGAAATAACCTACTTTGACCCCAAATTACATACTGAGATCACAGTAGATACGAGCCCGGTTGAGCTAAGAGAAATCCTTGCCCAACACAATGGTCATCCGAATGCTATCATACACATTGTGGCCTAAGGGTGGTGGTGGGGGGCGCTGGTTCGGTGGTAGGGTGCGTGGTCTGTGCGCCGAAGCTGTTGTGTATGTCGGCGATCTTGCGGTGAATGAACGAGGCGAGTGAGTCGCAGAGATCTTGCGAGGGTGTGATGTCGTTGGGGAGCTCTTTGACGATGCTGAAGAGTTCCTTGCTGTTGTGGGTGTTGTTGTCCAGTCGTTCTTTGAATGTTGTCCTCTTGGTGGTGCGGATCATCTGGTGGTGTTTGCGGTTGGCGTTCTTAAGGGCTGTCATGTTTTCTGCTGTCTGGTCGTGGCGCCAGGCTTTCTCGAGGTTGCGGCAGGTTTTCTTGGAGTTTTTGAGGTCGTTGGTGAACCACAAGGCTTTCCTGCTGCCGGGTCTGCTGGGAGGGGTCTTCAGAGGTGCGAGGTCATCGGCGCAGTTGGTGAGCCACTGTGTGAGGTTGCGGGCTGCTTCGTTGGGGTCCGTAGTGTTGGTGGGTGGGTTCTGGCTGAGGGCGGTGGTGAGCTGGCCGGCGGTGATCTTGCTCCAGCTTCTGCGGGGAGCCTGTTGCGGGTGGTGGTGGGTCGTGGTTTTCCTGAAGTTGAAGTGGACGCAGCTGTGATCTGTCCAGTGTAGTCCGGTGGAGTGGCTGAAGGAGATGTGCTTGCTGGAGGAGAAGACGGGGTCAAGCGTAGGACCGGCGTAGTGGGTGGGGGTGTTCACCAGTTGCTTGAGTCCGAGGTTGGCGAGGTTGTCCAGCAGGGCGGTGGTGTTGTAGTCCTTGTTGTTCTCCAGGTGGAAGTTGAGGTCCCCTAGGAGGATGTAGTCTGAGGAAGTGAGGGCGTGTGGACTGACGAAGTCTGCGATGGCTTCGCTTAATTGCGTGCGTGGTCCTGGGGGTCTGTAGATGAGGGTGCCTCTGAGGGTGGTCTTGGGGTCGGTGTGTATCTGGAAGTGAAGGTGCTCGGCGGCGGTGAGGGTGTCATCGGAGTTGGTTGTGATGCTGATGGTGTTCCTGTGGACGATGGCGATGCCTCCTCCGGTCTGGTTGACGCGATCCCTCCGGCTGATCTTGTATCCGTCCGGGATGGCTATGGCGATGTCAGGGGCTGAGGAGGCGTTCATCCAGGTTTCCGTGAGGAAGGCGACGTCTGGTGACGTTGTGTCGAGCAGGTTCCAGAGTTCGACGGCGTGCCTGTGGACGGAGCGGGTGTTGAGCAGGATGCACTTGAGGTGGTTGTTGCTGGTGCTCGGCTTGGCGGGTGCGGTGCAGGATCGGAGGCAGGTGAATTGGCAGGCTTGGCAGGTGAAGGGTCCGTGGGTGCGTTTCGGGGTGGCTCGGTAGCAGGCGAGGTTTCGGCTGGCGTTGAGTGCGTGGAGGGTGGCGGCGTCTTAGGTTCATCGGGGGGGCTGGCAATGTCGGGGGCCAGGGGTCCTGGCGCTGGGCGTGGTCCAGGCGTGGACGGGCAGACGGGCTTGCCTTTGGCGTGCATCGGCGAGCCCGCAGCGCGTACGCGTGGGCTCCATATGAGGCGAAGTGGGAGGGAGGAGCAGCTGAGAGGCGGAAGCGGGGCGGCCAATGGGGTTTACAGAAGGAAAAGGGGGCGGGGCCACAAGGGAGCAGCGGCGGGAAGCGGGGAGGGGGCACACCAGGGGTTACGCTACTCACGAAGGCACAAAAAAACTATTACAGAATGAGAATGAAGAAGTACAGTCAGTAAAACACACAATGAGGGCAATACACACTATGAGGGCAGCAGCGGGGAAGAAGAAACGAGCAGCAGCGGGGGCACTGAGGCCAGGGACGAACCTGTGGCGCTGGGGCAGAGACGCGTGACAGCTGGCGAGCCGTGCGGCGTGGGGGGTGTCCTGGATCAGGTCACACTCGCCTGCGCTGCGCGGGCTCAATATGAGGCAAAGTGGGAGGGAGGAGCAGCTGGGAGGCGGGAGCGGGGCGGCCAATGGGGTTTACAGAAGAAAAAGGGGGCGGGCCACGAGGGAGCAGCGGCGGGAAGCGGGGAGGGGGCAAACCAGGGGTTACAGTACTCACGAAGGCACAAAAAACTATTACAGAATGAGAATGAAGAAGTACAGTCAGTAAAACACACAATGAGGGCAATACACACAATGAGGGCAACAGCGGGGAAGAAGAAACGAGCAGCAGCGGGGGCACCGAGGCCAGGGACGAACCTGTGGCGCTGGGGCAGAGACGCGCGACAGCTGGCGAGCCGTGCGGCGTGGGGGGTGTCCTGGATCAGGTCAAATCTGAATATGGCCCGCCTTTCAATAGCAAAGAGGTCAAGGAGTTTCTTTTTCAACCCAGTATCAAGCTTTCTAGGAGTACACCTCTTTGGCCTCAGACCAACAGTGTTGTCAAAGGATTTATGGGCACCCACAAGAGAGTGATTCAGCAAGCATCGAGGAAGGGAGTCGATCTAAAACAAGTCATGTGTCAAACCCTTCGTGCCAATCGATCCACTCCACTCTCCTCCACTGGTGAGAGTCCTTGCTATTTGGGTAATTAACTACCACAATGGACAGGAGACGGATCAATAAACACCGACAAGGTTTGTGTACAGACACTTCTTGAAACTGCAATATGAAAACCTATACTGATCAGAGCCTACGTGCCCAGGAAATGATCTTCGATAAAGGGGACTGAGTACTGGTCAAACTGAAACGGAATCAGAAAATGGACATCCCATTTGCTGTTGACCCTCTGAGAGTAGTAAAGGCCAAAGGACACATGGTGAATGCACTTAATCTCAGAAGGTCTATCACACGGGCCCGTCACACTGCAGACATTTGCCTCAGTGTTTGTCTAAACCTGAGATCATGAGTGAGGCAACTCCGCCTGAATATCCAGCTCAAGCATCTGAGCCTATGTCATTGGTGATTGATCAATGTATTCCTCAACTAACTCATACCACTGAATCTGGCAGACCAGTACCTCAACGGCTTATTGAGGAAATGTGATGTTAATGTTTATACTTTTTAATTAACAAAAGGGGAGATGGAGACTCTTTAAGATTAAAAGCATTAGGTCCCTTGCGGTTCTGGGGGGACTGTAACAGGCATTACATAGGCTGCTGGGAGGTGTTAAGGTATGGTTATTAAGTCATGATGCAATGCGTACAGGGAGTGTGGGATCATATGCTGAATAATAAAGACGTCTGTTACAGGGTTCCATGTGTGGCATATTCATTTGCATGCACCTGGGCTGGGAAAATGCTAAAGGTGACATCCTCGAGGATGTCATTTGAGTTGTGTCATCAGTGATGTCATGAGCAGGGCAAGATGTAAGTTATGGTTTGTTCAGTCTACTATAAGTGGGGAGTTTTGACTAGGTTAGAGCTGTAACATCAACATATCAGTTTTTCAAATAGTTCTTCTAAGCCTTTAATTATTTTTGTCTTGCAATTGTGCTCTGCCTCTCCTGGGCAAAACATATCTTAAGGGTGTTTAAAAGAATTCGCATGGTGCTAGTTTTGTCTTTAACATACAGCTTGTAGCTGGAAGATCAGATTGTTCCAAATTCATTTTTCCTCAAGGGGCAAACAAGCACTCATGTTTGAGGAAAGCTAACTTCCTTTTGAGTGCGATATGTGCCCAGGAGGGTTTTTACTTATTGGCTCACGCTCTTTCTCATGATGGTCTGCCAGTCTGCCATGGGGGTGGACGATATGTCACTATGACCTGGGGGCCCTTGGTAGACGAGCTGCCAGGTCAAAGGTTCACACAGATGGAGCCAGCAGATGGTCCTCTGCTGTAAGCCTGGTTCTTTCCCTAACTCTAAATAGAAAGGGGGGATCACACCCTTGGTGGGCAGGGGCACTGCCAGTCTATGGATGTACTCCTATTCCTCCAAACACTAAGGGAGCCCGTTAGTCTGGACCTACTGTTCAGATGCACAGGTGGGTTCTGTTCTCCAATTTCTCAACAATTGCTACTCCCTTCTTCTGGATCAGGCATCTACGGTTTGAGGAGCTATTAGCCTACTGATTTAAAAGAGTAATACGCTTATTTAGAGCTGGAGGCAGTGTTCAGTATGAGGTCATGTATGTTGTTACAGGCCTTCTTGACAAGTCAAATAGAATGAGGATTCATTGTTGACTATGATGTGAGGATGTATAAATGGTCGGAGTTTTCGAATGGATGTTCATAGACACAGGTTGATTGAATTACGACTTTTCAGTTTTATGACCTTCTTTCAGTATTTGTCTTTTTTACAAGCTGAGACCTTTTGATGTATGGCTTGTGTCGAGGAGAGTTGCTAATGGATTCCTTTATACATTAAACACGTCCCTCATGGACTTTGCATAGGTTTCCTTTGATTTATTTATGTTAATTTATTTTCTGTCACGCAAAGCTAACAAGCCATTAACTGGTACAATCAGAAACCTGCACCAACCTTTTGCCCATTCGACCCAGGCAGCCAGGCGCCTAGCCACCAGTGTTATGCACGCAGTCCCAGAGGTGTGAGGGGGCCCAACTAGAGCAGCCCCGTGAGAGACTGAGAGGGCACGTGAATAATAATGTTCAGAAGATAAAAGAAGACTTCAAATTATATTTTTATCCTGCCTCATTTGCTGTGCGTTCAAAGACAGAGATCACGTCTAGTCTTCTGACGAACTGCTGGTTAATATTTTAATATGGTGACTGGTTGTTACTTTTCTTCAGCTTACTTCAAAGTTTAATAATTTTATGAAGTGAACTCTGTGGGAGTCTTGCTGGTGTGAGAGTAAAGGCTGTATTTTTAACACAACAAAATTTAAATACCTACAAATGCAGAGCTCAAATGTTTCCAAATAAATCAACAAACATTTAGAAATATTTCTATTTCTTTAGTCTAATGGAAACAAAGAGTTTATAGGATCAAAACATATTAAGACACTTTACTGGGTGATGCACACATGACAAATATTCTCTGAAACCAAATTTCCACACATTATCATTTATGCACTATAGTTTTATCAGTAAAACTGTATGCTTGTGCAAATTTAGTGGTCCGTTCAAAGGAACTGTGCTATGTTATGTTATGTTATGTTATAATTTTATTTTTATAGCGCACGGCTACTCCAAAGGAGTGTCCCGGCGCTTTATCGAGGCAGCTCAGTATAGAAAACATAACACCATAAAACAGACACCAAACAAAAAGAGCAAAAGAAAAGACATCCTAAAGGTTAAAAAGCCAGGTCTTAAGGCTCTTCCTAAACTGGAGCAGGTTAGGGGTGGACCGGAGGGCCAAAGGCAGGGTGTTCCACAACTGAGGGGCCCTCAAACTGAAAGAGCGCCCCCCAGTGCGAGCCTTCCTCACTCGAGGGACCACAGCCAGAAACAGAGATTCTGACCGCAGCGATCTCGACGGGCGGTAAAAAGCAAACCTGCGTTGTAGGT
The DNA here is from genome assembly GCF_964261635.1 of Lissotriton helveticus. NCBI lineage: Eukaryota > Metazoa > Chordata > Amphibia > Caudata > Salamandridae > Lissotriton > Lissotriton helveticus. The sequence goes on from NC_136065.1 coordinate 1,741,566,435, forward strand.
ATTTTGCTCCGACGCCAGAAAGCGCTTTATGCGCCAAGGTCAGTGCTTTGAACATGATCCGCTTCCGGATGGGCAGCCAATGAAGCGACTGCACCAAACCGGAGGCTCTCGCTCGCCTATGGAGGCCAAAAATGGCCCGGGCCGGTGAATTCTGCACAACCTGCAGCCGCTGAACAAGATAGTCCGGAAGACCTACGTACAGGACGTTCGCATAGTCCAGTCTGGAGCCAATTAAGGCTTTCACAGTGATCTTTCTATGCTCTTCTGTGAGCAAAGGCAGGAACTTCCGGAGCATCTTGAGTATACCAAAGCAGGTGCCCGTCAGGCCAAGAATGTGTGATCTCAGCGTCAGATTCTTATCAATCTTCACTCCCAGATTTTTTGCCACAAGCGATGCCTGGGCAGGGGGACACATATCTATTGGCCACCAAGCCCGCCAATCGGGGTCAAGGGAACAACCGATGAACAACACCACTGATTTGTTGGAATTGGCTTTGAGGCTGTTCAGCTGAAACCAGCTGAAGACCATCTCCAGGCAGCCCCGGATGTTCTCCCCATCAAAAGCCTGATCTTTCCCACACGTGAAAAGCAATTGAGTGTCATCTGCGTAGGACACGATCCGGGCCCCAAAGGACTCCACCAGTGCCGCCAGAGGTGTCATAAAGATGTTAAAAAGAGTCGGGCTCAACACAGAGCCCTGCGGAACACCGACTCCCAATGGCGGCATCTCGGCGGAGCTCGGGGAGGCCCAGACCGTTTGTCGGCGGCCCTCGAGAAAAGATGTAAACCAGTTGAACAACGTCCCCCTCAGACCGATGTCATAAAGTCTGGAGAGGAGCACCTCATGGGGGACGGTGTCAAAGGCCGCCGACAGATCAAGCATGACAAGCATGGCCCTGCCTCCAGAATCCAGTGCCTCCCTAATAATCTCTGACACCTCCAGAAGTGCCGTCAGCGGGACCCTCCCCTCATTCAAAGACAAATTCACCAGTGGGTTGACCAATGGGTTGACCACGGCCGCCATCTTAGCCAAAAATTTGGCCGGACAGGGGTCTAATGGCGAACCCGATTTAAGATTGGCCAGAAGTGCTAGGGAGGCCTCGGTGGAAACATAGGGGAACTCAGCAAAAACCGCACCCCGCGTGGGCAACATAGCTGGTCCGGCCACCAATCTAGAACACACTTCAGCAGGCCTCACTGTGAAAGAGTCCTGGATAGACTTGATCTTATCCGTGAAGAATTTGGCAAGATCACAAACCCACAACTCTGATGAAACCCTTTGGGGCAGGTTGGATCTAGGGGCCATAAACTCCCTCACCACCGTAAAGATCTCTTTGCATGAGTTGGAGGCAGCCTCAATCCTCCTGGCCAGATAATCCTTTTTCTCACGGAGAATATCACGATGGTAGGCTTTGACCATTGTCCTGTACGCCAGTCTGGCTTCCGGATCGTAGTGAAGGTGCCATGCCCTCTCCGCCACTTTACACTGGTGACGAGTGGCACACAATGCCTCAGTGAACCATGGAGCCGAAACCCTCTTAGCCGTATCCCGAGGGGCCATTGCGGGGGCCAGATCATTCAGCCTCTCCAGCAACCACACCTGCAAGGACTCGACATCCTGCTCTAAATCACCTGAGAGAGGGCACGGATGGTCCACAGCGGCCTGCGCTAACAGCTCAGGAGTGACTCTATGCAGAGCCCTCCGAGCAGAGCCATGCTGTCTAGGGGCGCTACTGGGTAGTTTCTCGCTGCCCAGTACAAAGAATCTGGCCAGCCTATGGTCAGTCCAGAGCACCGGGAGAAGCTCAATGTCGGCAAGAGGGGCCGAGGAAAAAACCTGATCTAAGGTGTGTCCCTTGTCGTGTGTAGGACCCATGAGAAAAGGGACAAGGCCCAGAGGGGCGTAATGTCTAGCAATTTGTTCGCGTCCAAATCATCACCGACATCCATATGAAAATTAAAATCTCCCGCCAGCAGACAGTGCTGCGCACTCAAAGCCAGTCCAGAAATGGCCACCTGGAGGTCATCAAAAAAAGAGCCCACTAGTCCAGGGGGTCTATACACCAACAACCCTTTCAAGGCTTGTTGCGGGCACAGTCTAATGGTGAAGGCAAGGGATTTGGATCCTCCGATGGTGTCTAGAGGGAGAATAGAGCAAGAAGCTAACTTATTCACTACCACCGCCACCCCACCTCCTCGGCTCTTGGCTCTATCTTGCCGAAAGATGTTATAATCTGATGGAATTGCCGCCATAATGTCCGGATTAGACATCTCCCCCAACCAAGTTTCGGTCAGTAGAAGACAAAGTGGTTTTTCTCGAACAAGGAGATCGAAGATCTCCAGGGCATGCTTACCTACCGATCTCGTGTTGAGCAGTAAGCAAAGGTGTTTCACACGATCCTCGCCTCTCCGTAGTGAGGCGGCGGGGGCATAACCGGGCGCCCAGCCACAACCAGGGCAGCACCGTTTACCCCTATACCGGCCCGGAAACACGAATCGGCATGTACAAGAAGATTTTTGCAAGGCGCGGAGTTCCCTTGAAGAATAGCAGACCATCTTACCCAAAGGGAGGATATACAGCCAGGCCCTCCCGCTGCCCTGCCGCCTCCGGGACGCTGACGGGCGCAGACGGGCAGGACTCTGGCAAGACTCAGGCAAAAGCGAGGGCAATCCCGCTGCGCGATCCCGCTGCGCTAAGAGGAGCGGTTTAAATAGGTCCTCCAGATGAGGTCTTACCTGCCCCACAAGGACGCTAAAGATGGCGCTGCCAGAGCACCGCTGACCATCCCAAAATGGCGCCCAAAGTCGGAGCGCTACTGAGCCCAACCGCCCCGGAGCCCGGACCCGCTAAAACAGCGGTGGTACACAATTATATGAGGTAAGGGGGCACTCCTATGTAAAAGCAAGGGCAAGGGAACATAAAGGAGAACACGTAAAGAAAAACGGGAGGTTAAAATAAATCGCGCTGACAAGCAGCGCTCGCACCAATACAGAGCCGCCCCTCCGGGCAAATGTTACCAAACAGGGCGAGCACACACGAGGACCGCCTTAAATAGGTCCTCCAGATGAAGTGTTACCTGCCCCACAAGGACGCTAAAGATGGCGCTGCCAGAGCGCCGCTGACCATCCCAAAATGGCGCCCAAAGTCGGAGCGCTACTGAGCCCAACCGCCCCGGAGCCCGGACCCGCTAAAACAGCGGTGGTATACAATTATATGAGGTAAGGGGGCACTCCTATGTAAAAGCAAGGGCAATGGAACATAAAGGAGAACACGTAAAGAAAAACGGGAGGTTAAAATAAATCGCGCTGACAAGCAGCGCTCGCACCAATACAGAGCCGCCCCTCCGGGCTATGTGTTAATGATAATGGCTACCACATCATGCTCTAGTAATATATTTGTGACAGTGTGCTCCTGAAGGCAATACCAGCTACCTACTACACTGACAGAACACTGGGCCCTAAAACGTAATCTATTCGTCAAGTGGTTAAAGTTTTTCCCCCATTGTTCGTATGGACATTTGTTAGCTGACATGAAGCATTGAAAGTCAGAAAACATCGACAATACATTTCTAACTTGTGAAGCTAATGTGGATTACCGATCAATCCAGTATATATCCAAACCAAGAATAAGTTCAGTAAATGCAGCCCCATTGCTGCAGGACGTACCTTTGCTCTGCTTGCCACCACCATTGTTTGCCACCACCCTTGATCGAGCAGGTAACGCGGAGAAGAGACCAGGAAGCCGGAGAAACTACTTCTCCCATCGCCCCTTGAGGCACCCCACGCTGCGCTGCACCGTCATCAGCAGGAGACGCTAAAAGGAGGTGGGAGCCCCGTTGCTGCAGGACGTACCTTTGCTCTGCTTGCCACCACCATTGTTTGCCACCACCCTTGACCGAGCGAGGAACGCGGAGAAGAGACCAGGAAGCCGGAGAAACTACTTCTCCCATCGCCCCTTGAGGCACCCCACGCTGCGCCGCACCGTCATCAGCAGGAAGCGCTAAAAGGAGGCGGGAGCCCCATCGCTGCAGGACATACCTTTGCTCTGCTTGCCACCACCATTTTTTGCCGCCCACCTTGACCGAGCGGGGAACGTGGAGAATAGACCAGGAAGCCAGAGGAACTACTTCCCCCATCGCCCCTTGCAGCGCCCAACGCCATAAGCAGGAGGCGCTAAAAGGGGGCCAGGCTTCAGCAGCGCGGGCGTTCCAGAGCCGTGCCCGGGCAAAGCCCGGGCCAAGGGCGGGCCCGTCTGAGCCCGTCAGAGCCAGGAATAGACGGGGCTGGGCTACCCCCTTTCTCCAGCCTCCCCAAAAACTGGTAAGCATTTTATTCTTGACTGTAAATATCTATCTGTATTGCTTTTGAATGCCACCATTTTGGAAGTATGAGCAAGGTCAAGCGTAAGGGGGGTGGGGGCCAGGAGCTGCAGGCATGCTGGAAGCCTTTATGACACGGGCGGAGTCAGTTTTAGTTCATGAAATTGAGCTAACAGAAAGGAGACTCTCATTAGACTCATATATAGTCTCCTCCGAAGCTATCTCACCTCCCCTTTTGCCCATTCTAGAGTCGTACACAGTGATTGACTGTAAGCTCCAGTACGCTCCCAGTGAGTTCTATCCCCCAAGAGCATCAGCTAAATGGGTCTACTGTGGCAGCTAGCATTCCATCATTATCGCCCACACCCCCTCTAAAGGTACTCACCCACCACCAAAGGTCTATACAGGTTTCAGGTGGGGAAGTCACTAACAAAAAAAGAAAGGCACGTGGCTTGCCTAAAACCACGCACCAGGCATGTAAAATAGCAAAACGGAAAGTGACAGCCCCGGGCAGTGAGGGTGGCTTCAAGGTTGATTCAGCCCCAGGCATTCCGGGTGTTAGAGATGTTAGAACCAAGGTCACTGACAAACAGGTGTCTAGTAACAAAGTTCGAAGAAAAATTCATGGCCATGCTTGACCCGTTAATATTAAAGCTGTCTGCTATAGACATGAGACTGGCCAATATTGAGCAGCATCTTCTTTCCTCACCCCATTTAGCAAGTGAGTGTTTGCCAGTGAGGTCCAATGTACCAAGCCAAGCAAGTGTGACCGAAATTAGAATATCCACTAATGTGGTTGGTTGCCCTCCCACACGGTAAAGAGAGGGCTCCTATGGTAAACCCCCAGAGCATACATATACCTACTGACAACGTATCCCATAGAAGGGAACTAGTAGATCGTCAAGCCCCAGTATTGTCACAAGGAGGAGCTGAGAGTATTAGTATGTCTCTTCATCTCCCACCTGAAGCCACACCATATACTGTCATATTATCGAATGTGCCAGTGCTCCCTTCAGGTGGTGATGAACATTAGGGGGCGGGGGCAGGGGGTGGAGGGGGGGGTTAACGCTCTATTCAGTGAATTCAAAATGATACGTAGAATTCCGTGGGTTAGGAAATCTCTGAAAGCCCTTAGAGGAGACTGCGTGGTCCTGAGTTTTGGGTCCCCGCGCCTAGTCCAAAGTATTTTAGATAGGGCAGGGTCCGGGCACCTAAGCAAGGACAACATTAACATTTTGCCGTTAGGTTTCTTCTATCGTAACTTTTCAGCCCACGCAAAAGGAAGGACAGGTTTAAGGAATGTAGACCTGGTTCCAGGCCCCTATGACTATGTGGTTCTCACACACAACAGATTTGAACTTTTTTCTAATCTAGAGGATATAGATTGACTTGGACCGCTCACTAGTAACAATACAGTTTTTCCTCCAATGGTTGAGTTGGTTGAGGGTGGTCTGGTATCAGGTTCTAACAACCTAGGAGGTTTCTTACCAACTACTCCAATTGGTCAAAGCTGTGACAATGCTCTGGTTGCAAACAGGTTGGGTGAGGCCGGGGAGTGTAGCTTGACACCTATTGGTATCCCCCCCTTATGTAGAGGTTACTGTTCTAGTGGAGGCAAGTAGCACATGCCACTCTCCAGATGGCAAATACAATACTGGCCCCGTTGTAGGACTCAAATTAGCTTCTTGGATCATAGGAGGGCTCTTTCAAAAAACGGTCCCAGTAGACTGGTCCATCTTTATCGAGGGCCATGATATACTGACTTTTCAAGAAACCTGGGCTATGGACCATGTACATCGCCAGGGCTATTTAAACTTTTCAAAGGTAGCGGAAGGGGGACAGAGAGGTAGACCAAGGGGGGGCTTACAACCTGGGTTAGAAATTCTAATCATTATAGGGTGGAGGAGCTGCACATCGATTGCAGGGGCATTCTAATAATTAGGATACAGCAGGTAAATGTACCCAACTTGTTGCTTATTAATGTCTATGCAAGGGGTGTGCAAGGGGGGAAACTGTTAATTTTTTAGATATGTTCTTAACAGAATGTAGAGGTGATAATAATTTGATAATAGCTGGTGATTTTAATTGTACTTTTGAACCCCTGGACCTCAACAATGTAAATCTCAATGCAGAGGAGGATGCTCAGTGATCTATTCCACCTTTGGATCTTCCTCCAATTTAAAAATGGACAGGAGCTGCCCTGCAATTAAAGGTGTTTTGCATGGAACAGGGAGTCAGGGCTGTTAACAGGAGAACAGCCTCAGATAAGCAGGGCTCGCACACCTTTAGCATTGGGCTGTGCAGTAGTCGTATTGATTTTATCCTGCTAAACAAGGAATTCTGGTCCAACCTAATAGATATGGTGGTCAGGGAACGTACTGAGAGTGACCATAACCCGCTAGTGCTCTCCTTGCATCCCTCATGTATTCCCCTTGGTGTTAGTCCGGCACCATGAACCGATTACGTGGAGGCACTACTGACTAATGAAGCCAGGAGAGTTAAATGGTCAAACGTGATCAAAAAAGAAGAGCACCTAAAGCAAATGAGTAATTTGGTGGTTAATGCTCTGGGTACTCTACAGACATGTGCTACTCAAGAAGAGATTAACTCTGTAGTCGTACAGGTCCATGGGGAATTGTTTAACCAACTTAAAGGCTTTTTTATTTCTAAAACCAAAAAACCCCATGGATTTAAGGCGGCGGCCTGGTATGATATTTCGTGCTGAACGGCCTATAGAACCCTAGCTAGGGCAATCAGGTCAAAGAATAGGGATGATATACGAACGGCAAGGGCAGAATATAAGGCGGTCCAACACCGAACTAAAAGGGACTAGGATGCTTGGGGAGAAAAATGACTACCTTCTGGCACTTGGTGAAATGGGGCAGTGGTGCACCTAGTAGGGTGCCTGTGAATTATGTAGCCCCAGACCAGTGGGTATCGTACTTTAAAGCCCAGTTTGCACTTTCTGAGGAGGTACGAGATTCTTTTGATATGCCACCTCCTATCTCCACCTTGCATTTTACCAAGAAAGAGGTGGAAAATGCCTTACTCTCAGTCCCAAGAGGCAGGGCGCCAGGGCCTGACTGCATCAATGCGGATCTGTTCCTTTATGATATACCTAACTGGGCATCTTGTATTCTGCTCTTTGTCAAGTCAAGTCAAGTCAACACTTATATAGCGCACTACATACCCAGAGGGTCTCAAGGCGCTTGAGGAAGGGGGGGAATTTTACTTATCGAATATCCAAGTTTTTAGTTGTTTTCTGAAGGATAGGTGGTTTTGTGTAAGGCGGAGGTGGATGGGGAGGGAATTCCAGGTTTTGGCCGCTAAGTAGGAGAAGGATCTTCCCCCCATCGTGGCTTTGTGAATGCGCGGAACAGCAGCGAGGGCTTGATTGGACGATCGCAGTTGGCGGGTGGGGGTGTAAAAGGATAGGCGCGTGTTGAGGCATTCAGGTCCAAGTTCGTAGAGGGCTTTGTGTGCGTGGGTGAGGAGGCGGAACGTTATCCTCTTGTGAACGCACTAGCAAGTGGAGCACCCATTCCCGGTACATGGTCAGGAGCAGAAATACTCCCTATCTATAAGAAAGGGGATGGCTCTCAACCAGGCAACTATAGGCCGATAAGCCTTATTAATGGCATACAAAAAGTTTCGGCTAGGTTGGTTCTGAGCAGAATCCAGGCCTGGATTGAGGAATATGACATCCTGTCTCCACTCCAGGCGGGTTTCCGCTCTAGTACCAGCACCATTGATCAGGTGTTCAGGTTCATTCTGATTTTACTGTAGTGTTAGGGGGGGCACTATTTATGCAGCCTTTGTCGACCTTAAGTCGACTTTTGACCTTGTACCCCGCATTAAAATGTGGCAAACCTTTTTGGAATTAGGCATGCCATTAGAAATTCTGGCTTTCCTGGTTACGTTACATGATGCTAACTATGCACAGGCGAGATGAGATGCGCAGGGGAGCATTACCCAAAGGTTTCCTGTAGAGAAGGGGGTTCGACAGGGATGCGTTCTAACACCAACTCTCTTCTCTTTATATATCAATGGGGTGGTACAGTACTTTTAGAATTATGTCACGGATGCACCCACTCTAGCAGGGATGAAGATCCCATTGCTTATGTTTGCAGATGACACCCTTGTACTCTCCAAGACTCAAAAGGGCCTACAGTGTGCCCTTGAGAGATTCGAGAAGTTTTGTCAGGACCATGACCTCGTAGTGAATGTAGATAAAACAAAATCTATGGTCCTACACAAACATAGGAATATCAGGGGTAGAGTCGGAATGAAGGAAGGTACCCTGGTAAAAACACAGATTTTTACTTATCTGGAGTAACTATTGGCAGCAAACTTAGTTGGAAGCCTCAGATAGATCTGCTCTCTGTCAAGCACGCCCAACTCTCAGGTGCCTTGCTGAAGGAGCAGTGATCACCATACACCAAACCAATTGCTCCTGCACTAAAAATAGTGCTTCGATTTTTTATGGCAAAACACACAAGATGATGGACGGAATGTTGCACAATGGCAAAACATTCACCCCCAGTCACAGATCTGGGTTTAATCCATGGTTATTTTGCTCACCAAGCCACCCCAGTTCAGACATGGCCATATGCAGATCAGTCTTGACCCTGTGCCTCATGGGAACAGTCAAGCCCGAACTGCCAAGCCATGTCTTCCCTGGACCGGAATCAAGCATCCTAGGACCGGTTTCTGGCTATCAGCCGTCTTCAGCCAGGATAGCTTGACTCCAGTGGCCTAGTGAGCACGGGACCCGCGTCTGGGCATACCCTTTCCACATAGGGTGAACAGCAAAACACACAAGATGATGGACGGAATGTTGCACAATGGCAAAACATTCACCCACAGTCACAGATCTGGGTTTAATCCATCGTTATTTTGCTCACCAAGCCACCCCAGTTCAAACATGGCCATATGCAAATCAGTCTTGACCCTGTGCCTCATGGGAACAGTCCAGCTCGAACTGCCAAGCCATATCTTCCCTGGACCGGAATCAAGCATCCTAGGACCGATTTCTGGCTATCAGCCGTCTTCAGCCAGGATAGCTTGACTCCAGTGGCCAGTCGATTTTGTATGGGGCCGAACTGTGGGGTTACGCCAATTTAGACCCTCTAGTCTCAAAATAAATTTTTGAGGTCATTAAGTGGCCTTCCACAGTCCACCCCGCTATTACCCTTATTTCTAGATTTGGGTTGCTACTCGATTGAGGATGTGGCACACTTTAGGCCAGTGGCATACTGGAGAAGGCTCTGGGTCACACCAGAGCTTTCCCACTATGCTCAGTCTCTTCTAGAAGTTAGGGAGGCCGACGACATGAGCAAAATTCTGTGGCTAAGGCGATTAAAAGTCACTCTAGACCTCAGGAGTCCTAACTTTAGTACTCCTAAACTGAGAAAAATCCTAACTTTAAGACTTTCGGTATTCACAGAAGGCATTTAGGAGTCCTAAAGTTAGGACTCCTAACTTCTGTGAATACCGAACTGAGTAAGTGCCTTCTATGAATACCAAAATGAATAAGTGCCTTATGTGAATACCAAAATGGTAGTAAGTTTGGGATTTTGTCTTAAGTTAGTTCTGTGCGTGAATCAGGCCCTTCATGTTCACTGCCAGTTTTCTCTTAGCACCTATCTATCAGCAGTAAGCATGGGCGGCATTTGCGAATTCGCGATACATGAATTCGCGCAAATTTTTAATCGTGATTCACAGAAATCCGTCAAATTCCGCGAGCTTGCACATTTTTTTTTTGCGACTTTGCGAGATTTTTTACCAGTTCGGGAACGAGAACTTGCTCATGAGGTCGCAATGGTCGCAAACATGTTGTTTCCACTTAAACAGCCTGCTCACGATGCCTTTTTCCTGTTTCGGGTCGCAATGACGTGTTTGCGTTCGCAATTTCCTGTTTTGGGTCGCAATGACGTGTTCGCGCTCGCAATTTCCTGTGTCGGGTCGCAATGACCTGTTTGCGATCGCAGCGTCGCTCAGCCAGCTACCAAACTCTTCCAGCGCACGCGAACAGGGAGGAAAACTCATCAGCGAATGCAGAATCATGGTAAGTCAATGCCGCACGCTCGAGATTGTATTTTTGAAGCGCGAACAAGAAAATAAAATCCGCCAACTCGCGAATTGCAATTCGCAAATTCCGCGATCTGAACTAATTTTCCGCCCATACTTAATCAGCAGTCTAAGACAAACAATAAACCTTTCTCAAGCTAATGAAAATCATGATAGTAAACTTGATAGGAAAAGAGAAAACATGCTGGTGTAGAGAAATGCATTTCAACTGAGGTCTATAGTCAGGCTAACTCAACTGAGCATTTAATATGTACTTCAAATACATGGATGTGCACATTTAACTCTCAGTATATATGCAAAGAGTGATCAAAAAAGAGTTAGTGACTGATTAAGATCTCGGAGGATGGGTTACTCGGTCACAACGGTGACAGATATCTAGTCCGCCGAAATATAACTCCCATCATAGCCTATGAGATTTATATTTCGGCGGAAAGGGTATTGGTCACAGCTGTGACAGAGTAACCAATCTGCTGAGATCTAAATCAGGCCCTAAATGTTTGTATATGCAAATATAGCTTGAAGTCTAAGTGTAAAACATGAATAAATAAATACATGCAGGGGGATGGAAGCACACTGCCTCACATCACCAGCACAGTTTGTCCCTTTGCATAGTGGTGAACGCAGTTCACAAATAGCACTTACTTGAATATTAGTAGTAGTATTTCACAAGTTGGTGCAGGTAGGGTTGTTCCTCTCTAGACACATGCATTTCTGGATTTTATCATTGATCAGTAAAGATCAAAAACACATTTCATCAGGGGTTGCTGAGGATGTTGTCACAGTTCTCAGGTCTCAGTACCTCTCAAATGTGCACAAATGCATCCACAAAAGCTCTGCAGCTCGCTGGCTCAAGGGATCCTTTTTAAACAGAAGGGGGCTGGGAGGGAACTGCCTCACATCCCAGTACAGTTTGCCCCATTGCATTATGGTGAATGTAGTTCATAATTAGCGCTTACTTGAATATTAGTAGTAGTATTTCACCAAAGTTGGTGCAGGTAGTGCTGTTCATCTCTAGACACATGTTTCTGGATTTTATTCTTCAATAGAGATCAAAAGCGATTTTTATCAGGGATTGCTGAGAATGCTTTCATGTTTAAACTAAACATTAGTGCACACATGTATAAATCTCTAGTCTGTACAGTGAATACATTTCAGTAATGCTTTTAAATGCTTCACTCGCATTAAAAATATTAAGGCACATAGTGAAGATATTTTCAAATGCACTTCTATTATGTGTAAGGGTGGAGTCTAAATTGGACTGCTCCAAGACCATTACCACTCTCCTGCTAAATGGACATGGTACAATTTTGACACTTGTTGTTTGTGTGAGTCTTGGCTTTTACAGAATCCCTATGAGCTCACTGCCTACAAGGGCCACAGGAGCTCTTATAGCACTGGCTGAGTCCCTCAGGAGTCAAACTCCAAGGAACAAAATCTACTGAAGCACCTATGGGGGCACTCCATTGTGCACAAACTGAATGGACGAGCAGTGTGCATGCTCACTTTTATAAATGCAGAGTGCACCGTTTGGTCCAGGCTACCTGACGTCAGCATAGGTCAAAGAAGAAATAATGTCCATGCTCCTGGGTGGCTACGCAAGACAAGTCGGTCACAGCAATCACTCCTTTCAGCCTGAGAGGTGAAGGGAAAACAATGGCAGTTAATAAAAGAACATAGACTCACCTAGGACAGAGTAGTGGAACTTACAAAATGTAATATTTTAAAGTTGTTTGTTCCATTTTATGCTACAAAATGCACCAGTAACTTTAAACCAACATATTGATGCCGCTGATGCACAATTCTTTGTTACTAAAACCAGAAGTGAGATTAGTGATCTTTCTAAGATCCGTGGAAACAGACAAAAATATCAGAAAAGATGTTGCTCCCCAGTGCAAGATACTGTGGAAGGGTGAACTAGAGTAACTGTTGTACACAGCGCTGTAGTAGAAATGGGTGACCCAACAAATTAACATGTATATTTCTTGGCCAAGTGTTTCATCTTAGTGCTTCATATTATATATCCTTGCATTGAGAGTCATTTACTAAAAGTGATAGTTTTTAACCCCTTCGATGCTCCTGACGAGCTCAGCTCGTCATGAGTTACGGCGCTCGTACGCTCATGACGAGCTGAGCTCGTCATGTAACGCGGCTTTTAGAAAAACGCAGCGCATAGCGGGAAAACCGCTAGCGCGCATGCGGTTAAACATGAACTCAGAGACATTCATGCCCCCATCCGCCACTTCAACAACAATACCATTAGTGAACTAAGAGGCAAGTTAATTGTCATGTGCACCCTTTATATGGGCTATATTTTTATTTTACTTAGAGGAATATTATACTCCATTAAGTCAACACAAGGGTGATTTTTGTACAGCACACATCTTCATGCATTTCAAGGTTTTCTAATATGCAGTAATGAACAAATTAAGAGGCACGATTAAATAAAATAATTGCTTAAGACTACGTAGTTTAATCAAGTTTCCAAGACAGGATTGATCCCAGATTGTCTAGTTTCACACAGTGAAAATCAGCCATTAAATGTTTAATCATTCTCGCTCCTCTTTGACATTAAAGGTTAATGGTTTCTCTTTATTTTTTGGTGCATGGGGTTGGACTGTTGGGTAGCAGCAGAAGCTACAAGAAAACTCAGTGTATTTTGGTATTAAGGGCTCCAGCGGACCTCGGGCTGAGCCGAAGTCTAGAGTCTGGCTCAAGCTTTCAGTGGCTTACCCGCCTCTATACTTTGTTCTGTGTGTTGTGTACCTGAAATAGGCTTAGATGCTGCCAGTGTGATACCTGTTTTTGTGAGGTTTTTTAGGATACATTGCTGATGGCCATTTTGTTTCCGTTCTGCGTATTAGGGGAACTTATACTGCTGCCAAATCCTCTATATTGTGTGTGTGAGTGCTGCTGCAGTTGCTGTCCGTGTTCTGTGCATGTGAGGGAACCAGGCAGTAACAGTATATTGCCTACTTACTCTGTGTTACTCTGCATCCAGAGGAGTCCGACCTCCGGAGATATTTTCTTTAAGTTTGTCCCCCAGTAGCTCATGCAAATGCTAATTGAGTAAGGAGAATATCAACCAGATGTGCTGTTGTTGTTAATGGACCACTATGTTATAATGCAGAACACCAATTATCCCTTCTGCATGCTTCAAACCAAGCTATTATCTCGAAACTATATCCTTCATAGTCTGCTTACATTTTTACTGTTCCAAGCTGGCAGACCAGTGTGAAGCTTTAGTTTTTCTTTTTTTATGCCAAGACACTATCCCACAAAAGTTCACAAACATCAGACTAACAGAATCTGCAGTTCTTGCCTAAGTGTGTCTGATGGGAAATTAGATAACCTCAGTGAACATTCAGACTTCAGTGTAGCTTACCTCAACAGTTTGATTGTACTGGTGGCCCGCTGTACCAGATATTCAACTTGTGCCTCATATGCCACCATCTGTCTAAACTATTATCCTTTCTTGTGAGTGGTGTGAGTGCCTATGTGAGTGCAGGACAGCCGCCATGTTTAGTGAGTGCAGTGTGAGGGATAGGCCTGTTAGAATGCACAATTAACATTGTATTTTGTCAGTGCAGGGCAAGTGGTCTACAGGTTGTAAGTTGTGCCTATGTGAGTGCAGAGTGATGCATACGCCTATGTGAGTCCAGCATAAGGGATGTGTCTATGTGAGGGTCACAGTATGAAAATGGGGCCCCTGCATGTTGTGTTTTTGCATCAATGCACTTGGCAAGGGATACACCCATTGGCTTTGTTTATGCTTTTTATGGATATGGGCTTAACTTGAAGAAATACAGTGAAGAGTGCAAATACAATAATGTGTGTATGAGAGTTGTGATATGACAGATGCAGCCTCTGTCGAATGAGATTGAGGATAGTCGGGGCAGCTGACAGATTAAGATGCCATCCTAGTGAGTGGGCCCAGGTAGTTTTCTTGCACTAGGGACATGGCAACCTAGCTATGCAACTGCTGATAGCCTGGCACACAGAGTAGCATATTTGTGTCAACACAATAGAAACATGGAACAAAAATGTGTTGGTACATGGTGGCCTCATTTAGGCATACGTCATTCGTGATATGGGTTTACAGCTAGTGTCTCTTTCAGATGGGCAATTTTCTGCGACGCCCATAGAGCTATGATCTAGATGGAAAATAGTGCAGTGCAAAAAGAAAAAAGTGGTGTAGATTAAAAAAGGATAGAGAAACAATAGAAACAAACTTTAATCAACATTGTTCTCTCCCTCTCCCAAATAACCGCTTCTCAATAGGCCAACATGTTTGGTTGAAACATGTTAGCCTATTGAGAAGCGGTTATTTGGTTCAAACTGCTTCACTTGCTTGGTTTTATTGAGGGAGAGAACAATGTTGATTAAAGTTTGTTTCTATTGTTTCTCTATCCTTTTTTAATCTACATCACTTTTTTCTTTTGGCACTGCACTATTTTCCATCTAGATCATAGCTCTATGGTCGTCACAGTGATTGAGGGTCTGACCCTGACGAATCTGTGGCATGGCATGGTCTCATTGATCAAGAGACACACCAGCCAGATTAGGATGACCAAATGATAAAGATTTGATCTACACATTATGTTGATGGAAATCCTTTCTTTCTCTGTATGGGTCCTTTCAAGCAATCACAGTGGATCATAGACCTGTGAGGTTGCATTTCCATTTCTATTTCAGGTACTAAGCTTGTTCTAGTACTTTACACGCTTGCTTACTTTTAGAGGAGTAGAGTGTACTAAGGGATTATCAATTAGTTTCCCTTTAGACCCCCAGGGTGTGTTTTGTGAGGATAATGTTAATAGAACTACAGTTTTTATGTACTTGGTAAACCACTTGGTACATTTCGAGCGCACACTACTGTAGGGTAAACTCAAAATTAAAAGTAAAGGGCCATATTTATGAGTGGGGTTCTGCCGCGCTTCCACCACGCAACTTAGTGCATGTGTGACGCAATCCCAAAAAGTGATTCATGAAGCCACGCAAGGCCACTTTGCGTGGCCCTGAGTGGCTTCATAAATCCAGAGTAATGTAACACAGCACAAATCACTGTGTTGTGTTACTCTGAGCCAGAGCAGCGTTCCATGGGTGTTGGGGGTGTGTTCTCATGCAACATCTATGGATTTTGATGCATTCTCAGATTTACCAAAAGTGGTAGTAGACCTGGGAATGCACAAAAATGCCATGCCTTCCCAAAAGAGGCGTAACGAGCAGAAATATCTTTATTTCTTCCTCTTACTTCCTCTTTCTATGTGTGCTGGACTATGCAGCACACAAAGAAAGAGGAAATGCCTCTGGGTATTGTTTTTGTGCAGGAAGGTGACTTCCTGTGCTGTTTTGTGCTTCGTTGCCATAAATTTGGCCCAAAGTACTTTTTGGCAGTTAATCAAAGAATTTAAAACATGTTAAGAATGAAATGGGAATCACTGAATCCAGCAATACTGGAAGAGTGTAAAGTCAATGCAGGCTGGACAGGTAACCATGTCAGAGTGAAGGACTGAGGGGCATATTACCAAGGGCCTTATCACCGCTTTAGCTGGAATTTTTCCCGCTAAAGCGGCGATAATTGTATCACCCTATTACCTAGCTGTCTCTAACACCAGTTAGCGACAGTTAGTAGGAGATAGCGATCATCTTGGGGCCCACTTTGCATGTCAGCGATATTTATCGCTAATGACATGCAAAGTGGGCGTGCCAAGATGTTAGCGACTGGAAACAGTCGCTAACATCGCTATCTCCTATTACCTACTTTTGGAAATAATCGCGCAAAGCGCGATTATCTCCAAAAGCTAACGCCTGCCCAGAGCAGTTCTTAGCCATGTTATCCAATGGTAGGTGGATAACATGGCTAAGAGCATTAGCTCGATAATGCATGAATATCGCTGACTTTACAGCGATATTCATGCATTTCGGCCGATTTTTATCGCTTAGGAGATAAACCTTGATAATTGCAAGGTTTCTAAGCGATAAAAATAGGCGAAGCACGGCGATAAAATTATTGCCTCTAACCAAGCTTAGCGATAATTATCGCTTATTCTTGGTAATATGCCCCTGAGTTTCCCTTTGAAGTGATGCAACAAAACAGGTCCTCAAGGGCGCAGTTCACTGTGGTTGGCAAAATGCATTTTGTAGCAAGATGAGCAAGGAACAGACAACAAGGAGTAAGCAAATGTGTATGCATCATTGCTCTTTGCTAAGGTAATTAACGCCGTTGGGTGTTAGCTCCTGTAAACTGCCCATTCTACAAACAAAGGTTTGAGCCAATGACAAGGGCACATATTGAGTACTAAGTACGACTACCAGACGTTTACAATGAGAGGATTGTGAACTAGTCTCAAAGCTCACCTCCTATAGGCCGACTGGCAAGCCTCCTGTCTGCTCCTATGTCTTTGTGCTGCCTGTAGGCCCCTCTGACTTTCACTTAGAAGGCAGACAAACAACACTTGGTCCTCCCTAGAGAGTGTGGCTCCCAAGGCTTGGTGCACAGATTGGCAGCGAATAAATAACATTTAGAATAAAATCGTTGGAGCCAGATGGAGCAGGAGAAAAGAGCTGACCTGACATTTTGGAGGGTGGATGGAGCGTGGCATTTTAAAGACATAAACAGCAGTATTGAATTGTCGGATCATTTTCATCCTTACAATAGATGTTAAGTGCCACCTAATTAGATACGGAGCTCACCTGCTGCAACGGGTAATTAACTGTTACGCTAAGGAAATGCACATCCCTGAAAGCATGAGCCTTGTTTTCATAGAGTCAAGCCTCTTCCTGGTCGTCTGGGGTTAAAGCATCATTCAAACAAAATCCAAGCCAAAGAAATGGTTATTGATGAAGAGAGTCACACCTAGCCGGCGGTGTGCGAATGAAGTTAGAATAATATTTAATAAAAGAAAAATGATAAAATGAGCTCAACAGTATTTCCAAATACAGCGGAAGGCGGCACGCCAGGGGCAGATTCCCAAATATATCCTTTGGAGCACGGTATCAGCAGCGTGCAGAATCTCACCAAATTCAAAATGATTTGCCCCAGGCAGAACCTGGGCTGAATGAATTGGAGGCACTTGATTCTAGCTCCAAACTAGGGGGCTAGAACCATCTCAGACACATTGGGCATCTCTTGATTTCCTCTAGATAATGTCATTAGAATTAGTGCATTGGAGAAAAGCTGCGGTTTTATCCCAAAACTAATCATTTTATCACCAATTCCAGTGTCAGTGTTAGACCATATTTATAACAAAATGCCTATTTTTTGCATGATCAACCCCAAGTTTTTGGAATAATACTACTGGGTTTTCCACTCTGTAATTGCACTGAGTCCTGCTAAACAATCCACAGTGCCAGTCGTCTGACCAATTAAAAGGAATATGTTTAATTGAATCACCCAAAATTGCCATAAATTAATTTACTTATATTGGCCCACTCAAAATTGGCATAAGTTTACTTACTTAAAAGTCCCTTGTATATGTACCCAGGGCCTGTAAGTTAAAGTGTCCCTCGTAGACTGCAGCACTAATTCTGCCACCAAGAGGATGATAAATCAAAGCGTGAATCCAGCCTGGCAAAGCAGTTTTTAAACTGCTAACATGACTTTGCCATTTAAAGTAATGGCAAAGCCCAAACCTTCCTATTTAATATTAGTAAGTCACCCATAAGGCAGACCTACAGAACACTAAAGGAAGAGTGCATTTTGTTAGAAAGATGGATGTGTTTTAATAACTTAACATGTTTTAACAGTATAACCCCAGCTTTGTCGTTTTTACTGTGGAAAGGCTTGGAATCCCATTGGTCAGCAATGCAAACATTTGAATGGGGCTACTAAACATGATACTTCAAGGTATTAAAGGAATTGTTGCATTAAGCCTCACTTGTTGCTCAAGTTCAAATTAACATAACCTTGGTAAAGATGACAACTTTAGATAGTTCAAAAAGATAGCACCGACACGGACTGTATGGGTGTCTCTTAGGGCACTGATTCGTATACTGGAAACTCCAGTCAACCTTCAATAATGAAAATAGTTTGTTGAAACCAGTCGTTTTCTATATCCAAAGTATTTTATTCATACTTCCATATGGATCAATGATAATTCATGAGTTCATAGAATTACATTTCTCTTTGATGAATTGATCACCACAAAACTTCCAATGCATTTCGGCTAATAGCCTTCATCAGGGAAGTCTGTAAGGCAAACAACATTGCTATAATCCCTCTATGTTATACAAAATCATTATGTCAACAAGAATACATAACTTCTACTCAGTTATATCATGATAATAACATCATATATTGAAAATAACATAAAATGTTGGAAATCCTGCTATGAAAATCAATGTGAACATGACTTCTAATATAGTAATCACATTATAAATGTCCTATTTTGTGGCGCTCTATAACATATATGTTGCAAACGTAAACCATAACCTTTTAAGAAGGCTTCGATGTAATTCATATAAGGTGGTTCTGTTATGGTTTACGTTTGCAACATATATGTTATA
The DNA here is from genome assembly GCF_964261635.1 of Lissotriton helveticus. NCBI lineage: Eukaryota > Metazoa > Chordata > Amphibia > Caudata > Salamandridae > Lissotriton > Lissotriton helveticus. The sequence continues at coordinate 1,741,585,349 of NC_136065.1, forward strand.
GAGCGCCACAAAATAGGACATTTATAATGTGATTACTATATTAGAAGTCATGTTCACATTGATTTTCATAGCAGGATTTCCATTTCCAACATTTGATGTTATTTTCAATATATGATGTTATTATCATGATATAACTCAGTAGAAGTTATGTATTCTTGTTGACATAATGATTTTGTATAACATAGAGGGGTTATAGCAATGTTCTTTGCCTTACAGACTTCCCTGATGAAGGCTATTAGCCGAAATGCATTGGAAGTTTTGTGGTGATCAATTCATCTAAGAGAAATGTAATTCTATGAACTCATGAATTATCATTGATCCATATGGAAGTATGAATAGAATACTTTGGATATAGAAAACGACTGGTTTCAACGAACTATTTTCATTATTGAAGGTTGACTGGAGTTTCCAGTATACGAATCAGTGCCCTAAGAGACACACACACAGTCCGTGTCGGTGCTATCTTTTTGGTTTGTCTTCACACTCCCGGGCGGGGAGTGATCTTAGGAGCACGATAAAATACAATATACCATTGAATTAACCAGCAGTGCACAGCCTCTTTTCTACGTTAATTACAGTTCCTGCTCACTTGACTGTAGCACGCCACCGTATAAATATGCAATTTGAAGAAATCACTCAATTAACTTAAGCTAGAGCAGAAACATTGGCATACGCGAATGATGAAACTTCGAGAATTTATTCTCTTGTCAATGAGGAGTCATCTACATATACCACAACTAGAACAAAGGAACAACATACTAAACAGCTCCTCTATTTATCATGCAAAATCATTAATCAGCGCCTGCACGCCAGTACAATGATAAAATATCACAAGGCATCAAGAATCCCTCGAGGTCTTAGAATATCTCTAAAACCGTCACTCTGTAAAAATTCAAAAAAAATTTGCGACAAATGGTATGCAATACTTAATAAGTGTTCGCTCGATTTAATTCTGTTGATAGTAGAAGAACTATCACAAATCCTTCAAGAATTAGAAAAAGAGATTTGTACAGTAAAGGAAGAATTGGGAAAATCTATGTCTAGCGATGAACTCAACAAAGTTTTGGAAGATATCAAATTACAATTGGCAAAACACACAGAAGAAGTCAACGAGGGAAACTTCGCAAATATCGTCGAGATACTCTCGACTACAAATTAGATGAGGTGTATTGCTGGGCAGTAGCCTATACAAGAAAAAGACAAACCCGTCAATATACATCCCAAACTGACACTTCATCTACGGATACATATACTTCAGGAACAAATAGAAGGACATCACCTACTGATAAACCGACAACCAGCTCAAATCAAGGATTGCAGCCTTTTTTAGAGTTAAGTTCAAACACAGGGGACGACCGAGGAGGTCAAAACGAAAGATACAATGTGGAGAATGTGAGAGATCTCCCACAGACACGGAACGTCACACCGAAAAAAGACAAGAAAAAGAATCGAACATAAATAATCTAGTAATCAATATTTCTGATGTGAAATTGTCGAAATTACAAATCAAGACATTGCAAAAAGGCACATCATTTGTCCCTACATCTCAAACTAATCATTTAGAATTAAACATCAGTTTCTTCAAGCTTATGAGAAAGTTGAGACTTCGCCATTTTTTTGAGAATGTAATTCTGGAAAAACAAGAACAAAAAAAAGATCCTCTTAAAGGACTTAAGACTACGAGCACCTACATGGCACCTTTGAGCCATAAGACATTGGACTTATTTGAACTATTAGTAAAACAAGATCTGGCTAAAATTAATTATCGCAAACATACCAAAACCAAAAACCTTTCACAAAAAGAACATGCTGTATTACAATCAATAGCGAACAACAAAATTATCATTTGCCAGAAAGCGGATAAAGGAGAAGCTTTGGTTATAATGAACGTAGAGTATTACAATCGTCAAGCAGCTCTTCATTTACAAGATGCCAACACGTATATGGAATTAGACTGTAACCCAACCAATGAGATACAAAATGTTCTAAAAGACATTATTCAAAATGCTTCATCTAAGGGGGTCATCAATGAAAAGATGGAAAAATATCTTAAGACCAATTATCCAAAAGATCCAAATTTTTATCTCACACCTAAAATTCATAAGGATCCCATTAGTCCTCCATGTCGACCTATAGTGACTACATGTGGAAGCCTCCATGAACCCGTGGGTAAATTGATAGATACATATCTACAGCCCTTTGTGAATACAATGAGTACATTTATTAAAGATACCACTGATTTCTTGAACAAACTAGCCACCATAAATCTACAACCAGATGAGGAAATTACTATGTGCACCATAGACGTTCAAGCATTATACACCTCCATACCGCACCTATTGGGTATGGAGGCTGTGGAAGAAGCACTACTTTCAATGAACTATGAAGAACCAATGAAGATATTTCTAATGGAACTCCTTAACTTTACTCTCATGCATAGTTATTTTAAATGGGATAACAAGTGGTACCTGCAGAAGTCTGGAACTTCTATGGGCAATTCGGCAGCACCATCATACGCCAATGTCTTCATGTATCAATATGAGAAAAACACATTCTAGAGAATGAACAATGGAAGGACAATTTGCGTCTATATGTAAGATATATAGATGATATTTTCATCCTATGGAAAGGTACCAAAGAAACCTTGATCAGCAATATGAAACAACTCAATGGAATAGATCAACGCTTGCAATTCACATTTGAAACTGATGACAAAACAATCAATTACTTGGATGTCAACATCATGAAAAAGAATAACAAATTTGAGACAACCTTATATACAAAAAAGACAGATCGAAACAATTTGTTATCATACCAAAGTTTCCACCCCACACCGCTCAAGCATCATTTACCATATTCGCAGTTGCTGCGAGTTAAGAAGATAGTTTCAGACCCAGAGGAATTCAAAATGCAGTCTGAGAAAATGCTACAGAGATTCAGAGATAGAGGATATCCTGAGCCCATTTTAACATCATCATTGGAAAGAGTACAGTCCAAAGATAGAAGAACTTTGCTAACAGCAACCAAAACCAATAAGGAAACTACAATAACCTGTGTCAGTAAATATTCCACAGTAAGCCAACTTTTCAAGAAAATCATTAAAAGACATTGGGTATTATTACGGATGGAACCTGATTTCAAGAACATTTTTGAGGATACGCCGGTCTTCGCTTTCAATAGAGCAAAACATTTGGGTGAGTTAATCAAACATTCCCCCGAAATTGGACCCAACATAAATTTTAAGGGTACAATCCCTTGCAGGAATTGCAATAATTGCAATAACATTATTGAAGGCAAGAGCATCAACCATCCTATGAAAGGAAATAAAATAAATCTACATGTGAACGCAACATGTGACACCAGGAACATAATTTATATGATTAAGTGCCCGTGCGGCAAAGCGTACATTGGCCAAACAGAACGCAAATTAAAAATAAGACTCAATGAACATAAAAGCAACATAAGAACCAAAGCACTAAAATCTGTAGTGGCTACCCATTTCATTGAAGCTAATCATCAAATAAGCCAATTGAAAGCTTGTGTTTTGGAAGTGGTGGAAAAAAGTCGTGACAAGGACAATAAGAAAGCGTTGCTAATGCATGAGAACTTTTGGATATACCATTTACAAACTCTTAAACCGAGAGGGATGAATGAACGGACAGAATTCTCTTGCTATTTATGAATCATGTTTATCTTTGCATTTTTCAATCACAGTACTGAATCGATGTAGATATTTCATTGTGCAGCGCATAGTTTATACTGTTTTTGTTATCCGCATTTCTACCATCTTGATGCACCACCATGTTTTAGGTTCACAGAGGCTTCTACCCGCATCCTCATACATTTTCTGTTTGAATCCTTATTTTTTATCCTCATTGATTATTTCTATTAATAATGTGCAACACTATCACTTTAATTGCTCTTGTTTACCTAGCATTCATTTGCAATCACATTATACACTTCCGCATACGTCATATGCCACATCGCGTCTTCTCGCGATAACATTAGCCATTAGTCGAGTATTTTACTTCCGCATATGTCACACGCCAATTCAACCGCATGGATCCCACGGGTGGTTACTCGGTTCCTTGGGAGCTACGATTTTAGATGCACGGTAAGATCACCGGTGAAGCTCATTTTTGTGAACCTGTGAGGAACCATTTAACAGCGTCGTAGATTACGATTTAGAGGGATTTTTTATAGCGATACCATTGTTTACCGTGTGTGTTCATAGCGTATGCTCTGACCTTTTAAGAAGGCTTCGATGTAATTTATATAAGTTGGTTCTGTTATGGTTTACGTTTGCAACATATATGTTATAGAGCGCCACAAAATAGGACATTTATAATGTGATTACTATATTAGAAGTCATGTTCACATTGATTTTCATAGCAGGATTTCCAACATTTGATGTTATTTTCAATATATGATTTTATTATCATGATATAACTGAGTAGAAGTTATGTATTCTTGTTGACATAATGATTTTGTATGACATAGAGGGGTTATAGCAATGTTGTTTGCCTTACAGACTTCCCTGATGAAGGCTATTAGCCGAAATGCATTGGAAGTTTTGTGGTGATCAATTCATCAAAGAGAAATGTAATTCTATGAACTCATGAATTATCATTGATCCATATGGAAGTATGAATAAAATACTTTGGATATAGAAAACGACTGGTTTCAACAAACTATTTTCATTATTGAAGGTTGACTGGAGTTTCCAGTATACGAATCAGTGCCCTAAGAGACACGCACACAGTCCGTGTCGGTGCTATCTTTTTGGTTTGTCTTCGCACTCCGGGGCGAGGAGTGATCTTAGGAGCACGATAAAATACAATATACCATTGAATTAACCAGCAGTGCACAGCCTCTTTTCTACGTTAACTTTAGATAGTTGCCACTTTGTTGACCAAAGTCTCCAGTGACCATTTATGGCTGCACACAAGTCGCTGAACTCGAGACAGACTTTTCCCATCTTGGAAAGAGGTGTGAATGACTCTCAGGTGGGACCTACTGAGGGAAGAGTTGTGACCTTCTCCTGACAGGATGCTCAAACAGGATGTGAGCCCACAGGCAAGTTTCAACTGGAAAGACCCCTTTGAAGGGCAAATAGTAATCACACACGAGAAGTGCTGCTCTTTTGTTTTAGCAGACAGGCTGGTAACAGAGAGGGAGAAGCCACTGCCAAACTGATTTTTCAATGGGCGTGTAGCCCCCAGGTAGCCACACTTCCGGGTTGGGCTAGGGACCTCCACACACCAAGAGATGGGTGCTGCCAAGTTGGAAGTAGACACAATTGTGTATTCTTGACTAGCTAGATGCCCCACTTTGCAGGACGTCATCACTTTATGGGAGGGGACCTGGTAGTCCATTGGCTGCTAGTCGCCACATGCACAGAGAACAAGACTCAGGCTTAAATGTGGCAACCCTGGCACCCACACCTGAGGTCACATCTACACTGGAGAGAGGACCAAAGTAAAACAGCTGTTCTGTTTCATGGACCCAGAAAAGAAAGAGAAGCTGCACCAAAGACTAAACTGCAATTGCTGCTGACCCTTGTTACAGCCTAGGAGACTGAGTCCCAACCCCTCAAAAGTTGCGCCCAAACCTGCTGGGCCCAGGAGAGTCACCAGAGTGCAGTTTGGTCACCCAGCAAGGAAGTTACTGCCAGTTAAAGGGAACCACTGGTTCCGCTGTGACTGAAGACCAGTAGATAAGTGGCAACTGGTTTTATGCTAGACTGCATGTGGGCTTTGTGGGGCATCCGCCCCTGAGGCCAAGGTCACCTCCATGTTTTTAGACAAAGAGAAGGCCACATGCAGACTCTCAACACTGGGTCAGCATCCTTCAGCATGGTCAGCATCCCACAACCCTTGCATCAGGACAACTTCATTAATTCCTAAGGTGGATGATATGACTTGGTTTATAACATGGGCTCTTTGAGGTGTGTTCTGTTTTGGGAAACAGCCTTTACATTGAATGCGCTACAACGCATTCCATTACAACTCGGTCATTACAACTACTGCATTGTTACAACGCGAACCATTACGTCAAAGCGGTTTCAACTACTTGCTGTAGGGGGTGCACTGCTGTTGGCAACACCTTCCCTGCTGTTGCACACACTGGAGTAGGAATAATAAATAATATTATTCCGAAGTCCAGCACGCCTCCTACAGCAAGTCGTTCTAACAACTTGCAATGTAATGGTTCACGTTGAAACAACGAAGTCGTTGTAACAACTGCGTTGTAATGGAATGCGTGTTTCCAGACTCCTGCTGTGGTAGGTGGAAGCCTGGAATAGCCACTTGGAGACATGTGTTGTTGCTCAATAAATAGACTTGGCAAATGAAGCAGTTCTTCGAATGATATGTTGCCAAATCCTAACAACTTTTGGCGATGACTAGAACCCTGCATACTACGAAGAACAACACATTAAACTTCATGTCGGTCATGTTGTTGTGAAGTGAGCCTTTTCCCGAAAGATTGCTTTAAAGGACTGTTGGACTTGGCCCTTTTTTCAGGGTCACCCCTGAACTTTTTGCCTTCCTCCTGTATTTTGTCTGACCTGTTTTTGTTGGTTTTATGACTCTGGGAACTTTACCACTGCTGATCAGTGCTAAAGTGCATATGCTCTCCCTTTTATAAAGTGATGTATGGATTAGTGACTCCATGATTGGCTGATTTGGTTTACTTGCCTGACCCTAGTACAGTGCACTAAGTGTACCCAGGGCTTGTAAATCCAAATGCTGCTGGTGAGCTTGCAGCACTGGTTGTGCCACCCACAGAAGCATGTGTCTCAGGTTTGCCATTGCAGAGCCTGTGTGCAGTCTGGTACTGCCATGCTGACTGGGCAAGTGCACCCACTTGCCAGTCCCTAAACCTTCCATTTTCTTCATATCAGACACCCCTATGGTGGGCCCAAGGGCAGGGTGCATTGTAAGTATAAGGTAGGACAAGCCCTGATGTGTGTGGCATGTCCTAATAGTGAATTACAGCAATGTTCGTTTTTTACTATTGCAAGGCTACCTGTTCCCCATAGGCCAGAATGGGCAGTTTGATTATGACATCTTATAATCCTAACTGACTCAGGGAACTAGGTAGAAATTCGAGTTTAGCATGCCTGAACTCAGAATGATCAAATACATCTTTTAGTGAAGTTGGTTTTAACATTCTGTGTTTGAAAATACCACTTTTAGAAAGTAGGTATTTTCTTGTCTAACCATCCAAGCATGCCTTTGATAGGTTGTGTATTCCTTGTCTGGAGTTTGAGTGACAGGGGCTGGGGGATTCCAGGAGACAGGGTGAGTCAGCACAGAGCTGAATAGAGAGATCTACATGTAGTTGGGTGGGAGGAGTTGCACCTGGGACCTGAATAGGGTTGTGACTTCCCTCCACAATTCTGGCTCCACCTCCTGTGGTGCGTCTGATGTCTCTGCCCTGCACTGTGAAAGGAAAAAAGGAGTCTTGTAAACAGAGTGCTCCAGGATTGACCAGAACTGGTTTGCACAAGGCAAAGGTCTCTCTGCCTTCAGAGAACAAAGAGAAACTGTGTATAAAAGAGGGGACCCAGACCCCAGGACTTTAGATCACTTTTCAGAAACAAGAAGAAACCTTTGCTGAGGAGTGGAACCAGAGAGACTGAGAAGAGACTGACCCTAAGCTGAAGTGCTGCTTGAGGGATTGGCCTGCAGTGGCTGGCTGACTGCCAAAGAAAGGAGAGAGGAACTTTGTGTGTACTTTCATCAACTTGTAAGGATCTCCAAGGGCTTGAGAAAAGAGCTTGCCTCCTGCTGAAGTCTCAGGGACAACAGACTTCACCCACCAGCTCCCCAAGAGTTATTTGGAAGTGCCTGCAGTTGTGTTGGACTTTCTGAGGAACTGCGTATTGCAAGGAGTTGGAAGCGCGATTCACGAGCAAGAAGCGTGACGCCTAAGTGCCGCTGTCGCTTCACAACATGAAAGTGCCTCGCATCTCCAGATAAGAGGATCGACGTTGCAGCAGACGCAGATGCATCACTGGGAAGCGTGTTGCAGGGCCTGTCACGGCCCAGAATAACCATTGAGTCATCGCAGGGCCACCGACTCACCTTGCCTCGCCGGAGAAGAGGATCGACGTCCAGCAGACGCCGCCGCATCACAGCGAAGCGTGTCGCAGGGCCTATTACATCTCGCATCGTTGTCGAAGCACCGCTCATCGCCGGACAAGAGCATCGACGTCGCAGCAGATGCCGCAGCATCACCGGGAAGCGTGTCACAGAACCTGTCGCGATTCGCATCATGTCGCACCAGGGAAGAAGACGCCATCTTTGTTTCTTTGTACCTGATCTACATCGGATTACGGCGTTGTGGCCCGCATCACTACGGGAAGAGCGGTAAGAAACCGACGCATCACCTGCCCTCGCAGAGAAGAACTGACGCTTCACCGTCCCTAACCAGCAGTAGGGAATCGACGCATCACCGTTCTTGCGTGTAAGGAACCAACGCATCACCTTCCCTGCAACACTTTCGTTGTATAGCATTACGCATCTTAAGGTACATTGACTCAAAGTGTCGCATTTTACATCCAAAAGAGAACTAAGCTAATTCTACCATTTTAAGTATAGTATTGTGGATTTTTGTCGTTTGTGGCCGTGTGTTAAATCTATATAAAAGATACTTATTTTTAATATACAACTTGTGTGGCGTCCATCTGTAGTGTTGTCACTTGATTACTATATGTGTTCACAAATGCTTTATACACTGCCTCTGCGATAAACCCAGATCAGTTGACTGGGGGTGAGTGTTTGATTTGCTCTAACGCTCCATCCATCATCCCCTTTGGTATTGCTTTGTTCGCCCTAAGTTGGCAGGGTATGCCCAGACGTGGGTCCCTTGCTCACTTTGCCACTGGATTCAAGATAGCCTGTCTTATGAGGGTTATGAACCCAAAACCGGTCCCAGGACGCTTGTTTCCGGTCCAGGGAAGACATGGCTTGGCAGTTCGGGCTAGACTGTTCCCATGAGACACAGGGTCAGACTGATTTGCATATGGCCGTGTCTGAACTGGGGTGGTGGAGTGAGCTAAAGAATGATGATGGATTAAACCTAGATCAGTTGACTGGGGTGAGTGTTTGATTTGCTCTAATGCTCTGTCCATCATCCCCTTTGGTATCGCTCAGAGATAAGCCTGCCTGCTCGTGCCAAGATACCAAGGGGTGAGCAGGGGTTATTTTAGGAGTGTACCCCCTTACCCTGACTAGACACAAGGGTCCCTATTTGTCACAGGGACCTACCTATGCCAACTAGGGACCCCCAAATCTAACAAGGACTAATTGGGCTTTGTTACTGAACATTTTATTGTTGAATTATCTGGAAATCCTTCCTGTTGGAACTGTGCGAGCCTTCAGTTTTTACTGAAAGCACTTTTCAGTTGGAGCCGCTTGTGCTTTTTTATGAACTGCCCTCTCGCACACCACATCGCATGCTGTGCAAGCCTGTTCTGCTCGTATCTGCGTGATCTCAAAGCAGCGATGGAGTGAAGGCGCATAGTGGCATTCAGAAAGCTATCACACCTTCATGAATATTTTCTCTGGCAACACAGAGACATAGCTTTTGAAGGGAAATTAGCATTACTTACCGATCTCTCTGGCATCGCATATGGTTCATAGTTCGGAAGCTTCATTTTGATTTTTTGGGCTCACCGTCTTCTGATTGGCAGATAGAATATTCATTCTCTTTAGTTGCTTTGACTGCATTGAACTTGAAAAGAATGACGTCCAATTAACATTCAGCTATTTGCTCACAATGAAAAACTGCAGAATGTGAACATGCCTGCACCATTTTTACCTGAACCAGGGCTTCTAAAATTAAAGTGGGGCCAGTGGTTTAAAACATTTGATAGCTTCTTAATAGCTATTGATGAGACAAAGTAAAGTCCAATACCGAAACAGGTATTGTTGTGCAAATGCCTAGGAGCGGAAGGAAAGAGAATTTTTGATCATCTGCCATCGTACTTACCTCTGAATTCTGAGAAGTGGGATGTTTATGATGAGGCAAGCATTATATTACTAACCTATTGCAAGGATGAAACAAGCGTAATAATTGAAAGTCATTGATTCTTCATCGTCGACAGCAGCATGAATCAATTGACAGATTTTTGGTTGAACTTAAAACTCTGACCTCCACTTCTGAATTTGATTGAAGCCTTGATAACGATTTGAGGGATTTGAGGGATCAAACAACCGCCCTCATCCTCCTAGACCTCTCGGCAGCCTTTGACACCGTATGCCACCCTGACAACCCGCCTCCTCAACACTGGGATCCAAGGAAAGTCCCTGGACTGGATCACCTTGTTCCTCTCCGACAGAATCCAGAGAATCTGCCTCCCCCCTTCCACTCAGCAGCACCGAGATCATCTGCGGAGTACCCCAAGGCTCCTCGCTCAGCCCTACCGTCTTCAATATATAAATGAGCTCCCTCGCCACCATCACACGCAAACACAACATCAACATCATCTCCTACGCCGAAGACACCCAACTGATACTCTCCCTCACCGCCAAAACCAACCTCCAGGAAGGAATGAAAGATGTCGCAGAATGGATGAAGCTCAGTCGCCTGAAGCTGAACTCAGACATAACGGAGGTCCTCATTCTCGGACAATCCCCATCTGCCTGGGACGACTCCTGGTGGCCCACTGCACTGGGCTCTGCGCCAACACCCTCGGACCACGCACGCAACCTGGGATTCATCCTGGACTCCTCCCTCACGATGACAAAGCAAGTCAACGCCGTCTCGTCATCTTGCTTCAACACCCTATGCATGCTCCGAAAAATCTTCCGATGGATCCCCACCGAAACCAGAAAAAACGCCATCCAGGCCCTTGTCACCAGCTGACTGGACTACGGAAACGCCCTATACACAGGAACCACAGCCAAACTTCAGACACGACTTCAACGCATACAGAACGCCTCCGCACGACTCATCCTCGACATCCCCCGCCACCGCCACATATCCGCCCACCTGAGAAACCTGCACAGGCTCCCCGTCTGCAAGAGGATCACGTTCAGGCTCCTCACACATGCACACAAAGCGCTACACAACAAGGGCCCCGAATATCTCAACAACCGCCTCTCGTTCTACATCCCCACCCGCCAGCTTCTCTCCACCAGCATCTCCCTCGCCACTGTCCCACGAATTTGCAGAACAACCACCGGAGGAAGATCCTTCTCCTACCTGGCAACCAAAACCTGGAACTCCCTCCCGGCGCACCTACCACTGACCCAGGACCATCTCACCTTCAGAAAACACCTCAAGACCTGGCTATTCGAGCAGTAGCAACAACCCCCCCCCCTCACCCTCAGCGCCTTGAGACCCTCACGGGTGAGTAGCGCGCTCTATAAATGTAATGATTGATTGATTGATTGATTGATTGATTGATAGTTAATTGTTTTGATCAATGAACTCAGGAGAAATTACTGTGTTGCAGAAATCCGACTATTCAAGAGACACTAGAAATTACAAAAGGATATTGAGAGATCTATAATGGCATCTAAAGAGTTGGGGAAGCTTACGCAAGAATCTGAAATACAAACTGTTAATGCTGTTGTCTCTAAATCTGTGAACAATGCTTCTTATCTTGGGAACACATCTACTTCTAAACCAACAAATTCATCATAAAATATTTGCTTTAGTTGTGGTTCCAAATCACATTTAGTGAATTCCAAACTTTGTCTGGCAATTGGTTAACCCTGCATGAAATATAAAAAAATAGGTGATTATTGTAGGATGTGCAAGAATGTTCAAAAAGTTGTACTTGTATTTAAACAAGAAGATGCTTCTGAATAAGGGGATGATCAAGATACAACCCCTTGCAGGATGGTGCTGTCCATCAAGATGATGGAAACTTTGGAGTTTCATAAGAGAGGAGGTGATCCTGTATTTGACATAATAATTGGTGAGGGGGAACTTACGGTGGCTGTTGATTTGGGCTCACCAATGAATATTGTAAATGGTCACCTACTTTTTTGAGAGTGGAGTCAGAAGGTACTCTTTCTACCTGATATAAAACCTGTTGCGTTTGGTGGTTTCAGCAATGATATGATGGGTTATTTCCAAGAACATACAACCTATAAAGACAGGAAGATTTTTTATGAATCTTTAAGTAACTAAAAGGGGAATCAATGTTCTTAGATGAAAATACCAAGGGTTGTTTGGAATAGTTTTAAGGCCTGCAACTGATTGTCCCATATCTCCTGTTAACGTTAGGCTTACTGAAATAACTTATTTGGAGCAATTACTTGTTGAACATCTGACCTTGTTTAAGTCAGGTTGGGGATTATTAAAGGTTATAAGCATAACATTATTTTGCAACTGGGAGCTATTCCCATAGTTTACAAGGTGAAATATGTGCTGTGGACTATAAGGAGCCAATTGAAGGAGCATCTGGACAAACTTTGTATAGTTAGGGTCATCAAACCAGTTGATTCCTCTTTGTGGATGTCTCACATGGTTGCAGCTAAGAAGAAAACCAGAGACCTGAGAATTTGTGTGGAGCTCCGGTCCTTGAACAAGAACATATTGGTGGCTTGTTTCCCTTTACCTAAGATCCAGAAAATGTTAAGTCGACTGGGAAATGCGAAAGATTTCTCCACTTTAGACTTGAGAGCAGCATATCACCAAGTGGAGCTCAGTCAGGAATCTTGTGCTTTCACAGCTTTCAATATTGGGGCTTTTAGGTTTTGTTGTATGCCATTGGTATTAGCAACACCTGTTTTTGAGAAATCGAGGTTTAGTACGTTTGGCTCTGAGCAGAATGTTTTACCTTATCAGGATGATATTTTAGTGTTTTCTGATAATAAAGAGAATCACTTACATGTGCTAGGTAAAGTCATGATGATTTTGCAAGAACATGGATAAATGTCAAATCATGTTAAAGGAGATTGAATATTTGGGTCATTGCATTTTTGCTAGTGGGATTAAACCCAAAGTTGGTCTTCTGGAGGTGATTAGGCATAGCCCAGCTCCAATAGAAAAGGATCAGTTACGTTCCTCTCTAGTGTTGTGTGAGTATTAATGCAAAATTGGTGACAAATCTGATTTTCAATCTGAACCCCTAAAGAAATTGTTGTAAGGTGGAGTGAAATATGTGTGGGGAGCTGAAGAGGAGGAAGAGGTGGACACATTTCAGACTTTTAATGCTTCTTTCCTGCAAGCATTTAATGATAATGTGAAATCAATTGTTTCAGTCGACACCCCTGGTAAAGGGTTGTGAACAGTTTTGAGTCAGATGGTTGATGGTTCTGAAAATATGGTTGTGTTTGCCGTGAGAAGCTTGTTTGATACTGAATGTAATTGCAGTACTATTTAAAGAGAGGTGTTGTGTGTGTGGGCTACTCAAGATTTCTTCACATATTTGTAGAGTAGAGAATTTTCCTTGGTGATGGACCATAAGACTTGGGTGCATTTGCTAACTTATAGACGTTTCAATAAAGCTGGCCCTCTGCTTATCAGGCTGTTGTCCAGAATGTATGAGTTTAATTTCAAGGTGAAAAGCATTCCTGGGGGAAGAATTCCAGAGAAGATCATTTATCTCATTGCCCTTTATCTTTTTCTTCTGTATGTCAATGTGTGGAGGGTGTGGAATGTGTAGTGGGCTTGATTGATGGGTTCATAGTTGTAGAAAATGTTATCACCTTGCAAGAATGGGAGGTGTAGTGAGAGTGATGTGTGTCAGTCCAGGTTAAGGCAGTACAGTTCAGGTTGATGGGCTTGGGAGAACCGTTTAGATCAAGAGTTTATTATGTTTTCTAAAGTCAAGGATGAATTGTCATTGTAGGGAAGTTTAATTTTAAAGGGTATTCTGTTGATTTGCCCTATGAGTTTGAGATCTTGATTGGTTGTGTTTCTACATTGTGGATATGTTGGCATGACAGGCATGAAGAACATATTGTGTGATGTTTGTTGGTGGCTAGGAATTGATATGGATATGGACATGTTTGTGGTTGGTTGTGCACTTTGCAACCAAGTGAATTAATCCCTTCACTCTTTCAATGTTTGTTTGTCACCTGTGGAATTTCCTGTGATGCCATGGAAGAAATTGGGCATGGATTTTATTGGACCAATGTATGATTTGCAGAAGAAATTCAGATATGCTCTAGTATTGGGGAATCATCACTCTAAATGAGTGAAGAGTAAATTTTTGAAAGAGACTAACACAAAGGTTGTTTTGGAGTTTTTGAAGTCTTTATTTCACAGGGAGGAAATTCCCAAGTGTCTGGTGACTGAAAGGTTTGCAGTTTAAATCCAATGACACAAAAGCATTTTAAGGTATTTTGGAGTAAAATATATGATTGTATTGTTGTACAGTTCAGATGGGAATTGAATGGTGCAGAGAGCTAATCATATGTTGAAAGAGATTGTGCAGTTGGTGGTGTCTTCAGGTACTAATGTTGCGGAAGTGGTGGCAGAAAGGTTGTGGAGTTACCACAATATACATCACTCCACTTCAGGTGTGGCTCCTTTTGTTTTGTTGAGGGGTAGGTATTTGTTGAACTAATTTGCACCTAGTTGGGTTCTGGAAAAGACTAAATTGGAGGATGGAAAACCAGATTTAAAGGAGGTGTTTCAGAGAGTAACTGAAGTTCAAAGTAAATCCAAAGAAAAGTATGTTGAGGTGAAAAGAACGGAGATTGATGAATTTCAGGTTGGTGATTTGGTAAGAATCTGAAGGCGGCCATGGTTAAGTAAAGGTTGCTCCAAGTTTTATACTGAGATTCGTGTGGTTAATGCGTGAGGTCATGCAGTGATGGTGGAGAATGGGAAGTGGTGGAGTAAGAGGTGTGTGGCAATGGTCAGATTAGCAAGGAATGAGGGAGATCATGGCTTAGATGATTCAGCCAATTGGTGGTTGGATGTTAGTGAGGTGACTCATGATTTCCTGAGTGTGGAAAGCTCAAATACTTGGATTCAAGTTATTGTTTCAAGAACAGTAGGACAGGGTGATGCTCCAGCATTACCTGCTGAAGAAGGTCTTTGGGACTTAACCCCTTCCGTGCTGCTGTCGGCCGTTGGCCGACGGTGGCACTACCTCCCCAGTGCTGCCGTCGGCCATCGGCCGACACAGCCCCGCCCACCCTTTAGAACGCCCGCACCGCGGCGGAAAAACCGCCGCGGTTAAGGCGTTAAATAGCTCAGTTGTCAGGAGAAGATCCAGAAGACAGATAGGTGTTGTTTGACATTTGCATGATTATGGTCCGGACTGATCTGGTATGTTGTGTTTGGTTTGTTCCTTTTATGTTGGCATAGTATTGTTTTAAGATATATTAGAATCTTGTTTATATTCATTTTATCCATAAATGTTTTTTCCTTTTATGTTGTCATGGTAATATTTTTAGATATAGTGTTTACATTTATTTTACCCATACATTTATAGCTGTTTTGCTTTTTTGTCAGTTTTCTATTTTTGATTGTCATAAGGGGGAGGTGTGTTATAGGATGGTTTATAAGATGGGCTCTTTGAGGGGTGTTCTGTTTTAGAATGTGTATTAGCGTCTTATAGGAGGCATTCCAAACTCCTACTGTGGTTAGTAGGAGCATTAGATAGCCACAGGGAGATGTCATGTGTTGTTCCTCTGATGCCTAATAAATAAACTTAGCAAACACAACAAGATGATGGGCAGAGTGCTAAAACTTTTTAACAACCCACCCCCAATCAAAAGGATCTGGGTTTAATCCATTGTTCTTTTGCTCACTATGCCACCCCAGTTTGGACCCAGCCATATGCAAATCAGTCTTGACCCTGTTCCTTATGGGAACAGTCCAGCCTGAACTGCCAGGCCAGGTCCTTCCTGGACCAGAAACAAGCATCCTTGGACCGGTTTCATAGTTTCACCCCTAATCAGCCAGGGTAGCTTGAATCTAGTGGCACAGCGAACAAGGAGCACATGTCTGGGTTTACTATAATAAATAAACTTGGAAAATGAAAAAGTTATCTGAAAGATATGTTAGCAAATCCTAACAGCGGTTGCCCATAGATTCAGGAACTGAACTAGAGACTGCTTTAACTGTAAGATAACTGTTTGACTAGACCATAATAAACTCTGTTACTGGCTTCCGGCAGTGGTTGGTCCACACAAGAGTGCCCTTATGGTCGTTTTCAAGTTACTTGTTGTGGCAGTCCCTACACCGTAAATTCACAGTGAACTACAATGATTTATTGCACTAAGTGAAAAGCTGCGATTTATTGTTTTTTGTAAAATTCATATCTCCGGAACATTGCTGTGAATTGTTGCCATTGAGGTGTCTATTTAAATATAAATATACACCTTATTTTTTATAAATTGTGACAGATTTTTATTGTGTTGTGTTTCCTTCAACTGTTTTGATACTTCTTAATGCTTTACACAGGTTCCTTTGATAAAGCCAGACTGCTCTGAGCTACAGCAATTTGCGTTGCCTTGCTTACTCTAGATTTACCAAGCCACTAAGGGCCAAGCAATGTTGTCTTGATAAAAGTAATTTTCCTTCGCTCCTGCATCGAAAGAGTGATACAAAACCTTGTTAACATACCCCAGAGTGTACAGTGAGATCCTTACGCTTGATTCTCCTTATCAGGAGCAATGGTGCAGTTCCTTCCAGTTTTCAACTAAATCATATGAATTTAGTCTGGCCCCATCAATGACAGTGATAACTTCGTGCAGATTGAGTTAGACAACAATATTCATTGCCCAGCCTATACATGTGTGGTAGACCTGGCATGCTTGGCGTGGTGTCCCGTCTTTTTGCCTCCTACCGCCTGTATTTTTTATGGTATGCAGGACTTCGTTTTTGCTGGTTTGTGCACTCTGGACACTTTACCACTGCAGTTCAGTGCTACAGTGCAAGTACTTTCTGTGTGAATCATGATTGGTTATCCATGATTGGCATATTTGATTCACTAATACGTCCCTAGTAAATTGCACTGTATGCCCCAGGGCCTGTAAATCAAACGCTTCTAGTAGGCCTGCATCACCGGTTGTGCCACCCACATGAGTAGCTCTGTAAACCTGTCTCAGACCTGCCATTGTATTGTCTACCACTGCAGTTTTAAACAGCCATGTCGACCAGGCAAATACACCCCCTTGCCAGGCCCAACACTTCCCTTTTACTACATGCAAGGCACCCCTAAGGTAGGCCCACGGTACTCCCGTAGGCAGGGTGCAGTGTATGTGAAAGGTAGGACATGCACAGGTGTGTTTTACATGTCCTGATAGTGAAATACTGCCAATTTAGTGTTTCAGTGTTGCAAAGACTGGCTCTCCCATAGGTTATCATTGGAGCTACCTTGTAACATTCTACAAGTGTAACTTTCAATTAAGAAAAGCTACAAATTCGGAGTTTGGGCTCTCTGAGCTCAGAATTTAAAAACACATATTTTAGGAAAGGTGTTTTTTTAATTGTGTGTTTGAAAATACCACTTTTAGAAAGTGGGCCTCTTTTGCTTTACTATCCTGTGCTTCTGCCAAGAAGAAGAGCTGAAGAGCTGTCAGGATGAGCACTGCCCCTTTGCTGTGTGTTGCTTTGCTGGGTTGGCCTGCAGTTGCTGCTTCTGTCTGTGGCCAGTGAAAAAACTGGACTTTGCTTTTGAATCCAGCTTTTCGAATGTTCTGGACTTTGCTTTTGAATCCAGCTTTTCCAAGGGTCTCCAAGGGCTTATGTGTACTTACCTTCTATTGGAAGTCTCAGGGCCATCAAAGACTACACCTGCAGCATCCCTGAACTCCACTGCTGCGAGTTCTGACCTGCCAAGTTGTGCCAATTCCAGTTCGGGGGCCTTGGAGGTGGTTCCTGCTGCAAAATAGTAAAGGAAGGGGGACCCCCTCTAAGAAATACTTTCAGGTCAGGGAGTAGAGGGGAAAAAAACAACAAGCAACTGAATTAGCTCCCTCTTGACCTATATATACATTTATCATTGGAGTAATCTCTCAAACACAGGGCACATACCAACGATGTCTACACCAAATGTGAATTATTTTTCATTTTATTTCATTTTCAAGTACAAAAGTCAATTTTTTTCATTTTTATCATAATTTTCTAATATGACAACTATAAAAAATATATATGCATTTTACAAAATAGTTTCAGAAACAATTATTGTGCACTATGTCAAAGCTATGCATATATATCCATTTCAATTCATAAAACCACAATTAAATATATACAACACAGGTAAAGAGCCACACACGCACAACACATACATACTAACTAAGCATCCATCCCATCACAAAAACAACAAAAATTGTGTCCTACAACATTGAATCTGGTGTCCTCTACATGACCCAAGTCATGTGATTTTAACAAGAAGAGGAGAAGGTCGACGCGTTTCGGTGGAATTAGCAGGAGTGCGGACCACCTTCTTCAGGACCAAAACAGATACAGTGCGGTATAGGACCTCTAAACCTGGAATGTCAGTCTGAAACAATATGCACAAAATTTTATTTTAGTTTTTCGTCCACTTGTGCCCTGTAAAGCTTAGTAGATACTTAGTTACATTTGAAACAACAGACTGGATCACGACCCCTACAACAGATTCTCACAGTTTCTCAACACCCAGTGAACCTTATAACCCATTCAAAAAAGTGTGATACCCAATTTCTAAAAAAAAAGAGAACAGAAGGATCAATTCAGTGCCCCAATCATTTTTTGGCACAAATCACAAAATTTTGTTAAAAGTGTGTTTGATAAATACCTCTGCCCAGAGCGAACATATATGTTGAGATGTTTTTTGGGATGGCAACACTCTAACAAGTCATCTGAATCAAGAAGGACATAGGAATTACTTATCCTGACTATATTTGGAAGTGGCCTAAAAAATTTGCTCAGCATGCAGTGCATAATAATCCACCATTATTACCTGGAAGTTAGGCACAGTCAATTTTTACA
Source organism: Lissotriton helveticus (assembly GCF_964261635.1). Taxonomy (NCBI): domain Eukaryota; kingdom Metazoa; phylum Chordata; class Amphibia; order Caudata; family Salamandridae; genus Lissotriton; species Lissotriton helveticus. The sequence continues at coordinate 1,741,604,249 of NC_136065.1, forward strand.
TCCTTTTTAGTCAGAATACGACAGACAGCCAGTAGCTAAAAATAATTTTTTACAAAAAAAAAGAGAAGAACCTTTTGTTGCAAGATCTCACTACGATTTAGTTAAGAAAAGTAGTTAATAGCCTACACAACATGCTTTTTACCTGATTAGTATAAGAAAATAGCTGACCATAGCAGGGGGCGGCTATTAGTAATCTATCAGTTTGGTGCTTTTCCCTTGTTCAATGGTGTGGAGGGGACGCCACCTCTGAAAAGAAATAATCAGAGGCGCCTTGCATAAGCATCTTCAACAAAATTAGGAGTGAGATCCAAGTATAGAGCACGCAGGTGCTAACTTACTTTTCTGTGTCAACCACTAGCAGTTTAGTCTCCTGATCATCATACGAGTACTTCAGTGCCTGAGAAAGAAGAGGCATATGATAATTAAGAATTAGTAAACTAACTCCTATATTCTTGCAGCCTTATATTCACAGCGAGTTATGGTTACACAAATGCGGCAGGTAACCGATATCTAGATACAGTTATTCATGGAGCCAAATAGTGCCAGATTGGTAAGGGGTCAGTGGGCACAACAACATAACCTATGAGTGAATACTTTGGTGCGTCATCACCAACCGGCTCCTGTCACTTACTAAGGGCATTCGGATTTGGCGAACGCGCCGAAAGATCTCATATAATACCGTTAGGCACATACACCTATCCTGCTGTTGGAATGGTCGCACGTATATGCAGATTTAGTATCAACTTATCGATAGCTGTATACCCGCAATCGACTGTAGTTGGTTTGCCACACCTAGTGACTGCAATATACCTTTTCTCAATTAACCCTTAAGTTGAGTAGGTATGTCCGCCCCAAGGATATGAGTGATTGAATTACTGGGCTGTTTAAACAGATTTAAGGATCACAGCGCTATACTAACCTACAGTTTCTACTTTAATTAAATGTCTCTACACCTTGATATAGACATGTTTAGCGTATCTTAACCTAGGGAGAGATATATATACGGACAAAAACCCTACAAGCACTTACGTTTTTTAGAGTGCAAACTTTCTAGTCCCCTTCACGAGCCGCCACCGCCGCCGCCATCATCCACAAATTCCTCGATGTTGTAAAATTACGAACGTGCCTCACTTCTTAAAAAGCCCGCTGACTAATTGGTAAGCTGTTGCAGCTGTGACTATCGTCCCATACTTTCGACGTCATGTGCGACTATCTTAGGGCATAAAACTAAATGAGGGACTAAGCTGAACGTCGCCATCTTGAGATTCTCTCAACACCGCAAACAAATCTGACGATTTATTATATGGCCACCAATCATCCACGAAGTAGCAAAAGACTGTCTCAGATTCTTAAGGACGTGAATTATTATTACACAACTCTATATCGTCCCGTACTTTCGACGTCATGTACGACTGTCTCAGGGCATAGAACTAGATAAGGGACTAAACTGAACGTAGCCATCTTGAGGTGGTCTCAACACATCAGGAGAATCTGACGATTTGTTATATGGCCACCAATCATCAAAGGAGTAGCAAAAGACTGTCTCAGATTATGAAGGACGTGAATTATTAATACAAACCTCTGGCACAGAGGACTCATATAGATGTATTTATATCTTCATAACAAAAAATAATATATATGCGTGACAATCAAATTTAATGATTGACATACATATAATCAGATGCTGAGTATCAATACTAGTAACCCTATCTGACCCTCCATCAGGCGACAAGCTGCACAAATAGGCATAGTTGACCATACATAACCTTATTTTTGCCCATAGTGTGACGGAACCACCCAACGTTTTATGTTAGTAACTACCAGGGTTTAGTGATAATCCATTGAATTTGTTCATTCAACCCCTGTTTCACAGAGTCTAAATAGAATATCCAAAAACACTCACGCCGTTTGCGTGAGATGTCCATAGGGGTACCAACACTCCCCTTTACCTTTTCTAGAATGCACCAACGAACGTCGGTTGCAGAATGGCATTTTTCCAGAAAGTGTCTGACCAAGGGTGCCTCTGTCTGTGGCCAGTGAAAAAACTGGACTTTGCTTTTGAATCCAGCTTTTCCAAGGTTCTGGACTTTGCTTTTGAATCCAGCTTTTCCAAGGGTCTCCAAGGGCTTATGTGTACTTACCTTCTATTGGAAGTCTCAGGGCCATCAAAGACTACACCTGCAGCATCCCTGAACTCCACTGCTGCGAGTTCTGACCTGCCAAGTTGTGCCAATTCCAGTTCTGGGGCCTTGGAGGTGGTTCCTGCTGCAAAAGACTTCAAAATCGATGCATGGCACTTCCAGCTCTTCTTTTTCTGAGACAGCACTGCTGTGCTGGGGAAGTTTCCGCGCACCAACGACATGCGGTCAAAGAAATCGACACTGCACCTGTCTGTGGCTTCAAGAACTACTGAAGTGCATGTCCAGTGCACTATGTTTCCAACATCTGAGTCCACGTTGCTGACTCCAACGCAGGCCCTGCTGTGCGGCTGAAAGTATCGACGCAGCATGTGCTTGCTGCCACCTCATCGACCTCCAGCACATCTGAATTTCCACGCATCGCACCTCTGTGCCACAGTTTCCAACGCATCGAACCCAGAAAGGCGTCATCTCTGAAAATCTACGCAACGCTTCTCGCAGTCTGGAATCAATGAAAGATTTCTCATACCTGTAACAGAACTAACACATTCCATTCCCCACAGACTTAAGAATCGATGTATTGCTGAGTTTTTTTTTGTCTTGTATTTTGACCCATTTGTAAAATTATCGCATTCATAGAGTTCTATGGACAGAATTATTTAAAGCTTTAAAAAGGTATATTTTGAGTTATGGATGTTGGATTTTTGTCGTTTTGGTCTTGTTTAGTTTGGATAAAGATTGTTTATTTTTCAAGTGGTGTGGGATCCATTTGTAGTATTTTCACTGTGTTACTGTGTGTGTTATGTACAAATACTTTACACATTGCCTCTGAGATTATCCTGACTGGAGGTGCAGAGCTACCATGGGGGTGAGCAGGGGTTATCTTGGGTGTGTAACTCCCTTACCTTGACTAGAAGGAAGGGTCTCTACTTGGACAGGGTGCAAGCCACTGCCAACTAGAGACCCCCATATTCAACAAATTGCATATGGGTGCCCAAGAGTTCATGCGCAAGCTGCTAAGAATCCCTTATCCCAGCTGACTTGTGAAGCTGGCCTTACTTTAAATATGGGAACTAGAGGTCACAGCTCAAAACTGCTTTACGAAGTCTCCATTAGGGGGTACACACTAGTGGGTGTGACTCCATTAGGGGTCCCACACCAGTGCAGAGGTGCCAAAGTGAAAACTGTGCATATTCACAGACAGAACCACATTCTTTACAGTAACAATCTGGAAGGACTATATCATTAGCAAGTGTAGAAGGTGTTCAGAAATTATGATAATGTAGGGCAGAAAAAAATCCTAATTTGGTCAATTGTTGCCATGCATTCTGGGAACCTTGGGGCCGATTACAATGGCGGATGGACTGGGCTCCGTCCACCATGGTGGTGTAAACCGGGACCGTCCGCCATACATGCGGCGATCCCGCATACCCAATTAGGATGGGACCGCCACCATGGCGGTCGGATTCCGCACCTTTAAAATTGCGGCGGTGACTGCTGACAGCAGGACCGCTGCGATGGCAAAAAGAGCATGTTGTGCATTTCACTGCACTATGTGGCAGGCACTACACTGTGCCTGCCACTTGGTGCAGTGAAATGTAGGGGGTACTATTGGTTACCGCCCCATTGCTCTCACACCTCCCCCAACACAAGGGGGCCCACAACAGGCCCCAAAGCCAAATTCCACATTGGCTGGCTGGAGACCTCATCCTAAGTTGGCGGACTGTGCTTGCTATGCACCGCTACCGTTTTATGGATGCAAACCGATCCCCCGGGCAATCGTAACGATTGCCTGTGGCGCTGCGTTCGCGGTCTGGATCCCACCGCCATCGTAATCTGGCGGTGGGAGAATCTCGTCCGCTGGGCCGGCGGACCTCACTGCCGAGCCGGTGGTGGCGATCGTTCCGCCATCGTAATGAGCCCCTTTGGCTCCAGACAATGCTCAAAAGGGCCAGAGATTTGCATGCAATATTAGGAACCTATGAACTATTACAACATTTTGATTTTTATGTCTATATATCTTCCACTTTGTATGGTATTTAAGAAAACATATACAAGTTATAACAAATGCCCTGTCAGAGAGACCTCTGAAAGATCTAAGCTGATTCAGCTGCTGATATACTATCATCATCAGCAGTTGAGGCTGCTGCCAATATTCAGTGGGGAGTGGCAGGGCAGCAGCAGCTATGGGCGGGGTTTGAACAATACAAAAAACGTACCTGATCCTGCTGCCGCCTCACGCTTCAGTGCTCCTTCGCACCTGCTGCTCCTGACAGTCCCTGGGACAGACTCCCCAACCAATTCAGATGCTGCTCTCATACTATATTGGCCTGAACTGGCTGCTTAGATGGTCTGCTCAGGCACAGGGAGTCTGGTGCTTTTCTTCACCAAGCTGGAGAATACAACCGGATTGAGAGAAACCTAAATGCGCATGTCTGTTTGGCCTGCTTGAGATGAGCGGTCAAACAGACATGCACACTTAGAAGTGCACAGCCACTCCACCGTGTGACCCCAGCCCCACCCCTCCACACACGTTGGCTCATCCAGCATCTGAAAAATTAAACAATAATAACATATTGTTTAATTTTTCAGCTGCTAGCTCTGATCGTATGGGTGACGCTCCTCCGCCATTGCGGCTTTAAGGGTGTGTGACCGGTGCGGCTGCACTGGGCGCTGACCTGGAGGAGGGGCACTGGGTTTAGCAATAACTTTGGATTTAAAAGCATTTGATGCAGGGTTCCTTGTGCTTGCAGCTTGAAGGCAGCAATAAAAATGTTAAGAAAACTCTTGTGATTAATATTCCTGCTAGAGAGAGGGACTGGAGTGGTTCCTAATGGCAGTTTTGACTCGCCATAAAGTAGCACACAGGGTTAATGTGCCTACTGTAAAGAGCAGATCTGTATTTTATATGAATAGCTGAATTAGTAAAGCCAGCCTTTATCAACTCTTTAAAATAAATAAAATGTATGTGAGAGAGGGGCTATGGAGAGGTGAGGGGCACTTTTGCCTGCTTTTAGTGAGGGAATCCGAGGAAGAGGTCATGGGAGGGGGCGCCAAAAGAGATTGCTAAAGCTGGCCCTGATCGTCATTGATCAGCCCATGTTTTGGAGTATCAGGAGCCTTCAATGTCCGGGCTACAACTTTAAGTGCACAAAAACAACAGTTCGTACATGAGCAAATATATAGGAAACAGATGATGTGTGTTAAGGGGAGAAATTAAGTATTTGAACTGCTGCAGGAAGTTAGGCTATTCTTTTAATTGTACCTGCCTGCTGGAACTCGACCCCTTTGCCTGTGAAGCTTTCTGGAGCTCTGAAACTCCCCAGGGCCCACCTTCTTAAAGGCGCTACCTCTCGCAGGACTCGCTTCGCGGCGCTTTCTGTTTGGAGTGCGTGGAGTAGAAGGACCTCGTGGAGACTGTGCTGGGCGATAAGTGCTGCAGGGCTGCGAGCGCGTTTGGTGGCTGGACTCCGAGTTCCAGGAGTCCCTGCTGCTGACCCGCCCGAGTCACCTGGGCCGCTCTCCCTGTCAGCCACGCCCCCTGTGTCATGGTTATAACTCTGTTCTGCTGCCTTCGTGGGATCTATTCTTTTAATTGTACCTGCCTGCTGGAACTCGACCCCTTTGCCTGTGAAGCTTTCTGGCGCTCTGAAACTCCCCAGCGCCCACCTTCTTAAAGGCGCTACCTCTCGCACGACCCGCTCCGCGGCTCCCGCTTCGCGGCGCTTGCTGTTTGGAGTGCATGGAGTAGAAGGACCTCGTGGAGACTGTGCTGGGCGATAAGTGCTGCAGGGCTGCGAGCGCGTTTGGTGGCTGGACTCCGAGTTCCAGGAGTCCCTGCTGCTGACCCGCCCGAGTCACCTGGGCCTCTCTCCCTGTCAGCCATGCCCCCTGTGTCACGGTTATAACTCTGTTCTGCTGCTTTCGTGGGATCTATTCTTTTAATTGTACCTGCCTGCTGGAACTCGACCCCTTTGCCTGTGAAGCTTTCTGGCGCTCTGAAACTCCCCAGCGCCCACCTTCTTAAAGGCGCTACCTCTCGCAGGACCCGCTCCGCGGGTCCCGCTTCGCGGTGCTTGCTGTTTGGAGTGCGTGGAGTAGAAGGACCTCGTGGAGACTGTGCTGGGCGATAAGTGCTGCAGGGCTGCGAGCGCGTTTGGTGGCTGGACTCCGAGTTCCAGGAGTCCCTGCTGCTGACCTGCCTGAGTCACCTGGGCCGCTCTCCCTGTCAGCCACGCTCCTCTCTCTTAGACTCCTATAAACCACGCACGGCACAACCGCTGCGCGGGAGCGCCCGGGAGAAGCCCGGGACAAGGGCGGGACCGTCTGTGGCCGTCCGGGGCCGAAGGAGGCCGGGCTGGGCCCTGTCCCCTTACTTTTAATTAATTGTACTGTTGTGATTCTTGATTTACTCCTTAGTACCGTAAGAGTGCTTTAATATTGGTATTGTCTCTTATATTGCATTTTTTTATTGTGGTAAAATTTAAATAATCATGACGGCAAAAAAACTTCGCTCTGGTAGAGTAATAGTGGGAAGGTCAGGTTCTAAGACAAAATCGAATCCTCTGAGGAATAAAATTAATTCCTCCATGCAATTGAAAGGGCAATGTCAACTATTTAGCTTATGGGAAAGGGGAAAGGAAAAAATAGTATTGGATGTAGCCAATACTGAGGGTAAAGTGATCGAGGCAGTTCCCTCCCTCAATAAGGATAGGAGCAATCTGATGGAAGTTTCTGCCTTGTTCCATCATGTTAATTGTTCCTCTGAGACGGTGAAGGAGCAGCCTCCAGTTGTAACATCTTTGCATAGGCAAACAAATACTCCCTCTGTGGTTTCTGAATTTTTTACTTCAAAAACGAATGTCTCTATATTGCCTAATTCACCTCATTTGATTACAGAGCAATCTACGATCGCTCCTGACCTATCCTCTACCCCAGTAATTCCGGTGGGTGATTTTACTTTACCTGACATTGATCTAGTGTCCCTTAAACAGCATATGGAAGCTACTCCTGCCGACTGTATGATTAAAACAAATTCTAATGAAGTTCTTTTAACTCCTAACCCCCATCCTCATAACAGTACTCCTTCAAATAAATCTGATTTTACTCTACCCCAGTTAAATCTTACTTCTTGTTCGGGCACTAATTTGCATAGTGCTCCTGCGTGCCCCTCCACTATTGACGATAATGTGATCTCCAAATCCTTATTTTCTTTGGAGTCTTTATTATCGTCAATTTTGCGCTTATTGGAAACATTTCTGGGTGGGTCTGATTGCGTTTTGGATACGGTAACTCATATCCTAAGAGTGCTTTTATCCAATCAAGGTGGTCTAGTGTCTGGGAAACTTCCTGAGCCCGATAGAACCTTTTTACATTCGAGGGAAATTAAAATGCTTTCTAATGAAACGGAGACGCTAGATCATGTCGAAATGGTGCAACCCCCCATTCCTCCCATTCCTGATGGTCGGATAATTAACATGCTTGTGTCCATTCCAGCAGTGCCTAGTAATAACAATGTTGCTTCTTCTGGGGGTAATTGTATTGCTATCCTGGATGAGGAGATAGTATCTTCTGCGGTCCCTATCGTCACGCAAAATCTGGAAGTACCTCCTGTATTTCCTATATTTAATACTAATACTAAAAAAGACAAAGAGGCTTGCAATGACCCCCCAACTTATGGTGAAAAGTAGTGATTAACAAGCATAAAAAGAATAGATTAAAAAAAAGGAAACTAATTCGAAGGCTTTCTAAGAAAAGACAGAGGCGGCTTGTTTTTGAAAATAACCAGGAGGCCCAGGTAGAAAATTCTGGCCTAAGTGAAGCGTCCTTTATTCAATCCGATGATATAATTGATCCTCCATCAGAGGTTAATCCTACTGGTGTTGTTGTTTCTATGGGAGTTAAGAACCAACTTTGTCCCATAGAACCCTCATTAACATTAAAGGCGCAATCATCTGTTCTTAACCCCCTAGCTAGGCCATATCAGGACTCTTCTTTAAGTGTACCCCCTATTTGTATGTCTAAGCGGGAGAAAGAAAATGTAGATACTGTTTTCTTAGATTTTGTTCCTCTTTTTGATACGGACCTTATCTTAAACAGATCGGCTCTTCTTAAATGTTTTAGTGAGATTGAAAGCTTAAAACTAATTCAAACTGCGGACTTGGATTCAGTACTCTTGTTGAATTCCAATTCAGGGAAAATTGCAAGGGTCAAATTCCATTCCAAATTGGCTTTGAATCATATTCTTCACTGGGCAGAGGAATTGCAAATTAGAGGGATAGATGTATCACCTCACTTTATGAAAGACTTGAGTGACAATCTATTTTCTAAACATTTAGGATCTTCTGGTGTTAATTTGAACTCCTCTGGTTGGTCCTCATCTAAAACTGAGGATTTAAAAATATGGGTATCAAAGAATGAACGCCAAGTCTTGTATAAAAATCCCTCTCCTCCCAAACAAGTTTTGTCGGATGACAACTTCAAATGGAGCTGGTTGCCTGGCGTTCTTTCTAGTAAACCCCCCACCTCTCTTAAACCCCATCCAAGTTTTTAACAAAGACCTGAAAATAATTTCCTGGAACATAGCTGGCCTTAAGAATACCCAGGAAAAATTGTCAGCTTTACCTTGCTTAGAAGCCGACATAATTTGTCTGCAAGAAACTTGGGTCGATGGAAAATTATTGTTGAAAAAAGATTATCTGGTCTTGGATGGCAGTGCAGTCCCTTCTAGGAGAGGCCATGCAAAGGGCGGTATTGACTTTTTACTTACCAATAAAATTAATTTGAATTTTACTTATTATTTAGAGCCAAATAAAATGTTTCAGGTATTAACTTTGAAAAATCTGTTTATAGATTGTCCTAATAAATTGCTTATGTTAATTAATATCAACATTCCCCCAGATACTCAATTTAATGAGGGTTTAAAGTTTCTCTTTTCCTTTTTGGCTAATCTTATGGATGCCTCTCCCGCCTCATATATATTGTTACTAGGGGATCTTAATTGTAAGATCTCCAATTGTGGCCTTGACCTATTTAGAAATAAACTTAGGGAAGAATCTCTCCAAATCCCCCAAGCTCAGTTCCCAACTAATATTAAAACCAACAAAAGAGGAAAAATAGTTTTGGAAGGTCTTTCTAAAGTGGACTGTCTAATAATAAATGGTAGACTTCCCTCTGACTCTCCTGCAGCTTTTACGCATAAATCAAAAAATGGAGAGTCAATAATCGATTATGTAGTGTCAGACTGTTCCTTCTTTCCTTTTATGAGGGATGTCTCGGTCGTTGACTCTGATTTAAGTGATCATAAAATATTGATTATTACAGCTGCTCTTAGGCCTCCTTTGGCTGACCCCTGGCACTTAGACTCTGAATCGGTGAATTTTAGTGCCAATTCTGGGAGATGCTTCTGGAACTCCTGGGCTTGTGATGGGTTGTTGAGTATTTTAACATGTACCAGTGAGAATCTATCCCAATGGGAGGGGAGGGAACTCCTAAGTTATGTAGATTTTCTATATTTGGTAACCTCAATAGCAAGAAAAATCCCTAACAGTAAAAAATCAAGAATATTTCCAGAATCTTTTCGGAAATTAAAGACTGAAATAAATAAACTAATAAGGGGTCAATATTTATCTTTTAATCAGGAAAGGCTTCATCTACTAACTTTTCTAAAAAGAAGGAGATCAAGGTTGAAGGCAAGATTGAAAAGAGATAAGGCGGACTCCTTATGGATTAAACTCCGGGAGTCATCCTTCAAGGGTCAAGCTAGATTATTTTGGTCCCTGATAGGCAAAGGTTGTGGCACTAGATCTTGTTCCACGCCAATTGCTATTGACGAGCAGACCTGGGTCCACTATATTGAGCTTTTATACAGCAGCAATGATTTGCAACGGAACATTATTCCTTATTTTGCGTCCTCTATCCCATTTGACCCCCCGTCTGAAAAAGATATTGAATTAGCTATTAATGGTATGCGCTCTTCTGGCGCGATGGGGCCGGATGAGGTTCCCATCTCTGTTTTAAAAGAGCAGTCTAAATTATGGAGCAACATTATTTTTCCAGTGCTCCGGTTTTGTTTTTTTAGCGGTTCGGTCCCTTTATCTTGGAAAGGGAGCATTTTGATTCCGTTATTTAAAAAAGGGAACAGAGCTCTTCCTCAAAATTACCGACAAATCGCCTTACTTGATGCCATAGGCAAGGTCTTTTCAAAATGTCTCCTTAAACTTATTAACGATTGGGTGGCAAGGGCTTCTATTTTGCCCTTTGAACAAACAGGCTTTAGACAAAAGCATGGTACCCTGGATAATTTGACAGCACTCCAGGTTATATCGGAGAAATACGTTAAAGTCCGTGGAGGTCGAGTTTATGGTGCATTCATCGACTTCTCCACGGCCTTTGACAAAGTAGATAGAACACTGCTGTGGGGAAAGCTATGTGATTTAGGGATGCCTCCCTTCCTAATTAAACTAGTTCACGCTCTGCACTCTGATACTTGGTGCAGGGTACTGATGGGTGGGGAAAGAGGTCTATCCAGAATTATTCCCACAGCGAATGGGTTAAAGCAGGGTTGCCTATTGGCTCCTCTGCTATTTTCCCTTTACATAGCGGACTTACCCAAGGCTCTCTCTGATAGTACAGGTATTGCCCCATCTCTGGGGGGCTCCCCAATTGTGTGTCTGATGTATGCCGACGACATCTTGGTACTTGACCTAACACCTATTGGGCTGAATAATCGTTTGCAAGCCCTATATAAGTTTGCTGAAAAACACCATTTACTGATAAATATTGCTAAGAGTAAAGTGATGTGTATGTCTGGTAGGAAGAGATCTACATTTGTGAACTTCTCTTGGACAGTGGGGGGTCAAAAATTGGAGGTTGTGAAATCTTATACTTTTCTTGGTAAAATTGTCTTGAGCAATCTAAGTGAAAAAGCCCATATAGCCAATAACATCCGGAAAGCTATTGTGCAGGGCAAGAGTTTGATATCCCTATATAAAGCTACTGGTAGAAGACATTTTTCGATATTACTAGATGTATATCGTGCTAAAATCCCGGCCTCTTTACTCTATGGTATAGAGCTAACTGATATAAAAAGTTGGAGTTTTTTAAACTCCACGGAAGGGAAAATTTTACGTAGCCTTTTATCTGTCAATACAGCTAGTTCTACAGCTGCTTTTAGACAGGAATTTGGCTTACGTAGTAGCTGGGTTCAAGGTTTAGCGGGGATAGTGCGCTGGGTATTTAGCTTAGCAAAGAGTGAGCCAGGCACGTTAAGACATTTAATAAAAAATGAGTTGCTGGGCCACCTCTAAGACCATTCTTTAATTATAAAAAACTTTAGATATGCGGTGAGTCAACTACAATTGGATGAAGCTACTTTATTCTCTCTATCGTCATATCAGTTAAAAACCCTTTTGAAATATACTTCATGGTAACTAGGGTTTAGACTGGATAGAGAGCTTCGAACTTCGAAAAAGGGCATTAATCCAGCCATTGACTCTTGTCTGATGAGGAAAGCACAACCCTATGTACACTGGAATATATCTCATGGTGTAAAGCGTCTTATATTTTTAGTAAGACAGGATTTACTACCTTTGAATTTGCTCCTATCCAGATGGCACGGCTCTTCTGCGGCTTGCGATTTTTGTCACGCAAAAACTCAAGACTTACTGCATGTAGTGTTCGTTTGCCCAGCTCTAATGGCATTTAGGCGTAAATGGCTAAGACCCATCTGCCTGCAATTGAATATCCTATCTGCCTCTGATTTTACTTCAGCCATGATTAATCCCCCCAACGAAGTGTTTTGTTTCAAATTATACAATTTTTTTAAATGTTTCTTGAATTTGTATTAAGCTTGTATCATTAGAGATTTCGTGTAATGTTGCTTATTTGTTGTTTTATTTCAGATTTTGTATTTCTTCCATGTATTCTAATCATGATTTGTCTGAATGTATATCTTATGTATCATTTATGTGGATCTCGTAAGAGTTCCGTAATCATAAATAAATAAATGAAAAATAAATGTATTTGAACCAGAATATTAAATAGTAAATAAATGACACAATCAGTACTTTTAGTAAGAAAACAATTGAGCATACGGGACACTTCAGACTGTATTGCAATTACAATACGTATTTGAAAAATATTAGAAATAATAGTTAATGGTAAATTCAAAAATAAAAAAACAAATAACGTATGGAACAGAATATATGGAGCTACAAATGATCTAAGATTCTGCACGTGATTAAAGTAAGCTCAGGTGAAAATATAAGTATGTGAATGAAATGTAAAAACAGACTACTTCAGTTAAGCAGTTGCAGGCAGGTGTACATAACAAGTACATGAAATAAGCTGTTGTAAATATGCAATGATCCAGGATGATTTTTGTTTTTATGACCAGTCCGAAGGATATTACCGTCGACGTTGTAGTCCCCATGAACCATTTATTTGGCGTAATCATCAGGATGGGGCTGGGACAATTTAAAAGGAAGCAGCAACATCAATTTAAAAAATATAAAGGCTAGCTTGAGGTTCGATGAAGGGTCCTGACTGCAAGAGTAACTTACCTGTGATAAGAGGGCCAGCAGTATCAGTGAATGGAACCCTGTGATTATCTGTGTAAAAGATATATATTACTCATGTGAAAGGTGCTGAGGATCACCACAGACTCAGTGTTAGAGTCTGAAGAAAAACAAATACCACAGCAACACTTTTATTTGTGCTGTTGTGCTATTTTCTTTAGACTGAGGGTCTATGGTGATATTTTGGTGATCCCATTTAAACTTACTATTGCAAAGCTTTGAGCCAGTGGGTAACTATTTAAAGGCAACAGAAAGAAATGCAACCTTTCTGACTAGAAACTATGGTAATGTTCTGGCAGAATGAGGGACCCACCTCCAAAATAAGGGTACCTTGAGAGCAGGTCTGTTTTGCATATGTGGAGCTGTACTGTACCTCCTTTACAATTTAAAATGCACTAGTCCAGGATGCAATGACACCACTCACTGGCAGCAAGTTAATTTGATCTTGTCTTGTGCGATGCCCAAAACATGTGATGGTTATAGGAACAGGGGTCTATAAGAAGAAAAATAACACCCAGGGATTTTCCAATCGACAATAAACTTTTATTTTTTTGATAATCAATTTTATTGGCATTTTAAGAAGAACAAAACAGTAACAGATCATTGGTTGCAGCTCGTACTTAGCAGAAACGATATGGCGAAAGCCGACGGAGCACATGGGTTGGATGAGGTCAGTCCGTTCCGACAATACGTTGTAAGCATAGGTCGTCGGCCCATTCGACACTTCTGGGTTCACGGTGGAATCAGGTTGTACCATTTCCCCCAAATCTTAGGGAACAATTCAGGAAAACCCCGGGATTCAAATAAAGCCTCTTCTTGGGTCCCACACCAGTCCACCCCCCTCCGCCACCCCTTCACTGTAGGAGGTGTGTCCCGTAGCCAGGCGCGGGCTATGTCCCGCTTGGCCACGGATAGCGCCGTCCCCAGCAGGCACTTATCCGCTCTAGATCCATCCAGGCCGTCAAAGATCCCCAACAGTAGTCGTAGTGGTTCATGGGGAACCTCCCACCCCAGGGCTTGCGTGAGTTCCTGCTCCACTCCCCTCCAGAATCTCCCAAGCCCGGGACACAGCCAGACCATGTGGAAGAAATCGGCGGGCTCATGTCCACATCGCGGGCAGGCCAGCGAAGGTCTCAGCCGGGCTCGGAACAGCCGCTCCGGGGTAAGGTAGGACGTGTGCAGGTAATAGACTTGCACAAGCCTCAGCTTTGAGGGAGAAGTCAGGGCGCGCGGGGCCATCAGGGCGTCCCTCCAGTCGGCCTCCTCCAGGGGTCCCACCCGTCCCTCCCATCGGGTACGTAAATGATCAAGGGTCGAGGGGCTATTGTTCACTAGGGTACGGTAGATACGGGATTCCACCCCTCCTACCCAGGTCCCCCATCACCACCTGGGCTTCCAGTGGACTGAACTCGGGAAGGGTGGTAGGCATAGCGAGGTGGACGTGGACAGCATGGCGCAGCTGCAGGTACCTAAAGTGTTGGGCATGCGGAATGGCATAGCTCTGCTGTAGCCCCGCGAAGGCTCGAATATGATCCCCCACCCATACATCCCCGAGAACCGACAGTCCGATAAGATCCCAGCGCCGGAACCCGCCAAGAGACAAGACCTCGCAGAGCCAGTTACCGTGCCAGAGAGGTTAGTTTGCGGTCCCATCCCATGTGTCGGAGAGCGGCACGCCAAGCCATTAAGACTGTTCTGGTGACGGCGGCCATGGTGCGCGGTATCGGACAGCCATAAAGGAAGGCTTGCAGCCGGGGAAAATCCGTCTCTTCTAGCTCCACCCTATACGCCGGGTCGGACCAGCCGCCCACGTACCAGTCATGAATGACAATCAGTTTAGTGGCAAGGTAGTATAGATAAAGATGGGTCACCCCAAGGCCGCCATCGAAGGGAGGGATGCGGGTGTGTGCGAGGGATATCCGCGGATGCCCACCTCTCCAGATGAATCGAGACAGGGCTCCATCAAGCTCCCGAAACCAAGCGCGGGGAAGGGAGGCGGAGATGTTCTGCAGGACATAGAGGAAGCGGGGGAGGACCATCATTTTGAACAGATTCAATAAGGGGGGTGGTGATGGACAGAGTATCTGAATTAAGCAGAACACTCCTACCCAGTCAAAAGATCAGGGCTTGATCCATCACCGCTTTTTAGCTCACTGCACCATCCCAGTTCAGAACCTGGCTACATGCAAATTAGTCTGTCCCTGGCCCAGTGCATCATGGGAACAGGGCAGACCAAACTACCGAGCCAAATCTTTACTGGAAAAGAAACAAGCTTCCGGGGACCGGTTTCTGGCATTGCAGCCGTCTTCGGCCCGGCTTGCTTGAATCCTGATGGTGCATTGAGCAAGGGACTCACATCTGAGTATACCCTTCCACACTTGTGGTGGCTAAAACGATTCAAAAAACGGTGATGGATAAAGCCCTGATCTCTTGACTGGGTATGAGTGTTCTGATTAACTCAGATACTCTGTCCATCACCACCCCCTTTTCTGAATCGTTTTGGCCACTACAGGTGGTGGCAGGGTATGCTCAGACATGAGTCCCTTGCTCACTGCACCACTAGGATTCAAGCAAGCCGGGCCGACGACGGCTGCAATGCCAGAAACTGGTCCCCGGAAGCTTGTCTCCTTTCCAGTGAAGTATTGGCTTGGTAGTTTGGTCTGCCCTGTTCCCATGAGGCACGGGGTCAGACTAATTTGCATATAGCCAGGTTCTGAACTGGGGTGATGCAGTGAGCTAAAAAACGGTGATGGATCAAGCCCTGATCTCTTGACTGGGTATGAGTGTTCTGATTAACTCAGATACTCTGTCCATCACCACCCCCTTTTATGAATCGTTTTGGCCAATACAGGTGTGGCAGGGTATGCTCAGACATGAGTCCCTTGCTCACTGCACCACTAGGATTCAAGCAAGCCGGGCCGACGACGGCTGCAATGCCAGAAACCGGTCCCCGGAAGCTTGTCTCCTTTCCAGTGAAGAATTGGCTTGGTAGTTTGGTCTGCCCTGTTCCCATGAGGCACGGGGTCAGACTAATTTGCATATAGCCAGGTTCTGAACTGGGGTGATGCAGTGAGCTAAAAAACGGTGATGGATCAAGCCCTGATCTCTTGACTGGGTATGAGTGTTCTGATTAACTCAGATACTCTGTCCATCACCACCCCCTTTTATGAATCGTTTTGGCCACTACAGGTGTGGCAGGGTATGCTCAGACATGAGTCCCTTGCTCACTGCACCACTAGGATTCAAGCAAGCCGGGCCGACGACGGCTGCAATGCCAGAAACCGGTCCCCGGAAGCTTGTCTCCTTTCCAGTGAAGAATTGGCTTGGTAGTTTGGTCTGCCCTGTTCCCATGAGGCACGGGGTCAGACTAATTTGCATATAGCCAGGTTCTGAACTGGGGTGATGCAGTGAGCTAAAAAATGGTGATGGATCAAGCCCTGATCTCTTGACTGGGTATGAGTGTTCTGATTAACTCAGATACTCTGTCTATCACCACCCCCTTTTATGAATCGTTTTGGCCACTACAGGTGTGGCAGGGTATGCTCAGACATGAGTCCCTTGCTCACTGCACCACTAGGATTCAAGCAAGCCGGGCCAACGACGGCTGCAATGCCAGAAACCGGTCCCCGGAAGCTTGTCTCCTTTCCAGTGAAGAATTGGCTTGGTAGTTTGGTCTGCCCTGTTCCCATGAGGCACGGAGTCAGACTAATTTGCATGTAGCCAGGTTCTGAACTGGGGTGATGCAGTGAGCTAAAAAACGGTGATGGATCAAGCCCTGATCTCTTGACTGGGTATGAGTGTTCTGATTAACTCAGATACTCTGTCCATCACCACCCCCTTTTATGAATCGTTTTGGCCACTACAGGTGTGGTAGGGTATGCTCAGACATGAGTCCCTTACTCACTGCACCACTAGGATTCAAGCAAGCCGGGCCGACGACGGCTGCAATGCCAGAAACCTGTCCCCGGAAGCTTGTCTCCTTTCCAGTGAAGAATTGGCTTGGTAGTTTGGTCTGCCCTGTTCCCATGAGGCACGGGGTCAGACTAATTTGCATATAGCCAGGTTCTGAACTGGGGTGATGCAGTGAGCTAAAAAACGGTGATGGATCAAGCCCTGATCTCTTGACTGGGTATGAGTGTTCTGATTAACTCAGATACTCTGTCCATCACCACCTACTTTTATGAATCGTTTTGGCCACTACAGGTGTGGCAGGGCATGCTCAGACATGAGTCCCTCGCTCACTGCACCACTAGGATTCAAGCAAGCCGGGCCGACGACGGCTGCAATGCCAGAAACCGGTCCCTGGAAGCTTGTCTCCTTTCCAGTGAAGAATTGGCTTGGTAGTTTGGTCTACCCTGTTCCCATGAGGCACGGGGTCAGACTAATTTGCATATAGCCAGGTTCTGAACTGGGGTGATGCAGTGAGCTAAAAAACGGTGATGGATCAAGCCCTGATCTCTTGACTGGGTATGAGTGTTCTGATTAACTCAGATACTCTGTCCATCACCACCCCCTTTTATGAATCGTTTTGGCCAATACAGGTGTGGCAGGGTATGCTCAGACATGAGTCCCTTGCTCACTGCACCACTAGGATTCAAGCAAGCCGGGCCGACGACGGCTGCAATGCCAGAAACCGGTCCCCGGAAGCTTGTCTCCTTTCCAGTGAAGAATTGGCTTGGTAGTTTGGTCTGCCCTGTTCCCATGAGGCACGGGGTCAGACTAATTTGCATATAGCCAGGTTCTGAACTGGGGTGATGCAGTGAGCTAAAAAACGGTGATGGATCAAGCCCTGATCTCTTGACTGGGTATGAGTGTTCTGATTAACTCAGATACTCTGTCCATCACCACCCCCTTTTATGAATCGTTTTGGCCACTACAGGTGTGGCAGGGTATGCTCAGACATGAGTCCCTTGCTCACTGCACCACTAGGATTCAAGCAAGCCGGGCCGACGACGGCTGCAATGCCAGAAACCGGTCCCCGGAAGCTTGTCTCCTTTCCAGTGAAGAATTGGCTTGGTAGTTTGGTCTGCCCTGTTCCCATGAGGCACGGGGTCAGACTAATTTGCATATAGCCAGGTTCTGAACTGGGGTGATGCAGTGAGCTAAAAAATGGTGATGGATCAAGCCCTGATCTCTTGACTGGGTATGAGTGTTCTGATTAACTCAGATACTCTGTCTATCACCTCCCCCTTTTATGAATCGTTTTGGCCACTACAGGTGTGGCAGGGTATGCTCAGACATGAGTCCCTTGCTCACTGCACCACTAGGATTCAAGCAAGCCGGGCCAACGACGGCTGCAATGCCAGAAACCGGTCCCCGGAAGCTTGTCTCCTTTCCAGTGAAGAATTGGCTTGGTAGTTTGGTCTGCCCTGTTCCCATGAGGCACGGAGTCAGACTAATTTGCATGTAGCCAGGTTCTGAACTGGGGTGATGCAGTGAGCTAAAAAACGGTGATGGATCAAGCCCTGATCTCTTGACTGGGTATGAGTGTTCTGATTAACTCAGATACTCTGTCCATCACCACCCCCTTTTATGAATCGTTTTGGCCACTACAGGTGTGGTAGGGTATGCTCAGACATGAGTCCCTTACTCACTGCACCACTAGGATTCAAGCAAGCCGGGCCGACGACGGCTGCAATGCCAGAAACCTGTCCCCGGAAGCTTGTCTCCTTTCCAGTGAAGAATTGGCTTGGTAGTTTGGTCTGCCCTGTTCCCATGAGGCACGGGGTCAGACTAATTTGCATATAGCCAGGTTCTGAACTGGGGTGATGCAGTGAGCTAAAAAACGGTGATGGATCAAGCCCTGATCTCTTGACTGGGTATGAGTGTTCTGATTAACTCAGATACTCTGTCCATCACCACCTACTTTTATGAATCGTTTTGGCCACTACAGGTGTGGCAGGGCATGCTCAGACATGAGTCCCTCGCTCACTGCACCACTAGGATTCAAGCAAGCCGGGCCGACGACGGCTGCAATGCCAGAAACCGGTCCCTGGAAGCTTGTCTCCTTTCCAGTGAAGAATTGGCTTGGTAGTTTGGTCTACCCTGTTCCCATGAGGCACGGGGTCAGACTAATTTGCATATAGCCAGGTTCTGAACTGGGGTGATGCAGTGAGCTAAAAAACGGTGATGGATCAAGCCCTGATCTCTTGACTGGGTATGAGTGTTCTGATTAACTCAGATACTCTGTCCATCACCACCTACTTTTATGAATCGTTTTGGCCACTACAGGTGTGGCAGGGCATGCTCAGACATGAGTCCCTCGCTCACTGCACCACTAGGATTCAAGCAAGCCGGGCCGACGACGGCTGCAATGCCAGAAACCGGTCCCTGGAAGCTTGTCTCCTTTCCAGTGAAGAATTGGCTTGGTAGTTTGGTCTACCCTGTTCCCATGAGGCACGGGGTCAGACTAATTTGCATATAGCCAGGTTCTGAACTGGGGTGATGCAGTGAGCTAAAAAACGGTGATGGATCAAGCCCTGATCTCTTGACTGGGTATGAGTGTTCTGATTAACTCAGATACTCTGTCCATCACCACCCCCTTTTATGAATCATCATTTTGAACAGAGCACTCCGACCCAGGGGGTTGAGGGGAAGAGAGTGCCACTTCTTCAAGTCTGATTTCATACGAGTGACCAGGGGTGTTATGTTCAGTGCCCACTCTAGCTCAGGCAGAAGAGTCACCCAGATTCCCAGGTATTTGACCGAATGGCGCCTGAGTGGGATGGAGGACTGCCAGTCGAAGCATTCCCGGGAGGGATGGAGGGGGACCAGGGTAGACTTCGCCGCATTGAGCCGAAGGCCCGAGACCTGCTTGAATTCCAGGAGAATCCGCAAGCATCTAGGGCCAGAGGTCCCCAGATCCGCCAAGTACAGGAGCACGTCGTCGGCATAGAGGGCTATTTTGTCTGTGTGGCTGTCGTTCCATGTCCACCCCCGAACAAGGCGGTCCTGTCGGATAAGCGTTGCCAGGGGCTCCATCGCTAGGGCGAATAAGAGTGGTGACAGGGGGCACCCCTGGCGCGTGCCCATGCAAATCGGAAAGGCCTCCGAGAGTGTCCCGTTGATCAGCACTCTAGCCCTGGGGTTCGCATAAAGGACGCCAATATACCCACAAAATTTCGGGCCAAAGCCCATGGCCAGCAGCACATCCTGCAGATACGTCCACCCCACCGTGTCGAAGGCCTTCTCGAAGTCGAGAAAGAGGAGGGCCAGATAGGGGGTAAGTCGCGAACGGTGGGCCAGGGCCAGGTGGAGGCGGCGGATGCAGTGCCGGGTACCCCTGGCCGGCAGAAAGCCACATTGGTCAGGGAAGACCAGGTCCTGAAGGTGGGGCCAAAGCCGTTGGGCTAATATCGTGGCGAAGAGTTTAATCTCTGTATTGAGAAGAGAGATGGGGCGGAAATCTGTCAGTGGAGGGTGGGTGAGTCTTAGGGATGACCACGATCGTGGCCAGGTCTGATTCAGGGGGAAAGGAGCCTGCCTCTATCACATGGTGGAAAAGGCCCAAGAGCCTGGGGGCCTGAGTATCTCAGAAGGCCGCGAAGAACTCCTGCGGGAGTCCATCTGGGCCGGGCGTCTTGCCGCTAAGCAGCAGTGGGATGGCCTGTAGGACCTCGTCCTGTGTGAAGGGCATCTCCAGGGCCTCGCGTCCTCCAGGGTGAGTGAGGGTAGGCAGGCACCGGCACTGTCCAAGAGGGTATTCAGGAGTTCGTCCGGCAGACGCGCCGCGTAGAGGTCGGGTGTAGAAATCCGCAAAGGCTCCCGCTATAGCTCCGGAGGTCACCCGTAGGGTGCCGTCCGCCGCTCGGATTTCCGGAACGATGCGGTGGACCCTAGGGTAGGAGACCAGATTGTGGAGGAGCTTCCCGTTCTTGTCCCCCCATCCATAGATCCGCGCCACCGACGAACGCCACAGTTGCTGGGCCGAGTCGAGGGAGATTTGGCGGAGCTCCTCATGGACCAACGCCAGTTGCAGGGTGGGATCCGCTCGGCCGTTTGCAGCTTGTTCGGCCTCTAGCCGGGCAGCTTGGGTTTCCAGCTCCACCAGGCGGGCCAGCGGCCCGCCCGCTTGGCGTGGACGAGCCCTCTCGCCACACCACGGATCACCGCCTTGCCAGCCTCCCAGAGGGTCCCCGCCGAAGGCACCGAGCCGTCATTGGTGGAGAAGTAATGGGTCAGCTCCTGCCCCAGCTCATCCACCAGGGCTTGGTCCTGTAGGAACCATGCGTTGAGGCGCCATACTGCCCGTGGCCCCTCCGGGTAGGAGCCCAGGCGAGCGGAGACGGGGGAGTGATCCGACAGTCCTCTCGGTAGGATAGTCGCACCGGAGACCAGGTGGCAGGCCGTAGCGTAGAGCATGAGGAGGTCGATGCGGGAGTGGGAGTGGCGGGCGGCCGAGGTATGGGTGTATTGTGTGTTCCGCGGGTTCCAGGTACGCCAGATGTCGCAAAGTCCCAGGGCCGAGGCCCAGATGGAGAGGGCCGCCGCGGAGGAGAGGCGGGCTGCCGAAGGGGGACCTGTCATGTCTCGCCCCGGCTGCATCACAGCGTTAAAGTCGCCACCGACAAGCGTGAGGCCCGGTGGGAACGTGGAGAGGACATGTGTGAGGCACTTAAGGGTCGGGGACAGGAGGGCGGGGCGTAAACATTCAGAAGATGCAGAGGGCAGCCCTCCAGCATACCCGAGACCGCGACGTATCGCCCCTGCGGGTCAGTGTGCTCCTGAACAGGGTGAAGGGGAGACCACCCCGGAGTAGAATGGCCACCCCCCAGGAGCCGCGCTGGAAGCCAGAGTGCCAGACCTGTGCGAAGCCGTATCGGGCCAAGAAGGTACAATTCGTTCCTAGTAGGTGGGTCTCCTGGAGGGGAAGGACGTCCGCCGAGTGACGGCGTGCTGCTCAGAGGACCGCAGTGCGCTTAATATGGTCTAGGAGACCGTTGACGTTCCAGGAGAGGACGTGAAGAGGCCTAGTCAGGTTATACGCCATGGGACGGGTGGGAGCACAGGGGGTCGCAGGGGCTGCAAGGGGGAACGTGTCTAGGTGGAGGACCCATCCCACCGCCCAAAATCCAGGAGGGAATAGTCAGAGCAGATCTCAGAGAGGCGAGCGCCCGGGGGGTGGGGTGGGAAGGGGGAACGGCCGCCTGCAGCCGAAGTTCGCGGTGGCTCGTAGGGCCCCAGGGCTTCGAGGTGGGCCAGTAGACAGAAGTGTACGTCAGACGACGGTGCACCCACCATGGTGTTGTAGTAGAAGGAGCTGCAACCACCCGCCTGTTGACAGCGAGGGGCGATTGGACAGAACTGAGCTGAAAGAAAAACATGTATGCTGCCAAGAACAATGAAAACATGGGGGACAACGGCCCCCTTCTCCAACCCTCCCCAACTCCCCCCACCCTACACTTCAAAACAGGAAGCATATGTCGCCCAAAGTAGAACACCCAAAAGAAACCCCCCCCCTCACTAGGGGACTGGAACTAAGCTGAAACGGTTAGGTGGGAGTGGTGGCACTAGTCCAAAGTCAGTGAAAGGGAGGACCCCCTCCGTGAAGTCGGATGAATAGCAGTAGCTGGAAACGGTGCACCCCGTGGGCGTCCGATAGGGCCCACATGGGAGTGACCGGGCAGTTCGACTGGTCAGGACGGCCGCAGGCAGAAGGACCTCAACGAGCCCAAGTTCAGGCCGCCGTGTCTTGCGAGGAGTCACGAATCACTGGGCTGCCGGACAAGTCTGAGTCCGATCTGGACCTGCGCAGGCCGGTGTCGAGGCCGGAGGGCACGTCGATAGCAATCACCGATGGAGGCCCCGTCTCCGGAGGCGTCCCCTGGTCCGGGCGGGGAGGCGTCCGCGGTTCGTTGCCCCCCGGTGAGTGCAAAGCTCCCTGACGTGGACGTCCACGTCTACGAGAACCAGTCCGGCGGTGTCTTGGCCTGGGGCCTTCGGGGACCGGGCGGGGGCCGGGACCCCGGGCAGGGGAGGGTCGTCGGCCAGGTAGGAGAGGTTGCTCCTCCGTGAGCCAGGTCCAGGCAGCTTGCGGGGAATCAAAGAAGAAGGACTTGCCCTGGAAAAGAACCTTGAGCCGGGCGGGGAATAGGAGGCCATACCGCAGGCCCATCGCCCGCAGCTTCTGTTTGACTTTGTCGTAGGAGCGCCTTTGGGACTGAACCTCCCTCGAGTAGCCCGGAAGACCATGATTTTAGAGTTCTCGAAGGTCAGAGGGCGTGGGTCCCTGGCCGCTCCCAGGATGGCGTCCCGATCCCTGAAGTTAAAGATGCGGAGGATGAAGGGTCGAGCAGGGCCTCCGGGGGGAGGTCGAGGCGCCAAGGATCGGTGGGCCCGCTCTATGGCGAACCAAGGGGAAAGCTTCTCAGTCGGCATCCAGGATCGGAACCAGGCTTCCAGGAATTCGGCCACCGGGACCTTCTCCACTCCCTCCGGAAACCCCACAAGGTGCAGGTTGTTTCTTCGGGCCCGGTTTTCAGCATCCTCCGCCCGGTGGTGGAGGTCCGCGGTAAGAGTCTGAAGATGGGCCACTTGGGTCTTAAGGGTGGTCAGGTCATCCTCAGTCGTGGATATACGGGACTCGGCTTCGGCGATGCGCGCCATGGCGTTTCGGAGGTCCTGTCGGATGAGGGCCACGTCCACACGCACCTCCCCGATTTTGGCCTCAACCGAAGCCTGGGAGGCGCTAATCGCCTGGAGAATCGTTGAAATGTCCCCTCCCTCTGCCCCAGAGGGAGGCGGGGGCCCGGCCCCGGCTGCGTGGTCCGCCTTGGCGAATTGGTCCATGCGTAGTTGGGAAGGGGGGACCGGGGCCCGCGTCTGCCTTCCCCTGACCATGGTCACCCCGAGCAGTCGCGGTCCAAGGGGGGTGTCGCTGCTCCTGGCACTCAATCCAGTAGGTCGCTCTGCCAGGAAGGTAAGCAGGGTCCACAGCCAGGCTCCAGGTCACCCCTCGACACAGGCTGACCAGCGGGTGGGGGCCCAGGCGTAGAAGGGAGAGGCAGTGGGGGGCCACAGTGCTCCCGGTGGGGGTAGCCGACGCAACCACAGGGCCCCACAACACCCTGCCGCCGCGGCCCGGCCCAAGTCCGGTAGGATGGGGTATGTTCCAGGCAGTTCTGGGCCCCGGAGTCAGGGCGTCACCACCCAGCCTCCGCGCCTCCCGTGGTGCCCGGAGGGACAGCGTCCGTGCCCGGGCAGGTGTATGGTGGCGATCCGTGCCCGGCTCCCCCCCAGGCGAGGGAGGCGGACGCAGCAGCCAGGTGGGGTCAGAGGGAACTATGATGCGGCGGCTGGAGGACGGGATCGATAGGGGGAGGCAACAACACAGCGGGGGCCAGGGACCAGCTCGGGGGGGGGCTCCGGGGCATGTGAGGTCTCAAGTCTACTGGCAGCCCACGCATGAAGCCCCCAAGGATCTGACCCCCGTCCCGACCCCCTCCTCACCTCCAGCCTCAGCAGTCCAGCCCCAGCAGGGATCCCACGGCAGTAGCCCCTTCAGGAGACAGCAGGGTAAATCCTCAGGGCCTCTCAGGGCCTCCGGCGGTCAGGTGGAGCGTCGCCAGGGGGGGGGCCGCCAACAGGGCCAGTGATCGCCTCGTGGGACAAGCTCCCGGCCCCCCAGACGCCCAGCGCCCAGGGACGCCCGACTCGGCCCAGGCCTCAACCCCCGCAGCGTCCCCGGCCCCCACAGCAATAGGGAGCGCCTGGGGGGGGGGGAGAGGAAACAGTCTCGAGGCACTGGCGCAGGTCCCGGTGGCCGCTGTGCAGGGACGTCGCGCAGGTCTCCGGGCCCAGGCAAAGCACGGCAGGCCGGGGAGGGGGGTCAGAGCTCCCGATGGGCCTCCCCTCTCAGCAGCAACAGCACCAGCATCCTGGGGGCCGCGGACCGAGGATCTGACAGGTCCGCGGCACGGAGGGGCCCAGCCAGGGGAGGCGGCGCAGGACGTTCCCGGTCCCCGCCGCTCGGATAGTCTTCACCGGCTCCTCCGAGATGAACCGGTGTCCCAGGTCGCGGCAGCTCCAGGCAGGATAATGCGCCCAGTGAGGGGCTCAGCAATCTCGTCTCAGTCCCGACCCGTCCGAGGGCCCGCGGGGAGGTGGGGCCGCTGGAGGATCGCCGCCACTGGGGGAGGAGGAGCAGGCCACTCTAGGGGACAGTGGAGGTCGCCATCTTCTTGACCTCGCGGCCGGACGGGAGCAGGACAGCAAAGACTCACACGGACCTCCGGGGGTACCCAAACTTCACCCGGGGGTGCCCCACGGCCTGGGTGACTCAGCGGTGCCAGGTAGGTGTAACAAACAGGGCTGCTACCGGCGGATGCAGGGCGGATGACGGATCGGGGGTCCAGGGCACTCTTAGAGTGCGTCCACCATCTTGACGCCCTTGGCCACGCCCCCGACAATAAACATTTTATTTTTAGAATAATAAACTGTTTTTTTAAATTGTTCCCCCACCGGGGTAAGCCAGAACAAATGTCAAAACCAGAAAAAACAGAAAGTATTCAGGCAAAAAACACAAAGTGACCAACAACCATATGCAAATTAGGGTCACTACATATAGAGCAAATCACTGCTCTACACTACACTACATAATCTAGTGGGTCAAAGTGTGGGTCGGCGGCGTTTTGATACCTTTACAATGTGGGATCATCATCAGGACAACTTACAGTTTACTTGAATCCAGGTTAGGTGGTCCTTCGGCAGCTAGCCCATGGCTTTGCCGTGCTAAGACTCCTAAGTGAGCCTTAGCAAGGCACTCCAAGGGGAATGCCATTGCACATTCCTGCACAGCATTGACTGTGAAGTCCATGCCGTGCTGGAACTGGGGTGCATGCAGGCAGTAGGCTGCTTCATCTGGTGCAGAGGCAACAGGGGGTCCTGTAAGGCCCTCTTAGGTTCATCACCATTGCACTTTCCATGGTGGGCTTACCACCATGAAAACTGTGCTGGTGAGGAAACTCACAGTAAGCTTGGTGGTGTGACAGCGGCACCTCCAGCATATTGCAGCCTCAGACCGCTGCAATACCACCAAGGGATCGCAAATCCCAGGCAGTGGCAGTGGTCCAGTGGCGCTCTGACCAACATAGTTAGAATATGGTGGGTGGACCGGCACTCTGGCAGTCCATGGATTGCCACCACCACTACGGAGGTCCAATTGACCTCTGCAGTTGTAATAAAGTCTTTATGAAATGTCTGACTGGTATTCAGCCTGCCTTTTAAAGCTAAATTAGTAGAACAATGCTCCTTGATCAACTCGGTGCACACATCAAGACGTTTGACCTATTAGACAACCACCTGTCAGGCTTCACACCTGGTCATGATACTGAAGTCCCCAATCTAAATATCCTAGATTACATACAAAATTCACTAGGCCAAAATGTATCCTGTCACCTACTACTTCTGGATTTATCAGCAACGTTCAACATGGCTAGCCACGAGAAACTCTTGAAGTTAGAATGGGACTATCAGGAGCCATCCTTAACTGGTTCAATTCCTTCTTGCAGAACAGACTACAAAGAGTCAAAAGCGGCAACTCTCTATCTGATATAGAAGACATTGACAAGGGCGTTCTGCAAGGATCTACAATTCCACCAGTGGTCTACAATCTATACATGGGACCACTCTCTGAAATCCTTAAACAATCAGAAATCTCGTACCACATGTATGCTGATGACACACAATTCTGCATCAAACTCTCCTCTCAAGATGATATACGGAGACTGGATGATACACTGAGGAAAACACAGGACTGGCTGGCAAAAAACCATCTAAAACTAAATACTCTGAAAACCAAATTAATTCTCTTCTCCTAGTTGGAGCTAGGATCCAACTGAAGGTTGCTTGTATGACACACAAAGCTCTTCACAATTCTGGTTTTAAATACATGGCGAATAGAATTAAGCTATCAGGAGCTGGAAGGGTCTCTAAAAGTGCTAACTCCCTCACACTAGAATCAACCAGATTAAAAAAAACGGAAAACACATGGCCGCACTTTCACATGATCATCTCCAAAAAAGTAGAACTCCCTACCACCCTCAACTAGGATAAGTACATTTCTCAGGATCTTCACCAAATAAGTTAAAGCCTTACTTCTAGAAAAACATGTCTTAAAATCACTCTTAGGAAACTGTAACTCACTCTATTTGTACATTGTATCCTATTCTTTTTAACCTGCTCTCAGAATACTATCTGCAGCATACCGTAAGTGAAAAGTGTTTTTACTGTACCCCAACTCTCATCAACTCTCTCTTTCTGTTCAGCAATCTGGTATGCCCAGACATGGGCCCCGTAATTACTGCAACACTGGATTCAAGCTAGCCTGGCTGATGAGGGGTGATGCCCTCAAACCGTTCCCAGGATACTTGCTACTGGTCCAGGGAGGACCTTGTTTGGCAGTTTGGGCTGGACTGTTCCCATCACAGGTAGGGTCAAGACTGACTTGCATATGGCTGGGTCCAAACTGGGGTGGCGTGGTGAGCAAAAGAATGATGCATTACACCCAGCTTTTTGTGATTGAGGGTGAATGTTTGTATTGTTCAGCATTCCGTCCATCATTTGTTCCGTTTGCTTCTGATACAGTGATAATCATGTTCATGCTTTGTCAAACACTATACATAAATAAATAAAAATAACAAATTTGGATGTGTTCTGTACAATGTGTGAAATATAAACATATTTATTTCTCCTTCTATACCCTTACCTCAAGGAGGTGTTATTTTTGGATGCAAAGCCAGCCAGAACAGTTTTATAGATAAAGCTTTGCATCAAAAACGATGGTAGTTGCCCTGGTATGCGTAAGTACCACCCATGAAACGCCTCCTTGAACCAAAGCACTATTTGCGCTACACAAAAATACACTTTTTCAGTGCAAAAAAGCAATATAAAAAAAATCCTTTGTGCCAGATTTGCTAGTTTGTCACGTAGCATAGTGCAGCAGCCTCAAATGGTGCGCTGTGTGAGAAAGGTTTACAGAAATATGGCACTCTCCTCCCCTCTCGCTAACACCGGTGGAGAAAGGGTGCTCCACAGACACACCTTTGCACCATGGTGCAAGGGTGTCTCTGTGAATCTAGCATAGGTTTTACACTGGAAGGATAACCTTTCAGTACTAAATACTATGCTTAGACTAACTTTTAACCTTTTACCACTGTTTATGTTTGCTGCACAGTGCAGCAACCATTTAAAGTCAGAAAAAAGGGAGAAATTAAATCATTTCTCATTCATAGCACCTATTTTCTGATGCTAAGCCTGCCTACTTTTTTAAGTAAATAGGTCTTAAAATCAGAAACCCATGCAAGACCTGCCTCTCCGACTGAAGCAGCTCTTCGACTGAAATGCCCTGGAGAATTCCAATAGAAGCCCATGTTCACATCAGAACATGGGTTTCTGTTGGAATTCACACGTCCATATTATCAATCCCATTATTGCCGCTTTAGTGGCAGTTTTCTGCTGCTAAAACTGCGATAATTGTTATTGCCCTGCTTGATAATATGCCCCTTCATTTCTCCCAAGGTGTAATCAAACATACCACCATACCATGTGAATTCGATAAAATCAATTCAACACATTTCTACCTGAGTGTGCCACTTCCCAGACTCTTCACGTTTATCACTATTTTATCTTTTTCATAAAATGTATTCGGTTTTTGGTATCAAAACATAAAAGCATTCGCCATAAAACAAACATTTACATAACATGCCTTAATCCCTTTATGCATTATCGCAGCACTTATACAACATCATTATTCATTATCTACTACGTTTCTTTTCTAACCAAATTGTTATCTGGTCTTTCACAATTTTCGTCACTTTTGTGATGCAAATACTGCGTACAATCTTAGTAAATTGACCCCGTCGGCACGCTTTGCATCACTTTGTGGCAGTGTAGACTTGATAACCCTGACCCTAAATCTTTCTCACTGAAAGTAGCAAATTATAGGCATTTCAAACTACACATCTAGAAATGTACACCCCTGCAGTTGATTGCAGGTGGTTCCAAATGTTGTACAATACTGCCATCTAATGCTCAACTTGCTCAAGACACCAATTGCAAATCCCAATAACCTGATTTTTTCATAAACAAATTCACCTTCACAAATCCTTTCAAGCTAGCTGGAACAATGTCTTCTGGTTATTGGGTATTAGCATGCGTCGCACATTACGAATAGTACATTTAAAGGAATGAAAAGAATAGTGGTACATTATGTAAGCATCGTATCCCATGGATACAAAAGAGGATGATGTCGTTTAATATATTTTTGAGAACAGGCTTAAAAATAATGAAAGACTAAGAACTCCCAGCACACTAAAGGGAACTAATGTGATTAGAAGACTAATCTTTTCACAGAATAATCCTTTGCAATTACGATTCGCGTGAAGAAAATTGCCGTTTTTTCTGTGGTGCTGTAGTCATTTTATACGCTTAAATCCACTAAGAATAAATGCCTGTTCGAATGGAAATTATATTGGAACAAATTAATTAATTTTGCCAGCATACATGGAGCTTCTGCGGTGGTGTGATTTAGGCCGAACAACTTTAAAACGAGAATATTTCATCTGCCGCAGAAGCTGAAAAACACAATTTCTCACTGAAAAAAAGTTGTATTACTTTTAACACTATAAGATTGCGGTGCACCGGAACTTCTTTCTCTTGTTTAGCTGTTTGTCTCGCCTACCTACCTCTCTCTTTTCTAGTTCTATGCTCTCTTTTCTTCTCCTCCTTCGTCTCTCTCCTTGCATCTCTCTCTGGTCTTTCACTCTCGATTCCGTTATTTGTCTGTATTACATTACTTCTCCTCTCATATCCTTCAGGTCTCTCGTTCCGTTTTCATCTCATGCTCCTACTTTCTCACCCCTTTTACTTTTATCTCTGTCTACGCGATATCAGCTTACTTCTCAGACACCTTGGGCCTCATTTCTGAAAAGTAACGCATCGCTGTGTGAAAACAGCGATGCGTCTCTTTTCATTGCGCCCTCCTTGCGACATGCTGGATGCATCATGTCTACAGTATGACGCATCATGTCGCAAAAAAGTTACAGATACGTCAGTATTTCTGATGTATCTGTTGACGCAAAAATGACGCATTGATGGAGTGTGTCACAAAAGTGACGCAACTCCATCAATGAGTCATTTCACATGGGCAAATCCCATTTCAAATGTGCCTGCATCAGCAGGCGTAAGATATTGACGCATTTGCGTCGTAGTAATGACGCAGTGAAATCTCATAGATTTTACTCCGTGACTTCTACGAGGCTTACTTGCGTCAGAACGCCTACCCTGCATACATTATACCTGGCGCAGATATAATGTGGCGCAAGGGTTTACAAAGTGACGCATCTACCTAGATGCGTCACTTTGTAAATATGACGCAACATGGTGTATTTTTACGCTGCTGGTGCATCACAAAAGTGACGCACCGGCAGCGCAAAAGTGACGCAGGGGGTCATAAATAAGCTCCCTTATTTTCACCTCATTTCTATCTTCTTACTATCCTGTGTCTCAAGCTACACTCTTTTTCACCACTCATGTTATCCGATAATCTGCTCTCCTGTCATGCGCCTTTGTCTCATACAAGCTTCTATTCAATTCTATTCTATTCTATTATATTCTAATCTATTCTATTCTATTCTCCAGAACTTCAATCAATCAGGGAATTGTAAGCGCACTACTCACCCGTGAGGGACTCAAGGCTCTGAGGAGGTTGGGGGGGGGGCACGCGGTTAGCAGCTCCGTTTAGTCGAAGAGCCAGGTCTTGAGGGTATTCTGAAGATGTTCAGGGAGAAGGCGCATCTGATGTCGATTGGGACCATGTTCCAGGTCTTGGCCGTGACGTAGGAGAAGGCTCTTCCGCCTGTTCTGGCTCTGCAGATGGGAGGGTTGAGGGCGAGGGTGAGGTTGGCGGATCAGAGTTTTCTTTTGGGTAGATGGAAGGAGATTCTTTCGTTGAGGTATTGGGGTCCGGTGTTGTGGAGACCTTTGTAGGCGTGGGTGAGTATCTTGAAAGTGACTCATCCAGGTTGCAACGTCCTTCATTCCTTCTTGGAATTTGAGTCTGGTGGTGGTG
The DNA here is from genome assembly GCF_964261635.1 of Lissotriton helveticus. Lineage (NCBI taxonomy): Eukaryota > Metazoa > Chordata > Amphibia > Caudata > Salamandridae > Lissotriton > Lissotriton helveticus. The sequence continues at coordinate 1,741,635,031 of NC_136065.1, forward strand.
GGGTCCTGGTGAGGGAGAGGATGAGCTGGGTGTCGTCAGCGTAGGATACTATGTTGAGTCCATGCTGTCTGACGATGGGGGCCATGTAGATATTGAAGAGCGTGGGGCTCCTTAGCACATGTAAAAGGTTTTTTCGAAGTACATTCAAATGACAGTAGTAACCCTCAAGTGCCTGCCCCACGCATTCTAGAACGCCCCTGGTCTAAATTAGCTCCCGATACCTGGAAACGTAAACTCAAACTCGGCATTCCCACTTACGACTCAGATCCTATAAAAGCAGAAAAGAAGTTCTCATTTTGGATTGAGAATTCTCTGGACCTAGTACTGCCAAGAAAAATCATACTAAAAAAAGAGGAACCTTTAAATCCCCCTGGTTCACTCCTGAACTTCGTGACATGAAAAAACACTGCAAAAAATTGAAAGAGTATGGAGAAAAGACTTTGTTAGTACTAAAAAAACTGAATACAGATTAGCCATTACATCCTATAAAGCCGCCCTTAAAAAAACTCAGGCGGCCTTCTTTGAAGATAAAATTCAATCCTCCGCTAACTCCTCCAGGGAAACATTCCGCATTGTTAAAGAACTCCTGAAAACCCCCGACCTACCCCCAGCTCCTGACCCTTCTGGTCACCGATGCAACGAATTGACAGAATTCTTCACCACCAAAATCCAAAATATCCTGAAAACACTCCCAAAGAATGACTATTTAAAGCCCTACCCACCAGAACCCCATAATAATGCCCTCTGTCTAGCCTCATTTTCCCCATCACAGTGGAATTGCTCCTCCCAATTTTAGAATCAATCAAGAGCGGTTCTCCTCTGGACCCGGCACCTTTTAACATCTTCAAGTCAGTGGCATCCATCATCAACCCTCTCATTTTCAACCTAATTAATGTCTCCCTAGAACAGGGCACTGTACCACCCAATTGGAAAAAAGCAATAGTAAAGGCACTATTAAAAAAACACCTTGATCCCACTGAGATGGGCAATTACCGGCCCATCTCCTTACTACCAGGAATCAGCAAGGTGGCGGAAAAGTTTGTCAATCAACAACTCTCAGACTTCCTTGAGTCTGGTGGACTCCTACACTGTTCTCAGACGGGTTTCCGCCCTGGTCAGGGTACTGATACCGCACTGATGGCTGTTGTAGAAGAGGCGAGAAAGATTCTTGACTCAGGAGGATCAGCAGCAGTGATCCTCCTGGACCTAAGCGCAGCCTTCGACATGGTGAACCACCGTATCCTGGCTCACCGGCTTAGTAGGATAGGAGTTACAGGGTCGGCTCTATCCTGGTTGAAATCATTCCTTGAAAATAGAACCTTCCAGGTCGCTGAAGGCAACATCCGTTGCAGAGCTATTCCACTCCAATGTGGGGTACCTCAGGGCTCGTCCCTGAGCCCTACCCTTTTTAATGTGTATATGTCCCCACTGGAAGAAAAAGTTGCCCCCTTTGGAATTAAACTAGTCACCTACGCGGGCGACACCCAACTCATCGTCTCACTGAATCAGTCAGACCATTCCCCGGAAAACTTGTCCTCCTGTCTCAAAGAAATCTCTTGCTGGATGAATAACTCTCAGCTTAAACTTAATGGCGAAAAAACGGAGGTCTTGGTGTTGGGTAATCAATCTAAATTCATTCCTAAGTCCATGTGACCGACCTGTATGGAGCCAGCTCCCTCTCCAAAAAAAGAAATAAAAAGCCTGGGCATCTGGCTTGACCAGGTTCTTACCTTTCAAACCCAAGCTAGGAAAACCGCGGGAGTCTACTTCGGCCTGTCACGAACTACACGCAAAATCCTCCCCCTCTTACCTTCCCACTCCAGAACACTCCTTATTCAGGGTCTCATCCTTTTCAGACTAGATTATGGTAACACCCTCTATCTTGGCTCCCCTAAAACTGTCATTTCTCAACTTCAACTAGTCCAGAATGCAGCAGCCAGACTTCTGACAGGCACAAAAATCAGTGCCGAGCCAAACCCGCCTTAAGTACCCTCCACTGGCTCCCAATTCAGGAGAGAGTTACCTTCAAATTTCTCTGTATCACACAGGATCCTTCAGGGCAAGGGTTCCCCTATTCTTAGAGCTCTGATTAAACCCTACAAATCCAACAGAAAGCTCCGCTCAGACTATCTCCACTTAGCAGACACCCCCAGAATTAAGAAGGCACGGTCGGGGGTCGCCTCTTCTCCTACAATGCCCCCAGGCTCTGGAACTACCTCCCGCTTACCATCCTTAGGGAAACCAACTTTTTTTAAATTCCGCAAGCTCCTCAAAACCTGGCTTTTCCCGTAAAACTCACTTGTTCTCTGGCTAAAACCGCAGCGCTGGGATGCCCCCGGGTAGCCATGCGCTCTACAAATCCCTTTCCATTTCATTCCAACTCCGTTTGTCAACACCAAATTGCAGACACACATATATATATATATATATTAGTCACGAAGATTCGTCACAATGACTCTTCACTTTTTATTCTTAACGTAGTGCTTTCCCAAGTGTGATTTCTGTAGACTGATCGAGAGCCAACACGTGTTTTGTTGCTTCGGTTACATGTACACATGACTTTTTCAAGGCTCTCTTGTCTTTTTTGAAAATTTGTCAGTGTGTGGTGATACTTCTGACCCACACAATCCTCCAGCGAGTACAAGTAGCTCGTACTCGAGGAAGCCATCGTGGGGATCCATAATACTGCCTGAAAAATTTCAGAAGAGCTCCACTAAACCGTGGTAGATGTTGACAGATATTATACGGACCCCTTTGTAACAAATTCACCACGCTGGAGGATTGTGTCCACAATTGTTTGATCGCAAGTCCCTAGTGGCATTGTAGGGGATGGCCATTTGCAGAACAGATGGACCTGTGTTATACTTTGCCTAATATAAAATGCATTGTGCTTTAAATTGTACACTGCAGCTTATAGGCAGCCAATGAAGTGTATTAAGCGTGGTGCCAGTCGATTGTGTTTTCTGAATATCTAACAGTATCTGGCCAGCGGCATTTTGAGTGATCAAGCATTTATTTTTTACTGGTTTTGTGCTCCCTGAATACAGCTAGTTCCCAAAATCAAGGTGGCACATGATTAGCCCTGAATCACGATTCGGCGTAATTCTACCGGGACCCATTTTAAAACCATTCTTAGGGCACTCAACAGGTCAAAACAAGGGCCTGCCACCTTCTTTGCTTGGGAGGCCATGGTTAGTTGGTTGTTTGGGGTAATTCCTAGACTTTTTACCTCCGACTTAGGAGACATCAATCATCAACCAAGGAACATAATCATTTATATAGATTCATGACTTCTTGCTAGTATTGAATGCACCATTCACAAGCATGGTAGACACATGGTATTATTCCTGTGCCATCAGTTTCCATAGTACCTTACCAGACACATAGGAAAATTGCATAAAAGGCAAGCAAAATATAAAGCTCATAACACTGTAATGAAAATACCCTAACTTCAAGCAAACTATTGTGGACACAGGGAAAATGACAGGAAATTTAAGAAAAAAACTGGTGACAGTTTCAGGCTCACCAATGCGCCAGGCAAGAAAAACATGTTTGTTCACTTCCCAAATTGGACACAATAGCTTGGTTGTTAGACCTGGAATCCTTGGCGTGGTTTCTCTTAAAATATTGCCTTCTGTTTTGCTGACATATTTTTTGCTAGTGTTAGGATTCTGAAACCTTACCACTGCTAACCAGTGCTAACATGCTCTGAACTGTAAACATGTTGACATTGGGTTATCCAAAATTGACATATTTAATTTACTTATATGTCCCTAGTAGAGAGCACTACAAGTGTCCAGAGGCTGTAAATTAAATGCTACTAGTGGGCTTGCACAGAAGTAGCCTGTCAAACCTGTCTCAGCTCTGCCATTACAGGGCCTGTGTGTGCAGTTTATTGCCACTTCAACTTCACATTTAAATGTACTTTCCAAGCCTTCAGCCTCTCTTTTATTAGATTTAAGTCACTGCTAAGGTAGACCCTAAGCGCTCCTCAGGGAAAATTCATTTTTCACTACTGTGAGGCCTACTCCTATCACAGATTAACATCTGCATACTGATGGGTCTTCCCGGGCAAGAGGGAATGGAGGAGCTGACACCTACACTTTAATAGGCAGTGTCCTGTCCTCAAACAACACACTGATCAAGCCCCACAGCAGTAGCCTGGCAGACAGGACTAGGCTGAAAGGGGACCTGCACACTTTGAAGAGTTTCCTTTGAAGTCTCTCTCACTTCAAAGGCACTTTTGAGTATAAGTACGGGGTCTATGACACCCTCAAGTCAGTTCACTTTTGGGTCCTAGAGAGATTCTGCCAAAAAGAGGAGCTGCGCTGTAGGATGGACTGTCACTTTGCTACCTGCTTTGCTGTGTTGTATAGGCCTGCTGATTGCTGTGCTGTAGGAGGGACTGCCACTTTGCAACTTGCTCTGCTATGTTGTCCTGCTGCCTCTTACCTAACAGCGAGGAGGATAGTATCCTCTCTCTAAAACCTTTTGACACTGCAAAGTAACTCCAAAGGCTTGTTGGCTTGCCCCCTTCTCATGAAGTGTCAGGGCCATCAAAGACTTCACCTTCCAACTACTGCTCTGAACCTAAACTGTTGAGTCCGGCAGTTGAACTGTGACAAAGACTGAGTGCTCTGTTTTATGAAATATTGAGTGCTTTACTGAGAGACCAACACTTCCCCTGAGCTACAGGTGAGCTCTGCACTCTGTGCTTCACTGCACATAGGACAAAGGGGCTGCCCTTCCATTTTCAAGCATCTGACTGAAGAGCAGCTGTTTCCTGATAGACGTGCACAACTTCTCTGTGTGCCACCGAGTATTGTCGTGTTGGACTGTCTGGACTGAGTTCTGCTGAATTTTTAGGGTTTCCAGCAGTTGCAACGCTCAAAAGAAGCCCAATGCAAATTGACACCTCTCACTATGAGGAAGGAGGGCCAAATGCACCATGACTCTGGCTTAGGAAGTCTTCCGCAGCAACCCCGACCGATAGCTTTACCGGCCTCCTAAGCTGCTCATCACCGCACTGTCTGCACCCACAAGGGAGATATTGTGGACGGCCAGAACTGAGCAGTCACAGCATCCTCCTGTGACTGGCTCCAGCCTTTCTCCAATGGTGACTTTGTAACATACTGGGTTATCCCGCATCTGTATTAGTTCCTCTCCTGCTGGGATCTTTTGCCAATTTATCTTCGTCGAGAGTGACCACGATATACTTCGAGTGTTCATAACTGAAGATATATTAATTGGATTTTTTTTTTTATAAATCTCTTTATTAGTATTTAGTGCAACAGGGTAAAACATAAAAACACCACATTAGTGACACTTTATTACCAGATCATGGACATATCATACCTAGACCTTCTTCAGTCAGTTCGAACTTCCCCACTCAGAATACCATGGATGTGGAGGAGTTAGTATCTGTAGGGGGGTTGTGACCCACTAGGAAGCACAGGGGGTGTACATAGGCCCCCACAAATGTCACTCCATTTACCCCAGATTTTCACCCATTTTTAGGTCGAGCATTCGAGCCCTCTTGTATATACTTTAGTATATACTTATTATATACTTATGAGTATGCATGTTGAGGGCTCTGGAGAGCAGCCCTAGGACTTGTCTGCTTCCGCTTAGAGACTTTTTTTCTGTTCAACTGCCTCTATTTAACTTTCTTGATAGAAAACGACAAGCAGAGGCCAATAAAATACCAGAATTGCTTTTAGCAGAGGGACTTTCTTTTTTATGTTTTTCAGGCAACTGCCTCTATTTAATTTTCTTGATAGAAAATGACCAGCAGAGGTCTGTAAAATACCAGAATCACTTTAGCATTCTCTAGATTTCAGTCCAAAGAAATTGTCTTCCACGAGCACCCGTAGACAATAATTTTTTTTCAAATCTTGTATTTTCAGTGATATGACTACAGAATGCCCTGATTTTATATTAAAAACAGAGATTTGGACTATACCATTTCCTGCTGAAATGCAACATTTCTCTCCGTGTGTTCCCACACCTGGTGGGTCACGCAGTTTGGTGCTTACTTTCCCTCCATGTTAAAGAACAGTAGATGTTTCAGCACCCAGGCTAATGTTCTGCACAGCTAAATACATATAAGGTCCCAACGGCGAGACCGATTCGATTGCAAATACTTGTTTAGACAGCCAATAGTGTTGTAGACAGTTTTCTCCACGACCATGTTCGTTTCCATTCGTTCAGGCTTGGTGAGGTGTCTGCTCCCCAGTGCCGGGCTGTATTGCTTTTTGTCACTGCGAGGACCAGGATCATCCAGGTTTGTCCCACTAGAGAGAAGTCTGAGTCGTCCCAAATATTAAGAAGGCACCACATTGGAGTGGGATCGATTGCCGTGCCCTATATTGTGTTCATACAATTAACTACTGCTTCCCAATAAGACTGCATTGCGGGGCAGCCCCATATTATGTGGAAGAAGGTGCCCTTTTGGGCGCACTCTCTACGACATATATTGCTTGAAGCCCTTCCCATTTTTGCCATCATTGTATAGACAAAGTAGGCTCTGTGTAGTATTTTAAGCTGTATCAGCCGGAAGCCTGCCTTAATTGCTAGTTCTCTGGGTGAGGCAAGGGCCTCTGGCCATTCATCATCTTCTATGCCTCCCAAGTCCCGGGCCTATTTTTAGCAAAGATTGAGAAGCGTGTTGGGTGTGTTGTTAATACTTTTCTGATATGCGAGAGAGGTCGCTTTACGTAGTATGTGTACATAAAGCAACAATCTTCCAGGGGAGAGGATTCAGGAAGCTCCTCTCCTGCTGGTATGGCTGCCTGTAGTGCGAATCTAACCTGGAGGTAGCGAAAGGTTTCAGTGTCCACCAGGTGAAATTCTCTTTGTAGGTCAGCAAACATGAGTATTGTGCCGCCCTCCACAGGTCTCCTACTTTAGATAGGCCTATTAGGTCACATTTGTCAAAGCCCTGGGCCCCAGTGTGCCCAGGGCTGCTGAGTCCCACAACGGTGTGGACCAGGTCAGTCTAACTTTCTACCCCAGCGCCTTGTGGGCTGCATGCCAGAGACGGATGGTCACAGCTGTTGGGCCCTGCTGATATGGCCCCAATGGTGTAGAGTATAAGTCTCACAGGTGCCCACTGGGGCTCATCATCAGCCAATCCATCCAGATCGATGGTTCATTGTCCAGAAGATGGATCTATTGGTTTACACAATAAACCTGCTGTTCTACCCAGTAATATCTCTGTATTTCAGGCAGGTCAATGCCACCATTGTACCACCACCGAGTGAGCTTATGAAGTGCGATTCTTGCGGAGCTCCTGTTCCACAGGAGTGTCTGCAGTGTGGAATTTATTCTTCTGAAATACTGCAAGGGAATGTTGTGTTGTTCAGGACATATAGAAAGCAGGGTAATGCCATCATCTTAAAGAATGCTGCTCTTCCTAGGAGCGATAATGGCAGTGACCTCCTGTGTTGACATCAATCTTTAACCTTACCAGTGGGGGGAGGAGGTTTTTCTCATAGAAGAGATTAGGGTTTGCGATAACGAATATCCCCAGATACATGAAAACCTCCTTACTGAACCGAATTTCATGGTTTCGGGGCAAGGCTGGTGGTCCCCCATGTATCATGTATATCAGTAATTTTTCCCACTTTATTGTGTAACCTGAGAATTGGCCGAAATTGTCAAATATGTTGATCAGTCTGGCTAGGGAGCGCCTAGGTTCAGCAAAATATAAGAGGACATCGTCAGCGAATAGTGAAATTCTGTCGTCCCAGTGATCTGTCCAACAGAGGCCTCTGATTAAAGGGTTCATGTGGGTTCATGCGGGTCCATGCTGCCAACGGCTCTGGCACCATTGTGAAAAGGAGAGAGGGAAGTGGACATTCCTGGCAGGCCCTGCGTCTCGATTGGACTGTATGTGACAACCCTCCATTAAACGCCACTTGGGCCAGAGGCTCGGAATAGAGCCTGAAGTCCAACTTCATCAGCACCTCACAAAGGTAGGGCCATTCAATGGTATCAAAGCAATGTGGGAGTCCAGGGACAGGATGACTGCCTACTCCTGTATATATTTCATGCTACTCAGTACCCTGTGAAGTCTTCTCAGGTTCAGGGCAGTACTACTCCACAGCATGAATCCGGATTGGTCCGGATGTATTAGTTTGGTAATTACCTTCATCTACTGAGAGGCCAACAGTTTTGCTAAAATGTTAATTTTGGCGTTAAGGAGGGAGATGGGTCTGTAGGAGGCACAGTCCTCCAGTGGGTTCCCATCTTTGCGTATGGTAACTATAGTTGCCAGTCTCTGATCTCCTCATACATTTTCAATAAAGGTGGAGCGATTGTCGATGCATTTAGCCCATTAGGGCCCACTTTTAAGTCTCAGATTGCCTGTGCTATCTCTTCCAGTGTAATGCCTCCTTCAAGGCCAGATGGGGGATCTCTCGGAACTGGGGTAAGTGCGAGGTCAAAGTCAGTAAATAGTCAGTTCTAGAAAGAGAGCGTGTACTCCAAATTGGCGCATATCTGGGTTGTAGGATCTCCAGATGTCTGCAAGCCCATGGCATTTAAGAAGTCAGCCGTGTATGGCCCATGGGCTGCTGCCTGGATGTCCAGTGGTCAGAAAAGCCATCAAGAGTGAGCTTGAAATCTCCCCCACCAACAGCTCCCCCTCGGGGAGATTGAGAAGCATGGTACACAGGTTGGTTAGTGTGGAGTCATGGTGCCTTGGTGGACTGTAAATGGAAACTATGTTGATGGGTGCCCCCTCTCAGGCAGCTGCAATTGCCACATATCATCTCTCAATGTCCACCCAGCTGTTGTGTATCTGTAATGGCAGTGTCGTTCTACCAGTATGTTCACTCCTCTAGACTCAGACGTGTAGTTCGCATGTGTCAGCATTTTATATCCCCACCTATCCAGTGCCTTACTTTTGGTACCAATCAAATGTGTCTCTCTTAGGAGCACAACACTGGGCGCATGTCTCTTAATGTATTCCAGTATGATTGCCCTGTTGATTTTGTCCCCCACATCATTGACATTCCAGATGCAGGAGTCGCAGTAGGGCTCTATCTGTAGTTCGTGTCATTGTAAAGTCTCAGCCGTGTATTTACTAGCACATCTATTTCCCCACCGGGCCGTCCAAGTGGTTATTGACTTCTACCTGTGACGTCAGTATGGGACAAGGATCTTCATGGTCTAGTCCCAGGCCTCCTCGGCCAAAGAGAAGAACGACGTTTTGTGGAATATATTCTTCTGAAATACTGCGAGGGAATGCTGTGTTGTTCAGGACATATAGAAAGCAGGGTAATGGCATCATCTTAAAGAATGCTGCTCTTCCTAGGAGCGATAATGGCAGTGGCCTCCAGTGTTGACATCAATCTTTAACCTTACCAGTGGGGGGAGGAGGTTTTGCTCCTAGAAGAGATTGGGGTTTACGATAACGAATATCCCCAGATACATGAAAACCTCCTTACTGAACCGAATTTCATGGTTTCGGGGCAAGGCTGGTGGTCCCCCATGTATAATGTATATCAGTAATTTTTCCCACTTTAATGTGTAACCTGAGAATTGGCCGAAATTGTCAAATATGTTGATCAGTCTGGCTAGGGAGCGCCTAGGTTCAGCAAGATATAAGAGGACATCGTCAGAGAATAGTGAAATTCTGTCTTCCCAGTAATCTGTCCAACAGAGGCCTCTGATTAAAGGGTTCATGCGGGTCCATGCTGCCAACGGCTCCAGCACCATTGTGAAAAGGAGAGGGGGAAGTGGACATTCCTGGCAGGTCCTGCGTCTCGATTGGACTGTATGTGACAACCCTCCATTAACCGCCACTTGGGCCAGTGGCTCGGAATGGAGCCTGAAGTCCAACTTCATCAGCACCTCAAAAAGGTAGGGCCATTCAATGGTATCAAACGCAATGTGGGAGTCCAGGGACAGGATGACTGCCTACTCCTGTATATATTTCATCCTACTCAGTACCCTGTAAAGTCTTCTCAGGTTCAGGGCAGTACTTCTCCACAGCATGAATCCAGATTGGTCCGGATGTATTAGCTTGGTAATTACCTTCATCTACTGAGAGGCCAACAGTTTTGCTAAAATGTTAATTTTGGCGTTAAGGAGGGAGATGGGTCTGTAGGAGGCACAGTCCTCCAGTGGTTTCCCATCTTTGCGTATGGTAACTATAGTTGCCAGTCTCTAATCTCCTCATACATTTTCAATAAGGGTGGAGCGATTGTCGATGCATTTAGTTTGTATAGTACTATCAGTAGCCCATTAGGGCCCACTTTTAAGTCTCAGATTGCCTGTGCTATCTCTTCCAGTGTAATGCCTCCTTCAAGGCCAGATAGAGGATCTCTCGGAACTGGGGTAAGTGCGAGCTCAAAGTCAGTGAATAGTCAATTCTAGAAAGAGAGCTGTGTACTCCAAATTGGTGCATATCTGGGTTGTAGGATCTCCAGATGTCTGCAAGCCCATGGCATTTAAGAAGTCAGTCGTGTATGGCCCATGGGCTGCGGCCTGGATGTCCAGTGGTCAGAGAAGCCATCAAGAGTGAGCTTGAAACCTCCCCCACCAACAGCTCCCCCTCGGGGAGATTGAGAAGCATGGTACACAGGTTGGTTAGTGTGGAGTCATGGTGCCTTGGTGGACTGTAAATGGAAACTATGTTGATGGGTGCTCCCTCCCAGGCAGCCGCAATTGCCACATATCATCTCTCAATGTCCACCCAGGTGTTGTGTATCTGTAATGGCAGTGTCGTTCTACCAGTATGTTCACTCCTCTAGACTTAGACGTGTAGTTCGCATGTGTCAGCATTTTATATCCCCACCTATTCAGTGCCTTACTTTGGTACCAATCAAATGTGTCTCCCTTAGGAGCACAATACTGGGCGCATGTCTCTTAATGTATTCCAGTATGATTGCCCTGTTGATTTTGTCCCCCACGTCATTGACATTCCAGATGCAGGAGTCGCAGTAGGGCTCTATCTGTAGGTCGTGTCATTGTAAAGTCTCAGCAGTGTATTTACAAGCACATCTATTTCCCCACCCGGGCCGTCCAAGTGGTTATTGACTTCTACCTGTGACGTCAGTATGGGACAAGGATCTTCATGGTCTAGTCCCAGGCCTCCTCGGCCAAAGAGAAGAACGACGTTTTGTGGAATATATTCTTCTGAAATACTGCAAGGGAATGCTGTGTTGTTCAGGACACAGAGAAAGCAGGGTAATGCCATCATCTTAAAGAATGCTGCTCTTCCTAGGAGCGATAATGGCAGTGGCCTCCAGTGTTGACATCAATCTTTAACCTTACCAGTGGGGGGAGGAGGTTTTTCTCCTAGAAGAGATTGGGGCCTACGATAACGAATATCCCCAGATACATGAAAACCTCCTTACTGAACCGAATTTCATGGTTTCGGGGCAAGGCTGGTGGTCCCCCATGTATCATGTATATCAGTAATTTTTCCCACTTTAATGTGTAACCTGAGAATTGGCCGAAATTGTCAAATATGTTGATCAGTCTGGCTAGGGAGAGCCTTGGTTCAGCAAGATATAAGAGGACATCGTCAGAGAATAGTGAAATTCTGTCTTCCCAGTAATCTGTCCAACAGAGGCCTCTGATTAAAGGGTTCATGCGGGTCCATGCTGCCAACGGCTCCAGCACCATTGTGAAAAGGTGAGTGGGAAGTGGACATTCCTGGCAGGTCCTGCTTCTCGATTGGACTGTATGTGACAACCCTCCATTAACCGCCACTTGGGCCAGTGGCTCGGAATAGAGCCTGAAGTCCAACTTCATCAGCACCTAAAAAATGTAGGGCCATTCAATGGTATCAAACGCAATGTGGGAGTCCAGGGACAGGATGACTGCCTACTCCTGTATATATTTCATCCTACTCAGTACCCTGTAAAGTCTTCTCAGGTTCAGGGCAGTACTTCTCCACAGCATGAATCCGGATTGGTCCGGATGTATTAGTTTGGTATTTACCTTCATCTACTGAGAGGCCAACAGTTTTGCTAAAATGTTAATTTTGGCGTTAAGGAGGGAGATGGGTCTGTAGGAGGCACAGTCCTCCAGTGGTTTCCCATCTTTGCGTATGGTAACTATAGTTGCCAGTCTCTGATCTCCTCATACATTTTCAATAAGGGTGGAGCGATTGTCGATGCATTTGGTTTGTATAGTACTATCAGTAGCCCATTAGGGCCCACTTTTAAGTCTCAGATTGCCTGTGCTATCTCTTCCAGTGTAATGCCTCCTTCAAGGCCAGATAGAGGATCTCTCGGAACTGGGGTAAGTGCGAGGTCAAAGTCAGTGAATAGTCAATTCTAGAAAGAGAGCTGTGTACTCCAAATTGGTGCATATCTGGGTTGTAGGATCTCCAGATGTCTGCAAGCCCATGGCATTTAAGAAGTCAGTCGTGTATGGCCCATGGGCTGCGGCCTGGATGTCCAGTGGTCAGAGAAGCCATCAAGAGTGAGCTTGAAATCTCCCCCACCAACAGCTCCCCCTCGGGGATATTGAGAAGCATGGTACACAGGTTGGTTAGTGTGGAGTCATAGTGCCTTGGTGGACTGTAAATGGAAACTATGTTGATGGGTGCTCCCTCCCAGGCAGCCGCAATTGCCACATATCATCTCTCAATGTCCACGCAGGTGTTGTGTATCTGTAATGGCAGTGTCGTTCTACCAGTATGTTCACTCCTCTAGACTTAGACGTGTAGTTCCCATGTGTCAGCATTTTATATCCCCACCTATCCAGTGCCTTACTTTTGGTACCAATCAAATGTGTCTCTCTTAGAAGCACAACACTGGGCGCATGTCTCTTAATATATTCCAGTATGATTGCCCTGTTGATTTTGTCCCCCACGTCATTGACATTCCAGATGCAGGAGTCGCAGTAGGGCTCTATCTGTAGGTCGTGTCATTGTAAAGTCTCAGCCGTGTATTTACTAGCACATCTATTTCCCCACCCGGGCCGTCCAAGTGGTTATTGACTTCTACCTGTGACGTCAGTATGGGACAAGGATCTTCATGGTCTAGTCCCAGGCCTCCTCGGCGAAAGAGAAGAACGACGTTTTGTGGAATATATTCTTCTGAAATACTGCAAGGGAATGCTGTGTTGTTCAGGAATAGAGAAAGCAGTGTAATGCCATCATCTTAAAGAATGCTGATCTTCCTAGGAGCGATAATGGCAGTGGCCTCCAGTGTTGACATCAATCTTTAACCTTACCAGTGGGGGGAGGCGGTTTTTCTCCTAGAAGAGATTGGGGCCTACGATAACGAATATCCCCAGATACATGAAAACCTCCTTACTGAACCGAATTTCATGGTTTCGGGGCAAGGCTGGTGGTCCCCCATGTATCATGTATATCAGTAATTTTTCCCACTTTAATGTGTAACCTGAGAATTGGCTGAAATTGTCAAATATGTTGATCAGTCTGGCTAGGGAGCGCCTAGGTTCAGCAAGATATAAGAGGACATCGTCAGAGAATAGTGAAATTCTGTCTTCCCAGTAATCTGTCCAACAGAGGCCTCTGATTAAAGGGTTCATGCGGGTCCATGCTGCCAACGGCTCCAGCACCATTGTGAAAAGGTGAGTGGGAAGTGGACATTCCTGGCAGGTCCTGCTTCTCGATTGGACTGTATGTGACAACCCTCCATTAACCGCCACTTGGGCCAGTGGCTCGGAATAGAGCCTGAAGTCCAACTTCATCAGCACCTAAAAAATGTAGGGCCATTCAATGGTATCAAACGCAATGTGGGAGTCCAGGGACAGGATGACTGCCTACTCCTGTATATATTTCATCCTACTCAGTACCCTGTAAAGTCTTCTCAGGTTCAGGGCAGTACTTCTCCACAGCATGAATCCGGATTGGTACTGGAGTATTAGTTTGGTAATTACCTTCATCTACTGAGAGGCCAACAGTTTTGCTAAAATGTTAATTTTGGCGTTAAGGAGGGAGATGGGTCTGTAGGAGGCACAGTCCTCCAGTGGTTTCCCATCTTTGCGTATGGTAACTATAGTTGCCAGTCTCTGATCTCCTCATACATTTTCAATAAGGGTGGAGCGATTGTCGATGCATTTAGTTTGTATAGTACTATCAGTAGCCCATTAGGGCCCACTTTTAAGTCTCAGATTGCCTGTGCTATCTCTTCCAGTGTAATGTCTCCTTCAAGGCCAGATAGAGGATCTCTCGGAACTGGGGTAAGTGCGAGCTCAAAGTCAGTGAATAGTCAATTCTAGAAAAAGAGCTGTGTACTCCAAATTGGTGCATATCTGGGTTGTAGGATCTCCAGATGTCTGCAAGCCCATGGCATTTAAGAAGTCAGTCGTGTATGGCCCATGGGCTGCGGCCTGGATGTCCAGTGGTCAGAGAAGCCATCAAGAGTGAGCTTGAAATCTCCCCCACCAACAGCTCCCCCTCGGGGAGATTGAGAAGCATGGTACACAGGTTGGTTAGTGTGGAGTCATGGTGCCTTGGTGGACTGTAAATGGAAACTATGTTGATGGGTGCTCCCTCCCAGGCAGCCGCAATTGCCACATATCATCTCTCAATGTCCACCCAGGTGTTGTGTATCTGTAATGGCAGTGTCGTTCTACCAGTATGTTCACTCCTCTAGACTTAGACGTGTAGTTCGCATGTGTCAGCATTTTATATCCCCACCTATTCAGTGCCTTACTTTGGTACCAATCAAATGTGTCTCTCTTAGGAGCACAATACTGGGCGCATGTCTCTTAATGTATTCCAGTATGATTGCCCTGTTGATTTTGTCCCCCACGTCATTGACATTCCAGATGCAGGAGTCGCAGTAGGGCTCTATCTGTAGGTCGTGTCATTGTAAAGTCTCAGCAGTGTATTTACAAGCACATCTATTTCCCCACCCGGGCCGTCCAAGTGGTTATTGACTTCTACCTGTGACGTCAGTATGGGACAAGGATCTTCATGGTCTAGTCCCAGGCCTCCTCGGCCAAAGAGAAGAACGACGTTTTGTGGAATATATTCTTCTGAAATACTGCAAGGGAATGCTGTGTTGTTCAGGACATAGAGAAAGCAGGGTAATGCCATCATCTTAAAGAATGCTGCTCTTCCTAGGAGCGATAATGGCAGTGGCCTCCAGTGTTGACATCAATCTTTAACCTTACCAGTGGGGGGAGGAGGTTTTTCTCCTAGAAGAGATTGGGGCCTACGATAACGAATATCCCCAGATACATGAAAACCTCCTTACTGAACCGAATTTCATGGTTTCGGGGCAAGGCTGGTGGTCCCCCATGTATCATGTATATCAGTAATTTTTCCCACTTTAATGTGTAACCTGAGAATTGGCCGAAATTGTCAAATATGTTGATCAGTCTGGCTAGGGAGAGCCTTGGTTCAGCAAGATATAAGAGGACATCGTCAGAGAATAGTGAAATTCTGTCTTCCCAGTAATCTGTCCAACAGAGGCCTCTGATTAAAGGGTTCATGCGGGTCCATGCTGCCAACGGCTCCAGCACCATTGTGAAAAGGTGAGTGGGAAGTGGACATTCCTGGCAGGTCCTGCTTCTCGATTGGACTGTATGTGACAACCCTCCATTAACCGCCACTTGGGCCAGTGGCTCGGAATAGAGCCTGAAGTCCAACTTCATCAGCACCTAAAAAATGTAGGGCCATTCAATGGTATCAAACGCAATGTGGGAGTCCAGGGACAGGATGACTGCCTACTCCTGTATATATTTCATCCTACTCAGTACCCTGTAAAGTCTTCTCAGGTTCAGGGCAGTACTTCTCCACAGCATGAATCCGGATTGGTCCGGATGTATTAGTTTGGTAATTACCTTCATCTACTGAGAGGCCAACAGTTTTGCTAAAATGTTAATTTTGGCGTTAAGGAGGGAGATGGGTCTGTAGGAGGCACAGTCCTCCAGTGGTTTCCCATCTTTGCGTATGGTAACTATAGTTGCCAGTCTCTGATCTCCTCATACATTTTCAATAAGGGTGGAGCGATTGTCGATGCATTTGGTTTGTATAGTACTATCAGTAGCCCATTAGGGCCCACTTTTAAGTCTCAGATTGCCTGTGCTATCTCTTCCAGTGTAATGCCTCCTTCAAGGCCAGATAGAGGATCTCTCGGAACTGGGGTAAGTGCGAGGTCAAAGTCAGTGAATAGTCAATTCTAGAAAGAGAGCTGTGTACTCCAAATTGGTGCATATCTGGGTTGTAGGATCTCCAGATGTCTGCAAGCCCATGGCATTTAAGAAGTCAGTCGTGTATGGCCCATGGGCTGCGGCCTGGATGTCCAGTGGTCAGAGAAGCCATCAAGAGTGAGCTTGAAATCTCCCCCACCAACAGCTCACCCTCGGGGAGATTGAGAAGCATGGTACACAGGTTGGTTAGTGTGGAGTCATAGTGCCTTGGTGGACTGTAAATGGAAACTATGTTGATGGGTGCTCCCTCCCAGGCAGCCGCAATTGCCACATATCATCTCTCAATGTCCACCCAGGTGTTGTGTATCTGTAATGGCAGTGTCGTTCTACCAGTATGTTCACTCCTCTAGACTTAGACGTGTAGTTCGCATGTGTCAGCATTTTATATCCCCACCTATCCAGTGCCTTACTTTTGGTACCAATCAAATGTGTCTCTCTTAGGAGCACAACACTGGGCGCATGTCTCTTAATGTATTCCAGTATGATTGCCCTGTTGATTTTGTCCCCCACGTCATTGACATTCCAGATGCAGGAGTCGCAGTAGGGCTCTATCTGTAGGTCGTGTCATTGTAAAGTCTCAGCCGTGTATTTACTAGCACATCTATTTCCCCACCCGGGCCGTCCAAGTGGTTATTGACTTCTACCTGTGACGTCAGTATGGGACAAGGATCTTCATGGTCTAGTCCCAGGCCTCCTCGGCCAAAGAGAAGGACGACGTTTTGTGGAATATATTCTTCTGAAATACTGCAAGGGAATGCTGTGTTGTTCAGGAATAGAGAAAGCAGTGTAATGCCATCATCTTAAAGAATGCTGATCTTCCTAGGAGCGATAATGGCAGTGGCCTCCAGTGTTGACATCAATCTTTAACCTTACCAGTGGGGGGAGGCGGTTTTTCTCCTAGAAGAGATTGGGGCCTACGATAACGAATATCCCCAGATACATGAAAACCTCCTTACTGAACCGAATTTCATGGTTTCGGGGCAAGGCTGGTGGTCCCCCATGTATCATGTATATCAGTAATTTTTCCCACTTTAATGTGTAACCTGAGAATTGGCCGAAATTGTCAAATATGTTGATCAGTCTGGCTAGGGAGCGCCTAGGTTCAGCAAGATATAAGAGGACATCGTCAGAGAATAGTGAAATTCTGTCTTCCCAGTAATCTGTCCAACAGAGGCCTCTGATTAAAGGGTTCATGCGGGTCCATGCTGCCAACGGCTCCAGCACCATTGTGAAAAGGTGAGTGGGAAGTGGACATTCCTGGCAGGTCCTGCTTCTCGATTGGACTGTATGTGACAACCCTCCATTAACCGCCACTTGGGCCAGTGGCTCGGAATAGAGCCTGAAGTCCAACTTCATCAGCACCTAAAAAATGTAGGGCCATTCAATGGTATCAAACGCAATGTGGGAGTCCAGGGACAGGATGACTGCCTACTCCTGTATATATTTCATCCTACTCAGTACCCTGTAAAGTCTTCTCAGGTTCAGGGCAGTACTTCTCCACAGCATGAATCCGGATTGGTACTGGAGTATTAGTTTGGTAATTACCTTCATCTACTGAGAGGCCAACAGTTTTGCTAAAATGTTAATTTTGGCGTTAAGGAGGGAGATGGGTCTGTAGGAGGCACAGTCCTCCAGTGGTTTCCCATCTTTGCGTATGGTAACTATAGTTGCCAGTCTCTGATCTCCTCATACATTTTCAATAAGGGTGGAGCGATTGTCGATGCATTTAGTTTGTATAGTACTATCAGTAGCCCATTAGGGCCCACTTTTAAGTCTCAGATTGCCTGTGCTATCTCTTCCAGTGTAATGCCTCCTTCAAGGCCAGATAGAGGATCTCTCGGAACTGGGGTAAGTGCGAGCTCAAAGTCAGTGAATAGTCAATTCTAGAAAAAGAGCTGTGTACTCCAAATTGGTGCATATCTGGGTTGTAGGATCTCCAGATGTCTGCAAGCCCATGGCATTTAAGAAGTCAGTCGTGTATGGCCCATGGGCTGCGGCCTGGATGTCCAGTGGTCAGAGAAGCCATCAAGAGTGAGCTTGAAATCTCCCCCACCAACAGCTCCCCCTCGGGGAGATTGAGAAGCATGGTACACAGGTTGGTTAGTGTGGAGTCATGGTGCCTTGGTGGACTGTAAATGGAAACTATGTTGATGGGTGCTCCCTCCCAGGCAGCCGCAATTGCCACATATCATCTCTCAATGTCCACCCAGGTGTTGTGTATCTGTAATGGCAGTGTCGTTCTACCAGTATGTTCACTCCTCTAGACTTAGACGTGTAGTTCGCATGTGTCAGCTTTTTATATCCCCACCTATTCAGTGCCTTACTTTGGTACCAATCAAATGTGTCTCTCTTAGGAGCACAATACTGGGCGCATGTCTCTTAATGTATTCCAGTATGATTGCCCTGTTGATTTTGTCCCCCACGTCATTGACATTCCAGATGCAGGAGTCGCAGTAGGGCTCTATCTGTAGGTCGTGTCATTGTAAAGTCTCAGCAGTGTATTTACAAGCACATCTATTTCCCCACCCGGGCCGTCCAAGTGGTTATTGACTTCTACCTGTGACGTCAGTATGGGACAAGGATCTTCATGGTCTAGTCCCAGGCCTCCTCGGCCAAAGAGAAGAACGACGTTTTGTGGAATATATTCTTCTGAAATACTGCAAGGGAATGCTGTGTTGTTCAGGACATAGAGAAAGCAGGGTAATGCCATCATCTTAAAGAATGCTGCTCTTCCTAGGAGCGATAATGGCAGTGGCCTCCAGTGTTGACATCAATCTTTAACCTTACCAGTGGGGGGAGGAGGTTTTTCTCCTAGAAGAGATTGGGGCCTACGATAACGAATATCCCCAGATACATGAAAACCTCCTTACTGAACCGAATTTCATGGTTTCGGGGCAAGGCTGGTGGTCCCCCATGTATCATGTATATCAGTAATTTTTCCCACTTTAATGTGTAACCTGAGAATTGGCCGAAATTGTCAAATATGTTGATCAGTCTGGCTAGGGAGAGCCTTGGTTCAGCAAGATATAAGAGGACATCGTCAGAGAATAGTGAAATTCTGTCTTCCCAGTAATCTGTCCAACAGAGGCCTCTGATTAAAGGGTTCATGCGGGTCCATGCTGCCAACGGCTCCAGCACCATTGTGAAAAGGTGAGTGGGAAGTGGACATTCCTGGCAGGTCCTGCTTCTCGATTGGACTGTATGTGACAACCCTCCATTAACCGCCACTTGGGCCAGTGGCTCGGAATAGAGCCTGAAGTCCAACTTCATCAGCACCTAAAAAATGTAGGGCCATTCAATGGTATCAAACGCAATGTGGGAGTCCAGGGACAGGATGACTGCCTACTCCTGTATATATTTCATCCTACTCAGTACCCTGTAAAGTCTTCTCAGGTTCAGGGCAGTACTTCTCCACAGCATGAATCCGGATTGGTCCGGATGTATTAGTTTGGTAATTACCTTCATCTACTGAGAGGCCAACAGTTTTGCTAAAATGTTAATTTTGGCGTTAAGGAGGGAGATGGGTCTGTAGGAGGCACAGTCCTCCAGTGGTTTCCCATCTTTGCGTATGGTAACTATAGTTGCCAGTCTCTGATCTCCTCATACATTTTCAATAAGGGTGGAGCGATTGTCGATGCATTTGGTTTGTATAGTACTATCAGTAGCCCATTAGGGCCCACTTTTAAGTCTCAGATTGCCTGTGCTATCTCTTCCAGTGTAATGCCTCCTTCAAGGCCAGATAGAGGATCTCTCGGAACTGGGGTAAGTGCGAGGTCAAAGTCAGTGAATAGTCAATTCTAGAAAGAGAGCTGTGTACTCCAAATTGGTGCATATCTGGGTTGTAGGATCTCCAGATGTCTGCAAGCCCATGGCATTTAAGAAGTCAGTCGTGTATGGCCCATGGGCTGCGGCCTGGATGTCCAGTGGTCAGAGAAGCCATCAAGAGTGAGCTTGAAATCTCCCCCACCAACAGCTCACCCTCGGGGAGATTGAGAAGCATGGTACACAGGTTGGTTAGTGTGGAGTCATAGTGCCTTGGTGGACTGTAAATGGAAACTATGTTGATGGGTGCTCCCTCCCAGGCAGCCGCAATTGCCACATATCATCTCTCAATGTCCACCCAGGTGTTGTGTATCTGTAATGGCAGTGTCGTTCTACCAGTATGTTCACTCCTCTAGACTTAGACGTGTAGTTCGCATGTGTCAGCATTTTATATCCCCACCTATCCAGTGCCTTACTTTTGGTACCAATCAAATGTGTCTCTCTTAGGAGCACAACACTGGGCGCATGTCTCTTAATGTATTCCAGTATGATTGCCCTGTTGATTTTGTCCCCCACGTCATTGACATTCCAGATGCAGGAGTCGCAGTAGGGCTCTATCTGTAGGTCGTGTCATTGTAAAGTCTCAGCCGTGTATTTACTAGCACATCTATTTCCCCACCCGGGCCGTCCAAGTGGTTATTGACTTCTACCTGTGACGTCAGTATGGGACAAGGATCTTCATGGTCTAGTCCCAGGCCTCCTCGGCCAAAGAGAAGGACGACGTTTTGTGGAATATATTCTTCTGAAATACTGCAAGGGAATGCTGTGTTGTTCAGGAATAGAGAAAGCAGTGTAATGCCATCATCTTAAAGAATGCTGATCTTCCTAGGAGCGATAATGGCAGTGGCCTCCAGTGTTGACATCAATCTTTAACCTTACCAGTGGGGGGAGGAGGTTTTTCTCCTAGAAGAGATTGGGGCCTACGATAACGAATATCCCCAGATACATGAAAACCTCCTTACTGAACCGAATTTCATGGTTTCGGGGCAAGGCTGGTGGTCCCCCATGTATCATTTATATCAGTAATTTTTCCCACTTTAATGTGTAACCTGAGAATTGGCCGAAATTGTCAAATATGTTGATCAGTCTGGCTAGGGAGCGCCTAGGTTCAGCAAGATATAAGAGGACATCGTCAGAGAATAGTGAAATTCTGTCTTCCCAGTAATCTGTCCAACAGAGGCCTCTGAATAAAGGGTTCATGCGGGTCCATGCTGCCAACGGCTCCAGCACCATTGTGAAAAGGAGAGGGGGAAGTGGACATTCCTGGCAGGTCCTGCTTCTCGATTGGACTGTATGTGACAACCCTCCATTAACCGCCACTTGGGCCAGTGGCTCGGAATAGAGCCTGAAGTTCAACTTCATCAGCACCTAAAAAATGTAGGGCCATTCAATGGTATCAAACGCAATGTGGGAGTCCAGGGACAGGATGACTGCCTACTCCTGTATATATTTCATCCTACTCAGTACCCTGTAAAGTCTTCTCAGGTTCAGGGCAGTACTTCTCCACAGCATGAATCCGGATTGGTCCGGATGTATTAGTTTGGTAATTACCTTCATCTACTGAGAGGCCAACAGTTTTGCTAAAATGTTAATTTTGGCGTTAAGGAGGGAGATGGGTCTGTAGGAGGCACAGTCCTCCAGTGGTTTCCCATCTTTGCGTATGGTAACTATAGTTGCCAGTCTCTGATCTCCTCATACATTTTCAATAAGGGTGGAGCGATTGTCGATGCATTTAGTTTGTATAGTACTATCAGTAGCCCATTAGGGCCCACTTTTAAGTCTCAGATTGCCTGTGCTATCTCTTCCAGTGTAATGCCTCCTTCAAGGCCAGATAGAGGATCTCTCGGAACTGGGGTAAGTGCGAGCTCAAAGTCAGTGAATAGTCAATTCTAGAAAGAGAGCTGTGTACTCCAAATGGGTGCATATCTGGGTTGTAGGATCTCCAGATGTCTGCAAGCCCATGGCATTTAAGAAGTCAGTCGTGTATGGCCCATGGGCTGCGGCCTGGATGTCCAGTGGTCAGAGAAGCCATCAAGAGTGAGCTTGAAATCTCCCCCACCAACAGCTCCCCTCGGGGAGATTGAGAAGCATGGTACACAGGTTGGTTAGTGTGGAGTCATGGTGCCTTGGTGGACTGTAAATGGAAACTATGTTGATGGGTGCTCCCTCCCAGGCAGCCGCAATTGCCACATATCATCTCTCAATGTCCACCCAGGTGTTGTGTATCTGTAATGGCAGTGTCGTTCTACCAGTATGTTCACTCCTCTAGACTTAGACGTGTAGTTCGCATGTGTCAGCATTTTATATCCCCACCTATCCAGTGCCTTACTTTTGGTACCAATCAAATGTGTCTCTCTTAGGAGCACAACACTGGGCGCATGTCTCTTGATGTATTCCAGTATGATTGCCCTGTTGATTTTGTCCTCCACGTCATTGACATTCCAGATGAAGGAGTCGCAGTAGGGCTCTATCTGTAGGTCGTGTCATTGTAAAGTCTCAGCCGTGTATTTACTAGCACATCTATTTCCCCACCCGGGCCGTCCAAGTGGTTATTGACTTCTACCTGTGACGTCAGTATGGGACAAGGATCTTCATGGTCTAGACCCAGGCCTCCTCGGCCAAAGAGAAGAACGACGTTTTGTGGAATATATTCTTCTGAAATACTGCGAGGGAATGCTGTGTTGTTCAGGACATATAGAAAGCAGGGTAATGCCATCATCTTAAAGAATGCTGCTCTTCCTAGGAGTGATAATGGCAGTGGCCTCCAGTGTTGACATCAATCTTTAACCTTACCAGTGGGGGGAGGAGGTTTTTCTCCTAGAAGAGATTGGGGTTTACGATAACGAATATCCCCTGATACATGAAAACCTCCTTACTGAACCGAATTTCATGGTTTCGGGGCAAGGCTGGTGGTCCCCCATGTATCATGTATATCAGTAATTTTTCCCACTGTAATGTGTAACCTGAGAATTGGCCGAAATTGTCAAATATGTTGATCAGTCTGGCTAGGGAGCGCCTAAGTTCAGCAAGATATAAGAGGACATCGTCAGAGAATAGTGAAATTCTGTCTTCCCAGTAATCTGTCCAACAGAGGCCTCTGATTAAAGGGTTCATGCGGGTCCATGCTGCCAACGGCTCCAGCACCATTGTGAAAAGGAGAGGGGGAAGTGGACATTCCTGGCAGGTCCTGCGTCTCGATTGGACTGTATGTGACAACCCTCCATTAACCGCCACTTGGGCCAGTGGCTCGGAATAGAGCCTGAAGTCCAACTTCATCAGCACCTAAAAAATGTAGGGCCATTCAATGGTATCAAACGCAATGTGGGAGTCCAGGGACAGGATGACTGCCTACTCCTGTATATATTTCATCCTACTCAGTACCCTGTAAAGTCTTCTCAGGTTCAGGGCAGTACTTCTCCACAGCATGAATCCGGATTGGTCCGGATGTATTAGTTTGGTAATTACCTTCATCTACTGAGAGGCCAACAGTTTTGCTAAAATGTTAATTTTGGCGTTAAGGAGGGAGATGGGTCTGTAGGAGGCACAGTCCTCCAGTGGTTTCCCATCTTTGCGTATGGTAACTATAGTTGCCAGTCTCTAATCTCCTCATACATTTTCAATAAGGGTGGAGCGATTGTCGATGCATTTGGTTTGTATAGTACTATCAGTAGCCCATTAGGGCCCACTTTTAAGTCTCAGATTGCCTGTGCTATCTCTTCCAGTGTAATGCCTCCTTCAAGGCCAGATAGAGGATCTCTCGGAACTGGGGTAAGTGCGAGCTCAAAGTCAGTGAATAGTCAATTCTAGAAAGAGAGCTGTGTACTCCAAATTGGTGCATATCTGGGTTGTAGGATCTCCAGATGTCTGCAAGCCCATGGCATTTAAGAAGTCAGTCGTGTATGGCCCATGGGCTGCGGCCTGGATGTCCAGTGGTCAGAGAAGCCATCAAGAGTGAGCTTGAAATCTCCCCCACCAACAGCTCCCCCTCGGGGAGATTGAGAAGCATGGTACACAGGTTGGTTAGTGTGGAGTCATGGTGCCTTGGTGGACTGTAAATGGAGACTATGTTGATGGGTGCTCCCTCCCAGGCAGCCGCAATTGCCACATATCATCTCTCAATGTCCACCCAGGTGTTGTGTATCTGTAATGGCAGTGTCGTTCTACCAGTATGTTCACTCCTCTAGACTTAGACGTGTAGTTCGCATGTGTCAGCATTTTATATCCCCACCTATTCAGTGCCTTACTTTGGTACCAATCAAATGTGTCTCTCTTAGGAGCACAATACTGGGCGCATGTCTCTTAATGTATTCCAGTATGATTGCCCTGTTGATTTTGTCCCCCACGTCATTGACATTCCAGATGCAGGAGTCGCAGTAGGGCTCTATCTGTAGGTCGTGTCATTGTAAAGTCTCAGCCGTGTATTTACTAGCACATCTATTTCCCCACCCGGGCCGTCTAAGTGGTTATTGACTTCTACCTGTGACGTCAGTATGGGACAAGGATCTTCATGGTCTAGTCCCAGGCCTCCTCGGCCAAAGAGAAGAACGACGTTTTGTGGAATATATTCTTCTGAAATACTGCAAGGGAATGCTGTGTTGTTCAGGACATAGAGAAAGCAGGGTAATGCCATCATCTTAAAGAATGCTGCTCTTCCTAGGAGCGATAATGGCAGTGGCCTCCAGTGTTGACATCAATCTTTAACCTTACCAGTGGGGGGAGGAGGTTTTTCTCCTAGAAGAGATTGGGGCCTACGATAACGAATATCCCCAGATACATGAAAACCTCCTTACTGAACCGAATTTCATGGTTTCGGGGCAAGGCTGGTGGTCCCCCATGTATCATGTATATCAGTAATTTTTCCCACTTTAATGTGTAACCTGAGAATTGGCCGAAATTGTCAAATATGTTGATCAGTCTGGCTAGGGAGCGCCTAGGTTCAGCAAGATATAAGAGGAAATTGTCAGAGAATAGTGAAATTCTGTCTTCCCAGTAATCTGTCCAACAGAGTCCTCTGATTAAAGGGTTCATGCGGGTCCATGATGCCAACGGCTCCAGCACCATTGTGAAAAGGAGAGGGGGAAGTGGACATTCCTGGCAGGTCCTGCGTCTCGATTGGACTGTATGTGACAACCCTCCATTAACCGCCACTTGGGCCAGTGGCTCGGAATAGAGCCTGAAGTCCAACTTCATCAGCACCTAAAAAATGTAGGGCCATTCAATGGTATCAAACGCAATGTGGGAGTCCAGGGACAGGATGACTGCCTACTCCTGTATATATTTCATCCTACTCAGTACCCTGTAAAGTCTTCTCAGGTTCAGGGCAGTACTTCTCCACAGCATGAATCCGGATTGGTCCGGATGTATTAGTTTGGTAATTACCTTCATCTACTGAGAGGCCAACAGTTTTGCTAAAATGTTAATTTTGGCGTTAAGGAGGGAGATGGGTCTGTAGGAGGCACAGTCCTCCAGTGGTTTCCCATCTTTGCGTATGGTAACTATAGTTGCCAGTCTCTAATCTCCTCATACATTTTCAATAAGGGTGGAGCGATTGTCGATGCATTTAGTTTGTATAGTACTATCAGTAGCCCATTAGGGCCCACTTTTAAGTCTCAGATTGCCTGTGCTATCTCTTCCAGTGTAATGCCTCCTTCAAGGCCAGATAGAGGATCTCTCGGACCTGGGGTAAGTGCGAGCTCAAAGTCAGTGAATAGTCAATTCTAGAAAGAGAGCTGTGTACTCCAAATTGGTGCATATCTGGGTTGTAGGATCTCCAGATGTCTGCAAGCCCATGGCATTTAAGAAGTCAGTTGTGTATGGCCCATGGGCTGCGGCCTGGATGTCCAGTGGTCAGAGAAGCCATCAAGAGTGAGCTTGAAATCTCCCCCACCAACAGCTCCCCCTCGGGGAGATTGAGAAGCATGGTACACAGGTTGGTTAGTGTGGAGTCATGGTGCCTTGGTGGACTGTAAATGGAAACTATGTTGATGGGTGCTCCCTCCCAGGCAGCCGCAATTGCCAAATATCATCTCTCAATGTCCACCCAGGTGTTGTGTATCTGTAATGGCAGTGTCGTTCTACCAGTATGTTCACTCCTCTAGACTTAGACGTGTAGTTCGCATGTGTCAGCATTTTATATCCCCACCTATTCAGTGCCTTACTTTGGTACCAATCAAATGTGTCTCTCTTAGGAGCACAATACTGGGCGCATGTCTCTTAATGTATTCCAGTATGATTGCCCTGTTGATTTTGTCCCCCACGTCATTGACATTCCAGATGCAGGAGTAGCAGTAGGGCTCTATCTGTAGGTCGTGTCATTGTAAACTCTCAGCCGTGTATTTACTAGCACATCTATTTCCCCACCCGGGCCGTCCAAGTGGTTATTGACTTCTACCTGTGACGTCAGTATGGGACAAGGATCTTCATGGTCTAGTGCCAGGCCTTCTCGGCCAAAGAGAAGAACGACGTTTTGTGGAATTTATTCTTCTGAAATACTGCAAGGGAATGTTGTGTTGTTCAGGACATATAGAAAGCAGGGTAATGCCATCATCTTAAAGAATGCTGCTCTTCCAAGGAGCGATAATGGCAATGACCTCCAGTGTTGACATCAATCTTTAACCTTACCAGTGGGGGGAGGAGGTTTTTCTCATAGAAGAGATTGGGGTTTGCGATAACGAATATCCCCAGATACATGAAAACCTCCTTACTGAACCGAATTTCATGGTTTCGGGGCAAGGCTGGTGGTCCCCCATGTATCATGTATATCAGTAATTTTTCCCACTTTATTGTGTAACCTGAGAATTGGCCGAAATTGTCAAATATGTTGATCAGTCTGGCTAGGGAGCGCCTAGGTTCAGCAAGATATAAGAGGACATCGTCAGTGAATAGTGAAATTCTGTCTTCCCAGTGATCTGTCCAACAGAGGCCTCTGATTAAAGGGTTCATGCGGGTTCATGCGGGTCCATGCTGCCAACGGCTCCAGCACCATTGTGAAAAGGAGAGGGGGAAGTGGACATTCCTGGCAGGTCCTGCGTCAAGATTGGACTGTATGTGACAACCCTCCATTAACCGCCACTTGGGCCAGTGGCTCGGAATGGAGCCTGAAGTCCAACTTCATCAGCACCTCAAAAAGGTAGGGCCATTCAATGGTATCAAACGCAATGTGGGAGTCCAGGGACAGGATGACTGCCTACTCCTGTATATATTTCATCCTACTCAGTACCCTGTAAAGTCTTCTCAGGTTCAGGGCAGTGCTTCTCCACAGCATGAATCCGGATTGGTCCGGATGTATTAGTTTGGTAATTACCTTCATCTACTGAGAGGCCAACAGTTTTGCTAAAATGTTCATTTTGGCGTTAAGGAGGGAGATGGGTCTGTAGGAGCCACAGTCCTCCAATGGTTTCCCATCTTTGCGTATGGTAACTATAGTTGCCAGTCTCTAATCTCCTCATACATTTTCAATAAGGGTGGAGCGATTGTCGATGCATTTAGTTTGTATAGTACTATCAGTAGCCCATTAAGGCCCACTTTTAAGTCTCAGATTGCCTGTGCTATCTCTTCCAGTGTAATGCCTCCTTCAAGGCCAGATGGAGGAGCTCTCGGAACTGGGGTAAGTGCGAGGTCAAAGCCAGTAAATAGTCAATTCTAGAAAGAGAGCCTGGTACTCCAAATTGGCGCATATCTGGGTTGTAGGATCTCCAGATGTCTGCAAGCCCATGGCATTTAAGAAGTCAGCCGTGTATGGCCCATGGGCTGCTTCCTGGATGTCCAGTGGTCAGAAAAGCCATCAAGAGTGAGCTTGAAATCTCCCCCACCAACAGCTCCCCCTCGGGGAGATTGAGAAGCATGGTACACAGGTTGGTTAGTGTGGAGTCATGGTGCCTTGGTGGACTGTAAATGGAAACTATGTTGATGGGTGCTCCCTCCCAGGCAGCCGCAATTTCCACATATCATCTCTCAATGTCCACCCAGGTGTTGTGTATCTGTAATGGCAGTGTCGTTCTACCAGTATGTTCACTCCTCTAGACTTAGACGTGTAGTTCGCATGTGTCAGCATTTTATATCCCCACCTATCCTGTGCCTTACTTTTGGTACCAATTAAATGTGTCTCTCTTAGGAGCACAACACTGGCCGCTGGTCTCTTAATGTAGTCCAGTATGATTGCCCTGTTGATTTTGTCCCCCCACGTCATTGACATTCCAGATGCAGGAGTCGCAGTAGGGCTCTATCTGTAGGTCGTGTCATTGTAAACTCTCAGCCGTGTATTTACTAGCACATCTATTTCCCCACCCGGGCCGTCCAAGTGGTTATTGACTTCTACCTGTGACGTCAGTATGGGACAAGGATCTTCATGGTCTAGTCCCAGGCCTCCTCGGCCAAAGAGAAGAACGACGTTTTGTCTTCCACAATCACCCTTAAGTGGGCTGGAAACATCATTGAGCCTCAAGGCTCTTTACGGACACTAAGGAGAATGCTGTGGGGTGGGACATTTGTGCCGGCACAGTGATTTTGCAGCAAAATATCTGGAAATTAGTTTTTTTCAGCTAAATTTGAGGTTTACATGGCATTCTGGGTAGGAAAACGTTGAGGGATCCATGCAAGCCATACCTCATTGGATTCCCCAGGATGTCTAGTTTTCTGAAGTGTTTGGGTTTGGTACTTTCCCAAGATGGGTGCCGAGCCCAGGGACAAAACCCTAGGTGCCCCCCCAAAACCAGGTACTTTTGTTAAAGGTAATTTTTAAGTCTCCACAGTACGATTTGGGCCATTCGTTGTTGAGGCAACTATGCCTACCCACACAAGTGAGATACCATTTTTATTGGAAGTCCTAGGGAAATGCTGGGTAGGAGGAAATTTGTGGCTCCACGTAGATTCCAGAACTTTCCCACACAGAAATTTGAGAAAAAAGTGATTTTTTTCAGCGATATTTGAGGTTTGCAGGGGATTCTGGATAGGAGAATGTTGGGGACCCTCGCTGGATCCCCCAGGTATCTAGTTTCTAAAAATTTGTGGGTTTGGTAGGTTTCCCTAGATGCCCGTCGAGCCTGGGCCAAAAGCTCCTGGGACCCCCCCTTACAAAACCAGGTGCGTTTGTGATAGGTAATTTTGATGTCGCCTTGATCGGTTTTGGGCCCTTGCCTGTCGCAGGTCCTTGACCCACCCACACAAGTGAGGTACCATTTTTATCGGGAGACCTGGTGGAACACTAGGTGGGATGAATTTTAAGGATCCACACAGATTCCAGACCTTTCCCACACTGAAATTTGAGAAAAAAGTGTTTTTTTCAGCAACATTTGAGGTTTGCAGGGGATTCTGGGTAGGAGAATGTTTGGGGACCCAGGCAAGCCATACCTCGCTGGACTCCCCCGGGTATCTAGTTTCGAGAAATGTGTGAGTTTGGTAGGTTTCCTTAGATGGCCGCCAAGCCCCGGGCTAAAAACTCATGGGACCTCACTTGCAAAACCAGGTTGGTATGTGATAGGTAATTTTGATGTCGCCTCATTAGGTTTTGGGCCCTTCCCTGCCGCGGGTACTTGGCCTACCCACACAAGTGAGGTACCATTCCTATTGGAATACTTGGAGAAATGCTGGGGGATTGGCAATATGGTGTTACTTTCTGCAGTGTGAAAATTTGCAATAATGCTAGGAAAATATAACAGTCACAATTTGAGGTTTGCAGGACATTGTGGGTAAGATAACTTGTTGGGATCCACAAGAGAAACATCACCATGTACTCCCTTGGGTATTTAGTTTATGATAATATCTATACTAGGTAGGTTTTTCTTAGATGAAATGTACACCTTGGCAGAGAGACAAAAAAGACAAAGATTACTGCACAGCCATCTATTCCTCAAGCACACACACATACTGGTTGGATTTGGCACGAGGGCGAGTGATGGTTCAGTATATGCAATTTTATTAATAAGAGATTTCACAAAAATGAAATGCACTCTCAATAATTGAAAGGACAAAAAACTGAACCAGTGACTCGCAGCTCGTGAGCTGTAAAGCCACGACAAGGCACCAACCGCTTTACAGGCCATTCACACACCTTTCATACGTATTACACACAAGATCATTTACACCACTAGGCATGAAACCAACACATTACAACATTCACAAAAAAGGACAAGGTACACGCTGCTTGAGAAAGACAGAAAAGACAAATATTTCTGCGCAACCACCTATTCCTCAAGCACCGTACATACTGGTTGGATTTGACACGTAGGTGAATTATGGTTCAGTATATACAGTTGTATTAACCAGAGATTTCACAAAAATGAAATGCACTGTTAATAATTGAAAGGATGAGAAACTGAACCATTGACTCACATATCGTGAGCTGTAAAGCCACGACAAGGCACCAACCTCTTTACAGGCCATTCATACACCTTTCATACGTGTGACACATACAAAACCATTAACACCGCCAGTCGCAGGCCCAGCACATTACAACACTCACACCAGCAGACAGCGCCATTCAAAGGCCCATCACTTTCACACGCCCACATTCCTGACACAGCAACCACACCAGCTCACGGATTGCATGGAGTGACGTTTGGCTAGCAGTGCAGCAAGTCACTACTCACACACCGCCAGCCAAGTGCAAGATCACCCACACTGCCAGCCAAGCGCCAGTCCACGCACACCGCCAGCCAAGTGGCAGTTCATGCACACCACCAGCCAAGTGCCAGTCCACGCATACCGCCAGCCAAGCACCAGTCCACGCACACAGCCAGCCAAGCTCCAATCCACACACACCGCCAGCCAAGTGCCAGTCCACGCACACCACCAGCAAAGCACCAGTCCAGGCACACCACCAGCCAAGTGCCAGTCCACGTACACCACCAGCCAAGCACCAGTCCAGGCACACAGTCAGCTAAGCGCCAGTCCATGCACACCGCCAGCCAAGCGCCAGTCCAGGCGCACCGCCAGCCAAGCACTGGTCCAGGCACACCGCAAGCCAAGCGCCAGTCCATGCACACTGCCAGCCAAGTGCCAGTCCACTCTCAAAGCCAGCCAAGCACCAGTCCACGCACACCACCAGCCAAGCGTCAGTCCACGCACACCGCCAGCCAAGCGTCAGTCCACGCACACCGCCAGTCAAGCGCCAGTCCACGCACACCTCCAGCCAAGTGCCAGCCTACACACACCGCCATCACATTTAGGATTTTTTTAAACAAAAAAGAAAACACAAACAAATTGCACAAATGCCAGCCTTGAAACTGAACAAAAAATATAAAACAATAGAGACCAGGCAGTTCACTTTACAACTCATGTATGGTACCAAACATTCTTTTGCGTATGGTACATTTTAAAACAAGCAGGTTCACATAGCACAGGGTTAGAAGTACACTTGGGGCTGTACATACGAGTCTCCTTCCGTATACCTCTTCGCCAACAGACTCTACATCTCCTACTGGGAAAGTCTTTGGTGGGTGTGGGAGGAATGTGATCAGGAAAGTGGGGATCTTTCAATCTAGCCACATCCTCCACCACTCCAACTCTAGGAACACTTGCCTGTTCCACTACAACAAGGCTGCCTATTACAGACTCCTGAAACTCATCAAAAGTCATCTTTGACTCAGGACAAGAATGCTTGAATACAATCAAAGCATCAAAGGTTGCCAAGTGGAAAACATGGATAGCCAACTTCTTATACTAAATGTAAGTCTTACGAAGAGCAGTGTAAGGTTCCAACCTCTGATCTACTCTATCAACACCACCCATGTGCCTATTATAGTTTAAAATGCACACAGGTTTTCGCGCTTTAGCATCCTGACCCCAATTAGTCACAGGTGAAGTGCTTTCATCATGAATGGTAGTCAGCATGTAGACATCTCTCCTGTCTGAAAACTTCACAGATAGAAGTTCCTCACAACGCAACACACTGCATTGTCCCCGCACAAGCTTTTGACACACAAGTTCTTTTGGGAAACCTTTACCGTTAGAGCGGATTGTGCCACAAGTAACTGTGTCTACTTTGGCCAATTCCCCGAACAACCACACATCAGTGTAGAAATTATCTACATATAAATGGTGGCCTTTGTTCCAAAGTCCTCTACCAAGTTCCCACACAATTTTCTCAGTCACTCCAAAAGTGGACGGACAACCAGGGGGGTTAATTCTGTATTCCTTACCGGTGTACTCCCTGAAAATAGAGACATAGCCAGTCCTACTGTCACACAGCATATACAGCTAAATTCCATAGCGTGCCCAATTACTAGGAATGTATTGCCTAAAAACCAGCAGGCATAAATGTGCCCCCCTTGCTAAAGAAATACATCCCTGGTACCTAGTAGGGTTTTCTGCCTCCCTCCTCCCACCTAGGGCAGAAAAGCCAAAAAAGGGGCAGATCTGTTCCCAGGAGGGGCAGAGAAAACATTAACCAAATTTTACCCCCTTTGAAATAACCATGTCACTTCCATTACACACAAAACAAAATGCCTGGTACCCAGTGGATTTTCTGCTCCCCCCTCCGGGGGCAAAAAGGCCAAAAATACAGGCCAATCAGCCCCCCGTGGGAAGGGGGGCAGAATACTCACATAAAAAAAATCTGCCCTCTGGAAGCAACCCTTGCCCAAAGGGTTGCTTCCATTTTGTATTTTAAAGAAGTGCCTGGTGTCTAGTGGGGTTTTCTGCCCCCCGGGGTTAAAGGCCAAATAAATGGCCTGATCTGCCCCCGGGGGGGAGTGGGGGGGGCAGAAAACACATAAAACAAATGTCCCCAAAGTCACTTTCAATTTATTTATTTTAAATCCCTGGCTCTAGTAGGCTTTTCTGTCCCCCCTGGGGCCAGAAACGGCAAAAAATGCAGGCGATATGTCCCGGTGGGGGGATGGGAGGCAGAAAAGTCTTAAAAATGAATAAGGCCCATAAGGAAGCTACCCTTGCCCAAGGGGCAGCTTCCATTTCAAATTTAAAACACTCCCTGGTGTCTAGTGACATTTTCTGCTGTGCGTGATCCTGCAGCAGGAATGCCCTGCATTGAGACATCAGGGGAGAGGAAATACTCTTTCCTCTCCCCTGATGCCTCAATGTATAAGGATCTGGCCCCCCACCCCACAGGAGCACCAAAACTTACCCCTTGCTCGTCTGGACGCCTGGAAACAATGGTTTCCAGGCGTCCGGCACCTCCTAATGTCGTCAGCCCACGCTGTGCACCCTGACGGCACAGGATCGCCGAAGGGGATGTCAGGAGTGGCAGCGGAAGCTCTTCCACTGCCATTCCCCTTTAGGATATGATATTGGGCGGCCGGATAGGTGCCATGACGGAGTGGTTCCATCATGAGCACACGGCCACCGTGGCTCATGATGGAACCTCTCTGTCATGAGCACTGAAGGGGTTAAGTAGTGTATAAATGACCCCCAACTGTGTCCAGGAATTTGTTTATCAAAATATTTGAAGATAGCACTCTTACCTTTAAATCCCTTAATAGTCCTGCAAAGTAAACAGAGTGAGTGAGTGAGAGGTATTGAGATGTAAAAGTGGGTAAAAAGGTGTAAGTGTGAGTGGATTCATTGCCAAAGGGAAGACAATCATACCCTGCATTACCTTTCATGTAAATTAAATATACACTTTATAACAATCACTCCAGAAAACAACAAGTTTTGTAAACACTGGAAAAACACAGTTTTAGTCTGTTTCCCCAAAGGGATTGTCCATAAATATGAAGAGAGTGAAGATATCACAACATTGTTCACAACCTTTGAGAGGGCTTGTGAAATAAGAAAAGTGAAGAAGTCACACTGGGGGCATTCTTTTGGGAACTGTTCTCTGGTAACTGCAGAGATAGACTCCTGACCCTTCTGGGGAAGATGCTGGGTCTTATGACCTCATGAAGAGAACTCTGATTGAGAGATTTGGACTCACAACTGAGGAATATAGAATTAGATTCAGGGGGCTCACAAAACCCAAAACCAATCCTGGATTGACTTCGTAGACTACTTAGTTAAAACACTAGATGGTTGGTTAACTGGACACAATG
Source organism: Lissotriton helveticus (assembly GCF_964261635.1). Classification (NCBI taxonomy): domain Eukaryota; kingdom Metazoa; phylum Chordata; class Amphibia; order Caudata; family Salamandridae; genus Lissotriton; species Lissotriton helveticus. The sequence continues at coordinate 1,741,668,990 of NC_136065.1, forward strand.
TGCATGATTTCAATGTACTTTACAATCTGTTTTATGAAAGAACATATTTTAAGTAATTGCACCATTGAAAAGTTACATCAGCATTTTGTAGACCTAAGTCTAATTTTTCCCAAATAATTGGGAAATATGGCAGACCATTGGGTTAAGACATGGGTGACAAAAACAACCACTGGGAGTGACCAAAAGAAAGGGGTTACAAAACCTTCCCATGAGGAAAGGTGGTGAGAATCCCCGAGATAAAAAGCCTGAGTCTTCAAAAGGGCCCCAAAAACTTGCACAGTGGGGGTGGGTCTCAAAACTCTTCCCAATCTACTAACAAGTACAGTGGAAAGAACTTAATTCCTTTAACGGCCTGGTGTAACAACTGTAGAAAGTTGGGACACTTAACTGTAGATGCTACTTGTCCTAACAAGAAGCCCCCTAGTCCTTGTACAGCTAATCCAGATGGGATCAACAGTGTGCCAAGAGCAAATTGGGTTGAACACTAACCATATGAGATTCCGAAGAAACCTAAAAACCTGGCTTTTCTAATCATCTGACCACTGTCCCTAATTGAGGTTCTACAAGCGCTCTGAGACCTATGGATGATTTATGCGCTATATAAATACAATTACAAATTACAAAGCAGTTCTAGTTTCAGAAGGTGAAGTTCAGTTTACCACTGTAGCTGTGTGGCCACCCAACTTAAAGAAATATAATGCCATTGGATCACTAGAACTAGGATAGAAGCTTTGAGGGATACAGGTGCCAGTGTCACTATGGTGAGAGATACACTGGTTTCCCCAGAGAAATACTTGATTGGGAGAACTTACCCAGTCACCAATGCTGACTGTGTTACCACTAACCATGCAATGGCTGTGGTGACATTAGATGGGGGGTTACTGGCCTGAAACAGGTAGTTGTCGCTCCAAAGTTACCAGCTGCATGTCTGCTTGGCAATGATCTGGAAACCTCAGCATGGGCTGAGGTTGAATTGAAACCCCTTGCAGCACTGCTGGATATCACTGAGATGGTGTGTGTAAAAACAAGAAGACAGAGGAGAAAACAGGGTGAAAAGTATGGCACAAGTTTCCAAGGGGAAAGGTAAGACGACTGGAAAACCATCTTCTGTACAGCAAAAGGATCAGGACCTCTCTCCTCAGGGCGAGGACTTGGACACCCCAGAGGCAACTGAGCCCATGAATATTGACCCTAATCAGTTTGAACTCTTGGGACCAGGGGGACCCTCTAGGGAAGAGCTGTGCCTTGGACAGCAGGACTGTCCAACTCTTGAAAGCCTGAGGCAGCAAGCTGCTGCACAGGAAAAGGGAGATGTCAGTGATATCCACAGAGTTTATTGGGAAGAGGGACTACTGTACATTTAGACCAGAGACCCCAACCCTGTAAACACTAGGAGAGTGGTAATGCCTCAGAAATACAGGGAGTTTCTCCTAACTTTAGCTCATGACATCCCTCTAGCTTGGCATCTGGGCCAAACCGAAACCTGTGAAAGCCTAGTTAGCCACTTTTACTGGCCCCTGATGTCTCACAAAATAAAGGAGTTTATCACCTCCTGTGTCACCTGTCAAGGCAATGGCCAAACAGGTGGACACCCAAAGACCCCTTTGAGACCACTACCTGTGGTTGGGGTTCCCTTTGAAAGGGTAGGGGTGGACATAGTGGGTCCACTTGAACCTTCCACAGCATAAGGAAACAAATTCATTCTAGTGGTAGTGGATCATATAACTAGGTGTCCTGAGGCAATTCCCCTTAGGACTACTACAGCTCCTGCAGTAGCCATGGCCCTCATTGTTGTCTTCACCATGACAGGGTTTCCTAAGGAGATGATTTCAGGTAGAGGTTCCAACTTCATGTCTGCTTACCTAAAACACATGTGGAAAGAGTGTGGAGTGCAGTACAAGTTTACTACACCCTATCACCCATGAACCAATGGCCTTGTTAAGAGATTCAACAAGACATTGAAATGCATGATTATGGGGCTCCCTGAAAAGCTTAAAAGGAGATGGGATGTCCTCTTACTGTGCTTTCTTTTTTACTTATAGTGAGGTGCCTCAGAAGGGAGTAGGGTTTCTCCCTTTGAACTTCTGTTTGGCCATCCCGTGAGGGGACCACTCTATCTTATAAAAGAGGGTTGGGAGAAGCCTCTATAAGAACCCAAACAAGATATTGTGGACTATGTGCTTGGCCTAAGGTCCAGAATGGCTGAGTACATGGAAAAAGCATTCAAACATCTTGAGACCAGCCAGGAGCTTCAGAAACATTGGTATGACCAAAAAGCTGCAATGGTAGAATTTCAACCTGGGCAGAAGGTGTGGGTTTTGGAGCCAGTGGCACCAAGGGCTTTCCAGGACAGATGGAGTGGTCCATACCCCATCTTAGAAAAGAAAAGTGAGGTCACCTACTTGGTTGACCTGGGCACAAGAGGACACCCAAAAGGGTGATCCATGTGAACCGCCTTAAGCTTTTCCAGAACAGGGCTGACATCACCATGCTGATAGTGACTGACGAGGATCAGGAGACAGAGAGTGAACCTCTCCCTGACCTCCTCTCATACAGCCCAAAAGATGGGTCAGTGGATGGAGCTGTTTTTTCAGACACCCTCTCTGCCCAACAGCAGACTGATTGCAAACAAGTATTGCAGCAGTATGCAAAGCTCTTTTCCTTGACCCCTGCTCAGACAAACTGCTGTACCCATGATCTGGACACTGGTGACAGTTCACCTGTCAAAAACAAAATCTATCACCAGCCTGATCAAGTCAAGGAAAGCATCAGAGCTGAAGTCAGCAAGAGGCTGGTGTTAGGGGCTATTGAAACCTCTGAGAGCCCCTGGGCCAGCCCATTGGTTCTAGTCCCTAAACCTCATCCACAGGGTGGAGAGAGAGAAATGAGGTTCTATGTGGACTATAGAGGGCTTGACTCTGTCACCAAGACAGATGCTCACCATATTCCAAGGGCAGATGAACTGATAAACAAACTAGGTGCAACCAAATTTCTAAGTACCTTTGACTTACCTGCAGGATACTGGCAGATTGGCATGGCACCAGAAGCAAGAGAAAAGACAGAATTTTCCACACCTGATGGGCATTATCAGCTTACTGTTATGCCCTTTGGTTTAAAGAATGCCCCTGCCACCCCCCAGAGGTTGGTGAATCAAGTCCTTGCTGAATTGGAGTTCTTTAGTGCAGCTTATGTAGATGATATTGCTGTCTTTAGTTCTGGACTATTGCAACTCCCTGTACTTGTGAGCACCACAATATATTGTACAGGGGTTGCAGAGAGTTCAATCGGTGGCAGCAAAGCTGGCCTTAAATAGACAACTTAGATCCTCTACAACACTGGCCTTAAGAGACCTCCATTGGCTGTCCATCGGGGAGAGAATTCATTTCAAATTCCTTTGTATTGTATATAAGGCAGTACATGGCCAGGGCCCAGTTCCTTTACAAGAAACATTCACCTGGTACAATCCAAGTAGGCAGCTCCGTTCTTCAAACTCTAATCTGATTACTACCACCAGAATTAAGAGGTCTCGGAAAGATGGTAGAGCTTTTGGAGTAATGGCCTCCTGTATCTGGAATGAATTGCCCCTAATTCTTAGACAGGCTAGCTCGTTGATTGGCTTTAGGAAGAGCCTGAAAACGTGGCTCTTCCCAAGTAATGTGTCCTAAGTCTGTCTTCATAGATAACTGACTCTGGTTTCTTTTTTTCAGGGCTTCTCTTTGATCCAAGCCCCATGATACCCGTAGGGTGGCAGTTTTGTGCTATATAAGTTCCCAATACAATACAATACAATACAATTTTGTTCTACCTGGCAGGATCACCTGATCCACCTTGGAAAGGTTTTAAATGTCCTGCAAACTGCAGGTCTAACTATCAAGGCATCCAAATGCCAACTAGGGCAGGGAACTGTGGTGTACCTAGGCTACCTTGTTGGTGGAGGCCAAGTGCACCCCTTAAAGCCCAAGATCCAGGCTATCCTGGACTAGGCAGCTCCAACAGCCCAGACCCAAGTCAGGGCATTCCTTGGCTTGTCAAGGTGCTATAGTAGGTTTGTGAAGGGATTTGAGTCCATTGCGCCTCCCCTCACAGAACTTACCTACGAGAAAATGCCCAAGAAGGTTAACTGGACAGTTAGTTGTTAAAAGGCTTTTGACACCCTGAAAGAGGCAATGTGCTGAGCACCAATTCTCAAAGCTCCAGACTAGGGAGGCAGGGCTTTTAGTACAGTAGCATCCCGGCTGTGAAATGAGCTGCCCCAGAACATCAGGCAAGCCAAATCTCTGATATGTTTCAGAAAGAGTCTAAAGACCTGGCTATTTGCTAAAACTCGAGACTCCTGTGCCCAATACTCAGACCTGCTTTCTGCTGTTGCCATCTGATTAGGTTTTCTAAAAGCGCCAGGATACCCGTAGGGTGGCAGTTTGCGCTATACAAGAGCAATATACAATACAATACAATACAATACAATACAATACTATGCCAAGCAGTTCATTGTGCAGATTGATGCCTCTGATTTACGGATAGGAGTGGTCCTATCCCAGACCAATGATGAAGGCCAACACCAATCTGTTGCTCTTATAAGCAGAAGGCTTCTCCTCAGGGAGCAGCACTGGAGTGCCATTGAGAGGGAGGCCTTTGCTGTGGTTTGGTCCCTGAAGAAGCTGAGACCATACTTGTTTTGTACTCACTTCCTAGTTCAAACTGATCACAGACCTCTCAGATGGCTAATGCAGATGAAAGGTGAAAACCCTAAACTGTTGAGGTGGTCCATCTCCCTACAGGGAATGGACTTTGTAGTGGAACCCAGACCTGGGACTGCCCATGCCAATGCAGATGGACTTTCCAGGTTCTTCCACTTAGAAAATGAAGACTCTCTAGGGAACGGTTAGTCTCATTCTCTTTTGTTTGGGTGGTGGGGGTTATGTGAGAAAGGGCCTTATTTCTGCGTGGTAGCCCCCACTTTTGCTGAACTGCTGTTGCGCTTTGAGTGAGTGTGCCCTGGGCTTCTGTCAATCAGGGGCCCATGTTCTTTCCCCAAACCTGCATTAAAAACACAACCCGATTGGCATCTCTGGCCACAGGTCAGCCCCTGGTAAATGGTACCAGAGGTACCCAGGGCACTGTGACCAGGGAAGACCTATGTGGGCTGCAGCACTTATTGTGCCACCCTTAGAGGCCCTTCACCCTTACACTCACACACTGCCTGTGCAGGCTGCGTGTCTTGGTGCAGAACAAAGTGAAGAGTCAACATGGCACACATCCCTGTATGCCATGCCTACAACCCACTGCCCTGGCAGAGATCAGTCACCCCTCTAGCTGGGTGCCCTATACCAGTGGTGAGGGTACAGGTGTATGAGCCCTGTACCCCTACAGTGTCTATGTACATTCTTGGACATTGTAAGTGCAGTGCTGCCATTAAGAGTATATGGTGCTGGGAGTTTGTCATTACAAACTTAACAGCACCATAATGGCTGCTCTGAAAACTGAGAAGTTTGGTATCAAACTTCTCAGCACATTAAACCCACACTGATGTCAATGTGGGATTTAATTAAAAATGCTCGCAGAAGGCATCTTAGAGATGCCCCCTGATGAACGACCTACCACTAGTGCCCAGGCTGAGTGGCTGCTTTCGGCTGCCCCCACCAGACATGTTTCTGGACCCTGGGGCGAGAGCCTGCTGCTTTTGGGGCCCTGAAACAATGCACATCCTGGGACGAGGTGCCAAGCCTCCTCGTCCAGGATGGGCAGGGTCCACGAAGGGGAAGCTTCAAAAGTTTGCCGCCTTTGTGAGCTTCCCCAATCCACTTGCTGCTTTCAGCAACTGGTCCCCACTGGTTCTGACCCCCACTTTGGATGGGAGAACCGGCGGGAAAAACAAGTGTGGAAGAGAGGTGGGGCCCCCTCTGCCAACTCCACCCCTCAGGTGGAGGAGGCGATGTGAAGCACAACTCGCAATCTTGCAGATGGGGGGACCCAGTCAACCAGGGAAAGGCTTATGCCCCTCTCCCACTGGAGGGTGGCATAATAGGGGGGTACCCACTCCAGGGAAGGGACCCATTGGTCCCAACCTTTTTACCTACCAGTAACGCCCCAAAATCTAGTATTTAGTGGCACCCCTGAACCTTGCATCCTCAGACAAGAACTTGCAAGAAGAAAAAAAGAAGGACCGAACAGCTGTGACAAAGCTAACAAGAGAAGGATGCCCACTGACTTGGCCCCAACCTTACCGGCCTGTCCCCACCTCGAACATACTCCCGCATATCCCCACTGTTGTCCTGCAGCCAGCAACCTTGACAAGCCCAAAGGACCTGCCTGTCTTGAATCCCAAAGTCTATGTCTCCCGAGAACACCGGATTTGTTGAAACAACAGACTCCAGTTCTGCAAGGATCTGCAGGTCTACACCACTCTGCACCCGACGCCCACGGCCCCAGTTCGAGTGGTCCAACACCAAGCGGAGGTCTCCCCGGTGATCCTGACCCGATATCTGGTGACCCCTGACCTGCCTCAAGCATTCAGCCGATGCCTGCAGCCTCAAACCGGAAGGCCCCCCCAACCACGACCAGGAGCTGGTAAGAAGATCCGACCCTAAAAGGCACCCCTGCAGCCAATGCCCCACGGCCTTGGGTTGCTCAACCGACAGTGCGTAAGCAACCACCAACATCCCAACGTACATCTCCAAGTTGTGGTCACACCCAGAAGACCTTCGTCCATGAGCCTGCAGTGCATTTGCAAACCTGAGACTCCCCATTAAAAGCTACAGGGCCCCGATGCCAAAAGAGCCCTGGGGGACCCCTGAGTCTAACCCCAGAGCACCAACTCCCACAACAAAGCACTTACCTTTAAACCAATAACACTATTTTCCTCTATAGGATAACATTGACTGTTTTTCTATGAAAAGTTTCCAAGTGTGGAGTTGGAAAACCTTAAGAATTTTTTTTAAATTGTACTAATAAAAACGATTTTACTTACCTGTTTACAGGAAATGTCTCAGTGTAGTATTTAGGAATACTACACTGTGTAAGAAAAGTAATCTAAAAAATAACTTACCTGTAGTTTTACTTAAAATCCTGTACAAAGTATATGTACTGTATTCTGAAAAGCATTATCAGTAACACTACGGTAATGAAATCAAAGTACATTTACAATTGCAATCCAAACTGTGTTACAACTGTATATTTACAGCAAAGTATTTCGAGTGTGTGAATTAATTTGCTGTTTGAGTGTGTACAACAAATTCTTAATACTGTCCTCTGAGAAAGCCTTACTGCTCAACCAAACTACCCCAAAAAGAGAGTGAGGTGCTATCTATTTTACCTCTGCCTATCTTTTGGGTTCCACTGGACTCTGTGCACACTATACCTCACTTTGGTGGATCACCGGTGGGATATACAACTTTGTATTTGTTGGACTACTTGCTTACCACCTGATCACACGACAGAACTCTTAAATTATCGTTAGAATTCTGATCTTTTCAAATTGGCAAAATTACTAAAAGTCTTGTTACGGCCTTGGTTAAGTCCCTTTAGAGAGCCAGCTTCCTACACTTATCTTTTTAGAGATTCCCAAACACTGGCAATTAGCAAACTGTAGACCTAAGTCATGTCTCCACCTGCTCAACTGTTACATTTGATGTTCAATTTACTGTATACTGATGCTTATCCATGTCCTACCTATCTTCATGATACCCTGTTTCTGTTTTTGTTCTTTGTAAAGTGTATGAGAATTCTTTTGCCTTGGTGCCCTCAAGAAATGCCACAATTAAATCAAATAAATATATATCACTAAGTCAATTAACTTTTTGGTTTTCATAAACACCAAGCAACCCTGCTCCTTACAAGTCCAGCACTTAAGTCTCTTTCTCTACTCTAGCTCACCACAAAGGATGCCTTAAATAGAAGAGCGGAACACAGGCCTCTAGAGTTCCTGCTCCCAGTTATATGCTTTTGTCTTCATAAAAGTTACCGGACGTCTTCTGGAGCATTTACGAGGACTCAAATCAACTATCACATGTGTCTGTAACATAATGGGTACTGTCCATTTAGTCCAGCTAGATATTTCGCTTTTGATCACCTAGTTTATGGATCTGTACTGTGGATGAGCCTCATTACTTGAGTCCCAACCACAGTAATTTCACAGTAATTGTTCTGAGCATGTTTGCCACCAGTGTGCGCCTTTTAAGAGAAATCCACTGCAGCACAGCTAGGATAAGGGACACTGGGCTGGTCACACATACACACTTGTACACATATGTGTGAAATTATGCAGGCTGTCCGTGTGAGACTACCGCCATGTGCAGGCCGGTAATTGTGCCCAGGTAGGTTGGCACCAAAGAGACTCTGCAAATACCTGATAATATTAGGTGGGCATCCATAGATAGGTCAGAAGGGTTTAATGGAAAATCTATAGTGCTTTCATTGTATTGAACACATAGATGAAATCTGCCATAAAGCACAGTTTCACTCCACTTAGACATGCACAGTTAAGCGGGTGCCAAACTAGGGTAAAACATACATGCCTAGTTTGAATATGTAGGCCCAAATAACATACATGTATGCCTTATAGGACATGAAAAATTGCCATATTTCTCTGGCTCAGCTCATAATCAGAATCTAGGCCTTTTGTTCGCCTGCTGGGCCAAGTTAATTATTTTGCTCCCCGCAGAGTGAACAAAAGCCTCCCAACACAAAAGAAACAATTATCAGTGATTGACTCAGTTACTGAGAAGAAATGGGAAGAGGGAGGAACATCTGCATCTGATAATTAGCTGTCACACTACACCTGGGCCGGGTCAGCCCAGCCCCACTGAATAAAGGAGGAAGCCCAGTAGTGGAGTTTGACATATGACGGGAAAGGTGAAAGTAAAGAAATCAATAAATAAAACCCCTTAACTTGCGCTCGCCAAGACAACGATGTGGCGAGCAGAAGGTAAGTAGTTTTATTTCTTTATTTCTTTACTTGAATCTTTCCCATTTTACGTCAAAATCCACTACCCCATCCCACCCCGCCCAGCCTCACCGCCCCACAGCATTACCTGTGCGATGTTCCACTGCTCAAAATTCTGTGCAGGAGGGTTAGGACAGGGGTGGTGGGATGGTGTGGCATCCTAGGGTTGGCCATGGATGCCTGGCATCTAGAATTTTTCACCCACAAATATAGACCACTGCACAATGGAGAGACAGTGAACAAGACCTTGAACCTTGAAGGCAACAACAGCAGAATCATGGACAGCTGGAAGGAGAAACCCCTGATGCCCTGCAAAGATGGATTAAGGGATTTGCGTGCAACTGACCCCAGGACTAGATGGGTCTCTTCAGGGACAAAGGTGTAGGCCCCTTTATGCCCTCTTAAAACCAATTGGGGGAGGATCTGGTTTCCATTGCAACTCCAAATGCCCTACAGGAAAGCCAGGGAGATCTGGGGCTGGGAATTGTGAGCAGGAGGGTGTTCTACTGGCTAGTAGCTGAGGGGCGGCACAAGAAGCCCCCTCCAGCAGGAGAGGAGCATAAGGATTGAGGAGAGGAGAAGACATACAGAGGGAGCCAGTAAAACCATCTCCTGGTAAAGTGCACCTTTTACAGGTCAGGTGGTCTGTTAAAGGAGCTCACCACCAAGCGTAAAATTAGCCCAGGACTGCGAAAATCAGACCAGCGGGCCGGAGTTGTGGACCAGAGAAGATTTGACATTTGACCCCTTTTCATAGAAGCAGAGCACGTGGGCTCAGCTGCAATACCTTTAAATTATCCTCGGGTGGCCACTGCCCAGGTGTCGATGCAAACAACATTTTTAGGGAGAGGATATGTGTCGGCCCACCTCCTCAGAGACTCATATGCCACCGGGACCGCATCTTCCGGTTTCTGCTACCAAAAAATGCCATTCTGGTGAACCCATTTCCCAGCACAGGAGCAAGAAAGCTGGCTGGCTGGGTATGTTAAACAGAAGTAGTATGCCGTTCCTAACACGTAATGCAGGTAATGGTATGTAATCAAGGGGTTTAACAAGTATGTGTACAATCAATGAGCAGGAGAAGAGTTTCCTCCTTTCAGAAAAAGCTGCCTGGCTGGGTATGTTACCTGCCCACGTTCTTCTGTTGGGGACAGATCATGTCAACCTGACCTCCTGCCCACACCCCCCACGGTAAGGGGAATCTTCACATTCCCCCGCAAGTGGAATCAACAAAGGAACTCACTCCCATTGTGGCAGGAGCAGAGGTGACTGTGCGGCCTCCAGCACAGGAGCTGGGGAGGCGATGGCCTTGCGGATTTCTCCACAGCCCCCAACAACTTGAACAAGTGTGACTGCCCCGGTTGGAACCAGGGCACCCATTTTAAAAGAAAGTAAACGGACTGACACTTTGCGCTACTGGGGAAGACACTAATTAAATATTCTCTGCTCTGCCAAGGAGCGACCCATAATGCTCTTCTTGCACTTTACATTGTATATGTTCTGGCTTCTGTGGTGCCCAGAAATGGTCATGGGCACCACCAATGTACTGTTGGAATGTTGTGAGGGCTGCAAGAGACGCATCATCCCTTGATCCTGGAACATTTTGCAAAACGTAACCCTCCATCTCCTGATCCGAGGAGAGTTTGTATATTCATTTCAAGCCTTCTTGAATCCTACACTTTTGTACAGAGGCTCAGATATGGAGGGGCCCAGAGTGGGTAGTTATTGATAATGATTACTGTTGAATATTGTAATGGTTGAAGAATATGGTTAAACATGATTATTAATTCCATTGGGCTTGCTTTCCTTATTGATGTGGTGACCCCTTGATAAAGCTAAGAGGCATGTCTTATATTTTATGTTATGATTCCTTGCTAAAGCCAGTGTGCTTGCTTTACTTAAAATGACACCCCCTTATTTTGTGGTGTTGCATGTGGTTCAGGTCAGGTTGGGGGGGGGGGGGAGTACTGGGATTATTGGTCACGGCCCACTAAAAGACAAATGTGATGTAAGGGTGTAATGAAAGGTATTTCCATCTACCTGATGTACATATTTGAAAATTAATGAACAGTATTTAGTAGCATGTGTAATAAATGTAGTTTTCCCTTTTCCAGGAAAAAGCACTGACTGGACAATAATTGTTTGAGCGTTGTTGTTGCGTACTAGTGAATGAAGATTACTAACGCACACCACCTACCCTGAGTATGTCTTGGACTGCTCTGCTTCACTACCCTGAGAAATTTGAGTTCTACAATGGGGTACTTGGTCCCTGTAAGGCGACAAATGTGGATGTATTACTTGTGCTGGAGTCACATCCTGCACAACTAATAATCCAATAGCTCACCGTACCATTGCAGTGAAATAGGTGCAGTCTAGGTTAGGGAGACTTTACCTTTGGTGAACTTTAACCTTAACAACTACACTATAGGCCTAGTTGGGGTCCACAGTATTTTTACCAATTCTGGATCCAGAGGTCTTCCCTGATCTCATACGTAACAAGACTGATATTTGCTCCTTGTGCTAGTTCCTGAAACAAGACTACCACGTTTGAAATAATCACTTTTGCAATATAACACTTTATCTTTGTGGTAGCTATGCACGCTCTAGAGCACTTTGGGCATATTTACAAGCCCCTTTTGCCACCAGAAGGTCAATTTTAAAGACGTTCCTTGTGGCGATACGGGCTTCGTCTTATTTACAAGGCAGTGTTAGCCACTTAACGTGGCTTAATGCTGCCTTGTAAATAATGCACCCTTTCACGATATGCCTAGCATGAAAGGTGTGCCAATGGGTTTTGCGGTGGATGTTGTGCCGCAACACCCATTGATTTTGACGCTGCCTTATGCCGCACACATAGAAACAGCAATGCATGATTGTTTATGTGCAGGAAGGTGTCCCTTTCTGTACATAAACAATCATTAAAAAAATTATGAGTTGCAACTTCTGTATGTGTTGCATAAGCAGAACACACAGAAATTACAATACGCAGTTTAAGATTGTGTATGTGCAGGAAGGGACACCTTCCTGCACATAAACAATAATTTACCCCAACACAGGCACCCTCGCAAAATGGTGCAAGGGTGCCTGCATTGGCACTATACAGGTAAAATTAGCGCTAGCGCAGGGGGAAATGCAGGGCAGCACTGTATTGTTGTAAATACGGTGCAGGCATTCGTTTCAGAAGTGGCGGAGCTTGGCATCAACCCAAGAAGGCTAACGCCGCTCTCCTTTACTTCTTTGTAAATATGCCCCTTAGTACCTAGATGCTCCTGTGACCTGGGATGAAGATGAAGACCTTATCTGTGGTAATAAAATTCTCCAAAACACCAACTATGGATTTTAACGGGAGAGCCAGTATTAAATGATGATTATAGTGGGAGTCTTGCAACTTTTCAATCTTTGTCATTACCATCTACTGACTAGAGTTTTTTAACTTGTCAATACATTTCCTCTGCAAACTCTCCCTGGTCCATACTAGACTGTGACACTCTGCAAAAATTACAGAATGAAAACCGTCCCAGAGAAATCTTACAGTGCAATCAAGTAGTTTGCTTTAAGTGTTAGCTTTTAAACCTTGAACCCTGTGCTGGCTGGAGTTTTTTTTGCTTTGGGTTTCTCCTTTGCCACGACAACTCGACAAGCCTAGCTGACTTCATGGCATTTCTGGTCTCAGTAAGTGTTGCTGCTCATTTTGAATATCAAAAGAGACTAGGGTCCTGATTTAGAGCTGCATGGTAAGTAATATTGCTTCACATTTGGAGGAAGTGTAGAAACCCAAGGAGCAGGACCGGCCTTTCCTCAGACAGCGCCCGGGCGAAACTTAGGGGGCCATTATGTGGCGGGCGGATGACAACCACTGCCCGACCGGCGGTGGGGATCCGCCCGCCATAACTCCCCACCCGCCATTTACCCCCTGCCATATTACCATGGCAGGGGGTACCGCGGTGGACGGAAAGTCCGTCCGCCCCATTTCCGCCGGTCAGCAATAGTCACGATTGCCAGCCGGGCGAAACTTGGCATTATATGGTGGCAGTGTCTGGAAGACACCGCCATCCATATTAGGATGCCTGACGGTGAAGGCCTTTTCATGACGGCGACGCCGCCTTTAAAAGGCATGCGGGAAGTGCTTTGGGGGCCTGCTAAGGGCCCCCAGGGGGTGGGGGGCTGCATTTGGGGGGTATAGGTACCCCTTACATTGCCATACACAAGGTGACAGGCACCGCGCGGTGCCTGTCACGTTGCACAACATGCCTATTTAACATTGCGGCGGGTGCTGCTGACAGCACCGCCTGCCGCAATGTTAAAGTCCAGAATGCGGCCGCCACTGTGGCGGGTGCATCCTAATTGGCCTTGGGGGACCGCCGCACCTCTAGCAATCTGACCCGTTTTCCCTTACGGTGGCGGGCGGAAAAGTCTGCCGACCATCGTAATGGGGCCCTAAATGGGATGCCCTTACTAATCGTCCTCCTCTACTGCTTCCCCATCTGCCCCTCCCATTGGTGATCCTAGTGGCGGGTTCAGTTTGTGCTCACAGGTCATGCCTTGCCTGCATACCTCAGAGCAGTGACCAGCCTGAAAATGCAAATTTGCCCCTTGTCCCCTCACCTCAATAACCTAATCAGTTGCTAAATTGGAGGTGAATGTCCCTTGGAGGGACCTGAGGGAGAAGGGAAGGGGAAGGGGAGAGAGGTAATCGAGGGAGGTGAAGAAAATTAAAGAAAACATGATTTTACACACAGCCAGTAGGCAATGAACTGAACTGGTGGTCTGGAATAAAACATTTATTAATGTCAGCTCAGGACGCCAGCCACCTGTGCACCCCTCCAACTTAACGCGTCCCAGGCCTGGGCCTAGCTCGCCCATTCCAAAGGCCGACCCTGCTGAGAATAACTTAGCAGAATAGTACCCCTGCCCAGAGATTAGATCTCTGGGAATTAAAAGAACCAAAGACCTTAATAATATAGCACTTCTTAATTTTAGGAAATTGCACCCGGAAACGAAGACCTTATTAGAATCATGGATGCATCTGCCACCATCTGTATTGGGCAGAACAAACTTGATCAAAATGATGATTCTCCCAAAGTTTACGTTAATTTTTAATGCCTTACCGATACACTTCAAATCAGAATGGCTTCAGAAACTGCAAAGTGACCTGACCGGCTTTATATGGAAAAACAAAGTGGTGAGAATAGCATGGAAAAAGTTACGGAAAAAGAAAGTAGATGGGGGTATCACCTTGCCGGGCTTTAAATTATATCACTGGGCTTTTTTTTTTAAAACACCATACATCTTCTCCTGGACAATGCACAAAACTCCACGCCCCATCTACGGGCTTTAAAAAAGAATTTTTTGGAGTAAGGTCATTTTTTCCTATTCAAATATGGTCATCCAAAATTCTTTAAAAAGATTAGATTCAAAGTTTTGTTAGCAGCCTGCTAGATTTGGGTAAAAATCAAGTGGATTATGGACATATCATATTATAGCAGAAAAGCCCCTATCTGGAGCTCTCCAGGTACGCCAGAATGTCTTTTGGATGTCCTAGCTCTACCTTTACTAAGAGCAGGTCTAACTACTTGGGAAGGGTTAACGGAAGGAAACTCCATCATTCCTTGGGACGTTCTGGACCTAAAAATGAAGAACACTTTGTCAAGACTCAAGTACTTTCAACTGACAAGCTGGGCCCGGAACGAGAGACAGCTTAGCTCGGATTCAGCAGGGGAGGGAGAGTTTGTGGAAAATCTAGTATTTAAAAATGAAGTGGCCAAGTGGTACTAGATGATAGTGGAAAGAGAGGATAGCAAGAAAGTTGGCCAAATTGGGAGGAAGCATGAGAAGATACTGCCCTAAGTGTGGGTTTGAAAAATGCGGACGACGTACACATATTATGGCAGTGTCCGGTAAATCAGACCTTCTGGTGCGAAGTGGGTGAGTTTCTCTAAAACGCTAGGAGTTGAAGTCCAGGTAAGCCTTGACCTTGTTATCTTTGGGATAGTGCATAAAGGTAATAAAAATTACATAGTGAATATATCTCAAGCACATCTATTGTTTGCATTGATAGTTATGGCACGAAGAGAAACATGCACGAAATGGGTAACACAGACAGCGCCATCATTAAGGGAATGGACTTTATACGTTAAAAATACATGCAGGCTAGACTGTATTAAAGGTTCACCTAGATGCATTAAAATGTGGAAACCAATTTGGCATATATTTTTAGGAGATGACATGTAAGGGCGCCTTCCCCTGATTCTGCGATATAGGACAAGTGGCACAGTAAAGTCCAATGATTAAGGCATATTAAACTTTGCTGGAGTTTGGGCAGATCGCAAATACCTCCAGAGATATATTTCAATAAGGCCTTGGCTACCTGGGCAGAGGTGAAGAGACGGTCATCCCAGTTAGTACGCACCCAGTCTCAGCCTTTTGTCGAATGCCATGTATGAGGACAGAGAAAAAAAGACTAGTACCCCTGTACTAAATAAGGAATTAGAAACAATCAATGTTACCTCTGAAGCGTTTAGTTTAAAGGAATTACCGTGTTTTTAGTGAAAGTTCATATTCATATTGAACATCCATGCTGGCTGGGCTCGTGGCGCATTGTAGCCAGCGCACGTGTAGCGCTCCAGCATTGGGTACGCTTGATTTTGAAGCAGCATCTAACAATGTCAAAGGCAATTCTATAATCATTTCCCTTTCTTGTGCAGTGGGTCTCTCGTTAATAATGGCCATTTGCATGCCTTGAAACCCTTCTTTATCGCAGCCTAAGACTTCTGTTGTAGAGTATTTGTGTGATTTGTATGCAATGCAGTTTGTCGTATGGCCTTCATTGTATATTATGTGTGAACCCTGCCTGACTAGGAATTATGCTTATCACTAAATTGTATTTCTTGTCCTGGTTTCTAAACGTGCTCTTGCAATCATGTCTATCTCTAACTCTCTATGTATTTGAGTGTCCTTCCCTGTGAATGAAGGACGATTAACTGGTGTGATGGTCGCAGAAGGTGGGAGATATGTTTGTCGAAGGTTCAGAAATCCCATTAGTGCTGTCGCTTTTTGAGATTATTTGGGGACTTTAAAGCCACACATTTCTCCAGGATGTGAGTGATTCTCCTTGACTGGGCAATTTATAACCCAGCAAGATGACATTTAAATAGCATGTGGGCCTGTTTTGAGTCAGCTGAGTTTTACTGTTAGTTTCACTGACATTAAAATACACAAGGCCTCATCTGCAATATTCTGACGCACAGAAGCACAGTAAGCCTTCCTGCTGGCTGCCATGCCTCAAAAGAAAACAGCAGGAATGTTCCGTATCTACAAGATACCTGAAATGTCCCCCTGCACTGGCTCACAATTACCTGTCATGCACCAATGCAGGCACCTTGTTCCATGGTGCAAGGCTGTTTGCATTGTAGAGGAGATAGTTTTGTGCGGGTAGACACATCTTCCTTCACAAAAGTAATCATGAGAGGTGTTTTCCTCTTTCTATGTGTGCTGAAGAATGCAGAACACATAGAAAACAGAAAAAACAAGGAGAAATAAAAGTATTTCTCCTCCTTGTGCCTATCTTACATCTCGCCTGGGGAAGCGTAGGAATCTGACGCATTCCCAGGTTTACAAAACCTTTTAAATCTGGGAATGCGTCATGTTCTATGGAGGTTGCTTATGAACAGCCACAGCAACACCCATGGAATGCCCCTTTCATGCAGAGTAATGCGTGAAAGAGAGGCCATATTTAGAGGCCATGAAAAGCCATACACTGTGGCTATATGTGGCCTTGAAAGCACAGGCAGGCACACTGCGCAGCCAGTGCGTCAAAAAAGCGATGCACCAGCAGGGCAAGGGGCTTGTAAATAAGTTCCACATCACCTACGGCAATGAATCCATTCAGTCATGCACACCTTGCAAAACACTAACACAGAGCTTTTTTTAAGTATTTGATTCACTAATTAGGGCAGCTTTTATTTTGCTGCCCGGGCCTATTTATTGCCATAGGCTGACCCTGGCGAACTTGGGTGGACTTTTATAAAGACCAGGTCCATCATGACTCTACCGGCAAGAGAAGGCCAGAGACTCCATTGCATACTTACCCAGAAACTTCTGCACTTCTTACCGACCACGCTCCTTTCTGGAAACATCACATGGGAATTGAAAAAGAATGGTTAGTGGCTAGAACTGAACAGCAGAAGAGAAAGCAGTAAGAAGAACGGAATAGAAGATTTGTGAAATCAGACCTTTGATCCTAAGAGGGCAAAGGTTAGAAGGCCAGATCTAGAAACCGTGAAGGGAAACCATGCACACTTTTAAGGTCTCGTCGAGGTAGCGCATGCGCTGTCTCTTCTAGACATGCTGTATCTTCTCTGTGTAGTTAGAGCACACCCACTGTTGCCCATTTGTTCTATTCTCTGCCCCTCTGAAAACCTGGCTCTTCATTGGTGCATTGGTCCTATTTGTCCCTCCTTTTGGTATTTGGTTCCCTTCCATGTCTACTGGTCCTATTACATGTACTCCCCCTTCTGTTTATTTGAGTTAGTTTTGGTGCAATATTTTTTCTTCTATTCATCTTTCTTTTATTCTGCGTGGGGCCTGGGAAGGCTCTCTTTACGCACAGCTGTTCCCTCTGCCTTTCAATTTCCAACGCAAGTGAAAACAGGTCTATAAATCTTGTCAGGGCGCCCGCTTTCATGTTTCACCATCGCACAACTTTTATGTGCTCAGCACTGCACCCTACAGCTGCTTCCTCAGCCTGTGGAGACCGATTGTAGTGTGTCTTGTGCATTCCTTTGCTCCTATGGAGGGTGCACTTTACAGTGCCCCTGGGGTACAAGCAGGGACCGACTAGCGCTTGGACGCCTCCGGGCAACAATTTGCGCTTTATAAATCTACAAGTTTACAAGTTACAAGTTCCTGTATCAGCACACACTTTAACCCCTTCGACGCTCATGACGAGCTGGGCTCGTCATGAGGTAGCCTCCTCGCACGCTCATGACGAGCCCAGCTCGTCATGTAAAGTGCACTTTACGGATTCCCAGCGTGCGGGCGGAATTCCGCCCGCACGCATGCGGTTAAAGTCCCATGGGGCACAAGCAGGCATCCACTCCAGTGCGCCTTTGTTATTTGGAAAACCTGCATGCTGAGGGGTTTCCCAGAGATCGTTGACTTTTCCAAGAAATGCACTGCACATAGAGGCTGCGTGCTGCACGGATGGTGCAAGCTGTGTCCTCCAAGCCTCCTGACATAAGTGCTGCATTGGAGAGAAGGTATTTTTTGTAGTCTGCAGTGGTCTATTTTAGGCGTCACACAGGGTGTAGAGGAAATATCGAGTTGCATGAATATTGAGTTGGAATATTGATGGTGTAAAATATCGAGGTAAGTTTTTTCATTGTTAAAAAAATATCGATTTTTGTGTAATTTAGAAATATCGATTTTGAAAATATAGATGGCAAAAATATTGTCGTAAAAAATATTGACTGTATTTTTTTTGTTTTTGTGTAAATCTTTTTTGTTATTTTGGTCGTAGTTATTTTATATGTTTAAATAAATTTTTATGTTAACATTTCTGTTTTTATTGTATTTTCATTTATTTTTTAGCAGTGGCATGTTGGGTTTAGAGGGGATAAGGGTGGGGAGTAATTTCAAATTATTGAAAGATCTAAATATTTTTTTTTAAATTTAAAATGTAAAACGTTTTTTTGGGGTGCAAATATTTTATTGTAAATGGCATACAATACAATAAAAATATTTTTTTAAATCTAAAAAAATATTAAATAAATATATGGTAGGAACATTATTTTAAAATTTAAATTTATATAAATATTATTTTTATTGTTTTATGTTTTAAATGTTTTAAGTATTAGTAAATACATTTTTTTTATTTTGACAATGTAGAATTTTAAAATGTAACTTTTTTTACTGAAATTTGAATTTGATATTTATAATTTTTGTATATTCATAAGAAGGAGCATATCACATTTTTATTATCATTTTTTAAAATATTGTAATTTATAATATGCTGTTTTATTTTTTTTATTTTTGACAAATTCTTGAAAATGATTGTCTTAAATTTTTTATTTTGCAAAAATATTTGTGTATTTTTAGAAAGGTTTTTTTTTAGTTTTGAAATTTTTTACATTTTTATATATTGAACTTTTTTACATTATTTAGCATTTTCCCTTCATTTGTTTTGGATTTAGAATATTAATTTTTTTAAAGATTTTTATCTAGCACTTTCTCTGAGTTTATTTGGTTTTGGAGTTGGAATAATAATTTTCATTGGTTTATTATCCATCACTGTCCCTGAGTTTAGTTGGTTTTGGAGTTAGGAAAAGTAGTTTTTTTCATGGTTTATTATCAAGTAATTTCCCTGACTTTAGTTGGATTTGGAGTTGGAACAGCATTTTTTAAATGTTTTTTTTATCCAGCACTTTGCCTGAGTTTAGTTTGGTTTTGGAGTTGGAATAGTAATTTTTTATAGTTTATTATTCAGAACGTTCCCTTCTTTGAATGCGTAACGCTATACAACTAAAGTGTTGCAGGGAAGGTGATGCATCGGTTCCTTACATGCAAGAACAGTGATGCGTTGGGTCCCTACTGCTGCGTAGGGGATGCATCGGTTCTTCTCTGGTTGGGGAGGTGATTCGTCAATTTCTTACTGCGCTTCTGTTGCGATGCGACCAGCAGCGCTATGATGAGATGAAGATCCAGTGCAATGAAACAAAGTGGCGTCTTCTTCTTGATGCGACAACTGTACGGCGACTCAACGATTCTTCTTAGCCACGGCAGACCCTGTGACACACTTCTCCGGTGATGCGACAGCGTCTGCTGTGACAGCGACACTTTTCTCCGGTGATGCGAGGCGCTTTGGGTGATGCAAGGGTGACAGCGGCACCGGCTGCACGCTTCTCCGGTGATGCAACAATACCGGCTGCGGTAGCACCACACTTCTTCGTCTTGAGTCGCGCTTCCAGTGACACACAGTCTCTCAGAAGGCCCAGCTCAACAGCAGGCACTTCAATTCCCAGCATGGGAAGGCAGAGGAGATGGTTGGTGAAGTCTGTTGTCCCTGAGACTTCAGCAGGAGGCAAGCTCTATCCCAAGCCCTTGGAGATCCTTTACAAGTTGATTTGAAAGTAGCAGAAAATGCTTTCTCCCTTCTTTGGCAGTCAGGCAACCACTGCAGGCCAATCCCCCAAACAGCACTCAGCTTAGCACTCAGCTTAGGGATAGTCACCTCCTCAGTTTCTCTGGTTCCTCTCCTCAGCAAAAGTTCTTCTTGTTTCCCAAAAGTGATCTAAAGTGATCTAAAATTCTGGGGTCTGGGTCCCCATATTTATACTAGAAGATCCTTTGTCCTCTGAAGGCAGAGGGTCCTGAGC
This sequence comes from Lissotriton helveticus, assembly GCF_964261635.1. Lineage (NCBI taxonomy): Eukaryota > Metazoa > Chordata > Amphibia > Caudata > Salamandridae > Lissotriton > Lissotriton helveticus. Next base: position 1,741,689,303 of record NC_136065.1, read on the forward strand.
GTAGTCCAAACAAGTTCTGTGCAGTACTGGAGCACTTTGTTGACAAGACCCCTTCCTTCCTTTGACAGTGTGGGCCAGGGACATCAGACGCACCACAGGAGGTGGACCCAGCATTCTGGAAGGCAGGCCCAGCCCTATTCTGGTACCAGGAACAACACCCATCTACATGTAGATAGCTCTATTCAGCCCTGAGCTGACTTACCCTGTCTCCTGGAATCCCCCAGCCCCTGTCTCTCAAAGTCCAGACAAGGAATACACAACCTAGCAGAGGCAGGCTTGGATAGTTAGGCAAGAAAATACCTACTTTCTAAAAGTGGTATTTTCAAATACAGAATGTTAAAACCAACTTCACTAAATGATGTATTTTATCATTTTGAGTTCAGGAATACTAAACTCGAATTTCTACCTAATTCCCTGAGTAAGTTAGGATTATAAGATGTTATAATCAAAGTGCCCATTCTGGCCTATGGGGAACAGTAAGCCTTGTAATAGTGAAAAACAAAAATGGCTGTAATTCACTATCAGGACATGCCACACACATCAGGGTATGTTCTACCTTTTACCAGCAATGCACCCTGCCCTTGGGCCTACCATAGGGGTGACTAATATGCAGAAAAGGAAAGTTTTAGGGACTGGCAAGTGGGTGTACCTGCCCAGTCAAAATAGCAGTACCAGACTGCACACAGGCTCTGCGATGATAGACCTGAGACACACTTTACAGATTGCTTCCGGGGGTGACACAACCAGTGCTGCACGCCTACCAACAGCGTTTGACTTACATGCCCTGGGCACACACAGTACACTGTACTAGGGTCTGACAAGTAAACCAAACCAGCCAATCATGGAGTCACTAATCCATACATCAATTTACAATAGGGAGAGCATATGTACTTTAGCAGTTATCAGCAGTGGTAAAGTGCCCAGAGTCATAAAACAGCCAACAACAGGTCAGAAAAAATACAGGAGGAAGGCAAAAAGTTCATGGATGACCCTGCAAAACGGGCCAAGCCCAACAACCACTAACATTCACCATATGGGAGGAGAAGGTGCTTGCCATACTGCATCCAGAGAGTCACACAGGAATACCCGGGGGAGTGGTGGCTGGTAAGTACCAACACATGTCTACCATTACACTGCTATGTACTGTCTTGCACAACCACAAAGCTACACTTCCTAGGACCAAATGCACTCATGTGCACCACACTCTTCTCAACACCTATCTGACAGTTCTAACATTTCCTTCCTCTGAATCGCCCAAAATGTAGCTACCCACATTCCCAGGGGGGCATGTGTACAAGCATTCAGCATTACAACTCCCACCTTGCACCCTTGTCCCACAGCTCAGCAGGATGGAACACTCCCCCCCAGCCAGAACAATGTGACAGCCATTGCATTGCTCTCTTCAAACTTACAAGTAGGTAGCCATCCTAACAGGGAAGCTTGTTTGTGGTTGGGAAGCCAGCACTACAACTCCCACCAGGCCCCCTTGTCCCACAGCCCAGCAAGCAGGATGGAACACTCCCCACAGCCAGAAACATCTAGCAGCCATTACATTGCTCTCTTCAAACGTACAGGTAGGTAGCCATGCTAACAGGAAGGAGTGTTTATAGGTAGGAAGCCAACACTACAACTCCCACCAGGCCCCCTTGTCCCAAAGCCCAACAGGATGGGGCACTCCCTCCCCAGTCAGAACCATGTGGCAGCCATTTCATTGCTCTCTTCAAACTTACAGATAGGTAGCCATCTTAACAGGGAGGGGTGTTTATGGGTGGGAAGCCAGCACTCTAACTCCCACCAGGCTCCCTTGTCCCTCAGCCCAGCAGGATGGAGCACCCCCCCCCCCGCCAGAACCAGGTGGCAGCCATTGCATTGCTCTCTTGAAACTTACAGGTAGGTAGCTAAATTATGCTCTCTTGTTTCACCCCTGAGCAAGATGGAACACTCCCCCAGCCAGAACCATGTGCCAGCAATTGCATTGCTCTCTTCAAACTTACAAGTAGGTAGCCATCCTAACAGGGAAGCTTGTTTGTGGTTGGGAAGCCAGCACTACAACTCCCACCAGGCCCCCTTGTCCCACAGCCCACCAAGCAGGATGGCACACTCCCCCACAGCCAGAAACATCTAGCAGCCATTACATTGCTCTCTTCAAACGTACAGGTAGGTAGCCATGCTAACAGGAAGGGGTGTTTGTAGGTAGGAAACCAACACTACAACTCCCACCAGGCCCCCTTGTCCCACAGCCCAGCAGGATGGGGCACTCCCTCCCCAGTCAGAACCATGTGGCAGCCATTTCATTGCTCTCTTCAAACTTACAGATAGGTAGCCATCTTAACAGGGAGGGGTGTTTATGGGTGGGAAGCCAGCATTCTAACTCCCACCAGGCTCCCTTGTCCCACAGCCCAGCAGGATGGAGCACACCCCCCAGCCAGAACCATGTGGCAGCCATTGCATTGCTCTCTTCAAACTTACAGGTAAGTAGCTAAATTATGCTCTCTTGTTCCACCCCTGAGCAAGATGGAACACTCCCCCATCCAAGAGCCATATGTAACCTATTCCCTTCCTCTGCTCCATTTCACAGGGAGGTAGCCATCCTAACAGGGAGGGGTGTTTGTGGGTGAGAAGTCAGTACTACAGCTCCCACCAGACCCCCTTGTACCACAGCCCAGCAGGCTGGAACACCCCTCCCACTCATAACCAGGTGGCAGCAATTTCTCTCAACTGTGTCACAGAACAGGTAGGCAGACAATGCATACACAAAAATGCATGGAGCCATATGACGACACCAGCCCTCACATGTCACCCAATTGGCATAGATCCAAAAGCCACATGCAGTATGCAGAAAGTAACAGTCACTCAAAACAAACTTTGAATCGCCAAGTCACATGTTGAAGAACTTCAGAGCCCAATTATGCACAGCACTGAATGATATGTGTAAGTGCCATGGTTTCAGAGCATGAAGGCCCATATGACACAAAACATGCATGGTCAATTGGAAAAACAGTAAAGTACATGAAATGAAAAAGGTATGCATAAGATTACAATGGCTAGTTCTTGCTCAGATGAAACATCTTCCATGCAGATCAAACCAAAAAGACACATCACATAAAGTTGATGTGCTGCAAGTCGTTATGTAGTGTAGCTCCTATTTTCCCAATAGGCTCTGCGCATTGGAATAGTACCTACAGCAGTAAAGGCCTAGGCCAGACGTTAACTAGGTCTACTACTGTCGATACTAGACTTAATTTTTGGGTTTGCCAGCTAAGCTCAGAGTTCGCTAGAAACTTTCTCGAATGTTCAAGGAAGGATTAACTCCCCTGATTAGACAAGAAGGGATTTAGTTTCTGACAACCATAGAACATGACAACTTTGCTCTCCCCTAATCAAGAGTCAATCTCGAGAGTCGTGTGAGCACAAGGCAATTATTTTACTCAGTCAGTACGTGCATTCTTAGTCTCATCAGAATGTAGAGAAAAGGAAGAGACGGGCGTGTTCAATAAAAGATGTTATTTATTGATCAGTCTCTTTTCTCGTACAAGAGAAATGGATCGATATTATTGCAATAATTATAGTTAAGTAAAGTGCATACATTAAAAGCAATAGTATAAAATAATACTGTAAAAACATTGATATGGTTTCTGAGCCATATGATGTTTTAAAATGATTAAAATATATTTACATACACATATACATTTGACTAAACGTACTCAACTGGTGTTTCTAAATACGCCTACCCCGTGTACCTGACCTAAGTCTAATGCGTGGGCGGGAATAGAAAGTTACAGTTTAAGTTAAGTTTGTTTTTGCCAAGTGAATAACTAAAGAATTCTCTAGGAGGGGTTATTCAGTTCTGTACCTGGAATTTAGGATGAATGAGGAATGGTATCTCTTTCTCTGCTCTCGATATTCCAGGCTGCCTGCGAGGGCTACCCGGAAGCGCCGGTGCTGGGTCTCTCGGCTTGAGATAGCAGCGCGTCAGGAAGGCGGGGCTGCTGCCTGCGGGGTCTGCTTCTGCTCTCGGCTTCGGCAAGTATGGCTGCTCCGTCTTGTCACCACGCGTGTGTTTTGCATAGGGCAAGGTCGGCAATATTTATACCTTAAAGGTGCCGGGATTGACGTAAGGATGGACATAGGTACGTCAATAAAGATGTCATACGACTTGCTCGTTAGCACATTCTTTACTAAAGTTCTCTGTGAAATCAAAACAATGGCCGCACGGATTATCCAGGTTGTCATAGGTTTGATTTGTTATGAGAACGTCGTATGCCTTATCAGGGGCTGGAGGAATGTCGCTTGTCTAATTAGATCTCAAGCGTTATGACCTAATCAGATAACACGTTCCTGTGCCGTAGTGTGACTGCGTCAGATAACGGTATCTGCATCATGGGGGATTTCTTGCCTCATGGGCTGACTGTTAGTTAACTAGCTAGGTAGTTTAACCAGAATAGGGTCAGGAATAGGGGGATCGATTCAGAACCTATAGAAATACACGACACCCACTCCACGCTAACTATGGTCATATCTACTAATCTATGCATAGTATAACATAGTACAACATACTATAGAGTATAGTGTATACCTTACCACCCCAAAATACATAAATGCATTTTGAAATTTTCAAATATACTGAAAAATTGCAGTCATATATATTGTATGCACTTAAGCTATGAATTAAATGCAAAAGTAAACACGCATCGTTATGCATTATTGCTTGTTGGTATATGAGAAATACACATGAAATGGCTCTTAATATGGCTATACAGAAAAAAAGTCGAAACCATTTCATCACATAAAATATATTGTGAACATACCAGCGGGCAGCTAAAGTCTATATAAAGTCTATAAAGTATCTAAAAAAATAGAAATCTTAGTTCTCTAGGAATAGTTTCTTACTTTAAGCAGAAGATCAGTGTCCCGGGGCAAAAATATATATAAAAATATTTTAAGGGCTTGCTGAAAAAAGTTGCTGTCCGTGAACTGGATTGTAATTGTTCATGTGACTTTATTTTTTAAAAGTTGAAGGCCGAATTCAGGGAACGCCGTGTGCGAGTTTACTCAAAAGTCTCTATTTCTGTTCCGGAGAGAACATCATATCATTCAGGCTTTCGAAAAAACTGTCAACAGCTTCATGGGAAAGTTCCACTAAGTCGGAAATAGGGGTAACCATGCATTCATGCGCATGATTGTCTGCATTGACATTCTGATTTGCATTGCTGACAGAAGGTCGTACCTGTTCGATGTTGCTTTCATCTTGAACTTCACTACTCTTCAATCGCAGTGGTGAAGATTCCAGGAATGCCGTCATCAGAATTGGCAGCCTTTGAGGGCAGCACAAAGCGTGAACCTTGGTAGGAACCAGCAGTGTATCTGCATCCACCGGCGCATCCGATTGTAGCGTCAGATAGGTGTCTAACACGCATTCTTCTCCGCATAGCAGACACCTTAGTACAGGTAAAACACACCTTTGCCACATTGGTCGAAATGATAGAAACCAAGTCATGTTTAGGTCTCTAAGCCGGGAGAGTCCCAGGATTTTTGATATCCGGTCCCGGTATCCAATGGCTAGGATCGTATCTTCCATTGTCGTGAGAGTTTGTTCTGTGACATGGGTTGCCATAACGAAAAATAAGGACTAGGAATAGGATTCCTGCAATTAGTCCCAGGATCAAGGGAAGTCCGCCAAAAATCGAATGGACGAAATCTGGAAAAATACCCAGTATGGCTTTGAATGGTGTTAATGCCATCGAAAATACTGTCTTAAATACCTTTGAGACCCCAGTGGTATCAGAAATATTTAAGATTTCGCTCAGGATTTCCGCGAAATGTACGGGGGAATTAGTTGATAATAATGTATGTATCTCTGCAGTCGTCCTTGCGACTTGTAGATCATACGTTTCTTTAGATGACGTGAGCCTTGTAGGCGTCTGAAGAAGCACTGTTTTCATTCTGCTTAAAGTGTCTATTCGAATAGAAGTAATTTTCAAACCGGGCCATGCCCTTGCCTCCCTGTCTGGAAAGGAGCTGGGGAACAAAGAACGTCCACAGCACTTGACCTTCGCCGTCGTAGTGACGAGATAAGGAGTCCCGGGCATAAGACTACAACATCTGCGGTCTACAATAAGAATGTAACTCCCATTATAGAGTCTTTGAAAGAATGGTTCTATTTCAGTTGCAGGTGCGCCTTGCTGGTGACATGAAAGGTTGTATGAATTCCCTTCACAGGCTCCGTGCAAACTAATACCGTTACACAGAAGTGTGCCGCTTAGTGACATAGCACAATTGTTGCCACTAAGAAACACTTTCTGTCCTTTGTTACTGACACATGCATGTGAATAGGGCAGGTTCCAAGTTGTTTTAAGGTACCCCTTTCCCAATTACTCGTACATGCCAGCCTGTATATATTTTTGGCAGTATTGAAACCTGAAGGTTGAGATTGGAATATTTATGATTCCATGGATTATCCATTCACTGACAGGTCGTTCTGACATTGTCAACGGTAATCTTTCTAGTTTTTCAATGCTCAAGATTGTATAATCAGCACCCTTCTGCGCCATACCGATTTGTCTATCAGTAAGGTTAAAGATTTGGAATAGTGACGTTGTGTTTATTAAACGCCAAGGCACATAGCCAGAACGCAGATTTTGTAACGTCCAGCCAAGCTGTACAATAGAACGCAATTGTGACTGACCATGTTGTAATAACAGTAAGTCTTGCGATAATATATCGATTGCTGAAGACACAATGCTGTCCAATGAAAAAATTCTGGAGGACAGAGTCATTAACCCATTGTCCACTACAGAAAGTGATTTTTCCAAATTAATACGATCAATTTCACGTATTCTCTCTGCTGTTTCAATTTGAGTAACCTTCCAGGCCTCATTGTATGCTGCATATACAGAGGCTGCTATGAAACGCTTTTGACGCTGTTTGCGTGGTCCCATTATGAAATCACGCAAGTCAGCACCATCAGTAAGTAAAGTTAGGTGTTGCTTAATTTCAGGCAGTGTGGAAGACTGTAGCCATTGAAGGCATAATTTGCCCACACTGTAGGTTGTTATTATCCCTGGGTGATGTCTTTGGGGATATCTAGGGTCTGGCCTGGTCATTTTGAAACCCTGTGTTTTATTCAGGAATCTATCTTGACAGTTATTTGTATCTGTGGGCCAGATCAACCATTGTTTCCAATCAGGATGTGTTCTGTTTTGGTTAAGTATATGGTTTATGTCTATTTCTTCATCTGTATCAGAGTTATTGCTAAACATTGTTGGCTTTGGAATAGACGGGTTATTTAAATCTTTGATTTTGGCTAAGCCAAGACAGGTGGTTTGTTGAACAGTGTCATTTAAAAATATCATTTGTTCTGGGATCATGCAGGCTCTAAACAAAGCTTCTATACCCTGTACTTGCCATTCTTTTGTACCCCAAACACTTTTCAAATCAACATTTTTGTCCCAATAATCGAATCCAAAAGTATTCATTTTTTCAAAGAATGAATCAGAATAAATCAATTTTGTGTTGGTTATCATGGTTTTGGTCCCTGTCTTGTTTGACAATTTATAATAAAATGTTTCAGCATTACTAGTGTTAAAACCTTGAAAGTATGAATATTTGTCATAAACGGTTCTAGAGCTCCCTTTTGGAGGTGTAGCACAATGTTCCCATTGATTATAATTTAAAACATTTCTAGGTTGTGCAGATTTATGCAAGAAATGGTTACCATAGTGGTTATAGCAATACATACTATCATAATTTGTAGAACCTGGCAAATAATTAAGTCACTCAAAGAAATCTTAATTTGGTGTGGATATTTCAGGATCTCGACCGGACCATAAATTTCATAGTCAGTGTTGTCCCAGGCTACCCCACCAGGTATTGGAATTGCTGTGAAGTTGGCTGAAGAAAGTTCTGAAGAAAGTTCTCTTTTCTCGACGTGTGAAGATGTGTGTGGTTTGAGGACCAAGTTGATGTTCTGACTTGCTGTGTCCATTTTAGCATATTTTCCCTCAATGAAGCGTCCCAAAGTAAATACCATGATGAGCCAAAGTATGAGGATAAATGCACCAAAACCCACCCAAAATTCAATCCATGGAGAAATCAGATATGTTTCTTTTAGTTGTTTCAAAAGTTCCTTCGCTTTTTCTTTAAAGGATTTTGATGATGGCTGTGTCTTTTGTTCGCTGAAACCTTCAGAGGAATCATCGAAGTTGATGAAGTAACCGGATGCAGTTCTGTCAATTGTTCCAATTGGTTCAGGATTTTTGTTTCTTGCATTTTCACTTGGTACTTCAGTATAGATTGGTGTGTCTCTGCTAAATGTCTTTATTTGGGTTTTCAGAGGTCTAAGTTCTATTGCATTGTTGCATAGTCCTTGTTGTTCTTCTGTAGGCGTTTCGAATGTGATGAGCCTCTTTGTTAGGACCTCTGTACTGGTAGCAAACCTTGGTGTTCTGCTACTTATTGGGAGTCCACTTGGCCTACTGTTTGTTATCGGCCACATGTTGTGGTTTTACCAGGTCGATGGATACAACTCGGTTCTCCTTTTTTCCAGCAAGTGGCGGTAGTACAACTGATCTTGTCCCGTTGACAGACAAGACAGGAACTGCTTTTCTGTAAGAAGGCCCAAATTCCTTCTTTACCGCGATCTTCTCCCTGACTAGATCCCCGACTTTTGGAATCCAGACAGGTCTTGCTGGGACAGGTGGTGATTCTTCAGTGGTTGTTGGCTGTTGTTTCAACTGTATGTTGCTCAGGTCTTTTCTTGTTTTGTTTAAGTCCTGCAAAATAGCCAAACGGTCTTTGACATCAAAGCTTTTTTCTATTACCACTGAAGTCTGACTATCAAGGTCAGAGATCAACATCCTAGTTCCGAATAATAATTCGTACGGACTGAATCCCTTCAGAGAATTTCTTGGCAAGTTATTTAGACTATGTTGGACCCACCCAGCTCCCGAACCTAATATCCCTTCTATTATAGATTGCTTTCTGTCTTGGTTTTTTCTTTACACCATCCCATACCCTCAGGAAGGAAGTGAGAAGATTCCCGCTGGGCTGTGCTCATTTGGCCATTCTTTCCCCCCCCCAGGCTGGATTGCCTGAGAAAAGGAAAAAAATAGTCGAACGTAGCATGCTCTTAGCGTATATGCCATTTAGACTCGCAAATCTTGTATAATAGTCCGGACGTCAGCCGAGTGCTGTGGATCTACATTATAAGTGGGAACTAGCCTGTATATGTTAATCGCAAGCCATTCTTTTTGCTGGTAATATTATCTGCCTTGATACGACGAGGTATTAAACTGCTTCTCTCCCCACTGCGATCTCTGTTGCAGTTTGGGCAGTTTTTTACAAAGATGGTAAGATGGAGGCTCATGCCTGGCCACCAGTACCGTGATTGTAAATCTTCCAGAGAATCTTTTAATTTAAGGTGTCTGTGACCCTCGCCCATGTGTGCGTCTGCGATTAACAAGTTTCTCCTGTCCATGTTTGGAATCACTCTATCCCCCACTCCAGGGATTCGAGCAAAAGGGACGGAGTTTGCATCGATTATGTATGTATAATTGAGTGGATAGTTGATCGGTAACGCTGAGCAGTCGCCTTTTGATGACGTTTTCACCGCCAGCAATGTTTCACCGTCAATGTATTTTAATGTACGCTTTTTCCGATCTACGGGAGCCGATTTAGTGGCTGCCGCTGCGGCTGTCTCAGCCAATAAATTCCCTACAACGTGAACGCCATCACGTTGATGACTCAGTGAGTGAGTCACGTGAGTCTTTGGTAGTTCTTTCTTCAAAAGAGCTACTTGTTCCCAGAGAAGTCTCTGCTTTATTGGTGCATCTGTGTCATCTTTGTAACCGTTCTGAATCCATGTCTGCAAATCCTTGTTATATGTTTTGACGCAGAAATATGAATCTGACACTATAAGTGTCGGGAATTCGCGATCCGCATTATCTAGCGCCATTTTCAAAGCTATTATTTCAGTTTGCAGTTCTGAATTAGTTTCTACTGAGTGTGATTTTGTTAATAGAGGTCTTAGTTTACCTCCGCGCCACACTTCTTTTGTGATCTCACATGTGGGATTGTATGCATGTTCTCCCCAAACGGAGGGTTGAGCATGTCCGTCTGTATAGATTACACAGGCGTAATGTCGTAGAGGCAGAATGTCGATTGGCAGAGGATACGTCTTTTCATATTTTAGATTTTTTAATTCTTCTAGTTCTTAAAAGACTGTCAACCAGGCAATACTTGATAATTCATATCCTCCGTACTGGATTTTCAGATGGGCAATTCTGGATTTTTTGAAGTTGAATTTGTAACCCTCTGCAGCGAAACCAAGTATTATGGTGTTCACTCTTTTCAAGTGAGTCTCCAAGTCATCATCTGTTAAGTAAATGTCATCGACATAAGATAATGCTTCATCATCATATTGTTGTAGTAATTCTGTTACTCTCGCTGAGAATACCCCCGGGCTATTCTTGTACCCCTGGGCTAACCGACAGAATTGTTTTTGAGTGCCATTTACTGAGAAAGCTGTTAAATATCTGCTCTCTGGTGCTATGTTTTGACAAAAGAATCCGTTGGAGATGTCCAAGGTAGTTTTGTATTTTTTGCGCACTATGTTATTCATTAGTGCAGCACTGTGTGAATTTTGCACTGCAAAAGTTTTGCAACATGTGTTAAGGTGTCGGTAATCCAAAACTAGACGGTATGAATTGTCTGGTTTGGAGACCGGAAACAAAGGATTGTTCATTTGTGAGGTGCAAGTTTCAATCACCCCCTGGTATTCTAGCTGATCTAGTATTTCATTTACTTGTTTTTTAGCTTCTTGCTTAACTGGGTACTGCCTTTGTGCAGTAGGTTGTGATTTTAACTGGATTTTGTGAGGAGGAGAATCCTCATCCCATCCTACATGATTTTTGTATAAAGCAGGTGCTAAGGCCACTGCCCACTTTCTAGCAAGTGTGTATTTTTTATGAATCGGTATTTGATTCGAGAAGGCAGGCATAATTACTTCTTCGCCATGAGGGCACTCCCTGACAAACTCTGGTGGCCAGTCTTTTTCAGCTAAAAGGATGTCATAACCCTTTGAGAGGTTATCCCAAAATAGTCCTCTTATTTTCCTAGTCTTATCTCCCTCTATACGTAATGTTATCTCGTATATTTTGTGGGGCTTGCTAACTCTGGTATCTGTAGTTTCCACTTGAAGGTATTCATTCGTGTCCACTGTCTCCAGATGATTCATAAGGACTTTGCGAGCTATGCTCACCTCTGCTGCGCTGTCTAGCATTGTCTGAGCCCACTCTCCGTTTTTCAGTTGTGTCCTCAGTATTCTCGGCATTGTTAACTACCTTGATACTGGCTACCTTCTTTTTTGGAAATTGTGATTTCTTTTTCAGTTGAGCAGGTTCCTTGTCTTTGGACTTGGCGTGCTCTTCTGATCGTCCTCTTTTTTCCGATTTCTGCGAGGAATTCTGAAAAGATTGAGAGGGACGTGTATCAATGTCTTGATATCTATCAGGTTTTTTAATATTATCCCTATTTCTAAGGTTATATCTATTCCCAGAGGGTTCACTCTGGGGTGACCTTTGTCTCGGGTTTGGAGATTTCTCTCTTCGCCTAGGAGACCTTCCTCTGGACTGGAATTTCTTTTCTTTAGGATTGGATTGTTTGTTCCCATCCCAGTTCTTTTTTGGTGAATTGTTATTATTATTAAAAAACATTTTTTCTGGACTTGTAGTCAGTTGCGGTTTTACTGGTATTCCACCTAGACTATCTCTGCCTAGTTCTTCATAGGATTTTTCTATGATTCTGGCAATTTCAGCTGGTTGGTCTGCTATATCTGTCTCTTTTAACCTCTGGCGGATCGCCACGTTTGCTGCTTCACCCTTTATGTTGGCTAGTAATATAGCCGAGACCTGCTTGAAGTCTTTCAGTAATTTCATACCAAGAGTTAAAGCAGGTTCTGGACCGTATTCATCTTGAATTTGTTTTAGCACATCTGGTATTACCGAAATGGATGGAACACCGTGCGTTTTTGTGTAGATGGAAGCAAAGACTGTACCCCAAGTGTCACAGTCCTCAATGTGTGGTGCGATTCCCATTGGGAGACATATAGTCAGAATCCTGTGTTTTTCTAATGGGGTGGTGTCAGGAAACACCGCCTCTATTTGGGTAATTTTCTGTGCCAACCAGAATGGTATTTGTTCCCGTTTAGCTGGAACTTTACCTAGGCAGGATTGGATGTTCTGTGGTGTAATTTTATTTGTGTTCCCCTGGTGAGGGGTCAGCTGTGGAAGTTTAATCGCTGGCTGAATTGTTGAAGTCCGCATTACATACTGAACTAATTGTCTGTGAATTTTTAGTAGTTGTTTTAGCTGTATTAACAGCTCTGCTGCAGGCATTCTTTCGATGTCTGGATGTGGTGTGTATCCGGCTAGGACCGGCCACGTTGCTCCTGGTCTTCCTAAAGGACCGAGCCTTGTAATGTGATTGTTATGTATTAGGGCGCCATCAAATAAGAGCAAATGCTCTTGGAATTTGAGTGGTACTTCCACCTCCTCAAAAGGAGTGTACTCATTAGGAGGTTCCTCTACTTTGTAATAGTGGAAGTACTTTGTTATAGTATTAGCTGCTGGAAAATGTATCCATGTATAGTATACCTCTGTCTGCCGATATTCGTGTGCCTCGATTACGAATATGACTGTGCCACCTCTAGGTGTCAGTCCATTTTCTATAAGTTTTAAGGTTATAGATCTCCTTTTAATGACCGGAATGAGTATTATATCCGCGTCTGCTGCTTGCATGGTAGCATCAGCATCTGCTATTTCAGTAGCTAATCTAGTAACCTCTCGTTCTTCATCGCTGTCCATTTTGCTGACAGGATGGTATTATGTTTACTTGCAGATCAGGTTTCTTTATGGAAACAGAGATTAGATGCACAATATTTTGGAACTGTTTTATCCTTCAACGTTGACTAGACCAAGAACCATACATAGGAGTTCCCTCCTGCGAGGTTTTGGAGGATATAATAACCTTTCACCCACTCCAGACGTCTTTGGAGTATTTGGGAAAAGGGGTCTGAGTGAGAAAGCACGACTGAGTTACTCTAAATGTCTTACGTTAGTTTTATCGCCCTTTCCAAACGCGTTGGGCGCCATGTAGTGTAGCTCCTATTTTCCCATTAGGCTCTGCGCATTGGAATAGTACCTACAGCAGTAAAGGCCTAGGCCAGACGTTAACTAGGTCTACTACTGTCGATACTAGACTTAATTTTTGGGTTTGCCAGCTAAGCTCAGAGTTCGCTAGAAACTTTCTCGAATGTTCAAGGAAGGATTAACTCCCCTGATTAGACAAGAAGGGATTTAGTTTCTGACAACCATAGAACATGACAACTTTGCTCTCCCCTAATCAAGAGTCAATCTCGAGAGTCGTGTGAGCACAAGGCAATTATTTTACTCAGTCAGTACGTGTATTCTTAGTCTCATCAGAATGTAGAGAAAAGGAAGAGACGGGCGTGTTCAATAAAAGATGTTATTTATTGATCAGTCTCTTTTCTCGTACAAGAGAAATGGATCGATATTATTGCAATACTTATAGTTAAGTAAAGTGCATACATTAAAAGCAATAGTATAAAATAATACTGTAAAAACATTGATATGGTTTCTGAGCCATATGATGTTTTAAAATGATTAAAATATATTTACATACACATATACATTTGACTAAACGTACTCAACTGGTGTTTCTAAATACGCCTACCCCGTGTACCTGACCTAAGTCTAATGCGTGGGCGGGAATAGAAAGTTACAGTTTAAGTTAAGTTTGTTTTTGCCAAGTGAATAACTAAAGAATTCTCTAGGAGGGGTTATTCAGTTCTGTACCTGGAATTTAGGATGAATGAGGAATGGTATCTCTTTCTCTGCTCTCGATATTCCAGGCTGCCTGCGAGGGCTACCCGGAAGCGCCGGTGCTGGGTCTCTCGGCTTGAGATAGCAGCGCGTCTCTCAGCGCGTCAGGAAGGCGGGGCTGCTGCCTGCGGGGTCTGCTTCTGCTCTCGGCTTCGGCAAGTATGGCTGCTCCGTCTTGTCACCACGCGTGTGTTTTGCATAGGGCAAGGTCGGCAATATTTATACCTTAAAGGTGCCGGGATTGACGTAAGGATGGACATAGGTACGTCAATAAAGATGTCATACGACTTGCTCGTTAGCACATTCTTTACTAAAGTTCTCTGTGAAATCAAAACAATGGCCGCACGGATTATCCAGGTTGTCATAGGTTTGATTTGTTATGAGAACGTCGTATGCCTTATCAGGGGCTGGAGGAATGTCGCTTGTCTAATTAGATCTCAAGCGTTATGACCTAATCAGATAACACGTTCCTGTGCCGTAGTGTGACTGCGTCAGATAACGGTATCTGCATCATGGGGGATTTCTTGCCTCATGGGCTGACTGTTAGTTAACTAGCTAGGTAGTTTAACCAGAATAGGGTCAGGAATAGGGGGATCGATTCAGAACCTATAGAAATACACGACAGTTAGATGACGAAATGTTCTTGTAATCACACAATCTGTACGTGGAACATGGTATCTATTTACATGTCACACCATGGACAAGTAATGTATGTATCTCAACATCATGTCATGATGCTCAGTACGTTGCAACCATACAAAGTGATATCAATGTGCACTATGTGGTATATATCATGTAACATCAAAACGTCTAACACCAGCTGGTGGAGTGCACTTCAATGACCATTTCACCTCTGTTCAACAGGAGATCCACAAGCAACTGCTGCAGAACACAACACCGAACTTCAGAGCCAGTCTTCCCCCCAGGACATGAACCCTCGGATGCAGACTCCCTACGTTTCCTCTGATGAGGAGCAAGAACCTGTCCCATTTGGACTGCCAAGGTGCACCACGTCCCAGGCCCCCATTGACCCCACCACCACCACCACCTCCACCTCGGCCACAACCACCACCACCACTAGTGCTGCCTGCAACACTTTCCCTACCTCAGTGGTTACCCACACCACCACACAATCAGAGGAGGGCAGGGAGAGTCTGTGGATGCATCGAGTTGCAACGCCACAAATCTAGGACAGCAGTGCAGGTGGGAGGGCAACTGGGGGACAAATTTGAGAGGACACTGGGACCGAAGCCCTGGCCAACATCGCCAGAGTCCTTGACCCATATGAGCAAACCCAGGGACACATGGGCCAGATTTTGGAAAAAGTGCATGAGCTCTGCCTGCTGCTGAGGTCCATGGACACACGTATGGGCCAAAAGGAGGACCTCATGGGCCAGCTCGTGGGTGTTCTGAGGGACAGTCATGCGGCCCAAAGGACAGCTCAACACCCCTCCAGTGGCCCGCAGGATGATACTCCCACCACCTCAGCTGCGGCCACAGACAGGGGTGAACTGCAATAGGATGATTCCTCAGACACCGCTGAGACCGCAGCAGTGGCCCCCTTGCAAAATGCAAAAGGGGCCATCCGAGAAATACCACGGGAGGAGCACGCGGCAAAGCACCATCCAAACGCCAGTTGCCAACCCAACCATGATGGCACCGCTGTTCCCCTTGACATTGACTTTGTTGACTATTCCTACCCACACTGCCATGTTGATGCCGGTATATGATGGATCTTGTCACTACAGAAATGTGGTGACTACTCTATTGTCTCATTTACCATCACTGACAACTCATTAATTCACTTAGCACTATTTTGTAAAAATTCATCTTTCTATCACAAATACTCATTGTAAATAAACACTCTTTACACACCTATGTCTTTGTGTTAGCTCCATGTTTATCACAGTATGTACAATGTTGACTCAGATTCCAATGTACCATAAGCTCACATTGTGACACGGCATTGATAGGGTGAAGGAACCCAGAAAGAGAATGATATTTACTTGTCAGGGGATGGCTTCACAGCTAGTACACACTAGTTCTCAAGGTACACAAACCAGCACACATTACAATGAGCAACAATATAAACATAGACATCATGTGGCTGGTCATGACTAACCTGTGCCACAATCATCAGACATTAGCACAGAGCCAAAAACAGGCAGCTGTCAAAAAGCTCTTCTAGGCCTTGTTACTACCATCAAAGACAGCAGACAATGTCACTGTTGTACAATGTCACTCACTCTCAAGGGAAGTAGTTGTTGATGAGCTGTTGAAGCAGGTCGACACCTTCCTCCTCTCCACTATCGTCGTCACTGGACGTGTGGGTTTGCAGGGGGGGTCGGCTGCTCATCATCGTCCAGGAGCAGGGGGATCTCTTTACGCAAAGCCAGGTTGTGGAGCATGCAGCATGCAACTACGATCTGACACACCTTTTGAGGAGAGTAGAGTAGTGCAGCTCCGCTCTTGTCCAGACTCCAGAATCTAGACTTCAGAAGACCAAAAGTACGCTCCACCACACAACGTGTCCTCCCATGTGCATCATTGTAGCAGACTTCACCTGAGGTCCTGGGATTCCTCCGTGGGCTCAGCAACCAAGGCCAGGTGGGATATGCAGAGTCAACTAGGTGTGAGATACACAGACTAATTTTGTTATATAACAGTAGCTGAGGACAGCATATCACACATACAAGACACTACTTGACTCTGCATACTCACCAACAATCCATACACACGCTCTGGATGCAGATTTGCCATCAGCTGTGGTATGATGCTGTTATGCAGCATGTAGGAGCCATGTGCAGATCCTGGAAATCTGGCACATACATCGGAGATGATCAACTCTGCTGGGCATACCGCTTGCACATTAATGGAATGGAGATGCTTCCTGTTCCTGTATATGTGCTCATGTGCTTGTGGTGGAATCAGGCCAACATGTGTGCAGTCAATGGCACCCACAACATTGGCGATGTGGTCAAGGTCATAAAAATCACCTTTCACAGCTGCCATTTCATGTCTCCTGGGAAAAAGGATGTAGCAGTCCTTGTATGTCATCATTGCGGACAGGACATCAAATAGCACCATGCTGAACATTGGTTGAGACATCCCACCTGCACTGGCCACCTTGTACTGGAACGAACGAGTTGCAAAGAAATGCAGTGCCGCCATCACCTTAACTGTTGGTGTCAAAGCAGTTGGATAGGTTCAGCGAGGCCTCAGATGGGGCTCCAACTGATCACATAGGTCTTGAAGGGTAGGTCGATCCAAACAGAATTTCCGTCTGATGTCCTCATCCTCCGTGTCTGCAAGCAATGTGAACGGACGATGCACATTTGGTCATCTCCTACATAAAATGAAAAAATTAAAGTGGACACATGTCAATTCAATTCCCCATAGCAGATGTGTCCAACATCCTACGTCTTGACTGACACAGCGCCAACAATGACTGGACTGAAACAACACCTTAAAGCGCAAGTCACATGCAGAGACACCTTGATCTCAAGTAGATGTACACATGTTCAGTATGTACCTACTGAGTACCCCCAAAACAGATTCTGATGATATGAATAGAAAACGGTACATTCTGACATCTTGTGTCACCAGCCCCGAGAATAGTTGACACAGCACATGTTTGAAACAACAACACTGCTGGCACCTACGTAGCTGCTTGCGTGAGTCGGACAGAGCACACATTTACAACACAATGAGCACAGTGTGTGTAAGCAGATCAACTATCACAATGATTTCACCAATCTTCATAGTTAAATAGGCACATATTGTAGTCAGTCCATCATTACGGTTGGTTGATTAGCCATCTCACACATTGACATGTTCACAAATTTGAGAGTCCAACAGATATATGTACATGCACACAAATATCATATGTGACATATGAGGAAGTACATGCCAATGCATATAATCCTGTGCACTGACATTCATTTGTAGTCATCAGTGAGTTCAATGTCACACTAGGATTTCATTTACCAATCAGGTCGCATGAATCATTGTAAGTGTCTAGTGTTCAATGATGAGAAGTGGCCATTGCCATTGCTACAGCATGATGTGTCCATAGGTGCCATATGCGTGCACCGCCACCGCAATCACGGTCATTGGCACCAATTGAAAATGCCAATTTGTGGCAGCCACCATCTGGGCCCCGGGGTGTGACACCACCAAAGCCCAGGCCCTAACAGCCAATGGGAACTGCGACAGCGGTAGTGAATTACATATTTGAGACCCGCTGTAGGTGTTCTCCGCTACCGCAGGCCCGGTCATTGGATACAATTGAAAGATGCACGATTGCGGTAGCGACCGCCTGGGCCCCACGGTGTGTCACCGCCAAAGCCCATGCCCATGCCCTATCAGCCAATTGGAACCGCAATCGCGATAGTGAAATACACATTTGAAAATCGCAGTAGGAGTGCTCCACTACCGTGGGCCCGGTCATTGGATACAATTGAAAGATGCACGATTGTGGTAGCATCACAACCACACACACCGCACAAACCACCAACAACACCTTCACAACTGGACTTTCCCCACATTTGCACATCACACACCATGTCACAGAAGAAAATGCCCACATTCACTGACAATGAGTTGTCAGTGATGGTAGATGAGGTAATCAGAGTAGAACCACATTTATTTGGAAGCATGGTCCAACAGACACCACTAGCCACTAAAAATCAAATGTGGGCAAGGATAGTCAACAAAGTCCCCACCGCTCTTAACTTCATGGGCTGCGGCTGTGTGCACCAGATCTGCCCCACATTGGCGCTTACCTACTTAGCTCTGTCCCAGCCCTCTTCTGGCCAAATCCACCTGCAGCAACATTGCCCGCTCTGGTCTGCCTGATCTGGTCTAGCCTTTACATCACAACGGCAGAGTTAACCTGCTCATTTCATGTGGGGCTCCTGGCGATGCCAGGCCCCAACACTCCTACTGCTCACAGAAGTCACTGCAACATCACTGTTCTCCAGACAGAAGAGTTGTGCAGCATGTGCTCCACAAACTGCTTTGTACTTTTCTGAGTTTCCCTGAAGGCCTCTCCATGTCTGCCTTCGCCTGGAAACCAACAGAGTAGGAGAAGGGACTCTTCTAATCCCTGCCAGGGTCTGCATTACTTAATACTCAGTCCTACCTCCTCAACCTGGCTCGAAGACCCTGGGATTGTCTTGAAGCAACAGCACCTACCTGCTTTTGAATCAAACC
The DNA here is from genome assembly GCF_964261635.1 of Lissotriton helveticus. Taxonomy (NCBI): domain Eukaryota; kingdom Metazoa; phylum Chordata; class Amphibia; order Caudata; family Salamandridae; genus Lissotriton; species Lissotriton helveticus. The sequence continues at coordinate 1,741,708,415 of NC_136065.1, forward strand.
AGCCTGCAGGATTGTGGATATAGGAGTGCCATGAAGAACCATGGGTGAGCCATGAAGATGAACTACAACAAGGTGTTTTGGTGATCTAATATTTCAGGTGCTGTGATCTGTCCAATGTTAACATGTTAAAAACAATATGGAGCACCCAGTGAGCTAGATACTTTGCATTCTCTGTTGCAGGAGTTCCCGCACACTGTCATTTTGCTTTTGTGAAGGGGAGGGGCGCTGCTTGGCAGTACTTTAAGATGGGGAAGGAGTGCAACATGCTCATGGTCATATGCAGCAGTGCAAAGGTTCCTGCAGCTTCACCGGGTTCCTTTGCTGCTTATCTTTTTTTTTTATAAAACTTTGTCAGCTGAGCACTTTGCAAAGGATTCTTTATCCAGAGAAAAACACAGTTTTGGTTTGGGCTCGAATGCAGAAGACCACAGAAATTCATCAGTTGTGGTTCGAAATACACACAACACGCACTATAGAATTTGCGTCGCCCACCATGTTCAAAACACCCATTTGCCAATAGAACACAAACAAGGAGAGGAGCTATCAACACAATATAGTGGGCGGTGTAAGTTATGTGTGCATTGTGAACTATAACTGGCGAATATCAATGCTCTTCCGCTTTTGGTTCAGAACCATGAATCAGTTTATAATTGTGCCTATTTCAGTCAATATAAGGAAATACAAACTTTATTTTTTGCTATCCTTTTGGAATATTTGAATAAAGTTAGCCAAAGTTCGGATACCATTTCAAGATGTACATGTGGTTGTACAAACGAAGTTAATGTCAACCTTGATCAAGTATTTCATAGTTTATAGAATGAAGACACTTTTTTAATATATATTTTATTAAGTTTTTATCCCTAATGTTGATTAAAAAATTGGAAACCTTTCGCGACAACACTGCAAAAGGAAAATATAGAATCTTTGCAAAAAGTACTTAGTACAGTTATGATCAAATATGGGACTAATGCAGGCAAAATGGCATGACAATTTACATGTAGACTTATAAGCTATTTCATCTACATTGTATTTGGCACAGGGTAGTTTCTAGGTTTTTTTTGCTAGTGGCTCTGGGCTACATTGCTACACGTTTTCCTTGACTAGCTTCCCTCACGTAACAATGTCCATGAGTCCCTCTCAGTACCTCCACGTGTTTTAAAAATATCTTTGGACAGCCCTTCCCTTTACATTCAACTTTGTTTGCTGCCATACACCTCTTTATTTAGTAGGTGCGTTCCTCAATGTCTGGTGCTAGTGCTAAATCTCCCTTAGCTAGAGGAACCCTTGTGTTGCCTCCAACTTCCTGCTACCTTATTCCCATATTTCTCTATAATCAACACATTTCACAATGTGTGGATAAATACTACCCTCTTGGCCGAAGCCTCTTAAGCACATTTCGTATTATTTCACCTGAATGTCCACAGAAGAATGCCTGTGTAGTACACTCTGTGGAGATTTTTTAATTGGGACAAGCAGAAACCATATCTTGCTGATAACTGTCGAGCGTATGCAAATAATTCCTACCATAACGTATTTTCTATTGGGTATAAGGCGGTAAATGTCAGCAGTACTGTTTTACTAGGCATTCTAGCCTCCACTAGCCTTACCTCTAGTTTGAACAATTCTAGCATTCCCACCAGCCCCTTAATGCAAGAAGTAACAGCGCTCTAAAGCTGCTAGTATTTAAATATGTCTGGGTGTTTTGTAACTTGCATTTAGCATGGAATTGTGTAAATTGTACTATACTAAACAAACATGGAAACATACATGCTCTGACTAGATCATGCTGTGCACTCTTTAGCTCTACTTCACCACTAATTTATTATAGAGATTTCAACAGTAGTTAAGGGAAAAATTGGTCCACATTATGAGAACATGTACCCTAACTGTACTGGAATACTTCAGTTAAGGTGCCTTTGAAAAAAACCATAATAGTGTTATACAAAATGCTAATTTATTTAGTAGGAAATATCGTGCTCTATAATCTCTCGCGTGGCCTCAGAGTCTATTGTGGGTTGAAGGGATAAACGGTGGGGTAGTGTCAACACCCACGTGAGGCAGCCTTTGGTGTACTCTGGGGTGTGAGGTGTACTCTCTCTGCTAGCACTATATCATAAGGATGGTGACATGCCAGCATTAACATAAACTGAAACAAACTTGGGGTGTAGAACTGGGGTACACTGTGTCGCACACTGCTGCAGTTTGGGGGTGATCACCTGGTTGGTGCATTGTAGCCGACGGCTGGGAAGGCATGCGCAGGGAGGGAGGGGAGGAGGGGGGGGAGTGCCGGAGCTCAATTGATATCTTGCAGTACTTATTAGATTTTCGTTCCCTATGTGTTGTAGCTTACTGCCGATGTAACCAACATCTTAACATCTGTTGAATTCTTAGTGTTTCGTATCTTAAAACAACTAAACAAATGCTTGTTTTTACGTGGAACCTACCGCTGCATAATTTGCCACTTTGCAGCACCTTAAGCAACAAATATTCCTATTAGTTTACCAAGATGCACCTATTTTTATCAGCTTCAGAAGGATTAACAGCCTGATTCATGTACATGCCATTTTGCGTGTCCCTAATAGCGAATCATAGCGATTCGCTATTGAGGACACGCAAAACGGCATTCATGTAGGAATTGCTACTTAAATAGCGATTCCTACATGTTCTTTATTTGCGAGTAGCAATTTGCTACTCGCAAATACTCCCCATTCATTCCTATGGGCCAAGAGGCCCATAGGAATGAATGGGGAGTATCCCTCATTTGCGAGTAGCAATTTGCTACTCGCAAATGAGATAGCGATTTTAAGGGTGCCAGGGGTGTCCAAAGGACGCCCTGTAGCACCCCTAAAAAGCACATTTCAACAGGTGTTGCGCGCACACATGTCCAAAGGACATGTGTGTGTGCAACATGCAACTTAGAAAAATGCTTTTAAAAGCATTTTTCTTAGTTTTTGCTATTTACCGACAGGTCTGACCTCTCGGTAAATAGCGTCCCCAAAAGTCCAAAATCGCTATTTTGTTTTGTGTCATGAATATCATTTGAGGAATCTCTATTAGAGATTCCTTAAATGCCATTCCACGCAAATAAGCGAATTCTTACATAGCGATTTTTGCATTTGGTATCATGAATACCAAATGCAAAAATCGCACTCGCAAAGGGCCAGATTCTCAGAATCTGGCCCTTTGCGAGTGCAATTTACCTACATGAATCAGGCTGTATATCCTTAAATGACCCTGCTAGGACTCAAACAGATGCCCTGTGGCTTACACGTGAGCCCCTGAACAAAGCACCACTTTATCACAAATAACCATCTACATACACATGGATTTTTTGTAAATGAATGGAATGATGCATAGAATGTTCTTTCTGTAAATGAGTCTTCAACCAAATTGTACATGAAGATGGCGTGGAAGCATTATTTTGTTTAACTGTCGCATTCAGAGACTGTCTTCATTTACATAGTGTGGGAACTGCGATCCTGAGTGAGAAAATAAATGAAAGTTAAACTAATAGGTGGGAATATACTATTTTAGGCTGTTAAATCTCATTTGTCTAATGTGTTGACTGCAGAGTCAATGTGTGTGACAAAGCAATCTCAGAAAATAATCCTAGTTGCGCAGTGGGAAATAGTGGCTGTGTTTTTATAGTGCTACGAAGTCCCAGTCGGTTACAGAAAGCATTGTGAATATTTTAGTCATTATTTATATCTATATATATTTTAGTAACACATAATGAGACTATTCCTCAGACTACTCAATCTTTCAGCTATGAGCACTGCAGCACCCTTGGGCGGCAGCAAATGTATCCACATACTTGAAGCTCCAAAAGGTCCCAGATGAAGGAACGCAGGACATGATGCTACCTGTGAAGGGGAGCAACACCTGTCCCACTCGTCATCAAGACTGACTCTAATACCAAGATTCCCCATTGACCTGCCCAGAAAGACATTTGACTGCCAAGATCCCTGTTGGCTTGATCACAAAGAAGTAGCCGTTTACCTACGCACCAAGAAGAGAGAAGAAAATGGAGTGACCCGCTGGTCTGCACAGGCAAACCTAAAGATCGTTCCTGCACTGAAGAGGCGAAGAACCCTAAAGCTGGTAATCCAGATAACCGAGAGGTAAGGCTATTACGAAGAAACATTTTAAGCCCTCATTTACTAGGGCAGAGCTGAACATCACTTTACTGCGCTGCCCTGTGTCAAAAGAAAAGGGCTGGAATGCACCGTATCTATGAGATACAGCACATGCCTGTCCTCTTCCACTGTGCTGGAGCAGAAATGATGCTTAGCGTTAATGCAGACACTCTTGCGCTAGTTGCACTGTTGGCATGATTGTTTTTGTGCAAGAAGGGGCACCTTACTGCACAGAAACAATCGCTACGCCTCCCCTGGGGAGGCACACGGTTTTGATGTTATCCCAGAATTATGCTGTGTTGTAAATCTGGGAATTTGTCAAATACCATTGGTTTTCAGTGGGATCACCCATCGCAACGTCCATGGCACGCCTCCCCGACTCAGTGTGAGACAACGCAGCAACTTGCGCTCCGTTACCTTATACCATATTTACGATGCCATGAAAAAACAATCATAATGGCTTTTCATAGCCCTGTAGATATGGCTAAGCCCATTTCGCCGCCGGAATGTAAAAAAATTTGATGTTCTGGTGGCACACAGGGCTTGTAAATATGCCCCTTTGAGTTCAAAAGATTGCATTGTCCAGAAGAATGAATTAATACCTTTTGCATTTATTCCAGAGCAGTTAAGAGTTTAAATGACCAAGCAAAGTGCACTCCGTGGACGTTGGAGGTCATTGAGAATATAAAAAAAAAAAAACAGGTTAAATGGCAGGTATTGACAAGTATTAATCCTCAAACAGAAAGTACAGTTAATGTATTTATTAGCCATCTTTCCATGCAATCACTGTTTGTGTTTATTAATCAAATTTCAGTGTGAGTTTGAGCCAGAGCAGTTCTAGGGAATTACTGGAGACAACATCAAATCAGAACTGATAAGACAAATACAGATCCAAGGACAGAAAAGAACAGAGGCATTTTCGGGACTCTCACTCCCTATCTTCACCTACCCTTTTTCTCCACCTTGTAGGTGAACACTAGTCCAAATTCCACTTCTATTAAGACCTATATAGGTAAGTATTGAGTTCTTCTCCACAGATCACAGCTACATGTGGTGAATAATAAATGGTAAGTTTATTGGAAATAAGGATCATACAACTCTCCATGGGGAAAGCCTGTGCTAACTGTCGTTGGCTGGAATCTAGACTTCCCCAAGCTTCTATCCCCTGATTCCACTCAACTTCATTGGCCAGGATACAACATATCCCCTATCATTAACACATTAATATTGTTAATGACAATCACAAAAATTGCGTATTGAATTTACAGAAACAGCACAGAACAAGTTTTCCAAAAGCACCCAACCCTCGATGTGTCAAGTAACACATACATCAATACATATGTACAATGTAACATATAAATAAAAAACAATCATAAATCACTTTGTTCACACATAGGTGTGTATACACCTGACCATAGCTTGTCAAACTATGACATGTCATAGTCTTTGCACCAGGCTGGTTTTGTTTTCAACCTTGTTCCTAGTCCCTTATTTGACACATCTCTGCTTTGATGTTTATCTGCAACTTCTCTTGTTTCAGAAGAACTGTCAACACCATTACGCTCTTTAGGCCATAAACATTTAGGTACTCTAACAACCTTGCTCATGCTCCACACATTTCCATCAGACAACTCTACTACCTGCTGTCCCACTCCGATGTATTTTCATAGGAATGGAAAACCTGGATTCTCTAGATTTAATTAATCTTCCCTTCTTCACTTGGAACCATTCACCAATATCAAATTGATGTATGAGACTCTTGTGCCTCTGAGAAAACTCTTTTTTATTGTTTGATATCCACCGATAACCAAACCTTGCCACTTTGGTACCACTTGCCACTTTGGAAATATCTACCCTATTTATCATTTCCATCATCCACATCTGGTTTAAATTACACACAGCCTTCCTTCCCCTCATTTTCTCAAACGGAGATACATCTCCCAATGTCCTGGGTGTGACTCTATAATTCCATAGTAAGTCTTTGAGTACCTGAGAACTATTTTTCCCATTATCTAAAGCCAACTGTCTACCTTCTTTCAAAACACTTATCCACCTTTTGACAATACCATTGCTTTGTGGATGACTAATACCATGTTTATCCAAATAATCCTTCATCTCAGTTGACCTTAATTGTACACCATTGTCTATAACTAAGCATTTGGGTAAACCTTCCTTTTCAAACACTTCATTTAAGAACTGAATCACAGTATGCAAATCAACTTGATGCACCAATTTTATTTCTGGCCATTGGGATAATTGATCACTGGGACCTATAACAAAAGCCTGACTGTTGGACAAACACATGGGACCAGCAATATCAAGAGAAATCTTTTTCCATACATTTACAGGTCTAGATACAGTAGAGTTCTTATAGTTAACACATTTTTGTGATTTGTCACTAATAGCACACTCAATGCATGATCTGACTTTTGCTTCAATACATCTGTCAATTGCCGGCCACCAACATTCAGAAAGCAATCTACTTTTCATCCTAGACATGCCAGGGTGACCTACATGGGCCATGTCTAACACCTGTTGTCTCAAATCTTTAGGTACCACCAGCTGCACCCCATGAAATAACATATTATTTACTACTGATAGTTTGTTTGCAATGTAGAAATAAGGTAACAATTCTTTATCCAGAACTTTCTTTTCTGGCCATTGTGATTGGTTATACTTGATGACTTCTTGAATTTTCTCATTATTATTGAAGGCACTCCTCCATTCATCTTCTTTAATGCACCCATTTGATACCTCACAAATGGATAGAACTCTCTCCACATCCTCATCAATAACACACTGGTCACATTCACTGGTCTTTAATTGGTAATCGAGATAAACAATCTTTCTACAATGTTCCTGGCACCTGGAATGAATTCCACCTTGAAATAAAAATCTTGCAATTTGTATTGCCATCTGGCAATTCTGGGTGTGGCTTTACCACAACCTTTAGCAGTGAATAACTCAACTAAAGGACAATGGTCTGATCTTATTTTAAATTGGGTACCATATACATATTTGAACAAATATTCCATACCCCACCAACATGCCAGAGTTTCTTTTTTGAGCGTTGAATACTTAACCTCCGCATCCCTTAGTGATCTTGATGCAAACGTAATGGTGACCAGTTTTCCATCATGATTATGCATCAAAACAGCACCAATTCCCACATTACTTGCATCAGTAACTATAACTGAACTACAGCGGGTGTCAAATGTTGTCAAAGCAGAGATGGAAGACAATTCTTTTTGAGGGTTGACAAATTCAATAGCACATTCCTTACTCCAAACATATTGTTGGTTTTTCTTAATTAGACCTCTCAAGTGATTTCTCTTATCGACAAACAAAGTAATGAAATTTGCATAGTATTCTGCCAAAACAAGGAAAGATCTCAGCTGATCTTTAGTTTGAGGTTCAATTGCCTTTACTAAATTCTGTTTTGGTAAAATGCCTCTCTTGCTGATATTTTGTCTCAAATAGTCCGCAGATTCCATTTCAAACTTACCTTTTCTTTGGTCAATGTCATTCCATAACTCTGTAAAATGCTCAGATCTTTATATAGGGTCTCTACATGATCTTGTTTATTGTTCCCAAAAACCAGTATATCGACTTGAAAACACAGGGTATTTTTTACATCTTTAAACAATTTATGCATAACCCTTTGAAATACTGCAGAGGCTGATATTAGACCGAAAGGCATTCTTTTGTACCTAAATACCCCTTCAGGAATTACGAATGAGGTGTAAGGCTTGCTATCCTCATGCAAAGCAATTTGATGATATGCATTGGATAATTCCAATGGTGAAATCACAGATGCCCTCTTCAATGCTGAAAATATTTCCCCTAAATTTGGCAATGGGTGCCGATCCACCCACACACATTCGTTTAAATCTCTCAAATCAACACAAAGTCTCATTTTTCCATTTGGTTTGTGTATCACAACCACAGGTGACAACCACTCAGATGACTCGATCTCTTCAATTATGTCTTGACTGCATAATCTATCCAATTCTTTCCTTAATGCTTGTTTCATAGATAAGGGAATATTCCTGACTTTGTGTACTTTAGGACCACTGTTCTGTTCTAGGATAATTTTATGCACAAAATCCTTCAACAATCCTAGCTTTGATGAAAATACATTGGGAAATAGGTTCTCCCATTCTGCTGTTTTATCTTCACTGACTTGAGTTATGAAATCATTATATCCTAAAACTTATTCAGGATGACTGGGATCCAGAGGAATGAGCAAATCTCTTTGTTGTGGTCATCCCAACAAACAGGATCCCTCCTTAGCTACGTACTCATTGGCAGTTATGGTCTTACCTTTAAAACTAATATTGGCAACAAAATAACCTAGAACTTCAATGGGTTTATTGCCATAACCAACCAATTTTGCCAGAAGGTAACAAATGGATTTCAAGAAAGTTCTGTAACCATTGATCACCAATTAAAGTACGGCGAGCACCATAGTCAGCCATACCTTTAATATCTTTACCGTCACTGTTAACAACACAGAATGAAGAATCCTTGCTTTTATCATTAACTTCATGAATACAAAGGAAAAATTCTTCTACTAAGCCATCTGACTCTTGATGTACTGCCTTTATATGAGCAGGTTTATTCAGGTTCTTCTTTTTATTCCTACTCATTCTGGCATAGTGACCCTTGCTTTTACAATATCTTCACACCTGTCTGACTACTGGACATGACCTGTCATTTGCTAAATGACCAGATAACCCGCATTCGAAACAAACATAATCTTTTTTTCCTAAACCTTGGGGACTTATTATAGTTTTATCCTTGCAACTATCATTTGTTGATTTATCATCAAGCACATTCTTTTTCACTACCTGTACCTCAGAAGTCAGTTTTGCAGCCAAATCTTTCATACCTAACTTTGTTTCTTCAAATCTATGGCTAATATCAATGGCTTTCTCTAAAGTAAGCTTTTCTGCATCTAACAGTTTCTCTTGTAATTTTGTATCCCCAATTTTGTGTACCATTTGATCACGTAACATCTGGTCCTGAAATTTCCTATAATTACACTTTGCTGCAAGAACCCTTAAACTATTAACAAAAGAACCAATGGATTAATTGGGCAATTGAGCTCTATTAAAAAACGTGTGTTTAGCAATGACCTCATTAATTTCTTTGATATAAAGTATATCCAATTGTAAAATTTCCACATCATATACATCAAGATTATCTTCGTCATCTTCATCAAAAACAATGGGTGGTAAATGACTTAACACACATCTCCCTTCTGCGCCCAAACAAAATAGCAAGTTTTCGCTAATCAATATACACATCACCACTAATAGTTTTTAAATAGGCTTCAAATCCATCTTTCCATTGTCTCCACTCTAAAACCGGGTCTCCTGGATTGGGTAAAAAGGATAACGGTGCAACAATACCTCCTATCTTAACCTAAACTGATTACAGATTATGTATTAACCCAAGATACAACACAATCAGCAGAACAATAAAAACAACAAAGAAAGAAAATAATAGAGATAAAAGAGAAAAAAAAAATATATATATATATATATATATATATATTCACCAAAAGACGCGGCACTCAAAGAAAGATATGTTCAGGGAAAGTTCTTTATTTTTGGAAAGCTCAACCGACGCGTTTCAGCCTCCACGGCTTTGCTCACGGTTGGTGAGTCCTTTCTCTATTGCACTATTAAATACACCCACTTGGCCTCAATGTGGCATTGTGGGTAATGTAGTGTGCCAATTAAAATCACAAAAAATCATCAAGAAAGGAAGTCATGATATACTTTTTACACAAGTGAACAATAATTACTGTTGATATAGTATCAATCACACTAACAGTCTTAATCACTTAATCGTATAATCGTTTAGTACGTTATTATATTAAATTTGCGGCAGGCTATGTAGCGATAGATTTTAACAAAAAACATTTAACGATGTAGAGGGCAGGGGGTGGTTGTAGAAAAGAAGGGGGGAAAAGAAAAAAGAAAAAGAAAAGGGAAAAGGAGAAAAGGAAGAGAAGGGAGGATGGAGGATTCTTCTATAATTCTAAGATTATTCTTTCAAAATGTATTGTTATCATAAAGTGTGATTATTCCCACTTGGTGATTAATGTCATTGGAGTCATTTCATTCTAGACAATTATACAAGGAAAGACATATAAGAACATTAGAGAAGAAAAAAGGGGGGGAAGAGTGAAAGAGAAGAGGAGAAAAAGGAAGAGAAAAAGGGGGATAGAAAGCAAAGAAAGGAAAGGGGAAAAGAGGATGAAAGGGGGTCAAGGAAGGTTCAGTCACTTTGATTTAATGGTTCTATTCCACAGTTCTCATATAGATATCAGGATAGGAGCTTCACAGTTTCAATGGATACGCTATGTGTGTCTCTACTCAAGATGTACTGAGAGTTCTTCATCGAAGTTCATCCCTCTGGGTAACTTAGTTTTTAATCTGATGATATAGCGAGATTCCAAATGTCGCAGTTCTCTTCTACGATCACCACCACGTTCATTGGGCAGGGTGGTGTCAATTCCATAATAACTCATGGCCCGCCAATCTCCATTTTGACATAGGATCATGTGTTTAGCAGTCGCATATGCAGTGTCTTTGTTTTTTACAGCTCGGATGTGTTCCAAAATGCGCTTCTTTAAGGGACAAATGGTACTGCCAATATATTTTTGGCTACACTTACATTCTATGAGGTAGACCACATACTGTGTTGTACATGTTATTCGTTGGTTCACTGTTATTTTGTTACCATTCGGTTCCACGATAGATTTTATGTTTTTTCCGATTTTGCATGCCTTGCAAGAATTGCATTTTGTAAAGCCATTCTGTTGTTCCTCAAGACAGTTCACCGGTTCTTTCTTCTTAAAGTGACTGCTTACCAGTATGTCTTTTAATGACCGTGTTTTACGATATGTCACTGTTGGTCTGGGGCCTATTAGATCTCCAATGTCAGGATCTTTTGCAATCAGGTGACATTTTTGTGCTGAAAGGAGAGAAGACATGCAGGGAAGCCTTCTTGGACTTCGAAGACCGTTGTCGCGCTGTACTTACCAGAATAATGAATGAGGTGGTACCGAAAGCTAATAGTCCCAGGTGGCGGAGTCTGAATGACCAGGGCTGGCTTTTCAGATGCTGTGTACATGTAAAGGGGGCTATGAGAGAGGTTGGCATATCACGTATCACCTTTCGGCACATTAGTTGGATGGTAAAGGGTCGATTAGGATGGCGGGCGGACCTGAGTCCTCCCGCCATCCTCGCGGACCGGCAGCCAGACATGCGATGGTCCCGCACCACAAATTAGGATGCGACCGCCACCCTGGGGGTCGCATTACACAGTTTAACATTGCGGCGGGTGCTGCTGCTTACAGCAGCACCTGCCGCAATGTCAAATTGCCATGTTGTGCATTTCCATGCACAATGTGGCAGGCACCGCGCGGTGCCTGCCAACTTGTGCATGGAAATGGAGGAGGTATCATGGGCACCCCACAGCCAATGGAGGCCTGCAACGGGCCCCCAAAGCAACTCCCCGCAAGCCTTTCCATGGCGGCATCGCCGCCATGAAAAGGCCTTTCTCCACACACATCCTAATATGAATGGCTGTGCCGGCTAGGCGCCACCATATTAGTGCCCAAGTTTGCCCGGCCGGCAATTGGCTAAAAATAATGTCTCATGCAAATTAAATCGCCACCTTCAATTTTAGTTTTCATTCATGCTTGACAGTCACTGCCAACAAGCATTTGCAATGCAATAGGTCTCGCATTATCTATGTGTTAGTTTTGAAAACAGATAAATAAAAGGCATTCAGCCTGATTCATGAAGCGAAATAGCGCCCGCAATGGCTGCGAAAAAGCAATTGCGGGTGCAAAACACGGAAACGGCATTCAAGTACGAAATAGCGAATTCGCAAAAAAATAATAGCGATTACGCTATAATAGTCGCAGACTCCGGGTAGTCGAGCATTAGCGATACGGAAATAGCGACCAACCACGGAATCTGCGAAATGAATAGCGAAACGCAATATTGTCTCAATCGGCATTCATGAAATAAATACATTAGCGAAAAAGCGCTAATTCGCACGTTTGCGCGGCGCAATTTAAGGACAACTCAAAGCAGGTGGTAACCATAAAAGCCATGATTAAGTAAAAATTGAAAAACTGTTGGCCAATCACCAACAGGTCCAGGCCTGACCAATCACACATAAGGACATTCAGCAGCAGCATTAGGCGTTCCACAATGCCTGGGATGTACATGGTGGTGAGGCGGCGAAGGCTACAGCGAGCAGCACGGAGGAGACGCATGAGGCAGGCAAGGATTTACCGGCAGCGGGTCACCTTGCTGGGCCAAACCAGAGAACAGATTTATGCTAAATACAGGCTGAATGGGGAAATGATCACCTGGCTGATACAAGAACTCGACCCCATCATGCAGCACCCAACAAGGCGAAACAATTCTGTGCCCACACATGTGCAGGTATTGTGCAGCCTGCACCTCCTGGCCTCCGGCAGTTTCCAGGGCATAGTAGCCGCTGCTGGGGGGATATCCCAGCCCACCATGTCACGCTGCCTCCACACTTTTGTTGACGCCATGCTCAGCCAGCTCCACCGGCACATCACATTTCCCACGAGCCAACAGGAATTGGACCTGACAAAACTACAATTTTATAATGTCGCCCATTTTCCCCATGTCCTCGGCTGCATAGACTGTACCCACGTCGCCATCTGCCCACCAGCTGCCACGGAGTATATGTACCGCAACAGGAAGTCCTACCACTCCCTCAACATACAGATGGTCTGCAATGCCAAGACCATCATCACTGACATTGTGGCCCAGTACCCAGGGAGTACCCATGACTCCTTTATCTTCAGGCACAGCGGACTCCACACACGACTGATCAGGGGAGAGTTTGGGGAAGGACATCTACTTGGTAAGTACACTTTGTCGACAATGTCACATTGCTATGAAGTAACTGCGCTGCACAGGCAATCAACATCTGCTCCTCTCATTCAGGTGACAGTGGCTACGCCCTACGGGAATACCTCCTGACCCCTTACCTCAACCCTGCCACACCTCAGCAACGGCGCTACAATGTTGCGCACATCCGGACAAGGAACTGTATAGAAAGGACATTTGGCCTGCTCAAGAGCAGGTTCCGTATACTGCACAAGACAGGTGGGGCCATGTATTACAGTCCTGCAGCGTGCTGCCGCATTGTGGCTGTCTGTGCAATGCTTCATAACATTGCAACCAAGCGCCGGATACCTGTTGACATCTCAGGCAGTGAATCTGAGGGGGACGACCGGCCACCAGCACATGCGCACCATGCACGCGGGGAGAACCCAGCTGAAGGCCACAGACGTCGCAACCACATCACAGCTAACAATTTCTAGCCCACCCCCTTCCCCCACCCCACATATCACAATTGCATGCAAAATGTAATGATTACACAAGGCCAATCTGTGCAGTAAAATAAATGTATTTGTTTCATTCACAAGAAAAAGGTTTTGGTTTCAACTATTTACAAATTACAGTATTCCTGCATACTGCATGTGAAGGTTCATGGCAGGCTTAGCGTCAGCCTGCGCCAGTGTCCCTCACACAGTGTCATTGGCGCCTCCGGCGCGTAATGCCCAGGCGCCGTTGAGGCTCATCCTCATCCTGGGCAGCTGTACCAGGCATAGCCCTGGTGCTGCGCCTAGGTGGCGGGACCTGCGTGGCAGAGTGGCTGCTCACGCTGGAGGCACCCTCACTAGCATCGTCTCCCCCTACAATGGCCGGTAGCACAGGTGTATGAAGTGCCGTCACGGCGGTGGTCAGGTGCTCCAGCACCCTAGTGATGTCCTCGCAGCACTGGACCAGTTGGTGCTGCTGGGTGAGGGAGCGCCGCGACAGCTGGGTGGTGGCATTTGCTGCCACATAATTTGACCTACTATAGGCCGACAGCCGGCTCATCAGCTGGTGGTGGCGCCTGCTTGCAACACTGCGGTGTTTGAAGAGCGCAGCAGTGTTCTCCTCCATGGCCGTCGTCATGCGGTCCATGGCCGCCGTCATGCGGTCCATCCGCTCTCCAACTCCCGCCACATTGCGGCCAATTTTATGCAGCTGGAACTGGATGGCTCCTTGCTGCTGCGACTGGCGCTGGTGGATTCGGAGCATGCGCCGCTCCACGCTCATGCAGGCATGGAGATGCCCATTGCCCCTCCTGCTGTTCGGCCTCTGTGTTGCGGATGTGGCTGGCCCAGGTCTGGTTGCACGAGCTGCAGGTGGTGTAGCAGCTGGTGTTGCTGGTGCGGCAGGAACTGGAGGCACATTGGTGGGGTGCCTGGCTCTGGCAGCCGGTTGGCCGGCAGATGTAGGAGCACGTACGGTGGGGGGCCTGGCCTTGGCAGCCGGTTGGCCGGAAGATGTAGGAGCAGGTACGGTGGGGGGCCTGGCTGCTGGTGTTGGTGCAGCGGCAGATGCAGGAGCAGGTACGGTGGGGGGCCTGGCTGCTGCTGTTGGTGCAGCGGCAGGGGCTGGTGGCTGGGTTTTGGGTACTGATTCCTCCTCCTGGGCCTCCTCATCAATCTGCAGCCTCTCGCTGTCACTGCTATCATCGCCACCTGTGAGGGTAAGTGGATACTCATTAGGTGCATGTGACTGTCAGACGTGCAGATGTTACATGCATGCTGGGTGTCATTCCCTGGATGGCTGTGGATTTGCGCACTTTGGAACCTTTCTGGCCGCATTGTGGTACTACTACATTGTGGACATACTACATCTCCCACAATGCTTCAGGGCATTTCCTGATGCACAACATAGGCATGACTAAGGGCCAATGAGTGAGCCTATTTGGTCAGGGACGGTCATAGGGGACAGGGTCGCAGTCGCATGCCACACACCTTGGGTGTCTTGGGTGGGGCGGGAGGAGTCCAGAGGGGTCACGCCAACACACACCTCCCTCTCCAAGGTGTTCTCAACCTGGTCCTCCAGGGGTGTGTTGGGTGGGACAGTCGGTCCGCCACCTCCAGTGCCCGATGCCTCACCAAGGCGCTCCGCCACCCTCTCCTTGGCACGCCCTCGGAGGTCGTACCAGCGCTTCTTCAGCTCCTCCAACGACCTGTCCGCCACGCCCACCGAGTTTACGCTGGAGGCTATCCCCAGCCAGATCCTCCGCTTGTCCTGCTCTGGGACCTTTCTGGAGTTGGTACCAAACAGCCTGTCGTGGTTGGCCACCACCCCTTCAATCATGTTCTCCAGCTCCTGCTCGGAGAACTTGAGCTTGCGCTTTCGTCCAGCGCTGTTGCTGGGGCCAGGGACAGGTTCCTCGGACATGGCGGTCGCTATTTCTGCCGTTTCTCGAGTCGCTAACGGTGCTTTAGCGTCTGCTTTCCGTCGTGCACACTCGAAGGATAGCGTCACTGTGGTGTTTGGGGGTGGGAACTGGCTGCTTCCTGGTTGTGATGTCATCACGGTGCTCGGAATGCGTCTTCCCGTTTTCCCGATCGCGCGAGAATGCGACTCGCATTCCCGATCGCACGGGATTGCGAGTCGCAATCCCGTGCGATCGGGATTGCGACTCGCAATCCCGTGCGATCGGGATTGCGACTCGCAATCCCGATCGCAGGTAGCCGGGAATAGCGATTTTTCTGCATTTTTTGTAGGTCGCTAACGCCTTTAGCGCCCGCGTGCCAGTCGCTATTTTTTCTACGAAAAGTACATGAATGCCGTTTTGCGTTTCCTCAATAGCGAGTCGCTATTATTCGCTATTAGGGACACGCAAAACGGCCCGTACATGAATCAGGCTGATTGTCATTTACAATGGCAATAGCCTACAATTTTACAAATGTAAGACCTATTGCATTGCAAATGCTTGTTTCTTTCTGACATCCATAAATTCAGTTTCATTAGTAAATATTAGTCAGTACCTGAAGGCAATCAGGTCCATGGTTAGAAGTATATAAGTTTCCATTAGTATTAAAGCGGTAAATGTAAACTCTGCTCAAATGTCGATCACTCTATAATAAATCTAGTTAATCAAAAGACAATTCTAGCCTGCTTTTATTCTGGGTAAATTTCAAAGAGTATCGTGAGTGGGAGGGGCGGGGCTCAAGGCCTGGCTCTCTCCGCTAGGAACTTTGGGGCTTCTTTGTCTGGGCCTACGGGTCCTCTGGAGACTGTGGGTCAGCAAGAGGTGTGAAAGCTAGTGGGGAGGCTTGTGGGTGGAACTGGGGCCAGATAGGGCCGCATCAGTTGAAGCTACAGTGGAGGTCTCTCCTTCTCCTACCTTACTGTCAAGTCCTGGAACAATCTCCCCTTCACCACCTCATCCTCACTGTTGGGTTTCAAGAAAGGGCTCAAAGGGCTCTGGGTTCACAGCATCTGGAGACCCTCACAGGTGATTAGCTGCGCTCTACAAATACTGTCTTATTGATTGATTGATTGATTAAGACAGGGACCCACTGGGCAGCGATGGGGCCTGCGGGCCCCAGGAAAATGTCTTTTTTTTAGGCCAAGCAATGTGGAGGGCTCAATGAGGGATACCGGTGCAGCTGGCCAAGTGGCTGAGAGGGCTGGTAGGGGAGAAGTCAGGCCAGGTGGGATAGAGGGTCCAGGTTCTGCCATTGCCAGTGCTAACCTTTTATAGTGTGACAGTGAGGGGGAGGAGAGAAGGAGAGAAGGAGAGAGAAAGGGGCCTGGGAGGAGCTGGGGCAGGGCAAGCTGAACATTTTTAGTCTCTCTGGGAATGAGAAACAACTCCATTGGGTTTACAGCAAGGAAGAAGGAGTCAGGGGGCAGCTAGCTGCAGTGAAGGGGGCCATACAGTAGAGCTGAACGGGGATGCTCATGGAGCCGGTGCAGGGATCAGGCTATAGGGTTAACAAAGGGGCATCAAGGCAGGGCACAGCATGTGAGGCAGTTCCGGGGGGAGGTAGTTGGGATGGGTGACAAGCAAGGTAGAGAAGGCAGGGGCAGGTGCAGGCTATGCCAGCCCACCTTATCGCAGAGCCTTTAGTTGCAGAGGCAGGCAGCAGAGTGGACTTGGGGAAAGTCTGGTGTGGCTCACCTACCCCAAGGAGAACAGATGAAGCAACCGGGCTGATGGCAACGTGGAACAACAGCGGCAGCAATGGTGGAAGTTCTTGTGGGGTCTATGCCATGGTCAGCGCTGGTGGGTCTGGTGTGGCCCCTCGCAAGAAGATGGAACACTGCCCACATCATGTGTGGTGGAATGTTGAAAGGTAGACAGCAACAGGTATCATAGGAAGCTCATTTAATCACGTCCAGTAGCTCAGTCAACCCGGCAGCAACTGCCATAATTATACATTCTGTGTTCCATGCAAGGAACACTAGTAATAGAATGCCACGAGGACAACACCCCCCTCCCTTCACTTGAAAACACCACCCTCTCCCATCACATAAACAATTGCTAACACCCTTCCTTACCTAAGAATAACAAAACAAATCATTAAGAAATAAGAGAGAACTAAAACCTAATATAATCCTGAAATTTGGCGGGAGGAGACCTAGTTCTTAAAAGACTTTGTCGGGGAACAGTGTTTTTGCCGGGTACGGGATTCACCGGATTCGTAAACCTAGTAGGCAGGGTCAAACAAGGAGTGCTTACTCCAAATTTATTTTTCACAAACTCAACTGTTGACGCAGGCACTACCGAGACAGCAGACTTGTTCCATACTGTCCTATTCTCCAGCACCACAACATGATCTCTCACCTCTCTGACTCTAACAGGAGCAGAAAACTGAGAAAAACCCTTGCGAACAAGCACAGGTTTCTTAATTCTCACCCAGTCCCCTTGACACACCGGAAACACTCTGACACGATCAGATGCCTACTTGGCTTGGACCGCAGCTCTGATATCTGCCACCTTGCCTAATTTTTGTACATCTACTTCCTTCCTTGACATCCAGTCTTTATTCAGCTTGGAACCTGCTACTCTACCTCTAAGCCAAGTGAAGGAAGACATTCCAGTACTAGAGTGAGGAATGATTCTCATTGCCCATAGCATGTCAGAGATTGCTTCCTTCCAGTAAAAACCATTTATGGGGGCCAACTGTAATTGATCCTTGATCACTCGGTTAAGGCGTTCAACTAGACCATTACTACAGGGATGATAAAGAGAGGTGAGAATATGTTTGATGCCGTACACTTTCAGAAAATCCTTAATTTCAACAGACACCAGCTGGGTGCTGTTGTCAGTTACCAATACCTACGGAAATCCCTCCCAAAGAAAAACATCTTTGAAGAAATTGATAACTGTAGCAGAATTTATTCCTTCCACAAACCTAACTTCTGGCCATTTGGACATATAGTCAATTAAAACCAAAGCGTACTTGGGAGAACTGCAGAGGCCACTGAATGGACCCACCACATCAAAAGGTAGTTTGCACCGGGGTGATTCCTTGACTGGAATAGGACTGATGGGAGATGGACAGGTCACTTGAGTTTTATCACTCAAGACGCACGCACCACAATCACAAACACAGTGTTCAATGGACCTATCAAAACCCGGCCACCAAAAATCTTCCCTTACCCTCCGCTTCATGGCACGAATGCCTAAATTACCTTTGTGGGATAAGTCCAAACCTTTCTTACGTAGTGACAAAGAAACGACCAGTAATCCAACCCTGCGCAAAAATCCCATCAACCAGAGAGATCTCATCACTGACCCTCCTAAAAGGAATTTACTCAGAGTGAAGAACAATATTATTTGGCCAGCCCTGAGCTACACAATCTAACACTTTACTCATCTCAACATCTTCAGACAGGGCTAGCTTCCAATCAACTTCAGATAAGGCAGCTCCAGTATTGGCTATAGTGCTGACTGCACACCCCAATTCTAAATGATCACTTTCAGGTTCAAAAACATTATCAGTAAGAGGCAAAATAGATAAGCAATCGGCCACGTAATTTTTTACACCAGCCACATACTCTAGAAGGTAATTAAATTCATTAAATCTGTACTGCCATTTAGCAATGCCCCACAAAAAATTGTGGAAATACTGCACATCCCACCATAGAGCTAATGCTTCCTTTTCAATTGTGGAATAGGTCCCTTCGGCACCCCGGAGAGTTCTGAAGGCAAAAGCAATGATGTCTTCCCTATTATCCGATCTTTTCTGCATAATAACAGCCCCAAGACCCACATTGCTAGCATCAGTGGTGACAATGCATCGATCGTTAATGTTAAACAAGTTGAGTGGACGTGCCTGCACAATTGCTTCTTTCAACGACTTGAAATTGCATGCACACTGGTCAGATCATAAATATTTCATGTTTTTCTTAAGAAGACCATGCAGACACACAGTTCTGTCAGAACAATTGGCTACAAATTTTGCGTAGTACTCAACTAACCCCAGAAAAGAACGTAGTTGGTCCTTATTCTGCGGTTCTGGTGCATTTTGGATGGCTTCCAGAAAGCTTCATCTTGGGTTCTACTCCACTTGCAGAAATGTCCCTGATAATCTACACCTTCTTGAAGAAATGTACATGTGTCTTGCCTTAATGTTAGCCCACTAGATTTAACAATTTCTAAAACATGCTTGACTCTGACATTGTGCTCCTGGACAGTTTTTCCGTGAATAAGAATGTCGTCCTGAATGAACACGACTCCCGCAGTGTTCTTAAACAAGTTTCCCATAAGGCGCTGGAACACTACGGAAGCCGATGTTTAACCAAACGGCATACATAAATAGTGGAATGCCCCATCAGGAGTCACAAATGGTGTGAGATGTATTGGTTCTTTGCACAATTTGATTTGATGGTGGGCGGAAGATATGTCAAGTGAAGAAAAATACTTTGTACCCTCCAAATTTGACAACATCTCATTGATATTGGGCAGGGGTTGGCAGTCCACCCATATGCAAGCATTCAGGTCGCGCAAGTCCAAGCACATTCTAGGGGGTTTATCAGCTTTGCGCGCTAAAACAATGGGTGACAACCATTCGGACCCCTCAGTGGATTCAATTACTCTCATAGCACGGAACCGCTCAAATTCCTGTCTCAGTTAACTATGCATGCTAATCGGTACTCTGCGCACTTTGTGTGCAACAGCTCTAGCACCTTCTTTAAGAACGATGCTCTGTTGAAATCCCGTGAGCTTGCCTAACTTGCCACTAAAAACGTAAGGGTAACTTTGTATCCAATCACTCTCAGCAGACAAATCAGATGTAACAGTATGCACAGGAGAAACAACAGGAAGACCCGCATAATATGGTTTAACTTCACGTTTGGATAAAACCATATCAGTATGATTGGGATCAAGAATGATTCCGAGCTCACCTTCCGAGCTCCCAACAAATTGGCACCTTCCTTCACACTGCATACGGTACTATATGCACAATCGCCTTTGAATTCTAAATTGCCCCTAAATTTGCCTAGAACCTCTACCCTTTGACCACCATAAGCAACAATCTTTATGCTAGACTGGGCTACAGAAATGTCACCTAAAGTTTCAAAATCTTTGAGATTAATGAAGGTAAAAGGGGAACCAGAATTAGCAAGAAACCTAATGTTTTTGCCATTCAAACTTATGGTGCACACAAGAGATTTTCTTCTTTGGGGCTCTTCAATGGAAGCAATTTCTACCACACCCTCAGATTGCATAGAGGAGGAAGATAAAATCAATAGTTCATAACTACCATTATGTTCCTCATGCTCAACATAGTCCTCTTCAATAGCTTTCAGAGTGCGTTGCACATGCGTGCCAGATGCCCCTTCTTCCCATACTTGAAACAAGTCTGATTTATGGCAACAAAACTTGAAATAGCCAAAATGAGATCTACTGCCACAATGATAACAGGAGAGATATTGTCCTTAAGTGTTAGTTTTAGACAAATTGGGTGCAGGTGGAGCACGAGGAACATTCACATTGGTACCCTTGGTCGGTTTGACAGAAGGTTTTGTGCTGACTAGCTTGCTTTCACTAGATGATGCAAATGGCGCAGTTGCACTCAACACTTTCATACAAAATTGAGAATCCTCAATGGTCCTCGCTAAAATAAGAGCAGTCTCTAAATCCGGATCTTCAGAAGATAAAAGTTTTTCCTGAACCTTCTTACTACATGTGCGTTCAATCAACTGATCCCAGATTAATTCATCCCTGTAATTGCAAGTGACGGCTAAGGTTCTAAGAGCAGCAACAAATTCGTCTATGGATTATCGGGACATCTGTGCAAGTTGCAAAAATTTATGATGCTCCAGTACAATATTACGCTTAGGATTAAATCTTTTATCCAGGGTTTTCACTAGTGAAGCATAGTCATCAACAATTAATGAATCACCATAATTTCCTCCACTAATGCATATTCCTACAAGCTGAAGAGGTAAAGTTTTTAAAATAGACCTCCCTTCAGCACCTAAATTGTAAACAAGTAAGGCTTTTTTCTTTTTGGAGGTGAAAGTATCACCATCAATCGCCTCAAGATATGCCTCAAACATCTCCTTCCACTGTTGACACAGAACAGGAGGAGTACCAGGCGGCTGTAAAAAGGGAGGTGGTGCAATTACACCATCCATTTGGTGACCTTGCGTGGGTGAGTTGCTGCCCCCAAAAGTCACAACCAAATGTTGAATTACGTGTCACAAAAACATTTTTTTTAAACGTTGCCGACATGCGTAGTGTGCGTATCACTGTAACAACAATAATGAAATTATGCGTGTGTTCAATTGTGCGCCAAGAATTACCATCGGACTAATAATTAAAAGAAATGAGCATATCTTTGTTGGAAATGGCACAGCACAGCAGTGTGCACGCGCCGGTATGCGCATTGAAATCACAGTGATATAATCCCTATGGCGTGACTCCCATCAAAGCCGATGTTGCCAAGGTAATATACACGTAAACAATTCAATTCAGCGTTGTACTCACTGAAACTACAGCAGTTGTCAAGGGGATATCGCAACATAAAGCAGTTAGTACAGCATTCTGCCTGCCGATACGTATGCCGATTGTCGGGCGACCACGTTGTCAAGGCGACATCAAAACATAACATAATCTTCTACGGGGTTCTTCGAGCCGATGCGCACGCCGGTTGTCAGGGCGATGAGTGTCGATGCACGTGTCGAAAACCGCTAATGAAAGTTCGCGAGGAAACGACGAAAGAGAGCCAAGGACAATAAACCAAAATGATCTCACCAGATTGAAAGTCCTCAGGAAGATACACAGCGCGTGTGCAACACCAACCTCCGACGGCTTGAGAGCTTCACAGACCTTGATCCGCAAAGCGTTGAAAATCCCAACGTTGCCTGGAAGTGGGAAAAAAAAGCACCACGACGTCCAGCAACTCGCAGAGAGGGAGACTGGATACTGGACCAGCCATCGCCAGTGGAAGGAAGACAGCAACAGGTATCATAGGAAGCTCCTTTAATCACGTCCAGTAGCTCAGTCAACCTGGCAGCAACTGCCGTAATTATACATTCTGTGTTCCATGCAAGGAACACTAGTAATAGAATGCCACGAGGACAAACACACTATAAATCCAAACACATGTGAATGTGACAGATGTGTTTCCAGGACCAAGTGGGTCTCCACGGTTGGGGTGTGTGGGGGTAAGGAGGGCATGTATGATTGTGGGGGCGGTGAACTGGAAGAGGGGGAGCTTGTTGACCATGAGTACCCGGGGAGTCTCGAGGTGGCCATACAGGTTGGGGAGGTACACTAAACAGGTATCATTTAATTCTCCCTAGGAACGGATGGAGGGCAGGCGATCTCTGGTGCCTTGAAATGTGGGTGTGGCTGGACAGCAAATTTATGTGTGGACGCCAACCCTGCACCCAGGTAAGAATAAATCAGTGCTAGAGGGGCTTAAGATGGTGTTGTTTACACTTATGTATTGCCTTGTGTATATATGCTTATGTTCAAATTCAGTTATTGTTCTGTTGCTACGGAGCAGATTCTAGATTCTAGGCAAAGAGGCAGTTTTCCAGAGGACTTGCTACTGTATAGTCCTGCGGTACTGTGCTGTAAGAAATAAAGGATCTTACATAAAAATACCCTGGATTGTGGAGTTAACAAGTGGCAACAATATTCAAAGACTGATCTGCTACTTTTTTTCAAGCAGCACAGGGGCAATTTTGTCTTCATTGAATCTGCGCATTTTATGCAGTTTTGGATGTTTACCTTAAGGAACTGGTTTGCCCTGTGAGGAGTTTATGTGGATGGCTGACGCCATGACAGGTTTGTAATTGTGTTGGTTAGGGGTTTCTGCCCCTTAACCTGTGAGAAACAGCTGTGTCATGAAGCCATGTCTCATGGAGAAGATTGTGCATGGTCGGTGCTGTTTCCAAGGAGACCTGTAGAAAGGACAACATTTGTCACTGCAACCTGGAGCTCATTGATGCAGATCAGGTGTCATATGCGTCTTATGTTTCCAATCAAGTTTCACACCCCTGTGTGTAACCCATTCTAAGGCATTTTGCACAATCGGCAGCGTTGGATTTGTTTACAAATATAACGCTGTTGTTTTCTTCTGGAAAATCCATTTTTCTTTAGTGCAAGTATTTGGTGATTTCAAGCTACCTTTCAGTAAACTAACACTGAATGCCACACAATACTTAATATGCTATTAAGTGAGCAGTATAGGAAAAACAGAGTATAAGCTTTTAACCTTTCGGGTAGAAAAGGAATTTGCTCCTTATGGAAAAACGTTTTAAAAATTTAATTTGACAGTCCAAAATTTCTCCAGACCAAAGGTGAACCTCCTATTCCATGGGTAAGATGCAAGGAGGAATTTGTGACTAATCTCAAAGCGATAGGTGGCGAAAGAGTGTCGGCTGAGAGAAAGAAATATATCTTTCTACACTGCTAGCGGTCAGAAGGACAAGTTGAAGGTCATGGGGACATGAATGTTTTTGAGAAAGACACGGAAAGAATAGAACATTGTTTTAAACCTACATCCAGTGTTGCCCTGAATAGATTTAAATTTTACATGAATGCCCAAGAGGAGGGTGAGAAGTTCAATGACTTTCTCACTAGTTTGAGATCCCTTTCTATAAACCTGCAATTTTGTACCTATCATGGATGGGATGATAAGGGATCAAATCATTGTACATGTCAAGAGTAAAAAGGCTCAGGAGCAGTTGTGTATTATGGGAGGTCAAAATTGGCAGGATTGAATAAGCACCACCAAAGCATTAGAACAATTTGATGTAATCTTTGAATAAGGACAGCAAAGTGTCATCCGAAGATGTGTGTAGTGTGAAAGCTAGAAGTTTGCGTGTGGGTGGACAGAATGCGTACAAAAGATCTGAAGTGTGGCAGTACAAATCATGCAAGATTGTCACATTGATGTCCAACCCTGGGTAAAGAATGTAAAAAATGTGGGTGCATAGGACATTTGCGGTGAATAGTAACAGCAACAGCCCTGCTTTTAGAGGCAACATTTCGTGTGTAAATGAAGACTGGAATAGTAACGGAGAGCGTGGAAGCAATATTGCCATAGGTTTGTCTATTAAAGAGTTTTGTGAAGGTGGTAATAGGCAGAATGAAATTAAACCACCCAAGAGTGTAGTTTGGGTTCTTAATGTGGAACTGGAACTCATAGCTGGTTCCGGTTGACTGTAGGCACTAATAACAAAAGGGTATTATGTGCAGTGTTTTGGGAAAGGACTGTGTTTGGGCTTTAAAGGAATCAGATATAGGTGCGGAAAGTTTTGATGGATCTGAGAATAATATGGTGGGGTATGAGGAGGTTGATACAGAATACAAAGACTGAGTGGCTCATATTAATTTGTATGTGGTTGTCAAGGGTGTCAATATAGGATGGAGAGACCAATGAAAATTGGGCATAATTCACAATCCTAGAAGTAAAGAGCCTGTGCTGGTGGCAACTGATGGTAACAGTAAGGACTGGGTGACTAGCCAGTTTCCAAAGGTATTTTCTGATGATTTGGGAAAGCGGAAGAATTTGTGGCATAAGATTACGGTTAAAAGTGGGGCGGTACCTGTTAAACAAAACTCAGGGGAGTGCCTGTGAATGTGAGGGACGAACTTAAAGAAATGTTGCAGGGCATGATTGATGAAGGTATAATTGAAAAAGCAGAGTAACCCGAATGGGTTTCTCACATTGTATTGGAGTTGGAACTGGACAGAAGTTTGAGGTTGTGTATGGAATTGAGAGCCCTTATTGCAAATTTGGTAGTGGAGTCTCACCCTTTGCCTAATAATAATGAGTTAGTGTGTATGCTAGAGAGGGCAAAGGAATTTTCTACATTTGAGCTTCGTTCAGCTTATCACCAAATAGAGTTGACTTGACTGCAGAAGCAAAACAATTCACTGCTTTTTTACTACCTAATGTATTTTCCAATTCAAAAGGATGCCCTTTAGCCTAGCCTCAGTGGCGTCCATGTTTCAAAAGGCAATGTTTCACAATTTTAGATATATAGATACGTTTGTCAAGTGCTTATAGGACGATCTTCGTATATTCTCCCTGAATGAAAAGGAACACATGGGACGTGTTACAGAAGTATGCAAACACTAATAGTCACATGGTATAACTTTGAATGAGAAGAAGTGCTAATTATTTTGTGATTCTG
Organism: Lissotriton helveticus; assembly: GCF_964261635.1. Classification (NCBI taxonomy): domain Eukaryota; kingdom Metazoa; phylum Chordata; class Amphibia; order Caudata; family Salamandridae; genus Lissotriton; species Lissotriton helveticus. The sequence goes on from NC_136065.1 coordinate 1,741,734,084, forward strand.
TTGAATACCTTGGACACACATTTTCTAGGGATGAGGTGGTTCCTAAGACATACTTAGTAGATGCTATTGTTAAGGCTCCAGATAAAAAGGAGAAACTTCTGTCCTTTGCAGGTTTGTGTGAATATTATAGCACATTTTTTAAAAACCTTTGCTACAAAAATTTTACCACCATGAGAACTCAACAAGAACAAAGCACAAATCAGTTGGAAAGAGACACAACAAAATGCGTTCCAGCAAATCAAGGAGGAAATTATGCAAGCGCTCACGCTTAAGTCCTTTTGTGGAAACACAGACTATATCATCACTTTGATGCCAGTTTATATGGTATTGCAGGTTATTATCTCATAAGTGTGCAAGGATGAGTGGTGTGTTGCATTTGCATCAGGAACGCTTGATACTGAAAGGAGGTACTCGGTTACTGAAAAGAAGTAGTTAGCCTGCGGGTGGGCAACTATGAGTGGGGTAGTAGGTTCATACTCAGAAGAGATCATAAGCCGTTGGTGGGGATTCTATCACCGGGGGTAGATGAAAAACTACAGCACGTATAGCTAGGCTCTCATCTAGGTTTCAGGAGTACAATTTCAGTGTGGAATATGTGCCTGGCAGATACAATGTAATGACAGATTGCTTGTCTAGGTTGCCCTGTCCTAGGGACAAGAGTGCTGATGAGCATAATGACATTGAAATGATTGCAACCATTAAGGATTATGTGAGTGTGGATTTTGGAAGCATATTGGAGGAAGCATGGAAGAAAAGTGGAGATGATGATGAGAGATTAGAATAGCTAAAAGAGTACCAATTGGAAGGTTGGCCTAAAGAAAAGGAGGCGCCTTCAGAAATAAAGTCTTCTCATAGGCTATCTGGTGATTTGGAAATGGAAGGTGACTTAATATTTAAGGAAGGAAAATGTGTTCCTCCAGAGTGCATGTAAGAAGATATTTTGAGACTTGCATATGAATGTCACCCGTGAATGTCTTCCATTAAAAGACTTATCAAGTCCAACATTTGGTGGCCTGGCATTGATAGAATTGCAGATAGAGTGGTGAGAGAATGTGGTGTGTATATTAACAGTGACAAAAAGCTGAAAACGTTTCCTCCTCCATTGAAACTTTTGTCATGGCCTAAGTTTCCTTTGGAAAAGGTGGCACTTGATATTTCTGGCCCCTGCAGAAGTTTACCGTGTTGCTTTGGTCTTAATTGAATATCACTTTAAATAGCCTGAGGTCAATTTTGTTGCACAGGCTGCATCACATTTGGTGAGAGAATTCTTTTGGGAGATTATTGCCCGTCAAGGATGTCCGGAGGTGTTAGTAACGGCAACGAGGTTCAGTTAAAGTCACATGAAATGGAGAAGTTTTTAAAAATGGTGTAGCATCAGGCATGTAAGTACAGCCCTATGTGAATCTCAAGAAAACAGCCAGGCTGAGAGGTTCATTTGTATTCTTAAGGATGGTGTTGAGTAGGCCCGGAAATCAGAAAGGGAGTGGAAAAATGTGCTGAGGGAAAGGTTATGGATGTACTATATTACCCCTCATTTTGCTACAGAAGTGAGTCCTTTCCGTTTATTGAAAATAGGGAATTCTGTGCCTAAGTTATGCCTGTGGTGGATAAGGAAGAAGATGTCGGAAGCAGATGTCAAGAATCTAGTAGAAATTTCTCAGAGAGTGAAGGAGATACAAGAAGAAATGAAAGATTGATATGATGACAAATGGAGGGTCAGAGAACCTACTCAGAAAGTGGGAGATTTGGGGAGAATAGTCACACCAGGTTTTACATTGAAAGATAATTCCAAATGTGGTTGTTCTTTGAAGGTGGTGAGAGTTAATAAGAACAGTGTGGTCACTCAGGAAAGTAGGGTGTGGAATGTGAGGAGAGTGGTCAAGTGCAGAAGTGAAGTTACAGTATGTAATGAGATAAGACAGCTAGAGGAAAATCAAAGTGTTCTTAGGATGAACAGGCTAAATGTTAATGATCCCATGATTTGGGTGAGCGGGTTCCGACCAGGGTATCCTGCCAACCTGAAGATGTGGGGTCAAAGTCTAATACTGTTGGGTCAATTAATACAGAGTCTGTGTTGTCCAGAGTTAAAGGGAAATGTGGGATTGGTCATCCTACTCTAAGGCTAAATTATTACATCTGACTCTCTTTATTGTTTTATGTCATGTTATTGTTGTTCAAGGGAGGAGATGGGCTGTACTCATCTACATATTGCCTTGTGTATATATGCTTATGTTCAAATGCAGTTATTGTTCTGTGGCTACAAAGGAGAATTTAGATTCTAGGCATTGAGTCAGTTTACCAGCGGACCTGCTCCTGTACAGTCCTGTGTTACTGTCCTGTGACCATTAAGGATGTTATATAAAAATACCCTGGATTGTGGATTTAACAGATGCTTTGTAATGGAGTGGGGGTCAGCGGGCTGACAGGCAGAGCGAATTGGACTTGAAGCTGTAAAGGAGTAGGTATGTGATGAAAGGGACATAGGGACAGATGAGGCAGCGACATCTTTAAAGGTACAGTGGGGGGAGGGCTCATACACCGGTTAAAATGGACACATTGGCGATTTGGCTGCAATGGTATGGGAACCAGGTAGACAGGCAGTTCTTGACAACAGAGTTTAGCAATGGCTTTAAGTTGGGGTATGAAGGGCAGAGGGTACAGATATGGGCAGAGAACTTGAAGTCAATGAGAAGCCACCCAGAGGTGGTGCAAAGGAAGCTGGACAAGGAAGTTGCAGAATGGCTGATGGTGGGCCCTTTCGACGTCTAGCTGCTGAAGAGGTTAATTGTCTTGCTGGTTGGGGTGGTGCCAAAGAGGGAGAAGGGGCAGTTTTGTCTGATACAGCACCTGTTCTGGCTGTAGCGCCAGGCCATTAATTATTTCATTCCAGAGGATCTCTGGAGGGTGTCTTACTCCTCACTGGATGCGTCATTGGACATGGTGAACAAGATGGGTCGAGGGATGACTATGGCAATGAGTGACATCAAGTCAACATTCAGTCAGTCCCATGCATCCTAACGATTTTGAGCTGTTGGGTGAATAGTTCGGGAGACATTGGTACGTGGATAAGGCACTGCCCATAGGCTGTTCTATTTTGTGCGCCTTATTTGAGAAGTAAAGTGACACACTAGTTGGATGATTACTTCTTGCCGGTTCTGATGCAGCTAAGCTTTCTAACATACCCTCAAACCTGTCTCTTCTAATTCAGGAGCAATAATTCATCCCTTACTCGTCGGTGGGGCCCATAGCACCGCAAGTCACACATTCACACACCACACCACCCCTGAATTCAGAGACAAAGAGGGGGAGCTGCTGGATAGCGGAGTACTTCATAGATATAAATTCTACACAATATATACATATCAGAAATCATTTATCCTATTATAAAGAAGAGGATACATCAAAATAATCCGCTATTTGGTTGATGGACCAACTAGTAGAAGTCAGTTGATGGCGATTAAGACCAACTCACAGTATTCTCATAACTTTTAATATTAAATGTTGTCATGACTTTTAATAAAATCAGAATAAAAACAGACTCAAGTTTATATTTTAAATAGTTTATCTAAATTTTCAAATAGGGAAAGAAAATATAGCATTTTCTCTAAACAAACACAAACTAAGCATTTATTTGGTATATGTTAAGAAATAAAATTAGAAAATCATATTACCAATCTGTCATAGGCAAACGACCTGTTCCCAAAGCTGTCTGACTCTCTATTCTCCTCAATGCCTCCCTTCTGACATAAAATCTCTACAATCAGGTGGCTACGAGCGTAGAGATGGCAGTCACACCTTAGGTGTTCTCTGGACCCCTCCGTCATCCGCTCGGCCATCCGCGATCATCGGGACCCCTGAACATCTTGACCGCTGTTGCTGGGGGGCTGCCGGAGCTCTGTTTGGGATGGTGGGGGCGCATTCGAGAGGTGGGAGCAGCCCCTGTCTCCCTGGCCTGCCGCGCGGCATCTCTGAAATGACGGCCTGTGGCGCGCGGGTCCTGAGCTCGCAGAAGTGTTTACGGGTGGGGGGACAAGAATGGTATGATTTTGCACAGGCTGGCCACATACCCCAGGGCGAATCCTTTTATCCCGGAGGTGGTGGATGCAACTGGAAAGGTGCAAAGTGCTCCTATTGCAATGGCAAACACCTTTGTGGCATACTACAAGAGGCTATATGCTGCACATGCCCCTACGCTGACCGTTGCAGCCCTCCTTGACTGGGAGAGGTGCGCCTCCCCAGGCTGGAACCAGCAGCTCAGAAGGATCTGGAGCGTCCCATCTCCTTGAAAGAAATTGAGGAGGCGATCACCCTGGTTTCCCCGGGTAAAACCCCGGGTCCGGATGGCTTTCCGTAGGAGTACTACGCGGCTTACCGAGGCACCCTAGCGCCCCACCTATCCAGCTTGTTTAAAGAAGCGGTGGAGAGAGGTTCTTTTCCGCCGGAAACGGATTTCGCCACCATTGTGGTTCTCCTGAAATCCCAGCCTCCTTCCCGCCTATGTGCAGAGTACCGCCCCATATCCCTCCTCAACACCGAAATTAAACTTCACGCCACCATTCTGGCCCAACGGCTGAAACCCTATTTGGCCTTATTGGTACACCCGGATCAATTGGGGTTCATGCCTCAGCATGGGACTCGCCACTGCCTCCGTAGACTGCATCTGGCCCTGGCGCATCGGCACCGGCTTACCCCGTATTTGGCGCGCCTGTCCATTGACTTTGAAAAGGCTTTCGACTCGGTGGACTGGACGTACCTGCAGGGCGTGTTGACTGAGATGGGGTTCGGGCCCCATTTTTGCTCCCTAGTCCGGGTCCTGTACGTGCACCGAGGGCGTGTGTGCTGGTTAATGGGCTGCTGTTGGAGGCCTTCCCCATCGCCAGGGGCACTAGGCAGGGATGTCCCCTCTCCCCGTTGCTGTTCGCCCTGGCGATGGAGCCCTTGACCTCCCTGGTACAGGTGGAGGAGCGTCTCCATGGGTGGGAGTGGCCCAACACGGACGCTGGCAAGATCGCATTGTACATGGACGATGTCCTTGTCTTCCTGTCTGATCCAGCCTCTTCTGGGCCACACTGCCTCCGGATCCTGCACGGATTCGAGCAGGCCTCGGGGCTGCGGCTAGACCCCGGGAAGTCACTATAGGTTCCCCTACATCTTTCTAGAGAGTGCTTTGATTGGCAGTCTACCATACCACTCCGGAGGCAGTCCTTTAAATATTTGGGGACTTGGATCACCCTTCTTCCCGAGTTGGGCTGGTCCCTTAACGTGGCCCCGTTGGTTAAAAAGGCCAAGGAGGACCTCCTCAAATGGACAAAGCTGCCTCTGAACCCCCTGGGGTGGGTGGCCCTTTTAAAATGATGATCCTCCCCAGATTTCTTTACGTCCTGCAGAATATCCCCTTCTGTTTTTCCAGGACGTGGTTCAGTGAGCTGCACAGCCTAACCGCCAAGTTTCTCTGGAGAGGAGGATGGGCCCGAGTGGCTCTGTCGATCTGTTAGATTCCCTCCTGCGGTATGGGGATGACACACTTTTATCTGTACTTTTTGGTGGTGCGTCTACTGGTCATTCACGACCGGTTCAATGGGGGCTGGTTGGATCCAGTCTTCAGGCTTGAACTGAGGGAACTGGGGCTCACATACATCCAGAACGTGATGTACGGGGGCCCATTCTGACCCGAACGCCGGAAGTGACACGCTCTGCGTTGTTGGCCTGGTGGGCATCGCTCCGTCACACCGGATTGACGGGGAAGTTGACTCAATGTACTCCCCTCTGGCAATGGGCTTGGCTCCGGGAGGTTAGTGGATTGCGGGGGTTCAGAACCTGGGACATTATTGGCATCTCCCAGCTAGGGGACGTATGGGCAAGGGGCCGTATGCTGTCCTTCCAGGAGCACCAAACTCGCTACTCCCTACTCTCATCCCAGTTTTATAAATATTTGCAACTGAGACATGCCCTCCACATGCATATTGCGGATGACACAAGGCTCCCTGAATACAGTCCCACTGAGGCCCAAACGATGTTGGGAGACTTCGGTAGGGGGTTCCCCATATTTACCGCACCCTCATTAACAACGCTCACACATCCCTAGACAAGCTGAGGAATCAATGGGTGTATTGGGCCTCCTTGATGAGGTGGACTGGCGTGATACCCTTATGGCCCCCCAGAATAGTCACCGTCTCCGCCAAACTCAAGCTGGTTCAGCTCTACTATTTACATGCTGCGTACCTCACTCCCCTGCTCCTGTATAGAGCCGATTTGCGCCTGGACGCGTCATGTGCAAGATGTAAGCATACCCTGGCCGACTTCCTCCATATGGTTTGGTTGTGCCCCCGCCTGAGGCAGTTCTGGGGGTCCATTGAAGTGGAGCTAACAGAGGTACTGGGCTGGGAGGATCCTCACGACCCACGTCATTCCTTGCTGGGGATCACTGATGGGCTGGATGGGTCCAGGAATGATAAGGTGTTTTTCAACACAGCTATGGTGGTGGCCAAGCGGGACATTGCGGCGGCTTGGATAAGCCCTGACCCACCCGCTCTGGAGAGGTGGCAAAGAGGTGTGGACTTTTGCACGACCCAGGAGAAAGCCCTGTATAAAGCTAAGGGATGCATTAGAAATTACCGTAGAGTGTGGGGGAAGTGGTTGGGGAATGTGGAGGGTCTGGCTTAACCTGATTCAGATTCCATTACGTACTTTTTTTATGGGAAATGTGATTGGGGGTACAGTGCTTGTGCGAATGAATTCATACTTGTGATTTCCGTGTATTTGCTGAATTGTTCGGGTGTTTTAAAAATCAATAAAATTTGCTTAGCAAAAAAAAAATCTCTGCAATCAATCATCTTTTCTGCTCCATCAAAGTTAAATAAAAAGCTTGAATAAAAAGCGTTTTTATTTTGTGTTCGAATCGCCACAAACCTGTAGCGACAGCTAACTGATGCCTGGGCTCACTCTCAGCTGAGTGTAGATGCTGAGGGTGTGCTCCCAGGAAACAGAAGCCTCCACAGCGGCCATCTTGGGGGTAAGGAAGCGCTCTGATGCGCTCTAGTCCCATATAAAAAGGCTCTTTGCCCGCTGCTCCTTAGCACGCTACAACTCTCACTCATCCTCCTGAGGCAGAAGCCGGGAGGCCCTCTTGTATCCCTTTGCACTTTTAACTCTTAAATTGTTTACCGCTAGATTAAAATAGCGTTTTTATCTCGCAGGGTGTCAAGAATTAGCGCTTGAATAAAAAGCGTTTTTATTTTGTGTTCGAATCGCCACAAACCTGTAGCGACAGCTAACTGATGCCTGGGCTCACTCTCAGCTGAGTGTAGACGCTGAGGGTGTGCTCCCAGGAAACCGAAGCCTCCAAAGCGGCCATCTTGGGGGTAAGGAAGCGCTCTGATGTGCTCTAGTCCCTTATAAAAAAGAACGGGCTACCTCCGCGTAGCGGACGCGCTTGCGGATACGCCTGACTCACGCCTGAGTCAAGCCAGAGTCCTGCCCGTCTGCGCCCGTCCGCGACTGGACGGGGCTAGGGGCCATGGTCTCCACTCCTCCTACACCGTCTCGGGAACGGACTGACAAACTCAGATATTCATCCCAGACCTTATTAAATTTAAGGCCATCCTCATTGATAGAATGCATTACAGAGTCCTGGCCACGCCCAGAAGGACCTTTTTCCTGTATTAATTGTCATTACCAAACTTATCATGACAATCCGACCCCTGGGTCGAAGAAAGAGAACACTACACTTTCTAATGGTCTAAAGAGTTTTCTCTTGAATGTACGCTCCCTCCCTAAACATTACCTGGAAGTATGGGACCTTGTTCATACACTACAGCCTGATATCTGCTTTCTGACGGAAACCTGGCTTAAGCCCCATACAGTTCCTGTAATAGCACTAGGAGTCCCTCTAGGATTTAAATTCCTACATCTGGATCGCCCCGAAAAGATAGGAGGTGGCCTGGCAATTTTGTATAAAGAACATTTAAAAGTCAATATACTAGAACAAAAACACAGTCCACTTTTAGAAACAATGATTTTCAAGGTTTGTTCTGCCGCTAAAAACTCCTGGAAAGGAGCATTGGTTTACCGCCCTCCGGGACCTAATCCGGCATTTACTATTTCACTTTTGGAGCTGTTAGCTCCTCATTTTAAAGCAAAGGAGGACTTTATTCTCCTCGGAGATTTTAACATTCACGTTGACAACCCCACACTCCTAGAAACCCAATCTCTACTTGCAAGCTTATCCACCTTAGGTCTAGAATTACATAATAGTGGACCCACACATATAGGGGGTAATTTTCTGGATCTAATTTTCTCAAATTGCCTCAAAGTCCGATGCCAACCTGCAACTCAGATAAATTGGTCAGACCACCTCTTAGTGGAATTCTCTTTAGTGGCCACGAATAAACCCCAACAAAAACACACTCTCCCGCCTATCTGGCGCCGCCAGTGGCACAAAGTTACGGCGGAAGAGATGCATAAGGTGTGGAAACAGCCAATTTTAACTGATTCGGACAATGTGGAGTCCGCACTTTCTAAATTTAACAACTTGCTTAAAGTAGCAATAGACACTCTAGCCCCTTTAAAACTCCCCAAACAATATCCCTCAACCAAGCAAGAAATTTGGTACACTGAAGCTTTAAGAACAGAGAAGCAGGGATGTAGAAGAGTAGAAAAAATATGGAGAAAAGACCGGACAGAAGAAAATAAGAAAGTATATCAAGAAGCCCAAACAAAATATTATAAAAACATAAAGCAGGCCAGAAAAAATAGTCTCACACAGCAACTAGCTGAGGCAGGCAACTCCTCTAAGGAATTATTTAAAATCTTACAGGCTTTCACTAAACCGGAGGCCTGCGTAAGTCCTGACGACTTTTCTCAGTCCTTATGTGATGACATTTCTCTATTTTTTGAAAATAAGATCAACCTGATCTATGACAAAATAATGAAGGCTTCCAGCCAAGGGAACAACATCCCAACTCTCCCCTCTTCGCCCGCACACGGACATAGTTCACTCATAACCTATCCAACAGTTGGTGAATCAGACCTACCTCTCCTTATTAGCCACATAAAATCAGGATCCCCTGACGAATTTTTGCCAGCAAAAATGATCGCCTCCCTGAGTGCCCTGCTTGGCCCTCAAATGTTATCAGTCATAAATTTATCTTTAAAGGAAGGACAGGTGCCTATGGAGTGGAAGAAGGCGGTGGTGAACCCTATTCGTAAGAACGCAGCACGTCCTTGGACCGAACTCTCAAACCTCCGACCAATCTCTCTACTGCCATACCTTACCAAAATGACCGAGAAGCATGTGAACACCCATCTCTCCAACTACATCGAGACAGTGGAGGGTCTAGACCATTCTCAATCTGGGTTTAGACCACACCACAGCACCGAATCTGCCCTCCTCTCAGTGACCGATAACATCAGGATGTCATTGGATGGAGGGGGCTCTATGATTCTGGTGCTGTTGGACTTATCCGCTGCCTTTGGTACGGTGTCACATGAGATACTTCTCGGGCGTTTGAGAGAGGTGGGTTTAGGAGGCACGACTCTGTCTTGGCTTGAGAGCTTTCTCTCAGGTCATCTGCAAGGTGTCAGACTGGGCTACCACTACTCCACCTCAAGGGAGCTCACCAAGGGAGTGCCACAGGGCTCATGCCTAAGCCCAACACTATTCAATGTGTATGTGGCCCCCTTGGCAGACATCGTAAGAGCATATGGGTTCACCCCGATCTTGTACGCCGATGACACCCAACTCCTGTTCCCTTTTCAGACCCTCACCCCCACACTACAAAAATCTTTTGCAGATGGCATGAGGGCAGTGGCAAACTGGATGGCTTCAAATTGCCTTTAGTGCAATGTAAACAAGACTGAGGTCATACTGTTTGGAGAGGCCACATTTCAATGATCTCCAGAATGGTGGCCTTCAGATCTTGAACCTGCACCAAAACCAAAACAGTCAGTAAAAAACCTCGGAGTACGGTTAGACCAGGCACTACTGTTGAAAGAGCACACTAATCAAGTTGCTGGATCCTGCTTCCGGGTCATTGGACTCTTACGTCGAGTCTTTCCATTCCTGCCTGACAACTATAGGAAGACACTGGTTCAGACCTTAGTGATCAGTAGACTTGATTATTGCAATGGCTTGTACATCTCAGCCAATGAGGAGCAACTAAATACACTACAAGTGGTGCAAAATACTGCGGCGAGACTTGTTCTCAATGCCCAATCTAGGACCCCATCACGTCCACTTCTGACCAAACTCCACTGGCTGCCGATTAGAAAACGTGTTCAATTCAAAATCTACTGCACTATACATAAGTGTCTGTTTGGCACAGGTCCCAAATATTTGACTGAAAAATTCAACCTCTACTGCCCAGGGCGCTCTCTGCGTTCCAGTAGCCAGCAGCTACTAGAGGTTCCCAGAATTAAGAGAGCTAGACAAGGAGGTCGAGCCCTCTCTTATAAAGGCCCCATTCTTTGGAACTCACTCCCTCTCACTCTGAAACAAATCACCAACCATCTGTCCTTTAGGAAATTTTTAAAAACCCATCTATTCTCTACATCCTAAAAGAAAAAATTAGCTATATCACAGCGTAAACATCTTGACTAGGCTCTATCTGGTAGAAGCACAAGCGCGGAGATACCCCTACGGGGGTCGAGTCTGGCGCTATACAAGAACACAAATAAATAAATAAAGTCCAAAAATATTTTAAAGTCTTTAGCACCATAAAATTGTTCAATCTGACAGCATGTCGTGGTGCAAAATAAAATCCATGTAGCCAACTTTTTTCTCTCTTTCACGCAAGCTCTTTTATACCCTTTTTCTCTAACTATCTAACTTAAAATAGAAACTTTTGGGGTCCACAGTCATTTCTGATTTGTCCATAAGAGGGGTGGTGATGATCACCTTATGTTTTCCTCATTCAAACCAGTTTTAAATCTGCCATGTCACTCTCCAATGTTTTCTCACGACATCAGCTAAAATTCATGCTCGTTGTTTCTTCCTTGTGTCATTTTTTACATCATTTTGTTTCATGCATTTCCTTTCCCATGGTTTTAGATGCAGGCATCCTTTGGCACACTTTTAAGCTGACCTTGACACTTCTCACTCCGAACACAGGCCATCAGTTCACATTAGACACGCATGGCGCATGCGTGGAGGCCATCTTCCAGAGCCTTTGCCAACATTTAGGTAAACAGCCATCTTTTAATTCAGGCCGCGCAGGCCTCAATGGGAACTAATGCGAAAATAAACATACCAGAAATTAGATTTAGAATTTTAGCCCTTCTGTTTACCTCCCTCCATTCTAATTTTCCCAGTTAGTTGTTACCTAGCAAAAGCACACATTTATTGCGTCTTTTTACTTACCATTTGTAATTTTCTTTTGCCTCAAAAGGAACTTCCTACTCGAGCACAATTACACACATTAAGATTATATATGTTATCACAGCTCTATATTAATGTGACTCATTTACATTCATTCTTAAGTTATTTCTGCATGACAGCAATTAGTTTTTCCAAGTGTAGTGTCTATCGACGTGCATTTTGTTGATTATTTCACATGCTCCACTCTGTTAGTAAATGTTATGGTTATGAAAGTTTGACTTTACAATGGATACACAACATTTTTTGTCTCTCCCCTGCTCCATAAACTTCCCCCACAAATCATCGAAACAAAATTTTCTAAGAACATGTTTCAGGTTCTTCAGTTTAGACTTTAGTATCTTTCATAATTCGTCCTTTTGAATTTTCATACATTTTCTCTTTAAGCTCTTCTAGTTCAATTTCTCCCATCTCACGTTCTCTTTGTTTATCCTTTTCCATTTTTATTTTTAGTTTTCTTTCAGCTTTTCTTTTTCTCATACAGACACATACTAATCTCAAGATTAATGCTACCATCATTAATATAGTTACTGGTGTTAGTATCTTTCCAACTAATGAACTACCTATTTTTGCAAACCATTTCTTTAAATAAGAAAAACTCTTACTAAGTTTCTCAAGAACACCAGCAACCTCCAGTGGAAAAATGTATTTATGTCATTCAGTAATGTTTCTAATATATTTTTGAATGTTCTGACTTTTTTCAGGAATAAAAGTACAACAATGTTATAATTTCAATATTCCACAAACTCCTCCTTCTTTTGCTAATAAAATATCAAGAGCAAGTCTATTTTGCATCACTATAGCTCTCATGGCAACCATTTCAGTATTTACCATGAAAAATCCTCCAGCTGTACTTGTTGATAAACGATCTACTATCTATTTCTAGAGAAATTTCCCTTCTCCTGCATGTTAGTGGCTTACCTAACTCATAAATTCCATTAGTTCCTCTATCTACATGAACATTTTTAGGAAAGACCAGTCCCATGTAACAAGCCCCATGCCAATGATCGGGCAATCTATAATAAGCTTTGTTTCCACATATAAAATAAAGTCCAGGAAAAACAGGATTGTTTCCCCCTTTAAATCCCCATCTCCCAATAATTCTATAAGTGTCTTTACAATCACTTGCGCCTAAAAAATAATTATCATATACTGTATTGTCTCGTCGAATACCCAGTTTTCCCTGTTGAGGAAGATCTACTCCCAATGCTACATTAGTATCACCTTTAGCATAATTTTCTTCATCAAATTTAAAGGTGATGTCTTTAATTTACTAGTAGTTGCTTTTCCCTGATATACAACTCTCCTTTCTTCTGGCATTTAAAAAAATGCCTTCTCTATCTTTTTTAATGTACATGTTAAATTATTCTTGAAAGCATATTCTATAGTCAATTCATTAATTTCTAAGAACAATTCACCTAAAACTTTAGCAGGTTTCACTTTGTTCATTCTATGTACTACATGAACTTTAGCAAAGATTTCTTCAACATCAGTATAATAATGTTCTAATTTACCAGTTTTTACCAGCTATTACACTACAAGTCATTCCATAAGTGAAAGGAAGGTGATGATAAGTCACCCCTTCTGATACAGATGTGGGTAACTGCATACAGATATAGCAGTCTTGGGCATCCACGATTTCTATATAATCTCTCAGCAATCTAGCAAAAACATTTTTTGAAAAATCATTATTAGATCTATCTTTATGAAGCTCAATTCTATCTATAAGCTCTATATTATTCTTTAAATCCTGTGTCTTTTCACTCTTGTTATGATCTAGTTCTCCATATGAATGCTCAAAATTTGAATGACATGGAATTAATATTGCTAAATTAACCCACATAAGCATTAATAAACATGTACAAATTAACCACATTCTACACCATGTTATACCCTTTTACTGTTGTTCAGTCTTTATAATGTCTTTTCTCCACATTACACTCAGAAAAATGTGTGTCCTTTTAAATCCTTTACTCAATTATGTCTCTTGTTGTCTTTTCTTTCAAGTTATCATCTTTATTTTTCTTAAATTTAAACACAGTTTTTTTTCTTTTTGCCTTTTTCACTCACCTGAGTCACTTTGGTTCTCTTGACTACTTTCAAATTCTTCTATATCAGGCAATGATATATATATCCATTCAGGTGATTTATACTTCTGATATGGTCTTCTCACTCTTTCAGGTCTTTGCAAAATGTCTTTATTTCCATCTTTTTGACCTTCTTGACTTGTTATTTCATTCACTTGTTCTTTTTGATTTCCATTTATATTTATCAATTTGAACTTTAGTCCTTTAATTTCTATAGGCCAATTGTCTCCTTTTCTAGGCTTTTTTATCACAGGCTCTATTATTTCACGTTCGACTTTACAGGCAATCTATCTGGGACTCTTCCTTAAGATTGATTCTCCTTCACTTTCATCAGACTCAGTTTCAGACTTCTTTTCACCTCCTCTTAATTTAAATTTTATTATTTCTGATTCTGCTTCTGAATCCTGTTTTTCTCTCGTTAATTCAATTCTTTTACAAGGAACTTCTCCGTAACTGGTACTTGGAATCTCATCCTTATCGTGAGTTACCTCCTTTTCTCCCAGTTTCAAGAACAATTTTACATTTTACTGAACTCTCTGTTTGGCTTGTAGATTTCTCACTCTTACCAGTTTTATCTCGTACTTTTTCAGTGTCAAACTATTTTTGTTACTTCCAGATGTCGACTTACAGGTCGATCTTCAAGATCTGGAACTTCAATTACTTCAGTCTCTGTTTCTGAAGCTGAACTTGTATCGGATATCTCCAGATGTAGCCTCACAGGTCAATCTTTCTTATCTGGAATTTTGTCTGTTTTCTCCTCTGCATCTGAATCTGAACTTGTATCTGCCTCCTCCAGATGCTGATTTTAAGGTTCTGGTACTCTGATGGTGTGACTGGCGTGTACTCATATTTTTACACCTACACAGTTTACAGCTGTAGTGCTAACCAGAATACTTGAGCGCGGTGTATCCCAGCGTGGAACCAAGCAGTTTCTCCTTCTGTGTACTTTTATTCGGGCCCAGTCTCCAGGACTCAAATCATGAGTTGGATGATTTTCCTCAGTACACTCATCAGTTCCAACCTGGTGAAACACAGAAGTCACTGTATCAGAGAGACCCTTACAGTAATCCAGTATGATATCTTCATTTATAGATAGCAGTTTGTTGACAGGTTCAAATGCTTGTCTCATTATTCGTCCCATCAAAATCTCATGAGGACTTAAGCCTGTTTTTTTCTGTCTGGTATGTTTCTTAAGGTCCTTAGAACCAGTGGTAAAGCATCAGGCCATTTAAGTCCAGTGGCCAAACACATCTTTCCAAGTCTATTTTTGATTGTTCCATTAACTTGCTCAACTGCCACAGAAGCCTCTGGCTTGTAAGCACAGTGACATTTTTGGCAGATATCCAATGCTTCACATATCAATTGTATAAGTTCATTTTGAAAGAGACTTCCTCTGTCTGTTATAATTGTCACTGGAAATCCGAAACATGGAATTACTTCTCTCAAGAGGAATTTTACTACAGTTACTCCATCATTTCTGATGGTGGGAAAGGCCTCCACCCATTGTGAAAACAAGCAAATGATCACTAGTACGTATTTTAGTTTATTACATGGTGGCATTTCATTAAAGTCCAAATGCATTCTAGTAAAAGGACCACCCTCCCGTCCTATGGTTCCCAAACTCTCAACAGTTTTTCTTCCTGGATTCAATTGCTGACATATTAGACATCTTTTACACAAGCTTTCTGCAATTACACGAAATTTGGGATAATTCCAAGTCTGTCTGAAAATCCTAATCATTGCGTCCCTGCCAATATGTGCCTGTCCGTGGTACATTCGGGCCACATTAGATATCATGCTATCGGGCATCACTGGTCTTTCATCTTTATATACCCAAATTTCATCTTTCTCTCTTTGTCTACAACCTGATTATATCCATCTGTCTTTTTCTTCATCACGTGCCTCTTCTTACAATTGTCTCAATTCCTGCCAAGTCTCAATTATGTTAGTAAGCATTAAAGGACTTGAAATATGCTCTTTTTCTCTGTCCTGATTGATGGAAGCTGTTTTTTTGGCACAATATTGGGCTATGGCATCTGCAAACCTTGCCTCGAGGCTCACATATGTGATTTAGTATCCCTCCCCCATAATAACAACTGCAAGAAAACATCTCTGAGCTCCTTCATTATAGTGAAGAAGTTGTAGCTCCCAGTAGGACTAGGTTTTCCTACTGGTAAGGAGGAACCCTTATGATGAAGCATGTCACCCACGGGTGAGTGAGGGTTCTAGTCCTTAAGGGATAAATACCCCTTATTGTTATTTATTTATTTGTTTATAAACACAAAACAATTTTTGGTTTGATATTTGTTGAGAGAGGTTTGAAAAAAAACATGTTAAAAAAAACGTATTATATAGCTCAGTAAAGGTCTATGGTGCGTTGATAAGACCTTTGTTGTTTATGTTATATAAAGGGGAAATCTCTCCTCGTAGGTCTATAAACTTGATTCCCTAGGACCCCAACTCCACGTTTGTTGTTACAATCTACAAATCTATTACCTTCAGTGACATAATCATCTCCATTTTTGTGAGCAGCGCACTTCACTACTGCTATACTTTTTGGCAGCTGTATCGCCTCAAGCACCATTTTTGCAAATTCACTGTTTCGAATTGGAGATCCTGCAGAGGTCATATAGCCTTTTTGGGACCACAGATGTCCACTATCAGTCACAACGGTATTTCGGAATTTTATTCCCAATTTGTATGCTTGAATTAAAGCAATCGGTTCAGCCACTTGGGCAGAACATATTCCTTTTAGACAGGATGCTTCCATGACATCTGCTACTGTGCATACAGCATAAGCAACACTCAAAGTTCCTTCATCTGTTCTTAAACAGGAGCCATCCACAAACAACACATAAACTGACTCCTCCAACCGTTCATCTTTGATGTCTGGTCTTGGCTTTGTACAATACTCAAGCACATTCAGACATTTATGATCAATATCATCTTTGACTTCCACGTCCAAAGTATCAGGAAACAAAGTAGAAGGACTCACATTGACACATCTTGCAACTGTCACATTGTCTGCACCCAGAATCACCTTCTCATACCTAGTCAGACGACTATTTGTCATAAATTGCGTCCTTGTTCTGGTAAAGAGTATTTCAACTGAATGTGGCACAAACACCTTTACTGGGTAACCCATTACTATACCTTCACTCTGTTCCAAGCTCACATTTGTGGCAGCCACAGCCTTCAGACATCCAGGCAATGCTCTTGCTACTGGATCGGAGACTGCTGAAAAATATGCAATGGGTCTTCTCATTTTTCCATGCCTTTGAATCAAAACTGAAAATGCACACCCTTCCCTTTCACTGCAATACAGTTCAAATTCCTTCTCATAATCAGGCATGCCTAGTGCTGGTGCTTCACATAAACTGTTTTTCAATTGTTCAAATGCTTCCATTTCTTTTTCATCCAGCACTATAGGGTCTTTTACATCCCCTTTAGTCAATCTCTGTAACGGCTTTGCAATTAATGAAAATCCACTTATCCCTTGTCAACAATAACCAGCCATACCCAGAAACATTCTTACTTGCTTCTGTGTCTTTGGGGGAGTCATCCCTCTGATCATTTTGATTCTTTCTGAGGTCACCTTTCTTACTCCCTTTCCAATCTTATGATCTAAATATTGAACTTTCTGTTTACAAAACTGCAATTTTGATGGAGATACCTTATGTTCTCCTTCTGCCAAATGATTTAACAATGCAATAGTGTCCAAAATACAAGCTTCTTTGGTCTTTGATGCCACCAATAGGTCATCAATGTACTGCATTAATACAGATTTCTCGGGCATGTTCAAACTTTCTAATGACTTCTTCAGTATCTGATTAAAAATTGAAGGACTCTTGGTATACCCTTGAGGAATTCGGCACCTTGCCAAAATACGCTCTCCAAACCTAAAGGCAAAAACTGCCTGGCTTTCAGGATGTAGTGGAACTGTTAAGAATGCATTACACAAATCAATAACTGTTTACCACTCTGCATCATGTGGAATTTGATATAGTATCACTGCAGGGTTTGGTACAATTGGACAACATGATACAACTATTTTGTTCACTTTTCTCAAATCTTTTCTCAAATCTTGCACTATTCTGAATGTGCCATTTGGCTTTTTCAGGCCCAAAATTGGTGAATTACATTGACTGCTCATTATCTCTTTTAGAATTCCTTGCTCAATCATTTTGTTTATCACTGGAGTTACTCCTTCAATTATTTCTGGTGTCAATTTATATTGTGGGACATTTGGGCATATGGCATCTTCCTTCACAGTAATTTTTACCGGACTTAGTCCTTTCATTAGCCCTATTTCATCTCCTGTGAAGTCCCACACCTCTTCCTTAACTGCTTCTTTTATTTCAACTAGGATTTTCTCTCTGTCAAACATAGGGAAAGTTTCACTTCTTTCTGAATCAATTATTGACTTGGTCATTTTATACAGACTATCATCTTCTGCTGTTTGGAAAGCTATCCCATCTGGTGAGCAATAAAGGGCACAGTTCATTTTACAGAGTATGTCGCATCCGAGTAAATTTACAGGACTGCTGTCACATACCACAAAGCGATGCATTTCTTTGAAAGTACCAATTTCCACTTCTAAAGGTTGTGTTAGTGGAGTTTTGATCTGTCTATTTGTTACACCTACAACTTGGATTACATCTCCAGAGAGAGGAAGGTTTTGAATTTCCTCTGATCTAACTGTTGAACAGGTTGCACCTGTGTCCAGTAGGAAAGTAACATTTACACCATTCACCTTTCCATTCACAAAAGGACCAGATTGATTTACCTCTGGAGTGCGTGCCAAGCACGCACTCCACTTCCTCTCCTAGGCACCATCAACAACTTTCATCTGACTTATTTTCATCCAATCTCAACCAATACTGCGGAACAGCAGTCACACGCTGCAATCTCTTTACCTGTTCTCCTCCGTAGAATACTGTCTCTGCCCTGTATTTCTGTAGGTTTACACTCTGTGGGAGAGGTGGTCGTGGCACCTGTATCTGCTGTGTGACTACCTGCTGCTGTGGTGGTGACCGTTGATATACTTCATTCTGCACCTGTGAATTCAATGATTAATTTTCCGATTAACCTTTGGGGGTAACTTACCCTCGTTCCTCAAATGCCCTATGTTTCTGCAATTATGACATGGCCATTTCTTTTTAGCTTCATCTATATTCATTTGTCCTTTTCCCTTGTTATTTTTTCTGACCCATATCATTAGTTTGATTAGTACATTTGGCTTCTTGTTCTTCTGCAACTTTAACCTGTGCCCACGGTGCCTTTTCTTTTAGTTTACACTGCCTAGCTTCAATATCATCACTACAATATTTTGCATACTTCAAAACATCATCTACTTAACTGGACGGTCAACACATCATGTGGTGTCTTATCATGTCTCCTATTTCTGGTCTCAAACCAAACACAAACCTATATGCGAAATGACTCATATCCTTTTCACTTAGATTTTCATATCCACTATATTGTTTGAAAACTAAAAGCAATGTTTCATAATAAGCATGTACAGATTCTTTAAGTTCTGGTGTAGTCCTATCGATTTTCAACCAATCTGTTTTTTTTTGCGGAATTTAGTTCCTCAAAAAGGTTATAACATGGTCATATTTTCTCATTACTTCTTGACCTGGAGCACCTGTTTTTGCATCTCTTGTGTATTCCTCTTTTGGCCAATCTACAGTAATTTTAGATTCCGTCCATATATCTGCTGGTACAACTATATCACATAACCTTTACAAACCTATCCACTTGCCTATACCATTCTACAGGTTTTTCTCGCAATCTTGGAAACTCAATTGTAAATGATAATATATCCTGTCTACTCCATGGTACATGTACATATCCTCCTCCTGGTATTTCTCTCATAGGATATTCTGTTGCAACTACTGATTCCTTTTCTTTAACAAGGAAAGCTAAAGATATCTTGTCATTGGTTTTTTCCTTTTTCTTTGTCCATCTACTTCTCCATCAATCTACATCTCCCCATTTCCTCAGGGAAGACATGGCTTGGCAGTTCGGGCTGGACTGTTCCCATAAGGCACAGGGTCAGACTGATTTGCATATAGCCATGTCTGAACTGGGGTGGCTCAGTGAACTAAAGAATGGTGATGGATTAAACCCAGATCAGTTGACTGGGGGTGAGTGTTTGATTTGTTCAAACGCTCCGTCCATCATCCCCTTTTGTATCGCTTTGTTCGCCCTAAGTGTGGCAGGGTATACTCAGACGTGAATCCCTTGTTCACTTGGCCACTGGATTCAAGATAGCCTGGCTGATGAGGATTATGAATCCGAAACCGGTCCCAGGATGCTTGTTTCCGGTCCAGGGAAGACATGGCTTGGCAATTCGGGCTGGACTGTTCCCATAAGGCACAGGGTCAGACTGATTTGCATATAGCCATGTCTGAACTGGGGTGGCTGAGTGAACTAAAGAATGGTGATGGATTAAACCCAGATCAGTTGACTGGGGGTGAGTGTTTGATTTGTTCAAACGCTCCGTCCATCATCCCCTTTTGTAACCCATTTCCTCAGTAACACAATTAATTCTTTTATTTGGGTTAATCTTCCGGCTGTGTTCAAATTATCTATATCTTTCTCAGTGAAATCTACTCGGTAAGATTTCTGTAAAATCTTTATTCTTGCAAATTCTACACCCAATTCATTTGCTGTCTCTTCTGGTCTGTCATGTAGATTTTTAGCTCTCCAAGTTATACTTTT
Source organism: Lissotriton helveticus (assembly GCF_964261635.1). Lineage (NCBI taxonomy): Eukaryota > Metazoa > Chordata > Amphibia > Caudata > Salamandridae > Lissotriton > Lissotriton helveticus. The sequence continues at coordinate 1,741,754,268 of NC_136065.1, forward strand.
ACTCATAAATATTAATTCCTCATCTTGATATGTTTTTAATTTTTCTGTTCCAATTGTTCCAATTATCAGTTCTTCTATATCTATTTTTAATCTGACCACGTCTAAAAGTTTAGGCTCTGAATCTTTCTTTTGTAATATTTTAACTTAATCATTTCATTCTTCCACTGTTGGCCCTACTGGAGTTTTAGTCAAATCTTTACTAGCTATACTTTTCTCTGGAGTCTCAGTTGCTCATTCTGCTCCCATAGGTCACCGATATATTGGAATCAGATTCATAGCTAAATCTGGTGGTGGTGTTCTAGTAGTACTCTTGGTTTCATTTAGATCTGGGTAAATCTTTTCTCTTACCTTTTGCATACTGGAGTTTAAAGGAATAGTTAACAAATGTTCATCTATTTTCTGATTTTCAAAAATTGGTATTACAGGACATATAGTTACAGGTACAGTTACAGCTTCCACATTTTTAGTTAATTCCTTAATTTTCTCAGCCAATTCTTTCATTAATTTCTCTAATTCTGAGGTGCTTAATTTCTCAATCTGTACTAATTCTTGTTTTTCAGATGTACTTTTTACATCTGAGTGCCTTTGTGTGGTTTCTGTTATTCCAATCTCCTTTGGTGGTGCATTTAGAGTCACCGCTGCAGAAGGTGGCTGATATGGCGGAGGTCTTCTATTCAAAATGCTTTCCAGCACCTCATCCTCTGTATCACTCATTCCACATCCACTCTTTTCTGGTATTTGATGCTTTCTTTCCTCTGTCCATTTCCTCCCTACAGTCTCATCTACTGGATACATACCTTTCCACATATCAGCACACCTCCGTATTTCCCCAATATCCTCTCATATTACCTCATTTTTCATTTTCATCTTAGAACCTCTCTTTCTCTTTTTCGTACATTAGAGCCTCAAATTGCATTGGTCTAGGTCTCGGCTCAAGTTTCATAATTTTTTCTCTTAAATTATGTAATACTGCTGTGCTAAACGAACCCGTCTCTGGAAATGCTAGTACTCCGTCGTCCTTTGTATATTTCGCCCAGTTTTCCAACCAATTGCAAGCATGTTAGCCAGATTTTGTCATCATGTATGATGCTGGCGTTTTTGGTGGAGGAAGTAATTTTCCCTCTCTCATAACTATTTCCTTTCCTTTTTAAACAGATTCTTGATTTTCTTAAACCATGAAGGTTTCCCCCTGTGCTGCTCATAATAATAATCAATTTTCACAGATTTTTATTCCTCAATACGATCGTACACTTCCTTTCAATCCGTACCGTTATTCTGACCTATCCCAGCACGTTTCACACTAACGCACCAATCAACACAGTCTTTGTCACAATACTACTGACCTATCCCAGTGGGTCTCACACTAACGCACCAATCAGAACTGTATATGTCACAGTCACGTGGACCTATCCCAGCGCCACTCTTGCTGATGTGAGCTTCACTCCTGCTTCTGCTGACCCCTCATTTACAAAATTTATCGGCACAATATGTATATATTTTACACTACCTAAAGGTGTTAATTACCACATGAAACACATTTGCATTGTCTCATTCACTAAAACCAAAGAGATAGTTTGTCCAAACTTACAAGAATTCTGTATTTCCAGTAGGCAGCACTTACCTCTTCTCTACCACAGAATTTAGTTTTGTCGATAAAGTAGCACTTCCCTCGACCTTACCCTTCTTTCAAGCTTAGGGGAAAGCCTACTACTCTCCCAGGGATAAGTTTTAGTCGGAGCCCCCTCCTGTTCTTAAGGCTGAGATTTTACAGGTTGCCTTCGCTATTCATTCACCACTTTCATACGGAAAATGTCCCTAATGATAACACACGACGATGTTACCACTTTGAAATCAGACAATGTACTGTGCGACTTCTCTTGTCACACATTTCTTCCTGATTGCATACAGGGCAACCGACTTCCTACTTCTCGGAAGCTTCAAAATTCCGACTACATATAACGTAATACAAACCCAACATTATGGGCCTGATTCTGATGCGGGTTGGAAAGCTTCCTGACTAAATCGGTTTGGAAATAGTTTCCGACCCACTGGGATCGGGAGTCCGACCGACGGAGTACGATGCATCCAGATGCTTCCAGATACGATTTGGTTGGACTCCCATTGACTTCAATGGAGGCATATGTTCCTAACTGCATCATAATTGGGCCCTAGGTTGGGAAGACACATTCCCGGTCCGATTTGGAAGGAGCAATTGTCATTTGGAGACCTTCCTAAGCACATCAGAATGAGGCCCTGGGTGGGAATGCTTTCCTAACCCCATCAGAATGAGGCCCGAAGTATTAAACATAAAACATCGATAATCTCCAAACTGACTTATAGTAACCAGACCTCTGCTACCAAGAAATCTGATGCAGCTAAGCTTTCTAACATACCCTCAAACCTGTCTCATCTAATTCAGGAGCAATAATTCATCCCTTACTCATCGGTGGGGGCCATAGCACCGCAAGTCTAACATTCACATTCCACACCACCCCTGAATTCAGAGACAAAGAGGGTGAGCTGCTGGATAGCGGAGTACTTCATAAATCTAAATTCTATACAATACATACATATCAGAAATCATTTATCCTATTATAAAGAAGACTATACATCAAAATACTCCACTATTTGGTCGATGGACCAACTAGTGGAAGCAAGTTTATGGCTATTAAGACCATCTCAATCACAGTATACTCATAACTTTTAATATTACATTTTGTCATGACTTTTAATAAAATCAGAATAAAAACAGACTCAAGTTTATATTTTATATAGTTTATCTAAATTTTCAAATAGGGAAAGAAAATATAGCATTTTCTCTAAACAAACACAAACTAAGCATTTATTTGGTATTTGTTAAGAAATAAAATGAGAAAATCATATTACCAATCTGTCATAGGCAAATGACAGAGCCTCATTAGACTGGTTCCCAAAGCAGTCTGACTCTCTATTCTCCTCAATGCCTCCCTTCTGGCATAAAATCTCAGCAATCGATCAACTTTTCTGCTCCATCAAAGTTAAAGTCCAAAAATATTTCAAAGACTCTAGCACCATAAAATTGTTCAATCTGACAGCATGTCGTGCTGCAAAATAAAATCCATGGAGCCAACATTTGTCTTTCTTTTGCACAAGCTCTTTTATACCCTTTTTCTCTATCTAACTTAAAATTGAAACTTTTAGGGTCCACAGTCATTTCTGACTGGTCTGTAAGAGGGGTGGTGATGATCACCTCATGTATTCCTCGTTCAAACCAGTTTTAATTCTGCCAGGTCACTCTCCAATATTTTCTCACGACATCAGCTAAAATTCATGCTCGTTGTTCCTTTCTTGTATCATTTTACACATCATTTTGTTTCATGCATTTCCTTTCCCATGGTTTTAGACACAGGCATTCTTTGGCACACTTTTATGCTCTTATGCCAAGCTGAACTTGACACTTCTCACTCCGAACACAGGCCATCAGTTCACATTAGACACGCACAACGCATGCGTGGAGGCCATCTTCCAGAGCCTTTGCCAAAATTTCAGTAAACAGCCATCTTTTAATTCAGGCCGCGCAGGCCTCATTGGGAACTAATGCGAAAATAAACATACCAGAAATTAGATTTAGAATTTTAGCCCTTCTGTTTACCTCCCTCCATTCTAATTTTCCCAGTTAGTTGTTACCTAGCAAAAGCACACATTTATTGCGCTTTCTACTTACCATTTGTAATTTTCTTTTGCCTCAAAAGGAACTTTCTACTCAAGCACAAATACAAATACACACATTACGATTAAATATCTTATCTAAATATTTACATTCATTTAGTAAGTTGTTTTTGCATGACAGCAATTAGTTTTCCCATGTGTAGTGTCTATCTATGTGCATTTTGTTGATTATTTCACATGCTCCACTCTGTTAGTAAATGTTATGGTTATGAAAGTTTGACTTTACAAGGGGTACACAAAATTGTTTGTCTGTCCCCTGCTCCATCAGTTCTGCGGACTGCCTGTGCATGCTGGTAAGTTTTAGAGAGCTCATGGCAGACAGTGGGTGGGGGGACCCCGCCAGAAGAAAAGTCTATGGGTCTAGCTGTGGTTTTTACCCTTTTGGGCATGGAATTGACATGGAAAAGAGGATAGCTGGGTTTCCAGATGACCAAAAGACGATGATGTTGCAAATGATTGAAGGAATATTGGGTAAGAAAAAAGAGCAAATGAGGGAGGTTCATATCCCTTTGGGTCATTTGAATTTTGTTTGCAGAGTGGTGAGGGCTGGCCAGAATTTTGTAGGCGCTGGCACTGTCAGGTCTGTCCTTTCTCCACCATTGGCTGCTTTTGAAGACGGGGTAAGAAGGACTTGCAGATGTGGCAGGTATTCTTGACTCATTTCAATGGTGTGGCATTGGATGGCCTAGGAATGGCAAATGCAAGTTTTTTCTGATGCTGCTGGAGGGATGGCAGTGGAATGAAAGGAGTTTTGGATTGCAGATTGTTTTCTCCCAACATGGGATTAAGGTTTCATGGTCAGGAAAATGGGGAATGTTATGGGTGGAATTACTTCCTCATTTGAACTATTTGAAGGAAATGGTGATTCCCCAGTGTTGGAAAATGGCCCTCTCTCAAGAGTCACTCCAAACATTTTGCCTTCTTCCTCCTCATTTTCTGGCCTTCATTTTGTTGGCTTTAAGACTTTGGGCACTTGACCACTGCTGACCAGTGCTAAAGCACAATTTCTCTCTACTCTAAACATGGTATAATTGGTTTGTACCTGTTTGGCATATTTGATTTACGTGTCCCTTGTAAAGTGCTATACTATATACCCAGGTATATTTAATTTCCTTGTCCTTTGTAAAGTTGTATACCATATACCCAGGGCCTGTAAATGAAATGCTACTAATGGGCCTGCAGCACTGTTTTTGTCACCCACAGAAGTAGCCTTTCAAACCTGTCTCAGGGCTGCTGCTGCTGGACCTGTGTGTGCAGTTTACTGCCACTTCGACTTGGTATTTAAAACTACATGCCAAGCTTAAACTTCCCTTCTGTTACACATAAATCCCCCCTAAGGTAGGCCCTACGTATACCTAAGGGCAGGGTGCTGTGTAAATGAAAGGCAGGACATGTACTGGTATGATTTGCATGTCCTGGTAGTGACAAAGGGCCTGATTCACAGAACTAACTTAAGACAAAATCCTAAACTTACTACCATTTTGGTATTCACAGAAGGCACTTACTCATTTCGGTATTCACAGAAGTTAGGACTCCTAACTTTAGGACTCCTAAATGCCTTCTATGAATACCGAAAGTCTTAAAGTTAGGATTTTTCTCAGTTTAGGAGTAGTAAAGTTAGGACTCCTAACTTTAGGACTCCTAAATGTCTTCTGTTAATACCAAAAGTTTTAAAGTTAGGATTTTTCTCAGTTTAGGAGTAGTTAAGTAAGGACTCCTAACTTTAGGACTCCTAAACTTAGAAAAATCCTAACTTTAAGACTTTTGGTATTCACAGAAGACATTTAGGAGTCCTAAAGTTAGGACTCCTAACTTCTGTGAATACCGAAATGAGTAAGTGCCTTCTGTGAACACCAAAACGAGTAAGTGCCTTCTGTGAATACCAAAATGGTAGTACGTTTAGGATTTTGTCTTAAGTTACTTCTGTGAATCGGCCCCAAACTGCTTATTTCATTTTTCACTAATATGACGGCTACACCTCTCATAGGTGAGCATTGGGAATTCCTTAATACACTTTTAAGCTGTAATTCCTGATCAGAGAAGATTCGTTTTTTCATTTTTCATATGTTTGGAATGGAATTGACAAATCCTTCTTACTGGTGAAGTTGAATATGGCATCACAATTTTAGAAATGTCGCTTTTAGTAAGTGAACATTTCTCTGTGCTTATAACCCTCTATGCTTGCAGCCTGTCTCCAATTCATGTCTGGGCTGGGTGACAGCTACACTTATTACATTCCCTCTAGACAGCCAAACACAGGAAGGATAGGTGTGTCTGAGTACCCATCTACATACATCAGCATTCTTATGGCCTTGGCTGGGCAGGATAGAAGAGAAGGGCTGACATTTCATTTGAATAGACAGTGTCCTATCCTCACACAAAGGACTGAGTACCCCCACATAGATAGGTAGATAAGACAGTATTGAAGGGGATACTTGCACACATCTCAGAGCTGCTTTGAAGTCAATCCCCCACATCAAAGGCACTTTTGGATATCAATACTGGCTCTTTGAACCCCTAAAATCAGACACTACTGGACTTGTAAGTGGAACTCTGCCAGATGAACCGCTGTGCTGTTTAAGGAATCAACTGGATTACGGAGTTGGAAGGCCTCTAGTTGGCAATGGTTTGCACTGTTGTCCAAGTAGGGACCCTTCATCCTAGTCAGGGTAAGGGGGATACACTTCTAAAATAACCCCTGCACACTCCCTTGGTAGCTTGGCATGAGCAGGCAGGCTTATTTCAGAGGCAGTGTGGAAAGCATTTGTGAACACATACAGTAATACAGTGAAAACACTACAAATGAGCACCACACCAGTTTTAAAAAATAAGTAATCTTTATCTAAACCAAACAAGCCCAAAATGAAAACAAATCCACAATACAGTAATAACAGTATGACTTTCAAATAGTAGAAATAGTTCAGTTCAAAGAAAATTGCAAATGCAACAGTTTTCCCACAAAGTACCATAAATGCGCCACGCATACAAACAAAAAGGGTCGCAGGGAACGTGATGTGTCGGTTACTTACACTCCGGGAAGGTGATGCATCGGTTCTCTGCTCCGTGGGAGGTGATGCGTCGGTTCCTTACTGCTGCGCAGGGGAGGTGATGAATCAGTTCCTTACCGGAGAGGAGGTGATGTGTCGGTTTCTTACTACGTGGGGAGGTGAAGCGTCAGTTTCTTTCTGAGTCCCCAAACAATGCAAAAGACCTGGTGCCTCAATGCAATGCGATGATCCGGGACGATGCATGGGTTCTTGCAGCTGCACAGCCGGGTTTGCATCTGAATCGGTGCGGTGATCTCAGACTTTGAACACTGGTGCACTCGATGCGGCGTGCAGTGATTTCTCGAGCTGCGGGCAGGCGCTGCGTCGGTTTGTTTTGCTATGCGTCGGAAACAGGTATGGTTGCGTCGCGCTTCTCATTGTGCTGCTTTTCCAGCTCCAAACAGCAAGAACAACCTCCAGTGGCCCAGAACAGCTACAGACACCCCTTGGCAATGCAGAAATCCCAACAAGGAAGTTCAGGGGAGCTGGGGGTGAAGTATTTGTGTCCCTGAGACTTCAGAATAGAAGGCGAGCTCAATTTCAATCCCATGGAGATCTTCCTCAAGCAGGGGACGCAGCAAACAGCAAAGTCCTCTTTTTTTCCTTAGCAGAAAGTAGTCATTGCAGGCCAAGCCCAGACAGAAAACAGCACAGGGGCAGTATTCCTCCTCAGTTTCTCCAGCTCTTCTCCTTGGCAAAAGTTCGTCTTGATTCCCAGAAGTTTTTATACAGTAAATCTCTTTGTTCTCTAGTGAAGACAAGCTCTTTGCCCAGCCAAAATCAGTTTTGTTCTCTCTGGTGCAGCCTCCTGGTAGGAGGTGGAGACAGCATTGTCCTTGGCAGACCAGGCCCGTTCAGGTGTGAAAGAAATCTCCTCCCGCTACTCTGAATGCAGCCCAGGTCTATTCAGCCCAGCCCTGACTCAACCTGGAAAGGAAGGCAGGACACACCTCACCCCCCCAAGTGGCTGTCTGAACAGAATACTCATCCCCAGCCCCTGTCACTCCAAAGATAGACAGTCAATACACAACCTAGTAGAGGCATACTGGATGGTTAGGCAAGAAAATACCTACATCCTAAAATTGGTATTTTCAAACCCAGAACGTAAAAATCATCCTCACTATAAGATGCATGTTAACATTCTGAGTTCAGGCATATCAAACTTTATTTTTTTGTCTTGTTCCATGGGCAGTAATGCTCATAAGATGTTATAAGCAAACTCCCAATTCTATCCTATGGGGACAGATAGCCTTACAATAGTTAAAAACAAAATTAGCAGTATTTTACTGTCAGGACATGCCACACATATCAGGGCATGTCCTACCTCTCACATACACTTCACCATGCACACAGGGGTACCTTGGGCCTACCTTAGGGGTGACTAACATGTAAGAAAAGGGAAGGTTAGGGCCTAGTAAGTGGGTGCACTTGCCAAGTCGACATGACAGTACTAGACTACACACAGGCTCTGCAATGGCAGGCCTGAGTTACATTTACAGGCTGCTTATGTGGGTGGCACAACCAGTGCCCACTAGCAGCATTTAATTTACAGGCCCTGGGCACACACAGTGCACTGTCCTAGGGACTGACTAGAAAATGAAATAAGCCATTTATGGAAACACCAATCCATAACAACAATTTACAAAGAGAGCACTTGCACTTTGACACTGAACAGGAGTGGCAAAGTGCCCAAAGCATCTACACCAGCAAAACAAAGTCAAATATACAGCAAAAACACAGGAGGCAAAGGCAAAAATACAGGGGAACCCACGCCAATGATGCCAGGTTTAACAGCCAGTTTTTCTGTCTGTTGCCCTGCTGATCTCTGACTCTGCTGAAGGAGAGCTGGATTCAGCCTTCACTCCAGGTGATCTACAAGGACATGTTGGCTTGCCTACTGTTGCTTGAGACTCAGGGATATCAACGTCTCTACTCCTGCTCCTGTGTCTGGCTCACTGGAAGTGACCCAGATACTTGCAAAATGGATTTAAATGTATCTCCTGTTTGTTTGTAACAGAACCGGTGCATCAACCCGGTTGCAGGAATAAAATCGGCACATCGTATTGGAACCAGCACTACTTGGTGGGATCGACGGATCCTCTTGACTGTGTGGCAGAATCCGGCATTTCACTCGATGCCTCTCGTCCGGCACTCATCTTCAATACTAATGCATTGCCTTCACTGGGAGGAGAAGATCGACACATCTCATTGTTTGCGACCAGGAAATGTACTTTGTTCACTGGGGCCTGCATAGGTCCTGTAGCTGGTCAGTGCTTGTTAGTTTTGGGGGTCGCTAGTTGGCATAGGTAGGTACCTGTGACAAATAGGGACCCTTGCGTCTAGTCAGGGTAAGGGACTACACTCTTAATATAACCCCTGCTCACCCCCTTGGAAGCTTTTTTTTTAAAACATTTTTATTTGCATTTTTTCCATAACTTAACATTACAGTCATTTCAGTAGTAAAGTCCACATTTCCCCCCCCACACCCGCCTCCCCCCATGCCATTACCCACTTTAATGCAGATAGTTCCAATATGAAAAAGACCACTAGGCTAACCCTCCAATGTACAATCAACAATCTAATGGTCATACGATCCCTCCGAGTTCCACTATGCGCATCCCACATTGTCTCGTCACAGCCCACCATCCAAGCCATGATACTTTCTCCATTTCCCCCAGACCCCCTTGGAAGCTTGGCACGAGTAGGCAGGCTTATCTCAGAGGCAGTGTGTAAAGCATTTGTGAACACATACAGTAATACAGTAACAACACCACAGATGGACACCACAAAGGTTGTATTATAAAAATAGTATTTTTATATAAACTTAACACAAGACCAAACAACAAAAATCCACACAGACTTTAAATGTTGTAAAATAGCTCAGTTCTCTCAAGTTGCAAATGCGACACTTTAGTGTCAATGTACCTTAAATGCGCAACGCAAAGAAAACAAAAGGGTCGCAGGGAAGGTGATGTGTTGGTTCCTTACACGCAGGGAAGTGGATGCGTCGGTTCCTTACTGCTGTGCAGGGGAGTTGATGCTCTCATCCTTACTGTGTGGGGAGTTAATGCATCGGTTTCTTACTGCTCTCCGGTGCGATGCGAAAAGATGGCACCTCAATGCTGTACTCTTCTTGAAAGCCCGACGGCTGTGCGGCGACTCGATGATCTTTGGAGCCGCGACAGGCCTTGCGATGACTTCTGTGGCAGCGTCCCGCTTCTCCGGCGATGCGCCGCGTTTCGGCGATGCAATGATGACAATAGCAGCAGCGGCTCGCTTCCTCGGTGATGCGATGACAGCGGCTGCGGCGGTGACACGCTTCTCGTTTTTGCGTCTTGCTTCCAGCTCCCAGCGACACGCCGTCTCTCAGAAGGCCCAGAACAACAGCAGGCACTTCAATCCCCAGCAAGGTAATTCAGAGGGGAGCCGGTGGTGAAGTCTTGTATCCCTGAGACTTCAGGCAGGAGCCAAGCTGTAGTTCAAGCGCTTGGAGATTCTTCTTTAAGTTGATAGAAAGTACACTCAGTCCTTTTCTCCTCTCTTTGGCAATGAAGCAATCGCTGCAGGCCAACCCCCAAACACACAGCACATGGGGGGTCTCCTCCTTCAGCTTCCTGGTTCTTCTCCTCAGCAAAGGTTTGTCTTGATAACCAGAAGTGATCTAAAGTTCTTGGGTCTGGGTCCCAATATTTATACTCCTTTTCCCTTTGTTCTCTGAAGGCAGAGAGACCTTTGCCTAGTCCAAACCAGTTCTTGTCAGTCCTGGAGCACTTTGTTGACAAGACTCCGTCTTTCCTTTCAGTGTGTAGGCCAGGGACATCAGACACACCACAGGAGGTGGAGCCAGCATTGTGGAGGGAAGGCACAGCCCTATTTAGGTCCCAGGTGCAACTCCTCCCTCCCATCGGCATGCAGATCTCTCTATTCAGCCCTGTGCTAACTCACCCTGTCTCCTGGAATCCTCCAGCCCATGTCACTCAAACTCCAGACAAGGAATACACAACCTAGCAGAGGCAGGTTTGGATAGTTAGGCAAGAACACCAAGCAGAGGAGGTGGCCTAACGGCTAGGGCGCTCGACCTTGGACCTGGGGATCTGGGTTCGAGTCTCAGTAACGACACCAAAAACCTCCTGTGATTCTGGGCAAATCACTTAATCTCCCCGTGCCTAAAAAAAACAAAAAACAAAAAAAAAAAAGTGTGTCCTCATGTAACGTAACTGGAAAAATATGTAAAGCGCTCTGATACCTGATTCGGTTCGAGTCTAGTTCGCGCTATATAAAACTCTGCAAAAAAAAAAAAAGCAAGCTAATTGTCACTAATCCATACATCAATTACCAAATCCATACATCAATAAAAAAGCTAATTGTCACTAATCCATACATCAATTTACCATAGGGAGCACTTGCACTGCGGCTCTGAACATCAGTGGCACAGAACCCAAAAGCATCCTAAACCAGCAAAAACATAAGAGGCAACAGCAAAAAATGGAAGGGAGACCCACGCCAATGGTACCTGGTCTAACCATGCTCCAGCACGGTTGGCCCGAGCTTTGATTTTGTCACGGTCCAGCGTGAAATAAAGTAACCTTGTTAGTGATATTTGCTTCTAAGTGCTTTACTGCGTTTATTCCTTTGAAGTTCAATATCTCAAACTTCTATACATTGGATTTTCATGTTTTTTGTCTTGTTTTGTTCAGAATATAATAATCAATTTTTCTAAACCTGTGTGGAGTCTTTTTGGAGTGTATTTATTGTGTTACTGTGTGTGTGTTGCACAAATACTTTACACATTGCCTCTTTAGATAAGCCTGACTACTCTGCACCAAGCTACCAGAAGGTGAGCACAGATTATCTTTTAGTGTGTATCCGGCTTACCCGGAGTAGAGTGGTGGTTTATACGTTGCTTGGATGCATACCTCAGCCAACGAGGAATCCTATTTTACCTGGATGTGTTGGTTATTTACTTAGATTTGGTTGAGAGGCAGGGATTAGCACTGTTGAAGGCCATGAAGGTGGACCTAGAGGAGATACGAAGATATTGTGAAGGGACCCCCATTCTGTGGATGGAGCTGGTTATGCCCCATCAGTGGAGAGCGGTAGATAGGCTGGCGACCATTGACAAGGCATGGATAAATATCGATAGGGAGATGAGAATGTTCTTCAGAGAGAGAAGGCTGGGGCGGGTGGTACGCTCAGAAATCAGGTTTGAGATGATATACTTTTTCTGGGGTGATAGCATGCATTTGTCAGCCATGGGTATGGATCTCTATCTATTACGGTTGGGAGAGACGGTGGGGGAGTAGCTGGTTGTGAGGTGATGGGCTGCAGGTTGGGGACGGAATTTATGAGGCTGCATGGGATCGGTCAGAAAATCTCAGCTGGAGCTTATCTGAGTGACATTTAAGGAAAGGTTTTCAGTCTTTCAAGCAGTTTGTATTGCTGTTGGTGGGGAGAGGGAAAACAGTTAAAAGGGGAGACTTACTTTATCTGGCGGAGGCAGGAAGTTGAAGGTTTCGAGTTGGAAGAAGCAAAGTTGGTTTTGGTCAAGTTCATAATGTAAAGTGTTGTGCTGGAAAATATGGTGAAGTTCAGATGGACTGTTGGGGTACATTTAGGGGTGGAGTAGGAAAAGAAGTAGGTGTATTTCCTGTATAGCAAGGTTTTAGTTTTTTAAGGCATTTCTGCCCATGGTTTTGGGTTATGTTTTGTGATGTGCACCTGCTTCAATAAAGTAGCCTTTTCCACACTAAGAAGTTGTCAGTAGTACGATTTTGCTTTCTCTCACCCAAATCGACTCCCAGGGACAATTTGTCATTACCACTCAAACATGTGGTAGTGACCTCAACCATATTATGTATTGCGACTGGTGCTGTTCTGAATATGCATCATGACGCTGACCTTTAGTATATTTTACATTTCCCAAAGGTACCATTTAGACTTCTGCTCAGTTTTCAGCCTCATTAACCTGTGACACAAGAGCACAGTGGGACGCTAATGAGGTACTAGAATAATAAAGAGGTTAACTAACTGCAGTAGAAATTGCCTTTTGGAATCCAGATCTGCAGCGCACACTCTTTCTGTTTCAGAGCACTCAGATGGCGAGTCAGCCTCTGAGTTTTTACCACTGATGAGCACTAATAAATACTACAGACAAATATAGCCAATTGCGATAGCCTGTTGGGACAGCGGCAGACCTGAAGATGTACACTCGGATGAGCCAAAGCTAGCATTCTTTATTTTGAAATGAGTATATTTATTCCCTTGGAGGATGTGGTGCTGGAACAATTTTCAGACCGGGGGTACTGCCATCAGTGTTACAGCATTGAAGTCATAAGGATTGTCAAAAATTCAAGCATCACTCAAATAAAAAGTAAGCCACTTTCGTTCAAGAGGAGAGTGGTAAGGGTGTAGTATGTAACTGGTGGTGTATTGTAGAGCACACTGTTGGATAATTTCACATCAATATCCTTCACAGAAACACTTAAGCCTTTTTTGTCAGCCAAATCAGGCTCACCTTATGACCCCTGCCCAGTGGCAGTGGCAAAACTGGCTTCTGAACCTATAGCCATGGCACTCACTCCTTTATTCAACGCCATGTTTTCTGAAGGGCACTTTCCTAAAGTGTAGAAAACTGCATCTGTTATGCCACTTTGAAAAAAGCCAAGTTTGAAAATGAAAGACCCAAACAGCTTTCACCCCATTTCACGCGTCCCACTTCAATCCAAACTGATTGAGAAACATATGAATATTGAACTGAGCACTTATCTACATGAGGCCAAGGTTTTGGAGCCCACTCAATTGGGGTTCAGGGAAGGGCATAGTATGGAAACTGCCCTTCTTAAATCCACGGAAGAGATCAGGAGAGAGTTGGATCAGGGAGGAAAGGCTGCACTGATCCTGCTTGACCTCTCCGCAGCCTTCGCTACGGTCCACCATCTAATATTGATAGACCGTTTGTTGGCTTGCAGAGTGCAGGATAAAGCCTAGACTCTCCTTAAATCCTTCCTCTCAAACAGACTACTGAAAGTCGCTTTAGGTGAGTTTGTCTCCAAACCTTTCTCACTCCATTGTGGAGTTCCACAGGGGTCATCATTGAGCCCTACGCTTTTTAATATTTATGTATCCTCCCTGATCGAGTCGTTCGGCTTTTGTCTTCCATCATACGCCGACGATACTCAAATTGTGGTATCCCTTCGACCAGGGCAGGAGAAGTCACCAGGATTGTATGGAGGTAGTAGGAAGCTAGATGATGCAAAACTGCTTAAAGCTGAATTCTAGCAAAACAGAAGTCATCCTGTTTGGGAACAATGTTAATTTCTGGACCCCAAGTTGGTGGCCAAATTCAATGGGGACTTTACCGATACCCTCCAGGAAAGTTAAAAACCTGGGAGTGGTAATAGATGAACACCTTGACATATGCGGTCAAGTGAATGCTCATGACAACGAGGAAAATTCTTCCTCTTCTGCCAGGGGACAGCCAGCGCACACTGGTTACATCCTTGATTATGTCAAGACTAGACTATTGTAATAGTCTATACTAAAACATACAGGAGCGCGGTATACAAAAATTCAGATGTTGCAAAATGCAGCAGCCAGATTGCTCACTGTAACCTCGAAATTTGCATTGATTTCGAGTGCAATCAAAAAATTTCATTGGCTGCCTTTAAAAAATGGGTCCTCTTTAAAACACTCTGTTTAGTTTTCCGAGCGCTTCAAGGTACAGACCCAGCCCATCTGAAGCAACAATTTCAGTGGTATGCGCCCAAAAGATCTTTACGCTTTAAGTTAGATGGGGAGGCAGAAGTTTTGCCGCTGGTGCACCTAAGGCTTGGAACGAGCTCCCTTTCTATCTGAGCAATTTTAATGATCTATTGGCCTTTAGGAAGGCATTGAAAACATGGTTGTTCTGAACACCACTCTGTCCCCCGACGCAGCCACATCTCCAGCCACCTGAGGAACCTGCACTGGCTCCCCGTCGACAAGAGGATCACGTTCCGGCTCCTCACCCACGCACACAAGTCTCTCCACGACCTGGGCCCCAAGTACCTCAACGACTGCCTCACCTTCTACACGCCCACCCGCCAGCTACGGTCCACCAGCCTCGCCCTCGCAGCCGTACCACGCATCCGAAGAGCCACCGCCGGAGGAAGATCCTTCTCTTACCTGGCTGCCAAGACTTGGAACTCCCTCCCCATCCACCTTCGGCTGACCCAGGACCATCTCGCCTTCAGGAAACAACTCAAGACCTGGCTGTTCGAGCAGTAGCATACCCCTCCCCCCAAGCGCCTTGAGACCCTCCCGGGTGAGTAGTGCACTATACAAATGGCATGATTGATTGATTGATTGGCAGCAATCTACAAAAGGCGGGAGGACTGCAACAAGCGCCAGGACACCTCAGGGTAACCGTGCGCTGTATAAGTTTTCCTAACATAACATAACATAACTGTTGCAAATATGTTCCTAAAGCTTGGTGTGGGAGCACATGCCATTTACAGAAAGCACATTGTCCATTGAGATGGCCACTAAATTTGCACAGACCTACAGGTTGACTGAGAGAATTATGTGGGACACAAACGAGTGGAAACTGTTTTTCAGAAAATATTTGTCAGTTTCACATCACCAAGTGATGTGTTTGGATTTGATTTTACTCCTATTAAAATATATGCTTCCTTCACACTTCAGAATTACAAAAGGAAGTGCTTCTTTTTTGTTTATTTAATAGCTGATATATTTTGAAATATTTACACAGTTCAAGTTTTCTTGTGTGTTAGAAATAAATGAGCATCCTAACAGTCTTTCCCTTAACACAAGATTGTCACATAGTGCACAGCACAAAATCCTTTCACTTCAGTCAAAGAAAAAAAAAGTAAATGCCAATCTCCATGTGAAAAGAATAAGCGGCAATTTGTCAGAAGACACAGCCTAACATTTGACCTCTATGACAATATAACAACAACATTTAAAGGCATCTTTATTGCTTGACCACTCTCTGAACTCCAGCATGGTTATTTTGACGGGGTGCTAAAACGCCCCAGCACCCCTACTTCCAGCGCCTATGCTTGGCAGTTTCCAAGTATTCTACTAGCCCAAGTCAAGTCAAGTCAAAATCCTTTATTCGACTGTCAGAAAAACAGTCATAAAAGCACAAAAATACATTATTATACAATTCATGCAAAAGTTTTTTTAAAAACACACAATATTTTATAAGTTGGTAGTTCACGAAAGAGTTAGAAATGCGGTAAGTTAAAAATACAGTAGACAAAAATAAAAATAAAAATAAAGATGAAAATGCCTGTTTTAAGACATGATTTCATGTTTAGTGCAAATCATCTAGGGATCATCCTTCCATGCTTAATCTGAACTTCCGGGCTGTTTTTAAAAACTCACAGATAAAAAAGGCACTGTCATCAGGCAGCATCTGAAGATATAAAAGGGCAGGCTTAATCTGTACAAAATTCAGCTTTTTAAGCAATGGTTTTAAAAACATCTGTCTTGGACTTGAATAATAAGGGCATAAAAATAAAAAGTGAGCCAGGTCTTGCGGAGACATGTTGTCGCAGCCGCAAGCTGGCAACACTTGACCTCTATGTGCTCCACTCGGCACAGCTAAAATCAAGTGGTAGAGACCAAATCGGAATCTGCTCAACAGAAAACGATCGTATCTGGAAATGTTCCATGATAAGTATGGTTCACAGAACACACATGACTTTGTTAGGGTATGATTCCTGACACTGGACTTCTTCATCTCAGTGTCTTCCCTGGTAAGTTGTCGCTTTAACATGAAAGTGTTTTTTACAAAATCAACATCATTCTTTGTAGCATGCTGTGGTGTTGAATATAAGTCCAATCTACCCAGGTCTTTGCAACAGTTTCTAATATAGTTCATCCAGGGTATTTTAAGATGTCCTTCCCAGGTGAGGGCTTCAGCAAGGATGCTATGTGTCAAGGGTATAAGTGCATTGCGCCAACAATTTAGCCAACAGAGTAGAGGGTTTGCAGCAATTCTGTCTCCTAGGTACGGAATGCCCAGTTCCTCATGTACAGAGAAATTTGCGGTGCTTTTGGGTAAGCTCAGAATCTGTTTTAAAAAGTTATTTTCTAGTGTTACCAGAGCTTCTACAGATGCGAAACCCCACAGCTCACTCCCGTAACATGCCACCGCTACGCTTTTTGCCTGATATAATTTCATTATAGCGGACACTGGGGTGTTACCTAATTTGCGTGCAAAGTCCAATATCCCGAAGTTAGTTCTTAATAAATCGCCTTTCTTTTTATTTATAGCAGGACCCCAAGAAAGTTTGTGATCAAATAATACTCCTAGATATGAAAATGTTTTTGTTAACGGTATACTTTCTCCGTTGACTGAAAAGGGATATCGTTTTTTGGGGGTTTTTCCAACTGTCATAATAAAAGATTTGGTGTTATTAATATTCAGCCCGCGTGAGGTCATGAATTGGAAGAAAGAACTCAACAACTTTTGAAGTCCTAATGCGGTTCTGGATATCAAAACGGCGTCGTCCGCATATAGTAGGACAGGCACCCCTGTTTTCCCAATACGAGGGTAATCTGTGTCAGTTTTTACCAAATAATCCTCAAGTCCATTGATGTACAAATTAAAAAGAAAAGGTGCTAAAATACAGCCCTGTCTGACGCCCCGGTTAATATTAAACTCTCTCGTGACTTTCAGGTCTTTTGTGTACCGTACATTGGCACGTGTGTCATTATGTAAGTCGGCCAGGAAACTAATTAGATTATTTTCCACACCCATGTTTTGCAGGATTTCCCATAGTTTACTCCTCTCGACGCAGTCGAAGGCCGAGGAAAGGTCCATAAAGGCCATATACAATGTTCCTTCTCTGGCTTGGGTGTATTTTCCACTTATTAGGTATAGATTCAGGCATTGTGTAGTTGTTGCATGTCCTGGTCTGAATCCATACTGCGCTGGGGTCATTATATTATTTTGTTTGGCCCAAGCATTCAGTCGATTTAAAAGAACCCCTCCCACTACCTTCGCAACTGAGTTTATCAGGGAAATTGGTCTATAGCAGACGGCTTTTGTTCTGTCGCCCTTTTTGTAAACCGGGACGATAGTGGATGCTCCCCAAGATTTAGGGGCTCCCACTTCAACCCCGGCGTTAATGACAGACGTAAGAATTGGGGCCCATAGGGCGATGTTGGATTTAAATAGGTCCGGTGGAAGACCGTCAGGGCCCGGTGCTTTATTGCTAGAGAGACCAAGAATCCCTAGTTCAATTTCTTTAATAGAGAAATGTAGAAGACTGCTTTCGGTGAGATGAGGTAATTTTTTGGGCTGTGGAGCTTCACTCTTAAAGATAGATCCGAAATGGGTGATCCAGTCATTCTCTGGTATGACTGTGCCGAGACTCTCAGCGGTCGGGTCATCAAAAAGAGGTTTATTAATTATTTTCCAGAACTTTGAGCTATTGCCCAAAATAGAGGGGTCGAGTAAAGATTCCCATATTTTGATTTTTATAGATTTTTTGCATGAGGCAATTGCATTTTTGTAGTCTGCTCGGAGGGCCTTTACCAGTGCTAGGTCTCTTGGTTTACTTTTGAGAGCAGCCTTTAATTTGCGATTGGCAGAAGAACAGGCATGATCAAACCATCGTGGATGGTGAGCAGTTGATCCCTTGGCAGTTACAGTCAGAAATTTTTCTATCCTTCTGGACACCACTGCAAAAGCAGATAGAACGCATTCGGGTGAAGCCGAGTCTGTGGCACAGAGCTTGAGTTCAGGTTCACAGTCTTTGATGACTATCTCATACAGCTTGTCACTATTTACCAGGTTCCACTTCAAGCGACGGTTTTTGTTTACTGGCTTAAGTATCCCTGGATCCTTGATATTATTTTGGAGTATTGAAGAGTCGCATTGTAGCTCAAGATGTAAGGGGTTATGATCACTATAAGTGCTCATAAGAATATCAAACTTAAGAACCTGTTGGGCCACACTTGCAGAAAGAAGGATATGGTCTATGATGGACCCTGACTCAGATCCTTTATAGGAGGGATTTTCATAGATGAAGGAGTCCTCTTTCAGAGATAGTGCCAAGGTCATATTCGTGGAATCCATTAAGGTGTTCAATTTTGAACCACGATGGCAGTGTGTAAAATGGAGACCTGTTTTAAGATCGCAGCCCAACAAACCCAAAGTTGTCAGGAGAGGATTACCACAAATGTGCGTGTTGAAGTCGCCGAGGAGTATTTTGTCCTGTGATAAATTAGTCCAATTTTCGGTTAGACAATTTGCAAGGTTATCGATATTACAATCACTTGGGTTTGCAACAGAGTTATAAAAATTAATCAGCGTTATGACTTTTTTCCCCCTTTTGAGTGTAACGATCTGGATACTCCTGCTATCCAACTGCACATGATTAATCAGCATTTTAAGGGACAAACTGATAAATATTGCCAGGCCCCCCTTAGCCCTACCGCTAGATGAAGGGGATGCGTGGACAAAGAAACTTTGAAATCCCTCAATGAAAGTGTTGCCATTTATCAACCAGGTTTCTTGAAAGCATAAGATAGTATACTTCCTGACAAAGGCCACCCATAATGGATCATCGATTTTAGAGGCCAGTCCAGCAATATTCCAAGACAAAATTTTGATGGGGTTTGAAATAGTCTGCTCTGGTTTGAATTCAGAATTTATATTTGAGACGGAGTGCGGTTCTGGGGTGGTCCCCATCATATACTTAGGCCTTGGATTCTCAGGTAATGAGTAAGATTGTGAAGCTATGGACTTAGATGGACTACCTACTTCGGTCACTGTCAGAGCATGAGCTTGGTGTGCTCGGGGGCTGACTGTGTAGCTCGATGTCGTTGTGGGGGTGGAAGTTACTAAGCAGGCTAAATGGGAGATGGCTGTTTTCACTGCGATAATATTATTTTCTGAGGAATTCCTAGCTTTAACAGAAGGGGTTTCAGAAAAAGAATCAGATGACAGTCAGTCAACCTCGTCCAAATGGTCGTAGTTGTAAAGAGTGTCATATCTATTGGCAGTAGGGAACCCGTATTCCTCAAATTGAACAGTAGCAGGGTTATATGCACGGTAAAAGCCGTGCCTTTGCCGTACAGCTGTTTCAATTGGTTGCTGGTTATATACTTTGATTCCCCATGGGTGAGTGTATGGATGGAGATCTAAACCCATTAGGCTATCAAGTTTGGATAGGACAGGGGCCGGCCAGGGTTGGAGATTAGGCTGTGTCTTATGCCGTCCTACTTGAGTGTAATTATATTTGGTTTTGTTCCTACCTAAATCTGAACGGGCTGGATAGAAATAGCTCAGTCCCATAGTCCTAATAAGGCTACTTGTCCCCGGGCTCCTCCAATCTGCGATAAATTTTGCCGGTCCTAGATGTTTAAAGGTGACCACGATGCAGTCGCCATCTGTGGATTTGAAGCGAGTGCCCACCCACTCTACCCTTTTAACTTGGTGTATAGTACCTATTATATTTTGGGGGAGGGGCCTATGTATTGAAAGCCATTGCATGACTTTATTCCTCAATTCCTCCCGCGTTTCCTCCCTGTTGTCATCGACTTTGGGCACCCCAATCATGACTATCGTGTAGGGGTTAGCCTGTGGAGGAAGGTTAATATGTGATAGTGGACTTGTAGGAGTAGGTTTGGTAGGATGAGCTCCTATTTCTTGAGTATTAATTTTAGGAGACGCCGTGCAATTCTTGTTCTTCGGTACACCTATGTTTGTGTTAGGTGTATGACCTTCTGTAGCCCACTCACTGGCCTCGTCATCCTCATCTATTTGAGTATTTGGTTTATTGGTTGTAGGAGTCGTTATATTCACAGTGAGTTTGGGGACTGTTTGAAACTTTGTTGTTTGGACTGTTGCGGGTAGGCCCTTTAGATGTGATTTATTTTGTTTTTCTATGTTCTTTACTGAGTTGCCAGTTTGTTTGGAATTTTTTACATTAAGTGTAGTTGATGAAGGAACAAAAAGAGAGGGCGTGTTAGTTGAGTTGAGCGATCTAAGAATACTGGAAGATATATCATTTTGGGTCCTCTCAAATTTACTCAAAGCCTTTTCTAGGATATCTATTTGATGACTGATAGGTTGAAGAAGGGTTTTAATTAGAGTTTCAATCTCTCTCATAAAGGGGAAGCTCAAGGTACTCTTCTTGTCAATATGTCCTGTTTCCTCATTAACTACAGGATTTCCCAAATTGGACTTAGCTTTTCCATCTGAGTCGTATAGATCTGGGGAGGTTGGAGGGGTTCCCCCGCGTTTTGGTCCAGTGGGTTCCACTATGCCTTTCTTCTGCCACATGTCTTTAAGTGATCGTTTAGGTTTACCAGAGGGTAGGTGGGTTTTCCTCGTAGGAAGTTTGATTCTAGGCTTTTTCCGTTTAATCTTTGGCGATTTATGTAATGTTGGTGGTTGTGATTCTGTTAAGACAATGACCGGTAGGGCATTTTCCTCGATCCCAGCTTCCGATAACAAGGAAATATCCGTTGTCTGCTGGTCATTTCTTACGCTGTTAGATATGACCATAACACTGTTATCCTGATTGTTAACTAATGACTCCGAGGGAAAAGAGTTAGAGGGTTTTTCTTTAATGTGTGATCCAGGTAACTCCGAAAAAGATTGTGTGAGTAAAGACTCCTGGGATGAGATAGTGTCATCCATATTTTGATCATCATAGGTAGTATGAGAGGACAGGTCAGGGAAGCATAGGTTAGGTGTCAAGGAGAGTCTCCTCTCAGTGTTCTGAATAGCATCCGCCACAACATTGATGGTTTTTTGAAGCATTTTATCTATGGCGGTTATAGTGGGCAATGGTGTACTCACTGTTTTTAGTCTGCTGGTAGATCTTGTCGCCATCGGTGTTTTAGTTGTTTTGGACATCGTTGAACAGTGGTTTCAACCCCTTTGCTTTTCAAAGATACTGGCTTGGCAATGAACTTAGGGGGATGGCCCGCCCCGTCTCCTTCAGTCCCCTGAGGGCCACAGAGGGCCCGCCCTTTGCCCGGGCTTAGCCCGGCGCTCCCGCGCGCTCCCGCGACGCGGGTGGGACTCGTGGATTTTATGCGCCTTCAGCGCGCTCTCGGGTCCCGCCTCCTGTTGACAGGGCACAGGGCTGCTGGGAAGGGTAGTTCGCTCACCCTCTCGGTCCGGTGACAGACCGGCGCGGTACACCCGCAGGGGCTCCGCCTCCAGCGGCGACACTGCAGCACTCTCACGGTCTTTAACGGTCAGGAAAAACAATCTTTGGCTACTGGTAAGTCCCCCGCTCTGCCGGTGGGACTCGTGGATTTTATGCGCCTTCAGCGCGCTCTCGGGTCCCGCCTCCTGTTGACAGGGCACAGGGCTGCTGGGAAGGGTAGTTCGCTCACCCTCTCGGTCCGGTGACAGACCGGCGCGGTACACCCGCAGGGGCTCCGCCTCCAGCGGCGACACTGCAGCACTCTCACGGTCTTTAACGGTCAGGAAAAACAATCTTTGGCTACTGGTAAGTCCCCCGCTCTGCCGGTGGGACTCGTGGATTTTATGCGCCTTCAGCGCGCTCTCGGGTCCCGCCTCCTGTTGACAGGGCACAGGGCTGCTGGGAAGGGTAGTTCGCTCACCCTCTCGGTCCGGTGACAGACCGGCGCGGTACACCCGCAGGGGCTCCGCCTCCAGCGGCGACACTGCAGCACTCTCACGGTCTTTAACGGTCAGGAAAAACAATCTTTGGCTACTGGTAAGTCCCCCGCTCTGCCGGTGGGACTCGTGGATTTTATGCGCCTTCAGCGCGCTCTCGGGTCCCGCCTCCTGTTGACAGGGCACAGGGCTGCTGGGAAGGGTAGTTCGCTCACCCTCTCGGTCCGGTGACAGACCGGCGCGGTACACCCGCAGGGGCTCCGCCTCCAGCGGCGACACTGCAGCACTCTCACGGTCTTTAACGGTCAGGAAAAACAATCTTTGGCTACTGGTAAGTCCCCCGCTCTGCCGGTGGGACTCGTGGATTTTATGCGCCTTCAGCGCGCTCTCGGGTCCCGCCTCCTGTTGACAGGGCACAGGGCTGCTGGGAAGGGTAGTTCGCTCACCCTCTCGGTCCGGTGACAGACCGGCGCGGTACACCCGCAGGGGCTCCGCCTCCAGCGGCGACACTGCAGCACTCTCACGGTCTTTAACGGTCAGGAAAAACAATCTTTGGCTACTGGTAAGTCCCCCGCTCTGCCGGTGGGACTCGTGGATTTTATGCGCCTTCAGCGCGCTCTCGGGTCCCGCCTCCTGTTGACAGGGCACAGGGCTGCTGGGAAGGGTAGTTCGCTCACCCTCTCGGTCCGGTGACAGACCGGCGCGGTACACCCGCAGGGGCTCCGCCTCCAGCGGCGACACTGCAGCACTCTCACGGTCTTTAACGGTCAGGAAAAACAATCTTTGGCTACTGGTAAGTCCCCCGCTCTGCCGGTGGGACTCGTGGATTTTATGCGCCTTCAGCGCGCTCTCGGGTCCCGCCTCCTGTTGACAGGGCACAGGGCTGCTGGGAAGGGTAGTTCGCTCACCCTCTCGGTCCGGTGACAGACCGGCGCGGTACACCCGCAGGGGCTCCGCCTCCAGCGGCGACACTGCAGCACTCTCACGGTCTTTAACGGTCAGGAAAAACAATCTTTGGCTACTGGTAAGTCCCCCCTACTAGCCCACTTATTGCAATATGCAGGGTAAATGGCAAATAGCAGCCTGCTATTGACAATAAATCATTGGTGACCACAGGCCGAAAAGTATGGATGACTACACCCAACACCAAATGCAAAAACAACATAATTTTCCAGTTTTTTACAATGGTTTAATATGGTGGACTGATGTGTTGAGGCTAGACCAGAAAGTTATCACCTAAGGCTGGCAATAAAAAACTGTATTACCACATGGATCTTTTGCGGCACTGAAAATCTGTTTAAGGGACCTTGTCATAAAGTTATCCAGTCACAAGGAGCCCTGCCGGACTATAGCATCCAGCTTTGGCTCACTGGAGCATTTTGAAACCCAGAAAAAAGTCACTAGGTGTCCCATTCAGACGTTGGCGGACGGCCCACCCATCTGCCATTTTTAGAGATCTCTGACAGCCTGGTGAAGCTCTCTGTACCTTTGAAGGTGCCACTGCCGTGACAGCTCCTCTTAAGGAAGTGACAGTTTGCTCTGCCTCCATCTTATTTCATGGGGTTGCTCAGTAAATGTTTGGTTTTACAAAAGCAAACTCTTAAAACAGGTTTTTTTTTATTTTTAAAAGCAAAATACTAATTATCTTGGGAGTTTTTTTCCACAGTATGAGGGTCAGATTTCTTCATTTATGTTCAGGTCTGCCAGGCATTCCCTGGTGGTCCTGAGCAGAGAAAAGTTCATCAGATATCCTCTCCAAATAAGGCTGACAGTCCGATGTACTTATACCACTGGTTTCAAGTCCTTCAAACTGTTGTTTTTAAGGTTTCCACTAGCGAAAATGAAGCGTTATCCTACTTGGAGCTTTTGGTGCCAAAACCAACTGCTTCAACGGGAGTTCAATAATGAATTTTTCTGACTTTAAAGGACCATTGCCTGCCTTTGCTGAAGGATTTTGACTTCCAGGATCCTAAGTCCAAATGTAAAAATGTTGCCCAAGAAGAAACAATTGATGTATCCAACCTCCATTCTATTGAGGTCAGTCTGAAATAGTGCCTAGGTTCTGGTCAACCATTAACTTTTACTTTTCAATGGCATTTTACTTCTTCAAGACTCTTTTGTTGTGTGGATTCTTCACATAACCAGAACTATGCGCAGGAAAACAGGAGCTAGGTGTGTAGGGGCTAAGCCTTTCTACCGCCTCAGTACCCAAAATCCCAGAACCAACTAGCTATAGTGTCTCATTCGTTCTTTTACATAATCATGAAGCTACACTCTTGACTTTCTCAGGAATCGTGGTAGCAAGACCTACCCTTTCGCTCACTCACTCGTACTTGTCCACAATAAGAATCAACAGAGTCACTGTTATAGTTCAAAATGTTTATTTTAATATAGTGCTCTATAATGCAGTATACGAGCCACTACCAGCAGCAAAACACATAAACCTAAAACAGTTAGCATTGTAGCAAGTCCATAGACTATGAAGAGGGATGTCATCGTATGCAGACAGTGGATAAAGGACTATAAGGCCTAACCACCCTCCTCTTGGAAAGAAGAAGAGGAGAGGAGTTGGCCTAATGGCTAGGGTGGTTGACCTTGAAGCTGGGGAACTGGGTTCAAGGCTCGGCAATGACGCTGAACATCCTGTGATTCTGGGCAAATCACTTAATCTCCCGTGCCTAACAAAACTTAATGTATCCTCATGTATGGCAACTGGTGCTATGTAAGGTGCTCTGATACCCGATTTGGGTTAGGTTTGTGCTATATAAAACTCTTTAAAATAAAAAATATTATAAAAAAATAAGTTTTATTATAAAAGAAGATATCTGGGCTTTGTCAGCAGACCCCATACCTTAGTGCCTTGATGGTAGTTTTACATCATAGCAACAGCATAGCTCTTCTCCCTGGAAAGTTCCCTCTCCAAGTGTATGTTAAACCAACATGCATCCCCATAATATCAAAGCACTAGTTTCCAGCAGCCACAGCTGTGTAGCATGTTTTGTCTAAGTGCTATGGACTGACCAGATCAGAATAACTAGAGGCATTGTTTATCGACCTTGCACTCTGTGTTCAGACTAAACTCCAGGAACAGGCAGAGAACAGAGAAAGCAGACAGTTTTTATGTGAAAGGCACAGAGTCTTGCAAAATAAAGTCATGTAGGAATGTGCGCAAAAGCAGCATCATGGCAGCAGAGCTCATGCTAACTTAGCAATGTTGACAATGACCCCAACGTCCATATGACACCCTCCCCTTTGCCAGGTCAGAGTATCTAGATAAAAAGATCCAAACAGAGTTCATAGAGAAGCAGAGTCAAGAAGCGCTCACAAAAACTAAATTTTGAAAATAAAAAAATTAAGAATTTTTTGTCATTTAAAATGTTGTCGTTCATAGAGAATAGGATTAATTTGGAGTTGAAAAATCCATCAAAGTATATGACCCTAAGAATGCAATCCGTTCCAAAAGGTCATCTCTATCATTTGTAGCAAAAAGAGATGCCACCCAATCAAGTAGCTGGAAGGAACACATGTGTTCCTCATAATCCTATGCCGCCAAGACCATATTCGGACAACTTGTGTGATATTCAATGGAACTCCATTGCAAGAGGTGCTGTGCAGCCGCACAGATATTCCACTCAACCAGTACTCCAAGTGCAGCCTCACGCACCATACGGTTATCCCAAGAACAGGCCTGGTCATGGGCCACCAATGGACCCAATAACAGGTCATAATCCGTATCCGTACATGATGCATTGGAGAGGCATAAATCCAAGGCCCAATAGAAAGGGCACCGCTGGCAGTAGAACACAGGTTGCACGCAAGTGAAGTAGGCAAAGCAAAAATTGAGTCCATAACTCACGCTAAGTGTTGCTAATGGCAAGCATCCAAAAAAGTGTTGCATTCGGTCAAGGTACAGTTGCAATTGGCTGGGTTTGTGCAGTACCACAAGATGGGCAGCCATTGTGTAACAGGAGCAGAAGTATCAGTATCAGTACTCCAGCCGCCAGTGTGAGTATTAAGGGGAACCCTCCGAAGGCGCTGGAAAAATAGAATGTGTATAGGCTGGTATTACTCCAAAAATCATCTGAAAAGAAGTCACAAGGCCGGATCAAACAAGTTTAAAAAAATGAGCAAGGCCTTCTGTATCATACGCATTAAATATTTGGTGTATCAATTCCCTAAAATGAAGTGAGAGCAGTGACTTAATCTCACTAGATGTTCTAGCCACCTGTAATTTAAAGGTCTCTTGAGCCAAAGTGAGAGTCACTTCTTGTTGAAACAATAGTGTTTTGCGTCTGCTTCATGTATTGAAATCTGATTTCAAAGTTGGAATGGAAGGCCAAATGGAACTATCTACATTCCCATGCAGGTGTGGAAAAAGCACATTGATACAACAAGTAACACATTGTGAAACTGTTACTATATACGGTATGCCCGCCCGTAAGCCACAGTAGTCGCTGTTAATCATCAACGTCCACGTGGGAAGGCACAGTGGATGAAGGCATAGCAAGTAAAAGGCTAGCCCAAGTCGAAGATGCGGGAGTCATCGGATTCAGAGAAAAGCTTTACATGAAACACTCAGTCACACTATTCAGAATCGGCCAGATGGTGTAGTTTGACATGGTCAATCGAAATGTATCTGTTTTCTTTGCGACCAGGCAGAGGTGGCAGCATCACTGTACGAGTTCCCTTGAATCCAAAAACTGGAACCGGTGCACGATAAGAGGGACTACATTCTTTTTTGGTCTCCAACTCTTCTCGTACCAAGTCTCCAATCTTTGGAAGCCAGCGTGCGACAAGAATCAGCATTGCCGTGTCATTGGAAGAGGGTATATGTTCAGTTGCATAGCTGTCACAGATCTGTTGTAGGTCCTATAACATAGTAGAATGATTATCCACGTCAATCGTTGCAGCCACCACCACAACGTCTAGACCATCAAGGTCAGGCACAAACATTTTAATGCCAAAGAGCATTTTGTATGGGGTCCGTCCACCCAGAGATGTTCTTGGGAGATTATTAAGTGCATGTTGAACACCATACAAATGGGCCAGCCAGTTCCTGCCAGTACCTAAGACTCTAGCTGTCAAAGATTGCTTCAAGTCATGGTTCATTCGCTCCACTATAGACTTGCCTTCAGGCCTGTATGGAGATGAAAACTGCACAAACACCCCCAAGACTTCATCGCGTCCTTGTACGCCTTAGAGGAGAACGCTGGAACTTGGTCCGACTGGAAGGTGCCACAGGCAAACGTCCCTTCAAAGACACACAAATCTCTAATGAAATTTCGAGCATCAGCACTGCATAGTTGCCAAACCCATAGGAATCTAGTGCATGAATTAAATGTAACAAAAATATATTTATATGCAGTATCAGAAGTCAATGGACCACAGTGATCAAGATATATACAGCCAAACGGCTGATTTGATATACATAGCTGTGTCTGTGGTGGACGCAAAACGGTAGAAGGTTTGATTTGTTGACAAATGTCACAAGAAAGCACATAACTACGGGTTTGTTTATATAAATCATGCTCCAAATAATGTTGCTGTAAAATAGACACAGTCGCAGGCACTCCTGCATGTGAAGAAGCTAGGCACTCATGTGCTGCTATGACCAAAGGAAGTCTGCGGTCCATATTGGGAATCAGCAGATCCCCAACTGTCGACATTGTAGTTTCAGGAACTTGTTCAGGAGATAAATGATAAGAATATTTAGAAGGGAAGCCCAGCGGGTAAGCAGTTTCATCCTTCATAGCAGTTAAAGCTGCAAGAATTTCATTATCTATGTGAGTCATGGACCTTGTAACTGCTGCAACGGAACAGGTGGCTACTGCAGATTTGGCTGCTTCGTCAGGCAAAGAATTCCAAACAGCATGTGCTCCCACATGCTGATGGTCAAGAGTATGAATAACCTGTGTGAGCAGCAGATGTTTTTTAAGCTCTGCCACTTAAACCCAAAGCATTTTATGCATTATTGTGCGGCCTTTAGAGTCTCAATAATCATTTTTAGACCAAAAGAATAAGTTGTCATTAAAAGATTGGACACGGTAGTAAAAATCGTACACAATAAGAGTATTCACATCAGGATCTGCCAACTTGAGAGCCAGAACAAGAGCATGCAGCTCGGCCAATTGTGCCGTACAGTCTCAAAATGCTTGCACATGCACAATTGAACACTTAAATTCAGCATTTACGATTGAATCAGCAACAATATTGTAAGCCGCAGAATAAGCATGTTTGGAACTGTTATGTTATGTTATGTTATGTTACTCATATTTTTATTGCGCACAGCTGCCCCAGCTAAGGGGCGTCCTGGCGCATGGCAGGAAAATAAGCAACACCTCCAGAGAACACAACAGATAAAAAACGGGGAAAATTAATTAAAAGAGAAAAGTCTTTAAGGCTTTACGAAAAGCCAACAGATCATCTAACAACCGCAATTCAACTGGGAGGGAGTTCCAGAGTTCAGCTGCTCTGACCCGGAAGGAACGGCCACCCACTCGACACAACCTAAATCGAGGGATCCCGGCCAGAGCTTGGCCCCCAGATCTCAGAGAGCGGGTAGGAACATACCAAGACAGAAGATCTGCAAGGATTTGCGGGCCGCCTCCCCTCAGGATCTTAAACGCCAAACAAAGCACTTTGAACTGGATGCGTGACTTAATGGGCAGCCAGTGCAGCGATCTCAGAGTGCCCGAAACGGAGCTAGTACGAGGTAGGCCCACAATGGCCCTCGCTGCAGCGTTCTGCACGCGCTGGAGGCGGGTAGACTCCGCCCCATTGGTCCCTACCAGAAGGGAGCTTGCATAGTCCAGGCGAGATAACACAGTAGCCTGGACTATC
This sequence comes from Lissotriton helveticus, assembly GCF_964261635.1. Lineage (NCBI taxonomy): Eukaryota > Metazoa > Chordata > Amphibia > Caudata > Salamandridae > Lissotriton > Lissotriton helveticus. Next base: position 1,741,783,479 of record NC_136065.1, read on the forward strand.
AGCTGCCTGGTACCATGGTCAAAGAACTTCAGAATGGGACGTAGCGACCGCAAGATGCCAAAGCAGCAGGCCGCGATTTTCTTGGAATGGGCCACAAAGCTAAGCGCCGGGTCCATCCAAACTCCCAAGTTCTTTAGTTCAGTGACCGGGCAGGGAACCGGCCCTAGCTCAGCCGGCCACCACCTATCCCCCCACAGTTCCGTTCCCCTTACGACGATCATGATCTCAGTTTTCTTAGCGTTGAGCTGGAGACAGTTGTTCTTCATCCAGCTTGCCACCGCCCTAAGTCCACTCTGAAACCTGGGGGCATCCCGCTCCGCATCCCCGCTGATCGTAACCGCTAGCTGAGTGTCGTCAGCATATGAGGCAACTGATGGGCAGATAAGCCAAGCCGTCAATGTAAATTATACATTTGTACTCATCCAAAGGAAGCAGCGACGGAGAAGGATGAACATGTTCATACTGTAGAAACTCCTGTGTCTGAAGAACAGGATCAAAGATAAATGTGACATCTGCCAATGTCAAAGAAGTAGCCCATTGTATCCAACGGGGATGTAGAGCTTTAGAGTTTGGCACACTTGCCTTAGTCACTGCTTCTAAAGCAGAGCTAGGCGAAACCACAAGAATGCTTTTTCCCTACGCCAGCAAACGTTCCTCCAGAATCGCCATTTGGACAACATTCAAAATATTTTCAATATTCAAAAAGCTAATTTCCTCTGTTGTGTACAAATGTGATTTGTATGCAATAGGTACTGTGTCACCTTCATTGAACGTTAAGTACGTGAAACCCACCGCCCCCAGTACAATACGTATGACCAGGTTCGTAGAATTATCTCGCGCCAACAAGAAGTTAGTCTCTAGCAGATCAGACTGTAAAGATTGTAGAATAGAGGTATGCTCAGGTAACCAGCAGGCAGAAGTAAATGTAGGCTGTATCAACGCATAATGCGGTTTGATACGCTGGGCATAATCAGGAATATATGTCCGCCCGAAATTCAAAAATCCCAGCAAAGACTGAAGCTTCTTCTGTGTAGACGGAGGCTGCAATTGTGCACATTTTTCCAGGAAATGGGGGGCTAACCCCCTACCTTAATAATTGAGCTTGTAGCCCAAAAAGAGCATCACAAAGCAGGCAATGTGTGATTTAGATAAATTAAATTTGTATCCATAGTCGGCAAACAACAGACACATTTGGTCAACTCGGACAAGATGTGGTATCAGTTCGTTGTCAGTCAGATAAATCTCATCTACGTACAAGAACGCATCTGGGTGTGTGCTGTGTAACAAAGACACAACACGTGCAGCAAAAGCCATGGGGCTGTTCTTATACCTATAGGTAAACGCATACATTTTTTTGATTTCCGACGGCGGTAAATTTTGTCAAGTCACAGCTCTTAGGAGCCGAGTTGTGACTGTGGAAAGTTTCGACAATCTAATACAATGTGATATGAACTGTCTGGTATCGAAACCAGAAAAAGAGGATTATTCATTGGTGATACACAGGATTCAATTACACCTTGATATTCCAATTAAGTCAGAATGTCACTAATAGGAGCTTTAGCCTCCCACCTGATTGGATATTGCGGTTGCAGCTGCGGCATACACCGTAATGGAATCTTGTGTGCTGGCGAATCTCTATCCAGCCCACTTGATTACGGTACACGGCCAGGGCAAGGGCCTAAGCCCACTCTGATGTGTATGCCTGTTTAGCCCCCTCAGGGATGTATGGTAAAAAACTCGGAAGTACATCTTCCCTCTAGAAACTGCCAAAACAAATGGTGGAGGCCAATCTGCTGGTTAAATAGGTGGTGTATATGTGTGTGAGTGAATGTTTAAGGGCCTCTGTCACTGTTTGACTGGGTATATTAGTGGTTCTATCCTTTTATACATAAGTATGTAAGATCTAGTATAGATAAGAGACTGGCTGTATAACTGAAAATATTGGTCTGGCAAGGAGCTGCATGGATTGCTTGCTGGCTGTGTTAGTGAGTACTGGAGTATTTAACTGTGTATGCAACTGCCTACATTACTACTGGATACATAAGAGCTGTATGTCTTGAATGAATGTATATGTGCCTCTGTCACTGTGTTAGTTCCGGTATGGGTAGAAGACAGGATCTATAACTTCACATATGGATCTGCAAATGCATATGTAAGTCAATCAAAGTGGAAAGAACACATCTTATCTGTTAAGCTCATAGCTTCCTTCCCTATGGCCTACCTACAGCCTATTAGGAAATAATGCCCCCCCCCTAGGGAATTGTCCCTTAGTCACACTGCTGAGTTCCCACTAGGGAAGGTATTTGTTTTTTCAATCTTGGTAAAATTCAATTTGACCCAATTTGATTGTCGTATTGATTTTATTAATTCATGAATTTCTTCATTCATATGTATTCACATTCTTGACGATGTAACTTTGTATTTCGGCTGGAATAGCCTTTCTTCAGGGGATATTCAGTTCAGAAAAGATAATTTGGTGATATGAAGTGGGAAACAAGCTGTCTTAGATTAACAAAGAATATACGTCATCAGATGTTATATGAGGTGCCATTCAGTGCCATGTGGTGGAAAAAACGTTAATATGATTAGTGGGAAGTGTGACATGTTGCACAGATGTTAATCATTCATGCTCAGTGTGGATAAAACTTGATAGATGGTATGCAATCCTAAATAAGTTAAATAAATAAATCATAGAGGAACTTTCAAAACTACTGGGTGACCTAACAAGTGAAATCAATCAACTGAAGAGTGAACTCTGTACTAAAATAGACACTTAGGATTGATCTAAAACACTAGTCAACATCACAATCCAACTGGCCAGACATATCCAAGAAATGAACACAAGATCGGAAAGTCTATTCCTAATCTTTTTTTACATGCCATGGATCATAAAGGGATACCCTACTGCACGCCCATAATCTAACAAATAACATCCCTACGTAAACAAACTCATTGCCTGTCATAGTGCGTGAACCATTACAATTTCTACCTACAGCCTATCTCATTAGTGACTTATATGTACAACAAAAGGAGTTTAAGACTTGAATTTCAACTCTGCCTAGCAGCACAACTACATACACATGTTCTCCTCCCCCAGGCCCGAAACACATTTAAAGGCCTACTTGTGTGGATGGACAACTTGTTAGTGCCGGTTCTTCAGTACATACCAACCTAGTGCCTATATGGGTGTGATTCCATATGTAAGTAAATATGTAGATATATATATCTTGGCCTCTTAGTTAGTCTATTGGACTCTCAATATCTATGTAAGAAGCTCAATGTTAGTGAGTATTGGGGTATTTAACTGTGTGCACTTGCCACCATTACTACTGTTTACATAACAGCTGTATGTGTTCAGCGAATACTTAAGTCCCTTTGTCACTATGTGGCTAGGTGTATTAGTGGCTGTATCCTTTTACATATAGGTATGTTAGTTCTCATATAGGTAGGAGACTGAATCTATAACTGGACATATGGGACTGGTAGTGTGGATGTAACTCAATCAAACTTGGTACTACATGTCTTATCTTTTAAGCTCATAGTTCCCTGCCCTATTGGCTACTGACAGCCATTCTCAGGTGTGTGTTATATATAGTAGAAGAGAAGTTTAAGGCTTAGCAACATGTTTTAAATATGAACTCATCCTACCAGGAAAACTGCATCTACGCACTCTACTGTAGGATGCCTGAAACATTTTTAAAGGCCTATTTGTATGGATGCATGACTTGTTAATGACAGTTCTCCAGTACATATGTTAATATTGGTGTTGGTGCGCGCAATGGTGAATGTATGTTTAGAAAGGAAGTCAAATTGCTGTTGTCAAAATCCCCTGATATGACCTCTTCATCAACCCGAGTTAGAAATACATTGTCAGGCACTGCAACCTAGGCCTGAGGTAACTGATTGACAGATCACAGGTGGGCTGGCACGTAGCCAGCAGGACAAATGCACAAACAGAAAAAACCCAGATTAGTCCCACAGATAGGCAGCAATGCCACAATGGTGTAAGGATATTGGCCCCATTAAAAAGCATATGGATATAAGTTCCCAAAACACCATAAAATTAAATTCCACATGAAGTTAGGAACACACAGCCAAGCAGGACACAGCGCACACGGCATATGCACTCCCAATGCTGACATCTGGACACTTTACCCACCTGTCCTCACTGTGTCCACGCAAGATCGACACCTACCTGCATTTGTCATCATGTGTGAGTAATTTATGACTTCATGACTAGGCCTGCATACCTCGCCCTAAACAGGATCTATGAATTGTTTTATGATGCTTCAAAACATTTATAAAAAAGATGCCCAAAACAATTGCACTTTGAGTCAGTCCTCAGATCTGTTTGTGTGTGCTATACACCCACAAACAGTGTTTAATTAAATTAACCGTTCCTGTTTTACCAAACACCTCTTGGTGCTTAAAACCTGACTGCAGCATAAGGAAAGGACCCCGCTCTGACGGATTCACATCAGTGCAGCAAGAAAGGTGAGCAGAAGCTGCAGTTGATTGAAAGCTCTGCTGAATCCGTGGGGCAAAGTCATTTGGGTAAGAGACTACATCTGATCCTTAGTCCCAGGATTTGACGTATGGAAAACTAGGAAGAAACCCAAAATTTAACCTGAGTGCCCTGCCACTGCCAGAAATCTGATATATTGCCTATTTTATGTGTCTGAACTGAGTAGTTGCAGCGCGGCCTTGGAGGCAATCCCACAGAGGTCACCTTTTTTCGATAGTTCGAACTCTAGGCTATGTGAAGGTAGTTAGTTGCTTGGACTGCTGGACGTGATACAGATAGTACGTGTGTCCCCCTGGGGGTGTTACAGGGGCAAGTCCTCACTGCTTGGAGCACTTGCCGTGGTACAGATTTTACCATGGGCCAGGGTGACATATAGGGTCAGCACCTTGATCTTATTTTTAGATTAAAAGTGTTTTCTCAGTGCTACCGGTTTCTTAACACTGTTGGTATCTGAAAGAAGTGAGAGATGTTATTTGCTTGGACTGGTGGGCATGATACAGATGGTATGCAGGAACCCTGGGTGTGATATAGGGTGTAATTCGGACATTAGGGAAAATCTGGACCTTGGAGATTAGGTTTAGCTTGTGCTTGGCCAAGGTGGGCCTGCGGTTATCAAGTTGTTCCAAGTTTCCACGTAAATTGTTATCTGTGTCCCAGTGCCGTTATTGACTAACTATTAGGCTCACTTAGTCCTGTGTACCGTGCAAAGCCTATCATGTGCTAAGGAGCAGGCTAAGGAATATTTTGACAAAGTCATAATTTTTTCTCTGTCACTTTTTTCTCTCTTTGTCTTCATTATGGTTATTGGCTTGAGAGTTGTGTTTTGTTAATGACTGAAAGTGCTTATGAAGGCGCCGCCAATTCTTACAATTATTTTCCATATCTGCTGTTTGTTTGCTGAATTCACACATTTTGAACTAACAATTGCACTTGCTATCAGGTTGTGATCCTTCATCTGCATTTTTGTTTGTGTTTGTGAAATGTCTATTCTGATGCATCACTGTAAATAGTATTAAGCTTGTACCTGTAACCAGTAATCATTATGTATTAATTATCCCAACGATCAGAGTAGAATCGAATATTGTTTGATCCCAAGAAGATAGGACATGTCACTCCAATTAAAAAATTCCCAGCTATCATGGAGCCACCGCTGAAATACATGCAAACTCGCTCCCCCGCACAAATTAAAAAACTCAGCAAGTTAGCAAGTAACTATATATTTAGACTAAATACATGGGACAAAAGAAGACCAGAAGAAAGGCACTGCTAGAACTGTGGAGCATCTTTGAGAAGGCCCAGATTTCCCGGTGCTAAAATCAGCAAGTAAGGCATCCGTTCCTCCCCCACCATATGTAGGGATGGAAGTGCTCTCTCAGGTACCTTCCATTCCAACATTAGGTTATTGCAATCCACCAGTCAAGGGAGCCAGAGGCACCCCCAACGTACAACAAGCTACTAGATTCAGACGAGAGAGAACAGGTCACTAGGCCCAGGCAATCCCAGTATCCCCCAGTCCAGTGCGAAAACTTCCTGAACTTCAACCCTCTATCCGTTGCATTCAACCCATCAAAGTCTACTGGCAGGGAGAACGTACATTGGGGTGACCTGGATATTCATAGCAGTACTAGAAAGCAATACAACTCATAGGGGCAAAGAAAGGGGCCACAGTCCCACAGGATTAGATGATGAGGGGGAGCCGCAGGGTATGCTCAGGCAGCTGAAGAGACAACAGAAAATGAGTTTGAGGGCAAAGTCCCACAAGATGTAAAGCGCCTAGATCAGAACAAAGGAGACATCCCAAGTGGTAGTCAGAGGAGAGGCGTGAATGGAGAGAGAGAGAGCGCTCGCCCTGGGAACTCAATGAAAGAACAGAGCAGTGGGTTTTCCACTTAAGGAAGACGGGGTAGGTATAAAGCATAGCTCGATGAAGAGTCTGAGGTAGAACTAGAAGGGAGGTGTCTGCCTGGGGTCCGACCCTCACCAGATCATCAGCTTAGGAGATTATCCGAACAGGCGATAAGGGTTCAAGTAGGCCTGGTACAGACACAATTAATGACGCAGGAGAAGCAACATGGCACCTTTACTAGCGCACAGGGAGAGCAGCAACAAAGACACACGCTGCTCCCCCCAAATGCACAGTTTAGACAAACTGACCACAGGGAGATAGTGACCAGAAAGGAAGGCTAGACCTTTGCACAACCGTTTTGCCACCTGCTACCCCGCTGGACTGAAATGGAGGGCCATAGCAATAGAGCCTGGCTGAAGGAAGGAGCCTTCAAACAGGAAGATATGACTATTGCGGAGGACTGCATCTGGCATGGAGGGGGAGATCCCATATGGAACTTTCCTTACATGCAGGATTGCCTACGAAAATGGGAGCACTAGCTAAAGAAAAAACAGCAACTCTGCCCCAAGCCAAAATGTGCCAGCTACTGCAGAGGGGCAAGTCAGGGACCATCTATGTGCCATGGACCCAGATGGATAAGGAAGGTCTCAGAGCCAAACTGCTGCCGCTGATGGATGGGGCGGGGAAATTGATCTCATGTTTTGAGAAGAACACAGCAGGGATAAAACTAGCAATAGGCAATGTTTAAAGTCTGCTAAGCAGTCTCATTGGAGAGCCGACAAACGCAGTGTTTACTGGAGCCTGTATCCCAGAAGTCACGATGACAAACACAGAGCATGAAAGAACAGCATTCACTTCATACATGTACCCGGATGTAGGAGGATTGATAGTAGAAAGCATGAAACATGCGGAGACCATAACAGACTTTATAGACAGAATGAGGGAATGATGGGGGCAAGAGACAGGACAGCCGAGGACTGATATGGGCCCACAGGTTGCATTTTTCTACAACATCCTCAAAAAGGGGCAGCCCACCAAAATACAAGGTGGATTGGACTGTGTAGGAGGGTTAGACACAAAACCCTGGCACAAAATACAGGCCCACATAATACACTAGTACAGAGAGAAACGGGAAAAGATCAGGGAAAAACAGGAGCAAGCCTAGAGAGACAGTACCAAGTTGGTCCAAAACAAATTGAAAATGACCACCTTCAAGGGGGTGGCATTGGCCGCCCATATACAAATGGATTCTGTCTTGAAAGGGGCTCCACCGCAAATCCCCAGTGGTTTTAACCCTCATCGGCAGAGATCAAGGTTGCTGGCAGCAGCTGGAACTCAAAGAATGTTATTATTGCCACCGAATGGGCCACATGGCCAACAAATGCTGCTTAAAGGCATATCATGAGCAGAGGCCAATAAATCTGGACCAGTCCCTCAAAAAATCCCCATCCTCAGAACCAAGTCCAAGATAACCTGAATGCACCATACGCACAGCCTTAGGGAGGACAGCCACTGCTCCACTGCAGCAGGGAGCATGTGCTCGGTCAAATACATGGCAACAGCAGCAACAGGACCCCAGTCCAACAAGGACCAAATCAGGGAGTGGTAGCTGTCTCTGGAGGCACTGCCCTTACACAATCGCAAAACCCACTGACACAGAAAATGTAAACCCCCACTGCAGAACATACACTTCACACACACTTCAAAACACATTTAAAAATTAAAGACTAGTAAGACAACATTAGTAATTCTAAGTCTTTACTTGCATTCTAGAAAGCACAGGGATACTGTACGTTGAGTTGATCAGGAGCTCGCACTAGAGTCCGCTATTCAGTTCTGTGCTGTTCATCCCCCAGGGCGGGTTTGGCCAATCATGCCTGGAGGTTGAGCAGTCTGATGAGGGGGAAGAGCAGCTCCTGTCTAAATCCTTAAAAGCAGGCACCCAGGTCCCCTCACCCAAATCCAAATGGAACAGGTTCCAATACCCAAATCAAATTTACCCCCAGTCTTAGGCCGCTGGCCCGGGTCCAACATTTTTGCATGGCGTGTTGTCCCAACCACAGCCAACAGCCTCCAGGCCAATGAAGGCCCCTTCTCTGTTCCAAAGTGAGTCAATGTTCCAGTGCCGGGAGCCAGGTTTCCTGTCATCCTAGGATGATGTAGAACCGTTAACATCCACAGCACGCATAAAACTCTGACCGATCCCAACCCCCTGCATGGTGCCGAATCAGTAGGGGAATTCACCAGAACAAATGGTCATTCCAGTCCATTACCCATGTCGGGCAAAATTTGACTAATTCTGGCCTTGCACTGGAGTCTCCATTTAGTCTCCTCCTTTACCTCAAAGTTCTCAAACATCTGAAGTCTGCTCGCCTTGTCTTGGCCCTCCAAAACAACAAAGGTAGTGTGTCACCAATAGGAAGTTCCTGGCCACAGCCGGGGACATCAGTCCCAGAAGGTCCTGGATAGGACTCAGTTAAAGGAAAAAGGGTGTGCCGGGAAAAAGAGAGAGTCTGCAACAATACATCACAGCTCCACACGGGGCACTCAGAAATAGGGTCACTGCCGTATCTGGCCTAGCCATCAAGCTGACAACATTCATCATCTAGGGGAGCAAATAAGCCCAATCTCAGACACCGCCACATCAGAAACACATTGGGCCGCTGAACAGTTCTCCGACCCCCTCTGGTACACGATGGTACCTTGAGCAGGGGTATGGATTTTTGGATTAATAGTGAATACAATAAGTGCAGTATATAGTCATAAACAAACAAAAACAATTAACATTTAGTGGTAGTCATGTGGCCATGACTAAGTAAAGCATTTACATATTCAGCAAATTGATAGTTGCAGGAGAATCTAAATGTTGCATATTGTTTGTCTTTTCATGATCTCTGATGCTTAAACATTGTGAGAACTGTCACATCCAAGCCCGATCTCTGCCTATGTGTGATGATTCAAATGACGGAGGTCTGCATTGTGTAGGTTGATGGCCATATTTTTGGAAATTCAGAATACCCAATTCCTTTGTCTATTCTGGGATAGTGTATAGTTCTAATCAGCATTGTGCCTGTAATAAACATTCACTCTGTTGAATATTTATCTATGATGTGTTGAATGGATCAAATATTCTCCTGGTTATCCCTTATTTTTAACGGCCTCTGTGTGTAGTGCACTGCACCCATCATTTCCTTTTAGCACATGAATTAGATCTAGTTGTTTATATATATATTGTATTGCTGGTATTATTCCAAATAGGGTCTAGTACCCTAATTACAATCAGATTTCCAAAGATATGTTGGAATTGACAACTGGACCATTGCTTATTTTGTTTGTGTCATATATATATCTATATACATATTTACATACCTATATATATATTCACTGAAAAAACCATAGGTTTCAGGGGCGTTATAGTTAGTTGGACATTTCACTTGTACAAAACCTGTGAAATTCCCCTGTTATAGTTAGTTCAGCTAACTATAACTCACGCGCCCTCAAAGCACTGCTGATGACGTCACATATTACATCACTCATGACATGGTCAGTGACATCACTCATGACATCACTGATGACATCGCAACTGACATCACTGATGACATCACTGATGACATAATTCAGTGAATGTGTGTTTTTCTGAAAATTAAATATGTTTTAAATATATATATCTCAAGTTCGATGGAAGAATAAATGGGTATAAAAGTGTCTAAATGGATGATTTTGTTTTTGTAAAATTGATTGTATAACTGACTGATTAACTGTATCTTAGTGAATACATGGGTTAGTGAGTAATGTTTAAATATGTAAATATCTGTATCAGTCTCTCACTTTGTGTATAAGTTGCTGCATAGGTTGGTGAGTAGCTACATGAGTGTCTATATAGGTTATTAGTTGGTTTTTGATTATCAGTATGAGTGTCTGAGTGTCTGTATGGTTCGGTGGGGGTATTACGTAGTAAATAGATGCATGAATGAGCGACTCACTGTTTGTATGTGTTGATGGCAGGTGTGCAGGACTGTATGGGTGGATGAGTGTGTGTATGGGTGTGTTAGTGAGTGAATCACTGTCTCAATGGTGTCTTTATGAGTAACTACATATGTTTTAAACTAGTATATGTCAGTATTGGTGTATATAAGTGAGCATATGTGAGAGTGAGAGATTGGAAGAGTTCCTGTATATATTAGTATGTGTTTCTACAAGTGATTGCTTAAGACAGTAAGTATGTGTAAGTATCAGTAGAAGTAAGTGTGGTTGTGTGTGTATAATTGTATATGCAAGTAAATGTATGTTTGATACTTTGTTTGCATGTGTGACTATGTGTATGAGTAACTCTATGGATGAGTGTCAGTGTGTAACAGGATGTATAGGTGTATGAGTACATATGATGAGTAAGTACATGTATGAGTGACTGTATAGGACTGCTGGTAAATGAGTGGATGTGTGTGTAGATTTTGAAATTACTGAATAGGTGTGTTGTAAGTGGTATTGGTATGTCCATTATTTTGAACATGTTAGTTTCTATTTTTGAGTGTGTGTATCAAAGGTTATAGTCGGGTGAGAGGAGGCCAGCCACTCTATCACAAGGATGATGTCATCAGTGATGCCATCAGTGATGTCATTTGAGATGTCATCAGTGATGTCATGAGTAATGTCACTGACCATGTCATGAGTGATGTAATATGTGACGTCATCAGCAGTGCATTACGGGCGTGCGATTTATAGTTAGCTGAACTAACTATAAAGGGGGAATTTCCCCATTTTTGTACGAGTGAAATATCCAACTAACTATAACGCCCCTGAAACCTATGGTTTTTTCAGTGAATTTCTAAGGTTTTTTAAATGCTAATTTCTAACTATAACGTGCCTGAAACCTATGTTTTTTTTGTGAATTTCAACGGTTTTTTAAATGCTAATTTCTAACTATAACGTGTCTGAAGCCTATGTTTTTTTCAGAGAATTTCAAAGGCTGTTTAAATGCTAATTTCTAACTATAACATGCCTGAAACCTATGGTTTTTAAAGTGAATTTCAAAGGTTTTTTAAATGCTAGTTTCTAACTATGCCTACAGAGGTAGGACATGTGATGAAAGAAGAAACAACGCACAGTTGAAGCAAAAGAAATGCAGAAAGAAGCAACAGAAGTCTACAAAGACGACGAAAAGTGCAGGAAGAAGAAAGACATGTGCAGAAAGAACCAACAGAGGAGCAGAAAGAGGCCTTGTTGCAAAATCATCCTGTGCCCACAACTTTTTCAGACGGGTACTCGTGCCAACTGACTCTGACTAACCAGGCATAGAGCCAGTTGTATGCTAAAAGACACTTAGAATACAGTGAAAACACCTACATACATTAGGGAACACTATGCGTTGGGGTACCCCTATGATTAGCATGACCTCCTCTGTGAGGACCTAGTACATAATAGGGCAGGGGTATTAAAACGACCTCTTACAATGCGCTACGGGGCTTGTTTGCACAGTGGTGAAGAGAGGGGGGCCTGAGGTGACATGTGTGCAAACACGCCCTGTGGCCATTTTAAGTTGGGAGATTAAGTCCCCTGGAATCCTGAATGGTCCCTGTGGTCCAACTAGATAACCAGGTACCTCCAGTAAGCGCCACAGAGCTGCGTTGCAGAGAGGTGTAAAAAGGGGCATGACCTAGACCACCTCTCTGCAAAGCGGCGCAGTGGCGCTTACAGAAAGCACCTGGTGGGCTAGTTGGCCCCCAGGGACCTTCAGGATTGAAAGGGAATTAATTCTCCAACTTTAAACGCGCCACAGGGCGTGTTTGCACACATGGCACCTCAGGCCCCGCCCCCTCCCTTCACCACTGTGCAAACGCGCCCCTTGGCACGTTTTAAGTTGAGGGATAAAGTCCCCTTCAAACCTGAGGGCCCCTGGGGGCCAAGTAGCCTACCAGGTACCTCCAGCATGTTTTTTAAAAGGTTTTCTGGGACTGTGTGCCCCCCTTCTTGTTTACTGGTTTTGGGCCCTGGGGACCCCATCCCCCAGGGCCTGACCCCCATTTAAAAAAAATGAAATATATATTAACGGGAAGGTGGCCGCGTGGGCCCGCCTCCTGTGGCCAATTCTGGGCCCTGTGACCACATCCACCGGGGCATGGCCCAACTGTTTTTTATTATTATGGTGGGGGCTGCATGGCCTCCTTCCTCAGGCCATTTATAGCCCAAGGCCAGCCTTTGCATGCTTTTTGAAAAAATTATTATTTGGGAGGGGGACTGTGTGGGCCCCCTACCAGGCCACTTCTGGCCCTGGGGACCCCATCCCCGGGGCCTGGCCTCTCGTTTGGGACCGTGGGGGAAGCCCCAATGCCCCCACGGTCCAAGCCGGCTCCCCGCCTCCTGCGGGAGCTGGCATTGCTTTTCCACATGGGGAGCTGCTGAGATGCAGCTCCCCGTGTGGATAAGCAATCTGGTTTGGATTTTGGAAGAGAGAGCATGTTTCCTGCTATCTCTTCTAAAATCCAAACCACAGCTTGCTATGGCAGGGCAAGAGCCGCGCGGCTCCCGCTCTGCCATAGCAAATTGCAGTGTTCCGGGGGTGGGCATCACAGGCTCCTGGAAGGGGGCTGCACGGTCCCCCTCCCAACATCTGAACAGCCCCGGGAGGTGGTGGTCCCCGGGGCTCGGTGGTCCGTTATGGACCCCCAAATTTAAATATTATTGCCCGGGGAGGTGGCGGTCCCCGGGGCATGTGGGGGGGCAGTGTGCCCCGTGATCATAATTAATGAGAGCCCCAGGGGTGGCGGTCTCTGGGGCTTACTTTAAGAAAACAAGCCCCGGGGGTTGGAGGTCCTCGGGGCTACGAGGGGGCTGTGTGACCCCCTCAAATATTTATGCAAGGCCCCTGGGGTGGTGTAGGGGGATTGGGGCTCCCCCACACATTGTTTTACTGCCCCCAGGACTGGCACACCTGGGGGCTTCAATTAAACAAAACATGGGATCCCGCGCTTTGGTGTTTTAAAAATGTTCTCGCCTGGATTCGCGCACGCAGCATGAATTTAGCCGATTTGTTTTTTAATGCATTTTTGGGTTCTGGGGTCCTTGAGGTACCCACTGAGCAGGCCTAGGGGGTCAGGATGTTTCTACCCTGCCCCCTTTTCCTGTTTTGCGTGTTTGTTTTACTGTTTTCTTGTGCCTCGGTTCTACCAAGGCACAAGATGGCTGCCAACACTTCGTGGTTGGGAGTGTTGACAGCCAATTAGCACAAAGCTCGTGGTTGGGAGGGTGCGCAGATCCTCTGTGCCTCTAAATATCGAACCTTATTTTTTTATTTTCTCAGCAACTACTAAACGGATTTACACCATGTAAAAAAAGGATGCTTTCTGAAGCAAGCACTACCTTTTTGCCAAATTTGGTGTAATTCCGTTCAGACGTTTCAGCTGTAGCAGTGTCTAAATTTTCCTACGGGAAATGCATTTTTCAACCTCTTTTTTTTTTATTTCTTAGGAACTACTGAACGGATTTACACCATTTAACAAAAAGGGCTCTTGCTGAAACAAGGGCTACATTTTTGCAAAATTTGGAGTAATTCCGTTCAGCAGTTCAGGCTGTAGCTGTGTCTAAAGTTTCCTATAGGAATTAACACAGAAAAAACACGTTTTGGGACCCCCCTTTTTTCAAGGCCCGGCTTGCTGAATCACCCCCAAACTTTAAAGAACGGAGCTGACCGGAGCGCCCCACTAGTTTTGAAGATTTCGTGCAGATTCATCAACTGACGCCAAAGTTATTGGGAAAAGAAAAAATGCTTTTTGAATAGAACAAGGTCCTAACTATAACTACCTACCGGTGACCACCAGTAGGTTTATATATATATATATATATATATATATATATATATATATATATATATATATATATATATATATGGCATAACATTCCCTCGAAGAAGAAATCGGAGGCCAGAGGGGTTTCCAGGGTGAAACAAACAGGTTTATTCAATCAGGTTACAGTGGCGGCGAATGCATTTCGGCAATGGTGCCTTCTTCAGCGCCCTGCGCTGTAACGAGTCCGTCACATGAGTGCTGCTTCCTGCTTGTAATCTGTGTCAGCACTAGTGCCCCTCCCCCTGATGTGACCGACACACCTGCAGTAGTTCAAGAAGTGGCAAGGAACTACCCACCCCAGAGTGCACTGTATCGGCGTTTCTGAGTTGGTGGCACGGGAGAGTGGGACAGACGGTAGGTCCGTGCTGACAAGCAGGAAAATGATGCAGGTTTTCTCAGTCCAAAGCGAAGTCCACGTCTGTGACCCTGGGTCCCCTCGTGCCGCTCGACCAGTTCTCACAGGTCCGCTGTAGGGTGGGGGCTGCCAAGTAGAGACATCACGCCCCAGTGAGGTAAAATACCTCAATCCATCCATGCAAGCCTGCAATTTCTGGCGGTCACCGGAGTAATCGTTACCACGATCGATAACGCTGCAAGCAGCGTTATCGATCGTCAAAGAACTCCAGTTGGGTAGATATTTTGTGCAAAACTGTGGACTCTTGTTGGATAAAGGGGCTGTTGAGGTTCAGTTCAGGCCCAGTCACTCACACAACTACTGACACACCCACACAGATACTGTAACACCCACTCACCCACCCATTCTGTCACTTTCACATCAAATTACAGACCCACACAGCCACTCACATACCCACCTACACACTGATATAGTCACTCATACATGTACTCATACACCCACAGAGGCACTCACATCCCTACTCACAGACCCATACAGCCACTCATACTCCACAACACCACTCACACACCCACTTACAGACCCAGGCAGCCACACACACACTCTCACACTCATACAGCCACTCACAAACGCAATCACATGTCCACACAACCACTCACAAATCCATTCACACCTGCACAGCTACTCACACTCGCCAACCCATACAGCCACTCAAACACCCATTCACTGATTCACAAATCCACTCACTCACCCTCAAAACTACTCACACACCCACTCATACATCCATACAGGCACTCACACACCCATTCACAGACCCATATAGTGATTCACACACCCACTCACATACCCACACACAGACCCATACAGTCACTCACACACACACTCACTGACTTATACAGCCACTCACACACCCACTCCAAAAGGTTACAAGTTACAGTTTAGGACATTTCAGTACTGTTTTATGGAAGTTGTCATGACAAAATGGGTAGACAGAGAACATAGTAAAATGGTGACACCATTTGATCACAGTTGATGAGCAAGATTATATATATATATATATATATATATATATATATATATTATTACCTACTGGCAGTAGGTTGTTATAGATAGGACTTAGTTTCCATAGGACAACGTTTTTTGACTTGCTTATAAATTTGTCGCCGTTTGACCATTTTCACAGAATTTTCCCATTGGGGCTGCCCTCACAGTCCCATTGTGTGCAATTGTTGAGTAAACAGGCCGGTGAGGTTCTGTTCTGGCCCTGATGCACCTTTAATTGAAATTAAACCTCAACTGCAAGCCCTTATAAATATAAAGATAGCTGATGTCCCAGTTGAAGCTCCACTTCTGTAAAGGAAAAATGAACATAACTTCCTGGGCTTGACAAAGGCAAAGCAAGTGTGCTTTCTCGTCAATTCCACATTCAAAAATGATCTGAAATCCTTGGCAAAAGTGAATGCATTGTTGATCTATCGGAGGCAATCTGTAGTGACTGTGTCGTCCCACTGTGTCGTCCCACACATCAAGGGTGGCTCTGAGGATGATGACATCCGTTTTCTCCGAGTTGAGCTTTAGGCACCTGCTGCTCATCCAGGATGTATCGTCCTTCATTCCTTCCTGGAAAATGTGCCTGCAGATGTCGGATTCCTTGGTGAGGGAGAGCATGAGCTGGGTGTTGTCTGCATAGCATACTAGGCCGAGTCATTGTTTTCTGACGATGGTTGCAAGGGAGGGCCATTTGGATGTTAAAGAGCATGGGGCTGAGAGAGGATCCTTGGGGTACTCCGCATCTGATCTCTGTGGTTACAGAGAGGAAGGGCGGGAGTCTTATTCTTTGTGTTCTGCTAGGGGGAAAGAGTGAATTGAGTCTAAGGCATTTCCCTGTATGCTGGCGTCTTGGAGTCTGATGGCCAGTGTGCGGTAGGAGACGGTGTTGAAGGCTGCTGAGAGGTCTAGTAGGATGAGGGCTGCGGTGTGATCCATGATCGAGGAGGGTGTGATGTCTTCAGTGGCGGCTAAGAGGGCGGTCTCAGTGCCAGATTGAGATGAGTAGAGGATGATGTTTGTTTCTATGAAGTGCGTTATCTGGGTGTTGATGATTTTCTCAATGACTTTGGTGGCGAAGGGGAGGAGAGAGATGGGCCTGTAGTGCTTGAGGTCCATTAAGTCTGTGGGGGTCTTCGTGAGGAGGGGTTTGACTTCAGAGCGTTTCCAATTATCGGGGAATGTGCCTGTTTCGAGGGAGCAGTTGATTGTCCATCATAGTTCCGGTGCGATGGTGGAGACGGCTCTGTGGAACATGTGTGGGTGGCAGGAGTCAGTGTGTGCTCCGGAGTGGATGCTCTAAATAGTCTTTGCAGTGCCTCCTGTGGTGACAGGGGTCCAGGTGAGGAGGGTTGGCTGGGTGGTGTAGCTGGTGGATGTTGTTGGGTTGGTGCCTTGGTCTTGGTCGTTGAAGTTGTTGTAGAGTGTCCCGATCTTGTGGTGTAAGAAGGAGCTGAGTTTGTTGCATAGGTTCTGGGAGGGAGGGACGTTGGTGATTTCGCTGTATGATGGTGAAGAGTTCCTTGGAGTTGTGGAGGTTGGAGAGGATTCTGTCCTGAACTAAGTTTCTCTTCGTTTATCTGGTGAGTTGGTGGTGTGCCATGGTGGCAATCCTGTAGGTGGAGCGTGCTTCTGGGGTTTTGTTGTTTCTCCATGCTTTCTCCAGCTGTCGGCATGATCGATTGGATTCTCGGAGGTCAGCGGTGAACCAGGTGGCATTTGTGTTGTGTGGTCAGTCGGAGTTCTGGAGGGGCGAGAGTGTTGGCACAGTTGACGGTCCATTAGTGGAGGTTGTTGGCTGCAGTGTTGGATTCTGTCATGGTAGGGGGAGGAGTGTAGCTGAGGGTGGAGGTGTGGTGCTCTTTGGTGATCTTGCTCCAGTTTCTGCGTGGGAGGCGTAAGCTTCTGTGATGTGGGTTTCCGGAAAGAATAGTGGACGCAGTGGTGGTCCGTCCAGAAAGGTTCTGTGGTGTGACTGAAGCGAATGTTGTTTCCTCACATTGCTTCAGAATGCCAGAACACACAAAAGGCCCCTGGAGACATTTCCTTGTAGTCCATTACGCAACTGTAGGGTAGAATACCCACTGGACATTTCCCCAATGACGTAGCCCTTACTAATTAACCAGTGGAAAGAACTGTGGACTCTTGTTGGACAAATGAGCAGGTGAGGTTCTGGTCTGATCCTGATGCTCATTTCACAGAAATTAAACCTCAACAGCAAACACTTACAAATATAAATATAGCAGGTGCGCCAGTTGAAGCTCCACTTCTGTAAAGGATAACTTATCCTAAATTCCTGGGCCTGACAAAGACAAAGCACATGTGTTAGCTCAGCAATTCCACATTCAAAAACTATCTGAAATCCTTGATAAAGGTGAATACATTGTTAATCTATCAGAGGCAATCTGTAGTGACTGTGACAAGTGGGTTCCTTCTTGCCTTCTCCTGGTGAGAACATAGTCCATGGTTCTCTGTTTAAGTTGCTACAAGTGAAGCCTTGCCCATTTGGTCCCTCCCCATCCACCTTTGTAGCATGCAAAGGTCTTCCCACCTTTTGCCAGTATGATGGGCAGCTTACCAAAAGGTCCCCCAGCGCGTTTCCTGACGATTTTGGTGATGCCTTCTTGATGCAATGAATATGCGGACATCTCCGCCAAACAAAAAAGCCCTTTCTATAGTTAAGAGGAAGAGCCGTTGTTTGGTGGAGATTCACCTCTTTGTAGTCTCATCATTTAGGGAAATTCATGTTATCACAAATTTGTGGGAGAACACGCTTGAGGAACAATCACATTGCCAAAATTAAATGCACAAAAGTTCACTGGAGACATTTCCTCCCGTTCCATTACACAGCTGTATTGTAGAATATGCACTCGATATTTACCCAACCAGTAAGCACTTAATATTAACCAGTAGAAAGAACTCCAGTTGGGTAGATATTTTGTGCAAAACTGTGGACTCTTGTTCGATAAAGGGGCTGTTGAGGTTCTGTTCAGGCCCAGTCACTCACACAACTACTGACACACCCACACAGATACTGTAACACCCACTCACCCACCCATTCTGCCACTTTCACATCAAATTACAGACCCACACAGCCACTCACATACCCACCCACACACTCATATAGTCACTCATACATGTACTCATACACCCACAGAGGCACTCACATCCCTACTCACAGACCCATACAGCCACTCATACTCCACAACACCACTCACACACCCACTTACAGACCCAGGCAGCCACACACACACACACACTCACACACTCATACAGCCACTCACAAATGCAATCACATGCCCACACAACCACTCACAAACCCATTCACACCTGCACTGCTACTCACACTCACACTCGCAAACCCATACAGCCACTCACAGACCCATTCACTGATTCACAAATCCACTCACTCACCCTCAAAACTACTCACACACCCACTTATACATCCATACAGGCACTCACACACCCATTCACAGACCCATATAGTGATTCACACACCCACTCACATACCCACACACAGACCCATACAGTCACTCATACACCCACTCACTGACTTATACAGCCACTCACACACCCACTCCAAAAGGTTACAAGTTACAGTTTAGGACATTTCTGTACTGTTTAATCGAAGTCGTCATGACAAAAAGAACATAGTAAAATGGTGACACCATTTGGACACAGTAGATGAGCAAGATTAGGAGATCAAGTTAATTCATGAAAAGAAGAACTTGGGGTACTCACTTAAAAATAAAGAAGCATTAAAAAACTTTAAGGCCCACAGGTATCAAGTCAAGTCAAAAGTTCCCTTTGGGTAGATTTAATTAAATTTCACATCCTATTTATACTCAACTCACACTCTCATTCAGCATTCTATTTATTGCCCTGGAAACATCAAGGTAGGGTCCCTCAATTATATAAAATTTGAATATTTTATTTATTCAAGACCAAAATGCCTATACTGGGCAAGACAATAAAGTAACAATCAATTATATTAAAAATGTTAAGAAATAGGCTCTAACAAATTAAAAGAGGCTTTTTGCATACAGTAAAAAAAGCATGCATATTATACATACATAAGCAGGAAAAAAATCACATCACATGCCTATTAAAACACGGATTTGTAAAAGTAAGGCCAACAGTTCTATAATTGCATTTACACAGACAGAAACAAGGAGAACACAATAGACAAAAACTTTTGTCTAATGTCCACTAATCTGTCCTGGTCATTGTTTATCGTAGAGAGTACTCACAAGTCATTGATATCAACTTAATCATTCAATGCCTCTTAGATTTAGTGTTGACATTTGCATTGACGCGTTTCGGTAGAATCCCAATAGTTAGAGCCACCTTCTTCAGTAGGAAACAGTTTTCTCCTGCCGTTTCAGTAAACAAATAACACATGATGATGTTGCTAGAACCTTGATGTTCCTCCTTCTATAAAGCTTTGATCCCCAAATGTTTTATATATGGGCGAGCAACGTATCTTGTGTCTTTCCGTATGCTCAGTTGACTTAAAAGTTTCCAAGGAGATGTATAAAACAACGCAGTTTGTCCTCTCAAGCGGTCATTACTTTCTGAGAGTGGAATGCAGGGCGTTTTTCCCTATAAGCACCCTTGTCTTTTGAATCGTATCGAATCCCTCCATTTTTTGCCTTCTTTTGCTGAACCTATTTTTGTTGGCCATGGGGCTCTACTCAGTTTACTCCTGCCAACCTGTCGTAAGTTGCTTGTGCTCACCCTTTTAAACATAGTAAACTTGGCCTTTATATACTTGGCATATTTAATTTACTTACAATTCTTCAGTTTACAGTACAACATGTACCCAGGTCTCATAAATGTAATGCTTTTAGTGGGCTGCAGCACTCATTGTTGCGCTGTGGGAGCAAAATAATACCCCAAAATGTAGACAACCCAAAAAATAAACACCCGAAAATTTGTTTCTCAGGTTTCTCGCATAGATCGAATTGCATGTCAATGCACCCCCTTAAGCATCAATTTAGCAGAGTAAAATATTTAAAATAAGTAGTGGGGCCCATTGCATTTTTTTCCTTTTTCTTTTAAAAAAAAAACTTTTTATTATTTTTGTTAATCAGAACTAAATAAATCATATCATTACCGTAGTGTAGCCACACGCCCACACCGACATCTCCCCTTCTGGTGTCAAAAGCTCTACAGGGACATCCCACGAGCCTCAAGCCACAGTTCCATGATGGGTTTCATCCTGTGTCTCTAAAGTCTTTACACCAACCCTAAACCTTGTCAAACTTCCTTAAACAACCCTGTGCTTTGTATACTGTGGCTTCACCCAGCATGAACCAGTCTAATCCAGGTCTTCCACAGAGCCAGCCTATCTTCTGTTTAAGCTCACTAGACAGACCTCCGTATCTATGTACCTAAAACAGTTTCACTGGCTTTCGGTTGGGACGAGAATTGTATTCAAAGCTCCATTGTTAGCTTTCCAGGCCTTCCATGGAATTGGGAACAATTATCTCAATTCAGGATTCAGCAATTCTGTCCCCTCAGGGCTCTGGATTCTGGGGAAGGATGGTTGATAGTGGTCCTCGCTTTAAAAGGCAGAGGCATGGAGGATCATTCGTTTAGGTCAATGTTGCCTAGCTTTGGAATCAGCTCCCATTCCAACTCAGAAACAAGCCAAATAAGACTTATTTTCGGTGGTTGGTAAAAATTCACTTGTTTAGCTTATAACTGAGTCCTTGACTTGTATATGCCTCAAAGCAGTGCACTTTGCAAATACCGTCATCCATTCATTCATTCATTCACCGTTGGTACCTGTCCGTTTTCCCACAAATGGGCAATGTTTCATCTGGCTACTGCAAGTACCACACTGAAAAATAATCTGGCATACTTAGACTCCACTTGCTCCCCTCAGATGCCCAAGAGAGCCACCCTTGCCCTCACCTCCACTTTACCTTCTAGAATCTCAAGATGCACCTCCCACTCAGTGCCAGTAGGCTTGTATGCTGGGGCACTTCCACAAAGTGTGACTGCAGCCCCTCAAAGGTCTGTCGTTCTCCATCTTCCCCATACGATACAATCTGATTCTCATGTAGGACGGGCGGTGTGGTATTTTGAATCGTACTTGTCTAAAACCTGCTTTGATAACTATCTTGGTCTGGTGATGGCAGGCTTCTCCCCAATCCTCATTCTCCAGTCATCACAAGTTGCATTCCCATTTGGTGTTCAGTTTGTCGAGTGGTTCCTGGCTGTGACTCTGCAGTGTTCTTTAAATCAGTGAAACCTCATGCTTGTAGAGGAGGGCTAAGAGCACCAAATTTTTGATTGGGCTTTCCTCTATCAAGTCTTGCAACTTCTTCCTAAAGTGCCCAGTTACATGCTGCATCTGTGCAAATTGGGGCTGCCATAATGCCTCCAATATTGCCCCCTCCGTGATCTCAGCGTCCAGCATTTTGGAGTAGTCTACACTCAGTGTAGGGATCGGTATGTCTTGTAGGCTCCTTGCCCTTGCACTTCTGTTTGGGACCGTATAGGATTCTGCGGTATCTCAAAAAGGTCTCCTTGATACTCTCTGCCTTCCCTCTCCCCCTTCATCTGTGGCCACCTCGTTAACCCATTGACCCCCCTCCTCCCACCTCCTCAGACATGCTAGCAGTTTTCCAGCTTTCTTCCCCACTTAAGACAATCAGTATTATTTAGAGCGGAAGCTTGCCTGGGCCTCTTGCTCCACTGTCGGTACTCGTTTCTGAGCACTGTTATTCCATGCAGCATTTATGAAGTGGCCTGATGTATGTACTCCTGGTATTTGGCAGCTAGTTTGGCCTCTAAGACTGTCACCTCCTCCATTTGCTTCCTCTTGTTCCCTACTATGTGAGAAATCAAGGCAGCCCTCATCACTGTCTTATAGGCCTCTCAGACTACTATAACAGAGTAAACTGAGCTTATGTTTTCTGTTAAATAGGTTTCCCTATTTTCTTCTTCCAGCTTTCTAGTCTGCCAGTTCATCACTTCCCAGGAGTCAAGTTCAATGTGCCCTCTCTCTTTCTTTCCATGCTCGTCAATTGTGTACATAATGGTTCATGATCTGATAACCCCCTGGGTAGGTGCTTGGTGTTCTAGAAGGGTGACCCTGCATCCTAGGAACCAGAATGTAATCAATCTGTGACATGGACCAAGCAGTCCGAGGCATATGTGTTTAGCCGGTCTGCAGGATGGACCTCCCTCCGCACATCTATTAGGCCTATGGCGTCTGAAAATTACCAAAAGTCTTAAGTTGTGTGCTTTTTGCTGTCCCCCTCTGCATAGTCTGTCATGCATACCCTCCATGGTGAGGTTGCGATCACCCCCCACTACAGTTACTACTTTCGGAAACTGGAGTAACCTGTTCCTCATTTGTGGCAGTATTGTCAATTTAGTCCCAGAGGAAAATACCAGGAGGCCAACACAATGTGTTCCCCTTCCTTTTCTCCATGCACTACTGAATAGCATCCTCCTGGGTCCACCCATGTGCTGGATGTCATCAATGGGAGGGATTCTTGTAGGCAGGAAACCCACTTCTCTGAACAAGAGGTTTACCTCACTTGGAGCTGGAACCTGTATTGACCCCTCCCCAAGAAGACACAGTTGTTTCCGAACAACTGAGTCTCTTGACGTACAATGTCCGGGTTGTGTCGAATCAAGTACCGACCGCCACCCCTCTCTTGACCCGACTCCCAAGGTCATTAACATTCCATGAGAGCATTATCAGCTCCCGTCCCCATATGATGGTGTTTCCTCACATGTCCTGTTTACTGTGTCTAAGTCTAGTTCCCTGCTGTCTTTGTTTTCCCTCCACTCCATAGTGGGTGTTGGTGTACTCTCATCTGTTTGGTGCTAACTCAATCCCTGTATTGTGATAAATGAAATAGCTACACATCCCAACTCCCCCAACCTGCTCCCGCCTCCAACCAGCCCCTCTTAATGTCTCAAGCTACAGCCCTAAAATTGGTCACCTCCCAATGCCTGAGAAGTCCCCATCGAACCTTAAACAATAACTGTGTCCAGTGCAGTCCACTTCCGGTGGTGGGGACAGTGGTGCTTGTATCGTTGCTCACGTCTTCCTCTCACTGCCCATGTGTTTGAGGTTCGGTGGCTTAGTATGTGATCTAAAATTCAGATCAATATTTCCTTACTGTTGGCGATGAGGGCGCAACAAACCAGCACACTGGTGAAACGTATTCAGACTCATATTTTCCAACTCCAAAAGTTCTATCTTAATGACACTTCACTTCGCTCTCCTAGGTCCCACCGCCACTAGGACCAAGTCCTCAAACCCATTTCACCACTTGGAAAGGAGCATCAAAGTAATAGCTATGATAATCCATCAATTATCGTATTCATGAAGAACCAGATCCAAAGGCAAGCTTGTGTTGTAGTAACGTTCAATATTTCTTCTTGTTAATTTTCTTCTTTGTCTATTCACATTAGATATTGCTCAAAAAGACTTTCGATCCAACAATCAATTCAATCTCATATCATCAGCCTCAGTCTACGCATTACGGCCCCACTTGGACATCATCAGGGCTGAAAAAAGGAGGAAAAAATATACGTGTCAAATGTCGACATCCATTGATCTGCCAATCCTTAATCCTCGTATACAATCAATCTCTCTGAAAACACCCATTTTTTAAAATAGTGCATTTCCAGCCTGCCTACATACATTCTAACATCATATGTTGCCCAGGATGATGATTCATTGCTATTCGTTATGCATTGCAGTGCAAAATATCTAGTATTTACCAACACAACCTTGATATGCTTCTCTTCGTTCATAAATCTCATTGACATTTCGTATTCAATGAGGATTCACCATTTATCCACTTCATATGTTACAATTTATTCCATGCATTTATTCATTGTTTAATGAGTCTTGATGATGACACAGTACATGCACCTCCAGTTTGGTTCATATGATATTCCTTTAGAACTTCAAAACCTTCTAAACGTCATCCCTTTATTTTGGATATTCTTTCTAAACAAAAGAATATAATTTTTGATCCTACTTATATATCCCATATACATTGGGAACTTAACTGAGCCATACCTTGTTTAATAATATACAATCCCGACCCTTGTTTATTATGCCCTGATCTAATATTACCAATGGTTTCTACATGCAGTTTATGCTTCATTCTATTTACTGCATGTACCGTCATCCTTATAATCACATTAAGTATGTCATTTCCTTTCCTTAATTCCTTGTAACCACCCCTTTCCTAAATGTTATCACTATATAATTAGCGCAGGTTAAAGAAACCTAACAATACATCTGCTCTCTCACCTGTATGTCGTAACTTCTTGTTCACCAAGTTCCCTCTCACTGCCTGGCCCAATAAATCCTGCCGTGAATACAGTGCCATCTCTATAAACCTTTTAAATGCATTAACAGCCCATCAGTTGCCCCTATTTCTATCCTCTCCCTTTTCGTCACATTATGCGGTTCACACTGGTTTTAACCAATCACCTGGTGGTATAGGCTACAATGCTGTTCCCAGGATTTCGAATCCCATCAAAGAAGCAGGCAGACACATTACAGAAATACTTTAGTCATGGAAAGAACAGGGTTTACTGGACGTCAGGAGTTTAAATATCTTAATAAAACTAATCCAACGTTTTCTTTTATTTATACCCTACCCAAAATTCATAAGTCAATACAAAACCCGACTGGTAGACCTATCGCTTCTAGTATAGGTAGTTTCACAGAACCGTTAGTGGGGAATTTACCCTCTCATATAAGGGTTACAATGGATGTCCTTAATACATTACAACATATGACTTGAGAACAAGGAATTTTCCCCCACATGCATCAATCTAGGATTTTGCATTTCTTAAATAGCGCAAATTAAGGAATCGCTATTTAGGAAATGCAAAATCCTATGCATCAAGAAATCCTAAAAGTTTTTAGGATTTCTTAATTTTCGGAAATTGCGATTCCTTAATTGCGAATCGCAATTAAAGAATGGCATTACATTGATTCCTATGGGCCTAGAGGCCCATAGGAATCAATGCCGTTTTGCATTTTTTTTTTGCACTCGCAATTTGTTGATGCATTGCAAGGGTGCAGAGGGGGGTCCAAAGGACCCCCCCCTGCACCCCTGAAATGTATTTTCAAGTGCATGTTTCACACACACATGTCCTAAGGACATGTGTGTCTGTAACATGCACGTTTAAAAAATGCATTTTTTTGCTATTTTAAAAATTTTCGCAAATTAACACGAGGGTCAACCTCGTGTTAATTTGCACTTCCAATTTCAAAATTCGCTATTTTTTACAAATTGATGCATTGCATTTAAGGAATCGCACAAATGCGATTCCTTAATTGCATTTGCATTTTTAAGAAATGCAAAAAATAGCGAATTGTTTCATGCATCCCAAAAACGTATTTAGGAAGTGCAAACGGCCGAATTTACCGATTCGCACCGGAGATTTGTAACACTAGATGTAGTGGAATTATATACCTGCATAGAAAGGGAAAAGGGAATACGTGCCCTTAATCATTTCCTGGGGACCAGAAGTGCCAGTTTACAGAAACACTCAGAAATGATTATAGAGATGAGCGATCTGATATTGAAGAATAATTACATTTTATTGAGGGGGTGCTAGAGGGCGCACATGCAGAATGGCCGAACTTGAGTGAGGCTCCTGCAGCCTGGACAGACAATCCTGCAATTATCCTGAATAACCAACTCCAAACCCGGTTAAAACCACGCACGAGTGTAGAAGATATTGAACCTCAGACTCTGTGAAAATTTGAGAGCTCTCCGACTTGGCAAGCCGAAGTTATAGGCAGCGGAGTGTGGGACCGGGAGCTGCACCGGAGCCTGGCAGAGCGAGTTGCGGGGAGCCGAGGACTACGCTAGACCGCGGCGTCCCACGAGGCGCACAAGCCTCAAGAGAAAGACCGCCAAGAAGGTGCCCACCTCTCAGTTCTGCTGCAGTGCGGTGATTCGTGAGGCACCGGAATAAGACTAGAAGTTGCTAGTACTATCTGTGGCACCCGGCGGGGTGCCTGAACAACATTCAGCTGCGGAGCAATATCCTTGATGAGGGGGCCAAGGCATAGCGGTGAGACGCGCTGACCGCGGACAGGCTGAGTAGCGGATATTTCAATAGCGTGAGGTGCGGCACCATTGGGGAGCAAGAGTGGGCGCCGGAGCACAGGGGCAAGGAGAAGAACCCCCCTCTGCCCGTATATAGCAAAATTGATCGAGACTGGCTGCACAGACCGACCTGAGCAAAGCGTGAGTCTCCCGCTGCGCCGCCCAAATAGAAACTTGGTGTCCGTGTGCGCTTCTTAACGGAGGCCCAGGAATCGGATGAAGCAGAGGCTACTATCAGAGTGACCGGGCGATGCGAAAGAAACTCCGACCTAAATAAAACGCGAACCGCGGCGCTTTCACTCACGCGGGGACGAGGCTGGATTCGGAGACTATAGGCCGCGAGGTAAGCAGCCCTGATTATTTGTCCTGCCGGCACCCACGTAGCGGACAGGGGTTACACTGACCTTCGACGACGGCGTGTACTCAGGCCGGACACCGCACATCATGCCCTGGTGACCACCCCCCTGTCAGTGACAACACCGAGCCGAGACGCCAAGACACAACTTCTAATTAGCCCAATAGCTACTGGAGACTAACGGAAATACACAGCAGGAGAAAAAGACAGGAGCGACGAGATAACATCGGAAGGGGCCTGGAACACACACACGAGATCAATCCACGTTCCTAAGCAGGCAGGTGAAAACGGGGCAAGGTGCTTGCACCAACATAAAAGCAGCAAAGGTGAACGTGGGAATATCGAGGATATTTACCCCTATGCTGAACATTGGGTGAGCACCTCGGAGGCATAGAAGACCAGGCCGAGCCTAGAGGGTGAGAAACTGCGCAGGAAATAGGCACCGGGCAACAGCACGCTCACGCCGCACTATATCGTACATGAGTATAGACGTACCCAATGCCTAGCACATAACCACGGCTACGCAAACAGACCGTGGATGCGACTGGGATTAACTGCGGTACACCTCAGTTCCACTTAAAGACGGGGGTGGCGCACCCTCCATTATAGCTCGGACCGCTACCACTAAAAACATCCCTGAGCCATAACGTGCGGCCATATCGGGGGTGGTATTGGAACACAAGACCTGACGGCTCTGGCCGCCCTTTATTGGTCTGCGGATAGTTGATTCGCGCCACTGCTCAATCTGGTCGGACCATAGAGAGCTACAAACTGTGTCACGCAGACGGGTCCATTTTACTGCCGAGGGTCACGAACTGCCGCCCAAAAGCGCACGTTAGAAGGGGATCCGGCTCCTCCCATGAACAGAGCACCAACTGTACAGCAACTGGAGCTCCAAGTACTCATAGCAGCATCAATATGGTTCGACAGGACAACCGTCAATCGAAGCCTACATTTGAATCCTCGGCCTCAAAAAAAGGGCCAAAACCAGCATCAGGAACAGGAGTGCCCAGTAGTCCGACGACGACAGGAGCTGAATTAAGTCCTTCATGTATGGATATACAGCAGATAGTGCAGGAAATGAGGCAAGGATTTGCCACTGTAGTGGACAAGGTGGATCGCATGTCCTCTAGAATGGACGCTATCGCACATAAATTGGACTTACATGATGAACGCATTAGGGAGAAGGAAAGACGGATATCAGACAAAGATGACACCACGGCTTCCCATACAGCACAACTTGCGAGAATGGATAATATTCTTAAAGTAATTGCCACAAAGAACGAGGACTTGGAAGCCCGCAGCCGGCGCAACAACATTCGCGTGACAGGCGTGCCGGAGTCCACGAACATGGGGCGCATGGAGGACGACATAGAAAAATTACTCCTGACTGCAATTGGGCCCGATGTATTCTCCAAGCAATTTATAGTTGAAAGAGCTCACCGCTCACTTGGGCCAAAGCCTAAACCGGGCGCCCCGGCCCATCATTGCAAGACTTCTCAACTACCGAGATCAAGATGTGGCACTACGAGCAGCTCGTACCAACCAAAATCTAGCTTATGAAGGAGTGCCCTTCTCAATGTATCCAGATTCTACACCAATAGTGCAAGAACAATGCCGTAAATTCCTGGAAGTAAAGAAAAAACTACGAGAAGCTTAGTTTTTTTTTTTTTTTTTTAGTTTGTATAAGCTTTATTCGAGACAATTCTCATAAAAGCACATAAAATCAAAACAGTTACACAAAAATACATAGTCGCATGGTAAAAAATTAATTAAACACAGTGCAGCTCATACTTCATTACACATAAAACGAATTATACCAATTACATAAAAATTTATTAAAAAAGGGAATCCCTGATTACCTGCTACCCCCCAAAGATCGTCGTCTTATCGCCCAAGCCCAACCCAAGTATTTGGCTACCCCCATGACTATTGATTCCTGGTTTGTTGTGCATAAAATTCTTAAGGCCACTGTACTATCTCGTGTCCCCAGGTTTTTACATACCGGCGAGAGCCATTTTCTCCTCGGATTTACATAGGCTTGACATGCGAAGAGAAAATGGCCTATGCTCTCCTCGGCATTTTCACAAGCAGTACATAGATTATTAGTGGGTCTGTGCCAGCCAGATGTCAATTTCTTAAGGGGGATAGATCCTGACCTTAACTGGAAGACAAGTTTCCTGTCCATAGGTACCGTGATATTGGCCCAATAATTTTCTAGGACAGGAAAAATTTTAGTCTCCAGGAAACGACCAGACATAGAATCTGCCCTGATGTCGTTCAGCATCTTGCCTCCCACCCAATCCCAATATTGCTCTTTGAGGGCATCTTTACTTGGGAAGATTTCTCCCTCGGGGTTGTTCCAAAGATTCGAATACCCTAGATTTACCAGCATGGTCTTAAGGTGTTTTAACCATTTTATCTTATGGAAGATATCTTCCTTAATTATCCACAGAAAGCCCTCTGCGTACTGTCTTATTTCTGGAGTCGTCCAGAGGCGTCTCCAGTAAAGTACTGGTCGCAATCGAGCTCTGTCGACAATCGTACGTCTACCTAGCTCCAAGAACAATGGGATTAGGGGGGTGCTCTGTGGAAGTCCAGTAATCCCTCGCATAAATTTGTTCTCAGAAGTCTGAAGAGCCACCAGACTGTTCCAAGCCCATAGTTCCGCACCATATAAAGTGGCACCCAAAACCTTCTCATCGTACACAGTCAATGCAGGTTTTATAGGTTTTGTTTTTGATTTGCGGTGTTCCCCCCTTAGGGCACCTGAAAGCTGCTGGTGCTTTAGGACTACTTTATTCACATGCTGCGTCCAGCCAGTCCCCCCCGCGATCTGCACTCCCAAATACGTGAATTCATTAACTATATCAAGCCTGCTGTTATTTAGGGTTATCTTGGGATAACTCCTGCGTCCTACAGAGAAGGCCATTAGTTTGGTTTTTCCTACATTTACCTCTAGCCCGTGTTCCAGGCAAAAAGCATCAAAAATGCTTAATGCACGTTGCAGCCCCATGGGGGTCTTAGACAAAATAAGAGTATCATCAGCGAACATCAGGATCGGAACCCTGGTGTCCGCTAATGAAGGGGCATCTACACTAGCCCTCAACATTCTCTCCACTATCCCGTTAATGAATAGCGAGAAAAGTAGAGGGGCCATGGAACAGCCTTGCCTAACACCCCTTTCCACTGCGAAGTCCGATGTTATCTCCCTACTTCCTCCCCACTGGACTCTAGAAAAGTTGGATTCATGCAGTCGCATGATTAATGTTAGCAGATCTGCTGGAATCCCCAGCTTTTGGAGAACCGACCATAGCTTGTACCGGGGGACTAGATCGAACGCAGCCCGCAGGTCGACAAACGCGACGTACAGACTGCCCCTTCCCAGATCAACGGTCTTCCACCGCAATATTGTGAAGCGGAAGACCTGATCAATGGTACTAGTTGCTCGCCTAAATCCCGCTTGGTATGGGGAGAGTGCGCTATTATCTTCTACCCAGTCCATTAGCTGGTTTGTTACCATTCTCCCAACAATTTTCTGTATGGTGGCTATTAAACTTATAGGCCTGTAATTAGCAGGCAGTGAGCGATCGCCCTTCTTGTAAATGGGGATAATGGTTGCACCCTTCCAAATGTCAGGGACCACTGCCCCCTTTGCTAGGGCATTTGCTACTAGGAGGGTGTATCTCGCCCATCTAGCCACATCGTGTTTGAAAATATCAGGGGGGATACCATCTGGACCTGGTGCCCTCCCACATTTCGCGGAGTAGATGGCAATTTCTGCTTCTCTAAGGGAGAATAGATCTTCGGTTGCATAAACCGGTATTATATTGTCAGCAGCCACGGGTTTATTGCTTTCCGCGTACTGTGGCCCGAAATAATCGACCCAGGCTTCCACCAGTACATTGTTGTCGGGTTTTACTGGGCCCGCACCACTACCCCACTTGATAATTTTCCAGAACAACATTGAGTCTTTATTATCAGAGGCTTCTTTTAATTGGGCCCAATGGTCTTCGTCCCATTTCTTTTTGGCACGATAGATGGCTAATTTGTACAGTTTCCTATTCTTTGTCACTGCAGCACGGTCCCTGTTCCTAATGGCATGCCCCAGTTCAAGACGTGCTGTTCTACAGTGGTTATCAAACCACCTGCCCACTTCCTTAGTCTTCTTCCCTTTTGTTTTCTTATTAAAAAAACATGGTCTTAGAAGGGAGAATAGCTTATTGTGGATTTCAGTGATACCATTGTCCCCTGGGTCCACCGGCACTGCTGCTTCAATCGCGGAAATTGCACGATCAACCTCATTGGTAATGTATGTCATAGTGGCCTCATTTGCTAGAACCTTGGGCCATTTTAACCTTCGCTCATCGTTACTTAAAAGAGGGGTTTCATCGTGTGTTTCAATAGGGTTTCCTGAACCGGTGTTCCACCACCTGTGGGACACACATAGGGGGTTGTGGTCACTTTCAACCCGGGGCCTAACAGCCATGTCGACAACCCCATTCCACAGCTGGAGACTACACAATATATAATCAATTCGGCTCCTATTAATACCATTGTCAAAAGTGTAGCTGCCCTCCTTGTCACCTGGTGTTCTGCCGTTAAGAGCTCTTAGGCCATGTTCGAAACAAATTCCATTTAACAATAAAATCTCTTTTGTCCATCGCTTCACAGGTTTTAGGTTTAGAGATGGTACTCCCCAGAGATTATCCTCTTCACTCTCCATGAGGTCATTTGTACAGTCCAAGGGTTCAAAAGTCCTGTTTAGATCCCCAACAATTATCTTTACATTGTCCTGGGAATTGGCCTCCATGGCATCAGACAACAACTCGATAGTGGATAGATTTGTTACTTTGTCTCCTCTCACATAAATATTGTACAAGTCTATTGGTTGGCCCTTAGCAACAGAGATTCTTAGTGCTTGTAGATCAATGTTCCCTACGTCTAGGGTTTTTATCTTAGTGTGCAAATCCTGTCTAACCCAAACAGTTAGGCCACCCTTGGGCCGCCCTCTTCCCCCTTTTGAGGCTGGTATGCAATAATTCAAGTAACCTAGGCAAAAGAGTGGATCACAAGCCCAGGTTTCTTGGAAACAACAAATGTCAAAACCACTTATAAAATCCACCCAAAGTTGGGAATCCAGCTTGCTAGCCAACCCGGCGACATTCCAAGATAAGAGGGTACCAGTATCTACATTTGTCCCGTCCCTAGCTTTAACAAGTGGAAATACATGGGCTGACATTGGGCTCTCCATTAGACTAATCAGCCTTTCTGAATCATCTGATGGGTCCACAGTTAAAACATCTATTGCAGGGTGTATGACATTTGTGTTTAGTGTTCCCAGTCTTAGTCCACCTTCTTCAGCCCCAGACCCAGCCTCGATGTTGTTCACCAATAAATTTATAGCAATGGTATTACCACAAACATCACGTAACCCTTCTACTTCTTTTATAGTTCCACCTATGCTATCAATACCAGTATGTCAATGCCCCCAGCCCGAATCCTTCCATCCTACATAGGGATTGTAATATGTATGTGAGGTATGATTGTAACCAACAGGGGGAGGTGGTAAAGAAATGACTGACCATGGTACAGTAGGGGGGATTAGGGGCTCGTTGAGTAGACTTGTAGTTACACTTGAGGGTCGGGGGTAAAAAAAGGTAAGGTCCACAATACCGATACCACCCTTATTTGTTCCCCATCCCTGTCTAGTTATCCAACCCACCACCCTAGGATCTTGGAAATTAACCACTATACAGTCCCCCCCCAGGGTTTTTGGTGTGTAACCCATCCAATCAATTCTCCTTGCCCCTATTATCAGCCCGTCTATACCACCCGGCAGAGGACGGTTTTCCTTTAACCAGTGCATGGACTTGTTTTTAAGCATCTGGAAATTTTCTCTCTGTCCTGGGGGTAAAGGTGGTACATTAATAAGAACTGCCACATAGGGGAAGGAGTCAGGAGTAAGATTAATTGGGGGTTTTCTATGAGGTGGCTTTGGCAAGGGCGGTGGGATAGATTTGGGAACTTGGGGAACAAGTTGAACGGCAGGCTTCTGCACCTGTAGATTATTATTTGCTTGGGACGATGCTAAAGATTTAACAACTGGGTGGCATACGTTAGCCCCATTACCTCCCCCCGGGATGTTTGGAGGTGTGCGTGTATTATTGGTTACGTTTACAGATGTTGGTACTTTAGCCACTTGTTGGCACAAAGTAACCTCAACATTTGCAACGGCCGGTAGATTTTGTGTCTGGGCTAATATGGGCTGTGTAGGATGTGTTGAAGTCAACTGCGATGGTTCAGAACCAGCAGTCACTCTCTCAGCCCTCTCTGAAGTTTTTGCAG
Organism: Lissotriton helveticus; assembly: GCF_964261635.1. Taxonomy (NCBI): domain Eukaryota; kingdom Metazoa; phylum Chordata; class Amphibia; order Caudata; family Salamandridae; genus Lissotriton; species Lissotriton helveticus. The sequence goes on from NC_136065.1 coordinate 1,741,816,907, forward strand.
TGGCTTTAGCAGGAGGTTTATTTTGTTTGGGAGGTAAAGGAGAGCCATTTCGGGGATTTCTACCCTTGTCCTGCACATAAGGGTTATTTACGACCTGGGGGTTTGTGTTTGCTTCCGCCCTATTTGCTTTAATCAAGGATTTTGTGGAATAGAAATTGTCTAATGTTGTCTGCTCGAAGTGGTTTAACCTATCTGCGAGCTTAGCAATTCTATCCTCGATAGGGGTAAGTAGCAGACTAAACATTTTTTCCAATTCAGGAAGCACATTTGCAAATAATACAACGTTTTCTTTACTTGGTACATTGGAAACAGTACAAGAATTGTTCGCTGTGTCTTGGCTATCCTGGGATACAAGAATAGTTGGTATTACACTTCCTGTACTTTGAGCTTGTTCATTAGCTACCTTACCAATGTTCACAAGTTTATGTAACTTCCTGGATTTTTGAGGGAGTCTGACCACTTTTTTGCATTTTTTTGCGGAAGCTGGTCGTTTCCTTTTGAGCCCGATTTTGGGGTTGGCCGATGTAACCTGAGGACCTAAATCGGGGTGCGGTGATGAATAGGATTTGCTACCACAAGGATTATTTGAGTCTGCCACGGCACTCTTGTTTGTTTTATCGCCCTGAGCCTCAAAGTGTTCGTATGTGACTGGGAGGTTCACTGATGATAAGGGGGTTACCAAAGTGGGGTAGGCTATGTTTGAAAGTTTGTCCGTGGAGTTCTTAAGTATTTCGATGGATAGCCTGCGCTCTGCACGCTTCTCAGCCAAAGTTAATTCTTTATCTATTGTCAATGAGCGATTAAAAAAGAATTTATCTAGGGGACCAATGGCCAGTGGACCAGGCTCCGTTGGAAGAGTCATCAAGTGGCTGATTGCAGGGCTTGTGTTTGTAGTCATTGCCATGTTGGTTACAAAATAATGCAGGAGAGTCTATGTCACTTACTGAGATAGATGGTGTATAGCGCTGGCAAGAGGGGTGGCCAGGCCCGGCCTCCTTCGGCCCCGGACGGCCACAGACGGTCCCGCCCTTGTCCCGGGCTTCTCGCGGCACCCTCCCGCGCGCTCCCGCGCAGCGGGATCGTAGTAGACTAATAAGGGTGAAAGGGTGGGGCAGGGGGCGTGGCGATCAGGGAGAGCGACCCAGGTGTTGAGGGTTGACCGCACGCAGGGGCTCCTGGTAGTTGGAGTCCCTGCCGGTCCGCTCGCAGCCCTGTGCCTGCCTGTTCTCACCTGCCCAATCCAATATCCAGTTCCTGTGGCGCAGCGCCCCTTTGACACACAGCGCCTCGCACCACGCGGCGAAGCGGGACCCGCGGAGCGGGTCCGGCGAGGAGCTGATTCAGCAGGAAAGAGTCCAGGTACAAAGAGAGAGACCACGGCAACGGTCAGTGCAACAGAGAGTCCCACGACGATCTAGGCGAAGGCTATTTTCACCGCTGCTGGGGCAGGGGGCGTGGCGATCAGGGAGAGCGACCCAGGTGTTGAGGGTTGACCGCACGCAGGGGCTCCTGGTAGTTGGAGTCCCTGCCGGTCCGCTCGCAGCCCTGTGCCTGCCTGTTCTCACCTGCCCAATCCAATATCCAGTTCCTGTGGCGCAGCGCCCCTTTGACACACAGCGCCTCGCACCACGCGGCGAGGAGCTGATTCAGCAGGAAAGAGTCCAGGTACAAAGAGAGAGACCACGGCAACGGTCAGTGCAACAGAGAGTCCTACTACGAGAAGCGCAGATCGACTATGCCTTACTGTACCCTGCGAAGCTGCGTGTGACACATCAGGGAAAGCAACAATTCTTTACTAACCCGCACCAAGTGAATGACTTTTTAAAAAATGTACGTCGAGCACGCCGTGGAAATGGGAAGCGGAATGGAGCACAGTCAGAGGATGAACCAGAAAGAGATGACGAACACTGACTTGTTGGTAACTGCTGCTTTGGCAACGCCTTCCAGACTGTGACACTGCCCATACGAACCCAGAGGTGCTTGTGGCGTTGAGGACTGCTACAGTATGACCAAGATACCGTGGAGGGTATTGGACAGTTGGTGGTAATGTATTCCAGGGATCACGTCCCTCCCTTGATTAAGCCCACCCCAGGGTAGATCAGGTTGAAGGGCAAAGGTGACGGGAGTGGGATATGTGCACCTATAGATATCCCCCAACGGGAATTCCCCAATGTTTATGTTTGAAATACTAATGTTACTGGGGGGTGTAACAACTGTTATGGGTGGGGGGAGGGAGGGATATGCTGGCAAGTTCCCCCACCCCCCTCCCCCTCCCGGTTTCAGTGAGAGGGGGGTGGGGAACTGGGCACTTCAAGAACCAATTTAACACATGCTGTTATGGGAGGTTTTACGACAGCTCCACCTGATGGTTATGATCGTAATTGGGCTGCTCCTGGACAGGAATTACTTTTGGAATAACTGATGGGGAGAGGGAGGGGGGGATTTGTTAACAGGGTGCATTTAAGACACACACACTGGATTGTCGGATACTACTGCAATTGCTACGATTCATGGATGCTGAGGCACAATCAGGGCTACATTATGTTACCTATAGAAATTACATGGCACACCACAATTGGCTGGTTTACCTACCTGAATGAGACTCACAGCCAGCGATACCAATGTACACCAAACCACATGTGACACGCACTGACTTAAACCTTCTCACATGGAATGTGCGGGGACTTGGGGATCCGCGGAAGCGACGACAAGTATTGTCATATCTAGACCGTCATGCTATACATATCGCTTTCTTACAGGAAACACATTTCATACCTCGCACGGGACACACCTTTGTCTCTAGATGGGCGGCTAATGTGGTCTTTTCCTCTTACTCCACATACGCTAGAGGAACGGCGATCCTTGTTAAAAAGGGCACGCCATTTACCTTGATAGGTGACAGGCAAGACACTCAGGGACGATATAGTGTGGTGTGGGGAAGATTGGGGCATATGGCGGTCACTATGGTGTGCTGCTATGGTCCCAATATAGATGACCCTCAATTTTTTACTGACCTATGGGCCACTATTATTGGCACAGGCCCTGATCACATAATTTGGGGCGGATACTTTAACGTGACACTCGTACCAACCATCGATAGGTCCCACCCAGCCCCCCATCACTACACTAGAGCAAGGACTGCACTGCATGAGATATTCATGGAATATAGCCTGATTGACACATGGCGACACCTTCATGCCACTACTCGAGATGGGACTCATTTCACTGCACAGGTACAATCTTGGGCAAGGCTTGATTATGTGTTTATATCTCCGCGACTCTGCCATGCACTCGAAGGGGCACAACACTTGGCTAGGACTTACTCAGACCACTCACCTGTGAAGATAACATTGAGGGCGGAGGACCTTGGGCCGCCGAGGTCCGCCTGGCGTCTGCAACCTACCATGCTGTTGGATGCCGTCTTTCAGAATGAGTTGAGGGAAGAGGTTTTAGACTTCTTTGCACGCAATAAGGATTCAGTACACAATGTCGAAACTATTTGGGACGCCTTTAAGCTAACACTACGAGGGATATGCATAGCAAAAGGATCGGGAGTCCTTAAAAGCATACAGACAAGATTAAATAATCTAGAAACGGAACTCAAGACACTAGAGGGCTCTCTGGCAAATGGTCCAGATAGACTAACATTATCAAACCTCCGAGAAAAACTTACAGAATACAATGAAGAGGCTAATAGAGAGGTCAAGTTTAGAGGGCGGCATTGGACTGCTCGCCGATATGGCGAAGGGGAGAGACCTGGGAAAGCGCTTGCTGCGACAGTCAGATTAATGAGGCAACCAAATATTATACTTGAAATTGACGGTTCAGATGGACTGGTATATATGGACTGGTATATAGAGACACGGCACAAATTCTAAATCACTTTGTTGCACATTATACCGCTTTATACACTACCACAAGGGCTGATGAGCTCAATCTCCACGACTATTTGGAGGACGTATTCTTAGGTTGGCTGAGTGACACACAGAGGTCTTTTCTAAATGCTCCGTTTGCAATAGACGAAGTACGCGATGCTATAATGAATATGCAATCAGGCAAGGCCACTGGATCGGATGGAATCCCATGAGAATTTTACAAAACTTACATTGAATTCATGGCCCCGATATTGCGGGAAGTGTATGAGGATGCGCTGGAGGTAGGACATCTCCCCCCTTCCATGCGCATTTCGCTTATCACGTCCTTACTAAAGCCAGGGAAACCGGCAAGTAGTTGCGACTCATATAGGCCCCTGTCGCTATTAAATTGTGACGTGAAGATACTGGCCAAACTCATTGCTACCCGTATCAACCTGCTTCTCCCTAATTTAATTTTACCCGACCAATCGGGGTTTGTCCTGGGCAGGGCAACATCTCATAATTTACGTACCTTCTTTACGATTATGAATAAAGTTCACGAGGACTTGCCCATGGCCGCTATATTCTTAGATGCCACCAAAGCCTTCGATTCCCTGGAGTTGGACTATGTGTTCAAGGTAATGGAACGCATGGGGTTCCCGATCCTCTTCTTGTCCTGGATTAAACTGCTGTACACCTCACCAGTGGCTAAAGTAATCGTTAATGGGAGACTCTCCACAGAGTTTCCCATCACACGAGGCACGAGACAAGGCTGCCCCTTGTCGCCCTTGCTCTTTGCAATTGCCACTGAGCCCCTAGCTGCAAAGCTGCGACAACATCATAAAGATAAAGCGTTGCAATGTAACCAGCGACAGATTTTGATATCTATGTATGCAAACGATATCACATTATATATTCGAGATCCCAGCCATAACCTGAACCCCATACTCAGAGAATTTGTCCGGTTTGGCAGGATCTCTGGCATACAGATTAACTGGAGTAAGTCGTGTCTATTTCCCCTGACAACATCCACGTTGCAATTTGCTTTGGATTACCCCATTGCCTGGTGTGAGGAGGATTTTAGGTACCTCGGTATCCGCGTAACAAAAGACAAAGATGAATTACTTTGGCTAAATTATGGCACAACCATGTCCCGTATATCCGATAATATCACAAGGTGGATCACGCTGCCGCTGTCGATGGCTGGCAGAGCATCTTTAATAAAAATGGTGATTTTACCACAATTGCTCTATCTTTTCCTGAATATACCGTTCTACCATGGACGGTACTTCTTCCACCAGCTTCGGTCAGAACTCACTTGGTTGGTGTGGGGAGGGAAGACGGCTCGCTTAAAATGAGATACCCTTGTTCGGCCATACAATCAAGGTGGATTTGGTATTCCTGATTTCGAAATGTATTATTACTCTGCTGAAGCACACTATGCCTATTTCTGGATATACCAACCTCGGTATATGCCACAAGTGGCGGCAGAACACCCGCTTGCCCATCCAATCCCAATAGAAGGAGCATTATACACCCCCTCCCAAGGGAGAGAAAGGACGCCATCAATGGTTATGAGCACTGTCAATGCATGGGCTCGCTTAGGAGTCATGCTAAACGCCTCTATGATATATTAACCGTTGTTGCCGCTCACCTATCACCCGGACATGCCCCTGCTACAGGAGACTATCTTCCACAAACTCACTAAACGCTTCCACATCACAACCTGGGGGGATCTATATCATGCAGGGTCATTCCGTGCGTTGGACCATCTATGTGCTGGCGAACGCCTGTCTCCCCTTGACACCTTCCTTTATATTCGATTGCGTCAGGGACTGAAATCGATTACACCGGACTTTCCTAATGAACCCGAAGTCTTTGCACCACTACACCGCATACTTCAGGATGAAACTCCTAAAAAAATAGTCTCGACAATTACCGAACGGTACACATGTTGAAAGATAGGCAGCCACTTGCGGCTAAGGCAAAATGGGAACACCAACTAGGTACTGAGCTCACGGATAAGCAATGGGAATTCTGCCTACAGCAAACTGAACGCGTCTCGTCAAGCAGCAAATTTAGGATAATACACTACAAGTTTATACATAGGCTATACTACACTCCGTCTCGCATGCACAGGTTTCACCTACGTGACAATGACACCTGCGATAGATGTCACGCGCCGGGGGGCCGACTTCTTGCACCTGGCGTGGGAGTGCGAGGGTGTGCAGACCTATTGGCGCCAGGTGTTTGAGGCGATATCCAAGATGATACATTCAGTAGTGGAACCCTCCCCAATACTTGCCCTGTTGGGATACGTAGAACCGATACAGGCAGCACATCGTAAATTCATTGCATTGGCATTCCTTGTGGCTAAAATACGAGTGGCATGTAGGTGGGGGAGAGGCAGAGCCCCCAAATTGAAGGCTTGGCTACAAGATCTTACATATTGTCAGGAACAGATTGCTACTTATGCTGAGCTATTGCCGATATCCTCAAGGCCGGCTGATATTTGGGCTCCACTGCAGTGTTATCTACTAGAGAGCAGCGACCCTGACACCGCGGAGGCACCTCACGAAGCACGATCATAATGCCTCCATATAGCAGCTCACTACACATCCTCGTACGAGACACACTACAGCACAGTTAGGAACTAGGTGCAGGATTGGGGAGTGGCCGCTTGTTAGCCTACTACAAGATGTGATGATTGCCTGCAGGACTCTGACTGCAGGGGTTGCTCGCTTATTACCTGGGGCCTCTTTAGGCATGTGTGAATACTCACTCTTATAATGAACTGCATTGAACACTTGTGGTAATGCTTAGATTTGCTGAATTGCTGCATTTATGTAACTGTACGGCCCGCAAACTAAGGGGGGAGGCCTTTTGTGCTAATTGTGAGATTATATTCCTATGTCTTTCTTGCCATGATGATATGCCCAGCAACATGTACGAATTGATGGCTATGATATGTGTTGTGTCTATATGAATGCACCTTACCTGTTTATGTCATTGACAAAACCTGAAAATAAAGTTTAAAAAAAATAAATATAAAAAATTACTTTTTATTTTATTCATCAGATCATCAGTCTGTTTTCATTAATGCATTGAACTTCCGCGGTCTTTTCTCGGTCCCCAGTGAGTTTTGTGTGCAGCCGTTTGACTCCCGGGATCTGCTTTCACTCTCTTCTCTCTGCCTGTCCATCCAGCACCACATACCTTCCACTGGATGTCAGCCATCCAACCATTCCTGCACACTGCCTCCGATGTGGTAAAGAAGCAGGAGTACCCTTCCGAGGCCACTCGCAGCTTCACTGGGAAGCTCATTATGTACTGCAGTTCCCGCACGTGTAATTCTAGTTTTGCTGTCAAAGGAGCACCACCTCACCTGTACCTATTGAGTATAATCTGGAAACACTGGGCCCGATTCACAGAACTAACTTAAGAGAAAATCCTAAACGTACTACCATTTTGGTATTCACAGAAGGCACTTACTCATTTTGGTATTCACAGAAGGCATTTAGGAGTCCAAGAGTTAGGACTCCTAACTTTACTACTCCTAAACTGAGAAAAATCCTAACTTTAAGACTTTCGGTATTCACAGAAAGCATTTAGGAGTCCTAAAGTTAGGAGTCCTAACTTTACTACTCCTAAACTGAGAAAAATCCTAACTTTAGGACTTTCGGTATTCACAGAAGGCATTTAGGAGTCCTATAGTTAGGACTCCTAACTTTAGGACTCCTAAATGCCTTGCTGCTCACTTTTGCTGGTGCCCCCATGTCCTGGCCCTTCGCTGAAATTAGAGGGTACTTCTCCTGTCCCCCAGACTGCAAGAAGTGGGACTTAGAAACGTTTCACTAACTTTATGCGTGAAGAACTGGTGGAGTCCACAACGACATCAAAGCTGCAGCTGTCGAATTGTCTGCCTCAATTTGCTGTTTTGCCCCACTGAAGGACAACTGATTCCCAGAAAAGTATCTAAGTCTGAACGTTGAATGCTTCACTGATGATGGCACTGAGCCAAAGTCGCTTAACTTTGAGGCCTTCCTGGCCATGGATTTTAGACTTCACCTACTTGGAGACTTTGTCAACAACCGTACTAGGGCCTTATGCTTTAGCAACCTGCCGTCGTTTAGCCCCATTGATGACTCGTCGATAACCACTTTTCCTCTATAGACGTTTCTAAGTCCAAAGGTAAACTTTCCACTGGGATGAACCAGGTCCCTGTATCCCACCCACGCTCCATTGTGATTGGTCCTAACTTTTGACTATGACCCGGTCTAGCCAGACTGGATAACGGCAGTGGGTGATTTGTGATTTTTGGTGGTATGTTAAATCAAACTTTAAAAACGCATATCTCACATTCTACTTATTGTAATTGTACTGTTACGTATTAAAATATTCTTTATATTTTGTTTTTTCACTTTTCATTACTTTTTAAATACTTTACACATTAGCACTAAGTTACGCCTGACTACTTTGTGCATAGCTACAATTGTGTTAGGAACAGGTTAATTTAATGACTAGTTCATGCAGACAAGGATTGTGATTAATATTTGTAATTGATGTTCACTCCCTTCAACTAAAAACCCAGTTTCTAACAAACTTGGGTCAGAACAAAAAAGGAAAGCCCTAACGAGGCCCTAGGAGATCTTTTTACACCTTATTACAGTAGTATTGGATGGGTGAAACAAATTATGTGGCAGTGGGGTTAAGCAGCAAAAATAAAGACATTGGCATTGAGAAGCAGTGGGCGTTAAAACCTACTGCTCTTTGATGATGCAGAACACCACATGCACGTCTGGCACCCATGACATGAATATACTTCCTCTGTTCAGGCAAAGCAGCTGGAGAAATTGCCATTGCTCCTTTGTGGCCTCTCTGACTTCCCACAGCATAAGATGCCCTGGACATCTGACTGGAACACATAACTAGGAGGCAGTCTATTTTAGACCAAATTGCGGATGTATTTATACCGCAGTTAAAAAAACCTGATGTAAATAACAGGCATAGTTACTATTCATTGCAATCATCATTATGAGGACAGTGGGCATAGGTATTTATAAAAATCGGTGAGGAAATTCTATTGCTTAATATCAATCATAAACAAACATGCAAGAGCACATCACAGACCTTGTAAATCCAGGTGGATGCAGTGTCTACATGAAAGTATGAGGACGTGGCACAGGGCTGGGAATTGTATCCACACTGATCAGTGGTGACCCAGGACAGTCTGGGACAGCGTGAACTCGAAGTGCTTCTATTTGTGGGTGCCAAGCGTAACTTCAGAACAGACAGAATCCGCTCTTATCTTCTGTATTCTGCACCCACCATCATGTTTGTTGCTCCCCAAGCGCGGAGCGTGGTCACTTTGAGCAAGGAGACCGAAGCCCTGCACATTACCTCCTCGTCCTGTCTCCCCGTCCTATTCCTTAGAAGTGAGCAGCTAGTCTGCTCCACAGAAACCTCTAGCCTAGCTGAGCTGTTTGCACTTCCCCCAGGATGACGTCACCCTCACGTGACTATAAAGGGGGAAGTGCATAAACCAAACATCCTGTTCTTTTTTTTCTGCACCGAGTGCCTGATGCCTGGCTGTGTTGGTCGGAGTTTGCCTCGTGATGGGGTAAGTTCCTTGTTGTTTGTTTTATGCTTTCGGCGGCCTGCTTTAGCGGCCGCCCTTTGATTCTCGATGTATGCTTCCCCCCCCCGCGCTGCCTGGATTATTTTGCCTGCAGTCTGCTTTTGTGTACGCGGTTCGCGTTAGCGGCCGTTTCCATTTGTCCTCATTTACCTTGATGTTGGGCCTGCTTCAGCGGCCATTCCTGGGTGTTTCTCCGTTCCCTCAGAGCCCTGCTTTAGCGGGCTGGGGTTTCTGGATGTTGAGGTTGCGGTGCGCTTGTTTCACAGTGCATTTGGGGGTGCATTCTGGCGGCTGGCTGAGTTTTTTATGCTGGCCCCCTTTTCCTACTCTCTTGGCAGTTCGTGTCCTCGGGGCTTCGTGTCCTTTTTATGGGGTCTTTCCTGGCTGGATTTTTTGTCCTTGCTTCTGCCTGTTTTTTGGTTTGGACTCGGCTGGTTGCTGCCATGGATTCTGAAGCTTCTTCCTCTGCTGCCCCTCTTGATGCCATGCGCCTCATTGTTGATGAGGCTGTGGCTGCTGCTTTCCTGGCTAGGGACGCGGCTGGGCCTCCTCCCAAGGTGCCTCGTGTTTCTTCAGATCCACGCACTGCTCCTGCGGATGACGTTGGTCCTGATGAGGATGAGGGTGTCCGTGGTCGTTTTGTTCAGGGTGCTGAGCTCGCTGAACTGTTCGCCCATGTGCTGTCCACTTTGGGCTTCTCTCCTCCTGCGGATGCGGTTTTGGAGGATGATTTCTTTCCGCAGTATGTCCTGCCTGCTCCTTATTCTTTTCCTTTGCACAGGGCGGTGCGCAATGTGCTGTCTCATGTATGGAAGGAGGTGGACGAGTCTTCTTTTCCTCGTTTCCTGTCCAGGCGTTACCCTCTTGAGGGTTTTGCTGCTGAGTTCCCTCAGGCGGTGAGGGTTGACGTTTTGATGGCTGGCCTTTCCTCTCAGGGTTTGGTCGTTTCTGGGGACGCCCTTCCTGCGGACGCTGTGGACAAGCGTGTTGAGGGGGCAGTGATGCGTTCCTGTGCTACTTCTCATTTTTCTGTCTGGGCGACTGCTTATTCTAACTCTATGGTTCAGTCGCTCCTCAAGGGTTTCCAGTCCCTGTCGGTTCTGCTGAACGACGGCGAGGATGCCACTCCTCTTTTGTCTTTGATGGAGTTGCAGGTGCGTTACCTGTCAGATCTTTCCTTCGTCCTTTGGGGGCGGCGGCGGCTGCTTCTGGTGCTTCCATTGCTGCCCGTCGTCATATCTGGATGCGTTCCCGGAGGGCGGACTCTTCCCAGAAGTCGGTCCTCCTTCAGTTGCCCTTTGGAGGTTCCAAGGTGTTCGGTCCTCAGTTGGAGGGTATGGTCAAGCAGTCTGCTGTGGACCACACGCTGGTGGCTTCGGTCCGCCCTCCTTCTCGGGGTCGTGGGTTTGGTTACCGTCACGCTTTTGGGCCTCCTGCTCGTGGCGCTTCTCAGCCCTTTCGTGGCAGGGGTCGTGGCCGGAGGGGGCCCCTGGAGGTGCCAGTCCCCGGGCCGATGCCGTTGTTGCCACCCCCGCTTCTTCCTCTTCGCGATGATAGTCTGCCTTTGCCAGTTGGTGGTCGCCTCCGGTCCTTCCGCGCCCAGTGGTTGTCGGTTCCCGATGCCTGGGCGGTTCAGACTGTTTCGGACGGTTGCCGGATCGAGTTTTCCTCTCCTCCTCCTCCGGGTTTTGTTCAGACTCCCCTGCCCCGTCTTCCTATGCGAAGGGTTGCTTTGTTGGCTGGTGTGCAGCTCCTGTTGGAGAGGAGGGCTATTGTGGCGGTTCCTCCGCTGGAGAGGGGCCAGGGTTGCTATTCTCTTCTCTTTCTGGTCTCCAAGAAGGTCGCTTCGGATCTTCGTCCTGTTTTGGATCTGAAGTGGGTCGATCGCTTCGTCCTCCATCGTCCATTCAGGATGGTGACTCTCCAGTCCATCCTGCCTCTGGTCCTTCCGGGTGACTTCCTGGCATCCCTGGATCTGATGGATACGTATCTGCACGTTCCTGTCCGTCCGGAGGACTAGCGGTTTCTCCGTTTTGCTGTGGGCGCCCTTCACTATCAGTTCCGGGTGCTCCCTTTTGGCCTGTCCTCGGCGCCCGAGGTGTTCACCAAGCTCTTGGCCCCTCTGGTGGGTATTCTTCATTCCAGGGGGCTGCTGGTGTTTCCGTATCTGGATGACTGGTTGATTGTCTCTCCTTCTTTTTCGCAGGCTCTGTCAGATGTGGCACAGGTGTGTCTTTTGCTGGGTTCCTTTGGGTTCCTTGTCACCCACCGGAAGTCCTCCCTGGTGCCCTCCCAGTCCCTGTGGTTTCTGGGGGCTCTCTTCCGCATAGACCTGGGCATGGTATTCCTCTCCCAGGTGCGCCAGTTGCCTTTGTAACGTCAGCCTTCCTGGCTTCTGTCCCAGTCCCGGGTGTCTGCCAGACTCTGGTTGCGGAGTCCGGGGAGATGTCGTCCACTTTGCATCTCCTTCCTTGGGCCAGGCTGCATCTGTACCCCTGTTGCGTCATGTCCTGTCGCACTGGGATCCCGCCTCCTTGGACTGCGTGACTCTCATCCCTATCACTCCAGGGATTCGGGCGGATCTCCGGTGGTGGTTGTCCCCTCTGTCTCTGTCCCGGTGGTTCGATCTCCTTCCTCCTCAGTTTGTGATCGTGTTGTCCACGGATGCCGGTGCTTTGGGGTGGGGTGCTGTTCTGGGTGCCTCCAAGGTGCAAGGTCGGTGGTCCGGTTTCGATTCCCTCCAGTTCTCGATCTGGAAGGTGTTGGGGACGGTTTGGTTGGATCTTCTTTGGTTCGCTCCTCTCCTTCGGGGTCGGGCGGTCTCTGTGCGGACCGACGATCGGGTGGTTCGTTCTTATGTGTGTCACCAGGGGGGCATATGTCGTGCTCTGTTTCTCCTGTCCCGGAAGATCGGCCTTTGGGCCGTGTCGTCTCTCTTGTCTCCGACGGCGGTCTATCTTCCGGGGATGGAGATTGGGCCTGTGGATTCTTTGAAGAGGGTGTTCCCCTCCTCGGTGTCCCTCTGTCTGTCCCCGGATCTGTTCGATCTGATTGTCCTCGGGTTCCGCCTTCCTTGGCTGGTTCTTTTAGCCTCGGAGGATTCCGCCCTTCTTCCTCTGTTTTGCAGCATCGTTCCCTCTCCAGTGGCGTGGGCCACCGATGCTTTCTCGGTTCAGTGGTCGGTGGGTCTGCTGTTTGCCTTCCCTCCGTTTGCCTTGATTCCGCGGGTCCTCCGGAAGTTTCTGTTAGATCGGGCGGAGGTTCTCCTGGTGGTTCCGGAGTGGTCTCAGCAGTCTTGGTTCCCCCTTCTGCTGACCTTTTCTGTTTTCCCTCATTGGCGGTTTCCCCTGTCTCCCTCCCTGCTACGGGCTCCTCTTCTCGGGGTTGCCTCCCTGCGTCGCCTCCGGTTGGGGGTTGGGCGCTTGAGAGGTTGAGTTTGCTGGATCTGGGTTGCTCGGTGGAGGTTGCCCATTGTCTCCGGCTCTCCCGGAGTCCTTCCACCTTGAGGTCATATGCCCGACACTGGAGTAGTTTCTCCGCCTGGTGTCTTGGGAGGGGTCTCTCTTCTGCCTCCTGTGAGGCCGTGAGGGTGTTGGCCTTCTTGCGGGATGGTTTTGTCTTGGGGCTTGCGGTTTCTTCCCTGCGGGCGCAATGGGCTGCCATTCTTGCTTTTCGGTTTCATCTGTTTCCTCTGTCTCCCCGTTGGTGGCTCGCCTTCTGAGGAGTTTCTTGCTTCAACGTCCTGTCTCTCGTTCTCCTGTGCCTCCTTGGGATCTTCCCTTGGTTCTGCAGGCTTTGACGGGTCCTCCTTTCGTGCCTTTGGACTCCGTGGCCCTGAAATTCCTTTCTGATAAGGTTATTTTCCCGGTTGCCATTGCTTCTGGGCAGAGGGTTGGTGAGATTGGGGCGCTGATGGCTTCTCCCCCCTTCTTGCGTTTTTGCACTGACTGGGTCTTTCTCCGTCCGAGTCAGAGGATATTGTCCTCCCGGTGTTTTTTCCGGCTCCCACCTCTCCTGAGGTGGTGCTCCTCCATTCGTTGGATGTGCTGAGGGCTCTCCGCATCTACTTGGAGCGTACGGCTGGTTTCCGTATGGTTGACTCCTTATTTGTCGCCTATGGACTCTCGGGGCTGGGTCTTCGGCCTTCTTTGTCCGCCTTGTCTCGTTGGGTCAGGGCGCTGTGGTTTCTGCTTACGTTTCTGCCCACTGTCCTCTGCCTTCTTCTGTTCGGGGTCAGTCGACTCAGAGCATGTCTTCCTCCTAGGCCATGTTTGAGGGGGCCTCATTGAGGGACATTTGCAATGCTGCCATGTGGGCTTCTCCCCATACTTTTGTTCCACGTTATCGTCTCCAATTGGGGATGGCGGCCTCTGCTGCCTTTGGGGCTGGTGTCCTGTCTGCGGTACATGATTTGTGGTATGTACTGTTTTCTGTTGATTAAAATGGACCTGTTTTTTCTCGAACTTTCTGGTCTGTTTTTTTCTTACAATCACCGTGTGCTTGGGTATAGGCTCACTTGTAAGGAATGGGACGGGGAGACAGGACGAGGAGGTAATGCCCGGTTACTCACCGGTAATATCCATTACTCCGAGTCCTGGTCTCCCCGTCCCATTCCTGAGCCCTTCCCTCCCTCCCTGGTTTGGGTTTTCTTTGGGTGATTGTATGTTTTTCGTTCTGGTTTCTTTGGTTTTCTCAGGATGTTTGGTTTATGCACTTCCCCCTTTATAGTCACGTGAGGGTGACGTCATCCTGGGGGAAGTGCAAACAGCTCAGCTAGGCTAGGGGTTTCTGTGGAGCAGACTAGCTGCTCACTTGTAAGGAATGGGACGGGGAGACCAGCACTCGGAGTAATGGATATTACCGGTGAGTAACCGGGCATCCTCCATGTCAACAGAGCTCAAGTTATGATTGCTTTCTTGCACCTTAAAGCCCATAAAACAGTGGCTGGAAAATCTTAGGTAGTTTGTCGTATTCAATGTATATGTTATCATCTCGCTTCTCAAATAATATAGAAGAGTAGAATCGTGTTTGAAATAAGTCCCCTGGTACATTTTATCACCTTTTTAGCATCACACTTGCTTCTCTGTCTGACAGCAGATTTACATTTTGTTTTGAGGACTGTTAGCCTGACGAGTGTACAGGGCATTGCCTTGTGTCTTTTACAGATGACATTTGGTGCCGAACGTGCTCTCAGCATCGCAACTTGACGCAAAGGTATTAAAGTGAAATTGGTTTAGCTCACCAGTTTTCGAGCCAGTGTTGAACGTCTCAAGAGCATGTTCAAAATCTGAGCTAGCAAAATAGAACAAACATCCATTTGAGCAGACCCCATTACAAGGGCGCAGGGATTTCTCCTGAATAATCGTTAAACAAAGCGAGTAAAAAAGGAATCTGCTGCCAATTGGTGTTGCAGTGAGTTTAAAGGACGTTTAAAAAATATCAAAGAATGGTGCTGTGGGTTTTAACATATGTATTGAAAGCTTTTCTTTTTTGAGAAATTGAAATATAGTGTGCATAGCTCCTAGCTGGGGTGCCTGGATTTCATTTCTGAGAAAAATATCTTGATCCAATAATATGTCGGATTAACTCAAATTTCCTTTAAATAACACTCAGCTGAGTTATCTATAACAGCCATGATTTCTGTCTAATCCCTCGATGTAGTTTATCCTTATTGTTTCTCTGTCTTTATCGTTGCGCGTCATGAAGGTTTGTGACTATAGCAGTTCAAAGAGTCTGACAAGAGCAGGACGGCTGAGGAGGGTGTGCTCTCACCAGCCGACTTCAACAAATTCATTCATCTATTCACTTTCGACATGAACAGGGCCTATTGCTTCTTCTTGTGTAGTGAAGCTGGAGAAAGGAAGATCAAGGGCCTGATTTAGAGTTTGGTGGACGAGAATGACTCCATCAGGTTGTGGAAGTAAAGTACTCCCACACCTTGGAGTATCTGCGCACCAAATGAAAAGGGGGGGCCATTGGCCACCCCGCCCGCATGGCGGTGCGGCGACTCGCCCCTCCTCCTGCTTCCCGGTGGTGGGGCGTGACCCCCCGGCGTCCAGTGATGACGCGGGGGTGTGCACCCCACCACCGATTGGCTGGCACCCGACCGTGACCCGGAAGGCGAAGTAAGACTTCCGGGTCAGGGGGGGGGCGGGCTGCTGAAGGGGCGGGTGGAGGGGGCATGTTGCCCCCTCCCTGCGCCCCTGGAATAAAGGCGGGGGAGCGCTCGGATGGCCCTTGTTGCCCGGACGCTCCCCCACACTGGTCGTGCCCCGTGCTCGGGGCTGCCTGATTTTTTCCCCACCCACCATCCCTGGAACTATAAGTTGTTTTGCATTATTTGATACCGGTTTATTGTGTAAATATCTTGTGTACGTTTTCTTTAGGCCTTTTTCCCAGTTTACAAAGTGGTGTTGATGTATAATGTCTGGTTACAATTTTGCTTAGGCCTTTTTTCCCTTAGTAGTTCGACAATATTGGCATGACATGGTGATTTAGGTAGTGTAGCTGTCCTTTAGTTCTTTTTCCACAGGTCGTCGTATTTATTAGGTGTGGACATGCGGTAAGGTCATGACCGGTGAGCAACTATTTTAAGGTCTGGGGGGGGCGGCATCATCCTCGGAGGTGCCGGCCCAGGGGGGGGGAGGGGCCAATGGCCCCTCCTAGAACTTCAGGGGCAGGGTCAACTGGTGCTTCAAAGGGGCGCGGGTGGGTGAGTCGCGCTTCCCATAGGCCGGTAGCCACCCCGCGCGTACTCATGACATCATCGAATGGCGCAGAGTAAGGGCCCTCCTTTAGAGGGTAAATGGAGTTCACGGCATGGACCGAGTAATTAACGGGCTCGGCTGCGCATGCGCACCTACGGGGAGGCGCAGCTAGTGGGACCTGACACCGGTTAGCGACCTTGCCATATGGCCAGAAATGTTAGTATGCAGAATGAAGATGAGGATGTTAGATTCGGTTAGGAAACAATCTGTATAAGAAGTTTGTTAAGGTTAGCCTCTCATACCTGTTGAAAATATTGTATCTAATATCCTGGTATTTTGCATAGGAAATGTTGATATTTTATATTACAATTTTATTGTTTTATATCTTAATAAATACGGCCGGGGGGGTCTTCGGATCCCCCGCCTTCCAAAGACAATTATGTTTCATGTCTGTGTTCGGGTTGGTAAGGGTTCATTGGGAGGGGGCGGTAGCCGTCACTGACCATGTTGGAACTGACCCCTGCCCAAGCGGGCATCTCTTGCATTAGCAGGCACGGCCATCACTGTGGTTCCTGTCAATGCACTGAAGGCTCGACTGGTATTTCTATCAGACGTCAATGTCCTCGGTGGAGGCAGGGTGGTCTCCACCACTAAGATACTGAAGGTCCACTTGACTCAAATGAGACAGATGGACTTTCAGTATAGTGAGAAGCGTACGCCATTGCTTTGGCGATGCAATATCCTTTCTGATGTACTCTAAATCAGGTCCTAAATTCCGCCCTCGTGTCTAAGGGAGACCAGTGGCATCAGTGTGCTAAGAGAAGCGTGCAGGAGGCTCTACTGCCCTAAGCTGTCAGTGAGGCTGTGAAGGTGCACATTGCCAGTAGTGGAAAAAAGTGGATACTCATTGGTGACAACATTGCCTAAAGGTCAGGGCGAGAGGCATAGCTTATTCAATAGTGTTAGGTGGGTGTGAGTATGGGATTGCCCAATACACAACAATATGACCCCAAATAAAAAGACTGGGGTGGGCTGGGAAAGCCAAGGGTGTAGGAAGGGGGAAATGGGCAGGGTTTGGATCATTAGTAGAGAGTTATTTGGAACCATGGGCACAATTAATATATAGACAGAACATTGAGAACAAAGAAAACTCAGTGAGTTTACTATCACTAACGTTTTATCACCATGAATGTATATCATGTGACTATACACTTGTAGTTCGATACCAAACATATGCCACGGACGCTCCAAGAGATTTAACCAGATTTGTAACTTGTGGTCCTCAAGCTACACAAGGATCTCTGCAACCAAATAATGAAACCACAGAACTATCTTATGTAGAACACAAAATTATTTTCTAAGTTACATTGAGTGTTCTGTAAAAGGAGCTTCAATGCGGAGTTGAATGCAGCATCATTCTGGCACCTCCACACTGCACCCAAAGCTCACTGTCACCCCGTGAATGCATGCATGGGTGACACTGGCATGCCAAGGGAGGGCCTGAGGAAAGCTGGGCAGAGTGGTGCTTCAGTGACCCAGAATATCGAGTCTCAGCAAGAAGATCCTTCACCCATCCTAAAATGATTAAGATGAAGCACTAATTGGTGTCTCCACCTGTGTACAATCAAAGATCAGTTAACTGGGGTGCAGATCCCTCATTCCGTGTCCCACACATAAGTAGGGGATAGGGGCAGCCGTTGGGAGACAAAAATTATAATTGGAAGCCCCTACTTCTGGCTGGGTGAGTGTGTCCTGACTCCTGAGCTGAGCTCTATTGTGAAGACTGGTCTAGTGTACTTTGCACAGCTCTGACCTGCATAAGACCTCACATGCATGCCAGATTATAGGATCCATCCTGCCTGGCATGCAGTGCGACACAGGGGACCGCAGTGCTGGCCCACAGTCTTACTCCTATACCATGTGCTATGTGCCCAGCCTGAACACATACTTATGCAGAGAAGTTCACGCTCTCAGATGTTGTGTGACAGTCACAACCGCACCCGACTGCCTCACTGGGCCATGACCCGACTCGCAGCATTTGTCAGGGAAAGCCCTGGCTTTTAAAACTTATTTTTTTTAGAAATGTTTATGACATACGCTACACTTCCATTCAGGGCTGATCTCACATCTGTGCTCATAAGCTGCAAAAACACATCTTAGCTAAAATTGAGAACCATATCACTCACCTCTGTCCGAAACGGTGGGGGGTTTGAGGGGGGGACAAAAAACCTTCTACAGGGCATGCAGGGAGAATGATGCTTTGAGCGCCACGACAACCCTCTGTCGGAGATTTTGACACTATATAAATGACTGAGTTAATTGAGTGACTGATTTTATGTAGCAGGGGTTGAGTGCCTTGGGAAATAATGCTAGTCGGCCCCCGTACTGGAATGCAGGTGGCTGGGTGTTGCAAGGGAGGATTTAAGTGCTCAGCACAGCTGCCTGCCGGTGAAATATTGAAGACATGTAATAGGATTGGGCGTTACAGCCATACATGTGATGCATTTGCAAAATTGAGCATAGTTTGCTGTACTGTAAGTGCCGGGCCAGCCTTTTTCAATGTGTGGTCCACCGAATGACCCTGGCAGACGTTTTTGGGATAAATTACTATTCCGTTTCGGCATTTTAACTGTGCAGCTAATGTCCTATCTGTTGCTGCTAGCAGCACAGAATGATCTATGATACTCACAGGTCTAGTTCAAGTCACACACTTGACCAAGGAAAGCAGAAAGGTGAGAGAGCTATAGGCATTTGTCCAAATAATAAACTAATGACACAAAAAATAGTTAAGAGTATTTTTTAAATAATGAACAATCATGTGCGAATATGACGATGTACTTTTTCATAATTTTGTAACATCGTATGCTTGAAAAGGATACCAGCATGTTGCAATATTTAGGTTGACTGCCTGAGTTCTAATACTAATTATAATACTGGCTTCTCCATTATACTCCATTGTTTGATCCTCTGTCATTCGCTTTATCGCCATGTGCTATATTTCTTAGTTCAGGGAACATATGGGTCTCTATCAGAACTCAGTGTGGGCTTGTAAATTCGTTCATGTGCATATATATTTTTTTCGCATGTGCAATGCAAATTTTGTACCTCACAGAAATCCGAATTCTTAAGTCCTTGTGAGTAAAGTTCCTGTGGGTGGCGACTGGGTGATCCAGGGCTGTAATGCCAGTGACATTTCCGAACATCTACAAACATACATGTTTGTAGGTGGTCAGAACCCAATTTCAGACCATTTTCTATATTGAGGAGATTTACGCTTGTCAAGAGCAGGAATACATTTGTTACCAGGGTGAGATCTAATCATGTATGTTAGCACTTACTAGTTTTTATTACATGTAAGAATACATCACTATATTCTGGCATACAAAAAATTGATTTGTATACTTTCTCTAAGAGCTCTTCTGGAAAGCGTTTTTTAAGTCATACAACTGTACTCATGCGAGTTGATGAACCTGAATGCATAGCTTTTTACCTTTTTTAAGTCTCAGGCCATACATTTTATGCCATGTCTGCCACCACACCCCTTCCGGCACCTTTATTTCCTCGGAAGATATCGGGCACACTGGTGGGCAGCGAAGGATGCTAGCATCTTTTCCTAGCAGGGCTGCTATGACTTTTTAAAGCAACAGTATTCTTGCTTCCCCATTGTGATCTTTTCATTTTAATGCATAAGCACCTCAAAACATGACTGCTATACTTTCATTGGGACAAAGTCCATATTTCTTAGAAAACAATTACTCTGCAAACCTCTTCCATTTAGTGCTTCAATGCCTTTAATAGCAGACCCCCCAGTGCTTTAAATGAGCAGGTACTATCAGGTACTTTAATTTGGAAGGGCTAGTACTGGCACTTCTCAGCATAGCTCCAATCATTTAAAGGGAGAGTAACAGCACTTGTGAGCAGCAAACATGTACTCTGGAAGAAGGAGAACCCACACTTCTACATTTCCATTTTGAGTACTGACTCCCCCCTGAAGGTTTTCAGTACTGTTAATCATAGAGTATTAACACAAATTGCAATTTCCAACTAAAAGGCTGCAAATTGAATTTGGACCGTCTTTAATTCCCTCTCACCTTTCAGATCAGGCATGATAAACACGAGTTTCAGGGTCAACAGTCTATAATACTGCGTGTGATATTTAGTTATGGTACTCAAAAACCAACAAACCTTTTCATGATATTTCCAGTGGCATACACACCTCGTGTTTCTTCCATTGTCCTGATCCTACCATCTTTTAAAGGTCATATCCAATGGGAAAATCTACCTATTGCCACATTGTATAATTCCTTTGATGATCAAGTGGCGGAGGCCAGAATCAGTCTTTCATTTGACTGGTACTGCTCCAGTCTACAGCCTCTCCAGGTATAGCCTGACGTAAAATATAGCTTGGTAGATTGATATGCCTGCTACCAAATCATTACAAGAGGACTTCATTAAGAGTGGCCCAGTTAACTGTGATATGTGCGTAATGTATATGAACATTGGCAAAGCTAATAGATCTTATAGGAGAGACCTTTTGGCTTTGGCAGTGCTTGTTTTAATTACATTTATTGATTCTTTTAAAATTATGCCTTTTCTTTTAAGTAATCCGTTTATGTTTTTGATGAATATATAGCTTTTATGATGTCCTTTGTAACTGATATATAGAACGCCAAATCATTGGTGAGCATTTATGTACATATTAACTTTAGATGCAAATTAACAGATCTGTGAATATTATGTGTTAAGCATGTATCAGTATTTCTCCATCTTCCTTTCAGATGTCCTTAGAATGATAAATGTAGACCGTATTTAGAATGATAAAAACACTAATCTAGACTTGTATTGTCAAACTTTTGCATGGGTACTTGCAATATTTAAATTAAAACATCAATGTGCTAGGAGTCCTTAGGAAATGCAGCTAAATGAAAAAATTAAATTCAACCCATTATCCTCCTTCATTGATTAGCAATTTGTTGAATAGCCAACAGAAGACCATTCTAAATCTGTGAGGCAAGAAGAGAAAAGGACATACCACCAACCACCAAGCTCAGAGTACTTGTTGAAACATAAGATCATCAGCAAAACCACAGATCCAGATCAAAGCTACTGGGGGGTGCGATGCTAAAAAGGTTTGGCATGAATACATTTAGAACCCTCCTAAAAAAAGGCCTGGTGGAAAACTGAATAGCCTTCAAAGTGATCCACTACTCAAGAGGAAGCTGGGAAACTTCAGAGACCTTTATGAAGGGTAAATACCAACCTAAGCACGATATTCTTGGTCAGTTGTAATCTGAGTCATATCAGAAGGTAAGACCCATCATAGTCACCTATTATTATAATTTCTGCTCCCACCACCAGAACATTCATTTGTTGTCGGATGAAAGGAAAACTCTTTTCCAGCACCACATCGCAACCCTTAAACAATATATTAAGCTAAATAGGGTAGCACAGGGTTTGCGAGCACAAATATTCCCGACATATGACGACTTGGAAGTTGACTTACTTAATGCTTGGGAAAAAGAACTTAATGATAACAGCTTTAGACTTATGAATATCCTCATTGAGAATGCGGATCGTAAGGTGACAAAAACGGCCATGGAGATAGATGCTCTTGAAAAGGAAATTAGCGATCTATACATGGTTGAGACAACTAAGAAAAACTACACTATCCTTAAAGAAATTCTGATTAAATATGAAGAGGAAATAAAACAACGTAAGGCCCGGAAAATCAGGCGGGATGAAATAGACTATGCTAATGGTAGGATCTTTACTTTTGCCAAGAGATTTGACGAAATAATTAAGAAAGACCTACCCAAATCGGGCAACAAGTCGTCATTGGCTAGCTGTACTAGTGTGGGATCCCCTAGCAATCTCTCCAGCAGTGGGGATGAGGGTCTTAACAGTGGCCCTTTGTCAGATTTACCAGACAATTCTTTTTTAAAGGAAGTGCAGCGTATCAGAATGGGCAACAAAGGGAACAAGATGAGACCAAAACAGGATTCAAAGGGAAGACAAGGAGAGGAAAAAGGGGAGGGAGGAGAAGCAAAGGGAAGAGAGAGTGTTCAAACACGGTCATGGAACAAGAACAGACAATAAACACTGAGGATGTTGGGGGTGTACAGGTGATAAATCTATCTAGTAAACCACTGCCAACACATTTGATAACAGCACTTCAAAAAGGTATGAATGTTTGCCCTACGTGGATGTATGAAATTTCTGATGTTAAAATTGATTTATTCAAATTTGAGCATAATCTAAAATTAAAGAAGTTCTTTGAAAACAATCCGAAACCTGTTGCATCCAAATTACATGAAGTAACTTTTGGGGATATGTCTAGTCAGGATGTACTCAATGTCACCACCTTGTTATCATTGGATGAAGATGTGGATGCACCTGTTACTGCATTACAAGTTGCGTCAGACTTGGAACAATGCACCAATCTGAGCATTAACAGTGGTCTTAAAAATAAATCTCGCTGGACCTCACAACTTTCTAGTGGCAACAATATTGACCTTTTCCATCAAAAGGTGAATATGGAACTAGACATTTGGGATAAACAAATGATCAAAAAGGGCTATACACCAAAATCACGTAACTTGACACTTAAAGATCGACAGGCTCTGAAGGACTTATCTAGTGACCATGACATTATAGTTAGGGAAGCAGATAAGGGAGGAAACATGGTCGTTATGGACCGAGACAAATATGACCTGGAGATCATGTCACAATTAAACAATCAGAGCTGTTACAGAAAGCTTGATAACAACCCCATGATAGCCTTTGTTAAGACTATTAATACAGAATTACAACGGTGGCTTGATTTGGGTCTTTTATCCAGAGAGGAATTCCTGTACCTTAAGACAGATAAACCAAGCTCCCCATGTCTGTATACACTCCCAAAAGTGCACAAAGATATGAAAGCACCCCCTGGTAGACCAATAATATCTGGGATTGGGGGGCCGACTGAGAAGATTGCGGAATTTGTGGATGGTTTCTTACAGAATTATGGGATTAACCTCCCGTCATATATTCGTGACAGTAAACATGTCTTGAATATATTAAATGATCTTAATTGGGACCAAGGTATGATGTTCGTAACAATGGACGTACGCTCATTGTATACAAACATTTTTCATGACCATGGCATACAGGCACTCAAACACTTTTTGTTTCGACGCCCGATAGAACTTTTGGAGCACTCTGAAATGCTTATTGAGATGGCATGGTTAATTCTTAAAAACAACGCTTTCTTGTTTAATAGCGAGTGGTACCTACAGATCTGTGGTACTGCGATGGGTTCCAGATTTGCTCCGTCTTTTGCTTATCTCTTCATGGGATGGCTTGAGGCGGGGCATATCTGGGGCCCATCTGGGGCTAAGTGGCAGGAGTATATCCTGTATTACGGCCGCTACATAGATGACTGTCTAATCATCTGGACTGGTACAGAAGAAATGCTATTGGAATTATTTGACTATATGAACAACAACTTATTTAACATGACCTTTACTATGACATCAGATCCAAACAAAATTGTCTTTTTAGATTTGGAACTTTTTCACTATGATGGAAAAATACAAAGTAAAATGTATAGAAAGACTCCCTCCTGCAACTCTATACTGCATGCCAATAGTGCCCACCCTAAGGGTCAGATTAATGCTATTCCCTATGGGGAGATGCTGAGAGCCCGCAGAAATTGTAGCAGAGAGGAGGATTTTGTGGATAACTTGGGAGATATTGCAAGCAGATTCCAGAAACGAGGATACTCTGGGGAATCTATCTGCAAAGCTAAAGAAAGAGCGATGAAAATTAAACACTCTGAAAACCACAAAAAAAAATCAAAAATGAAGATAGTAAGGTAAGTGTGGTGACTAACTACCATCCATGGTCACATAAAGTTTTTATGATTTTGAAAAGAAACTGGCATCTGCTAATGGCAGATAAAGCTCTGACCAAATATATCCCCAAATCCCCTAGTATCACCTATAGAAGGGGCAAGACTATTCAGAATATCATCAGCCCTAGTTATCCAACACATCTAAAAAATAAGACTATGTGGTTGAGACAACTTAACTCTGGCTCACATGCATGTGGTGATTGCAGCATGTGTAGGTTCGCAAAGAAAGGGGTCAAAGAATTTGAGTACAACAATTCACGCAAATACAAAATACATGAACACATTGACTGTCTGACCAAGTATGTGGTCTACATAATCGAGTGTAAGTGTAAGAAGAAGATATATGTGGGGAGTACGATTCGTCCCCTGACAGATAGAATGTCTGAACACTTCCGTACTGTCAATAATTTGGACATCAGATACCCAATCGGATGTCATGCTAAAACGTGCCCGGACCAGAGGAGGTCACTTGGTTTCCAATTCTTTGGTATTGAAGTGGTACATAATGATGCCCAAGGCGGTGATAGAATACTATGTGAGGCTCGCTGGATTTTGAGATTACGTGCTGTTGAGTGCGTAAATAATGTAGACCATGAATTCCATCATTTCCTTGATGTATAGGACATTATTTGTAAATGTTTAACATTGGACAGGAATTAATGCTACATGTATCTGGACTGTATCTTACTGAATTTCAATGAATTATGTTGACACATCGTTGACCAATTGGTAACACAGCGCAGATAAGATTTTGTGAATTCTTGTATGTTGCTGATACTACGTGCATGACGTATACTGTAACAACTGCTGATGCACATTCATACAATGTTTTCCGCAAACTATCCCAACGGGACTGTTTTTATTAACATCTAGAAATTGTACTACAATGTTTGACATTTTATGTCAATTTACTATAAGTCCGTCATGCCTCTCTTATATCTAATGTTGCAATATGAACATATTTTATGTAATATTGTGTCCTTACAGTACTTTGGCTATTACTTCTGTCCCCCTGCTCTTCTTTTTTCTGGTTTGAATCTCCTTCTACAAAAGTACTATCCTTAACTCCAAATTATATATTACTCTTTATTGGTTACTATTTACTAAAATGTAGTGAAATAGTATTAGGTTTAGTGGAATTCTTTATGGGATATTCTCGATGTATGAGTAGCATTCGGAAGAATTCCCAGATTCTGAATTTAGCCTTCATTGATGATAACAGTAAATATAATTACTACTTTGTGTTCTCCGACATATGTATGATACGTTAATAGATACGCAAAAAACCAACCTAACTATGACGACATAATAGCCTGAAGATGGTATCACACTAATGAGTCTTGGTCGATTTGTCGTTTCTTATTCATAATGAAGTGTCGTCACCTGATAGGATGTCTGAATTCAACGTTTGTGTACTATTTTGCAAATCAACTTGTGGTTTCGAACTATAAATATCCAACGGAATGACTGCAAAATCACTATCTTAAGATGGCGCCGGTGTTGGCTCTAGCTTTTCCCCTGACACACTATATATGGAAGTCCGTCATTGATATCCATACACCGGATACTGAGGGTGGAACAATTTACCATTTAAACCTGTGCTATCACGAACCCGGCTCACTTACTGGCGGCGTTCGTTTCTCGGCGGGAGCACTCTCAGGGACCTGGTAAGGGCTATACCGAATTTAATTTGACTATTTGGGCTGTCCCGCATAAATCTGCAAGTCCGGGGTATCGAGGACTTTTGAACTTAGTAAATATGTTCTCTACGGAGATACCTACCACCGTCTCTAAAGGCGAAATATGGGGTAGTACTCTATCATGGATATGTGAGGGAGTAGGCAATTTGCCCTTTATAACCTATACTCGTGTCGGGACTTTCAGGCCAGTACCACTAGATTGTCGTTAACCTAACTCGCCTATCTTGATGTTTTTGCGATGGCGTTAGGGAAGTTCCCGTATTTGGATTTGTGTCCCAAACATAAAAAGAACGTTAATATACGTGTTCATGTTGATATTTCCTTTCACATTACATAGGACGTAATTTCTAGTTCTTCTAATGGACTCCTTTTTACATGTTATTATCATCTCTTTATATACACGACTATTGTACCAATATTATTGCCAAACAGACACTTGCTGTGCCGTGACTTATGGCTATTACTGCTTTTTATTTTAGATCTAGGATTTCCCATATAATCTTAAAACTTTGGATCTGTATCTTCAGTCTACTTAAGGTAATGAACATACTAGGTTTGATAATTTCCTAGTATCACAGCACTTCTAATTGAAAGGGCGGCTAATTAAAGACCTAAATGGCCTTATGTATATGTTAATCAGCTCCTCTTGATGTTATTGATTCTAATATACCATCACTCCTGTTTTAGACTAAAATGAAATTTGACCTGACAAACTTATTGTACCTGAACAATTAGTCCACTTTTAAGGTAAAATATCCTTCAGAATTAAGTATGGTTTTTAAGGATTGACATCTCTAATTAGCATTAGTAAATGTGGTGTGAGATGTTTTATAGACATCTAACACTCATAATCTTCATGTGTTGATCTATTTATTTCTGTCGGCGCTGACTAGGCGTAACCTGGAACGTTACATACATGATGGAACTTAATGTTTTCTCTTAGGTATTTATTATATATATTGACTGTGATCAAACGTATGTATCTGGGGAGTTCCTCTCCTAATACTCCCCTAACCCTGATACCCCAAAAATAGAACCTAAGGCCTAAAGAGGCACCCCATCCTATGCAAACTCAATAACTAATTCTGGTTTGTTTTTTATCTCATTGTTCCCTGCGCTTTTTTCTCTTAGACTATCACTATATGGGACCATATACAGTCATATTGAAGCTATTTTGAAGAGATTACAATAAAATTACTAGATGAGTCTCATATATTCTCATGACTGACCATATCTTGCATATATAGCAATGGTTATGGGTCTCGCTACCTTTTGGATGAGAAATTTAAATCACTTTATATGTTGAACTGAAAACCTTTAAATTAAGGAAAACTGTATAGCCTTGGTATAGCTGTAGAATTAGACTAGTATTTACTCTACCTCTTTCATTTCT
Organism: Lissotriton helveticus; assembly: GCF_964261635.1. Lineage (NCBI taxonomy): Eukaryota > Metazoa > Chordata > Amphibia > Caudata > Salamandridae > Lissotriton > Lissotriton helveticus. The sequence continues at coordinate 1,741,844,093 of NC_136065.1, forward strand.
CTAATTTGGTGATCCCTCTTTTCTTTTTTTCACTTCTCATCTCAAATTCGGTTTTTCTGCACCAACTTTTTTACTACTTTGTTCACTATTTTGCAATATTTATTGGGTGTGTGTCTATCGGGTGTTTCCAGTACACTAATGGACCCCAACCCTTTACTTTTAGGCTTTTCAGATGACTATTTGAGTGTTAATTAAGTATAACTTATGTGGCACTTTTTCTCTGTTATTGTAGCCCTGAGGAAGTCATTGGGTGATTTGTCCCCAAGACGAAACACGTGTTGGCTGTTTTGTTTGGTTTGCAACATTGGATGATCTCAACTATACAGCACCATCTGGTGGAAATTGCCATCCTAAATCTACATATAAAGAAAATAAAGACTCTTTACTTTTGAAAGTCACAATCTGGAGGACTCTTCCTTTTTTTGGACTGACATTTTTTCTATAAATATTGTATTTGATTGCTCGGTAACCAAGTTTGTTCTCAGCTTTTTCTTCTATTTTTATAGGAGATTGGTTTTGGCACGTTTGTGGCCGTTGCCTTTGTGTTCCCTAGAGCAGTTAGCATTATACATTTGTTCTCTTTACTTCTATTGGTTCTGCGCAAAACATTACCCAGCCACGCCCTGTAGTCTCTCACATCTGCTGAAAACACAAGGGATTACTAAGCTCACTTGTTGCCCGAAAGACAAAAATTATCAAAGTAAATACCAGAGTCATTAACCTTGGGGACTGGTGAGGAGGACCTACCCATCTCAGCTTGGTTTCACAACCTCTTCTGACCTATATTCTATACCCACCTTGTTGACATTGAACTTCAGTAAATTACTAGTCATCAACATCACCCGAGATGACCTCCCCATCAACCCTGAGCCAGAGATACATGGTCAGACAGGCCCTGTAACCCAGACCCAATCCTCCTGATTTATATGTCACTGGGGGGGTTTCACTTAACCCGAAGACAAATGTGCGAACAGGGAACCCCCAGATCTATCCCACAGATACACCACAAAAGGTCTAAGGAGGTTGGCCCCAAAGAAATATGTTTGGCCAAGAATGCGGGTTACCAAAATACCTTAAAGACAGATGCCACATGTAGTTAGTAACAATCAGCTAATCAGAACACAGCATGCACACTGCATGCAGTGATTACACATACCCCACATTAAGCTTCTTCAAAGTTGAGAGCCACCTGTGACCCTTATCAGATGGTTAAATTAATTGTTCATGAATAGGCCCAGATTTACGTGCTCGCCAAGAATGTTTAATCTGTTTATTGTACTTCAAGAATTGTAAATGATGCTGGTCAACCTACATCAAGACAATCTTCTGACACATCACTGTTGCTGCTCTCCTGCCTGCTGCTTTTAAATAAACCAATTTGTCCTGTTTTGCTAAACACCTCTTGTCTTTTCATTTTTTAAGGTAAATTCATGTCCGAGCAACACTGGCATTTTCCTGCCTTAACTATTTAGTGCCTGTCATCTCTCTATGGTCACATGATTGGGTGGTGTTGACAGTTAGACTTGTTGTATTCCTTCTAGACAACACACACATTAAGGAGCTTAGGTATGCCTGGATGAGCCATCACTGGCAGGGTGACAGAGAGTAGCTAGGGACAGCCCCACTACACCTGTATAGTCTGCGTCTTGCTTCCACACAAAGGGCTACATATCCCCTGTAGATAGCCTGGAGCCAGGACAGGGAAGGCAGGAATCCTGGGGACTTCAAAGGGAAATCCCTAGAAGCTTATCCCCCACTTCAAAGGCACAACTGGTTATATATACTGGACCTCAGACACCACCACTTCAGTACACGTCTGGACCTGTGGATATTCTGCCAGTAAGAAGGCCTGCTGAGCTGCTGAATAACTGCCACTCTGTCAGACTACTGCAATGCTGGACTCCTGCCTTGCTGTGTTGCTGCATTGCTGTGCTGACCTGTTACTTGCTGCCCTCCTGCCTGGGTGAGAAGGACTGGACCTGCATCTCTTGAACCCAGAAACCAAGAGTGACTTCAAGGTAAGTGTGGGACAAATATCCGTTCCGCTTGCGGAATTTGCGAATTTTTGGCAATTTTGGCAATTTCGCGACTCGCGAATCTCGTGAAATTGCCGAAAAATCCGCAAATCCGCTCGTGGGCGGATTTTTTTTTGGGCCCACAGGAAACACTTACAGTTAAGGCAGGTGCTCAAGTTGAAGCTAACTTTGTAACCATTTTAGAATGGCGCCGGCAAGCTGCCAGAGTTGAAGTTGCAACTTCAACTCTGGCAGCTTGCCGTCGCCATTCTAAAATGGTTACAAAGTTAGCTTCAACTCGGGCACCTGCCTTAACTCTGTAAATGCTTCCGGTGGGCCAAAAATTAAACCTCAACAGGAAGCACTTACAGATATAAATAAACCATGTGCCCAGGTTGAAGCTCAAATTCAGTAACGTTTTAATCAGCCCAAAACATTAGTGAGCACGGTTGAGGCTGGGCAAAGGTGCTTTAACCCCATATCTGCCGTTGAAAATTATCTGTAATACCTGAGGGAGGTCTTTGCATCCAAGAGTTTCTCGAGCGCAACCCCCTTGTAGATCCTGTGACCAGGAGGCTGCTTTCTCCTCATCTGCTGCCCTGCTCGCTCTCTGACCCTTTATACACAAGAGGCATGTGAACATGCATAGAAGCCCCGCACCACACACTAGCGGTATCAAACGTCTTCCCGCCCTTTCCCAACTATGATGGACAGCTCACTCAAGGAACCTCGGCGCCTTTGGGCGCGGTGGCAAAGTTACAGGCACACATGGTCAGTGGAGTCAAATCTTCTGGCTCTTTACACAGCTGCAGTGTAGGAAAAGCACTTTACATTTACCCAACGAGGTATCACTTATTGGATTAGCCAGCTAGTAAGTACTCCAGTTGAGTAGAGGTATTGCACAAAATGGTGGCATCTTCGTGGATAACTATGCAGGGCAGGATTCATTCTGGCACGAGGCTCATGTCACAAAAATTAAACCTCAACAGGAAGCACTTACAGATATAAATAAAGCAGGTGCCCGAGTTGAAGCTCAAATTCAGTAATGTTTTAATCAGCCCAAAACATTAGTGAGCACGGTCGAGGCTGGGCAAGTGTGCTTTAACCCCATATCTGCCATCGAAAATTAGCTGTAATACTTGAAGGAGGTCTTTGCATCCATGAGTTCAATCAAGGGACCTCGGCGCCTTTTGGCGCAGTGGCAAACTTGCAGGCACACATGGTCAGTGGAGACAAATCTTCTGGCCCTTTACACAGCTGCAGTGTAGGAAAAGCACTATACATTTACCCAACGAGGTAGCTCTTACTGATTAGCCAGTAGAGTTCTCCAGTTGAGTAGAGTGCAAATCACCAAAAAACCCACAAGTTCACGGGAAAATCCGCGAATTCGTGGATTTATTTGCGATTTCGCACGAATTTTGCAGACCGCAGATCTGCAAAATTCACCCATACTTACTTCAAGGGCTAGTTGGCTGGCCTCCTCACTTGAGCCTCTGGGCTGAAGGCTGAAACAACCTTTCTCCTGCACCTGAACTCAGCCACCTGTGAGTCTACCTTTCCAAGTGGTGCCACCCCAATCCTGGACTCATGGAATGAGCCTAGGGTGCTCTGTCAGCCTCTGTGGATTAATCAAAACTGATGTATCTCTGCTATCAATATTAATGGGAGCACTACTGTCTTTTCATAATAAACATGTCAGTCCTATGGCATCCTATGGCATCTTACATATCTTTCCCAAATGAACCTATCCTGACAATAACATTAATCATTGGATTGTCACTATCACCAACTCAGGCCCATAATATGGAGAATAAGCATTCTCGCAAGGCATACACTCTTTAAAATTGCATATCGTCTGTTCTACTGATTGAATTGTTGTAATTTTAGTCTTGTTTAGTAAATTGAAACTAATCTATATTCTAAATCTGTGGTGGGCTCCTTTTCTGGTGGGCTTTCACTGTGTTACTCTTTGAAATCTTAAACCAATACTTTACACATTGCCTTTGAGTTAAGCCTCACAGCTCTGTGCCAAGCTACCCGAGGGTTGTGCATAGGTTAATTTAGGGTTTGCTTGTGACTTCACCATGAGAAGAAAGGTTGTTGCTTATTGACAAGATGTTTACCCCCACCATACCCATAACCAGTAACCCAATTTCCTACAGACACCAATACAACAAAAGGTCAATAAGGGAAGACCAAGATGTGAGTTTTTAAGTTTTAAATATAAGTGGCGCCAAACAGCACAAACCTCCAACCGTTCATAGTGAAAAGTTAAGGCCAACTGAGTTGGATTGCTGGTCAGATGCAGGGACCAACATTGTCTCCAGGGAAAGTTTTTATTTTGACTTTTTATGAACAACATGTGGTTGTCAACATGTGGTTGGTGCAAGCTATAAGTGAAACAGGGGCTTGGCGATGGTAGATTACTGAAGAGTGGGGTCCTAGTGCAGTGGTTGACAATGGCAGGAAAGCTTTGAAAGGGTGAAGCCCTAAGGACAGCCTAGAAAGGCCTTGACTTAGTTTGGATGCTGCTCAGCATTGGTTCTGGTGCAGTCCTCCACGTTTGCAATTAGAAACTTGAAACCAAGGTGACTGGTGGCACGGTTGGCCGTTGGCAAAATGAGAAGCTTCTCCAGCAAAGTTGTGCCACCAGTCGCTGTGGAGAGTCGCTATATTAGAAGTGCACTCTTATCATGGAAGTGTACCAACACTGTTGACATCTAGGTGGAAGTTTTTTGTTCATCAACCATCGCACTGTATGTTATATTCGAACCAGAGGTGCCTCAATACTTATAGATTATTTCCGATAGAGAATTATACGGGTCCATCTGGATATCCATTAACTAATTGATACTAATATTTTCATAGTGAATACTTAACATCGAGATTGACGGGTTTCTACGGCCATCTACACTCAGCTAGATGTTCCTCTGATTGTCGTTGTGACTAGCATTTATTGATGCTTGAAATTCTTGATCGCCTTGAAAAAGTCTAAGTACAGACGAAACACGTGTCGGGTAGATCGTGTGCTGGGAGTCCTTTTAAAACTAATAAAGACAAGAATCTACGAAATTGTTTTGGTTTGGACTTTCTGTTCTATATGAAGAACATTGATTGAATTGATCTTTTCAGGATCATATGTACCAATAAGTACATACTTTTTGCGTTTTTGAATCAACTTATACCAATGTTGGACTGACAAATAAATTCAAGGGTGTGTGGTTAAGGCTTATATGGGTATTAAGTATATGCATGTTATTTGCTTAATGTGCTGATGACGTCTTTAGGTAGTAGATGTTGATAGCTGTTCAAGCACCCCTACCTAACTCTTAGAATATTACGTTACCCGCCAATGACCTTTAGTTATATATACATTGTCATAATCTGATGTGCGTTTTTTCCTTATTAAGGATCACTCCTACCTACGTTATGTTTTGGTTATTTTAGAAGTGTATCCCCCTTACCCTGACTAGAAGCAGGGGCCCCTATTTGGCCACAGGTACCTACCTATGCCAACTAGAGAACTCAATTTCTAACAATGGGTTACACATTTATGCCTGGCACTAACCTGTGGGTGGGGTGACTCCTGGCCCCTTCATAACCAGTAGGAAAAGCATTCTCAGGGGTGACCCTACCCACTTTTGCAGCAGTTGATGTGTGCTCTACTGCAAACAATCCAAGAGTTCCTAAATTCATCATGGCAGAACCTTACTTTCCCTGTTCAAAGCTCCTGTGCCCACCCTAGAGGTTTGGCCACGGAAATTAGTAACCCCTTCTCTGTGGTCACCAAAATAAGTTATGGAGGCAACCTCGCTCCCACTGGGATTGGTTTATAGCTGTCTATGAAGACAAAGGGGAAGAGGGCCAAGGTGTGAGCTCATCTGCCAGTGACAAGATAGGCATCCTTAGAAGATATGCATGAGGCTGGGCATAACCCCCAAGGACAGTTAACTTCTTCCAACACCCAAAGCCTTTGTCTCATCTTTGAAAGTCAATTCACTGTTCATCAAGGAGCTATTCAGCTCCTGGGTGACAATTGGAAGGTCAGGCAAATGGGCTTCTAGAGGAGTTAAGCAGGGTATAGATACATTTTTAGAAGTTCCTTTAGTAAAATATTTAGTACAAATTCAACTTCACCAATGGATTGGATTTGTAATAATATTTTTAAAAGTTCAAGAATTAATTTTTATCTAGTTTGTAGGTGGATAAAACATTTACTTTTAATAACATATATCCCAATGCTTTCCTATGTAACACCTAACCCTGCTACAGTGAAAATAGCTTTTACGGCATGGTCACAGTATTGACATGTTTAAAATGAAACTTTTACATATACTACTTTTAAATATCATGCATCCTCCCTTATGGACAATTAAGGTCTAGTTAGGAGTGACATGTTAATATTTCAAAGGAGTTATTTCGAAAGATTGAATTCGCAATTTAAACCTGCTCAGCCATGTTACTAGTGACAAGTCTGTAGTCATGTTTTGCATCGTCATGGTAGTGGTGGCACAATATGTGCTGCAGTCCAATAGTGGCATTTAACTTATAGGCCCTGGCTACCCTTTGTGTCATAAAGGTAAGTTAAATGTGCCAATCTGGTGTACAGCCAATTTCAACATGTTTTAGGGGTCAGCGCCCATGCACTGGACAGCTATGTTCTAGTACGCAGAGTCAGAAACCCACCAGCATTAGTACTAAAAATTGGGGGCGATCATTCTAATTAGAGACATTTTCTTACAAGGAGAAAATATGCATCTGGAACCTCTTTGTGCACCTACATACATAGGTCATCCATGGCTGAAATAATGGCTAACTCGGTCCGGTATACTGGATACAGTGGTACCCTATACACAGGAGTCAAAAGAATATTTTCTGAATGACTCCGTGGCGTAGTCGTAAAGCAGCTGCCTCACTCTTACCTCACTCTTTATGGCAGTGTTGGAACCAAACTACGTCAGGTCACCTAGGGTAGCCTGGCCTAGGGTAAGACACAATCACTAGAGGCTTAAGCGTAAAGGTTGCAAACCACCCAGCAGTAAATCAACGCAAAAACACCCAAAAATGACACTACACCAATGTTGGAAAAATACGAGCTTGTTTATAAAAATATTCTTTGCTCTTATGTCTTTAGAAATCACAGCTTAGTACATACAGTTGTCATGAAATTAATAATAATACTTTCAGAAGTGCTAACTTACATCACTATCAGCATCAATAGTACATTACATTAGATTCCAGAATTGGTTAGATTTGATTTCTATGAGACTCTAAAACTTTTCCCCCTCAACACCACTACCCACCAAAAAGGTACACATCCAATGAGAGGTTTCAGTTATACAAGACGTTTACATCAGTGCCAGCAGCCTCTATGAGGAACTTTTACCCCTACTTAATCAGCAGGTACTCTCAGCACAGCATTGGCAGTGGTGCTACTCCCAGATTCTGGTCTAGTAGATGTCTTTTCCTCAGACCAGTTAGCAACGTGGTTCTTATCATCCAATTTCACCCCCACCTCCAAGGACACAGTAGGGGGAAAACGACTGGTGAAACTAGATCACTTTATCATGCACTAGTGTTAACTCTCCTTCCCTCAGGAAATGATCTAGTGTTAGCTCTCCTTCTCTCAGGAAATGATCTAGGACACAGTCCTCCCCCTTCACCCCACACTCTCCTTACTGTGCCAAAATTCCGCCCTGTCACGCGGTTCAACCGAGGTCCCAGCCGGTAACTGTTGAGGCGGTTTCCACCCGTCCCGCGAGCTAAACTCTAGGCAGATGCGGGGAGGTCCGGGGAATGTCTCGCCGGTGAGCCGGAGTCACCGCTGGTCTCCTCCGCTACCGGCCACACAACCCCAGGGCTGGCGCTAGTAGGTCCGACGGGCGCTAACGAGCGCCGCCTCCAAACCCCTTCGCTCGCTGGCTCCGCCTTCCAGAGCCGGGCGGCTCAACGGGGCATGCGTGAGGGGAAAGTGTCTTCCCGCTGGAGCCCGCGCTCCTCCGCCGACGCCTCCCTGCTACTCCGCCCACTCGGAAATCCACAAGGACTCCTCCAGGACCACTCCTCACCTCAGGACTGGCAACCACAGCTCCAAATCGGCGCCGCTCACCACGCCAATCCAGAATCGCAGAGTGCGTCCGGTATTCCACCTCTCTCCAAGTGTTGTGCTCCATGTCATTCCCCAGCAGACAATCAACTGGCACGGCAGGGCTTACGGCAACTCGAAGTGAACCTGCAACCCCTTCCCACTCAAAGGGAACCTCAGCCACTGGATAGTGGCCCATTTTGCCGTCAGCCATCGCGGCGGGGTGGAGTACATGGGGAACCACCTGCTCTGGAGATACCAGTTGACTTCTCACCATAGTCATACTGGCTCCTGTATCTCTCAGAGCCTCCCCTCTCTGGCCGTTGATGGTGACCCATTGCCCATACTTTGCAGTATTTGGGGGCACCTGGATCTTAGGAACCATCTCCCGTTCTCCCAGGGACACTAAGGTGACACCCGCCCACTCACCCCCCTTATCTAAGGGCAACTCCTCCCCGAGCGCTACACTAGCTACTCCCAGTGGTTTTCCTCCGGTGGGAGGGGGTGGTCTCTTTGGGCATCTGACATCTCCCTTATAATGTCCAACACCACCACACTCAAAACAGTGGAGAACCCTTGGCTGCTGGCTTTGGCCAGGATTAGGGTTTCTGGGCGGGTTTGCCTTAGGAGTGAAACCTGTTCCCTTTCCTTGGAAATTGTTTTGGGGACCTTTAGTGAACTCCCTCTTTTTATCTCCCCCCTCCTTCTTCTGGGGGGCGCCCTGTCCGGCCTTTTGGGAATCCCCTCCAGTCCCCTTTGAGGACACCCGGGTACTTGCCCAGATGTCCGCCTCCTCTGCAAGCTTCCGGGGATTGGTCAGCTTGCTGTCCACCAGGTGTTGGCGCAGCTCGGGAAAACATTTCTCGAGGAGGTGCTCTTTCAAAAATAGATCATACAACCCCTCATAATCCTTCACCTCACTGCCCTTGACCCAGCCCTCTAATGCCTTTCTTGCGTAATCAAGGAAGTCCACCCAGTTCTGGGTGCTCAACTTGTGGCTCCCCCTGAACTTCTGACGGTACCTTTCTGGGGTAAGCCCAAACTTCCTTACCAATGCTAGCTTCATGATGGGGTAGTTGGTTTGCTCCTCTGGTTCCAGGGCCAGCAAGGTGTCCCGACCAGCGGGAGGCATGTACCTATACAAACCACCCCCCAGTGCTTCTCCTGCACCCCATGGGCTCTTAAGGAGACCTCATAGGCAGCCAACCATTTGGCTATGTCATCCCCCTGACTAAAGCTAGCTATAAGGTCTTTTGGTAAATAGGGTCTGGACTCCCTGGCTGTCTCTTTAAATTCGCTGCCACCATTTATTACAGGAGAGGGCCCCCGTTGTAGGGCCTGGAGTTCCAACTCTTTCAACCTGAACTCGTGAGTCATCCTCCTCTCTTCCTTCTCCTGCTCCAGCTTAGCCAACTCCCATTTTAATTGCCTCTTTTCCCTCCTGTCAGCGAGCTCTGCTTCAGTTAAGCTTCCCCCAGAGGCGCTACTGCCCTTCCTGGAGTAGGACACTGGTCCTGGGAGTAGGTTTTCCCCCTCAGAGTGGAATAATCCTTCTATCTCCACAACCGTGTCCTGGTCTGTCCCTTCATCCTCCTCCTTCCCTTCTTTGTGTGCCTCCACCCAAGCCCTTAGACTGGTCTGGAGTTCCCCCTTCTTGGCACCATGCTTAAAAAATACCCCCATTTTCTGGCAGAAATCTTTCAGCTGAGCCACAGAATAGGTGTCTAGGTTTTCTAGTGCAAACTCCGTTTTACAATAGGCAATACCAAGTTATACACACAAGGAAATTTGAGTTGCAAGGGCAACCTGAAGCTACCTCCACCCCACCAGTGACAAATTTGGAAAAACAAAAGCACAAATTAGGAGGGCCGCTAGGAGAAAACTCCTGGTGTAGTCTAGTGAATTACGCTCAATTACTACTGAGTAGTTGCAACCACAGTCAGGATCCCACCGCTAGACACCAACTTGTTGGAACCTAACTACGTCAGGTCACCTAGGGTAGCCTGGCCTAGGGTAAGACACAATCACTAGAGGCTTAAGCGTAAAGGTTGCAAACCACCCAGCAGTAAATCAACGCAAAAACACCCAAAAATGACACTACACCAATGTTGGAAAAATACGAGCTTGTTTATAAAAATATTCTTTGCTCTTATGTCTTTAGAAATCACAGCTTAGTACATACAGTTGTCATGAAATTAATAATAATACTTTCAGAAGTGCTAACTTACATCACTATCAGCATCAATAGTACATTACATTAGATTCCAGAATTGGTTAGATTTGATTTCTATGAGACTCTAAAACTTTTCCCCCTCAACACCACTACCCACCAAAAAGGTACACATCCAATGAGAGGTTTCAGTTATACAAGACGTTTACATCAGTGCCAGCAGCCTCTATGAGGAACTTTTACCCCTACTTAATCAGCAGGTACTCTCAGCACAGCATTGGCAGTGGTGCTACTCCCAGATTCTGGTCTAGTAGATGTCTTTTCCTCAGACCAGTTAGCAACGTGGTTCTTATCATCCAATTTCACCCCCACCTCCAAGGACAGAGTAGGGGGAAAACGACTGGTGAAACTAGATCACTTTATCATGCACTAGTGTTAACTCTCCTTCCCTCAGGAAATGATCTAGTGTTAGCTCTCCTTCTCTCAGGAAATGATCTAGGACACAGTCCTCCCCCTTCACCCCACACTCTCCTTACTGTGCCAAAATTCCGCCCTGTCACGCGGTTCAACCGAGGTCCCAGCCGGTAACTGTTGAGGCGGTTTCCACCCGTCCCGCGAGCTAAACTCTAGGCAGATGCGGGGAGGTCCGGGGAATGTCTCGCCGGTGAGCCGGAGTCACCGCTGGTCTCCTCCGCTACCGGCCACACAACCCCAGGGCTGGCGCTAGTAGGTCCGACGGGCGCTAACGAGCGCCGCCTCCAAACCCCTTCGCTCGCTGGCTCCGCCTTCCAGAGCCGGGCGGCTCAACGGGGCATGCGTGAGGGGAAAGTGTCTTCCCGCTGGAGCCCGCGCTCCTCCGCCGACGCCTCCCTGCTACTCCGCCCACTCGGAAATCCACAAGGACTCCTCCAGGACCACTCCTCACCTCAGGACTGGCAACCACAGCTCCAAATCGGCGCCGCTCACCACGCCAATCCAGAATCGCAGAGTGCGTCCGGTATTCCACCTCTCTCCAAGTGTTGTGCTCCATGTCATTCCCCAGCAGACAATCAACTGGCACGGCAGGGCTTACGGCAACTCGAAGTGAACCTGCAACCCCTTCCCACTCAAAGGGAACCTCAGCCACTGGATAGTGGCCCATTTTGCCGTCAGCCATCGCGGCGGGGTGGAGTACATGGGGAACCACCTGCTCTGGAGATACCAGTTGACTTCTCACCATAGTCATACTGGCTCCTGTATCTCTCAGAGCCTCCCCTCTCTGGCCGTTGATGGTGACCCATTGCCCATACTTTGCAGTATTTGGGGGCACCTGGATCTTAGGAACCATCTCCCGTTCTCCCAGGGACACTAAGGTGACACCCGCCCACTCACCCCCCTTATCTAAGGGCAACTCCTCCCCGAGCGCTACACTAGCTACTCCCAGTGGTTTTCCTCCGGTGGGAGGGGGTGGTCTCTTTGGGCATCTGACATCTCCCTTATAATGTCCAACACCACCACACTCAAAACAGTGGAGAACCCTTGGCTGCTGGCTTTGGCCAGGATTAGGGTTTCTGGGCGGGTTTGCCTTAGGAGTGAAACCTGTTCCCTTTCCTTGGAAATTGTTTTGGGGACCTTTAGTGAACTCCCTCTTTTTATCTCCCCCCTCCTTCTTCTGGGGGGCGCCCTGTCCGGCCTTTTGGGAATCCCCTCCAGTCCCCTTTGAGGACACCCGGGTACTTGCCCAGATGTCCGCCTCCTCTGCAAGCTTCCGGGGATTGGTCAGCTTGCTGTCCACCAGGTGTTGGCGCAGCTCGGGAAAACATTTCTCGAGGAGGTGCTCTTTCAAAAATAGATCATACAACCCCTCATAATCCTTCACCTCACTGCCCTTGACCCAGCCCTCTAATGCCTTTCTTGCGTAATCAAGGAAGTCCACCCAGTTCTGGGTGCTCAACTTGTGGCTCCCCCTGAACTTCTGACGGTACCTTTCTGGGGTAAGCCCAAACTTCCTTACCAATGCTAGCTTCATGATGGGGTAGTTGGTTTGCTCCTCTGGTTCCAGGGCCAGCAAGGTGTCCCGACCAGCGGGAGGCATGTACCTATACAAACCACCCCCCAGTGCTTCTCCTGCACCCCATGGGCTCTTAAGGAGACCTCATAGGCAGCCAACCATTTGGCTATGTCATCCCCCTGACTAAAGCTAGCTATAAGGTCTTTTGGTAAATAGGGTCTGGACTCCCTGGCTGTCTCTTTAAATTCGCTGCCACCATTTATTACAGGAGAGGGCCCCCGTTGTAGGGCCTGGAGTTCCAACTCTTTCAACCTGAACTCGTGAGTCATCCTCCTCTCTTCCTTCTCCTGCTCCAGCTTAGCCAACTCCCATTTTAATTGCCTCTTTTCCCTCCTGTCAGCGAGCTCTGCTTCAGTTAAGCTTCCCCCAGAGGCGCTACTGCCCTTCCTGGAGTAGGACACTGGTCCTGGGAGTAGGTTTTCCCCCTCAGAGTGGAATAATCCTTCTATCTCCACAACCGTGTCCTGGTCTGTCCCTTCATCCTCCTCCTTCCCTTCTTTGTGTGCCTCCACCCAAGCCCTTAGACTGGTCTGGAGTTCCCCCTTCTTGGCACCATGCTTAAAAAATACCCCCATTTTCTGGCAGAAATCTTTCAGCTGAGCCACAGAATAGGTGTCTAGGTTTTCTAGTGCAAACTCCGTTTTACAATAGGCAATACCAAGTTATACACACAAGGAAATTTGAGTTGCAAGGGCAACCTGAAGCTACCTCCACCCCACCAGTGACAAATTTGGAAAAACAAAAGCACAAATTAGGAGGGCCGCTAGGAGAAAACTCCTGGTGTAGTCTAGTGAATTACGCTCAATTACTACTGAGTAGTTGCAACCACAGTCAGGATCCCACCGCTAGACACCAACTTGTTGGAACCTAACTACGTCAGGTCACCTAGGGTAGCCTGGCCTAGGGTAAGACACAATCACTAGAGGCTTAAGCGTAAAGGTTGCAAACCACCCAGCAGTAAATCAACGCAAAAACACCCAAAAATGACACTACACCAATGTTGGAAAAATACGAGCTTGTTTATAAAAATATTCTTTGCTCTTATGTCTTTAGAAATCACAGCTTAGTACATACAGTTGTCATGAAATTAATAATAATACTTTCAGAAGTGCTAACTTACATCACTATCAGCATCAATAGTACATTACATTAGATTCCAGAATTGGTTAGATTTGATTTCTATGAGACTCTAAAACTTTTCCCCCTCAACACCACTACCCACCAAAAAGGTACACATCCAATGAGAGGTTTCAGTTATACAAGACGTTTACATCAGTGCCAGCAGCCTCTATGAGGAACTTTTACCCCTACTTAATCAGCAGGTACTCTCAGCACAGCATTGGCAGTGGTGCTACTCCCAGATTCTGGTCTAGTAGATGTCTTTTCCTCAGACCAGTTAGCAACGTGGTTCTTATCATCCAATTTCACCCCCACCTCCAAGGACAGAGTAGGGGGAAAACGACTGGTGAAACTAGATCACTTTATCATGCACTAGTGTTAACTCTCCTTCCCTCAGGAAATGATCTAGTGTTAGCTCTCCTTCTCTCAGGAAATGATCTAGGACACAGTCCTCCCCCTTCACCCCACACTCTCCTTACTGTGCCAAAATTCCGCCCTGTCACGCGGTTCAACCGAGGTCCCAGCCGGTAACTGTTGAGGCGGTTTCCACCCGTCCCGCGAGCTAAACTCTAGGCAGATGCGGGGAGGTCCGGGGAATGTCTCGCCGGTGAGCCGGAGTCACCGCTGGTCTCCTCCGCTACCGGCCACACAACCCCAGGGCTGGCGCTAGTAGGTCCGACGGGCGCTAACGAGCGCCGCCTCCAAACCCCTTCGCTCGCTGGCTCCGCCTTCCAGAGCCGGGCGGCTCAACGGGGCATGCGTGAGGGGAAAGTGTCTTCCCGCTGGAGCCCGCGCTCCTCCGCCGACGCCTCCCTGCTACTCCGCCCACTCGGAAATCCACAAGGACTCCTCCAGGACCACTCCTCACCTCAGGACTGGCAACCACAGCTCCAAATCGGCGCCGCTCACCACGCCAATCCAGAATCGCAGAGTGCGTCCGGTATTCCACCTCTCTCCAAGTGTTGTGCTCCATGTCATTCCCCAGCAGACAATCAACTGGCACGGCAGGGCTTACGGCAACTCGAAGTGAACCTGCAACCCCTTCCCACTCAAAGGGAACCTCAGCCACTGGATAGTGGCCCATTTTGCCGTCAGCCATCGCGGCGGGGTGGAGTACATGGGGAACCACCTGCTCTGGAGATACCAGTTGACTTCTCACCATAGTCATACTGGCTCCTGTATCTCTCAGAGCCTCCCCTCTCTGGCCGTTGATGGTGACCCATTGCCCATACTTTGCAGTATTTGGGGGCACCTGGATCTTAGGAACCATCTCCCGTTCTCCCAGGGACACTAAGGTGACACCCGCCCACTCACCCCCCTTATCTAAGGGCAACTCCTCCCCGAGCGCTACACTAGCTACTCCCAGTGGTTTTCCTCCGGTGGGAGGGGGTGGTCTCTTTGGGCATCTGACATCTCCCTTATAATGTCCAACACCACCACACTCAAAACAGTGGAGAACCCTTGGCTGCTGGCTTTGGCCAGGATTAGGGTTTCTGGGCGGGTTTGCCTTAGGAGTGAAACCTGTTCCCTTTCCTTGGAAATTGTTTTGGGGACCTTTAGTGAACTCCCTCTTTTTATCTCCCCCCTCCTTCTTCTGGGGGGCGCCCTGTCCGGCCTTTTGGGAATCCCCTCCAGTCCCCTTTGAGGACACCCGGGTACTTGCCCAGATGTCCGCCTCCTCTGCAAGCTTCCGGGGATTGGTCAGCTTGCTGTCCACCAGGTGTTGGAGCAGCTCGGGAAAACATTTCTCGAGGAGGTGCTCTTTCAAAAATAGATCATACAACCCCTCATAATCCTTCACCTCACTGCCCTTGACCCAGCCCTCTAATGCCTTTCTTGCGTAATCAAGGAAGTCCACCCAGTTCTGGGTGCTCAACTTGTGGCTCCCCCTGAACTTCTGACGGTACCTTTCTGGGGTAAGCCCAAACTTCCTTACCAATGCTAGCTTCATGATGGGGTAGTTGGTTTGCTCCTCTGGTTCCAGGGCCAGCAAGGTGTCCCGACCAGCGGGAGGCATGTACCTATACAAACCACCCCCCAGTGCTTCTCCTGCACCCCATGGGCTCTTAAGGAGACCTCATAGGCAGCCAACCATTTGGCTATGTCATCCCCCTGACTAAAGCTAGCTATAAGGTCTTTTGGTAAATAGGGTCTGGACTCCCTGGCTGTCTCTTTAAATTCGCTGCCACCATTTATTACAGGAGAGGGCCCCCGTTGTAGGGCCTGGAGTTCCAACTCTTTCAACCTGAACTCGTGAGTCATCCTCCTCTCTTCCTTCTCCTGCTCCAGCTTAGCCAACTCCCATTTTAATTGCCTCTTTTCCCTCCTGTCAGCGAGCTCTGCTTCAGTTAAGCTTCCCCCAGAGGCGCTACTGCCCTTCCTGGAGTAGGACACTGGTCCTGGGAGTAGGTTTTCCCCCTCAGAGTGGAATAATCCTTCTATCTCCACAACCGTGTCCTGGTCTGTCCCTTCATCCTCCTCCTTCCCTTCTTTGTGTGCCTCCACCCAAGCCCTTAGACTGGTCTGGAGTTCCCCCTTCTTGGCACCATGCTTAAAAAATACCCCCATTTTCTGGCAGAAATCTTTCAGCTGAGCCACAGAATAGGTGTCTAGGTTTTCTAGTGCAAACTCCGTTTTACAATAGGCAATACCAAGTTATACACACAAGGAAATTTGAGTTGCAAGGGCAACCTGAAGCTACCTCCACCCCACCAGTGACAAATTTGGAAAAACAAAAGCACAAATTAGGAGGGCCGCTAGGAGAAAACTCCTGGTGTAGTCTAGTGAATTACGCTCAATTACTACTGAGTAGTTGCAACCACAGTCAGGATCCCACCGCTAGACACCAACTTGTTGGAACCTAACTACGTCAGGTCACCTAGGGTAGCCTGGCCTAGGGTAAGACACAATCACTAGAGGCTTAAGCGTAAAGGTTGCAAACCACCCAGCAGTAAATCAACGCAAAAACACCCAAAAATGACACTACACCAATGTTGGAAAAATACGAGCTTGTTTATAAAAATATTCTTTGCTCTTATGTCTTTAGAAATCACAGCTTAGTACATACAGTTGTCATGAAATTAATAATAATACTTTCAGAAGTGCTAACTTACATCACTATCAGCATCAATAGTACATTACATTAGATTCCAGAATTGGTTAGATTTGATTTCTATGAGACTCTAAAACTTTTCCCCCTCAACACCACTACCCACCAAAAAGGTACACATCCAATGAGAGGTTTCAGTTATACAAGACGTTTACATCAGTGCCAGCAGCCTCTATGAGGAACTTTTACCCCTACTTAATCAGCAGGTACTCTCAGCACAGCATTGGCAGTGGTGCTACTCCCAGATTCTGGTCTAGTAGATGTCTTTTCCTCAGACCAGTTAGCAATGTGGTTCTTATCATCCAATTTCACCCCCACCTCCAAGGACACAGTAGGGGGAAAACGACTGGTGAAACTAGATCACTTTATCATGCACTAGTGTTAACTCTCCTTCCCTCAGGAAATGATCTAGTGTTAGCTCTCCTTCTCTCAGGAAATGATCTAGGACACAGTCCTCCCCCTTCACCCCACACTCTCCTTACTGTGCCAAAATTCCGCCCTGTCACGCGGTTCAACCGAGGTCCCAGCCGGTAACTGTTGAGGCGGTTTCCACCCGTCCCGCGAGCTAAACTCAAGGCAGATGCGGGGAGGTCCGGGGAATGTCTCACCGGTGAGCCGGAGTCACCGCTGGTCTCCTCCGCTACCGGCCACACAACCCCAGGGCTGGCGCTAGTAGGTCCGACGGGCGCTAACGAGCGCCGCCTCCAAACCCCTTCGCTCGCTGGCTCCGCCTTCCAGAGCCGGGCGGCTCAACGGGGCATGCGCGAGGGGAAAGTGTCTTCCCGCTGGAGCCCGCGCTCCTCCGCCGACGCCTCCCTGCTACTCCGCCCACTCGGAAATCCACAAGGACTCCTCCAGGACCGCTCCTCACCTCAGGACTGGCAACCACAGCTCCAAATCGGCGCCGCTCACCACGCCAATTCAGGAGCAGTTCAGCTCGACTTCTCTCTGCCTCCGCTCCCTCAGCACTCGTCACGACAGGTAGGAAGAGGGACACTGTGGGATTTTGTCATCAGGGGGAGATGCCAGCAACCGGGGCAGAATTCAATTAAAGAGCGGAGAAAGGGGGCCACAAAGATTAACCCCTCTCCATTTGAGATTCTCTTAGCAACAGTCTCACTAAAGTCTTTTCACTGGGCAGAGGACTGCACTCCACAGTGCTGCAGTCTCCTTCTCCTCTTCACATCCCCATTCTTCCAGTCTGGGGATTGGTCAGGCGCCCAGGGTCTCCAGTAACCCTATACAGCGGGGACAAGACAAGTAACACCAAGGGGGGTAGAGTGGTGGATCAATAGGGCAGCGTCCCAGTCCAGGAGGTCAACCCTTAGTCTAACCTCCCCCCACCTTCTGCTACAGCCTGTCCTCCAGCTGACTCTCTCTGGTAAGACAAAATGGCTGTCCAGCATTCCGCCTTTTATAGGCTGACCCTCAGGGGTCCAGAAGGGACCAGAAGGTTCTGGAATGCCCTATTCTACTCTATGGGACAGGTTCTAGGTTTGTCAGTTGGGACAGTTGGTAGCCACCATTTTGTGACTCCAACTATATTCCTGTCAGAAAAGGCCTCTAGGCCTGAGGTGAAAAACTATGAGGGGGAAAGAACACCTATCCCCTTGACCAACACCTTGAAAAAAACTAGTGGACGCAAAAATTAATAAAAGTATGAGGGGCAAAAAGGGGACAAAATAAATAATAAATTGGAGGGACTACGCAAAAAGCCAGACAGGTCTAACACGCGTCCCCCCCAGCTGAAAGTGGGGAGAACTACCCAACCCCTTGGGAGTCCTCATCACTAAGGCGGAAATACCTAGAGAGACCGTCTGCGTTGGCGTGGTCAACTCCAGGTCGATGTTCCACCCGGAAGTCCATTCCCTGTAGGGAGATGGACCACCTCAACAGCTTGGGATTCTCCCCCTTCATCTGCATTAGCCAACGAAGAGGTCGGTGGTCAGTCTGAACCAGGAAGTGCGAGCCAAATAGGTATGGCCGCAGCTTCTTCAGAGCCCACACCACCGCAAAAGCTTCCCTCTCAATTGCACTCCACTTCTGTTCCCGGGGAAGCAGTCTCCTGGATAGGAAGACCACAGGCTGATCCAGGCCCTCTTCATTTAGTTGCGATAACACTGCCCCAATGCCATGTTCTGATGCATCTGTCTGGACAATGAACTCCTTGGAGAAGTCTGGGGCCCTCAGGACCGGTGCTGCACACATTGCCTGCTTCAGTTTCTCAAAAGCTTGCTGACAAGCTTTCGTCCAAACTACCCGTCGAGGTTGTTTCTTTGAGGTGAGCTCTGTGAGGGGCGCTACAATTGTGCCATACCCCTTCACAAAGCGACGGTAGTAGCCTGTGAGGCCCAGGAAAGCTCGGACCTCAGTCTGTGTCTTGGGGGGTTCCCAGGCCATGATTGCCTCAATCTTTGCCTGCAGGGGTTGCACTGTCCCCCTACCCACCAAGTGTCCAAGGTACACAACCGACCCCTGCCCAATCTGGCATTTGCTGGCCTTGATTGTCAATCCAGCTTGTTTCAGGGCCTGGAGAACTGCTTGCAAATGTTGCAAATGGTCCTCCCAACTGCTACTGAAGACAGCAATGTCATCCAGGTAAGCAGCAGAGAAACTCTCCATTCCAGAGAGGACCTGGTTCACCAGCCGCTGAAATGTGGCAGGGGCATTTTTGAGCCCAAAGGGCATTACACAAAATTGGAAGTGTCCCTCAGGTGTGGAGAAGGCTGACCTTTCCTTTGCTCCATCTGTCAAGGAGATCTGCCAGTACCCTGAAGTGAGGTCAAAGGTACTTAGGTATTGGGCAGCTCCTAGCCGGTCAATTAATTCATCCGCCCTAGGGATCGGATGAGCATCAGTCTTTGTAACTGAGTTCAGTCCCCGGTAATCCACACAGAACCTCAGTTCTGGTGTGGTGCCTGGTGGAGCGGCTTTTGGCACTAGCACCACCGGACTGGACCAAGGGCTGTTGGAAGGTTCTATAACTCCCAGCTCTAGCATCTTGGCAACCTCTCCATGGATGCTAGCCTTCACCTTGTCGGACAGCCGGTAGGTCTTTGACTTCACTGGTGGGCTGTCCCCTGTGTCCACATCATGGGTACACAGGTGAGTCCTTCCCGGGACAAGGGGGAACAGCGTTAAGTACTGCTCCAGTATTTGGTGGCAGTCCTCCCGCTGCTCAGGAGTTAGAGTGGGAGAGAGAATCACTCCCTCCACTGACCCATCCTTCTCTTGAGACGAGAACAAGTCTGGGAGAGGTTCGCTTTCCGCTTCCTCTTCCCCATCAGTCACCATCATTAAAATGACCTCGGGCCTCTCATGGTGGGGTTTGAGTCGGTTGGCATGCAGCACCCGTAGGGGCTGTCGAGGGGTCTTAAGGTCCACCAGGTATGTGGCCTTACCCTTCTTTTCCAACACTTCAAATGGGCCTGTCCAGCGATCCTGGAGGGCACTAAGCTCCCCAGGTTCCATCACCCACACTTTCTGGCCAGGCTCCAATTCCACCTGGTGAGCATTGTGGTCATACCACTCTTTCATGACTGCCTGGCTGGCCTCCAAGTTGTCAGAAGCTTGCTTCCACAACTTCGCCATTTGGCTCCTGAAGGCCAGCATGTAGCTCACCACATCCTGGGGGGGTTTCCTGGGAGACTTCTCCCAACCATCCTTCACCAGGCTGAGAGGACCGCGTACAGGGTGCCCATACAGAAGTTCAAAGGGGCTGAAGCCCACTCCCTTCTGTGGCACTTCCCTGTAAGAGAATAGCAAACAGGGTAGGAGGACGTCTCATTTCCTCCGCAGGCTTTCGGGCAGACTTCTGATCATGCCCTTCAAGGTTTTATTAAACCTCTCAACCAGTCCATTTGACTGTGGGTGATAAGGAGTGGTGAACCGGTAGGTCACTCCACACTCCTTCCACATTGCCCGCATGTAAGCTGACATAAAGTTGGTCCCCCTGTCAGACACAACTTCCTTGGGGAATCCCACTCGGGTAAAGATCCCCATTAGGGCTCTAGCCACCACAGGTGCAGTGACTGTCCTCAGAGGAATTGCCTCTGGGTACCGTGTGACATGATCCACCAGAACCAGGATGAACCTGTGACCCGCTGTTGTTGGTGGATCTAAAGGCCCTACAATGTCGATGCCCACCCTTTCAAAGGGGGTGCTAACGACTGGAAGTGGTTCCAGGGGAGCCTTCAGCTTTACCCCTGTTTTCCCACTGGCCTGGCAGGATACACATGTCCGACAGTAAGTGTTGGACGCCACTTTCATCTGAGGCCAGTAAAAGTGGAGGACAAGCCGAGCAAAGGTCTTGCCCTGACCTAAGTGTCCTGCCAAGGGTATAGCATGAGCCAATTCCAGCAGAAAGGCTCGGTATTGTTGCGGGACTACCAAGGCCCTTGATGAGCCAGGTAAGGGTACCTTGGGTTCACTGTAGAGGAGTCCATCCTCCCAGTAAATATGGTAGTGTCCCGTAACATCACCTGCTGCCTGGGCTTCAGCCTGACGCCTCAGTCCCTCAAGGGTAGGGCACTCCCTCTGCCCCTTACAGAATTCCTCTCTGGTAGGCCCTCCCTCCACATGCCACTCAGCAGGGATAGGTAGATCCTCCAGAGAGTCTACTTCCCCCTCCACGGACTCCTGGTCCACCACCGCAGGTGGCCGATCTGTCACATGGGGTGTGGAAGCCAAAGCAGGCTCTTCCTGACTTCGGGTCTGTCCCTTTTTGGCAGCGGGTTGGGCCATTGTTCCAGGCTCCAACCCAGGCGAACTCCCTCTCCGGGCAGTCGCAGACCGTGTGCTCACACAGGCCCAGTCAGGTGTACCCAGCATCGCTGAGTGCGTCCGGTATTCCACCTCTCTCCATGTGTTGTGCTCCATGTCATTCCCCTGTAAACAACAACAAGGGAACCCAATCGGTTATCCGGGGACCGTGGGTAGCTATATTCTAGAAACAACAATGGTCCCCAAGAGTATATAAATTCAAAAATTGATAAACAATAGTCCACAGTGGGAACTATATTGGCCACTGTCCAGCCGGACAGGTTAGTTTATTTTTTCAATAAAGCAATTATTGGGGTGTAGAAAGGCACAGTCCTGTACCGTTTCTAGGAACAAACTGGAAGAGTTTTTAGGCAAGAAGGAGCATGATTGGCCACTTGTAATTCAGTAGACATTTAAAGTAGTGCCAATAAAAGTGCTAGACACAGCATCAATTAAACATAATAGTAGGGCTGTGAAAACACTTAAAACAAGTCGACGTTTCGATCCCTTATGCTCAATGTTACGGGACCATCATCAGGACTAACAGTACATACATTTGCTTGCCTGGTATAAACAGTTAAACACACAACCGCCTATTTGAAAAAAGATTAAGGAGGAAGGTTGGGAAACAAAAGAAAGAAATATGCATGAACCCACTTAATTGTACTCTGAAAAACTGACACTGCACTTTATTCGGAACCGACTTATCGTGTTCGTTAAGTCCATGCAAGTGGTATCGTTAGCCTTGGAACACGTGATTGTAACAGTCCGTGTCTATAGCCTTGAGTCACACACGTGGTGCAGTGAGTGACATGTGTATGTGAAAAATAGCACGTTACTTTGAGTACTGAGAACAGCAAGTTACTTTTTAAAAAAATCCATAAGTATTACTTAGCCACTTCCACGCATTTACCGCATTTATTCAGCATTTAGGTGCACTCATGTCCACTTTTGTATCATGCACATACTTGCTACCACATTTATCACCTCTCGGAGTGACCGCTTACCCTGATGGGTCGGGGTTTTTTTTCAGGGATTTTAATAAGTTGTATTATATCCTCGTTTTGATATCTCGCCTAAATGGTGGGGGATGACAAAATGTGATCAATGTATAAGCGCTGCAGGTTCATTATGTTAACTTTAAAAGATCATAGAGTCGTATGCAACAGCAGAGGCAATTACCTGTTGGATACAGGTAGTTCCGCTAAGTCCACCTCATTTTCATTAGAGCGGGATTATCTGTCGAATAGATACAAAATAAATACAAGGGCGGCTTCCAGTAAGGAGGTTGGCAGCTAAGACCCGAAATTTACGGGGGGGAAAAAGGGAGGAAAGCAAGCTTACCTTGCGGTTGAAATCGGCCTGTTTGGTCCGATGGTAACCAAAACGAGTCTGAAATTAAAAACTCGGTTTCAGTATGACGATCGTTCAGGAGTGTGGAGGCAGCATAGCGATAATCGCTCATTGCTCAATATGCTTACCAGTGAGAGGCTGTGCCTCCGTAGTGTCTGGGGTCCCTGGGTGCTCTGCCGAGTCGCAGTCACTGGGGCCAGACGGGCAGGACGCTTGATAAGCGTGCAACATAAGAAATGGAAAAAGGACAAAGCGCACATGGGCGCCATCTTGGAGTGGGGTAGTTATACTTGGAATCTGCTGCAGCGGGGGTGGTGTGCGAGAGAATGTGCAGAAGTGACTATAATTAACGGCGCAGTGCTAGAGTGATTAAAAGCTTAAACACGAGATATTTACATTTGATACAATCATAGAATTTACATATATAAAGATTCAGTAGCATTTTAAGGCAGACTCATTTTCTCATTTAAAATACATAATCTCCAGTCCATCGTGATTATGAAGGTCAGAATTTTCACAATTTCCAAATTGCACCATTCATAATAATGTAGTCCAGTCCTCTGCGCGATTTAGACCATCGCGGATGGTATTAAATTGAATCATAATCCTCAGCTCCTCTCTGTTGAGCATCTGTGTCAGACTTCCGCCTCTTGGTGGCGGTTTGACGACTTTCAATACAGTCCATTTGATGTCGTTCTCATTGTGCCCCGCTTCATTATAGTGATCCACAAGGGAATCCTCAACCCTCTCAAATAAACTGAAAGACAGGGGCTACCCAAGAAGAATCATAAAACAATCCTTAAAGCGCGCGTGGTATTGCCCAAGGGAGGTGCTATTATCCCCTAAGGATAAAATCCAGAAAGAGATTATTGCGTGTGTAACAACCTTCTCCCCAATCTCCAACAAAATTAGGAAGTCAGTCCTAAAACATTGGCCAACGCTAAATGTGGGTACCTTAAATATTGAAAAACCACTTTTTGCTTTCAAGAAGAGTAAAAATCTAAGGGACCACCTTGTAAGAGCGGCATTACCATCCCAAACCCAAAATCCCACTATTGATCTATTGTGGGGATTGCCCCCTATTACAGGACATGTTAAGTGTGGTGGCTGTAACGTCTGCGAGTTCACGATGGAGGGTAAAGACTTCACGCACAAAAGGATCACGTATGAGAGGCGATCATTGTCAAACTGTAACACGCAGAACGTGATTTATACCATTGAATGCCCGTGTCCAAAAATGTATGTTGGTCAGACCTCTCAGAAAGTTAAGACCCGCATCTGCCAACATCGGAGTAGAATCAGGTGCCACACCATCAATGCACCTCTTGTGGATCAATATAATGAAGCGGGGCACAATGAGAACGACATCAAATGGACTGTTTTGAAAGTCGTCAAACCGCCACCAAGAGGCGGAAGTCTGACACAGATGCTCAACAGAGAGGAGCTGAGGATTATGATTCAATTTAATACCATCCGCGATGGTCTAAATCGCGCAGAGGACTGGACTACATTATTATGAATGGTGCAATTTGGAAATTTTGAAAATTCTGACCTTCATAATCACGATGGACTGGAGATTATGTATTTTAAATGAGAAAATGAGTCTGCCTTAAAATGCTACTGAATCTCTATATATGTAAATTCTATGATTGTATCAAATGTAAATATCTCGTGTTTAAGCTTTTAATCACTCTAGCACTGCGCCGTTAATTATAGTCACTTCTGCACATTCTCTCGCACACCACCCCCGCTGCAGCAGATTCCAAGTATAACTACCCCACTCCAAGATGGCGCCCATGTGCGCTTTGTCCTTTTTCCATTTCTTATGTTGCACGCTTATCAAGCGTCCTGCCCGTCTGGCCCCAGTGACTGCGACTCGGCAGAGCACCCAGGGACCCCAGACACTACGGAGGCACAGCCTCTCACTGGTAAGCATATTGAGCAATGAGAGATTATCGCTATGCTGCCTCCACACTCCTGAACGATCGTCATACTGAAACCGAGTTTTTAATTTCAGACTCGTTTTGGTTACCATCGGACCAAACAGGCCGATTTCAACCGCAAGGTAAGCTTGCTTTCCTCCTTTTTTCCCCCCGTAAATATCGGGTCTTAGCTGCCAACCTCCTTACTGGAAGCCGCCCTTGTATTTATTTTGTATCTATTCGACAGATAATCCCGCTCTAATGAAAATGAGGTGGACTTAGCGGAACTACCTGTATCCAACAGGTAATTGCCTCTGCTGTTGCATACGACTCTATGATCTTTTAAAGTTAACATAATGAACCTGCAGCGCTTATACATTGATCGCATTTTGTCATCCCCCACCATTTAGGCGAGATATCAAAACGAGGATATAATACAACTTATTAAAATCCCTGAAAAAACCCCCCGACCCATCAGGGTAAGCGGTCACTCCGAGAGGTGATAAATGTGGTAGCAAGTATGTGCATGATACAAAAGTGGACATGAGTGCACCTAAATGCTGAATAAATGCGGTATATGCGTGGAAGTGGCTAAGTAATACTTATGGATTTTTTTAAAAAGTAACTTGCTGTTCTCAGTACTCAAAGTAACGTGCTATTTTTCACATACACATGTCACTCACTGCACCACGTGTGTGACTCAAGGCTATAGACACGGACTGTTACAATCACGTGTTCCAAGGCTAACGATACCACCTGCATGGACTTAACGAACACGATAAGTCGGTTCCGAATAAAGTGCAGTGTCAGTTTTTCAGAGTACATTAAGTGGGTTCATGCATATTTCTTTCTTTTGTTTCCCATCCTTCCTCCTTAATCTTTTTTCAAATAGGCGGTTGTGTGTTTAACTGTTTATACCAGGCAAGCAAATGTATGTACTGTTAGTCCTGATGATGGTCCCGTAACATTGAGCATAAGGGATCGAAACGTCGACTTGTTTTAAGTGTTTTCACAGCCCTACTATTATGTTTAATTGATGCTGTGTCTAGCACTTTTTTTGGCACTACTTTAAATGTCTACTGAATTACAAGTGGCCAATCATGCTCCTTCTTGCCTAAAAACTCTTCCAGTTTGTTCCTAGAAACGGTACAGGACTGTGCCCTTCTACACCCCAATAATTACTTTATTGAAAAAATAAACTACCCTGTCCGGCTGGACAGTGGCCAATATAGTTCCCACTGTGGACTATTGTTTATCAATTTTTGAA
Organism: Lissotriton helveticus; assembly: GCF_964261635.1. Lineage (NCBI taxonomy): Eukaryota > Metazoa > Chordata > Amphibia > Caudata > Salamandridae > Lissotriton > Lissotriton helveticus. The sequence continues at coordinate 1,741,869,944 of NC_136065.1, forward strand.
TTTATATACTCTTGGGGACCATTGTTGTTTCTAGACCATGTCATTCCCCAGCAGACAATCAACTGGCACGGCAGGGCTTACGGCAACTCGAAGTGAACCTGCAACCCCTTCCCACTCAAAGGGAACCTCAGCCACTGGATAGTGGCCCATTTTGCCGTCAGCCATCGCGGCGGGGTGGAGTACATGGGGAACCACCTGCTCTGGAGATACCAGTTGACTTCTCACCATAGTCATACTGGCTCCTGTATCTCTCAGAGCCTCCCCTCTCTGGCCGTTGATGGTGACCCATTGCCCATACTTTGCAGTATTTGGGGGCACCTGGATCTTAGGAACCATCTCCCAGGGACACTAAGGTGACACCCGCCCACTCACCCCCCTTATCTAAGGGCAACTCCTCCCCGAGCGCTACACTAGCTACTCCCAGTGGTTTTCCTCCGGTGGGAGGGGGTGGTCTCTTTGGGCATCTGACATCTCCCTTATAATGTCCAACACCACCACACTCAAAACAGTGGAGAACCCTTGGCTGCTGGCTTTGGCCAGGATTAGGGTTTCTGGGCGGGTTTGCCTTAGGAGTGAAACCTGTTCCCTTTCCTTGGAAATTGTTTTGGGGACCTTTAGTGAACTCCCTCTTTTTATCTCCCCCCTCCTTCTTCTGGGGGGCGCCCTGTCCGGCCTTTTGGGAATCCCCTCCAGTCCCCTTTGAGGACACCCGGGTACTTGCCCAGATGTCCGCCTCCTCTGCAAGCTTCCGGGGATTGGTCAGCTTGCTGTCCACCAGGTGTTGGCGCAGCTCGGGAAAACATTTCTCGAGGAGGTGCTCTTTCAAAAATAGATCATACAACCCCTCATAATCCTTCACCTCACTGCCCTTGACCCAGCCCTCTAATGCCTTTCTTGCGTAATCAAGGAAGTCCACCCACTTCTGGGTGCTCAACTTGTGGCTCCCCCTGAACTTCTGACGGTACCTTTCTGGGGTAAGCCCAAACTTCCTTACCAATGCTAGCTTCATGATGGGGTAGTTAGTTTGCTCCTCTGGTTCCAGGGCCAGCAAGGTGTCCCGACCAGCGGGAGGCATGCACCTATACAAACCACCCCCCAGTGCTTCTCCTGCACCCCATGGGCTCTTAAGGAGACCTCATAGGCAGCCAACCATTTGGCTATGTCATCCCCCTGACTAAAGCTAGCTATAAGGTCTTTTGGTAAATAGGGTCTGGACTCCCTGGCTGTCTCTTTAAATTCGCTTGCAAATGGCAGATAGATGCACAGCGAAATGATTGAAAAAATTGAGCTTGGTTTGTGATTTTTATAGGTGCACAACAAGGTGACGTCGAGGGCCCAACGGCGTCAAGCAAAGTACTTAGAACGTGAGGCTAGAGGGTCTCTAGTCCCATCCCTTAGTTGGCACTCAAAACGGTTGTCCTTCCTTGGAACAAGAAAGTGACTTTCATTCAATGTTCGTTGTAGTTTGTTTTTATTTCGTAATAAAGTTCATTATTTCCAAAAAACTGTTCTGATCATTTCACGATCATTTTCAACATTGTGAATTCAAGCACTGTCTTACAAACGAGTCCAATGCATTTCGGGCATTATTGATATGCCCTTCATCAGGGAATTGACACTAGAAGCAATGATATGAGCATACGTTAGAATGATAATAGTTGTATACAAAAATCGTAAAATAGCATACATTGGCTACAGCATACTCGTCATTACATGATGAAAGTTCAAAAGAGCAACGGTAAACAAGTCAAAAAACATTTTTCAGTGCGTAAAGGGAAACAATTGTGGTGTATGCATGCACCAGTGAAGGTTGAAATGAGACGACGTGTCACTTACGTGTATGCTATTTTACGATTTTTGTATACAACTATTATCATTCTAACGTATGCTCATATCATTGCTTCTAGTGTCAATTCCCTGATGAAGGGCATATCAATAATGCCCGAAATGCATTGGACTCGTTTGTAAGACAGTGCTTGAATTCACAATGTTGAAAATGATCGTGAAATGATCAGAACAGTTTTTTGGAAATAATGAACTTTATTACGAAATAAAAACAAACTACAACGAACATTGAATGAAAGTCACTTTCTTGTTCCAAGGAAGGACAACCGTTTTGAGTGCCAACTAAGGGATGGGACTAGAGACCCTCTAGCCTCACGTTCTAAGTTCTTTAAATTCGCTGCCACCATTTATTACAGGAGAGGGCCCCCGTTGTAGGGCCTGGAGTTCCAACTCTTTCAACCTGAACTCGTGAGTCATCCTCCTCTCTTCCTTCTCCTGCTCCAGCTTAGCCAACTCCCATTTTAATTGCCTCTTTTCCCTCCTGTCAGCGAGCTCTGCTTCAGTTAAGCTTCCCCCAGAGGCGCTACTGCCCTTCCTTGAGTAGGACACTGGTCCTGGGAGTAGGTTTTCCCCCTCAGAGTGGAATAATCCTTCTATCTCCACAACCGTGTCCTGGTCTGTCCCTTCATCCTCCTCCTTCCCTTCTTTGTGTGCCTCCACCCAAGCCCTTAGACTGGTCTGGAGTTCCCCCTTCTTGGCACCATGCTTAAAAAATACCCCCATTTTCTGGCAGAAATCTTTCAGCTGAGCCACAGAATAGGTGTCTAGGTTTTCTAGTGCAAACTCCATTTTACAATAGGCAATACCAAGTTATACACACAAGGAAATTTGAGTTGCAAGGGCAACCTGAAGCTACCTCCACCCACCAGTGACAAATTTGGAAAAACAAAAGCACAAATTAGGAGGGCCGCTAGGAGAAAACTCCTGGTGTAGTCTAGTGAATTACGCTCAATTACTACTGAGTAGTTGCAACCACAGTCAGGATCCCACCGCTAGACACCAACTTGTTGGAACCTAACTACGTCAGGTCACCTAGGGTAGCCTGGCCTAGGGTAAGACACAATCACTAGAGGCTTAAGCGTAAAGGTTGCAAACCACCCAGCAGTAAATCAACGCAAAAACACCCAAAAATGACACTACACCAATGTTGGAAAAATACGAGCTTGTTTATAAAAATATTCTTTGCTCTTATGTCTTTAGAAATCACAGCTTAGTACATACAGTTGTCATGAAATTAATAATAATACTTTCAGAAGTGCTAACTTACATCACTATCAGCATCAATAGTACATTACATTAGATTCCAGAATTGGTTAGATTTGATTTCTATGAGACTCTAAAACTTTTCCCCCTCAACACCACTACCCACCAAAAAGGTACACATCCAATGAGAGGTTTCAGTTATACAAGACGTTTACATCAGTGCCAGCAGCCTCTATGAGGAACTTTTACCCCTACTTAATCAGCAGGTACTCTCAGCACAGCATTGGCAGTGGTGCTACTCCCAGATTCTGGTCTAGTAGATGTCTTTTCCTCGGACCAGTTAGCAACGTGGTTCTTTTCATCCAATTTCACCCCCACCTCCAAGGACACAGTAGGGGGAAAACGACTGGTGAAACTAGATCACTTTATCATGCACTAGTGTTAACTCTCCTTCCCTCAGGAAATGATCTAGTGTTAGCTCTCCTTCTCTCAGGAAATGATCTAGGACACAGTCCTCCCCCTTCACCCCACACTCTCCTTACTGTGCCAAAATTCCGCCCTGTCACGCGGTTCAACCGAGGTCCCAGCCGGTAACTGTTGAGGCGGTTTCCACCCGTCCCGCGAGTTAAACTCAAGGCAGATGCGGGGAGGTCCGGGGAATGTCTCGCCGGTGAGCCAGAGTCACCGCTGGTCTCCTCCGCTACCGGCCACACAACCCCAGGGCTGGCGCTAGTAGGTCCGACGGGCGCTAACGTGCGCCGCCTCCAAACCCCTTCGCTCGCTGGCTCCGCCTTCCAGAGCCGGGCGGCTCAACGGGGCATGCGCGAGGGGAAAGTGTCTTCCCGCTGGAGCCCGCGCTCCTCCGCCGACGCCTCCCTGCTACTCCGCCCACTCGGAAATCCACAAGGACTCCTCCAGGACCGCTCCTCACCTCAGGACTGGCAACCACAGCTCCAAATCGGCGCCGCTCACCACGCCAATTCAGGAGCAGTTCAGCTCGACTTCTCTCTGCCTCCGCTCCCTCAGCACTCGTCACGACAGGTAGGAAGAGGGACACTGTGGGATTTTGTCATCAGGGGGAGATGCCAGCAACCGGGGCAGAATTCAATTAAAGAGCGGAGAAAGGGGGCCACAGAGATTAACCCCTCTCCATTTGAGATTCTCTTAGCAACAGTCTCACTAAAGTCTTTTCACTGGGCAGAGGACTGCACTCCACAGTGCTGCAGTCTCCTTCTCCTCTTCACATCCCCATTCTTCCAGTCTGGGGATTGGTCAGGCGCCCAGGGTCTCCAGTAACCCTAAACAGCGGGGACAAGACAAGTAACCCAAGGGGGGTAGAGTGGTGGATCAATAGGGCAGCGTCCCAGTCCAGGAGGTCAACCCTTAGTCTAACCTCCCCCCACCTTCTGCTACAGCCTGTCCTCCAGCTGACTCTCTCTGGTAAGACAAAATGGCTGTCCAGCATTCCGCCTTTTATAGGCTGACCCTCAGGGGTCCAGAAGGGACCAGAAGGTTCTGGAATGCCCTATTCTACTCTATGGGACAGGTTCTAGGTTTGTCAGTTGGGACAGTTGGTAGCCACCATTTTGTGACTCCAACTATATTCCTGTCAGAAAAGGCCTCTAGGCCTGAGGTGAAAAACTATGAGGGGGAAAGAACACCTATCCCCTTGACCAACACCTTGAAAAAAACTAGTGGACGCAAAAATTAATAAAAGTATGAGGGGCAAAAAGGGGACAAAATAAATAATAAATTGGAGGGACTACGCAAAAAGCCAGACAGGTCTAACAGGCAGGATTATTCGAGCACATACTCTGATGCCCTCAAAACAAAACACCAGAGCCTGAGATAGAAGAGAAATGTTACTGTCAAGTAAAGCTCGAGAAAAAAGACCTAATGAACCCAAGTCTTCTTTTACTCTGATACAAAAGCTGAACTACTTAGAGATGTGTGGAACATTCAGTCAGCTGTTGTACGTATGTATGTACTGGTAAAAATATAATTAGAAATTTGAGGATCAAAATCGATATTGACTAAAATGTCAGTATTGGCTGAAGTTGCCACAAGTGACAGCCATAAACAAAAGGACAGTAGTTGTTTGTTGACGTGTCACATTTATTTTCGCATATGAGGTACGGCCTAATCTCGTTTTCTGTGTCTATGATTCATTCATTAAGGCTGTAAACCTAAATGAGAGCTGAGTGTTGCTTAATAAACCTACCTTGCAAACATGTAAAACCACTTCTCTAAAAATGTTTGTTGGTTATGAAATTGGTGCTTTTGCAAGACAAGGGTAACTTAATTTTCTTCATCTCCTTATTTGTAGTATGATTAGATTTCTTGATTGGTTACTTTAACTCGGTCCAGAAGAAATATTTTTTTAGCAGGTGTGAAAAATTATCACAGGAACCAGCTGACTATAATACCCGATTGAATGTAATGGGAAACCCAATCTACCCTTGAGGGCTTGGGCAAATCAAATAAATGGGTAAAAAGCGCCTTCAAGGGATTAATTTAGAATACTGTTCTATTGCTTTTGATATATATTGTTAACTGCAAGAATTATTGATAAACTCACCAGAGAGATATTATTCAAATGTCTTTTATCTAAGAGATATTTTGTTCCTTGTGAGGACATAAGAACCAATGAACCAATCACAAAACAATAAATATTCAAAACATGGGTATATAGAAAAACGTTTTATCTTTTGAAATTTATCAAGGGTACTACACAGTTATACAAACAATGTAACAAGAGGAAAATAAATACAATTGTATAATCCTTCAATGTCACTATTGTAAACACTTGTTCTCATTGTCTCATTGAGGATTGCTATCTGTATATTCATGGAGAATCAAGAAATAGGTTTTCTAAGTAATCTGAAATAATGGCAAGGCATTTTAAGATGGTAGTGAGATATGTGTATTCACCATTGCTCTGGCTCCACAACATAACTCTTTTATAAAAGACTTTAGAAATATATGATGTGGCTGTTTGAATATGTAGTTGATGAATTATAAGATAAGATGACTTTTAATAATATATTCTCTTTGTTTCATGTACAAATCAGTCTCAAAATAATGTGTATGCAATACCATGATGTTTGGTTTTAGATTAAACTAAAGTGCCTAATTAGAAAAGATCTATGAAAATCATGGTTTTGATAAAATCAGACACATTAGAATCATTGTCTGTGCTCTTGTGCATAGAAATCTCTTTATGAGTTCTAAGGATGTTACATAATATATGCATCTTGAGATATTCTTAACTTCATTGATGTGAAATTGTGTCAATTGAGAAATGATAATTTTTTACACGGGTGTATCAATTATTTTCTGTAAATAATGGAATGTATAGTTTAAATCATGCATGGTAATTATTTTTGATTTCATGTTTTACTAGGGGTCAACTGTTAAATTTATGATAGTCCTGAAGATGGCCTCATGGACAAATGCATAGAGACCGAAACGCCGACATTTACACTCTCTTCCGTAAAAGAATGCACAATGAGAAAAAGTGTTTACAATAGTGACATTGAAGGATTATACAGTTGTATTTATTTTCCTCTTGTTACATTGTTTGTATAACTGTGTAGTACCCTTGATAAATTTCAAAAGATAAAACTTTTTTCTATATATACACCTGTGTTTGGAATATTAATTGTTTTGTGATTGGTTCATTGGTCCTTATGTCCTCACGCGGAACACAAATATTTCTTAGAGAAAAGACATTTGAATAATATCTCTCTGGCGAGTTTATCAATAGTTCTTGCAGTTAAAAATATACATCAAAAGCAATAGAACAGAGTAGACCATAATACCCAGCATTAGCATAGTTTTCTTTCTTTATTAGGACTTAACACTCTAATACCTCCTCTGGTAAATGAAGATGCAGTGTAGGCAGTAGTAAAGTAAAACAGGATATGTTTATTATCTTGATGATGAGCAGGCTGAAGACCCAGACTGCAGGCTGGCAGTTGTTGAGAGACATCAGTGGGGCCTTAGAGCGTTTTAATTCCTCCAGGTTGGAATTTGTTTTTAAGGTATAAGGATCCTTAGTTTCTTGTAATGGTTCAGTTGTCCCTCAGTTCCAATATGTTTGCCTCTCCTGTTCCTGCAGCAGCGCTGGTCTTCACGCTGATCCTTTCTCCGATCCTCTCCATTGTGGTAAATGAAGATACAGGGTAGCCAGTAGTAAGGTAAAACAGGATAACTTTATTCACAAGGCAGTAGCCACGGGTTACAGAGAAAGTTGGTATGAAGGAGGCCCCACAGAGAGAAGCATCGTTGCTGCTCATCCCACGCACTCCAACTGACATTCACTCAACCAGGCACACAACAGCATTCTAATTACATCACAGGTACTCTGGCTGAGTAGCAGGGGACAAAACACTAAGGGCCCCCTTATGATGTCATTAGGAAAGGCTCTGGATGGGATTCGGTATTGCAGAATCCGATTTGAAACCCTTGTTTCTGACCGAATCATACAGATTTCCCAACAACCGATTACAATGCCGGCAAACTGTTCAAGCAGTCCAAATCAGTTCCGAAAGGCATACAGAAAGCCAGAGTTCTTCAGCGTCGATTTGTACAGCCCTATGGACACGGTTTCCGATAAGTGATTACGATGACCGATTAGGACAGCCATTCTGCTTCGGGTTGCTCGAGACGAAATAGCTGCTGGAATCAGTTTTTGGAGGCCCATTGTGGGCTCCCCTTCATCCGGAGATGTACGAATGTAGCCCCTGGGGGCACCCAAGGGCCCCTTCTTCCCAACCATAGACAATGTGGCAGGCACCATGGGGTGCCCACCCTAGTTTCCAAGGTTTTCCCCAACCACCCTTTTTTCAATGGGAGCCTGTGTTTTCATTCGGAATGCAAGCTTCCATTGAAGCCAATGCGAGTCCGACTGAACGATGTTGGGAGGCATTGTAATCAGTCATCCGGACTCGCAGGACCTGATTTGCTTGGAAACTAGTCCGAAACTGATTTGTTCGGGACAGTGTCCTAACTATACCGTAATCAGGCCCTAAGAGGAGAAACCATGGCATAGATGGAGATACCACACCTTGCCTCCCCACCCCTTTATTTATCGAATAAAACTATTAGGATGCTATGGTCATCTTAGTGGAAACTGCGATTGTGCATTTTGTTCAAGGATGAACAGTTCACCACATTAAAGACTCTTGATTTTAAGAGCAGGTGGCTCCGTCTGTGGTGCCATCATGCAGTCTTCTCTGGCTAGTGCTCTGCCTTCTAAAGAGTCTTTCTTAGATCAGTAGAAGCTATCAGCCTTTTCTGCAGCTTGTGGGATGCTGGGCAACTGAGGTCCACCTACAATTTTCAACACAGCACCCATTTTTGTGTCTTATTTGCTACATTGACACCGACAATTATTAAGAATTTTTTTTTTGTCTCTTCATTAGATGAAAAAGAGTCCAGAAATACAGCAAATTATTTTTTTAAATTCCATAAATCGATATGGATTAACATTATGAATGTTATACTGATATTTTTTATGATCCAGACATGCAGATTCTTCCGTTATACTAAACCCCAGCCCCCCCTTGAAAAATCCCTTTGGAAACATTATGACGTGTCTCAGTGATTTGAATATTCTGCAAATCAAGTATCTTTAAAACAAATTTATATGTTTAGGGCCTTTTCACAAAGGTAAACTTACACTTTTGTGTAAGTTTACAATTGTATGGTAGTCATCATCATCATAATCATATCAACTTTATTCGGCTGATTAAAACTATAAAAGTACACAGTGAAACATTTTATAAGACAGCATAAGGGCCTATACAGAGATCATGTTCCAGTAAACTTAAAAACCATAAAAATGTAAGCAGGGAATCAGTCTTCTGCCTTTCTGATAGTTGTGTGCAAGCATATGTAAAAATTCATTAAACAGTTTCTCCAGGGCACGGAGGGACAAGCGATCTAAAGCTCATGTCAACAAGAATTTCATAAGCGACACACCTCTTTAAAATGACAACCTGTTAAAACCCAGACGATCGTAAAAAAGAAAACAACACTCAGTCTAAAACAGTCGTCATCATAAAATTCATAAGAGGAATATACGTAAATAGAAAGACAGCCTATTATAACACAATTTACCCCAGTAGTAAAAAGAAAGATTACAATATTGCATGGTAGAGTAACCCTACATTCACTTTCCATAGTGGCCGCGAGTTAATAAGTTATAAGTATTAGGACTGTCTCAATATCCAGAAAGGCTAACTAAACGGCAGCCTATTCCTGTGTCTAATGGCCACAATTAAAAAACTTGTCACCCCGGCACATTCTATAGGTGAGGCTAGCATTTGTAAATAAATCAGAGCCTGCCTTACTTGGACAACATTGCAGCCTCTGAGCAGGGGGAGGATGAACTTCCTGCGTAGGAAATCGTAATGAGCGCAGAAAAACATTAGACGGAGAGTATCTTGCTCAGAGAAATTGTCACAAGGACAGGGATTTGATGAGTCAGGTTTGGAATAGCCTTTAGGAAAAGCCAGTAACCAGGGAACCATATTCAATTGGAATTTCGTCAGGAAAAAAGATGGTAAGCTTTGTTTACATAGGATAGATATGGTTGCATCTGCTGGCCCAGGCTCAGTGTAGCAAACTTTCTCACTGAGGGTTTAATTAGTTCATTCTCCTCCCTTAGACCTTGTCTAAAAACTGCTATTTAAAAGCTCTAATAGCGGTCTTGCCTCGCGCAATATAGACCTTCAAGAGCGCGGGCAACGGCTTCGACCCTATTATTTTTGCAAAATCTAGTGTAACCCCCCCCCCCGGTGCTCTGGCTAAAGCAATCTTTTTTTGTGCATGTTGGGCGCACCAGGAGCGCTGGTCATTGAAAAGTACCCCTAGGTATGGGAACATAGACACCTTTGTTAACTCGCCCCCCTTATTGTAGAATTTATCCTTGGCCGACTTCTGGGAGCCTATGGTCATGGCAAGCGATTTTTTTTAAAATTGGTAATAAAATCCAAAGAGTCCATAAAATCTATAAAACAGTTTAAAAGTAGTTGCTGCCCTCTTGCTGTTCTGGTCACTAAGACCGCATCATCAGCATACAGAAATGCAGGGATCATCTTGGTGCCAGCTCTTGGTATATCTTTACAACAGGATATTAAAGAATCACCTAGTTTGTTGATGTAGAGTAGGGGTCTCCAACCTTTTGTATAGTGAGAGCTACTTCTGGTCAGTGAAAATCATCCTGAGCTACTAAACCCCAAGCAATTCAGGCATTTTTCCAAGAGACCCCACACGTCCTGTTTTATTAACTTTAAGCCTAATTTCTTCAGAGCCCCTACTGGGGTTTGAACAAAATACTTAATAACCACTCTCTCGTTGATGCATTTAATTAGTTTTACAGCACCACTCCTATAAGGTGTCAGAACACTTTACATCACACAGATTACACAGAGACAATCAATCAAATGTTACATAAAACAGACGACAAGAAGGTATAGAAGTCACAGGTCATCCATACTGGAAGGCAGGATAGTTTAAAAGTGCTTGGTCAGGAGAGGCAGAAACATACAATCTAAAACCTAACACCATGGTTGAGGCATTCTCTTTAATAATAAAAATCGATTCCTACCCAAATAAACCTATTTTTGCAATATTAGGGTAATGAAAAACTGGGGGAAATCAAAACGGTCCAGCCAGCCATACTTTGCAATTTTCATGCAGCTCTTTGATAAGTTACTTGCGCACTGCTCTACATTAGGATTTTAACTTATAAAGAGCTGGCAAAAATATGTTCTCTCTGACAAAGGTAGTAACCCACTGACCTGTTTAAATTACGTTATATATGCACTTTGTGATCTGCAAGTTCTTTACAGCAGACATATTAACCCTCTGTGCTACCTTAATGAGTAAAAACGTCCTTTACACATTATTACAAAACCCCCCCAATCTGTCTCTCTCTTTCCAGGAAGTACATTCATCATCCAGTTAATTTGATATTTGTATTGTTGTCTGAAATTTGCTGGAGGCCAGGAATGCAGCAGAAAGTGCTTTTCCATAACATTGTGGCCCCCACACGAAGTCATCACCCGGTGGCACCGGTCACGCTGCCCTAAAGCTGGCCCTGGCGTTAGCAGCACAATACAAAGATACAAACCCACAACACTCCTCTGCTGAAAGCTCCTCACATGTTACCAGTCACAAGAAGTTTTCATCCAAGCTATTATGCATCACTCACGTAGTGATAAGATAAAGTAGTAAAGGTCCTAAAAATCACTGCACACAACACTGATCATTTACTTCCAACCTAGAAACTTATGTTGCGGTCTAGCACAGGGTAAATTAATTCCAGCATACAATAAAATGTGGTGGCAATACTTTCTCCATATAGGCCTTCAAATTAGGAAATGCATTCCAGGCAAAGGTACGAGCCATTCATGCTCATATAGAAATCAGAAGAATGGTTAAGAACTGGTTATTCCAAGAGTGATTTCCAGGAAACATACGTTTGTTTTGTCTGCAAAGACGAGAGTCAGACTCAATACAAATACCGGTTCAACTCTATTGCTGAATCAGGCCTGCACTGGACAACCATCTTGCCTGAAGTCTTCTTTGAACAGAACATAATAGAAAGGCCAACACACCTGCAAAAATAGCAGACTCCTTAATCTCCACCTACACAAACCCTATGCAAGTACTTTTAATTTGAACGTCGGGTGCTAATTTGCTTTATTTCTGCTTAATGCAGATGTAAAGCACTGTGGCAGTCGATGTTAAAATCAAAGGTCCTTGCCTGCTCTGAACAGCTTTCACAGTCATGCAAAGGCAAATATGTAGCGCAGTGTAGTAATCAGTGAAAGGCTTTCACTGATGACTGCACTGCGCTATATATTTGCCTTTGCATGACTGTGAAACCAGTTCAGTGCAGGCAAGCACTTTGAATTTAACACTAGCTGGCACTGTGGTAACTGCGCTTTATCCCTGTTTAATGCAGATGTAAAGCACGGCGGCAGCCTATGTTAAAAAATAAAAAAATCTTGCATGCACTGAGCCGCTTTCATTGACTACTACACAAAGGTTAATTAAAGCGTGGTAAAGTCAGTGAGAGTGCATTAGTGCAGGCAAGAACCTTGAATTGTAACATAGGCTGCCACCGTGGCACCGGCCCAGTCCCTGAAAGGACTTCTAATTTTAACGTTGTCTGCCACTGCGCTTTATTACCGAAGGAAGATCTAAAGTGCAGTGGCAGCACACGTTAAAATAAAATTGCCTTGCATACAGTGAGTCTTTCTCTATAAAGGAAAAAAGTCACGTTCTCCAGCCCGCCCTGCCCCACCTAAACTCCCTTCAGCCAATCAGAACAGCTGGCTCATGTGAGGTCGGGTAAGGGCTGATAGCTGTAAAAGAGAATGAAGGGATACAAAATGAAATGCCTAAATCACGTATCTGTAGTTAGACAGCAGCGCGTGCTACTCCCAGAGGGTCGGCGAGCTACCGGTAGCTCGCGATCGACCGGTTGGAGACCCCTGATGTAGAGGGTGAACAGCAAAGGAGCCAATATGCACCCCTGCCGAACCCCTCTTCTTACTGCCCATGAGTCAGTCAAGCTTCCATCTTCATTAAAGCGTACCACAGCTGTTGTGTTATCATGGGCAGTAGCCAGAAAGGAGATCAGGTCAGCATCTAGCCCCATGTCGCGAGGATCAACCACAGCTTAGACCTGTTAACAAGGTCAAAAGCTGAGGTTAGATCCATAAAAGCCAGGTGTAAATAACCTCCCTAGGGAACAGTATATTTCCCAATCACCAAGTGAATGTTAAGGAATTGATCCAAAGTCCCTTTCCCCTGCCTGAAGCCATATTGGAGGTCAGAGACGATGTTAGCATGATCAAGCCAGGCTGTTAGGCGGTCCAAGACTACTTTTTCCCAAAATTTTAGCCGCAGAATCAAGGAGCGAGATGGGTCTATAACATGCCAGGTCATCCTTTGCACCCTTTTTAAAAATTGGTATGATGACCACCTTTGCCCATGATGAAGGAAAACCGGACACACAAGCTGCATTAAAGATTTTTGGGTCTGCCTTATAAAGGTCAGCCGGTACTCCATCAGGGCATGGTGCCTTTCCACCTGAGATTTAATTGATGGCTTTATAGACTTCATCTTTATTAAAAATAAGTGGGGAACCTACTAATCCGGTAACGGTTTGTCCCACTGTGTCCCCTAAGTTGGCATCAGTATAAATATTACCAAAGTGCTGGACCCATTTCTCTGCGGGAACTAAGCAATCTCTGCTGGAGTTTGGTGTGGCGTCAAAGAGAGGGTTGTTGACAACAGACCACCATTTAGAGCTATTGGCCAGCACACTGGCTTGGCTAAGCTCCTCCCAGGCCATCTCGCTTACTTTTTTTCCTACTCTGAACTGCAAATTTGTAGGCCTTCCTACCGTACTTGACTAACGTTGCCTCCCTCGATTTTTGCTTGAGGGCCTGTATGACCTCCTTAAGGGTAGCCACACAATATCGTTAAACCACCTTTTCAGTTTTGGACACCTTACTCTGGTTGTAGTAGATAGATTAAAGGCAACCTGTTTAGTAATTAATTCAAAGGCATCCAAAATGGATATAACATGAGATTCCTGATCTAGACACACTTTGAACTCCGAAGCACAAGTAGTATACAGGTTATCGATAAAGCTTTCGGGGTCATCCTTTCCCACCTCACTCTACATGCTTGGTCTTTGAGACTAATGTTTATGTTAGTAGCTTGACTCATGACCCTTCCCTTGAGGGCAGCCTGAAGGTGAAGATCCAAAATTAAAGGATCTCTAAAGCAGTTCCAGGTGACACTTAGGTTCCTTACAACCAATGTTAATGGGGAGGACAGCAGAATATGGTAAATTATGCTTTGACTGCCATGGTCCACCTAGGTAGATACCAATGCTGACCTATCTGATTGTTGTAAGTAATTCAGGTTATATGCTGATAGGAGGCCTTCTAAGAAGGTGCCAGACAGAGTATGTTCAAAGTGATTGTGCCCCTGCAGGCCGTCTCGCCCCTGCTTCCTTGTGCAGCATTGCTAAACATTTAAGGGGGCAAATGTGAGTGTTAAAATCCCCAAGAATTAGTATGTCATAGTAGGCTTCGGTCCCGTCACCATAACTTGCAAAGAAACCCTCCAGTGTCGTTAGATGCTTGGTCTCGTAGGTTCTAGGGAAGGAATTATAAAAATTTACCACTAACACGGTTGATAAATTCTTCCTTGACAATTCCACGGCTAGCACATGGGGCAAACAGGAATCAATCAGTTTAGCACTATGAGAGAGTTTAAGAATAAACATTAAAAGAAGACCCCCATGTTTCTTGTAGAGCAATAATGTGGTGTGTGGCAAGGAAGTGTTCCCAGGAAATGTCACCCTTTATTGGCCTTGGGCCAGCTATGTTCCAAGAAAGAACCTTCATCATAGCATCATCGGTAATAGTCAGAGTGTGACAAGAAATAACTAAGTTAGCCCGCGATAATTGAATTGGAGGGCGGGTGCAATGGGATTAGAGGGACTATCATCAGAGACAGGCGCTTCCACATCCATAGAATGGAGAAAGCTATCTGCAGGGACAAATGCTGCCGCAAGAGGAGGTAGTCAATCTTGTATGTCCAAACCAGATGGTGCCTGAAACCTATTAAAAGTGTGAGTTGGAAGAGTCACATTGGGACAGGGCCCATGGTTTGGCTTACAAAAATAAACAAGAGGTAGTGAGCATGTGTTGGTGCTCTTAAATGTTTCAAACTCACAGTGCCTTAATAGGTATCTCACCAAAGCTGGCCCTCCAAAATGAATTACAATGCAGTCCCCTTCCATTTTCTTTACGGATGTGCCAACCCACCCAACTGTGCGTACCATGATAATGTCATTAAAATCAGATACATCGAACCTCTTATTCCTTGATAACCAGTCTACACATTTATTATGTAATTGAGCCCATGACTTGTGCTGATCCTTTTTTAATGTTGGTACTCCTGCCAAAACCAGCACGTAAGGACATGCAGCAGGCGGCAGACTCAAGACATCTTGGTTAGCTGCCGGGGGATTACTGTTTAGGGTGGCTGAAATGTTACTAGTCGATCTGCCAATCAATGGGTTTTGATCTGCTCCATTAGGCCTACTCGGACCATTTGCATTCTCCTATCTGAGATGGGTGCATGGGATGGTGGAGTGATTACCGGTAGGTACAATGCCATGCCTGCCTGAGTTTGATTGGGGGCAGGGCAGAGTTTGATCTGGTGACACACGTGGGTTACTTACAGAAGTGACAGCTCTAACAGTAGGGGGTTGAGTTTCAAGTGAGTCGGTATACTCGTAATGCTTGCTGCTAAACCCTTAGTGCCTCCTCCTCTCTTGGCAGTGGTGTACATTTGTAAATTCCCTGCTGGGTAACTGGCCCCCCTAGAATTAAAGCCAGGTTATCTATGCAAGCCTTAAGTGGGGCGAGTTTCTTCTCCAAGACTTCATTAACTTGTTTATTCACTAGTGCGGCAACAACGTCCCCATAGCTCTCAATACAAGGTGTCGCCTCAGTCTGAGTGCTAATTGAGCAACTCAGCTTTGTTATCAATGTTGTCACAGGAAAGTCAGAAACATCTGGATTATCATTGTCATTAATTGAAGATGGTTGTATCCAGGCAGAGAGACAGGTTTGTGCGGGGGTGGTGCGAATGGGCTGCTTCCTTTTAATGCTGGTGGGTTTCCCAGCCTTTCTCTTCCGTTTGGCCGCAGGGATTCCTATTGGCATGGCAGTACTAATTACCAGGTGTAACTCGGCTGACTCAAATATGTCCGGTCTGCTTGTGCTTTCACTTGCAGTAGGGGATTTGTCCATTTAAAGCCTACGGGGTTGGGACAGAGGTAATCTCTAAAAATTGAAATAGCCGCTCGTTCCTCAATATCCTGGGACAAGCTCCACTCTGTGAGTTCTATTTTGCCTGAGACAATATTGACCACCCTTTCAAGCATGCTGTCGATACGATTAATGGGCGTGCTTGAGGTAGCGTAGTGCGTTTTCCCATAATGGCTGTTCCTGGTGGGGCTACGTAGAGATAAAAACAGGGTAATCCCAATGAGATTATTGTTGAACGATGGGGCACTCACCCGTAATGTCACTGATTCCAGATGTTGCTTCAAAGAGGGGTGGCCCTGCCCATCCTCGACCGGTCTCGGATGGGCACAGATGGGCCCGCCCTTGGCCCGGGCTTCACCCAGGCTCGGCCCGGGCATGCCTGCACGTGTCCCGTGCAGCGGTAGCCCAAGCACCTCCAGGAGCGAAGAGAGGCCGACGGCGGCGGTGTCCTCGCTGCAAAGATGCCTGGGAGCTGTAGTTCCTGCTTCCAGACAAGGCAGAGTGGACTGGCTCTGTATGCGGGTCCCGCTTCCTGGACCCCCTGAGGTGGCAGCAAATGCAGCAGAAAACTGGGAAACAAAGTAAGTATGGGCTCCCACGCTGCGGGATCCCTTGGCCGCCTAAGAGCGCCTTCTGGCGCAAAGTGAGGCCGTCGAAGGCAGAGTGGACTGGCGCTTCCTGGACCCCCTGAGGTGGCAGCAAATGCAGTAGAAAACAGGGAAACAAAGTAAATTTGGTAGTCACAAAGGTTTTTTACAAATAGTATTTGTACGACTGCGGTCTCTCCACAATAAAAATAGTTTTTGAAAAGTTAGAATCTTTCTGCATGTTTCTACACATTCCAACTACTGCAGCTTTTTTATATATTGAATTGTTCTTTTGCAACAACTACCTAACAGGTTTTTGATGGGATTAATTTTAGAGGTTCTATTTTTATTCTTCATGTTTGTAAACATGCATTCTCTTTCATATGAAAGAGCTATACACCAAGAATGTTTGTGGGAATTGTGATGGTGTGAACATCTAATATATGGGATGAAGTACCCTATGCTCTACATGATAAGGATATTTCAAGTCACCTTAGAATTCCATCACCTTATAAAGGGACTCAACCTTCTGCCTCATTCCTCTATATGGGTATGGAACTCATCAGTGACTTGCAATATCCTTATAATGTATGGCAGGGGAACTTTATCCTTTATATAATTTTGCTATACCCTTCCATACTGCAGTGTGCAGATACATTAAAATGTGAAACAAATGTATGGACATGCCACTTCCTATGGCAGCAGTGTCAAAAGTGATGTCACTACCTGTGATCTCAAGGGATGGGGGTAAAAGGCATGTGATATTACTTCCGCTACCATTGGCATTTTGATAAACTGATGTCCATGGCTTGAGACACAGCTACCAAACCAAGAATTGTGGTTAAAATACCTTATTTTGAGAAGAAATTAACATATGCCCTGGTCATTAGAGCCATACCTTTCCCTTAAAGTTTGTAGGATTAACAGATATGAAGTGTGGCAGCCTTCACATGCAGATGTCTTATAAAAGGAGTAGAGGAAGGAACAATAGCATAGAAGAGATGGTGTTCAAGATTTATATTTGTTCAATGAGAAATGAGGAGGAGAGAGGAATTCAAAAGGAATATAGGTTTTTTTAAACAAAGATTTGTAATGAACTCAATTTCATAAGGACTGGCTGAAGTGCCATATACCAACATACTCAAAAAGTTCCTTTGACAGATAAAGTAGGGTTATACTATGGGGATAGCAAATACAGAGCACAAGTCCAAACTAGGACTGCATATTTACCTTAGGAAATTGGTTGATGATATTATTACTAATGCCTTTTATAGCCTTATACTCATTAAGGGTAGGATGTTCTGAATTAAAAAGGGAGAAAAATGAAGACAGACATCAGAATGTTGGAGCTCCGGATTTATAACAGCTATTATACGCCCAGAGCTACTCCATTGTCTTAATTGGACCTCTAAACATTCCAACTTACTAATTTATAATACACTGAAACTTTTGCTTTCTCCAGTGCTGAAAATAATATTTCATTTGTAATCCCTTTGGTAGTTCTCTATTTACTGACCTCAGAATGATCAAAAAGCGAGCTGACTTTGACAACTCAATCTTATTATTCAATTGGTAACCAGTTACTCTACTAAGCCACCCTGCAAGGGCACTGGTGCTGTGTGTTATAGCCTAATGTTTACATTCATATGTGAATCAGCCTAGGTCCTCCTAGCTGCTCAGCCAGAGTGAGAGATGGTGACCGAATGTTGGTGTGACTGTGATTAATGGAATGCCTGGGTGCCTGTATGGAAGTGTGGTGACAGTTGGAGATGGGCTGAGCAGCTAGGCAGGTTGCTCCTGGTGGGGCTGGCATAGGAGATATTGGAGCTGGGTTAAGAGCTGTTACATGGCTGATCCTTGTTTGATACCACTTGACATGGATTAATAAAGAAGACTTTAAGAACTTACAACCTGGCTACCAGTGTCTTCATGTACAAAGTACAACACTGTGAGTCATTGTGCAAGCAAGGAAAGTGCCCTCCTGTCTACAAATACAGCAAATATTTGGGTACACTGTACCCTTTAAGCCACTGAGCAACGGTATCCCTGTACCTGCTGAACTATTAATAAGTAGCCCCCTGCATAAAATATTCTAGCCTACTCTCTCTGTTGTCAACACCTGTACATCGGCTCATTTGGATAAACCCATCAAGGTTATTTAATATCAACAATGAATAATGGACATTTTCTGTGGCCCTCAAAAGGTATCTGCACACAGCTCTGCATGGAGGGTCCCTTGTGGGGCTTGTCGTTTGGACATTAGACACCACCTCTGTTTACTGAATCCATTTGGGAATACAGTGATTGGATTTATGATTCATTTGATTTTCTCGGATGTATGACATTACAACGCGGTTTTTACAACGCATGCCTTTACAACGCATAGTGCTTTGGGGCGCTGGATAGTGAATTGTTTAATTTACTATTCCAACTCCAGTCCCCGTGGATAGTAGGGAAGGTGTTGGATAGTACATTAAACCTATTCCCTATCCTAGAGCGCCCCCCAGCGCAATGCGCTGTAATGGTTTGCGTTGTAAAAGTTGCGTCGTAAAGGCACTGCGTGGTAAAAGTTGCATTGTAAAGGATGTTTCCCGATTTTCTCATAACAGTGCAGCATGAGACTCACCCAGGAGTATCTTAGAGGAGGTGACATGTGCTCCAGTGGGAGGGACCCCCAGGACCGATACTCCAATAGTTGTGTTTGCCCCTACCTTGCAATAATGAACTTCACTTCTCGTTAGTGTCTCTAATATGATGTCTGAGGGAGGATGAATTAAACATTCAGATCCTAATTATTTCTCATCTCTCTGTGCAATGAGAGTAATGATCTCTCCAGAGGGTTGGCAAGTATGATTGTGAGAAATTATTAAACAAGGAACAGTAGATTTTCTAATTGCAGCTCGATGTGAATACATTAACGGCCTGGCCACAGTGACCCGGGCCCATATTTTGTGTTGCTTCTGTGACAGCCTGCTTGCACGATGTTTAATGTGTTTTGTTGTTTCAGAAGTGCTAAATTTGTGAAGGCATATTTTAGAAGAGAGTGCTTTTCAGATGGGCTCCTACATTTCATAATACATTCTCTGCGTGCTTAGATTCTATAATTCAGTGCAGATAATGTTAAAAGCATCCCTTGAAGTTTTATAAGTCCATCTCAAACTGGAGTACGCTTTCCAAAGTTGCATTTTCAAATGGAGGGGCAGGTGTTGGTTGAATATATGCTGCCTTGCACTTAGCTACTAAAAATGATAAGCTACACTACCGCTGTTATCTGCTTAGAAGTTAGAGCAAGTAACTTGTTTGAACTCTTTAGGAATCACTATGAGCAGACGTGGAACAAGGTAGTCACAATGTTAACCTATGGGAGAGATATGCCTTGCAGTAATGAAAAACACATTAAAGAGTTTTTCAATATCTGGACATGTAAAACTTCAAGGAGCAAGTCCAGCTTTTTAAATACACTGCACCCTGCCTTTGGGACTGTGTGTGGCCTACCTGAGGGGTAAATTATATGTATTAAAAAGGAAACTTTAATAGGGTCTTATAAGTAAATTAAATATGCCAATTGTGGCTAAGCCATTGTTACCGTGATTTAGGGACAGCGCACCTACTCTTTAGTACTGGTAAGCAGTGGTAAAGTGCCCAGAATCCTAAATCCAGCAAAATTAAGTCAGCAAAACAGTAGGGCAGAAGCAAAAAATCAGAGGAAACCATGCCAAGAATGTCAGATCTACCAAGGCAACACAGGCATTTTTCAATCCGGTGGTTGGTAAGCAAACAAAATTCTATCTCACAGTAAAACCAGCATGGTCAGACAATGAACAAGATAAGAAAAGGTGGTTTATTGAGGGCGGGTGTTCACTAGAGCTCATCACTATGTCATGTGTGCGGGTGACAGGGCTTTCTTGGTAATACATATATGTTACACACAAACTAAGCCTGATTGTATGCCAACATGAGGGTACCAACTCTTTAGAGACCTCTGACGCTGCTCGCAGGCAGGTCGCTCCCCGCGCTGCTGCACTGCTCTGCCTACATTTTTTTTGCCTAATCTTGTATTTTTCCCTTTTGCCTAACTTGCTTTCTTGCCCAGACTTGTATTCATTCCTCTGTGCCTGTACTTATTTTCTTGCCCAGACTTGTTTTTATTCCTCTTTGCCTGTACTTGCTTTCTTGCCAGACTTTTTTTTAAGCCTCCGTGCCTGTACTTGCTTTCTTGCCCAGACTTGTATTTTTTCCTCAGTGCCGGTACCTGTTTTCTTGCCCAAAGTTGTTTTTCTTTCCTGTGCCCAGTTCTCCCGTGGCCCCACCCATTTTTCCTGCTGCTGAGTCTCTGCGGTCCGCCCCCCTGCAATCTCATTGGCCGCCCCACTCCCGCCTCCCAGCTGCTCCTCCCTCCCACATTCCCTCATATGGAGGCCATGCGCAGCGGGCCCGCGGCTGGCGTGCCGAAGGCAAGCCCATCTGTGCCTGGGCGGCTCCCAGCTCCGGGACCCCTGGACCCCACGAACGCCACGACGCCCGACACCGGTATGATGCCAGAACCCTCCACGCACTCAACACCGGATGATCACACACCTGCTTCCTGGCCGCCCCGGAGCTCACCCACAGAGCTTTCATCTGCCGTAACTGCAGCTTTACAAGCATCCGCCCCACCATGCTGCCGACCAGGAAAGAACCCAACCACCTCCGATGCATCCTTCTCAACACCCGCTCTGCCCGCAAACATGTCGTTGAACTCTGGGACCTACTCGACTCAACCTCTCCAGACGTCGCCTTCCTGACGGAGACCTGGCTGAACCCCGCCTCGGCACCCGACATAGCTGTAGCCGTCCCGGAAGGCTACAAGATCACCCGCAGGGACAGCACCAACGGAGCAGGAGGAGGAATCGCCATCGTCCACAGGAACAATCTTAGAGTCTCGACCAACACCGACGACACCCTCAGTACCGCTGAACACCTGCACTTCCAGATCCACACCAAACCCAACACCACCCTCAGAGGAACCCTCATCTTCAGACCCCCCGGACCCCGACCACAGTACAGCGACTCCATCACCGACTTCATCAGTAGACACTCCCTCACCTCCACGGACTACATCCTCCTCGGGGACCTGAACTTCCACCTCGAGAACAACAATGACACAACTCCACTACCCTGAGTGAAAACCTAGCCAACCTCGGACTCAGACAACTCGTCCCAAAACCCACCCACTCCGCCAGTCACACGCTTGACCCCATCTTCTCCGCAAGCTCCCATGTCTCCTTCAATCACACCACCTAACTCCACTGGACCGGCCATCGCTGCATCCACTTCACCTTCAAGAAACCCCCCACGCACCACGCACCCTACAGATGCCTCACCGCTGCTGCAATAAAGTCATCGAAGACCAGCTAACCACCACCCTCGACAGTGGATCTACGACTGCGCCAATACCCCCGCCTCGATCAAGAAACCCTCCAACAGTCACACCAACAAGAAAGCCAGCTGGTTCACTAAAGACCTCCGGGCCTCCAAGCAAACCTGCCAAAAGCTGGAGAAGATCTGGCTCCATGAAGGAACACCGGACAGCCACGCAGCCCACAAGAACATCACCCGCATACACCATCACCTCATCAGATCTGTCAAAAGGGCCTCCTTCAAAGACCGACTAGACAACAATGCGCACAACAGCAAAGAGCTCTTCAACATCGTGAAGGAACTCTCCAACCCCAGCTCCAACACCAACGACGTCCCACCCTCGCAAAACCTGTGCGACTCGTTGGCCACCTTCTTCCACCGCAAGAGCGCAGACATCCATGACAGCTTCAATACCACGACTGCCCGACAACCACTGAGACCTCCGTCCCCACGACCACCATCCGACTGCTCTCCTGGACCAACATCAACGACGACAACACCATCAAGATTATGAACACCATCCACTCCAGATCTCTATCAGACCCATGTCCACACCACATCTTCAACAAAGCCAGCACAGCCATCACACCCCATCTCCAGAAAGTCATCAACACCTCCTTCGAGACAGCAACCTTCCCGGAGAGCTGGAAGCACGCCGAGATCAATGCCTTACTCAAGAAACCCAAGGCAGACCCTAAGGACCTCAAGAACTTGCGGCCCATCTCTCTGCTTCCGTTCCCGGCAAAGGTCATTGAGAAGACTGTCAACGAACAACTGACCCGCCACCTTGAGAAGGACAACATCCTGGACCCTTCCCAGTCCGGGTTCCACAGCAACCACAGCACCAAGACTACCCTCATTGCCGCCACCGATGACATCAAGTCCCTGTTGGACAACTGAGAAACGGCCTTGAGTATTTTTGCTCTGGAGCATGTGATTGTATGTGTGCTTTTGTTATTTCGTAGTTTCTGTATGTGTGCTTGTGTGTGTGTGTGTCTGTGCGTATATGAGAGTGTGAGCGCATTTGTGTGTGCTTAGTCTTGTCTGTGCATGTGATGGTGTTTGCCTGTGCATGTACTTGGGTATTTTTGTACTAGAGCATGGGATTTTATGTGTGCTTGCATTTGTGGATGTTTCTGTATATGTGCTTGTGTTTGTGTGCCAATGTGCGCATATGAGCGTGTGTGCTCACATTTGTATGTGCTTGTGCATGTCTGTGTGTGTGATGGTGTGAGCACGCTGGATTTGTTATTCTCTGGCAGCCACTGTCCTGGATATTGACTCTAACAGCCAGATGCCTGAACCTAAGATGGTCACCAGTATACAGTACAGTCCCATGCCTGACTCCTAGATGGCTTCCATAGTAGTCCCCTCCACATTGTTTTACTTCCCTGGGACAACAATTTGACATTGACCAGACCTTGAATCTATCCCCTAACCTGCTTAAACATCAGGACTTAGCGAACCTGCGGATCCTACCACAGATTGTAGAGACCAAGCGATTTGGCTGACACCCGGTGGAGCTGCCATATAGTTAAAGAGGGGATGGGTTGTGGATCACCCCCTGCCATCACCTACCCAGCCGGACCTTGGGCAGATTTCCCCCTCGTCTCTACGTCCTATTTTCCTCCTACCCCTTTACCCTATCCCCTTATCCTTCCTTGCGCCATTCACCTTGTCCCCTACGTTCTTTAAATACTTTTCTTGATACTTATGTAACTTTTAACTGATGTAAATCACAACATTATTGTTCCTCATGTAAAGCGCTCTGTTTCTTTTGGGTCTAGCCAGCGCTATATAATAACTCATTAATTAAATATGTTCCCATTTAGTACTCTTTCTCTCTTTATCTACTACCCTAGCTCATATCCCCTCTCCCCTGAATCTCTCACCTTGCCTAGCCCCCTGTCCTTTGTGCCCTTTTGACTAAGCACTTCTTCTCCCCTTGTTGGGGAAAGATCCAATATTTATACTCAGGAGTCCCAGCAAACCCGCTGAGAGAGTCCACTGCGTCAAGGGAGCCACTCACAGCTGAGGTATTGTATGGCACCCCTTGCCAAAGCACTCCCTCTCGCCTTTTTGGGGAAGGATCCAGTTTGTAGGCCTTGGAGTCTCAGAGACCCCTCTGAGAGATTCCACTGTGTAAAGGGAGCCTCCCGCAACAGAGATAGAGAAGCGATACCACTTCCCCTCTGATCGCAGCTTACTGGACTTTGGGCGTTGCTTTGACTCGTCTACCGATTTGTGTCCCCTTCGCCCTTCCCCTCCTCTTTCCATGCTGTGTCCTTCACCTTCCCCTTCTCTTTCCCGCCTTCATTACCTGTCTACTTCCCCAGCTCCTACCCCCTCCCCTGAATCTTTCCCCTTGCCTGCTTTTCCCCTTACGTATTTGTGCTTGTTTTATCTCGACCTTACAAGTAACAATATTGCCATGCTCTAATAACTGTGTAACCTTTGTAGCGATGTAACCTGTAACTATTATCTGATGCTCATGTAAAGTGCTCTGATACCTACGGGTCTAGCCAGCACTATATAACACCTTTAAAATAAAAAAATAAAATCCTCCTGGACCTGTCAGCCACCTTCTAAAAGGTCTGCCACCACACACTACGAACACGCTTCCAGTCAGGATCCAAGAGAAGGCCCTTGACCGGACCACCTCCTTCCTCTCCGGCAGAACACAGAGCGTCCTCCTTCCCCCCTTCTGCTCCGAAGCCACTGAGATCATCTGCGGCGTACCCCAGGACTCTTCCCTCAGCCCAACTCTTTTTAACATCTAAATGGCACCGCTCGCCCACGTCGCCCGTCGGCATGACCTCAACATCATCTCCTATGCCGATGACACCCAGCTGATCCTCTGACTCATCAAGGACCACCACACCACCAAAACCAATCTTCACAAAGGAATGAAGGCCGTCGCTGAATGGATGAGGAACAGCCAACTGAAGCTGAACTCGAGACGGAGGTCCTCATCCTCGGATCCATCCCTTCGGCCTGGGACGACTCCTGGTGGCTGACCGCACAGGGAACCGCCCCAACACCCACCGACCACGCACGCAACCTAGGGGTCATCCTCGACTCCACACTCTCCATAACTAAACAGGTCAACGCCATCTCCTCCTCCTGCTTCAACACCCTCTGCATGCTCCGCAGGATCTGCAAGTGGATCCCCACTGAAATGAGAAGAACGGTCACCCAGGCCCTCGTAAGCAGCAGGTTGGACTACGGAAACGCCCTCTACGCAGGAGCCTCGGCCAAACTCCTGAGATGGCTCCAACACATCCAGAACGCCTCTGCACGCCTGATTCTCGACATCCCTCACCACAGCCAGATCACACCCCACCTGAGAGACCTGCACTGGCTCCTGGTCAACAAGAGGATAACCTTCAAGCTTCTCACCCACACACACAAGGCACTCCACAACACCGGACCAACATACCTCAACAGACGACTCAGCTTCTACACCCCTACCCGCCAGCTCCGCTCCGCCCACCTCGCCCTCGCCACAGTCCCCCACTTCCGAAGAGCGACCTCTGGCAGCAGATCGTTCTCCCACCTCGCCTACAAGACCTGTAACACCCTCCCCATCCACCTACGGCAGACCTAAGACCTGCTGACCTTCAGAAAACTCCTCAAGACATGGCTTTTCGAGCAGTAGCAGCATTCCCCACCCCAGCGCCTTGAGACCCTCACGGGTGAGTAGTGCACTTTACAAATGATATGATTGATTGATTGATTGAGAGAGTGAGTGTGAGACATATATATATATATATATATATATATATATATATATATATATATATATATATATATATATATATATATATTAAGCACACGAGAGATGGCATGCTTCTGCCTCTTGAACGGCGGGCTCCCAACGGGGTTCGCCAACCCCTATTATTAAACACACTCCTGGTTCGTTTTCAATTCGATCGAAATAACCAGGGTCAGGGCCCCAATATGGTAAACGGTGCTTCAGGTTTATTTGGCAAGGAAAAACACAACGCGTTTCGAGATCAGCCGATCTCTTGCTCACGGGTGGAGCTTACGTGTACCTTCATTCTTTTAAAGTAACATACCATGTTTTCACTTTCACACGTGATCAGTAGACATAAACAAGTTATTTCATTTGTGCAATGTCTTAGCGATATTAAATTCATTCAAGATTCATTTTAGCATTTACATCATGCTTATTAACCAGGAAGGATATTGTACAAATTATAATACCCAAGGCAATAAAATAAAGTAAATAATGACGCTGGTAAACTCAGGACACATTAATTACATCGTAATCGGTGTCAGAATTCTGCCCCTGTGGGCCAATGTTCAAATAATATAATGCTGGTATTTTTGGGTATTTGACAAAGAGATAGTTGTGTTGCATGGGGTGTTTAGAAGCTGCAGCTTACTTTGTAATGAAATTCTACAAATTTTAATTGATTTTAATTGTAAACACGGATCTGATATAGAATATTTTGCTAAAGTAGCGATGTCTTCCTCTTTTTCCAGGAATTGGATGTAAACTTTGATCTATCCACTGAGGTGAATTCTTGGAAATTAACCGTGTGGCCTATATGTATTATGTGACATTTGCCCACTTGGGCGACACTCTGCTTACAAGGACAAACCTTGAACCAAGCGAGTATGCTGCAACACTCATGGACTGTGTGCCCACTTGGGCTTGATGAACATTGTTATCTTTGAACATTGGCCCACAGGGGCAGAATTCTGACACCGATTACGATGAAATTAATGTGTCCTGAGTTTACCAGCGTCATTATTTACTTTATTTTATTGCCTTGGGTATTATAATTTGTACAATATCCTTCCTGGTTAATAAGCATGATGTAAATGCTAAAATGAATCTTGAATGAATTTAATATCGCTAAGACATTGCACAAATGAAATAACTTGTTTATGTCTACTGATCACGTGTGAAAGTGAAAACACGGTATGTTACTTTAAAAGAATGAAGGTACACGTAAGCTCCACCCGTGAGCAAGAGATCAGCTGATCTCGAAACGCGTTGGGTTTTTCCTTGCCAAATAAACCTGAAGCACTGTTTACCATATTGGGGCCCTGACTCTGGTTATTTCGATCGAATTGAAAACGAATCAGGTGTGTGTTAATATATATATATATATATATATATATATATATATATATATATATATATATATATATATATATATATATATATATATATATATATATATATTCACTGAAACAACCATAGGTTTCAGGGACGTTATAGTTAGAAATTAGCATTTAAAAAACCTTTGAAATTCACTGAAAAAGCCTTCAGTTTCAGGGACGTTATAGTTAGTTGGACATTTCACTCATGCATAACGATAGAAATTCCCCTGTTATAGTTAGTTGAGCTAACTATAACTCGCGCCCCCGCAATGCACTGCTGATGACATCACATATTACATCATTCATGATATGGTCAGTGACATCACTGATGACATCTCAAATTACATCATTGCTCCCAGTGTGGCTCGCCCGGATCACGCATCATTGCAGGGTGCACACACGCTATGTGCTGCAGGTGCTACTAACTCACTGCACCATAAGTCATCGCCAGGTGGTCTTATCAAGGCAGAATTCATGAGACAAAAGACATTTCTCCCTGTGTGACTCGTCTAGAACACACATCATCGCAGGCTGCACACACGCTGTGTGCTTCAGGTGCTACTAACTCACTGCACCATAAGTCATCGCCAAATACGCTTATTAAGCCAGGGTTCATTAGCCAAAAGAAATTGCTCCCAGTGCAGCCCCACGGACCACACATCGGCGCAGGGTGTGCACACGCTGAGTGCTCCAGGTGCCACTAACTGTGCAGCTCAACTCAATTCAACGCCACGTGGCTGTGCGCCCATCCTGACCGCTGCCTCCGCCCTACACTGGGGTTACACGGTTCACAATTCAAGATTAGTAGCGATGCAAATTGTGTAAGAGACTGTAATGAGTTAAGAAGACCAAATGATCCCAATCTGTGCAGCTCAAGTCAACGTCACATGCCTTTGGGCCTTTGCTGTCTGCTGCCTCCAGCCTACAATGTGGAAGACCGGCGACACGTGGTGCCAACTAATCCTGTTCAACACAAGCCAATCCCCCATGTGTAACTGTGTCCTGAGTCCTGAATGGCAGTGACCCCAACTTCGTGGCAGTGACCATAGCACCAGACTCCCTTTAATCAGTGAGGGATATTTGCATATGGAAGGCCAGGGACACTTGATGCCACTGAACCTGAAATATGCAGGGTGGCGGGCCACCAACGTATGCACGTGGCTGTGGGCCCTTGCTCACCGCTGTCTCCGGCCTACACTGTGGAAGACCGGCGACACATGTTGCCACTAACCGTTTTCAACTAACCCTGGGCGGAGAACTACGCTCCGTTCGCGGTGTTTGCGAATTTTCGGCAACTTTGTACTTCGTGGCGAGCGCGAAGTTGTCGACTACTTCGCAATCTACAGCGTAGCGTAGTAGTTTTTCTTCCTCGCACGCTCAATAGCATTCTCGCATGCGCGGTAATGACTTACTGTGGTTCTGCGTTCGCTTTCTTGCTTTTCTCTCCCGGTCGCGTTCGCTACTATGTTTGGAATCCGGCCGCACAATCCCATGCGACTTTGAGTACGCGATTACGTCATTCGGACACGCGAACATGTCATTGGGACGTGCGATCCTCCTTGCAGTGCCATGTTGGTAAGATCGCGTTTCCGAACACGCAGAAACTGCAATCTGGCACAGAATATCTCCCGAGCATGTTAAAATCTTCTCCAAAATGTTCATTTAACCCCTCAGATTGTGATTTGGCTGTATTATTTTGGGCTAGGAGTCCTCTTTTTGTTTCTACTCTTTTTTTCAAGAGAAATGAAGTGCCCCTGAGTTTACAACTTCCTGTTCCTGTCCACCAGGCTCCTCCCAGTGCTTTGTCCATGTGGTGTTCACTTTCATTTGGAATTGGAGCTGGAAGGATCACTCTTTGTGTATGTCTGCTGCATCATAGCATTTAATTGGATTTATTGAGGAATTTCTTTTACAAGTAAGTTTGAGAATTGAGAATTGGTGTACTGTAAATGTTTGTTTGGTTTGGTTTTTTTTAACTACAGTTTTCTGTGCTTCTCAACCTTTCTTAAAAATTATTATTGAGGGAGGCCTGTACTTTCATGAGGGGCCAAGTTGTATGTGTTTGAAATTTCATCCAGTAGGCCTAGAGGTACCCAAGGGTCCACCCATGTTTCTGTTGTGTCTGTAAAACATCATAGATGGCATTGGATTTAATTGCATACTCTGTTGTAGTGGAATTTAATTTTTTGTTTTAGTAAAATTAGGTAACCCTAGTAGTTCATGTAGTTAGTGTAGGCCTGCTTGAGTTCATTTACTTTCTGTGGGTGGCTTGGCCAGGTGGTGGTGGTGGCCATTTTGTGTTTGTAGCCACTGTGTTTTTGCCATAGGCATCCAAGCTTGTGGCCTACTCTGCCAGTAGGCCCAAGGGTACTACTACAGTCCTCATCATGGGTGCATGAAAGTTGTTCAACTGTTATAGGGGTGTTTAAGTTGTATGTGTAACATCATGTAGGTCATGGATGGCTTTGGATTAATTAGCAAAATGTGTTTTTGGTGTTGAATTGCAGGTTTTGGGTGTGTGTTGAATAATATGGCTTTTTCTGCGCACTAGGTAACCCTAGGATTCAGCTCGCGTAGCTTTGGTAACTTTGCACAGTGCTACAACGCGACCTTAAAGTTTTTGTCTTCTTCGCGTGCTCAATGTGCGTGCTCGCGCACGCGATAACGACGTTTTGTACAGTTTGTGCTGCCGAACACGCCGAATTTGCATTCTCGCGAGCAATATCTCTCGAGTTGCCTAAAACGTTCCTGAAAATGTAGATGCTGTTCATTTTGCTAAAAGAAACTCCTTAGGTTGTCATTTGCTCGTAGTTTTTGGAGCATGGACCACTTACTGTTTCTGTCCTCTATGTACTTTGTTGTTTGAGGGTGGCCTGACCATGTGGGCGGCTTGTCGGCCATTTTGTCCAGCCAAGCATTGTCCTTTTGCCATAGGAATGTATTGTCTGTCTTCTTTGTTGTTTGAGGGTGGCGTGACCATGTGGGCGGCTTGTCGGCCATTTTGTCAAGCCAAGCATTGTCCTTTTGCCATAGGAATGTATTGTCTGTCTTCTCTTTCTTTTCATGTTTTTGGGGGTGGCCAGGCCATGTGGGGGCGGCCATATTGTGTGACCTTCCATCGTGGTTTATTTTTTTTGCCGCAGGCCTACAAACTTGTGTGATTTTTTCTGCCAGTAGGCCTAGAGTCCCAGAGATAGTCAGCGGGGATGCTTGATATAGCGTTTTCCATTTTGTCTGTTGAATTTAACTTCATTTAGGGCATGGGTGGCTATGCATTGAATTTTCAAATGTGGTGTTTGGGGTGTAGTTAACTGTTTGGGTGAAAAACTCTAAATGCCTTTGTTGTTTGTGTTGTTGTGTAACTTTCAAACCTTGTAGCCATGGGGATTTTCTTTTTTGCAATAAGCTGTGATGTGTAACAGGCATCCTCCTTTTTCTGGCTATGGGTTATTGATAGACCTGCTTGAGTTTATTTAAATTGTATGTACTTTCTTGTTGGTGGGCTGACCATGGGGCTGGTGCCCATTCCCATTTGGTGAAGCCATGCATTTTGCTTTTCCCATAGGCCTGCTTTGTCTGTTTTTCATTTTTATTCCTTTCTTATTTTTTTATTCCTTTTCTTTTTTTTTATTGTGACCGCCCGTCCATGTCGTGGCGGCCATTTCCTGGTACTAGTAGTAGCCTCTGTGTTTTTGACATAGGCCTCCAAGCTTGTGGCCTACTCTGCCAGTAGGCCCAAGGGTACTACTACAGTCCTCAGCATGGGTGCATGAAAGTTGTTCAACTGTTATAGGGGTGTTTAAGTTGTAAGTGTAACATCATGTAGGTCATGGATGGCTTTGGATTAATTAGCAAAATGTGTTTTTGGTGTTGAATTGCAGGTTTTGGCTGTGTGTTGAATAATATGGCTTTTTCTGCGCACTAGGTAACCCTAGGATTCAGCTCGCGTAGTTTTGGTAACTTTGCACAGTGCTACAACGCGACCTTACAGTTTTTGTCTTCTTCGCGCGCTCAATGTGCGTGCTCGCGCACGCGATAACAACATTTTGTACAGTTCGCGCTGCCGAACACGCCGAATTTGCATTCTCGCGAGCAATATCTCTCGAGTTGCCTAAAACGTTCCCGAAAATGTAGATGCTGTTCATTTTGCTAAAAGAAACTCCTTAGGTTGTCATTTGCTTGTAGTTTTTATAGCATGGACCACTTACTGTTTCTGTCCTCTATGTACTTTGTTGTTTGAGGGTGGCCTGACCATGTGGGCGGCTTGTCGGCCATTTTGTCAAGCCAAGCATTGTCCTTTTGCCATAGGAATGTATTGTCTGTCTTCTCTTTCTTTTCATGTTTTTGGGGGTGGCCAGGCCATGTGGGGGCAGCCATTTTGTGTGACCTTCCATCGTGGTTTATTTTTTTTGCCGCAGGCCTACAAACTTGTGTGATTTTTTCTGCCAGTAGGCCTAGAGTCCCAGAGATAGTCAGCGGGGATGCTTGATGTAGCGTTTTCCATTTTGTCTGTTGAATTTAACTTCATTTAGGGCTTGGGTGGCTATGCATTGAATTTTCAAATGTGGTGTTTGGGGTGTAGTTAACTGTTTGGGTGAAAACAACTCTAAATGCCTTTGTTGTTTGTGTTGTTGTGTAACTTTGAAACCTTGTAGCCATGGGGATTTTCTTTTTTGCACTAAGCTGTGATGCAGGCATCCTCCTTTTTTTGGCCATATAGGGAGGGATATAGGCCTGCTTGAGTTTATTGTTTTCTGGCCTTTACCCATGTACCTGTGATGAGAGTGCCCATGTGGATCTGTGGTGGTAGTAGTAGTGTGCTGTTTTGTTTTTGACAAATTGGCCTGTGTCTTGCCATTGTTCCTGTTGGCTTACTACTGTTCACATCCCCATTGCTATCTGCTGCAGGTCACTGATGCTGCATCCATCCGAAATGATGCACAAATTAAGGATAAACAAGTTCCACTACCACTACATTTGCATTTTAGTGCTTTGCTATTCTTACTCTTACTGGTTGTACTAATACTTCTAGTAGTAATTAAAATTAAAGCTAAAAAAAATCCACATTCGACTGATGTTGTTCTGCCTTCTTTGCTTGTAGGTGCACAAAAGACTGAAGAGGAGGTGCCTGTCATCATTCATCGCCTGTTCTACTGCCAGACGGACGTCCTTCTGTTCTGTACTACGTCACGTGTGGTCGTGTGACTAACCTGACCAGACATCATTCTCAGCAACTTGTGCAACTGAGTGCTGCTGCTGACATCTGAAGAAGATGGGCCCAAAGAAAGCAGGTACCAGGTCCTCCAAGACCAAGAAAGTTGCTGAGAAGAAGGAAGAACAGAAGAAGGAAGTGACACTTAAGTCTGGTGTTGACCCGAAAACATTTTTTGGGCAAAAAAAAAGTACGCCTGCAGCAGCAGTGACCGAGGTCCAAGTTGAGCCAGCACCTCCGCATCAGTGGGCCCAAGCCACCAACCCAGGCCCAAGCAGATGAGTGGGGAAGAGGTAGCCAGCCTAATGGTGGAAAGCAGTTATACTAAGCCTGACCTGAACTTATCGCTATCTCAAAGTAGTACACATTCCACGCAAGAGGGAACACAGCAGAAAAGTGGTGAACAACAACCAGCGCCCGCAATAGTAGATGTTCAACCTGAGCCACCACCCGCAATAGTAGTTGTACAACAACCACCGCCCTCAATAGTAGATGCTCAACGAAAAGAACAACCACAACCACAACCACCGCCTGCAATAGTAGGTGTTCCACAACCACCGCCCGCAATAGTAGATGTTCAACGAAAACAACAACCACAACCACCGCCTGCAATAGTTGTTGTTCAAGAACCACCACCGGCAATAGTAGTTGTTGTTCCTCCCGAAGTCGGGGCAGTTCAGGAAATTGAGCCTGATGCAGAGCAAGAAGAGGCAGCACCTCATGCAGGAGATCTATTGTTTTCCAAATCCCCACCAAAGAAAAGGAGGGTTAGTCCATCGAGTTCTTCGCCAAGCATCCCTTTCTGATGATCTTGATCCCAATTGGGAGCCACAACAATCTAAACATGAGAGGGAGAGACATCCCAAGAAGACCAGGCTAGGGTAGGGAAACGGAAGGTTCCAGGAAGCCTACCACTTATGGAGTGCGATGTTGAGCAGCCGGATAATGATGGTGATGATGAGTCAGACCCAGTCATCACAAGCATTACTCCTGGCCCTGAGGACATGGAGACCAACATTTTAACCCTAGCAAGAATGGCTGCGACTAGTAGGGATGTAGCACGCATACCACCAACACAGGCTACACCAAAACTACCTCCAGCTTCCATTTTTACATTTGCACACAACCGGCAGCGTCCTACATCCAGCACAAGTTCCACCTCAGCAGAAGTAGGTAGTGGTACTACTGCGCAGCACATAGTGAAATTCACCACACAACCTCCAGTTCATACGGCATTGGAAGTGGCACCTCTAGCAGGAGACAAAAGTTAAGCTCCCCAGTGTGGGACTTCTTTACAGTTAGCGCAAATGAGGAGAACATTGCTATATGCTCCATTTGTCATTCCTCTGTTAGTCGTGGTAAGCTTGGTATAAACTATGGTACCGGGGGCCAAATGACCCATATGAAAAAACACCACCCAATCAAGTGGGAGGACCACCTACGTATCATAAAAGCAGGAACCATTAATGTTGGTGGGGAAGCAGTAGACGGTCCACAGGTCGAACAGGAAGAAGAGGGAGACATTCTATCTGGTAGAGGTACACTAAGTACCCTTGTCCGACTCCCCAGCACTGCAGTGGTAGGTCCTACATCCTCCGCATCAGCAACATCTCTGTGGCACCAGAGTAAGAGTAACCCGGAGACACCAAGGAGTACGTGTGCGAAGTCTGCGACGCGCAGTACTGCATCGGGCATAACTGAAAGAAATACCAAGCAGCGTACCATTGTTAGCATGTTTAGGCAGGAGGGAAAGTACGAGCGCAACCACCCAATAGCACGTTTGTACAATGCTAAGCTTGCTAAAATGTTAGCTCTGGACCTTCTCCCTTTTTCTTTTGTTGAAGGGGTGGGTTTCCTGAAATTTGTGACAACCCTCTGCCCAAAATGGAATGTTCCCAGCCGCTACTATTTTGCCAGAGTTGCTGTTCCAGCACTACACCACGACGTGCTAGAATTGCTTGGAAAAGCCTTGCAGCAGAGTGCTGTGCATAGTATCCACCTGACAACAGACATGTGGACCAGTAGCCAAGCCACTGATTACATGTGCATCACTGCACACTGGATCTCTTTTACAGGTGTTAGAGACAAGATATCTACAGGCATTGACACTACTGAGATTTTTAATGATACTCGCAGACATGCTAATGTAGCCATGTTTGCTATGGAGACATCGCATACTGCTGCAAACATTTTGGATGAGTTCAACAGCAAGGTCTGTGAATGGCAGCGACCAAGAGGCCTCAATGTTGGTTTTGTTGCCACCGACAATGGCAGTAATGTAGTTAAGGCCATGGAAGATGGTGGCTATTTTAGAGTCCCGTGTTTGGCACACTGCATTAACATTGTGGTTCAAGACTTTCTGAAAAATGAAAGCAAAGTCAGCAGCTTACTGACCTTTTGCTGAAGAATCTGCACTCATTTCAATCATTCTTTTAAAGCCTGGAAGCAGCTACGGGTCATTCAACGTGAGTATAAAATGCCAGTCAAAGCACTCATCCAGGAGGTACCAACAAGTTGGAACTCTACTTATTACATGCTTGATTGGCTGTTTCAGCAGTACATACCACTTAATGCTTATGTCATGACAAGAAGATAAGGGGATCCAACTGGTGTTATTAAAGCCATGACAGTTGAGATGTCGCAATGGGACCTCATTAAATGCCTGACAGAGATGCTACTTCCTTTTGAGGTCTTCACACGTGCCGTCAGCAGGGGGACTGTACTATGAGCCAAGCTATCCCATTGTTGTACATGCTGGAGCAAGAGCTGAAGGAGGTGTCTGAAACATACGAAGGTGTTGAAGAAAAACTTGAAGCATGTAATTTGGCGAAGCCCTTAGCCAGCCGCCTATCTGA
This sequence comes from Lissotriton helveticus, assembly GCF_964261635.1. Taxonomy (NCBI): domain Eukaryota; kingdom Metazoa; phylum Chordata; class Amphibia; order Caudata; family Salamandridae; genus Lissotriton; species Lissotriton helveticus. The sequence goes on from NC_136065.1 coordinate 1,741,905,057, forward strand.
GAATACAAGGATTGAAAATAAGATTATGTTGCATCAACATTACATAACTGCCACAATTTTGGATCCACGGTACAAATTATTTGTCAACAGTAATGCAGTAATTCCTTTTTCAGAAGGGGATGTTTCCAAGTACAAAACTGTTATAGCCGAGGAAGCCACTGATTTAGAAAACGAACGGCTCTCAATTAGAGGCCTGCCAGTGCCAGCCCAGGACAGTGCAAGTACTACTGAGCATCCTACAGAGTCAAGTTCTTCTTCACAGCATGCGAGCAGTTGGTTTGCTTCCCAGCAGTCACCAACACAAACAATAACAACAACCGCACCAACAGGATCTGATTCATCAGACACAAGCAAAAAAATAGCTGCTTGGTTTCTACAGAAAGGGATTGGTAAGTCCGTTGCTGTCGCAAAGCAAAAAGAGGACGAGCAAACCCGAGCACCAATGAACATTGAGCGGTTGGTCCAGGCCTATCTGGATGACACAACAGAGGTGTTCATGGAGCAAAGCCCATTGGTGTATTGGTATAGGACAAGAAGCCAATGGCCACTGCTCAGCAGGCTGGCGATAAAGTATCTAGCTTGCCCTGTTGCAAGTGTCTCTTCTGAGCGTGTTTTCAGTGCTGCTGGTGCCATTGTGACTGTGAAAAGGACCAGTCTCTCTCCCAAAAGCGTGGAGAGGTTAACCATGATAAAAATGAATCAGCACTTGATACCACCAGACTACAAAGTATGTGAATCAGAGCTGGAAGAGGAGAGCGAGTCGGAAGAAATAATTAGTGGGTTACAGGACCTACTTCTGTCGGAAGAACCACCAGGGTTTGAGGACGAGCTCCTCTTCCCTGACAACTAGGCTTTGAAATTGTTACATTCTCCCTTCATTTATTTCTCCCTTCCTTATTTGTGTGTATCTGTCTTTCTGACTCAAACTTCAAAACCAACACCATCTTCCCTTCTCTTTTAATTACCTATTGGAGTTGCACATCTGAGCATTTACTGTGCACTGCACTCCACTCATCAGAGTCCTGCTCCATCTTCCTGACTCACCCTAAATACATTTCCATCTTGCCAATGTACATTGGATGGAGATGGACAATAGTGCAATAATTAGCCTCTAACAGTCCCTCCATAACAAGTGAAACGTATGTGACTATAGCCATCTTCTGTTTTGTTTCCAATCTGAAATGCATCACTGTCTTAAGGCTACACCTCTGTCTGCAGGCATACACAACTCTTCAATGTCAAATCTTGAGCAGGGCTCCAAAATTAAAGTAAACTTGTCGTCATCACTTTCATAAGACTCTGCTGCATCTGTGATCTGGCAGCCACAAAGAAGAGAAAGACAGGTATATGAAATGAATGATGCCATACATTGCATTGGCTGCTTGCTGACTCAGAGCAAATGTGCATGAAGTAGAAATATACTAGTAGTTTAATATAATAACAAAGTACTTGTGTCTCAAGTGATGGTCAATGTTTCCATGTTGTTTAATAATATGTATCCAATTGTACTCCTACTACTCTAGGTGCAGTCTGACTCTGGACTTAATCAAAGTCACTCACTACAGACTGAGTTGCTGTTGGGGGTCTGTTGGAGAATACGTACACGTGCCACACCGGATGATGAATGATGATGACCAACATACCAATTTGCACACTGTCAGTCAGTTTGATCAGAGATGATTGATGGAATATGTTCAGGAAGTGGAATACAAGGTAAACGCACAACCAATCAACAAGAACCACAGCAGACCTAGGCTACATGTGTGTGCAGTGGTGGAATAGAATAGTGGTATGATTGACTGCCATTGGCGCATTCATTTAATCACTTGTTTTGAAAAATGCGAGGTTGATGTATATGCCTTTTGTCTGAAACTGTGAAAAATGTAGGTAAATGGAGTTTGGGCCACAGACTCACGGCCCGGTGTTGTGGTGTGGCCATGTAACTGTTCTGTGCTGGCTCCTATCTTGTTGTTCTTTTCAATGACTGCTGTGCAACTAGAAGAGTAGAGTTAATCAATGTATCCAAGCAGCCTCAGTCTGAAAATCTTCTCGCTCACGAGTCTTGTCTTTTTTGCACTACACCGTAATTTATTTTTATGTTTTCATAAAGTTATTTTGTAATACCCCATTTCTTCTTTCATCAACACTTACAGGCCGGCCTTTCACCCAGCGCTATTATACGTGGAGCAACAACTCACACTTACCTTACCAATCCATCCTCCTCATCATCATCCAGCCAGAGGCGCCCAAGAATGATATAATCAGTCACAGTGTTTGTGGAAGGGAGGACAAAGATGAATGACGAGATACAACTATACATTTGGCCCTGGATAACATAATACATTAACTTTAGTATCATTTTCGTAATTTTCTTTGATTCCTTTTTCCTCTTCATTTATTTTACGCTTGTGTTTGGTAATTGATGTTCACTTAAACTATCTCTTAATTTTCTTTGCTAGCTTTCAGCCCGCTACATCAGGTATTACGGTTTCTCAGAGGGCATACAGCCTAGGCAAAAGTCATATTCATATCATGTATAAGAAATACTTCCTTTGAATTGTGTAGTAGTAGTTAAGTAAGTACCACTTATTATTAACCATCAAGTTAATAATAAACGTTCATCATGCATCCATTTCTATTTTCTTACTTGACTTTACATTTTTTGGGTAGTAGTGGAACATCAATCATCGTCTTCATTGTTTTGCTTTTGTTGTCTCCATGCATACTGTTTTTCTTTGTCAAACCTTTCCCCAAACCCCCGTTCCCATCCATTCATCAAACCCTAACCCTCTTCCCCCGGGCTGTGTGGTTTTATATTGAGGTGTGACTACATTAAATCTACGCCAACAATTGATCACACGCTTGCTGGGGCAGATGTGGTGAAAGCAACACTAATGAAATCAAATGTCAACGAGGCAGGGCGAGGATCCTCTTCTGCTTGCCCACCCAAGCTCACTGTATGTACTAGTGTACAAGGCAATTCATTTCCCAAAGTGACCCCACAAATACATCTAAATAATTGGTGGCATTGTTTGAATTTAATTTGCCAGCATTTAAGTTTACGAATTGGATTGTGTTTTACTGACTCCTTCAACACAACTACATTTATCTTCTTGTACTTGGCAGTCCCCGACAACATTGATTTCTTTGAGTTTAGCACTAGCAGTTGCAATATTGTTTGTATTCTTTTGGGTCAGTCTTATGTACTGTATTTTTCAACTTCTCCCACATTCTGTCTCAGGCAAATGACTGTCTCTTTGTTTTTGTTTTCCAATGCTAGTGCCAGTGTCTACTAGTCTACTACTACCATCACACAACCACGGCATTATCTCCGTTGTCTTGGGAATCCATGCAGCCCGGCTTGCAGTGCCAAACTTAATCATCATCAATCACAGGTAAGAAGAGAGGTTTGCTAGGAGGTATAATGGAGGAGAGACTGGTAGTACAAATAGGACAAATATAACTCAGTGAGGGGTACCGTATCTATCTGTTGGCATGATGTTGTTACATGTGGTCAATTAATAAATTATTTCAATCAAACCCTGGCCGTTGCCCTGCATGTAGAGTAAACCTTGTGACGTACAACAGTAACCCCACCACAAAACAACATCATATGTGTACGTTGAAAATAAATAACATTTATTGATGCACATAAAAAAATATCCTCCTAGTCCTCTCCTATCCCACCCCTATCCCCACCCTAACCCCAACCAATGTCCAAGTCCAAAGAATGTCCCACAAAAATAACCCCATCACCCAATTCCCACCCACCAACAAAAGTTTTAAAAAAGGGGCAAATGAACAGGGTCCATCACAATCGGCGGGCTTTAAGGTGTTTGTCCACTAATATCTTCACACGCTCCTCCAACTTTGACACCCGGAGGAGAATCTTTTGCCGAAATGCACGGCACCTACATTTGCATCCATGATGTGGGGGGGCGGCAGATGTTGTTAAATGCCGGCGGTGAGCGGCTGCCTGACCACGGCGCCGTACTCCTGCAGGTGGGGCCTGGCTGGGGCCTGGGGCATTGTTAAAGGCAGCAGCTGCTGCCTCTTCCTCCTCCTCCTCGGCCTTAGCCACCAGCCGGCGGTACTCCTCCACAATGGCCTGCAGTTTCCTTTGCCGGGCCCTGGCTGCCAACTCCTTCCTTGATGGTTTTTGTTGGGAAGGAGTATGAGTATCTATAAAAAAATAAACAGAATTGTAACTGAAACTCTTCCAAATTAGTTCAACACATAGTGGCATAGTAGCACTACCAAGCGCAGTACATACAAATGGTGGCAACTTTTAGTATCTATCTAATCTATCCTCCTGCTTCCCCTGCCTGTAACTTTTGTTGAAGTTTTTTCTGGCATTATACTGGCCCTAGTACTATGGGTGGACTTGAGTACACAGCAGAACAACATTTTTTTTGTATCTCCTTTTATATTTTCAAAGTAAGACTCTGCTTCCAGTGACAGTCTCCACCTATGATGAATACAATACATTTAGGGGCACTTTCCCCTCCTGGATGGCATTAGTATCGCCGCTGGTCCCATCGGCAGTGGCACTGGTCGTTGGTAGTGATTGTGCACCTATAAAAGCAAGTACACCTTTTGAGATGCCTGCACAACTTCACCTATTTTACTAGTTGTACTTCACCAGGAAGGAAGATTGAAAATACAGTTACGTACAACATAAAGCATTGTAAGTGTAACTAGTCCAAATTGCGTACTACTGTACAGCAGTCATTAGACAGAGTTTAGTTTTACTTTATTAGATGGTCCCTAGGGTCATCTAATCTCTACTCCTACTCTAGTCTTTGGAAAGTTAGCCTGAGCCATGTAACCATTTTAGAATGATCCAGGTCTACTGTTTTGCCCATGTTTTTATCTTGCAGCTTGTTGCACAGTAAGAAAGACACCTTCGAGGCCACATGAGTGTTGCTTACAACTAAAGAGGTTGACTTACTTACTTACTTACAGTATTGTTATTCCCTTTTGCTTATCCGTAATGTTACACTTTTTGGCATGACTGCTATAAACTGGCATAGTTGTATTCACTGTCTAATGTGCAACATTTTTCTCCTAGGCAGATGAGAAGATTGCCTTCTACGAACCAGAGATTAGCAGAGCTTTCGAAAGATGCATGTGTAACCAGTATACGTTCAACGGTGAGGGGCCTCCCACAATTCTCACAGTTCTCTATCGTGCACTAGTTGTATAAAAATGTAGAGTATTTAATCTTCTTTATTTTGCATGGTGGAGCTGGATGTTTTTCATGGAACAACTTACAAGTTACAACAATACAAAGCTTGTTATTAAAAAAATAAAGTCTTTGAACTTGCACATAGACTCTGTGGTATATATTTTTGAGTGTCTGGGGTGTTGTGGACTTAAACGAGTGAGTGAGCGAAAGGGTGTTCTTTTGTTCCGGGTTGTGTAAGAAAATCATTGGGTATATCTAACTATCTTCTTGTGGGGGTCGGGAGTGGGACAAATGACTATGACTGAGACACTTAGGTAGGTAGACTGTCGTTGAACTGTGGGTTCTTCTGACTGAGTTCTGTGACTAGGGTGTAAGTAAGGTCCAACTTCCCTATCACCAACATCCTATTTTCTTGTCATAGTTCTGTATGTGCCTGTGCAGAGAATAACCGCAACAGTAGTAGTGGTATAATAACCTAACAAAAATTAGTAGGCAAACATCTGGTTGCGCATTTTTTGGTGTGGGAATTGACCAAGACTAGAGATTACAGAGGACAACGCAAAAGACAGGAGTGGACCCAGTGGCTACAGCTATTCTATCACAGCTTTATCTTAACTAAAGAGTGGCCAACAGGGCAAGCTTAGCTAAAGACAGTCTAATAGTAGTAGTAGCACAGAGAGTCATCGGGCAGAGGCAGTTTGAAGGAATTTAAAGTCAGGAATGGCATTAGATACCCAAAATTTGGAAAACAAATTGAAGACCAAAGAAGATTTAGCTAACATTTAATTAGGAAGGAGGCTCAATAGGTTTGAAACAATAAGGTGCGTTAAAAAGTTAGGGAAATATAATTCATAATAATATTAGCACTGGAGGACTTACTGGGGCCAGCAGCAGGATCCTCGGTAGAGGAGCGCTCCTCTGGTGGTTGTCCCGCCGACTCGGACCCCGTCTTCGTACCCCTGGGTGGTGCTGATCATGTAAGAAATAATAAAGAAAGAGAAACATTGAGTGCTGTGAAACAAATACATCATTCAAAAATCCTCTCAAACATTTTAGGAAACAACAATTGCAATAAAATTGACTTCGAATTCTAAATGACTACTGGCTTGCAGGATTCACAGACTGTCTACTTATAGAACACTAATCAAATGTTCCATAAACATTTTGATTGTATAATATACTAACGAAGCCAGTACCTCCTGACCTACACCACCTATTCCAGAATCCAGCCGGGCCAATTGTTCAGTAAGTCGGCATTTCCATTTTATTTTTGCCCGCAAACATGCATAGATGAGATGGAGGAGTAGGACACATGCATAAATTTGTGCATACACGAAATTGTTGGTTGCTTGCGTCATATGAAGTGCTACTGACTGACGTGACAATGCTATTGCTGCTAAGTCTGCCACTCAGTAAACAAACTGCAAACCGGTTCTATGGAGGGGTGGGATAAATAAGAACTAACTAAGCATTCAGTGACAGAGGAGGCGCCGCGTCATGCAGACCGTTAAGAAAATATGAACTAATACTATCCATCCACCACTATTTCACTAAAGGACAATGTAAGGACTAGACTCTAGCAATAGCATTAACTAACTTCAGTTCTCTAAAGTAAACTCTAACATCAATAATCACCAGCCCAAGCTAGCGCACAGTTACAAACCAGTAGGAGAAGTGGTGAGCGAGCAGCACCTGTGTCATACGGTAACAGAAGATTTTGAGACGGAATTGATCTGCAATGTAACTAAGCGCACAAGTAATCGTGTTACTTATTCGTCCAAGAATTATACACAATACTTATACTACTATATATACATATATTAATATTACTAGCTACTCACCAAGCCCCACATCCTCGACCCCTAGCAGGTCCAACAGGTCCTGCTCCTTGTCCAGAATGTCTGCCCACCGGTGGGCCAGCTGCTGGTGGGTGCGCCGGATATCCGTGCGGCGGAAGACTGCCCGGCGCACCTTCGCCCACCGGCGCTGACGCTCCTCTGGGAGGTAACCAGAGCCTGGCCTGCCGCCTGCTGCCAAGGTCAAGGGGAGGTGGCGCTGGATAAAAAAAGCAAGGGCGGCCACCTCTGCCTCCCCGAAAAGATCCGGGCCTTCACCCCTGAAGGTCGCATTCTGCCGCAAGGCAGCCGCCTCTTGGGCGCAGGCGCCTTGCCCTTCGAGCCGGTTCTGCTGCTCCCCTTTGCCATGGTTCTGGGGTGGAGGTGGAGGTGGAAAAGAAAAGTAAGAACAAAAGGAAAATAAGTTAGGGGGAAGGAGTAGGAGCTTAAATAAAGAAGTAAAATAAAAAAGTAGAAAAGTTTAAAAAAAGGTGGAAAAGTAGAAATAAAATGCAAAATATAAACTTAGGGACAGAGAGAGATAGATGATAAGTAAAAAAAGTAAGAAAAACTGTGAAAATAGGTAAAGATTGCACAGATATAAGGTGGATAGAAAACTAGGCCCAGAACCATAGCATAGAGTGTGAAAAACAAGATGGCCGCGCCCATCGCGACCACGTGGGTAAGTTCGCGTGCGATTTCACGGGAACACGCACTTTGTCAGCGTGAACAAGTAGTTGTGTTCCCGAACAAGACGTGCACCACATGAACACGTTATACGCGACTCGGAAGAGGAAATAGGGGACGCAAGCGGGCGGGACAATTGAAAAAACAAGATGGAAGCGCCCACAGTCCACCACATGGGTAAGGTCGCACGCTACAATCCCCCGAACACGCAGACAGCACCCCGAACACGCACAACGCGCTCCCGAGCAAGAAAAACAGCTCGCGAACGGGACCAGCAAGCTACTACGCACGCTCGCGAAGCTCGCGTAGTGCGAGAACCTCTTCGCGTAGCTTCGCGTAGCGCGACTACGCGTACTACGCCCAGGGTTATTTTCAACACAAGCCGATCCCACATGTGAACTGTGTCCTGAATGGCGGTGACCCCAACTCCATGAGACAATCATAGCAGCAGACTCCCTTCGATCAGTGAGGCACGTTTCCATATGGAAGGCCGGTGACACGTACTGCCACTAACTCTGTTCAACACAAGCCGATCCCACATGTGTAACTGTGTCCTGAATGACAGTGACCCCAAGTCTGTGGCAGCGACCACAGCACCAGACTCCCTCTGATCAGTGAGGCATATTTCGATATGCAAGGCTGGCGACATGTAGTCCCACTAACCCTCTTTAACACAAGGCGATCCCGACCACCGACCACAGCACCACACTCCCTTCGATCAGTGAGGGGTATTTCCATATGCAACTACAGACTCCAGTAGGCAAGTAACTATCACAGTCCTACACAAAACATATGATCCTTTAGTATCCTTGCTTCAAGAACTTTTTTTTATATCAGTTATAGCTTTACTACAGTGACCAAAATAATCTCCAAGTGCAAACCAACATGGAATAGCAGTCTAAACTGCGTGCAGTACAGCTCGCAATTCCAATTTTAAATGCTAATTTCTAACAACAAGATTGTACTCAGAAAATACAACACTTCGTCAGTGTATTCTGCACTTATTTCATCTTTCCATGATACGCCTACACTGCTCTCAGCAGGGCGCACAATTAAAATTATTTCTTCATTCATTAACTACAGAGTCCACTAGCATGTAACTATTACAGGCCTCAAATCTACATAATATCCTTTTAGTATCCTTTCTTCTTGAACATTTTTTATATCAGTTATAGCTTTACTACAATCATCACATTCATTTTCAAGTACTAACGAACACTCATTAGCACTCTACATTGCGGGCAGCAGAGATAGCCATTTGAATTTTAGACACGTGGTACCAACTAACCCTGTTCAACTCAAGCCGATCCCACATGTGTAACTGTGTCCTGAGTCCTGAATGGCAGTGACCCGCAAGTCCGTGGCACTGACCACAGCACTACACTCCCTTTGATCAGTGAGGCATATTCGATATGCAAGGCCGGCGACACGTACTCCCACTAACCCTCTTTAACGCAAGCCGCTCCCATATGTGTCACTGTGTCCTGAGTCCTGAATGGCAGTGGCCCAAACTTTGTGACACCGACCACAGCACCACACTCCCTTTGATCAGTGAGGGGTATTTACATATGGAAGGCTGGCGGCACGTGGTGCCACTAAACCTGCACTACGCAGGCCGGTAGAGCCACCAACATATGCACGTGGCTTTCGACCCTTCCTCACAGCTACCTCTGGCCTACACTAGGGTCAGCAGGCCTCACAATTCAGATAGAGTCCTGATTCCACATGACGCAGTCCAGTAGGCAACACACATTGCTCCCAGTGAGGCCATCCACACCAAGCACCATAACAGGCTGATACAGTCTCAATGCTTCTAGTGCCACTAAATCTATTTAACACAAACCCTTCACACATGTGTAACTGTGTCCTGAGTCCTGATTGGCAGTGACCCCAACTTCCTGGCATCGACCACAGCACCACACTCCCTTCAGTCTTATTTGTTGTTCTTTTCTTTAAATACATTATTTTATACGTAAATCTATACATGACTAAGATTCTTCATTGTCCAACCGCACAGGTACACTTCCGGGCCCAAGAAGGTTTTTGGGGGTATGTTGCTAACGTGGGGAGAGGGAGCGTCAAAGGGGTATCTCCCACAGAAACTACTTCGATCTGTTTTCACAAATGCCTCGGACAGATGCCAGCTGACGGACTGAATCACAAAATGATTCTTCAATACTTATGTAGTGTGAATTATGAACAGTTCGCACCCAGGCTCACAGAGGGACAGCTGCAGCCCATTTGCTTGATGCAGTACTACGAGCCATCTGCATCATTGTAGCTATCCCTGCCCTGCCCGTTGTACGCCACGCCACTCCGATTACGCTCCGACGTTGGCCCCACATAGCTACCTGTCGCAGGCGTACTTGCTGTTGGTGTGCAGGTCAGTGGTCTAGTTCTTAACATCTCATGGCCACTCCCTGAGGGCAGGTTTGCACACACACCACACCCATCTGGCGCATGCCTCACAGGCCATGTGACCGCGCAAATACAAATAGATCGACAACGTCACATCCTTTATTGCCGGTGCTGACTGATGGTGGACGCTCCACGGGTCTCAACCATAAAGTGTCCATGAAAAGTTGCGCAGAAGGTTAGTCGCACACTCAGCTGTATGGCCGTCAGGAGCCTACCATCCATTTGGCGCGGACTTCAGATGCATAGGGTTAGTGCCATCCAAAGCTCATGTGGCCATCAGGGCCTACTACCACTTGGCACGGACTTGAGTTCCACAGGCTTAGCGGCACCAAAACCTGAGGTGGTCTCCGCCATTGATGACTCAGGACTCAGCGACATGTGTGAGATCTACTGGGCCGCGGAGAAGCTGATGTGGTTTCTGCCATTCAGGACTCAGCGACATCTGTGGGATCCACGGAGAAGCTGATGTGGTCTATACCATTCATGACTCAGGTCTCAGCGACATCTGTGAGATCCGCGGAGAAGCTTATGTGGTCTCCGCCATTCATGACTCAGGGCTCAGCGACATATCTGAGATCTGTGAAGTTTAGATGGGCACGTGGAGTGCCCACTGCTGCTCACTCCGGTGGCATTAGGTAAATATTTGCTCATGGATGCACAGGGGCGGCAGTGTCTCTCTCACACTTCCCACTCTCTCTCTCTCACTCACTTCATTCCTTTCCTTCTATCTCTCTCTTCCTTTTCCCTTTCTCACTCGCTTTCTTTTCTTCCCTCTCTGGCTTTTTTTCCTTCTCTGTTTCTCTGTGTCTCACTCCTTTGATATGCGCATTATACACGTCCTTATTTTGTGCTTTATTTTCTAGTCGTCGACATCCATGGTCCCCCAGGAGTGTTCGGCCTTGTTGTTTTATATTATTTTTGTTAAATTTTGTTTATTAGTTTATCGTTCCTATATATATGTTACTAAAAAACATAAGTTTGAAAATAGTTTATCGTTTATATATATGTTTATAAAAAAATAAAGTTTGAAAAAACAAATTATTAAGTTTTTATTTTTTTTCTTAACTGCTGTGTTACTCTTGTTCTTATTACTATTATTTGATGGTGTTCACCATGGTGTTAAATTTTGGGGCACTTATCGCAGGAATGCTGGTGAAGTCTGCAGTTTGCACCAACCTCTGAATAGAGTGTTAGGTTTATCTCAACTTTACTTGCATTAAAGTGCTGATAATGAAATGTAGACTAGCTGTTCCCATGCAAAATGACACGAGTTGCACCTTTGCGATTTATTGTAAATACTAAAATTCTGTATTGAATTGCACTGAGGTAGAGGCTGCACTTACAGTGTACACACAAAATCAATGAAGAAATCTCATTGTATTTATATTGATTGAGAATAGTGCGTCAGGTGCTTGATCTTGATGGGATACACTACCCAGTTCATATATTGCTCTGCACACGAAAAAAATCACATCACAACTTTCACAGCAACAGCAATGCGAAACAAATTCAGGCTATAAGCCACGGTAGCACCAGGGATTTTACACCTGGTTTCTGCTGGTGTTAAACAGGACGACTACCTGCCGCATGAAAGGGAACACAGCCAAGAGCCACACCAGAACACCCACAGGTGCCATAGAGTCAATGAGAATGATACAGGGATACCCATGAGGGCCACAAGACTCATCGCAACAACCCCAGGACCGCCAACACCCCCCCAAACCCACATCTAAGCAAGTGTGTCCCTGTGGTCATTGTGTTAGCATGATAGGCACTTGCCCTGCAACATCACAGTGTGCTGTCACCTCAGCGTTGGCAGTGACCCTGGTATGTAGCTATGCACACATCCTCCTGCATGCACAACCTGCATGTGCTGGTCCGGCGTACATAGGTCAGTGCAGGGGTGTGCCTATCTGGTAAGGGGAACGGGGTGTCTTGGACATCTCCGTGTACAGGAAGTGCGGTAAGTGTGTCTCTGCGTTCTGGTGTGGCCTGCCACTAGGGCCGCAGCAGTCGATGTTGTAAAGTGGCATGCACCACCACCAAACGGCACTGTCATGGTATAGTTGGAATGCAGCAGGACATGCCCGAACAGGCATTACAATGGTGTGCTGTACGAGTGCATGGGATACAACAGCGCACCATACAAAAGTGTGGGGGCTCGTGGGAGGGAGGAGCAGCTGTTTGGCAACGTAACACACAGTGAACCCGCCCATGTGCCACTTGCTATGCAACTCATCCATGATGACCAGGGTCACAGACATCCCACAACACCTACTACCAGCCTTTGTACACATCCTGTATGAATGCAGCGTGGTTTTCACTTCTATGTTCGTTCAGTGGTGTGTTCCATTTTAGCAATTGTTTGTGTATACTTGTGCTGTACTTAATTGTGCATGTGTGCCATTGTGCCCATCTCCCCCCGTCCCCCCACTCCCTGCTTCTTCCTCTTCCTGGTGCTGTTGTGTCTATATTTTTGTTCCTCCACACAAAAATACATGTAAAGAACAAATTAGAATAGTTCCTTGATTCTTTTAGGTTTCAAAACTTCTCTCTATTAGTTTCTTTTTAATTTTCCATATAAACAGTTTTTTCATATTCAACAACACATAGAAGTCAGCAGTGCAGTGTATTCTATCAACACACTTTCTAGAACATTCTACAACACGTGCAGGTGGAAAGTTCATCAATTTTTTTAAACCTAATGATATTTTTTTGCCACTTTTTCTCGAACATTTAACGGCACGTGCAGGTTAAAAGTTCACAATTGTTTTAAGTTCGAACAGGGCCTTCCAAATGCAAGTAGCAGGTGTGGTTGAGTTGAGCAAATGTTATCCTATGATATGTACTCCACGTTGAAACTGCATTTTCTTAACCAATCACAAAGATGCTTTTCCACAAAACGAATGTGTACCCTATTTTTAAGAAACAGTACTTTTTATCTCCCAATCAGGTATCATTTTGTATGGCAAAAAAAAGTAGTTCCCCATCTTTAAACATGTCTCTTATTCTACAAAGGAACTGCTTGAGCTACAGACAGCTTGCCACACCTTCAAAATGCTAGTGCGGATCGTAGGACATAGCCATATTTTCTGGTGCAAGAGGTATGCAGAACAGAGAAGTATCGACTTAGACCTAGGTTTACAAAATGTGGACATTACATGGTTTGCACAGAGAGGATTAAAGTGGCACCAATTGTTGCCTTTGGTTAAAACCTCTTTGCATCTTCCACACCCTGACCTCATGATTTTGCATTGTGGAGGAAATGACCTAGGCCCATTGACTGGAGTAGGTTTGGAAATGCTTATGAAGGACACCTTTGGACAATTGCTGTTTACTTTTGCCTCAAACTGTCTTTGTATATTCCAATATATGCCAAAGACAAAAATGGAAATGGTCGAAACAATTTTGTCCTCAGATTGAAAAATCTAGGAAGAATGTCAACAAAGCTGTGTCTGCATAACTGAGAGACCATCTACAACAAGAACATACATTTTGATATGGCTGATATCTACAGAAGTGATGGAGTACACTTCACAGATCAGGGAAATCGAGTTTTTCTGAATAACTTGAAGCTGTGCATCCGCACTTATATGTAGCTCCAATTAATGAACACAAGGGCTCTTTTTAGAGCCACCCTATAACTGACAACTTAGGCACGCTATTTTAGGGTCAGGTAACAGCAACTCCCGGACCCTCGCCAAAATGTATTCTCCACACTGCTGTGGTGCAGCGGCCAGACCATCTGACTTTGCAGCACAGAGCTCTCGCTTTTATCACCGGCTCTACTCACTCATAGGGGTGGGTGGTTTGCACTTTACAAATGCTGTATTGATTTACCTTTGCACTCCCTGTACAACATCACCTAAGCATCATATACATGTTGTGGCACAGCGTCCAGAGCACATGACTTCACAGCATAGGACACATAGTTTGGGCACATGGTTTCATCCCCAAGTCCAGCAGCAGCACAATTTAGAAGCATGACACTCTAGGCAATACCTCACTTAATTTCCGTACCCCGCGCTTTCAGATGGGTATGGGTCAGTAGTTCAGCGGCTTTACCCCGAGTCCGTCAGCAGCTCAGCTTACGCCCCCAGCGCCACCAGACCCATAGGAGTGAGTAGTTTGCACTTTACAAATACCAAATTGATTTCATATGCCCAAAATTACAATTGCACTCCCTGTATAACACCCCTAAGCACCATACACAAGTTTACAATGTTCGAAAGAAAAGTTCCTCCGAGTATGTATTACTACATGCTGAAACTATTTGGACAGATGTGGCACAGGGGTCAGAGCACATGACTTCACAGTATATGACACACAGTTTAGGCTTCCGCTTTCATCCCTGAGTCCGGCAGCAGCTCAGCTTAGCACCATGAGACTCTAGACAATACCTCACACATTTCCCATACCCCAGGACTTTCAGACCAGTACTGGTTAATAGTTCGTCCTAGTAGGTATAAACGCATGCTGACACTACTTCCACAGTTGGAGTGCAGCGCCCAGGGCACATGACTTCACAGCATAAGACACACAATTTGGGCTCACGCTTTAATCCCCGAGTCCCGCACCAGCTCACCTTAGCAGCATTAGACTTTAGGCAATACCTCACTTAATTTCCGTAGCCCAGCACTTTCACACTGGTAGGGGTGAATACTTCACTTTGCACCCCTTGTATAGCACACCTTAAACACCCACCGAGGTCACAGTGCTCCTACCCTCCTCTTTCCTACTTTTTTTCCCTTTTTTCCCCTTACTCGCTTCAACGGAATCACAAAATGGCTGCCAACACTTCCTAGCTGCAACCGCTCACAGCCAATAAGCAGCAAGCTCCTGCTCGTAAGGCCTCAGCCAATCAGAGAGCAGAATTCCCCAAAATATATATCTTTAAATTTCGATATTTCTCCAAACCTACTGAACGGATTTACACCAAATAAAGAAACGCGTGCTTTCTAGACGAATACCCTTCTCCCTGCCAAATTTGGGGTAATTTCGTTCAACCGTTCGACCTGTAGCCTTGTTTAAAGTTTCCTATGGAAATTGCATGGAGAAAACACGTTTTGGGCCCCCCCTTTTTTCTCGGCCCCCCCTTTACAAATCACCCCCAAACTTTCAACATAGGAGCTAATATCAACAAAGAATTAGTTTGGAATATTTCATAAAGATTCATCAGACGAGGGTTAGAAAGGACTTCAATGAATTGTTTTCTTTTATGGACTCCTTGGGCTGAGTAGCACTATCCAAGCACCAAGCAGGCAAGAGATAAGCATCAGCAGCAACACAGCATGTCAGCAGCAACTTCCTTCGAGTTTGTTCCTTAATGGGGAAGAACTTGACTTGCATTCTTGAAGTGCTAGAAACTGCAGGGTCAATGCAGGTCTAGATATAAAAATAATCAACCAGCTGGATAGAAACCATAGATATTGTTTCCAAATTCAGGCAGTTAGTCAATATGCCTATGTCAATTTGAGCCACTACTTTTTCCAGATTCAAAAGACCCTGAAACGGAGGCAGAGTGAGAGCTTCCTCGTTTAGAGAATAGTGTGAGATGGTCCTGTGCCTAGGATGCAATACAGTGTTTATTTAATAGTTACTGATGACCAGGTATGCTTTCCATGGGACTGACATAGCAGGAAACCTACTGTATTCCTTACAGACAGTCCTGGGAAGTAATGAGTAGTAGAGAATAAGAAGTCGGAGATGGATTGTCCCAAGCGGGCAGAAGTGGTTTTCCATCTTGCAACTGTAATTCTTATAAACAGCAGCTGTGTCTTGACCAGAATTTCACATCCAGTTAACCTGGTTACTAGTTTGGTGCAATTCCTATAGAGTCCCACTGCAAAGAATACTACTGCTAGTGATGGAGAAACATAAATCAAATGGGTATATGAATAAATTCCCAAAGGTTAAAGTCTAACATTTGCCTTTTGAGTTGTTGCAGGAAAATGTTCAATCATAGTAGGACTCCAAAGGTGGATTAAGCAATACAGATGTCCAAATTATGCGATTTCAGATATGTTCAATTGTAGAGTATGAAGCACATGTCTTGTGACTCTATAAGATATGCACATCATACTCTATACAGAGGTGGGGTCATGCCGATGACTGTGGAAATAACTTCTAAGTTAAAAGTCTGGAGATACCCAATGAACAGTGTTATATGATCATCTTCATCAGTAATGAGCATATTCGAAACTCCTAATTCGTACATCTACAGTACTGCCGTTAGCCTTAAAAGAAGGTCACGCAAGAAGAATGAAGCAATGTCTACCCTATTTTCATGAAGAATAGATATAAACAAAGAAAACAATTAATCCAGGTGCTACATGTCCTGTTCAGTATTGTAGTTGTATCAATATTGAACTTTTTCCCTGTAACAACTAGAACAGAAATGTACAACTTCCTATGCCCAATTAATTCTAATAAAAATAGATATTCCTGAACAGCTATGGGAAACCCAATCACTAAAATCTCTTGGTACATCATTTATCATGCACATATGTGCTAACGATCCTGAGCAGTTATTGCTAAAATTACCTTCATAATGTTTATGAACATTCCACTATGAATAGCGAGGAAAGGACTTCATTTGACACAGCCCTCTTGAGACCTCTGTTAACCGTGGACAATGAGCTCCGCTCCGCTAGCGGAGGTTGCAGACATTTATTAACTACACATTACATTGAAAAAAATGGAATTCCTGAAAAATTCCCATGTAGTAGTTATCTACTGCACCCACAACCCTTTGATAAAACAACTTACCTTTACATGCTAAAAAGCATATAACCAATTCACAAAAGTGAACTTTGAAAAATTGTTAGAACTGGGGGTCTCTAGTTGGCAGAGGTAGGTACCAGTGTCCAAATAGGGACCCTTGCTTCTAGTCAGGGTAAGGAGGAAACACTCTTTAGATAACCTCTGCTCACCCCCTTGGTAGCTTGGCACAAGCAGTCAGGCTTATCAAAGGCAATGTGTAAAGTATTTGTACCAACACTCACAGTAACACAGTGAAAACACCACAAACTGACTCCACAACAGTTTAGAAAAATTAAGGTATTTAATCTAAACTACACAAGACCAAAACAACAAAAATCCAACATACACAGTTCAAGAATATGGTTGCAAAAGAGTTCTTAAGGTTCGCGATAAAATTATCCACAGTTGCGTCACGTTTTAGCCACAGTACTTTTGTTAGCGATAAAAAGTTCCAAGCACAGAAGCTATAGCGGTGAAAAACAAGTGATGCGTTGCTCCTGAGACCCTGGGGAGGAGTTAGCTACAGCCCCGCTGCAGCAGCGGGCGTGTTGCGACGAATCGGGCCTGTATGGGGAGGAAGGCCACTTGTATGGATTCTGTTGCGTAGGTTCTGTAGGAAGTTTTCTCCCGCAAAGGCACGATGCAATGATTCTCCGGTGTTGCGACGATCTCCAGGGCGACGATGCATGGTCCAGTGGCGATCTTTCTCGCACAGCTCCTCGATATGATGGCTCTACGACGATTCTCGCAGCGACGTGATGCGATGATTTCACCCAGTGATGACAGGCTCTGCGAAGATGTTCGCAGCAGCGGAAATCTTCCCGCTAACGAAGGGTGCAACGTCTTCAGGCAGCGGTGACAGGCACTGCGATGATCTCGGTCTTCGTAGCGGCGGGAATTTTCTCGCTCGGCCGGGATTGCGATAAGTTTTCTGTAGCAAAGTCTTTAAAAGCTTGATTTCCTGCTCCCCAGCACAGGTACAAATTCCAGAGGCATCACACATGGGCCACACACTCCAGGAAGGACAGAACTCTCTCAGTAGAGTTCAGGGAAGCTGGGGTTGAAGTCCTTTTGTTTCTGGGACTTCATAACAGGGAGCCAGCTCTCTCTCAGGCCCTTGGAGATTCCTTCAAGCAAGGGGACACAGCACAAAGCAAATTCCTTCCCCTCTCCTTGGCAGCAAAGCAACAGCAGGTCAGTCCAGCAGGGCAACAGCAGGACAGTCTTCCTTCTTCAGTTTCAGCTTTCTCCTTGGCAGAGGTTCCTTCTTGATTCCAGGATGATCTAGTTTTCTGTTGTCAGGGGTCCTGTACTTATACCCCTAAAAGTCTTTGTTCTCTTTGTGCAAGTGGGCCCTGAGCCCTGTCTGAACCAGTTCTGGGTGTTCCTTGAGCACTTTGTTTTCCTGGCTTCTCCTTTCCTTTTGGAGTGAAGGGCAGGGTCGTCAGCCGCCCAGCAGGAGGTAGAGACAGCATTGTGGTAAGGCAGGCACAGCCCTATTCAGGCCCAGGTGAAATCTCCTCCCACTACTCAAGTTGCAAATGCAGTCATTCAGCCCAGGGCTGACCCAGCCAGCCTCCTGGGGGCTCCCAGCCCCTGTCACTCTCAACCCAGAAAGTCAATTCACAAATAGGCCAAGGCACAAAGAAAGGTCAGACAAGAGAACCACTACTTTCTAAAAGTGCTGTTCTCAAACACAGGATTTAAAAACAACCTTTCCTAAAAGATGTGTTATTAAATTCTGAGTTCAGGGATACCAGACTTTTATGTCCTATCTTGTTCCTATGAGAAGATATGCTGGTAGCCACTGTAAAACAACAGTTGATGGACAGAGTGCAGAACAATGTCACACATACACACCAGTACAGAGATCTGGGCCTAAATCCATCGTTTGGATCCAAACGATGGATTTAGGCCCAGATCTCTGTACTGGGGTGAATGTATGACATTGTTCTGCATTCTGTCCCTCAACTGTTGGTTTTGCATTTGTCACCCCGAGTGGGATGGGTATGCTCAGACGTGAGTCCCATGCTCTCCACACCACTGGAGTCAAGCTATCCTGGCTAAAGATGGCTGATAGCCAGAAACTGTTCCTAGGATGCTTGATTCCGGTCCAGGAAAGACATGGCTTGGCAGTTCGGGCTGGACTGTTCCCATGAGGCACAGGGTCAAGGTTGATTTGCATATGGCCATGTCTGAACTGGGGTGGTGTGGAGTGCAAAAAAACGATGGATTTAGGCCCAGATCTCTGTACTGGGGTGAATGTATGACATTGTTCTGCATTCTGTCCATCAACTGTTGGTTTTGCATTTGTCACCCCGAGTGGGATGGGTATGCTCAGACGTGAGTCCCATGCTCTCCACTCCACTGGAGTCAAGCTATCCTGGCTGAAGACGGCTGATAGCCAGAAACCGGTCCTAGAATGCTTGTTTCCGGTCCAGGAAAGACATGGCTTGGCAGTTCGGGCTGGACTGTTCCCATGAGGCACAGGGTCAAGGTTGATTTGCATATGGCCATGTCTGAACTGGGGTGGTGTGGAGTGCAAAAAAACGATGGATTTAGGCCCAGATCTCTGTACTGGGGTGAATGTATGACATTGTTCTGCATTCTGTCCATCAACTGTTGGTTTTGCATTTGTCACCCCCAGTGGGATGGGTATGCTCAGACGTGAGTCCCATGCTCTCCACTCCACTGGAGTCAAGCTATCCTGGCTGAAGACGGCTGATAGCCAGAAACCGGTCCTAGAATGTTTGTTTCCGGTCCAGGAAAGACATGGCTTGGCAGTTCGGGCTGGACTGTTCCCATGAGGCACAGGGTCAAGGCTGATTTGCATATGGCCATGTCTGAACTGGGGTGGTGTGGAGTGCAAAAAAACGATGGATTTAGGCCCAGATCTCTGTACTGGGGTGAATGTATGACATTGTTCTGCATTCTGTCCATCAACTGTTGGTTGTGCATTTGTCACCCCGAGTGGGATGGGTATGCTCAGACGTGAGTCCCATGCTCTCCACACCACTGGAGTCAAGCTATCCTGGCTGAAGACGGCTGATAGCCAGAAACCGGTCCTAGGATGCTTGATTCCGGTCCAGGAAAGACATGGCTTGGCAGTTCGGGCTGGACTGTTCCCATGAGGCACAGGGTCAAGGCTGATTTGTATATGGCCATGTCTGAACTGGGGTGGTGTAGAGTGCAAAAAAACGATGGATTTAGGCCCAGATCTCTGTACTGGGGTGAATGTATGACATTGTTCTGCATTCTGTCCATCAACTGTTGGTTTTGCATTTGTCACCCCGAGTGGGATGGGTATGCTCAGACGTGAGTCCCATGCTCTCCACTCCACTGGAGTCAAGCTATCCTGGCTGAAGACGGCTGATAGCCAGAAACCGGTCCTAGAATGCTTGTTTCCGGTCCAGGAAAGACATGGCTAGGCAGTTCGGGCTGGACTGTTCCCATGAGGCACAGGGTCAAGGCTGATTTGCATATGGCCATGTCTGAACTGGGGTGGTGTGGAGTGCAAAAAACGATGGATTTAGGCCCAGATCTCTGTACTGGGGTCAATGTATGACATTGTTCTGCATTCTGTCCATCAACTGTTGGTTTTGCATTTGTCACCTCGAGTGGGATGGGTATGCTCAGACGTGAGTCCCATGCTCTCCACACCACTGGAGTCAAGCTATCCTGGCTGAAGACGGCTGATAGCCAGAAACCGGTCCGAGGATGCTTGATTCTGGTCCAGGAAAGACATGGCTTGGCAGTTCGGGCTGGACTGTTCCCATGAGGCACAGGGTCAAGGCTGATTTGCATATGGCCATGTCTGAACTGGGGTGGTGTGGAGTGCAAAAAAACGATGGATTTAGGCCCAGATCTCTGTACTGGGGTGAATGTATGACATTGTTCTGCATTCTGTTCATCAACTGTTGGTTGTGCATTTGTCACCCCGAGTGGGATGGGTATGCTCAGACGTGAGTCCCATGCTCTCCACACCACTGGAGTCAAGCTATCCTGGCTGAAGACGGCTGATAGCCAGATAGCTGTCCTAGGATGCTTGATTCCGGTCCAGGAAAGACATGGCTTGGCAGTTCGGGCTGGACTGTTCCCATGATGCACAGGGTCAAAGCTGATTTGCATATGGCCATGTCTGAACTGGGGTGGTGTGGAGTGCAAAAAAACGATGGATTTAGGCCCAGATCTATGTACTGGGGTGAATGTATGACATTGTTCTGCATTCTGTCCATCAACTGTTGGTTTTGCAGTAGCCACTGTAGCCAGCATCCCCCATGATAGCCTATGGAGCAAGATAGCCTTGCAGCAGTGAAACACTAAAATGGCTGTAATTCACTACCAGAGCATGTCACCTGCACAAGTACATGCTCTACCTTTCACATACACTGCACCCTGCCCAAGGGGGTAGCCTGGGCTTTCCATAGGGGTGACCAATGTGCACAGAAAGGGAAGGGTTAGGCCTGGTCAGTGGGGACACTGACCAGGAGGACATGGCAGTTCACAGATTGCACACAGGCACTGCGGTGGCAGGCCTGAGACACGATTTTAGGGCTACTTGTGTGGGTGGCACAATCAATGCTGCAGGTCCACTAGTAGCATTTGTCATCACCAGCCCTGGCACACCCAGTGCACTTTACTAGGGACTTCTTGGGGATACAAATATGCCACACTGATCAGCAGTGGCAGAGTGTCCAAAGCATCTAAACCAGCAAAAACGAAATCCAGCACAGAATCAAAAATACAGGAGGTAGAGGCAAAAAGATAGGGGGAAACCACACCAAGGATGCCAGGTCTAACAAAAATATTAGACATTGAGAGAGGTGATGATTTTGGGGACACCCCTAACCTAGGGGGAGGATCAAGCAGGACCACCCCAAGCTGAGTTAATGGCAAAATTACAATGCCAACCAAAGGCCCAGCAAAGCATTATGGGGTGAGATTCTACAGTGCAGTGAATATTATAGTATTAGCTTAGAGCTAAGCGGGAGAGCCTGCCACTTGAGGAATGTTTTGATACTGGATACTATAATATTCACTGCACTCTAGAATCTTGTCCCATAATGCTTTGCAGGGCCTTTTGTTGGTATTGTATTTTTGTAGGGTGGTGGTCCTATCCTCCTAGGACCACCCCAAGCAAAGTTATGGGTAAAAATACAATGCCTACCATGTGCTCTTTGTGTTCAAGGCATCTGCTTGGTTCTCTCCCTAGCCTAGGGAGGACCCCAGAATCATCACCTCTCTCACTGTTTGCTGTATTTTCATTTTCACTTTTGTGAGATGACTATATTATCAAAGGTATGTGAGGTTTTTGCTTTAATAATTGGCATAAGGTGCAACAGAGTTGAGGAGCAGAGTTCGCAGAGTTTTTGTTGAACTCCCCAGAATTCCGTGTGGTGGTACTCCACCAACTACACCCACCCTTAATCTCTGGGGGCGAAGACTAACACTTTGGTTTGTCCTTTCAGGGTATACAAAATGGACAACTTTGAGGAGAATCAATTTGCATTTTCAGGGACCACTCATGACCAGGAACTCTACAAACTGTTGCCAAAAAGAAAAAAAATACAGAAGAAATTTGAGGGACAAAAGGGAAAGTTGCATTGATGAACCACTACACAGGAAATATGGAACTCAGATTAAATACCCCCTTCCAGAATGTGTACCATGCTTTTTATCAGCCGTTCTGGCCTCAAGACGCTGGTCTCACTCTCTGACACAGTGAAAAAAGGCGTGCTGAGAGGCGGTTCTGCATGAATAAGGGTGAATAATCCATGGCTGATTATGTGTGGATGGCACCCAGGGGCCAGTTGGGGAGGGTGGATTCAACATTTTGCTCATGTCTGGAAGGCATGTGTTTAGACCTCTAGGCTCATGATGTAGCTAACTTTGGATACATTGTAGCATTCTTCTCCCTCCCACCAGCAGCTTTTATTTTCAAAAACTCTCTGCACTTGCAAGCCTGCCAAGAGGAAGTCTCTTCATCCAGCATTTTAAAAGCCATTGTACATGGATGACATTCAACTGATCCCAGCAGAGCAGCAGCAGAAGAGTATGCATTGGGTTATCTTTCGAATCCCCAATGTCTTTGTTGGAACCTAGCTTCAAGCTGTGTTTCTGGTTATGACTTCACCTCTTGTCCCAGACAACGGCCCAAATTCCCAGGAGGGAGGTTTGACAGTAGACCATGAGCAGTCTAGCCATTTAAGCAGAGTGGTTGATGCCTTCCATGAATTTTCATTCACCCCTAGATTTGCATAAAGTTTAGGATTCTGATTTAGGAGTTGTATGCCTCTGCATGGAATGCAGTAGCTCTGGTGCTTTGACCAAGGGTCCTGGATCCTGATGCTGGGGTAAAGTGGCTTACTCCATGACCCTTTACTGGCATCTGAAGCTTTGGTGTCAATTCCTACCCTTCTCTCTCAAAAGTTAACTACTGGCCAGGGTAAAGGGGGAGGGGCATGTGTCCATCATTCTTGTGGTGTTCTTCAGATTCTGGCACTGTCGGTTTGGTGCTTTGTTGACCATAGTGACATTGCCGCTTCAGAGGTTTCCACAATTCTAACGCCTTACCCCTTTAAAAGTGATCCACACCATCAGAATTTGACATTCAAGTTTTGGAGTTTTAGAGATTCGTGCTCTTGCTCTCACCACACAGCATTTCTCACATATTTCAACACCCAGGTTGTACTCCTGGCATTGGCTTCCTTATAGAAATGTTTTGAATGTTGGAACTTCTCTTCTCTATCCTGCTGGTTACAATTTATCCCCCAGTGATTTGGGATGGGTTCTCATTAGACTTGGCAGTCTTCACCTAAGGACCTCCATTGGCAGTGAAGTGAACAAGACATTCTCTTCTGGGAACCGTGGGATGCTTCGATAGGGATATCATATGAATTTAAAATTATAGTTATAAATGAATTATTAATCAACTACCGGTTACACTTTTTGGTTCTCCTTGGCTGGTCCATCTTGTTATCAGGATCTTTCAGGCTCACCTCTGGTAGTTCTGGAGACTGGAGAGTTAGTTAAACTGCTATGGGAGAAACACTTTTATCAAGCTATCCAGACAAGGTTGTGCTGTACCAAGACCGAGGGTTCTTCCCTACAATTGCTTCCTCTTTACATCAGTACCATAGGGGAATCTTCACAGTTTTAACACTTCCATTCACAGAGGAGACACTAGCCCTGCACTTTTTTCATATGCAATAGGTGGTTCAGATTTAGTGGCACGAGAACAGACCATATATGTGGTAAGACCACCTGCTTGTCACTTTTGGCACCACTGGCCATGGGTAGAAGGCTTCCCTCTTGTATGTCAATTAGTTGGTCTATATGATACACCACTGCCTTGGTGAACATTTCTTTGCTGGATGGTATTCAGAGTTAGTAAACTAATGGTATGGTGAACTCATGTATGAAGGTACACAGGGCCTCATTTGTGAGACCCTTGCAGCACTGGAAAGTCACTTTTCGTGACGTAACATGGCGCAGGACCCTGCTCCACATTTACGAGGCAGCACTAAGCCACTTATTTTATCTCAATGCTGCCTCATAATAATCAAACCTTTTAACGCGTTAAATGGGCATTCAATGGGTGTTGCTCCGGGCGTTCCCAGCAACTTTCATGGCCTTTTGACACAGCCCCAGATTTACGAGACATTTTAACTCTGAGGCAGCGCCCAAAACTTACGGCTCCCTTTATCGCATCTTTATCTATTATATTCATTAATATATTTATAATAATATTATTATTATATTTATCATTGCATATCATTATTATCATTATTATTATATTTATTATTATTATATTATTATATTTATTGTAATATATTTATGTTTTATATTTATTTCATCCATACATCTATCTTTATCTTTATCTGCAGAATGCAGCACACATAGAACATGGGAAAATGAGGGGAGATATTTCTCCTCTTTTCTTCCTCTTTCAATGTGAGCTGCAATCTGCAGCACACATAGAAAGAGGAAAAAACCTCTTGCGATTGTTTTTATACAGGAAAGTTGCCCTTCCTGTACAAAAATAATCATCCCTGCAACGCAGGCACCCTAGCACCATGGTGCAGAGGTGCCTGTGTTGGCGCACAGCAGCCCATTATGCACTGGTGCAGGGGAAAAGAACAGGAATACATCATATCTGATGGATTCTGTCCACTCCTGCCCTTTTCTTTTGCAATTGGGCATCGCAGTAGGAAGGCATGCTGTGTTGTCCTACGGCAAAAACTCATAAATGATACCCACAGTATCCATCGCACATAAATCTGTAGGGCCACTACTCAGGCATCGAACTATACTTTTATCTCTTATTACAGCCCACAAAGGACTGGAGCGGAGTCATCTGCATTGTTCTGCTTGTGTCCTCCAGACCACTCTGCCATAATTGCTATCTGAATTGCAATAAATTGTGATGTAGTGGTGTGATGTTAGGGAGTTTGTGTTTGTATTTAGGTCACAGCTGGCAGTGTGTGTTTTTTTTTTCTTTTTTTTTTAGTTTTGGTATGGATCGTGATTAATGGCTGTGGCAAGAAAAAGGGATGTTGAGATAACTGGATTACTTACCAGTAATCCTCATTTCTCTTCCTTGTCCTAGTGATTATAGCATGTGTAGGACTAAGAGTAATCAGGACTAATGCTAAGTAATCTGGACATTACTCCATTAGTAGGCAATTAAGTTACGAAAACTCTGTCTAGAGCAGGAGTCTCTGTCCATTTCTGATTTTGATCTTTCTGAGCACTCAATATCATACCACGATATACACATATTATCACTGTTACAATAGTGACTACATTATACAAGTTTATAATGGGGACTTCCGCATACATCATTTACAGTTGTGGCTAACCTAGCACAATCTCAGTGTGAATAATCATTCAAATTGTAAGGCAAAGTTATCTCATAATATCGCTCAATAGTTAATGAAAGTACAGATGTTTTGCTTGTCATGTTATGGAAAAGACAAAGCAATATCTCGCTTTCAAATTCTAACTTTCAGTTTTAATAAATGCATGTCTGTTCCTCAAATACCAGCTTGGCATTTTCATCAAGTAGTCACATGTACAACTGCCTCATTTAGACAAATTCTATCTCTCATGAATTCACATAGGGCCACCATAATGCCAGAGCTGCCATGGTGATATTCGTGAACAAGATAATGGTAAGGATGTCCACTGTTTGGCAATGATAGCCAGCATTATATCTAAGCCACCACAGTGTAAGGGCTGGGCACTATAAGTTACAAGTGTCCACAGTATGTCAACAATTGCCACCATTTTGCTCAGATTGGTCAGAATTCGATTAAGGCTGCCCACAATATGTGAAGGACCACTGCTGTTATGGCACAGCCACTAATATGTTGTGGTTGGACAGCACATAGACAAGGATGCATAAACTAAGTAAAGCATAGCTATTATTGAAGCTAGTTGTGGCCACAGTTTTGCTGGGGGGTGGCAATGATTAAGCCATGATTGTTCTTAATTATGAAAAATTAAAACATAAATTGGAGAGGGATGCCGAATGCATGCACAATTAGTATCTCCATTTTGTCTGGCCCAATATTATGAGTCATGCGGCTACAAATAAGCCAGATATAATCCCTGTTTGCCTATATGGTGCCGGATACCAGGGATTGCTGGAAGGATGGAACAGGGATTACCAGGGAGGAACATCACTTTAGGCACTCTCACTCTCATAGCCTGGAACATATGATAGTGCAGAATAGAATGAGCAGATGTACACAACTATGTCTTCACATTTATTCAAACCAGACACCCACTCTCCTTGCTCCAGCCTTGTGCTCCTTTGCTACTACTGCCTTAGAACCCAGTTAGCAGACTTCCATTCAGATTCCCACTGGCATTTAGCCCTACTTAGGCCCCCATTAGGATGGCAGGCAGACTTCAGTCTGCACGCCACCCTAGTGTTGCTGGGACTGGCCGCCAATGGTGCAGCTGTCCCGCACCGCTAATTAGGATGCAACCGTCACCCCGGGGGTTGCATCCCGCATCTTTGACATTGCGGCAGGGGGTGCTTAAAGCAGCACCCGCCACAATGCCAAAGAGGCATGCTGTGCATTGCCATGCACCTTGTGCATGGCAATGAAGGGGGTACCATAGGTACCCCCAGTGCAGCCACCCACTGCAACCCCCACATCCCCCAGGGGGCCCCCAAATCATTCTCTGCATGCCTTTCCATGGCGGAGTCTCTGCCATGGAAAGGCATGGCCAACGCAGTCATCTTAATATGGATGGTGGTGCTGCAAGGCACTGCCACCATATTGTGGGTTTTTTCCACCCAGCCGCCAATAGTGACGATTGCCGACCGGCGGGAATGCGCCAGACGGACTTTTTGGCCGCCACAGTACCCTCGCCATGGTAATATGGCGGGGGTAAATGGCGGTCGGGCGGGGAGTTATGGCGGGCGGATCGCAACCGCCGGTCGGGCAGTGGCAATCAGGACATCATAATGAACCCCTTAGTGTGAATGGCAGCAAAGGAGGGGTTTTGAACAGAATATTGAAAAGAACATTGTTGTACAAAAATATTGGTCTAGGAATATTGGAAGGTCAAAAATACTGTGTGCATGAATATTGAAGCTAAGTATTTAGTTTTTAGTCTTCTTTTTAATATTGTTGTAAAATACATTATTTACCTTAATATCCTAGTATATAATGTTGTTTTGATGTCATTTTGGTTACATTGTTGTGGTTGTGAAATGCATTATGTGTATTTAATTGTAAAATAGTGTGATATTTAGTAAAATGATTGTCATTTTTAAATAAATATGAATATTTAATAACATTATTACTGCTGGGATGTAGGGCTGATAGGAGAAAAGTGTGTGGACATTTTTAAAGTATGTGTAAATATATTTTTATTTTAACTTTATTTTGCAATTTTTAAACATACATGTAATGGTAATTTTTTTTTGTTTTTGACAAAGTTTGAATTTTAATATTTGTTTAAATTTAAGTTATACTTTTTTATCATTATTATTTTTTTTAAAGTAAGTTATACTTGTTTCGAAATATTTCTAAAATCTATTGAATGTAGTTACCATGTATTTAATTGTATGTTTACGTTATGCTATTTTATGTATATTTTGTGTTTATGATAATTAAAAGGGAAGTATTTAAAAATGCATTAATGTATTATTTTAATATTTATCATTTATCACAATTTTATTTATAATGACATCTTTTTATTTTTTTTGAATATTTTAATTTGTAATTAAATTAATTTTGTTTAAAAATGTGAATTGAATATGTTAGTAAAAAATAACGTAATGTACTTTTTTTACAATTAAATTATTAATAATATGGGACCTGAATACAATGGTGGTCCTACTATCCTTCTGTCCGACTGCTGGATTACAATTCTGGCGGTCGGACCCACAGCAGTCGGACAGAAGACTGCTGCCTCTGCCAGGATCAGTGATCCTGATGGGGTGGCGGTTTGGGTTGTGTCCCTGTGGTGTGACTGCGGTGCTGAGCCAGGCACCGCTTTCGAGATTGCGATATCCCTTTCTGAACAGCTTTTTCATGACGTGAAGACCGCCATGAAAAAGCTGTTGGAAAGGAATATCGAGGCCCCAACATGGTGCATGGCACACAGTCTAAGGACATGCAGGAGGTGCTCCGTACCACAGCAGCTTGTGCTGCGGGCCAGTTCCTTGGCCGTGGCACAAGCCGCTGTGATTTGAAGCATTTTCTAACTGCCAGCATGGCGGTCATATCAAAATAAGGTGGTCAGACTGCCACCTGCTTGTCAGGCAGGCTGATCACTGACGCCATAGTGGACAGCGGTCCGACCGACCGCAGTCAAAATTAGCCCCATTTTTATTAGTAGGATGTTGGATCTCTATGGGAATAGGGCGGGGAGAATTTTGAGGTATTTCTTATTAGATTTGTATTTTGTTTAATGTTTTCCTTTTTAATTATTGTATTGGTATTTTTTAAAATGCTAATTGTAATTTTTCATTATTTATTAATCCATTTTTAAATGTTACATAAATTTCCAATATATTGCTTTGTTTTAAATCTAATACTGCAATTTACATATGGTATTTGTTTTCCATAAATTGTAATTTATTTTAAAAGAAATATTATAAATTAGAAGTATATTTTTGTTTGTCCTCATTTCTATATTAATATTGTTAGCAATGGTTATCCAGAGAATTAAAATGTTGTCGTTTATTATTTTATTTATAATATAATTATATTTTTGTTCCTTTTAAAGAGTATTTGTGTTTGTTAAACATTTTTGGTCTGTTATTTTTTTATATTGTATATTTTATATTGTTTTATGTTTCTTTTTTTAAGTGTTTCTGTAAATGATTTTAATTTTGTATGATTTAGTTTAAATGTTTTGGATTTATTTTTGAAGTTTTTCAGTACATTTTTGATGTGTACTGTGTTTTATTACTTTCTTTTTTAGAAATATTATGATTTTGAAAAATGATGTATTGTCTTGTAGGAATATTAAATGCTATCCCTGTAGTGTCCAACACCTTCATAAAATGGTTTAGACTGGAGTGGCAATAATAAACGTAAGCCCTTTAGTGTCCAACATCCATCACAAAATTCTTTTAGTGTCCAACACTTCCTCAAAATGGTCATATCGGAGCGAGAATAGTAAATCTAACCCTTTTAGCATCCAACACCTTCCCCAAAATGTTTTTAATTGCTGTAGGAATATTAAATATAACCCCTTGCCTGTCCAACACCTTCCTCAAAATGGTTTACTTGAAAGGGGTCAGATTAACTATTCCCACTCCAATGTGCAACACCTTCCCTAAAATAGTTTTGATTGGAGTTCAAATAGATAATGTTACCCTTTTATGGTGACACATATTCCTCCAAACAGTTTGTAGTTTGTACTTTTGTGTAGTGAGTAGGTTTATACAGTGATAACACATCCATGTCGAAGATTTTACATATTATTTACGTATTTTATTGGAGGTACATTTTAATATTGTTGTAAAATACATTATTTACCTTAATATCATAGTATATAATGTTGTTTTGATGTCATTTTGGTTACATTGTTGTGGTTGTGAAATGCAGTATGTGTATTTAATTGTAAAATAGTGTGATATTTAGTAAAATGATTGTCATTTTTAAATAAATATGAATATTTAATAACATTATTACTGCTGGGATATAGGGCTGATAGGAGAAAAGTGTGGACATTTTTAAAGTATGTGTAAATATATTTTTATTTTAACTTTATTTTGCAATTTTTAAACATACATGTAATGGTAAACATTTTTTTGTTTTTCACAAAGTTTGAATTTCAATATTTGTTTAAATTTAAGTTATACTTTTTTATCAATATTTTTTTTTTTAAAGTAAGTTATACTTTTTTCGAAATATTTCTAAAATCTATTAAATGTAGTTACCATTTATTTAATTGTATGTTTACGTTATGCTATTTTATGTATATTTTGTGTTTATGATAATTAAAAGGGAAGTATTTAAAAATGCATTAATGTATTATTTTAATATTTATCATTTATCACAATTTTATTTATAATGACATCTTTTTATTTTTTGTTGTTGAATATTTTAATTTGTAATTAAATTAATTTTGTTTAAAAATGTGAATCGAATATGTCAGTAAAAAATAACGTAATGTACTTTTTTTACAATTAAATTATTAATAATATGGGACCTGATTACAATGGTGGTCCTACTATCCTTCTGTCCGACTGCTGGATTACAATTCTGGCGGTCGGACCCACAGCAGTCGGACAGAAGACTGCTGCCTCTGCCAGGATCAGAGATCCTGGTGGGGTGGCAGTTTGGGTTGTGTCCCTGTGGTGTGACAGCGGTGCTGAGACAGGCACCGCTTTCGAGATTGCGATATCCCTTTCTGAACAGCTTTTTCATGACGTGAAGACCGCCATGAAAAAGCTGTTGGAAAGGAATATCGAGGCCCCAACATGGTGCATGGCACACAGTCTAAGGACATGCAGGAGGTCCTCCGTAACACATCAGCTTGTGCTGTGGGCCAGTTCCTTGGCCGTGGCACAAGCCGCTGTGATTTGGAGCATTGTCTAACTGCCAGCATGGCGGTCATATCAAAATAAGTGGTCAGACTGCCACCTGCTTGTCAGGTAGGCTGATCACTGACGCCATAGTGGGCAGCGGTCCGACCGACCTCAGTCAAAATTAGCCCCATTTTTATTAGTAGGATGTTGGATTTCTATGGGAATAGGGTGGGGAGAATTTTGAGGTATTTGTTAGTAGATTTGTATTTTATTTAATGTTTTCCTTTTTAATTATTGTATTGGTATTTTTTAAAATGTTAATTGTAATTTTTCATTATTTATTAATCCATTTTTATATGTTACATACATTTCCAATATATTGCATTGTGGTTTTAATCTAATACTGCAATTTACATATGGTATTTGTTTTCCATAAACTGTAATTTATTTTAAAAGAAATATTATAAATTAGAAGTATATTTTTGTTTGTCCGCATTTCTATATTAATATTGTTAGCAATGGTTATCCAGAGAATTAAAATATTGTCGTTTATTATTTTATTTATAATATAATTTTTTTTGTTCCCTTTTAAAGAG
This sequence comes from Lissotriton helveticus, assembly GCF_964261635.1. Taxonomy (NCBI): domain Eukaryota; kingdom Metazoa; phylum Chordata; class Amphibia; order Caudata; family Salamandridae; genus Lissotriton; species Lissotriton helveticus. The sequence goes on from NC_136065.1 coordinate 1,741,936,548, forward strand.
TATTTATGTGTTTGTTAAATATTTTTGGTCTGTTATTTTTTTATATTGTATATTTTATATTGTTTTAGGTTTCTTTTTTTAAGTGTTTCTGTAAATGATTTTAATTTTGTATGATTTAGTTTAAATGTTTTGGATTTATTTTTGAAGTTTTTCAGTAAATTTTTGATGTGTACTGTGTTTTATTCCTTTCATTTTTAGAAATATTATGATTTTGAAAAATGATGTATTGTCTTGTAGAAATATTAAATGCTTTCCCTGTAGTGTCCAACACCTTCATAAAATGGTTTAGACTGGAGTGGCAATAATAAACGTAAGCCCTTTAGTGTCCAACATCCATCACAAAATTCTTTTGGTGTCCAACACTTCCTCAAAATGGTCATATCGGAGCGAGAATAGTAAATCTAACCCTTTTTGCACCCAACATCTTCCCCAAAATGTTTTTAATTGCTGTAGGAATATTAAATATAACCCCTTGCCTGTCCAACACCTTCCTCAAAATGGTTTACTTGAAAGGGGTTAGATTAACTATTCCCACTCCAATGTGCAACACCTTCCCTAAAATAGTTTTGATTGGAGTTCAAATAGTTAATGTTACCCTTTTATGGTGACACATATTCCTCCAAACTGTTTGTAGTTTGTCAGTCAGTCAGTCATTATACTTTTATTCGACACATGTATCATAAAAAGTACAAACATATAATACACACATAAATATAAAACCATTTCATCATTTACAGAAATACATTTAAAAGTCATGTGGAAATGTTGACTGAAGAGACATTTTTCAACAGTTTTGACCTAATAATCCAGGCACATGATAAAAACTTTGCAACCCCACAAATAGTAACCATGTAAGAGGTGTCGGAGATGAGGATACGCAAAGCTGATTTGTAATCCCTAACTCCAAGGTTCTTTAATACAGGTTTTAACCATTTGTTCCTAGGTAGGATATATGCTTTACAGGCAAAAAGGAAGTGGCCTAATGATTCTTCAGTATTTGTACAACCTGGACACTTTATATCCTCATCCCTCCTTCTGTTCCATCTGGACGTGAAAGTTTTAAGGGGCAATGTTCCATATCTAAATTTCAGATAAAGTGTCCTGTCTCGAGGAATCTGAATAAAATCCAAAAACAATTCTAGCTTTATATTGCACTTATGGGTCAAAAAGATCTCAGTTAAATGTCCCCAATTTGGGTTCTGTAAAGTCTTGGCCTCAATCCAGTCCCAGTATAGTTTTTTCACCAGTTGTTTTGGTGGAGGAGATTGGGAGGCCCATGCGTCACTTAAACCCACACTGGCTACAAGTTGTTTTAACACATTTAGCCACTTGATTTTACCTGAAGTGTTTAGTTTTAACATTTCATCTAAGACTAAAGCATAATTAGCTAATTCGGGGGTCCTCCTCAAACGAACCCAATATAGGAGGGGACGAAGCTGGAGAATGTCCCGAATGGACCTCCTACCCAGATCTAGAAATAAAGGTTTGAGTGGGGTAGAGGTTGGAAGTGATACCAAGTCCCTCATAAACTTATTCTCAGTTAGGACATGTTCATTGGTGTTCTCAATGCCCTATAATTCTGAGCCATAAACAGCTGAGGCTATTGCTTTTCCCTCATAAACTGACAAAGCAGGAGCAACTGGCCTGCTCACAGAGAGTCGCTGTTTTTTTTAAAATAGTGCCGGAAACTCTTTTGAGGTTTAAAATCATTTTGCTTATATGGAGTTCCCACTTCATATTATTATTAATCTTAACACCCAGGTAATCAAACTCTTCGACCACCTCGAGGGGAGATCCATTCAAAGTCAGGTGAATATTCCTGTATTTCCTCTTGGCGGTCATAACCATTAATTTAGTTTTAGTTGTGTTTATTGTAAGTCCCCGTTCCATGTCGAAGATTTTACATATTATTTTTGTATTTTATTGGAGGTACATTTTTAGTTTTCTTTCTGCTGCATACATTTTTTTGCTAAGGAAAAAATGTTTTCACGTCACACTGGTGTTGTATAGCATTTTAGGACCCTAGTGTAATTTTCCCGATTCATGCCCTTATATAGGTATAAATCACCATGTCCTAATATAGTCATAGAAATCTTAACCATATTTAGACATAGCTCATGCAGTCCAAATACGGCATGGCTACTTCCACTAGTTCCGAAAATCCACACCGATTTCTTGGAAAACTAGGCTTCAGCAGTTACGGACTTCCCCTTGCTTGAATATTGATTTGTCCAAGAACTCATGGAGTTTTCAAAGAACTGAGACTCTTTGATGACGTTGTTATGTCCACCTGTATGTTAAACTCGGCACCTTCAATGTATAAATATGCCCACACTTGCCCAAGCAAACACACGGTGGTTTGGAGCAGTTCGACTATCTACTTGCCCAACGCATCTCGCTACAGCAAGTGCCGAAGGAAGCCGACCCTCCAGCAGACATACTGAGAGAGAAGCTGTCTTTTCTCCTGCTGAGAAATCCAGCTCCAGTGTTTCCAAGCTCCAACTTGCGGAGTGTTGGGAAATCGAGTCCTGAAAATGACCTCCTTCATTCTAAACCAAGGTACGGAGCTGATTAGACCCTAAGAGAAATCTTGGATAGATTCTTGGCAAAAGAATACTAAACTTATGCTTATGTGGAGTGGTGTGGCTCACTGGTTAGAGGCGGCAGACCCAAAAGCCGAGAACGGCCTGGGACCAGGGTTCGATTCCCGACGCGGCAGGGTCTTGGACCAGGGTCAGCGGACTCGATAATTCTCACCTCGGTGCCTACTCTAACCAGGGATCACACTCGGCAACTCTGGGCATTAAGCTTGCCTCATCTCCACAACGGCCCCTCACAAACGCCGGGGATGCCTGGTTTCACCTTGGAGACTCCCAGGAGGGACTATCTCACAGGGAAAGCCAGGACTGGTTCCCCAGCGGTCTATAGCGCTACGAGGCCTGCGGTACGGGTAGCAGTGCTCTTTACAAGACACACAATTTATTTACACCATACTCAATTCTTCCCTTGTACTAGACTTAGGTTCGGCACATCGGGGTAGGCATATTTTAGAAGCACCAGTTGAGTACTTTTTCATCTTTATTTATTTATGAATGTATTTTATGGTTTAGAAACCATACCATGCTTTTACAGTATTATTTTATAATACTCTTCTTGCTGTACGCATTATACTTTACAGCCAGTATTGCGATTGTAGCAGTTCATTTTTTCTGCATGAGAAAGAAGACTGTTCAATGAATACGTTTATGCGGTTGTCAGAAACTAATCCCTTCTTGTGAATTCGAGAAAGTTTCTAGTGACCTCTGAGCTCGCTGGCACTCACAATTAAGTCTAATATATTTGATAGAGACCTAGTAGACATAAGTCCTACGTCACATCTATAGGATATATTATTCCAATGCGCAGAGCCTATTGGGAATATAGGAACTACACTACACTGGAACATAATTTAAATGCATTGTTTGCTTTGGTATGACATATATTGTATTGTTTACACAGTTTTAACACATTATTATTTTTAAATATTTATGAAAAAAGGTACATAATAGTTTTTCATACATATATTTATATACATAATACGTTGTATTTGTACATTTCCATAATACATTATTAGTATATATTAATTAGTACTATTTATTATGCAGTTATATTTCTATAGTACTATTTAATGTATACTTGACAAACATATTTGCATTTGCTCTAAACATTGTTTATCTTTTATAAAAAGCTTTCATTACATTTGTTACATGTATTTCAAACATGTTTTATAAGTTTTACAATAATTTCTATAGATTTCTTTAGGAAGATAGTCTTTTTAAATATTTTTATGTAGTCACCATTTTGCTTACAATAAACTGTGTTTTGTACTCCCTGTCATTTTGGGGTGTATTTCTTTCATGTCGGTTGTAGTGCCTTGTTGCTGTACAACAGAAAAGTTAAGACCCCTTTTAAGTTTTTATTTAGCAATTTAGGGGTAGAAAGGATGTTTGGGTCTAGTTAGTGTGGGTTATGGTGTTAGTTTTATTTGATAAGGTTGTTCAGTGGTAGTTTTTAGTTTTTAGTAGTTGTTATGTAGTGTAATGGGGTAGGCCTACCTGTTGTTTGGTAGTACTTATATCTTAATGTATATTTAGTTATGTGCTGTATTAAGTTTGGAGAGTTTCCACGTTATGTTTATATTACATTTAGGATTCATGTTTTGTGAGGGGGCATTTTATGTTTTTTTACAGAAATGTTTGAAGCTACTTTAAATTTTTTGTTCTCAATAAAATGAAATGAACCCAAATAATTTTTAAATTTCCTTTCATTTTTCTGATTTGCAGGAGTGGTTTTTACTTTGAAATTATTGTAGTTGACAATGATTGTGGATCACTTTGGTAGATTAATTAGACATTTCATTTTGGCATTTTTTTGGGGGCTCTTGCTTTTTATTTTTGACTTTTTTGTGAATGGATTTTTGAGAGGTGAATGTGGTATTTTTGTTATAGACTGATTTCTAAAAAAGGGCTTACCTTTCTGTTGGTGAAAAAATATTTATTTTTATTTGTTTGGTCAGTTTTAGGGGAGGGGATTAGTTTAACCTCTAGGGGTGTTATTTTTATAACACTGTTTATTTTTTACTTTGAAAGTGTATTTGTTCAGGTTTATGATTGTGGAGTTGGATTTTTTGGTGCAACTTTGGGCCTGATTAGGATTTTTTTGTCTGCCCGCCACCCTAAATCGTAGACGGGAGCACCCAACAGACTGTCCGACACTGGGCATTGCGATGTGACCGCCACCACGGCGGTCGTAATGCACTGCGGCTGCAGCACCAGCTGCAATGCAAAAATGAGATACTTTACATATCTGTGCACAAGGTGTAGGGATATATAGGGGGGCACCATTGGTGCCCCCCAGTGCCCAAAGCTCAGGGCCAGGGGGGCCCACTATGGATCCCCAATGTCCCTTTCAGCCAGGCAGGCAGAAAGGGACATTGTAATGCTTACGGCAGTGCCTGGTAGGCATCGCTACCATTGTAGGGCCGATGAGCCCCTCCACCACACCAGGGGGCTCAAGGAGCTTGGAGGATGCATGATGGCCAGTCTTTCTGACCACCACACACGCCCGCCATGGAACTATGGTGTACCTATGGCGTAGGGATGTAGTGGGTCTCATGGCAGTGGAACCACCATCGACTAGCTGTCGGTGGTGGTCCCTCCGCCATCCTAATTGGACCCTTTGTTTCCAATGAAGTATTTATTTAGTATTCAATGATGCATATATAAGAAAACAATAATGTGTTTTTAGATTTGGGTTTTGAAATGATGTGAGATTATATTGTAGTTCACATAACTTTTAAACTGATTTGAGAATGTGCCTCAACTTATTGAAGTTTTCCGTCTGGCTTTTCTTCATGCAATCCAACACAGTGCTTTCTTTCTTACAGTTCTGTCGTTTTCCCTGCGGAAAATAATGATGTTTTGTGCTCTTTTAGTTAGTTCTTACTTAATTATATTTATATTTGTATGGGTTATTTTGTGTTGTTTGATTTTTTTGTTCAATGTTTTATGTTTTATAGAATTCTGACTAGTATTTCAATTTTACTTTTAGTTAAGGTATTTCTTGGATTATTGTATTATTAACATAATTTAATTGTTATATTTATTTCTTATATTTGTAATGTGTGCAAATGGTGCTGTAATATATAGAATTACTCGAGGTGGAAATTCAAGGATTTGGGCCAAGTGAACAGGCTGATAAATTTAGAAATGAGATGATGCAGAGAGTAAAAAAAGATGAAGACATAATAAAAAAACGCAAAGCTTTCAAATTTGAACGCGACCGCCTTGATTATCTAAACGGTCAAATTTTTACATATGCAAAGAAGTACGAAAATGTAAAAGCCCGGGCGAGGAAAGTACGACAGGCAAATGAGGGCAATAAGACTGTCTCAATTTCCTCAACTGATGCAAGTCTGACTTCTGGTAGTGAGGCGGAAAACAAAGCGGCAGGACCCTCTGTCTTTGGCGCAGGAGGTGAGCTGTTTGTGTCAAGACCGGCGCAACACTTTAAGACCAAGAGTCCTAGGGAAGACACAGGCAAACAAAACCGGGCCAACCAAAAACGACATGCAAGAAGGAAATGCCGCCAGCGTAAAACAGCCCAACGCGACCCAACCAGCCAGGGGCCGTTGGAACAGATCGAAACGCAAGGCAAATTTGAACTAAGTGCAAGATCTATTGTAAACCTCTCCAACATCACTCTATCGGCTAATGATGAAATGATCCTAGGCTTAGGATTATCCTATTGTCCACCATCGAACTTTAACTATGTGGACGCCAGAATGGATACATATCGTTTTGTACGAAAATTGAAATTAAATAAATTCTTTGCTCTACAACCAAAGAAAGGCAAAAAGCAAGTGGGGACACCAAATAGTCCCTCTTTATTGGAAGCTGGGGATCGTTGCACTTTCAATGAGATCTGGAGTTTGCAACAGGAAGGTGAACCATCATTGGATCTCCCTTTAGTGACATCAAGGGAAGATCAAGGCATGAGCAACACTTCCTTTAAACCAAAGTCAACCTTTCAACCTGTGTTAACACATGATAACATAGACGTCTACCATGACCTAGTCATCAAGGAACTCAAACAGCTATATACAACGACGAATAGGAAACACAAGTTGGCAAACAAAAAGAACCAATGTTACCAAAATCTAATTAAAAAACTAGAATTAGACAAAAATGTAATCATCCGCCAAGCGGATAAAGGCGGGAACATTGTCCTATGGCCGCGTGACATGTAGTTAGCTGAAGCAGAAAGCCAACTATCAGATTCCTCTTGCTACAGAAGAAGCAATCTGACAACTTTGAAAGCATCTTGGCAGGATCAAAACTTGAAACTTATGGCATGGAGAAGCGCCAAATTAATTTCAAACGATGAGTACAACTTTATGAAGAAAGAATTCCCGGTAATACCAACATTTTATCTAATACCCAAGACACATAAAGATTTGAACAAACCACCTGGGCGTCCGATTATATCGGCGATCAATAGTTCAACAGAGAACATTTCAAAATATATTGATTTTTTCCTCCAGGAATGGGTAAAAGGTCTTCCATCTTTTGTTCAGGACACTTCTGATTTTATCAGAAAAGTTAATAATGTTGTTTGGAGCACTGACTGTTTACTGATAACTTTAGATGTATCTTCCCTTTACACATCAATCAAACATGCTGATGGTATGAAGGCGGTGGAATTTTATTTAAACAAGAGGCCAATGAACTTTTCCTCACACAACAGAATGTTGCTATCTATGATCCAAGTATGCCTGGAACAAAACTATTTCCTCTTTAATAGTCAGATTTACCAACAGGTTAGAGGGGTAGCTATGGGGTCTTGTTTCTCCCCGAGTCTAGCATGTCTTCACATGGGACTCTGGGAGGAACAGACCCTTGGAATCCTTCATGGGGCAACAATGCAAAAACATGTACCACTTTACCTGAGATATATTGATGATATATTCATGGTTTGGCGAGGGACATCTTTGGAAGCCAGTGACTTTGTGGAGGATTTAAACAACAACGGTTTAAATTTAAGATTTACTTCAAATTTTTGACGCCAGGTCGGTGTTCTTTTTGGACACTGAGGTATATGTCACAGAGGCAGGCCTAGACACCAGGTTACATAGAAAGCCCACGACAGGAAACACGGTTCTGCATGCTTCCAGTCAGCACCCCCATCACCTTATCAGCAGTATCCCCTTTGGGGAGATGCTGCGGATTAGGCACATCTGTAGTATTGATCTTGACTGCCAGAAGGCGCAGGAGGAGAGTAAGGCACGCTTCATGTCCCGTGGGTACTCTGCAAAGACTATTCAGCGGGCAATTAACAGATCACTTTCAGTAACAAGGGAAGAAACTTTGGCAATTAAGATCAAACCAAAGTTTCCACCAGTGGATGATACAAAAATTAGACCTAGAGTTATCACCACATATAGTAAACAACACAAGGAAATTCGGCGTATTTTCTATAAAAACTGGAATTTAATAACGGGGGACCCTGTTATTGGGAAATATATCACCAATAAACCAGATATAACATATAGAAAATCCTTATCTATGTCAGATAAACTAGTGAGCAATTTACTAGAGAAACCGATTTCCGCTACTTGGGGTGCCCTTAGTGGAGGCTTCAAAAAGTGCTCTGTCTGCAAGGCTTGCAGACATGGTTGTAATGAAACCCAGTACACAGTGCCTTTTAGAAGTAACCCTGTACAAATCAAGAAGCGCTTGTCATGTAGGACTGAATTCGCAGTCTATGTGCTGCAGTGTCCTTGTGAACTCAGGTATGTGGGTAGCACCCACTTGCCTGTTCACAAACGGATACTGCAGCACATAAGGGCCATCGTGGGAAAAGATCAAGCTTACCTGGTGGCCCGCCATTTTGAGACCCGACACAACAGTGACCCCTCAGTTCTGCAGTACTATGTTATTGATTGCGTAATGCCACTCAAAAGAGGAGGAGATCGTGATGCTAAGCTCCATCTATTAGAAACCAGATATATTATTAAATTGTACTGTAAGACCCCGCGAGGTCTTAACGCGAGTGAAGATTTGTATACTTGTTTGTAGTACCATCACACCAAGGGTATCAACTTATGATTATCATTAATCGTGTATATAACATATATCTAGTCTCCATTTTGCACAATGCAGTAAAATCTGAATGCATAATGAATTGAACAAAGACTTCTATGAGTGTTATGGGAATTGGTGTGAATACTAAGATTAACAACTATATACCTCCCTTCATATCCTTCCTATGGCTATAAAAAAGTTTTTAAGATGTATATCACACATTTTTGCACTATTTTAAGCACTTTATTGGTAGGATTAACAATGAGGATTTGCACTTGTTGAACATGAGCTTATACTACTCTGATAGTATTGGGACGTCAACTATACCCTATTACGATATTGTGATTTTCCAATTGGTCTTTTTTGTTAACAATAAGATGGTTTTAATGATAATATTTATTAAGGCTTTTTTATAGAATTGTATATACATTATGAATTTGGCATACATTAATTGTGGTTTGATGGGTTAGCTCAAGAAACAATCGTTTTTGTAGAACATGTAATGTTATAACAAATAAGACACTATGTCTTTTATTTTTTTATAAAATTGCAAATGTTTACACAATGCATTTTTGCACATATACTATGTTCATCAAGCAACTATTGTTGAAGATTGGAGCTAACTCTGTAAGATGTTAAACCTTTTTTGCGTATTTTGCACTGCATATATATTGCACAAACCAAATTTCCAATTGGGATCACTTGGCACTGAGCCATTTATGTATAATATAAAAATAAGTCGGTAAACATACTGGCCAATATGGGGTTAAATGAGGGAAGGCCATAAACAACTAGCGCCACCCCTCTCTCAACATGCTCAATAAGTACCCTCATCACTTTCAAGCAATGTATCATGTGATCAAGCCTCTGGCTAGAGGCGAAACGCGTCATGCGGGCTTGCTGGGTGCTATTCTGCTTTATGGAATAAATCACTGAATTTGCACGAAATCTAGGCCTGACTTATCCGTTTTTTCAGTACTGGAAGTGTGACTGAGATGCAGCAGCGTCAAACGGAGTGCAAGCAATATATATATATGTATATATATATATAGCTACGATCTCAGCTTTCTCTCACCAGAGCCCAGTGACGGATTCCATCGGCGCAGAAGAAGAGAGGAAGACCCAAGTGCAGGTGAGCAGTAATTTTATTCAGTTGTTTGGAAGGCCCACCTTGACATAACGTTTCGGCCTACCCAGAGGCCTTGGTCACATGACGCAAAAGTGGAGGAAGGCCGAATTTAAAGTGCAAGTGCGTAATTGGTTTGAACAGTGATTGGTTTTCACTCAGTCACATGCTCTTACTCCAGATTAAAATTCATGGAAAAAAGACTATAGAATCTTTTCAATCAAAGGCTAATCCCTGTTGTATAATACACGATGTGCAAAATGCAGCAAAAGATTATGTACATAGTATGTGTCATGAATTCAGACCTTAAACAATGTCACAATTTCAGAACAATATCATTTTGGCGGAAATATGTAAAAATATATAATTCATTTAAAAAACATTTCCACTGTCCGATACTATTTATAAACAAACTGCAAAATAAATTTTGCTGATGTAAACAACCTGTACATAATTCTAAAAATGAGTTTAAATACCACATCATTTGGGCTGTCCCATAAAATTGGAATAATAATGCTGCAAACTGCACATTTGTGATGTAAGGCGCACAATACTGTGACAAAGCCCTGGAGGGGATAATATCGGTTTAAATACATTATCGCAGCCTCCCTATACACTCACAATATTAACTCAGCCAAGTATTATAGTCTACTTAGAGCAATACTTGTTCAAACCAAAGTGAACGTGCTTATGATTAAAGATTGTGAAAATCAAAAGGTTTTGTTTTCTTACATAAAGACTTATATGTATGCTTTTGAATTCAACCTACGCCTAGGTTGAAAGAATATTTATAGCTGAGTCCACATTAACTGAAAAATATAAGGCATTCATTAGCATTGTCCCAGAATATGCCCATGTGAATACCAGAAACCAGAGATCGGTTGTTGGACTGATGATCAGTTGTTTAGATCAAATGAGTTCAACATGAGGTTTATAGGCACGTGTAAAAATCCTCTGTGGAGTTGAGACCTCCCGGTGTCTTACTATCCATCTCCAGGATATACCTGGTCTCCAAACTCCTCAGAGCCCCCTCTCTATCACCACCTCTTCTTAAGGGGCTTATCGCATCGATGGCATAGTATTTCAAGAGTGCACTGTTGTTGTTGTGACACTCTTTGAAGTGCCGAGCTACCGGATACGCGGAATCATTGGTCTTAATAGCCCGTATGTGCTGGAGTATTCTCTTGTGGACCTGCAGCCTGGTACTCCCAACATACCGCAGGCCACAAGGACACTCCAGCACATACACCACGTATTCACTCTTGCAAGTCAATTGTTTATTGATCTTGCGTGGGGTAGCAGAAAAAGGAATAATATATTCCGATTTGTTGACCCCATGGAGGCAGGCCTTACAGCTGGAACATTTCCTAAAGCCTCTGCTCTTGTCCAACCAGTTGTCTCGAGAAGCAACCTCTGGACTAGGTCTTACCAGGGCATCCTGCATAGAATAGGCTTTTCTATAGGTGATCAGAGGTTTTGCCGGCATGGTGCTTCCTATAACAGGGTCACATTTATTTAAATTCCAAAATTTGGCTACTGATTTTCTCAAGGCACCATGTTGCCTATTGTACGCCCAAATTAGTCTGACCGATTGTTTATCTTGAGGCTCAGAGTGTTTCTGTTTGTTTTTAGGCTCAAGGGCCGCGTCACGGGATAGTGCATTTGCTTTGCGCATGGCTTTGTCAATCTCCTTCGCCTTGTACCCCCTGGCCAGGAACCTGATTTTGCTCGCTTCCTGCGCCTGACTACATTGTGTGAAGGTACTACATAACCGTCTGATTCGGAGCATCTCCCCATATGGGATGCTCCGAATCAGGAGGGCGGGGTGATGGCTACTTGCGTGGTGCACCATGTTACCTGCCGTTGGCTTCCTATACATTTTAGTCTGTAACTCGCCATCTATGATCTCCACGGTCATATCTAAGAAATGCACATGGGACTGACTGATGTCTGATGTAAAAGTCAGATTATAATCATTTACATTTAGGATGGAGACAAACTGTTCTGCTTCAGATCTTGTGCCTCGCCAGATTAGGAACACATCGTCTATGAAACTATACCAACGGACAATAGACTTTGCAGCAATGACGGCGTGTTCACCACGGAGGACCTGCCTCTCCCAGTATCCCATATGCAAACAGGCATAACTGGGAGAGAAGCAGGCCCCCATGGCCACCCCCCTGACCTGCTGGTAGTGCCTGTTGTTAAACATAAAGAAATTGTGATTCAAACAAAAAGTAATCATGGACAGAATCATCCTGTTATGTTCAGTCATTATGATAGGTCTAGATCCCAAATAAAATTCGATTGCCCTAATACCGTCCCGATGTACAATGCTGGTGTATAAAGACATAACGTCTAAAGTTATTAAGCACCAACTTGGATCCCATTGTATGTCTTTGATTTTGCGTAAAAAGTCATTGGAATCTTGGACATATGAGGGTAAATTCAGAACATGTTCTTGCAGGAATGAATCCACATAGATTGTTGTATTTTCTAGGAGACCACCGCAAGCAGCAATGATCGGCCTGCCAGGAGGTTTGTCTGGATCCTTGTGGATTTTTGGGATCAGATACATTGCAGGTGTAATGGGGTGGTCATTTTTTAAGAATTTCAATTCATCCATTGTTATTAGCCCATAAGATCGCCACCCCAATAATAGGGAGTAGAAGTCTGTCTGGGCTTTTCTTACCACCCCTGCATCACAATGTCTGTAACCATCAAGGTTATTCAGTTGAAGGAGGGCCTCCTGAACATAAAGTTGTTTTGGCCAGAGCACAATGTTTCCTCCTTTGTCGGATTGCCTTACAATGATATTGTCATTTTGTTGAATCTTTTTTACCAGCTTAATGTATTGGTCGTTGTGTTGGTACTTGTGTTGCTTGGTTGACAGAAATTTGGAGTAAAGTGCCTTGATTTCCTTTGTAGCCGACTCATGGAATATATCAATATTGTCAAATATGGAGACAGGCGTAAACGTGGAACGTGGCTTAAATTTAGTTGGACATCCTGCAAAGACAGGAGGCTGTTCCGGGGTAATTTGTAAAGTGGATTGTTCACGTCTAAGGGATTCCATGTCCTGGAGAAAAGGGGCATCACGAACCAAGAGCCCTCGGTCGCTTGCTTCTTGTCTCACCCCTATTGTGCGCTGTTTATTACCAGCAAAATGTTTTTGGAGCTTTAATTTTCGAACAAATTTAAACAAATCTATTCTGGTGTTTACATAATTAAAATCACTGGGAGGACAATAGGAGAGTCCCATAGACAAAATGCGCAATTCTGATGATGAAAAATTGGTATCAGTTAAATTGATCACAGAAAGCGCAGTACCTGAATCATTTATTTTTTGTTCCATCGCCTGTTGAAATTTCGCTTTTTTGGTTGACTTGTTCCTGGAGTTGATTTTGCGTCGTCGGTAGCGCTTAGCATTGCGGATTTTGTTTTTTGTTGTTGTTGCACTGTTTTCCTGGGGCGAAGTGTCTCGCGTCTGTCCTTGCGTAGACACTCCACCTCTTGTGCCAGTGAGAACTGGGTAAACCCCAGCCGAGGTCCCGCTTGTGAGGTATTAGAGTCTGAATCACTATTCACACTCGAACTGAGGTTGGATTCAGAAGTCTCCTCTAATGGATCTGTATCAGACCGGTTGTTGGTAGAAGATGGTTGGCAAGGAGGGACCGGCTTAAAGACTTTGCTGGCTTTGAATAAATCGTATTTTTTTGCAAGTGTAAAAATACGCCCTTCAGCATAATCAGCCTTATCACGCTGAAATTTGTACGTTTTTCTCTTTCTAATTGTGTCCTCCTCCTTCTGTAGCCGCACCATCATTTCACTTCTCAGCTTGTTACATTCCTCAATTTCATCCATGCAGCTAGTTTCAATATCCATATATATATATATATATATATATATTGGACAAAGAGAGACTGAGCAGCTAATGAACTGTGTCAAAGCGGCAGTCAGCACAGCCAACTTTGGAACAATTTGACCAGCAACAGGGTTCAGAAACCCACTGGGGGGTATGACAATGTTCCAAAAACAGAATGTGGGGAGCAACTCACTGTGAAGAATAACAGTTCTAAAATCAGAACAGCAAGTTCCATTATGCATTGTGAAAATTGAGGCACTGTGCGCAAGGCACTAAGCAAAGTCGACTGAGGGAAGCATATAAAAGACTGCCAGATTATGATTTGGAATCCGCTCACCGCATTTTGGAATTACCTATGAAAAAGAGGCGGAAGCCCTGAAACGCGTTGGCAAAGTAATTTAAATCGGAACACTAACTGGTTTCTGTATAAAATAAATGCCTGTGGTGTTAGTTGGCTGTCGAGTGCATTTTTCAAAAGTTTGGGGCATTGGTATACTATGAGGCCTTCATGTCTGCCTATGTATTGCCCAGAAGACGGAGTTGCCACTCAGGGATTGGTCCATGGTCCCGCCAATGGATATCAAAAGAAATACATTGCGTAAACCTGTGCTAATTGTTTTAATTTGGAGCACTGAGGAAGGCCGATGCCGAAAATCTATTTTGCACTAAACAAATTGATTTTTACCCCATGTGTGCTCCCGTACTGGAGTTATTGTGAAACTTAGTGGGAACACCCCCCCACTTTGGAGGCACCCGCCGAGTGTTCTGCTGCCAGGGTGGATCGTACAAGGAGTTTTTGTTGGCGAGTGTGAACCGCTGCTGTCAGGGGCGCTGCAGCCAGATGGATGCAGACTATATGAATCTGAGATGACTGACCAAATGAGGGTCATCTACGGGATTCCTGTGAAGGGCATCGTGCAGCAGGTGAGGGAGACTTGCACAGGCATGGACAAAAACAGGAATTGTGAACAGGCGGCACATTAAAGAGTAACAGGACATGAAATAAAATAAGAATGTAAAGTTACCTGAAATGAAATACCACAAGGGATTGTGGGACTTTGAGGCCTTCATGTCTGCCTATGTATTGCCCAGAAGACGGAGTTGCAGCTCAGGCATTGGTCCACGCTCCCGCCAATGGATATCAAAAGAAATAAATTGCGTAAACCTGTGCAAGTTGTTTTAATTTGGTGCACTGAGGAAGGCCGATGCCAAAAATGCATTTTGCACTAAACAAATTGATTTTCACCCCGTGTGTGCTCTCGTACTGGAGTTGTTGTGAAACATAGTGGGAACACCCCCCGACTTTGGAGGCACCCGCCGAGTGTTCTGCTGCCAGGGTGGATCGTACAAGGAGTTTTTGTTGGCGAGTGTGAACCGCTGCTGTCAGGGGCCCAGGAGCCAGATGGATGCAGACTATACGAGTCTGAGATGCCTGACCATATGAGGGTCATTTACGGGATTCCTGTGAAGGGCATCGTGCAGCAGGCGAGGGAGACTTGTGTAGTAAATACTATCTTCACTGTTCCTCTCTGGCTAGACAATACTACTATACTTATGACATCATAGAATGCCAGGGTGTCTCTCTAGCTGATTGTACCTCTCTATTCCCTGTTGTGGCAGTTGGTCACCTGAGGCTGAGCTAACAACAGCGAACTCCTGGTGGGGTTTCCTATCTATTTACCTTATATATTAATCTGTCTGTCTAACCTGGAAGGAACCTGAATAAAAGATCTTAACTACTAAGTGGACTTGGCAACATTCATTTATTACAGCTTGGCGACGATTTTTAAAAGGAGGAACCTACGTGTGGTAAAGACTACTTAAAGGACTTATCAAGTTAAAGGAAAGAACTCAAGGAATCAAGAATTAACAAAAAAAAATATCTGTTTTCAGACTGAAAGTAACGCCCTGCTGACCCCACCAGTGTCCTGTTCCACCTGGACAGCCAGCACTCTGGGCGTGTGTCTCTACAGTCTGCAACCGCCTGTGTTACCAATTTGCCTGCTGTCATCTTGCTCCTGTCTAGAAAAAGTTTACTCTTCCCTGAGGTCTGCGGTGCTTTTTTATTTCATCTGACCTTCTTTCAGTGTGGGAAGTGTCAAGCGATGACAGAAACTGGCGATTTATGGGTGATGTGCTATATTAACAACATGAGTGACTAAGGCTGTGCACGTTTTGATTAGAATCACTGAAGAACCTTTGAAGAACAATCTCTCTGGTGAGTCCTTGCATTTATGTTATAGCGTTTTACAATACCAGAACTCGCTACTTGCTGCACATTAGTCTGGTTCTACAATAGTTGCGTGTTGCCCTGCATGAGAACTTTTAAAAGCGAGCTCTTCGAGCATCGGAAGTCATTCAGCAGCGCGTAAATACAGTTTCACTTCAGCATGGACTTACTGTTTCACTGCGTTGTGCCTTGATCAGTTACTTACTGTATTGGATGTTAATGACGGTTGGCCGACGGTTGGCCGGCAGCGATCTGCTCTGTTTCCCTGCTCCCGTCCATCTGATGACGTCGTAGAATACTTCTGAGTGTTGGTGAATGTCTCCTCACGCAGCGAAGTTCCTCTGATGTCCTTCGCTCCTGTGACGTTTGTGACGCCTGTGACGCTTTCTTTAGGAGACACGTCAAGCTTGTTCCCCACGCTTCTTACGCTACTACGGTCGACGGAGCGGCCATTTTGACTGCAATTTGGTTGCCAAGACAACAGCTTGCTTTGTACGCCTCCCAGTTACTACACAGCGTCTTTCCACACAAATGTCGCTTGGTTTGGAGCTACTTATCCAACACTGGTGCCAGCAACAACCGGAAGGGGTAAGGTTCAGTAGGCGACTGTCTCAGTGCGAGTTTAAAAAAAAAAAAAAAAGAGATTTCACCTGCATTTCACTGCTTCAATTTCTTTACGATGCGGATAATATTGAGCGATATTTCACTTGAAGAGTAGAGTTCTACATCTATGGTCTTTTCTTCAGTTATGGCATCAAATAGATGGCCTGATACTTTGTTTGTGTGGCAAGGCTCAGCGCTAACAATGGACACCAGTTATGACAATACATCGACCCACAAGCCTTCTAATGGGACACAGCAAGTTGACTTTATATATGTCCTGTTTGGTTTATGGTCTGGGCGTTTGGATCCCGGGTGAGAGGTCGCTCACCGGAGCTTATGTTATTAATGTATTTATGTAGCAGTTCTTAACGCCTAATGTGTTTCTTTTACATTTAAATGTGTATCGTCTAACACAGTTTTGTTTTGTTTAGGAGTGTATTTCTAGCATGGTAATATCCTTGTGCTTATTTACAAAGTGTGTCGTAGTATGGTGTGGTAGTAGTCAATGCTGGTTGTGGTGTCTGTGTGGGTAGTCCATTTCCCACGTTTTGGTGTATTCTCTTCTATTGTCAGGGCTGGTTTTCTGAAATGTACTCCTTCTGAAGGGAAGTAGTTTCTATCTGGGTAGTCCATGCCCATGTTGTGGGGTGTCTTCTTCTATTTTGTCAGGACTGGTATACGAAAGTACAATGTCCCGTCTAAGTTGGTGCTTGTGGGTAGTCCAAATCCCATCGTTTGTCCCAGGGTTATGGTCTTTATTCTAAGCTGTACCCTCTCAAGGGGACGTTAGTGTCTATGGTTGTTCATTGGTTGTTCAGACATTTTGAAGGGTAGTCAACGCCCATAGTATATTTTATAAGTATTAATGGCTACTCTATGCCTTTGTTCCCAGAGATATTTAGTCTGCTCTTTGTTCCCAGAGATATTTAGTCTGCTCTGTGGTGTACCCTTTTTCAGGGGAGGTTATGTGTTCTTTTTGGGTAGTCAACACTCATAGTATGTTTTATAAGTATTAAAGGCTAGTCCATGCCTAAGTTCCCAGAGATATTCAGTCTGCTCTGCGGTGTACCCTTTTCAGGGGAAACTTTGTTTTTTTTGGGTAGTCAATGCCCATGCTGTCCTGCAGTGTAACCATGCTGTCCTGCAGAGTACCCTTCTCAGGAGAGGTTCAACGTCTCCTGTTATTGGTAAAGATTGTGTGTACACTGTGTTTTATCTGAGTCTACCTTCTTGTGGCTACTGGCCAGGGCTTCATTTAGGTGAGATTTCGAGTTACATTCTTGTCATACATTAAGTGTCGACATTTCTTCATCAAAGGTTGTGTTGAGGGTAGTCTTCGTTTGTTTCAAAACCTCACTCTTTTGTTAAGGAGAGGGGATGTGGTATATTATGTCATAATTCTGATGTCATAATGCTGAATCTTTGTTCTTTTCTCAAATAATAATACCTCATGTTAAAGTCATCTTTTGTTGTACACTACTACTTTTGGTTATTCTAAAATGTGTACTTCCTTGCTGTTTGAGACATATGAGGTATTGTTGCTGATTATTCCTTTGTTCTGATATTACTCCATAAAGAGAGAGGATGTGTAGTAAATACTATCTTCACTGTTCCTCTCTGGCTAGACAATACTACTATACTTATGACATCATAGAATGCCAGGGTGTCTCTCTAGCTGATTGTACCTCTCTATTCCCTGTTGTGGCAGTTGGTCACCTGAGGCTGAGCTAACAACAGCGAACTCCTGGTGGGGTTTCCTATCTATTTACCTTATATATTAACCTGTCTGTCTAACCTGGAAGGAACCTGAATAAAAGATCTTAACTACTAAGTGGACTTGGCAACATTCATTTATTACAACTTGCACAGGCATGGACAAAAACGGGAATCCTGAACAGGCGGCATATTAAAGAGGAATAGGACATGAAATAATATAAGAATGTAAAGTTACCTGAAATGAAATACCTCAAGGGATTGTGGGACTTTGAGGCCTTCATGTCTGCCTATGTATTGCCCGAAAGACGGAGTTGCCACTCAGGGATTGGTCCACGGTACCGCCAATAGATATCAAAATAAATAAATTGCATAGACCTGTGCAAGTTGCTTTAATTTGGTGCACTGAGGAAGGCCGATGCCGAAAATGCATTTTGCACTAAACAAATTGATTTTTACCCCATGTGT
Source organism: Lissotriton helveticus (assembly GCF_964261635.1). Taxonomy (NCBI): domain Eukaryota; kingdom Metazoa; phylum Chordata; class Amphibia; order Caudata; family Salamandridae; genus Lissotriton; species Lissotriton helveticus. The sequence continues at coordinate 1,741,955,174 of NC_136065.1, forward strand.
GCTCCCATAGTGGAGTTGTTGTGAAACATAGTGGGAACACCCCCCCACTTTGGAGGCACCCGCCGAGTGTTCTGCTGCCAGGGTGGATCGTACAAGCAGTTTTTGTTGGCGAGTGTGAACCGCTGCTGTCAGAGGCCCGGCAGCCAGATGGATGCAGACTATATGAGTCTGAGATGCCCGACCACATGAGGGTCATCTACGGGATTCCTGTGAAGGTCATCGTGCAGCAGGCAAGGGAGACTTGCACAGGCAAGGACAAAAACGGGAATCGTGAACAGGCGGCACATTAAAGAGTAACAGGACATGAAATAAAATAAGAATGTAAAGTTACCTGAAATGAAATACCACAAGGGATTGTGGGACTTTGAGGCCTTCATGTCTGCCTATGTATTGCCCGGAAGACGGAGTTGCCGCTCAGGGATTGTTCCACGGTCACGCCAATGGATATCAAAATAAATAAATTGCGTACACCTGTGCAAGTTGTTTTAATTTGCTGCACTGAGGAAGGCCGATGTCTAAAATGCATTTTGCACTAAACAAATAGATTGTGCTGCCGTACTGGAGTTGTTGTGAAACATAGTGGGAACACCCCCCCACTTTGGAGGCACCCGCCGAGTGTTCTGCTGCCAGGGTGGATCGTACAAGCAGTTTTTGTTGGCGAGTGTGAACCGCTGCTGTCAGGGGCCCGGCAGCCAGATGGATGAGGACTATACGAGTCTGAGATGCCCGACAATATGAGGGTCATCTACGGGATTCCTGTGAAGGGCATTGTGCAGCAGGCGAGGGAGACTTGCAAAGGCATGGACAAAAACGGGAATTGTGAACAGGCGGCACATTAAAGAAAAACAGGATATGAAATAAAATAAGAATGTTAAGTTACCTGAAATGAAATACCACAGGTGATTGTGGGACTTTGAGGTCTTCATGTCTGCCTATGTATTGCCCGGAAGACGGAGTTGCCGCTCAGGGATTGGTCCACGGTCCCGCCAATGAATATCAAAAGAAATAAATTGCGTAAACCTGTGCAAGTTGTTTTAATTTGGTGCACTGAGGAAGGCCGATGCCGAAAATGCATTTTGCACTAAATAAATTGATTTTTACCCCGTGTGTGCTCCACTTTGGAAGCACCCGCCGAGCGGTCTGCTGCCAGGGTGGATTGTACAAGGAGAATATATATATATATTGTACAATGTCTGTATCTAGTGACCTTTACATATTATGACATTATTTTATATATTGCTGTCCTTGATCGTGTGTAAACACAGGCAATATTCAAACACTATTAATGAAACGCTGGGTGTTTTACCAACGTTGTTTTTAGCGCTATACTGCTTTTAAAATGTACAGATATCGTGTATTTTACACTGAGTGTACCGGCAGTCTTTTTACCATGTTGATATATTGTGGCCCAATTAGAGTGCAGCACGGGCACTTTAAATACTCACCTTCCACTGAAATTCGCTGTCATGTGAGCAAGGCTCAAGGGAGCCGAAACGTTATGATGGCGACAAGCAAATAAACACCTGAGAAGAACCGAATTCTGGTCCGTGCTTTGTTTTCTGATCGTGTCTGCTAGCGATATCACAGCGCGTAAGGAACTAAGGTTAAGGCACATATTTGGCCGTTTGATTCTGCGCGGCTACACCCGGGACCCTCTCCACAACGGATTTTCAATTGGTCAGCGCTAAACAAGTGGAATCCTACGTTTTCCTGGGCGTTTTTGGCTTCTTGGAGGAAGACGAGCGCTTGACCCCTTTGGCCCTGGACAAGTGAACCGGAAGGAATTGAACCCCCGGGAGCACCTCGACTGCAAGTTTCGCGGAAAACCGGGATGAGTTTCGTGAATCCGAGAATCGGCTACACCAGTGTCCTAAGGCGGAGAGCATAACGGTATTGTGGACATCAGTGTGTTTGTGAAGACGTAACAAACTTCTGTTGTAATCCACTGTGATTTCTGATTGCATAATTATAATGTCGGCCGACAGCGTGAGGGAGAGGGAGGCTCGGGCAAGCACTATGTTTTCCGATGAGCTCCCAGCGTCAATTACCACCACACGAGCGAGACCAGACACCCTTACTGGTACTAATAAAGGCACTCTACACAATACATTAAAAACCCTGGAGAAAAAATCAAGTCAGGAGCAAAGTAAATGGTGGGAAGCTAAATCCCTTCAAAGGTACATTGATGTTAATAGGATACCGAGGGGACTTAGAATTTTAATCTCACCAAGCTATGAAAACCCGAACCTGGACCTGATGGGGGAATGGGCGGACATTAATCTGGAGGCCTCTAGGCGCTTAGTACTAGTTTTAATTAAGTACGCTGAGATTGATCGCGCCAAACTCCTGGAAGAAATAGCAGCTTTACAGGAGGAGTTGGAGTCCATTGGCTCTACGGAGGAAAAAACCAAACTAATGAAGGAAATGCATTCCAGATTGAAAAAAGAGGAGGAGAAAATTATTGATCATAAAACATAGAAATTCCAACGAGACCGGACTGACTACGAGCTCGGTCAGATATTCACTTTCTCGAGGAAATACGATGGCATTTGCAAAGCAGCTGGAGGTGTGCAAGCCAGCACACACGATCGAAGAAACCGCAATCAGGCGCAATCGACAACACTGGACTCCAAGGCCTCGGACTTTAGCTCAGGACCAGGGAGCGAATCGGAGTCTGAATTAAGAGGTGCCGGCTCAGCAAGTACCAACAAGAAACCATCTCCAGGCGATGAAATTAGTTTTTTGTGCCAGGAGCGCCTTCAGTCCCTGCGACCAGGGACAAGAAAGAATTACAGCGAAAACACAAAAACTACAACTGTAGGAGGAGGAAGAGGGCAAGGGCAAGGAAATGGAGAACAACAGAAGAAGAAGGGCAGGGGACAGTGGTACACAAAATGAAAAATAATGCACAACTGACTATTATCAATTTGACTCCTATGGTACTAACAACTAAAGAAGAAAATATTCTCATGTTGGGACTTTCATTTGCTCCCAAAACTAACTTAAACTATGCGACAACTCGAACAGACATCTACAAAGCTACACACAAGCTCAAATTGAAAACATTCTATGCATCGAAACCGGTAGATGACCAACACAAAAACTGTGATGTGGAACTGGGCAACAGCGCCACCTCGTTGTCGCAGGAAATTGGTCCCCCCTGGAACAACGAAGGAAATGATTCAATTATGGATACAGACAACTTCTTTTCCATAGATACCACTGTGCATACAACTAAAACCTCTGATGTTACCACTGTCGTCACCCCCCTCACGTCCTTCAAACCACCATTGACTTTTTGCCCACTTATGCCTCGCGATGCCATAGATGTGTTTCATGAGAATCTTACCAGTGATCTGTAAGAACTACACAGTAAAATCTGTAGGAGCAAACATAAATTTGATTCAGTGACATTTAAATATGAGACTTTGATGGCCAGGTTTAAAAAGGACAACAACGGTATTGTACGCCCCAGTGATAAAGGGGGCAATGTGGTACTTCAAACTAAAAACAATTACGAGAAGGAGGCATTCAACCAGTTAAACCAACGTGACCACTATGAAAGATTGAAAGGAGATGAAATAAAAAACATGCAGAGCAAATACCATCTATTGCTATATAAATGGAAGTCCATGAAACTATTGGCACAATCGGAATACAAATATTAACAAACGGATTTCCCAGTGACTCCAGCAATTTATTTCATCCCCAAGATCCATAAAGACAGAAATAACCCCCCTGGTAGGCCTATCACCACGGCCAGAGGCAGTCTGTTGGAAAGGACATCTATTTATATCAATTATTTCTTACAGTGTCACGTGAAATCTTTGAACTCGTACATCCAGGACACAGGGGACTTCCTGGTCAAACTTGAAAACATCCAATGGCAGGAGGGCGATTGGATGTTAGCCCTGGATGTTACGTCCCTGTACACATGTATCCGCCACACAGATGGTATAGCAGCAGTGCAATATTATCTGGGGAGGAGGGAGGCTAAGTACAAACAACATAATGAAATGCTAATTCAAATGCTCACATTCTGTTTACAGCATAACGTATTTATGTTCAACAACCTCTTATACAGGCAACTTCAGGGTGTAGCAATGGGGGCAGTTTCTCCCCAAGCAGAATTCTGGTCCGTGCTTTGTTTTCTGATCCTGACTGCTAGCGATATTGCAGCGCGTAAGGAACTAAGGTTAAGGCATATATATATATATATATATATATATGTATATATATATATATATATATATATATATACGGAGCAAGAACGAATACCATGATGTCAGCCAAGGGGAAGAACGGCATATCTACAAGTCGGATAAGGCAACAACCCACTGTGGAATGTTATGTATATTGAAGGAAAACTAGCATCTGGTCCTACTAAAGGTTAAAACTTACAAAAGACTCTATCAACCAGAATGCACTACTTGCACACGCCCATGGGGCAGGACAATCAATTAGCATGCAACGTAAATATGTATACCAGGTGCTTTCCGTGAAAGCCATCCCCCAGAAGAAAGGCGAAAAGGAGCCTGAAACGCGTCGGGAAGGAAATTGGCAGAAAACTTTTTTGCTTAAATGTACCTGTTAAGAAATGTCGCCTTGCTGAATAAAGAAGTACATGTCATGAGAGAGCCTCCAAGCGTTTGGTGATTTGATGTTGGATATATATATATATAGCGAGCTGGACCTGTTACCTGTGTGGCTTGTTCTTCTTCTTTTGGAGGGAACGTGGTGTTTGGATATATATATATATGTATATATATATATATGTATATATTGCGCTCCAATTCTTGATAATGTCCAAAGAATTACCCACACTCACGGGTTTGCCATTTTTAGAAGGTTGCTTTATTCACAGACAGACAGACGCCCTCGCGTTTCGGCACTCAGCCTTTCTCGATGTCGGAGGGAACGTGGTGTTTGTATATATACCCTTATGTACCCTTTACCGTGGCTACTGGTATGGTCTCTGGCTTATCGGATGATCGAGTGGCTCCTGAAAATGACATCTGTGGCCCTTTCTATCTACCTGTGGATAATGAGGACATAGCTGAGGGAAGTGTACGGGACCTTCTGCCAATGGTTAACGGCTTGCTCAGTTACTCTGAGCCATCTGTCCCTATTGCTGTTCCTGTCTCAGGCCCCCCGATGGAAGGGGTGCCCGGAACTTATGTCCCCAACCCCCATGGCTTGGCCACCGATGCATCTGAACGTCTGAAGTTAATTTGTTGGAACATTGCGCGTCTGGCCAACAAACTGGGCGAGCCAGATTGGGAAAAATACATTAAAACGGGTGACATCTGTATGTTCCAGGAAACTTGGGCAAGAGAGGACTACGGACATCAAGGCTATGCATCATTTTCTATTCCAGCAAGGTGGGAGGGCAATGGTCGTCCGTCTGGGGGGCTCACGACGTGGGTAGCTACTCATTTGGGCTGTGTGGCCACTCGTCGACCGTTTAATTCTGAAGACATTCTTGTGGTCTCACTACTTTGGCCAAACAAAGCTAAACTTGTGCTGGTTAATATCTATTCCAGGCCGATGGGAATGGCGAAGGAATCACCAACCATTGATGAACTTTCTAACTTTTTATCTGAACTGTCGAATGATTCATATTATGTGGTGGGTGGGGACTTTAACTCCCATTTTGAGCCATTACCCGGCCTTTTGGAAGGGCTATCAGTGGAAGAAGATGCAAGGTGGGCAGTTCCCGCGGTGGAAGCATCTCCCGCGAAAGCCTGGACTCCACTAGCACTACAAATTACTGCTCTCACCCTAAGGTTCGGAATCAGAGCCTGTAATGGGCGAATGAAATCCGATATACCAAGTAAAACCACCTATAATAGACGGGGGAGAGAGTCTCGTTTGGACTATGTTATGGTCCAACTAATGAGGTGGACTACAATTCGGGATTTTAGGGTGATGGAAAGGAGCGAGAGTGACCACAACGCCCTTGAGCTTGACCTGGTCCACCCAGGCCCCAATGTCCGAGGGCCTATAGTGGAAGGGAATAAACCCGCGCTCCTCCTGGATAACAGCAGGAGAAGAATTAGGTGGGAACACATGGTCACAAATAAGGATAAACTCCCCCTTCTATATGCTGAGATTGTCCCTATTCTGGAAACCGTGGGGAGCTTTGACATTAAGGAAAATAATATAGACTGCCAGATTAGATTGTTCAATGCCCATGAGGACCTCACAAAAATTGCGGCACTCCACTTTACTAGTAGCTCACGAAAGACAAGAGAGAGGCCCCGAGGTAAAGCATTGTGGTACAATCGAGCATGCAGACGGGCTAAAACAGAACTTCTCAAAGTAATCAAGGAGGGGGCAGGAGGAGAACGCCTGAAACATAGCAGGCGAGCCTATAAAAGGCTCCTTGCCCAGGTTAAATCAGAATGGGAGGAAAATCAGTGGGAAGAACTCACAAAGGCTTTAGCACTCCAAAACCAACGTTTGTTTTGGAGGATAGTGAATGGGGGGTCAGTGAATCTACAATCGGCACTAGAGCCAAATATAGCACCTGGGGTTTGGCAGGCCCATTTCCAGTCCCTCTATAGCTCTGAGCCGGGAGAACTCCCTGCATCTATTGAGGTGGATGGGCCGGGCTACCAAGGGGAGGCAATTACGCTGGGCGAGGTCACTGCTGCTATCTCAGGCCTGGCTTCTGGGAAGGCGCCGGGACTGGATAGCTTACCGGGGGACCTGTTCAAACAGGAGCCCACTGTCTGGGCACCTTATCTCGCTGCCCTTTTTAACAGTGTTCTCGGTGGGATGGAAATCCCTGATACTTGGCTGAGGGCAGAGGTGGTCCCTATCTTCAAAAAGGGCTCCCCTCTCCTCCCAGCCAACTACAGGCCAATCAGCCTGATCGACGTGCCGCAGAAACTGTTCGGCAGGGTCTTGCTGAACAGGCTTCAGGATTGGATGGAGGAGGTGGGAGCCCTCAGTCCCTATCAGGCGGGGTTTAGGAAGGGGGTATCCACAGTAGACCAGGTTTTTAGATTGAATCTAATCTACTGGAAGACAGCAAAGTTCGACGGCGGCAGTTTGTACACAATTTTTGTGGACTTACGGGCCGCTTTCGACCTGGTCCCCAGGGGGAAGCTTTGGAGCGTCCTGGCAGAGATGGGCGTCCCCCCAGACATCCTGTCAATCTTACAGAGGCTACACCATGGCAACTATGCCCGAGTGAGGTGTGGGAGGTCGGGGGAGTTGACCGATAAATTCCCCGTTGGCCGAGGGGTAAGACAGGGCTGTGTGTTGGCACCGACCCTGTTTTGCCTTTTTGTCAACGGGGTAATTGCCCATCTCAATGCCACCGATTATACTGACGCCCCCAAACTAAATGGCCGCAGGGTGCCCGCAATTATGTTTGCGGACGACACCCTCCTGCTTTCAAAAACCCCTATGGGCATACAAAGGATACTTGACTCCTTCACGGCATTCTGCCTTGACAGAGGGCTAGAAATAAATGCCACTAAAACCAAATTTATGGTTTTAAACCCGAGCCACAAACTGCGCCAGAACCCGCAACTGGGAACCGCGCGGCTCGAGAGAGTAGCCACCTTTGAATACCTGGGTGTGACCCTCAACGAAACTATGACCTGGGGATCCCACCAGAGTAGGGCTAATCTTAAACTCGTACAAACCACTGGGGGCATTGCACGAATGATGATTGGCTCGACGTACCGTCCATTGGGGTCTTTAATTCAGATATACAAGGCCCAGGCGAGGGGAGCGATTATGTACGGGGCTGAACTGTGGGGGCATATGCCCTGCCATAGCCTCTCAGTAACAGAAAATAAGTTCATAAGAAAGGTGGCCGCTCTCCCCCCGAGCACACCGCTTCTCCCATTGAGGCTTGACTTAGGGTTACGACCACTAGCCGACGAGATAGGCCTGAGACCCATAGCCTTTTGGCGCAGGCTATGGAGCAGCAATGATCTCGCGGATTATAGGGCAGAACTGGTCGAACTACTGAATCACCCCAAGGTGCTTAGCGTCCCTTGGGTTAAAAACATTCAAGCCACTTGCATGGATTTGGGGCTCCCTGATCTATGGACAGACCCGACCACGGCAGCACTTAACATCTCCAAGAAGTCTCTGTCGAACCTGTATCATGAACGCAAACTGGCAGGGGCCAAAGCTGCCCAGCCGGATGGGTCTTTATCAGCGGTGTTCTTGCAAAGCAAGGACACCTATAGGTTTGAAAAGGCATTGGACCCTATCTACCCCATACTTGCCAGAAAACTGTTCCTCCAGTGGAGGTATGGCATATTGCCCCTCCGGTCTTTTACAAGTCTGTGGTCGTCGGCTTCCCCTGTAAAGCACTGTCCTGTGTGCGAGAATAAGGAGGAAAATGACCTGCATGTGGTCCTTTTTTGCCCAGCCTACAGGGCAGCCAGAAAGTACTGGCTGCTTCCGTTGATAAGGAATATGGGTGGTAGGGAATACGCACCAATGTACAGGATTTTAAAGTCTGATGTTACTGGCCCAACTGTTTTCGCACTTTCAAAGTTTTTTATTAATGTTTGGTACACACGTAATCGTTTTTTAAAGATGTTGGGTAGTGTGTAGACATCTTTTATCTTCCCTATAAAGTTGTTTAACCCTGTACAGGAGCTTTTTATATATGTATCTAATGTTTTACCTGTATGATGCCCTTACATGTGCTCTTTCTTTTGTATTGTGCATCTTTTATGACCAAATGGTCGAAATAAAGATTGGAATGATATATAAATAGATTCCTCCAAGATCCCAACAGTTTGAGGCCGCACTCCTATAAGGTGAGTTACAACTCCTTTATTTGTTATGGCGTGTAGCTTCCCATCCCTCGTTCAGTCCCGGCCTTACGCGTTTCGAAGCCGTTGTTGCTTCTCATCAGAGGCCAATGTCAGTAGGCTGTTTTCGATGTGTCCGCCATTCTTCTGCGTGCTTTTCATGCTTCATTAAGCCTCCGGTGTGCCTAATTTCCGTTTAAGTTCTTACTAATGCACGCTGGGAATGGAAGTTTATTTGCATCCATTTCATACCCTCTATTAGGTTTGCCTACTGCATCTTTTTGTAGGACAAAGGTTTCAAGCCCTCCATTGGGCTTCAGGATATGACTCTGCATGCCAGCAATTAAAATATCTTTACTGTTGCTTTTACACGAGTGCACAGTTCACTCCTGCGAGGCTGTTTAATTTGACAGTGGTGCGTCGTCTCATGCGGCATTGGGAGCGCCACTTATAGATTCCTCCAAGATCCCAACAGTTTGAGGCCGCACTCTTAGTAAGGTGAGTTACAACTCCTTTATTTGTTATGGCATGCAGCTTCCCATCCCTCACTGAAATGGCAGTATGATGCGCTCAGCTCCCTCACCTTCCAACACCAGTTCACTTTGCATCCTTTAAAACAATGGTGTCTGGCTTTGATATAGTGGGAAGGAGGGTCAACGCGGATGCAGTTGTACCATCATGTGATGTCTGGTCTACCCTCTCTAGCACTCTTTACTTATTCAGGAGGAACATCTCCCTGGGCAACTGTCATTGATACCAGGAAACGAAAAGCAAGAGACAACAAGCTAAACACACAGCATGTAGCCACTCAAAACTCATTCCCAGATATAAAGAGCTGTTCAGAATACTATGGTCCACTTGTAATTTACAGCGCACTGTTGTGTAGTTCCTTCGAATCCCCAGAACCTGTGCATTTTGGATGACCTAAACTTTGGGCTTGGTGTCCAAGCTGCTTCCGGACAACCACACAGGATACTTAAGCCGTTAGACCAGCTAGCTCTACTGTATCTTAAAGTGGTGTAGGTAGTTTCTAGCAGCCACTAAACATGACAACCCTGATTCCTCATGGAACGTGGAAAACAGCATTTCAATAAGTATTTATTGTTCCAGCGTCAGTCTTGTGTAAAACATATTTGGTGCGACAATCAGGAGATTGAAGCATACAAAAGAAATTGCAAGTGCCAATATAGTTAACAGTAGATACATTTCTACCATAGTGCAAAGTAGATAAACATATACAGTTCAGATAACACAGTAGCGCTTGCATACTCCTATAATGTGCGCCCTATATAATTTTCTTAAATGTACCTAGGCTAGATATGTAGGTGTAGCATGTATATGTGTATAGATAGATATATGTATATAGTCAATATTCCCCTAGGGAAGAACCAACTCACTCCTCTGATGGTAGAGAATGAAGGACCCCGTTTGTGCTCTGTGGATGACACCCCGCAAGGGATGTCAGACCACTGCTTGTCGAAGATTCATCATGCAGGACCGGGTGTCAACTTGGAAGGAATTCTCCTCAAATTAAGGGTAATGGTCACTCCACGGTTTCTTCTAGGATTAACATGTTTTGAAAACAATCACAAATGTTTTTCCAAACCATGCGATCATGCACCGCTTGTTCACCATAAGTTGGCAGGGTATGCTCAGACGTGAGTCCCTTGCTCACTTTGCCACTGGATTCAAGCAAGCCTGGCTGAAGACAGCTGAAATGCCAGAAACCAGTCCTAAGAAGCTTGTTTCCGGTCCAGGGAAGGCATGGCTTGGCAGTTCGGGCTGGATTGTTCCCATGAGGCACAGGGTCAGACTGATTTGCATATGGCCATGTCTGAACTGGGATGGCAGAGTGGGCTAAAGAATGGTGATGGATTAAACCCAGATCTGTTGACTGGGTGTGAGTGTTTGATTGGTTCAGATGCTCTGTCCATCACCACCCCCTTTTGTACCGCTGGCTTGTTGGCCAAGGATGAAAAAAGTGGGGACCCTTATACTGAATAATTATGCAGCGCCTGAGGACATCTTTATATATGTCAGGTATAGGGAGTATGATAAAATGCTAAGTGCCTGTGTTGAAGAGACAGGAGCAAAGTACTTGGTAAAAGGTAACCTATTCAAAACCGTTATAGTCGTGTGGATGGGACAATGTATGTAAAAAGGTGTCATACATTACAGGACTAGCCTAAAGGACATTACAGCACTTAAACATCAGTTCACTTCGCACTACAGTCTAAAACAATGGCATCTGTCTTTTATGTCATGTCAAAAGAAAAAGCAGTGCGCCAAAACTAACTAAATGGCCAGAAGTGAACTGATCCATGTAAGGTCAGTCTCCATTGTGGGAACAAAACAGCCAAAAGGAGGGACAAATGTAAAGCATTTACCAAAGAAACCAAAGGAGTTTTGAAAGCCAGGCCAAGCAATGAATGAAAGTGATGGGCATTGTGAAAGCCCACAGAAGTAGATACAGCATTGATAGACAACAAGTGCGCACTGCCTGGGCTCGACCTAATGAGGGACTTGAAATTTTCTCTTGGTACATGCTGGCACTCACGCTCACTCCGTAACTGGTTTAAGAGAAGTGTGGGGACACTCAAGGCCTTTTGGGGCCTTTGATGGTAAGACTTGCATCTAACAACAATATTCTGAAAGACACATTACCTTGCAAACTTATCTGTTTCTGTTTTAATATGGTATTGTAATCAAGCATATGAAATGAACACCCTGAGGATGAGAGCAAAGTCAGAAGGTGGGATTGTCATAGTGGAGCAGATAGAGAGCAGAGGCATTCACTGCATTGTGAGTATGGCTGGCTTCCTTTTCCTACAATATGCTTATGCTACCTACTAATTAGGTATTTATTTGTGGGTTTTCATCTTTTTATGTTTTTTGTTTTTGTAAGTCATATGTTTTTAATTACCTTTTTATTAATTTATTTAAATCTGTGTATCTTTTTTAACTACTTGTAGGTATGAATTCATAAGCTGCCTCAATGCTTTGCTGAGGACTGCAGGGCATAACATATGATATGTACCTATTCTACTTCATTAGCGCAGCTCTGCATGGAGCAAAGGGTAGTTTTTGAGTGGCTTAACAAAGGGAAAGAAAGAAAATGATAGACATCATCTCAAAAAAATCAACATACAATCTGTGCTGCTATACAGCCAATGGCCATTTTTGCATTGAAGACATCTCAAAACACAACACAGTGGGTGATAAAACAATACAAATGCGAACTACAGTGAAAACTCTGCCAGCTTGCATGACGAGCCGGCGCCTTCACTCTCTGCTCCGATGTAATTTTGTGTATTGGCATTTGTATAGTGCACAACCTACCAATAAAATGACATTGCAGCACCTTGTTCCCATTATGCTAAACCGTTTCTATGTATGTAGCACTAAAAGGGCCACGGAATAGTTAGCCTACTGACTGTGGTAGCTATTGCACTGCATCACTTGCATAGTGAGTTGTTGCATGCCTTTCGGCACAAATATCCTTAACTGAAGTGCACAGAGACCCATCATTGCCTCACACAGAAGAAAGAAATTAGAGGGCACATTGGTTGGCAGTAAGGAAACTTTGGAGCCAATGCAATGGACTATCCTTACCGTCAACATATAGATCAGACCCATACCCTCTAAAGTACCTGAGCACATAATAGGTCAGCTATCAGCAAGCCATACAATAAAATGTCTATCATCAAATACTAAAAAAGCCAACAAGTCAAACCTTTGCGACCCCTAAAAGATATACAGATTCCAGAATACCTAAAAACTACACAGAACAAAAAGCCCTTTCTTCAATATGACAAAAACAATAATGACAGGATTGTATTTATATTTGCAACTTAAAATACTCTCCTAAAACTAAGTCAGTTTGAAATGTGGATAAAGGACTGGACTTTTAAAATGTGCCCTCCACCATTCACACAGATATACACCATACATGACAAATATTATAACACTAACATACCCTTAATGTATGCACTGCTGCCTAAAAAACGAAGTGCAACTAGCTATGAACATTTAAACCACAAGCATTTGCAATGTAAGAAGTTTTAAAACATAAATAAAAGGCATTGTCATTTACAATACTAATAGCTTAAACTCTTGCAAATGCGAGACCTATTGCAACGTCTTCAAAGTAGTGAAAAATAGTGCAGTAAAGACAATGGGTAAGTGTTGTAAATTACACAGACACGTACATTGAGAGTTACATATGATATGATCGTAGCTATAAACTCTAAAAAAGCGCTCCAACACCTTTCGCTCTGTGATTACACTGTTGCGGCTCAGGAGGAAGAGCGGGAGGGGTGGCTATTTCCTGCCCTCTCCGTGATTTGATTGTGCAGTTTGGCATTGCATAACGTCATTGCTATCTTTGGCCTAATAAAAAACACTCGAGCTGTAGTAGGGCCCTGGTTTCACTGCCTGTTGCAGGGCGGGCTATGCTTTATGGCAGGCATGGAGGGAGGGAGCCCCTGCTATTACTAGTGAGCTTGAGGCGCTACGGTGGTGGTATTTGTGGTGGTGGTATTGGTGGTGGTGGCATTGGTGGTATTGGTGGAGGTATTGGTGGTGGTGATATTAGTGGCCGTATTGGTATTGGTATTGGTGGTGGTGGTGGTATTGGTAGTATTGGTGGTGGTGATATTGGTGGTGGTATTGGTGGTGGTGGCATTGGTGGTATTGGTGATTGTATTGGTGGTGGTATTAGTATTGGTGCTGGTATTGGTGGTGGTGGTACTGGTATTGGGTGGTGGTGGTATTGGTGGTGGTGGTAGTGATATTAGTGGTGGTGATATTAGTGGTGGTGATATTGGTGGTGGTGGTATTGGCGGTCGTAGTATTGGTACTATTGGTGGTGGTGTTAGTGGTGGTGGTATTGGTGTGGTGGTGTTGGTAACGGTATTGGTGGTGGTGGTGGTATTGGTAGTATTGGTGGTGGTGGTGGAATTGGTGGTGGTGGTGGTATTGGTGGTATTGGTAGTATTGGTGGTGGTGTTGGTATTGGTGGTGGTGGTATTGGTGGTGGTATTGGTGGCAGTATTGGTGTTGGTAGTGGTGGTACTGGTATTGGGTGATGGTGGTGGTGGTATTGGTGATATTGGTAGTGGTGGTATTAGTAGCATTGGTGGTGGTGGTGGTAGTGATAATGGTAGTGGTGATATTAGTGGTGTTGATATTGGTGGTGGTTTTGGTATTGGCTGTGGTGGTATTGGTGGTGGTGTTAGTGGTGGTTGTATTGGTGATGGCATTGGTAGTATTGGTGGTGGTGGTGGTATTGGTGGTGGTGGTATTGGTGGTGGTGGTGGTTGGTGGTGGTATTGGTGGTGATTTGGTGGTGGTGGAGGTATTGGTGGTGGTGGTAGTGGTGGTGTTATTAGTGGTAGTATTGGTGGAGGTGTTATTGGTGGTGGTATTAGTGTTGGTGGTATTGGTGGTGTTGGTGGTGGTATTGGTGATGGTATTGGTGGTGGTGATATTGGTGGTGGTGGTGGTAGTGATATTGGTGGTGGTGGTGCAAATAGTGGTATTATTGGTGGTGGTGTTACTGGTGGTGGTATTGGTGGTGGCATTGGTGGTGGTATTGGTGGTAGTGGTGGTTGTGGTATTGATGGTGGTGGTGGTGGTAGTGGTGGTGGTGGCATTGGTGGTGGTATTGGTGGTAGTGGTGGTTGTGGTATTGATGGTGGTGGTGGTGGTAGTGGTGGTGGTGGTATTGGTATTGGTGGTGGTGGTAGTGTTGTTAATAAAACAGGGTTTTGAAAACAACAGGTCAGGCGGCATTAGTGCAGATGACATGTAACACAGATGTATTGTTGTCAGCTTCAACCCATTAGCACACGCTTAAGTGCTACCTGGAATTCAAATGACTTAATTCGCTAATCATTTCTTAACCAATTTTGTGCCGAAACAGACACAAGATAATGCCGGGTTAAAGTGATTGAAACGGGTGGCCGTGTTCTGGGAGCGGCCGTGCTACTTAAAAAAAATACAAGCGGTTTCAGCTGAAGCAGTGCATGTCTGGCTTGCAGTAAGAGAAACTCCATGAAGTAAATAGTGCTTACAGACCAAAGAACAGGTACTGTGTAACAACTGAACTAAAAGGGTCAGTAGCCATGGGAGGTTACAAATGAAGACAAAACGGTACTATGGAGGGACTAACAAGCATATTAACGAATCCGAAGGCAGCATTTAAGAAAGACAATGACACAAGCCAATGACAAATATGGCAGAGAGTGGGCGTGACTTTGCTCCGATACTTTACTACTGCAGGTTCACAGAGCAAGCAGGGCATACTTGCTGCCGCTAGGCTCGACCTAAACAACTGAATACCAGAAAAATTGCAGCCCAGTGCACCGCTGACACCCTGTCTGCAAATGCCATGGAAGGTGAAGAGCTGCAGCAGGCATACATGCCAGAAACCCGATTCAGGCGGGAGACTACCAATCTTTTACACTAAAAATTGCCTTATTTTGGGTGTCTCCCACGAGAAACTGCCTCCGCTTCAAAAGAAGTCAATAAGAAAAATACATTCTCCCCATTATATATTTATTTTAATCTCTCACTTTCCTCTTCTAAAATGTTGGCATATATGTGCTGAGGGTGTCAGTTTAAAAATATTCCACCTCACATCCAGACAGGGTTTGGCATTAGGACTAGAACAGTGTCAGGGTGTCAGACTGGGGTTGTGTCTGTCTGGACACTGAATCAATCCCCAGACACTTACTTCCTCCTCAAGTATGCTAGGGAAACGCATCCCAGGCTGCTTTGAACCACAGCTGCTTCTCCCGTATGAACTGCGGGAGCGCCTGAAAATAATCTAACCAGCTTTGTTTGTGGGCTCTTTCTGCAGAAGGCTACAATAGTTCTTATATCTGTCCCGCTTGTTGACCACACGTGAGAGTTTCAACGGTTTGGCAAACCTCCAAGAAAGATTATTTTTTTCATTTTGCAGGTTTATGTAGCGCAAACTTGGCCCAAAGGCATCACAGTGCTTT
Source organism: Lissotriton helveticus (assembly GCF_964261635.1). Classification (NCBI taxonomy): domain Eukaryota; kingdom Metazoa; phylum Chordata; class Amphibia; order Caudata; family Salamandridae; genus Lissotriton; species Lissotriton helveticus. The sequence goes on from NC_136065.1 coordinate 1,741,970,970, forward strand.
AAATGAGCACTGGGTTACTTTGCAAAAGTCCGTTTTTGGGGGGGGGGGGGGGGGGGGTGCAAACAGGGAGATTTTTAGATTTCCTCAGAACCACAGGATGTTGTGCCAATGCCCCTGGTTCCCCAGCCCCGAAGTTAGCAGCTCTGGCCAGGTCACATCAACAGAGTGGGCAACAGCCCTCACTCACATGGACGTGGCCCGGCTATGGTGTTCAGAGCACAAGCTGTCAGGCCCCAGAGTCGCTCTCACACTCCTTAGTCACACACACATTTGTTTAATTTTTCAGAAGTGCCCAGTTGCTCGGGGCTACTCATCAGGCGAGCAACCGTAGACCGTGTTGACAAGTGTAAATGAGCTTCAAAGGGTGCTAGCCGAAGGGTGTAGAGCTTATTGTGCAGAGTTTGAAAACTATGGGTTAATTGTGATAGGCAAAGTTTTCTCCTACAAGTGAGCAGTTTGTGTTATGTGTTCTGGTGTGTTTTAGTACTGAGATGTCTTTTGCGTGTGTGTGTGTTATGTAGGCACATGGCGAACTCTGTATGTCCCAGTGAAAAGGGTGCCCCTTCAGTCATTTTTCAAAATCAACATATACCTGCGCTAGTGGCCTGCCTGAGTGGGTGCAGGGGCCGCCCCCACACTGGCCGCAGTAACCCCAACAACTACCAGGACCCACACTCATGGTGAATTCTGCCCCAACACCAGGCACTGTGATAGAAGGGTCCTTCCCAGTGCTTTCCACCCCAGCCCCTCCGACACACAGTGCACTGGGATCAAATATCCACAAGCATTTGCAATGCAATAGGACTCGCAATTATGCGAGACCTACTGCATTGCAACCAGGACTGCGGGCAAGAAGGCACAAACAATGCAGTGCTGGGGGATGATTGGGGAGTGAGAAGGCACGGACTCTTGTAGTAAAGGAGCTAGTAGCCATGGAATGATACAAATGATGACATGGCCGTCATAAGGAGGGACTAACAATCCTAAAACAAATCTGAAAGCAGAATTTATGAACAACAAAGACACACGCCAAAGAAAAAGATGGACGGAGAGTGGGCGAGCTTTCACGGCGCTTCCACTCCATACTGAATACTGCATGCCTTGCAAAGCGAGCAGTGCATGTGCGCAGCTGTCAAAGGCTGGACCTAAAAACGAACAACTACACCATTGTAATAGACTTTGAACTGGGAATGATACAAACAACACTTAAAGTATACCCACACACAACCATTAAGGCTGCTTTTACCTTTTCGACTAAATCATTTGGAGACATCCCAAAAATATGCATTACGTTTAGAATATGCAAAAAATAGCCAAAATGCCTTTGCATTTATAATGGTAATGGCTTTGGCATATGTACCTGTGTCAAACATAGTTAACAACTACAGCATGTCAATAGCATACCAATTTTTTAAAAGATATTTAAAAAAGGAAGTCCACTAATAGACTACTGTGCAAACACTTGTATTGGTAGGCTCCATCGCTCTGTGTATAGATTCCAACCCAAATTCCAGGTGCCATGGTGGAATGTCTACAAAAGTATCGTGGCTCAACAAGTCAAAATCAACAACATAGTGGAAAGATGACACAATGCCTAGCAGGCCACAATAGGAAGAACCCACCCAAACACTCTACAAATGCATTGAAGCCCTCCAGAAAGAACAAAACTACCAAAAACAAAGGTTAGAACAGTCAGCAAACCAAATTAAACTTAAAATAACTAAACAAAAAAGAGAAATGTCCGAAATGCTATAATTCGAAGTCAGATTTTTTGTAAATAACAAAGGAGTTCATTACCTAGAAATTATATCCAAATCACTACCTAAAACCACCTACCTATCAATATTATCAATATTATTTATAATTAGTATTATAAATCTGTCTATAACAAATATATAGGCCGCAAGTAGAAAATAAAAATAAAAATATGTTGATATTTAATTAAAAATATTCCTAGGAAAAATTTAAAACATACAGTATAATAATATACAGAGCAGCCTAAAAATAAAATAAAACATAAAAATAAAACATAGAAAATAAAACCTCTCAGTTGCAGCAAAAGTAAAATACATATTCATGTTAAAATATAACATTTCTCACCCACAAATAAATAAAATATTGTACTTACAGTTGCGTAGCTGAAATTCTTGGTCTACCTCTACCTCGCAAAAATCCATCCACTACATAGTGAAAAATAAAAAGTAAGAAACCCAAAGTAAAATGAAAAAATGAAATGCCTAATGATTTATGATTTAACACTATTATTATAGTCAATTTTGTATGTTTCAATATTTCTGATATTGTGTATATATTTAATTTGAACATGATATTTTGTATTTCCTTATTTGTGAGGTGGATATTGTTAAAATATATATTTTGTTGACAATATTTTTGTCTTTGATATTTGTGTTATTGTTGGTTAAGTAAAGGATGGCGATATTGTTGCAATCAGTATTATTTGGGGAATATTTTGTTGAGTCAATATTATTAAACATGATTTTCTGTCATGAAACTGCACAGGGTATGTGACTGCTAAAGTTAGAGATCCACTCTGCCAGTCAATCTTTGTGTAAGTTTGGGGTATTTAACAAATTGGGGTAGCTGCTGCTCAGACGGTTTGAAACTGAGCATTGTTGGGATGGCACCACTGAGTTAGGCCACTTATAATGACTTAACAACACTGCTGGAAGCTACTTACTTATTGGTGAGTTCCAGGTAGCATACAAACCGGGGAATCCTACTCTAGAACATTCAATACAAACTGTAAATAAAGCACCATGGGCCATATGTAGGTAAATGGCATTTACCGAATCGTAAATACCGAATTTTACCGATTCGGTATTTACAAATCGGTAAATGCCATGTAGGTAGTTATTCGGTAACAATTACCGAATCGTTAAGATTCGGTAATTACCAAATCGGTATTTACCAATTCGGTAATTGCCATTGATTCCTATGGGCCTTGGGGCCCATAGGAATCAATGGCAATTACCGAATTGGTAAATACCGATTCGGTACAATTACCAATTTGTCAAGGGGGACAGGGTGTCACTTTGACACCCTGTTGCACGCCTGAGTCTGGCTTGTGTGCCATGTGACACACATACATGCCCTTAGGGCATGTATGTGTGCCACATGCTTAGGGCATGTATGTGTGCCACATGGCACAGGTGTACATGCACAGATGTGCATGTACACAGGAATTCGTTATTTACCATGCAATAGTATTTCATGGTAAATAACGAATTCCTAAGGGCCTGTGGCACTGTTTCCAGTGCCACTTACATCCCATATTACCGATTCTGTACATTTACCGATTCGATAATTTACAGATTCGGTAAATTTACAGAATCTGTAATTATCTGTCCCCCTACATCTGAAACTACAAATACCGGTCGGTAACGGCCGAAATCGGCCGTTACCGACCGGTATTTGGCCACCTACATATGGCCCCTATCTACTAGGTACACCATTCATTCGCTCTTTGTATCCTCAGGTGCAAAATAAGTTTTTGCCTGAATCAAGATTAGAGCTTGTGTGGGTTTTCATTGCACAATCCTTTTCAGCTAAGACCTACCTGAAACTGCAGTAAAAAATACTGCTCTGAGTTTTGGAGTTCAAAACTGCACACAATGGAATTGACATTTGTTAGGGGCAGGGTTACCACACCAAATAATGGCGGTCTTAGATCGTCATTTAAGGTATAATTATGAGATTGGCTGTATGAGGACGGCCAAACTCACAGTGGCTCAGTGGTGGTGGTCTGGCTGTCCAGACCTTGGTAATCTAGAGGTGCGCATGCGCTCCTACTTGTAGCACCCACGTGACTCGGCCGACTGGACATGCAACTTTTAAACAGCATATCAGTATGTTTTGTTTTTAGAGTCACGGACCTGTAGTTGCATCTGCAGGCTATGACCCTTTTGTACCTCTCGATTACAGGAAGTCACAGTAGGCCCTTCCACCCTCGACCTCCCGTGGAGCAAGTAGGATAGGAATTTAGTGTAAGAAGTGGACTCCTGTCATTTATTTTGTTGAATGATGACACTTATACCTGCCACGTGTCTCATACAGACCACACCACATGTGCAATAGGTGTGATGAGGAATGGAAGACAATTTTTGCCACTTTAAATATACTTACACTGTTGGTATATATGTTTTTCTTGTTTCCTTTTTTTCACTACAGAATCACTCATGCCAGTACTACACTGATCTGGGAGTTTGATGCCCACAACCCCCGTCCCTTTAGTGGTAGTTCCTTTTTGCACCACGTGCGAAAAGGCTGAGCCCATGTTTAGAAACCCTTTGGTCCTGACGAATGCTTAGAAGTGCATCCCTGTCTCCAGGTTTATGCCCGCCCTCTATCAAACAAAGTTTTTAGAGGGCGAGGACAGCCTATGATGAAGCATGACACCGGGCGGTGTGTGAGGCCAGTCTGTCACTTTTTGTGAGATGCCTCCACTGGTGCTGCATCTCGAGAAAACTCTGTAGGAAACTGTATGAACCATAACTAGGGGCAGCCCATTTTGTGTATACATGTCATATTGGAGGCTGGCTAGTCCCTAGGCCCCGTGTCTTAGGTTCCCATCCCCAGCAAGGCCTGCGGCTAGTGTGTGTGTTCTGAGTTTGCTGACAGCCTGCACAGGGGAGCTCAAAGGTTTAATTAACCCTTTGGTTGTCTCCCCCTTCTCTTCTGTGCCATTGCTCCCCCTGTGCTTTGGGGAGAACAGCACCAGGTAGGTGTCGACGTTCATGGCTCGTCCATCCCCCACACTCTTGAAAAAGAAAAATGCTAGATGGTTTTCCCTGGATAATTATTCATTAGCCTTTAGTTATCTGATGAAAGGAAATGAAAGGTCCACAACCAAGGCATCCCAAATCAGTATTATGCAAATCATAACTCCCTCTTCCAAAAAGAGTATCCTTAAAACTCAAAGTAATCCTCTAGATAACATAATAAGAACTGAAGAAGCAAATGTGGCCAGCCACCACTTGAGAGCAGAGGAGGGAGAAGCGGGAATGAGAAGGCAAGTGATATGTAAGCAGTGACAGCTTTCATCAAGTTCGCTGATGCACCACCATATGACGAGCAATAAGCACGGTCCTCTCTCGATCACTCTATCAGAAATGCGACATAAAAAAATCCTTACTTGTCACTGTGGGCCCTTTGTGCAGTTTACTTGTCTACTGCATCATTGTGCAATGCATTGCCAATGCTTTACAATGTCATCACTCCTGAGGGTAGAGCAAGAAAGGCAAGAGAAGAATTCCGTTGTTAGCCTTTCAGTCGATGGAATGAACATTTCAGTCCAACATTAAATGGCCTCAATGGACTATTAACTGTTATGTGACACTCGCAGGCACAAACATTTCTTGGCGGCTGTGAAATTGTGCCTGGTAATGATAGTTTCATTGTGTTCTCACTCAAAACAATTGGGAGATAATGAGGTAATTTCTAGATATTGCAATGCCGCATCTTGTTTAGCTTTCTCTTCAGGTCTCCAAAAATTAAAATTACGATCCACAACAATCTGAAGCAAAACTTAGGCAACAATCTTTCTCATATAATATTCTGTTGGGACCCACTTCGCAAAGTCGGTTTCTGTCGGAAGTAAACTAGCTGGCTGTATGCCTGTAAGGTATTCACAAAAGGGGACCTTGAAGACGTATATCTATTTCCTTCAATGTGATTATACTCCACAGTTGCTTGATATTACTGCCAATGCCACTGTCATAATTAGGACTTCACGTACAAAGAAACAAGTTAGTAAAAATTATCACAAATTGCTTCCCGGCTTTTACCAAATTATTTTTGATTTTGTGAACGGACATATGTACCAATAGGTTATTTCTCAAAATACAAAACTATAGTGGGTCTTAATTTCATCTACCTCACCAGTGTTCATTCATGAGGTAGATTGCGAATTGCAAACAACTACAATTGGCATCAATCACAGGGATGTTGGCCTTATGGGGTCAGCAGACCACCATGTCAATGACTGCTTTAAATACAGCCTGTTTTCCTTGAAAGATGTGTTTAAAAAAGTTTCGAAGAATGGCAGTCTTCACATGCAATAATGTAACTATTCTTGTTAGGTCCAGTAAAGGTCTCAGCAGTCAAAATCTGAGCTCAACCCCTGGTAACTATGGCACAGAGCAGACAAGCTTGACTTAAGAAAATCTCTAAAGAGTTTAGAAGTTATAAAACAGTTAAAAAGTAAAAACACAAGAAATAAAATTCGAATCCAATCTATAAAAATAATAAACAATTGAATGATATGAGTTTTTAAAGTTTTTAATAAAAATAGCTTAAAATAGCATTAAGTGCCTACCACGGTTATCTAGTTGCGCTTGACTGATACCTAGGCATGATTTAAGGTAGACCGCATTGGAGAGCAAGTGGAGTTTAGAAACCAAATTCAACCTGTTCAGAGGTTTTACTTTTTGACTAAGGGCCGTATTACGAGTAAGGCAGTCAACAAGACCGCCGTACTCGTGGTGGCAGTCTGACCACCGCCACACTGGTGTTCCACCTGCTGTTTTATAAGTGTGCTGGTCAGACTGCCACAAGACCGCCAGATCCGCCTGGATCAAGGATCCCACTGCGCCGGCAGTCTGAAAATAGGCAAGAATATGCTGGCTGTGCCGCTGTCACCCCGCTGAGCATGTTCCGACTTTCATTTCTACTGCCCTTTTCAGGGCAGTGGGCCCACCATGAAAATGTTGCCAGACATGAAAGTAAGGGGGCTATAACATGTTGTGCCACCCTGGAATTGCACCTTCATTCCTGCCGCTGTAGCACTCCCTGGCTGCCATGGATTACACTTGCAATATGGCAGGTGTAAGGCAGTCAACAAGACCGCCGTACTCGTGGTGGCAGTCTGACCACCGCCACACTGGTGTTCCACCTGCTGTTTTATAAGTGTCCTGGTCAGACTGCCACAAGACCGCCAGATCCGCCTGGATCAAGGATCCCACTGCGCCGGCAGTCTGAAAATAGGCAAGAATATGCTGGCTGTGCCGCTGTCACCCCACTGAGCATGTTCCGACTTTCATTTCTACTGCCCTTTTCAGGGCAGTGGGCCCACCATGAAAATGTTGCCAGACATGAAAGTAAGGGGGCCATAACATGTTGTGCCACCCTGGAATTGCACCTTCATTCCTGCCGCTGTAGCACTCCCTGGCTGCCATGGATTACACTTGCAATATGGCAGGTGTGCGCACTACTGGCTTGGCAGTCCTCCTGTGGGCGCGGTGGTGGCAGGCTGACAGGAGGACTGCCAATCTCGTATTAAGGCCCTTAGTCTCTGAAATGGAAGTCAAAAATCCTCAGCAGTGCAAGGGAGCAGGCTGTGCCTGAGAATGGCTCCACAAGGGTGATTAGCTGTTGGGCGAAGTCCTGCTGAGCCATTCACTTTTGGCAAGAAAGCACAAAGCATGTGAAATGAATCATTTGCATCTAAGTAAGGTCCCTCATCGGCTGGATATTTTCGATGCCTTTTATGCTTGGATTTGGTCACTTTTTGGGAGATTGGATTTCTCCAGTAGGGCAAGGCTGCAAGCTATAGCCGAGCAGGGCTCCACAAGTGACTTCCCACTAAAAAATGCTGTGGAAAAAAGAAGCTCTGGGCGGGATTGTAATAAGTCAAATAACGCTGGAATATGTTTAAGAGATCAGGCGAGTCTTTATTCTTCAACCCCATCCACAGTAAACATCAGCCAACTGACACTAATGGAACACACTATGATCTACACTCCAAGTTGAAATATGGAACATATCTACATCACACTTCTCCCTCTTTACAATAGAAATAACATTACAATATAATAAATTGTGTAAATATAAAATAACATGAATTTTTAATTATCATACAACTTATAAGATATAACCTAGTGCATCCTAAACCATTCCTCCCAAAAATAAAACAAATCAATTTCTTACAAAGTCTTTGAGATAACCTGGAGTCTTGCAAGACCTGATGCTAAACTGCCGAAACTAAACCGAAAGGCATTCTTAACCCCTTCGATGCTGATGACGGAGTGGTTCCGTCATCAGCATCGGTTGGGCTGTGCTGATGACGGAACCGCTCAGTCATCGGCACAGCCCTCGGGGGGAGTGCTGGCGCTCCCGCCCTGGGGCATCGATCTTGAGCTGTTTAGAAGGGGTGGCAGCGGAAGGCCCCCATACTTCCTGGTGATGTCAGCGCGCTCAGCGTGCGCCGACGTCATCAGGAAGCGCTGGACGCGCTGGAAGCCATTTCTTTCCAGCGCGTCCAGCGAAAAAGTCAGGTTTGTGCTCTCCAGTGGGGCGGGGTGTCCGTTTCTCGGTGCCTTGAGGCATCGGGGGGGAGGAAACACTGTTTCCTCTCCCCTGATGACCCAATGCAGGGCATTCCTGTGCAGGATCGCGCACAGCGTCGCGATCCTGTACCAGGAATGCCCCCACTAGACACCAGGGATGTCTTTTTTTATAAAAAGGAAGCGACCCCTTGGGCAAGGGTCGGTTCATCTTGGGCATACATTAATTTAGACTTTTCTGATCGGGTGTTTTTTTGCCGAACTGGACCCGGGGGGGCAGAAAAGCCCACTAGACACCAGGGATTGTTTATTTTACGAAAAGGTAGCGACCCCTTGGGCAAGGGTTGCTTCCGGGGGCAAAATGATTTTTTTAGACTTTTCTGCCCCCCCTGGGGGCAGATCGCTCGTTTTTTTGGTCAAATCTGGACCCAGGGGGGTAGAAAAGCCCAGTAGACACCAGGGATTGTTTTTTTTGCAAAGGAAGCGAGCCTTTGGGCAAGGGTCGCTTCCTGGGGGCGAAATAATTATTTTAGACTTTTCTTCCCCCTCTGGGGGCAGATCGGGCGTTGTTTTGCCAAATCTGGACCGGGGGGGGGGGCAGAAAAGCCCACTAGACACCAGGAATTGTTTATTTCTTGAAAAGGAACGACCCCTTGGGCAAGGGTCGCCTTCTGGGGGCAAAATAATTAATTTAGACTTTTAGACTTTTCTGCCAGGGGGGGTAGAAAAGCCCACTAGACACCAGAGATTTTATTGCTTTTCAAAATGGAAGTGACCCCTTGGCCAAGGGTCTCTTCCTTGGGCCCATAGTTTTTGTTGAATATATTCTGCCCCTTAATTTGGCCTTTCTGCCCTCAGGAGGGAGCAAAAAACCCTACTAGTCACCTGGGAAATCTTCTTTTTTTAAATGGAAGCGACCCCTTGGGCAAGGGTTGCTTCTAGGGGCCCAAATTTAAAAAGATTTATATTCTGCCCCCCTTTGGGACAGACTCCCCAATTGTGACATACCCTGTGACATAGCCTGTTGTAATGTGTGTTATTTTTGTTTTGTAAAGTGTAATGTTTTCTTTTCTCTTTAGACTGTTGCAGTGTGCGGTTTCGTTACTGGTGGTTCTGCTGTTTGTGTAGTTGCATGTGTTTGGTAAGGGACCTTTTTTGTACAATTTTAATGTAAATGTTTTTTTTGCAAAGTGTGTAGTAATACGAGTATGTTTGGTTTCGTTTTTTGTGATTGTGAAACATGTTTCGCATTTGTGCTTGATGTGTATTTTGCTTTTTATAGATTTAAGTTTTTTTTTCTTCTTTCTAGTGGGATATCGTTGACTATTTGCTGTGTCTTTGCAGAGTAGGTGCTGGTGAGTGTGGCTGTATTTTGTAAGTGAATTGTATAGTTTTTCAGATTGTAAATCTTTGTGATAAAGGCTTACATTTTTTTACCTACTTTGCACAGTGTTGGTTGTTGAGTTGTTTGTGCAGTCTCCTTTCTTAGTGAGGATAATGGCTAGCCGCTGGATTACTGCTCAGCAAGTTGTTGGAATGCTATTTGATTCTTCCTCTGACCATGGTGCTGAGACTGACTCTGATTCTGAGACAGAGGTGGGAGGTGAAGATTCTGGTAGTGAGTTTTCTCTCCACATGGCATTGTCTGATGATGAATATACTCTGAGTGCTGATGAAGCTACTTTTGGTGTGGATGAAGTGCCTGCGGTAGAGGACGACATTGCTGTGCCAATAGTGCGGCAAGAGGCATCTGGGGTGCAGCCTGGGGCTGCTAGACTTCACGTTGGTATAATGAGACAAGAAGCAGCTGGGCGGCAGCCTGGGGCCGCAAGACTTCCTGTTGGTACAGTGAGGCAAGAGGCAGCTGGGCAGCAGCTGGGGGTTGCAAGTCTTCTAGTTGAAAGTTCTGACCTCTGGGTTGCCCCAGGCATGGTGCAGCCGGCATTGCCAGACTTTACTGGTGTTCCAAGGTGTAGGTTGAACACTGAAAACTTTTTGCCGATTAATTTTTTTCAGTTGTTTATGGATGATGTGTTTTTGGCAGAGATTGTTGAGCAGAATAATTTGTATGCAGAACAGTTTTTGAGGGAGAACAGTGCCAGCCTTAAGGCCCACGCTAGAGCTACGCAGTGGACTCCCACAAATTTGGATGAGATGAAAAAGTTTTTGGGTTTAACTTTTTTGATGGGCTTGCTTAGGAAAGCATCAATGGCTTCATATTGGTCTATTAGTCCCTTTATGCAACAGCTATATTTCCGGTAGTCATGAGTCGTGATAGGTATTTGCTTCTGCTTCGGATGATGCATTTTGTTGATAATGGTTTAGCTTTGTCACAAGATCACCCTGATTGTGACCGTCTTTTCAAGATTCAGCCTGCCATTGATCACTTTGTTGATCGATTTCCTGAGATCTTTGCTCCTGGGAAAGAAATTGCAGTGGATGAGTCTTTGGTATTGTTCAAGGGCCTAGTAAGAGGGCACGCTATGGAATTAAGCTTTATATGCTATGTGACTGTCGGACTGGATATGTCTCTAATTTCAGGGTGTACACCGGTAAGAAATCCAGGATTAACCCTCCTGGTTGTCCGTCCACTTTTGGAGTGACTGAGAAAATTGTGTGGGAACTTGGTAGAGGATTTTTTAACAAAGGCCATCATTTATATGTAGATAACCTCTACACTGGTGTGCGGTTGTTCAGGGAATTGGCCAAAGTGGACACAGTTGCTTGTGGCACAATCCGCTCTAACCGTAAAGGTTTCCCAAAATAACTTGTTTGTCAAAAGCTTGCTCAGGGACAGTGTAGTGCATTACGTTGTGAAGAGCTTCTAGCTGTGAAGTTTTCAGACAGGAGAGATGTCTACATGTTGACTTCCATACATGATGAAAGCACTGAACCGGTGACTGTTTGGGGTCAGGTTGCAGAAGCGCGCAAACCTGTGTGCATTTTAGACTATAATAGGCACCTGGGTGGTGTTGACAGAGTAGATCAGAGGTTGGAACTGTATGCTGCTCTTCGTAAGGCTTACATTTGGTACAAGAAGTTGGCTATCCATCTTTTCCACTTGGCAACCTTTAATGCTTTTGTTGTGTTCCAGCAATCTTGTCCTCAGTCAAAGATGACTTTTGTAAAGTTTCAGGAGTCTGTAATAGGCAGCCTTGTTTTAGTGGAACAGGCAAGTATTCCTAGAGTTGGAGTGGTGGAGGATGTTGCCAGATTGAAAGATCGCCACTTTCCTGATCAAATTCCTCCTACATCCTCAAAAGACTTTCCCAGTCGGAGATGTAGAGTTTGTTGGCGAAGAGGTTTTTGGAAGTAGGTTTGTATGCACAGCCCCGACTATCCTTCTAACCCTGGGCTGTGCGTACCTGCTTGTTTTAGCATGTACCACATGCAAAATAATTTTTGTGAGCAACCATGAGTGGTAAAGTGAACTGCCTGGTCTCTATTCTTTAAAACTTTTTGTTCAGTTTCAAAGTTTGCATTTGTGTAGTGTATTTAGTTTTAGTTGTTGTGTTAGTAGATTTGTATCAATTTTGCAATTTGTTTTTTATTTATATTAAAAAAAACTAAAGTATGATGTTGGTTTGGGTGTAGTGTTGATTGTCTGACGGTGTGCATGGTCTGGCGCTTGGCTGGCGGTGTCTGTGGACTGGTGCTTGTCTGGCGGTGTCTGTGGACTGGTGCCTGGCTGGCAGTGTGCGTGGACTGGTGCTTGGCTGGCGGTGTGCGTGGTCTGGTGCTTGGTTGGCGGTGAGCGTGGTCTTGTGCTTGCCTGGTGGTGTGTTGGGATTGGTGCTTGGCTGGTGGTGTGCCTGGGCTGGTGCTTGGCTGGCGGTGTGCGTGATCTGGTGTTTGGTTGGCGGTGTGCGTTGTCTTGCGCTTGCCTGGTGGTGTGTTTGGATTGGTGCTTGGCTGGTGGTGTGCCTGGACTGGTGCTTGGCTGGCGGTGTGTGTGGAGTGGTGCTTGCCTGGCGGTGTGTGTGGACTGGTGCTTGGCTGGCGGTGTGCGTGGTCTGGTGCTTGACTGCCGGTGTGTGTGGCCTGGTGCTTGGCTGGTGGTGTGCGTGGACTGGTGCTCGGCGGGCGGTGTGTGGGAAGTGACCTAATGCTGGTTACTACACACAGTGCTAGCTGAGCGCCACTCCATGCAATCCATGAGTTTGTGTAGTTGCTCTGTCAGGAATGTGGACGTGTGAAAGATATCGGCCCTTGATTGGCGTTGTCTGCTGGTGGAAGTGTAGTAATGTGATGGGTCCGCGGCTGGCGGCGTGAATGTTTTGTATGTGTCACATGTATGAAAGGTGTATGAATGGCCTGTAAAGAGGTTGGTGCCTTGTTGTGGCTTTATAGCTCACGTGCTGTGAGTCAATGGTCAGTTTCTCGTCCTTTCCATTATTAACAGTGTATTTCATTTTTTGTGAAATCACTTGCTAATACAATGGTATATACTGAACCATCACTCACCCTCGTGCCAAATCCAACCAGTATGTGTGTGTGTTTGAGGACTTGATGTCTGTGTAGTAATTGTATTTTTTTTTTTTTTTAAGCAGGGCGCACCTTGTCACTTTTTTGTAAATATTGTGATGTGTTGCTTTTGTGCCTGGTGGTGTGAATAGTCTTCTGTGGGTCAGGTATGAAAGGTGTGTGAATGGCCTGTAAAGCGGTTGGTGCCATGAAGTGGCTTTATAGCTCACAAGCTGCGAGTCATTGGTTCAGTTTTTTTGTCCATGTAATTGACAGTGCATTTCATTTTTGTGAATTCTCTTGTTAATAAAATTATATATACTGAACCATCACTCGCCCTTGTGCCAAATCCAACCAGTATGTGTGTGTGTTTGAGGACTAAATGGCTGTGCAGGGATCTTGGTTTTTTAGTCTCTCTGCCAAGGTGTACATTCCACCTACGAATAACCTACCAATTGTAGATATTGTTGAAAACCTATGGAAGTTCATGGTCATGTCTCTCTGGTGAAATCTTACAATTAATTGTATCCACAATATCCTGCAAAACTCATAATGTCCGTCATATTTTCCTTGCCATATTGCGCCCACATTTTCACGCTGCACAAGTAAACAACTAATTTTGTCAAAACTAATTGGTTTAGCTAGGGGGGTCACATGGGTTTTTCACTCCTTCCTCGGTCGCCCTCTAGGGAAACATAGCAAACCCACACATTTCGGGAAAGTAGACACCCGGGGGCTTTCAAGGGGGTATGGCTTGCGTGGATCTTCCAATGTTCCTTTTCCCAGAATCCATAGCAAACCTTAAATGTAGCTGAAATAATTAGTTTTTTCACACATTTTTGTGTGTAAAAGTGTGGCATCACTGGGCTCACACAAATTTCCTCCCACTCAGCGTTTCCCCAGGTCTCCCGATAAAAATGGTACCTCACTTGCGTGGGTGATTCAAGGACCCGCAACAGGCAAGGGCCCAAAACCTAATGAGGCGACATCAAAATTACCTATCACAAAGCAACCTGGTTTTGCAAGGGGGTTCCCATGAGTTTTTGGCCCAGGGCTCGGCGTCCATGTAGGGAAACCTACGTAACCCATACATTTCTGCAAAGTAGACACCCGGGGGACTCCTCGAGGTGTGGCCTGCGTGGGTCTCTCATCATTCTCCTACCCAGAATCCACTGCAAAGCTCCAATTTCCCCCCCAAAAGTGCTTTTTTCTCAAATTTTTGTGTGGTAAAGTTGTTGAATCTGCGTGGATCCTCTAATTTCCTCCCACCCAGTGTTCCTCCAGGTCTCCCGATAAAAATGGTACCTCACTTGCGTGGGTAGGCATAGTGGCTGCAACAGGAAAAGGCCCAAATCGTACGGTGGAGACTTAAATATTACCTATAGCAAAACTACCTTATCTTGGGGGGGGCACCTGATTTTTTTGACCCGTGCTCGGCGGCCATCTTTGGAAACTACCAAGCCCAAACAGTTCTGAAAACTAGACACCCGGGGGAGTCCAGCGAGGTATGGCATGCGTGGGTCCCCCTACGTTTTCCTACCCAGAATTCCCTGCAAACCTTAAAATTAGGTTAAAAAAACACCTTTCCATACATTTTTGCGTGGGATCTCCGTGCTGGCACTTGTTCTCCCGAGTAAAATGATACCTCACATGTGTGGGTGGGCCAAAGGCCTGTGACTAGGATGACCCCAAAACAGTAGAATTCTCGGTGATTTCTTGTAAATACCGAACGCTACAATTTTTTTAAAAATACATTTTTGGCCTGTTCTGCTTTGGCCCACCCACACAAGAGACATTCCCCTGGGTGTGTAGTTTTCAAAAATGTATAGGTTTGCTAGGTTTCCCTAGGTGCCGGCAGAGCTAGGATTCAAAAACGACAGGTAGGCACTTTGCCAAAAAGGCCAATTTTTAACTGCGAAATTGAGGTGCGACCATGTTGCGTTTTGCGCCCTTTCCTGAGGCAGGTACTAGGCAGACCCCCGCAAATGAGGTACCATTTTTCTCAGAAGACTTTGGGTAACGCGTGGTGGGAGGAAATTTGTTGATCCAAGCTGATTTCAGAACTTTCCACCACAGAAATGTGAGGAAAATGCATTTTTTTGGGTCAATTTTTAGCTTTGCAGGGGATTCTGGGTAACAGAACCTGGTGGGAGGCAGTCGAGTCACCCATCCTGAATTCCCCTGGGCGTCTAGATTTAAAAAATGTATAGGTTTGCTAGGTTTCCCTAGGTGCCGGCAGAGCTAAGGTTAAAAAACGACAGGTAGGCACTTTGCCAAAAAAGGCCCATTTTTCAATGCGAAATTGCGGAGCGACCACGTTGCGTTTTGTACCCTTTCCTGACCTTAGGCACTAGGCAGACCCACGCTAGTTAGGTATCATTTTTTTCAGAAGACTTTGGGGAACGCGGGGTGGGAAGAAATTTGTTGATCCACGCAGATTCCAGAACTTTCCACCACAAAAATGTGAGGAAAATGCGTTTTTTTTGCCAGTTTTTTTAGCTTTGCAAGGGATTCTGGATAACAGAACCTGGTGGGAGGCAGTTGAGTCACCCCATCCTGAATTTCCCTGGGTGTCTAGTTTTCAAAAATGCCCATTTTTCACTGCGAAATTGAGGTGCGACCACGTTGTGTTTTGCGCCGTTTCCTGACGCATGCACTAGGCAGACCCATGCAAGTGAGGTACCATTTTTCTCAGAAGATTTTGGGGAACGCGGGGTGGGTGGAAATTTGTTGATCCACGCAGATTCCAGAACTTTCCACCACAGAAATGTGAGAAAAATGCGTTTTGTTTGTCAATTTTTTAGACTTACAAGGGATTCTGGGTAACAGACCCTGGGGGAAGGCAGTCGAGTCACCCTATCCTGAATGCCCCTGGGTGTCTAGTTTTCAAACATGTATAGGTTTGCTAGGTTTCCCTAGGTGCCGGCAGAGCTAGGGTTAAAAAACGACAGGTAGGCACTTTGCCGAAAAAGGCCCATTTTTCACTGCGAAATTGAGGTGCGACGACGTTGCGTTTTGCGCCATTTCCTGAGGCAGGCACTAGGCAGACCCACGCAAGTGAGGTACCATTTTTCTCAGAAGACTTTGGTGAATGCGGGGTGGGAGGAAATTTGTTGATCCACGCAGAGTCCAGAACTTTCCACCACAGAAATGTGAGGAAAATGCGTTTATTTTGTCAATCTTTTAGCTTTGCAAGGGATTCTGGGTAACATAACCTGGTGGGAGGCAGTCGAGTCACCCCATCCTGAATTCCCCTGGGTGTCTACTTTTTAAAAATGTATAGGTTTGCTAGGTTTCCCTAGGTGCCGGCAGAGCTAGGGTTCAAAAACTACAGCTAGTCACTTTGCCAAATATGGTCATTTGTCCCTGCGAAATTGAGGTGTGACCACGTTGCGTTTTGCGCCGTTTCCTGTCGCAGGCACTTGGCCGACCCACAAAAGTGGGGTACCATTTTTCTCGGAAGACTTTGGGGAACGTAGGATTGAAAGAAATTTGTGGATCCTTGCAGATTCCAGAGGTTTTCACCACAGAAATGTGGGGAAAATGTGTTTTTTTGTACACTTTTTTAGGTTTGCAAGGAATTCTGGGTAACAGAACCTGGTGAGAAGCAGTCAAGTCAGCCCATCATGGATTCCCCAGAGTGTCTATATTTAAAAAAGTTATAGTTTTGCTAAATTTCCCTGGGTGCCGACCGAGCTAGGGTGCAAAAACTACAGGTAGGCACTTTGCCAAAAAAGGGTCAATTTTTAACTGCGAAATTGAGGTATGACCACGTTGCATTTTGCCCCGTTTCCTGTTGCAGGCACAAGGCCGACCCACACAAGTGAGGTACCGTATTGGGAGACTTAGGGTAATTCAGATTTGTAAATCAACTGTTATTACCTATTGAGTTTTCATGCATTTTCCCCTTCAAAATGAAAGACATTGTGTGAAAAAAAAATAATTTGGAAAAATGACCAATAGTTCTCATGCAAGTATGAGTATTCCCAATTTTGAAAATGTGGAAATATACACTGTTTCTAAACTCTATAATTTTTACCCAATTCAGAAATACATAGGTGTCTTTCATATCAATTTTTCCATGTATACATTTTCCCAGAACAATTGCTCTATACCCGGTACATAATAAAAAACCATTGCAAGTTGCTGCTCAGTTTTTGGCACTGGGTTCGTCGGGTTCTTGGCAAAACTACAAGTCCTGTATATCCCCACAACCAGGAAGGTCTATCTGATGTAACGGTATATTTCTTTCAAAGAGCTGACAAAATTACAAGTAGTTACAGGTGAAAACGTTCAGACAAAAAGCTGTTTTTTTCAACTAATTTTCAATTTTTCCAATATTTCACTGTTAGTTTCTATAAAGAAACCTTCATGGATTTAGACAAATGGCCCCTTTCTGAATTCAAAATGTTATCTACTTTTCTAAAATGTATAGCTTTCCGGATCCAATATTGCTTTTGAACTCATTTCTACCATTGACTGGAAGGAGGTTGAAAGCACTAAAAATAGCAAAAATAGGCTATGTCCCAGAAAAACGCCAAAACTGTGTGAAAAATGTTGTTTCTCTGACACAAGACTGTCATTTCCTAAAAGCTGAGATAATTCCGATTTCATCCCCAGAAAACCTTTTTTGATAACATTTGCAGGGAAAAACCCAGAGGCTTTCATTTGCAACCCGTTTTCCCCATTTTTCTGAAAAAAACAAAAGTTTAACTGTATTTTGGTTAATTTCTGGGACCCCTCCAAGGGAATCCACAAATCCTGGGTATCTTTAGAATCTGCATGATCTTGGAAGAAAAGGACGCAAATTTGGCGTGGATACCTTATCTGGTCAAAAGGTTACAGGGGTCTAAGCGTGCACTGACCCAAATCGCCAAAAAACGGCTTAGCACAAGAGGGGAAAAGGCCTAGCAGCGAAGGGGTTAAAAACTTAAACGCACCAATCGGAGTGATGAACGCAGTCAGCTCCTGAGAATGCTCATCAAGAGGCACCTGATGATAAGCTGAAGCTAAGTCCAGCGTGCTAAAATAACAGGTCCCATCCAATGTTGACACCATCTCGTCTATATTCGGTAAAGGAAACTTATCTACCACAACTTCTTTATTGAGTGCATGTAAATCCACACAAAGATGAATCTCATTGTTACTTTTTTTTGCCACAACTATGGGAGCCAACCATTCAGTCGCTTCCACAGGCTCAATCACAACCGCCATCAGCAATCTATCAATTTCCTTTTGCACTGACTCTTGTACACTTAGTGGAATTTTCCTTACTACGACTTGCTACGACTGGCCTGGCACCCAACTTCAATTTTATTCTGTGATTGTAGCCCTTCAATCGTCCCAACTCCTTCTTATAAAATTCTCAGAACTTATTCACATATCTGTTTTCACCATTTCCTATAGTTTTTACCTGAACAGGTGAACTGGCATTAGGAGCTAGAATAACTCCAAGACGTGCCTGATGTATCCAACTCAGTAAATGATCTCCCCTCTCGGCCACATAGATTTTAGCATCCGTAAATCTTTCATTGCATTCCACCAAAGTTTGAAAATAACCCGACATTTTAATTGGCGTTCCCCCATAGCCTGTTGGTCTTCCATCAGTTTTCCTCAATTTCACTTTGTTTTTTAAGTCTTTTTCAAAAACCTCTTTAGAAATAAATGACAGATGAGAACATGAATCAAACTTCATTTTTATCTTCACATCTCTTATTTTTACCCATTCAGGAGGATGTTCCAACCCACACACTTCATTCACCTGGAAATGTACTTCTTTCACCTCATTTCTGCCATCTTTTTTGTTTCGGGAACTGCAGGTTTTTGAAAAATGTCCTTTTCTCCCAAAAAAGTTTACAAACAACACTGAGAGCAGGACAAAAACTTGCATTATTATTATAACTTTATTTTGGTCTATTTAGACCATAAAAGTACATAAAACAGAATTGTAAAACATTGCCATCTGGATCATGGTGATTATATATCCTAAACGCAGTGATGGGCGGAAAACATCACAATTACCCAAATTCATCCTCTATTTATAATTAAAAAGGATTAATTTCTAATCCAATAAATACAATATAAAATATTTAAATAACACGAAAAGGCTATACATTAAGAAGTAAAATACTTCATCACACGTCTCAATATTACTATTTGACAATGACATTTAATATCTAATTGTTCCACAGATTTTAAGAGGTTGTAAATAATTCGTCACTAGGTTATATTGCTAATTATTAGAATAATTGAGAAACCAATTATATCCATTATTTACTAGAATTTTATGCTGCAGGTTTTACAATTTCAATCCATTTTTAGCTCTAATGTATATCACATTACAGAGGAATCATGATACACAAAAAAACACCAATTGCGTGGTATCAGATCGTAATAGACGCTCTTCCTGTCTGCAATGTCTTAATTTTAGAATGTTGCAGAGTGGTTTGATCCATCTTTTTCATGGATAGTTATATGACGGGCAGAAAAATAAAATATGTATATCAACTTCCTTGACTTGGGACACATTTTTACAAAAGAAACATTTGTCAGAATCTTTGTCATTGGAATTACCACCCCATTTAGATTTCTTGTCATTTGTTTGTAAAGCCCCATATCTAAATTTAAGGCACAGTGATTTGGCGATTTGTGGGCATACCTCATCCATCAGTGGTTCAAACTGGGGAGTATATTTAAACAAGAGAAATGATGTGGTCAGTGATCCTAGACTTGTATTGTGTAGAAGGTTGGTACTTATGTAATTCCAAAATGATAATTTTACAACCTTGCTACATGCCCTAGTCAAATCTGAAGGATTATCCCAAAAGTGTGATAGTCCTATTTTTTTTAACCTCATCGACATGTGTTGAAACCAAGGGATACTCTTTAAAAGACCAAAACACATTATCTCTTGTAAACCCTTTTTAAAATGAACGAGCTCAACAGTTGACGAAATTCTTACCCAGAAGAAGAGGGGGCGTAATACAGCATGACTATCGGTGCGTTTTAAATTAAGTTCAAGAATTACCGGAAGCATCGGGGTTCTATTAGGTAAAGACAGTAACTTACAAATACATTTGTTTTCTCCAATTTCGAAGTTACGTTTACAATACGGACCCCAAAGATCTGCCCCATACAAGGCGGCTGACTTGGCCTTGAATTTAAAATCCTCAATGACAGGAGAAACTGCCCTAGAGTACTCCCTCCATGCTTCTGTGTGATGGGAGTACAGTTTTGGAGCAGAATTAATCTATTTTTCTCCAGTTGCGGTTTCCAGCACAATTTAGAGTCCAAAGTGATGCCTAGATAATTAAAACTGTTCACATATTCTAGTCTTTGACCATTTAACTCTATGTTCTTTTTAAAAGCCTTATTTGGATTAATAGACATGTATTTGGTCTTGCTGGGATTGATCTCAAGTCCCTTCTTAGTACAGTACAGATGAAAGGAATTTAGCAAGTTTTTGAGGCCGCTGGGGGTTTGTGCAATTAAAATTGTATCATCTGCAAAAAGTAATGCAGGTATCACTTCCCCACCCAGCTTGGGAGAATCAGTTTTACATTCTTCCAGGGAACAAGGTATATTATTTCCATATGGTGTGAACAAGGTAGGTGCCAAAACACAACCTTGTCGCACATCTCATCAACCGTCTCGAACAAGCCGGCCTCAGGGGCCTTGCTTTAAGCTGGATCACCTCTTTTATTACAGGACGTACGCAATCAGTAAGACTTGGTACTTTCACAGCCCCTACAACTCCCACTACATGTGGAGTACCGCAAGGATCATCATTGTCACCCTTACTATTTAACTTGTATCTCCGCCCACTACTATACTCTCTAAGGAATGCTAAAGTCACCATCTATAACTATGCGGATGATTTCCAACTCGTCTTTCCTCTTAATACCAGAGACTCCGTGGTGGAATTTCAAAATACCATGACACATATACAGAGGTGGATGAGCCTAAATCACTTGAAGCTTTACCCAGGTAAGACAGAATTAATCTTGCCTGGGAAAAGCGAATTAAGTTGGAGTCCATACTTCTGGCCATCTAGTATGGGGGCTCCACCTATGAGATCTTTCTCGGTTAAAAGTCTGGGAGTTACACTTAGTGCGGATCTTTCTTTGAAAGGACAAGTTGGCACAGTAGTCTCTGCCAGCTTCTTTCAACTTAAGAAAATAAAAAAAATAGCCCAGTTCCTTACGCAAGCCGCACTTATTCAGGTTACCATTGCCCTCGTCTTGTCCCGACTGGACTTCTCAAATAGTCTTTATTTGGGACTTCCAGCGGGCTTTCAAAAAAGACTCCAACTTGTTCAGAATCAAGCTGCTAGGCTTATCCTTAAACAAGCAAAATGGCCGTCTATTAGACCTGGCTTGAAACAACTTCACTGGTTGCCTGTGGCACAGCGAATTGTGTTTAAAACTGGGTGTATTATTTTTAAAACTTTACAGGACACAGGCCCGAAATGTATAAAAAACCTTGTTTCCAGACATAACCCCTCATTAAATCTTCGTTCTGCTCATAAAGCTTTACTGGTTGTCCCGTCCTTTAAGAAAAAACGCCTTGGCGGCTGCTGCTTTGACCATCTTGCACCCACCTTTTGGAATTCGCTACCGTTTTCCAGATCTTCTCAGTTTTAGACACTCTCCTAAAACATGGCTGTTTAATCAGGCTTACTGCTGAGTTTTACTATGTGTTATGTTCCCTTCGATAGCGCCATGAAGCCCTTAGGCGTACGAGCGCTTAATAAATAAATATTAACATAACATAACATAACACCTCGATTCACAGGTATTTCCCTCGTTAGTTCTCCCCTCGGGCCCCATCTCACTTTAGCATAATTCCCTCAAGCAATCTAATTATCTGTACAAGCAATTTGATTGGGACCCCCAAGTCTTTCAGGCAGCCATAAAGACTGCTCCTGGGTACCAAATCGAACGCAACCCTCAAATCCACAAAGGCAATATATAAAGTACCTTGACCTAGTGTTATGTATTTCCGGCATAGGCATAAGAATCAGAAAACTTGGTCAATGGTATTGGTCTTCTTTCTAAACCCTGCTTGGAATTTTGTCAGTAAATCAACCTCTTCTATCCAGGACACTAAGCAAAGCAATATATGCCTGGCGAATACTTTCTGTGGAATATCAATCAGACTAATGGGGCGATAATTTGCCGGGTCATGTCTGTTTCCCTTTTTAAAAATTATTACTATTTCCGCCCCCTTCCACGTATTTGGTATCGGTTCAAAGTTTACTATCGCGTTACAAAGATGGTTTATATAAGTACCCCAGATACTCAAATCATGTTTTAAGAGATCACCATGTTTTTTGTCCGGGCCTGGTGCTTTCCCAGATTTGGCTGTTTCCAAAATTAAATTTGTTTCTTGTAATGTAAAATTCAGCTTAGCTGCCTTAGCTATATTAATCATGTCCTCTGTTACTTTAAAACTATCGCCATTGGATTCAGAATAAAGTACAGAAAAATGATCCACCCAAGTGTTTTCATCCAGAAATAGGTCTCTTTGCGTTCTGGCTGACCTATTATCTTTGGCCATCAGATTCCAGAACCCAGCATGATCCTTGGTCTTAGCCGCACATATTAAGTCAGCCCAAATCTCCTCATCCCATTTTCTTTTTGCATTTTCAAATGTCTGTTTATAGTTGCGCCTTTTATCCCTTGTGTTGTCTATGTCCTTGCCCTGAATAGCTTTAATTAACTCTTGCTTCGCAGTTCGGCAATCTTTATTGTACCATGGTTTGCCAAGACCACTCCTTTCAGTTGTTTCTAGCTTCCTTTCCTTAGGTATTTTACTTAATACTGGGCCTAAAGCATCTACCAGCCTACCATGCAGGTCTGTCATCTTTATTTGACCTATATTATTTTCTATAAGAGATTCAATAGCATCTGCAAAGATTAAATAGATGCTGCCCATTGCTTTTTTGTTCCCTAGAATGTGTGGCCATTTTACAGCTCAATTGTTCCTCCTTAGTATGATTTCAACATCTAGTCTGCCAATATCAGGGTCACTAGGTAAGACTATAGAGAAAAATTCTGGTGAGACCGTCAAACTCAAGGGTCAATGGTCACTCTCTGTTCTGTCATCTATTTTGAAGTCAATCAAATGGCTCCAACATCCCAGTGACACTAAGATGTAATCTATGTTACTGCGTGAACTGCCTCTATTAAACGTATGGGCTTTGGGTCTATCCGATGGAAGACGCCCATTACAGGCTCTGAGACTATGGGCCATTGTTAACCTTAATAGTTGGGTCACAGCTACTGTGCACTTAGCCTCTTTATTGCTATCCAACTCTGGAATGTTGTACGCTTGGTCTTCGGCCTCCAGCAAGTTACCAAAGCCTAGTACAGGCTCAAAATTACAGTTGAAATCACCCCCTACTAAGATATTGGGACTATTCCCCAGTGAATCAAGGAGGAGGTCCAACTGGCTGATCAAGGATGACTCACAGTGTGCAGGGTAGGGTCTGTTGTAAATATTAAAGAGATATACAACCCTGCCATCCTTAGCCATTAGTTTTAAGCCCAATATATCTTGGGATGGAACATCCAAAGGAACAATAGCAATCTCTAGGGAGACTCGGATCCAAGTCACCAAGCCCCCCGAGGGTCTACCTTTTACTGAGGAAGTCGCCCCCACCCAATACGTTTTGTATCCAACTCTATGGGGTATATCTAGGAGCCAAGTCTCTTGCAAGAATATAATATCACGAACCTCTATATATTCATTCCAACTTGGATCCATCATATTCCTTTTTAAACCTGCGATGTTCCAAGATGTAATATGCAGGTCCAGTATGTTGCTGGGATCCCTGAACCCCAAAAATTTGTTGCCTAGTGTTCCAGAAATTAAGTTTGGATCAGGGATATCTAATACATGAGAAGGGGAAATTTCAGTGTTTGCCACACGATGGTCACCAGAAATTCCTACCATCACTGTGGCAAGCACTTCAGCCCCAGAATCCCTTTGGCCAAGTGATTAATAACCCACCGCCATCCGTAACTCAGATACCGGGCTCCTATCCATACAGTCAACCTTTCCATTCATTATTAGTGTTTCCAAACCAGGAAATGTAGACTTTGGATGTCAATCCAGATCATCCATAGTGGATAAAACCTCAAAAGAGTTGTTCAACTCAAATATGGAGTTGGGATTGATTACATAGCCTCTCTCCATCGGTCTGTAAAAATATCCCAGCGCAAGAACACTGATACTAGTATGCCCCAGATTGGTTGTGTCTTTTATTTCTAGGATTGCCCTGGTCATTTGTGGCCGCCTAAAATTTACTACCACACAATCCCCGCTGATGTTCTTCCTAGATTCACCAACCCAACCTACCCTGCGTACCATCAAAATATCAGCTTCTCTCAGTGGGTTAAATTGCCTAAACTTTACTAGCCAATTAATCACCTTGTTTTTTAGGCTTAACCAATTCTCTTTCTGATCTCTCCTAAGGACCGGTACCACTGCTAATATTATCGTGTACGGACATGATGCAGGTGGGAGGTTAAGAACATCTCCATTGGAGATTAAATCTGTGCCTCTTGGGCTGTATAATAGAGGCTTGTCAACCAGGGCACCACATCTATCACCTACTGAGTTGTCTTGTGCATTGCCTCCTGATTTCTGGTAGGTTAGAGTACTGGCTCCTACCTCAGTCAAAGTTGAGACTACTCTATTTACTGCAGGAGCTACTCTATTTTCTGCTACAACCTTGCTATTTAAGCTGAGGCTACTCCTAACCTGGTCACGACGAATGATTATCTCAGGTTCAAGTGGAATGGACCTGTTCTCTGATTGTAAACTAGCTCTTGGTGGGTTTCCCTTCTTTGTAGTACATTCACCAATAGTGTGGTTACTAATACTCAGCTGTTCCATAGTATTTTGAAAAAGGGCCAACTTCTCTTCCAAGGGCTTTAAGGCCTCACTAATATGATACACAAGGTCAGTTAGATGCTTTCTTTAGCAGAATCTAAGGAACTTTTTTACAATGGACTCGAGGTCTCCATAATAGTTGTTGCCAAAAGGCTCTGTCTGAGTATACATACTCTTCACAGCGACTCTATTGGGTTCTAACCTAATTTTTGATTTCCCTCTTTGTACTGAACCCCCAACAGGCCTTGCCCTAGCTTTCCTAGGAGCTAAAGTTTTCTTATTTACACACTTAGTATCCTTTTTTTTACTAGTGTCTGGTTATGATTTCTTAATCTGGTTCCTATTGGTAAACTTATTGTATCATTGGGTTCTATGGTCGCAGACATGTTTGAATAATCAAGGGACAAATCATCCTCCTTCCCTGTGTCTTTAGATGCCGGCAATGGAATAAGTGGGGTCCCAGAGAGCCTAGGGGAACTTCTCTGCATGTGTATTGGTTCAAGGGACAGTCTCTTTTCGGCAATTTGGATCTCATGATTTAAAAGAGATTCTGCCCTAAGGATGAAAGCATCCAAAGTGCCAGCAGGCCCCTTGCGTTTACTCATATTTCTTCCCCTTTGGTACAAATATATGAAAGGTAAAAAGTAAACCACAGCAAAGGAGTACAATGGAAGAAGGGGTCCAGTTATTTCTGGTAATTAAATCTTACCAACTGTCCAATTCCTAACAATGTCCGTGTGTCAAAGGGGTAGCCCAGTCCAGTCTCTGTCGGGCTATGACGGGCAAGGACGGGCCCGCCCTTGGCCCGGGTGCTGCGGGAGCCCCAATGCGTTTAAATGCGCCGCCTGGCTCTACCCCCGTGACGCATGAACGTGCGCCACACGGGGGAGCTGGGAGTTGTAGTCTGGGGCAGAGCAGCGGGTCCGGTGACGGGAGCAGGAGCGGGTGCCGCAGATCCGATGTCTGGAGCAGGTACGGGAGGTCAAATGCCAATTTTTCCAAAGTTATCCCCTGGCATTAGCTTTGTGACCCACCTTTCCGCAATGATAACAAGTACCTTGAAAGAAATAACACTTTTTCTTGCCTCTTCCCCCTCTTATTTCTCTTGTCTTCTTCTCCAGTCTTCTTATTGCCAGTTTCTGACTTATGTACAGCCTGACATACAACGTCATACTTATGTACAGCCTGACATACAACTTCATCTACTTTTTCAGAACAAGAAGTAGATTTTCCCACTTTGGCTCAATTCACTCACACATTTTACCATGTGTTCAACACGTTTCGCTATTACCATAACTTCTTCGTACGGAGGTTCGTCTTTTAACAAGAGTTCCTCTCTTATTTTATCACTCACACATTTCAAGACAAACTGGTCATGTATCCTCTCTTCTACCAACTCTCCAAACTTACAACTTGATGCTAATTTCCTAAGTGCAGTCACAAATTCTTCTACGTCTCGTCCTTCCCTTGCTCTCTTAGTCCAAAATAATAACGCTCCATAATAGTACTAACTTTTGGCAAAAAATGTAAATATAATTGTTTTATACAAACTTCATATTCATTTATTCCTCTTTGAGTTGCAGTACTTAACGATGGTAAACTCTCTGTCCTTCTCCCCCCAAGCAATGAAGTAGTAATGCCGGTTTTCTCTCTGCGCTCAAATCTGTACCACATTCCCTAGCATAATTCTAATATCTTTTTCCATTTCTGCCATTTTACTGTTGGTTTACCAGGATTTGACATAAAGAGCGGGGGTGAAGCAACATTATGCATTTTCTTTCAAACTTCTTTTTTTTAATTATTTTAAATTCTGTCTTGACTAGCAACACAAAATTTTCGACATCAATGATTTCTCATTTAAAGATTAACTGCCAAGTCCACAAAATAAAAATATATATGAAAAAATGTAAAAGCGTGTTTGAGCCCCAAAAAAAAAAATTCTCCCAAAATGACACCAAGCTTAATATTGAAGACTTACTACAAGGTCCCAAACATTGAAGATTTTCTCAAAAGCCATTTTTCCTTGTATTTCCACAAAAGTTCCATTTTCTGCTTTAATTTCCTTTTTTAAGATGGCCGCCGTTTCTTCTAAAAACATTCAGGTATTTTTTATGGCTGGTTGGGCTTGTTTTCTAAAAATTAACTTCCTGACTTTAAGATGGCCGCCGCCTCCACCGTCACACCTACAATCCGCTCATTTTCTAGCAGAATTTGAGCTTGTATTGTGACGCTCTAACGTAGCGTTAGGTCTTTTTTCTAAAGTTGGTTGAGCAGAGTACTCACGCGGTCACCTTCGTGAAACGCAGACGCTCCCTGCGTTTCGATTCAGAAAAGGGGGTGGTGATGAACAGAGTGTCTGAATTAAGCAGACCACTCTTACCCAGTCCAAAGATCAGGGCTTGATCCATCACCGTTATTTATCTCACTGCCCCATCCCAGCTCAGAACCTGGCTATATGCAAATTAGTCTGTCCCTGGCCCAGTGCATCATGGGAACAGGGCAGACCAAACTACCAAGCCAATTCTTCACCAGAAAGGAGACAAGCTACCGGGGACCGGTTTCTGGCATTTCAGCCTCTTCGGCCCGGCTTGCTTGAATCCTGATGGAGCAGTGAGAAAGGGACTCATGTCTGAGTATACCCTGCCACACCTATAGTGGCCAAAAACGATTCAGAAAAGGGGGTGGTGATGAACAGAGTGTCTGAATTAAGCAGACCACTCTTACCCAGTCCAAAGATCAGGGCTTGATCCATCACCGTTATTTATCTCACTGCCCCATCCCAGCTCAGAACCTGGCTATATGCAAATTAGTCTGTCCCTGGCCCAGTGCATCATGGGAACAGGGCAGACCAAACTACCAAGCCAATTCTTCACCAGAAAGGAGACAAGCTACCGGGGACCGGTTTCTGGCATTTCAGCCTCTTCGGCCCGGCTTGCTTGAATCCTGATGGAGCAGTGAGAAAGGGACTCATGTCTGAGTATACCCTGCCACACCTATAGTGGCCAAAAACGATTCAGAAAAGGGGGTGGTGATGAACAGAGTGTCTGAATTAAGCAGACCACTCTTACCCAGTCCAAAGATCAGGGCTTGATCCATCACCGTTATTTATCTCACTGCCCCATCCCAGCTCAGAACCTGGCTATATGCAAATTAGTCTGTCCCTGGCCCAGTGCATCATGGGAACAGGGCAGACCAAACTACCAAGCCAATTCTTCACCAGAAAGGAGACAAGCTACCGGGGACCGGTTTCTGGCATTTCAGCCTCTTCGGCCCGGCTTGCTTGAATCCTGATGGAGCAGTGAGAAAGGGACTCATGTCTGAGTATACCCTGCCACACCTATAGTGGCCAAAAACGATTCAGAAAAGGGGGTGGTGATGAACAGAGTGTCTGAATTAAGCAGACCACTCTTACCCAGTCCAAAGATCAGGGCTTGATCCATCACCGTTATTTATCTCACTGCCCCATCCCAGCTCAGAACCTGGCTATATGCAAATTAGTCTGTCCCTGGCCCAGTGCATCATGGGAACAGGGCAGACCAAACTACCAAGCCAATTCTTCACCAGAAAGGAGACAAGCTACCGGGGACCGGTTTCTGGCATTTCAGCCTCTTCGGCCCGGCTTGCTTGAATCCAGATGGAGCAGTGAGAAAGGGACTCATGTCTGAGTATACCCTGCCACACCTATAGTGGCCAAAAACGATTCAGAAAAGGGGGTGGTGATGAACAGAGTGTCTGAATTAAGCAGACCACTCTTACCCAGTACAAAGATCAGGGCTTGATCCATCACCGTTATTTATCTCACTGCCCCATCCCAGCTCAGAACCTGGCTATATGCAAATTAGTCTGTCCCTGGCCCAGTGCATCATGGGAACAGGGCAGACCAAACTACCAAGCCAATTCTTCACCAGAAAGGAGACAAGCTACCGGGGACCGGTTTCTGGCATTTCAGCCTCTTCGGCCCGGCTTGCTTGAATCCTGATGGAGCAGTGAGAAAGGGACTCATGTCTGAGTATACCCTGCCACACCTATAGTGGCCAAAAACGATTCAGAAAAGGGGGTGGTGATGAACAGAGTGTCTGAATTAAGCAGACCACTCTTACCCAGTCCAAAGATCAGGGCTTGATCCATCACCGTTATTTATCTCACTGCCCCATCCCAGCTCAGAACCTGGCTATATGCAAATTAGTCTGTCCCTGGCCCAGTGCATCATGGGAACAGGGCAGACCAAACTACCAAGCCAATTCTTCACCAGAAAGGAGACAAGCTACCGGGGACCGGTTTCTGGCATTTCAGCCTCTTCGGCCCGGCTTGCTTGAATCCTGATGGAGCAGTGAGAAAGGGACTCATGTCTGAGTATACCCTGCCACACCTATAGCACCCTGCGTTTCAACAGTTACCGCTGCACTGCCGCTTCACTTTCCGCTGGTTGACTCCATACAGATTCTCTTCCAAAGCACATCGGATGTCGCGCTGAAAGATCCTCCATTCAAGTAGGCAAAATTACGTATCCAAACATTTGATCTTTGGTTTCTGCTTCCTTTCAGCAACCAAAGTTCATTATTCTTCCTCACTGTGTCTCCCCATGTTGGGGTTGAACTAATAAGTCAAATAACACTGGAATAAGTTTAAGAGATCAGGCGAGTCTTTATTATTCAACCCCATCCACAGTAAACATCAGCCAACTGACACTAATGGAACACGCTATGATCCACACTCCAAGTTGGAATATGGAACATAGCTACATCACAGGGATCAACCTAAATCTCGGGTCCAGCAGAAACACACCTGCATTGGATTGACTTGGCAGGTTTGTCTTGGTCCTTCAGAGGTTTTTGAAGACAAAATGTTCCCAAGTTACCCTGGATGTTGGAGAGAGTACACTTTGACACAGCCAAGGGTCTCAAGACCTCAGGAACAGCACTTGGGAGGGTCAATATTTACTCCATCAGAAGCCACCAGCATGGTACAGGGCAGCTCCAGTTACAATGATTAACTGTGCTCTTCAGGAAAAATGGGCCTTTAGCAGCTGTTTGTGTTGTAGTTAAACAAGAGGCCACTTCTCTGTCCTGGGTACAAGTAGGAGCAGGTGAAGTCCTTCTTCTGTCTTCCCCAGGTGAGTAGTGTTGGTGATGGTGTCCAGGGGTGACACATTTATGCCTAGCACTAGCATGAGGGTGGTGGTAACTCCTGGCCCCTACTTTACTAGGTGTAGCTAGGGAAATGTACAACTCCTCCTTCTTGGTCCTGCAAAACCAGTTCGGGGGCATCTTCTCATTCACTTGGAATGGTGCCTCGCTGACTAGTGGGACAAATAATGGGGCAGGCCCAGGGGTTAGCTACATCTGCCTTTGACAGGGTAGGCCTCTTTGAAGTTAAATATCTTCTTGGACACAGCCCAGATGGGCATCCTGCCAGAGGAATAGAACACCTCACCACACTCTGAACCTTCTGCTCCTGGAGCAATTTTCCACTTCATCAAGTAGCCTATTCAACTCTTGGGTGAAAGTTGGGAGCTCATGCAAATGGGCTTCTAGAGACCTTAAGGCATGGAAGAGGTGATTATCTTAAAGTATTCTTTGCAAAATATTTATTAAAAGTATAACTTTACCAGTCGATTGAGCATGTAATAAATATTTTTAAAAGTCCCAGAATTAACTTTGTAACTACTTCCTAGGCAGAGATAACATTTTTATATTCAATATTGTATCCCAATGCTTTCCTATGGAACAGCTAACCCTGCTACAATAAATATAGCCTTTGGGGAGTTTTGACATGTCCTACTTTTAAATATCATGCACCCTGCCTTATGTGCCCCACCTTCTCCTATTTGATGCCAGCTGTACCAGTATTGTGCCACAAGGTTGCTGAATCTGCGTAGCTTGTGTGCATCCTGTACTTTGAGGTCTGCATTTGATTGTGGCCGAGAGATCCCCATGGCAGGATGGGAAGGATGGGACTCCAACTTCACCATGGCCTGAATGTTTGTGACCTTTAGATTAACTCGTTAGAAGGTGGAGTCTGAAAAGCAGCCTTCAGTGGGGTTGGTATCTTCGGTCTTGCACAGTTCATTTACATATAGGCCTGCTGCTGAGATTGCCGTCAAAGGGGAAGGAAAGCTGATTATTTTCCCGCCACTGTCGTCTACAAATTCTAAACAAGAGCAACAAGGAAGACGAGGATTGTTCCGTTGTTTTTCTCATAGTCAGAGTTCTATTATGCAAATACGATTTACCTGTGTCTGTGCATATAAATATGAAGCATAACTGAATAATAGAAAAGATAAATGTATAACATTCTATATTTCCAGAATCTACCATGTGTACTATCTGCTATTTGAGAATCCCTTTCTATTATGGTTTAGTTTTTCATTCATGATAAATGCTACAGAGTCTCAGAATTTGTGCTCTGCTCTTAGAACTTCAAACATGTCTGTTTTCTGGTCTAAGGCTGCAATTAATTTGACTAATATAAAAAAGCACTGTTACTGGCTACATGCAGGACATAGGTGTAACTTGGTGTTACACTGTGAACCCTGCTACAGCTTGCCTTGTCTTTTGTTTTGCGCTATTCATTTATTCACTTCATTCATGAGCAGGACTGGCACATGAAACATGTGCTGCAACATCTGATTGAAGGTTGGGATGTGTTCTTTGGGGACAGAACTCCAGTGCCATTTTTTGGGGAGGTGGAAGAGACTGGGACGAGGACTGCTGACAGTGCATTAAGTGCAGCCTGATCAATTTGCATTCCTCCCTTAGCTCTGCTTCCATCTGACATTGCAGTAAGGTACTAACAGTTCTTGATGGAAATTAATTGCACATGATATCAGTTTGACACCCTTTTTAGGTCGAGACCTGCGTAGACTGCGCATGCGCAGTCGCAGGGAGAGATCTTATGTTACATATGTGGGAGCTTGAACCCGCCCCTTTTCTCCATTGGCTGGCCTCGTAAATGCTGGCCAGCCATTGGAGGAGAGGGGCGTCACTCCATTCAAGCCCCGTCTTTTTTGGATTCGGGGGCGTGTTTTAGCAGTTTTTAACTCAGTGACGTCATCCTTGACTCAACAGCAAAAACCACGCCCCCGAATGCAAAAATGGTGGCGCTTTTCTGACGCCAGTTCTGCCCGACCGCCGCAAGAAGTAGAGAAGCTGCCAAGTCCTCCGTCCCAGCCAGTGAGTGCTTGCTTTTCTACCCCCCTGTTCCTCGTTCTGCTTGCTTTTCTGCCCCCACCCCCTATTCCTCGTTCTGCTCGCTTTTCTGCCCCCCACCCCCTGTTCCTCATTCTGCTCGCTTGTCTGCCCCCCCACCCCGTTCCTCGTTCTGCTCGCTTTTCTGCCCCCCTAACCCCCCTGTTCCTCGTTCTGCTCGCTTTCCTGTCCCCAACACCCTGCTCCTCGTTCTGCTCGCTTTTCTGCCCCCCACCCTCCTGTTCCTCGTTATGCTCGCTTTTCTGCCCCCCACCCCCCTGTTCCTCATTCTGCTTGCTTTTTCTGCCCACCACCCCGTTTCCTCGTTCTGCTCGCTTTTTTGCCCCGCCACCCCCTGTTCCTCCTTCTGCTTGCTTTTCTGCCCCCCCACACCCCTGCTCCTCGTTCTGCTTGCTTTTCTGCCCCGCCACCCCCCTGGTCGTCGTTTTGCTTGCTTGTCTGCCCCCCACCCCCTGTTCCTTGTTCTGCTCGCTTTCTGCCCCCCACCCCCCTGTTCCTTGTTCTGCTCGCTTTTCTGCCCCCACCCCCCTGTTCCTCGTTCTGCTCGCTTTTCTGCCCCCACCCGCCTGTTGCTCATTGTGCTCACTTTTATGCCCCCTTACCCCCCTGTTCCTCGTTGTGCTCGCTTTTCTGCCCTCCACCCCATGTTGCTAATGTTATGTACGCTTTTCTGCCCCCCGATCCTCGTTGTGTGTGTGTGTGTGTGTGTGGCTCTGAGTGTGTGTGTGGGGGGCATTTGTGTGTGTCTCTGTGTGTGTGTGGTGGGCTCTGTGTGTGTGTGTGGTGGTGGGTTCTGTGTGTGTGTGGTGGGCTCTGTGTGTGTGTGGTGGGCTATGTGTGTGTGTGGTGAGCTCTGAGTGTGTGGTGGGCTCTGTGTGTGTGGGGGGGCTCTGTGTGTGGGTGGGGGGCTCTGGGTGTGTGTGGGGGGGCTCTGGGTGTGTGGGGGGCTCTGTGTGTGTATGTTAGGCTCTGCATGTGTGTGTGTGGGGCTCTGTGTGTGTGGCTCTGTGTGTGGGCTCTGTGTGTGTGGGGCTCTGTGTGTGTGGGGCTGTGTGGTGTGTGGGGCTCTGTGTATGTGGGGCTCTGTGTGTGAGGCTCTGTGTGAGGGGCTCTGTGTGTGGGGCTCTGTGTGTGGGGCTGTGTGTGTGGGGCTGTGTGTGTGGGGCTCTGTGTGTGAGTGGGGGGCTCTGTGTGTGTGTGGGGCTCTGTGTGTGTGTGGAGGGGGCTCTGTGTGTGTGTGTGTGTGTGGGGGGCTCTGTGTGTGTGTAGGGCTCTGTGTGTGTGTGTGTGGGGCTCTGTGTGTGTGTGGGGGCTGTGTGTGTGTGTGTGGGGGGGGCTCTGTGTGTGTGTGTGTGGGGGGCTCTCTCTGTGTGTTTGTGTGTGTGTGGGGCTCTCTGTGTGTGTGTGGGGGGCTCTGCGTGTGTGTGTGTGTGGGGCTCTGTGTGTGTGTGTGTGGCTCTCTGTGGGTGTTTGGGTGGGTGCAAATGCAATAGGTCTCGCATTTGCGAGAGATTAAGCTATTGACATTGTAAATGATAATGCCATTTATTTATCTGTTTCCAAAACCAACACTTAAATAAAAATGTTGTCATTTATAATGCCAATAGCTCTAACTTTGGCAAAGGCGAGACAGTTGCATTGTAAATGCTTGTTTTACCTTCACATCGTGGGCAGCTGTAGCATGCAGGGAGAGTAATCAACAGGTTTTTAAACAGGGCTGTGAAAGCGCAGTTCCTCCAAGTTTAGAAACTCTTGCAGATTTAACTTTAATCTGCTGTGATTTTTAAACAAAGAGGGACTGCCCTCTCTTCCAGCGCTGTTTAAAAAAGGACCCGTGTAGTTCCTACCCCTCAGTGCCCTTACATACTTATGTAAGGGCAATGAGCGGTATGCACTGTACATTGTGGTGTCAACTTTGACTCCTTGCAGAATTCTGTGGAATTTGAATGGAATTTTGCACAATTTTGTGGAATGAAACTCCACCAATTCCACCTACCCCTTATTAGGATTATATTCACTTGTGACAGGTTTTTGAGGTCAGAGCATATGTACTGGGGCCTAATTGTCAGAAAGCCAGTTTATAAATGTGATGGTCTTAATGCTGGACCGCCGCAATGGTGGTCCCAAGAAAACCGTGATCTTGAAGGACTTCCACCCACCATAGTACAATGTTGCGACTGTAGTACTCCGCTGCTGTCAGGCTGGTGGTATACTGCTGTGTCGATTACGATGTTCCCAATTTGCTGGTGGTCTCTTGACAGCAGAGTCCTGATGGAGTGATGTTTCACTGGTTTAAAGGGAGGTAAGGACTATGTGTTAACAGCAGAATACACATCTATATGTTGTCTGTATGTCATAATGCATCTGTAGGTCATGTGTACTGTCTGTTTTGTTGCATATAAGGTAACACAAGCCGAAAGTAACTGTTATAATGCACCACACAGGAGAAGTTACAAAGAAGCCTACCTTCGATTTTAGTCAAAAACGGAGTTGCTGAGCATCATGGTCTGGGGGCTGCCTTACAGGAAACACCTGGTCAATGGGGTCTGACATGGATTAAGAAGTGAGATCCCAAAAAACGGTGACTATTCACCTCTTTTCCTATATTTCCACAGAGTTGCGCATGGTGGTGTCCCAGCTATGAACAGCTTGTCGGAAAGTCTGATAGCCTTCTGGATGGCAGGGAGGTTGGCAGGATGCTCTCCAAGACCCGCCTCAGGCTCTCCCACCATCGACACGGTAGCAGGGGTCTCGACAGTTGACTGCAGTGCAGAGGCGGTCTTGTATCTGAGTTCCCGCCAGTATTGTAATTGGGTGATCGGACCGCCAAGGCAATGGGTGGGAAGACTGCTGAAAAGGTGACAGCAGTCCCATTCCACCAAATTCATAATTGGGCCGGGAGTCTTAGTGCACAGAGTAAAAAAAAGCACTAGCATCAGTTTGAAACAATGCAAGTGACCATGCAAAGAGAGTTATTTTTCCACATAACAGAAACCTTTAGGAGTACGCATTGGCCCCTGGACCACTGCCTACTTCTAAAACCATTTTTGTTAGCCTTCACATTCACAAAGGGAACAACTTTATTTCAACTTTCAACTTCCAAGTCATGGCATATTTAATGTAGATACAAAATGTGCTAGTGCATTACACTTTAAGTAAATAATTTGTAAAGTACAACCAGTTATGTAAGTCTAATATGGTGGTGGTATCAGCGTCATCATCATCCTGAATGAGGGCACAACACTTTGTTCATCTCCAATGTATAATTGAATGTTTTCATCTTTCCGTGGGGTCCAAATCCTATTCCTCAGTTCAGCACACTAGTTCCTGGGGCCTGGGTACTCTCCTGTCTCACTTAATGTAGGTATGAAAGGGAGAACATATCTTATCATTTATGCCTATGGTATCTCGTACCAATAGTGTGAGTTGTTCCATTGCAAGGATGTTCCATACTTTAGTCCATCACATGCCTAGTGATAGTGGTGTAGGGTTCCATCACTTTTGTACCACTGTAAGGCAAGTCGCTAAGAGCAGGGAGGAAAGCAGTTGAGTCATAGGTGGGGAGAGGAGAGGGGAGACAACCCCTCAATACTCAATCAGGTCCTGTACGGATGTTATAGGTTGCATTAGTCAGAATACAATTGAGATGTCTTTTGTTACACCTAAAACTTGGATCCAAAACTGTTGCGTCTGCAGGCATCACCTAGCCATGTGCAGGTATGGGCCCCTGGCCCCTCAGCCCCCCCCCCAGCGAATGTCAGGGCCATTAGTAATTTCTTTGGGGGGAACAGGCATCATATACCTCCGTAGCATAATTTTAACCTCAATAGCCCTATGCTGCAGACAGATGGATGATTGTGCTGCATGTTTCTATATCAGGGCCCAGTCAGATTTAATCAATTCTAGATCTATGTGTTCTGCCCATTTAGTCGTGTATGTGAGCCGTGTCATGCGGGTAGCTCTGTCCAATGCTTTGTATAGGTGTAATAGCATTCTGGCTGTGTCTACCTCTGAAAACGTCCCCGATTTTTGTGGTGTCTCTTGGTCCTCATGCCCAGTCTTTGGGCCTCCTGGCCCAGTCCAGGAGTTGTGTAATGCATTAAAAGTCGTTGGGACCCAATAAAAGGTTTTCAGCGCATTGGTCTCTCATTTTGGGAACACCCCCCATGTACAGCTATCCCATGCAAAAATGTTCTTAAACCCATCTAACTGTTCTTGTCTGGGAGTCTGTGGTCTGCGCTGGGACGCTCCGTCGATGGGGCAGCCATGCGCAATACAAATCTAACAAATAAATAAATAAAATAACATTTGGAAAAAAATTTCATTGGGTTTAGTACATTGAAAAAGTGTTCTAGGGCTCACAACCATTCGGATTTGCAGTTGTTTAAACACTTTGGTGCTCATTATGATGTTAGACAGAAAGCCTCCTCCCGACAGTCGGAATCTCCTTGACTGCGTTGGAGCCCTTCCGACCGATTTGGTCGGTTTACATTCAGCCGCCTGATTACGATGTTCGTGGTTGGAAAGTAAACGACTTGGTCATTCCGAATTGGTTCCGAGCGACTCGCGGATTATCCGTGTCAGTCGGATGAGCATCGTACACGCCTATGGACGGCGTTTTCACCATTGGAATTACGATGTCGGTTTCCAACAGTCTTTCCGCGTCAGCATGTCCAACATGAAAAGGCTGGAAAGTGACTTTGGGGGTCCCTGCCAGTGCCCCTTAGTCTCCGTGTCTTATGGTTGATGGCTGAGGGAGTACCTTAGGGACCCCCCTGTAAAACCCTGCACTGTTTGGCAGGTACTGTGGGGTGCCTGTGAAACAATGCAGGGTTTTCCGCAAACACCCTTTTTCCCCATAGGAGCCTCTGTTACGGCCGTTTGACGGGCCGAACACGATCTCTCATTGATAAGTAAGTAAATTTATTTGCACAGTTAATTAAAACCAATGCAATACAATACAAAATATAATTGAAGTAAAACACAATATAAAATCACATATGTTTTAAAAGCATCATGGTGTGAGCATTGCTGTTCTGTTCATCCTAATTATAAAAATCGTATTGCCCTTCCATTTGTCACACAAGTATTTAGGCAGTAAACATAGTTTATATTATAAAACAGATTAAGGTCAAATCGGTTCAATTGTCAAGTCCTGGCATTTTTTCCTCCACAGCCTTTAAAAATTTCACAAGGCTGCAACTCAGTTGAGGGTCCTGAGATGAAAAACAGGTAAGGACTGCACTCCTTCGTGTGCTCGTCCCATGTCGAATCAAATGGTGTCTCAAAAGAAGTTTCCTCTCCTCTTGCGTTTTCTCACAAGAGCATAGCAGATGAAGCATATCTTCTTGCATGTTACCACATAGCCGGCATAGCGTGCCTGCTTTCTTTTTTAGCCAGTGCGGGAGATGCTGAATGCAGGGCAACAGACCTAGCCTGTACCTTAAAAACACATTTTGGTCTTTTTGGCATAGCCCAGACCAAGGTAGTTCTGGGGAGCTTTTGCCGAATATGAGTTCAGAATCATCCAAGCATGCGTTCTTTTTGAGAAATCTGCTTTATCTTGTACCCACGACTGTAGTTTAATCGACTTCTTTACCAGTTTATTAAATGTTTTGTAATCTGAGGAGGAAGCCCAGAGCTGTTCCAGCCCGGTGTTTGCAAGACTTTTTGCTAAATATTTAGCTGCTGGCGAGGTCGGAGACTGCTCTATCTCCCTCCAAAGATATTCGTTCAGTGTTCCTTGTGCAGATTTCCTCACTTTGTCCCATACACAAATATAGACCCCCTGACGTGCCAGGAGCTGTTGTTAGATGCCAAACTCCAGCCTAATCTGTGGTGGGGAGGTTCGCTTTGGAAGGCTAAAAATGATTCTATATGCGGCTATGATTGTGCTGTCAAGAATTGTTGTGTCTCTGCCTCGTAGGACCTCACTTCCATAAATTATAGTAGGCAGTAATTTGGCTCGGATAACTTGTACCAAAGGTGTTAGAGATGGACCAGATAACTTGTTATTCAGTGTTTTTAAAGCAATTGCCAGAGCAAGACCGTTGCCTCTAATGCTAGACCTTTGCGCACTGAATCGACCTTTGTTATCAATCTTCACGCCCAGATATTTATATGTTGGCGTGTCTTTGATGCGAGAGTTGTTCCAGAACCACGAGAAGATTTTTCTTTTCCTTTTACTAATAGTCACAGTTTGAGTTTTCTCGAGGTTTACTATTAGGCCGTTTGCCTTGGAATAGCTCTGTGTGGTGTTCAGGAGGTTTTGAAGCCCTACTTTGGTGTGACTTATTAAAACAATGTCGTCCGCATATAAGAGGCATGGTAGGTTAAGACCTCCTAGTTTAGGAGCATGTGAATTGCAGTTGTTCAAAATTGGAGCCAGGTCGCCCAAAAACAGATTAAACAGTGTTGGGGCCAAGACACAGCCCTGCTTGAGGCCCTTGTTGGTCTGTATACGCCTCGACAGTAGTGAGCCATCCCCCACCTTTATTTGTATCCAAGTCTCCGTATGCACGTTTATTAACAGGTCCAAGAGTGATTTTGAGATCCCCCAGCCGTTTAATTTTGACCATAGAAGATTCCGGTTAATGTTGTCAAAAGCCGCTTTATAGTCTATGTAGCAGAGATGTAGGGGCAGTTTTTTTGTCTCTGCCTTGTCTATTAGTAGGCCCATAGTTAGAATATTGGTCGTCGTGCCCACTGATTTAACAAAGCCTGTCTGATAAACCGGTATCAGAGATTTCTTTGTGGCTCATGCCTGAAGTTCCTCCAGCAGTAGACCTGCAAAGTACTTTGCCTCATTGTCGATTAGGGCCACTAGTCGATAGTTTTCAATGAGAGCTCTGTCCCCTGCTTTATATATTGGGGTGATAATAGAGCCCTTCCGGGAGCCTGGCAAGATGTTCGAGCTCCTGATTTCCAAAAAAAGGGGTTCAAGAGCTGCTGCCCAGTAACCCACATCTTGCTTGAAGAGGATTGGCGGGATCCCGTTTGGTCCCGGAGCTCCTTCCCTTCTGCCTTTTTTGATTTGGCATTTAATGCTGTGTTGCAGGTTTGAGGGATTAATTAATTCATATCTGACCTTAGTGTTTGTGCACAATTGTGTTTGTTGTGCATTATCAGCTTTTTGGTCTATTCTGATGTTGGAGTTAGATAAATCCCGGTTGTTGGGTGGGTCTTGATTGAAGTGCTTACCAAAATAGAGTGCCCATGTTTCCTCTGTGATATTAGATGAAACCCCCAAGTTTGCTGGATATGGTAGGGAGTTAATGGTTTTCCAAAACCTTGCCCCATCATTCTGTTTAATATCTAAGTGGAGTTTTGCCCACAAGTTGTCCTCCATTGTTTTGGTTGCCTCCCATTTCAGCTTTTTTAGTTTGGATTTTAGTGTCCGCAGATGGTTTTGCTTTACTATTTCATTGGGATCCAGCTGTAGTTCCCTCATTAAACGGTAAATCATGTTTTTTGTTTCCTTAATTTTTTCTCTGTACTCTCGAGATAGGTTGTCCATATTGCTGAGCTTTGCATATGCTTTGGTCTTCATTGCATAATTCGACATGATGGTTGTAAATTGTTCCCATTTTATAATTTCATATGATCCAGTGCACTCCAGAAAATGTTGTGCCCTTCCTATTAAAATTTCACCCATCGCTATCGAGTACTTAATTTTTTTTAAATGAACATATGGATAGTCTCTTTCGGGGCATTTGAACGCTCGCGTATAGGTCTTGCAATATCCAAGGCAATTTCCAGAGGGCAATGGTCGCTATCTGTTTTTTTCTCCTATCCGGAACAAGGTTGTGTAATGAAAGAGAGGTAGTGAGAGAAAGGTATAATCTAATATACTATTTGCCCTTGTTGAATGATAAGTTGGGGCCGCGGGCTATCTCCCACAAATCTACCGTTTAGGGCTCTGATATTAAAGTGTTCCAGTTCTTCGAGTATCTGTGCTCCCAATTTTGTTTGTTTGGCTATTTGTAGTTTCTCTTGCAATGGAAGGTCCCACGTTGTATTTTGAGCTAATATTACCTCGTCTTGCCCATGAGGTTAAGGTTAAAATCCCCTGTAAGCACAATGTTAGTTGTTGATCTTCCCGTAAATGCAATCCTCCAAGAAGATGTATAATTCTTTTGCTGCTTTTTTTTCCCTTTAGGATGGATATAAGCATTGATCAGAATGCAGTCAGTATTGGCTTTGCCTGAACCTGATGATGCTAGGGCCAGCTTAATTGCAAGAGTAGCTGCCGAAGAAGGCCCAATTTCTTCTATCTTGACAAAACTAGTGGTTGCTACGTATGTCACTAGGCCGCCTTTAAGGTGCCCCTACTTGGCTGTCCTTTTGGCACCTGTGAAAAAACGTAAATACCCCTGGAGGTGTGGCGGTTCGGCGAGCCATGTTTCCTGTAAGGCCACTATGTCGAAATATCTTATGTAAGCTACAAATTCTGGGTCCAGCATTTTGGTGGCTAGACCATTGATATTCCAGGAGCATAGGCACAGTTGGTTTTGCGTGTGCTCCCGTGGATTCTGGCCGATTTGTCAGTTGTTATTTTTTATGGTTCTCACAATCCATCTTTGGTCTTTCAGCTCAGTTGGAGCTACCCTGTCTGCTCCTTTCCAGCAACTAATTTCAATGTGCTCATGGCTGCCTGTTCCACATGGCCCTGACGCGCCTCTAAGAACCGAGGTTCTGAAGCTGCCTGCATTATCCCTGGACTCCAGCTTTACTCCTGGGTATAGTATGTCCGGGTATCTTGGCTTTATATGTGGTTTTATCGTAATGCCCCAGTTTTTGAATACCTCGGATTCAGATAATATTTTCTGCGATATTACTTCCGAGGCCCAAGTCGCCTTCGTTGCTTCCCTTCCTGTTCCTTCTAAGTCTATAAATTCAATCGACAGCAAATCTGTACTTGACACGTTTGCCAGTGAAGGGATATGTGATAGTAGCCGTAAATGTTGCTTCTATTGAGGGTGTCATGTCTACCTTTGGAGATATAGTCTGGGTTAAACCATATAGCGTCTGGGTTATTCCCTTGATCGTTTGTACACCGCCCTCCGTTGTAGATGTTTATTGATGTTTTCAGGTCCGCACATTCTGTTAGTCTTGCTTTTACCAGGTAGGTGTCGATTTTGGTCGCTCCGCCTGAAGCTTGGTCATTGGCGCGTTGGTAAGGTGCGAGAGTTCCGGGTTCTTTATGTCTCCCCTCTCCGCACGGCCAGTGCACGTTGCCTGTCAGATTTACAGGTGCCGGTTCTATTGTTGTACGGTCTCCCTGTATATGTGATATCACAGTTGCTTGGTTAATGGCGTTTAATTGACTATCCCTCAATCCTATGCCTTGACTTCTACTCTTTTGTCTATTCTGTCCAGAGTAAGTCCTTGTTTTATGTTTTGCATAGGATTGGGGCTGGTCTTTATGTTATTTTTTGGCGCGTTTGGCAGGCCAGAATCAGTAGGCGTTGTGCTATTCCTAGCTAATTGGGCAGGTACTAAGTGGCCGTGTTGAGAGTTGTCTTTTTGTTCGTCTGATCTGGTGTTAGCTGGCTTTTCCAAATTATCAGTTGTGTAGCTCATTTCAATGGGGTTTTTTCTTCCCCAGATTGTAATTTGCTTTGCTCTGTAGTGATAGATCGGCCAAAGAGTTGCGTAAATCCTTCGCGTTTTGAGCAGAGCTTATGTTTCCTGCCTTTACGTTTTTTAGCTCGCCTCTGTTTCGCGTTAAATTTTAGATCGATGTTATCTTCATCTATGGTGTCCGTTGGTAGAGGGCTCATTAGTAAGGGTGGGCGTAGTTCGCGAAGTAGCGCTACGCGAAGCTACGCGAAGTGCACTTCGCACTACGCGAACTTCACGTAGCACTACGCGAGCTGCGTAGTAGCATGTTCGCACTGTGCAAGATGCGTTTTCAATGATTGCACAGTGCGGACAAGCGTCCGGCACTGTGCAAGCATTGAAAACGGCATCTTGCACAGTGCGAGCTGTAGTTTTCTGCTGCTCGAGTAGATTATTACTCGAGCGGCAGCTTTCTCAACGCGAACAGGTAGTTTCTCATTGAGAGCGGCCGCGAGCAAGCACAACCACTCACAATGAGAAACCTGACCTCCTCGCGTTGAGAATCTCGCCGGGATGTCATTTTGCTTGCTCGCGGTCGCGAACATGACATTCAGGACTGCGAACAAGCAAAAAATTACCGCTGCACTACGCTACGCTGCACTACGCATGTTTGCACTGTGCTACGTGCAGCTCGCGTAGTGCAAAGTTGCGAAAACTTCGCAAACTCCACGAGCGTAGCGTAGTGCTTCGCCCAGGGTTACTCATTAGTCCCATGTCATTGCCCGCTATGCTTTTGGTTAGATCATTCTTTTTAGCTTGTACTTGTGCGCCTGTGCTCATCAGTTCAATCTTTCTAGCGGCTTCTGGATCTTCACCAGTTTTTCCTTTTTCAATCACTTCTGTTTGTGTAGAGAGAGTAATTTTGTTGTCTTTTGTATTTGGGTGGCCCTGTATCTCACTGCCCAGCGTGGTGTTTTGCTGAGCAGGTCTTTTGAGCTGTGTGCACAGGTCTGTCAATAGTGTTGGGAGGATGGATAGCTTATCAATGATTGGGCCGCATCTGCACCCACTGCTGGTGCTCCTGTTTGCGTCTTGTAGATGGTCCAATTTACTCTGGAGAAGCGTGTTTAACATGCCCAGCTTCCTGTCTATGGCGACCACAAACACGGCTAAAGTGTCTAGTAACGTTAGTTGGGCATCCATTTTCTCCGATTGGTAGTGTAGCGCATCTACCAAGAGTTGTACTGTGTTTAGGAGGCCAGGCCAAGCGCTTTCCTGCCCAGAATTTTTTAGAATTTGTTGTTGGCTTTCGGGTGGCCCCTTGCAGTTTACTACTCCTTCTGACGTGCCTG
Organism: Lissotriton helveticus; assembly: GCF_964261635.1. NCBI lineage: Eukaryota > Metazoa > Chordata > Amphibia > Caudata > Salamandridae > Lissotriton > Lissotriton helveticus. Next base: position 1,742,013,753 of record NC_136065.1, read on the forward strand.
TTTCCGCTTGATTTTCCTGCATGCCTTCAGTTCTCATGGGCCGTATATCTGAAGCCGTCCTGCTACTGTTATGGTCTTGAGGATATGCAGCTATAAGTTCTTCCCATTCCGCCTTCCCCAAATAAGAGGATATTTCTATCACCCCTGACGCTGGGCTCACTTTCCTTTCTGCATTGCTTTGAGTCCTTTCCGTCTTCTCATCTCCTTCCTCTTGCTTTTTGTAAGAAGTGTCCAGGACTATCAGGGATAAATCCTTCTCTTCCTCGCAATCAATTCCAATTTCCTCCTTGTTTTTGAGTTCCCCGATGCGGCTTGTGACCTCTGGGCTTTTTCTGTTCCTCATACTGTTGCCCTCTGCGTTGTCACTGGTGCTGAATCTGCTGTCATCTGGTGTTCTTGGTGACCTATCCTTTGCGTTGTTTGGCCAGTGTACTTGGATTAGGTTGGTGTCTATAGTCAGTTTCCTCCCTATTGTGGCTCCCACAGATGCGGTCTTTCGCCCTGCCTGGCAGTTATTAGGCTGGGGTGTTGATGTTGTTTGGGGTGAGGTTATAGGCATTGTACTGTTCTTTCCTTTGCTCTTGTCCTTGACCTGTAGGGACTGTGTGCCACTAAACTGATAGGGCAGGGGTAGCTGAGATGGTTCAAGGGGCGATTGTAATCCTGATACTTCATTGATCTTTGAAAATAGGGTATCCCCTGCGTTTTTTAGAAAACAGAATTTTGTGTAAATTTTTGGCTGAGACGAGGATTGATTTATTTTTTTGCTCCTTTCTGTAGCGACCATGTGGTCTCTTTTTGAGTTGTTTAAAACAGGCTTGTCCAATGTTATGTCAATTAAGGAGTTCTGAGTCATGGGCTTAAGTGTGGCTGGCGGAGACTCTTTGGTTTCCTCAGGTGACTTAGTTATTTGTTTGCGCTTTTTTGCTGCTCCTCCTTTGCTCATTGGGCCTCCTCGAACCCTTCCTGATCTCATTTTGGGGCCTCTGTCCCTTAGTTGCAGGTTGGAGGATAGGTTGAAGGATAGGTTGAAGGGTGTCAAGCGAGACCAACTGAGCAAATCGCCTTTATGTGACCTGTTGGTACTGTTTGCGCAGGTTTTCCAGCTTTGACCCCCGTATAACTGTCAGCACAAACGAGCCCCCCAAAAGGCGCCCCGCGAATGAACTGGGGCTCAAGATGAGGTGTAACCGGTGAAGCCCACGCTCCTCTTGTGCTTAGTGGCCTGGTGGTTCAGGCGTCGGCTCTCACACCCCCTTCGCTGCAAGAATTTCCCTGCCCTCCAGCTCCCAAAGCAACCCAGTCTGTCCGTCCACTAGCCCACCGCCCTGCCCTGCTCTGCCCTGCCCTTCTTGGCTAGCGGCCACCCGCCGCCAATGCAGAGAATGGTTAGGGCAATCTGAAGGTGGACAACATCGGCAAACCGGCAAGACAGCAACGGGCGGGCGATAGGCAATGGGCAATGGGCATGAGACCGAGTGGGAGGTCAGTTAACAAGCAGTTTGCAAGTAAAGCGGTAGCCGCTGTGTAGACAGAAAGTCCAGAAAGCCCAGAAAGTCCTGGGGGTTGGCAATAAACCGCAACAGTTCAATAGTTCAGTAATGCTAAGGATAGCTGACCGCTAGCTGGCTGGAGACTGGATGCGAGCGGCAAGCGGGACTCACCCTCTCTCAATCTCCCTCAAGCCTCTCAGCCTCTCAGCGCGACTCCGACGTGAAGCAGGGGTCAAGGCGGGGTCAGGAGCTTCCGTATTCCACAGATCGCTCTGCTCCCGATTTCCCGGCTCCCGGATCACTTGTCTCCCCGGTCTGCTCAAATCTGCAGAAAGAAGGCGAGCGGGCGGTCTCTTCCCCCACAGTTCCCCGCAGTTCCCCGTAGTTCCCTGCACGGACTCCGCGGCCCACAAATGTCCACGGGCAGCCTAGATCATCCGGTCAGCTCACAGCTCACTGCTCTGCCGACCAACGGCTCCTGGTGACGGCAACAGCAACACAAACAACGGACCATCCTACATTGGGAGTAGTGGGACTCTGACCAAACAGTGTTTGATCGCATCATAACTTGGCAGTCGGAACCGGCGACAGCAAGTCGGTCGGCTCCGATTCTGAGACTTTGTCGGGCGGGGGCTTTCGGCCCCACATTGTAATGAGCTCCTTTGTACATGAGGCCCCTGATTCATAATTTGCAATTCCTCATGCTAGTATTCACTCCACTGTGGTAGACATCTAAATCTGTACATCAGGACCGCAATTCTTTTATTTTGGAGATAAAGCAGATTTTATTAATCCTTCGGTACAAAAAGACAAGTATTGTAAATGAAGTAAATTGAACATTATTTAAATAGAAAACAAATTACTAGATTGTAGAAATGCTTTAAAAATATTTATAAGAAAAAAGTAATTGGGGTGGATGAAACAGGCACTTTAAGTGGAAGAATGAAAGTGGGTGAATGCATGTCCAGGACAGCATCATCCATTTAGTAAAGGAATACGTAAAAAAAGAAACATCTTAAAAGAAATGCATCTTTGTGTCAAATAATTTGAAAAAGGTCTACCCAATTCAATTACAATTTTTTTAATCAATTTGCCCCATCGAAGTAGTACCCACCCCGCACTGCTCTTGGACTCTCGTCCACCAGTTGTGCCCACTTCTGCTCCAGCATCCTGGCCTTCTGTGCTACCGCTGACATAATATGGGATCTGGAATTCACCTTTATCGCTAAACACTGATTTGTTTGGAGTTTTGCCTAGGTAATTTGTCTGCAATTTTTTAACAAGCAATGCTTAATTTGAGGCAGCGGTTGCAGACTAGGCTCATCAGCAGTCATTTTGGGGGGGGCTGGCATTTATTTTTCCTCATCGGTCTTTGATCCAGAGCAAGAGAGTGAAAAACAAACAAAGACTAAGAGAAGGACAGCACAAACATGATAAATGCAAGAGACAGAAAACCTCTAAGAGAGAGATAAAGGCTCAGGGAGTGTCTGGTGCTGGATTAAACAGGCATGCAGCCTTGGGAATTGCGAGGTCCCTCTAATTTGCATAGAACGTGATCTGAAAAGTAGTACCATTAATTGTTAACTCCCTGGCATTGTTGAATCAACTTTACAACAAGCAACTTTTTTGATGTAGATATAAAAAAAACAATAAAAGATAAATAACAGCAATGGTAAAATAATTCCATCTTTTTTAAAGCTGCATGAAGTGGAAATACATAATATTAGGCACACTAGGTGGAAAGCTTGGATCAGGTTTCTACAAAAAGTATATCTTTATTCCAATGCTAAAAAGTGTTTTCCAGGTTAGTATATTATTTACTTTGTGGCATTCATATACTGCAAATCTAACATGCAGTGGAGGCCTGTAGAGGGTCAAAGAAACAGTCAACATATATTAAGTTGGGTAGCTGGTTACGGCATCAGGCTGTGGTGTTTCTAAAGAGGTGAGTATCCAGATGTACCCAAATTTGGAACTAGGTTGGGGTTGTCCAGAGGGATACAGGTAAACAATTCCTGATCCTCGGTGTATGGATGGAGAATGCCTTTTTTCTTCTGTTTCCCTACAAAATTATGTGAATTTGTGGAGAGCCACCCAAAATGTTAAGCTTGTCATCCAAGTAAGCAGGTGTGCCCCTCGTGGTGTAGCTGTAGATGGTGCAGCTGGTTTAGAAAGTAGTGCTGGCTGGCATGGGGAATCAGTAAAGTTCCGTGGGATAAAGAGGCCCTATTTCTTTAGGTTCCAATGAGTTGTGCTGCCATTTGTGGGAAGCCCTTAATGTATGTTGACTTCCCAGATGCACAGTGCAAGGTAAGGTGTGTGGTAAGATGTTTTTTGAGGACGAAAGATATCAAAGCAAACAAAACAGTTGAGAATAGTTTAACTTCTACTGTGGGATCTAATGAGATAAATGTGAGTGCTGTTACATTTACCTTTTTATTTCAAAGACTATAAAGCACGGTGAGACCCAGGAAAAGGAGTGCTGTGCAATCGAATAATTATTATTAAGGATTTTCTCCAAAAGTAATTACCATTCTGTTTTTTTTGTCGCACTCTTACATTGTTACATTGTTAAATGTGAAACATCTTAAATGCAGTGATAAGTGAGCTAAAAGCTTTTAACGGTATGTGCATTTCGCCATGTCTTCAAGACCCATATCACCCCCCTGCCACCTTTAAAATGTATAGTAGTAATTATTAGTATCGACTTACAATTAGGTGGTTCCAGAGGACATTCACCCCCTCTCCTGGCATTGCAGAGCTAAATCAGGAGTGTGATCCCAGGAAATGGTGGGAACTGAGTAATAAAGACCTTCTGTGCAAAGCACATGAGCAGCAGAGCCACAGTCTGAGTGAGTGGTGCTTCCAGTAAACTCAAGAGAGCATTGCTAATCCTTGGGAGAGGTGCCTTTTTATGTGACTCTTACAACTGCTCCACTGTGCTTTGTGAAATGCATCTCTGTGTGCAGTACTGGCAGCAGTTGTGAAAAGGCATTAACATTCTACTTAGTGAGAAAATCTTGTACTCTTTCTATAAATGGGCGAATGGAGCGCGAGAATGCTGGCTTCAGCGGGCTAGTAGCTCTTTAATTGGGTCAATTTTTTTTTAGTACTGGGGAAACTGTCTCAGGAAACCTAAATAATAGGTGTCATCAATTATCCTTTTCAGTGGTACTCATTTCATAAACCTTGGTGAGAAGGATGGCCCGAGTTATCTACACTGAGATTCAAACCAATGACATCCATGTTTAAGTTTATAAACTCAGCCAACTGCTCATTCTTATCATTTCATAGTTTACTTACTCTCTTTTATGGGGTGACCTTTCTGTGGACAATAACATTGCTGCAGGCAATATATTTGGGTTCAGCACCCTATTATTATGCATTGCATGATACTACCAAGAACGGATTCATTTCTTATTGCTGTCTTTCATCTGCTCGGATTGAGCTACTTTAATTTTCGTATTGCTTCCTTCGTCAGTGCTTCCCTCTTTCCCTTTGTGTGTCATTGCTTTGCCCATAGGGATCCTTACAAGTATTGCTGTTCTGTCCTTGTGCAGTTTCAGTTTTAATTAAATAAATATTTGCAATTGGTTTGCCAACTTTTTAGCCACTGTTTCTTTATTGTGCTCCCTGGTTTCTGATTAATGTTTGCTTGCCCGCAGATTCGATCTTTCCACACAGTCGGCTCTATAATGTAAAAACGTTCAGTGCCACAGTTTCCCCCTTAAGCCAGTCGCACACTCACTTTTGGGGAACCTGCGTTCTGATGTGTGCAGCACTCGTATCTCTGCCTTTACTATAGAGAGGGGCGCTCGGTCTTCGCACTCGCAGCATTACACGTATGTTGCTTGCACAAGGGTCCTCGGCACAGTCCTCGCCCATGCCTGCTCTGTTAAAACTCATTGCTGTCAGATGGCTCCATGAATGCTAAGCACAACTACGACTCCCAGAGCACACTAGGCTGACATTTGAAACTGAAAAAGTGATGCCCTGCCATCACAGAGCGAGGAGGCAACCCTAGTCTCTGTGCGCCCTTTGTGAATGGCTGCATGTGGGCATCATGCTAACGCGGGATTACTGGTTACTAATTATCTTACCAAATCCCAAACTATGTCGACTGAATCGTTGGTACCTGTCTTGGAGTAAAAGGTAATCTCGCAATAAGTCAATCAATTTAAGAACTTACACCACTCTAAATGACCACTGACCAAATTTAAGTTTTAAAGATTTAATATAAAGTCAAAGATAACTGAAGATACAAACTTCTCAAAATGAGATTCAAAAGGTAAATCGGTATCACTATGAACATGAACTTCTTGAACAATCTAAGTCTGAAGAACAAGATAATAAGTACAAGCTCAAAGACCATCAGGGTTGCCAAAATAGATATAGGTTGCAATCTCAAAGTCATTACAGAAAAGAAAATTAAGGTTAGTCTGTCCCTACACTATACTAAGTGACATCCCTACTTAGCAAGATCTTAACCCTCTAGGTGTCAGCCGTGGTGACTTCCTAAGAAGATCACGCACTTCTCTTTGTCTTTTCTCTGATAATGGGTCTCTCCTGATCAGCCTATCTGCCTACCCATCCGCTTCCTTAGGCTCCCAAAATCATCTGCTCTGCTCTCCTCCCGGGTCTCTTTCCCTAATACCAAAACACATTTCTGATAGGAACGCCCCTTGGGACGCCCCTCACGTGGTACTTCTTTGCGCTGTAAACTCCATGATGGTACTCTTGAAGACCCTCGTTATAGTTGACCTTGGTTCCCAGGCTTCTTCTGCAGTGCGCTGATACCCCCTGAAATTCCTGGAAACTCCTACAGGCCTGCGCAAGGCGCCACTGAACAAAGTCCCTTTCATTCGAGCTGATTAGGACCCTCGCACCTGCATACAGCTCGTCCTGCAGTGGGCCTCAAATTCCAGACTCCACCATATCTTTAGTCATAAAACACTCTCAAAGCTCGGTGCTGGACACCTCGCGACCTCTTCTCTAACGAGCACATGACGATTTACAAGACATGACATTATCTCCTCTGGCCTACTTGATTTACATGCAGCAGGTCCCTGCACTCTTAAAACGTTAACTTGATTTAAACAGCAAACATTCTTAACTAGCATACGTTTCTAAAATAACACATCTATAAAGCATATACTTTTAACCCTAAGTTCAATAGTACATTTTGGAAGAACCACGTCAACCTTATCTCACATTATTTTAGCAGCACGTTCAGGTTTGCTGTGAGTTGCCCTAAGGCCTACACATAATACTGGATTTTCAAAGTTACATTTAATTCGGACATGATTCTTTTAACATGAGAACATGAGGTTTTCACATGTATTCCAACATTTCTACATTAATCTCACACCGTTATAATTATAGTCACTCTACTTAACATTCTATACATTTCACTACTGAATATAAAACACTCTGTATATTTCACTCCTGGATATAAAACACTCGTGTGCAAAGCATGTTTAAACTAACTACGTGCTTGTAAATATGGTGTACTTATACATTTTTTCTCAAACTTGTGCTCTCTCAGTCCCCCCTTTGATGACCTTCAGGGGTCATCATCACCAAGACACAAAAATGTAGAACCTTTTAAAGTGAAGACAGGGCAGTTCCACCTCTTTTCATACTCTCTAATGCTTTCAGACTCTTATATTGAGTGTCCTGCATCGCTGTCAACTCTTCTTCCTGTTTCTTCATAGCTCTCCGTAACCTATTTGCTCTATAACATTGATACAAACGCACCAATCCCCACAAAGTGATTACGCAAATCACAATTATGATGATGGGTTTCAATATGTACCAAACGATACCCTTTCCTAAGTTGGCAAACCAACTTCCAACTTTACCCATTCCATGACCTACTTTTTCCCACACATTTACCTTTGCTAGGTCCTCAATTTCGTAGTGTATGGCAGTGATATTTTGTATATACTTCTCTAGAGGTTTTGAATTGTCTGGAATGTAAGTACAGCATTCCTGGACCTTCAAGGCCTTACAGACTCCTCCCTCTTTTGCTAACAGAACATCTAAAGCAAGTCGGTTCTGAAGAACCATTGCCCTAATCGATTGCATCTCACCTTCTATCAGCATCAATGATCTTGCAGTACTAGCAGATAGCCTATCTACGACTGTAGCTAACCTCCTGATCTTAATGTCATTCATTATCAATCCTAAGAAAGGGAATGCAGCACCTAGTACATCTCCAACTACTTCTGCTGCACCCAGCCCTCGTTTCCATCTAGTTGATATTTCTTTCTTAGGCGTGTCTAAATTCTCAACATGATATATTTTAGGGAAGACAACAGCCAGATAGCATGATCCGTACCAATTATCTGGTAACTTCACATAGGCATATCTTCCACATACAAAATATACATTTGGTATTGCTTGCATCCCTTTCATAAAGTTCTTAGAGTAATACTCCAATTGAAAGGCATGTTCACAATGGACTTGACCTACATAAAAGTTCTCATAATATGAGTAACTCCTGTGAATACACAGTTTTCCCCGTTTATCCTTATCCAAAGCAATTGGACCAATACTACCTTTTCTTTGATGTGCCCTTTCCTCCTTGGTCCAATCTGTTTCCCATTGTCCTGATGCTTTCAAAATCTTCTGCCTCCTGTATCTAGTATCTACCTGTGCTATAAACTTTTTCTCAACTTCTGATATTTGACAAGTCAGATTATTCCTTCGAGCATGTGAAGTATCTAACGTTTTCCATGGAATAAACCATTTGTGTAATCTGTCTTCGCTTTTGTAGTAGTCCCATTTGTTCAAATGCTTGAAATTCGGAACCTCTGGCAATGTCGAGTCGAAATTCGAGAAATAATACTCGAATCCTTCTCGTCCATAAAACATGCTCAACAATAAACTGCACGTTATTCCATATGTCAATGGAAGATGATGGTATCTGATACCCTCCTCCACTGAAGCTGGTAATTGCATACAAACGTAACAATCCTTTACTTCCATGGCATCAACATATTCATAAAGTAATTTAGCATAAGCATTTGACTTGTAATTTCCCTGTGATTCGTCGGTGTGAAGCCTTTTTATTTCTGCATCTAACAATGCTTTGTCTTTCTCATTGATGTTTCCCTTCTCTTTAATAATGGTAGTTTTCGGTGTTGATACTCCCTTATCCTCCTTAACTGCGGTTTCATCCCCTTCGTGTCCCGCTAGGAATGAAACAGTTACCACTAAAATTATAACAGAAACCACTACTCCTAAAAGTGTAACAGCTATACATTTTGCCCTGCGGTTCGGGTTGCCAGCCTCCATGTTCTCAAACAGTTTAGTTCTTGACTTTCTTCCAGCATTCACTTCTTCTCCTTTTCAAACAAAGTCTTTCTCTCCTGCAATGTCTTTCGTTGAACACTTGGAAGCTTGACAATTTGTTTCCGCAAAACAGTTCAAAGTCCAGTAGAAAATAGACAACCCTAGCCCTTCTCCATCCACTAAAATGAAACCCCTACCATTTTTCTTCTTCCACTCGGCGCTAGGTTATCTTGCAAAAATTTTACAATTTCTTTTCAACAGTCTTATTTTCGTCTGAAGTTATGTATGACTCAAGGAGTGACACTACGTTTTCATAAATGTCCATCCGAAGTATCATTCCCTCAGGTTCTGGGCAGTTCGTACCACAATATGGAAAGTCAACTTTTTCTAGAATTATTCTCCTTATTTCGCTCAAGACAAGTGGACGGACAAAATTGAGAGTTAGCGTTTTTTCAATTTCCACTCCTGGTACTATCAGTTCTACATCCACAATTACAAAGGGGTCCGTTCTAATCAAGATCACTTTCTTCACCTTTCCAGTTCTGCGCCCCTTTGAAGACATTCACAATATGGTATTAATCCACAACAATTAGCGCTCCTAGCATTTCCACTACTCGCTCAAGCATTTCCAAACGAAGAAGAGTTCCCTCCAATATTGGATATCGTGAACAGCAAACTGGAAACTCAACTGTTTCTAAAATCAATTTTCTTATTCCGCTCAGGAGAGCAGGATGAACGATGTTGAGTGTCAGCAACCTTTCGGTCTCCGCTCCTGGCAGTAGAAATCTTATTTGCACTGTGATGATCGGGTCAGTTCTGATCAGTTCCACTTCCCTGATCCTCCCTGTTCTGTGTCTCCCAGACATCTGCAACGAGGTAGGTCCAGTCGGGAGTAGAGTATCTTCTGCTAGGCACTCGCACCCTCCTTGATCTTCTAAGACCCTCCTCGGCTTGATCCTGGATATCTTCTTCTGGATCTGAGTCTTCGGATATAGGAGTAAGCGTTTCTTCCTGGGCCGACCTCAAACTTAGCCTTCTTCTCCTTACTGGCCAAGTGGCAGCTCCAAGCCTTATTCTCCTATTCCTTGTCCTCTCACTTGGTTCTTGGTCGCTCTGATACGGATCTGAGTCTGAGTCGTATTCACTTCTGCTCTCTCCTTCAGTTGCGTCTTCTGTCTCACTGCCGTCCTGCCTTCGCTCTTCTTCTGAATCCGTTGCGTTCCCAACTTCTTCCGACACCCCCTCAGCTGCCTCAATCCCTTCTTGCGACTCTTCTTCCACTTCCGGGCTTTCGTCTGGGATGGGAGCTGTTCCTTCTAGAGGTGCTGGAACTCTTCTAGTATGGGATGCATGGATCCAATTCGGCAGCCCCCCGCACTTCACCGCGGTGTTCGTTATCAGGATTACCTGAAAGGGCCCACGCCAGCGAACATCTAGGCAGTTCTTCCGGACGTGTTTTTTAACTAAGACCCAGTCCCCTGGGTTCAGGTCATGACACAGGTTCCTCGCTGCTGGAACTTCAACTGCATGCACCTGAAGGGACACAGAATGGATGGCGTCAGACAGTCCTTTACAATAATCCAAGATCAGATCATCTGTAATATTCAATAGAGCAGTAGTTGGAACTGTAGGAAGTCTCATGGCCCTCCCCATCAGGATCTCGTGGGGAGAGAGACCTGTCCTCCTATCAGGTGTGCTGCGCATGCTCATGAGCACTAAAGGAAGAGCATCTGGCCAACTCAAGGATGTGGATGCCACTACTTTAGCCAATCTATTCTTCAAAGTGCCATTCACTTGTTCCACAATTCCTGAAGCTTCTGGTCGATAACTACAATGCAGCTTTTGATCGATATTCAGTGTGGAGCACAACATCTTCACTATTTCGCTGTTAAAATGTTTTCCTCTGTCAGATTCCAAAGAGGCAGGCACCCCGAAGCGCGGTATCAACTCCCTGAGCAACAATTTAGCCACTGTGAGTGTATCGCACCTACGTGTAGGGTACGCTTCAACCCATCTGGAAAATACGCATACAATCACCAACACATACCTAAGGCGATTGACTCTTGGCATTTCGATGAAATCTAGTTGCATTCTATTGAAAGGCCCCCCCGACCTCCCAATGTGACTCAGTGTGACTGGTGTTCGTTTGCCTACGTTCAGCTGTTGGCAGGTAACACATCGCTTACATACTGATTCCGCTGCTATTCTAAATTTAGGGCAATACCAAGTTTGCCTAAACACTCTCATCATAGCATCCCTTCCTAGATGTACTGGACCATGTATTTCTCTCGCCATGGGATTAGCTAATTCTTCAGGTAACACAGCTCTCCCATCTGCTGAAACCCAAAAATCCATTTCACTTCGCACACAACCTGCTATTTCCCATGCCTTTTTCTCTGTTTCAGGTGCGTTCTCCTGCATTATTCTTAAATCCTCCCAAGTGTCTACAGTTTCTAACATCATACTTAATTCAGTCTTTTCTTCTGCACCTTCTATTTCCACCTTTGAGAAAGAATAATTTTGTTCCGCACAATAGCGTGCGACTTCATCAGCGTATCTGTTGCCTTGTGACACAAAATCTGTATTCTTAGTATGAGCTACACATTTAACTATTGCGATATCAACTGGACCTTGCAATGCTTCTAACAACAATCGCACAAATTCTCCATTTCGAATGGGCGAACCAGAGGAGGTCATGTAACCCCTCTGAGACCACAACTGCCCGAAATCATGAACCACACCGAAACCATATTGGCTGTCCGTGTAGATTGTGACTCTCTTTCCGTTTCCTGCTACGCAGGCACGAGTTAGGGCAATAATTTCTGCTACCTGTGCGGAATGTACTCCTTTCAGGCAAGCGGCTTCTACAACTCCAGTAATAGTACAAACAGCATAAGCTGCTCTCAACCGACCAGTATCGTCTCTTAAGCATGAGCCATCAACAAAATAAATTTCATCGGGGTCAGACAATGGCTCATCCACAATATCTGGTCTGGGTTTCGTGCATAGTTCAGTCACATCAAGGCAATCGTGGTCTTCACATCCTTCGCCTTCTATTACAGTAGGTAATGGCATCAAAGTAGCAGGATTCAAGACAGAGCATCTCCTGAGAGTCACGTTCTCTGCGGCAAGAATAACTTGTTCGTAGCGCGTGAGCCTACTATTGGTCAGATGCTGCGTCTTCGTCCTGGTCATTAACAATTCAACTGAATGTGGTACATACACCACTACTGGATGTCCCATCACAATACTCTCGCTCCTTTCAATGCTGACACCCGTTGCAGCAACGGATTTGAGACATCCGGGCAACGCTGCGGCTACTGGATCTAATGTAGCCGAAAAATATGCAACTGGTCTACGGGCATTTCCGTGGGTCTGTGCCAAGACTGACAAAGCACATCCCTCTCTCTCACAGCAATAGAGTGAAAATGACTTTTCGTAATCTGGCATTCCCAGAGCCGGAGCACGACATAAATCGTCTCTCAGCTGTAAAAACGCCACCAGACATTCTTCATCCCATGGTACCGGATCACTCACCTCCTTGTGCGTCAGTTTCTGTAAGGGCTTTGCTTTCAGTGAGAAGTTAACTATCCACTGTCGGCAGTAACCCACCATTCCTAGGAACATTCTAACTTCTCTCTGTGTTGTAGGCGCATTCATTTTCATTATCGCCTCAATCCTCTCTGGTGACACCTTACGTTTCCCTTTTTCTAACCTGTGCCCTAGATACTGTACTTCTGTCAAACAATACTGCAACTTGCTCGGAGATACCTTATGTCCATTTTCAGCTAAATGATTCAGTAAGGCAATTGAATCTGCTTTACAAGCTTCCTCTGTTTCTGACGCAACAAGTAGGTCATCTATGTACTGTACCAGAACCGAGTTCTGTGGCAGTACTAGATTCTCAAGATTCTTTTTCAGCAACTGATTAAAGATGGATGGGCTGTCTGTGAATCCTTGTGGGATTCGACACCATGTTAAAACGCGATCTTCCATTTTAAAAGCAAAAAGATACCTGCTCTCTTCATCCAATGGGATTGAAAAGAAAGCCTGACAAAGATCTATCACTGTGAACCATTCTGCTTGACATGGTATTTGAAACAATATCACTGATGGATTCGGTACCACGGGACAACATGAAACGACTATGTTGTTAATCTTTCGTAAATCCTGTACTATCCTGAATTTCCCACTAGGTTTCTGCAAACCCATAATCGGGGAGTTACAAGGACTACCCACGATTTCTTTCAGTATTCCCTGCTGTATCATTGACTCGATCACAGGTTTTATTCCCGCAATCGTTTCCTGGGACAATTTGTATTGAGGTGTAGTGTAGCTCCTATTTTCCCAATAGGCTCTGCGCATTGGAATAGTACCTACAGCAGTAAAGGCCTAGGCCAGACGTTAACTAGGTCTACTACTGTCGAAACTAGACTTAATTTTTGGGTTTGCCAGCTAAGCTCAGAGTTCGCTAGAAACTTTCTCGAATGTTCAAGGAAGGATGAACTCCCCTGATTAGACAAGAAGGGATTTAGTTTCTGACAACCATAGAACATGACAACTTTGCTCTCCCCTAATCAAGAGTCAATCTCGAGAGTCGTGTGAGCACAAGGCAATTATTTTACTCAGTCAGTACGTGCATTCTTAGTCTCATCAGAATGTAGAGAAAAGGAAGAGACGGGCGTGTTCAATAAAAGATGTTATTTATTGATCAGTCTCTTTTCTCGTACAAGAGAAATGGATCGATATTATTGCAATACTTATAGTTAAGTAAAGTGCATACATTAGAAGCAATAGTATAAAATAATACTGTAAAAACATTGATATGGTTTCTGAGCCATATGATGTTTAAAATGATTAAAATATATTTACATACACATATACATTTGACTAAACTTACTCAACTGGTGTTTCTAAATACGCCTACCCCGTGTACCTGACCTAAGTCTAATGCGTGGGCGGGAATAGAAAGTTACAGTTTAGTTTAAGTTTGTTTTTGCCAAGTGAATAACTAAAGAATTCTCTAGGAGGGGTTATTCAGTTCTGTACCTGGAATTTAGGATGAATGAGGAATGGTATCTCTTTCTCTGCTCTCGATATTCCAGGCTGCCTGCGAGGGCTGCCCAGAAGCGCCGGTGCTGGGTCTCTCGGCTTGAGATAGCAGCGCGTCTCTCAGCGCGTCAGGAAGGCGGGGCTGCTGCCTGCGGGGTCTGCTTCTGCTCTCGGCTTCGGCAAGTATGGCTGCTCCGTCTTGTCACCACGCGTGTGTTTGCATAGGGCAAGGTCGGCAATATTTATACCTTAAAGGTGCCGAGATTGACGTAAGGATGGACATAGGTACGTCAATAAAGATGTCATACGACTTGCTCGTTAGCACATTCTTTACTAAAGTTCTCTGTGAAATCAAAACAATGGCCGCACGGATTATCCAGGTTGTCATAGGTTTGATTTGTTATGAGAACGTCGTATGCCTTATCAGGGGCTGGAGGAATATCGCTTGTCTAATTAGATCTCAAGCGTTATGACCTAATCAGATAACACGTTCCTGTGCCGTAGTGTGACTGCGTCAGATAACGGTATCTGCATCATGGGGGATTTCTTGCCTCATGGGCTGACTGTTAGTTAACTAGCTAGTAAGTTTAACCAGAATAGGGTCAGGAATAGGGGGATCGAATCAGAACCTATAGAAATACACGACACCCACTCCACGCTAACTATGGTCATATCTACTAATCTATGCATAGTATAACATAGTACAACATACTATAGAGTATAGTGTATACCTTACCACCCCAAAATACATAAATGCATTTCGAAATTTTCAAATATACTGAAAAATTGCAGTCATATATATTGTATGCACTTAAGCTATGAATTAAATGCAAAAGTGAACACGCATTGTTATGCATTATTGATTGTTGGTATATGAGAAATACACATGAAATGGCTCTTAATATGGCTATACAGAAAAAAAGTCGAAACCATTTCATCACATAAAATCTATTGCGAACATACCAGCGGGCAGCTAAAGTCTATAAAGTCTATAAAGTATCTAAAATAGAAATCTTAGTTCTCTAGGAATAGTCTCTTACTTTAAGCAGAAAATCAGTGTCCCGGGAAAATATATATAGAAAAATATTTTAGGGGCTTGCTGAAAAAAGTTGCTGTCCGTGAACTGGATTGTAATTGTTCATGTGACTTTATTTTTAAAGTTGAAGGCCGAATTCAGGGAACGCCGTGTGCGAGTTTACTCAAAAGTCTCTATTTCTGTTCCGGAGAGAACATCATATCATTCAGGCTTTCGAAAAAACTGTCAACAGCTTCATGGGAAAGTTCCTCTAAGTCGGAAATAGGGGTAACCATGCATTCATGCGCATGATTGTCTCCATTGACATTCTGATTTGCATTGCTGACAGAAGGTCGTACCTGTTCGATGCTGCTTTCATCTTGAACTTCACTACTCTTCAATCGCAGTGGTGAAGATTCCAGGAATGCCGTCATCAGAATTGGCAGCCTTTGAGGGCAGCACAGTGCGTGAACCTTGGTAGGAACCAACAGTGTATCTGCATCCACCGGCGCATCCGATTGTAGCGTCAGACAGGTGTCTAACACGCATTCTTCTCCGCATAGCAGACACCTTAGTACAGGTAAAACACACCTTTGCCACATTGGTCGAAATGATAGAAACCAAGTCATGTTTAGGTCTCTAAGCCGGGATAGTCCCAGGATTTTTGATATCCGGTCCCGGTATCCAATGGCTAGGATCGTATCTTCCATTGTCGCGAGAGTTTGATCTGTGACATGGGTTGCCATAACGAAAAATAAGGACTAGGAATAGGATTCCTGCAATTAGTCCTAGGATCAGGGGAAGTCCGCCAAAAATCGAATGGACGAAGTCTGGAAAAATACCCAGTATGGCTTTGAATGGTGTTAATGCCATCGAAAATACTGTCTTAAATACCTTTGAGACCCCTGTGGTATCAGAAATATTTAAGATTTCGCTCAGGATTTCCGCGAAATGTACGGGGGAATTAGTTGATAATAATGTATGTATCTCTGCAGTCGTCCTTGCGACTTGTAGATCATACGTTTCTTTAGATGACGTGAGCCTTGTAGGCGTCTGAAGAAGCACTGTTTTCATTCTGCTTAAAGTGTCTATTCGAATAGAAGTAATTTTCAAACTGGGCCATGCCCTCGCCTCCCTGTCTGGAAAGGAGCTGGGGAACAAAGAACGTCCACAGCACTTGACCTTCGCCGTCGTAGTGACGAGATAAGGAGTCCCGGGCATAAGACTACAGCATCTGCGGTCTACAATAAGAATGTAACTCCCATTATAGAGTCTTTGAAAGAATGGTTCTATTTCAGTTGCAGGTGCGCCTTGCTGGTGACATGAAAGGTTGTATGAATTCCCTTCACAGGCTCCGTGCAAACTAATACCGTTACACAGAAGCGTGCCGCTTAGTGACATAGCACAATTGATGCCACTAAGAAACACTTTCTGTCCTTTGTTACTGATACATGCATGTGAATAGGGCAGGTTCCATGTTGTTTTAAGGTACCCCTTTCCCAATTTCTCGTACATGCCAGCCTGTATATATTTTTGGCAGTATTGAAACCTGAAGGTTGAGATTGGAATATTTATGATTCCGTGGATTATCCATTCACTGACAGGTCGTTCTGACATTGTCAACGGTAATCTTTCTAGTTTTTCAATGCTCAAGATTGTATAATCAGCACCCTTCTGCGCCATACCGATTTGTCTATCAGTAAGGTTAAAGATTTGAAATAGTGACGTTGTGTTGATTAAACGCCAAGGCACATAGCCTGAACGCAGATTTTGTAACGTCCAGCCAAGCTGTACAATAGAACGCAATTGTGACTGACCATGTTGTAATAACAGTAAGTCTTGCGATAATATATCGATTGCTGAAGACACAATGCTGTCCAATGAAAAAATTCTGGAGGACAGAGTCATTAACCCATTGTCCACTACAGAAAGTGATTTTTCCAAATTAATACGGTCAATTTCCCGTATTCTTTCTGCTGTCTCAATTTGAGTAACCTTCCAGGCCTCATTGTATGCTGCATATACAGAGGCTGCTATGAAACGCTTTTGACGCTGTTTGCGTGGTCCCAGTATGAAATCACGCAAGTCAGCACCATCAGTAAGTAAAGTTAGGTGTTGCTTAATTTCAGGCAGTGTGGAAGTTTGTAGCCATTGAAGGCATAATTTGCCCACACTGTAGGTTGTTATTATCCCTGGGTGATGTCTTTGGGGATATCTAGGGTCTGGCCTGTTCATTTTGAAACCCTGTGTTTTATTCAGGAATCTATCTTGACAGTTATTTGTATCTGTGGGCCAGATCAACCATTGTTTCCAATCAGGATGTGTTCTGTTTTGGTTAAGTATATGGTTTATGTCTATTTCTTCATCTGTTTCAGAGTTATTGCTAAACATTGTTGGCTTTGGAATAGACAGGTTATTTAAATCTTTGATTTTGGCTAAGCCAAGACAGGTGGTTTGTTGAACGGTGTCATTTAAAAATATCATTTGTTCTGGGATCATGCAGGCTCTAAACAAAGCTTCTATACCCTGTACTTGCCATTCTTTTGTACCCCAAACACTTTTCAAATCAACATGTTTGTCCCAATAATCAAATCCAAAAGTATTCATTTTTTCAAAGAAAGAATCTGAATATATCAATTTTGTGTTGGTTATCATGGTTTTCATCCCTGTCTTGTTTGACAATTTGTAATAAAATGTTTCAGCATTAGTTATGTTAAAACCTGAAAAATATGAATATTTGCCATACACGGTTCTAGAGCTCCCTTTTGGAGGTGTAGCACAATGTTCCCATTGATTAAAATTTAAAACATTTCTAGGTTGTGCAGATTTATGCAAGAAATGGTTACCATAATGGTTATAGCAGTACATGCTGTCATAATTTGTAGAACCCTGCAAATAATCATGTTTTGTAAATTTAGCAGACATTACTAAGTCAGACATCATATTGTTTATACTTTCAAAGTCCCAATCATCAGCAAATGAGTTTGGTTTTGCAAAGTCACTCAAGGAGATCTTGATTTGGTGTGGATATTTCAGGATCTCGACCGGACCATAAATTTCATAGTCAGTGTTGTCCCAGGCTACCCCACCAGATATTGGAATTGCTGTGAAGTTGGCTGAAGAAAGTTCTGAAGAAAGTTCTCTTTTCTCGACGTGTGAAGATGTGTGTGGTTTGAGGACCAAGTTGATGTTCTGACTTGCTGTGTCCATTTTAGCATATTTTCCCTCAATGAAGCGTCCCAAGGTAAATACCATGATGAGCCAAAGTATGAGGATAAATGCACCAAAACCCACCCAAAATTCAATCCATGGAGAAACTAGATATGTTTCTTTCAGTTGTTTCAAAAGTTCCTTCGCTTTGTCTTTAAAGGATTTTGATGATGGCTGTGTCTTTTGTTCGCTGAAGCCTTCAGAGGAATCATCGAAGTTGATGAAGTAACCGGATGCAGTTCTGTCAATTGTTCCAATTGGTTCAGGATTTTTGTTTCTTGCATTTTCACTTGGTACTTCTGTATAGATTGGTGTGTCTCTGCTAAATGTCTTTATTTGGGTTTTCAGAGGTCTAAGTTCTATTGCATTGTTGCATAGTCCTTGTTGTTCTTCTGTAGGCGTTTCGAATGTGATGAGCCTCTTTGATAGGACCTCTGTAGTGGTAGCAAACCTTGGTGTTCTGCTACTTATTGGGAGTCCACTTGGCCTACTGTTGGTTATCGGCCACATGTTGTGGTTTTACCAGGTCGATGGATACAACTCGGTTCTCCTTTTTTCCAGCAAGTGGCGGTAGTACAACTGATCTTGTCCCGTTGACAGACAATACAGGAACTGCTTTTCTGTAAGAAGGCCCAAATTCCTTCTTTACCGCGATCTTCTCCCTGACTAGATCCCCGACTTTTGGAATCCAGACAGGTCTTGCTGGGACAGGTGGTGATTCTTCAGTGGTCGTTGGCTGTTCTTTCAACTGTATGTTGCTCAGGTCTTTTCTTGTTTTGTTTAAGTCCTGCAAAATAGCCAAACGGTCTTTGACATCAAAGCTTTTTTCTGTTACCACTGAAGTCTGACTATCAAGGTCAGAGATCAACATCCTAGTTCCGAATAATAATTCGTACGGACTGAATCCCTTCAGAGAATTTCTTGGCAAGTTATTTAGACTACGTTGGACACTTATTAGATGTTTGACCCACCCAGCTCCCGAACCTAATACCTTCGCCGTTATAGATTGCTTTATGTCACGGTTTTTTCTTTCAACAATTCCGTTCCCCTCAGGGTGAAATGGACAAGAGTACCGCAATTGCACGCCCATGCTGACCATGGCCTCCTTATAAGCCCGAGAGCTAAAAGCAGGACCATTGTCCGAATGCAGAATGCCAATTGCGTATGTGCCGATAAAGACCCGCAAATCTTTTATAACAGTTCTGGCGTCAGCCGTTCGCTGGGGCCACATCCATATGAATCTCGTGCATGAGTCCACTGCGACCAAGATATATTTATAGTTACCGTCCCTTTGTAAGGGACCACAGTGGTCTAGATAAACACAGGCTAATGGTTTATCCGAGATTAGAAGGGGCGTCTGTGCTGGACGTCTCACAGTTGATACTTTCATTTTTTGACATATTTCACATGCTAGAACATAGTTCCTTGTTTGTCTTCTCATTTGCGGCCACCAGTATCTCTGTTTTAATAATGATACTGTGGCTGAGACGCCAGCATGGGTAGAAGCAAGCCCTTCGTGTGCCGCTATTATTAGTCCTAATCTGTGTTCCATGTTTGGAATTGCCCTATCCCCCACTCCAGGGATTTGAGCAAAAGGAACATTGTTTTCATCTGTTATGTATGAGTACTTTAATGGAAAGCCTTTAGGGAGTGGTTCTATCGAATCCTTTTCAGAAGCGCTGACAGCTTGTAATATTTCGCTGTCTATTTTTGTTTTTGACCGGGTGATGGCAGCTACGGAAGCCGTTTGCACAGCTGCCTTCGCGGCCTCATCAGCCAATGAATTCCCTGCAACGTGAACGCCATCACGTTGATGACTCAGTGTATGTATCACGTGAGTCTTTGGTAGTTCTTTTTGTAAAAGAGCTACTTGTTCCCATAGCATTTTATGCTTGATTGTGCCTCCTTTCGCATCCTTGAAACCATTTTGAAGCCAGATCTGCAAGTATTCATTATAAGATTGAACGCAATAATACGAATCGCACACTATGAGTGTGGGGAATTCTCGATCGGTATTTTCAAGCGCCATCTTGAATGCTAGTAATTCAGCTCGCTGAGCTGTGCAATCTCCTAGAGATTGGGTCTTAGTTAGGGTTGGTTTAAATTTCCCTTCGTGCCAACGACCTTTAACAATCGCGCACGCAGCACTGTAAGCTTGTTTACCCCCTACTGCGGGTTGTGCTGATCCGTCTGTATATATTATACAGCCGTATTGGTCTAGAGGCAGAATTTCGGTTGGCAGAGGACATTCGAATTCATATTGTAGAAATTCTTGTGTTTTTAAGTAAGGATCAAATTCGTACACCACGTCTGTTGCAGCAAGAGAGTTAGCCCATTGTATCCATCTCGGATGGAGTGCTTTCGCATTAGGAATGCTTGCCTTTGTTACCGCCTCTAAGGCTGGTATTGGTGTCACGATTATTATTCGTTTACCTTGTGCCAGGGCTCGTTCTTTTGCTATAGCTGTCTGTGTTGCTGTAAGAATTTTTTCCGTTGGGCTAAATTTCATTTCAGCCTTAGTGTACAAGTGCGATTTAAATGCAATTGGTACCTTATCTCCCTCATTAGAGGTTAGGTATGTGAATCCGCATCTCCCTGGGATGACTCGGATCACAAGGTTGCGTGTATTATCACGGGTTTCTAATTTTGTTTTAATTAGCATGTCTGTTTGTAAGGATCTCAAAATTTCTGTGTGTGCTTGAGTCCAACTGGATCTTTTAAAGTCTGGTTTAATTAGATCGTAAAGGGGTTTGACCCTTTCTGCGTAATTTGCAATGTAAGTTCTTCCGAAATTTAGGAAGCCTAGAATTGACTGTAGGTTTTTTAGTGTTTTAGGAGCTTGGATTACGGCACATTTCTCTAGGAAATTGTCTGCCAGGCTTTTGCCTTCACTTGATAACTCATATCCTAAGAATAGGACCGTCAGATGGGCAATTCTGGACTTTTTGAAGTTGAATTTGTAACCCTCTGCAGCGAAACCAAGTATTATGGTGTTCACTCTTTTCAAGTGAGTCTCCAAGTCATCATCTGTTAAGTAAATGTCATCGACATAAGATAATGCTTCATCATCATATAGTTGTAGTAATTCTGTTACTCTCGCTGAGAATACCCCCGGGCTGTTCTTGTACCCCTGGGCTAACCGACAGAATTGTTTTTGAGTGCCATTTACTGAAAATGCAGTTAAATATCTGCTCTCTGGTGCTATGTTTTGACAAAAGAATCCGTTGGAGATGTCCAAGGTTGTTTTGTATTTTTTGCGCACTATGTTATTCATTAGTGCAGCACTGTGTGAGTTTTGCACTGCAAAAGTTTTGCAACATGTGTTAAGGTGTCGGTAATCCAAAACTAGACGGTACGAATTGTCTGGTTTGGAGACCGGAAACAAAGGATTGTTCATTTGTGAGGTGCAAGTTTCAATCACCCCCTGGTATTCTAGCTGATCTAGTATTTCATTTACTTGTTTTTTAGCTTCTTGCTTAATTGGGTACTGCCTTTGTGCAGTAGGTTGTGATTTTAACTGGACTTTGTGAGGAGGAGAATCCTCATCCCATCCTACGTGATTTTTATATAAAGCAGGTGCTAAGGCCACTGCCCACTTTCTAGCAAGTGTGTATTTTTTATGAATCGGTATTTGATTCGAGAAGGCAGGCATAATTACTTCTTCGCCATGAGGGCACTCCCTGACAAACTCCGGTGGCCAGTCTTTTTCAGCTAGAAGGATGTCATAGCCCTTGGATAGGTTATCCCAAAATAGTCCCCTTATTTTCCTAGTCTTATCTCCCTCTATACGTAATGTTATCTCGTATATTTTGTGGGGCTTGCTAACTCTGGTATCTGCAGTTTCCACTTGAAGGTATTCATTCGTGTCCACTGTCTCCAGATGATTCATAAGGACTTTGCGAGCTATGCTCACCTCTGCTGCGCTGTCTAGCATTGTCTGAGCCCATTCTCCGTTTTTCAGTTGTGTCCTCAGTATTCTCGGCATTGTTAACTACCTTGATACTGGCTACCTTCTTTTTTGGAAATTGTGATTTCTTTTTCAGTTGAGCAGGTTCCTTGTCTTTGGACTTGGCGTGCTCTTCTGATCGTCCTCTTCTTTCCGATTTCTGCGAGGAATTCTGAAAAGATTGAGACGGACGTGTATCAATGTCTTGATATCTATCAGGTTTTTTAATATTATCCCTATTTCTAAGGTTATATCTATTCCCAGAGGGTTCACTCTGAGGTGACCTTTGTCTCGGGTTTGGAGATTTCTCTCTTCGCCTAGGAGACCTTCCTCTGGACTGGAATTTCTTTTCTTTAGGATTGGATTGTTTATTTCCATCCCAGTTCTTTTTTGGTGAATTATTATTAAAAAATATTTTTTCTGGACTTGTAGTCAGTTGCGGTTTTACTGGTATTCCACCTAGACTATCTCTGCCTAGTTCTTCATAGGATTTTTCTATGATTCTGGCAATTTCAGCTGGTTGGTCTGCTATATCTGTCTCTTTTAACCTCTGGCGGATCGCCACGTTTGCTGCTTCACCCTTTATGTTGGCTAGTAATATAGCCGAGACCTGCTTGAAGTCTTTCAGTAATTTCATACCAAGAGTTAAAGCAGGTTCTGGACCGTATTCATCTTGAATTTGTTTTAGCACATCTGGTATTACCGAAATGGATGGAACACCGTGCGTTTTTGTGTAGATTGAAGCAAAGACCGTACCCCAAGTGTCACAGTCCTCAATGTGTGGTGCGATTCCCATTGGGAGACATATAGTCAGAATCCTGTGCTTTTCTAATGGGGTGGTGTCAGGAAACACCGCCTCTATTTGGGTGATTTTCTGTGCCAACCAGAATGGTATCTGTTCCCGTTTAGCTGGAACTTTACCTAGGCAGGATTGGATGTTCTGTGGTGTGATTTTATTTGTGTTCCCCTGGTGAGGGGTCAGCTGTGGAATTTTAATCGCTGGCTGAATTGTTGAAGTCCGCATTACATACTGAACTAATTGTCTGTGAATTTTTAGTAGTTGTTTTAGCTGTATTAATAGCTCTGGTGCAGTCATCTCGTCGGTGTCTGGATGTGGTGTGTATCCGGCTAAGACCGGCCACGTTGCTCCTGGTCTTCCTAAAGGACCGAGCCTTGTAATGTGATTATTATGTTTTAGGGCGCCATCAAATAAGAGCAAATGCTCTTGGAATTTGAGTGGTACTTCCACCTCCTCGAAAGGAGTGTACGTTTCAGGAGGTTCCTCTACTTTGTAATAGTGGAAGTACTTTGTTACAGCATTTGCTGCTGGAAAATGTATCCATGTATAGTATACCTCTGTCTGCCGATATTCGTGTGCCTCAATTACGAATATGACTGTGCCACCTCTAGGTGTCAGTCCATTTTCTATAAGTTTTAAGGTTATAGATCTCCTTTTGGCGACCTGGATGAGTATTATATCCGGGTCTGCTGTTTGCATGGTAGCATCAGCATCTGCTATTTCAGTAGCTAATCTAATTGCCTCTCTTTCTCCATCACTGTCTCCCATTTTACTGACAGGATGGTATTATTTTTATTTGCAGATCAGGTTTCTTTATGGAAACAGAGATTAGGTGCACAATATTTTGGAACTGTTTTATCCTTCAACGTTGACTAGACCAAGAACCATACATAGGAGTTCCCTCCTGCGAGGTTTTGGAGGATATAATAACCTTTCACCCACTCCAGACGTCTTTGGAGTATTTGGGAGAAGGGGTCTGAGTGAGAAAGCACGACTGAGTTACTCTAAATGTCTTACGTTAGTTTTATCGCCCTTTCCAAACACGTTGGGCGCCATGTAGTGTAGCTCCTATTTTCCCAATAGGCTCTGCGCATTGGAATAGTACCTACAGCAGTAAAGGCCTAGGCCAGACGTTAACTAGGTCTACTACTGTCGAAACTAGACTTAATTTTTGGGTTTGCCAGCTAAGCTCAGAGTTCGCTAGAAACTTTCTCGAATGTTCAAGGAAGGATGAACTCCCCTGATTAGACAAGAAGGGATTTAGTTTCTGACAACCATAGAACATGACAACTTTGCTCTCCCCTAATCAAGAGTCAATCTCGAGAGTCGTGTGAGCACAAGGCAATTATTTTACTCAGTCAGTACGTGCATTCTTAGTCTCATCAGAATGTAGAGAAAAGGAAGAGACGGGCGTGTTCAATAAAAGATGTTATTTATTGATCAGTCTCTTTTCTCGTACAAGAGAAATGGATCGATATTATTGCAATACTTATAGTTAAGTAAAGTGCATACATTAGAAGCAATAGTATAAAATAATACTGTAAAAACATTGATATGGTTTCTGAGCCATATGATGTTTAAAATGATTAAAATATATTTACATACACATATACATTTGACTAAACGTACTCAACTGGTGTTTCTAAATACGCCTACCCCGTGTACCTGACCTAAGTCTAATGCGTGGGCGGGAATAGAAAGTTACAGTTTAGTTTAAGTTTGTTTTTGCCAAGTGAATAACTAAAGAATTCTCTAGGAGGGGTTATTCAGTTCTGTACCTGGAATTTAGGATGAATGAGGAATGGTATCTCTTTCTCTGCTCTCGATATTCCAGGCTGCCTGCGAGGGCTGCCCAGAAGCGCCGGTGCTGGGTCTCTCGGCTTGAGATAGCAGCGCGTCTCTCAGCGCGTCAGGAAGGCGGGGCTGCTGCCTGCGGGGTCTGCTTCTGCTCTCGGCTTCGGCAAGTATGGCTGCTCCGTCTTGTCACCACGCGTGTGTTTGCATAGGGCAAGGTCGGCAATATTTATACCTTAAAGGTGCCGAGATTGACGTAAGGATGGACATAGGTACGTCAATAAAGATGTCATACGACTTGCTCATTAGCACATTCTTTACTAAAGTTCTCTGTGAAATCAAAACAATGGCCGCACGGATTATCCAGGTTGTCATAGGTTTGATTTGTTATGAGAACGTCGTATGCCTTATCAGGGGCTGGAGGAATATCGCTTGTCTAATTAGATCTCAAGCGTTATGACCTAATCAGATAACACGTTCCTGTGCCGTAGTGTGACTGCGTCAGATAACGGTATCTGCATCATGGGGGATTTCTTGCCTCATGGGCTGACTGTTAGTTAACTAGCTAGTAAGTTTAACCAGAATAGGGTCAGGAATAGGGGGATCGAATCAGAACCTATAGAAATACACGACAGAGGCGTTCTTGGAAACTCAACATTTGATTTTACCAAAATTTTTACCGGTTCTACCCCCTTAATCAATCCTATTTCTTCTCCTGTGAAATCCCATACCTCTGACGCCACTGCATCTCGTAGGTCTTGGGGAAGATCTTCTATTGTCAGAGTAGGATATAGTTCTACACAAGATTTGGAATTGGCCACCTTAAAAGTAGCATCTTCGTCGGTAGTCTGTACCTCCACTCCTTGCGGGGTGCAGTATATGGTGCAGTTCAATTTGCACAACAAATCCCTTCCTAACAGACATACCGGACTCGAGTCACAAACCACAAACTGATGTTCGTTCATGTGGTTTCCAATTTTCACAGACACTGGTTCTGTCAAGGGACTAGTCATTCTTTTATTTGCGACTCCTACCACTTGAATTGTTTCCCCTGACATTGGCAAGTCTGGAACTACCGCTGATCTCAGAGTCGAACGAGTAGCCCCAGTGTCCACTAAGAACGTAGTGGGACACCCTGCCACTTCTGCCTCAACAAATGGCCCTCTCTGATCCACTTCTAGAACTGCCCCGAGGGTACAGTCCTCTTCACTGCTCACCCGTTGTCCTGTCAATGGATCAATGTAATAACATTTTTCTTCCTCGATAAACAGAGGCATTTGTTTAAAGACCTTTCCTCCAGCTGCTATCTTCGGTGGCTGTGGGAATTGGGCCCGTGGAGCCGAAGTCCCCCCTTTGGCCACCTTACTGCTCGGAACTGTCACCTTTTGCACTGGGTCTTCTTGGACCTGCTCTTCTACTTCTAGCTCTCCATTTTCAGGGTTAAAGGGACACTCGCGTCGCCAATGCCCCACCTGGTGACACTGATGACACTTCGTCGTTTTCTTTAAAGTGGCAAAGTCTATCCTAGGTCTCTGCCCTTCCTCATTGTCCTTATTCTGACCGTTTGGCTTTCGTCCCATCCCCTGTTTCTGCTGGCCACCCTTCCCAGCGGACTGCATTTGCACCACCATCAATTTCTCCTTTAGATTCTTGGCTTTAGAATCTATCTCGTCACTGCAGTACCTCGCATAACGTAAAATTTCATCTAGTGGTTTGTTCTGCCAACAGATTAAATGTTGTTGAATCATCAAGCAAATGTCAGGTCTCAACCCCAAGACAAACTTCGACACAAACTGCCCTATATCTTTGGGATCCATTACATCTAGTCCACTGTATTGCTTGAATGTTTTCAACAACCTTTCATAAAACTCATGCACGGTCTCCTTCGGTTCTTGCCTTGTTCGATCTATCTTTACCCAATCTATATCCTGTGGTGGTACCTTATCTTTCAACCAAGCTATTACCCTTTCATACTTTCGCATGACAATCTCAGATGGTCCATTAGTTCGAGCATCCCTCAATGGTTCAGCATTTGGCCATTCGACACTAGTCTTACAAGGGGTCCACAGATCAGATGGGACCACGATATCAAACAACGTGTTCAAATCTATCCACAGTACTTTCGAGATTTTGACAAACCTCTCTACCTGTTTATACCATTCGACTGGATTGTCCCGCAACTTCGGAAATGAGTTGGTAAATGCAGCTAAATCTCCTCTACTCCAGGGCACATGTACATAATTTCCGTTTGATATTTCTCGCAAAGGGAATGCCTCCATCTGCATTACCCTTCCCTCAGGGGTCATCACATTTGTACTTCGCCTAACTGTGCCCTTTTTCGACCACCTTTCTTCCCATTTATCCAGTTCCCTCCACACTCTTATCCCTGTTACCAGCTCTCTTATGTGTGTTTTTAATCCAGTAGTTCTCTTCTCATCTAGATCTTGGTCTGCGTACTGTAATCTGTGGTTACTCTGTAATGCCCTTGTCCTAGACAAATCCACGGCATACCTGTCTGCCAAATCAGTCAATTTCTCATGAAACGCTCTAGCTTTCCTAGTAATATCCTTTGCCATGAACAATAACTCATCCTGTTCATACAATTCTATCCTTTCCAAAGGCAAGGTTCCATCTATTATCTCATCAACATCTGATTTTAAACTGGTAACATCAAGCCTTTTTGCCTTAATTTCAGCTTTCAAGACACTCAATTTAGCTCCTCCATCCACATCTCTCCCATCCCAGCTCCGAGATCTACGTTTGGGTATTGGTGAATTATAGGGAGTCCTCCCCTGTTCCCATCTCTCTAAGTCCCATGCCTTTCCATCTTCTCGGGGTGGGTGGTGAAACACTCCTTCATGCCTCCTAGCCTCTTTCTCCCCATCCTGGCTAGTTTCACGGGATGCAGGGTAAGATGTTCCATTACTCCCTCTTTCCTCCCTACTTCCCTGTGATTCCTGATTATTCGAGGCGTGGCGGGACCTATCGCTGTTCTCCTTTCTCCAATGTTGAACGTCTTCCCCGAGTGTATGATGAAGGCACCTAAACCTATTCTGAAAAGCCCGTACCGCCTCATCTCCTCCTTTCCCCCAGAGACGGGACATTTCCTCACATTCTACAATCCTAGTATTTTGTTCCGGCTGTTCTCTCTGATTTGTAGGACATGCATCCCCTCTATTCTCTTGACTTTGGCCTTCCCGGCCCTGACTGCTTTCGCTGGCCCCACAATGAGATACTGTCCCGTTACCCCTGGTATCCCACTCTGGTTCCGTCCTTGTCCTGTTACTCGGGGATACTATGGACCCGTCCCATTCCCTCAAATCAGCTCTTAATTCTGAATAGGGTCTTGGCCGTGGTCCCCTTAGATCCATTGGTCCTCTCGGACCTCCCTGTTCTGAATTGGGACCGACAGTTGTGTCTAATGGGGTGTTCCATGTTACCGAACCTGGCAATTGTTTCCATGCATTTGTCACATTATTCCTCCTTTCCATCTCAATCCTTTCCCTATCCAATTGCCTTTGTTGTTCCCCTCTATCTCTCTCAGAATTATAGATCGAAACTATGGGTCCTATGGTAACAGGCACTTGAAGAGCGTCTGGCAATCCCACAGACTCAACCCTTTCTGTGGTTGGCGTTTTCTGCACCACAAACCTTCCCACTACACTCTGTACAGTGTTGTTTGGAGGTGTTTCTCCGCCTTTGATAGGTGTCCATTCCGATATAGGGAGTGGTGTATATCCCTCTATGTCATTTCCATCTTCCCTTGCGAGCCCTCTATCTTCTATTAACCCCACTCTCGGAGGTGGTCTATCCATTAACAATCTGTTTATCAGATTGTCCTCCGACTCGCTTTCCTCGTCTTCTTCCATGAGGTTTCCTCCTCCTGACACCTCTTTCATCGGATACATTTTCTCCACCTCAATAGTCTGTACTCTCCAACGCTTTTCCTCCTCATCCCATTTGGAATCTCGCACTGCCCTTACCGATCGCGTCAGTCTTTGTTGACGCCTGTTCAAATTTCGGTCGTGTGCAGCCTTAATCCATGCATTAAGTGCCTCAAACTGTGTTGGTCTAGGTGAGGGTTTCAATGAGGACATGGTTGCTTTCAGCCGATGTAACACCTCTAATTTAAACGTCCCGTACTTCGGGAACTGCATTTCCTCATTCCCTTCCGTAAGCTTATTCCAAGCCCCAATCCACAATATCGTATGCAGCCCAACATTCGTTGCCATATAATGAGCTGGCGTACCCTCTGGGGGAGCCTCTTCCCCGTAATAATGTTCACTTCGTTTACGTTTAAAAATCCCTTTCAAACACTTAAAACACTTCATGATTTCGCTCTTTCTCCGCGTTTGTTTACTTCCTGATGACACTCCACCAATCTCAGCGCCGTTCTCACTAACTGGCCTATCCGTACGCGACTTTCCTCCGACGTCACGCTAGCCGCCCAACCAGAGCGCGGCTCTAGCTAACGTCACACCAACCGCTCAATCAGAGCGCGGCTCTAGCCGACGTCACCCGTCCCCCTTCGCAGCAGTTCCCCTCCTTTCTCAGCTCGTCTCCTCGGTCATGCACGCATCCCATTCATACTCTGAAAAATGATTACTTCCGTCCAAGCGATCACCTTTCTTGACTGTACGCCCACAGTCTTTCTGTAGTTGTCACCTTAACTTGGCGAAATGTCTTTCCGTTTCCTTCCAGACAATCGCCTTCTCCGATAGGTTACTCACACGCAGTAACTTTCGACCAGCGTCCGTTACTCATACACTCACTCTTACACTCCCCCTATCTTGGATCCACGGCGGTCAATGGTACCTCGTGACCTCCGTACTATGGTCGACAACTACCCTGGATGTTCGATACACCCAAAACCACTTAAGCTCTGGCCTGAACTTAAGATTTCACCAGTTCACCCGTTTACCAGGTTACCAGCTTACCAGGTTGCGCGCGCTCACAACCTTCTCTCATTCACACTACAGGCATTCAACTCCGCAAGACATTACAATACAAATACAACACAAAACACCGCAATCTGTTCACGCATGACCCTTTTTATACTCACTCTCCGATACTGCTGCTTTTCTCGCACCGTCTGCACCTTTCGGCACACGATTCTTCCGCTGCTCGTCTCTCGGCGTCTCGGGCCTTGGGGTAAACTAACCTCTCTAGATTACCTTCCTCAAGAAGATAACCATCCTCACTCTGCTACCAACTGCTAACGCGGGATTACTGGTTACTAATTATCTTACCAAATCCCAAACTATGTCGACTGAATCGTTGGTACCTGTCTTGGAGTAAAAGGTAATCTCGCAATAAGTCAATCAATTTAAGAACTTACACCACTCTAAATGACCACTGACCAAATTTAAGTTTTAAAGATTTAATATAAAGTCAAAGATAACTGAAGATACAAACTTCTCAAAATGAGATTCAAAAGGTAAATCGGTATCACTATGAACATGAACTTCTTGACAATCTAAGTCTGAAGAACAAGATAATAAGTACAAGCTCAAAGACCATCAGGGTTGCCAAAATAGATATAAGTTGCAATCTCAAAGTCATTACAGAAAAGAAAATTAAGGTTAGTCTGTCACTACACTATACTAAGTGACATCCCTACTTAGCAAGATCTTAACCCTCTAGGTGTCAGCCGTGGTGACTTCCTAAGAAGATCACGCACTTCTCTTTGTCTTTTCTCTGATAATGGGTCTCTCCTGATCAGCCTATCTGCCTACCCATCCGCTTCCTTAGGCTCCCAAAATCATCTGCTCTGCTCTCCTCCCGGGTCTCTTTCCCTAATACCAAAACACATTTCTGATAGGAACGCCCCTTGGGACGCCCCTCACGTGGTACTTCTTTGCGCGGTAAACTCCATGATGGTACTCTTGAAGACCCTCGTTATAGTTGACCTTGGTTCCCAGGCTTCTTCTGCAGTGCGCTGATACCCCCTGAAATTCCTGGAAACTCCTACAGGCCTGCGCAAGGCGCCACTGAACAAAGTCCCTTTCATTCGAGCTGATTAGGACCCTCGCACCTGCATACAGCTCGTCCTGCAGTGGGCCTCAAATTCCAGACTCCACCATATCTTTAGTCATAAAACACTCTCAAAGCTCGGTGCTGGACACCTCGCGACCTCTTCTCTAACGAGCACATGACGATTTACAAGACATGACATTATCTCCTCTGGCCTACTTGATTTACATGCAGCAGGTCCCTGCACTCTTAAAACGTTAACTTGATTTAAACAGCAAACATTCTTAACTAGCATACGTTTCTAAAATAACACATCTATAAAGCATATACTTTTAACCCTAAGTTCAATAGTACATTTTGGAAGAACCACGTCAACCTTATCTCACATTATTTTAGCAGCACGTTCAGGTTTGCTGTGAGTTGCCCTAAGGCCTACACATAATACTGGATTTTCAAAGTTACATTTAATTCGGACATGATTCTTTTAACATGAGAACATGAGGTTTTCACATGTATTCCAACATTTCTACATTAATCTCACACCGTTATAATTATAGTCACTCTACTTAACATTCTATACATTTCACTACTGAATATAAAACACTCTGTATATTTCACTCCTGGATATAAAACACTCGTGTGCAAAGCATGTTTAAACTAACTACGTGCTTGTAAATATGGTGTACTTATACATTTTTTCTCAAACTTGTGCTCTCTCAATCACATGACAGAGGGCGCGGGTCTCACTTATCACAATTATAAGTTGTGATGTAGCTCATTGCCACAGTGCTCCTGCTGAAGCCGTGTTGTTGTGACATGTATGTTGCAAGCTGGAATCCTAGCGGGTCTGACTCAGCATTTCAACCTGCAGATGCCAAAGGAAATGAATAGCAAGCAACTCTTGGTAAAGGTTGTAAATACTGGGTAGCTTTTTGTTTGTGTTCCATGAATAAGCCCTGTGCTTTGTGGTGACTGTGAGTCGGTGTTGTCTAATGCATCATGGGGTGATTTTGTCTGTTGTTACTGTGACCAACATGTGCCTTCTTATCAGGATCATGTCTGGGCCTAACGGTACCTCCCCACACCTTCTCTGACCAAGGCGACCCGCCATCACTGCATCTGTATTTCCGTACAAGTGAAAACTGCAGTGATGGCTTCTCGTACCACACACTGTATCATTGAAAGAGTCTTGGAACCAATTAAAATCTGATGCCCCAATCATTGTGTAGGTTAAAATCATTTAAAAAAAATGTCAACCAGAAATTCCGGGTCATGTCACCTACATGTACCCTGCACATAACAATTTATCCCCATTCAAGGGGTAAATTGACTTCCCAGAAATGATTGTGACAAATGCATAAACATTTAAATCAAGTCACTTTACCAACAAATATAACACCTTAAGAACTAAAACAAACCTAATGGGGGAAGCAATGGGGTAGGGAAGTGACACAGTGATTATAAAGATCTCCTCCCATTTATAATCCTAAATTCCTATTCTCTCTCCCTAGAAACACTACCCCAACAAATAAAGGTGGGTCAATTAGACCACCCCCTTCTAAGAAAGTTTCAAAACACCTATGCTAACAATATACTCAGTTTCCTTTTTCACCACCCCTACAGACCCTGGTCGGCTGCTTCACTGTTTGAAAACACACATTTACCCAGATGGGTCGTCACCCTCAGCTGGACTGGGAGCACCACCCTCTCCCCCTCTCTTCCCTCCCTCCCGTTGTCAGTGTTGCCTTGCCCTCACCCTCCCTCCCTGCGTCTGTGTTGCCTTCGTACCACCCTCCCTCCTGTTGTCCATGTTGCCATGTAACCAACCTTCCTCCAACTCTTGTGACCATCTTCCCTCCCATTGTCTGTATTGTCTTGCTCCCACCCACCCTCCTTCCCATTACCCATGTTGCCTACTCCCACCTACCCCCCTCCTTCCATTGTCTTTGTTTTCCCTCACCCACCATAGCAGCAAACAAAATTGCTATGACGTATAAACCGCAGGCTGCATCATTGTGCTTTTTTTCACCCCCACCTGCCCTCCGTGATGCTTTCCCATCCCTCCATTTTGCCTCCCGCACCACCTCACCAGCAATGAAAAAAACCCACTATTGTAGCTGCCTTCTAGCACATTTATTTTATTTGCCATGCTGCAGAGCACTGCTGTACAACATGGCTAAAAAACATTGACAAAGTCAATACCTTGCGGAGGCGAGACCAATTGGCTTCGCCAATGCTTGTCTTCATTGTTACATAAGTGTCATGTACAGTGACCTCTCTTGTGTATGATTTCATGAACAATAATGTAGTTCCATGTGTTATATGATTCTTTGTCAAAAAGTAGAAGTACCCTTGGGCACATGAATCTGAGTAAAACTACTCACAACAATTTTACAAAGCACATTCCGCTAGGTATATATGTAGTAATCAAAAAAGGCAATGCAAAAAAGTTAAAATATATTCAATGCATATCACAAATTTATTAAACAAAGCAGACATTAAAAAAGACCAATATGGTCCATATCAAAAAACATATATCATAATATATTAAAGTTGCATATAATTCAATCATATAAAAAACACATTAAAACGGGACAAAGATATAAGGAAAAGTTGAATTCCTATTGGTAAAAAAGGAGACACAAGAAAATGATGAGCACAATTAAGCTTTGCGTCAAAACTGTTATCTCTCAAATTATAATGTGTTTCTCCTTAAGCTCTTCACATGAACGAGGTACATGGACCATGTTGCTGCCTGTTCGTCAAGGTTTTTAGAGTAACGGACGTGATAGCAAGTTAAAGACGTCAGCACGTTGCTGTATACTCTCCGGCTTATTGTGGCAGCATTCACGGCATTATATCGCCCAAAGAATCTGTTTTATCAATAGAGGGTCCGTGTATAGCGTACTCCACCGTCAGGCGGATTTCAGACTGCAGCATCGGGAGAAGGGTTCCCCGTAATTGTAAGCAGGATTTGATTGTTGCAACGCGAGTGAAGTGTATCTAAAGAAATTTGCTCCTGTTTGCAAACAGGGATATGTCCCTGACTTGACTTGAAGAAGTGACTACAAGATAGTACTGAGGCGCAAATCTATAAACGTTTGAATTTTAACACGATACCTCCTTGAAGATTGTAATGGGATGGTAATACATTTTCCTGAACAAGTGACGATATCTGTGTGGTTCACCGAAACGCGTCGATGCTTAAGGAGAAACACATTATAATTTGAGAGATAACAGTTTTGACGCAAAGCTTAATGGTGCTCATCATTTTCTTGTGTCTCCTTTTTTACCAATAGGAATTCAACTTTTCCTTATATCTTTGTCCCGTTTTAATGTGTTTTTTATATGATTGAATTATATGCAACTTTAATATATTATGATATATGTTTTTTGATATGGACCATATTGGTCTTTTTTAATGTCTGCTTTGTTTAATAAATTTGTGATATGCATTGAATATATTTTAACTTTTTTGCATTGCCTTTTTTGATTACTACATATATACCTAGCGGAGTGTGTTTTGTAAAATTGTTGTGAGTAGTTTTACTCAGATTCATGTGCCCAAGGGGACTTCTACTTTTTGACATTTGTCTTTTGGTGCCCACTCCCTTTGGTGTTTGGGTCCCTCTCTTTTATTAGAGTTATATGATTCTTTGCCAGATATAAGGTTTACAGTTTCTAAGTTCATGTTTAAAAACAAACACTTTTAATAAATGCCAAACATGTTCATGACTCGACGTGTGTACAAGCTCTTAGAGCCAGGCCAGACCCTTGTCTTGCCTCTCCTTGGCAAGGTGAACGAGGGGTCCTGGGCAGCTGCTCACACTGCCCAGACCTAGGGCCGGCCTTGCAACGACGTTCAATAGTGCTGGCTACGGACATTGTGTCCTCAAACATATTTACTAACAAATAAGGCACTGGAGACATGCCACTATGGCTTAACTGGTAGCGTCTCACTGAGGGGAATACATTGACAGTGGTGGTGTACTAATGTTTCTAATAAATCCCTCATTTATAGTCTGATATTTAGCTCAAATAAGCAGTACATAAGAGGGGAAAATAACTGATTAGAAATCAATGTTTTGCTTTTATTCATTCCTTCTCCTCTGCTGTGCTGAAAGTGCTGCTTTATTCAACCTTAACAAGCAGTGCTATGGGGGAAATGGTGGGTATAATGTGCAGACAGGAGCATAGCCTAATCATTGAGATTCAGGGGATGTGAATCTCAAATTTCCCAACTAAAAAAGCAGTGGACTGCAGGTTGAAGGGGTATGATGACCAAGGTTTGGGATGGACAGTTTCCATGAGGAACTGGGACAGCACTGATTTGCATTAGATGGACCTCTGTCTCAGTTGGCACAGTGGGCGAAAAGCAATAGGTTGGAATGCTCACCAATCAATTGCCACTAGTTAGTCTGCTTGCAAGGATTCATTCAATCACATTTTGGGTGTTTGATTGCTAGTGCTATACCTGGGAAGTTGAGACTGGCTTCTGCCAATGTTTGTGAATTCCAAAAAGTTGTAAATTTGCAACCATTGAAGAAACACCTTAATACGTGCAGATTTACTTCTATTGAAGGGTAAACCAGTCACAATATATGTTCAAGATCCTAAGCCAAAAAAAAATGAACAAATTAACATTTCTTAGCGTGAGGATGAGAGAAAAACGGATACAGATCTAGGAAATCAACTTAGGGCTGGCAGTCCCAAATACCAAACCAAGAATACATTTGGGGTGTGTTGCATTTCAAACACCCCAGATGAACTTATGGCCCTGCGTCGCACCTGGGCATCGGAGTTCTCCCTGGGAACTTAAGATTTTGGTCACATACAACTCAAAAGACTCGAGTATCTGGCCTTGCATCCTTACTTTGAAAGTATTTTCACCTCACACACTTTTTTGTCTCTGTTACAAGAAGTCGTGATAATAGAGTTGCCACATGGGTGCATGTGGGCAGGGCTTAAAGTTTTCAGTCCTTGTCTTTTACAAATCATTTTATGACGTGTCTACCGGCACCATGTTCTACGCCCAATCTCAAATAGAGTAGGGTGCATAGACAAATTGATTGAGCAGGCTGAGCAAGAGCCGAGCCAAGTGTCTGGCTTAGCTCCAAAAGTCTGTCCACCAGCTGAGCCATGTTACCGTATATCATGCAAAAAAGCATAATTTAAAATTTAAAATTTAAAATTTTAAAATGTTAATTTCTTTAACATGCAGACGTGTTTTGCTTTAGTACATCAGAATATATCACTGCATAGACAGCCATTTATTAAAATTGAAAGTTTTTAGAAACATTCATGGCTCGCCTCCCCCCATAAAATGCCATTAGTAAACTAAGAAGCGAGTCAGTAGTTATCTAAACCTTTATTTGTCATAGATTCATATTATAGATGGGGCAACATCACAATAATTAGCAATGAGTCCAAAATAAGAGGTGCTTGTTCAGCGCACATCCTTAACTGCAGTATATAAATGTGCGCTCATATGTGATAATAAAAAAGGAGGATCTGTGAAAAAAAATATTTGCCTATGATCAAACAATTTGGAACCATAGGAACGGCGATCTTGATTCCTGGTTATCTGGCTTCACATTTTCAAATTCAGTCACGAGATGGGTATTGCCATCTCTCTTCCTCTTACATTAAAGGCCACAGTTTTGTCTTTTATTCTTGGCTGAAGAAGAGAAAAACTGACACAGAAATAGCAGACTCTGTTCTGGACCCTTGGACCCAACTACCAAGGCATGAATGCATTTATTTGGGGGATGTCACACCCTAAACATAAAACCTGCCCTAAATGCTATCTGAAACCCATCCACCCCCTTACTCAGATACCCCTAACACCAAAGGCACGGCACAATGAGACCACGAGCATCAAGTGCGCTCTGGTGAATGCTAGATCTATGTGTAAACACAATGAAGAGGTGGCCGAATTAATATCGACACACAAACTGGATATTCTGTTCATAACAGAAACATGGGCCGACCTGGCCTCTGATCCCGATCTTGTTGCAGCCATCCCCGAGGACTATTACATTGTCAGACAAGACAGACCGACCGGAAAAAAAGGAGGCGGTCTCGCTATAATCCTACGGCAAAACCTAGCAGTAAAAACCGGCACGTCAATCACCATCCCTGCTGAAACATTACCTTTTTCTATTACGCTCTCCCATACCCAAGTGTTCAATGGAGTCCTGCTCTATCGTCCCCCAGCGGCCCGAATACCTTTTCTCCAATCTATTAGCACTCTACTAGAAACAGTGCCAGAAGTCTCTGACTTTACAATACTCGGAGATTTCAATTTTCATTTAGAAAATACATCAGACAAAGATACGCTGAGTCTGATTGAGGACCTTAAAGCCGTTGGCCTAGACCAGCTGGTCACCTCACCCACACACAAAGCAGGTCACACTCTCGACGGACTATTCACGAATAACCCAGCCATTACCCCCCCTACTGTAACTCCCATAGTATGGTCAGATCATGCCGTGGTGGTTTTTCACATCTGTGTTAAGAAACACAAAAATCAACCCTTTGCAAACAAGCAACAGAAGCTCAGTAGGGACTGGAAAAATATAGATATGAACACGCTAGCCGAGATTCTTGAAAATACTAAACCACCCATAGAATCAGACCCTCAACCAGCGGCTAACAACTATAACCAATGGCTAACAGACACCTTCAATCAAATAGCGCCTCTAAAAAGAGTGCGGTCAAATCGTACAACACCATCTGCCCCATGGTTCTCTGAACGACTACGAATAGAAAGACAGAAATGCCGCAATCTAGAAAGGCGATGGCGAGTCAAGTATGACAACAACGACAAAGAAAGGTACAAACTAGCGCTATCAAATTATAGAAAGACGCTAAGATTGGAAAAAAGTAAATACTTCTGTGAACAGATAGAAAAAGCACAGAATTCCAGCAAAAAATTATATCAGACAGTGGCCACACTAACAACGATACCAATAGCTAATACTAATGAAACCTCCCAAGACTTCTGTAATAAAATGGCCGACTTTTTCAGGACCAAGGTAACAGAAATCTTTGATAAATTTAATAACACCACAAATGAGGAATTGGCAGATAACACCAAGAATATAGAACTTACATCCTCATCTCTGACTGAATTTATCCCTCCATCACTGCTAGAAATAAAAGATCTTATCAAAACCACCATGTCAGGCTCCCCTCTTGACCCTTGCCCACCAACTATTATCAAATTAACATCCGATGTGGTAGCACCAATCCTGGAGAACATCTGCAGCACTATTTGTGACACAGGAAAATATCCCCAAAACTGGAAAACCGCTATAATAAAGCCACTTTTAAAGAAACCAACCCTTAACACCTTGGAATTAAAAAGCTATCGCCCTATAGCAGCCCTCCCCTACCCTTCAAAAATACTTGAAAAAGTCATAAATAAACAGCTGGCAAACTACATCGATCAAAACAACCTGTTAGATAACACCCAGTTCGGGTTCAGGAGTGGACATGGAACGGAGACGGCGCTTATTAAGGCCTCTGAAGAGATCAGACAGATCATGGACCAGGGCGGTTCAGCCGTACTGATCCTGCTGGATCTATCAGCAGCCTTTGACACGGTCGATCACAACATCTTGATCGACCGTGTCAAAGCCATGGGCATAAGGGGTAGGGCTGCGGAACTGCTGACCTCTTTCCTGGCCAATAGAGAACAGTCAGTGAAGATGGGGAACTTCTATTCACCATCGTTTGTACTGCCTTGCGGAGTCCCCCAGGGATCCTCGCTGAGTCCGACGCTTTTTAACATCTATGTGTCGGACTTGGCGAGGGTCATTAAAACCTATGGAATGGGAGTGACTTCGTACGCCGACGATACTCAGTTGGTACTCGCAGTACACAAGAATGGGATCGAAGTGGCAGCCAACTTTCAGACTGGGATGAGAGCCAT
Organism: Lissotriton helveticus; assembly: GCF_964261635.1. NCBI lineage: Eukaryota > Metazoa > Chordata > Amphibia > Caudata > Salamandridae > Lissotriton > Lissotriton helveticus. The sequence continues at coordinate 1,742,052,267 of NC_136065.1, forward strand.
TAGTCGCTGGATGGACAGTAATTGTCTAAAACTGAACACGGATAAGACCGAGGTGATGGTGTTTGGAGATCTAAAACCATCCTGGTCTCCGATCTGGTGGCCACCGGAAATGGGCAACCCACCCATCCCAGTCCCAAAGGTTAGAAACCTAGGAGTGTTGTTCGACAGCAAACTAAGTTTCACCAACCACGCAAATGCAGTAGTCTCCTCTGCCTTCTTTACGCTGCGGAAGGTGAAAAAGATACTACCCTACCTTCCATTATCGGCAGGGAAAACCCTGATGTCCTCCTTGGTGTTATCCAAGGTGGACTACTGCAATGGGCTTCTGCTGAATGCCCAGGAGCAGGTCTTTAAAAAGCTACAAATGGTGCAGAACGCCGCGGCGCGAATTCTGACCAAAACTCCCAAGTTCGCACCGATCTCATCAGTCATTTACCAACTGCACTGGCTCCCAGTAAAAAAGAGAACAAAATTCAAGGCTTTGTGCATCATATACAAGGCACTGAATAGCCAAGGACCCGACTTTTTTAGGGAATCACTGCAGCTGTATGCTCCCAAAAGAGCGCTAAGATCTGCCTCCTCCACATCACTATGCATTCAACGAGTGAGAACAGTCAACTGGGGAGATAGACGCTTCTTGGTGGCTGCCTCGAGGCTCTGGAACTCCCTCCCCCATCACATAAAAACCAGCCCCTCACTGTTGCTCTTCAGAAGGCAAGTGAAGACATGGCTATTCACTCAATAATGCACAGGTAGTGCCTCTCTGTCTGCCCAGCGCCGAGACACCATTCGTGGTATTTGTTCGCGCTTTAGAAATTTATAAATAAATAAATAAATAAATAAACACACCCCGCCTGAAGCTACACGCATATGTGCAGAGAAACGTCTGATCATGTCATTACAGTTTCTCCACACACCTCCCCGCCTATTTATGTAATCTTGAATGTCTTCCATCTAGGCTGGGCACCGCATTATAAAACCGCCTGCTGTAAGCTGACGGTTTTAAAAGGAAAAATGCCTTCATTAATATTGTATCATTTCTAGGGGTGTTATTTTTTATTCTCTTGAACCCACTTTTTAAAAATAACTCTTGTTGCGAAATACCAGCAGGAAGGAGGCGGTTTAGAAGTTTCTATCCTATGGGGACACGAGAGAGACTCAGTGAAATGCTCTGTGGGATTGCCAAACTAATACTTCTGTATCCTGGATGTTGTCCGACTGCCAGCCTCCGGTGAGTGCATTATCACTATGACCCACACAGTGATGATCAGGACGCAGTGGAGCCCTGCTCACTTTCAAATGCCAGCGAAGGGGAATTCTCTGTATTCCAGTCATGAGTTGTACCTTTGTCTCTGCAGTCTCACATTTGTCTGGTGCCCGTGCCAGAGCTGTGTCAACATGCTCCCAAGTGCGTTACTGATTTGTTTCTCCATTTAACAATACACGAGTGCCTTGGAGCTATCGATCCCCTGTACACAGCCAAAGGTGAGTTTGATAACTCCCATACTTGATCGAATGTGGCACGTGAAACGTGTGAGGTGTAGTCAGGGCACTGGAATTATACAGCAGGGGAGTACCAAAGTATGTTGCAGCGTTTTCTATGCAACAAAAAGGCCAATTGTGTGGCATAATGAAGCATATTTTTTGATAGTGATATTTCATTATTTTGATTTTTTTAAAGATGTTACTGGGAAAAGAGTCACCTCATTAGTACCAATTAAACAACAACATACATAAATAAGCAACTGAAAGATGACCAGTTAACCTTTGTGAAGCCTTTTCCAATGCACATGAACGTGTCACTATAGTTAAACCTGTTTTGCCTTACTCCTTCACATTTTTCTGATTTCATTTTTGTTGGCCTTAGGACTCTGTGCACTTTATCACTGCTAACCAGTGCAAAAGTGCTGGTGATCACTCCATAAAACATGGTAACTTATCCCCAATTGGCATACTTTGTGTACTTTTCAGTCCCTAGTAAAGTGGCACTACTCGTGCGCAAGCCCTGTAAATGGAATGCTACCAGTGAGCCTGCAGCACTGATTGTGCCACTCACTTAAGTAGACCTTTCACCATATCAGGCCTGCCATTGAAATCTGCTTGTGCAGTTTTAAACTGCCATTCCGACCTGGCAAAATAATCCTTTTGCCAGACTCAAAACTGCCTTTTTAATACAAGAAGTCACCACTAGGGTGGGCCCTCAACAGCCCAGAGGACAGGGTGCATTGTATTTAAAAAGTAGGACATAATATTTTAGGTTTTACATGTCATGGTAGTGAAAAAAAAATGTTTTTCACTTCAGGTCTGCTTCTCCTATAGAATAACATTGGAGTTGCCTTATTACATTTAATAGGTTGTAACATTCAAATGAGATCAAGTGAACAGTTCATTTTTGGTGTTTTTTTAATTATAGTAGGAATTTCTTTTGTTGTAAAGAAAGATCTTGAATTACAATTTAGAAAATGCCACTTTTAGAAAGTTTTATTAAGTAAATTGGGCAACTCAATAAACCCTGGGAGGCTTGAGTAACAAAGATTTATATCAGGTAACGGTGCCTACAAGGGTTTTTATTTTTTAAAAATCAAGCTAAATTTATCAAAATCAAACCGGACCCAAATACCTAAACGACAGAATCAACTTCCACATACCCAAAAGGAACATCCAATCTTCCAACCTCGCACTTGCTGAAACCCCACGCATCCGCAGAACCAGAGCAGGTGGAAGATCCTTCTCCCACATTGCGGCCAAAAATTGGAACAAACTCCCGGCAGGCATCAGACTCGCCCCCTCCATGAACATCTACAGGAAGGCCCTCAAGACCTGGCTCTTTGGCTAACGGAGCTGCGAAGCCCCCCTCCAGCACCTTGAGACCCTCATGGGTGAGTAGCGCCCTCAGCAAACCCCTGATTGATTGATTGATTGTGGCCAGATTAGTGGCCTCAGATATATGAATTATAGAAATCAATTAAAGTATTCAAAAGTGGATGTATCAAAAAGAACAACAGAGGGTGTATACTTTATTGTAGAAATGTATATCTGTAAATAATCTAAATTCAAAGGGTACAAAACAACACTCACATAGACAAAAATAACAGAGATTGGTTGTCTCACAATTGATTTTGATAAATTGAGCTTGATTATTTTTAAACAAAATGCCTTGTAGGCACCATTACCTGATATAAAACTTTTAGGAATTTGGCATTTCCCTGACCTAGCCATATAGGCCTAGATGTAGGTAATTCTCATTTACAGTCTCTTAAATACCGAATTTTACCGATTCGGTATTTAAGAGTCTGTAAATGGGAAGGGGGCAGATGTAGGTAATTCCGAATTCAGGAATACCGAATTTGTAAGATTCGGTATTTACCGATTCGGTAAATACCGAATCGGTGTTGCCCATTGATTCCTATGGGCCTTGAAGCCCATAGGAATCAACGGGCAATACGGATTCAGTATTTACCGAATTGGTAAATACCGAATCCTGCAAGGGTGCAGGGGGTGTCACTTTGACACCCTCTAGCACCCCAAGTACAGGCTTGTGTGACATGTGGCACACATACATGCCCTAAGGGCATGTCTGTGTGTCACATGGCACAGGTGTGCATGCACAGATGTGCATGCACACCTGAATTCGGTATTTTACCACACAATAGGATTGTGTGGTAAAATACCGACTCTTAAGGGCCTGTGGCACTCTTAGGAGTGTCAGCTACATATGGATTTACCGATTCGGTAAATATACCGATTCGGTATTTTACTGAATCGGTATATTTACCGAATCGGTAAAATTACTGGCTCTTAAAACAACATGCCCCTACATCTGAAAACCCTAATACCGGTCGGAAACGGCCGTTTAAGACCGGTATTAGGGCTCCTACATCTGGCCCTTAGTGTATTGAGCCTGTCCCTGAGTCACATGACTGGGTGCAGCTTGCAATTGGTCTTTGTGCATTCATCCTATACAGTCACACACAATAGAGAGCTTAGGTGGGCCTGGATTACCATCACTGGCAGGATAGGAGTGAGGACTCAGGTACAGCCCCACTTACACTTGAATAGGCAATGTGTCCTACCTTCATACAAACAACTTCATACCCCCTGTAGTTAGCTGGAGCCAGCGTAGAGAGGCAGGAAGCCTTTGCACTTCAAAGGAAAACCTCTAGAAGCCTCTCTCACTTCAATGGATGAACCAGGTATAAATATTTGACCTCAAACACCAACTCTTACGTAGACTCCTTGAACTTTGCATTCTCCAGAAGAAGGCTGATGTGTTGCTTTGCTGCCAGAAACGCTGCTACGTTGCTGTCTTGCTGAGAAGGAAGATTGGACCTGCACCCTTCATCCCAGGTTGAAATGACTCCAAGGGTCAGCCAGCTGACCTCTTGTTCCGAGCTACAGGGACATAACAAGCTCCAGTGGTCCATGAAACTCCCAGCTGACATGCTGCCTGTACCTACAACTGGACCTGCCTTATCCCTTCTGCCTCTGCTGGAGTAAGTCTCTGACCACCAAGTGGTGCCCTTCAGGTCCTGGACCTTTTGTGTGGCCTCAGTTGGGCTTCCCTGAAGTGTTTGGGCTCTTTGTGAACTCAAACAGAACTGTTTATTGCAAGACCATGCCACTCATGTCCACCGCCCATTCGAAGTTCTGGCAACCAACTCTGCACTACACCAGACAACTGCAGTGACCGCCAATGCGAAGCTCCAACCATGGCAATCCACATCTCTGACAGAGGGCCTGATTTAGATCTTGGCATATGGATTACTCCGGATATCTCGTAAGATGAAATATGAATCCCATGGGATATAATGGGATTTATATTTTGGCGGATGGGATATCCGTCACCGTTGTGACGAAATAACCCATCTGTCAAGATCTAAATAAGGCCCAGAATCTTAATGCTACAGCAATAATTGTCCATGACACAAAGGGTGGGTGGGAAACTCTACTTCACCGGCCGAGTTCATAGAGTTTTTGTCACTCCGCACTCTGCTTGGGAGGCAGAGTTTGGCAAAAACTCTGCCTATGTAACGTAGCAGAGTTGACCAGCATCCACCACTAGGTTCTGTCCTACAGTTGCCTATATAAACAACTTTTCTTTGCTCTATCATTTGCCCGCCAATTCACTGCTCCTTTCATACTGTCAGAATAAGGAGGTTTGTCTCCTCTCAGCATCCTTACGTCCCACTGCCGTAATGTAACTCTTTCCTTGCATTCATAGCCCATTCTCCCTCCCACCCCGTTTAGCCCGAATCATCTCATAAAAATCCATTTAGCTTGCACTTGGTATATATTGGCGTAGCAAACATGAACAAATAAGGTGAAAGAGTCTCAGAACCTCTTCTAGAGCACAGTATAAAAAACAATCTTTGTCAGAGCATTTCCGTAGGAGGGTCATTTCACTTTTCTGTCTACCCAGTAAAGATTACATTTCAAAAGCTGGCATGAAATTGTGTTTTTAATGCAGATAGTCACCTTTCTTGCTTTTTTGGCTGCACACGCTCAGTTTACAACTTTTACTTTCACTGCGTCCTTGAACTCAACTTCGTACTTCAGTGCCGACTCCTCCAACGCAAAGACAAGCAGAGTAGGGGAGTCTGACTCAACCCCCAACAGAGGGTGAGGCTGCATGCTAGCAGCAAAGGCATTCAGTTCCCATGCCTGGCCGCGACCCTGATTTGGAATCTGTGAGCTGCGTGGCACCCGATCGACAGCTTCCTTGCTGGGAGCTCCTGTGGTGGTCTGGAATGGTGTGGCCTGCAGCGATGGTGTGACCGAGGATGGCTGGAGGCCCAAACAGTGCGCTGGGGCCTGCCGGTTGCCAAATGCCTACCTGACACACTGACGGCGGGTGGAGGAGCACTCGGGGAGAGTCAAGGGGCTGCAGGCAGCCGGGAAGCACTCTGCCTGGGTACACAGTGGTGGCGATCCAGATTCAGTAGCGGTGCGTCCATTGGGGCTTAGGGGCATAGCCCCACTAAGCCTGGACGCACCGTGGAAGATATTACACATACATATAATAAATCCTCACAATAAAGCGCCACAGCGCAGCGCTTCAATACCGGGACACGGGGACAGGCGATGTTATGCGGTGTGGAGTGCACAGGGGGTGGGGGTGGGTCTGCTGGTCTGCTGCAGCTTTAGTGACAGTCTGCAGCAGGCCAGCAGCACTATGCGCATGAGGATGTTAGGGCTGTGACTTGCCCGAGCATGCGCAGTGAAGTTCCGCAGTGAGAGAGGGTCCGAAGGGGCCGGGGGTGCTGCTTCAGCCGGGCCCCGGGGTTTACATAGGCACCAGGTCGAGTACTCAGTGTGCCCCCTACCCAATCCTGGCACTGCATGCAGCGCCAGTATTGGCTGGTCCACCGCGCAAAATCCATTAGTGGATGCCGCGCGTGGGTGGGGGCACACTGCTCAGCACTGCATAATCATGGCCAATCACTGTGTAACTTCAGCATGAAGCCATGCAGTGATTGGCTATTTGGGACGCGCGCGCCGTGTCGTTCTATCTTGAGTTAGAGTAGTAGCTTTCTCTTTCACATTAGTGTTGTCGCCACGTGCAGAGAGCCAGCAGCAGCCTAGCCCAGCCAGCAGATGTCCGACGGCCCACACTACAACAGTGAGTGAAGTCACTTCACAGCACAGTCACAGACAGTATTGATTGAGGTGCGTGCTGCAGTGCATATTATGTTTTCAATTCGGCTGCGGTCCGGATTTATTTCTGTTTCGTGCCCCAGCCTCTTAATAAATTGATATGGGGCACATCATTTTGTCAGTCACTCACAGCCTTTTATCTTGCTTTTTCGAGAGTCGAGAGTCGAGACTCGAGAGCTTGGCTATGCGTGATTCACGCTAAAGACACCTGGAGGTCAGAGACCTCGACTCCGGTCCGTTATGGTGTAGTCCGTGACCGTGATAAGAGCCTAGGCTAGGGCGGGAGTCAGTGGTGTTTGGGAGGCCTGACTGCATCATAAAGAAGAAGAAATAATTCGGCTGCGGTCTGGATTTATTTCTGTTGCGTGTCGCTGCCGCAGCCTCCAAAATTAATAAATTAATACGGGGCACATAATTTTGTCAGTCACTCACAGCCTTATCTTGCTTCTTTTCGAGACTCGAGAGCTTGGCTATGCGTGATTCACGCTAAAGAGACACCTGGAGCTCAGAGACCTCGACTCCGGTCCGTTATGGTGTAGTCCGTGACCGTGATAAGAGCCTACTATGCTGGTGAGTTTACTAGCGAGTTCTGTGACCCTGGAGATGGCAATAATCTTTGCTGGACTCAGATTATCTAGAATCTCATGCTGAGCTCAAGTCCCTGCAACTATAAGAATAACTGTGTGTTCTGTGGCTGTTGTGCACTGTGCTGCGTATAGAGTGAAGTGCACGGTGTCCTGCCCTCTGCACTACCCTATGTAAAGAAGGATGCAAGTGTTGTTCTTTGTTGTGAATTATCGTGTGTAATAAGGGAAGTGTGTGAGGTATCATGTTTCGTGTATTCTTCTGTGGAGGAAAAACAACTACCCTTCGAAAAATCCTGTCATAAAATGACAGAATATTTGACGTCAGAGTGTAACTTTTATTTCTTCTCTGAATAGGTGATACAAAGTTGGAAATTGTTATTCTTTGAAGAATCCCTATGATTATGTCACCTTACAGTGTTTTTACCTCTCTCCAGCCAACTTATTTTATAATAACAGTACTGATACATACGTCTGCATTTCCGCCAGACCTATGGAGTGTCCAGAGCTGTAGGTTGCGCAGCAGGAGTTAGTTTTCCATAAGCCAGGGGCATGCTTTCCATAAGCAAGCACTCGTTGGGTTCCATACCGCAATCCCTTTCTGCTGCTTAAGGTGGTTGCACATGCATTCATAGCTCACTGTGCTCTCCTTGATATTTGTGGCTCTCCTGAGAATGGACTTACTTACCTACTGCCTTCGCAGGCTAGGGTAATACTCTTGATGACTGGTTGCGAGTGAGAACTGTGATGGTTGTTATCTTACTCATTGGATATAAGGATAGATCCTCAGATCCAATGACGTGTGTGTGTGGTGTCAAGAAAATAAAGAGGCTGCACATAATAAATAAGTATCCCAAATGCAAGATAGGCATTCCCAAGCGTGGTACTGTGTAGGCCCAACAATGTATGAAGCTCTGTGGTTATACTGAATAAGCAGCTACCTATGTTATGCCATCTATTAATGTAATAACTGCACTTTCACAATTGCTTTATTAACCTTCCTGCTTTCTCAAATTTGCTTGAAAATGCACGATTTTTCTTCTCTGTTTTTAAAATTTGTCAGGTTCCCTAAGGCAGTGCAGCTCTGGCCCTGTCCACTGATCCCCTAGCCTTCCTCACCTCTCTAAACAACACTGCACTCTTGTGTCCCACTCACTGGATGCATTCCTCCCTCTATTTCTCATACTTGGGGGACCTTGTGGATTTCCAGTGCATGGTGATCTCATGCATTGCTAGGACCATAGCCACACCTTAAAACCCTGTGTTAGTCTTGCGTCATGCTGGTCTGGGGTATCCTCCCAGGAGGCATGTCAGGGGTGTTCAGTCAATGGATCTCTTGTTCACCTCATTAACGCAAGTGACTATTTCCCTCTAGAAAGCCTGCAGTAGGGGTCAGGGCCACACCATAAGAAGCTCCGCATCGAGGGCAGGCTGTGTTGGCAACATGGAAGAACGGCGTAATCTTGCCCGGGGTTAGATATGCCCTGTGCAGAATACAAGGTAATCAGCTTAAATCTGGAATTTCTAGATACCGTGTAGGTGCAAGCAAGTATATTGGCCCAATCTGCTTCTGTAATTGGAAGTCTTCTGCCCATTTTTCTCTAAGTCCCACTAAGGGTGTCACTATGCATGCTGTGGCCCTTAATAAAGACATGTCACCACCCTAAAGCGGCCTGACGTGGTACACAGCATTTGGCAACCCGTGTATTGTGGTGGCTTCACCGCACCCATACCCCATGAGAAAGCACCTTGGCAAATACCACTCGATATAGTAGAAACTGATTCCTCTGGATTTCAAAAGAAGTTGAAAAATGTTCAAACGTTAGTAGTTACCATCTCTGTAAAGGTCCCCGATCTGGTGCACCCCATAGGCAGACCATTATACCAGCCCCCTCAATGCTTTGACCTGGGTAATATATTCAAGACCCCTCAGCGAAAAATCTGGCACCTAGGGCACAACAATATAGCCAATTGAAATGGTTCTCTTCCTACTTCAATAACCATATCCAACAAATCAAACTAATGGACTTCCTTTCAAAATCTGCCCCTATCAACTGGGGAGTGACCCAGATACTCATTTTTGCTCTTACACCTCTCTTTTTATTAATGCATATCTTTCCCCGATTTTCAGTTTTCACAAAGGTCACAAAAGTCACTGTAAAGTAAAGTGGCAGGAAGGACAATGGGCCTAACCAGTAAGACCTTAAATAAACATTAAGCAGAAAACATTAAAGGTAAAGATTGGCAACCCGATGTTAATTGGATAAGTAATTCAGAGATCTTGTTGCCCTAACCATGTATTAGTCACAGGGCTAGCAAGGACCTATATTTTCCTTAACATAACAGTAACTTTTTAGATAAGGTTATGTAGGAAAGTGAAATACAAGTGGGAGGGACTAAAAAGGGAGGGGGACGTGGCTCAAAGGTATGATCCACATATAGTATAAGCAAAGTACAGTGGACAGTTAGTGGCACTCTAATAAAGAAGTTGGAATTGCGCTTGTCTATCATTCACCTTATAGATCAGTTTCTGAAAGAATTCTACTTCACTCCTGACCTCCATTCAAGTTTTTAAAAACAGGATTAAATCAGTTTTTGACATACACAGAATGCTAATCTTAGCCAACTCCCATTGCCATGGTGCTAGAAGGTGTGGTGGCGATTCAGAAAAGGGGGTGGTGATGAACAGAGTGTCTGAATTAAGCAGACCACTCTTACCCAGTCCAAAGATCAGGGCTTGATCCATCACCGTTATTTATCTCACTGCCCCATCCCAGCTCAGAACCTGGCTATATGCAAATTAGTCTGTCCCTGGCCCAGTGCATCATGGGAACAGGGCAGACCAAACTACCAAGCCAATTCTTCACCAGAAAGGAGACAAGCTACCGGGGACCGGTTTCTGGCATTTCAGCCTCTTCGGCCCAGCTTGCTTGAATCCTGATGGAGCAGTGAGAAAGGGACTCATGTCTGAGTATACCCTGCCACACCTATAGTGGCCAAAAACGATTCAGAAAAGGGGGTGGTGATGAACAGAGTGTCTGAATTAAGCAGACCACTCTTACCCAGTCCAAAGATCAGGGCTTGATCCATCACCGTTATTTATCTCACTGCCCCATCCCAGCTCAGAACCTGGCTATATGCAAATTAGTCTGTCCCTGGCCCAGTGCATCATGGGAACAGGGCAGACCAAACTACCAAGCCAATTCTTCACCAGAAAGGAGACAAGCTACCGGGGACCGGTTTCTGGCATTTCAGCCTCTTCGGCCCAGCTTGCTTGAATCCTGATGGAGCAGTGAGAAAGGGACTCATGTCTGAGTATACCCTGCCACACCTATAGTGGCCAAAAACGATTCAGAAAAGGGGGTGGTGATGAACAGAGTGTCTGAATTAAGCAGACCACTCTTACCCAGTCCAAAGATCAGGGCTTGATCCATCACCGTTATTTATCTCACTGCCCCATCCCAGCTCAGAACCTGGCTATATGCAAATTAGTCTGTCCCTGGCCCAGTGCATCATGGGAACAGGGCAGACCAAACTACCAAGCCAATTCTTCACCAGAAAGGAGACAAGCTACCGGGGACCGGTTTCTGGCATTTCAGCCTCTTCGGCCCAGCTTGCTTGAATCCTGATGGAGCAGTGAGAAAGGGACTCATGTCTGAGTATACCCTGCCACACCTATAGTGGCCAAAAACGATTCAGAAAAGGGGGTGGTGATGAACAGAGTGTCTGAATTAAGCAGACCACTCTTACCCAGTCCAAAGATCAGGGCTTGATCCATCACCGTTATTTATCTCACTGCCCCATCCCAGCTCAGAACCTGGCTATATGCAAATTAGTCTGTCCCTGGCCCAGTGCATCATGGGAACAGGGCAGACCAAACTACCAAGCCAATTCTTCACCAGAAAGGAGACAAGCTACCGGGGACCGGTTTCTGGCATTTCAGCCTCTTCGGCCCAGCTTGCTTGAATCCTGATGGAGCAGTGAGAAAGGGACTCATGTCTGAGTATACCCTGCCACACCTATAGTGGCCAAAAACGATTCAGAAAAGGGGGTGGTGATGAACAGAGTGTCTGAATTAAGCAGACCACTCTTACCCAGTCCAAAGATCAGGGCTTGATCCATCACCGTTATTTATCTCACTGCCCCATCCCAGCTCAGAACCTGGCTATATGCAAATTAGTCTGTCCCTGGCCCAGTGCATCATGGGAACAGGGCAGACCAAACTACCAAGCCAATTCTTCACCAGAAAGGAGACAAGCTACCGGGGACCGGTTTCTGGCATTTCAGCCTCTTCGGCCCAGCTTGCTTGAATCCTGATGGAGCAGTGAGAAAGGGACTCATGTCTGAGTATACCCTGCCACACCTATAGTGGCCAAAAACGATTCAGAAAAGGGGGTGGTGATGAACAGAGTGTCTGAATTAAGCAGACCACTCTTACCCAGTCCAAAGATCAGGGCTTGATCCATCACCGTTATTTATCTCACTGCCCCATCCCAGCTCAGAACCTGGCTATATGCAAATTAGTCTGTCCCTGGCCCAGTGCATCATGGGAACAGGGCAGACCAAACTACCAAGCCAATTCTTCACCAGAAAGGAGACAAGCTACCGGGGACCGGTTTCTGGCATTTCAGCCTCTTCGGCCCAGCTTGCTTGAATCCTGATGGAGCAGTGAGAAAGGGACTCATGTCTGAGTATACCCTGCCACACCTATAGTGGCCAAAAACGATTCAGAAAAGGGGGTGGTGATGAACAGAGTGTCTGAATTAAGCAGACCACTCTTACCCAGTCCAAAGATCAGGGCTTGATCCATGACCGTTATTTATCTCACTGCCCCATCCCAGCTCAGAACCTGGCTATATGCAAATTAGTCTGTCCCTGGCCCAGTGCATCATGGGAACAGGGCAGACCAAACTACCAAGCCAATTCTTCACCAGAAAGGAGACAAGCTACCGGGGACCGGTTTCTGGCATTTCAGCCTCTTCGGCCCAGCTTGCTTGAATCCTGATGGAGCAGTGAGAAAGGGACTCATGTCTGAGTATACCCTGCCACACCTATAGTGGCCAAAAACGATTCAGAAAAGGGGGTGGTGATGAACAGAGTGTCTGAATTAAGCAGACCACTCTTACCCAGTCCAAAGATCAGGGCTTGATCCATCACCGTTATTTATCTCACTGCCCCATCCCAGCTCAGAACCTGGCTATATGCAAATTAGTCTGTCCCTGGCCCAGTGCATCATGGGAACAGGGCAGACCAAACTACCAAGCCAATTCTTCACCAGAAAGGAGACAAGCTACCGGGGACCGGTTTCTGGCATTTCAGCCTCTTCGGCCCAGCTTGCTTGAATCCTGATGGAGCAGTGAGAAAGGGACTCATGTCTGAGTATACCCTGCCACACCTATAGTGGCCAAAAACGATTCAGAAAAGGGGGTGGTGATGAACAGAGTGTCTGAATTAAGCAGACCACTCTTACCCAGTCCAAAGATCAGGGCTTGATCCATCACCGTTATTTATCTCACTGCCCCATCCCAGCTCAGAACCTGGCTATATGCAAATTAGTCTGTCCCTGGCCCAGTGCATCATGGGAACAGGGCAGACCAAACTACCAAGCCAATTCTTCACCAGAAAGGAGACAAGCTACCGGGGACCGGTTTCTGGCATTTCAGCCTCTTCGGCCCAGCTTGCTTGAATCCTGATGGAGCAGTGAGAAAGGGACTCATGTCTGAGTATACCCTGCCACACCTATAGTGGCCAAAAACGATTCAGAAAAGGGGGTGGTGATGAACAGAGTGTCTGAATTAAGCAGACCACTCTTACCCAGTCCAAAGATCAGGGCTTGATCCATCACCGTTATTTATCTCACTGCCCCATCCCAGCTCAGAACCTGGCTATATGCAAATTAGTCTGTCCCTGGCCCAGTGCATCATGGGAACAGGGCAGACCAAACTACCAAGCCAATTCTTCACCAGAAAGGAGACAAGCTACCGGGGACCGGTTTCTGGCATTTCAGCCTCTTCGGCCCAGCTTGCTTGAATCCTGATGGAGCAGTGAGAAAGGGACTCATGTCTGAGTATACCCTGCCACACCTATAGTGGCCAAAAACGATTCAGAAAAGGGGGTGGTGATGAACAGAGTGTCTGAATTAAGCAGACCACTCTTACCCAGTCCAAAGATCAGGGCTTGATCCATCACCGTTATTTATCTCACTGCCCCATCCCAGCTCAGAACCTGGCTATATGCAAATTAGTCTGTCCCTGGCCCAGTGCATCATGGGAACAGGGCAGACCAAACTACCAAGCCAATTCTTCACCAGAAAGGAGACAAGCTACCGGGGACCGGTTTCTGGCATTTCAGCCTCTTCGGCCCAGCTTGCTTGAATCCTGATGGAGCAGTGAGAAAGGGACTCATGTCTGAGTATACCCTGCCACACCTATAGTGGCCAAAAACGATTCAGAAAAGGGGGTGGTGATGAACAGAGTGTCTGAATTAAGCAGACCACTCTTACCCAGTCCAAAGATCAGGGCTTGATCCATCACCGTTATTTATCTCACTGCCCCATCCCAGCTCAGAACCTGGCTATATGCAAATTAGTCTGTCCCTGGCCCAGTGCATCATGGGAACAGGGCAGACCAAACTACCAAGCCAATTCTTCACCAGAAAGGAGACAAGCTACCGGGGACCGGTTTCTGGCATTTCAGCCTCTTCGGCCCAGCTTGCTTGAATCCTGATGGAGCAGTGAGAAAGGGACTCATGTCTGAGTATACCCTGCCACACCTATAGTGGCCAAAAACGATTCAGAAAAGGGGGTGGTGATGAACAGAGTGTCTGAATTAAGCAGACCACTCTTACCCAGTCCAAAGATCAGGGCTTGATCCATCACCGTTATTTATCTCACTGCCCCATCCCAGCTCAGAACCTGGCTATATGCAAATTAGTCTGTCCCTGGCCCAGTGCATCATGGGAACAGGGCAGACCAAACTACCAAGCCAATTCTTCACCAGAAAGAAGACAAGCTACCGGGGACCGGTTTCTGGCATTTCAGCCTCTTCGGCCCAGCTTGCTTGAATCCTGATGGAGCAGTGAGAAAGGGACTCATGTCTGAGTATACCCTGCCACACCTATAGTGGCCAAAAACGATTCAGAAAAGGGGGTGGTGATGAACAGAGTGTCTGAATTAAGCAGACCACTCTTACCCAGTCCAAAGATCAGGGCTTGATCCATCACCGTTATTTATCTCACTGCCCCATCCCAGCTCAGAACCTGGCTATATGCAAATTAGTCTGTCCCTGGCCCAGTGCATCATGGGAACAGGGCAGACCAAACTACCAAGCCAATTCTTCACCAGAAAGGAGACAAGCTACCGGGGACCGGTTTCTGGCATTTCAGCCTCTTCGGCCCAGCTTGCTTGAATCCTGATGGAGCAGTGAGAAAGGGACTCATGTCTGAGTATACCCTGCCACACCTATAGTGGCCAAAAACGATTCAGAAAAGGGGGTGGTGATGAACAGAGTGTCTGAATTAAGCAGACCACTCTTACCCAGTCCAAAGATCAGGGCTTGATCCATCACCGTTATTTATCTCACTGCCCCATCCCAGCTCAGAACCTGGCTATATGCAAATTAGTCTGTCCCTGGCCCAGTGCATCATGGGAACAGGGCAGACCAAACTACCAAGCCAATTCTTCACCAGAAAGGAGACAAGCTACCGGGGACCGGTTTCTGGCATTTCAGCCTCTTCGGCCCAGCTTGCTTGAATCCTGATGGAGCAGTGAGAAAGGGACTCATGTCTGAGTATACCCTGCCACACCTATAGTGGCCAAAAACGATTCAGAAAAGGGGGTGGTGATGAACAGAGTGTCTGAATTAAGCAGACCACTCTTACCCAGTCCAAAGATCAGGGCTTGATCCATGACCGTTATTTATCTCACTGCCCCATCCCAGCTCAGAACCTGGCTATATGCAAATTAGTCTGTCCCTGGCCCAGTGCATCATGGGAACAGGGCAGACCAAACTACCAAGCCAATTCTTCACCAGAAAGGAGACAAGCTACCGGGGACCGGTTTCTGGCATTTCAGCCTCTTCGGCCCAGCTTGCTTGAATCCTGATGGAGCAGTGAGAAAGGGACTCATGTCTGAGTATACCCTGCCACACCTATAGTGGCCAAAAACGATTCAGAAAAGGGGGTGGTGATGAACAGAGTGTCTGAATTAAGCAGACCACTCTTACCCAGTCCAAAGATCAGGGCTTGATCCATCACCGTTATTTATCTCACTGCCCCATCCCAGCTCAGAACCTGGCTATATGCAAATTAGTCTGTCCCTGGCCCAGTGCATCATGGGAACAGGGCAGACCAAACTACCAAGCCAATTCTTCACCAGAAAGGAGACAAGCTACCGGGGACCGGTTTCTGGCATTTCAGCCTCTTCGGCCCAGCTTGCTTGAATCCTGATGGAGCAGTGAGAAAGGGACTCATGTCTGAGTATACCCTGCCACACCTATAGTGGCCAAAAACGATTCAGAAAAGGGGGTGGTGATGAACAGAGTGTCTGAATTAAGCAGACCACTCTTACCCAGTCCAAAGATCAGGGCTTGATCCATCACCGTTATTTATCTCACTGCCCCATCCCAGCTCAGAACCTGGCTATATGCAAATTAGTCTGTCCCTGGCCCAGTGCATCATGGGAACAGGGCAGACCAAACTACCAAGCCAATTCTTCACCAGAAAGGAGACAAGCTACCGGGGACCGGTTTCTGGCATTTCAGCCTCTTCGGCCCAGCTTGCTTGAATCCTGATGGAGCAGTGAGAAAGGGACTCATGTCTGAGTATACCCTGCCACACCTATAGTGGCCAAAAACGATTCAGAAAAGGGGGTGGTGATGAACAGAGTGTCTGAATTAAGCAGACCACTCTTACCCAGTCCAAAGATCAGGGCTTGATCCATCACCGTTATTTATCTCACTGCCCCATCCCAGCTCAGAACCTGGCTATATGCAAATTAGTCTGTCCCTGGCCCAGTGCATCATGGGAACAGGGCAGACCAAACTACCAAGCCAATTCTTCACCAGAAAGGAGACAAGCTACCGGGGACCGGTTTCTGGCATTTCAGCCTCTTCGGCCCAGCTTGCTTGAATCCTGATGGAGCAGTGAGAAAGGGACTCATGTCTGAGTATACCCTGCCACACCTATAGTGGCCAAAAACGATTCAGAAAAGGGGGTGGTGATGAACAGAGTGTCTGAATTAAGCAGACCACTCTTACCCAGTCCAAAGATCAGGGCTTGATCCATCACCGTTATTTATCTCACTGCCCCATCCCAGCTCAGAACCTGGCTATATGCAAATTAGTCTGTCCCTGGCCCAGTGCATCATGGGAACAGGGCAGACCAAACTACCAAGCCAATTCTTCACCAGAAAGGAGACAAGCTACCGGGGAGAAGGTGTGGTGGCAGCATCTTGAAGGTCCACTGAGCTTTGGGGGCAGATTGCGAGCTGGGTAAGAAGCGTGGAGCTCCTCTGTCACCCGTCTCCCATTGTGCCTTGTCGCTTTTAAAATTTGTTTTTACCGCCCTGCATCTCTTTTAACAATTAATTAAAACCCCCCACTGTACTTGCCTTACTTTATCCGGGCCAGACAGCGGGTGACTTAATACCCGTCTCCTCAGTAGGGTGTGCCTCCCTGCCCCGGTCCATCACGGCTGAAGTGCCGATTGCTGTGGAGGGCAGGTGCCATCTTAGGTGAGGACCTGGATCCCGGCGGTGCCGTGCGCTGCGGTCTAGCTGGGGGTGGGGTTTAGACATAAATTGCAATGGTCCCTCGGTAGCGCAGCGGACGAGCGCAGTGGGCGCGACAATGGCGCGCCGAATGTGCGCCTAAGGTAAGCCCGTCTGCACCCGTCCGCGTCTGGTCGGGGCCAGGGGCTTGCCACTCTGCCCAATTTGTCAACTATTCCGCTGCCGATATGACACGCTTGCATGCCCACTGGTCCCTCTGTCCCACCATACTGCCCAGACTAGACTCACTGGGACTGCTCTGCCCCAGAAAGGTTTTCCCCAAATTCGATTCCCCTCTGGCAATGGCATTACCATTGGCTACACCGATCCCCCCGACTGCCCTGTTCTCCTCCACTAAAAGGGCTGTTAACTCTAAGTTCGCAGTGAGCTACCTTAACCCGCTCGCTGGTCAAGCACCAGTTGGAAATTTTTCAACTTTTGAACTCTGAAAAACCCGACCTGTTATTTGTTACAGAGACATGGCTTAACGAGGAGTCCTCTCCGGACATCCTCGCAGCGACCCCGCTAGGATATTATGTTCTTAAAGCTAACAGAGCCCTGGGTAAGTCGGGAGGCGGGGTGGCAGCTATCATCAAACACCCTATTAGATTTTCTTCATTGGCGGTGGCCAGCATTCCTCTGGTCGACTGCCTTGTTCTTAGATTGGAATCCTCAGTGGTACCTCTCATCTGTGTCCTGGTCTATCGACCCCCTCAGTCGATGCCTAACTTCCCGTCAATGTTCGGCAATATGCTCTCTCAGCTGGTCATTAATAAATCAAAATTATTGATTCTAGGGGATTTTAATTATTGGCTCTCTGACAATAGAGAGAGTGTTTTCTCTTCCACCTTTTCCGATTTTTTAACTGGTTGAATAGTTCCCAACATATCAACTCGGCAACCCACGTTAAGGGCCACATTCTTGACCAGGTGTGGACTTCCAACCTGGACATTTCTACTCCCCTTATCCTTCCTTTTCCCTGGTCGGATCACTCCATCATTACCTTTTCCCTCACTGTTACCTCCTATGCTAGTCGGGTCCTTGAGGGTAATCTCCCTGCCAGAAATTGGAATTGGGCTGATCTTGGTGAATTTGTAAACTTACTCAGAGCCTCCCCCTACCCCCCCAACTGCGATTCCCTTGACACCCAAGCATTAGGTCTGAAGCACTGGCTTGAATCAGCCAGCGACATTGTAGCTCCCCTCAAACAGGTTAGGTTAAAGCGCCCTCATGATGCGCAAAGATGGTTTTCTGAGGAATTTAAAGGCATGAAGCTTAAACTTAGGCAGGCCGAGCGCGGCTGGCGACGTGACTATGCCCTTGACAAGAAGTTGGCATTTACGACCCTGCTTAAAGAGTACAAACGTGCTATCTTGCAAGCTAAAACCTCATACTTTTCTAAGAAGATCTTAGATTCAGCTTCTAAAGCTAAAGACATTTTCTCTATTGAGAGGAACTCTCGCACCCAGATAGGATCACTATTAAACCCCTCCCTTCTCGAGCACTTTGTGACTCCCTTAATCAGTTTTTTATTGATAAAATTGTTAACATTAAAAATAGTATTTCCTCTCTTGCTCCCTCTGACCCAGCCATTTCTGCTACCATCCCTGCTATCTCTAATTCTCAGCAAATCACTCAAATACCCCCGATCTCGGAGGACGAGTTCTTAGTTTTGCTGAATAAGGTTGCTTCCGGATCCCCCACTAATTGCTGCCCCCCCATGTCTTGCGTGACGCTTTCACTGCTTGTCCTTTCCCCCCACTGTCACTTCTGAATAACTCACTCAAAGCGGGCCTGGTTCCCAGCTCCTTTAAAATTGCTGAAGTGGTGCCCATCCTTAAAAAACCTAATGCTGACCCGTCCCTCTTGACTAATTTTTGTCCCATTTCCCTACCTCCCTACCTTAGTAAGATACTTGAAGCCCATGTCACCAACTTTTTGAGTTCATTCATCGAGCGTATGCAGTTCCTCAATTCCCAACAGGCTGGCTTCAGACTCGCCCACTCTACTGAGGCGGTCATTCTTTCAGTGATGGAGGAACTGCGGAGGGGAGCAGACCTTAATATCAGGCAGGCCTTGGTTCTCCTGGATTTGTCGGCCGCCTTTGACACGGTCGACCATGATATTCTGGTCGGCCGTGTCAGGGAGGCCGGTATCCAGGGATCTGCCCTTCATTGGGTTCGCTCTTTTTTGAGCAATCGCCACCAGGCTGTCCGGCTCTCCCAGTTCGCTGCCGATAAAGTTGGGTTGACATGTGGCGTCCCTCAGGGCTCCTCCCTTTCCCCCCTCCTTTTTAATTTGTACCTTACCCCCTCATCCAGTCTTTACGTGGTAGTAATGTCACTGCATTTAGTTATGCAGATGACATTCAGTTGATCTTTGACATTGATCCCTCGGCCCAATCCATCCACAATTTCCAGGCCACGCTGTGTCATATCAGTAACTGGATTGGGGCAAACCATCTCAAACTTAACCCCGATAAGACCGAACTGGTTCTTGTCAGGGGTGCAACCAACCCGTGGAGTCCCAACTTCTGGCCCATCAGCCTGGGTCTCCCCCCTCGCCCTGCTGACTCAGCCAAAAGCTTGGGGGTGATCATTTGTACTGATCTTTCGATGAAGCCCCAGATGAATGCTGTGGTTTCCTCCAGCTTCTTTCATTTGCGGAAAATCCGCAATATTGCCCGCTTTCTCACCACAGAGGCCCTCACCCTGACCTTTTCTGGCTTTGGCAATCTCCAGAATAGATTATGCCAACTCTCTCTATGTTGGTATCCCTGCCTACCAGCTGAATCGATTGCAGCTGGTTCAGAACCATGCTGCTTGGCTAATCTTCTGCCAGCCTAGGCATCAGCTTGTTCGTCCCCCGTTAAAGACACTTCACTGGCTCCCTGTAGCCGAGCACTGTAATTTTAAATTAGGATACACCATCTTTAAGGCCCTGGCCGGCCTTGGTCCGTCATTCATCTCCTCTCTACTTCACCATTATGCTCCTCCCCGCTACCTCCGCTCTTCTCATCTGGCCTTACTCAAGATACCTGTCTTCAAACGCAAGAAACACGGAGGGCTTAGATTCTCGTTTCTTGCTCCATCTTTCTGGAATGCCCTCCCTTTAGAATGCAGGCTCACTGCTTCCTTTACTCACTTTAGATCTGTTCTTAAAACCCATCTGTTCCACGGAGCACACAACTAGGTCTTCCTCTCTATTCTCTTTTGCTCTGACAGTTCCTTCTCTGTCCCCTTTTTGCTCACAGCGCCAAGAAACCGTTAGGTGTTAGTTGCGCTTTACAAGAACCTTTACATAACATAACATAGCCATTGGGACATAGAGTGGGAAAGGTTGACAAAACAGAGATATAATGCAAAAGCAACAAACGAGATGACAGTTTCTAATTCATGTTTATGGCAGGTACCATGAGGTCCTCATATCCCTGGATCCTAGAATAGTGTCATAAAATGTGTACAATATCACTTTTCTATTCCCACAAAGCTAGTGTAAGAAATTGGGTTGTTGATTAACTGGGATGTGAGCCCTGGTCAAGCAGCAGCCACAATCCTTGTCAGGGTGAGGCATAAACCAACACTAAATTAGTATGTGCTCAACCATCTGGTGGCTTGGCACAGAGCAGTCTGGCTTGAATTAGAGGCAATGTGTAAAGTATTTGTGCACACTTCAAACAGTAATAGAGTGTAAACACCACACAAAAAAGATCCTACATCAAGTTAGAAAAATAGAACTTTCTTTAATAAATAAAACAGACCAAAACAAAAAACATCTAATTCGAAATGCAATTTCAAATATTTTAGTGAAAATACCGTCAAAAAAGCACAAAGTGGCAACTCTGGATATCTGGTTGTGCCGGACCAGGACAAAGTCACAAGTTCAGGCCAACCACGATAAAGTGCTACCTGGCTATGGGGACCAAGTTAGGAACGCTGAACAGAGTACCTTAAAACATGGTTTGAGGAGCGTTGTGAGGATCTGCGTCTAAGATTCCTTTTGCAGCTGAAGCAATGCATCGGTTCCAAATTGCAGCAAGGCTGCGATGGGAGGGCCTGCATTGTTGTCAAGGGTCCCATTGATGAGCTTGCAATTCAAAGTCCGGTGTCGAGGATGCAGTGTGCAGTCGGCGTGATGCGTTATTTCCGAAGAGCTGCAAGGCTGCGACTCAGAGTCTTGCATTGTCACCGAGAGTGCCACCACCGAGGGATGCAGGGGTAAGGCTCTGCGCTGAGGATGCGTCACACATTGGGGTTCCAGTGAGGCTGCAGAGGCGATGTGGGTCTTTGTGACAGGTTCAATCCAAGCAGCAGCAGCAATGCGTCGCCTCTGTGCGGGTTAGTGGCACACAGCAGAAGATATGCGTTGGTTCTACTAAATCTGCAGTGGATGACTGAGCACCCTAAGTTCCATTTCCAAGGGTTCAGAACTGGGGTGGCACCACTGGTCAAGGTAAACTCACATATAATAGAGTCCAGGTGCAGGTGCAAGGTTATTGGTAGCCAGTTGTGTCCCAGAGGCTTCAGATGAGGCCAGCCAACTAGCCTTTGGAGTCACTGCGTGTTCTGGATTCGAAGAGATGCAAGTCCAGTTCTTCTCACCCAGGCAAGAGGACAGCAGGCAGCTGGTCAGCACAGCAGGGTAGCACTCCTTCAGAGCAGCAGTCCAGCAGAGTGACAGTTCTTTTAGGTGCACAGCAGTCCTTCTTCCTGGCAGAGGATCCACAGTTCCAGAAGTGTGGTGAAGAGTTGGTGTCTGAGGTCCAGTATGTATGCCCAGTTGTGCCTTTTTTACCGGGAAGAAGCTTCTAGAGGCAGACCGTTGAAGTGCATAGGTGCCCTGCCTTCCTGGGCATGGCTCAAGACTAACTACAGGGGCTATGCAGCCCTTTGTGTGGAGACAGGTCATAGTCTATTCAAGTGTAAGTGGGGCTATGCTCAGCTCCACCTCCTATCCTGCAAGTGATGACCCATCCAGTCACACCTAAGCTCCCTGTTGTGTGTGACTGTCTTGGAGGAATATACAAAACCCTAGCTGTCAAATACATGCAGTAATTGTTCCCAGAGATAGGCTGCAGGCACCAAGTGACTAAGGCAGAAAACCGCCAACTTTCTAAAAGTGGCATTTTCAAAATTGTAATTGAAAATCCAATTTCACCATCAGAATTTTTCATTATAATTCCAAAGACACCAAACAAGAACTAGTCACATATTCCCATTTGGAAATTACACCTAATAAATGTTGTCCGATAAGAGAGGTAGGCCTCATGGTAGTCACTACCAGGACAAACTTAAAAACACATGCCCTACTTTTTAAATACATTGCACCCTGTCCTCTGGGCTGTCTAGGGCCTACTCTGGGGTGACTTATATGTATTAAAAAGGGAGGGTTGACCCTGACAAAAGGTTTACATTGCCAGGTCAAAATTGCAGTCTAAAACTGCGCACACACAGGCAGCAATGGCAGACCTGAAACGTGTAAAGTGTTACTTAAGTGGGTAGCACAATCAGTGCTGCAGGTCCACTAGTAGCATTTAATTTACAGGCCCTTGGCACAGGTAGTGACACTTTATTAGGGACGTACAAGCAAATTTATTAAGCCAATTGGGTATGAGACAATCAGATATGTTTTAAGGAAAAAGCACAAACACATTAGCACTGGGTAGCTGTGGTAAAGTGCGCAGAGCCCAAACTCCGCAAAAACAGGTTAAAAGGCAACATATTTGTTGAAACCACGCCAAGGATGCCAGGTCCAAAAGCTAGCACCTTGAATCCATACAAATTTTGCTCTCATCATTGGAGAACCTTAAAGTAGCTGTATTTCATATGGAAGTCTCTCAACTCTTTCTTGTAGTTTTCCCATTATTATTTTATGTTATGTTATGAGTATTTGTATCGTGCACAGCTACTCCAAGGAGTTTCCTTGTGCATGCCCAGCAAAGTAGTAACAGAGAATCAAATTACATAAAGAGGGAGGTCTTCAGTCTCATCGTAAAGCTCTTCGGATCCTGAAGAGCATGTAACTCCACTGGAAGTTGGTTCCAGGCTACACCAGCCATATGTGAAAGGGAGTTGCCACCTATCCTTTGTCGATGGAACCTAGAAGTGCATTCCATATGCTTTGTAGAAAGGTGCTACTTCATAGAAGGGGTATAGAACTTAAATCTCGTTCTCAAGTAAGCTGGGACAAGCCCATTGAGAGCTGCATGAAAAATGACCAAGGAGTTAAATTTCACCCTCACTTTCGCTGGCAGCCAGTGCAGGCTGCGCAGGTGTTGCCTAATGCTGACCCTCTTAGGGAGGTTCAGGAGAGTTCTGTCTGCAGAATTCTAAACAACCTGAAGTTTATTCAAAAATTGCCAGGCAGACCAACATACAACGCCTTACCATAGTCAATGGGAGATGTGATAAGGGCAAGGGTAACCGTTTTGCTTGTTGAAAGCTGGAGGAAGGATTTTTTTTAGTGCTTTCAAAATACTGAAGCACTTTCCTGACACTTTATTAATCTGAGGGCCAAAACACAGCTTTTCATCAAAACAAATCCCTAAATTCTTATTAGGCTGATCCAGAGGTGTTGACAAGGGGGACTCATCCGGCCAAAAAGTATGCCAGTGCTGAGGAAGGACATCACCAAAGAAAATAATCTCAGTTTTGTCCTTGTTGCACTTCAACTGAGCTGAAGTAAGCCAATGGAAAACTGCAGTCAGGCATGTTTTGACATGGGGATGGAAGACTCATTTTAATTCCACGTGAATAGAAGCTGAGTGTTATCAGCATATGTGAAGAGTTTGGCACTCAGATCCTCTGCCAGCCGAATAAAGGGAGTCCCATTCATGTTGAACAACAAAGGGCTCAATACAGAGCATTGGGAGACACCAGTCTTCAAATTCTGGGGGACAGCTGTAAAAAGGCGAAATCCAGATTTGCTGAGTTCTGCCCTCGAGGTAAGATTTCAGCTAATTCCATGCTGACCATACCACTCCGATTTCCTTAAGATGGGCCAGGAGCAGGGCATGTGGCACAATATCAAACACAGCCGACAGGTCCAAAAGGACCAGTGGAGCGTGACCCCTGCATCTAGAGTTTCACGGATGGCTTCGGGAATTTCGACCAACGCTGATTTCGTGCTATAGGAGGATCTAAAGCCAGAATGAGCCGGGTGAAGAAGATCATGTTGTTCCACAAAGTCAGATAGCCGTTTATTAATTAATTTTGCAAGAATCTTAGCCACAGGAGGGATAAGGGAAAAAGGGTGGTAGCTGGAGGGAAGAGCGGGATCCAGTGCTGCTTTTTGAGCAGTGGAATAATCATTGCCTGTTTCCAGTAAAGAGGGACCATGGCAAATGCTACGGATAGGTTGATCAGAGTTTTAATCACCTGATTGATCACCTCAGAAGCAGCGGCCAATAATTTGGCCGGGCAAGGATCAGAAGGCAAACCAGTTTTAAGAGTTTTTAGAGCTGCTAGTGAATCCCTCACAGATTTAGGTTCAAAGGCTATAGGTTAGGCAGAGGTGAAAGGGGGCGTCAGCAAGGAGGGAGCCATAGTCACTAGCTGACTATCCCTGGTGCCAAAATTTGCTTGTAAAGATCGAACCTTATTAGTGAAAAAACGTGGAAGTTCCTCACACCATGCGAGCAAGGGAGTATGGGCACTAGCTTCCGTTTTAGAGGAGAGGAAGCTTTGGACAATGGTGAAGATTTCTTTGGCTTTATTGCCAGACTTGGCAATTCGCTCTGCATAGTTGAAGCTTTTAGCTTTAGCAATGGCAGCATAGTACTTCTTTTGCACCCTTTTCAAAATTGTTCTAACCACGGGGCAATACTTCTGTCTCCATTTGCGTTCCAGCTTTTTACATTGCTGTTTCTCAATTTTAAGAAAACTAGAGAACCATGGCATTGAAGGAGCATTCCTAATGCGCCTAGGTTGTGTCTCGGGTAAAACGCTCTACAACATATTGTATTGTATAGCAGCCAAGTTATCTTGAATTGGGTATGCTATCTAGAAGTCCACGACTGCAGAATTCCATCTGTAGTAATCAAAGTACTCCCTTGAATGTGTCAGTATACAGAATAAAGCTTTGTATTCTAGGTTTTTCTTGACCCCAAAGTAATCTTAGGATCTCCTCCACAATGCCATTTCAAATCTACATTTGGCCCATCTAAAGTGCAGCATGCCAAATCCGTAGTTAAACCTGGGTACAATATATTAATTTTTATTTTTTGGACCCTACAAGGAAAGATTAAAGCTACTCCATTTTTGTAAACCTAACTTCACTGTATCCATAAGAGGAGAAATATTGCCCTAAATCATGTCCTTGAGGTCTTCATTATTAAATATCCACATGTATTTTAGTCTGCAAGGCAGCCATTTATTGAGTAGGTTGCTTACAGAAGCCCTATAATCGCATGTAGTCAGAGGCATGGCCTCGCACTTTACACAGTTGATTTTACACATAGGAAAACAACAAACAAACCTATAAACTTCACACTAGAATATCATCAATGTAATAAAAAATGTTTACTCCCCCTGCAGGTGTCACAATCTACTTTATCTGATAGTCTCCACGGTTTGTAATCACTAACTGTTCCAGAGCTAGAAGAACAAGCATTTGCAATGCAATAGGTCTCGCATTTACGCGAGTTTGAGCTATTGGCATTGTAAATGACAATGCCTTTTAATTCATGTTTTCGTTTTTGAAACATAAATAAAACGCATTGTCATTTACAATGCCAATAGTTTAAACTCGTGTAAATGCGAGACCTATCGCATTGCAAATGCTTGTTCTATATTGTCTTCCCAGGGTCTAGACATTGACAAAAAAATACCCACCTTCCTAGACCAGCACAAATTATTTAGGTCCAACACGTACCTTTTTTTTTAATCCAACTGCTCTGTCCTTACTCGGTGCTCTCATCTGCCCCCTTAAACTGTTCAAAGTGATTGGCAAAGTGATTGGCATGGTATGGGGCGGCCCCTCCCTGTGGCGGCTGTGTTTTATCCTCTGATAAAAGGAGATGCGGTAAGTGTGGCCCATATTCCGGGTTCCAGTTTCAATGGGGAATCCGCCAGCCAAGCGGCGTCATCGTTACAAACCCGGGCTGGCCAGGCAGGAGGGAGGAGAGCGCGAGAGAGAGAGAGAGAGGGAGAGAGAGGGAGAGAGAGATCAGGAGAGGGAGGGAGAGAGAGGGGGCTAAAGTGTGCGAGGAGAGAAAGTACAAAATGTAGGGCCAGGGAGAAAGGGGTGAAGTTTGAGGGATGAAAAAATACGGATATGGGATTGGTGGGTACGAGGGGTGAGAGAGTGTAGAGTGAAATTAGAATGGAGCGTGTGGAGTGGGGAAGAAAGAAGACTGAAGTCATGGAAGTGGAAGTGGAAGAGGGTTAGGGAGGCAGTAATACTAGTGAAGGGAAGATTGCACATGTGGAGCGACTGGTATGGGGATTAGAGGAATAGAATCGAAGAGGTCACAGAGGGAAGTAGACATGAGGGTGGTGGAAAGGAGATATAGAGGAAGCAAAAGAGGGAAGACGGACGGAGATTGGAGATGGGAAAATCAGAGGGAGGAGAGAAATAAGGAAAGAAAAGTAGAAACATCGGAAGAGGGTTGGGGGAGAAAGATACAAAGGAAGGGAATGTGTGATGAAGGCGGGGAGATGGGAGATGGCAAAATGAGAGTGTGTAAATAAAAGCAGTGAGAAAAATGTAGACGAATGGAGTGAGAGGGTAGATTGTAGGGAGGAATAGAGAAAGTGAAAAGAAAGGGTTGGACATTTGGCTAGAGAAGCGCAATGGGTCCCCTAGAGTAACAAGACAAAGAGAAACAAGGTTAAAACACCAGACAATCTGATGGTATGGTTAATTTTCCACTAGTATAAGTTTAGAGCTAGAGGCAGGAAAGTGTGTGATGTTGGGGCGATAACCCAGAAAACTGCAGTAAAGAGCCACAAACGTTTGCCAGATTTCACAAACATTTTGCAGGTAATTTTCCAACATGGAATAGCATGTAACACGACGCCTATGAATGTTAGGTGTTAGTTGTCCTTCCTTTTCCCATAGTGGAAAAGTGGAGTGGACACCTCCACATTGAATGATAGTGTGGGTGAAGAGGTTTCATCAAAGTGAAAGATAATTTCTTTGTGGAGGAGGTATCAAAAGTGATCTAAACATACACAGCATGACTCAGTTGAACATTTTGAGAAGTGGGAGTACCCCAGAAATCTACAACAGTTGAAAGTTTTCAAGGCTACTCCCGGAATTGTTGGTGATTCTTCAAAATGTCTCCAAACAAAGGAACAAACTCACAGAAGTACATTTCCGATTTTGAAAGTTCAGGTGTGTGAATCAGGCCGAAAGTGATTCCCCCACAAGGGGGTAAATATATAGAGATTCATTCTACCTTTCCATTGCTTTGAAGTGCAGTAGTTATCACGTGCGTTATTATTACTCAGTTCGATGGTTGTGTATTTTCCAACCCGGGAAGGATGGCGGGCGAGTGGTCCCTGCCAGGATTCAAACTCTTGACCTGCAGATCACCACCTCGCAGAGGCCTGCGTTTGACTCACGAGCCATCCCCGTCAGTAAGTGGATTCACAGTCAATAATATGCTAATATGAAAATACATCCACACCTGTCCGCAGGAAAAACGCAAGTGCTCAAACTAATAGTTGGGTAAGTACAGGGACTAGTGCAGCGTTTGGAGAACGGCTTCAGGGAGCTGCAACGGGTAACACATGACCCCTGTAATGGCTCCTTTGGAGAGGGTCCACCGAGGCTGCTGAAACGGCGGAAGAGTGATTCTGCATTTGGTAATTACACAAGCCTACGGTCATGATACTGCAATTCGGTATTTTGTTGCAAAATAACGGTTCCGTGATTATAGAGAATGCGTCAGGCAATCACAGCCACACCAGAATGCAATCACACCTATCAAACAAACTGGAAAACCATGCCGCCTTCTTACTTTGATTCAGCTTCCACAGCACAAACCTGAAAAGCCAAGACAAAATATAAACTGTGTTTTACACGTCGAGCCAGACTTAACCAAGTGTTTTTCAAGTTAAACAGATGCGCAATGAGCACTTTTGTTTTGTAAAACCTACACCGAGAGCCCATTAAAGAGAAATGTAAGAATCTAGTATCAAGGCATGGTGGCATTGGTTTAAAGTTTGCCGTTTTGGGACAGATTCTCGGCTGTCCTACAGTTCCCCCGGGGCACAAGCAGGCATCCACTTCTGTCATTACAGCTGATCGCAGCAAAAAGACAGAAGTGGATGCCTGCTTGTGCCCTGTGGGGACTGATATAAAAAAACAAGCGCGCTGCTGCCTCGCGCTGGCAGCAGGGGGGGGAGGGAGAGAGGAGGGGGCCTGCGCCTGCCTCCCTTACGGAAACGAGCGCTGACACCATATGTTTGTAATTTAATTACAAACATATGGTGTCAGCGCTCGAGCCCGCAAGGGAATAGCCACACAAGCACACGTTGCAATTGAAGGCAATGGAACACGTACACTGTTGTGGCTTAAAAAGGGGACCGATGGCATTAGGCCTCCTCCTATGCAGCGCGCATGTGCGCTACGTTGGCGAGACCTAAAAAAGAGAGGTGAAAAGGGGCCCTTGATTAATTTGAAAAAAGGGTGAATTGTATCCTGCGCTGTTAACGGAAGCTGTCGGGTTGTGATACATTCGCTTGGCCAATCGAATGACCATATGATCCATTGTTCAGAATAAGTTGGCCCACCGTACCCTAACAAATTCTTTCTCAGCATCCAGGAAAAAGAGAACTTTTCTTCCAGGCCTTCTCTGACTTGCCAAATGATGTGGGAAAGCAGTCAAAGGTGATTGGAAGAAGAGGGTTCAGGGACAAATCCATCTTACACTGGCCGGATTAGTAGAAGAATAACCTGTTTCAAACGTTTCACTAGCATTTGGCTAGGATTTTAGTATATGCATTAATTAATTAAATGATTCTGTATCTGGTGCATTTCAATGGGTCCTTGCCTAGGTTAGGAATTCCAGACAGTTAAGATCTGGTGAATTTCACATTTCCGTGACCTCTAGCAAAGGCTTCTTTAAACACCGATGCTAGTAACAGGATGATCATGGGTTTGGTTATCTTGTAAAATTCTGCAGGCAACCCTTCTTCCCCAGGAGTTGCACTGGTGCCCATATCATTAATGGCTGATGCAATCTCCTCAGAGATGGCCTCTGCTAACAGTTTGGTCTTTAGTCAGTCAAAGAAAATGAAATCCTTTTAAAAAAGGCCTCTGCCTCAGGATAAATGTCCAAAGTGTAGAGAGTTTTGTAAAATTACTGAAATTCGTTAGTGATATCTGTTGGCTGTATTATCCAATTTTATTCTGCTTGACAACGCCTGAATCTGGCAAAGAAGAAAAAGCAACTTCTCTGCTTCTGTCTTATAAAAGTCATTAAGGTCAGATATTGCTTTAAATAGCTCTCCCAGATTGTCAGGTGTCTGTGATCTAGAGTATGTGTCTGTCAACAAGGGAAGAGTGAGCTCTAGCTGAGCCTTAATCTCGTTCTACGTTTTTTCACAATTGCTGCATCTCTCCACGGGAGCCGGCAAATGCATGCCTTTCTCGCTCCCCACAATATGTGTGCAGAAGATGCTGAGTCCTTGTTTTCCACTAGATATACTGACAAGTGGGAGCATACACAGGGCATATAAGTACCATATTATATGTAAGTGTTTCAAAGTTTGAGCTTTGCAAACACATACCAGCCCTCTGGGTCTGTACAAGTCTGGAAAATGTTATAGGGAAGTCATTTATGAAAGACTATTGCCATTTATTTTTGTCCTTGTTGACCCAAAGGATTTTCCCAGTTCATGTGCTATCCCAAATAATCTCTCCAATGTTTCTCTCTCTCTTCAGGGGTAAAATATGTCTCTTACAGCAATGCTTTATCTGATCGTTGGCGATTTAGGAATGAGAATATCTTCTTAAATTTACTAAAATGTGGAAGGCCTTAACGGTAAGAGACATAACCTTCAGCGCTTTAGAGGAGGCCATATTATCAAGTTATATGAAAGAAATTGAGTCCCTGCAAATAGTGTAAAATGAGTGAGATCCTCTGATTTACTCAAGGAGCACGAGTGTGGCTCAAGAGCAAAGTCTATCCACCTGAATGTTCTTTATCTTGGCCCTGGATTTCTGCAAGATTAAGCATCTTAATGTCTTGCCATTGTTTTGTCCATGCTTGAGTCTTCAAGTTGTTCCAAGAAGGTATAGAGGTCCTTCAGTTCTTCAAATCCCCATGTATGTCCATTCATTGTCACATTATCACTGCAGGCTACACAAGACCGGATTTTATCTTTCTTTCCCTTAGTGTTGAGCATAAGGCTAGGAATCACTTCCTTTTGCCTTCGTGTTTTCATATTGGTACGGGCCATGTTTTCTGGCTCTGACTATAATCTTGTTTGTGTTGGACACAGCAGATCAGGATATGTCTAGGGTGGTTAAATTAATTACTGAGGCAACCTTTCACCTGATTTGCTCGTTGGAGCTACAAGAGTGGATCGAACATTAGGTTCAACATTGTGGGGATAAATGTGCTCAAAAAGTCCACTAAAAGGTGTTTTCAGCATTTTCTGGCACACCAAGCATTTGCATACTATCTCTCTGACTGTGGTCCGACAGGTCAATGGTATTTTTCATGTAGGTGCCAAAGTTCGCTACCACAATCAGGTTGGTTATTAATTATATTTCTACATCAGTTAGTGGATGTGATTTGTGACTGGGAAGCAGCAATCCCCCCCCAATGATTGTTCTGCCACAGTCTTGGTCCCAACCTCTGTATTTAGTGAGTCTATAGAAAGGTTGATGCCCACTAGCTCCGTCAGCATTGTGGCAAGGGCCGTGACAGGTATGTCCGACGTGGTTGACATGGCTAAAAATGGTAGAGTTGTTCTTGGGCTTTCGGCCACTGTTCAGAGAAGAAGAATTGCTTTGCTGGCTTAGCTTTTGACTTGTATCACACAGGGGGGTTGGATGGTAATTCCTCAAAATATAACAGGGCACAGTCTATTCATGTTGTGGCACCATTCCATGGTCTCTAGTCCTTGGTTCCAATTAACATGCCGAAAAGTTGTCATTGTACCTTTAATTAGTCTGGGCAGTTATCATACTTCAGAGGTCCACAGATTTCATGAGGCAAAGGTTACTCCCACAATCTCAACACTTTCTGTGTTGGAACACAGGCAATCTCATTTCACGATGGCCACCATCATTTTTAAGCACCCGGACCTCTGTCTATGAAGGTTGTGCTACTACTGTGTTGGTAGGAACTGTCTTTTTACATTTTTTAAATACTATTGTCCTGCTTCTCTCTGCTTGCTTTGCAGCATCTCTCCCTTTTAAAAACTTTTTGTATTGTGACTCCTGCTTACACCTCCATCACACTGCTCATCCACAATGACAGTGAGTGCGTCTTGTGAATGATCATATTGGGGGGTATTTCCAGGTCCCACAACCACCAATGCCCCGAGAATTGGATTGCGCCTTCAGACTCTCTCAGGTTAGGTCACTTAGAGCTTATGGTTGATTTCTGAGGGGTGACGCTCGGATGCCGGAGGCAACAATTGGAACTTTTTCTGCCCTCCTGGGGCTTCTAAGGATCGAGGCTGTGTGTGGTGTTTTGTATATGGGACCCCTTGGCGCTGTAAATTAGTCTTTAGGGGTTCTCTCCCTTGTAGCCCTGCCAAAGTAATAGGAAATTCTCAGTGGGTGCTGCATCATGGGTCAGGGCCCTTTTTCACATTGGGAGTTTCACAGGGATGTTGCCATACTTATTGGTGCTAGGCTGAACCTCTACTCCTACACTTTTCAAACTCTACATGCAATCCCAAACCTTTATCATTTAGCAGGCCAATATTAACTATCATCTGCAAGCAGATGGCACCCACTTTTACCTCAAAATCTTCTTGCTGGAGGATGTCATACACCTCAATCAAACTCTAGCAAAAGTTCAATCCTGGCTATCAACAAAGCACCTGAAACTCAATCCACTGAAGATGAATTTTAACCTTATCTTTCCGCCTCACAACTCCCCCTCAATCCGGCACTGGCTCAACAACCTCAACACACTCAACTGCACTTCCCAAATCGTTGACAGTACCAAATCACTGGGAATCCCACTAGACAAAAACCTGAACATGATCAAACACATTAATGCTACCACTATGGGTGCTCTATATCAACTCAGATTGCTCAGTAAAATCAAACCATTGACCCCTCTGCTCGACTTCCAAAATGTGGTAGAAGCACTTTTTATCTCTAGTCTTGACTATGAAAATGCAGTTCTAACAGGCATACCAAAAATCTCACCTTGTCCTACTGAAGGTCACACTGAGTGTGGCAGCAATACTAGTATTGGGAACAAGTCCTTTTGATCACATCTCCTCTTCTGCGGTCACTCTTAATTGGCTACCCATAGAAGTGAGCTGCACAATACATTTACTTTGAGATCCACTATAAGATTCCGAAATACTTGGTCCAGAAATTCACTATCTAAGGCAGCTGCTGTGCACTGAGAAGCAGCTCAACTTCACTCTTACTAGATCCACCCAGATTTAATCAATAGAGAACCTTCTCTCACTCCTTTTCTGGCGGGGCATCCAGGATCTGGAACTCTACCACCAGAAATCTGCACAGTCACCTCCACTAGAGCCTTCAAGAGCAGTGTGTAATTTCTCCTGATTTAAACATACTTGATGCAATGAATGGATCTGACCACACAAGAATAGCAGCCATAGACCTCGCCCCCCAGCTAGATCTGAGATACTCACGGTCATATTTTCTAAGCCCTTGAGTTGCACTTGTGTTACGCAAGGCGAAGCAAGGCTTAAGTGAGATTTGCTAAGCTACACAAAGCCACCTTGCATGGCTGTGTGTGGCTTAGTAAATCTAGAGTAACGCAAGGCAGCATGCAACACTGACTTGCATTACTCTGCATTTAGCAGGTGTTACATGTGCAGAGAATGGCTTCCCCATCCATCCATGGATTTTTTGCGCATTCCCAGATTTACAAAGCCTGTGAATGCATCAACATGGCACGCTTTCCCAACAGTGGCGTAACAATGAGAAATATCTTTATTTCTCCTTGTTATTTAGTTTTTCTATGTGTGCTGCATTCTGCAGCAAACGTAGAAAGAGTAAACTGTCTCAAATTATTTTTTGTTGATGAAGGTATTTGTTCCTGCACAAACAATCTAGCCTGTAATGCAGGCATCCTTGCATCATGGTGCAATGGTACCTTCGATGGTGCTAGGAAGCACTAATTGAACCAGTGCAGGGAAAGAGCAGGAATGCGTCATATCTTAGTAGATATGGTGCATTTCTGTTCTCTCCCTGTCACACACCACAGAAAGTTGTCTTGCTGCATTGTTTTGCGTGACATTTTGATACATTTGACCCTTAGTAACCATAACACACCCTATCACCGATTTACTCTGTCACCTGTTGTACTAGGGCTGACTATCCTTTGCTAACTATCATAGGCTTACTCTTTGTATTTGCCTTCATATCTTATGTACAGGGCTCTGATATCTTTGGCTCATGTTTCCTCTTTAAAAATAGATAGATAGATAGATAGATAGATAGATAGATAGATAGATAGATAGATAGATAGATTGGACAGACTGACAGACACATAGATACATTAATACATTTACAGATATAGCATGTAGGTGTATATTTATATGTATTTCTCTGAACACACTAAATTGGGGGTGGTGCTCTGTAGACAAATGGTAAATGTTTGATATGTGATTATTGGGGGGGTTGATTTTTTCAGTTAGTATTGGGAAGGACATGCTATTTTAATGTATGTTGGTGATGCTGTCAGTCATGTGTGTGCATGTGTATGTTTTTTGGGACTCTAAACGATGTAGAGTTGTGAGTAATGTCAGAATTGTAGTGTGTATTATGAATAATTAACTTGTGTATGTTTATATTTATAAGTATCTACCTCTGTTTTGTTAACATGTTTCAATATACTTTGAATAGGTGTTCCCAATGTTTAAAGTCACTTTTTTATTATTTATTCATTTTAATATGTTTAAATTTTTACAGCATGCGTTTACTGTGATACATCAATGTTGGGTGCTTACCTGAGTTGACAAGCATGTAGGGGAAGGTGTTGTCATTGTTGTATGTCTGGACCGTGGGCCTTATTCACAAAGGTAAGCTGACACTTTTTTTAAGTTTAAAATATGATTTAATAGTAACTTTGGGACTAGAAAGAATTTGCAGTCAGGGTGGAGAACAACGCACATAAAAAGATAGGGATTGAGTGACTCCCAGCCACAGGATAGTGCCAGACATAAATGTGGCACCCCAGACACCCTTTTCAGTACACCCCTGGGCCTGTGGATTCTACAGAAGAAGGGCTGCCCTTCTACCAAAGGACTGCCATGCTGAATGAGGCCTGCCCTACTGCCTGAGAAGGAAGACTCGTCCTACACACATCATCCCAGGATACCTGAGTGACTCCAGGGGCTAGTTAGCTGGCCTCCTGTTCTGAGCCACGGGGACACAACAAGCTCCAGGGACCTACCTGCAACTGCCCCACTGACCTGCTGCACTAAGCCTGCCTGAACCTGCAACTGGACTTGCCTGAGCCCTGCTGGTATGAATACATTATCCATCTCACCTACATTAAGCCTTACAGCTTTTATGCCAGACTACCAGAGGGTTAAGAACATGTTTATTTAGTGAATGTTGTGGTTCAACCTGACAAGGATTGCGGCTGTTGCTTGAGAAGTCCTCAAAACGCTATCAACCAGCAACCCAATTTCACACATTCATCAATGTTATGTTATGGTATGTTATGTTAAAATGGTTTTTATATAGCGCTCAACTACTCCGGGGAGTGTCCCGGCGCTTCAAAACCCAAATACGGAAGCAGGAAACAGACAGACAAGTGGCAAACCTATTGAACAAATAACCAGGACTTCAGATCCTTCCTAAAAGCTAACAGAGTACAATTCCTTCTCAAGAAAACTGGCAAGGCGTTCCACAGTTGGGGGGCCAAGCATCGGAAAGAACGACCTCCAATGCGTGATCGTTTAAAGACCGGGACGACGCCAAAGCCAGGGAGGCTGACCGCAGCGATCTGGATGGTTGGTAAAAAGCCAGCCATTTCCTAATGTATTTGGCACCGGACCCATGGAGCACTTTAAATGCCAGTGTAAGCGCTTTAAAAACAATCCGTTTATGGATAGGGAGCCAGTGAAGGGTTTTCAGCGAATCAGTGGCACTGGCTCTCTGATGGAGACCAAGAATAGCTTGTGCAGCCGAATTTTGAACAATTTGCAGCCGCTCAAGAAGATATTCCGGCAGCCCGAGATAGAGCACATTAGCATAGTCTAAACGGGTGTGTAGTAATGTGAGTCCAAAAGGCAGAATGAAAGAGTCTTTATTTATATTAAGTATAAACGAACGGTGCCCCCGGCTTGCCTGGGCTCTCACAGGAGGTTCAATTCCCAACATTCTAACGTAGCCTTCACTGTGGGTACAGGGATAAACCAAGCAGGTGGAAGGGGTAGGGGTGACGGGAGGGAGCAATGAAAGCAGTAAATTACAACACATCATCCTCCCTAAGGAGACAAGAACCAAAAGTGAACTGGTGAAGCTTGGAGAGGGGGAGAGGGAGAGAGAGATAAAGGAAGGAAAAGAAGAAGGGGGAAGGGGAGGGAAGAAGAGACAAGGGTGAGGATAACAGGAGAAAGGAAAGTGAAGAACAACATGAGCAGGTCTTGCAAAGAAAACTTCAAAATGTAAAGCAATGGTAACTGAGAATAATAGAGCAGTTTCAATTCATATTATATTGTCTGTGCCAGTGTGGTGAGGATCTCTGTCTATAACTTCTCCTATACTGCCCTTCGTTCACCCTGTTATCGCCCTCCGCTGTGCTGCCTTCCTCTACTATGTGATCCTTTCCTCTGGCAGGTACTACCTGGTCCTGACTCCACATCTTCCCATCTTCCATGACCACTACATTTCTTTTTACTTCTCTGATTTTACCCATGGGATAGAATTTGTCACTCTTCGTGGCAAGTTTTACGGGTTTCTTGATGTACACACTCTGTCCTTTCTCAAAGTTCCTCTCCTTGGCTCCCCACTTCTTGTCGTACCATTCTTTGTATTTAATTTGTTTGTGTTCAATCTTCTTACTCGTCTCCTCCTGATCAATCTCCACCTCTATTTTCTTCCCCATCCAACTGGGAGCTAATTTCGAACCAGCTTTCCTTCTTCTCAACAGCTCGAAAGGTGAATGTCCCGTAGTTGCATTAGGCTTGGTGTGGTACGCCCATAACATGTCTCTGATTGCATCATCAATGTTTCCTCCAGATTTGCTGGCCAGTTGTATACATTCTTTCAGCATGCGGTTTGCTCTTTCCACCTTACCGTTAGCTTTTGGGCAATACAGTGGGGTACGGACCTGGGTGATGGAGTATTCCTTTAGAAACTCTTTCATCTCCTCTGAGACCAGTGGAACTCTGTTGTCCGTTACCATCTTGGATGGAATGCCCTCTCTTTAAAACACCTCTTTTAAGAAATTGATGAGCGACTTAGTGTTAATGTTATGTACCACCTTGTAGGAAATCCAGTTGGAGTAGTAGTCGATTAATACCAACAAATACCAATCCTGTGGTCCTTTTCCTTGAATGGGACCTGCAATATCAAATCCAAGTTTGTCGCATGGTACCTTAGGAACCTCCACCGGGCTCAGGGGTGCATGTTTCGTCACTCTAGTCTTGTCACTTAGGCTGCATGCCATACAGTCTCTTACTTTGTCCTCCATGTCCCGATCCATGGCTGGAAACCAATATTCCAAGCGTAGTCTTGCCTTGCTGAGACTGCGGCCCAAATGGCCCTCATGGGCTAAATCAATCACCTGGTTTCTCATCCCTTCCGGGGGTACCAATCTTCCTGACTTTAGAACAAACTTCTCCTCCACAGAAAGATTGTCCCTTACGTTCCAATAGGGTTGTATTTCCGTATCAAGATCTTTGCATCTGTCTGGCCAACCTGACACGATGTACCTCTTTACTCTCTTTAATACATCATCTTGCTCCATGTGTGTCTCCCATTCATCCTTGGTCACCACTGTTAGGTTCACTTGCAATATAGAATCTTCAACCTTTTCCTCTTCCGCTTCACCTTCAATGGGTGCCCTCGATAGGAAATCCGCCACTTTATTTTGTTGACCTGGAATATACGCCATTTTGAAATTGTAACCTTGCAGACTTAACACCCACTTGGCAATGCGGGGGGTCATGTTCTCCATGTCTTTGTTAGTGAACATAGAAATCAATGGCTTGTGGTCTGTATGCACTTCAAATGGAACACCCCACACATAAAATTTGAAATGCCTGATTGCCCAGTAAACAGCAAGAGCTTCCTTCTCTACTGTTGAATAGTTGAATTCCGGACTTGTGAGTGTCCTGGATGCAAATGCAATCACCTTAACTTTGTTATCAACTCTCTGTGCCAATGTCGCTCCAATCCCTTTGTTGCTGGCATCTGTAGAAATTATGGTGTCCTTTTCTGGATTGTATTTACCAATGTAGGGTGCTTGTACGATAGCTTCTTTTATGTTTGTAAAGGCTGACTCTTGTTCCTTTCCCCAATTAAATTTGCTATCCTTCTTGATACGTTCTCTTAGAGGATGTGTCCTCGTGGCAAAGTCTTTGATGAATTTAGCCATGTATTCAGCTAATCCTAAAAATGACATAGCATCCTCTCTGTTTTCTGGTGTGGGAGCATTTCTCACCGCGTTGACCAGTTCACACTTTGGCTTGATGCCCTCTTCTGAGATTGTGTGACCAAGATAGTCCACAGAGCTCACTCCTAACTTGCACTTGCTCGCCCTCGTGGTGAACCCAACTTCTTTTAATCTCTCCAATACTCCTTTCGTGTTATCACTGTGCTCTTTTTCATTGGTTCCATAAATTAGGATATCGTCTTGGAAGCACATTGTTTTTATGCAGTCTTTAAGAATATGTTGCATCACACTTTGAAAGGCTGCAGCCGCAGACACCACACCAAATGGCATCCTCTAAAATATATAATTTCCAAATGGGGTTGTGAACGCTGTCAGGGACTGAGACTCCGGATGTAGTTTGATTTGGTAATATGCCGATGACAAATCCAGAACACAAAAAAACTTCGCCCCCTGGATGGTGCTCAACATTTCGTTAATCCTTGGCAGAGGATATCTATCCACTTGGATGTTGGCATTTAAGTCTCTCAAATCGACACAGAGTCTTATGTTACTTCCCCCATCTTTGGTCGTGATCACGGTTGGGGCCAACCATGCCGAGCTTTCAATTTCCGTGATGACACCTTGGCTGACAAGCTTCTCCAATTCTTTTTTTAATGGCTCCCTCATGCGCAAAGGAATAGATAGGGTCTTGTGTACTACAGGTACTGCCCCCTCTTTAAGGACAATTTTGTGCATGTAGTTTTTTAGCACACCCAGCTGATCGCTAAACACATCCTTGAATTCGGAGATTAGATTTTCAGCAATTTTGGGAGGTTCCACCAGGAGTACTTGCTCTCTATTGTTGGGATCTAATTTAATCCCTAACTCCTTTTGATGCTTCCACCCTAGAAGATTAGAACCCCTTGTGGTTACATATACCTTGACAACTGTATGCCTGTCTTTGAAAGAGATCCTCATTCTCGCCATGCCTTCTAAGGGGATCCGTCCCTTATTGTAACCCGCTGGGCAAATATCAGCTTTTTCTAGTTTTACTTGATGTCTAGCAAATTTCTCATCAAAAATACATTTGTCAATAAGGGTAAAAGGAGAACATGAGTCAGCATAAACTTTGAACTTTTCTCCATCTAGGGTAATATCACACGTAGGGTAAATGTTAACATCATTGACCTCTTCATCATCTACCAGAAAAATGTATGTTTTCTCACACTCATCCTCTCTTTCAACATTTTCAACAGCATTTACTTTTTGACCCATGGTTTTACATACTTTTGAAAAATGCCCCCTCCGATTACATTTTCTACACACTACATTTCTGGCTGGGCACTTCCAATTGTTTGCCAAATGATTTGGGCTTCCGCATTTGAAACAATGAAATCCTTCATTTATTCCACGTTGGTTACCTTTGTATTTTTCACCCACCTTACAAATAGTTTCCCCTACTTCATTAGTCTTCCCTTCTTTCATTTCACTGTTTACTCCATCCCTTATTTTCATCTCTTTCATGCATGACGCAGTGTGTTCCAAACCCTTTGCTATACTAAGAGCCTCTTCTAGGTCAGGATTTCTAGTGAGCAGTTCTTCTTGAATTTTAGGATCATTGGTACACCTCACTATCTGGTCTCTAATCATAGAATCAGTAAGAGCCTCAAACTCACACGTGGCTGATAAACCCCTTAAAACTGCCACATACGACGTTACTTTTTCTTCTCTCTTTTGCACCCTCTTGTAAAATTTGTGTCTCTCCAACACAACATTCAACTTGACTTTAAAATGCTCTTCTAATTTCCTTAGGGTATAGTCATATACATTAGTACCTTCCACCTCTTCCTGTTCATCATCAACCATTCTACCTGTTATGACCTCAAAAACTTTCCTTCCTTGAATGCCTAAATTATGTAGCAATATGTGCTGTTTCCTTACGTTATTATAATTGCTTCCCCCAATAGCTATGAGGTAAGACTTAAAAATACCTTCCCATCTCTTCCATAGGATATCAGGCTCACCTAAATCATTTAGGAATGGTGGTGGTTGACTCATCCCAGCTCCCGCCATGGCCATGCGAATATAAGCACCCAAAGGTTATAAGAAACAGTTCCCTCCTAGCTTTAACACAGCAAAGCTAAATGTAACATTTTCTCTATCAACAATTTGCTAATAATAACTATGTTTCATACATTTTCATAACTTAGTCTCACACACATTACATTGAAAATAGGAATTAGAAAAGAATATGTCCACGTTTAACCAGAACCACCTTCAGTTCAACAAAGTATATATATGTAGTCCTCTTTCCCTCAGCATGGAATGAATAGTCCTCTTTTTATATTTGGTGTTTTATTTTATTTTTTGTTTCTCGAACAGATCAATACCGTCTTTCGCCTGAGGGCGGCAACTTCCTGTGGTAACAGATTCCAGTCACATCCATGGGAACAGCGCTCTTTTAAACAATGTAAGCAATTATTCCTTTCTTCCAACGCTGTCCTAGAACTGGTGAGCTTTGAAAAATAAACTGTCAAACACCCTTCTTTATGCACTTCCTCACAAGTGTACGTCGAATGACTGCCTCAGACCTTTGCTTCGCAAAAACACATAAAACTCTGACTGGAAGCCCCTTATCTGATCAGCTCGGGCAGCGCTGCTGGAAATAAATTCACTTCAAGGGTGACAAGCGGGAAACGAGTAAGCCACTCCGACTTCCTTACGGTCCCATATTTTACATGTGTAAACAGTGCGCTGAAGTGATAATAATTTAGCTTTAATAGAGAAGCTTCCTTTATGCTTTCGATATTTCAGAGATGAAACCTAGCACATTGCCCTACGAGAATGTTACCCAGAGTCACATTAGTACGGAAGTCTCAAAATATTTAGTTTTAATTTATTTCCTTTTCTTATGCTTTCCGCCGAATTCAATTGTTGACATTCGCTTCAGAGACACCAGCTGCGCTCAAACACTCACCGAGCAGAGCAGATCCTTATCTCTCAAGATGTACAGTAGATAATAGCTTTACGTCAACCTCAGGTCAAGCTTCATTAACCTCAAGGAAGGGCACTCATCAATTAGACTGTCCTTGACACAGCCTCCGGACCTCGTCGCCACTAAAAATGTAGTAATGTGAGTCCAAAAGGCAGAATGAAAGAGTCTTTATTTATATTAAGTATAAACAAACGGTGCCCCCGGCTTGCCTGGGCTCTCACAGGAGGTTCAATTCCCAACATTCTAACGTAGCCTTCACTGTGGGCACAGGGATAAACCAAGTAGGTGGAAGGGGTAGGGGTGACGGGAGGGAGCAATGAAAGCAGTAAATTACAACAGGGCGCCAATTAAAGCCTGCACGGTCGTTTTCCTATGATCAAGGGAGAGCAAAGGGAGAAACTTTCTAAGCATTTTAAGCAGGCCGAAACACTTCCCCACTAGGCCAAGGATCTGAGGCTTCAGAGTGAGGTCGTTATCAATCTGCACCCCAAGAGTCTTAGCCTTGGAAGAGGCCGCTGACGGAGGGAACATGGTGCCGGCCACCACGACTGCCACCTGGGGACAGCAGAACAGCCTAAAAATAACACCTCCAATTTATCTGAGTTGCACTTGAGGCTATTGAGCTGGAACCAATCAAACACAGCCCCAAGACAGCGTCTGATACTCTCACCATCAAAGTCAGAGCCCTTCTTGCAGGTAAAAAGGAGCTCGGTGTACTCCGCATATGAAACGATCTGGGCACCTAACGACTCTGCCAGTGCCGCCAGAGGGGCCATATAGATGTTAAAAAGAGTTGGGCTCAAAATTGAGCCCTGAGGAACTCCTACCTCCAGAGGCGGCACCTCGGCAGAGAACGGGGGGGCCCAGACCATTTGGTGGCCTGCTAGAAAGGACTTAAACCAGCTGAACACCGTTCCCCGAAGCCCGATCTCCCAGAGTCTTAAAAGGAGACCGCCGTGGGGAACGGTGTCAAAGCCCGCCGACAGATCCAACATCACCAGCATCACCTTACCTCCCAGATCGAGAACCTCCTTAATAGCCTCGGTGAGCTCCAACAGCGTGGTCTCCGTGCTCATATTGGCACGGAAGCCCGACTGAGTGTCATGCAAGATGTTATGGCTTTCAAGGAAATTGGAGAGGAAGGAGTGTACATGCTTCTCCACCACCTTGGCAAACGCTGGGAGGAGAGAAATTGGCCTGTAATTAGCATGTATCAGAGGGTCTAAATTAGGCTTTTTCAATAGCGGCAAAATGAGAGCCTGCTTCCAGGCCAAAGGGACCACTCCCATGCTGAGTGAAAGATTCAGTACCGGGTTAACTAAGGGGTTAATTATTGGAGCCATTTTTCCAAGAAATTTGGCTGGGCATGGATCCAAAGGAGAACCAGATTTTAATGTAGTGAGAAGATCCAGCGAGGTAAAGCTGGAAAGAAAAGGAAAGGTAGAAAGGGTTGGGCCCTCACAAATCAGGGACGAAGGCAAAGAGGAGCTAGTGCAAAGGGCTGACCTCGAGCCAGATGCCCGAAAGGAGTCTTGAATGGATGTAATTTTGCTAGCAAAGAAATCAGCAAGTTGGGTGACCCAGGGTTCAGAATAAGAGTGTGTGAACGAGCTCACAGTCGGAGAGGTGAATTCTTTAACAATTGTGAATATTTCTTTACTGATATTCACAGCGGCCTCAATTCTTCTTGCAAAATAGGCTTTCTTTTCTAACAAAATGCAACCATGGTATAGTTTAATCGATTCCCTGTAAGCCATTTTGTCTGAGTGGTCATAGTGGCGACGCCAGGTCTTTTCGGCCTTTTTACACGTCCGCCGCATTTCAGACAGAGCAGCAGTAAACCATGGGGCAGCGGCACGACTGTTGAATTTGCGGGAGAAAGTCACCGGGGTTAGTTCATCGAGTCTCTCCGCGAACCAGGTTTGTAGGAGGTCGAGATCCGCCTCTAAGCTACCTGACAGCTGGCATGGGTGAGAGGATAAAGCCTGGGCCATCATATCTGGGGACACACGATGATAGGCTCGAGAGGTCTGCCGAGGACGGCCCTGCGTCCTAGATGAAAATTTACCAAAGAGGGATCTGAAAATTTACCAAATAGTGATCTGACCACAGAACAGGAACCGGGGGAGAAATGCCAATTGAAATAGTGGAGAAAACTTGATCAAGTGTGTGGCCTTTGTTGTGCGTGGGACCAGAGAGGTAGGGGGCAAGACCCAGAGG
This sequence comes from Lissotriton helveticus, assembly GCF_964261635.1. Classification (NCBI taxonomy): domain Eukaryota; kingdom Metazoa; phylum Chordata; class Amphibia; order Caudata; family Salamandridae; genus Lissotriton; species Lissotriton helveticus. The sequence goes on from NC_136065.1 coordinate 1,742,095,211, forward strand.
GGAAGTAGTGTCCAAGATCTTAATAGCATCAACATCATTTCTCATGTCCATGTGAATATTAAAATCTCCCAAAAGCAGGCAATGATCTGTTTTCAAACAATGTGCCGAAACTACGGCATGAAGCTCTTCGTAAAAAGAGCCCATAGGACCGGGAGGTCTATAGATTAGTAGCCCTGTACAGGATTGCTGGGGGGACAGGGATAGGGAAAATCCAAGGGCCTCACACCACACCTACTCAATGCCTTGAGTAGAAGAAAGAGGCTTACACTAAGCCATATAAAATCCCACTTCCAATACTGTGGTGCTTCCAGGGATTTCATCTCAATCGTTTTGCTATATGTGAGTTTCTGTTTGAAATATATAAAAAGAAGGCATGTGTGAATGATAGATGAACCTCAAATCAATTTTTATTGGTTTTATATTTACCAAATAAGCATATATTGTAGGAACAATGATTCCTAAAGGACATAGTTAGATATAGAAAAATAAACATAGGTCTCCCCTAAAACAAAGTGACAGGAGGAATAGCAGAAATCATTGGGAGGGGAGTTCCTTGATAGGGTTGCTCATCTAGAATATGTATAGCAGCAAACCCTCTAGACATAGGTCAGAATGGTGGCAAACTAGATAGGGGCATGGGGGAAGGAAGGGAATCCGGGGGACCTACAGGAAAGTGATTACAGGATGATATGGGGGATGAAAACGGTGCCAGGGAGTATATACTATGTCCGACTTCAGGTCTAAGGCTAATGCAGTGTTGAGAGGGGAACGAGGGGGGAAGATCATTTCCACTGGCCACCTCAGGGCGGGAGATCATTTCCACTGGCCACCTCATTTAGGGTGCAGGAGGGAGCTTGCTGACTCCAATCAAAGGCAAGGTAGGTCCTCTGAGATTAAGTTTCTAGGCATGCAGCTTGGCATGATGGTTCTGGTGTGTAAAGATGGGGAGAGAGTAGACACTCCACTGCATTGAGTTCATGAGGAGCGGGTCTATAAACCAAGATAATAGCTGATCCCACACTTGGGATATATAGGATGGTGGCGGAGGCATCTGGGTTCCTCCTTGTGTAGGGCGGTTGTCTCTGCTCAAGCCCACTGTGGCACTGAGACCATCCAGGCTAAGCTACTGGGAGATATTGCACTTTTCCATTTCGTCGTTACTGTTCACTTTGCTAGTGCGAGGGCTAGATTATTAAAGTGAGCAGCCATTGTGTGTCTCTTTGATCATCTATGTTAATGTTAATAATCATTTATGGAGCGCACTTACACCGGACGGCTTCATGGCGCTAACATGCTCAGTATGCTATCCAGAATTGTTTAATTGTATGCTTGCAGGAACAGCCAGGTCTTAAGAGACTTCCTAAATTGCAGAATGTCATTGGGCCCCCTGATTCTGGAGGGACCTAGAGCTTTAATAAGGCTACTCAACATTGGCAGTTACGACAAATGAGGTCTCTCAGCAGCTTATCTAGGTCCGATAGATCGTCTGATGAGGTACCTTTGAGAGGGTAGTGAAACTATATAGAAGTGCTAAGTGACCCCTCACCAAGAGCGGCAGGGATTTCCAGAAGGTAACTTGGGCTCGAAAGAAATTCACTGCAGCAGTGAGATTCTGATCCTATAAATCTGACTCTGTAAGGAATATCCTAATATCAGGAGCAGCCAGTGCAGGTAAGCCCAGAAAGAGCCCCACATCCTTTTAGTATTCAGGCAATGTTTGAGCGGTCAGTGTTCAGATCTTTTATATAGATTAGATTAAGAAGTTTACGTAGCACAACAGCTACCCACAGGTTTTCCAGGCACTTTAACAGCAGGCAAGAGTGATCCCGGTCTTATTCTAAGAGTGATCTTAGAATAAGACGTCCTCTGTGTACCGGGAGATTGCATGTGTCTTTTTTGGTAAAGGGATACTTCAGTCCCTTCCTGAGAGGCAAACATGAGCCACAAGTAGCTCCAACTCCAACACAAAGAGCAACGGGAAAAAGAGGGCACGCCTGCCAAGTGCCTCTGCCCATCCATAAATGTTGTAAAATTAAACCCCCTGAGTGGACTCTCACTGTTGGGTCAGGTTATAACAGTTGGATTAATTTAATGGCGTGGGCCCCAAAGCTGAAGTGACTAAACACTGCAAATACTAAGTCCCAGCTGAGAGAATCAAATGCTTTACTAGGTCTCTAGGTCCAAGTCCAGCTGGGCTGTGGCTCGAGGCCACTGGGTCTGCTGCGCCTCAATGATGTGTACAATGGCTTGATATTCAGTGCTGTGCACCTACCGGAAATTAAGGCATTCTAGTCTGCAGGGATTAGGTGGTTTAGGTGGAGAATCACTTGTTTGATCCAAGAGGCCAGAATTTTTTTCAGGATTTTATAATCTATGTTCAGAATAACTATGGAGCTGTAAAATACCGGAGTAGTGGGGTCCTATCTGGGTTTCAACAGGCAGACTAACAATGCCTCCTGAGGCTTATCAGGGAGCCATCCCGACTCTAGCACAGAGTTGAAAAGTGTAATCAGTGCAGCTCTAGGGAAGCTGCAAAGAATTTGTTAAAACTCTGTCAGCAGCCCCTCGGTCTCTGGTGTCTTCCCAGCGGACAGATTGGTAACGACTGCACAGATGTTCACAGTGATAAAAGGAGCATCCACTGCTGTAAGAGTAGAAAGGGGAGCATGTTTAAGAAATGCCTGGATGTCCGTCCCTGGGGCCCACGTCGGAGGAGAGTATAGTCTAGTGTAGAAGTCGATAAAGCCCTCATGGATAACTCCCTGCGAGTAGAGAAATGTGCCATCCTACCGTCCAAGTTGTGTTTTTGGGGGTTGCTTAGATTTGTTGTTTATTAACGAGGTCTGTAGGCAGCCCAAATTATGGCCCTTTCCTTTGAATGTGAATGAGAAACGTAGGCTCGATAGTCTAAACATTGCAGCCTTTCCAATAGTTTGACTTCATCTTCTCGAATCCGATACAGATGAGGCGGCCTCACTGGGTCATCCATGAGCAGGCACTCCATCTCAATAAATGTCAATAAAGCTCCATAAGGAGATGTATGCACTTGTCAAGGGAGGACCATGTGCAGGACACTCTAATGACCAACTTATAGGCCTCCTACTCCGCCTCCTGGGAGGTGTTCAAACCATTGTTTTGTTCAAAATAATCTGTAATGTGATCATCTAGGGTGTCTCTGAAAATGGTGTATTCTAGGGCAGAGGGTTACACAATTCAGTCGGGGATCTGGGAGGGGGGTCCTACCCCAATGTAACCATAACAGTGGAGAGTTATTGTCAGACAAGTCCCTGCGCAGATAGTCTGTGGGAGAAAATAGAAGAGCATATCGCCATAGAACATTTTATTCTGTCTAGGCACCTATACAAGTTTTGTACTGGTGTTCACCCTATATAATAATGGCTTAATTGAAACACTATTTGATTGCAGCGGTGATTTTCACAAGTTAGCTGCTCAAGCAGTGGTATCTCTGCTCTTCACAGATGACACCCTACTTATATCTAGGACCCCGATGGGGATCTAAAATTTATTGGACCGTTTTTTAGAATCTTGCGGAAATTTGGGTTTGAAATTAATGTCATGAAAACAAAATTCATGGCTTTCAATCCGCATAAGTCATTCGGGTGCACGGTTACAATGGGCATGAATGAGCATGAGCATTACTCATGCTCATTCATGATCAACAAGATTGACAAGGAGGTTTTTTGCTCATGTGGCATTTTTCTTCCAACAGGGATCCTATAGGAAGACCCTTGACACTTTTCACATGTATTATTGATTGGAGGGTGGCATGATGGTTACTGGGAGGAGTCTCTTTTTCTTCAGGCAGTAAAGAAGGAACCTTGAGAGACTTAAAAAAGCATCCAGCCACTGACACGTGGGTGTCTGCATTGGTGAAAGTTATTTGATAATTTAATGTTTTTGGGGTTATTTTGCTTTGTATTGGTGGCGTTATTCCGTGTGTCTGTTTATGTTTTTTATGATTTGCTTGCAGTACCTGTGAATGCCCATGTGTTGTGAGCAATGTTCCCTCTAAAAGTTTTCCTCTATGTGCGGCAGTGTAAGGTCTCTGTGCGCTGCAACCAAAGCTATGTGCACCGAGAACCAGACCGCGCATGTGCGCTGCAATTAATATGAATACTCCAACCCTGCCAAGTAGCAAGCATTAGGTGTGGTCTGCAACACCACAGGAAAATGCATTAATCACGCATTTTTAGCACCATGACAATGCCTGAGTAATAGGAGTCAGTGATCATGAGTGTTGAGGCTGAATTCACAGCAGTGCAACAAGTGTTGGGCATACGGTGCTATAAGTGGGACACTGGAGAATGGAACGAGGGGCTTCCGGCTTGTGTCATTGTTTCAAGTAAGCATTTTACGTCCTGTCCGATTACTCAGCTCTGATTTTGTGAGGCCGAGCGTGGGAAGCACTGTACTGTGCATGTCTGCCTTCGAGAGAGTTCTTGGTGAACGCTGTACGCACTCACAGATAAAAGCATGTGACTTGCGCACGAGCCCCCAGTAACCCTGTCTGGCATCAGGCACTAACAGGTGTGCATTGGCGCATGCGCCCCATGGATCCCAGGTCCAACGTGAGAAGAGGGGAGGGCGCAGCTAGCGCCCACAGGCAGTGCACTGGCAGCAGCTCAGGTGTGAACAGGTAACCTTGGAAAGCAGGCTTCCATCTGTGAGGGACCAATGTAAGGGAATGATGATGGGAATGCAGGTTTGTAAAGAAAGGTTCAACTTTAAATACAGCAATCAATCAATCAATCAATCAATCAGGGGTTTATATAGCGCGCTACTCACCCATGAGCGTCTCATGTGTGAGTAGGGGGAGGAAAAGAACACAGCTCTGGATCAGTTGAAGAGCCAGGTCTTGAGGTCCTTCCTGAATGTATGCAGGGTTGGGGAGCGTCTGATGTTCACCGGGAGTTCATTCCAGGTCTTTGCTGTGATGTATGATAAGGCTCTTCCTCCGGTCTTGTTTCTGCTGATGTGGGGGACCTCGACAGGCCGAGGTTGGTGGAGCGGTGGTTTCTCTTGGGTGCATGGAAGGAGACTCTCTCTTTATTATTATTATTATTATTATTATTGCATTTTTTGTGCGCAGCAGCTACCCACAAAGGGTTTCCCGGCGCAATTTAGTGAGGATGTTGAAATAAGGCTAAGGTCAAGAGAAGTGTTTAGATGTTGAATAGCCATGTCTTTAAAGCTTCACGAAAGCTCATGTAATTAGTCTCATTGCGTGCTGAGAAAGGCAGAGAATTTCAAAGCACAGGCCCTAGATAGGAAAAGGATTTGCCGCCCATACAAGATAGTTTGATCTTCGGAATAGCAAATCTTTTTGATGTGGAGGAGCGAAGAGAGCGGGATGGGCAATATGGGTGCACGAGCGTGAGAAGATATTTTGGGGCCTTGCCAACATAGATTTTGTGCATGAAACAGAGTGCTTTAAACTTAATTCGGCTTTCGACCTTAAGCCAATGAAGGTCACAAATGTATGGGGTGGTGGGAGTGGTACTAGGGATTTTACATAGCAGTCTGGCTGCTGAATTTTGAATCGTCTGCAGTCTGCGAATGGTAGCTTTCTTTGAACCCAGATAAAGCACATTGCCATAATCAAGCCTGGAATTAATTAAGGCATTGATTACAGTTTTCTTTGTTGATTCTGGCAGCATCCAGCAAATCTTTTTTAGCCACTTTAGGATGGCGAAACACGTGGCTGAGGTTTTTACAGCTTGCTGGTGCATATTGAGGGAATCATCAATAATAATGCCTAAGTTGCGTGCCTGTGAGACTGGAACGGGGAGTGTGCCCATTTCCTGAGGCCAATGGTGAGGGCCCCACAAGCTTTTGTTTTTGCAGAGAATAATGACTTCAGTTTTCTCCCCATTCAATTTGAGAAAAATGTCCTGCATCCAACCTGCAATTTTGATAAGACCTTTTTTGAGTGTGGAGGGAGTATCAGTGTTCTCGGAAGAGAGGGAAAAGATCAGCTGAGAATCGTCTGCATATGAGTACATCGATAAGCCTGAATCTTCCACCACCTTAGCTAAAGGGCTCATATACAAATTAAATAATAAAGGACTGGCTATAGAGCCCTGTGGTACACCATGCTCAAAGACATGTGTGTCCGAGCAGGCTGATTGAGAAAAAACTTGAAAAGTGCGTTCGCTCAGAAAGGAGTTAAGCCAGTTAAGTGCAGAACCACTGATACCTAGGGAGTGAAGTGTGTTGATTAATACAGTGTGTGATACCGTATCGAATTTGGCACTTAAGTCTAAAAGTACAAGGGCCACAGTCTCTCCCTTATCCAGCTGGTGACAAATGTTCTCTGTAACTCCCAATACGGTGGTTACTGTTGAGAATCCAGCTCTAAAGCCTGATTGACAAGGGGGCAGCAAGTCTTGGGCAGTGCTAAATTCAGTTAGAGTGTGATGCACATGCTTTTCAAAAATTTTGGAAAACACAGGTAGCAGAGAAATGGGCCGGAAGTTGGAAGGTTGATTTGGGTTGGTTCCAGCCTTCTTGAGCAGAGGATGGATCATTGCATGCTTCCAGTCAGCTGGTATAGTCTCTTCCTGGAGGGAAGTATTGAGAAGATCTGTAATAATGTCCAGTGACAGAGTGCCAAGTTTTTTGAGTATGGAGCAGGGTAGAGGGTCTTTTGGGGAACCAGATTTAATGGTGTTAAGTTGTTTGGTTAGAGTGATGGTATTAAGTCTGGGCCAGCTATCCAAGGTACTTCTGGGGTATTGAAGGGCATGTGTGTCTGGAAGGGTCCAGTGAAGTTGATGCTGATGGGAGGCAGCTCTTCTGTGCTAATGCTATTCCTTAGTAGATGTTGTCCACTTTGTTTACAAAGAAAGTGGCCAATGAGTCACATTGCTGTTTGTTTAAGTCCGGTGGAATGGCTAATGTTTTAGAACCCGCAAGTTATTTCACCATCTTAAATAGAGTTTTGGAGCGATTTAGAGCCTCCGAGATGGTGCAGCACACATGATCGGCTCGTGCCTTATTGCAGAGAGTATGATATTTATTTAATTTACTTTTGTACGTTTTTTTGCTTCAGGTGAGTAATTTTTTCTCCATTTACGTTCAAAAGTTTTACATTCAGATTTCTCTTGTTTCAGTAGTTCCGTGAACCATGGGGCGGGGGGTCGCTGGCCTTTGCGCTTTAATTTGGTCAGAGGTAGGCAAGTGTTAATTGCTGTCATGAGCCAATTCTGTACTGCTGTAGATAGAGAATGTACAGATTGCTTTGAACAAGGAATATGCAAGTTTAGGAAGGTGTTTAAAGTTTCAATATCTAACTTTTTCCAATTCCTAATTAGCTTGGATTGTTCAGGGGACCCTAAACTTCTGTGTGGTTACTTGAAGTGAAAACCTAATCAGATAATGATCTGACCAACAAATCGGTAGTGCGGGAAGAGCAGTGATTTCCTTAAGATTAGTAAAAATGGGGTCAAGTAATTGACCTGCAATATGAGTGGGTCCAGAGTTTAGCATGTTTAAGTTAAGAGAGGCTAGATCGGAGATAAGCTCAGAGGTTGATGTACTAGTTAGATTTTCTAAATGTAAGTTAATATCTCCGATGAGGGAGAAATTGGCAGCCTTCATGACTAGGGGACTTATGAATTCTGGGAGGGCCTCTGTCCATGCTGTAGCAGGGCCAGGTGGACCCCAGAAAACGTAAAGTTGGGAGTGAGGGCAAGCTTGAATATAGCTGCTTCGCAATTAGGGCTCGTTGAGGTATGTGGGTCCGATATTGTTGAGGGCTTTATATGCTTGGGTGCATCCACAGGAATGCTGTGGGGGATATGCAGATTTGTAAAGTGTTGTACTTTAAATCTAACAATATGTGCATTCTGAGGAATTTCTGAAGTCTGTTTTTGTCTATGCACAGTATAAAGCAATAGCAAACCGGGGAAGGGGATACACAGCAGAACTGAAGCAATGCACATGCGCTGCTTGTTTGTTGCTGTGTGTCTTCTGTATGTTGAAGGCCCAGAGCTGCTCTGCTCAGCGTTGCTGAATGTGACTCCTCACTATGGCCGAGGTCTTTAGCAACACCATATTGTGGCATTGAGACAACAGGAATTTATAGGATTAAAGCAGAAGAGCTGAGGGTGTAGCCTGATGTCTCATGCTCCCACCCACAGATCCCAGAGAAGGAGCTTTCAGCCTGCCACTCCACTGCACTTGTGTTGTATGCATGCCTCTCAGTCTCAGTGCTGTGCGTCCTCCCCACCCCCTTTTGGCTGGGCATTCTTCGTCCCTTATCTCGCCATAGTGCAAGGTCACAGGTGACACCGAGATCTGCACGAGGAGGTGTGCCGGGGCCCCAATTTTGAAGAGTAAAATAGCACCTACAGCTGGCGCTGAGCCCTTCCCAGCCATGTGTGCTGGTGTCACTGCACCTGCTGCACTTCCGGTAGCTCCGCCCCTGGCATAAATACAGTAAATGTTCCAATTTCTGGGGCACCTATGCACCGCCTGCACTACGAGGAGCTATCCTTCTCTGGCAGATAAGACCAGCCTTTCTCTGATACCTCCCTGTCCAGAGCTGACAGGGACTCTGAGTTATCACAGAGTTGTTCTTCTCTGGTGAAGGAGGGGGCTGCCCAGGACAAGCAGGGTACACACTGCACAAATATCCTCACAGGACCCGGGCGTTATCTGTGTGGATCCTCTACCCCCTCCCCCCAAGCAGCTGTTAATACCACCTTTATTAAAACAACTCCTCTGTAGTTTTCAGGTAAGCTCCCTTTGCCTTTCGTTTGGAATTACTTTTAAAGAGTAAAAGAGCAAGAAGGTTTTGCGGTTTTCGATGTGAGAAATAAGGTAACTACTTGTCTTTTTGATGGCGAGAACATTTTGAGAAAAGAGTTGGCAAATGGTGCATTTTCAAGTAAATGTGAGAAAACAAGAAGGTTAATAAAGCAATTGTGAAAGTGGTTATTACATTAATGAAGAGATATCATATAACATAGGTAGATGCTTATTCAGTATAACCACAGAGCTTCAAAACATTGGTGGAGTATTGGGGGGGTAGGGCGGGGGTGGTGGTCAAATCATAACAAAGTGCACCTGGCTAGCAGATTGTCGATTTTTGTCAATGATGTGTGTTATATCAAAGCAAAACAATACTACCCTTCTCATGTGACAGAAACTGTTATTGTGTCCCAAAATGGGATCTTGAGTGGACCAGGAAGCATCGCCACCAGACAGTTACCCTGCATCCCTCCTCTGGCTGGCACGTGAAGGAGATACATAACGTGTTGATCTGATGGTGGAACAGAATGGGCAGTGGCTCGACATGAAACAGCTGCGGAAGGGGAGGGCAATCTTCCTGTCTGTGCCCAGACTACACCCCCCAAACCCCCATCCTGGATGGAACACCCTTTCATGAAGGAGCAGAACTCCCCGCCACCCTTCACATGGACACATTACTTGTTTGCACCTTGGAGGGTCCGGGCGTGGTCGAGGGGACCATGGACCGATTGAGTTAATAAGCTGACGGTAAATCAAGTAATAGGTTTGTGAGTCAGAAAACCTCTAGCAGAAAAGAAGGGTTGAGTGTTTGAGTGTAATCATTTGTGTAATTGCCGTAGGTAAAACAGCTGTAGCTTAGGGTGAAACATCGAAGCAGGGCACCCTCACCCCTGTTTACCCCACATAGAATGAAGGCTCTCTTTCCCCATTAGGGCTTCTGAGACGTTGGGTGCATGAAGAGCACATTAAGGATCGATCATGAAGGATTAGCTCTGCGTTACATAAACTTGGTAGAAAGAACAGAGTGCCACAAATCGCTCACACATGCCCACCCAGAGGCTTAGGCCGATCCAGTGTCCATGGGCATGAACCAGTTCTGTTGCCAGTCCTGTTCACAGAGGGCCAGGTGCCAGCCTGCCCCTTCACTGCGGGCTAGGGAGCACCTTTTCCTGGAGGGGTGGGGGCCCAAGAGCAGCTGGGTGAGGTGCACTGGAGGGTGAGGATGGCGAGAGTGGAATGGGGGATTATGTGCACGGCATATCATTGAGGTGTAGTATATGAGCACAGCCCCAAAAATATGGCCCTATTAGTCTTCCACTACGAGCCTCACTTGCTGGCTGAAGTAACAGGATGGAGGAATAAGAAGGGGGTTTGTGGGAGATGAACAGGGACGATAGTGTGGGGAAAGAGGCATGGGAGGCATGCATGGGATGAAGGATAGTTAAGAGAGAGAGCAGAGCAAAGGAGATGAGGGCTACAGAAAGGATGAGAGAAAGCAAGTATGCATTGCAGACAGTAAGCACACGCGCATTATTGGGACACGGAATAAAAATGTATCTTAAAAGTGAGAGGAAACAGCGCATCCTGGAAGAGGGGGAGAAAGGCACGTACATACTAGACATGCACACAGACATAAGCACACATATACACTCTCACACGCACGTGCACACACACACACCAGCAAACGTAGACATATAGAGGCACACTCAGACACATGTACACAAGTACGCACAATTACACACTCTCACACGCACACTCACTCACATAATATACACTGAGGCCAGTCTTTTCCCTGTTCTCATGATAAATGCATTTCCCTAAGCCTGAACAGGCATGTCTAAAATATGCCTCGAGCGCGTGTGGCCCCATCACATTCTGTGTAATTCTGACCTGACAGCAGCGCTGGCCCATTGGGGGGTTGTGGGGGGAGGGTGCAGCTGAGCCCCTGGCTCAGTGGCTGCCTCCAGATGTCTGCCTCCCCGCAGACTGTATGTATAGCAGGCATACCCCGGCACACTGCACAGACAGGCAGGTGCCATTTTACAGGTACCCTGCCCCCCTCTCCCCTTAGTCGAACTTCAAAAATACAGGACCACCAGGCTGCCCCCACCAAACTCCCGCAGCACACGGCGACTGCCAGATCTCCCAGAGAGCGAGAGCTTCCCTGGATCGGCTACAGATCTCCCTGCCCGTAAATGTGACTGAAACTAGCCAACATCATAGCACGGACCCACAGCTCGCTCGGAAACCAGATGCAGAAGCTCCAAAGAGCCAGGCTGGAAGAGCGTAAAGCACAAAAGTGCCCTTCCCTCCTGGAGATAGTATGTTAATTGCAGCACGCATGTTCCGTGCAATTAACATGAATATTATTTCAAAGGCCCACAATCAGCCCCGGACTGTGCACTAATAATAAAAGAAATGCAGTCTCCAACAGGGCGTGTCCTTAAAGAGTCTGAAAGCGCATATCCTGCTTTAGATTTGCTGCACTCCTTTTCTTAATAGTGTGTAGCTGTGGGGCTGATTGAGGGCATTTGAGATAGTAATCATGCTAATTGCAGCGCATGACGGCACTGCAATTAACACAAAATACTTTCACAAAGGCCCTCAATCAGCCCCACAGCTACGTACTATTAAGGAAAGAAATTGAGGAAATGCCAATTCCACTTGCTGATGAATGGGAGGGAGCCTTCCCGAACCCCACAGACACTTGCCGCTCCCGGGATGTGACTTCAGTGCATGGGCACGCACGCGCGCACGTTAAAGGGAACAGTGGATGTGTGTGACTTACTTGAAGGCTTTGCTAGAGTATAATTGAGCCAGTTTGGACTATAGAATTACTGGAGTTGATATGAGTGTAACTTTGTAGCGTTTGTGAATTGCAGCCAACTTACCTTTTTGTAGATGTGTTATTGAATTTCCATGCTGATCTTTGACCTTACTTTTACTCCTCCTACTTCGTAGTAGATACTCCTTATTTTCTAGCTATTCCGTTGCCACTACCACTATTAGATCTAAAATGTATGTTTACATGTCGTTGTTCTCTGCACTGTCTGTAGTACATGAAGAAAGGGATGCTATAGGAATGTAGCTTTATGAATTGCATTTACTGATTTTGGAAAAGGGGGGTGGTGATGGACAGAGTTTCTGAATGATGCAGAATACTCTTAACAAGTCAATAGATCATGGTTTTAATCCATCACCGTTTTTTAGCTCACTGCACCATCCCAGCTCAGAACCTGGCTATATGCAAATTAGTCTGTTCCTGTCCCAGTGCATGATGGGAACAGGGCAAACCAAACTACCAAGCCAATTCTTATACTGGGAAGGAAACAAGCTTCCGGGGACCGGTTTCTGGCATCACAGCCTTCTTCGGCCCGGCTTGCTTGAATCCTGAAGGTGCAATGAGCAAGGGACTCACGTCTGAGTATACCCTCCCACACATAGTGTGGATAAAACCGATTTTGGAAAAGGGGGGTGGTGATGGACTTATGACGAGCTGAGCTCATCATGACCACGCCCATTTCTATAGAACGCTCAGCACAGCGGGGGAATTAGCCCCGCGTGTGAGCTCCGCACATGTGTGGTTCTGAAAATCTGGACCCTGTTGTCATCCCAATAACGAGGTCCAATACCCGTGTCACAAAATATCAACGTACCATGACGAATTTGGTGTCAGCGAACCGATAATGATTAGGGCATCATTCCCATACATTCGCGTCATAATCGAGGGTCGCCAGCACCCCCAAATCGTAGTTTCCGTCCCGTCCCCTTAGACTCCATTTTGTGAACGACATTCATCTTACGTCTTGCCCTCATGATAAGTCAATTAAAGGTCGAGCTTGATCTAAAAGGACACGTCCTCCTTCCCTGACTCCCCCCTGACCTGTCCCAACTGACTCCATTGCCTTTAGCCAAACCTGTCTGGGCAGCCCCTCGCCCAGTGGCCAAATGCGATAGCATCGATACATAACATTCCTCAAACCATTCACTACATACAAACCATGCTTTCTACAAACACACACCTGTCCTGTTCCCTGTTTATGGCCAGTTTTATGACTAGGAGGTGCCTTCCTTTATTGGGGTTTCATCGATATCTGATGGGAGTTCCGGGCTTGGCTGAGTAATCTATCACGCATTTGACATCTAAAATACGGGCTTGCCTACATGACTTCGCTCTTTTGTATTATTGTAGAAATATGTGTATAGCCATATCATAAACTCAAGAATTCTCACTCGCAGCTATTATTTCTGTATATAAGGAGAAGGCTGGTTCTGTAAAAACGAACAGTCTCCTGAGAACACATGACCCGTGTTTGTCGTGCTTCTAGGACACCTGTTACTTGGTAGCTATCAATAAAACTTGATCTCTGACTCGACTAGAAGACTCCGTGTTTCTGTGGTCCGGAACAGGGAGAACTCAGAGGTCTTCGGGTGTTATCCCCTGGCACCAAACGGGTTCCTAAAAACCCGTTACCTCAGTTGGCGCCCAACTCGGGGCGGTATCAAGCGGCGACGGTCCAAGCCAGATGTTCGTGAGGAGCTTCGTGTGAAAATTCCGGAGGACGGCCAGCCACTTCAGCGACCCCTGTATGTCGACGTGGTTCCGAAGGTCTTTGCTGCGAGGTTCCCCGCGTCCCGACGGCTACGAAGGACTGCTGCCCTGACTATCGCCTTGTTTTGGACCCAGTGATCCTTGGTAGAGCGAAACGATAGACGAGTCTTCTAGCGACGTCACCGATCTTCAAATACTTCAGTTAAGTATAAGTGGAGCGTCTCCCAGTCCTTAGTTTGTCCTTAGTTTTTTGGTATCCTCGAGATACGCCTTGATTTGGTACTTGCAAGCCCCAAAGCCGAAGGACTTGTGTTTTCACGAGAAATATCGTAATCGATAATCCTTTGAAGTTTGAAGCTAGACTAGTGAGCAAAGATGCCTGGTTTTAGCAGACTTGGAAACTTGTTTTGTCTTGGTTATAGTAAGGACTCCCGATTAGAGGATTCCTGTCCGGTTCCTCCGATTGGAACTCCAACATATGAGCTCTAAGTAAAGCACGGCATAGGCCCTATCACATATAATGAAGTGTGGATAAAATACACCCGCAAGGATGGTGTTTTAAAATGGCCCCAATATGGTAGTTTCGACTCAGAAATATTAGATAACCTAGAGGTCGCGAACAAATAATTAGGAGCAAGAAACTAGCAGTAGATAAATGCTACCCGATGTTACCAAATAAGGGACAAGGTCAAGAGGGAAGATCCGAGAAAGATCCATTAATGTCCCACTTATTAAGCTCACCTCCACCTTATGCGTTAGACGCTACTACAACGCCAAAGTTTTCTATACCACGCCCCGGCGCACGAAACACAGCTTTTGCACACCCGCCAGCTACTGTTCAGCTGGTTCCTACTTCTCCGGCGCAGCCTTCTCAAGGACCGCCATCTTTGCTACCTACTCCATCTACTTCTACGACTTTGCCTACAGCTCCAGCTATTGTCTATGATACCGCGTCTGCTACTACTTCAATCTCCTCTACTATTGCCTCTACTTCTTCTTTGCCTCAGCCTGTTTTTTCCAATGCACTTGCTCCTCCGCAAGCTTCTCCTTCTATTAGACAAAGAGTGACAGGTACCGTCACTGGTCAGCTTTCACCTTTCTTCGGGTCGCCTAAGACGACCCCTAAAACAGAAGATAGACAGTTACGTAGTCAACTGCCTGATTACGAGGAAAGAAAAGTGCTAAATTAACTAGCCCGTAAATGGATTACGGATACTGTTAGATATGACGTTCAGTCTGTTATGGAAGTTTTCCGTCAATGGAATGCACCCACTTACGTATTCGAAGAAATGTGTGTATACCTGGGCGAAGATTTGGAGACAAATGATCCCACATACACAATGAACGAACTATGGCGTACACGCTTTAAGTTCCACGAAGGCATGATTACAGGCAGAGATGTTGAGAACGCGATAGAGTTATTACTCTCTTATAGGAGTAAAGGAAACGTCTCTAGATCATTGTACGAAGACGACGTATCAGATAGGAAAAGAGCGAGACAGTACCCCATGAGAGAGGTTCCTCCGGTTTGGAGGGAAGGCGATGCGAATGTAGTACCGCCAATTCTGCCTCATTTCCAGCGTGTATGGGTACATGTCCCCTGAAAACGATCCGAAGTCTTAGCGCTCAAGCAGACATTGCCTGATCCTCGTAAAAACCCGACTGGGTATTATAAGGAGTTATCGCAAACTGCAAGCTCATGTATAATGAATTTAGCGGACATAGACATGTTGTTTGAGACCGTTGTTCCACATCCTCTATCGAGCAAAATACGTCATACGAACCATGCCCAAGAACTAGGTGACTCATGGGCGAACATTGCCGCTATAGATGCTAGACAAATTGGTGGTTCTAAACCTGAGCCGCTAATAGCTGAACTTCCCGGTAGAATTATTGCGTACATGAAAACAATAATGCCTGAAGTACGCGTGAACTGGGACAAGCTATCTGCATGCAAGCAGAAGAAAGATGAGAATGTGTCTGACTTTTTCACAAGATTCGAGGAGACTTTCACCGATCATAGTGGTCAGGATATGGCTACCGAGGGTGGCCAAAGATTGTTTGTAGACAAGTTCGTACATAATTTAATCCCTGAACTGTGTAATAAATTGAAAGATTCAGAGAGTGCTTGGGCTGTCTCTACGTCAGCTCAAATTTTAGCTACAGCCCAGTACTATGAAAATAGGCGCAAAGATGAGCTAGATAAAGTAGACAGAAAGACAAAAGATTTAAAAACTAAAGTTCTTCTCCAGCAAGCTTATCCGCCTCGTACGGCTAGTCAGCCCAGTTATCAACCGCAACATCAGTATTCGAGAAACGCGCAAGGAAACGAGTTTTCCCACCAGCGTATTGCTTATGGCCCGAATCAATGTGCATATTGCAAGGAAGAGGGTCACTTTAAAGGTAATTGTCCGGCTCTTGCGCGACGTTTGAGCGGTGCTTCGGGGGTAAGGGGAAGAGGTGTTCAACATGCCCCTAGAGGTAGGGGCCGTGGAAATTTCACGCAGAATACAACTTCTTTTACACCTCAGAATTCGATGAACAGCTTCGACCAACAGAATAATGCGTCGACCAGGTCAGCTCAGTACTATGCTGACGACTATTACACCGAACATGAATATGAGGGTAACGATTGCTAGGACAGCCATGGACAAAGAGAGGGAGTTGTTTCAGTTCCAGTAGATCAGAATGGACCTTATGTCGAGGTAATAGCCTCAGGAGTGTCAGAGCCATTTCTGCTGGATACTGGTGCTACAAAAAGTTCTATCATGCACTCGAAACTTCCTGGCGCACCTTTGTCTGGCGAAATGAATGTTTCAGTAGGTTTCTCTGGCGCCCCTGTTAGAAACCCGATCTCCAGTCCTGTATCTCTTTCTATTGGCCCATGCGAATTAGAGGCACCCCTCATTCTTACAACAGGTTGCGGTGAAAATTTGTTAGGATTGGATTTGCTAAAAAGGTTATATGCGACTTTGTACTGTTCACCATTAGGAGTACAACTTACTTTCGGTAAGAAAGTCATTTCTCCAATGTATGTGTCGAAAGAAAATATTGCAACTGAATTGTCGAATCTTCCTGATGTACTCTGGGCTAATGGTTCTAATGATGTAGGTCGTTTGGAGATAGCACCATATGTCATAACATTAAAAGCCAACATTAGGTTACCACGTATTCCCCAATACAAAATATCTAGCGAATGTGAAAAGGCGTTATTGACGATTGTTTATGACCTGATTGATAAAGATGTCATCGAAGAAACAACAGGAAATGTTTGTAACAGTCCAGTTTTGCCCGTCTTAAAACGTACTGATCCTTCACAACCCCCTGTGTATAGGTTTGTGATCGACCTCAGAGAAGTGAACAAGATAGTTATCCCACAGTTTCCAGTTGTCCCCGACATTACTGCTTTGCTGACAATGGTTCCAGCTTCAGCAAATTGGTTCTCGGTGATTGACCTGAAGAACGCTTTCTTCAGTATCCCGATTGCTGAGGAGAGTAGAGATATTTTCGGATTTAATTTAGGAGGACGAAGTTTCCGCTTCAAGTGCGCTCCTCAAGGCTACTGCGAAAGCCCATCAATATTCAGTCAGGCCCTGAAAACACAACTAGACGCGATTGTTCTACCAAATGGTTCAACTCTGATTCAGTATGTAGACGATCTACTGATCGCTGCAGACACTGAAGAGATTTGCAAGAAAGCTACGTTATCATTATTGCATCACTTATGTGACATGAGGCACAAAGGCTCTCTCTCCAAACTACAATTTTGCCGACAAGAGGTAACCTACTTAGGTCACATCTTGTTGAAGGAGGTAAGGAGACTGACACCAGAAAGAATACAGGCAATCGCAGAACTAAGTGCCCCAAGGACACAGAGAGAGGTTCGAGCCTTCTTGGGCATTACATCGTACTGTAGACAATGGATACCGAATTTCTCACTACTAGCTAAACCCTTGCTGGCACTACTCTGTAAAGACACGCCAAATCCTATGCCTTGGTCTGAAGATTGCCAGACGAGTTTCCACAAGTTGCGTGATGCATTATGTTCGGCTCCTGTGTTGGGAAACCCCAACTACAGTAAGCCTTTTACATTATATGTCCACTAGAAGGTAGGTTGTGCATTATCAGTTTAGACACAACATTTTGGGGACAGACAGCGCCCATGCGCGTATTTTTCGGCAACTCTAGACCCTGTGGCTAAAGCCCTACCAAGTTGTCTGAGGGCTACCGCCGCAGCAGCTGTCTGCATCCGACAATCCGCTGGATTAGTCATGAATAATACTCTGATCGTTATGGTTCCGCATGCAGTAGACATTTTACTAAACAGGACGAAGACACAACACCTTACTAGCGCTCGACTATCCAGTTACGAACTTACGCTGCTAGCAAGTCACATCCACATAAAGAGGTGCGATACACTGAATCCCGCAACGTTATTACAAATTCCGACAGGAACAGACGAGATTGATAAACATGACTGCTGCTTTAGGACAGAAGAAGAGACAAAAGGGAGAGTAGACTTACAGGACACTCCCCTTCCTGAATGCAATGATACTTTATGGGTTGATGGTTCATGTTTCAAGCTGCCGAATGGTGATACGACTGCAGCATATGCCGTAACGACATTACACACCATTATAGAGACTGCGCGCATTTCCCATAATTCTGCACAAGCTGCAGAGCTAATTGCGCTTACCAGAGCATGTGTGTTAGCGAAAGGAAAGCGAGTGAATGTGTACACTGACAGCCAATACGCCTTTGGTGTGGCTCACAGTTTTGGGAGATTGTGGCGTGAACGTGGGTTTCTTACGTCACATGGTGCAAAGATACAACATGGTCAGCTAGTTAATGAGCTCCTCCAGTCACTGACCTTGCCACTACAAGTTGCCATTATAAAATGTAGTGCACACAAAAAGATTCAGGATGATGTTGGCCGCGGGAATGCATTTGCAGACGAGGTTGCGAAAGAGACTGCAAGGAACACAATGAGTCGGATGTATGTTGTAGGTCCCGCTAGATGGATTACTGATGTAGGAATGTGTGAGGACACCATTGAAAGCGTGAAATCTATACAAGCCGAGGCAACTGAGAAAGAGGTGAATGAATGGAGAGAAAGTAAGGGTAGATTAGATACGAATGGTTGTTGGGTCGAATTGTCAGAACACCAGCGATGGTTATTGCCTAACGCCTATGTACTTGCAGTAGTAACAATGGCTCACGGATTTGCACACATCAGTTCGAGAGGAATCTGTAAAGTATTGGCCCCAGTATGGCAAAATAGCAACATCCCGAAATATGCAGAGAATGTGGTCAGAAACTGTATGGTGTGTTTGAAGTACAATCCCGGTAGGGGAACCCCAACTCCAGCTGGTCATTTTGCGCCTCCAACGTACCCGTTCGAGGTTTTGAAGCTCGATTTCATCCACATGGAGAGATGCAACAATCTGAAGTATGTGCTCGTTGTTGTTTGCGCTTTCTCCAGGTGGGTGGAAGCGTACCCCCTTAAAGACAATACTGCCTTGTCAACCGCCAAAGCCCTTGTCAAAGAGTTCTTCCCGAGATTTGGCATGCCTAGAATCGTCTGGAGTGATAATGGAAGTGAATTCGTAGGACGCGTGATGAAGAGAGTGTGTGAATGTTTAGGCATGCAGCAAAAATTCCACTCTGCGAATCACCCCCAATCAGCTGGATTGGTAGAGTGCTACAACGGCACTTTAAAGCTCAAATTAGCCAAGATCCAAGCCAGTACAGGTCTTAAATGGCCCGACGCCTTGCCCCTAGCACTCTTGTCAACTAGGATGACTGCCCATTCCAGATTAGGACTTAGCCCTCACAAGATAGTGTTTGGCCGCCCAGCCAACGTCTGGGGCGTGCCAAGACCAAAGAAACTTAGCGAAATAGAGCACCCCGTACTGCTTGACTATTTGTGCGAATTGACAACTAAATTGCGTGTTTTACACCAACAGGTTCACAGTTCCTCTCCACCAGCCTCTGACGATCCAGGTCACTCCATCACACCCGGCACGTGGGTCTTGGTGCGGAACTTCCAGCGCACCAACAACGGACAGCCGAGGTGGACCGGAACTTACCTGGTACTTCTTTCCACGAGGTCAGCGGTTCGGGTGGACGGCAAAAAGAACTGGGTGCACGGGACCCATTGTAAACGCGTCCCTCTGCCCCTTCCATACGACCGGTGGGTCAACGAAGGAATTGCCGACTCCGAGACAGAATCCATATCTCGTTTCATCCCTTTCAGCGATGCACGTTTAAAAGAAACTGGTACCGAAAAGGAGAGTGATCATATTTTACAAGGATTTGTGCCACAGTCTACGCAGTTGGACACTACCGAACCTGAGGCATTGTTTGAAGACCACACTGTGCCAGGAAAACGACGGTACAACTTGAGGACTAAACGAAGAGACTAAATAAAAACGAACTAAAGTGATTTCCCTCCCCCAAGAACTATTTTTTTGATTTTTCAGCTCTCTCACTCTCAGGAAACTTGCTAATTTTTTGATTTTTGAACCGCCATCCGGTTCTGCTGCTAGGGTCGCGGTTGAAGGCTGGGGAGTGCAACTGGGGACGTTTAGGTCAACAGTTCTGGTTGGTCCAAGGGAGTTACCACTGACTGAACAGAGCGCACCCCCTGGCAGAACCAACCTACCACCGCGGGCAGCAACTAGAGGATGGAGTTTCCTAGGGTAAAGAGACCTACCAGACTCCCAAACTTTGAAAGACAATTATGCACTGTACTGGCCAAAAGAAAGTTTTTGATAACATGTATTTTAATGTTGTGTAGCATAACGATGTTTTTGACTGGTTATACTCTATTCGTATTCCAAGTTACCTTTTCAAATGACACCCGGCCACAGCCTCCTCCTACTATCTCTCCAAACTACTTTCACCCTCTACCTGAACACGAATCTGCCAGAAGACTCGACTTTGTAAATAACTCATTTATTCAACTCCTACACCAACACCAGTCCATCATGAACACATCGAACTGTTGGATATGTGGACTCATGCCACACACGATGGATAAGGGTATCCCATACTTCATCCTGCCTTTCAGTTATTATGGTTCTCTGTGGGCTTTCCAGACCATGTTCCTATTCGCCCTAGAACCATACCCGACACGTTCTACTGAAAGTGATTCCAGTAACAAGGCACTAATAGCAGGGATAAGAAATATGAGTAGAGAGTTCGACACCTATCTTACGATTCCCAAAGATGAACTCACTCCGTACACTCGTTGGAACGTAACTAAATATGGGGTTTACCTGAGTAAGAGCCAGACAGCAAAGAAATCCCGCCCAGTTTGGATAGTACCGAACCGAGGTCACTTATGTTTACAGGGTATCGGCAGGGATCCCAAAGCTCAATTAGGAAAGAGTATATGCGCGGAAACATATGTGTTCGCTTCCCGAACTTCCCCTGTATTATTAGCAGCCAAAGGCACGTACTTCGTCTGCCATGACCAAGCTTACACGTGGTTACCCCCTGACTTCTCAGGTACATGCTTTATCGCATTTCTGCTGCCTCCCACCTACACGGCCAGAGCAGATTACCATCGGACAAGGACAGCTAGAGGTGTCGTGAGCAAAGACGACACCGCGGGTCAGGAATTCGCTGACTTCGCAAAGGGTTTTCTGCCATTTTGGGGGCCTATGGTAAACAGCAGGAATATTCGCCAGTTATCGAGGATAGTTGAATCCGCCGTGATTACAACGGCCGGAGCCCTTGGAAATTTGACGACTGAACTTCAGTCGGATCGACTTATGACCCTTCAGAACCGAGTTGCCCTAGATATCATACTCGCCGATCGTGGTGGTGTGTGTAGAGTGATCCAATCCAGTTGTTGCATTTTCATCCCTGATAACGCACCGACAGTGTACCAAGCCATCTCTAAACTACACGAAATATCTGATTCCCTCCACGTGGAAAAAGGAGATTGGTCCTTACTAGGGTGGTTCTGGGAACTGATCGCTACATGGGGATGGAAAACACTGATCTTCATTGGGATGATCTTAGCACTTCTGTTTATGTTCTGCCTGTGTATACAGTGCGCTCCTGCACTATGTGGCCTCTGTGCTACGTCATGTGTACGGAAGCCTGTGTCAAGAGGCGAACTGAGCAACAGAATGATGTTACAGCAGCATCTCCACGAATTCCTTCATACGGATTTGGACTCAGATTAATATGATTTATTGCCTTACATAAGGGCAAAAGGAGGGTCTGTGGTTCTGAAAATCTGGACCCTGTTGTCATCCCAATAACGAGGTCCAATACCCGTGTCACAAAATATCAACGTACCATGACGAATTTGGTGTCAGCGAACCGATAATGATTAGGGCATCATTCCCATACATTCGCGTCATAATCGAGGGTCGCCAGCACCCCCAAATCGTAGTTTCCGTCCCGTCCCCTTAGACTCCATTTTGTGAACGACATTCATCTTACGTCTTGCCCTCATGATAAGTCAATTAAAGGTCGAGCTTGATCTAAAAGGACACGTCCTCCTTCCCTGACTCCCCCCTGACCTGTCCCAACTGACTCCATTGCCTTTAGCCAAACCTGTCTGGGCAGCCCCTCGCCCAGTGGCCAAATGCGATAGCATCGATACATAACATTCCTCAAACCATTCACTACATACAAACCATGCTTTCTACAAACACACACCTGTCCTGTTCCCTGTTTATGGCCAGTTTTATGACTAGGAGGTGCCTTCCTTTATTGGGGTTTCATCGATATCTGATGGGAGTTCCGGGCTTGGCTGAGTAATCTATCACGCATTTGACATCTAAAATACGGGCTTGCCTACATGACTTCGCTCTTTTGTATTATTGTAGAAATATGTGTATAGCCATATCATAAACTCAAGAATTCTCGCTCGCAGCTATTATTTCTGTATATAAGGAGAAGGCTGGTTCTGTAAAAACGAACAGTCTCCTGAGAAAACATGACCCGTGTTTGTCGTGCTTCTAGGACACCTGTTACTTGGTAGCTATCAATAAAACTTGATCTCTGACTCGACTAGAAGACTCCGTGTTTCTGTGGTCCGGAACAGGGAGAACTCAGAGGTCTTCGGGTGTTATCCCCTGGCACCAAACGGGTTCCTAAAAACCTGTTACCTCACATGTCATGACGAGCTCAGCTCATCATGAGCACAGCGGCACCATGACTCATGACGAGCTGTGCTTGTCATGAGCACGGAAGGGGTTAAATATCACCTGCATGTTTGACTGTAGTACTCAAGGGCGTAGCTTGTCAGTAAGATTGGGTGGGGGGTGTGGGGGTTGAGCTTCAGATTTTCCAACAATCAGGCTGACACATAATATTTAAATACGTTATAGGACAAGCAGGATGCATGAGAGGGGCCTATGGAGCAGTGGAAAGGGAGAGGAATGCGGAATTGTAGGAGTACTGAGAGAGAAAGCAAACTATTTTGTAAAATAACCAATACTTTTGAGGACTTTCAAAATAGAGAGTGAGAGTGTGTGTGTTCCTTTTTGTAAAACTTCCTGCTGAAATACGACTGACATCTCACAATACTCCACTGAAACACCTGGACCCAACTATTTATCATAAACTGCATTTATTAGGGGGGTGTAACCCACCAAACCCACCCACCCCCGAAGTTAAGCCCCTGCTAGGACTGAATGGTGAATGAGAGCATTTAAATCAACAGCTATCATTTGTGTAAAGGGAATCTCCAACAGGTCAGTTATGTCCAACCAGTAGTTAGCAGGTTGCCTGCAAGTAGTCTTCCAGCACCCTCATGAACAGTCCGTCCTATGAGCTGGGCTATACATTACCATACTGTGTTCCTGACTCGCCTCCAGGAGGCAGTGGAGAACGACAATACTGGTGAAGCAAACTTCAATTTTGTAAACAAAATGCTAATCTGAGGCTTAATTATTCACCGCTGCAGGTCTTCACTCTGCCTAGCATATTAATCAAGAAGCCTGCATCTTCTCCGCCATGCCATTTGTGCAGTTCTGGCAAGCAGCTCAGGCACCAAAACTGTCTTGTGTGTCTGCAAATGTCCATCTCTCTCATCTCAAGTCTCTTAAAAGAAAGTGGGCAGTGCCAATTTGTTCCCCAGTTTCCTATACCCAAGCCACTACGTAAAGTGCATGAACTTGCCTTGGAACAACGCACCCTTTTAGAAGTTCTTTATACCTTTATACCCAGTATAATTTCTGAGTTGAAACCCCTCAGGACTGACCCTCATTGAGGAGCACTAATTACTGCTGAGGGAGGTTGAGGTCAGATGGCTATGGCAGTGAAGTCACTAGAGGGTGTATTTGGAGAGTGTATGTAAAGTTTTCTACATGCCTTTCAATAAAATTATGATTTTGCAAACACAGAGTCTGGGGAATATTTCGAAATGGCACACATGCAGTGCCTTTAAAGAACGAGGCAATATTTGATTACCATTTTTTTAAGAGTTTTATATTAGCGCGAACGAGACACGAGGTTATCAGGTATCAGAGCGCTTTACATGAGCACCAGTTTCGTTACATAAGGGTATATTCCTTTTGTTTTTTAGGCACGGGGAGATTAAGTGATTTTCCCAGATTTAGTCTGTTGAGGGTTGTTGCCGAGACTCGAACCCCCAGTTCCACAGATTTGAGGCCTGACAGCTCTATCCGTAAGGATACATCCTGAGCTAGAGTGCTGAGCATCTACAGCTGAATGGGCCATGCAGAGTTTTTGTCTGCCATCTGCTAACTTCCATTTGCTGTTGTTTTAATGCCGCTGAGGTATCATGATGGCCGCATCTGGTGACTGTAGCAGCCCTCACAACAACGATTTGTGAAACAACAATCAATGCATTAAACTAATAAATAATAATCCACATTTGTAAAGCGCACAATCACCCGTAATGGGTCTCTAGGCGCTGGGGGCCGTCGGGAAGATTAAGCGAGCTATTGCCCAGAGTCACATGGTGCTGGGCTAACCTGCCGCCGGAGCCGGGGATCGAACCGTGGTCCCCAAATTCCAGCGTCAGTCGCCCTGGCCGCGGCGCCACACCTCTTCCTCTAACGTTAATGCGCAGGCAGCAGCTGGCAGAAAGGAAAGCGAGTCTGGATTCATCTCTGCTTTCTCAGCAGTGCAAATTATTGTTAAATGTAGAATACAGGCGAATAGTTTGAAGTCATGCTGTTTGCCCACAAAATGTGAGGGCACTGCAATGGTTCACAATCAAAAGAGCTAGTCACAAAATCGTTTATAATGAGACACGGCTGTGAAAAAATCAGTGCTCATGCTGATGTAGAAGTCAGGAAATATTTCTTAATTAAATAAATCTGTGAATCTTTCAACCAGTCGACAAAGATGATGGTGCACCGATTGATTGTTAAAGCTAAAACATGCAAGTATACAAGTACAAAACGCAAATCTATATGTGTTTATACACCGGGATCTTATTGTGCGATTTTGCAAATTGCACTTCAAATTGATAAAACAAATGTAAAGGTTTCAGAGTTTAGCAGCTATTCAAGAAAGTTCGTCTACAATGCCAGATATAAAAGTGAGGCTTTAGAAATACTGGTGTTATGAATAGAGGACGCTGAACAAGGATCTGGTTAGAATACGTGGATTTATTTCCAAGACACATGTTAGAGCAGACTCCTCTCTTGGCCTGTATACACAGGGTCCGATTGGGATCACAACTTGGCCCAGGCACTGACGAAAAAAGTGGCCCACATTCGCGGGGCGTGGCCCACATTCGCGGGGAGTGGCCCTCATTCGCATTGCAAACCTATACATTTTTGAAAACTAGACACCCAGGGGAATCCAGGATGGGGTGACTTGACTGCCTCCCACCAGGTTCTGTTACCCAGAATCCCATGCAAACCTAAAAAATTGACTCAAAAAAACACATTTTCCTCACATTTCTGTGGAGGAAAGTTCTTGAATCTGCGTGGATCAACAAATTTCCACAAACCCCGCATTCCTCTCAGTCTTCTGAGAAAAATGGTACCTCACTTGCATCGGTCGGCCTAGTGCCTGCGACAGGAAACGGAGCAAAACACAACGTGATCACACCTCAATTTTCGCAGTGAAAATGACCCTTTTTTGGCATAGTGCCTAGCTGTAGTTTTTGTACCGTAGCTCAGCCGGCACGTAGGGAAACCTAGCAAACATATACATTTTTAAAAACTAGACACCCAGGGGAATTCAGGATGGGTGACTCGACTGCCTCCCACCAGGTTCTGTTACCCAGAAGCCCTTGCAAACCTAAAAAATGGACAAAAAAAACAAATTTTCCTCACATTTCTGTGGTGTAAAGTTCCGGAATCTGGGTGGATCAACAAATTTCCACCCACCCCACGTTTCCCAAAGTCTTATGAGAAAAATGGTACCTCACTTGCGTGGGTCGGCCTAGTGCCTGCGACAGGAAAGGGCACAAAACGCAACATGCTCCCACCTCAATTTCGCAGTGAAAAATGACCCTTTTTTGGCAAAGTGCCTACCTGTAGTTTTTTAACCCTAGCTCTGCCGGCACCTAGGGAAACCTAGCAAACCTATATATTTTTGAAAACTAGACACCCAGGGAAATGCAGGATGGGGGGACTCAACTGCCTCCCACCAGGGTCTGTTACCCAGAATCCCTTGCAAACCTAAACAATGGACAAAAAGAACACATTTTCCTCACATTTCTGTGGTGGAAAGTTCTGGAATCTGTGCGGATCAACAAATTTCCACGCACCTCGTGTTCCCCAAAATCTTCTGCGAAAAATGGTACCTCACTTGCATGGGTCAGCCTTGTGCCTGCGACAGGAAAAGGCGCAAAACGCATCGTGGTCGCACCTCAATTTCACAGTGAAAAATTACCCTTTTTTGGCAAAGTGCCTACCTGTAGTTTTTTAACCCTAGCTCTGCCGGCACCTAGGAAAACTGAGCAAACTTATCCATTTTTGAAAACTAAACACTCAGGGGAATCCAGGATGGGGTGACTCGACTGCCTCCCACCAGGTTCTGTTACCCAGAATCCCTTGCAATCCTAAAAAAATGACGAGAAAAACACATTTTCCTCACATTTTTTGTGGTGGAAAGCTCTGGAATCTGTGTGTATCAACAAATTTCCACCCACCCCGCGTCCCCCAAAGTCTTCTGAGAAAAATGGTACCTCACTTGCGTGGGTCAGCCTAGTGCCTGCGACAGGAAATGGCGCAAAACGCAACATGGTCGCACCTCAATTTCGCAGTGAAAAATGACCCTTTTTTGGCAAAGTGCCTACCTGTAGTTTTTTAACCCTAGTTCTGCTGGCACCTAGAGAAACCTAGCAAACCTATACATTTTTGAAAACTAGACACGCAGGGGAATTCAGGATGGGGTGACTTGACTGCCTCCCGCCAGGTTCTGTTACCCAGAAGCCCTTGCAAACCTAAAAAATGGACAAAAAAACTGATTGTCCTCATATTTCTGTGGTGGAAAGTTCTGGAATCTGCATAGATCCACAAATTTCCTCCCATCCAGCGATCTTTCAGGTCTCCCAATAAAAATGGTACCTCACTTGCGTGGGTGGGTCAAGGACCCGCAATAGGCAAGGGCCCAAAACCTAATGAGGCGACATCAAAATTACCTATCACAAACCAACCTGGTTTTGCAAGGGGGTTCCCATGAGTTTTTGGCTCGGGGCACGGCGGCCATCTAGGGAAACCTACCTAACCCTCACATTTCTGGAAACTAGACACCCGGGGGAGTACAGCGAGGTGTCGCTTGCATGGGTCCCTCATCATTCTCCTACCCAGAATCCACTGCAAACCTCAAATTGTGCAAAAAAACACACTTTTTCTCACATTTCTGTGTGGTAAAGTTGTGGAATCTGCGTGGATCCTCAAATTTCCTCCTACCCAGCATTCTCCCAGGTCTCCCGATGACAATGGTACCTCACTTGCGTAGTTTCCCAAGATGGCCGCTGAGCACGGGGCAAAAAACTCAGGTGCCCCCCAAAAAAAACAGGTAGTTTTGCTATAGGTAATTTTAATGTCTCCACCGTACGATTTGGGCCTTTTGCTGTTGCAGCCCCTATGCCTACCCACGCAAGTGAGGTACCATTTTTATCGGGAGACCTGGGGGAAATCTGGGTGTGAGGAAATTTGAGGATCCACGCAGATTCCACAATTTTACCACACAGAAATGTGAGAAAAAAGTGAAATTTTTAGTAAAATTTGAGGTTTGCAGTGGATTCTGGGTAGGAGAATGATGAGGGACCCATGCAAGCCATACCTCGCTGGACTTCCCCAGGTGTCTAGTTTCTGTAAATGTGTGGGTTAGGTAGGTTTCCCCTAACGGCCGCCGATCCCCGGGCCAAAAACTCATGGGAACCCCCTTGCAAAACCAGGTTGGTTTGCGATAGGTAATCTCGATGTTGCCTCATTAGGTTTTGGGCCCTTGCCTGTTGCGGGTCCTTGAGCCACCCACGCAAGTGAGGTACCATTTTTATCAGGGGACCTGAGGGAACGCTGGGTGGGAGGAAATTTGTGTGAGCCCAGTGATGCCATGCTTTCCCTCACGAAAAATGTGTGAAAAAAATGATTTTTTCAGCTAAAAGTGAGGTTTGCAAGGGATTCTGGGTAAAGGAACGTTGGAGGATCCACGCAAGCCATACCTCCTTGGAAGCCCCCAGGTGTCTACTTTTCAGAAATGTGTGGGTTTGGTAGGTTTTCCTAGATGGCCATCTAGCACGGGGCCAATAACCCAGGAGACCCCCCTTGCAAAAGCTGGTGGTTTTGACATAGGCAATTTGGAAGTAGTCTCACTACATTTTGGGCCTTTGCCTGTCATGGGGAATTGCGCCTCCCACACATGTGAGGCACCATTTTTAATGATAGACCTGGGGGAACGCTGGGTGGTAGGAAATTTGTGTGAGCCCGGTGATGCCACACTTTCACACACAAAAATGAGTGAAAACACTGATTTTTTTCAGCTAAAATTGAGGTTTGCCAGGGATTCTGGATAAGGGGACATTGGTAGATCCATACAAGACATACCTCCTTGGAAGCCCACGGGTGTCTACTTTCCAGAAATGTGTGGGTTTGGTAGGTTTAACTAGATGGCCACCGAGCACGGAGTGAAACACCCATGTGACCCCCCTAGCAAAACCAGATAGTTTTGACAAAATTAGTTGTTTAGTTCTGCAGCGTGACAATTTTGGCACAATATTGCAAGGAAAATGTGACGCATATTGTGAGTTTTGCAGGATATTGTGGATAAAATAACTTGTTAGATTTCACCAGAGAGACATCACCATGTAATCCCATGGGTTTTCAACAATATCTACAATTGGTATGTTATTCGCAGGTGGAATGTACACCTTAGCAGAGAGACTAAAAAGACAAAGATTCCTGCACAGCCATCTATTCCTCAAACACACACACATACTGGTTGGATTTGGCACAAGGGGGAGTGATGGTTCAGTATATAAAATGTTATTAACAAGAGATTTCACAAAAATGAAATGCACTGTCAATTACATGGACAAAAAAACTGAACCAATGACTCGCAGCTCGTGAGCTGTGAAGCCACTTCAAGGCACCAACGGCTTTACAGATCATTCACACATCTTTCATACTTGATACACAGAAGACCATTCACACCAAGGAGCATGAAAGCAACACATCACAACATTCACAAAAAAGGGACAACGTGCACCCTGCTTCAAAAATAAAAAAAATTAAAAACAATTACTACACAGCAATCAAGTCCACAAACACACACACATACCGGTTGGATTTGGCACGAGGGTGAGTGATGGTTCAGTATATACAATTGTATTAGCAAGTGAATTCACAAAAAATTAAATGCACTGTTAATAATTGAAAGGATGAGAAACTGAACCATTGACTCACAGCTCGTGAGCTGTAAAGCCACGACAAGGCACCAACCTCTTTACAGGCCATTCATACACCTTTCATACGTGTGACACATACAAAACATTCACACCGCCAGCCGCGGACCCATCACATTACAACACTCCCACCAGCAGACAGCGCCATTCAAGGGCCCATCACTTTCACACGCACACATTCCTGACACAGCAACTACACAACCTCATGGATTGCATGGAGTGGCGCTCAGCTAGCACTGTGTGTAGTGACCAGCATTAAGTCACTACTCACACACCACCAGCCGAGTGGCAGTCCACACACACCGCCAGCCAAGCAGCAGTTCACGCACACCACCAGCCAAGCACCAGTCCACGCACACCACCAGGCAAGCACCAGACCACGCGCACACCATCAGCCAAGCACCAGTCCACACACACCGCCAGCGAAACGCAAGTCCACGCACACTGCTGGGCAAATGCAGTCCACGCACACTGCCAGTCAAGCGCCACTCGACGAACACCGCCAGTCAAGCGCCACTCCATGCACACCACCAGCCAAGCACCAGTCCAGGCACACCACCAGCCAAGCACCAATCCAAACACACCACCAGGCAAGCACCACTCCACGCACACCGCCAGCCAAGCACCAGTCCAGGCACACCACCAGCCAAGCACCAATCCAAACACACCACCAGGCAAGCACCACTTCACGCACACCGCCAGCCAAGCACCAGTCCAGGCACACCACCAGCCAAGCACCAATCCAAACACACCACCAGGCAAGCGCCACTCCATGCACACTGCCAGCCAAGCACCAGTCCAGGCACACCACCAGCCAAGCACCAATCCAAACACACCAACAGGCAAGCGCCACTCCACGTACACCGCCAGCCAAGCACCAGTCCAGGCACACCACCAGCCAAGCACCAATCCAAACACATCACCAGGCAAGCGCAAGACCACGCACACCGCCAGCCAGGCACCAGTCCACACACATCGCCAGCCAAGCACCAGTCCACACACACCGCCTGCCAAGTGCCAGACCACACACACCCAGACAATCACCACTACACACAAACCAACATCATATTTAAGAATTTTTTTTATATAAATAAAAAAACACAAACAAATTGCAAATTGATACAAATCTACTAACACAACAACTAAAACTAAATACACTACACAAATGCCAACTTTGAAACTGAACAAAAAGTATTAAAGAATAGAGATCAGGCAGTTCACTTTACCACTCATGCATGCTCCCAAAAATTATTTTGCGTGTGGTACTTTCTAAAACAAGCAGGTACGCACGGCCCAGGGTTTGGATCCTCTGTTGATTGTTTTCTGATACATTGGATTTCTCTCTCATTTCTGAGATCAACCCTAAAAGTAGATTCTCTGTAGTGGAGCTAGACCCCATTGCATTCTTGCACAGTCCCCCTTCCTGTCCAACTAGTTGTCTTGATAGGCTTACTTCCGTGGGAACAGTGCTTGAGGCAAGGTTTAAAGTTGGGGCATTGGTGTTAGCATTAGGAGTTTTGGGGAGTTGATGTGCTGTGGCTTGTTGGTTAAAATCGGGCTGTGGTGTAACTTCAGTGTCTATCATTCCTGCTGTTTCTGTTAAACAGGCAAAGCTGTTCTCCAGGGGAATTGCATCGTTTTCTTGCTCCATGACTCTTGAGCCTTCACTATCACCAGTGGTTGAAAGACCCCCTGTATCTGATCTTCTTTCAGGATTTGCGAGGTCTTGGTTGATCTGTATACTCACTGCTGGAGTCTGAGCTTGTACTTTGAAATAGGTCCGCAGGGAGGGAGTAATGCGTGAGCTTGCTAAGTTGGTTTGCTTAATCTGTTTGTTTTTTGGTTTAGCAGCTTTTTTAGATTTTGTTCCCTCCGAATAGGAGTGAATGGTCACTTTCCCCACCTGCCTATTTTTTGATAAGGTATAGCCTGGAGAAATTTCTGTGGGCGATAAATCCGCCCCCAGGGGCCTTAACTTTGTAGGGTGTACCTGTTTAGGAAACTATTTGCTTGAGATCTATTATAATTCACCCCTGCAAGCTTCTGTTGCGCCCCAGCGCTTCCAGGTTTTACACAATCCGCAAATTCCACTTTATTTTAGCACTCTCTCCTTCAAGAAAAGGCCCCGCGCACCCTTCCCCTTCCTCATTACCGGGTTCATCCATGGGAGGCTATCATCTCCCGCTGCGTCCTTTCTGCCGCCCTCCTGTTGCTCAGCCACCTTCGGTATCACAAGCGGGCTTCCACCCTTCCAAAGCCCGATTTTGCCCGCTACGCATCGCCCTCTGGCACTGCCTCCGCCCAGATCCCACCTCGCGGCGGCAGCCTCAGCCACAGCGGCGACTGCGGCGGAAACTCCCCGCCCGGGAGAACCGGCAAAAAGCTCCGACACGAGCCCTGACCGTAACCGCGGACCACGAGGATATGTCCGAAGGCAAGTCGTGTGAGGGGGCTGACCACGGCTCCAACGCGAATACACGCGGAACACTGAAATGCGCTGTAGGCTGCGGGAGAGTATCAGTCAAGTCGGCGTGAGCAGGTAAATTGAACTGCTTGAAAAATAAGCCCCTCTGAGCTATTCTCAGTTACCTTCTGTTAAATTCATTAAGTGCATTAAGTGCATTGAGCATTGGGCTTTAAATAGTTACATCCATTGTATCAGGCTTTACTTTCCCGTCTGTTCGGAGGTGACGAGACCGCGACCGCTCAGCTCAGACTGTTGGCTGCCATGTTCCCCCTCACAAGCACATTCTTACCCTTAACATACATCCTGGTGGTCTGAATACCTCGTACAAGCCTATCAGCGATTTGCATGTTTTAAGTAAATCCTTATTTCAGCGATCTGCACACTTTAGACAAGCTCATCAGCAATTAGCATGCTTTGTACAAATCCATTGTTTCCTAATTTAGACGTGTTAGAGTCTTACATTTTTTCCCTTTTTTTCTACTCTCTTCTTCTTTCATTTCTCGACTAATTAATAACTATGCAAAGTATTTCACCACCTGCAGGAACCTGGTGAACAACCTATAGAATGGAAACTATGGATTTGTTCCTACAAAGTGTACTTAGTAGCTATTTAGGCTACAAAATTCAAACCAGATATAAAAAAAGGGCTAATGTATTATCATTTAGGAGTTGAAGGTCAAAACATATTTGACCATTTACCGGAATACGAAGACTCTGACGAGACAGAACTTGATGAGTTTGACATTGCCATTGCTCAACTTGATAAATACTTTTCAAAAACAAAAAATCTAGTTGTCCACAGATTTAAATTGTTTACTAGGATAAAAAAAAAACTCAGAAAGCATTGGCATATACGTAACTGATCTGAAGGTATTGGCTGCTACCTGTGAATTTGAAGAGTTCACATCACAATTAATCAGAGAACGTCTACTTACTTTTAAAAATCCATGTTTAGATAAAGCTGTCGACATAGCTAAAAGTATTGAGGGTTCCTGTCAAGATGTGAAATTTTTAGAAGAATCCATTAATAAAACGTCCATTTCATCAGTCATTAGCAAACTAATTACCACAGTAGAAAACAAAAGGAACAAGAATATATTCAAACCTAATGCCCAAACTTTCCAATCACAGAGAGTTAGTTGTTTTAGATGTGGGTCACCCAATCATGTCTCGACTTTCAAATACTGTCCTGCACATGGGTAACAGTGCAGGAACTGTGGTAAAATGAGCCATTTCTCAAAAGTATGTAAGGGGTAAAAACAACAATCCTGTTCGTTGTGTAATCAGTGATAACCATGAGGTTGATGACAACGACAACAATGTTACACATAAAGAACTATTGTTAGGTGTGAGATGTGTGAAACAAGATAAAACTTCCTTGTTAGCGGGTCCAGAAATTGAAGTTTGGATCAATGAAGCCCCAATCAAACTCTTAGTAGACACCGGAGCTTGCATCACCATTGTTGATCACACTAAATACACAAAGCTGTGGAGTGAACTACTTCTTATTCCTCCAGACATAATGACAGTAACTTTTGAGGGTAGCAAAGTGGATCTAATTGGGTATTTCTGGTCATTTATCAAACTCTTACATTCCTCAATCAATGGGAAAGTGTGTGTTGCACGCAAAGGTATTCATGTTTTAGGTCTAATTCACCAAGCTGAATTCAATATAACTATTAGGCCCGGTACTATCAATCCCATTACCATTGAAAAACATGGGATTAAGTGTGTTCCTAATGTTGACAATTGGGAAAGCAAATTTCAAAAAGTCTTTCAAGAAAAATTAGGGAAAGTAAATGACTTTGTTTATTCAGTAAAAGTAAAGCAAGAAATTGTACCTGTAATACACAAACTAAGCAATATCCCTTTAAGTGCCATGAAGGAACTATCAGATATGCTATCTAATATATGGGAGCAGGGCATCATAGAGAAGGTTGAGGGCACCTTCTGGTTATCTCCCATAGTCTCAGGTAAGAAGAGAACTCTGGATGTGCATGGATTTAAGAAGTGCTAATGAAGCCATTTGGGTAGACAATGTTCCCTTATTCAGAATAGAAGACCTGATCACAAAGATTGGTCATTATAGTTGGTTCAGCAAATTGGATCTCAGGCCGGCTTACCACCAAGTCAAGTTCGATGAAGACTCCCGTCATCTCACCGCCTTTGTTACCCCAGAAGGCACTTTCCAAATTTGTAGGATGCTTTTCGGCATAGCTTCTGCAGCAGCAGTTTTTCAAAGACTGATGTCTGAAATATTTCATGCTTTCACACAAGTAGCAATATTTCAAGATGATGTTTTGGTGTTTACAAAAAGTGAGTCTAAACATGATAACATACTTAGTAAAGTCTTGAGCTTACTTGAGTCTAGAGGAGCTACCTTGTGGAACGACAAATGCATTTGTTAGACTAAGGATATGGATATTTAGGGCATGTTCTTTCTGCTCAAGAAGTAAAACCTAAACCATGCCTTATAAAAATTATATTAGAAACACCTGCTCCCTAAAATAAGGAACAACTACTCTCTTTTTTAGGCCTATGTGAATTTTATGCTGTTTTTAAAGAATTTTGCAAATTTGACGGAATGTTTCAGAGTACTTCTAGAGAAAAATCCAGAGTTTGTGTGGTCAGACTCTTGTGAATGCATATTTAAAATGATCAAAGACAAATTTGTGAATGCTCATGCCCTACAACAGTTTCTTGAAGGCAGAACCACTGTGGAGACAGTTGATGCATGTGACTATGGTCTTGGCGCACTTCTTACTCAAATTGACAAAGGACATTTTTTTATTTATTTGGTGTTTTCTATAGCGCGAACATGACCCTGCGTAGGGTATCAGAGCGTTTTACAATTGCATTTCCAAAACCAAAACCATTTATGTTTCCAAGTCATCAGTTATTGTACCATGATTAGCACTAAACATTAAGCTTAATATACATATATATCCCACCACGGGTTAATGATCGATGAGAGGGAGCAAGAATACGATCATGACATGTCTGTAAACAATAGCTAGACTGTTTAAATTACGGGAGATATTTCCTCATATAGAACGATTTTGCTTCCTTTTTGAATGCCGTGATGGATGGGATTCTTCTAATGTTAGGCGGGAGAGCATTCCAGATTCTAGGAGCTGCAGCGGAGAACGCCCAGTCATAAGGTTTTTTCTTACAAAAGCAAGCCGGTTTCAGTACTAGGTCTGCGTGGCTCCTGGAGAACCAACACCCTCATGATAGAGTGAGTTTCTGGGCTAGGTAACCTGGTGTTTTGTAATGCATCACTTTGTGAGTGATGCATGCCAACTTGAATTGAACCCTTGCTTTGAAGGGGAACCAGTTGAGTGCTTTCAAATAAGGGGAGATATGGTTGAATTTTTGGCGATCCAGATATTATTTTGTGGTTGCATTAAGACAAGCTTTCAGTGCGGCTGTTGAGATCTTGGGGAACCCTGCCAGAGCTGTGCATCCATACTCTATCCTTGATATGACCAATGCCTGAACTGCTGTTTTGAGATCTGTCTTATTTAAGAATGGTTTTAGTTTTCTAAGGTAGCTTAAATGGAACTGGGCATTTTTTGCCATCGTGTTGAAAAGTGCTAACATGTTCAGATTTTTGTCCAGTATAATTCCAAAGGATTTAGAAGAGTCAACAATCTTCGGAGTACCCTTTAAAGCCGTGATTAGGTTGATCTATTCTATTATATTTGATGTGCTTTTCTGTGGCGTAATCAGCATGAATTTAGTTTTATGACGGTTTAGCTTCAGGTGGTTGATGGTTAGCCATTGGAGGAGTCTTATTAGTGCCTGGTTAATGGTACTTATTTCTTCTGTCGATGTGACTTTGATGTACAGCTGAGTGTCATCTGTGTACACGTGGAAAGAAATGTTTGCTTTTTGTAATATATCCGTGAGTGGTTCTACGTACAGATTGAATAACGCCGGAGATTGGTTGAACCTGTTGAACCTGACAATGCTGGGTGACTATGAAGTTTTGCGATCTGTTCTCAAGAAAGGAACAAAAACATTTTAGGACTGTTCCCTCTAGTCCCATTCTGTTTTTTCATGTGATCCAGTATTTTAGCATGGTTCACCGTGTCGAAAGCTGACGAAAGGTCCAGCAGTATTAGGAGACATGTTTCTTCATGATCGAGGGCAAGTGAAGCGTCATCCACGATGTGCAGAATTGCTGTTTCTGTGCTATGGTTTGGTCTGAATCCTGATTGGAAGTTATTTAACAGATTGAATTCTGAAATGTGAAGGCTCAATTGCTGTTGCACACATTTTTCCAGGACTTTGGCTAGCATGGGAATGTTTGTTACTGGTCTGAAAGTGTTGGGATCAGAGGGGTTCTTTGTTGATTTTTTTAAGAGTTGAGTGACTTGACCAGTTTTTAGGCAGACCTCTATTTGGCCTTCTGGCAACGAAGCATTGATGACCTTTGTCCATGACTGGATGAGCAGATGGTTTATGGAAAACCAACACTTTGCAGGTAAAGTGATTGTTGGGTTTAGTGGTCGGAATGATCTTTGCAATGTGTAGTTCACTGACAGGCTTAAATACTGACCATCGAGCATTGTTTTTTGGCTTTTCGAATTCTAGTTGAAACTGATGTTCATCTAAGGTGCTCTTACCACTTTCAAGGTCTTCGGCTGCTTTTTTGAGCTCACCCTCCAAAGAATTCACTTTGTCTGTAAAGAAGGAAGAGAAATCTTCATTATTTAAGATTGATTTTATAGTGGCTGGTGCCGATTTGGCAGATTTATTGGATTGATCTTTTAGTAGATTGAATAGTTTCCTTGGTCTGTTTATTTCATTATCTTGTTCCTTCCTGAAGAAGTCTTTTTTGACTTTAGAATGCTTTTATTGTTGGCTTTCCTGGACTGTCTCAGTTGGATTAAGTGGGCCGATGAAGGGTACTGTCGCAATTTTCGCTCTGAAAGTCTCAGTGAACGTCTTTCTTCATTAAGGGCACTATCAAACCAGGGTTTTTTGTCTTTGTCAGTGATCCTTTTGAATTTTAAAGGGGCTATGTCCTCAATAATGCTCGACATTGTCTTGTTATAGTGCTTCGTGAGGTCACTGACGTTAACCATGTTCTTAGGTGGTTGCAATTCTATTTGACAGCAAGCTGCGACGTTATCCATATTGATTCCTCCAGTGTCACAAGTCCATTTTTTGGGCTTCATAGGTTGTGAGGACATTTTTGTTTTAATGAAGGGTATTTTGAAGGTAATGATGTGATGATCAGACCAGTCGCAGGAGGTGATTACTATTTTATCGATAGCTTTATCGATCATGAATTCACTATAGGTTTTGCGTGTTGGACCTTAAGACCAGCCGAACGTAAGTATTCAGTGATCGAAAAATAACTTTTAGCATGTCTGTGGAGTGTGGAAAAATTCAAAGCCTATGTGTGGGATAGACCATTTGTACTAAAAACTGACCACTATCCCTTAGTGAACATACTCTCTGGAAAAAAGTCTAAACGTACCATGGTCAGAATTTCTAGATTAGCAGCAAAATGTTTTGCATTCACCTTCTCGACTGAATACATTCCAGGTGGGAAAAACTCTTGTGCAGACTGTTTGTCCAGACTTTCCATTGAAGAACCTGAGAATCTAGAATGGGAAACCGAAGTTGAATGTTTCATTGCCTATGTAGGAGATGCTACCATTTGTGAGAAAAATTAAGACTTGTTTTCAGCCATTAACAATAACTGCTGGGCGGTGAACTACACTCTGCTCGCTGAGTTTGCGAAGTTTCGGTAACTTCGCGGTTCGCGTAGAGCGCGAAGTTGCCAAATATTATGCAATCTAAAGCGTAGCATAGTTGTTTTTCTTCCTCGCATGCTCAATATGCGTTCTCGGGGGCGCGGTAATGACTTACCATGATTCTGAGTTCACCGACTCGATTTTCTATCTGTTCACGTGCGCCACGAGGTTTGGAATCTGGCAGCATGATCCCACGAGACTGTGCGAACATGAACACGTCATTCGGACGCGCTATCTTCCTTCCGCCCGCACTGTTGGTAAATGGCGTTCCCGAACATGCAGAAACTACAATCTGGCAAAGAATATCTCTTGAACACGATAACACCTTCTTGAACATGATCATTTTGCT
Organism: Lissotriton helveticus; assembly: GCF_964261635.1. Taxonomy (NCBI): domain Eukaryota; kingdom Metazoa; phylum Chordata; class Amphibia; order Caudata; family Salamandridae; genus Lissotriton; species Lissotriton helveticus. Next base: position 1,742,132,987 of record NC_136065.1, read on the forward strand.
CAGAAAAACTCCTCAGATTGTAATTTGGTTGTAGTCTTTTGTGCAAGGAGTCCTTTTTTTCTACTCATTTTTCCAAGAGGAAGGAAGTGCCCCTGAGTCTCCAACTTCCTGTTCCTGTCCAGCAGGCTCCTCCCAGTGCTTTGTCCATGTGCTGTTCACTTTCATTTGGATTTGGAGCTGGAAGGATCACTTTTTGTGTATGTCTGCTGCATCATATCATTGGATTTGATTTATGTGAGGACTTTTGGATTTGAGATTTTATTTTACAAGTAAGTTGGAGAATTGGTGTACATGTTTGTTTGATTGGGGCCTTTTTTTACCCACAGTTTTCTGGGCTTTTCATCGTTTTTAAAAATTATTGTTGTGGGTGGCCTGTACTTTCAGTAGGGGTTTAGTAGTATTTCTTTGAAATTTCAGCCAGTAGGCCCAGAGGTACCCATGGGTCCAACCATGTTTCTGTGGTGTCTGTTGAATTTCAAGTTTAACATCATGAATGGCATTGGATTGAATTGCAAAATATGGTTTTTGGGGTGTAGTTAACTTTTTGGGTGTGTGTTAAATAAATGCCTTTGTTGCATGTGTATGTGTTGTTGTGTAACATTCCAACCTTTTTAGCCATGTGGATTTTCTTTTTTGCATTAAAGCTGTGTTGTGTAACAGGCATCCTTTGTCTGACCATATTGTGATATAGGCCTGCTTTAGTTCATTGTATGTACTTTTTTGTTATTGTGGGTGGGCTGACCATATGGGTGACGGCCATTTTGTGAAGCCAGGCATTGTGCTTTTGCCATAGGCCTGCATTGTCTGTCTTGTATTCCTTTCCTTTTTTTGTGAGTGGCCTGGTCATGTGGTGGCAGCCAAAGAGAAGAGCAAGACAGGTAATGATTAATGAATGATGCCATGTTTTGCATTGGATGCTTGCCGACTCTGAGTCGAATGTGCATGAAGTCGAACTATACTAGTTCATCTATAAAGTAAAAGTGACTTAAGTGACAGTCAATGTTCAATGTTTCCTTGTTGTTTAATAACCACATTGTACTCCTACTACTGCAGGTGCAGGACTATATCCGTTGCAATTTTTTAATATGGAATATGGATGGACTTAATCGGAGTCACTCACTACAGACTGAGTTGGTGTTGGACAACATGTACACATACTACACCATGATGATGACCATACTATCTTTGCATGCAGTCAGTAAGTTGGATCGGAGATGATTGATGGAATAACTGCTTTTCATGAACTGGCATAAAAGGTGAACACAACAATTCAATAAGAACCACAGCAGACCTAAGCTACATCTCCGCGTGGTGGTGGAGTTGAGTATAGTGGTTTGACTGACAGTGGCGCATTGATTTAGTCACTTGATTTGGAAAATGCTAGGTTGCTGTATATGCCTTTTGTCTGGCGCTGTCAAAATTTAAGGTAAATGGAGGTTGGGTCTCGGCCCAGTGCCGTGGGCCTGTTCTGTGCTGGCTCCTGTCCTGTTGTTGTTGTAGCTTAATGCTGTGTAAATAGAGTAGACACGATGTATCCAAGCCGCCTCAGTCTGAAAGTGTTCTCGCTCAAGAGTCTTCTCTTCTTGCACTCCACCGTAATTGATGATTTTTTCTTATTCATTTATTTTTCAATACCCGTTTTGGTTTTCCATCTACACTTACAGACCAGCCTTTACCCAGTGCTATTATACTGGGAGCAACAACTCACACTTACCTTACCAATCCGCATCAGGCAGGCAGTGGCGCCCAAGAATGATGCGCAGAGTGTCCATGGAAGGTAGAATGATGTGCAGAGTGTCCATGGAAAGTAGTTTACTACCCCCCACCCCCCCTCCCCACATCACCGCCCGCCAGAACTCCCACCACCGACCGCTAATGCATAAGGTACTTTGTTCATTGATTGTGTAACCAACAGATAGGCCACCCTTTGCATGCTGGCTGACACAATCGAAAATAAATTAACAAAGGTAGGGAGTGGTCCTCAGAGTCAGAGGAAGGCGCTTGATAATATATATATGATGTGCTTTTAAACTACTGAGTCAAATGTATTCTGAAAATACTACTTATATATTCCCCTCTGCTTCGCTACTCTGGCGCAGTTTCTTTTACATTCTCTTCAAAGTAAGACTCTGCATCCAGTGACAGTCTCCACCTATGCTGTCTATAATGAATACATCCAAGCATCCATCAATTAAAAGTAAATGTCTATCATTCTTTTTTATATATCTCTTAACAAACCTTAGTTGGTTTCACCAACAACAAACCATGCGTCCGCTCCTTCCTTGCTTGCCTTGGCTTTGAATTTGACCCATAAACCTGGCTGATGATTCTTGCTATCTAGTATCCACACATTCTGTGTCGCCCACCCACCCAGGCAGGCATCTTCTTTCACCTTCCACCCATCCTACAACAACCCATGCATCTGATCTGATTCCTGTCAGCCACCTATGCATGCTTCCAACATATCCTTCTCCGCCAGTCATATCACATCTCGCCTGTCTTTCCTCCTTCAACCCTTCTTTCCCTTTTTGTTCAACACATCCATCAAGGTCATCTGACTTTTAGTCTTCTCCATAAAACTTTCACAGCTGAGTTGGGGTCAGATAGAAGAGGCCATTGGTTACTCAACTCACGCTGGTTATGCTATTGCTAATGCATTGCTAATGCTAAGTAAAGGGTGTCTTCTTCAACCGTTGTATAATGTTCACTACAACTTCATACTTCCAGCTAGTAGTAATGCCAATAAGTAATGAATATAACTTACCACCGACCGCCACTGCTACTGGCTTCCACGCTGTAGCACCTGCAGGTGCCGCATCCTCTCCTGCCCCCTCCGGAATGGCAGCATCGCCATCGCCGCTGGCCCAGCCTACACTGGTCATTGGTACTGGTAGTACGCCTAGAAAAAAATTTACACATTTTTAAATGCCTGTACACCTCCCCCTATTTTATTCGTTTTCACTAGGAAGATTGAAAAAACAGTTAATAGTACAACATGTACAGCATACATCATCACTAGTCCAAATCGGGTACTAGTATAGAGTCAGTCGACAGACACATTAGTAGTGTTATGGTCCCTAGGGCCATCTCTAGTCCTATTCTACTCTTTGGAAAGTTAGCCTGAGCCACGTAACCATTTTAGATTCATGTCGACTCTTTTGCGCATGTTACCTCGCAGCTTGTTGTGCTGTAAGACGCCTTTGAGGACACATGAGTGTTGCGTACAAGTGAAGAGGTCGAAAAACAAGACACTTTTTTGTATGGAGTTCGGTTAGTCCGTATTGTTTAGCCATAACATGTTACACTTTTTGGCATGACTGCGAAATGCTTGCATAATTGCATTACACTGTCTAACGTGCACCACTTTTCTCATAATAGGCAGAAGATTCCCTTCTACAAACCAGAGATTTGCAGATCTTATGATGCATGTAACCAGTATTTCTACGTTCTACAGTGAGGGGTCTCCCAGAATACACACAGATCTTTTGTCTTCTATCATGCACTTGTAACAAATGTTTACTGTTTTAATCTTATGCATTTTGCTGTTGGAGCTGGCTGTAGTAATTTCATAGAACAATGTACCAAGCTTGTTATTTGAAAATAAATAAACCTTTTGAACTTACACATAGACTCTGTGGTATTTAGTGTGGTGGGGTGGACTTACACGAGCGAGCGAAAGGGTGTTATGTTCTGAGTTGTGTCATCATTGCGTATCTTCGTATGGGGGTTTGGGACCTAATGAGACACTATAGCTAGTCGGCCAGGGGATTGTGGGTTCTGACTGAGGTGTGAGTAAGGTCCAACCTCCAATCACTAACATTCTATTTTCTTGTGCATAGTTCTGTATGTGGCTGTGCAGAATCCCCACAACAGTAGTAGTATGTACTATCCTAACAAAAATACTAGTCAAATATCTGGTTGGGCATTTTGCTGGTGAGAATTGTCAAAACCTGAAGATTAAAGAGGACAGCCCAAAGGACCGGACCCAGTGCTACAGCTATTGCTCAGTCTGAGTTTTATTCAAAAGGAAACCTTAAATAAAGAGTGGCCAACTAGGCAAGCTTAGCTACAGACAGACTAATAGTAGTAGTACATAGCAGAGGCAGTTAGAAGGAACTTAGAGCCAGGGATAACCAGAATTTGGAAACAGATAGTCAAGGTCAAAGAAGCTTTTGTAAAAAATAGAATTAGGAAGTGGAATCATAAAAAAATAAGGTGCAGTAAAAGTTAAGGAAATATAATTGTTCATATTAACCACTAAAGGACTTCGGTAGAGGAGCGGTCCTCTGGTGGTTGTCTCACCGACTCGGACCCTGTCTTTTTGCCCCTGAGGGGTGCTGATCATGTAAGATATAATAAAGAAAGAGACAAACATTAATGAGTGCTGTGAAACAAATAAATAATTTAAAAACGCTCAAAAAACATTTTAGGAAACAACAACTGCAATACAATTTACCTATCTAATCAGATCGACTACTGGCTTGCAGGATTCACAGATCGTCTACTTATTTATGAACATTAATCCAATGTTCCATAATCATTCTGATTCCAGAATACTAACGAAGCCTAAGTACCACCTGACCTAGAAAACCTATTCCAGATGGGCCAATTGTTCAGTAAGTTTGCACTTCCATTTTTTTTTGCCTTCAAAAATGCATAGATGAGATGGAGGACACATGCATAAATTTGTGCATACACCAAATTGTTGTTTGGTTGCATATGATGTTGTTCTGCTACTGACTGACACTGCTAAGCCTACCACTTACTAAACAAACTCCAAAAGGTACTACGGAGGACTGGGGTAAGCAGCACTCAGTGACAGAGGAGACGTCACGCAACCATAAAAAAACTAATACTAACTAAACCTAGTATCCATCCACCACTATTTCACAGGAGGACAATGGAAGGACTAGAATCTCTCAAGCAATAGCATTACCTAACTTCAGTTCTCGAAAGTAAACTCTTACATTAATCAGCCCAAGCTTGCGCAAAGTTTCAAACAAGTGAGAGTAGCGCCGAGCACCTGTGTCCTACAATCACAGAAGATTTTGAAACGTAATTTACCTGCAATGTAAGCAGCAGTAATCTTGTTATTTGTCAAAAAATGATACACAATACTTATACTACTATATATTAGCTACTCACCAAGCCCCACGACCTCAACACCTAGCAGGTCCAACAGGTCCTGCTTCCGGTCCAGGATGTCTGACCACCTGTGGGCCAGCTGGTTATTGGTGCGCCGGACTCCTGAGCAGCGAAACACTGCCCGTCACACCTTTGCCCTACGACGGTGACGGTCCTGGGTAGGGTACCCGGAACATAGCCTGCCACCTGCTGCCAAGGTCAAGGGAGGTGGCGCTGGATAAAAAAACAAAGGCGGCCACCTCTGCCTCGCTAAAAAGCTGCCGGGCCTGCACCCCTGCAGGGCGCATTCTGCCGCAAGGCAGGTGGCTCTTGGGTGCAGGCGCCTTGCCCTTGGAGCCGGTAGTGCTGCTACCCTTGGCCGCGGTTCTGGGGTGTGTAGGAGGCGAAAAAGAAAAGTTAAAAGGAAAAAATTAAGTTAGGGGGAAGAAGTAGGAGCTTAAAGAAAGAAGTAATAGAAAACAGTAGAAAAGTAAAAAAAAGTGAGAAAAACAGTGTAAAAAACTAAGGATTGCAAGGATTGAGGGAGGATAGAAAACTAGGCCCAGAACCATAGCATAGAGTGAAAAACAAGATGGACGTGCCCATCGCGACCGTGTGGGTACGTTCCTGAACATGACATGCTTATCACGAACACGCTATAGGCGACCCGAAACAGGAAATAAGGCATCGCGAGCGGGACAATTGAAAAACAAGATGGCCGCGCCCATAGGCGACCACATGGGTAGGTTTGCGAGATACTATTCCCCGAGCATGCAAACAGCGCCCCAAACACGCACAACATGCTCCTGAACAAGAAAAATGCATTGCGAACGGGCGCGACAAGCAATAATGCCCGCTTGCGAAGCTACGCGTAGCTCGTGCAGTGCAATAACATCTTCGCGTAGCTTCGCGTAGCTTCGCGTAGCGCGACTACGCGAACAACGCCCAGGGTTAATTCTTAGTAAAGTAGTTGCTTTTGTGAAATCAGGCTGGCTAAAAGAGACTCAGTTGCATTATGAGTTACACATGTTTTTGAAAGTTTTGGATGAGTTATCTTTAGAAAATGATGTCTTAGTATGTGGAAACTAGCTTGTGGCACCTTCCTGTTTTTGGCAATGAATAATAGAACTAGCACACTGTGGTCACCTGGGTTCCACTTAAACTAAAAGGAAGGCCATAGAAATGTGCTGGTGGACACGCATGGACACTCAAATTGAATAATTTGTGTCCAACTGTGTGAAATGCAAATTGAGTGACAAAGTCTTAATAACAGAACGTCAAGTAGAATCAGTAGGCTTGTGTCCTAAAAGGGTTTGGCAACGTATTGGTGTAGACTTTTTGGGTCCATATTAAATTCTGCCCAATTGTATGAGATACTTCATTGTCATGGTGGATCATCTCTCAAGGTGGATTGAGGTTGAACCAGTCTCTGAACCTACCACCAAGAAGGTAATTGAGTGTTTTCAAAAAGTTGTTTCGAGAGGATTACCTGAAGAGATTCTTACTGACAATGGAATTCAGTTAACTTCCACAGACATTTCATCATTTTTAAAGAACTGTGCCATAAAACATTTAAGACACTAAGATGTGCCTGAGTCTCTATTTCTTACAAGCCTTTTTTGCTTTTAGCTTATAAGCCAAACACATTTCTTTATGTTTGTACTTGTATTTTATTTATACTTTTTTTAGGGAACTATTTTATATTTTGTCAAGCAATCTTTTCAATGAAAAGGAAAAATAGTACCTACTTGACATATATTACAAAAGTTTTTTTCAAAAAATCAATTAACCTTCATTTACACTACACATACTGCGCTATACATACTGCATTACAATACACATATCTACATACAAATACCACAATACACCAAATATGACTTTAAATGAAAATTATACAATAAATCAATCAATATCATGAATTCTCAAAATCCATAAGACCATAGCATCATTAAACATTCAATTATTCGAAATTGGAAAAAAATTCTCTTGTTTATCTGTGCTCTTTTTGATGTGCCGACGCGTTTCAAGTCATAGATAGCCAATCTCTATACTCTCATCAGGGCTCTCTGATTGTCTTAGGAGATGTAACTATTCCTCATCTGTTGTGCCACCAGTGGCTCTCTGTTTTTTCTTCAAAGCTGGTCGCTTTTCTTTAAATAGATGATTCTCTATTTTGATCCCATCCTCAAAATATGGTAATCTACTTCATTCCTTCAGCATGGCTGCAGTGACATTTTTTAAAGTTGTCTTGTTCTTCAATGGTATTGGACCGCACTCTCCCTCAGTCTCTGTTTTTAAGTTCTACTTCAGTAAACAGCGTGCGCTCCGCTCGTGGAGAGCGTTCTGAGACAACTTTTGTTCTCTCAAAATCTTTGAAGGCCCGGGTCGCGATGCTCATATAGGTCCTTTTTTTGAGTTTTTTTTTAATGATTCATGGTGCGATTCTTTTCAGTCGTGCTTTCTGGCCGTCCCTCTTTCCACTATGGTGTGGCAAACCTCTGGCCAGTCTCTTGTCCCGTTGGGCCACTCTCCTTCTTTTTGAAGAAAATTAAATAAAACATTTAAGAACACCGCTTTATCACCCTCAATGTAATGGGAAAGGTGAAAGCTTCAATAAAGTGCTAGTGGAATGTAAACAAGCCTCCATCAAGAGTAATAGGAATGTTGCCAAATCTGTGCAAGACCTAGTCTGATCCCAACGCAATGCACCCCATTCTGTGACTGGGAAATCTCCATTTCAGTTGGTGAGGGGCAGGGAAGCTGCCACAGAACGTTGTCCTTATTGGGTCACAAAGATCACACCAAAGAATGGTAGTGTAGAAAGGTGGTGGAAATCCGTTAAAACCAATTCCTAACTTGATCAATTTAAGCAGGGTTGTTAAGGCGAAACCAGGTTTTAAGAAAGAATGTAGATTAAAAGTAGGAGACTGAGTATGTGTCAAAAATCTAGATCTTGTAGGAAAAGGCTTGTCAAAATTTAAATATCCTGTCAGGTTTGCAAAATAAGGAAAAACTCTGTGAAACTTTCTGATGGGAATTGAAGGGGCATTACTCGTGTGGCCTTGATTCCTCATAATCTCGTCACACATAGCAAAATCAAGAAATGTTCAATGAGTGATACATTTGCTCAAGCTACGAGAAAGAGTGTTCGCGCTAAAATAAGACGAAAGAAGTGAGTTGATTTTGTTTCACATTAAGTTGTTTTGAATGTTTTTTTCTATTCAAGCTTTGTTTTTTTCTTTCCATCTCTTCCGTGTTTCTTAAAAAAGAGGGTGTGGGTTACACGGTAATGTTAATTGAAATCTGAAACAGTGTAATGGTAATTGAAACTTGAAACCCTTGGTTTTGAATAGTTTGTTCTATTGTTATTTGTATTGTATTATTCTTTGTTTTATAAAAAGGGAGATATGTAGTATTGTGCTAGCCAGAGGTTTGGAATGTTATGAGGTCACTGGAGATATGTATTCTTTCTGAGTCAGTTGCTCCAGTGCCCCTTCGTGGATGGTTGCACTTCCCTCGGATAAACCTTCACTCTCCTCATATCAAGCTGCCTCGCGTCATTACTACAGAGCCTCACACGCACCTGCAACTCGTGCCATGATCGGATGGTTGGAATTCAGATGGGCACTCTGTACACAAAAATAGGCCTTGCCAGCAGCATCTAAAATGTACGTCTGCAGCATGTACACGACTAGTCCTGTACTCAGAGATGCAAGTCCACAAAATCATCTAATGCAGAACACCTACTTATAAAAAGACAGTATGCCAGAGGGACAACATAGTACAGTTTTCGATCACATCAGTGCTGTGGATAGTTGATGATAGCACTAAGAAAAACATACCCACCTTCCAGAGCTCCAAAGCACCAATTATAATTGTAATTCTAGCAGGGAGGTGCAGACCGTGACACTGCAGGCCCATATAACTTGAATTCCTCCCAGTGCGTCCACCACCAGCATAAGCCAGCCACAACCTACCACACAGGTTTCAGGGAAACAAGTGGCCAACACTATCACAAAGGACACCAGTAGTCACATCAGCAACACAAGCAGAAAACACCAGGTCCCAACACCTACTCATGCAGTGGGACACAGACAGGTGCCAGATGGTGAGAAGGAACAAAATGCTCACCCTTCCTCTGGCCATGAACCATCATTAGAAGCCGCTTCATCATTTAGTTAATCAACATATAACCCTTTTGAAATCCAGGTGGGACGGTATTCACAGCAGTGAAGTGAGATTAGCAGTCAAGAAGAACCTTGTGCATGCTGCGTTCAACATCGGAAATGGCGGCGGTCAGTCTTGATGCATAGGACTGGTACCGTGTAGTCTTCGCCTGGAGTTGATCGATGGGCGGTCATTACCTGTCTTCTTGTCGTTTCTCACTCTACCAACTGACTTACTCACCATACGCGAGGTCGGTGGAGAGCCTTTGGTGCCTGTGAACACCGCGCATTGCCTGGGCTCTGCCTCGCAGCTGTGCAGGAGGCGGGAGCAGCAGGAAGAAACTCAAGCACATCGCCCTGACTACAAGGGCCGTCATACTACTGTGTTCTGCCACAGTTCTGCTCCGAATGCCTTATTGATGGTGGGTGCAGCTGGTGGTCGGGTGCAACTGGTGGTCGGTTACCTCTCCTCTGCACTGCCTGCTTCGACCTTCAGAGCTCCAGGCTCTGCCGAATAACTGATTTAGAGCTTCTCAGAAGGTGAGAACAGCAGGTGAGCAGACTGTTCACATCGCCCGGCCAACTTTGAACGTTGGGACTCTGGAATTGCTGATCTTGTATGCTTTAGTGACTCCTCCGGGGCTTTTATGGGATGGGAGCCATTTTCTCTCTCAGCTAGCTTATCTCTCCTTTTTCTCGCCCCCTCATCATTACACTGTTGTTCTCTCTGGCTCATAGAACGAGGTGAGAAGGTTAGTCTGGGGAAGCGGTTAGCATACACTTAATAATGGTCCTGAGTATGAGCCTCGAGCGGAGTGCCTGACTTTAAAATGACGCCCGCTCGAGACACTTCCTCATTGGTAGTTAACATAGAAACAGGACTGCTCCCCAATTTCAATGTGAATGACGTCCTTAAAATGGCAACTGTTCGAGACATTAATTAAATTGGGCCTCTATCTGTCTTCCGCACTGTTTCTTACAACGATTCTGGTCTGACTAGCTAGACTAGGACATCGATATACTAGGGATAGGAAATCAGAGGGATTTCAATGCAGATGGCCCTGATGTAATGCCCCTCTTGCAGGTTACACTGGGCAGGAGGTTATCCCCTCAATCCGCTTGCCTGCTTCCACCGATCTGGGTCCGTGACCTGACGCCCTCATCCCCTGGTGCTCAAGACAGTGAGCTGCTCCTGGCCCTCGATCAGCCTCCACTGGTGCTCTGGGCGCTACCGAGGCCATGGTTTGAGGGTTAGCGGTGATGCGTGTTGGAGCTGGGTGTCGCTCTTCGTCCCCCCGCAACTCAATGACCAGGTACGCGGTTGGCTGCCTAGTCCTCTTTCAATGACGACCTGCAATTCATATACTCGGCTGCTCTACATGACGGAGCAGGAGGGTTGCGCCTCACCTCCCCTGCATTCTGACCAATCTAACACACCTCCGGTGGCACGGACACAATAATTGGTGACAACTTGATTTACATTCTCCTCCGGTCTCCCCTAACTACCTACACTCACATGCTCCTCCATTCACCCATGACCTACTGAGGTCCTATGATTATTATGGAGAGTTTTGCCTCTCCTGGACCTCCTTTAAACAATCCTTACAGTAATAGACAGCGACCTGGACCCAAAATGGCGATGCCGCATTAAAGACTAAGGACCTGGGCTCTACCCTCATGCAAATCTTTCAAACGTCATCATAGGAGATGACTTGATGTCTTACTAATCATCCCCAGCTCACAGCTACTAAGCTGGGACTTCTCTGTTTCATTTCTCCTGCAAGACATCCTCAATCAACCTCACTCCATTGGGGGTGATGCTAAACCTCTTTTCAGACAATCCCTCTCATCATACTATTTGTATCCCTGGATTGTAAATGCCGCCCGAAACGTAATGTAACTGTGTTAACTCTCTTTTATCTTATTTTAGTTATTTCTAGTCTAGGTATAATCGTAATGGTTCACCTCATTGCTGTTTTCGTACTTTGACATTAGTCTTGCTATCCACCTCTGCTCTATGTGCACTCATTTTAATCTCCACCTCCCTATTTTTCTCCATTACTCACAACTTTAAATTCTGTATATATTTTTTTTAATTTAATTTTAATGTTCCTGGATTGTCCCTGGATTGTTTATGCTACCCATAACGCAATGTGAATTATGTTATCTATTTATTTATTACTTAGTCTATGAGCAATCTTAATGGTTTACCTCACTTCTGTTTTTTTGTATTTTGATATTTAACCTTGCTATCTACCTATCATCTACATGTACTCTTTTTAGACTCCCCCACTTCATTTTATTTCTCGATTGGTTAAAATTTTAAATTTTACTTTTTAATCTCTCTCAACGTTTCCTAGCTTACCTTTTGATTAACGCGCACTGATGCACCTTTGTCCTCATCCCTCTGCTCCTCTTTGATTTGCTTCCACTTGTGCTCACTGATCGTTTTTTATCATTTCTACCCCCTCTATATCGTTCTCCCCCCACCACTTCCCCACACTACTTTCCATTAATTTCTCTCCTGAATAGCACTACCTCTCTTTCTACCACCACTTCCCCCTACTACTTTCCATTATTTTTCTCTCCTGAATAGCACTACCTCTCTTTCTACCACATCTCAGAACACTAAACCTGACTACTACCTCCCCCCTAAAATATTCCCCCCTCCGCCCTCCTCTTGCCCCCACATCGCCTCCTTCTCGACCCTTTACATACCACGGTTCACAACACACCGCTGATTATACTACCTCTACACCGTCATTTCCCAGAATTCCCCATCTCTCTCATTCCCTGCCCAAATCGTGCTCTACCCCATCCACCTCCCCTCAGTCCTCCCCTCACCCCCTAGCCACTAACATTGACCCATCATGCCATCCCTCAACACTACCCCCTTGTTACAAGACCCACACGTCACGGAGCATGGGCCCAACTCTTGGTCTAGCCTTTACCTTTCTAACCTTTACAAAAATGGCAAGAAAAACTTCAAACACAAACTTCTTAGTCGCCATCAAGAAATCTTATTTGTGGACATCTATCTTAGCCTCACCTCTATCATTAAAACTAACTACATCTTCTTCCCTAAACGCCCTTCTAAGTGGAAAAGTATCTTTCTCCGCCACCTTCCTATCAGGAATTCCCGTAAAATCCCTTACGGTCTGAAACTCTCCACCGTTCCTTCCCCCACATTCCCTGGTGAAATTGACATCTCTATTTTCAAATCAGGAAATATCTTCATCCAAGCTTCCGTAAACCACCTCACCATTTTTGAACAACACTTCAGCTCCTTGTTCCATAACCTACCACCTACTTCATCCTCCAACCTTTCTCCCCCAAAGCAAGTGATCACCTTGCCCCCTCACTCACTGACCCCAACCCAGCTGGCCCCAGACTCACTAATAGACATTGAAACTCCTGTATCGCAAGCATATCTTCCCACAACTGCATCAACAACCTCCCCCCTTTTGTTCTTCCTACAACCTCCTCTGCCTCCCAAACCCTCTCTCGTACAGCACCCTTGTCCCGGCACCCCAACAGCTGCTCAAATTACCCCTTTTACCCTCTCTCCTAGCAGCCTTACTACTTCTCCCACTATCACCTTAATACTCCCATAGCGGCATAGAACACCTTTGACTCTCCAACATCTCCATCAATTACTCCAATCCTGTCTCCCACCACACATCCCACCCTTTACCCAGCCAACAGCCCCCAGCACCCCCCTCATGCCCACCTCTCCTCTTATCTATGCCAATTGACTCCTGGGATGTCCACCTCACACCCTACTACACCCCTTCCTCCTTGCATCCTTAACTCCCCTCCCTCCCCTCCACCTGGTTTCCCTCCGATCTCACGCCCCAATCCAATGCTTCTGACCAATTGGGACCATTCTCTCCCCCAGTAGATCTCCCATCCTCCCTTCCAATAACTCTTCTTACTCAGTCTCTCCTAAATATAGAACTCCACCTCTCAACCATCGTTTTAGAACTCTCCACCCTCATAAATGTTTTTCTCTCCCTCACCTTAAAGAATCTTTCCAGTCAAACATACCCCCAGGACCTCTTACCTCCGAACCCTTCAACCAACTGCCAAGGGGCTAATCCCCCCATTGAAACCACCTCACCTGATCCTCCCAGCAGTAAATGCTCTAACATACAACCCCTCGTTTTGAACCATCTCACCCCCATGCTCTACCTATCCACAATTTAAACCTCCTCGCCTCCACGCCGACCACAAAGTCTCTCCCACCTCACTCATCTTTCCCGGTGATCCTTGGAACTAGTAGAACCCCATCCTCCCCTGCTTCGCCCAGACCTCCACAACAACTCACCACTAGCCACTCCTGTCTCTCACAAAAATGATCGACCCCAAACCCCTCAACTGTATGCTGGTCAACTGCCGATCAGCTTCCTGCCATGAAACTGACTTCGCTTTAAAGAATCCTTCCAGTCACACCTATCCCCTGGAAAGCTTTCCTATGTACCCTACTCCCCGTATCGGAGGAGCTACTCCCCCTTTCGAAAGCTACTCACCCGAGCCGCCCTGCAGTAAATGCCCTAGCTTACCACCCCACCTCTCGAATCATCTCCCCCCCACTGTTCTTCCTGGCTTCAATCTAAACCACCTCGCCTCCTGACCAACCACAAATTCTCTACCACCTCATTCTTCTATCCCTCCCTGTGATCCTAGGAACAAGTAGGACCCCATCCTCCCCTACATCGCAAAGACCTCCACAACAACTCACCACTATCCACTCCTGCTCCCCCGCTAAAAGGACCGACCCCAAACTCCTCAACTGCATGCTGGTCAACTGCCATTCAGCTTCCTACCATGCTACGGAAATCGCTGAGACCATTCTAAGTGAGAGCATTGACATCGCCTTTCTGACAGAAACATGGCTCAATTACCACTCCGGATCAATCCTTGACCTGATTGCACCCCCAGGTTACACCATCCTCAGAAAAGACAGGCTTATCAAAATTGGTGTGGGCCTCGCCATAATCTATAAAGATGGACTTCTACTCACACCCATCCCACAACCTGACCTGACTACTTTTGAATATCTGAGTGCTGAACTCACTGTTCAGAGCTCCCCCCCGATTCGTTTATATAATATTTACCATCCTCCTGGACACCCTCTCTCCTTTGTCGAAGAATTTTCTGATCTTCTTATTCAATCAGCAGTTAACAACTCTATTAACCTCTTCCTTGGGGACTTCAACCTCCACTGGAATAAAACTGACGACCCCTCGATCAACCTTATTAACGAAATACTTGATATCAGCAACTTGAAGCAACTTTGCAATTCTCCAACACACGACAAAGGTGTAACTCTTGATGCTGTCATCACCAGCAAAGACCTGGCTATTCTCACCAATATTATACCTATTGACTGGTTCGATCATCACCTCATCCCACCCCTCCACTAATACAACGAAAAAAATGAAACTAACCAGAAATCTTCACCTTATCCCCCCGGGCGAGCTGGAGACTAAAATAAAAGCCCTCCTACGACTTACTCCTCTCCCCCACAGCACTTATGTCCTTACGGATCATTACAACAGATCCATTTCTGAGGTCCTGGACCGAATTGCCCAAGCCAAGCTCAAACTACAAAAAAGCAAACCATCTAAATCCTGGTTCAATGCTGACCATAACAATGAAAGACGAGCCCTCAGACAAACCGAACGCACTTGGAGGCAACAGCCCTCCTCCTCTAATCTTACCCTCCTCAGAGCCACTAGGGCCAGCTATAAAAAAACATATTTTTAACAAAAAAGCATCCTTCTTCCGTTCACAGCGTGACCGAGCAAAAAATCGACCAAGAGAACTATTTAACATTATTAAAAACCAAACTACTTCTGCCCCCTCTAATCTTCCAGCTTCGGTCGAAAGATGTGAGGAAATCACTAGCTTCTTTTTCGATAAAATAACAAAGATTGACCTATCCTTCACCATTCTACCTCCCCCACAGAACCTACCTCCCCTCCCTAACTTTCTCCTTGTACCTCCTGCCTTTCCTTCCCCCCCTCGGACTCGGCTCAACTCTCCAACACTGTCACCCACATGGGACCCCACCACACTGTCCCCCGCGAAATAAAAATGCTTCCTGGATTAACTTTAGTCCTATCTCAGAAAGGGATCTTCTTAGCATCACCTCCAAGTTGAAACCATCCTCACATACCAGAGATCCCATCCCAGCCCATCTAGTTCAAGATCTAAAACACATAATCGCCCCGTATTGGACCTCCATCATCAACTCCTACCTCTCCTCCGGTATGGTTCCTGCATCCCTCCAACTAGGCCAAATTGCCCCCATCATGAGAAACACTACAGCTGACCCAACTGACTTAAATAACCTGTGCCCTATCTCTAACCTTCCGTTCTTATCCAAGGCACTCGAGAAATGCGCCCTGCGCCAGCTGGACAATCACATCAACTCCTTCAACCTCTTAGATGCCTCCCAATCAGGTTTTCAGAGGGGCTGTACCACTGAAACAGCCATGCTCAACATCACTGACAACATCCATCACTCGCTAGGCAAAGGTGAAGCCTCCCTTCTCATTCTTCTTGACCTCTCCGCTGCTTTCGATACTGTTAGCCATGCTGTCCTACTAAACATACTCAAAAAACATTTTGGCTTTGACGGAACTCTTCTAAAGTGGTTCACTTCCATTTTCCTACACAGAACACAACAAATTAAAATCAGCAATTGCCTTTCCAAACCTCTACCTGTCACCATGGGCATCCCCCAGGGCTCCATTCTCTCTCCCACCCTATTCAACCTCTCCATGTAACCCCTCATCCTCATCCAAGCTGAAATTGGTTACCACCTCTATCCCGACTACACCCAACTTTACTATTGTATCAAATCCCATGCTGACATCCTACATCTTAATGATGCCTTGACTAAGATCCAATTAAGGTTCCATCAAAACCACCACAAACTTAACCCTAAAAAAACAGAAATCATTCTATTCCCTCCCAAAAACAACCCTCTGCCCATTCATCACTGGATCTCTGACATCAAAGCCCTTAACTGCTCTCTCTCCATCTCTAACTCTGTCAAATCCCTCGGCATCAACATCAATCAGAACCTCAGCCTCAACCCCCACAAAAAAAATTCTGCCAAAAGTGCTCTCTTCGTACTCCAGCACCTCAAAAAAATTATACCCTTCATTCCAACCGATGACTTTAAGTCGGTTGTGCAATCGTTGGTCCTATCAAGAATTGACTTCGGTAATGCCACCCTCACAGGTACTCCTAAAGGCCCCTATCAAAGCCGTTCTTCACCTTGCTGCCAGGATGATCACTGGCTGCAAACGATTCAACCGCATCTCCCCTGTCCTCAAGGACCTCAAATGGCTCCCGATTTAAGGCAGATCTGCCTATAAAACTGCCTGCATCAACCACAAAGCCCTCTATCAAAATACCCCATCTTACCTCTCTGAAAAACTCGCAAAGCAGCTGCATCAGAGCACTGAGGAGCACCAACGCTCTTACCCTTGTCCCTCCTATACTAAAAAGAAAACAACACAATCTCGATCTTTCTCTGGAAATGCACCCTCTGTCTGGAATGCTCTACCTAAAGAACTACGCTGTAATCCCTCATACCCCTGCTTCAAAAAAGAGCTCAAGCTGCTTCTTCTTAACAAATACTGAAGCTCTTAAGTACTTGGTCACTGGTCACTCTGCCTTATGCAGCGCTATCCTATCCTATCTCTCCCACTCTATCTTCTTTGATCTGTTGTTTAATCCTTGATCTTCCATGTTCTGCTCCATTTAATTCATGCGCCACATTGTTTATCTTATTGTCTCATAAGTACCAATGCTGTATTTCAATCTGAATCTTCAACATATCTTGTAAAGCGCTCTGATACTCCTGGGTCCAGCCAGCGCTATATAAAACCTTTTAAATAAATAAATAAAAATAAACCATAACCAAAGAGCAGGCCTGTGACAAAATGTTGCAATGTAGTGACTCTCACCTCATTGGGGTAAGAGGGGGAGGGCGTACTGCAGGATTGAAAATGGTCAACCTGGACCAACAAAGTCGTCTTGTACATGGGGGTATAAGTCCAAGGGTCAAGATTGTAGAGAACGTTAGTGTCAGTCCAACAATTTACCCTGCATAGTCAACAGCATCCTTGAACCAAACCTTTCAAGGCTTCATAGGAGCTTGGAGGGTGGGAACAGAGTACCAGTGGCGTTCGTGATGTCATATTCACTTTGAAACCCAAAAACCTTATTGAAGCTATCATCACGTCACCTCTATCCTCAATTGCAACACAGTAAGTGGCATTAAAAGGTGTATATTGGTGGATAGTGGCGTACACTAAAAGAAAGGCTGCTGAGGAGTTTCACAAATCCTACCAGAATTCTAAAAATGAACATGGCCCCACGAAGAGAAAGTCCTAGCTATTGGGGCACTCTTAGACACAGCTCAGTCCAAATTGGACTAGTTGAATCCTCAGTCTGGGGAAGTCACAGCGCTTTTTTGTGACACAACCAAGGCCTTGAGTGACCTCCCAAGTAAGGAGCCCCGAACTAGCAAGTGCAAGAAGCTGTCTAAATCGCCGGGTTGGTATACTAAAAAATGTAGGGGGAAGAAAAACGCCCTGATAGGTGCTGTCAAAAGCAAATCCCAGGCTGCAATTAGACTGGCCAGGAAAAGAGTACTCCCAGACTACTATCGCGGCAAAGAGAGAATGGGAGGACAGGTTTTGGGCGGATCTCATGGAAGCAAGCACGGGCAGGGGTGCCAGAAATTTCTGGAACCTTATAAGATCAAGGGATAGGCCAGATAGCACTCTGATGACGTGCAACATCCCTGCACAGAACTGGTTCAACCACTTTTCGTCCCTCTATACCCCTATTGAGGTGGCCTCCCATACCACCTTCTCTTTGGCTGATTGTACAGGGGATACTGAGGGTGTTCCTTTTACTGCTAGAGAGGTGGAAGGTGTAATCAAATCCTTGATGCCCCTAAAAGCAGCAGGGCCTGATGGGATACCGGGCAACTTGCTACGGGCAAACGCCAATGAGTGGGGGAAGCTGGTTTCATCATTGCTCAACGCCATTAATAGCGGTGTGCGTGTACCTGAATCCTGGAAGGGGGCTGAGGTTGTCCCGATATTCAAAAAGTGGTGCCGGGATAACCCAGCCAACTACAGGCCAATAAGTCTCATCGACTCATCCCAAAAAGTGGCAGGGAAGGTGATTTTGGGAAGGGTGATTCAGTGGGCGGACAACAATAACATCCTGTCAAACCTCCAAGCTGGATTTCGCACTGGAACTGGGACTATAGAACAGGCCTTCAGACTGGCTCTCTTGTATTGAAAGATGGTGGTGCTGGGCAAAGGCAGTCTGTACTTGGCCTTTATAGACCTTAAGACTGCCTTTGACCTGGTGCCAAGGGAGGAGCTATGGAGGGTCTTGTTGGAACTGGGGTTGCCTCCGTACATCCTATCCCTCCATGTGAGACTTCACGCAGGAAATTTTGCGCAGGTGCGATGGGGCACGAATGGTGAAAAAACTGACAGGATTCCAGTGGGAAGGGGCGTCCGTCAGGGATGTGTGCTTGCTCCCACTCTGTTCTCTCTTCATGTGAACGGAGTGGTTGAGCATTTGTTAAGAAATCCCACGGATGCCCCTTCCCTGGTGCGCAAACGGATCCCAACACTGCTTTTTGCAGACGACATCCTTCTTATTTCAAAGACCCCCATGGGGCTCCAGAGCCTCCTGAATAGTTTCCAGGAGTTTTGTTCACTGAGAGGATTGGTAATCAATACCGATAAAACTAAATATTTGATTATGAATCCGCCTAAAAAACCTGGGCGAGCTCCGGTGTTGAATTCTGTTCCATTGGAGAGGGTATCTGAGTTTGACTCTTTAGGTATCCGCCTTAATGACGCATTTAGCTGGAACCCACATATTCAAAAAATGCTCCTCAGCCATAAAAGGGTGGGAGGAGTATTACTTAAAGAACAACGCTGCTCCACAAGCAAACCTATAGCCCCAGTTGTGGAGATATATAAAGCCAGAGGGGTTAGTGCTGCACTCTACGGGCGGAGCTGTGGGGTACTTGCAACCTGAACGTCCTAGCAAAATCGGAGAGCAAATTTTTGAAAGATCTGATGGCTCTCCCGTTGAGTACTCCTACAGTACCTGTGTTATTGGATCTAGGTTGCAGACAAATTAAGGACCAAGCACAACTTCGCCCGCTGCTTCTCTGGGCTCGGTTGTGGCGGATGCCCGAACTAGCCTCCTATGCAGAAGCGCTTTCAGAGGTTATGGCCATGGAAGGCTGGTCCAGGATCAAATGGTTGAGGGATGTAAAACGGCTATTAGTGGAGATAGGGCTGGCTGATGCGTGGGCACTGAGAACTGCCACACCTAAAGCCATGATTAAGAAATTGTATTGGAACTGGGTCTCCTCTAAACTATTCTCAGATCCATGTCACTGTAATTCCACTGCAGCCTTTGTGAGGATCAAAGATGTGGTGGCCTATGAACCTTACTTAGATATAATTTCCATCCCTTTCGACCGCGCCTTGTATTTTAAGTTCAGAGTGGGGACTCTACCTGTAGGCGAACTAGTTGCCCGATGGAAATCCTTTCACCAGTCTTCCCCTTTTTGTGCGCATTGTCCCACTCGAGCAGAGTCGGTAGCCCACATTCTTTTTGAATGTCCGGACTATTGTGCACCTAGGAGGCGCTGGCTCAAACCCTTATGTAGACTTTTAGGTACCCGCCAGCACAAAGTGGCGCTACGTATTTTAATGTCTGACACATCTACTCTGACTGTTTGTGCTGTGTCTAAATTTTTAAAGTGGTCATGGTTGATTCGTGTAAGAAGGCTTTCCTTGTCAATTTAATTTTTGTTTTAACTGTTTTAACACTTTCTTCCCTTTTTTCCCTTTTGTGTAAATAGGAAATGATTGTCATAAATGTAGTGTTTTATACTTGTTGTACAAGCTTTTATGATATTTTTATATCGAAATAAAGCCTATCAATCAATCACTTTCCCACTCTGTTTACCGAGGAGGAATCCTGGCAGGCTCTGCTGTCCACGTCATCCACCCTAAACAGGGGCCTATTTTGATCATGTTAGGCCCCCAGGCCCTTGCAGAATTTAAGGTGCCTGATGCGCCATCAAATGAAGAATTCTGGGGCATATTATCAACAACTAGCGATATTTATCGCTAAATAGGCTTAGCGTCATTTTTTTTATCGCCGCGCATAGCCGGATTTTATCGCAGAGATAACGTGCTATTAGCAAAGTTTATCTCTAATTTGATCAAATATTCGACGACAGCGGCGAAATGCGTGAATATCGCTTGGAATCCAGCGATATTCATGCATTAACGCCAGTAGGGTCTTAACCTGAATATCCAAATCCCATTGGATATACAGGTTAAGAAGTGGTCTGAGCAGGCGTTCGTTTTCAGCGATATTCGCGCTTAGCGCAAATTTTTTAATCGCTACGCCTTTGTTGATAAGAGGTGATAGCGATGTTAGCGACTGCTTTCAGTCGCTAACAGGTTGTGTACGCCCACTTTGCATGTCATAAGCGATAAATATCGCTGACATACAAAGCGGGCCCCAAACCGCTCGCTATCACCTAAAAGCTGTCGCTAACTGATGTTAGCGACAGCTTGCTAATAGGGCGATGAAATTATCGCCGCTTTGCGGCCGAAAACGAACGGCCGCAAAAGCGGCGATAATTTGATTTCGCCTGCCTTGGTAATATGCCCCTCTGTCTTTTAACACTGATGGAAACACTGTCCATATCAGACTTCACCAGAGTAAATCTCAACAAGAAACATACTACCGCGAAATTAAAACCGAAACTAGAATATGCACCTGCCAAAATATGTTGACAAGAGGCATACCTTGTCTGCAAAATGCCCAACGCTCTAGCACTGATAATTGTGTCATGGACCTGGGCTCGGTAATGACAAACTAAGAGGCCTGAAATTCATTTGGACTCAAATGGCGTAAGCACTTTCCCCCCTAGTGGTGACGCTGTAACTGGGCCGCTTCCCCTGCTGTTCTCCCAGTGGTGCTGTTGGCTGTGTGCACATTCGCAGAAGCAGCACTCATTAACAGGGAGGCATGGGCACTAGGCTTCCTGTCAATAAAGCTCGGACACAATTTAAATACCACGTAATTCATTGACGTGAAGGATGCAGGCTCACACCGGAGCCCACCGACAAGAATTAAAGTATACTGTTTTCAGATGTACTCCTGCAGCACAAATATGAAATCTATGGCGTTTGATAAATATTTTGCTCTTTTTTTATTTCTGTAGGGAACATTTCTTGTTTTTATTTTTGGTCTGTTCAATGATGCCCTCTTGATGAACTCACTTTTGACCTGGTTCAGGGGAAGTGACACAGCAGGCGTCCCAATTAAGCTCTGTCTTCATTGATTGTGCCATTAAAAGAAGTGTAGCTTCAGACTTCCTGTGCAGAACAGTGAAAAACAACCTCGTGGCAATCATTTTCCTGGTAATAGGGTAGGCCAGGGGGAACTAATACGATATGACTGCACACAGTTTGTTGCCCCAAGTTCTAAACATAAATATGAGGAAGGTAGTGCAAAAAATAAAAATATAGACACCATTCCTCGTTCTTCTTCAGTCTGGATACAGGATGGACAGAAACAAAGGAATAGCTCCTTGAACAATCAGACAGCCACATTTTCTGAGTCTGGACAATGAGAGAATGTACAATGATGCCCGTCCCCAGCAGAATGCAACACGGGGACTCTACGACTTCCATATCTTGGCCTTGATATGAATGACCCCCGTGGTTCGGATATGGGTTTTCGATCTAAAGGTCTAGTGTGTACTAGGATGTCTCTTATGTTGGCGCTCTTCTTGAATAAGACCATCGGTTTCTGTAATTCTAGTTATTGGAATTGATAATACGGCAATTCTTATTAGTAATTTCCTTCACATGATTTGAAGTTTGAACAGCTTCAAATAATGTGCAAAAAAGTATTACTATCAGAACCACAGGTTTGGAATTTACCACCGGTAGTGGGTTACAATGCTTACGGAGCATAAAAAGTATGTCACATTACCAAGACTTCCATTGGTCTGAGATATCCATGGGTCCTGACCAGGCATACCACATGTAACTTTGAAAATATTTGCTGTCCCTGCAATCTATTGGATGTGGGAATGACCACCAGAAAGGTTAGTTGAGGATAATGGAGCATAGGAGTAATGTGAAGTGTAGGTAGATATTGACAGAACTAACTACTCACTTGTTAGAGAGCAATCACTGCATCAACGACCTTTCATTGGTGGTACTGGATAAACCAGATATACCATCAAGCGTGAAGAATGTAAAAAATGTCCTAATAAAATGAGAACACGTTGGATTTATAGGCTTGGCAGGCATGTGAAGGGATTAAATGATGATATTCTGTGGCACCATCTAAATAGCCTGTGATGAGATCATTAGCATGCATCAATGATTAGTGATTGTGGAAGTTTTCACATTGATTGAGTATTGATTTTTTGTATTCCAGACTGTTCCATTTTTACAGTGCAGATGAGACACAGAATGATATAGTAGGGGTGGGTTGAGTATTTGTGATGAGATGACTCACCATAAAATAGAAAATGACATGATTAATGGTGTGCCCTTGTAAAAATGCTATTCGGAAGGGCCATGCCTGCCTAATATCTGAGTTGGGGGTGAGGGTCCCACGCATCTTTTTTCTATTATAGCTGTGCTGATGCAATTGTTGAGCGCAGCACGCACAGGATAATATATTTATCCTGTACCATAGCTGGAAGGTCAGCGGAGTAGTTTTTCTGACTACTTAACATGCTAACACCACCACTGAGTGCAGCGTGAGGCAGGGAGCGCAGTTGCTACAAATAGAGAGATAGTAATCCTCCTTGTACCCAGCAGATTCCTCTGGCAGTGTGCACCACACTGTTCCAGGTTCTCTGAACCCACGTCCACACAAGTGTATCTCTACCCATCTGAATCATGGCACCAGGAGTTATGATGTAGTGTGTCTTTTGAAGTTGGGGGTGGTTCAAAGGTTCTCCCTTTAAGGCACTGATGTCTCCCCCAAATTTCAGTCCTGTCTTCCATGAGGCCACGAAATGCAGATTTTAATCTTTAGTGGGGCCATGATCTGGCTCCAGAGGCCAAGTGTCAAAACCGCTTCCTCCAATCTACCCAGCCAGGTCTGCAAACTGCAGAGATCTGTTGTTCCAGTTGCATGTCCAATGTGTTATAGCTGTCGCTGGGAATGCTCAGATGCACTTCCTCAGCCTCCAGTGTAGACTGGAGCCAAGCCAAAAGGCACACAAAGATTTTAGTGAAGAGGAAGTCTCACTTGGCTAGTAAGGACACAACCACCTTTACCACTGCAAAGGGTTTGTCAATATGAATTCAACAATAGGAGGCATTATGAAGTTGCCCTACTGCAATCCACTATTGCAACCTGAAGTATTATCAATCATTTCTCCATGTTAGTCTACGGGAGGAGCAAACCTCATAGATAGTGGAAATACACATGGGTATTCTTCACTACCTGGACAGAATACACACGTGTGTACAGGCCTTGCCTTTCATGTACCACTTGTTTCACCCCTTAAGACGTACCCTAGGGGTGCTCTGGTGGTAGTAAAACACCCTCTCAGGATGGCTAGTGATTTAGAAAGACCAGCCTGAGTAGAAGCACCAATTGCACACTCACAGACCTGAAATTACAGGATGGAAACGTATGGAAACACCGTAGGTGCAAATGGTACACCGGCCTACAAGGGCAGGCTTGACACATGTTTAGAAATACCATAGGTGCCAAGGCGCACACCGGCATGCAATGGCAGGCTGGACACGTGTAGAAACACCCTCGGTGCCAGTGCACACACCAGCCTGGAATGGCAGGCTGAAACCATGCTTAGAAACGCCATAATTGCAAAGGTGCACACCGGCCTGCAACAGCAGGCTGGACACATGTTCAAGCACATCATTGGTGCTAATTTCTATGTTGGAATTTTGGCAGGGGAAGATTGAATGTGTAGCAGGCGGCGGTGGAGACCTATATTCTATAATCAGGATCCGAACTTTACGGGGAGGTTTGGAAATGGACTTCGTCAGCCTGACGAGTAGATTGCAAGCATAAGAATAGATATAAAAAAAGATGTTTTCCTTGATTGCAGATGAATTGGAGTGGCTTCTAGCAATACAGTGATTAAATACGGCGGAATTTTTAGAATATCTCTCACCACACCATAGCATTGATACTTGCAGGTAAGAATGATAACGTGGCATGGAAGGCTTATCTCAGCATTATGAGGTCTTTCTTTTGGTTGAACAATTACTGATGGTAGCACAACACTTATGTGCTCTCTTATAGCACAGATGCAAACGAATACAGTTTCATTTTTGTGCAAAACGTTAAAGATCCTTGACTGGAGGTTGACATTTATTCACAAAGAGGTAGGGGAACGTCTTGCAAATATTATAATTACTGAACAAATACGCAATGAATCTGGTCTTGCCTTGTCTGTCAGATTCTAATATTTTTTTTTATTTTTGTACATCAGGAATTACAGAATAACGTAATTTTGAGGTAACTACATCCTTGGATGTAGTCTTATTTGGTTTTTCCACATGGGCGATCTAAACTTAAAGACACTGTGGTCTCAGCTGGTGTTTGATTACGGTTGGTCACGCACACCAAAAGGGTAGCTTTAAATAACAAAACTCAATGTATCTTAAAGCGAACATATGTAGTTTGTATAATTGACTGGAAATATATGATGCTGATAAGAACAATGGTTTAATCCATTTTAGGGATGTGTATGTAAATATTATGCATGTATCACAGAATTTTACAGTAGTATATGCACAGGGATGTTTGGTATAGTGGGCTCTGTGAAGTATACTCAGCGCTTTAAAAATGTAATTGTAAAAGCGCTTTTTGTATCAGCCCGGGGAAGCCGGTGGGTTACCCTGGGCCTAACCACGGCGAAACGCGTTGGCATAAGGGATTGGAGTTGAAAAAAGAAAAAAGAAACGATCTTCAAGAGCCCAATGGATTGCTTTATGTTTTTGTGATGATTATTATTTGATACAGATTGTGATAAGTGGTGTGCTGTGAACATTACCTAAAGTACATGAAAAGAGAGTAGGCAAAAACCGAGAGGACAAAAACCAAAAAGATTTAGGAAATGCCCCTTGTCTAACAGTCACCTTTGTACACGTGTGCTTGACAGACATGTTTTTCTGTCTTACAGAGAATATCTCTCAACGCCAAGAATCAGAGGTAGCAAGTAAGGTCACTGTAAGGTGAATTTGGTAACCACTTTAAAATATCCACTGAAAAAATGGTTGAGTGACAGTGACAAGAGGAATCTCTTTGTCCTGACGAGCCCCATCAGCCCTAAGTGGTGACTGTTGACAGGCCAAAACATGTGGACTATATATTCGGTTGGGAGATGGTATGGTGATAATACCCAGAGACCTTCCACATTACTTCTCTTTCTTTTAATCCTGTCAAGGGAACCTGGAATAAAGTGAACTAATTATAGAGTGGGTATCTCTAAGATAGTTTTAGCAACTTTTTGAGTCTAGATCCCTAAGGAGACTATGGTGAACAGAAATAAACAAACACACAAAAAATTGGTCCACCTTCTGTTGGGTCCCCAGAGTGTCTTGTAGCAGCCCTATGATGATGCCACTCTTAGTGGGTGATGGCTCTTTTATGCCATAATTGGTGTTCCAGAGAAGGTATTTGCCATACAGTCTCCTTTCTGTGTTACATTTACTTTAGGAGGAATATTGAAGAAAAGTACCTATGGCCTCTTATATTTTTTGTTGATAGTGTAGTACGGCCATACACTCATCTGTCAGACCAGTCCGTCGGGCACTGCCTGAATGCCCTATAGGCCAGCCGGACCCTTAGAGGAAAAAATGGTTATTCCCTCTATCTGCTCCACAAGTTTCACATTCATTTCTGAGGTAGAGAGACCAGATATTTATAGATAAAAACCGGGGCATGCAGGGGACACAGAAATAGGTAAATCTATATTATGTGGATACCCTAATAATCTGCCATGAATCTGGCTCTTCTGTACCTATGTTGGGCACTGCCATAGCCCAAGATGTAGGAAGGGCAGCACTGGTTTTGTGCTTAGTTCCATTTTAAGAAGCTATCAGCAGCCTACAGAAAAAGAAACATGATGAAGGGCTTTACATTGGATCCCTATTTGAAAACATTTGCATTTTCTATATAAGGAATAACAAAATAGTGGATACGTGCACCTTTACCTAACTTGCTATAGCCATTACTAAGAAGGCTGTGATAAAGGCTGTATGTCAAAAACACTTAAAAACAACCTTTTATAACTCCTCTCAAATGCTAAAATGAGGTCCACAGGTTACCCTAGACATTGGCTGGTATGCCTGTTGAAGGGCCCGTCACCCCTCATTGCAACGTGCTGCACTGCAAGGGTGCGGCAAAAGAGCACATCGGGAGAATAACCTTTTGCACGGTGCAAAGCAAATGAGAGAGGGAATCTAAACATTCACACTTTCCCGGACCTCTCAAAAACCACTAGGGCATCTATTTTCAACAGTAAAGAATGTCAGAACGCTGGGACAGACCAAGGAAGTAGAAATGTATTATTGTTCAGTTATTAAAAACTATTTATGAATACGATTTTACATATATAAAGTAGCTATACAGGGTGGACCACATAAATAATGTAAATAATACATACATGAGAGAAAATATTAAAATATAGCAATGTAGTATAAGCCATTATTCAGTAAGTATACACTTTAAAAAAAAATCAATTTGTAAAAGTTCTGCTCCATTAGATGTATAAACATGTCATGTTATCATGGGGACCCAATTAGAATGTCAGTCCCGCAGAGGCTTTGTCCATGATGGACAGCCCTATAATGCGCAAAAGACACTGCATTTTTAATGGAAGAAGTTCTTGTCCATCATTCATGACTACCTTTAATAAATAAACAAGCGATGCCCATGATATACAACAGTAAAAATTCATATATTGCCAAGTAAATGCTTTTGCTACATGGTCTATGATTTTCAACATGTTACAACTCAATTGAATGTGTAACCCATTTATGCATTGAATCTCCACCTGTCTACATGATCGTATTTGAGACAACATCTGAGCAGTTTCCGTCGAGCCCATCCCTGTGCCATGACATATGCACAAAATGTGGATTAGCGATTCATCTTTATATCCACAAAATCTTCAGTTCGATGTTCACCAGGTACCCCCCCCCCCGTGGTGTCAGATCCTTGTTTGGTAAGTTTCCCAATCTGTAGGAGACATATTTGTACTTATTATATATGATCAAAATGTAACTTTGATGTACTGCTGCTGAATGATGTTGTCATAAGAGTATGGTCCTTTTTGTGATTTCATCTTTGTCTTGTAAAAACAAAAGGGTCTTTACAACCTTATCTACCAGTCTTTTGTCTGACACGTGAGGCAAAGCCGGCTCCCATAGATTTTTAGGTCGAGCCTAGCGGTAGCGCACTTGCGCTGCTCGCTCTGCGAGACTGCTGTAGTAGAGTATGGGAGAGAAGCCAGCTTCCACTCTCCGCCCACATTTTTTTCTGGCTTGTGTCATTGTCTTTCAAAAATGCTGCCTTCGGATTCGTTAATAGGCATGTTAGTTCCTCCTTAGTACAGCCTTGTTTTCATTTGTAACCGCCCATGGCTACTCGCCCCTTTACTTCGGTTGTTACATGCAACTGTTATTTAGTCTGTAAGCACTATTTTTTTAACTGAATTTCTCTTACTGTAGGCCGGACAAACGCTGCTTCAGCTGAAACCGCTTTTTAAGCTGCACGGCCGCCCCCGTAACACGGCCACATGCTTTCAATGACTTTAACCCTGCATTATCTTGTGTCTATTTCACCCCCCAAAGTAAAATGGATTTAGAAATGATTAGCAAATTAATTGTATGCTAATGTGCTGAAGCTGACAACAGCTCATCTGTGTTACATTTCATCTGCATAAAGCCACCTGATAGGGTTGTTTTCAAAAGCCAGTTTATTAACAACAACAACCCTACCACCAATACCACCACCACCAATACCAATACCACCACCAATACCACCAATACGAATACCACCACCATCAATACCAATACCACCACCACCAATACCATCACCAATACAAATACTAACACCATCAATATCACCACCAATACCAATACCAACACCAATACAAATACCACCACCACTAATATCACCACCAATACCAATACCACCACCAATACCAATACCGCCACTGCCACCAATACCACCACCACCCATACCACCAATACCACCATCACCACCACCAATGCCACCACCAATACCACCACATCATCAAGCGCTTGCCAAAACAAAAAGGATTAAAAAACCCAGTGCAGGATCTCGAATCTCGCAGCACTGCACTGGAATGAGCTTCCAGTTGAACTCAAGCTGCTTAAAGAATAC
This sequence comes from Lissotriton helveticus, assembly GCF_964261635.1. Classification (NCBI taxonomy): domain Eukaryota; kingdom Metazoa; phylum Chordata; class Amphibia; order Caudata; family Salamandridae; genus Lissotriton; species Lissotriton helveticus. Next base: position 1,742,161,780 of record NC_136065.1, read on the forward strand.
ACCACTTTCAGGAAGAAACTCAAAACACACTTATTCCCCAAAGACTGATATCATACCCAATGTACCACTATTCCCCTACTTCAGCACTGTGGTATCTCAATGAGATGAATGTCGCGCTATATAATATAAATAAAATACCTACCACCGCCAATACCACCACCACCAATGGCACCAATACGACCAATACCAGTTCCACCACCAATACCACCACCAATACCAATACTGCCACCAATACCACCAACACCACCAATACCACCAATGCCATCACCAGCAATACCACCACCACCAATACCCCCAATACCAGCACCACCAATGCCGTCAATATGACCACCACCAATACCAATACAACCACCTCAGCACCTCTCGCTCACTAGTAATAGCAGGGGCACTCTACAAGGCCGGAGCTGCAGCCAAGACCATCCCTCCCTCCATACCTGCCATAAAGCACAACCCTCCCTGCACCAGGAGGTGAAGCCAGGGCCCTGCTAGAGTGGAGATGGAGTGTTTTCTATTAGGCCAAAAATAGCAATGACATTACGCAATGCCAAACTGCACAATCAAATCATAGAGAGGGTAGGAAATAGCCCCCCTCCCGCTCTTCTTCCTGAACCACAACAGTGTAGTCACAGAGGAAAAGGTGTTGGCGCGCTTTGTTAGTGTTTATAGCTCGGATCATATGTAACTCTCACTTCACACGTTGTGTCAGTGTCATTTCAAACACTTGCACACCTTCTTCACTGCACTATTCATCACTACTATGGAGACGTTGCAGGCTGGTCTCTTTTTCTGATGGTTACAATCCAATGCAATAGGTCTTGCATCTGCGAGAGTTTAAGCTATTAGTATGAGCAAAAGCCTGGAATTCCCTCCCCACTACCCTTCGTAGTGAACCGGACCTTCTGAAATTTCGGAAGGAATTAAAAACGTTCCTTTTTATCTAAATAGCCTGTTTATACTGTTCTGTTCTGTTTCTTTAGTCTGATTGTACACAGCGCTACGAGGCCTCTGGGTTGTTTGCGCTTAATAAAACACAATTAATAATAATAATAATAATAATATGGTAAATTACAATGCCTTTTATTTATGTTTTTAAACCCTAAACATAAATAAAAGGCATTGTCTTTTACAATGCCTATAGCTCAAACTCGCGTGAATGCGAGACCTATTACATTGCAAATGCTTGTTGATATTGAGTTTCGGCATAGGAGCTTCCAAAAACTTATGTGGCTACGTTGTTTCTGCTTCACTGTTTCAGTTCATTCCAAGTAGCCTAAGACATTTTCTGCAAATTGCCTAAACTTTTTACAGGTTTTCATTAATCCTCCTTGACAATCTAATTTCTGCTTTACAAGTCCAAACTCTAGGCAAATGTGCATCTGAAAATGATTTAGACTCCAGTTTAAACAACCCTCTAATATCCTTTGCGTTCTGTGTATCTAATGTATTTGGATTTTAGGATGTGGAAAAACCGGGATGGTCTGGGGAAATTCAGCACTCCTGATCCCCCTTCTCTAAGCACTCCACAGTTTTACATCATGATCTTTAGGTCTTGCCTAGCAGCAGCTTCAGATACCTGTATTCATAACCCCATTGTGGACCACTGTGTTTTATGGAGGATGAAATAGGTGGGGTGGTCTGTAGAAGGGGTGTGGTCTAAGTAATTAAGAATGTGGCTCAAAACACGTGAACTAAAATCATGTGTTTCACACAGCATGCTGTCCATCCATTTCTTGGATTCCTCTTTGTGAGTTTTTCCGTTGCATTTATACATATAAAATAACAACAAACATATGTCTAAAACACTCAATTTTGATTTTTTGATGCGTTTTAGCAATTTGACATAAATGAGTAAAAGTGATGAGTTTGTTGCAAATAGAACGGATCATTGCAAATGGTAGATATATGAGGGTAGCGTCCTCCCCATCCCGGGAGCATGCAAATGAAATATGCAGCACATGGAGCTATGCAATACACATCTTTATTCTTGAACATAAAACTAAAAAGTGCCTGCATTGCTTTTATAACCACACCTTAGCAGTTCCCAGAAGATTACATAATTCCTGTTTAGAGTCCATCAAGAACAGCAAGGGTCCTAGCGCTCCTAATCTCAAGACACTAAATCTCCCCCTTTATTGAATAAAAAGTACAGACAGCATTAGCATCATAGTTCTTCAATGGTTCGTCGAGGCACTAACCCTGGTCGGCCGAATTGGGTGGTATGAGGTAGTTGAGGGGCAGCTTGATCAGGCATCAGTGGCATTTGTTCAGATGTTTGATCTGGATAAGTAAGCGGGGTCACCTCACTCGTGATTAGGGGTGGACGGACATCTCCGTTCCGCCCACGGAATGTGCGGAGATTTGCCCTTGCACAAAGAAGGCAGAGATTTGAGGCAAATCTCCGCACATTTGGGGGCGGAACAGAAGTTGGCCGCCCGCACGCCACCCACCCACCCGCTGCCCGCCCGCTGCCCGCCCGCCCGCCTTATTAAATTATATTTAAAAGCCTAAAATTAAACTTAAATAAAACTTACCTTATTGCGGGAGCCTGCGCATGTGCAGTCCTGGTGAGTACTACGCATGCGCAGGCTCCCGCTCCAGTTTCCAGATAAAGCTGCGATGGGCAAGGAAGCGGCCACAATAAGGTAAGTTTTATTTAAGTTTCATTTTAGGCTTTTAAATATAATTTAATAAGGCTCAATCTCCATGCCTCTCTGCGAAAGTCCCTGACGCGACTTCCGCCCACCCCTACTCGTGATATCAAGAGCTAATGAACCTCGTGGTAGGGGTTTAAAGTGTGATGTGTCCCATGTGATGGACTTTCCTGGACGATGCACAATCTCCATGTGTGCACGTTACAACCCTCAAAGGATTAACATAAAATGGAGTGTTTGTTTTCCAGTTCCTTTCTGTTTGACCTGAACCCAGTCTCCTTTTCCGAGGACTGTTTCCTGGGCATGTCAGCGCTGATCAGCATATGTTTTCATTTTGTACTTCCAAAAAGCGCCTGCGACACAAACCTCATTGGGATTTATCGATCGGTCCGATGTCCAGTGTCTATTGTGGTAGTTTGATGTTGATGGCTCCCCGAATTGAAGGTGGCAGGACCCTCACCAGTTGAGGAGTGAGGAGTCGATCAATAGGCGCCAAGGGCTTGCAAATAGCTTTGTTGACATCCATTTCCTTTATCTATGCTTACCTTCTTGAGGTGCCCATGAATCGTTCAACAACACCATTGCCTTGGGACCAGAAAGTGTACTCTTTTGATGGTTGACATTGAGTCGAACAAGAAACACCTCTTTGCTATTGAAAGGTGGAACATTGTCAGATGTAGATTTCTAAAATTTTTAATAAAAACTGGCGCCTAATATATCAAAGCACCAACTGCGGGCACCTAGTTGCGCTAAACCGGGACAAAGTCTTAAGTTAATGGATGGACAGTGGCTTGAATTCAAGAAGTTATGTCAACGTTTTGACCCCTATACAAACATCAACATAACTTCACTTGGTTGTTGATCATTAACAATCTCCTCATGTTGCAATGTCATAGGCACATGAAAGTTTCTTTGTAAATATTTACAACCAGTGAACGCTATTTTCATTCTGTGTCTTTTTTGTATAATTTATAACTGTTGACACAATGGAGCACGGCGTCGTCCGAAATTTATGTTAAGCACTGCATTATTATCCGCATGTCTATTAGAAAAGCAATTCAAATAATAATTACAGAAACGTTTTTGTCAGCCAGTTTTAAAAAAAAGGTGTTTTTACATTCTGGATGTAAACACTACCAAATTGTGTACGTAACTCTTGGTGATTCTAAGTAACACGTTGATTGGTGGCTTCCCCAAATAATTATAAGAGGGTTGCCGAGTGTTTTAAAAAGAGTCTCATGTTGGACTCTGTTTACATTATACTAATATTGACCCTAGTTCCCGTGGGCATATAAGAGGTTGTTCCTGTGAGAGAATAGGCATTGCGTTGCATGAATTTCTTTTTAAATATGCCCCAAAATGTGCATAGATCTTACTGCGTTAAAGGTACCACATAACCACAGCCTTAATGCTGTCATGCAAGGGCATCCAGTGCATCATTCTCTATAGCACTGGTGATAGACCACAACCCAAATGTGTCTCGTTTATGTAAGTACTTGTTTATATGGATCAAACACGTTCTATTCTTCAACCATGAATATTTCGCTCTCTTAGGAAAGGCAGGAACTTTTGCTAACAGAAGCAACCAGTGGTAACCCTCAGCTGTTGGGATGATTCGAAGTTGAAATCACCTCTGTTTTGACGTTTCATTGTAGAACCTTTTTCGCCATCAAGTTAGATACCTTTTCAAGTGCTTGGGGGATGCACTCAGCAATTTCTGGGACATAGTTTTGTAAACTATAAAACTGCATGTGTGCCATATGAATAATTTTAAAACTGAAGATTGAAGTAATTTAGCAGACTAGCAAAAGGTTGTAGGTACAGACTAAAATACTGTGTTGAAATCGACAACCCCTATGGCATTCCCTAGATTTTCGTCTTTGAAGCCAATGGGCCAAATTGAAACAATAGCACTACACCCGCAAGGAATAATCCATTTAACGTGTTTCCACAAACTGAGTGGTCTATGAGCATCTATAACAATACTTGGTGGGTGATGTTGTGCTAAAAGATCCAATAATATAAGCAATCAATCAATCAATCGAAGCATTTATATAGCGCACTACTCACCCGGAGGGTCTCAAGGCGCTGGGGGAGGGGGGGTCCGCTACTGCTCGAACAGCCAGGTCTTGAGCTGCTTCCTGAAGGCAAGGTGGTCCTGGGTCAGGTGGAGGTGGGTCGGGAGGGAGTTCCAAGTCTTGGCGGCCAGGTAGGAGAAGGATCTTCCTCCTGTGGTGGCTCTTCGGATGCTGGGGACGGAGGCGAGGGCGTGGACGGTCGATCGACACCAACTCCATCCACAGTTACTCTCAGATCATTGACTGGTGATGAGAACACCTCCTTAAGGCTCACTGTGGGACTAGCAACTGATTGAAACTGATATGTCCAATGGGATGCAGTTGTTTGTTGCTAGGTTGTGTAGTGTGACACAGGTTGCAACAATTTTACAGCATATCTCTGGTCTGTACTGCCGTGCACCTCCACTTTTGTGTTGGCAGCGGAACCTACTCTTCAGAAGTCCAAATGTCTGCTCCACGACATTGTGAGTCGACTTATGTGCAGCATTGTATTTCCCTTCACTCACAGTTGCTGGATTGAAATATGGTGTTACCATAAAGGAGCGCACTGCATATGCGCTGTCACCTACAGGATGAATGGTAACACATTCACTGTCCAAGTTCAACAGATCCAAGGAGTGTATCAAGTGAGCTGCATACTTTTACCTAGCAGGTATCCTTCTCCAAATTCACCCCCAGTGAGATGTATGTATATTCCACAGTGCCTGCAGATTTAAGAGTCATGCGTACTACCAGAAAATGTGGCCACAATGTCATTGATAATGTGTGAGCCATTACATAGGACCTGGACGTTGATTGAATAAAAGGGTTTCCTGTTCCTATACACATACTTATTAGCTGAGGGGGGACAGATTGTGACACGTGTCCCATCAATGCACCCAATTACATGTGGAATTTGTGCTATCTGGTAGAAATCCATTTTTCTCTTCTGCAATTCCTGTTGGGTAGTGGGAAATCTGATGAAATGGTGCATTATCTGAACCACTGCATCCAGGAAAGCATTAAAAAAGCGTGACAGGCAACTTTGGGGCACCCCTCCAGCTACAGCTATCACCCCCTGGTAGCTCTCTGATGCCAGTAGGTGCAGTGAACACAGGACCTGCACATATGTTGGAGTGGCTTGAGTCCTCCGGGTCTGATGCTCCAGTATGGGATGTAGGTCACCTATCAGGTCTAGTACAGTAGCTGAGTCTAGCCATACATCTCATGTATTTCTTCTTCTCTCTGCTAAAACAGGGTAATGTGCTGTCTGTAAATGCGTGCCTGTCTACTCCTCTTTCTCTGTGCTGCTGCTTGAATCCGCATCCTTCTCGCGATGACATACAGGGCTGCCATTGTGAAAGATTCTGAGACACACTGGGCCTGTTTAAATAGTGTGCCCCTCGTTACCACCTGCCTTGAGTTAGGGGTAATTTGTGAGTTTATAATAGCGAATTTTGGGTCATTCGCAATTTGCGAATTTTCATGCACGTCTCTGCAATTTCTGAATTGTGAATTCGCAAATTACGAATCGCTTTTTTGATATTCGCAAAATGAAAATTTGCAAAAGAGTTTGGATTCGCTAACATAGAATTTGCAATCTATAGGTTTGACAACTTAGAAATCGCAAAAATGGGATTAGGTATGTTTGCAATTTCTACACGTGCATTTGAGTTAGCTATCATACATTGCAAACAGCCATTATGTGATCGCAAACAGCTGAGTTCTGCCTATCGCAACGTTTGCGAAAGCAAAATAGCTTGATACATCTGATGCTCAGTGATTTGCCCAGAATCATAGGATATTGCACCACCAAGGCTCAAACCGGGATCCTCAGCTCTCAAGTCAGCAGCTCTGGCCACTGCAGCACATCCTTTCCTCTCTAGTGATACTTGTTTCCCTTTCCACCCTCTGTCAGGCCTTGTAAATTACATAATTACACACAGTGGTTTATTAAATTATTTACCCCACCTCGTGCATTCTCACCCAAAAATAGGCAGGTGACACTGAGACAGCCTCGTCACAGCTAACCCCCCACTGTGGTGCATAATTCTTTATTAAATCATATTCAAATGTCTGTGCTTCGATTCAGCAAAAAAGGTCTCTCCCAAACGTTCTGAGCTAAACATGCAATTTAAAGTTTCAGTTAGAAGCGTTCAGCTGTGTTCATCCTTTACCAACATCAAAACAGGGTTTACAGATGTATTCTCTGAACTCTTCTTGTGTCATGTCAGTTTTTATAAAGTGTGCTGTTTCATCTAGGCTCAGCGTGGGGCGCTGTGTGTGTGTCAGTCACCCCCTCCTTGTATTTATAAACAAAGTTTCACTTACCTTGATCAAAAAATTAAGTTAGGGTTCACCGTCTTCTGTGGTGGAACACTGTGCCTCTCTTTCAGCTGCTAACTAAAGTGACAGGCACAGAACCATCACAGTGACACAGAGGAAGGCGTTCGATCCTTCAGCAATTATTTCAATGGTTTACAGAGAGAAAACCTTTTGGACTCTGATGGTAAACAGCGTTACAACGCATGCTTTAGATCGCATGCCATTATAACGTGGTCGTTACAACAACCGCTTTGTTACAACGCAAACCATTACATCGCAAGTCGTTACAAAAATAAATCACTAGTAAATATTAAAATGGACTTGATTTGAATGTTGCAGCAGGTGCAGTGGCACCAGGGAAAAGGCTCTAGGGACCCCACTAAACCAAGATTATTGCTAAAATTTCAAACTAAACATGCAATCACAAGTTCAGTTACCTTACAGGCAATAAGGTCATGATTTGAATGGTACAGCAGGTGTAGTGGCACCGGGGCCAAAAGTTGTCATAACTCCTCTAAACACCAAATATTGCTGCATGTTACTACTAAACAGGCAGCCATAAGTGCAGTTATCTTGCAGGCACAAGGGGCACAAGGGGTATAATTTGAATGGTCCAGCAGGTGCAGTGGCACCAGGCCCAAAAGTTGTCAGAACTCCTCTATACACATAATATTGCTATTACATCAATTTATTCTATTATTTCACTCGATCATTTCTTTTTTCAAAATTTTGCTATTACTTACCCGCACTATACCACTAGTAACAGCACAATATATTGGGTTTTTGTACATAAACAAGTCATAACACTTTAACTGTCATTCTGTAACTCAATTTTGTGAAACTACTCTGCAAGCTACAACAAAAACAGCTTATTATTAATCACATAGGCAAAACCAAACGGATTTACCAATGCTTGTTTCAAGTAAAGCTGGGAAAGCTGTTGTGATGTATCTTGATTATGCAATTGGTTTATGGGCTACTGGTAGTGCCTGTTGCAAACACATTTCCTGTAAGCTTTTCCACTGGAACTGTGATGATTTACATTAAAGACAGCATAGATCTGGTTACGTGATTATTATGGGCTGGATGGGGTATTTAAGGAGCCCTAGTATCTGGCACTTGTGATTTTTTCTTCAATGGTGTATGGTGTGTTTCACTATTATGGAAAACAAGAAGTATACACAAAAGAGGCAGGGGTTTCCACATCCTCTGATTCTGAGGGGCTCCTCAATCTGCCTGTGGGTCAGAGACCTAAGAAGCCCAGAGAGCAGTCTCCTGCCAGTCCTGCTTTTTTGACTGAGGCACAGGTCAGGTCAATGACTGAAGTATCAGTTGCTAAGGCCTTGGTTGCCAAACCTAAGAAGAAGAAGGAGAAGGAGGCTGGGTTATCCAGAGTAAAGGGAGATACCCAGGATTCTGAGGGTCCTAATACCTTTGGGAAGATCTGGATGAGATCAGTCAGAGGCAACTTGGACTTTGGACTAGTAATTTGAGGGACCATCATGCTTAGCCAGAGGGGGTAGGTAGTTTCCCTCAGCATGCCAAGCCTTTGCTTTTGTCTCTACCACTTCATATGATAATGCACGATCTTATCTTCAGACACTGGAAGGAAGTGGATCAATCCAAATTTCTCAGGTTCCTCCAAAAGATGTACGCCCTCACGGACGGGTAGGAGGTATTTTTACCTAACATTAGAGTGAATTTTATCCTGGTGCCTTTGATTGGCAGGATGGTGATTAACCCAGAGACATGCTTGTCTTCAGATGCTGTGAATCGCAAGATTGATAGTGCAACCAAGAAGTATTTCACTACCAGTTCCGTGTCCATTAAGGCTGCTACTTATGCAGCATATATTGCGTAGATCTTAGCGAAGGATTTTGGGTCACTTTCCACTACCTTGTAGCAGAATGTGATTGTCTTCTGCAGATTGAGCAGGAGGCAAATCTGTTGGCTGATGTCTCTTCAGATATTATCAATTCCTCAACAGTGGCTTCTGGGACCTCCGTCTTGGAACAAGGACAATAATGGATTTGAAAACTGGCAAACTGATTATGCCGTGAAGGTTTCCCTCCTTAAAATACCCTTGGAAGGGAAGAAGTTGTTTGGAGATCAGCTTAAATGCCACCATAAGGGCAGGAAACACACAATTCCCTAGAAAAGGTTCAGTTTTGAGCTCCTATATGTCCTGTAACAGAGATTCTAGGGATTGTTCTAGGAGGTACTCTAAAGGATATTCTTCCAGAAGATGGAGATTTCAGCCTAAGAAGTCCTCTAAGATTCAGGAGTCTGGGAAACGGGTTGGATCAGGCATGAAGCGTTCCTGACTAATTTCTTCCTGGATGGGGGATGCCCTGTTGGAGGAAGGTTGCTGGACTTTGGCACCATTTGGTAGGAGTCCTTTAGGGATCAGTGAGTACGGAGTTTACTCAGGAGAGGGTACTATTCCTACATCTATCCACAGGGATCCAGTAAAAAGAGAGGCTTTTAAAAAAGAGGGCAATTATGGAGGTTCCACCACCAGAAAGGGTCAACAGAGTTTAGCCATTCTGTTTCTGCTGCTACGGGTTACTACCATCTATTTCATGATGCTCAACTTGCAGCAAACTATGACTTTACTTTCAAAAGGTGCCTTCTTGGCCACTATCAATCTTCAGGACACGTATCTCCACGTTCCCATTTACAGACATCACCAAAGATTTCTGTGGTTCGCAGTTGGGCAGTTTCACTTCCATTTTTGGGTGCTGCCCTTATGTCCTGGCTCCGCTGGTGGTACTGCTGCATTAGGAGGGCATCACAATTCTTCCATACCTGGATGACTGGTATTCACTTCCTCCTTGGAGACCTCTGTGGCTCATGTTACAAGAGTACTTGTGCTGCTAGAACATCATGGGTTTCTGGTGCTCAGAAGAAGTCACATCCACGGGACCAGAATTTCATTGGCACAAGGGTTTTAACCAATGAATGATTGGTTTCACTAATTCATTCACATGTGTTGAAACTGAAGGTACAGGACAATCCAACAACAGCAGCCGGGATGCAAGTGCAGGGCAATCTTGAATGGACCATTTTTTGGGTGCCTTCGGCCAGTTTCCATCTAAACAGGGTGGTGAGACACATTCTGGTTCATTTGCTCCTGGTAACTCAGGATATGGCCTTAAGAATTTCTATGACAACTGTCATGAGGGAGTAGCTTTCTTGGTGAATGGAGTTCTAACACATCAGGAAAGGAGTCAGATTGACATCCCAGATTCTGATGATCTCAACAACTCATACTAGCTCTGCAGGATGGGGAGCTTGGATTGGAGCACAGCAGGTGCAGGGCTTTTGAACAAGGATGCAGCAGTTGAGCTCCTGCATCTGGAGGGGATTGGATGCGGTTCATAGAGCACTGCTTGTATGTGCTCATCTTTTGGTGGGCAGGAGTGTTCTTGTATGAACAAACAACAAACAGGGGCACAAGATCCCCGGCATTGTCGAGGATTTCCAACCAGATCTTTCTGTGGACACAGGACAGCATCCTTGAGCTGAGGGCGATTTACATTTAGGGGAAACTGAATATCAGGGCGAACCAATTGAGCAGGGAGATTACATTCTCTCAGGACTTTTACCTGACCAGACAGGCCTTTCTCAGGATTTGTCAGAAGTGGAGACCTCGGTGGCAGATTTATTCGCCTCAGCACAGAATTCCCTTCTTTCCCTATTCTGTTGAAGGGTGAGGTAGGAGAGGGCATGAGCAGTGGATTCCCTGTCCTGTTCTTGGCCAAAGGGTGTGCTTTGTACCTACCTACATTCCCTGCTATTCTGAAGGTTTTTCATCAGGCTGAAGTGGGAGAAATCAATAGTGATCCCAGGTGTGCCACCATTGCCCTGCTCTGCATTGTACTATATGATAATGACCATGAAGACCAGAGAGAGGTTTTGTCTTTTAGTAGTCCTGTCTTCCCTAGCGCTTCCCTGACTGTAGGCCAGGTCATTGAGAACCATCAGGCTGGTGGTCTGGAGGTTGAAAGGGCAGGGTTAACAGTAAAGGGGGTCTCTGATAGGGTGTCTTCCTCCAATCAGGCATCCAGGTGAGCTTCCACACCCCTCCTATTCCAGACAGTGGGCCACTTTTCAGAAATGGTGTGCATCCAAGCACTTAGCTCCTCAGTCTGTGGAACTTGCAAGGGTGCTGGATGTTTTGCAGGATGGGTTGAACAGGGATTGAATATTTCAACTCTTAAGATCCATTGGGCAGCTACCAGGGCTTTTAGAAAGTCTTGCTGTAATCTGCAGGACAAAGATGTTCTTGTCTAGAAGCTTTTTAAGGGCGTTCCTAATCCTCGACCTCCATCTTGACCAGTTTACCCATAATGGGACCTTTCTTTGGTCTTGGATGTGTTGCACATGTCTCTCTTTGAACCTCTTGAGAATGTGGTTTTAAGATTACTCACCCTGGCGACTTTCTTCCTGGGAGCAATTACATCACAGAGGAGGTTGGGGTAATTGGGTTCCTTATCAGTAAGGCATCCCTCCTTTATGTTTTTTGAAGGCGGGGTTATTCTACATCCTGGTCCTTCTTTTATCATAAAGGTGAATTCAGTGGTTCACAGGGAGCAGGAGGTTATTCTCCCTGAGTTTCATCCCAATCTAAATTCCTCTGAGAAAGTGTAGGTAAATTCATTGGATGTTAAGTGGGCTACCCTGATTTACTTCTGATTTCCAAGTTGTTTTTTCGTTGTTTGTTAATTTTGGCCCTGCTAGTAAACTGTCTTCAGCTTCCATTCAAACTCTGACTAGATGGGTCCAATCCCTGATAGTTTTGGCACGTAGTGAGGCACGGACTACCTGTCAGGCTGGGGTGAAGGGTAGATCCACAAGAGCTATGTCTACTTCCCTTGTAAAGGCACATGGAGCATCTTTGGTTGAAATTTGTAGGGCTGAAACATGGGCTACGCCCTCTGCTTTTGTCTGATGTTACAGGGTGGTGCAGGAGATTGATCTGGAAGATGTTCATGGGTGCTTCCTTGTATGAAGTAATAGGAGAGAGCTTGATTTCTAGGAAATAAACTGAGTTGTAATTGAAAATGCTGTTGTCTGGGTAAATGTTACTGGTCTCAATTTGTAGCTAACTATGAGGAAAACATATGAAGAGCTAATGCTTCAATTATGGCTTTACTCTGAATATGTTTTCACCATAGTTGATTACATTTGCAACCAGGCTTGATCAATAATATTCAAAGAAGTTTTATTTGGCAAGTGCAGAAATAGCACAGTGAGGCTAAGATGAACAGGGAATACCCAAATATTGACATAGTAGCTGCACTGTAATTAGCATGTGATTATGTCAATAAAGCCAAGTGTAATTAGCACTGTGCTTATGTCAATAAAGCACAGACCACAAAAAGATGTTTGTATCTTGATTGCGCCTGCATGTTGTGGGGTGATTAAAACCTTCAAAATAAAGAAAGACACCGACACATTTTGGCAATGGAAAAACAGCTATTTACTTTCACGTCAGGGAGACCTTCTTCACCCAAAGTCAGGCTCCCAGTCTCTCTCAAATCGCTGCTTTACAGAATGAATACACAATTGACACAATACTTTGTAACAAAACAGCAAATAATAATTGACTTGTAAGTTACCAATTGAAGATGCAAAAACTCTAGGAGACCTGTGACCCCACAGTCCCAAACTCTGACCTAATCCGGTATGCACCTGTTACAACGCATTCGTTACTCCGCACTACCATTACAACGCAACTTTTATAACGCATACCATTACAACGCATTGCGCTGGGGGGCGCTATAGGATAGGGAATGGTATAATTTACTATCCAACACCTTCCCTAGGGTCCACGGGGACTGGAGTTAGAATAGTAAATTATACTTACCACTATCCAGCACCCCAAAGCGCTATGCGTTGTAATGGTATTATTATTATTAATTATTATTAATGGAGTTTTGTTAAGCGCATTCTACCCGGAGGCCTCGTAGCGCTATATTGTTTGAATCAGGAGAGGTCACAGAGCCAGATTAGGTGAAGAGGAGCGTTTTCAGTTCCTTGCGGAACTTCAGTAGATTAGGCTCGCCACGAAGGGTGTCAGGCAGGGAGTTCCCGGCCTTGGCGGCATTCCAAGAGAAGGAGCGTCCCCCCCATCTTGCCCGTTTAGTTCTATTAACGGTGGCCAGGAAAGCTGAGCTGGATCTCAAGCTTCGTTTAGGAAAATAAGGGTTTGCAAGGGAGCAAACCATGGCTGGGCCAGTTTTCCACATGGCTTTGTGCATAATGCACATGGATTTAAACACGACTCTGGCCTTGATGGGCAACCAGTGCAGTTTCCTTAGTGCGGCTGTGCCTGAGTCTCGCCGACCCAGGTTTAGAAGAAGGCGAGCCGCTGCATTCTGTGTAGTCTGCAGTTTTCTGGTAGTAGAAATAGGGGCTCCTAAGTATAATGAGTTTCCGTAGTCCAGACGGGACAGGATAATGGCCTGCACCATAATCCTTCGTGCCTGGAAGGGAAGAAGAGGCAGCACCTTCCTGAGCATCCGCATCAGGCCGAAGCAAGTGGCGGATAGGGTAGTAGCTTGTTGCTTAAAATCCAACTTTGAGTCCAACCACATGCCCAAGCTCTTTATTTGGGTTTTGGGTTGGGGTGGGGTCCCCATATTGGGGGGCCACTCGAGCGTAAAGTTCGGGTTTGGTGAGTTACCCAGAATCATAAGCTCAGTCTTCTCACCGTTGAGCTTTAGGTGTGAGAGGGTCATCCAGTGATTTATTGCTGCCAGACAGTTCATAAGATTGGGGGGAGAGGTATTCAGCTGGTTCATAGATACCACTAGTTGTGTGTCGTCGGCATAGGTCACTATATCTAGTCCGAACGAACGCACAATGTCTGCCAGAGGTTGAAGGTATACATTGAATAAGGTAGGGCTCAGAGATGAGCCCTGTGGTACACCTTGCTCAAGGGGCCAGATTTTTGAGTGGGCGTCGTTCTCGACTACCTCGAAGGAGCGTTCCTCCAAAAAAGATTGGAGCCATATTATGGCCTTCCCTGAGATTCCTAAGTGACGTAGGCGGTCAAGGAGGATGCTAGTATTGACGGTATCGAAGGCGGCACTGAGATCAAGCAACATGATTGCTACAGTGCCGCCTTGATCCATCTGTTTCCTAGCCAGCTCCGTCACAGTCAGAAGGGCCGTTTCTGTGCCTAATTTTGCGTTGTAATGGTCGCGTTGTAATGGTAGGTAGTTGTAACGGTATGCGGAGTAACGTCATACATCCCCTAATCCTCTACACTTTCTTTCTTGTGCTCCCAACAATGCTTAACAAGCAAAGCATTCTTTTACTCATGAATGCATGTTATTCGTGGTAAATATAACTTTAGTGCAGTGTGCGTTTACTATTGTGCACCTAAGTCCTCCGTATGTTCTCAGCTAATTTAATTTCCTGTACCTAGTGTCTAATCAGGTCATGACATGCGTGCTAGTGATCCCGTATGCTAAAACCATAAATATTTTACTGCTTGCTAAACACCATTCGGCCTTTCACTTAAACGCTCTCATGTTACCTATTCTATAGTGTCCAGAAGTGAACTTTTCACCTTTCTCTTTTCAGTGCAATGTTTGGGCCTAAACTGTTCTTTCACCATATACAGCGGTGTGCTTTCTGCTAGTGTTTGTTGTCATGGTATGTTTTTGCTTTTCACATTACCACAGTGTGTTCAAAATGTATATTTCCTACAACATTCTCCCCTCTAGTTGATATTTCAACTACCTGACCCAGACCTGGGTCTGCAATTGGCACTAGGTGATACATGTTCTACTACTTGTGTTGGTACTTGTGTTGGTATCCTAACAGGAAACATCCCTCCCGCTTTTGAGCCTCTTCTCCTATAACATGCTGAGATTAGCTGTACAACACAATGGGCTAGATGTAGGTAAATCTATTTTACCACTTCTTAAATACCGACTTTTACCGATTCGGTATTTAAGAAGTGCTAAAATAGAGGGAGGGAGAGGTAGGTAATTCCAGATGTGGAATTACCGAATCGGTAATATTGGGTATTTACCGATTCGGTAAATACCGAATCGGTATTTCCAATTGATTCCTATGGGCTGTGAAGCCCATAGGAATCAATGGGAAATACCGATTCTGTAATTACAGAATCGGTAAATACCGATTTTAGCAAGGGTGCAGGGGATGTCACTTTGACACCCTCTGGCACCCCAAAAATTGATATGTGCGCCATGTGGCACACAGACATGCCCTAAGGGCATGTCTGTCTGTCACATGGCATAGGTGTGCATGCACACATGTGCATGCACACCTGAATTCGGTATTTTAACACCCAATTGGATTGGGTGGTAAAATACCGAATTTGTAGGCCCTTTGGGACTCTGAAGAGTCCCACCTACATCTGAGATTTACTGAATCGGTAAAAATACAGATTCGGTATTTTACAGAATCGGTAAATTTACCGAATCGGTAAATTTACCGATTCTGTAAAAAAGTGCCCCTACATACCGAAAACCCATTTACCGGTCGGTAGATGGCTCCTACATCTGGCCCAATATATTAGTAATAAGTCCACAATAGTCGGAAACAAGGCTTTCAACAGTCTCAACGTCAAACATGTCAGTAATGAAACCCACCAACTAAACTAATTATCTGGGGCCCCTCCTTCATCTACAATTTTCTTTTGCAGATTATGCAGTGTCTCTATGGCCTCTGATAAAGATCCATTATCCGCATCAGTCACTGGGATAAAAGTACAGCACACAGTTCCGATTTTCTCACATCCCCTCGTGTATGACAGTCATATGGTCAAGTACATTGCAGTGCTGCATTGCACTGTATATGGGCCGTCAAATCTTTTTTCCCCTCCATTTTCAGATAACATTTTCCATGAAAACTGTATCCCCTACGTGCACTACTGGGTGGTCAACCTCAGCAGTGGAGGGTTTCTCCTTCTCTTTAGTTACCTGTTTAGAGATGAATCTTGCGCATTTCAGTACTTCACATAAATACATATGCACCTCATCATTTAGGATCTTTGCAGAGCTCTACCCCTGTAAATTACTTCTAGTGTCAGGGACCTAAGTATTCATTGATCTCCCTGTCACTATTTGATGGGGTGTCAAGTGATAGTCTGAACTAGGTGTATTCCTAAGGGAAAAGAGTGCTATTGATAGGAAGTACAGTAATTTCTTGTGCAATGTGGAGCATAACTTACTGATTTTAGTTTTCAAGAGGCTGTTCAGGTGCTTGACAATACCATTAGTTTGAAGTTGGTACACAGAGGATATTTCATGTTTTATCCCATATTTTGGAGTGATTTGCATAAATATTGTGTTGACAAAATGACTGCCGTTGTCGGATCTTATCCCTTTTGGAATTTCCAATTGAGGAATTTCTTCATGAACTTGAAATGTGGC
Organism: Lissotriton helveticus; assembly: GCF_964261635.1. Classification (NCBI taxonomy): domain Eukaryota; kingdom Metazoa; phylum Chordata; class Amphibia; order Caudata; family Salamandridae; genus Lissotriton; species Lissotriton helveticus. The sequence goes on from NC_136065.1 coordinate 1,742,178,229, forward strand.
TCCTGATTTAGCATAACAATGGATACATGGTCCTGCTTCAAACCATCGAGAAAAAGAGCAAACCACAATCATGGGGTACCTTTAGTTACATCTGATTTTTCAGCACATCCTGTGGAGGGATGTTTCCCCCTGGGCACTACTCGTGTCCTAAAAATAGGCTCCTCAAGTTATGAGTAAAACAAATGGAAAGAAAGTTCAATTCATATTTTATTGACATCTTTGTAATTCTTCTTAATTGTTCACATACTCAATTCAAATGGCGACGCTTATATCATAATGACTGGATCATGGTGTGTATCCAATGCATTTTGGGTATTTACCCTTCGTCATGCCACAATTGATCCAGTCGTCTGACTGTTCACATCGGTTATCCCAGGTACGGCGCGGTGGATCTTTCTTTGAATTTGGTTGTTGCGCGTATATATCCATAGCGAATTATCCCTACGTACCTTTAGTTACGGCACCTATTGTATCCATAAAATCTTTATGAAATGTTTTAAAGGGACCATGTGGTCTTGTAATGGTAGAATGTATCACTATTAGTGTGGGATTAAAGACAATTGCTGACAGACAATACAGTTATGTAGATACATGGTAAGTATGAGGTGTAAATTGGGGACAAACCAGGCTTGTATTTGCATAGACAAGTAATATTTGAGGTTTGGGCTGGTAAATGTAATTGATCAAGAACTGTTGTAAGCAAAGCCTGTGGTATGACTTGTTTACCTGTAGATAGTTGTTGATACACTAGGTCATCCCCTGACTGGTTCATCCTCTATCTTCCCATAACTGTTTTTCTTACAAAGGAGCCGCCTCCTGCAATTCTCACAGATGAAACCACACTGTCTCAGCATAATGAAGCGTGTCATTGCCTGTGGAAATATTGGATTCAGACTCAGGTGAAGAGGCAGTCTGAGTCACCAGAACAGGGACATGTTGTGAACCTGATTGCACAGGTAGGGACGTGCACTTAGCTGCATCTTTAGCTGCCCAATCTGCTAGTGCATTACCCTGAGACACAAAATCCTGTCCACTCGTATGTGAAGCCCATGTCAGAACTACCACTGCCTGGGATAATATGAGTACCTCTATTCAGAGCCTCTAAGAGTATCCTATGCATAAGAGGACTACCGTCTGACTTTAGGAAACCTCTCCTAGCCTATCTCCTAATGCTGGAATGCACAGTGAATGTCACAAAAGCTGAATCTGAATATATTGCAACAACTTTTCCTGCTTAAGGGCCACTTTTAGTGCTCTAAATTCTGCTGTTTGGGTGAATTAATGCGGCGGCAATATTAATGGGTATACTATATGCAGTGTATCAGAAGAATCATGCTGTTGTGCTCTGACTATTGCGGCACCTGTATATATATAGCGTAAGACCCGTCAACAAAATAGACAATGCTTCTTGGTACAGGATCCTCTGCTGCTTGACTTGATTTATTGGGAGTATGGGTTGCACAATTCTGTGGTTTATCCTCAGAGTCTAGTATTGGATGGGCAAAGTATGTCACAGGATTTACTGTATGGCACTTCAAAACCTTCAAAGATGGCAGTGATTGTATCACCTTATAGCTTGACACTCTCTGTGTATTGAGAGTGGTCTTAGTCTTCTGAAAATAGTAAATAATGCATGCTCTGCATAGAGATATAAAGGTGCACGTTGACAATGGGGGAACTCTTCTGTGGCTGCAAAGGCTGCAGCGGTGAGCCCTTGCTCACAGGGATAATGTCCTTCCATTACTGAATTCAGCAGTCCACTAAAATATGCAATTGGTTTATGTCCTAAAGGGTATTTCTGTGTAAGGAAAGCTGTGATCACCTGGCCATTATAATGGCAAAATAAAAAAAACTCCTTGGTATAATCAGGTGTTCCTAAAACGGGAGCATTTTTTATTTCAGTGCTCAATTTCTGGGACCTCTCCCGCATCTCTGGAGTCCATGTTCTCTTCTCATTCATGTCTGTTGCTTGATTGATGGAAGCTGACAAGGGTGCAATTAACATGCTATAATCAAAAACACATTGTGTCACATAATTACAGAGAACAAGAATGTTCTGCATTCCTTTGATGGTTTCTGGCTCAGTCATTTAGCGGATGGATGCTGCTCTTTCGGGGTCACTCTTTCACCAGAGGCTGCCACCAATTTTCTCTCTCTCCACTTTGTATCCTCTGTGGGCAAGAGCTACTAGAAGAGATATACTGTAATTTCTGCATTACTGCTCAGTAGGACAACAAATCAATATGTCGTTGACATTTGTACCAAAGTGCTGCCACACTGGAAATTTGACAAGGCATTCTTTATCATTCTGTTACCAACTCTAGGGGACTCACAATAACCTTGGAGTAAACAAGAATACAAATACTGAGTCCCATGACAGGAGAATGCCATCATATAATTGTTGTCTGGTTGGAGAGGAATGCTAAAGAAGGCATTCTTCAAATCAATTACAGAAAAATATGTGGCATCCTGAGGAATATTCATCAAACTGATGGAGGAGACAGGCACAATTAGAAATTCAGGTACTACTATGTTGTTCAGGAGGTGTAGGTCTTGAATATTACGCTTAGATTTCGTGACTGAGTAAATTGAGCTGTTACAAAAAGACACTCCAGAGTAAATTACTTCTTGCCTTAACAATGCCTGTATGGTAGGTGCAATGCCCTTATTTGCTTCTTTAGGCAGAGGATATTGCCTCACTCTGTGTACGAGAGCCCTTTCTTTAATGTAATTCGTAAAGATGTGGCAGTATGAATAAGGTCAACAGAGAAGGTCTTTTTATAATAGATCTACTTTTTTATGCTCCGACGACCTATGTGGGATAGTGTTTTAAAGTAAACGTTATCCATTTTTCTAGCATTGGGAATCTAGATAGAAGATAAAGCATTCTTCATGTATGTAATTATACGATTTCTACTATAGATATTTTAAATTGGATCGAAGTCTGAAGAGTGAAGATCTCCTAAATAAGTATTTCGTTTTTATACCCCGATTATCATTGAGGGACAATGCGATAAAGGAAACTTTATGTAAGTAAACCTATCCAACCAATATCAGGGATCTGTATTACAGATGATTCTGATTATAGGATTAAAAATAAAGTATTTTTCATGTCCCTAATTATACGATTTCCACTATAGAAACTTAAAAGTTGGATCAAATTTTGAAGAGAGAAGGTCACCCAAAACAGAGCTTCATTTTTATACTCCTACATATTACAAAATGTAAGTCAAATATCCTACCATTATTAGGGATCTAAATTATAGATAATTTACTCTTCATGTTTCTGATTATACGATCTCTATTACAGAAATTTAGAGTTGGATCAAATAGGAACCCTTTCTCCATTTAGCGACTTCATATGGTGCTGATACCTCCAAATAGTAAAGTAAGTCTTTACACCGAAAGAAAAATCTGAGTTTTTTTTGTAATTTGTCTTTATTTACTTCCTGGGTTCTCTCTATCCCATATATATCATTATGGTCTTTCGATGTATAGGAGCACTCAAATATTAGAATTGATTCACATGTTTGTAAACACGACTGTTTATGAAGGGAGAGTATGTCAATGCCCGCTCACCTGTGAATCCTGATTTTCTTCTGTTAGGAAGATGAAGACTGATCGCACCTGCCCCTGCGCCTCTTGTTCTGCTGCACTGAGTATGAACAGTGCGCAGACACAAGAAACCCAAGGGAAGGGGGAAGTGGATAAAATAACAAAATGAGAGACAAACACAGCTCCTCTTGCAGTGGCTACCAAAAGCGATTGCACTCGGTCTGTTGAATCTAGAACAGATAAATAAAATAAGACAAAGCGTTTAGATGCCCTTCTCAATGATTCATGCACCTTAATCTAAACTTGTTAAGTTATTCTCATATACCTCTCTACTCTGGACTTTCAGCTCACCAGAGCTTTCGGCTTGATCAGGAATAAACTTCTTCCCTTTAAATAAACATATACCTTATTAATTTGTTGTGTGAGAAATCTATAACATTTTCATGTTGTTATCTATAAATTACCTAAAGTCAACTCACTGTTCTGTCAGCCGAAATAACATTGTCCATTGTACTCTGCTCACTCTGTATATCAGTGGCTTTCTCTTGGTAAATATAGTTATTGCACAAATGACAAGCAAAATGATGTCTCTTTCATCAAGATTGAATAGCTCCTTTTATCTGAGCGCTCTGTAAATGAATATCAGTTCTTTGCCCCAAATTACTAAAGAAAACTTGGTCCGATAATTGCCTTTAACTCGATTTGAACATGTCCTTTCATGTACATGAACTTCCCACTTACTTGAGACACTGCACAGTTCTACACGATTTTTCTTACTGTCTGTCTTTTGCTTTTGTTTCAGGAGGATCTTTTCCAGAGGGACCGGAAGACTGGATGTGCCGGAATCGCCGAGGACGAGAAGCGGTGACGGACCAGGAAGTGAAGCAAGACGCTCCGATGCTGCCAGAAGTCAACAGGAAGGACGAAGGGAATCCAGGAGCGGAGGAGGAATGGAGCAAGAAGACCGGCGCGGGACTCACAGGTTAGTTGAACAATCCGACGAGCACAAGCAAGCACTGATGTTCCACGGAGCGCTCACACGCGCTGCATGTTGCACATGAGACAGTTTAAAAACGTGCAGCGCTTATTAGAATGGGAGCCCAATGCTGCACCCGAACTCAAATGTCAGCAACATCAATGGTGTTTGGAAACTGTAACAAGCCTTGATAAAAACAATTCCAGATAATAAATAACATGCAATACAAGGGAGTTTGACCTGGCACTATGTTCAAGATACATCACATTAATAAAGATACGATCATTTTGTGCTCCTTCTAATGTTGGGATAAGGGACATGCCCTTTGTACAGAACAAACCCTTACAGAGTATTGAAACTTTGAATTTATGCCAGTTTTTAGATTATGTTTTTATTGTGTAATGAAGGATTCTTGAGTTGATATGATGTAACACTGTCAGCAGTATTCTGTTTTGAAAATGTTAAGATGGTAAAAAGTATGTAATTGTCATAGCTTTTTTTTTTGTTTGTTATTTTCTCCAGGCAATTTGTGGCTATTCCTGAAGAAGGCGTTGAGTACGCCGAAAAGCGCGTCAATAGAATTTATACATTTTACCACTAGTTTTTTATATATGTATTTTTTCCTTTACTCTTGACCAAATGAAATGTTGTGAGTTTGATTGATTTATACTATGTATTGTGAAGCTACACAATTTTTAATTGAATTGTTTTTTTATAAATCATTAAAATGAATGTTTTTAGAAAATAATTTTTCTTGGTTTCATTAATTCTCCCTTGCATAATTGTGTTGATAATTATATAAGATTGCCTAGGAATTGTTCTTTACTTCATTAAGGTCAACATTATGGCAACCCCTCATCCACAGGGTATTTGGGACAGCCCTGCTTCCTTAAGAGAATGAAAGGTTCTACCTGGTATGGGTGTCCTTATTTCTAACACTTTCCTTAATGGTCATCCTGGAAAATTACAACGGTTTTCTTGGGATCGTCATCAAACAGTTAGTCATCTAATACCTCCCTAACCATTTTTCCTGGCTCAATGAAGCTAAAATATGCTCATAAAACATGAATATGGTCAATGGCCATCCTAGCGCCATATGTTGATGTCACTTCAGGTTGATGTCACTTCTAAAGCCTCTATTTGCAATATTAATTCAGCGCCAGACATCCAAGCGTCCTGTCCTTGTCACCGAAAGAGAAGTTCTTTGGATAGCTGAACCTTCCTTCCCAGTAACTCTGGTGCCTCTGTTATAATAGTGTAAACCGCTGTAGTGAATGCTTCTATATCAGCAGGTTGTGCTCTGATCTGATCTCTAGTAGAGGAATCTACTGTTACTGCCATGACCCTGGCTGTTTAAACTCCAGGGCAGGAACAAATCCTGGTGGCATCAGATTCGAAATGAATAGTCATCAGCCATCAGCTATCAGTATACCTCCCTTTTACTTCCATCTCCACTGGTTTGGTAAAAGGAACCCTCATCACTTTCCCTGAGAATCCTTATGTGTCCATTGATGTGTTAGATATCGGAAGACCCCCCACACTCTAATACAAGATCTATTTGCTCTCATATCTATGAGGAAAGCATACCTTCTATCATTGATAGATGCTGTCACAGTGGGTTCTTCATCTGGCCTGTGAGTCACTGACAAGACTGGACACATATAAACACTCTGTGGGTGCTTTCATTGTATATATCGTCCCACAGAATTCATCTGGAAAGGATCTCCTTCCCTCACAGCTACACCTCCTTGTCCACTTTACTGTGGAGTGCCCATTGGGGGTGGTTGGTAGCCTCGCTGAGGCGGCGCCTGCGAGCCTGAGGCAGTATTGATGGCTGTGGATTTTGGGATGTTATCTGGGCCACATATATTATTTGCGTACTTGGTGGTGGCTGCACTGGTTTGCTACCAGGTGTTTATACATTCCTGCTCTTCCAGTTTGCTCATCTCAACTTTTAGTTTCGCAGTCTCTAATAAATGTACAAACCTCAGACAACAATGACATACCTGATCCCTCTTTTGAGGCCCCATCCTACCTCTTCCCTCTACTACTTCTCTGCATCCTTACATTATCCTGCTGTTGTGAGTACTGTTGTTGAGTGGTCCCTGGGACTGATCCCACAGACAGTGCAGCCATCTGTGTGGCAGCTGCCACTATAGCTCCTTCTACTGCTCCTTTCTTCACCAACTTCTGGTTCACTAACCTGGCTGCTGCTCTCTTTCATTCAATCAATCAGAGATTTATAGACAGCGCTACTCACCCGTGAGGGTCTCAAGGCGCGGGGGGTGCAGCTCGGGTTCAGTCAAAGAGCCAGGTCTATCAATCAATCAATCATCATTTGTAAAGCGCACTACATACCCGTGAGGGTCTCAAGGCACTGGGGTTGCTACTGATCGAACAGCCTGGTCTTGAGTATCCTCCTGAAGGTCAGCAGGTCTAGGGTCTGTCGTAGGCTCAGTGGGAGGGTGTTCCATGTCTTGGCGGCGAGGTGGGAGAAGGATCTCCCACTGGTGGTTGTTCTTTGGATGCGTAGGATGGTGGCGATTGAGAGGTCGGCGGAGTGTTGCTGGCGGTTTGGGATGTAGAAGGAGAGCCATCTGTTGAGGTAGGCTGGGCCAGTCTTGTGGAGTGCCTTGAGTGCGTCGGTGAGGATCTTGAAGGATATCCTCTTGTTGACGGGGAGCCAGCGTAGGTTTCTCAGGTGGGGTGATGTGGCCGGTCGTGCCAAGGCGTTTTGGATGCATTGTAGTCATTTGAGGAGCTTGGTCGGGGTCCCACGTAGAGGGCATTTCCATAGTCGAGACTGCTGCTGACGAGGGTCTGGGTGACTGTCTTTCTTTTATCTGTCGGGATCCATCTGTAGATCTTGCAGGGCATGCAGAGGGTGTTGAAGCAGGAGGAGGAGACGGCGTTGACTTGCTTGGTCATTGAGAGCGTTGAGTCGAGGATGATTCCCAGGTTGCGTGCGTGGTCGGTGTGTGTCGGGGCTGCCCCCAGTGCCATTGGCCACCAGGAGTCGCCCCAGGCTGAATGGTTGGAGTCAAGGAGGAGGACCTCCGTCTTGTCCGAGTTCAGCTTCAGACGGCTGGTCTTCATCCAGTCGGCGACAGCCTTCATTCCTTTGTGGAGGTTGGCTTTGGCTGTGATGGGGTCCTTGGTGAAGGAGAGGATCAGCTGAGTGTCGTCGGCGTGGAGATTATGTTGAGGTTGTGCTGTCGGGCTACGTGTGCGAGCGGGGCCATGTAAATGTTGAACAGCGTCGGGCTGAGGGAGGATCCCTGGGGTACGCCGCAGATGATCTCGGAGGCTTTGGAACGGAATGGGGGGAGGCGGACCCTCTGGGTTCTGCCGGAGAGGAAGGAGGTGGTCCAATCCAGAGCCTTGTCTCGGAAGCATGCAGCGTGGAGGCGTGTGCGTAGTGTGCGGTGATAGACGGTGTCGAAGGCGGCAAAGAGGTCTAGGAGGATGAGAGCTGCGGTCTCTTCCTGAGGGATATTTGATCTTGACTATATAAGGAAGTCTGGAGTAATAGAGATTATTATTAATTGTTTTTTAATGTAATTTTTATGCTTAGCTCTATTGGATTGATTTTTAAGAATTTTTATATGAATACAATGTTTATTGATATTGTGCTTTTTGATATACTGCGTTTTGTGTTTCTGTTTTTGAACCTTCGGATACGAAATACCATTTGTGAATTTGTATGTCAAATTGTATACTTTTATGATTCTTTTGAATCAAATAAACTTATTTATGATGAATGCTGCGGTCTCGCCGTTGTCCAGCAGGGTCCTGATGTCGTCGGTGCCGGCGATGAGGGCAGTCTCGGCGCTGTGTTTGCTGCGGAACCCTGACTGGGAAGGGTCCAGGACTCTGTTTTCTTCGAGGTATAGGGTTAGCTGTCTGTTGACGGTTTTCTCGATGACCTTGGCCGGGACAGGGGGCAGAGCGATGGGCCGGAAGTTCTTGAGGTCTCTTGGGTCTGCCTTAGGTTTTTTGAGTAGGGCGTTGATCTTGGCATGTTTCCAGATCTCTGGGAAGGTCATGGTCTCAAGGGAGAGATTGATGATGTTGCGCAGGCGGGGTGCGATGGTGCTGCATGCTCTGTTGAAGACGTGGTGCGGGAATGAGTCCGACGGAGAGCCGGAGTGGATTGAGCGCATGGTCTTGATGGTGTCATCGATGCTCATGCTGGCCCAGGCTAGCAGGGGGTCGCGGTCAATGATGTACGGAGGGTCTGTTGTGTTGCTGTCTGTTGGGGCTGTCTAGGTGTTGAAGCTGTCGTGGATGTCTGCTATCTTGCAGTGGAAGAAGGTGGCGAGGGAGTCGCACAGGACTTGCGACGGCGGGATGTCGTTGGTGTTTGAGCTGGGGTTGGAGAGTTCCTTCACGATGTTGATGAGCTCCTTGCTGTTGTGTACGTTGTTGTCGAGGCGGTCTTTGAAGGAGGTCCTCTTGGCCACCCTGATGAGGTGGTGGTGGTTGTGGATGGCGTCCTTGTGTGCTGCGTGGCTGTCCGGAGTTTGTTCACTGTGCCATTTCTTCTCTAGTTTCCGGCAGGCTTGCTTGGAGGCTAGGAGTTCTGGGGTGAACCAGCTTGCTCTCTTGCTGGTGTCTCTGGGGGGGCTTTCTTCAGCGGGGCGAGGGTGTTGGCGCAGTCCTCGATCCAGCGTCTGAGGCTGTGGGCAGCGTCGTCGGTGTTGGAGGGTTCGGTGGGTGGGCTGAGAGCGAGGTTTGCATGTAGTTGGTCTTCGGTGATTTTGCTCCAGCAGCGGTGGGAGATCTGTTGGGTGTGGTGGTGTGTGGTGGGTTACTGGAAGGCAAAGTGGATGCAGTGGTGGTCAGGCCAGAGGAGTTCGGTGGTGTGGCTGATGGAGACGTACGGGCTTGAGGAAAAGACTGGGTCGAGCGTGTGGCCAGCAGAGTGTGTGGGCATTGTGACGAGTTGTTTCAGTCCGAGGTTGGCGAGGCGAGGTGTGCGTGCTGATCAAGTCAGCGATGGAGTCGCTGAACTGGGGGCAGGGTCCAGGGGGTGGTAGACGAGGGTACAATGAGGGTCTGTAAATGCATGTGTTTGGCGGTGCTGAGCTCGTCGTTGGTGCTAGTCGAGACCTTGATGCTGTTCTTGTGGACGATGGCGATTCCTCCTACGACTCCGTTGGTGCGGTCTCTGAGGGGTGATCTTGTAGCCATCTGGGATGGCTATGGCGATGTCGGGTGTGGAGGAGTCGTTAAACCAGGTCTCTGTCAGGAAGGCGACGTCCGGGGATGTTGTGTTGAGCAGGTCCCAGAGCTCGACGGCATGCTTGCGTGCGGAGCGGGCGTTCAGTAGTATGCATCGGAGGTGGATGGGGTTTAGAGGTCTTGAGGTCTAGAGGTTCTTCCTGAAGGTGTGCAGGGTAGGGTAGCATCTGATGTTGACAGGGAGCTTGTTCTAGGCCATAGTTGCGACATAGGAGAAGGCTTTTTGTCTCCTCCTATTTGTTCCTTTCTTTCTCCTGCTTCTTATTGTAAAAATGGATTATGTGTGCTTGTATTTCTGACCAGGGCTTGGCTTCTAGTGCCACTGTTTTATCTAGGCTACTCTGCACATCAGCAGGCAACCCTTTTGTAACTACATTTTAAAATAATACGGCATTGTCTCCTGTTACTTCCCAACCATGACCTACTTTCTGGGCCCATTTTTCTTTCAGCATAGTAAGGAACTGGGCTCGGTCCTCATTTGGATGCATTGAGCCATGAGAGATCCAGTGTCTGTCCTATCAGGATAAATGTTTCTCAGCTTATCGCAAACTTCTGTTCTAACCAAATTAAGTGGAAACCCATCACATCTAGTCTCAGTGAGTGTAACCTTTCTCAATCCAGCCTTTTGAAATACAATGTCTGTTTCATGCTAAGGAGATACCTGGGGTTTATTTTTCAAATGCTCAAATCCATTTCCCTGCTCCCTCTGTAAGTAGTGGCAACAGTGTTCTGATATTTTCCTTGTCCATCTGTGGCAAAGGAACATAATGTGGTGCCCCAGGGCCCTTGCGTATTAGGAGAATTTGGTGTAAGGAAGTGATTGAACACTGGGGATAATGCTAAATGGTGTATTCTAACATTTCTGCATGTAGGGGTAATTCCAGTCTGGATCTCTTCCTCTAAAAAGAACGTAATCATGTGATCCTCACCACTTCCCATATAGTGTTGATCAAAGGATCCTTCTTGTGGCCATGAACTCATTTGTGGAGCTAACCGCTCAGTCCAATCTATCAAACTATCTACATATGGCACAACATTGTACCAGCTATTCTCTCCTTCACTGACTGTTTCACTGGGAATGAGATCTGTTCTGCACAAAATTGATTGAACACTCAGTTGCTGAACTGGTCTATTGTGTAGTGTCAATCCTTTCATAGCCTCACAGGATCCCATCCAGGGGTCTGGCTGGCCATGTATTCCCTGAAATTGCAATCATTCAAGCCAGTAGCTTGGGTATTCCTACCCCTAGAAAGCTCATCCTGTTCTCTTTATCTAGTATCAATGTGTTTAGGCAATCTCCTTGCACTCCTGGTGTGGTTTGAATCCATAAGGGGTCTTTCTTGAATATCAATTGCATAGGTAGGGTGCCTAGCTTATGGGATTTGAAGCAGTTCACCCATATTATCCACCCGTTTGTGTATATTTGTTATTTTCCCCAAATCCCTATGCATCTATCCGGACAAATCATCATGATATCACTCTCCCCTTTACTTCACAGGCATCTCTCCTAATCTCACTCTGTCATAACAATTCCTGAACACTTTCTGGTGTGACTATTGCACTATGCTTCTCCTTCTGCCAAGGTGGTAAACTGTTGTCAGTTCTTCTACACCCCTCTTCTCTTCCATGAGATACTGGCCATCGTACCATACTTTCAGCCCTATCCACATAGCCACTCCATCTTGCATCATCTGCATCTCTTCAGTGAGGGGTAGACACCCGCTCTATACCTACCCTTCCTGTTGTGTCCCTTGTTTGCTCTAAACACAATGTTGCTAATGATGTATGTGACTGGTCATCACTATCTCCTAGACTTTGCTCTGAGCTTTTCTCCTTGTTGTCAAGGCTGCATCTAGATGAGGTACAAAGTGTGCTTCTCTTCTAGTTGTCCAGAGAACTAGGAGTCACCTATCCTTGTTTGCTGCCTAGGTGTAATTGCATGTTTTGGCTTTGCCATTTGTAGGGGGACATTAGGGGTAGATTTTGAAGGTTGTAGAGGGGTTTCAATTTCAGGGTTCTCAAATTCCACTGCTGCTTCTTGTAGCTGCACCAGTGGATAGATGCAGAGTACCTTTGGAGAGGTGCTCATGATATTGCATGTGGTAGGTCTTTAGATGTATCACAAAAACGTGCAATAAAGCTAAATCAGCTTCTCTCTTTTGTTGTTTGGCCCCTGCATATTTACTACTAAGATATGTAGTAATATGCTTAATTATTTTGTCACTGAATGTTCACTCTTTTGGCCAGGGATACATATGCTTTTGGGTGGCTTTAAAGCATTCTAAATTCTAAATTCTATTGTCGCAATTTTCTCTGATCATGTGCTGAGGGAGTCTCCATGATCATTTGTATTTCTAATGCTTTCTACAAATGAGTTCTTTATCCATCTGGACTGATATTCACAAGTATTTAGAGAACATTAGAAGAACTTTAAAATGTATCAATTCTTTTCTGTCCTACCACTAATGCGATACAAATTAAATCATCACATTTTGTCTCACCAATTGCGTTGGACATTAAAATATCAACTTTCATCTTACCAATTTATGCAATGCTAATTAATATATCAAATGTTTATCCTTCCAATGTATGCAATGTACTTTAAAAGATCACATATTGTCTTACCAATTGTTAGACCTGGCATCCTTGGGGTGGTTTCCCCAGTCTTTTTGCCTCTGCTCCTGAATTTTTGATTGTTTGCTGGACTTTGTTTTTGCTGGTTTAGGTACTCTAGGCACTTTATCACTGCTGTTCAGTGCTAATGTGCAAGTGTTCCATGCGTAAATTGTGATTCTGATTGGTTATCCATGGTTGGTATATTTGATTTACTGGTAAGTCCCTAGTAAAGTGCACTGTGTGTGCCCATGCCATGTTGACCTAACAAGTGCCCAAATCTTATGTTTGCTTTTTTCCTACATGTAAGGCACCCCGAAGGTAGGCCCAAGCTACCCCCATGGGCAGGGTGCAGTGTATGTAAAAGGTAGGACATTTTCTGGTGTGTTTTAAAGGTCCTGATAGTGAAACATTGACAATTTCATTTTTCGCTATTGCAAGACCTATCTCTCCCATAACGTTTTACAAGTGTAACTTTCAATTGGGAAGAGAGAAAGATTTTGAACTCACCGAACTCAGAATTTAAAGATACACATTTAGTGAAACTATTTTTTTTTTTTAAATGCCACTTTTAGAAGGTAGTCATTTTCTTGTTAACCATCCTGTGCCTCTGCCTGTGAAATCAATGTCTGGTTTAGACTGACAGGAACCTGTTTTTGCATTCCCTCTAGACAGTCACACAAAAGGTGCTGAGGTGTGTCCGGCATTTCCTGATGAGCCATCATAAGGCTGATGGGTCTTCCTGAGCTAGAGTGGTGTGAGGATTTGTCACTGACACCTGAATAGGGCTGTGCCTGCCCTCTCACAATGCTGTCTCTACCCTTTGGAGTGTGTCTGGAGCCAAGGCTGAGCAAGGCAAGAGCTTGTGAACAACAAAGTCTTTGATGTTTGCCAGCTTCAAAGGTCAAAAGGGGTATAAGTTTGGACCTAAAATTCTAGACTTTTAGAACACTGCTGGATCAAGAGAAGACATTGCCAAGAGTTGAAGAGCTGTGAAAAGGTGTACTGCCCCTTTGCTATGTGCTGCTTTGCTTGGTTGGCCTTCAGTTGGTGCTTTGGCTTTAGAGAGTAAAAGGTCTTGACTCTACTGTGTATCCTGCTTGTGAAGTTTCATCAAGAGCTTGTGTGTGCTTGCCTCCTGTTGAAAAGTCTCAGGGCCATCAAATACTTCATCTGTAGCATCCTTGAACTCCGCTGCTGGGAGTTCTGACCTGTCTTGTGCATCCAATTCTAGTCCCAGCCCCTTGAAGGTTGTTTTGCTGCTTGCAACTATCAAAATTGACGCATTGCCGTTCTAACGCTAGTTTTTCCGATGCAGCACCATTGTGCAGGAAGAATCTCCATGCACCGCTGCCGCATGGTTGGAGAAATTGTCGCAGCTTCTGCCCAAGGTTGAATGAAACCGCCGTATCCAGCGTTCAGTGCACCATGTCTCTGAAGTCTGAAACCGCTGCACTGACTCTGTGCAGGCTACGCTGTGCAGCTGAATGCATCGACGCATCATGGGACCACAGCTGTAGAAATCAACACATCGCCTATTGACCCAAGCTCATCAACCTCCAGCGCTTCCGGATTTCCAAGCATCACACCTGCTCACCAAGTTTTTCCGACACATCACCCTCAGGCCAGAACCGTTTTCGATTTCGATGCCTCGCTTCCCCCTACAGCCCGGATTCGATGCAACACCTCTCCTGCATGAAGCAGAACTGATGCATCATCTCCCCAATGATGCAGAATCCGATGCATTGCTGTGTTTCCCGACACTTGCCTCCTCTGCAGCTGCTTTCCTTGTTAACTTATTTCCATGTCCCCATATCAATAGTTTCCTATGGACAGAATTAGTAAAACCTTTGAAAAGTGATATTTTGAGCTTTGTAGGTTGGATTTTTGTTGATTTGGTCTTGTTTGGTTTCAATAAAGATACCTTGTTTTTCTAAATTGATGTGGTGTCCATTTGTAGTGTTTTCACTGTGTGACTGTGTGTTATATGTACAAATACTTTACAAATTACCTCTGAAAAAGTCTCATTGCTTGTGCTAAGCTACCAAGGGGGTGAGTAGGGGTTATTTTGAGTGTGTATCCCCCTGACAAGAAGCAAGTGTCCCTATTTGGACAAAGGTACCTACCTCTGCCTACTAGGGACCCCCATTTCTAACATTGGAGTCAGCTGTGAGGATTTGAACCTGTATTTGTACTTGACCCACATGCATTGGTGTACATCACTCGTTTAGTTCAGACCACTATGCAACCAAATACTGGGTTTAATTTTTGGTTCTATTTTTGATCTGACCGTTCAGCTATCCATGCATCATGTCTCCAAATAGTAAATTAGCAAGTAAGTCTTTGGAATTGGAGTTTGACACTGAAATGTTAAGTAGTTACAAAGGGCAACGCAAGCAATTCTGCAAGAGCTTTGGATCTCCTATGTAGAGCAACACTAGGAAAGAGGAGCTCCAGAAGGCATTAGTGGCCTGGTGGGAGGCCACACTAGCTGAGAAGGCAGGAGATGCAGATGTGAATGTGGTGTGCCAGTGGGCAGTTTCAGATCCCAGGATTTGCCTGTTGGGAGAGCAGCCTTTAGGGGTGGCAGCAATCATTCTTCCAGGAATTTGTCTCCAGAGGAAATAGAGGACAACAAAACGGCTAGAAAGCATGAGTTGGAAGTCCCGAGGCTCAAGATGAAACAGATGGAAATGGAAATCTAGAACAAGGCAGAGGAGAGCTAGAGTGCTTGTGCCTTCGTAGAAAAGAAGTTACTTTTGGCACATGAATTGAGCATGAGGGAGCTGGATCGCAAGACCAAACAGGCAGAGTCCAGTACAAATGGTGGCAGTGCACAGCCAGTGTAAGGGGGTAAGGTTTACATTCCAAAGGACCTAGTACAGAATTTCCAGGCGGGGCTGGATATTTATACATGGTTTGAATCTTATGAGGCAGCACTGCGGGTGAATGAGGTCCATTAGAAACGTTTGGGGGCGGGCCTGTGGAAACACTTTGAGGCCAATGGGAGGAACAGCCAGACACATTTGGAGAAGGTGGGTGGTCTAACCTATGAAGGAGGCTTTAGGCTTCAGGTATGGGCTTACACCTGAGCAGTACAGGGAAAAGTTTAGGTCCTTCAAGAAACTTGAGTCCAATATTTGGGTTGAGTGTGTGAACATGTATTGCAGAGCACTGGATGGTTGGATAAAGGGCCGCAATGTAACTGATTACCAGGGGTTGTACAACTTGATTGGTTGGGAACACTTGAGTAGTATTTGAGCTCCAGAGCTGTACCAGCTTCTGATGGATAGTAAGCTGACGGACATCAGGAAGCTTCCTCAGGAGTCGGACAGCTGGATAAGTACCAGGGTCCACAAGGGGTATGTGGGAAACCCAGCCAAAGGTGGGCAGGGTCTGCAGCAGAAGAGTGGGGGGACAAGGGTAACCAAAAGGAGTTCTCTAAAGGGCCCCAAAATAGTTCCCAGGATAAAGATTCCCAGCCCCCGCAGTTCTAAGAAGCCATTGCCCCCTAAGGATAGGCCAGACAACCGGGGCCCTTGCAATTATTATGATTGTGCTCAGAAAGACCACCTGGCGAATGATCTAAGTGCCCAAAGGCACCACCAGCACCCACTGGTGCACTGTCACCGGGGTTAGTTAGTGTAGTGCTGAGGGAGGAGTTGGTTTCTAGAGAAGATGGGGAGCCAGCAGTGATGACCATTATCTCATTAGGGGATAGAGAGATGGTCCAGAAAAGCTGCGTGGCGGATAACACTAAAAAATACCTGCAGTGGGTGACCATCTATGGGAGGGGGGTGGTAGCTCATAGAGACACAGGAGCCAGTGTAACATCTGTCAGGTGTCAATGGGTGTCTGAAGAGCAGGTCATCCCTAATGTACTTCACCCTGTTTTTGCTGCAGACACCTCTGAGCAGCTGTGTAAGGTGGCACAGGTTCCTTTACGTGGGGGAGGTCTCAGGTTCCTTGAAGGTCATTGTAAGTCCATCCATGCCTATTGAATGTCTGCTTGGCAATGACCTGGAGAGCTATCATTGGAAGGAGGTGGACCTCCAGGTTCAATAAAGGTGTTGGGATTGCCTGAGTGGGCCTGTGTGACTACTCAGTCAATGGCATCTAGTAGGGGTCATAAAGAGGACCTGGATGCTGAAAGAGTGGTCCAGGTGCCTGCCAGAAAGAGGAAGGGCAGGGGGAATGGGAAACCAGCCCCCGATACACCCACGGTCCAGGAAAAGGCAGAACCTGAGGGGGATGCCCTGAAACCTACAGGGGAACAAGTGGCCGAACTGGGAGACCTGCCTGAGCTGACCCATTGGCAGCAGGCAGGAAGTCCCTCCAGGGAGGAGTTCGGCAAGGCGCAGATAGAATTCCCTACTCTTGTTGGTTTCCTGCAGCAGGCTGCAGACCAGGCAGCAGGAGGTCTGTCCGGGTGACATTTGATTTATTGGGAGAATGGTATCCTTTATTGTGATGCACAAAACAGGAGATAGAGAAAGGAACCTTCCGCTATACCGTGAAGGCTGAGAGGCACTTTCAAGAGGGAGTCCTCCCTCCCGTGTAATAACACTAGACCACAAAAAGAACTCCTCTGGTACGTAAATCGTATTCGCGATTTACCTCAGGTGGACCCTGATACAACAGTGGTGGGAAGTCCCTATGTGAAGCTATAGGTAGTAACCAACTAGGGAGTAGGGAAGGAACCAAATCCTTTTCTTTTATTTATCCTCACACACCCTAGTGGTGTCATGCTTCATCATCGGGTCACCCTGACGCCTAAAGTACAGGGTGGGCTCAACCATATTCCATGGAGCTCTTAGTGATATTATTGGCCAGGAATTGAAGATTAAAAATTCACAGGAAGATCCCAGTTTCCCTTTATTCTTGGATCTGTCTGGATATTAAAAGTAGAGATAAAAGGGTCAATTAGGATATTATTGTCCTAAGACCCTAGTGCCAACATGTTTCAGTCAGCTTTCGCCCCTAAAGGGTGCTGGACTTTCTTCAAGGCAGTGAAAACGTCCTCCATGGAAAGAAAAATAATAATAAGGGACTTTCCCTATACTGCTGTTTATAAAGGGCAGGTAGCTGCTCCGTTTCTCAACAAGAGTATTTTATCTTTTCTGATGCTCCATCTGTGAAAATAAAAAACACAAAGAGAACGGACATAGTGTATCATTGATTGATAAATTGCTACTTTCCATGTGAGATGTGCTTATCAATTCACCTGTGTAGTCATAACAGGCAGGTGAAACAACACATCATCCAACATAACTATTTGATGTGTGTAGAATATTACTGTTTAACTTTACCACACTCAGCTAGGTGGCCAAAGGTAGTGTGGTGGCGGCATGTGTCGCATACTGTCAATATCCATATCCTTGTGCATGTGAAATCACTGTGAAAATAACCTGTGTCACTCACTCCAAACAGCAAATGCTGCGATCAATCGCCGTGTTTAGCATACATTCAATACATTCATCCTGCATTCCTTACCCCATTGTGGGAGAAAATGTGCAACTCAAGGAACCTTACGTAGTAAAAAGGGGGTAGCCCTGTTGTCAGACACTATTACATGGTAATTAGTTAAAGCCCAGCACATTGAATAAACAAATGTAAAGGGAAAAAAACAAGAAATAAGAAAAAACTGCTGGATTACTGTCAAGGGAACTTGGCCCCATGTTGGAGCAAAGCAAGCACGTACCTGTAGTTGGGCAGAAATGCCAGAACCACTTACACCGTCAAGGGTCTTGCCCCGCTCCCTAACCTGGTCGGCATGGGACCCCGGGCTTTTCGCTCTGAGGATCCGGGGAGAAATGTTTAAAAAGACCTGCGAAAACGCGGGACAGCTGATGAGGGACCCGCCCACTTGGGGATCTCGACGCGGCCGTGATGCGTGGCCCCCGTGGAGCGCGTCATCAATGGACTAGGACACTGGGACATGTAGTTCCCAGCATTAAGCATTACCTGGCTAAAAGTGCTGTATTTAGTTAAACGAAACAGAGAGTGAGTTGAAGGTATTATCCTCAAACAAACAGGTTCTGTGTGAGACAATCTGGGCGGTGGCCAAGGGGGAGATGCACTGCCAGGCAACAGGAAAGTACGGGTCGGGCGCTGTGAATGAGAATGCGGCGTACCAGGCAATGGTGGCCGGTTTGTCAGGATCCTCGGTGCGCCTGGAGGGGGATGCCGGTTCCTAGTTTCGGGGGATTAGGAGTTAATCCATGCGGTGGGGGCGGCGCGTCTGTTAGACGTAGACCACCATGTTCATGAACCGTGGCGGTCTACGGCTGACAGACGCGCCACTGCGTCCTGTTCCTGCGACCACCTCCAGCCTGACCCACAGCACTTCCTAACCGGCAGCCCCATCCTGAAGAAGATCCTGAGTTCATAGGATCGAAACGTTGTCGACTCCTCAGCACAATTGAAGGCACCCTTACTCTGCGTGGTTCTATTTAAATCCCTCCATCTATTCCTATGCAACCTTGTTGAATTATTTTGTGCCGAACCACACAGTCACTTGTGCATATTTTTTCACTTTATGTCACTACGGGCCTTTCCGCTGTTTTCACTTTGTCAGTTACGTCGCCACTTAAATGTGCACAAGCACATTTGTGCACCATGTTCAAATTGGGCTGCCTATGCATTCCATGCCTATAGTGCTGATACAACTGTACTGTGTCTAAACTTTTTTCCTAAATATATGATGCCATGTGCACATTTAAAAAACTTATTGTGAGTCTCCCTCTTTGCTTCCTCGCAATGTATTTTACATACTGATTTAACTGACTCCCCTATTGATACCAGTTGATAAATTGTTTGTCGTATATTTACCCAGATCTCAATTGTTTTATGGGTTATACCCTTCAACATAATAGAGCACACTTTTCCTGTTTGTGCATGACACTCCTATTTCCAGTCAGTCAAAACACTTTATTTTGATTAATTAAAATCATAAAAGACAGAATAAAAACATACTACATCAAAATGTAAAATATGTTAAGATAAATATGCATTCCATTATTACAATCAATATATATGATATTTACAGTATAAAAATTCATCATTGATTTAGTCAAATAAGTTTGATAAAACAATGTATCCGCGTATGGGTCCAGCAAGAATGTTATGAGGACAATCTTCTTTTTTGTGCACGACACTCCTATTTAAAGTAATGCCCGGTGCAAACAGGAAAAATGAGCTCTCTAACATAAGCATTTGTAAAGCACACATTCACTGCGAAGGGTATCTTGGTGCTGAATGACAGATGTTTATTGTTACCCAGTGGTGCTCATTTTATCGACCTCAGAAAGATGAAAAGCTGAGTGGATCTACCAAGATTTGAACCTGTGACCATGAGGTCAAAGATAGGCCCCTGCAGTGGACGCATTAGTCCACTAAGCCAACAGACCCGGCTTATGTTATGGGGCCCCTTGTCAACTTTCCTGGAATGACTGATAAAACATTTCAGGGCTAGAGCTCATCTCAAGTGAATGTGCTCCTTATATGATCTTCAGATGGAGAGAAGCTACAGAGGAGAGAGAGTGAGGGCTGCCTTTGCTCAGGCGGGACCGAAGGAGAGTACCTTAAGGTACTTGTAGCACTAAAAGGGACTTCGCCTCTTTATAACAGGTTTTTTGTTTCATCAGTAGAAGTACTCACTGAGCATTTCATGTGTACTTCAACGTACGCATATATCCGGATTTCGAACCAACAACTGAGCAGCAGTGTTTCGAGCCTTTCTGTTGGCTTCCTTGCACCTACATTCAATTTGCTTTTGTTGCTGGTTCGCTCCCTTTGCTCTTGCTCAGAGGCTCCTCGTAATCCCATTGCAGGGACCGGCAGAACAGACTTGATGATGCAGTACGTGCCCTTACATTACATTACATTACATGTGTGGCTGCATTGATTTCTCACACTCTCTGCAACGCACATACTTATGCATACCAAACACTCAAAGCGCTTGGTGTCTAACCTCACTCACCCTCTGCCACTTGCATCAAACCATCTACATCCTTCCAACTATGTATACAAATGGTGTCCAGGGAAAAGGATCGCTTAACAAACCTGCTAGGGTTGAGAAGCAGTGTATACATAATGACAGTAGACCTCCCTGAAAGGTACTACAGGACTCCATGGGGTTTGGAAAGTAATAGCTAATTAAAGAACCTGCAAGAAAGGCCTGACCCCTCAAGGGTTCTCTACTCTCTGCTTTCACGAATTAACATAAATGCACAAGCAGTGCAAGGGTTCCAGAAAACACTGAACCGACACACACCAAGACAGATACAAAAAACAAATACCTTTCATTACTTACGCACACACATACCTACAAACATATAGGCAACCATGCTGATAATTCACATGCAAAGGCAAAGTAAAACTACCAACAGACATGTCTACGTGCAAACACAACACAATTAAAAATGAACTCAGACCAACAGGTACAATTACATCTAGGCACTCATGATCACACAAACATGCTACTATAAGCATGCAGGCAAATGCAGACAAGCATGGACACGGAAGCCCATGTACAGATAAGAAACAACAACTAAGAAATAAATACAAATACTAACAACACACTCTTTGACACATATATAGTCACAGACTACTTGCATAATGTCCTAAATTCCCACACGCGATGATGGTTTATTCATGACAGTGTAGTCGGTTGATGGGTAAATGAGTGACATTGCATTCAATTTCAGGGGGTTACAATGTCGGCTGCCCAACATACCAGCCCCAACTTTGCACCAAAGCTTTTACTGGGAAGAAACTATACATGTGTGTCTTGTGCGCTCTATTTCAGGAAGCTGATGGCACTACCATTTTAAAGGAATCGAAAAATCTATGCACCAATTGTTGCACAAAGTGTATTTACTTTGGGTTAAAAAAGGACACACCACACTTCTTTCTTGTCACAGAACCAGCAGCTTCATTATTTATCTCATGCTCACAAAAAACAACAAAACGTAGTTTAGTATTTCATAATGCAGGAGGGCGTGGCTTGACCGCGGACGGAACCTGGCGGCTCCAGTGTGAGCTCTGTTACATTGCCAAACTCGTTTCTGATTATGGAGCCTCTGCCCACCACTTTTTATCCTTCCTGCGGTGTCTGCAGCTATCCGAAGTCGGGGTGAGTTTGCGGCACCGTTTTGACGGACCTCTCTGCATTCATACACTGTTTTATGCATATCGGCAACTTCTCTTCAGCGTAATGCGAGCTGCCGCCATTTTCTACCGCGGCGCTCGCGCTTATCTATTTTTGCCGATTTTATGCCTTTATGCTTTTCTGCCCTGATGTGCCCTCTGCTGTGTCTTCTCAGGAGGTCGCTTTCTTCACAAATGAGATAGTGTGGTCTTCAATGTTATTTTGCATATTTCCTCTGCCTAGTTCATGCTATGGCCATTAACTGTTTCATCACTGGGTCACTTTCCCATCATCTTTTTGGCTTTTTTCTTTGGTGACAGGGTGGGTCTGGTTTCTGTTCCAGAGTATTTTTGCTTGCACTTCTGGGTAACTTTATTCTACTTGGCACCAGTGGTTCTTTGCTCAGCTTTGTAGGCCAAAAGAACTGTTTTTTGTGGTAATTATTGAATTATTTACTTTCAGTCAATCACAAGAAGTGCTTCCCTCTACAATTTCAGCATTATTCAATATTGCTCTCATATTACCACTGAATTTTCTCAATATTCAACTATGGACAAGGACCTTCGTTCAGTTAGACCCTCTTCCACCGGTACAATACCTAAAAGACATAAAAATGACCCACCTTCACCTATCCTCTCTTCACAGAATCCAGTTTTGGACTCTATACTAGATGAGGTTCACGGTCTTCAACCGTCTATATCCACTACTAATGAAAAATAAAAACAGATTGAAGAACGATGGATTGTCATGGAAGAAAAGATGCTTGACCTTTAACAACGGGTCAGCGACATCCAAGATGTTACTTTGAAAATTCCATTACTTGAGCTGGAAATCCACAAGTTAAAAATCCACGCAGAGGACCTTGAAAATCGCAATCGTAGAAACAACTTACACTTTTACGGATTACCGGAAAATATTGAAGGCTCTAATCTGGTGGCTTTTCTACAAAAGTTTCTTCCTGAACTTTTAGAGCTGCAACCATCACCATCTCCTCTAAATATTCAAAGAGCACACCGTCTGGGTCGTTTAAACCCTGTGTCGAATAAACCACGTGGGATCATAATGCTTTTTCTTGAATTTACTGAACTGATGCATGTCTTGAGGGTGGTAAGACTAAAACGTCATCTTACCTGGTCAGGTCATAACATTTTTATTTCGCAAGATGTTGCTAATGCAACAAATGCTTGTCGCAAAGAGTATCTTGCCCTCTTCCCTCAAATGAGACAATTGAACATCCAATTCGGAATTCTCCACCCATGCCTCTGCAAAATCACGCATGATGGTCGATCTAGATCTTTTGATAATCCTGATAAACTTAAACTCTTTCTCAACACTGTTTCCTCTCGCAGTATGGAGACTAATGACTAACTTATTTTTGCTTTTCAGGATTGTTTAGATAGTTTTCAAATGTTTGGCTTGCATAATTTTTTCTAGTTGTTGGATATCTTTGTTCTTTTTCAGGTTCCTCTCTTGATGTTTTTCTCTCATGGGAGTCCGTGTTCTTTGCTGTCACCATGCTTCTCTCAATTCGAGTTTCTCTCTTTCTTCAGGTCTGGATTTTCCTCCTTGATCTGTCTACTTACTTCCTTCTTCTACTTTACTGTCCTTCTCCCCTTTCTATCTTTCTTATTTTTATTATTTGTTCCTCTTTTTAGTGGTTCTATTGTTCATTACATGTCTTGTCCTTTGCAAAGTTCTCTTTTCATCACAAAATAATTGGTGTCTTTCCTTGTCTCTCTTATTTGTCCCACAGTTTAGTCTTGTGTTCCTGTTTCCATTCATACTCCCTGATCCAACTCCATGGTTGATGTCGTCTCGTGGAATGTACGTGGTCTAGGTCATTCTGTCAAACGTCAAAAGGTTTTGTCTCATTTAGCTAAACTTAATGCTCAAGTTGCTTTTTTGCAGGAAACCCAGTGTAATGATGTTGAATCTTTAAAACTCAAATGGCAATGGGTTAATCAAATTGTTTTTTCACCAGCTTTTGAACGTCATGGTGGTGTTGCTATATTGTTTTACAAGTCTCTTCAGGCTCAATGGTATCGTCAGAATGTGATTCACATGGTCGTTGGGTGATAGTTGACGCTACCATCAACAAAACTCTAATTACTTTTTTCAATATTTATGGTCCTGTGAAACCAGACCCAGAATTTTGGCATACTATAAAAATGAAATTGATGTGTATTTCTAACCCTAATGTGATGATTGGTGGTGATTTTAATAATTAGTTGGATCCTTTCTCTGACAGAATATCAAAGTATAAATTGAAACCTGACAAGACCCGCAAATCATTCCAATCAGCCATTTCCTATCGTCCTTTATTTGATTCTTGGAAAACATGTAATCCTGATGCCTCTGAATTCACCTTTTTTTCTCCTGTTCACCACATAAGGTCTCGGATTAATTATATTTTAGTTTCCAAATCATTATTACCTTGTCTCCAATCTTTTGAAATTGGTTCTATTTTTATTTCTGACCATGCTCCAGTTTCCACCTGTATTGATACATCCCTATCTCCACTCAAACAAGGTCGCTGGTGGTTTAATAACTACCTTTTATCTGACCGTACTTTTCTTTCAGAAGCGACCTCTTTTATTAAGGAATTTTTCAAACTGAACAACTCTCTCGATACCTCATTAAACAACAAATGGGATGCTTTTAAACCATCATTCAGAGCCTTTTCTATTGCTTACTCATCTAAGAAGAAAAAACTGTTGAATAAAGAATATAAAGAAACACTACATCTAATCAAAACTTTGGAACATACATACTTCTCCTCTAAATCCTCATCCTCATTACAAGACTTAATTAAAGCCACATCCACTCTAAACAAAATTGCCACAGTTGATGCATGTAACGTCCTCCTTAAGATCAAAACCAAATATCATGGGGGCCAAGTCAAAGCTGGGAGAATGTTGGCAAACTATTTAAAAATCAAATCTGAACACAAACATTTTGGCCCTATTCATTCCGAAATCAATAATCAACTCCTCTCATCAGACTCTGACATCATTGGTACCTTTCAATTTAATCATATTGTAATAATTTATACATAGAAACTACTAACCCTGCTGAGGGAGGTCTCACTTCTTTTTCCCACAATATTCTCAAACCTACTTCCCTTCCCGATATCTTTACCTCTCTCGAGGAAGATATCTCTCTCCAGGAAATCTTCGATGCTCTCAAGTCCCTGAAAAAATCCAAAACCCCTGGTCCCGATGGTTTTTCAGTAGAGTTATTGTCAGCTTTTTCTTCCATTTTTGCTCCCAAATTACCTGAACTGTTTAATTCATTCCTGTACAATTCTAAGGCTTCTGGTTCTTAGAAGCTCTCATTATTGTTATTCCCAAACCGAACAAAGACCCTTCATTTTGTAAGAATGTTCGCCCTATATCATTAATCAACTATGATTTTAAAAATGTTGCCAAGATTCTAGCCACCAGACTGGAGAATGTTATTCCCACTCTTATTAATCCAGATCAAACCGGTTTTGTCAAGGGTCGTTTAGCCTCTGAAAATGCTAGAATGTTTTCTAACATTCTCACTCTCAGCAAAAAATACCCCTTCGCCCTTAGCAGCTTTATCTTTAGATGCAGTGTCATATAGCTCCTGTATATCCTTATATCGTGTTAAGTTAGCATAGGTACATTTGAGGTTTAAACGCCATTTTTCTTTCTTGCAACTTCTGCACACGACACTTAATTGTTGACTTAGCTTTCAACCTAGTAGTTTGCCGTGGTGTATGTGAGAATAATATGTTATTGCTCTGATATCAGCTTTGCTTAATAAACTATGTCTGCACGAAGAGTGCTGAAGTTTCAGGAACAACACGATATGGAATTGTTATTAGGTCTGATCTCCACGCCTTCATAGTCATAACACAAGTGCAGCCTTTGCCAACTCTGGCTTCAGGCGGGATTGATATTGCTTTGCACGAGGCACATAGAACACACTTGATGCGGTGCACATGCAGAGAGAGCTGGTGTATGCTGATGTGATTCCTTCATGCTAGGACACTAAGGTATGGGCCCGCCCTGAAACAACCCAAAGAGACCTTCTTAGCTAATAATATAATATATGTGTTAGGGAGGGTGAGATATAAGTGTTGTTAACTCTTATTCATTACAGTATGTTAACATGCTGTCACCATTCGCTTTTTATGTCTTAGTAACTATGCTGATAATTTTGCTACTGATAATAAGTATACTTGTATTATCTAAGATACTGCGCCTGAGAAGACAGCATTAGTAAATAAACATTTCAAATGCACATGTGTCTTCTTTACTCCATGTTCTGGTTTGTAATGATAATATAACGAAAGAGTGTTCATGAGTCCCACGTACCCTGAGGTACTGTAAGTTCATGTTCTGGTTTGTCTAAACATTGGGAGTTTGATATGTCCAATGAGACACTGTAGCTAGCTCGGTAAGGGGTGAGTTGGTTGCTAAGGTGAGTTTTGGGACACCCTAATTTGCCGAGGTTCCACTCCTCTGTGCACAGTTCTGTGTGAGAACAGAAACCCTGCGACATGGCGCCCAACGGTTTCGGTGGTCTTATATCATGACACTCGAGTAGTTTATCGTTCATACCTTAACCCCTTCACCTCCGTTTCCGGAAAGCGGGGTGTCGGTGAAACCTACCTATTTTTTGAGATAGGTATTATTCAAGCTTGATTCTTTCTTAAACGGTTTCTTTGAATTACTACCCAGTTGTGCTACAAAGTATTCTTTGTGTTTTCTTGTTTCCAGTGTTGTCATGGCGGCGGTGGCCATTGCGCAGCATAGTCGCGTAGCGGTACGCAACCATCTTCAGACGTACCAGGTCCCGGTGGATGGGATGACTGTGATTTTCGTGGTATGTGCAGATCCGGCGTTCCCTTACGAGTTGTTTTACTCTTAGGTTACGTTTCCGGCTGTGGACGCTAATTCTGGTTTGTTCCACTCCTACACCGCCTCGGCTGTCCCGGCTGAGTATACACCGTACAGGGCATTGGAAATACCTATTGATCATTGGCAGCATCGAGTTTGGTTTGATGGCGCCCTCCCCCACTCTTTGTCCGCTGCGAGGTTAGGTCCACTCTCAATTCCAGGTACAAATTGGCCTGCGTTGGGTGGCTTTACCCCGCACCCGAATCACGGCGCTTGTACCCTGCAGGAAATTCGTAGGCTGCATGTTGTTTCCATTTCCGTGATTCGTGCATTAGTGCAATACATCGGTCGCCACCTGCCTGGTGGTCCCCAGGGGGGTGCGGCCGTTCCCATGGATCGAGGCGGAATGTGTCTCAATCCAGTGATGGTTAATTCGGTTTTTGGTGCTCGTCCAGTTGACAACGATGACTTCCCATTCTGGCTAGCAGAGAAGTTTGATCAACTGGAGGCGGTTTTTCCGAATTCTACTCCTGCTGATAAGCATAGAATGTTGACGATTACTTTACCGAAGGATTTAACTCCTGAACTTGTTGACTGTGAAAGCTGGGGAAAAACATTTGCGGCAGTTTATACAAGGTGCTTCGGCACCCCGTCTATGACTGCCCTGCCTGACATCATTAGACGTGTTCAGAATGATCACGGTCCAGAGGCAGCGGTTGAATTGGGTATGCGCCTGTGTGGTTCTTTTGAGATTGTATGTGATCTCATTCTCTCCAATGTTAAAGGAGATGCAGTTAACTTTCAGGTGTCGAATGCTTTGGCTGCTCTGCCCGATGCCGACAAACCCCGTCAGTTGGCAAAGATTGTAGTGGCCGCTTATAAGACAATTGGCCGCACAAGTAGAGGTCTGAAATATTTTGCAGTAAAGGAGAAAAAACTACCTCAGGGACAATCTGCAGTTGCGGATGTCCCGCCCAAGTCCAAAAAACAGAATTGGCCTAAAAAACAGACACAGGGGAAGCAATATAAGCAGACTCAGGATTCTTTTCCTGCGCTTCAGGCTCCTGCGCCGACAGAGAAAGTATATGATTTGCGCGATCGCGCGATGATTAAATCACCTGATCGTTTTCAGGGTTCTGATCAACGCTCTCCTCGTTCCTTACAGGAAACATCGGCCCCGAAGACCGGTGGAGGAGGGGGTGGACGTGGCCGTGGTGGCCAACAGGGACGTGGTCAGTCCCGCAAAGCTGACGGCGCAGTGAAGCAGGAGGATTCTACGCCTAAAAGACCGCAGTTTGCGAAAAAGAAAGTTGCAGCCTTAACAGCGCATCGATATGCCACAGATAGTGAGAACGCGGCTTCGGAATCTGACGTGGGCTCTGACCTTGCTGGACAGCGCGGCGGAGATAACCATAGTCAGAGAGGCGCTGCGTCCACTACTGAGGGTGACAGCGACTGAAGTGTTCGTTGTAATTGAAACAGCCGATACAAGACTGGCTCCCCCTGAAAGACTTTTTGAAATTGTCCTGTTAATTGAAGGTGACATACAGCGTACTGTCAGAGGGGTATTTTGGGAGAACCTTTCGTCTACGTACGACATTTTGCTTTCTGAGGCTGACTGGCCCCCACCTTTTGTGCTCGCAGCGCCGCGAGGGGAGGAGGTAATCCTTCCCAGTTTCGCGCACACTGTCTCGACTGAGCATGCGCAGCATTTTGCAGAAGAGTGGGCTCGGGCTCTTGCACCGGCTCTGTACCGCAACCAATGTGGTTGGGATAAATTGTCTCCTTCCCACGAAATTCCTTTGCGGTCTGAGCCTCAGCCTCAGCCTCAATATCCCATACGGCGTGAAGCTAAAGCTGCCGTCGCAGAAATCCTTGAACAATTGGAATATCAGGGAGTTATTGAAACGTGTGTGTCACCGATGAATAATCCCCTTTTTACTGTGACCAAACCTGACGGATCATATCGTTTGGTATTGGATTACCGTCATTTGAACTCGCATTGCCGTAACTGTGCG
Source organism: Lissotriton helveticus (assembly GCF_964261635.1). Classification (NCBI taxonomy): domain Eukaryota; kingdom Metazoa; phylum Chordata; class Amphibia; order Caudata; family Salamandridae; genus Lissotriton; species Lissotriton helveticus. Next base: position 1,742,206,654 of record NC_136065.1, read on the forward strand.
GTACAGAATACTCACGGCTCTGCGCTAGTGGATAGTCTAGTGCGTAAGCGTTTCAAGACAACGCTTGACATATCTAACGGTTTTTATGCACACAGACTGGATAGCTTCAGCTCCCAATGGACAAGTTTTACGTCCGCTGGTGTGCAAAAAAGCTTCCGGCGACTTCCAATGGGCTACAAAAATAGTCCTGGAGTCTTCACCTCTAGAATAGTCACTATATTGGAGAGTATCGATCCAGATGCATGTTCTTATGTGGATGACATTTATCTCACAGACGACGAAATTTGGATGCATCTGTGTCGGGTGAATTCAATAATTTGTAACTTTGCTGATATGGGTTACAAGTTTAATTTTGCAAAATCGCACATTGCAGAACACACAGTGTTGTTCCTCGGCTATGAGCTGAACAATGAAGGTCGAGGATTGGCTCCCCACTTCCTGGAGAAATGCGCACAGTTGCGCGCTCCTACAACACTGAAGAAATTACAGTCTTTACTGGGCTTCTTGAATTTCGGCAGAACTTATGTTCCGGAATATGCCCAGCGTATCAAGCCTTTGTATGCTTTGATACAACCAACTTTTTCAAAATCATGCTGGCTGCCTGAGCATTCGGCCATTTTGCAATCTTTGCAGGCCGATCTGCTCGCTTCTAAATACTTACTGACTCGTGATAACCACACCAACCTGGTAATAAGAATAATTCCTGGGACAGTGGGTTTCACGTACCTCACTTTTAATGAAGGAGACACAGTACCTATTGCTTACAAGTCACACTTGTACACTTCGGCTGAATTGCGATTTCCCACTGTGGAAAAGGTTTTAACTGCTGTACAGATGGCGATTCTTAAAGAACGAGCTCTGTCACAGGGGAAGCGCATGTTAGTGGTAACACCCTGTCCTCATTTGGAGGCAGTCACGAAAGCCAGTGTACCAAATTCGAAGGCTTTGAACCCACGTTGGATTCAATGGGCAGCGTCATTGACGTCCACGGATGTCACGTTTATTTTTGACGCCTCTTTACGGTCGCAAGAGTACTTGCAGTATGAGTTCGTTCATCCTGCTCCTCTGGCTATGCGACCTTTGGAGGACTTCCATTGCATCATTTACACTGATGGGTCGGCGCAGGTTGCGCATGGCTCTAAACATGCCTACGTTTCCGCATGCGCTATTGTGGTTGGTGCTATGTTGAACGATGAATTCATTTCCAGGGAGGTACACACGTTGCCCCTGGGCGATTGCACTGCACAATTAGCTGAGCTTCGTGCTCTTTTACTAGCGTTGGAGTACGCAGATCCAAGTGTTACTACTCTGATTGTAAGTGATTCTTTCTACTGTGTCCAGTCTTACAATGAGAACTTGTTCTTTTGGATTCAAAATGAATTTCATGATTCCAAAGGTAGCACAATAAAACATAAAATGATCTGGGTTCGAGTGGCAGAGCTTAAGGCTATGTTGCCACTCGTTTATGTGATTCATACTCTCGGTCATCAGCGCGTAGGAGTTCACGCTGTTGGCAACTCGCTTGCTGATGAAGCAGCGAAATCAGCAGTATCTACATACTTAGTTGCAGCGGTTACTAGGTCAAAAACCAAGATTGATAGCGACATCTTGGCAGCACTTGCTGCCTCTGAGAAGGGAAGTAAGCATCCTGCGGGATTCCCTTCGAAGTACAAATACCACTTAAGTCCCGAAAAGGTTCCTTTTGTGACAATTCCTGACGTTGGGGAACGGCTGATTCCCAACTCGGATCGCAGAGCAGACTTGATTACAGCGGCACATGAAGGTGTGGCGTCTGCGCATGCGGGCGTCTCGGCCACTGTAACTCAATTACAACAACGTTTCTGGTGGCGGGGACTGTACAAACAGACGCGTGATTATGTCCTTCTTTGAGACATATGCCAGCAGATTAAACCTTCAACTGCTACGCGTCCGCCACAGACTCAGTTGTACATTTCTAATAAACCACTAGGTTGTGTTTATTTGGATCACTGCGGTCCTTTTTCATCTGATACTGCGTATAAGTACATCTTAGTAGCAGTTGACTCATGCACACGCTTTGTGTGGGTATGGCCACATCGCAGCGCTGATACACGGACTGTCATTAGAGATTTGCGTATCTTTATATGGATTTTTGCCTGTGGTACCTTCCATTCGGATCAGGGTCCGGCTTTCGCCTCTAAGGCGTATAAGGATGCCATGACTTCGTTGGGGGTCCAAGTCAAGTTTTCGTCTCCTACAGACCTGAGGGTAACAGTGTAGTTGAGCGAATGAACCGTGATTTAAAGCAATCTTTGACAGCCCGAGTTATAGGCACTGGCAGAAACTGGCTGGCTCACCTCTATGGCGTGCAGCGTGCTCTTAATAATCTCCCTAGAAGGTCTCTGGGTGGGCGGACCCCATACGAAATGCTCTTTGGCATCAAGATGTACGTCCCTGACCTTGACGGTCTAGACTATGTGGTTCGCGCCACTTCCTTTGACGCAGATGAACATTGCAATGTTTTACAGAATCTACAAAAGACCAGAGACAGTCTTGCAAAGGAACATTTGCCCTCCACGTCGGATGATGCGTTGCAGATCCCGGTAGTTGGCTGGCTACCCCAAGTTGGAGAACTGGTTCGGGAGAAGATCGATAACAAGAAAGAATTTGGTCCTTCCTATCGAGCTCCGGTTCCAGTCCTTGGAGTGAAAGGCACAAGAACTGTCATTTTACCACCACTTCCTGGACGTAAGGAAAACAGGTTTATTTCAATTGACAATGTCAAGATACACAGAGTGGCCGATTCTTCTTAGCATGACACCGGCTGTTTCCTGTCCTTCCATTGTGAGGAATTCAGTTATGCCCACTGCTTCTAATATTGAACCTGAAGTGGCCATCGAATTACCTGCTGTTTCCTGTCCGTTATTAAATAATTTACCCGGAACTAACATTGATGAGATAGACTATACCTACCCCACTGATTTGTCCATGCCTGACCTGCAAGCTCGTTTCGCCACGGAATCCAGATTTTCATTTGACTCTGCTTCCCTTGCCTCGAAGAAACCCTCTCGAATTGCAGTTTATGCTAGCCTGTGTAAAAAACATTTTTTGATACCCCCTTGGACTTACATTTGGCTGGTCCTTTTTTCAGTTTACCTTTTTATGTCAATTGGTTTTGTGTTTTATTTTTTTCGAATTATGAATGGACACTATGTCGAGGAGAGAACTTGCATTACTCATTTAAATGGAACTTTGGCCCCACTTTCCTCTTCGCATTCTACACACAGATTAAAAAGAGACTTGACTTTGGTTAACATCACAGCATGGCCTGTCCTTGATGGAATCGTGTGGGATGCAGTTCGGTTTCAGATTCATGGCCCAACGGAAGTCGTTAATGTCCCTAATGTACTTAGAGTGAATATGGGGGATGTGGTGAAACAAAACATTCGTTCTGATGACTGGGATGTCAAAGCTGTAGAAAGTTTATTTTCTGATTTGCAATACTATGCTGCATTTGATGCTGAGGATTTATATTTAGTATCTGCTAATTATGGTGAATTATTCTGTTACCAACATTATGGCAATCACTTCTTACACAAAACATCATCCAGAAGGGATGCTGTTAACTTTACTCAGTGGGAACATTGCCCAGCGCCTCATCAGGGGAGTTCTGAAACATTTCTGAGAAAGTATACTTACTTCACTGACTTTAATCAGTCCAATCCCGAGTCCTTTTATTTTAAGTTTCGAAAAATGCCAATGTCCAAGGTTAGACTTACCGATACTAAATTGTTGTATTCCAAGTCCTTCCTTGATCAATTAGTTACTGGAGGCTATGAGTTATGGAAGGATACGATAGACCTTAAATCAGTTTGGGGTTCAAAGGCCTGGCAGGTACAAGGCACTGAGGCTTTGCACCGTGCATGTCTCATCCCGAATCATATGCTGTTTCTGAATGAAACAATTTCCCAGACCACATGCTTTGGATTGGCTACTTCTAAAAAATTAAACGCTCCTTCTTTCCCGGAGTTAGAGGAATATGATGGTTGGAGTAATTTTACTCAGTTATCCATTAGAGAATTACAGACTCTACTTCTTAATTCCTCCTTTAACATTTCCAGTGTGAATCCTAAGGGTTGGCTGCTTTGGCACCGTAGTGCTGATTCTTGCCAACATAGATTTTTGAATTTAACTGACGGTTTTAAAACTGTTAGATCTGATCCCCGTTTTGACTTAGGTCATACTGTCACATCGTATTCTGTAGGCAAATTGTGTCAAAACTGGCTGAAACATTCAACTTTACCTGCGGTTAAGAATCACCTTTCTAAACTAAATGCAGACGTGGACTTAAATGATTTCATTAAAGGCCCGGCTAGTGGCAGGTCGAAAAGGTGGTTATATGGGGTTTACAATGAAATTTGGAAGCTATCACAGATTGAGGCTGCTACACGCCTTAGGGCCATTGATCAAGCAAATCTTGAGAAAGTGCTTGCAGTTGTTGACAATAGCATTAATGTGCTTTCCTCTAGAATTTACACATTGGATAATATTGTGTCGTCAGTCGTCGATATTATACATGATGAAGTGTCAGTATTATACCATGGTCAAAATCAATTACGATCAATCATGCAGTTTGCATGGACCCTTCAAACACTGAAAATGGGTAAAGTTCCCTGGGGGTACATGAACGTTTCTTCTTTATTTGCACCGTTTAATTTGACTGACAAACAACGCTTACTTTCAATGCGTGATGCTTCCTTTTCTATGTTACATATTGAAAGGTTAGAATCTTTACCTTTTTCCGTGGCTGAAGCCACTGCTGCAACGTGGCTTATCCACGGTTTAATAACGCTGCCTTTTGCTTTATATAAGTTTTCAAATTGCATGAAATATGTACCCATAGGTCGTTATGAACCTTTAGGTAGCGGTTTCCTTCATGAAGTCTGGTCACTCCCATACACATACAGATGTTTTAAGGATGACCAGGAAGTTTATCTGACAGGGGAGGAGTGCACTGAGACGCCAGATCATTCTTTAATGTGTAGACATATACAGTTACACGGTTCATGCAACAAGGACCGACCGAATATGGCTTGCGTTTTACAGGGCACGCCAGTTCCTGCTATCATCCCCACGTTTAAATTATTAGAGAATGGTAGTTATTTAATGCTCAATAATGAGGACTGTTGTGGGTTAATTAAAGGTATTCCTTTCATAGTAACAGTAAGTGAGCGGGTTTTTTGCTGCAGAAATGTGCTTTATCCTCCCACACGTGAACATAAGGAGTCTTCCATCTGGCCACAGATACCAACCTTGGGAGCAGAATTCAGCGGCATGGCAAGAATAAGGGCTCTATTGTCCCAGAAAGAGGTGGCCTTGAGTTCGGCCCGTGAAACTTTCGTGCTTCACATTGCAAACACCCGTACAGAGGTTCAGGCTCTTTTGAATACTGATTTGCCTTTGCATTTCGGAGCGATGGTTCGAACTATCTTTAACGCATCCTCCACAAAAGGCCTTGCACATTTTTTTAAAGTTGTTAGCAGTGGTCTCGTGACTTCCTTTGAAAAGATTTTTGGAGTCATCCCTGCTTTCTTCCATTCTATTTTTTCATCCTTGTTTGGAGGGTTCCCTTTTTTACTTGCATTGGCAGCTGGCGCGCTAGTGGTTTTTTGTCTCTTTAAATATGGATGTCCATCCTGTGCAAGACCCCGCGCAACAGCTACTGACGCGGTTTCGCAACCGCATGCTTGAATATTATGGCACACTGCCGTTGGCGACATTGAGCACGGCATATGGATTATCTTTTCGATTCTCCTACTTCACCTGTGTCCAGCCTGTATTTCACTGCCTGACCTGTGATTTCCAGTGGGCCATTGATTTGTGTCTCTGCGGACCGGTTTCTCCTGACGTCGATTTTAATCAACTGATGAGTCCTATCATTGCTCACGAGTTGGTTTGTTCTGACGAGAGGATTATGGCCTTAGCAGTGGCGCATGGACTAATTGGTCCCTGGGATGTGTTGTCGGCAGCACGGAATTTCTTGGAACTGAGTTTTCTTGAAAACCCACCGAGCTGTCCTCTGATGGTTATAGAGGATCCGGTGCTGGAGGAACACGTATGTTCCTTTCATCTTTTAAATTGGATGGCTGAACTGTTTTCGGATGAGGACAGTGACTTCATATTGGAGGCTGTTGCTACTTATTTTTCATATACAGTTTTGTCATAGACACTGCTTCGAATTGACTTGCTGATTTATAGCATTTCGTTGACTTATTTGTCATGAATTTTTAATTTTTCTTGCCTATTGGCTTGAGCCACATTATATTTTTGGGCTATTTTTTAGCATTACCTTTTTGATCTTTAGTTTCAATTCATGCTCGTTTACTGTTGAGTTCTGCTCTCATGAGATGGCACTTCTGTTATCATATTTAGTCCGTTCTCGGATCATGGGGGGGTGTCATATAGCTCCTGTATATCCTTATATCGTGTTAAGTTAGCATAGGTACATTTGAGGTTTAAACGCCATTTTTCTTTCTTGCAACTTCTGCACACGACACTTAATTGTTGACTTAGCTTTCAACCTAGTAGTTTGCCGTGGTGTATGTGAGAATAATATGTTATTGCTCTGATATCAGCTTTGCTTAATAAACTATGTCTGCACGAAGAGTGCTGAAGTTTCAGGAACAACACGATATGGAATTGTTATGAGGTCTGATCTCCACGCCTTCATAGTCATAACACAAGTGCAGCCTTTGCCAACTCTGGCTTCAGGCGGGATTGATATTGCTTTGCACGAGGCACATAGAACACACTTGATGCGGTGCACATGCAGAGAGAGCTGGTGTATGCTGATGTGATTCCTTCATGCTAGGACACTAAGGTATGGGCCCGCCCTGAAACAACCCAAAGAGACCTTCTTAGCTAATAATATAATATATGTGTTAGGGAGGGTGAGATATAAGTGTTGTTAACTCTTATTCATTACAGTATGTTAACATGCTGTCACCATTCGCTTTTTATGTCTTAGTAACTATGCTGATAATTTTGCTACTGATAATAAGTATACTTGTATTATCTAAGATACTGCGCCTGAGAAGACGGCATTAGTAAATAAACATTTCAAATGCACATGTGTCTTCTTTACTCCATGTTCTGGTTTGTAATGATAATATAACGAAAGAGTGTTCATGAGTCCCACGTACCCTGAGGTACTGTAAGTTCATGTTCTGGTTTGTCTAAACATTGGGAGTTTGATATGTCCAATGAGACACTGTAGCTAGCTCGGTAAGGGGTGAGTTGGTTGCTAAGGTGAGTTTTGGGACACCCTAATTTGCTGAGGTTCCACTCCTCTGTGCACAGTTCTGTGTGAGAACAGAAACCCTGCGACAGCAGAAAAAGCTTTTGACCGGATTATTTGGGATTTTATGATTCATACTTTACGATGGCTTGGTTTTGGTCCTAAGTTTGTTTCATATGTTAAATTATTATACACAGATCCGAAAGCATGTGTATTTGTCAATGGTCTCTTCTCCCCTTATTTTTGTCTACAAAGAGGTACACGCCAAGGCTGCCCCCTTTCCCCTTTACTATTTTTGTTAGGTTTGGAACCTTTCCTTCAACGAATCATAAATAATTCTCACATCTCTGGTTTTAAACTAAAATCCCATCACATTAAACTATCTGCATATGCAGACGATATTCTGATTTGTATTTCTGACCCTCTGTCTTCTCTACCACATTTTTTACAAGAAATGTTAACATTTTCTCAAGTTTCCGGATACAAATTAAACTTCTTCAAAACTGAGATTTTGGCATTAAATGCTTCCTGTTATCAACATATGTTTGATTCTACTAATTTTACATGGTGTCCCCCAAAAATTAAATATTTAGGTATTTGGTTCTCCTCAAATATCCGTGATACATTACGCAGTTACGATCGGGCCAAGCTTTCGTTGAAGGTACAGCGCACACTCTCATCGCAGCTCCAAGTTTCGGAGAGCGGTCCGCGCCGTGCCACTTGCTCTTGTCCCGCAGCTCAGACTCTCGTTAAGGTGCGGCGCGGACACTCATCGCAGCTCCGGCGGTCCGCATCATGCCACTGTCGTGCACTTAATCCCCAGAACGATTTTAACCTTAATAAATGAAAAAAAAGAAGAAACAGAAACCAACGAGTAGGTCGGCGAGGGCTCTTTCACTTTAGAGGAAAGACCCTTAAAAAGTAGCACACGTCGTCGAGGGCTCTTCCACATTAGAGGAAAGACCCATAAGAAGTAACTCACGCTAGACACGTCTTTTCCCTAGCAACGCTGTATTCAACTGCTCTCTACCCGACGGTTGGCAGCTCCTTAACGTTAACCATAGAATAAACTAGCTTATTCTTCATATTATCAGATTCCCCATTTTTATAAAAAAAAAGAGAAAAATATACTTTAATTTAATATTACCTATTCTCTTTTTCAGAGAGAATCTCCTATAATTTTTTTTTCTTCTGACTCTACCCCTATAATGTCTGATGTTGAGTCCAATGACTCTCAACCCCAGGTACCCGCTCCTAATACCAACGAGGAGCTTATTAAACAGATGATACATAAAGAATTACACTCTTTTTTTTTTAAAATATTTTTATTGCAGATTTGTATAGTACAGAAATTTACTTTTCGACAGTCCTGTTTCCGACAGTAGCTATGCGCGGGTCGTTAGACAAAAACATTACACAGCCAGTAAACCCAGATCCCGGAGGTCGGGTGGCGCTAACCGGAAAAGCGATAGAAGCATAAAAACAAAGGACAACTGCAACTGTTCGGCAGGAAGTTTTTGCATCTGCTTTTTCCTCCCCCGCCCCCCTCCACCCATTCCCCAACATATAAACTGTTATAACCCCAAGAGGCAATAGGAAATTGTCAGTACAATCATTGTGTAAAACAATTTCATCTTGTATGAAGGAGACCATTAATAAGATTGTTTCAGGTAAGAGACCGCCTCCAGCACTCCTTGGAGCGCACTCTGACGAAACGGTCAAGATTGGAGGTAAAAAAAAAAAAAAATGCAATAACTTAGAAAACGAAGGCACCATGGGAGGTCAAAGCACCTCAAATTTATTGGGAGGCCTACGCGTCTCAAGATATGAAGGAGGACTAAGCTACTCAATTATTATGGGAGGCCTACGCGCCCCAAAAAGACTACGTGCCAATAACAGCCCATCCCATTTGGATGCCCTAAGCGGATCACAATATCAAAGTGCCAATACAGATCCCCTCTTACCTAATGACGGGTCTAATGAGTCTCTAGATGAATATATTTTGGACCTAGATCAAATCGATGATGATATCGATATGGATTTTTCCGAGGAGGAACTCCCCTCCTCCTCTAACCAGATTATACTTGATCCACTTGGCGGGGAAATGTTTTCCCCAGACAACATGCAGCACCCTAGGAGCTCGCAGTGGTGGCCCCAGAATCATGTAGCAAAGTTTATTAAGAGAATGATCAAACACCCATTGGAAAGAGAGAAAAGGAACATCCTTAAGGCAGAATGCCCACGACCTGTCATCCAAGACAAATATTGCCTTACTCCTAACCTAGACCCCAAACTCATAAAATTCTTATTGAAATTGGGCAGAGACCCTAGGAAGGGTGTCGAGCGCTCCCTCAAGAGTTGCCAAGACCGCATGCTGGACATTCTTGGCCCCTTGTGCCGTTTGATCGATCTAATTGAGGAGAGCTATATCAAGGACAAAAATCCTAACATTGATCTTCTACGGGGATGGAGCCAAAGGACTCTTATCCTCCTCGGTAATGCTAACGCTTCACTCTATACTGAGAGGAGGAAAGTAGTCCTGTCCAAAATTGACCCCAAACTCTGCGACATGGCAGAGAAGGAATCCTCTTCTAATCCTAATGGTCTACTCTTCGGGGAGGATTTGATTAAAGGTTGGGGGAAATATGTAGCAACCTTTACGGCTCTTGATAAGGCGCAAGCCAACATGCGCAGAGTTTTCAACCTTAATGTTTTTGCAAGGGCCGGCAGAATGGTCACTCTGCCAGCCACCTCTTCCAAAGACCCTTTTCAAGATCAAGAGGCTTCGGTCGAGCTTACCAGCACAACTCCTCATCCTTCCCACAACGAGGTTGTCCTTCCGCTCAATAGGCTTCAGGTCTAGAGGCATCAACAACTCTAACTCGACAAGTAAGTAGCCTTCCTCATCATCCTTCCTCTTTAACTCAAAGAGTAGGGGGTCGCCTAAAACATTTCTTACATGTTTGGGAGCAAATCACACACGATCCTTGGGTTTTAGAGACAGTTCAAGGCTTCAGAATAGACTTCACAGAAACATCTTTCCAGGTCTCAACTCCCCAAGTCTTAAACCTGACGCTAGAGCAACACTCTATCGTCGCGGAAGAAGTACATTCAATGTTATCGAAAGGTGCAATTCTAGAAGTTCCTTGGGAATGCAAGAATTTTGTAAGCAATATCTTCCTAGTCGAAAAAAAGGACAAAGGGTGGAGACAGGTTATACATTTAAGAGAGCTGAACTTACAACCATTTCAAGATGGAAGGTATCCATCTCCTCAAGGACATGCTCTTAGAGAAAGACTAGCTAGTGAAATTAGATCTAAAAGACGCCTATTTCACCATTTCTATGGTAGAGGAATCTCAATCCTTCCTTCAATTTGCTTGGGACAACCATCTACACCAGTTTCAAGCTCTTCCCTTTGGCCTATCTTCGGCTCCCTGGTGCTTCACCAAAGTCATGAAGGCCATTACCACAGTCCTTCGGGAGAGGGGTGTCCGCCTGATAATCTATCTAGACAACATTCTAATCATGTCTCAAGACCATTCTCAAATTCTGAAAGACTTGAACACTACTATGGAATTGATAGAAAGCACAGGCTTTATTATAAACAGGGAGAAATCCATCATGACTCCCTCGAGGTCTCTAGAGTTCCTAGGCTTCTCTCTAGACACAATGAAGTCTATGCTTCTACTTCCCAACAAGAAGATATCCATGATTCGCAAGGAGATACGCTATGTTCTAAAATCAGATCTCCTAACCTTAAGGGAACTAGCCAGACTCCTGGGCCTCCTGTCATTATCTATCCAAGCAATCTTTCCGGGCCCTCTCCATTACACAGCCCTACAAAGACTCAAAGGCAGGGCCCTCCGTTCCGGACTTTGGTACGGAGACAAAGTTCACCTCGATCTAGAAGCCAAGGAGGAACTGACTTGGTGGTTGGCGAATCTAGATGCCAGACCTCTCCAACGTGGCCAAAAAACTGTGGATGTTCTGCTTGGAACACCAAATTTCATTACGAGCAGAATACCATCCCGACCTAAAAAATGTATGTGCGGATTGGAATTCAAGGTTCCTCGTAAATCACACCGATTGGAAATTAAACACAGTTGTATTCAACAGTCTAGATTATCTTTGGGGTCCCCTAGAGCTAGACCTCTTCGCAAGCAGACTCACCACCCAGCTTCCAAGATATTTCAGCTAATTGCCAGACCCGGGTGCTCTAGCAGTGAACGCCTTTCTCCAGCATTGGAAAGACATTCGGGGATACGCTTTTCCTCCCTTTGCGATGATCCAACGCGTCCTTCAGAAGTTGAGGCCAGAACGATCCTCAGTAGTCCTAGTGACCCCCTTTTGGCCTCCCCAAGCGTGGTTCAAAACGACCTTGGAATTAGCTTATGAAACACCCTTTCTACTTCTAGCTTCTCCAGGCCTCCTAAGAGACATAGACGACTTGGATCACCCACTCATTCTGAACGGGACTTTGAACCTTCTTGCCTGGAAAGTGTCAAGCGAGCCAATGAAATCTCTTGACTTTCGGCGCAAATGTCTTCTGTCCTCCAATAATCTTGGGCACCTGGTACACACTATAGATACAAAGGCATCTAGAAAAGATGTGTTTGTTGGTGCCTGGAAAGGAACCTGGATTCCGCGGAGGCCCCTATTGTGCATGTAGCCAATTTTCTTGTCGGACAATTTGAGAGAGGTCTTTCCTATAGATCGATTAATTGTCATAGATCTGCCATTTCCGCTGGTCATTCCCTCCTTAATAGTAGAACTATTGGCAAGAACCCTAATATTTGCAGAATTATGAAAAGTATCAGACTCAAAAGGCCTCCCAAACCTAAATATGACACCCTTTGGGACGTTAGGTTACTACTTGACCTTTTTTCTAACTGACCGGATATTAACTTGTTAAATAATAAGTCTCTGTCCATCAAACTAGCTACTCTCCTTTGTCTGATTTCCTAACGTAGAGTTTCAGACGTTAAAGCTTTGGAAATTTCCAACAGATCCTATGACGCATTCGGCGTCAAATTCGAAATTATCAAGAGAACTAAAACAATGTCTGATATGATTTTTTACTCTAGATTTGACGCTTGTAAAAAATTATGCATTGTGAATTGTATGAAAGAGTATGATTTAAGGATGAACCCTTTTCGCTCCACTGGTGTAACTCAACTCCTTATATCTTCTGTTAAGCCCTTCAAACCTGTCTCTTCTTCTACCATAGCTAGATGGGTTAAACTAACTATGCAATTAGCAGGCATCGATCTCCATAGATTTCAAGCACATTCCTTAAGAGGGGCTATGGCTATCCAGTCCTTTTGGAAAGGAGGCAAGTTGGATGTCATCCTCAAAGCAGCAGATTGGTCAAACTCCTATACCTTTGCTAGACATTACTGCAAACCTGTTGAACACATGTCAGATGTAGTTCTTCTGGACTACCAATATGCATAATGGCAGCCTCCGGTCTTGTAATGAAATTGTGATTCTCCTATTACCATGACCAGAGAATCTGGATTTCATTAAAGACATGGAGGCTGACATTATCCAAACCCTCCCTCCCCGGAGTGGAATTTAACATCCCTGCATTTGTCATGTTTAACGTTTAAAAAAAAAAATTGATTCTTACATCATTTGTCATTTGTATTGTTCTGAATTAATTACATTATAATTCAGTTTTTTCTTCTCAACTGTATTTTGCATTTTTTAAATTCTATAATATGTGTTATAATATCATTCACCACATTTTCTTCCTTTCTCCTTTACATATGATGTTATGTACAATTTCCTAATTTTGTCTCCCTTTTCAGATAATCCTTCTTGATTGGCTCTTCTTTACAACCTTTGTAAGCAGCACTCGACTCTATGCCTCCTTCTGTTCCATGGAATGATCTTCCCATCATGATGCCAACTTCTTTCCTCTGGAAGATTCGTTACCTCACTCTCACTGCATTTAAAAGAGGCTGTTTCTCTGTGCTGATGTTGCCTAGTTACACTGTTTTGTTCTGGAAGTTTTCCTTTATGATGTAACTTTTAAGTGGCTGTACTTGCATTAAAAGATTAATGCATAATGTCAGCCTCCGTGTCTTTAATGAAATCCAGATTCTCTGGTCATGGTAATAGGAGAATCGCAATTCTACTAATTTTACATGGTGTCCCCAAAAAATTAAAAATGTAGGTATTTGGTTTTCCTCAAATATCCGTGATACATTATCCCATAATTTTACTTCCCTGAAACTCAAAGTTACCAATTTGCTGTCCTCTTGGTCTCCCTTATTTTTATCTTGGTGGGGTAGACTCGATACAATTAAAATGCTGATTGTTCCCCAAGTATTATTTATTTCGTCAATGTTACCTTTCAAAATTCCTAACTATTATTTTCCCCAGATTAACTCTATCTGTACTAAGTTTATTTGGAGTAATACACGTGCTCGTCTTGTACTAAGTTATCCCGTCCCAAATCTGACGGGGGTGTTTGTTTTCCTGATTTTAGATTGTATTATAATGCTTTGTTGATTCACCAAGTTTATGCTTTGTCTAAAGACCATCAAGATGTATCTAAACCTTCTTGGGTTTCTATTGAAAGTTCAATGTTGAATGATTTTTCTTTTCACGATGTGTTATTTATGACCAATTGCACTTTTATCTTTCAATATCCAATTTTGAAATATTCTCATCAACAGTTACACACACTTTTCTTTAAACCTTTTGACGAATATCAATCTTTCCTAGCTTCCTCATTATGTTTTAATAGACACATTAAATTCCGTCACAAATCATTTTATTACAAACACTGGAAAGAAAAGGGCATATTTTATGTCTATCAAATGTTTGCTAATAATGTGATTCTGCCTTTCAATCAACTACAAGAGAATTCTATTCTACCTGACTCATTCATTCAACAATACAATGTTCTAGTTCCGATTCTTCAAAATTGTCTACAGAAGTTCACCTCTCAACCTTTCCCTCTTTCATTCTCACCTGATACTCCTCTTTATGATTTTTCTTCTACCACTATATCTAGTGCCTCATTCATATATAAAGCCCTCGCAATAAGTCTACTGTTGAACATGAATGGGAACATGATTTATCCAAAACATTGACTATTCTTCAATGGGACAAACTATGGCAGAAATTATTTAAAACCTCCAAGACTGCAAACATAACACAGTCTCTCTATTTTATTTATATTAGAGTTGTTATTACTCCTTTTCTTCTTCACAAATTCAACTATTCAGTTTCGTCTTCTTGCTGGTCATGTCTTAATGCGGAAGTTTCTTTAATACATTTACTTTACTATTGCCCTAAGGTTAATGCTTTTTGGAAAAATATTTGGTCAAAATGTTTACAGATTTTTTCATATATCTTCCTTTTAATATACATAATATATTTTTAGGCACTTTGGGCCAGATGTAGGTCGCCAAATACCGGTCGGTAACGGCCGAATTCGGCCGTTACCAACCGGTATTTGGCTTTTGAGATGTAGGTAGGTCTGAATTTACAGAATCAGTATATTTACCGATTCGGTAAATTTACCACTTCGGTATTTTACCGAATCGGTAAATATACCGATTCTGTAAATCCATATGTAGGTGACACTCCAAAGAGTACCACAGGCCCTTCAGATTCGGTATTTTACCACCCAATCATATTGGGTGGTAAAATACCGAATTCAGGTGTGCATGCACATCTGTGCATGCACACCTGTGCCATGTGACACACAGACATGTGACACACAACATGCCCTTAGGGCATGTCTGTGTGCCACATGGCACACATGCCTGTACTTGGGGTGCTAGAGGGTGTCAAAGTGACACCCCCTGCACCCTTGCAGGAATCGGTATTTACCGAATCTGTAAATACCGATTCGGTATTTCACATTGATTCCTATGGGCTTCAAGGCCCATAGGAATCAATGTGAAATACCGAATTGGTATTTACAGATTCGGTAAATACCGACTCTTACACAATCGGTACTTTTTTACCTACATCTGCATCCTTCAAATTTACCGACTCTTAAATACCGATTCGGTATGGGTTGGTATTTAAGAGTCGGTAAATCGAAATTACCTACATCTGGTCCTTTGTCTCCAGATTTTGACCAAGTTCCCTTCAAATCTATTTTATTTGACTTGTTTTTTGCTGTTGCTTTTAAGGGTATATTAACTTACATTGGTGGAATTTAATTTGTGATGAACATAGAATTGCTTCAGTTTCTTATGTATCAATTCACTTACAAATCAAATCTGATTTATTATGGTTACCATTTACTTCTTATTTATCTACAAACATGCCTCTTTCATAATTTCCTTTTTCTCATTCCTTTTTCTCTTCTTTTCTCTCTTTGTTTGCTTTGATTTCCTCTTTTTCCTTTCTTATTCTTCCCCTTTTCTCTTGCCCTCTTTTTCCCTTTTTATAACAAAATTTTCATTGTAGTTTATTATTATTCCAGTTTCTACACAGATATGTTTTATTTCATTTTCTCAATCGTTCAATTTTTCTTGTTCATCAGCTGTTTTATTATCTCCATTTTGCACAAGTTCAGGTACTCAACTGCTAACTTATTCTTAAACTCGTCGTTTTACAAATATACTCATTGTAAACTGTTCATACACCTTGCTATTTGAACGTGCTAGTTATTCTTGTTATTTCTGTGGTTTTCTTCTGTAATAAAAATTGTTTAACAAGTTTTTTATAATGCACAGAGTGGGGTAGGATGGTATGTCTTTCAACTCTCTTTCTAAGGCTGCCCTCCAGACACAACCTTTGAGTAAAATGATACTTCTCACAGCAGGAAGTACTAGGGCTTACTCCAAGCTGAAGCACCTACAATGTGGGCACAAGGAAGTGTGAAATCTCACCACCTGGCTGTTTCATCCTTACAGAGCAATCAGAAACCGACAAAGGGGGGCGTGTCTATCCTACAAACGCCCTCAACTAGAAGAACCGAAACTGCAGTCTCCCTCCTCATCCCTACCATCTTCCAAATGCTGGTGCCTAATAAGACTAATCTGCATATCTTTATTGAACTAAGGACCGCATGACATTTCTAAATGTAGCCTTGTATCTCCCTCTTGACTTCAGTGTCTGGTTCTCCTTCCCTCAGATACTGGAATGCAGTGAATACACTTCCACTGTCTGTGAAGATATTCCCTCTACCACCCTCTCTACCTTACTAAACCAGGATCCCTCAACTAGAACGTACTTTACTTTGGTAATTAACAGTGTGAGAAAAACTTTAAAGGTAAACTCGTGAAGACATACCCTACAACATTTACAGAATCTCCTTTTCAATGTTTGCATTAGATGTTTGCTTTATGTACCTCATATGTTCTCTAAAGTTGCTTTCATCATGAGGTTACTGCTGCGGTCAGAGTGCAGCGTGAAACACTTGATATTTCTCTATGTTTACATTCAGCCATTACTTTAAGCTTTCAACCTCTGAGCTGATCATCTGATCCTGCTTAAGCGGTGGTCTTTCCGTAGCCTAGCAGTGAACAGACTGTTCGTCTGATTCAAAGGCCCATGAATTTTACCTACTGTAGTACTATCTCACAGGCAAAAAATGACGTCTCTTTCTGCTGTTTTGTGTCCTTAAAGTGTGTGCTATCTAAAACATCTACACTATGTTTCTAAATCCGTGCTTAGTATTTTTGACTTCTTTCATTTTAAAATTCTGATTGTAGGGCCTCACATTTTTTCTTTGCACAACCCTCGCACCTCATCTAAAAATCACAGCCTGACTCTCTCTGGAAGTCATACCTTACAACCTAGGTGTACCTAATTTCCTCTAGCTTATCTACTAATACCACCTATCAGCTATGTGAACTCACAAACATCCTACTAACATAACTCGCCACAAAGACTATGAAGTGAATGCATGGGATGGATACTATGAGTGCCCAAGACTAATCTAAATAGCCAACAATAACCACTGAATTAACCACTAACCTTGGGTTCCAGAACAGCTTGTATTAAAGCACTTCAACACCTTGTTAAGGGTTGTAAGCACTATGTACATATACAATTTAAATTACAGAGATGATTAGACGAATGCATGAGTGTGGTTGGATAAATACATGCTTATTTCTATTGTACATAAATATACAAGGACAGAAGAATGAAAGGGCTTGCCTGTTGCTTGATGGAGGGATTATTTGTGCTACTAGGTGGAGGATGGGTAGGGGGTGGATAAATGCAAGATTTAAGGATAACCGATTCATCCATCCTATGCACTAATTCATGAATTTACTCATTCATGTGCTTATTCATTTAGCATCCATTCCTCCATCCACTCACTCACACACTCATTAATCCCTGCACTCCTCCATACTTCACTCATTTACCCATTCATCCAGCCATGGACTCAGTAATACATACATTTATTCACATGGTCAAAACCCATTCATCTATTCATGCACTTATGGATTGATTCATTCAACAATACACTTATCCTTGCATTATCCCACTAACCAATCATTCACACACATAACCACATACACAACAAAAATGCAGAAGCACTTTAATTTCCAAAAAAGCAAGACATGTTTGAATATGATCTAACTCTCTCTTTGAAAACCTTTTGAAGCAAGAGTGAGCTCTACATCGGTATATGTCAGGGCTTGCACACTCACTAACTTTCAGTGCTAGATCCCCGTGGGAGCAAAGTAAATCCAGCTATGCCTTCTTTTTCCTTACTTAGCCAGGCCACTGAGCTGCAGTGTTACCGGAACAACCCATGTACGGTCAGACATAAGCAGTTTGGGATGCAGGACTTTAGAACAAGTCCACATAATATTAAAAAAGTAAAATAAATGCAAAGTGTTAGCGCAGGTGGGCAGATCAAACTGACCCTTGGGTCTGTGTTCTTGGCTGGAGTGTGTCAATATTTGGTCCACTTACATGACTAGAAGACCCACAGCAGTAGTTCATTTGTACATTACAGTGTAAAATGTCAACATGTATTATTAACAACAACAATAACAATAATAATAATTATTATTATTATTATTATTATTATTGTTATTATTATTATTATTATTGTTATTGTTATTGTTTGTATTATTACTACTAATACTGTTATTATTGTTATTTGGGTTTTCATAAAAGTTTATTGATGCCTCAATATTTTACTGTCACTAGCATAGCTTTATAGCCTGCTGTTGGGGGCAATACTGGTTGTTAAAGGGCCTGAACCCGAGTTATAGGCCCAAGACTCAGGCGAGGGCCTACAACGAAAAAGAGGGCCTTTAACAGTAAGTATAGCCTGAGGCAGAGGGGCTATTTGAACATTACACCCACCAAGGGCCAGATGTAGGTAGCCAAATACCGGTCGGTAACGGCTGATTTAGGCCGTTATCGACCGGTATTTGGCTTTTGACATGTAGGTGGCTCGGAATTTACAGAATCGGTATAGTTACCGATTCGGTAAATTTACCACTTCGGTATTTTTCCGAATCGGTAAATATACCGATTCTGTTAATCCATATGTAGGTGGCACAGTTTGCAGTGCCAAAGGCCCTTAGGATTTCTTATTTTACCACCCAATCCTATTGGGTGATAAAATACCGAATTCCAGTGTACATGCACATCTGTGCATGTACACCTATGCCATGTGACACACAGACATGCCCTTAGCGCATGTATGTGTGCCACATGGCACACAAGCCTGCAATTGGGGTGCTACAGGGTGTCAAAGTGACACCCCGTTCCCCCGCCAGGATTCGGTATTTACCGATTCTGTAAATACCGAATCGGTATTTTCCATTGATTCCTATGGGCTTCAAGGCCCATAGGAATCAATGGGAAATACCGATTCGGTATTTGCAGAATCGGTAAATACCGAATCTTACAGATTCGGTAATTGAAAAATAAAAATTACCTACATCTGCCTACTTCCAATTTACCTACTCTTAAATACCGAATCGGTATGATTCGGTATTTAAGAGTAGGTAAATCAGAATTAACTACATCTGGCCCCAAGGGTGGAGTTTTCTAAATTAAAAAGGGAGAAACCGAAAGTCAGACATTTGAAGATTGGAAAATAAACCTTCATACCAGCCATTATAATCCCGGAGCCACTCCATAGTCTTCAACAGAGCTCTTGACATTTAAATGTTCTAATTTAGATTATTAATGTTTTGGTAGTCTGTCCTTCTCAAATTTCACTTTTGATTCTTGTCATGATATGAGCTGAGTTCAATTAGTAGTAGTAGCAATAGGAGGAGGAAGAACAGAAAACTGGAGGAGGAGGATATGGAGTAGGAGACAGAAGAAGATTACCAAGAACCCCGCCACCGCCAAAACCAACTTCCACGGTGGACTGAGGGCCGTCGCCGAATGGATGAAGAGCAGTCGCCTGAAACTGAACTCGGACAAGACGGAGGTCCTCATCCTCGGCTCTAGCCCCTCTGCCTGGGACAACTCCTGGTGGCTGGCCTCTCTTGGAGCTGTGTCAAAAC
Organism: Lissotriton helveticus; assembly: GCF_964261635.1. Taxonomy (NCBI): domain Eukaryota; kingdom Metazoa; phylum Chordata; class Amphibia; order Caudata; family Salamandridae; genus Lissotriton; species Lissotriton helveticus. The sequence continues at coordinate 1,742,226,392 of NC_136065.1, forward strand.
CTACCAACCACGCACACAATCTGGGGTTCATCCTGGACTCATCTCTGTCAATGACCCAGCAAGTCAATGCCGTCTCCTCCTCTTGTTTCAACACCTTCCGCATGCTTCACAAGATCTACAGATGGATCCCCACCGGAACCAGGATGGGCACCCAGGCCCTTGTCACCTGCAGGCTGGACTACGGCAACGCTCTCTATGCGGGAACCACGGCTAAACTCCAGAAGAGACTTCAACGCATACAGAACGCCTCTGCTCGTCTCATCCTCGACATCCTCCGCCACAGCCACATCACTGCCCACCAACAAGAGGATCACTTTCAAACTCCTCACCCACGCTCACAAAGCACACCACAATTCTGGACCAGCATACCTCAACAAACGACTCACCATCTACACCCACAACCGCCAGCTCCGCACCGCTGACCTCACCCTCGCCACCGTTCGAAGCATCCACGAACAACCACCAGCAGCAGATCCTTCTCTCACCTCGCTGCCAAGACATGGAACACCCTGCCCATCCACCTGCGACAGACCCAGGACCTGATGACCTTCAGAAGACTGCTCAAGAACTGGTTGTTCGAACAGTAGCAGCTCCGTCCTCCCAACCCCCCAGTGCCTTGAGACCCTCTCGGGTGAGTAGCGCGCACAACAAATGATTGATTGATTGATGACAGTTTAATAATAATAATCCAAATCCTGGTAGTAATGATAATATAACAATAATAATAATGATGATGATAATATTTTTTCTAGAAAGGAGTAACATTTGTTCTGATTTTACAGAAGGCTACAGGTCTCTTATTACTGGTTTCTATGTTTCCTATTGCCTTTCATTTGCCAGCAGTACCATCATATTATTTTGTGTGTTAACATCCATGTTTTAGTTTGCTATGTTGCCGCAGATCTGTCAGAGCTAAGAAAGAAAGAAACTGGTGGGGGACCAAATGCCAATTCAATACGTTCTCATTTAATTGTATTTGTATTTAAAGGATATCTGCCATTTGTGTATTAATGTTCGAATCTCGTTACATGACTTTACAGCTAGGTAAATCCCACAAAACCTACCGAGCTTACTTCTGCATCCTCCTTGTCAAAGATGAGAACCTTCAAAATAATATTACGGTTTCTCTAACACATTGCAATCGTAAATAATGTGTACCTTTTGGTGGTGAACATTGTTTTTTAATTCTTCTGAATTTCTATTCTATTTGCATTTTCTGCTTAGTTTGGCAGAGAGACATCATAATTAAAGGCTTATTTCCCCACTTAAGGTTTTATTGTATTGTGTGCCTGATGCTGCAGGAATTTAATGACAAGCATGGATTATTTCTTACGGTTAGAGGAAGCTCAGGAGCTTTTGAGAGAGATCACTGTTTTAAGATGAATTTGTTTTGAATTTAAATGATTAATGTTGGAATTTTGTCTACTGGGGTTTTCCTCTGTGGGAGGGTAGGTCTCCAAGGGTGCAGGATCAGGGCACCCGAGCTATAAGCAGGGATGGTTAGATGTGGGTAGCGGGGCCCATGGGGACCTCCACATTCCTTGGGTGGGTTTCAGGGGCTCAGGGTGGTGGTGGGTGGGGGGGACACAGCTGTAGTAGCAGGGGCATGTCGGGAATGTTCATCATAGGAAAAAATAGCAATAGCAAGACGAGCAGACAGTGGTATTTACAAGTTCCTTCTTTTAGCTACCAAGGAATGCTAAATAAGCAAAAAATATGGCGGGCTTATTAGAAGGCTTATCTCATTTAATCCCCATGTTTTGGTTTTCTAAGAAACACATCTTAAAACCAATTCACCTAAATTATATCTACCTCAGGCTTTTTCAGACACGTTTTTTGCATCTTCAGGCCTGGCCATGAGAGGGGTTGCTATTTATTTTTCTAAGAATATGCCATGGGAAGTTGAACAAATTCAACGCGATCCACAAGGTGGATGGCTTTGGGTAGTAGCAAAGTTGAAGGGGAGGATCCTAAATTTGATAAATTACTAAGGCCCAGTCACGGACGATGCCTCAGGTCTCGTTAAGATTAAGGATCTTCTAAGGTGGGCCCCAGGACAAATCATCATTGGTGGGGATTTTAATTATATACAGGATTTAAAGAAGGACACCTCAAATAAAAACAAAAAACAATTGAAACAAAAAAAGTTGAGGCTATAAGACACGAGTATCAATTAACAGATCCTTGGCAGAATAGTAATATGGAAAAAAATACTTTTGCCTGTCACTCACACCGCCATCAGACCACTTCCTGAATAGATTTTTTTTTAACATCAAGATCCCTCCTTGTCTCAAGGGCAGATATTGGGACCAACCCCTTCTCGGATCACGCATATGTAGGGCTTGAGCTCGAACTTGGTGCAGGGAGAGGAGAGCGACCCAGGTGGCAGATGGACCGCCTCCTTTTCCAGGATCAAGAATGGGTGGAGAATTTTAAAGTATGGATTTCTGAATTTTTTGGGATTAATGCGGAAACGGCCGATTCCTTTGCGATCTGGGGGGGGCAGCAAGGCTGCAGCCCGCAGGCAAATAATCTCCTTTTCGACCGCCCAATCTAGTGTCAGGCGGACGAAAATAGCAGAATTACAGGGCTCAGAGGACCTGGTCATGTCCACAGGAACTGGAGAAAGCTAGAAAGGCCTTGATAGACTTCTTGGTTTTAGAAGAGATCAATAGTTCCCGAACCTTTCAACAAAAGATTTATGAGGACAGTCAGCTGGTCGGCAAATTGCTGGCCAGTTCCACAAAAACTAAACAGAACGCATCCCTGATTTTGAAGGTTACTGATTCTAAGACCGGAATGGATGTAACTAATAGGAAGAAATTCCGCGGATATATTTAGAGCACTTTCAGCAACTTTACACCACTGAGTATGTGATGGGGGAGGGGATTATACACGAGTATTTCGATAATGTAGATATTCCAAGATTATCCAATTTTTGGATTGACCAATTAAAATCAGAGATAAAAACCACTGATATTGGGGAAGCTATTAAAGCAACGGCTGGGGCTAAGGCGTGTGGGGAAGACGGGATCCCAATAGAATTTTATAAGACTTTTTAAAAAGAATTAATTCCACATATGGAAAAACTTTTTTACCATATTAAAAGCAGTGGCCAGGTTCCTCCGGCCTTCATAGAGGCAATTTGCTTCATAAAAAAGGACATGAACCCAAATTATGTCAACTCATTCAGGCCTATTAGCCTCCTCAACTCAGACTATAAGATTTTTATGAAGGTGTGGGCTGAGCATTTTTTAATGGCTAGACAGGAAATAATTCATAAAGATCAGGCAGGTTTTATAGCAGGAAGATCAGTGGTAGCCAATAACGAATTTTTAATACAGGCTTTGGATAAATTGTATAATGATGGTCGATGCGGAAAAAGCATTTGACTTGGTTAATTGGAATACTCTATTTTTTGCACTCCGCCAATTTGGTTTCCCCCAACAGGTTTTTGCAATGTTACGTAATACTTATCAGGGGCCAGAGCCTAGGTGGTGATTAATATGAAATGGGCAGGTGCAGTACAGATTAAGCAGGGGACAAGACAAGGATGCCCACTCTTCCCCCTACTTTTTACCTTTTTTATAGAACCTCTGGCTATTAGAATGCGCAGTAATGCTGCAATTAGGGCCCCAATCAAGGACATGGCCAAACTAAAACTCTTTACGGACGACATCATTTTATACTTGAAGCCTAATAAGAATAATTTGGAAGTGGTATTGAGGGAATTTGAAATGAAATGAAATGAAAAATAAATTTATAAAAGCGCGATTGCTGCCCGGGGGCGTCCAAGCGCTAGGAACCAACATAGATGGCGTGACAGAGTGGCTAGCTAAATTTACTGTGGGAGGTTAAACAGAAATGTTTTTAGCTGTTTTCGGAACAAAGACAGGTTGGGGTTAGATCTAAGAAGAAGAGGGAGTGAGTTCCAGGACTTGGCGGCATTATAGGTGAACGTTCTGCCGCCAGACCTTGCCTTTTTTATTCTTGGAGCTGTAGCCATGAAGGCCTGGCTAGATCGAAGGCTTCTGCTGGGTTGATACTGATTTACTAGGTCACGGGTGATCATAGGACCTGTGTCCCAGAAAGCCTGGTGGGCAATACACATGGCCTTGAAGAGGATTCTCTGACGGACTGGTAGCCAATGCAGGCTAATTAGTCCGGCTTTGGCTGATAGTCTGCGTGGGAGCTGTAGCAGTGTGCGGGCGGCACAGTTCTGCACTGTCTGAAGTCTGCGCAAGGTGTACTCCGGGGCACCCAGGTAGAGGACATTGTTGAAGTCTAAGCGGGACTTAGTAAATTTGAATTAATTGGGGGCTATAAAATAAATCCAAATAAAACTGAAGTCCTCGTTTTAAATTCAAATATGAACTTCCTTCCACCCTGTCTCAGGGCGCAACCTGCAAGGTCAGATCCAATTAGATATTTGGGGATATTTGTGTCTAACCAATATCAACAGTTATATATTCTGAATTATGTAAGAACACTAGAAAGAATAAGGAGATTATTAGATCAGTGGCTTTTACTTCCTCTAACCTTAGTGAGACAGGTTTTTCTTATTAAGATGTCCGTTCTGCCACTACTCACTTTTTTTATTTATTAACGGAACTATTACAATTAATATGTGTTTCTTCAAAGAAATGGAAACTCTGATCAGACAGTTTGTTTGGGGAAATAAAAACCCAAGGGTGAAACTTACATCACTTCAATTAAAGATCGAACAAGGAGGTCTGGCTTTACCCACCTTAAAACGTACTACGATGCTGCTTTCTTGGACCTATTGGCGGTTTTAATGGGCTCTAATAGCGATAGAGATAATTTGGTACCGAAAACCGGCTCCCAGATCTTAATATTCTTAAAAACCTCCAAATTGCCGAAAAGAACAAGGTATAAGACACTTAAGGACTATTCTTTTACACTCCAGGCTTTTTCTTAAATGACATGTTTCTCCGGGTTTCAGTATTTAAAATTACAAGAATGTAAGAGCCCTGGCCTCCAAATTCAGGCAGGTCACTTGAAACACTGGGAAGGTTGTGGGCTTGGGGCGCTAAGAGATTTTTCAATACATAATAGGATGATCTCTTGGAAGGAGGTGGCACTGAGTGTTGGGAGTCAGAGGAGGCCCACCTTTTTTGATTACATACAAAGTGTTCATTTCACTAAGAACATGAAAAGAATCTTTGACACCCCGAATAAACTGCTGATAGCGCTCTTTGGGGCCAGATTAAGTGGGGTAGGGAACTGGTACCGTTTATTGTGAGATGAGGGCCAACTTCTATTGATTAGGAACCATCTGGAAAAGGTGGATCGTGAAATGTACGTTTTCCATCCCCGAATGGGAAACCCTTTGCCTTCGCTGAAGTAAGTCTCTGAGAGCAGCCAATTATAAAAGGATGGCTTTTCTGTCCCGTGGCTGGCCTACCTTACCCCGAATGCACTTAAGAAAAGTTATCCGGATGCCGAAGATACGTGTTTTTGATGTCAGGTGGAAGGAGAAGGGGGCTGGCTCCATATTTTTTTTTCATGTCCTAGGTTGAGGCTTTTTTGGGAGGCAATTCTTTTGGCCTTGAATTGGGCATTTGAAAAGAGGCTATCACCGGAGGCCAAAGCTGCCCGTTTGGAGTGTGCAAAAATAGAACATTTTTAATACAACAAAAGCAACTTTTCTTTCTATTACTGCTCAGTGGCCAGCCTCTTAATTTTACAAAATTGAAGGCCTAGGGAGGTTCCCACTTATGTCAAATGGCTGAACAAAATGAAAGGGACGCAGGCCCCAAACATTTTGCCTTTTGCCTCCTATTTTTCTGACCCTGTTTTTGTTGGCTATAGGATTTTAGGCACTTTACCACTGCTGATCAGTGCTAATGTGCATATGCTCTCTGTATAAATTGTGAGAATGATTAGTTATCCATGATTGGCATATTTGATTTACTGGTAAGTCCCTAGTAAAGTGCACGGTGCGTGCAGGGCCTGTAAATCAAATACTACTAGTGGGCTTGCAGCACTGGTTGTGCCACCCACATGAGTAGCCCTGTAACAATTACACAGACCTGCCACCGCAGTGGCTGTGCATGCAGTTGTGAACTGTCATTTTGTCCTGGCAAGTGCACCTCCCTTGCCAGGCCCAAACCTTCCCTTTCCTTGCATGTAAGGCACCCATAAGGTAGGCCCAAGTTAGCCACATGGGCAGGGTGCAGTGGGAAATGCATTGTGCTACCATTAAAATACGGTAGTTACAATGACTGCGTTGTTAGTACACGATGCAGTTACATCGCAAGTCATTACATGGACTTGCGCTAGGGGGCTCTCATGTAATGGAAATACATTCCAACACCTTTCCTACTGTTGCGCAAACTGGGGTAGGAATAGTAATTAATACTATTCCTAAGTCCAGCGTGCCCCCTAGTGCAAGTCGTTGTAATGACTTGCGATGTAAATACATTGCATATTAACAACACGGTGGTTGTAATGACCGCGTTGTAATAGTACGCAATGTTATAGCATGCGTTGTAACATGATATATTTGGTGCAGTGTATGTGAAAGGTAGGACATGTACTGGTGTGTATGACATGTCCTGATAGTGAAATACTGTGTATTTCGTTTTTCACGATTGAAAGGCTGTCTGTCCCATAGGCTTATCATTGGGGCTGCGCTGTAATGTTTTACATGTGTAGCTTTCCATAGGCACAAGATAGAAAAATTGAGTTTTGGCTCTCTGAACTTGGAATTTATTAACACACCTTTTGGTAAAGGTGGTTTTTAAATTCTTTGTTTGAAAATGACACTTCTAGAAAGTAGGCATTTTCTTACTTTACCATTCTGTGTGCCTCTGGCTATTTGTGTCGGTGTCTTGTGTGTTAGTGACAGAAGCTGGGGATGTGAATTCACTCTAGACACTCAGTAGGGAGGTTGAGATGCCTTGCCTGGATGACTTATCACTGGGCTGAATGGACCTGGTCTGCATTTAGAGTGATGGGCAGAGTTTCACTTGCTGCTGAATAGGCTGAGTCTGCTTTTTCACAATGCTCTCTCTGCCCCTTGTGGTCATTCTGCACCAGGGAAAACAGGACTGGTTTGGACTAGGTTCAGAGACTCTTACAGCAAAAAGAACAATGACAAAATGGTGGATAAGTGTTGCATCTCAATCCCCAGGACTTTAGATTACTTCCAGGAATAAGAGGACATGCCAAGAAGAAGAAGAACAGAAGGAGTGTGTGAGGAGCGATGCCTTTTCTATGTGAGGGGTGGATTGGCCTACAGTTGCTGCTTCTTTTTGTGGTAGAGGAAAAAAACTGACTATTTTTGCCCTGCTGTGGTATCCTGCTTGGGGAGAAAATTAATTTCCAAGGGCTTGTGTGGGCTTGCGTCCTGTTCTGGAAGACTCAGGGACATCAAAGTATTCCTTCTCCTGTTGGAAATTCCTTGTGTAACTGGGAGTTTCTAGTGCTTTCACTTTATTTTGGAAATACCTGGTGCTTCACTTTCTTTGGGGATTTCTGGTGCAACGCTTTATTTTTTGAATCCCTGGTACCGTTCAAAACTCTTCTGCACTGAGGAGGAGTTTCGGCATTCACCTTAAGAACCACTGGGTTCTTAGTTTGCTATAAGAAGCTGCCATGGGCTTGCCTTACTGTGTTCCCGTGATCACCATCCGTTGAGCTGCCTGATGGGGCAGAAAAACTAGAAAGTGCATAAAGGGGCGCAACTGTCCGGCATGAGACTTCCTGTTGTTGCCTCAGGCAACCAGGAAGTGATCACTGTGGCTTCCACCCAAAAGAGGGCAGGTGAGTGCCACGGAAGTGCCAACTTTACCCGGCAAGCCGCCCGAAGCCACCGGCATGGGAGTCGTGGCCATGAGAAATAAAACCGCTGCTTGCCGCAGACACATCTCCAGCAAAGGCTAACTTCAGCGGAGAGCCGGGACACTCTCAGAAGAAGAAGTAGCAGGCAATTCGCAGAGGCACAAGGACGGTGCGCTGCAGCTGACAGAGAAGAATAACCTTTGCGCCTACTGCCCCAAGCAGCCAGAGGTCTCGCCAAGAGACAGGAGAGGACCGTGTGAGGATGGAGTAGTTCACCGCAGCTTTGAGGGGGTGTCATAGCTGCACCGCACTCGTGGGCAGCTGCCATCAAAATCACTCTGCAAGCGGGGGACCAAGGGAGGTTCTCCACTGACATAGGAGGATAGCACGCTCCAAGGTGCAGGCCCATTCCAGATTGGGGCTTTTCAAGTCAGAAGCCCACATTACCAGTATAGGCACGCAGGTGCTGCTGCCTACACGTTGAGCTGGGCCTCCCCAGAACTGATTACCAGTACGTTTAGGGAATAATTCCTCCATGGACTAACTGCTACGAGTTCACACATGGCAGGGACAAATTAAGAGGTTACTGTGCTGAGGATGCTAGCGCCCCGGCGTTCATGCAGCCGGGGCTACATTACAGAATTGATATGTTTATCAGTGTTGGGCCCTCCAAGAGCTGCCTGTTTTCTAGAGACCTAGGAGCATACATGCAATATAAACACATGTTTACTCTCCGGATGATATTGTATAACTTATGCAATCCAACCAGTCATTACTGGTTGCACTAACTGTGATCTAAGGCATAATGTTTTCAGGGTGGTGTTCAATTATAAGTATTTACCTGGGGCACTGACTGGAATATTTATGACAATTGCCTTGTGTCGTAGTGATTTATGATCTATGCATTTTTATGACAAGTACCTAGTGGCACACTGATGTATGTGATTGTGGTCTAATGTGTTATATGTACAATACAAAGGATATTTGTTTATATAACCTTGTATGGAGTCTCTTTTTGTGGTGTGCGCAGTGGGTCACTTTTGTGTGTGTGTATGTGTTGCGCAAACACTTAACACTTTGCCTCTGGGATAAGCCTGACTGCTCTGCCAAGCTACCAAGGGGGTGAGCAGGGGTTATCTTGGGTGTGTAACTCCCTTACCCTGACTAGAGTGGTGGGTTCTGCCTGGCTTAGGTGCATACTCTAGCCAACCAGAAACCCCATTTCTAACAGTGTGTGTCTGTCTGTCTGTGCATTTGAGCGTGTGCGTGTGTGCATGTATAGTAGTGAATTAATACAGTCCATAAGTGCATTTATGTTATTATACTAATGGTTTACTTCTTATAAGCCTATCCAATTGTAGAAGTGAATAAAATATAAAGCACTCATTCTCTAGGTATCTTTTCCACAACACTATAGTACAGAGACTGCTCTATTGGGGGTTAATGAATACATCCAAGGCACATTAGATGGAGGGGGACAGCCTCCATGAGTTCTTCCAGTCTGTGGAATAGTGGTTCAGGCCCGGAACTGGATGCCACCCTGTTCATCAGAGCCTCATGAGTTGACAGTGGGAGTGGCCCAGGGTTTTGCTATGATCCCTACATTATTTAATGTATATCTTACCCCTCTTGATCAGTAGCAGTATCTGTACCAAAGTTACATCATATGCTGATGACACCCAGCTTCTGTTCTCATGTGGCAAGGGCGAAAAGCTCCCTGGTAATCTGACTAAAATCTGTCTAACACCAGTCTTTTATTGGATGGCAATACACAAGTTTAGGAGTAATGCTGAGAAGACAGAGATTCTCTTTTTTGGCGACATCCCCCTGAATAGCTGCCAGTCCTTCTGGCCTGAAAATGCCTCTCCTCCAGGTCCTCCGGATGGCATTGTGAGGAACTTGAGGGTGAAATTTGATGACCCTCTATCATTTAAGTCACAAACAAAATCAGTGGTCGCTACATGCTTCGGAGTTTTGCGCTCACTGAAAACGTTCTTACGCCTACTGTCTCACGCTGCATTCAGGCTCCGTAATGTGCTTTACCTAGGCTTGGAGGTGTTGCAGAACACGGCAGCCCACCTCCTTTTGAAACTGCATGTGAGAGTGCATATATCCCTGCATTTGCGAGCTCTGCACTCGCTTCTGATTAGGAAAAGAATTGTTTTCAACGCGCTGGTGTTGACACATGGGGCCATATATCAATATGGGACTGTGTACCTCAGAGCTAGGTTCAGCTTCCACTCTGCTACTCGAAATATGAGATCTGACAATAATTTATTGGCTGCTGTTGGAAACGGCCCTTTTTGCAGGGTTATCCCCAAACTTTTTGCTTCTTCCTCCTATATTTTTCCTGACCTGTGGTTGTTGGCTATAGGACTCTGGGCACTTTACCACTGCTGATCAGTGCAAAAGTGCATATGCTCTCAGTATAAATTGGTATTATGATTGGTTATCCATGATTGGCAGATTTGTTTCATCAGTAGGTCCCTAGTAAAGTGCACTGAGTGTGCCAGGGTCGGTGATTCAAATGCTACTAGTGGGCGTGCAGCACTGATTGTGCCACCCACATGAGTAGCCCTAAAATGGTGTCTCAGGCCTGCCACCGCATTGCCTGTGGGCAGTTGCTAACTGCCATGCTGACCTGGCCAGTGTCCCCCCTGGCCAGGCCCCACCCTTCCCTTTCTGTACACGTTGGTCACCCCTCTGGTAGGCCCAAGGTACCCCCATGGACAGGGTGCAGTGTATGCGAAAGGTAGATCGTGTACTAGTGTGGGTGACATGCTCTGATAGTGAAATACTGCCAATTTATTTTTTCACTATTGAAAGGCTATCTTGCCCATAGGTTAGAATGGGGAATGCTGTGTATAATATTCAACTGCATATCTTCCCATAGGAGCAAGATATACAATTAAAGTCTGGTATCCCTGAACTCAGAATTTAATATCCCATCTTTTAGGAAGGATTGTTTTTAAATCCTGTGTGTGAAAACAGCACTTTTAGAAAGTGACTGTTTTCTTGTCTAACCTTTCTGTGTGCCTCTGCCTGTTTGTGAATTGACTGTCTGGTTTGTGAGTGACAGGGGCTGGGGTAGCTCCAGGAGGCTGGGTGAGTCAGCACTAGGCTGAATAGCTTCATCTGCAACTTGAGTGGTGGGAGGGGATAGCACTTAGGCCTGAATAGGGCTGTGCCTGCCTTCCACAATGCTGGCTCCACCGCCAGGGGCAGCAGACGACCCTGCCCCTTTCTCTCAAAGGAAGAAGGTGTCCACTGGCAGGAGACACCCAGAACTGGTTTAGACCTGGCACAGAGCCCTCTTGCACAAAGGGATCAAAGACTTTTCGGGGTATAACTACAGGACCCCAAACCCCTGAACTTTAGATCATCCTGGAATCAAGAAGGAACCTCTGCCAAGGAGAAACGCTGGAAGACTGAGGAGGGAGGACTGGACTGCTGTAAGGCTGACCTGCAGTTGCTATTCTGCCAAGGAGAGGGGAAGGACTTTGCTGTTGCTGTGCCCCCTGCTTGAAGAGATGTCCAAGGGCCTGAGGAGAGCTGGCCTACTGTTACAAAGTCTCAGGAACAAAAACGACTTCACCACCAGCTTCCCCCCTGAACCCTGCTGTGAGAGTACTGACCTTCCTAGAGTGCTTGATCCATTTGTAGGTCCTCTGGAGGTTGGAAAAACAGAAGAGAAGAAGATCTACAATTTTGCACGCATCGCTCGCTTGCGGAGCACATCATCGACAGTGCAAGAAAATTCCCGTTGCTGCAAAGATCGGCGCATCGCTTGTTGCCGCTGAAAGACTTGACGCTTCGCTCGCTTGCGGAGCACATCGCCCCGGTGCGGGAAGATTCCTGTCGCTGCTAATATTGTCGCAGAGCCTGTTGTCGGTGTGAGACCTGTCGCACCACTTGCCTGCAGACCACATCCCGTTGCTGCGAACATCGGCATCAGCGACCAATGCCAACGCATCGAGGGGCCGTGGTAGAAGAGGATCAACGCTGCGCATCGCCGCTGCACCTCGCCGCTGCACTGAAGATCGTCGCCGCCCCGAAGATCGTCGCATCGTGCCTGTGCGAGACACTTCCTGCCGGTGAACCTGCAAACCTGAATCCATAAAAGGTATTGCATCACTCCCCATACAGACCAGATTTGACGCAACCCGCCCGCTGCGTGCAACGGGGTTGTCGCATCGCCTCCCCAGGGTCTCAGGAGTGACGCATCGCTTGTTTTCTGACACTGCAGTTGCCGCTTGGAACTTTTGTCACATCTACAGGTACTTTGGGCTAAAAGTGACGCAACTGTGGATTATTTTAGTGCAAATCTTTGAACTCTTTTTAAAGACTTTTCATCAGTGTATGTTGGATTTTTGTCGTTTTGGTCTTGTGTAGTTTAGATAAAGATACTTTATTTTTCTAAATTAGAGTGGAGTCCATTTGTGGTGTTTTCACTGTGTTTCTGTGAGTGTTGTCGTGCCAAGCTACCAAGGGGGTGAGCAGGGGTTATCCAAAAAGTGTATCCCCCTTACCCTGAATAGAAGCAAGGGTCTCTATTTGGACATTGGTACCTACCTCTTTCATCTAGAGACCCCCAGATCTAACAGCTGCGATTCCAAGAATACAGAAGACTACAATGGGAGGCAGATCTTTGGCTTTTCTTGGTGCCACTACATGGAACTAAGCTCCCATTTGATTTACATGCATCTGAAATTAGTCAGCATTTAAAAAAAGGCAGGAAACTGACGGTTATCTAATTTCTGACCTCTGGCTACTGTGCTGGGACACTCTGATGAGTAGCTGTGCACATTGTAAGTTTACTCTAATTCATTCATTCATTCATGAAATTAAAATATTATTTCCTCTTTGCACCATTTTTAATGTATTCTTTTTAATGGGGCATTAATGGATAGTGATAAATTACATTCATTTTCAGAGCACTTCAGAACAAATTGTGAAATGGGTTCTTGAACACTACCCTTTGATTTTCTTTTCTTGTTTATTTGTCTAGGCTCAGGTTGAGAACTAAGCACGCATACAGGGTTATTTACAAGCCCCTTTTGTGCTGGTAGGTCACTTTTTCCCACATTAAATGTGATACACGGGCGGCACAAGGGCTTGTAAATAAGCACCATAGTGTCTTGTAATCTAACTATATACACCTGGAACGCCAGGGAAGGGCTCCTACCTCCAAAGTGCAATAGGTGTCAGGCCAGACCCCCTTAACATTCACCTGCTAACCCTCAAAAGAGTACAGAAAATCATCAAAGCAAGAATGCCAGCTCCAGCAGCATTCCCTCAGAAAGGTATTCTGATAAACCTTTATAAATTATTGAGGCATTTTGCAAGGGTATGCGTAGCCTTGAGGTTACTTTGGAGCAACAGCATTGAAATGAAAAAGATTCATGCAGAAAAAAAGACGGAAGGAGCCTAATTGGGTAGCTGTTAGCCAAATCAGTGATTCGTCTGTAGAGGCCTCTGCATCTGTCTATAGATCACTTGGGGGCAAATCTGCCTGTGGTTGAGTTAAGATCTTGGGTTGTGGCAGAGTTTGTTCCACATTCTTCCTCCTTAAAATCCCTAAGATCTACCTCCGTGTTTCATCTTCTTGTATGTTCATCAATTAATGGATGTTTCTGGATGGTGCAGAGTATGTTAACGCTTTCTGAAGGTACTTTAAACCTTTGCCCCAGGGCGGCTCGTGGATGGTCAAAGGACCTTGAGAATAACCCTGGCTTCAACTGACAGTCACTGGAGCACTTTCAATGCAGGTTGGATGTGGTCATGCGTGTGGCGGTTGAGGCACAGTCTTGTGACCTGGTTTTGCATGTATGCTGCCTGGCAATGGAAATCCTGTAAGAGATGTTATAATACTCAAAGCATATGAAGACCAAAGCTCCTGTTAGCTACTCATGGCAGGAGGTTTAGCAGAGTGGTAGGATGTTGCAGAGCAGTGAGAGATGGAGGTTGGTGCCTTTTACTTCTGTGTTGACCTGAGGTGCAAAGAGGATGTTTACTTAAAAAATATCCACATATTTCTCACCTCCAGGGGGAGGATGGTTGACTTTGAGGGCCTCAGAGCATTCCTTGTTTACAATATTTCACAGATTTTTGGCATCACACTCTGTACTGTGACACCAACACAATTACCGAAACATAAAAAGAACCTAAAAATCTAAACAAATCAATCACGCAGGAAAGAAGCACACCCACAGTCCGAATAAAAGTTACACTGTGTGCAACATCGAATGTAAACCAATCTCAACTTGGAACCAGAATCTCGTACAAGTTGAGTACAATACTCATGTATGCAAATAGTTCCCTGTGAAAATATTCGACGATGTTAGGAGTGCAGACATGCTTAAATCATGCAAAACAAAAATATTAATAATAATAACAAGCATTTGCAATGCAATCGGTCTCGCCTTTGGGACCTTTTACGTTTTTTAGCAATGCATCATATTATCCTGGGTGCTAAGAAATGTAAGAAAGACACATTTCTTTTTTGAGCCCATGATGAAACTGTCAAAAGGCCAAACTTCGAGGCCCACATTGCATCGAGCACATGGTTGATTCTGGGCAAATCACTTAATCTCCCCATGCCTACCAAATAATGAATGTGTCCCTGTGTAACGGAACTGGTGACCTTCTGGTCCAGTTTGAGCTAATAAAACTACAACAAAAAAAATACACCTCACTTGCAATTGCCACATGGGAGGAGGGCCTGACTCTCTCCCTTTGGCCGGCGGAGCTCAGAAATTAATTAGTATTCACTGGCAGCCAGCATTTACATAATAGCCCCCAAGGGGGCGGGGGGGGGGCAGCCATGGCTGTGAGCAGCACTGCACTGCAGAACTGCGGTTGGGCCCCAAAAAATAAATGGATAAGTACAGATGGAAATGTATAAATAAGGAATACACTAAAACAGTTAGCTTCTAATCATAATATTGTACAAGTAATTTGACAGCCATGATATTATGAATAAATTCTAGCCGAAATGTTACACTTATTTGCATGCAGATGAGATAGAATTTGGCAGACAATAGTTTGCAAAAATATATGTAGCTTATCGGAGAGTAACCACGTTATTTTGTCCTGTTCATTTTTCATCTAATCTCTTCAGAGTAGTTTCTGCAGTGATGTCTTTGTTAGGGAAAGAGTATTAAAGATTCTAAAGCAACTTGTGTCATTGGACAAAAAAGTAATGCACTTGGTCACCTTCCACGCATGCATATGTGTCCTTTGGCGGGGCACTGAGAGGGGACGCATTCTTTCACAACTTTTGTTGCCTCCCGCAGCGTGGTGCTGAAGGCGGATGTAGTGACATCAGCCTCATTAACATTCCGAACATTCCACAACGTCACTGCTGACATGCAGCAGACTACACGTTAAACGGCAACATTCTGCTTCAAACCTCAAAGACTGCTATGAGTGCGCGTGAATTCTTGTAAGCAAAGTACACAATGGTCTTTTTTAGTTGCACAGCATTAATTAAGCACACTTTAAAAACCTCAGCGTGAGATACGGAGCAAGTATCGAAAAAGATATACAAGACACTTCTGAGATGAAGGCTCCATATTTTAGTTCAGCCTGTCGCCAGCTGCAGCTGCTGTCAGGACTGTACTCCTCTACGCTGGACACCAAAGCCCAGAGCTGGGAAAGAGGGGCCGCTTTGTCTTTAAAGGCCCTGCACTCTCCGGGTCTCCAGTAGCAGCAGAAGCAGAACCAGGCGGACCGCTGCTTCGCTGCTTGTGCTGTTTCTGTCTCTCATAGTGATTTCTAAAAATGCCTCTGTTTTGTCACGCATGCATATGATGTAAGGCATCGCGTTCATGTGGGACAAAGAGTGCAAATACAGCCACCAATCAGAAAGCAAACAAACATTAAAAATGCAATAGGACGTGATTTGATTTGTTTATTATGTTTTGGAACTCCAAAGAGGTCCACATAAAAAGATACATAATACAAAGTACTCGTTCAAATGCAAAAGACATTTACAAATTTTACCAAAGTACAAAATAATCAGCACAACACAGTTAATAAAAACCCTCTAATAAATATCTAAAAAACATTTTTAAAAAGTTAAAAATACTAAAACAGAACATTTCATTGGGAGGATTATATAAAGCATGTAAGAAGGAATTGGCAGTAAGAATATTTAATTTCAAGCATATTTGTCTTACCCACTTACGACGAAATAAACGAAGTACAGGACATGTAAAGAGAACATGTATACAGTCCTGGGTAAACAAATTACAAAAATTACAAATTGCAGAACAACCATACCACCTAGCCATAAGATTATTTAAAGGGAGTAGATCCTGCCTCAGGAGAAGCCAAAACCGCCGTATGCCATGGGATAGGTTCCAGGCGACATAGGGTTGCATGTGTTTTAATACGCAAGTATCAGTAAGAGGGGTTACTCCCTTCTTTACAAGAATGGATTCCCTGTCCAACCTAAAACTGAGATCCCACGAGGCCTGTTTCAAAAGTGATTTTAACTGGACGGCAGAAAGAGTGAAAAGAGTACTCTCCTCCAATTGTAGAAGTGCGACAGCCCTTCTAAAATTCTTTACAATTAAGGAGAACTCCCCTAAAGTGCCCAGCAATTCCGACTTCATTAAGTGTCTCAAAGTCCCCACTTCCCCTCTGGCCAGACTGGCTACCCAACACACTAGCCCTGCCAAGGCCTGCACCCAACTACTACGGATGCCGAACTCAAGTCTCAGGGATGCCACTGTGCAGGCGGTGTTAATAGAGGCTAAAAAACGTAGAATTTTACCTTCTGCAACGTGTAAAAAAAACCATTGCCCTAGATCGACTATTTCAATTCCATACAAAAGAGATGACGGGATTTCTGCCCTAAAAACCTCTAGCAGGTAAGAGAAATGTCTTCTCCCTGTGGCAGAGTATAATGCACTCAAGCTTTTACCCTGAGACAGGGCCTTCCGGGTATTTTTATCAATGTGGGCCTTGTCACTAAGGTTATCAGATATTATTTTCCCCAGGAAGACATAAGACTTAACCACCTCCAGCTTATGACCTCCTACTGACCAACCAAAGTTCTCGTATTTTGTTTTTTTCCTCCCTGAGATGCACATAATTTTACTTTTAGCTGCATTTATCTTTAAGTAATGGAATTCAGCAAAAAGGTGCAGAGCGTGCAGACGATTATTTAACCCTTTGGGCGTTAAGTCCAATATAAGGATATCGTCCGCATATAGCAAACAGGAAATTGGAGTTCCCCCCAATGATGGTGCAATACCATCACAAGCAGATAAAGACATAGGGAGATCTGAAATGTATAGGGAAAAAAGCAGAGGAGCCAAAAGACAACCCTGCTTTAGTCCGTTGATGGAAGGAATGACTTGGGATAGCCCCCTTTCCACTCCTTGCAGGACTTGGCACCATGTATCTGAGTGGAGAGCCGTAACCAAATCTAACAGGAGAGGAGGCATGCCTAGAGCGGCTAATTTTCTCCACAGCAACGGCCGATCCACTTTGTCGAACGCTGTGGAGAAATCTATAAAAGCCGCAAAGACACTTCCCCCACGAACCAATACATATTTATCAGAAATTATCTGAAGTGCGGTAAGGTTGTCCAAAGTGCCATGTCCCTTGCGGAAGCCTGTCTGTTCTAAAGGTAATATGTGATTCCTATCAACCCAGTCGTTAATCGAGTATAGGAGGCATTTAGAGAAGACTTTACCAATTGCGTCGAGCAGGGCGATTTGGCGGTAATTCTTGGGTTAATTCCTATCGCCTTTCTTAAATAATGGCACCAATATGCTCCCTTTCCACGACGAGGGGACAGATTTACTCAAGAAACAAAATCTAAATATGAGGAAAAGAATTTTGCTCCAGGCGACTGAGTCCTGTTTCAGGACGGATATTGGGAGCTCATCAGGCCCCATTGCACCAGAAAGGCACAGTTCCTTTATGGCCAGTTCGATAGTTTTTTCAGAAGGGAAATCTATTAGAAAATCACTATCATTACAGAATCCCCCATACTCGGCCACCGGCCCATTACTAGCATATAAATTAGCGATGTAATTGACCCAGATTTGCTCAGATATGGGGATTGGACGGGGACTGACTCTTGTTCCACAACCCTCCCCGATTAGAGACCAGAATAATCTTGCGTGACCGTTTACTACGGCCTCTCGCAGATTGATCCATAAAGAATCCTCTTTTTCTTTTTTTATTTTAATCTTGGCCCTGCATCTCCTTCTTTTTAAGAGGACTATTTTGCGGTATATTTCGGGGGATCTGGACAAATATTGTTCCCTCAACAGTTTATTTATTTCCTTATCTAAGAGGATGACCGATCTGGGAAGTATGGACTTTTTGTGGTTAGATTGGATTTTCTTGCGGCTAGAGTGACCTCCTTCATAAAATCCTCAAAAGAAATTAATTCGGCCCCTAGCCAATTATGAAGATCTTTTAGTGTTTTATCCAGGATATGTTCCAGGCCCTTCATGGCTTTTGAGTTCCAAAAACATCTTCCAGTTTTATTACTAAAGTTGACCAGATCACCATTGAGGAACCAAGGGTCAGCATAAGGTGGATATATAGAGAGGGTTGTAGTAATCACCTTATGGTCACTGAATAAAGTCTGAGAGACCACCAGATCTCTCAGAAGATAAAAGAAGCAATATTCAATGATTATATAATACAAGATCGACTCACTTTGATTGTATTTATGAGTAAAGTGTGCTGGTGTATTGGAAGGAAGCCTTCCTTTTGCTATAATACCCTCTGTTTCGGACAGTTCTTTCAGGAGCAATTTCCCTCTCTTATTTGTTCTAATTTTAACTGGGAAAAGAGCTTGTGGAATCTGAAAATATTCCTCTTTAAGCTTGTTTCTAAATAGATCCAAGCTTAAATTTGAGACTTTGCAGTTGAGATCACCCTATAAAATTACATGGGGGGAGGGAACTGTATCCTTAATTTGTTTAATAAAAACAAAGACTTGTTTTAATACTCCATTAAAACAGTTATCGGGGGGGATATAAGCATTTATTATTACCAGGGGGTTTTTCTTTTCCACATTGTCAAAACTAAATAGTGTCACAGCCTGAAAAAGGTTGCTAGGATCTAAGTGGTGAGAATAATTCCACTTTATCCGATTAGATAGCAGGCATGCAATTCCCCCTTTAGTGTGTCCCCTCTTAGAGGGGACAGCCCCTCCTTCTAGGACGAAATAATCCCTCCCCATAATCATTTTGTCCACACACCACGTCTCTTGAATACAGATCACACTAGCCTTCAAGGAGTAAAGATACTGCATCTTTTCGGGACTGTTATTAATTCCAGCAGCATTCCATGAGATAATTTTTAAGCTGTTGCTAAAGATGAGAAAATAGTTTAGGGTTGTCAGTTGATTTACCTGATAAAGCACCAGGTAACCAATTCCATTGCTGACTATCCTCTACTCTATTACCATTTAGGGATAAAGAGGGAGGAATTATATGTGTCACTAGACGTTTAGATTTAGAAATGCAGATCTTTAAGTCCTCAAAAATGATAGGAGGACCGGCTTGTCTCGAGCCCAAAGACCTCCTATCAGAGGAGTCATCTCTACAGTTGGAGAAGAGAGGCATTACGTCGATCCCACGACTCTGAAAACTCTCAGCCTGCCTCAGAATGAGGTTCACAATAAGTTTGGAGTAGAACCTTACCCTGATGCATGATCCTGCCTCAACTCTCAAAATTGAGACCAAATCAATGTCATTAGATTGGATCAGCTTCAGACTCTCCATCTCTTTGAAGCACTTAAGAAGCAAAGATCTATTCAGTATTAAGTCAGGATCAAAGAGAGGGAGGAAATCTAACGTCAGCGTGTCTATACTATCCTCTATTGGATTTACCGAGGATTTTTTGGAGCATACTGCACCTTCTACCAAGGCAAAAAAAGAGGGAGCCGTTGGATTAAGGGCAGATGCTACACTAGGAGCAGGTTTTATCATCTTCACTATCGGAAAAGGATTCGTTGACCTCCCCAATCCAATATCAGGGCTTCCTAAATTGGGATTCGTTAACTGGAGATGATGTTGTTGTACTCTAAGGGGGGAGCTGGAACATCGTCTATTTGCATATTGGAGCCCTGCTTCCTATTTCCATCTTCAGTCCCAACAATAACCGGCAAAGAATTATTATCATCACTCTTAACATGCGAGTCTTGAAGATCATCAAAAATTATTTGTCTCTGCCTCTTTTTTCTAATTCTGCGGATAGGTTTCCTCTTTTTTCCTCTACTCTTTTTTAGCTTTTCCATTTTTACTTTTTCCCCCTTCTCCTTAGTCTCTTGGACAAAAATAGGAAAAAGCTCTTTAACAGAATTTAAATCAGCTACTTTGCCAGTTTCTTCTACAACTTCAAGAACCGAGTCCGCAATACAATTGTATGCAGAAGATTTAGGGGCTGATAGTAGCTCATTTCTAACGGTAACAGTCGGGGTATTCTGGGCTGAATTATGAGGAGAGTCCAAGGGCTTAGCTCCTGGAGAAATATCACCACAGGATTTGGGCCCTAGCAAACCATCTTGAGGATCTAAACTGGGTAACTTTTCCAAAGAATTATTTAAAAGGACCTTCAATATCTGGGTAACTGTTTCCAGAACACAATCAGAACTACCCACAAATTTACCCAATAGCAGTAGTATAGAGGACAGCAGATGTTCTAAAGCGATCAAGGACTCGGAGATAGGTTTATCAAGTCTCTCTGAGCAGGGGAAGGAAGTTGGATGAATGCCTGATATATTCAGCTCAGGGCTTTTTGAGATGTTGGACTGGGAGGAAATATCTTGGGATTTAACAGAAGGGGTACTACTATAAAGTTGGAGACCTGAAGGAATGGAGACAAACGGGGTCTTCATGGCCTCAAATAGCTTTAAAGATCCATCTTCTAAGTACCGCCCACAGAGCTCCAAATCAATATCTAGCATTTGAGAGTCCTCATTATCTAATTCCCTTTGGTGGGAACCACCTGCTAGTTCTTGTATCAAGTTGATCCTAGGCATTGTAGGAATATTATGCTGCTGCACACACTCAGCTCTGGGAGCGGGCGACTTAGCATAAAGGGAAGCAGTAAGTTGTGTCGGATTAATTTCCTCACAAACCAGTGAGCTCTTGGCTAATTCATTTTCCATAAGCGGACCCTCCAATGCCGGCTTAGGTGACCCCACAAGGGAACACACTACACCAATATCCGTAGTCTTGTTCTTATCTTTGGGCTTTTCCCATAAATGGAATAGTTGACACTGGCCCTTTAGTTGCAGGTTTTGAATTTCCTTGTTTCGAAGTGGGTTGGATTTGGTTTTTGCACAAGACCTTCCTACCAAAAGTCTCCCTGAACGAAGCTTTTTAGCTGTCATGATTATATTTAAAATAGGGAGAAATCAAGTACAATCCTTAATACAAACTAATTAATAAATAAAATAACTGTAAAAAGTTGGGCAAGAAAAACTGTATGGAGCTGAAACTGACCAACAAAGAGTCAATGTCTATGCCAGACACTAGGAAACAAACAATATAATCAAACAAACAATTATTAAAATGAAAATAAAAATGAATGGGCCCAGCCCAGCCTACCTCGGCCTCTGAGGGCCTAAGAGGGCCCGCCCTTTGCCCGGGCTTAGCCCGGCGTCCCGCGAGGCGGGGATGACGCTCTTTTTTAATCGCCACCCGGCGCGATATTCTGACTGTTAGTGCCGCTAGGGCAGCTGGGGGTTGTAGTCTTTTTGGCCACCCACGCTCCTCTCGGCGGCCCGACTCCGCGTTGGTTCCTGGAGTAAGGCGGCGGGAGGCGGGCGGACAAATCCCCTGTGCAAAGTTCACCTTCAGTCTGGAAATGTAGCAGGGAAAACGGGACAGACACAAAGCACCAAACTCAGCAAACGAGCACCCGCTCAACCGGGATGACTCTCTTTTTAATCGCCACCCGGCGCGATATTCTGACTGTGGGTGCCTGCTAAGGCAGCTGGGGGTTGTAGTCTTTTTGGCCACCCACGCTCCTCTCGGCGGCCCGACTCCGCGTTGGTTCCTGGAGTAAGGCGGCGGGAGGCGGGCGGACAAATCCCCTGTGCAAAGTTCACCTTCAGTCTGGAAATGTAGCAAGGAAAACGGGACAGACACAAAGCACCAAACTCAGCAAACAAGCACCCGCTCAACCGGGATGTCGCTCTTTTTAATCGCCACCCGGCGCGATATTCTGACTGTGGGTGCCGCTAGGGCAGCTTGGGGTTGTAGTCTTTTTGGCCACCCACGCTCCTCTCGGCGGCCCGACTCCGCGTTGGTTCCTGGAGTAAGGCGGCGGGAGGCGGGCGGACAAATCCCCTGTGCAAAGTTCACCTTCAGTCTGGAAATGTAGCAGGGAAAACGGGACAGACACAAAGCACCAAACTCAGCAAACGAGCACCCGCTCAACCCAGATGACGCTCTTTTTAATCGCCACCCGGCGCGATATTCTGACTGTGGGTGCCGCTAGGGCAGCTGGGGATTGTAGTCTTTTTGGCCACCCACACTCCTCTCGGCGGCCCGACTCCGTGTTGGTTCCTGGAGTAAGGCGGCGGGAGGCGGGCGGACAAATCCCCTGTGCAAAGTTCACCTTCAGTCTGGAAATGTAGTAGGGAAAACGGGACAGACACAAAGCACCAAACTCAGCAAACGAGCCATGGACTGCTATATAATGCTATGGTTTAGCCTCGTTGGTACAGAGCAGTGCAGTACAATAGATACTTCTCCTTAGTGACTTTCGGGTTTGCAAAGGAGTAGGACTATGGCCGATGCCTCCTATAGGGTGTTTCCTTGTTTGTTGTTCGAGCTCACTCTTGAAGCTCCTCACCTTGATCACTCTTTTCTCTTTGCGGTGTGGTCACGCCTGGTTCAAACTTACTCTGTGCCAGATGTCCTCACCTTTTTCTGCCAGAAAAAAAAAACCTAAACTGGCCTCTTCTTAATGCTCATGTAGTAGTCTTTTAACAAGAGCCAGTGCCTACTCTGTGTTGGGGCCCCTTTCCCTTTTTCCCTTTTTCCCACAGCTGCGCCACGTATAGACAAAAGGGGAAAGCAGCCCCGTGCCTCTGCCTCACAAAACGCGACTGAGTGCTCTATCTGTGCATTTCCAGGAAAACACGGCAGCCCTATTGCATTTTAAACGGAATTGCAGGCATTAAAGAAGGCATGAATGGGAGGCGGTGGGGAGGTGTTTGTGGTAAAAGAAATTGCAGACTGCGGGAGGAAACAGGGAGAGTTAGGGGATCAAAACTAGTTTTCCTAATAAAGGGGCAGATAGTCTTGTAAGGATAAAAATGACGACATGGACGTCAGGAGGCGGGATTAACAAGCCAAGCACCAATCAGAATGCAGATATTATGATTCAAAAAAATGAAAAAAAAGGCTGGAAAGTGGACGGAGCTTCCCCCACTGTACTGTATACAGCATCTCTCGACGAGACAGCGCATGCGCTGCCTAGGCGAGACCTAAAAATGATGATAATTATAATAATGAAAATCACCTATGTGATCGATTCCCCTATGGAACAAATAGTAGTAACACTGTAGTGCTTGTAAGCAATCCTCTGCTAACTTTAAATGCAATGCAGAAGCTGGAGGTGATAATACACAGGCAGGAAGCAGGCAAAAGCAGAGTTAAAGGTCACAGATTATAATAAATAATCGCCTTTCTTCTAAAATGATTCACAGAAAGGCCTCGGAAAGCCTGTGAGTGACGCTACGGGTCTTGGGACATTCTGTACATAGAACCAAATGTAGCGTTTATTGTAACAAAGGCCTCCTAGTACTATTTACCACCCTTTCAAACATACACCAAAGTTATATTTTTTCCAGCTTTGCCGTTTTGTGTTTTTATCACTCCACTGCTAAATGGTGATGGTTTAGCAAAGAGATATGGCACTGTGAATTCAAGGACTCATGGTGCCTTACTTTCACACAGCACGAAAGCAGACGCTGTATCTCTTGCTTTGGCCTGCCTGCCAAGCTATTGTTGCCCTTGCAGAAATGGAAGTCTCTTGGTGCGGAACTTCATACGTGACTGAAGGAAATAAATGACCTTTTATTCACACTGCAAAAATAGATAATCTGCTAGAATTGCTACATTCAGCTTGGATTATCATTGGCAGGGCATAACTGATCATCTGACGCACGCTCGCGCGTGCACGCATGCAGACACCCTACCCCTTCCCCCCTATCTATCTTCCTCATTTCACATTTGGATTATGAAAATGGACGGCACCAAGGGGTCCTGCTTTCAGTAATGCAAACCTGCAAAGATTTCAGAATACAGCAAGCCAGGCAACTCTGTCTGACAATTAAATGCAAAACACTGCTGGGGCTCATGGGGGGTTGAGTGAGCAAGAGCAAGTGAGGAGGAGCGCAGGTGTCTAGAGGGTTGGTGGAAGTTCAGTCGGTGGATGATGTAGGCTGGACCGAGGTCATGGAGGGCTTGAGCCCGAATTATACTATGTCTGGGTTCCTTGTATACCGACCTCCAGGGCCTTCCCCAGGTTTTAGGGAGGCCCTTGTAGATACGGTTAACACACTGACAGTCAATACCGCTAACTTCACAGTGTTGGGAGATTTGAATCTCCGCTTGAATAATAACGAGGACTCTGATATACTGAGTTTTGTAGCTGACCTTGCAGCGTGTCAACTGCTGCAGGTGGTCGTAGGACCTACGCATTGTGTGAGACATTTATTAGACCCTGTCCTTACTAATATACCCCAAATCACAATGTGTGCACCCATCAGGATGGGTTGGACGGACCACTTTTTAGTCTCTATGGTCCTTCATGGAGTCATCCCCGCCCAGTCTGAGGGTCGGTTTACTTCGCTGAAACATCCCTGGCACAAATTGGATTGGGATCAATTTGAGGCTTGTCTCCTGGCCACCCGGCCAGATTTGCAAGAGGACAAATAGGCTATTTTCAGAATGGATAAGGCATCCATTAGACAGTAAAATCCCCATGAAATAGTCAGTCGCAAAACCAAAACAAGGCCTTGTTATAAGACTGAACTCGCCGATATGCTCAAGGGATGTAAGAAACTGGAGGAGATATGGAGAAGAGATTTCAGCCGAGCAACCCAAGACATCTATCGGGCAGCAATTATAAATTATCATAAAGCCATATGCCAGGCACAAGCGACTTTTCTCTCCAATCAAACCTAATAAAGTGCTAATCCCTCTAAGAGCATGTTTTCTATTTTCTATACTTGCCAGTCTGCAATCCCAGCAAACTAGTGCTGGGTCTACCATCATGTTCAATAAGCAGTGCAAGGATCTGGCCACCTTTTTTATTAAAAAGGTGGACAATATATATAGCTCCTCCCAACCACACGCAGTAACCTAATGGCGGCACCTTGTTGTCAACGGCTAAATACCCTCCATACTTTTCCTCCGATCTCGCAGATCAGCTGCTACTACTGTGTAGTAGGATCAAGTTGTGCTCCCTTGCCAACCCTCTCAAACCTGACCAATTTAAGAAGGTGCTGCCGACTATCTTACCCTCTCTGAATCAGGTGATCAATAGGTCCCTTAGTACAGCTACGGTGCCCAGGGCTTGGAAACAGGCTAAAGTAATTCTGTTACTTAAAAAGCCTGCGCTTGACCCAACAAAATCAGAAAGTTATCGCCCTATATCTCTGCTTCCCTGGGCAGCTAAGATCACAGAGGCATAAGTGAACTCTCTCCTGTCAGATTTTCTTACCCTTAATAATATACTGGATTCCTCCCAAAATGGTTTAAGGCCAGGTCACAGCATGGAATCAGCTCTCCTGACTGTGACAGAACATCTTTGGTCAGCCATGGATGAGGGGCAAACATTGGCACTGATCCTGTTGGGTTTGAGCAGCGCGTTTGACACGGTGTCGCATGATATTATGCTGAGATGCCTTGCGGAGGTAGGAATCATGGGTCTGGCACTGGAGTGGCTTGCCTCATTCCTTAACGAGAAGTCAGTCTTGGTATCTGCACCCTCATTTGTGTCCAATAAATATTGCATCAAACAAGGGGTGCCACTGGGCTCCTCCCTTAGCCCCCTACTATTCAACATCTATGTTCAACCTTTGGCTGCTGTAGCCATGAGTAGGTGCTTGACCATGGTCTCATACACTGACGGCACTCTGTTAGTGGTGGCACTCTCTAATAACACCGAGCAGGATGCCCTTAAGTTTCAGGGCGACCTTGCGGCAGTGGCTGAGTGGATGACTGCTAACTGCCTCCAACTGAATTCCAACAAGTCGGAGGTACTGTTGTAAGGTAGGGACCATGGTCTGTGGGCCAGCTAGTCTGGGCATGCCCCCTTCCCCCAAACAAATGGTAAAGAACTTAGGGGTCTGGTTGGACTAATCTTTAAACTATCAAGTCAAAACCAGAAAAACAGCAGGGATCTGCTTTTGACTTCTTTTCTATTCTTTCATGTAATCACGCTTCCGAGCCTGAAATGTACCCGATGCTCCATTTTGAAACCCACTGCACTCCATATTGAAACCTTTGAGCCTGCGCACCAGAGTCTGAAAACCATCGAGTCATGGCATTGAATGAGTGCCAGGGACAGTCTTGACCAAGATGCGGCTGGGAACTTCAACTCCTGATCCCTGTAAAAGGAAGCTGATCTAAAATATGAACTAAAATTTAACCAATATTGGAAAATTCATTGTTGGGTGGAATAAAACATACATGGGAAAATAAATTGATGGGCGGGAACGCAAACATTAATATTCATTGTAAAAGTTTCATTTTGGTATGGTGTGATGACCTCTCCTCATTCTTTTGCCCAATCAAAATTGGGGATCCTTACACTTGAAACATTGGGGGGTGGTACACGGACCTGGAAAATAGTATAACTAGAGTAGGCTTAGCAAGTTAATTTGTCCGAATATCTAACCTGTCACTGACCCAACGCACTCAATAGGTGATCGGGAGCAGAGGTGCTGGCGGAGCCCTCTGTCAGAAGGTTCGAAACCCAGATCGGGGTTTGAGAGCTGAAGTGCTAGCGAAGCACTTTGTCGGAGAGATCGATAACTCTTACCAGGTTCTGTCTGTTAGCTGCAGAGAGGGAGTAACGCAGGCGTTGCAACTTTAACTGCGGGTGCTGGTCTTAGCCTGTGGTGGTCCTGTCCTGATCCAATTTGGCTTTATCTGTCCTGATTCTGATCTGCACTTGCTTGCCTTTATGGTGCCTGCACTTTCGGGGTTCTGTCCTTTAAACTGACCCGTGGCCAGGGTTAGGTCTTCACACCATACTAGGCAAATATTCAATGTGGGTATGTCATTGTACTGTTTCCTTCTCTCTTCCCACCCTAATGTCAAATGCGTAAAGACTGCTTTATAAAAAACTCTGCATATTTTCATTCTAATCGTTATTTTCCTTATTGAGAATTTTCTATTGTTCAATGCTTGGATTATGACATTTTAAAGATTTTAGATAAAGAGTTTAAACCTTTCCCAAGTTGTGGTTATTTTATGAGTGCAAATGTTATTATTCTACCTATTATTCTAACTCCTTTGATCCCTTAGGACTTTAGGTACAGATGGCGAGGATTGGAAAAGTCAATGGTATAGGTCCTAAATGAAATTTATAAATCACTGATTAGAGTAAGTGCACAGGTTACCTGATTAAATCTCATCATATGTTGTTTATGGGCCCAGGTGAGTATGGTAATCTGAGTCGGGTGACCTGCGCGCTCTATCAATGTTTTTAAGAGAATGTTGTGGAATTTTGTAAAGTTGATGAACACTTTATGGTTTCAAGGTTGCTTATATTGGTATTTCTTTGTGTTACAGCCCTGAGAAGCTGGGAAACGTGTTGGATGTGAACGTTTTTAATTTGTATAAATAAAGAAGATAACTGTGTTGAGCTTACAACCTGTGATGTATCACTGGAGTGGGCTGTTGTGACATGTTCATGGATACGAAACTCTCAGACTTTTGATACATATTGTGCATACATATATATTACATATAATATATACCATATATATTAATATTTATAGTTATACATTACAGCACAACAGGCAACTGAGTAATAAGGACTAATATGGCTACCAAGGGCTTTCACTGACATCATAAACCACATGATGGAAGGGAGAGTATAGGCTACAGGCGGCATCAGTACTGAACATCGCTGACTATTATTGATCATCGGGATATGAGTGGCAGTTGCCAAAAAGAAGTGCCTGTGTCAGCCATCATCAACCAATGGCACATATTAAACGCTGTTCCTATCTCCATTAGACTTGACCACACGAGAATGTCATGCCATTACCTCTGCTCATGTGTTATATGGGCCACGATTGTGTCCAGGTACCTTTTATGAGGAATATTTGTGTAAAAAAAGGTGTATGGGCCTGATTTACAAAACGTGCAGAAATATCCGGGAAAACGTACACTTCAGCTTTAATGCACTTTTACACTTTTTGCAGTTTATAAACCTTTCTATGTGCACATCTGTACGGTAATGCTGCATAGAGTCCAACTGGACCCATTGCTGATTGCGCTGCCTGAGTGTTTTGGATGATTATATCCGCATACTTGCACTTTAAAAATGTATCATTGGAGTACTCTACTCCTTTTGCACTTTGATAAACTTTGCCAATCTTGTTGTTTTAAAAAATGTATTGTGTGTTTTTAAGCTTGCTATTGCTTCCCCTTATCGGTATTTTGCGTCTAAGTATTTCTTGCGCAGCCAGCGTCTCACCGATAGTCCCCTCTCACTTCCGGGGCTTCCGGTGAGCGCCATCTTGGTTGCCGCACTAGTTGTTCTGCGCTGCTATTTAATCAGGCAGATGCTAGCGCACAGCGGGCGTGCCAGAGGCAAGCCCGTCTGCGCCCGTCCGCGCCCTGCCGTGCCTAGCGTCTGAAAACTCTGCTCTAAACTCTGCAAATCCTGTAAGTGACACTAATTGTATTAGTTATACTGCCACAGATTTAAAATCTCTCAGACACATACCGTCATCTCAATGTAAAACGTGTGTTCTTCCTAAGCATGGCTTCAAATGTTCTAGCTGTGGATTTTCATTAGGAAGGATGCTTAATAGCAAGCTAAGGCTGGAATTATACTCACAGCCTAGAACTTACCCTAAAACATCGACCTCTGTTTGCCACTGTTTTCGCTTCTGGAGCATTAACTGTAGATCCTTTTCTAAACACAAAAGTAACATCTTTGATTTTCTTTATTCAGAAAAACCTGATGCTTTGTTTCTTACTGAAACTTGGCTGCACACCAGTTCAGGACCTGACATTGCTGTGGCCCTCGCCTCTGACTATATCACGGTTAGAAAGGACAGAGATACAGGGAAAGGCGGTAATCTTTAAGGCCATTTACAGCTGTAAACTCGAAGCTTTGCCTCTCCAGGGTTTTGAAGCTGTTTAGTTCAAGCTTGCAGTTAAACCTCAGCTGACCTTGTCCGGCCTCCTGAATTATCGCCCCCCGGGAAACCCAGCCAACTGGACTGCTTCTCTCCCTGATGCCATTGCCCCCTCTTGCTAAAAGTCGCAAATTTTACTATTCTTGGCGACCTTAACTTACATCTCGCAAACCCCCAATGCAACATCTGTAACGTTTTTTTGTCCGATCTAGAAGCCCTTAACATCTTTTTATGTAATTCGGGACCCACTCCTGCGGCGGGACATTTGCTTGATCCTGTTCTCTCTAACCTTCCTCTTGACTGTAGCTCACCTGCGCTTCCTTTGGAATGGTCTGATCATTTTGCTGTCCAATTCCATTTGACGACTTCGGGGGTTAAGAACAGGGCCCGTCCAGACATACACAAGAGTTTTAGACACTGGGGTACACTCAACGTCGAGGCCTTTAACACTCTTCTGTCAAAGAACTTGCCGGACACTAGTTTGTCACTGTCCTTACCCAATCCTGCTGTTTCGAACTGGCTCACTGCGGCTGTTAACATTTCTCTTCCCCTTGTATCTAAGCATTCCTTTCCCCACTGCCCTCCTGCCCCGTGGTTCTCAGAAGACCTAAAAAACATGAAGTCTAAATGCAAAGCTCTTGAGAGGAAATGGAGGCGATCCTACTCTCCTGCCCATAAAGCTGACTATAAAACCTCCCTGAAAGAATATCATAAATCAGGTAAGTCGGCCAGAGCCACTTACATTACCAATACTATTACTCAAGCCCATAATTGCCCGCGTACTCTCTTTTCGGTTGTCAAAAAGCGGACTGGCTCTGACACCGTCCATGCCCCTCCGGTTCTTGATGAGGCGCAATGTGATACAATCGCTGAGTTTTTCATAGAAAAGGTTGAGCTCATTTACGATTCCCTGGGTTCATCCCCCTTTCCATTGAATCGGTTCTGTCCTCTGAGTCTTTTTGCAGAAGTGCTCCTGACTCTGTAACAAATCTTGATGGCTGGCTACCTTTTGACGACACATCCTTCTCTAGTTGTCTAGAGAGTATTAAATCGGGTTCTCCTCGCGACCCTTTGCCTATTAAAATACTGAGGCAACTTCGCCCGGACTCCCTTAATGTTTTGAAAGAGCTTCTTAACTCTTCATTGAAAGATGCCTTTGTTCCGCCTGAGTGGAAACATGCAATGATTATTCCACTCTTAAAAAAAGCGGGAGCTGATCCCTCTAAATTATCTAACTTCAGGCCTATCTCTCTGCTACCTGCACTTTCCAAAATCTTGGAAATACATATTAACAATCAGTTGACTCATCGTGTGGAAAGTCTGGGCTTTTTACATCCTTCTCAATCAGGTTTCAGGGCCAACTACTCCACTGAAACAACCCTTCTTGGAGTTACCGAGAGATTGCGTCAATGTATCGACGGCGGAGAGACATCTGCACTCATACTGCTCGATTTGAGTGCGGCCTTTGATCCGTGTCGCATTCCATTCTTCTTGCATCTCTCCGGTCTTTGGGAGGTGAGGGTCTTGCCCTAGCTTGGCTTGCCTCCTTCCTCAATGGCCGTACCTTCCAGGTTTTCTCTGCGAAAGCCTCTTCCAAAATATGTTCTTCAGCGTACGATGTGCCTCAGGGGTCTATTCTGAGTCCTTTACTCTTTAATATTTACGTTAGCCCCCTGGCCACTATTGTGGAGAAAGCGGGTCTTTCTTTATTCTCGTAGGCTGACGATACTCAAATTATTTTCTCTCTCTCTATGGTGGAAGAGGGTAATATTTCAGTTCTTAAGCAAGGATAAATTGAGGTTTCAGAATGGATGCACAAGAATTTCTTGAAACTAAACGGGGAAAAGACTAAGGTGGTTATCTTGGTCAAGGGGAAGAATCTATGGTGCCCCCAACATTGGCCTCAAGTAATGGGTTCTCTCCCCCAACCTGTTGCCCAGGTCCGTAACCTTGGATTCCTCATTGATTAGAACCTTTCTATGCAGCAACAAGTAGTAAAAGTGGCCTCTACATGCCTCACCATCTTAAGATGGCTCCACAAAATGTTATGGATGCTCCCGGCTTCCACACAACGGACAGTTGTCCAGGCCTTGGTTGTCTCACGCCTGGATTACGGCAATGTCCTTTATCTGGGAGCTGACCAAGAAACTCTCAGAAAGCTTCAGGTCGTGCAGAATGCGGCTGCACGCCTTCTCTGCCATGTTCCGCGTGGAGCCTCCATCTCCCAGTCACTCCGTGGCCTTCATTGGCTCAGGATCCCCAATAGAATCAAATTTAAGGCCCTCTGCTATATGTTCAAGATCAAACAGGGCACCACTCCTGTATATCTTCAGGAACTTATTCATGCCTATTACCCTACTCCATCACTTAGATCTTCTGCTAATGGTGATTTTAAAATTCCTCGGTTTAAGTTGGTGAGAATGGGCAGTCCTTCGTTCTCCCACTTATGCCCTAAGATTTGGAACACCTTGCCCACTGCTCTGAAAACTGAGACTCTTCATCTCAGCTTTCGCAAGGGACTTAAGACATGGCTCTTTCAGCAATGATTTCGTTTGTCCTCTTTTTCCTCTTTACTCTGTCCCTTGGCGCCGGGAAACCCTTTGTGGGTAGCTGTGCGCCTTTAAAAAATTAAATAAATAAGAATAAAATAATAATAAATAAATAATTATAAATAATGCTGCACCAGTTGCAGGTATCCAGGCTGACTATTTCAGGTGTAGATGTTTCCCAAGTGTATACTTAACACCCTTAGTACAGCTCTACATTGGTAAAAGGCAACAGTACTTCAGAGTGAAAACGTTTTTCCCAACACAAGCACATTCTTAAATACGATTCCAGATCAGGGGTGTCCATTCCCTCCATTTCCAGGTTGCAAAGGTTTTGGAGAGTGGTTGTGAATGCCTGAAAACTGACATGTTTGTAAGTGTTTTTAGTAACCATGGAATAAAGATTGAGGATGGTGGTGACATGTTTGGAGATATTCAGAAACTCACGAGGCCAAGCGCTCCTTGTAACGCCCACTTATAACAATCGCCTGGGAGTTTCTCCTGTAATTGCATTGTAAGTAATGGTGGACAAGAAAATAATTTAGGGGTAAATAGATCTACACCCACTAAGTATCCTCATGTGAATACTCAGCAGAGATAAATTTAACCATTTTCAAACATTAGCCTATGATCATGCCCCAAAACCCTTTTGATAATTGGGCCCACATGCTTATCAAGGAAGAGGTTTAGCTTTTATTTCCCAGTGTCATGTGGAATCTGCCTAGACGACTAAGTCCCGACCATTCAGCAGCTAAGGCGATATATTTGCCTCCATCCTTGCTTCTACGATAAGGGTTCCATGCTCTTAATGGAACACGTAAAGTCCTGTCTTTAGCCAATGACACAAGAGTGAAGAACCAAATACATCTTCATTTTGAACTCAGACACTGAATGCATCCAAAGGGGCTGTAATCACTCCTCCGCAGTATAAGATTTGAGGCTGGCAAATTATCTTGACCATCCTTTTTTGAAGTTAAGAAAATGCTCTTTCACTGATTCTACAGGTGAAGATGTCTGCCTAACTCAGGAGTCAGACAACTCTTTATGCTATTGGCTTGGCGCTGACTACAGCCGGCCCATGGCTAGCTGAAGCGACAACTCCTGTTGCATGATCCGCAGGGAGGAGGGAGTCTTGAAGTGGAAAAATGGAAGGGGAGGTATAGGTGTCCAATCAGTGTTGCGAAAACCCCTAGGTGACGCCACACTAATGTTATTTCATCAACAACAACTGCCACAGAAGAAAAATGCAGCCATTTAAGGAAAATGCGGAGATGTAAGTCAATCAAAAAAACAGGCCATTGTACTTGCATTCAGCTGAAATGTCAACGGAGAAAGGGGCAGCCCATTCATCTTAATATCCCATTGTATAATCCTCTCTTGAGCCAGCTGTCATCTGGACACCGCTTTGACCATCTCCGCTCCAGGTTTCCTGGCAACCACATGCAGTTTAAACAACATTTGTTGTGCTGCTCCCAGTGTCGTTTTCACACCAGCTGTCTGCCTGGCTGTAATGGGACTCTAGGATGCCTTCTAACCCAAACAGCTTCATCTTGCAGAATCCACAAAGTAGTCTCTGGGGTCTGACGAGTTACAAATCAGAGTATAGTTCACACAAAGCCATGGAATAAAAGAAAGGTTTCCAAAAAGGGCCAGAGAAGTGAACTGCTACCAGCCAGCAACTCCTGGTCCCAGAAAACAGCTCCAAGAATGATATTGCATTGCTGAAATGCAAGAGGTGGAAAGGGTTTATGTTTGTGAATAAAGTAAATGCTACTGGGTGACTGTTTTTTCTGTAAAAGAATACGGTTCAGAGCTTTAAAATCGTGATATCATTTCTTTCTTTCGGAGGGTTGATCACTTAGAGCAATTTTCTACTGCAGTTATTCATTTATTTTGCTTCAAGTAGATTGGTACCCAAATGTTTAGATGCCAAGATGGCATTCTGTGACTGGGCGCTTTATAAATAATAAACAAAAGCCCCCAGCTTTCCGTTTTTGCTGATTTTTACAGATAAACAGATAAATACAGACAAAAGACCATCTATTTTCCTGTCTGTATTTATTTTTCAATATGGATATATATTTATTGTAAGGTAAGTGGCTAAAACAAATTGGACATTCAAACATAAGTAAACATTTGTCCGTTGAGTAAACGTGGAAATATGCAGTAAGCACAAAGGAAATATGGATAAATACAGATGAAATAGCAAACAAATAAATAAGGATATATACAGATGGAAATGTTGAAAAAAAAACATAAAATCGAGAGCCAAAATAATAAAGGCTTGACAAAGAAAATAAGGCATCCATCAATGCATTGGAACAGGGGAGCAGAGGCAGAGAAGCGAATAGACTGGATTTTACGCGTTCTATGCATTGCCATATTTCATAAATGAAAACGCAGCATTTCTGTGTAAGCCTACCTTGGAAGTTAGGAAGTGAGAAGTTTTTTTCTTGACGTATATGTTAGATGGATGTTGCAACTGTAAGGACCGCTTAACAATGTAATTAGAAAACAATATTATTTGGGTGAACAAAAAAACAACTTGCTTCAGTGACTTAATGTTCATGACAATAATTCCTATTGTTCCCCCATCACAGTATTATGGACCTTGGCTTTACTTCATCTAAGAGTACTTTTTTCTGCTAAAGTTAGTTGAGCAGTTGGGAATGTTCTTGCTTCTTCCAGTAAGGACGCTTTACGATCATTCCTAGAAATGACCAAATATGACTCTAAATGTGCCCACAATTTCTCAGAAATCACCTTTGTCAGAATGCCTTTGTAAGTATAATACCAGATATCGCTGTGTCACCATTGTCAGAAGGGTTTGATCCCAATGCTAGTTGACAAAATAACCACAGATACCAGTAATAAAAGTCTTGGGGCATTTATAGCATAAAAAGAAGAAGCTGGCAAGAAGGTGGTAACTGCATTTACCGCCAGGAAGTCTGTCTCTGTGTGAGGAGCGCTATTCAGTTGTAGAAGAAACTATAGTATTTGAGTAGAGCATTTCACGTAATTCGTTTGGGGTCCTGAGTTTCAAGTTAGAACAGATCACAAACCCCTGATGAACTTGTTAACCACCATTGGTTTGCAGAGAGCATCTCCTGGCATTGCAAGGTTGTCTTTATGATTACAAAACTTTAACTATAAAATCCACCATGTGCCGAGTGTATAAAATAAGAAAGCTAATCATTTTAGTAGATTATCATTATCACTGAAGGAGCGTTGAGGCGATAAAATAGGCTATTGCCCAGTTGCTCTGATTGAAACATAAGATGTCAGATGTACAAATAATGGTGAATGGATGGGAGAATATGATAAGGGTACAGTAATAATTTAGATGAGAAAATTCTTAGAAGATGTTTCGCATAGTAAAACAATATAAGTGACTTTTTGAAAAACTTTTAGGAGTTCAGCCATGACCTTTGCTGTGTAAATTATTTTACTATGAGGGGAGCAAAGATAAATTCACCTTTCAATCTAAAGAAACATATCTTGCTACTAAGTTCTCGGAACAGTCAAATGTAAGAGCAGAGTGAAGGAGTCTTATCAGTGGGCTGGTGCAGATGTGGAAATTGAACGTTTTGTAAGAAATTGTCACGGTTGTGCAAATGCTGGTGAGACATTAAGAACTCTGTTATTAAGCCCACTAGAGTGTCCAAAATGTCTTGGGAAACTGTTGGTGTAGATAATATGGAACCAATTATGTCTGAGGGTAGTGAGGTTAAATATTTTATTTGTTTGGGTATACCATTTGCCTAAATGGGTGGAATAAGATATTCTTCCCAGAATTAACTTGCAGTGAAAAAGTTTGCGGAGGATTTATATGTCAGGGAAGGTTTACCGAAGAAAGTTATTAGTGATAAAAGAATGCAATTGAATGCGATTTAAATCAGCATTTGGTGGAAGATTTCCTAGCAGGCATAGTATAACCAATGTTACTATTTCAGTTTCTAATTCTGCCGTTAATGGAGCAGTGAAACACTTTAATCATGGCACTATCTTATCAACCTTCAGGAATAGAAAAAAAGTGGTGGGGTGGATGGCGGTTAAGAAGTTCAGGCCGATAGACTTATACCAACTGTTACCAGATTTATACCATTTGAACTAATGAGAGGCAGGAAGGCCTAGACAAAAGACAGTTTAGTTTAGCTGAGTATATCTAAACTTGCAGAATTGTCTGCTGAATATGTTATTAACAATAGACAGAAAGCATCAAAAGAAGTCCAAAAGTGTGCCACCTAACTTACCGTTTCAGTTATCCTCAGAAGAATTAGAACCCTAGCATACAGGCTAACTCAGACCATGAATGATTTTATTTAATAATACTGGACAGTTTGTACCGCATCACTGACTACTATGATACTTTGATTGTAATATCTGGAAATCTGTACTGTTGTTTTGTAAACACTAAAAAGAATAATAAAACAACAGAGCACAATACATTTAACATTGATCTTGCAGTACTGAAAATTCTGGACCCGTGTTATAAACATCTTCGTACCATGACGATTTTGATATCAGAAGACCGAGAATGGTTAGTACACTATACACAAGCATTTTCATCACATTCGAGTGACGATTTCACCTTGAAATCGTAGTTTTTGTTCTGAACCCTCGGGTTCTATTTTGTGTACGGCAGCCATTTTGTGAGTTGCCCTCACATAGGTCAATGATAAAGGCCTGACTTCTCTGCGACCTGGGCAAGCTGACTCCACTGCCCCAGGCCAAACCTGTTCGGTCAGTTCCTCTCCCAGTGGCCAAACGAGATAGTATCAAGGCACAACGTGCCATAAACCTTTCATCACACACAAACCATGCCTAATCTCGCACACACCTGTCCCTGTTTCCTACTTTATGACTTGCTTTACGAGGAGGAGGTGCCCGTTTTTATTGGGGGTCCGTCGATATCTGGTGAAAATACTGGGCCTTTCCGGGTAATTGATTGTGGGCTGAACAAACTGAAATGTGGGATTGTCATCATGACTGCTTTTTCTTTGTAGTGAAAATATGTGAATGGTCAACTGTAAAAATAGGAATGTTTGCCTGAAGCATAATATTTTGTATAAAAAGAGAAGGCTGGCTTTGTAAGATTGAGCAGTCTCCTGAGAATATACACCGTGTTGCACTTCTAAGACGCCTGTTACTTGGCTGCAGCCAATAAACTCGATCTTTGATTTCACCTAGAAGACTCTGTGTTTCTGTAGTCTGAAACAGGAAGGACCCGAAGTCATAGGGTGTTGTCCCTGGCACCGCTGGGTTACCGGATCAGTACCGGTTCTGAAAAACCCAGTACTTCAGTTGGCGCCCAATGTGGGGCGATATCAGCGGTACCGGTCCAAGCCAGAGGTTCGTGAGGAGCTTCGTGTGAAAATTCTGGAGGAAGGCCGCCACTTCATCGACCCCTGCATGTCGACGTGGTCCGAAAGTCTTTGCTGCGAGGTTCCCCGCTTCCCGACGGCTACAAAGGACTGCTGCCCTAACTATCACCCTGTTTTGGACCCTTGATTATTGGTAGAGCGAAACGATAGACGAGTCTTCTGGTGAAGTCATTGATACCTCAGTTAAGTATAAGTGGAGCGTCTCCCAGTCCTTAGTTTGAGTATTCCCTTGGGATCTTTGATTTGGAACTTGCAAGTACCAAGGCCGAGGGACTCGTGTATTCACGAGAATATCGTATTCGATAATCCCTTGAAGTTTGAAGCTAGACTAGTAAGCGAAGATGCCTGGTCTTAGCAGACTTGGAAATTTGTTTTGTCTTGGTTGTAATAGGGATTCCCGATTGGAGGACTCGTGTCCGGTTCAACCGATTGGAACTCCAACTTATGAACTTTATGTGAAACATGGCGTAGGCCCCATCACCTATAACGAGGTGTGGATCAAATACACCAGGAAAGATGGTGTTTTAAAATGGCCCCAATATGGTAGCTTTGACACGGAAATCCTAGATAATCTAGAAGTTAAACTTTTCAAGAAGAAAGCCCGGCCGGCGATGTTTGACTCTTTCCGCCTATGGCGAAAGGAAGCCAAACAGAAGGAAATTAAATTAGCGAAGAAAAATAAAAGAGAAAAGGGTATCTCGATAATGCAAGCTGTTATGCAGTTTAAAGATAACGAAGAAGAACAGATGAGTGAGCAGTTGCCCAGGCAACGTAAAATGGTTATCGATAAATGTTACCCTGTTTTGCCGCCTCTTCAGCAAGATGCAGCAAAAGACATTGAAAAAGACCCCCTAATGTCGCATTTATTACGTTTGCCACCCCCTTATGCGCAGAGTGCTACAGCACTTCCGCAACCTTTAGTCGTGCAACCCCAGATTGTTGTGCCTCAAGTTCCTCCACAGCCACCAGCTGCTCTTCAGTTGGCTCTTACCCTTCCGGTGCAGCCTCCTCAAAGGCCACCAACTTTGACATCTGCTCTGCCTTTGCTTCCTACAACTTTGACAACTATATCGACTACCACTCCTGGTATTCCTCCTGATACTGCCTCTGCGTCTGCCTTGCCTCACTCTGCTTTTCCGCCTGTCCTTTCATCGACTTCTCCTTCTGTTCGACAGAGAATGACTAGCACTGTTGCTAGCCTTCTACATACTCTCTTTGGAGCAACAGGTGTAACTCCTGTCTCAGAGCGTAAACAGTTGCATAGCCAACTGCCTGATTCTAGGGAGAAGAAAACTTTGAATTATTTGGCACATAAATGGGTTACTGAACCGACGAAATATGAGCTAGATTCTGTTATGGATGTCTTCCATCAGTGGGAAGCACCAAAACAGAGATACGTTTTTGAGAAAATGTGCACTTTCCTGAGTGAGGATTTAGAGGAGAATGACTTGGAGCCCAATCCACCTGAGTTATGTCATATACGGTTCGAGTTTGGGAAAGGCACAATTGTGGGTTCAGATGTTAAGAAAGCAGTTGCGACATTGTTGTCGTTTAGGAGTGAAGGTGTTTCTCGGTCGTTGTTTGGGCCTGATTCCTCTGTTAAAAGGAAGGTGAGACAATGTCCCATGAGAGAAGTTCCCCCACAATGGAGAGAAGGGGACCCAACTGCTAATCCAGCCATTCCGCCACATTTTCAGCATGTTTGGGTACATGTTCCTTGGAAACGCGCTGAAGTTTTGGCCCTTAAGCAGACATTGCCTGATCCCCGTAAAAATCCTGCAGGGTATTACAAAGAATTGACACAGACTGCAGGCTCTTGCATTATGAATTTAGCCGACATAGACATGTTGTCTGGAAATGTTGTTCCACAGCCTTTATGGGGAAAGATTCGTCATGCGGATCATGATCAGGAGTTAGGTGACACATGGGCTAATATTAGTGCTGCAAATGACCGACAAGTAGGTGGTGCTAAACCCGAGCCTTTAGTAGCAGAGCTCCCTGGTAGGATCATTAATTACATGAAGACTTTAATGCCTGCGATGCGAGTGAATTGGGACAAGTTGTCTGCATGTAAGCAGAAGAAAGATGAAACAGTGTCTGATTTCTTCACTAGGTTTGAAGAGACGTTTGTCGACCACAGTGGTCAAGATATGAGTACGGAAGGTGGTCAACGGTTGTTCGTTGACAAATTCGTGCACAATTTGCTTCCCGAGTTGTGTAAGAAATTAAAAGATTCGGAAAGTTCGTGGGCCATTTCCTCTTCAGCACAGATATTGGCTACTTCACAGTTTTACGAAAATCGAGATAAGGATGAGAAAGATAGAGCAGACAAGAAAACAAAAGAGTTAAAGACAAAGGTTCTTTTACAGCAGGCGTACCCGCCTCGTGGGGGTCAGAGTAACTATCAGCAGCCTCAGCAGTTTCAGAGAAACGCGCAAAGGACCGAATATCCTCAACAACGTTTTCCTATGGGCCCTAATCAGTGTGCATATTGTAAAGAAGAGGGACATTTTAAAAGTAGTTGCCTTGCTTTATTACAGCGTATGAATGGTGTTTCTAGCGCAAGAGGTCGAGGTACTCAACAAGCGCCTAGAGGTAGAGGACGTGGAAATTTCCCCCAGAGCGCGCGCTCGCTTCCACCTCAAAATTCAATGAATAGGTTTGATCAGCAGAATAACGCGTCTGGTAGGACGCCTCAGTACTATGCTGATGACTACTATGCAGAAGATGAGAATATGGAAGGTAATGATTGCTAGGACAGCCATAGACAAAGAGAGGGAGTTGTTTCAATTCCAGTAGATCAGAGCGGACCTTATGTTGAGGTGATTACATCAGGTGTGTCAGAGCCTTTTCTGTTGGATACTGGTGCTACAAAGAGTTCTAATATGCATTCTAAACTCCCTGGCGCACCTTTGTCTGGCGAAATGAATGTTTCAGTAGGTTTTTCTGGCGCCCCGGTTAGGAACCCGATTTCTAGTCCTATGTCCCTTTCTGTTGGACCATGTGAATTAGAAGCACCCCTTATTCTGACCACAGGTTGCGGTGAAAACTTGTTAGGATTGGATCTTTTAAAAAGATTGTATGCGACTTTGTATTGTTCTCCTTCAGGAGTGCAACTTACACTAGGTAAGAAAGTAGTCTCCCCAATGTATTTGTCGAAGGATAAACTCCCGACAGAATTGTCGTCTCTCCCTAATATTCTTTGGGCTACTGGTCCTAATGATGTGGGTCTTTTGGAAATACCGCCATATGTTGTGACATTGAAAGCCAATGTTAAAATGCCACGTATTCCCCAATATAAGATCTCTAGTGAAGGTGAAAAAGCGTTGCTAGCGATCATTTACGATTTGATTGAAAAAGATGTAATTGAAGAGACAAGAGGCAACGTTTGCAATAGTCCTGTTCTGCCTGTTTTGAAGCGCACTGACCCTTCTCAGCCACCTGTTTACAGATTTGTAATTGATCTTAGAGAAGTGAACAAAATCGTTGTGCCACAATTTCCAGTTGTTCCTGATATCACTGCCCTATTGACTATGATTCCAGCTTCCGCTACTTGGTTCTCGGTGATTGACTTGAAGAATGCGTTCTTCAGCATCCCGATTGCCGAGGAAAGTAGGGATATTTTTGGCTTCAGTTTAGGAGGTCGCAGCTTCCGCTTCAAACGTGCTCCCCAGGGCTACTGGGAAAGTCCATCGATATATAGTCAAGCTTTGAAAACACAACTTGATACGATTATTTTACCTGATGGCGCTACCCTTATTCAGTACGTCGATGATTCGCTTGTTGCTGCAGATACTGAGGAAATCTGTAAAGAAGCCACGTTGTTGTTGTTGCGTCATTTGTCTGACTTACATCACAAAGTGTGGCTTTCCAAATTGCAATATTGTCGACAAGAATTGACCTACCTAGGTCATCTCTTATCGAAGGAGGGAAGGAAACTGACCCCAGAAAGAATTCAGGCAATAGCGAAATTGAGTGTGCCTAGGACACAGAGAGAAGTGCGTGCTTTCTTGGGTATTACATCATATTGCAGACAATGGATACCAAATTTTTCGTTGTTGGCCAAACCTTTGGTGGCATTAACTTGTAAAGATACACCGACTCCCCTTCCATGGTCTGAAGAGTGTCAGAAAAGTTTTTTCGAATTGCGCA
Source organism: Lissotriton helveticus (assembly GCF_964261635.1). Lineage (NCBI taxonomy): Eukaryota > Metazoa > Chordata > Amphibia > Caudata > Salamandridae > Lissotriton > Lissotriton helveticus. The sequence goes on from NC_136065.1 coordinate 1,742,267,662, forward strand.
ATGCATTATGTTCAGCTCCTGTGTTGGGTACCCCCGACTATAGTAAGCCCTTTACATTGTATGTCCATGAGAAAGAAGTTTGTGCATTGTCAGTGTTGACACAGTTGTTCGGAGGCAAACAGCGTCCATGTGCGTATTTTTCGTCGACTTTAGACCCGGTAGCTAAAGCGTTGCCGAGTTGCTTAAGTGCCACAGCGGCAGCAGCTGTTTCTATTCGACAGTCTGCTGGTTTAGTGATGAATAATACATTGGTTGTGATGGTTCCACATGCAGTGGACACGTTGCTAAACAGAACCAAGACACAGCACTTAACTAGTGCTCGGTTGTCAGGTTACGAGTTGACACTGTTAGCGAGTCATGTGCACATAAAAAGATGCAACACGCTTAACCCAGCTACGTTGTTGCCGATTGAAACTGAGTTAGATACTTCTGAACAGCATGATTGTTTTCTCAGAACAGAAGAAGAAACGAAAGGGAGAATAGATCTTAGTGATACTCCTCTTGCAAAGTGTGATGGTACCTTATGGGTGGATGGTTCATGCTTCAAGCTTCCGAATGGAGATACGACTGCGGCATATGCTGTTACGACTTTGCATACGATTGTTGAAGCTGCACGTATCCCACATAATTCAGCTCAAGCAGCAGAGTTGATTGCACTTACACAAGCGTGTGTGTTGTCGAAAATAATGAAAGTGACCATATATACCGACAGCCAGTATGCATTTGGTGTGGCTCACAGTTTTGGACGATTGTGGAAAGAACGTGGGTTCCTGACTTCGCATGGAGCTAAGATACAGCATGGTCAGTTGGTGAATGAGCTTCTTGAGTCATTAACTTTGCCGTTACAAGTTGCGATTGTAAAATGCAGTGCACACAAGAAGGTGACTGATGATGTTGGTGCTGGAAATGCATTTGCTGACGAAGTCGCAAAAGAAACCGCAAGGGATGTGATGAGTCGAATGTATGTTGCAGGCCCTGCAAGATGGATTGGTGACGTGGGAATGTGTGAAGACACGATAGAAAGTGTAAAGTCCATTCAAGCTGAAGCTACAACGAAAGAGTTGAGTGTGTGGAGAGAAAGTACGGGTAAATTGGATGCAAATGGTTGTTGGGTTGAACTGTCAGAGCATCAGCGATGGTTGTTACCCGATGCGTATGTGCCTGAAGTTGTTACAATAGCCCATGGAATGGCTCACATCAGTGTGAAAGGGATTTGTAAGTTGTTGGCTCCAGTATGGCAAAATGCTGGAATTCCTAAGTGTGCAGAGAATGTGGTCAAGAATTGTATGGTGTGTCTGAAATACAATCCTGGTAGGGGAACCCCAACTCCAGCTAGTCATTTTGCGCCTCCAACGTATCCGTTCGAGGTTTTGCAGCTAGTTTTCATCCACATGGAAAGGTGCAACAATCTGAAATACGTACTCGTTGTTGTTTGTGCCTTTTCAAGATGGGTAGAAGCCTATCCCTTAAAGGACAACACTGCCTTGTCCACAGCTAAAGCCCTTGCCAAAGAGTTCTTCCCTAGGTTTGGAATGCCGAGAATGGTCTGGAGTGACAATGGGAGTGAATTTGTGGGTCGAGTGATGAAGAAAGTATGTGAAGGGCTAGGCATCCACCAGAAATTCCACGCTGCAAATCACCCCCAATCAGCTGGATTAGTAGAGTGCTACAATGGCACATTACAGCTAAAATTGGCCAAAATTCAAGCGAGCTCTGGTCTTAAATGGCCTGACGCTCTGCCTTTAACACTTCTATCAACCAGAATGACTGTGCACTCGCGAGTGGAACTTAGTCCGTACGAAATAGTGTTCGGCCGTCCGGCCAACATATGGGGAGTGCCAAGGCCGAAAAAATTCAGTGAGATCGAACACCCTGTACTGCTTGACTATTTGTACGAATTGACAGCTAAATTGCGTGTTTTACACCAACAGGTTCACGATACTCTGCCTCAGATCTCTGAAGCTCCAGGACATCCGATCGATCCTGGATCCTGGGTGCTGGTCAAGAATTTCCAGCGAACAAAGAATGACCAGCCCCGGTGGACCGGCCCTCATCTAGTTCTTCTCTCAACAAGATCAGCTGTTCGAGTGGAGGGGAAGAAAAACTGGATCCACGGTGTACATTGCAAGAGGGTGCCTTTGCCTCTACCGTACGACCGGTGGGTCCAGGAGGGTGTCGCTGACTCAGAGACTGAAACTGCGCCTCGATTTCTGCCTTTCAGTGATGCACGCATAAAGGGAACAATCTCTGAACAAGGAAGTGACAATCTCTTGCAAGAAACTGTGCCACCGTCAATTCGATTGGACACCACAGAGCCTGAACTCCTTTTTCAAGACCAGACAGTACCTGGAAAGAAAAGATATAATCTGAGGCCGAGAACTATGGACAAATAAATATTCCTTTTTGTTTGCTATTTTTGGAAGTGCAGCTCTCTCATCTGAGAAACTTTTTTATTTTTGTTTTTCGAACCGCCATCTGGGTTCAGCTGTAGGGTCACGGTTGCCCAAAGTCTTTGGGGTGCAGCCGAAGACGTTAGGTCGATGGTTCTGGTTGGTCTAAGGGAGTTGCCCTGGGCTGACAGAAGCATCCTTTAGCATAGAACACCCTACCATCGCGAGCAGCATTTTAGAGAGGATGGAGTTTCTCGAGATGGAGAGACCTGCCAAACAAATGAACTTTAAGACTACAATTTGTAAAATGATGACCAAGAAACGTTTTTTGATACTATGCATTTTTATGTTGTTCAGTGTTATGATGTTTTTAATAGGATATGTTTTATTCGCTTTTCGAGTGACACTTACACCCACTTCATCGCCCATACCTCCTCCTACTACTATTTCCTCACATTCTTTTCAACTTCTTCCTGAACATGAATCCGCTAGGAGATTAGAGTTTATTAATAACTCCTTCATTCAGCTTTTGCACCAACACCAACTAGTAATGAACACTACTAACTGTTGGGTGTGTGGTCTCATGCCTCACACAACGAATAAAGGTATCCCTTATCTGGTTCTGCCTTTCAGCCACAATGGTTCTGTGTGGGCATACAGAACGATGTTTATCTACGCACATGAGACCTACCCCCTACGTTCTGTGGAAGATAATCCTAAGAATAGTGCTCTAGTTAAGGGTATAGTAGATATGATTAAGGAAGATATCTCCTATGAGACTATCCCGAGGGAAGAGACACTAGTATATATAGGATGGAACGTGACCGGATATGGAGTTACTCTGAGTAAGAAACAGCAAGCTAAGGGATCTTCCCCGATTTGGATAGTACCCCATCAGGGTCACTTATGTCTGCAAGGTATTGGCAAGAATCCCAGAGCTCAGTTAGGGAAGAGTATCTGCACTGAGACATATGTTTTTGCGTCTCAGACTTCCCCTTCGTTCTTAGCAGCTAAGGGTACCTATTTCATCTGCCATGATAGAGCCTATACATGGTTGCCCCCTGACTTTTCGGGTATATGCTTTGTGTTGTTCCTGTTGCCCCCCACCTGCACAGCGGCGGCAGATTACCATAAGACGAGGATAGTTAGAGGTGTCTTCAGTGAAGAGGACACTGCAGAACAAGAATTTGGAGACTTTGTGAGGGGTTTTCTGACGTTCTGGGGACCCATGGTTAACAGCAGGAACATAAGGCAATTGATAAGGGTGGTTGAATCCACTGTGGTTGAAACTGCTGGTGCCCTTAGTAACTTGACTGCTGAGCTCCAGTCGGATCGTCTTATGACCCTCCAGAACAGGTTTGCGTTAGACGTCATACTTGCAGACCGAGGTGGGGTATGTAGATTGATCCAATCTAGTTGCTGTGTTTTCATTCCAGATAACGCTCCAACAGTGTACCAGGCCATCTCCAAACTGCATAAGATTTCCGAATCTATTCATGTGGATAAAGGAGATTGGTCGTTAACGGGATGGTTCTGGGAACTGGTATCCGGCTGGGGATGGAAAATTCTGATGGTCATTGGGATGATCTTAGCCATTCTTTTCCTGTTCTGTCTGTGTATACAGTGTGCTCCTGCACTATGTGGCCTCTGTGCTACATCATGTATAAGGAAAACTGTATCGAGGGACGAGCTAAGTAATAGGATGATGCTACAGCAACATCTCAATGACTTTAGGAATATAGACCTGGACTCAGATTAGCGTGAGTATAGGTTATTGCCTATGTAAGGGCAACAGGAGGGTCTGCAGTACTGAAAATTCTGGACCCGTGTTATAAACATCAACGTACCATGACGATTTTGATATCAGAAGACCGAGAATGGTTAGTACACTATACATAAACCTTTCATCACACACAAACCATGCCTAATCTCGCACACACCTGTCCCTGTTTCCTACTTTATGACTGGCTTTACGAGGAGGAGGTGCCCGTTTTTATTGGGGGTCCGTCGATATCTGATGAAAATACTGGGCCTTGCCGGGTAATTGATTGTGGGCTGAACAAACTGAAATGTGGGATTGTCATCATGACTCTGCTTTTTCTTTGTAGTGAAAATATGTGAATGGTCAACTGTAAAAATAGGAATGTTTGCCTGAAGCATACTATTTTGTATAAAAAGAGAAGGCTGGCTTTGTAAGATTGAGCAGTCTCCTGAGAATATACACCGTGTTGTACTTCTAGGACGCCTGTTACTTGGTTGCAGCCAATAAACTTGATCTTTGATTTCACCTAGAAGACTCTGTGTTTCTGTAGTCTGAAACAGGAAGGACCCGAAGTCATAGGGTGTTGTCCCTGGCACAGCTGGGTTACCGGATCAGTACCGGTTCTGAAAAACCCAGTACTTCAATCTCAAAGAAGTGGAATGGGTGCGAACGAAGAAGACAAACAAAAATTCCCAAAGGGCAAACCATGTTTTCTCCCCTTTATGTGTGATAGAAATGTTTAAAATATTCAGGCAGATTACTTGATGAGAAAGTGTGGCATCTGAGTCACATTACATGTTACAGAGAACCAAATCCCATACGAAAATATTCAAATGAAGACCATGAGAGTTCTTGAGAAGGGATATGGGATGTTGAAGAATAAGAAAATAGCAGAGAAATTGAAAATGTAAAATCTACCAATTGTGAATCTAGTGAGGGGAATGGAGCAACACAAGTGGTCAGTGGTGAGACAGTTTCCACTGAGAATTGCATGGAATGTAATAATGTATACCTTGATCAGCTAAGGTCAAGTTGTGCTGGTAGGACAATCAAATTACTGTGTAAATTAAATGACTTTGGGGCCAATTTAAATTTGACGATGGAGTAAATTACTTAATCATCCTGGTGGCAGGACCGCTCACCAGATTTATAAATGACCGCCAAGCTGGTGGCCATTCCTAAAGCATTGCCAGGAGTCAATGTGAACAGAGGTTCCTGTCAATGCATTTCTTTTTTGGTGAAGGGCTCTGTCAGCACGATGGAGCCCTGCATCAAACAGTTTTCTTTTCCCCCAAAAAAACCCAAAATGGGATTTTATTTTTGAACTAAAAATGACAATATTCCCGTTGTGTGGGCGTCCACCCTCTTGGCAAAAAGAGCATTTAGCAGTTTTCACTGGCACTGGTTTTACTTCCAGTGATGGGCAGTGAATAGTGACCTTTCAATCCGCCCATCTAAATCAGGTGGGCGGAATTACAGGTCTGACTCCCTTGCTCAACTGTGCTGTCTGAATGGTGTAATCACGGCAGAGAAATAGTAGTCTCCGCTGTGATTAAACCTATGGTCCGCCCACTCCTAAATGGGGCAGGTGGACCAATATCTTTGCGGAAAGCATACTCCTTCGCTGGTGCAATGAAGTATGCTTACCTCTAAGGTATAAAACTGGCCCTATATGTTTTTCCATTGATTGATATTTTTTTACTTTTGATTATAACTGTTTACAACCCATTTTTAGTAAAGAATTTAGGGCCTGAGCACGATCTTGGTGGATGGGACACTCCATCACAAACGTGACGGATATCCTGTCCGCCGGATTACAAGTTCCATAAGCTATAACGGTGGACGGGATATCCGTCACTTTTTATTTTTTTAATTTAAATCTTTTTATTGACAATTTTTACATAATAAATGCATTCCCGCCCTCCCCGCCCCCCATTTCCCTGACCAAGAACATGTCAAAATAAGCAACTTATTATATACATAAGTCAAAAGTTAATCCAGTATAATGCACATTTCCTAAGGATACAAAGAAAAATAAATGAAAATAATAATATATAGACAAAATACAATCATGTATGTCTATGGATCCACAATAATAGTGGTGACCAGATCCGCATGCCCCTCAATCTTTTTTTAGCGCCTTTGTTTTTATAAATTGCAACTTCCAGACTACAAGTGGCTAATAGCCTGGCCCTCCATTGTTGAAATGCAGGTGGGTCAGGATCTAGCCAGGCTGAGGCAATAGTAAGTCGGAGTATTGCCATGGCCACAAATATCAACCCCTGAGTGTTTGTCTGCAGTTCACCATTTGCTACCCCCAGCATGATTTCCTCCGTTGAGATTTCTATTCTTGTTTGACATACTTCTGATAGAAATTCCGAGATATCATTAATCAGGTTTGTGAGCGTGTTACATGTAGCAAATATATATATAATATCAGCCCCATATAGTGCACACCGAGGACATGTTGTTCCCTTCCCTGTTCCCCATTTGGCGATTTTCTTAGGGGTGTAATATAGGAAGAAGAAAGTTTTATAAAATTGTGCCTGTAGCTTTATCGAGATTGGCGAGTTTAGAGCTAAGTCATATGCCATACGGGGGATAGTAGAATGTACTCCCAATTGGTCCTGCCAAATAGCGTATTGTTTGTCCATATCGTCTGGGGACACTAAATTTAATGTTTCATAAATTTCCCCAATCCTGGGAGTCGTTTTTTTACATAACTTATCAATCAATTGATTGTTCAGGAAGTTCTCCCGTCCACCAGTTTTCTTTGTTAGAAAGTCTCTGACCTGCAAAAACTTAAAGAAATCCCTATGACTAATATTATATTCATCATGCAGATCTTCAAACATCTTAAGACAGCCTTGTTTATAAAAGCAGCCCAGTTGCACCATCCCTGCCGAGACCCATCTGTTTATACAGCTATCATGAAATATTAGAGGCAGATCATTATTATCACTCACTGGTGTGTAAAATGAAAATCGCCCAAGCCCCAACATCTTACAAACACTGCTCCATGCTTTATAAGCCCCTATAATAGTCTTAAACTTGACTTTCTTAAAATAGTTATCGTTTGTATGTCACCAGACGCAACTAGCACAATCTTCTCCTAGTATAAGTTCTTGAGGGGACGGAATCTCTTGATTAGTACTGTCATTCGAAATCAAATTGGCGCAATATTTTAGTACAGTGGCCCAATAATACAATTTGAAGTTTGGTCACGTTTGTGATGGAGTAACCCTGTCTGTCAAGATCATAATCAGGCCCTAAGTTGCAAATATCATATATTGCCTTATAATTCAGTTCGTATGGTTAGAAGTATTATTCTCTTATTAGAAAATGTTTTTATTCATTGTGTGATATAACTTATGTCTTGTTGAGGTCACAATACGAGCATAGAATCTCAAGGTGAGTTTATATTACTGTAGTCAATTGCAACTGGCTGCGAAGGAAACGAGCCCTATGCAGGGCTGAGGAATAAAATTACTTATTAACCTTGCACTTGTGGGAGTTTACTTGCATTGATGCAACAGCAGAAGAGTGTACAGACGTTATGCAAACTCAACGCTACCATCTGTATTTGAAAGTAATTGTAAAGTTATCTTTCTATTCATTTAATAAGACATAACATTTTAAATTAAAATACTTCCCACAAATAACTTATAGGTACAATTGGTGTAAAAGCAAATGCAGAGTAAATCATGTGATGTAAATGCATGTGAGGCAAAAGCAGATGTGGAGTAAAAAATACATGACAAATGTCAGTCAATGTAAAAGATTCATAGTAAGTGTAACATACCGGATGGTGATTACCTCAATGACAAGGACAGTGGTTAGGTTTCTGACCAGTTTGAAAAGGACATATTCAAATGAGTCTTAGACAGGGCCTTGAAGATCTTTGAATGAGAGTGATTTATGATGAATTAATGCTACCTCGCCATCTATACCCTGTCTCTATTTTTGACAGGATATGATACTTTGGTAGGAGGAATTTGACTACACCTGCTGATGAGGTATTACAGAATTAGGTTTTGGAAATGGCTTGGAAATGGAAGCCAATAATTAGGATAAGATTGTGAATGATGTATATGTTTTGGTATACATATCTTGCACATATGAGGGCCCTCAGTTAGGCATTGCCTTGAGGGTGATTGCATGAGTCATCAATGGATTCAGAAGGAAGAGAAATATTGGATTGAGTTGGTGGGGTATGGAGCAGAGAAATGGAATTCTGGGAGGAATGGAATATATAGTAGACAGGGAAAATGTCAGATAGAGTAGAATAGAGACTTATGATAGGGATAAGTAATCATCTGGTGAGATAGATACTTACAATTTCTTTTAGTTTAATAAAGGACTACTTAAGTTTTGAAGATTGAAATTAACAATCTGGATCATTAGGTTTGGTCTGTGATGCTGTCAGATTTTATTAGATTGAGATAGAGGTTGGCAATTAGAGTCTCAGGGTAGCCAAAGAGAGCCCTGAAATTAAAATGATTTTTGCTATGTTTTGACATGATGAAGGGGGGAGCTTGGACGATCAGTGAATAGTACCAAGGTGGGTGTTTGTCTTGTTAACATTACTACACTTATGCTGTTAAGTTGAGATACGTGAGCATAACTTTTAATTTGGGAAAAATGTTATGTTATGGTAGGGGGTTTATAAAATGCATGGTTACACCAGATGGAATGCCCTGCACTGAGGATAAGCTGCACTAAACTTCAGGTAGCAGTCCTTCAGGTATTGCAACAAGGCAAGCCTATCTTGCTCTATTTCCTAAAAAGCCAGATCTTAAGAGTATTCCGAAAGCTAGGTTCAGATGGCTCCGATCTCAAGTCCCAGGGCAGAGAGTTCAAATGTTTAGATGCTAAGAATCTAAAATAGCTCCCCCGGGCGCATTCTGTACACTCTAGGAACCACAGTGAGTGTTCTCTAGGAAGATCTAAGGGGCCTGGTGGGAGTGTAAGCTTGAATCAGAGGAAACAGATATCGTGTGCCCTTCTGATTGAGTATCCGATGCACAAAGCAGAGTGCTTTGAAGGAAATTCTATCCCTTACAGGGAGAAAGTGAAGTTTGGCAAGTCCTGTGCATATCGATGATCACTTTGGGATTTTCAGGAGTAGCCGAACTGCAGCATTCTGTACCCTTTGAAGCCTCCTCAGTCTGCCTTTGTAAATCACCAGGTAGAGTACATTACAGTAGTCCAGTTGAGAAACCAGCAAAGCCTGGCTAACCGTTTTCTTAGCAGATTCTGGTAATAATCCAAGAATTTTCCATACCATTTTTAGCATGCATATGCAGGTACAGACCCAAACTGAGATCTGCTTATCAAAAGATAACGCTGTATCAAAAGTGACACCCAAGTTCTTCACTTTAAGTTTGGGGCCTGAATAGGGCCCAATTCACAGGGCCACTAGGCAGAAGACCAGATCGAGGGCTGCTTCCCATCAACAGGATCACTGTCTTACCCGCATTCAATCTAAGACAGCTGGGGTCCATCCATACCGCAAGGTCCACCAAACAGGACTTGAAGTTATCTGCGCCCTCCCATCATCTTGCGACAGTTTGATGATCAACTGAGTGTCATCAGCATGGGACACGATCCTCACCCTGTAGTTTTCGACCACGTCAGCCAGGGGACAGAAATAAAGGTTAAACAGGGTCATTCTTAAAGCCAATCTTTGCGGCACACCATGTGGCAAGGGGATATTATCCGAAGTGTAAGGTTTCTGAAATACCTGGAATGAGCGTTTTATGGACTCTTCCCATTATGCCTTGTAGCCACATCCATTCCAGGAGCAGATCGTGTGATACGCTATCTTAGACTGCTCTTAAGTCTAGCAAGACTAATGTAGCCGTCTAGCAGTGAAATTGAGCTAGAACAGAAAATGTAAGATGTAAAATCCTGCAATGTAAGTAAGGCATTGAAAGGTTTCATGTAAAAAAATGTAAAACATGGAATGGGGGAAAGACCTTGGGCATACCTTGAGACCAACACCAACCACGACAGAAGATTCCATCCCATTCTTAGTTATCTCTGTTGTTCTACTTTAAAGATGCGGCTCAACTCTTTTGATTGGAGATCCGGACACCCAGGCAACTTTCTGCAAATGATCGATAATTATATATTATATATATATATATATATATATATATATATATATATATATATATATATATATATATATATATATATATATATATATCAACGGTCAAGTAACCCTGGCGGAGCAACTGAGCTCTAATTCTTAATCTTAAGAAGCATTTCCTGTATGCCTATCAATGCAGTTTTTCCCTTCAGTAGGGTCTGGAATATAATTTGTTGGAAACAATCTGTCTGTAGTTGGAGAAAGGGCCATACAACGGCATTTGCAATTTGTTAATAAACCAGGCACGTGTATACCCATGTCAAAAAGGAAGATCATCCTGGAGTCATTCTGGACTCATCTGATGATTACAGTCAGGCTATTCCTGCAATTATCTGGGGAAGCCATCCCAAGCCATCCTGAAGTATGCCTGTAGGACGAAAAATGTAAATGTGATGACGAACCTAGACTCATCACAAAAACTACATTAGGATGGTGTTCTGAAGACTTCTACTGGCAGGGAGTGATTACCTTTTACAACTTCACGAATACTAATTGACAACTTCAGGATGAGGGAGAATTACTCCAGGATGGGTTCTAGCTAGTTTAAGGATGACTGTCAATTATTCAAGGATGATCCTATAACCGCAACAGGATGGAAGTGGATTACTCTGGAATGTTCCCATGACAATTTCTGGATGAGTGTGGATTATTCCTGGATGATCCTATGACAGCTTCAGGATGGCTATTGATTACATCAGAATGGCCCCATTATATTTTCAGAATGAGTGTTGATTACTCTAGGATGACGTGGTGAAAGGGAGGCATGTTTTTGTCCTTGGTATTTGGATTTAAGCGGGGACTCCAAGACAAGTTCATTTTCACGGTCTGATGCGTCATTTTTAGTTGTGGATTTTTGATGAAGGACACTAGCCATTCCTGCTAAAAGAGCCAGGTTTTCAAGTTTCTGCAAATTCATCCGCGAACTTGCATCACCAGGCTGAGAATTTGTGCTTTCAGCATGAGCTTTGTTACCAACTCTTATATAATCCAGTCCACTCTGCTTGGCTTTTTTGTCCTTGCATCTTTTCTCTGCAATTTCTTCCTCTTGTAGTTCGCGTAACACCCTCTTAAGTCTACCAGCGATTCCCCGATTGCCACAGTCCATTAACATCTGCTTTTTCTCCAGTGCCCTTTGAAGTAACACCTGTTTTAGACCCTCTGTTGTGCCAGAATAGCTTGCAATTATCTCTTGAAAAATATCCTGAAACATTAGACACTGTTTCTTCACTAAAAAAAGCAAGAGAAAAAAAATATATTTACATATAAACTTCAAAACAGAAAAGAACACATTGACCACTTGCAATATATCTTCACGCTCTAGCCATAATATATAAATAAAGAGGTATTGATAATAAAGGACAAATGTACAATCTATCCATAACCAAGTAAGTAAGTTTACCTTAATAGACAGTACACATTGTAAGCCTGAACTTGAACCTCCTGAAAAAAGTTGCCTAAATAAAATAGTTTATCCAAGAATGGCTGCCTTATAGTAGTGCTACAAGCTAAACGTTTCAGTCCTTTTCATAAGTGTTACATTTGTCTCTGGAGAGCAATCCAAGGCGTATGTGGGGACATGCATGTTCATTTTTACTGTCCATTATTGGATTAATTAATCACAAATGTAGGTTTTTACTGAAACAGGTTGGTAATTTGTACCGTTATCCTGCAGTTGCAAACTTATTATAAAGGTTTACTTATTGTGCTTACCAGATGATTGGAACAGAATCATAGCTTTAAAATCTCTCTCTTCGGTGATTGGCCGACCAGCTTCATCTACATTTTCGACCAGCCATTTACAAAGAACTTCCCCGGGATTGTCCAAAAGCAGGAAGTCACCATCTTTTCGAACACACACAGAATGATCACAAGTGAAAAACAGGACGTTGAATGAAACCATGATTATTCCTGCTAGATATAAAAATCAGGAATTAGTTTGTGTGTGGTTTAAGTTTCAGAGATAAAATACAAAGCATATCAAACTGATTAACAGATTTAATTGGAGAAAAGCACCCCAAAACGTACACTGACCTGGTGCGATTTCTATCTAATATGCCTAGATTTTGGACTACAAAGAAGTGTTTGGGCATGCACTGAAGGCCATTGAGGAAATGACCTAATAATCAACTTTATTTTTGGAGAGCCAGAGTGTATGCTTAGGTCTTGCTGCTCAGGACAAATAGTAATAGCAAAGTAGAGGCATTATGAGAGAAATAGAAGAACTATCAATAAGTGAACTTTCACACTGGGGTTTGTGACGGAAAATCAAGTTACCTATCCCCACAGATGCATAGAGAGTCAGATGCCTGCTACCCTCTGCCCACCGGCACCCCCAACATGAAAGGACAAGCGTTAAAAATACAATAGGTTTCACTTTTTATTAAGCTAAAGATATTAGCTTTGCTAGTAGTATTGTACGTTAATTGTGCAATATGCAATGGCTTTATAAATGAAACAAAAGGCATTACAATGGCAAATACATAAAGCAAAAGCATTGGCATAGCCAATAGGTCTCCCCTCTGGGACCTTATAAGTGTTTTGCCAGAGGTGTTTGGAAGTTTGGTAAGAGATGCAATTTAACATAAAGGGATCCCATACCTCGTTGACACATGCAGTACCCGCAGTTCAAACGAGAAGAGGGCATGGAGAAACCTCTTATAAGATCTCAATCAATGGGGAAGGCACGCGTTACTGCAACTTGTGCGTGCTTTCACCTTATAAATATTTAACACATGATCCGAGGCAGTTGAATGCTAGAAGCGAGAAGGGAGAGAGCGCGCACAAGGAGAGAGAGGGAGCATGCAAGAAGAGAGAGGGAGAAGGAGAGAGAGAGAGAGAAGGAGAGAGAGAGAGAGGGAGAGAGAGAAGGAGAGAGAGAGAGAGAGAGAGAGAGAGAGAGAGAGAGAAGGAGAGTGAAGGAGCGGAGAGAGGAGAGAGAGAGAGAAGGAGAGAGAGAGAGAGAAGGAGAGAGAGAGAGAGAGAGAAGGAGAGAGAGAGAGAGAAGAGGAGAGAGAGAGAGAGAGAGAGAAGGAGAGAGAACGAGAGAGAGAAGGAGAGACAGAGAGAGAGAGAAGGAGAGAGAGAAAGGGAGAGAGAAGGAGAGAGAGAGAGAGAGAGAGAGAAGGAGAGAGAGAGAGAGAAGGAGAGAGAGACAGAAGGAGAGAGAGAGAGAGAAGGAGAGAGAAGGAGAGAGAGAGAGAGAGAAGGAGAGAGAGAAGGAGAGAGAGAAGGAGAGAGAAGGAGAGAGAGAGAGAAGGAGAGAGAGAGAAGGAGAGAGAGAGAGAAGGAGAGGGAGAGAGAGAAGGAGAGAGAGAGAGAGAGAGAGAGAGAGAAGGAGAGAGAGAAGGAGAGAGAGAAGGAGAGAGAGACGGAGAGAGAAGGAGAGAGAAGGAGAAAGAAGGAGAGAGAAGGAGAGAGAAGGAGAGAGAGAAGGAGAGAGAGAAGGAGAGAGAAGGAGAGAGAAGGAGAGGAGGGAAGGAGAGAGAAGGAGAGGAGAGAAGGAGAGAGAAGGAGGGAGAGAGAAGGAGACGGAGAGAGAGAGAGAAGGAGAGAAGGAGAGAGAAGGAGAGAGAGAAGGAGAGAGAGAGAAGGAGAGAGAGAAAAGGAGAGAGAGAGAAGGAGAGAGAGAGAGAGAAGGAGAGGAGAGAAGGAGAGAGAGAGAGAAGGAGGGAGAGAGAGAAGGAGAGAGAGAGAGAGAAGGCGAGAGAGAGAAGGAGAGAGAGAGAGAAGGAGAGCGAGAGAGAGAAGGATAGGAGAGAGGGAGAGAGAGAGAGAGAGCGAGAGAATGAGAGAGAGAGAGAGAGAGAGAGAAGGAGAGGAGAGAAGGAGAGAGAGAGAGAGAGAAGGAGAGAAAGAGAGAAAGAGAGAGAGAGAGAGAGAGAAGGAGAGAGAGAGGAGAGAGAGAGAGAGAGAATGAGAGAGAGAGAATGATAGAGAGAGAAGGAGAGAGAAGGAGAGAGAAGGAGAGAGAGAAGGAGAGAGAGAGAAGGAGAGCGAGAGAAGGAGAGAGAGAGAGAAGGAGGGGAGAGAAGGAGAGAGAGAGAGAAGGAGGGAGAGAGAGAGAGAAGGAGAGAGAGAGAGAGAGAGAGAAGCGAGAGAGAGAAGGAGAGAGAGAGAAGGAGAGAGAGAGAAGGAGAGCGAGAGAGAGAAGGAGAGGAGAGAAGGAGAGAGAGAGAGAGAGAGAAGGAGAGAGAAGGAGAGAGAAGGACAATTCACCCACCCAGCCCCAATACACTAAAGCCTGCCTGGGAGGTGGTTACACCTTCCTCTGACAGGAAACCTATCATTCAGGCCTCCCCTGCCGGAGTTTTGTCCAGCAGAGGAAGGTCTGACCCGTGTCTGTGGCTGCAGCATCCATTTTGTGATGCTGGGGCTCTTTTAAACTATTACTGTTTAGGTCAGTGTGTACATGTCTCTCCCTCTAGAAGGGTGGAATTCTACCTCCGCTGCCAGGACTGGCGTGGAGTAGGATTCCAAAGTGTTTGACACCAAACAGGACATGTTTCCATGCAGCCATTCCAAAGTTAGCAGTAAAAGTGTTTGACAGCAAACACAACATGTTTCCATGCAGCCATTCCAAAGTTAGCATTTACTGTGGCGTTATAATACACTTAAGAGTTTATGGTCTGGCTGCATCACAGAACAGCCTTAGAGAATAGATTCTGAAAGCTGCAGAGGGGTCCTGCTCATGCATGGGCACCCTCTCTCACAAAACCAAGCACTCTGCCTTCAGGATTGATAAGGCCTACCATAGGAGTGACTTATAGGTTTATATGTGTCAGTGGTTAAAGGAAAATATAGGTAGCCTATATCTTAGTAATGGGTGCATGCACCACCTTATGCAGGCTGCAGTAGCAGACCTGTGGTACCATTTTAGAAGGCTTCCCAGGGGTGGCATAAAAAATGCTTCAGACCCTGGTAGCCCTTTGGGGGTACCTATGCCCTTACTACCTAAGGTACCATATACTAGGGACTTACAAGGGTAGCCCAGTAACCAATCTGGAGTGTACCTAATGTACATGCAATCATTTTAGAGAGGAAGCAGCTAGGCTGGGGTCTTGGTTAGCAGGGCCCCAGCCAGACTAAAGTCGAAAAACAGTAAAACACCAGCAAAAAGTGGGGGTAACCAGAGTAAGCAGATCCTACTCTCCTACACTATATAAAACCTCACATAAATAAGAATACATATAAATAAACATCACCCCGTAATATACTATCACTGTATATCACACTTCTGGCTCTACTCACTCCAATTTCCTTCCATTTTTCTGGTTAAATTATTTATGTATAATGGAGCGAAATCTATCTTAGACCTACAGTGTGACTAGAACAGCTTCACTTTCAAAACAGGGGACAGAAATAGCAATGTCCCTACACAAAACTACCTACCAAACACAGGGGCATATTCACAATAACGTGTGATAACCATCGCAAAAGTAACTTAATGCAACTTCCAACATCGCAGTCTATCGCTGGAAAATTAAGCCGTGTTAACGAAGCATTCTCAACACGGCAGTACCATGCGATAGTCTCCAGATAACGCATCAAATGACCGCGTTAAAATCAATGCCACGCTGCAAAAATGCAAAACACAAAAAATCTTGCCATGAGGCCAATCGCAGTACAAAAAGCAGCGAAAACCAGTGACAGGACTGCAAATCCCACGCGTCTGGCAGGAAAATGCACTATAAAAGCTACAGAAACAACACACCAGAAACAATCCAAAGCGCGTAGCAACATGGGTGCACCTGACCGAGCGCAGAGGCCATTGCGAACCCCACAACCAACCCCCCCCAGGCCACCAACAAGGAACAATGGGGTCGCGAAGGCCAATGAGAAGAGGGAGAGGAAGACGGGGTGCAGTCCGCAGCAAAACCTGATCTGCGTCATGGAGGTGACAGAACGCTACCATCAACTGACCCACAATTAGACCACTGAGAATGCAGTTGGGGGGTCCAGGAGGCCAATGGAGGAGGCCAAGAGGTGCTGGAATGATGTGATAATCTAAACCAGGCCCAAACCCGCTGCAACAGGAAGGCAGCAACAGCGACAGGAGGTGGGAGTCCTGAGCCACAGGAGGAGCTGGAGGAAATGGAGGCCACAGTCATAAGTGTGGAGACGGTGCAAGGAGTAGGGAAAACAGACACAGCTCGAGAGGACCTGACACAACATCCTGGGTGAGTAATGACCAGGGACTGGGGAGACGGGGAGGCGGGCACAATGGCACAAATGCACAACGATGTGTAGCACACTGCACACCCACAATGACCCTGGATCATGTCCCTGATCCCCGTGGCACACTCCAGCACACACACATAGCAAGAACAGCACACCCACATTGACAAAAATGTGGTACAATGCGCAAACCGACACTGCATAACAGAGGATTCAACTGGCTCCACACATGCGCAAAAACAGGCCTACTACATCTGACAGAGCTGGAAACTGTGAAATGGGAATGTACGTGTTCAACCTCACAGCCGTCATGTAGTCCAAATGTACACGGTCCCGCATTTAAATCCTGCACCTCCCAAGCAGTCAATGTACATTGTCATACAGTCTGCATGTAAACAAGAACCGTGCGCCAACATACACGTCAGCACAATGTCAACATGCATCTCCCCTTCACATTGCAGAGGGACACACCACACCTCCAGCAGAGCACAGAAGACCACACATCAGTGATGCTGGAGAGGACCACCACACCTTTGACACCGATGCCCCACAACAGCCCATGGACATCCCAAGCAACCCACCGCCAGGACCAGGGCAGTCAAACTACTTAGAGGAGAACCAGACCCTGCAGCAGACCACACAGCAGGAAGCACGGCTGGCTCACAACACTTCACCGACCCACACAAGGCACCCAATGCCAGGTGTCATCACACCAAAAGGAGGTGGCCGAACAGGTGCGGGTGGGGTCCAAACCCATGGAAGGCGACCTAGATCACATACGAGGGTGTCTATTTTCCTTCAGGGACCACATACACCCCACAAAGGAGACCCACACTGCCATAGAGACACATGCAGATGCACATTCCCATTACAGAACCACTCCCAGTGGCACACAAATATCAGTCCCACTCTCACGTTGGCTCTGAGTACGATGGCCCAGTCCACTCCCCTTACGAATTGAGTGGGCGACGACAAAGCTACATGTCCAAGTTCTACCCTGTTGCCTGCGGTGACATGTCTGCGTTCTGCGTCCGCTGTACACAGCACAATGTAATGTCGTAGGGCCCAGGGCCCTCATGCATACAAAAGACCACAGGGACACAGGCAGATATTATGTTGAACTGGCTATGGGCACGTGCGTCCGGCCCCTTTATTGGCATGGCTGGATGCTGGATGTGTGTGGGGTGAGTATAAGCCTGCCTGCCGGGTGTGCTTGGTGCTGGCAACAGCTTGAACCATGGACACCAGTGCAATGGAAACAGAAAACACCTGCATAACAGAGTCAATTGCTGAGCTACATGTAGGGAGCCAGAGCAAGTACAGAGGTCACCCAACATACAAACAGAAGTGTATGTGAGTTGCAGTGCACTGAGGTTGGGGCACTAGAGCTGAGCGTGCTCATGTGATCAAAATGACTACGATTATGTCCATTCGGATATTCCTGTTGCAGATGCAGTGTGGTGTGTTAGACCTGCATCATCTTCCTCAACAACGTCCCAGGTCTCCCATACTGCCTGAGGTGACATTGCTGCGCAACCTTTTCACAGCACAAAACTCAATCAGTCCATGGGTTGCGGTGCGCTGAGTCAGTGGCACCTGGATTGCTGAGCAGGGGATCAGGCAGATGATGGCATCCACGATAGGTCTGAACAACTCCGTTAGTATGCCAGTACCACTGTTTCGACTCTGGCAGATGGTGGCTAGATTTGGCCCTGGCGATAGTGGTGTGTGCCTCCTGTGGTGATGCAACGTCTGGGCCGATCAGCATTTGATTTGATGTGCGAGCCCTGGTGGTCTGCAGTTGAGACTGGAGGCAGCGGACAGCGCAGGGCCACATACACATGGTGTCGATGACCCCAAGACCACCATCACACTGGTCATCCAATATTCATTCAGACAGGGTCCCTGACTTGAGCTGCACAGAGTTAGTGGCACAGGATGCACAGCGGCCGGCACAGGCACTCCGCCACTGGATGTTGACTTGCGGTCCACTCAGGTAGGGCCACGCAGACTGAGCGGGTCCTCATCGATGTCGAAGGTGAATGTGGCAGAGGGTTACGGGGGACAGTGGAACGTGTCCTCCAGGGCATGATGCAGATGGTAGAAGCTATCCGGAAGCAGCAAGTAGAGGAGTGGAGTGCTACAGCCTTGTTGCCACCACCAATTCGGTATCAGCTACATGAGGATGAAAACTACACCCTAGTCCAGAGACTCAGACGCCACCAATGTTCGACCAGAGAGTGTCCATGAATGTTGGGGAACAGACATAGTGGCACAGGGGCTGGGAGGGGATGCAGTCTGCAATGATGCCGGTACAAAGATATGAACTCGGTCATTGCTAAATAAAGACTCAGTCCCAAATGTGTGACCTACTCGACTGCAGTGTAGGCCGGAGGCAGCGGTCAGCAGTGACCCACAGCCACGTGTCGTAGGCTCGCGATGCACAGAGTTAGTGACACCAGGGCAGTTGTCTGTAGTGTTCGATCACCTCTGTAACGATGATTCTTTTTCCCTCCTGACTGCAACGCGTCATCCTGTTACACCTCTCCTTATGTGCAATGATATGTACTCTGCCATTGAAAAATCGATGCTCAGTTTCAATTGTGTGACCTACTCGGGCGCAACGTAGGCCGAGGGCAGTAGTCCGCATGGGCCCACAGAAACCTGGGGTTGTGATGCACTACTAAGACCTGGTGGCACCACATCAAAGGGAGTATAGTGACATCAAATCAGCCATAAACATTGTTCTCTGCCATAGTGTAATTACGACTCAGTTCCAACTGTGTGACCTAATAGTCCTCTGTGTATGCCGGTGGAGTGCATCAATGAGAAAGGAGTATTGCGGGCCTGTGTCGCAGAGTCCGTGATGGCCGGAGAAGTCTACCATGGCCACGGTCCTCGGGCTTGGAGCCTGCACCGGCATGCGGTGGGCCCTCTGCGACACACGCCGGTGTCTGCAGGTGAGCAGTAAGGCCTGGGTGCGCAGGGGCAGGCAAGTCGAGTTCGGAAACCAGCAGCCCGGGGTGCAGCAAGCGCACAGGATCCCAGGCAACACCGCTCACGGTGCCGGTGCCGGTGTCGGCCTCGTGGCAGAGTGAGAGGCGCCGCCCTGGCAGAGACGTTGGGTAATCCGGAAGAGGACCAGGCCCAGAGTTACGTGCCTTTTAGTCACACTCCTACGCTGGCATGGCATACGCCGTGCCAGCCCACTCCACTTACGCTTACGGGGGGACGTAACAAGCTGCATTTCCACGATCTTCCCCAGTGGCGGGGGTGACATAGTTGCATCCACTGCCCACTACACTCCATACACCAGCGGTGTATGTCGACATTGATATGTGTGTGGTCTGCATACTGCAGTCTGGCCATCACATCCACGCCACACTTGGCAATGGGTACATTCTCATTCATGGGTCACTTGCCTCCTTCTACTGCCTGGTTCCCGCCTCTCACCACATTCTGCTATTGTGTGGCTGAGGTACCATGACATTGATGGCTCATGGACATGGCTGGCCCAGGTTCCCACAGTAAGTTGTGTTGTCGTGTCTGGTGGGTGAGCATGTTGTTTGGCAGTTGTATGTGAATTTGTGACGTGTGCATTCCCAGAGTTGTGAATTGCATGATTGTGGATTTGAGGTGTTTGGTGTGTACATTTGGTACTTACCAACGAGCTGTGCATTTCCTTATGTGCTATCCTGGAAGAGCCAGTTGATTATGGACTGTTGAAAGATGTAGTAATCATGCACACTGCCTGGGTGGTTGTCGGAGATGTTGGTGGTGATTTCCCAGGGGACCGTTATTGCCTGCGCATTGATAGGATGCATGTTGCTTTCTGTAGCAGTTCCCGTGTGCAGTGTTGCCAGGGGGCACCAAGTGGGACATGTGTGCAGTCAATTGCACCCACAACGTGTGGGAAGCCTGCTATGGCTTAGATGTCTTGCTTGGTCTCCAGCTGTTCCGGCGGTGTGTGGGGGTAGGATAGGTACTGGGGTACCAAGCTGGTAATGGCGTCCAGGACAGGTTTGAGGAACTTTGATAGGGCTGGCTGTGAGACTCCTCTGACTCTGGCGTTTGCTGGTTTGAAGGTACCAGAGGCCAACAGGTGCAGCACGGCCAGCAGCTTTGTCTGTGGTGGGATGTTGGTTGTCCCTTTGGGCCTTTAAAGGGCAATTGCATTTTCTGGTGTTGGGTGTGTGAGGTTGGTGCGTTTTCAGGGGTGTCGCTGTCTTTGCCTGCGTTGCCTCAGTGATGGTCCGGGGGTGACAGTGAGGGTCCAGGGGTGGTGTGTGGTCCTGGGGGAGGTGGTGGTGGGTGTTGTGGCCCTCTTGGGTGTCCGGCCTGCATGATCAGTGGCTCCATGGCATCTGCTACCCTTCAAGGGTGGCTCTGGGCTGGGCTCCCTTTTGTGGTGCAGGCTGTAGTCCGACTTTAAATCAGGTCAGAGCAGGTGTTAATTTCCTGCTGCTAACCCGCCTTATCGCCTGTTTTGTGATCTGATTGCTGATCTGGCTGGTCGTTGAGAATGTTGGGAGTGGTGTTGTTGCAGCTTTTGGCACGGGAAAGCCTACTATGCATCTCATTAGCGATAGTCGCCGGGGTCATCTTTGGCGATGTTTTTGGCGGCTGCTATCGCAGGTAAACTAGTGATATCGGCTGTTTGCACCAGCTTGTGAATGTGGTGATACTTTTATCACAACTTTGGCTGCGATAAAGTGCAGATAACACGACGATAGTTCCTTGAGAATATGCCCCCAGTGCTTAATTTGAGCCGGTGGTTTCCAGTGCGGACACCTGCACGTATTTTTGGAGATATGCGTTTATTTTTTGCATCAGATAGTTATCGGCAAGAAAGGTGGAAATAAATTCACAGATCAGAGGAAGAGAAAGATGGTTTAACCATCATAAAGGGAGAAACCAGGAACCTGCAAGCATGAGATAAAGTGGCAGGGATTGTCTAATAGTGGAATAAAGAGGCATGAGACTTTAAACTGCCAGCCTTGGTATCCGATGATGGGGTAAAAGTACCTTCAAGGGATTTTAGTAAACGCAGGGGTTTTTGAAATCACTTACAAGATGAGATCGTGTGGGTTTAGTTATTTGGACCCACTAGTGCTAGAAATGATATATGTTCAAACGCTGTTACTCATAAGTAATCAGTAAGGAGAGAGAGCAAACAAAGGTTGAGAAACGGGTGTATATAAACAAAGGGTATTTAATCTTTTTTTCTTTTTCAAATCATGTTAAAAGATTGGGTACAAGATAAACAGCAGAGATGTAAAAGGGTAAAATCATTAATTCACACAGCCCTAGTTACATCAGTTGCTCGAGCTTTTCTACCGTACACAAAATTAATTAAACATTCAGTGGTAGATAAAGCCACAGTCGACGTTTCGGTCTCTATTCTTTCGTGTAGGAGACCATCCTCAGGACATGGATTTCATATCTTGAGTACCCTAAAAGATGATAACAGATTAAAAAAAATTTTAAAACTGTCCAAACCAATGAAAGTATAATCTACTTGGTATATATCACACCCAGAGAGCTCTCAGCTCCTAAAAATGACTTTTAATTGGACCACTATCAAAAAATAGTGGTGAAATAACAAATACGAAATTATTAGTTACAGCTATTCAATTCATCATGAATATCATTCAAAAAATCAAATTAGATCATTTACATACTGGGAAGTATTTCGCAGATAAAGTTAAACAAATTAAATGAGTCATATCATAATTAAAGATTGCACTTCATGAAATGTATCAGTTCTAAGTAATCATCGAAGTTATCCGCATTGTGACCATTTCAGGCCAAGGGAAAACTTTAATTCACATTCAATATATTAGTTATCTAATGGTAAAGCAGTGATCGCAAACAATTGGATCAGTCCTCGTATTCACACATTGTGTTAAGCATTATAGACAAGTTAATTCGAGTGTGGGCATCAAGATCATCCTCATTTTTAACACATTTTTGTACCTCAATAATGTAGTCGCATATGTCAATCATGCAAACATCCGGATCATAGAGTTAATTTCCTAGCGCTGATACCAATACAAGAATTATCCTATTGCACTGAAGTTCCCTGTGATTGAATAGTGAAGCCTTGGTATCCAGCAAGCAGATGCTTAACAGCACCAGCCGCAGGCTTAAGCAGAGCTTGGGACACAGGCACTCTTTCTTTTACAAATTAAGCACCGAAAAACTGAATTGATGGCAGTCGTGGCCGGTATGTTTTGAGGGTGGGGGGGTCACACGGGGTGAGTTCTGTGGGAGGGTGGTTGCACAGTGGGGTTAATTTAACAATAAAAAAAATAGGTTTACCTTTCCGCCGCCCGGGTCCCGCGTCTTCTCAGGGCCTGCTCCTGCTCTCCGGCCTCTGTCAGGAACAGGAACCGGGCAGCCAAGCTCCCTCCCCATAGCCAATCTCAACTCATTGTGATTGGTTGGGACAGCGCCCATCCTGGCGTTTATGCATTGCAACCTGCATGGATGAAGGACAGAGTTTGCATGACTGGTAGGGCGGCCCCAGAAGGCCGACCCTCAGGAGTGGGCGCACCACTCCACCCATGCCCTGGCTGCTCGCAGAGCAGCCCCACCCACCGATCCACGCGCAATCAAAATAAGATGGTAATAACTGAAAGTGTTTACCATTTTATATATAATATGTTTCTGCTTCTCGCACTGTGAGGAAGCAGTGGGGCGACACTCCTCTGCCCTAGTCGAGGAGCGGACCCTGAATTTGAATGGCAAACTTGGGAGTAGAACTGGGAACAATAACAATAGAAGAACGATAATCAGAAAGTAATAACAACACGTTTAAAATGCCCTTGCACCTATCTTTGATTCTGCAGCAGGAAAGATCTTACGTACAGCAGCCTTCGCCCCTTGGAGCACCATTACTCGTATCGGATATCATATTTAAATTAGTAATGGTCATTTAACTTTACAGAATACAAACATTTAACTCTGCTTTGGTGTGCATAGATTTCATATTAGCTTGTAATGTGCCTGGGGCATCGTTAAGTATTCTTTCCTTTTACTGGATTTTTAGGTGGAAATGTACCCATTAAAGCGTACCCTTGCATCACTGCAAAGTTCAAATTACACTCACCTAAAAAGAGCTAAAAAGCTAAATCAGCCTGCCTATGTAAAACAGAACAGAAATAAATGACAAAGCGCTCAATGAGGATGCTTTTCTTTTTGCATTTTAATGCTCCATTTAGCCCATCTAACTGTGCTTTAGATCATCTGGTGTTAAACTGTTTCGTTAATTAAGTGCTTTGAAAAGCATAGTTAAAAGCATGCTGATGAAGGTGGAGGCGAAGCTATTGTAGCAACAGACCCTGCTATTTCTCGTCAGTAATGAGACCTGAGGGGAGGCGGAATCCAGTGCGGGCTGCAGCACTGCAGATCTGTGCGCGCCAAACCCTCTCATTTGTTTCTCAGCGGTGACACGTTCAGCAAGGCTGAAACCTGCCCTTTGGGAGAGCAGCAGATCACTGCCTCAAACAAAGTTACGTGAAAATAAAATGTCGAGATATTGTTTTATTGGAATGGGGATCTCAGTACATTTTGCAGGGTTGTCTCTTTGGGTCTGGATGGCGACAGTGGAACGCGTCGAGCACAGGGCCGGACTGGCTATACCGGGCATTTTGCCAGGAGGCGGGAAGCGTGGGGCCTATTATGCAGTGGTGAGAGCAGGTTTTGTAACTTGGGGCCTGTTTTGCATCGGTGCTGCAATATCGGCCCCAGTAACAGAAGCAGCAGTGCTCCACACTTCCACACCGGGGAGGGGATGGTGAGGTGGTGTTTATTCAACAAGATTGCCAGGGCTACTTTGGGTTCCCAGTCCGGCCCTGGTCGAGCAAGAGCGCATAGAATGTACCTAGAGTGGGGCGAAGCCATTGGTGGCTGTGTCCGGTCCAAGGTGATCTCCCCACATTACATCCACTGCTGTTGTAACTCTGCCTCATAATGAAGGGAGCCTTTCCTCCTCACGACTCTTTCATAGGCACATTTAGCTCTTGTGCTGTCTACCAGGGGTTACCACCTCTCCAGAATTGTCCTTGACAGTTTGTTAAATAAGAGCTAAATCTGTGATTTATTCACTGATGTCTTCTGTAGTTCCAGCATGTATTAGAAAAATTGGTGTTTCCCACAGCAAATTAATTGGTGCATTCCCACATTGAGGAGCACCCACCTTGTACCCACATCAGAGTGGGGTGTACGGACTGCAGTAGTGAGAGGTGATGGCATAGAGCAGAAATCGCTATGAGTGAGAAGCCTTGGAGCTGTCAGAGCTACGCCATAAGGTGAAAATTGAGAGGCTGTGGTGTGACAACAAATGAAACAAGCATTAAAGTCTGTTGGAAAGTGGGTTATTAGTAGTAGTAACTATGAATCTACCACTGGCAATAAGATCACAAACGCAATATAGGGCTCAGACTAGGTCTCAGAAAATTATTCCCATGTTCAACCCTTGATAGATTGGCTGTGAGCATGCAGGCTTAACTTCAGAGACAGGTAAGTAAAGCATTTAAAATAAGCAGTTCAGTAAATAATTAAGACACAACACACAATAAAAATCCAACACCAATTTATAAAAATAGGAAATATGTTTATCTTTGAAATTACACCAACACGAAAAAGATCCACTGTAGGGAACCAGAGATATGTATTTTTTATAGATTACACATGTTTTAGTGCTTAGAATAGTGCCACTTTTGGAGATTTGGCTGCCTCTGACCAGGACAAAGTCAAAGTTTGAGGCTGCCCACGATGGATCCCGGTTGGATACACTAAGCTGAGGCCCCGGTCAATATTTTACCTTCACACGTAGAACCTTTTCTGGAGGATTTCTCACCAGCCTTCGTGTAGCCTCCTCCAGCAGGCCGATTCAGTGAGGGTTCGCCGGATTGCCTTTCTGTGAGAATCTAGTCACCCCCCTGGAGCTTTTTCACAAAAGTTCACCAAAATTTCCCAAACTTCTGGAACTTCTTTCTGACGTTCCTATTGAGGGTCCAAAGTGTCCAAAACACAATCCAAGCATATGGAATCTCCAAGATGGTCCTTGAAAGGCTGGAACCACAATTTCCACAATGCACTTGGACAACACCCTTAAAGGTCAACTGGATACGCTCCAGGCAAGGGACTCTTGGTGGAGTTGATGCAGGTGAGCTCTGTTAACCTGTAGCTTGCAGTGAGCCCACTCTTTATTCCTCTTGAAACAAGCACATCCAAAGGGCTGTAGTTCCAGGTAATGCATCAGGCGCAGTCAGTCAGAATGCAGAGCCTGATGGTGCAAGTCAAGCTTCCAGCTTGGCATCCACTCTTTATTCCTCTTGAAGCAATCTACATCCAAAGTGCTGTAGTTCCAGATAATGCTGCAGGTGCTGTCTATTTAGAATTCATGGTCTGATGATGCAAATTAAGTTTCCAGCCTGCAATCCTTCAAGAAGGTAAATAATAAAACAGTCCTATGACACTGGATACAATATATCACAGCTCTTAAAGATAACTATAATATAATCCTGCAATCCTGCAAAATAATCCTGTGCGGAACTTCGGGAACTGAATACACCACAGGGGTGTAACATGGGGTAACACTCTCTCCCCCTTCTGCACACACAACTCCTTGCACACCTGATGGAACTGAGAGTCTGAGGTGAAACACACCAGGGTGCACAAATCCACAACGCACACCACTTCTTGCACATTTGACGAGACCGAAGGCCTCCGG
Organism: Lissotriton helveticus; assembly: GCF_964261635.1. Taxonomy (NCBI): domain Eukaryota; kingdom Metazoa; phylum Chordata; class Amphibia; order Caudata; family Salamandridae; genus Lissotriton; species Lissotriton helveticus. The sequence goes on from NC_136065.1 coordinate 1,742,293,881, forward strand.
TAAAACACACCAGGGTACTTGATCCCACAATGCACTCAACGTTTTGCATACCTGATGGACTGGAGGTCTTGGGTAAAATACAACAGGGTACACAACCCAACAATGAGATCTCAACCAAATTGGAACACAAAATCACTAGTCTTAAAAGCAGTGAGAGCTCAAGATACTCCCTCCTATACTAGCAAACTGCCCATCTCACCAAGTTCAAGTCTGAGTACTAAGTGAAAGTGTTCCATACCAGTCATGTCCTACCATCTGCCAATCCTCAGCTTACCAATATACAGGTCCACCATGGAAAATCATGCTCTTACCGGTTTCCAAAGCACAGACACAGGGCACAATTGATGCCCCCCACTGCTGGTATGCCTGTAACAATGCAGCATACATGCGTAAAAATCAACACGTGTACGGTTAAATGATGAAATAACATGTGCCAACGCACGGTGGTCTGAAAATACTATTACCACCTAAAGCGCTGCAGATTGACCTCTCAAATAAGCATCGCACACCCGCAAGACGTGTTTCCAAGGCAATGCTGTTGATGCCCTCTGCACATTTCAAGGTACGCTAATACGTTCCTAAGTGTCAAACTCAGATGAATTGAATGCGCAACATAATAATCAAGAGCCAGCTGACGCTCTCTGTAGGTCAGCATCCTAACTTTTCAGAGACACACGGGGCACAACACCACACAGCTCAAGACACGCTTGAAATGTTCTGAACAGCACACAGCAGCCTCACTGGCAATTTCAAATGCTGCATGTGCTGTCTTGAACCAACAGCTTGAAAAATGAGGTACGGTTCTCCTTGTAACAGGGCAAAGTCTCACTCTGCTGCCCTGTTCTGTTGCGCTGCCAGGTACTCACCGCCTTAATTTAACACTGTTGAAACAAGATGTAATTAAGAATCTTCACAGCAGTAATACCACTAAGATGGTAACATTGGCCCATGGGTCTTTTTGCCAGATCACATGAATGCTGCTGATTTCTTTAAAAATAGTAGCTCCCTATGTTAAATTGATGTAGTGGATTAGTGACTCTATGATTGGCTAATTTGATTTACTTGCCAGATCCTAGTACAGTGCACCATGTGTGCTCAGGGCCTGTAGATAAAATGCTGCTAGTGCGCTTGCAGCACTGCTTGTGCCACACACAGAAGCAGCATGTCAAGTGTGTCTCAGGCCTGCCATTGCAGAGCCTGTTCGCAGTCCAGTACTGCCATGTCGACTTTGTAAGTACACCCACTTACCAGTCCATAAACCTTCCCTTTTCTACATGTTAGCCACCCCTAAGGTGGCCCTAGAGCAGGGTGCATTGTATGTGAAAGGTAGGACAAGACCTGATGTGTGCAGCATGTCCTGATAGTGAATTATTACAGCCAATTTCGTTTTCACTATTGCAAGGTTACTTGTCCCTATAAACCAGAATGGGCAGTTTAATTATAACATCTTATAATCCTAACTGACCCAGGGAACATTGTAGAAAAACAAATTTAGTATGCCTGAACTCAGAATGATAGAATACATATTTTAGTAAAGTTGGTTTTAACATTCTGTGCTTGAAAATGCCACTTTGAGAAAGTAGGTATTTTCTTGCCTAAACCATCCAGCCTGCCTCTGCTAGGTTGTGTATTGCATGTCTGGTTTGTGAGAGGCAGGGGCCGAGGAGCCTCCAGGAGGCAGGGTGAGTCTGCACTAGGCTGAATAGACCTATCTGCATTGGGAGTGGTTAGCACCTGGGCCTGATTAGGGTTGTGCCTGCCTTCCACAATGCTGGTTCCACCTCCCGTGGTGCATCTGATGACCCTGGCCCACACTGACAAAGGAAGAAGTTGTGCACTGGCAGAATGCACCCAGAACTGGTTTGGACTAGGTACAGACACTCTCTGCATTCAGAGACAAAGGATTTGTGTGTATAAAAAGGGGGACCCAGACCCCAGAATTTTAGATCACTTCTGGACATCAAGACGGACCTTTTGTCAAGGAGAAGAACCAGTGAATCTGCAGGAGTTTTTCACTTGCCCTGTGCCAGTGTGTTGCTTTCTGGGGTTGGCCTGCAGTGGTTTCTTTATTGGCAAGGAAAAGAGAAAGACTTTTATTTGCAACTTTCATTATCTTGAAGAAGAATCTCCAAGGGCTTGAACTGTGCTTGCTTTCCTGCTGAAGGCTCAGGGATACAAACATTCACCAGTAGCTCCCCCCTGAATTTCCTTGCTGGGAATTCTGTCTGCAGAAGCCTGTGTGTTGTTGGGAGCTGGAAGCTCGACTCAAGGAGAAGAAGCGTGTCGCATCCGCAGATGTCACCGTTGCATCATCGAAGAAGCGTGTCGCAACCGCAAGGGTCACCGTCGCATCACCAGAGAAGCGAGTCACAGGGCCTGTAGCAGGTCCAACGTTACAGAGTCGCAGGCGCCGCCGCCGGGCGTGCTTGCATCGTCTTCACATTGTCGCATCGCATCAAGGGCGCCATCTTCTCGCCTCACACTGGATCGTCGCATTGCAGCTCCATCTTGTCGCATCGCAACCGGGATGCACCACAAGATCGTCGCATCACCTCCTCTCCGATAAGGAACAGACGCATCGCCTACTCTGCGCAAGCACTGAGGAACAGACACATCGCCTCCCCTGAAGCAAGGAACCGACCCTTTATTCTCCCTGCAAACCTTTTGTTTATCTTGCGTGACGCATCCAAAGGTACGTTGTAAGAAACGTGTTGCATTTACCATCTAAAGTGAACTAAGCTATTTCTTCCATCTGCAAGTAATTTTCTTAATACTGTATTGTGAATTTTTGTCGTTTGTGTCTTGTGTTAAATCTATATAAAGAATACTTATTTTTTATAAAACCTGTGTTGTGTCCGTCTGTAGTGCTTTCACTGTATTACTGTATGTGTTCACAAATGCTTTACACACTGCCTCTGAGATAAGCCTTCCTGCTCTTGCCAAGCTACCACAGGGTTGAGCAGGGGTTATTTAGAAGTGTAGTCCCCTTACTCTGACTAGAAGCAAGGGTCCCTATTTGGACAAAGGTACAAGCCATTGCCAACTAGAGACCCCCAGTTCTAACATTGGTGGTCAGCGGTGAGGATCTGGACTTGCATTTGTGACTCATACAGTGATTGGTGTATGCTACTAGTGAGTGCAGACCAAACGCAACCACATACATTTTTTGTAGATTTCTTTTACCTTGGAACTGTTATTTTTGCTAAAGACTGCCAGTTCTTATTGCCATGAGTAAAGCAGCATCCAACGCATCTATGGATCTAGATTTTGAGGAAGAAAGGTTGGGGGCCTACAATGTGAACCAGCTGAAAGCCTTCTGTAGAAAATTTTAAGTTGCTACTCCAGGCCGCACCAAGAAGGATGAGTTCCAAAAGGTGCTGAGGGCCTCGTTGGAAGCAAGAAATGCCTCTGAGCATGTGGAAGAGCCTGCTAAGGAGGCTGAGAATGTAGAAGGGCATCTAGATGGGTCATTGGGTCCAGCCAGGGAGAGAGTGTCTTCCCCCATAGGCAGCAGTGTTTCTTACAAAGGCCTGTCCCTGGAGAGCTGGAGGACAGGGAGAGAAATAGATTGCACAGAATGGAGATGGCCAAGCTCAAGATGGAGGGTCAAAAGGACCTAGAGAGTAAGAAGCTGGAGCTTGAGATTAACAGAATAGATTTTGTAAGGGAAAAAGAGAAATTAGCACATGGGAGATTTTTGAGGAAATTGGAGTATATTTCCCCAAGGATGTCATCAAAGATTGCCATAAGCATGAAGATATTAGGCATTGGTTTGCAGCCTATGAAATGGCAATATTGGCCCACCTGGTCCCTGAGATGGATTGGGGAGCGGGGTTGTGGCGCTGCTTTGTTAGTGATGGGCGGGATACAGTGTTAGACCTGCCCAGTGATAGTAGGATGCTTTATGCCCACATGAAGGAAGCCCGGATGACCAGGTATGGGTTGACCCCAGAACGCTATAGACAGAGGTTCAGGAATTGTAAAAAGCTGGAGGCAACCACTTGGATAGAATATTAATCTTTATTTTGCAGAGCTATGGATGGTTAGGTGAAGGGTAGCAAAGTGAGTACTTTTGAGGATCTCTATGATTTGTTTGCATGGGAGTACTTGCCTGGTAATTGTTTTCCAAAGCAGCACCTTATTGATAACAAGCTAACTAACCTTAGGAAGCTTGCTGAGGAGGCGGATCGCTGGGTGAGTACCCGGGTCCGCAAGGGTCAAGTGGGAGACTCCACCAAGAGTAGACAGGTCCCCAGCAGAAGAGTGGGGGGACAAGGGTAAACAGAGGGAGTTCCAGAAAGGGCCTCAAAGTATTTCCGAAGGGAACCAAGGTAAGGTTTCCCAGCCTCTCCCTGAAAAGAAGTCAGAGCCCTCAACAGGTAAACCTGCTCACAGGGGGCCACCTACATGCTTTCAGTGTAAGCAAGTAGGACACCGTTGGTAGGATCCCCAATGTCCCCAGCAGGACCACAATGCACCACCCCATGCACCACCCCCTCAGATGGCAAGTGTAGCCCTGGGAGGGGAGGAGATGGGTGCCCAAGGTGGGTGGAGTCCCGCAGAAATGTCCCTTGTCTCTTTAGGAGATTCTGAGATGGTCCCTAAGACCCAGCTGCCTGATAACACTAAAAAATACAGGCAGTGGGTGTCTATCAATGGCCATAGGGTGGAGGCTCTGAGAGACACCGGGGCCAATGTGACAGCTGTCAGTTGTCGTCTGGTGACTCAGGAGTAGGTGATTTCCTCATGCATTCTTCCCTGTAGTTGCTGCAGACAACTCAGAGAGCCAGTGTGAGGTGGCTCAGGTTCCCTTTGAGTTGGGGGGGGTCTCAGGTACTCTCCACGTAGCTGTGAGCCATGCCTGTGTATTGTCTGTTGGGCAAGGATTTAGAGAGCTCCCCTTGGGCTAAGGTGGAGAAGAAGTCTCAGTTAGAGATTTTGGGTCTGCCTGAGTGAGCGTGTGTGACCACTCGGTCTATGTTATGTTATGTTATGTTATGAGTTTGATTGAGCGCGAACAGCTGCCCCAGCAATGAGGCGTCCCGGCGCTAAAGAACCTTGAAAACCTGATGAGAGGGGTGGGGAGGTAAAAACAGAGGGCCTAACACAGTGGGAACAAATGGGTTTTAATTGCCTTCCTGAAGGCGGACAAATTGTTAATAGAACGAATGTTCAGTGGCAGGGAGTTCCAGAGTTTGGCCCCCAGAACTCTAAAGGAACGGCCCCCAACACGACAAAGTTTCGTTCGAGGGACAGTCACGAGATGTTGGCCTAGGGAGCGCAAATTGCGCTGAGGGGTGTAGGGTACTAAGAGAGGGCGTAGAAGTTCAGGGCATTCAGATTTGAGAATTTTAAAAGCAATGGTGAGGGTCTTAAATTGAATTCTGGATTCTATGGGAAGCCAGTGTAGTCTTTGGATAGTAGCTCTGGCGGAGCACCTACGGGGGAGGCCCACCACGGCCCTTGCGGCTGAGTTTTGTACCCGTTGCCGGCGTGCTGTTTCTGCTTTGTTAGCGCCCAGGAATAGGACACTGGCGTAATCCAGCCTGGATAAAATAGTGGATTGGATTATCAGTTGGCGTGTTTTTGAGTCAAAGAATCCGAGTATTGGATTGAGGCTCCTCAGCAGGCCCACACAAGTAGCGGCCACTTTCTTTGTGTTGGCCTGAAAGCTGAGCGATGAGTCCAGCCATACACCCAAGTTTTTCACCAGGGTTTTAGGGGACGGGATGGGGCCCAGCACAGAAGGCCACCAGTGATCACTCCAGAGACTGGAGTTCCTTCCGAGGAGCAGCACCTCCGTCTTTCCTGTGTTCAGCTGTAGGCAGTTATCCGTCATCCACTGGGCAACTGCCGCCAGGCCATCCCTAAATCTCGTAGCCGAGTTCGAGGGATCCTCAGTGAGAGTGATGACCAGCGTGAGGTCCCACTTCTTGGCTACTGCCGAGAGAGGCTGAACATAAAGATTAAAAAGGGATGGGCTGAGTGCAGAGCCCTGGGGAACCCCTTGTCCGATGGAGTGGGACCGGGAAATAAACGGAGGAGCTGAGACCCGAAAGGATCTGTCCTTCAAGAAAGAACAGAACCAGTCAAGGGCGAGATCACAAATCCCTATAGCCTCAAGGCGTCTTAGCAGGATGTTATGGGACACCGTGTCAAAGGCTGAGCTGAGGTCAAGCAGAATCAGCGCAGCACTCTGACCGGCGTCTAGTATCTTTCGGAGGTGTTCGGTAGTAGATAGAAGGGCAGACTCGGTGCTATGACCAGGCCTGAACCCATTCTGAGAAGGGTCCAAGATGTTATTCAGGGCCATGTGGTGGGACAAGACATTATTTACGTGGGCTTCTGCTAACTTGGACACCCAGGGGAGCAGCGAGATGGGTCTAAAATTTTCCAACTTTGTGGGATCTAGAGTGGGCTTTTTAATAATAGGGGTAACATATGCCTGTTTCCAGCAGGTTGGGACTACAGCTGAGGAGAAGGAGAGATTGAGTAGCGTGGCCAGGGAAGGAAGAAAAAACTCTAAGGACTCAAGAAATTGGGCCGGTCTCATGGGATTTTTGGAGGAGCCGGACTTAACCTTTCTACAGAGTTTGGATAAATCATCATAGGAAATCGCAGGTAAGCGTGACATCCTAGTGCCGATGATAGATGGATTAGAAGGATTAGTAGGATTGGAAGAGTCCTGTGAGAAGGCACTATAGATTTTCCTCACCTTATCCATAAAGAAAGCGGCAAGATCTTCACACTGCTGAGTGGAGGTAATACAGGAGGCTGTATTGCCGCAGTTTTGAAGTTTTTGCACCAGTTTAAAATAGTTTTAGTAGGATTAGTGCTTGAGTTGATTTCTTTAGCGTAGAAGGACGCGCGCGCAGCGCGTATGGCTTTGTGATAGAGTTTCAATTTGGACAGGTAAAGAGCTTTGTCCCTGTCCTTGTACTCCTTTCTCCAATTACGCTCCGCTACTTTACACTCTTTCCGCATAGTTTTTAGATTTTCACTATACCATGGTTTACTGGGGGAACTACGTCCTTTTGTCCATTTAGCTGGTATGAGGGTATCAAGTCCTTTAGTATGGCAGCCATTAAGGGTTTTCAAGAGGTCCTGGAACCTGAAAGTATGGCCCAGGTTCCTGCCTTAAAGAGAAGAGGTAGGGGGCGCAGGAAACCAGCCCCCATTGTTCCCATGGTCCAGGAGAAGGCAGACCTTCAGGAGGATGCCCTGGAACCTACAGGGGAGCAAGTTGCTGAACTGGGGGACCTGCCTGAGCTGACCCATTGGCAGCAAGAAGGAGGACCCACCAGGGAGAAATTTTATGGAGAACAGAAGATGTTTCCTACTCTTGTGGGTTTGCGGCAACAGGCCACAAACCAGGCAGCAGGTGATTAGACTGGATCACATTGGATCTACTGGGAGAATTACCTCCTTTATTGTGAGCGTAAGGCTGCTGAGCCTGGGACAGCCCATATGCTGGTGGTACTCCAGTGCTTAAGAGCCTTCCTATTGGGTTTGGCTCATGATGTGCCTTTAGCTGGACATCTGGGGCAGGACAAGACCGTTAAAAGGCTTGTCACCCACTTTTATTGACCCCAGATGTGCAAGAGTTAAGACATTGTAGGATTTGTCAAACTTGCCAGGCAAGTGGGAAGAGTGGGAGGAAGCACAAGGCTCCTCTCCAGCCCTTCCCTATGGTCAGCACCCCCTTTGAAAGGGTGGGCATTGGCATTTTAGGGCCTCTGGACCCCAAGACAGCCATAGGCAACAGGTTTATCCTGGTCTTGTGGGACCATGCCACCCGGTACCCGGAAGCCATCCCACTCAGGACAGTGACGGCCCCCGTGGTAGGACGTGCACTGATGGGGACTTTTTTCCCATGTGGGGTTCCCCAGAGAGATGGTGTCAGACTATGGTACAAAATTAATTTCTAAGTATATGAAGTCCCTGTGGCAGGAGTGCGGAGTAACTTATAAGTTCACCACTCCTTACCACCCCCAAGTTAATGGGCTGGTTGAGAGATTCAAACGGACCCTCAAATGCATGATTATGGGTCGTGAGGAACGTCCTCTTCTCACGCCTTCTCTTTGCTTACCATGAGGTGCCACAGACGTCCTTAGCCTTCAGTCCCTTTGAACTGTTGTATGGACACACGGTAAGAGGACCTCTGAGTCTGGTTAAGGAAGGCTGGGAGAAAGCTCCCAGGAAACCTCCCCAGGATGTATATAGCTACATGCTGGCTTTCAGGAACCAGATTAGGCAATTCAGAAAACTCGCTGAATCTGGAAGCCAGCCACGAAGAGATGAAGCGTGGTATGATCAAAATGCCACTCTGATTGAGCTTCAACCTGGTCAGAAATTTTGGGTCATGGCCCCAGTGGAGCCCTGCGTGCTCCAGGATAAGTGGACCAGACAATTTGAGGTGGTGGAGCGCAAGAGTGATGTCACCTACTTGGTGGAATTGCAGTCTCCCAAGAACCCTTGCGGGTCCTACATGTCAACCGCCTAAATCCCCACTTAGAAAGGTCCGAAGTGGGCATGCTCCTAGCAACATATGCTGGAATGAAGGAGGAGACTGAGCCTCTTCCTGACCTCCTGTCTGCAACAGAGCAAGATGGGTCAGTGGATGGAGTAAACCTCTCTTCCTCCCTGACCCCTGAGCAGCAGAATGATTGTCGCCAAATGTTGGGGCAATTCTCTGATTTGTTCTCCCTGGTTCCTGGTGTCACTGAGTGGTGCATCTATGATGTAGTCACTGGGGACAGTTCTCCTGTTAAGCACAAGGCTTACAGAGTGCCTGACAGGGTCAGAGCTTACATCAAAGAGGAGGTCTCCAAGATGTTTGCCATATGGGTGATTGAGTCCTCTAACAGCCCTTGTGCCAGCCCAGTGGTCTTGGTCCCGAAGGCTGCCGCACCTGGTGCCACACTCGAACTCCAGTTCTGTGTGGACTACCAAGAACTCAATTCAGTCACCAGGACTGACGCGCACCCCATCCCCATAGTTGATGAGCTCATTGATCGTCTAGGGGCTGCACGGTACCTCAGTACGTTGATTTGACATCTGGGTACTGGGAGATCGCCTTGACTGATGGGGCCAAAGAGACGTCAGCATTCTCTACACCAAATGGACACTACCAATTCCGGGTTATTCCCTTTGGGGTGAAGAATGCCCCTGCCACCTTTCAGAGGCTGGTCAACCAGGTGTTGGCTGGGCTGGAAAATTTCAGTGCTGCCTACCTGGATGACATTGCAGTGTTCAGCACCAGTTGGGAAGAACATCTGCGCCACCTCTGGGAAATGTTGATGGCGCTGCGCAGAGCAGGCCTCACGACAAAGGCGAGTAAGTACCAGATCGGTCAGGGTTCTGTGGTGTACTTGGGGCACCAGGTAGGAAGCGGCCAGGTGGCACCCCGACAACTCAAGATTGATACCATCCTGGGATGGGAACCTCCCAAAACCCAGACACAGGTGAGAGCCTTCTTAGGACTCACAGGGTACTACAGGAGGTTTGTCAAGGCGTATGGCAACATTGTTGCATCCTTCACTGAGCTGACTTCCAGGAAGCAGCCCAAGAGAGTGAACTGGACGGACACATGCCAGAAATCTTTTGACGCCCTGAAGACTGCCATGTGCACAGCATCCGTGCTTCAGGTGCCCAACTTTTCAAAGGAATTCATTGTCTAAACAGAAGCTTCAGAGCATGGTGTGGGGGCAGTTCTTTCACAGATAAATGAGGAGGGCCTAGACCAACTTGCAACCTTCATCAGTAGGAGGTTACTTCCACGGGAACAGAGGTGGAGTGCAATTGAGCATTAGGCATTTGCTGTGGTCTTGGCACTGAAGAAGTTGAGACCATACTTGTTTGGGACTCACTTCCGGGTTCAGACAGACCACAGGCCCCTCAGATGGTTGATGCAGATGAGGGGTGAGAATCCACAGTTGTTGAAGTGGTCCATTTCCTTACAGCCGATGGACTTCACGGTGGAACACCGCCCTGGTACAGAACATGCCAATGCTGATGGTCTGTCCAGATTTTCCCGCATTAGGAAGAGAACTCCCAAATGGATGGGTAGTTCTCCCCACATTTCAGCTGGAGGGGACACGTGTTAGACCTGGGACCATTGGTGGGAGTCTCCCTTCCATTTTTTGCTGTTGTCTCCTCTGTTTTTGATATGTTTTTGCTGGTTAGATGCTTTGGGCACTGTGCCACTGCTATTCAGTGCCACAGTGCAAATGCTCCCTATGTTAAATTGATATAATGGATTAGTGACTCCATGATTGGCTTATTTGATTTACTTCTCAAACCCTCGTACAGTTCACCATGTGTGCCCAGGGCCTGTAGATCAAAAGCTGCTATTGGGCTTGCGCAAAAGAAGCAATTGATGGACGGAATGCTGGACAATGCAAACATTCCTCCCCAGTCCCAAGGATCTGGGTCTTAACCCTAATTTTTTTGCTCACCACAACACCCCAGTTTGGACCCAGCCATATGCAAATCAGTCTTGACCCTGTTCTTTATACGAACAATCAAGCCCGAACTGCCAAGCCAGGTCCTCCTTGGACCGGAAACAAGCATCCTGGAACCGGTTTCAGGGCATCATCCTTCATCAGCCAGGCTAGCTTGAATCCAGTGGTGTAGTGAGCACGGGACCCACGTCTAGGCATACCTTTCCCACTTAGGGCGACATATGCAAAAGAAACAATTAATGGACGGAATGCTGGATAATGCAAACATGTACCCCTAGTCACAAGGATCTGGGTTTAATCCATCATTCTTTTGCTCACCACACCATCCCAGTTTGGACCAAGCCATATGCAAATCAGTCTAGACTCTGTTCCTTATGGGAACAGTCCAGTCCGAACTGCCAAGCCAGGTCCTCCCTGTACCAGAAACAAGCATCCTGGGACCAGTTTCAGGGATTCACCCTTCATCAGCCAGGCTAGCTTGAATCCAGTGGTGTAGTGAGCACGGGACCCACGTCTGGGCATACCCTTCCAACTTTGGGCGACATATTCAAAAGAAACAATTGATGGATGGAATGCTGAACAATGCAAACATTCACCTCCAGTCACAAGGATCTGGGTTTAATCCATCATTCTTTTGCTCACCACACCACCCCAGTTTGGACCCAGCCATATGCAAATCAGTCTTGACCCTGTTCCTTATGGGAACAGTCCAGCCGGAGCCGCCAAGCCAGGTCCTCCCTGGACCGGAAACAAGCATCCTGGGACTGGTTTCAGGGCATCACCCTTCATCAGCCAGGCTAGCTTCAATCCAGTGGTGTAGTGAGCACTGGACCCACGTCTGGGCATACCCTTCCCACTTAGGGCGACATATGCAAAATAAACAATTGATGGACGGAATGCTGGACAATGCAAACATTCACCCCCAGTCAGTCACAAGTATCTGGGTTTAATCCATCAGTATTTTGCTCACCACACCACCCCAGTTTGGACCCAGCCATATGCAAATCAGTTTTGACCCTGTTTCTTATGGGAACAGTCCAGCCCGAACTGTCAAGCCAGGTCCAACCTGGACCGGAAACAAGAATCCTGGAACCGGTTTAAGGGCATCACCCTTCATCAGCCAGGCTAGCTTGAATCCTGTGGTGTAGTCAGCACGGGACCCATGTCTGGGCATACCCTTCCCACTTAGGGCAACATATGCAAAAGAAACAATTGATGGACAAAATGCTGGACAATGCGAACGTTCACCCCCAGTCACAAGGATCTGGGTTTAATCCATAATTCATTTGCTCACCACACCACCCCAGGGAGGACCTGGCCTGGCAGCTCCGTCTGGAGTGTTCCCATGGGGCACAGGGTCAAGACTTGGTTTCTTTATTGCCAAGGAAAGAGAAAGACTTTTATTTGCAACTTTCATCATCTTGAAGAAGAATCTCCAAGGGCTTGAACTATGCTTGCCTCCTGCTGAAGTCTCAGGGACACAAGACTTCCCCACCTGCTCCTCCCTGAATTTCCTTGGTGGGAATTCTGTCTGCAGAAGTCTGAGTGTTGTTGGGAGCTGAAAGTGCAACTCATTGAGAAGAAGCGTGTCGCATCTGCAGCTGTCGCCATCGCATCAGGGGGGAAGCGTGTAGCCACCGCAAGGGTCACCTTCGCATCACCGGAGAAGCTTGTCTCTGTCTCAGCTGTGTGCCCCTGCATCACCGGAGAAGTGTATCACAACCGCAAGGGTCACCATTACATCACCGGAGAAGCGTGTCGCAGGGCCTATCACAGCTCCAAAGTTACAGAGCCACCGCATAGCCAAAAGGCATGCACGCATCGCCTTCACGTGGAAACATTGGGTCAAGGACGCCATCTTCTCGCATGGCACCGGATCGTCGCATCACATCGAGGCGCCATCTTCTCGCATCTTAACCGGGACGCACCACGTGATCGTCGCATCACCTCCTCTCCAGTAAGGAACAGAGGCATCACCTACTTTGCGCAAGTACTGAGGAACAGATGCATCGCCCCCCCGGAAGCAAGGAACCGGCGCATCATACTCCCTGCAAACCTTTTGTTTATCTTGCGTTACGCATCCAAAGGTAATTTGTGAGAAATGTGTCGCATTTACCATCTAAAGTAAACTAAGCTATTTCTACCATCCTAAAGTCATTTTCTTAATACTGTATTGTGGATTTTGGTTGTTTGGGTCTTGTGTTAAGTCTATATAAAGAATACTTATTTTTTATAAAACCCTGTGTTGTGTCCATCTGTAGTGTTTTCTCTGTATTACTGTATGTGTTGACAAATGCTTTACACACTGCCTCTGAGATAAGCCTTCCTGCTCGTGCCAAGCTATCACAGGTTTGAGCAGGGGTTACTTAGGAGTGTAGCCCCCTTACTCTGACTAGAAGCAACAGTCCCTATTTGGACAATGGTGCAAGCCATTGCCAACTAGAGACCCCCAGTTCTAACAACCTCACACACTGGCTGAGCAGCAGGAACTTGGAACACTGGGGAGGATGCATTAAGTTACAATAAAGTAATACATTTATTAGCTCAAGAATTTCATATAATTCTTAAGGAATTACTGCAAGTAGGCCTCAATCCTGGCAGAAGACTAGAGCCAATGACAATGGATTAATAGACATTATGTTAGAAGTTGTTATTTGCAGTACTGGGTCATGGTCTTATTATTCTGTTTGTCAAAAACACTCAACTTCAGCATTCAGCACCATCAATCTCTTCTGCCCTCCTTCAACCTAAATTAAAAGGCACATGATCAAACATGGTATCCTGTTCATCCTCACCTCGGCCTCTGCCTTGACCCTAATAAAGCCAATTCATACCAAAGGACTGCATTCTAACAACTGGGGGCCCTATTACGATGTTGGTCTGAGTTTACTCCAACCGTCATCGTCTTGGTGTTGTAACCGACCGACAGTAGGTCGGCGGTTCCAAACACTGGATTACGATTAGGGCTCCCGCTTTTATGGTATTTATTTTTTTAACATTTCTGTCTGCATTAACCCCTTCGATGCTGATGACGGAGCGGTTCCGTCATCAGCATGGGTTGGGCTGTGCTGATGACGGAACCGCTCCTTCATCAGTACAGCCCTCGGGGGGAGCGCTGTCGCTCCCCCCCTGGGGCTCCGATCGTGTTTGTTTTTGGGGGGTTGGCAGCGGAAGACTTCGCGCTGCACCCCCCGCCCCCCCCGCACTTCCTGGTGACGTCAGCGCGCTGTCGCGCACGCCGACGTCATCAGGAAGTGCCAGACGCGCTGGAAGCCATTTGCTTCCAGCGCTTCGAGCAAGAAGGTGAGTGTTTTTGTCTTCGGTTGGCTGGGGGGGCCATTTCTCGGTGCCTTGAGGCATCAGGGGGGAGGAAACACTGTTTCCTCTCCCCTGATGTCCCAATGCAGGGCATTCCTGGTTCAGGATCGCGCACAGCGTCGCGATCCTGCACCAGTAATGCCCCACTAGACACCAGGGTTGTTTTTTTTCAGAAAAGGAAGCGACCCCTTGGGCAAGGGTTGCTTCCTAGGTCCATAATTTTGTTGTTCAGACTTTTCTGCCCCCCCTGGGTCGAGATCGCTCGTTTTAGCGAGCGATCTCGACCCAGGGGGGGCAGAAAAGCCCACTAGACACTAGGGATTATTTTCTTTGATAAAAGGAAGCGACCCCTTGGGAAAGGGTCGCTTCCTGGGGCATTTTTTATTTGTTTTGACTTTTCTGCCCCCCCTGGGGGCAGATCAACCGTTTTATTCGGGAATCTGGACCCAGGGGGGGCAGGAAAGCCCACTAGATACCAGGGATTGTGTTTTTATTCGTAAAGGAAGCGACCCCTTGGGCAAGGGTCGCTTTCAGGGCCATCAAAATGTAGTGTAGACTTTTCTGCCCCCCCTGGGGGCAGATCGCCCATGTTAGCGCGTGATCTGGACCCAGGGGGGGCAGAAAAGCCCACTAGACACCAGGGATTTATTTATAATTGTAAAGGAAGTGACCCCTTGGGGAAGGGTCGCTTCCTAGTGGCCCATAATTTTTTTTAGACTTGTCTGACCCCCCTGGGGGCAGATCAGCCGTTTTTTGGGCCACATCTGGACCCAGGGGGGGGGGTAGAAAAGCCCACTAGACACCAGGGATTTTAGTATATTTATAAAGGAAGCAACCCCTTGGGCAAGGGTCGCTTCCAGGGGGCATTATAAATATTGTATACTATTCTGCCCCCCCCCTGGGGGCGGAGTGGCTGTTTTTTTTGACAGTTTCTGGTCCCGGGGGGGGGGGGGGGGGGGGATAGAAAAGCCCACTATACTCCAGGTTTTTGTTTTTTATAGGGAGCGACCCCTTGGCCAAGGGTTGCTTCCTTGGGCCCATTTGTTTTCAGTATGTTCTGCCGTGTCTTTATTTGGCCTCTCTGCCCTCCGTAGGGTTGCTTCCAGGGGGCCCACGTTTATAATGATTCATAATCTTCCCCCCTTGGGGACAGACACCCCATTTGTGACATAGCCTGTTGTAATGTGTGTTGTTTTTGTTTCTTCTAATGTGTATTGTTTTTTTCTCTTTAGATTGTTGCAGTGTGTGATTCTGTTACTGGTGGTTCTGTTGTTCTGCTGTTTCTGTAGATGCATGTGTTTGGTAAGAGACCTTTTTTTTGTTCAATTGTAATGTAATTGTTTATTTTGCAAAGTGTGTAGTAATACGAGTATGTTTGGTTTCTGTTTGTTGTGATTGTAAAACATGTTTTGCATTTGTTTTTGATGTGTCCTTCTGTAGATGTAAGTTTTTTTTCCTTCTTTTTAGTGGGATATCGTGGCCTATTTGCTGTGTCTTTGCAGAGTAGGTGCTGGTGAGTGTAGTTGTGTCTTGTAAGTGAATTGTATATTTTTTCTAAATATAGTTTTTTGTGAAAAAGTCTTACATTTTTTATCTTACTTTGTGCAGTGTTGGGGTTGTTGAGTTGTTTGTGCAGACTCCTTTATTTGTAAGGATAATGGCTAGCCGCCGGATTACTGCTCAGCAAGTTGTTGGAATGCTTTTTGAATCTTCCTCTGACCATGGTCCAGAGTCTGACTCTGATTCTGAGCCAGAGGTGGGAGGTGAAGATTCAGGTAGTGAGTTTTCTCTACACATGGCTTCATCTGATGATGAAGACACTTTGAGTGCTGATGAAGCTACTTTTGGTGTGGATGATGTGCCTGTGGTTGAGGAGGACATTGCTGTGCTTGTGGTTGGGGAGGATATTGCTGTGCCTGTGGTTGCGGAGGACATTGCTGTGCCAATAGTGCGGCAAGAGACATCTGGGCTGCAGCCTGGGGCTGCTAGACTTCCAGTTGGTGTAGTGAGACGAGAGGCAGCTGGGCGGCAGCCTGCGGCTGCAAGACTTGACGATGAAAGTTCTGACCTCTGGGTTGCACCAGGCATGGTGCAGCCGGCATTGCCTGAATTTACTGGTGTTCCAGGGTGTAGGGTGAACACTGAAAACTTTTTGCCTATTGATGTTTTCAAGTTGTTTATGGATGATGTGTTTTTGGCAGAGATTGTAGAGCAGACTAATTTGTATGCTGAAATTTTTTTGAGGGTGAACAGTGCCAGCCTTAAGCCCCACGCTAGAGCTACCCGGTGGACTCCCACAAATTTGGAGGAGATGAAAAAGTTTTTGGGTTTAACTTTTTTGATGGGCTTGCTTAGGAAACCATCAATGGCTTCATATTGGTCTACTAGTCCCTTGATGGCAACAGCTATATTTCCGGCAGTCATGAGTCGTGATAGGTATTTGCTTCTGCTGCGGATGATGCATTTTGTTGACAATAGTCTTGCTTTGCCACGAGATCACCCTGATTGTGACCGTCTTTTCAAGATTCGGCCTGTCATTGATCATTTGGTTGATCGATTTTCTGAGATCTTTTATCCTGGGAAAGAAATTGCAGTGGATGAGTCTTTGCTGTTGTTCAAGGGCCGCTTGGTATTTCGGCAATACATTCCTAGTAAGTGGGCACGCTATGGAATCAAACTGTATATGCTGTGTGACAGTGAGACTGGATATGTCTCTAATTTCAGGGTGTACACTGGTAAGGAATCCAGGATTAACCCCCCTGGTTGTCCGTCGACTTTTGGAGTGACTGAGAAAATTGTGTGGGAACTTGGTCGTGGATTGTTTAACAAAGGCCATCATTTGTATGTCGATAACTTCTACACTGGTGTGCGGTTGTTCAGGGAATTGGCCAAAGTGGACACTGTTGCTTGTGGCACAATCCGCTCAAACCGTAAAGGTTTCCCAAAAGAACTTGTTTGTCAAAAGCTTGCTCGGGGACAGTGCAGTGCATTGCGTTGTGAGGAGCTTCTAGCTGTGAAGTTGTCAGACAGGAGAGATGTCTACATGTTGACTACAATACATGATGAAAGCACTGAACCGGTGACTGTTTGGGGTCAGGTTGCAGAAGTGCGCAAACCTGTGTGCATACTGCACTACAATAAGTACATGGGTGGTGTTGACAGAGTAGATCAGAGGTTGGAACCGTATGCTGCTCTTCGTAAGGCTTACATTTGATACAAGAAGTTGGCTATCCATCTTTTCCATTTGGCATGCTTTAATGCTTTTGTTGTGTTCCAGAAATCTTGTCCCCAGTCAAAGATGACTTTTGTAAAGTTTCAGGAGTCTGTAATAGGCAGCCTTGTTTTAGTGGAACAGGCAAGTGTTCCTAGAGTTGGAGTGGTGGAGGATGTTGCCAGATTGAAAGATCGCCACTTTCCTGATACAATTCCTCCTACAACCCCAAAAGACTTTCCCAGTCGGAGATGTAGAGTCTGTTGGCGAAGAGGTTTGCGGAAGGAGGTTCGCATGTACTGCCCCGACTGCCCTTTAAACCCCGGGCTGTGTGTACCTGCTTGTTTTAGATTGTACCACACGCAAAATAATTTTTGGGAGTATCAATGAGTGGTAAAGTGAACTGGTTGGTCTTTATTCTGTAAAACTTATTGTTCAGATTCAAAGTTTGTATTTGGGTAGTCTTTTTAGATTTAGTTGTCGAGTTAGTAGATTTGTATCAATTTGCAATTTGTTTTTGTTTCTCTTTTATTTAAAAAAAAACGAAAGTATGATGTTGGTTTGCGTGTAGTGTCCATTGTCTGACTGTGTGCATGGTTTGGCGCTTGGCTGCCGGTGTCTGTGGACTGGTGCTTGTCTGGCGGTGTCTGCGGACTGGTGCTTGACTGGCGGTGTGCATGGTCTGGTGTTTGGTTGGCGGTGTGCGTGCTCTTGCGCTTGCCTGGTGTTGTGTTTGGATTTGTCTTTGGCTGGTGGTGTTCGTGGAGTGGTGCTTGGCTGGCGGTGTGTGTGGAGTTGCGCTTGGCTGGTGGTGTGTGTTGAGTGGCGCTTGGCTGGTCGTGTGTGTGGAGTGGCGCTTGGCTGGTGGTGTGCGTGGAGTGGTACTTGGCTGTCTGTGCACGGAGTGGTGCTTGGCTGGTGTTGTGTTTGTGGAATGGTGCTTGGCTGGTGTTGTGTTTGTGGAGGGGCGCTTGGCTGGTGGTGTGTGTGGAGGGGCGCTTGGCTGGTGGTGTGCGTGGAGTGGTACTTGGCTGTCTGTTCACGGAGTGGTGTTTGGCTTGCGGTGTGTGTGGAGTGGTGCTTGGCTTGCGGTGTGCGTGGAGTGATGCTTGGCTGGTGGTGTGTGTGGAGTGGTACTTGGCTGTCGGTGTGCGCTGAGTGGTGTTTGGCTGGCGGTGTGCATGGTCTGGTGCTTGGAGGGTGGTGTGCGTGGAGTGGCGCTTGGCTGGCGGTGTGTGTGGAGTGGCGCTTGGCTGGATGGTGTGCGTGGAGTGGTACTTGGCTGTCTGTGCACGGAGTGGTGCTTGGCTGGTGTTGTGTTTCTGGAGTGGCGCTTGGCTGGTGGTGTGCGTGGAGTGATGCTTGGCTGGTGGTGTGTGTGGAGTGGTACTTGGCTGTCGGTGTGCGCTGAGTGGTGTTTGGCTGGCGGTGTGCATGGTCTGGTGCTTGGATGGTGGTGTGGGTGGACTGGCGCTCGGCAGGCGGTGTGTGAGTAGTTACTTTCTGTTGGTCACTACACACACTGCTAGTTGAGTGACACTCCACACAGTCCATCATTTTGTGTAGTTGCAGTGTCAGAAATGTGGGCGTGTGAAAGTGATGGGCCCTTGAATGGCGCTGTTTGCTGGTGTGAGTGTTGAAATGTGATGGGTCCGCGGCTGGCGGTGTGAATGTTTTGTATGTGTCACGCGTACGAAAGGTGTATGAATGGCCTGTAAAGAGGTTGGTGCCTTGACGTGGCTTTACAGCTCACGAGCTGTGAGTCAGTGGTTCACTTTATCATACTTTCAATTATACGCAGTGTATTTCATTTTTGTGAAATTACTTGCGTATACAATTGCATGTACTGAATCATCACTCACCCTCGTGCCAAATCCAACCAGTATGTGTGTGTGCTTGCGGATTAGATGGGTGTGCAGTAATAATTGTTTTTTTTCTCTTTCTGCAGTAGGGTGTACCTTGTCCCTTATTGTGATTGTTGTTATGTGTTGCTTTTCCATTCGGATGGTGTCAATGGTCTGGTTTGTATCAGGTATGAAAGGTGCGTGAATGGCCTGTAAAACGGTTGGTGCCTTGTCGTGGCTTTACAGCTCACGAGTTGCGAGTCACTGGTTCGGTTTTTATGCATTTATTTATTGACAGAGCATTTCATTTTTTTTAAATATCTTGTTAATAAAATTTTATGTACTGAACCATCACTCGCCCTCGTGCCAAATCCAACTTGTATGTGTGTGTCTTTGAGGAATAGATAGCCGTGCTTGAATGTTTTACTTTTGAGTAACTCTGTTAAGGTGTGGTATCCTTTTACTCGGAAGAACAAGGGGAACGCTGGGTGGTAGGACATTTTTGCCGGCACGGCGATCCCACGCCAAAAAGTTTGGAAAAGTGCTATTTTTACCTAATTTTAAGGTTTGCAAGGAGTTCTGGGTAGGAAAACATTGGGGGACCCACGCATGCCATACCTCCCTGGACTCTCCCGGGTGTCTAGTTTTCAGAACTGTTTGGGTTTGCTACTTTCCAAAGAATACCACCCAGCCCCGGGCCAAAAACTCAGGTGCCACCCCCCCGAAAATCAAAGTTATATTGCTTCAGGGTATTTTGAATTCACCACTGTACGATTTGGACCTTTTCCTGTTGCAGCCACTATGGCTACCCACGCAAGTGAGGTACCATTTTTATCGGGAGACCTGGGGACACGCTGGGTGGGAGGTAATTTGTGTGAGCCCAGTGATGCCACGCTTTCCCACACTAAAACGTGTGAAAAAATCGATTTTTTCCAGCTAAAAATGAGGTTTGCAAGGGATTCTGGGTAAAGGAACGTTGGAGGATCCACTCAAGCCATACCTCCTTGGAAGCCCCCGGGTGTCTACTTTTCAGAAATGTGTGGGTTTGGTAGGTTTCCATAGATGGCTGTCTCGCACGGGGCCAGAAACCCAGGTAACCCCTCTTGCAAAAGCTGGTGAATTTGACAATGGCGACAATGTCAAGTCCACTAGCTTTTGCAAGAGGGGTTACCTGGGTTTTTGGCCCCGTGCGAGACAGCCATCTAGGGAAACCTACCAAACCCACACATTTCTGAAAAGTAGACACCCGGGGGCTTCCAAGGAGGTATGGCTTGCGTGGATCCTCCAACGTTCCTTTACCCAGAATCCCTTGCAAACCTCATTTTTAGCTGGAAAAAATCAGTTTTTTCACACGTTTTAGTGTGGGAAAGCGTGGCATCACTGGGCTCACACAAATTACCTCCCACCCAGCGTTCCCCAAGGTCTCCCGATAAAAATGGTACCTCACTTGCGTGGGTAGGCATAGTGGCTGCTTTAGGAAAAGGCCCAATTCTTACTGTGGAGACCAAAAAATTACCTTTAGCAAAACAATCTTAATTTTTGAGGGGGTCACCTGAGCTTTTGGCCCGGGGCTTGGCGGGCATCTTTGGAAACTGCCAAACCCAAAAATTTCTGAGAACTAGACACCCGGGGGAGTCCAGGGAGGTATGGCATGCGTGGGTCCCCCAATGTTTTCCTACCCAGAAACCCCTGCAAACCTTAAATTTTTGTCAAAAACCCCACTTTTCCGTACTTTTTTGGGTGGGATCTCGCTGCCGGCACAAATGTCCTACCACCCAGCCTTTCCCTTGTTCTCCCGAGTAAAATGATACCTCACTTGTGTGGGTGGGCCCAAGGCATGTGACTCAGGCTGGGGGGCTTAATTTGTAAAACTTAAATACTACTAAATACTACTTTTTTCAAAATTCATTTTTGCCGTGCTCTGCTTTGGGGCACCCACACAAGTGAGGTATCCTTTTACTCGGGAGAACAAGGGGAACGCTGGGTGGTAGGACGTTTTTACCGGCATGGCGATCCCACGCCAAAAAGTTTGGAAAAGTGCTATTTTTACCTAAGTTTAAGGTTTGCAAGGAGTTCTGGGTAGGAAAACATTGGGGGACCCACGCATGCCATACCTCCCTGGACTCCCCCGGGTGTCTAGTTTTCAGAACTGTTTGGGTTTGTTAGTTTCCAAAGATGGCCACCGAGCCCCGGGCCAAAAACTCAGGTGCCCCCCCCAAAATCAAGGTTATATTGCTTCAGGGTATTTTAAATTCACCACCGTACGATTTGGACCTTTTCCTGTTGCAGCCACTATGCCTACCCACGCAAGTGAGGTACCGTTTCTATCGGGAGACCTGGGGAAACGCTGGGTGGGAGGTAATTTGTGTGAGCCCAGTGATGCCACGCTTTCCCACACTAAAACGTGTGAAAAAACTGTTTTTTTTCTGCTGAAATTGAGGTTTGCAAGGGATTCTGGGTAAAGGAACGTTGGAGGATCCACGCTAGCCATACCTCCTTGGAAGCCCCCGGGTGTCTACTTTTCAGAAATGTGTGGGTTTGGTAGGTTTACCTAGATGGCCGTCTAGTACGGGGCCAGAAACCCAGGTAACCCCTCTTGCAAAAGCTGGTGAATTTGACAATGGTAACAATGTCAAGTCCACCAGCTTTTGCAAGAGGGGTTAGCTGGGTTTTTGGCCCCGTGCGAGACAGCCATCTAGGGAAACCTACCAAACCCACACATTTCTGAAAAGTAGACACCCGGGGGCTTCCAAGGAGGTATGGCTTGCGTGGATCCTCCAACATTCCTTTACCCAGAATCCCTTGCAAACCTCATTTTTAGCTGGAAAAAATTAGTTTTTTCACACGTTTTAGTGTGGGAAAGCGTGGCATCACTGGGCTCACACAAATTACCTCCCACCCAGCGTTCCCCAAGGTCTCCCGATAAAAATGGTACCTCACTTGCGTGGGTAGGCATAGTGGCTGCTTTAGGAAAAGGCCCAATTCTTACTGTGGAGACCAAAAAATTACCTTTAGCCAAACAATCTTAATTTTTGAGGGGTCACCTGAGCTTTTGGCCCGGGGCTTGGCGGGCATCTTTGGAAACTGCCAAACCCAAACAGTTCTGAGAACTAGACACCCGGGGGAGTCCAGGGAGGTATGGCATGCGTGGGTCCCCCAATGTTTTCCTACCCAGAAACCCCTGCAAACCTTAAATTTTTGTCAAAAACCCCACTTTTCCGTACTTTTTTGGGTGGGATCTCGCTACCGGCACAAATGTCCTACCACCCAGCGTTTCCCTTGTTCTCCCAAGTAAAATGATACCTCACTTGTGTGGGTGGGCCCAAGGCATGTGACTCAGCCTGGGGGGCTTAATTTGTAAAACTTAAATACTACTAAATACTACTTTTTCCATAATTCATTTTTGGCGTGTTCTGCTTTGGGGCACCCACACAAGTGAGGTATCCTTTTACTCGGGAGAACAAGGGGAACGCTGGGTGGTAGGACATTTTTACCGGCACGGCGATCCCACGCCAAAAAGTTTGGAAAAGTGCTATTTTTACCTAATTTTAAGGTTTGCAAGGAGTTCTGGGTAGGAAAACATTGGGGGACCCACGCATGCCATACCTCCCTGGACTCTCCCGGGTGTCTAGATTTCAGAACTGTTTGGGTTTGCTACTTTCCAAAGAATACCACCCAGCCCCAGGCCAAAAACTCAGGTGCCCCCCCAAAAATCAAAGTTATATTGCTTCAGGGTTTTGTAAATTCACCACCGTACGATTTGAACCGTTTCCTGTTGCAGCCACTATGTCTATCCATGCAAGTGAGGTACCATTTTTTTCAGGAGACCTAGGGGAACGCTGGGTGGGTGGAAATTTGTTGATCCACGCAGATTCCAGAACTTTGCACCACAGAAATGTGAGGAAAATGTGTTTTTTTTGTCAAATTTTTAGGTTTGCAAGGGACTCTGGGTAACAAAACATGGGGGTAGGCAGACGAGTCACCCCATCCTGAATTCCCCTGGGTGTCTAGTTTTCAAAAATGTATAGGTTTGCTAGGTTTCCCTAGGTGCTGGCAGAGCTACGGCGCAAAAACAAAAGGTAGTCTTTTTGTCCAAAACGTGCTAGATTTCACTGGGAAATTGAGGTGCGACCATGTTGCGTATTGCGCTGTTTCATGTCGCAGCCACTATGCCTACCCACGCAAGTGAGGTACCATTTTTTTCGGGAGACCTGGGGGAACGCTGGGTGGGTGGAAATTTGTTGATCCACGCAGATTCCAGAACTTTCCACCATAGAAATGTGAGGAAAATGTGTTTTTTTTGTCAAATGTTTAGGCTTGCAAGGGATTCTGGGTAACAAAACCTGGGGGTAGGCAGACGAGTCAACCCATCCTGAATTCCCCCGGGTGTCTAGTTTTCAAAAATGTATAGGTTTGCTAGGTTTCCCTAGGTGCTGGCAGAGCTACGGCGCAAAATCAAAAGGTAGTCTTTTTGTCCAAAACGTGCTAGATTTCACTGGGAAATTGAGGTGCGACCATGTTGCGTATTGCGCTGTTTCATGTCGCAGCCACTATGCCTACCCACGCAAGTGAGGTACCATTTTTTTCGGGAGACCTGGGGGAACGCTGGGTGGGTGGAAATTTGTTGATCCACGCAGATTCCAGAACTTTCCACCACAGAAATGTGAGGAAAATGTGTTTTTTTAATCAAATTTTTAGGTTTGCAAGGGATTCTGGGTAACAAAACCTGGGGGTAGGCAGACGAGTCACCCCATCCTGAATTCCCCTGGGTGTCTAGTTTTAAAAAATGTATAGGTTTGCTAGGTTTCCCTAGGTGCTGGCAGAGCTATGGTGCAAAAACAAAAGGTAGTCTTTTTGTCCAAAACGTGCTAGATTTCACTGGGAAATTGAGGTGCAACCATGTTGCGTTTTGCGCTGTTTCATGTCGCAGCCACTATCCCTACCCACGCAAGTGAGGTACCATTTTTTTTGGGAGACCTGGGGGAACGCTGGGTGTGTCGAAATTTGTTGAACCACGCAGATTCCAGAACTTTCCACCACAGAAATGTGAGGAAAATGTGTTTTTTTTGTCAAATTTTTAGGTTTGCAAGGGATTCTGGGTAACAAAAACCTGGGGGTAGGCAGACAAGTCACCCCATCCTGAATTCCCCTGGGTGTCTAGTTTTCAAAAATGTATAGGTTTGCTAGGTTTCCCTAGGTGCTGGCATAGCTACGGCGCAAAAACAAAAGGTAGTCTTTTTGTCCAAAACGTGCTAGATTTCACTGGGAAATTGAGGTGCAACCATGTTGCGTTTTGCGCTGTTTCATGTCGCAGCCACTATGCCTGCCCACGCAAGTGAGGTACCATTTTTTTCGGGAGACCTGGGGGAACGCCGGGTGGGTGAAAATTTGTTGATCCACGCAGATTCCAGAACTTTCCACCACAGAAATGTGAAGAAAATGTGTTTTGTTTGTCAAATGTTTTGGTTTGCAAGGGATTCTGGGTAACAAAACCTGGGGGTAGGCAGACGAGTCACACCATCCTGAATTCCCCTGGGTGTCTAGTTTTTAAAAATGTATAGGTTTGCTAGGTTTCCCTAGGTGCTGGCAGAGCTACGGCGCAAAAACAAAAGGTAGTCTTTTTGTCCAAAACGTGCTAGATTTCACTGGGAAATTGAGGTGCGACCATGTTGCGTTTTGCGCTGTTTCATGTCGCAGCCACTATGCCTACCCACGCAAGTGAGGTACCATTTTTTTCGGGAGACCTGGGGGAACGCTGGGTGGGTGGAAATTTGTTGAACCACGCAGATTCCAGAACTTTCACACCACAGAAATGTGAGGAAAATGGGTTTTTTTTGTCAAATATTTAGGTTTGCAAGGGATTCTGGGTAACAAAACCTGGGGGTAGGCAGACGAGTCACCCCATCCTGAATTCCCCTGTGTGTCTAGTTTTCAAAAATGTATAGGTTTGCTAGGTTTCCCTAGGTGCTGGCAGAGCTACGGCGCAAAAACAAAAGGTAGTTTTTTTGTCCAAAACGTGCTGGATTTCACTGGGAAATTGAGGTGCGACCATGCTGCGTTTTGCGCTGTTTCATGTCGCAGCCACTATGCCTACCCACGCAAGTGAGGTACCATTTTTTTCGGGAGACCTGGGGGCACGCTGGGTGGGTGGAAATGTGTTGATCCACACAGATTCCAGAACATTCCACCACAGAAATGTGAGGAAAATGTGTTTTTTTTGTCAAATTGTTAGGTTTGCAAGGGATTCTGGGTAACAAAACCTGGGGGTAGGCAGACGAGTCACCCCATCCACAATTCCCCTGGGTGTCTAGTTTTCAAAAATGTATAGGTGTGCTAGGTTTCCATAGGTGCTGGCAGAGCTACGGCGCAAAAACAAAAGGTAGTCTTTTTGTCCAAAACGTGCTAGATTTCACTGGGAAATTGAGGTGCGACCATGTTGCGTTTTGCACTGTTTCGTGTCGCAGCCACTATGCCTACCCACGGAAGTGAGGTACCGTTTTTATCGGGAGACCTGGGGGAATGAAAGGCATTGTGTAAAAAAAAAACTTTTTGAAAAATGACCAATAATTCTCATGCTAGTATGAGTATTCCCAATTTTTAAAATGTGCAATGATATACTGTTTCTGAACTCTATATTTTGTACCCAATTCAGAAATACATAGGTGTCTTTCATACAGATTATTCCATGTATACATTTTCCAAGACAAAGTGCTCTATACCCAGTAAATCAAAAAATACCATTGCAAGTTGCTGCACAGTTTTTGGATCTGGGTTCGTCGGGTTCTTGGTGAAACTACAAGTCCTACATATCCCCACAACCAGAAAGGTATAACAGATGTAACAGTATATTGCTTTCCAAGAGCTGTCAAAATTAGAAAAAGTTATAGGTGAAAACGTTGAGACAAAAGGCTGTTTTTTTCAACAACTTTTCAATTATTCCAATATCTAACTGTTAGTTTCTATAACGAAACCTTCATGGATTTAGACAAATGACCCCTTTCTGAATTCAGAATTATGTCTACTTTACGAAAATGTAAAGCTTTCCAGGATCCATTATTGCTTTCAAACTAATTTCTACCATTAACTGGAAGGAGGTGGAAAGCTCTAAAAATAGCAAAAATAGGCTATGTCCAAGAAAAATGCCAAAACTGAGTGAAAAATTTCGGTTCTCTGACAAAAGACTGTCATTTCCTAAAAGCTGAGAAAATGGAGATTTCAGCCCCACAAACCCTTTTTTGATAACATTTTCAGGGAAAACCCCAGAGGCTTTCATTTGCAGCCCGTTTTTCCCATTTTTCTGAAATAAACAAAAAAATCACTATATTTTGGTTAATTTCTGGGACCCCTCCAAGGGAATCCACAAACCCTGGGCGCCTTTAGAATCCACATGATGTTGGAAGAAAAGGACGCAAATTTAGCGTAGATACCTTATGTGGTCAAAAAGTTACAAGGGCCTAAGCGCGCACTACTCCAAAACGCCAAAAAAGGCCTTAGCACAGGAGGGGAAAAGGCCTAGCAGCGAAGGGGTTAATCCATATTTATTTTTTTGTCATTTTATCTGTATTTATCCACATTTATTTTTATCGTAAGCAAAAAAAGACGCTGCAGCAAGTATTTTTTCACATTTATTTAAATAGACAATGGGCACTTGGAGGTTATAGGTTTAGATAGATTAATGTAGATGGGTAAATGTGTTATTGCTTCAAACAAAGAGGTACTTTTGTTGCTTGCAGTTCATACATTTTAATCCTTCTAATATAGCACAGTGAGCTATGAACGCCATGTGGCTCCTACACCTTGTAACCCCACTGTCTTAATTAACACATCCTACACATTGATTAACACATATATGATTTATTGTCAATTTATAATGGGAAACTGTGATATAAAGAGCTTTGACACTCTGCATTGCGATGAGTAGCGCTATAACACTATAAAAGAAATAAAGCAAAATAAAGGTATTTAAATTGTTATTTGTGTAAATACTGGGACGTACAAGCACATGTAACATTCCTACAGTGCTTGCCTATCTCTTTTATACAGGGACTGAAGAGCATGCCTCTTTTAAGTGCCTGAAAAGTGATAAGCTGTGTGCATTTTGTTTCCCCTCCATTGCCTTTAGGTGTGCATCTCCTCCCCACCCCATAGCCCCAGCCATGATACTACAACAAAAAAAGGCCTGATGGTCCCTTAACGTCTGCCTTTGTTATGGCACCTCCCGGAATGGTGCACTTTAACGCTGTTTAAAGAATGACAAAAGTAGTGCTTAACTAGCAACCTCTATAAAGAGGTGCCAATGTGTTAGAGGGTGAATAAACCCTATCTGGCCACTTTGTGTCTGCTGTGCCTTGATTTATTTTAACATGCTTTGAACTGTTTTGTTTCTCCATCCTGAGACTGCAATTTGGAAAGACTGTCGGAAACAACATCATAATTCCAACAGCAGAAACGCTGTCCGTAATGGATAATGATAGGTACACAGTAGGTTGACCAGCGGGTATACGCTCCGATCGATGACATTGAAATTCGGCGGTCAGACTGCAAATCTACAGTGTTGGTCTGTACCGACCGACATCGTAATGAGGCCCTAGGTGTATTGTAGCATGCCACGGTCTTAATGTGACTTCTTTGACCCAATAACATTCTATTGACCCAATAGCATTATCTAAAACTGACCCTTCTGTATGTACCTTGAGCCCCATTTGTGTTCCTTAGATTACAGCTTCGGTTCAAAATTGTTTGTACCACCTATGTTTACTCCGGTACGTATTCAAATACATATCATTTTGAGTTCTTCTCAATCAGGCAGAAAGTTGTACATTACCACAGTTGCCTAAATGCACTCTAGCCAGAACATGACATTTTCAGAAAACTATCATTTCAATCTTATTAGAAAACAACTATAATTGCACATTTGCTGGAGGGGTGAGGTGGATGGTAACCTACAGTTGAATGAGAAGGATTAAAGTGGCATGGAAATGCAGGAGGATTTCAACAGAAAAACAGGAAATTCTTGCTACCAAAATAGAACAAGCAGTGTCAAAGAAATTAGGGGATATTATAGCCATTTCTCTGTAGTCACCCTGGGTTTTTCACCTTGCATGAACCTTATTTTTGTTGCCAGTATGCCTATGTTTACTTTGATACTGCCATTCACTGCCAAAGGGCATGTGCTGTGTCCCCACAATTTGGGTATTTAACATTCTAGAGAAGGCCGTTGTTAGTTGACTGAACTTAAAGAAAATAAAATAAGCCCTAAGGTAAAAACTTTGACTGCTACTTGAACCCCACTTCACTGTTGTCGCCAAAACCACACACAGAGTTTTTGATTGTGGCTTTATGCTTGCTTTGTGTTTTTGCATCAAATGTTTAACAATTGACATTTATGATTCCCTTTACCCGACTATATTCATTTTGGTGTGTTTTTACTCATTAAATTGGTCTCTTTTCTTCTATATCAGGAATTACATGTTGAAATTTTCTTGACTTCCAATTTTTTTTTTTTTTACATTTCTGTTTATTATTTCAAGTTACAAATTCAAACATCAGCATCGTACAACCATGTTGCGGACAGAACGGGTTCACCATCACATGACATACATTTCATGAGTTTATAAGTAGGTCTCGGCATAGGCGCATCGCTACAATAGTTTCAGATCACCTGTCTGTTCTCCTGGGCTTTCCACTTCTACATCAAGTCACACTTTCTCTACCCCACGATACATCCAACCGCATGTATGTAACCATTTATATACATGTAAGTCTGGTAACGCCTGGTCAAGTCTGCAACATGTGTCGATTCTAGGTGTACGTATTATCCCTTCCGAGTCTCCTCGCCCTCCCCCATCGTTTAACACCTTCACTTTCCTTCACTCTATATCTCATTTTCCTGTAGCACCCTAGTCTCTTGGATAGGCAATCAAATAGCACTGCAAAGGGGCCCATATGTCATTCGGCCTGGAGACCATGGGTAGCAACTCCACATAAGTCGTAAGGCACTCTTGGCATGTTACCAGGTCAGCAGTCCATTCCTTGAATTTAGGTGCTCGCCCCTTACCCCATCTGCAAGCCACCCTCCTTTTGGCCATCAGCAGCGCCATAGCAACATATTTACGGTTTTCAGCGCGTATTCCAGCAGGGCCAGCAGCGGAGTGGGTACCACAGGTGTATCAATCATTAATTGCAGGGCGTGAAACACTTGATCCCAGTAATCTTTTACCTCGGGGCATCCCCATGCTAGATGTAGGAATCGCCCCCTTCAGCACGGCATCTATCACATCTGTCATTCTCTCTCAGCTTGTATTTGCACATCTTGACCGGGGTATAATATAATCTTTGTAAGAATTTTTAATGTATTATCCGGAGTCTACTGCTCGCCGACACTCGCTGGGTTTGCAGACAACAGTTCTCCCATTGTTCGTATGTTAGTGTTTAGTGTTAGTCCCAGTTCCTCGTCCCATCTCGTGCATGACAGTGTGGTAGATAATTCCCTCTGTGGGTGTACTGTTTTATATATCAGGGAACCCAGCCGTTTAGCAGTGGCTCTCCCAAGTATGATCTGTAGTGGGGCCAATTCTTGTCGTTCCGCCGGGAATTCAGGAGTGAGTGATCATATCCCCTGCCGCAGCCTAATATGTAAGAAGACGTCAAGTGGTGTCTTCTGAGCGTTTTGGAACATATGGTTGACAGGGCAGAATTGGCCATCATGATACAGATCCCCCCTGTTGTGAACATGGGTCCGCTGTTGAAAGTTATGAAAGACAGCCTCCTGTAACAGCAGCATGCTAGAGTGGTAAGTAAGAGGCAGTAGTGGTGAGTATAACATAGGGACGTCCAGCATGCATCCTATATGCTGCCATGCAGCTATCGTGTATGCGAGGTCATTGGGCTTTCTATCTCCGGTATCTACTGGCACATATAGTGCACCTTCTATGGGAATGGGATGTGCCAGCCAGTGTTCGGCTGCGACCTGTGGCATATATTGCGGCTGTTTCACCCAAAACCAAGTGTAGTGGTCTTGTGCAGCCATAAAGTATAGTTCAAAGTTTGGTATGCCAGCCCCCCCCCCTGCGAGAAGGGCCCTGTCATTACCTCCCACTGCAATCTAGGTTGTTTACCTCCCCATACGAGTCGTATCAGCTCCGACCTAAGTGATTTAAAGAACTGTGTACCCGGGTAAATTGGTATGTTTAGGAACAGGTATAACAGCCGGGGGAGCACCACCATTTTTATCAGAGACGCGCGTCCCGCCATAGAAAGAGGCAAAGCTACCCAACGCGTAACGCTGTCTGTCAACTGGGTTATGGCCATCCCATAATTCATCCTCATAATTTCCTCCCTGTCTCTGGTAACTCTTATCCCCAGATATTTCAGCTCGTCCTCACACCACTCCTAGGGGTAATCCAGCAAAAAACGCTTTGTAGCCGCCTTTAGCAGGAAAATACTCAACTTCCCCCAATTTATCTGAATCCCCGAAAGGCGCCCAAACACTATGAACTCCCTAAGTATCGGATTCAGATTGTGCTGGGGGTCTCAAATGTAGAGGGTAATGTCATCCGCGTATTAGGACATAAGTATTTGGTGCTGGTAACATCGTAAGGCTTTGTCATTATGGTGTTGTCGCAGTTTCGCGGTAAGCGGTTCCACTGCGATAGCAAACAGTAACGGGGAGAGAGGGCACCCCTGCCTGGTTCCCCTTGTTATGCTGAACGAGTGTGGCGTGTGGCTATTGACAAGGACCTTTGCTACTGGCAAACATTATAGCAGCTTAATCCACAAAAGGAACAGTGGTGGGAACCCCATGCATAGCATTACCTCAAAAATGTAATCTTGTTCAATGGAGTCAAACGCTTTGCTGACATCTAAGAAAATCGCGGCCATAGGGAGATCTGGCAATACATTATTCAGAACAGCAAACAGCGTCCTCAGATTGTGGGAGGTTGCTCTCCCGGGCACAAAGCCGGACTGGTCAGGTAAGATCAAGTTCTCCATCAGCAAGCTCAGCCTCGTCGCAATCAGTTTGGCCAGTATTTTGGCATCACAATTAAGGAGTGTAAGAATCACAATGCTCAGGCGTCTTTCCTGGCTTTAACAGCGAAAGTATGAGCGCTTCCCTCATGGTAGCGGGCAGATGCCCTACTTCCAACTAGTCCTCATACACTTCCCTAAGGATAGGGGGCCATCAAATCTATATATGTTTTGTAGAATTCTGCGGGAGTCCCATCCGTCCCTGTGGCCTTACCGGATTGCAGACTTATTATTGCCTCCCTCAGCTCGTCCATCTCAAATAGCGCACATAAAAAGGCCCTCTGCCCGTCACTAAGCCAGGCCAATGTCACATCCCCCAGAAAGCCATCTAGGTTGAGTGCGTTCATTCTAGCCGTAGTGTAAAGCTCTTTGTAATGACTCAAAAAGGCGTTAAGTATGTTGATTGTGTCTCGGCAAGCCCCTCCCTCCAGATCCTCTACTTCCATAAAGTAGTTAGAGCAACGTGGTTGCTTCACCTTTTGCGCCAGCACCTTCCCAGGCCTATCCCCTTCTCCATAATTCCTGGCCACCCAGTATTTACCCCTGAATCTTGCTTCCCTCTGTGCCTCCTCCATATAAGTCATAAGTTTCTCTCTAAATGTAGCTTGTGTCGAGCCCTTCGGGTTCCCCGCAAATTCAGTTTCTAGCACTTTAAGATCCAATTTTAATGTCCGCAGTTTATTCTGTATATCTCTGAGAACCCCGGCCTCCTTCGCGATGCAGTATCCTCGTATTGTTACCTTAAATGCCTCCCATATAACCTCAACACTATTCACTGAGTTCTTATTACGCTTAAAAAAATCGCTAATCTCCTCCCGCAGCTCCTCCTGGAACACTGTGTCAAGTAAGATAGATACATGGAGTCGCCAAGGGCTGCACGGTGTATTAGAATCAGCGCATGAGAGTACCAGCAACACTGGTGCATGATCCAAGTAAGTTCTAGCCAGGTGCCTTACTCCGGCTATCGGTGGGGCCATACCTCTGGAGACCAAAAAGTAATCCAACCTAGTCCAGGACTGCGCATGTGCTGTAAAATGTGTACCTTCTAGTGTTTGCGTGTGTGCATGCCTCCAAGCATCAGTCAGTAGGTAGGCTGAGATGATATCTCTGACCACTGCCTGCGCTTTAGTGTAGTGGTGTGGTGGCGGCTGTGACCTGTCCATTCTCGGACAGTATTTGACATTGAAGTCGCCTCCCCATATGACATGGGTAGAGTCCACCTCAAAAATCTTGGCCAACAGCGAGTCAAAAAAACCCGGCTCATCTGTGTTCGGTCCATAGCAGAAGGCTAACGTGACTGATGTGGATCCCAACCGTCCCAATGCTAGACAGTACCTGACCTCCGAGTCCCATGAGGCTCCCATCAATTGAAATGGCACCTGTTTCCTTATCAAAATCGCAGTACCTCTCGCATATGTGGAATATGAAGAAAAGATTCTATGTTCCACCCATTTACTGGCGAAGGTGTTCGGTTTTTGTCGTGCAAAGTGGGTCTCCTGTAACATAGCGATATGTACAGTATGCCTGTCTAAGTATGATAGTATCTGCCTGCTCTTTCTGGGATCGCCCAGTCCCCTCACATTCTATGAGATGATATTTAGTGTACCTATGGACACCTCAGACATGTCTTCCTAGCTCAAACTGCTTACAGAATGTCGTCCATACAATGTGTCCCTAACCTGTAGTACAATCATATACATTTGCTTTATTGTATTCGTGATGCTGCTTAAATTTCCCCCGTACCCCTCCTAGGCCCCTGGGGGCAAAACTCTACTTTCAAGGTTCTCACCAAACAAACTATCCAACTTTCGTCCAACCCTCCCCCCTCCAACTGAATCAACCCAATCTTGCCAGAATCTGTTACCCACCCTCCCTCCCAAACCTCCAACACAGTCAAAACGTTCACCCACAGAGTGTGTTCAGTCATAGGGGAATACCCTTTGGGGGACATATCTAGTCGGCAACACAGCCACTCCTCACCCCCCAAGTCCTCCTCTGCTGTGACACCCGGGCTCTTTCAGGGGGGGGAGTGGAGCCTGGAACGTGTTGCTACTAGAACAACTGGTTCAGCCGATAGTGTCTCACCGATTGTCTGTCAACGAGCTCACTCATTCTCAATAAGTCCAGTGCGGTCATCTTATGAAGCCTGTCCATGTCTGCGTATCAGTATCATTGCGAGCCTTCTTCAGCTCCTGTGGAGTTGGATTGCTGCGAAGACCCCTGGCCTCCGTCGCTTGAATGCATTCGCTTCACTGTGCAGAGGAAATCCTCGGCTTGCTGCAGATTAGTGAAAAAGCGCTGCTTTCCCTGATGCGTGACCCTCAGTTTTGCCGGGTACAACAATGCATAATCAATTTGTGCCACTCGCAGTTTTTTATTTACATCGATAAACTTGCGCCTCACCTCCTGTACTATGGGTGTGAAGTCCGGGTAGATCGAGAACGTGTTTCCGTCGTAAGTCAGGGTCTGCTTTTTCTCGCTGCACCTAGGGCCACATCTCAGTCCCGGTGAGTTTTAGGTTGTCCCGCACAAGCCATGCAGTTGTAGCAGCTCTTGCTAACTAATGTCTCCCCACAGAGGATAACGCCTCCCACAGGGCGCCCACAGCAGCTCTTACCGTTGGTTCCGCTCCGAGGCTTGCACTCAAAATGGAGGCCTATCTGCTCCCCCTGCAAAATGGCGCACCGCCATGGATATCAGAGTCTCTGTGTAGTTGCTGATAAGGACCCCTCCAATTTTCCCCTCAGCCCTTCCGCACGGTGCACAAGCCTGGGGGGGCACTGCCACAGTGTCCCTGCGGGGCGCGTTGTGCTCCTTATATCTTTCCAAGGCCCTGGGGCGGTTCGCATCCTGTTGACTACACAGCTAATTTTCATTGCCTATAGCCTGCGACCCACGCACTTTTATTGTAGAGCACAGTGTACTGCAATTCAGGCCTTTCCGCTCGCGCATGTCTATCATCAGCTCCAGTCGTCAGGTCTCGCCGTCGCGCAGTCAGCAGCCTCAGCGCGGGACTCGCTCCGTCGGCGTCATGTCTTAACTCCTCCGCCACCGGCGTTGAGTCTATCAGCAAACTCCCCGCCTACTAATTCTTTCAGCCTCCCGATACAACTCGGGACCTCCCGGCTCACCCAGCACTTCCTAGCGCCGATGCGCCCGCTACTTTCTCTTTTCTGTAGGTGCGGCCCAGGAGCCTCATGTGAAGCCGCGGTCTTGCCTTGTTGCTGACGCCGCACCGCACCACTTCTCTGCTTCAGCGCTTCCCTCAGCCAATTTTTTCACGGTCTGGTGCTGGGGCAGGCAACGTCCGACCGCTCCAATCTTCTCAATGAGGGGGAAGCTCACTCAGTTCTTCGATTTGGCTAGCTCTCCGCAACTTTTCGAGCCAGTTGATCAGGATAAATTAAGGCTGTTTATTCCAGGCAGGTGGGTGGAGTCCCACAGAAATGTCCCTTGTCTCTTTAGGAGATTCTGAGATGGTCCCTAAGACCCAGCTGCCTGATAACACTAAAAAATACAGGCAGTGGGTGTCCATCAATGGCCATAGGGTGGAGGCTCTGAGAGACACCGGGGCCAGTGTGACAGCTGTCAGTTGTCGTCTGGTGACTCAGGAGCAGGTGATTTCCTCATGCATTCTTCCCTGTAGTTGCTGCAGACAACTCAGAGAGCCAGTGTGAGGTGGCTCAGGTTCCCTTTGAGTTGGGGGGGTCTCAGGTACTCTCCACGTAGCTGTGAGCCATGCCTGTGGATTTTCTGTTGGGCAAGGATTTAGAGAGCTCCCCTTGGGCTAAGGTGGAGAAGAAGTCTCAGTTAGAGATTTTGGGTCTGCCTGAGTGAGCGTGTGTGACCACTCGGTCTATGGCAGCCATTAAGGGTTTTCAAGAGGTCCTGGAACCTGAAAGTATGGCCCAGGTTCCTGCCTTAAAGAGAAGAGGTAGGGGGCGCAGGAAACCAGCCCCCATTGTTCCCATGGTCCAGGAGAAGGCAGACCTTCAGGAGGATGCCCTGGAACCTACAGGGGAGCAAGTTGCTGAACTGGGGGACCTGCCTGAGCTGACCCATTGGCAGCAAGAAGGAGGACCCACCAGGGACGAATTTTATGGAGAACAGAAGATGTTTCCTACTCTTGTGGGTTTGCGGCAACAGGCCACAAACCAGGTAGCAGGTGATTAGACTGGATCACATTGGATCTACTGGGAGAATTACCTCCTTTATTGTGAGCGTAAGGCTGCTGAGCCTGGGGCAGCCCATGTGCTGGTGGTACTCCAGTGCTCAAGAGCCTTCCTACTGGGTTTGGCTCATGATGTGCCTTTAGCTGGACATCTGGGGCAGGACAAGACCTTTGAAAAGCTTGTCACCCACTTTTATTGACCCCAGATGTGCAAGAGTGCAGACATTGTAGGACTTGTCAAACTTGCCAGGCAAGTGGGAAGAGTGGGAGGAAGCACAAGGCTCCTCTCCAGCCCTTTCCTATGGTCAGCACCCCCTTTGAAAGGGTGGGCATTGGCATTTTGGGGCCTCTGGACCCCAAGACAGCCATAGGCAACAGGTTTATCCTGGTCTTGCGGGACCATGCCACCCGATACCCGGAAGCCATCCCACTCAGGACAGTGACGGCCCACGTGGTAGGACGTGCACTGATGGGGACTTTTTTCCCATGTGGGGTTCCCCAGAGAGATGGTGTCAGACTATGGTACAAAATTAATTTCTAAGTATATGAAGTCCCCGTGGCAGGTGTGTGGAGTAACTTATAAGTTCACCACTCCTTACCACCCCCAAGTTAATGGGCTGGTTGAGAGATTCAAACGGACCCTCAAATGCATGATTATGGGTCGTGAGGAACGTCCTCTTCTCACGCCTTCTCTTTGCTTACCATGAGGTGCCACAGACGTCCTTAGCCTTCAGTCCCTTTGAACTGCTGTATGGACACACGGTAAGAGGACCTCTGAGTCTGGTTAAGGAAGGCTGGGAAAAAGCTCCCAGGAAACCTCCCCAGGATGTATATAGCTACATGCTGGCTTTCAGGAACCAGATTAGGCAATTCAGAAAACTCGCTAAAGTGAATCTGGAAGCCAGCCAGGAAGAGATAAAGCGTGGTATGATCAGAATGCCACTCTGATTGAGCTTCAACCTGGTCAGAAATTTTGGGTCATGGCCCCAGTGGAGCCCTGCGTGCTCCAGGATAAGTGGACCAGACAATTTGAGGTGGTGGAGCGCAAGAGTGATGTCACCTACTTGGTGGAATTGCAGTCTCCCAAGAACCCTTGCGGGTCCTACATGTCAACCGCCTAAAGCCCCACTTAGAAAGGTCCGAAGTGGGCATGCTCCTAGCAATAGATGCTGGAATGAAGGAGGAGACTGAGCCTCTTCCTGACCTCCTGTCTGCAACAGAGCAAGATGGGTCAGTGGATGGAGTAAACCTCTCTTCATCCCTGACCCCTGAGCAGCAGAATGATTGTCGCCAACTGTTGGGGCAATTCTCTGATTTGTTCTCCCTGGTTCCTGGTGTCACTGAGTGGTGCATCTATGATGTAGACACTGGGGACAGTCCTCCTGTTAAGCACAAGGCTTACAGAGTGTCTGACAGGGTCAGAGCTTACATCAAAGAGGAGGTCACCAAGATGTTTGCCATATGGGTGATTGAGTCCTCTAACAGCCCTTGTGCCAGCCCAGTGGTCTTGGTCCCGAAGGCTGCCGCACCTGGTGCCACACTCGAACTCCAGTTCTGTGTGGACTACCAAGAACTCAATTCAGTCACCAGGACTGACGCGCACCCCATCCCCATAGTTGATGAGCTCATTGATCGTCTAGGGGCTGCACGGTACCTCAGTACGTTGATTTGACATCTGGGTACTGGCAGGTCGCCTTGACTGATGGGGCCAAAGAGACGTCAGCATTCTCCGCACCAAATGGACACTACCAATTCCGGGTTATGCCCTTTGGGGTGAAGAATGCCCCTGCCACCTTTCAGAGGCTGGTCAACCAGGTGTTGGCTGGGCTGGAAAATTTCAGTGCTGCCTACCTGGATGATATTGCAGTGTTCAGCACCAGTTGGAAAGAACATCTGCGCCACCTCTGGGAAATGTTGATGGCGCTGCGCAGAGCAGGCCTCATGACAAAGGCGAGTAAGTACCAGATCAGGCAGGGTTCTGTGGTGTACTTGGGGCACCAGGTAGGAAGCGGCCAGGTGGCACCCCGACAACTCAAGATTGATACCATCCTGGGATGGGAACCTCCCAAAACCCAGACACAGGTGAGAGCCTTCTTAGGACTCACAGGGTACTACAGGAGGTTTGTCAAGGGGTATGGCAACATTGTTGCATCCTTCACTGAGCTGACTTCCAGGAAGCAGCCCAAGAGAGTGAACTGGACGGACACATGCCAGAAATCTTTTGACGCCCTGAAGACTGCCAAGTGCACAGCACCTGTGCTTCAGGTGCCCAACTTTTAAAAGGAATTCATTGTCTAAACAGAAGCTTCAGAGCATGGTGTGGGGGCAGTTCTTTCACAGATATATGAGGAGGGCCTAGACCAACTTGCAGCCTTCATCAGTTGGAGGTTACTTCCACGGGAACAGAGGTGGAGTGCAATTGAGCATTAGGCATTTGCTGTGGTCTTGGCACTGAAGAAGTTGAGACCATACTTGTTTGGGACTCACCTCCGGGTTCAGACAGACCACAGGCCCCTCAGATTGTTGATGCAGATGAGGGGTGAGAATCTACAGTTGTTGAAGTGGTCCATTTCCCTACAGCCGATGGACTTCACGGTGGAACACCGCCCTGGTACAGAACATGCCAATGCTGATGGTCTGTCCAGATTTTCCCGCCTTAGGAAGAGAACACCCAAATGGATGGGTAGTTCTCCCCACATTTCAGCTGGAGGGGACACGTGTTAGACCTGGTACCATTGGTGTGAGTCTCCCTTCCATTTTTTGCTGTTGTCTCCTCTGTTTTTGATATGTTTTTGCTGGTTAGATGCTTTGGGCACTGTGCCACTGCTATTCAGTGCCACAGTGCAAATGCTCCCTATGTTAAATTGATATAATGGATTAGTGACTCCATGATTGGCCTATTTGATTTACTTCTCAAACCATAGTACAGTTCACCATGTGTGCCCAGGGCCTGTAGATCAAAAGCTGCTATTGGGCTTGCGCAAAAGAAACAATTGATGGACGGAATGCTGGACAATGCAAACATTCCTCCCCAGTCCCAAGGATCTGGGTCTTATCCCTCATTATTTTGCTCACCACAACACCCCAAATTGGACCCAGCCATATGCAAATCAGTCTTGACCCTGTTCTTTATACGAACAATCAAGCCCGAACTGCCAAGCCAGGTCCTCCATGGACCGGAAACAAGCATCCTGGAACCGGTTTCAGGGCATCATCCTTCAACAGCCAAGCTAGCTTGAATCCAGTGGTGTAGTGAGCACGGGACCCACGTCTAGGCATACCCTTTCCACTTAGGGCGACATATGCAAAAGAAACAACGGAATGCTGGATAATGCAAACATGTACCCCTAGTCACAAGGATCTGGGTTTAATCCATCATTCTTTTGCTCACCACACCATCCCAGTTTGGACCAAGCCATATGCAAATCAGTCTTGACTCTGTTCCTTATGGGAACAGTCCAGCCCGAACTGCCAAGCCTGTCCTCCCTGTACCAGAAACAAGCATCCTGGGACCAGTTTCAGGGCGTCACCCTTCATCAGCCAGGCTAGCTTGAATCCAGTGGTGTAGTGAGCACGGGACCCACGTCTGGGCATACCCTTCCAACTTTGGGCGACATATGCAAAAGAAACAATTGATGGATGGAATGCTGAACAATGCAAACATTCACCTCCAGTCACAAGGATCTGGGTCTAATCCATCATTCTTTTGCTCACCACACCACCCCAGTTTGGACCCAGCCATATGCAAATCAGTCTTGACCCTGTTCCTTATGGGAACAGTCCAGCCGGAGCCGCCAAGCCAGGTCCTCCCTGGACCGGAAACAAGCATCCTCAGACTGGTTTCAGGGCATCACCCTTCATCAGCCAGGCTAGCTTGAATCCAGTGGTGTAGTGAGCACTGGACCCACGTCTGGGCATACCCTTCCCACTTAGGGCGACATATGCAAAATAAACAATTGATGGACGGAATGCTGGACAATGCAAACATTCACCCCCAGTCACAAATATCTGGGTTTAATCCATCAGTATTTTGCTCACCACACCACCCCAGTTTGGACCCAGCCATATGCAAATCAGTTTTGACCCTGTTTCTTATGGGAACAGTCCAGCCCGAACTGTCAAGCCAGGTCCAATATAGACCGGAAACAAGCATCCTGGAACCGGTTTAAGGGCATCACCCTTCATCAGCCAGGCTAGCTTGAATCCTGTGGTGTAGTCAGCACGGGACCCATGTCTGGGCATACCCTTCCCACTTAGGGCAACATATGCAAAAGAAACAATGGATGGACAAAATGCTGGACAATGCGAACGTTCACCCCCAGTCACAAGGATCTGGGTTTAATCCATAATTCTTTTGCTCACCACACCACCCCAGGGAGGACCTGGCCTGACAGCTCCGTCTGGAGTGTTCCCATGGGGCACAGGGTCAAGCCTTGGTTTCTTTATTGCCAAGGAAAGAGAAAGACTTTTGTAGTGTAGTTCCTATTATCCCAATAGGCTCTGCGCATTGGAATAATATCTTCAATAGTATAGACCTAGGGCAGAGGTTAACTAGGTCTTCTACCGACGATATTAGACTTAAAGTTTTGTGTTTGCCAGCTAGCTCAGAGTTCACTAGAAACTTTCTCGAATAGGCAAGGAGGATTTTAACCTCCCTGGATAGACAAGAAGGGATTTAGTTTCTGACAACCATAGAACATGACAACTTTGCTCTCCCCTAATCAAGAGTGTATCTCTAGAGTCGTGTGAAAACAATAGACAACTTATTTTACTCAGTCAGTACGTGCATTCTTAGTTTCACCAGTTTGTAGAGAAATAAGAGATGGGCGTGGTTCAATAAAAGATGTTATTTATTGATCAGTCTCTTTTCTCATACAAGAGAAATGAATCGCTATTATTGCAATACTTGTAGTTGAGTAAAGTGCATACAGTAGAGACAGAATTATAAAATAATACTGTAAAAGCATTGATATGGTTTCTGAGCCATATGATACTTTAAAATGGATAAAATAGATACATACATATATACATTTGACTAATCATACTCAACTGGTGCTTCTAACCACGCCTACCCCAATGTACCTGACCTAAGCCTAATACGTGGGCGGGAGTAGATAAGTAGCAGTTTAAGTTAAGTTTGTTTTGCCAAGGGACTGATTCGAGAATTCTCTGCAAGGGGTTATTCAGTTCTGTACCTGAGATCTAGAATGATGGAGGACTGGTATCTCTTATCCCAGGTCTTGATATTCCAGCTGCCTGCGAGGGCTGCTTGGAAGCGCCGGAGCTGGATTTCTCGGCAGGAGAAATGCAGCGTCTCGTTCTCAGCGCGTCAGGAAGGCGGGGCAGCGTCTGTGGGCTTCGCTCTCTGCTGGGCTCCTCAGCACGTCTCGCTGCTCCGATCTGGTCACCACCGCATGTGTTTGCTTAAGGCAATGTCGGTAATATTTATACCTGAAAGGTGCCGAGATTGACGTAAGGATGGACATATATACGTCAATAAGGATGTCATATGAACGGGCTCGTTCGCACATTCTTTTGCTGAAGTTCTCGGTGAAATCAAAACAATGGCTATGGGAATTTCCCAGGTTGCTGTAGGTTTGATTTGTTTTGAGATCTCCGTATGCCTTATCAGGGGCTGGAAGAATATCGCTTGTCTAATTAGATGGCATGCGTTATGACCTAATCAGATAACGCGCTTCTGTGCCGTGGTGTGGCTTAATCAGATAACGGTTTTTGCACCGTTGGATGGCTGCTAGTTAATTATTAACCAAACCAGGGTCAGGAATAGGGGAATCGATACAGTACCTATAGGAATACATCACACCCACTCCACGTAGACTATGTCCATAGTTACAAATCTAGGCATAGTGAAACCAGTAGCGTTTGTGTATACCGTACCACCCCAAAATGCATTCATATGTATTCTGAAAATTGGATTTTATAAAATATACGAAACACAATCACATGTACTGTC
Organism: Lissotriton helveticus; assembly: GCF_964261635.1. NCBI lineage: Eukaryota > Metazoa > Chordata > Amphibia > Caudata > Salamandridae > Lissotriton > Lissotriton helveticus. Next base: position 1,742,334,889 of record NC_136065.1, read on the forward strand.
ACGTATACTATATGCACAAGCAGTCTAATAATGCTACTCATATGTTAAAAATTCAGCATAATCTAAATGTGAAAACCACACATGAAATGGCTCTTAATACAGAAAAAAAGGGATGCGAGACCATTTCATCACAAGCATAAAGTTATGTATAATAGTGCTTAGAGGATAGCGAATGTCTCGTGACTACCTAAAATAGAAATTTAGTTCTCTAAGAATAATGTCTACTTTAAGCAGAAGATAAGTGTCCCAAAAAATCGTAAATATTTTGGAATTGGGGAAAACGTTCTTGCAGTCTGAAAAAATGATGAGAACATTTTTTTCATATCGCTTTTCTTTAAAAAGTTGAAGGCCAAATTCAGGATGTGGGGAACTCCGAATGCTAGTTTGCTCAAAGTTATTCCTGCTGTTCTGGTGAAAACATCATATCATTTAGACTGTTGAAAAAACTGTCAACAGCTTCTTGCGTAAGTTCCACTAATTCGGAAAAAGTTGTCACCATGCATTCATGAGCCTGAGCATGATTGCCTCCATTGATGTTTGGATCAGCATAGCTGACTGAAGGTCGTACCTGATTGATGCTGCTTTCATCTTGTACTTCACTACCCCTCAATCGTAGTGGTGAAGACTCCACGAATGCCGTCATCAGGATTGGTAGCCGCTGGGGACAGCACAATGCATGAGCCGTTACCGGACCCAACAAGGTATCTGCGTCCATTGGCACATCCGATTGTAGTGCCAGACAGGTGTCCAACACGCTTTCTTCGCCGCATAGCAAGCACCTTAATACAGGCATAACACAACTTTGCCACATTGGTCTAAATGAAAGAAACCAAGTCATGTTCAGGTCTCTAAGCCGGGATAGTCCAAGGATTTTAGTTACCCGGTCCCGGTAGCCAATGGCTAGGATCATTTCTTCCCTTGTCGCAGGTGTTTTGTCTGTGACATGGTTTGCCATAGCGAAATAACAGGATCAAAAATAGAATACCCGCTACTAGTCCTAAAAGGAGAGGAAGTCCGCCAAAAATGGAATGGACAAAGTTTGGAAAAATACCCAGGATGGCTTTGAATGGAGTTAAAGCACCCGAAAACACTGCTTTAAATACACTGGAGATACCAGTGGTATCAGAAATATTTAAGATTTCGTTCAGTATTTCTGCGAAATGTATGGGGGAATTAGTTGATAATAATGAATGAATCTCTTCTGTTGTCCTTGCAACTTGGAGATCATACGTTTCTTTTGATGACGTGAGCCTGGTCGGCGTCTGTAGGAGCACAGTCTTCATTCTGCTTAAAGTATCTATTCAAATAGAAGCAATTTTCAAATCGGGCCATAACCTTGCCTCCCTGTCTGGAGAATCGCTGGGGAACAATACATGTTCACAGCACATGACCTTCCTAGTCACAGTTATGAGATAAGGTTTTCCGGGCAGCAAACTACAACATCTGCGATCTACTATTAGAATGTAACTCTCGTTCGAGAGTCTCCTAAAGAATGGTTCTATTCGTGTTGCAGGTGTGCCTAGCTGGTAACATGAAAGGTTATTTGAAGTCCCTTCACAGGCTCCATGCAAACTAATACCCTGACACAGAAGTGTACCGCTCAGTGATCTTGCACAATTATCGCCACTGAGAAACACTTTCTGGCCTTTATTACTGACACATTCGTGTGTATAGGGCAAGTTCCATATTGACTTAATGTATCCTTTACCCAACCTTTCATACTGGCCTGCCTGTATATATTTTTGGCAGAATTGAAACTGGAAAGTAGTTATCAGAATATTTATTATTCCATGTATTATCCATTCAATGACAGGTCGTTCTGACATTGTCAATGGTAATCTCTCAAGTTTTTCAATGCTCAGAATTGTATAGTCAGCACCCTTCTGTGCCAAACTGATTTGTTTATCAGTGAGGTTAAAGATATTAAATAATGACGTTGTGTTGATTAAACGCCAAGGCACATAGCCAGAACGCAAATTTTGTAACGTCCAGCCAAGCTGTACAATAGAACGCAATTGGGACTGACCGTGTTGTAACATCAGTAAGTCTTGCGATAGTATATCGATTGCTGAAGGCACAATGCTGTCCAGAGAATATATTCTGGAGGACAGAGTCATTAACCCAGTGTCCACCACAGAAAGTGATTTTTCCAAATTAATACGGTCAATTTCCCGTATTTTTTTCTGCTGTCTCAATTTGAGTTACTTTCCAAACTTCGTTATAAGCTGCATATATAGAGGCCGCTATGAAACGTTTTTGACGCTGTTTGCGTGGTCCCAATATGAAATCACGCAAGTCAGCACCTTCTGTAAGTAAAGTTAGGTGTTGCTTAATTTCAGCCAGTGTGGACGTTTGTAGCCATTGAAGGCAGAGCTTGCCCACGCTGTAGGTGGTTACTATCCCTGGATGTTGTCTTTCGGAATATCTAGGGTCTGGCCTAGTCAATGTGAACCCCTGTATTTTGTTCAGGAATCTGTCTTGACAGTTATTTGTATCTGTGGGCCAGATCAACCATTTTTTCCATTCAGGATGTGTTCTGTTTTGGTTTAATATATGGTTTACCTCTATCTCAACATCTATAGAGCTATTACTGTTCACTGTTGGCTTTGGAATAGACGGTTTGTTCAAATCATTGATTTTGGCTAAGCCAAGACAGGTAGTTTGTTGAATAGTGTCGTTCAAAAATATAATTTGTTCCGGGATCATGCAGGCTCTAAACAATGATTCTATACCTTGTACTTGCCAATCTCTTGTACCCCAAACAGTTTTTGCTTCAATATTATTGTTCCAGAAATCAAACCCAAATGTATTCATTTGTTCAAAGAATGAATCGGAATATATCAATTTTGTGTTTGTAAGCATGGTCTTCATACCTGTCTTATTTGACAATTTGAAATAAAATGTTTCTGCATTACTTGTGTTAAACCCTGAAAAGTATGAATATTTATCATAAAATGTTTTCGACCTATCTTTTGGAGGAGTAGCACAATGTTCCCATTGGTTATAATTTAAAACATTTCTAGGTTGAGCAGATTTATGTAGATAATGGTTACCATAGTGGTTGTAGCAGAACATCTGATCATAATTAGACAAACCCTGCAAATAATCATGTTCTGTGAATTTAGCAGACATCACAAGATCAGACATCATATCATTAATACTTTCAAAGTCCCAATCATCGGCAAATGTGCTTGGTTTTACAAAGTCACTCAATGAGATCTTGAATTGGTGTGGATACTTCAGGATTTCAACCGGACCATAGATTTCATAATCAGTTTTGTCCCATGCTACACCGCCTGGTATAGGATTGGCTGTGAAGTTTACTGAAGAAAGTTCTCTTTTCTCGATGTGTGAAGATGTGTGTGGTTTAAGGACCAAGTTGATTTTCTGGCTTGCTGTGTCCATTTTAGCATATTTTCCTTCAATGAAATGTCCCAAACATAGTACTAAGATGAGCCAAAGAATGAGGATAAATGCACCCAAGGCCACCCAAAATTCAATCCATGGAGAGATCAGATAGGTTTCTTTCAGCTGTTGAAAAAGTTCCTTAGCTTTGTCTTTAAAAGTTTTTGTTGATGGCTGTTTCTTTGCTTCACTCAGGTCTTCAGATGAATCATCGAAGTTGATGAAGTAGCCGGATGCTGTTCTGTCAATTGTTCCAATTGCTTTTGGATTTTGCTTTGTTTCATTAGCAAAGTCTGCAGTTACATCATCATAGGTTGTTGTTTCTTGATGAAAAGTTTGAATTTGGGTTTTAAGAGGTTCAAGTTCTAATGCTTTGTTGCATAGTCCTTGTTGATTCACTGTAGATTTTCCAAATGTGATCAGTCTTCCAGTTTGAGCCTCTGTATTTGTAGCAAACATTGGTGTTCTGCTACTTCTTGGGAGTCCACTTGGCCTACTGTTTGTTATTGGCCACATGATTGTGGTTTTACCAGGTCGATGGATATGACTCGGTTCTCCTTTTTACCAGCAAGGGGCGGTAGTACTACTGATCTTGTCCCGTTGATAGACAAGACAGGAACTGCTTTTCTGTAAGAAGGCCCAAATTCCTTCTTTACCGCGATCTTTTCTCTGACTAGATCCCCGACTTTTGGAATCCAGACAGGCCTTGCTGGGACAGGTGGTTTCTCTTCAGTGGTTGTTGGCTGTTGTTTCAGTTTTATGTTGCTCAGGTCTTTTCTTGTTTCATTTAAGTCCTGTAAAATAGCCAAACGATCTTTGATATCAAAGCTTTTGTCTTTAACCACTGAAGTCTGACTATCAAGATCTTGGATTATCATTCTAGTCCCGAACAATAGTTCGTACGGACTGAACCCTTTCAGAGAATTCCTTGGCAGGTTATTTAGACTACGTTGGACACTTATTAGATGTTTGACCCACCCAGCACCCGAACCTAATACCTTTTCCGTTATAGATTGCTTTATGTCTTGGTTTTTTCTTTACACCATCCCGTATCCCTCAGGAAGGAAGTGAGAAGAGTCCCGCTATGCAATGCTCATTTGGCCATGCTTCCCCATAAGCTTGAGGGCTAAAAGGAATACATTAGTCAAAACGTAGCATGCTCCTAGCGTATATGCCATTATAGACTTGCAAATCCTTTTATAACAGTCCAGACGTCAGCCGAGCGCTGGGGTCTACATTATAAGTGAAAATTAGTCTTTTTATGTTAATATAACGCTTTTTTCATGATGGGGGCTTTCTTATTGTTGTTGTATATCTTGAGCGAAATGCTATGGCAATAGCCCTCCCCGCTCGCCACTGCGATCTCTATTGCAGTCTGGGCAATTTTTTACAAAAATGTGATGATGCAGGCTCATGCCTGGCCACCAGTACACTGATTGTAATTCTTCCAGAGAATCTTTTTGCTTAAGGTGTCTGAGACCCTCACCCATATGTGCGTCTGCTATTAACAAGCCTCTCCTGTCCGTGTTTGGAATCACTCTATCCCCCACTCCAGGGATTTGAGCAAAAGGGACTGAGTTTGCATCGATTATGTATGTATAATTGAGTGGATAATTGATCGGTAGCGCTGAACAGTCGCCTTTTGATGACGTTTTCACCGCCAGCACAGTTTCACCGTCAATGTGTTTTACTGTACGCTTTTTTGTAGCTACGGAAGCCGATTTAGTTGCTACCGCTGTGGCTGTCTCAGCCAATGAATTCCCTGCAACGTGAACGCCATCACGCTGATGACTCAGTGAATGTATCACGTGAGTTTTTGGTAGTTCTTTCTTTAAAAGAACTAATTGTTCCCAAAGTGCTTTCTGCTTTATTGTGGCACCTGTGTCATCTTTGTAACCGTTTGGAATCCATGTCTGCAAATCGTTATTGTATGATTTGACGCAGTAATACGAATCGCACACTATGAGTGTCGGGAATTCGCGATCGGCATTATCTAGCGCCATTTTTAATGATATTATTTCAGTTTGTCGTTCTGAATTATTTTCCACTGAGTGTGTTTTTGTAAGTAGAGGTCTTAATTTACCTCCGCGCCACACTTCTTTTACAATTTCGCATGTGGCGTTGTAAGCCAGCTCTCCCCAAACTGAGGGTTGTGCATGCCCGTCTGTATATATTACACAGGCGTACTGTCGTAAAGGCAGAATGTCGATTGGCAGAGGGTATTCTTTCTCATATTCTAGATATTTTAATTCTTTCATTTCTGGGTCAAAATAGTATTTTACTTTGTCTGTAGCAACAGAATTTACCCATTGTATCCATTCTGGATTTAGTGCAGTTGTCGGTAAATTACATGGTGTTGTTAATGCCTCAAAAGCTGATTCTGCTGTTCTGACTGTAACCTGTCTACCGTCTGCTTGGTATTTTTCTTTTGCTACAGCTGTTTGAACCGCATGAACAATCTTTTCCTTAATGCTGAACCTTTTTTCAGCTTCTGTGTACAAATGTGATTTGTATGCTATTGGTACCTTCTCTCCCTCATTAGAGGTCAGGTATGTGAATCCGCATCTTCCTGGGATTACTCGAATCACAAGGTTGCGTGTATTCTCACGTGTTTGTAATTTTGTTTTAACTAACATATCTGTTTGTAAAGATCTCAAAATTTCTGTGTGTTTTTGAGTCCAATTGATTCTTTTAAAATCTGGTTTTATTAGATCATAGAGAGGTTTAATTCTCTCTGCATAATTTATAATGTAAGTTCTTCCGAAATTTAGGAAGCCTAGAATTGATTGCAAGTTTTTCAGTGTTGTAGGTGCTTGGATTACAGCACATTTCTCTAGGAAATTGTCAGCCAGGCTTTTGCCTTCACTTGATAGTTCATATCCTAAAAACAGGACTGTTAGATGGGCAATTCTTGACTTTTTAAAGTTAAATTTGTAACCCTCTGCTGCGAACCCAAGTATTATGGTGTTCACTCTTTTCAAGTGAGTATCCAAGTCATCATCTGTTAGATAGATGTCGTCGACATAAGATAATGCCTCGTCATCATATGTTTGTAGTAATTCTGTTACTCTCGCTGAGAATAATCCTGGGCTGTTCTTGAACCCCTGGGGCAAACAACAGAATTTTTTTTTGCGTGCCATTTATTGAGAACGCCGTCAAATATCTGCTATCTGGTGCTATATTTTGACAAAAGAATCCATTAGAAATGTCTAAGGTTGTTTTGTATTTTTTGCGCACTATGTTATTCATTAGTGCAGCACTATGCGAGTTTTGTACTGCAAATGTTTTGCAACATGAGTTAAGGTGTCTGTAGTCCAAAACAAGACGATATGAATTGTCTGGCTTGGAGACAGGAAACAAAGGGTTGTTCATTTGTGATGTGCAGGTTTCAATCACCCCCTGGTATTCAAGTTGATCTAGGATCTCTTTTACCTGTTTTTTAGCTTCTTGCTTAATCGGGTACTGCCTCTGTGCAGTAGGTTGTGATTTTAACTGGATTTTGTGAGGAGGAGAGTCCTCATCCCATCCCACATGATTTTTATATAAGGCAGGGGCTTGAGCTACTGCCCACTTTCTTGCAAGTGTATATTTTTTATGAATTGGAATATGGTTTGAGAAGGCAGGCATAATTATATCTTCGCCATGTGGGCACTCCCTGACAAACTCTGGAGGCCAGTCTCGTTCAGCTAGAAGGATGTCATAGCCCTTGGACAGATTATCCCAAAATAGACCTCTTATTTTTCTAGTCTTATCTCCCTCTATACGCAATGTTATTTCATATATTTTATGAGGTTTGCTAACTCTGGTATCTGCAGTTTCCACCTGAATGTATTCATTCGTGTCCACTGTCTCCAGATGATTCATAAGGACTTTGCGAGCTATGCTCACTTCTGCTGCGCTGTCTAGCATTGTCTGAGCCCATTCTCCGTTTTTCAGCTGTGTCCTCAGTATTCTCGGCATTGTTTATTACTTTAATACTGGCTACCTTCTTTTTTGGAAATTGTAATTTTTTATTCAGATGAGCAGGTTCTTTGTCTTTGGACTTGACGTGCTCTTCCCTTTGTTCTGATCGTCCTCTTCTTTCCGATTTCTGCGAGGAAGTCTGAAAAGATTGAGAGGGACGTGTATCAATATCTTGATATCTATCAGGTTTCTTTATATTATCCCTATTTCTAAGGTTGTATTTTTTCACAGAGGGCTCCCTTTGGGGAGACTTGCGTCCTTGGTCGGGAGATCTTTCTCTCCGCCGAGGAGACCTTCCTCTGGACTGGAATCTTTTTTCTTTAGGATTGGATTGTTTATTTCCATCCCAGCTCTTTTTTTGAGTGTTTAAATTATTTTTTATAAATACCTTTTCAGGACTTTCAACTAGTTGGGGTTTCACTGGTATTCCACCCAAACTATCTCTTCCTAGTTCTTCATAGGATTTTTCTATGATTCTGGCAATTTCCGATGGTTGGTCTGCTATATTTGTCTCTTTTAACCTCTGGCGAATCGCCACATTTGCTGCTTCTCCCTTTATGTTGGCTAATAATATTGCAGAGACCTGCTTGAAGTCTTTCAGTAGTTTCATACCGAGAGTTAAAGCGGGTTCTGGACCGTATTCATCTTGAATCTGTTTTAGCACATCTGGTATTACTGACATGGATGGTACACCATGTGTTTTTGTGTAAATGGAAGCAAAGACTGTTCCCCAAGTGTCACAATCCTCCACATGTGGTGCGATTCCCATTGGAAGACAGATAGTCAGAATCCTGTGTTTTTCTAACGGGGTGGTATCTGGAAACACCGCCTCTATTTGAGTTATTTTTTGTGCTGGCCAGAAAGGAATTTGTTCCCGTTTTGCGGGTACCTTACCTAGACAGGACTGTATGTTCTGTGGTGTGATTTTATTTGTGTTCCCCTGATGACTGGTCAGCTGTGGAATTTTTATTGCTGGTTGGATTGTTGAAGTCCGCATTACATATTGGACTAATTGTCTATGTATTTTTATTAATTGTTTTAAGCTGTGCTAAAAGGTCTGGTGCAGGCATTTCTTCAATGTCTGGATGTGGTGTGTATCCGGCTAGGACCGGCCACGTTGCTCCTGGTCTACCTAGTGGACCGAGCCTGGTGATGTGATTATTATGTTTTAGGGCGCCATTAAACAAGAGCAGGTGCTCTTGGAATTTGAGTGGTATTTCCACCTCCTCGAAAGGAGTGTACTCATTAGGAGGTTCCTCTATTTTGTAATAGTGGAAGTCCTTTGTTACAGCGTTTGCTGCTGGAAAGTTTATCCATGAATAGAATACCTCTGTCTGCCGATATTCGTGTGCCTCAATTACAAATATGACTGTACCACCTCTTGGTGTCAGTCCATTTTCTATAAGTTTTAAGGTTATAGATTTTCTTATGTTGACCGGGATGAGTATTATATCCGGGTCATTTTGTTGCAGAGTATTATCTGCATCTAGGAGTTCAGCTGCTAGTCTAACTGTCTCCCTTTCGTCTTCACTTTCTGTCATTTTACTGACAGGAAGGTTATTCTGTTTGTTTGCAGATCAGGTTTCTATGGAAACAAAGATTTGATGCACAATATTTTGGAACAGTGTATCCTTCAACGTTGAGTAAACCAAGAACCATACATAGGAGTCTCCTCCTGCGAGGTTTGGCGGATATGACCTTTCACCCACTCCAGACATCTTTGAAATATTATGGGAAAAAAGGGGTCTGTGTGAAAAAGCACGACTGAGTTACTCTAATGTCTTGCGTTAGTTTTATCGCCTATCCAAACGTTGGGCGCCATGTAGTGTAGTTCCTATTATCCCAATAGGCTCTGCGCATTGGAATAATATCTTCAATAGTATAGACCTAGGGCAGAGGTTAACTAGGTCTTCTACCGACGATATTAGACTTAAAGTTTTGTGTTTGCCAGCTAGCTCAGAGTTCACTAGAAACTTTCTCGAATAGGCAAGGAGGATTTTAACCTCCCTGGATAGACAAGAAGGGATTTAGTTTCTGACAACCATAGAACATGACAACTTTGCTCTCCCCTAATCAAGAGTGTATCTCTAGAGTCGTGTGAAAACAATAGACAACTTATTTTACTCAGTCAGTACGTGCATTCTTAGTTTCACCAGTTTGTAGAGAAATAAGAGATGGGCGTGGTTCAATAAAAGATGTTATTTATTGATCAGTCTCTTTTCTCATACAAGAGAAATGAATCGCTATTATTGCAATACTTGTAGTTAAGTAAAGTGCATACAGTAGAGACAGAATTATAAAATAATACTGTAAAAGCATTGATATGGTTTCTGAGCCATATGATACTTTAAAATGGATAAAATAGATACATACATATATACATTTGACTAATCGTACTCAACTGGTGCTTCTAACCACGCCTACCCCAATGTACCTGACCTAAGCCTAATACGTGGGCGGGAGTAGATAAGTAGCAGTTTAAGTTAAGTTTGTTTTGCCAAGGGACTGATTCGAGAATTCTCTGCAAGGGGTTATTCAGTTCTGTACCTGAGATCTAGAATGATGGAGGGCTGGTATCTCTTATCCCAGGTCTTGATATTCCAGCTGCCTGCGAGGGCTGCTTGGAAGCGCCGGAGCTGGATTTCTCGGCAGGAGAAATGCAGCGTCTCGTTCTCAGCGCGTCAGGAAGGCGGGGCAGCGTCTGTGGGCTTCGCTCTCTGCTGGGCTCCTCAGCACGTCTCGCTGCTCCGATCTCGTCACCACCGCATGTGTTTGCTTAAGGCAATGTCGGTAATATTTATACCTGAAAGGTGCCGAGATTGACGTAAGGATGGACATATATACGTCAATATGGATGTCATATGAACGGGCTCGTTCGCACATTCTTTTGCTGAAGTTCTCGGTGAAATCAAAACAATGGCTATGGGAATTTCCCAGGTCGCTGTAGGTTTGATTTGTTTTGAGAACTCCGTATGCCTTATCAGGGGCTGGAGGAATATCGCTTGTCTAATTAGATGGCATGCGTTATGACCTAATCAGATAACGCGCTTCTGTGCCGTGGTGTGGCTTAATCAGATAACGGTTTTTGCACCGTTGGATGGCTGCTAGTTAATTATTAACCAAACCAGGGTCAGGAATAGGGGAATCGATACAGTACCTATAGGAATACATCACACTTTTATTTGCAACTTTCATCATCTTGAAGAAGAATCTCCAAGGGCTTGAACTATGCTTGCCTCCTGCTGAAGTCTCAGGGACACAAGACTTCCCCACCTGCTCCTCCCTGAATTTCCTTGGTGGGAATTCTGTCTGCAGAAGTCTGAGTGTTGTTGGGAGCTGAAAGTGCAACTCATTGAGAAGAAGCGTGTCGCATCTGCAGCTGTCGCCATCGCATCAGGGGGGAAGCGTGTAGCCACCGCAAGGGTCACCTTCGCATCACCGGAGAAGCATGTCTCCGTCTCAGCTGTGTGCCGCTGCATCACCGGAGAAGTGTATCACAACCGCAAGGGTCGCCATTACATCACTGGAGAAGCGTGTCGCAGGGCCTATCACAGCTCCACAGTTACAGAGCCACCGCATAGCCACCAGGCATGCACGCATCGCCTTCACGTGGTCACATTGGGTCAAGGGCGCCATCTTCTCGCATGGCACTGGATCGTCGCATCACATCGAGGCGCCATCTTCTCGCATCTTAACCGGGACGCACCACGTGATCGTCGCATCACCTCCTCTCCGGTAAGGAGCAGACGCATCAAATACTTTGCGCAAGTACTGAGGAACAGATGCATCGCCCCCCCGGAAGCAAGGAACCGGCACATCATACTCCCTGCAAACCTTTTGTTTATCTTGCGTGACGCATCCAAAGGTAATTTGTGAGAAATGTGTCGCATTTACCATCTAAAGTAAACTAAGCTATTTCTACCATCCTAAAGTCATTTTCTTAATACTGTATTGTGGATTTTTGTTGTTTGGGTCTTGTGTTAAGTCTATATAAAGAATACTTATTTTTATAAAACCTGTGTTGTGTCCATCTGTAGTGTTTTCACTGTATTACTGTATGTGTTCACAAATGCTTTACACACTGCCTCTGAGATAAGCCTTCCTGCTTGTGCCAAGCTATCACAGGTTTGAGCAGGGGTTACTTAGGAGTGTAGCCCCCTTACTCTGACTAGAAGCAACAGTCCCTATTTGGACAATGGTGCAAGCCATTGCCAACTAGAGACCCCCAGTTCTAACAACCTCACACACTGGCTGAGCAGCAGGAACTTGGAACACTGGGGAGGATGCATTAAGTTACAATAAAGTAATACATTTATTAGCTCAAGAATTTCATAGAATTCTTAAGGAATTACTGCAAGTAGGCCTCAATCCTGGCAGAAGACTAGAGCCAATGACAATGGATTAATAGACATTATGTTAGAAGTTGTTATTTGCAGCACTGGGTCATGGTCTTATTATTCTGTTTGTCAAAAACACTCAACATCAGCATTCAGCACCATCAATCTCTTCTGCCCTCCTTCAACCTAAATTAAAAGGCACATGATCAAACATGTTATCCTGTTCATCCTCTCCTCGGCCTCTGCCTTGACCCTAATAAAGCCAATTCATACCAAAGGACTGCATTCTAACACCTGGGGGCCCTATTACGATATTGGTCTGAGTTTACTCCAACCGTCATCGTCTTGGTGTTGTAACCCACCGACAGTAGGTCGGCAGTTCCAAACACTGGATTACGATTAGGGCTCCCGGTTTTATGGTATTTATTTTTTTAACATTTCTGCCTGCATTAATCCATATTTATTTTTTTGTCATTTTATCTGTATTTATCCACATTTATTTTTATCGCAAGCAAAAAAAGACGCTGCAGCTAGTATTTTTTCACATTTATTTAAATAGACAATGGGAACTTGGTGGTTATAGGTTTAGATAGATTAATGTAGATGGGTAAATGGGTTATTGCTTCAAACAAAGAGGTCCTTTTGTTGCTTGCAGTTCATACATTTTAATCCTTCTAATATAGCACAGTGAGCTATTAACGACAGGTGGCTCCTACACCTTGTCTTAATTAACACATCCTACACATTGATTAACACACATATGATTTATTGTCAATTTATAATGGGAAACTGTGATATAAAGAGCTTTGACACTCTGCATTGCGATGAGTAGCGCTATACCACTATAAAAGAAATAAAGCAAAATAAAGGTATTTAAATTGTTATTTGTGTAAATACTGGGACGTACCAGCACATGTAACATTCCTACAGTGCTTGCCTATCTCTTTTATACAGGGACTGAAGAGCATGCCTCTTTTAAGTGCCTGAAAAGTGATAAGCTGTGTGCATTTTGTTTCCCCTCCATTGCCTTTAGGTGTGCATCTCCTCCCCACCCCATAGCCCCAGCCAGGATACTACAACAAAAGAAGGCCTGATGGTCCCTTAACGTCTGCCTTTGTTATGGCACCTCCCGGAATGGTGCACTTTAACGCTGTTTAAAGAATGACAAAAGTAGTGCTTAACTAGCAACCTCTATAAAGAGGTGCCAATGTGTTCGAGTGTGAATAAACCCTATCTGGCCACTTTGTGTCTGCTGTGCCTTGATTTATTTTTACATGCTTTGAACTGTTTTGTTTCTCCATCCTGAGACTGCAATTTGGAAAGACTGTTGGAAACAACATCATAATTCCAACAGCAGAAACGCTGTCCGTAATGGATAATGATAGATACACAGTAGGTTGACCAGCGGGTATACGCTCCGATCGATGACATTGAAATTCGGCGGTCAGATTGTAAATCTACAGTGTTGGTCTGTACCGACCGACATCGTAATGAGCCCCTAGGTGTATTGTAGCATGCTACGTTCTTAATGTGACTTCTTTGACCCAATAACATTCTATTGACCCAATAGCATTATCTAAAACTGACCCTTCTGTATGTACCTTGAGCCCCATTTGAGTTCCTTAGATTACAGCTTCGGTTCAAAATTGTTTGTACCACCTATGTTTACTCCGGTACGTATTCAAATACATATCATTTTGAGTTCTTCTCATTCAGGCAGAAAGTTGTACATTACCACAGTTGCCTAAATGCACTCAAGCCAGAACATGACATTTTCAGAAAACTATCATTTCAATCTTATTAGAAAACAACTATAATTGCACATTTGCTGGAGGGGTGAGGTGGATGGTAACCTACAGTTGAATGAGAAGGATTAAAGTGGCATGGAAATGCAGGAGGATTTCAACAGAAAAACAGGAAATTCTTGCTACCAAAATAGAACAAGCAGTGTCAAAGAAATTAGGGGATATTATAGCCATTTCTGTGTAGTCACCCTGGGTTTTTCACCTTGCATGAACCTTATTTTTGTTGGCAGTATGCCTATGTTTACTTTGATACTGCCATTCAGTGCCAAAGGGCATGTGCTGTGTCCCCACAATTTGGGTATTTAACATTCTAGAGAAGGCCGTTGTTAGTTGACTGAACTTAAAGAAAATAAAATAAGCCCTAAGGTAAAAACTTTTATTGCTACTTGAACCCCACTTCACTGTTGTCGCCAAAACCACACACAGAGTTTTTGATTGTGGCTTTATGCTTGCTTTGTGTTTTTGCATCAAATGTCTAACAATTGACATTAATGATTCCCTTTACCCGACTATATTCATTTTGGTGTGTTTTTACTCATTAAATTGGTCTCTGTTCTTCTATATCAGGAATTACATGTTGAAATTTTCTTGACTTCAAAATTTTTTTTTTTTTTTTACATTTCTGTTTATTATTTCAAGTTACAAATTCAAACATCAGCATCGTACAACCATGTTGCGAACAGAACGGGTTCACCATCACATGACATACATTTCATGAGTTTATAAGTGTAGTGTAGCTCCTATTTTCCCAATAGGCTCTGCGCATTGGAATAGTACCTACGGCAGTAAAGGCCTAGACCAGACGTTAACTAGGTCTACTACTGTCGATACTAGACTTAATTTTTGGGTTTGCCAGCTAAGCTCAGAGTTCGCTAGAAACTTTCTCGAATGTTCAAGGAAGGATTAACTCCCCTGATTAGACAAGAAGGGATTTAGTTTCTGACAACCATAGAACATGACAACTTTGCTCTCCCCTAATCAAGAGTCAATCTCAAGAGTCGTGTGAGCACAAGGCAATTATTTTACTCAGTCAGTACGTGCATTCTTAGTCTCATCAGAATGTAGAGAAAAGGAAGAGACGGGCGTGTTCAATAAAAGATGTTATTTATTGATCAGTCTCTTTTCTCGTACAAGAGAAATGGATCGATATTATTGCAATACTTATAGTTAAGTAAAGTGCATACATTAAAAGCAATAGTATAAAATAATACTGTAAAAACATTGATATGGTTTCTGAGCCATATGATGCTTTAAAATAATTAAAATATATTTACATACACATATACATTTGACTAAACATACTCAACTGGTGTTTCTAAATACGCCTACCCCGTGTACCTGACCTAAGTCTAATGCGTGGGCGGGAATAGAGAGTTACAGTTTAAGTTAAGTTTGTTTTTGCCAAGTGAATAACTAAAGAATTCTCTAGGAGGGGTTATTCAGTTCTGTACCTGGAATTTAGGATGAATGAGGAATGGTATCTCTTTCTCTGCTCTCGATATTCCAGGCTGCCTGCGAGGGCTGCCCAGAAGCGCCGGTGCTGGGTCTCTCGGCTTGAGATAGCAGCGCGTCTCTCAGCGCGTCAGGAAGGCGGGGCTGCTGCCTGCGGGGTCTGCTTCTGCTCTCGGCTTCGGCAAGTATGGCTGCTCCGTCTTGTCACCACGCGTGTGTTTTGCATAGGGCAAGGTCGGCAATATTTATACCTTAAAGGTGCCGGGATTGACGTAAGGATGGACATAGGTACGTCAATAAAGATGTCATACGACTTGCTCGTTAGCACATTCTTTACTAAAGTTCTCTGTGAAATCAAAACAATGACCGCACGGATTATCCAGGTTGTCATAGGTTTGATTTGTTATGAGAACGTCGTATGCCTTATCAGGGGCTGGAGGAATGTCGCTTGTCTAATTAGATCTCAAGCGTTATGACCTAATCAGATAACACGTTCCTGTGCCGTAGTGTGACTGCGTCAGATAACGGTATCTGCATCATGGGGGATTTCTTGCCTCATGGGCTGACTGTTAATTAACTAGCTAGGTAGTTTAACCAGAATAGGGTCAGGAATAGGGGGATCGATTCAGAACCTATAGAAATACACGACACCCACTCCACGCTAACTATGGTCATATCTACTAATCTATGCATAGTATAACATAGTACAACATACTATAGAGTATAGTGTATACCTTACCACCCCAAAATACATAAATGCATTTTGAAATTTTCAAATATACTGAAAAATTGCAGTCATATATATTGTATGCACTTAAGCTATGAATTAAATGCAAAAGTAAACACGCATTGTTATGCATTATTGCTTGTTGGTATATGAGAAATACACATGAAATGGCTCTTAATATGGCTATACAGAAAAAAAGTCGAAACCATTTCATCACATAAAATATATTGTGAACATACCAGCGGGCAGCTAAAGTCTATATAAAGTCTATAAAGTATCTAAAAAATAGAAATCTTAGTTCTCTAGGAATAGTTTCTTACTTTAAGCAGAAGATCAGTGTCCCGGAAAAAAATATATAGAAAAATATTTTAAGGGGCTTTCTGAAAAAATTGCTGTCCGTGAACTGGATTGTAATTGTTCATGTGACTTTATTTTGAAAGTTGAAGGCCGTATTCAGGGAACGCCGTGTGCGAGTTTACTCAAAAGTCTCTATTTCTGTTCCGGAGAGAACATCATATCATTCAGGCTTTCGAAAAAACTGTCAACAGCTTCATGGGAAAGTTCCACTAAGTTGGAAATAGGGGTAACCATGCATTCATGCGCATGATTGTCTGCATTGACATTCTGATTTGCATTGCTGACAGAAGGTCGTACCTGTTCGATGCTGCTTTCATCTTGAACTTCACTACCCTTCAATCGCAGTGGTGAAGATTCCAGGAATGCCGTCATCAGAATTGGCAGCCTTTGAGGGCAGCACAAAGCGTGAACCTTGGTAGGAACCAGCAGTGTATCTGCATCCACCGGCGCATCCGATTGTAGCGTCAGACAGGTGTCTAACACGCATTCTTCTCCGCATAGCAGACACCTTAGTACAGGTAAAACACACCTTTGCCACATTGGTCGAAATGATAGAAACCAAGTCATGTTCAGGTCTCTAAGCCGGGAGAGTCCCAGGATTTTTGATATCCGGTCCCGGTATCCAATGGCTAGGATCGTTTCTTCCATTGTCGTGAGAGTTTGTTCTGTGACATGGGTTGCCATAACGAAAAATAAGGACTAGGAATAGGATTCCTGCAATTAGTCCCAGGATCAAGGGAAGTCCGCCAAAAATCGAATGGACGAAATCTGGAAAAATACCCAGTATGGCTTTGAATGGTGTTAATGCCATCGAAAATACTGTCTTAAATACCTTTGAGACCCCAGTGGTATCAGAAATATTTAAGATTTCGCTCAGGATTTCCGCGAAATGTACGGGGGAATTAGTTGATAATAATGTATGTATCTCTGCAGTCGTCCTTGCGACTTGTAGATCATACGTTTCTTTAGATGACGTGAGCCTTGTAGGCGTCTGAAGAAGCACTGTTTTCATTCTGCTTAAAGTGTCTATTCGAATAGAAGTAATTTTCAAACCGGGCCATGCCCTTGCCTCCCTGTCTGGAAAGGAGCTGGGGAACAAAGAACGTCCACAGCACTTGACCTTCGCCGTCGTAGTGACGAGATAAGGAGTCCCGGGCATAAGACTACAACATCTGCGGTCTACAATAAGAATGTAACTCCCATTATAGAGTCTTTGAAAGAATGGTTCTATTTCAGTTGCAGGTGCGCCTTGCTGGTGACATGAAAGGTTGTATGAATTCCCTTCACAGGCTCCGTGCAAACTAATGCCGTTACACAGAAGCGTGCCGCTTAGTGACATAGCACAATTGTTGCCACTAAGAAACACTTTCTGTCCTTTGTTACTGACACATGCATGTGAATAGGGCAGGTTCCAAGTTGTTTTAAGGTACCCCTTTCCCAATTTCTCGTACATGCCAGCCTGTATATATTTTTGGCAGTATTGAAACCTGAAGGTTGAGATTGGAATATTTATGATTCCGTGGATTATCCATTCACTGACAGGTCGTTCTGACATTGTCAACGGTAATCTTTCTAGTTTTTCAATGCTCAAGATTGTATAATCAGCACCCTTCTGCGCCATACCGATTCGTCTATCAGTAAGGTTAAAGATTTGGAATAGTGACGTTGTGTTGATTAAACGCCAAGGCACATAGCCAGAACGCAGATTTTGTAACGTCCAGCCAAGCTGTACAATAGAACGCAATTGTGACTGACCATGTTGTAATAACAGTAAGTCTTGCGATAATATATCGATTGCTGAAGACACAATGCTGTCCAATGAAAAAATTCTGGAGGACAGAGTCATTAACCCATTGTCCACTACAGAAAGTGATTTTTCCAAATTAATACGATCAATTTCACGTATTCTCTCTGCTGTTTCAATTTGAGTAACCTTCCAGGCCTCATTGTATGCTGCATATACAGAGGCTGCTATGAAACGCTTTTGACGCTGTTTGCGTGGTCCCATTATGAAATCACGCAAGTCAGCACCATCAGTAAGTAAAGTTAGGTGTTGCTTAATTTCAGGCAGTGTGGAAGACTGTAGCCATTGAAGGCATAATTTGCCCACACTGTAGGTTGTTATTATCCCTGGGTGATGTCTTTGGGGATATCTAGGGTCTGGCCTGGTCATTTTGAAACCCTGTGTTTTATTCAGGAATCTATCTTGACAGTTATTTGTATCTGTGGGCCAGATCAACCATTGTTTCCAATCAGGATGTGTTCTGTTTTGGTTTAATATCTGGTTTACGTCTATCTCTTCATCTGTAGCAGAGCTATTGCTAAACATTGTTGGCTTTGGAATAGACGGTTTATTTAAATCTTTGATTTTGGCTAAGCCAAGACAGGTGGTTTGTTGAACAGTGTCATTTAAAAATATCATTTGTTCTGGGATCATGCAGGCTCTAAACAAAGCTTCTATACCCTGTACTTGCCATTCTTTTGTACCCCAAACACTTTTCAAATCAACATTTTTGTCCCAATAATCGAATCCAAAAGTATTCATTTTTTCAAAGAATGAATCAGAATAAATCAATTTTGTGTTGGTTATCATGGTTTTGGTCCCTGTCTTGTTTGACAATTTATAATAAAATGTTTCAGCATTACTAGTGTTAAAACCTTGAAAGTATGAATATTTGTCATAAACGGTTCTAGAGCTCCCTTTTGGAGGTGTAGCACAATGTTCCCATTGATTATAATTTAAAACATTTATAGGTTGTGCAGATTTATGCAAGAAATGGTTACCATAGTGGTTATAGCAATACATACTATCATAATTTGTAGAACCTTGCAAATAATCATGTTTTGTAAATTTAGCAGACATTACTAAGTCAGACATCATATTGTTTATACTTTCAAAGTCCCAATCATCAGCAAATGAGTTTGGTTTTGCAAAGTCACTCAAAGAGATCTTAATTTGGTGTGGATATTTCAGGATCTCGACCGGACCATAAATTTCATAGTCAGTGTTGTCCCAGGCTACCCCACCAGGTATTGGAATTGCTGTGAAGTTGGCTGAAGAAAGTTCTCTTTTCTCGACGTGTGAAGATGTGTGTGGTTTGAGGACCAAGTTGATGTTCTGACTTGCTGTGTCCATTTTAGCATATTTTCCCTCAATGAAGCGTCCCAAAGTAAATACCATGATGAGCCAAAGTATGAGGATAAATGCACCAAAACCCACCCAAAATTCAATCCATGGAGAAATCAGATATGTTTCTTTTAGTTGTTTCAAAAGTTCCTTCGCTTTGTCTTTAAAGGATTTTGATGATGGCTGTGTCTTTTGTTCGCTGAAACCTTCAGAGGAATCATCGAAGTTGATGAAGTAACCGGATGCAGTTCTGTCAATTGTTCCAATTGGTTCAGGATTTTTGTTTCTTGCATTTTCACTTGGTACTTCAGTATAGATTGGTGTGTCTCTGCTAAATGTCTTTATTTGGGTTTTCAGAGGTCTAAGTTCTATTGCATTGTTGCATAGTCCTTGTTGTTCTTCTGTAGGCGTTTCGAATGTGATGAGCCTCTTTGTTAGGACCTCTGTACTGGTAGCAAACCTTGGTGTTCTGCTACTTATTGGGAGTCCACTTGGCCTACTGTTTGTTATCGGCCACATGTTGTGGTTTTACCAGGTCGATGGATACAACTCGGTTCTCCTTTTTTCCAGCAAGTGGCGGTAGTACAACTGATCTTGTCCCGTTGACAGACAAGACAGGAACTGCTTTTCTGTAAGAAGGCCCAAATTCCTTCTTTACCGCGATCTTCTCCCTGACTAGATCCCCGACTTTTGGAATCCAGACAGGTCTTGCTGGGACAGGTGGTGATTCTTCAGTGGTTGTTGGCTGTTGTTTCAACTGTATGTTGCTCAGGTCTTTTCTTGGTTTGTTTAAGTCCTGCAAAATAGCCAAACGGTCTTTGACATCAAAGCTTTTTTCTATTACCACTGAAGTCTGACTATCAAGGTCAGAGATCAACATCCTAGTTCCGAATAATAATTCGTACGGACTGAATCCCTTCAGAGAATTTCTTGGCAAGTTATTTAGACTACGTTGGACACTTATTAGATGTTTGACCCACCCAGCTCCCGAACCTAATACCTTTGCCGTTATAGATTGCTTTATGTCACGGTTTTTTCTTTCAACAATTCCGTTCCCCTCAGGGTGAAATGGACAAGAGTACCGCAATTGCACGCCCATGCTGACCATGGCCTCCTTATAAGCCCGAGAGCTAAAAGCAGGACCATTGTCCGAATGCAGAATGCCAATTGCGTATGTGCCGATAAAGACCCGCAAATCTTTTATAACAGTTCTGGCGTCAGCCGTTCGCTGGGGCCACATCCATATGAATCTCGTGCATGAGTCCACTGCGACCAAGATATATTTATAGTTACCATCCCTTTGTAAGGGACCGCAGTGGTCTAGATAAACACAGGCTAATGGTTTATCCGAGATTAGAAGGGGCGTCTGTGCTGGACGTCTCACAGTTGATACTTTCATTTTTTGACATATTTCACATGCTAGAACATAGTTCCTTGTTTGTCTTCTCATTTGTGGCCACCAGTATCTCTGTTTTAATAATGATACTGTGGCTGAGACGCCAGCATGGGTAGAAGCAAGCCCTTCGTGTGCCGCTATTATTAGTCCTAACCTATGTTCCATGTTTGGAATTGCCCTATCCCCCACTCCAGGGATTTGAGCAAAAGGAACATTGTTTGCATCAGTTATGTATGAGTATTTTACTGGAAAGCCTTTAGGGAGTGGTTCTATCGAATCCTTTTCTGAAGCGCTGACAGCTTGTAATATTTCACTGTCTATTTTTGTTTTTGACCGGGTGACGGCAGCTACGGAAGCCGTTTGCACAGCTGCCTTCGCGGCCTCATCAGCCAATGAATTCCCTGCAACGTGAACGCCATCACGTTGATGACTCAGTGTATGTATCACGTGAGTCTTTGGTAGTTCTTTTCGTAAAAGAGCTACTTGTTCCCAGAGCATTTTGTGCTTGATTGTGCCACCTTTCGCATCCTTGAAACCATTTTGAAGCCAGATCTGCAAGTATTCATTGTAAGATTGAACGCAATAATACGAATCGCACACTATGAGTGTGGGGAATTCTCGATCCGTATTTTCAAGCGCCATCTTAAATGCTAGTAGTTCAGCTCGCTGAGCTGTACAATCTCCTAGAGATTGTGTTTTAGTTAGGGTTGGTTTAAATTTCCCTTCGTGCCAACGACCTTTAACAATCGCGCACGCAGCACTGTAAGCTTGTTTACCCCCTACTGCGGGTTGTGCTGATCCGTCTGTATATATTATACAGCCGTATTGGTCTAGAGGCAGAATTTCGGTTGGCAGAGGACATTCGAATTCATATTGTAGAAATTCTTGTGTTTTTAAGTAAGGATCAAATTCGTACACCACGTCTGTTGCAGCAAGAGAGTTAGCCCATTGTATCCATCTCGGATGGAGTGCTTTCGCATTTGGAATGCTTGCCTTTGTTACCGCCTCTAAGGCTGGTATTGGTGTCACGATTATTATTCGTTTACCTTGTGCCAGGGCTCGTTCTTTTGCTATAGCTGTCTGTGTTGCTGTAAGAATTTTTTCCGTTGGGCTAAATTTCATTTCAGCCTTAGTGTACAAGTGTGATTTGAATGCAATTGGTACCTTTTCTCCCTCATTAGAGGTCAGGTATGTGAATCCGCATCTCCCTGGGATGACTCGGATCACAAGGTTGCGTGTATTATCACGTGTTTCTAATTTTGTCTTAATTAGCATGTCTGTTTGTAAGGATCTCAAAATGTCTGTGTGTGTTTGAGTCCAACTGGATCTTTTAAAATCTGGTTTAATTAGATCGTAAAGGGGTTTGACCCTTTCTGCGTAATTTGCAATGTAAGTTCTTCCGAAATTTAGGAAGCCTAGAATTGACTGTAGGTTTTTTAGTGTTTTAGGAGCTTGGATTACGGCACATTTCTCTAGGAAATTGTCTGCCAGGCTTTTGCCTTCACTTGATAACTCATATCCTAAGAATAGGACTGTCAGATGGGCAATTCTGGACTTTTTGAAGTTGAATTTGTAACCCTCTGCAGCGAAACCAAGTATTATGGTGTTCACTCTTTTCAAGTGAGTCTCCAAGTCATCATCTGTTAAGTAAATGTCATCGACATAAGATAATGCTTCATCATCATATTGTTGTAGTAATTCTGTTACTCTCGCTGAGAATACCCCCGGGCTATTCTTGTACCCCTGGGCTAACCGACAGAATTGTTTTTGAGTGCCATTTACTGAGAAAGCTGTTAAATATCTGCTCTCTGGTGCTATGTTTTGACAAAAGAATCCGTTGGAGATGTCCAAGGTAGTTTTGTATTTTTTGCGCACTATGTTATTCATTAGTGCAGCACTGTGTGAATTTTGCACTGCAAAGGTTTTGCAACATGTGTTAAGGTGTCGGTAATCCAAAACTAGACGATATGAATTGTCTGGTTTGGAGACCGGAAACAAAGGATTGTTCATTTGTGAGGGGCAAGTTTCAATCACCCCCTGGTATTCTAGCTGATCTAGTATTTCATTTACTTGTTTTTTAGCTTCTTGCCTAATTGGGTACTGCCTTTGTGCAGTTGGTTGTGATTTTAGCTGGATTTTGTGAGGAGGAGAATCCTCATCCCATCCTACATGATTTTTGTATAAAGCAGGTGCTAAGGCCACTGCCCACTTTCTAGCAAGTGTGTATTTTTTATGAATCGGGATTTGATTCGAGAAGGCAGGCATAATTACTTCTTCGCCATGAGGGCACTCCCTGACAAACTCTGGTGGCCAGTTTTTTTCAGCTAAAAGGATGTCATAACCCTTTGAGAGGTTATCCCAAAATAGTCCCCTTATTTTCCTAGTCTTATCTCCCTCTATACGTAATGTTATCTCGTATATTTTGTGGGGCTTGCTAACTCTGGTATCTGCAGTTTCCACTTGAAGGTATTCATTCGTGTCCACTGTCTCCAGATGATTCATAAGGACTTTGCGAGCTATGCTCACCTCTGCTGCGCTGTCTAGCATTGTCTGAGCCCACTCTCCGTTTTTCAGTTGTGTCCTCAGTATTCTCGGCATTGTTAACTACCTTGATACTGGCTACCTTCTTTTTTGGAAATTGTAATTTCTTTTTCAGTTGAGCAGGTTCCTTGTCTTTGGACTTGGCGTGCTCTTCTGATCGTCCTCTTCTTTCCGATTTCTGCGAGGAATTCTGAAAAGATTGAGAGGGACGTGTATCAATGTTTTGATATCTATCAGGTTTTTTAATATTATCCCTATTTCTAAGGTTATATCTATTCCCAGAGGGTTCACTCTGGGGTGACCTTTGTCTCGGGTTTGGAGATTTCTCTCTTCGCCTAGGAGACCTTCCTCTGGACTGGAATTTCTTTTCTTTAGGATTGGATTGTTTGTTCCCATCCCAGTTCTTTTTTGGTGAATTATTATTATTATTAAAAAACATTTTTTCTGGACTTGTAGTCAGTTGCGGTTTTACTGGTATTCCACCTAGACTATCTCTGCCTAGTTCTTCATAGGATTTTTCTATGATTCTGGCAATTTCAGCTGGTTGGTCTGCTATATCTGTCTCTTTTAACCTCTGGCGGATCGCCACGTTTGCTGCTTCACCTTTTATGTTGGCTAGTAATATAGCCGAGACCTGCTTGAAGTCTTTTAGTAATTTCATACCAAGAGTTAAAGCAGGTTCTGGACCGTATTCATCTTGAATTTGTTTTAGCACATCTGGTATCACCGAAATGGATGGAACACCGTGCGTTTTTGTGTAGATGGAAGCAAAGACTGTACCCCAAGTGTCACAGTCCTCAATGTGTGGTGCGATTCCCATTGGGAGACATATAGTCAGAATCCTGTGTTTTTCTAATGGGGTGGTGTCAGGAAACACCGCCTCTATTTGGGTAATTTTCTGTGCCAACCAGAATGGTATTTGTTCCCGTTTTGCTGGGACTTTACCTAGGCAGGATTGGATGTTCTGTGGTGTAATTTTATTTGTGTTCCCCTGGTGAGGGGTCAGCTGTGGAAGTTTAATCGCTGGCTGAATTGTTGAAGTCCGCATTACATACTGAACTAATTGTCTGTGAATTTTTAGTAGTTGTTTTAGCTGTATTAACAGCTCTGCTGCAGGCATTCTTTCGATGTCTGGATGTGGTGTGTATCCGGCTAGGACCGGCCACGTTGCTCCTGGTCTTCCTAAAGGACCGAGCCTTGTAATGTGATTGTTATGTATTAGGGCGCCATCAAATAAGAGCAAATGCTCTTGGAATTTGAGTGGTACTTCCACCTCCTCGAAAGGAGTGTACTCATTAGGAGGTTCCTCTACTTTGTAATAGTGGAAGTACTTTGTTACAGTATTAGCTGCTGGAAAATGTATCCATGTATAGTATACCTCTGTCTGCCGATATTCGTGTGCCTCGATTACGAATATGACTGTGCCACCTCTAGGTGTCAGTCCATTTTCTATAAGTTTTAAGGTTATAGATCTCCTTTTGGCGACCTGGATGAGTATTATATCCGGGTCTGCTGTTTGCATGGTAGCATCAGCATCTGCTATTTCAGTAGCTAATCTAGTAACCTCTCGTTCTTCATCGCTGTCCATTTTGCTGACAGGATGGTATTATGTTTATTTGCAGATCAGGTTTCTTTATGGAAACAGAGATTAGATGCACAATATTTTGGAACTGTTTTATCCTTCAACGTTGACTAGACCAAGAACCATACATAGGAGTTCCCTCCTGCGAGGTTTTGGAGGATATAATAACCTTTCACCCACTCCAGACGTCTTTGGAGTATTTGGGAAAAGGGGTCTGAGTGAGAAAGCACGACTGAGTTACTCTAAATGTCTTACGTTAGTTTTATCGCCCTTTCCAAACACGTTGGGCGCCATGTAGTGTAGCTCCTATTTTCCCAATAGGCTCTGCGCATTGGAATAGTACCTACGGCAGTAAAGGCCTAGACCAGACGTTAACTAGGTCTACTACTGTCGATACTAGACTTAATTTTTGGGTTTGCCAGCTAAGCTCAGAGTTCGCTAGAAACTTTCTCGAATGTTCAAGGAAGGATTAACTCCCCTGATTAGACAAGAAGGGATTTAGTTTCTGACAACCATAGAACATGACAACTTTGCTCTCCCCTAATCAAGAGTCAATCTCAAGAGTCGTGTGAGCACAAGGCAATTATTTTACTCAGTCAGTACGTGCATTCTTAGTCTCATCAGAATGTAGAGAAAAGGAAGAGACGGGCGTGTTCAATAAAAGATGTTATTTATTGATCAGTCTCTTTTCTCGTACAAGAGAAATGGATCGATATTATTGCAATACTTATAGGTAAGTAAAGTGCATACATTAAAAGCAATAGTATAAAATAATACTGTAAAAACATTGATATGGTTTCTGAGCCATATGATGCTTTAAAATAATTAAAATATATTTACATACACATATACATTTGACTAAACGTACTCAACTGGTGTTTCTAAATACGCCTACCCCGTGTACCTGACCTAAGTCTAATGCGTGGGCGGGAATAGAGAGTTACAGTTTAAGTTAAGTTTGTTTTTGCCAAGTGAATAACTAAAGAATTCTCTAGGAGGGGTTATTCAGTTCTGTACCTGGAATTTAGGATGAATGAGGAATGGTATCTCTTTCTCTGCTCTCGATATTCCAGGCTGCCTGCGAGGGCTGCCCAGAAGCGCCGGTGCTGGGTCTCTCGGCTTGAGATAGCAGCGCGTCTCTCAGCGCGTCAGGAAGGCGGGGCTGCTGCCTGCGGGGTCTGCTTCTGCTCTCGGCTTCGGCAAGTATGGCTGCTCCGTCTTGTCACCACGCGTGTGTTTTGCATAGGGCAAGGTCGGCAATATTTATACCTTAAAGGTGCCGGGATTGACGTAAGGATGGACATAGGTACGTCAATAAAGATGTCATACGACTTGCTCGTTAGCACATTCTTTACTAAAGTTCTCTGTGAAATCAAAACAATGGCCGCACGGATTATCCAGGTTGTCATAGGTTTGATTTGTTATGAGAACGTCGTATGCCTTATCAGGGGCTGGAGGAATGTCGCTTGTCTAATTAGATCTCAAGCGTTATGACCTAATCAGATAACACGTTCCTGTGCCGTAGTGTGACTGAGTCAGATAACGGTATCTGCATCATGGGGGATTTCTTGCCTCATGGGCTGACTGTTAATTAACTAGCTAGGTAGTTTAACCAGAATAGGGTCAGGAATAGGGGAATCGATTCAGAACCTATAGAAATACACGACATAAGTAGGTCTCGGCATAGGCGCATCGCTACAATAGTTTCAGATCACCTGTCTGTTCTCCTGGGCTTTCCACTTCTACATCAAGTCACACTTTCTCTACCCCACGATACATCCAACCGCATGTATGTAACCATTTATATACATGTAAGTCTGGTAACCCCTGGTCAAGTCTGCAACATGTGTCGATTCTAGGTGTACGTATTATCCCTTCCGAGTCTCCTCGCCCTCCCCCATCGTTTAACACCTTCACTTTCCTTCACTCTATATCACATTTTCCTGTAGCACCCTAGTCTCTCGGATAGGCAATCAAATAGCACTGCAAAGGGGCCCATATGTCATTTGGCCTGAAGACCATGGGTAGCAACTCCACATAAGTCGTAAGGCACTCTTGGCATGTTACCAGGTCAGCAGTCCATTCCTTGAATTTAGGTGCTCGCCCCTTACCCCATCTGCAAGCCACCCTCCTTTTGGCCATCAGCAGCGCCATAGCAACATATTTACGGTTTTCAGCGCGTATTCCAGCAGTGCCAGCAGCGGAGTGGGTACCACAGGTGTATCAATCATTAATTGCAGGGCGTGAAACACTTGATCCCAGTAATCTTTTACCTTGGGGCATCCCCATGCTAGATGTAGGAATCGGCCCCTTCAGCACGGCATCTATCACATCTGTCATTCTCTCTCAGCTTGTATTTGCACATCTTGACCGGGGTATAATATAACCTTTGTGAGAATTTTTAATGTATTATCCGGAGTCTGCTGCTCGCCGACACTCGCTGGGTTTGCAGACAACAGTTCTCCCATTGTTCATATGTTAGTGTTAGTCCCAGTTCCTCGTCCCATCTCGTGCATGACAGTGTGGTAGATAATTCCCTCTGTGGGTGTACTGTTTTATATATCAGGGAAACCAGCCGTTTAGCAGTGGCTCTCCCAAGTATGATCTGTAGTGGGGCCAATTCTTGTGGTTCCGCCAGGAATTCAGGAGT
Source organism: Lissotriton helveticus (assembly GCF_964261635.1). Lineage (NCBI taxonomy): Eukaryota > Metazoa > Chordata > Amphibia > Caudata > Salamandridae > Lissotriton > Lissotriton helveticus. Next base: position 1,742,362,231 of record NC_136065.1, read on the forward strand.
GAGTGATCATATCCCCTGCCGTAGCCTAATATGTAAGAAGACGTCAAGTGGTGTCTTCTGAGCGTTTTGGAACATATGGTCGACAGTGCAGAATTGGCCATCATGATACAGATCCCCCCTGTTGTGAACATGGGTCCGCTGTTGAAAGTTATGAAAGACAGCCTCCTGTAACAGCAGCATGCTAGGGTGGTAAGTAAGAGGCAGTAGTGGTGAGTATAACATAGGGACGTCCAGCATGCATCCTATATGCTGCCATGCAGCTATCGTGTATGCGAGGGCATTGGGCTTTCTATCTTCGGTATCTACTGGCACATATAGTGCACCTTCTATGGGAATGGGATGTGCCAGCCAGTGCTCGGCTGTGACCTGTGGCATATATTGCGGCTGTTTCACCCAAAACCAAGCGTAGTGGTCTTGTGCAGCCATAAAGTATAGTTCAAAGTTTGGTATGCCAACCCCCCCCCCCTGCGAGTAGGGCCCTGTCATTACCTCCCACTGCAATCTAGGTTGTTTACCTCCCCATACGAGTGGTATCAGCTCCGACCTAAGTCATTTAAAGAACTGTGTACCCGGGTAAAACGGTATGTTTAGGAACAGGTATAACAGAGCACCACCATTTTTATCAGAGACGCGCGTCCCGCCATAGAAAGAGGCAAAGCTACCCAACGCGTAACGCTGTCTGTCAACTGGGTTATGGCCATCCCATAATTCATCCTCATAATTTCCTCCCTGTCTCTGGTAACTCTTATCCCCAAATATTTCAGCTCGTCCTCACACCACTCCCAGGGGTAATCCAGCAAAAAACGCTTTGTAGTCGCCTTTAGCAGGAAAATACTCAACTTCCCCCAATTTATCTGGATCCCCGAAAGGCGCCCAAACCTATGAACTCCCTAAGTATCGGATTCAGATTGTGCTGGGGGTCGCAAATGTAGAGGGTAATGTAATCCGCGTATTAGGACATAAGTATCTGGTGCTGGTTACATCGTAAGGCTTTGTCATTATGGTGTTGTCGCAGTTTCGCGGTAAGCGGTTCCACTGCGATAGCAAACAGTAATGGGGAGGGAGGGCACCCCTGCCTGGTTCCCCTTGTTATGTTGAACGATTGCGGTGTGTGGCTATTGACAAGGACCTTTGCTACTGGCAAACAATATAGTAGCTTAATCCACAAAAGGAACAGTGGTGGGAACCCCATGCGTAGCATTACCTCAAAAATGTAATCTCGTTCAATGGAGTCGAACGGTTTGCTGGCATCTAAGAAAATCGCGGCCATAGGGAGATCTGGCGATACATTATTCAGAACAGCAAACAGCGTCCTCAGATTGTGGGAGGTTGCTCTCCCGGGCACAAAGCCGGACTGGTCAGGTAAGATCAAGTTCTCCATCAGCAAGCTCAGCCTCATCGCAAAAAGTTTGGCCAGTATTTTGGCATCACAATTAAGGAGTGTAAGAATCACAATGCGCAGGCGTCTTTCCTGGCTTTAACAGCGAAAGTATGAGCGCTTCCCTCATGGTAGCGGGCAGATGCCATACTTCCAACGAGTCCTCATACAATTCCCTAAGGATAGGGGCCATCAAATCTATATATGTTTTGTAGAATTCTGCGGGAATCCCATCCGTCCCTGTGGCCTTACCGGATTGCAGACTTATTATTGCCTCCCTCACCTCGTCCATCTCAAATAGCGCACATAAAAAGGCCCTCTGCCCGTCACTAAGTCAGGCCAATGTCACATCCCCCAGAAAGCCATCTAGGTTGAGTGCGTTCATTCTAGTCGTAGTGTAAAGCTTTTTGTAATGACTCAAAAATGTGTTAAGTATGTTGACCGTGTCTCGGCAAGCCCCTCCCTCCAGATCCTCTACTTCCATAACGTAGTTAGAGCAACGTGGTTGCTTCACCTTTTGCGCCAGCACCTTCCCAGGCCTATCCCCTTCTCCATAATTCCTGGCCACCCAGTATTTACCCCTGAATATTGCTTCTGCTCTGTGCCTCCTCCATATAAGTCATAAGTTTCTCTCTAAATGTAGCTTGTGTCGAGCCCTTCGGGTTCCCTGCAAATTCAGTTTCTAGCACTTTAAGATCCAATTTTAATGTCCGCAGTTTATTCTGTATATCTCTGAGAACCCCGGCCTCCTTCGCGATGCAGTATCCTCGTATTGTTACCTTAAATGCCTCCCATATAACCTCAACACTATTCACTGAGTTCTTATTACGCTTAAAAAAATCGCTAATCTCCTCCTGCAGCTCCTCCTGGAACACTGTGTCAAGCAAGATAGATGCACGGAGTCGCCAAGGGCTGCACTGTGTATTAGAATCAGCGCATGAGAGTACCAGCAACACTGGTGCATGATCCAAGTAAGTTCTAGCCAGGTGCCTTACTTTGGCTATCGGTGGGGCCATACCTCTGGAGACCAAAAAGTAATGCAACCTAGTCCAGGACTGCGCATGTGCTGTAAAATGTGTACCTTCTAGTGTTTGCGTGTGTGCATGCCTCCAAGCATCAGACAGTAGGTAGGCTGAGATGATATCTCTGACCACTGCCTGCGCTTTAGTGTCCATTCTCGGAGAGTATGTGACATTGAAGTCGCCTCCCCATATGACATGGGTAGAGTCCACCTCAAAAATCTTGGCCAACATCGAGTCAAAAAAACCCGGCTCATCTGTGTTCGGTCCATAGCAGCAGGCTAACGTGACTGATGTGGATCCCAACCGTCCCCATGCTAGACAGTACCTGACCTCCGAGTCCCATGAGGCTCCTATCAATTGAAATGGCACCTGTTTCCTTATCAAAATCGCAGTACCTCTCGCGTATGTGGAATATGAAGAAAAGATTCTATGTTCCATCCATTTACTGGCGAAGGTGTTCGGTTTTTGTCTTGCAAAGTGGGTCTCCTGTAACATAGCGATATGTACAGTATGCCTGTCTAAGTATGATAGTATCTGCCTCCTCTTTCTGGGATCGCCCGGTCCCCTCACATTCTATGTGATGGTATTTAGTGTACCTATGGACACCTCAGACATGTCTTCTTAGCTCAAACTGCTTACAGAATGTCGTCGATACAATGTGTCCCCAACCTGTAATACAATCATATACATTTGCTTTATTGTATACGTGATGCTACCCCTCCTAGGCCCCTGGGGGCAAAACTCTACTTTCAAGGTTCTCACCAAACAAACTATCCAACTTTCGTCCAACCCACCCCCCTCCAACTGAATCAACCCAAATTTGCCAGAATCTGTTACCCACCCTCCCTCCCAGACCTCCAAGATTGCGCCTACTACAGGCTTCTAAGCCCTCATTTTTAGTTGCACTGATTTTCAAGAGTTTGTCCATATGCACGAGTTGTGCTGTATGACTGGCGGGGGTGGTATCATCATTCTCAGATATGCGCCTCTCTGTTTCTTTAATACATTCTTCATGTACATCTAATTTATGCACTATGACGTCAATCCTTGACGACATACGATCTACTTTATCCACTACTGTTGCAAAACCTTGCCTTACCTCCTGCAAAATACTGTGCATGTCCGCTGCTTGCGAGTTAGTGCCGTCGCTGGACCCCTCCCTACTTTCAGAGTCGCGGTCTTCCAGTGCGGGCCTGTTCACCTTTCTCGCTGCCTCAAAACTGAGTTTGGGTTGTCTAGTATCAGGCTTCCCCATATTTCCAACAATGCAATGCCTTCAGGATATGACGTTTCCTTTCTCCGTTAGCCTCCTGCTGGTCCTGCGAATGGTGCCGATCCTAACGTAAGGAGCAGGGGTCCCCTGTTCCTCGATCAACAGCCACACAAAAATACAGTGCTCAACACTCTGGGCCCAGTATCCTGCCCTCTTCTCTTAGGGGACTCTGCAGTTGGTTGTAGGGCAATAGTCTTGTCGTCTGCAGGTGCTTCACGTCACCAGCGGTGCCTCCGCTATGTGTCCGCTAAATGTTGTTGAGGCCCGGGAATGCAGAATGAGGGTGAGTTTTAGGTCGTCCCGCACAAGTCATGCAGTTGTAGCAGCTCTTGCTAACTAATGTCTCCCCACAGAGGATAACGCCTCCCACAGGGCGCCCACAGCAGCTCTTTCCGTTGGTTCCGCTCCGAGGCTTGCACTCAAAATGGAGGCCTATCTGCTCCCTCCGCAAAATGGCGCACCGCCATGGATATCAGAGTCTCTGTGTAGTTGCTGATAAGGACCCCTCCAATTTTCCCCTCAGCCCTTCCGCACGGTGCGCAAGCGAGGGGGGGACACTGCCACAATGTCCCTACGGGCATTTGGTGCTCCTTATATGAAATGAAATGAAAAGAATTTATAATGCGCAAAAAACAATAACCCGCAGGTATCAAGGCGCCTAATAATACAATCAGAATTTGAAACAGACGTCCTTACATATAGGCTTGTTGAAAAAGGCGAGTTTTTAGGGCCATGCGGAATTTCTGTAAGGATGGAAGAGATCGCAGGTCAAGGGGGAGATCGTTCCACCATTTGGGGGCTAGCGTGGAGAAAGCCCTGCCACCCCATTTAGCTCTTCGTACACGGGGGGTTTTAAGAAGCAATTTCCCAGAGGAACGCAAGCTTCTGCCAGGGATATAATAGGAAATGATAGATCCAATACCAGTGTCGCTATTTTTAGTGATGGCTCTGTAGGTCATGCAGAGGACTTTAAACCGGATTCGGAGTTCGACCGGTAGCCAGTGCAGTGATTTCCTGGCTGCAGTGGCTGAGGAGCGTTTGGGGATATCCAAAACAAATCTGGCTATGGCGTTTTGGACCACCTGTAAGCGCTGTAGGTGGCTCCGGTTTAGCCCAGCATACAGCGCATTACAGTAGTCCAAACGAGAGCCAATTAATGCAACAGCTATTTGTTTTCTTGCCTGCAAGGAAAGATATTTCCTGATCCTTCGCAGGGTATGGATCAAACCCCAGCAGGTCGAGACAGTTCTGTTCACCTGACCGCCCAAATCAAGGGCTGGATCTAGCATCACCCCAAGATTCTTAGCAGATGTTGTGGGGGAGGGACATATTCCTAATGAGTCAGGCCACCAATTGGCTGACCAGATGTTTTCTTTCCCCCCAAACACCAATACCTCAGTCTTCTCCCCATTCAATTTGAGAGAGTTCTGAATCATCCAGTGACCAACCGCCTCCATACAAGATCTAAACTTGGAGGCGGTGGGCACATCAGAATGGGGAAGAGAGACGAGTATTTGAGTGTCATCTGCATAAGAAACTACCTCCATCCCGAAAGATCTTATTAGCCTGGCCAGTGGGGTCACATAGATGTTGAAAAGGGTCGGACTAAGCGCCGACCCTTGAGGGACCCCACATAGCACTGGTCGGGATGGAGATAGGAACTCTCCCAGCTTGACTCTTTGTTCTCTCCCAATAAGGAAGGAGGTCAACAGATCCAGGGCTGCACTTCTCACCCCCACCTCCCTCAGGCGAGATGTAAGCACTGAGGGGGAGAGGGTATCGAAGGCTGCTGTTAGATCTAACAGGATCAGGAGGGTGGTCTGGCCCTCATCTACTGTCGTGCGGATCTTATCAAGCACGATGGTGAGGGCTGACTCGGTGCTATGTTCCCTCCTGAATCCATGCTGGGAGGAATCCAGACATCCCGAGCTTTCCACGAAAGTAGCGAGATGCTTGTTAAGATGTGCCTCAAGCATCTTCGCAGGGGCAGGAAGCAACGAGATGGGGCGAAAGTTTTTTAGGGTCTCCGGATCCAGGGATGCCTTTTTTAACAGGGGTTTGACTACTGCCTTCTTCCACTCTGTAGGGAAGATACCATCTGTAATAGCTAGATTCATTATGTCTAGCAATGGCGGTAGGAGGGTCTCCCTACATAGCTTAATAATTTTCAATGGACAGGAATCCAGAGGAGATCCCGACTTGATCTTGTTAAGCAGGATCTCCAGATCTTGTAAGGTCAAAGGAGGAAAGGAATCCAGGGTGCACAGTGGGGAGATGCCAGTAGTATTCATGTTCATCTCAACCCGGGTGATAGGTGCACTAACAGAGAGTCTTTGTTCCTCGAGAGCCAGATGGATATCCTGTATCTTGGTGTGGAAGAAGGAGGGGATCCTGTCACATAAGTCCTGCGAGGGGATAACTGGGTCAGGGGCTTGCAGGTTGACTAAGGAGTCAACCGTTTTAAAAAGCTCCTTTGGCGAGGAAAGCGAGGTGGTCAGGGTAACAAAGTAATCTTGTTTGGCCTGTGTAATCTCGGCTTTATATTTCCTAACAAGGATTTTGTGATCCTCCTTATTCTTAAAATCCCAGCTGGCATGCCAAAGTCTTTCCTTTCGCCTCACTTCTTGCCTCAGAAGTCTGAGGGAATTGGAGAACCAGGGGGCGGATGGTCTCTTTCTGGCTCGGCGGCGAGACTGTACTGGGGCCAATTCATTCAAAGCCTCAGTAGTGACCAGTTCGAAGTGGCCAACTGCATTCTGTACGCTGTCCAAGCCAGTAACAGCGAGACTTGTAGCCCAGGGCGCAAAAGAGTCACAGCTAAGATTCCTGAAGTTTCTAGCGGTTTCCATGGCATGATTCCCTCTTTTGCAGGAATCCGACCTATGATGTTCCAGAGTAAAAGGAACCGCTAGATGATCAGACCAAGATAGATGTCCAAGGCCCTGGGGGGTTCGCATCCTGTTGACTACACAGCTAATTTTCATTGCATATAGCCTGCGACCCACGTACTTTTATTGTAGAGCACAGTGTACTGCAATTCAGGCCTTTCCGCTCGCGCATGTCTATCATCAGCTCCAGTGGTCAGGTCTCGCCGTCCCGCAGTCGGCAGCCTCAGCGCGGGACTCGCTCCGTCGGTGTCATGTCTTAACTCCTCCGCCACTGGCGTTGAGTCTATCAGCAAACTCCCCGCCTACTAATTCTTTCAGCCTCCCGATACAACTCGGGACCTCCCGGCTCACCCAGCACTTCCTAGCGCCGATGCGCCCGCTACTTTCTCTTCGCTGTAGGTGCGGCCCAGGAGCCTCATGTGAAGCCGCGGTCTTGCCTTGTTGCTGACACCGCACCACTTCTCTGCTCCAGCGCTTCCCTCTGCCAATTTTTTTGCGGTCTGGTGCTGGGGCAGGCAACGTCCGACCGCTCCAATCTTCTCAATGAGGGGGAAGCTCACTCAGTTCTTCGATTTGGCTAGCTCTCCGCAAATTTTCGAGCCAGTTGATCAGGATAAATTAAGGCTGTTTATTCCAGGCAGCAGGAGCCTCACGTTAGTGCGGCCATTCTGCTTGTGCGCCCCCTAAAATATTGTTACTGCTTGAACTGAACACACAGTTTTCTGAGGAAATGTATGCTGCTTGTGCATCAGGTGCCAGTGGCTGAGAAGAGATTCTCTTAGAACTGTGTTGTAGTTTAGTCAGATTGTGTGTTTAAAAAGAGTTTCACACTTCATCTTGTCCTACAGAGTGCAGTTCTATATCTTCTTTGACTGCACAGAAAAGTATGTGGATACACAGCAATGCCTTACAGTAAGGGTCGCCAACAATCAGGTCAAGTTTCTACATAATAATCTTGTGGCACTTGAAACAGGTGGGTACATTTTTAAGCAATGCTACATCTGTGGTTTCTAATGATCATCATATAAACTCATCCACAACGTATGCCAGTCCATAGGTATAGTCCTACATTCCATCCCTGCCCCTGTGTGTAGACAACAAAAGTAGTGTTTGTGGTACCAAAAATTCAGTGGGCCACAGAGGTCATCCATAATCACCAATTTTCCAATAGCAACTCCTCATTGCTCACTCCTGGCCATAATCTTTGGCAGGAGGGTAGGAGATTACCGTCTGCAAAAGAAAAATTGTGCCTATTAAGTTGATAGGTGTCTTCCCCTCCCAAATTAATAACCTAGTTTTATAAAGCAACACTCACCATCAGATATATAGAGCAACAGAAGAAATATGGGTAACCCTGGGAAATTGCCTTTGGCTCTGAGATTTCACCACAGTGCCCAATCTTTGGGCACCTACTCAAAGAGGTCTTCGACATGGGGAATAATTAGCGGTGTTCAAGTGTTGTGTGTAACTTTATTATTTTCAGTGTGCCGGGCCTATGTGACGTGTTACCTATCCCATTGACCTCTGATGCATATCCATTGCCCTGCATTATGTAAATAGGTTTTCACAGTGTAGTATGCAAAATTTGAAAACCCAACCATATTTTATCTGTATGTGTCATGTATGTTAGTAGTGCTCATCACTCCCTTTTTATGGTAAGTAAGATCAATATAACAAGCCCACTACATGTGTGTATTTCTGATCCATTTTTAGGTCGAGCATTCGAGGCCTCTTGTATATACTTTAGTATATACTTATATGTGTATGTTCTTTGTGGGCTCTAGCCCTAGGACTTGTCTGCTTCCGCTTAGTGACTTTTTTATTCTGTTCAACTGCCTCTATTTAACTGTCTTGACAGAAAACGACCAGTAGAGGTCAGTAAAATACCAGAATTGCTTTCTGCTTGTTCAATTGCCTCTATTTAACTGTCTTGTTAGAAAGCGACTAATAGGGGTCAGTAAAATACCAAATTCACTTTAGCATTCTATAGATTCCAGTCCATAGAAACTGTCTTCCACAAGCACATGTAGACAATATTTTTTTCAAATCTTGTATTTTCAGTGATATGACCACCCAAGGCCCTAATTTTATATTGAAAACAGAGCTTTGGACCATACTATTTCTCGCTGAAAGGCAATATTTCTCTTCATGTGTTCCCATAAGCAGTTTGGTGCTTACCCAGGCTAATGTGCTGCATAGCTAAATACATATAAGGTCCCAAAGGCGAGACCGATTGTATTGCAAATGCTTGTTTTACATTGATGATCATGTGCCACAGCAAGAACACTTTCTCCTGCCCCGGTAATAATTGCTACACATAGGGAATCATGCTCTTTCTTTACAGAGAGTGGGCTGATCACACCAGGGAGAAGAATTTCCAACTATTTTGGCACTCTTCCCAGATGAAGCCTGGTACACTCGTGGGCTGTATCAAAACAGGCTGTGCTCAGTTTTGGCAACAGATATGCAGGTTCTGTAGCTCATCTCTTTTGCTTTCTTTCTAGCTACTATGATTTAGGCATTTAGGGAAAATATATACAGACTAGTTAAATGCTGATTTTCAATATTTTGTGCATTTTGTATGTTCACACTTGGCAATGTACTTATAATTTTTCTGACCATTTTACTGTATATGTTTTGCTCTACTAGATAATAAAGTCTTTAGTACACCAATCCAAATGTTTTTTTGGATACATTGACACATGGAGTGGGTTGATGGAACTCACCACAAACAGGTTCATTTTCAGGCAGGACCGACTGTCCATCCCAAATTAGGAATTTTTGTCTGGTAAAATATAAAGGGTGGAGGCTCATGTGATACTGGTCTGTTCGATTTGTTCCTCATGGCAGAAAGCGTACCTTCATGTTTCAGTGGCCAGGAGAACTCTGATGTCTGTATGTGTTAGACCTGGCATCTTTGGCGTGGTTTCCCCCTATCTTTTTGCCTCTACCTCCTGTAATTTTGATGCTGTGCTGGATTTAGTTTTTGCTGGTTTAGATGCTTTGGGCACTTTGCCACTGCTGTTCAGTGTCAAAGTAAAGTGCTCCCTGTGTAAATTGTTATTATGATTGGTTATCCATGATTGGCATATTTGTGTCACCAAGAAGTCCCTAGTAAAGTGCACTGAGTGTGCCAGGGCTGGTGATAACAAATGCTACTAGTGGGCCTGCAGCACTGATTGTGCCACCCACATGAGTAGCCCTAAAATGGTGTCTTAGGCCTGCAATCGCAGTGCCTGTGTGCAGTCTGTGAACTGCATGTGCTCCTGGTCAGTGTCCCCACTGACCAGGCCTAACCCTTACCTTTCTGTACACATTGGTCACCCCTATGGAAGGCCCAAGGTACTCCCTTGGGCAGGGTGCAGTGTATGTGAAATGTAGAACATGTACTTGTGCAGGTGACATGCTCTGGTAGTGAATTACAGCCATTTTTGTTTTTCACTATTGTAGGCCATCTTGCCCCATAGGCTACCATGGGGAATGCTGGCTACCGTGGCTACCAGCATATCTTCCCATAGGAGCAAGATAGGACATAACAGTCTGGTACCCCTGGACTCAGAATTTAATAACACATCTTTTAGGAAAGGTTGTTGAGCAGCACTTTTAGAAATTTGCTGTTCTCTTGTCTGACCTTTCTGTGTGCATTGGCATGTTTGTGAATTGACGGTCTGGTTTGGGAGTGACAGAGGCTAGGAGCCCCCAGGAGGCTGGCTGAGTCAGCCCTAGGCTGAATGACTACATCTGCATCTTGAGTGGGGGGAGGGGATAGCACCTGAATAGGGATGTGCCTGCCTTCCACAATTCTGGCTCCACCTCCTGCTGGGCGGCTGACGACCCTGCCCCTCTCCCTGAAAGGAAAGGAGAGGCCAGGAAAAGAAAGAAGTGCTCAAGGATCACCCAGAACTGGTTCAGACCGGGCTCAGAGCCCTCCAGCACAAAGGGATCAAAGACTTTTAGGGGGATAAGTACAGGACCCCTGACTACAGAAAGTTAGATCATCCTGGAATCAAGAAGGAACCTCTGCCAAGGAGAAAGCTGAAACTGAAGAAGGAAGACTGTCCTGCTGTTGCTCTGCTGGACTGACCTGCTGTTGCCCTGCTGCCAAGGAGAGGGGAAGGACTTTGCTTTGTGCTGTGTCCCCTTGCTTGAAGGAATCTCCAAAGGCCTGAGAAGAGCTGGCTCCCTGTTATGAAATCACAGGAACAAAAGGACTTCACCCTCAGCTTCCCTGAACTCTGCTGAGAGAGTTCTGTCCTTCCTAGTGTGCTTGGGCCAGTGTGGTACCACTGGAAGTTGTACCTGTGTTGGGAAGCTGGAAACCAAGCTTTTGAGGAGCTTTCTGCAAGTTTTATCGCATCCCTGGCATAGCGAGAAAATTTCCGCCGCTACGAAGACCGAGATCGTCGCAGCGCCTGTTGCTGCTGCCTGAAGACGTCATATCCTTCATGTGCGGGAAGATTTCCGTCGCTGCAAACATCGTCGCAGAGCCTGTCACCGCTGGGTTAGATCACCGGCTCACGTCGCTGCGAGAATCATCGCAGAGTCATCCCATCCAGGAACTGCGAGTGAAAGATCGCCGCGCATCGTCGCCCCAGAGATCGTCGCAATCACTCAAATTTGTCGCATCGTGCCTTTACAAGCATTTTCCTGCGGAACCTCCGCACTGGAATCCATACAAGGTATCGCCTCCCTCCACATACAGACCGGATTCGTCGCAACACGCCCGCTAAGTCCAGCGGGTTTGTCGACTCGCCTCCCCAAGGTCTCAGGAGTGACGCATCGCGTGTTTCCCAGCGCACCAGCTTCTGTTTTGGAAATTTGTCGTATTTAAAGATACTGTTGGCTAAACGTGACGCAACTGTGAACTTTTCACGCCACTGTGGATTATTTTATCGCAACTTTAAGAACTCTTTTGAAACCATAATCTGTGTATGTTGGATTTTTGTCATTTTGGTCTTGTGTGGTTTAGATTAAATACCTTTATTTTTCTAAACTCTTGTGGAGTCAGTTTGTGGTGTTTTAACTGTGTTACTGTGAGTGTTGGTACAAATACTTTACAGATTGCCTTTGATAAGCCTTGACTGCTCGTGCCAAGCTACCAAGGGGGTGAGCAAGGGTTATCTAAGAGTGTATCCTCCTTACCCTGACTAGAAGCAAGGGTTCCCATTTGGACAGTGGTACCTACCTCTGCCAACTGGAGACCCCCAGTTCTAACAGTATGGCTGAAATATTCAGCAGGCAATAGAAGGAATACACTGTGGTGGTGTGCCACTCCATTAATATATTTTTTATACATAGACCTACAAAAAAATGCATATATCCATTGAGGGGTGCAGAAGTGCATTTCGGGTGGGTAGTGCAACAAAACTTTGGGAATGCACAGTTGATAGAGTGTTATATTGGTTGGCTACCTTTAAGAAGCTGCTGCTGAGTTTGGGGGCAGGTTAGCATGCTTCATCTTGTCTTCTCTGTCAGAACCAGCAGACCCGTATGGGGGCAGCACGGTCAAATACACGTCACGTTGGAGGTAGGTCCAGGATGAAAGGTTGTGCTTGGTGAGGCTCAAATCCAAAGCGGTTGTGGTATCTTTCCAAGGGGCACATCGGGTTGGGCAGTATGAAGCTTGTAAGTACAACCGGAAGGATTGCCAGGCAAGATTCTTGCAATTGCCGCCATGCAGGGGGATCATGTACATAGGTCACTCACATCTGGCAGAGGTGCCCAGTGGGAGCATGGGGGGACTGTACAGAACAGCAAACTGCACAGGTTAGATGCCGGCGAATTGTGGCTGCACTACCGCTCATGGCAAAGTAATCCTTGAGCGATTCACATGCTGGGTGTGGTGGTGGTGTTCCCTACCTCATTACTCAGGATCTCTCCCTGTTGGGCTTACCTAATGATCATCTTAATGGGCTTTACATTTACTGCCTCTCTTGTCTCTGCCATACCTTGAGTAGGTTACCCATGGACTTTATTAAGTACTGCAATGGCTATCTAATGCGATAGTACAGAATCTAGTTTACCAGTGCTATTTGTACCATCATTAGCACCAGCAGCGGCTCACAGGGGTAGCAAAAATTCTTCCTTTTATTTCACCTGGAATTGGGGCAGGCAATGTCATCATAGTTTGTAGCCAGAAACTGAATAGGCAAAGACATACCTGTGATGGTGCAACACGCACTCAGGAGTAGAGCCAGCTAAGTTTCAACATAATCCGGGTATACTGTCAGTGATAAACGTAAGGTCAGGGCTACACACGAATAGGCATTTTCTGTCAGCTGGGGCGCGAGTGTGCAATTCCCAAGAGGTTGCGGGTTGCCTTGTTAGTGCTGATATGGATGGGATGGAGCACTAATACGGACAACTACCAGAGCACATTTTGCAGTCATAGTGAGGTTCAATTGATTAAGTTGTTGGCATGTTCCCAGTTGCTTCAGTTTAGCAAATGTTCCTTGGGAGTTGTCAACGAACATTCGGACTGCAATGTTGGTGGTTAGCCGGGGCAGATGTGTGTTTCTAGTTCAGGCATGTCCAAGGATGGGATATGGTGCCTGAAGTCTGCCCTGGGATACATGTTCACAGGCAGGTAGAGCGGCAGAACTGAAAGGGGCTTGGGTTCGACCGCTGGTCACAGGTTCAAATCCTGGTAGGTCCACTTAGCAGTTCATCCTTCTGAGGTCAATGAAACAAGTACCATTGATTTGAGTAACAATAACATGTGCAAATTCGCCCGCCCTATATCCTTGGCTGGCAGACATGCAGATTGTGGGAGTTGTGATCCAACGAGTGTGCTATGGCCATAAGATTGGAGAAACCCCCTGAATTAAGCACATTTGGGCTACATGGTATTAAAGAACACTTGGCATTCCGAGTATTCCAAAAAAAAGGGCAGGTATTTATACATATGATTCCCCTCTGGTTCACACTGTCCTGTCTGCTCCTTGGTATACTTGCAGAAGTTTGGGAGGGCAAGGCGTCACCTAGAGTGGTGACTGGCTGAATGCAAAGGACATACTCAGACAAGTGCTATACACAGATAACTGAGTGAGAGGAAGTAAGGCAGGCTTGATAACTCTTACTTCCACCCACATGGGCACTTCTTGCCAGGAGTAGCTTGTCATAGGTATTGCTCTTCAGCCGGGCAATGTTAAAATTGAACCAACATCAAACTAATTGTTTCAGGTCTTCCTGGGCGCATATACATGAAGGGCTGGGTGAGGAGGCGTACCACAGATACAGAATCAGCAGGATATGCTAACAGGTGGAGCGATGGTAATCCTAAGGCATTTAAGGGGACAGCCGGCCATAAGCACCCTGGTAAGGGTGGTGTAATTGTGCAGGCACTGGCATCAGCAGGATGTAGGTAAAGCTGCCTACCTTGGTGGGGGGCCCTGGTTGTGATGGTGGCGACCCACAGAGCAGTGAAGGAGTTACAGGGAAATCCAGAGTCTACAAGGTACAGAAGGGTGCTACATGCAGCAGCACAATAAGAGTGCTAAGCCCAGGATAACAAGGGATGTCTTAGCATTGTCCCCTGGAAGATCAACAGCGCCCCGTTAGTCCTACGGGCGGTTGTGGGCCGGAGCAACTGGGGGCTGCCTGGAACGCTCCTCAATCAATCAATCAATCAATAAATCAATCAATCAATCAATCATAGCATTTGCATAGCGCGCTACTCACCCGGGCGGGTCTCAAGGCGCTGAGGGGGCGTGAGTAAGTGTGTGGACTGGTGTCCATGGAGGGGAGTGGTGGCCCCTCCCAAAAATGGAAAACACCGATTGGCGACGGCCAAGGTGTAATTTGGCTCATCAGGCGGGCAGGCAGCATAGGGGCCGGCTTGCCCTTGGATCGCCCGTAAGATTACCCACCATGTTGGCATATTTGTTATGCAAATAAACCAGCCATTTTCTCCACTAAAAAGGTGTTGTGTGGTTTATTTATGTATTTTGCTGTACGAAAAATGAGAAGAGGCCCGATTCACAGAACTAACTGAAGGCAAAATCCTAAACTTACTACCATTTTGGTATTCACAGAAGGCACTTACACATTTTGGTATTCACAGAAGGCACTTACTCATTTTGGTATTCACAGAAGTTAGGAGTGCCAACTTGAGGACTCCTAAATACCTTCTGTGAATACCGAAAGTCTTAAAGTTATGATTTTTCTCAGTTTAGGAGTAGTAAAGTTAGGACTCCTAACTTTAGGACTCCTAAACTGAGAAAAATCCTAACTTTAAGACTTTTGGTAGTCACAGAAGGCATTTAGGAGTCCTAAAGTTAGGAGTCCTAACTTTACTACTCCTAACCTGAGATAAATCCTAACTTTAAGACTTTCAGTATTCACTGAAGGCATTTAGGAGTCCTAAAGTTAGGACTCCTAACTTCTGTGAATACCGAAATGAGTAAGTGCCTTCTGTGAATACCAAAATGGTAGTAAGTTTAGGATTTTGTCTTAAGTTAGTTCTGTGAATCGGTTCCAGGGTGTCTTGTGGTTTATTTCTGTATATTGCTATATGAGAACTGAAAAGTGTTGCTGATATTGGCACTATGCCAGGCTGCCCAGGGGTCCACGTAGGGGACCTCCCAACAGGGTGGCCACCTTAGTGCCACAGGAAGGCACAGGTTTCAGCATACCAGGCTCCCTGGTCTAGGGACCAGGGGGTCAGTCGGCTGCATCACTTCCGGCTGTAGGGTGGGGGAGGACAAGGGTACAAATACCTTCCCCCACCACTGTGCAGCCTCTTGACTACTTCCCGTCTCGCTGTTTCCCACCCTACCGCTTAACCTGCGGACAGCCAAAGGATGGTAGCAAGAGGGGAAGAATCTAACTTATTGTTTTGTGTTGCAGGAGGAGCTAGAGGGAGATCCACAGTCTGCAAGGTACAGACGGGTACTACATGCAGCAGCACAATCAGAGTGCTAAGCCAAGGATACCCAGGGATGTCTTAGCGTTGTCCCCTGTATGATCAACGGCGCCCCGTTAGTCCTACAGGCGGTTGTGGACCTGAGCAACCGGAGGCTGCCTGGAACGCTCCGCCCCCTTTTTGGGGGGCATGAGTAAGTGAGGGGTGGCTCCTCCCAAAATTGGTAACCACCGATTGGCAATGGCCACGGTGTAATTTGGCTCATTAGGCGGGCAGGCAGCATAGGGGCTGGCCTGCCCCTGGATCGCCCGTAAGATAACCCACCATGTTGGCATATTTGTTATGCAAATAAACCTGCAGCAATTTTCTCTACTAAAAAGGTGTTGTGTGGTTTATTTATGTATTTTGCTGTACAAAAAATGAGAAGGTGTCTTGTGGTTTATTTATGTATGTTGCTGTATGAGAACTGAAAAGTGTTGCCGATATTGGCACTATGCACACAACTATCAGCTTTACACGCTTACTGCGGTGTTCTATCGATAACCGCTCCCCGTCTGGTAGTGTACCCCTTTGCATTTCTCTTGCTTTGCACATGCGAGTTTCGGTGGATGTTGGGTGCGCAGGCGCACTATCCGCATCCTGTCTGGCTGTGTACCCCCTACAGGCTTTGCTCGCTTTGCGCATGTGTGTTTAGGTGGAAAAGCACATCCATCATGCTGACATCAAGCACTACCAATCACAGCTCTGCAAACCACTGACATTATGCACAACCAATCGCAGCTCTGCAAAGCTATGATACCCTCCCAACCTTCTAGAAATATTGGTACCAGGTATTGCTCACAGCGTGGTTAAACGAGTTCACCACTTTTTTCCTGTTGTTTCAAGGTGAGTTGTAATGAGATTGTACTGTATTGCTGGTGTAATGTTTATCGTGAGGCCTCTTTAGCAGGGCTGGCTGCGTCTGCTGTGCCCTCGTGGTTCCGAGAACCCCCATACACTTTGATCACGAGGCTGCGCTCTCTTCTATTCCCTCTCCTTCTGTTTTGTTACTCCTCATTTACCGAAAACCGTTACTTTTATGAACGGTCTGACCCTGTCTTTCCTATTTTCATTTTATTTTCCCTTTAAAAATGGATCAAAAAATAGAAAACCTCACTTTCTATTACACTTTGCCCACAAGGCCGCACCAGATGCAGGCCATGCTGCTGAAGAGGCCTGTTTTAACCACTGCACCAGTTGGTCGCTTTAGCAGCGCGGCCTGTGCCTTGTGCGCCCTTGTAAATGCCCAGTGGTAGTAGTGTGCATTTTCGGCAGCGCACTTCTGGCCCATTGAAGGCATGGACAGTCTGCTCTGTTTCTGGCAGCTGCCTCCCCCTCCCTCTTCTATTCCCTCTCCTTCTGTCTTGTTGTTCCTCACTCACCCAAAACCATGACGTCTAAAAACGGTTCCGACCCTGTCTTTCCTCCTTTCATTTCTTTGTTTCCCTTTGAAATGGATCTAAAAATAGAAAACCTCATATTCCATTATAATTAAGCCACGAGGATGCGCTGCGGAAGAGGCCTGTTTTCACCACCTACTTCTACCTACTCCTACCTTCATTGTGTACTTTCAACAGCAACCTTCTATGCGTTTGGTTGAAAGTAAGTGTGGTCAGCGTGGAACCTGCCACGAGGTTGTCCTTCTCCCAGCACCCCTCGAGAGGCCTCTTTAGCAGGGCAGCCTGGGTCTGCTGTGCACTCGTGGCTCCCAGTACCCCCCATACACTTTGCCCACGTGGCCGTGCCAGGAGCAGGCCGCGCTACTGAAGAGACCTGTTTTAACCACTGCACCAGTCTTTAAATGTTGTCATTCTCTGACTTTGTGAATGTATTTTAATGTCACTAACTCATGTCAAACTTCAAATAAACATGTGTATCCATTGATTGAAATAAATAACATAATAAGCTGTAACTTGGATTGGAAAACTGAAAATGCTGAAGTAAATGGTAGGGGCCCGGGGATGGAGGGACGAGGAATTGCGCAAGATGTAGAAGGCCGTGGTGGGTTCAAACAGCAGGTACTACTGCAGTGGCGTCACTAGGGTTGGTGTCACCCGGTGCGGGTAACTCATGGTGTCACCCCCTCACGACTTACGGCATGGACCTCCTCCGTTCCGAATCCGCCAGTGGACACAGATGGCAAATAACGGGACCATACAGAATCCTTAGTAACGTTACAGTGTGTTACAACAAGAGAAAAGTGACCTGTGCATGTTACAAAGGAGTACCAAACGCAGGTAGAAGGATAATACTGCAATGGACACTCAAACACAAGAACAAACGTTACGTTCGTAGGTAATGGTGGCACTTGTGCAATGATGTGCAACTATCAAAGCAAACAAAATGCCATTACCGCGCAGTTCAGGCCTATCATGCTGACTGCCCAACCCAAGGAAGGAAGAAAGCTTTGCCTGGTGCACCCGCCCGAAGAGGGCCGTGTTTTGTTTGAGCCAGTAAAAAAAATAATGTACTGTGCACTGAATCTGATCACGTTTGTGTGCCACATTTTTTACTTAGTTCATGCAGTAATATCATATTATTAATAAATAAATGTAAACAGTCAGGTCGTGACGTGCGATGCTACAGCAGACTTGTGGCTCACAGCTGAGCTAATGCAGCCCTCCTGATTTACCTTTGTGAGGAGCCATACTATTTGTGTATTAAAACTGGGGGTGGGTGACGATGATGCAAACCCTGGTGGCTGCTCTTTTCTGAGCTCTGCCACTTTTTTCCACTTGTTAAACCCTACATGCACCGCAAAGGCTCCTGGCTGGCTGGTTGTTTTGCTGCTGACCCACTACGTAATGTCCCAGTGTCTGCCTGGAAGCGATCCAGCGAAGTAGAGGCCATGCTGAGATAGAGCCCTGCAGCAGAGACGCGATGGGACAACATAAGGATGACATGGCCATGGAGCAGGGGTCTGTTTAAAAGTGGCGCTCCTGGAGAGTGCGATGAGTGATCCCTCTTCATCGTCCTAGCTGGCATGGCCACTGTCTGAAGCTCGCCGCCCTGTGGGTTGTGAGTCAAGTACCAGAAGAGATGAAACCCTTTGGTGGGGCGCAGCACTGTAAAATTGTCTGCCCGTGAGGAAAGGCGGAAAAAGCACCCGGCCTGGGCCATGTTAAGGACAAGGTAAAGGAGAACTCCAAATACACATCTGTTTAGGAACCCCTATTCTTTCTGCTACAATTTGTGAAGAATTAGGACCAGGAGTTCCATCCTTATTGGAAAAGTAATGCAGACTGAGTCATTCTAAAGTAAAATTGTTGACCTGCCTGCACTGCCTGTCTTTATCAGCACTGATCAAATCAACGCTAAATGTTCATGAGATTGCGCAGAATGTCTTTTCCATTGTGTATCTGGACACAGCACTTAGCAAGACCATGCCACCTATTTCAGTGTCTCCAGTGTATTTCAAGGGGTTTAGGTGACAGTCTTTGACTTGCCCATTAGTTGAAACAAGCCTACTTTCATCTCCAACGGATGAAGAAGCAGCTGCCTGTGTATAGTCTAGCCGTACTAGTAAGGCATTTACAATGTAAATATCAGCTAGATCGAATCCTGTCTCTTCTGGAAAGAAAAGAGGAGAATTTGTAACAGATCAGAACATTCCCTGCTATGTGCCACAGTGGCAAGCAGGGCTTCTACAAAGACAGTGGGACTCTGACCCTCCTGGCTACCAAAGAGTATGCTTTGTCATGGGCAGGAGAGCATCAGAGCAGTACCACCGTTAAGGAGTATGTATCCTCCTGGGCGCGAGAATGTCTGGGCAATAGTACTATCGAAGAGTATGCAGCCTGCTAGCGGGAGAACATCTGGTACTACTGCTATTGATGAGTGTGCAATTTAATGGGCAGGGGCATGTTCCCGCAGTACCACCATTAAAGAGTATACACCTGTTAAGGTGGGACAGCATCTGAGCAGTATGAATCCTCATGGACATGAGAGCAGCAACAGGGTACCACGGGCGGTTATGCGTGTGTCCCTCCCCAATCTCACTAGCATCGCTACTATTTTCTTGAATATCTCCCCAATTCCTAGGTATTATAAGTTGAGAGCAGTAGAGGTGGGATCAAATGCCTCCTTTAAAAAGCAGAGCAAATGCTCATTAACCACATCAGATGAGACTTGCCTTTTTAATACTTAAATCTTTACCCATGTGGACAGCAGACTCCTAAATCCAAGTATATGCAGGGACAGATGGACAGTGACCTGGGCATGACCTGGGCAGCCCGCTGGGCCTGCTAGATGGACCAAGGGCTGAGTGGAGCATTATCGGGGAGTGTTTATTTCAGGGAGGGATGTAAGAAATGGCGACAGGCTCAGTGGTTCTCGCAAGGTACTAAAATGGATGACCTTGCAACCGACCGAGCAAAGAGACTTATGATTGACTGGGGAGCAGAGTGTGGACCCTAATACCCTGGTCTTCATTACTTGAATTTGCTCGCGAGAAAGAGTGGCTGAATCATGTCACTCATAATTACACTGAAATGAAAAAAATTTCACAAATAAGCATTCTGAAACTTGGCATCTATCTGATGTAAATATTATTTCTCTCTAGTCTCACCGTCGTCCCTGGCGTCTCAAATTTGAAGGCGAATCGCGACGCGATATCACAGAGAAGATGGTGGTGGTCTCTGTCTGATGTTGTCATAGGTATTGTGTTTCACCACCGCGGCGCACACACGGTCTCAGCGACCTTAGTCCACTCCCTGGAGGGCGCGTGACCGCGCCGTGATGTGTCAGAGAGCAGGTGCGCTGCGCACAGCGCGTGGGGGCTGTCCCAGGGCCGTCGTTGGTAGTAGTGCTAAGATTGACGGCCCTGGGACCAAACTGCTGGGTACGTACGCCGCGCCGTGGCCCGCGCGCATCCGCATCGGACCACCAGTGACGATCATCACAACATACATCTGGTGGGTGCGGTGCGGTGCGTGCGTGCGTGGTGCGGTGGCGGCGTGCGCTTCAAGTTGCAGTCAGTTGCACTAACACTAAGCAGCACCCACACTAGTGGCCAGGCAGGCGCACACAGGACAGCTAAGTAACTAGATTGATGTCACCCCCAGATGGGGTGACACCCGGCGCGGTCCGCACCCCCCGCACTCCCCTAGTGACTCCACTGTACTACTGACCTCTGTTTCTCTTGCACGTGGCACTGCTCCCACAATCCCTGCAGACTTGCTTAGTGTCTGAACGGAAGAGAAGTGAATTTGTGCGTAGAGATGTGTTTTCGAGTGTGTTACACTTAGGTACAGATGTGTACGCTTTATGGAGAAAAAAAACCCTGTAAGTAAAGATTGCTTAAGTGATGCTTTTTCAACTTTTTATGTAAACTCAGTGGGTCTAGTACCCCGGGCTATGAAGAGATCTGAATATTAAACCTAATGCCAGTCCTCGGTAGGGCCAGCACAATTGGTCTTCGTCCAATGTTCATATAAATAAGTACCAATATTTACTTGTTAGTGATAATATTTAATTGAACACTAATATGTTTTAGGTTTTCATCATGTCAGTGTGCATTTACCAGAATTGTAACATTAGGATGCCAGGGCTTTACAGTTTATTCAGCCGTGCCCCGTCTGGCCTTCCTCGGAGTCAACTCTTGTCCTGGGTGATCAATGGGGCTGCGCCTTGTCTACAATATTCCTGCTAAGGTACCACCCCTTTGGAGGCCAGCATCACCGTCATGCACTTTACAGATTGGCTTTAGGTAGACAGAATGGCGTGCAGTAGCTTTGTTTTTATTTACAGCGCCTGCCATCCGTAGACAAGTAAGTGGTGTTTTCTGTGCTGTCTGACCCCTTACAGTGTGTGGGGAGGGTCATGGTGCAGGGTGTTGGTTTTCAATCTTTTTAGGACCCTGACCTTCCAAGCACACAAACCGTTTGGGCCCAGCTAGCCAAACCCCTTGCAAAAAGCAGTCCTTTAAGTAGTCACTAGGTGATTCTTTCCCATATGTTACCAGTCAGACTCTCTATGTATGGTACTCCCCCAGATATGACTACTATTCATAAGTATTTCCAAAAGGGATATTTCTCTAAACATCAATTTTAACAAGTTTCACTCTCAGTTAGCTTCGTCTGTAGCCCAACCAGTAGCATGCTGGATATGTAACGTGTCATAATATATTTCCATATCTGTGAGTTTAAGGTCTCCTTCCTCTAAGTCCAGTTTCAGGACATCAAGTGCCTCTCTACTTCTGTTTTCCACCCACATCATAGTAATTACCAAACTATTTCTTGAACTAATCGTCCTTGTTCGGCTGCGTAGATTACGCTGGGTGCGCATAATTGGTTTTATGCTGATTCCAATGGTTTTTTACACTCTCATCTTGAGGTGTGCTTATGTTCAGGTATTTATGGCTGTGTAACAAATTGAGTCGTCTGTTGAACTGATTTTGAAATAATGTTGGACTTTTTTGCCTTTATGCTTTCAAACTGCTAAAAATAACCATTGGATTGTGGGTGTGAATGTACCCCATTGTAGCACAGCATGGACTTAACAGTCCATGACGTGCAGGAACTTGCTCTAATGGTCCTGTTGCCTTGCAGTTAAAGGCTCAGATATCAGCCTTTACACTGCCATTCAGCAGGACTGATATGCGGCCCACCAGGCCATAAAATTATTCCTAATCTGTCAGGTGGGTGGAATGGCAGTTTATTGGTCCTGGGCCAGTTGCATGTCATTCGGTTTGCGGACGGCAAACTTGAAATCAGGCTCCCAGTCTTTTTCAGTCTTTCAAAGCACATGGTTGGAACTGAAATTAAGAAAGATATGTCTAGTTAAGACCAATGTGAGCACGGAAACTTGGGAACTTACATCTATGATGGCTCTTAACTTATTTTAATGTTTTTCATTATTTTAAATAGAAATGGATGCCACAAAGCACCAAGAGCTTCTAGATTATGTAAGCCCCAATGTGTATCCTGAAGGTTTCAGTAAAATCCAGAAGCATGGATTACGTAGACTGTCTAAAAAGTTCACCATTGACGGTACTCTAATTTTCCAAATATTGTTTTTCTATTACAATTTAATTCTATAAATTTTAAGTCGAATTGCGGTACTTTCATGAAATAATTATGAATTGTTAATCATGTAGCTGATATAAAAATTACAACTTTGATGCTAACAAGTATTGCATAGATTTTTAGTTTAATTATATAAAAATCATGTGCCTCTTTTTGATGCTGATGTGGGTGCAGCATAGGGACTCCCTAGACAAAAATGTGGGTCGTATGGATTATCATGTTCTCTCCCCTCCAGCCTTTCCATGGCTGTTCATCCTCCATGAAAAGGGTACCAGGGATGGACTTTGGGGGCTCTTAGCGGGCTCCCCTTCATCACTGGCCCTTTTCTTTGGGTGTTGGGTGGGGCAACATATCCCTGTACCAGTTGACAGTCAACGTATGGTGCCTGTCACATAGTACATGGATATGTTTCGCATCCCTGTTTTCCATTGCGGTGGGTGCTTAATGGTAGAATGTGTTACGGCCGGTTGAGAAAAGGGAGGTTCAGTTTATACTTCCATCCTCAAGGTGCCTGCCAAGGGGTAAAGGGATCAACAGGGGGGCACCATAGGTGCCGCCTCGGCCTCCAAACGGTAGTCGTGCACCTAAGGGGGCCCTGCTGGTGGCCGCCTCAGTCGAATTTCGACAGCCTTTTTGTTTTGTAAAAGCTAGCACATAAAGTCAGCCAAAACCCAACATTGCAATCTCAAGGGCGTAAATGCTGGATTCTGACTGTCTGACGGACTGCTAGAGCCAGTCGGAATATAGCCAAAATAACTAGCAGGTTTTCGTTACGACTCCAGCCTAACAAGATGGTAGAAAAGTAAACTGGCTGGCCCATTATGATGTGACTGTAAAAGGTCTGACCAACGGTGTTAGCCTTTTATGGCCGTATCGTAATTTGCCCCAATATCTCTTTATTTAAAATCCTTTTCAAGATATTGTTTAGAGACGGATATATTGCATACATTGCTTTTATTAAATTGCATAACAACTGAATACCGCTTATATATTCTGGATTATGTGAATGTACTTCCTTTTAGACATTTATATTTTAGTGACATATTTGAGTTCATTTAGAGATACATATTATAAATGTAAATGTTATTCTTTTTGACATGCATAGTTACTGAAACACTTTTTTGCTTTGTTCTTTTGGTTTTGACAATAGATGGGAACTTGTTCTACACAGGTAAAGAAAATAACACCAAAGTTGTCATTGGTGCTGAAGCTGCCCAAAAGATTTTTTGTGAATTTCATTCGTCTCTTATTGGTGGCCATTCAGGAATCAACAAAACAAAAAAAATATTATCACCCGATTTGAATGGCCAAATATGATAATTGATTTTGAACAATGGGTGAGTTCGAAATTTTCTTGACTTTCAAAACAATTTGTTGTAAAATAAAAAGCTCACTTTTAATTATGTCTTATAAGCCATTCTCATGAACCTATTTATTTTTGTTTTAAATATCTCACATTTTAAATCTCTCATTATTCTCTTGCTAATGGGTCTATTGTCCCATCCATTGCTGTTAAAAATGTTGAGTAATTAAAGTGTTTATTAAATTTAGAGTGTTTCTTTACTCTATCCATTATGCCATTGTGTGTACCAATATTAAGACGCTGTTTTGTAAGAATATGTTCTTTTGAATTTTAATTATTTTGCAGGTGGGCTTTAAATAATGTAATTTATCACAAGGAAGTGAGTCAGGCACTAGTGTTGGAGGGTATGCTATTTCCATGAACACGTCTACACTAGAGATATGAAGTCAAAGCGTTGTTGTGAATTTGTTATTTTTGTGACCCCATTTGAAATTTTATTTGAGAGATCTTTATTTCTTCATTTTTAGATCAAAGAGTGTGATATTTGCCAAAAGGAACAACATGCACTCCTGATTTGCTCTGAATTAAAACCAATCAAAGTATGTTCCACTTGTGTTATGTTTTGCTTTTTGAACTTACAGCTCTGTAGGTATGATTGTAAAAATTTAATATAAATGTGTGACACTTGCATAAAATGCAAATTTTTTAAAGGAAAATTGAATTTGGAATTTTTTGGTTTACATTTATTTTCAATGTGTATATTAACAGGTGGAAGAAGTTTGGGAACTTGTAGGAGTGGATTTATTGGGACCTTTACTGACCACTCCTACAGGATATAAACATATTCTGACAGCTACAGACTATTTTTCAAAATGGGTTGAGGCATTTTCACTAAAATCAAAGACTGCAGCCGAGGTTGCTTCCAGACTGTTGCAAATGTACTTACGCCATTGAAGTCCGAAAAGGGCCAGGAATTTGTGAATGAAGTGAGTGTCCAATATAGGCCTTACATTTTGATAATGCAATTATGATAACTATTTGGCTTTTTAAATACACACACACACACATATATATATATATGCCACAAATGATCCAAACCCAAGAAAGAATCAGAGGGACACAGCGGGGATCCAGGTAGGTGATTTAATATCAATACAGCATCGGCATGACGCGTTTCGTCTTAAATGACTTCTTCAGATGCCTGCTGCCAAACAAAGTTTACCGCCACTGCTCTGTAAGTACTCCCATTTGTTCTACCATTGGTGGTTGTCCTGGTAGGGCGGAACAGAGTCACTCAGGATACTGCAGCTGCGTCGGCAAACTACAGATCCCAGCATGCCCCTCTCACAGCATGCCGGGTGGAATTCTGCTCTCATTCCCTTGTGTCCAATTATTGGGTCCTGGACGTCGTTATGAACACGGTGCAGAAGCAGTGGCAAACTCGGCTTGCAGATGAAAAACCACCCGCTGGGTCCCCAAGACGCCTCAACCGCAAGTATCCACACTGGAACAGTCCTGGAACTTCGGATACAGTGGCCCTTGATTCCTCCGTGTAAGTACACGATCTGCTGTCTGCAGCGGCGCTGTTCTACAATGCAGGTGCGGTGGGACAGAGAACTTCCAGTACCCTGGAAACACAAAATTGCAAGGATGCAAAGGTGCCCTGATTGTCTCTGTCCACTTTGCAAGGCGGGTCCCTCTAGCGCGTCACGGGCCGGCGCGCATAATATGCCACAAATGATCCAAACCGAAGAAAGAATCAGAGGGACACAGCGGGGATCCAGGTAGGTGATTTAATATCAATACAGCATCGGCATGACGCGTTTCGTCTTAAATGACTTCTTCAGATGCCTGCTACCAAACAAAGACAGCTGGGGTCCATCCATACCGCAAGGTCCACCAAACAGGACTTGAAGTTATCTGCGCCCTCCCATCATCTTGCGACAGTTTGATGATAAACTGAGTGTCATCAGCATGGGACACGATCCTCACCCTGTAGTTTTCGACCACGTCAGCCAGGGGACAGAAATAAAGGTTAAACAGGGTCATTCTTAAAGCCAATCTTTGCGGCACACCATGTGGCAAGGGGATAATATCCGAAGTGTAAGGTTTCTGAAATACCTGGAATGAGCGTTTTATGGACTCTTCCCATTATGCCTTGTAGCCACATCCATTCCAGGAGCAGATCGTGTGATATGCTATCGAAGACTGCTCTTAGGTCTAGCAAGACTAATGTAGCCGTCTGGCAGTGAAATTGAGCTAGAACAGAAAATGTAAGATGTAAAATCCTGCAATGTAAGTAAGGCATTGAAAGTTTTCATGTAAAAAAATGTAAAACATGGAATGGGGGAAAGACCTTGGGCATACCTTGAGACCAACACCAACCACTACAGAAGATTCCATCCCATTCTTAGCTATCTCTGTTGTTCTACTGTAAGGATGCGGCTCAACTCTTTTGATTGGAGATCCGGACACCCAGGCAACTTTCTGCAAATGATTGATAGTGATATTATATATATATATTTATATATATATATCACACCCACACTTTGCCACGCAGGGAGCTCACGACAATCTATATATATAGATATATATATATTACCTACTGGCGGTCGCCAGTAGGTATATATAGTTAGGATTTTTTCTCTATGGGATTTTTGAAAATTCTATGTCTAATAACTTTGGCGTTTGTGGACGGAATTGGCTGAAATTTTCAGGAAAATGGCACATTTTGTTTCTGAGCAGCCCTTGAAAATTTGGGGGGGGGTTCGTCAAGGGGGGGCCGAGAAAAAAGGGGGGTCCCAAAACGTGTTTTTAACATTGAGTTTTCCATAGGGCGGTTGGCCTCACTTTTAGCCCGAACGGCTGAATGGATTTGCACGAAACTTGGCAAAATTGTAGGGACTGGTAGCTCGATGTGCCTTTGCTAGGTCTCAATATATGTGCTTCAGTGGATTTTGAGAAATTAACGTTCAAAAACAAGATATATATCTGTAACAGCGCTCCGCTTCGCGGAGATAAAATTATATCTGTATTACCTAGCTGTTGCTAACACCAGTTAGCGACGGCTAGTAGGAGATAGCGACCATCTTGGGCCCCACTTTGCATGTGAGTGATATTTATCACTAATGACATGCAAAGTGGGCATGCCAAGATGTTAGCGACTGGAAACAGTCGCTAACATCGCTATCTCCTATTATCAACTTTTGGAAATATTCGAGATAAGCGCGAATATCTCCAAAAGCTAGCACCTGCCCTGAGCAGTTCTTAGCCATGTTATCCAATGGGAGGTGGATAACATGGCTAAGAGCATTAGCTCGGTAATGCATGAATATCGCTGAGTTTTCAGCGATATTAATGCATTGCGGTTGTTTATTATCGTATTTGCGATAAACCTTGATAATAGCAAGGTTTATCTGCGATAATTTCTGACGATGCTTAGCGGTAAAAAAATCGTTGCTAAGCATCGTTAGGGATAAATATCGCTTAACTTTGGTAATATGCCCCAACGTCTGTTAATGTTCGATTCGAAGGAAATCAGGAAGTGTTGAAAAACATTGTCTGCGCCATCTTGTCTTTTTTCAAATGCCACACTTTTGTCGTGCACGGCAGCCATTTTAGATGCCTTGACCAGACCCACTCTGTGCACGCTGTCGATCCTTAGCATGGCTCCCCACCCTCGCAAGCATCTCCCCCAGGCAGTGGTCACCCCCGCTCTCTGTCTTATGCATGGGTAATAAACCTCCCCCCATCTGCGCTGCTCTTCCCTGAGAATCACACCCTGTGCCCGCCCGACACCTCCCTTTCGCCCTATTCACTACCGCACCCTCTGACACTCCTTTTCCTCTGTGTCCGATTGTCCAGGCTGGTCCTAGGGTATCAGCTAGCCCTGCAGATGTAGTTTATGGCCCCAGCTGTAAAGAATCACCCCTCTTCAAAGGAGTTATAGTAGATCAAGGCCCACACTCGATGAGATCCGTCACAGCAGACGCGTTCCTATTATCTGAAAACCATCCTGTATTGTGATTGGTGAGGGGACCGAGCCTGAAGCGGAAGATTCCAGGGATGACTCTTTGTACATCAAAGTTTTTACAATTATGTGTCACATTAAAAATATATAGCACTCCGACAAAGTAGTAAGATTATAAAACTTTAATAACTTATAAATATATACAAGAAAACAAAAATAGTAATAACATATAAACATTTTTAGGGAAAAACAACGAAGTAGCGGTCGGCTGTGCGAATAGTCCCAACGCAGCACAACGTCCAGATTTCCGGCGTGGGGCGTCGCGGGGGGTGGGTCATCAGTAGCAAACTGTTGTGCGAATAGTTCCAAGGCAGCAGAACGATGGCACCAAGGTGATGTCCAGTAAGTTGCCGCACTGGTTTTGGTATCCTACAATGCTGCTCCGAATAACGGCGTGGGGCGCCCCGGGGGAGGCGGCGTGAACGGGCCTCTCCAGGTGGAGTGTCATCTGTTGTAGTGGGGCGCCCCTTTACCGTTTCAGTTGCCATTCCGTCCGTTTTTGGTCCACTGTGTCAAAAGCCGCAATTCAGCTGAGTTGCGCCCACTCTTGCGGTGCAGCGATAGGCGGCTGTCACAGGACTCTCAAAATGGCGGCAGGCTCTTTCCTTTTTGGGCCTGGTTCACTGAAATGGCCCTGGGACACCTTGGAAATCGGACGCTTGTCTGCTAGGTCTTGGACCCCATTCTCGAAAGCGTCCCCTCCGCCTTGAGGATTCATCAAAAGTTTTGGGGGCCCCCGACTCCTGTAGGCTTCTGGTGGGGAGCGGTTGCCATGATTGCTCGCGGAATGACCACGACGGAGCTACGAGATGGTGGTGCTCTCATGCTGATGCTAGCTTCAGTCTGAAACATCCAGAAACAAGGTGGGGCTTTCATCGTTTGGGAAAAAAAAAAAGTTTTCATCCAATGAAAAGTGTTGTTTTTAGGTCATATGATCAAGCCTTCCATCATTAGGAAATCAAAAGTAAAATGAACCAATGAAAAGTTTTATAAACAAGTCACATGACCTGTTATGCGGCATAGGGTATAAAATGCGGAGAAAATACGTTGGCACGTGAGGCGGCGTCAGTAGCGGACCGATGTGCGAATAGGCCGAAGGCAATACAACGCGCCAAGATCCGGATGGCACCGAGGTGGTGTCCAGCAAGTTGCAGCACTGGTGTGGCCATCCTACAATGCTGAAAGTCGGCGTGGGGCGCCCCGTTGGCCTGTGAGTTTGCGTCAGTAGCGGACCGATGTGCGAATAGGCCGAAGGCAGCACAACGCGCCAAGATCCGGATGGCACCGAGGTGGTGTCTAGTAAGTTGCCGCACTGGTGTGGCCATCCTACAATGTTGAAAGTCGGCGTGGGGCGCCCCGTTGGCCTGTGAGATGGCGGCAGTAGCGGACCGATGTGCGAATGGGGCCAAAGGCAGCGCAACAATATTTTCGGAATAGAAGACACCACAAGGCGCTGAGATGCCAAGATCCGGATGGCACCGAGGTGGTGTCTAGCAAGTTGTGGCACTGGTGTGGCCATCCTACAATGGTAAAAGTCGGTGTGGGGCACCCTGTTGGCCTGTGAGATGGTGTCAGTAGCGGACTGATGTGCGAATGGGGCCAAAGGCAGCGCAACAATATTTTCTGACTGACACCACAAGGCGCTGAGATGCCAAGATCCGGATGGCACCGAGGTGATGTCTAAGTTGCGGACCGATGTGCGAATGGGGCCAAAGGCAGCGCAACAATATTTTCTGTATGGAAGATACCACTAGGCGTTGAGATGCCAAGATCCGGATGGCACCGAGGTGATGTCTAGCAAGTTGCTGTACTGGTGTGGTCATCCTACAATGCTGAAACTCGGCGTGGGGCGCCCTATTAGCCTGTGAGATGGCGTCAGTAGCGGACCGATGTGTGAATGGGGCAAAGGTAGCGCAAGAATATTTTCTGAATAGAAGACACCACAAGGCGCTGAGATGCCAAGATCCGGATGGCACCGAGGTGGTGTCTAGTAAGGTACACTGGTGTGGTCATCCTCCAATGCTGAAACTCGGCGTGGGGCGCCCCATTAGTCTGTGAGATGGCGTCAGTAGCGGACCGATGTGCGAATAGGCCGAAGGCAGCACAACGCGCCAAGATCCGGATGTCACCGTAGTGGTTTCATAGTTGAGAGGCACTTCATCTGCAGTGGGGCGCCGAGATCCGGATGGCACCGAGGTGATGTCTAGCAAGTTGCTGTACTGGTGTGGTCATCCTACAATGCTGAAAGTCGGCGTGGGGCGCCCCAATAGCCTGTGAGATGGCGTCAGTAGCGGACCGATGTGCGAATGGGGCCAAAGGCAGCGCAACAATATTTTCTGAAGAGAAGACACCAAAAGGCGCTGAGATTCCAAGATCCGGATGGCATCGAGGTGGTGTCTAGCAAGCTATGCAGTTGAGTTGTGTGCGCACTTGCGGCGAATAGGTCGAAGGCAGCATAACAATGTTTTCTGAATAGAAGACACCACAAGGCGTTGAGATTCGGTTACCACCGAGGG
Source organism: Lissotriton helveticus (assembly GCF_964261635.1). Lineage (NCBI taxonomy): Eukaryota > Metazoa > Chordata > Amphibia > Caudata > Salamandridae > Lissotriton > Lissotriton helveticus. The sequence goes on from NC_136065.1 coordinate 1,742,392,568, forward strand.
GATGTCTAGCAAGTTGCCGCACTGGTGTGGCCATCCTACAATACTGCTCCGAATAACGGCGTGGGGTGCCCGAAGGGGGGTGGGGGGAGGCGGCGTGAACGGGCCTTCCTAGGTGGAGGCTCGTCTGCTGTAGTGGGGCGCCCCTTTACCGTTTCAGTTGCCATTCAGCTGAGTTTCGGCTGCTCTTGATGCTACAGCGACAGGCGGCTGCAACATGACTCTCAAAATGGCGGCCTGTTCTTTGGATTTGGGCCTGGTCCACTAAAATGGCCCTGGGACACCTTAGAACTCGGACGCTCGATTTTTTTTTCCTTTCCTGTACATGCAAAAAAAGGTAAATGCCCGGTACGTTACACGCTTCATCTGCCACGATGAACTCTCCAGAGGAACCGAAAAAAAATATAGTTATGGTAACTATACCATGCATCGTCATATGGAGAGGTGGCACCAATTAATTATAGTGCTGCATAAAAGAGAGATTTGGAGGAGAACCCCTGACCTGCTAGTACATTCATCAAAGAAGTGGCACTGACAGCATCAGAGGCAAGGGAAACGGTCCCAAATATTTAGAAGAACTTTGGAAAGATTAAAATGACATGTTTAGATTGTGGCAAATTAATTTCATGTGGACAGATGAGTGTTACTCTAATAAATACAGCATATGAACATCATCATAGTCGATGGTTGGTAGAGACATTTTGACTATATCCTGGACCTGCCCGTCCTCGCCCAAAATGGCGCCGGAATAAATGGGACTCGTAACTCCTTGTTGTGTACTGGTTGCAGAACCTTGAAATCACGAGATACGTATGCAGTTTTGAAGCACATGGCGGGCGGGGACGAGAATTGATTGAATATTTCGACATCCCTATTGATATTAAGTTCTGATGTGTTATTGATTACTGTACTATTGAAAGTTCGAATTAACGTCACCCATGGTACTTGCCCGCAAATGTATATCTAGATAATTTTATTGTAACTGGCCCTGTCGTATTTTAATTATAAAATGTACGTCCACCGATTCCGTAACTGTTAGACACCTTAGTTCTTGCAACCTAATGGCCCGCCCGTTACGTTCCTCTACAGTGTAAATGTCTACTCATCATATACGATTACAGTTTGCTCCGTGGCAGGCCCACGTGGTTATAGGCTCGTATTTGTATAATGAAATTTTCACAATAAAGGTTTTTAAAAGAAAACATGGTAGTAGTATATACATTGGTAAAGTTTTTAATAATAGTCACTGTTTTAGAATCATTAAAAGGCAAGTGAAATAAAGCAGACCAATTACATGAAGGGTAAAAGGTATAATACGAAGGAACGCAGTAAAGATAAATGGTCAAGGGCTGTTGTGTTTTCTATTCCTGCAACATAAAGTGATCGATAAGAATCTCATATTCAGGCGTATCGGCGACTAAGACAGCAGGTCGACCCTCTTTTGCTCAACGGCTCCGTCATGGGACGAAGAAACGCTCTTTTTTTCGAAAAAAGAATATATTTTACTTGCAGGACAGTTGTAAATTTTCCGGGAAAGTACATTAGCCTGGAACATTATAACATATATTTAAGAAAAAATAATGTTCGGAAGTAATAAAAAGCGTAATTTTTAGGTCATATGACCAAGCCTTTCATCATTAGAATAAGAAAAGTAAAATGAACCAATGAAAAGTTTTATTAACAAGTCACATGACTTGTTATGCTTACGTTACGCGCTGCGCGCCCCGGATGACTTCCGGATGCGCTAACGCGGCGCGTCATATGACGCATTACGCGACAACGCAGGTCCAGAATATAGTCAAAATGTCTCCACCAACCAGCGGTCGGAACACAACCCCTTTCAGCAGGCTAAATAGTTCTGTTAAATGACAACAGAAGGGACAGGCAACAAGAACCATCAGTCAAAGAGGGGAGGGCTAGTTCTTCTCTACCGGGTTACATTGGGGCGCTACCGGAACTGATCGAATTGGTAGTCTACAGTGTTTCTGGATGTTTCAGACTGAAGCTGGGGTTAGCATGAGAGCAGTACCATTTCGTAGCTCCGTCGTGGCCATTCCGCAACCAATCATGGCAGCCGCTCTTTATCGTTATTTTGGGCGGGGTGGGTGGCGGAGCCGAGCTGTTTTGCAGCCATCATTGTGTGGAGTTCAGTTCATTTCACTAGTTTTGTATTTGTCATGAGGGGTTGTTCCTAATGTTTCTATTTTAGCGAGGTCAAAAAGAGATCCCGTTAGTGGCCTACTGATTTTGCTCGATTCCTTTTCTTTTTTTTTTTACACGATTTTTCGTTATCTGCAAAGACTAAACAGAGTATTGCGACTCTGTGTTTGTTTGTAAATAGAGAATGAACCAAAGAGAACCAATTCTAAAACAGTAAATACTTGGATAACAATCAATCAAATGGAGAGAGAAGCAGGCACGACGTATTACAACGGGGGCAAAGGCCTGCGTTAACTACCCTTCACTATGTGCAAAGAGAGAGTACTCCTAATAGAAATGAGGGGGGGGGGCACCATTCAAAGCAGATCAGTGTGCATAAACACGAAAATGTTTTCACTTACCACGTACTTGACATTCGACAGCTTATGATATTTGCTATTAAAAAACCATTGAAATTCACTGAAAAAACCATAGGTTATAGATCATATATAGTTAGGAATTAGCATTTACAAAACCTTGAAAATTCACTGAAAAAACCATAGGTTATAGACCATATATAGTTAGGAATTAGCATTTAAAAAACCTTATTTTACTCACACAAAACCATTGAAATTCCATATATAGTTAGTTGCACTAACTATATATCGCGCACCCGCAATCCACTGCTGATGATGTCACATATTACATCATTCATGACATGGTCAGTGACATCACTGATGACATCACTGATGACATCTCAAATGACATCACTGATGACATCACTGATGACATCTGAAATGACATCACTGATAACATCTCAAATGACATCACTGATGACATCTCAAATGACATCACTGATGACATCACTGATGACATCTCATTTGACATCAATGACCACATCACTGATGGTATCATTCATGTGACAATACAATGCATCTCCTCACACTTTAATATAACCTCTGTTACACCCAGTGTTAAATACAGAGTATAATTTTTGAAACCATTGACACACCAATACTAGTTACTACATACGCACTCACTGATTCCTATGTTTACACACACATTCACTCATTTACCCATACAATCATTCATACATACAATCACTCATCTTTACAACACTATCATATGCACTCATACACCTATACAGACTCTCACACTCTGTCACTCATCCATGGAGTTACTCACACACCTAGTCAGTCCTGTAAATAATCAATCACACTTCCATTTTCTAATCTATACAGTTAAACATAGAGCACCTTACATTTTGAAACATATACTAACACATACTTACTCTCTTATACAATCATTGATACAAGTACACATTGATCTGCACAGAGTCACACACCTCCCAGCCAGCCACACACACACTCAGTCTCCCATACAAATACTTGGGCAATCAATCAATAACCCATATAGTTACTCATATAGCTACTGACCAACACATGCAGCAGTTTACAGAACAACAGACATAATCATGCACAAATTAAGACAGTTTAGTCACTAACCCATGCACTCAGTGAGACACATTTAATCACTCACTCATACAGTCAGTCACGCACCTACTAAATCCTTCATCCAGACACTTCTACATCTACTCATTCTTCAATATGTAAAACATATTTAAACTTTACAGAAACACACAGTCACTGGATGATGTCATCAGTGATGTCATTTGAGATGTCATCAGTGATGTCATCAGTGATGTCACTGACCATGTCATGAATGATGTAATATGTGACATCATCAGCAGTGGATTGCGGGTGCGCGATATATAGTTAGTGCAACTAACTATATATGGAATTTCAATGGTTTTGTGTGAGTAAAATAAGGTTTTTTAAATGCTAATTCCTAACTATATATGGTCTATAACCTATGGTTTTTTCAGTGAATTTTCAAGGTTTTGTAAATGCTAATTCCTAACTATATATGATCTATAACCTATGGTTTTTTCAGTGAATATATATATCTATATATGTATATATATATCTATTACCTACTGGCGGTCGCCAGTAGGTATATATAGTTAGGATTTTTTCTCTATGGGTTTTTTGAAAATTCTATGTCTAATAACTTTGGCGTTTGTGGACGGAATTGGCTGAAATTTTCAGGAAAATGGCACATTTTGTTTCTGAGCAGCCCCTGAAAATTTTGGGGGGGTTCGTCAAGGGGGGGCCGAGAAAAAAGGGGGGTCCCAAAACGTGTTTTTAACATTGAGTTTTCCATAGGGCGGTTGGCCTCACTTTTAGCCCGAACGGCTGAATGGATTTGCACGAAACTTGGCAAAATTGTAGGGACTGGTAGCCCGATGTGCCTTTTGTAGGTCTCAATATATGTGCTTCAGTGGATTTTGAGAAATTAACGTTTAAAAAAAGATATATATCTGTAACAGCGGACCGGGCAGCGCTCCGGTTCGCGGACTTTTCGCGCAACGGAGCTTTGTGAAGCGAAGCTGATTGGTTCTCCGGCGTCTGTCAACATTCCAAACAGTCCGTAGCGGCCGCCATCTTGTCTCTCGGTAGGATCGAGAGACAAGAGGAGGTCAAAACAAAGGGGGAAATAACTATAAGGGGGCATAGTAGATCCTCGCTGACCCCCTAGGTTTGATGTGGAGGTTTTAAAAGGGCCCCGCGGGGCAAAAAAAAATAATAATAATAATAATCGAACGGCTGAATGGATTTGCACGAAACTTGGCAAAATATTAGGGACTGGTAGCCCGATGTGCCTTTGCTAGGTCTCAATATATGTGCTCCAGTGGATTTTGAGAAATTAACGTTCAAAAAAAGATATATATCTGTAACAGCGCTCCGCTTCGCGTAACGGAGGTTTGCGAAGCTGATTGGTCATTCTGTCACTGGGCTATAGTTGGGCTACATCTGGCTGATATTTGGGCTACATTTGTTTTTTTGTGTGTCTGGCGGCCATCTTTGGGCTACATTGGGCTACATTGGGCTTCATTGGGCTACATTCGGCTAATTAGCAAATAGCTCATCGCAAACTAGGAATGGTAAAGAATCGCTATTTATTCCTTAAAGTTCGCTATTTAGGAAATGCAAAAAACTTTGATGATACATATGGCGGTTCATCTCTAACAAGATAAGAAGCATAGGGATACATTTGTGATGACTGGCGCATCACCAGGGATGTGTTAGTCATTCTGTGCCGCTGTTCCGTCACCTATGGTGTGCTGCATTTACAATGCGGCGCATCATGGGGCAAAAACAGCACAGATGCGTCATGTATCTGTGCCGTAAAGGTGGCGCATTGCTGGAGTTGTATCGCAAGTGTGATGAAGCTCCAGCAAGGGTCGGGGGTGCCCCTGTCGCAGGGTTTCTGTTCTCACACAGAACTGTGGGCAGAGGATTGGAACCTCGGCGAATGCATTGCTGGAGTTGTATCGCAAGTGTGATGAAGCTCCAGCAAGGGTCGGGGGTGCCCCTGTCGCAGGGTTTCTGTTCTCACACAGAACTGTGGACAGAGGATTGGAACCTCGGCGAATTAGGGTGTCCCAAAACTCACGTTAGTAATCAAAAACTCCTTAGCAAGCTAGGTACAGTGTCACATTGGATATAACAAACTCTCAATGTTTAGACAATCCAGAATATGAACTTATAGTACCTCAGGATACGTGGAACTCATGAACAGTCGGTCGTTATAGATTTCTTAGAAACCAGAACATGGAGTTAAGAAGAACAGATGTGTATTTGAAATGTTTATTTACTAATGCCGTCTTCTCAGGCGTAGTACCTTAGATAATAAAAGTACACATATTATCAGTAGCAAAATTACCAGCATAGTTACTAGTACATAAAAAGCGAATGGTGACAGTATGTTAACATGCTGTAAATGAATAAGAGTTAGCAACACTTATAAGCAGCCGCGGGCCGTGGAGGGAGTTACGGTGGGGCAGGGAGGCGGGGAGGGGGAGGGGCAAGGTAGAGAGGGCTCCACCCTGCTTCTCCCCCTCCCCGCCTCCCTGCCCCATCGTAACTCCCTCCACGGCCCGCGGCTGCTTATATCTCACCCTCCCTAATACACATATTATATTATTTGCTAAGAAGGTCTCTTTGTGTTGGTTTAGGGCGTGCCCATACTTTAGTGTCTTAGATTTGAAGGAATCACATCAGCATACACCAGCTCTCTCTTCATGTGAACCGCATCAACTGTTGTGTATGTGTGTTCGGCAAAGCAATATAAAACCCGCCTCATGCCCAGAATTGGCAGAAGTTGCACTTATGTTATGAGTATGAAGTCGTGGAGATCAGACCTCATAACAATTCTGTATCGTGTTGTTCTTGAAACTTTAGCACTCGCTGTACAGATATAGTTTAACAAGTAAAGCAGATAGTAGACCAATAACATATTATTCTCATGTAAACCACGATGAACTACTAGGTGGAAAGCTAAAGCAACAACTAAGTGTCTTGTGCAGAAGTTGCAAAAAAGGAAAAATGGCGTTTAAACCGGTAATGAGCCCATGCTAAATTAACACGGTGTAAAGATATCCAGGACCTAGATGACACCTCCCTATGATCCGGAAACGAACTGAATAAGATAATAGAAGTGCCATCTCATGAGAGCAGATTGCAAGTTTATATGTGGACGGTCCGCAAGGTAAAGCATTAAAAACTAGGAAAATTTAATGCTAAAGAAAAATAAAACAGCCAAGTACTTTATCGAGTCTTAAGCCAATAGGCAAGGTAAATAATAAAAACTTGACAAATAAGTCAATGAATTGTCAATGAAATGCTAGTACTCAGCATATCAAACATGAAAAAGGTCTATGACATAACTGTGTATGCAAAATAAGCTGCAACAGCCTCCAATAGGAAGTCACCGTCTTCATCCGAAAACAGTTCAGCCATCCAATTTAAAAGCGGAAAAGAACATACGTGCTCTCCCAGCACCGGATCCTCTATCACCATCAGAGGACAGCTCGGTGGGTTTTCAAGAAAGCTCTGTTCCAAGAAAGACTGTGCTGCCGCCAGTAAATTCCAGGGACCAAGTAGTCCATGCATCAATGCCACAGCCATAATCCTTTCGCCAGGACAAACCAACTCGTGAGTAATGATAGGAGTCATCAGCTGATTAAAGTCGACGTCAGGAGAAACCGGTCCGCAGAGACACAAATCAATGGCCCAATCGAAATCACAGGTCAGGCAGTGAAATACAGGCTGGACACAGGTGAAGTAGGAGAATCGAAAAGATAATCCATATGCCGTGCTTAATATCGCCAACGGCATTGTGCCATAATATTCTAGCATGCGATTGCGGAACAGTGTCAGCAGCTGCAGGGTGTGAGGTTGCATAGGAGGGACATCCATATTTAAAAATGTAAAAAAGCACAAGAGCGTCCGCTGGTAATGCAAGTAAAAATGCCAATCCACGAACCAGAGTGGAGAAAATGGAATGAAAGGAAGCAGGGATGACTCCAAAGATTTTCTCAAATGAAGTCACGAGACCACTGGTAACAACTTTAAAAAAGTGCGCCAGGGACTTTGTGGAGGATGCGTTAAAGATAGTCGGAAACATGTTGCTGAAATTGAAAGGCAAATCTTAATTGAAAAGGGTGTGCACCTCTGTACGGGTGTTCGCTATGTGAAGTACGAAAGTTTCACGGGCCGAACTCAAGGCCACCTCTCTCTGAGACAAAAGAGCTCTTATTCTTGCCATGCCGTTGAAACGTGTCCCAAGGTTGGTATTTGTTTCTATTTTAGCGAGGTCAAAAAGAGATCCCATTAGTGGCCTACTGATTTTACTCGATTCCTTTTCTTTTTTTTTACACGATTTTTCGTTATCTGCAAAGACTAAACAGAGTATTGCGACTCTGTGTTTGTTTGTAAATAGAGAATGAACGAAAGAGAACTAATTCTAAAACAGTAAATACTTGGATAACAATCAATCAAATGGAGAGAGAAGCAGGCACGACGGATTACAACGGGGGCAAAGGCCTGCGTTAACTACCTTTCACTATCTGCAAAGAGAGAGTACTCGTAATAGAAATGAGGGGGGGGGGCACCATTCAAAGCAGATCAGTGTGCATAAACACGAAAATGTTTTCACTTACCACGTACTTGACATTCGACAGCTTATGATATTTGCTATTAAAAAACCATTGAAATTCACTGAAAAAACCATAGGTTATAGACCATATATAGTTAGGAATTAGCATTTACAAAACCTTGAAAATTCACTGAAAAAACCATAGGTTATAGACCATATATAGTTAGGAATTAGCATTTAAAAAACCTTATTTTACTCACACAAAACCATTGAAATTCCATATATAGTTAGTTGCACTAACTATATATTGCGCACCCGCAATCCACTGCTGATGATGTCACATATTACATCATTCATGACATGGTCAGTGACATCACTGATGACATCACTGATGACATCTCAAATGACATCACTGATGACATCACTGATGACATCTCATTTGACATCAATGACCACATCACTGATGATATCATTCATGTGACAATACAATGCATCTCCTCACATTTTAATATAACCTCTGTTTCACCCAGTGTTAAAAACAGAGTATAATTTTTGAAACCATTGACACACCAATACTAGTTACTACATACGTACTCACTGATTCCTACGTCTACACACACATTCACTCATTCACCCATACAATCATTCATACATAGAATCACTCATGTTTAGAACACTATCATATGCACTCATACACCTATACAGACACTCACACTCTGCCACTCATCCATGGAGTTACTCACACACCTAGTCAGTCCTGTAAAGAATCAATCACACTTCCATTTTCTACTCTATACAGTTAAACATAGAGCACCTTACGTTTTCAACCATATACTAACACATACTTACTCTCTTATACAATCATTGATACAAGTACACATTGATCTGTACAGAGTCACACACCTCCCAGCCAGCCACACACACACTCAGTCTCCCATGCAAATACTTGGGCAATCAATCAATAACCCATATAGTTACTCATATAGCTACTGATCAACACATGCAGCAGTTTACAGAACAACAGACATAATGATGCACAAATTAAGACAGTTTAGTCACTAACCCATGCACTCAGTGAGACACATTTAATCACTCACTCATACATTCAGTCATGCACCTACTAAATCCTTCGTCCAGACACTTATACATCCACTCATTCTTCAATATGTAAGACATATTTTAACTTTACAGAAACATAGTCACTGGATGTTGTCATCAGTGATGTCATCAGTGATGTAATTTGAGATGTCATCAGTGATGTCATCAGTGATGTCACTGACCATGTCATGAATGATGTAATATGTGACATCATCAGCAGTGGATTGCGGGTGCGCAATATATAGTTAGTGCAACTAACTATATATGGAATTTCAATGGTTTTGTGTGAGTAAAATAAGGTTTTTTAAATGCTAATTCCTAACTATATATGGTCTATAACCTATGGTTTTTTCAGTGAATATATATATATATATGTATATATATCTATATAGATATATATATATATATATAGTATTTTTTTGTAATCATTAACATTCGAAAGGTATATTTACCTTTTTTAGATATGTATTTAATGCATAAAGCTTTGTAAAAAAATATTCCTATCTATGGTTTAAGAATGCAAAAAAAGCACGGTAAACGTAAATCTCAATTCTGGAAATAGTTATAGATATCTATATAGAAATGGCATGATTAATTAATATACAAGACCAATTAGCCATCTGTCATATTTAATGACAGTGCTAATTGTTAAATTGCTCGGCACCCTTTCATTCAGTGGATGATTGCACCATTGGGGTTACAATCCTTTGTTACTCTGTTTGAGAGCAGGTCCACACTAATTGGTACTCACTTATCAGTGTTCTACAAAATTCTTCCCATGTGATGCAAGTCACGTACCATTTTTATATACCATTCTTTGAAAACTTTTGGATTTGAAACCTAATTTGGTCACTTTTTAATTTTACAAACAGATTATACTTCAGATTCCTTAAAGGTCAACAGGCACGATCATTTTATACTGTAGGTGTCTGTTTGCTTTAGTCTGGCCCTGTTAGTCGGATTGTGCTTTTTAAGGTGCTGTTACACATCTGTGTACTAAATAATTACACTTCGCTTAAAGTTCAGAATATAAAATATAAATATTTATTTTTAGGTTAATTCTGAGTTATCAAAGCTCTTAGAAATAGAACTTTCTGTAAGTGCAGCATATCATCCACAGACAAATGGTTTAGATGAGCATACTAATGCAAGCATTAAAAGGTAAAGCTAATTTTGAATCTGTTTTGTATACACATGTTGATTGGTAATCTATTCATAAAATAGTTTCTCTTACGGGGTACACAAATCAAAAAGGGAGCAGAAATAGTTTCTGCTCCCTGTCACCGCCAGCCAAACGCCAGTCCACGCACACTGCCAGCCAAGAATATACCTGTATAAGCTCCCCTCTGACGTAGCGGGTACACAAACCAATGGGGGAGCAGATTTAGTATCTGCTCCTTGTCACCGCCAGCCAAGTGCCAGTCCATGCACAACACCAGCCAAACGCAAGTCCACGTACACTGCCAGCTAAAAATCTATGTGTGTAAGCTTCCGTCAGACGTAGGGGGATACACAAACCAATGGGGGAGCAGAAATAGTATCTGCTCCCCGTCACCGCCAGCCAAGTGCCAGTCCACATGCAACGCCAGCCAAACGCTAGTCCACGCCCACTGCCAGCCAAGAATCTACCTGTATAAGCTCTCATCTGAAGTAGGGGGTTCACAAATCAAGGGTGAGTAGAGATAGTATCTGTTCCCCATCACCGCCAGCCAAGTGCTAGTCCAAGCACAACGCCAGCCAAACGCTAGTCCACGCACACCACCAGCCAAGAATCTGCCTCTATATGCTCCCCTCTGATGTAGGGGGTACAGAAACCAACTGGGGAGCAGAAATAGTATCTGTTCGCCGTCACCGCCAGCCAAGTGCTAGTCCACGCACAATGCCAGCCAAACGCAAGTCCACGCACACCGCCAGCCAAGAATCTGCCTGTAAAAGCTCCCCTCTGATGTGTGGGTACACAAACCAACAGGAGAGCAGAAATAGTATCTGCTCCCCGTCACCGCCAGCCAAATGCCAGTCTACGCACAACACCAGCCAAACGCAAGTCCACACACACACTGCTAGCTAAAAATCTGCGTGTATAAGTTCTCTTCTGACGTACCGGGTACACAAACCAACGGGGGAGAAGAATTAGTATCTGCTACCCATCACTGTCAGTCAAGTGCCAGTCCACGCACAACGCCAGTCAAACGCTACTCCACGCACACCACCAGCCAAGAATCTGCCTGTATAAGCTCCTGTCTGATGTAGTGGGTACACAAACCAAAGGGGGGGGATCAGAAATAGTAGCAACTCACACCGCCAGCCAAACAGAAATCCACACACACACAGCCAGCCAAAAATCTACCTGTATGAGCTCCTCTCTGATGTAAGGGGTACACAGACCAACGGGGGAGCAGAAAAAGCTAGAACAGCTGTATTTTGTAGGGAGTACACAAAACGATAGGGGAGCAGATATAGTTAGAACAGGGGCACTGAATAGGGTGTCAATATATAACTTAACTGTTTCATTTCTTTACTCTGGTGACCTCTGACTATTTGAACAGACACCCGTGAGATATTAACTACATGTAAAACAAAGGACAACATTAACATGATATCTTGAATGCAAAACAAAACGAAAACATTACTTTAAGGAAATGGAATGAAATCAACATGAGTTAAACATAATTAAAAGGGAGATGAAAGTTTTACACAACACCGCCATAATGCCTTGATAGTTTGTAAATCAGATAATAGGAGCAGTATTGTTTACTCGATCTCCAATTATTTGCGCACAATCTGGCATATTGGATCAAGGCTTGTTGGTAAAAATCAAAAGCCATAAGGGCTATTTTAATGCACTGTGCACCTTGAGTAAAACAAAGTTAGTAAAGTGTTTTGAGTTACCCCTTCATTTTGCTCTTTCCTGGTGGCATAGCAGACCCTTTTTTAATCCATTTCTACGACTATTCTTGAGGTTTCTGTTTTTCTGGCAACTGCCTTAGCACTGAGGTTCAACAGATTGTATTCACTTTTCTGCTAATGAATGTAATATGGTTTTAAATTGTTCAAACTTAATTAGTAATGTAATGAACTGTGTATATTAAAGCAGTGTGCTTTCTAAGTGATTTTGTTACATGTTTTTATAGTGCACTTTCATTGTTTTGTGAACCGAAAGGAAGTTGATTGATTGATTTAGTGATTGCCTACCACTATATTGTGGCCAGCCAATGTGGGATTTGCCGACCTAAATACAAGACCACACCTCAGAAATAGATTATGGGAGAAAATCCTGGGTTTGTCAGCCATCCATGACTATCTCTGTTATTTAACCCTTCGAAGACAAACCAGCACATTTTTCTAATGATAATTTCTCAAAAACTACTGAATGGGGTAACACCAAACTAAAGCAAAGGTACTCCTCTGTTTCCTATAGTGCCATGCTGTGTTTTGTGTAATTTCATTCATTGCTTTAATGTAGTGTAGTCTTATGGGAGCTAAAATCAGAAACATATTTTATTGACTCCCCTTTGGATGGATCTGCACAAAAGGTGAAATGCTGAAATCATGACAGGTTTGTTATTCTTTTAAAGTTATAATAAAAACAAAGGCATTGTTTCCAGTTTATGCTTACTGCTTGCTGATAATAAGACTGGAGAAACATCTAAGAATTGGGACAGTGCTCAGTGGGAACAAGCTATGCATTGTTAATCACATATTTTTTTAAGGGAAAGTGTGCATTGCCACAGTTCAGGAAAAGCAGGTACCAGTCATCTATGCACAGGAATCAAAATGTAGTACAACACCTAGAATTGTGGGCCCAAGTGGCGCAATAGCAAGACAGCTCTACTTGATGTAACACCTTTTAGAAGCTCAATGTACCACTACTTTGCCAGTAAACTTATAATACAACCCAATACTGTGCAAACTCCTGCAATCGTAAAGAAGTCGTTGCACATTTAGAAACTATGGAAAGTAGAAATGTGTACACTCAGGGCCTCATTTACAATAGTTTGATGTGCGCAACACAGCAAGTCGTTTTGCTGCGCTGCTGTGTGTCAAAAGAAAAGGGCCGTAATGCGCAGCTCTGGCACTGGCGCACAATGGGCTGCCATACACCAACACAGATACCCCTTGTGCCATGGTGCAAGGGTCTCGGCGTAGCAGGGGTGATTTTTTTTGTTCAGGAAGAGACAACTTTCTGCGCAAAAACAATGACAAGAGGTGTTTTCCTCTTTTTATGTGTGCTGCAGAATGTAGCACACATAAAAAAAGGACAAATGAGGAGAAATGAAGGTATTTCTCCTTGTTGCGCCTCCCTTACGTTTCTTTTACGTATTTTGAAGGGTGCCCTGGAAGAGCCAGCGGAGGCCCCACTCCAGAAAACATGACAGTTGTTTGATTATAAACAGAGCGCGTGGTTTGGTGGACAGGGTATTCCGCCACATTTGTGTCAGATTACTTTGTCTACCAAACTCTAAATACGACTGTGAGACAGGTGGCTAGCCCTATTGCCTCACAAAGCAAGCAACTTGAAAACAAATCTGACTGACAGTTGGCAGAGGGGGTTATAAGCTATGTTATGACCAGTGGCAGCTCGCAGAGGTAACACTGTGGGGTTGTGAGGCAGGGGAGGGGCTTGGTGAGGAGGGTAGTGGACTCCGACATATGACAGCAAAGGTGAATGTAAATGAATAACTAAATATCTGCTGTCATATGTCGGACTCCACTACCCTCCCACCTAGCCACTCCCCCACCCTGCCTTACCACCACACAGCGTTACCTTCAAGCTGGTTCTGACCTGCAATTTGAAATCACAAAACAAAGTACCTACCTATTTTGTTTCCGTATCAGGCGTGTGCCTCTGTGTAATGCAGTTTATCACATGTATTTTGTATATGTTATGAATGTCCTTTTTTTGTTGAGGCTGAGAATATGTCTAATTGATATCTTTTCGTAGGAGGGAGTGGAGGAAGTAGCACAATTGCAACTGTGGATGGGTAAATTGTTGTGAAAAATGTGATTAAAAAATGTGAAATTTTTAAACAGGGGCGCAGTGGAATTGTGTATCTAAAACATTTTAAGAATCTCCTCATGTACGAACCTGTGTAAGGGGAAATCTGGTTTTAATGAGTTGCTAGGTGGATCTTTCATGATTGCCACATGGAATTCGAATGTTGATGTCCTTTGGCTGTTTGCTGTGCTATCTTTATTTTTGAGCAGTGTTGTTTGCAGTAGGAAGACACGTTGGGACTATTCACAAACATGCATTTACAAATGTGTAAATCTGCACATGAATATTTACTCTTATACCTTGGAGTAAATGTACTACCTTTAGCTATTCACCTTCTTCTGTGTGAAAATGTACTCTATAGAGTAGACTTACCTGTCTCCACCCCCTGAAACCAGAGGTCGAGCCAAAGTGTAAAGCTACTACTTGCAACTGTTCACAGGTAGGCCAAAACTCTGCCACCTTAGTGGAGATCCTCTCCAGAGTAGGAGAGTTCTGAAAGAATAGGAAACATTATTAAAGTTCATTGCCTTTATTTTTTAAATCCGTTATTTATTTTATTAACAAATATAAATGGAAAAAAAAAATCTTTTTATATAGAACTAGCAAAGTAATATGTTAGAATAATTCAAAATACATGCTTACTAAATAATTAAATAATTAAAATATAAATATAATATTTTATTTGATAAATATTCATGTTTAATCAAAATAAAATAAAAACACACTAACTAGAAATGTACCACAGGCACCAAAACACCTGTAAGGTAGCAGAAAATACTAATAATAATACTATTGAAATTCATATTTAGTAAATGTAATTTAACATTGTGTTTGAAAAGTGTGTTCATATAAAATGCATTTTTATTTGTAATAACAATTATAACATGAAATTTATTTTTAATAAGTTGGCTGTTTATTTTTACATTAATAAAATATGTATTAATTCATTTTGCAGAATGCAAATATATATATATATATATATTTACATATATTCTAGAACTCGAAATAATGTAATTATTTTTAACAATATTTCCTATAGGTAAAGTTCCTGCCTCTCTTATTTTCTATGGGAGTGTGTTACAGTATTAGTGAGTGGCATTATCTATTGCTAGAATTACTTGCGGATTGGGCTGGAGCACATTTACTAATTTTTTTGCAACTTTCGGGCAATAGCAACTATAGAATTATAGTTTGTGAATAAGAATGTGTACGAAATTGGATTCCTGGTCGGAGGGTGAAACCCTTCTCAAGTAGCTACCAAAATCTCTGTCAGGGTGAGACACAAGCAATCCCCATATTAACTTGTGCTCATCCCTTTGATAGCTTTGTTCAAAAGCAGGCAGTCTTAACTTAGAGGCAGTGCGTAAAGTATTTATTCAACATGTCAAACAATACTAAAATGAAAACACAACACAAGAACACTCCCACACCAATTTAATAGAAGAGAGTAAAATGTAATAAATTATTTAAGACCAAAATGACAAAAATCCAATCCGATGAACGGGAGTGTTAGACCTGGCATGATTGGCGTGAGTCTCCCTTCCATTTTTACTGATTGCCTCCTCTGTTTTTGATATGTTTTGCTGGTTATATACTTTGGGCACTGTGCCACTGCTATTCAGTGCCACAGTGCAAGTGCAAGCGTTCCCTATGTTAAATTGAAGTACTAATTAGTGATTCCATGATTGGGTTATTTGATTTACTTGTCATACCCTAGTACAGTGCACCATGTGTGCCCAGAGCGTATAAATCAAATGCAACACTGGTTGTCCCTCTAACAGAAGCAGCTTGTAAAGTGTGTCTCAGGCTTGCCATTGCAAGGCCTGTGTGCAGTCTGTGACTGCCATGTCAACTTGGCCAGTGCACCCACTAGTCAGTCCCTAAACCTTCCCTTTCCTTCATATCAGACACCCCTAAGATAGGTCCAAGGGTAGGGTGCATTGTAAGTATAAGGTAGGACATGCCCTGGTGTGTGTAGCATGTCCTAATAGTGAATTACAGCCATTTTCGTTTTTCATTACTGCTAGGCTACCTGTTCTCCATAGGCCAGAATGGGCAGTTAGATTATTACATTTTATAATCCTAACTGACTCAGAGAACGTGGTAGAAATTCAAATTTAGTATGCCTGAACTCAGAATGATAAAATACATCTTGTAGTAAAGTTGGTTTTAACATTCTGTGTTTGAAAATACCACATTTAGAAAGTAGGTATTTTCTTGTCTAACTATCCAGGCCTGCCTCTGCTGGGTTGTGTATTCCTCATCTGGAGTTTGAGTGACTGGGCTGGGGGATTCCAGGAGACAGAATGAGTCAGGCCAGTGGTGAATAGGGAGATCTGCATCTAGATGGGAGCGAGGAATTGCACCTGGGACCTGAATAGTGCTGGGCCTTTCCTCCACAATGCTTGCTCCACCCCTGAGGTGCTGCTGATGTCTCTGCCCTGCACTGTGAAAGAAGAGAAGGAGTCATGTAAACAGAGTGCTCCAGAACTGGTTTGGACTGGGCAAAGGCCCCTCTGCCTTCAAAGAACAAAGAGAAAAGCAGTATAAATATTGGGACTCAGACCCAAGGACTTTAGATGACTTCTGGGAGCAAGACGAACCTTTTGCCAAGGAGAAGAACTAAGGAAGCTGCAGGAGTTTTGGACTGCCCCTCTGCCAGTGTGCTGTATGCTGTGTTGGCCTACAGTGGTTTCTTTATTGCCAAGGAAAAGGAGAAGGAACTTTTTAAGAACTTTCATCATCTTGCAGAATATTACTCCAAGGGCTTGAACTTGTGCTTGCCTCCTGCTGAAGTCTCAGGGACAAAAGACTTCATCTCCAGCTCCCCTCTGAATGTCACTGGGAGCTGGAAGTGCGACTCAATGAGAAGAAGCGTGTTGCTGCCGCAGCTGTACCCATCACATCGCCGGATAAGCGTGCCACTGCCACATCTCCCAGGAAGCGTGTCTTCGGCGAAGCTGTCTGTTGTCGCATCACCGGAGAAGCATGACGCCATAGAGAGGGTCGCCATTGCACCACCGGAGAAGCATGTCCCAGGGCCTGTCGCAGCTCCAAAGTACAGAGTCGTCGCAAGGCTGCCAGGGCGTAAACACATCATCGTCGCATCGTCGCATCAAGGGCGCCATCTTCTCGCATCGCACCTGGATTGTCGCATTGCATTGAGGCGCCATCTTGTGCATTGCAACCGGGCTGCAGGCTGAGAACCTACGCATCACTACCGTACGGGTAAGGATCACGACGCATCCCCTACTCTGCGCAAGCATTGAGGCGCGACGCATCATCTCCCCCCGAGCATGGAACCGACGCTTCTCCCTTTGCGAACCTTTTGTTTATTTTGCGTTACTCATCCAGGTACTTTTGTGAGAACTGTGTCGCATTTATCACCAACTTGAACTAAGCAACTCTTACCATTTTTAAGTCAATCTTAAGTACAGTATTGTGGGTTTTTGTTGTTTGTTGTCTTGTGTTAAGTCTATATAAAGAATGCTTATTTTTTATAAAACCTGTGTGGTGTCCATCTGTAGTGTTTTCACTGTA
The DNA here is from genome assembly GCF_964261635.1 of Lissotriton helveticus. Classification (NCBI taxonomy): domain Eukaryota; kingdom Metazoa; phylum Chordata; class Amphibia; order Caudata; family Salamandridae; genus Lissotriton; species Lissotriton helveticus. Next base: position 1,742,410,338 of record NC_136065.1, read on the forward strand.
TTACAGTGTATATTCACAAATGCTTAACACACTGCCTCTGAGATAAGCCTGTCTTCTCGTGCCAAGCTACCAAGGGGGTGAGCAGGGGTTATCTAGGAGTGTAATCCCCTTATCCTGACTTAGAAGCAAGGGTCCCTATTTGAACAAAGGTGAATACCATTGCCAACTAGAGACCCCCAGATCTAACACGGAGATATGCAATTTCAAAGGTTTTAAGTAAAAAAATAGTGTCTAGAAGCACAAACTTATAATGGTGGTTATCTAGTTGCACCGGACCAGAGCAAAGTACATGTTCATGCTGACTGCTATGGAGCGTAGGCCAGATACAGGGACCAAGTTAGGCCTGCTGAACAAAGCACCTTAAATCCTGCTCCTGAGCGTCGAAGATGTGTTGCACATTGGCAGTTCCGAAAAATCTGGGGGACTGCTATACAAAATCCTATGTCATCATCAAGGATGCTGTTGACAAGGGGCTTGCGTGAAGAATACCTATATTGAGGATGTGTTGTGCAACAGCGCCGGGACACTCACGAGTAGCCGAGCGCTTAATACATTCATATAACATAACATAACAGCGATTCCGAGGAGACTGCAGGCTGTGATGCAAAGTCAGCTGTTGGGGATGCTTTGTGTTGAGGCGGTTTTGAAGCTTAGCTGCGAGGAGAAGCATAATGTTGCTTCAGGTCTGCTCACAGGACCACAGCTTTCAGGCCCACTTCCAAGGATCCAGGACTGGGGCGGCACCATGTGTTGGTCGAGACTCACAGCAGACAGAGTGCAGGTGCTGGGTTCAAAGTGGTTGGAGCCTTTTCTCTCCCTAGGACTCTGACCAGAGGCCAGCCAACTAGCCCTTGGAGTCACTCTGGTGGTCCTGGCATCAAGATGCAGGTTCAGTTCTTTCACCCAGGCTGCAGGGCAGCAGGACGGCAGCACTGAGTATGTGTACCACTTTACAAGCAAATTAAATGTGGAAATTGGGTGCATGCCAAACATGCTAAATGGGTGCAAGCCAATTTCACCTTGTTTAAAGGATAGAGCACACACCCCTTAGCACTGGTTAGAAGTGGTAAAGTGTTCAGAGTCATAAGGCCAACAAAATGAGATCAGCAAAAATGGAGAAGTGAGGCAAAAAGTTGGGGGGGAAGACCACCATAAGGCTGACATATCTAACATAAAAGTTTTAATTTTTTGTAGGTGGGTGTTTGTTGTGGGTGTTTGCCCCCCCATCCCTCTCTAAACCACTCTCATTTTGGTAGTAGCTATTCCCCATTTTCACATCACTCCCCTTTGCCTCTGCTTCATTTACTAGTAAGCAATACACATACAGGTGCAAATATCTTTCCAAAGAAACAGTAGGAGAGGTGGAGATGTCTTCCTGTCAGTTTGCGAATTGCATTTTGTAGTAAGTAGTACTACAGTAGTTCTACTTTAAGTGCTGCTAATGCAGTTTAGCCCATAATCTTTAATGCTCCACTTGCAAACCTCTACTACCTATTTGAGAAAGTAGAACATTTAAAGCAAACCCAGTGTTCTGTCTCCACTCAATAGAGTTTGGGAGACATTATGGCAGCCATTTTGATTTGGGCCATTGAGTGATTTCATAATGTGAGAAGCTGGGCTTCGGTTGCAGTAACCCATCACTTTTGGCCAGGAATACTGATGCACTTTGACTTGATATGCCTTGTGTACTTGTCAATCAGGTTCCTAGGGTCTGTGTTCTTTTTCCAAAAGTGTACCAAACCCATGTGACGCCCTGGCCACATGTCAGCCCCTGGTAAATGGTGCCCCAAGTACCCAGTGCACTGTGACCAGGGAAGGCCTCTAAGGGCTGCAGCACTTATCGTCCCACCCTTAGAGGCCCTGTACCTTTACACTCACACACTGCCTTTGCAGGCTGCGTGTTTTGGTGAAGCGTCGCCATAGCACACATCCCTGTGTGCCATGCCTACAACCCACTGCTCTGGCATAGATCAGTCACCCCTCTTGCTGGGTGCACTATACAGTGGTGAGGGTAAAAGTGCATGTGCCCTGTACCACTACAGTGTCTAAGTCCATTCTTAGACATTGTAAGTTCAGTGCTGCCATTAAGAGTATATGGTGCGGAGAGGTTGTCATTCCGACCTCCACAGCATCATAATAGTTACACTGACAACTGAGAAGTTTGGTATCAAACTTCTCAGCATATTATACCCACACCGATGGCAGTGTGGGATTTAACAAAAAATGACCTCAGGGAGCATCTTAGAGATGCCCCCTGAAAAACGACCAGCCTCTGGTGGGTTCCCTGATTAGTACACACCAGCCTGCCACCAAGAGACATGTTTCTGGATCCCTGGGGTGGGAGACTTCGCTCCCGAACCTAGAAACAAAGCCTTTCCTGGGGGTCGTGTTCCCACCACCACCAGGCCAGAAAGAGCCATCTGTGGCAGGGGAGCTTCAAAGGACTTGCAGCCTATGTAATGCGACCCCCAGCCTCTCCTGCTGTCAGGAGCAGGTCCCTTCCTGTCTCCCCTCCTTTTTGGTGGGAAGACAGGTAAGAAAAACGAGCCAGCCCAGAACAGTGTGCCCCCCTCTGCCAACCCCACCCCTCAGGTGGGGGAGGCGAGGAGAAGCCTACTCTTTAGTGCCCGCCATCTTGCAGATGACAGGCACTCCCCAATCAGGATTAGGGATTGTACTCACTCCCCCATGTGGGGTGCGCACACCAAGGGTGTAGTCACCCTAAGGTCAGTGGTCCATTGGCTACTGACCCAGAGACCCCTAAAACACCCCATAAATGCAGTATTTATGGGGCAGCCCTGTACCAAGAAGGCAGATTCCGGCAACCTAAGAAGGAAAAGGATGAAAGAAGATGCCCAGCAGAGGAGACTGCAGAGAGCAACTGACTTGACCCCAGCCCTACCGGCCCTTCTGCAGTTTCCAGAGATCTTGTGCCAAAAGTCACCTTGTCCTGCTGCCAGTGACCTCCAGAACCCTGGGAGGACTGACTGCCTTCAACAAAGACCGTGTCTCCTTTGAACAGCAGCTCTTTTCAAAAGAAAACTCCCAAAACAGACTCTGAGCCTGCTGAGGACAAAGAAAACTGACGCCTGGAACCACCACTGAACCTGTCACCTACGGCCTGAGTTTGAGTGGCCCTCCGGTTCCAGCGAGGTGCCCCAGTGCTCAAGAGCCAGCCTGGGTTGACCCCTCCAGGACTCCCCAATGCCGCCTGCAGCCTCTGCACGGAGAACCCCCGACCGCGAGTGGCCTGGTAAGGTGAAATCAGACCTCAAAAGACACTCCTGCATCCAGCTGCCCTGCACCCTGGAGAAGAGAACCCGAGGTGAACCTACGTCCCCGAGCCCTACAACTTACCAGCCCAGCTGTTAGATCCTCCCGGAAGTCATCCTGGACCACGCCTGCAGCTGTAAACCAAAACCGAAAGTCCCCATTGAAAACAACAGGGCACCCGATGCAAAAACAGCACCCTGCAACCAGCCGCCCCTGCGCCGCTGTGGGTGTACTTTGTGTGCTAAACCGGATCCCCCTTTGCCCTGAGCCTAACACCAGGAGCTTTGCTCCCACAACCCAGTGGCCTGCTCATAAGCAGCCACCAACCGGAGGCCCCTTATCCCCAATTTATATAACATTGGGCCTCAGTACTCTGCACCCGGCCGCCCTAGCCCCGCTGAGGGTGAAACAAGAGTGCTTCCTTTACCCTGGGGGAACCCTTGTTCTAACCCCAGACGTTCAACCCCAAAGGCAGATTACTTACCTGGTAACCATTAACTTCTTTTCTCTCCATGGGAACCTATTGACTGGTTTCTATGGAAACCTGAAAAGTAACAATTGTGCAAAACTGATTTTACTCACCTTTTCTCTAGGAAATATCCCAGTGTGATATCTAGGCATATCACACTGAGTAGAAAAAGTAATCTAAAAAGTAATCAACAACTGCATTTGAAGTTGCATTCACTTGTAAACACTGCATAATATATTGAAAAGCATTTATTTCACTTACCTGTGCCCGGCTTGGCTTGGTTCTAGAAATGAAATAACCTAATAATATTTTTATACAAACAACATTGGTCTGAGTTCCGTCTTTGAGTGTGTGACATCATTTGCTGAGTGTGTACAACAAATGCTTACCACTACCCTCTGATAAAGCCTTACTGCTCACCCGCACTACCACAAATAGAGAGTAAGGTGCTATCTACTTTTAAATCTGCCTACCTTTGGCGTTCCACTGGACTCTGTGCACACTACCCCTCATTTTTGTATAGTATATGCAGAGCCAGCTTCCTACAAATACTTAATGTCTGTTTTTGTTGAGGCTTTTCGCTATTATAGTGTGCCTGGCTCTCTGCCCCATTCATGACCAGAGGACGGGTGAGAGCATGGTATTCATTATTTTTGGGCTGAAGTGCATTCAACAATAAGGGGGTAAGGGGATTTTATCCTAGGCTGTTCACTGCTATGATAACTGTGCAAGGCCATGATGATGTTTCAGCCTCACCGTTTGTGCAGCACATAGCAGCTCAACAGCAATCTGGTGTTTGGTGTGTGGTGGCTGCTTTCCTTTCTGATGTTCTCTCCTTCCCAATGTAGACTTAGATGACTTACTGCCTGACACTTCAAACATCAGATGGCTGTAGTTTGGACTATATCAATACATGAAATGTATTGTCAAGAAAGCCAATTGCTGAAGGGGGCTTGCTGGATGTGATACTCATCAGGTAGCAATTCCCTGATCTCTTTTGCTTTTTTTGCCTGGATTTTGAGGATTCTCTTTTGGCCTCCTGGCCCTTTCCAACTGTAAACGCATGAGAAAGTACACGCTCTCGTCCTACCCATATTGGGAAGTGACGCTTGTTTGATAATTTGAAACACTAGCCAATCTGCCATAGCAGACCAGTGAGTGAATCTCATGAGAAGCTTGCCATTGTAAGCCGCTGTATGTGTGCACCCGCACCTATGGAACCTGTGACTGCTTGAGCCGCCGGCCATCACGTGCTAGTTTGTGCGCAGTGACACACGTATTAGTTAAACCCGTGTCCAGTGTGCTGTGCAGACTGGGGCATGCGCACTTGCACCGTTGGTATTGGGGACTAAGTGTCCAGCCTGCCAAGGCAGGTCGGTGTGTGCAATAGCGTACATGCGCCCAGGCAGTGAGGAATACCTGTGTGGTTTTTCACTACCTATGAGGTCTGCTCTTTCCATAGTTTAACATGGAGAAGTGGTTGACATAACTTTGGGCTGCAATAGTTGCATTGCAGCGGAGTAGTCTCATGATGTTTCTTATCAATGGAGTTGCAATGCCAAACCTGTTCCTTTGCTAACTGGGGTTTTTGCAATATTTGATTAGAAATGCCATTTATAGAATATGGGCATTTCTATGCTCTAAGAGTCTCAGGACTGTGGTGCCTGGCTCCAGTAGACACCAGGGTCAGGGGAGCACATCTGTGTATTTCCCAAGTGACAGCCATAAACCATGGGCATCCTACAGTAATGGCAGACCTGAATTGAAGATCGAGGTTCTGACACTTAGCCCTTAGGGGCCACTAAAGATTAAGATCTGCATTCCACAGCCCCAAGGTAGACAGGCCTACAATTTGGGAAAAGGGAAACCCCCTAAACCACCCCTAACTTCAAAGTTACATGACAATATAACTACGGGTGCCATCCTTCAGCAATGGGTGAGATATACTTGTGGGGACGTGGGACTGGAGAACCCGGGCTAAGTAGTTCACATTGCCAAAGAACTCTGTTGTGCACACAAAGGATAACTGTCCGAATAGTGTCTGGCCTGGGCATGGTGTCCTCCAAGGGCCCGACCGCAGGCCTCCTGTTCTCCCAGGGACCTCAGGGACATCAAAGATCTACACCAGCTACCTGTGACTTCTGGAGAGCGGTACCCACTAAAGTCCCCACAACAACTACTGAATTCCAACTGGTAGTGCGGTACGAGCATGGAACTAAGATTTGTATCTGGAGATCATATTATCTAGTGCAGAGCCCATAAATCTTGCCAGCATCTAAGATGTGTGGTTCTTGTACTGCTGGGACCCTGACAGGGTATAGTGGTGGGAAGAGGATTCACCGGTTGTGGGACTCTGCATGACCAGTTTAGCCAATTGTGCTGTATCTCTCTGGTGCAACCTGCCGACTGCATGCTAATTGCAGTGTGACCCGCGGAGATGGAGGTGTACCTGCCGTAGGGCCTCATTCTACCTCATGTGGCTCTGCTGATTTTGCACCTATTTGTGTGCGCCCATACTGGTCTGGTGAAACCTGTATCATCATGCACCAGACGTTGTGCCTCATTTCCAGGGAGGTACAGAATTGCAACTGTTCCCTGTGTGTGACCAGTATTGTGAGGTGCAACCCATCTCAACATTCACCTCATTTCCAGGGAGCCGCGAAAATTGCAACTCATCGTCTTTGAAATCTGAAGTGTTTGGTGCGACGCAGACCTATGTGCACCAGGCGCTGTGCCCGGATTGCCTGGGCGAGACCCTGATCATTGTGTGCCAATTGGGGTGCCTCATTCTATCAAGAGGCTCCCCTGTGTTACTCCCCATTCATCGGTTGTACCCCTTTTGACCCTCATCATGGCGTATCAAAAGCCCTCTCCACACCTGGCCCCTCCCGAAGACATCTCGGCACCAGGTTGTAGCAAGAGAGATTGACTGGGTTGAAGGAATGCTTTCAAGACAGTTCGGAAGTGCATCAAGAGACTCTGGGCCCCATTAGTATGGCGGGCGGACGGGAAACGGGACCGCCCGCTGAGAGTGCGGCGGTCGCGCACTCCCAATTAGTATGCGCACGCCACACTATCAGGCGCATGGAGCATCTGCAACATTGCGGCGGGCGGTGCCCAGAGAGCACCGCCCGCCGCAATGCCACAGAGGCAGGTTGTGCGTTTCAATGCCACATTATTCATTGAAAGGCATGGGCGTACCATAGATACCCCCATGTGCACTCCCCACCCCCGGGAGTCCCTGGGTCCCGCAACAGACCCCCCCAAGCAGACTCCGCATGCCTTTCTGTGGCGGCAATGCCGCCATGGAAAGGCATGTTCCCACCCACATTCTAATATGGCTGACGGTGTCTAACAGACACCGCCACCATATTGAACCCTTTTCCACCCGGTCAACTTGTTGACCGGGCAGAAAAGCGTCAAGACGGCCTTTCCATCCGCCACGGACCCCCCAGCCATTGTAATATGGCTGGGGGTCTTTGCTGCAAGGATGGCAGGTGGATCACCCCCGCAGGGCCCGGGGTGACTACCGACGGCCCGGCGGGGGCGATCCACCCGCCATCCTAATGAGGCCCCCTGTGTTTCGAGACCTGTGGGTGAACTTCCAAAGTGGCTGCTATACTCCGCGTGTTTACGTCTACCTCCTAACTAATACTGCAACATATTCCCACCTGCTTCCCGAAGGACCAGACAAAGTGTGACTTCTGCCGTGTGCGACCCAGTATCCGGAAGGTGTGCTAGTTATCTTCCAGCTGGGGGTATAAAACAATCGGGTTGAACTAGAGCGTGGAGGAAGGCTGATGCCATGGAGTCTGCAGGGTGTAATCCATTGATCTGCAGGATACCGGTGCTGAATACATAGGTTTGTGTGATAGTGTGCCGTAAGGACTGGGTCATACATGTCATACTGCATAGTGGTGTTGAGTGAGTGTGTGTGAGTGGGAGTGATCATGTACGGACTGCCTGGGATTCACAACACTGACCGGTGGTGTCACTTTATATATTGATTTCATGCCTAAAGCACAATATATTTGACATTGGGTTTAACTGCATGGCTCCGGCCCGTTGTGCTGCTAAGCTGTGTTCTATTTTTGTGTATGTATATTTTGTTTAATATTGTGCACTTCATAAGGGTGATCTCTCTCAATTGGGGGCGGGGTTAGATTAGGAATTATATATTAAGAGACATGTCTACCACCTAACTTTTAGAAAGCTGTTAAGTTTTCATTGCACAAATGCTTTTACAAGGCGCTGTAGACAGCTCATTAAGGTGCATCGTGGTCTGAGATGGTACCAAGGTACCACCTAGGGTAAGGGCTGCACTCAACACATCTATAGAAACACGGCATCGGGGCCTGTTAGACCTGCCAGCCCTAGGGTGGTCTTTCCCTGTGTTTTTTTGCCCTTGCCTCATTTTTCCCACCTTCTTTTTGTTGGCCCTTAGGTCTTGGGGCACCTTTTCATGGCTAATCTGTGTTAGGGTGCAGGTGCTCTCTACTTCAAACATGGCTGCCACTGGACCCTGCTACTGCAGCGTGGTCTTTTTAGTGTAGCACCCTAGCTGCCAGGAGCAGGCTGGATCCCCATACAATGTTGCAATGCCAGCCACCCCTCCCCTGTCCATAGGTAGAGTGGGGAAGCTCCTGGAACCTTCCAGAAGAAAGGCGGACCTGATTTTGCCGCCTTAGAGAGTGGTCACCTGACCTGGGCATACTTAAGCAAGGGAGGGAACTTTTTCTAGTCAGTTGGGGCATCACTGACCTGGGGAACCCACGCAGGAGTTTTAGGCGGGAGGGCCTAGTTAGGAACCTATGCTACTGGGAGTGACAGGATTTAGGTGCTGCCTCTTAAGCTGGGTGAGGTGTCCTAGACTAGCCCCCTGATCTGGCCCAGTGGTAGGGAACCCCAGGGTCCATCTGCAGTGACTGAGGAAACTCCTTCAGGCCCTCAACTCAACCCCCCCCCTCTTCAACTTCAAGAAACCAACATCTAAGGGCGCAGAACCATCCAAGCGCCAAGAAGCCTACTTGCCTATGACCAGAGACTGCTGGGGGATCGACCAGGTATTGGACTGCGCTTCCCTGTGCACCCCCTGCCTGCAGTGGGCCCACCTTGCCCCACTGGTCTCCCCCTGACTGGACTATTCTGCTCCGTATTCTGCTTGCAGTCCCTGCTGAACTGTGAACCTTGGTGCTATATTCAATTCCCCTGCCAGCGCTGTAGGAGAGGCTGCCTTCCCTCTTGCCAGCACTGCCTGCTGACTGACTGGCCAAGCGCTATTCCTTGTGGCCCTGCCAGCACTGAGAAGCATCACCCCAAGCGCTGGATTGCCCAAGACCACGCGCTCTCCTGGGCTAGTTGATTTGACCCCCCCACGTGTAGTGCTGCGGCGCCTGGACAACACCTCCACGAGGCGCGATCGATTCCCCCCACTCACCGCCGCAGCCCGGAGCTGTGTGTGCCATCTGAGGCACCTGCGGAGGTCTCGCGCCCATCGCGGCGTTGGCGCCGCCCGCGCGACACCCCTGAGGCGCGGCTGCCCTGCCGCGCGGTTACCAGCCGTCGTGTGGCGACCTGCGCCAGCTTGGATCACCCCCTCGGCAGCCCCCGTATGTGAGGAGAGGGCCGCCGTATTCCGTCACCCAGGCCGCGGTAGGCCTGAAGTCATCACCGCCTCCATCACGTGACGAGGGCGCTCGGCCTCGTCATTGGCCGCGCCCCGTCTCTCTGTGCCGCGATTGGTCCCGCGGCCCGGCCCAAGCTGCTCCCTCATTGGCCGACACCGCCGGGCCCCGCTGACACGGCCCAGCGCCCGAAGAGAGCTGCACCTCATCGCGGAGGGGGCCGCTGAGCCTGAGAGCCCCCCTCCGGTTGCCCCCAAACGCTGGTCCAGCCTCGACCCAGCGCCGGGGCCCCAGAACTGCCCCCACATCGCACAGGGTCGGGTGAGGCCCTGGAAGTGCTGGAGCTCCTCCTCCGGCCCCAGAGTCTACGCAAGGGCCCCGGAGGGCCGAAGAGCACAAGGTAACCCCCGGGGAGGAGGGCGGTAGGCCGGGTGAGGCCCGAGGTCGCCCCTCCCCCGGGGTGAACTGAGACTGGGCCCCGTTGGCCCCCACCTTAATGTGCCTCGAGAATTAGGAGGTCTGGGGACAGACACTTTCCCCCCTTATATTGTTCTGCCTGCCGGTTTCCGGCCTGGGATGTTCATGTTTACGCCCTATTTACAAGCCTGCTAATGTAATGGTGATCCTTTTTCACGGTACTGAATTTCTTGCAGGGGCGGGCTTCTACAGTTCCTGATGGGGTCGAACTGTGATACTTATTGATTCATTCTAATGCTATTCTGATGATCTGATTGTGGTCGTAAGACTGTTGGTATTTACAAGAGGAAATGTTTATGATTACTTCCTACAGGTTAACCCATGGTTTATGAAACTACCTTTCAGCCTGCTTATGAGTATAACGCGGAGGCTGTGTTACTTCAGGTTTTCTGCTGTGTTGAAAGCACTCAATGAAATGTTTTACCCTTTTTATAGGAAATGCATTTTGAAAGGCGTTCAGGAAATGTTCTAATGAAGTACTTGAATGCAATGCTAATGATTTGCTAATGCCTTATCTGCTCTGATCTAAAGCCTATATAAAAGATCTTGAATTTCAAACACAACTACTGGTGTGGTCTCCATTATTGCGTCCCACTTCGTGTCTCATTGGATGCGTGTGTTGAGTAGCTGCTTTACACATAAGCCCCTGGCTGCCTTCCTGCTCGAGCCAAGCTACCCCCCGGAGAACTGGTGGTCCCAGTATAATGTTGTATAAATTGTAATAAAAACGATCTTGAAGATTATCAGGTTAAGCAGAGTGGGTTTATTATAAACCTCATCCAAGAACAGCCACAAGTAACTGACAAAAGCTAGAATGTCTAAAGCAAGTACATTCTCAGAATTAAGAATGTAGGGAAAGCATGACATGTCTTAAAGGGAGAGGAAGAAAGAGAACGCAGGGAAATGAGAGGACATCACACATCTCCCTTTCTTTATAAAAAAGTAAGAGCAAATAGGTTAAACAATACACACATTAGGAAAACAAGCTAAACATAATCTTTCAGGTAGCACGGTGCCCTACGAATTCTTTGACTTCTCTTACATGTGGGCGAAAACCTGTCAAATGTAAAGTTGGAAGGAAGATACAAATTATTACACGAACCATTATCTTTATGGGAAGAGTTGTGAGATAAATTGGGATTAACAACTACAACCCGACTCTTATTCCAGATTCTTCCATCATCAGTTTTAACAGCATTCCTGAAAATCTTGATAACAGCTCTAACATCAGTATATTTAGACCACGGTCTTCGTCCAACCGGGGTCTTTACTTTTACAAAATCACCCACTTTGACATCTTGAAAGTTTACACTTTTCTTTTTGTCAAAGTACGTTTTACGTGCAGACTGCTTGAGCAGCTCTCTTGCCCTCCAATCCCCTAAGTCATTATCCACTAACCCTTTGTTCAAACACATCCACCCAGGACATAATAAAGTATTAGGAATCCTCCCTTTGAACAGTTCAAACGGTGACCTCCCAGTAGAGGAATGAGGGACAAAACGATAGGTATTAATCCTGTCTTGAAGAGTGCTTTTCCAATTTAAACCTGAAGCACGAGCAAGTTGAATTGATTCTTTCAGCGTCTTATTGACCCTCTCTACGGCACCATTGGTCTCGGGGTGGTATAGAGAACATTTTTTATGAGTAACTCCACATTTCCTTAGAAAATCACTAAAAACAGAGGAACAGAACTGGGGGCCATTGTCCGATAGCAAACTGTTTGGAAAACCTTCCTTATAGAACAGGGGCTCTAAGAACCTAATGATGGAATCAGAGGTAATTTCTCTGACTGCAGAAACCTCAATCCACCTCGAGTAGAGATTGATTAACACAATGAGGTAAGGAGTATCAGAAACACCAGATAAAGGACCCAGAATATCAATGGCAACCTCATCCCATGGATGACCAGGTAAAGCTCTCACAACCATAGGCATCTGTTTTGTTTTTAAAATCTTATCACTAGAGCAACACTCAGGACATTCTCTGACCATCCTCTCAATTTCAAGGTCCATGCCGGGCCACCAAAATTGCATTCGCAGAAACTCTTTGGTCTTCACTATCCCCAAATGACCACAATGGGCCAGAGTCAACAACTTTCCTCTTAAAGAGGATGGAGGAACAAGTTTAGTACCACGAGTTAACAGACCATCATTTACTGAGAGCTCATCTGAAACCAAGGACCAAGGTTTGGACAGACGAGATTTGTTCATTAAAGAAAGAACAACATTAGATATTTCTTCATCTTTGCCTAACTCCAACCTCCATTCATTTTCATCGATTGCACCATCAGTAACTTCACACACATTAGTATACTCGTCAGGTTCACCAAAATCATCCTGATCAACATTTTCACTGTTAACTAATCTAGATAAACAATCAGCTGACTTGTTAGCTATCCCAGGTATATACTGCACTTCAAACTCAAATTCCTGCAGAGACACAATCCACTTCCTAATTCTTGAGGAAATGGCATCAAGACCTTTCTTCGAAAAAACTTCCCTCAAAGGCTTATGATCAGACAACACGCACACACTCGTTCCCCAAATGAGATTCTTGAACTTCCTTAAAGCCCAGAAAATAGCAAGTGATTCCTTCTCTATTACAGAGTAATTAAACTCTGATCCTTTTAGACAACGAGAGGAACAACAAATCAAACAATCCTTTCCATTTCTCTTCTGAACCAAAACGGCACCCAGTCCTTTATCACTAGCATCAGTAAACATAACTGTGGGCAACCCAGGAACAAACGCATGAAGAGAAGGAGCTTTACCTAACTCCTTCTTGATGCTCTCAAATTCAGCCTTACATTCACAAGACCAGTTGAACACAACACTTTTAGTAGTCAATTTCCTTAAATTATGGGTTTTGTTTGCAAAATTGGGGATGAATTTACCATAAAATTCTACCATACCCAAAAATGAGAGAAGTTCATCTTTAGAAGTAGGATCTTTAACTTTATCAATAGATTCCACAAGTTCTTTCTTAGGAAAGACACCATCACCAGTGATGCAATGACCCAAATAGTTTACCTCCTGAACCCTAAATTTGCATTTAGATCTTTTTAAAGTCATACCAGCACCATCCAACCGTTTTAACACATCAGACACACGACAATCATGCTCAAGAACATTGCTTCCATAAATTAACAAATCATCCTGATAGCACTTAACACCTGATAAACCCCTTAATATCTTTGTCATGATTCTCTGAAAGACAGAGGCCGCCGAGACAAGACCAAAAGGCATTCTCTTAAATTTAAACGTTCCCATAGGAGTAATGAAGGCAGTTAGATCTTGAGAATAACTATCTAGTTCTACTTGATGGTACGCGGAAGCTAAATCGAGAGTGGTAAAATATTTTGCTCCCTCCAAAGTGCTGACAATCTCATCTATATTAGGAAGGGGAAACCTATCAACAACAACCTCCTTATTTAGAGCCCTTAGGTCAATGCAAAGACGAATTTCGCCAGTGGGTTTCTTTGCAATAACCACAGGAGCAAGCCACTCAGTTGCTTCCACCGGTTCAATAATATGATTTCTCACAAGTTTATCGAGTTCTTCTTGAACCTTCGCCTGTTCTACAAGGGGAATCCTCCTTACTTTAGCTACAACCGGAAGAGCATTGACTTTTAACTTAATTTGATGTTTGTAACCACGCAAACACCCTAATTCCTCTTTAAATACATTTGGAAATTGTTTGGCTAAAGACAAAGACAAACTATCATCACTCTTGTTGCTACATACAGGGTCAGATACCTCATGAATTTGTACTTGGGGAGAGGCATTGGGATCAAGTATCACTCCTAAATAGCGTTGGTGCAACCATCCTAATAAAGCATCACCTTTCTTGGACACATAGACTTTACCAACAGTGATCCTTGAACCAAGTTCTATTTCAGCCATGAAATAACCCAGCATCTTAATAGGGTTTTCACTATACCCTAAGGGAAAAATATCACATTTGAATAGTTTCACTTTTCCTTTAAATAGCTCGTTATACATTTTTTCATCAATTATAGTTATTTTTGAGCAGGAATCAAATTTTAAATTTAACATTGAGCCTTCTACTTTAACTAAATGAGAAGGATGGTCTGATTTATCATCATTTACTTCAAAACAAATAGACCTTACTTGAGGTTGAGACCATCTTCTCCTTGAGTTGTCACCATTATACGTTTTGCTCCTGCACAACTTTGCAAAATGACCTCTCTTATTACATAAATTACATGTAACTTTTAGGGCAGGGCACATAGGTGAATTGGCTAAATGATTGGTTTGACCACACCTAAAACAGGAAAATTTGTTACCAGAGAGAGAAAAAGAAGGATTAAAAGACCTAACATGTTTCTCTTCATTAATAACATTTTCTACTTTCTTAAGTTGATAAACAGTCTCATCTACTTTTACTTCATCTTTTGACTCAGAAGCAGATGGCTTCTCTTTCTCTTTTTTAAGTTCACCAACACATCTCGTCATATGTTCAACTTGCTTAGCAATAGTTAAAACTTCTTCCAAAGGTGGCTCATCCTTTAGCCATAGTTCTTTTCTTATGTCATCATGTGCACATCTTAATACGAACTGATCACGTATCCTTTCATCAAGTGTCTGTCCAAAGTTACATGACGAAGCAAGCTTTCTCAAAGAAGATACGTATTCTTCCACTGTTTCATCTTTTTTTTGTTCACGCAAGCCAAAATGATACCTTTCCATGATGGTGCTAAGTCTAGGTAAATAATGCCTGTCAAGTTGAAGAATGGCTATCTCGTATTCGTTTAGGTTTCTTTGCTCAGCAGCTGACAGATCTGGTAAATGTTCGAGAACATCTTGTCCTTCACCACCGAGACAATGCAGTAAAAGTGAGTGTTTTCTTTCAGCACTCAAGTTTGTTCCGCAGACCTTAGCGTAATTTGCAAATATTTTCTTCCATTTTTTCCATTTTACATTAGGCTCACCTGGACTCGTAAGAAAAAATGCGGGTTGTGTTACATTCTGCATTTTGCTTCAAGGTAGGTAATAATTTTTTTTTTTATCTTCTTAAAAAATTTAGACTTTCTTATCAGTATAATGCTTATTCCTGTTAGAATGAAGGAAATTAAAAATAGTACCTGGCAGACTTTGCGCAGCACAAATAAATAAAAGAAGCAGAGTCAAACAAATATATATATATGGCAGTCTTTGCACAGAACAATTGAACAAGGGTAATTATCTACTCCCTTTTTTTTTTTATTTGCGTGAAGAGAACGATGTAACAAAGGATCGTTCTATTTGCTCATAGCTTCTGTATCTTAGAATGAATCATTGTTGTCAAGTAGACATAAAGAACGTTCCATTGGCACTCAGCGCTGAGCTCCTGAAACGCAGAACGTTCTATTGGCCCGCAGCGTTGAGCTCCTGAGACGCAGCCAAGTCAATACGTCATTCGTCAGTTTCTTTCAGTGCGTTCTTTCCGGCAAGTGAAACGCACACGCCTGAAACGCAAATTGACGTCAGCCAACGAAAACGGAGCGCGAGCACCAAACGAAGCGCGAGCTCAAAACTAGTTTACTTAATAACGCGCAAAGACTTTATATTATACATTTTTTCCAGGTCAAACACCTCCCGCTCTCCTCACCAACGTGTTAATTTAGAAGCTGCCGCTGGGAAGTCTCCGCTTCGCTTCGTACAAACAGCCGCTGGAGGAGAAGGCAGGTCAGGAAATCTGTTGTGTTGTCCTGTTGAGGTCGTTTCGTTTCCAATCGTCGCCAGTATAATGTTGTATAAATTGTAATAAAAACGATCTTGAAGATTATCAGGTTAAGCAGAGTGGGTTTATTATAAACCTCATCCAAGAACAGCCACAAGTAACTGACAAAAGCTAGAATGTCTAAAGCAAGTACATTCTCAGAATTAAGAATGTAGGGAAAGCATGACATGTCTTAAAGGGAGAGGAAGAAAGAGAACGCAGGGAAATGAGAGGACATCACACCCAGTTCTTACAGGACCCATTTATCCTCTCAGTTACGTTTGGCATGGAGCCCGTTTTCACATAGCAGCTGTGTTTCAAGTTGTTGCCTCGGCAGCTTCTTATTGTGAATGCCGATAAAACTACTGTGTGAAATATCTACATTTAGGCACAGTAAGTGCACAGTGTTTCGCCACTTTCTCAAAAAAATTAACTAGGTCACTGTGGTGGTTCTGTTTATGGATATGTTCACGTTTTTTTTTCTTGTGATCTGCACAGCATAGCAGTTACTCGATCTGCCTGTCTGCTGTGTCAGAAGGCGTCTTTCTTCTAAATAATAATCACTAAATCAGAGGAGACTCGCTGGCCCCTGCAGCCCATGGGAGGCATTGGGGTCCCCCAAGGAATCAGGGGGCTCCCATTTAAGGCAATGAATATCTGTGAGATGTGGAAAACTTTCTGCAGGGGGAATCAATTTAAGTTAGATGTGTTCCTTCGCCTTAAATTATGTCAACAACACTCAAACATGCTTATTTAAAAGTAAGCTTGCTAACCAACAATAGATTAAAACGATATTTCCTCTTTCATATTCACCTTATGTATACTCTTTCACAGTGGCATTAAAAGTTATAATGCATAATGGTAGCCTCCGGTCTTGAAATGAAATTATCTTTACAGCTGCGGTTTTATTCCCTACAGTGGCACTCCTCACTCACACAACAATGAGCAACGCAGGGGGAGGCAACTGGCCTACTCTGCTTACTGTCCTGTGCTCTGTTTGATTGTCTTATTGTTCAACGTTTCTTACTGAAATGTTGGTGGCTACAGTCTGTAAATCAATAGACATCGGGGTGGGGGGGAGGTTGTGGGGAGCGATAGAGGGGGTGTTCGGCAGTCGTTTGTAGAATACTCTCCTTTTTGAAGTTTCCCACCCATGTAGTTTTTCTTTTTTACTAACCTCAGTTTCTGCCTCTGTAGGATCTTATATGTATGCAGCTCTCGTAATCTAACCCTTCTTTCTCACTGCTCTGAAAAGCGGCTCTAGTTTCTGTTCCGCTTACCAGGGGTTCACCCCCCTCAGCTTACACTTCATATTAAAAATACCTTTCATTATATGTTTCCAAATATCCTTTCTCCGTGCAAGAGTCCTGGCTCCCTCTACAAGTGTTTCCTTTCATCCAGCACCAGGCCTTTGGTTGTTGCTAACATATCAAAGCCATGCTGTGTAACACCTTAGAGCTACTCTTTGAAGCCGGCATGCCTCCAAAATGTTTTTTTCGCTAACACTTCAGCAACGATGTTTCCTGGAGCTCCTCTGAACACTGGAAAACAATTCTGAAATAAAGTGCACACTGTGAATGTGACCGTGTATGAACCTTTCACAGTAAGCCAAACTTTCTCAAAAAGCTGGAGCTGTATCAGAAAAAATCTCCCTCTTCTTGCTAATTTTTCATATTTTTACAAGGGAAGGCCGTGTCTTTAAGTGCCCTGCAGAGCTGTGACTAAAAGCAAAGAAGTAAAAAAATATATTTTAATGCACTCTGGGCAGATAACCAGGAACTGCTTCAACCATGACAATTTACAAAAGCAGAATTGAGCTTCGCCCGCCACAGCCAAAGTCCCACAATGTTAAAAAAAATAATTCCATTGATTAACGCCCAACCACTTATAAGCTCACTCGTCTCTATTGGCCATTACTTCCTGCTCTATTAGTTACTTCTATAAGCCCTCCCAGTCCTGCAAGTTCACTCCCCTTCTCCTCTTTGGTCAAACAATGCACCCCCTTGTCCCTTCACATCATTCAGAGGACAGTAGATGATGGTACATAAAAGCCTGAAGTTTATTATTTCAAAACATAGATCATACATTTCGCAACTTATTGGTTTGTCTTTCGAAAACCACTGCTTTCTTGTCATATTTCACATTTCCCAGTAACATTGTCCCCTTTTGTTTTCGATTCCATTTCTGGCTGACAGCACTAACCTTGGGCGGTGGCCCCTTCTGCAGGTATCTCAGTGTTAGCGGTTCTAGGCTTCCCTTGCCACCTATTTTGTGGGCGGCATGCAGACCTGGGCCGCAAGTGCTGTTCCGCTTGCCCTGGACCCTTGCTGACCACTCGCCTGCTCACTGTGACTCTGCCTTGAGGCATCCCAAGGACACTGTTTGAGCAGTTGTCCTATCTAAGTCACTCTTTTCCGTGGGTACCTTTCTGTGATGCCTCCGCTATGCTGCCATTAAGCATAATGAGATAACCCTGTATCCCTCAGAACCTGGGAAATCTAGTGGTATGCAACAACAATTGGTTCTGTCGGGGAGATTATATTTATTTGACAAAACATTACTCAGTCCCAATTTTTTTTCGAGAGTTGGCAAATCAATTGCGCCTTAATACAAACCAAATAATACTATAGGGCACCAAAGTGAGCATTTTTAAGACACAGTATATTATCAATCATATATCGTGAGGTGATGCAGACAATAACATGTCACAGAATCACAAAGGACAGTTATAGAACATATACAATAATGAAACGTGAAAAACAACAATGAGCAAAAGTTCAAAAACATCACTGCGTGTCTTTATCAGGACTGTGCACAAAACAGCCTGTGATTATGGTGAAAGGTAACCTCAAATGTAGTATTAGGAAATAAAATGGGGCCCTTGTAATTCTGGTCTTAGGAACCTAGGAGAAATTCATCCAAGAGTGTATTATAGAGCTCACGATTTAGCTCTGAACAGGCAAAGATGCATAATACAATCTCTCTGAGATCCGAATCCGATTCTCGTATCAGGAGCAAATGAATCGCCTCTTGAATGCCGCCAGAGCAAATGAACGCCATCATGCTGCCAGTGGTTTCCCGATTTGTGGCAATTCCCCACTTACACTTGCTCATGAGAAACCCAGCTGCTCCAGAACTCTGACTATAATGATTAGGAACATATCCATGGGCACTCCAGTTAAGTGTTCTCCATCCTCTGCATGGTAACCTTTTGACCTAACCCCCCACATAAACCCGACCCATTGGCCCTGCAAATTTTTGTCATTGTAATGTTCAACTTACGTCTGGATTTGTCCATGGCCCCATGGTCAAAAGCCCCTCTCCATACCTATTGTGCTATTAACTCCGACCATAGGATGTCCACTGGGCGAACCATCCTGGCTAGTGCTGCCATTCCCAATGACATAGCCCCCAGCAGCTCCCTCCTACCAATGCATGCCAGGCCTGGTAGGTGCTTTATTTTTTCATGGCACATTTTGCCTAAAAACTTTAAAAATTCATATCTTCAGTTCCCCTTATTAGATTTATAGTTGTTTTGGTATCATGTTTCTTGTTAAATTTTTCTTACATTTTAAACAATAGATTGTGGAATTTTTATTGAGTAGTTTTTTGACTTTTGACTATTTTTGTAGAGTTAAATACTTTGCACATTTTCATCAGTTAAGCTGGGCAACTCTGTGCATTACATGCACGGTTTTGAGCTTAGATTAAAACAGTGTGTTTTACCTTATAGGATTTTGGGACTTATTAATTGAGTAGAAATTGCATCCTACCCAACTAATAGCTCATTTTATTATAACATCCTATTCAGGTATCACACAAATGTGCAAAGATGAAATTATATATATATTGACCACACTAAGCAATGAAACTTCACTTCCAAGTTCATCGGAGGGACAATTGGTATTGGACTCACCAAGTTTAACTAACTTCAAACCCAGATCAACATTTACACCGCTCATGTTGGGGCTCACAACACCCAATATTACAACTTGGTTAAGAAATTACAAGCAAATAACACCATCATTGTCCGCCAAGCCGACAAAGGAGGAAATGTCGTGCTTTGGCAAAGCGCTGGTTTACTTAGCCTTGATGAATTAAAATTTCTTAACATGGACTTTCCAGTGATGCCGGTGTTTTATCTGATCCCCAAAATTCATAAGAACATTGTAAAAACCCCCGGTAGACCGATCATATCAGCGAGGGGTGGTCTATTGGAAAATGTCACCCTGTATATTGACTTCTTATGTACAAGATTCGGGAGATTTTTTAAGAAAGTTGTCAAATGTGCAGTGGGATTCTGAATCTAGATGTCTCAGCTCTATACACCAGTATCCAGCACATGGACGGGCTGAGAGCTATTCAGTTTTATCTGGGTAACAGACCAATCCAATTGAGCGAACACAACAAAATGCTAACCACGATGATCTCCTTTTGCCTCCACAAGAACTTTTTTATGTTTAACAACCAATATTTTCAGCAGTTCAGGGGGGTGGCCATGGGGGCCTGCTTCTCTCCCAGTTATGCCTGTTTGCATATGGGCTACTGGGAGAGGCAGGTCCTCTTTGGCACACACCATGATGTGGTTGTTGATCATGTGGTACATTGCTACCGCTATATCGATGATATTTTCTTGATATGGCGGGGTACCAAGCAGGAAGCTGTTGATTTCATTGAAACTCTCAATGTGAATTTGTTCAATCTTGGTTTTACTTACAACATTAGCAAAGAAAGAATCTGCTTTTTGGATGTGGAGGTTTTGATTAACAGCAATAGGTTGGAGGCAATGCTTTACAGAAAGCCTACTGCCGGCAACACTGTGCTGAATGCCAAAAGTCACCATCCGGCGCACCTGATCCGCAGTATCCCCTATGGGGAGATGCTGCGGATCAGACGTATTTGCAGCACAGAGGCACTTTGCAGGGCAGCTCAGGAGGACAGTAAGGCACGATTCTTAGCAAGAGGCTATACTGGGACTGCTATAGATATAGCAATTCGGAAGGCTAATGCTATTCCAAGAAGTGAGGTTCTTTTGCATAAGAAAGCAGAATCAGCGGAAGCTGAAAGGGCCAAACAACCGGTCAGACTTGTTCTGACATACAATCGGCAGTACCAAGCACTCCGCAAAATTGTTACAAAAAATTGGAACTTGGTCCGCAATGATCCGGTCATTGGCAATCTGATGTCTTCTAGACCTGACATCTCGTGTAGAAAGGCGCGCTTGTTAAGCGATACGCTGGTAAAGTCCAGCCCGGAAGTACTTACCAACACTTGTTGGCTTCAAGCTAGCAAGGGTTTTAGGAAGTGTGCCAGTTGCAAGGCTTGCAAATACGGGGTGAGAAAAACAGAGCATATTACACCTTTCTCTAATGTCCCCCGTGTGATCCAAAAACAACTCACGTGTAAAACGGAGTTTGCAGTTTATGTGCTAGAGTGTCCTTGTGGCCAACACTATGTAGGCAGCACTAAGTTACAGGTCCACAAGCGGATACTCCAGCACATAAGGGCCATTAACACCGATGACGTAACATACCGGGTTGCACGTCATTTCAAGGATCTACATGACAACCAAAGCCAGTTGCTTAAGTATTTCTTGATCGACGCAGTTCCACCCCTTCGCAGGGGAGGGAACCGTGAGGCGATACTGAGAGCGCTTGAGACCAGGTATATACTGGACCTGGACTGCAAGTTTCCCTCAGGCCTTAATACCAGTGTGGATTTCTATACGTGCCTGTAACCTCACAACCCAGGCCCTCTTGATCACCTTCCCTCCAGTTTAAATTTACAGTCCCACCACATCCGTTCTCTCCTAGGGTAAATTGATACGTGCACAAACTGCCCGATGAGAGAAATAAGGGAAAGCCGCTAGCTCGTTTTCTCCTTCCTGTATACAGTTCAGTGGTCCGAGTAACACCATGCACAACTTGATTTTTAACACTAATTGTTTTGTGACAAAAAGAAAAAAAGAGATTCTATTGTAGATTTTATGCACAGGTTTATGCACTTCCTAAGTTCACCTTTGTTACATGAACCAGTTGTACAATCTATTTTTGGTAGTTTATCCAGGGATGTTCGTAATTGTTTCTTATGATGTTGATTTTACCCACTTGGGTTATATCATGTTTGAAAATTATGGATTTATTTCAAATTGCATTTTGCACTGTATTTACAGCCAGTCTTGAGAAATTCTGGGGATATATTCTTTACACAGGATATTGATTTTACCCACTTGGGTTGTATTGGGTCAAATCCCCTGCCGATCTTACTTTGATTTGAATGAATCAATGAATTTGAATGAATTTCTGTCCAACGAGCGTTGTTTAGTAGCCATGATACTACCATATTGAGTACTTTTTTATTGATACTAATATTTTATTATATTTTATCTTACCGTTTTACTTTTTGTAAGATAATGTTTGCTAGCATATTTTAGTCTCAATGATGAAATGTCAGGCTTTACAAACTAGCGCGTTGATTACCATGCACCCAGTATTTTCTCTGTGTTCAGTAAGTCTGGCTGTTGTTACTACCAATCATGTAACAGGGTTTTGCACACTTGCACTTTAAAAAGAAACTGCTGCTTTAATAGCGTCATGTGACCAAGGCCTCTGGGCAGGCCGAAACGTTATGCTGGTGGCGAAATTAAAAAAACAAATAAATTATTCACCTTAAGCCTGGGTCGGCTCTCGTTTCTTGTCTCCGGTGGAGTCCTTTTCGAGGGAGGTCTGCTGGAGGTGCTGGTTCGAAGATTTGCAATATATATATAGAGTTTTATATAGCTCGAACTTGACCCGAATCGGGTATCAGTGCTTTACATAGCACCAGTTGCATTACATGAGGACACATTCATTTAAGTGATTTGCCCAGAATGACAGGATGTTCAGCGTTATTGACGAGACTCGAACTCAGTTCCCCAGATTAGAGGTCGACCACCCTAGCCGTTAGGCCAACTCCTCTCCCCCTGAAGAATATTCTTCAATATTAGGAACAGGTATCCTTTTATGTTTTACTTGGTAACCACAAAACCTTTTCTTGTTTTGATGGCTGGCCTCAGAACAGGATAGCTATTCACATTGAATAATATGACAGTAACATTTTTGTTGGGTTTTGAAAAGTTGGTGTAAATTGAGGTTTTTGCAGCTCATATAAATGCAAGATTGTCCCTGTGATGTCTATGAGTTTCCCTACTATTGTCTCAAACGGTGTACTGTCACTCATTGTTTGACTCCCCACTTCATGTTGAACTGTTCAATGTATAAGTTCTGCAAATCGCAGCCTCCCCGACTCCCCCAGGTCACATTCTTATTTCTCACTGATTGCAGCACTTGATGAAATACATTGGAATTTCGAAAGTGTCAAATAAACAATGATTTCCTCGAGTTCATTTAAATCTTCAGTTACATCTGGAGAGCCCAAATAGCATATCCCACAATCAGAATTAAACAATGGACACATTCACAAATACAGACATAAATGTAGGGAAAACAATAATCACAAAATTACTCTGATCAACTACTGGTGCTCCTTGTGTTGGTGCAGTGTAGTTTACATGTGGTATAGTGAGGAAGGACACATGTAGAAAATGCAATGTTCATAAATGTAATTGTAATTTTATACTTCAAGACTTTCACTGGTGCACAAGGGTAACCTGTTCATGATTGAGTTGCGCCACGGAAAAGTGTTTGTTAACATTTTGACCTTTAGGACAATTTATCATGGATCTTCATCAGAAGAAGAAACAGGTAGCAACCTATAAAGAACAATAATAATGCACATGAGTCCATAGAAAAGAGTGAGGCTGTAACAAAATATATCCATATTTACCGCCAGAAGGGGTGACTCACCTCATCTTGTCAGATATTAACTTTGCTCACCTCTTAGCTGTAAATATCAAACCATTGGTTCATACTGTAAACTTAAGAGAAGATGTACGGTAAGCATTGATTATATACATGTAGGTTGTCCCCTGGTATATTTAACCTCCCCTTTGAATAGATCAGATACTGTTCTACATCCCCTCCCACCAATCACTACATGGCCTGTGATATTTGGATTGTAATGTATTGGGGTAAATAATGAGGGGAAAGTGGTGAGTCGTAGTTTCTCTGCTACTGTGTACCAAACTGACAAAGTCATGCCCACAGAAGCAGATAAATATGAATTTTATGGTCTATTCTAGTAGTTGAGTCATACCAGATTCGTTTCTAATCTGGTTTGTTTCAGATTTAGACCACTCTTTGATAACTCTTATCTTGGATGTGCCTATAGTGTGGTAAGTTCAATTCTTAAACTATACTCATCTAATCCATCATGCTACAGAACTACAAGTTTTAACTTGTCTATTTGATCTCTAAATTGTGCAAATTGGTTTGTGTGTTTGAGACTTAACAGTTCCTAAATCCTTAAGAAGTTGAGTGTCCCCTAGCCTCATAAGAGCCCACTTGGCATCCTACGGTCAACTAGGGATCAGTGTGAACTCTTTGTAGATTTAATACTTTACATTATATGAGCTTCATTTTTAGGTCGAACCTAGCATTGCAGCGCATGCGCTGCTCGCTTTGCGAGGCATGCAGTATTCAGGGTAGTGTGGAAGCTTCGTGGAAACTCCACCCACTCTCCACCCAATTTTTTCATTGGCTTAGGCCCTAAATGCTGCCTTCGATTGGTTTAAGACTTGTTAGTCCCTCCTCATGACGACCATATTGTCATTGGTATCCTTCCAAGGCTACTGGCCCCTTTACTCTAACTATTTTCTTCCCGGTGCCTTCTCCCCCACCGCCCCCTCCCACAGTCCGTGCGGTTTCGCGCCCCCTCCCGCAGTACGTGCGTTCTCACCCCCACTCCTGCAGTACATGCGTTCTCACTCTCTGCCCTCGCCCTCCCTCTCATTTTCAATGTTATAGATCTCGCGTAAATGCGAGTCCTATTGCATTGCAAATGCTTTTTTTCTTTGCAGTAACCGTAGAACAAAACAGAAAGTGCATTTTTATTTTCCTCTGGAGATCCATCCAATTTCCGACTTCTTGCCAAAAGGATCGCAGTTATAAAGTGGTCGATTGCCGTCCCAACTATGATCAGGCAATAGAGAACTCTCGTAAAACGTATCCCCACTCCGTGTGCGTCTGTGTGTATTTGGGTAAATGAATCACACTGGCATAAATCTGTCAAATATTACTCAACCTCCCAGTTGCACAACCACCATGCAAGACAAGAAAGGGGCAGTTGGGTGGACAAAATACCAAGAATCTGTGGCCTTCATGGTGTGTACGCGGGCATGCTAGGAGGGCTGTGGGCTATACAAGTTCATGAGGGGATTCTTTGTTGAATAAGCACCAGTGAATGACGTTTGGTACCCTGCGCTCTTCCAGGGGTTTACAGTACAGGCGATTATAGTACCCGGGGTCAGACGGATCATCACTTGAGTTATTCACTTCATCAGCCTGTGCAGCCAGTACCCGAGATTCCCCGCGGGCGCTGGATGCCTATCCAGAGTGACAGTGATTGGTTTACCACCTACCTGCTGAAGTAGGTAGGGCGACGCCAGAAGGCTGCTAGCGGTGGGGGTTGGGGCAGCTGCTAAGTTTGAATGCTTGCAGTTTTCCCATGCGCGGTGTTCGAGTCACTCTTCCCCCACCATAGAGTCGGGAGTGGGCAGAGAGGACAGACCATCGGTCCCACAGCGCCCCTATCAGCCACCTGAGGGCATGGCTGTGGACGTGACAGCGGCGCTATGTGTCTTACCTCCAGCTTGGTAAGGTATAAAGTGGGTCGCTGTGTTTCTTTGTACCAGCAACTCTGTAAGCCAGACAATGATTGACTTGCCAGCTCTATTAACTACAGTTTGATACAGTTATTACAGCTCTTTCTGAAACACATACCACTTAGAAAGACCCAAGTATTGCACAAATACAATGTAAAGTAAAAGGAACTACACGCCCTTAAACTTCCTTTTTTAATTCTGCTCCATTTGTGTCATACATGCTTAAGTACAGGTTTCCTGTTGTATATTTGCTTTTCAACGTATGTGAACAAAAATGTAGGAGGCACTGAAATCAGTTAAGTCGTCATTTAGAATAGACTGGTCGCTGTGAGGAAAAGGTGGACACGCACACGCACACGTGTAAGAGGTCAGGGAAGGGCAAGGAACAATCTCCCATTTGCTCACTGAGCTTTAACGAATTCAAACAAATATATGCGCAGTTTATGCAATAAAATAAAAGTCTGATCCTCTGTTGTCATGTGTACTGCTTCTTGTTCACTGTCTCTACTTTAAATATACACCGTCTGGTTAACTAGGGGAATACAAAATGGCCACCTCACTAAAAGAAAGTAAGAGCGGGTCCTTTGAAGTCGCTGCCGCTCAATGGTGATTGGTAAAGGGAAAACAACTAGGCATAGATACTGAGGAGATAAAGATTCACTCTTGACATGTCTATTTATTCTTTTACTACATGAGTAATTGCATTCTTCTGTAGTGACTACGTTTTTGTCAAGAAATAAGGAAACTTGTTTCATTTGTTACATAGGTAGGGTGACCAGAATTTTAAAGCCAAAAAACGGTACACTTCCCAAAACTAGGAGAAGGATTACAATTTTACTTCGGCCCCGTGCACAGAATGACAGTGCTCCTTAGAAGAGACTCACAGAAGAAGCACTATGAACGTACATAAAATGCCATTGTTAATACCATTGGCATGCCTGTTAATACAAATTCTTTCTTATAACAGCTGCTAACTATACCTGGTTTGCAAAACATAAAAAATGCCTCCGACTGTTTTCTGACGACTCTCTCTAAAAATCGGGACATGAGCTTAATTGCCTGAAATCTGCGGGTACATCTGCCGAAAAACCTGGACGTCCGGGCCTGGTTACCTTATACATAAGGAATTGCGAGAATGTTTCAACAATTAATTCCTTATAAACCAGGTGTCTCCAACAGTCCAGTAGCTGGCAGCCTTGAGTTCATTTTTAGGATAAGCTTGGGCAGCACATGTACTGCTCTGTGAGGCATGCTGTATTACAGTATTGAATTGAAGCTCCGCCCACTCTTTGCCCATATTTTTCATTGGCTTCTGCCACTGTCCTTTGTAAATGCTGGCTTCTGATCTATTAATAGGCTTGTTAGACCCTCCTTTTTTTTTTTTTGCAGAGTTTTATATTGCGTGAACTTGACCAGAATCCGAATCGGGTATCAGAGCGATTTACATAGCACCAGTTACGTTACCTGAGGACACACATTCATTTTTTGTTAGGCACGAGGAGATTAAGTGATTTGCCCAGAATCACAGGATGTTTTTGCGTCATTACTAGACTCGAACCCAGTTCCCCAGGTCCGAGGTCGAGCGCCCTAGCCGTTAGTACCACCGTGTCTTCATTTGTAACCTCCAATGAGAACTGGCCCTTTTACTCGTGTTGTTTCATGGTATGTCTTATTTAGTCTGTATTCACTATTTTCTTTAATGAGTTGCTATTACTGTAGGCACCACATGCTTTCCTGCAACATTCAGCATGTCATGCGTGCTTTCCTTTTCCACTTTCGGAGCAGCCCAGGACAATGACGGACGCTTCTTTGAAATTAAATAGGTCAAGAGTTTGAGCTTTTAGCATTGTAAATGACCATGCCTTTTATTTATGTGTTAATTATCAAAACAAATAAATAAAAGGTATTGTCATTTACCATGCCCATAGCTTAAACTCTAGCAAATGCGAGACCTATTGCATTTCAAATGCTTGTTTAGATTTACCAAAGCCTCTGTTGGGATCTTTCAACACATGTGCCTCACTACATAACTCTAGAAACATGATTGACTCTTCATTTGTACTTTTTCTAGAGAATAAATGTTGCAACTATTGATGAATCTTCAATTTAGTTGACTATATATTTGCAAGGGCATTTCAGGTGGAGTGAGGATTGTTCTTCATAGACACCACTTGTGACTGGTCACATTCTTAAATTTGATTTGAAACCAGAAAAGCATTGGTAGGTTATATATTATCATTTATGTTAATATATTTTACACAATTCTTTCTTAATAAGGTTGATATAACTTTTCAAACAATGCAGAGGTAAAACATTTTGTTGAGTAGTAACAGCATATACATTGAGAAATACATTTTTGTATTAAAATACATGTTATTTTCATTCAGTATGAATATGGTGAACAATATTATTAGTTTGATAACAAATATATAGATTGCTATTGTCTTTGTTGAATTATGAACATAGATGAGCCTATGTTGCTCTTTCCCATCATATTGTGTATGCTGATTGGCACTCATCAATTTTCTAAAATTAGTTTCGGGCCAATAATGTTCCTATATGGTGGTTTGGTATGTAGTCTTTAAGATTACAATTAAATTCTTGATATTTATGCACTTTTCATGGATCGTATCATTAGTAATTTTAAACATATTAGAGATGTGTTTTATTAGATGTTTTAGTATAAGCTCATTGGGAATTATTAGTAAATGAAATATTTTGAAACTTATTTTTAAATAAAGTTTTTGTATGACTTGTTACAGCACTTAGGAAAGTTTGTGTACGTGGAACGAAATGTGTTTGTTGGTTGTATTGCTGCTACGTCTCAATTTGATATGTAACTGAAACCTATTAATGTTGTGTTTAATATGTAATCAAGCAGTGGACTTCTACATTACCATGAGATACCGAAGACAGAAGGACTCTGTTAATATATATAATATAATGTGCTATTAATGTATTAAAACACAACCCCATACTAATATGTATTCAAGTTTTCTCCCTATGTTATCCTAGAATAACAGTAGGAAGTGTAAACTTTTGCAGCTGGGTTCTGAAGGGTATGTACCTTTTTTCTAATAATGCAAGAGGAAACGATTTGTGAGTGCAGTGATATTTGACACATCCGCTGACTGTAAATTGATAAAACATTACATGTTGAGATTGTTTATTTCTCGCTGTCCTTGGATTGTCACTATGCACAGCGTATCTTCAATGTACTTTCTCCCTACAAGCTCATCCGTTCCAAAGCATATTGTGCAGACCATTTTTCACCCTTTTTATTGTTTAAAGGCCTAGATAACACACAAGGCTATGTTATTTTCTCTGATACCTCTCATCTTGCATATGCCTTGCTGCTCTCACCTATATATGTCTTGTAACCTCACAGGCACAACATAGCATGGTGTGCAGTAGGGGCTTAGCTCTGGAACCTTATACTTCTTCACAGGTGAAGTGCATTTACACTGGATGAAATACCATACTATATTACATATAAATAATTGCTTACAAAATACCTTCACACATTCTAACAAAAACGTTGATGGCTCAATGCTTGATGATAAATGCTTATTTTAAACAGCATGAACAAATACTGCATCTAATGTTATGCTTGATGATCATACTAAAATCCCAAGTATTGTGTATTTGTTATTTTATTTCCAACACACAACCTGTGCTCTAAAACATGTAAAAGGCTCCACCTGTGATTCTTGCAGCCCTGACACATTCTCTTCCCAATCAAATAGAACTGTTTGTACAGTGTCACCAGTTCACAATATTTCCTATCAAATTATGGGCGAAGCAACATGAATATGTGCACTATAGCACATCAAAACTCTCAATAAATTGGCGAGGTTGTTACCTCTAGACAGAAGCCTTTAAAAGCAATGTTACCTAAAAATATGTTGGCTTAAATCTGTATACTGAACATACATTTCTTTTTAAAGTTAAACAAAATCCTAAAAAACAGTGAGAAAGCTGGGCCTGCTCAAACATCCCTTCTAGCCAGATGATCTTTTTTAGCATCTTGAGAGGTAAGAGGGAGAACATATTCACAATTAAAATGCAATACAGTGTAACCAATTGGGTCATACAATAATCCACTCATCAACTAAATCTGGGAGTAGTAAGATATAATTATAAATTTAAAAACACATCTATATAAATCAACCTCAGTATTATCACATAGAACTACAGAATGAACAAAAAGAGTCCAAATCTTCTTAAGAGGTTTATCCTATATAACAAAAAGCAGACAATTGGTTCTATAATGACAATGCAAGTAATCAGGAAAAAGCATTAAATCTCATCAAATCATCTCAAAGGTAAGCATGAGCCTGCTATCTGTCCCTACCCTGCCTTAAAGGGGACAACCCTAAGAGAAGAATTATTGAATAAAGATAACATTTTGAAAGGTGTCAGCTGTCAGAGTCTTCAGTAGAATGAACTCCAACCAAGGGTTGAGTAGCATGAAGCCACTCGAAATAGAAACAGAAGCAGAGGTCTGTACTTCATGAACTCCTGCGATGTTGCTCTGACCCTCATTACGTTACAGCATAATACATTAGTTGCACTCAATGTAAGTCATGTACTCCTCCAGTAACTCTCAAAGATTCCAGCACAAATTAGTTACTGTCATCACCTTTCCCACATCAATAAGTTGCTACTTCATTCATCCTTAGCCATTCTTCTCCTCTTCCATGAGAACTCGTAAGGCTTACTAACTCATTTCTCCTTGCCAAAATTCATCTTCTCATACCTTGCTATCTAACTAAAATAAAAACTATTCTTTTCTAGTTAATAAGGTGTTGTCCGCACCTGCAGTGGAAACAAAAATACAAGCAAATATACTCTACGTTGAAGGTTAAATATGAATTACATGTTAGACTTTAAACGTGAGCTTGTACTGAAACAGTTCTCGAGACCTAAATTTATGTCAAGTTAATAGTGCACAGGGTTAGAAATACATGCACATTTCTACACATATAGCAACTGCAACTTCTTAATGCATTAATAAATTGCAAAGAATTACGAAAATGTTGTTTCAAATACACCAACATGAATATAATTTCTTGTTACAGGTAAAAATGTTTAAACATGAGTCTACACATACACATTCTGTTTCATTAACGTCACAATGAAGCACATCTAAAAGTTAACTTCTCCTAAAATATTAATATGTAAGCATTACAAAGACCTTTACTAGTTACGTTTCTCTGCACACAGTTATAAGTCTCATTAATTTTCACCTGGAGAACTTTAAATATGCAATACCCACCTTTTCTTCGTAATGTTAATCACACAGAATACGTTTGAGTGGTGACTACACATGATTATGATGCACTCCTACATTATCCTAGGATGAGATCACAATTATGCTGCTCCGACAGTGAAATGCAATTGGTCAGAATCATTGTGCAGACACAAGTGCTTGCTACTCTGCCACATGTTCTCCTTCACCTTTACTTGCAGTGGTGTGAATGTTGATTGCAGACTGACTTGCGATCTACATTCATCCACATCTTGGAACACAAATGTGCCTTTAGCTCGCAGCCCTTGCTTTACAGTTATGTTGCAGTGCTTGATTTGAGCCGGTGGCTGCTGGAGGGGTGGTCCAACACTCATTTTTGGAAGCCCTATGCTTATTTTTCCCCATCAGACTTGACTCACAGCAAGAGAGAGAAAAGCACAAATGCAGAAAAAGGAGGAGCAGAAAAAAACTGTGACAAAGAAAGAAAGACTGAGACGAAGGACCAGTAAGTGTCTAATGAAAGAGGCACTAGGTGAAATCAAGACATTGTAGCCTTGGTATTCGGCACCCTGATGTTCGATAGCACTGATGGCGGGCCCCAGAGCCAAATCTTCACTTGGCACTTATTCTTTTACAAATGAAGTATTGCTGGGTTGGATGAGTGTGATGTAAATGTGACCACAGCTATTAGCCCACAACACATTTGGGATTCTGGGAGTAACCAAACGATTCATCAACCAATGCCACACTACCCTGGTGGGTGCTTTGTGTACTGAAAAGTCAAGCAGAGAGTCTGAGTCTCCCAAATCTCAAGACAATCTCTCAGCCTGGTTAGTAAGATAACTTTAAAAAACCCACAACATAACATAGTATATACCTGCTCCTTAAATTAGCATATAAATATATATAATAAACAATGTAACATGATTGGTCCCAGGCCCATACAACTTTGGAACAAGCACAATATATGATGTTGCACAAATGATCCTAAACCCCTTCGAAGTTGGGATCCATTTATATGTTGGAGTGGTTGCGATATTCCCAGAGCTGTACAATAGGGCAATTACCTGCTTTGTTGTGCTGTACTGGAGTCTGCTAACAGTAACTCTAAGTGATTGGGAGTACCATCTTATTAGCTGATCTATTCCACCAGGTTATAGGCCATTGCAGGTTGGGAGGCAATGAAGTCACGGAGGGGAGCTATATTCCAGTGTAGACAAACATTGTGGAGTAGATTGAGGGAGCAATCAATTGGTCTAAACAACATATTCACTGTTAAATGAGTACAGAAACACATGAAACAAAAGTGTTTTGCTTCTCTTCCTTCCCACCGTGCTTCTGTCTGTATCATGCTGGTAAAAATCATAATGGCTGACCTGCAAGCGTGAATTGAGATGAGACTGGTGGTGTAATGTCCGTGCACATGCTCTCCTTTTATTGTACTCACTACTTCTCACCCTTGGAGAGTAAAAAATAAGTAAGAGACAGGTGGCGCCATTGTGCTGCTGATATGTAGACGTTTTCGGTTGTCTGTGCCAGGCTGTAAACAACACGTAATAAAACTCCAGGAGTATGTAATGTCTTACCCTTGTTCTTCATCAGAATCCTATCTGGAGAAGCTCTGCTACCTACCTATTCAGCATCATCAATGCATTTCTCACTTAAATCATATTGCCTGGAGTACTCTAGACAAGCCAGAGCCTCAAGTTCATCAAAATAGCAGTCTAAATTCACCACGAAGATCACATGAAGGTCTTCCATCTCTTGCAAGAGCTTGTACTGAAACAGTTCTCGAGACCCAAATTTATGTCAAGTTAATAGTGCACAGGGTTAGAAATACATGCACATTTCTACACATATAGCAACTGCAACTTCTTAATGCATTAATAAATTGGAAAGAATTACGAAAATGTTGTTTCAAATACACCAACATGAATATAATTTCTTGTTACATGTAAAAATGTTTAAACATGAGTCTACACATACACATTCTGTTTCATTAACGTCACAATGAAGCACATCTAAAAGTTAACTTCTCCTAAAATATTAATATGTAAGCATTACAAAGACCTTTACTAGTTACGTTTCTCTGCACACAGTTATAAGTCTCATTAATTTTCACCTGGAGATCTTTAAATATGCAATACCCACCTTTTCTTCGTAATGTTAATCACACAGAATACGTTTGAGTGGTGACTACACATGATTATGATGCACTCCTACATTATCCTAGGATGAGATCACAATTATGCTGCTCCGACAGTGAAATGCAATTGGTCAGAATCATTGTGCAAACACAAGTGCTTGCTACTCTGCCACATGTTCTCCTTCACCTTTACTTGCAGTGGTGTGAATGGTGATTGCAGACTGACTTGCGATCTACATTCATCCACATCTTGGAACATCTTGGTGGTGTAATGTCCGTGCACATGCTCTCCTTTTATTGTACTCACTACTTCTCACCCTTGGAGAGTAAAAAATAAGTAAGAGACAGGTGGCGCCATTGTGCTGCTGATATGTAGACGTTTTCGGTTGTCCGTGCCAGGCTGTAAACAACACGTAATAAAACTCCAGGAGTATGTAATGTCTTACCCTTGGTCTTCATCAGAATCCTATCTGGAGAAGCTCTGCTACCTACCTATTCAGCATCATCAATGCATTTCTCACTTAAATCATATTGCCTGGAGTACTCTAGACAAGCCAGAGCCTCAAGTTCATCAAAATAGCAGTCTAAATTCACCACGAAGATCACATGAAGGTCTTCCATCTCTTGCAAGATTATGAATTAGCAAACAAAACAGAAGAGGGACCCAGAGAACGCAAGTTCTGGGGGCAAATCCAATCCAGGGAAAATACAATAAAGAACACAAGGGAAGACCTCCACTTAAAATTTATATGAATGGGTAATAACTCCGGATATAAACGTTTCAACCACAGAAAGGGCTCATTTTACAATTGTTCATTCGTCTTATTATCAAAATTCAGTTCATTTTTTTGTATACATATTTTTTAGTACATTGATATAGACAAACAATAAATAACAACATTCATATATACATTAAGCAAATAGTCACAAAACAATACAGAGAATAAAGTGAAGAAACATGACAGCCCTGAGATAAAGAGAACAAAAACTATCAAAACTATGCAAATGACTAACTCACCTACACATATAAAAAGACAATGTGAACATCAATACATCATAAAGAAAAAACAATACATAACGAACAATTTGCATTATACAAAAAATACATAAAATGTGCACCACATGTAACGAACAAAACAACGTAGGTGAAAGTGCTGACGCACGTTTTGGAAATGCCACTACTTAAGATTTCCTTCATCAGGGCTCAGACTTCCTCAATCTAGTTGGTGGACATACCATGAGCATCAACATTCATAGTACACATTGTATAGTGAATAAACAGGGCTCTAAGAACCGTATCTGAACAAGGAATCCAAGAGCCTCAGAACAGGATTGCTTTAAGAACACGTAGGAGGAGTATAGAGTAGGTCCAGTCAAGAATAAATGTTATTTATGTAGTTAGGATAGAGATCGCTTCAACATCCAGTCTTAGCTGAATGTGGTGAACTTAAAAGATCTCCCACTTGTATCTGTGGTCTGGAGATAGCAGATTGTCCGGTCGGGTCCTCCCCAGATCCCCACTTGTGAGATATTCCAGGTGGAGTTAAGAAATAAGGTCCTGTAGAATCCGGTGCCAATTAAAGAGGCCGTCAGTCTGGTCCCCTACAGATTCTGCCTGTTACAGTTATTGGCACTGGATGGTGCTGTAATTTTGCATAATTATGCTACAGCACATAACAGAAGTTACAACCACCCTGCTATGCAGATTACATTTGAGCAAAGAGTCATTTTAGAAATTGCAGGGGCATATTATCAAGGACAGGAGATACATTATCGCCGCTTTTATCTGCAGGAAACTGCCGATAAAGCGGCGATAATGGCCTTGATAATATTCTGTATGAATTCCAATCGAAGCCCATGTTAGATGTGAACACATCTAACATGGGCTTCGATTGGAATTCATGGAGCATATTATCAAGGCCAGTATCGCCGCTTTATCGGCAGGTTCCTGCCGATAAAAGCGGCGATAATGTATCGCCTGTCCTTGATAATATGCCCCGTAGTTCTTTAAATTTGAAAGCAGAACCTTCATATGTACATCTTGAGAACCCAGAAGCTCCCTATCACCTGAGGAGTCCTACAGGTTTCCATCTTGTTTTCGTCACCTTCAACCTCAACCTCTACATAGAGCACCTGGTGAATATCCTCACAATAACAGCATCAATATTCAGCATTATGAGGAAGGGACTCAACTCTACATGAAAGATTACTCCACTTAAAACATATATTATTTCAAACAATGTCTGCATGTTATCCCATCCTGGATATCTGGCACCTACCTAAAGTGCAACCCTACCAATTCAGAAACCCTTCTACTTTGCAAGAACAGCAAGCCACAAGTAGTACAAACTTGGTTAAAAGAAATTAACCTTGACAGATTCAAGGCCACATTTTCAAATAAAGCCAAGTCACTTGGATTCATCCTGGACTCTAAACTCAGCCTCAAGGAAGACATAGCAAACAAAATCAAGACTAACTAGTACCAGCACTCTTGACTAAAGAAAGTGAAACCAGTCCTCCTGGAAAGCGACTTTGGGACTGTAGTTCAAGTACTTGTATTGTACCCCTTTATCTGGATCAAGTCATAACCCTGTCCCAGACTGTACATTGTTCCCTGTTGAGAAAATGCTAAAAATTTAGCACACCTTTCAAGGACCTGAAGACATATGACCACTTCAGCTTTGCATTGACAGAGCTCCAGAACTGCACACAAAACAATCACACCCAGCACCCCTGCCTATGTGTGGAGATGAAGAAGTGCAAAAAAGAACAAAAACACAAGGCAATCTGCCTTCTCTAGCTATGCACCCAGGTTCAGGAACAATGTTGCTGTATCCACCAGTATCACTCCTCCATGCTCCAATTTAGAAAATACCTGAAGACACACTACTTTAACGTTTTCACTGCCAGGCCCCCTGTGCTACAGCCTTTTTTGGCTATTTGGGTAGATCGTGCTTAGGCCCTCATAACATTTTGTTCACATAGGTATCGCCCCCAAATGTGCATCCTTTTCTTTCAACATTCTGAGGTTTCTAAAGCTACCCGGGGTTTGTAGATTCCCCTGGAGGGGACTGAGAAATCAGGCAAAATACAGCTTATTTGGTTTTTGGGGGGAAATGGGGAAAAGGAGCTGCAGAAGAAAGTGTATGTTTTTCCCTGCAAATTGTATCAATGAAGGGTTTGTGGTGATAACATCGCCATTCCAAGCTGTCAGTCAGACATATGATAGAAAACCAACATTTTGTACACAGTTTTGACTTTTTACTCGAACACAGCCTATTTTTCCTAATTATTGTTCTTTCAACCTCCTTCCAGTTAGTGGCAGAAATGGGTGTGAAACCTATAATGGATCCTAAAAAGCTATACATTTCTGAAAAGTAGATACAATTCTGAATTCAGCAAAGGGTCATTTGTGTTGATGCTTCAAGGTGTTTCTATAGACAGTAACAGTTTGAATTAAAAATATTGAAATTGGGTTGAAAAAAATAGCCATTTTTGCCACAATGTTCACCTGTAACTTCTTTCAACCATGGTAGATTTTGTGAAGCAATGTACTGTCGCATCCACAGGACTCTTCTGTTTGCGGTGATATATGGGGCTTGTAGGTTCACCAAGAAACTGAGGTAGCCAGAGTCAATAACAAAGTTACACCTTGCAATGGTTATTCATTTTATACTGGGAATACATCAATTAATTTCTTATAATATAACGAGTTCAAAATAGGTCTCAAGGAAACCTATGCATTTCTGAAATGGAAACAAGATATGGAGTTTAGAAGCAGTGGTTATTTGTGCATCTCTGAATTTGTGGGTACCCATATATTTGCATGTCTTCCTGGTCAGGGACCGGCTCTCTACCCTGCAGCTCCGCTGTTGTGCCCCTGGCCCCGACGCAACACTGCTCACAGGTTAGAGTCTCCCCCTGGAAATGTGCCTGTTCTGTTCTCCTGCTGTTTTTTGCACCTGACTGGGCCCCTGTAATTATGCCCATTCTGTTGTGTATTCTGTATTTTTCTTTCTTTGTTCCCTCATTGTTATTTTCTAGTTTTCCTGCTTTCTGTATTTTTTGTCTCATCAATCATTCAATCAATCAAGGCATTTGTATAGCGCACTACTTACC
Source organism: Lissotriton helveticus (assembly GCF_964261635.1). Lineage (NCBI taxonomy): Eukaryota > Metazoa > Chordata > Amphibia > Caudata > Salamandridae > Lissotriton > Lissotriton helveticus. The sequence continues at coordinate 1,742,447,178 of NC_136065.1, forward strand.
TGTGACGGTCTCAAGGCACTGTGGAGTGGGGCATGCTGCTACTGCTCGAAAAGCCAGGTCTTGAGGAGTTTTCTGAAAGTCAGCAGGTCTTGGGTCTGCTGCAGGTGGATGGGGAGGGTGTTCCAGGTCCTGGTGGCGAGGTGGGAGAAGGATCTGCCACCAGAGGTCGCTCTTCAGATGCGGGGGACTGTGGCGAGGTCGGCAGAGCAGAGCTGGCGGGTGGGGGTGTAGAGGCTGAGTTGTCTGTTGAGGTACGCTGGTCCGGTGTTGTGGAGTGCCTTGTGTGCATGGGTGAGGAGCTTGAAGGTTATCTTCTTGTTGACGGGGAGCCAGTGCAGGTCTCTCAAGCGGGGTGTGATGTGGCTGCAGCGGGGAATGTCGTTATGGATGCGTTGACGCTGTTTTAGGAGTTTGGCCGATGCTCCTGCATAGAGGGCGTTTCCGTAGTCCATGCTGCTGCTGACGAGGGCCTTGGTGACCGTTCTTCTCGTTTCGGTGGGGATTCACTTGTAGATCTTGCGGAGCATGCAGAGGATGTTGAAGCAGGAGCAAGAGAAGGAGTTGACCTGCTTAGTCATGGAGAGGGTGGAGTTGAGGATGACCCGTAGGTTGCGTGCGTGGTCGGTGGGCATTGGAGCTGTTCCCAGTGCGGCTAACCACCAGGAATAGTCCCAGGCCAAAGGGGTGGATCCGAGGATGATGACCTTCGTTTTGTCCGGGTTCAGCTTCAGTCGGCTGTTCCTCAGCCATTCAGCGACAGCCTTTATTCCTTCGTAGAGGTTGGTCTTGGTGATGTGGGGGTCCTTGGTGAGGGAGAGGATCAGCTTGGTGTCATCGTCGTAGGAGATGATGTTGAGGTTGTGTAGTCAGGCGACACGGGCGAGTGAAGCCATGTTAATGTTGCACTGAGGGATGAGCCCTGGGGTACGCCTCAGATGATCTTGGTGGCTTCGGATTGGAAGGGGGGGAGGCGGACGCTCTGTGTTCTGCTGGAGAGGAAGGAGGTGGTCCAGTCCAGGGCCTTCTCTTGGATACTGGCCTCGTGGAGGCGTGTGCGAAGTGTGTGGTGGCAGACTGTATCGAAGGAGGCGGCTAACAGGTCCAGGAGGATGAAGGCTGTGGTTTCTCCATTCTCCAGCAGGGTCCTGATGTAATCGGTGGTGGCGATGAGGGCAGTTTCGGTGCTGTGGTTGCTGCGGAACCTGGACTGGGATGGGTCCAGGATGCTGTTCTCCTCGAGGTAGTGGGTCAGTTGTTTGTTGACGGTCTTCTTGATGACCTTCGCCGGGATAGGGAGCAGGGAGATGGGCTGGAAGTACTTGAGGTCCTTCGGGTCCGCCTTGGGTTTCTTGAGTAAGGCGTTGATCTCGATGTGCTTCCAGCTCTCCGGGAAGGTTGCAGTCTCAAAGGTAATGTTAATGGCTTTTGGGAGGTGGGGTGCGATGGAGGTGCTGGCTTTGTTAAAGATGTGGTGTGGGCATGGGTCTGACGGGGATCCGGAGTGGATGGTGTTCATGATCTTGATGGTGTCATTGTCGTTTATGTTGGTCCAGGAGAGCAGGTGGATGGTTGGTGCGGATGGTGGTCGTGGGGCGGAGGTCTCAGTGATTGTCGGGGCGGTCGTGGCGTTGAAGCTCTCATGGATATCTGCGATCTTGCGATAGAAGAAGGTGACCAGCGAGTCGCACAGGTCTTGCAAGGGTGGGATGTCATTGGTGTTGGAGCTGGGGTGGGAGAGTTCCTCCACGATGTTGAAGAGCTCTTTGCTGTTGTTTGCGTTGTTGTCTTGGCCATTTTTGAAGGAGAGTCTTTTGGCAGATCTGATGAAGTGGTGGTGTTTTCGGGTGGCGTTCTTGTGGGCTGTGTAGCTGTCCGGTGGTTGTTCACGTAGCCATTTCTTCTATAGCTTTCGGCAGGTTTGCTTGGAGGCCTGGAGGTCTTTGGTGAACCAGTTGGCTTTCTTGCTGGAGTGGCTGTTTGAGGCTTTCTTTAGCAGTCGTTGATCCACTGTCTGAGGTTCTGGGCAGCGGTTTCGGGGTCGGTGGAGTATGCGGGTGGGCTCTGGGCGAGGGTGATGGTTAATTGGTCTTCAGTGACTTTGCTCCAGCACCGGCGAGGCATCTCTTGGGTGCGATGGTGCATGATGAGCTTCAAGAAGGAGAAGTGGATGTAGCAATGGTCGGTCCAGTGGAGTTCAGTGGTGTGGTTGAAGGAGACGTGGGGGCTTGCAGAGAAGACGGGGTCAAGCGTGTGGCTGGCGGAGTGGGTGGTTATTGTGACGAGTTGTCTGAGTCCGAGGTTGGCGAGGTTGGCGATACAGGTGTTGGAGTTGGTGTAGTTGTTGTTCTTGAGGTAAAAGTTCAGGTCCCCGAGGAAGATGTAGTCGGTGGAGGCGGGGGCGTGTGTGCTCATGACGTCAGTGATGGAGTCACTGAACTGTGGTCAGGGTCGGGGGGGTCTGTAGACGAGGGTTCCTCTGAGGGTGGTGTCGGTGTGGATCTAGAAGTGCAGATGTTCAGCGGTGCTGAGGGTGTCGTCGGTGTTGCTCGAGACTCTGAGTGTGTTCCTGTGGACAATGACGATTCCTCCTCCTACTCCGTTGGTGCAGTCCCTGCGGGTGATCTTATAGCCTTCCAGGATGGCTATGGCGATGCCGGGTGCTGGGGAGGGGTTCAGCCAGGAAAGGGGTGGTGGAGTTGAGAAGGTCCCATAGTTCAACGCCGTGTTTGCGGGCGGAGCGGGTGCTGAGAAGGATGCATCTGAGGTAGTTGGGTTCTTTGGTTGGGGGTTGGTGGGCCGGATGCTGGTGAAGCTGCAGTTCCGGCAGGATAAGGAGCCCTGGGTGCGCTTCAGATCGGCCAGGAAGCAGGTGTGTGATCGCCCGGCGTGGAGTGCGTGGAGGGTGCTGGCATCGTATTGGCGTCGGGTGTCGTGGCGGTCATGGGGGTAAGGGGTTCTGGTGCAGGGTGCGGTCCTGGCACGGACGGGCGCAGACTGGCGTGCCTTAAGCGCCTTAGGCTCGCTCACTGCGCGCACCCGCTATGCAGCCGCCATATAAGGGGAGAAGGGAGGGCGGAGCAGCTGGGAGGCGGGAACGGGGCAGTGAATGGGCGATCGGGGAGCGGGGCCACAGGAGAGCAGCGGCAGGAACAGGGAACAGAAGCAAAAGGGAAGCGGGGAGGAAGGTGAAAGTAAACAAAAGTAACAAAATGGAAAGGCAATAAATTACAGATTGAGTAGAATTAGAAAATAGAGTCAGCAATGACAGGCGCAGGCAATAGCGGTAGGGCAGGGTAGGGGCTGCAGGCAATAGCGGTAGGGCAGGGTAGGGGCAGCAAACTTACAGTGTGGCAGCCACGGGGCAACAGAGGTATGGACGCCCAGGAGGAGCTGAGCGTCGTGGGGAGCTGCCTAACCTGCAAGCAGAGTAAAGGGTCGCTCCTTTCACTGCTGCGCGGCCACCATAGAATGGGAGAAGGGAGGGAGGAGCAGCTGAGAGGCGGGAGAAGGGCGGCAAATGGACAAACGGGGGGCGGATCGCAGGGGAGCTACGGCGGGAACTGGAAACAGAAGCAAAAGGGGAGCAGGGAGGATGGTGAAAGTAAACAAAAGTAACAAAATGGAAAGGAAATATATTACAGTTTGAGCAAAATTAGAAAATAGAGTCAGCAATGACAGGCGCAGGCAAAAGCGATACTGCAGGGGATGGGAAACATCCTCTACAACGAAACTTTTTCCATGCAGTACCTTTACAACGCAGGAACTACAACGCAAGTCGTTACAACGACTTGCACTGGAGGGCGCTGTAGGATAGGGAATAGTTTAATTTACTATCCAAAACCTTCCCTACTATCCACGGGGACTGGAGTTGGAATAGTAAATTAAACTGTTCACTATCCAGCACCCCCCAAAGCATGTCGTTGTAACGACTTGCGTTGTAAAACCTGCGTTGTAAAGGCATGCGTGGAAAAAGCATGCGTTGTAACGAAATACATCCATGGGGATGGGCGGCGAACTTGCAGAGCGGCAGCAGCGGGGCAACAGAGGCACGGACACCCAGGAGGTGCTGAGTGACGTGGTGAGCAGCCTAGCCTGCAAGCAGGGTCAAAGGTCACTCTTTTCACTGCTGTGCAGCCGCCATGTAAGGGGACAAGAGAGGGAGGAGGAGCTGGGAAAAAAACTAACAAACTCAAAAAGGACATCAACAGATTCAGTCAAGAGCTTGCCTATCCATATCTCAGAGAGAAGTTTTATGAACAAAAAAGTGACCAAGGTTGGGATAGGAATACATACAAAAAATATACATGGGGTGGCAATAAATAAATTACGTTTTCTGAAACATCGGGATCAAGCAGCGAAGAGGAATATATGCACAGGGAGGAAAATAGTAGAGGTCCCAATGAACAACAGGAGACTTTTTTAGAGCAAAGGAACAGAAGGGGCAGATACAATGTGAACCAGACAGAGGCTCAACAAGCATTCAACAATCCCCCACAGGAATATATGCAGACCTGACGCCAGAGATATTGACGATAGATAAAATTCTCATCATTAACCTATCTAATAGATCCTTAAGCAAGAGTGAAACTAAAGTATTGGGTAGGGGTTTTAGTTTTGTTCCCACAGCAAGAGTAAATAGATTTCAGCTTGAAAGGGATTTGCGATTCTTTTTCAGAAAGATCAGACTCAAGAGGTTTTTTAAGGACAGACCTAAATGGGAGTCCCAAAACAATATTGGGTTTAAACCTAAATTCACTTTCATGCCCTCCACAGCACAAGTAGGGAAAAAAATTGAAGCATTTGAAAAAGTTGTGGAAATAGATATTCAAAACATTCTCAAAAAAATAAATCTGTTTTACTCAGAACTTAGACAGGGGACACCATATTGCTATCAGCACCCTAAAAAAAGATCGCTCAATTACGATCAAACCCGCAGATAAGGGAGGAGGAGTGGTCGTATTTGACACTCAGGATTATGAAAATAAAATGTTGAAACTTTTGAATGTACAAGCACACTATGAAAAGGTTCATGAGAGGGAACTGCTATCTTCATCTAGAAAATGTAATGCCCTTCTGGAGGGAGTAAAAGAGAGAGGACAGATTTATGAGGAGAAATTTAGATTCCTCCAGAACTTTATTCCTAAAATACCAACTATATATGGCCCCCCGTGCATAAGGATCACAGGGATACCCCATGCGACCTATAGTCAGCAGTCTAGGTTCAGTGCCAGAACCATTAAGTAAATATATCGATTTTTTCCTAAAACCTCTAGTGGGCCAACTGATATTGTATGTGAGGGATTCTACTAATCAGTTTGGTGGAGAACAAACCATCCTGTAAAAACACCCAATGACTAGTAACCCTAGACATTGAGGCCTTGTATACAAATATTCCTCAACAACCCACCGTTGAGGTGATACAAGGAATATTGGAAAATGTAGAAATGGAGAATGTCAACAAAGACTTTATTGTGCAGTGTACGGATTTGGTGCGGAAAAATAACATCTTCCTATTTAAAGATCAGTTATTTCTCCAAAAGAAGGGGACCAGCAGAGGCGCTACCTGCGCTCCTAGTCTGGCATGTTTGTTTGTAGGAGAATTTCTCCTAAACACAGCAGGGAGACGAACACAGCAATGGGTCTCCACGAGTTTACTGAACTGCTGCTGAAAACGTCACCAGGGATGAATGAATGAAATGATTCCTATATAGCGCATGGCTACCCAAAGGCATCCCAGCGCTTGCAGCTATGGACGGAGAGGTGAAAAGAAAACTAATTTATTGGATAAAGCCAGGTTTTTAGTTTCTTACGGAAAGAAAGATGGTTGGGCTCCTGTCGGAGGGAGGGTGGCAGGGAATTCCACAACCATGAGGTGTTATAAGAAAATAGACGACCCCCTGAACGGGCCTTGTTAATTCTACTGACTTGTGCCAGGTTCTGGTCATTCGAGCGAAGGTTTCTGGAGGCTTTATGAGTTTTAATCAAGTTGGCCAGGATGGGGGGGCCTTTGCCCTGAAGATTTTTATGGGCAATACAGAGGGCCTTGAAATGTACCCGTTCTTTGATGGGTAACCAGTGGAGTGATCTCAGCGCTGGCTTAGCTGAGGAGCGATGGTTAGTGCTCGTCAGTAGTCTAGCGGCAGAATTCTGCACCACCTGTAGTTTCTGGGTTACTGAAATCGGAACTCCCAGTTAGAGCGCGTTACCATAATCCAGCCTCGACAAGATCATGGCTTGTACCAGGATTTTTTTGGCTCTATCATGGAGTAGAGGGAGAATTTTCCGTAAAGATTTAAGTAAGCCGAAACAGATCGCCGCGTTTTTTCTGGCTTGTACTTTATTTTTTTTTAATTTATTTTTTTATTTTTTTCAAAACCTTTATTGGAGTAAGCATAGAAAAGTACAAGAATGGGCCTACAACCTCACGGGCTGGCCGCTAATAAAAAGGCACAGTGCATGTAAGAAAATGTACACCCGTGGATGGGTACAGCTCAAGTACAAAGCATTACTCTATAGGCATCACAGAACAATTTGTATTTTTATTCTTACAAAAAGAAACACAAACACTAAAAGGCGAATGAATGATACTTAAGGTCAGCCCAAAGAGCGGAGGGGACGGTTCCACGATCAGGAGAACACATCCAGAGCCCAGAGGCTCCAATCAAGTCGGGGAGGGTGGGGGAGGGGAGCAGCGGGGAGAACCGGAAGTATAAAAAAACCTTACGGAAGGGTTCCGGGAACTCTAGTCTAGGGAGAAAGGACAATCTCAGCTGTGTTGTCAAGGGGAGGGGTGCAAATATCCCCACGATAATCATTCCACTGGCCCCAAACCTTTGTCCACGCCCTGGGCCTGCCTCTGGCCACATAAACCGTCTTCTCACGAAACATGGACCAGTCCATATTGTCTTCCCACTTTGAGACCTCAGGGGGCCTGGAAGCGCCCCAGAGTTGCGCGACATCCCGCTTCGCAATCATGTAACCAAGGGTAGCCCATCTGGTCTGGGCCACCGAGTAGTCAGTGGGCTCCCACACATTCAACAGACATCTGCGAGGCTCCGGCCGCAGGGCAACACCCGTAACAGCAGTCATCACCTCAAGCACAGCAGTCCAATAAGCAGCTACAACCGGGCACTCCCAAAGGATATGCAAAAAGGTCGCACTCAAGCCACATCCACGCTTTCATAGCCCATCCGAAGAAAAGCCCATCGTAACCAGACGCGGACCAGTGACATAGACCCGATGAAGAATCTTAAGCTGAACCAAGCGGAGACGGGCAGGAATGGCCACCTCCTTGGGAGAAGAGAGCGCCGATTGCCAATCTTCGTCGTCCAGTTCCAACCCATCGCAAACCCAAGCCTCCCGAAGTCGGACCAGTAAGTCCGCCCGATTATTAATCAATTTCTTGTAAATAAGAGAAATAGTGCTATCGGGAAGATGCCCATCAAGGACACGGTCCTCGAGGGGGGAAGATTCAGGCAGGGCCTCATCAGGGACCAAGACTGAGGCGAGGGCATGCCGGACCTGCAGGTAGCGAAAAAATTCCCTACCACTCAAACCATATTCCGCCTGGAGGGCCTGGAACGACTTCACACAACCATTCGAGTACACGTCACCCACCTTACAGATCCCAATCACATCCCAGCGGTCGAAACCCTTGGTAGACCAGAGCCCGCCCAAACGTTCGGATGCATAAAGCGGCGTCGCCAACGTCAATCGATCCTCCCACCCCAAACTCACACTCGCAGCCCGCCACACCGTTACTGCAATCCTGGATGGGCCCACAAGATGGCGCCCGGCCGATCGGGAATAAAGCGCTCTAGTAAAGTCCCCACCCGGAAGCTGGAGTCTGTCCATCTCGAATGCAGGATTACGACCCGGGGAAAACATCACGTGATTAATGGCAGACAACTGGGAAGCCCAGTAATATCGCTTGATATCGGGGAGCGCCATGCCCCCGTCATACCAAGGGATGGTGAGCTTTGCAAGCGCTATACGCGGACGCCCATCCCATATCAATTGCCGTTGAAGACTCTCAATCTCTTGGAAATAGGTCTTAGGGATAGCGTCGTAGGAGTTTTGGAGCGCGTAAAGGAATCGCGGCAAGGACATCATTTTAAACAGAGCCGCCCTGCCCAGAGGAGACAAAGGAAGCTTACGCCAACGGGCCACATCCAGGCGCAATCTAAGCAACGGTGGGAGGAGATTACGCTCAAAGCGGAGCGTCGGATCCAACGTAATAAAAATCCCTAAATACTTGAAACCCGAGTGGACCACCTGAATAGGAAGTCTGCTCGGCAAGGGGGGCAAAACCCCCGAAAGAACATATACACAGGATTTGGTCCAGTTAATAACAAGGCCCGAATTGGCTCCAAAGGAAGCAAGAACGTCAAACAGAACAGACAGAGATTTACGCGGGGAGGTGAGATATAAAAGGATATCGTCCGCGTAAAGCGAAACGCGGTCCTCAAAGTCCGGAGACCAGCGGATCCCCTTGAGGCAAGGTTCCCACCGAAGCCAAGCAGCCAATGGTTCCATGGCGAGCGCAAACAGTAACGGAGACAGGGGGCATCCCTGACGGGTACCCCTACCAAGGGTGAAAGGAGCCGAGACCCTACCATTCACCACTACTTGCGCCAGAGGTTCCGCGTACAGTAACTGGACCCAACCAATAAACTCAGGCCCAAAACCAAATTTCTCAAGAGCCGCCCAAAGATAAGGCCACTCCACCGTGTCGAAGGCCATGGAAGCATCCAACGATGCCAAAATGGCCGGCTCCGTCAGAAGCCCCGCCCCCGCGACCGCGCCGTGAAGACGACGCAGGTTCAGAGCCGTGTTGCGATGCGGGATAAATCCAGATTGATCCGGATGGACCAAGTCACTAATGACCGTCAAGAGACGGGATGCCAGGAGTTTCGCCAGTACCTTGGGTTCAACATTTAACAGGGATATGGGCCTATAGGAGGAACAAAGATCACGTGGTTTACCCTCCTTGGGGATGACCACTATTGTGGCCAGTCTCTGATCATAAGGGAGAATACCCCGTTCCCGGGACTCCAGAAACATGGCGCGAAGATACGGAGCCACCCTATCGGGACGCAACTTGTACAATTTGATTGGCAACCCGTTTGGGCCCAATGCTTTCCCGGAACGGAGGGAACGGATGGCAGTAGCTATCTCATCAACCGTAAAGGGGGAGTCCAACGCCACATGGTCTAAATCGGAAACAATGGGCAGGGCTATATCACGCAACAGAAGGCGAGAGTCAACCACATCCCTCACAGACACAGGGGTATACACCACACGGAAGTAATCGGCAACCGGTCAACTATTCCAATCGGGTCCGTTACACTCACACCACTTGCAGACTGAATCACGGGTACCACACGATTAGCTCTCTCCTTCTTATCCAGCCATGCCAGCAATTTACCCGCTTTGTCACCCACATCATACAAACGACCCTGTTGCTCCCGAAACATCACTTTGGCGGCATCTGTGACCATGGACTTATAAGCAAATTGTTTCAGACCCAGGGCATGGAGCTTCTCAGGTGTGACACCAGATTCCAAACCCTCCTCCAATGCAGAAATCTCCCCCTCAAGATCAACCACCTCTCTATTTCTCGCTCTCTTAGCCTCAACAATAAGGGAGAGGGCCTGCCCACGAATCACGGTCTCAAAGGCCTCCCATAGGGACACAGCAGAGGAAACCGACCCCTCGTTATCCAGAAAATACGAGTCCAAGGACTTAAGCAAAAGGGTGCGGGTCTCGGGGGAGGTGAGGTACCACGGATTAATGGGGGCCACCCGGCCCACTGCCTCCACCCCAACCTCAAAACGAAGCCAGAGCGGAGAGTGGTCAGAGATACCCCTGGGCAGGTGCACAATCTCACGCACCGCTGGGGACTGAGCCGCAGGCATCAGGAAATAATCCAGCCGAGACAGACTCCCATGGGCCCCAGAGTGAAAGGTGTACTGAAGCTGCGTAGGATGCAAAAGCCTCCAGCAATCCACCAGGCCAAAGGTATCCAAAAATCCACCCAACCACTGCTGAGCCGCAGGGGTATCCCTAGGGGGGTGGCGATCGTGGAGGCCGGAGACTACCGAATTAAAATCACCAGCCAGAAAGAGAGTACTATCAGGGAGGTCCAACAAGACACGGCCCAAATCTGAAAGGGTAGAAGTCTGCAAGCCGGGGGGCACATAAACAGTTAATAAGGAGAGGGCACGGCCTTCATATCGACCCACAAGAACAGCATACCGCCCCGGTCATCCTGAATAACATCATCAATAGCCAGGGGGAGGGAAGCCCGGACAAGGATACCCACACCCCTGGAACCCGAGGTAAACCCCGAATGCGCTACGAGGCGATATCCCCACCTATTCATTGCATGACAAACATTGCCTATCAAATGAGTCTCCTGCAGGAAAACAATGTCAGGAGATAAACGTCGTATACATTTCAACACCACACTTCGTTTGATACGATCTCCCAGACCATTAACGTTCCACGAAACAAATCTCAACCCGCTACCCCCCATCCCACCCGAAAAAGCCCAAACCCCCCACCAGTGAGCACGACCATGAAAAGCAGTACAGATACAGAATAAAGTCGCCTTGAACACAGAACACACAAACAACGAACTTCCCAACCACCCACCCCCCAGGTAACAAGAAAACACCCCCCACCCTGCACCCCTGCAAAAAGCTAAAAAGCCACCCCAACCTGCAGTGTGCCTGTCGCCCAAGAACCCCTATTCTACACAAAGACCCCGGAGGAGGAAAGGCTCTGTCCCACCCGCCCCCCGATCAAACCAATGACGAGAATAGAATCATACATCAAAACACAAGTGAGGTAGAGGAAAATAGGCTTACATCCCTGGAGAAGTTATACAAAACAAGGCATCAGTCAAAGATGAAATGTTCAGCTCTCTACGCCGCCTTCAGCACCGCCCGGGTGGGCTTCGGACTCAGTCTCAGGAGGTCGATGAGGCAGGGAGTCTAGCCAGTCATTCACAGCATCTGGCCGATCAAAGAAGAAAGTTCGATCATTATACTCCACCCGCAGCCTGGTCGGAAAGAGCATTGCGTAACGCATCCCCATGTCCCTAAGACACTTCTTGGCACCACGAAATCCCATACGCTGCTTCTGGACCTGTTGGGAAAAGTCCGGATAAAAGTTCACCGTGGCATTCTCAAAGGCCACCGGGCCCTTCACCCGCGAGGCCTGCAGGATAGCGTCCCGATCTCTATAGTGGAAAAGCTTAGCAACAATAGGTCTCGGCGGGGCGCCTGGCTTGCCCTGGCCCCCCGGAACACGATGTGCGCGCTCCACTGCGAAAAATTTACTAAGGCCAGACGGAGAAAGGTGGTTCTGGATAAGGTCTTCAACCAGGAGATCAACCGAATGGGGTTCTGGGTTCTCCGGCACACCAACCACGCGAACATTACAGCGACGTGCCCTGTTCTCAAAATCCTCCAAGCGCCGGGTCATGAAATCGTTCACCCTACGGAGATTGCCAATCTCCGTCTGAATATCAGAGACTTCCGTCGTGAGGCTGGATGATTTGATATCCAACGACTTCACCTTTTCGTTCGTCTTGGAGAGATCGGCTCGAATCAAATTCACCTCAATTGCCACAGTGTCAAGTTTGTGGGCCAAGGTTTCGTACTGTTGGCCTATGGATTCCCTCATGCCAGAAATGGCGCCCATAATGTCCTGCAAGGAGGGCTCCGTCGACGCATCCACTACTTGGTCGGAAGCAATGGGACCGGGCAGGGCAGCTCCGGGGGACCCTTTAGAGTGGGTATAACGATCCATAACATTAGATTGAACCGGACCCCCGCGCAGAGGTGTCTTCGTCTTGCGCGTCTCTCGGTCCCCTCTGCCCGCCATTTTGAAGATGCGTCACGAGTAAAGTCACCAGGGTCGACGGACCAGGCACCAGAAATGGAGGTCCCGGGACCAAAGGACTACAGGAGGGGGAATCACCAGGATCGAGGCAGCCCACTCCAGGAACAGTGCAGCCAAGGCCAGACAACCTACTCGTGTCCCGGCCACAGCTCCGGTCCGACCCTCTCACCAGTGTCCCAGTCTGAGGCAGAAACGAAACCGAAACTTAAGAGGGGGACCCACAAGACCAATCCCCCTGCCGTTGTTGTTCAACTCCAAGACGGCCACCGAACCTCACCCAGTCCCGGGCGCACTTCGAGGGCGGAGCCCAAAAGTTCAATTGAACATAATTCAGGCACCCGATGTCCAAATCAGTTTCTGAAAGGTCCAGGTAGATCAGCCCAATGTCCTCTACATGAATCCTCGCAAGAAATCAGGATTAAAGCAGGATATTAAGCCGGGAGCGGCGGGGGTCCGGAGAGCGCTGTGCTCACGCGGCCATCTCGGATGCCCGCCAAGCTCCTCCCCCCTGGCTTGTACTTTAAATGTAAGTTCGTCATCAAGCCAGAACCCAAGGCTCTTGATAAAGTTTTTAGGGGTTGGGCTAGCACCCATAGATGGAGGCCATAGCGTAGGGGAGTTGAACGATGCCTTCCTACCCAGTAACATCAGTTCGGTTTTTTGATTATTGAGCTTTAACTGGGATAAGCCCATCCATTGTGATACCTCTTCGAGACAGTTACTCAGACTCGGGTGAGACAGATCAGTCTGATTAAGAGAGACCACGAGCTGAGTATCGTCAGTATAGCTGACCAGTTCAATTCCGTAAGGGGACACTATCTTGGCTAGAGGGGACATGTACACATTAAAAAGTGTGGGGCTGAGGGAGGAGCCCTGTGGGACCCCACACTGCAGGGGGAGGGGCGAGGAGTGACAGTCACCTTCAAATACTTTAAAATACCTGTCACAGAGAAAGGATTCGAGCCAAGAGAGAGCCTTTCCCGAAATTCCAATTTTGTTAAGGCGGGCTAAAAGGATACGGTGGCTAACCGTATCAAAAGCGGCGCTGAGGTCTAGGAGGATGATGGCCACATTGCCACCTGTGTCCAGGATCCTCCTAGACTCTTCCACCACCTTGAGGAGTGCCGTCTCGGTCCCTTGACCTGGACGGAAGCCTGTTTGAGAAGGATGGAGTAAATTGGAGGCTTCCAGGAATAAGGACAGTTGCTGGTTTATACATTTTTCTGCCAATTTACTAATGGCTGGGAGAAGGGAAATGGGACGGTAGTAAGATAGGTCATCTGGGTCAAGATTGGATTTCTTCAACAACGGTTTGACCATGGCCAATTTCCAGTCCACGGGGACTGTGCCTGTTTCGATCGAGGTGTTAATCAGGTTGATGACGGGAGACTCCATGATAGGCATAACTAGCTTCAAGGTGTTAATAGGGACAGGATCAAGGGGGGAGCCACTTTTGATTGAGTTGAGGAGGGGGGATAGCAGATCCTTAGTGAGCAGAGCGAAAGAAGAGAGTTCGGGAGTAGAACCAAGAGAAGGAGGTTTGGGTGGCAGAGGGGATTGGGGAATAGAGACAGGGGGGAGGGCCAGAATAATATTTTGAATTTTGGTATGAAAGAAAAGTGCCAGTTCTTCACAACGGGGTCCAGATGCTTGTGGGGCCAAAGGGGGATCCGGGGGTTTCAACAAACTTTTGACAATAGTAAAGATCTCTTTCGCGGAGTTAGGTGATGCAATGATTTTCTCGGAGTAAAAGGCTGTTTTAGTAGCCTTGAGCGCGGCTTTGTAGGCTTTAATGGAGATTCTATATTTAATTTTTGTCTCCGGGTCAAAGTCTTTCCTCCATAGTCTTTCCTCTTTTTTGCAGCTCTGTTTGAGTTTTCGAAGCTCTGGACTAAACCAAGGGTGGTTGATAGGTCCCCTTTTTTGATTTACAGATTTTTTTGGTAAGGTAACGTCCAGTGAGTTCACTATCCACTGGTTGAACTTGCTATATTGATGTCTGAGTTCGTGGACGGTAAAGTAGTACTTAATGCTTCCGACCATATGTTTATATTAAGCTTAGACCAGTGTCTTGTTTGTTTAGTGATAAGGGTTTTAACCAGGGCTGAGGGAGGAAGTTTCCAAGTGAAAGGTATAATAAAATGGTCTGACCAAAGGATCGGAATCGGGTGCAAAGTAATAAGATCGGTGATATTAGAGAAGATGGGATCAAGCAGATGCCCCTTTAAGTGAGTAGGCTTTTGGACTGTTAGAAGCATCTCGCAAGTCTCTAGATCTTGAGCCAGATCCACAGCAATAGTGTCATGTGGATCGTCAAAGCGGAGGTTCAAGTCTCCCAGTATAGTAAAGTTGGAGGCTGGATAATCTCTAAGCAGGACCAGGCTTGCCAGCAATTGCTATCCTAATATGTTGTGGAGGAGGTTTCCTTTTAAAAAAATGTGCGAGTTCATTTCGTCCAACGAGTACAAAATGATGGGTAATTCATTTCATGTATCTGTATTTCCTTCTTGAGATCAGTGCCTGCTCCGGGACAACTTGGACACCCACACCCCACTCCGGGGGGCCAAGGCCGAAGGATTTCAGGGGCGCATTTCACTGGGTCAGCAGTTCATTGTTCTTCCTGTTCTTTCGCCTGATGCACAGTTAAACCGGCCTGTCCTTATTTTACGCGGAGTGGGTAAGCTTTCCCCTCTAGGAGCATAAGTTCGGTGGTAGAAACACTTCTGAGCTCCAATGGCTGCTGCTAAAACGGCCAGGAAAGCTCACACTGCGGCTGGAAGAAGGGCATTTTGCAGTGCTTTTATTGATTAGCTTCACTAATCTCCCCTGCCCTCGCCTTATTGTTTGTGCTGTTTTGTCCAGCATCTTCTTGAGGGTTCCATGGAGGTACCCACCTTCCTGCTACTCTGCCTAAGCAAAACCTTCTCGGTTAGGAAATGTCACTTACAGACATCTATTCCCATGATCGTCTCGCTAGACATTTTTCAACTGCATTCAATTTAGAGCGTTTTTCCCATTGAAACTTTCAGATGGCTGGCGGCAGGTCCGACATGGAAGGAAGGCTTGGATGTTGGAGAGATTTGAGGTACTGATTGGTTTTCACGCGCATCCAACGTCCTTTTGATTAATGTCCTTTTTGTTATTCATTGTGTTGACACAGTTACCATGCACTTCAGGGCTTGAAGTGCGAACATCATACCTATAACAAGTCGGGACTATTGGCGTTGTCAATGGTTATTAGTTGCATAATATAAATTAGCAGCAACTATGGCTTATATATAATATTGAAAAAGCTTCCACTTAAAGCCCTGGTGACACTACGACAATGTTGCTGGTCCTGAGTTTCAAAAAGAGAAGGGAAATCCAGAATGAAAATGACTTTCTTTAAAGGATTTCCCTTTCCCTACAACCCTCACCTTGCGTGACGTTGTGCCATAACTTCTCCACTAGTGAGAAGTGAGCACGTGCACAAGATGTGCCTGCTGTCACTGCAGTCAAGAAAAAAACTGATCTCGTGCCAAGGCACACAACAGAGCCCAATAGAGAACCGTTTCGAAGCCCCCTTTAAAAAACCGGTGAGACCCGGCCCACTTAAAGCCCTGATGCATGCACACAATTACACAAAATACAAACCGCTACATTCAAAATGGCTAACTGTACTTATCTCGAAGGACATTAAATATTTTTGAGAATGAACAGCGATTCTGTGATTTGAGAAATATAAGTGAATATTCCATGTCACCCTATCCTTGAAATGATGTTTCCAGAATCGCACTTACAGTTTCCAGGTTTGTGGTTTTGGTTAGTGTTTTATGATTTTCGGTTTATGTTGTGCTTCTTGTTCCTAGGTTTGATTAAAATAGGGACAGTGCAGTCTAATTGCTGACCAATGCAATGTCATTTGTGCCATGGTAATATTGTGTCAATCAAGGGGTTCTGTTAAGTTATTCTAGTTTTTTTGGTGGATCAGTTTTGAACGTTTCCATGTTTAAAAGCTTATGCTTTCAGGTTAGGACTTTGCAAGAGGAGGCTACCCTACCATCAGGAAGTGGAGAAGAGACAGGACCTCAGGTAGGGAGGGTGAAGGTTGTACAGTATGCTCCCATCCTTATGGCACTGGTTCTCTTCTTTACGGTGGCTGCAGCAGCCTTGTCCGATTCAGAGTTCCAGTTCACTCAGGAACTGCCAGAGACACTGAAGGTCTGGGGGAACACCGTTGCAGCATGGGCACATCTGGCTTGCTCTTTTTTAGGTCTCGGCTGGAGAAAGCAGCACGTAATAACAGTGTATAATGCTTCCTTAGCGCTCTTATTGTAGTTCATCAGTTGCCCAAATAAAATATATTTATGTTTGTAAATGAACAAGAATGTTGTGCATCTTCCAACTCACCGCACCCCCACCCCATTCTCTCCAACTCTGCTCTATGGCCCACTGCGTTTTCTAGGAGGTCTCAGACCCTGCGAGAGCTCACCCCATCTCTGGCCGTGATGGCTCCTTATGCAATGTGCACCAGTGGCTCTATTCGTGCAATGTGTGTGCTGAATAGCGTGCGTCAACAAGCGCTATATAAATACAAACCTGTTTCTTCCTCTATCCTTCTCCTATCATTCCAAATCCAAATAACTGACTAACCTATCCACAACTTAAAATTTACTTGCATGTTTCACTATACTAATTCAACACTAATCCTCTATGGAGCCGGAGTAGCGTGCTACTCGCCGAAAAAGCACTACGACGCCTCGTCAGGGGTAGTAAGCGCTAATAAAAAGCAATTACAATACAATACAATACAATACAATAGATTCAATGAACTTGCACCATTCTATGAGAACATTAATGAATGGCATCGGTTCATCGATGATGTTTTTTTAATTTGGAAAGGTCCTGTAGAATTACTTGAAGAATTTCTGAGTTGGTTAAATCTGGGGGATGAAAACCTCAAATTTACAGCCCAATACAGCAGGGACGGTGTTGACTATTTGGATATTACTATTGGATCTGAGGGTGGAAGATTGGAAGTTGAATTATACACTAAACCAATGGCCAGAAATACATTACTTCCAGATTCCACCCCAGATCCCAAAAAGATAATATACTGTTTAGCCAATTTCTTAACCTCAGAAGAAATTGTACGGAGTTGTATAACTTCTACAAACATTCTGAAGTTTTAAATACTAAATTGAGAGATAGGGGATATCCCCAAAAATTGATATCACATTCATTTAAGAGAGCTCGATTTTTCAATAGGGAGGCAATGTTTGAAGGTCCCAAAAGTGACAGAAAAATGCCCAAAAAGTTTGTTTTAGTCAATTTTATGAAATTAGCATTAGGATAAAAATGTGATTAATAGGCACTGGAGTATATTAAATGATGAGGAAAACGTGAAACTTGAGAGACCTTTTCGTATAAAAGAAATACTAATGTACGCAATCAATTGGTCAACATATACAGGGAGGATTCTGTCCAGAATCAAAGAACTATTTACAACTCTATAGCCAAAGGTAACACTAAGTGCAACAGTTGTGCACTGTGCCCCCAGTGCATAGTAGCGAAAGTACTAAAACATAATGGCAGATCCATTGTGGCACATACTTTAAATAATTGTCGCAGTAAAAACATTATCTATTTATTGAGATATCCCTGTGGACAGGCATATGTAGGTGAAACTAGCCGTGAATTGAGAATACGTCTCTTGGAGCATAGATCCGCCATCAGAACAAAAAAGTTAAATGCAGCCTTGGTGTCACACTTTATAGAAAATGGACACAGTGAAACTGACTTTGAATGGTACATACTCGAAAATGTCACCATGAATAGGAGCGGTTGCAACATGGAGGAAAAAAGAAAATGTAGGGAACAATGGTATATATCAATCCTTAACACCATTAGGAAGGGACTTAACTCCCGTGAAGAATGGGAGAACTTATTAAATAAGGCATAGAATATGTGAGGATAGATTGATGCTAAGTAATGGTAGCTTTAGGCTCTGTGAATATTTGTTTGACTAATGAGTGTAGGGCGATTAATGAAATGTTATTTGGTGTGACCCTAAGGGGCTGGTCCCTTTACAATAATACTGGACATTGCAGTTTGATGAACTCTAGGTATAGACTTATTCGAATTCCCCCTTATCACATATCCGCGTATAGATCAACATGATTAGTTCCCTATGAAATATATCTTTACAGCAAGGGCAGTATAGAATTAAAATGTGGGGTAACGGTTAACAAATGTGCCTTTATGGTCCACAGTATGGTGCACAATTCTGTATGTCAATAAAGAAAGAAAAAAAGAAAAAAAGGATAGGGGGTCTTTGTTTTAATAGAGTCATTAATATCGTGCTATATGTAGACGAGCATGGGAGTTAGGTTAGGTTTGCCCGCTCGGTACTCACGACTATTGTTTTAATCCTATATTAAAAATAGGTTAGAAAACGGCGTAGTGCAGGCATTGTTTCAATACTTTGAGCATAGTCTAAGATGGAGGTTATGTTTCAGAGTGAGTCCGCTTTTCTTTTCTATGAGGACTCAGATTGGGTGTAGGCAATGACGGACCACTTATAAGGGGCGTTCTCGGCCTGCCGGTAATTATCAATCTATACCGGAAGGATTTGGAGCAGGCCTGGAGACTTTTCATGTACCGGTAGGTTCAGGGTATCTTAGCTGGCACCGTTGATGGGTGCTGTATTATCGGGCAGATTTGGGTGTTAGGCATTTTAGAATGTCGGGTCTCTTAGTATATATACATATATTTTTTTAAAGAAATGACATGTGCAAGTGAAGCGTTGGGTAGCAATGTAGTGTCGCGCTCTAGTGTTTCGAGCGTGGCACCGATGCATGATGGGTATCGGCGGTGGCCATTTTAGAGAGGCCGAACTAAGTGCCGCTTATGTGTTCCCGGTGCTCGGGACAATAAAGTTTCAATTTAGCAAATTCATCACAACTGTGGCTCTTATTCATATGCCGCAGTCACTATAAATTGGCGATGAGGATGGGAGGGGCACCGCTGCGGGTCTGAGCAAGCGGCGTGCTCAAGAACCCACGTGACACCTGAATATTACACCCAAACATGGCAGATGAGACAGCCGCACCACGGGGGAGTGCACTGAACAGGCCAAAGCAAGCTTGTGCCGGCACTGCGCCCCACCTCTGCCTGCCAAGCGTCTACAGCCACCGAGAGGGCAAGAGAACAGGGCCCAGAGCAAGGGCAACACTAAAGACAGTGCACAGGTCAGACAGGGACCTGTGCTGTGAAGAGGCCAGCTGAGCAATCACTATCCAACGATCCAGAGCCCCCCCACATGCACAGAACCGACAAACGCAAGGACTATCCAGGCTGCCAGAACGCGAGAAGAAAGCGGTACCTCCCACACAACCACTAGTGACCGGTGAGAGACACAGCATTGTATACTCACACAGCGAAGCACAGCTCTATATGCACCAGTATTGACCCAGCCAACCGCAGTCACCACGCCCCACGTGGGCGCGGAACGCTAGAGCAACAAAGCTCAGCCCACGAAGGGGATAGCAATCCTTCGCCCACGCAGGTGCTCGAGTCCGGTGAGAAGCAAGCCCCAGGGAGCCTGCCAGCAGCTGCAGCAAACCAACCCCACAGCCACGCAACGCTACCAACATGTGTGTGCAATCATCTTCCCTCACCAATCTAGTCCCCTTCTTGCCCAAAATTGGCGATCCGGCAATGCCATGGGAACACTAGAAACGCTATTTCTTGAATTACCAATCCACGCTAGAAGAGGAAAGGGAAGGGGCCTTCTCCAACTCAAGGAGAAAGAAAATCCTCCTACACAATCTTGGCCCAGAAGGCATTAGAGTGTATGACAACCTTGTGAAAAAGACCTGACCCCCAAACGACATGGATGAGTTCCAGCATGCACTAGAGGATCTTTATTCCCATTATCGCCCAGTAGTATGCACCACAATCAACAGATGCAATTTCTAGCAATGGAAACAAAACAATGGAGAATCGATAGATGAGTACGTGGCGGCACTACAGAAGCTGACGGTGACATGCAAGTTTGGCACGCTTCACGACGAACTCATCAGAGATCAGATCATAATGCACACGGTAAACACGGCGATCCAAGAAAAGTTATGGGTCAACGGAGATGCACCCCTCAAGGAAGTCGTGGCGCTAGTGAAAAAAGCTGAACTGTCTAAGAGGTGCGCTGAAGCGGTGAAAAGAGAAAGCATCAATAGGTCCCCCGTCTGTAAGACCTCAGACAGAAACAAACAAGAAGTGACGCTGCAACAAACACCGCAAGGCGGGAGGTACCTGAAAAAATACCCTCCGAAGTTCTCAAAACCCCAAAGACCACAAGGAGACAGCAGAAACACCTGCTACAGATGTGGTAGCCAGACACATGCCCAGCTTTCAGAGCCAGGTGGTCATACTTCGGAATAATGGGACACTATGAAATAGTTTGCCGACGCAAGCCCAGAAAAGTGGAAGTGAAGTACTTCACTCAGGAATCGGACAGAGACGAAGAGGTTCCCGATGAAGAAAGAGAGGATGAAGTCTTGTGCATAAATGATCAAGTACTAGGAAAAGACTGCACAAGATCCAGGAAGCCGGCTTTACAAATGTCGATTGGAGGAGTACAGGTGAATTTGGTAGCAGATTCAGGCTCCCCGTACACTATAATCCATTGCAACGTATAGGAGCGAGACTTCGAACCCAAAGTAGGAGCACACCTGGTTCCCACAGACATACATCCAGTCACGTTCACTGGAGAACCTATACCCATGGTAGGTTATTGTACAATGATGTTCGAATTCAAAGGGCGAACAGCAGAAGGAAAATTGTATGTTGCAGAGAAAGGATCCTCTGTACTAGGGTGGATGGACCAAGGAGCCCTCGGCATCCAACTGAACCCAGGGGGCACGACCAAGTGCTCATGACAGACACAGTTCAAGCTTACAAGGAAAACGTATGGAAGAAGGAATTTCCTGAACTCTTCAAAAGGACGATAGGCCGGCTGACAAAATTCACCCACAAAATCTGCCTCAAGGCTGGAGCAAAACCAATCAGCCACAAGGTTCGCAATATCCCCTTCAGGATCAGAGAGGCCGTGCAGGTAGAACTACATGGTCTGGAAAGAAACTGAGTTATCGAGGCTATTGAAAGCACAGAGTGGCTTGCACCACTGGTAGTCGCGCAGAAACCAAATGGCATGGTATGCCTCTATGTGGACCTGAGGGAACTCAACATGAACATAGTGGTGGACAAGTTCCCACTACCCCGGATAAACAAAATGTTGGCAAAGACAAAGGGAGTCAAGTGGTTCTCCACAGTGGATCTAACCTCAGCATACCACCAAATTGCCCTACACCCTTCGTGCAATCATCTCACATCGTTCATCATACCGTTTGGGTGCTACAAGGATTTTGGCTTGGCGTCTGCTGCCGCAGTAATTCAGCAGCTCATGCACCGGTGGTTCCAGAAGATAGAAGGAGTGCAATACTTTCAGGACGACATCCTCGTAATCGAAAAATCGAAATGTGATCACGATGCGAAACTAAAAGCAGTCCTGACCATACTGGCACAAAATGGACTCATTGCAGAGTGGGATGAATGCAAATTTGGAGTAGGGTCAGTGCCCTACCTGGGCCACGAGATTAGCGAAAAAAGGATAGCGAGCCGAAACGAGCAAATGTAGCAGCCATCTAAGTAGCACCAACACCAAAACAGAAGGAAGACGTCCGTTCCTTCCTAGGGATGGCAGAGTTCTACAGTAAATTTTTCCCTCACTTCGCGTCCAAAACACGCCACTTGCGACAACACCTGAAGGAGAAGAATACCTTTTAATGGTCGGAATTAGAGCAAACAGAATTTGATCTTTTGAAACTCTACATCTGCGCTGCAGTACCCCTCAATGGGTTTGATCAGGCAGCCCTGTCTATTCTAACCACAGACGCCAGCGACAAAGGGCTAGGGGAGGTGCTAACGCAGAAGTCTCAGGGAGGAGAAGTCACCACAGTCAGTTTCGCATCCTGGTCAGTAGCACCCAACGAGTAGGAATTTAGTGTAATGGAAAAAGAAATGTTGGCAGCAGTCTGGGCCATGGAGCGGTTCAGACAGTTCCAATGGGGCCCAAAATTCTTGATCCGCACGGATCACAAACCGCTGGTGAGAGTCCTGACCTCCTGCGGACATGCCCACACGACACCCGCATTGCAAAGATGGCCCTGAGGCTACTCGATTACGTATATGAAGTGGAGTACCTTCCCGGCACCAGAAACAAGGTTGCGGATTTCCTAAGCAGGGCAGCGCCAATGGAACTGGCGGCGGACCAAAAGCCCACGGAGTGCGAAGAATACATGGTTGCGCTCACACAAGACCACGAGGCGGAGATAAGCGCGCACGAGTGGGAGGATTCCTACGCAGGTAATGACACACTTAAAGCAGTAAAGAAGTATGTGACACAAGGGTGGCCGGACAAGAAACATTTAAACAGCCGTTTGAGGAGGTTTTGGGAAGTCTGGGAGGAATTATCCATAGGTGTTAACCCAGTGTTCCTATTAAGAGGAGACAAAGTGGTTCCCCCGCAGCCCTCGATAAATCATCTTCTTACCATTCTACACGAAGGACACCTGGGAATAGTAAAAACCAAGGCAAGGACAAAGCAGGCGTATTGGTGGCCTGCCATAGACAGTCAAGTGGAAAAACATGTCAGGGTGTGTGAACAGTGCGACAAAGCAGTCAAAGCACAAGTCTTGCTAGGCCCACCCCTAGGGAAATTCGCTTGTCCCTCCAGTCCATGGGAAGTACTATCTGTGGACATCCTGGGCCCCATCTTGGATACTAATGGGGTGCCCAAATATGCAATAGTACTAGTGGATAGATACTACAAATGGCTGGAGGTGGACGTGTGTGAAGTCGACGACACAGAAGCGGTGTTGTCCTTCCTCACCTCCACGTTTCTAAGAGAAGTTATCCCAAAGGTCGTGACTTGTGTTTATGGGCCTCAATTCACATCAGCAAAATGGAAGGCCTTCATGGACCGCAACGGTATAGAAGTTAAACACACCCCAGGGTACCACCCAGCAGGAAATGGGATAGCAGAGAGGTTCAATCGGGTTATCATGGGCTTGGTACAAGCAGCGATAAGTGCAGGACAAGACTGGGAGAAGGAACTCAAACGAATAATGTGGGCCTATCGCATCACCCCGGCGAACACAAGATACAGTCCATTCAAGATATTACGTGGACGTGACCCCTTCACAAGAGACAATCTAGCGTGGAAACAACTCCTCATCCAAAGCAAGTGGTCCCCGGCAGTGGTGCGTCGCAATATCGACAAGGCGCAGGCCTTATACACGGAGTACTACAACAAACGACACAATATCAAGGAAGTCACCCTGGAAAAAGGCGAATGGGTAAGAGTGAAACAAGTGGTACTAAAGAAGAAAGGAGACAGCAAGTTTAGCCCACTGATACAAGTTGTGGAGCCGTACGCCAGGTCAGCTCAAATGAGTAACGGGAAAATATGGTCACATAACAGGATGACAAGAGAAAAACCGAATCATGAAGTTGGAAGACCCATCAAGAAGGGGTCCAACTGCCTCAGAAGAAAGCAATCTACCAGAAATTACACAGGCACCTGGAGGAGCTGCTCAAGGCCCGACCATGCTCAACCAAGGGAGTGAAGATCTGAGATCTGGACACCCCGGACGGGAGTGATGGCGGGGAAGAATTAGGTCAGTCAACACCACCGAGACCTGGTACCAACGGGAGAGAGAGGTCGTGGCAGATAGACACCACACGGGATAGAGGACTCCCAGTGAGTGGCCAGAGAGTGGCCAGTGCCCCGACACACTCACGCACCAGGTTGGGTAGGCTGGTCAAGTTGCCGAAGAGATTTGAGGACTTTGACATGAAAGTCAAGTAAGACTGTTGTTTACTACACACCCCTTGTTTCCCCTCCCCAACCTGTCCTTTTCCTTCCTTGCAAAAGGGGGAGATATGTAGTGTCGCGCTCTAGTGTTTCGAGCGCGGCACCGATGCATGATGGGTATCGGCGGCGGCCATTTTAGAGAGGCCGAACTAAGTGCCACGTAAGGTTATGTTCCCGACGCTCGGGACAATAAAGTTTAAATTTAGCAAATACATCAAGACTGTGGCTCTTATTCATATGCCACAGTCACTATAAACAACCCAACTGTCTGCCTTTGAATTCAATTTATTTTATTATGGATACCGCCTCACACAAAGCTCTGTTACCGTTTAGGTAGAACCCATTTTTCATACATTGAAAGAAGGTTTAGATAGTAAGACAGTTTCCATTAAGGAACAATTCACGAATTTTAACAAAAGCATTTTAGGAATAAGGGAAGAAGATTTGGTTGCTATGAGGCATTAGGAAACACAGGATGTGCCTAAACTGAATGTGGGGTCATAGTATAAGCCGATACCTGCATAGACTTGGCTGTTAACCTTAAAATCAAGGGAATATGGGGAAACCCTGGACAAAATAGGGGGGAACACGATATGGTTCCTCTGTAAATGATAAGATAATCTAGACCAATGTAGTGAGTGTTATGAATATGTTGTCTTAAATAATTTTTTCAACATTTAGGCTGGAGGCCTAAACCGCATGAGAAGGGATTAGAACTCTACATAAGGCGATCACACAGAACAGGAGATAACTCGCCATAGCTCCAGTGGTGGTGCGGGGCAGAAGTTTTTTTTGAAAGGTAGTACGCCTTTTTTGAAATAGAATGATTAATAATTTCTGAAGGGGTGGTCATTTAACATTAACGTAATGTCCTTTCTTTAGTGAATTGATTCCCATACTCGCAGGGAACGAGCAAAGGTTATTCAACCTTGTGATAGTCTCTCCCCTACTCAACAACTATTTAAAGATGAAATATTAAGGTATGGTTGCCAGATTTATATTGGGTGCGAGGTGAATAGCTTGCTGAGTTTGGCTATTGAATGCAACAATTGAATTAGGCATATATATTATTGTTACTCTCTTTAGGCAGAACTCAGTCTGCAGCCCTATTGTTTGTGTGGTGTGGTTTGGAGGTGAAAAGCTACCATACTTGAGGAAGAAACAGTTCTTCCATGTTCGAACAACGGGTGGGCACTCGTGTGATATTTATGCACGTATGGGTATGATTCTATACTGATGGTATGTAAAGTCGAGAGTGTCTTTGTGGATGAAACTTTTGGAGTGGCATCCTTGAGACCAAAATTGTAATATAAATAATTTTGTTGTATTTGTAAACAACTTTTTAGTATGCTTTGCAAATGTAAGATTTATTTGGTGTTAAAAAGAGAAATATGTATTATATATGATATGTATGATCCTGTGGGATTACATTTTAACTGTTTGCTTTTACATATTGCTGTTTTTTAGAGTATATGGGAGACACTGATTTGTAACGTTAAGCCTGAAGAAGGTGGAAAATTATAGTGTGCCAACAAAACACGTCGCTTTGTGTTCTTTGAGCACCCAAGCATCTCCTAGGGTCACCAAAAAAAGAGGAAAACATGAAAATATGCTGACCTTGGTTTAAAACATTTGTAAGGCTTGGTGTGGCAATGTGTTTAGATTGAATTTTATTAAATAACTTTTAAATACAATTGTGGGTTTTTAAATACAATTGGAAACAATGGAAATTTGATGTGCATTGATGATTTGTATCTTTTTATGAATTGTTTTTATTTATACATTGTGCAATATAACATAATAAATACAACTTTTTATATTATTTTTTTGGTTTTGCATGAATGATGTTGGATTGAATGTAGTGTATATGACAACTGTGGGTACTTGTATGCTTTGAACAAAAAGGAGCCCAAAGGGATCTTGTAGTTGACATAAGCATCGTGGGGAGCGGCCTAACCTGCAAGCAGAGTCAAGGGTTGCTTCTTTCACTGCTGCACGGCTGCCATATAAGGGGAGAAGGGAGGGAGGAGCAGCTGGGAGGCGGGAGCAGGGCAGCGAATGGTCGATCGGGAGGGCGGGCCGCAGGGGAGCAGCGGCAGGAACGGGGAACAGAAGCAAAAGGGGAGCGGGGAGGAAGGTGAAAGTAAACAAAAGTAACAAAATAGAAAGGCAATAAATTACAGTTTGAGCAGAGTTAGAAAATAGAGTCAGCAATGACAGGTGCAGGCAAAAGAGGTAGGGCAGGGGAGGGGCGACGAACTTGCAGAGTGGCAGCAGCGGGGCAACTGAGGCACAGACACCCAGGAGGTTCTGAGCGGCCTGGGGAGCTGCCTAACCTGCAAGCAGGGTCAAGGGTCTCATGACGTGCCCGATTGCCGCCCATTCCCACTGCTACTGCCCCTGCAGCCCCTCCCCCCTGCTTGTTCCCACCTCCCATTTAATGGCGGCTGCTGTGTGGGAATGCAAGCCAGACCTCTGACCTCCTGGTCAGGGACCTGCTCTCTCCCCCGCAGCTCCGCTGTTGTGCTGCTGGCCCGGCCGCAACACTACTCACTGGTTCAAGTCTCCCCCTGAAAATGTGCCCATTGTGTTCTCTTGCTGTTTTTTGTACCTGACTGTGCCCGTTGTGTTGCGATTTGCCAGTTTTTCCTGCATTCTGTATTTTTCTGACTTTGTCCCCCATTGGTATTTGCCAGTTTTCCTGCTTTTCTGTATTTTTTTGTCTCACACCGTACCCGCTTGCTGCTCATTCCGGTTCCCACCTCCCAGCTGCTTTTTCCCTCCCCTTCCCTATGTAATGGCAGCCGCGTGCAGCGGGTGCGCCGCAGACACACCAAAGGCAAGCCTGTCTGCGCCCGTCCCTGACCGCGACCAGCATCAGGGACCCTGCATCTCCGAACTTCCACCACTATGACCCAGCTGCCCTCCACACACTCAATCCCGGAAGGAACAACAACTGCCAGCTGTTAACGGTGAGCACCACCCATGGCCAGTTCTCCTTCCGAAACTGCCAATAGTCCTTTACCATCCACAACACCCCCACAATCTCCCACCCACGCCGGACGCCTGCACCAAAAAAGCCCTGAATTGCATCCTCCTTAAAAAGCGCTCCCTGCACAGACACACCATAGATATCTAGGACCTCCTGGACACCCTCTTGCCAGACGTTACCTTCCTCAAGGAAACCTGGACAAACGCCGTCTCTGCCCCCAACATCATCACCCCTATCCCCGACGGCTTCAAGATCCGAAGGAAAGACCGCCCCCACCGCCAAAGAGGAGGACTCTCCATCGCACACAAGAGCTCCCTCCTACTCTCCACCTCCAGCAGCAGTGACTCCCTCTCTAACACTGAACACCTCCACTGCCAGAGCCAGACCAGCCCCAGAACCATCCTCTGTGGCACCCTTGCCTACAGACCCCCTGGGCCTGCGCTCCTTTCACCACCGCCATTGCCAACCTTATTGCACTCCACGCCATCGCCTCTATGGACTACATCTCATCGCAGACCTAAACTTCCACCTCGACAACTGCAGTGACCCAGACTCCACCGCCCTCCTGGAAAACTTCACCAACCTCGGACTGAAGCAGCTCATCACCACCCCCACCCACAAGGCCAGACACACCCTCGACTCCATCTTCACACGAGGGACAATAATCCACTTTAGCCACACCTCGCAGCCCCTTTAGACAGACTACCACTGCGTACACTTCTCTTTCAGCACCACCACCGCACACAAGCCCGCTTGCGCCCGCCATGAAGGAAGTGGGCAAAGTCACAGAGGAGCACCTCAGCTCTACCCTCATTCACGACCCCCCCTCCACCACAACTGATGCCAACTCTGCAGCACAGGACTACACCGCTGGATCACCAGGTGCACAGACAAGCTTACTCCCCTCTGCTGCCCCGACAGAGAGCACCCTCTAAAGGCTGCCTGGTTCACCACCAACCTCAAGAAGCTAGATGCTCCTGCAGATGGCTTGAGAAACTATGGAGAAGCACCAAAACCTCCAAAGACCAATCTACCTACATACTCACCATGACAGAATACCAAATCATAAGGACCACCAAGAGGACCTTCATCAGGAACAAAATCGTCACCAACGCCAGCAACTCAAAGGAACTCTTCAACATCATCCAGCAGTTCACCAAACCCCCCAGCGAAACCACAGACATCACACCATCCCAAGACATCTGCAACAAGCTCGGCTCCTACTTCCACCTGAAAATAAAGGCCCTCTATGACAACTTCAGCGAACAGACTCCGGAAGCCAGCCTCCCCTCCAGCAACAACGGCCAGCCCACCATCACCACCTGGATACCAGTCACCACTGAAGACACCACCACAGCCATGAAGAGCTCCCACTCAGGAGCCCCCATGGACCCCCGCCCACTTCACATCTTCGACAGAACCACTGCCGCCATCGCGCCCGAACTATGCTGCACCGTCAATCGTAACCTTTGAATCTTTCCTGGTGACTGGAAGCGGGTTGAGGTCAAGCCCCTCCTCATGAAACTCTTGGCAGGTCCGACGGACCTGAAAAACTACCATCTCTATCCTACCCTACACCGCAAAAGTTGCAGAGAAATTTGTCAACATACAACTGAACACCTTCATTGAGGATGAAGCCATCCTCTACTCCTCCCAGTCTGGATTCTGCAGCAATCACAGCACAGAGACCACCCTCCTCGCCGCCACAGACAACATCTGCTTGAAGCTCGACCAAGGACACACTATTGTCCTCATCCTGCTAGACCTCTCCGTTGACTTCGACACTGTCTCCCACCGCACTCTTGTAACCAGGCTAAATGACATTGGCATAAGGGGAGCCAACCTCGACTGGATCCGCTACTTTCTCACTGGCAGAACCCAAAGGATCAGAGTCCCACCCTTCCTCTCCGAACCCACAGAGATCTACTGTGGAGTACCCCAAGGAACATCCCTCAGCCCCAAGCTTTTCAACATCTACATAGCCCCCCTCACCGCCATCGTCAGACAGCATGGGCTCAGCATAATATCATACGCCTACGACACCCAACTCATCCTCTCCCTCACGAAGACCTCAGAAGTCACCATACTCAGCTTCTAAGAAGGAATGATGAGCAACAGCTGCCTTAAACTGAACTCGTGGAACGCAGAGGTCCTCCTCCTTGGACCCTCCCCTACCACATGGTATAGCTCCTGGTGGCTCTCGGAAACCCTCCCACCCCGATGGACCAAGCCCAGAACCTCAGCATCATCCTAGACTTCTCCCTCGCCATGATTTATTGGACCAAAGCTGTTGCCTCTACCTGTTTCAACTCCCTCCGCAAGATCTTCAAGTGGCTCCCACCTGAAGCCAGAAAGACCGTCACCCATGCACTCATTACCAGCAGACTGCACTACGGAAATGCCCTCTACGCTGGAATCAACAAAGCCCTGCTACAGAAACTCCAGACCATCCAAAACATCACAGCCAGACTCCTCCTCCGCATCCCACGTCATGAGCACATGACCCAACACCTGCGAGACCTCCACTGGCTCCTGGTGGAGGTCTTGCAGGACCTTAAAGCTTCTCACCCACGCCTTCAAATTACTCCACAAAATCGGACCCAAACACCTGAAAGCTAGAATCTTTTTCCGTGCCCTCAAAAGAAACCCACGCTCCCCCAAACTCGCCCTAGCAACGACCCGCACATCCACAGAACCAAAGCTGGGGGAAGAACCTTCTCCTACGTCACAGCCAAAGCCTGGAATGAACTCCCAGTCAACATCAGATGCTACCCCACCCTGCACACTTTCAGGACGAGCCTTGGCTTTTCAGTTGACCCAGAGCTGTACCCGTACACCCCCCTACCCCCAGCTGCTTGAGACCCTCATGGGTGAGCAGCACGCTTCACAAACCCCTGATTGATTGAATTCTAAGTGATTTTTCAAAATGACTTCTTTTTACACACTGTCTTACATTTTTCGGGCAGAAATGCATAGAAAGACAAACAGTAATAACACTTGTTCTACTATCTATGTTCCCCTAAGTCTCCTGATAGAAATTGTACCACCTTGTGTGCGTAGGCCAAGTGTCCTCAACAGGTAACGTTCCAAAATGCAAAGTGGAATCATGAAATGTTTCAGCTGAAAACTGCCCCTTTCTTTGCAATGTGCCTAGCTATGGATTTTGGGCCCTAGCTCGGCCAACACCTAAAAATAACTAGCAAACCTGTACATTTTTGGACACTAAACACTCAGGGGAATCCAGGATGGGTTAACTTGTGTGGCTTGCACAGCTTCTGTTACCCAGAATCCCTTGAAAACCTCAAACTTTGTAAAACAAAAAATATATATTTTCTTCATATTACTGGGATGGAAAATTCTGGAATCTGTGAGGAGCCAAAAACTTCCACATTCCTAGCATTCCCCCAAGTCTGCTGATAAAAACAGTACCTCAATTGTGTGGGTAGCCTTAGTGCCTGCAACAGGAAACATCCCAAAATGCAATATGAACACATCACATTTTTATAGTGAAAAGTGACTCTTTTTTCGCAATGTGCCTAGCTGTGGATTTTGGGCCCTAGTTCAGCTGGCGCCTAGGGAATCCGAGCAAACCTGTACATTTTTTATAACTAGACACGCAGGGAAATCCAGGATGGGGTAGCTTTTGTGACTCCCACTAGCCTCATGATACTCATCCCTTGAAAACCTAAAACTTTGTAAAAACAAAACTAATTTTCCCGACATTTCTGTGATGGAAAGTGCTGGAATCTGTGATGCGCAATGAACTTCCACCCACCCAGAAATCCCTCAAGTCTCCCGATAAAAATGGTACCTCATTTGAGTGGGTAGGCCAAGTACACGCAACAGGAAAGAGCCCAAAACATATTATGGAGACATCAAAATTATGTCTCACAAAACAACCTGGTTTTGCAAGGGGGCACCTGTGCTTTGGTCCGAGGCTATGAAGCCATCTAGTGAAACCTACCAAACCCAGACATTTCTGATAACTTGACAACCGGGGAGGTGTGCCTTGGTGGATCCCCCAACGTTTCCTTACCCAGAATCATCCCCTGTAAACCTTAGATTTTGCAAAACAATATCACATTTTCATCACATTTCTGCTAACTTGCAGCTCCCTCTCTGTAAAAGATCAAAGCTCAAAGCAGAGCACTGTTTGCTGTGGTTGGTGGGAGCAAGCCATTAAAAAATGCAATGTCCTGGGGGTGGGTACCCTAAGACATTGCTGGAACCGGCCCTGGGGAGTGGCAGTCCCCAGGGCCATTTAGGGCACAAGGAGGGGGTCCATGTGGCCACTCTCCTTTCTTTCATGTAGTCCCGGGGAGGTGGTGGTCCCTAGGGCTGTGGGTGGGTGGCCACCTGGTTCCCCCAAACGGAATCTAAAAAAAGCTCCTGGGAGGTGGCGGTCCCGGGGATGTGGTGGAGTCAGCGTGGCCCCAACATTTAATCAAATTAAAGCCCTGGGGAGGTGGCTGTCCCCTCACAATAATTTATAAGAAATCCCTGGTTAGGTGGCAGTCCACGGGGCTGGGGGTACGAGAGGCCCACCATTTAAAAAGATGTAGACTCCGGAGAGGTGGTGGTCCCCGGGCAGCGGGCAGGCCATATGGGTCTCCCCTGCATTTATAATTAAAGAAGCTCTGGGAGGTGTCGGTCACTGTAGAATAATAAGCTCCAGGAGGGAGGGGCTTGTGCCCCCTCTTTTTTTACTAAATTCTCCTGTGACCTTGCCCTCCTGGGGCAGATAATAAACAAACCGTGGGAGGACGTGCTTTGGTTATTTTTGGGGGCTGAATCCACATATCCAGCTGAAAATTACCCCCCCAAAATGCTTTTTTAAGCCCTGGGGGCTTAGGGGGTCAGGGTGTTTCTACCCTGACCCCTTTTCTTTTACATTTTCCCACGAGTCTACGTTTTTTGTGGGACTCGTTCCACAGAGTCCAAAGATGACTGCCAACATTTCCTGGTTGAAGTGTTGGCTGACAATCAAATTTCAATAGGGTTTCCGTAGGCTCTGGGCTCCAAGGTATCTATATTTTTTAAACTTAAATATCTCTGAAACTACTGAAAGGATTTATACCAAATCACAAGAAGCATGCTTTTTGGACCAACATCTAGTTTTCATCAAAATGTGTTGTTAATTTCGTTTAGCGGTTCGGTCTGTAGTCGTGTTCGAAAAAAAAGAAAAATCCCCATAGATATGACATGGAGCAATTGCGTTTTGGGACCCCTCTTTTTGTTATGATCAAGCAGCCAAACCAAAAAGGGGAATTTTTTTAACATTTTGTGAAGACGCATCAAGCGGCACCACAATTATTGGCAAACCGAAAAACGCTTTTCCTATGGAAACAGCAATAGGTAAAATATATAGTTTCAGGGGTAGAGACATAAGTCTGCACTTTGTAGTAAAGCTGAACTTGAAAATGGTGAATTGCCAAAAGTAGTGCATTTCCTACAAAGAGTAAGAGTAAATTAACATTTATAGATTTACTCGCATGTAAAATGACCTTTATGTATAGGCCACTAAGTCTGCAGTTAAAACCTTTGATTTGACAACCCTCTTGGTGTATTCAATTTCCGCTCCACCAAGGTCAAACTCAAATTGTGCCAAGATCCAGGCAAAATGCACACTGTTGTTTTTCCGTAGTAATTGACTATTTCTAGACACTTTAAGGCTTAAAACTTTTTTGAAAATTACATCTCCAGTCCCAATAAACTATCCTGGTAATCCTGATGTCTTTATCATGAAAAATGTTGTTACTGCCTGAACTTTGCACACACTTCTGAGGCTGCTACTTGTGCTATTGCTACCAGGGGTTGAACAGAGATTATCCCAACCTCAGCTAACCAGAGCATTTGAATTGAATGTGTAGGGGTATCCCCCTCCAAAATGAATACCTCAATTTCTGACAATAGTGAACTGATAATCACTGTGGGATAACAATGACATGTAATTAATCATATAATGTAAAATCCTGAACCAAACTGTTGTGAGTAATCCATCGTGCTATGCCATGGACTTAACATTATCTGAAATAATAATGATAATTGGTTGACATGGTTACCAATGAACTCTATGAATATATATGTATTACACCAGGTGAAGATGAGAATGGACAATCCACGATAATAATGTGGCAATGATAACATAGATAACTGAAGAGAAAAGTTTGAGCAACAAAAATTGAACAAAGAAAGGATTGTTAATGTATTATGACATATAATGCATTGAAAATAATCACATAGAAAGGAATAAGGATGGTGCTAGTCACACAGAAAACATTAATCAATCAGGACATCAATGAATGCTTTAACATTTTTAGAAGTTGAATCAATGCTTACTGTGTGTCTGTGTTTTCTAGTGCTCAGCACATGCGGTTATTTTTAAAAAACAACACCTATTTATGAGAGTACGCCCCATGGTGGCATTCTCAGTCCATTTTGTTTAGTACAGCAGGAGTATTTAGCATTTCAGTATATTACAAAATAATAACATTTGCACCTCCATTCCATTTTTAGAGGTGTGGGTCACTTGCAATAGTCAAAATGTCAGACATCTGTAAGTGTCATGGTTGGTAGGTAGTGTTCAGCAGCAGTGGTAGCAGCTGTGGGTGGTGCTGACTAAAATCAGTTAATGAGAGTAAGCTGATCTCTAGGAATGGGAGTGAAAGGCAAAGCCAATCACATGGCTCATTCAACTCGCATGTGGCGGGGTGGGGTTAGGGTCTTCCCGCAATCAAGCCAATGCAGCCAACCCCAGGCTCCTCCGTGTCCAAAGGCTATACCCACGAATAGAGTACTGGGCACAGGCCCTTCCGCCAGTCCCTCCATGCATGGTCAAAGGTGTTGTGCAATGGGAGTTTGCCAAACGCACACTGAGTTCAGAACCTGGTCAGAAGCCAGGTCCAGCAGACAACACCTGCAGAGCACAGCAGTGTGCAGCCAGGGTTAGCCTCTTAAGTAGGTTTGGGCACATGGCCTGGAGGTCAGTGTTTTTTTGTAAATGGATGGCCACAGAGGTTTGGGTGTATGACCTTGCTGGAAGCCAGGACCTGCTTCCATCCCTCTGCTGTGCACAGCTGATGGTAATTCCTAAATTGAACACCAAATGCAATTCTCATGACATAACAATATTTATCCAACACAGTAACAAGACTTAAAAGAATAACTTATTACTTAAAAATGCATACCCAAATCAATAAATACTACAATGATAGTTGTACCTGTCATAGTGTTCAGTTGTTATACCTGTGAGCCTTAGCGTGGTCTTCCCCCGCCCCCAACATTTTGCTTTCTGACCTTGTTTTTGCTGGCCTCTTGGTACTTTACCACTGCTAATCAGTGCTAAAGTGCATATGCTCTCTCCTCTGAACTTGTTAATATTGGCGCATACCCAATTTACATATTTAATGTCCCTGGTAAAGAGGTACTGTAGGTGCCCATGACATGTAAATTAAGTGCTACTAGTGGGCCTGCCCCACCGATTGTTCCACCCACTTAAGCAGCCATTTGAACATGTCTCAGGCCTACCATTGCAGAGACTGTGTGTGTAGTGTAAACTACCATTTGAACATGGCAAAATAAACCTTATGACACAAAACTGTTAGTAGGTTGGTGCGAGCGGTAGCGTCATCATCAAACGCAAAAATGTCAGCTTTAGCTTCTGTAGATCTTGTAATTTCTTCGTATTGCATTTTGTACTTGTGGGGTGCTACCCTCCTACATCGATCCCCCATGATGGTGGAATTGAGGCAATTGAAAAAGCGATTGTTGAAAGCGACATAGAGTCGGCAATGCAAACATTTCTAATGGAAATTATGATTTTTACCCTGTACCATAGTTATTTTGAACATGATAATGAGTGTTACTTACAGTTATCTGGTACCTCAAAGGGCAATTGTGCTGCGCTCATGTATGCCAATACATTTATGCGACAATATGAGGATATGAATATTTATGGGAACCCTAATTGGACCAACAATTAAAAATTATATGTACGTTATATTGATGACGTATTTATCATTTGGACCAACACTAAAGAAAAACTACAAGAATCACTTCGATCGTTGAATGAGATCAATGATCGCATACAGTTTACCTGGGAGATTGACAGTAAAACCATCACTTTCCTTGATGTTAAAGTTAACCTCACCACCACCGGGCTTGAGACTGACCTATACCGCAAAAAGACTGACAGAAACAACACCCTACATTACACTAGCTTCCACCAATCGTCACTGAAAAACCCCTTACCATTTTCTCAAATGCTTCGGGTTAAAAGAATAGTATCAGACGTTACATTAACTAATGATCGACTTGAGGAGATGGGTAAAAGATTCATTGACAGAGGTTATCCAGGTCCCCTTATTGAACAAGCCAAAGCACGAACATCACTGACCCCGAGAGAACAACTTCTTACTAGAACACACAAACTTAAAGAACGCAGGATGGTTCTGGTATCGAAATTCTCCAAAATGAGTTCTACTTAATCAAAATATTGGCCGATTCTAAGCATGGAACCTGACTTTGGTACAGCTTTTAAAAACCCGCCGATTTTTGCACACACTAGGAATGCCAATATTAAAGAAACACTCACCAAGAAGACTATAAAACCAGGACAAGCAAAAGGCACAAGGCCTTGTTTGAATTGGAATAATTGTCATAATGTCATTTGTGGAAATACAATCACTCACCCAATGAAAGGTTACAACATCAAACTGCAAGTCAACGCCACATGCGATACCTCAAATGTGGTGTATCTCATAAAATGCCCATGTGGTAAGCCTTACATCGGCAAGACTGAGCGGAAGATCAAGATTTGCATAAATGAGCATAAGTCAAACATACGTACAAAAAATGCTAAATCCAACATTACGATTCACTTCAATGAAGCACGCCATAACATTTCACAACTGAAATTCATGATCCTGGAAACCGTTGACAAACGGGAAAATATGGACAATAACAAGTACCTACTACAGCGAGAAATGGCATGGATTTTTGAATTGAAAACCATGAAGCTGTTTGGATTAAATGACCGTTTTGAATTATCATGTTTCATTTGAATATACCTCTTATGGGGTATATTATGTCTGATACGAAGTCCCTGTTAGTGCAGTGGTAACTGTACTTACTATATATTTTGTTTTATAACTTTCCATGCAGCCTTCTGTTTATATGTACACCGTGTGTGTTAATAATAACTATTACTTATGTCACTGTTTAACCCACCACTGTCTCCTTTACTTATTCCTATTTATTTCTCCGTTTTACACATTCTAATGAGGTCGTCGTGCACTGGGTTGCACCAGTCCTTCCTCAATGCCGTTCACACCACTATTACACACCACTCCAATATGGCCGCCCATGAGCGGTATAGTCCTTCTGTTATGTCTACCTAGTCGAACGTTATCTGTTTAGCCCCAACAGTATCCGCCCATCTGACCTACCTTGAACACAATCGTTTGACCGTCACGCTGGTGACACCATCTTTTCAGTAAGTTTTTGAGCTTCCTGATCGCTTGTACTGATATGTGATAACTTTTTGTAGCCTGCACTTTTGGTGGGCACTAACAGCCTCTCGTGTTTTTTTACAGAACACGTTGATGCCTTACCGATACCGACTTTGCGTAAGTCTCTAAACTTGCTGTCCCCCACTACGAAGAGTTAAATTCACTGTTTATCTATTTTAGTTGCCTTCACCGTGCGATTAACGGCATCGCTTATCTCTGCCGATTTGAATGTCGTGAACCCCAAGCTATCTTGACACACATACTGACCCCTCATTTTAATGTGGATGATCGTGTTA
The DNA here is from genome assembly GCF_964261635.1 of Lissotriton helveticus. Classification (NCBI taxonomy): domain Eukaryota; kingdom Metazoa; phylum Chordata; class Amphibia; order Caudata; family Salamandridae; genus Lissotriton; species Lissotriton helveticus. Next base: position 1,742,483,799 of record NC_136065.1, read on the forward strand.
AATGTCTGCATGTTAATACACGTTCTTGATACTTCGTGGGCAACTCTTGCACTCCTGTTAGTTTCGTATCTCACTTTCAGGGTTTCTGTGCACCCTTATCTTATTTTACTGCTAAACATCACTCTACGAGACACTGTTTATACACAAATGTTATTTGGATATGCATTATGATTTTATTTTACATCATTACAGTATGCCATGTGGCTTATAGTTATATTTTTACATTCTAGAGCTCCCAGATGAAGGGCTCTTAAGCCCAAAATGCATTGGAGCATATTGGAGCAGTTATAAGTTTGATATATCAACATAAAGTGGAAATAACTTCATGGATGTATATGTATGAAAGAAAGATATATGATAACTGATGAACTTTACAATAAACCTCACATTGATGAGATAAAAGGAGTCTTGATTCTCAAGAACCAAAAGGTGTTCCCGCATACAGGGATGTTACCATTATCTGATGATAACACTTTCTTAAAATAAACCTTATGCCAGGCTCAAACCTTCCTTTTTATTAGATATAAGTCACCCCAAGATAGGCCTAGGACAGCCCAGATGGCAGAGTGCAATGTGTTTAAAAAGTATGGTCTTTTCAGTTTTACATGTTCTGGTGGGGAAAATCTCTCAAATTCATTGTTCACGCTTGCAATGCCTATCTTTTCATAGGATAACTTTGAAGTTGTCTTATAACATTTCATAAGTGTAATTTTCAAACAGGAAAAAATAACTGGTTTAAATTTGGTGTCTCTGGAATCCCAATTTAAAACCATAATTTATGGTGAAGTCGGATTTTAAATTACAATTCTGAAAATGCCTTAGCCATTTGGTGCTTGCAGCCTGTCTCTGGTCACATGACTGGGTGCAGTTGGCAGTGTTCCTCCTAGACAGTCACACAATGGAAACTTAGGTGTGAATGGGTCGGCCATCACTGGCAGGATAAGAGTGATTATCTGGACCAAGTCTCACGTACACCTGAATAGGCTGTGTACTTTCTCCACACTAAGGGCCTAAGGTCCCTGCATTGTCACTTCAGCCATATTGGAGCCAGGGCAGAGGAGATAGGGAATTTCCTGCACTTCAAAGACTCTCTCTGGAAGCTGCTCCCACCTTTCAGAAGCAGGGCACCACTGTATAAAAAGGGGACCTCAGACACCAACTCTTAAGGACACCTGTGGATACTCTGCCAGTAGGAAGGACTGCTGTGCCGCCGAAAGACTGCCACTCTGCTGGACTGCTGCTTTGAAGGAACTGCTGTCCTGCTGCGCTTACTTGCTGCCCTCTTGCCTGGATGAGAAGGACTAGACCTGCATCTTTCGAACCCAGAGTGACTCCCAGGGCTAATTGGCTGGCCTCCTGATCAGAAGCCTCAGGGACATAACAGACTTCCAAGCACTTTGCACATGCACCTGGACTCTGCCTTCTGTGAGTCTACGTTGCCAAGTGGTGCCACACCAGTACTGAACACATGGAGGTGGGCCTAACATGCCTGCCAGAGGAACCAACTCATCTTCTCTGCTGAGCAACGGATCTCCAAGCAGAACAGATGCATCTCCTCTTCTGAGCGACTCATCACTGAGCACAACAGACGCATTTCTTCGGCAGCGTGGATTGGACTCATTGCAAAGACCCACATGACCTCCACAGTCATTGGAATCAATGCAGAGATGGTGCAGCGCGCCCACAGTCCAGGTCCTCACATCTCTCGTCAATAGCAGCCTCGACAAAGATGCCAGGCACCGCATCATGGCCTCACTGTTCTTTGGAACAGACACAACGCCCACTGCATTCCGCATCCCCGATGCAAGCCCCTTCGACAAGATCCCCAATGACGTTGAAATAGAACCTTGCACTGCAGGTTTGCCACAGCTCTGAACCGGCACATCGCTTCGGCCACACAGGACATCTTCGATACGGATCCACGCAATGCTCCGCAGCCTGGATTCAAGGTACTCTGTTCAGCTGGCCTAACTGGGTCCCTGTAGCTGGCTCACACTCTATCCCAGTCAGCCTGAACTTGTGACTATGTCCCGGTCCGGCACAACCTAATATTCCCAGTTGGTGCTTTGTTTTTTGTAGATATTTTCACTAAACTTTAGAATTCAATATCTCTGGCTCTACAAATTGTTTTTTTATCGTTTTGGTCTCGTTTTAGTTATAAAAAATGACTCTTTGTTATTCAATCTGTTGTCGCCTCCTTTAGTCGTGTGCTTTCACTGTTTTGCTGTTTGTTGCACAAATAGTTTACACTTTGGCTCTGAGTTAAGCCTGACTGCTCTGTACCAAGCTACCAAGAGGGTGAGCATAGGTTAATTTGGCCTTTGCTTGTGCCTTACCCTGACAAGGATTGTGGATTCTGCTTGACCAGGGCTTACACCTAAGTCAACCACTAATCAATTTCTTACATAAGGGTAATATGACATGCAATCTCATTCAGAAGATTATTTATCACATTTAATTGCATGTCCTGCAGTTCCACAGCTTTTATGCTCTGCATGGATCCTCTTGACCTGGCTACCCTTACCTGAACTGCTGATAGCTGGGTGTGTTTCCTTTAACAAACAAATGCTGCCGTAGAATCGGGGGTGGAGTGATAGGAAATCCTCTGACCTGTGAAGGGAATAGATAGTGTTAGTATGAAGGGGGAATTCCACCAGTACATTATTTTACACACGTTAGTACCACAAATCCAAGGATTCTCCATCACCAGCCAACTCTAAATTAAGGCGGGCAAATTTGGGTCACCACTTTGGACATTACAAAATGTGAGGCCTCATAAACTACATTTTGATTGCTTTTTGGGATTCTTGGGTATAGTATTTAAAAAGTAAAGAACCCATATTATCGGTGCATCAAATACGAACATTCCTTATATCAGCATTATTTGTAATCTAAAATGTATTTCTCCAATAGGACACATGTTCATTTAGTTATTTGTTTCACATTTCATTTCCGATGCCACTAAACTGTGCATATATTTACAAGCCTGCTCATATCTCATATTAACCTCGATAAATGTATGCCTCGTCAAGATACAGAGGGGATTGCTTTGCTATGCACTGTGTTTTGCCCTCTAAACCTGTCGCCAAGGGCACTCAGAGACTTTCATCTTATCAGGGAATGTAAATCAAAGGAAAATTCTTACAGGAATAAATTACTTTTTAATGTGACTATAATGGATAGTGGGGTTAGGCAATAGCTTTGAAGAGATGGGAGCCACAGTGGAGAAATGAAAAGGAGCAGGCCTTGTTGCGGAGATAATGGAATCTCCCAATATTTTCAGCTCGATCTCCCTAAGCACGTGCCAGTTCCAGTCACATCATGTGATCGGGAAACTGAGCTTCAAACATCCCAAAAACATATTACTATTCTTGGGATTTCTGGTCAGCCTTCACCCTAGGAGATGCATGCAACTATATTTAATGGTATGTACATGACACAAACCTAGCTGGGAAGCAGCGGGAACGCTGGAAACGCTGGCTGAGGGGAATGAACCACCCTCCCTGCCCAAAGTGATTGGAAGTGGGAGGCGCAGGGAAGGAGCAATGAGTGACAAGGCTGCTGCTGGACCTCAGAAGTGACCTCATCCTGTTTGCCATGCAGTTGAGTTTGATTCATTCTCCAGGGCTGGCCTCGCCACCCACCCTGGTTCAATTTCGGGCTCTTTTGGGAGCAAGTTGGGCAGGACTAAGCTTGCAGTGGGTGTAGTTTGTTGCAAAGGTCTAAGTTCGAATTGAACGAAAATGGGTGAAAGATAGGTTAGCAGTGCTTAATTTGTAAAGCAAAGTAAATGCCAGGGCACTCGTCAGGAGTGCCCCGCAGCCTACATTATACATTGCCACTGCCAGCGCTGCTAATGACAGTCCTTACACAACTACTGACCATCACACTGCTACAAGTGTGACAATTCACACTGTCCGAGGCACCCCAAAGCTATAAGATTGGCTTGGGTGGCATGTATTAGTTGTTTTCCATGTATATTGAATGAATAAACAACTCGTCTTAATATTACAAAAACAATACCACCATGTAGCAGCTGCCATAGGTGCTGGTGCTGGCAATTAAGTGCTGATGCAGAGTACTGGAAAACACCGGCTCAAATTAAGCACTGTGGGTTTGTGTAGGGGAGTAGCAAAGATGAAATGTGCTATAGTTCTGGAGCTGGTGCGTGCAGGATAAGCAGGAAAAGTGAAACATCAAGGAGAGGATGGCAGGAAGACTATCTGAGCTGGAAGCCAATACATTTGTTTGGAGGAAGATCGAATGGTTATAGAAAGGGGGATTTTTAGTGGTGGGAATGTTTAAGAGGACGGGGGGGCAATAGTTACGTTTATTGTTATTGCATATTAGCTTGTGCAGTCAAGCCGAAAGTTGTAAACGTGAGCTTAGCTTCTCCTGAAGAAAAGGGACCCTTCTCACATAAACGAGCAAGTTTATATCTCTTCCCCTTCTAGGACGAACAAGAGAGAATGCATGTTTTCGAAGCTTGTATTGACAGAGGGGTGGGTACTGCGAAAGTGATATATCTTGTCTGGCTGTATACATTAGCATATCTCTCTGAATCCTTGGGAAACTGATCTAGCAAAGATAGCTGATAACATCATCATTCAGGGATGGCATGAAAGACAAAAGACTCCTGCAAAATGTATTAACACGAGTCCCTGTTTAACAAAGTGACCGCAGCAAGCAAGATAAGAACTGCTCTTCGGCTAGGATCAGCTGAGGATACAACAACAATGAACATTTTTACATGTCTACTATAGGGGGGTATGTGTGTACATATATATATTATATTCACTAAAAAAACATAGGTTTCACACACGTTATAGTTAGCAATTAGCATTTAAAAAACCTTGCAAATTCACTGAAAAAAACATAGGTTTCATATCAGTTATAGTTAGCCGGACAATTTACTCATACAAAACCATTGAAATTCCCACGTTATAGTTAGTTGTACTCACTATAACTGGCGCGCCCGCAATGCACTGCTAATGACGCCACATATTACATCACTCATGACATAGTCAGTCAGTGAAAAATGAAGGGAAGTAATGAGAATGAGTAAAATGAGTAAAGGAAGGGGAATAAGAGAGAGATTAAAGAATGAGAAAGAGAGAAAGAGAAGTAAGAGAGTGATGAAAAAGTATTTTTTGTTTGTCATACTTACCTTATAAATAATGACAAATTAATAGTGTATTTCTTTAAAAAATATACTATCTGTGGAAGAAAAGAAAAAATGTAGTTATAATATATATTTCATAATAAAAAATAAAGTATGAGTGGAAAAAACAGAAAGGGAAAGAGAGGAAGGATGACAGAGAGAGATAGAAAGAGAGTAAGTAAAAGACAAAGAGAGGTAGAGTGTGTGTCTGAAAGGAAATGAAGTGGTTAGACTGAGTGAGAAAAAGAAAGCGAGGAAGAGAGAAATGGAGTGAAAAAAGTGAGAGACTCAAGGTATGAAAATTAGCAAAAGACATTGAAGAAAGGGGAATAAGGGAAAGGGATTGACAGATGGAGTGAGTGAAAGAAAATAAGTGAAACTTAGGAAATAGGAGCAGGAGAAAGGGAATGACAATGATGAACAGAGAAGAAAATATGAAATGGGAGAATATGACTTAGATTGAGTGAAAGGCAGTGACAGTGACAGAAGTGATAGAAGGGTGAGGAAAGAGAGAAAGATAAGTAAGAGATTCTTAAAAAAGTATTTTTTTGTTTGTCGTACTTACCTTATAAATATAATATCTGTGGAAGAGAAGAAACAATTCAGTTATAATGTATATTTCGCAATACAAAATACAAAATAATTTGTACAATATTTTAATTCTTTTATTTTGCTGTTCTCAGAATGTATTGAATTTCACTTAAAACAGTGAGTGCAATACTACTCATCATATGCCAGCGGGCAAAAAAAACACAATCAAAAAGATTGTGTTTAAAAAAAACATACAACATTTGAATACATAATGTAAATATTCGAAAAAAACATATCTTTTTCTCTAATTCACAATTTCTTGTTTAAGTATGCTACATCTCCAACAATCACAAAGTAATAAAACAATATCACTTATTTTTTATACCGTCTAAATAAACTTCCATACAAGCATGTTCTAACAACATTTACCCGAAGTAGTTACTTTGTTCTGAGATACTTCTCCTCATGGCCAAATAGTATGTGTAAAGTCCTTAGTTTGCAAATTACTTAATTGTACTCTTAACCTTTCTTTTCCCGACCTTTAGAATCAAAAGTTCCAACGTGTTCTCTACCATCTAACATTAGTTAAAACTCTACCTGATGCTATCGCTATCTCAAATGCAAGTTTTTTTTAATAATTTGGTCAACCTCACTCACAAAGTAATTCTGAACAACAGAGCATCCTTTCTTAACAACAGTAATCTTCCTACGCCAATTAATTTTCCTAAAATTTGGGTTGGAAAAACACCAGGTTAGAATTTAGTAAGTCAAAAGGCAAACGTTTTTTAAAAGTCAATTGAGTATCATTACAGTGTGTCCAGCCTTTTGGAGATTTTAAATAAGCTATGTAATGTCCTGATGTTGTAGAAGGACCATCATGGTCGATAATTGCTACAGTTACAAAAGTTCTTCCAGAAATTGATAGTTGAGAAGCCACAACATTTTTAATTGAAGTTGTCAATTTTGTTCCATCAGGTCTGCATCGTTGGAGCATTAAAATTACATACTGTCCATATCTTTGGATAAATAATGTTGATAACATTTCTGAGTTACATTGAGAACAGACCATGTTTTGATTTGCTTCGTTAACTGGATTATTGAAAGACACTGCTTTACAGTCTGCTAATGTTAAATATATAAATCTTTCAGTGTGTATGTCAGTACTACTTGAAAACAAACAATTGTCGCAGTCATGTTGCCACTTATAAGAAAGGCCAAAAAGACTATCAATATCTACACCTTCATCTTGTAAAACAGCAAGCATATACATTAGAAATTCCTGACAATTTTGCTGAATATTCTGAGAAAATTGATTTAGTCCAGCACATATGTCTAAAACATTTCGAATATCAGAAACATTTTCTATTTTAGTATTATCACTGCCACATTTCTCAAACACAGAATTCAATAACCAACAAAATGTTTGGTTCCGATTTTCAACAATCTGTTGCTGTAAAGTTTCAATAAAAAAACAACATTAACCACTACATTTGCATAGCAGTTGACACCAGAACTGTTTTCAAACTGAAATCCAACAACCTCTTCAGTAGTACCCTTTTTCTTTTTGCTTCCAATCACAGGTTCATCTACTTTTTTTCTTTTCTCTACCACTTCACTACATTTTTTCTCATATCTTCTTTTTCGACCTACCACACGCTTTTCAATTAAAGGATATTGAGATAAACTTGGAGCATATTCTCTTCTTAACCTGTTATACTCCTTCACACAATTTAGATCTGCACTAATCTTTGTCTCATCAAAATCAATCAGATACAATCCAAATAAAGTTCTAACTCGAGATAAAGCAACATAGGCCATACCCTCTTTGAACACAGTACTTCCAATATTTACCAAAGCGCTATCGACACTTAAACCTTGAGATTTATGAATAGTCACCGCATATGCCAAACAAACAGGAAACTGTTTTCGTTGGACATATAAATCTTTCACAAGCAAACATCGATTTGAACAACGACTGAATTGTTGTACCTCTTCAATTCCATCAAATTTGATTTTTAAAAATTCAATCTCATCTCTATTTGGGTAATTCACAAAACCAACAACATTACCCATTGCTCCATTCACCAAACCTCTTTCCACATGTAAATTTCTTTGTAAAATAATCCAACAATTTAAACATACATAGAGATTCTTTTCTAAACCAGCAGTTTAAGATATTGATTTCTCTAAAGAATCCAATTTTAACTTCAACCTTTCTGACAAAATAATAGTACTTCCTTCATGCTCTATTCTATCTTTAGCTTCCAGTTTCTTAATTTATTGATTTTCTAACTTTAACATTTTTCCATTGAAGATTGAACATTCTTGTAGAGTTGGCATCAATGTCAATGAAAGACATTACAGTGTCATCTGAGTCTGTTCTAAATTTGGGAGCATCTTTGATCCATAATAGGCTATGAATATAAGGAGCACCTATCGCTTGATACTCTTTTCTCCAGAAGAAATCCAGAACCTCGCCAAGAGGAGGATTTTTTTTGTTTGTAATAAAAGACATCATAGCTTCAAATCTATGATCAAAATACCTGCATACATTAACTGCATCCAAAGAGCACAGTTCTCCAGGTGTCTTGTACTCTATATTTTCTATGTTTGCATTTGCCTATCGAAGAAATCCAAGTAAATCTTCCCAAGCATACTCAGCACAGCTTAGAGTAAGAAACCATGTAGGAGTTCCTAAGTTTCTTAGCATACATTTCAAATCTCCATGACAACGGTACCAATACTCGTTAGTACCACGCTGACATACCATGAGATTAATTAGCTGAGATTCCAAAACACTGTCTTTCTGTTGGATTTTATCCATAAAGTCCTTTGCCGAAACATTTTGCAGATGTACTCCACTTTTTAGTATATGGTTCACTGCATAAGAAAGTCCAGACAAGTCACTCTCAAACAGAAGATGAAACAAATATGGAATACATTGACGGAACCTCGGATCTTCTGAATATAATCTTGATGTCCGGTATTCAAATGCAGGAATCTGCATAGGTCTGTCATCATATCGTGCACCTTGACCTGTTGGAAATAACTGAGGAAAACAACGAGCTTCCAAGCTTTCGTCCCATACACTACTGGGACTTCCTTTTGCTTTTTTCATCTGAAATAATTCAATAGCATTCCCCATTGCTTCTTTGGAATGCAGTGGATGAACACTATAATGTTCATAAATTTCTTCACTTCTGGACACATCCACTTTTTCAACTTGTCCAGCTGACAAATCATTATCCTCTTCTACAATTGTTTCCTCTTCTCTTACGTATACATTTTTATAGTATTGATTGTTTTTGACCAAATACAACATTGCCTTTTTTACTTTTCTAACATTTACTAAATCTTGCCAGATTTTCTTACTCTTTGTAGGCACGCCATTAACTAGAATAACTAGAGGTTCCTCTTCCACATTTTCAACACCAATTGTCTCAATGTTTTTCTTTAAATCAAGAGGCAAATATACAACTCTTCCCTTTAATCCTCTCTGTAAATCTGAAGGATTTATTTTCCCTGTCTTAGGCTCCATAAGAACAATAGCCTGAAATGGATGCACACATTGAATCAGAATAGTCTCATAGGTATTTAAATCCATCAGTTCAGATGGAATATTTACCAACTCAAGATTATTATGTACAGCTCTATTTTCATTTAGTTTATTATAACAATATTTACAAATACGTTGATCAGAACCCAAATCAAAACAATTTTCTACCAACAAATAAGTTGCAAAATCTTTCCACCCACTATTATTTTCCTCTTCACTTTTTAAATATAAATCAACTAACCTGGTTTGATTTTTGTAATGATTGCGTCGACAACACACACAAGAAAAGTTCGGCTTTTTACCGGAAATGACCTTAAACTTTGTTATTTCTTGTTCAAAATTTTCTGTATTAAAATTCTGTACATTTTCTACCACATTTCCTTCCATTACTGTATCAGTTGCTGCACTGTCTTCTTCTGGACCAAAGTAACTAACCTCAATTTCTTCACAGATGTTCTTAACATCTAATTCAGATCCATGCAAAAGAGCACTATTTAACTGTTTGAGCTTAAGTGCTGGACTTTTTGCATAATACAACGTTCTCATTAATTTCCTCACTTCGGTATGATGCACTGCTAACATCCTGAAATGGTGAAAAACACTCTGGCATACTTATGCCCTTGCAGACCTGTTTTTCTCTCACTCTGCAAGGGTCTAATTCTTGCAGCATTTTAACCTTTTGTTTAAGACTTTTCTTAGCATACTTACATAAGAAATTACGAAAAAAATCAATTGAATCCTGTCAGACACTACAAATACTACTACAATCCAAGTGTACACTGGAGCCTTAGGACAATCACAGTGTGATCTTAGACACATGACCAGGATGTTAGATGTAAACTACCATGTCTGTCTCTGCTTCCACTATGTGTGTCTGTGCTCATACCATCTCACCGTCTTTCTGCACCATCTTTACAGATTAAAGAAAAACGTGCAAATATAATTCTTTCTTTCACCCAGACACTCTCTGTGATCCTGGTCAAAATAGTCTCAGAGTTATACTAGAGAAGTAGGTGCATTCTGTTAGTTAGGCCCTTCTGGTCATGTGCGAAGTGGAGTATGTTAAACATAGTTTGTCTCTAAACAGGCTACAAGGACAGTTAACAGAAAGGTAGGAGAGAGCACATGGGAAACAAAATGACTGCCAGAAATACAAAATGGCTTCCAGCTCGTGCCAACAAATCTGTCTTATATTCAACACATGGGCTGTGTTCTCTGTCTTAAAGAAATGACTGTGATAAAAGGTTTTAGTAAAATGAGCACTTTTAAAGTTTTTCACCAGGATTTTACATGTAACCTACCATGTCTGTGTCTGCTTGCACTATCTGTGTCTGTGCTCATACCATCTCACCGTCTCTACTGGCAAAAAACAGATCATATATATATAAGCAAGACATAACATTCCTTTTTCATTTCAACAGCACACCCTGGATCTTTATTGCACAGCATAGAGCCTATTCGGGAACTAAGAGGCCAGACAGACATGCGGCCTAATATTCTCTAGCAGTACATATCCTAAAGCCTAACTAACTTCAAGAATACATGTATTCCCATATTTTTAAACACATCAACTAAGCAAATTATTCACCCAGATTCATTTAAAATCAAGCTTCACTCACAGTGTGATCTTAGACACATGACAGTATAGCTTGCAAATCAGTAAAATAATTACCAAAAATGGTTACAAAACTACAACGTGACAATCTGACAATTCTAACAGTTGTAAGGAAGAAAAAGAGGGAAAAAGTAAAGACAACGAATAAATGAAAAGGAATGTCTGTCTGTGCTCATACCATCTCACCGTCTCTCTGCACCATCTTTACAGATTAAAGAAAAACGTGCAAATATAATTCTTTCTTTCACCCAGACACTCTCTGCGATCCTGGTCAAAATAGTCTGAGAGTTATACTAGAGAAGTAGGTGCATTATGTTAGTTAGGCCCTTCTGGGCATGTGTGAAGTGGAGTATGTTAAACATAGTTTGTCTCTAGACAGGCTACAAGGACAGTATAATGCTTGCACTAACTATAACTGAGAAGAAGTGAGGAAGTGAGGAAGTCAAGAAAGAGAGTTGAAGGAAAGAAAGTGAAGAAGGAGAATAAGGAAAAAGTACTGAGAGTGAATGAAAAGCAGTAACAGTGAGGGATTAGATATCAGGATGAGCGAAGAGGAGTAAGGAAAAAAACATAGTAAGAAAAAATAAACAGTAGTAAGTGAGAGGAAATCATTTATAGAAAGAGAGAGGAAAGAAAAGGAAGAGTAGTGGAAAGAAAAGAAAACAGTGAGAGAGAAAAAATAAGGACAGTGACAGACTGTGAGGGAGTGAAACAGTTATAGTGACTAAGGCATAATAAAAGGAGAAATGCAGTGAAAACGAGTTAGAGGCTCACCTTTAAAAATGCTTTTGAAGATTTAGAACATTGGCAGTCACAAACCAGATTTTCTTATGCAGAATCTCTGAATAATGCTTCTGTCACTGCAGCCTCAGAATAATGGCATAGATTCCCTCTCATTTCAGACCCATATTCATGTACATAACCAATCAAATTTCTTCCCACACAAATTCAAAATCAAACTAACATTTCAATTGGTTATACCTTTCAATATTTTCAAAGTCACATAAACTTCAACCATCCCCCTCTGCCCTCTCTGCCTGTTACCATGGTAACACCTCATACTGCACCTGGCTGAAGACACAGGTCAGAAGTTCATATCTCAATGTTGCAAATAAAACCAGCAAGGCTGTTTGACCTTCAAATACACCTGCTTATCCACTGCTTTGTTAGTTTTGATGATTTTTTCTCAACCAATAGCATTTTTCCTTTTAAAGAAACATTACCATGCACCCTAGTTTTCAATCTTGAATTGTAAGAAACAACCAATCATTTCTAGTTTTTCAAGTGCACTGAACCTCATCCACATTTTTTTCTAAACTCTCAGCTTCAAACTGCCATTTCACTTCCAGAGCCCATCTGAGTACTACTGGATCTGCCTTCAAAATGCTAAAAGTTTGGGTTATAGGACACAGCTATATATACTGGAGTAAAAGGTATGCAGCAAATAGATGCTTTCTCAACCTTGATTTACCAAATGTGGATATTATGTGGATTGGCCAGAGAGGATTAAAATGTCACCAATTGATGCAATTGGTAAAATCCTTTTTACATCTGCCACACCCTGACCTCATTATTGTGCACTGTTGTGGAAATGACCTGGGCACTTTGACTGGGGTAGGTCTGGAAATGCTTTTAAAGGACACATTTGGCAATTGATGTCACTTTTTCCACAAACTGCCTTTGTATATTCAAATATATGCCAAAGACAAAAATGGAATTGGTCCAACCAATATTGTCCACAGATTGAGAAAGCAAGGAAACACATGAATAAGTCTGTTTCTGCTTTCCTCAGAGACTATGGAAAGGGTTCTATATACCACAACAACTTGCGTTACAACATGCAAGGCATTTATAGAGGAGACGATGTACATTTCACAGATGACGGGAACAGAGTCTTTCTTCTGAATTTACGACTCTGCATCGGTACTTACTTGTAGGTACCAAAAACACTTTATAAACACAACGGCTCTTTTTAGAACCAACCAACATCTAAACTCTCAAACATGTTATTTAACTATTTTTTTTGTGTTTGTTTGTCGACGTGCGCGCACGGTGCATGCACCTCGCGGTATTTTTTTGGGAAAAAATATTTGCTTTTGCCCGTTGGAGTCCTTCAGGGACCCCCTGAGAAATCCTAGGGGGTCAGGGAGTCTCTACCTTGTCCCCTTTCCACGATCTCAACTATAGTTTTTAACACTCTTGTAAATCGAGGTGCGCGACCGGGTGTGCGCACCTCGCAACTTTTTAGAAAAAAAAAGTTTTTTTTGGCCTTGGGGGTCCTTAATGGACCCTCTGAAAAAACCTAGGGGGTCAGGGAGTCTCTACATTGTCCCCTTTCCACGATCTCCACTATAGTTTTTCACACTCTTGTAAATCGAGGTGCGGGCCCGGTTCGCGCACCTCGCAACTTTTTAGAATTTTTTTTTTGGGGGGCCTTTGGGTTCCTTAATGGACCCCCTGAGAAAACCTAGGGGGTCAGGGAGTCTCTACATTGCTCCCTTTCCACGATCTCCACTATAGTTTTTCACACTCTTGTAAATCGAGGTGCGCGACCGGGTGCGCGCAACTCGCAACTTTTTAGAAAAAAAAATGTTTTTTTGGCCTTGGGGGTCCTTAATGGACACCCTGAGAAAACCTAGGGGGTCAGAGTGTCTCCACCCTGCCCCCTTTCCACGTTCTGCCCCTTTGTTCTCTACAATATGTTGACTCGCACTGACAAAATGGCGGTCAACACTTCCTGATTTCCTCCGAATCGAATGTTGACAGACGTCAAACAGCAAATCAGAATTCTGCTCGCGCACCCGTGCTCGCTTCTAGATATATAATTGATTTCAACTTTAATTTTCTCAGCAACTACTGGAGTGATTTACACCATTTAAAGAAAAGCGTAATCTGCGAACCGGACTCTACCTTTTTGCCAAATTTCTTATAATTCCATTCAGCCGATCGGGCTGTAGCCGTGTCTAATCGTCCTACGGAAAATAACATGGGGAAAACACGTTTTGGGACCCCTCTTTTATCTCAGCCCCCACTTGACGAATCCCCCCAAACTTTCAGGGAAGGAGCGGGCCATCTTCTTTGAGAAATTTGCAAAGATTCGTCCACCGGCGCCAAAGTTATTCCCAATAGAATGTTGCGGATTTCCTATGGAAACTAGGTCTTAACTATAACTACCTACTGGCGACCACCAGTAGGTAATATATATATATTTATATATATATATATATATATATATATATATATATACCAGCTTACCCGTCACGCGTTGCTGCGATCTCCAAAGAAAGGAAATTCAAGGAAACTCGTTATGATAACATTCAATTTACATTGTGTCATTTTTATTGAAACGTATTCATTTTAATATGGAAAACATTTCAAAGTGTTGTTTTAATTTTATTTATTTTTTCGAGTGCTTGTGAATACACGATTTTTTGGTTTTCCGTTTGGTGCGTACATCAGTATTCCAAAGATTATGAGGGCCCTGGTGGGCCGATATTTAACAAATGTTTATGCCAGAAACCTTCGCGGGAGTATACTCAACAACTTCCCAAAGTTTCCTGGCGATCGGATGATTGGTGTTTTAATTCTATTTATTTATTCGAATGCTTGTGGATACATGATTTTTTGTTTTTCTGTCTTGTGCGTACATCAGTATTCAAAAGATTATGAGGGCCCTGGGGGACGATATTAAAAAAAAATGTATGCCAGAAACCTTCGCGGGAGTGTACTCAACTTCCCAAAGTTTCATGGCGATCGGATGAATGGTGTTTTAATTCTATTTATTTATTCGAGTGGTTGTGGATACACGATTTTTTGTTTTTCTGTCTGGTGCGTACATCAGTATTCGAAAGATTATGAGGGCCCTGGGGGACCGATATTTAAAAAAATGTTATGCCAGAAACCTTCGCGAGAGTGTACTCAACAACTTCCCAGAGGTTCATGGTGATTTTTTTCCGTCTTGTGCGTACATCAGTATTCGAAAGATTATGAGGGCCCTGGGGGCCCGATATTTAAAAAAATGTTATGCCAGAAACCTTTGCGGGAGTGTACTCAACAAGTTTCTAAAGTTTCATGGCGATCGGACGAATGGTGTTTTAATTCTATTTATTTATTCAAGTGCTTGTGGATACACGATTTGTTGTTTTTCCGTCTGTTGCGTACATCAGTATTCGAAAGATTATGAGGGCCCTGGGGGGCCGATATTTAAAAAAAAATTATGTTAGAAACCTTCGCGGGAGTGCACTTAACAACTTCCCAAAGTTTCATGGCGATCGGATGAATGGTGTAGTAATGCATAAAGGACAAACAGACAGACAAACATACATATAGTCTTTTTTGTATATATATAATGATGTACTAAAACATTTGTTGTTATGAAAACAAAAAAATAAGTATGTGCTGAGGTGCATTTTTGTATTTGGTATTTCTATAGCGCAAACATAGAGTCAGGGGTAGCTGGTTTATTGACTGGTAATGCACTGTGATGTAAACGGTCTTCAAAAAGGTGTCTTCAACTCTTTCATAAATTGGAGCAGCACTGGGGTGGTCCTGGTGTATTATGGGGGATGTTGTTCCAGATTCTGGGTATATAGATGGAAAAGGCCTGCTGCCTTGTTTTTACGTTTTTTAAACTCTTTAGTCTGAAGTCTGATGGTGTCCTAACTGAGTGTGCACTGAAAATCACCAGAGCTTTTTTTGAAAAAATATTTGTTTTTGCCCGTTGGAGTCCTTCAGGGACCCCCTGAGAAATCCTAGGGGGTCAGGGAGTCTCTACCTTGTCCCCTTTCCACGATCTCAACTATAGTTTTTAACACTCTTGTAAATCGAGGTGCGCGACCGGGTGAGCGCACCTCGCAACTTTTTAGAAAAAAAATGTTTTTGTTGGCCTTGGGGGTCCTTAATGGACCCTCTGAACAAACCTAGGGGGTCAGGGAGTCTCTACATTGTCCCCTTTCCACGATCTCCACTATAGTTTTTCACACTCTTGTAAATCCAGGTGCGGGCCGGGTTCGCGCACCCCGCAACTTTTTAGAATTTTTTTTTTGGGGGCCTTTGGGTTCCTTAATGGACCCCCTGAGAAAACCTAGGGGGTCAGGGAGTCTCTACATTGCTCCCTTTCCACGATCTCCACTATAGTTTTTCACACTCTTGTAAATCGAGGTGCGCGACCGGGTGCGCGCAACTCGCAACTTTTTAGAAAAAAAAATGTTTTTTTGGCCTCGGGGGTCCTTAATGGACACCCTGAGAAAACCTAGGGGGTCAGAGTGTCTCCACCCTGCCCCCTTTCCACGTTCTGCCCCTTTGTTCTCTACAATATGTTGACTCGCACTGACAAAATGGCGGTCAACACTTCCTGATTTCCTCCGAATCGAATGTTGACAGACGTCAAACAGCAAATCAGAATTCCGCTCGCGCACCCGTGCTCGCTTCTAGATATATAATTGATTTCAACTTTAATTTTCTCAGCAACTACTGGAGTGATTTACACCATTTAAAGAAAAGCGTAATCTGCGAACCGGACTCTACCTTTTTGCCAAATTTCTTATAATTCCATTCAGCCAATCGGGCTGTAGCCGTGTCTAATTGTCCTATGGAAAATAACATGGGGAAAACACGTTTTGGGACCCCTCTTTTATCTCAGCCCCCACTTGACGAATCCCCCCAAACTTTCAGGGAAGGAGCGGACCATCTTCTTTGAGAAATTTGCAAAGATTCGTCCACCGGCGCCAAAGTTATTCCCAATAGAATGTTGCGGATTTCCTATGGAAACTAGGTCTTAACTATAACTACCTACTGGCGACCACCAGTAGGTAATATATATATATTTATATATATATATATATATACCAGCTTACCCGTCACGCGTTGCTGCGATCTCCAAAGAAAGGAAATTCAAGGAAACCCGTTATGATAACATTCAATTTACATTGTGTCATTTTTATTGAAACGTATTCATTTTAATATGGAAAACATTTCAAAGTGTTGTTTTAATTCTATTTATTTATTCGAGTGCTTTTGAATACACGATTTTTTGGTTTTCCGTTTGGTGCGTACATCAGTATTCGAAAGATTATGAGGGCCCTGGTGGGCCGATATTTAAAAAATGTTTATGCCAGAAACCTTCGCGGGAGTATACTCAACAACTTCCCAAAGTTTCCTGGCGATCGGATGAATGGTGTTTTAATTCTATTTATTTATTCGAGTGCTTGTGGATACATGATTTTTTGTTTTTCCGTCTTGTGCGTACATCAGTATTCAAAAGATTATGAGGGCCCTGGGGGACGATATTAAAAAAAAATGTATGCCAGAAACCTTCGCGGGAGTGTACTCAACTTCCCAAAGTTTCATGGCGATCGGATGAATGGTGTTTTAATTCTATTTATTTATTCGAGTGGTTGTGGATACACGATTTTTTGTTTTTCTGTCTGGTGCGTACATCAGTATTCGAAAGATTATGAGGGCCCTGGGGGACCGATATTTAAAAAAATGTTATGCCAGAAACCTTCGCGAGAGTGTACTCAACAACTTCCCAGAGGTTCATGGTTATTTTTTTTCCGTCTTGTGCGTACATCAGTATTCGAAAGATTATGAGGGCCCTGGGGGGCCGATATTTAAAAAAATGTTATGCCAGAAACCTTTGCGGGAGTGTACTCAACAACTTCCTAAAGTTTCATGGCGATCGGACGAATGGTGTTTTAATTCTATTTATTTATTCAAGTGCTTGTGGATACACGATTTGTTGTTTTTCCGTCTGTTGCGTACATCAGCATTCGAAAGATTATGAGGGCCCTGGGGGGCCGATATTTAAAAAAAAATTATGTTAGAAACCTTCGCGGGAGTGTACTTAACAACTTCCCAAAGTTTCATGGCGATCGGATGAATGGTGTAGTAATGCATAAAGGACAAACAGACAGGCAAACATACATATAGTCTTTTTTTTATATATATAATGATGTACTAAAACATTTGTTGTTATGAAAACAAAAAAATAAGTATGTGCTGAGGTGCATTTTTGTATTTATTTATTTAATGCGATTTTTAGAGCGCGCAAATGCCCGTGAGGGTGTCTCGGCGCTAATGCCCGTGAGGGTGTCTCGGCGCTTTGGTATTTGGTATTTCTATAGCGCAAACATAGAGTCAGGGGTAGCTGGTTTATTGACTGGTACTGCACTGTGATGTAAACGGTCTTCAAAAAGGTGTCTTCAACTCTTTCATAAATTGGAGCAGCACTGGGGTGGTCCTGGTGTATTATGGGGGATGTTGTTCCAGATTCTGGGTATATAGATGGAAAAGGCCTGCTGCCTTGTTTTTACGTTTTTTAAACTCTTTAGTCTGAAGTCTGATGGTGTCCTAACTGAGTGTGCACTGAAAATCACCAGAGCTGGCGATTGTGAGAAAGTGATTTAAAAGTTGTCCTTTGATTGGTGTGCACCAGAAGTAATAAAGCCACTATCTTGTTAGGTCCAATCAAAGGTTCAATATTTTTAACTCGTGGCAGGTATGGCACAGTGCAGACAGGCTTTGCAGAAATGTGTGAAGCATTTAGAAGTAGCATAATAGATAAGAATTCAAAATAAGAACACACTAAATACTCCACTCCAATTTAGAACATGCATTGACATAGCCAATAGGTCTCGCCTTTAAGACCCTATTTAGCCAGCGCTATTGTCTTTGCCAATTTATTTAAGTTATGTTGTAGAACAATGTGGCTGCTATAAATAAGTTCATTTTGAGCAGCAATAAGATCAATTACTTACTGCAAAAGCATTTTTCTGTAACCATGACAACATCATGGTGAAAAGACAACACTGTGATAACTTTTCCCTCAGGAATTTATCATGTTCTACAAATCACATAGTCAAAGTGGGCTTTTAAAATCTATAATATCTGTGCTTTGTGGAAGAGTTCATATTTTACAATAAAAGCACCATGACTTTTGGATGACAGGAGCACATCTAAAATGCAAAGATAAATATCAATAGGGCCAAGGAAAATACAACAAGAAGTTACATTATTTAATTTACATTGAGTGTGAAAATATAGCAAACAAATGTTTAGCTTCAATAACATTACAACTAATATCAACAGAATTGTGAAAAAGGCACAACAGCATACACTGACCAACATCCTGTCCAAAGAGGTATATAGTTATCTCGGAATCATAGTTTCTGACTTACATCTGCAAAGTTTTTTGTTTTCAAATAAATATTATTACAGTTCAGTGGAATTTTCCTTACACTAGTTTGCCCACAGCTCAAACGTACAGTAAAGCACCGTATCCGTTCACGGATACACACTGTACATCTATTAGAAACGTATAGTAAGATAAACAAAGTAAATGCCCATGCATTTACACTGTAATACTGAACTGAGGCTGGTGTGGTGAACTAGAAAATTAATGATCAACAGCGACTGCTCTGGTACAGAAAAGTGTTTACTGAAAGAAACCCTTTAGCTTCTAGAAAGTAACATACTGCATAATTACAGAAATAAGCCAAATACCAAAAGCCTACCATTCTCCCAATCCAGCCCACACACCAAAATTCCATTTTGTCTTTCAGTTTCTGTATTCCACACACTAGCGCCGACATTCATGTACTGGGGCATATAGACTACTACATGCTGCTTTTTCACAGGGGAAGGGGGTACTAGGCTGCACTCTCGCCCACAAAGTGTGTTTTTATAAAAAATAAAAAAATATACTGAAAGCAAGAGACGCAGGCAGTGCTTAGCGTGATTGATGTTGAAGGGTGAATACTAAAAAGCAAAGCCGTTGGCGTGTGACCCTCCACTCACGGCCTTGGATTACGGGGGAAGGCGCAGAGCTTTGAAGTCACATATTCATAGCACCGGATAAGCCATGGGCATGTCTGCTGAAAGGGTTAGGGTATAGGACCAGATAATGTACAGAAAGTGCAGCCCATGTGTTTGAAAATACAAATTTTCTTGCTCTACAAAGATGGCCTTTGAGGTGCTCAAAAGCGAGTGAGCACAGAGAGACAAGGCAGGGTGTGTCACACATCCGTAGGCAGGAAACCCCACAAATCAGTGTGGCAACAATGGAAACAAAGCCCAGGAGCAGCACTGCCACCGATGAGGAGCATACAGTATTTGCAGGCCTGGAAAACAACATGCTTCAGGTACAGTGCCTGCAACAGAAATCATTGCGCTCCATTAATAGGCAGCTGAGCACACTCAACAGGAATCAACGCTACATGGGGGAGGGCATCATGGCCATGGCAGGTGCCATGCGTGACCTCTGTGACACACTGAAGCAAAACCAAGATGCCAGGGACAGGGCTGCCCAATGTGCCAACGCACGGCTTCATAACTACGCAAAGGACCGCCTGTGCGCCACCACCAGCAACTTGACCCGTCGTAGCATTACCATGCAGGTGAAAATATCACACTGCTGCCAGGACATTGCAAGAGGACTAGAAAACTTCACCAGTGCAGTGGTGCAAATGCAAACCGCCAACTCAGGTGGCACTGCACTCATGGTTTCTGGGGAGAGTTAAGAGACCTTAAGTAGGAGTACCTACACACCTACATTGCCTGAAGCAAGAAGGCTCAGTGGCAGACAGGGTGCAGCACCTAGGCACCCAACGGAGGGCTCTCAGCCTGGAGACCGAGCAGCACAAATCCGTCACTGGAGGAGGTGAACTCAGCAGTGATACATTTGTGTCAATGGGTGATGCAACCCAGCAATACAGATTGAACACCTTCTTGGGAAGTGCCTGCACTGTGTGCATAACATCTGCTAGGTACAGCAACAGTTAATGTTTGTGAAGTGTGAATAAACACATCACAGACTTCAAACATCATTTTGGCTCATTGTCATCATTGCTCACCTAGAAGTAGTTTTGTGTGATCTCAGTCCGTATCTGAAGCCCGGCAGCTGCTCCAACTCCTGCTGCTGCCCTGCCAGGGGGAGGTGGGCAATCGTCATCCGATGTGTCTGTATCGGTCACATCAATTGTGGTGCCTTTCCTCATAGCCATGTTATGGAGCATTGCACAGCTTGCCACGATTTTACAGCATGTCTCAGGATTGTAATGCAGTGCTCCTCCACTTTTATGCAGGCACCAGAACCGGCTCTTTAGGATTCCAATTGTACGCTCTATGACGCATTGCGTAGATCTGTGTGCCCTGTTGTATCTCCTCTTCCTTGCATTGGCTGGATCCAGACACGGGGTCAGGATGAAGTCCTACACTGCATAGGCACTGTCACCTGCAGGGATAGAAACAATAGGTAAGTCAATGTACCCCCCTTCAGGAGATGTAGTGGATGGATGGATGTGTACCATGCATTTACCTAGTAGGTATCCCTCTCCAAACTCTCCAACACTCAGACGTCTGTGTATCCCACTATGCCTAAAAAATCGTGTGTACTGCCAGGGTATTTTGGTGCAATGTCATTAATGATATACTTAGCATTGCACACAATCTGTACATTCATGGAATGGTAGCATCTACGGTTTCTGTAGACATATTTAGTTGCTGCTGGGGGTGTGATGGCCACATGGGTCCCATCAATGCAGCCAATGACTTGGAGGAAACGTGCAATCTGGTAAAAGTCAAGTTTGGTTTGCTGTAATACCTGTTGGGTGCTGGGGAAGTATATATGATGTGATAGCCTCTGTAGCATTGCATCTAGAAAGCCATGGAAAAAGCGCAACAGGGCACTCTGTTACACCTCGCCAACCTCTGCTATGACCCCTTGAAAACTCCCTGCGGCCAGGAGGTGCAGTGAGCACAGGACCTGCACATGGGTGGGAATTGTTTGGGTCCTGCATGTTGGGTGTTCCAAATAGGGTTTCAGCTACTCAATCAGGTTCAAAAGGGTCTGTGGGTGCAGCCTGTACTTGTCAAGGATCTCCTTGTCAGTCTGCTGGAACAGAGTGATGCGCAGGCTGAAGATACGTTCCTGTCTCATTCTCCTCTGTGCAAGAGCCCGAATACCCAGCCTCCTGGCTATCACATATAGTGCTGCCATTGTTGAAGGTTCAATTGCATTATGGGCTGGTTTAAGTACCTTGCACCTGGTTACCACCTGCACGCACATGGTGTTAATTGCTATTTCTCAATTTGCGATTTTGACCAAATTGCGATTTTTTCTTACATTTCCTTGCGATTTCTTAAATTCCGATTTCTTCTTTGTGATTTTCGCAAACTGAGAAAAGCGCTAATTAGGAATTCGCAAGGATATTTCCAGATTTTACTTTTTGGCAACATAAGAATTCGCTATTTTTGCAATTTCTTACTTTGCAATGCGATTGTGCCTCATACATCAAAAATTGCGAATTTTTTGTCGCAAACATTGTTTTCTGTGATTCGCAGCGTTTGCGACAAAAAAATCGTTTCAGCATATGCCCCTTTGTCCTTTTTCAGAGATGCTGGCACCTTCAGGGGTGCTGCGGCATCACATGATGGATGGAATGCTGAATGAATCAAACATTCACCCCCAGTCAAGCGATCTGGGTAAAATCCATCATTCTTTTGCTCACTACACCACCCCAGTTTGGCTCCTAGCCATATGCAAATCAGTCTTCTTCTGCTCCTTATGGGAACATTCCAGCCCGAACTGCCAAGCCAGGTCCTCCCCGGACAGGAAACAAGCACCCTGGGACGTGTCTCAGGGTAACAGCCCTCATAACCCAGGCTAACTTGAATCCAGTGGCACAGCGAGCAAGGGACCTAAGTATGGGCATATCCATCCCACTTAGGGTGCAAAGTGCTGTGACAACAAATGATGGATAGAATGCTGAATGAATCAAACATTCACCAAGTCAAGGAATCTAAGTTAAATCCATTGTTCTTTTACTCAATACGCTACTCCAGTTTGGACCCAGCCATATGCAAATCAGTCTACACTCTGCTCCTCATTGGACAGTCCAGCCGAACTGCCAATCCAACAAGGGCAACTGCAGATATCAGTGTTCAAAGATTTAAGTGGAAAAAGTGTCAAGGAGTGAAAAGCTTTAATTGCAGTTAATGATCGCCGTAAACCAGGACCTCAGCACGATTTCAGCCTGCCACTGTTGAACTGTCATTCCGATGCCTGCCGCAGTTGCTCCCACTAGAGTTCGGCAGATTTTTAAGTTTTGTGCTTCAAAATGTTACTCAGTCTAAAAACAGAAAGAGACTTTAAGGTAGATTCATGAAAGAAAAATCGGCTCGCAAAGGGCCAGAATCTGCGAATCTGGCCCTTTGCGAGCGCAATTTTTGCATTTGGGATTCATCATCCCAAATGCAAAAATCGCTAATTGCGAAATCGCATATTTGCAAGGAATTGCATTTAAGGAATCTCTATTTGAGATTCCTTAAATGCAATTCATTAACCATTTTTTTCTTGCGAATTCGCTATTTCTGGCCGCTATTTACCGCGAAGTGTAACTTCATGGTAAATAGCGAAAACTTAGAAAAATGCACTTTAGTGCATTTTTCTAAGTCGTATGTTACACACACACATGGTCTTTGGACAAGTGTGTGCGCAACATCAGGCTACATTTACATTTCAGGGGTGCTACAGGGTGTCCATTGGACACCCCTGCACCCTTGAAATCGCAAAATCAAAATGCGAATCGCTAATAGCGATTCGCACATTGATATGTCTTCCCATTCATTCCTATGGGCCTTTAGGCCCATAGGAATGAATGGGGAGTTATTCCTTATTTGTGATTAGCAATTTTCTAATCGCAAATAAGAAAGCTGTAGGAATCGCAATAAATATTGCGATTCCTACATGAATCCCGTTTTGCGAGTCTGTAATAGCGATTCCTTATTATTCGCTATTACAGACTCGCAAAACATGCCGATGATGAATCTGGCTGTTTGTCATTTTTCAGAGATGCTTGAGCCTTAAGGGGGACAAATCTGAAATTCAATCCTATGCTGTGTAATTGCCAGTGGGTACTTTTTGCTCTGGAGCACAAGAGCAAACGTTTTCACAAGTTTCCAAACATTCTCTTGGTCTCCAAGCAACCATAGGAATATAATACACAAATAAGATCTTATGACTTTAAGAAGCGGACCTGGAGATTCTCCAGACCATGATCCCAGCTCCAGTTGCCAGTGGTCAACTGGGAATTGAGGGGAAAAGCCTCTTGCAGCTTTTTGTGTCTCTGTAGCCACACAGGAGCTCAGCCAACTGACCCTTGGAGTCCACTTCTTTGCCCTGGACAGAATATGGAGCAGGTCCAGTCCTCACAAATAGCAGGTCCAGTCCTGTACTGTTCTATCACATGCCCAGGGGTGCCATTTTTATGCTTTAAGCTAGCTAGTAGGTGGGGACCTGGGTACTCCCTAACCAATGGGGTAAAAGTTCTCTGTGGCAGCCCTACCCACTTTAGCAGTAGCACCTGAAGCCTTACTGCAAACAGACCCACAATATCATATGCCAGGACATTTCCAAGATTACATAAGTCTTTAGCCATGCTAAACCTGGGCTCTGAGGGTTGTGAATATGTGAATGTTTAGGGTATGTATGAAGGTAATCTCCAGTGTCCTCCCACAACTACACTAAAATTCAATTTGAGGCAGGCACTGTACCCTCAACAAAATAGGATACATATGTCTCAAAGGACCAAGACAGGGTCTTACAGCACCTAGACAGGGGATTAACAAGGATGGTCTGGCATACAGTCTCTACCTTTCAAAGTATTACATGTGGCTCACATAGACCTGTCAGGCAGTATTTGTCACAGTGGTGTCAAAAAGATGCCCTTTACACAGCATGCTCTGCTGAGCTCAGAAGAGTAATCTCTAATCATTCAGGTCAACCTATTGTTTAGCACCTGGAATTTCACATCTCAGTCAGACCAAATGGAGACTGACCAGCTGTCAAAGACTATTGCTAATTAGGTAAAGATAAAGATAAAGAAAAAAAAATTAGGCGCAGGAAGTGGAAAAGTAACTTTCTATAACCTACTTTTCTTTAATATATATTAAAAATCCAACTTCGTCATTGGATTGAATTTAATAACTATTAAAAATGATGGTTTAAACACTTTTCTATTTGGTACCGATCCTGAAATACAGTATCTGTATAGGCCTGCCACAGTGAAAATAGTTTTTAGGGCTTTGCTGCTCTAGGGACAATGTCATAATAATTTTCTACATGTCCTACTTTTAAATTGCATATACCCTACCTTGTGGGCTACAAGGCCTATATAGGGGTGTCTTCCTAACATTTAAAAAGGAGGTTTTTACCTGTGATAAAGAGTATTTTGACAGGTTGCACTGTCCTGAAGCCATGTTTTCCCTTGTTACATGAGTGAATGCTACAATCAGTTCTGCAGTCCACAGATGACATTTAACCTTCTGTGCCATGGGTGCATTTCCACACCAAATTCTATGGCTTTATAGAAAAGTTACATATGCCAATAAGGGATTAGCCTATTTTTTATTTTTTTAGGGGTCAGAACATAAATACTGGGTACTAGATGGTAGCACCTAAGTGATCATAATTTAAAAATCAGCAATAAAATTCAGCAAAAGGGTGACCATGCAAAAAGGGGACATTTGTGTATAACACGCCTGTCTGCAAGATAAGCGGAGAGCCACCTGTGATGGCTTCGTAAATGTTGCAACTGGTTTTGAAGGTGATGTGGTCTGGCAAGGGAAACCAATTGAGTTACATCTGGATGCATTGATCTCATCATGTTTCGTCAGTCCTTGGATGAGAGTTGCTACGGAGTGGTGGATGCCAGTGTGTTATGTGAGAGGCCATGGAGCAGGCATTACCATGATCCAGATGTGAGAGAACAAGGGCTCGAACAGCAGGCTCACTTTCTTTAGGAGATACAGCAATATATGTTATATAAAGCCATACATATTGCCCCTTCAAATGATTACATTCAGTGTTGAATTTAATACCAAAAACGTACAATTCTATGATGTAGTATAGTTATAATGAGCTCTCAACCATAACCACCAGCCTCAATAATTAACCTCCTTTTTGCATAGTCGAAATTTACTACTCTATCCACAGCATTTACTCTAGAGGACAGGAAAGGTCACAACTAACAAGACCTCTTGATTCGTAACATTGTTTTGTTGACGCTGTCACAGAAAAGAGGGATTCCCCCTTTGCCCAACACATCCTGTGAACCTCTGTGTGTGATTCAGGTACAGAAACATCTGCCTAATGTATTGGCAGGAGTAGCTCAAGTAAAGGGAAATGCTATTTTGACACCCTTGACATGCTATTTAAAGGAACCCATGTAAAGGAACACCCCGCAGAGGACTCTACATACAAGCGCTTCAATGTTTCCAATTTTTGCTCAAAAGGCAAAAAAAGGAGATTTAATCCTCCGACCTCAAAAGGATGACAAGGAGCCAGAGGGGATAGCCAACTTAAACCAAAATCAAATGAATCAAATAGACCCAATAACTTCACAAATTGGAAAAGGGAAAAAATGCAGGTAACAACTAACAAAAACAATATTAAGCGGAAGAAAGTAAAGTGAAGAATTTCGAAATAGGTCATTGAGGTAAAGTGCTCTTATACCATACTAGCTGCCCGTCCCGACGTTGTCCGGGTATAAAAAAGATTTACCTGAAGGACGGCAAACTTTACCGAACGCTACTCCACCGCTTTCCAATACAGCAGGCGTCTTAGAATGCATACGCCCACACATAACAACGCTGAAGGGCACGCACACCTCACGACGTGCACGAACGCTAATCTCATCACAGTGAGATTAGCGTTCGTGCATGTCGTGAGGTGTGCGTGCTGTTCAGTGTTGTTGTGTGTGGGCGTGTGCATTCTGAGACGTGTGGGCGTGTGCATTCTGAGACGCCTGCGTTTATCCCCGGTTGAGATTGGTAACGCTTATGCCCACAAAGTTTGCTTCGCAACATATGTTATTAACGCCGCCTGAATGGCAAAGTGCGTCAATGCGGCGCACCTTGTGTCTTCTATACAGACGTGTGAGAAGTGATTATAACTCCTGAATGGAAAGGCACGCTACTGAGAACGCTGTTGTGGTACGCCCCTCTCACAAAGTATAATGTGTGAACTTTGACACGGCTACAACCACGCCCACGGCCCTCTGAGTGTGTAGTTTGACACGCCCACGCCCCTCTGACAACGGTTACGGCCACAAATGAAAATGTGTGTAGTTTGACACGCCCATGAACACGCCCCGACACGCCCATGCCAACGCCCACAAGGGACTACTTTACCCCTAAGGTTCTTTGACGTTTCTAATGTATATGGTGGCCACCTGTATAGCCTATGTCCATCTGCTGCAACTCCCCTTTCCAATGCTGTATTGGGTGTTGTGATTGGTGCTGTACTTCTTGAGTTTACCCGCCTCAAAGGTTCCAGCTCTCTCTTTATAATAGTAGTATGGATTGCAGCAATACATTGCAAAATCCTGAATGGAAGAATAGAAGGAGGCATCCCAACAGTATTTACCAGAATAGACAACCATAGTTCTTCTATTCTAGACTATGGGCCATATTATCAAGAAATGGCGCTACATTAGCGCCGCTTTTATCGGCAGGAAACTACCGCTAAAGCGGCGATAATGGGCTTGATAATATGCCGTTGTGAATTCCCATTGAAGACCAGGTCTTGGTGTTAACCTGGGCTTCTATGGGAATTCACAAGGGCATATTATCAAGCCAATTATCGCCGCTTTAGCTGTAGTTTCCTGCCGATAAAAGGGGCGACAATGTAGCGCCCTTTCTTGATAATATGGCCCCATGTTCTTTGTAGCATAGACTCTACATGAAAGTTAGGTCTCTAAATATCCAATATACACACAAAAGTGATCACGCATATTTTATTCTGGAAATTGACATTTTAATGCAATCTTCCTCTTCATGGTCCCTAAGCTCTTTTAAGAGACAGGCAAACACAAACCAAAAAAATGATAAGATTTATTGGAATACAAATGCAATAAATAAAATCAACATGGTCATTTCTACATTTCTCTTAAATAGCGTAAGTGAAGATGGAGACCCCATAAACAGATACGAATATATTGTACAATCGGTTGTGGCGACCCTCCACTGAAATACAATCAGTAAGGCCAAAAGCAAGACCCATCACTATGGAAAGCGATCAGATAATTTGTCAGCACCCTCAAATAATCTGTTCAGAAAGCAATTCTTAACTTTCTGTGCCATAAGACAAAGAGAAATAAGAAATCTGAAAGAAATCCGTCAACGAAACAAAGAAAAAGAAAAGCAGGCTCAAAAGGATAAAATCTAGGTCGACAGCCACAACACAGTCAAAAGCAGAAATAACAAGGCATTCTGGAATACAGTAGCCACACAAATGGGAACAGGAAAGTCAATTCAAGCATCGCCTGTTGCTTCATCTGAATGGGAAAACATATTCTAAACTTATATAAACCAAATATCCAAATTTAAGCCTCCCCTAGTCGTCTTTCCCAACAAAAGCGCCAATCAGTAAAAAACACAGTAACTATTTCACCAACACAGATCTCTACCTTAATTAAAACTGCAAGATAATCAGCAGAAGTGGGTCCAGACAATATCACGATTAAAGTCCTTCAATCAAGTCCTAAAGACTGGAGCAATCTCTTGTCACCTGTTTTCCAACACTGTTTTGCCATCAGGAACGTACCAAAATCTTGGCACAAGAGTATAGTAGCTCCCCTCTTGTAAAAAGGCTCTAGATTAAATCCAACTGACTTCAGACAAATTGCTCACCTTGTTGTCATGGGCAAGATTTTTGCAGCATGTGTTTTGGACCATTTAAAAGACTGAGCATTTTCAAACAATGTGATTCCTGTGACACAGGCTGGATTCCGCCCAAACCATTTGGTCACTGACAATATTACTATTCTTCAGACTGTCCTTGATAAATACGTAGCCCCAAAATCACAAATAATCTACTGCACATTTATTGATTATTTAACCGCTTTTGACAGCTTAGATAGACCAAACTTGTGGGAAAAGCTAGTGAGTTTAGGGATACCCCACACCCTCCTAACAATAATCATATCTCTGCACACAGCAACGTGGTGTAGAGTTAAAATGGTGGGAGAAATGAGCCTTACTAGTCAAATCTCCACAATGAATGGCCTGAAACAAGGGTGCCTTCTTGCCCCTTTGCTATTCTCTATCCATATAAATGACCTCCCAGGGTACCCAAACCAATAACTTTCTCCCTAAACTAGCACAAAGTGAAATCCACAGCCTAATGTATGAAGACAACATGGTCATACTTGACCGCACCCCTATCGGTTTACAAAGAAACTTGGAAGAATTAAATAGATATTAAAAAAATACTTTTCTGGTTCCTAATATCTCCAAAACAAAAATGTTACCTTTCAGAGGCAGTAGGAAATTACCTTCTTTTACCTGGTCCCTAGGAGGTAAACTGATAGAGACATTGAATGAATATGTTTATTTGGGTCGAATATTTTCATACAACCTCCAAAATGGTTCCCATTTTCAGGAAATTAGGGCGGAATGCAGATTCCCATGTTGGGGCATGTTGGGGCACTGCAGAGATTTTATTGCTCCACTGGGAACAGGCATTTTAAATCTTTGTGGAGCTTTATTGTATGCAAATTCCACCCATTTTGTCTTACGGCTTGGAATATACACAGATTAAAACCTGGCAACCAATAGAGGTAAAAGAAGGGTCTATTCTATGAAAAAATCTAAAATTAAAAAAATCAGTCCCCGCAGAACGTATACGTCTTGAGCTCTCCTTAACAAGTTCATACGCTTAAGCTATTTCCAATATTCTAAGGTGGGCCTTTAACCTTATACACGCAACTCCTGGCTCCTTAAGAAATATGAAATCAAAAGACCTTTGGAGAAGACTCAGCACTACATACTTTTAATAGGAATCTTAAAATAGTCCTAGCACTTTTGAAGGTTTGGTCACAGCCCATTTGAAGATCTTTTTATAACATATGACGCCAAGAATAAGTTTTGCACTAGATAGGGAGCACTATGTCCAATTAAAGTACTTTAGAAAGTTTGCAGAAACTATAGTATATAAAACTCCTGAACATTATGTACAATTCCAGCTAGAATATAGAGTAAGGCGGTGTATTTTTTGTTTACGACTAGGAATTCTTCCCTTAAAACTTTACTCCTCCAGATAGAAGTCCCATGAACAGTCTTCAGGCATTTGTGACCTGTATAATGGAGGAGTACAAGACCTTTACCATGTACTTTTTGTCTGTCTAAATCAGAGCTTGGTAGAGGCACAACAACGTTTTATAAATCCAATACTGTTAGACCTGGGGGTTGCTAGTTGGCTGAGGTAGGTACCTTAGGTCAAATAGGAACCCTTGCTTCCACGTCAGGGAAAGGAAGGACACCTTTTCAGATAGCCCCCGCTCACCCTCGGTAGCTTGGCATGAGCAGCCAAGGCTTATGTAAATGTAAAATGTAAATGTAAATGTATGAAACTTATATAGCGCAGGACTTACCCTGGGGCATCTCCGCGCTTGCTTAGGGAACCCGTCCTGGTATTCCCCTGTGAGAAACCCCGGCAGGGTATCCACAAGGTGAAAGCCAGGCATCCCGCCGCGAGGGGCCGATGTGGAGATTAAGCAAGCTATTGCCCAGAGTCGCAGAGTGTGACCCCGTGAGTCGAGTAGGCACCGGAGCGAGAATTGTTGAGACCGTGGAATTTATGAGCCCGAGACCCGCCGAGGCGGGGAATCGAACCCTGGTCCACGGTCGATCTCAGATTCCGGGTCTGCCGCCTCTAACCACTGAGCCACACTTCTCCACGACTAGGAATTATCTTCAAGTCAAGTGTGTAAAGTATTTGCAACCACACTCTCAGTAACCCAATGATGGCACCACAACACGCATCTTTGATTCTGGAAATCCACACGAGTTTCATAAAAGCAAGTATATATT
The DNA here is from genome assembly GCF_964261635.1 of Lissotriton helveticus. Lineage (NCBI taxonomy): Eukaryota > Metazoa > Chordata > Amphibia > Caudata > Salamandridae > Lissotriton > Lissotriton helveticus. The sequence goes on from NC_136065.1 coordinate 1,742,514,531, forward strand.
TATATAAAAAGATATACAATGAGAGCACACAATATATATCCAACATATGTGTATTTGTAATATTCCTCCTGGCCTGTTATTAGGCCAGCCAGCACTTTGTAGGTTCTGGTGATATTAACGAGCAATTCCATATGATCCACTGCAGTCCTAATGCAATGCTATGCAGTTCGTAATGCAAGAATCAGGTAGTTCGTAATGCAGAACTAATGCAATCCATAATGCAACAGTCAGGTAGTTCATAATGCAGAAATAATGCAATACGTAATACAAAAATCAGGTAGTTCGTAATGCAGAACTAATGCAATGCGTAATACACTCCAGCACCAATCACGGTGCCTTAGACGGTCTCTCCGCCACTCGTAATGACTCGCTGTCTGCTTCTGCCAACAGATGCCCCCAACACTGGTATTGTGTATATCAAAGTGCAGCTCTGCACTCTCGCCCCGGTACTGCCACTGCTTGGCAAGTACACACGAATAGAGGACAATCCTCACAAAGGTCTCAGGCTGCAAAAAGCACATGCACACAGTGTCGCTGAGACACTCCTGGAAACTTTTGTGTTTCCACAACAGGGAGCCAGCTCTCCTCAGGCCCTTGGGGATAATTCACTTCAGGACACAGCACACAGCAAAGTCATTTCAAGCAGGGAGACATAGCACACAGCAAAGTCCCCCTAGCCTCCCCTTGGTTAAAGCAGCAAACTGCAGGACAGCCCCAGAACACACAGCAAGGTTCAGTCCTTTCCTTCAATCTCTTCAGCTGTTTCTTCCTTGGCAGAGGTTCCTCTTGACCACAAAGTAGTTTCAATCCTTTTCTCGTCTTGATCAATCCAATTCCAATGTTTCAGGGGCTTCAGCTCTCATGGTTATACCCCTAAATGCCTTTGAAGTCTTTGTGTTCAGGGGGGCACTGACCCCTGTTCAAACCAGTTCTAGGTGCCTCCCTGCCAGTGACACCTTCTTCTTTTGATTAGTGGGGGTCTGGATTCTCAATCACTCAGCAGGAGATGGGACCATTGTTTTAAGGCAGCAACTTAGGCCTCTTTACCTCCAGGGGCTACTCTTCCCCCCTACACTCCAGATGCAGGTCAGCCTGTTGCTTTCTCACCTCCTCCCCTGGGTCAGGACATTTCCCAGATCCTATCACTTTCAAATCCAGACAGTCAATCCACAACCAGGCAGAGACACACAGAAATGTTAGAGCACAAAAACCCATCCACTTCTAAAAGAGTGGTTTCTAAACATACAATGCAAAAACACCTTCATAAAAAGATGTGTTACCACATTGTGAGTTCAGGCACACTCAACTTCACCTCTCCATCTTAAGCCTTTGTGAAGATAAGCTGGAAAAGGTATTACACTGCCTCCCCATTCTGTCCTACGGGCAAGGTGGCCTTTCAACAGTGAAAAGCGAAATGGAGAGTATTTCACTGTCAGGACATGGTTGACCTCAGTTGAGATCTGAATCGAATAAAATTTAGAATTTGACTCCTTCTTTGTTGTAGAGGTGTATTTGGGTGTTTTCAACAAACATCTAAAACTGCAGCTGATGTTGTTGAAATACACTGGGAAAGGTCCAAAATAGTATCCCTTCTTATCTCTTCTTTCAGTCCTACCTCTACTGCATCTTCTTGCCTCTTTCCCACAGGCACCATGAACGTTAATTCAACTTATTCCACTTCCATTAACTCTCCAAAGTTCACACAAGATTTCCTGCATTTTAGAATACAGATAACTAAAATCTTTTCTGCATGTTCCTATCATCATTTCCTCGTTTAGATACCCGAACTTCAGCTGCTTACTTTTGCTTCTCTGTCTAGACGCTTTTTCTGGAAGAACTAGATGGAGGTAATGCCATCCTTTCACAAAGCTCTGCTTCATTTCCCACTCCCTTAAAAGTGGTGCTTCACAATCTAGTACTTTATCAGCATTCTTTACTCTCTTTTTCTGACTGCTACTCATCTACGTGCCCTTTTTCGGCCGTGCTACTTGGTAAATAATTCACATATCTTAGGTGGGAAATGAGGGAGCAGTAGTAGAGCCTCATTGCTCCCTATCATTCCCAAATTCTGTGTGTTGAACATTGTGGGCCTTATTTATAAAGTCCTAACACTTTTGTTGCATAACTTTTCAGTGACGCTGTGGCGGCTTAGTCAATGCATCCTACTGTACCCTATTTACAAAGTGACGCATCTAGGTAGATGCGTCACTTTGTAAATGCCTGCACTGCATTATACCTGTGTCAGGTATAATATATGCAGGGTGGGCGTTCCAACATAAAAAGGGCTCGTAGAAGTGGTGCAGTGAAATCTATGAGATTTCACTACGCCACTTCTACGACATGACTGCCCCAAATCCTTACGCCTGCTTCAAGCAGGTGTAATGAGTGACACAGGGCCTTTCACATGGGACTCGCACATGTGTAATGACACCAGTGCTTTACTCACGTCAGTAGACCTGCACACACCAGCAATGCATCATTCCTGATTTATCTGGCCAATCCTTGCAACATGGAGTGCCATAGTGTAAATAAGGCACATACATGGTGTCGCAAGGAGGGCGCAATGAAAAGTGTTGCATCTGCTGTTTTGCCCCAGCGATGAAACACTTTTCATAAATGAGGCCCTGTATTTCACTGCTGCCTCAAATAGCACATGGCATTTTCACCCACTCACCACCAGAAAACACCCACTCTTCTACAGTGCTGCATATCCTCACACATAGAACTGTCTACTCAACAGCCTTAGAAAACCCTTCACCCTTCTACTGCAACCTAAAACCGTAAACCTCAATCAAGATAATCTTTATTACTTTTACTAGATTTAGCAAGCTTAACACAGCATGTTTTGTAATTGCAACAACACATTACTCTATCTGGTTAAGGCAGGCCTATTAAGACCTATGTTGGTGCTGCTCTTCTGGCTATACGTATCATCTATATTTCGACATGATTTTATCTATTTGGAGCTTATCCATAAAGGGATTTTGAAGTATGTAAAATCGTACTCCTGCAATACTCTTTCACTCTTTATGATTTGGTCTCGAAATATCTAACTCCTTATTAGTAAAAGTGAAAAGAGGGCCCAGTTCTTTCTTGCTTGTTGCTTTATCCTAGCATGATATTGTCTTTATTACATTTTCATTCATTCATTCTTTTTTTTTTTGACTTGGCTTCGTTTTATTAAAAAGAATAACCTGAGACCAACGTAATATGCAAGCAATAATCAGGCATTTCGGGAAACAAAAAGTGCAGATAAAGCAAGTTCAACACACCTTCAAATGCATCAGGAGACACTTTTTTAGCATGGCATACACACCGCACATGGCATCAGGACATACGTGGTGTTCTGGCATCATCACAGTATTAACATTCATCAAAAATCAGGGAAGATTTCTGACATTTTGCGTTATGTTTGTCCAAAGAAATGACGCAAACGAGCTCAAAATGTATTTTTGTTATTTACTTTGCAGTCCAAAGCTTGTTTTGCACCAGAACGTTGCCAAAAAGCGCTCCGCACTGGTTTCTGTTGCTTAGCACCAAGAAAGTGTTCTATGAGTACTACATGGACGCTCCCAGAAATCCATCCATGGTTTTTGATTTAAAAGCCTATCTACCAAAAATGTGAGACAGGGTATTGCGTCATCAGATTACACCATTTGAAATCAGGCGTTAAAAGGAGTAATTTTTTCATCTCTCTTTTTCTTTTCCTTTGCATGCGTGCTGCATTGTCACGTATATTATAGGAAAAGTTTTAAAACTGTCCTAAGCTTAGTATTTTGTTCTGGAAGGGTAACTTTCCAGTGCATAACCTATGCTTAACTCACACAAAAACCCTTGCACTATAGCGCAAAGGGGTGCGCGTGGCACTCATCATCAATATTCTGCGCTACAGAGAGGGGCGGAGATTGCCATATCTTGGTAGATATTGTGCTCTTCTTCTCTCTCCCTCTCACGCAATGCAGTGCAGCATTTTTGGCTGCTGCTTTGCATGAGAATTTGGTAGATCCGGACCACTATATGTTAACATTTTGGTGGAATTATGTTGGAAGGTGTATTATTAGTAGGTGGAGGTAGGTAGGTTGGTGGCAATATGGTTCAATCAAGTCTCAATTAATTAATCCGTGCTCAAACCTTTGGTAGCTTGGCAATCGAGCATTCAGGCTTAACTTAGGAGACAGGTGTGTAAAGCATTTAATATCACCAAAACAAAGAATATGTAGTGGACACAACAAAATAAAAAGCCAACACCAATTTATAAACATAAAGAATACTGTAATCTATAAAATGCCATAAAAAGGACAAGAATCCAAGGTAGGGAATCTGAGATATGACTTTTAAAATTAAAACAAATAAATGTGCATTTTGGTGCCAAAAATCTTAAAGCTTCACGCATGGCTATCAGGTCGCGCTGAACCGGAAAAAGTACAAGTTTTACCTCGACCACAACGGAGCGCGCTTGGATAGGTTGAGCGGTAGGTCCTAGTCAAGATTCTACCTTCTCACATAGTCACATTTTGGGATCTTTCCTCTCGACGACGAGCCCTCCGGTACCTCAGATCTGGAGTTTGCTTTGATGACGGTGGCCTGCTGCACCGCAATGTCTTGGACAGCCTCTGGAAGTCTTTGTCCTCATTGTCGATAGCAAGGAGCTCTGGAGCTCTGGAGCTATCAGTGAGACAAACCAGCACGGTCAGGCTGATTCTTAAGTCAATGACACCAGCTAGACTCTTGACGTCGAGCCAACCTTCTTCTGGAGCTTTTTATCAAAAGTTTACAAAAAGATCCAAAACTTTCAGGACATCTTCAGAATGGTTTCCGTTATGTTGAAAAGTGTCCAGCAGCACCAGTTAAGGATTCAGAAGCTCTGGTTTGCCTCTTGGGGCCTGGGACTCAATCTCTCACAGTGCACCTGGTCAGTCCAGGAAAATCCAGTTGTAGCTGGTCAGCTGGAGTAGTCTTCTCTTTGGATGTTGCAAGTGGCTTCTCAGCACTTTTCTACATGTTGCTGTTCAGGGAGTCCACACCTTTTCCTTGAATCAGGCCAAGTATTTCTTTGGTGGAGACTTGAGAGTACAATAGGTGCAGTCCTCCTGAGTGCAGGTCTTCTGTGATGCAGTCCAATGATCCAGGCAGGGCAGTCCTTCTCCATCAGATGTTTCAGGCAGGGATCTGAGAGACCCCCGCAGCTTTCCTATTATTCTCAATTCTGGGCTGGCAAGAGGGGGGAATACCCCAACCAATAAGGTTCACCTCTGCTATGAGAACTACACCTAACTTACTACTAATCACTCAACACTCAATTGTAGTGTAGGGAAGTAGTGGTTCTCAGGAGAGAAAAGCAGAAAGAGAGAGTATCCACTGAGATAAGAAAACCCATCAGCCCACCTGCTGGCGGAAAATCGTCATCTGGGTTCAAGTTGGAAACTGGTATCCACTAGGCACCTCATCAGGTTTCTTTCGAGGAGTGCCAATGTTGGATCCACCAGTGAGATAGATAGTCAGCAGGCGAAATAAGTAGGTTGAAGGGAAAGTTGCAGTGTTCAAGAAAAGAGTGTAAAAATGTGATATTATTAAAAATGCCTGTTAAGATGCCAAAAAACAACTTTATTGGGATTGATCAACTTAACGGCATGATTAAAAGCAGAGTGAAGATAGTATGAAAAAATTACTATCAATTATCGATGGTAATTGGTCAACATGTTTCAGCCTCACAAGGCTTTCGTCAGGACCTGTAATATACACTACTGCAACAGTGAATCAAAGAAAAAGATGAACCTACCAGTCGGTAGTCTCATATTATTCTGACAGGAGCTCTCCTGAGATAGAAAACAAAAGAGGAAAAAAACACATACAACAAAGCAGATGTGAACCATTAAGAAAACATCAATATATGTGTAAATCGACAAATCACACTTTTTGTAACAGTAAACTCACCCATCATTAGTATGGGGGGGGGGCCTCACCTCGCCTGGCACTCGCTCAGGTCAAAGAGGCCACGCTCTAAACATAAGAAAACAACAAAACAAAAGTAGGTTGTATTGAAGGATCTGATTGCATGTATATGAAATATAGACAGCAAGGTTCCTTTGATCCTATTCGATTGTAAATATATGAATCCAGATTTTTTTAGGATCTGTAGGCAATTGGTAGTGACAGTTATTGAGCAGAAAAAGCACTGGTTTTGTGCTAGACAGGCACTTCTAACTTGTATATGCTGGTGATGATTGGCGCACTAATAAATGGAACAGCATGTTTTTACTGAAATGTTTTCCCAGATCTTAACTACAGAACTGGAGAAAAGTAGCTATTCATAGATCTTAAGCGTGTCCAATCAATGTATGCTTTATAAATTGTCGCAGATATATCCCAGTAGAGCAGTAAAGGGATTCCCTGGTTTGTTAGTAGGAGGCTGGAAGATGTAAATGTTCGTAAAAGTGCCACCTCGACAAATGCCCAGAGAAGAATCCAGTACGGTGGAAAAAACAGTAGAAAAAACAAAGGAAAAACAAACGGAGCTGCAGAGATGCTACCACCCACCTGTCCGTCGTTGCCTCGGTCTATCGTCTGAGCCGAGGGGAAGGTGGAGGTTGTATCGACTCCGTCGGTAGAAGTAGGCCACTGGCGGACCTGAAAGGAACCGCATTACGCATTCTAGGCAGGATATGCTCAGCGGTAATTGGTTCATTTCAAGGGCAAGGAGACCGGAAATAGTTGAAAATAGTCGGCCTCATTCAAGGAAAGGGCACTAGCGGACCAGACAGGGGCCGCATTCCAAAAACTGGCTCGATTTTAATTGGTTCAAATAAGAACCGGAAACGGAAGGGAAAGTGCAACTACCGATCAGTTCGCCATGTAGTTTCTGAGGTTTAGTGACCGTGTTTCTTCAGCGTTATGATGTTATTATCGCAGCAGCTTGAAAGCCTTTTTGTTGAGAATCGGTCTCTCAAAAGGATACGTATGGAATATTTTAATGTTTCAATCAGAGCGAATTTCAACCGTGACTGCTCTTTTTTGAAATCGGCCCTTCAGGAGTGTAAATATGGGGCCGTACGAGAACCAATGACACCGAACTCTTACCGCTGAAAGCCAATTGGTTCCTTCTCATAACCGGAAATCATGAGGTGGAACATCCGATCTTTACTAGTCAGAAAGGAAGTATGGTAAACTATCCTTTTACTCGTATGTATTCTCGTATTTAGTCTCACTGGACAGAGGGTTAGGCTCAAGTGGAGGGATATTTTGCACCACTGATTTTATCGCCAATTGGTTCCTTCTCACAACCACAAGTCATAAGGTGGAACAACCGATCTTTAATAGTAGGAAAGGTAGTATGGTGAACTGTTCTTTCAATCGTGTATATTCTCGTATATAACCTGACTGGGCAAAGGGTTTAGCTAGCGTAGAGAAATCTGTCTGGGCACATAGTTTAACTAGCGTGAAAGAATATATTACACTACTAGTTTGGTCGCCCAGCATTAGTATTTATTGAAGTGTCGATTTCTCTGAAAGTATGCCCGTATCCCTAAAAGGGGGGGAAGGTTCTATCCATACAACTACGAACCTGTTTGAATATACATATTTAGTCAATAAGAAATTATCTTTCATCTATATAAAAAGATCTGTATAGAGGTCAAAAGTTGGTGCCCTCTATAAGATCTCTATTCATGTTCGTGATTCTCCAACAAGGTGTTAGTGTAAACATGTGGTATTAGAGCTGAATCCATGGTATATCGTCATTCAGTCCCACCGTGTCGCATTTTAACTTATAAATCCATTTCTGTTCTTTTATGAACAGATAATGAGAAATGTCTCTGACATGTAGGGGAATTAGCGGTTGTTCAAGCACTATCCATTCCATGTCATCAGCAGAATGCTTCATTGTGAGAAAGTGGTTGGTCATGCGGGTGGCCTGCTTGTTTCTCCTGATGGTACTTTTATGTTCCTGTATTCTTAGTTTAACCTTCCTGGTCGTCATGCCTATATAGCAAAGGGCACAAGGGCATGTGATTTGGTAGATAACCTTCTCGTTATTGCAGTTCGTGTGTCGTTTCAATACCCATGGTCGTGATGTGCCAATATCCACTGTTACTACTTTTTTAGTCTGAGGGCAAACTGAACAATTCCCACATGGATGATGGCCATGAACTGGGGGAAGATTCCATAGTGTCACTGTGGGTTCATTTTGGGTTGACCGTGGTCTAGTGTGCACCAGTTTGTCTTTTAGGTTTGAGCTTCTCTTGAAGCAGAATAGTGGTGGTGGGATGTTATCACCTGCAGTGTTCAGTATTCACCAGTTTTTTCGAATGATCTTCTGTACTGAAGATGACACTGTACTGAAAGTAGTAACGAAGGTCAATCTTGCCAGAGGTGGTTTTTCCACAGGGATGGTTAATAGAGCCTCACGATGATTATTGGATGCTCTTTTGCATGATTTTTTGATCAACGCACTTGGGTACAATCGCTGTTTCAATTTAGTTGATAAAGTCAGGGCTTGTTCTTGAAAATCGGATTTCTCTGAACAGTTTCTTCGAACCCTCAGAAATTGTCCGAAAGGCAGGTTCTCTCTGAGGGAGCGTGGGTGGTGGCTGTCAAACCAAAGCAGGGAATTTCTAGACATCGGTTTTCGATATAGACTGCTGGCTAGATGGCCATCTTTGGGAATGATCAGTAGGTCCAAAAATGGAAGTTGTGTATCACTGTACTCAACTGTGAATCTAAGATATTGATTCTGAGTGTTTAGCCAACTTTGGAAGGCAAGTACAGAGAGGGTATCTCCGCGCCACACTACCAGGACATCGTCGATGTACCTCTTCCACAACACCATTTGGTGGTAATATGGATTGTTGTGGTTCAGTACATGCTGGGATTCAAACAGGTAGACATATAGATTTGCTAGGCTTGGAGCAAATGTGCTGCCCATCGAGGACCCCGATATTTGGAGATACAGAGAATCTTCAAATTGAAAAAAAGATTCTGTCATCGCGAGCCTTGCCAATTCAATGATGAAATGGATCGGTGTAATACTTTCATGAATAGTATCCTCTAAGAGTCCTCTCACGGCCTATAGAGTTTCTTCCTGCGGTATACAGGTCTATAGAGACTCTACATCGAAACTGACAAGAATGTCAGTTTCGGTGTTGAACTCAACTTCAGGTAAAAGGCGGAGGATGTCTTTTGTATCTTGGAGATAGGTGGGCATGGTCTTCACCAGTGGTCCTAGGAACACATCAACAAACGTTGATAAGGGTTTAAGAAGTGACCCTATACCGGATATAATAGGTCGTCCGGGTGGAGGTCTCACTGTTTTGTGGATTTTGGGCTGGGTGTAGAAATATGGAGTGACCGGATGTGTCGTGACCAGAAATGTTGCTTCTTGTGGTGTTATCCAGCCCTCCACGCTTGCCTCTTCCACAAGATTCTTAATTTCGAGCAGTAACCTGGCAGTGGGGTCAGTGGTCAATCGGGTGTAAGAGTTGGTATCACCCAATTGTCTCAGACATTCAGCTCGATACATGATGGTGTCTTGAATAACTATCGCCCCACCTTTATCTGCCGGTTTGATAGTGATATTTGGGTCTTTAGATAAGGTGTCTAATGCGAGTTTCTCCACTTTAGAAAGATTTTGAAAACTGTTGGTTTTAGGCAGATTCAGAGAATCAATCTCGTGAACCACCGCTTATTCAAAGGCTCCTACTTTAGATGGTACCTGTTGGAGTAGGGGGACAAAGGCTGACTTAGTCTTAAGGCCTGTGTTTATTTCCATATCGCATTGGTCCTGTTCCTTTCTACTGTCGGCAAAGAAAAAGGGCAGCCGCACCTTTCGGAAGAATTTCTCGACCTCACTCCGAAGTTGGAAAGCATCTCCACTGTTGGTTGGTACAAACCCGATACCTTTATTTAGCATATCTCACTGGTGGATCCAACATTGGCACTCCTCGAAAGAAACCTGATGAGGTACCTACTGGATACCAGTTTCCAACTTGAACCCAGATCACGATTTTCCGCCAGCAGGTGAGCTGATGGGTTTTCTTATCTCAGTGGATACTCTCTCTTTCTGCTTTTCTCTCCTGAGAACCACTACTTCCCTACACTACAATTGAGTGTTGAGTGATTAGTAGTAAGTTAGGTGTAGTTCTCCTCTCAGACCCTTAGCATTCTCTGTGTTATGTTATTTGCTAGTTAGGGGGACAGGATGCAAGTTGGTCTTTAAACACTTTTCCCCTTAGACCCTCTTCACATTGTGTTTTTGTTGATTTTGAGCAGCTGCGGCTGCGGGTCTTGTTTTTTATAGGTTGGTTTAAATGTTATTCCCCTTGACCACACTTGGTAGGCTTGTAAGAATGGCAGATTTTGCAGGTTTAGCATTTGACGATGAGCTACTATCATCTATTCTCAGTGAAAATCCAAGTATGCTAGATATGTTGCCCCCCACTGGACCTGACCCCCCAGGAGATTGGGACACCATCCTCAATCTTAAAAAGAGTCACTCACGTACTATCATCCACGGGCAGATCATGGCTGAGTACGTGCATGGCAAGTGTGCTCCCACTGGACTTTTAGTAACCAATGTCCCCCAATTATTCCTGACGGATAAAGCATTCCTAAAGGATTGGTCGCTGATCGCATGGCGATGCACTCGTGACTGCCTGATCCTTATATTCACGACCGCCAAGAGGGTGGCAGACGCCATCCTTGTAGAAATACAGATTTTGGAAGGCAAAACAAAAACTACACTTACAACTAAACAATTCCAGAAACAACTGGACGAAACAAACAAGGCGAACAAAGAGTATAAGGACTCTATCTTCTTTGCCAAGATTGATAAATTCAAAAAAGATTTGGCCAAATTCTCTCATGAGACAATTTATCCTTATACTGGAGAAAACTACACACCTCCAGATAACACCAAACAAGGAAAAGGGTATGGGTCAAATTACTCAACTTCTTCCTCCGAACCCGATTCTAGCGATTCAGATAATAGCGGCACTTCACAATGGAGAGGAAGAGGCCAATACAATCGCTCTAACCGTAGGCGGACTGGACAAGGTAATATGTACCAACAGGCCCTTGGTGGCCACCGGCACCATGGGGATATCCACAATTTCCACCTCCCATGCCCCACTATCAACAACAGCCCTTATTTTACGACAGCCAGGCTTTTTTAGGACAGGGCCGTGGCGGGAACAGGGGCAGACGGAGAGGTCAACCCCAAGTACATTGGGAAGACGAACAAAATCCTCCAAATACTCGCAACAAGCGAGGCCAATAACAATCACTCCAGGAAGCAATGAAGACCTGGTAGTCAATCTAAGTTCACGCACCCTGACCCCCTTCGAACACCAGGTGCTAAATAAAGGTCTCGGGTTTGTACCAACCAACAGTGGAGATGCTTTCCAACTTCGGAGTGAGGTCGAGAAATTCTTCCGAAAGGTGCGGCTGCCCTTTTTCTTTGCCGACAGTAGAAAGGAACAGGACCAATGCGATATGGAAATAAGCACAGGCCTTAAGACTAAGTCAACCTTTGTCCCCTACTCCAACAGGTACCATCTAAAGTAGGAGCCTTTGAAAAAGCGGTGGTTCACGAGATTGATTCTCTGAATCTGCCTAAAACCAACCGTTTTCAAAATCTTTCTAAAGTGGAGAGACTCGCATTAGACACCTTATCTAAAGACCCAAATATCACTATCAAACCGGCAGATAAAGGTGGGGCGATAGTTATTCAAGACACCATCATGTATCGAGCTGAATGTCTGAGACAATTGGGTGATACCAACTCTTACACCCGATTGACCACTGACCCCACTGCCAGGTTACTGCTCGAAATTAAGAATCTTGTGGAAGAGGCAAGCGTGGAGGGCTGGATAACACCACAAGAAGCAACATTTCTGGTCACGACACATCCGGTCACTCCATATTTCTACGCACTGCCCAAAATCCACAAAACAGTGAGACCTCCACCCGGACGACCTATTATATCCGGTATAGGGTCACTTCTTGAACCCTTATCAACGTTTGTTGATGTGTTCCTAAGACCACTGGTGAAGACCATGCCCACCTATCTCCAAGATACAAAAGACATCCTCCGCCTTTTACCTGAAGTTGAGTTCAACACCGAAACTGACATTCTTGTCAGTTTCGATGTAGAGTCTCTATAGACCTGTATACCGCAGGAAGAAACTCTATAGGCCGTGAGAGGACTCTTAGAGGATACTATTCATGAAAGTATTACACCGATCCATTTCATCATTGAATTGGCAAGGCTCGCGATGACAGAATCTTTTTTTCAATTTGAAGATTCTCTGTATCTCCAAATATCGGGGTCCTCGATGGGCAGCACATTTGCTCCAAGCCTAGCAAATCTATATGTCTACCTGTTTGAATCCCAGCATGTACTGAACCACAACAATCCATATTACCACCAAATGGTGTTGTGGAAGAGGTACATCGACGATGTCCTGGTAGTGTGCTGCGGAGATACCCTCTCTGTACTTGCCTTCCAAAGTTGGCTAAACACTCAGAATCAATATCTTAGATTCACAGTTGAGTACAGTGATACACAACTTCCATTTTTGGACCTACTGATCATTCCCAAAGATGGCCATCTAGCCAGCAGTCTATATCGAAAACCGATGTCTAGAAATTCCCTGCTTCGGTTTGACAGCCACCACCCACGCTCCCTCAGAGAGAACCTGCCTTTCGGACAATTTCTGAGGGTTCGAAGAAACTGTTCAGAGAAATCCGATTTTCAAGAACAAGCCCTGACTTTATCAACTAAATTGAAACAGCGATTGTACCTAAGTGCGTTGATCAAAAAATCATGCAAAAGAGCATCCAATAATCTTCGTGAGGCTCTATTAACCATCCCTGTGGAAAAACCATCTCTGGCAACATTGACCTTCGTTACTACTTTCAGTACAGTGTCATCTTCAGTACAGAAGATCATTCGAAAAAACTGGCGAATACTGAACACTGCAGGTGATAACATCCCACCACCACTATTCTGCTTCAAGAGAAGCTCAAACCTAAAAGACGAACTGGTGCACACTAGACCACGGTCAACCCAAAATGAACCCACAGTGACACTATGGAATCTTCCCCCAGTTCATGGCCACCATCCATGTGGGAATTGTTCAGTTTGCCCTCAGACTAAAAAAGTAGTAACAGTGGATATTGGCACATCACGACCATGGGTATTGAAACGACACACGAACTGCAATAACGAGAAGGTTATCTACCAAATCACATGCCCTTGTGCCCTTTGCTATATAGGCATGACGACCAGGAAGGTTAAACTAAGAATACAGGAACATAAAAGTACCATCAGGCGAAACAAGCAGGCCACCCGCATGACCAATCACTTTCTCACAATGAAGCATTCTGCTGATGACATGGAATGGATAGTGCTTGAACAACCGCTAATTCCCCTACATGTCAGAGACATTTCTCATTATCTGTTCATAAAAGAACAGAAATGGATTTATAAGTTAAAATGCGACACGGTGGGACTGAATGACGATATACCATGGATTCAGCTCTAATACCACATGTTTACACTAACACCTTGTTGGAGAATCACGAACATGAATAGAGATCTTATAGAGGGCACCAACTTTTGACCTCCATACAGATCTTTTTATATAGATGAAAGATAATTTCTTATTGACTAAATATGTATATTCAAACAGGTTCGTAGTTGTATGGATAGAACCTTCCCCCCCTTTTAGGGATACGGGCATACTTTCAGAGAAATCGACACTTCAATAAATACTAATGCTGGGCGACCAAACTAGTAGTGTAATATATTCTTTCACGCTAGTTAAACTATGTGCCCAGACAGATTTCTCTACGCTAGCTAAACCCTTTGCCCAGTCAGGTTATATACGAGAATATACACGATTGAAAGAACAGTTCACCATACTACCTTTCCTACTATTAAAGATCGGTTGTTCCACCTTATGACTTGTGGTTGTGAGAAGGAACCAATTGGCGATAAAATCAGTGGTGCAAAATATCCCTCCACTTGAGCCTAACCCTCTGTCCAGTGAGACTAAATACGAGAATACATACGAGTAAAAGGATAGTTAACCATACTTCCTTTCTGACTAGTAAAGATCGGATGTTCCACCTCATGATTTCCGGTTATGAGAAGGAACCAATTGGCTTTCAGCGGTAAGAGTTCGGTGTCATTGGTTCTCGTACGGCCCCATATTTACACTCCTGAAGGGCCGATTTCAACAAAGAGCCGTCACGGTTGAAATTCGCTCTGATTGAAACATTAAAATATTCCATACGTATCCTTTTGAGAGACCGATTCTCAACAAAAAGGCTTTCAAGCTGCTGCGATAATAACATCATAACGCTGAAGAAACACTGCTAACAATTCACTATGCTCCCCTTTCAGCACCTCTCCTAATCTAATTAGGGGGCTCAAGGAAGTGGGAGCTAGACTTGGTCCAGTGACATTTGTTCTCCTGCCTTTGAAGTCCAGCTTATCTTCCTGGCCCCTTCCTGTCCCTTACTTTTCCAGGAAAACAAATGGCTACATTGTTTCAGCCCTAAGCCTCTTCACACCTACTCAGGGATCAGCTTGGCTCAGGCTGGCCAATCAGATGAGGCTGCTACAGCGCTGTTTTACATAACAGGATAGTAAATTCTAAAACGCCTTTCCTGTAGTAGTTTTAATAAATCCGACCTTGGCAAGTTGTCAGAGTTATTATTTTGATATTTTGAATTAGGTTGCTAGATAACCCCAATCAAACGTTAGACTTTATTAAAGTTTAATAAAGCCTTCCCATGTTAGCCTATGGGGCTAGCAGCACTATAATGGGAAAAAACAATGGGCTAGATGTAGGTGGCTAAATACCAGTAAATTCAGTAAATTTGTGCGTTATTTAGCCCTGTGCGATGAGGTATTACCGAATGCCACCGGTAATAACGAATCGGTAAATTAAAGTGAAACAGTTACCGAATCCTTATTTACCGATCGGTCAACAGCAAAACCTCAAAATAACGAATCAGTAAATAACGAATCTGTAAAAATTCGGTAATGCGATATAGCAAAATTCGGTAATACCGAATTTGTCCAAATTCGGTATTAAAGAATCAGTAATTACCACTGACCCAGAGCAGTTGGTAATCAGGTGCAGTGTATAAAAACTGCTCCAAAATGCAACAGTGTGAACACAATGGCGGCCCTCTGCGTCATAGCAAGGCGGCTATGCTTGCGAGTAGCAGGACGGGAAGAGCGTGTGTACAGACTGCGTGTCACACTGTTCCACATGACTGAGCCAGAAATCCATGACAGATACAGGCTACACCCACACACCATCCTTGACCTGATACAGGACCTGAAACCATACCTGGAGCATCAGACACCAAGGGCGCACACAATACCTACCCATGTACAGGTACTCGGTTGCCTGCACCTCCTGGCATCAGGAAGTTACCAGAGTGTGACAGCCACAGCAGGTGGTGTGTCACAGAGCTGCCAGTCCTGTTTCTTCAACTCCTTTCTGGATGCCCTGATGCAGAGAATGCATCACTACATACGCTTCCCCAGCACACAGGCGGAGCTGCAGCAGACCAAGCTGGATTTCTACCAAAAGGCACAGTTCCCACATCTAATAGGCTGCATCGATGGACCCACATACCAATCTGCCCACCTGCAGCTACAGAATACATATGTCAGGTCCGTTCTGGTTGCTCCTCAGGATTGGATCGATGCTATAAGGGGGCCCACCTCTAGATCAACCCAAGTCTGACTGAAAGTGTGTCCAGACTGTTAAGGCGATCAAGCGGGGGAAAAGTTGGGTCCGGAGGAGAACAGCTGGGCTCTTGGCACCGAAAACCTGAAACCACAAAAGCAATGAATAATGACTACATAATCCTAAACTGGGACGTTTGCTATGTAACAACACTCCTGTTAACCTCACCTGGATAACCCACAGGTTTTGCCTGAATGCAGGAAGGATCTAAGGGCGGCTTCTATATCCCTGGGTATAGTACTGGAAAATATAATATAGAGAACGTTAGCAACTCCCTGGTTCCCTCCCTTCCTTGATTCTGAAAGATGTAGCCAGCCAAGAACACCTACCCTTATGTAGGAAATAGACAACCTGTAATTGCCCCAGAGCATCAATTGAAGAAAACAAATAGTGATCACATTCCTGTTCACAGCGGTAAATAAGAACAAAGGTTTTTCTCCTCCGAGGAAATAAGTAGAAGAACGACCTCTGGGTGTGCAAGACGCGACAACCCCAGGATCACTCCTCCCAATATTCCCTGCAAGTTTATAGTTAGAAAAGGAAATTATAAGCCCAGCATAAGTTTGTGTATAGCGTCTCTACAGATCCTGCTCTGTAAACGCTGCTACGTGGTTAAATAGTACAGTACAATTAAGGCGGCACCTATGCCCAGGTGTCCTGCGCTTCACTGGAGCAAAACGCTCCTTGTATGAACAAACAAATAGTTTTAGCGTCTCTACAGATACTGCTCTGTAGGCGCTTCCAAATGGCCAAAGAGTACAGAACAAGTAAGGCGGCACCTATGCCCAGGTGTCCTGCGCAAACCGGAGCAAGACACTCCCTGCAAGTACTCAGCAACGGGACACTGTACCCGCACACGGAAACTTATGTGCCCCACTCGATAACAAGGAAAACCTGTTGCTGGAAAGAAGGACGAACGCGGGCGCTTCCTAAGCCCCTCCTGGTAAATCCAACAACGAACGGCACCTCACCAAGGAACACCACGTTGTAGGCGCTTCCAAAGCCTCACCAGTAATCCACACGCAGAAAGCAGCGTGACCCTTCTGTGAATACCAACCGCTACCTCCGCCGATATCCACGAATATCCACAGTCAAAGGACCAAGACAACAGCAGGAATAATCGGCGGCGCGTCTTCCGCCCGACTTCCTGTTTATCCCTAGGAGCGTCGCGTCATAGGAGCGCGCGGCTCAAAGGATCATGGGATATGTAGTTTTTTATTCCGATTCTCAAGATCGGGCAGACAGTGCTTTACCATAGGTCGGGGAGGGTGAAACGTGACAGTACACCCCCTCTTAACACTCACTGACTGCCACCAGGTTTACCAGGATGAGACAAATGGAACTTCCGCACCAGTCCGGGTGCATGCACCGCACCCACCGGTTCCCATGAATCCTCCTCGGGCCCATAGCCCTTCCAAGACACCAGGTACTGGAGCCGTCCCCTTACTCTGCGAGAGTCCAAGATGCGCCGCACCTCATACTCCACCTCCTGTTCAACCCTCACCGGCACAGGGGCTTTATGACTTGGACCCTGGGCAGGCTTGATCAGAGAGACATGAAACACAGGGTGTATTCTGAAATGTGAGGGAAGCTTGAGTTTCACGGCTACGGGGTTAACATGACGAACCACCTGGTAAGGACCGATGAATCTGGGGTTGAAAACACTGAACCTTTTGAACCGAATGTTCCTAGTGGATAGCCACACCCAATCCCCTTTCGTGTACCCAGGACAAGGCCTACGATGTCTATCGGCCTGCGCTTTGTACCGAAGTTTGGCTTTAACGAGATTGTTTCTGGCCTGCACAATAGACTTTCTTAGCTGTACCAATCTGGTCTGTAACTGTGGAATCGAGGCTTCTACACCTGGCACACTCAACGGGGTAAACCTGGGATGGAACCCATATGTACAAAAAAACGGGGAACACAAGGTGGAGGAATGCATCGCGTCGTTATACGCCACCTCCGCTGACCACAACCATTCCACCCATGCTTCTGTGGATGTATCTACAAAACACCTCAGGTATTGTTTGAGGGTCTGGTTTAACCGTTCGGTCTGCCCGTCAGTTTGTGGATGAAAGCTTGTGGACAAGGAGGAGGCAATGCCCAATCGATCACACCAGACCCTCCAAAATTTGGCAGTGAATTGCGCCCCTCTGTCAGACACAATGACCTTAGGTAAGCCATGTAATCTGACAATGTGTATGAGCAGCAGCTGGGCTAATTGACTAGCTGTGGGTACCCCTCTACATGCTATGAAGTGGCCCATTTTTGTTAAGTAGTCCACGACTACTATGATAGCAGACATCCCATGATCCTGAGGGAGACCCACCACAAAATCTACTGAAAAGCTTTCCCAAGGACTCACAGGCGTGGGCATTGTTTGTAACAGCCCTTGCGCAGGTCTATGATCGCTTTTGGCTTGCGAGCAGACCTCACATCGTTGAACCCAAGCAACCACATCCGGCCGGATGGTGGGCCACCAGTAAGCGCGTAGCAACTTTTCCAATGTCTTCTGTCCTCCAGTGTGTCCAGCGCAAGGTAGATCATGACACCACTTGAATACTTGTTTTCTCAATGCAAGAGTAGGGAGAAGCAATTGTGATCCCTTCCTAGGCAGTCCTTGACGTATCCTCCATTCCGGGTGCAACCGAATCCACGTTTTCCACGCGTAGGTCTGGATGCCTCTCTTAACCTTGTGTAGAAAGTCAGCCGTATGGATCACCCCTATCACCCTTTGCGGTGTGATGATGCTGGTTTCGGGGAGCTCCCTCAAGACGGGGTGACTTTCTTGCCGGGTGAGAGCATCTGCTTTCCGGTTGTTACATCCAGGCCTGAAGGTGACCACGAAATGGAACTCTGAAAAGAAGAGCATCCATCTCAGTTGCCTGGGAGTGAGATGGCGTGCGGCTCTCAGAAACTGAAGATTCCGGTGGTCTGTATAGACAGTGATTTGATGGGTGGCACCCATCAACCAATGCCTCCACTCTGTGAAGGCGTCTTTAATAGCAAGCAATTCCTTTTCAGCAATCGTGTAATTGCGTTCTGCCGAATTTAGCTTGCGTGACCTGAAGGCAATGGGATGCAGATGTCCTGTATCTTCACTTCTCTGCGAGAGAACAGCCCCTACTGCGAGGTCAGACGCATCTGCCTCTACCACAAAAGGGAGGCGTGGGTCAGCATGTATTAGGACCGGAGCAGAAGTGAAAGCGGTTTTCAACCGATCGAAAGCAGTTTGTTCTTCTGTTCCCCATATAAAGGGGTTGTTCTTCCGGGTTAATTTCGTGAGAGGGGCCACCAGGTCCGAAAAGTGAGAGATGAACCTCCGATAGAAGTTTGAAAAGCCCAGGAGTTTCTGAATATCCTTGACGGAGGCGGGTTGTGGCCACTCCACAATGGCTCGTACCTTCCTCTCAGCCATTATCTGCCCTGATGGAGTGAGCATGACTCCCAGGAATTCCACGGTCGTGACATGGAACTCACATTTTGTCAGTTTGCAGAATAGTTGGTTTTGTCGAAGAGCTTCCAGTACTTGTGTCACATGCTGGATGTGTTCTGGTTCATCGTTAGAATAGATTAAAATGTCGTCTATATAGACAACTACAAAGACGTCCAGGTACTCTCGCAACACCTCGTTGAGAAAAAACTGGAAGGAGGCTGGGGCGTTGCATAGCCCAAAGGGCATTACAAGATATTCAAAAAGTCCGTACCTAGTTTTAAAGGCAGTTTTCCATTCATCGCCTGAGCGGATGCGTACTAAATGGTATGCTCCCCGGAGATCCAATTTAGTGTACATCTTGGCTGATCTTACCTGTTCCAGTAATACCGGAATCAATGGAAGAGGGTATTGATTTTTGATGGTGATCGCATTTAATGCCCTATAATCGATACAGCAGCGTAATTCCCCATTAGCCTTCGGAATAAAAAAAAGGGGGGAGGCTGCTGGGGATCGTGATGGTCGAATGAATCCCAAAGCGAGTAGATCGTCCAAATATTCCCGTAGGTGTTTCGTTTCAGGCTGAGACAATGCATAAATACGACCACATGGAACCACTGCCCCTGGTGTTAAGTCGATGCGGCAGTCGTATTCCCTATGTGGGGGAAGCACTTCTGCTTTGGTTTTACTGAACACATCTTCAAACTCCTGGTAACATTGGGGCAGTTCCACCTCTTTTTCCGCTGCTGTGGAAATGGTGTGAGTAACAGCCAATACCATAGATGGTCGGGGGGTCTCCTGGATGCAGTGGACTTGGCAATGAGAAGAGGAGAACTCCAAGGATTGTTCTTTCCATTTAATATCGGGTTCATGTTTTTTCAGCCAAGGGAGTCCTAGAATTATACCGTAATTAGGAGCCTGGATGAGGTTAAATGACAGCTGTTCCTTATGATAACCCCCATACCACATTTCATATTCCGGAGTGTGTTGAGTGATAGGACCGGATTCCAACACATGACCGTCTACTGCGAACACTTCTTCCATGACCGGTTTATCCACTGGGGTCACACCCAATTTCCTTGCTTCTGCCAAGTCCATGAAACAACCTGTTGCTCCGGAATCCACCATTGCACGGACACACTTAGGGTCTTGGTCAATCCACAATTCAATGTCTATAAAGAACAATCGGTTTCCCACTCGATTCTCTTCGGTTATAGAAGGGATGTAATGAACACTTGAGTCCCTCCCTTCCTTAGGACTCAAGCCTCGGAGTTTTCCGAACCCTTATCAACAGTGGATAAGGCTCCTTGACCCACTCGATAGCGTCCTCCTTTCGGTTTCACCGGACATTCTCGCAAAAAATGGCCTTTTTTCCCACAGTACAAACATAGTCCGAATTTGCGACGATGTTCTCTTTCACTGGTAGTGAGAGACGCTCGCACTACTCCAACCTCCATAGGTTCGGATTTGCCTTCGGCTTTCTCCCCGCTAGTAGTTTTCTCCCCGAACACCGGAGGTCTGTCTCTTCGTCCGGTCTCTCCTTTTCTTTCTCTTAATCTGTGATCCAAGCGTAACGCCAAATCGATAAAGGCTGCACATGTGGTCGGCTGGGGTTCAACTTGTGCTATCACATCTTTTAGATTGTCTGTGAGACCTTGGTAAAACAGAACCATCTGTTTGGCTTCAGGCCAATCTGTTTCAGCTATCAATCGCCTAAAATGATTTAGGTAGGTCACTATATCCGAATTGCCTTGTTTAAGAACAAGCAACTCCTTATCAGCTGAGAAGGTCTCAGCTCTTCTGTCAAACGTTTTCTCGAATTCGGCTCTAAACAGGTCCCAATCATAAAGGATTCCCTCGTTGTTCCTGACTATGGGTACAGCCCACTGGGCTGCCTCTCCTCCCAGATATGAGATTAGAAAGGAAACCCGAGATTGATTGGTTAAAAAACATTTGGGTTTACAGGTAAAGTGCATCATCACCTGGGTCATAAATACCTGCACTTTCTTTCTATCTCCCATAAACCTTTCTGGGGGAGCCAAAGGAACCGGAGAAGGCATTTCCACTACCAACGAGGTTGGATGTGGGGCGGGATTCCCTGCATCAAACGGGTTCCGCTGCATAGCATCCATGCGTGCTTGCAACGCAGCCGTTTCCTGGCGAGAGGCTGCCAACTCCGCCTGAACTAGGCCTAAGGCTGTTACTACCTCTTCTAAGTCCATGTTTTGAATCAACCCAACCAGGAGGAGCAGAACTTTTAGGCCGATTATTCTGTCAGGTCCGTTCTGGTTGCTCCTCAGGATTGGATCGATGCTATAAGGGGGCCCACCTCTAGATCAACCCAAGTCTGACTGAAAGTGTGTCCAGACTGTTAAGGCGATCAAGCGGGGGAAAAGTTGGGTCCGGAGGAGAACAGCTGGGCTCTTGGCACCGAAAACCTGAAACCACAAAAGCAATGAATAAGGACTACATAATCCTAAACTGGGACGTTTGCTATGTAACAACACTCCTGTTAACCTCACCTGGATAACCCACAGGTTTTGCCTGAATGCAGGAAGGATCTAAGGGCGGCTTCTATATCCCTGGGTATAGTACTGGAAAATATAATATAGAGAACGTTAGCAACTCCCTGGTTCCCTCCCTTCCTTGATTCTGAAAGATGTAGCCAGCCAAGAACACCTACCCTTATGTAGGAAATAGACAACCTGTAATTGCCCCAGAGCATCAATTGAAGAAAACAAATAGTGATCACATTCCTGTTCACAGCGGTAAATAAGAACAAAGGTTTTTCTCCTCCGAGGAAATAAGTAGAAGAACGACCTCTGGGTGTGCAAGACGCGACAACCCCAGGATCACTCCTCCCAATATTCCCTGCAAGTTTATAGTTAGAAAAGGAAATTATAAGCCCAGCATAAGTTTGTGTATAGCGTCTCTACAGATCCTGCTCTGTAAACGCTGCTACGTGGTTAAATAGTACAGTACAATTAAGGCGGCACCTATGCCCAGGTGTCCTGCGCTTCACTGGAGCAAAACGCTCCTTGTATGAACAAACAAATAGTTTTAGCGTCTCTACAGATACTGCTCTGTAGGCGCTTCCAAATGGCCAAAGAGTACAGAACAAGTAAGGCGGCACCTATGCCCAGGTGTCCTGCGCAAACCGGAGCAAGACGCTCCCTGCAAGTACTCAGCAACGGGACACTGTACCCGCACACGGAAACTTATGTGCCCCACTCGATAACAAGGAAAACCTGTTGCTGGAAAGAAGGACGAACGCGGGCGCTTCCTAAGCCCCTCCTGGTAAATCCAACAACGAACGGCACCTCACCAAGGAACACCACGTTGTAGGCGCTTCCAAAGCCTCACCAGTAATCCACACGCAGAAAGCAGCGTGACCCTTCTGTGAATACCAACCGCTACCTCCGCCGATATCCACGAATATCCACAGTCAAAGGACCAAGACAACAGCAGGAATAATCGGCGGCGCGTCTTCCGCCCGACTTCCTGTTTATCCCTAGGAGCGTCGCGTCATAGGAGCGCGCGGCTCAAAGGATCATGGGATATGTAGTTTTTTATTCCGATTCTCAAGATCGGGCAGACAGTGCTTTACCATAGGTCGGGGAGGGTGAAACGTGACAACATATACCGCAACCGCAAATCCACTCACTCCATCAACAAGCAGGTGATATGTGATGCAAACTTCATCATTACTGACATTGTGGCCAAATTCCCAGGGAGCACCCACGACGCCTACATATTCAGGAACAGTGGGATCTATACATGTCTGGCTGCTGGTGAATTCGGAGAAGGATACCTACTAGGTAAATCAATGTAACACACCCTGATGAATACCTTGGATTAACATAATGGTGATTAAATTAACTGCACTGTCTTTCCCATTTAGGTGACAGCGCATATGCCCTCCGGTCATTCATACTAACTCCATACCTCAACCCATCCACCCCAAGGGAGAGGAGATACAATGTGGCACATAAAAGCACGCACAACTTTGTGGAGCACACCTTTGGACTGCTAAAAAGCAGGTTCCGTTGCCTCCATAAAAGTGGAGGTGCACATCAGTACCACCCCATCATCTGCTGCAAAATAATAGCAACATGTGCAATGCTGCATAACCTTGTCACAAAGAAAGGAACAGCAGTGGAACTAACTGACTCTGAGGACGAGGGTGAGGACAATCCACTGCCAGAGCCCTGCGCAGCTGGTGTGGCAGCAGCACCGGATGGGAGACACAGACGGGCTGAGATAACAGGCGACTATTTCTGAGTGAGTAAGGAGACAGTTACTGTATTTGAATGATGGTATTTAATGACCAGTGCACACCACCAAGATATGAAACAGTCTCCATACACCCAAGGGTTACGTCACCCATTAACGTACAACCATGCCTGGCTCTATTTTTTGCGCCCACGCGCTGCACTGCCATGTTCCTTGACCCCACTGTCTGCACTGCCAGTATGTTCCTGGGCAGCGCCGTGGCGTTCGCTGTGCCTCCTGGTCTCGGTGGGAGAAGGCGTAATGCTACTACGGATAGTAGTCTCCTCACTGTCCCTCCCCTTTACTGTAGTGGCCACCTTCCCTGTTTAGAGCAGTTTAAGTGCTGAGGTCATTGTGAACATCCCCCTAGCCACAGCCAGACTACAGTGTGCTATTTCCTCCTGCATGGCAATAGAGCATCTGCACATGAGGGAGGTAGCAGGACCTTCAGCATGTTGCCTTCCAGCCCAACAAACACACTTTCACCTTGGCCTGGGATTAGAGGACTGGCTGCCCTTGCCCTGTGGTGTCTGGAGGATGTATGGGCACGCTCTGATGGGGACTCTGATCTTTCCCTGTTGCAGTCCTCAGCACACTGTTGACTGTTGGCCCCCTGTGCTCTCCTCCTCCGACACCTCCATCAGCTGGAGGGTGGCCATGGCATGCCTCCTGCCTGACTCTGGTGGTGGTGTTGATTGTGGCAGTGGTGATGGTGTTGTTGGTGATGGCGGCGTTGTCTGGAGCTGTGGTGATGTTGGGGATCGAGACATTGGTGGTGGTGGTGGTGGTGGGGTTATGTGCCCTGCATGTGACTGCTCCTCCTCCAGTTGTCTCCCCTCTGGCTCGGGAGCCTTCCCTCTGCTCCCCTCTGCTGCACTGCGAGATGTCTCGCCTGTAAAGACAGAATGTAGATATACTCACTTATCTGGCAGCATTTGCATTGCATTAAACATTATGCCTGCCAATCACACTGACTTTCCTCTGCTTGCTAATTGCTGTCACATGCCTTTGGATTTGCTAGACTGACTGTTCTGAACATGTGTTACTTATGACTACATCTCCCATAATGCATTGCAGGTTATGAGTGAAACATGGACTGGAGTGGGAGTACCTATGCCTCTCTGGGGATTGGGATTGGGGTTGAGGAGGGGGGTGCACAGCATGCTGTGCATGAAGCTTGCCTTGTTTGCTGACAGCTCTGGTTGAGCTGTCTACGTCACCGATCCCACTCACACTCTCCGGCTGGAGGGTGGACTCAACCATGAGCTCCACGGCTGTTGGTGCAGGTGCTCTGCTCCTCCCTCCACCAGTTTTGCTAGCCTGCCTCTGCCTCTGCCTCTCCGCCATCTTCGCCTTCACAGTCTTCCTCAGTTCATGCCACCTTTTCTTTATGCCCTCAATGTAGCGCTGGGTGACCCCAATGGCATTAGTCTTGCTCTGAATCGCAAGCCAGATCTGCCTCTTTTGTGATTCTGGCAAATGGAGGGACTGCTTGCCAAACAGCTTCTCATGGTCCTTGGTGACTTCTTCAATGAGGACCTCCAGCTCCTTTTCACTAAACTTCTGCTTTCTTTTTGTTTCAGCTTCCTCCTTCTCTCTCTCCTGGTTTGCCATTTTGCTAGTTTTTCTTTTTTTGCAAAGGAAAGCTGTGTTGCTCCTGGCTCCTCTGCTCAGCTACCTGCCTCACAGTAAGCTTCAGGTTCAGTGCAGCTGCCTGGGTGTGGCCACTTCCTCTTTGGGAGGTAATTGGGATGCACAGGATTGGCTGATTCAACAAATTCCGAATTATTAAATTGGAATTCGATTCGTTATTTCCGAATCGGTATTGGGGTTTCGGTATTTTTTCTTTTTTACCGTAACCTTCCCAATCGCTATTTTTTACCGAATAATACAGATTCTGTAATTTTTAATGAATCTTTATGTACATCGTAGATACCGATTCCTTAATACCGAATCAGTAAAATTCGTTATTAAGGAATCGGTATTTCACGTTTACCTACATCTAGCCCAACGTTACCTGTTTTTCCCTACCAGGGCATATATACATATTTTATGTTGCCCCTGCTTTTTATAACAATGCAACCAGCCCTTGGGGCACCTATGGCAGACCTTAGAAGTGACTTATAGAGGTAGTTCTGGACTTTGGAACTACTTTCAATTCAAAAGTGGAATTGGGCATAGTTATATTTTAAAACCAGCCTTCAAGGCAGTTTTGGCCAGGTACCACAACAGTGCACACCTAAATGGTTAAGTTCACTGGGGTCTTGAGACCTACATAACCTACCATATCCTAGGGACTTAAAGGTAGGTTATCTTGGGCCAATTAGAATTATGAAAACACAAGGAGATTATGTACGGAGTGCTGACACTTTTCAGACACTCACCTCCTGTCAGAGATCTGGCTTGAATCCATTATTGTTCTTTATCTCACTTCGCCCACCCCAGTTTGAACCCAGCCATATGCAAATCAGTCTTGACACTGTGCTTCATGGGAACAGTCCAGCCTGAACTGCCAGGCCAGGACCTCCCTTGAGCGGAAACAAGCATCCTGAGACTGGTTTCAGTTTGAATCCAGTGGCAAAGTGAGCAAGGGACCCACATCTGGGCATACCCTGACAACTTAGGGCGAACAAAGCAAACACTAACCCTGGGCGAAGTACTATGCTACGCTCGCGTTGTTTGGTAAGTTTGCGCTACTTCGCACTATGCGAATTTTACGTAGTACAGTGCAAACCCGCGCAGCGGTAATTTTTTGCTTGCTCGCGGTCCCCAACGTCAAGTTGGCGATCGCGAGCGAGCAAAATGACATCCCGGTGAGACTTTTTCCTCGTTCGCGATCAGCAACATCAAGTTGCCAATCGCGAGAGTGGAAAATAAACCTCCCAGCGAGATTCTCAATGCGGGGAGGTCAGGTTTCTCATTGCGAGTGGTCGCGTATGATTGTGACTGCTCGCGATGAGAAGCTACCAGTCCGCATTGAGAAAGCTGCAGCTCAAGTAGAAATCTATTCAAGCAGCAGAAAACAAACGCTTGCACTTTGCAAGACGCAGTTTGCACTGATTGCACAGTGACGGATGCTTCTCTGCACTGTGCAATCAGTGCGAACAGCATTTTGCACAGTGCACTACGCAGTTCGCGTAGCTCGCGTAGTGCGAAGTGCACTTCGTGTAGCTACGCGCAGCGATACTACGCCAACTAGGCCCAGGGTTACCAAACACAAGGAGATAATGTACAGAGTGCTGATCCTTTTCTGACACTCACCCCCAGTTACAGATATGTGATTTGTGTTTGCCCATTTAGAATGATGCCATTTACCATATACTTTTTAAGGTCAGAGCAGGGGCCCTGGTTATCAGGGCTCAGGGCACTTTCAGAGTCAGTAACCACCAGTAACCATCAGTATCAGTTGAAAAATGGGGGTGATCAGGGCAAAAAGGATGACTTTCTTGCATCTCAGTACTGCCAATATAGAGAGAGAGATTCTTGGTTTTTAGAACTGTTAGACTGTTTTGTAGCCAATGTAGGGTCAATGGAATTGCTGTTAATTCCCGTTTTGTAGATGGGTGAGATATTGCCTAAGTGGTCGCCATACAGCTTGGTGTGTTGCCATGCACAAAAAAAGCTCCAAATTGTATCTGCATATTTATGTTTAGATTTCTTAGTGGGCACTGTTGCTTGATCCTGCCGCTGCCGAATTTTGTTTAACCCTTACTCTGCTAGGCCCCTCCCCTGTGCAAAGCATTTCTGGACTTTTTGGGGTAGTTCTCCCTTAGACCCCTGTACCTTTTTGTCCACATAAGGTATCCACACCAAGTTTGAGTCCTTTTCTTTCTACATCATGGGAAATTCAATGTTCAGTGTTTGTGGATTACCCTGGAGGGGACCCAGAAATTAGCCACAATACAGCTACATTTCTTATTTTTTTTGTTATAAATGAGGAAACAGTGCTGCAGAAGAAAGAGTCTGTTTTTTCCCCTGCAAACAGTATCAACAAAGGATTTGTTGTGCTGGAATCACCATCTTCCCAGCTTTCAGGGACAGGCAGACTTTTTTCAGAAAACCAAAATTATTTACGCAGTTTGGGCATTTTACTAGGACATAGCCTAATTTTGCTACTTTTTTTGTGCTTTCAGCCTTCTTGAAGTTAGCATTAGAAATAGGTGTGAAAGCAAAAATGGATCCTGGAAACTATGCATTTCTGAAAAGTAGACAAAATTCTGAATTCAGCAAGGGATCATTTGTGAAGATCCTTCAAGGTTTTTTTTCATAGAAACTAACAGTTGAAATTAAGAGTTGAAAAAAAAACAGCCGTTTGTGACAACATTTTCACCTGTAACTTCTTTCAAGTATGACAGATGTTTGAAAGCAATATCCCGTTACATCTGCTGGACCATTATGGTTTTGGGTATATATAGGACGTGTTGGTTCACCAAGAAGCCGAGGAAGCCAAAGCCAATCACTGAGCAGCATATTGCATTGTTTGTTCATTGTGTACCGGGTATATGGCAATTCATTTTGTAAAATATAAAGAGTGAAAACTAGGTGTCAAAGACATCTATGTATTTCCGAAATTGGAACAAAATATAGAGTTTAGAAACAGTAGCTATTTGCACATCTCCAAAACCATACTAGCATGTGAATTATAGGACATTTTTTCAAAGTGACTTCTTTTACACATTGTCTTGTATTTGAAAGGCAGAAATGCATAGAAAGTCAATAGGTAATAGCAGTTGCTCTACAATTCTGTGTCCCCCTAAGTCTTCCAATAAAAATAGTACCTCACTTGTGTGGGTAGGCCTAGTGCCCACGACATGAAACGGCCCAAACTCAAAACGTAACGTGAACACACCACATTTTTACAGTGAAAACAGACCCTTTTTTGCAAAGTGCCTAGATGGGGATTTTGAACCCTAGCTTAGATTGTATTTAACAAAGATACATTCCTCCGAAGTTGTTCTAAGAAACAACAATCTTTGGTTCAAAGGCACATTTAATGGTCAAGCTTTGGTGTTCTCTATATTCATGGGAAATCCCTCTTTCTCTCCTAGGAAGTGAATGGGACAACTCATAAAGCCAAATAGCCCAAGGACCCATCATATCTCCCATCATCTTCAATCTCTTAATATGGAATCTGTCAGACACTTGTTCACTGACAAGGACAACATGATCCAACAATATGCCAAGTACACTCTACTTTAACTTACAGTCAATGAAATTTAGTGGTTCAAGCCAGACTATCAGACATGAAACTAGACAGCTTCAGAGTGCAGTTGACAAACTGTGCAACCACTTGGATTCAACCTCGACAAAAACCTTCACATCAAAGGGCACATCACTAGGAAACCAAAACAGCATGGCTGCTGTGCTGCATCTTAAAAGAATGGAGGCTATTCCTTCCAGAAACCGACATCAAGGTAGTAATGCAAGCAGTGGTTTTCTAAAAAGTGTATGTAGGCAATGCTTTGCTCAATAACTTACCTAACACAACACTGGTACTTGTCAATAACATCCTAGTCACCACAGCTTGCCTTGTTAAGCATTTAAAGAAATTAGACCACATTACAGCAGCATTGAAGAAACTATACCCGTCCCCACTCTAGACTTGCATCATCTTGACAGGTTGAAGTTCCTACAGGATAATCTGAAACAATAGCTATGCTTACCTCCCTAGAAACTACTACCTCAGGTGCTAAATAAGGAACCATTGTATTGCCAAACTAGAGACCAAAATATGCAATAAAAGAAAGAAAGTGAAGGAAGGCCTTCTCTATCTATGCCACCAGGACACTAAATGGTTCCCCGACTGATATAAGCAGAGAGAGGAGAGAAGTGCCCGACTGGAGTAATCTGACAATGAATTCAGATACCACTGATACCATAGACAGGAGGGAAGACGAGCAGACGTATGGTTTGAGGAAAGGTGGTGTCCATTTACCCACCAGTGTTTCTAACCTTCTGCTACGATCCAGTGAAGGTTCTTTCCTTTTCCAGGTGTGTGACCTGTATTTTGGGAAATAAGAGCTGCCAACCACAAGGAAGAGCTTGTCAGGTTAAAGGCTGTTAGGCTTAAGTTTTACAGGTTAGATTCAATTCCTTTAATTGTATTAGTTTTGTTTTGCTTCTACTGACTTGGTCACCGGACTCAGTGTCCGAAGAAGAAAAGAAGAAGAGAGAGTTCTATGCTAGGAGGCAACAGAAAAACAACACACAATCAAGAGGGATACAGATTCAGTTAGAGATTACCGATGGGCGCACAGGATCCATCCCAACTTTCAACACTTGTCTTTTGATATAAGAGTGTGCAAAATTCATGTCATTTGATTGTGGAAATTGCATGACATTTTGGCAAATTTACATGATATTGTGAGTACTTATTGAAATGCAAATCTATGATTTAGCGCTACATGTTAGAGTAAAATGCATCGTCATGTAAATATTTGATGCCGGAATGCATTTAGCCCTAAAAACAAGTTAAGAACACATTCACAGCAAACAATAGTGGCTCAGCATGTGTTGTTCTAGTGTATCCACAAACATTTTATACTGCTGGAGAAGTGTAATCTTGATCCCATCTGAGCCATATAATTTGTTTTTAACCTTCACTGTAGAATGCGTTTGTAACTTGGTTCCACTGCAGGTATGGATGGAGTCTCATTAGTAAGCATAGAAGGGTTTTGTTTTCATTCAACAGCATGGTATGAGAAAACAAAGTTGACAAGGAGAAGCACGGTAATGAGCAAGGAGGTGAGTTCTCATGGGAGAAGAAAGGAATGGGCAAGGACGAATGAAGTTCCAACTTACTGATGAGGGAAAGGGTACAAGTATCCAATTGTGCATGCCCTGATAATTCACTGGCACAGTGGTATCATCTACATGAATGCAATTGACATATTATGCTGGACGTAGTGAGGAACAGGAGAGTCATCTTAGGATTTCATCTAGAGCAGACCTAAGCTTCTGTATTGTTTGGCTTTATGCTACCTGACCCATTGTTGGAGTGTCTTCTACTGAAGACTCTGACAGCTGACTCCTTTCTGAATTCATTATTCCCAAATGCTTCTTAGTCTAGCGTTGCCCTTTTAAGGTAGTGTAGGGAAAGATAGCTTGCTCATAATTACTTTGGAGAATCACCTGATGCAGTTTAATGCTCAATTTGTTTTCCTGATCATCTGTATCACCATCATAGAGTTAGTTGTCTGCTTTGTATTATTTAGGGTAAATCTCTTTAAGAGATTTGTACTTATTTTGGTCTTTCTATATTTCTATATGATAATGCTGAGATTCATCTACATTGATTTGTCTAGAAATGTATAGGTACACCCTACTAAACTCAAATGAAGTTGTCAAGTTGGTTATAGTGTGGCCACATTGGTTGCAATGTATTGAGCTGTTAACAAGTGATAGTTTTCTTCCTTTACTTCTCATGCTGCCACTAAGGTCATTGTTCTGGAGATAAATGATTGAGCGGGCCGAAGCTCCTGCACCGCAAATGGCATGTAATTATGCAAAGTGGCGTAATAGCAGAATTACTGCAATTTCATGGGATGGAGTGGAAATCTCATTTCATTTGTAGGGGTGCATCATATTCATGTGTAGAGCGCACACGCGTATAATTTTGCAAAAATATGTAGCATGAAGTGTTAGAATTGTGAAATGTGTTAACATAAAGAAGTGACATATTTTAGGCTATTGACAAGTAGCATGGAGAATTAATGTGAAAAATGAATATAACTAGCAGAAACATTTACATGGAGGACTTGTGTTATAAAACTGACAAATACTCATGTACTAATTGTGCTTATTAATTATGACAGCTTATGTGTAAGTAAATGTATTAGTTGAAATTGCATTAATGTTTATGTGAATTCATAAAGCTTACATGGTGCATTCTTATGTTAGCTGAAAATTGTAGGCCTGTAATACACGTCCCTGATAACTCTCGCTTTAGAATTAATAGTTGAATTTCATGCGTGCTGTGGAATCCGTTCTTTCTCACATTTTGCACTGCAGGTGAAGAAGTGCTCTTTAAGGCAGACTAATGTCTTTGTTTTACTAGCTAAGCAAGGAGATAAGAAGTTACAATCGTGTGACTTGAGTCGATAAATGAAGGTCATTACGATTCACACAGGTGAGGGTCTGGGAACCAAGGATAAATTGTTACAAGGAAGGTACATGGACGTCATCATGGAAAAGTGCATTCGGGAACGTACCCAGAGTGGATGGCGTGAGCACGGTGCATTATGGGAACTCTGTCTGAGGAGAACTGGTTGTTGGAATTAGGGAAAGAGCCCCACTTCTTCTTTGCCTTCAGAGAAAGAGCATCTCAAGCGAGCTCTATCTTTGTGGTGGTGGCTTCATGCTACTTGACCCATTGATCATGGAGCGACTTCTTAGGAAGACTCCACATTCTGACATTATTTTATCTTTCCTCTTTAAAATGCTTATGTAGGGATGTCACCTTAGCATTAGAGTAAGGATTAGAATTAATGCTTTTCACTCCCCAAACCTGGATGCAGGGAAATTTGCACTCATACTTCCTGATTTTCTGTAGTCTACTTCTTGAATTAATTGTTTTTCTTATGCTGCACCGTCTAAATTGGATGTGTAGATTTGGCTTCATGCTAATTCCTTTGTATTCTATACCCTCGTGTTGAGGTGTCTCTATGTCCAGTTATTTTTGACTTTATAATAAACCAACTAACTTTAAGCAGTGGTCCATGAGTTAGTATGTGTCAAGGAGAAATATTGGCTAATTGACTATTACCTAACAATTTTACTCCTCTTTTTGCTTTCATGCTGTTAAAAAGAACCATCATATTGTTACTCTAAAACAGGTCTAGAACTTATGGGCCTGGTTCTTTCAGTTGATAGCAGAGTAGGATCGCACATGAAGGAAGGGGCAAACCTAGAAGTGATCGAGGATAAGTGAAAACTTAGAACCCCAAAGCCCCTAACTAGAATCCAATATTCAAGAACAGAAGTCAACGAAATCTGGCAGAGACCGAGCTTGAGGACGAGGATAGATCAGTGGTAGAAGATGTAGTGAGTACTAATAGGGTGCATGTAGTAAGTTAGATTGGGGAAATGGTTTGATTTATTGATATCTTGCCAAGTTGGAGTGAGAGTCGAGTGAATGTGGTTTTGGGTCAGACTTTGTCCAAGGATTGAGATTTGAGTTACAGGTCCCGAAGTGGCCTAACATCCAGGTATATTAAAAGGTGTAGAAGACACCTAGATTGTGATTGTCTGACCGAAGAATTGAGGAGTTGTCATGAGAATTCATCTGCAGTTCCACTTAACATAAGGAAATTTGTGTGAATGGGATTTATGAGAATCGTCTAGTGGACGTTGTGTACATAGGCTAACTACACTGATTCAGGTGATCCATGTCGGGTGAGGGTTAACCTGTGTGAATGTTCTAGAGTGGTTAAATTCTATTGATCCTTTTAGATGTCAGACAATTACGGATTCAAGTTGATTGTATGAGTGAATGCATACAAAGAAATTATGAAGGAGGGTGAGCCACTGCGAGGAGTGAGAGTGACATCAGAGTGTGCAGTGGTGCGATAGATCGGTTGGCGTAACGATGCACTGGGATTGGTTGGTAATCATCGGGAAGTTTGTGGCTGAAAAAGACTGTTCCTTCATAACCTATTGAACAACAAGGTGCATTTTTAGAATCATGCAATGTTTTAGGATGTTATGGGATATTTTTTGGGGTGGTGAAGAGGTTGTTACTGTAGTGAGCAAAGAGAAGCCACCCAACGATACTCCAGCACACTAAATGGCGACAAAAGTTGAGCTCCACTCAATAATTTAGCTCAGCTTAGAGGAA
This sequence comes from Lissotriton helveticus, assembly GCF_964261635.1. Lineage (NCBI taxonomy): Eukaryota > Metazoa > Chordata > Amphibia > Caudata > Salamandridae > Lissotriton > Lissotriton helveticus. Next base: position 1,742,547,835 of record NC_136065.1, read on the forward strand.
CAATGTTTGTGCTGTGACATTTGCCTAGACCAACACAGTTTAAAAGTGTTAGATGCATGGATGGGTGTAGCTCATGCTAAGCAGAGGAAGAAATATTAAGGGAGAATGAGGAAAACTGTGAGGGCATATCAGGATGCACAGTGGGATGTGAAGCTTAAGAGGTGGAGAGTGGATACCATTGAGAGAGATAAGTTGTACCCAGTAATGGTAGAAGATGGAGGACCACAGTAAAAGGAGTAAAAGGACAAATGGGAATGACAGTAATGACAATGAAGACATCTTGTTGGATGGGTTGTTAGCTGAGCATTCTCCACCTTATAGTCCACAATCGGGTGATGAGGGACGGAACTCGGAAAATGAAGAAAATGTGAAAAGTGTAGCAGCTCAAGTGGGTCCTGATCCAGGGGTCATGGAAAATATATCAGCAGGAGTAGGGAAGAAGGGAGTGTCAACCTTGGAAGGTATGGGACAGAATGGTGTCAATGCTGCTTCATGGTTGCCGGAAGCTCTTATAGTACTGTTAACCATTGGTCCCGTTGTTTCCGTCTATGACCCAGGGTTAGTAGTCAGCTTTAGCCAGATGCAACCCATACATGCTGAAGGTAACGGATTGGAAAGAATAGGGAGCTCAAATGAGAATTGCCCTTCCTTTGTGCCTATGGAATCTAGGAACTCTTTGGCAACTACTATCGGCCCTTCCGGAGAACGTATTGGCTCCAGTACTATACGATCTATACCCATGGTAAACACTAGGTCAGATCTGCGAATGTTGGAAACTCATGTGAGGGGACCAAGTGGTGCCACCCTAGAAGCAAGCACAAGTCAGAAAACATCCGATATTCAGCATGTCCTAGACGTTACAGATTTAGTCATGGTTGAGAGACTATAATAACAGCAAGGAAAGCCAGGATAGTAAGTTGAGTCAGGGTACCATCAAGGCTGCAATGATGGTGAAGTTAGTGGATGTGGTGTGACTGAAGACTGTACTTGAGGAAATCATCAGTGGGAATCCACCTTTAGACAGAATAGAGACCTATGAGCTGGATGAGTTGTTGTTTGGAGCTAAGGTTATTAACAGCAGGGCGAGACATGCACATGAGAAGTTATCAGAGTTAGCTCAGAAGTAGCAAGTAGACTTGTCCCGAACAAAGATACTACAGGGGAATCATAGGCTTACTTACAGCGACCAAGATCTAGAGGAAAAGAGAGTAACTAAGTTGAAGATACACATCTGAGAATTGGTTATGGGAATAAGGGCTTAGAGTATGTTGGATAAGTAGGAGGCCATAGAAGAACAGCGTCAGAAAGGCAACAGGAGAGAAGTCACCTCCAGGAGGGGGAATGCAGGGAGTAGAGGCATATTCGTTATGGGAGGTGCCTAGTGGAACATACATGCATGTTCCCTGGACTAGGGGTGACCTTGCTGTGTTCACAAATGATTTCCCCAGGTTAAGAGAGAAACTTGCAGAGTGATATAAGCAAGTTGATCACTTTGTTAAGATATTGAGAGTTCTGTGGATTGATTTGAACACCTTGTTCGAAATTGTGGTTCCTAGTGATTTACAGTCTGCATGTTGAGTGGCCTACTGGTGAACCAGAGAGGGACTCCATAACTCATGGTCCTTCGCCAATGGTTATGAAGAAGTACGATTGGGTCATCACATGGTTGCAGTCTCAAATGGCCCACAAGACATCAATTAGCTAAGATAGATCGAACAACCCAGGAACCTAAAGATTTGGTACATGCTTGCTGCGAGAGGCTGTTACAAGCCTTTAAGCAGTACAGTGGGTTAAAACACTCAACCCTAAAGACATGGGACAATTTATATCAACATTTTTGACTGGATTGAGGTTGGAGATCAGCCTTATGATCCAACAGCACCTAATTTGTTGGCAAAACAAATCCGTGGACGAACGTATGCCAGCTTCTGCAGTAATGAGGTGGACTCTAAGCATAGAATGATAAAGGAGAAATTAATGCTAGTCCAAATGCGAAATGCCTGAAAGGGAGAGCAGGTGCAGACAATGATGGGAACTGTAGCTTGTGGTCAAGGGAATGTCCCAAGAGGTATTCAAGTACCATCTATTGCAGGGTCCATGTGACAGGGAAGAGGAAGAGACATCCCTGTAGAACTGAATACAGGATAGATGTTGCAACTCTAAAGAAGATCACTGCCTTTTAGTTTTGTCACAAGATCGGGCACTGGAAGAGTGAGTATCGCCTCAGTCCTGCAAACCAGGAGCAGGGAGGAGAACTTGTGGAGGTAGCAGAGGGAGTAAATCAGTTACCGATAGTTACTAGTCCAAGGTCATTTGATGCAGGAGGGAATAAGAACCAGTTAGCGCTTCGCATCCGAGAACCTTGAAGGGTAATTAAACCTATCATCAGATGCCCTTAATGGAAGCCCTGGGCAGCTTTGATCTGGACCCATCCTTACGACAGTGCCTAAGGGAGGTGGAAGACTGTATACTTGGTGCAGTCTTAGAGATAGACTAGAGTGGACCATATGCAAAATCAGACATAGGTGGTCATCCCATTACATTCTTGATTGATACTGACGCTACCTGTTCTACTGTAAGATATGCAGTAGCCCAAAACCTACCCCTCTCTGGCAAATCAATCCAAGTTGAAGGAGTCTCCAACAAAAGAATGACACCTGGTGAAAATCGGAACCTTTCAGTGTCACCATCAGTTCTTGTGTGATTCGAGTCCAGTCTATTTGTTAGGGTGTGACCTGTTATGCAAATTCAATTGTACACACCGAAAGGAATTGAATTGTAGACTAATGATAAGGACATTGCTTTCAAATTGGTGAATCAGAATCTTTGTGCCGCCATGTTTCCTTTACTGACAGTGGAAGACATGCCGCTGTATCTGGGAGACACCATCTCTCCAGTGGTATGGGACTTCTCAGGAGAAGAAATCAGATTAATTCGGGGAGTTGAGCCAGTCCTTTTGCAGGTCAAACTAAATACAGAGTTTCTGAGAACACCCCAGTACAATCTGACCCCAGAAACAGCGGCAGCGATTACATTTGTAATTTAATTCATGATTTTCCAGGACATCGTAAAAGAGATCATGGGTAGTCCATGCAACTGTCCTATTATGGGAAGGCAGATATCAAGTGGGAAATATTGCAATATACAGAACCTTATAAAGTTAAATAACATTGTGATTCCATGTTGCTCAATGGTACCAAATCCATCTTTAATTCTTTTTCAGATTCCTTGAGAAGCTGTGTGGCTCACGGTGGTTGACCTCTGCAAAGCATTTTTCTTTGTCCCATTGCATGAGAAAAGCCAATTTTTATCTATTCTCCATCTGGAGAATAGTGCCTTAAAATGATGTCATATCCTTTAAGGCTGTACTGAAAGTCCATCCATTTTCGAACCGGTCTTGAAGAAGAATCTTGAGAGCTTGATTCTTCCCCGAAACTCAGTTGTGGGTCAAGAGATCAAAGACCTTCTTATCACATCTGAAATGTAAGAGGCTTGCAGGGAGGATGTTATTGCCTTTCTGAACCATCTGGCTGACAATGGGCATATGGTGTCTCCTAGTCACCAGCAGTACTGTCTAAACAAAGTACAGTATTTGGGTCATCAAATCAAAAAAGGTAAAAGGAAAGTGTCACAAGAAACAGTGAAAACAATCATGAAAATTAATCAGCCCAGTACCCAAAAGAGGTCAAAATGTTCTTAGGAATGGTTGCTGTTAGACCTGATTTTTTTTTTTTTTGTAGAGTTTTATATAGCGCGCACTAGACCCGAACCAAATCAGGTATCAGAGCGCTTTACATAGCACCGGTTACATTACATGAGGACACACTCATTTTAGGCACGGAGAGATTAAGTGATTTGCCCAGAATCACAGGAGTTGTTTTTTTTTAGCGTCGTTACCGAGGCTTGAACCCAGATCCCCAGGTCTGAGGTCGGGCGCCTTAGCCGTTAGGCCAACTCCTCTCCCATAATTGGCAAGGGTTTCCCCTGCATTTTTTGCCTTTGCCTCCTGTGTTTTTGCTGTGTGTTGGATTTCGTTTTGCTGGTCTAGATGCTTTGGGAACTTTGCCACTGCTGTGCAGGACCAAAATGCAAGTGCTCCATGTAAATTGTTGTTATGGATTGGTGATTCCGTGATTGGCATATTTGATTTACTAGTCAGTCCCTAGTACAGTGCACTGTCTGTGTCCAGGGCCTATAAAGCAAATGCTTCTAGTGGGCCCGCAGCACTGATTGTGTCACCCACATAAGTAGCCTGTAAATGTAACTCAGACCTGCCACTGCAGTGTCTGTGCGCAGTTTGGTACTGCCAGGTGGACTTGGCAAGTGCACCAACTTGCCAGGCCCAAACGTTCCCTTTTCTTACATGTGAGTCACCCCTAAGGTAAGGGGAGAGGAGTTGGCCAAATGGCTAGGGCAGGCGACCTCGAAGATGGGGAACCGGGTTCCAGTCTAGGCAAAGACACTTAATATCCTGTGATTCTGGCCAATCAATTAATCTCCCCGTGCCTAACAAAAAAAAATGAATGTGTCCTCATGTAATGCAACTGGTGCTCGAGTAAAGCGTTCTAATACCCGATACCCGCGGATCAAGTTATCAAGTTAAATTAAAAATAAATAAATAAATAAGGTAGGCCCAAGGTACCCCTGTGGGCAGGGTGCAGTATATGTGAAAGGTAGGACATGCCCTGTGTGTTTGTCATGTCCTGATGGTGAAATATTGCCAATTTCGTTTTTCACTATTGTGCGCCTATCTGTTCCATAGGATAGAATAGGGACTTTGCTCAAAGCATCTTATGAGCATTACTGCCCATGGGAACAAGATTGGAAAATAAAGTTTAACTTGCCTGACCTCAGCATGTTAAGTTGTATCTTTTAGTGAGGGTGATCTTTACAATTTGGGTTTGAAAATACCACTTTTAGTAAGTAGGTATTTTCTTGCCTACCCATCCAGTGTGCATCTGCTAGGTTGTGTATTGACTCTCTGGCTTTGGAGTGACAGGGGCTGGGGATGTGCATTCTGTTCAGACAGCCACTTGGGGGGGTTGAGGTGTGTCCTGCCTTTCCAGGGAGAATCAGGGCTGGGCTGATTTGACCTGGGCTGCATTCAGAGTAGGGGGAGAAGATTTCTTTCACACCTGAATGGGCCTGATCTGCCAAGGACAATGCTGTCTCCACTTCCTGCCAGGAAGCTGCACCAGAGAGGACAGAACTGGTTTTGTCTCGGCAAAGAGCTTCTCTGCCACCAGAGAACAAAGGTTTTTGTATTATAAAAAGAGGGGCCCAGACCCCAGACCTATTGATCATGTATTGAATTTAAGAGGAACGTTTGCCAAGGAGAAGAGCTGCAGAAACTGAGGAGAAGTACTGCCCCTTTGCGGTGTGCTGTCTGGGGTTGGTCTGTAGTAGCTGTTTCTGCCAAGAAAAGGACAAGGACCTTGCTGTGTGCTGTGTCCCCTGCTTGAGGAAGATCTCCAAGGGCTCCAAGTAGAGCTTGCCTCCTGTTTGGAAGTCTCAGGGATACAAAGACTTCACCCCAGCTCCCCTGAACTTCCTCGCTGACCTGCATAGAGCTGCTTGTAGCTGTTTTGGGCCTCTCCAGGTTGTACTGGCTTTTGGGAGCTGAAAAAGTAATGCAATGAGAAGTGTGACTCATCCGTACTTGTTTCGAACGCATCGACAAAGAAACTGACGCAGGGCCTGCCAATGGCTCGATAAATTGCTGCACGCTGCATCAAGTGCACTGAAGATCACTGCACCGATTCAGACGCAGGCCCTGCTGTGCAGCTGCAAGAACCTACGCATCATGGGAGCGCAGCTGAAGAAATCAATGCAAGTGCCGTTGATGTCGCCGCATCGAGAACCAACACATCCCCGATCCACATGCAATGCACCGGGTGCCAAGTCTACAAAGACGCTGGGGCTGCAGTAGGAAACCGATGCATCACCTCCCCGCACAGTATGAAACAAATGTATCACTTCCCCTTTAGTATGGAACCAATGCATGACCTCCCCAGCACGGAAGTAAGGAACTGACGCATAACCTCCCCAGGAGTAAGGAACCAACATATCACCTTCCCTGCACATAAGGAATCAATAAATCACCTTCCCTGTGGCTGTTCTTGATTTTGATTTTTACACATCCAAGGTACTTTGTGCTGAAAGTGTTGCATCTGCAGATTGATTTGAACAGAACTGTTTCTACCATTTAAAAGTCATATTTGAATTACTGTATTGTGGATCTTTGTCATTTTGGTCTTATTTGGTTTAGATAAAGATTACTTATTTTTCTAAACTGGTGTGGTGTTCATTTGTAGAGTGTTCACTGTGTTACTGTATGTGTGCACAAATGCTTTACATACTGCCTCTGAGATAAGCCTGTCTGCTCGTGCCAAGCTACCAAGGGGGTAACAGGGGTTATTTTAGACTGACTAAGAAGAAGGGTCCATACTCGGACAAAGGTATCTACCTCTGCCAACTAGAGACCCCCATTTCTAACAGTTGACTACTGCTGATAGTGGATTTATAATTTTGCCTTGATGGAAAAATCTATCCAGATGCTGTCCCACAGGATGTGTGTGATCTGGTACCTTGGGATAACGTCTACCTGCTTGCCTTCCTGGAGCTGAGAGAGTGCCTGTGTTGTGCTCCAACTTTAGGAATGCCGGTTTACAAAATAGCGTTCTCACTGTTCTGCCATGAATGAGAGGGTTGTGCTCTCTCTGTATTCACCCAGACACATGGGGGTACCAGTAGACCAGTGGCCTACTTCTCACCTACTCTAGATCCTCTAGCTGCAGCATTGCCCGGATATCTCAAATCAGTTGCTGCCGCAGGTGTCAGTAAAGCATTGTGATTGAACCAATGCACTTCTGTCATTGGCTAAACCTTTTCCACCGAGGTTGAGTGGCTTGTGGACACTGATTCTAGAAGCCATTGAATTTCCAAGCTTCAGAGCCCCACAGTCTCCTCAAGAGATTGAAGCATTGGGGGCGTGGTATGCAGCCGCGGAAGATGGCGGCGTAGTTTGTTAGCTGCGCTAGCAGCCCAAGTTTTACCCTCGAAATCTGGCATAATCTGAACCCCGGCATGGACACTGAGGACGCCCACAGTTGTGGGAGAGTGGCGGTGGTCCGCGACGGTGTCCGGCAGCAGCTCTGAGCGCCCGTGAAGGTAGCAACGCGGCGCGCTGATCCCAGCCTGCGTGTGCAAAAATGGCACCCGCCCGGCGTGAGCAGAGGCTGCCTGCGGTCCTGTTGCATATACGGCACGCAGGCGAGGCTGTCCGAGCCACTCCTGATTGGCTGAGAGTCGCATCTTCAAAATCACTGGAGCACTGGAGTGAAATGTGGATTGGGCGGCAAGAGCAGTAAGCAGGGGCTGCTGCATTAGATATCAGCCACCATTTGCTGTGAAGTGCAGTGGAGCCGGGAGTGACCGGTTGCCTTCCCTACATTTGGTGTCCAATACCTCGAGTCCTCGGGCAGTTGACGGTGTCGGCCAGGTGCCCGGGGTTGCATGGGGCCACAAAGACAGTGTGACTGGTGGGGGGACCCTCCCCCATTCGGCTATCAGTTGTGGCAGTAGTTGGAGCGCGCTTCTGAGCATGCAGTGAAAGAGACTATTGGGCATATGCATCAAAAATCGGTGAAACAAGTCCTTATTTGTGAAAAATAAGGAACCGCAAATAAGGACTCGCACTCTGCAATGCATCAACAGATTCGGTATTTCATACCGAATCGCTAAAAATCGGTAAAATATACCGAAACCACGATAGCGAGTGTCCAAAATAAAGAATAGCAAATACCAAATTAGCAAATACCGAATCGGTATTTGCGATTTCGGTATTAGCAAATTCGCAAAAAAAGGTCGCGTTGGAAGCAGGTTGATGACATCACAACCAGGAAGTCTCCCACCCATGCTTCATTCAGTGCCCTGAGGAACTCAGAGAAGGAGGCAGAGCACAGGAGCTGAGGAGAGAACCACTGATACCACAAACCTGCTATTCCACTGCTTACCAGGATGGAGAAGGATGCACCCCAGAACAAGGACACGCCCAGAAAGAGGAAGAGGAAGTTTTCTGACAAAGAACTTGAACTTCTAATCGAGGGGGTGAGCAGCAAACATGACAGGCTGTTTGGCAAGCTGTCCCTAAAGGTGCCTGAGGCGGAGAAGCTCAAGCTCTGGCTCCGCATCAAGGAGAGGGTAAATGCTGTAGGAGTCACCCACCGCAGCATAGATGACCTGAAAAAGAGGTGGTATGACCTCAGGAAAAGGGCGAAGGAGAGGATTGCAGAAAGGGTGAAGGATGCAGCTGGCACAGGAAGGGGAACAGCCAACGTCACACCCAACACAGCCCTCGAGGACCTCGTTAAGGGTACCATTGAGCCTGAAGCAGTTGTGGGGGTCACCCAAGTGGAGACTTCCGGTGCTGCGGCAGGAGAACAAGGAAAGATGCATGCCAGTGCAGATACGCAGCGTGTTGTCTACCCCTGCCCATTCCCCCAGGGCAAACACAGTGCACATGTAGTAGTACCTAACGCATACACCCTCACCAAAGTGTTGCATCATGGGAGTTGTAGTCATATCATCAAAGTGTGCATGTATGATTCCCAATGTTAATGAAATGAGACCAGCAGCACAGGGCCAATAGTCAGTCCAAATATGTCATTTATGTAGTTGAAAGTATGCAACACATATACAACCAGACAAAATAATATCAATGCACTGTTTCACACACAGATGCATCACCCCTGGATTCAGATGACAGCGGACGCCTCATAATCTCAGAAACCCTGGCAGGGACGGATGCAGAGACTCAGCAGGGACGTCATCCCACGACACCACCAACACCATCACCACCACCACCACCATCATCACCATCACCACCACCACCGCAGACAACACCGCCACCACCACCACCACCGGGGACAACACCACCAAGCCGTAGGGCAAATGTCCCCTCCCTGCAGGTCATGGAGACGGAGCAGAGGCCAGCAGCCACAAATGTTCCACTGCAGTCAGTTGTCACTCCCCCAGATCAAACACGAGCACATGTCCGAGTCTGACAGCGGGGCAGGCCCCTGGGAAGAGCTGCAGAGGGATCTGAGGAGCATACAAACGGCTACGGTGTGGTAGAGTCACGGATGCTGCGTGTTCGGCACCTGCAGGGGAGACACATGGGTGCTATCAACATAAACATTGCAAAATTGGCAAACAAAATGGGCACCATGACAGACGCTCTGCGTGAAATGACCACAGCCGTTTCTGAGGGTAACAGAGACATAAAACTGTGCCTACAGGAGCTCACACGTGCCGTCATAGCTGGGCAACAGAACGAGCGCAGGAGGCATCGCCAGAACATGCTCTGTTCCAATGCCTCCATTAGGGCCATCACAAAGCTCTGCAACAGCACAGCTGTACTGTCACGGAGATCTGTGTCCCTGCAGGTCGACCTGGGCCATTACTGTGGAGATGTGGCAAAGGCCTTGGGCAAAGTGACCACTGCAGTGGAGCATCTGCAATCTGGAAATTTTAGTGCCAGCAGTTTGGGATTGGAGGAGGGGGGTGAGGCTGCATCAAGCGTCAGCAGCGTCTCTGTGCCGGAGGCCTGCGAGAAGAGGCACAGTTCGTGCAGCTCCACAGCCACTGATGCACATCGTGGTGATGTGGAGGAGTCACGCGACATGAGGCTGGGGGTACGTGGGAGGCGCAAATAGACATGTTCCATAGGGTCCTTGGCCATGGTGATGTAACCATGGGCCACCTACACTACTACAAGATACTCCCGTGATGACAACGGACATGTATCCTCACCTATGTTTTGAGTCTGCGTCATGTAGACGTTTCATTAATATTCACCTGACAAGTGCTCATGTGCATTAAACATTTGCCCACCAGATTATGTTGTGATGGCTCATTCTTACATTGGTTCTCGTACAGCCCCATATTTACACTCCTGAAGGGCCGATTTTAACAATGAGCAGTCACGGTTGAAATTCGCTCTGATTGTAACATTAAAATATTCCATATGTATCCTTTTGAGAGACCTATTCTCAACAAAAAGGCTTTCTAGCTGCTGCGATAATAACATCATAACGCTGAAGAAACACGGTCACTAAACCTCAGAAACTACATGGCAAACTGATCGGTAGTTGCACTTTCCCTTCCGTTTCCGGTTCTTATTTGAACCAATTAAAATCGAGCCAGTTTTTGGAATGCAGCCCCTGTCTGGTCCGCTAGTGCCCTTTCCTTGAATGAGGCCGACTATTTTCAACTATTTCCGGTCTCCTTGCCCTTGAAATGAACCAATAACCGCTGAGCATATCCTGCCTAGAATGCGTAATGAGGTTCCTTTCAGGTCCGCCAGTGGCCTACTTCTACTGACAGAGTCGATACAACCTCCACCTTCCCCTCGGCTCAGACGATAGACCGAGGCAACGACGGACAGGTGGGTGGTAGCATCTCTGCAGCTCCGTTTGTTTTTCCTTTGTTTTTTCCACTGTTTTTTCCACCGTACTGGATTCTTCTCTGGGCATTTGTCGAGGTGGAACTTTTACGAACTTTTACATCTTCCAGCCTCCTACTAACAAACCAGGGAATCCCTTTACTGCTGTACTGGGATATCTCTGCGAAAATGTATAAAGCATACATTGATTGGACGCGCTTATGATCTATGAATAGCTACTTTTCTCCACTTCTGTAGTTAAGATCTGGGAAAACATTTCAGTAAAAACATGCTGTTCCATTTATTAGTGCGCCAATCATCACCAGCATATACAAGTTAGAAGTGCCTGTCTAGCACAAAACCAGTGCTTTTTCTGCTCAATAACTGTCACTACCAATTGCCTACAGATCCTAAAATCTGGATTCATATATTTACAATCGAATAGGATCAAAGGAACCTTGCTGTTTATATTTCATATACATGCAATCAGATCCTTCAATACAACCTACTTTTGTTTTGTTGTTTTCTTATGTTTAGAGCGTGGCCTCTTTGACCTGAGCGAGCGCCAGGCGAGGTGAGGCCCCCCCCATACTAATGATGGGTGAGTTTACTGTTACAAAAAGTGTGATTTGTCGATTTACACATATATTGATGTTTTCTTAATGGTTCACATCTGCTTTGTTGTATGTGTTTTTTTCCTCTTTTGTTTTCTATCTCAGGAGAGCTCCTGTCAGAATAATATGAGACTACCGACTGGTAGGTTCATCTTTTTCTTTGATTCACTGTTGCAGTAGTGTATATTACAGGTCCTGACGAAAGCCTTGCGAGGCTGAAACATGTTGACCAATTACCATCGATAATTGATAGTAATTTTTTCATACTATCTTCACTCTGCTTTTAATCATGCCGTTAAGTTGATCAATCCCAATAAAGTTGTTTTTTGGCATCTTAACAGGCATTTTTAATAATATCACATTTTTACACATTTACACTCTTTTCTCGAACACTGCAACTTTCCCTTCAACCTACTTATTTCGCCTGCTGACTATCTATCTCACTGGTGGATCCAACATTGGCACTCCTCGAAAGAAACCTGATGAGGTGCCTAGTGGATACCAGTTTCCAACTTGAACCCTGATGACGATTTTGCGCCAGCAGGTGGGCTGATGGGTTTTCTTATCTCAGTGGATACTCTCTCTTTCTGCTTTTCTCTCCTGAGAACCACTACTTCCCTACACTAAAATTGAGTGTTGAGTGATTAGTAGTAAGTTAGGTGTAGTTCTCCTTTCAGACCCTTAGCATTCTCTGTGTTATGTTAGTTGCTAGTTAGGGGGACAGGATGCAAGTTGGTCTTTAAACGCTTTTCCCCTTAGACCCTCTTCACATTGTGTTTTTGTTCACCTCTGCTATGACCATTTCCTGTGAAGTGCGGCATATTTTTGCAACAGAATGCACTGTTCTCCAAAAATCAAAATGTGGAAATTCCCTCCCTGATGTGTGTCTGGCAATCCCAACACACAGTTGTTGCTAACAGTTCACTATGCTCCCCTTTCAGCACCTCTCCTAATCTAATTAGGGGGCTCAAGGAAGTGGGAGCTAGACTTGGTCCAGTGACATTTGTTCTCCTGCCTTTGAAGTCCAGCTTATCTTCCTGGCCCCTTCCTGTCCCTTACTTTTCCAGGAAAACAAATGGCTACATTGTTTCAGCCCTAAGCCTCTTCACACCTACTCAGGGATCAGCTTGGCTCAGGCTGGCCAATCAGAAGAGGCTGCTACAGTGCTGTTTTACATAACAGGATAGTAAATTCTAAAACGCCTTTCCTGTAGTAGTTTTAATAAATCCGACCTTGGCAAGTTGTCAGAGTTATTATTTTGATATTTTGAATTAGGTTGCTAGATAACCCCAATCAAACGTTAGACTTTATTAAAGTTTAATAAAGCCTTCCCATGTTAGCCTATGGGGCTAGCAGCACTATAATGGGAAAAAACAATGGGCTAGATGTAGGTGGCTAAATACCAGTAAATTCAGTAAATTTGTGCGTTACAGACTGGTATTTAGCCCTGTGCGATGAGGTGTTACCGAATGCCATCGGTAATAACGAATCGGTAAATTAAAGTGAAACAGTTACCGAATCTTTATTTACCGATCGGTCAACAGCAAAACCTCAAAATACCGAATCAGTAAATAACGAATCTGTAAAAATTTGGTAATGCGATGTAGCAAAATTCGGTAATACCGAATTTGTCCAAATTCGGTATTAAAGAATCAGTAATTACCACTGACCCAGAGCAGTTGGTAATCAGGTGCAGTGTATAAAAACTGCTCCAAAATGCAACAGTGTGAACACAATGGCGGCCCTCTGCGTCATAGCAAGGCGGCTATGCTTGCGAGTAGCAGGACGGGAAGAGCGTGTGTACAGACTGCGTGTCACACTGTTCCAAATGACTGAGCCAGAAATCCATGACAGATACAGGCTACACCCACACACCATCCTTGACCTGATACGGGACCTGCAACCATACCTGGAGCATCAGACACCAAGGGCGCACACAATACCTACCCATGTACAGGTACTCTGTTGCCTGCACCTCCTGGCATCAGGAAGTTACCAGAGTGTGACAGCCACAGCAGGTGGTGTGTCACAGAGCTGCCAGTCCTGTTTCTTCAACTCCTTTCTGGATGCCCTGATGCAGAGAATGCATCACTACATACGCTTCCCCAGCACACAGGCGGAGCTGCAGCAAACCAAGCTGGATTTCTACCAAAAGGCACAGTTCCCACATCTAATAGGCTGCATCGATGGACCCACATACCAATCTGCCCACCTGCAGCTACAGAATACATATACCGCAACCGCAAATCCACTCACTCCATCAACAAGCAGGTGATATGTGATGCAAACTTCATCATTACTGACATTGTGGCCAAATTCCCAGGGAGTACCCACAACGCCTACATATTCAGGAACAGTGGGATCTATACATGTCTGGCTGATGGTGAATTCGGAGAAGGATACCTACTAGCTAAATCAATGTAACACACCCTGATGAATACCTTGGATTAACATAATGGTGATTAAATTAACTGCACTGTCTTTCCCATTTAGGTGACAGCGCATATGCCCTCCGGTCATTCATACTAACTCCATACCTCAACCCATCCACCCCAAGGGAGAGGAGATACAATGTGGCACATAAAAGCACGCACAACTTTGTGGAGCACACCTTTGGACTGCTAAAAAGCAGGTTCCGTTGCCTCCATAAAAGTGGAGGTGCACATCAGTACCGCCCCATCATCTGCTGCAAAATAATAGCAACATGTGCAATGCTGCATAACCTTGTCACAAAGAAAGGAACAGCAGTGGAACTAACTGACTCTGAGGACGAGGGTGAGGACAATCCACTGCCAGAGCCCTGGCAGCAGCACCGGATGGGAGACACAGACGGGCTGAGATAACAGGCGACTATTTCTGAGTGAGTAAGGAGACAGTTACTGTATTTGAATGATGGTATTTAATGACCAGTGCACACCACCAAGATCTGAAACAGTCTCCATACACCCAAGGGTTACATCACCCATTAATGTACAACCATGCCTGGCTCTATTTTTTGCGCCCACGCGCTGCACTGCCATGTTCCTTGACCCCACTGTCTGCACTGCCAGTATGTTCCTGGGCAGCGCTGTGGCGTTCGCTGTGCCTCCTGGTCTCGGTGGGCGAAGGCGTAATGCTACTACGGCTAGTAGTATCCTCACTGTCCCTCCCCTTTACTGTAGTGGCCACCTTCCCTGTTTAGAGCAGTTTAAGTGCTGAGGTCATTGTGAACATCCCCCTAGCCACATCCAGACTACAGTGTGCTATTTCCTCCTGCATGGCAATAGAGCGTCTGCACAGGAGGGAGGTAGCAGGACCTTCAGCATGTTGCCTTCCAGCAGAACAAACACACTTTCACCTTGGCCTGGGATTAGAGGACTGGCTGCCCTTGCCCTGTGGTGTCTGGAGGATGTATGGGCACGCTCTGATGGGGATTCTGATCTTTCCCTGTTGCAGTCCTCAGCACACTGTTGACTGTTGGCCCCCTGTGCTCTCCTCCTCCGACACCTCCATCAGCTGGAGGGTGGCCATGGCATGCCTCCTGCCTGACTCTGGTGGTGGTGTTGATTGTGGCAGTGGTGATGGTGTTGTTGGTGATGGCGGCGTTGTCTGGAGCTGTGGTGATGTTGGGGATCGAGACATTGGTGGTGGTGGTGGTGGTGGGGTTATGTGCCCTGCATGTAACTGCTCCTCCTCCTGTTGTCTCCCCTCTGGCTCGGGTGCCTTCCCTCTGCTCCCCTCTGCTGCACTGCGAGATGTCTCGCCTGTAAAGACAGAATGTAGATATACTCACTTATTTGGCAGCATTTGCATTGCATTAAACATTATGCCTGCCAATCACACTGACTTTCCTCTGCTTGCTAATTGCTGTCACATGCCTTTGGATTTGCTAGACTGACTGTTCTGAACATGTGTTACTTATGACTACATCTCCCATAATGCATTGCAGGTTATGAGTGAAACATGGACTGGAGTGGGAGTACCTATGCCTCTCTGGGGATTGGGATTGGGGTTGAGGAGGGGGGTGCACAGCATGCTGTGCATGAAGCTTGCCTTGTTTGCTGACAGCTCTGGCAGAGCTGTCTACGTCACCGATCCCACTCACACTCTCCGGCTGGAGGGTGGACTCAACCATGAGCTCCACTGCTGTTGGTGCAGGTGCTCTGCTCCTCCCTCCACCAGTTTTGCTAGCCTGCCTCTGCCTCTGCCTCTCCGCCATCTTCGCCTTCACAGTCTTCCTCAGTTCATGCCACCTTTTCTTTATGCCCTCAATGTAGCGCTGGGTGACCCCAATGGCATTAGTCTTGCTCTGAATCGCAAGCCAGATCTGTCTCTTTTGTGATTCTGGCACATGGAGGGACTGCTTGCCAAACAGCTTCTCATGGTCCTTGGTGACTTCTTCAATGAGGACCTCCAGCTCCTTTTCACTAAACTTCTGCTTTCTTTTTGTTTCAGCTCCCTCCTTCTCTCTTTCCTGGTTTGCCATTTTGCTATTTTTTCCTTTTTTTGCAAAGGGAAGCTGTGTTGCTCCTGGCTCCTCTGCTCAGCTACCTGCCTCACAGTAAGCTTCAGGTTCAGTGCAGCTGCCTGGGTGTGGCCACTTCCTCTTTGGGAGGTAATTGGGATGCACAGGATTTTCTGATTCAACAAATTCCGAATTATTAAATTGGAATTCGATTCGTTATTTACGAATCGGTATTGGGGTTTCAGTATTTTTTCTTTTTTACCGCAACCTTCCGAATCGCTATTTTTTACCGAATAATACAGATTCTGTAATTTTTTATGAATCTTTATGTACATCGTAGATACCGATTCCTTAATACCGAATCAGTAAAATTCGTTATTAAGGAATCGGTATTTCACGTTTACCTACATCTAGCACAACGTTGTCTGTTTTCCCCTACCAGGGCATATATACATATTTTATGTTGCCCCTGCTTTTTATAACAATGCAACCAGCCCTTGGGGCACCTATGGTAGACCTTAGAAGTAACTTATAGAGGTAGTTCTGGACTTTGGAACTACTTTCAATTCAAAAGTGGAATTGGGCATAGTTATATTTTAAAACCAGCCTTCAAGGCAGTTTTGGCCAGGTACCACAACAGTGCACACCTAAATCGTTAAGTTCACTGGGGTCTTGAGACCTACATAACCTACCAAATCCTAGGGACTTAAAGGTAGGTTATCTTGGGCCAATTAGAATTATGAAAACACAAGGAGATTATGTACGGAGTGCTGACACTTTTCAGACACTCACCTCCTGTCAGAGATCTGGCTTGAATCCATTATTGTTCTTTAGCTCACTTCGCCACCCCAGTTTGAACCCAGCCATATGCAAATCAGTCTTGACACTGTGCTTCATGGGAACAGTCCAGCCTGAACTGCCAGGCCAGGACCTCCCTTGAGCGGAAACAAGCATCCTGAGACTGGTTTCAGTTTGAATCCAGTGGCAAAGTGAGCAAGGGACCCACATCTGGGCATACCCTGACAACTTAGGGCGAACAAAGCAAACACTAACCCTGGGCGAAGTACTATGCTACGCTCGCGTTGTTTGGTAAGTTTGCGCTACTTCGCACTATGCGAATTTTACATAGTACAGTGCAAACCCGCGTAGCGGTAATTTTTTGCTTGCTTGCGGTCCCCAACGTCAAGTTGGCGATCGCGAGCGAGCAAAATGACATCCCGGTGAGACTTTTTCCTCGTTCGCGATCAGCAACATCAAGTTGCCAATCGCGAGAGTGGAAAATAAACCTCCCAGCGAGATTCTCAATGCGGGGAGGTCAGGTTTCTCATTGCGAGTGGTCGCGTATGATTGTGACCGCTCGCGATGAGAAAATACCAGTCCGCATTGAGAAAGCTGCAGCTCAAGTAGAAATCTATTCAAGCAGCAGAAAACAAACGCTTGCACTTTGCAAGACGCAGTTTGCACTGATTGCACAGTGACGGATGCTTCTCTGCACTGTGCAATCAGTGCGAACAGCATTTTGCACAGTGCACTACGCAGTTCGTGTAGCTCGCGTAGTGCGAAGTGCATTTCGTGTAGCTACGCGCAGCGATACTACGCCAACTAGGCCCAGGGTTACCAAACACAAGGAGATAATGTACAGAGTGCTGATCCTTTTCTGACACTTACCCCCAGTTACAGATATGTGATTTGTGTTTGCCCATTTAGAATGATGCCATTTACCATATACTTTTTAAGGTCAGAGCAGGGGCCCTGGTTATCAGGGCTCAGGGCACTTTCAGAGTCAGTAACCACCAGTAACCATCAGTATCGGTTGAAAAATGGGGGTGATCAGGGCAAAAAGGATGACTTTCTTGCATCTTAGTACTGCCAATATAGAGAGAGAGATTCTTGGTTTTTAGAACTGTTAGACTGTTTTGTAGCCAATGTAGGGTCAATGGAATTGCTGTTAATTCCCGTTTTGTAGATGGGTGAGATATTGCCTAAGTGGTCGCCATACAGCTTGGTGTGTTGCCATGCACAAAAAAAGCTCCAAATTGTATCTGCATATTTATGTTTGGATTTCTTAGTGGGCGCTGCTGCTTGATCCTGCCGCTGCCGAATTTTGTTTAACCCTTTCTCTGCTAGGCCCCTCCCCCCCCCCTGTGCAAAGCATTTCTGGACTTTTTGGGGTAGTTCTCCCTTAGACCCCTGTACCTTTTTGTCCACATAAGGTATCCACACCAAATTTGAGTCCTTTTATTTCTACATCATGGGAAATTCAATGTTCAGTGTTTGTGGATTCCCCTGGAGGGGACCCAGAAATTAGCCACAATACAGCTACATTTCTTATTTTTTTTATAAATGAGGAAAAAGTGCTGCAGAAGAAAGAGTCTGTTTTTTCCCCTGCAAACAGTATCAACATAGGATTTGTTGTGCTGGAATCACCATCTTCCCAGCTTTCCGGGACAGGCAGACTTTTTTCAGAAAACCAAAATTATTTACGCAGTTTGGGCATTTTACTAGGACATAGCCTAATTTTGCTACTTTTTGTGCTTTCAACCTTCTTGAAGTTAGCATTAGAAATGGGTGTGAAAGCAAAAATGGATCCTGGAAACTATGCATTTCTGAAAAGTAGACAACATTCTGAATTCAGCAAGGGATCATTTGTGAAGATCCTTCAAGGTTTTTTTTAATAGAAACTAACAGTTGAAATTAAGAGTTGAAAAAAAAACAGCCGTTTGTGACAACATTTTCACCTGTAACTTCTTTCAAGTATGACAGATGTTTGAAAGCAATACCCCGTTACATCTGCTGGACCATTCTGGTTTTGGGGATATATAGGACGTTTTGGTTCACCAAGAAGCCGAGGAAGCCAAAGCCAATCACTGAGCAGCATATTGCATTGTTTGTTCATTGTGTACCGGGTATATGGCAATTCATTTTGTAAAATATAAAGAGTGAAAACTAGGTGTCAAAGACATCTATGTATTTCCGAAATTGGAACAAAATATAGAGTTTAGAAACAGTAGCTATTTGCACATCTCCAAAACCATACTAGCATGTGAATTATAGGACATTTTTTCAAAGTGACTTCTTTTACACATTGTCTTGTATTTGAAAGGCAGAAATGCATAGAAAGTCAATAGGTAATAACAGTTGCTCTACAATTCTGTGTCCCCCTAAGTCTTCCAATAAAAATAGTACCTCACTTGTGTGGGTAGGCCTAGTGCCCACGACATGAAACGGCCCAAACTCAAAACATAACGTGAACACACCACATTTTTACAGTGAAAACAGACCCTTTTTTGCAAAGTGCCTAGATGGGGATTTTGAACCCTAGCTTAGATTGTATTTAACAAAGATACAATCCTCCGAAGTTGTTCTAAGAAACAACAATCTTTGGTTCAAAGGCACATTTAATGATCAAGCTTTGGTGTTCTCTATATTCATGGGAAATCCCTCTTTCTCTCCTAGGAAGTGAATGGGACAACTCATAAAGCCAAATAGCCCAAGGACCCATCTTATCTCCCATCATCTTCAATCTCTTAATATGAAATCTGTCAGACACTTGTTCACTGACAAGGACAACATGATCCAACAATATGCCAAGTACACTCTACTTTAACTTACAGTCAATGAAATTTAGTGGTTCAAGCCAGACTATCAGACATGAAACTAGACAGCTTCAGATTGCAGTTGACAAACTGTGCAATCACTTGGATTCAACCTCGACAAAAACCTTCACATCAGAGGGCACATCACTAGGAAACCAAAACAGCATGGCTGCTGTGCTGCATCTTAAAAGAATGGAGGCTATTCCTTCCAGAAACTGACATCAAGGTAGTAATGCAAGCAGTGGTTTTCTAAAAAGTGTATGTAGGCAATGCTCTGCTCAATAACTTACCGAACACAACACTGGTACTTGTCAATAACATCCTAGTCACCACAGCTTGCCTTGTTAAGCATTTAAAGAAATTAGACCACATTACAGCAGCATTGAAGAAACTATACCCGTCCCCACTCTAGACTTGCATCATCTTGACAGGTTGAAGTTCCTACAGGATAATCTGAAACAATAGCTATGCTTACCTCCCTAGAAACTACTAGCTCAGGTGCTAAATAAGGAACCATTGTAATGCCAAACTAGAGACCAAAATATGCAATAAAAGAAAGAAAGTGAAGGAAGGCCTTCTCTATCTATGCCCCCAGGACACTAAATGGCTCCCCGACTGATATAAGCAGAGAGAGGAGAGAAGTGCCCGACTGGAGTAATCTGACAATGAATTCAGATACCACTGATACCATAGACAGGAGGGAAGACGAGCGGACGTATGGTTTGAGGAAAGGTGGTGTCCATTTACCCACCAGTGTTTCTAACCTTCTGCTACGATCCAGTGAAGGTTCTTTCCTTTTCCAGGTGTGTGACCTGTATCTTGGGAAATAAGAGCTGCCAACCACAAGGAAGAGCTTGTCAGGTTAAAGGCTGTTAGGCTTAAGTTTTAAAGGTTAGATTCAATTCCTTTAATTGTATTAGTTTTGTTTTGCTTCTACTGACTTGGTCACCGGACTCAGTGTCCGAAGAAGAAAAGAAGAAGAGAGAGTTCTATGCTAGGAGGCAACAGAAAAACAACACACAATCAAGAGGGATACAGCTTGAGTTAGAGATTACCGATGGGCGCACAGGCTCCATCCCAACTTTCAACACTTGTCTTTTGATATAAGAGTGTGCAAAATTCATGTCATTTGATTGTGGAAATTGCATGACATTTTGGCAAATTTACATGATATTGTGAGTACTTATTGAAATGCAAATCTATGATTTAGCGCTACATGTTAGAGTAAAATGCATCGTCATGTAAATATTTGATGCCGGAATGCATTTAGCCCTAAAAACAAGTTAAGAACACATTCACAGCAAACAATAGTGGCTCAGCATGTGTTGTTCTAGTGTATCCACAAACATTTTATACTGCTGGAGAAGTGTAATCTTGATCCCATCTGAGCCATATAATCTGTTTTTAACCTTCACTGTAGAATGCGTTTGTAACTTGGTTCCACTGCAGGTATGGATGGAGTCTCATTAGTAAGCATAGAAGGGTTTTGTTTTCATTCAACAGCATGGTATGAGAAAACAAAGTTGACAAGGAGAAGCACGGTAATGAGCAAGGAGGTGAGTTCTCATGGGAGAAGAAAGGAATGGGCAAGGACGAATGAAGTTCCAACTTACTGATGAGGGAAAGGGTACAAGTATCCAATTGTGCATGCCCTGATACACTGGCACAGTGGTATAATCTACTCTGAATGCAATTGACATTTTATGCTGGACATAGTGAGGAACAGGAGAGTCATCTTAGGATTTCATCTAGAGCAGACCTAAGCTTCTGTATTGTTTGGCTTTATGCTACCTGACCCATTGTTGGAGTGTCTTCTACTGAAGACTCTGACAGCTGACTCCTTTCTGAATTCACCATTCCCAAATGCTTCTTAGTCTAGCGTTGCCCTTTTAAGGTAGTGTAGGGAAAGATAGCTTGCTCATAATTACTTTGGAGAATCACCTGATGCAGTTTAATGCTCAATTTGTTTTCCTGATCATCTGTATCACCATCATAGAGTTAGTTGTCTGCTTTGTATTATTTAGGGTAAATCTCTTTAAGAGATTTGTACTTATTTTGGTCTTTCTATATTTCTATATGATCATGCTGAGATTCATCTACATTGATTTGTCTCGAAATGTATAGGTACATCCTACTAAACTCAAATGAAGTTGTCAAGTTGGTTATTGTGTGGCCACATTGGTTGCAATGTATTGAGCTGTTAACAAGTGATAGTTTTCTTCCTTTACTTCTCATGCTGCCACTAAGGTCATTGTTCTGGAGATAAATGATTGAGCGGGCCGAAGCTCCTGCACCGCAAATGGCATGTAATTATGCAAAGTGGCGTAATAGCAGAATTACTGCAATTTCATGGGATGGAGTGGAAATCTCATTTCATTTGTAGGGGTGCATCATATTCATGTGTAGAGCGCACACGCATATAATTTTGCAAAAATATCTAGCATGAAGTGTTAGAATTGTGAAATGTGTTAACATAAAGAAGTGACATATTTTAGGCTATTGACAAGTAGCATGGAGAATTAATGTGAAAAATGAATATAACTAGCAGAAACATTTACATGGAGGACTTGTGTTATAAAACTGACAAATACTCATGTACTAATTGTGCTTATTAATTATGACAGCTTATGTGTAAGTAAATGTAGTAGTTGAAATTGCATTAATGTTTATGTGAATTCATAAAGCTTACATGGTGCATTCTTATGTTAGCTGAAAATCGTAGGCCTGTAATACACGTCCCTGATAACTCTCGCTTTAGAATTAATAGTTGAATTTCATGCGTGCTGTGGAATCCGTTCTTTCTCACATTTTGTACTGCAGGTGAAGAAGTGCTCTTTAAGGCAGACTAATGTCTTTTTTTTACTAGCTAAGCAAGGAGATAAGAAGTTACAATCGTGTGACTTGAGTCGATAAATGAAGGTCATTACGATTCACACAGGTGAGGATCTGGGAACCAAGGATAAATTGTTACAAGGAAGGTACATGGACGTCATCATGGAAAAGTGCATCCGGGAACGTACCCAGAGTGGATGGCGTGAGCACGGTGCATTATGGGAACTCTGTCTGAGAAGAACTGGTTGTTGGAATTAGGGAAAGAGCCCCACTTCTTCTTTGCCTTCAGAGAAAGAGCATCTCAAGCGAGCTCTATCTTTGTGGTGGTGGCTTCATGCTACTTGACCCATTGATCATGGAGCGACTTCTTAGGAAGACTCCACATTCTGACATTATTTTATCTTTCCTCTTTAAAATGCTTATGTAGGGATGTCACCTTAGCATTAGAGTAAGGATTAGAATTAATGCTTTTCACTCCCCAAACCTGGATGCAGGGAAATTTGCACTCATACTTCCTGATTTTCTGTAGTCTACTTCTTGAATTAATTGTTTTTCTTATGCTGCACCGTCTAAATTGGATGTGTAGATTTGGCTTCATGCTAATTCCTTTGTATTCTATACCCTCGTGTTGAGGTGTCTCTATGTCCAGTTATTTTTGACTTTGTAATAAACCAACTAACTTTAAGCAGTGGTCCATGAGTTAGTATGTGTCAAGGAGAAATATTGGCTAATTGACTATTTCCTAACAATTTTACTCCTCTTTTTGCTTTCATGCTGTTAAAAAGAACCATCATATTGTTACTCTAAAACAGGTCTAGAACTTATGGGCCTGGTTCTTTCAGTTGATGGCAGAGTAGGATCGCACATGAAGTAAGGGGCGGATCTAGAAGTGATCGAGGATAAGTGAAAACTTAGAACCCCAAAGCCCCTAACTAGAATCCAATATTCAAGAACAGAAGTCAACGAAATCTGGCAGAGACCGAGCTTGAGGGCGAGGATAGATCAGTGGTAGAAGATGTAGTGAGTACTAATAGGGTGCATGTAGTAAGTTAGATTGGGGAAATGGTTTGATTTATTGATATCTTGCCAAGTTGGAGTGAGAGTCGAGTGAATGTGGTTTTGGGTCAGACTTTGTCCAAGGATTGAGATTTGAGTTACAGGTCCCGAAGTGGCCTAACATCCAGGTATATTAAAAGGTGTAGAAGACACCTAGATTGTGATTGTCTGACCGAAGAATTGAGGAGTTGTCATGAGAATTCATCTGCAGTTCCACTTAACATAGGGAAATTTGTGTGAATGGGATTTATGAGAATCGTCTAGTGGACGTTGTGTACATAGGCTAACTACACTGATTCAGGTGATCCATGTCGGGTGAGGGTTAACCTATGTGAATGTTCTAGAGTGGTTAAATTCTATTGATCCTTTTAGATGTCAGACAATTACGGATTTAAGTTGATTGTATGAGTGAATGCATACAAAGAAATTATGAAGGAGGGTGAGCCACTGCGAGGAGTGAGAGTGACATCAGAGAGTGCAGTGGTACGATAGATCGGTTGGCGTAACGATGCACTGGGATTGGTTGGTAATCATCGGGAAGTTTGTGGCTGAAAAAGACTGTTCCTTCATAACCTATTGAACAACAAGGTGCATTTTTAGAATCATGCAATGGTTTAGGATGTTATGGGATATTTTTTGGGGTGGTGAAGAGTTTGTTACTGTAGTGGGCAAAGAGAAGCCACCCGACGATACTCCAGCACGCCTACATGGCGACAAAATTTGAGCTCCACTCAATAATTTAGCTCAGCTTAGAGGAACAATGTTTGTGCTGTGACATTTGCCTAGACCAACACAGTTTAAAAGTGTTAGATGCATGGATGGGTGTAGCTCATGCTAAGCAGAGGAAGAAATATTAAGGGAGAATGAGGAAAACTGTGAGGGCATATCAGGATGCACAGTGGGATGTGAAGCTTAAGAGGTGGAGAGTGGATACCATTGAGAGAGATAAGTTGTACCCAGTAATGGTAGAAGATGGAGGACCACAGTAAAAGGAGTAAAAGGACAAATGGGAATGACAGTAATGACAATGAAGACATCTTGTTGGATGGGTTGTTAGCTGAGCATCCTCCACCTTATAGTCCACAATCGGGTGAGGAGGGACGGAACTCGGAAAATGAAGAGAATGTGAAAAGTGTAGCAGCTCAAGTGGGTCCTGATCCAGGGGTCATGGAAAATATATCAGCAGGAGTAGGGAAGAAGGGAGTGTCAACCTTGGAAGGTATGGGACAGAATGGTGTCAATGCTGCTTCATGGTTGCCGGAAGCTCTTATAGTACTGTTAACCATTGGTCCGTTGTTTCCGTCTATGACCCAGGGTTAGTAGGCAGCTTTAGCCAGATGCAGCCATACATGCTGAAGGTACCGGATTGGAAAGAATAGGGAGCTCAAATGACAATTGCCCTTCCTTTGTGCCTATGGAATCTAGGAACTCTTTGGCAACTACTATCGGCCCTTCCGGAGAACGTATTGGCTCCAGTACTATACGATCTATACCCATGGTAAACACTAGGTCAGATCTGCGAATGTTGGAAACTCATGTGAGGGGACCAAGTGGTGCCACCCTAGAAGCAAGCACAAGTCAGAAAACATCCGATATTCAGCATGTCCTAGACATTACAGATTTAGTCATGGTTGAGAGACTATAATAACAGCAAGGAAAGCCAGGATAGTAAGTTGAGTCAGGGTACCATCAAGGCTGCAATGATGGTGAAGTTAGTGGATGTGGTGTGACTGAAGTCTGTACTTGAGGAAATCATCAGTGGGAATCCACCTTTAGACAGAATAGAGACCTATGAGCTGGATGAGTTGTTGTTTGGAGCTAAGGTTATTAACAGCAGGGCGAGACATGCACATGAGAAGTTATCAGAGTTAGCTCAGAAGTAGCAAGTAGACTTGTCCAGAACAAAGATACTACAGGGGAATCATAGGCTTACTTACAGCGACCAAGAGCTAGAGGAAAAGAGAGTAACTAAGTTGAAGATACACATCTGAGAATTGGTTATGGGAATAAGGGCTTAGAGTATGTTGGATAAGTGGGAGGCCATAGAAGAATAGCGTGAGAAAGGCAACAGGAGAGAAGTCACCTCCAGGAGGGGGAATGCAGGGAGTAGAGGCATATTCGTTATGGGAGGTGCCTAGCGGAACATACATGCATGTTCCCTGGACTAGGGGTGACCTTGCTGTGTTCACAAATGATTTCCCCAGGTTAAGAGAGAAACTTGCAGAGTGATATAAGCAAGTTGATCCCTTTGTTAAGATATTGAGAGTTCTGTGGATTGATTTGAACACCTTGTTCGAAATTGTGGTTCCTAGTGATTTATGGTCTGCATGTTAGATAGATGTTGAGTGGCCTACTGGTGAACCAGAGAGGGACTCCATAACTCATGGTCCTTCGCCAATGGTTATGAAGAAGTACGATTGGGTGATCACATGGTTGCAGTCTCAAATGGCCCACAAGACATCAATTAGCTAAGATAGATCGAACAACCCAGGAACCTAAAGATTTGGTACATGCTTGCTGCGAGAGGCTGTTACAAGCCTTTAAGCAGTACAGTGGGTTAAAACACTCAACCCTAAAGACATGGGACAATTTATATCAACATTTTTGACTGGATTGAGGTTGGAGATCAGCCTTAGATCCAACAGCACCTAATTTGTTGGCAAAACAAATCCGTGGACAAACGTATGCCAGCTTCTGCAGTAATGAGGTGGATTCTAAGCATAGAATGATAAAGGAGAAATTAATGCTAGTCCAAATGCGAAATGCCTGAAAGGGAGAGCAGGTGCAGACAATGATGGGAACTGTAGCTTGTGGTCAAGGGAATGTCCCAAGAGGTATTTAAGTACCCTCTATTGCAGGGTCCATGTGACAGGGAAGAGGAAGAGACATCCCTGTAGAACTGAATACAGGATAGATGTTGCAACTCTAAAGAAGATCACTGCCTTTTAGTTTTGTCACAAGATCGGGCACTGGAAGAGTGAGTATCGCCTCAGTCCTGCAAACCAGGAGCAGGGAGGAGAACTTGTGGAGGTAGCAGAGGGAGTAAATCAGTTACCGATAGTTACTAGTCCAAGGTCATTTGATGCAGGAGGGAATAAGAACCAGTTAGCGCTTTGCATCCGAGAACCTTGAAGGGTAATTAAACCTATCATCAGATGCCCTTAATGGAAGCCCTGGGCAGATTTGATCTGGACCCATCCTTACGACAGTGCCTAAGGGAGGTGGAGGACTGTATACTTGGTGCAGTCTTAGAGATAGACTAGAGTGGACCATATGCAAAATCAGACATAGGTGGTCATCCCATTACATTCTTGATTGATACTGACGCTACCTGTTCTACTGTAAGATCTGCAGTAGCCCAAAACCTACCCCTCTCTGGCAAATCAATCCAAGTTGAAGGAGTCTCCAACAAAAGAATGACACCTGGTGAAAATCGGAACCTTTCAGTGTCACCATCAGTTCTTGTGTGATTCGAGTCCAGTCTATTTGTTAGGGTGTGACCTGTTATGCAAATTGAATTGTACACACCGAAAGGAATTGAATTGTAGACTAATGATAAGGACATTGCTTTCAAATTGGTGAATCAGAATCTTTGTGCCGCCATGTTTCCTTTACTGACAGTGGAAGACATGCCGCTGTATCTGGGAGACACCATCTCTCCAGTGGTATGGGACTTCTCAGGAGAAGAAATCAGATTAATTCGGGGAGTTGAGCCAGTCCGTTTGCAGGTCAAACTAAATACAGAGTTTCTGAGAACACCCCAGTACAATCTGACCCCAGAAACAGCGGCAGCGATTACATTTGTAATTTAATTCATGATTTTCCAGGGCATCGTAAAAGAGATCATGGGTAGTCCATGCAACTGTCCTATTATGGGAAGGCAGATATCAAGTGGGAAATATTGCAATATACAGAACCTTATAAAGTTAAATAACATTGTGATTCCATGTTGCTCAATGGTACCAAATCCATCTTTAATTCTTTTTCAGATTCCTTGAGAAGCTGTGTGGCTCACGGTGATTGACCTCTGCAAAGCATTTTTCTTTGTCCCATTGCATGAGAAAAGCCAATTTTTATCTATTCTCCAACTGGAGAATAGTGCCTTAAAATGATGTCATGTCCTTTAAGGCTGTACTGAAAGTCCATCCATTTTCGAACAGGTCTTGAAGAAGAATCTTGAGAGCTTGATTCTTCCCCGAAACTCAGTTTTGGTTCAAGAGATCAAAGACCTTCTTATCACATCTGAAATGTAAGAGGCTTGCAGGGAGGATGTTATTGCCTTTCTGAACCATCTGGCTGACAATGGGCATATGGTGTCTCCTAGTCACCAGCAGTACTGTCTAAACAAAGTACAGTATTTGGGTCATCAAATCAAAAAAGGTAAAAGGAAAGTGTCACAAGAAACAGTGAAAACAATCATGAAAATTAATCAGCCCAGTACCCAAAAGAGGTCAAAATGTTCTTAGGAATGGTTGCTGTTAGACCTGACATTTGTTTTTTTTTGCAGAGTTTTATATAGCGCGCACTAGACCCGAACCGAATCAGGTATCAGAGCGCTTTACATAGCACCGGTTACATTACATGAGGACACACTCATTTTAGGCACGGAGAGATTAAGTTATTTGCCCATAATCACAGGAGGTTTTTCTTTTTTTGGCGTCGTTACCGAGGCTCGAACCCAGATCCCCAGGTCTGAGGTCGGGCGCCTTAGCCGTTAGGCCAACTCCTCTCCCATAATTGGCAAGGGTTTCCCCTGAATTTTTTGCCTTTGCCTCCTGTGTTTTTGCTGTGTGTTGGATTTCGCTTTGCTGGTCTAGATGCTTTGGGAACTTTGCCACTGCTGTGCAGGACCAAAATGCAAGTGCTCCATGTAAATTGTTGTTATGGATTGGTGATTCCGTGATTGGAATATTTGATTTACTAGTCAGTCCCTAGAACAGTGCACTGTCTGTGTCCAGGGCCTATAAAGCAAATGCTTCTAGTGGGCCCGCAGCACTGATTGTGTCACCCACATAAGTAGCCTGTAAATGTAACTCAGACCTGCCACTGCGGTGTCTGTGCGCAGTTTGGTACTGCCAGGTGGACTTGGCAAGTGCACCAACTTGTAGCACAGAAAGTACAAAGTTCCCCAAGAGTGTCAAGAGACGGAGAAATGAAGGGAAAAGGAGGGGACAAGGAGTGTGGAACCTAGAGTGGGTAGAGTCAGGGAGCGAAGGGCTCCCTTGTTAGAACTCAGAGGCCTCACACACCCAGCGAGCTAGATGTCATGCTTCATCATTGGCCTCTTGCTCCTCGACAGGCTGGCGCTGCAATGCCTGACGGGCGCCACAAGGGCGCTCTTTGTCGGAGATCTTCAGTTCAGGCCAACGGTTGAGTGCATGTGAGGGGGAGAAATAAGGGTGTAGTCTAGTGGGGAGTCTGAGATTAAAAAAGGTGAATCAATTCACAAAGATTTTTATTGGCGTGACTGATTCCCTTGAATAAAAGGTGGGAGGGGAGATAGAGGCTGTAGCGGGCACAGGGAAACTACCTCGACCCTCAGATCAGGTCGACATGTTTCTTGCTTAATAACGCAATTCTTCAGGACCTAAAACAGTAAGTACTACACAGTGAACAATATACAAGTGAAAATGAAGCGATACAACCTCTCAGGGTCTGTAAAGGGGCATACCAAGAGGTTCTGCATTGAAGGGTAAACCTATAAAGAAAGGATAAGAGAAGGTTGGCCACAAAGTTCATACTGGCACCATCAACTCATCCAGAGGTAGGTCACACATAAATCTTTCTTGTGCAAATATATACACACTCCAAGGGGGGATTAAAAGGCAGAAGCCCTATCGGAAAATAGGGTCTTTGCAGGGTAAATAGTAAAATTAATGACGATGGCAACAACACAAACAACTGCATAAAGGCTGATGCTTACCCTAATAGAAGTCCCTAGTGGGCCTCGCAGTCTGTTCCCGTGGGGCAGCACAATAGGGAAGGTACCCTGAGGGGGAACAATAATCAAAAAAACAAAAACACAAACACACTGGTTCAAGGTAGTTATTTAAAGGAATGAGGGGGCCAGTGTGTATGATACGGCTGTGGGAGCTCCACATTATCGGGTGGTCAGGCGGGGGCACCGCCAAAAACCAGTGCCCGACATCCGGGGCATTCAGAGCCAGGTACCAGCCCACTAGACCCCCCTGGGGTTAACGGAAGCGTGCAGAGAGGCCCCAAATATCGGTATGCACGCAAACAGGGGCACGCCACCACGGCAACCGTGTCCACTGAGAGGAGTGTACTCAAGGACTGTCGGTCCGTAACCATCGAGAAGCACGTAATAGAGTGCCCCCGGCGTGCAACCCCATCCCGGCCGCACGCACCCACCCAGTCCGGAGCGGGTCAGCGAGGCCAGGGCATCTGTTCTAAAGACTCGCCAAACATCGTCAACACCGACTAGTGGTCCGTGTCGGCCAGTACCAACGATCAACATTAGCTCTCGTGGGAGGAAGGCATGGACCAAGCAGTGTACTCTTACCTGTTGGCAGTGCAGACCCTGGCTTGCAACCTACCCACACGCGAAGCGCTCGAACACAGGCGCGGAACAGCTGGTCACGGCAGTGCCAGTGTGTCAGAGTTATATGCTGTCCGACACTCCACTTCGGCGGCCAGGCGGGGAGGGCGTGGTTTGGAAACCGGGCCAACTGCGCATGCGTGGACAGAGTACACACGCATAGACTAACCCAGAGACGTATCATAGCGGCCATCTTGGAGTGGGGGAAGTAACCCTCCAGGAAAGGCAATGTTGGCAGTAACGACGCAACAGGTCAAGTAAAGAATGTGCGCACAGAGATAAGAGTGCGTACCACGCAAAATCGGGGCGTAGGTATCAACCCGAGAGTGTATCGGAATCCGGTCTGACAAGGCACGATTAGGCAAAGACTGACACAACGGGGGCTAGCACTGGAAGGGATCACAGCGGCCATCTTGGAAAGGTTGAATTAGCGTCTCAAATAGAGCAATGAAAATGGCATTGACGCTGCAGGGCAAAGAAAATCAAATGGCACAGAATTTCGAGCGTGCAGTCACCCCTAAGTCAGGAGTGAGTGTGGTCCAAATCATGATGGGGTAGACAGAGAAGGGTCAGTGTTGATGGCAGGTAATGTCTCAGGGGTATCAACACTGTCAAACTGAAGACCCGAAGGGGAAGGGGGAGAAATGGGGTATTGGGATGCCAGTGGAGGGCAGTGAGGCAATCATCCCTAGTTAGTCAGGGATGCCCATGGGACCGAGTCGTTAAGGCCGAGGGTGTCTAACTGTAAGCGGTGGACCCACCGTTGCTCAATTCTGAACAGTGCTTGTTTTGTGATCGAGGGGTGTGATTCAAGCACCACCCACTTGATACTGTCAGCATGATGGTTGTGTTGCAAGTAATGGTCATAAAGGCGTGTATGTGTTTTGGAACACCGGATGTTACTCTTATGTTCCATTATTCTTCGCTTGACCTGTCTCATCGTCATGCCAACATACTGTTTTTCACAGGGGCAGATGAGCATGTAGATGCAACGGAGACTGTTGCAGTTTGTATGCCTGTTAAGATGCCAGGTGAAAGTGTCAGACAGTTTTATGTCTTTGCATTGGATTGTGTATGTGTTTTGGAACACCGGATGTTACTCTTATGTTCCATTATTCTTCGCTTGACCTGTCTCATCGTCATGCCAACATACTGTTTTTCACAGGGGCAGATGAGCATGTAGATGCAACGGAGACTGTTGCAGTTTGTATGCCTGTTAAGATGCCAGGTGAAAGTTTCAGACAGTTTTATGTCTTTGCATTGGATTGTCTGAGGACATACCACACATCCCCCACAATGGTAGTGGCCCACCACCGGTGGAAGATTCCAGAGAGTGTTTTGACCGGTGGGGGTTAGTTTTTTGGGGCGTGTGTGGATGAGGGCATCTTTGAGATTAGATGTACGTTTGAAGGCAAAACGGGGTTCTTTTGGGTGTGTTTCTAGCAATGCCTTTTATACAGCAGCCACCACCCTAAGGCCCTAAAAGATAATCTCCCCTTTGGACAGTTCCTTAGGATACGTAGAAATTGTACCACTAGTACCAACTACAATAAGGAATCTGTCCTTCTTCAGCACAAACTCCAGGATAGAGGTTATCCCACCAAGCTCATTCGGAACTCACACAAAAGGGCGCTTAACAATCCCAGAGAGGCATTGCTAGAAACACACCCAAAAGAACACGACAATTTGATTACCTGTGTGACCTGCTTTACAAAGAATTCGACCTTCTTCAAAAAAACAGTGAACAGGCACTGGGGGTTATTGAACACAGGGGAGTTAGACATCCCACGACCCCGTTTTGCCTTCAAACGTACATCTAATCTCAAAGATGCCCTCATCCACACACGCCCCAAAAAACTAACCCCCACCGGTCAAAACACTCTCTGGAATCTTCCACCGGTGGTGGGCCACTACCAATGTGGGGGATGTGTGGTATGTCCTCAGACAATCCAATGCAAAGACATAAAACTGTCTGACACTTTCACCTGGCATCTTAACAGGCATACAAACTGCAACAGTCTCCGTTGCATCTACATGCTCATCTGCGCCTGTGAAAAACAGTATGTTGGCATGACGATGAGACAGGTCAAGCGAAGAATAATGGAACATAAGAGTAACATCCGGTGTTCCAAAACACATACACGCCTTTATGACCATTACTTGCAACACAACCATCATGCTGACAGTATCAAGTGGGTGGTGCTTGAATCACACCCCTCGATCACACAACAAGCACTGTTCAGAATTGAGCAACAGTGGGTCCACCGCTTACAGTTAGACACCCTCGGCCTTAACGACTCGGTCCCATGGGCATCCCTGACTAACTAGGGATGATTGCCTCACTTCCCTCCACTGGCATCCCAATACCCCATTTCTCCCCCTTCCCCTTCGGGTCTTCAGTTTGACAGTGTTGATACCCCTGAGACATTACCTGCCATCAACACTGACCCTTCTCTGTCTACCCCATCATGATTTGGACCACACTCACTCCTGACTTAGGGGTGACTGCACGCTCGAAATTCTGGGCCATTTGATTTTCTTTGCCCTGCAGCGTCAATGCCATTTTCATTGCTCTATTTGAGACGCTAATTCAACCTTTCCAAGATGGCCGCTGTGATCCCTTCCAGTGCTAGCCCCCGTTGTGTCAGTCTTTGCCTAATCGTGCCTTGTCAGACCGGATTCCGATACACTCTCGGGTTGACACCTACGCCCCGATTTTGCGTGGTACGCACTCTTATCTCTGTGCGCACATTCTTTACTTGACCTGTTGCGTCGTTACTGCCAACATTGCCTTTCCTGGAGGGTTACTTCCCCCACTCCAAGATGGCCGCTATGATACGTCTCTGGGTTAGTCTATGCGTGTGTACTCTGTCCACGCATGTGCAGTTGGCCCGGTTTCCAAACCACGCCCTCCCCGCCTGGCCGCCGAAGTGGAGTGTCGGACAGCATATAACTCTGACACACCGGCACTGCCGTGACCAGCTGTTCCGCGCCTGTGTTCGAGCGCTTCACGTGTGGGTAGGTTGCAAGCCAGTGTCTGCACTGCCAACAGGTAAGAGTACACTGCTTGGTCCATGCCTTCCTCCCACGAGAGCTAATGTTGATCGTTGGTACTGGCCGACACGGACCACTAGTCGGTGTTGACGATGTTTGGCGAGTCTTTAGAACAGATGCCCTGGCCTCGCTGACCCGCTCCGGACTGGGTGGGTGCGTGCGGCCGGGATGGGGTTGCACGCCGGGGGCACTCTATTACGTGCTTCTCGATGGTTACGGACCGACAGTCCTTGAGTACACTCCTCTCAGTGGACACGGTTGCCGTGGTGGCGTGCCCCTGTTTGCGTGCATACCGATATTTGGGGCCTCTCTGCACGCTTCCGTTAACCCCAGGGGGGTCTAGTGGGCTGGTACCTGGCTCTGAATGCCCCGGATGTCGGGCACTGGTTTTTGGCGGTGCCCCCGCCTGACCACCCGATAATGTGGAGCTCCCACAGCCATATCATACACACTGGCCCCCTCATTCCTTTGAATAACTACCTTGAACCAGTGTGTTTGTGTTTTTGTTTTTTTGATTATTGTTCCCCCTCAGGGTACCTTCCCTATTGTGCTGCCCCACGGGAACAGACTGCGAGGCCCACTAGGGACTTCTATTAGGGTAAGCATCAGCCTTTATGCAGTTGTTTGTGTTGTTGCCATCGTCATTAATTTTACTATTTACCCTGCAAAGACCCTATTTTCCGATAGGGCTTCTGCCTTTTAATCCCCCCTTGGAGTGTGTATATATTTGCACAAGAAAGATTTATGTGTGACCTACCTCTGGATGAGTTGATGGTGCCAGTATGAACTTTGTGGCCAACCTTCTCTTATCCTTTCTTTATAGGTTTACCCTTCAATGCAGAACCTCTTGGTATGCCCCTTTACAGACCCTGAGAGGTTGTATCGCTTCATTTTCACTTGTATATTGTTCACTGTGTAGTACTTACTGTTTTAGGTCCTGAAGAATTGCGTTATTAAGCAAGAAACATGTCGACCTGATCTGAGGGTCGAGGTAGTTTCCCTGTGCCCGCTACAGCCTCTATCTCCCCTCCCACCTTTTATTCAAGGGAATCAGTCACGCCAATAAAAATCTTTGTGAATTGATTCACCTTTTTTAATCTCACACTCCCCACTAGACTACACCCTTATTTCTCCCCCTCACATGCACTCAACCATTGGCTTGAACTGAAGATCTCCGACAAAGAGCGCCCTTGTGGCGCCCGTCAGGCATTGCAGCGCCAGCCTGTCGAGGAGCAAGAGGCCAATGATGAAGCATGACATCTAGCTCGCTGGGTGTGTGAGGCCTCTGAGTTCTAACAAGGGAGCCCTTCGCTCCCTGACTCTACCCACTCTAGGTTACACACTCCTTGTCCCCTCCTTTTCCCTTCATTTCTCCCTCTCTTGACACTCTTGGGGAACTTTGTACTTTCTGTGCTACATGTTTGATTGGACTTGTACACTGGACCCCATTAAATATTGTCCAGAATTGGTCCCCCTTTTGTATTGAAGTGCACCAACTTGCCAGGCCCAAACTTTTCCTTTTCTTACATGTGAGTCACCCCTAAGGTAAGGGGAGAAGAGTTGGCCAAATGGCTAGGGTGGGCGACCTCGAAGATGGGGAACCGGGTTCCAGTCTAGGCAAAGACACTTAATATCCTGTGATTCTGGCCAATCACTTAATATCCCCGTGCCTAACAAAAAAAATGAATGTGTCCTCATGTAATGCAACTGGTGCTCGAGTAAAGCGTTCTAATACCCGATACCCGCGGATCAAGTTATCAAGTTAAATTAAAAATAAATAAATAAATAAGGTAGGCCCAAGGTACCCCTGTGGGCAGGGTGCAGTATACGTGAAAGGTAGGACATGCCCTGTGTGTTTGTCATGTCCTGATGGTGAAATATTGCCAATTTCGTTTTTCACTATTGTGCGCCAATCTGTTCCATAGGATAGAATAGGGACTTTGCTCAAAGCATCTTATGAGCACTACTGCCCATGGGAACAAGATTGGAAAATAAAGTTTAACTTGCCTGGCCTCAGCATGTTAAGTTGTATCTTTTAGTGAGGGTGATCTTTACAATTTGGGTTTGAAAATAACACTTTTAGTAAGTAGGTATTTTCTTGCCTACCCAACCAGTGTGCATCTGCTAGGTTGTGTATTGACTCTCTGGCTTTGGAGTGACAGGGGCTCGGGATGTGCATTCTGTTCAGACAGCCACTTGGGGGGGTTGAGGTGTGTCCTGCCTTTCCAGGGTGAATCAGGGCTGGGCTGATTTGACCTGGGCTGCATTCAGAGTAGGGGGAGAAGATTTCTTTCACACCTGAATGGGCCTGATCTGCCAAGGACAATGCTGTCTCCACTTCCTGCCAGGAAGCTGCACCAGAGAGGACAAAACTGGTTTTGTCTCGGCAAAGAGCTTCTCTGCCACCAGAGAACAAAGGTTTTTGTATTATAAAAAGAGGGGCCCAGACCCCAGACCTATTGATCATGTATTGAATTCAAGAGGAACGTTTGCCAAGGAGAAGAGCTGGAGAAACTGAGGAGAAGTACTGCCCCTTTGCGGTGTGCTGTCTGGGGTTGGTCTGTAGTAGCTGTTTCTGCCAAGAAAAGGACAAGGACCTTGCTGTGTGCTGTGTCCCCTGCTTGAGGAAGATCTCCAAGGGCTCCAAGTAGAGCTTGCCTCCTGTTTGGAAGTCTCAGGGATACAAAGACTTCACCCCAGCTCCCCTGAACTTCCTTGCTGACCTGCATAGAGCTGCTTGTAGCTGTTTTGGGCCTCTCCAGGTTGTACTGGCTTTTGGGAGCTGAAAAAGTAATGCAATGAGAAGTGTGACTCATCCGTACTTGTTTCGAATGCATCGACAAAGAAACTGACGCTGGGCCTGCCAATGGCTCGATAAATTGCTGCACGCTGCAACAAGTGCACTGAAGATCACTGCACCGATTCAGACGCAGGCCCTGCTGTGCAGCTGCAAGAACCTACGCATCATGGGAGCGCGGCTGAAGAAATCAATGCAAGTGCCGTTGATGTCGCCGCATCGAGAACCAACACATCCCCGATCCACATGCAATGCACCGGGTGCCAAGTCTACAAAGACGCTGGGGCTGCAGTAGGAAACCGATGCATCACCTCCCCGCACAGTGTGAAACAAATGTATCACTTCCCCTTTAGTATGGAACCAATGCATGACCTCCCCAGCACGGAAGTAAGGAACTGACGCATAACCTCCCCAGGAGTAAGGAACCAACATATCACCTTCCCTGCACATAAGGAATCAATAAATCACCTTCCCTGTGGCTGTTCTTGATTTTGATTTTTACACATCCAAGGTACTTTGTGCTGAAAGTGTTGCATCTGCAGATTGATTTGAACAGAACTGTTTCTAATATTTAAAAGTCATATTTGAATTACTGTATTGTGGATCTTTGTCATTTTGGTCTTGTTTGGTTTAGATAAAGATTACTTATTTTTCTAAACTGGTGTGGTGTTCATTTGTAGAGTGTTCACTGTGTTACTGTATGTGTGCACAAATGCTTTACATACTGCCTCTGAGATAAGCCTGTCTGCTCGTGCCAAGCTACCAAGGGGGTAAGCAGGGGTTATTTTAGACTGACTAAGAAGAAGGGTCCATACTCGGACAAAGGTATCTACCTCTGCCAACTAGAGACCCCCATTTCTAACAGTTGACTACTGCTGATAGTGGATTTATAATTTTGCCTTGATGGAAAAATCTATCCAGATGCTGTCCCACAGGATGTGTGTGATCTGGTACCTTGGGATAACGTCTACCTGCTTGCCTTCCTGGAGCTGAGAGAGTGCCTGTGTTGTGCTCCAACTTTAGGAATGCCGGTTTACAAAATAGCGTTCTCACTGTTCTGCCATGAATGAGAGGGTTGTGCTCTCTCTGTATTCACCCAGACACATGGGGGTACCAGTAGACCAGTGGCCTACTTCTCACCTACTCTAGATCCTCTAGCTGCAGCATTGCCCGGATATCTCAAATCAGTTGCTGCCGCAGGTGTCAGTAAAGCATTGTGATTGAACCAATGTACTTCTGTCATTGGCTAAACCTTTTCCACCGAGGTTGAGTGGCTTGTGGACACTGATTCTAGAAGCCATTGAATTTCCAAGCTTCAGAGCCCCACAGTCTCCTCAAGAGATTGAAGCATTGGGGGCGTGGTATGCAGCCGCGGAAGATGGCGGCGTAGTTTGTTAGCTGCGCTAGCAGCCCAAGTTTTACCCTCGAAATCTGGCATAATCTGAACCCCGGCATGGACACTGAGGACGCCCACAGTTGTGGGAGAGTGGCGGCGGTCCGCGACGGTGTCCGGTAGCAGCTCTGAGCGCCCGTGAAGGTAGCAACGCGGCGCGCTGATCCCAGCCTGCGTGTGCAAAAATGGCACCCGCCCGGCGTGAGCGGAGGCTGCCTGTGGTCCTGTTGCATATACGGCGCGCAGGCGAGGCTGTCCGAGCCACTCCTGATTGGCTGAGAGTCGCATCTTCAAAATCACTGGAGCACTGGAGTGAAATGTGGATTGGGCGGCAAGAGCAGTAAGCAGGGGCTGCTGCATTAGATATCAGCCACCATTTGCTGTGAAGTGCAGTGGAGCCGGGAGTGACCGGTTGCCTTCCCTACATTTGGTGTCCAATACCTCGAGTCCTCGGGCAGTTGACGGTGTCGGCCAGGTGCCCGGGGTTGCATGGGGCCACAAAGACAGTGTGACTGGTGGGCGGACCCTCCCCCATTTGGCTATCAGTTGTGGCAGTAGTTGGAGCGCGCTTCTGAGCATGCAGTGAAAGAGACTATTGGGCATATGCATCAAAAATCGGTGAAACGAGTCCTTATTTGTGAAAAATAAGGAATCGCAAATAAGGACTCGCACTCTGCAATGCATCAACAGATTCGGTATTTCATACCGAATCGCTAAAAATCGGTAAAATATACCGAAACCACGATAGCGAGTGTCCAAAATAAAGAATAGCAAATACCAAATTAGCAAATACCGAATCGGTATTTGCGATTTCGGTATTAGGAAATTCGCCAAAAAAGGTCGCGTTGGAAGCAGGTTGATGACATCACAACCAGGAAGTCTCCCAGCCCATGCTTCATTCAGTGCCCTGAGGAACTCAGAGAAGGAGGCAGAGCACAGGAGCTGAGGAGAGAACCACTGATACCACAAACCTGCTATTCCACTGCATACCAGGATGGAGAAGGATGCACCCCAGAACAAGGACACGCCCAGAAAGAGGAAGAGGAAGTTTTCTGACAAAGAACTTGAACTTCTAATCGAGGGGGTGAGCAGCAAACATGACAGGCTGTTTGGCAAGCTGTCCCTAAAGGTGCCTGAGGCGGAGAAGCTCAAGCTCTGGCTCCGCATCAAGGAGAGGGTAAATGCTGTAGGAGTCACCCACCGCAGCATAGATGACCTGAAAAAGAGGTGGTATGACCTCAGGAAAAGGGCGAAGGAGAGGATTGCAGAAAGGGTGAAGGATGCAGCTGGCACAGGAGGGGGAACATCCAACGTCACACCCAACACAGCCCTCGAGGACCTCGTTAAGGGTACCATTGAGCCTGAAGCAGTTGTGGGGGTCACCCAAGTGGAGACTTCCGGTGCTGTGGCAGGAGAACAAGGAAAGATGCATACCAGTGCAGATACACAGTTGTTGTTTACCCCTGCCCATTCCCCCAGGGCAAACACAGTGCACATGTAGTAGTACCTAACGCATACACCCTCACCA
Organism: Lissotriton helveticus; assembly: GCF_964261635.1. NCBI lineage: Eukaryota > Metazoa > Chordata > Amphibia > Caudata > Salamandridae > Lissotriton > Lissotriton helveticus. The sequence continues at coordinate 1,742,586,152 of NC_136065.1, forward strand.
AAGTGTTGCATCATGGGAGTTGTAGTCATATCATCAAAGTGTGCATGTATGATTCCCAATGTTAATGAAATGAGACCAGCAGCACAGGGCCAATAGTCAGTCCAAATATGTCATTTATGTAGTTGAAAGTATGCAACACATATACAACCAGACAAAATAATATCAATGCACTGTTTCACACACAGTGCATCACCCCTGGATTCAGATGACAGCGGACGCCTCATAATCTCAGAAACCCTGGCAGGGACGGATGCAGAGACTCCGCAGGGACGTCATCCCACGACACCACCAACACCATCACCACCACCACCACCATCACCACCATCACCACCACCAAGCCGCAGGGCAAATGTCCCCTCCCTGCAGGTGATGGAGACGGAGCAGAGGCCAGCAGCCACAAATGTTCCACTGCAGTCAGTTGTCACTCCCCCAGATCAAACACGAGCACATGTCCGAGTCTGACAGCGGGGCAGGCCCCTGGGAAGAGCTGCAGAGGGATCTGAGGAGCCAACAAACGGCTACGGTGTGGTAGAGTCACGGATGCTGCGTGTTCGGCACCTGCAGGGGAGACACATGGGTGCTATCAACATAAACATTGCAAAATTGGCAAACAAAATGGGCACCATGACAGACGCTCTGCGTGAAATGACCACAGCCGTTTCTGAGGGTAACAGAGACATAAAACTGTGCCTACAGGAGCTCACACGTGCCGTCATAGCTGGGCAACAGAACGAGCGCAGGAGGCATCGCCAGAACATGCTCTGTTCCAATGCCTCCATTAGGGCCATCACAAAGCTCTGCAACAGCACAGCTGTACTGTCACGGAGATCTGTGTCCCTGCAGGTCGACCTGGGCCATTACTGTGGAGATGTGGCAAAGGCCTTGGGCAAAGTGACCACTGCAGTGGAGCATCTGCAATCTGGAAATTTTAGTGCCAGCAGTTTGGGATTGGAGGAGGGGGGTGAGGCTGCATCAAGCGTCAGCAGCGTCTCTGTGCCGGAGGCCTGCGAGAAGAGGCACAGTTCGTGCAGCTCCACAGCCACTGATGCACATCGTGGTGATGTGGAGGAGTCACGCGACAGGAGGCTGGGGGTACGTGGGAGGCGCAAATAGCCATGTTCCATAGGGTCCTTGGCCATGGTGATGTAACCATGGGCCACCTACACTACTACAAGATACTCCCGTGATGACAACGGACATGTATCCTCACCTATGTTTTGAGTCTGCGTCATGTAGACGTTTCATTAATATTCACCTGACAAGTGCTCATGTGCATTAAACATTTGCCCACCAGATTATGTTGTGATGGCTCATTCTTACCTGTCTCTGAAGTGATGTTGTGTGATGTATGTCCGCCTCCTTTGACTTTCAGCTGTGTTAGGCACGTGTGCCTGTTGATGTTGGGGGGGGTTGCTGTGCACGAAAGTCGTCATCCCCGTGCACCTCTATTGGTATCCCCTTCTTGTGGCAGTGTTGTGCAGCATGGCACACACCGCTATTATCCGGCAGCAGGTCACCAGGTCATACTGCAATGCACCTCCTGTCTTGTGTAGGATCCAGAAGCGACTCTTGGGGATGCCAAAGGTTCGCACTACCACATTCCTGGTACTGATGTGCTGCGTTGTAGCGCTGCTCCTGAGGTGTTGCTGGGTTCAAGTAGGGAGTGAGGAGATATTCACGCAAGGCGTAGGTGCTGTCACCTGCAGGGTGGGGAGCAAAGGGTTAGCAACATGAATACAATTACATATGTGAGGATGGAGTTAATGATGAGGCATTAGTATGTACCTAGTACGTGTCCCTCTCCAAATTCACCGTTGAGCAGACGCCTGTGGATGCCACTGTGTCGGAATATGTATGCTTTGTGTGTGCATCAAGGAAATTGTGCTACAATGTCCGTTATGATGTGCTTGGCATTGCATACGACCTGCACGTTGATGGAGTGATAGGACTTGCAGTTGCGGAAGATGTATTTGTTGACTGAGTGGGGACAGATGGGGACATGCGTGCAGTCAATGCATCCTATCACATGGGGAAATTGTGCCACCTGGTAGAAGTCTTGTTTGGTGCGGTTTAACTGCGGGGATTGTGGGGAAGGTGATGTCGTTATGAATCAATGTCAGCATGGCATCTAGGAATTTTTGGAAGAAGCGGGAACGTGCGCTTTGGGACATGCCTCCGGCTTCTGCTATGACCCCCCGGAAGCTTCCAGACGCCAGCAGGTGCAGGCTGCATAGGACCTGGACGTGGGCAGGGATGGCGTTGTTCCTACGGGTCTGGTGCTGCAGTAGTGGTTCCAGGTCAGCAATGAGGTCCATCATCATTGCCCGATTCAGTCTGTACTTGTCATAGATAAGTTCCTCTGTCTGGCCCAGCAATGTGATGTGCACCCTGAAAACCCTGTCCTGGATCCTCCTCCTGCGCTGTGCAGCCGCGTTGATTCTCATCCTCCTAGAAAGCACGTAGAGGGCAGTCATTTTGAAAAACATACAGGGTCTCCAGAGGCATATTTGAAGGGTTTCTGATTGTATACACCTGTCTGTTTCCTTTTTCAACATTTTTTTTTATGCCTTCCACCAACTTTACCTCCTGGTTTAGTTTCCCCTTATTTTGCTCATGCAAAATAGCGATTTGGTGCATTTTCGTTATTTGAAATTTTTGGTGCATATCGTAGTGACTTTTTAATAGCGATTTGGTATTTTCGGGGGCTGATTGCATTCTCGGTATTACGGATTGCCTAATTTGCGATTCGGTAATGTACCGCGTTTTTTTTTTAGTGATTCTTTATTCTTTCCGGAATTGGGGTTGATGCATTGGGATTTCAGGTTTTGCGTTCGGTTACGGCCTGTTTTACCGATTCGCTATTTTACCAGGAGCTATTTTGTTTGATGCATCTGCCAGTATGTCTTGTGCATTAGGCAGAATACCATATTCTGACGGAAACTGCAATATGCGTGGGCCCTGATTGCGTCCCCTGTACTGCCTCCTATGAACTGGTGCGAGCACCTGTGGAGTGCAGGTGTGGCAGCGGACATTTGGAACTGGTCTGTTTAATGGACGCTCCCCAAAGTGAAAGCGGCCAGCGACACTAAGACCAATGGTGAATGACACGCCCACCAGATCCTGGAGACAAGTGGGTTGCCCTGAGACTGAGTGGTAAGAAGCTGTCCGATGTGAGTGCAGGACCAGGTGGAGCACCCTGGAGTGCTGGTGCTCAGCTATATCATAGTTACCGACCCACCATGGGTCGTAACAGGGCTTTGGGCCAAACCAATCAAATCTACAAATACACTGTCGCAATTAACCGAGAGGATGGGTAGACGGTTGGCGGTCAAAGCAACGACCCAGAGGATGGTGGCCCAGATCCCTCTTTGAAAAACATAATGAGGGCCATCAGAGACTTTCGTGGTACCCTGGAGCCTAAACTGGACAGAAGAGGTGAATCTCCTGTGGGCGTATTTCCAAAAGATGTCAGAAAAGGTCTCTGCTGCTGAAACTGGAATTGGGGGCCTTCAATCGAAGAGGCTGGAGGAACAGGTGGCTACTCTCACAGAGAACCAGGTCGACATCCATGCTCACCTGGAGGGCCAGGAAGGTCGGGCTCGTCGTAATAATATTCGCATAGTTGGGGTGCCGGAAGAAATGGAGGGGCCATCGACAGACTGGTTTGTAGAGGACCTGATCCTCAACTACCTGGAACCTAAACTTCTTTCCAATTTTTTTCTCTGTTGAGCGGGCACACAGAGCCCTGGTGTTGTATGGCATTTTAGATTCCGAATGAATTTTCCAGATTCATGCTCTTATATAGGTACAATTCATGTTACCCTTATATAGGCAGAGAAATGCAGCCCTTATTTAGGCATAGCCCATGCTACCCAAATACAGGCATGCTACTTCCATCCGTTCATCAAACGTCACAACGATTTCTTGGAAAACTAGACTCAAGCAGAAGGGACTTCCCCTAGCCTGGATATTGATTTCTCCAAGAAACTCATTATTATGCATGAACAACTATTCCTTAGGGGTTCATCCATGACGTTCATATGCTGACTTTACGTCAAAACTGGCATTCCTAAACCCCTTCAAGGTATAAATATACCTTCACTTGCTATAGCAAAGCACGGTGTGATTCGGTGCAGTTCGACTACCTACTTGCCCGACGCAACTCGCTAAAGCAAGTGCCGAAAGAAGCCGACTCTCCAGCTTACGCACTGATCAGAAGCTGTCCTCCTCTGCCGAGAAATCCAACTCCAGTGTTGTTGGGAAATCGAGTCCAAGACAGAGATACCAACTTCCTTCATTCTAAGGTATGGAGCTGATTAGAATCTGGCAAAAACTAAACCTATGCTAAAGACCACACTTACTTCTTCCCTGGTACTAGACCTAGGTTAGGTACATTGGGGTAGGCGTATTTTAGAAGCAGCAGTTGAGTATTTTAGCCTGTGTTATTTATGTATGTATCTTTATACGTCATATCACCAGACAATGTTATTACAGTGTTATTTTATACTAATTGTAACGCTGTACGCATTATACTTTGCATTCTGTCGAATGATTTTAGCAGTTCACCTCTCTTGCTTGAGGAAGACTGTTCAATATATCCTTTCTATTGAAAACACCCGTCTCACTATTTCTCTGCAACTCTGTAGAAACGAAGCATACACGATTGACTGAGTAAAATAGTTATCTATTGTTTCTACGACTCTGAAGATATTAGTTCCAGTCCTAGGGAAACAAAGTTGTCATGTTTATGCGGTTGTCAGAAACTAATCCCTTCCTGTGTATTCGAGAAAGTTTCTAGTGACCTCTGAGCTAGCTGGCACACGCAATTAAGTTTAGTTTATTCGATAGAGACATACTGACCTCAGTCCTATGTCACATCTATAAGATATATTATTCCAATGCGCAGAGCCTATTGGGAATATAGGAACTACACTACAGTGGGAGGGAAGTCAGAGCCTGGGGCTCCCCCTCGCATGATCATCACCCGCATCCTTGATTTCAGAGACAGAGATGCCATATTGCCAGCGGCACGCACTCATGGGGACCTGCACCGTGATAATGCCACCATTCGTTTTTTCCAGGACTTCACGCTTCAGGTTCAATGACAGCGGCGCTCCTTTGATGGGGTGAAGAAGGCACTTCGTGATAAGGGCGTGAAATACATGATGCTCTTCCTGGCAAGACCTGTATGGAGAAAAGGCCTACTTCTTCGATACACTGGCGGATGCCAGCGACTGGCTGGAAGGCTGGCGAACTGTTGGTCGACAGGGGAGGCGCCTGAACTCAGCGATGAACCGGGGTGACCAAGCAGTCGATCCAGGGGATGGTCAATCTACCAGTGATGGAGAACAGCAGACTGCTGTGTGATTTTGAGACAGCTTTGACACCGTTGTGTCAGGTGGTAGGCCCTGGCTAAACTTTAACTTTGGGCTTCGAGGGATGGGTGGCAGGTTGGTTTGGTTACATGACAGATGGGAGAATGGGACCGGGGCTCTTAGTCCGCTTTTTAAATGAGACAATGTATGAGACGCGAATGGTCCTTGTTTTTTATTGGACTCTGGGTCTGACGGGGGTGACATATTGTATATGGGCTGCTCTGTGACATATAGTGTGAGGGTGTATGATTCAACACTAGTTGTGTACCTCTTCCTTAGGTCTGCAGGCCCATGTTTCCTCTTAAATGGTTTTGGTTGTGTTTTCAGGTGACAGGCACTCTGCAAGCTTTCTTAGTGGGTGGTTTGGGACTTACTTGGCAGGGAGGCAGGGATGGGGGAGATTGGGTGTTGGGGGGTTGGCCTGGGGGATCCAAGGGAGTTGGCGGGGATTGGGAATTTTCTCATGGCCGCATTATTCAGTATGCACAGGGGCCTGTGGGGGGAGACACGTCGGAGACAGTAATTCTTCTGAGGGAGTGGGTGGGTTAGCAATACGATGGGTGACTCAGTTATGGTAAAAATCTGAACCTGGATTGTTAATGGGCTGGGCAATAAAATTAAGGGAACATTGGTGCTGCAGCATATAAAGAGACACAACCCTGATATGGTCCTTATTCAAGAATCGCATCTGAAGGGGAATATATGTAAGGCCCTCAATGGATTCAGGTACAAAATGGTTGTGCGCTCGGGGTTCACATCTGGGGCACGTGGGGTGGGTATATTAGTACGTAATACCCTACCTTTTGTTAATTTGGGTGGATGAGGTGGGTTGTGGGTTGTTTCGTCGCTGTGGCAGGTGGATGGGAAGGACGCACATTGGTGTTCTGCTTGTGCTATATACCCCCTGGGCTTCATTCTGGGTGCTTTCCCAAACTGAGCATGTTTCTGACAAACTTCCCTGAGGGAACGCTACTTCTGGGTGGCAACACTAAAGTGGTTATGTGCCCAGATATAGACTGGTCCAATGCCTCCACAGGTAGGAAGGGAGAGAGGAGCATATCAGACTTTGTCACTGCCATGGGAATGGGGGACCTGTGGCAGGCACAGAACCCCAACTTAGGCAATACACATTTCACTCGGTACGGCATGGGTCCTTCTCCAGGATTAACCATTTCTTTACATGTTTGGATCAGATGGGGGACTTTGGCACTACTTCTTACCTAGCTAGAGGGATCTTGGATCATTCCCTGGCTTGTACCACCCTTAGGGGCCCTGTCCTAAACAGAAAGTTTTTTCCGAGAATAGACCCATGGTGCCTTCGAGGCTCTGACATTGGTGATAGGCTCAGGAAAAGATCTAAGCTGTACTTTGAGGAGAATCAGGGATCTGTGGACTCCCAGATTATCTTATGGTAAGCCTACAAGATGGTGCTAGGGGGATTGGCTCAGTCACTTTTTGGTGCAAAAAAGAAAGAGGAGTCCCACCAGATTCGGCTCCTGAGAGTGAGGTTCATTAACTGGAGGGGGACGTGGCTGCAACCCCTTCTGTGGACACGTTCCACAGGCTTAAGCTGAAACAGAGTGATCTCAGGGCATTTTCCGAGAACGAGGCCCAAGCCTATGCATTGGCCACGCAACACTGACTATACGACGTCAGCGATAAGGCGCTGAAATTATTGGCGTGGTTCGAGCGCCGAGACAGAGATCGATCGTGGGTAACGACGATATGGGATGGAGAGGGTAAATTATGCTCATCCAGCACAGATATAGCAGAGGCCTTTGCGGCACACTTTGAGAGGGTGTACTCACCTGTATGAACTAGAACAGAAGAGGATTGTGAGTACTTCTTGAGGGACTTTGCACTCAAGGCGCTCAACTCATTACAGTCTGGCAAGGCCGCTGGTCCGAATGGACTTCCAGTTGAAATTTGTACAAGGCAGGCATCGGTTGTTACAGGCCCTATGCTGGAGATGCTCAAGGAGGAGCGAAAGCGTGGGCACTTGCCACCTTACCAGACGGAGGCCCTGATTGTGGTGATACACAAGGCTGGGAAGCCGGCGGACTGGTGTGCCTCGTACCGGCCGATCTCTTTGCTCAATGTGGAGGCAAAGGCTCTCGTCAAGGTCCTGGTGGATCGGGTGCTATCAGTGGTCACAGAATTGTTCCATGTGGATCAATCTGACTTTATGCCCCATAGAAGTACTCGTCATAACCTTCCACATCTCTACGGGGTGTTGTACATGACTGAGGATGTGGGAGACACCCAGACGGCATTGAAGGCGCTGGACGCGTCAATGGCCTCTGACCGCATAGAATGGCCCTATTTGTTGATGGTACTTCGGAGGTTGGGCTTTGGGTCAACCTTCTGCAGCTGGGTGCAGCTCCTATATGAGCAGCCGTCGACCCGGGTGTGGGTTAATGGGGTGGTATCTAGGGCCTTTTCCTTACGGAGTGGGACAAGGCAGGGATGCTCTTTGTCACCTATCCTCTTTGCCCTGACACTGGAGCCTTTGGCTGATTGGATCAGGAGGGACTCTTCGATTTGGGGTCTGGCGGCAATGGATGAATGGGAAGAGCGTATATATCTATATGCTGACGACATCATCCTGTATCTGGCAAGGCCATATCACTCGATTGCCCAAATAGTTCACCTTTGTGAGTTGTTTGGTAGCTACTCCAGCTATACCATCAACTGGTCAAAGTCCGTGATCTTCCCCTTATTGGGTTCTCCCCCTCGAGTTCAGTGTAGGTGCTCTGCACCAGTTGTCTTGGAAAGACTCAAGTATTTAGGGGTATAAATAACTCGTAACGGACAGGAGTTCTTCGAAAGGAACCTCAAGCCCCTACTGACTTGCCTGCAGGCAGATGTGGCAACTGGCGCACTCTCCCGCTCTCTCTTATAGGAAGGGCGGCCATGTTTAAGATGCTCACACTGCCGAGGCTTCTGTATGTTCTACAGAACACAAAAAGGGGCCCCCTGTAGAAGATAACGGCAGACGTCAGGGGAAAATTACACTACTGTAAGGGAGAAAGTCCACCCTAGCGGATCGAAAAGTGGCCCATAAAGAGTCCAACGTGAATTAACATACAACAAGGAACTCACCAAGGGGTAGCAGAGAGTTCACGCGGTACACAAGGTATCAAATAAGAAAGTATAAAATCTTTATTTTCTTTTAATCATATTTTGTTTGTGCAAACTTCATCAAAAATACTTTGTGTCCTAATAACTTGATTAGTTAATTCTTAAAACATACTTCAATAAATACACAGTACAATCACCCCACAAAACCTCTCAACAAACACACGCATCCTTCTCTTTCAGTCACACTCAAACACTCACTAATATACCAGACACTGAATACACATTCCTCAACGTAATCGCCAGAGTGACAACAATAATGGTACGGATCCTGTGGGATCTTCATAGCAAATTGCCAGAGAGTCCAAGTTGATGAGACAGGATCCGGGAAACACGTAATGCCAACGCGCGTTTCGGTGCACAGCCTAGATCTACAGGTGCACCTTCACCAGGGCTCTCACGCCGAGGTAGTGGGGGACAGAACACATAAGAGGGAACCCCGTGGCCAATCTCTACTCAAGGTTCCCTTGGTCTGTATATTTCAACAGGAAAATTGTTTACCGATAATAGGCCCAGTGTAGATAGCAGGGTTCAACGGACTGGTCAAATAGAACCAGCTATAACCGTGTCTTTAGAGATGCGTTTTTCAAAACTCTCGCAGATAGTTCAGCTTCGACTTGCGGGCAGATTCGAGATTTTGCCGCATATTTACCGGCGCGGCATGCTTCACTCCTTACGACCGTCCAAAACGGAGGCTCGACTGAAATTCGGTAGATGGCTTTAATTTTACACGTGCTCATGCGAAAAAAATAGATGTCAACCAGAGGGGGAGTCTAGTAAACCATACACCGTGGGCGAAAGGAAGTCAAAAACATCCAGAATAGAGATGTAAGATTATGCGAGTCTTCACGTCCGAAGATGAAGTTCGGTTTGAATAAGTTGTAATCTGTGTAGCTCAAGGCTCATACTTTCCAAATGGCACACGGATAAGTCGTAAAGTATCCATGAACCTCACATGGGAATAGATACTCCAAGGGTCTTCTGTCCGTCGCCACAGCGGTCAGAAACAAAGCGTAGGGCGGGAAACGGCAACGCCCTACACTTTGTTTCTGACCGCTGTGGCGATGGACTAGATCCAGAAATGTGGGGGTTATGTAGGTATGTAGGTTTCCCTAGATGGCCGCCGAGCCCCGGGCCAAAAACTCATGGGAACCCCCTTGCAAAACCAGGTTGCTTTTTGGGCCCTTGCCTGTTGCGGGTCCTTGAGCCACCCACGCAAGTGAGGTACCATTTTTATCAGGAGACCTGGGGGAACACTGGGTGGGTGGAAATCTGTTGATCCACGCAGATTCCAGAACTTTCCACCACAGAAATGTGAGGAAAATGCATTTTTTGGGTCAATTGTTTAGTTTGCAAGGGATTCTGGGTAACATAACCTGGTGGGAGGCAGTCGAGTCACCCCATCCTGAATTCCCCTGGGTGTCTAGTGTTTAAAAATGTATAGGTTTGCTAGGTTTCCCTAGGTGCCGGCAGAGCTAGGGTTCAAAAACAACAGGTGGGCACTTTGCCAAAAAAGGCCCATTTTTCACTGCGAAATTGAGGTGCGACCACGTTGCGTTTTACGCCCTTTCCTGATGCAGGCACTAGGCAGACCCATGCATGTGAGGTACCATTTTTCTCAGAAGACTTTGGGGAACGCGGGGTGTGTGGAACTTTGTTGATCCACGCAGATTCCAGAACTTTCCACCACAGAAATGTGAGGAAAATGCACTTTTTTGTCAATTTGTTAGCTTTGCAAGGGATTCTGGGTAACAGAACCTGGTGGGAGTCAGTCGAGTCACCCCATCCTGAATTCCCCTGGGTATCTAGTTTTCAAAAATGTATATGTTTGCTAGGTTTCTCTAGGTGCCAGCAGAGCTAGGGTTCAAAAACGACAGGTAGGCACTTTGCAAAAAAGATCAATTTTTCACTGCGAAATTGAGGTGCGACCACGTTGCGTTTTGTGCCGTTTCCTGATCCAGGCACTAGGCAGACCCACGCAAGTGAGGTACCATTTTTCTCAGAAGACTTTGGGGAACACGGGGTGGGTGGAAATTTGTTGATCAACACAGATTCCCGAACTTTCCACCACAGAAATATGAGGAAAATGCGTTTATTTTTCCCACTTTTTTAGCTTTGCAAGGGATTCTGCATAACAGAACCTGGTGGGAGGCAGTCGAGTCACCCCATCCTGAATTCCCCTGGGTGTCTTGTTTTCAAAAATGTATAGGTTTGCTAGGTTTCCCTAGGTGCCGGTAGAGCTAGGGTTCAAAAACGACAGGTAGGCACTTTGCCAAAAAAGGCCCATTTTTCACTGCGAAATTGAGGTGCGACCACGTTGCGTTTTGCGCTGTTTCCTGACGCAGGCACTAGGCAGACCCACACAAGTGAGGTAAAATTTTTCTCTGAAGACTTTGGGGAACGCAGGGTGGGTGGACATTTGTTGATTCTCACAGGTTCCAGAACTTTCCACCACAGAATTGTGAGGAAAATGCGTTTTCTTTGCTAATTGTTTTGGTTTGCAAGTGATTCTGGGTAACAGAACCTGGTGGGAGGCAGTCGAGTCACCCCATCCTGAATTTCTCTGGGTATCTACTTTTCAACAATGTATAGGTTTGCTAGGTTTCCCTAGGTGCCGGCAGAGCTAGGGTTAAAAAACTACAGCTAGTCACTTTGCCAAAACATGGTCATTTTTTCCTGCAAAATTGAGGTGTGACCACTTTGGGTTGTGCGCCATTTCCTGTCACAGGCACTAGGCCGACCCACACAAGTAGGGTACCATTGTTCTTGAAAGACTTTGGGGAACGCAGGATGGAAGGAAATTTGTGAATCCACACAAATTCCGGAACTTTCCACCACAGAAATCTGTTTTTTGTACACTTTTTTAGGTTTGCAAGGAATTCTGGGTAACAGAACCTGATGGGAGGCAGGCAAGTCACCACATCATGGATTCCCTAGGGTGTCTACTTTTCAAAAATGTATAGGATTGCTAGTTTTTCCTAGGTGCCGGCAGAGCTAGGGTGCAAAAACTACAGCTAGGCACTTTGCCAAAAAAGGGTAAATTTTTAACTGCGAAATTGAGGTATGACCACGTTGCATTTTGCCCTGTTTCCTGTCGCAGGCACAAGGCCGACCCACACAAGTGAGGTACCGTTTTTATCGGGAGACTTAGGGTAATTCAGATTTGTAAATCAACTGTTATTACCTATTGAGTTTTCACACATTTCTCCCTTCAAAATGAAAGACATTGTGTAAAAATAAAAATCATTTTGAAAAATGACCAATAATTCTCATGCTCGTATGAGTATTCCCAATTTTGCAAATGTGGAAATATATACTGTTTCTAAACTCTATAATTTTTACCCAATCCAAAAATACATAGGTGTCTTTCTTACCAATTTTTCCATGTATACATTTTCCCAGAATAATTGCTCTATACCCGGTACATAATAAAATACCATTGCAAGCTGCTGCTCACTTTTTGGCCCTGGGTTCGTCGGGTTCTTGGCAAAACTACAAGTCCTGTATATTCCCACAACCAGGAAGGTCTAATGGATGTAACGGTATATTGCTTTCAAAGAGCTGTCAAAATTACTAGAAGTTACAGGTGAAAACGTTAAAACAAAAGGCTGTTTTTTCCAACTAATTTTCAATTTTTCCAATATTTCACTGTTAGTTTCTATAACCCCTTCAGTGCTGCGCGAATTTCGCTGCAGTGCTGAAGGGTTTAAAAGCGTATTGGCTCATGACGGAAATGTTCCGTCATCAGCACCGGAGCACCGACGCTGATGACGGAACCGTTCCGTCATGAGCATGGAAGGGGATAAAGAAACCTTCATGGATTTAGACAAATGACCCCTTTCTGAATTTAGAATTTTGTCTACTTTCTGAAAATGTATAGCTTTCCAGGATCCATTATTGCATTCAAACTCATTTCTACCAATAACTGGAAGGAGGTTGAAAGCACTAAAAAAAGCAAAAATAGGTTATGACCCTGAAAAATGCCAAAACTGTGTGACTAATGTTGGTTCTTTGAAAAAAGACTGTCATTCCCTAAAAGCTTGTAAAATGCTGATTTCAGCCCCACAAACCCTTTTTTGATACCATTTGCAGGGAATAACCCAGAGGCCTTCATTTGCAACCCGTTTTTCCCATTTTTCTGAAAAAAACAAATTTTTTACTGCATTTTGCTTAATTTCTGTGACCACTCCAAGGGAATCCACAAACCCTGGGCACCTTTAGAATCCAAATGATGTTGGAAGAAAAGGACGCAAATTTGGCGTGGATACCTTATGTGGTCAAACATTTACCAGGGCATAAGCGTGCACTACCCCAAATCGGCCTAGTAGCGAAGGGGTTAAGTGGGTTGATATAGTCCTAGCCACAGGGTATATAGATATGCCACATAATGCTAGGGTGGGATAATATAGTCCTAACCACAGGGTATCTAAAAATACCACATAATGCTAGTAAAAAGTACTAACTACCATGTCTATTAGGCCAGTTATAAGGGTTCTATGCCAGTCAATGACATATCTTAGCATTAGATGACTACCATATTTCAACTTCATGCATGCCGGCATATACATCCTGTGATCTAAACCACATGGTAACCTTGTTATGGGATGGACGATCCCCTAGGATAGAGTTACACAAATTGTACAGGGGGGGTGTACGACGGAGGGCTGGCAGTTTTGAATGTCAAAATATACTACTGTGCAGCACAATTACAGGTAGTTAATGATTGGGTGTATGCTGACAGGAACGAACCAGCCTACAGGGTGGACAGAATGGTTATGCCACGGGGCACTTGTGAAACTCACCTGTATGCCCGAAGACCCCAGAATGTGTGGCCAGATCATACAAGGGGAGTCGTCCACTGTTGGCAGGAGACATATCGACTCCTGGGCTGGCAAGCTCACAGGGAAAACTCCACTTTGGCACAGGGACCTGTTGAGGGAAGTGGCAACGCGATCAGGGTTTAATGGCTGGCAGCAAATAGGCATTGACTATCTGGGGGATGTCTTGAAGGGCGACACCATCCGCCCTTTCGAGTATCTCTTGAAGGAGTGCAGTTTACATGCATCAGAGAGAAACCAGTATGTGCGCCTCTAACATGCTCTCCGCTCCCACATACCTAGTGGCACAGTAGTCCCGGAGTATTCCCCGATGGAAGATCGTTTGTTACTAGACCCAGTCGAGGAGAAACCCACATCCACCAGTTACCGGAAATTGATAAACAATATACCAGATCCCTTGGTCAGTCTTGGAGCGGCCTGGGTTAAAGACCTGGAAAGCTTTGATGAGGAGGATTGGGAGGTTTCGCTCCAGGGGCCTGGGGAAATAGCTATCCAATCTAGGTATCGGCTCATATAGTTCAAAGTCTTCCATCGCGCATACTATCCTTGCACCCACCTTTATGCATGGGAAAGGTGTATGTCGGTGCTCTGTGTGCGGGGCTGTCAAGAAGAGGGCTCCTTCTGTCATATCATTTGGGAGTGCCCGGTGATCAGTACATTCTGGCTGAAAGTTATGGCCGCTATGTCCAGGGTTGCGGGAGTGCCAGAACCGATGGACCCGAAGTGGCTCCTCCTGCTGATCAAAGGAGGCAGCGACTGGTCGAGGTATGTTGAGGTATGGCTGGCCCTGTCGGCAGGGGTAGCGAAATGGAATATTGCCAGGGCACTGGTTGTGGGTGCCCCCTTTATGGGAAGATTGGCAGGGGGACCTAGACTGATGTCGATGAGCGGAAGAAATGGTATATAAAAGCAGGGGGTGCATGAAAAAATTGAAGAAAATATGGGCACCATGGCGCAAATACAGAGAAGCAGGTGCCCTTGTGGAGAATTTGTATTGATGAAAGACATTTGTGATTCCCTGATGTGTAACTCCTGAATGATGTCTGTATTGTTCCCTAACGTACTAGTTGTACACAGCATTGTATCATTTGGTCTTATGAACATTGTTAAAAATCAAAAGATTTCTCCCCCCCAAAAAATGAGAATGAAGCATTGAGAGATGATCTGTTACAACGAGTCATTGAGGAAATTGGCTCTGACCTCATAAGGGACGTGAACTGAACTTTGAACTGTAAATATTCGCTTGAAACAAATAACCTAAGCCCGAGTGGAAGAAGAATAAAAATAGGGATAGCTATCTAGGAGAAGTAGAGAGAGGGTTAAGGAGGTCTTCCAAGCTGTATCAATACTGTAAACAGAGACTGCTGAAAAGAACTTTCCATGATTTCAAAAAGAGTACATTTCTCGAGAACTTTGTTATAGAGGTGGGGAATAGAGACTCTGTGTGTTGATCCTCTTTTAAACTGTAATCCGAGCCACTTTAAAAATCGAGTTTGGAAATTCAAATTATAGGCATAAATGTATTATAGGTACACTTATTATAGGACTAACTATAGTAATATCTGTAGTCATTACTGAGTCAATTGTAAGAACACACAGAAGTGAGGAACTTGGAGTGGGGGTACAGGAGACATCCACACCTACCAGTGCTGCCTCAAAAGAGGGTACATTAGGTTCAGAGAAAGGCTTAAAAGAGAAAATTAGTCTCTTCCTTCGTGTAATTATCAGCAAAGTGAAGGGATGCACACCATTCTTTGTTCTGAAATTAAACCATGCTTGTCCAATGCTCATTACAGGATGTGTGCTGAACTGGGAAAAGTGCTTTGCCCTGGTAGCACATGAAGTCTGAACCATACTGTAGGGAGCTGCATTTCTGCCCCATGCCAAGTCGCACAGCTTATAGGGTATAAATACCATGTTGCTTCATACTTGCAATCCATTATGCTCCATTAAATTTATGTACTCCACAATATCTTAAATTTTTATGTTTAGTCCCATTAACTCCACACATTAAGATGTCATGCTGTTTTCCAAAGTTTCTCATGCTCAAGATGTACCCATCCGGACCTCTTATCAAGAACACGAACAAGCGATTTATTTATCCAAAAGCAGTGTTTATTTAAAAACCCAATGCATTTCGGGCTATGACAAGCCCTTCTTCAGGGGTCACTACAAATGACAATAAAAAACATTCACCATTATGCCTTTATTAACTGTTATGTATTAAAAAATCAATGCTAACAATCGTTATATGTATACAAATGTTATATTAATCCATTTAAATATCCAAGTGTAATTATACATTGAATGCTTATGCTAAGTTGCAGTATGAGTATTCTGACACTATGGAGGTGAGAGATTTATATGTGTGCATGCAATTACCTGCTTCAGTTGAGGATGGAATTCATTACCACCACTTGCCCTTGACTTATGGTATTAGTTGTAGTTTACTCCTTAGTATGTTTTTGGACAAGACCATTATGAGTACTACTTTTTGAATTAGGATGTAGTGCTTTCAGAAATACCCGTCTATAAAAATATATTTACTATAAGCAAATAGAGAGAACGGAAAATTACTTCTCACCAACAGTGACACTAGATACTGCTTACACGTATAGACCAAACTTAACTTGCATACTAATAGACATAGAAAAGATATTCATAGATCAAGTAGAAGGAAGACGCAGGGGATTTTACAACAAGGACAAGACTTCTGAGTGTACCAAGGAGGAGTTAGGGTAAGGGAAGCTCTGGTCCTATAGCTTTAGATTGGGAACAACGAGGCAAGCTTTGCGTATGTCAAGTTCAGAGTAGGCATGATACTGTATTTGTGGGATAGAGTGTGTGTGAACATATCTTCTTAGTCAATGGTTCTTGGAAGACGTCTTGCAAGAGTCAGTTAAAATGGCACCAGGTATGTGTTTTGTGTGTGGAAAGAATGCATACGTTCAGCTTCTGAGCAAATGGTAAGGTACTTGTTATTTTACAGTTGTGCTTCCAAAGATATATCATGTGGAGGATTTGGAGAGTTTGGAAGTAAAATCAAACATTAGGGAAAAATGTGGATTGAGTGCTGGTGAGTTTGTGGGAGATATATTTGGAGTGATGATACCTAGTCCAGGAGCGTTGTTTAATGAAACCAAGATTAGCAGGCTGTCTACCATAGTGGATTAGTTATCAGTTAACATGGCTCAGTCTTTGCTACTCATAGATGTAGAGATTGTCTCAATAAAGGCAATGGTAATGCAGAACTGGCTTGCATTAGATGTGTAACTTACAAAAGAAGGCGGAGTCTGTCAGATGCTCAAGGTCAAACCGTGCTGTACTTATATCCCTGATAGAAGTAAAGATCTACGGGGATATCTCAATAACATCACTGATACACATCATGAAATATAGGATTTGGCAGCTGAAGGAGTTTGGGATTAGATTGGAGAAGGATTTGGCGCAGTTGGTAACTGGTTTGCAAACCTTGGTAGTGGACTACTTGGATAGATCTTGATGCCAATAATAACAGCTGTAATATGTATCATTATCTTGGTAGGGATGATATGGGCATATTAGTGGAAAAAAGCAAGAAAAGTGGAGAACTCCTTAGGGGGAAGAGAGAGAAGGATTGAAAGACTGCAGTACAGTCACTATGAAAATTTAAAGCGAATGGAGGAGTTCAGACAGAGGAGATTAGCTACGACATCTGTTAAGATCAGTCTACTCTGCAGGGATGTTTTGGAGTGTTTTATGATGCCTCAACGTCATCAGAGGGGGGAACTGATGGAGTGGAAATCTCATTTATTTCATTTGTAGGGGTGCATCATAATCATGTGTGGAGCTCAACCACATATAAGCTTGCAAAAATATGTAACATGAAGTGTTAGAATTGTTAAATGTGTTAACATAAATACGTAATGTATTTTAGGCTATTGACAAGTAGCATGGAGAATTAATGTGGAAAATGTATGTAACTAGCTGAAAATCGTAGGCCTGGAATGCAAGACCCTGAGAACTCTAACTTTAAAATTAATAGTTGAATTTCATGTGTGATGTGGAATCTGTTCCTTCTCACATTTTTTATTGCAGGTGAAGAAGAGTTCTTTCAGGCAGAAGAATGCCTTTGTTTTATTAGCTAGGCAAGGAGAGAAGAAGTTACAATTATGTGACTTGAGGCAATAAAGGAAGGTCAATACGATTCACACAAGAGAAGGTCTGAAAATCAAGGACAAATTATTGCGAGGAAGGTACACGGACAACATCATGGAAAAGCACATCTAGGACCAGAGGGGATGTCGTGAGCACGGTGCATTTCAGGAATCCTACCAGTGGATAACTGATTGTTAGAATGAGTGAAAGAGGCCCACTTCTTTGCCTTCAGAGAGAGAGCAACTCAAGCAAGCTTTGTCTTTGTGTTGATGGCTTTATGCTAATAGACTCATTGACCCTGGCAAGACTTCTTAGAAAGACTCCACGTTTCTTAGAAATACTCCACGTACTGACAGTTTTTTATCTTTCCTCTTGAAAATGCTTATGTAGGGATGTTAACTTAGCATTAGAGTAGGGATGGAATTAATGATTTTCACTCACCAACCTTCGATGCAGGGAAATGTGGACTCATGCTTCCTGATTTTCTGCATTCTACTTCTTGAATTAGTTGTTTTGCTTATGCTGCACCGTCGTAACTGAATGCACAGATTTGGATTTAAGCTGAATCCTTTGTATTTCCATACCCTCGTGTTGAGGTGTCTCTATGTCCTGTTATTTTTGCCTTTGAATAAACGACTGACTTTAAGTAGTGGTCCTTGAGTTATTATGTATCAAGGAGAATTATCGACTACTTGACTGTTTCCTAACAATTTCTCTCCCCTTTACTGTTTCATGCTGCGAAAAAGAACCATCAGACTCTAGAACAAGTCTAGAACTTATGGGCTCTTCCCTTTCACATGCAACAATCCTAATGTGAAATTCCCAAAATTAAGTAAATTGCATCTGCTTTTTTTCCTTGTTCTTGTTACTGATTTTATTATTCTCTGGCTTTGGGAGAGTAGAGTTGAGGATTCTGTCATCTACGTTTTTATATAAACTTTCTTTCCTTGCAGGGTGTATGGAAATGTGAATTAGGACAGTTAGTTACAGACCAGTTGTGGTGGGTGACGAGCGTGCCGGAGGAAGTTGCAGATCGAAACAGGAGGCTATAGCTGCTGTTTTAGGTAAAATGTAACAAGACCCATTACTTTCTTGTTGCATATTCACTATGACAATGACTGCATCAAAGGGCTCGTTCTGTGATTAGGTTTTCTTCTCCTAGTGTTTAAGTTTGAGTATAATTTCTTTTTAAATCTTCTGTATTTTGACTATTTTTGACTTTTCTACTGATGTGTTATAATGCATTGTGTGGGTTTTTTGGAACAATAAATTAATTGTTGACCGGCTGTATGGCCTCGTTTTCAAGTCTTCCTAACACATTAGGACTCATGTTGTTTCCCAAAACCCATAGAATCAATGTTCAGAAATTATATTTATTTTTCATATAATTTTGACATGCTTTTTACGTGCAGCTCTGTTTCGTTTTCACCTCATTTTCATCTTCACGTTATTGTATTTTGCTTTCGATTACACTATTAGTTGTAATGTATTTGCATTATGGCACTGTACTAGGACAGCTCCAGGCCTCCTCATGTCACTTCCAGTCAGTGTGCGTTTTTTTCCCACTCTCCTATCACATGAGAGCGGCTTCTGCAGTCGCACCAAATAGAAAGAACCTTCCTCACTTCATGCATCTGATTCACTGAAAAAGGTTCTGGGGAACATTCCGATTTACATCTGTTTAATGTTCTATATTACTGCGTCATAATTCTAAAGACGGGCATTATCACCGCTACTGATGCCCATGCGTTTGGTTGTCTGTGCGGCACGAGCCGGCAATTACGAGTTTACTCTGATTCATTGGGTCACCCTTCTGGAAATGGATGGTAAAATGTTCCTAAGTAAGAACCTCAGCGGTAGCCCGCGTGCCTGAATGGTGCTGGACATTATCCTAATGAGACTAGAGAGGCAGATTGCATGAATATGTAAGAGTAAATGTGCTTTGCATATGCATGACTAACTGTCTGAAGCCTTAATTACATATTCTTCATAGCCTACTATACCTTCCATTCTTTTGTCTGCAGCGCTCTGAGAACAGACTGCAGCTCAATGAACATTGTGTGCCTCGAGAATTTTAAATGCAGTGTTGCTCTTTGTTCGTCCACTCCTAGAATCAGTAGGTTTTTACAGGCAATTTCCTTCAAGACTGTTGCCGCATGGCATGGGAGTGCCTGTGCATGCAGAATGAGTGTTGCGGCCTCACCAAGACCACTGTGCAAGGCAGTTTCAAACACTGGCCTTCGCACTTGTAAAGGTAGGCAAGCCCTCAGTGAGCGCAGAAATATTGATGAAAGGAGCCGTTCTGCCAATAAGATCTTGAGATACTTATCCGCTATAAGTGATTTGTAAGTCCCGCAAAAATCTTCAATTTGTTTGAATGCAAGTTTAGGATTCTACATCCATTTTTAAACAAGGAATTGTTGGATCTGACAGCCAAGGGTGTGGTCTGCTCCCCAACGTTTCTCCTTCACCCCTCCTGTTTGCTGAACTTGAGTGGCTTTGCATTTTACCTCTGTCAATCAATGCAAAAATGCATGTGCTTACTTCTTAAAACATGGCAGAATTGGCCTACACCTGTTTGGCTCACTTAGTTTACTTATAAGTCCATAGTAAAGTGGTACTACATGTACCCAGGCAATGCAAATTAAACACTACTAGTGGACCTGCTGCACTTATAGTGGCAACTCCTAAGTAGCCTTTTAAACATGTCTCAGGCCTGCCATTGCAGCCTGTGTGTGCATTTGTATACTGTAATTTCTACCAGGCAAAATAAACCTTTTGCTAGGCTTGATGCTCCCTTTTTTTTTACATATGGGTCACTTCTAGGGTAGGCTCCGAACAAACCAAAGAGCAGGGGATAGTGTATATAAAAAGATGGACATTAATTTTTAATGATATATATATTGGTAGTGAAATCTCTTAAATGTGTTTTTTCACTACTGCAAGGTCTGCCTCCCCCACAGTATAATATTAGGTTACATTATGACATTTAATAAGTGACAACTTTCAATTGGGAGCAGGTAGGAATGTCTAGTTTTTCTCTAAAGAACTGTAGTTTAAACCCATCTTTAATGATGAGGTTGGATTTTAAGCCACAAGTTCTGAAAATGTCACTTTTTCTCTTCCCAACCATTTGGAGCTTACAGCCTGTATCCATGGTCACATTACTAGGTGTAGCTGACAGTTGATATTTGTGTATTACTCCCAGATAGTATTACAAAGGGTTAAAAAGTGCTGGCAGGATGGTCCATCTCTGACTTGGAGTGGGAGGAGCGATCACCTACCACATTTACACATCACAAAGGCTTTGCCTCAGCACACCCACAAAGGGTTTCACACTAGTTTCACACTGCCCAGACAAGATGGGTCAAGGGCAGGTTGGCAAGAAATTCTAGACTCCTCAGCAGGAGGAAAACTTTAAAAACTTGACCTATCTCAAATCTGGCACCAAGGATAAAAGGTGGACCCTCAGACCCAACTTGTTAGTACACCTCTTGACCTAAGGAGGACTCAGATGAACTTCTTTGCTGCTCTGCTGTGAGTCTTGTTACCCAAGTGGTACCATCCCAGTCCTGGACCCTTGGAAGTGGGCCTCAAGTAGCTCTGACAGCCCAGGAGTGGACATTTGGCAGAAACAACACAGAACAACGCATCTCCTTGCGGCTCCACATCAGAATTCCTCTGTGTGTTGCATCTGTGCTGCAGGTCCTCACATCTCAGCCCACAGCTCCTTGGAATCACCACTGCGCCATGCATCCTCAATGCATGACTCCGCATAGCAAGCCTCCATCGACGGCATCCTTAACTTTGCATCACAACAAATCCTCAATGCAGGATGTACGATACACAACTTGGATTAAAGTTACTTTGTTCAGTGGGCCTAACTGGTCTTTGTATCTGACCCCTGCTCCATCATGGTTAGCGTGAACCTGTGACTTTGTCCTAGTCAGGCACGACCATATAACTACAGTTGGAGGTTTGTGCTTCTTGAAACTATTTTCACTAATGTCTTTAAAACTGCATATCTCTGGTATCTCCGATAACTGTCATGTTAGCATCAAATGATTTATTACATTTTACTTTATTACAGTTTGAAGTGCTGCTTACATATTGCCTCTAAGTTAAGCCTGGCTTCTTTGTGACAAGCTACCACAGGGTTAATCCCAGGTTAATTTGGAGTTCGTTTGTGTTCCACCCTGACAGAGATTGTGGTTGCTGCTTGAGTAGGGTTTCACCTCCCTCAACCAATAACCAATTTCCAACACATACTTTACACATTTCTGGTTTTCTTGTGTTTCACCCTTTCAAAAATGTTGGTTGGTACCTGAGTAGGGGTCCACCCCCCATAACCTCTAACCCAAATTATCACAACTTCAAAACATCTGAATTGATAGCCACCCCTGCTTTATCTAAACCAGAAGGTCAAAACAGCCTCTGCTCTCTTAGATCGCAAGTCATGGTGACTTGAAGTCCCTGACAAGAGACTGAGACTTACAGACCGTATAGGATTACTAGCTGCAAACGATTTCTTAAAATCGCTACCATTCTTATTGGCCACTGAATCATTCATAGTACAGTCCTCCGGATTCACTGCCGCCTGCATAATTAAAGTGGCTAAATTGGAGTCTAGCTTAATATTACATGGAATAATTCCTCCTGAGTCCTGCAACACATGGGTTTTTTCTATGAACCTTGAAATGTTTAATTGAACCCTCCACTGTCTAAAAATGAGTCAGAAGAACTAGTGAGGGAGGCCTAACATACTGGAGAAAAGACGCTCTCCATGGGTACCAGGTACCAAATCCCAAATTGCCTTTAATGTGAACCAACAACAGTGGCAATTCTTCTCTTTGCACATATTTGCCCAAGGAAGAACATGGGGCTTTTACATCTGAATCAGAGGAAAGGTTCAAAATAGAATGGTATCCTATCTTCCTGCTCTGCACTTCCTATCCTTTCAATCAGCAATGATCTCTAAAGCCTTGAAGAATGCTTCATCAATCATCTGTTGCCCTTGTTAAGTGGAGAAAAGTCCCATAGTGCCAGGTGACAATGACCTAGAACAGGGGTCTCCAACATTTTCTGTAATAAGAGTTACTTATGATCAATAAAAACCATCTGAATGTACTAATGTTAGTGTTGTAATAGTGACCTCATCAGGCAGGGGTATGTTAATGGCCACCCTATGTAAAATTACCCACAGTGATTCCCGGAGTGCATCAGACAGGATTGCAAGCAGTAGTATAAAAAAGGCTTTGGAATGCCTTTATGTAGGTAATACATAATGGCAATAGCATAAATGCCCCTGGCACAAAGATAATAAAATTAATAATAAACCTCCCCAACACCACATGATTTATCACTCAAACATCAGTTTTAAATAGATTTTGCAAATTGAAACATCAGTTTATCAGTTCTGAAAATACACACATTTTTAGCTCTAATACACACTTTTCATTTTTGATATACATAGATTCAGTCCAGCAAAACATTCTAATTTTGTAGGCTGGACTGGACACAAGAGAGTTACTTACTAATAGCTAAAGAACTGCCAGTAGGTCACAAGCTACTCATTGGAGAAGTCTGCGCTACATGATATAATCCCAGATGACCAGAGGATAACTAGGACAAGAGGGCTTAGCAAAGTCGATTGACTGTGCGTCGAAGCTACCGCGCTCAGAAGGCATCGCTCAGAAGTCTCCCGGGGGTGCTTGTGACGGAGGAGTAGTAGCACAGTACCCGCGGCGTCTATCCTCATGGCACATGTGTACTAGGGTGTATTCCATATTGAAACGCCGCACGTCAACTCAGCTCACCCTCTGTTTTTGGACCCGGTAACTGTGGGAAGCAACGCCTCGCCGGACCCGCTTCGCGGGTCCCGCAGCGCGTCCTGAAACTGGTGACAGGACCACTTGAAAGGGGGCAGTAACTCCACGACCGGCAGGGCTGCGAGCAACAACAGCAGGGACTCCGAGGACCAGGAGTCCCTGCGCGCCCCTGGACCAGCTGGGCTGCTCTCCCTGCCGGCCCCGCCCGCCCGCTCACAGTGCTAAAAGCCTGCCGCACTTGGGATTCAGTGAATTTCCATATTGAAAGGCCGCACGTCAACTCAGCTCACCCTCTGTTTTTGGACCCGGCAACTGCGGGAAGCAACGCCTCGCCGGACCCGCTTCGCGGGTCCCGCAGCGCGTCTTGAAACTGGTGACAGGACCACTTGAAAGGGGGCAGTAACTCCACGACCGGCAGGGCTGCGAGCAACAACAGCAGGGACTCCGAGGACCAGGAGTCCCTGCGCGCCCCTGGACCAGCTGGGCTGCTCTCCCTGCCGGCCCCGCCCGCCTGATCACAGTGCTAAAAGCCTGCCGCACTTGGGATTCAGTGGATTTCCATATTGAAACGCTGCATGTCAACTCAGCTCACCCTCTGTTTTTGGACCCGGTAACTGCGGGAAGCAACGCCTCGCCGGACCCGCTTCGCGGGTCCCGCAGCGCGTCTTGAAACTGGTGACAGGACCACTTGAAAGGGGGCAGTAACTCCACGACCGGCAGGGCTGCGAGCAACAACAGCAGGGACTCCGAGGACCAGGAGTCCCTGCGCGCCCCTGGACCAGCTGGGCTGCTCTCCCTGCCGGCCCCGCCCACCCGCTAGTCGCACTATTAGTCATTTAAAGGTGGACATGATCCCGCTGCGCGGAAGCGCGCGGGAGTGCGCTGGGAGAAGCCCGGGACAAGGGCGGGACCGTCTGTGGCCGTCCGGGCCAAAGGAGGCCGGGCTGGGCCTACTCCCTTTCATCGTGTAAGCGGTCTTATGGTACTGACAATATCTTTGTGTTTATGACTCTGACCATAGATCTATATGCCCAGTACTATTCATCTTTTCTTTTTTCGTGCCTCGCATCACTCCAGCTCTAGTAGTGTTTGCCATTGTTTTTATTTTATTTTATTTTTTAGGTATTAGTCATTTCGTTATCTTGAACTGTTTTTATGACCAAAATGTCATCACCTGAAGTGAACTCTCTGTCGGACACGGCGGGGTTTTCCATCTTAGGCCCACTGGACAAATTATTTTCAAAAATAAAGAGTGAAGTTGATAGGGAACTTACACTTGCAGAGAAGCGAGCTGGGCGACGCCTTTCCATCGAGCTGCTAAAACAAAGACCGCTACCATCTCTGAATGTAGTCACAGGCACTCTGACAGATTCAACTAAATCCAAGGAACCTGATAGTGAGTCTTTCAGCACAGAGGATATCCCATTTATATTCCAGACTAATTATCGAGTCCAAACTGACACCATAGTTATCCCCGACTCTATTCCCTCTGAGTCTATTGATAATCAGATAATTGATTTAAGTACTCCCCTTAACGATTTAGCCCCTCTCCATGACATAAATGTACCTTCCCCTATCTTTACACCCTTGGGGTCTGACCAACATTCCCATAGTGTACCTGACAGAAAGACTATAAAATCTAAGGAAACCAATAAGGGTTGCAATAGTGCCTCTGGTTCACCACCGAGGAAGAGAAGCAGGAAGGGAGTATTTAAAAAGGGGAATAGACCTGTCATCAATCCCATGCACATTCCGCACACGATTCCCCAAGAAGTAGGGAAAGCAGATTTAACAGGGCATTTGAGTACGAAATCGATATCTGTTCCTAGCTATGAAGGTTTATTAAATGATATCAATTGTCTTAAAGCATTGATACTTCCACTCACCGAAAGGGTCAAAAGGTTAGGGGATAAATTTGACCCGATCCGTTTAGGGCAAATGGTAACATCTTGTCACAAACCTGATGAGCAAAGAAACGTAAATCAGTGTGTTAAACAATCTCACATTGAACCATCTAAGCAACTAATTGGTACTCCTACATTAACCATAAAGCCCGCAGCAGGGTGCTCCAAACCAGTGCTGGATATTAAATCTTCTAACAAATCCTCTTTAGCTATTGACAAAACCAACAAAGAAATGTCCCATTCTAACACAGGGATACAAAAAAGATGCCCCACTATTAAAGATCCCTTAGGCAGATCAACCCTTGCACTTAAAACAAGAACAAGAAATGTCGCCGATTTGCCGCCGGAATGCCTAAATTATGTCATCGTCCTCACAGGTGTCCCGCCTATGCCAGATGGTAACCTAGAACATTACTCTAGTCTAAAAAACAAGGTTATCTACTGGCTGCGGAAAATAGACCACTTCCAACACACCTTAATGGTGACATAGTTTCGGTTAGGCGATGCAAGTGGGTGGGATCTAGACCTAAGGATATCGAAGGGGGCGTGATTATAGTCAACTTTAAAGACCATAGACTGGTCACACATATCAGTGATTGGTTTCCTGGGAATGGTGAGGGGGGGATTGCCACGCATAACCTGAGCTACTTCTACCCGGAGGCTCTCATGAAACCTCCACCCCCTAATAACCTACCAATGAGGAAGAGTAATTTCAGCTTCAGAAATAACTGGAGACCTGAAGGCCTACACAGACTCATTCAAACCCTGAACCCAGCCCAAAGATATTATAATGGTAACGACTCTCCCTTTTTCCAGCCAATGCCTATTCCTCACCAGCCTAAGAACTATAGACCTCACGCATCACATAGACCAGTTTCATTGATGAATCCAATGGCCCACGATTTTTATAACAGAAATAATGATTTTCGTTTTCCACCTTTGTACCCAAACCAACCTTTGCCTAATCATAATAATCCTTCTGCCTATATTCCCTGGGATCATCCCCAAACCTATAACCCCAAGGATACTTGGACTATACCGTTGACTAATTTATTCCATCCTTTGTCCGGAATGGATGAGAATGAATGACTTAATGTGACAGGTATTAGGGAAAAGTTGCCTGATGGGTATTTGATGTGTGGAGGTACTACTGTCCAAAATGATTTGCCTAGCACGTTAAAGGAGCAACGGGATAACAAGATCGTTGGGAATAATTTACCTAGTTATTCTCCGGACCCTAACTTTGTCCCTTATCATTCCCAACTAACCCTCATTCACTGTAGCTCTGTTACTCCCACGACTACAGTGGCCACATCAACTATACCTCTCCCACTTCCGCGGAATCCCGTAGAGAATGCTGGAAGCATACAAGGGGATCCTAGTAAGGTATCTCATTCTCTGCTCTCGTGGAATGTGGCGGGTCTAGGAAGCAAAGTTGCCAATAACGCTTGGTTAGATGTTATACAAAACCATGGTATACTTTGCTTCCAAGAAACATGGCTTTTCGAAGAAGCACATCTGCTAGGCTACCAGACCTTTCATTCCCCGGCTATGCCATCAGTACAGGGACATAACAAGGGTGGTCTCTGTATTTATGTTTCAACTACCGCGGATGTAAAGGTATATACATTTTTCTCTAGTCAATATTTCCAACTATTATCATTTAAATGGGGCCTCAATGAGAATATTCTACTAGTGAATTTTTACAATAATATGTCTAATAGTGAAATGGAGCCCATAATGACAAATATGCTGAGCTATATTACCCGATTTGCAGATGACCGCGTGGGGGCAAAAAAGATTGTCTGGGTGGGGGATTTTAATTGCACCATCTGTTCACCCTCTGAAACAGATTTGTGCGGTCTGTCAGATTATGGGGAGGAGGGTCCAATACATTTCTCTCACACCAAGATGGGGTCCCTTTTGAATGGCATTGTTTTCAATTTTGATTTTTCATTTGCCAACCAGATTTGCTCACCACCTGCCCCATTCGAGCCAACCTTCTATGGCAGAGGTTGTAACTCGACAATTGACTTTGCTTTAATCACCCCTGCCAACCCAGGGTTTATAACCTCCTGGGAAGTTGGAAAGGATTTATCGAGTGACCACTATCCTCTGATAATTGGAGTAAACGTGACTGGGCGCCACGGTAAAAAGGGGATTGCCCGCACTTATCCATATAAGATCAATCTATCCAGAACTAATGGATATGTCGTCAAATGGGAAAAAATTGTGCCCGGAGTGTTCCTACAGAATGTGCTCACCCAATGTGCTGCTGATGTTGTTGTCTGTTTGGAGGAACATGGCGCTCCTAGGAACGTTATGTCCGCATTTGCAAACATCCAACGCCACATCAAAACTATGCTGGTTCGAGTGCCCAAAGGAAATCCAACAAATCCTGATGGGTGGTTCAACGGGAAGTGCACGAAGGCGTTGAAAGATCTAAAAAGAGCCTTGTCCCTAAAACCAAGAAATCCTCCGTTAATACGCGAGACCAGGAAATTATATAAGTCAGCTATCAAAGAAAGAAGATTGGCTTTGAAAAAGGAAGCGTGGGAATCACTGACTGAGGCTTCTAGACAGAAGAATAGTTCTCTCTTCTGGAGGGCGGTAAAAACTCTATACCAACCAAGGGAAAGTGTTAACACTATGGACCTAGCCATAACTGGTGAAAGATGGTTAACTCATTTTAGTCAACTGTATAATCACACAATGGTTGGAGACACAACATCATTATTAGATGTGTGTCCTATTATAGAAAATAGAGGAGACAACAGTGGCCCTGAACACCCCTTAACCCACCCATTTCCCATAGACTTATTCTTTACTATAGAGGAAGTTCACGATGCCATCAGGGAAAGTGCATCAGGCAAAGCCCCAGGACCTGACTGTATTCCGGTAGATGTTTACAAAGCAGAACCGGATTTCTGGGCCCCCCTGCTTACAAATGTTTTGAATAAAGGAAACCAAAACGGGTTCATTGAAACCTGGAAGGATGCTATCGTGGTCCCTATATTTAAAAAGGGTAGCAGGGACGACCCTACCTGTTACAGGCCGATATCCTTATTGGATGGTTTAATGAAAGTGGCAGGAAGAATTATCTTAAAGAGAATACAACTCTGGGAGGAAGACCATAATGCTGTGTCCCACTTACAATATGGTTTTAGAAGAGGAATTGGGACAATTGAACAATGTCTAAACCTGTCCCTCCTTATGTCTAAGTATACCCAGGTCAAGAGCGGAGCTCTTTTTATAACATTCATTGATTTAAGCTCCGCCTTTGACTGCGTTGATCATTCATTACTGTGGGTCACACTGGGCGAACTGGGTATTGACAATCACATTATTATTTTTATTAAAGAACTCTATAAAGAGGCAGGGGCAAGAGTGAGGTTTGGCAAACAGGGGGAATGTTCTGAGAAATTCTCGATTTCTAGAGGGGTGAGACAAGGCTGCATTCTGGCCCGCAGCTTTTTACCTATTATATAAATTCAATTGGACAGCACCTTTCTTCTTTACCAAATGATTACCCAACCGTTAAAGGCTTACCTGTTCCAATTCTATTGTATGCCGACGACGCGGCCATAATGTCCCAGACCCAAGTCGGTTTACAAAGGGCGGTAATCAATTTTGCATGTTATAAGAAGGACAGAGGTCTCAGAATCAATATCTCGAAAACATTTACCATGTCATGTACTCGAAAGTTTAATAGAGCCCCATGCACTATATACCTAGATAAACAAAAAATTGCATCTACTGATAAATGTTGTTATCTTGGAGTTCTGTTTGATAGACGGTGTCGCTGGCAGGCTGCGATAGCAGCCAGAAAGCTGGCATATAGTCGCACCATAGGCGCCTTGCGCGCTTTTTCTGATCAAATTGGCGGTAAGCCTATTAAAGAGCTGGTCCAGATTTATCGGGCTAAATGCGCTTCAACAGCTACCTATGGTGCAGGCTTATGGGGCATCGAGAAGGACCACTCCCTGCAGGGTTGTGAAAACCAATTTATTGGGTATCTACTGGGAGTGGCCAAAAGTACCTCAACGTACATGTCACATATCGAGATAGGAGTTAAATATCTTAGTGACATCATTAAGATGTCCCCAATCTTGCTATGGCATGAAGTGTGGGCTACACATGAAGCTAGGTTTAACAGAGATTTAATTGAAGACTGCTTGGCCTTAGATGTGGTTGCCAATGTCAGATGGTTGTCGTATGTAAGATCAATATTTACTGATCTGGGTCACCCGGAGTACTTTGATAATCCTAGAACTTTAGAGGGCGTCTCAAGATCAGCCTTAAAAAAAATGACAACCATCCATCAAGAAACTGGTAGATGGACCCTTGAAAAATCAAAACAAACAGTTTTAAATTACCAGGAAATTACCCCCAACGAAGGTTTGCAAACCTACCTGGTTGTGGTACCTAGCCCATACCATCGAATGCTTTTGTCCCGCCTGCGCCTGGGGATCTTCTTTCGCATGGTTACCTTACCTAACATCAATGACTGGTCATCTAACAAATTGATCTGCCCATGTGATAACATCTCGGTGCAATCTAACATACACATAATGTTCTTTTGCAAACTATATACCAACCCCAGACAACAATGTTTGAAGCCGTTTTTAAAACGATGGGGGCTACGAAAATGCAGATTAGCTTTCCTAAAAATGTTACAGCTAGAAGACGACCATGTTATATTTGCCGTCTCATGTTTCTTAAAATTGGTTATAAGGCATAGAAAATCTTTGGGTTAAAACTTCCTCATTTCTTGTAATACCACTATCTGTTATATTGAATTTTTTGTAAATCATGGTGTTTTATTTCTGTTTTCCAAATGATTGTTTTTCAAATGTTAAAGTAAGCGCCTATTTGTATCAATCATGTATATGATATTTTAATTGTTGTATATATAAATTTTCTTTGTAGTGTTTTTATGATTTTATTGGTAAAATCGAATAAAGCTTACTTTACTTACTTACTTACTTACTGTGTGTATGTAGTGACCCCATAGATAGTATGAATAGAAGTCATTTTGGGAATGAATTGTTGGATATGGAGCTTGAAGCTAGGAGTATGGGTCTGGCAATGTACAGCGAAACTAAGATTTATTCTGTGGTAAGAGGGTAATGGAGCAAGATTTCACTTGTAAAGAGACTTGCTTGTAATCAGCCCTCTCAAAATAAACTGTAATACACTAATAAACATGTTTCGTCTTATTAATAATGCAAAAAACGACATTTCTAGTAAGCTGGGGAAGCTTTACAATGGGTTTCTTTCTAACCGTAACTCGAGTAACCCAAAATGGCCGCCGCAAGGTGGGAACTTTTCTGCGCATGCGTCTGTAATACTCATGTGACATGATGTACTTTCTGCTTTGGTGGGAAAACTTTGCTTCTGCGCACAAGAACTAAAGATGGCTGCTCTATGTTTTCATGGGATGACGAAAGCATGACTGCCTTCTTGAAACTGCAAGACTGCTCCTGCTCAGCTCCAGCCTTAGGGATGCCTGATTATTCAAAAGAATTGTGCATTGTCTGTTCTGACCCAAACTCATGGTTTAATGAGACGTCCTGCGGCATATTTTTCATCCACACTAGATCCAGTGGCATCAGCATTGCAAGGATGTTTGAAAGCAGTAGCTGCAACCTACATGAGTCTTGAGCAAAGTTAATCCATCATTATGGCACAACCTGTAACTGTGTATGTCACACACTCAGTGGTGATTCTGTTAACCAGAATACGTACTCAGTATTTGTCTCCTAGTCGGCTGACTAAGTATGAGCGAATTCTTCTAGGTGCAGGGAATGTGACCACTGCCAGATGCACTGTCTTAAATCCAGCTACACTGTTACCTAATTCACACTTCGCAGAAGTGAAAGGGGAAGTCAAGCATGATTGCATCGACCTTACAGAATACAGTACTAAGCCCCTACCAGACATAAAAGAAGAGCCATTGTTGACTTTTGAATATGAGCTGTTTGTGGATGGCTCATGCATGACAGATGAGGAAGGAGGATTAAGTGCTGCTTATGCTGTGTGTACTCCGTGGGGTCCAGTGGAAGCATCCTATTTACCTGGAATTAAGTCTGCACAAGTAGTTGAATTAGTTGCATTGACAAGAGCCTGCAAATTTGGGAAAAATTTGAAAGTAACCATATACACAGACAGTCAGTATGGTTATGGAGTTGTGCATGATTTTGGCCAGCTTTGGATGCAAAGTGAGATTCTGACTTCTTCAGGACTCCCATTAAAAATGGACACTATATAAAAGACTAACTAGAAGCAATTCAATTACCAAAAGAAGTGGCTGTGGTCAAGTGTGCTGCTCACCAATCTGGAAATGACAGAGTGACAGCAGGTAACCTATATGTGACCAACTAGCCCAGCATTTTGCCAAACATAAGATGGCAATAAATAAGAAAATCGATGCACATGGAAAAAGATGCCAACTTATGTTGCTTGAAAGAGTGAAAACGTGGAAAGAAGTGAGAGATTTGCAAAATGAGGCAGAATTGAAGGAAAAGGAAGAATGGGAGAAAATAGGATTGCGAAGAAGGGTTGAGGATGGTGTTATTGTTTACCTTGATGGGAGACCTGTGTTACCAGATTGTATGCTTGCTCCTATGGCTAGTGTTGGACCTGGTCCTTTTGGCAGGTTCACCCCGAAACTTTTTGCTTTTGCCTAGCCTGTTTCTGTAACCTGGTGTTGGTGATTTTAGGTCTCTGCGCACTTTTTCACTGTGGTACAGTGTAAAGTGCGTGAGCTCTCTGTGTATGTGTGAGAGTAACCTGCCCTCCCATAGGAATGCATGGGGAATATGTGTGACCATGGTAGTTCCTGATGTGTGGGGAGTGCAGGGTCAAGTTTGATATGTGCGAACTTGTGAGATTGAATGCTGCGTAATGATGTATGTGGCATGAATGTGTCTAGTGTGGAAGTGCCACTTCTAGACATGGGTGTGCGTGTGTAGTGAGTCTGCTGGCACGTGATTGGCTGGAGCCTGGCTCCAGGAAGTCTGGATGGGTCTGCCCAGTGGTGAGTGTTGAGATTAGCATGCTGATGTGAGGGGAGGGGTGCACCTGGGTCCTGAATAGGGCTGGGCTTTCCCCGCACAATGCTGGCTCCGCCCCCTGTGGTGCGACTGACGACCCTAGCCTGACTAGTGAATGGGAGGGGTGGCTGAGCTCATCAAAGGAGCTCCCAAACCAGCTGCACCTGGTTTTTCCCCCACGCTGCACATTTAGACAAAGGGATTTGCTGTATAAAAAGGGGCTGTGTCCCCTTACAAAATGTTCTTGTTTCTGACTTGAATCCTGCCAGGGGCGTGCTGCTGCTTGGGCCCAGGGGCAGCCTTGCCTCCCTGGGCCCTGCCCAGCCCCTGGATACCTGATGGACTGCTGATGTCCTGGACTCTAGAGACCCTTTTCCTGGGATCCCCTGCTGGATTCTGGGACCCCTTTTACTATGGGAATCTTTTGCCTTGGGGGCTGGATGGACTCTGCCCCCTGAGTGCCTGGGAGAGCGTTTTATTTTGGCTGGACATTCCTAAATGCCTGGGAGCGCTGTTTTCCTGTCCTCTAGTGCTGGGAGCGCGTTTTTAGGTCTCTAGCGCTTGGGAGCGCTTCATGTGCTTTAGCAGGTGCCCACCCTGCGTGTTGTGCCCCCGAGCGAGTCCCGCATCGCTTTATTATGTAATTTACAATGGGAGCCCACCCCATGCTTTGGCGAAGAAATCGACGCATTGGCCTCCGCAGCGTGACCAGAGCCAGTGGGCTCGTCAGGAGGGCTGCGCTGCCATTGGCTGCCCCAAAGAAGAGTTGCCGCGCAGCTATTGGCTGCCCAGCCGGAAAAGGATAACCGCGTCAGCGAGGGAGAGCCCCGGTCTGCCTGGTAGAACCCGCGCTGCCTGGGAAAGAAAGAGAGCACCCTTTCCAGCGCGGCCCCAGAGGAGAAGAGCGGCTGAGAGTGCAGGCGGGGCTCCGGTGGAGGAGGAGAGCCCCGCGCTGCTTGAGAAGGAGTCCGGTAGTGAGTGCTTCCTGCCCCCGCAGGACCAGCGAGACCCGGTGAGTGGGGGGGCAATTTTGCTTTACTCAGAGCAGCCCCGGTTGACAGCGGGCCGCTCCGAGGGTGAGAAAGAGCATTTGGCTAGTCCCTGGCGCAGTGTGCTTAGAGCCCCGAGGCTCTACTAGTGGGGGCATTCTTTACTGAGCCCACGAGGGCTCCGGGGGCCATCATTGTTCAAGGAGGGGCGTTGGGGCACATTGCCGGTGCCCGCCCCTCCCCCCTGCCAAAGTATTCCCTGCCATTTGTTTAAGAGGCTAGGAGGCTCCAGAGGGCACATATGTGTTTAGAACCTCGAGGCTCCCACGACCACGGGGGCATTGTTGTCTAGAGAGGCTCCAACGTGTGGCGCAATTTGCTTGAAGGGCTACTGAGAGCCCATGCCGCAGTTTTGTTATTTCCCAGCTGCCCAGCAATTAGTGGGCAGCTGCACCGTTTTGGTTTTGCGCCGGTGGCGCACCCCTGACTGGCGCTGCTTTGGCAGCGCGCCCTGACATTCTGAACACAGGGCTTTTTGAGTCCCCTTGTTGGATGGCCAGTTGGCCAGGGGGCTGGTATGTGATTTCTGCGCAATGTGGTTTTACTATGTTTTTGATAGTAATTGCCTAAGGTGATGTTTGCGCAATGTGATTATGATGTTATTTTACCTATGTAGGTTTATGCTAGTGAGATGTTTTCACTATGTGAGTTACGCCCCTAAATATGATGTATTCTTAGGAGGCAGAGTCTAATGTGTTTAGACTAGTGAGGAGATTGCCTACTGTATTTTTACCGGTTAGGCCCAAATGTGAGTTATGCGTAATGTGCTATGCCATTATGCCTGTGACACCTCTGAATGTGTTTTATGCATTATGTGTCTTACCTACACCTCTGAATGTTTTTATGCATCATGTGTTTTCCTTTCTTACACCGCTGAATGTATGTTTATGCATCATATGTTTTCCTTCCCTACACCGCTGATTGTTGTGATGCATCATTTGTAATGTGTTCTTGCCTGTACCCCTAAATGTACGGTGATACTTAGGTGGTTGTTCTTTCTAGTACAGGTGTGCTAAAGTGATTATTATTCTATGATCTACAAAGTGTTATTTCTAACCGTATTTCTGCTAAGTGCTGATTCTGACAGTGGTCCAGGTGGCCCTGTCTTGTACATAATCCCTTGTGAATATTGCCCGTGCCGGTTGGCACAATGTACATGTGTGATTACTATCTGATGTGTTTTGACAATACAAAAGTTATTTTTATATAACCTTGTGTGGAGTTCCTTTTGTGGTGTGCCTAGGATGTTGTTGCTGTTGTGTGCGTGCGCAAATGCTTTACACATTGCCTCCGGGATAAGCCTGTCTGCTCGTCCCATGCTACCAAGGGGGTGAGCAGGGGTTATCTTGGCGTGTGACCCCCTTGCCCTGACTAGAATGGTGGTTTCTGCCTGGCTTTGGCGTAAGCCTTAGCCAACCAGAAATCCCAGTTCTAACAGCTAGGATGTATCATGGAAGTTCACACATAGGTAGAGATGCGATGATTAGGCAGTTCAGACAGAGTTGGTTCAATGCGAGATTCAGGAATGTAGCAGAGAGTCTTTGCCAAAGGTGCATAACATGCCAAAGAATGAATCCTGGTAAGAGAACTGTAGTATTACCAGGAAAATTGGAAAGGCTAAAGGTCCCTTCATACGACTCCAGATTGATTTCCTCCAATTACCCCTTTGCCGAGGACTGAAGTATGTTCTCGTCATTGTCTGCCGGTTTTCAACATGTGTGGACGTCTACCCTACCCGCAGAAATGATAGTATCACTGTAGCTAAATTACTACTGAGGGAACTCATACCACGTTTTGGCTTTCCAGTAACGATTGAATCAGACCGTGGGTCTCAATTTAATAATAAAATAATTCGTCTGATCTGTGAAGCATTCCAAATTGATCAAAGGCTGCACTGTGCATACCGCCCAGATGCTTCTGGAGTGGTAGAACAACTGAATGGCATAATCAAGTCACGATTGGGAAAGATTTATGAATCTACCCAATTGGAGTGGCCTGATGCTTTACCTCTTGTTCTTATGGGACTCAGAAGCATTCCAGACAGAAACACACGCTTGAGTCCCCATGAAATACTCATGGGAAGAGCAATGAGGCAGGCACGTGTACCAGGACACAAGCTGATAAATATATCTGATGATTTAGTGCTCGAGTACTGCAAAGAATGGCTGAAAAAGTGCGTTCTATCTCTCGCCAAGTTGGAGAAGACGCTGTCACCAGACAATCAACTCCAGCACATGACCTGAATCCAGGTGACTGGGTAGTGATAAAGGAACATACTCGAGAATCTTGCCTAGCACCATCATGGGGAGAGCCAAATCAAGTGATATTGGTTACCACCACAGCTGTAAAGTGCAGGGGAGTTCCAAACTGGATCCACACGACCCATACCAAGAGGGTGACAGACCCTGATGAAGTAGGAACTGAAGGTTGTGCACCTGAGGGGTCTCAAGAAGTTGATCTCGAAGTAGTTGATGAAGAGCAACCGAGCACCAGTCAGGATGAATGGATTCCAGTAGTCAACATGGAATGCAGTTTTTGTGAGAACCAGAAGTCAAACCTATCTAGATAGAGTGATAGTGAGGATGAGTCAGGAATAGAAGAATGTACTCAGATTACAGAAATCCAAGTCAATGGTAATTCTGAAGAGGACCAGATAAGGAAAGATCGATCTACTCAGACATTTGAAACTCCAGCCAGTACTCCATAGTCTGAGGAGGGAAAGATAGGTATTAGAGCAAAAGCTCAGGCAGAAGACAATCAAGAAATCCAAAGACCTGAGTAGGATCAGATAGGGTTAGAAAAACGTGTTCAGGAAGAAGAAGGCGAACAAAGTCAAAGTCAAAGTCAATTACAGCAAACACCTGAACAAGGCCAGATTAGTATCCAGGCAGAACAAACAAAATAAGCCCTGGACCAAGTCAGATAGAGCGGAATTCAGAAGTTGACAGAGAACAAGTAGTGCCACAACTGAAGGAAAATAAAAGAGCATCTGAAGAAAGTCAAAGCACAGTGCCAGCTAAAAGACTCAGAAAATGAGATAAGTGGCCTGGTTTTGTCAAAAGACTGAAATTTTGCCTTAAAACAATAAATGAAGAACCAGAGCAAGTAAACCAAATATCAAGCCAAGCTGGACCATCCACAGAGCAACCCAGAAAGAGAAGTCCACGTTTGAAAAGACTGAATAACAAGTTCAAAGGACCGGAGTGGACGTACGTCGTACTTGAAGATTTCGAAAATCTAGAATTGAGTGATGACGAACTGATTGTTGATCAGACTGACGAAGAAGTGAGACCAACTTGAGAAAAGGATCACAGGTTAAAAGTCTGTGGAAAAGTTACAAAGAGGGGATAAAATCTCCTTAGTCAGAAATGGCTGATTATAATGTTAACGGAAGATCGAAAAGAAATTGTCTCAAGACATGTTATAGAATATGCACATGTAATATAGTAATAGTAGTTATAGTATGTCTTGGGTTGACATTAGATATACCTTACTTAATGGGCAAAGAATTGCAGACTAACACTAATATACTTGAGCAAGTAAATTCACCTAAGACAATAGATACACATACACATGAGAGAGCAGTTAGTCTTAAGCAACCTGGAGTAGGTTTAGCAGCACCAGATGAGGGAGATTTACATTAGAGAAGAGGTAGAAATAGAACTCATTTAAATGTATTTGCTAACCTGTTAGCACATTATGTAGAAGCTATGGAAATCAGTAATTGCTATGTGTGCATAAATTTGCCCACATTAGTAGCTGAAGGGGTCACTTACCATTACTTACCACTGACCTATGGTATTTCATGTAGCATTTTAGCTAGTCTGTTGCATAGAACTAGAAAATTGCAATATTATTATTCTAATTTTGATGTAATCTTTTCTGAAGTTCCTTTACGTAGAAATTTAAATCGTATTTCTAGTACTTATTTTCTAACAGTAGGATCAATACACATAGCTAAGGCTCACAAAGATAATCTAACATGCATATTACAAGAGAAAGAAAATATGTTTTTAGATTTAGTAGAGAAAAGGAGACAGGATTTCCATAGAAAAGCCACTGATCATAAGCGAAAGATTCCTAAATGGGCTGAAAATAAAGAGTTTACCTCTAATGGCAAGACTCAAGCTGCTATGTTGCTGGATTTCAAAAAGAAAGGGAAACTCTGTCTCCATAGAGAGAAAACAGATTATTATAACAATATATTCATTGATTCCAGTGAATGTGAACATAATTTCAAAGTTATTGGGTGTTGGGGTTTAAAAGATGGAACAGAACCAGTTTATCCTGGAATGTTTTACATTTGTGGGAACAAGACCTATTTTAAATTGCCTGATCATTGGTACGGGAGTTGCTATTTTGGAATAGTATTCCCAAAGGTGTACCATGTGGAGAAAATCACTGGAAGCAATGAAGAAACTAATGGATTAATTCGTAGTAAAAGAGCATCATTTGCTGAAATCGTAGGTGACATATTTAGTGCAATAATACCTTCAGTGGGAGTGGTTCTGAACACTCAAAGAATTTGCAAATGGTCAACAGTGGTAGATCGCTTATCGACTGACACTGCTAGTGGATTTTTGATGATCAATACCGAATTAGTTGCGGTAAGATCAATGGTTTTACAAAATCGACTTGCTCTAGAAATATTATTGGCAAAAGAGGGCGGAGTCTGTAGAACGTTGAAGACGCAACATTGTTGCACTTACATTCCAGACGAAAGCGTAGAAATTAAAAGGTACGCTAGAAATATTACCAACTTAAGAGAAGAATTGAAACCACTGGAGGTTGTCATGGAAGAGACTAATTAGTGGTCTCTCCTCAATAGGTAGTTGGTTCACTAACATAGGAAAGAGTTTTGTAGGTAAAATACCGATGCCAATGGTGGGAGTAGCACTACTGATTTTAGGGATAATAATTTGTTGCAAATGTCGCAAACATAACAAGCACTGACGTTGCCAATAGGTCTCGCAGTAGGAAATTTGGAGGCATTGGTTTTGTAAATGACATTTTATATTTATGTTTTGTGATTTACAATGCCAATACTTTTAACTTTAGCAAATGTGACACTTATAGCATTTGTAATGCCACATGTTTTGTATTAACGTGACTTAGATGTATATATCTTACTAATATAAATGTCTTTTTTTGTTAATTAATTAATATTGTAATAAAAGTTATTTATAATGTATAAAATACATTTATCGTTAGTGTCCCGATTTGCAGAGCATGGACATCTAGGAGAGTGCCAGCTGTCCTGTGTCTCTCTATGGTGCAGGGCTTCTGGGTAATAGGGACACGGGGGCTTTCGATGCGTGGCACTGATAGGCTGGATGAACGCCGGTAGCCATCTTGCTCGTAACTTAAGCTACATGTGAGTCCCAAAAGATTGAATTTGGTGCGCAGCGGCTGGACTCTGTATAGTTTTCATTACTACCACGTGTGCTGGTCTTATGCTCCCTGTGGGCAGTTTGTGTTTGGTGTGCGTGTTGCCGTGCGTGAATGGGAGAGAGTCTGTAGGCTGTTTGTGTTTGGTGTGCGTGTTTCCGCGAGTGAAAAGCAGGGGGGTTATGCTTGGAAAGAGTGCACGTCTGAATGTTGTCGACGTGTGCGTGTTGCCGTGCGTGAATGGGAGAGAGTCTGTGGGCTGTTTGTGTTTAGTGTGCTTGTTTCCGCGAGTTAAAGGCAGGGGGGTATGCTTGGAAAGAGGGCACGTCTGAATGTTGTCGACGTGTGCGTGTTGCCGTGCGTGAATGGGAGAGAGTCTGTGGGCTGTTTGTGTTTAGTGTGCGTGTTTCCGCGAGTTAAAGGCAGGGGGGGTATGCTTGGAAAGAGTGCACGTCTGAATGTTGTCGACGTGTGCGTGTTGCCGTGCGTGAATAATTTTTGCAGTTGTGCCGGTCACAGTCTATTACCTGTCTTGGTGCTAGTTATCCTCAGACCTCTGTCCTTAAATAACTGCATGGCTTGGTGTGCCTTATTATTTCTGTCCCAAAATGATGATTTATTTGCAGACACAAAAGGGTGTTTTACATCCTCTGACCAAAAATACATTTATCGTTAGTGTCCCGATTTGTAGAGCATGGACATCTAGGAGAGTGCCAGCTGTCCTGTGTCTCTCTATGGTGCTGGGCTTCTGGGTAATAGGGACACGGGGGCTTTCGATGCGTGGCACTGATAGGCTGGATGAACGCCGGTAGCCATCTTGCTCGTAACGTAAGCTACATGTGAGTCCCAAAAGATCGAATTTGGTGCGCAGCGGCTGGACTCTGTATAGTTTTCATTACTACCACGTGTGCTGGTCTTATGCTCCCTGTGGGCTGTTTGTGTTTGGTGTGCGTGTTGCCGTGCGTGAATGGGAGAGAGTCTGTAGGCTGTTTGTGTTTGGTGTGCGTGTTTCCGTGAGTTAAAGGCAGGGAGGTATGCTTGGAAAGAGTGCACGTCTGAATGTTGTCGACGTGTGCGTGTTGCCGTGCGTGAATAATTTTTGCAGTTGTGCCGGTCACAGTCTATTACCTGTCTTGGTGCTAGTTATCCTCAGACTTCGGTCCTTGAATAACTGCATGGATTGGTGTTCCTTGTTATTTCTGTCCGAAAATGATGATTTATTTGCAGACACAAAAGGGTTTTTTAACTCCTCTGACCAAAAATACGTTTATCGTTAGTTTTCCGATTTGTAGAGCATGGACATCTAGGAGAGTGCCAGCTGTCCTGTGTCTCTCTATGGTGCTGGGCTTCTGGGTAATAGGGACACGGGGGCTTTGGATGCATGGCACTTATAGGCTGGATGAACACCGGTAGCCATCTTGCTCGTAACGTAAGCTACATGTGAGTCCCAAAAGATCGAATTTGGTGCGCAGGGCCTGGACTCTGTATAGTTTTCATTACTACCACGTGTGCTGGTCTCACGCTCCGTGTGGGCTGTTTGTGTTTGGTGTGCGTGTTGCCGTGCGGGAATGGGAGAGAGTCTGTAGGCTGTTTGTGTTTGGTGTGCGTGTTTCCGTGAGTGAAAAGCAGGGGGGGTATGCTTGGAAAGAGTGCACGTCTGAATGTTGTCGACGTGTGCATGTTGCCGTGCGTGAATGGGAGAGAGTCTGTGGGCTGTTTGTGTTTAGTGTGCGTGTTTCCGCGACTTAAAGGCATGGGGGTATGCTTGGAAAGAGTGCACGTCTGAATGTTGTCGACGTGTGCGTGTTGCCGTGCGTGAATGGGAGAGAGTCTGTGAGCTGTTTGTGTTTAGTGTGTGTGTTTCCGCGAGTTAAAGGCAGGGGGGGTATGCTTGGAAAGAGTGCACGTCTGAATGTTGTCGACGTGTGCGTGTTGCCGTGCGTGAATGGGAGAGAGTCTGTGGGCTGTTTGTGTTTAGTGTGCGTGTTTCCACGAGTTAAAGGCAGGGGGGTATGCTTGGAAAGAGTGCACATCTGAATGTTGTCGATATGTGCGTGTTGCCGTGCGTGAATGGGAGAGAGTCTGTGGGCTGTTTGTGTTTAGTGTGCGTGTTTCCGCGAGTTAAAGGCAGGGGGGGGTATGGTTGGAAAGAGTGCACGTCTGAATGTTGTCGACGTGTGCGTGTTGCCGTGCGTGAATGGGAGAGAGTCTGTAGGCTGTTTGTGTTTAATGTGCGTGTTTCCGCGAGTTAAAGGCAGGGGGGTATGCTTGGAAAGAGTGCACATCTGAATGTTGTCGACGTGTGCGTGTTGCCGTGCGTGAATGGGAGAGAGTCTGTGGGCTGTTTTTGTTTAGAGTGTGTGTTTCCGCGAGTTAAAGGCAGGGGGGGTATGCTTGGAAAGAGTGAACGTCTGAATGTTGTCGTGCTACGGTGAGATCAGCAAGAGGCACGCGCAGGACAGAGAGAAGGTGGGCGGAGGGAGCAGCTTCAATGAGGCGTGGACAAAGTGAAGAGCCAATGAAAAACAACAAAAGCTTGTGAAAAAAAAGTTTATGGCCCAAAAGCGTGTGCCTGTGGCCACGTGAACTCGAAGAAAACCGCACCAAAAAAGCCATAGTTTGACGAGTATTTTGACCACTAGAATTCTCTCCAATCCATTCCTGCGGAATGGAAAAGGCGAGACCTAAAAAGACATATAAAGTAAATCAGAAAGGGAAGAAAAGAAACTTCAATGAAATCGAGCTTGAAGAATTAAATGGGAATTTGTATAAAAGGATGAAAAATTTCCACATGAATAATGGTGAAAAACCTAAAAGAGTGTTTGAAGAAATAGAAATGAGTAAATGTTGAAAAGTTGGCATCTGTTTCGTTAATATGTGATGATATAAAATATTATCAAAGAGGGGATTGATGGAGCAAGATTTCACTCGTAAAGAGACTTGCTTGTAATCAGCCCTCTCGAAATAAACTGTAATACACTAATAAACGTATTTTGTCTTATTAACAATGCAAAAAACTAAATTTTTAGTTAGCTGGGGAAGCTTTAAAATGGGCTACTTACTAACCGTAACTCGAGTAACCCAAAACCGCCACCGCAACACGGGAACTTTTCTGCGCATGCGTCTATCATACTCAAGTGACATGATGTACTTTCTGCTTTGGTGGGAAAACTTTGCTTCTGCGCACTAGAACTAAAGATGGCTGCTCTGTGTTTTCATGTGCTAACACTTGCATTACTGCTTTTAATAAATTGCTCGTTCTGCCTAAACCCTAATGCTGTAGTTAAAATAAAGTAATGGGACTAGAGTAGAGATAAGTGGTATACAGTACATTCATTTATTCTTAGTTCTAAAACTGTTCTTTTATTTTTGCTATTAGCTCGTGTTTGGACCAATCAAGTACAATGTTGCTCCATCTTGGGTCCTGAAACTGAGCATGTGCTGAATTCACCCGAGTCCACAAGCCATGGCATTGAACACGGGCCAACTCCTGACTTGCTAGAAGATACTCATGGGAATCTTACCTATTGACCCTTTGGAAGGAAGCTGAACAAATTGTTATATTACATTGTAATTCTTCTTGATACATTCACTTCCGGGTGGAATAAAGATGCATGGGAAGAGAAAATTATGGGCGGGAACGTAAATTTTAATATTTGAATGAAATGACTTCATTCTGGTATGGTGTGATGACCTCTCCCCGTTCTTTGACCAATCAAATTGAGGGAATACACACATTTGCAACATTGGTAGTACACTGCCCTGGAAAATGGTCTAACTAAAGTAGGCTTAGCTAGTTAGATTGTCCGACTTGTCCGAATAGCTGACCTGTCACTGACCCAACGCACTCAATAGGCGATTGAGAGCAGAGGTGCTGGCGGAGCACTCTGCCAGAAGATTCAAGATCCCAATCGGGGTTCTGGGAAGGAGTTTGATAACCCAATCGGGGTTCTGTGAAGGAAGGTTTGATAACCCAATCGGGGTCCGACTGTTAGTTGCAGAAAGGCGTGTGACGCTGGTGTTGCACTTTAGCTGTGGGTGCAGGTCCTGACCTGCGGTGGTCCTG
Organism: Lissotriton helveticus; assembly: GCF_964261635.1. Lineage (NCBI taxonomy): Eukaryota > Metazoa > Chordata > Amphibia > Caudata > Salamandridae > Lissotriton > Lissotriton helveticus. The sequence continues at coordinate 1,742,628,930 of NC_136065.1, forward strand.
TCCTGGTCCAATTTGGTCTGTACTTATCCTTATTCTATTCTGCATCTGTTCTATCCTGTTGGCACCTGAAGTATCCTGGGTCCTGTCCTTTATCCCAGCCCGTGGCCAGGGTTGGTCTTCACACCATTTTAGGTAAATATAAAGTTGTGTGGGTATGTCATTGTGCTGTTTTCCCTCTTCTTACCCTTCCTATGTTTCAAAGCTTAAAGAAAGTTTCATAATATTTTTGCAGCACTTTGCTTTAAATATATTCTTTCTAATTGAATGTGCTTTAATCAAAATTGGTATGGACTCTGACATTTAAGAATTTACATAGATAAAGTGTTTAAATCTTTCCCGAGTCTGTGATTATTTATTAGTGCAAATGTTTATTTTCTGCCTATTTTCTTGCTAACTCCCTTGATCCCTTAGGACTCTAGGTACCGGTATAGGTCCTAAAAAGGTGAAATAAAATCCTGATTTAGCTTAGGTTTACCTGTTAAAAGTGTGTATGTCTTATGGGCCCAGGTGAGTATGGTAAAATCTCGAGCAGGTGAGCCCGCGCTCTATCAAGGGGAGGGTGGGGAAAACCTTTTGGGGAATAAAGATAGGGCTATTAGTAGCTATGGGTTGGTTGGCATTTTTATATCTAAAGATGCCTGCCTAATCAGACCAAAGTTCTGTCATGGAATGTAGCTGGAATTGGAGCAAAGCTGGCAGAAATAGAATGGGGGCTGTTTTTAGACAGCTACAATATATGCCTTTTCCAGGAGACTTGGAGTATCGTTCCTATAAACAGGAATTGGTTTATATCATATTGCATCAATGCTGTTCACTCAGGAAGGGGAAGGCCATGGAGGGGTCGAGTAGTTTGGGTAAAGATAACACTTCAGTGTATAGATGGACCCATCCCTGTTGATTCTCCAGATATACTGCGTGGATCTTCCATCAGGTAACTCCTTGAAAACCTTTAATGAATATAACCGAGTGGAAGCCGTAATTTTGAGTCCAAGGTTATAACATTGCTTCAGAATTCTCTCCTAGAGTTAAATGGGAACGGCCATTTATTAGTGGCAGGAGATTTGAGCACAACAATTGAGCTGTTGACGGTTGTCCCTTGAGATTTAAAATCTGAAAAGGTAGTAAATGGAGAATTACTCTGTTAGAGCTCGCCCACGTGAAATGGATGCCAAGGACAGAACATTTGCTGGCATTGGTGTAAAGCTGAGACCTACGACCAGCAAATGGGAGAACTCCTTCAGATAGTGAAGGTAAGCATACTTTTAGCAGACTGTGTCAATCCAGTCAAATAAATTACTTTCTAATTGATGTGAAGTTATGGCTTTCTTTGCATGATATGATCCTAATAGTTAGGGTCGATAGTAATCATAATGCCTTGAACATAACCCTATCGGGAAACACTGCTAGAAGAGCTCAGACTACTCGTAACTTATCTGTGGGAGAAATTTCACATACCAAGAATGGAATGGGTAGTTAAGAACCCCGAGGTGCTGGGAGTAAAACTCATTAAGGATGAGGAAGAGTTGGATAAATTGAACTAATATCCCTCTAGGAAAAGGTAACCACCTTACAGGAAGATTGAGTCACTTTTTTCATCTATTAGAAATCTTTCAGGGCAGGAAAAAAGGAAAGATACTAAAGCCCCAAAGGAAGTACCATTGTACAACAAAGAATGTAGGACAGGGACAGCAGGCTTAGTAGCCAAGCTAAAGCTAAGTGTAGGAGTGATCTGGTTATATGTAGGGCAGCTTACAGGGGGGAACTGGCCAAATCTAGGAGAGCCTAGGATAATGCTTTATGTTAAAACTTGCACTGCACAATGAGTAATAAAGACTATAAAATATTTTGCCATGAGAGTTATTGCACCCGGAGGGAATTGTAATATTTCGTCCAGCCACAGGTTTTGGTGGTCCATTTTATATTTGATATATTTGAGTGTGGAGGAACCATGCTGGGATGCTGTACACCTGTTCCCTAGCCACCAAATTAGTTAAACAGAATACACTGGAATTTGGGTTGAGGGAAACCTTGGTAACTGATAAGACCGCTGCTGACCTTTACCTGGCCCACCCGATGTGTTGAGCCCATATATTAAACATCTATCAAACTGAAGGGCGTGGAGATTCCATGTTCTTGGCAAATAACAGAGAGTATACCTATATTCAGGAAAGGCCAACATAACGATTCTAGTAACTATCACCCAGCTAGTTTGGTAGATGCGTAGCAGAAGATTTTCTGCAGACAGGTGGTAGAACATCTCCAAGAGTGGATGAAGGATAATGATGCATTGTAAGATTTCCAGGCAGGCTTCAGAGGTGGTATAAGTACTATCGATCAGGTTTTTCAATGTATTTGTATTTATTGGAAGACTGCAGCCATTAACAGGGCCAGGCTGTATGTTCCTTTTGTTGATTTGAACAAAGCCTTCAACTTAGCACCAAGGGCAAAGCTGTTGACGATGTTGAATGGAATAGGTATTTCCCCAAACCTATTGACCATGCTTGTGCATTTACATGCACATACCTATGCTTAAGTCAGGTGGTGGGACCAGGGCTGAGCAATTGACCCAATAAAGATCAGATAGACAAGTTTATGTGCTGCCCCCTACCCTGTTTCGTTGGACTTAAATGGGATTATGGAATAGCTATACAGGGATGGGTGTGACTCCCCAGGATTTACAGCAACTCTTGACTCATTTTAATGCATTCTGCACTGGGCATCTGAGTCAAATATAGTATTATACATGTACTATTTTTTATCCAGGTTATGTATAGCGAAGAGCTAAATGGAGTGCACCTTTGTGTAGGAAATTGGGCACAAGCTGAAATACTTACGCTTTTAGGATTCTCAGCACTTATTTTTATTTTTATTTTAACGACTTATAAAGCACCTGGTGACCCGAGGGCATCCCCGCGCTATGAGGAGTGTTATCCAGATGAGGGGAAGAGATGAGGGGGATGAAGTTATTTAGGGAATAGAAGGGTTTTCAATTTTTTCCTGAAAGCCAAATAATTGGATTCCAGTCTAAGGGTACGTGGGAGGGAGTTCCATCCAGTGGAGGCTTTCACGGAGAAGCGTCGACCTCCCGTACGTGTCTTTTTAAATTTGGGAATGTTGGCTAGGTGCTCATTCTCGGAACGCAGGGATCTAGGTGCTTTATAGGGAGTGACCAGGTCGCTGAGGATCGAAGGGCCACCTCCATTGATCAATTTGTATGCCGTGCACATGGCTTTGAATTCCACCCTTTGGCGCACAGGGAGCCAGTGCAAGGCCCTGATGGCAGGTTTCGCTGATACTCTGGATGGAAGGTTCATGAGTAAACGGGCTGCTGCATTCTGTGTTCGTTGAAGTTTAGTCAGTGTGGCCTCCGGGGCTCCCAGGTAGACCATGTTACTGTAGTCCAATCTTGACAGTATGAGCCCTTGGACTAGTAGTTTCCTGGAGGCAGGGGGGAGTAGGGGGAGAATCTTGCGGGTGGTGCGCATAAGCCCAAAACAGGTTCCTGCAGTTTTGGCCGCTTGCGTCTTCATTGAAAGCTCGGGTTCTAGCCATACTCCTAGGGTCTTTATTTCATGTTTCGGGGTGGGAATTTCCCCGAACACGTCTGGCCAGACCGCTGGGGGGATGGTCACCCATTGCTTTCCCATGAGCATCACTTCGGTTTTTGACCCGTTTAGTTTTAAAGATGAGTCACACATCCAACCGTGGATTTCCGTAAGGCAATTTGCCAGGCTGTCTGGGTGGTCGTCTAGTTGGGACAGGGAGACGACCAGCTGTGTGTCATCGGCATAGCTCACTATTTTTATACCGAATGGTGTCACCACGTCTTCAAGGGAGGCCATGTAGGCATTAAAAAGCGTCGGGCTCAGGGATGATCCCTGTGGAACCCCGCACGTGAGGGGGAGGGTGGACGAGTGGTAATCGCCGTCCCAAACCTGAAACGTACGCCCGGCAAGGAAGGACTCTATCCATCTGAGTGCCGTCCCGGTGAGCCCTGCTGCCGCCAGCCGATGGAGAAGGACACGATGGTTAACTGTGTCGAAAGCTGCACTAAGATCCAGGAGGATCACTGCCACTGACCCTCCTGAATCTAAAATGCGCCTTACCTCCTCGATGACGGCAAGAAGGGCAGTATCTGTGCCGTGGCCCGGGCGGAACCCAGTTTGGGATTGCCGCAAGAGGTTATTTGCCTCGAGAAACTGGGACAGTTGACGGTTGACCAATTTCTCGGCTACCTTGCTAATGGCAGGGAGTAGTGAGATTGGCCGGTAGTTTGCCATTTCTGCTGGGTCTAGCTGGGGTTTTTTAAGGAGTGCCTTCACCACTGCACTCTTCCAGCTAGCGGGGACAGATCCCTGGGCCAGTGAGCTATTAATGAGCTCTGTGATCGTGGGAGTGACGACGGGGGCTACGGTTTTAAGGAATCTGAAGGGAACAGGGTCCAAGGGTGATCCGCTTTTCATTTTGGTCATGATGGCTTCTACCTCGTTGCCGCTTACTGGCCTGAATGTCGCAAGTTGGGGGGGTAGGCTGCTTCCAGTCTGGCTGGGGGGTGAATTATTGTCCATGTGGCTAGAGGGACAAGAAGGGGGAATGGATGCTAGGATGCGACCAATTTTGTCATTGAAATAGGTGGCTAGTTCATTGCTTCGGTCCACCGGGGGTATGTTGGAGGAGGGAGTGGTAGGTACTTTCAGAAGCTCCTTTACGATTCGGAAAGATTCCCTGGCTGAGTTAGTGGATTCTTTTATCCGAGTATCGTAGTGGGAGGCTTTAGAGTGCCTAATATCAGTTTTGTATATTCTAAACGAGTTTTGGTAGGCTTCCTTGCTGGCGTGCTGCCAGTCTTTCCTCCAAAGTCGTTCGGCTCTCTTACAGTTTTTGCGCAATAGTCGGAGTTCCGGGGTGTACCACGGGGTGGAACCTGGTTTCCCGTTTTTGTCCTCCCGAGTTCTAAATGGGAGCACGGAGTCCAGGGAGGTAGTAATCCACTCTCTAAATTTACTATCGGCGATAGCCGGGTCTTCTGCATAGGCAGGGGTGGTTGACTTAAGGGTCCTGGTCCATTCTTCGGTAGGAAGCTTGGACCAGGCCCTGTCCCTAGTGTAGGTGGGTGGTTTTTGAGGTTTCCTAAAAGTTCCTGGTAGTTGGAAAGAGACTAAAAAGTGGTCCGTCCATGGGAGGGGAAGGGACTTATTGGCTTGCATAGTGGGGGTGCTCGTGAATACAGGGTCCAGCAGGTGACCTTTGTTATGAGTAGCCCCAGTGTTTAGGAGGCGGATGTCGAGAGCCGCCAGATCAGTGATCAGGTCGACTGCCCCAGAATCTAAAGGGTCATCGAAATGAATATTCAGGTCTCCTAGTATCATGAAATTAGTGATGGAGTGGGCATGTGTAGCTACTGTGTCCAAGAGAGAACTAGCAAAAGGACCTGGATGACCGGGGGGGCGGTACACTAGGATCCCTGTGAGGGAGTTAGTAGGGTCTACCTTAATTGTAAATAGCAGGCTTTCAGAGTCGGGAATCTGTGCATCATTGGATTTGCAGAGGAGGTGATCCCGGTGGATAATGGCGACACCACCACCCCTACCTGAGGGACGAGGTAGGGACTGAATAAGGAAGCCCGTGGGGTTGCTAGCACCATATCTGACTCCGAGTTTGGGGAGAGCCACGTTTCCGTCAGGAAGAGAACGTCTATGTCAAGGTCTTCTATGAGGTGGTTAATCAGCATCGCATGTTTGGGGAGAGAGCGACAATTCAGCGAAGCGAGGTTAAGGGTTGAGGGCTTGTGGGGTCGGGTAGGGAGTTTGAGCTGGACAGGATGGCAGTAAGTACAGCTGATGAATGGTCCATTCAGGTCGTGAACATACTCACAGGAGGAGGCGATGGGGGGTCTGAGACTTAGGAGGTCCCGACGTGAGTAGCTTGCCTTATGGGCAGCTTTATCCAGCAGGGGTTCTGGCCCTAGGCCCGGCCGTGCGCGGACGGGCGCAGACGGGCTTGCCTTAGGCGCGCCTTCGGCCGCAAACGGCGCTCCCGCTGCGCTCGTCCGCTGCGCTTGCCTGAAAGACACATTTGTAGTGGGGAAGGTGGGCGTGGCCTCCTAAGTGGGCGTGTCCTATCATTAGGGCCGCGATGGCGGCCGAGCAATCCTACCCTGTCTTCAGCGCTAGGTCCGCTGGATCAGGGTCAATGACAGGCGATTTATGAGCAAGTGATCAGGGTGAGTACCCACTCGTTTTAAAATCAAAGTTTCACACAAATGTACAATTTTTAAAAATGCGGGCAAAAACACCTCCGGCTTTCCGCCTCAGAGGACAACAAAGAAGTTATGGCGTGCTTGCAGTCAGCGCTTTAAAAGGCCGAGGTGGGCGTGGCCTCCTAAGTGGGCGTGTCCTATCGTTAGGGCCGCGATGGCGGCCGAGCAATCCTACCCTGTCTTCAGCGCTAGGTCCGCTGGATCAGGGTCAATGACAGGCGATTTATGAGCAAGTGATCAGGGTGAGTACCCACTCGTTTTAAAATCAAAGTTTCACACAAATGTACAATTTTTTAAAATGCGGGCAAAAACACCTCCGGCTTTCCGCCTCAGAGGACAACAAAGAAGTTGACACAAATAGCACTGACACAAATAGAACGGGGGTATATTCTATCTTGAGATTCCTTATGTGTGCTTGGATTTGGCGAAGCAAGTTTGCCATTTTGCACTTGTTTTTATTGTCTAGAAGGATTGCCAGCCTGAGCTCATATGAAAAATGCGCACGTTATTACTAATTTGCAATGGCTTATTTACTCTGCATAATAAGCGACTATTGGCATGTTTTGTATGAGACTTTTTCTGTATAATGTTTGTATTTCTGATGGTATGATCTGTATGGTTTCTAATTTAGAATGATATTTTTGTTTTGTTTTAAATTGGGTTTTTGTGCTTTGTGTGGTGATGGAAATAAAGGTATTCGGAATTAGTAACGATCGCGCAATAAACTTCTACATTGTCCGCACAGGGGGCTCGAAAATATGTCTTGTCCATGGCCCCAAAAATCCTTACATCCCCCCACCCCCACCGCCTATTCAACGCTGCAATATAAGGCAATGGCAAGCTGCCATTTTTGTTGATTGGTATCAGCAAATTTGGAATTAGGAAATATAAAAACATTCCTAAACTTCAGTGGATGCCACAGTTGTGCTCTGCTTGCCTACTAAACACAAATGGCGACGTATATGCAGTGAGTTATAAATTGTGTTCATATAAATCCCGGTCCTTTTAAGAAATTGCATGTTCGTGAAATAAAAATAGCTGATGTATTAGGAGCAGCATCTCGTGGCGATATAATTGCTACTCTGAAAACGAGGGGCTGTTTCCTGGAAGTTAGCCAGCAAAATGATAAATTATTTTTCTTAGAAACGTAGTTTACTAAACTCAGTTTCCAAGGGAAACAAATGGTAAGCATTCTAAAGCCATTTAAAGAAACATTGGATAAACAAACTCTAGGGAAGTGCTATATGCTTTACCCGTGTCTTTTAATTTCTTTTAGAACTGCAGTGCTTTATTGTGTTTATTGGACTGGTTTCTCTAGTGATTTAATTTTCTCTTCGGGCTATTGAAAGACAGTCAGTACAATTTTTTTGAGTAATACGTCTCCATTTTTATTGGTGGAGAGAAGCTAATGTGAGCGTTGTGTTGAAAATGACAGATTGCGAAAGAGTAGTCTCCGGTACTGTGAGAGTAGAAGAGATTCTGATGAGAACTTGCTGGGGATACAGCAGTGAGACTTTCAGTGGTTCAACAACATGCAGGCACATTGGCATGATGCACGTAAATGCAAGAAAGGTCCAGGGGTTCTGGTCCTGGATGGTATTGCCTATATCTGTTTATAATAGGTGGAGGAGATCGGCTCGAGGCACTGGACCTTTCCAGCCTCCTTTCTGTACAATGAGAGTTTGAGCGCATACCCCTCCTTGATTGGTATCTATATTTTGATCTCTCAGGTAGTTCCCTTTTAGGTTCTGATGTTTATTTTAGAAAAAGTCAATTGTCTTGTGTTATCTTAAAAAGATTCTTTATTCGTTACATCCTTGTTTTTCCAGAGTTATATTGTTTTGTACTGTATAGGTGCAACAGCCAACGTGCATTTCTCCCTAGGTGGTCAATAAGACCAGGGCTTTCTCAAGGCTTATTGATTAATCAAAGGATCAAAGAACAACTTCCTTTTCATTTGACATACGATACATCTGTCTTCAAGCAAATATAATAAAAGTTGAATCATTTTGTTTTGAGCGGAGCAGCTATCCCGGGTCAATCCCTCTTTCCGAACGTCATGGCGATTTAGATGTTAGGATGCTTCAACTTGCTGCAGGGCTCAAGGGAGACAGGGAACTGAGCTAGCATATGAGATTAGTATGTCTATCGTTCATGCCTGGACCCAGGAATCGCCTAAATGGGGAGAAGTACGAAACCTTAGCTGCTTTCTTCAGGCCCTCACTTTCCATCTCACTGCTACCCGAGGATCCTCTGGCATCTCTCATCTCTCTCCCTGTCCCCACCATCTTCAATATTTTCAGGCAGATTGTCAGTGTCAGCAAATACTGAAGAGGCTGCTACAAGACTCGCCATCAATTCTCTGCCACTCTGGTCCCCTCCATTTTCACTCCCAGTTCCAGTACATGCATCACTCACGTCCCCTTTCTTCCCCCTTCTGAAGGATGAAGTATCCAAGAAGCATGTCAGTGCACCTGCATGTATGATCACTAAAAAGTGCCCTACCCTTGCACTAGCGTGCGCTCATCAGGTTATTAGTTAAAGGTACACAATGTGTGAGTTGTCTTTGAAATCAATATCACATTCCTACCACTTGTAATATCAGTCTCCGATCTGAGTTTAACTTCTCTGTAATATTGTCTAGGATACATTGTAGTAACAGATCCTTGTAGGTTCCCAAATAAAACCCTAGACAAAAAGCAGATGGTTCTAAATAAGCTGGTCGACTTATTAGAGACTTAGGGGCTCCATGGCTCCCCATCGCAGAGCCATGTCACTTAAACATTCTGTGCATTGTCCCTGAGCCACTCAATTGTCATTCTCCAGGTTGCCTCTCAGAGTTGCTCAGTCCTACCAACTTCCAAGAGACCTGAAATCTGACAATGCAACCGTACTGGTCATTTGGCATGCCCATGCTTGAATGAGGTAGGTCAACCTATGGCTAGGCAGGTTTTTTAATTAGATAATCGGAGGTTTAGAAAAAGCGAACTGAAGTCATGTGAGGCACTATTTCATGGAGAACATTTTTCTACGCTGTAGTTTTACAGTTCCTGGGAGACATTGTCTTCTCAACTGATTCAACTGTGAGTGCAAAAGTTGGAAAAGCAACAACACGGTGAAATGGGAAAAAACTTGAATATCCATGGTACTTAAACATACAACTTTCTCAACCTTTAACCTGTGCATAAAAAAATCTTTGGCCAAGTCCTATCATCTGAATTATTTTCCTTGTTCTTGAGACATAAACAGTTGTCCCAAAAGATCAGAAGCGGCTTGAAACCAAGTCTTCCACAAAATTTGTAAAGGTCATTTCTAAATTACTCAGGGGCAGATTTACAAGCCCCGTGCGCCACCAGTGCGTCACTTTTCATTACACACCGGCGGCGCATTTCACAGCCCCATATTTACAAGGACAGGAAAAGCCACCCTGTGTGACTTTTCCTGTCCTTATAAATACGAACCCTTTACAGGCAACACTTTGCAAGAAAGGGGCGTTCCATGGGCGCAAGGGAGAGCACAGGAATGCAACATAATATTGTAAATATGTCACATTCCTGTGCTTTGAAAGTGCCACAGCATGGCGCAGCCAAAGGGCTTGCGTTGCTGCGCTGCAGCACTTTCTTGTAAATCTGCCCCTCAGATGGTAGGAAGATGCGAGTGTGCACCTGTGACTGCGGGATTCCATTCTCTAGTCTGTGATGCAGGGTTACAGGCCTTGGGATGCAGCAAAGGCAGAGTAAAAGTAAACACACTAGGACAACCCAGTCTTCCCACAGGAGATTGGTAAACAATATGTATAGCAGAGTACTCATGAAGAAATTATTTTTGGGATTATTTACACTGTAATTGGTGGAGCTTGGTCAGTAAGATCCAACCCACAGTAATATCAATGAATGAAAACAATTCCATTTAGCAGGAAATCGAATCAATAGGCATACTCTTGTGCTTGAGTTAAGATACTTTTTCACACATTTTCAGTCAGGTATAACTTACAGAGAGGGTCGTAGCAATAATACACCAATCAGAACACAAAACTTACTGAATGTTTTTGACTAGTGGCATAGTTAGGTCCAAAATATTCTCATCCTGTTTAATGTACTGTAAATGAGGAGTACACGAGTTATTATATACATTATTTTTAATTCTGAAGTATTTATGTTTTACTATTTTGCTTGTACATATTTTATTGCACTTTTATGGTCATCGACCGAAATAAAGTTATCAAAGTTAAAGTTAAGATATACATTATTATATACATAATTTCAAAAGACTGATGTGGAGTAGAAGTCAACGTTTTAGTCTCTCAGGGGAACTAATCCATGAGAACATCCTCAAGACAAGAACAGAGTCAGTACATATCCTCTGGTCGACCTCTCTAGACAAAGTCTTTGTGTAAGGTGATGGCTCTCCCAGCAGGTAGTGATGAGTATCCTCATCACTTCCTGAGCTCAAAAAGAGTGCTCTGCACTTCGCTCTCAACTGCCTTCTTGGGAAGGCTACTCAATGGGGAGACAAAAACACCACTCACTGACCAAACATTTCTCTCCTAATGACTGAAACTACTTACCCACCACCATCTCTACGCTGTCAATCAAATGGCAGTGCTTAATAAAGACTAATCACCATTTCTCTATTAAAAAGGTTAAGGAATTTTTATGAGCAGCCCTGTTTTCATTTCTCCACACTTCAATATCTAGGGCAACATCTTCCAGCTCAGCAATGCAGGTAATACCTTTCAACTGTCTGGGAGGCTGTATCACAATATCATTCCTATGATATGTCAAACCAGGGCAAATCAAAATGGATCATGCTGGGTTCACCCATTACGCAATCCCAAACAACATGGAGTCCCACTGCCATTCAATATATATGCACACACTCAACATACAGCAGGGATGTCGGCATAGGGTTTACGTACGACATGTAAGCATAACTTTACATGAGTAGGCATGAAATACTGTCCAATACTATGGATCAGGGTTCTCCAATCTTTTCTGTAGTAAAAGCTACTTCTGATCAGTGAAAATCATTGTGAGCTACTGAAAGTCAAGCAACATGCTCATTGTTACCAGACTATCTCACGTTCAGCTTAATTGACTTTAAGCCTCATGTCCAAATCTCCAGATACCATGGTTTGAACAAAATACTTTGAGTAGGGGCACTATTACAGGGCTGCTATGTGTGTTAGTGAGATCGTGGTCTGTGGGGATGCATGAACATGTGTGCGTATGAATGGTATATAAATGTATGGGTGACTGAGAGCCTGTGTCATATGTACTTGTGGCAGAGGACTTACCTTTCGCCATATATGGCACAGTTACATATATAATATAAACATTCAACCAGTTTTTTTTTTTAAATGGGAGAAAGTGCATAAAAATGTTCTGCAAAAATGTTCACAATATGGAAAACAATTCTGCTCGTTAAGTAGCTCCTTTATAAATAAATAGTTATAAATAAGGCACCATGTCTGACAGCCATTGGGAGCAAGTTGTCTGCTGTGTGTAAATGTGACACTTTGAAATAGGAGAAAAGTAAACTGAAGCTTTAACTTTATGTTTCAATGGATCTCATAAAACTCATGATTTAGATTTTCTCCCAGTTCAAAGTGTTGCATGTACAAACAGCAGATATCTTGCTCCCAGTGGCCTGGAAACTTGGGGCCAGATGTAGGTAGCCAAATACCGGTCCGTAACGGGCGGAAATCGGTAATTTCGCCGTTACCGACCGGTATTTGTAAAATGAGATGTAGGAGTCAAAATACTACCGAATCGGTAAATATGAGTCGTTAATCTACCGAATCGGAAAATTCCGAATCCTTATTTACCGAATTCTTAATTACCGAATTGGTAATTAAGAAATGGTAAAAAAAGACTTTCGAGATGTAGGAAACCAAAAAAATACAGAATTTCATGAAATTCGGTATTTATGAGTTGGTAAATACCATTGATTGATCCATCTGCATTCACTATCAGTGTGTAACCAGGTGCAGGGTATAAAACAATAATCCCAAAATGCAACAGTGTAACCAGAATGGCAGCATTCTACGTCATACCAAGGCAGCTATGGCTACAGGCAGCAGGAGAGAAGGTATGGAGAAGGGAGGAGCAAGTCTACAGGCAGAGGATAACACTCTTCCAACTGACTGAGCCAGAGATACTGCAAAGGTATAGGCTACACCACCACACCTTCCAGGACTTGATCAGGGACCTGCACCCACTCCTGGATCACCCAACAGCAAGGGCGCACGCCATTCCACCACATGTGCAGGTGCTGTGTAGCCTACACCTGCTTGCCTCTGGGAGTTACCAGAGTGTGATTGATGTAGTAGGTGGTGTGTCTCAGAGCTGCCTGTCACGTTTCTTCAGGAAGTTCCTTGAGGCCATGATGCAGAGAATGCATCATTACATTCGGTTCCCTGACGGAACTTGCGAAGACCAAAACAGATTTCTATCAACTGTCACACTTCCCTCACGTGATAGGCTGTATCGATGGCACCCACATTCCACTATGCCCACCTGCAGCAACAGGACACATTTACAGGAACCGGAAGTCAACGCACTCAATCAATGTGCAGGTGATATGCAACGCTGGCAACATCATATCAGACATTGTGGCCAAATTCCCAGGGAGTACCCACGACTCGTACATCTTCCAGAATAGTGGGATATACACACGCCTTGTTTCCGGTGAATTTGGGGATGGATACCTGCTAGGTAAATAACTGTGACACACTGATAGTGAATGCAGATGGATCAATCATGAGTATGTATCTAATGGCATTCTCTTTTACACCTAGGTGATAGTGCATATGCTCTGCGGTCCTTTGTTTTCACCCCCTACATGAATCCATCTACCAGAAGTGAGAGGCGCTACAATGTGGCACACAGATCAACAAGCAGCGTTGTAGAACGCACATTCGGACTACTAAAAAGCAGGTTCCGCTGCCTCCATAAGAGTGGATGTGCACGGCAGTACACTCCAATCATCTGCTGCAAAATAATAGCAACCTGTGCCATGCTGCACAATCTTGACACCAAGGAAGGCACAGAGATGGAGATCATACATCATGAGGACATTGATGATGGAACAGAACAGGCAGAGCCCTATGCAGCAGGAGCAGCACCAGCAAGAGATGGTAGACTGAGACGGGCAGAAATCACACGCAGATATTTCTAAGTAAGTAAGGAGACACAGACATCTTTAGCATTTGAAGTAGGTAGTTTAATTGTCACTACAGCACTTCACTGATACCACACCATGGCACTACAATATCAGTATTCCACACTGGGTGGCCACAGTTGACCTCACCGTGACCTGTCCTGTGGTTTGAGAGCATTGTCAATATTTGCGCCCAAGCACTACAGTGCGGGATTTACGGGTCTGGGTGCCAATGTGCGCAGAGGTGCCTGGGTCAGCAGGTTGGCACCTGCCGCTCCTACGAATGTCTGGAACAGGAGTGCTAGAGCCACTCCTGCTGGTGAAGTCTTCAGTGTCCCGGACACCTGTGTCTCCAGAAGTGGCTGCCTGGTGTGTCAGCAGAACCTCCATGGCAGAGGTGACTCTCCCCATCCCCCTCGACAAATCGGTGCCGCAGTGCACAATGTCATCCTGCATGTCGACAGAGCGCTGGCATAGCAGGGAGGTTGCAGTGGCAAGCCGGTTCATGGCTTTGGTTTGTCGCCGCATGCATTGACGATCCCTGCGCCTCTCGGAGTGGTCACTCTCTAGTTTTTCACAGAGGGCACTCATGCACTGTGTCATTTCCCTCATGCCCTCTGCCATTGAGTGCATGCTTTCAGACATGGAGCCGATCCCCCTGTCAATGTTGGACATCCTGCTGTTTAATATGCACACCTGTCTATACACCACTAAAATGCCCTTTGCTGGCAGGCGCTGGACCTTCACCATGGTGGCTAAAGACAACAGAAGACCCCCTCTCCATCCTGACCTTCGCCTCTCTCTTGTACCCTACTGCCTTGGACACCAGCACGCACAGCTCCAGATGAACTCTGTTGCCCAGCGTTGTCAGCCAGAGGTGGATTACTTTGTGTGAGAGCCTCCACATCCTCCTCATCTGATGTTTCGAGGATCCTGAGAGGGGGCACATTATGCCTCCTTGGCCTTCCCAGCACAGATGACTCTGATGTTGGTGTTGGGGAAAGTGCAGGTGACTCCAAATGTTGTGATCCAAACAGCAGAGGTGACAGTGGCTGTGGTGTAGTGGGTTGCTCCGGTGTAGTGGCTGCCTGCGCTGTGGATGTTGTTTCAGGTACATGCTAGGTCCTGATCTGTCGGGTGTTTTCTCCCTCATCTCCGTTGCCGGTGCCCTCTCCTCCCTTTCCTGCGCTGTACTGCGCGATGACTCTCCTGTGGGCAGATATGGACAATGGGTCAGTTGTTCACCTGTGTGACATTATTAAATCACATTCCTATCACACAATTGCTTAGTCCTCAACTGCTTGTGGATGTAGTGTGTGGCATGCCATGCAAGATTCTATGTTGACTGCATTGATGTATGTTCCTATGACTACATCTCCCATGATGCATTGGTGGTAAGAACTAAAACCAGTTGTGGAGTGTGATGCAGACACCCAAATTGGGGAAGGGGTCAGGGAATAGGGTGTGGACTCATGGCCATGCATCTTACCTTGTTTTCTTGCAGCTCTGGCTGAGCTGTCACATCCCCAATCCCATGTATACTTTCAGGCTCCAGGGTTGATTCCACCAGCTGCTTAAGGTCTGTCAGTCTGGGTGCACGGCTCCTCCCTCCACCTGTGTCTCCGGCTTCTTTCCTCTGTGTTGCAATTTTCTTTTTGGTGATGATCCGCAGATCATAGCACCTTTTTTTGAGGTCATCTATGTCTCTGTGTGTGACCCCAATGGCATTGACTTTGGTCTGGATCTCCAGCCAGGTGTTCCGTTTTACAGACTCTGCAACATGCCGAGATGTTTGCCAAAGAGCTGGGTGTGGTGTTTGACCACCTCCTCCACCAGCACCTGGAGTTCTGCTGGGCTGAATTTGATCTTCCTCTTACGCTCAGCTCCATCCTTCTGGCCATCCTGGGACTCCATTATGAGGCTCTGCTATGCTCAGGGCAGCCTGCTCCTCAGTGTTTCCTCCAGCTCTCCAAACAGTTCAGTTGCTCTGCACCTGCATGGGTGTGGCCAACTCCAGGTACTGGGGAGTGGTAGTTGCATCT
Source organism: Lissotriton helveticus (assembly GCF_964261635.1). Taxonomy (NCBI): domain Eukaryota; kingdom Metazoa; phylum Chordata; class Amphibia; order Caudata; family Salamandridae; genus Lissotriton; species Lissotriton helveticus. The sequence goes on from NC_136065.1 coordinate 1,742,644,392, forward strand.
GATTGGATGGTTCCTCTGTTGCTTTGTTGTGGGGTGTGGTGGGTGTTCCTGATTGATTGACTGGCTCACATGGTTTCTTTTCATATTTTCCGATTCGGTATTTACCGAATCGGAAAATACCGAAAATTACCGAATCGGTAAATCCCATTCATCCCTATGGGCCTGGAAGCCCAGAGGGATGAATGGGATTTACCGATTCGGTAATTACCTATTCGGTATTTTCTGATTCTACCAAATCGGTAATTACCGAATCGGTAAATCTCATTCATCCCTATGGGCCTGGAAGCCCATAGGGATGAATGGGATTTACCGATTTGGTAATTACCGATTCGGTATTTTCCGATTCGGTAAATACTGATTGGGAATTCCGAATGTTACCGAATCGGTAATTTTTACCAATTCTTTACCTTCATCCCGTTTTCCAATTCTGAAATACCGAATCGGTATGATTCGGTATTTAAGAATCGGTAAACTGGGATTACCTACATCTGGCCCTTGGTGCCTTTCTTACAACAGAAATATACAGACATTTATTTAAATGAGAGAAATTCAAAGTGAAGAAAGATGCTCCATAACACATTAATATATAGTTGGCTTCATTAAAAGTGGAAAAAACAAGACTAGGGGCCTGATTACTAGTTTGGTGGTTCATCAGACCATCGAACCGCCAAACCCGTGGTGGAGGTGTAGTGGTGGTCGGGGACAGCCTCATAAGCGGTCCGACCGTTGTATTATGAATGAGGAGGTCGAACCTCCAGAGAACCGCCGCAAGTGCCAGGGATCTGAAATCCCTGGTGGTTGGCACAGCGGTCTAGGGAAGCAAATTGCTTGGCGGTGCTGCTGTGGCACCGCCAAGCATGTTACGAGTTTCCCCGCCTCCAGCCTTTTCATGGTGGTGATCCCGCCATGAAAATGCTGGTTGTGAGGAAATAAAGGGGGCCGTAGAGGTCCCCTATTGCCCTTGTACATGGGGATGCTGCGTGCATGCACCCCCTTCCCTCCACTGCATGCACTGCACAGGTTATGCCGTGCAGGAGCAGCCTTTGATGCGCCCATTGACGGGGTGCATCTCATCACCCGCCCGCCAGACCACTGCTGTGGGTTTGGCTGGCGGGCGTTGAGATGCTACCACCGCAATGGGCACCTCCTTGGGACCGCCTCATCATCTGCCCGCCAGACCACGAGAAAACTTGTAATCTGGCAGGTGGGCAGCTGTCGGTTTTAGCAGTGGGACAGTGGCCTGCTCCCACAATGCCAAAGCAGTAATCGGGCCCTTATGTTCCATGGAAATATTTTTGCCCACTTTCAATTTCTCCAATTTAAAAAAAAATATGGCAGTGTCTACTGGCCACTGGGAGCAAGAGGCCTGTTTGTAAACTTTGAAATGGGAGAAAATTAAAATGAAGAGTTAACTTAATCATTAAGTTTACCTTTCATTTTACTGTTCATCCATTTAAAAACATTTAGAAACATGATTTTGTTCTCACCTCCAATAGTTAGCCGACAAACACTTTTATTTAGGAGTTAAATACCTCAGTGCTTCAGTTCTTTAACTCTGTGTCCCACCATGGGTCAACAATCTGAGCCCAGCACTGCTCATTATCAGGCACTGCTATCTGAAACCTAATGTAATAATGTAAAAGAAACACAGCTTTCCCTTAACTTTAAAAGAAACACATGACACAGAGCTTGTTTAAAAAGAACTTAAGGCTGGGAGCTACTTGGAGGGTGTTGGAAAGCTATTGGTAGCTCACGATTGACCAGTAGGAGACACCAGCTTTGGATTTAAAAATAGTATGCTGACACTGTCAGACTCAAGTCACACTAACCTGTAAATCTGAATGATTCTGTAGGAAGGACATGGCAGCCACCATTCTCCTACCCCATTAACAGTGCGGAACACAACAAAGTGTGCGATTGATGATGGTGGCAAAGAGAAGTCAAGGAGATAGGGAAGTGAAAGAAGGCACAAGTCATGTGGTCAGTCTGTAATCACAAAGATTCTCTCACCTGATGGAGGTGGTCTTCAATTTTCGGACGTCCCATGCTCACTGCACCACTAGATTCAATATAGGCTGGCTGATGATCGGTGATGTCTCGAAACTGCTCCCAGGATGCTTGTTTCCAGTCCAGGAAGGATCTGGCTTTGCAATTCAGGCTGGACTGTTCCCATGAAGATCAGGGTCAAGACTGATTTGCATATGGCTGGGTCCAAACCGGGGTGGCTTGGTGAGGAAAAGAAATACGGATTAAAGCCAGATCTTCGTGACAGCGGATGGAAGTTTTCATTGTTCAGTATTCCAGCCATCATTTGTTTTTTTTGCTTTTGTCACCCTAAGTGGGAAGGCAATGCTCAGACGTCGGTCCCATGCTCACTGCTCAACTGGATTCAAGCTAGCCTGGCAGATGAGGGGTAATGCTCCAAAACTGGTCCCAAGATGCTTATTTCAGGTCCATGAAGGACCTGGCTTTGTAGTTCAGGCTGGATTGTTCCCACGAGGAACAGGGTCAAGACTGATTTGAATTTGGCTTGGTCCAAACTGGGGTGGCGTGGTGAGCAAAAGAACAATAGATTAAACCCAGATCTTTGTGACTGGGGATGAATGTTTGCATTGTTCAGCATTCCATTTATCATTTGTTTCTTTTGCAGTTTTCAAAAAGTGCCATTTTCAGAATAGTAGCGTAAAATCCAAATTTACCATAAAGAGGATTTAAGTTATAATTTAGAAGCGTAGAAGAAGCATTTGTTTATCTCTTCCCAAACTGGAAGTTAACACATATTTAGTGTAATATGATAACCCACTGCGTAGTGGCTAAACTGGTGGTCTGCTGTCATAACCTGGTGGGCTATATTTGACATTACCTGCTCAGAGAACAGCAGTTGACCCCTAATAACAGTCATGCTGGCTTCTGCGCCTCTCAAAGCCTTTATCTTCTGCCCATTGACGGCGAGCCACTGCCTGCACTTCTTTGTATTGTCAGGTATGGGAGCCTTTGTTACCATCTCTCTGTCACCCAGGGACACTAGGATAACCTCTGGTCTTCACCTAACACTAATAGGGCCACTACATTCACAATCCCTGAGGTCTACCCATCAGTGGGGGCTGTTTCCTGCACTCACAGATGGGATCTCCCATAAAGTACCCATATTGGTAGTGCTCATAGCACTTAGGTGGAAAGTGGCCTGAAAACCAACTTGATTTTGTTCAGGATAAGATTGGGAATACTGCCACTAAATTTTTTTGTGGTTGGCTTTAAGTCCACCATTTTGATGATCTAGTTACCATCTTTGACAGTCTAATGTTAAGCCAGAGGTCAGCCTCCTTTGCAAACCCCCTGGGTATAGTGAACTGCTTGGAATCTGTCAGATGTTAGCACAACTCCGTACGCAATTGCTGAGCATGTGCTCTTTTAGAATTAGATTATACCACCCATCAACATCTCTAACATTGCTCCTGCTCATCAAACTATTCACTAAATTGCTCGAGTAGTCCACACAATCCACCCAGACTAGTTAGACAGCTTGTGACTGTACCTGAACTTCAAGTAGTAGTTCTCTAGGGTGAGACTAGATTTGGTGATAAGGGATACTTTCCTGAGACATACTTCATCTGGCCCGCTTCCTCAGGGTACCCCTCTCAAAAACTGGCATGTGCCTCCATAGACTAGCCCTCCCAATCCTCCTCTGGGGCCCTATGCATACACAGGGCTGTCTCATATGCAAACCACTTATTAGTATCAACCCACTCCACAACAAAATACCAGATCTCTTTAATGAATGAGGACCATTTTATCTCCATTAGACACTGTCACTGTCACCACTGCTGCTGGACGTTGAGAATTGTTTGACCTTTAGGTCCAGCTTTTCCAACTCCATGCATCAGAAAACAAATTCCTCCTCCAATGTCCTGTCAGCTGCTTTCCATTCAGCGTCCGAAGCCAGTGTATTTTCTCTCTAGGCTCTTTCTGCCTCAACCTTTTCTTTAGCTAGGAATTTCTCTTTTTTCCAGTGCTTTTATCCTCTGCAGCCATTTTCCCAAGGCTAGCCCGCTCTCCTTGCAAAGATTCCCTGATTCTGCCACCTTGAAGTTATGAATGATGCTAAACTCCAGCTAAAAAAATCCAAAATGGAGGGAGGAAGAAGCAGAGGTTCATTCAGATTCCAGGCAGTACTTATTTTTTATCGAAAGGGAGGGGTAATGAACCACAATGGTCACAATGCCAGAGTCTCACAAATGTTGTATCAGAGAATCTCAACCACACGGTCACAGTAAGCGGTGTCTATAATCTCTGCTTAGGGTGGTTTGGTGGATTGCATCATCATAGAGTGTGTCACTCGAGTGTCCTGTTTTACGAGTGACATCTAAACCTCCTACTGGAGGGAGACTGTCTGGATTTTGACATTTTACTGTAGGATGGGTGGGTTCACTCATCTGTCTTCGTTAAAGGGCACAATTTACCCGAGATGTAGCGTGATTATCGACACCGTCTTTGGCCTATAACTAGGAGAAAATCAGTACAATTAGAAATCACTTATTGTCTAACACAGTAGATTCCCAGTTCACCCTGTAAGGCACACTTCTGCTCTTTTGTTACGGCTTGCATCCCACAGACCTCCTCAAAAGCTCCAAGGGCTATTTCCTTTTTTTTAATTTATATTTATTTTTTGTCAACAAGTGGAGCACACACTTTACACCATATTACATAAGCAAAAGAAAGCAGCAAGATAGCATAATTGGATAACTTAAAACAAGCAAAACAATGAATAACATAGCAGAGGGGAGCATCAGAACATGACAACTATCCATACCTCATAAAATATTACTCAAAAGACAAAAAATGTTTCGACAAGAGTCTCCATATTGCATTTAACTTCTTCACAGAGTGGGTACCCCTTGCCTTAGCCTTAGCGAGGGCTTTTTCCATCTCATATGTTTCCTTGACCAACAGCCACCAATCAATTATAGAGGGTGCTTTATATAGAAATCCATACCCGGGCTATTGCTAATCTAGCAGCAATAAGCAATATTGAAGATAGTCTAGTAAATCTATAATTCACTATCTTAAAACTCATCATAAGCTCTAAGGGCTATCTCAAAACCAACTTTTGTGGACCCCACTCCTTGTAGAGCTTCCCTGATTCTGCCACCTTGAAGTTATCAATGATGCTTATCTCCAGCTCCATTTTTTCAAGCATGTTCCACAGGTGCACACATTTTAGGCAGGAATTTAATTTGGTAAACGGAAAAAATGGCAAATGAAGGAGACATTTATAAAAATGATTCTGATGTCAGATTATTACAAGGGACTTTTGATCTTGTATACATCAGTGAGTGCCACTGCATAAACAGAAGTCAGGTATTCCACCAATAAACACTAATATAAGAATTTGTATATTAGTTGAGGGGGTGAGAGCCCACCTCAAATAAAAATCACAGTCCTTGTCAGGGTAAATCCCAAAGGACACAAGATAAACTGGTCCCCATCCCTCTGGTAGTGCGGCTAAAAAGCAGTCGGGCTTAACTTAGAGGCAATATGTAAAGTGTTTACTAAGCACTCAAAACAGTAAAAACAATCCAAGACAAATCCCAAACTAATTCAGAAAAATTGGGCAAATATTAATCAATAAAATGACACTAAAATGACAGAACCTGAGATATACATTTTTTAAGTTTGAATTAAAAAGAGCACCAAAAAGCACAAAGCACCAACTGTGGTTATCAGAGTTCACTAGTCCAGGTCAAATTCAAAAGTAAGAGCAATGGTGTGTGGGTGGGATACATGGACCAGGTCCATCCCAGGGGGAAAATGTACCTTTAGACTTATGAAACTTTTATGAAGAAAATAATTTTCATCAACGAGGCATGATGTGGGCAAGCTGCAACCTGGATCGGAAGCATGGCAGGTTGTGGAAGAGCAGGGTCCCAGTGCAGACATCAATGAGGGCAGGAGAGCTCAGAGTCTGAAGAATGTGCCCACGAAACCTCAACATTGATGGGCTGCAGCTTGGCATCTGTCCCGATGAAGTCCTTTACTTTCAGACTTAGAAACTTTTCTGCAAGGCAGGTCTCTTTCGGCCGGGCAAACCATCCATTTAAATTTAACAGGTGATTCAGCAGCTTCAGCTCCATTGTGGTCTTGGTCTCCCATTGGTTCTTTGGAGGTAAAGTTGGCAAAAAGTTTCAAAGTCCCAGCTTTTACATTGTGGGTACGAGGAGTTCACTCTAACACCAGCCAAGGGTTCGGGACACTGCTTAGGGGATGGGGCTTACTCAAACAGAGGCCAGCAGAAGGGTTCAGTGTGGTTCCATTTAGTCCTGGTCAGCTACAGGAAGATGGCCTCTGAAAGGGTGGTATGTCCCTGTTGCTCAAACAGGAGGTCGGTTACTCTTGAAGTCATGGATTCAAGGCAAGCAGGCCCAGTCTTCCTTCAGGATCTTCAAACAGCAAGAAAGGACCCAGAGTATTTTAGGAGTATACAGGGAATGCCACACATATGCCCAGTGCTGCCCTGTGGGTGGGGGAAACCCCTGGACTCTCCCTGACCAATGAAGTAAAAGTTCAAAGGGTTCACCGTACCCACTTTTGAAGCTCTTCCCATGCATTGTACTGTGGGATGTTCCACTCTGTACCTAAATCCAAAATAGCAGAACACTTCTTACTCTGGTCAGAGCTCCCTGTGCCCACCTAGAGGTGCAGTTAAGATAATGAGTGAACCCCTGCTTTTGGTCACTCAAAACAAGTGCTGGGGCAGCTTCTACCTTCCACTGGTTTGGAGACAAGCTGACCACGAAGACAAAGGGAGGCTGGCCTACATGTGAGCTACATCTGCCAGTGACAAATTAGGTATGTTTTGAAGCTCAGTAAGGGGCTGGACACATACCCTAGATCATCCTGCTCAAGGAGGAAAAACACCTCTTCTCACCCAAAACCTTTGTGTATGAAACTGGGTGTCTGTTGCAGTACTACCCCACCCCCCCACCACTTTTTGCCTGGTTTTTGATGCAACTTTGACTGAGGTGGACTGGGTCCCTGACAACCAGGCTCCCATTACCAGTGTTCTTTCTCCAAAATTTTACTCTATTTGATACAACTTCAGCAACCCCTATAAGTCCTTAGTAAATGGTACTCCTGGTACATGCAGCACCAATTGTGCCACCCCAAAGACCCCTCACCAAGACTATGCAAACTGTCATTGCAGGCTGCATGTCTTGGTGCAGAGGAAACCAAAGAGTCGACATGGCACACAGCCCTGTGTGTCATGCCCCCATACACTGCAAGAGTTACAAGTAAGTCACCCCTACTGCAGGTCTTACAGCCATAAGGCAGGGTGCACCATATTCCACGTGTTCCCATATCTGCATGGGCAGATGTAACTCTGCAATATCTAAGTCATTCTTGGATATTGTAAGTGCATGGGGAAGCCATAGAGCTAATAGAGATAATACTACCACAAATAGAGCATTGCTATTATCTACTTTTGCCTTTCTATACCATTAAGGGACTCACTCGACACTGCTCAGTGTACTTCATTTTAGTACACTAGATAGAGAGCCGGCTTACCTCATTGATGGATTAGCGGTGGAATCTATGACTTTGCGTTTGCTAATACCACTCTGTCAATAAGAGACCACACAAATAAATCAGAAAACTGTGTTTAGCCAGTTGTATTTTTCAATCTGTCTATTTAAAAAAAACAAAAAACTGTTAGTGCCTTGGTTAAGTCCCTATATCCAGTTACTGAAATTTTAAAAATCTTACTGTATTAAGGACAAAGAAAAGTGTTAAAGTTTTTTAACTTTATAAAAAGGTCACAACTTTATTAACAATAATGGGTGATGCCGATAACCAGGCTCAGGAGCTTTACTTGACCCCTTACACTGACCTGTCCTATGCTAGGGGCGGGGCCATCTGTAAAGGTTATGTTATCAAGACATGCTCTCATACTAACAAAGAAAAGCTTAGATGGCTGGTAGCAGAATTTGAAAGAGACCATCCAGAGCTAGTTGCTCAATATGAAGACGTTGAGTCTTCTAATGAAAATCCTTCTGAGGAGGTGACTGACTCCCCCCATTCTGAAATAGATGAGGTGCCCGCAGAGGAGGAACTCATGCTGAAAAGGTTGTCCAGGAGGTTGAACTTAGAAGCTCAAATCCTGGACATAGAAAGACACAGGAAAGAAATGGGCCTAAATCCCATCTCTGGTGGTTGCAATTTTGTAACTAGAGAAAGAGGATTATTTTGACTCAAAACTCCACAAAGGGATTGTCCCTAAATATGCAGATGGTGATGATATCACCAAATGGTTCACTGTTTTTGAGAGAGTCTGCATAGCCAGAAGAGTAGCCAGAAAGAACTGCAACTCTCTCTTGTGGGAACTATTCTCAGGGAAATGCAGGGATAGACTCCTGACATCGAATGAGAAAGATGCTCAGTCCTATAACCTCGTGAAGGGTACCCTGATGGAGGGCTTTAGACTCACCACGTAGAATACAGAATTAAATTCAGGAAGACTCAGCAAACACAGACTTTACAGTGAAAACACTAGGTGGTTTGTTACAAGGTAACAATGTGCATGATTATGATGGGCTTTACAGTTTGAACTTGATAGTAATTGTGTGCAGGAGAAGTTGCATCAATACCTAGTAAAACTGGGGACAGTCCCTCCACAAGAGTTGGGGAAGAAGGCTGACATGGTGGGGCTGACCAAAAGAAAGAGGCCAAAAAGTCCCTCCCCCGGCCCAGAATAAAAGTAGATCACTCTGAAAAAGTAAGGAGTCCTCTGTAGGCCCCTGAAAGCCTGTGCATGAGGTTGGCACCTGGTATCCCTCACAAAATAAAGGTGGGTACCAGGGTAAGAATTGAGACCCCAAGAAAAGTTGATGCCTTAACGGCAACAAGACAGGGCAACAAGACAGGGCACCTAGCCAGGGACCCTTGTTGTCCTAAAAACAAATCCACTAGTACACCTTGCTAGTGTAGCTTTTTGATGGTAACTCGTCAGAGGAGGGGGTCACCTTAGCCTTTTAAAAAGAAAGTGGGCCCAACAGGTGAGCTGAAGATTCCAGAAGGGAGTATACACTTCCACCGCCTACTGGTGAATGGAACCTCAGCCACTGCCCTGAGAGATACCTGTGCCAGTCACAATGGTTCTCACCAACCAGTAAATCTCTGATGAGACAAAAAGAGTAAGGGTCATCTCAGGGGGGTCACTCATAGGCCTGTGGCTGTAGTGCCCCTAGAAATAGGTGGGTCCTTAGTTTGACAAGGATGATAGTCAGTAAAGAACTCCTCCAAGGCTGTCTCCTTGGAAATGACCAACCAGATGTTGGTCTGAGCTAAACAGAGGTACTTGTCCAATGCCAGACCTCACCCAAGAATTCTGGGGAGGCTGAACCCTCAGCTAGTGCAAGTAAGCCCCCCCAAAATAGGATAAAGAGGACGTTTAGGAAAGGAGGGCAACTGTTATCCACAGTTCCAGTAATCCAAGGAGATTCTACACCTGTAGGGGAGTAAGTCTCAGTAAAACCAATATGAGGATTTCTAACCTGACATTTACCTCTGAACTACAATTGTATGGTAGACAATGAAGGACGGTACTCACAGATCTGTAGAAAGGTGTGGAGATCAGAGGTGGTTAGTTTGAGCAGGTGGTTGCAAGTAGGGCCCACCTGCACTTATTTTTGTGGAGAATCAACTGGCATTAATGTTTAAGAACTGGCACTTATTTTTCCTCATCAGACTTTGGCACAGAGCTGGAGGGAGAAAAACACATGAGGAGGAAAGGAGGAAGTGAAATGAAGAAAAAACATTATAAAGAGAGAAAGCAAGGATGAACAAGTACTTAAAAAAATGAGGTAAAGGGACATGGAGTATGTGGTGGAGGATTAAAAAGGCATGAGGTGAATTCAAGACTACACATCCTTGATATTTGGCACCCAACCGTTGATAACATCATCTACAGGCTTCTGAACAAAACGTAGGTGGCAGCACTTATTCTTTTACAAATTTACAAATGTAGCCTGGCTGATCAGTTCTTATTGAATCTGAGTGAATGAAGTTCTTGTGTTTGATTGACCTTAGTCTTCGAGTTGTGCGAGGAGCTTGATGGCTAGAGAAGGATGAAATCCTTGTAATGATATCATGGGCTTCACTAGAAATGCAGGAGGGAGAGGAGTTTGCAGGATCGTAGTGATCTAGGCATGCTCAAATATCATTAGAAAGGTAAGATATGGAATTATAGGTGCAAGGCTCAGTACTATTCATTGGAATAGTATGTACATTGCAATGATGAGTGGCAGATGAGTTTGGTGGACGGCTTTCTGAATGTAGAGATGTGTGACAGCATGACATAGAGAGGCACAGTTGTGACACCATGGTAATCAAACAATCATTGCTTTGTGAGAGAAGTTCCAGCAAACAGGGTGCTGATGGGCTCAGTCTTGATCTGTTACAGGTGGATTGGGAATACAAAAGTTAGATCAGAGTTCTTAAAATTCAGGAATTTTGGGGCTGTTACCAGTAGTATTCTTACTGAGTCTCTCTCCGAGTGGGCACATCATAACACAATCATGACACAATCAATTTTAAAATCAGAAGATAAGACATTCCTGCTTTGAGTGACATTATGGGCCTGTGACTCTTGAAACTGTAGATGGTTAGGGCGAAGGCAAAGAGGGTGGAGAGACAATAAAGGTGGCGGGTGGGTGGATGGATTGTTGAGGTTTTGATTGAAAGTAGGGAGGAACGGTTTTATTATTTTATTTAAAAGAGTTCTACAAAGGGTAAACATGACCTAAGGGTATCGGAGCACTATGCATGTCAAAGTGATGCATGATTAAATAAAACATTATGCTATAATAAGGCACAATTCAGGATGAAGAACAGTAGGGAGAAAAGGTGAATACAAGTCTATAGTACTCAAATAGCTGTTTAGATTAAAAGTATGGGGGAAAGGGTTAAGACATGTGGTACTCCGAGCCTGATCAGCAATGGTTTGGATATAGAATCTTTGGGTTTGCTAAATTGTGAGGGATTATTTACACCAGTTGAGTGCATTGAACCTTTGAGGCTCATCCTGTGCTCCAGTCTCTCCAGCAGAATTTAATGGTTAACAGTGTCAAACTCTGAAGAAAGATCATGATGAATGAAGAGGCACAAGTTTCTTAGGTCCATAATTCAGAGAGCCTCATCCATGATGTGTAATATAGCTGTTTCTGTACTGCAACCTGGTCTGAAGCCTGATTGCAAGTTATCAAACAAGGGAAATTGTTCACTGTGATTGCACAGTTGGTTTTGAATGCATTTTTCAAGAACTTTTACCAAGAATATATTATTGCGTACTGGGTGACAGTTGTTTAGATCTGACCGCTCAGCGCTTGTGTTTTTCATGAGAGGAGTCACTTGTCTAACTTTTAAGCATTCTGGGAAAGCAGTGCACCCTTGGTGAGCAACACGTTGATAATCATTGTCCATGGTAGGATATTAGGCAACCAAACTCTTTAGCAAGGGATGAGGGAATAGGGTCCATGGAGTGTACAGTAGGTTTTAAAGGATGCTGTGATCATCACAATGAATGCTTTGGTGAGGGTTTCTAACTCATTTCATTATGCAACATTTTTGTTCATAGTGCTGTGGATGGCAAAAGGGGTCACTGTTGTGCCCCATGATTCATTCAGTAGTGCTGTGAGGATCGTCTGCTCTGACTAAGATATTTCTGGGTGAGATGGAATGGAGAGTTCGATTTTCTCAAAGAAAGATGCAAACATTTTTCAAATTTTGTAAGAGGAGTTTACGTGCTAGGTGTTTCAGTTGCGGTCAGTTATCTGTCTGATGAGTTTGAAAAGTTTGCCTGGGTGGCTCTTTGACTTGTTGAGTTTGGATCTGAAAAATGATGCTTTTGCATTCCATATTAGTTTTTTGTAGTTGGTTCTCATGGTTTGGAGGTGAAGTAGTTGTGTGGCGGAGGTATTCTGTCTCCATCTTCTTCCAGCCAATCTAAGTTTCATTATTTCTTCATTGAGGTTTTAGTTGAACCAGAGATTTGACTTTTTATTTTTCCAGGTTGTAGAGCGCGGTTGGCTAGTGTACATTCTTCATCTCCTTAGCAGGATATGAGATAGTTAATTTCCATAAATATATTTGGAATTTCTTATTCAAGATTTCGGTTTTATGTCTTATCCTTAGGACCTTTGTTTGGTGGTAGTGAGGTGGAACAGAATTTGGTGGTGGTCTGCCCAGTCAGTTGGCAGAATAGAATCAATGGCCAGTACCCCTTTTTTGATTTAATGAGGCTGACCATTGCCCTATTGATGTGGGTTGATCCGGCACACAATTGTATGCGTTTGTTATTATTTAAGTGGAATTTGAATGAGGTTATTTGCGTGCCTTCTTCATTATTCTAGTGGAGGTTGAAATCGAGTGTATTGTAGTGATCTCCAAGAGGCGTTATGTGAAGACCTGGTTATCTCCAGGTAGCTGGTAGAGGAGGTGGAATTTAGCAATGGATCCCCTAATATTCACAGGAGGTATGCTCTCAACCGTGAAGGTGGAAATGTTCAGGGAATTGTGGTAAATGATCGCCACACCACCTCCAGGGCGGTTGACTTGGTTCAATCATTTGATGGGGAAGTTGGAGGAGTCTAATAGCTCCATACGTGGGTAGAAAATTGATTAAACATGGTTTCCATTAGCAATAATACGTGTAGGATTTTGAAGAGAGGGGTAGTTTTTTCTTTACCATTCCTACAGAGGAGATATGAGGAGTGCATAGGTGGCAACTTGCGAGTTTGTGGTATTAAGATAGGTAGACAAGGTGGGGAGAGTGTGAAGAAGGCAATAGAAGAGTAAAGGGAAGAGGATTAATACATCGAATAGGAGGAAATTAGAGTTATCTGGAGAGGGAATATTGGCCAGATAAAAGTGGGATTAAGTGGACAGATGGAGAATTAGAGGAATAAGCCGGAGAGGCCTTGTGGGAAAGTGATCATAACATCTACATGTTAAGTAGAAAGAACAGGTGAAGAGAGAGGGAAGTGGAACGGGTTGTGAGATTTCAAGTAAAGAGTGAGGCTCATGTTTTAAAATGAAGAAGGATTTTGAACAGATGGTCCAATGGGGAAAGGTTTTAAGGTTACCCTTCTGACCACAGTGCCTCTGATCCACAATGATTGTTTCCATGAACTCTCTTAAGAGTATTTACATGTAAACTGCTCCAATGCGGAAATATACATGGAACACACTATGAAACTGCATCTCCCCTTCACATTGCAGAGGGATAATCAACACCTCCAGCACTCAGACGTGTCATGTCCATGATCAATTAATTAAGAAAGTATAGACTAATGTAGGGGCAGTGACTCCCCCTTTCGTACATGTTGCCCATGTTGTGGAATCTGACCCCAAAAGAAGCCCTGTTGTCACTTGTAGGTCACAAATGACAGCCAATATGGAATGATTTGGGGCACATGTGAGAGTGGGATTGCGTACTTACTGTGACACACAGAACTGGCAATTCCAATATTTGACACCCTAAACAGCCTCTCTGCACAGAGGCAACACCCCCACCATCCAGTAACACATTATAACATTGTTAGCACTAAATGTGGCACTCACACTTGTCTGAGTGATGTGCTTGTACAGATGAGTGACATGCACTCAGGGAATGTGTCTTGGAATGCATTTATTTGCACATGCTGTGCCTGTGGTCATTTTGTACTGCCCCATGATTGCTAAGGACTGTCACAATGTGACGTGCTCATGCAAAGAAATGGTGTTCCTATGCGCTATTCCTGCTGTGGCTGCATTGGGGTGTGGTCCACCTGCCTCATCTTTATTATCATTGTCTGGTGCATCTGGCACTTGTATCCATGGGGAATTGCAGCGCACAAATATGTTGTGCAACATACAACATGCAACGATCATCTTACACACAACGTCTGGGTGTACAGGAGCCTTCCACCTGTGATGTCCAGGCACTTGAAAAGTGACTTCAACACGCCAAATGTGCATTCCACGATACCCCTGGTGCATTTGTGGGACAACTTGTACTGCCTCTTGGCCTGTGTGTTCGAGGCTCGGAGGGGTGTCATCATCCAAGCGCAGAGTGCATATCCTTGATCACCTGTGACAGTGCAGAGAGACATGAGTCAATACTTTGTACTGCATGATGTGTTGGCAGGTTTACTGGTTCATTGATGTGTGATATGTGTGACTTAGTGATTCTTGTATGACATGTACTGCTTGTTGCAAATGAGCAGCATCAATGTGTATTACATAGCCTCCCTCCCCCTGAGCCTATTCACTAGTGTGCGCAGCGCAGTGACATCACTTGCACCCCACCGGCACACCATTGTCATGCCTGTCTGTGCATGTCCACAAGCCTGACAACGGCACAATGATGTTGTGTGCTGAAGGTGGGTGGCCACGTGTGTGTAGGCCTTGGGTAAGGACAGGGCAGACACATATGTAGACTTCATGCCTGGCTGAACTCGCCATGTGTTTGAGGGTAGGACTTTGGCTTATGCTGCGGTAATAGCGCCATACACAACAGTTGGCATGTCTGATCCCTGACCCCGAACACGCTTGCGCTCCCTCATTTACCCCTTCGGCTGAGCCGGCACTCCGGGGGCATGCTACATAGCAACATTGTCCATTGCGGGACGGGTGGCACAACCACTACAACAGAGACACACACAATAGTTACTTCCTTGGCAAGGCCTAAACATAACCACGCCCAGAGCCACGTGTTGAATAGCCACACCCCTATACTGTACTGCCGTACGCCAGTCCACTCCGCTTACGCTCACAGGAGGGTACGACATAGCTATATTTCACAGGTCTGAGCTGAGGTGACAAGGTTGCGCCTGCTGTAAACACCACAATGTAATGTGGTATGGCCTGGGGCCCTCATGCATACATAATGACCACATGGACACACTGAGATAGTTTGCGGAACTAGCTACGTGCACGTGCACGTGCACACAGCACCTTTTATTGCCAGGGTCACATGTCCAGTGGCGCATGTGCTGGATGGGTGCTGGGTAGTGTAAGCCACCCCTCAGGGTTTGGTTGGTGCTGGCAACAACTACAACAGTGATCAAACAATCAGAAGTTCCACGTTCAAACAGCAAGGGTCCATGACTTGAGCTGAACAGAGTTAGTGGCCCCGGATAAACTGCGGCCGGCACAGGCCCACCACCACGGGACGGTGACTTGCGGTGCACTGAGGTAGGGCCTCGAGTGCTGAGGGGGTCCTCGTTGATGTCCAAGGAGAATGTTGTGGAGTGTTATGGGGCACAGTGGAAGGTTTCCTTCCAGGGCATGATGCAGAGGGCAGAAGCATGCAGAGACAGGCAAATGGAGGGGTAGAATGCTACAGACTCCTTTTTACCACCATGTCAGTATCAGCTACATGATGATGAAGACAACCCCCAGGTCATAGACTCAGACGCCACCAAAGTTCAACCAGAGAGTGCCCATGACTACTGGGGCAGAGACTCAGTGACACCAGAGCTGGAAGGGGATGCAGTCTGCGATGAGGCCTGTACAATGATATGAGCTCTGCCATGAAGAGATCAAGACTCAGTTCCAATTGTGTGAACTACTCGACAGCAGTGTAAGACAGAGGAAGCAGTCAGCAGGGGCCCACAGACATGTGCCATTGGCTTGCTATGCACAGAGTTAGTGGCACCAATGCAGTTGTTGGTAGTGTGCGATTACCTCTGTAACAGAGATCCTTTTTTCCTCCACACTGAACCGCGTCTTCCTCTTAATCCTCTCCTTGCATACTGTGATATGAACTCTGCCATGAAGAAATCAAGACTCAGTTCCAAATGTGTGACCTACTTGACCGCAAGGTAGGCTGGATGCCGCGGTCAGCGCGGGTCAACCGCTGTTCAGCCTGCTTGTCCTGGAACTCTAACACACAATGTTGAAATGGCATGTGGAGATGGTTTCAGGTTGACGTGGTAGAGGCATCAGAGCTTAGTGGGTGTGCAGCCTACGACGATGCCGTGTACTGCCTAGTACGGACTGTATTGAATTGGTGTGAGGCCTGCTGGACCGCAGTGTAGGCCGAAGGCAGCAGTCAGCAAGGGCCCACAGACACGTGTGGTTGGAATGCTACGCACAGAGTTGGTGGCACCACATCGAAGGGAGTATAGTGATATAAACTCTGCCCTAAAATATATACTCTGCCATTGTGTAATCAAGACTCAGTTCCAAATGTGTGACCTGTGTGTCCGCTATGTATGCTGGTGGAGTACGTCAATGAGAAAGGAGTACTGCTTGCCTTGCCCGCGGAGACCGTGATGGTCTGAGGAGGCTGCCACGGTTGCGGCCCTCAGGCTTGGAGCTTGCACCGGCACGTGGTGGGCCCTCCTTGACACACGCCAGTGTCGACAGGTTAGTGGTGAGGCCTAGATACGCAGGGGCAGACAAGACTGGTTTGGGCTGCAGAAGGCACACAGGATCACAGGCACCATGGCCGGGTGAGAGGCGCCGCCCTGGCAGACACATTGGCCATTTCGGAAGAGAACCACGCCTAGGGCTATGTGCTTTTTATGCACACCCCTATGCAAGCCTGGCATACGCCAGGCCAGCCCACTCTGCACACGCTTACCAGGTGGGCATAACAAGCTACATTTCCGCGATCTACCCCATTGGCTGGGGTGACATGGTTGCCTCCACTGTCCACTACACTACCACAAGCAGCAATGTATGTTGACATTGATATGTCCGTGGTCTGCATACTGCAGTCTGTCCAACACATCCACGCCACACTTATCATTGTGTACATTCTCATTCAATGGGTCACCTGCCACCTTCGCACATGCCTGCGGGTGGTGGCGGTGGGAGTTGCGGCCCTGTTGGGGCTCCAAGCTGCATGATCAGTAGCTCCATGGCATCTGTTGATCTTCAGGTGTGGCTCTGGGCTGGGCTCCCTTTTCTGGTGCAGGTTGTCGTCTGACTTTACACCAGGTCAGAGCAGGTGTTAAATTCCTGCTACTATCGTGCCTTATCACCTGTTTTGTGATCCTATCGCCGATCTGGCTGGTCATTGAGAATGCTGCAAAGTGGTGTTGTCGCGACTTTCTGAATGCCTACTCTGCATCTCATTAGCGATAGTTGCAGGGGTCATCTGTGGAGCTGTTTTTGGCAGCTGCTATCGCAGGTAAACTGGTGATATCGGCTGTTAGCACCAGCTTGTGAATGGGGCCATTAATTTATCACCAATTTGGCTGCAATAAGGTGCTGATAACTCATTGATAAGTCCTTGAGAATATGCCCCATAGAGTCTGAGAGAGTCATTAGTTGTCCACAAGTGATCCACGAACATGCCCACTTTTGTTTAACTTTTGGCCGATTGTATAACACCATATGGGGGAGCCTTGTTAAAGGAGTACAACAATTCATCAAAACACTGTGTAGCTCCGATAATAGATATTTACAAAGCTCGAGCAGTATCCGCATCACTTTACGGAGCTGAGTTATGGGGTCTGGGTAATATGGAGTCTTTGTCTAAGGCAGAGAATAAATTTATTAAGGACCTCCTGGCCATCCCGATGAGTACCCCGACAGTTCCGGTGCTCATGGACGCGGGTTGCAAATCAATCAAGGACCTGGCCCGCCTCCGGCCTCTTCTGCTGTGGGCTCGCCTGTGGAGGGTCCCGGAACTAAAATCTTATGCAGACGGGCTGGCAGAGGTAATGCACTCCGATGGCTGGCAGAAGATCAAATGGCTCAGGGACATTAAACACCTGCTTGGGGACCTGGGATTGGGCTCTTGTTGGTCCACCCACTCAGCTCCCCCGAAGGAGACCCTGAAAAAACTATATTGGGAATGGGTTTCTGCAAAGCACATCAGCAATCAGCGTCACTGCAATTCCACCGCAGCTTACCTGAAAATAAAAGATGTTGTTGCCTTCGAGCCCTTCCTGGACATTATTACCATCCCCATGGATCGGGCTCTTTATATCAAATTCAGACTAGGGACTCTACCCCTAGCCGACCTCCTCTCCAGATGGAATACGCCTAAGCAGGTATCACGCAACTGTGCCCTATGTACTGACAGACCCGAAACTGTGGCACACTTTCTTTTTGAATGCCCGGATTATGTGCGCCCCAGATTCCACTGGCTTAAACCACTTTGTAGAGAGATGGGTACTCGTCAGTATTCGGTGGCTCTATGGATTTTATTAACTGATACAGCTCCTCCCATTGTTTGTGCCGTATCCAAATTTTTAAAATGGGCCTGGTTGATCCGCTTAAAAAGACTGTCCATATCAATTTAATTCTTTTTTTAAATTCATTTATTCTGATCAATTGCTATTTTTACTTGTTGATTTTAATGTACAGTCTCTTTCTTACGATGTGCTGTTTTATATATTTTCGTGTAATGCTTTTATGATATATGCATATCGAAATAAAGCAATCAACCAACCATAACACCATATAGTGGTTCTATGGCGCACAAGTTCAAAGGGGATTTTCCTTCCTGGTGGAAAGTTTGTCTCCTTATATCACTGTATACAGGATTCCTCTTGCTTGCAAGTGCCTTAATAACAGGGGGAATAAGAACCCAACTCAATCAAACTCAGTTAATAAACATTGATTGATTAGTGGTCTGAGTTGTCTAGATGGGTATGCAGAATGACCACTGCAGCAGGTTACGGAAATGACACCAGGAAATTATGAAAAGTGGTGAAAATAAACTTACATCTTGCAGTCTCAGAATACTTGAGGAAAACATGATATCAAAATAATTTTATGCTTGGATCCACATATATCTATCTTGTGGAAGAGTACATTTGTATAACGAATTGGACGAGGCCCACTTATTACTTGGGGCAGTTTCCTAATAACTAAAATAATTTCCAAATGTATTCCATATCCTTGTACACAGAACTACAGGAACTGTCTTTGAAACACATCGCCTAAATAAAAGGGAATGCTGAACACAGTTATTAAAGTACACAGATGTCTAATCAGAAAGGTAAATTGTGACAGTGGAAATACGTTTGCCACATGACACATGACAATCTGCAGTAAATTGTAATATTAAAAATGATATTTACAAGGTTATCAGTTTTTCAGCATTACACTCAAAACTAGCAAGGAAAATCATAATATCGTTCAACTTACATAGTGTGTGCACAAATGACAGTTTGAATTTTTTTTACACAACCAAACCTGTTCTGCAGTTATCAGATGCCAAATGCAGCTGTGAAGACACTTCAAATAAATGTATTACTATATTCGTTGGCCCCAAGTTATGAAAAATATTTAAGCCTTTGCTTAAAAGCTTAAAAATAGCAATGTCAGGTTGCAGAATTCCCTAAAGAGAGGACATTGATTGAATGTCCCTTTGAAACTGGGTGAAATATACCGAGCAAGGTGGTAGTTTAGCATTTCCAGAAAACGGAACTTTTAATACTAGAATTTTGGAAAATTTAAGGAATCAAATGAATAGCTTGAGACCAAATCCTAGACTTATGCAATATGAAGGTTTTTTTTTCATTTCAAGAGGATTTTATTGAGAGAAATAATGATCCAAATAATAGCAATCAAAATACAAAGAGGTGATACATTCCAATATGAGAAGAACGTGAAAACATGGATAACATGTGATCCGAAACTAAGCTCAATGTAAGTAAAATTGGAGAAAAAGGCAATCCAAATGAAGGCAATGAAATGAGCCAATAAAGGAGTACATTGTTCAGAACACAGAACGTATCAGTCCCTAAGATGAGGATAGGGGCAGGAGAAGATAATAAGAAGCAAAGGAAGAAAGAAGGAGAGAAAGGAAAAAAGCAGCAGAAAGAAAGAAACGGGATGAGAGGACAGGAAAGAGGAAGAAAGGAAGAAGGAGTCCCACAAGAATAACCCAATGTAACGCAACTACCAAACAAAAATGAGGTAGACAGAAACCACAGGAAATTAGGTAGACAGAAACAACAAAAAATTAGGTAGACAGAACAACAGGAAATTGAGGGACTAGACCTTTCGCGGAGAGTTCCATATATTCATCCAGGGTTGCCCAAACCCCATTAGAGATGGAAGGCGACAGGTGCGCTAGATCTACTGAGGTGTGAGCACTGCGTAAGAAGGAAACCCATGCCCACCATGTATGGTAGGAGACAGACGAGAAAGATTTCCATTCCATAAGGATAACTTTGACTGCGACAGATAAAAGAAGGTCTAACAGTTGTAATTGCAACGGATCAAGGGGAAGAGGCTTAGGAGCAGCCCAGGGGCCTAATATAACTAAAGGAAAAGAGAGCTGGAGCTCAATGTCAAAGATAAGAGACAAATGTTGCTGAATAAGGTCCCAGAAAGGTTTAAGTAAGGAACAATTATAGAACATATGTGGAAAGTCACCCACCTCTACGCCACAACTCCAACAGAGATTATTCTCAGTAAGGTGGAGGGAATGAAGACGTACAGGAGTCCAGTGGAGTAGGTTGATCGAGAAAAACTTGGACTGTGTTAAAGACGGAGCTATTTTATTACGTAGCGCTAATTTGCCAATGGATTGCCACGCTTCGGAGGATATATGATCCGTAATATTGTGATCAAAATGACACGACCATTTCTGCTGTGCTACCGTCTGATCAGGAAGCGAAGTAGAGGAAAGAAACCTATATATGTGGGAAGCAACATGACCCGCTTTGAGCCAAACAGAAAACAGCGAGATGGTGGAAGAGGAGGGGTGAAGACGAGTTTTCGAGACCGCAACCTTGATTTTAAGAAAGGTATAGAAGTCGAGATTTGTTAGAGAGTGTTTGAGCGCTAAGGTAGAGAAAGGTAAGGGCTCACCAGAATCAGTATACAAATGTTGTACAAGAGAGACACCCTTCATCGCCCAGTATGACATGAGGGTGGGAGTGATATTAAGTTTAAGTTTGGAATTACGCCAAATGGAAGACCATCTAGTTTTGTGTAGAGGAAATGCCATCTTTCTGTCCACTTTCTTAATTGCGACAATTGTATCAATAATTATAGAGCGGGAGAACAGAATATGCAGATTGGAAGTAGTACAAAAAGAGGCAGTTGGTAAAGGTGCCGCTAAATCCTGTTCTATGAGTAGCCATAGAGGAATATGACGGGTTGGGGGAGAAAACCATAAGGCACCTTGAGAGGCCAAAAAAGCAGTCTGGTATTTTTCCCAGTCCGGGAAATTGCATCCCCCCATGTCACAAGGTCTACGTAAATATTTATATGCTAGCCGAGAGCGTTTACCGTTCCATAAAAATTTGGAGGTGATACCATCAATTTCCCGAAAAAAAGAGTCAGATAGTTTAATCGGAATCATGGATGAGACAAAATTGATAATCGGCGTGATCATCATTTTCAGGGTTTGTAAGCGACCCCACCATGAAATATGTTTTGGAGACCATGTATCCAGAAGACGACGAACTTTAATAAGAGTTTGAGATTCATTATAGGCAACCGTGGTATGGAGCGTGGAACAGAAATAAATGCCTAGATATTTGAGATGGGTAGATTGCCACTTAAAGCCAACCGAACCCATATGAGCAGGAAAGCAATAGGCATTTAACGGGAACATTTCTGTCTTATCTTTGTTTAGAGTATAACCCGAGACCTTAGAAAACAAAGAAATGGTGTCAGAGATAGCAGGAATGGCCAACGCGATATCGTCTGAGAAAATGAGAACATCGTCAGCGTAGGCTGCAGTTTTAAGACAATGAGGGCCAAAAGAGAAACCTTTGATATCAGGGTGTAAATCAATCAACCGAAGGAGAGGATCAATAGATAACAAAAACAAGAGAGGAGATAAGGGACAACCTTGTCTCGTGCCCTGGCAAAGATTAAAAAAAGAGGATGTAGAACCATTAACTCTAATATTAGCTTTAGGTTGGGAATATAAAGACATTACCATGTTAATAAAAGAATCCCCAAGGTTATGTGCACATAAGACAGCTCGAAGAAAAGGCCACGAGACCTTATCAAAGGCCTTCTCCGCATCGAGAGCCAAGGCCGCGGCAGGGAGTTGGGATCGCTTAGCCGCCCCAATAATATGGCAAAAAGTGCGAATGTTATCTCTTGCCAACCTACCCTTAACAAAACCAGTTTGGGAGGGGTGAACTAGATTGGGAATAAAAGATTCTAGACGTTTAGCCAGAATTTTAGCAAAAATCTTCGCTTCCATATTGAGAAGCGAAATAGGGCGGAAATTTTTAGGGTCCGAATGGTCCTTCCCCTCTTTCGGAATCACTACTATGGTGGCTTCAGCCGCCGTACCAGAAACAGAACCATTACGAACAAAAGCGTCAAAGACATTTTGTAACTTAGGAACAAGCAACGGGAGAAAGGTTTTATAAAATAATATCGGGTATCCATCTGGGCCCGGTGCTTTCCCCGAACGGGTGGCCTTGATAGCAGAAACTATTTCCTCAGGTGAAATAGGTTCATTTAGAGTGGAGCGATCTTCTTCTGATACCGATTGAAGCGGAATCGATTTTAAAAAATCTTGGCATTTGTCAAAAGATGCTTGGTGAGAGGGGGTATATAATTTGTTATAGAAATCGCGAAAAACTTCAAGAATTTCCTCAGTTTGGAACTTTTTAGAGCCAGTATGATCCGTAATAGAAGAGATCTGTGAGGATTTATAGGAAGAATCTTGGAATTTTAAAGTAGCAGCCAAAAGTTTGCCAGCCCGATTCTTCAAAAGTAACTTTTTGGACTTTTGTGCTTGGAAACCAATATGAGCTCTTTTAGTGACAATTGTATTATATTGGTATTTTAGGTGCTTAATTTGTTGCAGGATAGTCGGATCTTTAGTATGTCTAAAGGAAGCCTCCAGAATCTTGATTTGAGAAGATAAATCAGTAAGTTCTTTCTTAATCGCTAAATTACGTTTGGACATGCATGCAATAACTTGGCCCCGGAAAGTACACTTAAAAGAATCCCATAAAGTTATTGGAGAAGAGACAGAATCCTCATTTTCACTGAAAAAAGTGTTGATATCCGATGAAAATTCTTCCACCTGGGAAGAGTCATGTAACACTTCCGTATTAAGTCTCCAGGAACGACCACGTGATTTCGGAGCAAAGGACGATAGTGTAAAAGTGACCGCAGCATGATCCGAGATGACAATGGGATGTATAAGCGGGGAAGAAGAAGCTGAGACAAGAGAAGAGTGAACGAGGAGATAATCAATACGAGAGAATGAGGAATGAGGGGAGGAAAAGAAAGAAAAGTCACTCCCAGTGGGATTATGGAGACGCCAAATATCATGTAATTGAGCAATAGAACACATGTTGAGCATCTGTTTGTGTGCTTTAGGTGGACGAAATTGAAATGCAGAATTCCTATCCAATAGAGGATCCATTGGTAAGTTAAAATCCCCACCAACAATGAGATTGCCAGCATGTGGGGTGTCGTGCAATTTTTTAGAAATGGATGTCCAAAAAGCAGGGTTATCAACATTTGGAGCATAAATATTCATAACAAACAAATCATGTTGTCCATCCGACAATTTAGATAAGAGCCAGCGACCCTCAGAATCATGCTCAGAAGAGAGAAGTGATAAACCTGAATTCCTCGAGACTAACGTAACCACACCATTGCGTTTACCAGAAGCATCCGAACAAGACACATCCGACACCCATTCTTTCTTTAAGAATAACGCTTCCCTACTAGTGATCTTAGATTCTTGAAAGAGAACTAAGTCCGCCGAGAGAGACTTACAATAATCTAAGATTTTTGATTGTTTCACCGGATGATTCAAACCCTTAACATTAAGGGATAATACATTTAAACCTGGCATAGAACGGAAGGGGATACAAACGAAGACAACATTGATAACAGAGAAAGGGCGAAGTTCAAAAAGAGAGTAGACCAACCATTAAACAAAATCAATGTTACGGGAGCATCCATGTGGGAGAACCAGGAAAAAAGAAAAGACAGAAGATGAGAAGAAAGACTAGAAAAGAGAAAGAGAAGAGGCAGAGGGGGAGGTCTAAAAGAGACCCATATCATGCAAAGGAGAACATGGGAGAGGCGAGTAGGAGACCCGTACGAGGAGCAAAAGTTGGTAGATAAGAATAGCCCACTGTTAACAAGCAACTGTCAATGAGATAAGAGAACAAGAGGAAAAACCATACTCATATAAATACATTTGATAATGAAGTACTAACTTGCAAGAAGAAGAATAATATCACTCAGAGTAGGTTAGCACTACCACAGCGAGAACAAGATCGTATATTAAATAGCAAGAATATAAAATGTAAGAAAAGCTGAATTATGTACGAAACATCGTAAAAAACATATATCATTTTGTGAATACATGAACAGCTATACACTGAAACCGCATATTAATAATAGAAAACACCTGCATATACTATACTGTAAAATAGAATTGTATAAGAAAAAAAGAGAAGCAGGAGAACATCATATAGAGACGAGGAAGAAAACAGAGAGGGAAGATAAAAAGGAGCGGAAAGAATAAGGAGAATTCTACACAACCATAGTAGACGAAACGAAGTATAATGCGAATGTAATACAAAACGGTAGTGAAAGAAGTAATAATACTTTAAATACAGGCAATAAGTCTGCATACAATAGCTATAAAAAGGCAGGTAGCATGTAAGTTTAAACAGCAACAATATAAATGAAACACACCGTAACAAAAATAGGTCAGAGAAAGAGAAAAGGAAAGGATAAAGAGGTACAAAAACTAAAGAGGCCAGATACATCGGGTAAAAGAAAAAGAAGAAAAAATTGAAAGAAACTGATAAAAGTCTTCTCGAAGAGTAAACACGAGAAAAAGATGGGGAGGTCGGATACGAGAAAAAAAAAAGGAGAGCTTAAAGAGTAGTATGGAGAAGGGGAAAGAGATAGGACGTACAGTAGCAGAGGATTAGATCAACAAGTAAACATAGCTAGAAAAACAAAAGGAGGTATCTATCCAGAAAAGGACACAGCCAAAAATAGAGAGAAAAAACAAATCAGGTTCCTGAGGCACCATGAGCTTGTGAAGTTGCTCTTTGAATTTCCATTTCTATTTCCTCCTGGTTATCTAAGAACATTGCCAAGTCCGCCGGTTCATCGAAGATTCTGGAACGCCCTTTATATGTAATGCGAAACTTGGATGGACCAGAAAAGGAAAAAGGGATTCCCAAGTCAGTGAGACGTTTTCGAAGATTCAAGAAGCCTTTCCGTCGTATGACCGTGTCTCTAGCAAAGTCTTGGGAAATGGATATTCGGTGACCCTCCCAGTTGAGTTGTTTAATCTTGCGCATATGAGACAAAATGAGCTCAGTGTGCTGATGTCGTAAGGGCTTAAAAATGATTGCTCTTGGCTGGGTGGCTGCCTTAGAACGGAACGGTGGAACACGGTGTGCTCTTTCAATCTCAAAATCCCTGTGAAAAGATAATTGAAGTGTATCCGGAATCCAATGAGATAAGAACTCAATCATGGAGGAGGATGATTTCTCTGAGTCCTCCGGTAGGCCAAAAATACGCAGATTAGATCTCCTATTACGGTCCTCCTGCGCCGTGAGGTCTCTGCGCATCGCTGCCATAGAGCGCTCCATTTGAGACAGGGACCTGGATTGCTTTTGCATGCCATCCTCTGCAGAACTTATCCGTGTTTCTGTCGCTGATACCCGTAGGGAAAGGGCTTTGAAGTCATTCCTTATAGCAGACACTTCCACTTGGAGTAAGTCAGTATTAGTTTTTGTGGACTGCGCAATATCATGAACCTCATTAAGGCGCTCCAATATGGTGTTCAACGTGGAGGTATTGTCTGCCTGAGGAGATTCAGGAGTCGGAGAAACTGCCTTAAGTCTCTTCAGAGATGTACCCAGGTCCTTAGAGTCTTTGCCGTTCAAGGACCGATTCATATTGACAGTATTATATTAGGAGACTCACAGAATCCCACTGGAATAGGGAATAACCCCCAAATTGCGCCAAATAAACAAATATAGTGAAAAAAATGGCAATTCACGGTCAAAATCACGCTATGCTAATCTAGCGGTTCAAGAATGAGCATATTTGAGCCGGAAATCACCTCAATGAAGCGATATGAACACCTCCATGAACAGTTTGAGAAGAAAAAAAACTGTGAGCAGCTTAAAACCCAGCCAAGAAGCAAAAGAGTAACATTAGAAAAAAAAGAAAAAAAGCAGAAATGTTACCAGTTGGAACGACGTGTGTAGAAACCCTTAGGCAGACACTCGACACTGCAAAATTGTATCCGCAGGCGGCGCCTCAGAATACAGATGACAGGAACGTCATGCGCGGGAAAATGGCGGCCGCGCTTCAGGAATGCGAGCGCCTGTGAAGCTGGAAGCTGAAAGCATGTCTCCGGTGGCTAGAACAGCGGGAAAAACAGCGCCGCCGAGTTCACCACATGTTCCGCTGCTGGTGAATGATTTTCCCGGTCAGGAGGGCAAGAAGAGACGGAGAGAAATGCTCGACGGGACCAACTCACCCCGGAGCTCAAGCGCAACACGCCATACTGCAGCGGCGCGCAAGCCACGCCCTATGCAATATGAAGGTTTTGAATAATGGGAACATGATGCATATAAAAGAGAAAGAGACAAGCATCAGAGTAGGTACAGGAATACTGTGACTCAATCAATATGCAGAGACAATGTGGGATGCACAGAAGAAAATGTGGAGAAAGGATATAGCTGAGGGAGAACAAATGTTTCCAGTCATGGTAGCTGAGACTAGTGAAGGAGAAAAATACAAAGAGAAGAAGAAGCATGTTGAGGAGTTGAAGACTAAAAATACTGGTTTAATTATTGAAGGAGATGGAGACATGTGGAGAAGTGTGGCTCAATGGTTAGAGCGGCAGACCTTGATGCAGAGCTCAGGCCTGGGACCAGGGTTCGATTCCTGCCTCGGCGGGTCTAGGGCTCATAAATTCCTCTGACCTGATATTCTTGCCTCAGCGCCTATTCTAATCATGGGCCCCATGCTGCAACTCTGGGCAATAGCTTGCTTAATCTCCACAACGGCCCCCATCAGCGCTGGGGATGCCTGGTTTCACCATGGGGGTGTCCAGGAGTGGACACTTTACAAGGAAAGCCAGGAAGGGTTCCTCAGCGGTATGAGTACAAGCGCCGGGAGACCCTTGTTGGGTAGCTGTGCGCTATACAAGTACAAAACATTTACATTTACATTACATAGATTATTTTTTTTGAAGGAATTATTATTGAACAGTCCTCCACCTCATCATGAAGAGCAGAACTATGTGGATTCAAGACCCCTTGGGTTACAACCAAGTGCCCCAATAGTGCACGTAAATTCAGCACATGAAAAAACATAATCGGTATAGAATCAGACTGAAGTTAGAGAGGAGTTCTCAAAAGTAATGACATCAGTTAAACCAGATGCTTTATCGGTTCCAGTAACTAGAGGTCCTATTGTTCCATTATATAATAATGGACAAGGAGTTTCTCAAGTACATACGTCAACAGTTCCAAATAGAAAAATGAGGGGAGATCACACAGATTTGGGAAGAACGAGTGTGAAGAATCAGGGAATTATAAACAGGAATGGGTCAAATCAGAATAATGGAGCAAATGCTATTATGGGAGAAGAGTTAGAGTCATTGATTCGTAATTCAAATAAAACAGTTGAAACATCAAAAAGGGGTTCACAAATAGATTCAAGAAGAATGTTGCAGATGGAGAGGTGGATGACGTTGTCATCAAGAGGGTCACGGCATACAGAAACGGGTTGGGTGAAAATAAACAGGACTACTCGGGAGTTGAAGGAGTCAGTCATGCATATTATGAAAGGCTTTTGCAGGCTTGTAAACAGTATAGTGGTATTGAAATTGTTTCTGAAAAAGATATGGGACATTTTGTATATTGATTTGTGTATGGTTTGAGGCCAGAAATAAGTGCCATGATTCTGTAGCATTTGATTTGTTGGCAGTGCAAGTCGATTGGCAAAATTCTTTGTTATGTGAAATATTGTGTAGATAACATTGATTCAAGTCACAAAAAGTTAAAAGAGAAATTGATGTTGACTTAGAAGAAAGCAGCAAATAAAGGCGGATTTATGAATATGGAATTTACGGGATCTTATCAGGGAATTGGTCATACTACTACTGGAATGAGAGGTGTAGTGACAAATATTGTGCTGAATTTGATAACACAAGGAAGTGATTAAGGTGGTAATTTGGAGGAGATGAAAAAAAGTTTGTGTGTCATGGATGCAGCAAATTCGGCCATTGGAAACGCAAGTGTAGAAGTATTCAGTCAAATACGGGTGTTGTACAGTTAATAGATAAAGGAGTAGAAGGAATGAGAAAGATGGGAATGAACAATGAGATAATGAATCAGCAGAATCAGAATTAGTAGATGCCAGTTGGCAGGTTCAGATAATGCCCAAAGCTTCTTTGCGAAATGTGAATAGTCAAGTGCAAAGGTACAATACAAATAAGGGTTTCCATTCCAATATTTATAATTGGATTCAAATATGCAGGTGTCTTCACAGTACTTGATGCAGTTGGATGGGAGTGATTCAGATGCATCTCATGACTGTGCCTTGCAGAGGGGGGGAGAATTGTGTGCTTGGCGCATCCTTGCAGGTAGACCAGAGTAGTCTCTATGTGGTTGGCGAGGTTGATTGAAAGTCCATTACATTACTCGTAGACACTGGTGCTACACATTCTACTGTAAGAACTGTGGAAATTCCAAACTTACCCCTCTCTGGAGAAAGTATCCAAGTTGTTGGAGTTTCAAATAAATTGATTAGAACTCCAGTGACTAAACCTATGAAAGTACAAATTGGAAGTTTTAAAGATGTCCACAAATTTGTGGTATGTGACACTAGTCCAGTTAACTTGTTAGGTAGAGACTTACTCTGCAAAATGAATTGCTACATTTATTGTTCGCCAGATGAAGTAACATTTAACACAAAAGATGATGAGGTGGTGTTTAAAATAGCACAACAGGAAATGGAAGTGAATAGTCGATATCCTTTATTTACAGCAAATGATTTGCCAGTAGAATTGAAAGAAACAGTGTTGACGGATGTGTGGGATTTTTTAGGGAAAGATATTGGACTGATGAAAGGAGTAGCTCCAATTCAATTGACTGTAAAACCAAATGTAGAATTTCTGAGAACACCAGCTTACAAAATGAGTCCTGAGACAATTGCAGGAGTAACTCCTGTGATTGAGATGTTAGTTGAACAAGGTATTCTGAAAAAGATTTTAGGAAGTCCAAGCAATTCGCCTATCATGGGAATTTGCAGATTAATGGAAAATATCGGGTAGCTCAGGACCTTTGCAGATTCAATCAAACTGTGATATGTTGTTGTCCAATAGTGCCAAACCCACCTGTGATTCAGTACCAAATTCATGCTCCTGAACTCACTACCTGCTCATATTCGTGCCCTTGAGGACTTGTATGTTTTCAGGAGATACAAAAGGGGATGTTGGACGGAGAGTTTGAGCAAATCAAACACTCACCCCCAGTCAACTGATCTGGCTTTAATCCATCACCATTCTTTAGCTCACTCAGCCACCCCTGTTCAGACATGTCCATATGCAAATCAGTCTGACCCTGTGCCTCATGTGAACAGTCCAGCCCGAACTGCCAATCCATGTCTTCCCTGGACCGGAAACAAGCATCCTGGGACCGGTTTTGGATTCATAATCCTCATCAGCCAGGCTATCTTGAATCCAGTGTCCAAGTGAGCAAGGGACTCACGTCTGAGCATACCCTGCCACACTTAGGGCCAACAAAGCGATACAAAAGGGGATGATGGACGGAGCGTTTGAGCAAATCAAACACTCAACCCCAGTCAACTGATCTGGGTTTAATCCATCACCATTCTTTAGCTCACTCAGCCACCCCAGTTCAGACATGTCCATATGCAAATAAGTCTGACCCTGTGCCTAGTGGGAACAGTCCAGCCCGAACTGCCAAGCCATGTCTTCCCTGGACCGGAAACAAGCATCCTGGGACCGGTTTCGGATTCATAATCCTCATCAGCCAGGCTATCTTGAATCCAGTGTCCAATTGAGCAAGGGACTCACGTCTGAGCATACCCTGCCACACTTAGGGCGAACAAAGCGATACAAAAGGGGATGATGGACGGAGCGTTTGAGCAAATCAAACACTCACCCCCAGTCAACTGATCTGGGTTTAATCCATCACCATTCTTTAGCTCACTCAGCCACCCCAGTTCAGACATGTCCATATGCAAATCAGTCTGACCCTGTGCCTCATGGGAACAGTCCAGCCCGAACTGCCAAGCCATGTCTTCCCTGGACCGGAAACAAGCATCCTGGGACCGGTTTCGGATTCATAATCCTCATCAGCCAGGCTATCTTGAATCCAGTGAGATCCATTAAAACATTCCTCTTTCCTTCTGGCCCATTATAGTTTTCTGGTTTCTCCCTCTGTGCTTGCTTAGTTGTGTTTTGGTATTTTCTGTTGCCAGCTAAAGCGCCGGGACGCCCCTTTGCTGGGGCAGCTGTTGCGCTATAAAAATCTCAATAACATAACATGTGAAGTCGAATAGCTTTCAGTGACTAACTTGTGTCAAGCATTTTTCTCGATACCCTTGCATCCAGATGGCCAATATTTATTTGCATTCCGATTTGGAAACCATATCTTGGCATGGTGCAGAATTCCACAAGGGTATACTGAAAGCCCATCAATCTTCAATACAATTTTGAAGAAAACTCTGGAATCATTGGTAATGCTAATAAGTATTAGTGCAATATATTGATGATATTTTGGTTGCATCAGGAACAAAAGAGGATTGCATCTCTGATACAAATGCTCTACTGAACCATTTGACAGTAGGTGGGCGCAAAGTATCTCCAGCGAAATTACAATTTTGTCAAAAAGAGGTCCTTTATTTGGGATATAACATTGAGAAGGGAGTCTGGAAAGTGTCTCAAGATCAGATCAATTCAATTTTGCAAATGAATGCGCTGAGCACACAAAAGGAGGCTTGAATGTTCTTGGGAATAGTTTGATATTGCATGCAGTGGATCCCAATTTTTTCACTGATAGCCAAGCCATTGCAACCGTTGGCACACCAAGATGTGTCAGATCCTGTTCTACTGGATAAAGAATGAATGAGTTAATTTCTTGAACTAAGAGATAGTTTGTGTCGAGCACCAGTATTGTAAATGCCTGACTTCAACAAAATGTTGCACTGTTTTGCAGTGAACAAGATGGTTGGGCACTTTCAGTTCTGACGCAAATGCACAGAACAGCACGCCGTCCAGTGGCATATTTTTCAGCTACATTGGATCCTGTAGCTGCTGTTTTACCTCTTTGCTTAAAGGCAGTTGCTGCTACATGTGTGAGTTTGGAACAGATTGAATCAATTGTGATGGGATGTCCTTTCAAAGTGTATGCGAAATATTCAGTTGAGATTTTGTTAATGGGAACTCGCACACAGCACCTTACAAGCAGTCGCTTAACAAAATATTAACAGATGATTTGGGTGCAGAAAATGTGTCTTTGTGTGCAACTTTGAACACAGCTATTTTGCTGTGGCTTCCCAGTTGTGACGTAGTGGTGGATGAAGCTGATCGTGATTTCCTTGACGTGACTGAGTTGTGTTGAAAACCAAGACCTGATATACAGGATACGCCATTGACTGAATCCTATCATGTGTTGTTTGTTAATGGATCATGCTTATGAGACATTGAAGGTACCCTGCAAGCTGCGTATGCAATTTGTACAGAGATGTGTGTTCTTGAAGCATCATGGTTTAAATGATTGAGTTCAGCACATGTGGCAGAATTGATTGCACTAACTAGGGCATGTTGTATTACTTAACAAATGCGAGTCACCATGTTTACAGATAATATGGTTTTGGGGTGGTGCACGATTGTGGGCAGTTGTGGTTTTAACATGGGTTTAAGGCCTCTTCAGGTTCACAAATACGAAACTGAGAGTGTGTAAAAGACCTATTGATGGCACTACAGCTGACAGCCCAAATTGTGGTGGTGAAATGTTCAGCTCACAAATCTGGTCGTGACTCTGTCACCGTTGGCAATAGGTATGCTGACGAAATTACGCGCTATTGTGCTCTAAAATTGTATGAAATTAATGGGGGTTCTTTGGAAAAACAATCTGATGAATCTGAGTGTAGACTACTGTTTTCAATTGTTGAAACATGGGAGGAAATTAGAAAATTACAAGATTCAGTTAGCGAAGCAAAAAGAGAGGGGTGGATCAAGTCAGGACGTACATACAGACCGGAAGATGAAGTGCAGGTTTACACAGATCAGAGACCAGTGTTGTAGATAGTTCGCTGTCACCGATGGCAAGAGTCTTTCATGATCCAACTTGTGTAGGTACAGCTGCTATGATGAGACTTTTTAAACAAACATGGTACAATGCCAAGTTCAGAGCTATTGCAGATAGTCTGTGCCAAAGATGCATTATATGTCAGCAACAAAAAGCCGGGAGAAAAACAGTTGTTAATTTGGGTCAAATTGGAAGAGCAGGTGGTCCATTTACGCGTATGCTGATGGACTTTATTGAGAAGCCTTCTTGTAATGGATTAAAATATGTCATTGTGAGTGTGTGGTTGTTATCACGTTGGGTTGAGGCCGACCCTACGGGATGTAATGACAGAATAACAGTTGCTAAATTGCTGCTTAGAGAGTTGATTCTGAGATTTGGATTTTCAGTCTTGTTGGAATCAGATAGAGGAACACACTTTAATAATGAAGTGGTGCAAATGCGTTGTGCAGATTTCCAAATTAATTGCATTGTGCTTATCGACGAGAAGCGCCAGGCATGGTTGAACAAGTAAACGGCACATTAAAGTCACGGTTAGCAAAGGTTTGTTTGTCCACATCACTGAAATAGCCTGATGCATTACCATTGGTGTTGATGAGTGTGAGAAGTATCCCAGACAAAAGAACAGGACTGCCCCCTTACAAAATCATTGTGGAGAGGGCTATGAGAAAGCCGACAGTCTCGGCAAATCAGCTTGTGAACATATCTGATGATTTAGGGATCAATACTGTAAAGGATTGGCTGACGTAGTGCATTCTGTGTCTAACCAGGTTGGCGAAGTTGCCACTACTGTCCAACAAGTGCACTCGCACGACTTGTGCCCAGGCGATTGGGTGCTTGTCCAGAAACATGTGAGAAAAACTTGATTGGAACCCCATACCCAGTGATTCTTGTGACAACAACTGCCATTAAATGTGGTGGCATACCTAAACTAATTGGGTGCATGCAGCACAAACTCGTCGAGTCCCATGTCCAATTGAAAGTACAGAGTCAGTTAAAGGTGAACAAAATCAACTTTGAATGGACTGAGCCTCAAGTAAAGTGGGTGTCAGCTACTGGGTCTCTTGTAAAACTGTTGAAAACGAAACAGAATTAATTCCTGAAGAAGCTGTAGTGCTAGAGGCACTCTTGTTTTGAAACCAAATGATGACCTTTAACTACCTTTGTTTCAATTGACTTTTGGTGTTTCATTTTATCCTAGCCTGAATGTACGACATCATTTTTCCCTGCATGCTATTTTTTCCTTGAAGATGTTTTTCATGTAATCTTATAGTTTTAAAGTGGAAGAACTTTCATGGAGTAGAACAGCCTTGCCAGGGACAGAACGTGTGTGATGTGCATTTGAAAGCATGAGAGAGAGAGAGAGACAGAGAGAGAGGGAGAGAGAGAGAGAGAGAGAGAGATATGTGGAATGCACTTTTTGGTCTCGAAGTGCAATGTTATGAGCAGTGGTGCTCAAATGTGCATTACGTTGTACATTGGGAGATAAAGTGTGTGATGCTATAGGCAGTGGTGCACAAATGCGCATTGTGTTGTACATTGGGAGGTATTATGAAGATAGTACTATTGTCTTCGACATTCCCTCATGTCATCTTGAATTCATACTCTGTCTTGCTTGAGCTTTTTGCCTGCACAGACAGGCCCCCTGATTACTCAAGTTGTTTAGGTTATTCACGTTCAAGGTTGTTTTGCTGACTGTACTGCCGGAGACGTTCGTAAACTTCGGTAAGATAAAGGCTGAGAATGCAGAAGGAATGTGAGAACTCCTTTTCCTTTGGTATGCTTGCATGGAAAGAGGCCAACTTCAGTAAGTTTCCTTGGTGCAAGGGAGGGCCTCTCAGAACCATCTAGTGTGTTTTGAGATTCTAAAGCTGGGGTTTGTTGACTTGGAGACTGGGCTCTGGGCCTGATCCGCGGACACAGCTTTAGTGCAGGAATCTTGTTGACCCCAGCTATGAATTCCCCAGTTTAGAGTGGGACAAGATGAACTTTGCACTAGATGATATGTTTTGTTTTTTGATTGTTGCCATTGTGATGTGCGAGAGTCTGTGTGCACATCCAAGTCTGCAGTGGTTGTAACATCTGATGTATTTAGTGTATATATCTCTGATTTCTTGCAGGACGTCCAGCATTATCTGCTTGTGTTTCATTGTATTATTGTTATCTGCTTGCATTTTATTTCATGTATATTCCATGCATTGCATATGCACGTATATATTCATATACTTTTGAATGTTGTTCATTTGACATCTGGGATAGCCTTTTTGTTAGAGACCATTGCATAAATAAAACCCCATGCCTTATTCTTTGATGTGTTCCATTTTATAAAGTGAAATCCGTTTCCAGGTGGTGTTGTCTTGTTTTGTATTGCTTCTTCATGTTTGAGCCCCCGAGTGGGAGGGTGGTGTTCTCTGTTATCTGGGAGTGCGAAATAATACAGAAGATGAACAAAACCCTGAGACAAATGGAATAGATAGTGTACCAGAAAAACGAGTGCAAAGAGGTGATCAATGGCCTGGAGAAACTGAGCAGTTGAAAGATACTTTGGCTGAAAGAAACCGAAACACTGTAGCCTGAGTGGACATATCTAGAGAAAGAATTAATTGCATTGTGTTTCAAAGACAACTCATCATATGAGCCACCCTAAGTGAACTTTGCACAAGAAAAAGGGTGCTTGAAAAAAAATAAAAGAGAGGAGGTTGAAGAAATAAGGCCCGTAATCAGGTGGATATACAAACTTTGCTAATCTAGTGGTTTATTCTTTTTTTTGGTTTTTTATTTTAGTTAAAATGAGAATTTATAAAATGGATGGTTCTGAGACTGAAAGTCTACCTATGCAAAGGTGTTTAGGGGCTTGATTTTTATGTATTTTTGTTCTAAAATTTGTCTTGTTAATGTCCATATTAATTGTGCTTCGTTTTGTTTACCGTGTTAAGTCTACTAAAGAACATGTGAGCATGACTACTGAATTATTATAGTTCCTTGGAGAAGAGAATGATTTGATTCAATGTTTTTTCCAAACCTTTGCAAGAGTACATTTATATTATAGATGCAAGAGATTGTTTTGTATGGTGACTTATCATCACCTTCCTTTAATGCAAGGAACAGTTTCAATATTTCTATTCAAACTTAGATTTAGTTTTTTTCGGAGGTTTTAATGAGGAAGAACATGAACATAGTAGCTAGTGTGAAAAATGCTGAAATAATGGGTGAATGTTTACATGCTACTAAGCCAATTGATACTGTTTAAGCACTTAGAAATAATTTAGCATGCATTTTACGAAATAGAATTTATTCACACAGTAGAAATGAGACGAGAAGAAATTAAAAGAAAAGCTGTAGTACAGAAAACTAGAACATGTCCTTGTGTTCATAAGGAGGTTGATTACACAAAAGGTGAGACTTATGCTGCAGTGACTCTGGGCTGGCATCAAAGGGTACGTTTTACATATTAAGACTACATCTAACAATATATTCATTGGTTCCAGTGAGTGTGAACATACCTTTGTAATTACGTTTGTGGTAAGAATGCTTATTATCAATGACCTAAATATTGGTATGGTTGCTGCTATATGGGTATTGTCTTTCCCAAAGATATAACATGTGGATGATTATCATGGAACCAATGAAAAGAAACTAATATGGAGTAAAAAAGGAATAAGTGCTGCAGAAATTGTGGGTGGTGTAATAATAACTTCAGTAGGAGTGATTCTGAACTCACATCAATTTAAAAAGCTGTCTACGGTGGTTGATCGTTTATCAAAGGATACAGCTGGTGTTTTTTTTGGTAATTGATACTGAAATGGTTGCTATTAGATCAATGGTTTTACAGAACCAACTTGTTCTGGATGTATTGTTGGCAAAAGAGGGTGGCGTCTGTCGCATGCTGAAAGTTGCACTGATATCCCTGACAAAAGTAGCGACTTAAAGCTCTGGGTAACAGTATAGTGGGACAAATACTAACACCATTAATAGCTGATAGGATAATAATTCTAGTTCTAATATGTAGATGTTGGAAACACAAAGAAGAAATAAAACGAAGTTGAGGTAGAAAAAGAGGTCTGATATAGAATTAGAAGACAAAAAAGGTACTTATTATGAAGTGATGAAAGATTTAGAGGGTGTTAGGGCGAAACAAATGAAAACAAGTGCATTCTAAAATAATCAGATTGTAATCAGATTATTAAAGATTGTGTGATGGCGTGATTCACCACTAGATGGGGGATTGATGGAGGGGGATTATTCAAGAATGTTTTGCTCGATCAATTCCTGATCATTGGGTGTGATGATAATGCTTACCTAAGAAATAAGACTAACAATAGAAATACGTGAAAGTTTAAAACTGCATTGTAAAAGTTTCACAAACTGGTTTGAGGTTAAAGTTATTTATGACTGAGAGAGAAACCTACTAATGTGCTATTAGAAATAATATGAAAAGTATTAATGCAGTTTGTGGTTTTTTAGCAAATATGATCTTGCAAATGCTTAAGTAAAATTAATTTTGCTTTTTTTTCGACATGTATATCTAAGAGAAAGTGCTTGCTCATTTATTAATGAATCGTAATTAGATTAAGCTCATAAGTATAATAAAATTGTGATCTTATATTACTTCTTATACATCTTTATTTCTCTAAAATGTTTTCAACATTAATGTGTTATTTCACTAGAAAAAGATAGTTTAGTGGTTTTCATTGTAGGCCTAAAAAAAAAAAATATTTTGTCTTTCATTATCTCCTTCGAATAGACTAGAAAATGCTGACCTGATTGTACTGCAACTACAAGTAATATCGCTGAAAGTTTCTTTCCCACAGTTTGAAAAATTGAGATGTTCTTTGTAACTAGAAAACTGTCACAACCTTGTTCCAAGCTCAGAAGAGAGCGTAAGTAGCGGAAATGTTGAGTTACAAGTGTATTTTCCTATTTCCGAAGGGAAATTGTATCGTACATTCCTAGACAATGGTGATTTTTAAACAAGTGTATTGCATGTAGGTTCCCGACGATTCGAGTTAGAGAACGATCATACCACAATCAAACCATGGATTTTGGCCCATAGAAACCATGTAAAAGATGTGAAATTTACTTTGTGAAGTAGTGGTGAAGTGGTCTCCTTGCCATATCCTTACATAGAATTTTAATCTTAAACTGTACTGTATACTTTCCAATGTGCCCATACGGTCGACACCCACTGTGGAT
The DNA here is from genome assembly GCF_964261635.1 of Lissotriton helveticus. Classification (NCBI taxonomy): domain Eukaryota; kingdom Metazoa; phylum Chordata; class Amphibia; order Caudata; family Salamandridae; genus Lissotriton; species Lissotriton helveticus. The sequence continues at coordinate 1,742,681,849 of NC_136065.1, forward strand.
AAGTTGTCGCTCTCTATTTAAACTAATATTTCTGTTGTACACACACTGTTTATACTTGATGATCTCATTGTGACCCACAGACCGTATCCAGTCATCAGCAAGATGGCAGCTTCTATCAATTATGTGTTACACACTCATCAGTGTTATTTTATCATCCGTGATAAATCCTAGTCTGACAAGAAGATATAGTGTCAACCAAATGTTTATGGTTCTGCTCTAACTCGTTATTTTACTGTCAACAATATTGCGGACAACGCCATGTTTATTACTCCAAATTGATACATTCTTACTATGGGCAATCTTGCTAACATTTAAGTATGTTTACCCTTGCAGGCATCTGCCTTTAAACCCTCTTTTCATCTGTCCTATTACTGCACTACTGTTCTCATCACTACAAGATGGCCGCTATTTAATTCTTCCATTTCACTCTTTCTACGGACACCAGCCCCTTCATCACGTGGCTCTGGTCACATGACATCAGGGAAGACCCTTCAAATTAGCTCACATTCCTTCCGACTTCATCCCGAATACAGGCTTCAGAATCTGCACACCGTATCCTTAATTTGGAGCACCGATCATCTCCACCTGCACTGACTCTTTGGTAAGTCCATAGGCCGTCCCCCTTATATGAGGTCAACCACTGGTCGTCTCGTCTCACCACCCCCTGCCTCCTTTTCCAACAGACACCTCATCGGAATAAATCTCTATGGTGACTCGAACCATTCGTTGGTACCCTCCGCTTCTCTTCATCAATTTCCTTATATCTCCCAGGAGTCTTTTCTTGAACTCCTTCAGAAAGTCAAGTCGGGCTCTCCGACCGACTGTGTTCCAGCTCGTATCCTGAGAGAGCTCTTTACTCACTGCCCCGCACCCCCTCTCTCCCTTCTTAACGCTTCTATCTTATCTGGTCTAGTACCAAAATCTTTCAAATCTGCCATAGTCTTTCCTATTCTAAAAATACCCGGCCTAGACCCCTCTCTCCCATCCAACTTCAGGCCCATCTCCCTCCTTCCTTACCTCGGGAAGATCCTAGAGAGCCACATCACCACATGCCTCTCCAACTTCATTGAGGGAAACCATCTTCTGGCCTCTCACCAAGCGGGATTCCGCCCAGTCCACTCCACTGAATCAGTGGTCTTGTCCGTTCTAGATGAACTTAAGAGCAAGGCTGACTCCAATCTACCCCAAGCCTTGGTACTCCTCGATCTGTCCGCTGCGTTTGACACGGTCGACCATTCCATTCTACTTGACCGTGTCTGCGCAGCGGGCATTCGAGGCACTGCCCTTTCTTGGCTCTCCTCTTTTCTCACCGAACGGACTCAGGCGGTCCAGCTTTCTGGTTTTTCTGCCCCCTCCCGCCTGGTCCCCTGTGGCATCCCCCAAGGCTCTTCCCTGTCCCCTCTCCTCTTTAATCTTTACATCTACCCCCTCATCCTTTCTCTCCTTGAAATGGGGGTCTCCGTATATAACTATGCGGATGACCTCCAGCTGGTATTCGATCTCTCTTCCCCCTCTGAATCCCTACCCAAATTTCATTCCACCCTAGCCTTCATCTCGGGGCGGATGAACTCCAATCAACTCAAACTTAATCTGGACAAAACGGAGCTGGTCCTGACTGGCCATACCATCTCTCCTTGGTCTGCTGCTTTTTGGCCCTCCACCTTTGGCCCCTCGCCCACGCCAGCGGCCTCTGCTAAGACCTTGGGCATTAAAGTCAGTCGGGACCTCTCCATGCACGCCCAGATTAGTTCAGTTGTATCTTCTTGCTTCCTCTCCCTCCGGATCATCCGGAAAGTGTCCTGTTTTTTTTTCTTCCGATGCCCTCAAACTTAATATTTCGGCTCTGATTTTGTCCCGTCTTGACTACGGGAACAGCCTCTTCGTAGGCATCCCTGCCTACGAACTTCGCCGTCTTCAGGCTATTCAAAATCAGGCCGCCCGTCTTATTTTTCACCTCCCCAAGTCCCTTCACATCACTCCTGTGCTGAAATCCCTCCATTGGCTTCCCATTCGCCAGAGAGCACTCTTTAAAATAGGCTGTCTGGCCCAAGCTCGCACTGCCCCGGTCTTCATTCATTCTCTTATCAGCCCCTACACCCCCAGCCGCTCCCTCCGCTCTTCCAACCTAGCCCTCCTTAGTGTTCCGCGCTTCCGCAAATCCAAGACTGGAGGTACTCGCTTTTCCGTACTAGCCCCCTGCTTCTGGAACAGTCTCCCGTTGGCCATCAGATCAATCCCAGTCTACCTCCAGTTCCGTAAGGCCCTTAAGACATTCCTATTTTCTCAAGCGTACTCCTGCCGACTTCCTCAGTAGAGTTCCTTCCCTTTCATCTGTCTACTTCAGCGCCAGGAAGCCGCTAGGTCGCAGTGCGCTTTACCAAGTACTTTCAATTTCAATTTCAATTTCTCTCACAATCCTCTGCCTCCTTTTCCCACAGACACCTCATTGGAATAAGTCTCTACGGTGTCTCCGACCGTTCGTTGGTAAGACCTTTGCTCCAATTAATTCCTTTACAATACCATATCCACTCTGTTTCTGACCCGCCTTTTACTCAGCTTGCAGGTTTTGCCTCCCTGTGTTTCCTGGTCCACTGTGGAACTTAACGTTCCCTGCAGTTGGTAAGTGTATGTTGAACGCAACCCACTTCCACAATACCATCCCTGACCCCCACCACAGGTTACCTTAGAAGGACTCCCTCCACCGGTTTTCAAGCACAACCATCATTCTAAATCCAATTTTTCACCCGCAGTTCAAAACGGCCAAATCTATGTTTAACTCGGTTTCTGGTAAACCACTCACCCTTGTATTAAATCACTTCTTCTAGGATTGGCGCACAACAGGTTTTCCTTGTTCTCATTCTCTCCTAATTTTCACCATTAGAACATACCTTCTTAATTGGAGACCTAATCACCTATTTAATGCATATCTGCGTGGCACGACAAACTTCTCTAATGTTTTTAACCTAAATATCCCTGTAATTATCTCCAATTTTTTTCTTCTCCTCCTTTTCTCCCCTTAATTCTTACATCCACAGGCATCTATCTCAGGCATGTAACTTAATGTCCTGATGATGATCCCGCTGATCCATGTATGGGATCGAAACAACGTCAACTCCTTTACACCCTGACACAATCAGATGTAACATTGTAATGTGCTGTGGTGATTTTCGTCATTTATGCTTGCCAATTTGTTGATCCCCCTTTAAGCATTGAACTATGCCTAAGTTATTTTCCTTTTTGTGTGCTTATTTCGTTACAGAGTTTGTACTCCCATTTTATTGCTTTGTCTTTATTCACCAAATATTAAAATATTTTTGTCCGGCTGGATATTGCAATATAGCTCTCATTGTTAGTCTATATTTATTGCCTCTCCCTTATTCTTCCCGTGAGGGACCACTGTTCATGTAATACTTTAGAAGAATATAGCACATTTTATGTTTATTATATTAATGTAGAAATGGCTCATGTTGGGCCACGCAGTCCCTATTCAGTCTGGCTAGCTCGCAGGCCAGCTGGGTGCTGGTCCTCCATACAAAAAATAGGAATGAATGGAGAGCAACATTATAAAAGTTGGTACAGGGAGGGATTGTGTTCACAAGGCAAACACCATTCAGCATGCCTGCGGTTTTAGAAGCAGTTTTTTGAGGCAGACATTGCTGGTCTCTGGTGAAGGGAAGAGACTGTCTCATGATGGTGTGTGTTTCTTTAGCCCCTGGCAACACATATGCAAGATCGGGAACAGTGTCAGGACAGGTCAGTAGAGTTTCAGCACAGCACTTGGGCCATTAGGCTTGATCTCAGCCAGACAAAATGCCAACATTCAGATGCACATCGTGGAAGCACCAATGGCAACATGGTCTGTGAAGGGCTATTTCTATGCATATGTCCGATAAGCAGAGGGAGCACCTCGTCTTATGTTTACAAATCCTAGCAGTTGGTAAGTAGTGCAGGTTCTTTATGTTTTCCTTCCAAATAGCCACACACAATAGAGAGCATAGATGTGCCTGGATGGGCTATCACTGACAGGATGGAGTGGGTTGGAAATTACACAGCTCCACATACAGCTGAATAGGCTGTGTCCTGCCTTCACACACATAACTGCAACCCCCCTGTAGTTAGTGTGGAGCCAGGGCAAGGGAGGCAGGAAACCTGTGCACTTCAAAGAAAAACCTCAAGAAGCTTTTCCCACTTCAAAGAAGGCACCAGGTCTAAATATTGGACCTCAGACTACCAACTCTTCAGTACACTTTTGGACCTGTGGAAGACTATGCCAGGAAGAAGGACTGTGGTGCTGCTGAAAGGACTGCCCCTCTGCTAGACTGCTGATCTGAAGGACTGCTGTCCTGCTGTGCTGCTCTACTGCCCTGCTGCCCTCTTGGTGCAGGTGAAAAGACCTGGTCCTGCAACCTGTACCCAGGACCACCGGAGTGACTCCAAGGGGTAGTTTCTTGTAACAGCACCTGGTCTCTGCACTGTTAGTCCTGTCAAGTGGTGCCACACTAGTCCTGGACCCTTGGAAGTGGTCCTTAATGTGCTTTGTCAGCCCATCTGTGGACTCAGCAAAACTGACACATCTTTTCTGCTGTGCGGTGCAACCCTGAGTAGAATCAATGCTGTGTGCACTTTCCTGTTGGAAGGACTTCGCATTTGCCGCTGCTGCCTACAGCCCATTAAAACCTTCACTGTGCAATGCATCCTCAACTCAGGCTCTTGCGTCACCTTCCCCTATTCAATGGCGCCCTCAAAGACAACGCAGCACTCCACATTGCAAGCCCAGCAGCCTCTTTGGAACAGCCGGTGCACGAAGCACCCTTGACACAGGACTTCGTATCGCAAGGTCTCCTCGACAACAGTGCAGGACCCCGCATCGCAGCCTTGCAGATCCATAGAACCGACACCCCTCCAATCGGACCTGGCATCACCATGGCTGCGCGACGCATCCTTAACACGAGACCTGGTAGCGCTCTGCAACCAGGATTTAAGGTGCTCTTGTCCAGTGGGCCTAACTGGGGGCCAGATGTAGGTCGGCAATTACCGGTCGGTAACGGCCGATTTCGGCCGTTACCGACCAGTATTTGCAAATGGCGATGTAGGGGCCATCAAATTTAACGATTCGGTAAATATACCGATTCGGTAAAATACCGAATCTGTAAATTTACCGAATCGGTAAAGCCAGATGTAGGTGGCACTTCAAACAGTGCCACAGGTCATTACCGATTTGTTATTTACCATGTAATACAATTGCATGGTAAATAACGAATTCCTGTGTACATGCACAGCTGTGCATGTACACCTGTGCCATGTGACACACATACATGCCCTTAGGGCATGTATGTGTGCCACATGGCACAGGTGTACATGCACTTAGGGCATGTATGTGTGCCACATGGCACACAAGCCAAAATCAGGGGTGCAACAGGGTGTCAAAGTGACACCCTGTTCCCCTTGCAAAATCGGTAATTTTACCGAATCGGTATTTACCAATTCGGTAATTGACATTGATTCCTATGGGCCTGTAGGCCTACATCTGATTTACCGAATCTAGAATACCGAATCGGTAACATTCGGTATTCTAGAGTCGGTATATCAGATTTACCTACATCTGGGCCTGGGTCCCTGTATCCAGCCAACTATCCATCATGGTCAGCCTGAACTTTTGACTTTGTCTTTGTCCGACTTTGTGCGTTTTTGCACAATTTTCACAGAAATCTTTGAACTTGCATAATCAGTTTCTTTGAATTGGATTTTTATCTTGATTTAATAATTAAAATCTATACTCTTTTTCTAATTTGGTGTGGGATCCTTCTTGTATTGGGTGTTCACGTTATTACTGTTTGAAGCATTGTGTAAGTACTTTACACATTGCCTCTAAGTTAAGCCTGACTGCTCTGTGCCAAGCTACTAGAGGGCTGAGCACAGGTTAATTTAGGATTTTCTTGAGACTTCACTCTGAAAAGGATTGTGAATGCTGCTTGAGTAGCGTTTCACCCAAGCCACCAGAAACTCAATTTCTTATATACACTCTTAATGTATTGTTATGTGGTGTTCTTTAAAGAGGCGATGCTTTAACTCTTTCCTAAATTGGAGCAGTGTTGGGACAGCTTGGTGGATTCTGGGATGCTGTTCCATATCCGGGGTGCATGGATAGAAAAGGCCCACTGACTTGTTTTTTTTCTTTTTTACTCTGGGAAACCTAAAAATAAAAAAAGTATTTTTCCATTAATAACTGTGACCTGAACCATGGACCTATTCAGAGCACAGACGAGGTTTTTAAATGAGAATAATTGCAAGATTTATTTTCACAAATCTAGGCCATGCGTGGGAATGCAACTATGTAAAAGCATGCAGTAATATGTGCTCTACCTAGTCTGAGCAGACACTGAATTATGGTTTTGCTGGTACTTGGGCAGTAGTTCCAGATTTAATAAACTCTCTCCCCACTGGGAGTGAAGCAAATAGACATTTATTTAGTTTCAACTCAGCAGCAGTCAATATGATGTTCTGTGATAGCTCTGATCCCCAGAGTACTTGCTCCAGATGCAGCCAGTGAGAGGTGACCCACGGTTACATGTCTCTATTAATAAGAGGGGACGTGTGCTTCCCTGCAGTAGCTATGGTACCGACCTTGCGTGCGTGGACTGGAATTGTAAACACTGGGTAATTAACTTTTATCTCACAGTCTAAAGGAGATGAGAACAGCAGACATACTTGTTTAATTAGGACACTGGCTTCAAACTAAACACAGATCCTAACTCCTTAACTGCTCAGGCTTTTCCATTCCAGTGCTGAGTCCTTTTTCTGGCGATTTGAGACACTTCACAGTTTTACTTCCATAACATTTTTTCCACACTAGGTATCACTAGGACACTAGGTATCCATGCACATTTGTGCCCATTTTTCCCAACATCATGCAGATTCTAACTGCATTCAGGGCTTAAAATCCAGAGCTACCCAATTTGCATAAAAAGGCCAGTATTAAGTGGAAACTGTTGATGTATCCATTTGTATTTTGGGCCCTTTTCTGTTGCGGCCACTTGGCGTATCTAAAAAAAGAGTGGCACCATTTTTATTGGGCGAATTAGGGGAATGCTGGATGGTATGAAATGTGTGCTCTCCACAGATTCCAGATCTTTCCATTACAGAAATGTGAAGAAAATATGTGTTTTAGACAGCGTGTGAGGTTTGCAAGGGCTTCTGGATAAAAAGAAACTGGTGACAGGTCCACAAGTCACATCACCCTGACTCCCCACAGTGTCTAATATCCGTAAAGATTTGCTAGGTTTTCCTGGGTGCGAGCTGTACTAAGGCCCAAATTCCACAGCACCCAAAATGTCACCAAAGGGTACTTTTTTGGTGGAAAAATTTGGTCTGTTCGTGTTGCATTTTCTGCCTTTTCCTGTCCTGGGCATTATGCTCATTAATGTGAGGGAAATGTGTGTTATTAACCAATGTTTGTGGATCGCAAGGGCTTTTGGGTGAGAAAATCTTATGAGATCAATGTGAGGCACACCACCCTGGATGTCTGGATTACAGAAATGTCTGGCTTTATTAGGCTTCCCTGGGTAACCGTTGGGCCCGGCCCCAAACACCGCAGCTACCACTATTGCTGATTTCTTCATATTGCCTTTTGGGACCTTTTCTGTTGGGGTGTTTGGCCTAAACATATAAGCAGGGTAATGTTTTCATTGCGCTACGAGGGGCAGGAACGTTGTGGATCCTTTATGTGCTCCAGAAGTTTAAGTCACAGATATGGAAGGAAAAGGCAATTTTTAATGCAAAGTTTGGGCTTTGCATGGCATCGTGGATAAGAAACGTTGAAGGATCCACACGAGGAATACCACCCCAGACTCCCCACTGTGTCAAGTGTTAAAAATGTATGGGTTCGGTAAGTTGTCTAGTGCAGCAGCTGACTCAAGCCCTAAAAGTGCAGCCATTTATCATGGATAGTGGGTTGATATTTGAATTTAGCCCCTCTCTGTTGGTCCATATGTAAAAACAGTGCACAAAGGATCAACATTTCCTTTCTCTTGCCATAGAGATGGGGATGCATTACTCCCCAGGAGAGCAGAAAGACTGAGTCTTGTAGACTGTGTACAGGGTTTGATGCCAGCATGTACCAGACAGCCATTAAGCAAGCATTTTGCCCCCACCTCACACAGGGCAAGTTGGGGTGCACCACCTCTCTGTCCGGGGGCAGAAAAGACTGTGAATATGTTCGGGTGGGGGCTCGGCCTAATGCCTGGGTAGGATGTCCCAACCCTTTTTATAACATTTATTTTTATTCCTGACATATTGTGGGCTTTCTGCTCTCCCCGGGGTGCATATTCAAAGTAAAACCCTCCTATCTGTAGAAAGGCATTTACAGACAGGAGAGAGGAGAGCACTAGCCCATTGCCAGGCAGAATGCTCCCCCTTCAAAATAAGTAATCTCTGGTGTCTAGTGGGTTTTCTGCCCCGGTGGGCGCAGTTTGGAGGTAAGTCCTCCTATGTGCCGGGAGAGGGGAGAATATTTTATATAGGGGGAGGGGTGCCAAAGGTTCTTTTAAAGCTTTGAAGCCCTCCTCACCATTAGCCAATGGCCGATAGATGAACTGGGGTGGGAGTTTGGGCACTTAAGATGTTAGAACAATAGGTGTTAAAGTGAACATTCATACTTTTTTTACTTATTTAAAATGTACTTCAAACAATGTCACAGACACAGAAGAAATGAATGTTTTGACTGACCTGGTCAAGGCCATTCCATGTTGTCACAACTCTGTCAGGGCAGGCTTCACTCCCATCCCAATCTCCATGCAGGGGGTTGCTGAACAAAGTTTTTACAGATTTAACCCCTGTAGCATCCCATAACAGACATATTTTGTGGAGACAAACAACACTGTAAGCAATAGTTCAAGATGTACCTCTTGGTTGCAGACATCATTGTAAGCAATAATTTATAATTAGCAATTCCCTGCTCCAGATATGGTGACTCCACTCTGTTCTGTGTGTCCCTCCTTGGTACACTTTATGCTGACGGGATGGCAGTGCATGTCTTTTTCCTTCCACCACCAGTAGCGTCTCGCAGAGGGAGTGCTGCGGGCAGTGGGGCCGGGCAGGTGAAGGGTGGGAGGGTAGTGGACTCGGACATACAACAGCCAGGAGTAAAGTAAGTAAATAAATAAAACTATTTACCTCGCGCTTGCTGCATCGCCTGCTATGGGAGATGACATCCATGGTGAGGGGAGCATTACTTTTTTATTTTCAAAAGTAAAATCCCAGTTTGGAAACATTGTTTGGTGCAGGGTTAATTCATGCTGATACTGCTCTCCAGCAAACAGCGAGAAGGATTGACGGGACCCCGTTTATGAGCATTCCTGCCAATACATTAAGAAAGCCTGCTTCAAAACTACCTTAATAACTCTTTCAACTATTAAGCCCCCTGGGATTTCTGAGCATAATTCACATTTGGAAATATTACTAGCTATATTAGGCCTGGAGAAGTGTGGCTCAATGGTTAGAGTAGGCAGACCTCGATGTGGAGCTCTGGCCAGGGACCAGGGTTCGATTCCTGCTTCGGCGGGTCTCGGGCTCATTAATTCCCCTGACCGGATATTATCGCCTCAGTGCCTGTTCTGATCATGGTTCCCACACTGCAACTCTGGGCAATAGCTTGCTTAGTCTCCACAACAGCCCCCACAACGCGAGGGATGCCTGGTCTGCACCATGGGGGTGCCCAGGAGTGGACACTTCACAGGGAAAGCCAGGAAGGGTTCCCTTGCGGTATTCGTACAAGCGCCGGGAGACCCACTGCGGGTAGCTGTACGCTATACAAGTACAAAAACATTTACATTTACAAACATGGTAAAATAACATTAGGAGTATGCACACTTGGGAAAGATCCTACTTTACCCCCAGCACCATTATGCTGTGCAAAACGTTGTCAGACCAGGCCCACCCTAACAATTATTATAATGCAATACCACAGATCAGATCACAAATATATCAGAAATGTGTACACACAGGTAATCACAACACTTTTTAACAGCACCGTGGGCCAAGGTTGCACAGGTAAAACCAATGTCAAACGTAGTATTTGTTTGGGAAGGAATCAAGGGCAGAGGATGTGGCACAGTGACCAGAGCTGCTGACTCGGCAGCTGAGAATCCAGGTTCGAGTCTCGCACCGGCACAATATCCTGTGACTCTCGGCAACTAACTTAATGTCCCTGTGCCCATGGACAACTCCTAGATACCCTCACAGATGATAAGCCACGTTATGTAAATCTACAAACGTACTTAAAGGTGTAAAGCAACACCGCCGTGCAGTGTAATTTAGTAACAGACGGTCCTTGTGCACTCACTCCCATACACTCACTCTGCACCACTACACAGTGCAACGGATATCAGGCAGGTCCATATAGAGTGCACTCGGACACACACGTACACAGCAACGTAATGCAATGCAAACTAACATCCGGATGGTCAGTTGATAATATAAATGCGGACCCCATGGCCCAAGCGCTCCTCCATCTTCAAGCTAAGCCTGACTATGCTGAATACTAGGCTGATTGGCGACACTTAGTCAGGGTCCAAGGAAAGAAGGTGGGGATTGATAGCAAGACTAAATAGGCGACAGTCGACAAATGGGAGTTAGGCCACCAATCTGTAAGTTCACCCACAGTATGCACAGCAGAAGTGGACTGAGGGCGACCCACAATTGGCCTTCCAGCACCAGCCCAGTTATGCGAAGCACGGAGAGGGGGTTACGCAGTCTCTTGACCCACTTCTGATCACTCAATGAAGTGTTCCTCAGCCCAGTCAATTACTGTGGGCAATACTACCCGCCAACACAAAGTCATCTGGTTGAGTAAGGAGAGGGCAGTTGATTCGCTGGACTGAGGGCACAAAAGGAACAATTGATGAATGAGGGTTGAAGCAGGAGAGCCTCTCGGAAGAAGGAGGCACCCTATCAGACACATGTCAACCAAAGTAGCACCCAGACAATCATGCACAACAGAACATGAATCTGCTGCTTGCACCTCCCTGGAAAAGAGGCAGAACGTCTGGTATGCATTGATACAAGTCGCACCAGACAGTTGAGGTGACACACAATAAAGTCGCAAACTCAGTAACTCCCTGGAAAGGAGGCACAATGTCTCGTGCGCGTTGATATGGGTGGCACCAGACAATACAGGTCACACACAATGAACAGTTGCAAATTCCATACCTACCTGTAAATAAGACACCATGTCTGATGTGCAGAGATACGGGTCCTGGCAGACAATACTGGTTACACACAATGAAGAGTTGCAAACTCCGTACCTCTGCGGCAATGAGGCACCACAGATGGTGCGCATTGATACAGGTCACACCAGGCCTTTCCATTCACACACACAGGAACAAGCTTAGCAGTGCCGCACAAGGTATAATGAGGCAATACTACTGCTACGTCCTCTCTCCGAGGGGCACAACCTGTGAATCAGACACCCCATGCAATGAGCATGCAGTCGGCGTGTGGCGCAAGAGAGACGTGGAATGATCGATGAAGTGGGCCGCGCTGGTTCCTGCAACAGGGAAATAAGCTCACCACAAACAAGATGTTTATGCATATTGCGGCACCAATGATCCAGGTGCCACACTCCTTAGATGCCCGAGGCACTTTTGGGGCTCCGCACAAGGTAGTCTGGTCTCCAGGCAGAATACTTAGTTCAACGCTGACACCAACCTACGGGTTGGGATCTAGTAGATGATGTCGGCACCTAAGCGGGCACTGCTGTTTAGGTTTCACATGTAGACAGTGTGGGTCCCTCGTGGGAGGTCTTTGATGTCCCTGAGACCTCCACAAGAGATCAGGGAGAAAGTGAACAAGCCCTTGGAGGACCCACTTCAGGGTGTGGCGCAGCAGCAGGTAGTCAGCACAGGGCAGCCACTATTCAGGAAGGCAGCACAGTCCCTTCCAATGGCAGTGATCCTCCTTGTTCACAGCAGAGTACTCTGACAGTGTGCACCACGTAGGTCTAGGATGTCCAGTCCCACGTCCCCACAAGTTTGTCTCTACTTTGCTGAAGTAAGGGACCAGTAGTTATACTGAAGTGTGCCTTTGAAGTTTGGGTGGTTCAGAGGGTTTCATTCTGAACCACAGATGACTCCCCTAAATTTCAGGCCAGCAGAAATTAATCTTTAGTGGGGCCATGATCTGGCTGTCCAGCGACCAAGTGTCTAAACCTCTCCCTCCAATCTATCCAGACAGGCCCTTAAATGGCAGCGGTGTGCAGTTCCAGATGCATGCCCAATGTTAATAGCTGTCGCTGGGGAATGCACAGATGTGCTCCCAAGGCCTCCAGTGTTGACAGGAGTGAAGCTAAAAGACACACAAAGAATTTTAGAGCAGAGAAATGCCAATTTTTAGAAGTAGCATTTCTAAGCTATTGATGACAAATTCCTCTTTACTACAGGAAAGGGTTTATCATTATGAATCCAATGATAGGAAACAGCAGATCCTCTTCTTCCTGGCAGAGTGGTTACGGGTCCAGAAGTGTACAGATTTGGTAGTGCCAGAGGTCCAGTGATGCCTTTGTAGTGGGGAAGATTTCAAAGAAAGCTTTGAAGTGCACAGAGGATCTCTCTTCCTGCTCTGGCTCCATCCACACTACAGAGGGTAATCAATCTTTTGTGTGGGGACAGGATATAGTCTTTTCAGGTCTAATTGTCAGCTACTCCCTCCCATCTTGCTCAAGATGGGCCATCTGTGTACAGATGACCACTCAGGCATACATACCCTTCCCTTATGTGTGACTGTCTACAAGGAATGCAGTGCAGGAAGTCTGCTTTCACAGCAGAAAAATGGAGAGATGCAGCCAAAAAGTTGGGGGAAGACTATTCCAAGGCAGTCAGATCTAACAGATATCATCAATGGATTGGAGGCAATGATTGCACAGCCCACTGGACAGTCAAGCCATCCCAACACATTTTCAGATTTTATGTTCCCTACATCTGTTTTCGTCAGGGAACTACAGAAATGCTGTTTCATTTTGTAGTGGTATACCCAGAGTGCATTGTCCAGGGTTTAAAAAAAATTTTTGGGATGTAATGCTCTTCAAAATCAATGTGCATGTTTTTTTCAAAATAGCCATGCTTATTTGCAGTATACTAAATTAAATTTTTACCAAATTGCACAATTTCCTAATGTCATAGATGGTGTGGATGGTACCCATCCTTATAATTCCACCCTCAGCAACTGGGTTACTCTACAGAAACAGGAAGCCTCAACCCTCACTCAACATTCAAGTGGTGTGCGATACAGATCATATTTAACGCTCATTGTTGTCCGTTATCCTGGAAGCACTCATGACTCTCATCTTTCACAATTGTGTGTTTTAAAGTTGACGAGCCAAAGGAGACGTGGGCGATGGGTATCTGCTAGGCAACTGGACCTAAGCAGTGCTGGTGAAATCTATTGTATTCAATATATATCCAACAAGTGCTCACATCCTGCCTTCCATTCTCATTGGTCCTTGTGCTTGTCTATAGTCCTTTTCTCCTCTCCTTTGCCTGTGTTCCTTGTGTGTTTTTCTCTTATCAGGCTTCCATGGCTTGTCACTTTGAAAGATAGAACTTCTTTAATTTGCTTGCTGCAGATTGATAGAACTTCTTTTCATTACGTCTGACTGCACTCATTAACAGCGTGCTTTTGAATGTAATCTTGTCCTGTTAGTTGTTGTCAGCTCTAACTTTTCTTTTCCATTTGCGGTTCTGATGTCCTTGAACTTATTATCTTCTGCTGCCAAGACTCGAACCCGGCTCCACAGCTTCAAAGCCGACCACTCCAGCCCATATAACAGTAACAGTATAATGTAGTATTCATAATTTTCTAAAAAACAAGGTGCTCCTAACAGGTGAAGGCACTGTGAAAGTGATATATGTTGAAAAACTTGACTTGTCCTATTTACAAAAATATATACATGAGGCTGATAAGGACTATTGAATGTTTGAAGTCAGCACCCATAAAACGAGTGTCAATATTATCGATTGGGCACACTTTCCATATTTGCGCCACAGTGCACCTTAAAGTTGATGCACCGGGTGGAAATAGTCACAATTTTACGCACTAAACTTTTTCCCAGTGCTGAAAACCAATTTCCCAGTGAAGAAAATCCTTTCCCAATTTTCTCCCATTCCCCAGCCACTTTGAAATCTTGTAGAACTTTTCACAAATTAGTAATATTGCCTTTAAATCCCTTCAAATCTTTACTTTTATCCAGGATAGAAGTGCAATATTGTTGAATTTTCAGCAAGAGACAGACTCCACCTTCTTTTGCTAGGAGTACGTCTAAAGCAAGTCTATTTTGTAAACCATAGACCTAAAAGCAACCATTTCAATGTCAAGAGAGAAGCTTGCCTAACGGCTAGGGCGGTCGTCCTCGAATCTGGGGAACTGGGTTCGAGTCTCAGCAACGACGCTGAACATCTAGTTATTCTGGGCAAATCACTTAGGCCCCGATGTAGGTAAAACGCATTTACCGATTTTAAAATACCGATCCGTACCGAATCGGTATTTCAAAATCGGAAAATGATATGTAGGAAAAAATAGTCGGAAAAATACCGAATCGGTAGCATTCGGTATCGAGAGTCGATACGTACCGAATCGCCAAGTACCGATTCGGTATAGGCCGGGTCGGACACGTCCGAATCGGTATTAAAAAAATGCTGAACCAACCGAATCGGTAAACGCCGAATCGGAAATATAAATACGCCCCATGGGCCGAAAGGCCAATAGGAAGGCATTATACATTCCGAATCGGAATTTAACGAACATATTCGGTAAATACCGAATCGGAAAATACCGATTCGGAGAATGGCGATTTGCCGAGCAGGTTGAGTGACACTGAAGACATCAGCCAATGAGCTGTAAGCACCCTCCCCCACAGGGAGTGGCAACCCAGGCAGGTGCAACTCATCAGAACTTTCTGGAAAGCTGCCTGAGCTGAGCTAACACAGAGAGAGCAGCATTGTGAGCAGGATCCCTGTGAGACATGGCTAACAGCACAGAGAGCCAGAAGGCAGCGCGTAAGCGCAATCCAAAATTCAGCACCATGGAGCTGCAAACTTTGGTGGAGGAGGTGGTGAGGGTGCACACCCAGCTATATGGAAGGCTGTCCCTCACTGTTCCGGAGAGCACCAAGAGGAGGCTGTGGATCGACATCGGGGAGAAAGTGAATGCAGTTGGTGTCACCCACAGGAGCCTAGACGACCTCAAGAAGAGGTTTTACGACATCCGTGGCGTGACCAAGCGCAAACTGGCCGACCTGCACAAGCAAGCTGGACTCACTGGAGGAGGAACAAACCGTGCGCCACCCCTCACTCAGCTGGAGGAACTAGTGGCGACCACCATCGAGAGGGCCAGTGTCGTGGGAATTAGGGACCTGGATAGCTCATTCCGAGCTACAGCTACAGGTAAGAAGCATGCGCAACTTGACACACCATACCAGACACCTCCCCTACAGACCCAATGCACAGCCAAACCCCAGGCCAGTACTGCTAGCAACAGACATGAGCAATGCATCTTGCTAAATGTACTCTGCAAAAGTTACCAAAAATGCCACAGCAGAAGCATAAGATAAATAACAGTAATACAGCATCAACGTGTTTGTAATGAGATGTGCAATGCTTTAATAGTAGTGACTGGAACACATTAGCACCCACTTGACAAATGCTTCTTTATACCTAGGGGCACCATCAGGCGGGGGAGCAGCATCAGCTCCAGCACCAGCTCCAGCACCAACAGCCAGTGCGGTGGCGGTGGCAAGCACCAGTGCAGCAGCACAGGAGGAGGAGGACAACAGCTGTGCCCTGGGCAATGAGGAGGACACTGGACATTCCCTCACAACTCCACACTCCCCCCGACTGTCTCAGTCTCAGTCGCCCTCATTGCTATTCTCCCCGGAGAACACACCACCACAGAGCCACCCTGCACCTGCCACTTCCCCGGCCCGGAGGAGACTTGTAGCTCCATTAGTCATCATGGAGGGGGCAGCGGGTCAGGCTCCTGCACAAGACCCCGTGACACCAGCGTCACCAGAGCACACACAGCAGGGCAGCAGAAATCCACGTAGGCCACGTGCAACCAGCAGCCCAATACCAGCACCGGGAGGCGGCGTCTTCGCAGGGCTGGAGACCAGCATGGTAACGATACAGAGGATGCAGGCAAAATCCATCCTGGCCTGCCATCGCCAGTTGCGCCTGCACAACCTGCAGATGGGTGAAATGACACAGGGCTTCAAGACCTTCGTTGACAGCAACAAGGAAATAGCGACATCTATTGGCCGAATGACCACTGCCATCACCCAGCTCTGCAACAGATTGGATGACCATGAGCTGAGTCGTCGCAGGGATGCACGAATACAGAACAGGTCACTCAACCGCCTTGCAGCTGCGACTGCCCAGCTATGCCAACGTGGGGCAAACATGGAGGCCAGCCTCACACAGAACATGTCCGAGGTCACTAGGGGCATGGGCCGTATTACCACCGCCATGGAGACACTACTGATCTCCAACACCGTAGTGAATCCCGTCCTGGGCGAGGCTGGGGACAGCAGCAGCCGCAGCAGCCCGGCCAGCGCTGCGTCAGAGCCGCGCCGGAGCAGCAGGCGCTCAGCTGAGGCTGCAGGGCATTCAGAAAGGGGTGAGGCTCATCCTAGTGGGCCTGCTAAGCGCAGCAAAAAATAAGACTGCCAGTGCGGGTGAGGCAACCCGGACATTGGACATTTCTACCCCTTCTTGTTTAACTTTTCTTTTGTTGCACATCAGTGCAGTAACGTTGATGCAACATTATTAAATTTAATTTCTGAAAACATACATTGACCTGTTTGTGCATCTGTACTCACTCAGAAATAGTTGTCTGTTATCTCCTGACGCCTGTATCTGCCGTCAGTTGGTGCAGAGACTCCAGCAGGTAGTGGTAGTGGCACAGCATTGTCATCGTCAGGGTCCTCGTAGTCGGATAACTCTACCTCAGTGCCTTTCCTGACTGCAAGGTTGTGCAACATTGCACAGACAGCAATTATCTTGCAGCAGGTGATGGGGGTATATTGCCTTGCACCTCCGCTCTTGTGCAGACATCTGAACCTGCTCTTCCAGATGCCAAAGGTCCTTTCCACTACGTGCCTTGTGCTTTTTTGGGCACGGTTGTACCTCCTTTGGCTGGGTGTTGAGGGGTTGAGGTAAGGGGTGAGAATGAACGAGCGTAGGGCATATGCACTGTCGCCTAGAAGGAGAAGGGGTAACATTACTCACATGCATACATGTACTTCACACTGCAATTTTGGTTATGGGGGTCTGACACTGTGTCTTACCTAGGAGGTATCCTTCGCCAAATTCCCCTGCCATCAGCCGTGCATGAATTCCGCTACTCTGGAAGATATAGGAGTCGTGGGTACTCCCCGGAAACTTTGCTACCAGGTCAGTGATCACACACTTGGCATTGCATATCACTTGCACATTTATGGTGTGCCGTGACTTCCGATTGCGGTATACGTATTCCGTGTCAGCACGGGGGCAAATCGGTATGTGTGTGCCATCTATGCAGCCAATGATGTGGGGGAATCTTGCCATCTGATAGAATTCAGCTTTTGTCTGTGCCAGTTCTGCATGGGTGGAAGGGAAGGAAATGTAGTGGTCCATCCTCTGGATCATGGCATCAAGGAACTTGTGGAAGAACCTTGACAGGCTGCTCTGGGTCACCCCTCCTGCCACAGCAACTACACTTTGATAGCTGCCAGACGCCAGCAGGTGTAGGCAGCATAGCACCTGCACCTGCACAGGGATTGCGTGTGCCCTTGGGGTGGGGTGCTGCAACAGGGGTTGGAGGTCCCTGATGAGGTCTCTGATGGTCTCTGCCTCCAGCCTGTACCTCTGTAGGATCTCTGGATCTGTCAGCATGCACAGGGTGATCCGCTGTCTGTACACCTGCTCCTGTCTCAGCCATTCCCTCTCTCCTTCCTGCTGTAGCCGTAGCCGTCTTGCTATGACATAGAAAGCTGCCATGTTGCAAGTAGAACTGCATTTTGGGTCCTTTTTTATAGGTTGCACCTGGTTACCACCTGATTCCAATCCATGGTAATGTCCGACTCTGAAATACCGAATTTGAAGCAAATTCGGTATTTCAGTGCTTACCTACATCTCATTCTTCAGCTTTTCGCATCGAATCGGATTTTCACCGATTCGGAATTTATACCAAATCGGCGAAATTACCGAATCGGAAAGTCACCGAGTCGGTAGAATTCCGAATCGGAAAAATGTCGGAATCGGAAAAACTCCGATTAGGTATTCTACCGATTCGGAGATTTTTCCGAGTCCAATTTTTTTCCGATTCGGATTTCTACCGACTCGGTGACTTTCCGATTCGGTAATTTCGCCGATTTCGCAGGATTTCGGCCTCCTACATCCCGTTCTCTCTATTCCGATCGGTAACGGCCGAAAATACCGATTTTCGGCCGTTACCGACCGACCTACATCGGGCCCTTAATCTCCTGTGCCTAAGAATACAAAAATTAATGTGTCCTCATGTAACGCAACTGGTGCTATGTAAAGCGCCCTGATACTCGATTTGGGTCAAGTTCGTGCCATATAAAAAACTGCAATTGCTAGAAATCCTCCAGCAGTATCTGTTGATAAATGATTCAGTAGGGCCACACTATCTGTAACACACGCTTCTTTCGTTCTAGGTGCCAATAACAAAACATCAATGTACTGTACTAGCACCGAGTGATTCAGCATTTCCAGTGACTCCAAGGGGCTGTACAAGCTCCTATCAACGTCACTTTTACGGACGTTGTGGTTGCGATAGGGGCTGCGCCTTATGTACACTGCAGGGTTAATCCACTTAACATGGCTTAACTCTGCCTTGTACATAAGGCACCCTTTCACGCTATGGTTAGCGTGAAAGGGGCGTGCTGTGGGTGTTGTGGTGGGTGTTCCACCGCAACACTAACCCTGGGCGTAGTTCGCTGAGTTTTGCATCACGGAATTTTGTGACGTTACCAAAAAACTCAGAGAAGTTCCACGAGTGACGGAGTGCAGTGCGAACTGCAGTTTGTGCTGGTATTTCTGCCGCTCGGGTAAAAATTCTTCCCAAGAGACAGCTCGCGAACTTACTGTTTGGAATCGTGAACTTACCGCTTGTGATCGCGAGCGGGGAAAAAACTCCACGGCACATTGCGAAGCGGAGTTTTCTGCACTCCGCGAGCTTTGCGGAGTGCAGAAAAGTCAACAAACTCCGCAAACGGTGCAAAGTTCACCACCAGGCCTACACAACACGCTTTGTATTTGACGCTGCCCCCTATGTACAAAGGTGGCATACATGGGAGGCAGTGCCAAAATGAAGACCAGGAAAACCCTGGTCTTAAGTTGGCGAAACAAGGAGAAATGCATCTTCTTTCACCTTCATGTGTGCTGCTTCATGCAGCACACATGGAAAAAGCAAAATACCATGGTTTGTTTATGTACAGGAAGGTGTCCCTTCCTGTACATAAACAAACCTTTTAAAAAAAGCAATTGTGTCAATTTCATGTGTGCTGCATGAAGCAGCACACATGAAAGTGACAGAAGTGCATTTTAGGATTGTTTAACTCTAAACTGACCCTGACAAGTCACTTGTATGAATCAAACAGATTTTGATAATAATATAGGAAGTACCTTGTACCCATATATGTATGATCATGGGTATCATGCTGCGGTTCATTATATGGGTGATTACTTGGCTATGAGAAAAATTAGAATGTTATATTCTAGATCTCAGCGAGATGTTGTAGACAAATGACATACTATATGAACTATGATTATTTGACAAATGGTAAGATGTCTATTAAAAATACCACAATAAGAATAGTGCTACAATATTATGATTAATATACTGAATGGTAATATATACTCGAATATGCTTCAATAGTGACATGCATAATATGTTTATTTATAGATATAATTTGTTTTCCAACGTTGCTGCTAAGGTTGGCTTGGAGCCATACTTATCTACAACATAAGAAACAGCACTTTCACAAGGTATGGTTGCATTTATTATATTTGACGTGTATGATGTGCCAAGTAACTGTGCTCGCTTTCGTTTTCATAAAAGACAAACACCCTGATCTTTAACATATAAAATATATCCAAGTATGATGTGTCAAGTAGCTAAGCTGCCTCCTTCCTTTGTTTACAAAATAAGGTCGCCTTGAACCTCAATATAAGACATATGAAAGTATGATGTGTCAAGTAGCTGTGCTTTATAAAATGTGCTCCCTCCCTTGTTTATAAAATTTATAATGTAAACAATAGGCACTGTGTCAATGGCTTCCCGGTGTATTAACTATACAAAAATACGATTATGATGTCCAATGGTTGGCTAGCTGTCATAGAATATTGCTTAAATAAATGGTGTTACTTAACTGTATATTTGTCAATAACTCAATGTTTTTAATATGTATATATTGTAAATAGTGTTTTGTAATTGCTTCTAGCCCTGAAGAAGTCTCAAGAGGAATGAAACGTGCTGGCAAAGCAATTGTGTAGTGATTTTTAAAAAAAGGAGAATAATTGATTTTCAATAAAGGGTATGATTTAACTACAATCAAGACATATGACTGTTCAATATTTCTGTCTGGGAAGTATTTCTATTTCTGATATTTGTTTCTCTTTATCCATATAACTTGTGCTATACTAGCTATATAAATAGTATATGCGTTTCTCGGGTGCAGGGTCAGTCTAGAGTTTAGTAACTGGATTTTTACCACCAAAGTGGGATGTATGTGGGTCACATCCCAAACCCAATGCACCGAGGTTAGCAATCAACTGAATAGGCCTACTTAATAGTGACGTCTGGTGCTGGAACATTTAAAAGCTTTGACTCTGATTCTTTATAAATATATTTTAGGATTGTTTATGTGCCGGAAGGCACATAAACTTACACTATTTTTCATATTCACACTCACCCTCACCTTCACACTAAAACTCACTTTCACCTTCTCATTCAACCTCACCATGGCCCAGAGGAAGCAGCCAAGGTTCACAGAGAGGAGTTGGAGGTGCTTATAGATTAAACTATCAGAGTAGAGCCACAGTTATTTGGGAACCTATTCCAACAGACCCTCCTTTCCCAGAGAAATAGGATTTGGGACAGGATAGTCAACAAGGTGAACGCTGAAGCACCTGTCCTGTGCACAATGGATGATATTAGTAGTAGGTACTAGGATATGTGAAGGAGAGTAAAATAGACTCCTGGCCAGAGAACACGCTCAAAGCCAGCAGATGGGTGGTGACCCTCCTGCACCACCTGTGCATTTCACTTACTAGGAGGAGAAGGTGCGTGCCACCCTTCTGCCGGAGAGCGTCTATGGACTTCCAGAAACACCATAGTCTGGTAAATACCTACTCCACAATCAAACAAAGTTACCAATTACACCTCCATAGACATCACTGTACGGGACATAGGGGCACATGCACAAGGCACAAGGGCATGTGTGTGTAACCAGGAACTTTGAAAAATGCACTTTAGTTGATGCATCCCAAATGCAAAAATACTGGTCTCAAAGGGGGCAGATTCTGCAAATCGGCCTGTTTGCAACCGTTTTTTCACTTGATGCATGTGGCCCATAGTGATAAAAATGACTGTTTGTTGATTAAAAACAAACTAGAGTAAATGAGCATGTGATGTATATGTCATATTGATAAACAACAAACCTACAATGAAAATTCATAACATTTCTACCATGTACATACTTCTTACAAACTCACAGCAATGATTTGTGCTCCAAATACAAGTCATCAGTGTCAGCCATCTTGTCAGCACATTTACACTCACTCTCAGGAAAGCGGAGTCACAGGTAGGCTGTTTGTGATGGCTGGGAAGGTGGGTGTGAGCACAGATCTGATGGGAGTTGTAGTGACAGCAAACACTCCTCCTCCCACACAGCCTAACAAGTCCACATGGAACTATGCTTTACTCACAGTGAGTGGAAATGTATTAGCAAGATGGCTGAAACTGCTGCATAGTGTCTGGAGCAGAAGGCCTTGATGGAAGTTGCAGTCAAGTCAAACAGCAGGCACCAGTGTCCGACATCTTGATAGTACACTACCCCTCATTGTATGATCACCACTCTATCTGGTCTGCTGTTTGAGCTGTGTGGGAACTTGTGTGTGGGCCCATGCCTGATGGGAGTTGTAGTGACAGCAACCACTCCTCCTCACACCCATCATAAATAGCACATCTGACACTATGTCTACCTGACTGTGTGGGGAATTGTACTTGCAAGATGGCCAACACTGCTACATGGTGTTGAACTTGAAGCAAAATCCCATCATGGCTTTGTGCTACAAACACCAGGCCCTAGTGTCAGCCATCTTACCAGTATATTTCCATTCACTGGCAAGGACTGCATCGTTCCAGGTGTGCTGTTTGGGCTAGCTGATAAGGTATGTGGACGAGAGGGCATGATGGGCGTTGAAGTCAGAGAAAAAACACTCCTCATCCCACCCAGCACAAACAGCCCACCAGGAACCACGCCTACCTATTAGTGAGTGGGAGTGTACTGACAAAATGGCTGACATTGTGAACTGGTGTCTGGACAACGTAGCCCTGCTGGGATTTGTGGGCAAATAGGCACCAGTCACCAGTGTCATACATCTTGCAAGTACATTCCCACTCACTGTCAATAAAGCAGAGTTACAGGTAGGTTTTTGGTGCTGAGTGGGAAGGTGTGTGTGGGACAAGACCTGTTTTGATTTGTAGCCCTTGCAAATACTCCTCCTCACACCCAGCCCAGATTACTCCTCTCTGCCTATGCTTACCTCACAGTGGGGGGAAGTGTACTGGCAAGGTGGCTGACACTGGTGAATTGTGTAAATCTTGAAGCCATCACCCATCAAGGCATGTGCACCAAACAACATGCGTCAGCCTTTTTGTTAATACACTTCCATTCACTGTCAGGTGGCCATTAGCTCAGATGAGCTGTTTGTGCTGGTTGGGAGGAGGAGTGTTCGCTGTTACTACAAATCCCATCAAGCTTTGTCAGGCACACACCTTCCTACCCATCCCAAATAGCTTACCTGGGACTCTGCTTTCCTGACAGTGAGTGAGAATGTGCTGGCAAGATGTCTGACACTGGAGACTGGTGTCTGGAGAAGAAGGTCCTGATGTGTGTTGCAGTCAATTCAAACAGCAGAGACCTGTGTCAGACATCCTGCTGGTACATTTAGCACTACTGTGAGGTAAGCATAGTTCATGCTGCGATGTTTGAGCTGGGTGGGAAGGTGTACGTAGGACATGGTCTGATGGCAGTAGTATTCATTGCAAATACTACTCCTCCCATCCAGCCCTGATAACTCCTCTGGTCCTATTCCTACCTCACAGTGAGGGGACGTGGACTAGCAAGATCGCTGACACTGCTGCAGGGTTTCTGGAGCAGAAGGCCTTGCTGGGTGTTGCAGTCAAGTCAAACAACAGGCACCAGTGTCAGCCATATTGTCAGTACATTTCCACAAGCTGTCAAGTAAGCATGGTTCCTGGTGGGTTGTTTTGGCTGTGTGGAAAAAGTGTGTGCTGACGTTCAACGTTCAACAACTTGCAGCCAATAGCTGTGTCCGACTCGGTTAGGATGCGGCTACCGCGTACTTTAAATACTCACTCGTGTCTGTCTCCATTACAACTTGCAGCCAATGGCTGTTTCCGAATCGGTTCAGATGCAGTTTCCGTATCCTTTGAATACTCACCTCGTCTGTCACCATAACAACTTGCAACCTATGGCTGTGTCGGAATTGGTTCATATGTGGCTACCGCGTCCTTTCAATAATTGGTCAGCAGGGCAGACACTTCTGTAATTGTTGTCTTTATGTGCATTACATGTGTGTTGAACATAGTGGTCTGAAAGCAATGTAATGCATTGGACCGATTCGGTAAATGCGACAGATGAAAAACCTATCACTTTGGACGAATTGAATTAAGACCGCCTCTGCTGCTTAGATATAAGTGTGTCTGGTCCCTTGAGACTTCACTTGCCTGCACTACTTGCATCATTCCTGCACTTCCCCATCTCTCTGCTGCAGTGTCCACATCCTCTGGGAGAAGGAAGATGCAACATCCCGCCTCATTCAAGGAGCTTCTCCGTCGTTTAGGCCCCTTTCTGAAACTCGGGAAAGCCCAGATATAGAAAATCCCACCACAGCAATACCCCATTCTACTCCAGCGCAAAGAACTTCACAAAGAACATCTCGTACTACAAGAAAGTTATCTCACCCAAACAGGATAGTAAGTACCCAAAATCAGGATAGAGCATCCAACAAGATTAATATTGGTGGAACAGACAACCAAAATAATGTCAAAAAGACTAGAATCTCGATGAAAGTAACAGATCTAAAAAAAGGGAAAACAAATGGTAAATCACGCAACAAACTAGGGAACACAACAAACACATCTCCTCAGACCATGGGAGAATTTGAAGATCTTCGAACAATAATGTACAACGTCGCAAGACATACTAAGGTCTCTGCAAGAGATAGAAAAACTCCATGAAAGTACAGAAAACACCCACAAAAACAATAGAGCGCATCATAGAGCTAATACATCACTCCTAAAGAAAAAGTAATGAGACAGCAATGCCATTATCAAACAGGCATAATCGACCAGATAGGAAACGTAAAGACTTAACGGAAGAAGAAACCTTATCCTTACTCCGGGATTATGAGATATCAGAACGCAGTAGAGGAGAGGAAATCAGAACAGTCCAGATCAATGTCGATAGAATGTCTAGACAGAATGATAGGAAACCCAAACTTAATAACTTACAACAGGTTCAGATAATTTCAGAACCGCAAATCTTGATCCCAAACTGCACAGAAAAATCGTGAAATGCCTTCTGATCAACTGCAGGTCCGCAGCTAAACATGCATCAGACATAGCTGACCTCATCATTAGCCAAGAAATTGATGTGCCAATCCTCATTGAAACATGGCTATCAGAATCATCATCTCCAGTTCTGGACCTACTAGTGCCCCCTCAATACAACATTGTGAGACTGGATAGACGAGAAAAGAAAGGGGGTGGCATAGCCTGCATACATCGCTCGGATATAGAAATTGGCCAAATACATTCAGAACCGCTCAAAGAGTGCGAATACCTAGGTCTCAATTTAAGGTCGGACAACAACCAAATATGCAACCTGCATGCACTTTATCACCCACCTGGTAACAATATGCCGTTCATAGAACAACTAATGGAGATCATCACGTCAAATCATAACACCGGCGCAAACAATATATTCTTAGGGACCTTAATCTACACTGGAACAACAACAATGACAAACAAATAAATGCTTTTAAAGATTTCCTAGCTGAGCTCAATCTTTCGCAAGCATGTACACAGCCAACTCACTCGAAAGGAGCTACGTTGGACTGGATAATAAAAAAAAACGAGAACATTTCAGATTTAGCAATAGAGCCATGCGACTGGTCAGACCACCATATCATAACATTCATGATTCCCACATGGAAAAAGAACAAACACACACAACCTAATAGAATTAAAAAGTGGACGAGGGACACTAAAGATTTGAACATTGCACTTTTATTAGAAAGCTGTGAAAAGGACCTACACCCACCAAAGAACATACAGAACGTAAATGATCTAACGGCCCACTACTATACTTCTATAACGGATATAGTTAACTCCACAATGCCTCTTAAACAGAAAAGAGCTACAGAGAAGATTAAGAATCCTTGGTTCAATGGGACACTTAATGAGGAAAGACGTTAACTGAGAATGGCGGAAATAAAATGGAGACAACACCCTTCTCCTCCCGTACTGAAATCTCTTAGAGAAACCAGGAAAGAGTATAACAAAAATATCCTCAACTCCAAAAAGGAATTTATCAGATCAAAATTGGATTCCGACAAAAACAGACCTCGTAAATTATTCAAAATATTAAAACAACAATCCAACAAGGCAGTCAAAACGACTCAAGAATTCACAAAAACACAACTAAATTGCGAAGTATTCTCTTCCTTCTTCACAGACAAAGCCAACACGTTGGAAAGTGAGCTCAGGAGTGCAGCGGATAACCCAGAAATCCAAAAACCTACAACTAGCGTTACCAACACCTTAATTAAGAAGAGTGGGGCAAAAAACAAGGCACATTGGGATTTTTTCAAGTTATTAGACCAGAACAACATTGCCAAAACGCTATGAGATATCAAACCTAATAACCACTATAGTGATCCGCTCCAGTCGAAATGCATGAAAGAAATCAGCCAGGCCGTGATCCCCTTATGGGCAAAAATTATTAATGCCTCTCTATCACAAAAGATACTCCCAGGATGCCTAAAAACCGGTCAAGTAGTACCCATTATTAAAAGAACGACGGCGGACCCGGCAGACCCGAATAACTTTGGCCTGGTAACTAACATTCCGGTACTCACCAAACTAATAGAGAAATGTGTGCAAAATCAACTCAGCCAACACATAGACAAATTCACTCTATTGGATGAATGCCAGTCGGGCTTCAGAACGGGACACAACACGGAAACGGCGATTTTACATATAGTCGATGATGCTTTACAAGCCTTAGACCAGAATAGATTATGCCTACTCATCCTCCTAGATCTATCAGCTGCATTCAACTCGGTGAATCATGTAAAATTACTGAACAGGCTCCAGGACAGGCTGGGAATATCAGGTACTGTGCTAAAATGGTTTGAATCCTCCCTTCAGGATAGAACACAAAGATTATTAGTCAATTAATCTCTTTCAACATCATGTCCTAACACGATTGGAGTACCTCAAGAATCCACACTATCGCCATCACTGTTTAACTTATATATCGAACCGCTCACAGAAATTCTAATAAACTCCAAAATTTCCTTTCACATGTATGCGGACGACACACAGATATACCTCAAGATCTCGTCTTTAGAAGACATCAGGTTAATGAATGAGGCCTTAGAAATGACATTACAATGGTTTACTATCAATCATCTAAAACTAAATGCTCAAAAAACAGAATTCCTTCTAATATCACCCTCAAAGAAGCACACAGAAGTTAAGGAATTTAACCCCTACCTTACTCGACTCAGTGAAATCACTAGGAATAACACTTGTTGAGAACCTGGACATGAAAGAACATACCAAGGCAATGACAAAATGTGCTTGTTTTCACCTGAACTACATTAGAAAGGTGAAACCCTTCATTTCAAAAGCAGATCTCAAGCTGGCAGTCCAATCATTGGTCATTTCGAGGATTGAATATGGGTGCACTACGATAGCAGGCCTATCGCAAATCTCCACAGCACCGCTAAAAGCATGCCTCAACGCAGCGGTAAGACTTATCACCGGTTCAAGGAAGTTCGGCCATATCTCTTCACACCTAAAAGCATTAAACTGGCTAACGTACGAAGCTAGAATTCAGCTAAAAATGGCATGTATCACCCACAAATCGCTTCACTACAACACTCCAAGATATCTGGCCCAGAAAATAGTATTATCTGTAGGAAATAGACCTGCTAGGAGTGCCGAGGAGCTGGTACTGAGACCACCCATGTTTCGGAAGAAGAGAACTTATGATAGAGCATTCCCTGGAGCAGCCCCTAGAATCTGGAACTCTCTTCCACCAAACATTAGAAAGATAACAAACACAGCAACATTTGAGAGGGAAACGAAAATATTTCTAATGAGCAAATTCCTCCCATAGCTCTAGATCGATCTTCCTTAACACAGTGGCTGAGTTAAGTCCAATACACTTACTCACAAGTAGTGAAAAGAATCACAACAGCGGAGTAGGTCATACTCGAGGGATATACTCCAGGGATGGAGAAGATGGAAATCACAGGACAAGATACAGGACAAGTGAACTTAAATCCTAAAAGCCAAATCTACCTCATGTCATGGATCATACTTTGTTAACCCGATGTATAGATCCACTATTATTTTGGAAGATGGCCTAGACCGGTACTATACTAATCCTGGTAATAGATTGTAAAGAATATAGAACACATCAGAAAGAACACTTAAAAATCTTCCTACAATCAGGAAATCGCAGTATAGAGATAGTTTTATTTCACTAAGTTAATCTCAGACACTGTATA
Organism: Lissotriton helveticus; assembly: GCF_964261635.1. Taxonomy (NCBI): domain Eukaryota; kingdom Metazoa; phylum Chordata; class Amphibia; order Caudata; family Salamandridae; genus Lissotriton; species Lissotriton helveticus. Next base: position 1,742,709,946 of record NC_136065.1, read on the forward strand.
TATTGTGTTTACTGTATTTTGTTTTTGTTTCTCGATATCTTGTACACGTAAATTATGTCATATCTCTTTGTTTAACCCTTCTGTACAAGATGTGTCTCCTTACTACCTCATGCTATGTAAAGCGCTCTGATACCCATGGGTCTTTTTCGCGCTATACAAAACTCTTTAAAAAAAAATAAAGAAAATACTACGGCCGGGCCCCCTCCTTTCGCAGAGGAGGAGAACCAGGTCACACTGGACACCCTCCTGCCACTGTACAGCCAGCAGTATGGCAAACCAGGTGAGTGATGATCACACTGCATTTTCATTGGACTTGTGCAATTACCAAGTACTACTAGCATTAGGAATCTAATTGGCAAGCATGTAAAATGTGTTTTATAAGTTCATCATTGAACACAGGACAACTGCAGATAATGCCGATTGCCTACCCCTTAGACATTGTTGCCAATCTGACCATGACCTATGTGTACAAGTGTCTGACTGAGAAATATGTTGCATGTGAACTAAGGGTTTGTCACCATGTCATCCTTACAGATCAATTCCCATCAGAAGGCTGAGCTGTCGCTCGGAATGTGAGCTCTGTGGGGTTGGAAACTCAGAGCGCCCATCATTGCTGCAAGAGGTGGCTGGACCAAGAAGATCGCTGAAGTCCAGCTGGGCCTGTCACGGGGGTGCTGCGGAATCCTGACCCCCTCACATGCTCCATATCCTAGCATTGGTCTTCCCTGACCTGGATCGGAAGTTGAAAGCTGCACAGTAGCAAGGAGGGGGTGAGTATGTGCCTTTTCACACAGCTTTATTTAAACATGCATGTTGTAGTATGTTAGCCTGCTGTCCCTTTTTCAGGACGGAAGTCAGCCAAAACCCTTGTTCACTTTTAAAAGATGCATATGCACAAGAATTATTAGATGTCCGGTTATGCCCCTTCATTCAGGGACATGTAAGGAAGTTATTTTCTGGGTAGTGACAGTAGTGCCATGCTCATGTGATCAACACAAATTACAACAACATGTGAATGGAGATAACCTCTAGGAGTAATGTGATTGCTCGACATGTTTTAGCACATTGACTAATGTATGACCTAATCTAAGTGTTCTCTCAATAAATCAGTGAAGTATGTTCGTATTGGATCACTCAAGTGTGAAAAGCCCATTCTATACATCCCAGCAGCAGGTGACATCAATGTTGCGGCCTTGGTGAGTTTTGCTTGGTCAGTGTACCAATGTTAGGTCCCAGCCATGGTGTTCAGTGTAATCAAATGTATCTCATGGGCCAATTACATGTATGCTAACTGTGGTCACCTGTCAGACTGCCCTTTCACATGATTGTGTGGAATATTCCATTCACTCCTTCCAAAATAGTGAGTCCATGTGTCTGACTCTATAACAGTGACAACACATGCCATTCACCTACAAACACAGGGGATCAATGGAGGAAACATGGCTTTTGTAAGGTATGATGTTAGATACACCTTCACAAAGGTTGACATGTGTAAATGCTCTTGACTATTTATACTTGAGGGTTGTGTAAACCATGTGTATGATGCATCACTGTCAGATTGAGAGCTATCAAATGTGCATCATTTTGGAGTAAGTTAACAAAATGAGATGGGAAATAAAAGTAATGTAAGAAGTACAAAGTGTGCAATATGTCTAATCAAAGTGAGGGACATTCAGACTTAGCCCATACAAATGGGAACGTCTGCAGTCTAGACAGGATTGGTACACAGTGTTGACTGGACTCATGAACAATAGATGTTCAGTACTAATAGTCTGCATACACAATGCAACCAGACAGGCCAGTGGCAGGGGGTTCCACCTGAAGAATTGTGAAGATGCAGTCATCAGACTTGGACGTGTCTTGACCATTGTTCACATCTGAAAATGGTGAGCTGTTTATAATGTGCACAACATTCTGATTCATCTTCATGACACTGTGCCTAGGTCACACAAGACAGTGTGCCACGTGCCTCTCACCCTGGCTACGCCTAATACCTTGGTGTCCATATGTGGATGTAAGAAGGGCAGAGCCTGTGTGAGATATTGAGATTCATTTAGGAAGAGTTTGAGTACAAGGCAGGATCTGGTGGGGCAGACATGCTTTTTCAGAGAAATGCACCAGATGGGGCTTATGCCGTGCTTGTGTATGTATAATTTTTGAGAGATGAGCATGTACTTTGAGGTGGACGTCAGAGGGGTCATACCCTCACAAGCTGAGATTATGCAGGCCAATAGGTAATCTTGAAATGTACATATGTGAAGATTATGTGTATGTAAGTAGGCAAAACAGATGGCAGTTGAAATATGAGGATGAAGTATGTGTTTGCTGTAGCTTGCTGTCTGCCACTGAATGTTCATGATTGATTGCTGGTATGGCTGCTTTGAGTACAGTGGCATATGCAAGACCTATTGTCCTCACAGAACAATTTGCCTTCACCTCGCCTTGCCTTGTCTGAGTTGTGTGAGGGCATGAGTGGTGAGTAACCCTTTGTAGGTAGATGTTGTCACTGATTGATCATTCTTCATCTTGGATACTGCCCTGGGATGGAGGTGGAGATCACTTATATTCTACTGTCATGTTGCAGAAACTTTGGATGGCAGTCCATTGCTTAGAGTGCTATTGCCTCCCCCAAGTGAAAAGTCTAGGATGTGTGTTGTTGGGCCACCTGGGGCCAGACTACTCCTGAATCTCATCCCAACACTTCCCAGGAGACTACACACGTGTACAATGACATTCAGGCTTTGAATGTCAGAGGTATGGGGCCACCAAGGGAGATGGACTCATTGTAAAGATATCTCTGGTTGTGCTGATGTAAATACAGTGCACTGTCACAAAACACACATGTGACACTGGAACAGTACATCCAGTTCCATAAGTGTTTTCATTGATGAAGTATTTTTGCTGCCTATAATCTGGTTTGGCAAGTGTAGCCCTTGTGTGGATCCATATGAGGTCCCATTTACCACATTGAAAAGTGACACAGAGCAAGAGGGCAATATGTCTTTGTAGAGGGTCTCCTTGATGTTTTTCAGTGTAAGGGTGCAGTGTTTCATTACCAAATGTGGATAGAGCAAGCTACATTCTGCACATAAACCTCATCCTCACAAGGTGTACCCATATCCCTTGGCTTGTGGATGTTTCTTTCAATTGTGTCCAAGAGCCACAGATTAAGTCCCCCGGCATCCTCAACAACAGTGGCAGCTTAGCTTACACAATGTGCTGTGCAGTGGTCCCTCCAATACTGTCAGTGGAACCTAGATCTTGAGACTCATGTGTACTCCTAGTACTCTGCAGTAGACAATCTACACATTCAGAATGGAATTATTTGTTAGCAGCACACACTAGAGCCTGAGGAGGTGGATGCTGAATTGGTGTGAATGACATTCTCAGAATATGACCCTAAACACCTACAGATTATATACTAATACTTGGACGAGAGTAAGGTTGGGCCAAGGCACAGTTTTGTCCAAAAAATGGTGATAAGGGACGGGCTGAAGCAGGGGTGTGTTTTGGCCCCAACCTTATTTAACTTGTATTTAGCGGGAATTTCATCAACGCTTAGTGAAATTAATTCGCACTCTCCGACTGTTGCTGGTTTTAATGTTTCACATTTACTTTATGTGGATTAAATTGTTTTAATAAGCTATACCAAGGTGGGTCTGCAGAGATTAATTAATGAAAGTGCACAGTACGCCTCCACTCATGGCCTAAAGATTAACTTACAAAAAGACAAAAACAATGCTGGTGACTAGAGGGTTGGCTCTAAGACCAAAATTGAGAATGGAGGGGACTGTCTGTCACTGAATATAGATATCTGGGTGTTATAATAGATGCTAGGGGTGTGCTGCACTACAGAGAAGAAACAACTTCAGAATAACTTAAAAGGGCTTCCCCTTAACCAACTATTACAAATTATGTCAGTTGAACATGTGCCAACTCTTGCATATGGAGTAGAGACCTTAAGAGGTTGTGCTGACAACACCATAGATAAGCTAGTGACAGGGACCTACCGATGCCTGTTTAATCTTCCGCAACATTCTTCACCGGCACAAATCCGACTTGAGTTCGGACTTAAACGACAGAGCCTAAATAGCTTAGGAGCTAATGTTAAATTCTGCCACAAAATTAGAAGGGATAATAATTCCTCTCTTATGACAGTGGTTTGGGAGGCAATATGCGATAATAAACACACGCAGGCCCATGAATATTTCAAACTGGCGATAGATACGTTCAATGCGGAACAACTATGGGCCTTACCTCTTTCACAGGTGGCTTTTAATAAAGTTATAAATGGGTGCAGCAAAAAATTGTCGTCTTTATGGGATAAAGCAGTACTGGCAAAGAGATCCCATGCATGGACAGTTATTGCTTCGTACGGTATGCTAAAACCCCAAAGATATTTAGGAGACTCAAATACCCAAAGGGCAAAGCTGAAGCTGATGAATCTCCGTTATGGAAATAGCCAATTTCGTGGAGACGCCCATACATGGAAATTGATGAGTAGTGAGAGGGTGTGTTGCCTCTGTTTTTACAAGAGGGAAGACATTTGTCACATCATCTGTAGCTGCCCTGCACTAATAGAGGAATGTAGGAGGCTGTTAAGGTCGGACTTTAATAGTCAAATTATACAAACATGCCGACAAGCAGTCATAGCCAGTTTACAAGGAGAAAGCTTGCAATTCACGGGTAGACTTTTGAAGTTTATAGAAATAGTGGAGAAGAAATTGCTTAACTGTGGACAATGAGGATGTTTTTTTTTATATTTGGTTTTATACATTGATGAAAAGCTTCTTTTAATTATTTGGTCCTAATAATGTATGAAATGTAAGAAGAATTTTATAATGTTGTTTTAATCGTAAGTTTTTAGTAACTGAACAATACATTTTTCATTTCATTTCATTTTTCATTTCACATACAGATTGGGTGTCGTGTTCTGCGCACCCAGTCCACACGTAACCTACATTGTTGTTGGTCCATGCATTTTTCGCATTCCTGTAGAATTTTGTCTCTAAATAATTCATTGACAACTGGAACACAACAACTTCTATGTTGTTTTAGTGGCAATCACTGAAATCATTACTGAGTGGCTGTGTCTGGAAACTTGTATGTTGTCTGGGCCAATTTCCTCAGTGCATTGCTGTAGACAGAGGCATGACTACATCATCAATGGACTGCGGTTCAGATGCAGGCTGTGATGTTAGTCATGCTGACAGATGCTCAAACACTTGGTTGCTTTTGCTTTCCCACATGACAAGCTGAGATGAACAAAGTTGGATAAGTCAGGGTAACTTCTGGCTGCCTCCTCCGTTGCTTGTCGACAACCCAGCATATGTAGCTGAATATGGATCACTTTCCACAGATGCACAGTTGTCAGGCAACCATCCATGAATTGTTCACAGTGTATTGTTATGGCCTATACATTCATCCCTACTCTGAATGCATGATTCAAAACTGTATTGAAGCTACCTGAACTTGATCTGGCAATGCATGCAGTCATCATCACCCCTTTGACTGGTATAGAGATACTCAGAGTGATTCTGCACACTGCCACGTTGACCATTCATGCGTTGGACAGCCACCCGCCTAGTCTCGATGATGCCTATGAGCTTGGACACACGTGATTGTATCTCTCTTGGGCCACCTTGAGTGATGGGATATACCCACAATCCATTTGGCATTTCTTCACTGTACATTTGCTAAAACACAACAGTGCCCTGTTGACTGGCCTGAGTGAACAGTGGTGGTTAAATGGCACAAGTCCATCAGGGGCATGCCAACCTGGCCTGGCAAAGCATATTGTGCCCCAAGATAGTTGTGTCCTTTATGTATTTAAGTACAGTGTGAGTGTTATTTGATCTGTGTGCATGTTTGTGATTGTATACAAGGGATTAGTCTAGCGGAGTCCTACTATGGATCTGTGCTGGGTCCTTCACATGTTGTTCTTCCTGACACATCCGACATTGCATTCTGGTTGTGTCTCCCTCTGATGACCTGTTCTGACACTGGTATACTCATCATGACACAGGATGTGGGACTGTGTGATTGGTCTGATGGGGGAGTGGAGGTCCAGGTTGGACTGTACTAGTCAATTTGTTGTTTGTAAACATGTATTGATTTTTCAACAATTTGTGCATCGGGTAAAGTGAGATGTGAGATAGTAAATAAGCTAGGCCTAGGTTATCCATTTGAATGGGTGGATGTATTGTCTCGCTACGTCATAGATCAGCTTTTGATTTTGACTTCACTTTCCTGTGTGGTTTATACATGTTGTATTTTCTTTGGCAGCACTTCTTCGTGTACTTCCTCTAGGGTGTTTAGAAAATGGCAAGGTAATATGGATGAATGATGTCACTTACTGCAATGTGACTTCCTATGACATGAGATATAGTGGTCTTTGTATACGTTTCAGATATTAGGATTTAGCTTATGTAACAGATGCATGTAGGTACGGGCATAGTGCCAGTGAATATGTCTCTGTGGACATACTTTTGTGAGTACATTGGAGTTCTGTTGCCCTGCTAAGTGTTGTTATGTGTTGTGGGGGCTCATGCACTCACTTCATGATACATACATAACTGTGACTATGGGCATTCCGATTCCAATGACAAATGTGTGTTTCTCCTAGTATTTAGCTGTCTGACTGTACCTACCTGATGATGACATTCCCTGATTTGACATACACAGCATTCTATGGAACCAGGGTTGGAGTGGGATCCCAATGATGCTTGGGCACTCTCAAAGACATTAGCACACATTCGGTGATCATCCTTTACATTGTAGACTCTGTGCATTTCCCTGGCAAGGGATGATTCAAATACCACACTGCTGCTGATCAAAGGGGTGGTTAGTTTAGACTGGTCATATGTAAGCTGCCTCCCTGCGAGGCTCCAACATGCAACACAACCTCCCTGCACCTGCCATGAACTGACAGTGATGAGCGGCTGGGGGAGATACCACTGCTCCTGTGAGGGCACGTAAGGTAGGGTGCCAAGGTATGTATGTCTCAAAGGCTGGCCCCCAGCCTCAATTTACAGCACAGCTGTGGAGCAGTCAACACACTGGCACCACATTGCAGTGGCCTGGTGGTGGCCTGGTAGTGGCTGTGGAAGTAAGTCAGTCTCTTGGTGTGGTTTACAAAGGTCTGCCCTTCGACCAATGCACAATTGGCCGCATTCCAAATCCAAGCCTTTACAGAATACTTTCTGAACAAATTCAATGCCCATAGGGCGTGTGTGTCAGCCAAGGCTGAGACAGCTTCCCTACACAGGCAGACAGTTCTTGAGCTTCTGTCGGCGGCTGGTCTATCGTCTTTGCACATCAGCACAGAGGTATTTCACAAGTTTTTAAGGGACCATTTATTAGCGGATGTGGCTTTGTTGGTTTTTCAAAACTCCCTAGTCCACCCTCATCTCCACTCTGCCCATTCCATATGGTTGACACTTACATTTGCTGCCACAGTGTGAGAATGAATTTCCTGCCAAGCAACCATAGCCTTTGTTTTTTTGCTGTTTTCTATAGCTTGTATTCACCCCAGAGGTATTGAGGCACTTTGCATGAGCACCAGTTACATTCGTGAAGGACACATTTCTGGTGGTGTTTGCTCCCCAACTGCCAAATTGGTTCTACATTGCTGTGGGTTTTTGCCCCAAGCCGCAAATTGGATGAACTTTGCTGGGGATATTTGCCCCCTCAACCCCCATTTTGGATGTACTTTGCCGGGGGTATTTAGCCCCCAAACCCCAAATTGGATGAACTTTGCTGTGGGTGTTTGCCCCCCAACCCCCAAATTGGTTGAAATTTGCTGGGGTTATTTGCCCCCCAACTTCCAAATTAGATGAGATTTGCTGTGGGTATTTGCCCTCAAACCCCAAAATTGGATGAACTCTGCTGGGGATAATTGCTCCAACCCCCAAATTGGATGAACTTTGCTGTGGGTATTTGTCCCCCAAATCCGAAATTGTTTCTACATTGCTGGTTATATTTGCCCCCCCAATGCCCAAATTAGTTGACCTTTCCTGTGGGTATTTGCTCCCAACCACCAATTTGACACTACATTGCTGGAAGTATTCTCACCCCAATATGGCTGTAGTTGGGCCCCTGCTTTCTCTTTTATTGTCTTTCACAGGATAGTTGCATTATTTTCTAGGGGTAGGTGTCTAACTTACAGTCTGTGCCAACCGCGTCTGTTGGGGTTGTAGTATTCATCGTGAATTTAGAGTATTGGGATGACAAGCACAATGAGATACATAGCTGCACAGTCTCGGTCGCAGAAATTGTGTTGTGGCACGATTCGGAGCTGAAATACTCCCCTTCCTGCTGCTCTGACGTGTTTGTTTTGCTGACCGATTCAGCGCATAGGGAGTACACATCACACTTTTGCACTGGGATTCGGACAGGGAAGTGCCTCTGATGACTCCATTCTGCATTTCCGGAGGATTCTCCTCAAGAAAATCCAGTCAGATTTGGAGTGGACGAGTAGTTTGTGAAGTAATGGGTTTGGGGCATCATAATGCGTTGTTTGAGGAACCGGATCCTGGTACGAGTCATCCGGTAGGTCGGACTCCAGACAGCTCTGCAATGGCCTTCCTGACGAGATTGTAATCAAGCGCTTAGTCTTTATGTCAATGTCAATAACTCAAATACCTGTCAAGAAACCTGAATATTTTCTTTACATCATAAAACCCAATCACTTTAAATCATGTCTCTTCATATCCTAGTTTAATTAGTCAAACTAACCATCTGGCAAGCTACCAGATAACTGATCCAGAGCAAAGCTTTTTACTTACACTCAATCAATTTCCTCTCTGGGCCCATGTCAATAACCAAATCAACTAATTTAGATCATCCGATGTATCTTTCATGTGAGTTTGGATATCAAGAGAGGATTACAAACTAAAAATAAACAACATTCAATACATGTTAAATAAATCCTGCGACAATAATTTCCACTTTAAGAATGACTCGAAACAAAGACATTTCTCCGCTACATCGTTTATCTTTGCTTCAATTTGAATGAATCACAAATTGCATGTAAGTTTTTGCTCATCGAATTAATTTAGTGCAATTAGTGACACAATGCCATACAGAGTCAGTAAATAGACATTTTGCTGATCACCTTGAGAATAAGTAAAGAGAGAGAGAGAACATAGGAAATCGAGTTCAGCATTTAGGTCATACATACCATCTATGCAGAATTGAAGTGTAAGGAGTCACAGAATTGAGTCAATACCTCTCTAGGCGAAGAATAATACCTGCTCACTTTACCAGCCGGCAAAGCTCAGGTCAGTCAGTTCAGAAAGTTCAGTTCAAAGGGGTTTGGTGTAAAAGGGAAATCAAAGTTCTGTCTGACAGCATGCCAGGCAGGGAAATTAAAAATGATAACCAGCCCCTGCCTCCTCCAAAAGGCAATTATACTTCCAAATGTTCTCAGTTTACGGCCACTAAATGTTATTTCCATTGTACGGTGTGGTTGCTGTTGGTTGTCAACAGTGAGCTACTCATGGTGTGATCAATACTACACTAAAACATCCAGAAGCATTAAGTTATCCTTTTGCTAAATCTTCAATTTCAATAACTTTATAATTTCCGTTCTTTCCTCGGAAGTTCATTTGTTCACTGTCTGTCCATTCCCAGACGCTCTCTCCTGGTTTGTAATCGTAATGATACATTTCTGTCAAAAAGTGTTGCTGAATTAGAAAGGGACTTATTGTCCATAAGTATGGAAGAGAAACTCTTGTAAACGTTCTCATAAAATCTGAAATAACTACTTCAGCAAGATTCTGTCTTTCTAGACAAGGAAAAGAAGCATTTGAGGCCTACATGAGAGAATGGTTAAATCATTTCCACGTTATGATTAATACAAATCAAACATTCATATGAATAAGTTTCTTAGTAAACTCACTCATTACTATTTTCCCCATAATCTACATATCAGTATTAGGTACTACTTTAAAGAAAATGTCGCATATTTTTATTTCTTCATGCAGATTACTATGCATCACTCCTATTATTCATGTTTATTTTTTGCATGCTACTAGGATAAAGCAACACATCTTATTACAGCCAAACATCTTTAAATCAAGCATTTTAATAGTTTTCAAGCATTTCATTATATAAGCATTCTCTTCGAGTGTCAGGTAGTCAGCAGCACAATTTCTAGGTTATAGATGTTTAGATTCCTAATCACAGGATTACATTCCAAAAAGTGAATAACCATTTTCTCTCTATTTCATTATTTCTTTTCACATGTCAAGGTTTTCAGAACACTTCTACATGCTTTACGATGCAGTAAACGTTCTCACATTTTTGTCGTTGTTTTTTTTCTCATTTATTATTATTAGTATCACAAATTGTATTTATTGAAGAGAATTGATAGAGGAAATTGTCCTTAAACTTTTGCACTCCATCATGCGCACTTTGCATCTTCCCCACCAGGCTGTATTACACGGCCTGGTGAGGAACACGCAAAGCCTCCCTGTACCCATCTGAGCACTAAACCACGGTACTCAGACCAACTACAACGCTGCTTTGAAGCATTGTGATTGGCTCAGGAGTACCTGTGTGCCCGGGTACTTCCTGCTTCTGCTGCCGGCTGGGACTGGGAATGGAATATGAAGAGGATGGAGGAAAGGCAGCCGTCTGTCTGTTTCAGGTAAGTCCTTTTATTTTTTTTCCATTCCTCCCGGCCCCCCACCTCCCTCCTGTAGAAGTCGCTACTGTGAAAGTGCCATTCTTGCCAAACCAATAAGTGATGGGGATCTACCCTACAGGGGAAACCACACACAAGTAGTGAATAAGCTATGGAGTACTTTTAGCTGCATCAACAAAAAACAAGTTTTATTAGCCACTTGTCTTAGAAAAATCTAGGATTCCTCCCAATCAGAAGGATCTAGGTCTCCTGTATCCTTCTGCCATATAAATCTACTTTTTGAAGTTATCAATGGCATGTAATAGATCAATCATATTCTGTATTTGTTACAGAGCAGTTATGTACTTGTAGAGTTGCTGAAATGTTCCTATGTAATATGGAACTTAGAACTGCGGATTGGAATGTACTCTCATAAAGAAAGGGGAGGTGGAGAGAGAAGCTGTAGGAGTTAAGCTGGAGATACTTGATGAAGAATAAATATCTTCATTGATGACATGTGCATGTTGGATCTTTACATAACTTGCGACAAGTTGAAGTCTGTGATGGGGCAGACGTTGGAGCACCTCCACCCCTGGACAGGAAATAGCGAGCAACTATTGGATCTACTACTTCATGAGTAACTGGTATTGAGTGACAGAACACAGGCAAACTGGCTTACGTTTATGGACAACAGTGGATGTAATATTTTTTGTGGTTACAGGAAGTGATTTTAACTAGGATTGTGCCATTTGCCCTGACTTTAAGTTTTAACTTCAAACTGTTGTGCCAATCAGCGTGTGGCCATTCAGTGATCTGTTATTCATTGTCTAAGACGATATCGGAGCATGTGGATTTGTTTTTGAAGTTGGTGGTTGTGATGTAATCTTTGGTGTTTGCAAACATGCATGGATTTAACCATTGTGACCTGTCAAATGTGTTTTTTGTAGGCAATTGACATAGGAATGCGTTGTGCTTGAAAAACAAAACGGGTGAATGTGTGCAAGAAGCTTGCTGGTATTGCGTGCAAATCGGTTTGATTGAACCCGGTATCAGAAGGGTTTGACTGTATTTATTGAATTATTATTATTGAATTCCTCTGAGCATGCGTTCACAGATTTCACATTAGCACGTCATGTTAGCCAGTGTGTTAACGTCTGCTGCTGAATTTGAAAAAAAATATGCTGCGTGATGTATGCAGCATATTTCTCCCTGTGCCCTGCCCTTCAACGTCCTTATTCACGCACCTTGTAAGCTTCATACATGTGTCCCACATCGGTGTCATACAGCTTATGTGATCTCACAGAACCCATTGTATTGATTGGAAGACTTTGACTTACCATCCTTCCAGCAGGTTCCAAGCTCAGCTTTCTACGGCTGCCTCCATGACATTTCTGCAGGCAGTCTCCACTGCTCTACAGAAACTCAACACACCACAGAAACAATGGGCCTCATTTATGAGGCCTTGCGTGAGTTTTGCGCTTCCGATGCGTCCCTTTTTGTGACGCATCGGCGGCGTAAAACATGCCTCCTGATGCGCACTATTTACAAAGTGACGCATCTAAGCAGATGCGTCACTTTGTAAACCCCTGCGCTACATTATACCTGCGTCAGGTATAATGTATGCAGAGGGGGCGTTCACCCGCAAAAAGCCTCGTAATAGTGACGCAGTGAAATCTATGAGATTTCACTGCGTCACTTTTAGGATGCTGTTGCGTCAAAATCTTGCGCCTGCCTCACAGCAGGCGTAAGACTGACGCAGGCCCACCATGTGAAAGGACACATTGCTGGAGTTGCGTCACTTTTGTGACACACTCCAGCAATGCGTCACTTTTGCGCCTACAGATACGTCAGAAATACTGACGTATCTGTAACTCCTTGCGACATGATGCGTCATATTATAAATATGACGCATCAATCATGTCGCAGGGAGAGCGCAGTGAAAAGTGACGCATCGCTGTTTTCACGCAGCGATGCGTCACTTTTCATAAATGAGGCCCAATATGCTTAACACAACGTATTGACCAATCGCAGTGGAATTAGGGAACTGCCCACATCATTAGAGGACAGTATTTTTGGAAGGAGGAGGCTTTGGAAAGAAAGGATATCATAGTGCTACAGGAAAGATTACTACAAGAAATGTATTGAAAATAAGACAACAAGGCAAACACCAAGGAATGCAACACAGCATGGTCTTATTACGGTAGCTAGTTATTTTGGTTACTTACGTTAGATGTGTATTCGGTAACCTTTATTCTTTCTTTGCAGGTTGGGACTTTTACAGGTACAATATTTGAATATTGTATTTTGCATAGTGTACATAGACTGAATTATATCAATTATTGAAGGTGTTTAAACAAATGATTTAAACAAATGATGGCTGATCAAGGTTTGGCTCTGCTGCCAACGTTTCTTGCTACTCTGGTGAGCACTCAATGTAAGTGATTTCCTCATACGGGATCAGATACTAAGATGCACAAATAGTAAAAGAGTGAAAGAAATGCTGCTAATTAGGGATCCCACACTAGAGCCATACAAACTGCCAAGGGTTTAGAGCATGCACAATTATGGATAAAAGAGACGGATAAGAGCAGTGGAAGTGAGTTGCTTGAAGAGCATTCAGACAAAATGGTGGAGGGTACACATATCAATAGGTGAAGTTAAAAAGATAAAAGAGTGAGAAAACTCAGGCGCTGGACAAGTCTAATGATAAAGCATAAATTCAGCCAACGAATCGAAGACCAAATCTTAGGGTAATCAAGTGTGGGGCCCCTCGTCACCTTGCATCTGGTACCAAGTGTATGGCTCAGAATGCTTTATGCCGAATAGGGTAGGAAAGGGCCTCTTGCTAAAGTCTGTAGGACAAAGAACCACATGGCGTAGGTACTGGGAACAGATGACACTTCTGAAAGTATACAGGATAGTGCTTACTGTGGAGGATCTTGGGGGTTGTCAGCAGACTATTGATACTATTTCACAGGTTAATGGCATTGTCAGTGAGAGCACGAATAAGTTAGAACAACCTCATTGTAATATGAGTCTGGATGATTGTGATATAAAGATGCTACCATATTCTGGAAGTTTGTACACTTTGTTGTCAAAAGGCACGTAGTGTAAGAATTGGGAGGAGGACATCCTGTGTGGAACAAATCTGACATCAAAAGTGTGATGGAAACCCCATAAAGATCATGGGAATGAAATGAATGGTAATAGCCTTTGAAGGTAAGTGCTGGTTTGAGTGTATATAACTAAGTAGGGTTCAGATTAACTAGTTTGGCAACACCAGAGAAATCTTCACATAATTCAAACCCTAACGCTGAGAAAAGAGTCATGACTGTGGAGTTATGAATGAATGTTGAAACTCAAGGGGAATATGGCAAAATGTTAATGAAAATGTATCTAGAGCTATTTACATTAGGGTAAACTTAAAGGTTTCTTATACTGAATTATTTACCGTGACCGAAGAACGTCGGCCGACCTTGCAGACTATAAACGGAGAATGGTAGTCGGTTGGTAACAGCAGTGGATACCACGCACACACAGGGCGTCTTTTGTAGATTTACGGAGGTCTGCCGAGGTTCTTCGGTTACGGTAAGCCTTAGACGGCACAGACACGTGTAAACAAAGGGGCAGATTTATGAAGGCCTTGCGCCGCCGGTGCGTCACTTTTTCCCATTTAAAAATGACGCACCGGCGGCGCAAGGCCTTCATAAATCTGGCCCGGAGTGTGTAAGAGTTATGCTGAGTATGACGGGCGATTTTGTGTTTGTTTTGCAGAGTATTGAACTTTCGAGCTACACGCATCGGCGGCGTTTTGAAAACAGGTCTCTTTGTTGATGGGTAAGACATGCGGTGAGCGTTCATTGTTATAATGCAAACATAGTGATAATGTGATACTGATACTGATACTAGAGTTGGGCCCACTTGGCGCCAGGGGGAGTATTAGCTCGGCTAATGGGGACGCTGCGAATAGGCTCACTCTTACAAATGATAGGCGAAGAGTCAGATGGGACAAACTTGCTGATAATCCAGAAGAACTCTGTAAATTGTATAGCATCATTGTCCCCTTATTTGATGAGGTTGAGGAGATGATCACGGGTCCAGAGTTCTCAGACTACCATGCCAAAATCCATGTGTCTCATTCAGATCTAGTTTCCAAGTTGGCTGAGGTATTTAATCCTCAGAGAACAAAGAAGAGTAAAAGGACCAGGCAGCAGTCATGGTATAACACACTTTGTAGGAAAGCCAAGTCTGAATTAATACAGGCACTAAAAGAGAATGCTGACAAAACTGAAATTAAAGCCAGGAGAATATACTATAAAGAAATTATAAAATGTGCAAAGGAGGAGTGGGATTATGAGAAGTGGGCTAATCTATCTGCTGCACTAAGAAATAAAGATCCCCATGAATTCTGGGCAATAGTAAATAATGGCTATGGGGAACCCAAACCGGCTATTGAATCGAATATAGCACCCGAAGCCTGGGAAAATCACTTTCGGGCTTTGTATCGAAGTGAGGACCAGCTAGATGCTCTTGAGTCAGTGAGGGCACACTCAGCTTTTAATTTACACGTAGAGGCAGAGGCTAATTTTACGCTTATTGAAGTATGCAATGCAATTTCTAAACTGGCCTCGGGCAAAGCCCCCGGCTTAGATAAACTTCCAGGTGATCTCTTTAAGCAGGAACCGAGGATATGGGGGCCATACTTCTCGATCCTTTTTAATGCAGTCCTGGGAGGTATGACGGGGCCCTGTACTTGGCTGAGGGCGGAGATAGTCCCAATTTTCAAAAAGGGTTCTCCTCTGCTCCCATCCAACTACAGGCCCATCAGCCTCTTAGATGTCCCACAGAAGATTTTCGCCAGGTTAATCTTGGATCGATTGCAGGATTGGATGGAGGAGCACTCAATCCTGAGTCCATACTAGGCGGGGTTCAGAAAGAACACCTCTACTATGGACCAAATTTTCCGTTTATCAGTTTTATTTTGGAAAACAGTAAATATAGAGGGTGGCAGCCTCTATATGGTGTTCGTCGACCTCCGCTCGGCCTTTGATTTGGTCCCATGGGCAAAACTATGGACTGTCCTCCTTGAAATAGGCATACCAGTCCCACTACTGACAATATTGATGAGGCTTCATGAGGCGAATTTCGCCCAAGTCAGATGTGGGAAAAATGGTGCATTGTCGGCGAGATTCCCCGTTGACAGGGGGTAAGGCAGGGCTGTGTGCTTGCACCGACCCTGTTTTGCCTCTATGTCAACGGGATAATCTCGCACCTGAATCGACTGCAGAACAACGATGCTCCAAAGTTGGCGGGCAGCAGGGTCCCTGCCATCATGTTTGCTGATGACACCCTGTTGCTCGCGAAGTCCCCAATGGGGATCCAGCGCACATTGGATGGTTTCGACGATTTTTGTAGACTGAGGGGTTTGGAGATCTATTCACTTAAAATGAAATTTATGATCTTCAACCCCCCAGTAACTACTCGCCCAAATCCAAGGTTGGGTGCATCAAGCCTGGAAAGGGTATCGACTTTTGACTATCTGGGGGTCACCCTAAAAGAGGATCTGTCGTGGGGCCCCCAGATAGTCAAATCTCAACTAAGGTAGTCCCAACTCGCCGGTGGCATATTGAAACTATCTAATACTTCCTCCAACAAACCGGTTGCCCCCCCCCTAGAGGTATATAAGACGCAAGCGAGGAGTGCGATCGTCTATGGTGGGGAATTATAGGGTTACTCACGGAGGACTGAATTGATTAGGACTGAAAATAAATTTATAAGACAGCTGCTGGCCCTACCTCCTAGCACTCCTCTCCTGCCCCTAAGCCTTGATTTAGGACTTAGGCCCATTGATGAGATGTTAGCACTAAAACACCTAAGGTTCTGGCGCAGGCTCTGGGTGACTCCTGAGACTGCAAAATATAGACAGGAACTAGCTGAATTATTGACCCTCCCTGGGGCTGGGAGAATTCCCTGGGTCAGATTCATAAAGAATGAATGTTCAAGGTTAGGATTGCATGCTCTGTGGACTGACCCGGGGAACTCTGGCAGTAGGATCACACGAAAAAACCTTACTAAGATTTATTATGAAAATAATCACATTGCTACTATGTCCAACTCTGCAATCGGTACCCTAACTGCTTCGTTTTTAACTGTTAAAGATTTTTATAAATTCGAAGAGGTCATGGATGAAATTTATCCCATCTTGGCTAGAAAACTGTACTTACAGTGGAGATATGGGGCTTTACCTCTGCGAGCTTTTTCAAACAGGTGGTCCCCAGCTGGAACTGAAAATTGTCCTGGGTGCAACTGTGATAGGGAAAATGATCTCCACGTTTTATTCTTCTGTCCTTTTTTTTTTTTTGAGATATAAGGTGTATTTCTGTTAAAATCAAATACATATTCAATTCATAGATCATGAAGATCCAAAGATACAAAATTCCTAATATGCAATAAAATTACTTAACATTAATCAATAGTATACATATAGTCAAGGCTCGAAGATATTTCATACAATCATTTAAAAGCATAGATCAACCATTGGTAAAAGGTAGTGCTCCTGAATACTATAATCATAAAGCTTAACATTTTGAGTTCCTCCATTTCTTCAATGGTGCCCATATGTTCCTGCCCAATTCTTGTGTTTTCTTACCCTTGAATTCGTATAAGTATGCCTCTAGGTTATGCATACCCAACAACCTAGAAAGCCACATCTGAAAGGTGGGGGCGATGGTATCCTTCCACCCTGTAGAGATGAGGATTCGTAATACCGCCAGTGCAATGAACACAAGCGCTTGGGCGTCCCTCCCAACCTTAAGCTTGACATCCGTCCCTGTAAGGATTAAGGTAGGGGATAAATCAACATTAAGACCTAGCAGCCCCCCCCAAAAACAGAGTTATCTCACTGCGTATTGAGGCCAAATTGGGGCAGTGATAAAACATATGCAACAGGTCTGCCGGACCTGTATTGCATTTAGGACACTTATCGTCTTCTCTCAGCCCCCACCCATGCAATTTCGCAGGGGTGTAGTAAAGATTAAACAAAAACTTATAATGTTGGGCCTTTAAATTTGAGGCCCGAAATACTCTCTTATTTAGGAGTAGGGCCAAGTCTATATCAACATCGGGGTCCCCCAGCTTCTGCGCACATGTGGCTTCAGTTTTCTCCACATCATCTGGAAGGCCGGACAGCAGAAAATTGTAGGCTGTGCTTATCTTCTTTCCCCCTCTGTTTAGATAATCAACCATTTGGCTACCTGGGGGCACCACTATCTTTGGTCTATAAGCTGATAATGTTTGAACAATTTGCCCATATAGAAGCCAATGACTATCAGGAATACCAAATTTCTGCCGTATCTCACCAAAGCTAAGGATATCGTCACCTGTCATAATGTCACCCAGACACCTTACCCCGCGCTCCCTCCAAACCATGCAGTTCAAATTCTGCCCCAGGTGAGGAAATAAGCTGAACTTCCAAAGGTTAGTATTGGCATTTATTTTGGGGATCTTCAGAATTTTAAATATGGCCTTCCAGGTCCCCCAGACCCCTTCAATGATCTTATACCTTGCTTTCCTATAATACCTTCGATCAGCCTCACACTGCAACAACCCATAGGCCTTCCTCCCCAATAATAGCTCGAAAATAGAAGGAGGGTCCTGGCTCTCAATTTGGCTTTACCGAAAGTAGGGGATCAGGTTGAAGCAATATATTCATTTGCGTGAGGAGGCATACCAAGCGATAAAGTCTAAGGTTCGGCATAGCCAGGCCTCCTCTAGCCAATGGTAATGACAGGTGGTTAATCGATCGTCTAATCTTACCATACTGCCAGACAAACCTAACAAATGTGTCTTCAATTTTCCTAATCATGCTTTCCCCTAGCAGCAGTGGGATAGCCCTAAACAGGTATAATACCTTGGGGAACATGATCATTTTTAGAACGTTCACCCTCCAAATCAGGGAAAGGTGCAGCACAGCGATTCTTTTCAAATCGGTTTCGATTGATTCAATGAGGGAAAGATAATTATCTCCAACAATCTTCTCAACCAATGCGCTTAATCTGACCCCAAGATATATGGCTGCATCTACAAACCTATGATCAGTCTTCGTGATATTTTTAGTACAAATAATCTGGGTTTTCCCCTCGTTCAGCCGATAACCGGATCGATACCCTAATTCATTGGCCAATTGTACCAAGACAGGCATTGCTTGATTAGGATCCGAGGTTGTTATTGCCAAATCATCAGCATAGGCAAGCAGTTTTGTAGTAAAGCCATTAAACACCACTGGGCTGATTTGACGAGAGGCCAAGATTCTTTGTATAAAAGGATCAATATATAGGGAAAACAAAATCAGGGAGCAGGGGCAACCCTGACGCGTCCCCCTCTTAATTACTATTTCGTCTGAGCGTTGCCCCATAACAAGGACCCGAGCCACCGGATCGAGATACATAGCTTTAATTGCCTTCAGAAAATTACTGCCAAAGCCTCTACCGGCCAATATACCCCAGAGAAAGTCCCAGACCACACGGTCGAACGCTTTCTCCGCATCAAGGAGGATCATGGCCATCCCCCCCCGTGGCACCGTGGGCATCGAATAGCGCTATTGCCCGTCTGGTATGATCAGTAGTGCCTCTACCCGGCACAAACCCATGCTGCCACGGTGAAACGAGATGGCCAATGATCCCCCCCAACCTGTTGGCCCAGACCTTGGAATATAACTTAGTGTCTGCGTTAATTAATGATATTGGGCGATAAGACCCTGGCAGTTCCTTGGGTTTCTCTTTTTTATGAAAGATAATAATATTGGTCTCTTTCCAAGAATCCGGAATAATACCTGAACATAAGATCCCATTAAACAAATCCAATAGTAACGGAGCTATCTCCTTTTCTAAACATTTGTAAACCTCAAGGGGAATTCCGTCAGGGCCTGCAGCCTTACCTGCGGCTAGTTCCTGTAGGGCCTTGGTTAGCTCAATCATATCCAGATCTCTATCAAGTTCTTCTCTGCACTGCGCGTCTATGCCATCCTCGTAACCCGGACCTTGCTGATGCACCGCCCCTCCTCATCATACAGTTTTTGATAAAAGTTCTGAAAAACCCTTAAAATATCTTTAGGCTCTGTGTACTCCTTGCCCTCTTCCTGTATGCAAGGAATTAGATTCTTGGTCCTCTCTTGCCTTATACGCAGTGCCAATGCCCTACCCGCCTGTTCCCCTGTTTCATAGCGTCTTGCCCTAGAAGCCTGGTACTCACTGACTTCCTTCTGTGTCACTATTTTCTGGAGATCCGCTTTAATGGTAGTTATTCTTGTTAAGTTCTCCTGTCCGTCCCCTCTTTGACCAATGTCCTTAATATGCTTCTCTTTTGCCACTGCTAACATCTCCATAGGATTCTCAATCTCTCTCTTGTCATCTCTCCTTAGCCTGGCTGAACAGCTTATCGTTTCTCCCCTTAAAGAAGCTTTAATAGCTTTCCACACACCTTTACGTGCTATATCTGTTAGCATCATAAAACTCACCCGCCCATTTTCTAAGATGTTCCACAAATCTAGCGTCTGATAACAGTTTCCTTTCAAACGACCAGCTAGTGTGTTTTCTCTCTGCTTTAGATGCTTCACCAAACAGCATCAGGGGATTATGAACCAAGATTGACTTTGGGAGTTTTTTTATACGGACCTTATTTATCTCTGAAGAGGAGATCAGAAAGTAGTCTAACTTAGAATAACTCAGATTAGGGCTAGAGAAGTAGGTGTAACCCGGGTCTAAAGGTTCCTTAACCCCCCACACATCCTTGAGCCCAAGAGACTTCATAAGGGCATCAAGAGCTCGAAACACTCTAGGTTTCCGCCCAGAATTACCGTCTGACTTATTCCAATCAACTGATATAGATCCCCACAGACTATAATGGGTGTTGGCCAGTTAGCTAGCTCCTCTTCCAAAAAGTCATAGACTTCTGGTTCGTCCTGATTAGACCCATAGATCACACAAAGGGTATAGCCTAAATTGAGCTCCGCTATCGCCCATCTCCCTGCCCTATCGGCCTTGTGTCTCTTAGCCCCACCTAAATAGGGCTTTGCTAGAATGGCAACCCCCCTAACTGTCGACGTTTGGGATGAGCAGGCCAGAATCTCAAACCCCCTGAAGTTTATCATATTTCTTTTTACCCAAGGGAGATGAGTCTCTTGTAGACAGAGAATATCAATATTATTACATTTAGAGAAGTGTCCCACCCTTTGGCGTTTCCTCCAATCATTCAGGCCACCCACGTTAGCTGTACAAATCTTAATGTCTGGCATGTCCTTGTAGTAAATTGTTCTGACGAGCCTGATTTACAACTATAAACTTCAATGAAGCCATTGGATCAATATTAATTACCTCAAAACACCTTCTTTTCTCTTTTTTTGCTTTTTTCCCACACACCCCCTTGTCCTCCCCCCTTGTCCTCCCCTTCCCAACACCCCTGCACCCTTTCTCGTGAGGTGCTCAGACCTGGTCTGTGCGTGTGATGGTCACAGTGAGAGCAGTGAAGACCTAAACACAACAATCCGTATCAACCTCCTATTGCCCCTTACGTCCTTCTGAATAACAGTACTCCGAAGTCAGGTGACCCTCCAAATGGTGTTTCAATAGCCAAAACAAATAAGCTGAGTATTAAATAAATCTCTACTTCCCATAAGAGTCCAAATACTCTTCAACTTTAATTTCTGAGGCAAAATATAACGTTCTTCCTTCATTGATTATTTTTAACTGGGCCGGATTAATCAGATAGGTCTGCATCTTTTTTTCCTGAAACGGTTTGATCAGTTGCCTGAGTCTCCAACGTCTCTCCACAGTTGCATGGCAGAAATCCGGGTGGACGAAGAAAGAGACCCCCTCCGTGTTCCTCTTGGCGTCCGGTCTTGCCTTCTCCGCGATTGCCTGCCTCAACACAAAATTGCCCAGGAAAATTAGTATTGCCCTAGGTTTACGCCCTTCCTTGGTATCTCTTTTGATTTTAAACGGGGTGTGATGCGCTCGCTGGATCTCCGCTGCCCAACTCCAACTTGAGAGCTCCGGGAATGCCTGCTCAAATAGCTTAATAACATAAGCTCTGACATCGGACCCTTCCACTCCTTTGGGTACCCCAGGAATCCGGAGATTATTTCACCCTAGCCGGTTCTCCATGTCCTCCAGTTTCCAACGGATGTCCACGGCTTGGGAGTTTTGAGCTTCGACCTTGTTGATTGCGGCCGCTGCATCCATCTCCGTAGAAACCACTCTATCCTCAAGGTTAGTGACCCGGTCTCCCAGTTTAATACAGACCTTAGACAACTTCCTGACAGCACCTTGCATCTTCCTTACAGCGGCTTTAGACTTCCGACTATCCTGCTGGGTTTCCTCTCTGTGGGCCAGAATCTCCAGGAGTGACATCTGAGCAGCTACCCCCCCTGGGCTCTCCTGCAGGGGCATTGCTGAAGAGTGATCCCAACTAAGCTCGCGTTGGGGGGGCTCACGGCTTTTCAGCCCCTTTTGGGATTTAACAGCAGTTGCCGGGGAACCAGGCTCGGAATCGCTTTCTGAATCAAGGTCTGAAACAAGGTTGGAGCTATGATCTTCTTCATCATCATCCACTGACCACTCGCCCCCCTCCGACACTAAAAAAAAGCATTCACTTGGAACCTTTTCTTTCTCCTTTTCCTTGTCGGCTTCTGGGCGGGCCACCGCATCCTCCAGATCACGCTCCTGACAAGCTTTCATCGCCTCGCTGTCAACCTGGTCGGATTCCTGCCCATCTTGGTCTCCTGCCTTAGTCGCGGCTTCATCCATACCAGTTGAGCTCCCTTGATTGACACATGCAGCTAGTCCGGCATTAATATAACCTGGTTCAATCTCATACAGCTTATGATTGCTGACAGTCACACTTTCCAAATTGATTGGGGCATTAGGCTCAGCCTTCCCTACGTCGGCACCATTGCCCCCCTCTGCTCTTTTTCGGGGGTTACTACCGGTCTCTGGAGGAGCCGTTGCTATATTGACTTTTTCCGCATTACTTTGTGCAGCAGTACTTAGGGGTAGAGGGAGGTCGGCCAAATCAAACAAGCCTGAGGGGGTGACATCGACCCCTGTCTCTGGTCCAACCTCGCCTCCCTCACCCGCTAGCATAGTCACCTTTAACCCCCTCATTCTACCAGTCTTAGTGAAGATATCTGCAATTGGGACTGTGGCTGCAGCCTGCCTTGTTCTGGCCGCGATCGGCTTCCTTACCGTGGGAGTCTGTGCTTTTTGGCTGCCATCAGTGTCACCCGGTGCTGTCTCTACTCCAATCTTCTTTTTCTTCTCTGCTGCAGATTTTCCTCCAGTGTTAGCTTCTGGCGCCATTGCCCTCCGTCTCTTCTCCGCCCAAAGCCTCTTGGCGCCGCAACCCCCGCCGCGTCATGCCGACTCCACCGACTCCGCTTCCGATGCCGCTCTGCTTCGCAAAAAACGCGGAGTTTCGCCCGCACCCCGCCCCTTTGCTCTCGGACGGGTGCGGAAACAAACAGTGAGAGCGATCCGGGTCAACTCCTGTAACAGCCGTGTTGCCGAACCACGGCAGGTGAATGGGGAGAGCATCCGTTTGGCTTTCTGTCGTTTCACCGATTTTCTTACTTTTGCCCGATTCTGCCGTTTACTTCATGGGAGGAGGGTCAGGGACCTACGGAGTGAAAGGGGAGCACCCCTACGTTTCTGCTGGGGCTGTTTACTCGAGCCTCACTGCTCTGCTACACTCGGCCACAACTAGGCAGCCGCCATCTTGCCTCCGTTTTATTCTTCTGTCCAGCGTATAACAAGCCTAGGAAGTTCTGGCTCGTGCCCCTGTGCAAGAATCTGGGATTCAAATATTGCATGCATGCTTTTAAAGTTTTAAAAACAAACACAACTAGACCAATTGATTTTGCCGTGTCACAATTTCTAGTAAACATGTGGCGCAAGCGAATGTTCTTAACTAAAGCATTGTGAAAGTGATACACAGTTATTATATAACAGAAATGCTGATCCTCTTGTATCTGTAACTTCCCTTGCTTGCTACTCTGTATGGCATTTGTAATTGCTGAGACTGTATCTTTTTTGCTTTTGATGCATAGAATCAAATTTCACCCATGAATTACTGTTGTTTTATATATTGTCTATTGTTTTGAAATTGCTGCTTTTATATATATGCATCTTTTATGGCATTTGGTCGAAATAAAGATTTTATGAATGAATGAATGAATGATAATGTGGCCGCTTTTTTGTCTTTAGCTTCACGAGCCCAGCACGGGACGATTGCCCTTGAAGTATTAAACTATGGTGAGCCACTCTTGCATATATTTGGTGAAGGCAAATGTTCTTTGGGCTTGTTAGCGGCATACACACATAGTTTGAGTTCATTTTATGTAGTGTTCTCACATGGGACAATCCAAAGTTAAGGGCACAGATGGCTTTTTTCTTTGGCCAAGCACCATCACCTATTTCAGTTCTCTTTTCCACAAAATAATCTTTTTAATTTTTATTTATTTATTTTTTCGAGTGCAAATCCTACTAATATCTTTTGTCATGTGAATATTCATGTGTGACCGTTTTTGTAGCTCCGGACGGAGGACCTCAAGATTAACTCATTGATTATCATCATTCATTACATATTATTGTTTACCTTATATCCCCTGATGAAGGGTTTATCCTTAACCCAAAATGCATTGGGATTGATCTTTGGATTGTGTTTTTGTAAACAAATGACATATAGCAACAGATTGTTTAATGTATGAATATCGCATGATGTTTATGATTTATATAAAGAGTCTTTTGAACTTATGACAGCGATATTGATTTAGTACTGTTTTGAATAACGTATTCTTTTTTCAAAATGTTTCTTGGTTAGATAACACTCAAACGTTTTTGGGTTTCATTCAGTCAAAGCAAGTTTTGTATTAGGAGAGACATTTTGTCCACAGCTGTGCTTCACGCAGGTCGTGGTTTTCCACGGCCTTGTTTTCACATTCACTTACAGGAATACAGCCATTTCGTCCACCAGATATTGACATGAGAGTTTGGAGCTCCACCCCTTCCCCCTCCTCCTACATGCAACTATATTGGTGACTGTTGCAAAGTCCTAATGTACTGTAATGTGGGAAGACAGCACCAAGAACGATGCAGCTCTAGAATAACGCCACAAAATCTAAGCAGAGACAGAAAAACAGTGCGACCTACCAAATAGAGCCAGGAGCCTAGCACTACCCCTGCTCTTGAGTCCTCTATCCGCAAAGGACTAAAGTAGATCACAAATACTCTAGCAAAATGGTGAAGCCAAAAGCAGATAAGACATTCACACCACAATGAGATGCGCAGAGAGAATCCCTCTGTCCTACCCAAGATAAAACTACAGACACAACACTGCCTACCACATTACTGGAACATTCTCGTAACTTTGAGGAGTTGCTAACAGCTGTGATGGACATCAAATCAACATTGGAATCCAAATTGGACACAATCTGTGTCGAGATGGGTATCCTACGAGAAAACCATAAAATACGAACAGACTTAGGGGCATATGCATTATTGTAGGCAATTGCCATTTCATAATTGGGATTATTAAGAAATGCATGTAGGTTTCGCTAAAATATTAGCGATTCCTACATATTCCTTAATTGTGAATTGCAAAATGCAATTCGCAATGAAGGAATAACTTCCCATTTTCTCTTCTGGTAAGTGATGACAAGGTACGCAAAGAATGGGAAGGGGACTTGGGTAGAGACATTACTAATGGACAATGGGCTAAATGTTGCGTTGTAACACAGGAAGTGTCCCTCAACAGCAGACATAAGTTACTTAATTTCCCGTTTTTACGCTGCATTTACTGAACCCCCGCCAAAACGCACAGGTTACACCCATCCAGGCCACCTAACTGCCAGATATGCAATGCCCCGCATGCTGACTTTGCTTACCTAACATGGAACTGTACTAGATTGCAGACCTATTGGGAACAAACACACGCAGTACTGGGAGCCATGATTAATCTAACACTCATCCCTACACCTGAAGTGCCATTGCTAGGCTACACAGTAAATTTCCCAAAGAAAGTCAGACCGTTTGCATCCCTTGGATTGTTACTGGCCAAAAGAGAAATAGCCTTAATGTGGGGAAGCAGGAAGGGTCCAACCTTGAAGGAATGGCTAACCAGCTTGTCCTTCTGTAATGTGGATGGCAAGGTGTATGCCAGTGTTCTGCTTAGCTTGTCTCGCCCCAATGACATATGGGGCCCATATCGGGCATATGTGGAATCTCTACGACAAGATACAAACTTACAACTAGCAGATGGTTTGGTCCCGGAGGGGGTGGGGTGAGGAAACCTGGCTAATAGGCTGGAAACTGCAGGACCAAGCCTGGTCACTATGTACCCATCACCACAGATCATAGGGATTTTAACATAGATGTCCGCAAGGGCCCCGAGATAGAAGGAATGTACAGCTGCAACTGAGTAACTGAGACATGAATGGGATGTTTGGGCTACGAATCTAACTCTCGCCGAATCGGAAGCTTCAATATCAAGATATGGTAACGACAAATGTGATAATCTGTGACTACGTTGACTGAGGAAATGTAACTTTGTATAACAGTGAACCACCATTTCTGTCATGCGTAATTGTGCGAAAAAACCGAAAATAAAGTTAAAAAAAAGTAATAACTTCCCATACATTCCTATGGGCCTTGAGACCCATTGGAATGAACGGGAATTGCATGCGCAATTTGCGAGGACCAAATAGGTACTTGGAAATTTCGCATGCAATTACAAAGGTGCAAGGGGGCCAAAAAGCCACCCTGATGCACCCCCTGAAATAGGCATGTGATCACATGTTGTGCACACAGATGCCCAAATGAAATTGATGGTAATTTGCGATTTCAATTTGCAAAATTGCAATTTTTTTTACATCATGCATTGCATTTAGGGAATCGCAATTTGCTATTCCCTTCATGTATTTGCGATTTAAGTAATGCATTGTGAATTGGAATTTGGGTTGATGCATCCCAAATGCAAAAGTACCGGTCGTAAAGGGGCAGATTCTGCAAATCTGACCCTTTGTGACCGTTATTTTGAATGATGCATGTGCCCCTAAATCTACTCCGGCAGCTCTATGCTCCAAGGTAAAGGACTCAGACAGTGCATAAAAAAACTCCAAACAAAATATAGCCATTTTTTTGACCGACTTGAAGACTCTGAAGGCCGGTCTCGTCACAATAATGTGCGCAGAGTAGGCCTGCCTGAACAGGCGGAGGGTCACAATATGGAACTATTCTTGGAAGATTGGTTTGTGGGAACAGTACTACAGGGTAAACAGCCCACGTTCTTCTCGGTAGAAAGAGCTCAGAGTCCCACGCGGACTGCTTCGACCAGTCGTGACACCAAATACAAATACTGTGGTAGCATGACTATTCAACAATTGAGATAGGGACCATATCCTGCAGGTGCGAGAACAAGGGGACTGTGGTTAATCGAGAATGTAAAAGTCCAAATTTATCGAGGTTACTCTCTGGACATCCAGAAATACAGAACATCCTTTGCTGCAGTGAAAAGAGTATTACGCAAGCATGAAATAAAATACCTTACAGTTCCCAGACACTCTGTGAATTCGATGTGAAGGCACAACGCTATTCTGAAAAACTCCAGAAGTAGATTGGAACTTGCTAGAACAAAAAGGTCTGACATCGATGCAAGGAGCAGACCCAACCTCAAGGCAACCCTGGCAAACAGATCAGAAATAGCAGAGGTATATGAAACATCACCCCAAAGGTCCTACTAAAGAACAAGCAATGAAAGAAAGTACCATGGCAGCGCCAGATGTGGGAAAACATATACTGTTCTCCCCTCCCTCCGCAACTTCTGGATCAGACCCAGAAAGAAGTAAACAAGAAGAGATATGACAACTAACACCCATTCAAATAGGTGATGGCCCAACAGTCACACAACAAACTGCATGTGGTTTCTCTCTTCCACCAGGGCAGATTAAAGCGCTTCGCTCCCCACAAGAAGGAGTTAATAAAAAACTCCAGTTAGATGATAGGAAAAAGGACATAACTTGTGGACTTATCAATGTGAGGTTCCTGATTAAACATAAGCATGAAATAGTAAGATAATAACCACTCATAAAATTGATGTGCTCTTTATCACTGAAACATGGGCTGATGCAGTTTCTGACTCAGATTTTGTCATTGCAACACCCGCAGGTTTTCGGTTGTTCAGAATAGATAAAGGACTAAAAAGAGGCGGTGTAGTAATTATTGCAAGAGAGCAGTATCCAGCCAAGTTTGCTCCAGCCTCCACTCCTCTCTTCGAAGCACTGCATTTTTCCATAGAAATAGCCTCCAAGACAAAGTTTAAAGGCATATTACTTTACCGCCCTCCCAGTGCCAGGAGCACATTTGTGCAGAATCTGGAAGGACTCCTGGAACCCGAACTGTCTAGTAACGACTTTACTGTTCTTGGGGATTTCAATATGTATTTAGAAGATTCGGAAGATAAAAAAATGGCTACTATATTAGATGCTCTAGGGCCGGTAGGCCTTTCTCAACTTGTTTCAACCCCCCCACACATAGAGCAGGACATTCGCTGGACGGGATTTTCAGCTTCATGGCTGGGTTGTCAGTGAAAGAAGTCCTTCCCCTGAACTGGACAGACCATTTTTAATTAAATGCAATCTTGTAACCCTTACAGCCCAGTCAATTAAGACGACCAAAAACCCCCTATCGACCCACAATGCATGGAGGAAAATAGATTTTACATTATTTCAATTTCTTTTGGAGGAAACACACCCTCAACTTAACCAGTGTGCAGACTACAATGCAGGTAAATACACTGAATGGCTAAATGAATCTATAAAAACCTCAGTATCTATGAGAAAAATCTCAGGGAATCGGGATACATCATCGTCTCTTTGTTTCTCGGGAAACTCTACGGAAGGAAAAACAACTGTGCCATAGGATGGAAAGGCGCTGGAGAGCCAATTATGACAAAACAGAAAAAGAGTTATATAAAACTACATCAAGCAACTATAAAAATGTATTAAAAAACTCTAAGAAGGATTACTTCACTCAACAAGTGGAAAATGCCAAACACATCTCCAAAGAACTATTCAAAATAGTCAACATTCTAGCTTCACTGCCAAAGTCTGATGCGATAAAATGGGATCACATTGTTTGTGATTCTATTGCATCAGCTTTCAAATCTAAAGTTATCAACATTTATAATTTTTTTTAACTGCTCCTGACCATGATCCTATAGAGCCAGCCAAATATGATGAATCTCTGCAAGACTCTTTGTGTTCATTTGCCCCAATTATTTCTGAAGTGGTTGCTAAATACATACTAGAGACTAAATCTGGTTCCCCAAATGATCCCTGCCCTCCTGAGGTCCTTAAAAAATAACAGAAGGGGTTAGCCCTATTCTCACTCAGATATTTAACACGATGTTCCACCTAGGCAAGTTCCGATCAATATGGAAAGATTTCTCCATTCTCCCTTTGTTAAAGAAGCCAAATCTAGATGCGCCCAATCCGGCCAACTATCGTCCCTTGCCTGCCTACCACTCCCGGCCAAGATAGTTGAAAAGATTATGAACAAGCAACTATCCCAGTTTATTTTGGACAACGATCTCCTTGACCACTCTCAGTACGGTTTCCTTAGAGAACATAGTACTGATACTGCATTGATTAATTCCACAGAAGAAATCAGAACGGTGATGGATGGAAAAGGATAAGCAGCCCTGATCCTCCTCGATCTATCAGTCGCTTTTGATACAGTCGATCACAAGTTGCTGCAATGGCGGCTGGAATCAATGGGCTCCACGGAATGGCATTGACTCTACTGGGCTCCTTTCTGAAAGAATGGAGATTAACTGTTACCATGGACGGTTTCCAATGAAAGTCCTATGTGCTGCCCTATGGAGTTCCCCAGGGATCATCCTTAAGCACAATCCTTTTTAATATATATGTTGCAGAACTTGCTCATCAGATTCAGAAGTTTGGGTTTAATCTAACGTCCTACGCGGACAACACCTAGATAGTTGTGGCGGCAAATAATATACAAACGGCTCCCTATCTACTGTTCCTCAACTGTATGAGAGAAGTCGACAGATGGATGGGCACGCACTGCCTGAGGCTTAACTCTGAAAAAACTGAGATTATTATCTTTGGTGAGTTAAAACCTGGATGGGACTGACCAGCAGAGATGGGTGAAGCACCTAAACCTGTGCTAAAGGCAAAAAATGTAGGCGTGTGGATCGACAACAAGTTAGCATTATCCAATCAGACTAATGCTATTGGTACGGCCTCTCATTTTATGATTAAAAAACTTTGAAAAATCATGCCTTATATCCCTAATGATTCCAGAAATCAGGTGGTTACGGCGTTGGTCTAGACTAAATTGGACTATTGTAATAGTCTCTATTTAGGCATGCACAAACATTTTCTTAAAAAACTTCAATCCATTCAAAATACTACTGCTCGAATGTTGAGCAATATCCCCAAATAGGACTACATCACCAAGGAAATTCACCAACTCCATTGGCTTCCAGTGGCCAAACGAGTTGAGTTTAAGGCTCTCTGTTTAGCGTTCAAGGCTTTGAACGACACAGGACCTCTGTCGCTCAAAAAGCGATTTGTTTGGTACCATCCAGCCAGACAGCTGTTGTCCTCAGGGATTAGACTGATGAAGGTACTTAGAATATGCACTTCGGGTTGGGGCGGTCTGAGTCTCTCTTATGGCACCGCAAAGCTGTGGAACACACTTCCAGCCGAGTTGAGAGGAGCAGCCTCTCTCACCATTTTTAGGAGGAAGTTGAAAACCTGGCTTTTTCAGAACTGAGTAACTAGGAGGAATTACAGAAGTCTACAGTGCCAAGACAGGGTATTCGTGCACTCAACAAATGTCATTAACATATGATATGACATACCACTGTGAGGTTTGAAGCCGTCACGAGTTGCCGGGAGGGGTCAACATGCTAATACTGTGAACAATACTGGGGCAATTTCCCCACTGTCCCCGCGCTGTAGTGAGAGAGGAGGGGGCAGCCCAGCCTGCGTTACACAGCGGCTGCGGGATTAACTAGCGAATAAATGGGTTTGAAGCCCCTTTCTGAACTTAGCTTTAGCAGTCTCCATCCGGAGTTTTAGCGGGAGCTTATTCCAGCTCTGAGCTGCCAGGACCCGAAAGGATCTGCCCCCCATTCTGACTTTCTTTATCCTCTGTACTGTTAACAGACCGGTCCCACTAGATCTTAAGGACCTCCCTGGCACATAGCTAGTGATGGAGCGAGATTTAGAAATATATTTATTTCAACTCGCAAAGTTAAACTTCCATAATAAATAATTATACTAAACGTGAATGGAGTGAATATTATTAATCAACTAGAGTAAAATTGCAAATCATTACACGCGGGAAACTAATATATGTGCTCATTTATGTGCTTTTTTATTGCAAATGCATGTTTGTGAAAATAATAAACTAATCATGTCTATTGTTTTGACAGAAATTAAATACGGCTGTTTTAAATAATGGCATGTGCTTATTTTTATGTGCTAATGTATTGTCTTTTTGTTTTTATATTGCACAAATCTGTTTGTTGCTTCATCTGCTTCTGCTAGGTAATATAGATTAATGGGTTAATAATTAGTAAAGGTGGGTGGGTAACAGAACAAACTTTATTTCACACATTAATTGATGTTTTGTGTTTGTTTATGTATTAGTTTTGCGAGTGGGCCTAAAAGATGGCTGGCAGTACTGCAGCTTTCGAGACTTGACCAGAGTGAAACATTCACACATGCGCAGAACATTTTGCTGAGCTGACAACGTTTTATGCAGAAGAAATCCTGGTCGAGTTGAATGTTTTCTTGGTGACATTTCCAAGGACAGGATGCTGTAAGGCCTGCCAAGATTAGGAAGTAAATGTTTCCCCCGTCAAAAGTATCGTTTTGAGGAAGCAAAGAGGATGGTGAATCTAAGAACAATAGGGGCTATGATGAGGCACGGACTTGGTCAGAAAAGTGTGGCCTGACAGTGGACTGACATGGTTCAGCCAATCGCAGTTTTGGATTGACAGAAAAAACGTCCGATAATGTTACTTTAGTTAGTTAGAAAAGGTATAAAACTATCCCCATGGGAGGGAGGGGCGCTCTTGCCGCTCTTGCTGCTCATCTTCTTCTGATTCCAGTAAGGCGTGACGTGCTGACGGACTTTCTTTGGAGCACGTAAGGATCAATAGGGCTAAATGACTTTTCCCTTTATTCTTTAGGTAAAGTGAGTTTTAGACAGGGAAGTTAAGGCCTAGGTGATGGAAAACTGTTTATTCTTCATTATATCATGCTAATTGATTTTGCTTAAAACTGTTGGTTCTAATTGCTATTCCTCAAATAATACTGCCTGATTAAAAAAATTCTAATAGATGCATTTTCCTCGAATAAATAGTTAATAAAATTCGATTTTTGAAAAAGCAAGCTGGCCTTGTTATTTCAGAGTCATGTTATCATCAGCAGATCCATTAGCCTAAGTGACTTAATTAAATGTAGAATTTTACAAAAACCATGGTGAAATCATTATACTGCAGTTGTATATAAATGTGTATATAATTTGTGAATAGGTTTTATTAATTAGGTCACATGATTCAGTTGCTCAAAATATGTCACATTAGTTTATGGGCCTTATGAGAGTTTTATGATAAATGGTGAGTATTGTGGAGTTGGGTAGCGTTGCTATGACATATTTTCTATAGGGGCGCTGGATCAATTCTCTGGTAGCAAAGTTACGGTTGCTATGGTAACTGACATGCTACATGGTAAATACATAGGATCGATGTTCAACATATGTTAAGTTTGTTCACTTGTTACATGTAGTCGAAAGGTTTTCTTCTGCAGTGTGAAAAATCCTAGTTGGGCTGGCATATGAGTGGTGTGACAAAGTAAAGTTACACAGTGCATTTGTTCTGTTTCTAAATAGTGCTGTGGACGTACAGCACAAATTTAGGGATTTTAGATATGCTAGGTAGAATGTATAGTGAGGATTGTCTATAAAATTGTAGCTTTGAGTATAGAGACTTAGAGCCTGTTTTAAAACTCACTGCGAAAAGAGTAGTAGAATTTTATCCAAACTTGTGTGAAGGGTAAAATAACGTCGTTTATTTTATTGGCAAATGTGGATTTCTATGGTTGGTTAGAGTCCTACCAGGATTTCATGTATGTATGGTTAGGGAAACTTTCCATTTGAAAGTGTGTAAATGATTTTGTAAATTCGTTCGAGTCAAACTTTGAATTGCTACTTTATGAAAATTCAGAGAGAAACGAGTTCGATATTACTTGTTAGAAGGGTAGAGTAAAAGTTGACTTTATCAACGATTGTTTATTCTGTGAGAATAGCGTCGTCTATTCCACACAAAGAATACTTGAATGACTGTATAAACTATCACTTTATTTTAGCGAGACAGACAAATGGTTTGTTTAATTGTTGTTATTAATTGAAATTCATTGAAAAGGTTTTCTTAAAATGGCGCTGTGAAAATATTTGGTGAAGGAGGGGTGAGCGTTAGGAGTGAGAGACGAGAAGCTGCAGCGGCTGTGTACGTCATAGGGTCAGCGCTGTGATTGGGTAGCATACGTCACAGCTAGTGCACTGATTGGTTCACGTGACTGAGTCAAGCTGTTAGCTGATTGGTTCTTTGTGAAAACAGCAATTCTATTGGTTGAGCAAGGTGGTGACGTAGCTTAACCTGATTGGCTTGTTGGTGTGTTTTGCGCACGGATTGGCTGGTTTTGCGAAACAACCAGGAAACATTTACGTTCATTTAAAATTAAGCGGATTTGATTAAAACATGAGTTATTATTACAAAAAAGAGGAGAAAAAGCTTAAATGGCTTCAGAAATAAAAAAAAATTCTTTTCACCCGATAAGAAAATTGAAACTCGAGGTGGAAAGTTACTTCATAAGTATAAGACACCTGCAGCTTATATGGAAGGTGAATATGGTTAACATACTTGCCTTTGATTTGACAATTGGATGGATTATACCAAGAATGATGGTGTTTTAGCTTGGCCATAGGATGGCTCATTTAATATGAGAATTTTGAAAAAATTGAGAGAAAAAATGATGGCTCTTGTGCCAAAGCCCAGACCAACACAATTTGAGGCTTTAGTTCAATGGGAAGATGAAATGTTTCAAGTTCAACGAGAAGCAAGTGGTATAATAAGACCTCCAAAATCAAATTTTAAAAGAGAAACTCATGAGGATAGAATGCGTCGATGGAGACAGGCAGATATGTGTGATGGTCTCTGCCCAGTGAGAGTAATGATTACTGAAATACCAGGTCAAAAGAATACCCAAAAGAAAAATAATATTGGAGAACGTGATTTGGAAGATCCAGTTCTAGAAGAAATATACCTTACAAATAAGAAACAGACTCCTTTAAAACCAGCTTGTTCATGGTCTACTCCGATGGTTTCTACAGTAACCACACCAAGTGCACCTCCACTTAATGAGGAATCACTCAGATTTTACCCGAATAATACAGAAACTCCTGAAAGATTAGAAACGAGAACTAATTCTAGTGTATATGGTGAAAGTAGAAATTTTCCTGAAACTTCAGTTTCAAGGAATGAGACTCCTTCCAGAGGTCTAATGAGTGCTGGAAGAGATGAGGAAATTCCAAATACTTCAGAATATTTACGATCAAAAGAAGAATTAATTCGACAATTAACTAAAGGCATGGAAGCAGTAACAGTTCCAGTAACGATTGGTCCTGTTCAGCCTGTTTTTGATCAGGGAGAAATTAGACATCCATGTTTGACTATTCCATTAAATGCAGAAATTCAGAAAGTGGCTGAAAATTTTTATTCGGAATTAACTGAAATTCATCGAGAAAAGACTATGATACCTGATTTAACTTTTAATCCAGGTTCATTATGCAGAACACCAATAGGTGCAGAGTCAGATACAGAATCTCCAGAAAAGAGTGTTGAGAAAACAGATTCAGTTTCAAAGCTTGATGTCGCGAAATTAAAAGCAGATTTGGAGGAATTAATTATTGGCACAATTGGTCCTGACAGTTTAAAGCATTATCAAGATGATGAATTGTTGTTCATTTGTAAAAGCATACAATGGAAAACGAAAAATAAATATGAACAGTTAGAAGAATTGGCTACAGAATCAGAAAAATTTAGGACAACATTACAGATTAGATTTTACTGAAAAAGACATTGGAAATTTTAATGCGATGGGAAGAATTCTGCATATAAAAGATTTGATTGTGTACATTAAAAAATTGGGTGATTTGAGCAAATGGAGAGTGAAGTGGACAAAGAAAAGAGAGGAAGAAAGGCGAGAAAGGGGCATGGTGGCTAATCAGTACCAAATGAGAGAAATAGCAGGAGGTGGTTATGTGCATGTACCTTGGACTAGACAGGACATCTTGTTGTTCACAAATGATGTTCCTCGGTTAAGAGAAAAGCCTGTAGAATGGTACCGACAGGTGGACAGGTTCATAAAGGTTTTGAAAGTTCTGTGGATTGATCTGGATGGATTCTTTGACATTGTTGTCCCATCAGATCTTTGGACAGAATGTAAAGTCTCTGTAAGTTGGCCAAAAGTAGAACCTGCTTGAGATACAGTAACATGTGCTCCATCATCAGAAGTCATGGGACTGTATGACAAAGTGATTTACTGGTTGAAAAATAAGATTCCCCCAAAAGAAGTTGATTGGGTTAAAATAGATAGAACAATTCAGGAGCCAGAAGAATCAGTTCATTCATTCTATGAAAGATTACTGTTGGTCTTTAAACAGTACAGTGGCTATGAAAAATTAAGTGAAAAGGACATGAGCCATTTTATATACAGATTTGTTTATGGCCTGAGACCTGAAATTGGGGAGTTGATTAGAAATGGAATTGTCGGCTGGCAATCACTCTCAGTTGATGATATACTGAGAATAGCAAAATATTGTAGTGATGAGATAGAAGGCAAGCAGAAGAAACTTAAGGAAAAGGCAATGTGGGCACAGGTAAAAGTAGGTGAACAACAGATTGCAAATTTAGAGAATAAAAATGTAAATCTTAATCAGAATCAGGGTCAGGGTAAATTTAAAGGCAATTTTAATAAACCAAAATTTTATGTTAACATTGAAGAGGTAAAACAAAAACTGCCTTGTTTTAATTGTGGCGAAATTGGAAACTGGAAGTGCGAGTGTAAAAATCCGCCCAAAAATTAAAAAAATGCATCATTAAATCCACAGATGCAGAATGATGTAAATCTGCAGCAACAGCTACAGCGACAATTAAATGAGCTAAATCTTCAACAACAGCTACAGCGACAGTTAGCGAATCAGCAGAGTCAGATTCCACAACCTCATCTTCCTAATTGTATAAATGGTCAGAGGTATAATTCGGAAACGGGATTCAGTGGAGGTGATCAGGTAATCAGACCAAAAAGAGTGAATGTGCCAAATGTTTCTCGACAATTTTTGATGACAGAAAATGGTGGAAGTGATTCTGAGGATTATTTATGACGGTGCCTGAGAGAGGGGGAAGAGTGTGTGCTTGGAGCCACTCTTGAGGTTGACCAGTCGGGTCCATTTGTAAATGGCAAAGTGAATGATGTAGAAATCACTTTTCTTGTGGACACTGGTGCTACCTGGTGAAGGCATCCAAGTAGTTGGTGTAGCTAATCAGCAGATAAAAACAGATTTGACAGAGCCTGTTAAAATTGAAATTGGTAAATTTAAAGACAAACACAGATTTATAGTTTGTAATAGCAGTCCTGTAAACTTACTAGGGAGAGACATCCTTTGCAAAATGAATTGCAAAATAAATTGTTCACCGGAGGGAATTGAGTTAAAACATTAGAGGAAGATGGGCTTTACAGATTAGCAATGTTAATGGTTGAAGCGGAGGAGAGTAAATTATTTCCTGCATTTGATAAAGATAATTTACCTGAAGAATTGAAAAAGACAGTCAAAGCTGAAATATGGGATTTGACACGAAATGAGATGGGCTTGATGAAAAATGTCGATCTAGTTAAAATCACAGTGAAGCAGGTAATAGATTTTCCAAACATTACACAGTACAAAATGAAAGAAGAAACAATTGAAGGTGTTATTCCTGTAATTGACAAATTCATAAAACAAGGTGTTCTAAAAGAAATTGAAAGCAGTCCTTGTAATTCACCGATTATGGGGATCAAAAAGCCAAATGGAACGTACAGGACAGTTCGAGAACTGAGAAAGGTTAACCAAATAGTTGTTCCAAACCCAGCAGTGATCCTTTACCAGATTCCGCATGATGCAGAATGTTATACTGTTATTGATCTTTGCAATGCGTTCTTTACTGTTCCATTGCATCCAGACAGCCATCAAATTTTGCGTTCCGGTTCCAAGGTCCCATATTAGCATGGTGTTGTATTGCTCAAGGGTATACAGAGAGTCTATCTATTTTTAATCAGTTGCTAAAGAAATCATTGGAGAATCTAAATTTACCTGGAAAATCGACATTGGTTCAGTATATTGATGATTTACTTATTGCAGCAAAAACACGAGATAACTGTGTTACAGATACTATTACTCTTTTGAATCATCTGGCAGATGAGGGACATAAAGGGCCCGATTCCGATCCGGTAAAATAAACTGCCGTACGATTCGTATTCGTAGCCGAATCCGTACGAATGGAAAATTACCGTCCGACCTGCGAATTCCGATCCATTTCCGTTGAATGCCGTACGAATAACAGCGACCCGTACGAACCACAGTCGATGACCCGTACGAATAAGCATCGGGAATCCTACCATACGATTCGTAAACAGCCCGTACAAACACACTAGTACGATCATGTACGGGAAGGCTGTCCGCGATTCGTACGGCCCAAAGTTTTCACGCTTGAAGAATGATTCGTACAGGAATATTCGCCTCACAGCAAGCGCCATCAACACATACCACACGTGTACCCCTCGCTCAAGCCAACGCGAACCCCCCCCACCCACCAACAGCCCGTACAACTCGATCGCACGCACAAGTACGACACGCACACCCCCCCAACAAGCCTAAGCGAACACCCCCACCCGCCAACGGCCCGTACAACTCGATCGCACGTACAAGTACAACACGCACAACCCCCCAACAAGCCTACGCGAACCCCCCCACCGTCCAACAGCCCGTACACCTCGATCGCATGCACAAGTACGACACGCACACCTCCCCAACAAGCCTACGCGAACCCCCCCACCCGCCAACGGCCCGTACAACTCGATCGCACGCACAAGTACGACACGCACACCCCCCCAACAAGCCTATGCGTACCCCCCACCCACCAACGGCCCGTACAACACGATCGCACACACAAGTACGACATGCACAGCCCCCAACAAGCCTACGCGAACCCCCCCACCCGCCAATGGCCCGTACAACTCGATCGCACGCACAAGTACGACACGCACACCCCCCCAACAAGTCTACGCGTACACCCCCACCCGCCAACGGCCCGTACAACTCGATCGCACGCACAAGTACGACACGCACACCCCCCAACAAGCCTACGCGAACTCCCCCACCCGCCAACGGCCCGTACAACTCGATCGCACGCACAAGTACGACACGTACATCCCCCCCAACAAGCCTACGCGAACCCCCCCACCCGCCAACGGCCCATACAACTCGATCGCACGCACAAGTACGACACGCATACCCCCCAACAAGCCTACGCGAACCCCCCCACCCACCAACGGCCCGTACAACTCGATCGCACGCACAAGTACGACACGCATACCCCCCAACAAGCCTACGCGAACCCCCCCACCCGCCAATGGCCCGTACAACTTGATCGCATGCACAAGTACGACACGCACACCCCCCCAACAAGCCTACACGAACCCCCCCACCCACTAACGGCCCGTACAACTCGATCGCACGCACAAGTACGACACGCACACCCCCCAACAAGCCTACGCGAACCCCCCCACCCACCAACGGCCCATACAACTCGATCGCACGCACAAGTATGACACGCACCCCCCCAACAAGCCTACGCGAACCCCCTCACCCGCCAACGGCCCGTACACCTCGATTGCACGCACAAGTACGACACGCACACCTCCCCAACAAGCCTACGCAAACCCCCCCACCCACTAACGGCCCATACAACTCGATCGCATGCACAAGTACGACACGCACACCCCCCCAACAAGCCTACGCAAACCCCCCCACCCGCCATCGGCCCGTACAACTCGATCGCATGCACAAGTACGACACGCACACCCCCCAACAAGCCTACGCGAACCCCCCCACCCGCCAATGGCCCGTACAACTCAATCGCACGCACAAGTACGACACGCACACCCCCCCAACAAGCCTATGCGAACCCCCCACCCGCCAACGGCCCGTACAACACGATCGCATGCACAAGTACGACACGCACACCCCCCAACAAGCATATGCGAACCCCCCCACCCGCCAACGGCCCATAGAAATCGATCGCACACACAAGTACGACACGCACAGCCCCCCAACAAGCCTACGCAAACCCCCCCACCCGCCAATGGCCCGTACAACTCGATTGCACGCACAAGTACGACACGCACACCCCCCCAACAAGCCTCCGCGAACCCTCCCACCCGCCAACAGCCCATACAACTCAATCGCACGCACAAGTACGACACGCACACCCCCCCAACAAGCCTACGCGAACCCCCCCACCCGCCAATGGCCCGTACAACTCGATCGCACGCACAAGTAGGACACGCACACCCCCCCATCAAGCCTACGTGAACCCCTCTACCCACCAACGGCCCGTACAACTCGATCGCACGCACAAGTACGACACGCACACCCCCCAACAAGCCTACGCGAACCCCCCCACCCACCAAGTGCCCATAGAACTCGATCGCACGCACAAGTATGACACGCACACCCCCCCAACAAGCCTATGCGAACCCCCCACCCACCAACGGCCTGTACAACTCGATCGCATGCACAAGTACGACACACACACCCCCCCAACAAGCCTACGCGATCCCCCCCACCCGCCAACGGCCCGTACAACTTGATCGCACGCACAAGTACGACACGCACACCCCCCAACAAGCCTATGCGAACCCCCCACCCGCCAACGGCCCGTACAACACGATCGCATACACAAGTACGACATGCACAGCCCCCCAACAAGCCTACGCGAACCCCCCCACCCGCCAATGGCCCGTACAACTCGATCGCACGCACAAGTACGACACGCACACCCCCCCAACAAGTCTACGCGTAGACCCCCACCCGCCAACGGCCCGTACAACTCGATCGCATGCACAAGTACGACACGCACACCCCCCCAACAAGCCTACGCGAACACCCCCACCCGCCAACGGCCCGTACAACTCGATCGCACGCACAAGTACGACACGTACATCCCCCCCAACAAGCCTACGCGAACCCCCCCACCCGCCAACGGCCCGTACAACTCGATCGCACGCACAAGTACGACACGCATACCCCCAACAAGCCTACGCGAACCCCCCCACCCGCCAACGGCCCGTACAACTCGATCGCACGCACAAATACGACACGCATACCCCCCAACAAGCCTACACGAACCCCCCCACCCGCCAACGGCCCGTACAACTCGATCGCACGCACAAGTATGACACGCACACCCCCCCAACAAGCCTACACGAACCCCCCCACCCACTAACGGCCCGTACAACTCGATCGCACGCACAAGTACAACACGCACACCCGCCAACAAGCCTACGCGAACCCCCCCACCCACCAACGGCCCATACAACTCGATCGCACGCACAAGTATGACACGCACACCCCCCCAACAAGCCTACGCGAACCCCCTCACCCGCCAACGGCCCGTACACCTCGATCGCACGCACAATTACGACACGCACACCTCCCCAACAAGCCTACGCGAACCCCCCACCCACCAACGGCCCGTACAACTCAATCGCATGCACAAGTACGACACGCACACCCCCCCAACAAACCTACGCGAACCCCCCCACCCGCCAACGGCCCGTACAACTCGATCGCATGCACAAGTACGACACGCACACCCCCCCAACAAGCCTACGCGAACCCCCCACCCGCCAATGGCCCGTACAACTCAATCGCACGCACAAGTACGACACGCACACCCCCCAAACAAGCCTATGCGTACACCCCACTCACCAACGGCCCGTACAACACGATCGCATGCACAAGTACGACACGCACACCCCCCAACAAGCATACGCGAACCCCCCACCCGCCAACGGCCCGTACAACTCGATCGCACACACAAGTACGACACGCACAGCCCCCCAACAAGCCTACGCAAACCCCCCCACCTGCCAATGGCCCGTAGAACTCGATCGCACGCACAAGTACGACACGCACACCCCCCCCAACAAGCCTCCGCGAACCCTCCCACCCGCCAACGGCCCATACAACTCAATCGCACGCACAAGTACAACACGCACACCCCCCAACAAGCCTACGTGAACCCCCCACCTGCCAACAGCCCGTACAACTCGATCGCATGCACAAGTATGACACGCATACCCCCCAACAAGCCTACGCGAACCCCCACCCGCCAATGGCCCGTACAACTCAATCGCACGCACAAGTACGACACGCACACCCCCCCAACAAGCCTACACAAACCCCCCCACCCGCCAATGGCCCGTACAACTCGATCGCACGCACAAGTACGACACGCACACCCCCCCAACAAGCCTACGCAAACCCTCCCACCCGCCAACAGCCCCAAAAAACTCGATCGCACGCACAAGTACAACACGCACACCCCCCCAACAAGCCTACGCGAAACCCCCCTGCCCGCCAACGCCCCGTACAACTCGATCGCACGCACAAGTACGACACGCACACCCCCCCAACAAGCCTACCGAACCCCGCCAACGGCCCGTACAACTCGATCGCACGCACAAGTACGACACGCACACATAACGCCAACACCCAAACCAGCACAAGGACCATGCAAACGAGTCGCACAACAACACTGAACATGTCTCCTGTGTACACCTCATTGAGAATCAATGTTCTGGTCACAGCCAAACTGGCAAACAGAGGTCAACACTAACACCCACCCCATATAACACACACCCCACCAATTCAAAATAAGCCACACCCACTATTTGACCAATAAAAGGGTCCACACATACAACCCATCATCCTTTGCAACATACCCATTATTGCGAAGACACAGAGAGCACACAAACAATTGCAGCCACACACATACACCCAATCTCATCTACACCCACACCACCCCCTTCACAATCAGACCCACACACCCTCATCCATACACACCATCACCCCCTCTATCACATACACCCCACACCATGAGCACACCCAAGAATCCAAAGTTCACTAACCCGGAGAATGAGATACTTATAGATAAAGTCATCAGAGTCGAGCCACAGCTGTTTGGCGGATTGGTCAGACAGACCAGCATGGCTGAAAAAACACACCTGTGGGAGAGGATCGTAGACCGGGTCAATGCTGTTGCACCCATCCGGCGCACCAAGGGGGAATGCCAGAGCCAGTTGTATGATCTGCGGAGGATGGTCAAGAAGAAAATGGACCAGGACTATGCCAATGCACACTACACTGGAGGTGGTGGTCCCCGCAGACCTCCTGTATACCATCCCTGGGAGGAGAAAGTCATGGCCCTGCTGCCACCGGTGGGAGTACATGGAATCGAAGGAGCCGTTGAGTCTGGTGAGTGTACAAAAAACACAAGTTACATGGGTAGACCAACAACAGTGCCCAGCAGCATAGGGTGGGTGGCCATGAGTCCCACCAGGACACAACAGAATGGGGTGGCACAAAGGGTGAAAGGTGGAGGGTAGGAGGCTGCTCCAATTCCAAATGTCCCAGGGACACACCCAAGCACCATGCCCAATGCACAGGGATAGGGAAAT
The DNA here is from genome assembly GCF_964261635.1 of Lissotriton helveticus. Lineage (NCBI taxonomy): Eukaryota > Metazoa > Chordata > Amphibia > Caudata > Salamandridae > Lissotriton > Lissotriton helveticus. Next base: position 1,742,752,494 of record NC_136065.1, read on the forward strand.
ATCACACAAGATAGTAGACCTCAGCTTAAAAACTATTTCATTTTGCAGACACACCTTTCGGAGATGCATCATTTTGTGACACAAGCAAGCAAGCACAAACAACCTGTCTCCATCCCTATGTCTCCCTCTCCCTCTGTCTCCCTCCCTCCCTCACTCTCCCTCTGTCTCCCTCCCTCCCTCTGACTCCCTCCATCCCTGTCTCCCTCTCCCTCTGTCTCCCTCCCTCCCTCTCCCTCCCTCCTTCCCAATCCCTCCCTCCCTCTGTCTCCCTCTCCCTCTCTCTCCCTCTTCCTCTGTCGCCCTCTCCCTCGTCTCCCTCCCTCTCCCTCCCGCCCTCCCTCCCCCTCCCTCCCTCTGTCTCCCTCCCTCCCTCTGTCTCCCTCCCTCCCTCACTCTCCCTCTGTCTCCCTCCCTCCCTCTGACTCCTTCCATCCCTGTCTCCCTCTCCCTCTGTCTCCCTCCCTCCCTCTCCCTCCCTCCTTCCCTCTCCCTCCCTCTGTCTCCCTCTCCCTCTGCCTCCCTCTCCCTTTGTCGCCCTCTCCCTCTGTCTCCATCCCTCTCCCTCCCTCTCCCTCCCTCCCTCTGTCGCCCTCTCCCTCTGTCTCCCTCCCTCCCTCTCCCTCCCTCTCCCTCCCTCCCTTCCTCCCTCTCCCTCCCTCTGTCTCCCTCCCTCCCTCTGTGTCCGTCCCTCCCTCTGTATCCATCCCTCAGTGTTCCTCCCTCTGTCACCTCACCCCAGCTCCCTGGCCACACACACTGTTGCACCCAAGCACTGCACAGGCCTTAAAAAGACCATAGAGTGAGAATGTTGATGCTTCTGACAAGACAATATTTTATGTAGCACATGTTGATGTTGCCGAGTGAAAAATTTCTTCAAGCCCTGAGGTCAAATTTTCTCCTTAGCGCCGCAATAAGTGGGAGTGTCACAGTGATAAAACAGATAGCGGCTAGTGAATCCGTAGCTTTGTTCTTAGGTTTAGGATGCAAGTACTGTGTTGAAAGCTGCCTTGCTTAGGGGCCATGCAAAAGCCTGCTTTTTGATGTATGATATCTCTGTGCAATAAATATTGCAGCTTCAGTCTGGCAGAACGCAGACTCGCCTAAGCCCTGAAACGCCGTGTAAGCGGCACCTCTTTTGCTTGAGGTCTTCCCCCTGTGACAAACAGGAGCGTGTCCAATGGTGAAATCGTTACTTAAATATTCATTGCAATGATTGCATGTGTTATGCAAGTTATGTGGCGTGATTGGATGCCTGTGAATGCAAGCCGCGCCCCGTCCCAGATGTCAGCGTACAACGGTAATGGCCAGGTCAATGAATCTGCCTATCCGAAGATTTGTGTGTGAGTGAATATTTCTTGTTTGCAACATGCTGCACTGTGATTCTTGTGCGTTTGAAATACTCTGCACTGTGAGTGCCAATGGTGTGTTTGGTTTTGCACAGTGACATCTCCTCGCATCTCAATGTTCTCCTCGCCATCTAACGCCCACAACTTGCCTCTCTGAAAGTTAACGGCCAAATTTAACGGCCACAAGGGACTACTTTACCACTGATGGCGCCCCCCCTTTTGAGTGTATATGGTGACAATTCATATAGCCTATGTCCATCTACTGGACCTCCCCTTTCCAACGCTGTATTGGGTGTTGTGATTCGTGGTGTACTTTTTTAGTTTACCTGGCTCAAAGGACACAGTTCTCACTTCATAATAGTAGAACAGACAATGCTCTGTCTCTTACATGAACACGCTGCATCTAAACTCTGTGCATGCTTGACGCTGACATTAGGATTAACACCGTATCCTGGATGTTGCGTGAACCTGAGCACTGCTGTATATGTGTTGTGTCGCCAAGACAAGACACAGCAATGGCTGTGTCAGTCATTGTCAAGAGAATGGAAGAAGGAAATAACTCCAGAGTACATGTCAATGTACTACCACTACATACACAACTGAACAAGTACTATACTCCTGTGATGGGTGCAACACATCCAGAACAACTACCCACGTCTGACAATTCTCTACACCAGAACGGCCAAATCCCCCCACACCCAAGAGACGTGGTCATGGTGTGTGTCCCCTGTGGCTACTTGACTAACTGTGATGGCTATGTTGAAGTGGTGTGACCAGGTCGTGTACTGCCACGTGACTGTAACTAAGCCAACTTTTCATGCTGTGGTGTTGACAAGGTAACAATGTAGAATATGGTGCCTATGGAAGGGGTGTATGTGCTGTACAAGGCACATGACCTGGTGGTACGTAGACACAATGTCATGTGGCTCAGCATAGTCTTGCCAGTATGTGTTGCACACACAGGCATAGAAGCTGTGAGGGCTGAGTTTGAGGCATCATGATACCAGGAGGATGATTGTCTGGTGTCCTCTGTGTGTAGGGTGGCTGGAGCATGCTCTACAAATGGATGGAAGGAGGGGTATCCAGTAGGCGTGTGTGGTCCTGGATAGTGTGCGCTGCATTGTGGCTGTGTATGCAGCACCAGGAATGAGTGAAGACATGACGGCAGGAGGGGTGTGACAACTAACAAAACAAGCACATACCACAAGGGCATTGGCAAGCCACAAAGTGACATGTGCATGTGAATGCATGAGGGTCTGCTTCACTCAGGGTCACTGCGAATAATATGGCACAGTAATCACCAAAGATCATGGTCACGGGACCAGGCCCCTTAGGGACAAGTGGGGCACATGACACACAGCGTCAGCAGGTGTAGAGTACAGCAAGTGTGTTCCAAGCTAACCAGCAGCTACACAGCCATCTACCTCACACACAGAATAGTATTTTAGCGTTAATCAACACCATGCATGTAGTCACTGTACACGTAAACACATAACAAGCATAAGCTTACTTCATGCCATATAGTAGACATGCACAATAGAAGGACATGTGCGTTGACATCAAGGAGGCACAATATTCATTAGAAATCGCACGTCATGCACAACATGATTATTTACCTTGTGAGGCCATGGAGCATTATCCAACATACATGGACATTGGCATTGGCAAGAAGACAAAATAATAAGTTAATGAATGATGTCACCTGTAATGCAGCATAAGTAATCGCTACAACCCTGCCAGGGAATGGTCGTACCTTTCTTCATCAGAGTGGTGTGATGCTCAAAGGGTTCCACCTCCAAATCGCCCCTTGGTCTGAGTATAAATGACAGACACAAAAGGGTGATCAGGCGAGGGAAGGAGAGGATGGGAACTGCAGGGAGGGAGACCTGAAACAGAGGCAAAGACCCATTAGGAGTACTTTCTCATGTCACTGACACTAAACATACCGCATGAGATACACTGTACCAGTCACACATGTGAAGTGTAACGGCTGTAGCCGATTTGAGCTCACTCATTATGCAATCACATGAGATCCAATGCTGTGACACGGACACATACAACCTAGGAACGTCTGTCATCTATTTGAGTCTTGTGCAACGCTCACAAGTCATCTACCATGCAATGAGATCTTTGTGTACAAATACTAATTCACTGTCTCTGATGATGTGGAAAAAGCAAACAAATTAAAACATATGGCAATGCTAATTACGCAAATTGTAATAGCTGTATTTGAGAATGTGTACCCGTAAGGGCCATGTAGGCAAACTTGACATCACCCACAACAGCTGTAAGAATCACATATGATGAGGAAGCTCATGACCTACATGCAATGAAGGCACTCTGTAGGCAGTCTTTTGCCCTATCAACTTTGCATCACTAGGCTAAACATGACAAGCAGTTTGAAAATAACTCAACAGCAAGTGATGTTGGTCCAACCAACATAAGGATACCCTACCACCGCACAGAAATGCTGCACGGGACAAGAGAATCATGTGAGTGACCGCACCACTGTGGCAAAATATTTCACATATGCATCATCACAACATAGTCATGTCTAAAGCTAAACATACATGGCATCATGTGATTTTAGACCGAACAGCTACTCACTGTGAAGGCTGGCGTAGCAGTATTCTCAACCTGCACTGAGGTAACGACATGACAGTGACATTACTTACTGCAACAAGGGGCAATGCATCCATGCTAACAGACTCACAGGACAGTTGTCCTAACATGTGGAACATACACTGGGCAACTGTCAGATGGGGTGACTATCCTGTCATGGGAGTGGGCCTACATGTAATGAGATACATGATGTTGTTGCATGTATGCATGGTCTAACAACATGCGCATGAACATGTACCACACATTAGAAACCATACCAACGCTAAACAGCCTCATACGAGTCCTTACCCAAATTGACTTTTCCCCATGTCCATGCATGCTCCGTTGATTCGGCAGACGTTGCAATCATAATGAGCAATAGCAGGCTGACCACGATGACAACAACGGACAACAGGCAGGCCGAGCTGGGGATGAGAGGCACACAAGGGGTCAAGTTCCGTATGATGTCATTCTGACATTGTCCTGTTGAATAGCCTGATGTAGTAGTACACCTGTACATTCCAAATACACACATAGCACATATGTGTGTGTCATTACATCTGCACCTATGTGACACTGCACAACAAACATCCAAATGACATTGCATACAGTCAGTAGCATACACAGCATGCTAACCATGCAACTCTATGGTACATGTATTACCAAATGCTAATGTGACTCACCATTATGAAAAGAAGTTGCGGATGAGGTGACTCCGGATATTATCTTCACCCTCCTCGTCACTGGCATCCTGGGCAAGGCCTTCATCCTCAATGTGCGGATGTTCCAGCTCATCAGGATCAAGGTAGAGTGACACGGCCTTCTCCACTGCCATGTTGTGTAGCATGCAGAACACGGTGAAGATGTCACACGGTGAAGATGTCACACACCTTGCGTGGGCTGTATTGGAGGGCTCCGCCTGTCTTGTCCAGGCATCTGAACCGGCTCTTCAGGAGTCCGAATGTTCGCTCGATCACCTGCCTGGTCTTCCCATGAGCATTGTTGTACCGCTGGTCTGCAGCTGTCCTGGGGTTGCGTAGCGGAGTCATTAGCCATGGCATGTTTGGATATCCTGCGTCTCCTGCAAATTGGCATCATGGAAATGAGTGCGTAATATGATGCAGTTCATGAAGTTGTGACATACTGACATACATAGCTGACAGAGTCTACTCACCAACAAGACATGCCCGGTGGTTGTGCAGCTGCAGCATCATCTGTGGTACCCTGCTATGCCTCATGATGAAAGCATTGTGGCACGATCCTGGAAAACGTGCAGAAACATGTGAGATAATCATGTTGGCAAGACACACCACCAGTACATTTATTGAGTGGGAGTGTTTCCTGTTGCGATACACTTCCTCCTGAGCCTGTGGTGGCACCAGAGTAACATGTGTGCCATCAATTGCACCAATTACATGTGGCATACGTCCCAGGGCATAGAATTCCCCCATGACATCTGTCAACTGTTCTGGAGTAGGGAATATAATGAATTCATCAAGGTGGAGCAACATAGCTGCCAATACATCCGTCAATACACGGCTTAACATTGTCTGAGACATCCCTCCCACATCAGCTATGGTAAATTGGAACGCACCTGTGGCAAAGAAATGTAGGGCTGCCATCACCTTTACCTTGGGTGTCAGCGCAGTTGGATACCTATGTCGTGGTTGCAGGTGAGCTTCAAGCCTGTCCGTCAGGTCCTTGATCAACTGCCTGGTGAAGCGGTAACGGCGAATGCAATTTCGCTCCCTCATGGCTTCTAAGTCTGGCAACGGCCTTTCCAGAGGGGGTGCCCTGCAAAACAAAATTAAGAGAAAATGTGTTTAATTGTCTGACTAAGACAATAACAATGTACATGGCACAAGCAACACTGCTTCAACTAATGTAGACAATTTTGAGTGTGGCCTGGGAGACACACTGAGGAAACATGTGCCAGCTGCCAGCCACTCCTCCGTGAAAAGTAAAAGACCTGTGGTCTGTGGAATGGATATGACATGCATACAAATGAACTGATGGAAAGGTCTGAGTGAACATGACAATGTATCATGTCAGTGACACACGTCATGAGAATGGCATTAGGAGGTTGTCTGCACATCCAAACAGCTGACAGCAATACACACACACACACACACATCACATGTGCCATCATTTGCACAGATCTGACATATTCATTTTGCTGTGTGAAATTTCACAAACTATTACATGGACTTCGTCATACAGCATAAAAGTTTGATTTGTGACAAATGGTCTGTGATGCCATCACACATATGAGCGGTTCATTAGCACAAGTGGCATAGTGTGCGTACATTACAAACCCTGTCATCACAGCAAGGACCCAACATAGATGCTCCTACAGCAGATATACTGAACAGTATGAACTAGTTACTTACCTTTTGTAAATAAACATCGGTATGGTTCGCCCGTCCACGACAGGTCGGGGCAGGGGGCACCTCCTCATGCCCCGCCGCTATCATACTCATCCCTCGCCCTTATATCCCATTGGATTCCAGGTACCATCAGCTCGCACATGCGCAATCGGTTGCAACACCTAAGTCTCCTTTCGAGACCCTCGGCCACTCCACCTGCTGCCACACCTGTCTCTTCTCCCCTCCCCTGCGCTACTGCCCCCACTTTCTCCCCCCCTCCTGCCCCCCACACGCCGATCTTTAACACTACTGCTGCGCTTCTTAACACCAGATTAGCAGTCAGTCATCAGTATGAGCTATTTGATTACCTTGACACTCATAATCTGGATCTCTTGTTCTTAACAGAGACCTGGTTTAAGGCCGACTCCATACCTAACGTCTTAGCCGCACTCCCTCCCTCATACTCCATCATTCGAGCAGACCGACCGGAGGGCCGAAGAGGCGGTGGAGTGGCCTTGATAGCTCATACCGACTCCCATCTTCAGATTCTTCCTTTTCCCCCCATCTCTGAAGTGGACTGCTTGATAATTCGCGCTAGCTCTTATTCGGCTCCCCTCACTGCTGTCCTTATCTATCGTCCTCCCCAACCCACTCCCACTTTTGTTTCCAGCCTCCAGGATATTCTCGCAACACTGGTCATCAACAACTCATCAGTTTTGGTGTTGGGCGACCTCAATTTTCGGCCCAACGATCCGGCCGAAAGACCTTTATCCAAAGAATTTACTGATCTTATGACCAGCCTTAATTTTATTTCCCATGTTCATAGCCCTACCCACGTGCATGGCCATCTACTCGACCAGATTTGGACCTTGAACATCCCCACTACTTCCCCCACTATCTCCCCCTGTTCCTGGTCGGACCACTTTTTAATTTCCTTCTCCCTTGCTTTAGCTCCAGCGACCAAACCCCCCCTTCCCAAGAACACCTGGGTTAGGAAATGGGGCAAGGCAGATATGCCATCTTTCTGCTCATCCCTACTTAATTCTTGCCCCGACCTTTCCGGCCTCGCCGCCCCGGTCCAAATGGCCACCATTGATAGCTGGCTGACCCAGGCAGGCGACGACTTTGCCACTCTGAGGCGGATCACGGTCAAGCGAGCCCATGCTGCTAACCGTTGGTTCACCTCTGAGCTTAAGGAGAAGAAACTGGCCGCACGTAGAGCAGAGCGTGCATGGAGAAGAGACTATTGTCCCGCCAAAAAAACCACCTATCTCTCTGTGCTCAAAGCATATAAGCAAGGCATCCTCGACGCCAAGACCCTGTTTTATTCTAACAGGATACTGGCAGCAGAATCCCAAACCAAAGAGATCTTTGCTACGGTATACGAGCTTGCCTCATCTAATAGAGTCACGGCCTCGATCCCCCCTTCCCAAGCGCTTTGCGACTCACTCAACGATTTTTTCGTTGACAAGGTCGCAAAGATTAAGGCCAACATCCCCCTCCCTTCCCCTACCTTCACCAATCCCTCCCCACCTGCTGTCACTTCCAAACTTACTTCCATTCCCCCCCTCACCGAGGTCACCCTTCCTCCCTTGCTTCACAAGATAAAGTCAGGCTCCCCCCTAGACTTTGCCCCGGCTCATATTTTGAGAGAAATCTTCCTAAACTGTCCTACCCCTCCCCTCACTCTCCTGAATGACTCACTCAGCAATGGAGTGGTCCCCACTGCTCACAAATTCGCGGCTGTCATTCCCATCCTTAAAAAGCCCGGTGCCGACCCTTCATCCCCCTCTAATTACCGTCCTATCTCCCTTCTGCCCTACCTGGGCAAGGTTCTAGAAACCCATGTTACCAGCACCCTGAGCACCTACGTGGAAGTTAACCACTGCCTCTCCCCTCGGCAGGCGGGTTTTTGCCCCCTCCATTCTACGGAGAAGGTGGTGACCTCAGTGATGGACTGCCTACGCGAGGGCATTGATACCAACCTTCCGCAGGCCCTCATCCTTTTAGACCTGTCTGCCGCTTTTGACACGGTGGACCATTCCATCCTCCTCACCCGTGTCAGGGCGGCGGGCATAGAGGGCCTGGCCCTCGCCTGGCTTGAGTCCTTCCTGAGTGGTAGGGCTCAGGCGGTCCACCTAGCTGGTTTCACTGCTGCCCCTCGTAGGGTCGCATGTGGAGTTCCCCAAGGTTCCTCACTTTCCCCCCTTTTGTTTAATTTATACATCTACCCCCTTATTTTTTTGTTACAGCAGCTTGAGGTCACGGTGTTTAATTACGCCGACGACCTCCAGCTAATCTTTAACCTCTCCCATCCTTCCTCTTCATCCCTGAACGTCCAATCCGTCATGCTGTTCATTCAGGATTGGATGAACTGCAACCACCTCAAACTCAATCCGGACAAGACAGAATTAGTCCTGACCGGAGGTGGTTGCAGCCCCTGGTCCTCCTCCCACTGGCCTCCCTCACTTGGTGTCCCTCCGATCCCCGTCCCTAAGGTCAAAACCCTTGGTATTTTTTTTAATTCTTCACTTTCTGTTCACTCACAGGTCAACTCAGTTGTTTCCTCCAGTTTTTTTCCCTCAGAACCATTAGGAAGATCTCTCGCTTTTTCTCTCTACCCGCTCTAAAGATCATAGTGATGGCTATGGTGCTCTCGCGCCTTGATTATGGCAATATCATCTACAACGGCGCCCCAGCCTATGCCATTCGCCGTCTGCAGCTAGTGCAGAACCAGGCTGCCCGCCTGATCCATGGCCTGCCTAAATTCCATCGCGTTACTCCTTTACTGCAGGCCCTGCACTGGCTGCCGGTGAAAGAACGAGCCTTGTTTAAGCTTGGCTGTACCACCTTTCAGGCCAAAATGGGCACCGCTCCGGAGTTCATTTGCTCCGCCATTAAGCCCTACACGCCGGGCAGAGAGCTTCGTTCCTCTCATCAGGCCTTGTTAACTATCCCCCGTTTCAGAAAGAAAAAGGCAGGCGGAACAAAATTCGCAGTTCTCGCTCCTGCGTTCTGGAACTCTCTCCCGACGGAACTCCGTGGGACACCCTCCTACACTGAGTTCCGGAAAGGTCTAAAAACTCTGCTCTTTTCTCGAGCTTATAATGCTTAGACCCCCTCTGCTCCTGTTGGCCTCTCTACAACTCAAAAGCGCCAAGAAACCGCGTGGTAAAAGTGCGCTATAGAAATGCTTTTAAATTCAAATTCAAATTATGGTACATTAGTTTGTAGCATATTCCTAACTTTGAATACATACCAGGCTTTTGACAAATTTGGCTCAGGGGATGCCATCGATCTGCACAGTGAGTCGGTGCTATCCAGCCCATAACAGATCAAATACTGTGTCGCTGATTGGCATTCTACAAGGGCTTGGCCAAGTATTGCCCGTACCTACACTGCATACTCTGGCAGCAGTTCCACAACCGTGTCCCACAGAGAGTGTGTGGAGCAGACAAAGAGGCATGTGATGTTGGTAGACCTCAGTCCCAGACTCTGGGAGGATGATGACATCTTTCCGTACTGCTCATAGCTCTTGGATACCCTGTCCAGCGGAGCAAATGTGAATGTGGTCTGTGATTTGGAGGCCTGGATGGCCATGCTCTCTGGGTTGGGGTGGGAGGACAGGAAACATGGTTTGTCCGGGGAGGGTTGTGGGCGTCTGGCAACGTGCCTATCTACAGCAAAACCTGCAGCGTGCCTGTACATGCTGGCCAATATGAATTCCAAAAGAAACGGCTGCAGAGGCTCAGCGGAGCTTGACTGCAGTTTAAGGACCTCAGTTAGGAGGTTGTTCCTCATGGCCGCAAAGGGGAGAAGAAGGGGCAAGGCTTTGGCGGCCCACATCAACACAACACTGTACGTTGGCCGCTCATCCAAAGACACGTTTGGAGTAGAGACATCACCAGTGTCTGGCGAGGTGTCCAGACCACTCGCATCTCCCAGTCCACCTGTCCTGTCGTCTTGGAACTGGTCTTCATAACCCTCCTAATACTCCTTATCACTCATTCCCAGATTATCTGGGATGTCATAATCTGTGCCCGGCTCGTTGAAGTTTAACTCCCCATGCAGCATTAACTGCGTTGTTCTGCAGCGCAGTTCCCACACCGGAGCCGTATAGTGTGTGGTATCGGGAACAGCACCACCCGAGGACGGCGCCAAGGCTGACTGTTGCCGGTGAGGTTGTGAGGTGGACCAGCGAGGACCAGGATCAACAATCAGATCCTGTCTGTCCCAGCGGGGCCGGGACGAATGTGCCGCCTGCGTCAGAGCCAAAGCGAGTGACGGTGTCAGGGGCAACGCACCAGACCCGCTAGTGCCCCCAGACGGGTCCGCTGGGCCAGATGCCGTTGCGTAGGCCGTTGGTGGAGTGAGGGACATAATAGCCATGAGGAAGCGCACTTAGTCCTCCTGCGTTGCATGCTGGGCAGGAACCGGAGGTCGTGGTGCAGGCTACAACAGCTGCTAATCAGACGGAGCCGCGTGGCCGGTGTCACCGGAATCCCATGCAGCATTGCACGTGCATTGTGGTGATTTAGATGTGCAATGACGTCTCTTTGACTTTTTGGGGTTACCTGATGACTTAGCCCTGGAGGACTGATGTAAAATCCCGGGGCTCTGATGTCTCAACACCCACACCCAGGCACTCCTCCTATGTCCAGATCATGAGCTATTGTGGTGCTGGGCCAACTGCTGGAGTCTAAGCGGCTTGTGGGACCACTCACACCTGGCTTCATATATCTGCTCCCGGCAGTCGGAGCAGCTCTTGTTGTCATACTTCACACCAAAACAGTGGAGACACCGACGGTGAGGGTCAGTCACCGACATGAGTCGTTCGCAATCCTCACAGGACAGGACATCCTTATTGGCACCGTCCTGAGTCAGACAATCCAAGTGAAATGGTCAGAAGTGATCGTACTATGAATTGGGTAAAAAATTGAGTAAGATTACATTTATACGGGAACAGCGCTGGTGGTGTGAAAAAAGAGGACCTGACATGAGCACGCAGAGGCAACGTATGAGTACTCAGACAACGTCATCACGGCGCACACAACGCCAATGACACACGCAGAGCCGCAGGAGATGCCTACCGACACACAAGTGTACATATCCAGGATGACACTTGGGGATATTCTAAGGTGAGGAATATAATACTGACCAGTTCATTTCATATGCAAACAGCATGCACAATGTCGCACATGGCACACACATGACGTGGTCACACAGGGTCATGCTGTGCGTCAATTCGACCTCTGGGACAGTGTGCATGTTGCTGTCATCATGTGACAGTTCTCTGTACTGAATGGTGTGCCATTCCAGTGTTGATGTGCCTCTCAATATGTTGCAGACGTTACTCAGGTGCAAAGTGTTGAATGTATGTGATACACATGTGCAAAATGATTAATGACATGTCTCAACAGCTCTTCACACATCAACTGAGCCACAAGGTCACAGTCCCTGTGCTTCTTCAATGTGTGCCACACCTGGGGCATGCTGGTGTAAGGATGCCATGCTGATGTATGCATCCACATCGTCAACATGAGTGTAGACTACATCCCTGCAATGTGATTTCCTGGAGTCACTCTCCCAATGGTGCCATGAAGGAGGTCAGGAACGCAGCCTACACAATTGTTCACTTGTGCATGTCTGACGCACTGTACCCCAATGGTACGTCCGTGTGTAGGCCTCGTTTCCCTATGGCATGTTAGCCATACGCGAGCACAGGGTACCCCAATGGTACGTGCGTGTGTACGCCTCGTTTCCCTATTGCATTTTGAGCATACGCGAGCATAGCGTACCCCAATGGTACGTGCATGTGTACGCCTCATTTCCCTATTGCATGTTAGCCATACGCGAGCACAGCGTACCCCAATGGTACTTGCGTTTGTACGCCTCGTTACACCATTGAATGGGTTGCATTAGCAACGACAATGGCACCATACTTGTGTGGGTATTCAAATAAATACATTGAGAACATCTAGGGGAACAGTGGAATGATCAAAATGCAACCAGGTTGTCATGGATACAGAGAGTTTTGAGCCTCCTACAGGTGTTCTAGAAAATTCAGTTGGGCAAAAGTATACAATGTTGCAAAAGTTGTTGTTCTGCTCTGACTCATTTTTCAAACCATGCATATGTGTGTCATGGCCTTCTGTGTGATGTGATTGGATGGAACATAGGATGCTAACTATGGTGGCCTATCACACACTACTCCTTGGACTCACAGACCCTCTGCAGCACAGATATAAGGCAGCATGTGGCTGTGGGAGGGCACTTGCCTACACAACAGTTGAGTGGTAACCACAGCTGCTGTCTCTGTATCCTTTGGACCCTGATTAGCTGAGCATGGAGAGGGCACCTGCATTCACTGATGCTGAGAACAAGGCCCTGCTGGATGCTCTCCTGCCAAACTACAGCAAGCTGTATGGGAGACCAGAGGATCAGGTGAGACCTCCACCAGTGCCCACCAGTGCTCACCAGTGCCCAGCATTAGAGTGTGTGTGTGGCTAAGACCCCCACCAGTGCCCAGCAGTGCCCAGCATTAGAGTGTGTGTGTGGCTAAGACCCCCACCACTGCCCACCAGTGCCCAGCATTAGAGTGTGTGTGTGTGGCTAAGACCCCCACCAGTGCCCACCAGTGCCTAGCATTAGAGTGTGTGTGTGGCTAAGACCCCACCAGTGCCCAGCAGTGCCCACCAGTGCCCAGCATTAGAGTGTGTGTGTGGCTAAGACCCCCACCACTGCCCACCAGTGCCCAGCATTAGAGTGTGTGTGTGGCTAAGCCCCCCACCACTGCCCACCAGTACCCAGCAGTGCCCAGCATTAGAGTGTGTGTGTGGCTAAGACCCCCACCACTGCCCAGCAGTGCCCAGCAGTGCCCAGCATTAGAGTGTGTGTATGGCTAAGACCCCTACCACTGCCCACCAGTGCCCAGCATTAGAGTGTGTGTGTGGCTAAGACCCCCACCACTGCCCACCAGTGCCCAGCAGTGCCCAGCATTAGAGTGTGTGTGTGGCTAAGACCCCCACCACTGCCCAGCAGTGCCCAGCATTAGAGTGTGTGTGTGGCTAAGACCCCCACCACTGCCCACCAGTGCCCAGCAGTGCCCAGCATTAGAGAGTGTTTGTGGCTAAGACCTCCACCACTGCCCACCAGTGCCCAGCAGTGCCCAGCATTAGAGTGTGTGTGTGGCTAAGACCCCCACCAGTGCCCACCGGTGACTAGCCGTTAAATCAGAAACATACCATTGTTAACCTCATTACCATTGTGAGATAGACACATGTTAACATACCCAAATGTGAACATCACACCAGCTCCCAGGCACACAGCAGTCACAGACATCAACACAAACAAACTAAGGTTCGGAAAAAGAAAGAAATAGCTTTATTCAGCTTGTTCAAAATAGAAAAAGCAAATAAGAGTCCTTGCTCAGAAAAGGCCAATGGCCAGACCCTAAAAGTTTGATTCCTCCCTCCCTCCCTCTCCCTCCCTCTCTCTGTCTCCCTCTCCCTCTGTCTCCCTCCCTCCCTCCCTCCCTCTCCCTCCCTCCCTTCCTCCCTCTCCCTCCCTCCCTCCCTCCCTCCGTCTCCCTCCCTCCCTCTGTACCCGTCCCTCCCTCTGTATCCATCCCTCAGTGTTCCTCCCTCTGTCACCTCACCCCAGCTTCCTGGCCACACACACTGTTGCACCCAAGCACTGCACAGGCCTTACAAAGACCATAGAGCAGAATGTTTAGGGATGTCTCCTAATTACCAGCAGTCATCTACTAAGTGCCTGCAACACAACCACCATTTGCAGGCGACACTGTACTGTGTCAGGACACACAGTTTTGAATGCTCTGTAGTACACAATGGGCACAGGTGTAGGCAGCACACGTCCCTCCTGTAATCATTGCAAACACAAACACCATGACAAGGTCACACATCCTGTGCAGGAACACACAACCACGATTTTGCCAGCATGCTACATCAGGGGACAGCAAAATAATGAAGGATTGACGCCCGATAATCACACGCAAACTACTAGCATGGCCTGTCATACACCCCCCTTACTGAAACTCAACCCCTGGGGACAGGCAATGGAGTGCAACACTGTCCCAATTGTCATGTACCACAACTAAACACTCACTCATATGAATACGCATACAACTATTACATGCACATAGCAGATGTTCCAGTCCATTGTACCTCTCACACAATGCACGTGCCCCATCTCATGAACGTTGTGGATGCACTTAAGTATCAACATGGACATGGGTATTGACAAGGTGATGCGTCTTACAGAAGTGCCACGTTCCAAAGCCATGATCTAGAAGTGGGTGTACAGGTCCAGGGGTGCTGGCATTGTTTGGCCAACACGGAACAGCAACATCTGTCCAATGTAGATGAATACATGCAATAAAACTAGCAGCCGTGCCGACTTTGTCCCGGTTAGAAAACTACATTGTGTAATCTTGTCGGCCAAAGGTCCCTCCACTTAATGTCACTTGTGTTTCCTACTTTGTCATCACCCCCTCCCCCGTGAGAATGTTGATGCTTCTGACAAGACAATATTTTATGTAGCACATGTTGATGTTGCCGAGTGAAAAATTTCTGCAAGCCCTGAGGTTAAATTTTCTCCTTAGCGCCGCAATAAGTGGGAGTGTCACAGTGGTAAAACAGATAGCTAGTGAATCCGTAGCTTTGTTCTTAGGTTTAGGATGCAAGTACTGTGTTGAAAGCTGCCTTGCTTAGGGGCCATGCAAAAGCCTGTTTTTTGATGTATGATATCCCTGTGCAATAAATATTGCAGCTTCAGTCTGGCAGAACGCAGACTCGCCTAAGCCCTGAAACGCCGTGTAAGCGGCACCTCTTTTGCTTGAGGTCTTCCCCCTGTGACAAACAGGAGCGTGTCCAATGGTGAAATCGTTACTTAAATATTCATTGCAATGATTGCATGTGTTATGCGAGTTATGTGGCGTGATTGGATGCCTGTGAATGCAAGCCGCGCCCCGTCCCGGATGTCAGCGTACAACGGTAATGGCCAGGTCAATGAATCTGCCTATCCGAAGATTTGTGTGTGAGTGAATATTTCATGTTTGCAACATGCTGCACTGTGATTCTTGTGTGTTTGAAATACTCTGCACTGTGAGTGCCAATGGTGTGTTTGGTTTTGTACAGTGACATCTCCTCGCATCTCAATGTTCTCCTCGCCATCTAACGCCCACAACTTGCCTCTCTGAAAGTTAACGGCCACATCTAACGGCAAGAAGGGACTACTTTACCACTGATGGCGCCCCCCTTTTGAGTGTGTATGGTGACAATTCATATAGCCTATGTCCATCTACTGGACCTCCCCTTTCCAACGCTGTATTCGGTGTTGTGATTCGTGGTGTACTTTTTTAGTTTACCTGGCTCAAAGGACACAGTTCTCACTTCATAATAGTAGAACAGACAATGCTCTGTCTCTTACATGAACACGCTGCATCTAAACTCTGTGCATGCTTGACGCTGACATAAGGATTAACACCGTATCCTGGATGTTGCGTGAACCTGAGCACTGCTGTATATGTGTTGTGTCGCCAAGACAAGACACAGCAATGTCTGTGTCAGTCATTGTCAAGAGAATGGAAGAAGGAAATAACTCCAGAGTACATGTCAATGTACTACCACTACATACACAACTGAACAATTACATCAATGTAAAGCTTGTGGAACTGTGATGGTAAAAATGGATAACTTATTTAGATGTCACTTGATAGTGCGTTAACAGTGTCTGTCTCTCCCACACGCAGGGCAACGTGTGGAGCCCCCCTCCCAACCAGGGGGGAGAAGGATCCCAGGCTCAGCAGGACTCAGACCCCACCGGCAGCGACACCACTCAACGCACTGTGGATGACCCCAACCAACCTGGCTCCTCTGGATCCCAAACCCCTGCTGCAACTGTACCAGCTACATCTCTGCCAACCACCGGATCCATTCCCACCACATCCCAGCAGACAGGTCAGAGCCCTTCCCATGATCCACCAGAGAGCCTGTCTGAAAATGAGGGGCACCCTTTGTCAGGCACCCCTGAGGTGGCAGACAACCTCTACCCTGCCAGCAATCGGGGGGCCCGTCGATTGGATGTGCCCACAAGCGCAGGCCGTGCTCGTGTGGGTCAGGGTGGTGGGAGTGGCGCAAGGTGGAGGCGAGATTCTGGCCAGTCAGCTGCAGGGCCGAGTATGCCTGAACTGCATATCATCCTGGAGGCATACTAGCGGGACACCAGGGAGGTAAGCCAGCTTGCGGAGGCCCTCAACCAGGTGAAACAGCAGCAGGCAGAGCAAATAGCCAGGCAAGACCTACATTATAGACGGGTGGAGGCAAGTCTGGCTCAGCTCTTGACGGTGCATCTTGACGGTGCATCGGGAAATGTGCCAATCGCTACGTCAGATTTCTGCCAACATGCAGCACCCTCCCTGTGTCACCAGGCCAGCTACATCTAGGCAAAGTGCAACACCAGACACAGGGAGGGATGAGGAGGAGGAGGAACTGTCTAACGTAGCGTCCCATGCATCGTCTAGGCCTGTACCTGAGGGTACCCCAAGGAAGGTGGGTCGTCCACGGCTAAGACGTTGAGTGGCAGTGGGCCATGCACTACTCCCAGGACACCGGACCTGGCATATTGCCCTTGGGTGCAACAGCATCACCTATGAGACTCTCCCACATGGACTTGCTGGTCACAGTCTGCCCAATGATGCCAAGCACTGTGGCCTGGACTCTGTTGACTGAAACTGTAAGGCATCTCATCTCCAGCTGTGAACTTTGGATTCCACCCCTCTATATACAGCACCTATTCACGTTTCCTGCACAAGATCACCCAATAAATATCCTAAATATCAAACGCATTTGATGAGTTATCTTCTAGCCACAGTATAAAATGAAATGTGTGTGCAAATGTATGAAATGCAAGGGTATTCACCAAACTGCAGCCATCCACACACTTGGATCTGAGTCCGGGTGAGGACACACATTGGTCACAAATTCCTAACAACTACATACAGGGATGGAAAGACACACCTGTGAGGAATAGTCAATGCTGAAGGGGTTTTTGGATCACAAAACTGCAATAACAGCCAGGCGCAGGAGAGTCACTTTGAGGTGTATAGATCAGTGTGACAAAACTTGTTGTCCACGTAGGG
Organism: Lissotriton helveticus; assembly: GCF_964261635.1. Lineage (NCBI taxonomy): Eukaryota > Metazoa > Chordata > Amphibia > Caudata > Salamandridae > Lissotriton > Lissotriton helveticus. The sequence continues at coordinate 1,742,769,968 of NC_136065.1, forward strand.
AGTACCAACATCTGTGTCGTCAGGTATGTGAACTATCATCAGCATGATGCTGTACTGTGGATGTGATGAATGGGGCACAGGACAAGGGTGGCAGGACAGACTGTGGGCAATGGGCTGTAGCACTCTACCCAAGCTCACCTGATGAGGTGACCTCCCCCTATGGAGCTACAAGTACTATACTCCTGTGATGGGTGCAACGCATCCGGAACAACTACCCACGTCTGACAATTCTCTACACCAGAACGGCCAAATCCCCCCACACCCAAGAGACGTGGTCATGGTGTGTGTCCCCTGTGGCTACTTGACTGACTGTGATGGCTATGTTGAAGTGGTGTGACCAGGTCATGTACTGCCACGTGACTGTAAGGAAGCCAACTTTTCATGCTGTGGTGTTGACAAGGTAACAATGTACAATATGGTGCCTATGGAAGGGGTGTATGTGCTGTACAAGGCACATGACCTCGTGGTACGTAGACACAATGTCATGTGGCTCAGCATAGTCTTGCCAGTATGTGTTGCACACACAGGCATAGAAGCTGTGAGGGCTGAGTTTGAGGCATCGTGATACCAGGAGGATGATTGTCTGGTGTCCTCTGTGTGTAGGGTGGCTGGAGCATGCTCTACAAATGGATGGAAGGAGGGGTATCCAGTAGGCGTGTGTGGTCCTTCATAGTGTGCGCTGCATTGCGGCTGTGTATGCAGCACCAGGAATGAGTGAAGACATGACGGCAGGAGGGGTGTGACAACTAACAAAACAAGCACATACCACAAGGTCATTGGCAAGCCACAAAGTGACATGTGCATTTGAATCCATGAGGGTCTGCTTCACTCAGGGTCACTGCAAATAATATGTCACAGTAATCACAAAAGATCATGGTCACGGGACCAGGCCCCTTAGGGACAAGTGGGGCACATAACACACAGCGTCAGCATGTGTAGAGTACAGCTAGTGTGTTCCAAGCTAATCAGCAGCTACACAGCCATCTACCTCACACACAGAATAGTATTTTAGCCTTAATCAATACCATGCATGTAGTCACTGTACACGTAAACACATAACAAGCATAAGCTTACTTCATGCCATATAGTATACATGCACAATAGAAGGACATGTGCGTTGACATCAAGGAGGCTCAATATTAATTAGAAATCACACGTCATGCACAACATGATTATTTACCTTGTGAGGCCATGGAGCATTATCCAACATACATGGACATTGGCATTGGCAAGAAGACAAAATAATAAGTTAATGAATGATGTCACCTGACATGCAGCATAAGTAATCGCTACAACCCTGCCAGGGAATGGCCGTACCTTTCTTCATCAGAGTGGTGTGATCTTCAAAGGGTTCCACCTCCAAATAGCCCCTTGGTCTGAGTATAAATGACAGACACAAAAGGGTGATCAGGCGTGGGAAGGAGAGGATGGGAACTGCAGGAAGGGAGACCTGAAACAGAGGCAAAGACCCATTAGGAGTACTTTCTCATGTCACTGACACTAAACATACTGCATGAGATACACTGTACCAGTCACACATGTGAAGTGTAACGGCTGTAGCCAATTTGAGCTCACTCATTATGCAATCACATGAGATCCAATGCTGTGACACGGACACATACAACCTAGGAACGTCTGTCATCTATTTGAGTCTTGTGCAACGCTCACAAGTCATCTACCATGCAATGAGATCTATGTGTACAAATACTAATTCACTGTCTCTGATGATGTGGAAAAAGCAAACAAATTAAAACATATGGCAATGCTAATTACGCAAATTGTAATAGCTGTATTTGAGAATGTGTACCCGTAAGGGCCATGTAGGCAAACTTGACATCACCCACAACAGCTGTAAGAATCACATATGATGAGTAAGCTCATGACCTACATGCAATGAAGGCACTCTGTAAGCAGTCTTTTGCCCTATCAACTTTGCATCACTAGGCTAAACATGACAAGCAGTTTGAAAATGACTCAACAGCAAGTGATGTTGGTCCAACCAACATAATGATACCCTACCGTCGCACAGAAATGCTGCACGGGACAAGAGAATCATGTGAGTGACCGCACTGCACTGTTGCAACAAAATATTTCACATATGCAACATCACAACATTGTCATGTCTAAAGCTAAACATACATGGCATCATGTGATTTTAGACCGAACAGCTACTCACTGTGAAGGCTGGCGTAGCAGTATTCTCAACCTGCACTGAGGTAACGACATGACAGTGACATTACTTACTGCAACAAGGGGCAATGCATCCATGCTAACAGAATCACAGGACAGTTGTCCTAACATGTGGAACATACACTGGGCAACTGTCAGATGGGGTGACTATCCTGTCATGGGAGTGGGCCTACATGTAATGAGATACATGATGTTGTTGCATGTATGCATGGTCTAACAACATGCGCATGAACATGTACCACACATTAGAAACCATACCAACGCTAAACTGCCTCATATGAGTCCTTACCCAAATTGACTTTTCCCCATGTCCATGCATGCTCTGTTGATTTGACAGACGTTGCAATCATAATGAGCAATAGCAGGCTGACCACGATGACAACAACGGACAACAGGCAGGTCGAGCTGGGGATGAGAGGCACACAAGGGGTCAAGTTCCGTATGATGTCATTCTGACATTGTCCTGTTGAATAGCCTGATGTAGTAGTACATCCCTAATACACACATAGCACATACGTGTGTGTCATTACATCTGCACCTATGTGACACTGCACAACAAACATCCAAATGACATTGCATACAGTCAGTAGCATTCACAGCATGCTAACCATGCAACACTATGGTACATGTATTACCAAAATGCTACTGTGACTCACCATTATGAAAAGAAGTTGCGGATGAGGTGACTCCGGATATTATCTTCACCCTCCTCGTCACTGGCATCCTGGGCAAGGCCTTCATCCTCAACAGGCGGATGTTCCAGCTCATCAGGATCAAGGTAGAGTGGCACGGCCTTCTCCACTGCAATGTTGTGTAGCATGCAGCACACGGTGAAGATGTCACACACCTTGCGTGGGCTGTATTGGAGGGCTCCGCCTGTCTTGTCCAGGCATCTGAACCGGCTCTTCAGGAGTCCGAATGTTCGCTCGATCACCCGCCTGGTCTTCCCATGAGCATTGTTGTACCGCTGGTCTGCAGCTGTCCTGGGGTTGCGTAGCGGAGTCATTAGCAACGGCATGTTTGGATATCCTGCGCCTCCTGCAAATTGGCATCATGGAAATAAGTGTGTAATATGATGCAGTTCATGAAGTTGTGACATACATAGCTGACAGAGTCTACTCACCAACAAGACATGCCCGGTGGTTGTGCAGCTGCAGCATCATCTGTGGTACCCTGCTACGCCTCATGATGAAAGCATCGTGGCACGATCCTGGAAAACGTGCAGAAACATGTCAGATAATCATGTTGGCAAGACACACCACCAGGGCATTTATCGAGTGGTAGTGTTTCCTGTTGCGATACGCTCCCTCCTGAGCCTGTGGTGGCACCAGAGTAACATGTGTTCCATCAATTGCACCAATTACATGTGGCATACGTCCCAGGGCATAGAATTCCCCCTTGACATCTGTCAACTGTTCTGGAGTATGGAATGTAATGAATTCATCAAGGTGGAGCAACATAGCTGCCAATACATCCGTCAATACACAGCTTAACATTGTCTGAGACATCCCTCCCACATCAGCTATGGTAAATTGGAACGCACCTGTGGCAAAAAAATGTAGGGCTGCCATCACCTTTACCTTGGGTGTCAGCGCAGTTGGATACCTATGTCGTGGTTGCAGGTGAGCTTCAAGCCTGTCCGTCAGGTCCTTGATCAACTGCCTGGTGAAGCGGTAACGGCGAATGCAATTTTGCTCCCTCATGGCTTCCAAGTCTGGCAACGGCCTTTCCAGAGGGGGTGCCCTGCAAAACAAAATTAAGAGAAAATGTGTTTAATTGTCTGACTAAGACAATAACAATGTACATGGCACAAGCAACACTGCTTCAACTAATGTAGACAATTTTGAGTGTGGCCTGGGAGACACACTGAGGAAACTTGTGCCAGCTGCCAGCCAGTCCTCCGTGAAAAGTAAAAGACCTGTGGTCTGTGGAATGGATATGACATGCATACAAATGAACTGATGGAAAGGTCTGAGTGAACATGACAATGTATCATGTCAGTGACACACGTCATGAGAATGGCATTAGGAGGTTGTCTGCACATCCAAACAGCTGACAGCAATACACACACACACACACACATCACATGTGCCATCATTTGCACAGATCTGACATATTCATTTTGCTGTGTGAAATTTCACAAACTATTACATGGACTTCGTCATACAGCATAAAAGTTTGATTTGTGACAAATGGTCTGTGATGCCATCACACATATGAGCGGTTCATTAGCACAAGTGGCATGGTGTGCATACATTACAAACCCTGTCATCACAGCAAGGACCCAACATAGATGCTCCTACAGCAGATATACTGAACAGTATGAACTAGTTACTTACCTTTTGTAACTAAACATCGGTATGGTACATTAGTTTGTAGCATATTCCTAACTTTGAATACATACCAGGCTTTTGACAAATGTGGCTCCGTGGATGCCATCGATCTGCACAGTGAGTCGGTGCTATCCAGCCCACAACGGATCAAATACATTGTCGCTGATTGGCATTCTACAAGCGCTTGGCCAAGTATTGCCCGTACCTACAACGCATACTCTGGCAGCAGTTCCACAACCGTGTCTCACAGAGAGTGTGTGGAGCGGACAAAGAGGCATGTGATGTTGGTAGACCTCAGTCCCAGACTCTGGGAGGATGATGACATCTTTCCGTACTGCTCATAGCTCTTGGATTCCCTGTCCAGCGGAGCAAACGTGAATGTGGTCTGTGATTTGGAGGCCTGGATGGCCATGCTCTCTGGGTTGGGGTGGGAGGACAGGAAACATGGTTTGTCCGGGGAGGGTTGTGGGCGTCTGGCAATGTGCCTATCTACAGCAAAACCTGCAGCGTGCCTATACATGCTGGCCAATATGAATTCCAAATGAAACGGCTGCAGAGGCTCAGCGGAGCTTGACTGCAGTTTAAGGACCTCAGTGAGGAGGTTGGTCCTCACGGCCGCAAAGGGGAGAAGAAGGGGCAAGGCTTCGGCGGCCCACATCAACACAACACTGTACGTTGGCCGCTCATCCAAAGACACATTTGAAGTAGAGACATCACCAGTGTCTGGCGAGGTGTCCAGACCACTCGCATCTCCCAGTCCACCTGTCCTGTCGTCTTGGGACTGGTCTTCATAACCCTCCCAATACTCCTTATCACCCATTCCCAGATTATCTGGGTTGTCATAACCTGTGCCCGGCTCGTTGAAGTTTAACTACCCATGCAGCATTAACTGCGTTGTTCTGCAGCGCAGTTCCCACACCGGAGCCGTATAGTGTGTGGTATCGGGGACAGCACCACCCGAGGACGGCGCCAAGGCTGACACCTGGGGGACTGTTGCCGGTGAGGTTGTGAGGTGGACCAGTGAAGACCAGGATCAACAATCAGATCCTGTCGGTCCCAGCGGGGCCGGGACGAATGTGCCGCCTGCGTCAGAGCCAAAGCGAGTGACGGTGTCAGGGGCAACGCACCAGACCCGCTAGTGCCCCCAGAAGGGTCTGCTGGGCCAGATGCCGTTGCGTAGGCCGTTGGTGGAGTGAGGGACATAATGGCCATGAGGAAGCGCACTTAGTCCTCCTGCATTGAATGCTGGGCAGGGACCGGAGGTCGTGGTGCAGGCTACAACAGCTGCTAATCAGACGGAGCCTCGTGGCCGGTGTCACCGGAATCCCATGCAGCATTGCACGTGCATTGTGGTGATTTAGATGTGCAATGACGTCTCTTTGACTTTTTGGGGTTTCCTGATGACTTAGCCCTGGAGGACTGATGTAAAATCCCGGGGCTCTGATGTCTCAACACCCACACCCAGGCACTCCTCCTATATCCAGACCATGAGATATTGTGGTGCTGGGCCAACTGCTGGAGTCTAAGCGGCTTGTGGGACCACTCACACCTGGCTTAATATATCTGCTCCCGGCAGTCGGAGCAGCTCTTGTTGTCATACTTCACACCAAAACAGTGGAGACACCGACGGTGAGGGTCAGTCACCGACATGAGTCGTTCGCAATCCTCACTGGCTATGAAACGGACATCCTTATTGGCACCGTCCTGAGTCAGACAATCCACGTGAAATGGTCAGAAATGATCGTACTATGAATTGGGTAAAAAATTGAGTAAGATTACATTTATACGGGAACAGCGCTGGTGGTGTGAAAAAAGAGGACCTGACATGAGCACGCAGAGGCAACGTATGAGTACTCAGACAACGTCATCATGACGCACACAACGCCAATGACACACGCAGAGCCGCAGGAGATGCCTACCGACACACAAGTGTACTGCTAAGCGGAAATTGCCATATCCAGGATGACACTTGGGGATATTCTAAGGTGAGGAATATAATACTGACCAGTTAATTTCATATGCAAACAGTATGCACAATGTCGCACATGGCACACACATGACGTGGTCACACAGGGTCCTGCTGTGCGTCAATTCGACCTCTGGGACAGTGTGCATGTTGCTGTCATCAGGTGACAGTTCCCTGTACTGAATGGTGTGCCATTCCAGTGTTGATGTGCCTCTCAATATGTTGCAGACGTTACTCAGGTGCAAAGTGTTGAATGTATGTGATACACATGTGCAAAATGATTAATGACATGTCTCAACAGCTCTTCACACATCAACTGAGCCACAAGGTCACAGTCCCTGTGCTTCTTCAATGTGTGCCACACCTGGGGCATGCTGGTGTAAGGATGCCATGCTGATGTATGCATCCACATCGTCAACATGAGTGTAGACTACATCCCTGCAATGTGATTTCCTGGAGTCACTCTCCCAAGGGTGCCATGAAGGAGGTCAGGAATGCAGCCTACACAATCGTTCACTTGTGCATGTCTGACGCACTGTACCCCAATGGTACGTCCGTGTGTAGGCCTCGTTTCCCTATTGCATGTTAGCCATACGCGAGCACAGGGTACCCCAATGGTACGTGCGTGTGTAGACCTCGTTTCCCTATTGCATTTTGAGCATACGCGAGCATAGCATACCCCAATGGTACGTGCGTGTGTACGCCTCGTTTCCCTATTGCATTTTGAGCATACGCGAGCATAGCGTACCCCAAAGGTACGTGCGTGTGTACACCTCGTTTCCCTATTGCATTTTGAGCATACGCGAGCATAGCGTACCCCAATGGTACGTGCGTGTGTACGCCTCGTTTCCCTATTGCATTTTGAGCATACGCGAGCATAGCGTACCCCAATGGTATGTGCGTGTGTACGCCTCGTTTCCCTATTGCATTTTGAGCATACGGGAGCATAGCGTACCCCAATGGTACGTGCGTGTGTACGCCTCGTTTCCCTAATGCATTTTGAGCATACGCGAGCATAGCGCACCCCAAAGGTACGTGTGTGTGTACCCCTCATTTCTCTATTGCATTTTGAGCATACGCAAGCATAGCGTACCCCAATGGTACGTGCGTGTGTACGCCTCGTTTCCCTATTGCATTTTGAGCATACGCGAGCATAGCGTACCTCAATGGTACGTGCATGTGTACGCCTCGTTTCCCTATTGCATGTTAGCCATATGCGAGCCCAGCGTACCCCAATGGTACGTGTGTGTGTACGCCTCGTTACACCATTGAATGGGTTGCATTAGCAACGACAATGGCACCATACTTGTGTGGGTATTCAAATAAATACATTGGGAACATCTAGGGGAACAGTAGAATGATCAAAATGCAACCAGGTTGTCATGGATACAGAGAGTTTTGAGCCTCCTACAGGTGTTCTAGAAAATTCAGTTGGGCAAAAGTATACAATGTTTCAAAAGTTGTTGTTCTGCTCTTGCTCATTTTTCAAACCATGCATATGTGTGCCATGGCCTTCTGTGTGATGTGATTGGATGGAGCACAGGATGCTAACTATGGTGGCCTATCACACAATACTCCTTGGACTCACAGACCCTCTGCAGCACAGATATAAGGCAGCATGTGGCTGTGGGAGGGCACTTGCCTACACAACAGTTGAGTGGTAACCACAGCTGCTGTCTCTGTATCCTCTGGACCCTGATTAGCTGAGCATGGAGAGGGCACCTGCATTCACTGATGCTGAGAACAAGGCCCTGCTGGATGCTCTCCTGCCAAACTACAACAAGCTGTATGGGAGACCAGAGGATCAGGTGAGACCCCCACCAGTGCCCACCAGTGCCCAGCATTAGAGTGTGTGTGTGGCTAAGACCCCCACCAGTGCCTAGCAGTGCCCAGCAGTGCCCAGCATTAGAGTGTGTGTGTGGCTAAGACCCCCACCACTGCCCAGCAGTGCCCAGCATTAGAGTGTGTGTGTGGCTAAGACCCCCACCACTGCCCAGCAGTGCCCAGCATTAGAGTGTGTGTGTGGCTAAGACCCACACCACTGCCCACCAGTGCCCAGCAGTGCCCAGCATTAGAGTGTGTGTGTGGCTAAGACCCCCACCACTGCCCACCAGTGCCCAGCATTAGAGTGTGTATGTGGCTAAGACCCCCACCAGTGCCCACCAGTGCCCAGCATTAGAGTGTTTGTGTGGCTAAGACCCCCACTAGTGCCCAGCAGTACCCACCAATGCCCAGCATTAGAGTGTGTGTGTGGCTAAGACCCCCACCACTGCCCACCAGTGCCCAGCATTAGAGTGTGTGTGTGGCTAAGCCCCCCATCACTGCCCACCAGTGCCCAGCAGTGCCCGGCATTAGAGTGTGTGTGTGGCTAAGACCCCCACCACTGCCCAGCAGTGCCCAGCTTTAGAGTGTGTGTATGGCTAAGACCCCCACCACTGCCCACCAGTGCCCAGCAGTGCCCAGCATTAGAGTGTGTGTATGGCTAAGACCCCTACCACTGCCCACCAGTGCCCAGCATTAGAGTGTGTGTGTGTGGCTAAGACCCCCACCACTGCCCACCAGTGCCCAGCAGTGCCCAGCATTAGAGTATGTGTGTGGCTAAGACCCCCACCACTGCCCAGCAGTGCCCAGCAGTGCCCAGCATTAGAGTGTGTGTGTGGCTAAGACCCCCACCACTGCCCACCAGTGCCCAACAGTGCCCAGCATTAGAGTGTGTGTGTGGCTAAGACCCCCACCACTGCCCACCAGTGCCCAGCAGTGCCCAGCATTAGAGTGTGTGTGTGGCTAAGACCCCCACCAGTGGCCGCTGGTGACCAGCCGTTAAATCAGAAACATACCATTGTTAACCTCATTACCATCGTGAGATAGACACATGTTAACATACCCAAATGTGAACATCACACCAGCTCCCAGGCACACAGCAGTCACAGACATCACCACACAAACTAAGGTTCAGAAAAAGAAATAAATAGCTTTATTCAGCTTGTTCAAAATAGAAAAAGCAAATAAGAGTCCTTGCTCAGAAAAGGCCAATGGCCAGTCCCTAAAAGTTTGATTCCTCCCTCCCTCCCTCTCACTCCCTTTCTCTGTCTCCCTCTCCCTCTGTCTCCCTCCCTCCCTCCCTCTCTCTCCCTCCCTCTCCCTCCCTCCCTTCCTCCCTCTCCCTCCCTCCCTCCGTCTCTCTCCTTCCCTCTGTGTCCGTCCCTCCCTCTGTATCCATCCCTCAGTGTTCCTCCCTCTGTCACCTCACCCCAGCTCCCTGGCCACACACACTGTTGCACCCAAGCACTGCACAGGCCTTACAAAGACCATAGAGCAGAATGTTTAGGGATGTCTCCTAATTACCAGCAGTCATCTACTAAGTGCCTGCAACACAACCACCATTTGCAGGCGACACTGTACTGTGTCAGGACACACAGTTTTGAATGCTCTGTAGTACACAATGGGCACAGGTGTAGGCAGCACAAGTCCCTCCTGTGATCATTGCAAACACAAACACCATGACAAGGTCACACATCCTGTGCAGGAACACACAACCACAATTATGCCAGCATGCTACATGAGGGGACAGCAAAATAATGAAGGATTGACGCCCGATAATCACACGCAAAACACTAGCATGGCCTGTCATACACCCCCCTTACAGAAACTCAACCCCTGGGGACAGGCGATGGAGTGCAACACTGTCCCAATTGTCATGTACCACAACTAAACACTCACTCATATGAATACGCATACAACTATTACATGCACATAGCAGATGTTCCAGTCCATTGTACCTCTCACACAATGCACGTGCCCCATCTCATGAACGTTGTGGATGCACTTAAGTATCAACATGGACATGGGTATTGACAAGGTGATGCGTCTTACAGAAGTGCCACGTTCCAAAGCCATGATCTAGAAGTGGGTGTACAGGTCCAGGGGTGTTGGCATTGTTTGGCCAACACGGAACAGCAACACCTATCCAACGTAGATGAATACATGCAATAAAACTAGCAGCCCGTCCCGACTTTGTCCCGGTTAGAAAACTAAATTGTGTAATCTTGTCGGCCAAAGGTCCCTCCACTTAATGTCACTTGTGTTTCCTACTTTGTCATCGCCCCCTCCCCCGTGAGAATGTTGATGCTTCTGACCAGACAATATTTTATTTAGCACATTTTGATGTTGCCGAAAAATTTCTTCAAGCCCTGAGGTTAAATTTTCTCCTTAGCGCCGCAATAAGTGGGAGTGTCACAGTGGTAAAACAGATAGCGGCTAGTGAATCCGTAGCTTTGTTCTTAGGTTTAGGATGCAAGTACTGTGTTGAAAGCTGCCTTGCTTAGGGGCCATGCAAAAGCCTGTTTTTTGTTGTATGATATCTCTGTGCAATAAATATTGCAGCTTCAGTCTGGCAGAACGCAGACTCGCCTAAGCCCTGAAACGCCATGGAAGCGGCACCTCTTTTGCTTGAGGTCTTCCCCCTGTGACAAACAGGAGCGTGTCCAATGATGAAATCGTTACTTAAATATTCATTGCAATGATTGCATGTGTTATGCGAGTTATATGGCGTGATTGGATGCCTGTGAATGCAAGCCGCGCCCCGTCCCGGATGTCAGCGTACAACGGTAATGGCCAGGTCAATGAATCTGCCTATCCGAAGATTTGTGTGTGAGTGAATATTTCATGTTTGCGACATGCTGCACTGTGATTCTTGTGTGTTTGAAATACTCTGCACTGTGAGTGCCAATGGTGTGTTTGGTTTTGCACAGTGACATCTCCTCGCATCTCAATGTACTCCTCGCCATCTAACGCCCACAACTTGCCTCTCTGAAAGTTAACGGCCACATCTAACGGCCAGAAGGGACTACTTTACCACTGATGGCGCCCCCCTTTTGAGTGTATATGGTGACAATTCATATAGCCTATGTCCATCTACTGGACCTCCCCTTTCCAACGCTGTATTGAGTGTTGTGATTGGTGGTGTACTTTTTGAGTTTACCTGGCTCAAAGGACACAGTTCTCACTTCATAATACTAGAACAGACAATGCTCTGTCTCTTACATGAACACGCTGCATCTAAACTCCGTGCATGCTTGACGCTGACATAAGGATTAACACCGTATCCTGGATGTTGTGTGAACCTGACCACTGCTGTATATGTGTTGTGTCGCCAAGACAAGACACAGCAATGGCTGTGTCAGTCATTGTCAAGAGAATGGAAGAAGGAAATAACTCCAGAGTACATGTCAATGTACTACCACTACATACACAACTGAACAATTACATCAATGTAAAGCTTGTGGAACTGTGATGGTGAACATGGATAACTTATTTAGATGTCACTTGATAGTGCGTGTCTGTCTCTCCCACACGCAGGGCAACGTGTGGAGCCCCCCTCCCAACCAGGGGGGAGAAGGATCCCAGGCCCAGGCTCAGCAGGACTCAGACCCCACCGACAGCAACGCCACTCAACGCACTGTGGATGACCCCAACCAACCTGGCTCCTCTGGATCCCAAACCCCTGCTGCAACTGTACCAGCTACATCTCTGCCAACCACCGGAACTATTCCCACCACATCCCAGCAGACAGGTCAGAGCCCTTCCCATGATCCACCAGAGAGCCTGTCTGAAAATGAGGGACACCCTTTGTCAGGCACCCCTGAGGTGGCAGACAACCTCTACCCTGCCAGCAATCGGGGGGGCCCGTCGATTGGATGTGCCCACAAGGGCAGGCCGTGCTCGTGTGGGTCAGGGTGGTGGGAGTGGCGCAAGGCGGAGGCGAGATTCTGGCCAGTCAGCTGCAGGGCCCGGTATGCCTGAACTGCATAACATCCTGGAGGCATACCGGCGGGACACCAGGGAGGTAAGCCAGCTTGCGGAGGCCCTCCACCAGGTGAAACAGCAGCAGGCAGAGCAAATAGCCAGGAAAGACCTACATTATGGACGGGTGGAGGCAAGTCTGTTTCAGCTCTTGACGGTGCATCGGGAAATGTGCCAATCGCTACGTCAGATTGCTGCCAACATGCAGCACCCTCCCTGTGTCACCAGGCCAGCTACATCTAGGCAAAGTGCAACACCAGACACAGGGAGGGATGAGGAGGGGGAGGAACTGTCTGACGCAGCGTCCCATGCATTGTCCAGGCCTGCACCTGAGGGTCCCCCAAGGAAGGTGGGTCGTCCACGGCTAAGACGTTGAGTGGCAGTGGGCCATGCACTACTCCCAGGACACCGGACCTGGCATATTGCCCTTGGGTGCAACAGCATCACCTATGAGACTCTCCCACATGGACTTGCTGGTCACAGTCTGCCCAATGATGCCAAGCACTGTGGACTGGACTCTGTTGACTGAAACTGTAAGGCATCTCATCTCCAGCTGTGAACTTTGGATTCCACCCCTCTCTGTACAGCACCTATTCACGTTTCCTGCACAAGATCACCCAATAAATATCCTAAATATCAAACGCATTTGGTGAGTTATCTTGTAGCCACAGTATAAAATGAAATGTGTGTGCAAATGTATGAAATGCAAGGGTATTCACCAAACTGCAGCCATCCACACACTTGGATTTGAGTCCGGGTGAGGACACACATTGGTCACAAATTCCTAACAACTACATACTGGGATGGAAAGACACACCTGTGAGGAATAGTCAATGCTGAAGGGGTTTTTGGATCACAAAACTGCAATAACAGCCAGGCGCAGGAGAGTCACTTTGAGGTGTATAGATCAGTGTGACAAAACTTGTTGTCCACGTAGGGAGTACCAACATCTGTGTCGTCAGGTATGTGAACTATCATCAGCATGATGCTGTACTGTGGATGTGATGAATGGGGCACAGGACAAGGGTGGCAGGACAGACTGTGGGCAATGGGCTGTAGCACTCTACCCAAGCTCACCTGATGAGGTGACCTCCCCCTATGGAGCTACAAGTACTATACTCCTGTGATGGGTGCAACGCATCCAGAACAACTACCCACGTCTGACAATTCTCTACACCAGAACGGCCAAATCCCCCCACACCCAAGAGACGTGGTCATGGTGTGTGTCCCCTGTGGCTACTTGACTGACTGTGATGGCTATGTTGAAGTGGTGTGACCAGGTCGTGTACTGCCACGTGACTGTAAGGAAGCCAACTTTTCATGCTGTGGTGTTGACAAGGTAACAATGTACAATATGGTGCCTATGGAAGGGGTGTATGTGCTGTACAAGGCACATGACCTGGTGGTACGTAGACACAATGTCATGTGGCTCAGCATAGTCTTGCCAGTATGTGTTGCACACACAGGCATAGAAGCTGTGAGGGCTGAGTTTGAGGCATCGTGATACCAGGAGGATGATTGTCTGGTGTCCTCTGTGTGTAGGGTGGCTGGAGCATGCTCTACAAATGGATGGAAGGAGGGGTATCCAGTAGGCGTGTGTGGTCCTGGATAGTGTGCGCTGCATTGTGGCTGTGTATGCAGCACCAGGAATGAGTGAAGACATGACGGCAGGAGGGGTGTGACAACTAACAAAACAAGCACATACCACAAGGGCATTGGCAAGCCACAAAGTGACATGTGCATGTGAATGCATGAGGGTCTGCTTCACTCAGGGTCACTGCGAATAATATGGCACAGTAATCACCAAAGATCATGGTCACGGGACCAGGCCCCTTAGGGACAAGTGGGGCACATGACACACAGCGTCAGCAGGTGTAGAGTACAGCTGGTGTGTTCCAAGCTAACCAGCAGCTACACAGCCATCTACCTCACACACAGAATAGTATTTTAGCGTTAATCAACACCATGCATGTAGTCACTGTACACGTAAACACATAACAAGCATAAGCTTACTTCATGCCATATAGTATACATGCACAATAGAAGGACATGTGCGTTGACATCAAGGAGGCTCAATATTCATTAGAAATCACACGTCATGCACAACATGATTATTTACCTTGTGAGGCCATGGAGCATTATCCAACATACATGGACATTGGCATTGGCAAGAAGACAAAATAATAAGTTAATGAATGATGTCACCTGACATGCAGCATAAGTAATCGCTACAACCCTGCCAGGGAATGGCCGTACCTTTCTTCATCAGAGTGGTGTGATCTTCAAAGGGTTCCACCTCCAAATAGCCCCTTGGTCTGAGTATAAATGACAGACACAAAAGGGTGATCAGGCGAGGGAAGGAGAGGATGGGAACTGCAGGGAGGGAGACCTGAAATAGAGGCAAAGACCCATTAGGAGTACTTTCTCATGTCACTGACACTAAACATACATCATGAGATACACTGTACCAGTCACACATGTGAAGTGTAACGGCTGTAGCCAATTTGAGCTCACTCATTATGCAATCACATGAGATCCAATGCTGTGACACGGACACATACAACCTAGGAACGGCTGTCATCTATTTGAGTCTTGTGCAACACTCACAAGTCATCTTCCATGCAATGAGATCTATGTGTACAAATACTAATTCACTGTCTCTGATGATGTGGAAAAAGCAAACAAATTAAAACATATGGCAATGCTAATTACGCAAATTGTAATAGCTGTATTTGAGAATGTGTACCCGTAAGGGCCATGTAGGCAAACTTGACATCACCCACAACAGCTGTAAGAATCACATATGATGAGGAAGCTCATGACCTACATGCAATGAAGGCACTCTGTAGGCAGTCTTTTGCCCTATCAACTTTGCATCACTAGGCTAAACATGACAAGCAGTTTGAAAATGACTCAACAGCAAGTGATGTTGGTCCAACCAACATAATGATACCCTACCGTCGCACAGAAATGCTGCACGGGACAAGAGAATAATATGAGTAAGTGACCGCACTGCACTGTTGCAACAAAATATTTCACATATGCATCATCACAACATTGTCATGTCTAAAGCTAAACATACATGGCATCATGTGATTTTAGACCGAACAGCTACTCACTGTGAAGGCTGGCGTAGCAGTATTCTCAACCTGCACTGAGGTAACGACATGACAGTGACATTACTTACTGCAACAAGGGGCAATGCATCCATGCTAACAGAATCACAGGACAGTTGTCCTAACATGTGGAACATACACTGGGCAACTGTCAGATGGGGTGACTAGACTGTCATGGGAGTGGGCCTACATGTAATGAGATACATGATGTTGTGGCATGTATGCATGGTCTAACAACATGCGCATGAACATGTACCACACATTAGAAACCATACCAACGCTAAACAGCCTCCTATGAGTCCTTACCCAAATTGACTTTTCCCCATGTCCATGCATGCTCCGTTGATTCGGCAGACGTTGCAATCATAATGAGCAATAGCAGGCTGACCACGATGACAACAACGTGCAACAGGCAGGTCGAGCTGGGGATGAGCGGCACACAAGGGGTCAAGTTCCGTATGATGTAATTCTGACATTGTCCTGTTGAATAGCCTGATGTAGTAGTATACCTGTACATTCCAAATACACACATAGCACATACGTGTGTGTCATTACATCTGCACCTATGTGACACTGCACAACAAACATCCAAATGACATTGCATACAGTCAGTAGCATTCACAGCATGCTAACCATGCAACTCTATAGTACATGTATTACTAAAATGCTACTGTGACTCACCATTATGAAAAGAAGTTGCGGATGAGGTGATTCCGGATATTATCTTCACCCTCCTCGTCACTGGCATTATGGGCAAGGCCTTCATCCTCAACGGGCGGATGTTCCAGCTCATCAGGATCAAGGTAGAGTGGCACGGCCTTCTCCACTGCCATGTTGTGTAGCATGCAGCACACAGTGAAGATGTCACACACCTTGCATGGGCTGTATTGGAGGGCTCCGCCTGTCTTGTCCAGGCATCTGAACCGGCTCTTCAGGAGTCCGAATGTTCGCTCGATCACCCGCCTGGTCTTCCCATGAGCATTGTTGTACCGCTGGTCTGCAGCTGTCCTGGGGTTGCGTAGCGGAGTCATTAGCCACGGCATGTTTGGATATCCTGCGTCTCCTGCAAATTGACATCATGGAAATGAGTGTGTAATATGATGCAGTTCATGAAGTTGTGACATACTGACATACATAGCTGACAGAGTCTACTCACCAACAAGACATGCCCGGTGGTTGTGCAGCTGCAGCATCATCTGTGGTACCCTGCTACACCTCATGATGAAAGCATCGTGGCACGATCCTGGAAAACGTGCAGAAACATGTGAGATAATCATGTTGGCAAGACACACCACCAGGGCATTTATCGAGTGGTAGTGTTTCCTGTTGCGATACGCTTGCTCCTGAGCCTGTGGTGGCACCAGAGTAACATGTGTACCATCAATTGCACCAATTACATGTGGCCTGCGTCCCAGGGTATAGAATTCCCCCTTGACATCTGTCAACTGTTCTGGAGTAGGGAATGTAATGAATTCATCAAGGTGGGGCAACATAGCTGCCAATACGTCCGTCAATACACGGCTTAACATTGTCTGAGACATCCCTCCCACATCAGCTATGGTAAATTGGAACGCACCTGTGGCAAAGAAATGTAGGGCTGCCATCACCTTTACCTTGGGTATCAGCACAGTTGGATACCTATGTCGTGGTTGCAGGTGAGCTTCAAGCCTGTCCGTCAGGTCCTTGATCAACTGCCTGGTGAAGCGGTAACGGCGAATGCAATTTCGCTCCCTCATGGCTTCCAAGTCTGGCAACGGCCTTTCCAGAGGGGGTGCCCTGCAAAACAAAATTAAGAGAAAATGTGTTTAATTGTCTGACTAAGACAATAACAATGTACATGGCACAAGCAACACTGCTTCAACTAATGTAGACAATTTTGAGTGTGGCCTGGGAGACACACTGAGGAAACATGTGCCAGCTGCCAGCCACTCCTCCGTGAAAAGTTAAAGACCTGTGGTCTGTGGAATGGATATGACATGCATACAAATGAACTGATGGAAAGGTCTGAGTGAACATGACAATGTATCATGTCAGTGACACACGTCATGAGAATGGCATTAGGAGGTTGTCTGCACATCCAGACAGCTGACAGCAATACACACACACACACACATCACATGTGCCATCATTTGCGCAGATCTGACATATTCATTTTGCTGTGTGAAATTTCACAAACTATTACATGGACTTCATCATACAGCATACCATTTTGATTTGTGACAAATGGTCTTTGATGCCATCACACATATGAGCGGTTCATTAGCACAAGTGGCATGGTGTGCGTACATTACAACCCCTGTCATCACAGCAAGGACCCAACATAGAGGCTTCTACAGCTGATATACTGAACAGTATGAACTAGTTACTTACCTTTTGTAACTAAACATCGGTATGGTACATTAGTTTGTAGCATATTCCTAACATTGAATACATACCAGGATTTTGACAAATTTGGCTCCGTGGATGCCATCGATCTGCACAGTGAGTCGGTGCTATCCAGCCCACAACGGATCAAATACCGTGTCGCTGATTGACATTCTACAAGGGCTTGGCCAAGTATTGCCCGTACCTACAACGCATACTCTGGCAGCAGTTCCACAACCGTGTCCCACAGAGAGTGTGTGGAGCGGACAAAGAGGCATGTGATGTTGGTAAACCTCAGTCCCAGACTCTGGGAGGATGATGACATCTTTCCGTACTGCTCATAGCTCTTGGATACACTGTCCAGCGGAGCAAACGTGAATGTGGTCTGTGATTTGGAGGAATGGATGGCCATGCTCTCTGGGGTGGGGTGGGAGGACAGGAAACATGGTTTGTCCGGGGAGGGTTGTGGGCGTCTGGCAACGTGCCTATCTACAGCAAAACCTGCAGCATGCCTGTACATGCTGGCCAATATGAATTCCAAATGAAACGGCTGCAGAGGCTCAGCGGAGCTTGACTGCAGTTTAAGGACCTCAGTGAGGAGGTTGGTCCTCACGGCCGCAAACGGGAGAAGAAGGGGCAAGGCTTTGGCGTCCCACATCAACACAACACTGTACGTTGGCCGCTCATCCAAAGACACGTTTGGAGTAGAGACATCACCAGTGTCTGGCGAGGAGTCCAGACCACTCGCATCCCCCAGTCCACCTGTCCTGTCGTCTTGGGACTGGTCTTCATAACCCTCCCAATACTCCTTATCACCCATTCCCAGATTATCTGGGTTGTCATAATCTGTGCCTGGCTCGTTGTAGTTTAACTCCCCATGCAGCATTAACTGCGTTGTTCTGCAGCGCAGTTCCCACACCGGAGCCGTATAGTGTGTGGTATCGGGGACAGCACCACCCGAGGACGGCGCCAAGGCTGACACCTGGGGGACTGTTGCCGGTGAGGTTGTGAGGTGGACCAGCGAGGACCAGGATCAACAATCAGATCCTGTCTGTCCCAGCGAGGCCGGGACGAATGTGACGCCTGCGTCAGAGCCAAAGCGAGTGACGGTGTCAGGGGCAACGCAAAACACACAACAGAGCAGGAATGGTGTGTAGCTATACTAGTGACTGTGAAACAGTTGGATGCATGTGTGAGCGAATGCTATTGAGTCACAAAAGCTAGAACAAATCCCATCAGCCCACCCTTTTGGTAAAGTTTACGTCGAGTGGGAATTGATGATCATTCAATACCACGCCCGACCATATAGTGCCGGTGCGGGAACGGATGTCAATACTCTAGCCATGATGTTCATCAAAAAATAATATTAATAAAGTGCAGTGCTCAAGTGATCGTGATGAATAAAATTGACTACTAAGACTCAGTAAACGTTCAGATAGAAGTCTAGGTGTCAGAAATTAAAAACACGCCAAGTAGTTAGACGACCCTCTGGCGCTGTGCAGGACGGTTGACATGTTTCAGCCTCTTGGGGAATTACCCCGGCTTTCTTCAGGACCTCAGATATGGAATAGCTACTGCAACTACAAGTTATGTGTTGAATGAGGGATAACATAAAATGTACTTAGGAAAAGTTACATATCTACCAGGAACTTTATGCTCAAATGTCCACTGGAGGGAGAGAAGCATATCTTCTTCCTATCAAAAAACAAAAATATTTTCAACAACACTAGGTTACACACATACAACCGCATGAATGCACAGAAACCGCATAGATAAACACACCTGCGTGAACAATTTACATTCCGCATTACAGAAGAAGCATAATAGCTTAATCACACAGAGGCATTTCATCACAGTGATACTCACCCAGCTTTGTGTGGGTGAAGACCTCACCTCACCCGGCAACCGCTCGGGAGTATGAGGCCCCGCTCTACAGTGTAGAAAAAGGACACAGTTAGCACACAACTCTACTGTGCCCAACCAAATTACTCTACACATATAACCCAACAAACGTGTGATAGAAACCCAACTGTCAGACCAAGATCTGAACCAGACTAAGGCTGACATTGGACACTCAAAAATTGCACATACTGCGATATTTCACATGTCCCAGGATGCAGTGTAGGCACTGATAGGCGCCTCTAAATAGCTTCCTTTATTACTCATTAAAAAAACCATTAAATTACGAGGAATGAGTGTAGACGGAAACCTGACTATAGACCACAGTCTTTTAGAATTAATGGAAGATACTGATAAGCGCCCATAGATAGCTTCCTTGGCCACCCAATGTGAGAAACTCATTGAGTACCAAGGAATGTAAACGGACGGAGTCCTAAATTAAAAACAGAGTCTCTGGAATTTAAGGACTGTCCAGGCTCCTTCCAGTCATGTCCCCTCAGTGAAAAATAAATAAAAACAGAAAGGACATCAGGAGTCTCACCTGTCCGTCGGTGCCCCTAGTTCTGAGCCAAGCGGAAGTGGAGGTACTTGTAGTACCGCCCTCCTCCCTTTTATATCGGACGATAATTGGATAATGAGCTATATGCGGCATTCAGTGAAGGGAACTGCGGATGCAAGCGCGTAATGAAAGCCGCTGTTCTTTCACGCATGCGCAGTCAAAATAGGAACCGCAATGCAATGACCGTTGTTTCTGCATACATTGCCCCCACCTTACAAAGAATTGCTTAGTAAACTACCATGCTAGGTTGTTAAAAAGGGGTGCAAAAAAGCTACTATTAGGGGAGTCCAAGTCAATAATGGAACGCGCCTATGGAACATTACGTTCTTCTTGGTCTAGTATTCACCATAGCCTGGCACACATGACCGAGCAAGAAACACAGTTCACTGGGCATGCGCACGAGGAACGACACTAAACCATGCATAACGGTTCGTGAAAGGCTCCATATCCCCAGACACGGGAGTGTGCGGACATCCAGAGCACGCATCTCCCGATTTCAAAGCCAACATGTACCATAAAATGTGTAGGACATTTACAACATTTTCATGAAGTGTTAAATGTAAAAAGGCCTTTAGGTCGTTCTCATTGTAAAAGAGTCCATAATGTATGCAAAGGGATGTTCATCCTGACCGTTCTCATAAAACTTATATGCAATGGGATGTTCATTCTAACGTCCCTCCACATCGAAAGACAGCAGGCAAACTGCTAGTAGGGAGGAAGTCAGGAGGTCTAGTCATGACTATACTCCGGGATAAATAAATTATTATTTAGAAAAACATATACACCAAAATGAATCACTGTATGGTGGAACGTGACTCGACCCCATAGTGGATCGTTTACTGTTTGCAAAGATCCATCCATCATTGTGAGTCCATGTGCGGTGGACCGAAACTGGCTGAGTGATGTTCACAATTGCTGCCATAAAAATCCTCCAAATATTAACATAAAATAAATTTAATGTTATTATCATAAAGTGTCCAAGAAGGAGGAGGGGGTCAGACGAGGTCGACAGAAAAGCAACACACACAATTAAGTTGGGTGAGCTATAAGGGTGCAAACAATGATGCGTTTGCATCCATAACGTACAGACCCGCAACTGAAAGTTGCTCTAAATACTAATAAAAAACATATGTGTGGAGGGTCAAGGGGAATATTTTACGACCTGTCTGCTCGCTCCCTTATTGGCAGGATGCAAAACACACAACAGAGCAGACCAGGCCTAGGAATGGTGTGTAGCTATACTAGTGACTGTGAAACAGTTGGATGCATGCGTGGGAGAATGCTATTGAGTCACAAAAGCTAGAACAAATCCCATCAGCCCACCCTTTTGGTGGAGTTTACGTCATGTGGGAATTGATGATCATTCAATACCACGCCCGACCATATAGTGCCGGTGCGGGAATGGGTGTCAATACTCTAGCCATGATGTTCATCAAAAAATAATATTAATAAAGTGCAGTGCTCAAGTGATCGTGATGAATAAAATTGACTACTAAGACTCAGGAAACGTTCAGATAGAAGTCTAGGTGTCAAAAATTAAAAACACGCCAAGTAGTTAGACTACCCTCTGGCACTGTGCAGGACGGTCGACATGTTTCAGCCTCTTGGGGAATTACCCCGGCTTTCTTCAGGACCTCAGATATGGAATAGCTACTGCAACTACAAGTGATGTGTTGAATGAGGGATAACATAAAATGTACTTAGGAAAAGTTACATATCTACCAGGAACTTTACGCTCAAATATCCACTGGAGGGAGAGAAGCATATCTTCTTCCTATCAAAAAACAAAAATATTTTCAACAACACTAGGTTACACACATACAACCGCATGAATGCACAGAAACCGCATAGATAAACACACCTGCGTGAATAATTTACATTTCGCATTACAGAAGAAGCATAATAGCTTAATCACACAGAGGCATTTCCTCACAGTGATACTCACCCAGCTTTGTGTGGGTGAAGACCTCACCTCACCCGGAAACCGCTCGGGAGTATGAGGCCCCGCTCTACAGTGTCGAAAAAGGACACAGTTAGCACACAACTCTACTGTGCCCAAACAAATTACTCTACACATATAACCCAATAAACGTGTGATAGAAACCCAACTGTCAGACCAAGATCTGAACCAGACTAAGGCTGACATTGGACACTCAAAAATTGCACATACTGCGATATTTAACATGTCCCAGGACGCAGTGTAGGCACTGATAGGCGCCTCTAAATAGCTTCCTTTATCACTCATTAAAAAACCCATTAAATTACGAGGAATGAGTATAGACGGAAACCTGACTATAGACCACAGTCTTTTAGAATTAATGGAAGATACTGATAAGCGCCCATAGATAGCTTCCTTGGCCACCCAATGTGAGAAACTCATTGAGTACCAAGGAATGTAAACGGACGGAGTCCTAAATTAAAAACAGAGTCTCTGGAATTTAAGGACCGTCCAGGCTCCTTCCAGTCATGTCCCCTCAGTGAAAAATAAGTAAAAACAGAAAGGACATCAGGAGTCTCACCTGTCCGTCGCTGTCCCTAGTTCTGAGCCAATGTTGCACATGGCACACACATGACGTGGTCACACAGGGTCATGCTGTGCGTCAATTCGACCTCTGGGACAGTGTGCTTGTAGTACCGCCCTCCTCCCTTTTATATCGGACGATAATTGGATAATGAGCTATATGCGGCATTCAGTGAAGGGAACTGCGGAAGCAAGCGCGTAATGAAAGCCGCTGTTCTTTCACGCATGCGCAGTCAAAATAGGAACCGCAATGCAATTACCGTTGTTTCTGCATACATCGCCCCAACCTTACAAAGAATTGCTTAGTAAACTACCATTCTAGGTTGTTAAAAGGGGGTGCAAAGAAACGCTACTATTAGGGGAGTCCAAGTCAATAATGGAACGCGCATATGGAAAATTAAGTTTTTCTTGGTCTAGTATTCACCATAGCCTGGCACACATGACCGAGCAAGAAACACAGTTCACTGGGCATGCGCACGAGGAACAACACTAAACCATGCATAACGGTTCGTGAAAGGCTCCATATCCCCAGACACGGGAGTGTGCGGACATCCAGAGCACGCATCTCCCGATTTCAAAGCCAACATGTACCATAAAATTTATAGGACATTTACGACATTTTCATGAAGTGTTAAATGTAAAAAGGCCTTTAGGTCGTTCTCATTGTAAAAACGTCCATAATGTATGCAAAGGGATGTTCATCCTGACCGTTCTCATAAAACTTATATGCAATGGGATGTTCATTCTAACGTCCCTCCACATCGAAAGACAGCAGGCAATCTGCTAGTAGGGAGGAAGTCAGGAGGTCTAGTTATGACTATACTCCGGGATAAACATATACACCAAAATGAATCACTGTATGGTGGAACGTGACTCAACCCCATAGTGGATTGTTTACTGTTTGCAAAGAACCATCCATCATTGTGAGTCCATGTGCGGTGGACCGAAACTGGCTGAATGATGTTCACAATTGCTGCCATAAAAATCCTCCAAATATTAACATAAAATAAATTTAATGTTATTATCATAAAGTGTCCAAGAAGGAGGAGGGGGTCAGACGAGGTAGACAGAAAAGGCAACACACACAATTAAGTTGGGTGAGCTATAAGGGTGCAAACAATGATGCGTTTGCATCCATAACGTACAGACCCGCAACTAAAAGTTGCTCTAAATACTAATAAAAAACATATGTGTGGAGGGTTAAGGGGAATATTTTACGACCTGTCTGCTCGCTCCCCTACTGTCAAGATGCAAAACACACAACAGAGCAGACCAGGTCTAGGAATGGTGTGTAGCTATACTAGTGACTGTGAAACAGTTGGATGCATGCGTGGGAGAATGCTATTGAGTCACAAAAGCTAGAACAAATCCCATCAGCCCACCCTTTTGGTGGAGTTTACGTCATGTGGGACTTGATGATCATTCAATACCACGCCCGACCATATAGTGCCGGTGCGGGAATGGGTGTCAATACTCTAGCCATGATGTTCATCAAAAAATAATATTAATAAAGTGCAGTGCTCAAGTGATCGTGATGAATAAAATTGACTACTAAGACTCAGGAAACGTTCAGATAGAAGTCTAGGTGTCAAAAATTAAAAACACGCCAAGTAGTTAGACTACCCTCTGGCACTGTGCAGGACGGTCGACATGTTTCAGCCTCTTGGGGAATTACCCCGGCTTTCTTCAGGACCTCAGATATGGAATAGCTACTGCAACTACAAGTGATGTGTTGAATGAGGGATAACATAAAATGTACTTAGGAAAAGTTACATATCTACCAGGAACTTTACGCTCAAATATCCACTAGAGGGAGAGAAGCATATCTTCTTCCTATCAAAAAAACTAAAATATTTTCAACAACACTAGGTTACACACATACAACCGCATGAATGCACAGAAACCGCATAGATAAACACACCTGCGTGAATAATTTACATTCCGCATTACAGAAGAAGCATAATAGCTTAATCACACAGAGGCATTTCCTCACAGTGATACTCACCCCGCTTTGTGTGGGTGAAGACCTCACCTCACCCGGCAACCGCTCGGGAGTATGAGGCCCCGCTCTACAGTGTAGACAAGTACACAGTTAGCACACAACTCTACTGTGCCCAAACAAATTACTCTACACATATAACCCAATAAACGTGTGATAGAAACCCAACTGTCAGACCAAGATATGAACCAGACTAAGGCTGACATTGGACACTCAAAAATCGCACATACTGCGATATTTCACATGTCCCAGGACGCAGTGTAGGCACTGATAGGCGCCTCTAAATAGCTTCCTTTATCACTCATTAAAAAACCCATTAAATTACGAGGAATGAGTATAGTCGGAAACCTGACTATAGATCACAGTCTTTTAGAATTAATGGAAGATACTGATAAGCGCCCATAGATAGCTTCCTTGGCCACCCAATGTGAGAAACTCATTGAGTACCAAGGAATGTAAACGGACGGAGTCCTAAATTAAAAACAGAGTCTCTGGAATTTAAGGACCGTCCAGGCTCCTTCCAGTCATGTCCCCTCAGTGAAAAATAAGTAAAAACAGAAAGGACATCAGGAGTCTCACCTGTCCGTCAGTGCCCCTAGTTCTGAGCCAAGCGGAAGTGGAGGTACTTGTAGTACCGCCCTCCTCCCTTTTATATCGGACGATAATTGGATAATGAGCTATAAGCGGCATTCAGTGAAGGGAACTGCGGATGCAAGCGCGTAATGAAAGCCGCTGTTCTTTCACGCATGCGCAGTCAAAATAGGAACCGCAATGCAATTACCGTTGTTTCTGCATACATCGCCCCAACCTTACAAAGAATTGCTTAGTAAACTACCATGCTAGGTTGTTAAAAGGGGATGCAAAGAAACGCTACTATTAGGGGAGTCCAAGTCAATAATGGAACGCGCATATGGAACATTACGTTCTTCTTGGTCTAGTATTCACCATAGCCTGGCACACATGACCGAGCAAGAAACACAGTTCACTGGGCATGTGCACAAGGAATGACACTAAACCATGCATAACGGTTCGTGAAAGGCTCCATATCCCCACACACGGGAGTGTGCGAACATCCAGAGCACGCATCTCCCGATTTCAAAGCCAAAATGTACCATAAAAGTTATAGGACATTTACGACATTTTCATGAAGTGTAAAATGTAAAAAAGGCCTTTAGGTCGTTCTCATTGTAAAAACATCCATAATGTATGCAAAGGGATGTTCATCCTGACCGCTCTCATAAAACTTATATGCAATGGGATGTTCATTCTAACGTCCCTCCACATCGAAAGGCAGCAGGCAAACTACTAGTAGGGAGGAAGTCAGGAGGTCTAGTTATGACTATACTCCGGGATAAATAAATTATTATTTAGAAAAACATATACACCAAAATGAATCACTGTATGGTGGAACGTGACTCGACCCCATAGTGGATTGTT
This sequence comes from Lissotriton helveticus, assembly GCF_964261635.1. Lineage (NCBI taxonomy): Eukaryota > Metazoa > Chordata > Amphibia > Caudata > Salamandridae > Lissotriton > Lissotriton helveticus. The sequence continues at coordinate 1,742,796,154 of NC_136065.1, forward strand.
TACTGTTTGAAAAGATCCATCCATCATTGTGAGTTCATGTGCGGTGGACCGAAACTGGCTGAGTGATGTTCACAATTGCTGCCATAAAAATCCTCCAAATATTAACATAAAATAAATTTAATGTTATTATCATAAAGTGTCCAAGAAGGAGGAGGGGGTCAGACGAGGTCGACAGAAAAGGCAACACACACAATTAAGTTGGGTGAGCTATAAGGGTACAAACAATGATGCGTTTGCATCCATAACGTACAGACCCGCAACTGAAAGTTGCTCTAAATACTAATAAAAAACATATGTGTGGAGGGTCAAGGGGAATATTTTACAACCTGTCTGCTCACTCCCCTACTGTCAAGATGCAAAACACACAACAGAGCAGACCAGGTCTAGGAATGGTGTGTAGCTATACTAGTGACTGTGAAACAGTTGGATGCATGCGTGGGCGAATGCTATTGAGTCACAAAAGCTAGAACAAATCCCATCAGCCCACCCTTTTGGTGGAGTTTACGTCATGTGGGAATTGATGATCATTTAATACCACGCCCGACCATATAGTGCCGGTGCGGAAATGGATGTCAAAACTCTAGCCATGATGTTCATCAAAAAATAATATTAATAAAGTGCAGTGCTCAAGTGATCGTGATGAATAAAATTGACTACTAAGACTCAGGAAACGTTCAGATAGAAGTCTAGGTGTCAAAAATTAAAAACACGCCAAGTAGTTAGACTACCCTCTGGCGCTGTGCAGGACGGTCGACATGTTTCAGCCTCTTGGGGAATTACCCTGGCTTTCTTCAGGACCTCAGATATGGAATAGCTACTGCAACTACAAGTGATGTGTTGAATGAGGGATAACATAAAATGTACTTAGGAAAAGTTACATATCTACCAGGAACTTTACGCTCAAATATCCACTGGAGGGAGAGAAGCATATCTTCTTCCTATCAAAAAACAAAAATATTTTCAACAACACTAGGTTACACATATAAAACCGCATGAATGCACAGAAACCGCATAGATAAACACACCTGCGTGAATAATTTACATTCCGCATTACAGAAGAAGCATAATAGCTTAATCACACAGAGGCATTTCCTCACAGTGATACTCACCCAGCTTTGTGTGGGTGAAGACCTCACCTCACCCGGCAACCGCTCGGGAGTATGAGGCCCCGCTCTACAATGTAGAAAAAGGACACAGTTAGCACACAACTCTACTGTGCCCAAACAAATTACTCTACACATATAACCCAATAACCGTGTGATAGAAACCCAACTGTCAGACCAAGATCTGAACCAGACTACGGCTGACATTGGACACTCAAAAATTGCACATACTGCGATATTTCACATGTCCCAGGACGCAGTGTAGGCACTGATAGGCGCCTCTAAATAGCTTCCTTTATCACATATTAAAAAACCCATTTAAATTACGAGGAATGAGTATAGACGGAAACCTGACTATAGACCACAGTCTTTTAGAATTAATGGAATATACTGATAAGCGCCCATAGAGAGCTTCCTTGGCCACCCAATGTGAGAAACTCATTGAGTACCAAGAAATGTAAACGGACGGAGTCCTAAATTAAAAACAGAGTCTCTGGAATTTAAGGACCGTCCAGGCTCCTTCCAGTCATGTCCCCTCAGTGAAAAATAAGTAAAAACAGAAAGGACATCAGGAGTCTCACCTGTCCGTCAGTGCCCCTAGTTCTGAGCCAAGCGGAAGTGGAGGTACTTGTAGTACCGCCCTCCTCCCTTTTATATCGGACGATAATTGGATAATGAGCTATAAGCGGCATTCAGTGAAGGGAACTGCGGATGCAAGCGCGTAATGAAAGCCGCTGTTCTTTCACGCATGCGCAGTCAAAATAGGAACCGCAATGCAATGACCAATGTTTCTGCATACATCGCCCCCACCTTACAAAGAATTGCTTAGTAAACTACCATGCTAGGTTGTTAAAAGGGGGTGCAAAGAAACGCTACTATTAGGGGAGTCCAAGTCAATAATGGAACGCGCATATGGAACATTACGTTCTTCTTGGTCTAGTATTCACCATAGCCTGGCACACATGACCGAGCAAGAAACACAGTTCACTGGGCATGTGCACAAGGAATGACACTAAACCATGCATAACGGTTCGTGAATGGCTCCATATCCCCAGACATGGGAGTGTGCGAACATCCAGAGCACTCATCTCCCGATTTCAAAGCCAAAATGTACCATAAAAGTTATAGGACTTTTACGACATTTTCATGAAGTGTAAAATGTAAAAAAGGCCTTTAGGTCGTTCTCATTGTAAAAACATCCATAATGTATGCAAAGGGATGTTCATCCTGACCGTTCTCATAAAACATATATGCAATGGGATGTTCATTCTAACGTCCCTCCACATCGAAAGACAGCAGGCAAACTGCTTGTACTGCAACGCACCAGACCTGCTAGTGCCCCCAGACGGGTCCGCTGGGCCAGATGCCGTTGCGTAGGCCGTTGGTGGAGTGAGGGACATAATGGCCATGAGGAAGCGCACTTAGTCCTCCTGCGTTGCATGCTGGGCAGGGACCGGAGGTCGTGGTGCAGGCTACGACAGCTGCTAATCAGACAGAGCCGCGTGGTCGGTGTCACCGGAATCCCATGCAGCATTGCATGTGCATTGTGGTGATTTAGATGTGCAATGACCTCTCTTTGACTTTTTGGGGTTACCTGATGACTTAGCCCTGGAGGACTGATGTAAAATCCCGGGGCTCTGATGTCTCAACACCCACGCCCAGGCACTCCTCCTACGTCCAGACCATGAGCTATTGTGGTGCTGGGCCAACTGCTGGAGTCTAAGCGGCTTGTGGGACCACTCACATCTGGCTTCATATATCTGCTCCCGGCAGTCGGAGCAGCTCTTGTTGTCATGCTTCACGCCAAAACAGTGCAGACACCGACGGTGAGGGTCAGTCACTGACATGAGTTGTTCGCAATCCTCACAGGCTATGAAACGGACATCCCTATTGGCACCGTCCTGAGTCAGACAATCCAAGTGAAATGGTCAGAAGTGATCGTACTATGAATTGGGTAAAAAATTTAGTAAGATTACATTATTACGGGAACAGCGCTGGTGGTGGGAAAAAAGAGGACCTGACATGAGCACGCAGAGGCAACGTATGAGTACTCAGACAACGTCATTACGGCGCACACAACGCTAATGACACACGCAGAGCCGCAGGAGATGCCTACCGACACACAAGTGTACTGCTAAGCGGAAATTGCCATATCCAGGATGACAATTGGGGATATTCTAAGGTGAGGAATATAATACTGACCAGTTCATTTCATATGCAAACAGCATGCACAATGTCGCACATGGCACACACATGACGTGGTCACACAGGGTCATGCTGTGCGTCAATTCGACCTCTGGGACAGTGTGCATGTTGCTGTCATCATGTGACAGTTCCCTGTACTGAATGGTGTGCCATTCCAGTGTTGATGTGCCTCTCAATATGTTGCAGACATTACTCAGGTGCAAAGTGTTCAATGTATGTGATACACATGTGCAAAATGATTAATGACATGTCTCAACAGCTCTTCACACATCAAATGAGCCACAAGATCACAGTCCCTGTGCTTCTTCAATGTGTGCCACACCTGGGGCATGCTGGTGTAAGGATGCCATGCTGATGTATGCATCCACATCGTCAACATGAGTGTAGACTACATCCCTGCAATGTGATTTCCTGGAGTCACTCTCCCAATGGTGCCATGAAGGAGGTCAGGAACGCAGCCTACACAATCTTTCACTTGTGCATGTCTGATGCACTGTACCCCAATGTTACATCCGTGTGTAGGCCTCGTTTCCCTATTGCATGTTAGCCATACGCGAGGACATGGTACCCCAATGGTACGTGCGTGTGTAGGCCTCGTTTCCCTATTGCATTTTGAGCATACGCGAGCATAGCGTACCCCAATGGTACGTGCGTGTGTACACCTCGTTTCCCTATTGCATTTTGAGCATACGCGAGCATAGCGTACCCCAATGGTACGTGCGTGTGTTCGCCTCGTTTCCCTATTGCATTTTGAGCATACGCGAGCATAGCGTACCCCAATGGTACGTGCGTGTGTACGCCTCGTTTCCCTATTGCATGTTAGCCATATGCGAGCACAGCGTACCCCAATGGTACGTGCGTGTGTACGCCTCGTTACACCATTGAATGGGTTGCATTAGCAATGACAATGGCACCATACTTGTGTGGGTATTCAAATAAATACATTGGGAACATCTAGGGGAACAGTAGAATGATCAAAATGCAACCAGGTTGTCATGGATACAGAGAGTTTTGAGCCTCCTACAGGTGTTCTAGAAAATTCAGTTGGGCAAAAGTATACAATGTTTCAAAAGTTGTTGTTCAGCTCTTGCTCATTTTTCAAACCATGCATATGCGTGTCATGGTCTTCTGTGTGATGTGATTGGATGGAACATAGGATGCTAACTATAGTGGCCTATCACACACTACTCCTTGGACTCACAGACCCTCTGCAGAACAGATATAAGGCAGCATGTGGCTGTGGGAGGTAACTTGCCTGCACAACATTGGAGTGGTAACCACAGCTGCTGTATCCTCTGGACCCTGATTAGCTGAGCATGGAGAGGGCACCTGCATTCACTGATGCTGAGAACAAGGCCCTGCACAGGTGAGTGATGTGTGCACTACCTTGGAGTGTGCACCTGTTGTGTGTGTGACATTATAGCCACTGTGTATGTATAGTGGATAGATGCCATGTTGTTGGGAGTGAGTGCCAGGGTGTACAACGTTGTTTCAAGAGAGTACTTTGTTGTAGTGGGGTGTGTGACAGCATGTCACGTGCTGCAGTACACCCAGATGTAGCATATATTGCTCTGTGAATGCCATGCTCAAAGAGTGTTTTGCACCCCTCATGTCATCTGTAGCATTTCAATGGCATGTAATGCAGTAGTGTTTGCTCACAGGCCACATACTCCTGGACAATGATGCAAATGTGTGGAGCATACGATGCCCTGTTGTCATCAAGTATTTTGTGAACATATGTGTGTCTTTGGAACATGGACCGAGTGTACTGATGGTCTTTTACTTTACATTTGTGACAGGTATCTGCCTATGAGAAGGGTGAAATCTGGGTGGACATCGCCAGGGCTGTCAGGAGTGAGGGGGGCCCTCGCAGGAGGCTCAGAAACATCAAGAAGAGGTGGCAGGACATCCGGTGCTGGACCCGCCGCATCGCCAGAGTACAGCTGAAGCTGGAAGCTCCACACCGGCATGGCGGCAACCGCCACCTCACCCCCCACATGCTCCGGGTCCTGGAAGTGGTGTTCCCAGACCTCCATAGGCAGTTGCAGGAGGGACAGCAGCAAGTAGGGGGTAGGTACATGTCTGTTTGTTGTCATGTGTGTCACATGCTACCTGCAGTGCTCCAAGGCTTGCTAACACTCCCATAGTTTGAGTGGTGTGGTCAGACAGGCACTTTATGCATTGGCATAAGAATGGCCCAGTTTCAACAGATGCTTCTTTACATGCCTTGCCCTACTCCACATTTGACCAGCGCTTTGGCTAATGATTGTTTTTCACATGTACTCCTATGGTGCAATGTCTTAGTATGCATCTTCCTTTGCACATCATCATGTTGGGGGGGGTCTGTGACACCTGTTGGTACCTTACATGTAGCACCACATGTGCACTGTGTCTGCCCTTCTTCATATTTTGTGAATTATCTTGAGTCTCAACATGTGTTTTCTGCACGAGTCAGCATCATTGGCCTTTGTCCATGGTACACTTTCTAATTGTCATGTGTTAGCTACAGGTGCACAATGTACATGTGCTATTTTTTGGGCTTATGCATACTCACACTGGGCAGTGCGTGTGTGCATAATCCCAAAATATGTTGCATGTTGGTATGGAAATATTATTGATGGGCAGCCACACAATGTGGCTTAGGGTGTAGCCATCTGTGATGCCAGTGTGAGGTGATGGTACACTTGGTTCAGGTCCCAGGATGGCATCACATGGCAGTTCAGGCAGGACTTTTCCCATGTGGCACAAGGCGAAAGCAAATCAAACATGACCAGGTCTGGGATTGGGTGGCAGGGTTGGGAAATGAACTGTGATGCATCATCAGCTATCCTGTTGTCAGGCAGTGGATCATCATTGTGTCTCTCATACACGTTTTTGCCTTGCCTGTCGCTTGTATCCTACTATACATTGAGCGTTGTGTCTCTCACAATTGGCGAAGACTAAACTTAGCATTGTGCAGAGTTCAGTGTCATGTGAATCATAATGCATGCCATGTTTAGAAATGTGACCAATGGATTTCTAGATGATATGTCTGATGTGTACAGGTGACTGATATGTTTTTCTTAATCTCCTTGCCAACAGCATCATCATCTGAATCTGGAGGAGATACAGGCGCGGACCAGGCAGAGGGACCCAGCGACAGTGCCACCAGCTTTGAGGAGTCAGAGGGAGGCAGTGGCACGGAGGGTGAGGAGATTGGGATGAGACGGACGATGGCGTTCATGTCCTGCTTGTCGCGTACCGGTGTGCGGTTCGTGCCGGACTGTGGTTTTACGGTAGTTTTGAGCTCTTGTAGAAAAAGGGCCGTACGGAGTGTGTTCAACACGGATCGTACTTCCTGGATATAGAGTTGAGCATGATTATGGACAGCTTTGGTCTCAAAGAGGTTATTTAACCTCTGCAGGTTCTCCCATCAGAAATGCAAAATTGATCAAAAGATTGATCGATGGCATTCAATTACCAGAAAAGATTGCTGTAGTAAAATGTGCAGCACACAAGAAAGGTGAGGATTTTATCACAAAAAGAAATGCCTATGCAGATGAGATTGCTAGGTACTGTGCGAAAAACAATTTTTCAATTAATCGGGAAAAGAATGATGAACATGTCTTGAGCTCACTTATGCTAACATCAGTAGTTGAAACATGGCAGGGAGTAAAGGATTTACAAGATGAAGCAAGTGATGAGGAGAAAAACACATGGTTAAAAGCAGAATGTAGACGGCGAGATGAGGATGGAATTTGGACTTACAAGGATGGCAGACCAGTTTTACCAAATAGCATAATTGCTGACATGGCTAGGATGTATCATGGTCAGGCACATATTGGAAGAGATTCTATGATCAGGATTTTTAGAGAGACTTGGTTTAATCCAAAATTCAGAATAGTAGCAGAAACTTTTTGTCAGAGGTGTTTGGTTTGCCAACAAATGAACCCCAACAGAAAAACAGTTGTGAGCATGGGAACCATAGGACGGGAGGGTTACAAATGGATTTCATTGAAATGCCACCACACAACAAATTACGTTATGTCCTCGTAATAATCTGTTTGTTTTCAAGCTGGGTTGAAGCGTTTCCTACTCGTCACAATGATTCAATTACTGTTGCGAAATTACTTTTAAGAGAAATAATACCTAGGTATGGTTTTCCGGTCACTGTGGAAAGTGATCGAGGAACACATTTTGAAAACAGATTATTACAAATGGTTTGTGAAGCTTTACATATAGAACAGAAGTTACATTGTGCATACAGACCAGAAGCATCAGGTGTTGTTGAGAAAGTAAATGGAACTATTAAAAATAAACTTGCCAAAATGTGTCTAGCTACAGGCATGAAGTGGACTGATGCACTTCCACTTGTTTTGATGTCTTTGAGAAGTACACCTGATAAAAAGACAGGTTCAAGCCCACATGATATTATCATGGACAGGGTCATGAGACAGGCATTTATACCAGTGGGGTGACTATTAATGATAGCGTCATTTTGGAGTACTGCAGGAACTTATCTGACGTCGTGACTTCTGTGTTCCATCAGGTGGGAACTGAAGGGCAAACAAGAGAAAAAGAGCAAGCACACGATCTGTTACCAGGTGACTGGGTAAGGACAAAAGTTAATCGAAGAAGAAACTGTCTAGTACCCAGGTGGCAGGAAGCAAGACAAGTGATTCTGGTCACAACAAATGCAGTGAAATGTAAGGGTTTGAAGAGGTGGATCCATGCAAGCCATATAATTCGTGTGCCTACTCCTGAAAATTCTGATGAAGAAAGTGACACTACAGCTGATTCGGATTCTGAAGAAGAACCTGAGAGAAATCTAGATCCTGAAAATCGACAAGCAGGTCGACATCTGGAAGATTCAACTGCGAATGAAGCATTGAATGAAAAGGATTTAGAAATTGTGATATTAGACTCTGAAAATGATGAACATGTGCTAGAAAAAGAAGCAGAAAAATAGTCTAATCAAATTGTGATTCAAGAACAGGAGAGTATTGAAAAGCAGAAAAGAAGCTCTGAAAGCAGGAACAGGAAATCTGAAACTGGGTAGTTGAAGGTAATTGAAGAAGACAAATTACCAAGTACCAGCTATGAAGATAGAGTTTCTAACGGAGTGAAATTGCCGAGTAAAGAAGTACCTCAGTCGAGAATTCAAATTTCTGACAGTGAAACTGAAGAGAGTGATGAAAATTCTCAGATAAGACATTTCAGAAAAAGGGCTTGGAGAACAGAATGTAATGTGACTGAGCCAAAGAGGAAATTACTGAGAAAAGGTGATAACTGGCCAAGTGAAAATGAAGGTCTAAAATTCAAATTATTAAAGAAATCTAAGGAGCAAATGAATGAGATTTCAAGTCAAATGGATCCTGAAAAGAAAAGTGAAGCAGGAAAGAAAATAGAAGTTATTCGTGGTAGGGCAAAGAGAGGTTTTTTTTTTCATTAGTCATTAAAACTTTGTTTGAGTTATTACAACCGTAAAAGTATACACTATACATTTATAAAACTTTATAAAAACACAAAATTAAAAATTTATAAAATTGCGATTCAGTCTTTTTCCCGGAGGATAACCCCGACAACATTGTTTCTAACAGTATCCTCCTGAGATGTTAAAAGCACATGAGAAAACATATCTGACTAGGCCTTGCAAACACAATACATACATTAAAGTACCATCTCGATAACATACGCCTATACCTCTGTATTCTGGAGAAACCCCCTAACTCGAATCATGTATTTCCCCAAAGCGCAGGCTATATCCAGGTTTCCCATCCCCAACAGGAGCTCTGCAGCTTGCTTCCTATTCGTAATCCTGTAATTTTTGAATAACGGGCCTAAGATCTCCTTTCGTATATCAAGGGTCCTCCTACAGTCTAAAAAAACATGAGTAATGTCACAGGTGGAACCTAACGTACATGTGCAATTGCAATTACTATTAATCATGAGGTTTTTAACCCTGGTATTTACATAACAGGGGTTTACACCCATTCTCAGTTTTAAAAACTCTCTTCTTAGTTGCTGATTCGGCAGCCTATCCAAGTACGGGTAGGGATGATCTTCTGAAATCCATACTGATTTCAGAAGATTTCAAGTCAAAAGGATCCTGAAAAGAAAAGTGAAGCAGGAAAGAAAATAGAAGTTATTAGTGGTAGGGCAAAGAGAGTTGTGAAACCAAATTAAAAGTATAAGTCCCCTGAGTGGACTTATATAATTATTCCACCTGTTGTAGAAGTCAACAGTAGTAGTCAGGAAGAGATAGAAGACAATAGTGACAACAATTGAAGTAGTTTCTGTTAAATTTAGGGTTCTTGTTTTTGGCATAAGGCTGAAGAAATTGTGTTAGGCGACACAAGGTCGAAGAAATCTTGTTAGCTGGAAAACAAATTGTGACGCAAGGTCGTAGAAAAGTTGTTAAAAGGTGGGTTTTAAAAAAATAAATAAAAAAATAAAATAAGGGGGGGTATTAGAAATTTAGAAAATTTAGACAATTTTAATTTTTTAATTTTGTTTTCTTTACAAGGCTTTGTTAAAGTAGTGAAAATGCCTTACGTTTTTGTTAATAACAGTTCAAGGTGTTCCATTCTTAAGAGATGTTTTAAGATGTCTTTCTTTGATTTGTGTGGTTTTAATAATCTTACTTTGGTTAGTTTTAGCTGTAATTTTCCCTTTTGGAATTGACAAGGAAAAGTATAAGGTTAATATGACGAGCAAAGCTTCAGTTAAACAAGACAAACATAGTGCAACAAGCAAAATTAATAGAGTTATTAATCATAGACCAGAGATTCATCAAGATAGATCTGTTAGTGATTTTTCTAGCAATACTTTTTCAAGACTCCTGGCTGAATATGTAAAAGTCATGGAAGTCAAAGATTGTTATATCTGTGTGAAATTACCTGCTTCTGTTTCGGAGGGAGTGACCTATAATATGCTTCCTCCTACTTATGGTATAACCTGCAGTGTAATAGCTAGCTTATTTTATCAGACTGGCCGTTTGGAATATTATTATTCTAATTATGATGAGATTTTTGCTAATCTAAAAATTGAGAAAAGCTTAAATAAGCACAAACAAGCTAAACAAATGAGGGAATTTTTCATTGTGACAAATGAACTCACCTATGAGTATGCTTTTAGAAATAATTTGACATGTAAATTGAGAACTGAGGAAAAGTCTTTCCTGAATTTAGTTGAGGAGAGAAGAGCAATTTAGAAAAGAAATGAAATGCTCAAACAGACCAAATCTAAGTTTTGGCAGTTGGAGGACGAAAAACCTAATGGTAAATTATTTGAGAATGTTGCTATACACATAGACAAACCAATTAGTGGTAAATTCTGTATCAGGAAAGATAGTACTTTGTTCGATAACTATTTTGTGGGTGCAAGTCATTGTGAGGACACTTATCAGATTATGGGGGGTTGGGGATTTAAGGGGGGCAGAGATCCAATTTTTCATGGAATTTATTTTGTTTGTGGAGACAAAGCTTACTATAACCTCCCAGATCACTGGTATGGAACGTGTTTTGCTGGACTTGTCTTTCCAAAAATATTCCATGTTGACAGAAATGCAGAAGGTTCATTTGAAATCAGCAACCATGTAAATAGGTTTAAAAGAGAAAGTTTCACAGAAATTTTGGGAGATATCTTTCAAGCAGTAATACCTTTAATGGGTATAACCCTGAATGCAGGTAGAATCAGAAAATTGTCTACAATTGTTGACAGATTGTCAACTGACACAGCTAGTGGTTTCCAATTAGTGGATACTGAGGTCATTGCTATACGGTCCATGGTAATGCAGAATCGTCTTGCTTTAGACATTTTGCTAGCAAAAGAGGGAGGAGTCTGTGGAATTTTACATGTCCAACACTGCTGTACCTATATTCCTGACGAAAGTCAGGATATTGAAAAGTATATCAAAAATATTACTGAGTTGCAATCAGAAATTGTACCCTTGGAAGAAGATGATTTTTCAGAACGTTTATCCAAAAGATTTACAGCAATCAAATCCTAGTTTCAAGAGATTGGTGGTTCAATTCTTGGCAAAATACTGACACCTTAATTAGTTATAGTTTTTGTGATATTGTTGTTAAAGATCAGTTGCATGTTACACAAGAGAAAGAAATACTTGAGGGAAAAGAAGAGAATATACAAGATCAGAAAGGAACAGGAGAGAGAAATAGAACTGGAAGAATTTCGTAGGACTCAATATGAGAGTTGCAAACAGACAGCTGAGACAAGTCTTTAGAAATACTAACCCAGTGAAAATCAAGACATGTTTTTCTATGAGATAAAAAAAAAATTACTACATTTTTGGGTGTGGTTTGGTGATTTTGAAATCACCAGATGAGGGAGTTGATGGAGCGAGATTTAGAAATATATTTATTTCAACTCGCAAAGTTAAACTTTCATAATAAATAATTATACTAAACGTGAATGGAGTGAATATTATTAATCAACTAGAGCAAAATTGCAAATCATTACACGCGGGAAACTAATATATGTGCCATTTATGTGCTTTTTGTTGCAAATGCATGTTTGTGAAAATAATAAACTAATCATGTCTATTGTTTTGTCAGAAATTAAATGCGGCTGTTTTAAATAATGGCATGTGCTTATTTTTATGTACTCATGTTTTGTTTTTTTGTCTTTATATTGCACAAATCTGTTTGTTGCTTCATCTGCTTCTGCTAGGTAACATAGATTAATGGGTTAATAATTAGTAAAGGTGGGTGGGTAACAGAACAAACTTTATTTCTCACATTAATTGATGTTTTGTGTTTGTTTATGTATTAGTTTTGCTAGTGGGCCTAAAATATGGCTGGCAGTACTGCAGCTTTCGAGACTTGACCAGAGTGAAACTTTCACACATGCGCAGAACATTTTGCTGAGCTGACAACGTTTTATGCAGAAGAAATCCTGGTCGAGTTGAATGTGTTCTTGGTGACATTTCCAAGGACAGGATGCTGTAAGGCCTGCCAAGATTAGGAAGTAAATGTTTCCCCGTCAAAAGTATCATTTTGAGGAAGCAAAGAGGATGGTGAATCTAAGAACAATAGGGGCTATGATGAGGCTCCGGACTTGGTCAGAAAAGTGTGACCTGACTGTGGACTGACATGGTTCAGCCAATCGCAGTTTTGGATTGACAGAAAAAACGTCCGATAATGTTACTTTAGTTAGTTAGAAAAGGTATAAAACTATCCCCATGGGAGGGAGGGGCACTCTTGCCGCTCTTCCTGCTCATCTTCTTCTGATTCCAGTTAGGCATGACGTGCTGACGGACTTTCTTTGGAGCACGTAAGGATCAATAGGGCTAAATGACTTTTCCCTTTATTCTTTAGGTAAAGTGAGTTTTAGACAGGGAAGTTAAGGCCTAGGTGATGGAAAACTGTTTATTCTTCATTATATCATGCTAATTGATTTTGCTTAAAACTGTTGGTTCTAATTGCTATTCCTCAAATAATACTGCTGATTAAAAAGATTCTAATAGATGCATTTTCCTCTAATAAATAGTTAATAAAATAAGAGTCATGTTATCATCTGCAGATCCATTAGCCTAAGTGACTTAATTAAATGTAGAATTTTACAAAAACCATGGTGAAATCATTATACTGCAGTTGTATATAAATGTGTATATAATTTTTTAATAGGTTTTATTAATTAGGTCACATGATTCAGTTGCTCAAAATATGTCACGTTAGTTTATGGGCCTTATGAGAGTTTTATGATAAATGGCGAGTATTGTGGAGTTGGGTAGCGTTGCTATGACATATTTTCTATAGGGGCGCTGGATCACTAGTAACAAGATCCCTCAGGTAGGCGGGACCAGATACCTTGGTAATGCGATGGCAAGTGCAGAGTGCTTTAAACATTACTCTTTTCCTTACTGGGAGCCAGTGCAGGGTGTCAAGGGCTCTTTTAGAGGCAGCCCTGCTTGGCTGCATGAGAACAAGTTGTGCAGCAGCATTCTGCATAACCTGCAGTCTACTAAAACATTTAGCAGTGGCACCCAGATAAGTATGGGCGGATCTAGCGGATCTCGCGTACGCAAACTTGCGGATTTACGGATTCGCAATCCGCGAAGATCCGCGAACTCTAGCGGATTTGCGGATTTTTCCGTTTTTTGTGTTGGCGCGTGTTCGCGCCGATTTTGGGACAAGTTCGCAATTGCGAACTTACTTTTCGGCTCGCAACGGCCGCGACTATGTTGTTTCTACGTCTGGTTTATCATCACAGGTTCACAGCACCCTCTGTTTCACCACTGCCACCCTCTGGGACACCCATGCCACCCTCTGGTACATCCTCACTGGCACCTATTAGGTTTATTTATCACTGTAGATTATGGTGGTTGAAAAAAGCAAGCACACCTGCCCTTCTTCAACTGCCATCAATTAATTTGTGTTTCATTAATGTGTCAGTAATTTTGAAAGTTCCAGTCTGGCTGGCACCTGCTTCCTTCCTTATCTGTAATTTGCTTTTTGTTGCAGTGAAATTTTTTTTTCACAGGACCTTTATGGTCTACTTGTAGCTATTCTATGAGCCTGCTGTTTGGGTCATAGCAGGGTCATAGAATAGTTGCAAACTCTGGAGGGGCCCATCAGGAAGCACTACCTTGAATGTTACTAATGTTAAGTTTGAACTTTTGCACCTGCTCATTGCTTTCAGTTTAGCTAAAATCGTTTTTTCTGCAATTTCGCGCGTTTTTTGGGGCGCGAATCCGTGCGAGATCGATTTCGGAAGCCGCGAATACGTGCGAATACAAAATTGTTTTTTTTGCGACGTGTATGTTCGCGTGATCTTGCGCGTGTTCGCGAGGCGCTTCTAGCTATACGTTTGCCAAGTTACCCTATCGGTCGTACACGGGCGCGGCCATCTTGTTGGCGTGACGTAATTCCGTTTCCGCCCGCTATGTGTAATCTCGCAAAGTGTGCTGCTCGCTAGTACAATTTCGCGCGTACTCGCAAGGAAAATCTCGCGCGAACTTACCCACGCGGTCGTGAACGGGCGCGGCCATCTTGTTTCTCATTCATTGCTATGGTTCTGGGCATGCTTTCTCTATCCTCTCTCAATCTCTGCCATCCTTTGCTTGTTTGAAGTTTTTTTGATCTAATTTTACTTATTATCTATCCCTCTATTTTTCTACCTCTATATTTTTGTGTTTTCTGCAGCTTTTAGTTACTTTTAAACTACTTTTTTAAACTCTTTTCTTTTCTTCTTCACTATTCTATTTCTTCTTTATCATTTAAGTTTATTTCTGCCCAGACCATGGTAAAGGGAGCCGGGAAGCACCCTGAGAAGGGGAAGGGTCCCGCACCCCGTGCCCGGCTCCCGTGCGGGCGTTTAAGGGGGGAGCAAGTGGTCCCGAGGGAGATCTTCAGCGCGGAGGAAGTGGCGGCACTGATCTTCCACGTCCAGCGCCGCCTCCCCAAGACGATCCTGGGAGGCGGCAAGATCGCGACCGGCTATGGCATCCGGGAGCGTCGCAAGCGGTGGGAGAAGGTGTGCCGGGCCATGTACAAGATCTCTGGGGTCCGGCGCACATATAACCAGGCCACCCACCGCTGGACCGATGTCATGGACCGGGAGCGGGACTTGCTGGACGCGCTCGGCGTAGAGGTCCCCGGGCTTGGTGAGTAGTAGTAGTAGTACATTTACTACTCTGTTTTATCCTGCTCTGTTATTTGCAAATCTTTGTTCTTTACCAAGAGCAATAATGCTGCCGATTACATTGAGGTAAATTATATTTCAAAATCTTCTATGCATTTCAGGTGCACTGCTCTCCTTCTCAGTAGCCTTGCTTGCTACTATGCTTCTTTGTTTTGTATGTTGTGTTCAGAAGCATTTCATTGGCCTGAGAAATTATGTATGAGTGTACTGTAAAGAAAAGAACTGCGTAATGCTAGACAGTAAGGGTCATATTTTCAATTACCGGCGCATCCCTGCAAAGTAGCAGGGATGCGGCAGTAATTGTGTGCCATGCCACCACCACCCATTGGCCCAAAACGTCACAGAAGCCTTACGCATCTGTGCCGTAAAGGCAGCGCATTGCTGGAGTTGCGTGCCAACGATGGCGCAGCTCCAGCAATGCTCTGGGGTACCCTATCTCCCCAATGCTGCATCAAGCCGTACGTCGGCTTCAAGCGCGCAGGGTTTGAGTCATGCATCATTGTCCTAAAAGTGACTGATTGACATCTTGTAGATTTCCCTCAGCCACTTTTAGGATTCGTTCCTGCGCAGGTACGCCCTCCCTTGCGCCGGAACGCCCCCTGATGGCGCAGGGCTTTACAACGTGATGCATCGCCCATATGCCCATATGTGGTTTTTTTTTAATATATACGCCGCACCAACACCATGGCGAGTCTTTTGTTCTGCCGCTGCGTCAGAAAAGGCACGCAACAATGGAGGAAAATGAGCCGCAACTTCCGCAACGGACTTCTAAATCAGCCCCAACAGACTGAAGTCCAGTCCTTCCTTTAGACACATGGCTATAAGAAGAAATAGTGGCGGTGGTGGCGGGTGGATTGATAGTTTGAGTATTCACTGATCTGCAAGCAGGATGGACTTTGTCTGTCACGTGTTGCGCACTGCTGCCTGCTGCAGTGCCAGGCCTAGGCAAACCTCTTTAGTAGTCTGTTTATTGAGTTACATAGGAACTTTCTAAGTCAACGTTCCGCAAATCAGGCAATACGAATAACGTAGTATACCACATGAGATAGATCCCGTGGAATAGTTGTCTATCTATTTGCTATTTTTCCAAAATATGTTGTTATTGTTCTTTTGAAATGTTTGATTTGGTTGAAAAATCTCATCCATGTTTTCTGGTTTTTCTTTCTTTCATGTTGTACATCAGCTCCCCCCAAGGGCAAGAGGACACAGGAGGAGGGTGCTGAGGATGCAGGCCAGGATCGGGCAGGCGAGGGCTCCTTTGCTGGCCCCAGTAAGTTTACATTTTAATAAACAGTACCTATTTTTTCCAAGCGTTCCTCATTCGATTTTTTCTAAATCGTCTTTGATCTTCTTGTAGACTGGATATAAATTCTTATCCTGCCTCGAATATGACTCCCTGTGGTATTACTAGACTATTCTTATTAGTCTGTCTGTGTAGCTAACTAAGATTGGACATTTGGCAATTCCATTGGACTCCCATTATATTCAGCAATACCTCTATGCACTGTCTCCTTACTGACTAGATAGTGTGGCAGAGTCATTCAGCTCCCGAAGTCACCGATTATAGATCCCCAATGATCTCTAGATTATCGTACGCAGGACAAGAGAGTAGTACGGAGTCACAGCACAGTCAAGAAGTGTCAGAGGCACTCATGCTTGCAAAAATTCCAAAACCTTTAGCTCATCCACTCTAGTCTAGAGGAACAAAAACCACAGAGTCTATTTAAGTTTAAAAGCTTTATTAAAAGTAAACACATTTATTAAAATCTACTTTGTCATAAAACTATTTAACTGTAAACGGAAAAGTGGTTAGTGCTGACGATTAATTGGACACATTTCTTGTGGTCGAGCCGAACTCTCACCTGGTTTGAACTTGATCCTGGTCGTGTTCTTAGGACTCAGGAGTCAAGCTTCTGTCTGTTAGGAGAAAAAGTGGTGCGTGTTAAAAATCAAAAGCAAGCATTCATCAGTTGTGCATAAAAGTGCAGCAAGACAACAGCCTTCCCTGGAAAATGGGACATTTTTACTATGGAGTAGACAGTCACAAATTATTACATTGTATTCTGTTTTTTTAACATTTCTCCTAGACCAAATATTATATAGTAGTGAGTGGTGTATTCTAACATTCTTAAATGTACTTTGTAGGTGTAACATCTGGTGACGGGGCCAGCGCGGAGGTGGCTGTGTTGGACCAGGACTCGGAGGCCTCTGGGGAGGAGGCGGCGGTAGAAGAGCTGGCGGACGTTCCTGTGGGGGATCAAACGGTGGTGGCGGAAACAGGTAAGCTATATATTCCTTACTTATTGAGATTGAAGACTGCATAGTGTGCTTTCTGCACGGGTGTATTACAATTACAAATCAACCAGGTAGTAGCCTCCTCGAAATGTACTTCGACTTAGCTGTGAAGTTTTTGGTGAGAAGAATCCCAATAAGTTCTTAGACGAACGTGATGGATGGGATGAACGAAAAGCGAAAGAAGGGTGTAAGTAAGTGGGACGCGAACTTGTATGATGGCTGGCAAAGAAGAACGATATGTGTTTGCTTGGCCCCCGAGGTGGCTGGGAAGGAAAGAATATGGTATGGTGCATGGCTGGGTCAATGATGAAGCAAGTATGGGTGGAAGGACAGCAGCCTGGGTGGGTGAAACAGAAACTGCATGTGTGCGTATACTTTGACTGAATGGATGCCTGGAGCATGGTATTCTCTGACTCTTAGATAGCACATGTGTATCTAGAGAGAGTAGATGGTCGCCAGGTGAAGTAAGTGTTACCTTGAAGAGCATGTACCACCGCACCCGCACGTCCGTTCCAGTGCAGGGAAGGCAAGGAAAAGAAATTGTAAATGTGTCCAATACTATCATGAATAGTAGCAGTACTTTGTATTGCGTTTGCATTCACAGCATATATCTGGTTATTACGGTGGACACTCCGTACCTCTCTTAATAACTTTAGTTTACTTGTAGTACGTCATTCATGTGTGGGTGTATCACTGTTCACTCAATATTAAGCAAAGCACCTAAAGTCATCTCATCTGTCATTAAATACGTCCCATGTGAAGTGATAGATAATCAAATTAGTTAGCTTCTTCATTTTCCTTTTCTAGTACTCATTTGCACTGTAGGGTGAAAGGTAAATTAATTAAGCAGTAGCCCTTGTAACAGAGTATTCTCAGTGCCACCCGTAATAGAAAAGTAATAGCTTCACCACCTGCATGTACTGGACCGGTACAGTAACGCAAGTCTGTCTCACTCATCATGGTGTGCAACTTTTTTTCTCGGGTGCAAGTTCACTGTGCTGTGTCCATGTCATTCTGCCGGCTTGCATAAGATAACGTACCCATTTCCCTAAACAAGAGAGAAGAAGAAGAATAAGACTGGTGTACTGTCATAGTCGACTGTAATGGAAGTCCATAGTGGTCGTAGAATTAGTTCATTAAACTACCACTACTGTTAGAGCAAGGATGCAGAAGTGGGAGGTTACATAGATACTGTCCTCAATAGTTATGTACTGTGCTTTCAATTTGCTACTTGTACTCTGTGACCCAACTTTCGGCTCAATCACTTTGTGTTATTATTAATAAGGAGCATTGGTTACAGACTATGTCTTTCTTTCTTCATATAGTTGCTCCTTCCAAATCAACAACAAGGAGGGAGCAGGCTAGATTGGCCCGGCAACGGAGGCTGGAGGCCACAGTCGCCGAATATCGGCGGCTGGTGGCCCTGGAGGAGGAGGAGGACACGCAGTCGAGCGGGGCAACATCCTCGACTGTGACCACTGCATCCTCCTCCGTGACTAAGCCAGCGGGACCGAGCCGGGCTAAGAAAGACGACCGCCACCGCCAAGCAACCGAAATACCAGCTGCCCCCCACAGGAGCTGCAAGGAACGCCAACGCCGCCTACGAGTCCGCATGTCCAACCTGGAGCAGGAGGTCCTGAGGTATAAGAACTTGGTTAAGGGCCTCCGCTCCGAGCTTGCCACCCTCCGCAAGGAGTATGATGCCCATGCGGCATCATGCACCAGCACCAGCACCCTCCAGTAGTGGAGTGTCCCTTGCCCTTTTTTATAGACTTTTGGGGGGTGGGATTTGGGAGTTGGGATCGTTTTGGGACGTTTCAGAGACAATCGTTGGGGTTAGGGTGGGTGAGGGAGATTATTTTGTTAGGGCTAAATAAATATATTTTTCAACTTTATCTGACCATACCTGTTTTTTACTGCTTTTCAGTCTGGTGGGTGGGGGGCGGGGGTGTAACAGTAACTTTGTTTTCCTGAACAGTTGTAGGACTTTAGTAGTACAACCGTCAATCTCTTGTCTACTCCGAAATAATACTCCATTATACTACCTCCCACCAAACGCTTATCTTACCTGTAATTTGTGTTAGAAATTAGGGCTAGGCCCAGGGCTGGCTCCAGGTGAAATGGGGATTAACGTTGTCAATCCTGGGCGGGTGACATTTACTCATTGCGGTGGTACTAGTGGTGTGACACAGTGGCAGTTGCATGCCTATGGAAAAAAAGAAAACGAAACCTTGTTTGTCCTCCTTACTGTAGCATTACAACGGTTACGGTACGATCGAGAAAATAGCAGGTGACAGTACACTAGAACAGTGCCATAATGTAGCCTAACAAATGGTAAAGTATTTGCTTGCAAGTATAACTAGTACTTGCGTTGAATTTATTTGACATTGGCTACTACTACTAGAAGATATAGTACTGAAGCTGAGTAAGTCTAGAAGATATCCTCGTATTCCTTCACCAGCCTGTTGCTGCTATGACCTTATCCTCCCCAGCAAGTGTGTGGAATTATTGATGTCATTTTAGTCAGACATCAAGCAAAACAACACAGCCCGGGGGAAGAGGGTTAGGGTTTGTAAAATGGATGGGAATGGGGGTTTCTTTTTGGGTAGGTTTTGTTGAGAGAAGAAAAAAAAAGCAGAGCATGGACAAACAATAATTGAAGATACAGACAATCTTTGGTTACAAACTAAAGGTAAGCACATGCAGTCACACTCATAGAATAAAAGACAACAATGGATACTGTATCTGTATTGCGTATGTTGTTGGAGTTGTCCTGTTGAATTTGGTAAGTAATAAGCATGCAGCAAACAATTCCTCTTATTGGCGGCACTCCTCCATTCCAGCTGACGCTTCGTCCATCAATGTGGTGACCACTGACAGAAGACACCCTGTCCACTGCCTGCCTGGCGGATGTTGACTGAAACCCGGCCTGTAATTATTGAACGGAAAACAGGAAGTGCTATTACAATACCACTGATAAATAAATAAAAGGTATGTACGCTGTGTGGTGCAAAAAGTCACACTTTGATTTCCCTAATAGACAGTACAATATTTTAGAAATTGCGTGCTCTGTCTGAGTCACCTTTTTAAGGATCAATAAGTATGGCCAAAATATTATAGCGGATCTTTCCCCTCAAGGTAGGTGTACTACTGTGTTTTAGAACAAAATTTGACCTTGAAAAAAAGGCTGTTCCTTATGGATTTTGTCCAAAACACTTCTATCCGGTATTAGACCTTCCCAGGAATGCCCCAGGCAAGACCCGCCGGCGCCAACCCACCCGCAAAAAACCACCCGACAACACCCCCAAACAGCGAAAAAGCTAAATCTCATACTTACAATATCTCTCGGCCTTCGGTCCAAATGCGGCGCTGTTCAGCTAGGTCATCATCATCATCAATCATCATAACTCCTGTTTTCCACCACGGATTTCCTGAAAAGCAAATGCAATCAAGATTAGACTGTCGCAGCAGTGCTTCGACAGAGACCCCGGCCGCAACCCACCCACGAACAGCAGGAAGCCCCCCAAAACGCTACATTGAGCAAGATGTCAGAAGAAATAGCAAAAAAAAATCTCATACTTACAATATCTCTCGGCCTTCGGTCCAAATGCGGCGCTGTTCAGCTAGGTCATCATCATCAATCATCATAACTCCTGTTTTCCACCACGGATTTCCTGAAAAGCAATCAAGATTAGACTGTCGCAGCAGTGCTTCGACAGACACCAAAAATTACCCACAAACCCCCGGAACCCCGCCAAAGAGCACCTCAAAGGCAAGCAAGTCAGCAAAAACGGCAAGAAATTTCCACCTCATATTTGGTCCAAAACACTTTTGTCCATTATTAGAGCTTCACAGCAATGGGCCCAAATCCGTCAACTCACCCGCAAAGAAGTACAACACCCCCACAAGTGCTGAGTCTTTCTTCATTGGGCGTAATCCAGCACTCTGCTTGGAGGGAAATCGCAGTCTGGAGGAGGAGGATAGAGGAGCATGTTCTTCGGAACTTGTGAACCTGAGGAATGTAGACTGCGGCACCTTCAAAGCAATAAGCAAACAAGTGAAGACAGTTCTGATGATGGTCTTGTTTTTGGGATTAGGTGATTAAAGTTTGAATTAAATTAACTGTGCAAAACAAAGAAAGAGAGACACAAAGCACACAGGAATAAAAGGGAATAAGGACGAAAAAGAAAGTTCTTGATTGATTGTCTCATTTTCAGTGCTCGGTGTCAGGGAATAAGAACAAGATTTCGTCATCATACTCTGCGAATTCAGGCTGGATGAGGTCAGTGCCACCGAACAGAGAAAAAATCCCCTCATCTACGTTGCCGTCCTCCTCGTCTTCATGCGGCGTGCTTTCTCGTACTTTGTAATCAGGTGGTATGAGGTGCTGATTCATCTTGATCATTGTCAGCCGCTCCACATTTTTGGGCAAAAGGCGGCTCCGTTTGGGAGTTACAATGCCACCAGCAGCACTGAAAACACGTTCAGAAGACACACTTGCGAGTGGGCAAGACAAATAGTTTATAGCCAGGTTGTAGAGCTGTGGCCACAATTGTTTTTTGCCATGCCAATACTGCAATGGCTCCTCATTAAGAAAGACCACTGTTGAGTCATTCATATAGTCCTGCACCATCGACTCAAGGTCATCAACGGTTCCTCCACTTTGCTTACTTTTTGCTGTGGCTGTGACATTTTTTCGAGAACCATACCCCATCAAACTTAGCCAATCCTCCTCCGCAGCCACTGTTAGTGTTGTCATTGTGTGTGGTGCAGATGATCCAGTTGCCGGTGTCTTTAACGGCTGAGAGGTCACTTGTGCCCCAGCCACAGGTGCAGAAGTGGATTCTTGTGACTGGGGATGGCCTGCTGATGCTGATGCTGATGTACTGGCTTCTCCTTCAATAACCTGCCGTTCTTTTTCAAACCTATTGGCTGACCAGGCTAACCAATGTTTGTACTTTTGAACATCTGCATCATCAAAAGGAAAGAATGCTTCGTCTGCCAGCGCCTTTTTGTAGCGTGGATCCAGAATAGTAGCACAAATGTAATGCTGATCGGACTTGATCTTTTGAAGACGTTCATCACCACGTAGGCGCTCTAATAATTTCTCTGACAAAATGAAATGTTTTTTTTTTCTTCATCTTCTTTTTCAAACTCAGAAGACACCGCCATCAGTTGGTGCTCCAGCATGCACAACAATGGGATAGCTTTTCCCAAATTACAGTCCTCCTGGCTGACTGCACGCGTGAAGAACTCAAAAGGACGAAGCATGTCTGTCAGGCTTTTAACTATGTCCCATTGCGCCGCAGTCATCCGCAGGTCCTCCTTCTGAGATTTACCCTCTGTGAAGAAATAGTGATCGAGTACCGTATACTGCTCATACAGACGCTCAAGCATGTAGAAGGTTGAGTTCCAACGTGTTGCCACCTCCTGGATGAGTGCTTTCACTGGCATTCTACGTTGAAGTAGCAGTCTCCGCAGATGCTTCCGGGCCTTAAAAGAATGGCTGAAATGGTTGGACATTTTGCGGCAGGTGGCCATTACCGCGAACGCTGCACTGTCTCTATCACTCAAGAATTTTTGAACTACCAGATTGATACAGTGCGCCAAACATGGCACTCTGAAATAGCCACCCTCCGACATGGCCTTAACTACATTGGTGCCATTATCCGTGGAAACATAACCAATCTTGCGTTTTAGGGGGGATAGCATTGTCAAGACCTTTTTGTTAAACTCTTGCAAAAGGTTTTCTGCTGTGTGACTTTTCTCCAAGCCAAACATGGCTAGTGTTGCATGTTTCCGAGCAGCTTTGAAAACTTTGTCCGGGTCAACACCTGCGTTTAGCTTTGCTTTAACACCTGAAAAAGAGACCCAGTGTGCAGTGATGCACATGTAATCATGGCCTGGGCCACTGGTCCACATGTCTGTTGTCAGATGTATTGTGTGAACAGCACTCTTCTGCAAAGCTGCCCCAATCGCCTGCAGCACATCTTCATGTAGTGCTGGAACCGCAACTCTGGCAAAATAGAACCTGCTCGGAACTTTCCATTTAGGGCAGAGCGTTGCCACTAATTCAAGAAAACCTACCGCTTCTACAAAAGAAAAAGGTAGAAGGTCCACAGCTAGCATTTTAGCCAGCTTAGTGTTATACAGACGCGTCAGTGGGTGGTTGCGTTCATATGGCACGTCTGAAGTAAGCATTGTTCTAATGTTGCCCTGGACCAAGCATTTACGGGCTGATAATGACTTCGTTGACCCAATTTTGCTCGCTGGTGAACTTTTGTGCGTTGGTGTCTCACTCGCTCCAACACTCTTAGTGTGCCTCACATTGGGTGTGCTGCTGACAGGGGTACTGGGTGTAAGGGAAGTGTTTGACACGTCTTCTTCCTGCCCGTCATCATCAGATGAAACATCAACGTTTCCTTGAATTTGGCCTTTCTTGATCGCATCTAGGTGCGCAAACCATTTGACAGTGTGCTGTCTCCTAAGATGACCTCTCTGGCCTCCGGTACCATAGTTGGTACCTGGCTTACCACGACTAACTGCTTGCTTACAAATGGTACAAATGGCAAACTTTGGATTCTTTGGACAAACAGTAAAGAAGTCCCAAACTGGGGACTTGAAGTGTCTGTGGGACATGGAGGAGGCGGCGATACTGGTGGTGGTGGTCATGAAGCTAATGCCAGATGAAGTGGAGGATGTGGATTGCCCAACTTTTGTACGTTTTGCACTTTCACCACCACTAATTAAGGTCGAGGTTGACGGAGGTCTCTTCTTGCCAGAAAGAAATATGGAAGCGGGACGAGTTGGTGTACTACTTAACTCCAATGATTGTGGTGTTTCCACTGCCTCCTCATTGACAACATCATCATCACGCTCAGCAGCTCTTCGGGCTAGGGTCAAAATGTCTGTTTGCTGCATGCCCGCTGGGGCTGCAGTGACCTTTATGATGACTGGGTCGTCGTTGGCAGAGTCTTCATCAGCAGCAGTATCCGCCACTTCTTGTTGAGACTCATCACACTCCATAACTCTGAGACTTTGGACGAGCTTCCTTTTACGCTTAACTACCTTTGTTTGTTCCCAAGTTTGATCCGTATCATCAGAAGGAGGTGTGCTTGAAGAGGATGTAGACACCACCCTTGATCTCTTCCTTGCTAGGGGTGTGGAAGACAATGAAGGATCATCAGGAGGAGTGGCTTCCTCAAATGATACCTCGCCTTGATTGTCGATTTCCTGATGTGCCCCTACTTCGGGAGGAACAACTATTGTGGGCACTTGTTGTGACCCTCCATGCACCTCTGCTTGCGCATCTCCTTGCGCTGCCTCTCCTTCCACATGTACTTGGGCTTGTACTTGCACATGTGATTGTTGTTGCGGCTGTGGTTGTTCAACACTCGTCAGATGAGCTACAACAACCTGTGTTGATTGAGGGACATTGCTGCTGCTTTCTTGCGATGAGCCAACATCACTGGTCGATGGTGATTGAAGAAGTATACTGGCTGCCTCTGCAGCACTCAAGGGCTTGGACTTAAGTTGGCGTGGTGGTGGTGGTGGCACTGAGCCCAATGGAGCGGGGGTGCTGCTGCCAGCTTGGTCCCCAGCAGATCCCGCTGCAGCTGCTGCAGGCATACTTTTTTTTTTACTCCCAAAAAAAGGGGCGGGCGGCACACCAGTGTCCTTGGTAACTTGCTTCTTCTGCTCCTTACTGGCACCTTTCTTGCTAGAGGAGCTACGGGTTACTTTTTTTGGGGCCATCTTCTTCAGAGCAGGTCAGCAGGCAGCAATTGCACGAGTTGCAGAGGGTTCTGTGTCCAGACGTGACGTCGCGTGACGTTATGCTGCACACACCGCTGCAGGACTTCTTCCTGGCACTGGTGGTTCTATTGAGTCTTCTTGTGCACCTAAAAGCAATGGAAGACAGAGGAACATCAGTTCAGTTATACACCCCAAAAAATCGACAAAACACAGAAAAATGAGCACAATCCCATGCCATCCATGATGTTTACATTGAAGACACCCCACAGAAAGACTAGGGACATGCAAGTATGCAACACTCACTACCCCTGGGCATAAGGGATGAAAAGTAGGCAAAATAAGTGCAGGCCTCAGACACTGCCTCTCCTCAAAATGGCCCCCTTACACCCCAAGCACATGTTGCCTGTACCAGCCAGCACTCAAGATGGCCACCACCACCACCCACAGGGCCAGTCCACATCAACAGTACACCCCCAAAAAACAGAAAAACAGCCAGAAATCACCACAATCCAATGCCATCCATGATGTTTACATCAAAGAGAGTGAGACCACACCACAGGCACACTCAGTCCATGCACCAGCACCACCCCTGGGCAAGGAAAAGGCCACACCAGCAGCCCCCCAAAAACGACAAAAAACAATAAAATATGCACAATCCCAGCCCATCCATGGCCTCAATGGTGTTTAAATTCAAGAAGACACCCCACAGAAAGACTAGGCCCATGCAACACTCACCACCCCTGGGCAAAGGGCCACACCAGCAGGTCCAAAAAAACGACAAAAAACAATAAAATCTGCACAATCCCAGCCCATCCATGGCCTCAATGGTGTTTAAATTCAAGAAGACACCCCTCAGAAACACTAGGCCCATGCAACACTCACTACCCCTGGGCATAAGGGATGAAAAGTAGGCAAAATAAGTGCAGGCCTCAGACACTGCCTCTCCTCAAAATGGCCCCCTTACACCCCAAGCACATGTTGCCTGTACCAGCCAGCACTCAAGATGGCCACCACCACCACCCACATGGCCAGTCCACATCAACAGTACACCCCCAAAAAACAGAAAAACAGCCAGAAATCACCACAATCCAATGCCATCCATGATGTTTACATCAAAGAGAGTGAGACCACACCACAGGCACACTCAGTCCATGCACCAGCACCACCCCTGGGCAAGGAAAAGGCCACACCAGCAGCCCCCCAAAAACGACAAAAAACAATAAAATATGCACAATCCCAGCCCATCCATGGCCTCAATGGTGTTTAAATTCAAGAAGACACCCCACAGAAAGACTAGGCCCATGCAACACTCACCACCCCTGGGCAAAGGGCCACACCAGCAGGCCCAAAAAAACGACAAAAAACAATAAAATCTGCACAATCCCAGCCCATCCATGGCCTCAATGGTGTTTAAATTCAAGAAGACACCCCACAGAAAGACTAGGCCCATGCAACACTCACCACCCCTGGGCAAAGGGCCACACCAGCAGGCCCAAAAAAACGACAAAAAACAATAAAATCTGCACAATCCCAGCCCATCCATGGCCTCAATGGTGTTTAAATTCAAGAAGACACCCCTCAGAAACACTAGGCCCATGCAACACTCACTACCCCTGGGCATAAGGGATGAAAAGTAGGCAAAATAAGTGCAGGCCTCAGACACTGCCTCTCCTCAAAATGGCCCCCTTACACCCCAAGCACATGTTGCCTGTACCAGCCAGCACTCAAGATGGCCACCACCACCACCCACATGGCCAGTCCACATCAACAGTACACCCCCAAAAAACAGAAAAACAGCCAGAAATCACCACAATCCAATGCCATCCATGATGTTTACATCAAAGAGAGTGAGACCACACCACAGGCACACTCAGTCCATGCACCAGCACCACCCCTGGGCAAGGAAAAGGCCACACCAGCAGCCCCCCAAAAACGACAAAAAACAATAAAATATGCACAATCCCAGCCCATCCATGGCCTCAATGGTGTTTAAATTCAAGAAGACACCCCACAGAAAGACTAGGCCCATGCAACACTCACCACCCCTGGGCAAAGGGCCACACCAGCAGGCCCAAAAAAACGACAAAAAACAATAAAATCTGCACAATCCCAGCCCATCCATGGCCTCAATGGTGTTTAAATTCAACAAAACAGTTGTATCATGCACCCATAACCAACCCTGGTCCTACTGGATACTGTGGCTACCCACAATATAATGTATTTAATTTTCTGAAAAAGTTCCAAAATTGTACTTGCAGCAACTGTAATGCCCCAAACAAACTTACTTGTGAAAGTTGATTTCTAATCCAAAAGTGATCCAAAGACAGTCAAAAAGGCCTCAAATCCAAATATCCAGCAGCACCCACAAAAAGTAATCCTTCCAGCTCCAGATCCAAATGAAAGTGACCAGGAGATGGACAAAGCACTGGGAGGAGCCTGCTGGACAGGAACAGGAAGTTGGAGACTGTGGGGCACTTCCTTCCTCCCCCCCCAAAATGGACTCCTTGCAAAAAAAAAGGCCATGCAAATGTCAACCTGAGGAGTGATTCTGATAAAAATCATAATTTTCTGAAGGTTTATCCTGTTTGCTGGTGATTTTCTTGTGCGAAATTGCAAAATCTCTATTTCGCAAGTGCGAGATTGTTCCTTTCCGCCGCAACTACATGTTCGCAATTGCGAACTCTCGCGAGGTGTGCTGTGCAAGGTGGCAAGCCGCGAGTACGTATTCGCGGGCGACAAACTCCCGCGGGAACACGCAGCAAGATCTAAAATGGCGCGTCACTCGCAAAGAAAAACAACTCGGCAAACGCTAAAATGACGGAAAGTGAACGCCGTGCACCACGCCGCGCGCCGCAACCAAGCAAAAAATCCGCCGCGAGCGGATTCACGGATTTTCGACAAATTCGCGAGCGTTCGCGGATTGCGAATTTGCCGAAAATCCGAAAAATCCGCGAGCGGAGCGGATTTTACGCCCATGCTTACACCCAGATAGAGTATGTTGCCATAAATTATAAGAGATGTTATAAGGGCATGTACCAGCGTCTTTCGTGCCTCTATCGGCAGTAGATCCATTGTTTTGCGTAGGCTTTTTAGGACTCCAATACATTTCCCTACTACGCGCCTGGTGTGCACTTCATAGGAAAGAGTGGGGTTGAGCCATACCCCCAGGTTTTTCGCCTGGGTACATGGTATAGGTGTCGGGGCCAGACTTCAAGGCCACCACGCCGACGTCCAACCCGCAGGATCACCCCCTACCACAAGCACCTCAGTCTTGTTGCCATTTAGTTTCAGGCAGTTCTTAGCCATCCAGGAGGCAAGCTCCTGCATGCATGCCCTGAAATTAGAGGCTGCCACGTCAGGTGCCCGAGACAGGGAGATCACCAGCTGGGTGTCGTCAGCGTAAGAGACTACCTCCACACCAAAACCCTGCACTATTTCCACCAGCGGTGTTACGTACAGGTTGAACAGGGTAGGGCTCAGTGCAGAGCCCTGAGGCACACCCTTCTCAAGTTTAAAACCCTTGGAATAGTGTGCTCCCTGTCCAACCTGAAAGCTGCGTTCAGTCAGGAAGGACTTCAGCCATTTCAGGGGAGGCCCGAGACACCGCCCTTGTTCAGGTGTCCTGCATCGGCCCCCTTCCTGATGGACTCCGTGGCAAGCAGTAGTGCGGTCTCCGTGGAGTAACCAGCGCGAAAGCCCGATTGAGACAGATGTAGGAGACTAGAGTCTTCAATATAACTCATGAGCTGTTGGTTTACCACCTTCTCAGCTACCTTAGCTAGGTATGTCTTGGCTGATGTTAGGATATTTCTGGAGTGGTAAAACAACAGCTCTTTTCCAGCTCGCTGGCACCGTATGTGATGTAAGCGAGACTTCCAGAACATGCCTAATGTAAGGTTCAAGTATCTCTATACTCTCGCCCAACAATTTAGGTGAGGCGGGATCTCTCGGAGAGCCAGACTTAATGCTGAGACATATTTTACTGAGCATCTCCGAAGGAGGGATGGTAAAATTGCTCAGTGTCTGACCAGTCACAGCTTCATCCGCTATCTCCTCGAATTCCAAACCCCTCCTTACCGTCCCAGAAAAGGATGAGTAGATTTTCTCCACTTTTCCCGAGAAATAGCTCGCTACCCGGTTACAAGACTCCACCGAGCCTTCTGTTGGGGTGGCCCTGGTTGAAATGGAGGAAATCTCCTTATAGACTTGAAAGAGCTCTTTAGTCGAGTTCTCTGCTGTCCCAATTCTTGCCTGGTAATAAGTGGCTTTAGCCCGTCTAATAAGACCATAGTATTTTTTCTGTGCCACCTTATACTTTGATCTATCTTGACATAGGAGTTCCTTTCTCCACTGCCTTTCCAAGTGCTTGCATTCAGCTCTTGCATCATGTAGAGTGGAGGTAAACCAGGGTGCAGATTTATGAGCCCTCCCCGTCGATTTACTAGGGAGTAGCGGGGCCACCTTATTAAGAGCATTAGCTATCCGCCTTTCTAGATTAAGGCAGGCGGTTTCACTATCTGAGCCCCCTGGGGGCCCTCCCAGAGTCAATGCCTTGTTAAAGTATTCTCGCACAAACTGTTTCCAATTCCTGCGTTGATGTTCACAGGTAGCTTTTTCCTGCATTCCCATCTCTGGTACTCTCACAACAAAAGGGACCAGAAAGTGATCAGACCAAGGGATAGGGATGGGAGTGGTTAACTCTATATTCTCCCAGCTGGCAAACACAGGATCGAGTAAGTGCCCATGCTGGTGAGTAGGGGCATTTGATTTAGGGCTCAATTGAAACGCCCTTAGATCCTGGTATAGCTCCGGGGCCTTTATTTCCATGGAATCCTCCAAATGAAGATTAAGGTCACCTAATACTAATAGCTTGTCATGTCTTAAAGCTAGAGGGGCAATACCCTCAACCAGACTGGATAAAAAACATGTAGGGGCCCAGGGGGTCTATATACCCAGAACCCTTGTACGGTGAGGTTAGGGTTAATTTTAATTGAAAAAAGGCCCGCCTCACTTTCACATATCGTAATAGTTTCAAGAGAGCATTCAAGTTTTTTTTTACAAATAACCGCTATCTCTCCTCCTCTCCCTGTGGCTCTATCTATTCTGGCTATCATATAGCCTGGGGGGAGTGCCTCAAGGATGTCGGGCTAAGAGTCAGCGTCAAGCCAGGTCTCCGTAAGAAACAGTAGATCCAGCTTTCTATCCAGGAGCATGTCAAAGATTTCACTTCTTTGTTTACTAAGGGATCTACAGTTTAGTAACCCCCCACAGAGTTCCCTGCTCTCTGACTGCCTTATGTGTTCCGAGTTCGACCTAAATGCACAGTGTTTGTAGGCTCCATCTTTGATGACCATCACACTGGCTATGGGCATGCATAGTCCACGCAGTTCTGCCGCATTATATTTCATTCTTGCTACTACTAACCGACCAGTGGTACTGGCCCCTGCCCCCGTCCGGCCCCGGACGGGCGCAGACGGGCTTGCATTTGGTGCCCCCGCTGCGCGCGTCCTCTGCGCGGTCGTTTAAGCATCTGCCTTTTATCCCTCAAGGCCTCTACCGGTCGAGAGCCCTAGACCGCTAACCAGCCCCCCAGCCCACCGGAAGTGTCTGTCTCTACCCTTCCTCGCCCTCCGCGCAACGGTGCTAATCACCGCGTCGGACAAGGCGGGAAGGAGGAAATCGAGAGCAGCCTTCAGGTCAGAGTGAGCAGCCCCCCAATCAGGTAAGCTTTGGATGTTTTAAAAAAAAAAATTACATTCTTAAAGTACAGCTGACCCACAGAATTGCAGCAACATGCGACAAACAATTATTTTAAAATCATTAGCGTAGTTAAAATGAAACTCTGTACGCAGCAGCTCAAGGGTACTGCCACTGCCCAGTCACCACAACGCGGCCGATCTCCAAGTGCCTTTTATCCCTCAAAGCCTCTACAGGTCGAGAGCACTAGACCGCTAACCGGCCCCCCAGCCCACTGGAAGTGTCTGTCTCTACCCTTCCTCGCCCTCCGCACAATGGTGCTAATCACCGCGTCAGACTGGGGTGGGAAGGAGGAAATCAAGAGCAGCCTTCAGGTCAGAGTGAGCAGCCCCCCAATCAGGTAAGCTTCGATGTTTTTTTAAACAAATGTTAAATTCTTAAAATACATCTTACCCACAGAATTGCAGCAACACGCGTTAATACACTGCATTTATGGTTATCATGGGGTAGAACTAGGCCCACAATACTCACATGGTGATTACCTATGGCGGCACTCAAAGACGCGCCATCCCGCGCCGCCATACTGAAGGAGATAGCACACATACTTCCAAGAGAATGAGGGCTATGCATCGAGAGGGAGGTGGAGTGTAATGCGTTCAAGATAATATTACGGGGAAACACATTCAAAAGTACATATGGAACTAAAATGGACCTCCAGAAAGAACTATCCTGGCTAAAATCAGAAACAAGATTGGCCCTCAAGGATGCAATAAATTGTTTGGGAGCATTTGACTATAAGGAGTACATGGCTATATGACAAACAGAAGGAGACAAAGTGGGCAGGGTTCTGGCATGGTTGCTATGCTCCGATACACCAAGAGTACCGATCCTGGCTATCAAGGGTGAAACAGGTGAAACAGATAGCATAGTTAACACACAAACCAACAATAAATTCGACCTTCCACTCTTACTAAAAAGCACTATACAGTACCCCTGAAAATGTAGAGATTGCGGAAGAAATCGAACTTCCACAAATAACACAAGCACAAGACTCAAATCTCGAGTCCCCCATTTCCTTAAGCAAAATAGAAAACACCATACAACAACTGGCAAGAGGGAAAACACTTGGACCGGATAGATGGCCACCAGAATATTACTTGACATAACAAACACAGTTAGCGCCCCGTTCATACCATATATACTCAGAGGTGTACATAAGGGCATACTACCCACCTCCTTACGAGAGGTGATCCTGGTCGTGCTCCCTAAACCAGGTAGAGACCCACTACTTCTTGACTCATATTGACCATTATACCTGTTAAACACAGAGTATAAAATATTAGGCAAAGTGCTAGCAAATAGAATAATCAACCTAATACTTACACATCAGGAACAAAATGTATTCATCCCAAACAAGAACACGTTCCTAAACATAGGCTGTTTATGATAATGGACTGGGCAAAGATGCACAAGAGACAAGGGTGGGTGGCTTCCTTGGATATAGAAAAGGCGTTTAATTCATTGGGGTGGCAATATCTACAAGCAATTCTGCCAGGTTAAGGAATTGGACCCCATTTCCAGAACTGGGTATCCCTACTATACAACTCCCCGATTGCAAGAGTCTGTACGGGTGCAGAAATCTTGGCACCGTTGACTATAGAAAGGGCCACACGTCAAGGCTGCCCTCTATTACCGATTATAATTGATTTAGCAATAGAACCATTGGCATGTATGCTCCGTAAACATGTTCTAGAATGGGGTTTAAAGGTGCACCACACATGGCATGTAGTATCGTTATATGCCAATATCGCGTTAATATAACTGAGGAACGATGCAGAAAATCTACTGCAACTGATGCAATTATTGTAGCGATTTGGCAAAATTTCAGGGCTAATGGTGAATTGAGACAAGTCATTTCTATTCCCACTGACATATATGAGCCCGGAGCAGCGGAATACACTCCCAATTGCCCCTTTAACATAGAAATGTGACACGTTTAAATATCTGGGTATCCAAGTTTATCTTCACCCATAGATTTAACGAATGGAAATCTAGGCAAAGTATTGACCAGTGCAAAATCTTCATTGCAGTTCTGAACAGGTCTACCACTTTCACCCATGGGCCGCATTGCTATATCCAAGATGCTCCTATTACCAAGACTATTATACTTTTTTGCAGCCCTCCCGAAAAGTATACCTCCAAGATTTTTTCAAGACTTAAAGTCACTATTAAAAGCCTTAATAGGGGGTAAGGGCAGAAAACAGGTTTCTCTGGCAAAACTCCATGCACCACTGTCAGAAGGAGGCCTGGGAGCTCCAAACTATGATTACTACTACGCGGCAGCCCAATTGCAATGGCCATTGCGATGGATTGCAGGCCAAAATATCTTTGAATTGGGACAATGGGTGACTAGGCCCCACTCAAATACTGTCTTGGAGTTGCTCCTAGGAAAAGAAATTGTGATACCCAGATGACCTGGGAACCTGCTAATGAACATAGCTAAACGTTGATGGCATCACTTTGTACATAAAATGGAGCAATCATCCCCATATGCATCAGCTCCACAGTGGTCTACACTGAGCACGGTCGCAGACCATAGGTGGTAGAAAGGATCAAGGTAGGACTCTCAACGTGGGGGGACAAGTTCACAGACTCAATACTTGTCACATTTGACACACTAGCAGAAGAATATGGAGTTCCCCTTACTTCTTTTTTAATATACGCCACACTAACAAATCAGTTGCGGTGGATATGGAACAAAACAGACACGGAACCAGAGATATCCACACCTCTCCAAATGCTACTCACTCACGGAACAGCTCGTCGAGCAATTACAATGCTCTACACCTCCATACGCCAATACAAAGCACCACAATCGGCAACATTGAGTACTTACTGGGAGGTAGAGTTCTCTCTAACTCTGACCGGTAAGGAGGCGGACACAATGCTTAATGAACACCAAGACTATCTCAATTAATGCAAGACTAAAATATACACAATTCAATTATTTACATCACACTTATCTTAGGATAGCTAGAATGTATGCGACCTCCTCAGATATTTGCCCAAGATTCAGCACACCCATATCTACATTCGTACATATAGTATGGACAAGCCCAGAAATAGGTGAATATTGGAACGAAGTGGCAATGATCTTGACATACGCCACAGAAACAACTGTGCAAGTTAATGTACAACATTTTATACTAGGAATTACTAAACGTATTCCAAAACGCAAAGCATTGAACAAGTTTCTAGACCTAGCTCTAATAATAGCAAAACGCAGAATAGCTATGTGCTGGAAAGCGAGGACAACCTCGCCAATATCCCAATGGCTTCAAGATTTTGCAAAGCCTTGATGGCTAAAATAGACAACCCACAAAAACAACAACTAGACACATCAACAGAAATCACAACCCCAGAATGGAAGACAGACCTTTCCTTCAGTGAATCGAAAATAATCACTGTAACATCATAAATTATGCTAGCCACGATTACATATGACACCGCCTCCATTACTAAAATGAATCCATCACATACACATATGAAGGCCTTCCCTGCGATAATTATACACAAAACTTTACCCCCCCTACTCTAACTACTACACAGTAACACTCAACAGTGGACATCAGGAGAAGATAGGCACATAACTCTCCCCAATCACAGGCAACATACCTTAAACCTCTACGAAAACACAATCTAAGCACCTACCACTCAGGGCTAATCAAATAAGGTAGTAGACGACCCATCTATAACACCCCTCACTACAGGCTATGTCCATCAATGTTATGTTATCAGTTGTTTTTCTCGTTTTTTAATGTTTGCTTAAGTAACATAATGGATAGTTCAGTTAAATTGGCAAAGGGAATAACTCCCACACACATGTAACAGCGATATGTAATATTGATGTTGAATGACCAAATGTACAACAACAACTGTATTAACTGCTTAACTTAATAATGTATGTGTACACCTACGCCCAGCAATTTAATTGTGATCATCCGACTCTGTAATTGATATAGTTACAAATGCGAAAGTCATTGTAATATGGTACAAATTCAATAAAGAATTTTTTTTTTTAAAAGCATGAAATGTTGCTTTTTTAAGGCCTCAAGCCAATGGTTTGGTTGAAAGAGTATTGTCATAGAATGGAATAGAGTTTTGTGGAGTGGCATAGAGTGGATTAGAGTTTAATTGTGTGGCAAATCATAGAGTGGAGTATCGTGTCGTTAAGTGAAGTAGCATGACCTAGAGTAAAGCGGTGTAAAGTTCAGGTTTGCAGAGTAGATTGGCATAGAGTGCAGTAGCATAGGATACATTGGTTTTGAGTAAAGCGGTGTCGAGTGCATTGGCATAGAGTGCAGTGGTGGAGAGTAGCAAAGAGTGGTGCAGAGTAGAGTGAAGTGGCGCAATGTAGATTGCAGTAGCTTAGAATGCACTAGCATAGAGTAGAGTGACTCAGGGTGGACTAGAGTGTTGTAGATTGCAGTGGCTTAGAGTTTTTCAGAGTAGAGTGACGTGATTTAGATTGGACTGGTGCAGGGTAGAGTGAAATGGTGCAGGATAGAGTGCAGAGGTGTAGATTACAATGGCATACAGTAGCGTGGGAGTGGCGTAGAGTGCGGTGGTGTGAAGTGCAGTGGTTCAGAGTAGATTAGAGAGGCATGGAGTGCAGTGGCATAGAGTGCAGTGGCGTAGAGTGAAGTGTTGTGGTTTGGAGTGGCATAGGGAAAGCTGACTACACACACATATAACGTTATTATCAAAACTTACATCTGGGGCAATGGACTGGTGATTTTACACCTAAAGTGAATAGGCTTATAGGCGCTTAGGAGATTACATGGTATGCGCTTGGTCGTTGGTGTCAGAATTAGAGATGTGGGATCTGTGACTCCTCTGTGGAATATGAGCTTTCCGTGCTGTCCACTGATGTTCTCAGGAAGGGCCAGGAAGCTGATTGAGGAGGTAAGATTTCCTGCCCATTCCGTTTTTTACCTCTCAGCTTTGGCCATCAGCTGGTGCACCAGCTTTTCTCACAATGGTGTCAGTGATGTTGGTTCTCTGAGGGCTTGGGTGACAGTTCAACTGAGAAAGGGGAAGTCTGTAAGAGGGAGTAGCAGTGGGGCCTGCTGAGGGTGGAAACTGATGTGAGAAATCCAAAGGGGAAAATATTATTGGTGGATCCTTGACACACTACCTCTGTTCTTATAGCACTTAAGTGCCTCTTTCCTAGGGTCTGTGTCTCAACAGACATCTGCTCCAGTGCCTGGGTCACTTGGGCTGTGCCTACGTATCCGTACTGTGTCGCAGTGTATCTCAGCCATTTTCCATGAATCTACACTGCGTGTTCACACCGTGACCTATGTTATAAACATTTGTATAACGCCTTTTACAATTAGGTTATGGCACTGAAGCACTTTTTCGTCCAGATAACATTTTCATACACTTGTGGGATTTCTTATTACTTGACTGTAAGTGACTGGCTGGTTGTGTAGGCTTTGTTTAATATCTAGGTTAGTCATTTTGTGGCATTAATGTAATAGTGAAATGAATTTACTCCTGCTCTACATCTTTGTACTCTGTGATCTGCAATAGGGTGGCGAAGGATTTTTCTCTTTGTAGTTAGATTGGGTTGTCGGTTGTTTGTAACAAGGGTGTGCAGATTCCTTCCCACACAGCAGTGTTAGACAGGTGTGTGGTAGATATGTGGTGTTGTATGAAGGTGGGTGTGGTAGGCGTGGGAGGAAGGCTTCCTGTACCACATTATGTATTCCCTTGGATGGCACTGATTCTCACTGCATGCCAGTTGTCTGTGTGGTGAGTGGCTGGTGGCAGCAAGTGCTCTTCAATTTCTTCTTAGGCTGAGGACGTGTTCAGAGTTCTGTTTTAATATGTGGTCTGTCTTTTTTGGGTTGGACGTGTGTGCAATACGTGCCTGATGCGTGCCCTTCAGGTTTTTTATGTGGTGTGCAATAGGCCATGCGTACATGTTACTGTGCTGGGTATGTGTGCGATTAGCATGACCATTTATGCAGTGCTTGCAACAAACTACATTTTCTGTTGCCGATTTTATAATAAGCGCATATATCGCCCACTCAATACCATTCATGATGAAAGTCTCAGAAGGATTAAAGGCACCCTTGGCCATGTGTTATTGGAACCTTTGAGCAGAATGTCACACATATAGGTCTCTGCAAAAGATGTTCAATCCACTGAATGCATCACCAGCTTGTAAGCACTATGCAGTAGAGAGAGGCTCTTCGGAGCCAACTTTTATTCAGTGTCCCATAAACATAATCAATCATCGTAAAATGCAACCACATAGCTTTGTATAGGTACACTGGGATTCATTCATTCATTAATCTTTATTCGACTATCTAGAGATAGCCATCAAAGAAGTCATTATAAAATAAAACCAATACAATCGTATTATAAAAAACATTACAACTTGGGGGCGTGGTCTCGGCGCCACTCAAGATGGCCGCTTAGGTTTGGTGCTCCGCCACACGGGGATGACCCAATATCCCTTCCTGCACCTTTCCTCCAGCAATTTTCCTGCAAACGCGGTGTAACGGCGTCGGAACTCCGGAGCAGGTCCTGTGCCAATTTGGGTGTCAGCGCTGCCGTCCTTACGTTGCTATGTGACTTTGTCCTCTGAGCATCACGGGAGCTCCGTGCGGCCGCCATTTCAGTTCTACCCGCGGCTGACTGGAAAGCCACGTCGTCATCAGAGCATTTTTATCGGCTGGCCCCGCGCTCATCCTGACGCCTCCCTGGCAGTTTACTGATGCAGCGCTTGGACCCCTTTGCACTCCTCTGCATTATTTCGTCAAAGTGGTGAGCCTGTCATCTTGCTTTTAATCACGATGCCTCTCCTCAGTTGCTTATTGCCACCATTTTAAACCTGCATCTTTCAGCTTTCCCTGCCTCCTGTTATGATTTTTGCCCTATTAGCGATGCCTTGCTGACTTTTCCACAGCTTTATGGAACCCCTGCTGTAACTTGGTGATATTTCTGCCTCCTCTCAATATTTCCAATGCCTGCTTCCTTATATGTCCAGCCACCTGCTTTATGGAGTCCCTGCTGTGACTTGATGATACTGCTGCTTCCTTTCAATATCTTCAATACCTGCCTCTTTATGTGTCCAGCCAACTGCGTTATGAAGTCCCTGCTATGACTTGGTGATATTGCTGCTTCATTTCAATATCTTCGAAGCTTGCCGTTTCGCCTGCCTTTTCATGTGTCAAGCCACCTGCTTTGTGAAGTCCCTGCTGTGACTTGGTGATTCTGTTGCCGTCCTGACGCTTGCTGAAGGCGGTCGCTCCCTTCGCCCCCAGCTCCTGCTTGGTATCGTTATCTGCGCTGTTGCACAATTTGGAATCGCTTTCTGCT
Source organism: Lissotriton helveticus (assembly GCF_964261635.1). Taxonomy (NCBI): domain Eukaryota; kingdom Metazoa; phylum Chordata; class Amphibia; order Caudata; family Salamandridae; genus Lissotriton; species Lissotriton helveticus. The sequence goes on from NC_136065.1 coordinate 1,742,834,244, forward strand.
GCCTCCTACACAGCATAGCGCTGTAGTGCGAGTGCCTTTTTATAACATCTAAGAAAATTGTTATTAAATTGTTAGCGCTTTTGGGGTCATTTAATACGGCGCTTTAAGTCGCGCTTTTCATTACTGTAGCGCGATTTGTACCGCTAGGTTGACTGTGCATTGCCTAGACTGCTGTAGACTAAATTAAAGCCATTGCTGATTGTCTGTGCCCCAGCCTACCTCCAGTTTCGTTTTATTTTGCTGCCGCCATTTTACTTCCTGTTGTGGTGCCTCAGAGCCCGTCCCCCACAGCCCGGCCCGCCTCCCAGCTGACCCTCCCTCGCCCCTCCCCCGCCACTATCCATATATGACAGATGCTTTTGCGCGCAGCGATCGCGCCCCTTGCGTGCCGAAGGTGCGCCAAAGGTAAGCCCGTCTACGCCCGTCCGTGCCTGGACCGCGCCCAGCGCCATACCCCCTGGCCCCCGCAACCCGCACTCCTCCCGCATATCGTATGACGCCGCCACCCTCCTAGCCCTTAACCCCGGACGCACACCACAATGCCTCGAAGCTGCCCCGGGACGTACCCACGGTCCTTTCGCCTGCCTCTCCTGCAAATTTACCAGCATCAATTACATTACCACATCCACTGAATCCAAACACACCTCCGAATCTAACCACCTAAAATGCATCCTGCTGAACACCCGCTCGGTCCACAGACACGCAACCGAGCTCTGGATCCTACTCGACACCGAATCACCGGACGTCGCCTTCCTTACAGAAACCTGGATGAACGCGTCATCATCACCCGACATCGCCATAGCCATCCCGGAAACTTACAAGATCATCCGAAAAGATCGCACCGTCCAAACAGGAGGAGGCATCGCCATCGTCCATAAGAACACCATCAGAATCACGACCAGCTTCGACGATAACCGTACAACCGCCGAACACCTCCACTTCCAGATCCACTCCGACCCTAGAACCACACTCAGAGGTACCCTCATCTACAGGCCTCCAGGAACCCGTAAACAATTCAACGAAGACATCACCGACTTCATCAGTCCACATGCCCTCGCCTCCGAGAACTACATTCTATTAGGAGACCTCAACTTCCACCTGGACAAGAAATACGACAGCAACACCACCACCCTTCTTGACAACCTGGCCAATCTCGGCCTCATACAACTCGTTGACACCCCCACCCACTTAGCCGGACACACGCTCGACCCTATCTTCACCTCCAGCAAACACATCTCCTTCAATCATACCACAGCTCTCCATTGGAGGGACCACAGCTGTGTACACTTCAGCTACGAAACCACCTCGACCCACAACCCCCCACAACCTATCCCCCGAAGAAAATGGAATAAAATCACCACCGACCAACTCCTCACATCGCTCAACCAAAACCCACCCGCCCTATCATCGGACCCAAACCAAGCTGCCATCAAATTCAAACAATGGATCACTCACAGCGCTGACGAATTAGCACCCTTGAAAAACCATCTCACCAAACAAGACAGTAAAAAGGCCCCCTGGTTCAACGAGGACCTTAAGAAATCCAAAAAGCTATGCCGCACACTCGAGAAAACGTGGAGAAAAAACCCAACCATCGACAACATGTCCACCCTCAAGGCAGCCACCCGCAAACACCACCAGCTGATCCGAGCCACCAAGAAATCAACGCTCAAGAATTGACTCGACAACAACGCCCATAACAGCAAGGAACTATTCAACATCGTCAAAGAATTCACCAACCCCACCACAGCCTCAAACGACATCACTCCCTCCCAAGACCTCTGCGACTCGTTATCCTCCTTCTTCTACAACAAAATTGCCGACATACATAACAGCTTCGAAAACAGTTCCAACAAACAATCCTCTCCACCCCCCTCAGAACCTAAACCACCCACTAACAACCTCAGCGACTGGAACCCAATCACCACCGAAGACACCATCCGCCTAATGAACTCCATCCACTCTGGCTCGCCAACCGACCCCTGTCCCCACCACATCTTCAACAAAGCAGACTCCATCATCGCACCCCATCTCCGCGATGTCATCAACTGCTCCTTCATCTCTGCCACCTTCCCAGAAAGCTGGAACCATGCCGAAGTCAGCGCCCTCCTGAAGAAACCCACAGCAGACCCCTCTGAACTTAAAAACTACCGCCCCATATCCCTCCTCCCATTCCCGGCCAAAGTCATTGATTAAGCAGTCAATAGCCAACTCCCTGCCTTCCTCGAATCCAACAAATCCCTCGACCCCTCACAATCCGGCTTTCGAGCCAAACACAGCACCGAAACCGCACTCATCGCAGCAACAGACGACATCCGAACTCTACTGGACAACGGAGAAACAGTGGCCCTCATTCTACTCAACCTCTCCGCCGCCTTCGACACTGTCTGTCACAGCACACTCATACAACGCCTCAGCAACATCGGCATAAAAGGAAAAGCCTTGGACTGGATCATCTCGTTCCTAGCTGGGAGAACTAAGAGAGTCCGACTTCCCCCGTTCAAATCAGAGGCCACCGAAGTCATCTGCGGTGTGCCACAAGGATCATCACTCAGTCCCACCCTCTTCAACGTCTACATGAGTCCACTCGCTTCCATCGCGCGTCAACACAACCTCAACATCATCTCCTACGCAGACGACACCCAGCTGATCCTCTCCCTCACCAAAGACCCCAACACCGCCAAAACCAATCTCCACGAAGGCATGAAAGAAGTAGCAGTATGGATGAAAGACAGCCGCCTTAAACTCAACTCGGATAAAACGGAAGTGCTCATCCTAGGATCAACACCCTCTGCCTGGGACGACTCATGGTGGCCTTCGGACCTGGGCTCAGCACCCATACCCACGGACCACGCACGTAACCTTGGCTTCATTCTAGACTCTTCACTCTCGATGACCAATCAAGTCAACGCCGTCTCTTCCTCCTGCTTCAACGTACTTCGTATGCTCAAAACAATTTTCCACTGGATTCCCGCCGAGACAAGAAAGACTGTCACCCACGCACTGGTTACGAGTCGACTAGACTATGGAAACACCCTCTACGCCGGAATTACAGCCAAATTACAGAAAAAACTCCAACGCATCCAAAACGCATCAGCAAGACTCATTTTGGACATCCCTCGCCAAGATCACATTACCGGCCACCTGAAAGACCTCCACTGGCTTCCCGTCAACATGAGAATAACATTCCGTCTCCTCACCCACGCACACAAGGCCCTCTACAAACTAGGTCCCGAATGTCTCAACACTCGACTATCCTTCTACACACCCACCGCCAACTGAGATCCTCCAATCAAGGCCTCGCCGCAGTTCCACGTATCCAAAGATCCACCATGGGAAGTAGATCCTTCTCCTACTTGGCAGCCAAGACCTGGACATCACTCCCCACTTACCTCTGCCTTACACAGAACCACATCTCCTTCAGAAAAGAACTTAAAACATGGTTATTCGACAAATAATGAACCCCCTCCCCAAGCGCCTTGAGACCCTCTGGGTGAGTAGTGCGCTATATAAATTCTTGAACTTGAACTTGAACTCATTTTAATATCTTCATTGCCTACCTCTTTATGTATCAAGCCATATTTGAATGCTCTTCTTCTCCGCGCTAATGGATTGGCGCCATCATACTTCATAATATTCACCATGCAGTATTCAGAATTCACTTTTGTTGCCATTTTCCCCCCTTTTGGCTCTGCTGTATTCCATTCAGAGGTGGCTTAGTTTTTCTCTTTTATGCCATTCGTAGCCTTGCCTCCTTCCGTTCCCTTCTACTGTGGCTATTGCCCTTGATGTCATTTTCTACTTCCACTTCTATGGGCAAGTTGCGTAAACAAGGAGGTATGGAGAAGTCGCACAGCTGTTTTTTATAGAATAAAGATTAATATATTGTAAATCCACAATTTTTAAGATTCATGAGGTTTGCAGTCAGGGAGGCGTCTCTTGTCAAAGACGTCTAGTAAATCATGAAATCGTGCTGCCAATAGAAATTAGAAGCATCCCCTGGCGCTCCACTCTTAAAATAAATTCAAATGGATTCAAAGAAAAGTTCATTCAGTGTTGAAATCATTTCAAAGTTTATGTGTATAAGTTCAATTTAGAAAATGTTTCTCATTCAATTGTATAGTTAATTGAATAACATTCCATGATCAGAAAACAACACATTTTCAAGTCCGATGCATTTCGGGCTATTTGCCCTTCTTCTGGGACAACAACTAGAAGCAAGAAAAGAAATTCTATTCAAATTGCTGTAAATGTAATATCATACTCAAAACAAATTCATTACATTTTCAGTGTATCACTAAGACATGGTGCCTGTGACCGTAGTGCTCTCCCCTTGTGTACATGCAAGCTAAATTGTCAACAGAATCTTTATACACTCACGTGTTGTTCGTTTTCTAACTCATTCGAAGTCAATGACTGGTGATAAAGTTTAAACAAGAGAATACGTAAATATCATGTGTAAACCAATCTTCTATACAAAATGTAAGAATCACTGTTTCAGTTCGACTTACTAGCGGTACGCATTAGCGTCTCCTGTGTGGTTCGGACGGTTTCCCAAACGCGTCTGGCGCGAAAACTGTTTGAAAAGACTTAACCACTCATATCAGGTATAAGATATCTACGGTTTTTCTGTTTAAAGTAAGATGTAATGTAATTTGAAGAAGTTCTGATCATGTGATCAGAAGTCCCCCAATGGCTGATCAGCATTATGAACAACAAACTAATATATCGTTTCTATTGCAATGTTAGAGATGCATTACAGTGCACATTATAATGAGATTTAGAACGAACCCATAATTAGAAAAAATGATAAAATTGGATATGCAGATCGGTCCCCTTTCAGTTCCAACAGGGGAGAAAAAAGTTCAAAAAGGTACTACAAATTCATGAGTCAATATCATAGATAGCATGCAAATTCGATGCGGTCATTGAGACCGTTCGTCTTGCTGGATTTCAGTAAATAGATCCAGTGATTCTCTCTTTGTAGAAGAAAACGGTTGTTATCTCTGCCTTCAATCTTCTCAATAGTTTCAAGAACCACATATTGGAGTTGGGAAATGTTGTGATTAGCTTCAGAAAAATGACTCGCTATTGTCGATTTTAAGTTTTTTGTTCTTATGTTTGACTTATGTTCGTTGATTCTGATTTTTATTTTTCGTTCGGTCTTGCCGACATATACTTTGCCACAAGGGCATTTCAACATATATATCAAGTTCGACGTGTCACAAGTCGCGTTGACTCTCAGTTTGATTTTATGATCCTTCATAGGATGTACTATTTGATTTCCTCTCATGATGTTGTTACAGTTGCCGCATTGAAGACATGGACGGGTACCACGATATAGTTTGGAATCTGTGGTAGTAGGTTTCAACATTTCTCCAAAATTTCTGTTTCTGGTGAAAGAAAAGATCGGCGGATTGTCAAAAGTCTGTTTAAAATCAGGTTCTGCTTTGAGAATGTTCCAGTGATTATTGATAATCTTCTTGAAGTTGAAACTCGCAGTGGAGTATTTAGACACTACTGTCATTCTGTCTAACTGAGGTTTATGTCTTATTGTCAATAAATCCGTTCTGTGTAAGCTTGCTGTTTTCTGTTCAGCTTCATTGATTATGGACTCTGGATATCCTCTAGCGTGAAATCTTTCACCCATCTCTCTAATGGTCAATTTTGCTTTTTCTGGGTTCGACGTTATCCGTTTTGCCCGCATCATCTGCGATAGTGGTAGGTGTCGTTTTAGAGAATCTTGGTGGAAACTCTGGTAGTGAAGGGTGTTATTCCGGTCAGTTTCCTTGCGAAACATTTCAGTTTCAATTCTGCCTTTGACTAGATTCACTCGTACATCTAAAAAGGTGATAGATTCTGTAGAGATTTCCCACATGAATTGTATGCGTTCTTCTTTTTTGTTAAGTTCAATCAGAGCCTGTTGTAACGAGTCAGTCGAATTCTTCCACAAGATGAAAACGTCATCAATATAACGTACAAACATCTTTAGGTTTAGTGTCCATCGTGGATCATTTAGGATGTGTTGTGTTTCGTATGCTCTCATAAAAAGATTTGCGTATACTGGCGCTGCGCTATTGCCCATGCTTGTCCCTATCAGTTGTTGATACCAGGTGTTATCATACTTGAAGTAGCTATGGTATAGCGTAAAGATAGTCAGTTCCATGAGGAAGGCTTGCAATTTTGGATCATAGTCAGTGGTAAGTATGGCTTCTTCCATGGCTTCTATGCCCAATCCATGTGGGATCGACGTGTAAAGAGACTTCACGTCTGCTGTGCAGAGTGTTATTTGTTCTTGATCATTCAATACCAAAGCATTCAACTTTGATAAAAAGTCCTTGGTGTCACGGATGTATGTGACCATGTTTTTTAACGTGGGTTGCATTAGCCGATCGATGAACTGGCCGACTGGTTCGTGTAAGCTGTCTCTTGTTGATACAATTGGACGTAATGGAGGGTCAAGTAAATTCTTGTGGACTTTTGGCATCATGTAGAATGCAGGACTCTTTGGGTTTGTAGATTTTAAGAATTTACTCGTTCTTTCATTGATTGTACCATCATTTTTGGCTTTGTTGATAAGGTCTGTCAGTATCATTAGATATTCATTGGTGGGATTGTACTCTAAGAGTGCATAAGTATTCTTATCTCTAATATGTTCTAATACTTTCTGTTTGTACATGGTAGAATTCATAATGACCAATCCACCTCCCTTGTCAGCTTTGGTGCAAACAATATCTTTGTTAGTTGATAATCTTTTCAGGATACTGAGATCCTTCATGGTAACATTGTTTTGGCGTTTTTTTGGCAGTTGATTTTCAACAGGTCCTGTCTGACCAACGTTTCAAAAAGATCAAGTGTCTTATGGCTAGTAGGCGCCATAAAGGTACTTCTTGGTTTCAAGCCTCTGAGTTGATCTGGTTCTTGTGTGGTTAAATTGGTAGATATGTTGTTAAAGAAATGTTGCAGTCTTAGTTTCCGCATAAGTTTGAAAAAACTAATCTCCAATTCCAAAGAATTAGTTCTGGTCGTGGGAACAAAAGATGTTCCCTTTTGGAGTAGTTTCAATTCTTCCTCTTTAAGCCTGTAGCTTGAGATGTTGATGACTAGTTGATTCTGGTCATTTGTTTTTTCTTTTCCTTCTCCTTGGTGATCACTTTCTCCTTGTCTTTGGTGGTCGTGCTCCTTCTGTGTGGACCTTCTTTTTCCCCTCCTGAGTCTTCGGTTTCTTGTAAACCTCTTTCTAAAAAAGGCACTTCCGGGATGTTAGAGATGTTGGATGTCGAAGGGATGCCTTCTTTTTGCACTTCGCCTTGAACATTAGTAGGACCCTTCCTGAGTGGTTGCATTCTGGAAGAAGATGGTTTGTTCGACATATCTCTTCCTGAAGACGAAGTGTCAGTATAAGGAGTGTAGGGGCGATTTCTCCGTCTCTGGACGTACACGTCCGCCCATGTGTACACTTCGCCTAACTTATAGTCGAGCGTGTCACGCCTGAATTTGCGAATTTTTCTTTGATTTATTTCTTGCGTGTGTTTGTCGATTTGTTCTTTAACATCTTTCAAAAGAGTGTCAAGTTCATCCCCTGTTAGCATAGATGATAATTCTTCTGTAGTGTCTTCTATCTCCTTTTTTAGTTCGTTTAAAATACCAGAAAGTTCTTCTATAATTAGTAATATGAGATCCAGGGAGCATTTGTTTAAAATGGCATACCATTTATCACGGAATTTTTGTGAATTTTTGCAAAGAGAAGGTTTTAATGCAATGCGTAGTCCTCTAGGTATGCGCTGGAGTTTATGATATTTAATCAATGTATCTGCATGAAGTTTCTGATTCACATGTCTTTTTGATAGATACAATAGTTGTTTGAGGTTTTGTTCTTTGGTTTTGTTGGAAAAGGTGGGGTCGATCTGTTCTCCAATAAGTGAATAAATTCTAGAAGCTTCGCCTTGATCAAAAGCGAATGTTTCAGCTCTTGCTTCCGTGCTTCTTGCAATCTCTTCGTACTGCATTTTCAGAATGTTGATTTAACTGAGTTGATAATGTTGAATACAAATGTTATTTTTGGCGTGCGGCTGATCTCCGTGACAAGAAAATCGTGTAGAACAAGGAGGTATGGAGAAGTCACACAGCTGTTTTTTATAGAATAAAGATTAATATATTGTAAATCCACAATTTTTAAGATTCATGAGGTTTGCAGTCAGGGAGGCGTCTCTTGTCAAAGACGTCCAGTAAATCATGAAATCGTGCTGCCAATAGAAATTAGAAGCATCCCCTGGCGCTCCACTCTTAAAATAAATTCAAATGGATTCAAAGAAAAGTTCATTCAGTGTTGAAATCATTTCAAAGTTTATGTGTATAAGTTCAATTTAGAAAATGTTTCTCATTCAATTGTATAGTTCATTGAATAACATTCCATGATCAGAAAACAACACATTTTCAAGTCCGATGCATTTTGGGCTATTTGCCCTTCTTCTGGGACAACAACTAGAAGCAAGAAAAGAAATTCTATTCAAATTGCTGTAAATGTAATATCATACTCAAAACAAATTCATTAGATTTTCAGTGTATCACTAAGACATGGTGCCTGTGACCGTAGTGCTCTCCCCTTGTGTACATGCAAGCTAAATTGTCAACAGAATCTTTATACACTCACGTGTTGTTCGTTTTCTAACTCATTCGAAGTCAATGACTGGTGATGATGTTTAAACAAGAGAATACGTAAATATCATGTGTAAACCAATCTTCTATACAAAATTTAAGAATGACTGTTTCAGTTTGACTTACTAGCGGTACGCATTAGCGTCTCCTGTGTGGTTCGGACGGTTTCCCAAACGCGTCTGGCGCGAAAACTGTTTGAAAAGACTTAACCACTCATATCAGGTATAAGATATCTACGGTTTTTCTGTTTAAAGTAAGATGTAATGCAATTGGACGAAGTTCCGATCATGTGATCGGAAGTCCCCCAATGGCTGATCAGCATTATGAACAACAAACTAATATATCGTTTCTATTGCAATGTTAGAGATGCATTACAGTGCACATTATAATGAGATTTAGAACGAACCCATAATTAGAAAAAATGATAAAATTGGATATGCAGATCGGTCCCCTTTCAGTTCCAACAGGGGAGAAAAAAGTTCAAAAAGGTACTACAAATTCATGAGTCAATATCATAGATAGCATGCAAATTCGATGCGGTCATTGAGACCGTTCGGCTTGCTGGAGTTCAGTAAATAGATTCAGTGATTCTCTCTTTGTAGAAGAAAACGGTTGTTATCTCTGCCTTCAATCTTCTCAATAGTTTCAAGAACCACATATTGGAGTTGGGAAATGTTGTGATTAGCTTCAGAAAAATGACTCACTATTGTCGATTTTAAGTTTTTTGTTCTTATGTTTGACTTATGTTCGTTGATTCTGATTTTTATTTTTCGTTCGGTCTTGCCGACATATACTTTGCCACAAGGGCATTTCAAGATATATATCAAGTTTGACGTGTCACAAGTCGCGTTGACTCTCAGTTTGATTTTATGACCCTTCATAGGATGTACTATTTGATTTCCTCTCATGATGTTGTTACGGTTGCCGCATTGAAGACATGGACGGGTACCACGATATAGTTTGGAATCTGTGGTAGTAGGTTTCAACATTTCTCCAAAATTTCAGTTTCTGGTGAAAGAAAAGATCGGCGGATTGTCAAAAGTCTGTTTAAAATCAGGTTCTGCTTTGAGAATGTTCCAGTGATTATTGATAATCTTCTTGAAGTTGAAACTCGCAGTGGAGTATTTAGAGACTACTGTCATTCTGTCTAACTGAGGTTTATGTCTTATTGTCAATAAATCCGTTCTGTGTAAGCTTGCTGTTTTCTGTTCAGCTTCATTGATTATGGACTCTGGATATCCTCTAGCGTGAAATCTTTCACCCATCTCTCTAATGGTCAACTTTGCTTTTTCTGGGTTCGACGTTATCTGTTTTGCCCGCATCATCTGCGATAGTGGTAGGTGTCGTTTTAGAGAATCTTGGTGGAAACTCTGGTAGTGAAGGGTGTTATTCCGGTCAGTTTCCTTGCGAAACATTTCAGTTTCATTTCTGCCTTTGACTAGATTCACTCGCACATCTAAAAAGGTGATAGATTCTGTAGAGATTTCCCACGTGAATTGTATGCGTTCTTCTTTTTTGTTAAGTTCAATCAGAGCCTGTTGTAACGAGTCGGTCGAATTCTTCCACAAGATGAAAACGTCATCAATATAACGTACAAACATCTTTAGGTTTAGTGTCCATAGTGGATCATTTAGGATGTGTTGTGTTTTGTATGCTCTCATAAAAAGATTTGCGTATACCGGCGCTGCGCTATTGCCCATGCTTGTTCCTATCAGTTGTTGATACCAGGTGTTATCATACTTGAAGTAGCTATGGTATAGCGTAAAGATAGTCAGTTCCATGAGGAAGGCTTGCAATTTTGGATCATAGTCAGTGGTAAGTATGGCTTCTTCCATGGCTTCTATGCCCATTCCATGCGGGATCGACGTGTAAAGAGACTTCACGTCTGCTGTGCAGAGTGTTAATTGTTTTTGATCATTCAATACCAAAGCATTCAACTTTGATAAAAAGTCCGTGGTGTCACGGATGTATGTGACCATGTTTTGTACCGTGGGTTGCATTAGCCGATCGATGAACTGGCCGACTGGTTCGTGTAAGCTGTCTCTTGTTGATACAATTGGACGTAATGGAGGGTCAAGTAAATTCTTGTGGACTTTTGGCATCATGTAGAATGCAGGACTCTTTGGGTTTGTAGATTTTAAGAATTTACTCGTTCTTTCATTGATTGTACCATCATTTTTGGCTTTGTTGATAAGGTCTGTCAGTATCATTAGATATTCGTTGGTGGGATTGTACTCTAAGATCTCGGTATCCTGAAAAGATTATCAACTAACAAAGATATTGTTTGCACCAAAGCTGACAAGGGAGGTGGATTGGTCATTATGAATTCTACCATGTACAAACAGAAAGTATTAGAACATATTAGCGATAAGAATACTTATGCACTCTTAGAGTACAATCCCACCAACGAATATCTAATGATACTGACAGACCTTATCAACAAAGCCAAAAATGATGGTACAATCAATGAAAGAACGAGTAAATTCTTAAAATCTACAAACCCAAAGAGTCCTGCATCCTACATGATGCCAAAAGTCCACAAGAATTTACTTGACCCTCCATTACGTCCAATTGTATCGACAAGAGACAGCTTACACGAACCAGTCGGCCAGTTCATCGATCGGGTAATGCAACCCACGGTACAAAACATGGTCACATACATCCGTGACACCACGGACTTTTTATCAAAGTTGAATGCTTTGGTATTGAATGATCAAGAACAATTAACACTCTGCACAGCAGACGTGAAGTCTCTTTACACGTCGATCCCGCATGGATCGGGCATAGAAGCCATGGAAGAAGCCATACTTACCACTGACTATGATCCAAAATTGCAAGCCTTCCTCATGGAACTGACTATCTTTACGCTATACCATAGCTACTTCAAGTATGATAACACCTGGTATCAACAACTGATAGGGACAAGCATGGGCAATAGCGCAGTGCCGGTATACGCGAATCTTTTTATGAGAGCATACGAAACACAACACATCCTAAATGATCCACGATGGACACTAAACCTAAAGATGTTTGTACGTTATATTGATGACGTTTTCATCTTGTGGAAGAATTCGACTGACTCGTTACAACAGGCTCTGATTGAACTTAACAAAAAAGAGGAACGCATACAATTCACGTGGGAAATCTCTACAGAATCTATCACCTTTTTAGATGTACGAGTGAATCTAGTCAAAGGCAGAATTGAAACTGAAATGTTTCGCAAGGAAACTGACCGGAATAACACCCTTCACTACCAGAGTTTCCACCAAGATTCTCTAAAACGACACCTACCACTATCGCAGATGATGCGGGCAAAACGGATAACGTCGAACCCAGAAAAAGCAAAGTTGACCATTAGAGAGATGGGTGAAAGATTTCACGCTAGAGGATATCCAGAGTCCATAATCAATAAAGCTGAACAGAAAACAGCAAGCTTACACAGAACGGATTTATTGACAATAAGACATGAATCTCAGTTAGACAGAATGACAGTAGTGTCTAAATACTCCACTGCGAGTTTCAACTTCAAGAAGATTATCAATAATCACTGGAACGGGGGGAGGAGCCAAGCTCGCGTCCGAGATGGCCGCGTTTTAGCTCGGCTCCGCTCGCCTGCCTGTTTTTATCGTTTATCCTGCTGCTATCCTGCCCCGGGAAGTCCTCTTTGCTATGCTGTAGCGTTCAGATACCTTGCAGGCACTCACCTTTTGCTCTGGTCGTCCCTGGGTGCCGTGGATCCTGAACGGCGCTCCCACTCGCTTCGGGGCCTCCGGAGCGGGCTGGCCTGGATCTTCTCGGCGGCGCCCGGACGGGGCGGAGCGCGATGATCGGCCCTCGATGGCGCAGTGGACGCGGTCGTAGAGGCCGTTATGCATATAGACCGGCTGTGACTTGCTGGCCGGCTCCGGCGGACCGGTGGCCTTGGGTGGAGGCGCTGCCTTCCGTTGACGGGGCTGACCGTACATTCGGCTTGCTCCCCCTTTGTTCTCCGGTCCGGCCATTTTGATTCCCTCCGCCCGGACTCGGAGAACGGGGCCGGTGGCATTGGGGAGCCGGCGATCCCCCTTCTTCTGGTGGCCCCCCTTCCTGCTCTGGAGGTGCCCTGCTGCCGGTCGGCTGGTCTTCATTTGCCTCGCTGCTGCCTGGACGGGGGTTGACGGACGCCGCGGCCCCGCCGGCCTTCCAAGATGGCGGACGACCCTGAATGTCTCAGCCGGGCCTGGACGAGCGCTGGAGGCCCGCCGCATGGCCCGGGTGCCGGATACTGTAAAGGTTTCCCTACACTTGCCGACATCCTTGCCGCCCTACACTCCTGGGGAGCTTCTGTGGCCGCACCCGCTGTCGCCCTGGAGGTGGATCCTCTCTTCGGGCCGTGCGGGCCCCCTAAACTGGGTGCGGCTTCGCCGTTGATGGGTGCGGCTGGAACTATCCTGGGAAGCATGGGCCCGGCGACTGCCGCTTCAGTGGGTGTGCGGAGTTCCGCTGCCCTTCATCGTCCTGTGCTATCTCCTGCGCCACTGATCCGGGGGCCGGGTCCCGTCCGGACTGGACTCGATGACTCTTTCTGCCTCTCTTCGCCTCGACTGACCGACCCTGGCTCCTGTGCCGGCCCCGCTGGGTCGGCTTTCTTCGAACTGTCCCTGAAACTGTGCCTGCATTGCTTGCGATGTTCTATGACTTTTCCGGATCATCCGGGTTCTACTCCACGTATCTTATCTGGACTGCCGTTTGATCTCCCTGTACTTTGCCTTCTGTTCCCCGTGGTCTGGTTCTTGGTGAATCGGACGACTACAACTTTGGACAAACAAGGACAGGGCTGAGACGAACTTGCCTCTGTGTACGGTAGTCTTGTAATGGTTAGATGATCGGCATGTAACGGTATGACTATGTGTGAATTTGTGGTGCTCCTGGAGTGTATCCTTATACTTCTTTGACTTCCCGAGGGCTCTGCCCTTTCTCAGGCGGGTGGGTGGGCGCTGATGATCCTGTTCTATGGCCCTCTCCCGTGCGTTTTCTTCCCCTTTTTCCCTTTCCCCCCCTCCCTTTTTTGTCTTCTGTTTCCGTCTCGCCTTTGCTCTTCTATATTTCGGGTTCTAATTAGGGCGACAGGCACGCTGCTGGGGGGTAGGCCATAGCCTTCTGCAGGGGTGCAGGGTGGGCTCGCGGGGTGGGTGGGGGGGTCTGTCACCTTGGGGGGTCTTTTTCCCCCCTTTTTCCTCCCTTTTTTTGTTCTATGGCTCTTAAGTATCCTCTTTTTCGGGACTCCGTCTTGTCATGTGTTCCCCTGGGGTGTTTCGGATGCACTGGCCTTCCGGTCTTATTGTGTTTACGGCTCACTACGTGTTCCTCTCCCTGATTTCTCATGGATGCTGCGTACCGGTTGATGTTTTCCTGCTTCGTTCGCCAGGGGGCACGTGTCTGGGGAGGAGTCCCTTCCTTTTTCTTTTTCCCTTTCCCTCCCTCTTTCGTGGGAGATTTCTTTCCTTTTATTGGGGTGTGTAACGTATTGATTTATACGATGGGCTCTTTTTACGTCCGTTTGTCAAGTCAGGTTGTAGCTGTGGTGGGTGGGCGCTGGGCGGCGTGCACAATTGTCTCTCCTAGTGGTACTTCCGTTGGAATTGTTTTTACCAATATGTTTAGTCCTTGTCGGATTTATCCTGTACTTTCTACGATCGCCTGTTCACGGCTCACCACGGCCCCCCCCCTTTTTGTTTGACTCTCGGCCCGTCATGATCCTGTATTTCCCATTCCCATAATAGAAAATCAACCTTCACGTATCCTGTCCATGCTGGTTGCTCTATGGCTCTCGGCCTATGTCTCCTGTGTTCGTATTGTCAAATCCTGTGGGTACTTTTGTACTGCTAATTATGCTTCTGATATGTGGTGGGCAGCCCGCTGGGTTGTAGGCCCGTATTTGTGAGCGCTTTCTGTACAATAAAGGTTTTAAAAAAAAAAATAATCACTGGAACATTCTCAAAGCAGAACCTGATTTTAAGCAGACTTTTGACAATCCGCCGATCTTTTCTTTCACCAGAAACAGAAATTTTGGAGAAATGTTGAAACCTACTACCACAGATTCCAAACTATATCGTGGTACCCGTCCATGTCTTCAATGCGGCAACTGTAACAACATCATGAGAGGAAATCAAATAGTACATCCTATGAAGGGTAATAAAATCAAACTGAGAGTCAACGCGACTTGTGACACGTCGAACTTGATATATATGTTAAAATGCCCTTGTGGCAAAGTATATGTCGGCAAGACCGAACGAAAAATAAAAATCAGAATCAACGAACATAAGTCAAAGATAAGAACAAAAAACTTAAAATCGACAATAGCGAGTCATTTTTCTGAAGCTAATCACAACATTTCCCAACTCCAATATGTGGTTCTTGAAACTATTGAGAAGATTGAAGGCAGAGATAACAACCATTTTCTTCTACAAAGAGAGAATCACTGGATCTATTTACTGAACTCCAGCAAGCCGAACGGTCTCAATGACCGCATCGAATTTGCATGCTATCTATGATATTGACTCATGAATTTGTAGTACCTTTTTGAACTTTTTTCTCCCCTGTTGGAACTGAAAGGGGACCGATCTGCATATCCAATTTTATCATTTTTTCTAATTATGGGTTCGTTCTAAATCTCATTATAATGTGCACTGTAATGCATCTCTAACATTGCAATAGAAACGATATATTAGTTTGTTGTTCATAATGCTGATCAGCCATTGGGGAACTTCCGATCACATGATCGGAACTTCGTCCAATTGCATTACATCTTACTTTAAACAGAAAAACCGTAGATATCTTATACCTGATATGAGTGGTTAAGTCTTTTCAAACAGTTTTCACGCCAGACGCGTTTGGGAAACCGTCCGAACCACACAGGAGACGCTAATGCGTACCGCTAGTAAGTCAAACTGAAACAGTCATTCTTAAATTTTGTATAGAAGATTGGTTTACACATGATATTTACGTTTTCTCTTGTTTAAACTTCATCACCAGTCATTGACTTCGAATGAGTTAGAAAACGAACAACACGTGAGTGTATTAAGATTCTGTTGACAATTTAGCTTGCATGTACACAAGGGGAGAGCACTACGGTCACAGGCACCATGTCTTAGTGATACACTGAAAATGTAATGAATTTGTTTTGAGTATGATATTACATTTACAGCAATTTGAATAGAATTTCTTTTCTTGCTTCTAGTTGTTGTCCCAGAAGAAGGGCAAATAGCCCGAAATGCATCGGACTTGAAAATGTGTTGTTTTCTGATCATGGAATGTTATTCAATGAACTATACCATTGAATGAGAAACATTTTCTAAATTGAACTTATACACATAAACTTTGAAATGATTTCAACACTGAATGAACTTTTCTTTGAATCCATTTGAATTTATTTTAAGAGTGGAGCGCCAGGGGATGCTTCTAATTTCTATTGGCAGCACGATTTCATCAAGTTGCGTAAACCTAATTTCATTTTTCCTTCCTTGAAGTCTTCACAGTGTACGACTTCCTCACCTTCCTCCAGTGCGTCTCCTCCTGCATTTCGAATGGCGGGTGTTAACTCCAATCGTTCCTCTTCGGCACAGACGACCCCTTCCAAGTCCTCATCCTCTACTGCTCTATCTTCAAAGCTCCCCAAGAATGACCCTCCATCTCCAGACAAGTCGGCATCTTCTATTTCATTGAAAATACCAATAATGATATGCAGATTTTGAAGGAGAAGTGGTCTTCTATGGATAGTAGAATTTCTTCTGTTGAACAACAGGTAGTGGAACTTCCATCTCATGCTCAGCGCATCACTTCGTTGGAAAATTCAGTCTTAGCTTTGTGTCAACACACTGAGGATTTGGAAAATAGAAATAGAAGGAACAACCTTCGTATTTACGGACTTCCGGAATCTTTGGAAGGGGGTGACCCTGTTGCATTTTTCACTTCCTTTCTTCCGAAGCTTTTGGATATGCCTGCTTCGACCTCTCTTTCCATCCAGAGAGCTCATAGACTGGGCCCAAGAGACTCTACTTCGTCCAAGCCACATGGAGTTAATATTTTGTTTCTAAAATTCACGGATCTTCTTTTAGTTCTCTCTGCGGCCCGTGCTAAGCGCAATGTCTCCTGTTTGGGTTCCAGGGTGTTCCTAGCTCAAGATGTCTCCACTGCCACTGCTGCAAGACAGAAAGAATTTCTTAATCTCCATGCTCCTCTACGTTCTCTGGGCGCCCGATATGGATTGTTTCATTCTTGTCTCTTTAAAGTTACCCACCAGAATCAGACTTGGACCTTTCAAGACCCTAACGAACTCAAGAATTTCATCCTCATGCATTCTACTGGCGGCATGGATACCTCTTCTCCCCCAACGGGTTGAAGGACTGCTCTCTTCAGCTTTTGGCTGATTCAGTGTTCCTTTGTGTCATTCTGCTGCCCTCTGTTCTCATCTTGTGTGATTTCCTGTCTTATTTTGTCTCCTCTTCCCTATGGTACTTCTTGATGACCACTAACATAATATGTTCCCTGTCTTTTTGCTCCTTGTGATGGTGTTCACTTCCTTTCCCTATTAACTCTCTCCCTAATATTGTCTTCTGTTTTTATTTCCCGTTTGCAGGTCCTGATGTTCTCCTCTTCATTCGTGCAGTTGTGTATTTTTCTCCTGCATTTCCTTCCCCTGTTCTGGTGGAATTTCCCTTCCCTCGTGCGGCTCGTCTTGTTCGGTGTCGCCATTGCTCCGTCTCCTGTTTTTTTGTCCCCCTTCAGGTATGCCTTCTTCAGTCGTCCTTATGGATTTGTACTGTCTCTTCTACTTTTTCTTTCTTCCTTCCCCTCCCTTCCTTTCTTCTTCCTTCCTCTTCCTCTATCTTTGCTCTTCCTAAGTCCCATCACTCAGTTCTGTATGCTCTACCTTCTTCTTTTGAGTTCTTCACTTCTCTTCTCCTTGCATTTCTCTTTTCCTGCTTTTCTCTTTCATTTTTCATCATTGTTCCCCTTTTTTAGTCTGATGTTCTTGGCATGCTTTTTGCCTAGTTGTATTACTTCTGCATTCCTGTTGTTATCAGGTTTTTGCTATACTATGTTTTTATATTTGATAATTTAGAGTTATTTCATGGAATGTGAAAGGTTTTGTTAACCCCATCAAGAGACAAAGAATTATTTCCAATTTGTCTCCCTACAACCCGGATATTGTCCTTTTACAAGAAACCTACCTCAATGATGTGGAATCCCTTAAATTGAAACGGAATTGGGTGGGCACTGTTTTGTTTTCACCGTCTCTGGACAGGAAAAATGGGGTTGCTATTTTAATTCATAAGAAGTTAAAATGTACAGTTTTACTTGAAGAAAAGGATTATGCGGGCGGTGGGTTTTGGTCAAATTGTTGCTTGATTCCATTCAGCTCACCATTTTTAATGTTTATGGTCCCACCCAACCTGATTGCCTCTTTTGGCCCTCCATTACCAGCAAATGTATACAACATAAGGATGACTTTTTTCTTTTAGGCGGGGACTGTAACCAAGTGGTTGATCCGTTTCTTGACCGTAAATCTACTGTGCGCTTTGTCCCTCACAAGCAATTTTTTAGACACTCTCTCTCAGGCTACCCTATCGGATTCCTGGAGACTCACCCATCCAGACACGCTTGATTATTCTTTTTTCTCCCATCCTCACTCCTCTTCCTCTAGATTAGATTACATCTTTCTCTCACACTCCCTTACTCAACCTCTTCTTTCTTCCTCTATTGAACCCATTGTGATTTCTGACCATGCACCTGTTGTCACAGACTTTGATCTCCTCCCCCCTCGCTCTAAGTCATCCCGTTGGCGTTTCAACTCCTCACTCCTCACTGACCCTGTCTTTTCTTCCTCCTTTCGTACTTTCTCTGATAAGTTCTTTCTTATCAATTCTACCCCTGATATCCCTTTTCATACTCTTTGGGACACTTTCAAGGCTCCTGCAAGAGGATTCATTATTGATTTAGTTTCTCGGAAAAAGAAACAATTTCTTCAGAAACGCAAACACTCCCTCGCTCATATCGAAAAATTAGAGCATCAATTTTATACTTCTTCTGCTTCATGTATGTCCCCTGAACTTCTCCGGGCAAAAATTGCCATTAATATGCTATCTATGGATAATGCTTCTTCCGTACTCCTACGCAGTACCGCACGTTATTATGGTGGTCGTAAGAAATTGGGCAAACTCTTAGCTAACTATCTCAAGTCTCGCAAAGAACGAACATCCATTGAGGCAATTTTTTCTTCCGAAAATACCCTTCTCCACTCAACTGAGCAGATCCTCACTCAATTTCGGCTCTTTTATCAGCAACTCTATGCTCCGGAATCTCCTCCCTCTCCTTCTTTGCTTCAGTCTTATTTTGAAACACTTCCTAAACCCTCTTTCCCTGATCTTGATTTCTCTTCCCTTGATCTAGATCTTACTCTTCAGGAACTTTCTGCTGCTTTATCTTCCTTGACTAAGGGTAAGACTCCCGGCCCTGATGGCCTCCCGGTTGAATTTTATCTACATTTTTCAGATCTTATTCTTCCCAAACTGTTAACTCTTTTTCGATCTTTTGTCTCCTCTGGTTCGGCTGCCGGTTCCATTCAAGACGCCACCATTTGTCTGATTCCAAAGGACGGCTGTGAGCCCAAATTTTGTAAGAATTATCGCCCCATATCACTTGTTAATGTTGATTACAAATTGTTTGCCAAAGTACTTGCGCTTCGTCTCGACTCCTTTATGCCCTCTATTATTGGTAAAGAACAATGTGGTTTTATTAAAGGTCGGCTGACTTCCGATAATTCGCGCCTCTTTCTCAATGTTTTAAATAAAGCTTCCTCCTTGTCTTTTCCTTTGGCCGCTATCTCAGTTGATGCTGAGAAGGCATTTGATCGAGTTGATTGGTCCTTTCTCTTTGCAGCCCTCAATTTGCATGACTTTGGCCCCTTATTTATTTTGCTTGTTTCCTTATTGTATTCTTCCCCTAAGGCCTCAGTCCTTGTCAATGGTCACCTGTCCTCCTCTTTCACCCTGCGCCGAGGGGTCCGTCAAGGTTGTCCTCTTTCTCCTCTCCTTTTTGTTTTAGCTCTTGAGCCTTTCTTAACTTCCATTCGTCTGAATCGCTCTATCTCTGGCTTTCCCTATGGTGACCAGCAACTGAAACTCTCTTTTATTTGTCTCACATCCTGATTCATCTATTCCTCCTTTATTATCTCAATTTGAAGCATTTTCCCTTGTATCGGGTTATAAGATTAATTCCGTCAAGACTGAAATTCTCCCACTTAACAAATTCTGTCTTCCTCACCACTTTTCTGCCACTGGTTTTGCCTGGAATACTTCTAAAATTAAATATCTTGGGATTTGGTCCTCCAACTCCATTTCTTCTTCTGTTAAATTAAATATGTCTGCTGTTCTAGCTTGCATTGATAAGTCCTTCTCTTCTTGGAATCCCCTTTTCCTCTCATGGTGGGGTAGACTTGACTCTATTAAAATGATGATTGCCCCTATTCCATTTACATTTTTTCAATGTTACCCGTCCAGATTCCTGCCCTATACTTCAATCGCCTCGATTCCTCTCTCTCCAAATTTTTATGGAGGAATAAAAAAGCTAGAATTTCTCTTCATTTTCTTCGCAAATCTAAGGCGAATGGTGGAGTTAATTTCGCAGACCTTTGGTTGTATCATAAATCCTTTTCTCTTTGTCAGGCCTCTCGCTGGTTGTCGACCGAGGCTTCCCCTTTCGCTCCCTTATGGCTCTCTATTGAAAAAGCTTTACTATCTCCTTTTTCATTTGAGGAGTGCCTTCGTTTTTCCTCCAAATCCCCATTCTCTTCCCTTCCGCTTTTTAAGCACTCTTCTTCTCTTGTTCGTCCCTTTTGTTCTCCGTCTACTATTTCGCGTGAGTCGTTTCTGCAACAACCCATTTGGTATAACTCCCTTATTCTCATTAATAGCAGACCGATTTGTTGGTCTCTTTGGCGACAAAAGGGCATTATTTGGATTCATCAACTCTTTGATGGACTAGTTCCCTGCTCTTTCCCTCAATTTCAAATTTGATTCTCTTGTCCTCGCTCCTTTTTGCATTGTGTTGGACCTGGCCCTTTTGGCAGGTTCACCTCGAAACTTTTTGCTTTTTCCTAGCCTGTTTCTGTGACCTGGTGTTGGTGATTTTAGGCCTCTGCGCACTTTTTCACTGTGGTACAGTGTAAAGTGTGTGAGCTCTCTGTGTATGTGTGGTGAGTGACCTGCCCTCCCATAGGAATGAATGGGGAATATGTATGCCCATGGTAGTTCCTGATGTGTGGGGAGTGCAGGGTCGAGTTTGGTATGTGCGAACTCGTGAGATTGAATGCTGCGCAATGGTATATGCGGCATGAATGTGGCTAGCGTAGAAGTGCCACTTCTAGAAGTTGGCATATTTGTGTAATTTGTGCCTGGCGTGTGATTGGCTGGTGAGCCTGGCCCAGAGTGCCTGGGCCTGCTTGTGGATTGACTGTCTGGTTTGAGGGTGACAGGGGCTGGGGAGCCCCAGGAGGTTGTCTGAGTCAGCCCGTGGATGAAAGGCTGCATCTGATGCCAGGGAAGTGGGAGGAGATGGTACCTAGGAGTGAATAGGGCTGTGCCTGCCTACCACAATGCTGGCTCCACCTCCTGCTGGGCGACTGTCGCCTCTGCCCCTCACCCTGAAAGGAGTTCCCTATAACCAGTTCTAGCTGGTTCTCACACTGCCTGCACCCTGCTAGACAAAGGAATTTACAGTATAAAAAGGGGCTGTGTCCCCTTACAATTTGTTCTTGTTTCTGACTTGAATCTTGCCAGGGGCGTGCTGCTGCTTGGGCCCAGGGGAATCCCTGGGCCCTGTCCAGCCCCTGGACACCTGATGGCCTTTCCTTCTCTGGGAGCTGCTGTGCTCCACCTTATGTCCTGGACTGCTGAGGTCCTGGACCCCTGAAGGACCTTGCTGGACTTGTTGTTCCTTAGCACCTGGGAGCGCTTTATTTTTACTTGGACCTTCTTTTTGCCTGCTAGCGCTTGGGAGCGCTTGACCTGTAGCTTCTAGCTCCTGAAAGCGCTTGCATGTTGTCCCTAGCGCTTAGGAGCGCTTGATTTATCTTTAAAGCGCTTGGGAGCGCTTTTTGCTTTATTTTGAGCATTCCTCCGCCCCGCATTTTGCGTGAGGAATAGCAGGTGCCCACCCTGCCTGTTGTGTGGATTTTATTCTTTAATTTACGGCACCGGTGCCCACCCGGCATTGCCCCGATAATTTCTGCTTCGAGGGTGCCCACGCCTCGTTATTGTCCCTGTGTGTTCACCGCCTCTGCCCCGGGCTGAGAGGAAGCAGCCGCCGACGTCACTGAAAGGCCGTGCTGGGATTGGCCCAGCCGGCAGGGACTCCTCCCGCATCACTAGAGAGGAGCTCTGTGATTGGCTGCACGGAAGGGCTTCCCCAGGCAATGACTCCAAGCCCGGGAAAAGAGGAGGAAGGTGGCGCGAGCTTCCGGGGGGGCTCCCATGTCGAGAAGAGAGCCCCGCGGTGATGTCCCAAAGCCCCGGGTCCCAGGAGGGGGCCCGGGTGAATCTGAAATGGCGTCCGAGGCCGCCAACGGCCGGGCGGGGCTCCCGGAGTCCAGGGAAGCCCCGCGCTGAGGGAAGGCGCCACCTCTCTGAGCCCCGCTGCCCAGGACCGCCACCGGAGGAGTCTCGAAGCCACCGGTGAGTGCGGGAGGGCTAGAGGCTGAGAGGGAAGGTTAGAGCAGCCCTGGATGGCAGCGGGCCGCTCCAACGGTGGATAGAGCTTTTGAGGCTCCGGCAAGGCTGCATTCTGTTTGGAGCCCCGAGGTTCCAGGGGCCAGTTTGTGTATTTAGAGCCTGAGAGAGGCTCATGGGCATTTTTATTTACTGAGAGCCTGGGAGAGGCTCTGGGGGCATGCTTTGTTGTAGAGCCCCGAGGCTCCCTGCCCACATTATTGTTTCATGAGCCCAGCGAGGCTCAAGGTGCCATTGTTTTTAGATCCCTGAGGGGCTCCCTGCTCACATGGATGTTTAGAGTCCCGTGAGGCTCTTGGGGGACACCAGGGGTTTCAGAGCCTGTGTGGCTCCCACAGTTGGCGCAGTTCTGTACTAGGGTCAGTTAGGACCCTGTCGCAGTTTGAAGTTCCCAGCTGCCCAGCAATTAGTGGGCAGCTGCACCGTTTAGGTCTTGGGATGTCCTCAGGTGCCCAGCAAGTAGTGGGCACCTGCACCGTTTAGGTTTTGCGCCAGTGGCGCACCCCTGACTGGCGCTGCATGGCAGCGTGCCCTGACATTCTGGACACAGGGCTGTTTAGGCACTTTATGAGATGGGGGCTGGTATGTGATTTTATTTAGGCGCAATGTGCTTATCTATGTGATGGTAATTGCCTAGTGTAATTTTTGCGCAATTGTGTGGTTTTATTTCACCTCTGAATGTGTTTACATGCATCATGTGTTTTTGCACTATTGAGTTATGGTCTGGCACCTCTGAATGTTTTTATGCATCATGTGTCTTCCTTGATTTTACACCTCTGAATGTGTTGGTTTATGCATCATGTGTTTTTCCTTCCCTGCACCTCTGAATGTGTTTATGATGCATCATGTGCCTCATTATTACACAGCTGAATGTGTTTTTATGCATCACGTGTTTACCTTTTTCCCTACACCTCTGAATGTTTTGATGCATCATGTGTAATGTGTTCTTGCTGATACCCCTAAATGTATGTTATTCTTAGGTGGTTGTTCTTTCCAGTACAGGTGGTCCTAGTGAGGTCCTGGTCCCCCTGCGTGACATTCTCCTAAGGTGGTTAGGGTTGCGGAGGTGGTACTTACCTGTTCCCAGTAGTTACTGGATGTGATCTATATTTGCTAATTTTTGCTACAGTGATTTTATATCCTTTTCTTCTAATTTCTAAGTTGGCATATTTGTGTAATTTGTGCCTGGCGTGTGATTGGCTGGTGAGCCTGGCCCAGAGTGCCTGGGCCTGCTTGTGGATTCACTGTCTGGTTTGAGGGTGACAGGGGCTGGGGAGCCCCAGGAGGTTGTCTGAGTCAGCCCGTGGATGAAAGGCTGCATCTGATGCCAGGGAAGTGGGAGGAGATGGTACCTAGGAGTGAATAGGGCTGTGCCTGCCTACCACAATGCTGGCTCCACCTCCTGCTGGGCGACTGTCACCTCTGCCCCTCACCCTGAAAGGAGTTCCCTATAACCAGTTCTAGCTGGTTCTCACACTGCCTGCACCCTGCTAGACAAAGGAATTTACAGTATAAAAAGGGGCTGTGTCCCCTTACAATTTGTTCTTGTTTCTGACTTGAATCATGCCAGGGGCGTGCTGCTGCTTGGGCCCAGGGGAATCCCTGGGCCCTGTCCAGCCCCTGGACACCTGATGGCCTTTCCTTCTCTGGGAGCTGCTGTGCTCCACCTTATGTCCTGGACTGCTGAGGTCCTGGACCCCTGAAGGACCTTGCTGGACTTGTTGTTCCTTAGCACCTGGGAGCGCTTTATTTTTACTTGGACCTTCTTTTTGCCTGCTAGCGCTTGGGAGCGCTTGACCTGTAGCTTCTAGCTCCTGAAAGCGCTTGCATGTTGTCCCTAGCGCTTAGGAGCGCTTGATTTATCTTTAAAGCGCTTGGGAGCGCTTTTTGCTTTATTTTGAGCATTCCTCCGCCCCGCATTTTGCGTGAGGAATAGCAGGTGCCCACCCTGCCTGTTGTGTGGATTTTATTCTTTAATTTACGGCACCGATGCCCACCCGGCATTGCCCCGATAATTTCTGCTTCGAGGGTGCCCACGCCTCGTTATTGTCCCTGTGTGTTCACCGCCGCTGCCCCGGGCTGAGAGGAAGCAGCCGCCGACATCACTGAAAGGCCGTGCTGGGATTGGCCCAGCCGGCAGGGACTCCTCCCGCATCACTGGAGAGGAGCTCTGTGATTGGCTGCACGGAAGGGCTTCCCCAGGCAACGACTCCAAGCCCGGGAAAAGAGGAGGAAGGTGGCGCGAGCTTCCGGGGGGGCTCCCATGTCGAGAAGAGAGCCCCGCGGTGATGTCCCAAAGCCCCGGGTCCCAGGAGGGGGCCCGGGTGAATCTGAAATGGCGTCCGAGGCCGCCAACGGCCGGGCGGGGCTCCCGGAGTCCAGGGAAGCCCCGCGCTGAGGGAAGGCGCCACCTCTCTGAGCCCCGCTGCCCACGACCGCCACCGGAGGAGTCTCGAAGCCGCCGGTGAGTGCGGGAGGGCTAGAGGCTGAGAGGGAAGGTTAGAGCAGCCCTGGATGGCAGCGGGCCGCTCCAACGGTGGATAGAGCTTTTGAGGCTCCGACAAGGCTGCATTCTGTTTGGAGCCCCGAGGTTCCAGGGGCCAGTTTGTGTATTTAGAGCCTGAGAGAGGCTCATGGGCATTTTTATTTACTGAGAGCCTGGGAGAGGCTCTGGGGGCATGCTTTGTTGTAGAGCCCCGAGGCTCCCTGCCCACATTATTGTTTCATGAGCCCAGCGAGGCTCAAGGTGCCATTGTTTTTAGAGCCCTGAGGGGCTCCCTGCCCACATGGATGTTTAGAGTCCCGTGAGGCTCTTGGGGGACACCAGGGGTTTCAGAGCCTGTGTGGCTCCCACAGTTGGCGCAGTTCTGTACTAGGGTCAGTTAGGACCCTGTCGCAGTTTGAAGTTCCCAGCTGCCCAGCAATTAGTGGGCAGCTGCACCGTTTAGGTCTTGGGATGTCCTCAGGTGCCCAGCAAGTAGTGGGCACCTGCACCGTTTAGGTTTTGCGCCAGTGGCGCACCCCTGACTGGCGCTGCATGGCAGCGTGCCCTGACATTCTGGACACAGGGCTGTTTAGGCACTTTATGAGATGGGGGCTGGTATGTGATTTTATTTAGGCGCAATGTGCTTATCTATGTGATGGTAATTGCCTAGTGTAATTTTTGCGCAATTGTGTGGTTTTATTTCACCTCTGAAAGTGTTTACATGCATCATGTGTTTTTGCGCTATTGAGTTATGGTCTGGCACCTCTGAATGTTTTTATGCATCATGTGTCTTCCTTGATTTTACACCTCTGAATGTGTTGGTTTATGCATCATGTGTTTTTCCTTCCCTGCACCTCTGAATGTGTTTATGATGCATCATGTGCCTTATTATTACACAGCTGAATGTGTTTTTATGCATCACGTGTTTACCTTTTTCCCTACACCTCTGAATGTTTTGATGCATCATGTGTAATGTGTTCTTGCTGATACCCCTAAATGTATGTTATTCTTAGGTGGTTGTTCTTTCCAGTACAGGTGGTCCTAGTGAGGTCCTGGTCCCCCTGCGTGACATTCTCCTAAGGTGGTTAGGGTTGCGGAGGTGGTACTTACCTGTTCCCAGTAGTTACTGGATGTGATCTATATTTGCTAATTTTTGCTACAGTGGTTTTATATCCTTTTCTTCTAATTTCTGACAGTATTTCTATTTCTAAAAGTGTTGATTCTGACAGTGGCCCATGTGGCCCTGTCTTGTGAATAATCCCTTGTGAATGTTGCCCGTGCCAGTTGGCACAATGTACATGTGTGATTTTTATCTGATATGTTTTGACAAATACAAAAGTTATTTTATATAACCTTGTGTGGAGTTCCTTTTGTGGTGTGCCTAGGATGTTGTTGCTGTTGTGTGCTGGCGCAAATGCTTTACACATTGCCTCCGAGTTTAGCCTTACTGCTCGTGCCAAGCTACCAAGGGGGTGAGCAGGAGTTATCTTGGCGTGTGACTCCCTTGCCCTGACTAGAATGGTGGTTTCTGCCTGGCTTTGGCATCAGCCTTAGCCTACCAGAAATAGCCAGTTCTAACACATAAGTATACTCTTCTGATGGAAGCTATTCTTGATCGTTACTTCTCGTTACCTTCGTCACCTCCTAATCTCCCTTTCTCTTCTCTATTGCTGTTACTCTCTTCTATTCCCAAAGCTTCCGCCATTTATAAATACTTTTCTGCCCCTAATCCGGAACGCCCCAAATCTAAAATTGAGCTCTCCTGGGAAATCTGATTTGGGCTGTGTTTAGTCTATCTCCCTTTGGGACAAAATGTGGTTCAAGTCCTTGAAGGTCTCTCGTTCTGCTTCACTTACACAGTCTCTCTTTTTTCTATATCACAGACTCTACCTTTCTCCACTTGCTCTTTCCCGTTTCTCTCCCTCTACTTCCTCTGCTTGCTGGTCATGTAATGCTCCTGTTGCTGATCTTTTTCACATGTTTTTTTACTGTCCTTTGGTTTCTGCTCTATGGGCCCAAGTCTGGTCTTGTGTATCTCGTATTTTCTCAATCTCTGTCCCTTTATCTCCCCCTCTTCTGTTCTTAGGTAGCCTATCTGAAATTCTTACTCTTCCTTCTCACTCTGCTGGTCTCTTTGACCTCATGCTTGCACTTGTCTTTCAACACATTTCTTCTAATTGGAAATCTCTCACATCTGTCTCTATGCAACACTGGTGGAATTCTCTGTGTCATTTTCATAGACTAGATGTTTCCTTCGCCTCCTCCTGCAAACCTCCTCGCAATGTGGAACTCCACTGGCTTCCACTCACTGTTTACCTGGATCGATCTGCTGTTAAGAACCGGCCAGCGCCCACCACCTCGGAGAACTTTAAACCCCCTTGAATATTTTCTCCTTCTCTACGTGTTTGGTTAGTCTTTATCTCTATTCTTCCCTTGATTAATTATTTACTTCATCAGGTTGTTGATCTATTATGTGTGCTTCATTGTTTTTGATATACAGTATACAGTATACACTTCTTTCATCTCTTTCTCCTCTCTGACCTCTCTTTCTTTTCTTTCTTTCCTTTTTTTCCTTTTCCTTTCCCCTTTTTTTTCATTTTCTCCATCCTTGGAAATTTATAAAATGCGTTTCGTTTTATATTTGACTTTAGGAATATTATAGTTCTTTTTCGTTTACAGATTTTGTATACAATTCCTTCTGTCATTTGTTCAATTTATTTGCTAATAAAGCTTTCAAACACGAAAAAACATTACAACTTATCCATGTGTATTGGCCATAACGTTCATGCTTCCACATCATTGGGGTCATTCATAATTATTATACGTAAAATGATCATTTATAAAACTAATCATGTTTAAAACCATAACAAATCAGATCTTATACTTTTCCTCTTAATAATTGCTTTCATGATGAACAAGGCCACACTATAACAAATCAGGGGGTCACCTAATCGTACCAAGAATTTCATAGCCTCTATATGTGACCTGATGTTATATGAAATACATAGTGGCTTTAAATAAAAACATCTAAAAACCTTATAAAATTTACAAAACAGCATAAAGTGCAACGTGCTCTGTTTACTTCTATTGTCACATAGACATAAAACATCTGCAGGCGGATGAAATCGCATAGTAGGAAAAGCTACAAGAAAATGAACAATGCCACATCTAAATCTCATTAATACAAAGTGATGCTGTGCATAAGTCAAACATAACAAATAGTTATTAGTAATCCCATTGCTGCTGTATGACATATACTGAGCCACAATGGGTTTGTTCTTTTCAGTCAAAAGCCTTAGATCTATCCTGTTTTGTAGCAAGGAGTCTCTAATTTCTTTCTTAGAGTAGATCAAGGTTTTAGACATTTTGGTCCATATTGATATTTTGTATATACTTTCTAGAACATGATTAACGTACAGAAACCAGGGAATTTTGAGTACATTTTGCAATTTAAGACAGTCTAAAATAATTGCTTTGGTAAAACCTGTTTCTTCCGTTTTTCATATTGAATCCCACAATAATAGGGGTTCGGCCAATAGGGAGTCTTCTAAAACTGGAGGCCAGTCTCCTAATGAGCAATGGTATAGGATGCAGATAAAGGTAAATAAAGCAACCGTTTCAAGAACAAGTTTTCTTCGGATTGCAGGACTTTGGAGTTTGAATGGCCCCATAGCCCCGCCCCATACAGGGCAATGCTTGTTCCTTTAGCTTTGTATAAGGCTACCACCTTACTAAGTGGCTGACTCTCCAGTTTGGAAGAAAATTAAAAAATATCTTGAGTTACCCTACTCATTTTGGCTCTGGTATATGAAATATGTTGGACCAAGAGCGACTTTCCGCAAAAACAATACCTAAATAACAAAAGGAGTTCACAGTCTTAATAGGAGTTTTTACAATTTAAAAGATTTTAGGGGCTTTGGTATTGGACCCACAAATCATAGTATTTTTTTTAGATTTATTTATGACCATTTTCTTCTGTAACATAAAATCAGAAAATGCAGGACTATTGGAGTTCTTGCAACAAGTACGGCGTCGTCTGCATTTCATAAAACGGTTGTCGGACGACCTGCCACCTTAGGGATGTCGGGCTGTAGTGCCTGCAGGTGATTATCAATCCCATTTAAAAAGGAGAATAAAATTGGTGCCAATACGCACCCTTGCCGAATACCCCGTCCCACCTTAAAATTTGGTGTACAGTACATTCTCCACGGGGACCAAATCGGACCTGGGTAGATAGTTTTTTGTACATGCGGGAGAGGAACCGAATAATAGCCCTAGGAGATCCCATCTCTGTTAGGGCTGACCACAACAAATGGTGATCCACTAAGTCAAATGCACTGCTTAGGTCGGCAGAGGAAATGTATAGGGATCCAGGCTTTGCCCTAGTATACTTACCAATCAGCAGTACTAGGTTAGTACGTTGTTCGACAGTCGCTAAGCATTTTCTGAATCCATATCGGGCTGGTGTCAAAACAGAGTATTCAGTTGCCCATTCTTCAAGTCTTAAAAGAAGGACCCTGCTCATTACTTTCATTGTGGCGTCTATGAGTGAAATCGGGCGATAATTTCTAGGAACTTCTTTGTTCCCCTTTTTTAATATGGAAATTATGATTGATTCACCACAGGTCTTAGGAAACATATTTGTTGCAGCTATATTGAAGACTCTGGTTACGATGGGTCCCCATAGAGTAGGCGCTGCTTTAAAAATGTCAACCGAGACATCATCCGGTCCTGGGGCCTGTCCCCCTGCAATCGCATAGATTGCCTGAATGACTTCCTCATTTGTAATATTCAGGGGGAGGTTACTTGCCAAGTCTAATGGCCCATCCTGCTGCATGATCGTCTCCCTATTACTATCAAAATTTTCTGAGAAGTGTTCCACCCATTTGTCCACTGGGACAAAAGAGCTGAATTCTGGAGTGTTATAATTTTTCAAAAAAGGGGCATTTACCGTCTCCCAGAAAAGTTTGTTATTTCGGGTTTTTGCTGCAAGAGCCACATTTTCCAAAGCCTCTTCCTTAAGTGTCCTTTTTTGCGTTCCAATATAGCTGCCTTATATTCATGCCGTAAGGATTGAATATTGGATAGGTCACGTGGAGATTGAGACAGGGCGTTCTTCAAACCCCTTAGAGCTTTAGAGCAGGCACCGTCAAACCACCCCTTCTTCTTACCGCCTAGTGGCCCAGGAGTCTTTGTTAAAATAGATTTAATCGATTTAGTTATATTAAAAGACTTGTCGTCAGTACTAATGGAGTTATTCCCTCCTGAAGACAATAAGCAATTTCACATTGATTGGAAGTTACTATTTTCCTCATTGTCAAGGCGGGATCAACACCTTTCCATTTAATAGTGACCCGTTTGTCCCGACCGGTTTTATATGGTTAGCTAGGTTAAAAACATCTATCTTTTTTGCCCATAAAACCAATACATGATCAATTATGGAATTAGAGTTTCTGCCTATAAAAGTTGGATTGGTGATCTCAATTATGCCACTGGCTCCTCTAAGGAGGTAAAAATCATATTTGACCATCATCTGATTAAGAGCTTGCCCGTAAGCATTGTGGCAAAAATGATCAGATTCCTCAACTATAGTTATGAGGCCACATGGCTTAGTATTGGGAGCTTCACACGCCTGTAAGTTAAAATCTCCTGCCCAGATTAAAGCATGCTCAGTATTAACTATAGATAGGAACATTTCCAGACCCTGATCAATAGCTGTTGTCACACTATCTTGTGAACTGTTGAAGACATTATTGTAGAAGTTTACTATTATTAGATCTTTCACCCCTTTTTTGTTTACCCATAGGATTTGTGCATATGGGCTCACAGTTACAATCTTCTGGACATTTACCACGATTTTATTGGAAATGAGTATTTGCAGGCCCCCTGTCACTCGGCCAGATAGTGAGCTTCAGCTGCCAAAAAATGCAATGAATATCCTTCCACATGGACCAGGCTAGTACACCAGGGGCCAGATGTAGGAAAAGCCTATTTACCGATTCATAAATACCGAATTTTACCGATTTGGTATTTATGAATCGGTAAAAATGAAGGTATGAGATGTAGGAAGATTAGGTAATTGAAGCCCATAGGAATCAATGGGCAATACCGAATCGGTATTTACCGATTCGGTAAATACCGATTTTTGCAAGGGTGCAGGGGGTGTCACTTTGACACCCTCTGGCACCCCGAATACAGGCATTTGTGCCATGTGGCACAGAGACATGCCCAAAGGGCATGTCTGTCTGTCACATGGCATAGGTGTGCATACACACATGTGCGTGCACACCTGGATTCCAATTGAATTGGGTGGTAAAATACCGAATCTGTATGGCCTTTGGGACTCAGAAGAGTCCCACCTACATTTAGATTTACGGAATCGGTAAAATTACCGATTCGGTATTTTACAGATTCGGTAAATTTACTGATTCGGTAAATTTACCGAATCTGTAAAATAAATGCCCCTACATACCGTTTCTTAAATACCGGTTGGTAACGGCCGAAATCGGCCGTTACCGACCGGTATTTAGGCTCCTACATCTGGCCCCAGGTCTCCTGGAAGCATATGATATAATAGCCAAGGATGAAATTAGCCCAGTCTGTTGTTAGGACCTTACCGGAAAGCCCATTCACGATCTAGGTGGCAAACAAAAAACCTTCACTATAGGAATGCTTTACATGGTGCCTTCCTATCAGACTCACAGGGTCACTGCTCATATTATCATTAGTTGGCGTACCATAGTTTACTGTTACTGAGGGCGAGTGCAAGATGTTTACGATTACATACTGTGGTCCCATAATAGTACCAGATGCGACGGAGTTACCAACCGCATCACTGGCTGGCTGTTCACCAATCAATGCCCCCCGGTCGCTATGATTATGACCATCAGGATGGACAATCCTAATGCTATGGACATCATGGGCAAAATCCCATACTACATTGGCTATAGATATTATACCAGAGCTAGAAAAGTTGGTTGAGATTGGCCCTCTTTGCACTATAGAGTTAGGCAGAGGAGTAAGTCAATCTATGTCATCCAGGGATGGAAGGATGTCAAATCTATTATATAAGGGCAGCCTGAATCGTTCACGTGTATTCAGAATAGTGGATCTCTGTTTTAAAGGGGAGTTAGTATTATTCACTGGGGAATAGAAAAAGCCAAGGGCAATACATTTATGCTACTGCTAATTGCAAGATCATTACAGAGTCTGCGTAAAACCTCAAGTACCAGTCTCGGTGATCTAAAAGTACAATACAATCATCTGGAAGTTTTTGATCCCTGAACACCACCCAACTCGCCAAAAAGGGCCTCTGTGAGCCCAATTTTTGTCCTGAGCCAACAAAGAGCCTTGTTTCTCAAACCCTTCCATGTTTCCTTAGCCACGGGGGAAAGCTGAGGAACATTTGCTAGCATGATGGTGTATGGAGTAGCTTCTGGGGGCAAATTCAATCTGGTCACCTCCCTAACCATGGGGATCGCGCAGGGAATAGGCGGGGGTTAATATCTCTTGGTTCAATATAACCCAGGGCACCCCTATTGACAGTGCTGCCGAGGCCCTTATGAGCTTCGGGCGCTTAAACTGAGGTATGCAGGGGTTCATTCTGCAAGAGAGGTGCTACCTTATCATCATCCCGCACAGAGTTTAAAGAGTCATATGAAGAGTTGGTGAAAGAAGCCCCACGTCCTGACCTTAGGAGGTCCTCAATGGCAGTAACCCTAGTCAACAATTTATCCAGGGAGGCAGAGGCAATACTGTTATTAGGTATATCAGATGCAACTGGTACAGCTAGGCCCACACCCTCCCCTGTAATATCGGATATTGTACTGATCACACTGATTGGTAGATTTGAGGGAACACACTAGTTGAATCCCTACTACTCGTCAAGATGACAAATGCCCAAAAACATCTATGGAATATCGCCCCCATCAAGGGCCATTTCAAATGTGGCAGCTGCAAAGCTTGTCCTTTAACTAATGAAACCATCGGCATCGTCATGAACAGGTCCTGTCAACCCTCGACAGTAGCGGGGCGTTCTAAATCTCTCAAGTAGATAGCTTATAAGCATTTGATACTAATATTGGTGTGTGGCTGTGGCACGAGAGAGGAGCGAGGAGCAAGGAGCCTGCAGTGGCGTTCGTCTTGCCGTTTCCCGTTAGCCGTTAGCTGTTTCTGTCAATCACCAAGACTAAACCACCCTGGTGGAGGGCCCCCGTGCCCTTGAGCACACCTTGCACACCGAGCTTACCAAGCCTGCAGCCCGCAGCCCGCAATATCGTTATCCCGTTGCTGCTCCGCTGCGGTTGTAGGAGGTTGTAGGAGGTGAGGTGCTGTGGAGCCGAGGCCTGAGGCACGAGGAGCCCCCTAAGCCCCGTCCGTTGCCTCTGCTGCCTCAGCTGTCCCGCTGTTCGCAGTCCGGTGAGATTGCCGGTGAAGCAGAAAAAAGAGAGCGGTGAGCGGGATGAGTGGGGACAAGGCCCGGGATTGTTTCTGGCATCGACGCCTTGTTGCTTCAAAAGGGAAACGTTCAGAGAAGGAGGCCGGGGCCTGAGACAAGCGGCCAGAGAGAGCAGAAGAGATAGTGGCAGAAAGCGGTACACAGTGGTACACAGCGGAGAGTGACTGAGAGCCCCCGGGACTGCTGCATGACAGCTCACCCTCACGTCCTACCTCTGCTGCCTACCCCCCCGTCCTCCAACTGCAGGTGCGGTGCAAGGTACAAGGTACGGGAGAGGAGGGGGGAAAGTGGTGTGAGGGGGTAACCTGCCCACTACAACAGTAAATTGAGACACAAACCCTAATAACTCAGCTGAGGGGTAGCTAAACCTTTAATGCCGTTCCCCACTCCCAAAGTGGCCATAGGGGGGCATGCAGGTGAAAGGAAGAGCAAAGGACGCAACAGCAACAGCATAGCACCTGGAAAATTCAATTATTTTCTTTTTCTTCAAAACCACCTTGCCACGCAGTCACCTGACCATTCTTTCCATCCATTTTTTCCATCTTGTTCACTCGAGATGAGATGTGGCAGGTTGAGGTCAACAGGACCACAAAAGAAAAAGAAAGGTAAAGGGAAAATTGCGATGATAACTACGGATTCTGACCAGATTTTAAATCTGTCGCTGAGCGACCCTGAAAATATCACAGAAAGTATGTCTCAATTTCCTCTGAAGGGACCTGATGGGATGGCCCGAAAATCTTTTAGTAACCAAGCAAAAATAACATCAAAATTTGCTCTTCTGGAAGACGCTGGGTCAGATGTTTTTTCAAGTAATATGAAAATCGTGGGCCTTCCAATTCCCCTGAGCCCCACAGTGAATATCAATAAGGGCTGTTCTTGTGGAAACAAGGTTATTGTCATTCCCCAAAGCAGCCATATGTCAGCCACCAGTAAGCTTTAAGTGACAACTCAAACAGAAGTCACGGCTTTGGGAAGCCCACCAATTAAGTCCACCTCAACCCACCTAGAGCACAGGCGCAACTTTACACCTACTTCTGTCGCCCGACCTAACGTTATCCATAATAAAACGGATCTCCTAATTGAATCAAACGGAGGGAAAACGAGCAATTTAGTAGTAACCAACCCTGTCCCTCACGATGCCAAGATCAGCATTCTGAGTAGTCAAAATGGCCAATCTGCAATCCACTTTAAAAAGGTCAGTGTAACGGAAACGAAGGAGGAAGAAGTTGACATCTCTCCTCCTTTTGGGGACGGTGCAACAGATCCTGCCCAACTGGATCAACACACAGCCAGAGTATCTGCGCCCATAACAATCACAGAGGAAGCCGATCTAGCTGAGAAAGATATTTCCTATTTTGAGTCAAAGGAATGGGAAAAAATGCTGTTCTCAAATGGAAATGCCATCCCTGGCCACCCTCGGCCATCATCCTCACAAATGGAGGAGAAAAACGAGGACTTTACACAAGAGAAGGCATGGGTCACCGCCCTAGACAGTCTTCAAAGGTCAGCCGATGCAATGACCTATGAAACCAATAAAATGGACATTCAAATCAGCCTCCTGAATACACTGGCTGTGTATGTAGTTACAATTGATAAGATTTGAAATTTAAACAGCTTGATCAGAGGGACCCAAGCAGCTGTAGACCGCCCGCAACAAGGATGTGATTGTACACCAATAGTCGAGAAACTCAGCACACTTCCAGGGATGATGGAAAAACTTTTGGTAGATCTAAAAGAAATCACAAATTTAAAGCCCTTCCCTGGAAAGGGCAGTGATGGCGACTCAGGTGAGGACAACAAAGCAAAAATGGCAACAAACTCGGGGCTACGAGGGGGCCATAGAAATCAACTTCTCTCAATCCCATGATACATCGGGGACCGCATGCCAAACGAGCGAACAACAAAAATCTCCAACTGTCGGCAGAGTAAATTCTACTCTTCCATCTTCAATTGAACAAGATCTGGGAGATCCTGTAGGAAAGGTGAAAGACAAAGGAAGGGAAAAGGTCCTAATAAGACGGGAAGGCGCAAACAAGACCTGAGCCTCTTCCCGATGTTTAGCACTCTTAGACGTCCAGCAGTCACAGAGTGTGACGACCCAAAAAGTACTGATGAGCCAAGAACCAAATCAGAAGAACAATCAACCTTGCTGGAAAGAAAAAAAAGGAAGAGTGGCATTTCCCCTTCGCCAACAGAAAAGGAATCAGCAGGGGCACTTTCTGCAAAAAAGGCGAACAGTGGGCTAATCGAGCAAACCACAATCACTCACATGGCTCCTTTAAATACACCTCCCTCGCAGAATGCAAAGGGGTAGGGCCAAAATTCCAGCCACTTCGTAAATCAGCTCGGAAGCACCACGACTACAAACCAGGCGCATACCAACAGCTCTGTTAAACATCATCCGGGCGCAAGCCCGGCAAGAGATAAAGGAGCCGCGGCCCGAGGAAAAAACCAAAAGTGCCTCAACGATCAGAACGAGGTACATTCCATGGGTCCTTTGATAAAATCAGATCAAACGCCTTGTGTCCAAACATCAGAGGCAAATCCAAGGCCGTGTAGGGCCCCTTTGAGTGGTGATCCCATCTTCACACTCTTTTACCCGGAGTACAAGTCTAAAGGCAGCCACGATATTCTCAATCGCGGGAACATCATAAAGCTGATACAAGCAACAGGTCTGTCAAATGTTATAACCTCACAAGACATTACATCGATAGAATTCAATGCATCATGCCATGGCCAAACAAACGAAACTACAAAGGTCACCTGGAGATCAGCAGAGGCAATGAATAATATCTTAGGGCATACAGACACTTTCAAGCAGTGGGGTATACTTATACAACCCAGAAGGGAAGCGGGCTACCCACATGTCCTGCAGGCAAGTCAAGGCACTGAGCGCACATGAGTGGAAAGGGGAGCAGTGTATTCAGTCCTCAGGGGCGCATGCAACAAAACCCCCACCCTCGACCATAAAGAAAATCGAGAGATGACGGGATCACATCAAATCGGGATCGGGAAGAGGTTGGCACATGGTCATGGCTGGCAGGCACCCTTAACACAGCTCGACTTCTAAGCTGACAGTACAACAGTGCAAAGGGCCTTTACACGCGTCCTCTAAAGATCTGATCGTGGAACATCAACGGCCTAACCAACAAACTGGAGGATAAAGCGATAATCTCTTACTTTCGGAAATTCGAGATATTACTACTACAAGAGACATGGCTTTTTGAACCGCAGCAAAACAGAAGGTTTCAAAACTCATCACATTCCAGCTCAAAAACTGAAATCTTCGGGAAGAGGCAGTGGCGGTCTAGCAATTTACATATCAATAAATACCGCAATCGCCTCATGGGACTTAGCAAGTTCATCACATTTCCTCCCGTGTGTGGGAATATCCTTCACTACCAACAAAGGCCAA
Source organism: Lissotriton helveticus (assembly GCF_964261635.1). Classification (NCBI taxonomy): domain Eukaryota; kingdom Metazoa; phylum Chordata; class Amphibia; order Caudata; family Salamandridae; genus Lissotriton; species Lissotriton helveticus. The sequence continues at coordinate 1,742,871,026 of NC_136065.1, forward strand.
CGCAGGACTCTGATTTTAATGTACGCCTATGTCCGTCCAAATTCAGTATCAAGGCAATCCTTCGCAGAAGAGGCAATAGCGACAGTATTAAGACTGAAAACCAGATCCCTTAATCCAGAAATAATACTATCTGGTGACTTCAACATGTGGCTAATGACTGACCTACAAAAAAACGAGGTAACCAAATCACACAAAAGCATCTGAACATACCACCGCAGGACCACCCAGGATGGCACAAGGATGACTTGAAGGGTCGTTCTTTACAAGGCAACCTCAAAAATCTGGGCCTCAGAGCCTTAAATGGGTGCTTTCCTCCAGACAAGCCACCTTGCTTCTCTTACCTATCAAAAAAATGGTGCTTCGTTAATTGATTACACCTTTGTCAGCCTCTCACTCCTCCATCAAATAACAGGTTTTAGTCTTGGAAGCTGATAGCTACACGATCAACCTAAAATGAATCAAGTGTTCCTTCAGTAACAAACAACAAGTAGCAATAGAGGCTAAACAAATCATTGAGAGCACCAGCAGGTCTACTAATGACAAAATTGCCAACTGGTCAACATTTGCAATCAAACTGATTGATAAACACGCAAAACCGATAAGGCACACTAACCTGAGCGGGCAAAAGCAGACGTCCTGTTGGAATCCCGTGATACAATCTGCAACAAGATCTATGAATTGGACATGGCGGGCCTTAAAAACAAACCCAACGGATCCTCTACTAATAACAAAATTGAGAGAGGCTTGCAGCTACCTAAAGAAGGCTAAAAGAGAACAATGCAGAACTCACTGGAACTCCTTCTGGGCTAGAGTACAGCAAAACATTAAAACAAATAATTCCGCAAGGTTCTGGCGAACCATTAACAGCATATCTGGGCGCGCCCTGAAATTTGCGTCTTCAAGCATACTGGAGTCTGAGTGGGTCGACTTCTTGTATTTTCATTTTAACGACCACAAAGAAAAAACATTTCATCAGAATTGCACCGTTGAAGACAATACTGCTCAAAAAGCGGCAGCTTGGCCTTCTGATCGTAACACCAAAGCCCCTTCAATGAAGGAATCTTTCAATGTTGGTCAAAAAATTGTATCACCAATAGAGTGCCCTACGATACAAAGCAGTAAAGAACTCATAATAATCCAGAAAGTCCAAATCGAAAAACTGATCAAAAAGGGTCGGAGGGATGGGGCTCCAGGCCCAGGTGGAATCCCCCAGGCTTTGTTTAAGGAGGACACAACTTTTTGGGCCTCGAAATTAACCACCCTCTTTAACTTTATCCTGCAAAATAACATCATTCCGCCCTCTTGGCAGGGATCAATTCTCGCACCAATTTTCAAAGGCAGGGACAAAAAATCCCCCGGGAATTACCAGCTCATAGCCCTTGTTGACAATGAAGCAAAGTATTTTGCTGGGTTGCTTCTTAACTCACTTAGGGCATGGGCTGATGACCATTTCGTAATTCCTCCGTATCAAACCGGCTTTGCAAGCAACACTGGCACCTCGGTCAATCTTATGACCCTCTCCTGCTTGATTGATCAGGCGGAGTTTAGTTCTTGCCCACTCTATATGGGATTCATTGATTACAAAGCCGCCTTTGACAATGTGAACAGAGCTTTACAGACTAAACATCCCAAATGACCTTCTAAGAGCCATGCAGCTTCTACACCAGGACACATGGGTCAGGATCAAGATTGGGGATGGCTCTAGACCATCACGCCCAATTCTGACGACAAAATGTCTAAAACAAGGATGTGTCCTGGCCCCCATACTTTTCAATTTGTTCCTATCCGACCTTCCTGAAGCCTTAAATAAGGTAAATTCTCATGCTCCCAAAGTAGCTGGTTTCTTGTTGTCAAATCTTCTATACGCCGATGATGTGGTCCTTCTTAGTAAAACAAAGATTGGCCTGCAAAGACTTATGGACGCTACCTCCGAATATTCAAACAAGAATGAGCTCCAGATTAACAACAAGAAGACAAAAATGTTGGCGGTACGTCCAGGAAAGGCTAAGAAGCTGGTTTGGGTCCTAAACCGGGAAAGCATTGCTGAATCTAACTGCCATAAGTACCTTGGTGTCCTTTTTAATAACAACAGCAGATACAAAACTCATCTAGAAGAACAAAAAAAGAAGGGTGCTGCACTTGCTTTTGCAATTAGTTCCATACACAAGAAACTACTTGGCCCAACATTCGCTCCAACAATGCAGGTTGCGCAGGAAAACATTATTCCCACATTAACCTATGGAAGCGAGGTCCTAAAAGGATCGGACAGTGGCCAATTGGATAAAATTATCACAAAAATCTACAGAACAGTGTTCAAGCTACCAACTCAAACATCACCGGCCCAAATCAGGCTGGAACTGGGCATCTGCAACCAATTACTTGCCAGAGCTCAACACCTATGGGCTTGTCTTAACACGAACTTATGGCGAGCAGGGCATGAATATTGGGAAAGAGGTCTAAGAACTTTATGCCTGAAAGACCTTTGGAGTATGCAAGTAAGCCAAAATGAATTCAAACGGCTAGCGTAAATAAGTACAAAAAAGCTCTCTTCAGTGGAAGACAAGGCTCGTCTAGCAAAAAGAAGTCACGGATGGATGACCTTGCAATCTTCTGTCCAGCTGACCCCCCAGCAGTACCTAACTCTACCATTCACTGCACGAACAAAACTAAGTTTTTTAAAATTGAGAATGGGAGTCATCAATTTGTCGTTTCACTTGCCAAAATGGAAAAGAGATCACGGTCAGGAACACTGTAGACTTTGTGGGAACCACAAAGAAGACATAATACACATCCTATGCCTCTTTCCAAACCTGCTGAATGAAAGACGGTCCCTTTTAAGGAAACTCTGGAAAATAAACATGGTTAGATCGTGCAGAGCAGCAGTTTTGTCCTGATTTGATCCTTGGAACACCAAATTAAACTGTGCCCTAGTAAGGTTTTTGGATCAAGCAGCCAAAACACTTTGTAAGGGGACCCAAGTCTGTGAACCTCCATCAGTATAACAACCTGGCAAGTTCCATCTGCCGCCTTTCTCTATAATGGACTAGAACCTACATTCTCTTTTACATGTATATTTTGATATATTTTTAATTCCTGTAACTTGCAAAGGTTTTTTTTTAAATCACGTAATAAAGTCTTTATATATACTAACTAATGAAACCAAGACCTTCACACACAATAACTACACCCACACCCAAAAAGAACATACTAACTGTAACTCCTCCGGAGTTATATATGCCATTCAGTGTCCTTGCAGTTTTTTGTACATAGGCCAGACTACACAGAAAAACAAATGCTGCATTCTGCAACATTGCAGCAAAATCAGATGTGCCACACAGGGAGCACCATAAGTTGAACACTTTACAAAATTTGGACACAATGCGGAAAGTTTGAGATGGTGGGTGATAGAGAAGGTACACATAAATCCAAGAGGAGGGTGCCTCTCACATAACCTCAACTATCGTGAATGCAAATGGATCCACACTTTCAACACTATACTGAAGGGATTAAATGAATATGAGGAAATAGCTCACCAGGCAGCCAGTCTACGCATTTCCTAAGTAATTAGCTCACTTAGCCACCAGGAATGACTCATTGGCTAATGTATCACTCTCCCATGGCTGACTAGCTGTATGACATTCTCTACCCAGAGATTGTATATATACCGGGTTACCGCCAGCCTAACTATTTATGAACTGTAAGGCCTACGTGTACATATGTAGATCATTGTTGTTTTAATTGTCTCATAATTGTATACATATTCATCTCTATGAGTCATGCCAAGTGCACAATCCTGATTGTCTATTGTCTATTGTTAAGAAATGGTCAAGCGTTTGATCCAATGCACAGAATGTATCTGTATTGCTTTTACTGATATAGATGAAGATTACACTCTTGACTACTGTTATTTTATTGTGCCAACAGACCCGCTTACCGTCATATTCATTTTGTCTCATGATATCCACTTATATTGGGAACACTATTGTGCACTTGGTTGCAATGTATCCATATAGATGTAGATTACAACATTTACTACTGTAATTGTATTGTTCATTCATATTAATTTTTGCTACGGATATCCGCGTATATTGGGAATACAATTGTTTACTTGTACTCGCATCGTTCATTCTTGTTATGTATCGAGAGTTCGGCATCACACCGAAACTTCATATGGGCATGTAATCACAACATAGAACCCAGATTACAATGATCACTGTCCTGGGCCTCTAGCATCTCGCTGAGACCTGGATGACGATCGGAGTCTACGAGATCGATTTTCATACGAACGGCAACGTGCACGTTACGCACATTTGCCGGGCTGCTTTTAATTACCGGCATGACGCGGGCTCTCATTCTCTGCCAACTGTCATGCCGAGCAGGTTGGAATGAACCGTGACCCACACTGAAGGTAATTGATACTTTTACAGCCCTACTTTCTTGAAGCAGGCCCTAGGTTTCCACTTGATTTACGATCACCCTCCAGGCTCCATTTAGGTGCCGGTGTTTGAACTTGGGTGGGGCATTTTCCGCCTGTGCCTGGTAATCGGGGATATTGTTGGTATAATTGTTGCTAACCTTCTCCATGGGTCATAGTATACTTTACCCGGGTTTTTCCACTCAATACAACAATAACGCGATGGCGTTTTTATATAATAGAGTCACACACCATCTACTGCATTTACCCGTTTCTTTTCACCACCAACACCTTGGTCCTTCTATATATTCCTATGTAGGAAGTGGGCCCACCTCCCGTTTCATCACCAGTCACATATGAGGAGGAGATAAGGTGTGGCATTGACTGCACACCTGAATAGAACATAACTTCTGGTGATTTTGGGCCATTGTATTCATTAACGGATCCATCACCTGTGTAGCCAGGCCTGGCACCAGGTTGAGGTCAACAGAGATACCACCCTGTTTCTCTACTTATTTACACACACACAGCGCCCTATCTAACTATGCATTTCACTCAAAGGTTGCCACATACAGTCCTGATGAAGACTCGCAGCGGAGGCCACAATCCCCCTCTTTTCATCAATTGAGTTGAAACATCGTTGCTCTTCCCACCTAGACCTGTACCATTTATCCATCTGATATACCTTAAAAATACATTGAGTGCATATAACAATTTACAGAGTACATGTAAATGAAAGTCTACCATTGGACAGGTCAACATTGTCTGGTCTTTATTTACCAGTGTATCAAAAATATCTATCTGACTTTCTTAATCCTATGATTTGCACTTTTTCACTACCCGCTACCACTACTCCACTACCCTTTTCTCCTTCTGCACGCAACCTATGTCTATTGAAAATAATTTAATATATATTCAAAATAAATGTGGATATGTTTTGGAATGTGATTGGGCTAAAAATCTTTCTTTTTGTCTGTGTTTTCTCTTGAAATGTACATGCATAAAGAGGTATTTAATGCATGCATGAAGAAACTTGTGAGTATATGATACTAGTGTTGTTAATTTGTACACAACACACATTGCTAAATTGAATTTAATTCTTGGTTAAGCATTGGTCACAGACCATTTTTTCATTCCCGCACTGCACCCAGGTCCGGTTGACTTTTGTGTTACCCCATTATCTATAATGATGACAGTCTAAATAAGGGTCGAGAATAGGCTGCCCCAAAGTGTGGCCAGCAAATATGAAAAGGAACAGGACAAACCAACGAAAGCAAGGCTGTGAGTCCGGACAGTACTGCTCTGGTGGTGTCAGACCAGTCACATGTTATCAGGGACTGCATTACAGTCAGTTATCCAAAGGGAGCCATGAATATCAATTTTCTCATTAAAATATTTCCTTTATTTCTGGCTATTTCTGTACTGTTGTGTCAATCTTGTGATATGATGTTTGTTTTCCTCATTTACACGTGATATTGGGGATTGGGACCAAAAATGTAATTATATGGTTCAACCTTTCAATTACCATCACTTCCAGGGTCAAGCCACATTACCACACTGGTTTCTTCTCGCCTCTGGTGACAGATCTTTGCCACAATATTTTGATTCAAAGAGCTATTCCAAAATCACAAGATAGAAATTTCAAATACAATTTTAAATTCAGTCACTGATGAGGGTTTGAATACGTTTTAAAAGCTTTATTCTCATTAAGAGATTAGTAATTGTCTTTTTATTCTTTTTATACCCACTAATCAACAAATCAGCAAGTTTACAAAAATCTAATAAATATGTTTGGTTACAATAAATAGTCAAATAATGCATCAAGCGTCTTCCATAAAGGAATAAAACCATATTCTAAAGAAAAGGACCAGAATGTAAAAGTTAGTAGAACTCAAGAAGAGTTCAGGCTCAAAAGAAAAGAGTGAGATCAAAGGAGCTTAAAGCTCAAAGCCAAATTAGAGCAGAAGAACTTCCCAAAAAGAGTAGTTCATGAAATTCAGCCTAATACCATTATTAAGAGCACAGGGTCATACAAATTGCATTAGCAATCTGTAAAAATAAAGCATCAAAATAAAGTAAGAAAGAACAGAAGCAGCAATAGCCACAGGTTTCAGTCTAGGATAAGAAGGTATGTAAGGAGTGGGAAAAAAGCATTGAAACTAACTAGGAACAGCACTAATATAAGACATTTATACATGTTGCAGATATTGTAGTAGGCTTCTTCGTCTCTGGACCAATCAGATGGCAGCACTCGTCTGGGAGCAGGTTCAGCTTTTCATTTCCCACTAAATACATGTGGCTTCCAAAGCTTTAGCTCAAGTTAGCATCAGATATTCTTATGTAGTTAAGATCTGGAAACATAAGCCTGTTTCCACAGACTTCAAATGCAGGTTGACCTTGAAAATGCAGGTTGACCTTCTAAATATTAAACATTTCACTATGTACACAATGAACTATGCTAAAGAAGAGAAACGTCAACTTGCAAACACTGTTTGGTAATGCATTTTATTAATACAAACAAGAAATGGTGTTTTAAATGTGCAACCATTCTAGTCAAGCATGATATGAAAAATGGTGAGAATCTGAAGTTAATCATTACAAGCAATTGGTTGCTTACTAAATGATTCATTGTTTAAAACCGAAACATTCTGCAGTCATAACAAACATTTCTTAACATGTTACATTATGGATAGACTTTTAACTTACATTTCTGCATATTTCAGAAATATTATTTTTATGTCTAGTCAAAGGAAACTTGCTTCTTAGCATATGAATGGCCTGTACACATGTGACTGCCAATTGGAATTTCCACATTTTATAAGAGTGCCATTTCGCCTTTGAATTTTACAATGATCATTGCTTATTTTAACTGCTATTCTAAATAATTTGCATTTTAAGTTGGGGATTTTGTCAAATGTTAACCCAGTTACACCATCATAGCTGTCATCCTGCTCGTATCATGTGGGCGACTACAGCCATTCTTTTGGGGTCATACAACCCCACTAAGCATGCTAGAACTATGGGGAAAGTGACACTACAATCCTCAAAATACATAGTGATGTCTACAACACTTGAATGGCTGAAAATCAGCCCAGAGGACATTGTCTTGTTAATCGCCATTGGCCTAATAGTTCTCTAGGGGATGCATGGACTTTTGTTATTCTTAATCTAATTCTGTACCACCAGCAACATCCCTCTCGCTTATGCTGTATCATCCTGCGGGCGTGTGCTGGAGAAGCACTATACTCTAAGGGTTACATTCTAACTGTTTCCTGGAAGTCTGTTTCCAAGACTAATGGAGGGTTCTCAAGGCAAGACTCCAGCATGGTAGCACACAGCGCTGCCAAAGAGTCACAGTTCTCTCTTTAAACCTATGCTGTCTTAGAGAAATTAAACATGCTGACTTGTAACCCATCCAAGAAAGTGCAAGAAGTTCAAAATGATCCTTGGAGAAGCATAACCAGAGGCAGATGGCTGTTTCGCTCATTATACTTAGCTGTTGACATTTATATCACCAAATATTAATAGACCGCAAAGCAAGTTTTATACAGATTTACTGGAAATGTATAAGAAAATATTTAACTAAAGAAGTCATGGAAGTCAAGCAGCACAACAAAGTATAGAGCGTAATGACAATTTGTACTGCATTTTTCATCCAGTTCTCTTCTTGTGCCTTGAACTGTACCATGTTTCTAGATGCACTGCACAATCATGCACAGGGCATATACCTTTCAGAATCTATCTATCTGACCATCCAGCCATCCATTGAGGTCCCAAAATGAAATTCCCCATGCAATTACGTATAGGCAACATTAGACACAGCTACAGCCAAAATGACCGAACGGAACTGTACCAAATTTAGCAGAAAGCTAGGTGTAAATGCATTCAGTAGTTCATGAGAAATGATGATAAACATTGTATATCTATATACGGACATAGAGGATGCATGTACCCAACAGATCTAAAGGTAAGGATGTGTCCCCTGTCCTGCAAAAAGAATACAACAATATATATGGGCCAAGATAAGGATATTCTGGCTCCTAGACCTGGTGGGGGGAAGTATTAGAGGGACCCATGTGTTCTAAAAACATTGTTTTTGTAATTGTAACCTCCCTTTTCCTTGTTAAGCTCAAAAGCCTGGATTTGTTGACAACTTTACTTATTTTCTTATTTGTTGGGGAGGGGCATGTGTGCACTCTTCTCACCGAGCTGCCTGAAGGCCCGGGGACCTCATCCTGGGACAATTGCAATTTAAGTAGGTAAGAGGTGTGTGGCCCCTTCCCCGAGCCTTGTTTAGGCCCTGGGATCCTATCCCCAGAGATTTATTTATTTTTTGGGGGGCAGAGTGGGTGATCGCTGACATGTAAAAATGCTTGCTCACACTGGGGGAGCAGAGTTCAAATCTGCTCCCACAAGGAGGGAGCATAGTTTTTCCAGGCTCCCACCTGCACCCAGGATAGGGGTTGGCTGGAGAGCTGGAAGAAACCATGGCGGCCTTGGGGCTGCCACTCTGGCCCCCAATCTTTTTTAGAGTACTGGGTGCCCCAGGTGGGACCAGGGCATCCACCCCAAAAATGCGGTTGGCTCCTGCTGGCACCCACAATAAGTTTTGGCTTGGGAGCCAGCAGGGACTGCTGAGCCTTGGGACTCCCTCTGCACCCCCAACGAATTTACCGTATTTTCTGGCGTATAAGACGACTGGGCGTATAAGACGACCCCTACTTTTCCTTTTAAAATATAGGGTTTGGGCTATATTCGCTTGCTTATTAAATGATACAGACGACCCCCAACTTTTGAAAAGATTTTCAAGGGTTAAAAAGTCGTCTTATACGCCAGAAAATACGGTAACTGATATAGGTGCTCCTGGTGGGTCTGGGACATCCACCAAAAGGATCAGACCTGTTCCCTGTACACCCGTAATTGGTGTTGGCCAGGAGATAGTAGGGGCTGCAGTGGCAAATGAGCTCCCCTTGTGGCACCCAACACAAAAAAAGTTATGAGTGCCATGGATGGGGCGTGTAACCCACTTAAAAACATGTAAAGGAAAATAAGTGATAATAAATATGTGGCCGAATCGACTCATTTAATATTCACTACTCCCAGACTGGAGTGTATATTACATCACTCATTAAATGTTTTATGAGACCATTGATAATATCAATGCAACATCTAAAATTCCATTATTGATGACCACAATGTGACTGGTGGGGGTGTGAGTTATTGTCACATCAGGACTTGAGTTATAGTTACTTCAGTTAACTACAACTGGTGAATTTCAGTGGTTGTTTTAGTGTAAAATCTTATGTTGTAACTGACAATACCAACTAACTATAAAGTCACTTTAAGCTTTGGGTTTTTTCCGTAAAATCCTTTCAGACGTTTCAGAGAAATTATCGTTTAAAAAGGGGCGAGGTATGGGCATGAATGGGTAAAATGTTAGGTATATCCGTAACTTTGGTGTCCAGTAATGTTATGATTGGCCAGTTTAAAGAGGACTACTCAATCCTGATTGGCTGTCCACAACATGAACAATATGTCCATTAAAGGACTCAGGTTTATGATTTCTGAATCCTGCATTCGGAAAATGAATTATTGAAATATAAAAGGGTCAATAAAACCTGAGCCCAGGGGCATGTGAGGGGATTCCCATGGGACCCTGTTTGATTGGCTGGCCATCACATGGACATCATATTGTGGCAGCCATTATAGAACTTGGGGACATGGACTTCAATAAAATGCATTGGAGTGAAAACCAGGTTTAGATGGTCACATAAACAAGCACATACAAACAGTGATAGCATATTTTAGTCACATTAGATTTATTGGTGATGTTATACTCATTTTTGGAAATCTGGGGAGTTCTAAGGTGATTTTCACCCTGTGAAAAATGGTGACCCTCTGCTGCGATTTGATTAACCATGTTTTAGAGTAAACTTTCTTCTCTCTGGTTTTTCTCATAGAGATTATGGTAGATATCCCAGAAGCTAAAATGAGAGCGCATTTTCTACCAGAAGCAAAAATGAGATCACATGTTCTATGAGGTCATACTTCCTTCATCAGCCATGTGAGAATAAAGTGTGATATTCTGAGTAAAACATACTTCCACAGCAGCACTAACATCCGGTATAACAGAACTGTGGTACACCTGAATGCCATCTTGATGGAATCAAGGATGTAAAATGTATAGCATTTCCTTTAGAAATTAAAAAATGAGGGGTTCATTTTGTCAGATAAACTATCGGTAGTGTTCAGAAAGCTAAAATGACTCATTTTCTTTGAGTTCTCAAATATCCTCCATATCCATGTGAGTAAAACATACTGAAATGCAGAGAGAAACATACACTTCCAGCAATTTTTCCAGTCTGTTAGTCCACTGCCCAGGTGGTTGACTTAATCTTCACCACTGAGTTCTAGTAAACAATTAGGGACCTAATATTCTGCATTATTAACACTAGTGTTATAAATGAGCGCCATATAGTTGCAGGAGGAGCTGTTACCCTTAGGGGGGGGTGGCGGTCCCCGGGGCCGCGGAAAGGGCGTGTGCCCCCACACAATAATTACAAAAAGCCCCGGGGGTGGTGGCTTGGATATATATATATATATATATATGTCCATGTTATCCCACACCCAGGACTGCTCCTCACCACAATCAGGTTAGCAGGTGAACTCCCCGTAATAAGCAAAACCAAAGGGGATGATGGACGGAGTGTTGAACATTGCTAGCACTCACCCCCAGTCAACTGATCTGGGTTTAATCCATCATTATTCTTTAGCTCACTCCACCACCGCAGTTCAGAAATGGCCATTTGCAAATAAGTCTGACTCTGTGCCTCATGGGAACTCCCTTTACTTCCAGCCAACGCGTTTCCGATTATGAAACCCTTCTTCTTAGGCAATTCGGAAATGACGGCAATCAGAGCATATACTGGTGTAAAGCCTCTTTTATTTCAATCCAGCATGTTAATCACCCCAAAGCATTCTGGGACCAGTAATGCGTAATCTGTATCACAAATGTGCGCCGTCAGAATTTTCTTTTTCCTTATTTATACAATCATTGGGGCATATAGCTGCAAGTCGTTGGGTATCAATCAAGAGGGCATCTTCGGTTCCACTCAAACTGTCCTCATCATAGCAGCAAGCGAACCCATAATGCTGTGGCGGTGGGATTCCCCGCAACACAAGCCACATAGAAATCATCATACCGTGTGCCAATCCATCCAAAGGTGCACGGACCCCCGCAGCCTAAATGGTGGTGCCTGACCATGACCAAGGGCGGGTCACTAGTATAATTGTCCAGGTTACCCTTATGTGGCCGACGCACCCAGGACTGCTCCTCACCACAATCAGGTTAGCAGGTGAACTCCCCGTACTTCCAGCCGACGCATTTCGGATTATGAAACCCTTCTGCCTAGGCAATTCGGAAATGACGGCAAGCAAAGCATACACTAGTGTTATCCCTCTTTTATTTCAATCCAGCATGATAATCACCCCCAAAGCATTCTGGGACCAGTAGTGCGTGATCTGGATCACAAATGTGCACCGTCAGAATGTTCCTTTTCTTTATTTATACAATCACTGGGGGATATAGTCCTGCAAGTCTTTGGGTATCATTCAAGAGGGCGTCTCCCGTTCCACTCAAACTGTCCTCATCATGACAGCAAGCGAACCCATAATGCTGTGGCGGTGGGATTCCCCGCAACACAAGCCGCGTAGAAATTATAATACCGTGTGCCAATCCATCCAAAGGCGCAGGGACCCCCGCATATATATATGGAATGTACAGAACTCAATTCACAGTTGCACCACCTCATTCATTTTCTCAATGTTGTGGCTGCATGATCAAACTCCCTTCTTTCCTGATGTGTTTCTGGATTAATGATGCCTTAATCATAGGTATAGAGGTTAGCAATAGTCACACTCAGGTGCTTTAAATACATTGTACCACGTGACCACAGAACACGGATATACAAGTCCCAGGATGCATTAGTATTAGTTGACAGAGGTCTGCCCAGACTGCATTTCATAAACTTTGATTTTCATCATGCAGCCACAACAATGTGAAAATAAACAAGGAAGTGCAGAAAGAGGCAAGGGAACTGCAGAAAGAGGCAAGAGAGTTGCAAAACAGGCAAAAGACACCCAGAAATCGGGGACAGAGACAAGAGAGGTACAGAAAGAAAGAAGCAGGGCACAGAAAAAGGCAAGAGTGTGAAGAAATGTGCAAGAGAGGTACAGAAAGAAGCAAGAGCAGTGTGGAAAGAACCGAGAGGTGTAGAATGAGGCAAGGGGGTGCAATAAGAGGCAAGAGGGGAACAGAAAGCGGCAAGGGAACTTCAGAAAGAGGCAAGAGATGAGCACAAAGAGACATGAGAAGTGCAGAAAGAGGCAAGAGAGGGACAGAACGATGCAAGAGAAGTGCATAAAGAAGAGAGTGAGGTGCAGAAAGAAGCAAGTGAGGGGAAGAAACAGGGAAGCGGGATGCAGAAAGGGGCAAGAGGGGTGAAGAAAGAAGCAAGAGAAGTGCAGAAAGAGGCAAGTGAGGTGCAGAAAAGGCAGGAAAAGTGCAGAAAGAATCAAGAGAGGCGTGGAAAGAGGCAAGAAAAGTGCAGAAACATGCAAAAGGGGTGCACAAAGAGGCAAGAGAAGTACAGGAAGAAGCAACAGAGGTGCAGAAGGAGGCAAGCGAGCGGCAGAAAGAGGCAAGAGAGTGGCAGAAACAGGCAAGAGAGGTGTTGAAAGAGGAAAGAGGGGTGCAGAAAGAGGCATGTGGGGTACAGAAAGAAGCAAGAGAGATGCACAGAAATGCAAAATAAGTGCAGAAAGAACCAACAGAGGTACAGAAAGAGGAAAGAGGGATGCAGAAAAGGCAAGAGAAGTACAGAAAGAAGCAACCGAGGCAAGATAACTCCAGAAAGAGGCAAGAGAGGTACAGAAATAAACAAGATAGGTACAGAAAGAGGGAATGGGAGTGCAGAAAAGGCAAGAGGGGTGGGGAAAGAAGCAATAGAGGTACTGAAAGAAGCAACAGAGGTGCAGAAAGAGTCAAGAGAAGTGCAGAAAAAAGTAACAGAAATGCAAAAAGAGGCAAGAGAAGTGCAGAAAGAGGGAAGATAACTGCAGAAAGAAGCAAGATAGGTGCAGAAAGAGGCAAGAGGGTGCAGAAAGAGGCAGAATAAGTGCAGAAAGAGGGGTGCAGAAAGAACCAATATAGGTACAGAAAGAAGCAATAGATGTGCAGAAAGAGGTTAGGGGGTGCAGAAAGATGCAGCAGAAATGCAAAAAGAGACAAGAGAAGTGCAGAAAGAAGCAAGGGAAGTATAGAAAAAGGCAGGAAAAGTGCAGAAAGAGGCATGTAAAGTGCAGAAAAAGGCAAGAAAAGTACAGAAAGAATCAAGAGGGTTGCAGAAAGAGGCAAGAAAGGTGCGGAAAGAAGCAACAGAGATGCGGAAGGAGACAAGAGAACTGCAGAAGGAGGCAAGAGAGTTGCAGAAACAGGCAAAAGTGGTACAGAAAGAGGGAACAGGGGTGCAGAAAGAGTTAGAATGGGTGCAGAAATTTCCAAGAGAGGTGCTGAAAGAAGCATAAACAGGGCAGAAAAAACCAACAGAGGTGCAGAAAGAGGAAAGAGGAGTACGGAAAGAGGTAGGAAAAGTGCACAAAGAAGCTAAAGAGGTACGGAAAGAGGAAAGAGGGGTACAGAAAGAAGCAAGAAAGGTGCAGAAAAAAGCAAGAGAAGTGCAGAAAGAACCAACGGAGGTGCAGAAAGAGACAAGATGGATGCAGAGAGAGGCAAGACAAGTGCAGAAAGATGCAACAGAGGTGCAGAAAGAGGCAAGAAAGGTGAAGAAAGAAGCAATAGAGGTGCGGAAGGAGACAAGAGAACTGCAGAAAGAGGCAAGAAAGTTGCAGAAGCAGGCAAGAGAGGTGCAGAAAGAAGCAACAGAGGTTCAGAAATAGGCAAGGGAGCTGCAGAAGGAGGCAAGAGAGTTGCAGAAACAGGCAAAAGTGGTACGGAAAGAGGGAACAGGGGTGCATTTGTAGGCAAGAGAGGTGCAGAAAGGGGGAATAAGGGTGCAGAAAGAGTCTAGATGGGTGCAGAAATTTCCAAGAGAGGTGCTGAAAGAAGCAAGAACAGTGCTGAAAGAACTAACAAAGGTGCAGAAAGAGGAAAGAGGAGTACGGAAATAGGCAAGTAAAGTGCAGAAAGAAGCTAAAGAGTTACAGAAAGAAGAAAGAGGAGTACAGAACTAAGCAAGAGAGGTGCAGAAAAAAGCAAGAGAAGTGCAGAAACAACCAACGGAGGTGCAGAAAGAGGAAAGAGGGATGCAGAGAGAGGCAAAAGAAGCGCAGACAGAAGCAACAGAGGTGCAGAAAGAGGCAAGAGAACTCCAGAAAGAGCCATGAGAGTTGAAAAACCAGGCAAAAGAGGTGCAGAAAGAAGGAACAGGGGTGCAGACAGAGGCAAGAGAGGTGCAGAAAGAAGGAAGAGGGATATAGAAAGAAGCAAGAGAGGTACAGAAAGAAGCAAGAGCCATCAGAAAAAAGCAACAGAAGTGCAGAAAGAGGCAAGAGGGGTGCAAAAAGAGGCAAGAGGGGTACAGAAAGAGACAATGGAATTGCTGAAAGAAGCAAAAGAGGTACAGAAAAAGGCAACATGACTGCAGAAAAAGGCAAGAGAGGTGCAGAAAGAGGTAAGAGGGGTACAGAAAGAGGCAAGAGGGGTGAAGAAAGAAGCAATAGAGGTGCGGAAATAAGCAATAGAGGTGCAGAAAGAGGCAAGCGAAGTGCAGAAAGAGGCAAGAGAAGTACAGAAAGAGGCAAGAGAAGTGCAGAAAGAAGCAACAGAAATGGAGAAAGAGGCAAGAGAAGTGCAGAAAAGAGCAAGGGAAGTGTTGAAAGAGGCAAGAGAAGAGCAGAGAAAGGCAAGTGAGATGCAGAAAACATCAGGGAAAGTACAGAAAGGGTCAAGAGAGGTACCGAAAGAAGCAAGCGCCATGCAGAAAGAAGCAACAGAGGAGCAGAAAGAGGCAAGAGGAGTGCGGAAAGAGGCAAGAGGGGTGCAGAAAGAGGCAAGAGGGATGCAGAAAGAAGCAATAGAAGTGCAGAAAGAGGAAAGAAGTACAGAAAGAAGCAACAGAGGTGCAGAACAAACCAATATAGGTACAGAAAGAAACAATATATGTGCAGTAAGAAGCAACAGATGTGCAGAAAGAGGCTAGAGGGGTGCAGAAAGAAGCAAGGGAAGTATAGAAAGAGGCAAGAGAAGTGCAGAAAGAGGCAAGTGAGGTGCAGAAAGAGGCAAGAAAAGTACAGAAAGAACCAAGAGAGGTCCAGAAAGAGGCAAGAAAGGTGCAGAAAGCAGCAACAGAGGTACGGAAGAAGACAAGAGAACTGCAGAAAGAGGCAGGAAAGTTGCAGAAGCAGGCATGAGAGGTGCAGAAAGAAGCAACAGAGGTACAGAAAGAGGCACGGGAGCTGCAGAAGGAGGCAAGAGAGTTGCAGAAACAGGCAAAAGTGGTACAGAAAGAGGGAACAGGGGTGTAGTTGGAGGCAAGAGAGGTGCAGAAAGGGGGAAGAAGGGTGGAGAAAGAGTCTAGATGGGTGCAGAAATTTCCAAGAGAGGTGCTGAAAGAAGCAAGAACAGTGCTGAAAGAGCCAACAGAGGTGCAGAAAGAGGAAAGAGGAGTACGGAAATAGGCAAGTAACGTGCAGAAAGAAGCTAAAGAGGTACAGAAAGAGGAAAGAGGGGTACAGAAAGAAGCAAGAGAGGTGCAGAAAAAAGCAAGAGAAGTGCAGAAAGAACCAACAGCGGTGCAGAAAGAGACAAGAGGGATGCAGAGAGAGGCAAGAGAAGTGCAGAATGAAGCAACAGAGGTGCAGAAAGAGGCAAGAGAACTCCAAAAGAGCCAAGAGAGTTGAATACACAGGCAAAAGAGGAGCAGAAAGAAGGAAGAGGGGTACAGAAAGAGGCAAGAGGATACAGAAACTTGCATGAGAGGTACAGAAATAAGCAAGAGCCATGCAGAAAGAAGCAACAGGAGTGCAGAAAGAGACAAGAGGGATGCAGAGAGAGGCAAGAGAAGTGCAGAATGAAGCAACAGAGGTGCAGAAAGAGGCAAGAGAACTCCATAAAGAGCCAAGAGAGTTGAAAAACCAGGCAAAAGAGGTGCAGAAAGAAGGAACAGGGGTGCAGACAGAGGCAAGAGAGGTGCAGAAAGAAGGAAGAGGGATACAGAAAGAAGCAAGAGAGGTACAGAAAGAAGCAAGAGCCATGCAGAAAAAAGCAACAGAAGTGCAGAAAGAGGCAAGAGGGGTGCAGAAAGAGGCAAGAGGGGTACAGAAAGAGATAAGGGAATTGCTGAAAGAAGCAAAAGAGGTACAGAAAAAGGCAAGATGACTGCAGAAAAAGGCAAGAGAGGTGCAGAAAGAGGTAAAAGGGGTACAGAAAGAGGCAAGAGGGGTGAAAAAAGATACAATAGAGGTGCGAAAATAAGCATTAGAGGTGCAGAAAGAGGCAAGCGAAGTGCAGAAAGAGGCAAGAGAAGTACAGAAAGAGGCAAGAGAAGTGCATAAAGAAGCAACAGAAATGGAGAAAGAGGCAAGAGAAGTGCAGAAAGGAGCAAGGGAAGTGTTGAAAGAGGCAAGAAAAGAGCAGAGAAAGGCAAGTGAGATGCAGAAAAAGGCAGGGAAAGTACATTAAGGGTCAAGAGAGGTACGGAAAAAAGCAAGAGCCATGCAGAAAGAAGCAACATAAGTGCAGAAAGAGGCAAGAGGAGTGCGGAAAGAGGCAAGAGGGGTACAGGAAGAGACAAGGAAATTGCTGGAAGAAGCAAAAGAGGTACAAAAAGAGGCAATATGACTGCAGAAAGAGGCAAGAGAGGTGCCGAAAGAGGTAAGAGGGGTGCAGAAAGAGGCAAGAGGGATGCAGAAAGAAGCAATAGAAGTGCAGAAAGAGGTAAAAAGTACAGAAAGAAGCAACAGAGGTGCAGAACAAACCAATATAGGTACAGAAAGAAACAATAGATGTGCAGAAAGAAGCAACAGATGTGCAGAAAGAGGATAGAGGGGCGCAGAAAGAAGCAAGGGAAGTATAGAAAGAGGCAAGAGAAGTGCAGAAAGAGGCAAGTGAGGTGCAGAAAGAGGCAAGAAAAGTACAGAAAGAACCAAGAGAGGTCCAGAAAGAGGCAAGAAAGGTGCAGAAAGAAGCAACAGAGGTACAGAAAAAGACAAGAGAACTGCAGAAAGAGGCAGGAAAGTTGCAGAAGCAGGCATGAGAGGTGCAGAAAGAAGCAACAGAGGTACAGAAAGAGGCAGAAAGAGGCAAGGGAGCTGCAGAAGGAGGCAAGAGAGTTGCAGAAACAGGCAAAAGTGGTACAGAAAGAGGGAACAGAGGTGCAGTTGGAGGCAAGAGAGGTGCAGAAAGGGGGAAGAAGGGTGCAGAAAGAGTCTAGATGGGTGCAGAAAGTTCCAAGAGAGGTGCTGAAAGAAGCAAGAACAGTGCTGAAAGAACCAACAGAGGTGCAGAAAGAGGAAAGAGGAGTACGGAAATAGGCAAGTAACGTGCAGAAAGAAGCTAAAGAGGTACAGAAAGAGGAAAGAGGGGTACAGAAAGAAGCAAGAGAGGTGCAGAAAAAAGCAAGAGAAGTGCAGAAACAACCAACGGAGGTGCAGAAAGAGGAAAGAGGGGTGCAGAGAGAGGCAAGAGAAGTGCAGACAGAAGCAACAGAGGTGCAGAAAGAGGCAAGAGAACTCCAAAAGAGCCAAGAGAGTTGAAAAACCAGGCAAAAGAGGAGCAGAAAGAAGGAAGAGGGGTACAGAAAGAGGCAAGAGGGTACAGAAACTTGCAAGAGAGGTACAGAAAGAAGCAAGAGCCATGCAGAAAGAAGCAACAGAAGTGCAGAAAGAAGCAAGAGGGGTGCAGAAAGAGGCAGGAGGGGTACAGAAAAAGACATGGGAATTGCTGAAGAAGCAAAAGAGGTACAGAAAGAGGCATGATGACTGCAGAAAGAGACAAAAGAGATGCAGAAAGAGGTAAGAGAGGTGCAGAAAAGGGCAAGAGAAGTGCAGAAAGAGGCAAGAGAAGTGCAGAAAGAAGCAACAGAAATGAGAAAGAGGCAAGAGAATTGCAGAAAGAAGCAAGGGAAGTGTTGAAAGAGGTAAGAGAGTATCAGAGAAAGGCAAGTGAGATGCAGGAAAAGTACAGAAAGGGTCAAGAGAGGTACAGAAAGAGGCAACAGAGGTGCAGAAAGAAGCAACAGAGGTATAGCAAGAGGGAAGAGGGGTGCAGAAAGAGGCAAGAGAAGTGCAGTACGAAGAAACAGAAATGCATAAA
Source organism: Lissotriton helveticus (assembly GCF_964261635.1). Taxonomy (NCBI): domain Eukaryota; kingdom Metazoa; phylum Chordata; class Amphibia; order Caudata; family Salamandridae; genus Lissotriton; species Lissotriton helveticus. The sequence continues at coordinate 1,742,889,772 of NC_136065.1, forward strand.
GAGGCAAGAAAAGTGCAGAAAGAAGCAATGGATGTGTAGAAAGAGGCTAGAAAAGTGCAGAAAGAGGCAAGTGAGGTGCAGAAAAAGGCAGGAAAAGTACAGAAAGAGTCAAGAGAGGTGCAGAAAGAGGCAGGAAAGGTACAGAAAGAAGCAACAGAGGTGCAGAAGGAGGCAAGAAAACTGAAGAAAGGGGCAAGAGAGTTGCAGAAATAGACAAACGTGGTACAAAAAGAAGGAACAGGGTTGCAGTCGGAGGCAAGAGAGGTCTAAAAAGAGGGAAGAGGGGTGCAGAAAGAGTCTAGAGGGGTGCATAAATATCCAAGAAAGGTGCTGAAGGAAGCAAGAGCAGTGTAGAAAGACCCAACAGAGACAGAAAAAGGAAAGAGGGGTACAGAAAGAGGCAAGAGAAGTGCAGAAAGAAGCAACAGAGTTGCAGAAAGAGGCAAGAAAACTCCAGAAAGAGGCAAGAGAGTTGAGAAACTAGGCAAAAGAGGAGCAGAAAGAAGAAACAGGAGTGCAGACAGAGGCAAGAGAGGTGCAGAAAGAAGGAAGTGGGGTGAAGAAAGTTGCAAGAGGGTGCAGAAATTTGTAAGAGAGGTACAGTAAGAAGCAAGAGCTGTGCAGAAAGAACCAACAGATGTGCAGAAAGAAGCAAAAGGGGTATAGAAAGAGGCAAGAGGGGTTCAGAAAGAGGCAAGGAAAGTGCTGAAAGAAGAAAAAGTGGTACAGAAGGCAAGGGGACTGCAGAAAGAGGAAAGAGAGGTGCAGAAAGAGGTAAGAGGGGTGCAGAAAGAAGCAATAGAGGTGCAAAAATAAGCAATAGAAGTTCAGAAAGATGCAGGAGAATTGCAGATAGAAGCAACAGGTGCAGAAAGAAGCAAGAGAAGTACAGATAGAAGCAACAGCAGTGCAGAAAGAAGCAACAAAAATGCAGTAAGAGGCAAGAGAAGTGCAAAAGAGGGAAGAAAACTGCAAAAAGAGGCTGGAGAGGTACAGAAAGAGGCAAGAGAGGTACAGAAAGAAGCAATAGAGGCACAGAAAGAAGCAACAGAGGTGTAGAAAGATCCAAGAGGGGTGCAGAAAGAGGCAAGAGATGTTCAGAAATAAGCAACAGGTGGGCAAAAAGGCAAGAAAAGTGCAGAAAGAGGGACGAGGGATGTGGAAAGAGGCAAGAGGGGTGCAAATACAAGCAAAAGAAGTGCAGAAAGAAGCAACAGAAATGCAGAAAGAGGCAAGAAAAATGCAGAACGAGGCAAGAAAAGTATAGAAAGAGGGTAGAGGTGTGCAAAAAGAGCAAGAGGGTTGCAGATAGAAGAAGGAGAGATGCAGAAAAAAGCAAGAAAAGTGCAGAAATAACCAACAAAGGTGCAGAAAGATGCAAAAGGTGTGCAGAAAAGGCAAGAGAAGTGCAGAAAGAAGCAACAGAGGTGCGGAAAGAGTCAAGAGAACTGCAAAAAGAGGTAAGAGTGATGCAGAAAGAGGCAAACAGGTATAGGAAAGAGGGAAGAGGGGTACAGAAAGAGGCAAGAGGAGTGCAGAAAGAAGCAATAGAGGTGCTGAAGGAAGCAATAGAGGTACACAAAGAAGTAATAGAGGTTCAAAGAGAAGCAAGAGAACTTCAGAAAGAAGCAAAGGGAGTGCAGAAAGAGGCAAGAGGGGTGCAGAAAGAAGCAACAGAAATGCACGAAGAGGCAAGAGAAGTGTAGAAAGAAGCAAAAGAAATGCATAAAGAGGCAAGAGAAGTGAAGAAAATGGGAAGAAAAGTACAGAAAGAGGCAAGAGAGGTGCAGAAAGGAAAGAAGGAACAGAGGTGCAGAAAGAAGCAGCCGAGGTGAGGAAAGATGCAAGAGGGGTGCAGAAAGAGGCAAGATAAGTGCAGAAAGAAGCAACAGAAACAGGAAAGGGAACTGCAGAAAGAGGGAAGATGCGTGTAGAAAGAGGTAAGAGAAGATCAGAGAAAGGCAAGTGAGATGCAGGAAAAGTACAGAAAGGGTCAAGAGAGGTGCAGAAAGAAGCAACAGAGGTATAGCAATAGGCAAGAGGGATGTAGAAAGAGGCAAGAGAAGTGCAGAAAGAAGCAACAGAAATGCAGAAAGAGGCACAAGAAGTACAGAAGGAGGCAAGAGAAGTATAGAAAGAGGCAAGAGAGGTGCAGAAAAAGGAAGCAGAGGTGCAGAATGAGGGAAGAGCACTGCAGAAAGAGGGAAGAGAGGTGCACAAAGAAGCAAGATATGTGCAGAAAGAAGCAATAGAAATGCAGAAAGAGACAAGAGAGGTGCAGAAAGAAGCAACAGAGGTGCAGAAAGAAGCAAGAGGGGTGCAGAAAGATGCAAGAGGGGTGCAAAAAGGGGCAGGATAAGTGCAGAAAGAAGCAAAAGAGGTTCAGAAACAGGTAAGTGAAATGCAGAAAGAGGGAAGAGGCGTATAGAAAAAGGCAAGAGGGGTGTAGAAAGAGGCAAGAGATGTGCAGAAAGAAGCAAAAGAAATGTAGAAGGAGGCAAGAGAAGTGCAGAAAGAGGCAAGAGAAGTATAGAAAGAGGCAATAGAGGTGTAGAAACATGAAGCAGAGGTGTAGAATGAGGGAAGAGCGGTGCAGAATGAGGGAAGAGCGGTGCAGACAGAGGGAGGAGGGATGCAGAAAGACAGCAAGAGAGGTGCAATAAGAAGCAAAACAGTTGCAGAAAGAAGCAACAGAGGTGCAGAAAGAGGCAAAAGGGATGCATAAAGAAGCAAGAGAGGTACAGAAAGAAGCAATGGAAGTGCAGAAAGAAGCAAGTGAGGTGCAGAAAGAGGCAAGAGAAGTACAGAAAGAGGCCAGCGAGGTGCAGAATGAGGCAAGAGAGGTACAGAAAGAGGGAAGAGGGTGCAGAAAGAGGTAAGAAAAGTGCAGAAGAAAGAAGCAAAAGAGGTGCAAAAAGAAGCAAGAAAGGTACATATAGGACGAATGTGCAGAAAGCGAAAGAGATGTGCAGAAAGAGGCAAGAGAAGTGCAGAAAAAGGGAGAAAGGTGCACAAAGAAGCAAGAGCAATGCAAAAAGAGGCAAGAGAGGCGTAGAAAGAAGCAAGAGTGGTTTGTGCACCATTAGTACTGATTTGACACCCACAGTTAGCAATAAGTAACAGGTGACCATTCCAGGTTTGCAAAGAGCCATCCACCATGCTGTAACACCTGTTGTTGCATTTTTGGTAATTTGTGAGCCATTTGAGTGAGAAACAAGTTTTCGTGTTCAAATCTGCAGGTCATGCAGCAGATGATGGATTCTGTGGCAAATGTGGAAAATGTCTAATTATGCGGAAATCAGTGCAGCCGAACAGTCTCATAACTCCAGTGGCCCTGCTCATACCTCCGGCTAGGTCCAGAAGTGGTCCTCAGTGGGTCCTTCTTTTTTTATGTCTCAGTGCCTTTATAGTTTAAATGCTATCAATATAAGGAAGGCTGAACCTGAGGTTACCACTTCCCAACACAGACTAGCAAACCACATAATTACTCTCCATAAAGCAAAATCTCACTCTACAAAATTCCTATACACTAAATACCACATCATTTCTATGCACATAATTTCACTACACAACATACCACATAATACTACTACACACAACGTACATCCACTCCACTCCACCCTAAAAAACATTAGTAAAATACTTTTACATTTACAACGTCAATAGCCCTAACTTTCGCAATTGTGAGACCTATTACATTGCAAATGTTTCTTTAACTAGTAGTCACATTTGCAGACTGGTGGAGAAAGGGTGCTGGGCCTCTGGCCAGTGCTCATGAAATCCAATGCATAACACTTACAGGAGGTACCAGGAGGGTTTCTTGGACCCCAAAGTTCCTCAGGAGTTATATGGACTTCATTCCCCAACCAGTAGTGTGCCAGGAGGCATATTAGCAGAGTGGTGGAGAAAGGGGGACGTGGCCTCTGAAGACCTCTTAGCAATCCAACTGTGTGGGACTTACTGGAGATAACAGAAGGGGTAGTTGGCCCCCAAGGACATCCTATTACCTTCAGTAAGTCCCACACAGCAGGATTGCTAAATTCTTATAGCAGGCTATGCCCCCTTTACCCATCACTCTGCAAACACGCTCCCTTGCACGCTCTTGTATGGGGATTGGAGTCCCCTTCGCTGCTGGGGGTCCTTAGGGGCCAACTAGCCTACCTCACACAGTGTGATTGCTGAGAGGTGGACACAGGCCACAGCCCCTTTCTCCACCACTCTGCAAACTAACCTCCTGGCAGGTTTGTGGTTGGCGGATGAAGTCCTCTTCCCTCCCAGGGTTCCTGAGGACCAACTAGCCCTCTTCTTACCTCTACTAAGCCCCACGTAGTGGATTGCTGAGATTGGTCAGAGGCTACACCCCCTTTTTACACTATTCTCCGAAATTGCACCTCCTGCTGCTTGGGAGAGGAGGTCCATTTTAGTCCAGAGGTCCTCAGGACACAAGAGGACCTCATCACCCCACCAGTAGTGCTCCAAGAAGCTTGTTTGCAGAGTGGTGTAACAAGGGGCATGGCCTCCTAACACCTTCCAGCAATCTCACTGTCTGGGGCATACTGGAGGTACCTGGTGGCTTAGTTGGCCCCCAAGACCTCTTAGGATTGAAGGGGACTTAATCCCCCAACCCAGAACACTTTCCAGGAGGGACACTTGTAGCGTGGTTCAGGGAGGGCGGGGGGCCTCCGGCGAGTTGCTGGTTTCTTTTTTTACATTTTATCATAGGAAGGGGGCTGTGTGGCCCCCCTTCTCTTAACCCTTTTGGGCACCAGGGACCCCATCTGCGGGCCTGAGCCATTTAAAAAAATATATCTGTATTGAAAAGGAAGGGGGTACCCCCGCCCCCTCTCAAGGCTGATTATGGCCCTTCGGAACCTATCGCCTGGGACCCGGCAAAAACTTTTTTATTCAGACAGTGTGGTCAAAGAAATGGTTTGAGCTTGTTCATTCGTTCGTCTGATCACAACTTCTCAGTCTGTACCTGGCCACATTTTTATCATACACAGCCAATTTATATTTAATTCTGAAATGCACAATGCAATTCTTGTGCGGCACGTTATAGCCAGGGACTCATCATCCAGGTAGGGTCAATGTGGGTGTCGACGTTTTGACCCATCTTGGGCTCAAGGGGAGTTCTGGGCCTCTTTGCTGGGGTTAGGGAATCCTCCAATTAAATTGGCAAAATAAGCGTCCCCATCCATAGTTGAAGGGGTGAAGTGCTTGCTTGGATCCTACGAATTTATTGCTGCAGCTTTGGGTACAATTATCCTGCGTCCGTGGTCCGCCCGGGATAATGACAGCAAAGATTAGTGGGAGTGCGAAAGAGACACCACACCAGTACTCAGGTTGCCTCCACCGTCCTGAGGAAGACCCGCAGGCAGAGGCCCAGAAATCCCCTTGAGACCCAAGACGGGTCAAAATGTCGACGCCCACATTTCTTTGACTACACTGTCAGAATTGCATTCACCCTCCCCACACCAGAGCACTCCCTCTTTATGCACGTACCCCTGGAGCAACCTCTCCCCTTTCTTCCTAATTATATCAATTACAGTAAGGAATATACTGTTGCGCTAAATATGATGGAATAAAACCTGTTGTAAATCAAATATTCCTGAGTTGTTGCACTTTGATAGATTGTTTGTATTAATTACTATGAGCCAATAGGTTAAAGGCCCAGTAAATAATTTGCTAAATAACTATTGTAGGCTGTGATTTGCTTCATCTACTGAATAAGGTATAGGACCATTGTCTCCCCAACATATTACAGTCGGTAAAAAGGGCTTCCCAGCCGTCTCTAATCCCGCCCATCGTGAAAAAGTACTAGCTTGAGCTGGACCTGAATAATGGAGCACAGAGGGATGAGCTAATACATGCCAGATGGGAACCTGTTATCAGGGATACAAGGCCACAGTGCTGGATACACAGCATCTCCTAAGGTGGGGGCAGAAGCTACATATTCAGCTAGTCATGTGATGGCAGAATACCTTTTTCATTAGCAAGTCAAGGAAACAGCCTTGGACAGCAGGAGAGATAATAACAAAACACAGTGTCCTGCTGAGGCAAGCAATATGAGCACTGAGGCCTAACCCAGAAACAGTCTAATATGTATCGGGAAATACAAAATAGATGCACACTGGCTAACTAAAGCTTAAATACTGTGAGGAAACTCAGTGGGGTGCATAACATGAATACAAAACCATGTATTTTAGCCACACCCTGCTACCCTAAAACAGCACGGCACAGGCATAATGGGAAAGGGAATTTTAAATCTAACAGCCCTCATACTTAAATTATAACCCCCCCGCGCGGTTTGGGGGTGTCCCGCAGGGTCCCAGCATTACATTTTTTAAATGCACCCAGGACCTGGCCCACCCGGGGGCTTATTTAAATGAAGCACGGGAGACTGCACTTTATTTTTTATAAAAGAATTTTAGTGGGTTTCGCATACCCTACACGAATCCCACTTAAAATGTAAATTAAAATGTTTTTTTGGCCCCCAGCAGGCCTAGAGGGTGTTTCTACCATGCCCCCCTTTCCTGAGTTTAATCCTTTTTTAACCTTTTTTCTAGTGGCTTAGTTCAACTGAGTCACAAGATGGCTGCCAACACTTACTGGTTTAAAGGGTTGCCAAAGCAAACACAAGGAGATGATGGACAGAGCGCTGAAACCTTTCAGACACTCACCCCAGTCACTTGTTTGGGTTGAATACTCATATATTTTTTATATATAAGAATATCTCAGGAACTACAGAACTGATGTATACCATTTAAAGCAAAGAGTGCACTCTGGACCAAGAGCTACCTTTCTGCCAAATTTGGTGTAATTCCTTTCAGCAGTTTTGGGCTGTAGCTGCGACAAAGGTTTCCTATGGAATTTAACATTGGAGAAAACGTGTTTTGGGATCCCCTTTTTTCTCTTTCAGGAAAGGAGCTGACTGGAGCGCCCCATTAGTTTTTGTCAACAATTTGTCAACCGGCACAAAAGATATTGGCAGAAGAAAAAACGCTTTTTGAAGACGAATGTTCATGAAATTTTTCAAACTAATGGTTCACTTAGGTCAGCTCCTGTCTTGAAAGTTTTGGGGTGATTCATCAAGCATATTCATCATATTTAGAAGGCAAAACCATTTCCTTTTCCTCTGCTGTAGCTACCATGTAACTTTCTTCCTCTTGTTCACATGAAAACACCTCACAGTTTTTAACACAAGAGTCTGAGAAACCAGTAATTCGTCTTTGGTCCAATCTATTTGTGGGTTGTGCGCTTGTAACCATGGCATACCAAGGATAAATCCATATTGAGGAGCATTGATGAAGTTAAATGTGATCTTTTCCACATGTTATGTTATGTTATGTTAGCATTTGGTAGAGCGCGACAGCTGCCCCAGCAAAGAGACGTCCCGGCGCTAAGAAGACCGTGTCAGCTCCTGAGGGAGGAGAGGGAGAGAGCCAGGGGGACTAGGGAGAGGGGAACAAATGGGTTTTGACGGCTTTGCGGAAGGCAGTCAAGTTCTCCAGTGAGCGGATGTGCAGAGGAAGGGTGTTCCAGAGTTTGTCTCCCAACACCTTAAAGGAGCGTCCGCCAGTGCGGGCAAGCTTTGTCCGGGGGACAGTCAGTAGGTGTTGACCTAATGAGCGAAGGTTGCGTTGTGGCACATAAGGTGTTAGGAGTGGGCAAAGTAGTTCTGGGCATCCAGTTTTAAGTATTTTAAAAATCATAATGAGTGTTTTGAACTGGATACGTGATTCGACGGGTAGCCAGTGCAGTTTTCGAATAGTGGCTCTGGCTGAGCATCTGCGGGGGAGACCAACTAAGGCTCTTGCCGCAGTGTTCTGCACGCGTTGCAGTCGTGCAATTTCCGCTTTGTTTACGCCCAGTAGCAGTACATTGGCGTAGTCCAAGCGGGAGAGGATTGTGGCTTGGACAATCAGCTGGCGAATCTTGGGGTCGAAGAATCCAAGTATAGGATTGAGGCTCCTTAGCAGGTCCACACAGGTAGCTGCCACTTTTTTTGTGTGGGTCTGGAAGCTAAGTGCGGAGTCCATACATACACCAAGGTTTTTGACCAGGGATTTAGGAGGTGGGATAGTGCCTAGCGACGAGGGTCACCAGTGCTCGTTCCAGTAATTGGTGTTCTTACCGAGGAGCAGCACCTCCGTCTTTCCTGCGTTTAAGCTGCAGGCAGTTGTCCGTCATCCACTGGGCTACGGCAGCCAGACCATCTCTAAATCTTGAGGCCGTGGTGGAAGGGCCTTCAGCGAGAGTGATGGCTAGTTGCGTGTCATCTGCGTAAGACACTAGTGAGAGATCCCATGCTTTAGCCACTGCGGCGAGTGGTTGTACATATAGGTTAAAAAGAGATGGGCTAAGAGCAGAGCCCTGAGGGACACCCTGTCCGATGGGGTGGGGCTGGGAAAGAAAAGGAGGAGCAGACACCCTAAATGATCTGTCTTTCAAGAAGGAGCGGAACCAATCCAGGGCAAGACCAGAGATTCCTACATTGGCCAGACGATCTAGAAGAATGTTATGGGAGTCCGTGTCAAAGGCTGCGCTGAGGTCTAACAGAATCAGCGCAGCACTTTGACCGGCGTCCAGTATCGTCCGTAGATGTTCCGACGTGGCCAAGAGGGCAGACTCGGTGCTATGTCCCGGCCTGAATCCATTTTGGGATGGGTCTAGGATGTTATTATGATCCATGTGATGGGATAAGATGATGTTGACGTGGGCCTCTGCAAGTTTAGATGTCCATGGGAGCAATGAGATCGGTCTAAAACTCTCTAACTTGGAGGGTCCAGGGTCGGCTTCTTGATGATGGGAGAGACCCAAGCCTGTTTCCACGCGGTCGGGACATTGGCCGAGGAGAAGGAGAGATTTAGTATGGAAGCCAAGGAAGGCAGGTAGAATTCTAGGGATTCGATAAATTGGGCTGGTCTCATCGGGTCTGCAGGAGAACCAGATTTGACTTTCATACAAAGTTTCGCAAGATCCTCCTGTGAGATTTCGGGAATGGACATCAAAATGGCGCCGTTACTGATGGAGTTAAGGGGGTTGAGTGGAACAGAAGCGGTCTGCGGGAATGATTTGTAGATTTTTTGCACCTTCTCAACAAAAAATGTAGCAAGGTCTTCACATTGTTGGGCGGAGGTGATGCTGGAGGAGGAAGATCTACTGCTCTGCAGTTCTTCTAACAGTTTAAAAACAACTTTAGCGGGGTTAGGGCTAGAGTTAATTTCGTCTGTGTAGAAGGTGGCAATTGCGGAGCGGATAGCTTTGTGGTAGACTTTTTCTTTAGACAGGTAGATAGTTTTATCCCTATCATTGAATTCTCTTCTCCAGACTCTTTCGGCTTTCTTGCATTCCTTCCGCATGGATTTTAAGGAGTCGTTATAACATGGGTTGGAAGGGGAACTGCGTCCCTTAGACCATTCGAGAGGGATAAGGGCATCTAGTCCCTTCGTGATCCAATCATGGAAGGCAGCATATGAAGTGTTGATATCTATGTCTGCCTATGCCGGAATTCTACAAGAGCGGAATGTAGGTCACTGGTAGAGAGTTTGTGCCATGATCTTTTTAGGTGTCGAGTGGGTTCGGCTTTCTTGAATGTTTCTGTGATCAGTATGGTGAGTTTAATAAGGTAGTGGTCTGTCCATCCCATAGGTTTGGGAGCTTCTGTCGTAGTCTCCAAGATGTTAGTGAAGATGGGGTCTAGTGTATGGCCGGCTGAGTGGGTGACGGCCTGGATCAAAGGGTAGAGTTGTAGGGCTGCTAAGTCCGCCAAGAGGTTTTTAATTGTGAGATCTTGAGTTAGATCGAAATGGAGATTAAGGTCTCCTAATATGGTGAAGTTGGCCGAGCTCACCACTAAGGAGCTTGCCACTTCAAGGAGAGCTTCAGTAAATTTAGAAGCCGGACCGGGAGGCCTGTAGATGTATAGGCCAGATAGGGAGAAATGAGGGACCGTTGTGATATTAAATCGAGCACTCTCACAGCTCGAGATAATTTCTTTAGTAAAGGAACAGGTGAATTGTTTTCTGTATATGACAGCGATGCCGCCTCCTCTGGCGTCTCTATTTAGCGATTTCATGGAGTAGCTATCTGGTAGCGTCTCATGGTAGATACTTTGAAATCCAATTGCATAATTTTAGTCTGTTGAATTATGGAACCTGAAGACAATTCTCGCCCATCTACAGTCTGAACTATTGCTGCATTTTTTTCTTTAATACACATGGTAATATTAGTTTTTGTGCTAAAGTGGAATCTACGAAGTTACCTGTTGCTCCAGAGTGAAGGAGTACTGTGAAGGAATACTTTATCGTTGGTGATACTGTTAAAACCATACTAAGTGTCAAATGAGCAACATGTTTAGAAAAACTTTTTGAGGGAATTTGCCAAGCGCTCAAAGGGTCCCTCTTGTCATCCTTTAAGGCAACTAGTTTTCCGTCGGTGTGGATGTCGAATTTACCGTCTTTATTGGAGGATTTGGTTTATTTTTAGGTTTAGTAGGACATTCCCTAACAACATGTTCATTCTTGCCACAATACAGACACAATCCGTTTTTATGGTGTGATTCCTTTTCGTCTTTAGTTAGGGCAGGTCAAACTGAGTCCGCTATGGTTCTCTTGAGAGGGAGTATGGCTGGTTGGTTTTGGGCGGACAAAACCGTATCCGCCACGATCTGTGCAACGTCCCTTTTGGTCTGCCAATCTGTGATTTAGGCATAAGGTGAGATTGATTAGTTCTGTGCGGCCTTAAGGTTGTGGGTCAATTTGTGCTAAGACATCTTTTAGTTCATCGCGTAGCCCCTGATAGTATATGGCAGCTCTTTTTTCTTCCGGCCATCTATTTTCAGATATTAGGTGGTTACAATGCGTTAAGTATGTTACCAGATCTCAACTGCCTTGTCATAGTTCTAATAATTCCCTATCTGCTGAAAGGGTTGCCGCTCTCCTGTCAAAGACTTTCTCAAATTCCCTAACAAAGACTTTCCAGTTATATAAAATGGTGTTCTCGTCAAAAACTAAAGGTACTGCCCAGGATGCTGCATCCCCAATCAAATAGGAAATAAGGAATGCCACTCTGGACTGGGCATCTGGGAAAGACGTTGGTCTACACGTAACGTGTAACTCAATTTGAGTAAGGAAAATCTGAATTTTATTAGGATCACCAGAAAAGCGTTCAGGAACTGCTAAAGGAATTTGGGGAGGAACTGTAACTGATATGGCAGTAGGTGATACACTACTTCCTGATATACAGTGTCCAAAGGTTTGTCTGCACTCAGGAATTTACCTAAAGGGACATCAAATGGGTTCCTTTCTATTTTTTCCTTGACTTCTATTTTTTGCTGCAGGATTGCTACATTATCTGCCAAGGCTGCGGTACGCCCTTTGGAGTCTGCTAATTCTTGTTGGACATGCTCTAACGCTTTAAGAATGTCGTCAAAAGTAGCCATTCTAGAATCGAGCAAGCCAGGAGGAACATAAACAATGGGCTTGTTATTCTGTCAAGGTGGTGTTCCTCTGGACTTGCTCTAAGATAGAAGGATCCACCTCCAGGCAGCTCCAAATTTGTTTGTCGTAATGACACAGATTATTAGAGTGGCCAGGTGGGGGAAAGGGTGTTGGGTTAGGGAACAGCTGGGAAGGAGATATGAGATACACATATTCAGGGCATTATTCAAATTAACCTTAATAGGCAATCCAACAAAATGTATTGAATCTTGTTATGATAGTCACCTGAATTTACCTAGGCTTAATCAAATGGTTTGATGGTGGTGGTGAAAACTATTAAAAGAGAAACACAAAAGAACATACTCAGGGTTAAGAAGGTTTGACACACAGTTAACATCTGGTCAAAACAGATCTAAACAGATTTTCTAAAGCAAAAGGGCAGAAAACTATGCACCTACCTACGTTTCTTGCCACTAAATATCATCTGTAAGCTGTTCTTGTTACATGGTTGAAATAAGGTGATTACGGGACCTGCCTTGGAATCTTTTCTCTTTTAACTTCTATTGTGGTTACAACTGTCTAAACGTTGTCTTTATTAATCTCTGGAACTTTCTTAAACAAATGTCAAAGAATATCAAATGTATTGTGGCTTTTTTCTGCTCTAAGGTATGTCAAAAGCACATGAACTCAAATTTCCAATCCGTGTTTTATCACTGCTCAAAATTATGCCAGAAGAGCATGTGCTCAAGTTTGCCGAATCTGACTTTTATCTCTGCTCAAAGTTCAAGGTCATGCCAAAAGCACATGTGCTTAAACTCGCGTCTTTTCAGTTTTTCCAAAGTTAAGCCCAAACCGAATATCCAAAGACTTTCAAACAAAAAGAAAACTGGAGCGCTCTTACCCGAGGTAAAGGAGGAAGACGCGCTCTGCTCACAGTAATCTCTGGACTCGATCTGCTCTTCGTCAGCTGTTCATCTGTTTTCAGACGTGAAGCTTGATTCTCCGGTTCTGGCTTCCGACGTCCAGGAAAGCAGGACAAAAAATGAGCGCACGCATCTGGGTGTGGTTCCCTTTTGTAGTAGGGATCCACCCAGGCGAAGAAGCAAGCTGGAAGGATGTCTGTGGGGGGTGTGGCCAAAGAGCATCTATGAAAATGAGCATTACGGTGGCATGGTAATAATCGAATTACAATGGCATGACATTAATCAAACAACAATTTAAAGTAAACAGAGTTTTTCTTATAAGTCTTTCTCCTTGTAAGTAAACACTGCTACTGGAGAACTCTGATAAAGCAAGTTATTTTGCTAGATGCATGCTATACGCTCTTTCTTCTTAACGGCAAACTTGGGAAAGAGACATGTTGGCAAAACCACCAATAACGTGATGAAGGAATGCAAAGATGCACTTTACCACAAACCTTGTGGGTAGTTGAGTCTGCACGACAAATGCTCCTGCCACAACCAACAGCTAGGCGATGTAATGTGACAGCGCCCCTAGAGCCGCAACCTGCGACCATGACAGAACCACTGAGGAGCACTTCTGGACCTAGTCAGCGGTATGAGCAGGGCCACTGGAATTATGTGACTGTTGGCAACACTGACTTTTGCACAATTATACATTTTTCACATTTACCACACAATCCATCATCTGATGCATTACCTGCAGATTTGAACAAAAAAACATTGTTTCTAGCTCAAAGGGCTCAAACGTTACCAGAAATGCAGCAACAAGTGTTACCGTGTGGTGGAAGGCCCTGTGCAACCCTAGAATGGTCACCTGTTACTTATTGCTAAATGTGGGTATTATATTTGTACTAGTGGTGTGTAAACCACTTTTGCTTCTTTCTGTGCCTCTCTTGCTCTTTCTGCATTTCTGTTGCTTCTTTCTGCAACCCTCGTGACTCCTTCACATCACTGTTTCCTCTTTCTGCAACCCTCTTCCCTCTTTGTGCACCTCTCTTGTTTCTTTCTGTATCGCTCTTGCCTCCTTCTCCAACCCACTTCCCCTTACTACATCTCTGTTGCTTCTTTCTGGACTTCTCTTACTTCTTTCTGCACCTCGCAAGCCTCTTTCTGCACCCCTGTTGCATCTCTCTGTATCCCTGTTGGTTCTTTCTGCACTTCTCTTGCTCTTTCTGCACCTTCTGCACCTCTTTTAGCACCTCTGTTGCTTCTTTCTACACTTCTCTTCGTTCTTTCTGCACCCCTCCTGCCTCTTTCTGTACCTCTCTTGCTTCTTTGTGCACCTCGTCTACCTTTTTCTGTACCAATCTTGCTTCTTTTTGCACCTCTGTTGGTTTTTTATGCACTGCTCTTGTTTCTTTCCGTACCCCTCTTGCCTCTTTCCGCACTTATCTTGCTTCTCCCTACACCTCTGTTGCTTTTTTCAGCAATTCGTTTGCCTCTCTCTGCACTGCTTTTCCTTCTTTCTGCACCTCTCCTGCCTCTTATTATATCTTTCTTGCCTCTTTGTACACCTCTCCAACCTCTTTCTGCTTTCCTCTTTCCTCTATCAGCGTCTGTTTCTTCTTTCTGCACTTCTATTCCTTCTTTCTGCACCCCTCTTGCCTCTTTCTGTACCTCTCTTGCCACTTTGTGCATCTCTTCTACCTTTTTCTGTACTGCTCTTGCTTCTTTTTGCACCTCTGTGGTTTATTTCTGCACTGCTTTTGCTTCTTTCTGCATCTCACTTGCCTTTTCCTACACTTATCTGGCTTCTTTCTGCACCTCTGTTGCTTATTTCAGCAATTCTTTTGCCTCTTTCCGCACTTCTCTTGTTTCTGAACCTCTCTTGCATCTTTCTGTACACCATGTTGCCTCTTTCTGTACTTCTTTCTCTTGCCTATTTGTACATATCTTTTGCCTGTTTCTGCACTTCCCTTGCCTCTTCCTATATCTCTCTTGCCTCTTCCTATATTTCTCTTGCCTCTTTCTGCACCTCTCTTGCTTCTTTCTGTACCTCTCTTGCCTTTTTTCTTCACTTCACTTGCTTCTTTCTGCACCCCTGTAGCCTGTTTCTTCATCCCTCTTTTCTCTTTCTGCTCCTCTCTTGGCTCTTTCTGCACCTTTCCTGTCTGTTTCTGCATCTCCCTTGCCTCTTTATGCACTTCTCTTACTTGTTTCTGCATCCGTCCTGCCTCTTTCTGTACCTCTTTTGCCTCTTTGTGCACTCCTCCTACCTCTTTCTGCACTCCACTTGCCTCTTTGTGCACCTCTGTCGGTTCATTCTGCACTGCTCTTGCTTCTTTCTGCAACCCTCTTGCCTCTTTCTACATCCCTCTTTTCTCTTTCTGCCCCTCTCTTGCCTCTTTCTGCACCTTTCCTGCCTGTTTCTGCATCTCCCTTGTCTCTTTCTGTACCTTTGTTGGTTCTTTCTGCACCTCTATTGCCTCGTTGTACATCTCTTCTCGATCTTTTTCTGTATCGATCTTGCTTCTTTTTGCACCTCTGTTGGTTCTTTCTGCACTGCTCTAGCTTCTTTCTGTACCTCACTTGCCTCTTTCTACACCTCCGTTGCTTCTTTCAGCAAGCAATTCTTTGGCTTCTTTCTGCACTTCTCTTACTTCTTTCTGCACCTTTGTTTCTTCTTTCTGTACTTCTTTCCTTCTTTCTGCATCCCTCGTGCCTCTTTCTGTACCTCTCTTGGCTGTTTGTGCACCTCTTCTATCTTTTTCTATACCACTCTTTTTGAACCTCTGTTGGTTCTTTCTGCACCTCATTTGCCCCTTTCTGCACTTCTCTTGCTTCTTTCCACAGCCCTCACGCTTGTTTCTGTACCTCTCCTGCCTCTTTGTGCACCTCTCCCACCTATTTCTGTACTCCTCTCGCCTCTTTTTGAAACTCTATTGGTTCATTCTGCGCTGCTCTTGCCTCTTTCTGCACCCCTGTTCCCTCTTTCCGCTCCTTTCCTGCCTGTTTCTTTACCTCTCTTACCTCTTTCTGTACCTCTGTTGGTCTTTCTGCAATTCTCTAGCTCTTTCTTCACCCTTCACGCCTCTTTCAGCACCTCTGTTGGTTCTTTCAGCACTTCTCTTCCTTCTTTCTGTAAATCTTTTCCCTCTTTGTGCGCCTTGCCTACCTTTTTCTGCACCCATTGTGCCTCTTTCTGCACCTATGTTGGTTCTTTCTGCACTACCCTTGCTTCTTTCTGTACCTCACTTGCCTCTTTCTGCACTTCTCTTGCTTCTTTCTACTCATCTGTTGCTTCTTTCAGCAATTATTTTGCCTCTTTATGTACTTCTCTCCCTTGTTTCTGCATCCATCCTGCCTCTTTCTGTACCTCTCTTGCCTCTTTGTGCACCTCTCCTACCTCTTTCTGCACTCTTCTTGCCTCTTTTTGCACCTCTATTGGTTCATTCTGTACCTCTCTTGCCTCTTTCTGCACCATTCCTTCCTGTTTCTGCCCCTCCCTTGCCTCTTTCTGTATCTCTGTTGGTTCTTCCTGCACTTCTCTTGCTCTTTCTGCACCGTTCTTGCCTCTTTCAGCACCTCTGATGCTTCTTTCTGCACTTCTCTTCCTTCTTTCTGTACCCCTCATGCCTCTTTTTGTACCTCTATTGCCTCTTTGTGCAACTCTTCTACCTTTTTCTGTACCGCTCTTGCTTCTTTTTGCACCTCTGTTGCCTCTTTGTGCACCTCTCTTGCCTCTTTCTGCCCTTCAATTGCTTGTTTCTGCACTTCTTTTGCCTGTTTTGGCACCTCTATTGCTTCTTTCTGCAATTACAGGGGTACCTCCAACCATAGTGTACCCTAGTGTATGTAGGTGTTTTCACTGTATTCTAAGTGTCTTTCAGCATAGAACTGGCTCTGGGCCTGGTTAGTCAGAGTCAGTTACCACCAGTACCAGTCAGCATTAAGTTTTGGGCACAGAACTGACTTTGCAAGAAGGCCTTTTTCTGCACCTCAGTTGGTTCTTTCTGCATATCTCTTGCTTCTCTCTGCACCTTTTTCATCTGTCTGGACTTATGTTGCCTCTTTCTGCATTTCTCTTGCTTTTTTCGGCACTTTTATTCCTCTTTCTGCACATGTCCTACCTTTTGAGGCATAGTTAGAAATTAGCATTTAAAAACACCTTTGAAATTCACTGAAAAAAACATAGGTTTTAGGGACATTATAGTTAGAAATTAGCATTTAAAAAATCTTAGCAATTCACTGAAAAAAAACCCACAGGTTTCAGTGACGTTATAGTTAGTTTGATATTTCACTTGTACAAAATCAGAGAAATTCGGTCATTATAGTTAGTTGACCTAACTATAACGTGCGGCCCCCGCAATGCACAGCTGATTATTTCACTTTACATCATTTATGACATGGTCAGTGACATCACTGATGACATCTCAAATGACATCACTGATGACGTGATCCACGTGATAATCTGCTGCACCTCCTTATACCGCAATATTACCTTTGATACACCCACTCTCAAATACAGACTACCATTTTCGAAACCAGAGATGTACCAATACCAGATACTACATACCCACTCACTGATTCCTAGAGGTCTACGCACACATCCACTCATTCACCCAGACAATCACTCATGCATGCAGTCACTCATCAATACAGAACTATCATATGCACTCATATACCTATACAGATACTCACCCATAGAGTTACTCACACACCTAGTCAGTCCTGCAAAGAATCAATCACACTCCCTTTTAATCACCTATACAGTTATACACACCACCTTACTTATTCATACAGATACTAACACATACTTACTCTCTTATACAATCACTGATACAAGCACACGCTCATCCATACAGCCACTCTCACAATCACTCACTCTCACATATAGTCATTTATATACTCCAAAACTACTCACATATACTGCCTTTTACATATGTATTTACTAACACATGTACCACAGAGACATCCATCACTAACCAACACAACCATACACACACTCACCCACCCATACAGCCCTTCGCGGATGTACTCTTGAACCCATACACCCAGTGAATCTCCCACTCACACATCTATGCACAGAGTCACCCCCCACCCACCCACACAGACACTCAGGTACCCATACAGATACTCAGACAATCAATCAATAACCTGTATAGACACTCATTTAGCTACTCACCAATCCATGCAGCCGCCTATACACCAACTGACAGACTGATACAGACATTCACACAGATTAGTCACTAACCCAAGCATTCAGTAAGACATGTTTAACCCTTCAAGTGCTGCCGTCGGCCGTTGGACCTTGCGAGCACTACCTTCGTAGTGCTGCGCACGACGGCCGACGCAGCCCCGCCCGTTTTGCCGAAGTTCCGCACTACCGTTAAATCGCGGTAGCAGCAAACGGGTTTATCAATCACTTATACAGTCAGTCACACACCTACTAAATCATCCATTCAGACACTTATACACCCACTCATTCTTCATACACCATGGCATATATATATATATATATATATAAAACATATTTAAACTTTACAGAAACAAACAGTCACTGGATGATGTCATCTGTGATGTCATTAGTGATGTCATTTGGGATGTCATCAGTGATGGCATCATTGATGTCACTGATCATGTCATGAATGATGTAATATGCGATTTCATCAGTAGTGCATTTCGGGGGCGCAAGTTATAGTTAGCTCAACTAACTATAATGGCTAAATTTATATATATATATATATATATAACCTACTGGCAGTCGCCAGTAGGTAGTTATAGTTAGGACCTATTATCCATAGGAAGTCCGCATCATTCTATTCGCGATAACTTTGGCGCCGATTGATGAATCGTGGCGAAATATTCCAAACTTTTGGCCACCTCTGGTCTGCTCCTATCCTGAAAGTTTCAGGGTGATTGGTCAAGTGGGGGCTGAGAAAAAAGGGGAGTCCCAAAACGTGTTTTCCCCATGCAATTTCCCATAGGACCTTTAGCCACGGCTACTGCACGAATCTACTGCACGAATGTCTGAATGGAATTACGCCAAATTTGGCAAAGAGGTAGTCCTCAATTCTGACTTTTGCCTTTCACTTATATGGTGTCAATCTGTTCAGTAGTTCCTGAGAAAATTACAGTTAAAGTCTTATATATCTATGGGCGCGGTGGATCCTCTGAGGATGCGAGGATTGTCATCGTACCATAAGCTGATCACCCCCCGAACGTGTATTGACTGTCAAGTGGTTGTAAACTTTCGAAAACAGGACTGTTGCCAGCCATTTTGGCAGCCATTTTGTTCGTCGGTAGAAGCGAGGCTGAGGAAGTCAGTGGAATATGTTTGCAAAATGGAGAAAGGGGGCAGGGTAGAAATAATTTTACCCTCTAGACCTGCTGTGGGGTCCCAGAAGGACCCCTAGGGCCCACATTTTTTTTTACAAACCTGGCAGGTGCGTGGACTGTGCCATAAAATAAATCAAATAAAACAGAGAAACAGAGTTTTTAAAAATAATTTGTCTCCGGGGGGTTAAATACTGGTGGCAAAATTATAACATTTTATGTGGGGCCCAAAGGCTGCCCCCAGCCTCTGGGATCGTCACCCCCCGGGGCTAAAAAGAAAAAATGATGGGGGGAGGAGTTGAAGGTCCTCAAAGCCGCGGGGACCATCACCCCTCTGGGCTTTATGTATTGTGTGAGGGGGACTATGTGGCCCCCTCCTGGAGCACTAGAGGGCCCCATTACCCCCCCAGGGCTACAAAAAAAATCATTGTTGGGGAAGGGGGCTGTAAGGTCTCCAAAGCCTCAGGAACCACCACTCCCTGGGGCTTTATGTTTTGTGGGAGGGCCGGCTTTTGCAGTGTCCCAAGGTGCCCATCCCACCCTCACATAGGAAGGAAATCTGTTCTCTCTTTCAAATTGTGAATCAGATTGTTTTTCCACATGGGGAGCTGCATGTTAGTAGCCTCTGATGTGGAAAAGTAATGCCGGCTCCCAAACGCGTAGAATTTGTGCAGCAAAGGCGCTGGAGTCGCGCAGCCTACAGATTATGAGTCGTGCATCCAGCACATGCACACCAGGGGGCTGCACTGAGCGCTGTGCTGGGTGCACAACTTTTACTTTTTCTGTTTACAAAATATCCCCTATCAGTATTTTCTAATATTCCCGGGGACCGTATCCCCCGTGTCTTATAAAAAATGTTGGGGATCGTGGGGGGAGCCACAATGTCTCCACGGTCTCGCCGGCTCCCCGCATTATTTTTAAGATGGGAAAAGTGACGCAAAAGTGGTGCAAGGGTGTTGTAAATCTGGTTTGGATTTTGAAAGAGAGAGCAGGGTGCATCTGTAGGGTAAGTGCAGGTTACTGTAGGGGTAACAAATACTATTCTAAGTCTAGGGGGGTGCATCTGTAGGGTAAGTGCATGTTAGTGTAGGGGTAACAGTGCCTCTCGCTGCGTGTACTTGCAAGGTCACCTGATTTGCTCGTATGTTAAAAACAGAAACTTTCTACACCTCTTTTTCATTGGTTGTGAAGAGGACGTATTACCGACCAATCCGTTTCCTTGCGCAGATTTTGAAAAATGTTTGATTGGCTGCTGTGTGGTTAACTCTACCTTCCTGATCTTAATGTTGATTGGCTTGTTTTTTCTATGTGACGTTACGATACCCTCAGCATGTATGTAGCCCATTTTGTGACGCACTTTATTTTACAATGCGTTTCAAACCCTCCTTGATAATATGCCCCCAGTTGTGGTTGGTTGTTTTATATTTAAACTGTCTACTGTGCTTACGGGTTTGTTGACCGTAAAGGTATTTAAAAATATTATTCTATTTTCTATTCCATCATAAATGTGCTGACTTTTATCCTTTAGCGTGGAGTACTTTGTCCTTTCAATAAATGTATAATTCTTCAAACCATCCTTGAAAGAAAAAAAAAATGCACAAGTTTTCAAAATATTTTTATTGAGTCTTTTCTATTCATCACATGGGTGAAATGCAAAATCTTTTTTTCAAATATTGGTATCACGTGTTGGACCACGTTTATTTATCATAAGCACTCATTCCTTATGTTTACATTATATAAGTGTTGCCCCATCATTTTTATTTATATGTTTTTTTTTTTACTTTCAAATAAAGAAGAATAGCAGTGCTACGACAAACACTCCCTCAATATTTCATCTTTCTTTTTTTATGTACATTTTATTTCAATATTACATTTAACAATCATTTTTAAAAATGTAAAGAATTATTAACATTTGAAGCCGAAATGATATTCTTTTTTTCAAAAAAAGTGCTTGCGAAGATAATCCTCCTGTCCTTCATGAGTGAAAATAGGAGAAAGCACTACTCAATAAAAATACTTTTAGCCCATTTTCACTCTAGAAGATAGAGTATTCTCTTTTATTCCACAGTATTTAGTTTTTTCGTTGATACTTTATTTATACTACATTTTTCAATCATTAAGAAATACTTGCATACTAAAAAAAATATTATTTATTATGTTTTGAAATTCTCTGTTGAAAGTCATTCAACTCCAGTTGAAGGATCATAAAGTTATATATAAATTAAAATATACATTAACTATATGATCCCTCTGTGGAAATGAAAGATAAATTCAAGATGATGGTTTAGCTCCAAATTATTACTTTGCACGTAGTAGTTTGTTAATTAACTTATATCTCTTGTAATGGTTGCTTCGTAAACTTGTTATTATATTACATTTAAACTTAATCATTCCCCATTCTATAATCATTTCCATTTTTTTGCTTTCTTTTTAAAAAAAAATATCAAACATATACCCATTCAGATAATTTACCTCTCTTCGATATTTTTTCCTTCCTCCGTCGAAATTCATCGAACTCCTCTGGAGGGGACATAGGCCCAGATGTAGGTAATAGCAATTTACCGAATGGTAAATACCGAATTTTACCGATTCGGTATTCACTATTCGGTAATTGCTATGTAGATAAAAAAATCGGTAAAAATACAGAATCGGTAAAATTCGGTATTTACCGATTCTGTAATTACAGAATCGGTATTTGCCATTGATTCCTATGGGCCTTGAAGCCCATATGATTCAATGGCAGATACCGATTCGGTAATTACCGAATCAGTAAAAATATCAATTTTACAAGGGGGACATGGTGTCACTTTGACACCCTGTTGCACCCCTGTTTCTGGGTTGTGTGCCATGTGGCACACAGATATGGCCTTAGGGCATGTCTGTGTGCCACATGGCACATGTGTACATGCACAGATGTGCATGTACACAGGAAATCGCTATTTACTATGGAATAGTATTCCATGGTAAATAACGATTCGGTAAGGGCCTGTGGCACTGAATACAGTGCCACCTACATATTGATTTACAGAATGGGTAATTTTACTGATTCGGTATTTTACCGACTCTGTATATTTACCGAATCGGTAAAATTACCGATTCTGTAAATCAATGGCCCCCTACATGTCAATTCTCAATTACCGGTCGGTAACGGCCGAAATCGGCCGTTACCGACCGGTAATTGGCGAGCTACATCTTGCCCATAATGTTTTATGTATTTTTAAATATACATTAACAATATGTTCCTTCTGAGGAAATGAAAGATATTCTCAAGATGCTTCCGCAGGTGTGCTTTATAAACTTTATGGTTACTTAACACTATATGGGATCAATGTACTGCTCCTCCCACTTTTAAGTCACGTTTTTCAGTTGACAGGTGTTCTCATTTCCTCTGTTTTAGTGCTTCGCGTGTTTAAGTAAACGTGCCTCTTTCCATTCTTTTTAACTTTCGTATAATTTCTAAAATGCTTTATTTAAATTTGTTTTTCTTATTAAAGCATTTCTATAGGTTTTTTTTATACGGTTATTAACATTCATTCCCCTTTTTTTCGAATTATCATTGTAGTAACTTCACTTTTTTTGTAAAACTTTTTTTATTATTCTTCATTACCCTAAACCCCTATTTTCCTTGCATCCCGTGCCAGAGATACTTTCTATTAAACTTTGAGTATTCTAATTTGTATCCAACTATTACTTTATTTAATTCCATTACTGCGAGTTTTAATATATTTGTTTATCTAATATTTTTAATTTTTATTTTACACACTGCAAGGGTTACTGTTATTTGTCTAGAATCACACTATGAATCAGTGTCCATTTGCCAAAATTGAGAGAGAATGATTTGGTTTGTTGATTTGTTTGCAGTTACATAAGTACGTACAATCTTGCAGTAAGCCAGGCTTTAGGATATGCAATGCTTCAAACTAAACTACTATGCATTATGCATGTAGTGGTGTAACCAGCTTCTCACTTGTGCTTTAGGTCTGCACTTCCCCAGTCACTATCTATATACTCCAGCAAACACAGTGTGACTGCTGATGCAATTTCAAAATGAGTTTTTCAGTACCATGTAATAATTTGTTTACTAAAGTAAAAATCAACCAATTCAGAATTCACCCAGTGTCTTTACTTATATTAATGTAATCATTCAGTCAGTATGCATATACTCATGCAGTGAGCCAGGCTTTAGGGCATGGAGTGGTTCAAACTGCTATGCACTATGCATGTAGTGGTCTAACCACCTTCACACTTGTGCTTCAGGCCTACAATTTCCCACTCACTATCCATACCAGGGGTCTCCAACCAGTAGCTCTGGAGCTACTGGTAGCTCACCAGCACTCTGAAAGTAGCTCTCAGAGGTGAAGCCAAACCAGGTCAATCTCAGAGATTCTGTGTATATTAAAGAAGGTAGTACTGCTCATTTCACTATGCTTAAGAGTTACAGACAGGCAAACGAATGGCAGGGCCAGTTGATAACACTCAAACACACACTGTGGTGGTGTATCAATTAATCAATTAGGGATGTATATAGCTCAGTACTCACCTGTGAGGGTTTACAGGCACTGGGGGAGTATGTGAGGGGGATTTGTAAAGCTTTGGTGATTCGAAAAGCCAGATCTTATGCGTCTTCCTGAATGCTTTCAGTGTGGGGGTTCTTCTGATGCTGAGGGGGAGTTCATTTTAGGTCCTGGCCATGATGTAGGAGAAGGGTGTGCCTCCTGTCTGGTTCTGTGGATACAGAGAATTTATGCCAAGGCCTGGTCAGCGGAGTGGAGGTTTCTTTTGGGGGTGTAGAAGGAGATTGAGGTATTGGATTCCGGTATTGTGGCGGGCTTGATAGGTGTTTGTGAGCAGCTTGAAGGTCAATCATTTTTCGATGGGGAGCAAGTATAGTGCTTGTGTATGCTAGGTAATGTGGTCTTGTTGTGGGATGCTGAGGATGAGTCTGGCTGTGGTGTTCTGGACAGTCTGAAGTTTATGGAGTAGAAATTTGTTGATTCCGGTATAGAGGGCGTTCCCGTAGTCCAGCCAGCTGGTGATGAGTGCTTGGGTGATGGTCTTCCTTGATTCGGGGGTTGGGTCTATTTGAAGGTCTTGCTGAGTATGTGGAGGGTGTTGAAGCATGTGAAAGCTGCAGCGTTGGCCTATGGGTCTGTCACATGAAACATGTTTATCCACTTTAAATGTAATTTGGGGAGACTTACTGTTGTGCTAATATCATGTGTGGGACACTGCATGTAATGATTTGAAATTTACTTAATTAGAAGCATTTAATATTGATAAACGTTTTCCTAGCATTCTGCTGATAACTTCACCTGGAATTTTTGGGTGGTTAGTAGTGATAATTGTGCTTTGGGTGGTCATAGTGTAATGTTAATACATACCCCCGGCACAAACCCTACACTTCACAAACACTACTACACTACCCTAAACCTTGAAGCACTACTACCCGCATAAACTTCTATAGTACATAAACACCACTGCACTTCTTTGAACCCTAAAAGACTATCCCCTACAGTAGACGAACACCACTGCACTATTCTAAACATTAAAACACTACCCTCAGCATGACCCCCTACACTACACAAACACCAGTGTACTACCCTAAACGCTAAATCTACCACCAACATGACCCCCCACTCTACAAAAAGACCAATGCACTACCTTAAACACTAAATCTATCCCCAGGCCAACACGTTCAGTACACAAACACCACTACACTACCCTAAACCCTAAAACACTACCCCTAACACTTATACAAACGGCACTTAGATAGTAACTCATAGTTAGTGTTATAAAATTACTATTACAAGTATACAGTTATCCATACAGTTACTGATGCAATCACTTAGTTATATGTATACTTTTTTATATACAACAAATGTCACACACAGTGGCTAAAGAATTGTTATAACATGTAGTCTTAACGTCATAAACCTATTGAATCAACTATTCACACATCTTAGAGCAGTCAGACACCCCCCAGCGACCCACACACACATTCACTCTCCCATAGAAATACTTAGTTAACTAAACAGTAAGTAATATAGATTTTCACGTAGGTAATAACCAACTGGTGCAGCAGTTTACAGAACAATTGACAAAGTAATACAGATATTCACACAGTTTAGTCACTATCCAATATATTTAATAAGACACTATAAATTATTCAAGTAAACAATCAATCACACTGCTACTAAATCCTTTATCCAGTTTTTTTTATATCCAGTCATTCTTCAATGCAGATTGCTATGTATTTATAATACATATTTAAATAACAAACCAAACCACATTCACTGGATGCTGTCATCAGTGATGTCATAAGTGATGTCATATGACATGTCATCAGTGATGTTATCAGTGATGTCACTAACCATGTCATGAATGATATAATATATATACGTAAAGGGTTGCGTATGAAGGGGCTGTTTTTAGAAGGAAAGGAAAAGTTATGCAGGGTAACTGTTTGTCTCCTTGTAAATCTGGAGGAGCCACCTGCGCAACCAGAACGTCACAAAAAGTGGTGTACTGGTGGCGCACAGAGCTTGTAAATCTATTGTACAATTTTTTTCATTTCTCCTCATTTTTTCTTACAATATACACTACAATGCACCACATACATTGTAGGAGAAAAATGTCTTCACTGATTGTTTTTGTGCAGGAAGGTGTGTCTTCCTGCACAAAACCAAACTCCACACAACACAGATATTGTTGCACTATGGTGCAAGGGTGCGTGTATCAACACATGGCTGCAGTTTAAACAGCAGTGCAGAGGGAAGGACTGACTTCCAACATATTTATGTACCTATGTAGCATCTCTGTCCTTCGGAAGTAGCTCAGCACGGTGTAGCTAACAAGCTTACAGTGTCATGCTATAGCACTTCCTTATAGTTCTGCAGTTATACATTCACCATATATGACAAATGTATTCTTTACTGAATTATGCAGTATGCATACATTTATGTAAACTTTAACACACTATAATATACATTTAGCTCTTTCTTTGACCAGAGTAGTTACTTCTGAAAAGAACTTTTTTTTAGTTTTTTGTACTTTTATATATTTTTTTGATTTTTTTAACGTTTATTTTTCTTTTTTTGTGTTTTTTTAAAAGAAAAAAAATACAACAGGACGAAAAAAAACATGAACTTTGAGGGAATAAAAAAAAACTAGCATTGATGGTTATCAATTGCTCTGCAAACTAGGTCTACTGATTGCTCCCCATACCAAATGAAACAATTGCAGTTCATGCAGTTCTTTCTAACTTTCATGAATTGGGAACGTATGTCTGGTCATGATGTTGAAGGTAATGCGGCAGAGGTACTTGGTATTGCCGCTGGTGGAGATATATTTTTGCGCAGTCTTCTACATTCTTCGTGTGCATAGGTCACAGGATGCATGGATTGGAGGTGCTTGCGCATACTAGCAGTGCCACAGGAGTATTTCTTGTTTGGATCTCCTCTGGACAGTACTGGCTGGCAAATCTTGCATGGTACTTTGGTGGCACTACATTTCTTTTGCCCCTCTGGAAAATTAAAAAAAGTTCCATACGATGGATGTGTATCTTTTGGGAGGGTGAGGTTCTGGTAGAAATTGTTCAGTAACAAAATAATCAGAATCAGATGGTTCTCGCAGTGGTGTAGCCATTTTTGAATCCAAAAAAGAAGTTCAGGTTTCCAAATGAAAAAAAAGTGACGTTTTTTTCAGGATATGTCTTCTCGTAAGGAAGGTCTAAGAAGAGTAATTGAAATGGGTGGGGTTCTTCAATAGTTAGAACAGTAAGTGTTATAAACCAATGAATCCGCATGGGATCCGCGTTGGGTGCGTACACGCAGCACGCATCTAGCGCGGCTTCTCCAAATTGCATTTAAAAGTAATAAAAGTTTATTAAAACTAAAAGAATAATATTTTGTTCCCATAACATTTATATTAAATACATATATATATATATATATATATTCACTGAAAAAACCATAGGTTATAGACCATATATAGTTAGGAATTAGCATTTAAAAAACCTTATTTTACTCACACAAAACCATTGAAATTCCATATATAGTTAGTTGCACTAACTATATATCGCGCACCCGCAATCCACTGCTGATCATGTCACATATTACATCATTCATGACATGGTCAGTGACATCACTGATGACATCACTGATGACATCTCAAATGACATCACTGATGAGATCACTGATGACGTCATCCAGTGACTGTGTGTTTCTGTAAAGTTTAAATATGTTTTACATATTGAAGAATGAGTAGATGTATAAGTGTCTGGACGAAGGATTTAGTAGGTGCATGACTGAATGTATGAGTGAGTGATTAAATGTGTCTCACTGAGTGCATGGGTTAGTGACTAAACTGTCTTAATTTGTGCATCATTATGTCTGTTGTTCTGTAAACTGCTGCATGTGTTGATCATTAGCTATACGAGAGGCTATATGTGTTATTAATTGGTTGCCCAAGTATTTCTATGGCAGATTGAGTTTGTGTGGGGGTGGCTGGAAGGTGTGTGACTCTATGCATAGATGTGTGAGCAGTTTATTCACTAGGTGTATGAGTTCAAGAGTGCATGTGGAAACAGCTACATGGGCAGTTGACTGTGTGCATGAGTGTATTGATGAGTGAATGGATATCTCAATGCTACATGTCATAGTAAGTACATATGTAAAACACAGTACATGTGAGAGTTGGCATATATAAATAACTGTGCATGAGAGCCACTGAATGAGTGAGTGGTTGTATCGATCATTGTGAACTTGTATCAGGGATTGTATAAGAGAGTAAATATGTGTTAGTATATGTTTCAATAAGTAAGGTGTGTTTAACTGTATAGTTGAAGAAATGGAGGTGAGATTGTTTCTTTGCATGACTGACTGGGTGTGTGAGTAACTCCATGGATGAGTGGCAGTGTGTGAGTGTCTGTATACACTGAGTGTATCTAAGGTTATATTAGAGTCTGAAGAGGTTTATCGTATTAGCACAAGAATGATGTCAAATGAGATGTCATCAGTGATGTCATCAGTGATGTCATTTGAGATGTCATCAGTGATGTCATCAGTGATGTCACTGACCATGTCATGAATGATGTAATATGTGACATGATCAGCAGTGGATTGCGGGTGCGCGATATATAGTTAGTGCAACTAACTATATATGGAATTTCAATGGTTTTGTGTGAGTAAAATAAGGTTTTTTAAATGCTAATTCCTAACTATATATGGTCTATAACCTATGGTTTTTTCAGTGAATTTTCAAGGTTTTGTAAATGCTAATTCCTAACTATATATGGTCTATAACCTATGTTTTTTTCAGTGAATTTCAATGGTTTTTTAATAGCAAATATCATAAGCTGTCGAATGTCAAGTACGTGGTAAGTGAAAACATTTTCGTGTTTATGCACACTGATCTGCTTTGAATGGTGCCCCCCCCCCTCATTTCTATTAGGAGTACTCTCTCTTTGCAGATAGTGAAAGGTAGTTAACGCAGGCCTTTGCCCCCGTTGTAATCCGTCGTGCCTGCTTCTCTCTCCATTTGATTGATTGTTATCCAAGTATTTACTGTTTTAGAATTAGTTCTCTTTGGTTCATTCTCTATTTACAAACAAACACAGAGTCGCAATACTCTGTTTAGTCTTTGCAGATAACGAAAAATCGTGTAAAAAAAAAGAAAAGGAATCGAGCAAAATCAGTAGGCCACTAATGGGATCTCTTTTTGACCTCGCTAAAATAGAAACATTAGGAACAACCCCTCATGACAAATACAAAACTAGTGAGATGAACTGAACTCCACACAATGATGGCTGCAAAACAGCTCGGCTCCGCCACCCACCCCGCCCAAAATAACGATAAAGAGCGGCTGCCATGATTGGTTGCGGAATGGCCACAACGGAGCTACGAAATGGTGGTGCTCTCATGCTAACCCCAGCTTCAGTCTGAAACATCCAGAAACACTGTAGACTACCAATTCGATCAGTTCCGGTAGCGCCCCAATGTAACCCGGTAGAGAAGAACTAGCCCTCCCCTCTTTGACTGATGGTTCTTGTTGCCTGTCCCTTCTGTTGTCATTTAACAGAACTATTTAGCCTGCTGAAAGGGGTTGTGTTTCGACCGCTGGTTGGTGGAGACATTTTGACTATATTCTGGACCTGCGTTGTCGCGTAATGCGTCATATGACGCGCCGCGTTAGCGCATCCGGAAGTCATCCGGGGCGCGCAGCGCGTAACGTAAGCATAACAAGTCATGTGACTTGTTAATAAAACTTTTCATTGGTTCATTTTACTTTTCTTATTCTAATGATGAAAGCCTTGGTCATATCACCTAAAAATTACGCTTTTAAATACTTCCGAACATTATTTTTTCTTAAATATATGTTATAATGTTCCAGGGTAATGTACTTTCCCGGAAATTTTACAACTGTCCTGCAAGTAAAATATATTCTTTTTTCGAGAAAAAGAGCGTTTCTTCGTCCCATGACGGAGCCGTTGAGCAAAAGTGGGTCGACCTGCTGTCTTAGTCGCCGATACGCCTGAATATGAGATTCTTATCGATCACTTTATGTTGCAGGAATAGAAAACACAACAGCCCTTGACCATTTATCTTTACTGCGTTCCTTCGTATTATACCTTTTACCCTTCATGTAATTGGTCTGCTTTATTTCACTTGCCTTTTAATGATTCTAAAACAGTGACTATTATTAAAAACTTTACCAATGTATATACTACTACCATGTTTTCTTTTAAAAACCTTTATTGTGAAAATTTCATTATACAAATACGAGCCTATAACCACGTGGGCCTGCCACGGAGCAAACTGTAATCGTATATGATGAATAGACATTTACACTGTAGAGGAACGTAACGGGCGGGCCATTAGGTTGCAAGAACTAAGGTGTCTAACAGTTACGGAATCGGTGGACGTACATTTTATAATTAAAATACGACAGGGCCAGTTACAATAAAATTATCTAGATATACATTTGCGGGCAAGTACCATGGGTGACGTTAATTCGAACTTTCAACAGTACAGTAATCAATAACACATCAGAACTTAATATCAATAGGGATGTCGAAATATTCAATCAATTCTCGTCCCCGCCCGCCATGTGCTTCAAAACTGCATACGTATCTCGTGATTTCAAGGTTCTGCAACCAGTACACAACAAGGAGTTACGAGTCCCATTTATTCCGGCGTCATTTTGGGCGAGGACGGGCAGGTCCAGGATATAGTCAAAATGTCTCTACCAACCATCGACTATGATGATGTTCATATGCTGTATTTATTAGAGTAACACTCATCTGTCCACATGAAATTAATTTACCACAATCTAAACATGTCATTTTAATCTTTCCAAAGTTCTTCTAAATATTTGGGACCGTTTCCCTTGCCTCTGAAGCTCTCAGTGCCACTTCTTTGATGAATGTACTAGCAGGTCAGGGGTTCTCCTCCAAATCTCTCTTTTATGCAGCACTATAATTAATTGGTGCCACCTCTCCATATGACGATGCATGGTATAGTTACCACAACTATATTTTTTTTCGGTTCCTCTGGAGAGTTCATCGTGGCAGATGAAGCGTGTAACGTACCGGGCATTTACCTTTTTTTGCATGTACAGGAAAGGAAAAAAAAATCGAGCGTCCGAGTTCTAAGGTGTCCCAGGGCCATTTTAGTGGACCAGGCCCAAATCCAAAGAACAGGCCGCCATTTTGAGAGTCCTCTTGCAGCCGCCTGTCGCTGTAGCATCAAGAGCAGCCGAAACTCAGCTGAATGGCAACTGAAACGGTAAATGGGCGCCCCACTACATTTCAGCATTGTAGGATGACCACACCAGTACAGCAACTTGCTAGACATCACCTCGGTGCCATCCGGATCTCGGCGCCCCACTGCAGATGAAGTGCCTCTCAACTATGAAACCACCACGGTGACATCCGGATCTTGGCGCGTTGTGCTGCCTTCGGCCTATTCGCACATCGGTCCGCTACTGACGCCATCTCACAGGCTAATGGGGTGACCCACGCCGAGTTTCAGCATTGTAGGATGACCACACCAACTTGCTAGACATCACCTCGGTGCCATCCGAACCTTGGCATCTCAACGCCTAATGGTATCTTCCATACAGAAAATATTGTTACGCTGCCTTTGGCCCCATTCGCACATCAGTCCGCAACTTAGACATCACCTCGGTGCCATCCGGATCTTGGCATCTCAGCGCCTTGTGGTGTCAGTCAGAAAATATTGTTGCGCTGCCTTTGGCCCCATTCGCACATCAGTCCGCTACTGACACCATCTCACAGGCCAATAGGGCGCCCCACGCCGACTTTTACCATTGTACGATGGCCACACCAGTGGCACAACTTGCTAGACATCACCTCGGTGCCATCCGAATCTTGGCATCTCAACGCCTAGTGGTATCTTCCATACAGAAAATCTTGTTACGCTACCTTTGGCCCCATTCGCACATCGGTCCGCAACTTAGACATCACCTCGGTGCCATCCGGATCTTGGCATCTCAGCGCCTTGTGGTGTATTCTCTTCAGAAAATATTGTTGAGCTGCCTTTGGCCCCATTCGCACATCGGTCCGCAACTTAGACATCACCTCGGTGCCATCCGGATCTTGGCATCTCAGCGCCTTGTGGTGTCTTCTACTCCGAAAATATTGTAGAAAATATTGTTGCGCTGCCTTTGGCCCCATTCACACATCAGTCCGCTACTGACACCATCTCACAGGCCAACAGGGCGCCCCACGCCGACTTTTACCATTGTACGATGGCCACACCAGTGCCAAAACTTGCTAGACACCACCTCGGTGCCATCCGGATCTTGGCATCTCAGCGCCTTGTGGTGTCTTCAAATCAGAAAATATTGTTGCGCTGCCTTTGGCCCCATTCGCACATCGGTCCGCTACTGACGCCATCTCACAGGCCAACGGGGCGCCCCACGCCGACTTTCAACATTGTAGGATGGCCACAGAAGTGCGACAACTTACTAGACACCACCTCGGTGCCATCCGGATCTTGGCGCGTTGTGCTGCCTTCGGCCTATTCGCACATCGGTCCGCTACTGACGCAAACTCACAGGCCAACGGGGCGCCCCACGCCGACTTTCAGCTTTGTAGGATGGCCACACCAGTGCGGCAACTTGCTACACACCACCTCGGTGCCATCCGGATCTTGGCATCTCAGCGCCTAGTGGTGTCTTCTATTCCGAAAATATTGTTGCGCTGCCTTCGGCCCCATTCACACATCGGTCCGCTACTGACGCCATCTCACAGTCCAACGGGGCACCCCACGCCGACTTTCAGCATTGTAGGATGGCCACACCAGTGCGGCAACTTACTAGACACCACCTCGGTGCCATCCGGATCTTGGCGCGTTGTGCTGCCTTCGGTCTATTCAAACATCGGTCCGCTACTGACGCAAACTCACAGGCCAACGGGGCGCCCCACGTCGACTTTCAGCATTGTAGGATGGCCACACCAGTGCTGCAACTTGCTGGACACCACCTCGGTGCCATCCGGATCTTGGCGCGTTGTGTTGCCTTCGGCCTATTCGCACATCGGACCGCTACTGACGCCGCCTCACGTGCCAACGTATTTTCTCCGCATTTTACACCCTATGCCGCATAACAGGTCATGTGACTTGTTTATAAAACTTTTCATTGGTTCATTTTACTTTTGGTTTCCTAATGATGGAAGTCTTGATCATGTGACCTAAAAACAACACTTTTCATTGGATGAAAACTTTTTTTTTTTCCCAAACGATGAAAGCCCCACCTTGTTTCTGGATGTTTCAGACTGAAGCTGGCGTCAGCATGAGAGCACCACCATCTCGTAGCTCAGTCGTGGTCATTCCGCGAGCAATCATGGCAGCCGCTCCCCACCAGAAGCCTGCAGGAGTCGGAGCCCCCAAAACTTTTGATGAATTCTCAAGGCGGAGGGGACGCTTTCGAGAATGGGGTCCAAGACCTAGCAGACAAGCGTCCGATTTCCAAGGTGTCCCAGGGCCATTTCAGTGGACCAGGCCCAAAAAGGAAACAGCCTGCCGCCATTTTGAGAGTCCTGTGACAGCCGCCTATCGCTGCACCGCAAGAGTGGGCGCAACTCAGCTGAATTGCGGCTTTTGACACAGTGGACCAAAAACGGACGGAATGGCAACTGAAACGGTAAAGGGGCGCCCCACTACAACAGATGACACTCCACCTGGAGAGGCCCGTTCACGCCGCCTCCCCCGGGGTGCCCCACGCCGTTATTCGGAGCAGCATTGTAGGATACCAAAACCAGTGCGGCAACTTACTGGACATCACCTTGGTGCCATCGTTCTGCTGCCTTGGAACTATTCGCGCAACAGTTTGCTACTGATGACCCACCCCCCGCGACGCCCCATGCCGTTATTTGCTGGGTGGCAACTTACTAGACATCACTTTCGTGTCATCTAGATTTCAGCGCGTTCTGCTGCCTTGGAACTATTCGCACAACAGTTTGCTACTGATGACCCACCCCCCGCGACGCCCCACGCCGGAAATCTGGACGTTGTGCTGCGTTGGGACTATTCGCACAGCCGACCGCTACTTCGTTGTTTTTCCCTAAAAATGTTTATATGTTATTACTATTTTTGTTTTCTTGTATATATTTATAAATTATTAAAGTTTTATAATCTTACTACTTTGTCGGAGTGCTATATATTTTTAATGTGACACATAATTGTAAAAACTTTGGTGTACAAAGAGTCATCCCTGGAATCTTCCGCTTCAGGCTCGGTCCCCTCCCCAATCACAATACAGGATGGTTTTCAGATAATAGCAACGCTTCTGCTGTGACGGATCTCATCGAGTGTGGGCCTTGATCTACTATAACTCCTTTGAAGAGGGGTGATTCTTTACAGCTGTGGCCATAAACTACATCTGCAGGGCTAGCTGATACCCTAGGACCAGCCTGGACAATCGGACACAGAGGAAAAGGAGTGTCAGAGGGTGCGGTAGTGAATAGGGCGAAAGGGAGGTGTCGGGCGGGCACAGGGTGTGATTCTCAGGGAAGAGCAGCGCAGATGGGGGGAGGTTTATTACCCATGCATAAGACAGAGAGCGGGGGTGACCACTGCCTGGGGGAGATGCTTGCGAGGGTGGGGAGCCATGCTAAGGATCGACAGCGTGCACAGAGTGGGTCTGGTCAAGGCATCTAAAATGGCTGCCGTGCACGACAAAAGTGTGGCATTTGAAAAAAGACAAGATGGCGCAGACAATGTTTTTCAACACTTCCTGATTTCCTTCGAATCGAACGTTAACAGACGTTAACAGACGTTGGGGCATATTACCAAAGTTAAGCGATATTTATCCCTAACGATGCTTAGCAACGATTTTTTTACCGTCAGAAATTATCGCAGATAAACCTTGCTATTATCAAGGTTTATCGGAAATACGATAAAAAACGACCGCAATGCAAAAACTCAGCGATATTCATGCATTACCGAGCTAATGCTCTTAGCCATGTTATCCACCTCCCATTGGATAACATGGCTAAGAACTGCTCAGGGCAGGTGGTAGCTTTTGGAGATATTCGCGCTTATCTCGAATATTTCCAAAAGTTGATAATAGGAGATAGCGATGTTAGCGACTGTTTCCAGTCGCTAACATCTTGGCATGCCCACTTTGCATGTCATTAGTGATAAATATCACTCACATGCAAAGTGGGGCCCAAGATGGTCGCTATATTCTACTAGCCGTCGCTAACTGGTGTTAGCAACAGCTAGGTAATACACATATAATTTTATCTCCGCGAAGCGGAGCGCTGTTACAGATATATATCTTGTTTCTGAACGTTAATTTCTCAAAATGCACTGAAGCACATATATTGAGACCTAGCAAAGGCACATCGGGCTACCAGTCCCTACAATTTTGCCAAGTTTCGTGCAAATCCATTCAGCTGTTCGATCCTACCGAGAGACAAGATGGCGGCCGCTACGGACTGTTTGGAATGTTTACAGACACCGGAGAGCCAATCAGCTTCGCTTCGCAAAGCTCCGTAACGCGAAAAGTACGCGAAGCGGTGCGCTGTTACAGATATATATCTTTTTTTGAACGTTAATTTCTCAAAATCCACTGGAGCACATATATTGAGATCTAGCAAAGGCACATCGGGCTACCAGTCCCTACAATTTTGCCAAGTTTCGTGCAAATCCATTCAGCTGTTCGATTATTATTATTTTTATTTTTTTTTGCCCCGCGGGGCCCTTTTAAAACCTCCACATCAAACCTAGGGGTGAGCGACAATGTACTATGCCCCCTTATGGTCATTTGCCCCTTCGCTTTGGCCTCCTCTTGTCTCTCGATCCTACCGAGAGACAAGATGGCGGCCGCTACGGACTGTTTGGAATGTTGACAGACGCCGGAGAACCAATCAGCTTCGCTTCACAAAGCTCCGTTGCGCGAAAATTACGCGTCCTGGGGCGCTGCCCGGTCCGCTGTTACAGATATATATCTTTTTTTAAACGTTAATTTCTCAAAATCCACTGGAGCACATATATTGAGACCTACAAAAGGCACATCGGGCTACCAGTCCCTACAATTTTGCC
The DNA here is from genome assembly GCF_964261635.1 of Lissotriton helveticus. NCBI lineage: Eukaryota > Metazoa > Chordata > Amphibia > Caudata > Salamandridae > Lissotriton > Lissotriton helveticus. The sequence goes on from NC_136065.1 coordinate 1,742,925,019, forward strand.
AAGATTCGTGCAAATCCATTCAGCCGTTCGGGCTAAAAGTGAGGCCAACCGCCCTATGGAAATTAACATGGGAAAAACGCGTTTTGGGACCCCCCTTTTTTCTCGGCCCCCCCTTGACGAACCCCCCCCAAATTTTCAGGGGCTGCTCAGAAACAAAATGTGCCATTTTCCTGAAAATTTCAGCCAATTCCGTCCACAAACGCCAAAGTTATTAGACATAGAATTTTCAAAAATCCCATAGGGAAAAAATCCTAACTATATATACCTACTGGCGACCGCCAGTAGGTAATATATATATATATATATATATATATATATATATATATATATATATATATATATATATATATATATATATATATATATATATATATATATATATATATGCTGTCCAAATGCCTGAAAGCTTTTAAAGAACGCACTCCCAGCAGCTTATACCAACAGGCTTTTATTCTTAAGGAACCGGCATCTACATTTGAGGGTTTTTTTCAAGTTCTCGCCGACGCGTTTCAAGGACACAGCCTTTTCTTCATGGGCAGCTTGCGAGCAAACACAGATGATTCCAATGTCTCATTATTATATGCAAATCCCCTCAGTGGTGCATGCGCAGTGCATTTGTATAGTACTTTGCATTATGGGACCTCGAGTCCACATTGGAAAATAGTTCATACTCATAGTGAGCTCTGTGCAGTTCGTTTTAAATAAAAGCATATTAAACACCCTCCAGTGGGCCCCCAAATGCCTTGCCAGTTGTAGTGTCCATCACTGCTGGACTAACCGCGGCTTCAGGCAAAGTTCCAGCGGCGCGTAGCCTCTCCTTTCTCCTTTGATGGAAACGGTGCATTCTTACACGGCAGGGCAGCCGTGAGAGTTAATTGTTGTCCAAATGCCCGAAAGCTTTTAAAGAACGCACTCCCAGCAGCGTATACCAACAGGCTTTTATTCTTAAGGAACCGGCATCTACATTTGAGGTTTTTTTTCAAGTTCTCGCCGACGCGTTTCAAGGACACAGCCTTTTCTTCATGGGCAGCTTGCGAGCAAACACAGATGATTCCAATGTCTCATTATTATATGCAAATCCCCTCAGTGGTGCATGCGCAGTGCATTTGTATAGTACTTTGCATTATGGGACCTCGAGTCCACATTGGAAAATAGTTCATACTCATAGTGAGCTCTGTGCAGTTCGTTTTAAATAAAAGCATATTAAACACCCTCCAGTGGGCCCCCAAATGCCTTGCCAGTTGTAGTGTCCATCACTGCTGGACTAACAGCGGCTTCAGGCAAAGTTCCAGCGCCGCGCAGCCTCTACTTTCTCCTTTGATGGAAACGGTGCGTTCTTACACGGCAGGGCAGCCGTGAGAGTTAATTGTTGTCCAAATGCCCGAAAGCTTTTAAAGAACGCACTCCCAGCAGCTTATACCAACAGGCTTTTATTCTTAAGGAACCGGCATCTACATTTGAGTTTTTTCTTCAAGTTCTCGCCGACGCGTTTCAAGGACACAGCCTTTTCTTTATGGGCAGCTTGCGAGCAAACACAGATGATTCCAATGTCTCATTATTATATGCAAATCCCCTCAGTGGTGCATGCGCAGTGCATTTGTATAGTACTTTGCATTATGGGACCTCGAGTACACATTGGAAAATAGTTCATACTCATAGTGAGCTCTGTGCAGTTCGTTTTAAATAAAAGCATATTAAACACCCTCCAGTGGGCCCCCAAATGCCTTGCCAGTTGTAGTGTCCATCACTGCTGGACTAACCGCGGCTTCAGGCAAAGTTCCAGCGCCGCATAGCCTCTCCTTTCTCCTTTGATGGAAACGGTGCGTTCTTACACGGCAGGGCAGCCGTGAGAGTTAATTGTTGTCCAAATGCCCGAAAGCTTTTAAAGAACGCACTCCCAGCAGCTTATACCAACAGGCTTTTATTCTTAAGGAACCGGCATCTACATTTGAGGTTTTTTTTCAAGTTCTCGCCGACGCGCTTCAAGGACACAGCCTTTTCTTCATGGGCAGCTTGCGAGCAAACACAGATGATTCCAATGTCTCATTATTATATGCAAATCCCCTCAGTGGTGCATGCGCAGTGCATTTGTATAGTACTGTGGATTATGGAACCTCGAGTCCACATTGGAAAAGCAGTGATGGACACTACAACTGGCAAGGCATTTGGGGGCCCACTGGAGGGTGTTTAATATGCTTTTATTTAAAACGAACTGCACAGAGCTCACTATGAGTATGAACTATTTTCCAATGTGGACTCGAGGTCCCATAATGCAAAGTACTATACAAATGCACTGCGCATGCACCACTGAGGGGATTTGCATATAATAATGAGACATTGGAATCATCTGTGTTTGCTCGCAAGCTGCCCATGAAGAAAAGGCTGTGTCCTTGAAACGCGTCGGCGAGAACTTGAAAAAAAACTTCAAATGTAGATGCCGGTTCCTTAAGAATAAAAGCCTGTTGGTATAAGCTGCTGGGAGTGCGTTCTTTAAAAGCTTTCGGGCATTTGGACAACAATATATATTACCTACTGGCGGTCGCCAGTAGGTATATATAGTTAGGATTTTTTCTCTATGGGATTTTTGAAAATTCTATGTCTAATAACTTTGGCGTTTGTGGACGGAATTGGCTGAAATTTTCAGGAAAATGGCACATTTTGTTTCTGAGCAGCCCCTGAAAATTTTGGGGGGGTTCGTCAAGGGGGGCCGAGAAAAAAGGGGGGTCCCAAAACGCGTTTTTCCCATGTTAATTTCCATAGGGCGGTTGGCCTCACTTTTAGCCCGAACGGCTGAATGGATTTGCACGAAACTTGGCAAAATTGTAGGGACTGGTAGCCCGATGTGCCTTTTGTAGGTCTCAATATATGTGCTCCAGTGGATTTTGAGAAATTAACGTTTAAAAAAAGATATATATCTGTAACAGCGGACCGGGCAGCGTCCCAGGACGCGTACTTTTCGCGCAACGGAGCTTTGTGAAGCGAAGCTGATTGGTTCTCCGGCGTCTGTCAACATTCCAAACAGTCCGTAGCGGCCGCCATCTTGTCTCTCGGTAGGATCGAGAGACAAGAGGAGGCCAAAGCGAAGGGGCAAATGACCATAAGGGGGAATAGTAGATCCTCGCTGACCCCCTACGTTTGATGTGGAGGTTTTAAAAGGGCCCCGCGGGGCAAAAAAAAATAAAATAATAATAATCGAACGGCAGAATGGATTTGCACGAAACTTGGCAAAATTGTAGGGACTGGTAGCCCGATGTGCCTTTGCTAGGTCTCAATATATGTGCTCCAGTGGATTTTGAGAAATTAACGTTCAAAAAAAGATATATATCTGTAACAGCGCTCCGCTTCGCGTACTTTTCGCGTTACGGAGGTTTGCGAAGCTGATTGGTTTTTCGGCGTCTGTAAACATTCCAAACAGTCCGTAGCGGCCGCCATCTTGTCTCTCGGTAGGATCGAGAGACAAGAGGAGGCCAAAGCGAAGGGGCAAATGACCATAAGGGGGCATAGTAGATCGTCCCTGACCCCCTAGGTTTGATGTGGAGGCTTTGAAAGGGTCTCGCAGGGCAAAAAAAAATATACCGTTTTTTTAGTTTTTTTGCGTGGAGTGCGCCCGGTTCGCGAACCGGGAAGCGTTTTGGGGAGCGTACTTTCTTGAAAATTAGTGAAAAAAGTTAGAGTAAAATAATAATTGTGAGTGATCAGATATAGGGTAGCTCTGAGAAGAGCTTTTGGGTTTATGGTACATTTAGGTACTTATAAGTAGGTACCAATGCACAGTCTTAAATTCAGAGTGAAAACTCTGTTGCCCTCATCTGAGAAGTGAACTCCATCTCCTCTGTAGATATCTTGCATGTAGTAACGCAAGTTATTGTTGTACAGGGAGCCCATTCCATGGTCTCTCATGTAAGCTGAAACAGATTTGTTTACATGCTTCCTCGATTTCTCAATTTGTGGACAAAATTGGTTCGACCACCTCCATTTCTGTCTTTGGCATATATTTGAATATACCAAGGCAGTCTGAGGAAAAAGTGCCATCAATTGCTCAAAGGTGTCCTTTAAAAGCATTTCCAGACCTACCCCAGTCAAAGTGCCCAAATCATTACCTCCACAGTGCACAATTAACAGGTCAGGTTTTGGCAAATGCATAAAGGTTTTCACCAATGGTATCAATTGGTGACATTTTAATCCTCTGTGGCCAAACCACTTAATTTCCACATCTTGTAAATTGAGGTTAGGTAAATTCCTGTTTTCAGCGTACCTTTGAGCCCAATAGATGTAACTATGTCCAACAATCCAGACAGAAAACATGGTGAGAGAAGGTTCTGCTGCAGTCAGATGAAGTGTGGCAATGAAATGGCAGTTGAAAAAATGAGAGTGTAAAATGAAAAAAACTGAGGAGTTTCTGTGTTAATGAAGCAGTAAGAGTGATTGGTGGATTTTGATTGCTGAAAACAGAAAGTTAGTGTGCATGGATGAGTTCGTTGAAAGATGTATTTTGAGTGGCGAAGAAAAAATCATTAAATGAAAGAATGCTCTGGATATGCAGGTGCACTGAGAGTTCAGAGTTCAATTGCAACATTGTTGTGTGAGAGGTCTTGCAAGAGGTGGTTGCTATGCAGAAAAAGCAGAGAGGGGGCAGAGGGGGGAAGGGTTTTGCTTTGAAAAAAAGTGAGGGAAGAGTTTTGATTGGGTGACATGAGAGATATGTGTGAGGAATTACAGCATTTCTGTGCTTTTGATAGCTGCAGACTCTGGAGTGCATACCATTTGCTCTGCTGAAGACAAATTGGTGTGTTTCTGAGACTGTTTTGAAACTCAAAGTATTTGCTAAGGTGAGAAAAGATTTCTTTAATTTAGATAGAAAATAGTGTGCTTTAAGGAGAAAATTATGAAGAAAGTTGTGTTTTTCAAATGTTGCTTTGTCTCAAGTGTTTCACAAATAGATTTTGTTTCTTTGAGAAATTGTAATTGGAGAAAATGTGAAGTATTAGTACTGACAGGGCTTTTATGTGCATAGGAGCTGTGGAGTGTTTTCAAATTATGACTTGTAAATCGTTTTTGAGAAAAAGCAATGGTTTTAATATTGATGAGAAGGACATAATGGTGTCTGCTTCTTTATAAGGTAATTGAGAGTCTCTGATGTTATTTTTCCCATTTCAATGTAAGAAGTTTGTCTGTGGAGCAAATTGCTTGTAAATATGCTCCCACCTGTGCATGGCAAATTTAGATTTTGAATGTTTCCGTTACATAGGCATGTTAAAGGTGACTGAAACATGCTGCAAAGGCAATCAAAAAATGCTTTTATGTGTCTTAAGGACATTTTAAGTCATTTCCCCATGTGCAGTGTTTTCAAATTATGAGTTGAAAATCGTTTTTGAGGTAAAGGAATGTTTTCAAAATTTATGTGCGCCATATGACCCCAAATTTCTTTTTCAGGGGTGCAGCAGGGTGTTCTTGAGACACCCCTGCACCGTCGGAAAAATTCGTAATTTGCGATGAGGTAATTGCTAATCGCAAATTGCACCTTCATTCCTATGGGCCTCCTGCTGCATGGAAATGAATGGGTAATTTGTAATTAGCAAATAGGTCATCGCAAACTAGGAATGGTAAAGAATCGCTATTTATTCCTTAAAGTTCGCTATTTAGGAAATGCAAAAAACTTTGATGATACATATGGCGGTTTATCTCTAACAAGATAAGAAGCATAGGGATAGATTTATGATGACTGGCGCATCACCAGGGATGTGTTAGTCATTCTGTGCCGCTGTTCCGTCACCTATGGTGTGCTGCATTTACAATGCGGCGCATCATGGGGCAAAAACAGCACAGATGCGTGACGTATTTGTGCCGTAAAGTTGGCGCATTGCTGGAGTTGTATCGCAAGTGTGATGAAGCTCCAGTAAGGTTGAGGGGTGCCCCTGTCGCAGGGTTTCTGTTCTGACACAGAACTGTGGACAGAGGATTGGAACCTCGGCGAATTAGGGTGTCCCAAAACTCACCTTAGTAATCAAAACCCCTTAGCAAGCTAGGTACAGTGTCACATTGGATATAACAAACTCTCAATGTTTAGACAATCCAGAATATGAACTTATAGTACCTCAGGATACGTGGAACTCATGAACAGTCGGTCGTTATATATTTCTTAGAAACGAGAACATGGAGTTAAGAAGAACACATGTGTATTTGAAATGTTTATTTACTAATGCCGTCTTCTCAGGCGTAGTATCTTAGATTATACAAGTACACATATTATCAGTAGCAAAATTACCAGCATAGTCAATAGTACATAAAAAGCGAATGGTGACAGTATGTTAACATGCTGTAAATGAATAAGAGTTAGCAACACTTATAAGCAGCCGCGGGCCGTGGAGGGAGTTACGGTGGGGCAGGGAGGCGGGGAGGGGGAGGGGCAGGGTGGAGAGGGCTCCACCCTGCCCCTCCCCCTCCCCGCATCCCTGCCCCACCGTAACTCCCTCCACGGCCCGCGGCTGCTTATATCTCACCCTCCCTAATACACATAATATATTATTTGCTAAGAAGGTCTCTTTGTGTTGGTTTAGGGCGTGCCGATACTTTAGTGTCTTAGATTTGAAGGAATCACATCAGCATAGAAAAGATAATCCATATGCCGTGCTTAATATCGCCAACGGCATTGTGCCATAATATTCTAGCATGCGATTGCGGAACAGTGTCAGCAGCTGCAGGGCGGGAGCTTGCACAGGAGGGACATCCATATTTAAAAATGTAAAAAAGCACAAGAGCGTCCGCTGGTAATGCAAGTAAAAATGGGAATCCACGAAGCAGAGTGGAAAAAATAGAATGTAAGAAAGCAGGGATGACTCCAAAGATTTTCTCAAATGAAGTCACGAGACCACTGGTAACAACTTTAAAAAAGTGCGCCAGGCCCTTTGTGGAGGACGCGTTAGAGATAGTCCGAACCATCTTGCTGAAATGGAAAGGCGAATCTGTATTTAAAAGGGTCTGCACCTCTGTACGGGTGTTCGCTGTGTGAAGCACGAAAGTTTCACGGGCCGAACTCAAGGCCACCTCTCTCTGAGACAAAATAGCTCTTATTCTTGCCATGCCGTTGAAATGTGCTCCCAAGGTTGTTATTTGTGGCCAGATTGAAAACTCCCTATGTTCATGTGTGGGAGGAAATAGAACATTTCTGCAGCAAATAACCCGTTCATTTACTGTTACGATAAAATGAATACTTTTAATTAACCCAGAACAATCTTCATTATTGAGCATCAAATAACTACCATTTTCCAAGAACTTGAACGTGGGGATGATAGCAGGAACTGGTGTGCCTTGCAACACGCAAGCCATATTTGGTCGGTGTTTGTTGCATGAACGGTGTAACTGTATGTGCCTACACATTAGTGAATGATCTGGCGTCTCAGTGCATTCCTCTCCATTCAGATAAAGTTCTTGATCATCTTTGAAAATCTGTATGTGTATGGAAGCGACCAGACTTCATGAAGAAAACCACTACCTAAAGGTTAATAACGACCTATTGGTATATATTTCATACAATTTGAAAACTTATATAAAGCAAAAGGCAGCGTTATTAAACCGTGGATAAGGCACGTTGCCAAAGCAGTCAACCTTTTGGATTTATACTGGAAATGTTAAAGGAAGAATTACGGAGTAGGGCCTGTAAATCTTTAATAGACAACGAGTAAAATTACTCCAACCATCATATTCCTCTAACTCCGGGATAGTAGGGGTGTTTAATTTTTTAGAAGTAGCCAATCCAAAGCATTTGGTCTGGGAAATTGTTTCATTCACAAACAACATATGTTTTGGGATGAGACATGCACGGTGGAAAGCCTCAGTGCCTTGTACCTGCCAGGTTCGTGAACCCCAAACTGATGTAGATCCTGGATATTTTTACTCTGTATTACGTTAGCATGGTCTCATTACTGGTTTAAACGCCATTTTTCCTTTTTTGTAACTTCTGCACACGACACTTAGTTGTTGCTTTAGCTTTCAGCCTACCTGCGTCAAGATCTATGCCTGCTTCAAGCAGGCGCAGGGTTTTGATGTAGCTTTGTCCTATCTGATTGTAAATGCGGCACACCGTGGGTGGCAGAGCAGCGGTGCACGTTAACTGGTGCATCCCTGGGGATGTGCTAGTTAATATAAATCTGCCCCTTTACATTTAATTATGTGCAGGGGACACAGAGTAGGTGAGGTTTATCCAAGGTTAAGAAGAGATGAGTCCTGTTCAGTGAAAAATTGGAGATAGGCTTCAGTATATTATATACTTAAGTAGTGTGTTAAGTTTTTGATGACTGGTATTAATTTACTGTTGGGTAATAGTGGTTAATAACATTTTTTATTATATTTTACCACAGATTCAACTGCAGATTATTTCAAGATTTTAGGATGCCTAGCAAAGAAAGAGTAAGAAAGGCTGCAAAACGTCAAAGACAGCAGGACCATGGAATAATGCAGCAGTCCTCTAACAAAAAGATTTGTCAAGTCACCAAGAAAGCACCGGGTAAGAGTCGAAAAACAGTCATAAGAAATATGTGTAGTAAAAAAAATATTACTACAGAAAATGTTTCAGTCCAGAAAAGGAGAAAGAATTCAAATGGTAAGGAAAGGCCAATGAGAAATGTTACTGCTAGAGTAAGAGATAACTCTATGCATGAAAGTAGAAGGAAACAACAGTTTAGGGATATTCGTAAACGAATGTTCCGCAACAGGATAATTGGGAATTTGTTAAAAAATATTAAGAAAGGTCAGCAGAAAGTGGTTTTTTATAAGAGAAAAAAAATAGTTGAGAAAGTTATTGATCAGGCATTTGAAATTAAACGTAAGTTATTTATTTTGACAATCAATAGAATTAGGAAGCTAAACAAGGTAATTTATGATTTCAAAAGAAATAGTAGATGGAAGAGAATAGTTAATCGTAGTAATTTTTGTGAAGTTTTTTCTGGAGAATGGATGCATAGTTCAAGCTCTGAGGCATTTTTTAATGAGGAGAGTTATTTCCAGGATAATGATTTGGTGCATGCAGTTGACACCAGTGGTCGAGCTTATGAAGTGAAAGATGGTTGTCCAGTTGAAAAAGAAAAACTTGTGAGAACAGAGATAGAAGAGGTGTTAGGTAATGAGGTTTTAGGGAGACGTCCTAAGGGTCCTGTGTACACCTGGAAGTGTAGTAGTATTTGCAGTGTACGACAGGATTCCATCAATTTGCTTTGTGATTTTATACGGTCATTTAGTAAGAAAAGTTTGAAGCAGAAAATGAAGTTGTTGCAAGAATTAGATCCTTGCAGAGTGAGAGAAGTGATAGGTTTGCATGGTCATTCACTGGCTTGTCTTTCCAGGAGAGTATGCCAGAGTGTTTTTCATCATTTCAGGATGCTAGCAGTGCATCATAATAAAGTGAGGAAATTAGTTAGAATGTTGTATTATGCTAAGAGTCCAGCAATTATGCTTAAACAATTATGCGCTGCTCTTTTGCATGGTTCTGAAATAGATGTGAAGAATATATGTGAAGAAATTGAGTTTTGTTACTTTGGAAGTAAAGAGGAGAATGTTGAAATTGACCAAGAAGAAGAGAGTAATGTGGAAGATAGTGTACAGGTTTCCAGTACAGATAATTTCCAGAGGGAAATTGCGACGTTTGAGGTGAAATCAAGTGAGAGGCCAAATTTCACTTGTGTGTGTTGTCGACGCACTTATTATAAGAATCACACTAAGTTAGTGGATTTATATGGAAAAAGTGAAAGGGAAAATAATAGTGAATGGAAGGATTTTACAACATACTTGATGGTAGAAAATTGTTTTGATTTGGGATTGGATCAACGTGTGTGTACTTATTGTTGTAACAAATTAAAGCAAAACCAGATGCCTGCTAGAGCAGTTCATAATAATCTGGAATTGGTTGAGATTCCTTCTGAATTGAAGGATTTAAATACTTATGAATCTATTTTGATTCAAAGTATCCATCCCTTTCAGGCTATTGTAAGAATGGAGCCAAAGACAGGGAAATTGCCTCCATCAGATTTACAGAGAGGATTAAAGGGAAGAGTTGTTTATTTGCCTCTAGATTTGAAGAAAAACATTAACACAATTGGAGTAGAAAAAGTGGAAGAGGAACCTCTTGTTATCTTAGTTAATGGGGTTCCGACAAAGAATAAGAAAATATGGCAAGATTTAGTAGATGTTAGGAAAGTCAAAAGGGCAACATTGTATTTGAAAAAATATAATAAATACTATAAAAATGTATATGTTGCAGAAGAGGAAGTAAGTGAGGAAGAGGATAGCGATTTGTGTGCTGGTCAAATTGAGAAAGTAGAACCCTGTACTAGTGAAGAAATATATGAACATTATAGTGTTCATCCTTTGCATTCCAAGGAAGTCATGGGGAATGCTATTGAGTTGTTTCAAATGAAACAAGCGAAAGGGAGTCCCATTAGTGTTTGGGAGGAAAGTTTGGAAGCTCGGTGTTTCCCACAGCTTTTTCCAACAGGTCAGGGAGGAAGATATGATGAGCGACCTCATCAAATTCCTGCTTCTGAATACCGGACTTTGCGATTGTATGCAGGAGATCCTAGGTTTCGACAATGCATTCCTTATTTGTTTCATCTCCTGTTTGAAAGCGATCTGTCTGGACTGTCATATGCAGTGAACCACATCTTGAAAAGTGGTATACACATGCAAAACATCTCGGCAAGTGACTTTATGGATAAAGTCAATGTCCAAGACAGTATTTTGGATTCTCACCTGATTAATCTCATGGCGTGTCAGCGTGGTACTAATGAGTACTGGTACCGTCGTCATGGTGATTTAAAATGTATGCTGAGGAACTTAGGAACTCCCACATGGTTCCTCACTTTGAGCTGTGCTGAGTATGGCTGGGAAGACTTACTTGAATTTCTACGAGAGGCAAATGCTAACGTAGAAAACATCGAATTCAAGACACCCGGAGAACTGTGCTCTTTGGATCCAGTCAATGTATGTAGGTACTTCAATCATAGATTTGAAGGTATGATGTCTTTCATCATGAATAAGAAGAATCCACCTCTTGGAGAGGTGTTGGATTTCTTCTGGAGGAAGGAGTACCAAGCAAGAGGTGCTCCTCATATACATATGTTGCTGTGGATCAAGGATGCACCTAAATTTGGAACGGATGCAGACGACTCAGTGATGAGTTTCATAGAACAGTATTCTACGTGTGCTGTTCCAAACGCAAAGGTGAAAAAAAGCCTAAGAGAAAAAGTTCTACGTTTCCAAAGCCATCGATGTGGAAAGTACTGTCGTCGTAAATTCCGGAACAAAGACAAGTTCTACACCAAATGTCGTTTCGGCTTTCCACGATCGGTGATTTCTAAAGGAAGAGTGAACAGTTTGATGTCTTCGCTGCGACATAATGTGATGAAGAAATCACCTAAAAACACATACAATTTGAAGAGGAACGAAGAGTCTAAGTACATCAACGACTACAACCCGGTGATTTTGTCCATGTGGAATGCTAACATGGATATACAGTTTGTGGCTGATAACTGTATGGCTGTGGCTCGGTATGTGACATCTTACATCACCAAAAAAGAGAAGACAGAATTGAAGGATATGTGGGAGGACATTTCCCATGAAAAGAGCCTCAGCAAGAAGTTGTACAGTTTCAGTCTGAAGATGTTGTCGCATCGAGAAATCGGAGCTTACGAATGTTCTGACCGGTTGTCTTCAGCAAGTCTCTATGCCAAGTCCAGGAGTATCGTTTGGGCGAGTGTTGGTCTTGCTGCAACGCGTAATCGAGTTCTGAAACCTGTGCGGGAAATTGAGTATTTGGCGGAAAAGGAGCCAAACAGTACCGACATTTTGAAGAGCAACATGTTGGATACATATTATCCAAATCGAAGCAGTCACCTCGAGAATGTTTGTCTGTATGAGGTTCTGCAAAATTACATATTCAAGAGGAACATCAAAGAAGATACTGAGAAAAGAGTGTATGCTGTAATAGGAAGTGAGGGATGTCTGGTCAAGCAAAGAAAATGCCACTTGATAAACCATCGAAAATTGAGTGGCGAATCTCCTGAAAAAAAGGAGTTTTTCTATTTAGCACTTTTGCAACTTTTTAAGCCTTGGCGTGCAGAAGAGGAACTGCTTGGAGATTTCCTTTGTTACGAAGACTCATTCAATGCTGCCAAGGAGACCATAGAATGTCCTGCTTTTCCCAAATATGTAGAAATGTTGAATGTGGAAATTGAGCAGGAAGCAACGATTGCAGCCGAGATTGCCAGAGACAGTTCTCAGGACAGTCAGAGTTCTGCTTCATTGAGTCAGGATCCACTAGGAGGACCTCTTATCGAAAATGAAGCTGCCACTGCTATGAATGAAGTGGAAAGAGCCATGGCACATGCTCAGGAGGATGCGGTTAACTTAGAAGAGTTGGAAAGACAACTCAACGTTGAGCAGAGGAAAATATATGACGAACTTACCATGCAAATTGATCATGGATTAAGTCATGACAAGAAAGAGTGCTCATGTACGTCGTTGAAGCCTGTCCGACTGTACGTGAGTGGAGAAGCGGGAACTGGAAAAAGTTTCCTTATTAAAGCAATTTCATGTTATTTGCAGGAAAGGACAGAGTCATCGCTGTCTTGTGTTGTCACCGCTCCAACTGGACTGGCAGCACATAACATTAAAGGGATTACTTTACATCGTTTACTGATGCTGCCAGTGGAGCATGACAACAAATTAGAATATCACAAGCTATCTGGAGATGCTTGTTTTGAAGTTTCAAGAGTCTTGAGGAAAATGAAACTTCTTATCATTGACGAAGTAAGCATGGTTTCCAATGTCATGCTTGCCTTTGTGCATTTGAGAATGCAAGAAGTTCTCAAAACAGAGTATGATGTGTTATTTGGTGGCAAACACATCATTGTTTTCGGAGATCTTCTGCAGCTGACACCAGTGAAAGGGCAACCTGTGTTCAAAATGCTCACGCATGAAGATACCAGGAAGTGCTTAGGGAGTATTGGCAACGTCAATATATGGTTAAACTTCAATTATGCTGAACTGCATGAAAATATGCGTCAGGCAAAGGATGAAGTTTACAAGACTATTCTACAAGATGTTAGAATTGGAAAAGTGACCGAGCATGGGAAAGAAGCTTTACATGCACGATTACTGACAAATTTATATCCAGACGAAGATGTTGTGCCTGAGAATATTTTTCAGAAAGTTACTGAGAAAAAATCTGGAATATGTTTGATGCCAACTCTTGCAGAATGTGCCAAATTCAACAACAAAATGTTGCATTTAGAAAAGCAAGAGATTGTGAAATTGGAAGCTATTGACAGAGTAGAGCATATGGGATCAACAATTATTTTGTCTGAGAATCTGAAAACAAAATTGGATTCATTAGAGAAGAGTATATCTAAAACTGCGGGTTTTGAAAAGACTCTGAATGTGTGCTTGAACTGCCGTATAATTTTAAGAAGGAATTTACATGTTGAAAGAGGTCTGGTAAATGGATCAATGGGTAATGTTGTTGATTTTGTGAAATACAGAAATAGAGATGGAATTGAATTTTTAAAAATTAAATTTGATGGCATTGAGGAAGTACAGCTAATTGCTTGTTGTTCTGCTAGATTTTTGCTTGTAAAAGACTTATATGTTCGTCGTAAGCAGTTTCCTGTTTGCTTGGCATATGCGGTGACAATCCATAAATCGCAAGGTTTAAGTGTAGACTGTGCATTGGTGAATATTGGCAGTTCTGTGTTCAAGGAGGGTATGGCATATGTGGCATTGTCACGAGTTAGGACTTTATCGGGATTGTACTTGATTGAGTGTGATGTCACAAACATTTGTGCGGATCTAGATTGTGTTAAGGAATACAATAGGTTGAGAAGAGAGTATGCGCCACATTTGCCTCAGTATCCTTTGTTTGAGAAACGTGTGGTAGGCCGGAAACGAAGAAATGTGACCAATACTGGGGAGGTTGTAGCAAAAAGACGAAAAGTCGATGAACCTGAAATTATAAGCAGAAACAAAAAGGATTCTGTTGAAGATGTTGTTGGTTTTCAATTTGAAAACAGTTCTGGTGTCAACTGCTATGCTAATGTAGTGGTTAATGTTTTGTTTTCTCTACAAAATGTAAAAGAAGAGATTGTGGTCAATTCTGATCAAAGATTTTGCAGTTTGTTAAATTCTGTGTTAGAGAAATGTAGCACTGATAGAACAAACATAGAAAGTGTGTCTGAAATTCGAAATCTGTTAGACAGATGTTCAGGCCAAACACAATTCTCTCAAAATAGTCAGCAAGATTGTCAGGAGTTTTTAATGTATATGCTTGATGTATTGCATGCTGAAGGTGTAGATGTAGATCACCTGTTTGGGCTTTCTTATCAATGGCAGCATGACTGCGAGAACTGTAGGGTATCAAGTAGTACTAGTGTAGACTCAGAAAGATTTATATATTTAACTTTGCCAGACAGTAAATCAGTCTCTTTTAATAAGCTAGTAAAAGCAGCTGATCACAATATGGAGTGTAGGCAATGTAAATCTGAAATGATGTCCACATTATTTATACGAACATATGGCCAGTATGTCATTTTAATGTTCCAACGATGTAGGCCTGATGGAACAAAATTGACAACTTTAATTAAAAATTTTGTGGCTTCACAGTTGTCAATATCAGGAAGGACTTTTGTAACTGTAGCAATTATATATCATGATGGTCCTTCAATAACATCAGGACATTATACAGCTTATTTAAAGTGTAGAAATGGCTGGTCATTCTGCAATGATTCTGTTTTAATTTTCAAAAAAAAATTGCCATATGACCTTAAAAACTCTTACCTGGTGTTTTTAAAACCAAAATTTTAGGGAAAGAATCTCGGGATGTGCTCTGAGGAATTTCAAGAAGTTCTCATGGCTCCTACACTATTTGGCCTTGAGGATAAGTGTAGTACAGAGACATAACTTTTTACCATAACACTGGACGTTATTGAGAAATACGTGCACTTTGAATGAGTTCAGAAAAACTATTTCTTTTTATAAGCTAATTGAAGCAGCCAATCAAAACATGGAGTAGAGGGAATGTAAGTCTGCAATGCTGTCTACTGTTTTACATTGCTTTGTGATTAAAAGTGATGTAGAGAATTAAATAATTGTACTAGTCATAAAGGTAGTGTAAGTCTGCTTCATAGTAAGCAGTATCAGTGTGATAGGAAATGTAGAACATGATTGAGCAAGAAGGGGAAGATATTACTAGTCCAGGATTGTGTAAATGATCTTCAACATTTTAATTCTGAAAGTTGCGGAAATGCGAAAAGACGGTGATTGGCTAACAAGAAATCCAAGAGTTATACATGGCTCTGACAAGATTTGGCCTTGTGGAAACTTGTGGTAGAGAGCAAGAAGTCATTTATTGTATGTAACATGTTTTTGAAAACGATGGAGGTTTTCTTTCAGAAAGTGGCGGGTTGAAAGTAATAACAGCACAACAGAGTGTAAGCTGTTCATAGGACATCCTTGGCCGTCATGGAAAGTAAGTTAACTTTAAGGAGTTCTGAATTCTGATTTATAATGTTGTATGGGTTTTTTAAACACAATCATTTTGATTGTGTTTTTTTTTCCCCGCTGTTATATGATGAATACCTTCAAGTCACTGTTTTAGTGAAATTTGATACATTCTGAGAACAGCAAAAATAAACCATTTAACATGTATAATTAATTCTGTTCTGTTTGCATTTATGATGTACATGTAGAACTGTGTAGGAGGCATGGAGAAGGTGAGGCTTCTGTAAGTGTCAAAGTTGTTGCATACAGTGCTCATATTCTACGTAGTCTTTTATATTTCATTACTTTCACTGTTTCTGACTGATCTAAAAATTTTTTTTTAAAAAGAACAGTAAGTATAAGGGAAGGAAACAGACAGTTATGTTAAAAGAAACACAGCTATAGGGAATAAACTAGGGATACTGTTACCCGCAATCCTCTGCTGATGATGTCACTGAGCATGTCATGAATGATGTAATATGTGACATCATCAGCAGTGGATTACGGGTAATAGTATCTCTAGTTTACTCCCCTATAGCTGTCTTTCTTTTAACATAACTGTCTGTTTCCTTCCCTTATACTTACTGTTCTTTTTTTTAAAAAAAATTTTTGGTTCGCTTCCGGTTCGCGTACCGGGGAGCGAACTGGGAAGCGAACTAAGAGAAATAGAGGTTGGCACAGTTGCAAATATTGTACCAATTTTTTAATAACGGGGAGGTAGTTCTGAAAAGAACTTTTTTTTAAATTGTTTTTGTTGTTTTATATTTTTTTTATTATTTTTCTGAACATTTTTTTACTTTTTTTGAATTTTTCTGAACAGTTTTATATTTTTTTTGTTTTTTTTTCGGAGGGGGCAACGAAAACGATTCATTGTAAAGGGCTCAACAGGAGCAAGAAAACAAAAAAAAAGAATTTATTGTTTGGGGAGTTTCGGACAAACATGAGCATGATTGTCAATAGCTCTGTTGATCAGAGTGATGCTACTTTCTCCGTAGCAAATGAATCCACTGCAATGTACGCAGACTTGTTTTACTTCACGAAATCTCGTTTGTATATTTGGCACCATCTCCCTGCCCTCTGGTCCCGTTACTTCCGGTACAACAGATCTTCTGGCCATAATAGGGAGATTATCTAGGTCGTCCTGTTCCTCTTCTTCCTCTTCTTGCTGAATTATAACTTTAGCAGGTGTTCCACTCTTCCTTGGATGTGGTGGAGGTGGTGGGGAAGCACCAGCTGAAGCTAGTAAAGAAGCCATTGCTCACTGGTAACAAAGGGTCTTTCTCTCACAATGATGAAAGTCAGAGTGAGGAAAGAAGGAGGGATTTTCACCATTTGGGAAAAAAAATAGTTCTCAACCAATGAAAAGTGTTCATTTTAGATCATATGACCTAGTCTTACATCATTAGGAAACCGAAAGTGAAATGAACCAATGAAAAGTGTTATTACCAAGTCACATGACCTGCTGTGTTTACGTTACGCGCTTTGCAGGGCCTCCCGGTTTGCTTCCAGAAACCTGTGCTTTGCGACTCGGTAAGCGTACGAGTTCGCTAACGTAGCACGTCATATGACGTATCACGCGACAACGCGAAACGTCATGCGGACGGGAGGCGTCACGATGTTGTTTTCTAACGCGGCAGTTGCGGTAAAGAAACGTTTACCGGCTCGCGGTCTATTTCGCGGCATCAAGGTCAGCTAACGGGAAGCCTCCCGATTCGCGAAGCGGGAACGAAGAAAAAAAAATATTAAAAAAAAAAGTTATTAATAAACATATAAAATATATTTTGGGATTTAAAGAAGAATACATTTTACAGCTACAGATATTAGCTGTTAAAAAACCAATGAAATTCACTGAAAAAACCATAGGTTATAGACCATATATAGTTAGGAATTAGCATTTACAAAACCTTGAAAATTCACTGAAAAAACCATAGGTTATAGACCATATATAGTTAGGAATTAGCATTTACAAAACCTTATTTTACTCACACAAAACCATTGAAATTCCATATATAGTTAGTTGCACTAACTATATATCGCGCACCCGCAATCCACTGCTGATGATGTCACATATTACATCATTCATGACATGGTCAGTGACATCACTGATGACATCACTGATGACATCTCAAATGACATCACTGATGACATTACTGATGACATCTCAAATGACATCACTGATGACATCATGACACACCAATACCAGTTACTACATACGCACTCACTGATTCCTACGTCTACACACACATTCACTCATTCACCCATACAATCACTCATACATACAGTCACTCATTATTACAACACTATCATATGCACTCATACACCTATGCAGACAGTCACACACTGCCACTCATCCATGGAGTTACTCACACACCAAGTCAGTCCTGTAAAGAATCAATCACACTTCCATTTCTTCATCTATACAGTTAAACACAGAACACCATACTTCAGTGACATCACTGATGAGATCACTAATGACATCTGAAATGACATCACTGATGACATCTCAAATGACATCACTGATGACATCATGACACACCAATACCAGTTACTACATACGCACTCACTGATTCGTACGTCTACACACACATTCACTCATTCACCCATACAATTACTCATACATACAGTCAGTTATTATTAGAACACTATGATATGCACTCATACACCTAGTCAGTCCTGTGAAGAATCAATCACACTTCGATTTCCTCATCTATAGTTAAACACAGAACACCATACTTTTCACACATATACTAACACATACTTACTCTCTTATACAATCACTGATACAAGTACACATTGATATGCACAGCATCACACACCTCCCAGCCAGCCACACACACACTCAGTCTCCCATACAAATACTTGGACAATCAATCAGTAACCCATATAGTTAATCATATAGCTACTGATCAACACATGCAGCAGTTTACAGAACAACAGACATAATGATGCACAAATTAAGACAGTTTAGTCACTAACCCATGCACTCAGTGAGACACATTTAATCACTCACTCATACATTCAGTCATGCACCTACTAAATCCTTTGTCCAGACAGTTATACTTCCACTCATTCTTCAATATGTAAGACACATTTTAACTTTACAGAAACATACAGTCACTGGATGTTGTCATCAGTGATGTCATCAGTGATGTCATTTGAGATGTCATCAGTGATGTCATCAGTGATGTCACTGACCATGTCATGAATGATGTAATATGTGACATCATCAGCAGTGGATTGCGGGTGCGCGATATATAGTTAGTGCAACTAACTATATATGGAATTTCAATGGTTTTGTGTGAGTAAAATAAGGTTTTGTAAATGCTAATTCCTAACTATATATGGTCTATAACCTATGGTTTTTTCAGTGAATATATATATATATATATCTTTTTTTATATAAAAACAATTCCCGGAAGTTGAGCGATCACCGGGTTGAACACAAACATGACGTCATGCGGAAACGCGCATGCGCGGTGTGGCGTGATACTTATATGTTGCGTATGCGCTTCAAATCACGTACGGGTCGCATAGCAATGGCGCATGAAAATATGTACCCATAGCACACCCTACGCGCATCCTACAAAACAATTGTAAAATAGCGGCTACGTTCTGCGCAGCAATCGAGAGAGGTGCGCTTTGGGTGTGGAACTGCTCAAACAATTGTTAAAAAAAAGAAAACACTAAATATTATAAAAATATTTTAAAAAATATTTAAAATAAATATATTTATTACATTTTTTACAAATTTATATATAAAAATGTGGAATGTAATCTTAAAATAAATTTGTAAATCAGTATCAAAGAAATCAATATAACAATTAATAGATTTTAAAATTGTTATTGAATAAATCTTTCAGATCACTGAAAAAAACCTTGGGTTTCAGGCAGGTTATACTTTGGAATTATCATTTAAAAAACCTTCAAAATGTACTGAAAAAACCATAGGTTTCAAGCAGCTTACAGTTAGGAATTATAATTTTAAAAAAAATTGAAATTCACTGAAAAAACCATAGGTTTTAAGCAGGTTATAGTTAGGAATTATCATTTAAAAAACCTTAGAAATTCACTGAAAAAACCATAGGTTTTAGGGATGTTATAGTTAACTGGACATTTCATTCATATAAAACCATTGAAATTCCTCCGTTATAGTTAGTTGTACTAACTGTAACTCTTGCGCCCGCAATCCACTGGGGATGATGTCACATATTTCATCATTCATGACAAGGTCAGTGACATCACTCATGACATAATGGGCTTGATAATATGCCCTTGAGAATTCCAATAGAAGTCCATGTTCTGGTGTGAACATGGGCTTCTACTGGAATTCTCCAGGGCATATTATCAAGCCCATTATTGCCACTTTAGTGGCAGTTTTCTGCCGCTAAACTGGTGATAATTTTAACGCCATTCTTGATAATATTCCCTTCTTTTTTTCTTGGTCAGATGTGGAATCAGGCCCAGGGTCCAACACAGATTCAAGTGAGACAGAGAGTTTACCGGGCACCAGTGGTGTGGATTCAACAGCTACCATTCGGAAGATGCATTATAAAATGGGCTAAATAGACAACCAGAAGTACAGGGACCTATAATGGGACTACTCCCCAGGCGATCAACTGGTTGTAGAAAATATTAAGACCCCCTCTGACAGCCAGCCTGCAGCACCTCCCATATTGGATAATATTCTGCAATGCGTAATTGAGAACCGTGAAGAGGCCTGCTTGGAAAGTGGACACTAGCAAATCGCAACTCGTAAACTGCAGGGGGCAATGAGGAAAGTAGCCAAAACCTGCAATGCCATCATCGATTAGCTGACGGACCTCGAGACAAGAACAGCTGTACTTAAAACGGACATCATTGGTACCAAAGGTCAGGTCATGAGTCACAACTAATTGACATCCAATGGAAGCCCGATGACAACAAAAACTGTCAGCGATGGAATAATTTGCGATTCTTAAGTATTCCGGAAGGGAAAGAAGGTTCGGACGCCGGATGAACATGGTCCAGCTACTGCAAAAATCCTTCCCAGAACTAGAAGGTTGGACCTGGCCCTCTGAAATTCAAAGGGCGAATAAGTCCCATTTACACTTTGGCAACCAGTCAGACCTGATGCTAACCCACGAGTGCTCCTGGTGTATTTTAGAAACTTCCTGCTGCGACAGAACATATCTGAAAAGGCAAGACCCGAGGCTCAGTGGGCCGGGGATAGATTTTCATTCTTTACCAGACCTGACTTCTGTCACATTACTGTTGAACTCTGATAGCGCTTACGCCAAATGATTAAACCTTTCCAGGAGAAAGGGGCACAGGCCTTCCTACTGAACCCAGCCTGCCTGAAAGTAATCTGGGGGGATCGCACCAGACTCTTTACATCAGAAATAAAGGCTAAAGAGTCCTTAATGTCAGGCGGGGTATAATTGTATGACCTAGTCGTTATTAGCACTAATGTTTATATGGGTAGTTCTTAGGACCCCTAATGTGATTGGATCGGAACAGTGGGCTAAGTCAAATCCCCCTTCAAAAAAAAATGAGAAGGGAAAAAATAGTAAGCGGTGAGGGGCTGAGGAATACTTATTACTGTCATGTTCAAAACAGAGAAGGATTAGTCTTATAAATATACATGCTAGGGCAAGTAATTAAAGGGAACAAACTAGGAGGGGAGTACAAAAAGGACAACAAAATAAAAGAGAAGAGAGAAGGGGAATAAAATGTTCACACATCATAAGCTATTGTTGTCATGAGACAACTGATGGGGTACTGAGACACCAGATAGGTACACACACACACAGATAAGCCACCAGTTGGAAGGGGCACCGCCTTACATCCTCCGCAGACTGACTCAGGTCTGTTTTTCCTCCAGGAGGGGGGGTGCCGGGAGGGGCGGGGGGATGGGGCAGGGTGGGGCGATGCAGGAGGTGGGGCGAGCAGGCGGGGTGGGGGATTGCAGGGTTCAGGGTGGAGAGGGGGTGGGGGAGGAAAAACCCAGAAGCAGAGTGATTGGTGTAATCTAAGGAAGGAGCCAGGAAACACCATGCCTAATTTAAAATTGTATAATAATCAACTTGGTGTTTTAAAATGCTTTAATAATGGGTAGGTTAGCTATCTGCTCAATTAATGTTAGGGGTTTAAATGACAGGGGGAAGAGGGGTATGGTAAGTCGGGGTGAGTGTAGTTCACGAAGTAGCGCTACGCGAAGCTACGCGAAGTGCACTTCGCACTACGTGAACTACGTGTAGCACTACGCGAGCTGCGTAGTAGCATGTTCGCACTGTGCAAGATGCGTTTTCAATGATTGCACAGTGCGGACAAGCATCCGGCACTGTGCAATCATTGAAAACGGCATCTTGCACAGTGCGAGCTGTAGTTTTCTGCTGCTCAAGTAGATTTTTACTCGAGTGGCAGCTTTCTCAACGTGGACTGGTAGTTTCTCATCGCGAGCATGTGCGACCACTCGCAATGAGAAACCTGACCTCCCCGTGCTAAGAATCTCGCCGGGAGGTTTATTTTCCATGCTTGCGATCGGCAACTTGATGATGCTGATCGCGAACGAGCAAAAAGTCTCGCAGGGATGTCATTTTGCTTGCTCGCGGTCGCCAACCTGGCGCTGCGGACAGCGAGCAAGCAAAAAATGACCGCTGCACTACGCTACACGCGTTCGCACTGTGCTATGTGCAGCTCGCGTAGTGCAAAGTTGCGCAAACTTCGCAAAATACGCGGGCAGACATAATTTGTCAACAAGAAACCCACATCCCGTGGCAAGAGAGGGCGCCACGTAATTCCTGGATACACACAGGTAGCCTCCTCTTCCCAGACTACTACAACTAGAGGTGTCACAATCCATGTCTCTAATCGGAATTCCTCCACAAAACAAATGGTATCGGACAAATGGGGGCGAGGGGCAATAGTCTCATTATCAGTTGTATGGAGCCAAAAGTACTATCGGATAACAACCCTTTGATGTTGGAAATTATGGTGCAGGTCCATCAACGTTCTCTAACAAAGTGGACCTTTGATAGGACATTATTAGTCACTGAGGGATTCATAGAGGATATTAGGAGATGGACCGGTCAGTTCTTTGATATAAACAGGTTCAGTGCCTCTAGAGAAATATTTTGGGATACATTTAAGGCTGGCTTATGGGGGGAGATTGCCAGATTCGTTGAACTACATAGGAAGAGGCAGCAAGAGGAATTACACCGATTAAAAGATCAGTTGACGAAGTGTGAGGAGGAGCACACGGCTGCCATCGCGCAAAAACAGGCAGAGCTACAAACTCAGCTGCTATTGGAGGTCATAAGGAGAAAGGCAGAAATCAATGGCTTTTACAATAAATCAGTGGCGGAAGAATTTCAAACCTACTCCAGGGATAATTATGAGCTCAGGGAGACTACAGGTAAACACTTAGCACTACGCCTAAGACAGAAGGCAGTTTCAAATAACATCTTGAGGTTAAAAAGAAAAGACTGGACCCTGGCTACAGATCCCCAAAGCTTTCTTGGTGTATTCGCGGAGTTCTATAGGGACCTTTACCAGACCAAAGACAAATGTCCAGAAACCACTGGGCTTGAAGATGATATAAATCTTCCTATCTTGCAGGAACTAGAGGCAGATATCTCGATTAGTGAAGTCAAAGAGGCACTCCAGGCAATGGCTAGAGGGAAGTGGCAGGCCCAGATAGAATTCCGATGAAACTGAATAAAGCACTCCAGTCAGAGCTATCCCCCTTGATCCTAGATCTGTTCTTGGCTGTACAACAGAAGGAGCTTCCACTTCAATCGTGGCAAGGTACCGACATAGTCGTATTCCTGAAGAAAGGGAAACCCGCCAAAGACGCAGCCTCATATCGACCCATTTCCCTGATTAATGCTGATAAGAAACTATACTCTAAGATCATCTCGCTGCGGCATGTCACAGTTATTACCTCATTGGTGAGTCCATGGCAAAATGGTTTTATACCAGGAAGGGGGACCACAGATCATGTACGTAGGGTAATTTTTCTGTTTGACATAGCTGATGCCTCTGGAGAACAGATGGCGTTGATTCACCTCGACGCCCAAAAAGCTTTTGATCGAGTTGAATGGGCATACCTACGGTATAACCTAAGATTCAATGGGTTTGGACCATGCATCTTAACGGCTGTAAGAGCTATGTATTCACAGCCATACACTAGGATTCCATAGATGAACAAGGAGTCCAAAAGAATTGTGGTAGCTCAAGGGACAAGAGAGGGATGCACTTGCTCACCAATTCTCTTTGCGCTATATATTGACCCGTTTTTTGGGTAAATCATGCAAGACCACTCGTTCAAACCTATAGTGGTCAGGGGGTATAACACCAAGGCGTTAGCATATGCTGATGACATAGCTATCATTACCCCCGACCCACTGGGATTAGTTGCGAGGATTGAAGTCTTGGCCAAGGAATTTGGCAGGCAGTCGGAATATCGTTTGAACTCCGATAAGACCACAATTGCCTGCAATGAAAGTATTAACTGTCAGGATCCCCACAGGTCCGACGTAGCTACCTATCTTGGGATCGACATCTCGGCAAATGTAGGTTCTATCTGGGCAATCAATTCAACTCCTCTTATAGAGAAGATCAGTAAATACCTAAAAAGAATAGATAATTTCCATATGTCTCTAATAGGAAGGTGTAACATGCTCAAAATTACTATGTTCCCGAAAATATTATATCTATTTCGTTGTATCCCGTTAGAGCCGGAGCCTGCTTTCTTAGAGAAACTGGAAGGAATATTCTCCCAATTTATCTGGCATTAGCAGGTCAGGCGCTCATTAAAAGTTGTGACCCTTAATCAAGATCGGGGGTGGGCCCTTCCCAATCTACAATATTAATCATGGGCCGTGACATTTCAACAAATGGCCATCCTGTTTAAATCAAAACGGGTGCAGAAATAGGCATGAGAGTACGAGAACGTCAAGCCCCCCCCTTAATCTTTGAGTTGGCAAAAGGTGGAGAGCATCCGGGGTTATACTGAGGCAGGTGGAGGATAGCTATCACAAAAAAACACGATTTAAGCCTCTTGGAGCAGCTTGGAGCGTGTGGCAGAAAGCCTGCAAGCTTTTAGAAATTCCCAGGCTTCAGAGATACCTACCCCTCTGGCAAACACCGGCATTTCCAGTCCCTCTCTATGATAGAATTGGTAAATATTGGGAACAGGCAGGTGTCAGCAGAATAGGGTATGTCATAGATATGAATGGAATTAGTTATTTTGAAGAGCTACAGGAGCGGTACAAAACCGATCCAAGATCGCATTTTAAGTATGTCCAAATTATGGAAACCATCATACCCGTCGTATCAATGATTACCTCTATAGATAGGATTCCGCTCTTACATATCATCCTATATAAAAAATCCTGAATCAAGTGTATATGTTTTCTGATAAAAGCCACTCCGTATGATCTAATAAAAACTGAAACTACCTGGGCAGGCAAGTTAGAGAACCAGGATGTGGATCTGAGCAGGTAGCTGGCTCTATCCAAGAAAGTGTTTTACTCTGCCAATTTGAAGGCCCAACATTTCAAAACCGTTTTCAATTTGTATTTTACCCTGGCAAAACTGTTTGGTTGAGGGAAAAGGGACAATGATCAATGCCTGAGATGTAGACAGGGCCCTGCAGATCTGGCCCATATGTTTTCTGATTGCAGTAAGCTAAACACTCTGAAGAAAGAGATTGAAGGCTTTCTGCATAAGGTGTTAAGACAGGATGTGTCTATCTCGCCAACTATGATGCTGCTAGGCTTCGATAAGAAGGCACAAGGAGAATCAACACAGGTATATTTTTGCTTCATGCCAACGGCAGTAGCCAGACTGTTTATTGCATCAAATAGAAGGATGCTGACCCTCTGGCGTATCAAGCTTGGTATGCCAGAATGCTCCATATATACAACTTGGAGATGGCACTGTACAAATGTAAAGGACGGAGGGCGAGGAGAAGGGGCAGGAAAATCTGGGGCCCTTTGATGGACTAGGTCCGATGTTTAAACGTTCTCTTTCTCTCTGTGTTTGTGTTACAAACAACGCAGTATGAAATGTTTAAATAATATTGTGCTGGTTCAAACGACTGTCCTTCCTTCCGTTGATTTATCTCTTTTTTTCTTTCCTTCTTTTTTTTCCATTCCTCATTGATACGATATGAGCATCTGCCGCTTGCAATACTTATATTTTGTATCTATGTAGATCATTTATTTTTGTAAGCACTACTTTTTTCTGGGAAAATAATAATAACATTTAAAAAAACTGGGCTTATGCTATCTTGAATCCGTATATACACACTGTCCTCCATCTTGCATCAATGTCACAATAAATCACATGATGACTATTGCAGTTGTTTCTCTTCATAAATAAAGAATTGTGAGCTTTATACTAATGAGAGTGTTCCCATAGACGTTTTCCCGCACTGCTCCTAACCAAGGGCATTCCCACTGTCTCAGGCTCTCATTGTACAATCTATCAACTAGCATGTACGAATAAACTGTGAGAATTTCTGAAATCCAATTTAATACTACCATGAGAGAATTTTCAAATGTATTATATAGCCAAATGCTTCCTCTTGCTTGTTTCTGATTGGTGCATATCCTGAGAACCATGTACTCATTTAGAACTGAATGATAGTCTTTCTCTTAAGTCCTATAAAAGGACATATATTTTTTGTACCCTGAAATCTCTTATTCCCCACCTTCAAAAGGCAAATCAATGTCAGAATTCATATAGAACTGTACTGAGTTCCTTATATTTATGAAGTGTACGCTTTCAGGAAAAACTTACTGATGGCACATTTCATGCACTTTGCCTGTTAACTTCTTATAAAAAAATCAAACAGTATGGATTATTGAATTTGATCATAATCGAATTAATAACAGGTCCAGTCAGGGAGCACCAACATACATATCAGGACTACACAACTCCCAGTCCTGGCCATTGGAGCACCTTTTGAGATGATCATTTAGGACAAGTTTGTGCATCTACAGATTTCTGCTAAAATGGCATGGACTTGTCAGCAGAAAAACGGTGTCCGCTCAGTTTCAGAATTGTGAGATGATATTGGTGTAGTGCCTCAGTGAATGCCAATATTGAAGTAGGAAAACTGTCTCTGTATATGTATATGGATATTGTAATTACTGAGAGATTGGGCCACTGGAAGACGTTAGTCAAACACGTCTACTATGTTTTTAGCATGTTGTTTGTTCCACTAAATAATAAGGAAGTAGCTATTTACCCAGCTGTACAGTATAGTGCATAATCTCTGCTGTTTACCTGGCGGCCTGCAAAGTAGTACATCATCTCTGCTGTTTTGCTATTGAGGTAATACCAAAGGTAATACCAAAGCTTGGTTCCTGCTATTTGCTGTGCCACTGTCAATGGCATCATTTTGAAAGGAAAGCAAACAACTGTAACGTTAATTTGTTTGGGGGAGGGCAGGTTCATTTTTACTGCAATCTGCACTTCACCATATTTTTAAAAACAGCACTGTTGTACTTTACATGTTTATATTTGAAACGGTCTCAAAGGAACATGCATATTAATGAAATCATAAAAATGGGAAGGAGAGTCCCTACTTAAAACTGGCACAACCCCATTGGCCATGTTCAGTGTCATTACAATAACGAGAGCGGCCATTTTAGGTCGGTGCTCATGTTCATTTCTCACTCAAATACAGGCCTGGTATTTCCAGGCCGGTACTTAATGAAGGGGCATGGACGCACGCAGCGGGTGCACTGCTGGCATGCCAAAGGTTCGTCATAGGCAAGCCTGTCTGTGACCGCCCATGGCCATTCGGAACCCCTGCCCGTCTGCCTCCAGCGCAGTACCTCTATGCGATAAGAAAAGCTAGAGTGTCTTACTTTAGCGTCAAACTAGAAAACGCCTCAAAATCCTCAAAAGAGCTATTCAAACTGCTAAATAGCCATATGCTTGCAATCAATTTTTTGGGGAAGGGTGAAGGATGTACGTCATGACAACGCGGGCTTTTACACTGTGCTGTCATTACGACGCATCCATTTACAACGCAAGTCGTTACAACGACTTGCGCTGTAGGCGGTGTATTTTGGAATAGTATGATTTACTATTCCAACTCCAGCCTATGCAACAGTAGGGAAGGTGTTGGAATAGTAAATCTACTATTCCTTAGTATCTTGCACCATCCAGCGCAACTCGTTGTAACAACTTGGGTTGTGATGGCAGTGTCGTTATGACAGCGTGGTGTAAAGCCCGCGTTGTCTTGCCTGTTCACCAGGGTGAACAACATTCTGCTAGCCCTTCCCAAAGTATCATACAAAGCCTACTCTTGGTTGCTGTAGAGTTGGAAAAAAATCACACTAACGGCCTTCCCTCAAATGAGTAGGGAAGCAACTGAGGAGATCCTCAGGACAATCAAATCAGGGTTGCTGCTCTACCCAGCCCCCCTGATATTTTAAGAAGAGGAGAAAAAATTATCCTGGCTGGGATGTGGCATTACGATGCGTACTTTTACAACGCGTGCCGTTACAACGTGTCTTTTTCAACGCAAGTCGCTACCACGACTTGCGTTGGAGGGGGTGCGGACTTAGGAATTTTTTAATTTACTATTCCAACACCAGCCTACGTACAGTAGGGAAGGTGTTGGATAGTAAATTAAAGAATTCCTTGTCCTGCAGCACCCTCCAGCGCAAGTCGTGGTAACGACTTGCGTTGAAAAGAACGCGTTGCAACGGCACGGGGGTGTAACAGCCGCGTCGTAAAGGCTGTTCACCCCCAGCAGGCCTTCCAGTGCTGGTAGACGGTGCTCCATGCTCGACTAGTGATGAGAATATGTATTTTTTCAAAAGCTGATTTCTGATATGTCCAATCTTATATGCATGGTGAGAGCATTCCACAGTTTTGGCGCTATATATGCTAAGGAGTTTCACCACATCTTGTTTTCTTGACCCTTGGACCAGTAGTAGGTTACGACCCTTGGAGCGTAAAGTTCTTCTTGGCATGTACAGGGTTACCAAGTGTTGAATAAGATGGGGCCTTCTTTGTTCACAGCACGATGGGCCAAACAGAGGGATTTCAACTGTATTAAATTCTTGATTCGCAGCCAGTGCTGGCTGCCCATTCAGGCGCTGCTGAGTACGCTTGGGGATCTTGTAGAAAGTACATGCCGCGGCGTTCTAAATTACCTGCAGTCAATTTGTCACATATTTGTGGCTGCCTGGGTAGAGGGAGTTACCATAATCCAAATGCAAGTTAATTTTTTCCCTGTACTTCCACTTTATGGAGTGGAGTCCGGAGCCAGCTTAGTAGTTTTCTTAAAGTGTAGAGAAGTCCAAAGCAGTAAGCAGACAGATTCTTGGTCTGGTAGCCTGTAGTCTATCCAGAATCCCAGGCTCTTGACTGAAGGAGAGGGCGTGAGAAGTGGCCAGTTAAATTCCAACCAGCGGAAGGGGTTGTTTCCTACAACTAAACCCTCTGTTTAATCCACGTTCGGTTTCAAACAGCTGTCAGTCCTCCAGCTTTATCTGTGTGTATTCTTCATAGGATACCAGAGCAATCCATGAGCTTGCATAATTTCTGCCAATGGGCATACATAGAGATAGTAGAGTATTTTGCTTAATTAAGATCCCTGTGATATTCCACACTTCAATGCATATGTTGTGGAGAGTGAGAAGTCCACTTGGACCGGAAAGCTCCTATGCTCTAGGAAAGCTATGAGAAATTTAAGTGCACTTCCTGCTCTTATAGCCTTTGAATAAGGATAGAGTGTAATACGGGGTCGAGGGCCATGCTCAGGTCCAGCAGAATCATTGCTGGTGAGCCTCCTTGATCCAGAACAGCCCTGAGTTCTTCCATTTCAGCTAATAGAGTGGATTCTATGCTGCTGCCCAGGCTGAATGCTGTTTGAATTGGGTGTAGGATGGAGCGAGCCTACAGAAAGGCAGAGTGATGATTGTTAACATACTTTTCCAGGGTCTCGCTCACTCTCAGAAGTAGGGAGATGGGGCAATAATTCTCTATCCATCGGGTGTGTTTTTAGGAGGTGTTAAACACTGCATGTTTCCGTGACAAGGGGAACATGCTGCCGTGTTCTCAGTGGTTAAATAGGTCGGTCATTTCAGCCAGGAGGTGAACAGCCTTTACGACGCGGCTGTTACACCGCCGTGCCGTTACAACGCGGTCTTTTCAACGCAAGTCGTTACCACGACTTGCGCTGGAGGGCGCTGCAGGACAAGGAATTTTTTAATTTGCTATCCAAAACCTTCCCTACTGTACGTAGGCTGGTGTTGGAAGAGTAAATAAAAAAATTCCTAAGTCCGCACCCTCTCCAACGCAAGTCGTGGTAACGACTTGCGTTGAAAAAACCGCGTTGTAACGGCACGCGTTGTAAAAGTACACGTCGTGATGCCGTACATCCCCTGCTGGGTAGCCATTCGCTATATAGATTCCAAAGAATAAATAGAATAGCTGACAACAGGATAACTTGTAGAGATGATTTACAATTTGACTGGTAGCCTAATAAATAGTTTGAAGGAGGTCTTTATTTATTTGGCTCTGAAGAAAAATAGGACAAAAAACATGTGTGAGGCATTAGAATGTAAAGTAAATGCATTTACAAATGTACAATAATTTGTGTAAAGTAAGTGCATGATTTAGGCTAAGCTTTTTACAGATTAAAAAAAACTAAAATCAATTTTGAATAAAACATTAATATTATTTTTACATTCAGATAACAAATGTGAATCAAATTTCTGTTTGAGGAGCATTAGAATATGGCACACAGATATTCTGCACTACAGTCTAGAAGTATTTGGTTGTCTGTAAATAATATTGGGAATGGTTCTAAAGCATGTTACATAAATGTTTTATGCACTCATGAGAATACATTGTTTTTTCAAATGCCATGATTTTCCTTTTGATTGATTTTGAGGATTGGTCTCTTTTTAGGCTTCTAATGGTAGGCCTTGTGCTAGCTTTAAACTTCTTTTTAAGGGAGTTGTGCTTACTTAGTATTTCAAAGCTGGCAATACAGAATCAGTCGACAAGCAGCAGCAAACAGGGATTGAAGACATATAGGTAGGATCTGGGTTCTAGATGGAGGGACACATATCGCAGGGAATTGGTGCTATGGGGGGAGTGCTTTGGTACACTTGCAGGTAAATTGAGTGAGAGACAGCACTAGGGCTTCTGTTGAATTTGTAAGTAAACATGGGAGACAGGTAGGTAATGCATCTGGATAATTTACCAGAGAAGTTCACTCTGCTGCCTGTGAATAAAAAAAACTTGTTCATAGTATTCACTTAGTAGAGTGGGTTTCAGGCATGTATGTTTACTGTCCCTAGGTCATTGCTTCAGTTACACTGACATTTTGGTCACTTGGTGTTACAAATTGGTTTCCTGGTTGACTGGGGTGGAAGTCGTGGTCAAGCAGTAACCACAGTTCTAGTCAGGGAGAGTCACAAACACACCTTAAAGTAGTTTGTGCTCACCCTCTGGTAAATTGGCACAGAGCAGTCAGACTGATGAAATAAGTGTTTGTGCACTACTTCAAACAGTAAAACAATGAAAACATCACACACAAATATTCCACACCAGGTTAGGAACTCAGAACTCAATTTAATAACCAAAACAAGACAAAAATACCAAAAATCCATTAAGTAAAACAAGAGTTATGAATTTTTAAAGACTAAACTGAAATATAGTGCCTAAAGCATAAAGAGCCAAATGGGGATATATGATTGTGCTAGACCACGTCAAATCCAAAAGTTCAAACCAACCATGATGGAGTGTGGGTCAGATAAAGTCCCAGATAAGTCCCATTAAAGTTTTACATTCTCAACAATTGTGGCAAGAGTTCTGTTTGCAAGGCAGAAGTTCGTCGGGAGCAAAGAGAGCATCGCTGGTGGTGGTCAGAGGGACACGAAGAGCATGCCGGGCACCGCGGACAGACAGGGTGGAGCTTTGTGGTGGCTATCCAATGTGGTAGGCAATGCTTGCTGTGCGAAGAGACAATCTCGCGGGGGTTGCACTGATTCTTCAGGCGTGGTTCCGGTACGAACTGACCCACTCACGAAGATCCCAAAAGCTTGATTTTAAGAGCTTTAAACAAAAGCCTTGAAGACCAATGGGACCAGCCTAGTACCAAAATGACCAGACCCAGCTGAAGAGTACCTAATAATAAGCACCAAAACAAGTAGACGCAGTACCAAGTGGACCACAAGGACCAAGGCAAGAAGAATTAGGATTACCGAAACAAAGAAGACTAAGAGTGCCAGCCCAAGGAGAACTAGTACAACATGACTAGGTGGATAAATACACAGTAGACCAGCAGGATGAGAGTGAGGCTCAGCAGTACCAGGATCAGGAGGTCCAATAGGGTTTAATATAAGGCTGAGCCAGGAATAGGTCCAGGAAAACCATGGCTAGGAAGGACTACAACCAGGAGCTCCAAATTCAATAAATCAGTACCAGGGTGACCAGAACTAGTTAGACAAGCATCAGGATTAGGCTCAGGAGGACCAAAACAGCACAGAAAAGAAGGACTTGCAACAGGACTAGCAAGAGGATCAACACTTAAAGGCAGAGAAGGTCCTGAAAGAGAAGGAAGAAGACCGGGAGCAGGAGGAAACCTATGTGAGTCTAAGCCACATGTACTAGGATATCCCTTTTGTAAATGGCTTTTATTCAGACTTCTTATGCTGCCAACCCTGAGAAATCCCCACCTCTCTAGCCCACATTTAGAGCTTGTAAGTAATGAAAGCGTGCAATGTTAATAAAAAGCCAGGACTGTTACAGTTTGACCTCTGAGTGTTAGCAGCAACTACCTGATGATGGCAGAGTAGTCTGAGAGTGGATGTGAGGGCATAGGGACTGAAACTTGGCAAACGATTTGGGTAGTTAGGGGAAAATGAGAGTGGTCTGTGAAGGATGGCAGAAACGTTTTAAGAAACTTAGATGGCTGAAGCCAGGAAAACTGATTGATGGCTACTAAATGGGTCAATGGGCTATGGTAAGCAGCAAAGAGAAGATCAGTATTCTACGAAGGCTCTGATGAGCAAAAGAGGGGGTGGAAGAGACTCCAGGCAGATTGTCTCAGATGGCCCAAAGAGGGATTCTGTGTGACCACCAGATCGTTGAGCTGACAATCCATCTGAATGTATGTCTGTTGGGTAAATAGCAAATGTTTGGTAGAAGGACTCCTTGTGTGAAGAATGTCTAAGTGCATGGACCAGAGGAATGCATTTTTCATGACATGATGAAGTGCAGATGCAGCTTCCCTATGCAGTGGGCATGTATTGAGCCCACCCCTGTGGCTGGAGGGTGAAGACCCAGAACTGATATCAGAGAGAATTGAGAAAAGGTTACCCAATAAAATTCTGGAATGGTCTTTTTAGTTAAGGGCTGCTGATTAGTTCTTCCTGAGTGACAAAATATGGTAGATAGTAAGAGTAAGACCTATGTCATAGGTTTCTCTTGTTCAAAGTGCCAAATGTGTTAAACAGGGCTCATATTTTGTCTGTGCCTGATGATTTCTAACGAAGGCTGATGACAGCCCAGGATGAAATCTCATGTCTCATTGCGTTCTTGTTTTGTATATTTCCGGTTGTAGACAGCACTATTGCTACTTCTGTGAGAGCCAATACCTAGCGAAAAGGCTGTGGCCGAGTGAAAGACAGGAAATGGAATTGAAAAAAAATCACCCCAAATCTGTTCTGAAACCTCAATACTGGATCAACAACCCCATGTCTGGAAAATGAGTATTAATGTGGCAACAAAATGTATTTGTTTATTCAGTGTCTTATTTCTCACAATATTTCTAATAAACTCAATGAATAAAAATCTTTGTAAGTTACTTTTCTTATGTCTCTTTAAAGCCTATATCGTTCTCTGATTTATTAGGAAAATACATTATAATCCCAATGACATTCATTTCAGTTAATTCATTAATTAAAATCCCATTCCTTTGTTTGTGACTCCTCTATGGAATACTTCCACTTATGGCCTGATAGAGTAGTGGATGCTGAAGGAAGGAATTTATACTGACACCCTATTTAGAGTAAAACCTGGCTGTAAGCACAATAAAGAAAAATAATGGCTCTGTCACAATGGTCAAAATCTCCCAGTGTGGGGCCATACGTTTTTATGTTTTTCAAAAACAATCTATCATTTTGGGTGTTTGTTTTTAAAACTCAAAAAAAGTTTTTAAAAGTTTGCTGCCTGCCATCATGTCTGCCGGTACTGTCCTTCAAATGATTTGTGCATCGACCGGAACCACCATGACATCAGTTACTGTCAATGTAGAGAGTTGTCCTCCAGGGTAACGGACAACTCTGTATTTGTAGGGAAGAGGTTCCTCAGGATGGCAGAGGTATTTTCACTGTTATCCTGATGGAGTTACCACCCTCCATGAGATCTGAATGAAGCCTTTCAATTATATTGTATTGGCCACTTTACTCGCGCCCCCATGCATTTGTTTCTATTTTGATAAAGTCACCCTAAGATATTAGATGCATCTGTGTTACTAGGATACAACATTTCAAATCCTGGGTTTTGCTTTTACAGATCATTGTTTTCAAGGGTTTGAGTCTGATTTGTTGAATTGTAGAGAACCAGAATTGATAATTCTAGAATGCACTGATTTACTGCAGAAAAAGAGATGTTCTGGTAACATGGGGTCTTTTGGTAATATTATATTTGGTCCCTGTACATTCCCATGACAAGTGAGTGAGAGAGAGCACACAGCTTTAATACAGTGAACTGCTTTAACTATTCTTGCAAAGGTTCCAATCCTGTTGATCATAAGTCACCTCTGCAGGTACGAGTAAAGGAGTAGGAGTATTTGTGGAGCACGAAACAGCTCCATAAAGGACCTCCCAGTTTGCTATGTTTGGCTCATGCTGTAATGGAGTGGCATTCTGTGCACGTCTGTCAAAATAACTTGAAAACATTCAAACATGTGGGATACTGAGGTCTATAACTTAATAAGTATCTGCATCTAAGCCAGTTGTAGCATTAATTGCCTCATGTTGCAAAATCACAAAAGTGCTTATTATTATGTACAAAACCCTTTTTATGAACTAGTAATATTATTACAACTATTAAAGTGACTTTTACGATTGTTTCTGAATTGCATATAGGATGATTCATTAAAGGGATTTGCTCCCTCCCCTATCCAATTATGAAAGCAATTTATTGATTACAATTGCTGTTGCAAACCATTAAGGAGATAACAAGTTGGGTGGTTACTAATTTGCAAAGGTGAAGGTGTCCCCTTAGGATCCCTTTCTTTTTAGGAATCAGGGTAAAAGCCTCAGGAAGGAGACAGTTTCCAAAACCGAAACATTGTTTTTAAACAAGCCCTAGTGCCTTTAAGGAACATGGGTTGCTTTAAAAAACACAAAAACAGTATTTGCCATTTTGGAATGCAGTCACAGAGATGATGGTGGTGTGCTGTCCCTTTTTGGCCACCATCTCCGTGATTACAGCTAGTCATGAACGGTCACAAATTGACACCTGCCGAATGAATAATAATTGCACAGGTTTTTCTGCAACCCCCTGCGATTCAGTATTTTGTGTACCAACCAAACAGTACATATGTAAGTTTGAAAAATAAAATGTAATTCGCAAAACATATGTGTGGAATTTGCAAACACTTTGTACTGAAATAATAATAATAATATATTGGAACCCTAAGTTTCATAGGGAGATAAATGCTAATTATTTTCACTCCCTTTTTGCAGTCCTACCTAGGGTAAGTACTTTTTGATATCTGCCTAAGGCATTATAAAACAAAATTCATGCTGTTTCAACAGTAGTAGGGTAAAGAGTGAAATTCTTATGCTATTAACATGGCTACTGGCTAAATTGTGCACTCTATCTACTATTTAATCAGCCACCATGCAAATAATGAAGTTTATTTTCACGTTAGTTGTAAGGCCACCAGCAATACATTACATCATTTCAGCTTCTTAGCTAGTAGATGGGTAAATATTGAAATTTCTTTGCTACTTGCCTGGCTCATGGTCAAATAATCTAAACTTCCGCTGGCCTACTTGTACATGTCTGCTGTTTCGACAGCAGCTGGTAATTTGTGAAGGTTATTGTTTGCATGACTCCTGTCCAAATAGTACAAATCCTCTGATATTTAGTCAGCGCCCAGGTAAATTGTGAAGTCTTCTTTTTATTTGCATGGTTGCCAGCCAAACAGTGCAAAATCTGTAATATTTAGCAAGGGGCCAGTTAAATAGTGATGTTTTTCTTCTATTTGAATAGCAGCTACCGAACAGTTCAGAGTCTCTACTATTCAACTAGCAGCCAGGTAATATGCACAGCTACTGGATACGCAAGGGAGAAGCTCTAATATTTAGGAGCAGCTGGGTAAATAGTGAAGTTTTTATGCTATCTGTACAGCCGCCAGCTGAACAGTGTGAAATCTCTCACTTAGCCAACAGCTGGGTAAACAGTGAGGTTGTTGTGCTATTTGGATGGCTGCCAGAGAGACAGCACAGACTCTTTACTATTTAGGCAGCAGCCAGGTAAATAGTGACTTTTTACTGACATTTGCACAGCCACCAGCCAAACGATACAACATCTCTACCTTTTAGCCAACTGGGTAATACTGATGTGTTTCTGTTATTTGCATGGCCACCAGTTAAACAGTGCATAATCTCTATTATTTAGTCAGTGGTCGGGTAAGTTGTGAAGTTTCTCTGCTATTTTCAAGGCCGTCAGTCAAATAGTTAATACTTTCTTTTGTCTGGCAAGTGGCCAAGTAAATAGCAGAGAAAATTCACTATTTTTCCGGCAGCCGAGTAAATAGCAGCTACCAATAAATAAAGTTAAATATATCTGACTTGATGACCTGATTGTATGTTGCTGGTCTACCGTGATTGTTAGGTGAAAACTTCTGTTAATACATACTGTGTTAAATTAAACGCATGCGTGCGGCGGCTTTTTTCGCGCTGCGCGGCTTTTTTAAAAAAGCCGCGTTACATGACGAGCTCAGCTCGTCATGAGCGTGCGAGCGGCACAACTCATGACGAGCTGAGCTCGTCATGAGCGGGGAAGGGGATAACAACCCCACTAAAATTCACTCATGCTCTTAAGTAATTATAACCTGTGCTCCTGCCATGCTCAATGCTGTCACCAATGATGTGATTTAAGATATTGCAGCTATTTTAGCTTGATGTCGTAGAACATATAATGAGTGATGTAATACGTGAGTTCATTAGCAGTGCATGGCTAGGGCATGGATTATTGTTAATTTAGGGTACGAGTCAAAGTAAGTTGAGATAACTATTAACTAGTGAATTTCAGTTTGTTTAAAACTCTATGCTTTAATTGACATTTTCACCTAACTATAATGGCCCATTAACGTTTGTTTTTGTCAGTGAATTTCTATGTTTTTTTGAAGGGAAAGTAATATTTTATTGCCATACGTAATTACCTACACCCAGGTCCTGCATCCCCTTCCCCTGCTGGTGAAAACAACCTTGTGGGCGTGCACTGCTGAATATGTGATGTTACAAAGGGTCAGAACACCAACATTCAGAAAGTTGGCCTATTTATCTAAGGGTATGCATATTAACACATATTAAGCAGCACTATTTTCTTTGTACAAAGGTTACTAGTAATTATAGTCAAATATACGTGATATAAATTCATACATGAGCATACAGCTCCAGCTTGGATTGCTTTAAATAAATATAATAAGCTCTTCTGGGGTCATGGGTTCAATGACCCAGGAGTTTTTTCTATGTTAATGAGATTCTACTGCACACCCTGCAGTCCCACACAACATTTAAAAAAATCTTGGTGGTGGCCCTGCCCCTTCTAGGGGCACCACCAAGCTTCAAAAAATATATTAAAATAAGGGCATCATCAGATACTTCTGGCACAAAGCAGTGAATATTAAATCAGTGGTATGAGAATTTGGATTGTTGACTGGGATGTGAGGCCTGGTGAAGTGCAACCACAATCCTTGCCAGGGTGAGGCACAAACCATCCCCAAATTAACTTATGCTTCACCCTCTAGTAGCTTGTCACAGAGCAATCTGGCTTAACGTAGAGGCAATGTGCAAAGTATTTGTGCAACACTTCAAACAGTAATACAGTGACACCACAAGTCAAAAAGGATCCTTCATCAAGTAAAGAAAAATAGATATGTTGTTAATAAATAAAACATGAAAAAAATTACATAAAAAAACTTTCAGTAGAATTGGAGATATTCAACTTTAAAGATTGAGCAAGAATAGCAACAAAAAGCACAAAGAGCCAACTGTAGATAACTAACCATGCCAGACCACGACAAAGTCGCAAGTTCAGGATGGCTGCAATGGACCACGGGCTGGCTACACGGACTCCGTTTGGCTCGCTAAACAAAGTACCCTAAATCCTGGTTTGCTGAGAGTTGTGGAGATCCACGTTAAAGATGCATCACGTAGCGGAATCAATGCATCGGTTTCCAAAATGCGGCGAGGCTGTGATGCGAGCGCCTTCATCATTGATGAGGATCCCGTTGACGGGCATTGTCATGAAAAGTCCGGTGTCGAGGATGCAGCACACAGTCGAGTGATGCGTTTGTTCGGAAGAGCTGTGAGGCTGGGATGCAGGATCCAGTGTCCTTGCAGAGGCTGTTGTTGAAGAGGGATGAGAGGGATGTGAGAGGCTGCGCAGGGGATGCTTTACGCAGTTGGGGCGATGCCGTATTTCTGAAGGGCTGTGATGTGATGCAGCTCTTTGCAATGGATTCAATCCATGCAGCAGCAGTGATGCTTTGGTTCTGCTCATGTTTGGAACGCACAGCAGAGGAGTTGCGTCAGTACTGTAGGATCCACAGAGGCTGGCAGAGCACCTTACGTCCACTTCCAAGGGTCCAGGACTGGAGTGGCACCACTTGGCAGGGTAGACTCACAGATGAAAAGTCTAGGTGCAGAAGTATTACTGTTGGAAACCTGTTATGTCCCTGAGGCTTCAAAACAGGAAGCCAGCCAACTAGCCCTTGGAGTGAATCTGGGTTTTGGTTTAGGTGATGCAGATCCAGTCCTTTTCACCTAGGCAAGAGGGCAGCAGGCAGCAGGTCAGTACAGCCAGTCAACAGGTCTTTTCAGAGCAGCAGTCCAACAGAGTGGCAAACCCTGTAGCAGCACAGCAGTCATTCTTCCTGGTAGAGTATCCACATGTCAAGAAGTGTACTGAAGTGATGGTGCCTGAGGTCCAGTATGAATACACAGTTGTGCCTTTGAAGTGGGTAGAAGTTTCTAGAGGCTTACCTTTGAAGTGCATAGGTGCCCTGCCTACCTGGTCCTTGCTCCAGAGTAAGTATGGGGGGTATGTAGCCCTTTATTCGGAGGCAGGACACAGCCTATTCAAGTGTATGTGGGGCTGGACCCAGCTCCTTCCTTCTATCCTGCCACTGATAGCCCATCCAGTCACACCTAAGCACCCCATTTTGTGAGGCTGTCCAGGAAGAATATACATAGCCCGCCTGTCACCCAGACCCAGTGATGTGACCCAGAAACAGGCTGCAGGCACCAAATGGCTAAGGCAAAATAATGCCAACTTTCTAAAAGTAACAACAAAACAATACAAATGCCAGTACTGAGTACCAATTAGCAAATTGCTTAATATACAGACCCATGAAACTAAATCAACAGGTCCACACTAATCAAAGTACCATTTTTCATTTTATTTTGAAAAAAGCCTTTTAAATTATTTTTCAAAAACATCTATACACAAACACTATTCTGTTTCAAGAGAAAATAAACAAAACATACTTAATAAACAAACATCATCATAGAGACACCACACCCACTCAATGCTTCCCTTCACTAATTCCCTCATTCATTCACAACACCATTCCCATTCAACACTCACCACACAATTACAAAAATCCAAACAATACCCCAATTAAACCTAGATCTCAGACTGGCGCACACCAAAATTAAGCTTATGTAGCATTCTAATCATATGGTTAGCAGTGGCAAAGTGTGTCCAAGACCGTAGCCACCCAAAAATAAAGTCAGCAAAAACATGAGGTCTGAAGGTAAAATGTTAAGGGAAAACTATGCAAGGATGCCGAGCCTTACAAGCAGCTCATGCCTCTTGGTTTATTATTCCATTCCCTTTTTTTTTTTTCATTTCAAAATTGTGATGAAGCTCTGGTGTCCACCTGGGGCGCCCACACTTTTTTCAAAGTTGGAGGCTGCAGGGTGGAGGGCACCATGGCCCCAACGGGCTCCGAACCAGCAACCATAATGGTGCTGGTGAGAGCCAGCAATGATTTGTATAAGCATGTGCACCCACAACACACACCTTGTTGGGGTCCCATGTAGGACTCAAATGGTTGGTGGGAGTTCGCACCATTCTCCATTGCTCCTGTCTGAGCGGGTGCAGCATAATTCATTACTCCCATACAGGCAGCAGCAAAAATTTGTTTTCTGAAAACAACAGCATCTTGGGTGATGCAGTCTCTAGTACACTGCCTAAATCTGGCCCAGGGGATGGATTTCCTGGAACTTATATGCAAGGGGCTGCTCCCCTTGTAATTTGGAAATGGCTCCAGGGGATGGACAGGAAGGAGTGTCCCACACATCCCTCTCCTTTTATAGCTATGCCAGATCCCAGTCCTCAAGCCCATAATTAGCGCTGGGTGGGCAGCCCTCCTGTATAAAAAAATGGGTCCAAGAACGTCCCCTACCCATATTAAACAAATAAACATGGCTTGACCCCAGACACTTCCCGGGTGTAATTTAAGCAGGAAATGGGTGCCATTTTAGGTGCTTTCCCACAGGAAAATCGAGTGATAGCAAAAAATATATATATTTGGGGTAGTCCTGGAAAAAGGTAGGGTGGCAGGGTATCCTTACACTGCCCCTTCATATTTTGTTAAAAAAACTGTGTTCAGGACAGGGTACTAAGACACCCTAGTACTGCAATATTTCTTTTCATGATGTGGAAAGCCAATCAGGGCACTGGCTTCCACAAGAGCTCTCATTCCTGCTACAGTGAGGTGACCTAAGGAAAAGAAATCCCCCAGAGCCAATGAGATTGCTCAATTTTTTGAAGCTGCGTGAAGCCAACCATGCAGCTATACAATATTTTTTAACCTCAACTTCCCAAAAATTACTGTACAGGTTTACAGTAAAGCACAAAAAGCATGCTTTCTGGATCATGATCTCGCTTTCTGCCAAATATGGTGTAATTCGGTTCAGCCGTTTTGCTGTATCGCAGTTTACTTTTCCATTAAAAAAATGTATGAGGTAATTGCTTTTTGGTACCCTCATTTTTACTCAGACCACACTTGATGGATCACCCCAAAACTCTCAAGGAAGGAGCCCAAGTAGATGATCTGTTTTGGGGAAAGTTTTGTAAAGATTCTTCAAACTGCACTAAAGTTATTAGCAAACCACAAACTGTTCTAACGATTGTAACGGTGTTACACAGTGGGTAGTTATTGTTAGGACTACATTTCCGTGAGAAATGCCATTTTTGATTGCTCATTACTTTGGGAGTTTTTGATGAATCTTCACAAAACCTTTCCTGAAACATATTTGTATATCTGGAGAATTGGGTTTGATGGCCCATTTTTTAAGCTGTCCTAGCTAGAGCTCTGTGCTCTTCCGCTGGAGGGCAAGTCCCTCTTGTATTTATGATTGCATTTTGTGGACTGAAAAGTGTTAAAGGAAAGTCTCAGAGAAATGGTAGCTTGCTTTAAAAAAAAAAGAAGCAGTCTACCCATTGATGTTTGTTTTCTTTACTTGTTTCCTTATATCGTGAAAATGCGAAAGGAATCAAGTAAAGAAAACAAACACCATTGGGAGAATGTTTTTTTTTTTTTAGCCTAGACCATTATTCCTGCACTACACTATTCCATTTAGCATTTCACCTACCTCAGAAAAGTCCAGAACAGATTAGCACAGCATGAGTTGACAGGGCGTACAGCGGCAGCATGTCCAGACCTGTTCTGGCATTTGTCCCTTTCTCCTCTGATGGATTTGCCCTCTTGCTCTGTAAATTTGCTTTGGTGAAAGAGAGAGAATGGAAAGTAAGGCATGTATGTCTATGCTTATTTTTGCAGAATATCTCTGTGGCTATACAGGATGATCAGCACAGATAAATTACAAACAACCATCTGTTGTTTTTTTGTGGTAATGGTTTTTGTGTATGAGAGGTAGAGAAAGAAAGTAGTAGTAACATGTGCATATCTTTCGTGGTTTCCAGTGCTGCAACATTTTCAAATCAGCTTTGACATTATTACCAAAAAGGTTCATGTGTTGCTCTCTCACAGACACAACACTCACTGTCCTCTCACAGACTCACCCTACACACTCCTCACTCTGCGTTCACAAAGACACACCAACCCGTACTAACACAGGTACACCCAACATGCACTCACATGTATATGTCTCCCCCTGAACTCACACAGGCAGAATGCACTTACTCAGCAACTCCCTCACTCTACACTCATAACAGTTTACTCCTTCCGCACAAGTACGTTGCTCATCCTGCACTCACAAAGACACCCCCCTCATCCTGCCATTTCCCTCAGAGATGCAAAGAGCAATAGCTCCTTGTAAACCGCTACATACAACCCAGTAATAGGGGTGGAGGTGGGACAGTGGCGGGGGGGGGGAAGACCCCCTGAAGCATACCCCTTCTTGTGGGCTGCCCCTCCTACCATCAATCAGATCAGCCTCAGTCTGAGAAGGAGAGGACAGCCTCACTCTAGCAAGGTTTTCCCATTGACATTGGCTCTGGCGTGGTTCTGCCTCTCTTAAGTGGACACAAAATACTGCAGGTTTGGCATGCAGCTATAGGGCAGTGAAGGCTGACAATGGTAGTCTAGGCTTTGCACTGCTCATCAGCTATTCTGTTTGTGCACCAGACTTGCTACTATCCCCAAGCTCAGAGGTTGCGTGGCATCCATATCACTGGGGGCAGTGAACCTGCAGCAAGGGTAGTTTATTTATGGGATTGGCAGTAAACATATTTTAACAATCCCCACACTGCAATGCATGCAAACTTCACTGTCCATGCTGTAATAAGGTTGCTCCCTCTTCTTTCTTATGATTGGTGCTCTTTCTCCTTTAAGATTGTGGAATTTCTTACCTGTATTCTTTATTAGAACTTAGTGAGATCATCTGGCAGTTGCTGGATACTTGTATGTGGATGAGGTTAATAAACCCACCTTCTCATCTCGTTACTCTCTGCTTCCTTCATTTATGTGGAAAATACCACACATGTAAGTGTCCTTGCACTGCAATGGAAATACTTCATAAGACCCTTGATACAACTGCTGCTCAAATAAATACATGTAAAGAAAAAGGTCAGCATGGAATGGAGCCCAAACCATGCTATTTTCTTTGATGTCAAAAGTTCATCCACGAAATGCTCTGTGAGGCCCTACTTAAACAAGCATTTACAATGCAATGGTTTCGCCTTTGGAAAAGTTAGAGTTATTGGCATTGTAAATGACAAAAATTTTATTTATGTGTTGGTTTTGAAAACAGATAAATAAATGGCATTGCCATTTATATTGCCATTAGCTTAATCTCTGCAGTCACTCTGCACTCTCTAGCACTCCCTAGCACTTCCTACTCACTCTGCACTCTCTAGCACTCCCTAGCACTCCCTACTCACTCTGCACTCCCTAGCACTCCCTACTCCCTCTGTACTCTGCACTCCCTAGCACTCCCTACTCCCTCTGCACTCTGCACTCCCTCTGCACTCTGCACTCCCTCTGCACTCTGCACTCCCTCTGCACTCCCTCTGCACTCCCTCTG
Source organism: Lissotriton helveticus (assembly GCF_964261635.1). Taxonomy (NCBI): domain Eukaryota; kingdom Metazoa; phylum Chordata; class Amphibia; order Caudata; family Salamandridae; genus Lissotriton; species Lissotriton helveticus. Next base: position 1,742,968,299 of record NC_136065.1, read on the forward strand.
CACTACCTCTGCACTCCCTCTGCACTCCCTCTGCACTCTGCACTCCCTCTGCACTCCCCATGCACTCCCTCTGCACTCCCCATGCACTCCCTCTGCACTCCCCATGCACTCTGCACTCCCCATGCACTCTGCACTCTCCATGCACTCTGCACTCCCCATGCACTCTGCACTCCCCATGCACTCTGCACTCCCCATGCACTCTGCACTCCCCATGCACTCTGCACTCCCTATGCACAGTGTTTTAAAAGAATCAAACCAAAGATTAGTGACGTCTAGGGCTAACAAACATTTACAATGCAATGGTTTCGCCTTTGGAAAAGTTAGAGTTATTGGCATTGTAAATGACAAAATCTGTATTTATGTGTTGGTTTTAAAAACAGATAAATAAATGGCATTGCCATTTACATTGCCATTAGCTTAATCTCTGCAGTCACTCTGCACTCTCTAGCACTCCCTACTCACTCTGCACTCTCTAGCACTCCCTAGAACTCCCTACTCACTCTGCACTCTCTAGCACTCCCTAGAACTCCCTACTCACTCTGCACTCTCTAGCACTCCCTACTCACTCTGCACTCTCTAGCACTCCCTAGCACTCTGCACTCCCTATGCACTCTGCACTCCCTATGCATTGTGAACTCCCTATGCACTCTGCACTCCCTATGCACTCTGCACTCCCTATGCACTCCCTATGCACTCCCTATGCACTCCCTATGCACTCCCTATCCCTCAATGCTACGGTAACAAAGTACCTTCAAGTTGCGGCAGTAGCCTTTTGACATATAGGCCCTATACAAACGGTAAATGAATAATATAATGTACGCCACCACAGGCCGCTCGTTGAGACACTTTAGAGGTAATGGGTAGACTACACGTGGTACTTACATTGTTCGAGGTTCTAGTTTTGCGCCAATATGTGAGAGATGGGGTGTGACGCAGCAGTGTGTGCGGTATTTACATATCTTCATTGCCTCTCCTGTTCATCCACGCTGCCCCTGGTGCCTCTGGGCGTTGCTTCCAGGCAGTGACAGTGCAGCTGGCCCCTGAAGATGTATTGCACGGTATACACACACTTTTACACATGGCAAGGATGAGACAGGGGGCCCGGCTGCACAGCTGTCAGACCGCCCCCTCCCAAACCCCACCCCCACCCCACTTCTAATCCCTCCAGATCCCAAGCAAGGCCGGTTGGCAGATTTGTATGCCCTCGGGAAGCCCAATACGATAAAGAACCTTGTTGGGGGATGGGGGGAGGACGCCTCCCTTCTCTTCCCTGGAAACAGTTAAAGGTGCTCTGCGAGTTGCCCTGCAGCCGGGTCCGTGTGCAGCAGCTGCGCGGCTCTCAAAGCGCTCTTAAAGGCATACACAGAGAGGAATTAGTGACTACTCATCTGCACTGCTGGCAACCCAATGGAGACAACCAACCCCGGAGACTTCTTTCAGGCTTTTTTTTATCACGGAAGCAACTGTTCGTGATGTTTTAAGAGTGGAGGATACAGCACTGATTCTTTTGCAAAGTAACTATGTTTACAGCCATCTTGCACTGGTTTGCTTTTTAGATTTTTGAAAAATCTCGGGTTCGATCCCGAGTTTCGGCAGAACCTTTATGATGAGTAAGAAATCACCCAGTTTTGCTAAAAAACGTGCAAAGAAAAGGTGGATTTAACAACTTTAATATTTTATAATTGGCTTTCATCTGGCCCCGCAAGTGATGATAGAAGCTTGTAGCCAGTACAGTGGTGTGCATCTTCCATTGTGCAAATTTCCAAGGCACACATTTCGATTGTGTCCGTCCTTTTCGTGTTTCCTTCTGGCGTGGGTTTCATTGCGCGAGCGGACATTGCGCACGCATATGATTTGTGATAGGCAAATCCTACAAGTGCGATAAGAGAATCCGGGCAGGTTCTGGGTGAGCTTGCATTGTATGTTTGAGCTTGTGAAGGGGGCAGCCTGGACGTTTCCGGTTCAAGGAATAGAATGGACACTTTGATAGTGCATTGCACATTCTCGTGCACAACACGCAAGCACCTCTAGGATTCTTCGTTATCTGGCCACCAGATTTTACTGGAACCTTCTTTCTCATCAGAGAAAAAGAAAGGTTCATGCCGGCGAGTTTAAAAAATAAATAAATAAATACATTAAAAAAAAGGTCTTTTTAAAAGGACTGTGTCGAGTAGGCAGCGCTCCCAACAAGGCGAAATGAAATAAATAAAAGCACCTACGGGCACACGGACAGGGGGGGGTGGGGGGCGGGAACGGGCACAGGACAGCGAGGGGGGGGGAACGGGCACAGGACAAAATGCATAAACTTACAAAGTGAAAACACATGCTCCTTACCTGATCGCCTTGTGGGAAATTAACATGGAGAAACAACCAACATTGCTAAGAAGAAATATGCGCCTGTAAATTGAGTGACCTACCGCTCCTCTTTCGAAATCGTTGTACATCGCTTTATCGAGAAGGTTTTTCTCGCTGCTTCTCTCGGTGCCGATGAGCGTGATGTAAACGTAGTCATCGGTGCCTGCAAACCACTGGCTTCCAGTCGCCACGGTCACAGTGTAGGACGGCATTGCAAGCTACTCGTCGCAGAGCAGCGGTGCGTCCGCTTCGACTGAAGGGAGTATGCCGAAACTGTGAGGTTTCGCTTTCCTCCTCGAGGCGCTGAGGGTATCTTGCCCTGCCTTAGCACGGCTGCCTGCTGCCTTCAGCTATGCCCTGATATTGGTAATCTCTTTGTTTCCCAGCACCTTTCGCTGCCAGGTCTCACAGGGAAATAATGTCACCAGCGCAGCGCTCGCAGTAATGGCAGTAGAGTTATGAAAATAAGCGTGGAGCCCTGAAAAGCAGAAGTTGTCTGCCCGCCCCCTCTTCCGCCGTACATAGAAAGTTTGGGAAGCATGTTTTAGTTTTACAAGGTGCATTCTGACTGTGCTTAACTGGTAGGTTCTGTCACGTATTGAGTACCTATACTTTTCTAATTTGAAAAGGAGTAAGTAGAAGAAATAAGAGTTTTTGAAAGATTTTTTTTGCCAGCATATGTCACAAAGATAAAAAAAAGAAACAGCCTAAATAATGTAGGGGACATAATATTTGCATTAACAGTTTTAAATAAAAAAAAAACCAAGCACCTACGAGGACACGGGGGGCGGGAGAGGACACGGACGGCGGGAGGGGGGCGGGAGAGGACACGCACGGCGGGAGGGGGGCGGGAGAGGACACGAACGGCGGGAGAGGACACGGACGGCGGGAGGGGGGCGGGAGAGGACACGGACGGCGGGAGGGGGGTGGGAGAGGACATGAACGGCGGAAGAGGACACGGACGGCGGGAGAGGACACGGACGGCGGGAGGGGGGCGGGAGAGGACACGAACGGCGGGAGGGGACACGGACGGCAGGAGGGAGGCGGGAAACGTGCACAGGACAGCGAGGGGGGGGGAAGGATCACGGCGCACGCACATTTCTAAACAAAATGCTCCTTACCTGATCGCCTCGTGGGAACTCGAATCCTGCAGCCAACTCCAACAACAAACACTTAGCAAAAGAAGAAAACAGGCGGACTCCAAAAAAAAAAATAACACCCACCCACCACCGTGATGACGAACAGAAGTGGGTGGAGAGGGAAAAAATCGCGGGAACGCCCCCGAATCTGGTCCGGCCTTGACGGACAGATCCGGCTCCCAATGGCTAGCCTCCATTTATGGAGCTAACCAATGGGAGCCGGGGGACGTTCCCGAAGTCCTTATTGTAAACAAAGGATTTCGCCTGCGCCGAAAAGCTGCACAGAGCGCAGCCTTCGGCAGGCGAAACCCAAACACACTGTAGCTGCCATGAACGGCTTTCATTTTTCGAACAATCCTTTCTTCTTTGTCGCTGCCTATGTTACATTTCGAAGCATCAGGTGCAGGTCTATCTGCTGCTAAATGTATTCATCAAAAATGTAGGAGCCAAACCCTAGCTCTTCACAAAGTAACAACAGAGAGAAGTTTTTAACTACTTTTTACCATAAATCAGAAGACAAAAATGTTTTTTTAAAAGTAATGAATGTCAAAATAAAAAAATGTACAGCAAAACTGCAACAAAAAATTCAATCGTTTTCTATACACTTACACATATTGTGCTGCAAAGTTTCCTGTTCCATTCTGCAATGTCCTGGTGAGTCTATCTCTATCAAACAAGCCATCAGTCATTGCAGCACCAGGTTCCTGCAAATCTTAGCAATCCAATCTACCAGGGATATGAAACAATTCTTCGCTAGGTTATTCTGCTCTCACAGCGGCTGTGAAAGCAACCAGCCTGGGTCACACAAAATAATAAGGTGCTACCGCCAGATGACGTGGTGAGGAATAATGATAGATGGGATGTTATATGGTGCTGCTGCTCGAGAGTTCATAGTTAATATGACTTGTTTTTACAATGGTAGGGGGAATCCATGCATTAAGCTAAGGATCAAGTACATCATTTGTTTGCTCAGCAAAAATGTTCCTTTGACACATAATAAGTCCGGATTTGCGCAAAGTAAAGAAAATTAATTTACTCCTTTCTGTGGCTTTGCACATTATACACCGGTTACTGGGAAAGAAAGAAAGCTTCTTGTAGTTGGTAAGGTTGTTAAATTTTTCCCTTTGGGTGTTCATAACTTGCAAGTAAAGTCTCTTGCCACCTTTTCCAAAAACTCTTTGGGGCTCATTCAGAGTTTTACCACCACAGCAACCCACACCTTGCAACACTCATGGTTTCTCCTTCGTATTTAGTTTTTTGTTTTTCAGAAAAAGCCCCCCACCTGGCAGGTGGGGATGTCTAAATAGTGTGGGACGTCCTCGGCTATGGGAGTGGAGTTCATAGGAAGGACCTAATTCCCCGTCAAACCAATGTTAGTAAAACACTACTCTCTTTGTCCTGGGATATAACCAGCTTCATCCTTCTTGTCTAATACACCATTTCACCTACATGCCATTAGGGTTATTATACCAAGCAAGGGCATACGATAATCCTGACAAATTACACAACGCCAAGCAATTAAACAGGACTGTAGTAAATTATTCAAGATTGTTCAAGCCTAGACGAGTTTCCAGGTGTTGAGGGTAGATTACAGAAACTAGGAGGACATGCTGTTGCAATCGATATTCAAATACGAAGAAGTCAGCCTCTAACTCTGCTGAAGGCTTCTCCCTTCTAAGTCAGAAACTTTGAAGCTGTTAAACCTCCAAAATTACTGAGGGGCATATTTACAAGCACTTATTGCCACAGTAACATCACTTTTTATGAAGTTCCTGTGACAATAAACCCTTTGCCATATTTACAAGGATAGTATTAAGTAAGAGAGTGCCTACAAGGGATTTTGTTTCTGTATTTGATTCAATAGTTATTTCTGTAAAAGTCAATTTCTGTTCAACCCTGATCAGTGATGAACCAATGATTAATCAAACAAACAAAACAAGACACATTTCTTTTTCATGCGGACAATTTTCTCGCAACCATAACATGGGAATACACGGGGCTAGCTTTCTTCAAAAGAGCATATATTTAATATATATATATACACAAATGAAAACAGGGGATAGAATCCGAATCAACCAAACATAGCGCTAGAGGTATAGCACCTTAACCTACAAAGCAACTATGAGTACATCTATTCCATATGCTGGAATTAACGTGCAATCTATGTTGCACTTCATTGGAAAACTGACCACTCTGCATGAGCATCTACTCGTGTTCACAGGTTGGAATATTTGTACCAGCTTGAGGCAATTTATTTCTCGTTTCTTTTGAAGTGATGGAAAAAACTACACTGAGAAGACCCTCCGAGATGTTCATGTGTGCCTTTTGTATAGACATGCAATGAAGTGACATGTGACTTCACCTGGTGAATGTCTCTATACAGTGCTTAATTTATTATAGAATGAGTGCCGGAGCCTAAAACTGCGCTCAGATGTCCACAGCGTGCCGATTACCAGGGCTACCCAGTCTTCAGGCCATCTCCTGCTTCTTTTTTCCACTACCAAATACTCCCTGCCCCTTTATTTCACTTGTGCAGGTTCCTCCTTTTCTACTTCAATAAGCTTTTTCCGTCATTCTCCTTTTTTCCTTTTCCCTTTGTGAATTTTTCCTCGCTAAGTTCCAGTCGCCATAAATAAGGGATGATGGCCCCCGCAGGGCTGGCTTTAGTGCTGGTGACGCCTGGTGCGACTATGGGGCATATATGCAAGCCTGCATCACCACCAGAATGTCACTGTTTTGATGTTGTGGTGGTCAAACAGGCTTTGCCTTATTTACAAGGCAGCACTAAGCTACTTAACATGACTTAACGTTGCCTTATATATAAGGCACCCTTTCACGCTATACTTAGCACCGATTGATTTTGATGCTGCCCTATGCTTATAAGAGTAGCGTAAATATTGGGCCGCACCCAAATTAAGAATAGGGAAAACCTGGCCTTAATACGGCGCCACGAGGAGAAATGCTTTATTTCTCCTTGTTTTTGTTTTTATGTGTGCTGCATTGTGCCGCACACATAAAAATAGCAAAACGCCTTGCATGATTGTTGATGTACAGGAAGGTGTTCCTTCCTGCACATGAACAATCGTTTTAAAAATTATGAGTTGAAACTTCTGTGTGTGCTGCACAAAGCAGCACACATAAACGTTACAATCACTATTTAAGATTGTTTATGTGCAGGAAGGGACACCTTCCTGCACATAAACAATTATTCCCCACAAAGCAGTCACCCTTGCACTTTGGTGGGGGAAACGCAGGGCTGGACCATATTGTGGTAAATACAGGGTAGCCCTGCATTTCAATAGTGGCGGCGTGCAGCGTTAAGCCAAGGAGGCTAACGACACGCTCTGTCACTTCTTTGTACATAATCCCCTATGTTTGTTGGTGCCCTGAATGACCACCTCCACCACTGATTCCCTCACCACCACTCTTTAACAGTGCCCATCAAGTTTCCATACTGTTCTCTCTCAGATGCATTTAAGAAGTTATAAAGCACCACTAATACCAGTGTAGGGTGTCAAAGCACTTTACATTACACACACTAGACAGAGACAATCGATCATAGGTGTGTAAATTAGTGTATAGGAAATGTTGCAGAGGACTACAAGGTGTAGGAGTTACATATCATTCATACTGGTAGACGGTATAGTGTAAGGGTGCTAGGTCTGGGGAAGCACAAGCTCAGAATTTAAAACGGTACACCATAGTTGGGGTTCCCTTTAATAATAAGAATCAATTTCTTCCCAAATTAACACTTTTTGCAACATTAATATATGCTCTAATCTATTCTTTGCAGTGTGCATGTAGATCTTTGATGAAAGTTAATAATTCACTGTTATATATTATAAATTTCAAGTAACAAAAGGATGTCTCTTAGAAAAGGAGTAACCCACTGACCTATTTACATTACATATAATTTGTGATCTGCATGGTAGACATTCTTTGCAGCAGGCATATTAATCCTCTGTGCTATTTTATGATCAGCCAAAACCTCAAGGAGACAAAAATACAATCTCTCTCCAGGAAGAACATTAATCACAGGCGTTATCTTTACATTTTTATTGTTCCTGGAAATTGCTGGAGGCAAGGAATGTAGCAGGTGCTTTTAAAACCCAAATTAAGGTAAAAGTACAGCGCCCCCTGAAGTCCGCACCTGGTGCGGTGGCACTTGTCCTGACATCCTTGAACCGGCCCTGAGGCCCCCGCTGGCAACCACCTGCTCAAATTAAGCACTCCCTTTATACAAATACTGTCAGAGAATCTCTCAGCAGCCAGCGGTTTTCATGTTACTGCCAATCTTCTCCAGTGAAGTTGAATTACAGCGTTACGGATAACTCAACGATTGCCACAGATTACTTCCAGTTCTCATGAAGACCTCTGCGTCTCTTTCCAGTAATTGGAAATAACAATATCTTATGCCACCACATGCGGTCTATGTGGAGGGTTCATGAGGTCAGAAGAGCTGTTCACACTTTGATTGCATCCCTTACAGTGGACTCCCGAAAATTATTTTTAGAATAATATTTTCAGCAAATCCATCTTCCCATTTCATGACTGATTGGCCTTCTGCCCCAGTCATTTGAATCACTTGTTAAAGTTGCAGCACTAGTACTTTCAAAAGTTTAGTTAGATTGTATTTAATGCATCCACGCTTAAGATATACATTATTCTGTCTGTTGCAGAATAATACAATAACAAGGAGAATTTGATAATATCCCTTGATGTTTCACTTACTCTTACAATAGGACAGGGCAAAGACAGTAAACTGCACTGACGCACTCAGAGTCATTGATTTGCAATAAAGGGACTGTTGGAAAGAGGTAATCGGGCTCCAAAACTGTAGAAGAAAAGGTTTGTTTAACCATCATCAAATTAGTCTGAGGTAAAGCTTCATAGCACATTAGCCCATCTGCCACTTCACATTTGGGACTAACAGTTGACAACTGTAAGAAACTGGGATACTGGTTGGAGGGGCTGTGAAACCCTTCTCAAGCAGCTACCACAATTTATCTCATCTTGAAGTTACACGCAAACCCTAAATTAACTTGGGCTGAACTCTTGGGTAGCTTGGCATAGAGCAGTCAGGCTGAACTCAGAGGCAATGTGTTTTGTATGTGTGCAAACTTTAAACAGTAAAACTGTGAAAACACACAACAAAAAGAGTCCACAACACAGCTAGAAATAAAACATGACCAAAATGTAAAAATGCCAATCAGTAGAACCAGTGATATTCAGTATCAACAATTTTAGTAAAAATAGCACCAAAATGCATGAAGCGCCAACTGTGGGCATCTGGTCGTGCCGGACCGGAACAAAGACCCATGGTCATATCAACCGTGATGGAGAGTGAGCAGGCTGCAGGGACCCAGTTAGGACCTCTGAAAAAAGTACTTTCAATCCTGGTTTTCAGAGTGGTTGCGAGAATTTATGTTGAACATGTGTCGCACAGTGAATCGATGTGTCAGTTCTGAGATACAGTGACGCTGCGGGCAAGATCCTGTTGTGTCCCATCAACACGGCTTGCTATGCGAAGTCCAGGGTTGAAGATGTGACATGGGGTTGGGGTGATGCACCGGTTTGGAGGAGTTGCATGGCTGCCATGTGGAGTCTGGCGTTGTCGTCGAGGCTGCCATCAATGACTTGCACCGAGGATGTGTTTCACATTCAGGGTTTTGCGACACGCAGCAGAGGAGATGCATCCGTTCCGCTGTATCCAGAGGCTGGCAAAGCACCATAAGCCCACTTCCAACAGTCCGGGACTAGGTTTGCACCACTTGGCAGGGAGGACTCACACATGGCAGAGTCCAGGCTGCAGGTACAATGTTGTTGGAACCCTGAGGCTTCTGATCTGGAGGCCAGCCATCTAGCACTTGGAGTCACTCTGGGTTCTGGGTTCCAGAGAGGTTGGCCCTGTCCTTTTAACTCAGGCAGGAGGGCAGGAGGCATCAGGTCAGCAAAGCAGGAGCACAGCAAGGCAGTAGTCCAGAAGAGTGCCTGTCCATCAGCATCAGATCAGACCTTCTTTCTGGCAGGGTATCCAGTATTTATAGCCAGATGTGCCTTTAAAGTGGGGGAGAAGCTTTTAGAGGTTTCCCTTTGAGGTCCCAAGGCATCCTTCCTTGCCTGACCTGGCTCCAGAGTACCTACAGGCAGTATGCAATCCTTTGTGTGGAGACAAGGCACAGTCTATTCAAGAATAAGTGGGCCTGTGTCGAGCTCCTCCGTTCCCTCTTGCAGTGATGGCCCATCCAAGCACACCTAAACTCCCTATTGTGTGTGACTACATAGAAAGAATACACAAAGCTTAACTGTCAGCTATGCCTAGTCACATGACCAGAGACAGGCTAAAGTAAAATGCTAACTTTTCGAAAAGTCCCATTTACAAAACTGTAATTTAAAACCTAACTTCACCATAAGTTAGGATTTTAAATTAGGATTACAGAGACACTAAACATGACCTGTTTACCTATTCCCATTTGGGAAATTACACTTATAAGATGTAATATGTGTGTATAGGAGAGGTTGGCCTTTCAGTAGTGAATTATAAACAGCAACTAAACTCTAGAGCAGTGTGGTGAGGTGGAGGAGGAAAGATGACAATGGGGAAAGGGGAGAAAAGGAGAACATTAGAAGGAAAGTCATTATGGAAGGAAAATGAGGGTAACAAGTTGGTAAGGAACCACTCTGAAAAAATTCCACACAATATAAGAAGAGTAAAAGGATTCAGGTCAAAACAAAATCTTAATTTTTGAAAAGATTAACTCACAGGATTGCATGGGGAAATGTTGTCAACACCCCAGGTTTGTCTATTTTCGAGGATAACTACCTGGCAACCAAGTTGCAAAATTTTATTTATTTCTGAGTTTTATAGAGTGCGTACCAGACCCGTAAGGGTATCAGAGCGCTTTACAGGGTAGATAGGAGGTAATCAAAGGACTTTGGGGGGGTGATACAGTAGGATAAAAACAGGGAGATACATTGGACAAAGATGCAGGCAGTTTCAATCCCAGGATTCCTGTAGGAAAAAAAAACCAGGAGGAAACATTTAAAACAACAGTCTCAGGGTGGGTGAGTGTCATCCAAGAAGACCATGGATAATGCCGAGATAGCGGGTGGAACAGGGACAGTGAGGTGCATGTAATGCCAGTGTTAGGGGAGGAATTTGCCCATTAGGAAAGTGTTGGCCTCTTTTTTAAAGCGAGCCAGAGAAGGAAGTTTTCTGATGGTGGGCGGGAGTGAATTCCAGATTCTAGGTGCAGCCCCGGAGAAGGCCCATTTTTTTTCCACAAGCATGCCGGTTGGAGCAGAAGGTCTCTGGCAGAGCGTGAATTTCTGGCTCCTCCGGATATCACGAGTTTCTGGGCCAGATATGCCGGGGAATTGGAGTATAGAGCCTTGTGGGTGATTCAAGGCAGCTTAAGTTGGATCCAGGCCTCGAGAGGCAGCCATTTTAGAGCTTTCAAGTGGGGAGAGATGTTGTCGAATTTCTCTGCACCAGTTAGGAGTCTGGTGCGGCGTTGAGGTAAGCTTTCAGTGGGGCCAACAAGCTCTTGGGTAGACCAGTGAGGGTGGAGCATCCATATTCTAGTCTGGAGATGACTAGCGCCTGGATTGTCATATTTAGGTCGGGAGTGTTGAGGAAAGGTTTCAAGTTTCTTAGGTAGATCAGGTGAAATCTGGTGGTTTTGGCCATCAAATTGATATGGCCACACATATTCAAGCTGCCGTCAAGGGTTATTCAAAGGGATTTGGCAGAGCCTCCAATGATAGGGGTTCAGTTTAACGCTGTGATAGCCTTAAACCATTATTGAATGTCGGGGTTGTTTTTGTTTGGTGAGATGAGGAGAAATTCTGTTTTTTTTGCGTTAAGTTTGAGTTGGTTAGAGGTGAACCAGTGCACCGTCAGCTTCGTGGCCTCATTCAGGGAGAAAATTTCCTCTGGAGAAGAGATTTTAATGTAGATCTGTGTGTCGTAGGCATACATGTAGTAGGCGATATTGGTGGTACAAAGCACCTCTATGAGCGGTTCAAGGTAAAGGTTAAAGAGGGGGCAGGGTTGATCCTTGGGGAACTCCAACTGTATTCGAATTGGGAGAGGATAAGGTGCCGTTGATTAGGATTCTCTGTGAACGATTCTGGAGGAAGGACCTGAACCATTCTAGAATGGTGCCATCCAATCCCATCCTGAGTTTGAAGCGTTCAAGGAGTGTTTCATGGTTAACCGTATTAAATGCTGAGGATAGGTCAAGGAGGATTGGGAGACATGTTTTGTCTTGGTCAAGGGCTTGTAAGGCATCATCCACAATGTGTAGGATGGTGGCTTCAGTGCTGTGACCAAGTCAGAAACCGGATTGGAAGTCATTTAGTAGGCGGAAGTTGGTGATGTGTTGGCTCAGCTGCTGCTGTACGCATTTCTCAAGAACTTTCGCTAAGAGTGGGATGTTGGATATAGGTCTATAGTTGTCAGGGGAAGTAGGATCCAGCCTAGGTTTTTCTTACGATAGGGGTGAGTTGGCCGGCTTTAAGAAAATCAGGTATTGTTCCCTGTAGGTGGGAAGCATTGATTATTGCAGTCCAAGAGAGGATGGTAGCCTGAGAGGTGGTGGTTAGGCAGTTAGAGGGGAGAGGATCATTGTAATGATTGTTCAGGTTTAAGGAAGACAGCATTTTTAAGACAGAATGTTCTTTGTAGACTTTGAAATTGGACCAGTGCACTAGGTTTTTGGGTGAAGTCTGGGATGGCAGTGCCGAGAGAAGATGTGGAGCCAGTGAGGTTTGGGAGAGCGTTGTTGATTTAAGATCATTTCCTAGGGCAGAGATTTTGACACAGAAGAAGGAGGAAAATTCCTCGCATGTTATTGGTGCTTTAGGGTTTTTTGGAGGTTCTAGCCAGTTTGTTAGATTGGTGTTTGACCAGTTCGAATAGCTTGCGCAGTCTATTCTTGGTGAACTCCAGTTCTGTCCTAAAGAGTTCTTTATTTGAGTTGCGGACTTTCCTATTGTATACGGTTCTGGACTGGCGGAGAAGATGTAGATGGGCTGCTGATGGGTGCTGTTTCCAGTTGCGTCGGACTGCTGGAGGGATCTCCCCTCTTTGTTGAGGGATCCATTGAACCAGGGGTTGCTGTCTTTGATCCGGTTTCTTTTTAGTTTTAATGGAGCTAGGTCATATAGAATGTTGAATATGCTTGTGGAATAATGGTCAGTGAGGTTTTTGACTGTGGAGCAGGCGCGGTGCGTCCATTGGGGCATAGGGGCGTAGCCCCACTAAGCCTTGTGGCGTGAACGCACCGCGCCTGCAAAGCATCACAAACAGGACATTGCCGTTCTCCTGTTCTCATCACCTCACGCCCGAATATCGGAGTGCGCAGCACCAGGGGGTGGGGCTGGGCTGAGCTGCTGCAGCTTGAGTGACAGTTCAATCACTCAGCTGCAGCAGCCAGTAGTGCACAAACTGCGCATGTGTATTCATGGGCTTTATTCAGCCCGCGCATGCGCTTACTCTTCCCCCTTAGCGAGGGACCCAAGGGGGGTGCTGTTTCATACAGCACCCCCAGGGCCGCAGTCCCCAGGGTTGATAGGGGCGAATGGTATCTGTGTCCCCCTAGCCAATCCTGGCGCTGCATGCAGCCACAGGATTGGCTGGTCCCAATGGTCCACCGCGCAGCAATCCATTATTGGGTAAATGTAAATGTAAATGTGGGATTCTTGTAAAGCGCACTGTTACTCTACCCGAGTGTCCTGGCGCTGTAGACCGCTGGGGAACTCGTCCTGGTTTTCCCTGTGAGATGGTCCCTTTTCTGGGTATTTCCAGGGTGAAACCAGGCATCCCCGGCGTCTGTGGGGGGCCGTTGTAGAGATGAGGCAAGCTTAATGCCCAGAGTTGCCGAGTGTGTTCTCTGGTTAGAGTAGGCACTGAGGCGAGATTTATCGAGTCCCTTCACCCTGGTCAAAGACCCTGCCGCGTCGGGAATTGAACCCTGGTCCCGGGCTGTTCTCTGCTTACAGGTCTGCCGCCTCTAACCATTGAGCCACACCACTCCACGAGTGGTGCCGCGCGCGTGGGTGATGCCATGCCCTATCAAATGCCAGCATGCAAAGAAGTAAACCAGGGTCAGCCGCCTCCTGTCACATCCAGTCTCCTGATTTGGCCGTTTAGAATTTGCAAAGGAAAGAGCGGGGAGAAGTTAGTTCCACCACGTTGCAGAGCAGAGGAGACGCACGGGATCGGAGGAGAATGGAGATGCCCGGTAAGTTTTTTTTTTTATTATATTCAGTAAATTAAGAGCTAGAAATTGCTGCCACGCACTCAATCTACTCTGAGTCTAAGGGCCGTCATTAGTAGGAAACTCCATACCGCACTCGGGAGTCTAACTGAAAGAAGCACGATGAGGATTCCTTTACTTTTTTCGCTACACAGACACTGATGTTCGCCGTCAATCAGATTGCAGTAGTAGGTGAATGTTCCTGCATATGACTGTGGCGTGGTGAGGTAAGTTTTGCTTGCTTATGTTTTATATTTAATTTACCCCCTCCCATGTGACATCCCTCTCTCCAAACCCCCCGCGAGCCGCAACTGCTGTTTGGTTGCTGCTTCTGGAAAAAAAGGGCCTACGTGCAGTAGTCGTCCATTTGTTTCAGTCACATGGACTTTGAATTTGATTGGGCCCGAGTTTGACAATGTTTCGGCTAACTCCTGAGGCAGCAGATCTTCAGAGTTTACAATGTCTGGTACTTCCTGTCACAGCTGCGTGACTTGCGCTTTTTAACGTGGTATATAACACATAGCAAAAGGCTTTCTGATTATCGCTGCATCGATTGAAAGGCTAGTCAGAACACTCTAACTCTTTGGGGCAGTTTAGACCAATTCTCAAGTATTGGGTACCTGCTAACAAATGGTTGTGAACTGGGCAGAGATTAGTCTTTGGCACAGCATCCCGCACGGCCCTCCTAACTGACGCCAGTGCAATGCACATGACTAAGCTTCAGGTATGCCGGCTTGAGAGCAGAAGAGAGGCAGGCCACTTGAAAATAGAACAGTGCACATATTCACGTGACACACGACCAACTGTTTTTATGTGCTTGTGGGTGAGATAAAAGTTGACATCATTAAATGTTTTTCATGGGCTTCGGTTTAAGATTGTTCTAGTTAATTGAATGTGTACATATGAGCTCTTTAATGAACTAATCAAAAGTGTGTGTTTGGGCAGATATGCAACACACTGTGAAAATGTGTCTAACATTAAGCACTGGGTATTGTGCAAAATAGATTAACCTGCCTGTAGCACAATTTTATAGGAATTAAAAGTAAATTGTTTGAGAGATGTATGTTTGATTTAATTATTTTTACATTTGAATAGCGCATGGATCAATCTATTAGTAGCATGAGAGGATCACGTTAAAACAATGTTCATTATACAATGTGTATGTTCTTGCTTTACAAAACGTAAAATATGTTTCTCAAAAAATGATAACAACGTCCTCTCGCGTGAGGCTCCTTCCGTTTGTCATTGAAAAAAACCCCATATCCAGGCTATGAATAAATATAGACATCTGTGAGGTACTCAGCACTGTTATCTCAAAGTCTGTTATGAAGTACTTTGGTTATACTGAATAAGCAGCTACCTATGTCATTAGCATATTAAATCTCTTAATTGATCTCATAACTACACTTTCGCAATTGCTTTATTACCCCTCTTGCTTTCATAAATTTGCTTGAAAATGCACCATTTGCCCACTTTATTTAAAAACAATTCTTGGGGGAGAACCCACGCAAGCGCCCTTTGATGGTTGGACTCGCTACGTTCACTCGCACTGATCCCAAACTGTTACAGCCCACCACTTTGAAATGTCAGCAGCCACCACTGCTGTGGAGATGTGAGGGGGGTCAGACTCACAGCAGGCAGATAGTTTCCTGTGATCCAGGTTCTTGGTGTCTCTAACCCAGCATTTGGGAATCACTGGATGAGGTAACCATGTCTAGTGTGTGCCAGGCAGTAGGAATTTGATAGCGTGGTGGTCAGACCAGTCTCATAGGGCTATGGAGATAAGCTTGACTGCTGATTCCTTGGAGATGATCCAGTTAAGGGTGGCGCCTTTTTGAGTGGGTTGGGAGTGAGCAGGCTTTGGTGAGGGCTTGGTCGGTCATGAAATCTCTGATTGCGTTGACCTGCGGGTCCTTGGGGTCATTCCAATGTAAGTTGAAATCGCCAAGGAAAATGTAATTCGAGTTAGGCAAGACCTTGGCTGTGAGAATTTCCATAAGGTGGTCAGTGAAGGTGTCTTTCATGCCTGGGGGGTGGTAGAAGATGTGCAGTCTGCACAGTTGGGTGGTATTGTTGCATATAGACAGTGCAAGGTAGTTACAGGAGTCTGTAGGATCGGCCAGAAGCTTGGTAACAAGGAGGTTAGAGCGGTAGATCCATGCAATGCCTCCCTTTTTTATTGGATTGTCTGTCCAGCCTTACAATGCTGTAATTGGGCGGGACTAAGAGGTCAAGGCAGGGCTATAAGGAATCATTGAGCCAGTATTCAGTCAGGATTGCCGAGTCCGATTTTTGGCTCAGTATGAGATCGGCGATATCCGAGGCATGCTTTACTGCTGAGCGGCAGTTAATTGGAAGGCCAGATAGTGGGGGGTGGGCATGTGAATAGTAACTAGGGGCAGAGATGGGTACTAGCGTTAGGTTGCTATTAATCACTCCTCTGTAGCGGGGGGTAGCTGATCTGTTGGGGTTGGATTTAACCGTGCAAATAAAATAATAATAATATCCACATTTGTAAAGCGCACAATCACCCGTTAGGGTCTCTAGGCGCTGGGGGCCGTCGGGAAGACTAAGCAAGCTATTGCCCAGAGTCACATGGTGCTGGGCTAATCTGCCGCCGGTGCCGGGGATCGAACCGTGATCCCCAGATTCCGGAGTCAGTCGCCCTGGCCGCGGCGCCACACCTCTTCCCTTCCAAATAGGGAGTTTGACAATCAGATCTGTGGGGTAGGAGTAAACGAAGAGGTCTGCGACTTCTTCCTCCATAAGGTCTAGAAGGCTAGGCGTAACAGTGGCAGGATTGTAAGTAAGCAGGCGGGCCAGAGTTTCTCCATCAGAGAGGTGGCAAGGCTGTTTGCAGGGACACAGGTGTCTATGGATAGCGGTAAAGGGTGAAGGAGGGGTATGGAGGAAGGGGTTGGACTAGAGTACTGTGAAAGTTTGAGATTCGCAAAGGAAAATTCAGAGAGTTGCAGAAGGTTCTTTAGATGCAGAATGGCGTTGTGGATGCTCAGGGTTAGTTCAGCAGCTCTGCGGTGGAGAGATTTAATATCATTATAAGTGGGGGGCTCATGCGGGCAGGGGGCCGAGGGTGTGGGAGTAATTATGAGGGACTGTGCTGGTAGCCTGGTAGTGAGGCTAGGTTGATCTGAGTCACAAACCGTAGCAGGAGTTTGCATATCCCACAGGGAGGGGGGGTTTTGCGGTTGAGAGCTTGGAGGTTTGGGGGTCTTCTTTTAGAATGCGCTGGTAGCATGAGGGAAGGGCTAGGTCGACTAGAGTCAAGGAACTTAGAGGGAGTTTCAATGGGCAAGATAAAGGCAAGGACTTCAGGGCAGGCGTTCAAGGGTTTGGGCGCGCTTTGGTTTGCATGCTCTGGTGGCATGGTGATGGGGCAGGATCGACCTGTGTCGTGAGCTCTAGGAAGGGAGTTTCATCCTTGGAGATGAAATAATCTGTTTTTGAAAACAGGTATATTCACTTTTAACTATTCTCTAATAGAAAATGAGGGATTTTTAACAAAATTCAAGCCATCGTGCATAGATCTTATCTGATGGGTGTCAGTTTTGTTCATGACTTCTTTTCTATTGACCTTTACGTGAACACATACATTTTATAACACCATGCGCGCTGCGGGTTTTCCCGCTGTGCGCTGACTTTTTAAAAAACCCGCGGTTCATGACGAGCTCAGCTCGTCATGAGCGTACGAGAGGCGTACCTCATGACGAGCTGAGCTCGTCATGAGCGTCGAAGGGGTTAACCCACAAGGGTGTCATCCTAGTTCTTGGATGTTTTCCCTTCATAGACTCCAAGGCTGAGATACCTGTGACCCTGTTAGGAGTAGTACAGTATGCCCAGATTGTTTCCTGCAAGGCCTTCCAGGCTGGTATCCTCATGATTTTAACTACTCAGTTAAAAGGGGAATTTTATGAGGCACACTGACACCCCTCCACACGCTACTGCATCTTGCTCCCTGCCTCGCCCAGCCGTTTATTGAGCCGGCTGTAAGCAACGGTGGGCGCCATCTTTGGTGTGGCTGGGGCTGCGCTCTAGTCACGCCGGCCTTCCACCCTCCTCACACCCTATATAACTGTCAATATGACCAGACGGCGCAGCGGGCGCGCCGGATGCGCGCCGAAGCCGCGCCTAAGCCAAGCCCGTCTGCGCCCGTCCGCGACCGGACACGGCCCAGGGCCACGACCCCCGGCACTTCAATGTGTTATTCTCCCCTACAACTCAGACAGCTTAACCCTGGTCATTCTTGTCAACAGTGTATTATTCTGCCTCTTTCTATTGCTGTGGGTATTACCCCTTTCCCCTGTCCTGGGTGCCAATACCAACTTCCGCCTCCATGTTTGCCAGATTCGTCAGTTTCTGACGCACCCACTAATATATGCTCTATCACTCACTTTCATGGCTGCCGAGCAGCGCTTATTAACACGCGATCCCTTCCCTGCCACAGCTTATATATTAATGAGTTTATCATTGCCCACGATCTTGACTTCCTTTTTGCCACTGAAACCTGGGGAGATGCGGGCTCAGGACCGGATTTTTGCCAGGCAACCACTGAGGGTTACAGTGTTGCGAGACATGATAGATACTTAGGAAGAGGTGGAGGACTCGCTATTATTTATAAAAATCAGTATCACACTACGCTTGATCCCATTCAATCCTCTAACTGTGAAGCAGCCACCTTTGCTATTAACATCAATTGTAAACAAACCCTTAAAGGTATTTTGTTATATCGACCTCCTGGAACTCGGAACTCCTTTCTTGCTTCGCTCTCTGAGCTAAATGACCATATTATATGCTCGATGGAGTACATGATATTGGGAGATTTTAACTTCTCATTGGAAGAACAGGGCAACCACGATACCATTCAACTCACTGCTGATTTCCAAACCCTAGGACTTCAACAATTGGTAAAGGGAATTACTCACCAGGCGGGACACACATTAGATGGTTTGTTCTCTAACAACCCATTCATCTCTGTATT
Source organism: Lissotriton helveticus (assembly GCF_964261635.1). NCBI lineage: Eukaryota > Metazoa > Chordata > Amphibia > Caudata > Salamandridae > Lissotriton > Lissotriton helveticus. The sequence continues at coordinate 1,742,987,051 of NC_136065.1, forward strand.
AGATATCCTGCCCCTTACGTGGACTGATCATAGGGCCATTATCTTTGGTATACATACCCGGCCGGCAAACCTTCCCCCCACCAGGCCACCTATTAGGGTAGGAACTCGTGCCTGGAAAAATGCTGATATCCCTCAGATGGCAGATATCTTGACACTATCCTCCCCTATAAGAGGACCCAACCCTGTCCCCTCAGCCTCCGATTTTCAAGATTGGATCAGGAATGCTGCTGATCAGGTAGCCCCGGAGAAGTCTGTACGACCTAACAGAAGATCTCCGTCGGCGGTGTGGTACACAGAAGAGCTTAGGGTTCACCGACAACACTGTAGGAATCTAGAAAGGCGCTGGAGGAAGTCCTACTGTCCCATAGCTAAGCAAGCCTACAAAGATGCCTTGATAATATATAAAAAGGCTATTACTGTTCGAAAAACAATCTTTTTCTCGACCCAAATAGATAATGCCAGGAACTCTGCCAGAGAACTGTTTTCAGTGGTCACCTCTTTGTCCACTCCTTCCTCTGGTTCTGGAGCTGAACCTTCCCAGCCTTTCTGCAATGCCTTGTCCACCTTCTTTATCACTAAGGTGGCAGATATTTACGCATCTTTTGTTGGTGATGTAGAGAGACAAAATCTAGAGTCAGCAGTAAGGAAGATCTTGTCACTGACCATGATCCCTTCTCCTCGTTTGTCCCCACCACACAAGACCAAATCAGCAGACTCATCGCCACAACTAAGTCTGGCTCCCCTTTGGACCCTTGTCCCCCCTCAGTGATGGCCAATTTAAGTGAGGTGATCTCTCGCCCACTTATGGAAATTTGTAGCACCGCATTTCAAACTGGCCACTATCCTGCCCCGTGGAAGAAGGCAGTGATTAAACCTCTTTTAAAAAAACCTACCCTGGATCCCACTGCACTGGCCAGTTATAGACCCATTGCGTGTATCCCCTTTCCTGCCAAAATATGCGAAGCACTGATGAATAAACAACTCTCAGAGTTCGTCGATACTTACCAACTTCTAGACGAAACACAGTTTGGCTTCAGGAAAGGGCATGGAACTGAGACCGCTTTAATCAAAGCCTCAGATGAGATCAGAGCTATCATGGACCAGGGAGGTGCGGCCGTTCTGATCCTTCTGGACCTGTCCGCAGCATTTGACACGGTCGACCATGCTATTTTGGTCGACCGTGTCACAGCTTTGGGGATAAACGGTACGGCCAGAGATCTCATTTCATCCTTCCTGGCCGATCGTATCCAGACAGTCAAGTTGGGTAATTTCTACTCCCCCGTCTCTGCACTACCTTGTGGAGTTCCACAGGGCTCCTCGCTAAGTCCTACGTTATTTAACATCTACGTAGCGGACTTAGCGAGGGTAATAAAGGCACATGGGGTGCGATTGACATCTTATGCAGATGACACCCAACTGGTGCTGGCGATCCACAAGGACGGCCTAGTGGTGGCAGCCAATTTCCAAAGGGCCATGCTCGCTGTTAGTACTTGGATGTCTTCCAACTGTCTGAGGCTTAACTCGGATAAAACCGAGGTTATGACCTTTGGCAAATTCTCCCCAGAATGGTCCTCCATTTGGTGGCCCAACCAGTTGGGCTCTCCACCTGTCCCAGTTGAAAAGGCGAGAAATCTGGGAGTTATTTTCGACAGCAAGTTGACTTTCAACCTTCACGTCAACAAGGTTGTGTCATCCGCTTTCTTTATTTTAAAGAAAATTAAGAAATTGCTGCCTTATCTCCCTACCTCAGCTGGGAAGACCCTAATCACCACCCTAGTGTTTTCAAAATTGATTACGGAAATGCCTTATTTCTTAACTCTCAGAAACTTGTTCTGTCTAAACTGCAGTCCATACAGAACGCGGCTGCTAGAATTCTTTTAGACATTCCTCGCCGCCAGCCTACTACTCTCGCCATTCGCCAGCTCCATTGGCTTAGAGTAGAGGGTCGAATTAAATTCAAGGCCCTCTGCATTGCTTATAAGGCAGTGCATGGCGTCGGACCCAAGTTTCTGACTGATGCATTTCAGCTATACACCCCTAAAAGACTGCTGAGATCCGCCAACACCTGCCTCCTATCGGTACCCCGCACAAGAACAGCAACTTGGGGAGACAGACGTTTTCTGGTTGCTACGCCAAAGCTTTGGAACCTTCTGCCACTTACTATCAAAAACGCCCCCAATTTGATGAGCTTTCGCAGGCTCTTAAAGACATGGTTGTTTAACCAGTGAATTTTTTTTGCTGTTTAGGTCCTGCTAGCCCCCACATGCGCCGAGACACCTTCGGGTATTTGTATGCGCAATAAAAATTTCATAAATAAATACATTTTAAATCTAATTATGAAGCCTTCACCATGCGATTGATTCTCTCAATCAACCCATTGGCACAAGGACAATACAATGCAATTTTGAGATGATGAACTGACATTTCTTTGAGGAACTCTTATATGAATCTAGAGGTAAACTGTACACATTTTTCCATCATGAGTACTTCCGTAATGCGTTCTCCCAGAAAGATACTCTGTAAGTCAATCAATACCTCTGTGGTGACACGGTCGACACACTTACTCACTACTCAACAAATATATTATAATCTACCATCATTAAGACATAACGTTCAGGTGAGTTTTCTGTTGAATAGGCCCTATAATGTCAAGTGCCAACTGTACCCAAAGTCTGTTGGGTATTTTTGTTAGAGGGAGGAGACTTTTCTGAGTGTGCCTGTCACTCTCTGAACATATGTTACAATACGTACTTTGTTATCTATCGGACTGTCCATTCCTGGCTACCAATTTTAAGAACTTACGTTACTCCTAGCTGGGCTACGGCCCAACTGACCCTTGTGTACATACTCTACAATCTTTTCCCAAAGTGTAAGGAGAGCTAGCCTTATCATATCTCCATACAGCCCCTTCAACGTACTCAGTTTTAACAGACCCACCAGTATTTAGTTAAGCACAAGGTCACCCCACTTGCATGATCTTTAAAAGTGACTACATTTCATTGTTACCTTTAGTGCATTCTTCCCACTCTTTACTCACACCTGTACGATTAGCATTAAGGACCATTTCATCCATTATCTCTTCCTCACCTCTGATGTCTGTTTCTAGGCACATCCCTGAGAGACAATTTAGCACACATTTTTGGCATTTCGTAAGTATTGCATCCTAAATTTTACCCCTCTAAACCATGAAGCCATCAAAAGATTCCTGAAGTGGTGCGTTCAGAGCTGTTAGTGGCAAAGGTGCACACCAATGGGTTATCATAACAATTGGTATATCCCAAAGAAAAAACTTGAACTTTCTGTCTGCCCAATAATACCAAAGCACTTTCCTTTCAATCACTGAGAAGTAAATGATCTGGCTCTTTCAAGGTGCGAGATGTAAATACATATCTGTTCAATCCTATCCTTGTCGCAGTATTGGAAGAGGTAATCAGGCCCTAGAAATGTAGAAGAAAAGGGTTATTCAGCCATCACCAAACTAGTCAAAGGAACACTTCACAACGCATTCGCCCATCATCCACCTTACAGTTGGAAAGGACAGTTGACAGCCAAAAGGAACATTCCAAGGCTAGAGCAGGAGGGAAGATACCAATGGTGAAAATGAAAAAGGGGAGAGGGATATAGCAGTGACTTACAAAAAGCCACACTTTACCGTTCTTTCACGACAAAAAGTAAACATGTGTGGTACAGTCAATGGTTCTTGTTTGCACTCCATGTTCAATTGATTGACATCAGTCAGCATGTTTTGACATACAAGACCATGGCATTGACAGCAGGAATGAACACCAGTGGGGTGTCAATCCAGAAAATGCAAGGGCAACCAAAGTGCGACCCCCGATGAGATCACAGAGTTGTTCCAATGTCCAACCTTAATTCCTACAGCAGCACCCTGCTTCCTGCTGAGCAGGGAGAAAAGGGTTTGGAGTAGAAAGTCCTACATCCTTTTTTACTTTTGTTTCAAGTTTACCTTTATGACTTTTATGAGACTTGAGGTAGGTAGAAAAGGCAAGACAGGGAAATACCTATAGTTGACATCCATAACACCAGAGAAACCCACATGACTTGATTTTCAAAAGTTTTATTTAATTAGCATTAAAGGCCTGGGATGGTGATTTTTACTTTCTGGACTCAGCAGTTTACTTCTAGGGGCAGCCTGGAAAGGAAGAGCTGGAAAAGGGAACCAACAAAAAAAAGAGAAAATCCAAGGTATGGAGGAAACAAGCTAAACTGGTCAAATTCCATATGTAAATCACCATCATAGCTGCTTTTTTAATGCTAGAGGGATAACACCGCACAGATAATGCCACACAAACAAGCTCACCCAAAACCAGTAGAAGCTCAAATATTTTGTCGAAACCGGATCTTTGTTTCGTGTTTTAGATATTAATTGATCATAGACTGCATTTAAAGACAATAGAAGTGGCATAATTGCAGAAAATTAGCAACATAATGGAACAGTAGACACCAGGTCAAACTGAAGATTTTTCTTTCCAAAACTTTTCCTCTCACTGTGGTTGCGACAGAGTTCTGCCCTTTTTCCATTATATTCACCCTTGAGGCACGAATTTTCGAATTCTATACTACTGGCATCCATAAGTAGGTAGATTGTAGAAATACCCCAGTTACATATTGTTGGGAAGTGGATTATTAGCAGGGGCAAATGTATATCTGCCACTGGCAATAATGCCACTAACGGAGCATAGACTCAGAATAGGTCTAAGAAAATTATTCCTATGCTCAACCCTTGGCAGCTTGGTTACGAGCAGGCAGGCTTAACTTCAAGGTCAGGTATGTAAAGAATTTAAAAACACAATTTGAGTAAATAATTAAGACACAATACAAAAAAAATCCAACACCAATTTATAGAAATAGGAAATATCTTTATCTCTGAAATGAAACCAAAACAACAAAAATCCAATGCAGGGAATCGGAGATATGAATTTTCAAAGATGTAGTACTTTCTAGCACATAGAAACCTATCGCTCCTTATCGGGTCATCTGGTCATGATAGACCGCGTCAAAGTCAAAGTTTCAGGCCGCCCTTAATGGAGCCCTGGGTGGCTACCCCTCGTGGTAGGTCTGGGTCAAAGTTTTTACCTTCTGACTTGGTCAGGATTCGGTGAGGGTTCTCCAGATTGCCTTGCGACAAGCTCCCGGTCAAACTTATGGAACTCCGACCTCCAGAGCTTTCCAGCAGGACAAACTAAAGATCAAGGCTGAAACGCGGTTGAAGGCAGGTGGCTTGGTTTCGCGGTTACTCCCGGTCACCTTTTCTTCGTTCAGACTTAGAAAACTTTTTTGAGCTTTTTCTCTTGGGGTCCCTTGATGCTCTTCACGAGGCCGGTTTTGCCGTCCTCGGATTTCTTCTACTCCCAGTCAAACTCTGGAAGTAGGAAAAGGACCTACATAGCTTTACAGCGGGATAAACCTGAACGGCAGGCCGGCTCATGGTTGAAGGCGGGCGGCTTGGCTGGCCAGGTTGAGTCGGTCCCTGTTAGAAATGGGGGTTTCTAGTTGGCAGAGGTAGGTACATTTGCCCAAATAGGGACCCTTGCTTCTAGTCAAGGTAAGGTGGATACACACTTTAGATAACCCCTGCTCACCCCCTTAGTAGCTTGGTACGCTCAGACAGGCTTATCCCGAATGCAATGAGTAAAGTATTTGTACCAACACTCACAGTAACACAGTGATAACACCACAAATGGACACCACACTGGTTAAAACAAATAAAGTATCTTTGTCTAAACTTAACAAGACCAAAATGACAAAAATCCAACATACTAGTATTAAGAAAAATTACTTTCAAAAGGTTTTAGCAACTGAGTCCATAGAAAACTATGGGTGTTTGATTTCTTGCAAAGTATCTGTGGATGCGAAGCAACGGTTCTGTTGTACAAAGCGGAGCGTTGCGTCGGGTCCGGTCTGTAGGGGGAAGCGATGTGTCGATTTAGGGATGACTTCAATCCTTGGGTGATGCGTCGGGGAAAAATTGTCACACAGGGACGGTGCGTGGAATTCTAGGATACGTCGGCGAACGATGCGGCGAGCGGCGCAGCGTTGACCTTTTCAGCAGTGATACCTCAATGTGTCAATTCTTGTCGTAGCAACAGGCGATGCCTCTGTTTCGTTAGCGGTGCGCCGGTACAGCATTGTGTCTGAAAAACTGTTATATATAAACAAATGGGAGAGCAAGGGAATATATTAACGAAAGTGAACGGAGAGTACTCCAAGTCCCCTGGACTTAGTATCAAAAAAACATAAGAGGAGTACCATCAAGATTAACTCAAAAAGCAATCTGAGTGGGATGGCTACAGTAGAAAAAGAAGAGAGTCCTTCTTTTATTTATAAACCCCTCACTCACCAACCTGGTTGGTGACATGCTTCATCATCGGGGTCCACCCTGATAGCCGAGTGCCATCAGGGTGTGCTTCAACACCTGGATTACAGTGGAGCTGGTATTTGTGTGAATGTTGTAAAAAAATAATGTTAAAAATTGTCCTGGTATAATTTCTGTGAAATACAAATTTATTCTAAAGCTACTGGACAATATTAAAAACGGTGTGTGGATACAATAAAGGTATGTTATGACCAAGTGTATCTCTATGTGATAGGTCTACATGTTTCAACCCGTGGATGGAAAATGCCGGGTTTTCTTCAGAACCGTAGGAAAATGGGTGGTCAGGGCACAATAACGCACTGTCAGTCCTAGATTCCTTCAACCTACTGACAAAAATCTGTCGCAGGAAAGTATCTCAAACCCAACTTGGCGAGAAAAAAAAGCAAAAAGACTCCTGTTCCTGGTCTTAAGGCTTCACGGGATGGAAGGAAGGTTGGCCTCTGTAAGGAAAATGTGGAAAAAGAGAGAAAACTCTCACTAGCAAACAGGAGGTTAACAACTGCCCATTTATGTTATTTAGTATCAGAGCGACTTTCTGTAATTAATAAACGATTCTAAACATGTATTAAAATTCAAAAAACGTGGGGGGCGTGGCCAAGATGGCGTCGGAGTAGGACGCTCTTTCTGTGCCTCTCCGGCGCCGATCCTTCTTAGCGGCTTATAGCTGCTGTCATCAGCCCGGTTCGGCCACCGGACGGCTGGTCGAGGTCAGCGGAGTGGTGCGCCGTCTTCCGGTACCACCGGCGGAGCGCTGTGTCACTCGCGGAGGCGAAGAGGGCGGAGAGAGTGTGCGGCCTTGCAGTCCCCGGCCTCGCGTATACTGGTGGCCGGCCGGAAGTTCGGGACTGTGGCGCCGGTGGAGGAGGCCCGCGACCACCACCCGAGCTCTCCACGGGTGCCAGCGGCTGAGCGCGAGCCACACGGGTGGCGGAGGGTGAGGTTCCCTGCCGGAGACCACTGGAGGCTCCCGGTCTTGCGAGTGGAGGGGCCGGCCTTGTGAGCAGCGTGGGGCCCGGAGGCGCCGATTTGGAGGTGTAGTGGAGGCCCCGGGTGCTTCCCGCCGGCAGCGCCCCTCTGGGACGCACAGCAGGGGACAGCATCGATTTGTGGAGCTGTGCGCCGGCCGGGTGAGGAGGAGCACTTTCGCCCGGCGATCCAGGCGGACGACGCAAGGGGGCAGCTCGGCCTCCTGTGGTGCAGAGGAGTCCTGGGAATTGCGCCTGACGCCGGTCTGCTTGGCATACGGGCCCCCGGAATTGCCGCCGCCTTGCTGTGCCCGATCATCGGGTGGACCAAGGGACTTTACCTGTGCAGGCCCCCCTCGTGGGCTGTGGGATTGGGAGTGCGGCTCGGAATGACGCCTGGTGTCCTGGAGGTGGTCAGGTTTGAAGACGTGCTGCCGCCATTTTGCTTGCCGCATCGGGCCATCTAGGTGCATCACCCCCGCGCCTACCTTCCTGGTGCTTGGGTAGCCCGCCGCACCCTTCCTCGGGGGCTTTTTCAGCTGTCCCCTGGGACTGCGGCACACAAGGACCCTCAAGGTACCGCCGGCCGGAAGCAGAGTGGTTGGTATCGAGTCGTGTGGCCCGGCTGGGCCTGAGAGGTGACGGAGGCCTCGTCCGCCCTGGTGTGGGGTACCTAGCAGTATGGCTAACCAGGCCCGCAAGGGACGCGTGTTGAAGGACGGAGCATCTAAATCTTCGCAACAGCCGGCTTCCCCGGGGGCAAGTGGGTCACCAAGAATGTCCGATGACGAGGCCCCGGCCACCAAGGCGTTCATGACCGAACTTTTTGCTTCTATTAAGGAGGACATCTCCGAGCTGCGGGCACAGCTGGCCTCTGATCTCCGTGAAGTGCGGAGAGATGTTGATGGGATTGGGGAACGAGTGGCGACCCTGGAAGACCATGATTTGAACACGGCCAATGATGTCCACTTACTACAACAGGATGTCCTTCGTCTTACAGAACAGAACTTGGACCTACAGGCGCACACGGAGGACCTTGAGAACCGTTCCCGTCGGAATAACATTCGCATTAAAGCGGTGCCTTGGGACGGCGAGGCAGGGGACTTACGTGGCTATGTGACGGACCTGTTTCTACAGATCTTGCCGAAGACGATACGAAGGAAATCCAGATGGATAGGGTTCATCGCGTTGGCTTGCCCAGGCGAGGGGGGGGGGCCACCCCCCGACATCCTGGTCTGTGTTCATGACTTTCAGGTGAAAGAGCGCATCCTCCGTAAAGCCAGAGCCATCACTTCACTGCAGTTTCGGGATCACCGCCCTCAGCTCTTTCAAGACTTGGCGGCCTCTACACTCCAAAAACGGAGGGATTTCAGGCCGGTGACCGCTTTTCTGCGGGAGCGCAACATCGCGTATTCTTGGGGGCATCCCTTCAGGATCATCTTCAGGTGGCAGAACAGATTAGTGCAGATACGCTCCCTCCAGGAAGCAAAGGACCTCTTGGGCTTGGAGGATACTACGCCGTCCCAGAGATCGAATGCGTCCCCATCCCGGCGGCGTCGACGGTCCTCCTCATGGCACAGAGTGGGGTCTTCTCCGGTTCGGGGGCGCCCGGACCGCAGTTCCAGCCAACAGGAGAGGGGGAGCGCGGTGGCTTCCGTGGCCTCTGCAACGATGCCGGCGTCTCAGGCCAGCTCTGGAGCAGCGTGAGATGACCTACTTCGCGTGGATCGGCGCTGGAGGGGGCACGGACCCCCCCGGTCTGGGTGAATGGATGTACTTTTGGAGAAGACTCCCCAGACCATGAACTTGGGAGGAACCGGAGAGGTCTCCCTGTCCTGTCCCAGGAGTGGCCGGAGCTCCGCGAACTATGGACCAATGGGACTGATGAGTATTGTTTTCAGTTTGTTAATGTTTTGGGTGGTTGGGGATTTGAGGGGTGGAAGAGGGGTGGGGGTTGGGGGGGGGGTGCTGGGAAGGGGGTGGCGACCGGGTGCTGTGTATGCGAGATATGGTCTGTGTTTAGTGTGTCCTCCTCTAAGGCTCATTGCACGGGGCTGCTTTCTGGAGTGTTCTTTGCCTCATATGGGCCTATTGGCCCCCTAATTGATTTTGGATACGCGCGGGTGGGAATGCTGCGCCTCTTAGACGGGTGGGTCCTGGTACCTCTGGGTGGGACACTAGCCTGGCTATTGGTGGCGAGGTGCCTCGATGTTTGGCACCTGGATTGTTTGTTCGGAGGGCCGCCTGGTGTACTTCGTTCTGGGGGACCTGATTGTGCTGCTCTGCTGGGGTGGGGGGACGTGGGGATGACTGGAGGGGGATGCTTGAAGTTTGGCCTGGCTCGGATGAGTGTGGAATGGCGATGTCCCTGGTGGGGGTAGGGGCGGGGTCCTTGCTACCACACTCCCAGAGCGATACCTCCCGACTTTGTCATGCCTATTGCTGTAGGGACCTGGAATGTTAAAGGTCTCAACTCCCCGCAAAAGCGTCAAAAGCTCTGGAAGTACCTGTTGGATCATCATCTGGATGTGGTGGCCCTCCAGGAAACCCACCTTGCTAGGAGGGACGAACTTCGGCTTCGTCACCGACAATTTCCCCTCATTTACAGGGCATCTGCGTCCACTAAGCATAGAGGTGTGGCCCTAATGTTCAAGGCATCCCTCCATTTTCAGCCTCTGGGTGTGAGTAGCGATAAGGAGGGCCGTTGGCTCATGGTGAAGGGGTCCCTGTATGGTCGACAATGTACCTTTGTAGTTGTGTATGTCCCTAATGCTGGCCAAAACGGGTTCTTGCAGGAGCTGTTGGAGAGGGTGGGGAATTTTGTGGAAGGGCACCTATTCCTCCTGGGAGATTTTAATATGGTCTGGGACAAGAGCATGGACAGTTCGGGTGCGCGGCGGGCGGAGTCAGGGGTTTTTTCAGTGGAGACGCAGCGACAAATAGGGGCTTTGGGTCTCGTGGACAGCTGGCGCTTCCTACATCCACAGACTAAGGACTATACGTTCTTTTCCTCAGTACATCAGTCTTACTCCCGTATTGATCACATTTTTATTAGCCAGGCGCTTAGGGGAGATGCCCAATTCTCTGATAACTTTTCGATCTCCCTCTCTGATCATGGCTTGGTGACTCTTGGCTTGCAATGGCGTATGGGTGGGGACGGCTGGCGGAAATGGTACTTTCCGGCGGCACTCACTCGAGATGAGGAATCTTGTAAAGCACTTCGGAAGGCAATTGGAGATTTCATGGCGCTTAACCCGCCCTCAGATACCTCGGTTTATGTGACCTGGGATGCGTGCAAGGCTTCCTTGCGGGGCACCTGCCTCGCTCTCAACGCACACCTCAACAAACTTAGGAGGACGGAGAGGGAGGCCTTGGAAGTGGAGCTTGCCCTTTTAGAACAGGCGCACAAGTCCAATCCCTCCAGGGTGACTCTCCGGCCACTGACGGCGGTGAGAGGGAAATTGAAGGCCCACTATAATAATAGGGCTGAATTCACTCTCCTCCGCCTCCGCCGCATCTCCTACTCCCAGGGGAATAAGGTTGGGCGGCACTTGGCGCGGCAGCTCCACGATAAGCGCGAAAAGGACTACATTGGGGGAATCCGCGACCAGGCAGGCTCTGTACACCATGGTGATGCGGACAAAGCTGGCGTCTTTGGCCGTTTCTACGCCACTCTTTATGCAGGTGACGCCCCCGACTCGGAGGCTCAATCTGCATTCCTGAGGGGTCTCCCTTTGCCACAGGTCTCCGCGGAGTGGAACGACATGTTGAGTTCCCCGATTACCAGAGAGGAGGTTCTGACCGCCATTAAGGCGTTGAAACTCCACAAGGCCCCGGGCCCGGACGGCTACACCGCTCTGTTCTATAAGACATTTGCGTCTGAGCTCTGCGACTTCCTGGTCTCCCTCTTTAATTCCATGGCATCGGAGGGCAGGACTTCTGACACGATGGCCGAAGCGTTGATCACGGTTCTCCCCAAACCCGGGAAGGACCGTGCTGAGTGCGCCTCCTACCGGCCGATAGCGCTCCTCAACCTAGACGCTAAACTGTACTCTTCTATTCTTGCGGGGAGGTTGCGGGACTTGATGCCGGCTTTGGTGCAGCCGGACCAGTCCGGCTTCATCAAAGGGCGACAAACCCACGACAACTTGCGGCGTGTGGTCCACCTGATCGAAAAGGCTACTAGATTCCGTATTCCGGCGGTCTTAATAGGTCTTGACGCGGAGAAAGCCTTTGATCGCGTCGACTGGGGCTTCCTGCGTCATACTCTCGCGGCCTTTGGGTTTGACCCTCGCTTCCTTCAGATGCTTGAGGCCAATTTTAGCAACCCTATGTCGAGGGTGTTGGTGAATGGCCACAGGTCTGGCAGTTTCCGTCACTCGCGGGGTACGCGTCAGGGATGTCCTCTCTCGCCACTCCTCTTCGCTTTAAGTATTGAGCCCTTGGCGCTCGCGATCCGGGAACACGAAGGCATCTTGGGCATCCCCTTCGCCGGGGAACAGCATAAGATCTCGCTGTTTGCTGACGACGTGCTGCTCTCCCTTAAAGATCCGGAACTGTCATTGCCCCATGTTCATACTGTGCTTTCTGTCTTTGAGAAGGTCGCAGGCTTTAAAGTTAATCTTACCAAATCATATATATTGAACTTGACTCTCTCACCCGCAGGGGTGCAACGTTTGCGGGCACTTACACCCTTGTCCTGGTCGACTTCCTCGCTGATGTATCTAGGAGTGCATTTGACGTCTACTATAGGTGCCTTATTTTCGGCCAATTTTACACCCATGTTGAATGTGCTTCGCGCTGAACTCGAGAGGTGGAAGCCCAAGTTCATTTCATGGCTGGGTAGGGTTCATGCCCTCAAGATGGTCCTCCTTCCTAAACTTCTTTACCTCTTCCAGGCTTTACCTATTCCGGTGGAGTCAGACTATTTTCGTCGACTAAAATCTATAATGCTGAAATATGTGTGGCAGGGTGGCAGGGCGCGACTCTCCTATGCTGTGCTCCGCCGTCCATGTTCGGAGGGGGGGGTGGGGTTCCCGGATATGGTCCTGTATTATAAGGCGGCGCAGTTGAGGGTCCTTGGTGAATGGTCGCAGCGGCTCTCGGAAAAGCATTGGCTCCATATGGACCGGTGTGTGGCTGGCAGATCCATCTGGGACCTGGCATGGAAACCCAAGACTGACCGCCCCAGGAATGCGTACATTAGCACACCTACCAGCACGGTGTTGAAGGTCTGGGATACACTTAGCGGAGACGACCGGTGGACCACCTTCCCTTCTCCCTTTACTCCTATTCATTTTAATCCGGCCTTCCCCCCGGCATTGTCGGGCGGACCGTTTGAGGTTTGGAGGGAGGGCGGCTGCCGAGCTCTTACTCACCTGTTTCACGGGACAGCGCCACTCACTTTTCATAACTGTATGCGAGATTACGGGGTGCCGCCCACGGAACGCTTTCGTCATCTTCAACTTTTGCACTGGGCGACTTCGACTACAGTTGGGGACGCCGCTGTAAGACCACTGACGAAATTTGAAGCTTTCATCCTCCGCACGTCTGAGATGAAGGGGACGATTTCCTTCTTATATAGGATGTTACTTGATACTGCAGATTCCCCCCGTCCTCGCTACATGGACCACTGGGAGGCTACCCTGGGTAGGGATATTTCTGACACCGAGTGGAGGAATCTCTGGCGGGATGTGACGAAGCATAACCACTCCACGAACCTCCGCGAGGCTCATTTTAAACTAATGTTTGACTGGTATCTATATCCAGCTAGGCTGCATCGGATCTTTCCGACTACTTCAGATAGGTGTTGGCGGGGCTGTGGTGGCTTAGGGGACTTTCGCCACATTTGGTGGGATTGCCCCAGCATTCGTCCCTTCTGGTCCGAGATCCTGTCCCATATTAAAGACATATTGGGCTATCCAATTCCGAATTCCATGGATTATGTCCTGCTGGGGCTAAGAGATCCCTTACTGGAACATCAAACGAGGGCTGATAAACGCATGGTATGGCTGTGTTTGGGGGCGGCCAAATTGAGGCTAGCGACCGCCTGGAAGAGCCCATCTGCTCCGGCTATTTCATTGTGGCATGCGCGGCTGTGGCGTCTTTTGAGTATGGAGAGATTGTCTGATATATTTATGGGGAACTTCAAGAACTTCATATTTACCTGGGGTCCCTTGGTGAGGTTCCTCTCTCGGGGTCTCCCTTCTGCAGTTTGTCCCCCGGCACTTCGTGCCCTACACCTATTTCAAGTTTAACCGTTCAGTGTGGGTGGTTGTGATGTATGGATGTTGGTCGCCACCTCCAGGGGAAGGGGGTGGGTGGGGGGGGGGGACTGGGGGGACGTTGGGGGGTTGCAGTTACTCTTGTTGCGACATGCCTCCATGTGGGAGTGTCCAGGCGGCGCTCCTACTTGCCACCAGCTTGCCTTGGGACGCCTCCTTGAGCCCGATGAACAATCGTTATGGACTTGCCGCGCTCGTTGATTTAGTGACCACGAACATTGATATGTGAGGCAACATATCTTATTTGTATGGAGGGCGCTATGGCGGGGTTCCTGGCATCCCCTGTGCGGGAAATGTGGCGTTATGTCGCCTGTTATATGGTTCATCTCCTTCTTCTCCCCTTTACTTTTCTACCTTTTCTTTCACTCTTGAGCAAATACCAAAATAAAAATTTTATAAAAAAAAATTCAAAAAACTTTGTTTTTGTTTTTATTTTATCTATTCTTTTTCATATAAATATTTTAGATCATTTTTCATTCCATTTTGTGTATTTTACATAGATATTAACATATTACAAACATAAATATATATACACAGAACAAATAAATGAAAATTAAGCTGTGAAACCAAGGAAAAATTTCCAGTCGTTGTAATAATGAAGTAGGCAAAGCGGTGGAATAGAACATGATTTTATTGTGGCCATTATTTGATAGATGGATTGATGCTGCAACTGAGTTTGATCACTATAATTTGGATCTAGTGAAAATATTACAATTAAAGATTCACCAAAAGGAAGAGAGTTATAGAGTATGTGGAACCTGAGAGCTGGATGGATTCGCAATCAGACACTAACAAGGAGATAGAAAAATGAAAAAATTAAAGAAAAGAACAACGCACAACTAACAATATATGAAGAATGTAAGAGGCTGCACTAAACTTAATCATTGACTGATATGTCATTAACAACAAATTCCCCTCATGGACAGGCCATGAGTATACAGTTTTTGGAAAACAGGGGACCCCTACATATGCTAGGTTTGCTAGTCGTAGGGAACAACAGACAATTGTGGAAAAAGAGAGAAAACTCTCACTAGCAAACAGGAGGTTAACAACTGCCCATTTATGTTATTTAGTATCAGAGCGACTTTCTGTAATTAATAAACGATTCTACACCATGTATTAAAATTCAAAAAAACTTTGTTTTTGTTTTTATTTTATCTATTCTTTTTCATATAAATATTTTAGATCATTTTAATTCCATTTTGTGTATTTTACATAGATATTAACATATTACAAACATAAATATATATACACAGGACAAATAAATGAAAATTAAACTGTGAAACCAAGGAAATATTTCCGGTCGTTTTAATAATGAAGTAGGCAAAGCGGTGGAATAGAACATGATTTTATTGTGCCCATTATTTGATAGATGGATTGATGCTACAACTGATTTTGATCACTATAATTTGGATCTAGTGAAAATATTACAATTAAAGATTCACCAAAAGGAAGAGAGTTATAGAGTATGTGGAACGTGAGAGCTGGATGGATTCGCAATCAGACACTAACAAGGAGATAGAAAAATGAAAAAATGAAAGAAAAGAACAACGCGCAACTAACAATATATGAAGAATGTAAGAGGCTGCACTAAACTTAATCATTGACTGATATGTCATTAACAACAAATTCCCCTCATGGACAGGCCATGAGTATACAGTTTTTGGAAAACAGGGGACCCCTACATATACTAAGTTTGCTAGTCGTAGGGAACAATAGACAAATGTGGAAAAAGAGAGAAACTCTCACTAGCAAACAGGAGGTTAACAACTGCCCATTAATGTTATTTAGTATCAGAGCGACTTTCTGTAATTAATAAACGATTCTACACCATGTATTAAAATTCAAAAAAACTTTGTTTTTGTTTTTATTTTATCTATTCTTTTTCATATAAATCTTTTAGATCATTTTTCATTCCATTTTGTGTATTTTACATAGATATTAACATATTACAAACATAAATATCTATACACACACTGGTTTCACAGTTTAATTTTCATTTATTTGTCCTTTTTATATATATTTATGTTTGTAATATGTTAATATCTATGTGAAATACACAAAATGGAATGAAAAATGATCTAAAATATTTATATGAAAAAGAATAGATCGAATAAAAACAGAAACAAAGTTTTTTGAATTTTAATACATGGTGTAGAATCGTTTATTAATTACAGAAAGTTGCTCTGATATTAAATAACATAAATGGGCACTTGTTAACCTCCTGTTTGCTAGTGAGAGTTTTCTCTCTTTTTCCACATTTGTCTATTGTTCCCTACGACTAGCAAACTTAGTATATGTAGGGGTCCCCTGTTTTCCAAAAACTGTATACTCATGGCCTGTCCATGAGGGGAATTTGTTGTTAATGACATATCAGTCAATGATTAAGTTTAGTGCAGCCTCTTACATTCTTCATATATTGTTAGTTGTGCGTTGTTCTTTTCTTTCATTTTTTCATTTTCTATCTCCTTGTTAGTGTCTGATTGCGAATCCATCCAGCTCCCAGGTTTCACATACTCTATAACTCTCTTCCTTTTGGTGAATCTTTAATTGTAATATTTTCACTAGATCCAAATTATAGTAATCAAAATCAGTTATAGCATCAATAAATCTATTAAATAATGGCCGCAATAAAATCATGTTCTATTCCACCGCTTTGCCTACTTCATTATTACAACAACCGGAAATGTTTCCTTGGTTTCACGGTTTAATTTTCATTTATTTGTCCTGTGTATATATATTTATGTTTGTAATATGTTAATATCTATGTAAAATACACAAAATGGAATGAAAAATGATCTAAAATATTTATTTGAAAAAGAATAGATAAAATAAAAACAAAAACAACGTTTTTTTGATTTTGAATACATGGTGTAGAATCGTTTATTAATTACAGAAAGTCGCTCTGATACTAAATAACATAAATGGGCAGTTGTTAACCTCCTGTTTGCTAGTGACAGTTTTCTCTCTTTTTCCACATTTGTCTATTGTTCCCTACGACTAGCAAACTTAGAATATGTAGAGGTCCCCTGTTTTCCAAAAACTGGCCTCTGTAAGGGACATACTAGTTTTGCAGAGGTAAAGTGGCAGGATACCTACTCGCCTCTCCATGCAGCCCCGCTGGAGCCTTAAGACCCGGAACAGGAGTCTTTTTGCTTTTTTCTCGCCCAGTTGGGTTTGAGATACTTTCCTACGACAGATTTTTGTCAGTAGGTTGAAGGAATCTAGGACTGGCAGTGCGTTAGTGTGTCCTGACCACCCATTTTCCTACGGTCCTGAAGAAAACCCGGCATTTTCCATCCACGGGTTGAAACATGTAGACCTATCACATAGAGATACACTTGGTCATAACATACCTTTATTGTATCCACACACTGTTTTTAATATTGTCCAGTAGCTTTAGAATAAATTTGTATTTCACAGAAGTTATACCAGGACAATTTTTAACATTATTTTTTTACACCATTCACACAAATACCAGCTCCACTGTAATCCAGGTGTTGAAGCACACACTGATGGCACTCGACTATCATGGTGGACCCCGATGATGAAGCATGTCACCAACCAGGTTGGTGAGTGAGGGGTTTATAAATAAAAGAAGGACTCTCTTCTTTTTCTACTGTAGTCATCCCACTCAGATTGCTCTTTGAGTTAATCTTGATGGTACTCCTCTGAAAAACTGTTGCCAGAAGAGCGATGCGTCGATTTTCTTGTTGTTGAGTTGTTGTCAGGCTCCGAGTAGCAGAAACAACCTCCAGAGGCCACACACAGCCACAGGAACTACTGGCAGGTCAGAACCCCCAGCAAGGAAGGTCAAGAGCTGAGGTGAAGTTTTTGTGTTCCTGAGACTTCATAAGAGGAGGCAAGCTCAACTCAAGCCATTGGAGACTGTCCTCAAGCAGTGGTCACACCACCCAGCAAAGTCCTTTGCCTCTCCTTGGCAGACACATCAACTGCAGGCCAACCCTAGACACCGCCTGGGCAGTACTTCTCCTAAGTTTCTTAAGCTCATCTCCTTGGCAAAGGTTCCTCTTGATTCCAGAAGTAGTCTAATAGGCTGGGGTCTGGGACCCTCTTGTATACAGTAAATCTCATTGTTATCTCCTTGCCCAGGGCTCTGAGCCCAGTCCAAACCAGTTCTGGGGTCACTTTGCAAGTGCACAACAACCTCCATTGTCAGTGTGAGCCCTGGCTCCAGACACACCACAGGGGGGCGGAACCATCATTGTGGAAGCAGACACAGCCCTATTCAGGTGCAGGTGCTACTCCTCCTACCATTCCAAATGCAGATCAGGCCTATTCAGCCCAGCGCTGACTCATCAAGACTCTCTGGAGCTACTGCACATACCCAGCCCATGTCACTCCAATACCAGACTGCCAATACACATCCTTGAAGAGGCACACAGAATGGTTAAAAAAGAAAATGCCTATTTCCAACGCCAATTTAAAAAATTTTTTTAGTAAAAGATATGTTATTAAATTCTGAGTTCAGAGAGCCTAAGCTTTATTTTTTCATTGTATCCCTATGGGAAGATATGCTTGTAAAATGTTACAAAGCATTCCCCATTCTGTCTTATGGGGCAAATTAGCCTTTCAATAGTCTAACACGAAATTGGCAATATTTCACTATCAAGACATGTTACACACATCAGTACATGTACTACCTTTCACATACACTGCACCCTGCACAAAGCGGTACCATGGACCTACCAGAGGGCTGTCCTATATGTAAGAAAATGGAAGGTTATGGCATGGCAAGTGAGTACACTTGCCAAGTCGACATGCCAGTTAGCAAACTGTGCACAGGTACTGCAGTGGCAGGCCTGATATATCTTTTAAGGCCTACTCATGTGGGTAGCACAAACAGTGCTGCATGCCCTCTAGTAGTATTTGATTTAACAACCCGGCACACTCCCTGCACTTTACTAGGGACTGACCAGTAAAGCAAAATATGGTAATCATGGAGAACCGAACCTAGTAACAAATTACACAAAGAGCATAAGCACTTTAGCAGTGATTATCAGTGGTAAAGTGCCCAAAGTCCTAAAACCAACACCAAAAGGTCAGAAAAAATAGGAGGAAGAAGTAAAAAGTTTGGAGATAACCCTGCAAAAAGGTCCAGGTCCAACACAACCCCCCCCCCCAGCCTGAAGACAGGGTAGACCAATCCATACCTCAATGGGCTTTCCTGCTTGGGGTGATAGAACATGGAACCTGGCCCCCAACAGCAGGTGTCTATTCCCGTTCTACGCCTTCCTGAACCTAGTTGGATCCCTGTATCCATACTCTCAGAACCCAGTAAGCTAACCCATGGGGAACTATTCTCCAACCTTGTGGTCCCCATCTGTGCAGCACCTAAACTTACTCTGCTCACAGATGTGTCCCAACAAGTAGACAGTATCCACATGACCAACACAGTGGTGTGGCCCAGTCCCTGTTCCGGGGTGTGACTCTTGTCCCCCTCCCAGGGGCTATTGTGTCCACCGGGATAGCAAGCCAAAATGACCACTGACAACAGTCTGTGATGAGATCCAGCCCTCATGCCTTTCAGGCCTCTCTAGCCTCTGTGGCATCAGAAAGTGGGAGGCGGTAGACCCAGGTGCCTGGCACCTTTTGTCCACTCTCCCTCCTGTCAAGTCAGTTATGGCATCCTGACACTGGCCCACCAGCCCAGGGTCTATACCCTGTGGCTGGACAGGAGACAGGGTGGGCTCTCCCACACCCTGTTCCCCTCCCCGGGGCTCTGCAGCCCCACATTGGGAGCAGTCCCCCTTGATTCCAGAATTGTCAGGGCACCTGTGGCAGGTGTTCTGCACAATTCTCCCACCAGTTCAGAGGGGCTATCCGGTAGCTGGTATACTAACCCAGGGTCTGTGCCCGGTGACTGGACACAGGACTGGGGTGGGCTCTCCCACACCCGGTCCTCTGCCCTGGGGCTCTGCACCCTCCCACCTGGAATGGTACCCCCTGAAGACAAACTGGTAGGGGCACTGTTAGCAGTCACCCCTTCCTCCAGGTCAGGGGGACACCCTGAACTTGATCCTCCAACTCAGGGTCGGTACCCTTAGGTTGGACCTGAGACTGGCAACCCAGGATTTTTGGGGGAGTACACTGACCCCCCAAGGGAAACACACTCCTCATGAGCTGTGTGAGAGTCGGCCTGGCACAGGTCTCCAGCCTCCTGTCCATCTGACAGAGCATGAAGACCCCCAGGTCAGAAGTGGCCTCACCAGGGTCAGTCCTAGGGTGCTCTGACTTCAGTGCTGCCAACACCTGACCCACTGGTCCTTCCACTGGGGACTTCATACCACCCTCACTCTTTTCTCTGGACTCATGCACCCTCCCCACTGAAGCGGTTCTGCCAGACACCAGAACTGGTGGGATGATTGTTACATCAGCCTCCTCCAGATCATCTGACACTTTGGGATCTCCCTCAGGGAATAGCCTGTCACCAAAAACTAGGCCCCCCTCCTGGTGTTCACTCCATGAACCCTGGGACTGGGTTTCAGTCACCTTGGGCCACAAAACATTCCTACTCCTTCTCCTCTGAGACTAGATGTGGGACCCTATACCCCTCCCACTACTCCAGGACCAATTTGGGCTACCACAAACCTCCCCTACCTCACTTGGTTGGGGAGAACCTGATCCACGCTCTTCAGGAAAACTCCCAAAAGCTTTTTTAGACCCTCTGGAATCCACCAAAAGGTCCACCTCGAAGGAAAGATCCCTGGGGTCAGAGAACTCACACTCTACCGGCTGTTGGCATAAATCTGGAAACAGGCACTGAAAATATGCTCTCTAACAATTGAATCACACAGCCCCACAAAAGTGTTGACCAAGTTACTCTTTGCCTCACCATCAAGTGCCTCACACAAGTACCCCACACCACTCTCCTAAGATTGGCAAGACAGTGTATGACTGTCTCTGTCACTCAACCCACACTCTTCTGGGCAGTCTCCACACTCACACACCAAGGTTGCTACTACTGAGGAACCCCTCTCCCTGCACCTCTCATCTAGAGTCAGTAAAGTGTCCCTCCCACCACTAGGAATATGAACCCCTGTTCCAGTTCCCCACTCCACCTCAGGGACACTGCACACCCCTGGAGCTACCTCATAACCCTGAACCCCTTTGTGTATATCAACCTCCTCCTTCAAGTCAGGTGCCACATCTCTGGGTGTGTGTACTACTCGCTCAGCACTGGACACTACATTTTTGCTGTCACCATCTGATCCGGACTCCACCTCCAACCCAGCCACGCTCACGTCATGAGCTACACACATGGCCTTTTTCTTAGCTAAGACACTCATGGTCTCAAGCCTTCTGAGCTCCTCATCATGCTCTCTCATTCTTAGTTCATGTGCCAGATCAATTTCTTCTCTTCCAAGCCATAAGAGTTCCTGGTCTCCTCTGCCTTTATTCTCATGACCACTAACTCATGATCTCTGGCCCTTTGCCTATCCTCCAAATCCTCTGGAGCAACATTCCTAGAAGACTGATTGCTGCCGGCCCTAGAGGCTGCTCTCCCAACAGGCAAATCATGGGATCTGAAATGACCTTCTAGCACACCCCCATCCACATCTGCATCCTCTGTCTCCCCAGCTTCTTTGGCTTCCCGCCGGGCCCCTAAGGCCTTCTGTAACTCTTCTTTTCTAAAGTGGCTCATTATGGGACAAACAAAGATTTTGCAGAATTGCCTGGGTTGCTCTGCCATGTAACGGCTTAACAATTCAAAGTCAAACTCCAAATCTGCAACCTCACTTGCTGCTTTACCATTCTGAGACATGATGCGTGGATAACTCTAGGATAAGATCAAAAATAGACCCATAAATCACAGTATGTGGTTGCTTAGTGGTCTGCTCTAAACTAGTGAAGTACACCAATCACTGTGTGTCAAGTACAAATACAAGTACTAATCTTCTCCCCAAGCACAAATGTTAGAAATGGGGGTCTCTACTTGGCAGAGGTAGGTACCTTTCTCCAACTAGTGACCGTTGCTTCTAGTCAGGGTAAAGGGATACACACTTTAGATAACCTTGGCTCACCCCCTTGGTAGCTTGGCATGAGCAGGCAGGGTTATCCCAAAGGCAATGTGTAAAGTATTTGTACCTACACTGACAGTAATACAGTGATAACACCACAAATAGACACCACACCGGTTTAGAAAACTATGGGTGTGTGATTTCTTGTAAAGTTCCTGTGGTTGCAACAAAATTCACCAAGCCAAACAGCCACAGAGATGGGAAGCGTAAAAAATGCGTCGGTTCCTGAGACCCTCGTGGATGCACTGCAACAGTTCTACTGTGCACAGGGGATCGATGCGTCGGGTTCGGTCTGTAGGGGGAAGTGGGGTGTCGATTTTCGGATGACTCCGATCCTCGGGTGATGCGTCGGGGAAAACATGCCGCACAGGGACAATGCGTGGAAATCCAGGATGAGGTGGCGGTGAGCACTGCTGCGTTGAACTTTTTAGCTGTGATCCCTCAATGCATTGATTCTTGCCGCGGCGGGAGGTCCTGCATCAGTTTCGGTAGCGTTGCGTCGGTGCGGGAGATTCTTCTTGCACCACAGCGTTGGTCGGAAAAACTGTTGCCAGAAGAGCGATGCATCGATTTTCTTGTTGTAGCGTGGCTTTCAGGCTTCCAGTAGCAGAAACAGCCTCCAGAGGCCACACACAGCCACAGGCACTCCTGGCAGGTCAGAACTCCCAGCAAGGAAGATCACGGGAGCTAGGGGTGAAGTCTTTGTGTTCCTGAGACTTCAAAACAGGAGGCAAGCTGGGGACATAGCACACAGCAAATTCCTTCTCCTTTCCTTGGCAGAAACAGCAACTGCAGGCCAACCCCAGAAACACAACAAGGGCAGTACTTCTCAGTTTCTCCAGTTCTTCTCCTTGGCAAAGGTACCTCTTGATTCCAGAAGTAGTCCAAAAGTCTGGGGTCTGGGCCTAAATATATTTGTTCTCTTCTGGCCCAGGGCTCTGAGCCCAGTCCAAACCAGTTCTGGGGTCACTTTGCAAGGGCACAACAATCTCCATTTCCAGTGTGAGCCCTGGCTCCATACACACCACAGGAGGGTGGAGCCATCATTGTGAAAGGCAGACACAGCTCTATTCAGTTTCAGGTGCTACTCCTCCCACCACTCCAAATGCAGATCAGGCCTTTTCAGCCTAGCGCTGACTCATCCAGACTCTCTGGAGCCACTGCACATACCCAGCCCCTGTCACTCCAAAAGCCAGACTGTCAATACACATCCTTGCAGTGGCACACAGAATAGTTAAACAAGAAAATGCCTACTTTCAAAAAGTGTCATTTTCAAACACATAATTTAAAAAACATCTTTAGTAAAAGATGTGTTATTAAATTCTGAGTTCAGAGAGCCTAAACGTTATTTTTCAATCTTATCCCTATGAGAAGATATGCTTGTAAAATGTTACAAAGCATTCCCCATTCTGTCCTATGAGGCAAGATAGCCTTTCAATATTGAAAATCAAAATTGGCAATATTTCCCAATTAGGACATGTTACACACATCTGTACACATCACATACACTGCACCCTGACCAGGGGGGGTACCTTGGGCCTACCATAGGGGTGTCCTATATGCAATAAAAGAGAAGTTTAGGGCCCAGCAGGTTGGTGCACTTGCCAAGTCGACATCAGTGGCGTAACAAAATTTTAAAGGGCCCCCCTGTAATGTACACGGAGGGACCCTTGCTCCGGATTTTATCCAGAGAGCACAGAACTGGGTACTGTGCTGAGGGGACTCCCTGCAGCTGGGGTGCCCCGCCGCAACACGAGGGATATGGGGGCCTTTGTTACATCTCTGGTCGACATGGCAGTTAGCAAATTGCGCAGAGGCACTGCAGTGGCAGGCCTGAAACATCTTTGCAGGGCTACTCATGTGCGTGGCACAATCAGTGCTGCAGGCCTACTAGTAGTATTTGATTTACCAGACCAGCACACCCAGAGCACTGACCAGTGCATCACAATATGCCAATAAGGGGGGACTGTTAGAATTGGGTGTCTCTAGTTGGCACAGGTAGGTACTTGTGAGAAATAGGGACCCTCTCCTCTAGTCAGGATAAGGGGATTATACTCCTAAAAGAATCCCTGCTCACCCCCTTGTAGCTTGGTATGAGCAGCAAGGCTTTATCTCAGAGGCGTTGTAAGTTAAGCATTTGTGACCACATACAGTAACCCAGTGACAACACTACAATTGGACACCACACAAGGTTTTATATCAAAAATAAGTATAGAGTTACCACAAGACCAATAAATGACAAAAAGATTCCACAGTGCTATTAGATTTCAAGAGTTCTGGTTAAAAGGCTTAAATCAGGGTTCTGTGTGAGTCGGTAGCCCGGTCTGGCTACAGCTTTGTTGATATAACACAGTTTAGCAAATACAGCGGAACGGCGTCGGTACGGGCCCACTCAAATGTCGACAGACTCAGTCACAGTACCTTTTAATTGAGGCGGCCGGCACGGATGTGCGAGCCGGTTCCGGTGTTCGGCGCGGTGCAGAAAGGAAAGCATTACAGGACTCGTTGTCCCTCGATGCGGTGCAGGCAGCGACCCGTTGACAGAGTCGGTGGATCTAAGGCGTGCATTGCAGGGCGAGACGGTGCTTCGATGCGGTGCTTGCAGCTTGCGGTGCGGCGACAGAGCCGGAGTTCGGGAGCTGGCGTCGATCAGTCCGGACAGCAGTGTGAGTCGGGCGATGCGTCGTGAAGCATGCGAGGCGGTGCCCAACTCCGGTGCGGTCACAGGACTCGAAGTCAGCAGCAGTGACCACGTCGGTCAGACCAGTACGAGTCGGTGTAGCGAGGCATTGCACGTCGCGGTGTCCACCAGTCGCGGTGCAGGCAGCGGCTCGGTGCCGGCGTCAGGACGGAGTTGGTGAGCTCAGAGCTTGCGTTGTTCGAGGCGGACGTTGCTTGATGCGGTGCCTACAGGACACCGGGCCGGTCGTGAGAGTCGGTCACAGCTCCCTGCCTCTGTAGCCACTGAAACAGCATTTCCAGCTGCAATTCACAAAGGCTAGTCAAGTCCACTGGTCCTGGGACTTCGGTCAGGGGGCAAGCTCTCTTCCAAGCCCTTGGAGATCTTTTCACAAGTTAAAAGTAAAGTACACAAAGTTCCTTCTCCTCCCTTTGGCAGTCAGGCAACCACTGCAGGCCAATCCCTCAAGCAGCACTTCAGCTTGGGAATAGTCTCTCCTCAGTTTCTTCAGGTTCCTCTCCTCAGCAGAAGTTTCATCTTGTAAGTCCAGAAGTGATCTAATTTCTTGGGATCAGGGTCCAAATATCTATACCCCAAAATCCTTTGTTCTCTGAGGGATGAGGAGCCTGTGCCCAGTCCAAACCAGTTCTGAAGCACTCTGTTTACCAGACTTCTCCTTTCCTTTCACAGGAGGTGGAGCCAGCATTGCAGAAGGCAAGTACAGCCCTCGAGTACTTTGTTGACAGTCTTACTTCTCTTCTTTCAGTGTGCAGGGCAGAGGCATAAGACGTACCACATGGGGTGGAGCCAGCAGTGTGGAGGGCGGGCACAGTCCTATTCAGGTCCCAGGTGCAACTCCTCCCTCCCATCTAGATGCAGATCTCCCTATTCACCACTGGGCTGACTCATTCTGTCTCCTGGAATCCCCCAGCCCTGTCACTCAAACTCCAGACAAAGGAATACACAACCTCGTAGAGGCAGGCTTGAAAGGTTAGGCAAGCAAATACCTACTTTCTCAAAGTGGTATTTGCAAACACAGAATGTTAAAACCAATGTTATCATTCTGAGTCCAGGCATACTAAACTCGAATTTCTACCATGTTCTCTGAGTCAGTTAGGATTATAAAATTTAATAATTCTAACAACCCATTCTGGCCTATAGAGAACAGGTAGCCTTGCAATAATGAAAAACGAAAATGGCGGTAATTCACTATTAGGACATGCCACACACATCAGGGCTTGTCCTACCTTATACTTACAATGCACCCTGCCCTTGGGCCTACCATAGGGTTTGTCTGATACGAAGAAAAGGGAAGGGTTAGGGACTGGCAAGTGGGTGCACTTGCCCAGTCAGCATGACAGTACCAGACTGCACGCAGGCTCTGCAATGGCAGACCTCAGGCACATTTTACAAGGCCGCTTTTGTGGGTGGCACAACCAGTCCTGCAAGCCCACTAGCAGCATTTGGATTTACACACCCTGTGCATACTCAGCGCACTGTACTAGGGTCTGACAAGTAAACCAAATAGTCAATCATGGAATCACCAATTAACACATTTATTTACAGTAGGGAGAGCATGTGCACTTAGCACTGATCAGCAGTGGTAAAGTGCTCAGAGTCATAAAATAGCCAACAACAGGTCAGAGGAAATATAGGAGGAAGGCAAAAAGTTCAGGGATGACCCTGCAAAAAGGGCCAAGTCCAACAGGGACCAAACATAATAACAATTTACACAGAGAACACATGCACTTAAGCACTGATTAGCAGTGGTAAAGTGCCCAGAGTCCTAAAACCAACAACAACAGGTCAGCAAAAAATAGGAGGAAGAAGCAAAACATTTGGGGATGACCCTGCAAAAAGGGCCAAGTCCAAGAGTCCCCTTATCGAGCTTTTTTCTAAAGTTGCTCCAAATATCTCCCAACTTCTGAAACTTCTTCCTGAAGTTCCCCAAAGAGTGCCAACATGTCTCAAACTCACTCCTAGGGTCTGGATGCTCCAAGATGGTCCTTGAAAGTTGAGGACTTCAGTTCCTACAACCCACTTGGACAAAACCCTTACAAATCCACTGGTAGTTCTCCAGGTTGAGGATTCTTGGCTGTGATGTTCTAGGTGCGCTCTGTTAACATGTAGCTTGCAAGGAGTCCACTCGAGTCCTTTTACAGCAAAGTAATCCACAGACTGTAGTTTCAGCTGGTGCAGAAGGTGCAGTGTTCAGAGTGCAAGCTTTTGGGAATGCACAACAAACTTCCAGCATGGTCGTCTTGCTTTCTTAGTTTTCAAGCAGCAGATCTGAGGGACTCTGTACTTCTCAGATACTTATTCCAACTTCTCCGGGTCAAGCAGGAGGTCACTTCTGTCCAATAGGCTGCAGGGTACCATCCAAATGTCTGACCACTTCCTGCAGAATGTGGCACTATTTTGTCCCAGAGTGCACCAATGCTTCCAAATTCATAATGGCTGATTTTCCAGCAGGGAGAGAAGAGCTAGCTAAACACACCCCTAGGATGGATAATATCCATAGTCTTTCCCCCTTGCATCTGCTCATTCCTTCCTTAATCCCAGCACCTGGCTTAGGGTCAAAAGAGTGACGTTGTAAATGACACTGGTGTCTTCCCCTTCCCTTGTAGTCCAATGCTCACGACTCCTCCCCCTGCCCTGGCATTCCTATGCAACAGGACGCTGCCCTCCCAGCAGAGCTGGTCAACCCCAGGGTCTCTTTGTCAAGGAAACGTAGCGAATACACTTAACTCTGACCAATCAGGACAGACCACTGGATGGCTAAATTTGGACTTACAAACAAAAAGGTCTTATAACTTCTTGTATGTACATTTTAGGAGAAATTCAACAATATCATATTGTTGGATTTAATAATACCATTTTGGGAAGTCTTTGAAAAGGACTTCTAGCCTTCTCCATTCAAGAGTTATTAGTTAATATATTTCCACCATGTTAACCTATTGGCAGTGGGTTTGCCATGGGAAAAATTACTTGGGCCATTTTTCCAGCACCAGGGCTTATAAAAACATATTTTATATCTACTCTGCCTATATCTACAGGACCCCCACCCCTGGTATGCCTAGTGGTGACTTTCGGGGATCTGAATATACAGACATATTGCAGATCCCCTCTCCACAGTGCTCCTTCCACCAAAGTCGATTTTGGGTAGCACTTTATCACTATGTGGGAAGTGAAATGTGAAATTTCACTTTAACCAGGGTATATAAAACTCACTTTATAAGGGCCCACCTTATAGGTACCTGGCCCCCCACCCCTGGGACACCTAGGAGAGACCCTGAGGGTACTTAATATGCCCAAACATTGTTGGTTAACCATTTTTAAATGCCCCAAACACAAAAGTTACGTTTGGGCACAATTTACTTTCAAAAGTAGTCCTGCAACACAGGGCTACTTTTAAACAGGAAACATCCATTACAACACAGTCATTACAACGCACAACCTTTACAACACAATCATTACAACGCAACTCCCTTTACATCGTATGCTATTGCACCGCATGTCACTATAATGCATGTCACTACAAAGCATGCCATTATAACGCGCAACATTAGAACGCATGCCGTTACAACGCATTATAAGGTAAGTAATGGAGATATTTCAGTTTTAGGGTGGGTATGGGTTTTGTTTTGTGGTAAGTGGTAGTAGTAATTTTTACCCCTACCCTATCCAACACTTACCCTACTGTTGCACTCACTGGAGTGCGAATAGTAATTTTTACCCCTACACTATCCAACACTTGCTCTACTGTTGCCCTAAAAGTATTATGCATTGTAATGGAATGCGTTGTAATGGAATGCGTTGTAATGGAATGTGTTGTAATGGTAGTTTTAAAAAATGCGTTGTAATGGCATGCGTTGTAAAATCATGCGATGTAATGGTAGTTGCAATGTAAAAACTGTGTTGTAAAAGCATGCATTGTAATTGTTTGCATTGTAACATCATATATTCCTTATATTGCTCAGCAGTGCACACATGCAAGTGCAGAAAAGAGCTGCTGGCCTCCAAACTACCATACCCTATTATATACTAGGGACTGAGAGGTAGTTTCGATCCCCCTGCCCTATTATGTACTAGGGCCCTATGGGGTAGGCCATGTCAATCACAGGGTTACCCCAACCCTTAGTGTACCCTTGTGTGTGTAGGTGTTTTCTCTGTGTTTTCAGCAGAGCACTGGCCATGGGCCTGGTTAGGCAGAGCCCAGGGTCAGTCAGAGTCAGTTACCACCAGTACCAGTAAGCCAAAAGTTCAGGGGTGCCTAGGGCACAGGATGACTTTGCAACACATATGAGAATCATTTTACTCTTTCGAAGTAGAGTAAGATATTCCTATTTTAAAATCTGATGTGGGGCCATAAGTGCAATACAGTAGGCTCTTGATTCAGAAAGGCCTGATGTGCAGGGTACCATATCCCCATCTCTCCTTTTCATTATTTATATAGTACTTCATACCCCTAGCGAACTTGTGAAGATCGTATATTTTCATCTTGTTCCTCCGCATCCCATGGCGTGCATGGTTAAAATAACGCTAGCTACAGATTGGTCCACGAAGGGACTGCAGAGCGAGCTGAGTGAGGATCAAAGGTGTAGTTGGCTCACAGCGCTTTGAGGGGCTTATTTGTGAGCCACATTTACGCTGACATTGCGTCACTGGGGGGCATAAATAATGCACCACGTTGAGCCATATTTACAAAGTGATGGCACGCCAGGTATAATGTATGCAGGGTGGGCGTTCCCCCGCAATATAGGGTCGTAGGAGTGGCGCAGTGAAATCTATGAGATTTCACTGTGCCACTTCTAGGACGCCAATGTGTCAAAACCTTACACCTGCCTCAGGCAGGTGTAAGGGTGACGCAGAGCTTTCACATGGGCCTTGCCGCATATGACAGGACACTTTCCTGTTTTCAGACACACCCCAGAAATGCGTCACATTTGCACCAACAGATACGTCAGAAATACACTGAGAAGTGTTGCATTGCTGCTTTGTTGCAACAATGCAACACTTCTCATAAATAAGGCCCTTAGTTTTGCTGCTTCATATAAGCATGAATGTTGCAAAGAATGATAGGAATAGAAGTCTCAATTCACGCCACCTCCTATCTCCCTATCTGGTACATTTTTGTTACAACAGTTTATTCTGCTTTTATTTGAACCCTAATGCTTTATTTTAAGAAAAATTAAAAATGTCTACCCATTTTACACTGTACCAACCTTTTTCTCCTTCTTTGTAAATGCCGCAATTTTGGTCCAGGTGAGTCTGTACATTTTAATGCATGTCTTACTTAGTGTCGTCTGTCTGGGCAAAATCTGAAATATGCTATTAATGATAAAGTTATTCAAATGTCATGAAATTTACATTTTCTGTAATTTTTGTAGAAACGTGTTAGTAGATTATTTATTTATTTATTTATTTGAACTTTTTACCGCGCACAGCTACCCACAGTGGGTTTCCCGGCGCTAGGGATAGACTGAAGAAGAAGATGTCAGATAAGCCATCATACAGGAACCAACTATTTATGTGAACAACAGCGTTTTCAGTGTTCTGCGAAAGCAAAGAAGACTGGTCTCTAATTTAAGGGCTGTAGGAAGGGCATTCCAATATTTAGGACCAAGATAGGAAAAGGAGCGTGCCCCCATCCTTACCAGCTTAAATCTTGGTACAATGAAATTTCCAATTTCCGAGGATCGCAAAGTACGTTTGGGCCTGTAAGGTTGCACCAGCTTTTGTAGGTATGTAGGTGCAGTGCCTTCCTTTATTCTGAACATGTAGCACAGTGTCTTAAACTTTATGCGACTAGCGACCTTAAGCCAATGGAGATCATGCAAGGCAGGTGCTGCCGAAGTTCTTCTAGGAACATTCTTCAGAAGTCGCGCAGCCGCATTTTGTACCACCTGTAATGTTTTAACAGTGGCTACATCAGCCCCCAAATATAATATGTTCCCATAGTCCAGGCGAGATGTTATCAATGCCTGGACAACCGTTCTACGGGAAGGGATGGGAAGCATCCATAGGATCTTTTGTAGCCACCTGAGGGTAGAAAAACAGGTTGCCGCGACCTTAGTGGCCTGCTGCTTCATTGTTAGCTTGTCGTCAATTTGGACACCCAAATTACGTACAGCATGTGTGGGCACAGGAAGTGAGCCCATCTCATTTGGCCAATGTTGAGGGCCCCAGAGGTTCTTGTTTTTCCCCAGAATGACCACCTCTGTCTTCTCCCCATTCAGTTTGAGACAGTTTCTCTGCATCCAGTCAGCCACAAGAATGAGGCCAGATTTTAGTGCGGAGGGATTATTCTCGTCTCTCCCTGATAGGGAGAAGACAATCTGGGTGTCATCTGCGTAAGAAAACAGAGTCAGCCCCGCCTGCTCAACGATGTTAGCCAAGAGTTTTACATATATATTGAACAATAGGGGGCTGAGTATTGACCCCTGGGGGACACCCCGCGCTGATGGACAGACCGCTAATGCCGCCTTAGCGGAAAATACTTGAAAGGTTCGCTCCCCAAGAAAGGAGGCCACCCAAACTAAGGCCGTACCAGTCACACCAAGGGACCGCAGAGAGTCAAGAAGGATGGAATGTGACACGGTGTCGAAAGCTGCGCTCAAATCCAACAGGATGAGTGCCATAGTTTCGCCCTGATCGACACCGTGTCGAAGACTCTCTGTCACCCCAAGGAGGGCTGTCTCGGTCGAATAGCGAGTCCGAAAACCTGACTGGGATGGGTGTAGAAAACCAGAACTTTCCACCAATTCAGTAAGTTGGGTGTTAATGTATCTCTCTAACACTTTAGAAAAAGTGGGCAGCAGAGATATAGGACGAAAATTTGCGGGGTTTAAAATATCAGCACCAGTCTTTTTTAACAAGGGCACTACCATCGCGTGTTTCCATGGCTGGGGGATATGAGCCTCAGCAAGTGAGGCATTTAGCAATTTGACAAAGATCTGATGGGTAGAGGAATCTGGTTGTTTCAGTATTTTAACCGGAAGTGCATCGCACGGAGAACCAGAGCGCACACTGTTTAGACAAGAAAAAAAAGAAGCATTGTCTAATGGTTGCCATACAGAGAGTTTGGTGACAGCATCAACATTAGCAGATAACTGATTAAGGCCAGATGCAGAGGATGTCGCCACCGGTGGCGAGGTAAAGAGGTCATAAATCATGTCAATTTTCTTGATAAAAAAATCAGCTAAAGATTGACATTGGACCGCATCAAGCGCGGGAGGCATAGGAGTAGAGTCTGCACCAGTTAGTTTTTTTACAACTGAGAAAAGCATCTTGGGGCAATTTTGTGCGTCTGAAACTACTTTTTTAGTAAAGTCCGCTCTAGCTGTTTTACAGCTTTTGTGATAGCCCTTCAGAGCTTCTCTATAAGCTGCTTTACGAGTAGGAGAATAGTTGAGCATCCACTTTCTTTCTAGAGTCTTACATTGAGTGCGGAGGCACTTAAACTTATCGGAAAACCATGGTGCAGGGGGGTGATGAGGCATGGATTTCTTAAATGTCAGAGGAAGCGTGTAATTAACAGCATTATTTAACCACTGATCAACTGCACAATTTAGTGCAGTGATGGGTAGGTCAGTGTTTGGGAGTGTCCTCAGTAATTGTTTATTAAGTTCTAGCATGTTAATTTTCCCCCAACTGCGTGTCTGTTTATCTTTCCCTTTTGCGATTCTAGCTGCTGTCCAAGTAATATCTAATGAGAAAGGAACAGCATAATGATCGGACCATTCTATTGGGCGTGCTTTCTGGGAGCAGTCCAACTGTAGATTTGACAAGATGGGATCTAATAAATGACCAGCATGGTGTGTAGGGGCAGAATTCAGTAGCTGAATGTTGAAAACTTCAAGAATAGAAATGAGCTGTTTACTAGATGTACAGTCGAGATCTTCAAGATGGATATTTAAATCCCCAATAATCGCAAAATTGGCTGCTCTAAGTAGTAAAGGGGCCAGGAAATCCGGTAAGGAAGAAACCCAGGGATTGGCATTCCCAGGAGGGCGGTAGATTAGTAAGCCTGTCAATGTAAACTGAGGACTAATAATTAACTTAAACAAGGCTGCCTCACATCCTTTAAGAGAGATATCTTCAAATTTACAGGTGGACATAGATTTGAAAATCACAGCTATCCCCCCCCCTTGCCAGAGACCCTATCCTTTCTTACGATAACGTAATTAGGGGGAATTGCAGCGGCAATATCTGGGCCAGAACTATCATGTAACCAGGTCTCTGTGAGAAATACTGCATCCGGTTGTTCATCAATAATAAAGTCGTAAATATTGTACTTGTGTTGTGGGAGAGATCTGCAATTAATACTCCAGAACTGTAAAGGGGAGTGCAAAGAGACAGTTTTTGATACAGCGAGCCTATTTCGTCTGCAATGGCGCCTCAGCGATCTGCAGCTCGCCGGCATTCCCAGAGCAAATCCGCAGTGGTGACATTTAAATTTAGGGAAGGGCAGTGTACACACCGAGCAGTTCAATCTGGAAGTATGACGCCATGAGTATAGTTCCTCTGCGGAATAAGAGAGAAACATAGTGTGAGGAATAAGCAAGAACACAAGGTGACTCAGGAAAAAAACAAAAAAAATAAGGGACTTGCCAAAGCCCGAAGCTCGTCAAGCGCGGACGGGCGCAGACGGGCTGACTCAGGCGAGACTCCGGCGCTAGGGACGGCGCTTCCGCGATCGCGACCGCTAGCGCGATAGGATGACCGTATCCTTTTATGGGTTCACTAGAGCACTCACACCACTCTGTGCCACACCAAAGATGGCCGCCGTAGAAAGATTTTCCCAAACCCAGTTAGAGGCAAGAAACGGCCACTAAAGCCCTAAAAAGAAAGCATACATGCGTGCAGGTGTGTTAGGGGTATGCTGTCTGCAACACAAGGTGAAAAATACAATTTTTAAAATTAGAGTAAAAACGAGTAAAATACTCGAACAGCAAGCAAATGCTGGTTTAATGTTGGCTCTTCACTTGTAGCGTCTCCTAAATGATAGCAGGCAAAGAATCTCGCGAATATTGTCACGAGGCTCCTTTTATGGGTTCACTAGAGCACTCACACCACTCTGTGCCACACCAAAAGATGGCCGCCGTAGAAAGATTTTCCCAAACCCAGTTAGAGGCAAGAAACGGCCACTAAAGCCCTAAAAAGAAAGCATACATGCGTGCAGGTGTGTTAGGGGTATGCTGTCTGCAACACAAGGTGAAAAAATAAAATTTTTAAAATTCGAGTAAAAACGAGTAAAATACTCGAACAGCAAGCAAATGCTGGTTTAATGTTGGCTCTTCACTTGTAGCGTCTCCTAAATGATAGCAGGCAAAGAATCTCCTGATCATATTTTCACCTAAAATGCTGGCAAATAACAGTACCCATAATTGTTTCCACATTTCATGAAAGAAATTACATAATCTCCTACATCCCCTCAAAACATACATGTGCTCTATGATCTTTTCACAGATTTGGACCTTGATTTACTCTATTAGGGAAATGTGGTTATTGAGCTCCTGTTATTCACGTTCATTTCACACACTGTGTATTGCTCCTGTACTGCTACACACTTGGGTCCACCACAGTGCATTCAGGTCATATTGATGGTCACAGCACCCTATCGTGGCAGCCCAGCTTCCAATCACATGGTTTGCCACTTGAATGTTTGTTCTAATTTGACGAACTTGCTGTCCTTACAAAATGGGAGCACCTTCTGTGAACATTTTGGATGGCCTACCAAGTCATGGCAGCATGACAAACTTTTGGAAAATGCAGAATCAAGTTTTTTCTGCCAGCATTGGAGAGACGTTTAACATGTTTCTGGCATGGCAATCCCTGACAAGAAAACACATAGTGGACATTGCAGTGGAATCCACTATATAGGGCTGACATGCCAGTATTGTAGCTGCCTCTAGTGCTTGCCATACTGGTTTCTCAATGGTGGTTCTGCCTTCGATACAAACGAACTCCTATCACCTCTAAATGAGACAGATGATGGGCATCTGAAACATCTTCTCAGACGCCCCATTACCACCAGCCTCTAAATAAGTCCATCATACTGCATTGACTTGGTAAAAGGTGTTTTTGGTAATCTTAATGTATTACTTCTGCTCCACACCTTGACTTTCAGGATACCTCTACCACACTCCTAACATTTCATTGGGTGGAATGCTACCAAGGAGCTAAATACTACACTGCACCTAGAAGCCTTTATAAGCAACATTTAAGGCTATCGTCTGGAGTTTCACAGTACACCAAGAAACCTTTTCCCTACTAACAAGCTGCAAACATTCAGTTTTAAAGAGCAATCAATCGATTTGATTCCAAGGCTCATACCAAGGTACAGCCGTTGAAGGAGGATGGTGACACTGACTCTACTCAACTTGCCTGTGGCATTCAGCACCATTGAGAATTCATTCCTCAGTCATTAGCTTAGTAGAGACTGTATTTGCTGCTCTGCATTACGATGGTCAAGCCCTTCTTGTCATTTGTGCCAAAGCTCTGGGACTATCACCTGTTAAGTTATCTCAACAACCCTTGCTTCGGAGCCTTCTCTAGGGTTTTGCAGTATGTACAAGAATTTCTCCATGCGTGTTAGGTGAAATGAATGCTGAGATAGCAAGGTATTGGTGTTAGGAGTGCAGCCGTTGACGCTCTATCAAAATCAATTTGGTAATATCTGCTGTTAGCTGGTGGCTATCCACAGATATTCTTAAATTGAATCCTACTGAGATTTTATTCCTACAGGAGACTTTCTGTCTTCTGGGCTCTAACTTATTTCCACCAGCTCTGGGTACACGGGTACTCTGTCACTGTAATATGAAATCTATATATCCATGTCGACACATATTTGACTCTGACCCTCAGATTTCAGGCTGTTGTCAAAAGCAGTTTTTTTATAGCTCAGCCATTTTAGATAGAGATCACCTTTCTCATTATTTTATTTCTCACTCATGATGCTAAGACTGAAGATTTCAATTATCTTGCTGTTATAGGATGCTTTTCTATGTTGCTAGCTTTCAGATATCAAATTTCAGAAAAAGAAATACCTTATAACATGGTCATGTAAAGATGGGCAAGGGGTCTGCTAACCTGCCAGGTCAAAGACGGTAAGACGTCAAGGCTTCTGGGGAGGACTGCCCTTCCCTATTCAGAAAACCTCACTCGCCTTGAAATGGTTGGTACCAAGATCTCAGTCCTTCTGGAATTAGTTGTACGCAGCTTCCCCCATCTGATAGAGGCCTTGATTTTTACATTCTACTTAGCAACAAACTAGTTAAATAGGATGTTGTCAACTGGCCAATTCAGGTGATATTACATTTCACAAATTCACACAATGTACTAAGATTCACACTACGTACCAACTGTATTTAGATGCCTTCATTTCTATTATTGAATTAATCGCTAATGACCCAGAAACCAACTGAAATATCTGGACCAACATAACAATGTTGAAAACATTAATAATGGTTGCAGATCCTGTGTCAGGTCACCTCTTCCTAAAGCCTCAATTGGGATTGCACTTCTGCAGCATGTGGAGAAAGATATCATAATTCCTAGAAGCCTGCAGATATTAATACCCATAAAGGCAGGATTTAACACAATGTACCTACATTCAGACAAAAACAGCAATTTGTAGCAGGAAGGGAAAGAGTGGATTTGTAAAATTCTGTGCACACATTATGCAATGGTAAAGAAAAACAGTTAGATAGAACACTCCATGGAGCTAATACACCCTAAAGGACTTAGAGCCTAATTTATGGCATTTTGGTGTAGGGCAGCGCAGCAAGGCACCGTGATGCACTGCCATACGCCAAAGTGAAAGGACAAGAATACACTTCACTTAAGCTATACAGTACAATACAGTCCTTTCTGCCTGCGATGGCACCATTATGGCAGCCGAGTACCAATGTAGGCACCCTTGCACCACTATTTCTGGCAGTGGCTCCTCCAAGTATGTTTGCAACGAGACAGCATGGCATTGTGAAGATTATTAATAGTCCTCTTACATACAAGCCTGTCACTTCGGGTGCTACCAATGTATTTAGATTGTACACCATGACCAGATTTACTAACACTTTTCTGTGGCTTGTAGCTATAAAGTAATTCAAATCAGTACCTAGTGTTGCTTTTCTGATTTACTTTGCAGCACAAAACTCAAAATAATGAAAGTAGAGTTTTACAGTCTTTTGTGTTGCTGTGCATTAAGGAGGTGTAGCATGGATTGTCCATGGGCATTCCCATGCAACCACCGATGGGTTTTGACATAAATTAACATTGGTAGACAGGGTTTTGCACCAAAAATGTAGACCTCCTCAAAGCAGATGTAACGTTAGAAAAAATAAATCTTCACAAACCGTTTCTAACTTTGCATGTGTGCTGAACAGCACATGCACAAAGCTATCAGCATGTTAAGCTATGTCAGAGCATAGTACTTTGTGTTGAAAGGGTCAGCCTCCAGAACAAAACCTGTACTTCCCATCACGTGCAAACCCTTGCAGGGCAGCCTGAAGTGCACCAGCGAGAGGAAACAGCAGTGAAACAGCTTAGTAAATGCAGTGCTGTTCTGCTCTCCCCCTTTCATGCAACACAGCAAAGTTTTAGTTGCTGCTCTGCGTTGTGTGAATTTTTCAATTTTTCCCCTAATATTGGAAGCAGTTTCAGTGCATGAGCAAACAGTGCATGAGCAAACATTGTATGTGCTACTACTGTAACACAAGCCTTAAAATCAAGTACAAAAATCTTTTCCCTAGCAGATGTGATGAAGTCTAAAAACGGGTAAGCAGGGTGTGCCTGCTGCAATAAAGTATGAACTATTTGTATATCACTCTGAATGAGCACGACATTAAATAATTAAAACCGACAAACGTCACGCACCGTTTAAAAAAAAAAAACACGTGGGC
Source organism: Lissotriton helveticus (assembly GCF_964261635.1). Taxonomy (NCBI): domain Eukaryota; kingdom Metazoa; phylum Chordata; class Amphibia; order Caudata; family Salamandridae; genus Lissotriton; species Lissotriton helveticus. Next base: position 1,743,024,324 of record NC_136065.1, read on the forward strand.
GGCTGATGTAAGTTGAATTCAGTTTTGCTCAGCAGCACAAACCCGAACATAAATCTAAGAAACGGACTCCTCCAGGGAAGCATAGCCCGTCCAGCTCGATATTACAGAGACATGGTGCTTATCGAACACAAGCCACAATCAAGGCATTTCCCAAAGCAGCCCTTTCTATTATTGCTATTCCTCGGCCGCAGCCATCAGTGCTGCTTTTTGGCTTCCTTTAACTATATAAAATGGATTGAAATATGAAGCCCCGCTTGTCCTTTATGGCACTGCATTGGTCATAAGTCGTTGCACTTATATTTCACAAATTCTCTCTGGCATTTTCAAGACTGCTTAAATTCCATCACTGTATCTGAAACACCATAGATTGCTCTCCCAAATTCTCTTGAGTGACTCCAAAGGTCAGGCTATTTGCCAGGCAATTAACAACTGAGCAGAACACTTGAAAATAAGTATTCAGGGGGGAGAGTTTTGATCTAGTGACCCTTTCACTCTGATGCATTAATTCCGGTGCAGTGGTTATTCGGTGTTATTTATGACTCACTCCGCTGTTCAACTTTTAAAATACCCTGAGAAGCACTGGAATAAATGTGCCTCTAGCAGCCTACTGGAGTTTCTCTATGACTATTTCTCCAAGCCCTATGTCTTTTAGCATCATGGTCATGAGAAAATGTTAGAAATGGGATTCCTGGTTGGCTGAGGTATGCACCCAAGCCAGGTAGGAACCATCACTCTAGTCAGGGTTAGCTGGATGAACAAAAAGATAACCTGCGCTCAACTTCTGGTAGCCTGGCAAAGAGCAATCGGGCTTATCTAAAGAGGCAATGTGTAAAGTTTTTGTGCAAACACACACACCGTAACAAAATGAACACACCACAAAAAGACTCCACACAGGTTTAGAAAAATAGAAAATATGTATCTGAGCAAAATAAGACTAAAACGACAAAAATCCAATCAGTAAAAGTTGAGATGTGAGTTTCCAAAGAATAAATGCATAAATAGTGCTTAGAATTGACTAGCGGTCAAAAGGTTACTTGAGGCAAATAGTTCACGCCAACCGCACTCGATGGCAGACCGGCTATAATACACAAACAGGTCCAGGGGAAGAAATATCTTGGGTGGAACTTTTGTCGACGTTGAGAGTCTACGTCGTCCTTGTTAAACTGTGCAAAGAGGGTATTGCATCAGCATTGAGCTCCGTTGAAGTAAATGGAATGCATCATCGTCGAGCCACGCAAAGCGTTGTTGTTGAGTCATGCAGGCTGTAGAACAGATCATCAGACATCCTCTGCGTTGGTGTCAAGGGGCGATGCTGCAGAATTTCCCATGCAGACGATGTAATACGTCGGTCTTTTATTAAAGCAGCAACAGAACCCCCTTCTGAGGCCCAGAGCTTGGAGGGGGCACCTCAGGCAAGGGTAAGACTCACAGATTGCAGAGTCCAGCTTCACCAGCAGAAGTGTAGGAGGTATTTTGTGTCGCCGAGGTTTCAGAAAACAGGAGGCAAGCCCGCAAGCCCTTGGAGATGACTTGGAGGGGAGAAAAAGTTCTTCCAGCAGAGTCAAGGGGCAGCAGGCAGCAGGGTCGCAAGCAGAAAAACAGGCCTTTCAGAAAAGCAGTTCAATTGAGTCCTTGAACTAGCACAGCAGTACTTCTGACAGAGGTTCAGTACTAGATCCAGAAGTGTTTTATTTAAGAGAGTCAGAGACCCAGTATTTATACCCAAATGTGCCTTGGATGTCAGTTGTAACTTCAAAGGAACTCTCTGAAGCACACAAGGATCCCTTTCAACCAAGTCCTGTCTGCCAGGCTAACCCTGGGTGTAAATCAGTGTTTTGTGTGTGGACAGGACACTATTGAAGTGTAAGTGTCATCCAATCCCATCCCACCCTACCGTGGAAGACCCAAGAGAATGCAGATGAATACAGATGGGTGCTCAGAATACAGATGAGCCTCACCTTCCTGTGTTTGTGGCTGTCTAGAGGGAATGCACAAAGTGCAGCTGTCACCCAAGCTAGACATGTATTGTTCACAGGCTGTCAGACACAAAGTGCAGAGAAATGTCCCCTTTCTAAAAGTGGTTCTTGAGAAAAAAAGAAAAATAAGGCTTTTCCACAAATTTGAAAACATTTTGCAGTATTTGAAAACATTATTTTATAGTATTCAAAAAAGTGTATATAAAGAAATAAAGAACAAATATATAAAAAAACACAAAATAAACTTTATTAAGTATTTCACTCTATGCGATTTGGGATCACCTTTTTATTCTTAACGAAATGGGCAAGCAATTATGGTAAAAACACATCATAATATGAAAGTGATGAATCTCATATCATAAATGTCAGACATAAACAACAAAATCAAAATACAAAAAAGCTGATCCTACCTACACAAACAGCAAAATGCACAATTATGCAAGAAACACATCTAAGTCACCAAGATTCCGACAAACTTAAACTAACGTGGATAGGACAAAATCCTCTTCTGTGAATTACAATTCTGATCTATACAACAGAAAACTCTAAATTGATATCTGCAATTTCAGACTCACAAGGAATATGGGTATGAAACATTGTGACAAAAAATGACATACACCATCCTCAGCATATCTGCACCTGTATCTGAAGACCACACATTCTGTGATTAGCTACAAAACATCATCAGAATGTCTTGTAGTTCATCCTAAAAATAGTAAACGTCATCCTAGTAGGTGACTGAAATACCTTTGTTGTTCCCACTCCAGACAGGAAGTCAGACACGAGATATACCCCGAACAGATTGCAGTTCAAATTCAGAAGAATGGAGAATGATTGGAGAAGACACGGTAGACACATGGAGAATCAGTAATCCTAGTAAGAAAAAATATAAATTTTTCAGGCACCTACACAATTCATTCTCCAGAAAGGATTATCTTTGTCAGTAAGCAACTACTAAAATAGTCAGCTAAAGTCAGCTACCAACTCGTAGTCCTCTTCGACCACGCTCCAGTCGGCCTTTTTTGAGCAAACCTTCACCAAGGCATTGATTTACACAATCCAAACTTTCAGCAGTGAAGTGGGAATGTGGCCTGTCCTTTGGTCAGAGATGACGCTGAACATGGGAAGAGAAAGCTCCATAGGAGCATAACATGACCCAGAGGTGTCACTTTTAGACATACAAGAGGAATCCGGATGTGAATGTTTGCAGAGCGACAGACAGTTTCACATTCAAGGAATCCAGTCACAGTGAGTGGGAGGGGATGGAGGTGGGCGGGATCAAAGAAAAGAAAGCGGAACTGGAGGAAGGTGACAGTGGCCAGCAAGCACCTAACGCGCCAGCCGTTTTGCTTGTTAGCCAAAAGTGACATTTTTCTGCATTTACAACGCACTAGCTTTCTTTTTCATTCCTAGCTCCAGTGCTGAAAAGCCCAGCTATCTCCTTTGCTCAGACACGTTACCTCGATCTAATCCTCGAGGCAAGACTCGATTGTCCGAGGAAGGCTGAACAAATCTTTAAAAGGCTAAATCAATAACAACTCACAGAGCAGTTTTGCTATTGTGGTGTGCCGTTATTTCCGGAGCGGGTTGTGCTGTGTAAGCTTTGCTGGAGTGACAGGCCAGAGTGTCGGATTAAAAGTGTCTTCAAATGTATAAAGACTTCCTAAAGATTCCGCTAGCTCCGAAGACCGACTTTTCTACCGAGAAGAAAAACCGCAGTGTCAACTGCGAGCCTTGGCCCAAAAGCAGAATGCGCGCTGTTTGTGAAAGCTTAAACGATTTATTGGGGACTTGGCGCATCAATTTAAGCCATTAGCAAAGTCGGCATGAAAAACACGCTTAGAGGAGATGCCAGTTATCTTGTGGAGCGTGACTGTATTATGCTAAGCAAGCACTGGCAACAGCAACAGGTCTTGCCTTTAATAGTAGAGCGCTGACGTCTTGGCTTTGCTAATGCTTGTTTTATGGTATTAGATTATTATTTTGAAGGCCCAACAAGTACAGTACTGCTGGCTTCTTTTTTTTGCTGTTCTCTCATACACTTTATTTTAAGTCAGCACTCTTTAGTCTCTATTGTTGTGGGCTTTTCTCCGGAGGTCGAGGATGAGCCAGGCTGCAGCATTTTGGATGGTTTGTAGTCTGCTCAGTAGTTGTGAGGTGATGCCCATGTAGAGGGGGTTTTAGTGGTTCAGGTGGCTGGTGATAAGAGCTTGGGTGACGGTCCGTCGGGTGTTGATAGGGAGCCATTTGAATATTTCTAGAGCATGCAGAGTGTGATGCAGCAGGCTCAGGAGACAAAATGTATCTGCTTCTTCATGGTGAGTGTTAGATCTGGGGGTCTCTAGTTGGCAAAGGTAGGTACCAATGTCCAAATAGGGACCCTTGCTTCTAGTCAGGGTAAGGGGTATACACTCTTTAGATAACTCCTGCTCACCCCCTTGGTAGCTTGGCACGAGCAGACAGGCTTTATCAAAGGCAATGTGTAAAGTATTTGTACCAACACTCACAATAACACAGTGAAAACACCACAAGTGGACTCCACACCAGTTTCGAAAAATAAAGTATCTTTATCTAAACTACACAAGACCAAGACGGCAAAAATCCAACATACACAGTTCAAGAATATGATGTTAAAAGAGTTCTAGGGTTTGCGTCAAAATAATCCACAGATGCGTCAGTTTTAGCCCAAAGTACCTGTAGATACGACAAAAGTTTCTAGCGGAAAGTGTAGCATTGAAAAACAAGCGATGCATCACTCCTGAGACCCCGAGGAGGCGATGCGACAAACCCGCTTCACGCAGCGGGCGTGTTGCGACACATCCGGTTTGTATGGGGAGTGATGCGATCCGCAAGCGAGCGACGCGTCGGGTCTTGCAGCGGCAATAGGCGCTGCGACGATCTTCGCGGCAGCAGGAATTTTCTCGCACTGTCGATGATGCGCTCCACAAGCGAGCGATGTGTGCAAATTGTAGATCTTCTTCTTTTCTTCTAGTCCAACTCCCCAAACAGCAGGAAACAACCTCCAGAGGCCCCACAAACGGATCAAGCACTCTAGGCAGGTCAGAACTCACACAGCAGAGTTCAGGGGGGAAGCTCGGGGTGAAGTCCTTTTGTTGCTGGGACTTCTTAACAGGAGGCCGGCTCTCCTCAGGCCGTTGGAGATCTCTTCAAGCAAGGGGACACAGTAACAGCAAAGTCCTTCCTCTCTCCTTGGCAGAATAGCAACTGCAGGTCATCCCACAAACGCACAGCAGGACAGTCCTTCCTCTTCAGTCATCCAGCTTTTCTCCCTGGCAGAGGTCCCTTTTTGATTCCAGGATGATCTAAAGTACTGAGGTTTAGGGTCCTGTAGTTATACCCCAAAAAGTATTTGATCTCTTTGTGCAGGAGTGCCCTGAGCCCGGTCCAAACCTGTTCTGGGTATCTCCTGCCAGTGGACACCTTCTTCCTTTGAGAGAGAGGGGCAGGGTCGTCAGCCGCCCTGTAGAAGGTGGAGCCAGAATAGAGGAAGGCAGGCACAGCCCTATTCAGGCCCATGTGCTATCCCCTCCCACCACTCATGATGCAGATGGAGCTATTCAGTCTAGTGCTGACTCACCCAGCCTCCTAGAGCCACCCCACCCCTGTCACACCAGACAGTCAATTCACAAACAGGCAGAGGCACTCAGAAAGGTTAGACAAGAAAACAGCCACTTTCTAAAAGTGATGTTTTCAAACACGGGATTTAAAAAAACATCCTTCCTAAAAGATGGGTTATTAAATTCTGAGTTGAGGGATACCAAACTTCAATTTTCTATCTTGCTCCTATGGGAAGATATGCAGGTGAACATTATACACAGCATTCCCCATTCTAGTCTACGGGCAAGATAGCCTTTCAATAGTGAAAAACGAAATTGGCAGTATTTCACTATCAGAGCATGTCACCCACACTAGTACATGCTCTACCTTTCACATATACGGCACCCTGCCCAGGGGGGTACCTTGGGCCTTCCATAGGGGGTCCAATGTGTACAGAAGGGGAAGAGTTAGGCCTGGCCAGTGGCAACACTGGACAGGTCTGCATGACAGTTAGCAACTGCACACAGGCACTGCGGTGGCAGGCCTGAGACACCATTATAGGGCTACTCATGTGGATGGCACAATCAGTGCTGCAGGCCCACTCGTAGCATTTGAATCACCAGCCCTGGCACTCTCAGTGCACTTTACTAGGGACCTACTGGAAAAACAAATATGTCAATCATGGATAACCAATCATAATAACAATTTATACAGAGAGCATATGCACTTTAGCACTGATCAGCAGTGATAAAGAGCCCAGAGTCCTGTAGCCAACAACCACAGGTCAGGAAAAATAAAGGAGGAAGAAGCAAAAAGTTTGGGGATAACAATGCAAAAAGGGCCATTTCCAACAGTGAGCTTGTCGTAGAGTATGATGCCGAGGTTTCTGGCGTGGTCTGTGGGAGTGGGCGAGGGGCCGAGTTCCACTGGCCAACAGGAGTCCTCCCATGGGGAGGTGTTGCTCCAGAAGATTAGTACCTCTGTTTTGCATCCAGCTGGCTGCAATGGTCATTCTCCTGTGGGAATTGGTTTTGATGTTAGAGGGGTTTAAGGATAGGTCGAGGATGAGAAGAGTGTCGTCAACTTACGACATGATGTTCATACCAGAGGATTTGACCAGCATGGCCAGGGGCGGCATGTGAGTGTTGAACATAGATGGACTTAGTGAGGAACCTTGGGGAAAACAGCAGATGATGTTCTTTGGGCTTTAGGTGCAAGCGGGAGGCAGGCACTCTGGGTTCTTGGGGAAAGGAAGGAAGCTGTCCATTCAAGGGTATTCCCTTAGATTGCCATCAGATGGAATCCGTTTAGGAGGGTGTTCTGTGACAGTGTCGAAAGCTGTGGAGCTGTCGAGGAGGATCATGGATGTGGTTGCTCCCTGGTCTAGGATAGATCAGATATCATCTATCACTGTGAATTAGGGCACTTACTGTACCCAATACCAATTGGGATGGATCCAGGAGGTTGTTGATCTCTATGTGGATGGAGAGTTTTCTGTTTATTGCTTTTTCCAGGACTTTAGCCAGGAACGGGAGCAGGGAGATGGGCTGGTAGTCTTTGAGTTCTTCTGCACCAGCAGTGAAAAAGTTTAGCAGAGGTTTTTTGTCTGTGTGTTTCCATACTTCTGGGAAGGAGGCAGAGGTGATAGTTAAGTTAAAGATGTTGGTGAGTACTTTCCCTAGCTCGGATGCTGCTCCCATGCCAGTCTTCAGCTTATCAACCTGATGAATTATCAGATCATGGAAAATGGGTCTTGTCTCGGCCTATCTGTCTGGCAGAGGGCGCAGGCAGGCAGAGCAAAAATAAAACCAGACAACCACCCAATTAACTCACAATAGAAGGACCTTGCCACCATGCTCTAATCACACTTCTGGTGTGCCATCGTCACCAATCAGTACACAATGCTTCCAGTTACACTACCCTTAAACATACCACACCCTTCGATGCACAACATTGTATCACATTTACTTATCTGGCTTTCAATGCTAGAATGATCTTCAGCAGGACAAAACTAACTCTACTTTGACATTAGCAACAGTGTCCATTGTAAGTTTCGACACACTTACATACTAACCATACACAACCAAAGTTTGGTTGTGTATGAAGTTCATTTTGAACACTCAGGTTTTCAGAAAGTGCTTTGCTGCCAAACTAATAGTAGCATTTGCACAAAAAATGTTCATGTTGTAACAGCTTCACATATCTGCTATTCCTGGGTTTGATCTCTGATAGGGCTAATCAACTTTTCTACATATGGTAGCTGTGAAAATGGATGATATACGTGTTTGAATGGGCACAGTTGAGGGGAGGGGCATGGGGCAGAGGTTAGTTTATAGAAAAGCTAACATTTTGCAAGCATTTGAAACAGGTAAAGGCATTGAGCACCTTGTAAAAAAATCAACAAAACATTATGAGCAGAAGAAAAAAATAGAGTTTATTACTCACCAGGAGACGTTTCAGCCTGGCCCTGCACTACATAGGAGGTTACTGACCATTAAAGAGGAGCATTCTAAACCGTATATGGAGCAGATGGAAGAAACATTTAGGGATTCCTCCTCCGAGACTCTCACTGATGCCCTAGACAATTTATTAGAAAGTCACAAAAGAAACAAAAACCACAGATTTCGCTTCAAACCACTTTTGACTACCCCTCCAAGAAAGCAATACTGGACATTGGCTTGGCAATGGGAAGGGGGTTACGTTGTTTGGGAAGGGCTACTACGTGACTCCATCTCATCAAACTCAACACGATCCATTTTGGGATCTCCTTTTACAAACATCTACCATCCATTACGTCAGTACGATTAGTTCAATTGATGTAAACAAAGACTACATCTCGCAGAATGCAATAGATTGTGAAATGAAGGCCTAGGACTGGAGCGTGGTAACAGAGTTGCTTTTAACCCCACAGGCTGCCATAGAAAAGAGTTTGAAATTAGCAGATAAAAGGCATAGACCTGCCAGGGAGTAGGAATAAAGAGATCGTCAAACTATTTCAGACAGAAGGTGGGGTTAGCGTCTCAAAGGGTCTTATTCAGTGGGCTCTTTTGTCCTCTTTCAATTTTCTAAAGAGGGTCAGATGTCACATAGGGTGCAGCAATGCAATTTTATGTCTTGGTATTCAAAAGCGAATTGGGCTTCAGCCAACACTTGAACAAGATTGGCAACCTTCAACCCTCCACCCTCACCCCTCTCCAATAACATTAATCCAGCGGTAGGGATGGGGATTTAAAAAAACAGATGTCTCCCATGTCCTGGCTTTGGAGGGACGGAAATGGAGAGAGGTACAGCATACCAATGTTTCTCCATTAAAAGCAGTTTGCATTTTCTCCCTTCGGTTCACATTGCATGTCCTGGGTAGTACAAAAGTACGAAGCGAGAAGTGAAACACAGGCTGTGTAAACCTCAAACTAAAAGCTTGTGTGACAAGTTCGAGGAGACCATCTACCTCCAAACCTCTGGGACCAGCATGGGCAGTGTTTTTGCGCCAAGCCTGGCGAATCTCTATGTTCACACCTTTGAACAGGAGTTCGTACTAACTAACGGTAACCCCTTCCACCAGTACATCAAACTGTGGAAGAGGTATATCGATGATATCCTGGTGATATGGCATGGGGATGAAGAGTCAGTCACCCAGTTCCATCAATGGTTGAATACCCGCAATGAATTTTTGAGGTTCACGTTGGAAGTAAATAAGAGTAGACTCTCCTTTTTGGATCTTTCCATATATGTGACACCGACAGGCCTACAGAGTGAGCTTTTCCGTAAACCAATGGCAGTTAACTCACTCCTACGTTATGACAGTGAACATCCAAAGTCGTTACGGGATAATTTACCATACGGACAATTTTTACGTCTGAGACGAAATTGCCCCACAATAGAGAAATATGAACAACATGTGAAAGATGTATCTGTACAGCTACATGATAAAAAATATCCTAGAGGAATGGTCAAGAAGGCATGTAAACGTGCCAGGAACAATCATAGAGAAGCTCTATTGGAGCCCAAGACTGCTAAACCACCATTAGGACGCCTGACTTATGTTAATACATTCAACAGACTCACTAATGGCATTCAGAAATGCGTGAGAAAAAACTGGCGTTTCCTAAATACTAGCAGCGAAAAGATTCCGATGCCTTTGTTTGTTCTAAAGAGAGGTCAGAGTCTGCGGGACAGACTAGTGCATACACGCCCGAGACATCAAGAACCCAGAGGTATAGGCACCTTATGGAATTTACCAGCGGTTCAAGGCCACTATCCTTGTGGATCGTGTGCCATGTGTCCACAAACTAAACAGTCAAAGACAATTGACATTGGGACATCACGACCATGGGTACAAACCTCTTTCACTAATTGCAACAGTGACAACTTAATCTATTTGATTAATTGTCCGTGTGGTTTTTCCTATGTGGGGATGACTACCCGCAAAGTTAAAACACGAATGTTGGAACACAAGAGCACCTTCAGGTGCAAAAAGTCCAACACAAAATTGACTAGACACTTTGCAGAATCTAATCATTCCCCTGATATGTTCATGTGGACTGTCCTGGAGAAACCATACATTCCTCCGCACGCGATTGACAAAGTTAAATATCTGTTCACCAAGGAACAAAGATGGGTCTTTAGACTTAATAGCGACACCAAGGGACTCAATGACACGATACCCTGGACCCTACTTTAACAGGGGTCCTTGATTACAACTTAAGAATCTGATTAACCTTTTCCAGGTATCCAGACATCAGTGATCCTAGATCTATAAGTGGGCCCCTAATTATAACTTGGGGTATAGACTGACTCAACCTGGGGATGTAGCTGTGGGTGGTCCTAGACCTTTCAGGTGAGGTAGCAACTCTACCTGGCCTGTAGTGGTCATCATGTACTAACAGCCCTGGCCCTCAGTAACTCAGGCCAATGATTTGTAGTCCGTAGATCTCACTTCGTAAAATTCCTCCCCTTATTGTAAGTGAATACTGAAATTTATAAGGGGTTGGTGCAAGCAAGATTACCAATGAGAGAATGTGCACCTGAGAACACATAACAATTATCATACAATAGGGATTTGAGTGTGTCAACTGTAGAACATACTGAGACATCGATGTCGGGCCCATCTTGATCAGTAGCAGACATATGAGTATAGATACAGATGTTTTATGCACAGCCTGTACGACTGATTTACAAACACCTCGTGGTGAAGGCTTCCGCACCAAAATGACAGGCAAATATCATGAACTGCCAGCAAAACATAATCTATGAAATCCAAGCAACTACTATACTATTGTATTCTGAATCTAGATTAGTGAAAACGAACTAGATCATAACTAACTACACGCATGGAGCACATGACATCACTTTGTAGTTCAGCCAAAACCATGAGAGAGGTCGGTTTTGAGATGGTTTTATTGAAACGAACTACACACATGGAGCGCGTGACGTCACTTTGTAGTTCAGCCAAAACCACGAGAGACGGCGGTTTTGAGATGGTTTTATTGATGCGGAAGTCGACGCCTCGGGACCTCCCACACACTGTGGTGAAGCCCGAGGCACCGACGGATAGGTAAGGAAGAGAACTCTCTCTCCAAGCTTTTGCACACTAAGCGCTAATATTTTGAGGCAGATACCTTGATGCAACAGCTACCGGTTCTGCGACGGTGTCTGCCTACACGACACTTGACTGATTGCAACTAAACATCCTAGTTTACCGCGTGCCTGTAATAAACAACTGCTGATACGTGCGCCCTCTAAATGAGATATCATGGCAATTTACCACTCCCAAAATGACCAGGTTGTTTGGAATTGGTAATATAGACAAACTGGAAGGGGTTTCAGAGAAGTACCTCTCTAATCAATCTCCTGGCAGTGAGTTTTTAAAAAAAAAGGTTAAAAAAGTTCAAAAATTATCAATAGCAAGAATTTTATTGCAAATTTAACCTGTTGTGAACTCTTCCGCGAATGGTGTTTGGGTTCGAATCTGTTGATGATTGTCATTTTATATGGATGTGGGAGGTCCTTACGGGACTTGACACATTATTCCCCTTAATCTGGCATTTTTACCTTGATTACAGGCGGGGTCTCATACACCTGAGTGTTTACCGGGTGAGGTGAGGCTTATACCACATATAGGACAGGTGAGTGATACGACGTGTTCTATATATAGGTTGGAAGTAAAATATAAGAGAAAGAAAGTTAATGGGTTCTTATGTGAGCGCACTTTCTTGACTATGATGGTGTTTGTTATGTGTACCTTTGTTTTGCAGGTGTTCCAAAAATCACCATGCCTATATGAAGGTAATATGACAATTTTATAGCAAACAAATGTTTATACACATGCAGTAGCAGACGAAGGTCCTGAAGAAAGCCTGGGTCAGACGCCCATAGGGCTGAAACTAGTCGACCATTTTGTATGTAAGAGCAGAGGCATATTTGTTTACACGCCGTATCTGCCATTATTTTAATAGGTTTGGGAGAGATATCAAGAATAAATAATATTGTTCTCCTCCATATCCTTTTTAATCACACTACCCCTTGCACTGCACTTTCTTTTGATATCATTCTCCATCATAGATCCAGTAGATGGGGTGTAGAACATAGGGGTAACTTATATACATCTTGGGACACCAGTATAAATAGCATTATACATTTTTGTCCACACCGTCCATAGGGATCCATACGGATTCTATATCAGATCACTCGCCTTATACATCAAGAGGTTTGAGTGTGTTAGATAAACAGATTGTCCAAATGATGACACTGGCCACAGAGGGCAGTTGATGGAGATCTGTCTATTCCGTATGGATCTCTTTGTATATTTACATGGATGTCAGTTGTTTTGAATGAGGGTGGGAACATCCCTTCTCTGTACTTGAACAAGCCTCTTTAAGTGGGTGCTCGTTTTTGAATTTGGTCTCTCTTTTCTCTTTCCTTCCGCATTTGTAATGATCACCAGATTCTTTTGTATGTAAAAAAATGACAAGTTATATAACCAGAAGGTCAAATGTCAACTAAAATTCCATAACTCCATTGTGCCTGGTATCTATTTAACCCCTTTGCTGCTAGGTCTTCCCCCCCCCCGTGCTAAGATTTTTTTTTTGGCTATTTGGGGTAGTGGGTGCTTAGGCCCCTGTAACTTTTTGACCACATATGGTATCCATGACAAATTTGTGTCCTTTTCTTCCAACATCATGGGGATTCTAAAGGTACCCAGGCTTGTGTTTTCCCCTTGAGGGGGTCCCAGAAATTAGCCAAAATACAGCAACATTTTGTTTTTTGTGGAAAAATGGGAAAAACGGACTGCAAATGAAAGCATTTGGGTTTTTCCCTGCAAATGTTATCAAAAAAGAGGTTGTGGGACTGAAATCACAATTTTAACAGCTTTTAGGGAATGACAGACTTTTGTCAGAAAACCAACATTTTTTACACAGTTTTGGCATTTTCTGGCACATAGCCTATATTTGCTATTTTTTATGCTTTCAACCTCCTTCCAGTTAATGTTAGAAATGGGTATGAAAGCAATATTGGATCCTGGAAAGCTATACATATAAGAGTAGACAAAATTCCAAATTCAGCAAGGGGTAATTTGTGTAGATCCATCAAGGTTTCCTTATAGAAACTAACAGTAAATATAGGAAAAATTGAAAATTTGTTGAAAAAAAACGCCTTTTGTGTCAACGTTTTCACCTGTAACTACTTCTAATTATGACAGCTCTTTGAAAGCAATATACTGTTACATCCACTGGACCTTCTTGGTTGTGGGGATATATAAGACTTGTAGGTTCACCAAGAACCCAACGAACCCAGAGTCAAAAACTGAGCAGCAATTTGCAATAGCTTTTTTATTATGTACCGGGTATATAGCAACTATTGTGGGAACATGTATACATGGAAAAATCGTTGTGAAAGACACCTATGTATTTCTGAAATGGGAACAAATTATAGAGTTTAGAAACAGTGCATATTTGCACGTTTTCAAAATTGGGAATACTCATACTAGCATGAGAATTATCAGTCATTTTTTTACACAATGTCTTTCATTTGGAAGGCATAAATGCATAAAAAATCAATAGGGAATAACAGTTGCTTTACAAATCTAAATTACCCTAAGTGGTACCTCACTTGTGTGGGTAGTCATAGTGCCCACAACAGGAAATGGCTCAAAACCCAACGTGAACACACCACATTTTCACACTGAAAATGTACTCTTTTTTTGCGAAGTGTCTAGCTGTAGTGTTTGAACACTAGCTCTGCCGGCATCTAGGGAAACCTAGCAAACTTATATATTCTTTAAAACTAGGCACCCAGGAAAATCCAGGATGGGGTGACTTGACTGCCTTCCACCAGGTACTGTTACCCAGAATCCCTTGCAAACCTAAAAAATTATTAAAAAACCACATATTTTCCCCACATTTCTGTGGTGGAAAGTTCTGGAATCTGCGTGGATCCACAAATTTCCACCCACCCCAAGTTCCCCAAAGTCTTAGGAGAAAAAATGGTACCTCACTTGTGTGGGTCGGCCTAGTGCCCGTGACAGGAAACGGTGCAAAACGCAACGTGGTCACACCTCAATTTCACAGTGAAAAATGACCCTTTTTTGGCAAAGTGCCTAGCTGTAGTTTGTGAACCCTAGCTCTGCCAGTACCTAGGAAAACCTACCAAACCCAAACATTTCTGAAAATTAGACACCCGGGGGCTTCCAGGTAGGTATGGCTTGCGTGGATCCCCCAACGTTTCCTTACTCAGAATCCCCTGCAAACCTCAATTTTAGCTGAAAAAAATCACTTCTTTTAGACATTTTTGTGTGGGAAAGGGTTGCATCACCGGGCTCACTCAAATTTCCTACCACCCAGCGTTCCCCAGGTCTCTCGATAAAAATGGTGCCTCACTTGTGTGGGAGGCCCAAGTACCCGCGACAGGCAAGGGCCCAAAACTTAGTGAGGCGACATCAACATTGCCTATGTCAAAACCACCGGGTTTTGCAAGGGGGGTTACCTGGGTTTTTGGCCCCATGCTCAGCAGCCATCTAGGGATATCTGCCAAACCGATACATTTCTAGACACCTGGGGGCTTCTAATGAGGTATGGCTTGCGTGGATCCCCCAACGTTTCCGTACCCAGAATCCCCTTTAAACCTCAATTTAGGTGAAAAAATTGACTTTTTTTCACACATTTTTGTATAGGAAAGTGTGGCATCACCGGGCTTACACAAATGTCCTACCACCCAGCATTCTCCCTGGTCTACCGATAAAAATGGTGCCTCACTTGTGTGGGAGGAAACATTGGGGGATCTATGCAAGTTATACCTCCCTGGAATCCCCCGGGTGTCTAGTTTTCAGAAATGTGTGGGTTTGGTAGGCTTCCTTAGATGGCCACCGAGCATGGGGCCAAAAACTCAGGCGACCGCCCTTGCAAAACCAGGTTGTTTGGTGATAGGCAATTTTGATTATGCCTCAATACGTTTTGGGCCTTGCCAGTTGCGGGTACTTGGGCCTCCCACATGAGTTAGGCACCATTCTTATTGGGAGACCCGGGGGAACGCTGGGTGGTAGGAAATTTGTGTCAGACCGGTGATGCCACACCTTTCCCACACAAAAATGTGTGAAAAAAGGTTATTTTTTCAGCTAAAATTGAGGTTTGCAGGGGACTCTGGGTAAGGAAACTTTGGGGGATGGGCGCAAGCCATACCTACCTTGAATCCCCCAGGTGTTTAGTTTTCAGAAATTTGTGGGTTTGGTAGGTTTCCCTAGATGGCCACCGAGCACGGGCCAAAAACCCAGGTGACCCTCCTTGCAAAACCAGGTTGTTTGGTGATAGGCAATTTTGATGTCGCCTCAACATGTTTTGGGCCCCTGCCTGTCGCAGGTACTTTGGCCTCCCACACGAGTGAGGCACCGTTTTTATTGGAAGGCTTTTGCAAATGTGGGGTGGGTGGAATTTTGTGGATCAACAAAGATGCTAGAACTTTCCACGACAGAAATGTCAGGAGAATGTGTTTTTTTGGACACATTTTTAGGTTTGCAAGGGATTCTGGGTAACAGAACCTGGTGAGAGCCAGTCAAGTTACCGCTTCCTGGATTCCCTTGGGTGTCTCGTTTGTAAAAATGTACAGGTTTGCTAGGTTCCTCTATGTGCCGGCTGTGCTAGGGCCCAAAATTGACAGATAGGTATATTGCTAAAAAACAATTTGTGCCTAGTCTGCTTTCTGCCGCCCTGGGGGGCATATCGGGGGTGGGGTTGGCCTGTTATGCCCCCAAGGGGGTCAGAAACACTGTGGCTATTTGTTTGGGGGTGGGAGTATTGGTATGCCCATTCTGGGCAGCCCCCACTCCACACATAAAAAAGCCAGCATAATCGTCGGTGTCTAGTGGGCGTTTTGCCCCCTCCTGGGGGGAAGATGGGGGCAGAAAGGCTGAAATTGTTGCGAGTGGAGGAGGGGGCATTGGCATGCCCCTTTTGGGCAGCACCCACCCTAATTAAAATTTGCCCCAAAAAATCCCTGGCATCTAGTTGGCTTTTAGCCCCCCCCCGGGGGGCATATTGGGGGCTACTACCTCCTCTACCCCACTCTAACTAAAATTTGCCCCAAAAAAGTACCTTGCGTCTAGTGGGTTCTGAAAGGCCACTAGATGTCAGGGAGTTTTTTGGGCAAATTTTCCCCATAAAATCCCTGGCGTCTAGTAGACTTTTTGTCCCCCGGGGTCAGATTGGGGGCTACTGCTACTGCCCCATCTGCCCCCGGGGGGCAGGAAGGCTGTAGTTTTTGAGGGGAAGGGGTGGGGGCATGGCCATGCCCCTTTTAGGCTGCCCCACTCAAATTCAAATTTGCCACACAAAATCCCTGGCGTCCAGTGGGCTTTTTGCCCCCCGGTGGGGGCACATTGGGGGCTAATGCCCCCATCTGCCCCCCAGGGGAGCTGAAAGTCCACTAGACGGCAGGGAATTTTTTGGGCAGATTTTAATTAGGGTGGGGGGTTGCCACAAATGGGCATGACAATGCCCTACCCTAATAAAAATGTTCCCAAAAAATCCCTGGCATCTAGTGGACTTTTTACCCCCCAGGGGGCAGATAGGGGGCTACTGCCCCATCTGTCCCCCAGGGGGGACAGAAAGGCTGTTTTTTTGCGGGGTGGGGGGTGGGGGCATGGGCATGCCTGTTTTGGGCAGCCCCCACCCTATTTTAAATTTCCCCCAAAAAAATCCCTGAGTATTAGTGGACTTTTTGTCCCCACCAGGGGTGCAGGTTGGGGCTAATGCCCTCATGGGGAGGCAGAAAGCCTACTAGACACCAGGGATTTTTTTTAGCAAATTTTAATTAGGGTGGGGGTTGCCAAAAATGGGCATGCCAATACCCCCACCCTAATAAAAATTTGCCCAAAAAACTCCCTGGCGTCTAGTGGGCTTTTTGCCCCCCTGGGGGGCAGGAAGGCTGTATTTTTTTAGGGGGAGGGGGTGGGAGCATGGGCATGCCCATTTTGGGCAGCCCCCACCCTAATTCAGATTTGCCCCAAAATAACCCTGGCGTCTAGTGGGCTGTAATGGTGGTGGGGGGTAGGGGCATTGGCTTGCCCGATTTGGGCAGCCCCCACCCTAAAACAAAATGGTGCAAAAACAAAATCTTTGGTGTTTAGTGGGCTACTGCCCCATCTGCCCCCCCAGGGGGGCCAGAAAGACTGTAATTTTGTGGCCAGAGGGGTGGGGGCATAGTCATGTCAGTTTTGGACAGCCCCCACAACTAATAAATATCCCATAAAAAATCCCTGCAGTCTAGTGAGCTTTCTACCCCTCCGGGGGGCATATTGGGGGCTACTGCCCCCATCAACCCCCCAGTGGGGGCAGAAAGACTAATCATGACAAAATGTCCATGGGGGAGCAAAGGCCCTTGCCCAAGGGGCCGCTCCGCTCTCCCTGGTGCCTAGTGGCTGAATCCCTGCTTGGCGATCGCCCTCCTGGGGTGATCCTCAAGCAGGAATCCACTATGGAGGGGTAGCATTGGAAAGGAGAGATTCTCTCCTTTCCAACAATACCTCTACTGAGTTTCTACATGCTCAGGGGGCTGAGATAGCCCCCTGAGCACTCAGAGGGCTGAGATAGCCCCCTGAGCACGTAGAAACTGAAACTGAAATGAGCCTCTTGGCTCATTTCAGTTTCGGTTTCACTGAAATGACGTCAGCGCGACGTGCGCGCTGATCGTCATTTCAGGGAAACCAGGGGGAGGGCATAAAGGGAATCCCTCTGGTGCCCACACCAGAGGGATTTCCAGTGCGATGTTTAATGATGAGCTGGACTCGTCATGAGCAAAGAGCATCTGAGCACTATGTGCCATGACGAGTCCAGCTCGTCATGAGCATGCAAGGGGTTAATGTAAACTAATAGTGACACATGCTGAGAGTGATTGAACCTTGCTTTTCAACGCTCCTTTGCCCATTCCTGACCTAGCCTCCTCTCCTAGCAGCATTAAAGGGAGGGTATTGTGAGGATTAACAGGCAGGAGACTGAGGAGGGCAAGGGCGGGGAACAGGAGAGGGATTGCAGAGGCATGCACTCTAAGAGAGCATGATGAAAAGTGAAAAACAAGCTGCTGCACCTGGGTATGAGGTCGAGGGAGGAGGAGACAAGCAGGGGTGCTGACATGCTTGCTCACAAATGGGAAAAAAGTTTGACAAAAGCAGATGAAAAGGAGTACTTGGTTCAAGCTCCACTGATAAGAAAAATACAAAGAAAATAGAAAATAGCATGCGACAACCAATAGAAACAGAGGAAAAGTAAGTGGCAAGCACATGAACAAATGAAAAGTAAGGGCGGTATGTCCGTCCCTTTTGAGATTTATATTACATACAGTAGATTTCATCACAAGCACAGAGCATGTGTTGTGCAGGCAAACCCTAAAAAAGCCCTATTCCTAATGTCTGTCCACCCACTACAAAGTTTTCCAGACTCCAGGAGGATAGTTTGCCTTGATCGCTGGGCTACATTTTTATGGCAGCAGTAAACATTTGTTCATAGATTATTAGAAAAAGTTCCAAAATCACACAAAGGAATTTACATTATTATTATCAAAATGTCACCTGCTATATTAATTGGCTTCCCGTATGCCGAGTTTGTTGCATTGTGGGCAGCGTAGTCCATTTAAGCACTATTTATCCCCTCCATTAGGAGCAGGAAACAAAAATGACGTGCATGACTCGCCGCCCATTATATTAATTGGCTTCCCGTATGCCGAGTTTGTTTCCTTCATGGATGCGGAGAGGGGGAACCTCCCCCCTGTAAATGGTACTGTGATTCGTAATTTAACAGGCAAAGTCCGATTCGGGAAGCCTAATGGAGGGCTTGAAAAAATGTATCCTGCTATTAATCGTGGACATGTTACCCACTGGAGGGGATAAATAGTGCTTAAATGGACTACGCTGCCCACAATGCAACAAACTCGGCATACGGGAAGCCAATTAATATAATGGGCGGCGAGTCATGCACGTCATTTTTGTTTCCTGCTCACGAGGCCTCTGAAGAGATGGTGAAAGTCCATCGAAACGCGTCAGGCCACAGGATGTATCACGGAATCGGAAGCTGCCTGTTTCTTTTAAATAAGGATGTTTCCTTCATCGCAGTGTTGTGCGGCCTCAAATGCTGGGCATTTTTTGGTACATGTTTATACGGCTGCTCCAGGCCGTAGAGGGATCGCACCATCCGAAGAACTTCATGGATGCGGAGAGGGGGAACCTCCCCCCTGTAAATGGTACTGTGATTCGTAATTTAACAGGCAAAGTCCGATCGGGAAGCCTAATGGAGGGCTTGAAAAAATGTATCCTGCTATTAATCGTGGGCATGTTACCCACTGGAGGGGATAAATAGTGCTTAGATGGACTACGCTGCCCACAATGCAACAAACTCGGCATACGGGAAGCCAATTAATATAATGGGCGGCGAGTCATGCACGTCATTTTTGTTTCCTGCTCACGAGGCCTCTGAAGAGATGGTGAAAGTCCATCGAAACGCGTCAGGCCACAGGATGTATCACGGAATCGGAAGCTGCCTGTTTCTTTTAAATAAGGATGTTTCCTTCATCGCAGTGTTGTGCGGCCTCAAATGCTGGGCATTTTTTGGTACATGTTTATACGGCTGCTCCAGGCCGTAGAGGGATCGCACCATCTGAAGAACTTCATGGATGCGGAGAGGGGGAACCTCCCCCCTGTAAATGGTACTGTGATTCGTAATTTAACAGGCAAAGTCCGATTCGGGAAGCCTAATGGAGGGCTTGAAAAAATGTATCCTGCTATTAATCGTCGGCATGTTACCCACTGGAGGGGATAAATAGTGCTTAAATGGACTACGCTGCCCACAATGCAACAAACTCGGCATACGGGAAGCCAATTAATATAATGGGCGGCGAGTCATGCACGTCATTTTTGTTTCCTGCTCACGAGGCCTCTGAAGAGATGGTGAAAGTCCATCGAAACGCGTCAGGCCACAGGATGTATCACGGAATCGGAAGCTGCCTGTTTCTTTTAAATAAGGATGTTTCCTTCATCGCAGTGTTGTGCGGCCTCAAATGCTGGGCATTTTTTGGTACATGTTTATACGGCTGCTCCAGGCCGTAGAGGGATCGCACCATCCGAAGAACTTCATGGATGCGGAGAGGGGGAACCTCCCCCCTGTAAATGGTACTGTGATTCGTAATTTAACAGGCAAAGTCCGATTCGGGAAGCCTAATGGAGGGCTTGAAAAAATTTATCCTGCTATTAATCGTGGGCATGTTACCCACTGGAGGGGATAAATAGTGCTTAAATGGACTACGCTGCCCACAATGCAACAAACTCGGCATACGGGAAGCCAATTAATATAATGGGCGGCGAGTCATGCACGTCATTTTTGTTTCCTGCTCACGAGGCCTCTGAAGAGATGGTGAAAGTCCATCGAAACGCGTCAGGCCCCAGGATGTATCACGGAGTCGGAAGCTGCCTGTTTCTTTTAAATAAGGATGTTTCCTTCATCGCAGTGTTGTGCGGCCTCAAATGCTGGCCATTTTTTGGTACATATATATATATATATATATATATATATATTTATATTTCCTTCCAGTTGGGTCATTAGGAAACCGAGCACTTAGTCAGTTGGCGCATACTGACGATTATATCCGAAAAACGTCAATGTCCATAAATCACAAACTCTTCAATTAATGCACATTCAGAGTCCCAGGTATTTTGGTATCGTTGCAATCAATGGAGTTGGAATAGTAATTTTTATTCCTCCGCTATCCAAGACTTTCCCTACTGTTGCCTTCATTGGAGTGTGAATAGTAATTTTAACCCCTTTGCTATCCTACACTTTCTCTACTGTTTCACTCACTGGAGTGGGAATAACATGTTTTACCCCCCGATATCGAACACCTTCCCTACTGTTTCACTTACTGGAGGGGGAATAGTAAATTTGACACCTCCGCTATCCAACACTTTCCCTACTGTTACATTCACTGGTAGGAATAGTAATTTTTACCCCTCCGCTATCCAACACTTTCCCTACTGTTGCACTCATTAGAGTGGAAATAACAATTTTTGCCCCTTCACTATCGAGGATGTTTCCTACTGTTGCACTCAGTGGAGTGGGAATAGTAAATGTTACCCCTCCGCTATCCAACAGATTTCCTACTGTTGCACATTTGGAGTGGGAATAGTAATTTGGACCCCTCCACTATCTAACACTTTCATTACTGTTGCTCTCACTGGAGTGGGAATAGTAATTTTTACCCCTCCACTATCCAACACTTTCTCTAATGTTGCACTCACTGGAGTTCGAATAGTACATATAATTCCTCTGCTAATCAACACTTTCCCTACCGTTGCACTGATTGTATTGTGAAATTTAAGTTTAAGTATTTTTAAATAGTTTAAGGTTTTAATTTGTTATGGATTTTAGTTTTTTTATATTTTAAATCATTAATATATATATTTTATTTTCTATATTGTTTTAAACATAACATACAATAAAAATAATAGTTTATTAATTGTTTTCAAAGTAAATATATGTATACATTATTATGTTTAAGGTTTTATTTTTTTATTAGGCGTATTTGTTATATTTTATGAAAAGGTATATTACATTTATTTATTTATTTAGTTAATAATTTTGTACTTACCTGTTTAAGTATAGGAGTCGATATTTTTGCTGTCTATAGTTTTTTACTCAAGATTTATTGATGTTCTGTCAGTAAACTCTCTAGCCAGACCAGAGCCAAGATCTTTTTGCCCATGCACAAGCCGTACCTTAAAAATATTTGCTATGTAAATCATACAACAAACTTGACATCAAATATGATAAGGTCTCTACAAAATTTTAAAAAGTGTATTTCTTTAACGCGGAAGCTTTGACACTAATAGGCATCAATAGCACGTCATTGAGAAGAACTTTATTTAAAGTGTTATTTTTGTACAACTGGTAGTCTGTAGTCATATATCTTGAAGTGCTTTCATACGCAATAATGAGGAAAAAATGAGTTTTGCTGAAATGAATAGTTTGCCTGCAGAGTAGAGTGATGTAGAAGAAAGAGGCATAACATGGAGTGGTGCAGAGTAGAGTGGAGTGGGGCAGGGTAGAGTGGAGTTGTGCATAGTAGAGTGCAGTGGCATAACAGTGGAGTAATGCAGAATAGAGTGGTGTAGAGCGCAGTAAAGTGACATAGAGTGCATTGACAGAGTACAGTGGTGTAAAGTGCAGTCATGCAGAGTAGAGTGTTGTAGACTGCAGTGTCATAGAGTGCAGTGCGTAGAGTGATGCAGAGTAGAGTGGTGCAGAGAGCAGTGACATAGACTACAGTGGTGCAGAGTAGAGCAGAGTGGTAAAGAGTGTAGTGACCTAGAGTGCAATGATGTAGACTGACATAGCATGTGGTGGTGTAGAGTGCAGTGGCATAGAGTTCTATGTTGTAGAGAATAGTGGTGTAAAGTGCAATGGTGCAAAGTAGTTGACATAGGAGCAGTGGCATGGGGTGCATTGGTTTTGAGTGAAGAGGTGGAGAGTGAATTGAAGTAGAGTGCAGTGGTTTAAAGTAGAGTGGCATAGCATTGAGTGAATTGGAGTAGAGTGGAACAGCATAGAGTGCAGTGATCGAGAGTGGAGTGGCATAGAGTAGATTGCTTCAGAGTGAAGTGGAGCAGGTGTAGTGCAGAGGCATAGAGCAGTGGCCATGACTGCAGTGGGATAGAGTGGAGTGGTGTTGAGTAGAGTGGCACAGCATTGATTGCAGAGGCGTAGAGAGGAGTGGCACAGAGTGGAGTAGAGTGGTGTAGAGTGCAGTGGTAAAGAGTGCTGTGGTGCAAAGTAGAGGGGGGCTGAGTGCACTGGCATAGATTAGAATGGTGCAGTGCAGAGTAGATAGTCGCAGAGTGAAGTGTCAGAGTGCAGTGGTGCACAGTAGATGAGAGTGGCGTAGAGTGCACAAGAGTGGAACAGAGTGGCGTAGAGTAGAGTGCAGTGGTATAGAGTGAGGTGGCACAGAGTAGAATGGTTCAGAGTAGAGTAGTGCAGAGTACGGAACAGATGCTGGGACACCTCTCTGAAGGCAAAATAGTACCATTATTGTTTAAGGACCAATACATTAATAACAGCTACAAAAGAAATTCTAGTACGTTCCGATCCAATAGAAGAACAGAAACCAAACTTGAAAAACACCTTCTTTAAGAGTAAAATACTGAAAATAACAAACTGTAATGCAGATAATAATCCAAAAACGTGACCGTGTACATTTGTTAATGTTCTTATTTGTTATCTATTTTCTAGATTTAAAAAAATATGATTTTGAAGTGAAATACGTTATTATAAATCTAATACATATAGTCACAAATTCATCTAGTGTTTATTCTTATGTGAAAACATTCCTGCAGTGTCCATTTAAAGATGGCTGCTTTTTTATGATTCCTTGGGGTGCAGGGGGCTCAGTTGTAGAGTAAGAACATTTACTGACAAGCTTTCTGAAAAAAAGTCAGAAGGTGACAACCTGAAATACGTAAAGGGATACCCACTCAGACACGGTTTTACTAATCATAGGCATGTATTGACAGAAAAAAAGAGGATCAGCAAAACTCACCATAACTTAGCAAACTGCCATGATCTAAAAAGTTGCATCCTTATTAAAAAGGTATGCTTTCTCATTCTTTAGACTACTAAATAACACAAATATGTGATGTATAACAGAGGTGAAGGAAAACCTAAAAGTTTATTCTAGTTGTTTGCCAATCAATCACAGTATTTATATTTTACATGCAATACATAGAATTTAATTTTTTTAAATTTACCATGATCTTTTTTTTAACAAATATACAGATTTATAATCATTTACTAGCCGAACATTGGTGCTGCTAAAATGTAACTATTAACAATAAATTTGGGAGCCCAATAGACCCTTGGAGGCTTGGGTAAAGCAAAATCTAGATAAGGCAAAAGTGCCTACAAGGGATTTTTACAACGAACAACATTTTATCGACTCAAAGAAATGAATTTATCAAGCCCATTAAGTGGCTTCTCGCAAACAAATCAACAAAATTAATTATATTCATTCAAAGTGAATATATTGACAAAGGAGGTGGAAAAAATGCAAAAACGGGTGTATACTTTGAACGTGCAATTTTATGTCGAAAATTCTGTTAATAAATAAGTGTACACAATACAACTCACATAAATACAAAAGTGACTGAAATAAATTATTTTCACGACAATTATTTGCTCATAAACACCTTTGTTGTAGCTCATTTCAAATATCTACAAATAAGGAGAACATCATTGAATATACAATAAACATTTCCAGAAAGATCATTTATACATGCAAATGGGTAAAATGTCAGCGTTTCTGTCTTGTCTTGTGCTAACGTCCACAAGATCATCTTCAGAACGAAATGTTCTTATATGGACTGGAGACCCTGGATCGATGAATGAACGTGATCTGATTTATAACTCATCAAATTAATGACGCACATGAATGGAGTATAAAATGGCCTCCAAAAATCTTGATAACTATCATGACGGCATTTCCACACGCTCACATTCGCTGCACATTTGCCATTAAGGCACCCCCTTTGAAATCCTACGGGTGGTGTCAAAACAGGAACGATATCTATTGTATCTACTATGAATTCGCCACTTTAGGAGTCCGTCTCTGATCAGGTCACGATGGTTTTCGCTTTGAATGAATATAATACATGTTGTTGATTTGTTTGCGAGAAGCCGCTAAGAAGGGCTTGATAAATTAATTTCTTTGAGTCAATAAGATTTTGTTATTTGTAAAACTCCTTTGTAGGCACTTTTACCTTATCTAGCTAGCAAGAGAAATGTTTTAAAAGTGTCATAGAGCGGAAGAGAGGTTATGAAAGTCGCGAGAGCAGCGTGAAATGTTAGCCTATCAGTGCAGAGATGCACACTCTATTTGAGTGACCACCTCCCTCCGGGGCTGGACTAGGAACTCAAAGCAGCCATGGCAATTTTATCTGTCCAGTCCGCGCTTGGTGCGTAGTGAGCGAGCCTGACCCTTACAAGGGGAGTTTGGGTGGAGGGGGGAATTTGGGATAAAAATGGCAAAAATGGTGCATTCTACAACACTTTTTTTTGTTATATATTCAATGTGCAGAAGCCTGGCTAGTCCCATTTATATAACACCGCCCAGCCATGCGAGTGAGCTCATACCACTGGTTGTAGCTGCCTGTGGTTGCAGATTGATCCTGGTAAATAGCTGGTGGTGGTCGGGCCAAGTCTTAGCTGCTGCTGATGCTGTCTGCATTGCACAAGCATGAGCATCACCACGAGGTCCGAGGAAGAGAGGCTCTTTGATGACAAGGTGAAGGAGGAATGAGAGGGCAGAAATCGCAGGGGCAGGATGTAGTATCTTGTAATGAAAGATAAGCCATTCTTGTAGATTAAAGTAGATTTATTCCCAGAAAGAAAGCACGTCTAGTGAGGTCAGCATCCAACAGGGAACTGGCCAACTGTATTACAAAGAACATTCGATTGCAACATAACTGGAATGTGGAACTAACCACATTCAAAGAATACACTTAACTTAAAGGGATGATAACATGAATTGTTAACATACTACATATCTTCCCCCCCTTTTTTTTTTTTGTTTTTGTTTTTTGTTTTTTTACTCCAAGGAATGTAAAACAAGAAAGAAAAACAGGAGAGAAAAAAAATGACAATTATTTATACACAACAAATTCTCTATACTTCACTGGTCTTTTGACAGCTCTACCAAAAGAAGACTTTTTAGCAGAACCAACTTCATGGTCAACACAAATGCTATTATCACTCATATTGGGATTGAAATGAACAGGCAAGTATGACGAGTTTTGGATAGGAGCATCAAGCTGAATATTGGGCTGGTCATCAGGTTGGTCAGAATCTAAACACCAAAATTGACCAAGAGAGTTATCATGAGACTCATTTTCAACGATATCTTGTCCATGTCGTGCTAAGGCTAAACGACTTAAATGCCATTTATCTCCATTCTCTAAAGTGACAGAGTTTTCATGAATTTTAACAACTCTCTTTGGAGTACTGAACTTGCTCTGACCCTTAGGAACTTTCCTAGCATTCTTGATACAGACAAAATCTCCTACATGTAATTTGACAGGCTTAGAACCATGCTTATTGTCATGATAAAGTTTGTTTTTCGAATGAGACGATGACAACTTAGATTTAATTTTTTCAGCATCATAAAAAAACATATCATTCCTTTTCATCCAACTAGGATTTGTTTTTGAAAAAGGAATTCGACATCTCATTAAGGAGAACGGACATTGCCCAGAAGAGGGATGGGGAGTTATCCTATACGCCCATAACATTTTCTTAAATTCACACTCCCACACAAGTCCAGATTTAAAACACAATTGTATAGTACTCTTCATAACTCTATTGAGTCTTTCCACAACGCCATTGCAAGAAGGGTGGTATAATGGAGTAGATTTATGGTTAATACTATTTGAAGTAAAGAAGAACTGCATTTCCTTGGACTTAAATTGGGAGCCATTGTCAGTTAAAACAGAAGATGGACAACCCTCTTGAATGAACAAATGCTCCAGGAATTCAATAATAATAGCAGTGTTAGCTTTGTCAACAACTTTCATCTCAAACCATTTGGAAAATAAATCAACAATTACAATGATGAACTTCATGTTGTCGTTGAACCAAATAACTGGACCCATAATGTCCATAGCTAATTCCTCCCAAGGGAGATTTGGAGCAATGACATTTCCCAAAGGTGGATTGAATGTTTTCTTAGATTTGTCTGAAGTTTCACAATTAATACATGACCTGATAAGCTTCTCAATATCGTTGTCCATTCCAGGCCACCAATATTGGTCTCTCACCCTGGATTTAGTCCGAGATATACCAGGATGACCTTCATGGGATAACTGTATTATGTGAGTCCTAAGAGACATGGGTGGAATTATTTTGTCACTTCTAAGTAGAAATGAGTCAGAAACAGAAAGTTCATCTCTGACTTCCCAAAAACCTCTCAAAGAATCACTGAGATTTCTTTTACTAAAATCCTTCCATCCAGTCATGACTTTAGATTTAACTTCATTTAAAACATTATCATCAGAATCGGCTTTTAACCACTGGTCTTGAGAAATACTATCAAAAATGTTGCTATTAGAAATAACATTAGCAACAGAAAAGTCATTCCAAGAGTTGCGGTCTGCTACAAATATTGGTAAGGAAAATCTGCTCAAGAAATCCGCAATAATATTTTTTGTTCCAGGAACATAACTTATAACGAACAAAAAATCTTGCAAGCGCATAGACAACCTTGCAATTCTAGCAGTGGCTTTGTACAAACCTTGGGTGGTTAACAATTTTGTTAGAGGTTTATGGTCAGTTCTCACACAAAACGATTTACCTCAAATAAACTTCCTGAAATGTTCTAATCCCCAAACAACAGCAAGAGTCTCACGTTCAATTACCGAATACTTTTCTTCAGTAGGGGTAAGTGATCTTGAGGCAAAAGCTATTACAACCTCCTTGTCATGCTCAGCAACCTGAGTCAGAACCGCCCCTAAGCCTTTAGAACTAGCATCAGTAGTGACAAATGTAGGAGCAATGGGATCAAATCCTTGCAAATTGGGAGCATAACATACAGCTTTTTTTATTATTTCAAATGCTTGTTGACAGTCTTGAGACCAGGTGAAAGGAACTTTGTTTTTCAGAAGACATCGCATAGGATAAGTTTTCTCACTAAAATTAGAGACAAATTTTGAGTAAAATTCTGCCAAACCCAAAAACGACCTCAAATCATCCTTGGATTTAGGAGAAGGTGCATCCAAAATAGCTCTAACAAGTTTGGTCTTTGGTCTTATTCCTTGGGCATTTATTTCATGTCCTAAATACACTACATTATCTTCAGAAAACTTACACTTTGATATTTCAGCAGTAAGACATCTGTCATTCAGAACATTCATAACTTTTCTTAATCTAGAATCATGTTGGGTTGCATCCTTCCCCAAGATGAGAATATCATCCTGGAAGAATATTACACCAGACATATCACCAAAGAGCTGCGACATAAGTCGTTGAAATACCGCAGCCGCGGAAGCAAGTCCGAACGGCATACGGCGAAAACGAAAACATCCAAAAGGAGTACAAAAAGCAGTTAAATCACGACTAGAGTGGTGTAAAGTAATCTGGTGATACGCTGAAGATAAATCAAGTGTAGAGAAGAATTTAGCTCCACGAGTTAAAGATAACATTTCATCTATCCTTGGTAAAGGATATTGGTCCACAATAATATTATTGTTGAGGTTTCTTAGATCAACACATAAGCGATTTTTTTCATTGGTACGTCTAGCTACGACCAATGGAGAAATCCACTCTGCAGATTCAATAGGTTCTATAATCCCACTATCTTGTAACTTTGACAATTCACTTTTCACTTCATCTCTAACAATGAATGGTATATTCCGTACCTTGTGAACCACCGGTATAGCGTTGCTTTTTAATCTTATGCGATGGGAAAAACCTTTGAATTTTCCAATCTTACCTGAAAACACGTTGGGAAATTCTTTGAGAACCCAGTTTTTGGTATCTTCACTAATACCGGTAACCAGAACTTGTTCGACGCTGTTGGGATCAAGAATAATATGTAAGGATCTTTGATCCTTCCAGCCTAATACAGAAGGACCGTCAATGGCAATGTACAACTTACAAAATGCAGTACGGTGTTTAAATTCAAAAACCAATGAGCGAAAACCCAACATCTCAATGGTGTTACCAGTAAAGCTTTCCGGAAGAATATCACTGGGTTCTAAATGAGGACCAAGCTCACATACCAGTTCTTTCTCCCACACTCTTTTGTTAACAATGGTAAAAGGGGAACCAGAATCAGCAGCTACCTGTAAGGGAATGCCTCCAAATTTTACAATACACAAAGGCTTGCTTCTCTCATCCTCCCCCACTATCATAACAACATTACATTGTAACTTTGTAGCAGAATTTGGTGAAGAAATACTTATATCTGAATCATAGTCAGAAGAAGAATCAGTTATACAAGTCACTTTAGGAGGTTGATAGGACTTTTTGTTGCAAACTTTGGCGTAATGGCCAACTACACCACAATTGGAACACTTTGCTGATCTAGCTGGACAACTTTCAGAGCTAGCATTATGGTTTTTGTCACCACAGCGATAACATGCAAAAGAAAACGAATTGTTCCGATTAGGTATGGTCTTACTGAATGATTTATAGCTTGAAGGCTTTGTATGAAAATTCTTGTTGGCTTGCGGTTTCATGTTCTTTTTTGAATATACACTCATTTTTTTATTGTTAGAGATGTTGCTGACGGTGGGAGTAGAAGAAGATTCTAATTGATTTGACAAAGCCTTTGAACTTCTGTCAGAAAGCTCTGCTTTTTTTAATAATGTAATTACATCTTTGAGACTAGATTCACCTTCGATCCAGAGTCTGTCTTGAATGCTTTTATTTCTAGTACATACAACAACTTGATCTCTGATCAAATCATCATGCAACACTCCGAATTTGCACTGCGCGGCCAAAATCTTTAGTTGAGAAACATATTCCTCGACTGTTTCATTCTGGAGTTGTTTGCGTTTGAAAAAAGCGCGCCTCGTGACGCCAATGCAGACAGTAGGTGAATAGTGTTCAGTTAGATCGGATAATGCTGTCTTAAACTTGTCAAAATCACCTGATCTTTCAGGTTTCTGCATTTGATCAAATACTCTAAGTCCTTCATGTCCAAGACTGTGTAATAGCATTCTCAATTTTCTGTCAGAAGATAAAATACCAACATTATCCTCTAAAGTGGCAATGTAATTTAAGAAATAGTTTTTCCACTCATCCCATTTAATTACAGGATCGCCAGGAGAAGTTAGAAACTCTTTAGGAGTACTTATATTGATATTGATGCATGAAGAAGAAGATGGTGAAGTACTGTTGGTTGACTGTTCACCAGTATTACTCATGTTAAAAGTAAAAATTTGTGAAAATTCCAACAGTAAGAAGTCTACTGAAAGTGTCACAGAAAACGAAAATTATCGTTTTGATAATATAGCAACTTACTTGTGAAGTAATCGAGGTTGTGAATCAAAATCACGAAGAAATGAAGTCAGACGTGCTTTACTGCAGGAATCCAAGATGGCGGCTCGTACACGTTACGAGGGGTCACGTTGTTCGACCTCTGACGTAGCACAAGCGCAAGCAAAGCGTATGTCAGAAGCGTTGCTAAGCGCCAATAGAATGCTGAGGCGCGCGTACACGAATGCGGTGTAAGCAACGACGGAAACGCTTGGAGGTAAATACCTTTGAGCGCGTTGTGCTCTGTGTACTAATAATAAGATATATATATTTTTTTTAAATGATTACTCACAGTTCTTGTTGCGGAAGGAGAAGAAGGTTAATTCGCCGCTTTCTCTATTTCGAAGAAGGCTTTTTAAACGCAGTTTTAAATTTGTTGAAGAAGAGAAAAACATATCTATTTCTTCTTTTTATTTCATTTCGTCGCATCCCGATCATCGCCAGTAAAATGTAGTATCTTGTAATGAAAGATAAGCCATTCTTGTAGATTAAAGTAGATTTATTCCCAGAAAGAAAGCACGTCTGGTCAGGTCAGCATCCAACAGGGAACTGACCAACTGTATTACAAAGAACATTCGATTGCAACATAACTGGAATGTGGAACTAACCACATTCAAAGAATACACTTAACTTAAAGGGATGATAACATGAATTGTTAACATACTACACAGGACAAAATAACTACAACATGTAGGTCCGTCATTGGTAGTGCTTTTACATACTACTACAGATTGATGCCCTTTGAGCAAACACATCACTAGGAGTGGTGTTAAATTTTGTATCTTTTTAGAAACAGCAGTTGAGTGCAGGTGAGACGCACTGACTGGCACTGGGAGGATGAAAAGTAAAGCGAGAGGATTGTGCTGGGTTGCTACTTTTGTGACTGGGGCCGAAATTGCAGCACCACTGCAAAACAACCACCCACTAGTAAAACAAGCCCCCTCAATGCCCGATTCCCAATAAGGCCAGCCGGTCCTGCTTTCTTTCATATCATTAGGGACACTGTGTCCTGTCCTAGACTGTAATAATCTAAAGCATTATGGGTGTTGTGGTTATGGGTTGCTCCCATCCAACTAATCAGACTAGCACACCTGAAATCAATGATTTGTAAATGAAAACGTCAGGACTTGAGACAATGTTTATAATAATCTGGAGTGAGATGGCTACCCTTTTCACTGCTTAGACGGATGCTACAGAAGAATGACACCAGTGGGGGAAGGTGTCGCGCTCCCCCAAAGGAAAGCACAGGAGCCGCGGAGGTGGTATAACACGTCTTTATTCTACCGTGTCCACCTTCTCACTAACTAGCTTCCCTCGCTTCCTTTCCTCCCCACGCCCCTTCCTCTCCTGCCTGTCCTGTCGCAGACAGGGGTCAGGCAGTCACGTCATGACATCTCCCCTTTTTGTATAAAGTCTTACTGTGCCTTAGATCCCTTCAATGAGACGCTCCGGCCGTCGGGTTTGCCGTCTGGGTCGATCAGATTGTTCTGGTGTCCTGATTCGGTGATGCATGGGATGATCTTGTCTTGTCGGACTGGAATGACTGTGGTCACTGCTCCTGCTTTGACTTTCTGAGTCAGTGGAGGACTCCCAGTGTCGACTGTCATGTCTTCCCTGAGGGTTGCACTTCTTAAAGTGTGAAATATTCCGGGTGATTCGCTTGTGATCGCCTTGTGCTGTGATCATGGTTCGTTTCCGGCGACTGACTTTTAAGGGATGTGTGAGGTAGCGGCTGTATGCTTTTGTCCTTCGGTCACGCCGGACCATCACCCAGTCTCCTTCCTGGATATCCGTGGGTCTCGCATGTCTACGTTGGTCAGCGTATGTCTTCATTTTCAGTTTCTTTCCATTGTCAATGTTACCAGTGTTTCATGATCAATGTTTGGAGCTCGAGGTTGGATCGTGTCATCCAGAGTGGGTAGTCGGGTACGCGGGACTCTTCCCAACATTAGAGTGGCTGGACATTGCGATATGCCCTCAGCACTTCATTCAGTGCTTGTTGGATGTCTCGGTGGGCCAGTTCCGCTTGCTGCACTGCTTTCTTCAGGGTCCCCATGAATTGTTCCACCAAGCCATTGGCTTGTGGCCATAGTGGTGTGATCTTTTGATGTTTAAAGTCAAGGTGTTTTGCGAAGTCTGCAAATTCGTGGCCATTAAATGGGGGTCCGTTGTCCGACTTAACTTGCAGCGGGATGCCCCATGCTGCGAATGTTTCGTCGAGTATTGGAATCACTGCGGTTGCCTTGGTGGATGATATTAGGTGTGCAAATGGGAAGCGGGAGTATTCGTCCATAATGACAATGATGTGTTGGCTTGATTTCAGAGGTCCAAAGAAGTCAATGGCGACTTGTTGCCACACACCTTCAGGTAGTTCCGACATCTGTAGGGGAGCCGGTGGTTCGTCACGGCTTACCAGCTGGCACGAGATACAGTCTTTGAGGGTGGTTTCTACCATCTGGTCTAGTGTCGGAAACCAGACGCGCTCTCGTAGAGCCTTCTTGGTGGCACTTATCCCTCTGTGGCCTTCATGAGCGAGGTTAATCACTCCTTGTCTCATTCTTTGAGGAATGACAATCCTCCCCCCTCTCAGAATGAGGCCTTCATTGCTGATGGATAATTCTTCATGAATATGTTTGAAAGCCGTGATCTCCTGAGTCCTGAGACTTCTGGCTTGGGTCTTCTTTCACATGTCGCCATGAGTTGTTGCGAATGCGTTCTGTGACGTCCTGGATAATTGGATCTTGGATGGATGCTTCTTGAATAGCTTCAAGAGGAACGGTGGGAGGGCACGCCGTGTCAATGACAAAATGTATATAGTCTACAGCCACGGAGCGCATCTCCTTGGTAGTAGCCTTGGGGTGTCGTGACATGTAGTCTGCTGGATTTTCCGACTTTCCGGGTTTGGTACAATAGTGTAAATATAGTCCTGGAGACGTAGGCCCCAGCGCTCAATGCGCGGAGGCATCTTGGCCTTAGGATTGCCAGAAAAGGTGATAAGCGCTTGGTGGTCAGTGATGATAGTGAAATGTTTGCCATAGACAAACAGATGGAAATGTCCGCAGGCCCAGACCACTGCTAGGCTCTCCTTCTCAGGTTGCGAGTACCGTTTCTCAGTATCGGTGAGGCTGCGACTGGCATAGGCGATGATGTGGTGCTGGTCCGAGTCTTCTTGATATTGTGCTAAGATGGCGCAAAGGCACACCGGGCTGGCGTCGACAGTAATTTCAGTTCGTTTCTTAGCATCAAGGTAGGCCAGGTTAATGGCAGAGCTGACAGCGTGCTTGATTTTGTGGAAAGAGCGGTTGCATGCTTCTGTCCACGCAAAAGGCTGACCTTGGCGAGTGAGCTCTCGTAGGGGGTAGCTGATAGTAGCGAAGTTCTGAATGTAACGAGCACAATAACTTGCCATGCCGAGGAAGGAACGGAGGTCACTTACATCTTGCGGCGTTGGTGTGTCTGCAAGGGCTGAGACTTTGTCAGGGTCAGGTGTCATGCCGTCCTTTGAGAAAATGTGGCCATAGAATTTCAAGGTTGATTTGTGAAACTCGCATTTGGCTGCGTTCAGGGTCAGGTTTGCATTTAGCAGGGCATGGCATACTCTGTCTAGGGCCGTATCGTGTTCAGTTTGATCTTTTCCAAACACCAGCAGGTCATCGCTATAGTTGAATGCATTTGGGATTCCTTGGATTAAGCCCCTGATAGCCTCTTGCAAGATTTTGGCTGCTGATGATATGCCGAAATTTAGACGCTTATAGCGGAAGAGTCCCTGATGGGTTGTGAATGTGGTAATGTAGCGGGATTTATCATGAAGTTCAAGCTGGTGATAGCCCTTGTTGAGGTCAAGTTTTGAGAATACTGTGGCTCCGTTGAGACGAGCAATCATGTCACTGATTTGTGGTCTGGGGTGGCGTTCTCTTTCAATTGCTACGTTGGGTGCGCGCATGTCTACGCACAGGCGCACCTTGCTGTTCTGTCCTTTTTTGGTACGACCACCACGGGCGACACCCACGGAGTTGGGCCGGACGTGCGCTCAATGATGTCAGTTTTGAGCAACTCCTGAAGTTCGTCATCCACAGCTTGTTGCAGATGAAACGGTACCTTCCTGTGGTGTTGTGCCACTGGTGTCACGCGCTCATCAATATGCAGCTTGACCTTGAAGTGGTTTAACTTTCCTAGTCCTCTGAAGAGATTCGGGAATTTTGCGACGATGTCCGGGGCATCTTCAGTCATGTATAGAAGTTCCACGAGTCTCAGTCTTTCAGCCGTCGGCAGGCTGAGCAGACAATCAGCCACATCCGGGCCCTCAACAACATGGATGTAAGCTGGGATCTGTCGGTCTTCGTATGACAAAGTCGTGCTGAAACGGCCTAGGCACGGTAGTGGCTTCCTGGACATCCACGTGAGTATTCGCACAGCTGCTGGCTCCAGTTTGAGACGTGGTTTCATGCTCTGGTATTCTAGTGCACAGATGTAGTTTAATGAGGCTCCTGAGTCCAAAACGAACTTCGCCGGGTGGTCCCCTATCCGGATGTCCAGCTTCGGATATTTCTTCAGACGGTCTGGATCTGAGACCATACAGATATACTCGTCACTGTCTTGTGACACCGGTGTGCGTGACGGGGATTCGCTGGATGTTGATTTCCGTGATCGATATGAACTTAAGGACCGGACGCTTGACCGGGAAGAGCTGGAGGAGTGTCTTTCTCGCCCCGTTACTGCACGGGCGTGATGCTGTGTGGAAGATAGAGGTTTTGATGATCTTCGTCCTGAGCGTTGGGCTTGACAAACAGTCTCGAAATGGTTTTCCCTGCCACAGCGGTAACACCGTTGTCCGATGGCTGGGCATTGTCCTGAGTGAGGATAGTCCTGGCCACACCTGAAGCATGAGGGCGCCGCTCTGCTGGACTTAGTGTGTCGCGATTCACGCGATTCATAACGTGCAACTGGCCTCTGAGAGGACGTGGAATGCGTTGACTTGCTTGATCTGTGGCGATCTGTCTGATGTTACTTTTCTTTGTGTACTTGCATTCTGAAGGCTTGTTCTTTCCTATCAGTCTTGTTGACCTCCATTTTCTTTGCGTGATCTTCAGCCTGGTCATTTATGCATGTCATTTCCTCAATTTCTTCAAGGGCAGTAGCGGTCGGCAGTAGGTGTTTCTGTAGGGCGTTGACGTGGGCAGGGGGAGGGGCAAGGTGGGGGAAATAATGTATGGATTACGGGGTTTTACAGGTAAGTAAACATTTAAATAAATAAAACGAATTTCGTTGCGCGCACTGCATCACCAAATGTGATGCCGTGCGCGCAACGAAATTCGTTTTATTTATTTAAATGTTTACTTACCTGTAAAACTCCGTAATCCATACATTATTTCCCCCACCTTGCCCCTCCCCCTGCCCACGTCACCACCCTACAGAAACACCTACTGCCGACCGCAACTGTTCAAGGGTGTAATGCTTCTTCAGCAGCCGCCGACGTAGTGACTCAGAGTGACACCCTTCAATTATGCGGAGTCGTAGTGCATCCTCGGTGTTGAAGTCGTCGAAGTCACAGTGGCGGGCTAGCAATCTGATGCGCACAATGAAGTCACACATTCGCTTATCTTTCTCCTGAGTGGCTAGGTTGAATGTGTAGTGCTCGTAGTCTAAGTTGTACTTTTGTAGAAATCTCCGGTCAAGAGCTCCCTTGACATCATCGTATGGGGCGGTGGCCGCGTTGGGCAGTTCCTTAATGATCTGTGCGATATCCTTTCCCACCAAATTTCGTAGGGCTATCAGCTTCTGTTTGTGGTCTAGTACTTGTGACCCAGTCATGTGGTCTTCAAAATCTTCGGACCAGCTTTTCCACTTGGGTTCCATGCTGCTACCTGACATCAGTTCCAGGGGTTCTGGTGGTCTCAAGTATGGCACTCCCATGACTGTGGGATGCATTGGGGCTACCACTGGTGGGTTGCCTGGAGCTGTTTGTGCTGCTGGTGCTCCTCCTGTCCCACTAGATGAGCTGGTGACTGACATTTCTGTTTATTTTGGTTTTGCAGTGTTTTTGAATGAAATCTGTATCTTTGTTCAAAATGCCTGACCTCAAAATGGCCGACACGAAATTTCCAAGAGGAGGCTATGGGCGATGCCTGACTTTAAAATGGCCGCCGCTCGGGACACTTGGCTTCAGTTAGAGTCTGTATTTGCAGCTTCCAATGCTTTCTGCCGGGTGCCTGACAACATTTATTGTGTCCGCCGAGTTAAACAAGCCAATTCCTTGTTTCTGGGACTCACCCCTTCACTTCCGATCGTTGCGGTCGATCGTCGGGTGCTCCTCGATTTTTGCGCCGTTTTCGTGCCGATTTTCACTTTCCAGCCGCACTTCTGGCTGCTTGTGGCGTTGCACGCCGGGCGTATTTCCCCTTCAGGCAGGCAGCTTGTAAACGCTGGATACCGCTTCTGGCAGCAATCAAGGGCAGCGTGCGAGCGCTTCACTTCTTTTTCTCGCTCCACACGCACCGCCCCGACACGGGCTGCAGGCTCTCTGTTTTCGGCCGCTCACAGGAGGCAGGGGTCTCGAGCGATGTGGGGATCGATTCTCATCCCACCCTCGTCGCCAGTGTCGCGCTCCCCCAAAGGAAAACACAGGAGCCGCGGAGGTGGTATAACACGTCTTTATTCTACCGTGTCCACCTTCTCACTAACTAGCTTCCCTCGCTTCCTTTCCTCCCCACGCCCCTTCCTCTCCTGCCTGTCCTGTCGCAGACAGGGGTCAGGCAGTCACGTCATGACAGAAGGGTTAAGGAGAAAAAGGATAGCTGAGGAGCACATAAATGTAGATTGCAGTGAGAAAGGAGTGCGTGGCTTGAAGAGGTGAGAGGAGACAGCAGAGAGGAAGATCAGAAAGCACTGACAGCATGGGAGCAGTGAGAAACTGCACTGAGGAAAAATAGTGCAGGAGAGACAGATGAGGGAGAGGTGTTGCGCTGCGGCCGGGGGACTGACGCTGGAATCTGGGGATCACGGTTCGATCCCCCGCGCCAGTGGCAGATTAGATCAGCACCATGTGACTCTGGGCAATAGCTTGCTTAATCTTCCTGACGCGCCTATAGACCCTTACGGGTGATTGTTCACGCTTTACAAATGTGGTTTATTATAGCAGAGAAGACTGGAAGAGAAGGGACAGTGAAACACACTGCACAGAGGAGAAAGGATAACAGAGGACAGACACTAGACACAGTGAAAGGTCTGCAGAGAAGGATAGCAGAAATAAAACTAAGACATGGACAAAAGTGAGTTTAGCAGACAGAAAAATTGCAGAGAGGAAGGACAGGATAGACAGAGTGTAGAAATATATAATGGCAGTGGATTAACAAACCGTGGAAGCATCTATTTTGATATTTTATGTTTTAGCCTGATGGCCATAAATCACCCAATGCAGAGCACTTTGTTACTAGGTGTTATTGGCATCAGTTAAATTTGAATGCACCAGTGATGACAGATGCAGGCCAATGTATGCTGCCATGTACAGATGCTAATTTGCATGAAAGCGCTTGAGTGTGAGTGTTTGAGTCTTCAGGGGTGTAGATTTTTTTACCCAAAGACAGATCAGCAGTGGGACAGTATCCATAGTGGACCAGCCTTGACACAATGTGGGCATTTTGGCACCATTCTGGTTACTTATGGCATACTTGGTGTTTATGTTGACATTCTGACTGTTTCTGACATAATTGTGCCATTTGACATTTTGGGAATGTTCTTGCCATCATAGATTATTTCTATTGTAGAATCTTGGTCCAGGCACAATTGTGCCCATCCTTGACTGATTGTGGTCAAGCATAAAAACATTCGTGACCTCTGCCAAAATGCTGTGTAAATCCTAGCAAGATGATGGATGTTACTTATTACTGATGATTGTAAAGGGACATAAAAGACAAACGTGATACATGTATGACATTGTGAGTGCTTAGAGAAAATTCCCATTTGGGAGAACCAAACTTCTGTCTATAAAATAAAAAATCAATATTTAACATGAAGGGGCCGATTCCTATCTCACTCGGAAGGTCTCCGAACGCAATCCGGACGGAAAATGTACGAGCTGTACGCGTGTTTTCCGACCGACAATACAATGCGAGGAATGCAGAATCACAGACCGAATGGCTTCCGGGTCCAACCCGCTCCGTACGTCTCGTCCGTAAGCAAACCTTGCCGTGAAATAGAGGCGATTTCCGACCGAGCCAGTACGATGCATGATTCAGACAGCCAGATTGAGTCAGAGCCTCTGATACGTAAACGCTCCAGGAAACGGACTCCCATTGACTTCCAAGCAACCCGTGTCCGTCAGCGCTTGTTCGCATTGTACTCGGGCACTCAGAGCCCCGGAGCAAGAGTCGGTCGGAAAGCCCTTTGGATCCTAGTCGGACGAAGCCTTCCCCCAGCGAGAGCAGAATTGGCTCCGAAGTGTCTGCATTTCCAATAACTGAAAAGATGATGTTTCAGACTAAATTTATCCAATATATTCAGAACGTGGCACCATAGAAATAGTTAAGCACAGTTCTGGAGGATTATTATAGATTTTGGTTGCTTAGTATCAGACTAAACATTTGCAACAACTCGTATTTCAAGACTTGTACAGAGATATGTCAGCATTTACATTGATAACGTTTTCTCTTCTATCTCTACTGTTGTCTGAGGCATATGTCTGCACGGTTGGTGGAACCTTTCTAATCCTTTATTTTCTTTATTATTAAGTAGTTGAGTAATATTATTCCTGTATTAGCATATACGATTGACCTCTCAGGTGTCCTTTGCATAGCTGCCAAGTTTCTTAGGTTCATGCATGATGTGCTGCTCCAGTGAATGTTTTACGGTCGAGCTATAGAGCGCATCCGCTGTCTCCAAGACCTGCTGTTATCAATAATACCACTTTTTCCCAGCCTCTCACTTACCATTGGTTCACACCACTGTCGCTTTTCTGTGCTGCCACCTAACTTGTTGCTTTGCTGATACGTCACTACCCTGTGAGGCATAGGCGCACCGGCCAATTACAGTTTCCTTCGGCTGTCGCTCTCCAAATTTTGTGTGTGCAAGCTCAATTTTAATTGGTACTCAGTCTCTGCCACCGCTCGTCACTGCTTGTATTTACTGCGAGTGATCCTTTACTGGTGCCGACACCCATTGTGTTGGCTTCAGAGTTGTGTGGTACAGTCTGTGGTGCCACGGGGATGACGTCAAGTCCTGCTGCAGAGCCGGAGTTTGTGTGGGAGGGCAGCTAGATAGTTTGCTCAGGGCAATAGTGGTGCTGGCGGTGTGCCTGAGTGCTTGCACCGGTCATCGGCATCTGAGCTCCAGTATTAAAAACAATGTGCCCCCCTCCCTGCAAATTCAATTGCTCCTGAGGTGAGGGAGAGATTGAGTGTCACTTTACGGGTGCTGGCGCCTGTTGTGTTGGCGCAGAGTTGTGTGGTACAGTCTCTGGTGCCACCACCGGCCACTATCAAAGCACCCCCCTCTGTCCACGAATTCAATTGTTCCTGAGTCAAGGGAGAGACTGAGTGTGACCATTGCAGCGGGCACGGGCAGATGTCAGATGAGCTGCAGTATTAAAACAATGCGCCCCGCAACACTGCCATCCTGTAATTTTAGTGATTTCCTCACACATATTTTTATCTTAGGGAAGTAAATCAAACCATTTGCACATAGAAGCGAACTTCTATGTTGAAATTGCTTCACGAACTACACCCACTGTCTCCAGGGCACAATGAGGTCAAAGGAGAGAGTAGAGATTCCTGTGTTCACTCACTTTCCTGCTTGTTCAACTTGTGCTGCAGTTATTAATGGTATTATGATAACCGCTACCTGCCACTGCTAACCTGGTAAAAAGAACAATTGATGGGCGAATGCAGAAAAATGTCATACATTCATCCCAGCGAAACAAAAGGGGGATGATGGACGGAGCGTTTGAGCAAATCAAACACTCACCCCCAGTCAACTGATCTGGGTTTAATCCATCACCATTCTTTAGCTCACTCAGCCACCCCAGTTCAGACATGGCCATATGCAAATCAGTCTGACCCTGTGCCTCATGGGAACAGTCCAGCCCGAACTGCCAAGCCATGTCTTCCCTGGACCGGAAGCAAGCATCCTGGGACCGGTTTCGGATTCATAATCCTCATCTGCCAGGCTATCTTGAATCCAGTGGCCAAGTGAGCAAGGGACTCACGTCTGAGCATACCCTGCCAACTTAGGGCAAACAAAGTGAAACAAAAGGGGGATGATGGACGGAGCGTTTGAGCAAAT
Source organism: Lissotriton helveticus (assembly GCF_964261635.1). Classification (NCBI taxonomy): domain Eukaryota; kingdom Metazoa; phylum Chordata; class Amphibia; order Caudata; family Salamandridae; genus Lissotriton; species Lissotriton helveticus. Next base: position 1,743,064,687 of record NC_136065.1, read on the forward strand.
CAAACACTCACCCCCAGTCAAATGATCTGGGTTTAATCCATACATTCATCCCAGTACAGAGATCCGGGACTGGAAACAAGCATCCTAGTACCGGTTTCGGCCTTTCAGCCCTCATCAGCCAGGATAGCTTGACTCCAGTGGCATGGGGAGCAAGGGACCTATGCCTGGGCATACCCGTCCCACTCAGGGTGACAAATGCAAAAAGAACAATCAATGGACAGAATGCAGAACAATGTTATACATTCACCCCAGTACAGGGATCTGGGCCTAAATCCATCGTTTTTTGCTCACCATGCCATTTCAGTTTGGACCCAGCCATATGTAAATCAGTCTTGACCCTGTGCCCAATGGGAACAGTGCCACCCGAACTGCCAGGCAAGGTCCTCTCTGGACTGGAAATAAGCATCCTAGGACCGGTTTTGGGATTTCACCCAAAGCCAATCTCCACCAGCCTTTTAATGGCAGTTTTGCCACGACGGAAAGGCTGGCTGAAGGCAGCATCCTAATTTGGTGGATGGTGCCTGCTAGGCACCGCCACAATTTTATGGATGCAGACGGCTCCGCCAGGCCATCGGTACTATGGCCTGTGGCGGTTCCGCGGCGGACGGTCTTTGCGTCCGCAACAGTCGCAGTCTGGATCCTCTTGCCATCGTAATGTGGTGGGGGAAATCAAGCTCTGATGGCAGAAAGACTGCCACCGCATGGCTGGAAGTGGCGGTCCTTCCGCCATCATAATTGGCCCCCTAGACTGTAGCAGCACATCACACATGGACCAGGGAAACTTGGCAGGGCTGCTATTGCATATGATTGTGAAGTTTATATTATTTTTGATATTTGCATTCTGTCTCATAGAGACACTGCAATAATGTGACTGAGAATACCAGCCTGAATGGAAACATTAAGGGGTCCATTAGGATGGTGGGTGGGCAAAGCCTAGCGGCAAACGGGACCGCCCGCCATAAGGGCGGGGGTCCCGTGGGGGGGTATTAGGATGTGCCTGCCACAGTGGCGGGCACATCCTGTATTTTTAGTATTGTGGCGGGCGGTGCGCTCTGCACCGCCCGCCACAATACTAAAAATGATTTGCAGCATTTACATTAACAAAGCGGCAGGCAAAGCGGCAGGCACTGCGCGGTGCCTGCCGCTTTGTTAATGCAAATGTGGGGATACCCCTACCCCGTGTGCATACCCCTAATCTGCTTCACTCTGGGGGCCCTCAGGTGGCCCCCAGAGTGAACACCGCCTGCCTTTCTGTGGCGGCATTGAAAGGCGTGAAACACAGCCCATTGTAATATGGCTGGCGGTGTCTATTAGACACCGCCACCATATGAAACTTTTTCCACCCCGCCCGCAAGGCGACCGGGGCGGAAAACAGGTGGGCGGTGTTTACTGCCGCTGCGGTCCCCTCCGCCATTGTAATGTGGCGGGGGGAATGCAGGGATGGATGTCGGGCGGATTGCCTCCGCCACCGCCACCCCTGGTAGAGGCAATCCGCCCGATATCCTAATGGACCCCTAAGTGTAGAAAGATGCTATGTAGTTTATCTGCATTCGCAAGCAGTGCGATTCAGTAAATATGGCCGTTTGGAAATGCAAAATAGCCTTTCGTGATGTATAAAAGGCTTTGTAATCTGTAATATTAGGTAATCGCAAAAATTGCATTTACCTAAAATTTTGACTACAAATAGAGAATCACAAATTGTGATTCGCTTAGCACATGAATTAAGCATTTTCCAAATGCAAACAGTGCATTTAGGAAAATGCAATTACCATCGACTTGTGTGCAAACTTTGAAAAATGCACAAAACTGCATTTTACAAAGAGCTATGTAGCGCACATATACCCTTAGGGCATGTGTTCTCTTTACATGTGCACATTTATTTTTGGGGGGGGTCCTTCAGCTTGGCTTTGCATTACCTAATTTGCGATTACCTATTAGGTAATCGCAAATTAGCTAATGCAAAACCATCTGTAGCTATGAGCCTTTCAGTCCATTGGTGCGAATGGAGTAATATTACCTAATAGCGATTTGCTATTTACCGAATCGCTATTAAGTTATATTAAGGAATCTCAAAAGTCTTTGTCAAGTCCTTACATATATAGCATTTTCCGATTACCAAATAGCGATTTGATAAAAATCGCTATTTTGTAATCGCAAAATGCTTATTTGATACATGTGGCTCTATACGTGGAAAACGATGGACAAGTAACATTGTATAACCAGATTTGTGTAATACATGCAGCTCTTTTGCACATTTTTAATGATATTGCTGAAAATTCCACAATTTGATCACATTTTTTAAAATACTTTCTTGTGGAGAGAAAGCTTCATAACTCTAATTAGAATAAAGCTTACCACAAATGTAAATAGTAAGTTGGATCTATTTATAGTCTCTTAGCACCAGGACACCCTTAACAGTGCACTTTATAAGCCTCTTTTGGTTATTATTGTTATGTGGAGAAAAATGCACTATCCCTCCCTATTTTTTTTTCAGGGGAAAATCCCCGCCCCACAAATCCCCCTCAAGGGAATCAGGCTAGCTCCCTTCACTTGCTCATTTGATCTTAGTATAATTACTTGTTTTCTCCCCATACCTTACAAAGATCATGAGCAACCACTTCCTTACTGTGTTCATAGTGGGAAACCAGCTCCTGATATATTGTTAATTGTACTCATAAAAATGACATGCTGATATTGACACATTCTTGCCAAAGGTGTGGGTATGGATCCGCCATAAAATGGGGAACGAGATGGGATGAATTCCAACTGGGTCTTTGATATGCTTAACTGCAAACAATTTTTTGTGCTTCGGTACATAACTTTGCTTACTTCTAAATTAGCAATCATCTGTTCACCTCTGAAAAGGATATTATATTTCTACAATTTAGTGTGCTAACTTTTAGGAAATACATTAACTAGTGTAGTTTTTCTTTCAAAGAGAGAGGAATATTGAATTAGGTACACAACAATAATAAATACATAAACGGGTGCTTATTAGGCCTTGATGAAACTGAGCAATCAAAGGTATTTTGGTAATTTTGTATTGTGAAAATTACGCAATTATGCCCGCTCACGTAATTTAAAGTAATTTGGGGCAAATTGCCTATTGCAACAGCACTGGAACAGAGTGCGAGTGGCCGCTGCCTGATGCTGTTCAACGTCTGCTGCATTTAGTGCTAATTTCTTACAGCAAGATGCATCTTCGGGTCCATTTTGAAAATAGCGCTAAATGCTGGGTTATGCTCCTTGCGTAAATCTGCATAATCTTGTGGCTTTTCTGTAATTTCTAGTAATTACGCTGTAGCAAATTACACAAGTTGCACTCACCCCAGTGCCTACCTATTCATGCGTGCATGTCACTTTCCTGAATTAACTAAAATAATAATAATACTGATGATGATAACAATATTGATATTATTATTATAATTCCTTATAATAATATTAATAATAATAGTAATAATGATATATTGTCCACTTCTCTGCCAGATGGGGCCCCACCCTACAAATAACTGCTGCTATTGATGTTCAATTGTATGTTTGCAATACGTCTGTAATCATATTATCATGGTTATGCTTTTCTTAATTATTTCATTATTTACTATTGTTTTATTGTTTATAAAAATGGTACAATAACCTTAATAATAATGTTGTTGGTGCTGTAATGACTACAGTTACTAAGAAGTATAAGCATAATTATAATACTATGATATAGATTTTTAAAGTTCCCCCATTCCGATCTCCCAGGATTTCGTGACCAAATAGAGGAAAAAGACTGAAGGCTGAGCTCCTTAACATAGTCAGAAAAATCAAGATGGTTTTTAATATCCTTGACGCATTTTCAAGTAAGTTGCCATTAAAGTCAACTACTGGATTAAAGTATGCCTATAGATTCCTGTGGTCCACAATAGAACTTGTCCAGTGCAACAAGTAATGTAAATAATGTATACTTAAAGGATGAGGATTAGGTTTTCAAGGGAACATGAAAAAGAGTTGAGAATCAATCTTTTGTCTGTTTATGTAGTGGGCCTTTTGGTCAGAAAGCTACATTTCACACTATTTGCTGCACCTCGGAGCTTTGTGGATCACAACTCAGCTGTAATACATGTTGACAAAAGTATAGTCATTGTGTTACTCGGTGAATTCTGATTTCATATCTACAATATCACGTATAAATTAGAAACAGGTGATGTGGAAAGTGAAGAAAAAGTAAAAGTTTAGACTTTGTTTTATTTAACAAATATTTCCAGAAAAGTTCCTGGAAAACTATTCCAGGTGCAGGTTTACAGGCACAATCCTAGGAATAGTATGTTACATTATCCGCGGAATTGCCATTGCCTCTGTCTTGAAATCAACAAAAATGGATTTCTGCACATTTTTCTTTTTTTTCAAGGGTCAATATAGACCAGGGCCTAGGTGCAATTAGAGGCTGACCGCGATAAAGCGCTGGTCAGAAACACAAGCCTGGTGTGTCCTGGTCAAAGATTTTCTCTTCTGACGTAGGGCCTGATTTAGATCTTGGCAGACAGATTACTCCATCACAAAGGTGATGCATATCCCAGCCGGCAAAATATAAATCCCATTATATCCTATCGGATTTATATTTCGTCACTGTAGCCACAGAGTAGCCCATCAGCCAAGCTCTAAATCAGCCCGTAATCTAGTACCAATCCCTTACATGAGTACATTTCTAGAGCTCCCCAGGACTTTCAGGGAGGCACATAGAGACTCCTGGGGGGTCCGGCAGAGGCTAAAAGCAGGATCCAGCCCAAGGCCAGTTGCCAATGGTCAGCTGGTTACTTCCAGGAAAAGGCCTTGCATAGATTGTTGTTTCACAGCGTTGTGAACCTTAGAGCTCACTTCTTTGTCCTGGTTACAAGAGGATGCAGGTCCCACCCTTCAGACCTCCTTTCAGGTCACAGACAGCAAGTCAAGTCCTTGTCTGATGCTCTACATGTTCAGGACATAGTCTGATGAGGGTAGTGGGGAGGCCACATTTATGCATGGTACAAACCTTTTGGTGGGGGCAACTCCTGGTTCCTCTCTAACTATCAATCATTCAGGGAACTGTGAAGAGTGGGGGTGCATCTGATGTGGATCGGGAGCTCATTTCAGGTTTTAGCCGCGATGTAGAAGAAGGCTCTTCCGCCCGTTCTTGCTCTGCAGATGTGCAGGGCCTCAGCGAGGGCAAAGTCGGTGGATCAGAGGTTTCTCTTAGGTACGTGGAAGGAGATTCTTTCATTGAGATATTGGGGTCCTGTGTTGTGAAGGCATTTGTAGGCATGGCTGAGTATCTTGAAAGTCACTCTCTTCTCGACGTGGAGCCAGTGGAGGTCCCGCAGTTGTTGGGTGATGTGTTAGTGTCGAGCGATGCCAAGGACAAGTCTGGCTGCAGTGTTCTGTATGGTCTGGAGTTTGTGAAGCAGAGAATGGTTGATCCCGGCATAGAGGGCATTCCCATAGTCCAGTCTGCTGGTTATGAGGGCTTGGGAGACCGCCTTTCTTGATTCAGGGGGGATCCATTTGAAGATCTTGCGATGGATGGGGAGGGTGTTGAAGCAGGTGGAGGGGACGGCATTGATCTGCTGGGTCATGGAGAGGGAGGAGTTGAGTATGATGCCGAGGTTACAGGCGTGATCTGTGGATGGGTGGGCTGCTGAAGGGAGTGGGTCACTAGGTGTTGTCTCATGCAGTGGGGGAAGGTCTGAGGACGAGGACTTCTGTCTTCTCCAAGTTCAGCTTTAGGCAGCTGCTGCTCATCCTAGATGCGACAGCCTTCATTCCTTCTTGGATGCTGAGTCTGGTGGAGGTGGGGTCCTTGGTGAGGGGGAGGATGAGCTGGGTGGCGTTGGTGGAGGATACCATGCTGAGTCCGTGCTGTCTGACAATGGTGGTGAGGGGCCATGTAGATGTTGAAGAGCGTAGGGCTGAGCGATGATCCTTGGGGTACTCTGCAGGTGATCTCTGTGGGATCGGAGATGAAGGGTGGAAGTCTGATTCTTTGGGTTCTGTGGGTGAGGAAGGAGCAAAGCCAGTCGTGGGCAGTTCCCTGTATGCCAGCGTCGTGGAGTCTGGTGGTGAGTGTGCGGTGGGAGACAGTGTCGAAGGCTGCAGAGAGGTTGAGTAGGATCAGGGCCATGGTGGGACCTTGGTCGAGGAGAGTGTGGATGTTATCTGTAGCGGCGAGTAGAGTGGTATCAGTACTGTTGATGCTGCAGATTCTGGATTGGGAGGGGTCCAGGATGGAGTTCTCTTAGATGAATTTCGTTAGTTGGACGTTGACGGTCTTCTAAGTGACTTTGGCCGTGAAAAGGGAGGAGAGAGATGGGTCTGTAATTTTTTAGGTCCGTTGGCTCTGCTGAGGGCTTCTTGAGTCAGGGCTTGCCTTCTGGGCACTTCCAGTGATCAGAGAAAGTGCCAGTTTTGAAGGTGGTGTTGATGGTGCATCGTAGCTCTGGTGCGATGATGGCGGCGGCTCTGTGAAAGAAGTGTGGAAGGCAGGGATCCGTGGGAGCTCCTGAGTGAATGCCTTTCATAGTCAATGCAGTGTCTTCGGTGGTGACTGGGGTGCAGGAGGAGATGGTGGGCTATCTGGCAATGCTGGAGGAGGGAGTGGTTTCAGAGTCAGGTGTCTGTTAATTGAAGTTGTCATAGAGGGACTTGATTTTCAGATGGAAGTAGGAGCCGAGTTTGTTGCAGTGGTCCTGGGAGGGAGTGATGTCAGAGGTTTTGCTGGGGGTTTGGTGAATTCCTGAATGATGCTGAAGAGTTCCTTCGAGTTGCTGGAGTTGGCAAGGATCTTGTTCTGGATGAAGGTCCTTTTGGTGGATTTGATGAGTTGTTGGTATTCTGTCATGGCGTTCTTGTATGTGGTGCGGTCTTCCAAAGTTTTGGTGTTTCCCCAATTCTTCTCAAGACGTCTGCAGGTACCTTTGGATTCTTAGAGGTGGGGGAACTCATCTGCGCAGTTTCCATTCATCTGTGAGATAAGGCACATACGTATAAAATATGTTTTTGTAAGTCCTGGTGCTGGAAAAACGTCCCAGGTCATTTTTCCCATTGCAAATCCCCTGTTACATAGGCTAACATGGTAGGAAGTTATTGATTAATACCTCTTGATAGGAGAGGGCTAGAAATGCCATTCAAAGACTTCCCAGAATGGTATTGATAAATCCAACAATATCATATTGTTGAATTTCTTCTAAGGTATACATACAGGGAGTTATGAGACTTTCTTGTTTGTAAGTCCAAATTCAGCCTTCCAGTGGTCTGCCCTGATTGGCCAGAGCTACGTGGATTAGCCAGGCTGCCTTTCAGAGGTGATAAAGAGCCCCTAGGGATAGACCTGCTCTGCTGGCAGGGCAGTGTGCTGTTCCAAGAGAATGCCAGGCCAGGGGGGGAGTTGTAAACTATGTTCTTCAAAGAGGAGAGCAGAGAACAATGTCATTTACAACTCTGAACTTCACACCTTAGGCAGATGGCAGGATTAAGGACGGTATGAGCAAATGCAGGGGGGAGAGTCTAAGTAAATTAGCCATCCTAGGGGTGTCTTTAGCCAGCTCCTACCTCCTTGCTGGAAAATCAGCCATTATGAATTTGGAAGATTTGATGCACTCTGAGGAAAAATAATGCCACACTCTACAGGATGTGGTCATATCTTGGAGGAGTTACCCTGCTCTCATCGGTCAGATGGGACCTCCTACTTGACCCAGAGAACTTGGAATAAGTATTTGAGAGGGCCAGAGCCCTCCAGATCTGCTGCTTGAAACTTACTGGAGCAAGAAGTGCCCTGTTGAGAAGTTTTGCTGAGCAAAGATTTCTAAGGCCTGACCTCTGAAGACTGTACCATCTGAAACTACAGCCCTGTGGATTATCTTGCTGAAAAAGAGTGGACTCCCTGAAAGCTATAGGTTAAAAAAGCTCATCTGGAACATCACCAACTAAATCCGCACCTTGGAGAACCACCAGTGGATTTGTAAGGGTTTTGTACCAGTGGATTGTGGGTACTGAAGTCCTCAACTTCCAAGGACATTCTTGGAGCTTGCAGACCCTTGGAGTGAGTTTGAGACACTTTGGGACCCCTTGAGGAACTTCAGGAACAAGTTCAAGAAGTTTGAAGAACTTTGGAGCATCTTTACAAAAAGCTCCAAAGAGGGACTGACTCAACCTGGCCAGCCAGGCCGCCTGCCTTCAACTGCGAGCCGGCCAAGCCAACCAGGTTCGTCCCACTAAAAGCTCCATCACTACAACTTCCAGAGATTGCAAAAACAGCTAGGAGGTATTTTAGTATTCCAGAATTTGGCTTTTGCAATGGAACAATAAACAGAAGTGTCTACACCAAGAAAAGACTGTCTATCCATCCATATATCTTAATTCATATGTACTTATTCTCGGAGAGTTACTTTTTGTGTAAAGTTGTCCTGATACTTTCGTTACTGTTCTAAAGAACTAACGTAGAGCATTACTATTGATTCATTGACTGTGTATAAGTGCAGGGGCATAGTTGCTTTTAACTTCCAGAGATTGACCCGGACTAGAAGAAAATTGAAGCCGGCGAACCCTCACCGGATCTGGCTACAGGAGGAGCATCGAGAGACCCCGCGAGAAAACAGAAAAGTTTCTAAGTCCACTTGTAGAAAAGGTAACCAGGAGCAACCGTGAATGCCAAGCCGCCTGCCTTCACACTTTGTGCCGGCCTGGATTCCTGGGATGCCCCGCTGAAGCGATCTTGAAAAATTTCTACGTCCGCTTCAGGGAAGTTGACCGGGACCTCATCACAAGTCAATCCAGCGAACCCTCACCGAATCCGGACTGGCTGGGAGCTTTGAGGGGCCTCTTGAAGAAAAGCTCCAGAAAAGTTTCTAAGTGTGAATGTAGAAACTGAGACCTGGACCTGCAGCGAGCTGTAGCCACTCGTGGATCCATCGCGCCAGGCCTGAAACTTTGACTTTGGCCCGGGCTATCGCGGGCAGATATCACAATAGGGTGCTATAATCTTCTCAGTAGTTTTGTGAAATTACCACAAGAATACAGCAATGGCCGACGAAACTGTCATATGATCTATTCATTTTATTTATTTTGAGAAGGTTTATATAGCGCAAACAAGGCCCTCTAGGGTATCAGAGTGCTGTACATCTAATCATAAGGAGGTGCAAAAGAAAATGGTTCAACATATAAAAGCTTATAAATGAACAAAATGCTTAGTAGTGCGGTATGTCAGAGTTGTACACAAGGTGTTAGAGTGACTAAGGGAGACAATTGGTATATTGTTGCTTTTGGCTCTTCAAGAGTAATCCTTTGACCTCTTTTTTAAATGCAGCTGTTGAGGGTTTGTCCTGAGTTTAGGAGGGAGATTCCATTCCATACTTTGACACAGACAGGAGAAGGCCCGGTTGTCGGTTTTCTTCTTTAAAAAGTTTGTGGTTTCAGCAGTAGAATATTGGAAATTCTAAGGGCTCAGTTCATGCAAGAAATTCCAAGTTTTTTAGTCAAGTAAGAATGAGTGTTATTATGTAGTGCGTTGTGCGTTAAGCACACTATCCTGTAACGGTTCCTTGCAACGAGAGAGAGACAGTTGAGTTGGATTAGGTCTGGAGTGATGTAGTCACGCTTATTTGATCCTGTGATGAGTCTGGCAGCAGAGTTTAAAGTAGCCCTTAAAGGTGCCAGTTTAGCTTTGGGTAGCCTAGCAAGGGTCACAATTCGATAGTCTAAACAGGAGATGACCAGTGATTGGACAGCTAGTTTCATGTCTTCAGGCGGTAGGAACGGTTTGACTTTCCTTAGTGCATTGAGCTGGTGATTGGCTCCTCTTGTTGTTGCACTGGTGTGGTCTTTAATATTTAGACATTTGTCCAAGTTTATGCCCAGGGATTTAATAGATTCTACAACATGTGGGATGCAATTTAGTGCCGTTAGTTGTTTGAGCCAATCCTGAATGAGGGCTGAGTGATTGTGGTGGCAATTAGAAGGAACTCCGTCTTGAGTGTGTTCAAAAGCAGGTGGTTTTGGGATGACCATTGATGAACTTTCCAAAGTGAAGTATTAAGAGTTTTGATGTCATTTTACGAAGAAATGTTCATTTACAGTAGAGTATCATCTACGAACATGTGGTAGTTTGTGTATAAATTGTTCCGAATTTCGGTGAGAGGTTCCATGTACAAATTGAAGAGTGTGAGAGAGAGTGTTGATCCTGCTCAGGGTGTCCCTTCCTGCACATAAACAACCATTAAAAAGAATGACGATTATGAGTGCTGCATTTTGCAGCACACATGGAAGCTACAAAACGCCATGATTGTTTATGTGCACCTTCCCGCACAATATTACCCTGCAACGCAAGAACCCTTGCACAATGGTGCAAGAGTGTCTGCGTTGGCGCTAGCCAGCTAAATTTAACGCCAAAGCAGGGTGAAACACACACTGCACTGTATTGCTGTAAATACGGTGCAACCCTGCATTTCAGAAGTGGTGTAGCATGGCGTTTAGGCAAGTAGGCTAAAGCCGCACTCCATCACTTCCTTGTACATATGCCCTTTAGTCCTCTTGCTCCACTCTGAGCTTTTTTCACCCAGTGATCTGGTCAGCGATCCCACATCACATATGTGATTCCGGATGGATCCGCAAGATTGTGCCTCATAGACCTGCTCTTTTAACTGGCTGAGATGGAAATCTTGACTGGGCCAAATATCAGTCCATCTGCATGCATTAGCGACTTTGGCACTTAAGTTGTCTACATCTGGTCACACCATCAAGCATATTTTTGAACGTTTAGGTTTTTTATTTGAGGTATTTTTTAAATGTTTATTATTTTCTAGATCTCTTCTCAGTCTAATGACTTAGTTTCGTACTTTGTCTTTCTGGTCTGTAAAAAGAGGATCGATTTCTTAGCTGCTAAGCCCTTGTTATGAGTATGCCAGGTGGGAGGATCTCTCGTTCTGGCTTGCATCCCTGCACCAAAATCCTTTGTTGTGCTACAGGGTTTGGTGGTATCCGGCTGTGTTCTGCCCCTACCCCCTACCCTGTGCCCACAGCAGTTTGTCTGGGCAGATTATCACCGCTTGAAACCAGGCCCATTGTCTGCAGAACCAGAATTATCAGATCAATAGACAATGCCCTTAAAGGGATTCCGCCACATGTAATGAGTTAACTGGTATCCTAAAATGCAGGTCTTATTATTAGGAGGCTGGAGATGGTTGTCTTGCTGCTACTGTGTATATTATCTGGGGTATTCACATAGTTGAACTGGTCACTGGTTGGCCTCTTTTAGCTCTTTATCACCTGGTTAACACCCTGCATGCTCATGATGAGCTCAGCTCGTCATGAGCCACGGTGTTCGTGTGCTCAAGACGAGCTGAGCTCGTCATGACCGTTAGAACGCTCGCACGATGGGCAAATTCCCCTGCTGTGCGAGCGTTCTAATGAAATGGGTGTGGTCATGACGAGCTCAGCTTGTCATGAGCACACGACCACCGTGGCTCATGACGAGCTGAGCTTGTCACGAACACAGGGGCGCAGTGCGCGCCCCCCACCCCCCCCAGCACAGCTGGGGAATATGCCCCGCACGGTAGGGGTTAATGTGCATCTCTGTGAATGGGTTGTGAGAGGCATATGAAAACTTTTTGAAGTTTTGTGGTGATTTGCAGACTTTGTGCAAACATCCCAAACTTTGAAAATATTTTCTTTTTCAAATGCAGAAAAGACAATCCAGATACACCTTTTACATGGTATATAACAAATTACCATTTTGCTATTTCTCTTCAGAAAACAGGTAAAATGTTAGTCACATATTTTTGGGAAATTTTTACAGCCAAAAGTTTATTTTTTAAAGATTTGGAGAAACATATGAACATCTAAATTTGTAAGACCACATCAAATCTACCTCATTCCATGGAATAGATAATTTACCTGCCCTCGCGGTCGCCTAGTCTCATCACAGAAGACTGCTATTGAGCTAATTTGAAAATGTAAATGTGAATTATTGTAATCTACATGTAATGTTTTCCCGTCTGGTAAATGGCACACTCAGTCTTAAGGAAAGAATAGCCATCAAATTCGTGGGCCAAGGTTTTGGTGGAAACAAATGATTTGGCCCCAAATCAAAGTTTGAATAACATCTTAAAATATAAAGTAAGGCATCAAATAAATCATGGTAATGAAAACATAACTTTTGAATCACAAGACCAAACTTCAAATGACTTTTGATTTACACTGCAGTGCAGAATCATATTTTTCTCCATCCAAACGCGTATTGCTGACATTCCCATTACTCTAAAAGTGCTGAAATTTTGTTTTCTTCGAACTTGGCAGGGCCAGTTCTCCTGAACAGAAAATGCAAACCTGCTGCGTTAAGTTCCAGCCAAAAGTAATTTTTCCTTTTTTACAGCTTTGAACAAATGAAAGTCATTGTCGTGTTAAGCATATTGTGGAAATATATTCATAAAATGATATGCTGTACTGTTTCAATAACTGATAATGAACCATTTAAACAATGACTGAGTACCGGCCCTTTCAGACTGGCGTATGTCTTCTACTACACTAATAAAAACACACATAATGTTCTTTGCAGAGCAAGGATGACTAATGTAATCACCAACTCCTCTGCTGTGCTCTCTACAATGCAAACAAAGATGGGGCTGTAGGTACGATATTTGTATAGGGCAAATCTAGAAGAAAGGCAGCAGAGCGATGTGCATGGTCCGAGACAAAAGGAAATCCAGTCACCGAGTGATTTGAAGGGCCGCTGGGTTCTGACTCTGAGAGGAGAAGCAGTCTGTCATAGCATTGTGACGCAGATCTCTTTAGAGATGCACACCTTCAGCTTACTTCTAAAATAGAGCAAGGTTTTGTCAGTCGTGATGGAAACGTGGTTGCTCTCATAGTTCTTTGGTGCAAATGTAGAGAACACTTGTTGACTTTTTTCAGTTTTATACACCTCTGCTGGTGCCCTGCCTGGTGGCCTGGTGCCACTAGAGATGGTGACCTTGTCAGCCAGACAGACAACTGTGCTGGCCATGGTGTAGATGATGCAGCTGATTTTTATGATGGTGCGAGCTGGCATTGGGAGAAAGTGGAGTTCCATCAGGGTGGGGTTCTTATGGTCAACTTTCTTCAGGCCGTTGGTATGATGTGCTGCCGCATTTAGGGTGCCCTCGAGGAGAATCAGCGTGAAGTCTGCAAGGCTGTGGGCAGGACGTTCAAGTGCAAGAGTAAGGGCTTGAGTGGCAGTTTGTTATGTTGTATAATTCGTAATGTACCTTTAACCATACACATTCCACATTCCATAGAATGTAGTGTACAGTATTCCACCTTCCTCTAGATATTCCACTTTGATTCAGTTGAAGCTGAATGACCACCTATCAACAGTGTACCTGCTTGTTCAAGGAATAAACCTACATTAAAATATATTGAAGTGTCTGTCTTCAATACAACAAGTGGCGACGATCGGGATGCTATACCTCTACTCTTCGAAATTTAAAACTTCCTTGTGAAACAACAAGCAGAGACGACGTTACGGAGCTTTTGGAAGCGCCTTTGGAAGAAAACGAAAAAAAAATACTTCGAGTCGATCAGTGGTGAGCACATTTTAAGTGTTTTGTGGAAATACTAACATCAAAATTATTTAATCATAAAACTTGTTGGAGCAAACGCGCATCATCATTCAGAGCCCTTACCGTTACACTTTAAATGATGCAGACAGAAGTCTCCGCGTGTGGCTGCCTCTGATGCTCCTCACATCCGCACGCTCAAAAATTCTCCAGCTATCTCCAACATTGTTGCTCCTACGTCAGACGTTCAACGTGAACGTGAACGTGTGCATCATACACGGCGGCCATTTTGGATTGGGCTAACCAACTCGTAGTCGGAAAAAACTGTATTACTGACACGAGTGAATTCAGCTGTTTCAGTCACACTGGGAAGTGACTATTGGAAGCATTTTAAGGTATTTACAAGCATTTCTTATATGAACTAAGAAATTCTACTTTTGGCTTTGACTTACCTTTTGGTCTTTACAAACAATTACATTTCCTGGATTTTAAACTCTCAGGTGGTGAAGAAAGGACAGTGAAGGAAAGACTATTACATTTATCTTGTTTCTCGAATAAATAATAATTAATTATTTCTTTCACTGAACAATTCCACCGGAAATTCATCAAATTTTTTATATTTAATTCTTGAAAATGAGCCAACAAACTTTCTCCTTGAGTAATCCGCAAGACTTTTGGTCCAAAGGTTCTTCACCAGATTTGAAATGGTTGGAGTGGAAGGACTACTTTCTAAATTACATGGAAACTGTGGACTCAGATGGCAAAATGTCAGCAGAACAGAAAAAACGCATCCTTTTACACTCTTTAGGTCCACAAGGTCTTAAGTGCTACAATCAGATGAACAAACCTACAGTTGGGGCTGGGGACGGTAATGTTTTTACTATTGCTCTGTCAAATTTAGATAAGTATTTTGCCCCCAAGGTTTGTATTGGCACTACGCGGTATACATTTTTTCAGAGGAAGCAATCCAAGAATGAAAATATTGATGACTATGTGGGTGAGTTAAAAAAGATGGGGAATGATTGTGCGTTTGGTGTATTACTTGATGATTTAATTCGTGATCAAGTGGTCATGCACGCAAACAATCCTGCAATTCAAGAACGTTTATGGATGAATGGTGACGCCTGTCTAGATGACATTTTAGCTTTAGTTCGTAAAGCTGAAACCTCCAGCAGGTGTGCCAGTGCCTTGAAATCCGATAACACTACAAAAGATATAATTGCCAAAGTTAGCTCCAATTATAAAAAATTCAGCAATTTCAAACAAAAGAATGAAACTTGGACAAAACCTAAAATAGGTGGCGAGACTCCAAAATGTTACAGATGTGGGAGTTCTGAGCATTTAGCTTTCGCTAAATCATGTCCAGCTAAAAAAAGTAAATGTGGTGCGTGTGGTCTGTATGGCCATTATACCAAAGCATGTAGACAAAAGACTAAAACAGTCAAATGTATTCAAGAAGATGTTGACTCTGATAACAACTCTTCCAGTGGTGATGATCAAGCCTCTGAATGTGCAGTAGTCCTAAAAAAGAAACTCCTTCTCAATATTCAGGATGGATGTTTATTAGTTGACAATAAGCCTGAATGTTGGATGCACATAGGAGGTGTGAATGTTAAAGTTTACGCCGACTCTGGCTCGCCTTACACAATTATAAATGAGGACGTTTGGCGTAGCAATTTTATTGACCGAATTGGTTCAAATTTATCATCTCCTGATATTGACCCAGAAGGTTATAATGGGGGGAAAATTGATATCATAGGTTATCGTTGGTTAAAATTTGAATTCAAAAATCGCAAATCATATGGTAAATTATACATTTAAAAAAAAGGACCATCAGTTTTAGGATGGAAAGATCAAGGTGATTTACACATAATTCTTGATCCAAATTCTGTAGAAAAGGTTCTTGTAATGGATGAAGGGACAAAAACTGGTGATGTACTGCTAAAGAAATTCCCTTCTGTCTTTCAGAAGGCAATTGGCAAACTAAAAGATTTTGAACATACAATAATATTAAAGGATAAAGCTGTTCCAAAAATTCATAAGGTCAGAAGTGTCCCCATTGCCTTAAGACAAGATGTGGCATCAGAACTCGACAGATTAGTCTCCTCTGACATCATTGAACCTATTGAGGCATCTGCTTGGATTTCTCCTTTGGTGGTAGTAAAACGTGCAAACGGAAAACTGAGACTCTGTGTAGATTTGCGCCATTTAAATGATAATATAGTAGTGGATCAGTTTCCCTTACCAAAAATAAATGAGATGTTAGCTTTGCTCGATGGGGCTAAGTGGTTCACCACAATTGATTTATCTGCCGCATACCACCAGATTCCTTTATTTAAAGATAGCAAGCAATACACCGCTTTTATAACTCCACAAGGTTGTTTTCAGTTTAAGAGAATGCCTTTCGGCTTAGCATCAGCAGCTGCTGTTTTTCAGCGCTTAATGCACAGGTTATTCTCCACTGTAAAGAACACAAAATTTTTCCAAGATGATCTTCTTATTTTTGGAAAAAACAAGGAGGAACATGATAAAACTCTAGAAGACGTTTTGAGCATTTTGGAAGAAAAAGGTCTGACAATTGAGTTTTCAAAATGTGTATTTGCCAGTGATCATGTTACCTATTTAGGTCATGTTATAGACTGTGAAGGAATTAAACCTAAGCCTAATCTCATAGATGCTATCAAATGCGCTCCATCTCCTAAAGGGAAAGATGATGTTAGATCCTTCATAGGTTTAGCTGAATTTTGTTCTAAATACATTCCCGATTTTGCAACCAGAACGTATAATATTAGACAACTTTTGAAAAATAAGACAAAATTCGTATGGCCTGTAGAATGTGAACAAGATTTTGAAGACATAAAGAGCTGCATAACAAACATTGCTTCTTTGAAAAGTTTTAATCCTGAAGCACAAACCATTATTACTACTGAGGCCAGCATCAAGGGTTTGGGTTCTGTCTTGTCTCAGGTTGGTGTAAATGTAAATGTAGTTGAGCTTATATAGCGCACAGCTACCCGCAGTGGGTTTCCTGGCGCTTGCTTAGGGAACCCTTCCTGGTATTCCCCTGTGAGATAGCAGGGTATCCAAAAGGTGAAAGTCAGGCATCCCGCCGCGAGTGCCCGTTGTGGAGATTAAGCAAGCTATTGCCCAGAGTCGCAGAGTGTGAACCCGTGAGTCGAGGAGGCACCGGGGCGAGAATTATCGAGTCCGTGGAATTTTTAGCCCAAGACCCGCCGAGGCGGGGAATTGAACCCTGGTCCAGGACCGATCTCAGCTTCCGGGTCTGCTGCCTCTAACCCCTGAGCAACACTTCTCCACTCAAATGGAAAAGAACAAATAGTAGCTTATGCATCTAGGTCTTTATCACCTACTGAGGAAAAGTATTCAACCATCGAAAAAGAAACCTTAGCATGTGTATGGGCTGTGAACCATTTTAGAGCTTTTGTGTGGGGAACAAAATGTATTTTACGATGTGATCACAAACCGTTACTCAGAGTCTTAACCACAGAAGGAACCATTAATACTTCTGCAAGAGTAGCCAGACTAGCAATCAAGTTACAAGATTTCTGTTATAAGATGGAATTTGTACCTGGGAAAGAGAATTGCATAGCTGATTTGTTGTCTAGAATGCCCAAACAACTAGTAGAATGTGAAGATGGGTTGTGGAATTCTTTTCAAGTTGCATATGTACAAGACCTGGAAGGTACTGGTATAGTGAAAGATAAGTGGGATGAAGAATACCTTAAAGATGATGAATTAACATCAGTCAGATCATACCTAGCTGGTTCCTGGCCAAAAAAAGTGGATAACAAACATCCTTTGAAATCCTTTTGGGAAGTCAGATTTGATCTAAGTATCAGGGAAAGTAATATTTGGTTTGGTGAAAGGGTCATTCCTCCCAAAACGTTGCGTTCATCTATCATGGCTTTATGCCATGAAGGTCATTTTGGCATTGTACGTTCCAAACGCACTGTGAAAACTTCATTTTGGTGGCCTAGAATGGATGCAGATATAGATAAATTTGTGAGAAATTGTAAATCATGTCAGGCTGCTGATAAATCCTTGGTTTTATGCAAACCTCCTATGGGCACTATGGTAGAACCTAATTCACCATGGGAACACACAGCTATTGATATAATGGGTCCCATTGGAAACGATCAAAAGTATATTCTGGTATTGATGGATCTTTTCTCAAGATGGCCTTTTGTAAGGATAGTTGATAAAGCAGATACAGATACAGTATTACAGTTCTTAGATAATTCCTTCACTTTGGAAGGTATTCCCTCTGTTTTATTGAGTGACAATGGCGTTCAGTTTATGTCCAATAAAGCTAAAGAGTACTTCGATAGATTAGGTATCAAACACAAAACCACTGCTTTATACAACCCAAACAGCAACGGCATGGTTGAGCGTTTCAACCGAGTCATCAAAAACACCATTCAGATGTCTGCTGGTAACAAAGATTGGGAAACCCAAGTATTAAAAATGGTTTGGTCTTACAGAACATCTATCTGTGATGCCACAGGGTTTCCTCCTTTTGTTCTTATGCGTGGCAGGAATCCACGAACAAAATTCACTCCTGGATGGTTGTTCAAAACTAATGTTGTTAATTGGTCTGAAGATTTTATAAAAGAAAAGAACCTGGCTTCACACCTAAAGAGTAAAACTTGGTATGATTCAAAGCACAATGTTAAAGATGTTGACATTGTGGTAGGTCAGTGGGTAAGAGTTAAAAAACCTAACAAAACTCCAAAGGAGGAAAGTTGTTTTTTTGAACCTATGCAAGTAGTGGAAGTCATGAATAATTCTGTTCGTCTTACTGATGGACGGGTCTGGAATCTTAAAAGAATAGCTAAATGTTATAATCCTATAGAATCTTTAAACAAAAACAAGTTACCAAATTATGTTTCCTCACACTCTTATGACAAATCCTCTAATTTATTTGACTTGGAGGATTTGACATCATCAATTTCTACTGAGTCATCTGATGTTAATGTCTCCAGTGAAGTTGCTCTTAACTCCAATTTAACAATTCCTAGTGTTTCAGATTTAATTGATCAAGCTCCAGTGACAAGTTTAAATGTTCCTAAAGTCCTTGATTCAGGTCATGACAGTCAAGAAACTTCCAACACTAACAGGAATTCTAGACGTAAAAAACAGCCTCCTGTTTGGTTAGCTGATTATATATCAGAAAATGTTCCATTATAGTGCAAAATATATTGTTATATTTCCAAAATTGTATGTTAATTTAGTTCAAAGGAAAAGGATGATACATGTTATAATCAATTAATGATTATTATATTATTTTAAATTTTGCGTTCAATTGATTATTGTATTATTTAAAAATTTTGCGTTCCAAAGGGGATGTGTTATGTTGTATAATTCGTAATGTACCTTTAACCATACATATTCCACATTCCATAGAATGTAGTGTACAGTATTCCACCTTCCTCTAGATATTCCACTTTGATTCAGTTGAAGCTGAATGACCACCTATCAACAGTGTACCTGCTTGTTCAAGGAATAAACCTACATTAAAATATATTGAAGTGTCTGTCTTCAATACAACACAGTTATTAAGTACATTTTGGGAATAACATTTACACTTAATTTGGGAGAGAGAGCTGGTACCAGGCCACCTTTTGTTTTCTTTGCAATGTGTTTCTTGAGGAAGAGGCACTACTGCTTACTGACTCCTGTGGGAAATGCTTCAGAGCAAATAACTAGTGGAATTATGTTAGAAATGGGGTTGCCAATTCTACGGGGGGTAGCATGGAGCAGAGCGGGCAGGCCAAACTTCAGAGGACATGTGCAAAGCATTCACGCAGTACCCACAGACGACACACCAGGCACACCACAAAAGAGACTCAACACTGCTTCTGGTTGGAAAAAGAGTAAGTTGTGTATTATCTCCAACCTGCAAAAGGTAAAAACACAATAATAGCAGTAATCACCAACAGGCGCTAACTGGCGCCAGGGCAATGAATGCAAGGGGGATTATTTACATGGGAAATGGGACAATAATAAAAGATTAAGTCCGTGAGTCCATGGCTGAAATAAAAACAAAGCGTTACAAATGGCATGAAACCTCAGGGTCAATAGTGCAGGGCAAACTCAGGCATTAATCCTTGGCATCACCTAGAAGTAAGCTGTAAGCATACAAGGAACTTTAGGCATAAACACAGCCGGCCTGGCATTAGCACCTCCTGCAAAAAGAAACAATAGGCATGACACACTTAACCTGGGGCATCAATAGCTCGTTAGAGCACCCTGGGGCAGGAATCACGGTGCTCATAAGAATGGCAGAGCACACATCCACACTGGCTCAACTGATCATGACTAGGGGCACAGTGACCTAAGCACCCAGCATTAACAGAATAGGGGCTCAAAAGCACCTCCCGGTGACATAAAAACACTAGGCACCCCAGACCGACATCACCCATGAGGCAGGACCACCTGCAGCTAAGCATTCATAGCCTGACTTCCCCTATTGGCATGGGATCAGGCAACTCACGACTGCAGGCACAACCCAGGTCCCTGAACCACCCGGGGCCCACACCTCAGAGTCTCTGTCCTGGGTCTACTGGCCCAACATTGCAGGTGCGCGCTGCCAGGCGGGGCACCTGGAGAACAATACTGTTGCTGGGGGAAACAGTTCACCGGGGGTTGGGCATGGACAGTATGCCCCGATACACCCACCAACACAGTCTGTTTGAGCCCCACACTCACCGGGCTCTTGGCAATGTCTCCACGCTTCTGCTCCTCGCTCCGGGCTTCCTGGGCAGTAGGGTGGGAGGCAGGCACCGACAATGTGCCTCGAGGCATCACCAGACAGACACAGACACTGCTCCCCGAGCGGAGGTGGGGTAGGCTCCTGCCCTATTTACAAGCCTGAGAGGTGGCAGGATCTGGCATGGTACCGCTTAGGAACACAAAAGCAGCCTCTTCCAGCTATGCAGCGCTAGCCACCACACGGCGCTTCTCCTCAGCCCAGCTCCTCATACAGCACTTCTAGATCACAGGGCTTAGCAGGCAGCACTTATCCAGGGCCAGGCAGCCCTTTCAACAGTCCAGTGCTTGTTTGAAGCGACGCTTTGCAGCCACACACAGCAGGCAGTACAGTTCAGGCACTTCAGGACTACCCAGTGCTTCTGTAGCACAGCGCTTCCAGGATTATAGCACTTTGGCACGCAGCGCCTCCTCCAGGCCCAGCACGTCCAGGAGCACAGCGAAAGGGGGGCGGACAGTCCCAGCAGCAGGCCCAGGGTAACACTCCTCACCTCCTGGGTGGCGGGGTCCCAGATGCTCCTTCCCTTCCGGGTGCTTCTTTGCGCAGTGCTTGCGTAGCGCAGGGTCCCAGCAGCCTCCTGGACCTAGGGAGACCCTTCTTCTTCAGGGGCCCGGGGGACAGAGCAGTAGGCACTCCTGGGCCAGGTCAGCAGGTAGTGGGGGCATCATCAAAGCAGGGTGGTAGGCTTTCATCATCCCCACTGCAGTGTGGCCCTCCTCCCACACGGCAGCCTGAACTCCTGAAGTAGGGCTTCAGAAGCCCTAGGGACAGTAGGGGGGTCCTAGATGGGTGCAGGGCCCAGCACACAGGCCCAAGTGGCGGTATCCCCTTGCAGCAGGTCCCCTCACGTTCCTGTCCCTGCTCTGTCTCTGCACATCACATCTCTACTGCTCTCCAGAAAGGCTGGAAGCGTCTAGAAGGTCCCTCCAAATGCTGGGATTGCTGGGTACCAGACAACTAGACCGCTAACCCACCTCAGACAGGTGAACTAGTTCTAACTGGCTCAGGGGGAGGAGTAGAGCACCCTGGGTGCCAGGCTTTCCCTCCAAATGCAGGGGTGGCTGGGTACCTAACAACTAGACTGGTAACCCCCTGCAGTCAGGTGGCACAACGCACAGCCATGGCAGCCATTTTGAATACAGCATTCTATCAGGGTACATTTCTATAATAGTTGGTTAATAACTGCACACCATTGCATTGCATTGAACATTACACAGGGCTTCTCATACCTCACATGGCCTATTCAGTAACCTTTACCATGTGGGAGACATCCTACATGTTGGGGGGTGAAAGGCGAAAAATTTGGGAAAAGGGGCCAAGTCCAACAAATTACATTTAGGTTTAGTGAGCAAATAGTACCTTTACATGAAAAACTTTTAGTTTATGGTTTTAGAGAAAATGTTTATACTAAATTGATGATGGAGTACATTGTAATTATGAAAGATAGCAGTTGTTTTCTGTGTATTTTTCTTCCTACATCAGCTGGTGAATGAGCCACCTATGCCCAAGTGGAACTTTCTAATTTCCCTCTAATTTATCGACCATGGTTCGAGGAGATTGAGAAGAGGTTTTGGACAATTAGTTACGAAAACTTTGAAGTTTTTTATTTTTTCGTTGGGGTTAGCTATGAACGATGTGAAGATTAGGAAATTGTCTAAGCGTTGTAGACAGACTCGCTGTATATACAGCAAATCCTTTAAATTAGGTAATGTAGAGATGTTAGAGATGGGAGTAATAATGATGCAAAACCATCTCGCCTTAGATATACTCTTGGCGAAGGAGGGTGATGTCTGTAGATTAATTGGGGCAAAGTAGTGTTGTACGTATATCCGAGATTATAGTGGAGAGATTGCTTCTTATATCACTAATATAACTAATTTAACTCATGAGATTAGGTTATTAGAAGAAACAGGTTTGTGTGACGATAAAGGGTCTTGGATAAAGCAAATAGAGAGTGTTCTTAGGAAAGGAGGCGAGTGGTTAAGTAATTTTGTTGATGGAGTTTTACAATCTATATTAACATCAATAATAATAATATAGTAAGAGTAGAAGATATGAAGACAATTTTCTGAAAAGATCAAAGGATTTTGAATTTGAAGATTACAGAAAAAGAGTATTCCAACAGAAGAAGAAAATGGAGGTGAATGTTTGATTAACCAAGAAGATGAAGACATTGAAAAACGAATGGCTAATTAATAAAGTTATTACAAATATTCAGAGGGGGGATTTTTAGTAGCATTTTTTAAATGTGCAATGCTGAGTAAAAATTATTTCTAAAATGTTGTATTTTGGCATTTGAGCCTTCAAAGCATTATCATGTATTTTTCTCTGTACCCCATTTACTAACTTTTTTTGTAATAAATGTATTTTTACCTTATTTCTGATCTAGAACTCAGTTAATACTCTGCTAAACTGCATGTGTTTTCATGAGGAGTCTAGTCTTTAACCGCTAGATCTATTGGAGAGCTCAGAGACAAATTATTTGGGTATGAGCTGGGTTTAAATTTAGGGGTTCAGATGATTATTGGGATACGGCTCCCACTACAACAATACATTGCTAGTATACATCAACTTTCAGCATGCTTTATACTATAGATAAAAGACAGATGCTATGAACAGAGAATGCTATGTTTTCAGAATTGTAACACCAACAGTCCAATTTACTAAAAGCTAGTAAAAAGTACCTGTAAAAGTACTGCTGTGAATAGGTGCTGAGTGCCTACATTTTGGTATTCAGTAGCAAACTGTACTAGTCCTGGTTTCCAGGTGCATTTCTAGAAATGTTATGTGACATTTTATGAGCTCTTGTTTACACAGTGTAAACTGTATGAATGCATACATGTTGAGGAATGCTGCACTGAAAAGCAATTTCATACTTCTTACTTTTTTTCTCCGTGTTCCCCTGTGTGTATGTGTTGTACACAAATTCCAGGTGCTATGCAAAAATGGCTGCACATTCGAAGCTTGTACAAACCTCTCAGGAAATTTAATGAGAAAATCAAACAACTCAGTAATGTTTGGTGCTCCCTTGGTGTGGGCACCCTGCCACCTGAGGTGCAAAGGTCCGAATATAGGATACCCCTTTCAGCTTTCAATTATTCATCAACAATACTGAAGCACTCAGAGAAGTGCACAATAATATGAGTCTGTTCAATAAAGTGATGTGGCGAAGTTGTGATTGCACTTCAAGGGAAATATATACAAGCCCTTTTTGTCACCACAACGTCACTTTTACCAATGTTGTGGTGGTGATAGGGACCTAGCCTTATTTACAAGGCAAAGCAAAACCAAAGGGGATGATTGACTGAGTGTTGAACATGGCAAGCACTCACCCCCAGTCAACTGATCTGGGTTTAATTCATCATCATTCTTTAGCTCACTCTGCCACCCAAGTTCAGACATGGCCATATGCAAATCAGTCTGACCCTGTGCCTCATGGGAACAGTCCAGCCCAAACTGCCAAGCCATGTTTTCCCTGGAACTTAAAAAAGCATCCTGGGACCGGTTTCTGGCTATTCAGCCGTCATCAGCCAGGCTAGCTTGAATCCAGTGGCAAAATGAGCAATTGACTCAGGTCTGGGCATACCCTGCCACTTAGGGCAAACAAAGGAATAACCAAAGGGGAGTGTTGAACATTGCAAGCCCTCACCCTCCTAAGTGTGCCTGGTATGCCCAGACGTGGGTCCTGGGCTCACTTTGCCACTGGAATCAAGCTATCCTGGCTGAAGAGGGGTGAAACCCTGAAACCGGTCCTAGGATGCTTGTTTCCGGTCCAGGGAGAACCTGGCTTGGCAGTTCCGGATGGACTGTTCCCATGAGGTACAGGGTCAAGACTGATTTGCATATGGCCAGGTCTAAACTGGGGTGGCATGGTGAGCAAAAGAATGATGGATTAAACCCAGATCTCTTGACTGGGGGTGAATGTTTTGATTTGTTCTGCATTCCGTCCATCAATTGTGTGTCTTTTGCTTATTTACAAGGCAGGCTTAAGGTGGCTTAATACTGCCTTGTAAATGAGGCCCCTTTTCACGCTATGCTTAGCGTGAATGGGATAGCCAATGGGTGTGGCGGTGGGCGTTCCACCACAACACCCATTGAGTTTGACGCTGCCCCCTATGTACAAGAAGGGATACATAGGAGACAGAGCCAAAATTAAGACCAGGACAAACCTGGTCTTAAGTTGGCAAAATTAGGAGAAATGCATTACTTCTCCTTGTTTTTGCTTTTTCGATGTGTGCTGCCTTGTGCAGCACACGTGAAAAATGCAAAATGCCATGGATTGTTTATGTACAGGAAGGTGTCCATTCCTATACATAAACAATCCTTTAAAAAAATGCCATTTTGTGACTTTCATGTGTGCTGCACGAAGCAGCACACATGACAGTGACAAAATGGCAATTTAGGATTGTTTATGTGCAGGAAGGGACACCATGGTGCAAGGGTGCTGTGTGGCACTAAGTTGCTAAACTTAGCGTCATCGCAGGGGGAAACGCAAGGCTGCACCACATTCTTGCCACAAGGTGTCCCTGAGCATTCAGATGGCCCTTGTGTTGAACAATGATTGCACCAAGCCTTTCGTGTTCTCATG
This sequence comes from Lissotriton helveticus, assembly GCF_964261635.1. Taxonomy (NCBI): domain Eukaryota; kingdom Metazoa; phylum Chordata; class Amphibia; order Caudata; family Salamandridae; genus Lissotriton; species Lissotriton helveticus. Next base: position 1,743,089,606 of record NC_136065.1, read on the forward strand.
AACCGTTATTTCGATATGCAACGTGGTGAAAGTAGGCCATTTCAGTTGTGTTCTAAATTGGATACTTAATGTCTCTGAAACTCTTTTCACATTCCAGAGACCATTGGAATGGTACATTTCACTTTGTCAAGTTTCTTAATGGGGCACTCACTGTAGCAAAGTGGTGCATGTATCTTGAACAAAACTGCCCATTCCTAAAAAGGATCTCAGCCTGGTGACATCCTGCGATGACATCTTGTCCGGGTCTGTAGTAATTCCCCAATCTGAGAATATGGGACCAAAAATATTTTGTTTGAGTTTGTGAAACTCACATTTTACAGCATTCAGAGTGAAACTTGCATCATAAATACCTGGCCCGCGTGGTTAAAAGCTTTGTCGTGTTCTTATTGTCTTTTCCCAAAAACTAGTATGTCATCAATGTAATTGAAAGCATTTGTAATAGATTGCACTACTCTGCAAAGAACATCCTGAAACATTCCCACAGCCAAAGATACTCCAAAACGCAGTGTCTTATTATCTGTATAAACCAACCTGAGTTTAAAAGGTGGTTATGTATCAGCAGTTCGTTTTCGTTTCAAGTTGATGGTATCCTTTATTCAGGTCAAGATGGGGAAATACCTTGGCTCTGTTCAATTGCATGATCATATCCACTATGTGAGGACCAGGGTATTTTTCCCTCTCCATGGATTTCTTTGCTTGTTGCATATCCATGCAGATGCACATTGACACCCTACTGTCCTTTTTTGGCACTACTACTATGAGTGAAACCCATGGGGAGGGCCCTGTTGAGTGTTCAATGATGCCATGCCCTGAAATTGCTTCCGGTTCTTTCTCTACAGCTTCTTGCAGATGAAAAGCAACTCTACGATGTCGCTAAGCAACAGAACAAATGTCCCCATTGATATGAATCTATACTTTTATTTTCTTGAGTCTGCGTGGGTGACCGTGCATGCACAGTTTTGACCAAGAATGCGATGAAGAGGAAGAGGGCAGGCCGGGGACACCGCAGCTAAGGTAAGGCGTTTATATTTGCTTTTAAATAATTTTTTTATGTTTTTACTAATAGTTAATAGAGCGGGTGGATGGAGTGAGCTGGCAAACTCCTCCCCGCTGCGGAGTGTGCAAAGTTTTGCCCACTCCGCATTCTCCGCGGAACGCAATGTGGGCAAAACTCTGCACACTCCGCGGGCGGAGCAGAGTTCTCCGCCTGCGGTTACAGCTAACCCTACATGCACACCCTGCACTTTGGTAGATACAATCAGCGCACGCCCATCTTCTTCATCGGTACTCAATAGTGATTTCGAAGAGCCTTTGTAGGATACACTTGATGATGATTGATCTAGTCTTGTTTCCACTTGTTGTAGCTGAGGTTGCGTTTTTGGTTTTGTGGGCATTGCAAGAGTGCTTCTAGAACGAGCTTGAGTCCATCTTGTCTTTCCATTGTGACACACTTCATTTTTTCTTAGCTTGACACACAGTTATGAAATGGTTCTTTGTCCTACAACTCTTGCAGAGCCACTCAATGGCTGGAAATTCACCTTCATGGGGAAATGGAAATCCTCTTCGAAAGCATAACTTTGATGCCTTTAAAGATTGCAACTTACTTGCATCTTTTTTTTGCTTGTGCTTGGTTTTCATTGTCAGGCCTGATTCATTGTGGGCTGCTCCCACTTCCATACGAGCACCTTGTTAATCTGCTTGTTCTTTTGCTCTCGCACCCATCAGCATTTTTTTCAAACTGTGCGTTCCTCTGAGCATACACCTTCTAAGCAAATGGGAAAGGCTGTCATCAATGATTCTGGGATGCTTGGCTTCTTTGTTGGTGAAGTCACAGAACTTGCAATGCTTAGTGAGTATATCAAGTCTTTCAACAAACTCATTCACTGTTTTACCAACCTGTGCTTGGATGATGCATCCTTCATAGTTGACCTTCGGCATTTGGGTTGAACTTGACCTCCAACGCATCTTTTACTTTTTTGAATGATTTTGCTTTAGTTTGTGAAATCTTCTTTAGCGCTACTTTCACCCCGTCACCTGCAAGGTTTTTTAAGTATTTGATTAGCTTCTTTTCTTCTTCTTCTTGTAGTGTATTCATGAAGTAATTGAATGTTTTGATCCACGTAGCTCACCGGGCACAATGTTCCGCTTATTGGAAGTGTCAAAAGGCGATGGTGGCTTCAGGAAGGCGGCTGCTGTATATATCCCGCTTCATTTTGCTGCCATTGAGACCACGTGCAATACAGACAGCATTCATCACACCAAGGGGGTCTGGTAACCTCTGCATGCAACACATCCGTTGCTTGAGTCCGGTTCTCCATGTCTGATCGGAGGCCGTAAAGCACTTCACTTGTCCTTGACAGTGTGTGGATTTCTTTTGTTCTTACCTGGTTATCTCTGCCGCTGTCTTTGCTTCCTCTGCATATTGTCCTGTGTTCAGTGTGCAGCACAGCATATTTGCCAGAAACCTCACTGGCCAATTCTTGGTGGGCATTTTGAACATGCTCCTCTGCGAGGCCTTCAACTCCTTCTGTGGCTGTGTGCAGGCTGGAGCCGGGCTTAGATTCCACATATGCCAGTCACAGACCGCTTTGCATCGATTTCGGTCACATGTGGCATACACAAGCAGTTTGCTGTATCATTACACACTCTCAGGACGAGCACTCTCATTTTCTTCTGGGCATGTATACCCTACTCGTTGCCAGATGTACCGCCTTCCCCAGCCATAGAGCATGCAGATGAAATACGCCACATGGGAGCATACACTCACACACAGGGCATTACATCATACTTTTTATTGACCACACCCTGACACCCCCGCCTATTATGCAGTTCCTGTCTAGAGCCCGCCGAATGATGAGGGTCCTGGTGCATATAGTCTCAATATGCTACATATAAAACTCTGGAAACTTCTTATGACTGTTTACTTCTACTTGGGCACTTTAAAGCCCTGACGTTTGTATTGGAAAATGCTTTCATTCCGTTAAGGGATTATGAGCAGCTGATGTCCACATGAAAGTAATTGGGAAAAAAAGTTTTAAATTAAAATGGGAGGGCATTAAAAGCAGTCCCACTTTTCCCCTCCAGATTGCAATGCAGGAAGAAAGGGTTGAGGCTGAGACAGAGGAATTTATAGTGAGACTTCAATACAGGGCACAACCAGTGATTCGCCAGGTTTATTTCGAGCCTGAGCTATACATCAGAGGAGCTGGAATGATGACACTGAAATATGTCCTTCTGAAGTCTCTGTAGTATGAACTGGTCATTTGTCCTTGTCCTCGCAGTACAATCCAGAACTATGCTGGACAGGCCTGTGTCCGATTGAGCGGTCCAAGTATACACCTAGCTTAAAACTTGGAAATATGTTCATTTCCATAACCACTTTTTATGATTTTGATAAACTCTTGCAGGACCGTGATGGAGTGATGGTGACGGGGACTGACATCTCTATTTATTTAGAGGATAGGTAAATAAAACAGTCAGCATACCTGCTTCTCTTTTTAGAAAGGATTTATTTAGTGAGAATGGGTTATATATTCTAAATCATATCAACATTTTCTCTCATGTCACTTAAATCACAATACTTGCGCACTCGCATTCACCTCTGCACTGAAACCTCTTGTCAGAGCCCCACCATCAACAAGCTAGTGGCCAAATCATGTGCTTGTGAAGAAAGAGAAAATAAAAAAACACTTACCTAAATAACAGACCCAATCGCTCGAAGTTGACAATATCGCCACATGGAGAGCTGGAAAGAAAAGAAGGACAATAGAAAGGGCCATTGGAGGCAAGGGGATGGAGACATAAACATGAAGGAAATGAAAAACTAAAGATGGACATTTTTTGGCAGAGAAAGGGAGGAGACACTGTCGTAAGTCCCACGCAGGCCCATTGTCATTTTCCCTATATTAGCATGAGCACATTGCAGACTGTCCTCTGCTTTGCACATGTTACCTTCCAGATAATAGTTGCTTTATGCTACAATGTACTTTCACACGAAACACAATGTTGTTTTGTGCTCTGCCCTTTTCCTGGAATTTAGTCAGAACATGTAGACAAGGTCAAACAACAACGCCCCTTGTTATTCTGTTCTGGTCAGGCCCTAGCACCTAGAAAATGTGCAAATGCAGCTGTTATTTGGGAACTCGTACTTTCTGTCATATAGGTATACACAGATATGTAACACACATTTGGAGAGGGACCTTTCCAGGGAAAAGGTTGTGACAAGCGTCTTAGATGTAGAACTTTCATTTCTGTATACTGAGGTACGGGGTCTGCTGTCAACACCTAGAGCGATACAAAAGGGGATGATGGACGGACCGTTTGAACAAATCAAACACTCACCCCCAGTCAACTGATCTGGGTTTAATCCATCACCATTCTTTAGTTCACTCAGCCACCCTAGTTCAGACATGGCTATATGCAAATCAGTCTGACCCTGTGCCTTATGGGAACAGTCCAGCCCGAACTGCCAAGCCATGTCTTCCCTGGACCGGAAACAAGCATCCTGGGACCGGTTTCGGATTCATAATCCTCATCAGCCAGGCTATCTTGAATCCAGTGGCCAAGTGAACAAGGGACTCACGTCTGAGTATATCCTGCCACACTTAGGGCGAACAAAGCGATACAAAAGGGGATGATGGACGGAGCGTTTGAACAAATCAAACACTCACCCCCAGTCAACTGATATGGGTTTAATCCATCACCATTCTTTAGTTCACTCAGCCACCCCAGTTCAGACATGGCTATATGCAAATCAGTCTGACCCTGTGCCTTATGGGAACAGTCCAGCCCGAACTGCCAAGCCATGTCTACCCTGGACCGGAAACAAGCATCCTGGGACCGGTTTCGGATTCATAATCCTCATCAGCCAGGCTATCTTGAATCCAGTGGCCAAGTGAACAAGGGACTCACGTCTGAGTATACCCTGCCACACTTAGGGCGAACAAAGCGATACAAAAGGGGATGATGGACGGAGCGTTTGAACAAATCAAACACTCACCCCCAGTCAACTGATCTGGGTTTAATCCATCACCATTCTTTAGTTCAGTCAGCCACCCCAGTTCAGACATGGCTATATGCAAATCAGTCTGACCCTGTGCCTTATGGGAACAGTTCAGCCCGAACTGCCAAGCCATGTCTTCCGTGGACCGGAAACAAGCATCCTGGGACCGGTTTCGGATTCATAATCCTCATCAGCCAGGCTATCTTGAATCCAGTGGCCAAGTGAACAAGGGACTCACGTCTAAGTATACCCTGCCACACTTGGGGCGAACAAAGCGATACAAAAGGGGATGATGGACGGAGCGTTTGAACAATTCAAACACTCACCCCCAGTCAACTGATCTGGGTTTAATCCATCACCATTCTTTAGTTCACTCAGCCACCCCAGTTCAGACATGGCTATATGCAAATCAGTCTGACCCTGTGCCTTATGGGAACAGTCCAGCCCGAACTGCCAAGCCATGTCTTCCCTGGACCATAAACAAGAGATCTGATATCTAATCATTTTTGCTTCTGTAGAAAGGTAGGGAGTTTAGGCTACCCTGCTGTATACATTGACTGCTCATTCATTTCATGAAGCTTTATTCGGTTCATATTGTACAAATGACCATAAAAGTGTACAGGCAAAACAATTGGCTCATTATATACACATAAAAGAATGCAAAATTTAAAACATCATGCTTTTCCTAAAATAAATAGATTTACATATAAAAGTAGCAGTAAGAATACATATATACGGTGAGTTCATATTTAAAATCAGCTTCATAGCCTCATCAACACTATAGATTCCATATTTTACAAACATAGGTTTAAGATAAACCATTCTGAGGTACAGGAATAGGGGACTAATTAGCTTAAAGTGCAGTTTGCTTTGTTTCGTATGCCCATCACAAGGAAAGGGGCGAACAGGATGTTTCTTAGGATGAGGAAAGGCCACCAAAACGTGGGCGAGTCCAAATCTAAGTCCCGTAAGAACAAACTTGTGGGCTGGTCTAGTTACCTGGCTTAAGTATAACTGGGGGCCTTCACAATCAATGTATTTATTATAAAGACTGACAGTAGACAAGTGACCGTTGCTATCTCGACGCTTATTGGCTTGGTACGACATAAATTGATTTTTCAATTCCTGTTTAGGGATATTTCCTGCAGCGCATGGATCCCTAATTATATCGAGACCGTAAATAGCCTGAAAGCTGTCTACAGTGTACTTTAGCCAAGGGATCTTGGTATAATTAGCCAGGTTGAGACAGTCCTTAATTACGTGTTGGTTAAAAACTGTATCTTCCTTGTGCCAAATGGCACGCCAGATCATTAGAGGCCTTAAAGATACAAGGTCACACAAATAAGCGGCTCCTACTTCCCTGTGGATCAGGTCGGTGGGAGCTGAGGTGGGTACGCAGAGAAGTTTTTTTAGGAAGATATTTTCTTCCGTTTGCAAACTGCCTGCGTTGGAATGGCCCCATACCCCCGCTCCATATAATGCAATCGAGACACTCCTTGCCTTATAAATCTGCATCATATCTCCAACTCGTCTATCGCTGATTTTTAGGTGAATTTAAATATGCCATATGCACTTTTCAACATTATAGACCTTACACTAATGAGCTCTTTGGACCAGCTACCATCATTCGAAAAGGTCACACCCAGATAACAAAACTTTTCAACCTGCTGTACTTTCACCCCTTCTAGAAAAAATGTGTGGTTTATGTTAGTTCTAGCACCGCCGATCATCGTGTGGGTTTTACTCTTATTTATTACTAATTTCCTTTCTTTTATAAAAGCTAGAAACCAGTCCATCAGGCGCTGAAGACCTATGGGGTCCGTGATAAGAGCACAGCATCACCTGCATAAAGCAGTACTGGCACTCCTGACCCATTTACCTGAGGTGCATCAGCTTTAACTGTTTTCAGAATTGTGTCTACAGCATTAATAAAAAGAGTGAATAATAGGTGGGCGAGAACGTAGCCCTGTCGTATTCCCCGCTGCACATTAAATTTAGGGGTACATTCCCCGCTTGCCCCATAACGCGCACAGGCTTGCAGCTTCTCATAGAGGCGAGCTAAAAAGAAAATAATTGCCTCTGGTGCACCTAGTTCTAGCAGGGCTGGCCATAGAATAGAGTGATCGACCAAATCAAATGCACTGCTTAAATCGGCGAAGCAAAGATATAAGGTGCCGCGCTTGGCATTGGTGTATTTGCCAATTATTAAGTCTAGATTTAAGAATTGGTCTAATGTGCCACGGCCCTTCCTAAAACCGTACTGTGAGGATGCCAAAATCCCTTTCTCCACAGCCCTGTTCAGTAGCACTCTACTCATAATTTTCACTGATGAGTCAAGTAAACTAATTGGGCGATAGTTACAAGCTGGTGACTTATCCCCCTTCTTATAAATGGGGACAATAATAGAATCTCCCCATGTTGATGGTATCGTAGTTATAACTGCTGCATTAAAAACCAAAGTGAGTATAGGGCCCCATAACAATGGGAGAGTCCTATAGAAATCAATCGGGACTCCATCGCTTCCATGGGCCTTACCCCCCTTACTTGCCTTAATACTACAGTCCACCTCGGCCAAAGTAATGTTCAATGGGACAATAGGCCATGTTCTTTTTTTACACCATTTTGGCCAACAGCCTGAAATATAGCTGAAAAGTGAGTGACCCAAGCTTCGTTGCTAACATTGGACGAAATATGAGGAGCTTTATCGTCCTTAAGAAAGGGGCAGTTAACCGTGGCCAAAACAGGCAGCAGTCCGCAGTATCCGCTGCCTGCGCTAGATTGTCCCAGGCTTCTTGCTGCAACTCCCTTTTCCTTTTTGAGAGAGCCGCTTTATAGTTGTGTCTCAAAAATATTACCCTGTTCTTATCCCTGCGTCTAATAGCTAAGGCCTGTTTCAACTGGGTAAGGAGGGCAGTACATGCATGATCAAACAATCCATTGGAATGGACGGTTTTCCCTTTCCTGGTCCCAGTAAATATGGTATCTACAGTTTTATTAATATTCGTAATTTTCTATAATAAAACATGAAGCTAATGTCAGGATGCCGTTAATAGCTGCCATGGATATAATTAGACTCATCACCTTCTCGGATTTTTCCCCATTCCATCTTAACCTTGTCCCGTTTAATCTATGAGGTTCAATGTTAACTACGGTTCTAGAGTTCTGTTGTGTGCTACATTTCCAGATCTCAGTTCTCATTATGATGCAGTTGTGGTCACTTAAGGTAGATTCCTCATATCCGGGGTCATACAATATGGCAAAATATTTGAAGAGGCCATAACATGGTCAATATGAGAATTACTGTTCCTGCCTTTGGCAGGCTGTAAGAGCTCTAAATCATAGGTTGACATCAAATTATTTATTGCCTCCCCGTACTCATTATGTGGGAAATGTGGTGTGTTCTAACCCCTGTTGTTTAATATCCCACATGCCCTGGAAAGCGACATTGGGCAGATCGAAGAATTAAAATCACCTAACCAAATAAACTCAAAAATAGTTTTTGCCTCATGTACAAGCTTCATTAAGGCACTTAGCAATTCATCTATAACTTTGTGCCGCTTGTTGTTGAAAACATTATTATAAATGACTGCTCCATTTGTGACTTATGTGCTACGTGCTATGCTAACCATGTTTGTGTTAGGCATTTTCCTACTTGTTGTAGCACATATACTGCATACTAGAGCTCAATAGTTAAAATAAACATTTTAAACTTTCCTCATGTCTCTTTCAGAACTTATTGTGCACTTTTACATTTTGAAATGGCTGCATCATTGGTACAATGACTGTTCGACACTACGGTCTACAACGTTTTAAATACTGTGGAGACGCATGGAGAACACAAGCAGAGGGGCTTCACAGTGTCCTTAGAGACAGTTTTGGTCTATTGTTTTATTTTGAAATTTAGACCTGTGTGGACTGTGGGCCATTTGAAGGGGGGCTTGGGGGAGGGCAGCCGACCCCTGGGAGGTCCCCTCCCCCGGGCTGTTTGGGAGGTTTGGGTGGGGGCCATCTTGGAGCAGTCTCCAATTTTGGGCTCCTTTGGGCTTGTTTTGGTTGTTTTCAGAGCCCAGCTTATAAATGAGCTGGGCTCTCTTTCCCGGCCACCATTTTAGGCTTAGGTGACCTGGTGGCCGGGTGTATTTTCAGTAGCTTTTTCCGTCAGTTAGCTTTTAGTTAGCTTATTCAGTCAGGTGTTTTTTGCGAGGCGTTTGTTAGTCGCGTTATGGCCGGCGAGGATTATCGCGTGCTAGAGGCGATTCGTCTCCTCAGCGAGGCGGGCCGTCTGGATTTGGTTATTGGAGAGCGTGAGCAGGCCGGGCCCCCGCGCCCTCATCGGCTGGCATCGGCGGGAGTGGCGGGTGTCGTGGCGACATGTTGCTCGCCGAAGCGCCGTCGGCAAGAGGCGGTGAGTGATCGAGGCCGCTCTCGCACTAGGAGAGTGGCCCCGGGGGTGAAGGTACAGCGGGGAAGTGTTTTTGGGCTCTCCGAGCAGGGGGTGTTGGGAGTAGGCACCGCGGGCGGGCTGGCGGGTGTTGGGGATTTACATGCGGCGCCGGTGGGGATACCGGGGGCAGCTTTGCGTGCGCGAGCCGCCTCAGCGCCTTTTCAGCGTGGTCGGCGGTCCCTGTCACAGCGTGGGAGTAAGCGGCGCTCTGCCTCGGCCTCCGCGGTGACGGTTAGTGACGTCACAGGCGGGGGAGGGGCGGAGGCCTTGTCTGAGCGCGCAGTACTAGATAACGTTGCGAGTTTAAGCGGACATGTGGAGCCTGCGCCTGATTTTTTGGTTTCTTGTCAGGAGAGTGGGACACAGGCTGTTGTACAGGCGTCTAGGGAGTTAGGGGGTGAGTCGTTTTTTCCTCTTTCCCCCATTCATGGAGTTTCCTTTTCAGGGGAACAGGAGATGGCTTTGCAGACAGGAGGGATTGTAGAGCGTGGTTCTGCTGTGGTTCCTTTTAGCCCCTTATTGTTTTCTCCGCAGGTATCTGTGAGGGGTGAGGTGGTTTCTGTCTGCAGTGGTTCTGTGGGAGAGGGCGAGTGGGCACAGGTGGGGGGTCATGAGGGGTCTTCCCTTTTCCACTCAGGTACCGGGGATGAGGCTTTGGGTTTTTCTCAGGTTCCTTCTTTTTCGAGAGCAGTGGATAAGGGTATGGTGGGGTCTTCCCCTGTGGTGGGGCATTTAAGCGGGGCTCATCCGGGGGTTAGGGTTCGGTCTTGGGGGGGCCTGGATATTTTTCCCTCTTGGGCTGAGGGGCTGAGGGATGCTCAACAATTACAACAGGGTGAGGGTCAAGGAGAGGGGGTTTTGAGGTCTGGTGTGGTGCATTTTCCGGGTTTACAGGTTGGTGGGCGTGATAGGGTGTCAGGTGAGTTGGCAGTGGTGCATCGAGCGGATGGGGGTCTGATTTCTCATGTGCAGGGTCCGGCGTCGGCTATGGTTCAAACGATGTTGGATTTCAGTAGTGATGAGGAGGTTTGTGGCCCTTCCCCCCCTCCTCTTCAGTTGAGTGCTGTTCTTAAGGGAAAGGCTCAGGTTAGTTCGGTTGATTTTCAGGAGGGGGGTCGTAGTTATGTTAGGAAGGCAGGGGCGGTGTCTTCTGTTTCTGGTTCTTTATGTAGTAAGGAACCCGGCACATCAGTCCGGCCTTTTTCTTTTCAGGATGGGGAGCGGTCGGGAGCAGCAGACTTGGTAGGGCGGAAGGCAGCCCATTTGCGCCAAGGTGAAGTGAGGGTGGAGCCTTGCTCGGCACGTCCCTTATCCACGAGGGATCCCATCGTGGCCGGCAGAAGCAGGTTCAGTGCGACCTCGGCGGCCCCAACGAGGGATTTCAACACGGTCAGTGTGAGGGGGTCAGGCGCGACCTCGCTGGCCTCATCGAGGGAGGTCAACACAGTCAGCGTAAGTAGGTCAAGTGCGACCTTGCTGGCTCCATCGAGGGATTACAGCGCAGTTTCCAAGGGCAGGTCCGGCGCGACTTCTCTTGTTCCGCAGGGTCTTCAATTTTTACCTGTGGTGAAGGGTGTTGAGAGTGGTAATAGTGGTGGCGTGTACCGGCTAGTTCAGTCGGCTTCCCCTCCTCGCCCACAGTTAAGGGTTGGTAAGGCCCTGGATCGTTCCCGTACACTGGAACGGGTACGTACGGAGGTGGTGTTGCCTGCCCCTCCCCAGTTGGATGAATCGTTAATTCTGGACTATGATGAGGATAGCCCAGAAGAAGGGGAAGTGGGTGACAATGGGTCTAAGGGGGGGCATTTTCATGTGTCTCTTAGTTCTTCACAGGCACCGGTGGTGCAGGCTAGAGCGGAGTTGTCCAGACCACGAGAGCTCGGCCCCTCAGTGAGGGCTCCTCGGAGGGTTGATGAAGTTTCGCAGGTGGCGTGGAGAGCGGAGACGAGTCAGCCTCCTCTGTTACGTCCAGGTGAGAATGTGGAGCCTCGGGCGCAGCCCAAAATGGTATCTGTGGGGATTGGGGAGGATCTAGTTTCTGGGGGGTCTGAGGGTACGCTATACAAGGGTCGTTACGTGAAAGACCAGAGTGTTGGAACTGAGAGGGTGGATACGGTGGTGGGTGCCAAATTAGACATTGGGACGTCTACAGTTGGTGTGGACGCGGGAAAGGTGTTACATAGTAAGGAGCTGAAAATTAAAAAATTGCCCTATATGGGCGTTACTAAGCCTTTGGGGGCTCATTTAATGTTAAGTACGAAGGAAAAAATATGGAATGGTGAGTATGTGGAACTCTTAAAGTTATTACATAGGGAGGTGCGGGCTAAAGAGGGTTCCAAAGAGGAGGAGTACGAATTAGCTAAGCGCCCCAAAGTCCCATTGACCATCGAGAATTGGACAGCGGCCTTTTTGATATATGCCAGTGTATACTGTGAGAAGTTCCCTGAGCGCTGCGTTTCACTGTTTAAGTATATGGATGTGATTCGTAAGGCGCAAATCACAAGGACTGACTTTGCTTGGGCGCAGTATGATGAAGAATTCAGGGCGCGTATGGCTTGGGATCCTGAGGCAAAATGGGGGGAATTGGACACAGACCTTTGGCAACACACTATGGGTGCTTCAACTAGTGGTAAGACGATCTTCACGGCCAGCGGTTTGCCTTTACTTTATCGCCCCTTTCAGGCGCGACCCACCCGGGGAGGGGTGGGGCCAGTTGCATCAACACAGCCTAGTGTGGGAACCTGCTGGGACTTCAATCGGGGGACATGCAATAGAGAGTTTTAAAGGTTCCGACATGAATGTTCCCAGTGTGGGAAGAAGAGCCACCCTTTATCAAGATGTTGGGGGCTTAGGCCGCCAGGTGGGCAACAGTGGTCACAGCAGGGTTCGGGACATAATGCCACGCCACAGCCACCTCCAGCTCCCAGGGGAGGGAAATCTTCCACAGGTTTTGGGCCCAAAGGCTCGTACACCGGTTGATGTGATTCATTTGTCGGAAGCTTTACAAGGTTATGAATCGGCTGAGTTGGGAGAGTTCTTGGTTTCAGGTTTTAGAGACGGTTTTCATCTAGGTTATGTGGGGCCTCGTTTGAGGCGGTGGTCAAAGAACCTTAAATCAGCAGGTGAACACAAAGCGGTAGTCCAGGAGAAATTGAATAAGGAAGTGTGTGAAGGTAGAATGGCGGGTCCGTTTGATGATTGGCCTGTGGAGAATTTAATCATTTCACCCATTGGAGTGGTCCCCAAAAAAGAACCGGGGCAGTTTAGGCTCATCCAACATTTGTCATGGCCAGAAGGTGGGTCAGTGAACGACTTTATCGATGATGAAGCGGCTTCTGTTTCCTATTCTTCTGTTGATGTGGCCATGTCGTTAGTAGTAGCTGCGGGCCCTTCTGCTTTAATGGCGAAATGCGATATTAAATCCGCATTCAGATTGCTGCCAGTCCATCCTGAAGATTGGAATCTTCTAGGTATACATTTCCTTGGAAAGTGGTATGTGGACAAAGCATTGCCAATGGGCTGCTCCATATCATGTGCTTTGTTTGAAAAGTTCAGTACGTTTTTGCAATGGTTCTTTACACAGAAATCTGGTCACACCTTGGTCACACACTACCTGGACGATTTCTTCTTTGTGGGTGCTGCTGATTCGTTGGAATGCCACAATGCTTTGGTCACGTTTCAAAAACTGATGGTTCATTTGGGTGTGCCATTGGCTCCAGAGAGGACCATGGGTCCTTGCGCGACCATGTCTTTTTTGGGGATCGAAATTGACTCTCAGTCCATGCAAGCTCGTTTACCCCTTGACAAGAAAATGAACATGTTGGAGTTGGTTGAGAAGATGTTACCTAAAGACAAGGTCATGGTGCGGGAGGTTCAGGTCTTGCTGGGTCACCTTAATTTTGCATGTAGGGTGGTCAGGGCGGGCAGGACTTTCTGTAGGCGTTTAGGCAGGGCTCTGTCTGGTCGTTACTTACCACATCACCGGGTTCGTCTGTCTGCGGGAGTCAAGGAGGATTTACGTATGTGGGTCACCTTTTTGCATGCCTTCAATGGCGTTCCACTTTACAGGGAAGTTGATTGGATCTGGGATGTACAGATTTTTTCTGATGCGGCTGGTAGCGAGGGTTTCGGTTTGTACTGGCAAGGAAAATGGTGTGCGCAACAGTGGCCTGAGACTTGGAAGAATGGTGGTCGGAGCATTGCCTTTTTGGAACTGTTTCCGGTGGTGGTGGCAGTTACGTTGTGGGGTCAGGATTTGGCTCACAAGAAGGTTCTTTTCAGGATTGATAATTTGGCTGTGGTGCAGGTTATCAATAGACAATCTGCGAAGGATGTGCAAGTTCTGAAATTGCTCAGGGTCTTTGTGTTAGGATGCCTTAGATTTGACATTTGTTTCAGGGCACTACACATTCCTGGTGTGGACAATGACATTGCGGATGCTTTGTCTCGTTCACAGTGGGAGAGATTCCGTGGGCTAGCTTTGGAGGCAGACGAGACGCCGACCCCCATGCCGGAACAGCTGTGGACGGTAGGCAACACAGGGTCTTTCAGCTGGTGGTAGGTTCATTGGCACCTTCTACTAGATCAGCTTATGAGTTGGCGTGGAAAGAGTTTTTGTCTTCCGGACCTCGTAGAAGAGAACAACAGTGGCAGAGGTCAGAAGATGTAGTTCAGTTTATTTTGTGTTTAATGGATAAGGGTTTGTCCAGAGTTACTATTGCTGGGAAGTTAGCGGGCGTTTCCTTTATGGGTAAGTTGTTCTGGGGTTACTCGCCGTCTGCGGGGGAGTTGGGTAGGAGAATGTTGGAAGGGTGGGCTCGGGAGCGGGGAGGTGTTCGGGCGGCGAGGTCTCCTTTGTCATGGCAGAAGTTGGCAAGTATAGTGTCGATTTTGCCGGTGGTTTGTAGGGACAGGTCAGAAGCTTGCCTTTTTGCCACTTTGATGGTGTGGATCTTTTTTGGAGCTTTTAGGGTGTCCGAGTTGTTGGGTAACAGGTCTACCAAAGGAATTTTGTGGGGGGATGTTCGTTTTTCGAGTAGAGGAGTTCATGTCTGGCTTTCTCATTCCAAGACGGATCAGAGGCAAAAGGGCAAGGGTATATGGTTGGAAGCTGTTGCCTCTTTGGAGACCTGCCCACTGCGTTGGGCGCGACGCTGGTGGGAGTTTTCGGGTGGGGTTTTGGATCAACATGTTTTTCAACACTTGGTTGGTTCTGTGGTTACTACATATCAATTGCGCATGGTGTTGCGGAAAGCGCTGCGTCAGCTTGGCCTTGATGACTCCCTTTATGGCACACATTCGTTTAGAATTGGAGCTGCGACAGAGGCTTTTAACAGGGGTTGGTCGAGGGAGGACATAATGCGTTTGGGGCGCTGGACTTCAAACTGTTTTCAGCGCTATGTACGAAGTGAAGTTAGGGATGCGCCTGCGCATTCTGCTGTTTTGCCTGTCTGATACTTCTTTCTCATTGCAGGTTCTGTGGCTGGTCCTCGTTCCGCCTTCCTCACTATTTGGATTGTGGGACATTCCTTCGTTAAAAGAGCTCAACTTCAAGCTCGTTTGAGTTATTTTGGCACCATGCTTGGCTTTAATGACAGTTTATTCAATGTGGTTTGGAAGGGTAGGGGGTATGTTATGGAAAGATCTCATCCCAGCTCTTAATTCTTGGTTAGTGGGCGGGGTTTGTCCGGATGTTTTGGTTTTACATCTTGGGGAGAATGATTTGTGTTCGGTTAAAGGTGTTGTTCTTCTTAGAACCATGAAGAAGGATCTTTCTTTGTTACATCAGCAGTGGGCTGGGTGTCACGTCATTTGGACGGAACTGATTCCTAGGAGGTGTTGGAGGAATGCTCTTAAACCTAAAGCGGTTGACAAGTCTCGCAGGAAGGTTAATTTGGAAGTGTCTCGTTTTTGTAGAGATTTGGGGTTTGGACGGGTCGTTCATAGTGACATCCGTTATGATGCTGTAGCATTTTTTCACAGTGATGGGGTTCATCTGTCCCGGATGGGGATGGACTTGTATCTCTTGGAACTGCGGGAGGTACTTTCTCGCTGTTTGAAGGTGCAAAGTTTCTTGGGTTAGACCGGTCTGTTCTTTCTTCAGCCTGTTTTCTGGTGCGGCTACAACCCCCTCCCCCCCACTTATCATGAGTTGTTTGGGGGGCAGAAAGGTGGGGTCTGGTGTTCTTGCCCCCACTGCTTTCTGGGTGGCGGATTATTTTGATTTGCCAGTTTTGGGCATGATGGGAGTTGATAGTTTTGAATTCTGATTTTGTCAGGGGAAGTTGTGCAGGTTGATTTCGGGTTTTGAGGCATAGGCTGGGGGACCTGGACTGGTTTGGGCTGTAATTGGGGTTTTGAGATATGGTTTTGGGGCCTGTTGAAGTTATAATGTTTTAATGGGGCTGTTGTAAGGTTTTAAGTTGTGATGGGGTATGTACGGGTGGGGGCGGGTTTGATGAAGGGTGAGGGGCGGGGCGGGTGTTTTGGGGGTTGGAAAACAAGACCATCATTTCATAAAGGTTTAGATTGTTAGGCATTTGCCGAGGTGTGTTGTTGTAAATGTGCACCTGTTTCATTAAAGCGGCCTTTTTCACACTCTAACTGGTTTCTTGGTCTGCTCACTCTCCCCCACCCCTCCCTCCCAAGCGTGTGTAGTCCGTTAAAAAAGGAGCCAGGAGTCTGTTACAGCGTGTAATTTCTTACCTCATGCATCAAACCGCGCGGACCACCTCGAGGATCCTCAGTGATGATTCGCCTTCCGTAGCGCCAAAACTGGATGGCACACGCACCCGCCTGGAGCCGTCCGGCGTTGGCATGTATGTGTGCCGCCATCTTGGATTTTGTGGCAGCAAACAATCAGCGGGGCTATGGACTGTCCTGTAATGTTCATCCTGTGTTTCATCACGTTAGGACAAAGACCTACAAAGACCGGGCACGTCGCAGGATTCAAGTGTACTGCTGCTCTCCATGAGCAATGGGACATTTAGTAAGGCTACAGTGTCAGGGGGTCATTTATTTTTCTTTGGAATGAAACAAATCAGTTTCACGCATTTTGAGGCATTTGTCAAGGTCTGCTGCCTGATATCCTGTGGGGTCCCCGGACAACTTCATTCAAGCTCCCAGTCATCTGAGGTTGATATTGCTCAGGTACATTACTTTAGGGAGTCACTAATCATATGGACACGATGTTCGATACCTCACTAATCATATGGACATGATGTTCGATGCCTAAAGATCATGGCAGAGCTCACGTTTTGATAATGTTTTTTCTGTCTGGAATACGTATGTTTTTCTTTTAAGTGCAAAGTTGTCATCTACTATTCTTTTCATTCAAGGGATTTTAGTATGAAGCTGACTGCATATACTGAGTGTTTTGTCAGACGTTTCCTTTAGTAACACACATGTTCTGAGGGCATTCTGGCCTGCAACTGTGCATTAATGTTTTATAACTTTTGTTGCATGATTGCTCGGATCGGTGCATCTTGGTGAATGACTCCGTATCTAGGGTCCACATGTGTAGAGTGTGAATAAGTTGCAGTATTTGGTTGAGAGGTTTTTGAACGTTACGTATCCCTTACTGAACCATCCAGTTCTAGAGTTACAATTTTATTTTTACACATCATACTCCCTCACATGAGGGACGGGTATGGATTTTTAGTTCCATATTTACACATCAGACTCCCTTACATTAGGGATAGGCATGAATTTTTGTTCCATTTTTGCAAGTTACCCTCTCTTACATGAGGGAACAGTATAGGTTCTAGACCCATTTCTACATTGTACATTACGTGACCTCTACAAGGGGGTTGCCTTAATGAGTTTAGTTCACATTTACACTAGTTTAGAGTTATAGCCCTTACACAGGGTATGTCTTATGGAGCATGTCCCATTACATTAGTTTTCACCCTTACGACGGGGGAGGGTTATGTGTGTCAGTCCCATTTACACGTGATACATTAAACCCCTACACAAGGTGTGTTATTATGGGTTTCAGTCCCATATAAATGGTTTAAGTCAAAAACCCTTCAATGATGGATGGCATTTTGGGTTACAGTCCCATGTGTTTAACTCTTTACATGAGGGGTGTCACAATGGGTTTCTTAGACCCCTTTTCAGAGTGTACATCATGTTCCTTACATTAGGAACATTGTTTACACTTTTGGTTCCCTTGTTGCTGGGATCGTAGTCTTGGGGTGTGGTCCACCCTTTTCTACAAATTGCTTATTATTCTAAATTGTTTTATTGGGGAGGATGGGCTATATTGCTTGTCAATTTACTGGTTTCTTAACTGTTCAGACTTTCTCAAGATGTTGTATTTTTCTCTGCATCCCTGAGAACTATTTTCTGCAAGTGTACGTTTTGTGTATAGTTCCTCCCACATTGTATTTTTCATTTAAAAGGAGGGGATAGTATATGTAATTTGTGTGTCGGGGTGTAAGGTTAGCAGTTAGTTTATGTCTTGCTATGTCTTGCCTCCTGTCTGGCCAGTGGGTGTGTTTGGGGGCAGTCACAGGTGTGTTTATGTCAATCTGCTAACATGTTGTTGCTGATGCCATATAATTTTGTGCTATATTTTTTAAATTTATAGAAGGGGAGGATGGGTGATATCTTATTGTGCATATTTATTTATTTCATACTTTTTGTTTGCATATATTTATCTGCATATGTGTGTTTTACATTATTCCTTTTTGTAATGGTTTCTCATTCAGGTAACCAGCTGTATGTTTCTGTTATATAAGAAAGAGTGATATGTAGTTTCTTGTTCATCTGCTGGGGACCCTCACCCTGCCCCTCCCACTGGGAGTACATAAGTAGCACTTACCCAGCATTCCGCCTGAACAACCAAGCCCCCAACAGGATGGCCGGCTGTCCGGCAGGGAGGGCGGGCGTATGAATGGTACGAGGCCACCGGGACCTGGCAAAATGAAGATTACCGGTAAGTAATAGAGCATTACCCCCAGGTCCCTCCTGTCCTCATCCCATTCATAACAAGTGGAGAATACCAAAGCAGAAAAGTCAGCCTTCCAAAAGAAACAGAAGCCAACTCAGGGAACCACACCAAAAGCAGCAACCAAAGGAAAGCGAAAGGCAGAGCCCCCGGAAACCCCAGGCCGAGCACCCAGACAGGAGCGCGCCCCACCAAAGCAGGGACGCACCCAACAAAACAAGGGGAGAGCAGCAAGACAAAGAGGCGGGCAGCCCATAGAGGCCATCCAGCACACAGCAGGAGCAACCCCCAGTGAACAAGGAAATGGGAGAGCACGGACACAAAACGCAACTGAGGCAGCCAAGAACAAAAACAGTGAGTAGGGCACCCAATGAAGAAGCCCAATGGCCCAGCAAGCCGGAACCGGGCAACAGGAACACAACCAAGGACTGGAACGAAGGAAACAGCAAGGAGGCAGCCTACCAGAACCCAGTAAACCCACCCCAACCGAAAACGAGGTACTCAAAAGAGAACCCAAGGAAAAAGCAGTAGAAGGGAAACAGACCCCAAAGTAACCAACAAGAGAAGACCAAGGGTGCCCATGGGACGAAAAGGCCAAGACACCAACCAAGGGCAGGACCGACGAGACCAAACCACAAGAGAAGGGAAGCAATGGCCCAGGCCAAGCCACCCCCCAATGACAACAACCCGGCCCCAGAGAGCCCAGAGGACCAAGCCCCCAGAATCCTACAGAAAAGCACCAGGCCCCAGGAAGGAGGCCAGCACCAACCAACAGAGCCGACAGCTGACCAAACATGCAAACCGGAAGGCGAGACATAGCCCAGAGAGAACCCAAAAGGGAAAACCAAGGCACCGGGAAAAACACCAACAATACCCGGTAATCCACCACACAAGGCCCCAGGAGCCAGAATGAAGCAGGCCCAGCCAACCAGTGCCCAGCAGGCCCAAACATAGACCATGAGAAAGACCCCAAACAGAATCAGGAACCACCGGGAAGCCCGAGCAGCAAGAACTAACAAGGGCTACCCTCAGGGCAACAAGACCAGGGGAAACCAAAGAAGAAAGGGGAGCAAGAGGGAGCCCATGATCCAAAGAACACAGCTCCAACAGAACACCCCAACTGCAAAACCGGGGAGACTGGAGCAGCAAGCCACAGCCCGAAGTAGATGCACACCGACCACCAGACAAGAGGCGCAACAGGCCCCAAATGGAACAGGCAGATGGCCAAACGACCCAGAGAACCCAAGATCAGAGCAAGGGATCCCCAAGGAAGCCAACAGCAGCAGCAGACAAATCAAACCAGAGACCGGCGAAAAAGCAGGCAAGCCCAACGACACAGAGTACGGCAAAGACACCTGAGGCCCAAAAAACCCGGAGCCCACAGGCGCCCTAAAGGAGTGGGACAAGCACCACAGCCCGGAAACCCAAACCCACAAGGGGAAAAGAACCCCAATACCTGGCCAACCACAGAGGCAACAGAAGCCAGGGCGGACGCCCAGCAGACCGCACAGGCAAACCAAACTCCAAGGCCCATCACACACCAAGGGAGGGCAGGAGCAAGGGAGAAACCGATAGGGCAGAAGCAGGTAACACTGGGCAAAGCAGTCGGGAAGCCGAAGCCGAGCAGCCCATCTAAACAGAAGGACCTGACGGCCCAACTCACACTTGGTGAAAGGCCAAAGAGGCGAAGGCCCCAGCAGAACACAGGCAAAGCAAAGACCTGGAGGGAGCAGAGACCCCCTGCCCTGAAACGACAGACCATGCAGGACCAAAACAAGGCAACAGCCCTCAAGTCCGGACCAGCAAGGACCCAGAACACGGATGACACACGACCCCCACCACCCCACCCAGGAACAGAGACCAGGAGATGCCACAGAAGAGAAAGAGCTGCCAGCAGCCACACTGACAAAACCAGAAGGCCGAGAACAAGCTGCCCAGGGGACAGCACAACTGAGGAAGCAGGCAAAAGGACGACCGCTCAGAGGAAGTCCACAGCACCCGAAAGAGTTGGGTGGACCCAAAACCAAGCAAGAACCAGAACCAACCCAGTTGAACTACAGAGAACAGAGGAGAGCAGGCACAGGCCAGGAGGCAACATAGCAGGCCACCAAACCCCCCAACAACACCTCCGGGAAACCAGCAGCCATGCCTGCAGACAACTGCACAGACAAGAAGAAAACCACCATAGGACCCCCAAACCCCAGGGGCAGAGGGCGGACACACTGCTCACTCAAAACTCCTTGCGGGAGCAGGCAGGCAGGAAGACAGGCATGGGCGACAGGCCAACATAGGCTTAGCCAAGAGGCCACAACTGCAGGAACACACCAAACCTGCAAGGACCAGAACCCGACAGCAGAGGGACCAGCCACCCCACATGTGGAAGAAGACCAAGGGATACACCCCACCAGACCTCAACCAGGCACAAGAAAACAAGCCAGACCGACCTCTCTGAAACCCAAGAGACCAGACAAGATCAGACAGGAACATGGAGGAAGGGCCGAAGGCACCCGGCAACCACAAGGGGGCACAGCTGGAGGCCAAGCGGAAGCAGCCACAAGTCCACAAACCAGGAGCAACCAGCGCACAGCCCCCAGACCGCCCCACACACAAGGAAAAAGAACACCCTCAGCGGACCAGCACTGTGTATCCAAAACCCTGCAAGGGAAAGGCCAGGGAGCCAACAGCTGCATGACAGGGTCAGTGCAAAAAGGCACAGGCCAGAAGAAGGGCCAACGAAGGGGGAACAACAGGACCATGGGCGAAAGCCAATGCACAACCCCGGGCAAAGAGAACCACCAACACGAGGCAGGGACAAGCGGACCCTCAAACTAGCGAACCAAGTCAGAGCCAGAGAAGAACGCTGCAGGGCAGGCAAATTGGAGGCCAACAGCACCGGGCAAGCCCAACTATGGACCAAGCTGGCCCCACCAGACCAGACGAAAACAGAGGAAGCAGGGAGGAAGGGGGAAGGAAAGAAGCTAGCCCCTCAGACAAGAGGCCAAACCCAGGACAACCTCGGGGAAGCAAGAAGCCACCGAGGCACCAGAGCAGGCGAGCTTCAGAGTAATGCCAGGCAGCAGCGGGGACCAGAGAGGGCTGACCAGGACACCCCCAAAAGCCCACCGGCAAGGAAGGCAGATCCGGAATGGAGACCAGACCAGCACTACAGCACCCGCCAAGAACCGGCAGCCCGTGGAAGCAGAGAAGAGCCAACCAACAGCACCCCCAGAAACCGAAGGTGGGAAACCCAACCAGGAACAACCAGGTCCACCCTGAAAACACCAGAGCAGAGAATAAAAGCTGATGTAAAGGCCAGAGGCAAAACCCACGCGGCCTGTACCAGCAACCCCAATACACAGGACGCATCCAATTAGCCCCAGCACCCGGGCTGTCGCAAGAGCAAGTAGAAAAACCAGTCCAAGCGAATCCAGGTGCCGAATAACAGGTGTTATATAGTTACCCAACCAATGCAACACACATTGTCGACCCCAGAAGGAGGAAAGGCTGAGTGGACCCACCAGGCTCGAACTCTTGACCTCTAGGCCAAACACAAGCCCCTACAGTGGAGGCAGTAGTCCACTAAGCCACCAGACCCAGAACGACAGATAACGAGCAGGCGGATAGAGGGCTAAGGCACACTCACCCCCCAGGATGAGCAACGTTCAGAGACACACAGAAGCCACCATGAGGCATCTGCGCCCAGAGCACACCCTGTGGAACACAGGAAAAAACCACAGGGTAAAGCCACGCACCACTGTGTGAACCCAACCTGAAGGCAACGCAGCGCCCCACAAGAGCACGAGTCACCACAAGCACGCACACAGAGGGAATGATACATAAACAGATACAATCGTTACCCCATGTATGGCAAGGAACCAGGGAGCTTGCAAGGAGGGCCTGAGTATTACGTGACTCAATGATGCTCACTCAGCTCTGCCTACAGTCAGCGAACAGATCGCCACAGTCCTACATTGTATGGCAGGTCACATGCCGACCCCTGAAGGATGAAAGGCCGAGACGATCAGGAAAGGAACACCCGAGCTGCCCATGGCATTATAGCTGCGCTCTGTGACAAACTGAGCACAGCTCCCTGCATTGCAACGGCAAAAGAAGCAGATCGTGTGAAGACCCTACACCGAGTGAAAACCAGCCTCAGCAACAGACACGATGGCAAAGCAAGAGCACAGGACACCAAAGCCCCCCCGCTCCACCTTGAGCCAGCACACCCAAAAAGCAGGCAGGCACTCGTAGGGAAAGAAGAAAACACCGCTACGCGGTACTCACTCGGATCGGGGGCAGGAACACCACCGGTAAAAAGGCCCCCACTCCAACAGCCAGCCCAAGGCATTCACCAATGTCACGCCAGAGCCGGAAAGGCCAGGATCGTAAAAAGCGTGGAGCGTCAACCACCAGGCCATAAGAAGGAAGAAACCGGGAGGACACGCACCAGCCCTAAAGGGCTGTCCAGCACGACAGAGCCGGCAGCGAACATCCCTGCCTCCCAGCAAGCCCAGCAGGCCAGGAGACAGAGCAGAAAACCCCCGCCCGCACAGGCAGACGGGCAGGGTGAGGAGAGAAGAAACTCCACCCCAGCCATGCAGGAGCAGCACCAGCACCACGTCCATTCTGTTGACAGACAGAAAAAAAGAACAGGCGGAATGCTGGGTAAGTGCTGCTTATGTACGCCCAGTGGGAGGGATAGGTTTAGGGTCCCCAGAAATTCTCTGTTACTGTAGCTGTATGGGTGCTGCATGGAATGTTGGTGTGATGAGGCTGAATGGAATGTTTGGGTGCCTGTTAGGTGAAGTGTGACAGTTGGAGCATGGGCTGAGCAGCAGGCAGGCTGCTCACAAGAACACAACAACCTGTAACTGAACTTAATAAATCTACTGAAACTGTATCTTGTCTGCTGGACTCAATTATTACATATAGATAGTCGGTATTGGGCTCATGGGTACTCAGGTGGGAGGATGACTCATTCGCTGCCTGCTGGTGGGCAGTCAAAATATCGAATTTTAAATATTGACCAATATCGAGTTTTTAGTATTGTAGGGACAGAATATCAAAGTCATGAATATCGTTGACCAGAATATCGACCCCAAGGTAAGTAATATGTTTTTTTAAAATATCGAAGTAAGTAATATCGAAGTAAATAATATCTAAGCAAAAATATCGTTGTTAATAATATCGAAAACATTTTAGTGTTATGTATTTAAGCATGCATTTCATATGTATGTTAAACATTTGTTTATTGTATTTTTATACATTTTAAAATAAATGTTTAGAAATTAATACATTTTGAGTTTTAGCATCTGAGCAGGTTGTGGGTTTATAGGGGAATAGGGTGGGAAGTAATTTAATTATAATTAATTAATTATATGTTTTTATTAATTGGTATTGATAATTAATTAATTGTTAATTATTCATTGGTAATTAATTTTGATTAATTAGTTAACTATATTTATTAGAATTAATGTATTATTAATTTTAAGTTATTGTTATTGTTAAATAATTGAATGTTAATTAATAATTACTTGTTGATTAATTTTTATTAAGTGATTAATTCATAATTACATTAATTATGTGATTTTTTATGTTTAGTAGGTTGTGAGTTTATAGGGGAATTGTGTGGGAAATAATTCAATTCAATTAATTAATGAGAATTGTTTTTATTTATTGGTATTTAATATTAAATAATTGTTAAATACTTATTAATTGGTAATTATTTTGTATTAATTAGTTAATTATATTAATTATAGTTAATGTCTTAACAGTTTTTATTTGCAGTGTATTGTTAAATAATTATTAATTGGTGATTAATTATTAATTGCTAATTAATGTGTATTAATTAGTAACTTTATAATTATATTAATGTATTATTAATTGCTATTAATTGATTAATTAATAGTCACATTAATTGTGTTTTTGTGTATGTGTAGTGTGTTGTGTGCTAAAGGGGGAATAGTGTAGGATGTAATTTAATGTTATTTACGTAAATATTATTTTTAATTTGTTTGGTATTTATTAATACTTTTTTGTAAATTAATTATTAATATGTTATTTTTGAGAAAAAAAAATGTAATTGATAAGCATGTTAATTTAACACCTACGCTATCCAGCGTTTTCCTTACTGTTGCACTCTCTGGAGTGGGAATAGTAATCTGTACCGCTACGCTATCCAACGCTTTCCCTACTGTTGCACTCCCTGGAGTGGGAATTGTAATTTTCACCCCTACGCTATCCAGCGCTTTCCTTACTGTTGCACTCTTTGGAGTGGGAATAGTAATTTTTACCCCTATACTATTTAGCGCATTCCCTACTGTTGCACTCACTGGAGTGGGAATAGTAATTTTTACCCCTACGCTATGCAACGCTTTCCCTACTGTTGCACTCTCTGGAGTAGGAATAGTAATTTTTACCCCTACGCTATCCAACGCTTTCCCTACTGTTGCATTCACTGGAGTGGGATTAGTATTTTTTACCCTCCCTCTATCTAACGCGTTCCCTACTGTTTCACTCACTGGAGTGGGAATAGTAATTTTTATCTACCCGCTATCCACCGCATTTCCTACTGTTGCACTCACTGTAATGGAAATGGTAATTTTTACCCTCCTGCTATCCAATACTTTCCCTACAGTTGCACTCACTGGAGTGGGATCAGTAATTTTTACCCTCCCGCTATCCAACGCTTTCCCTACTGTTGCACTCACTGGAGCGGGAATAGTAAATGTTACCCTCCCTCTATCCTATGCTAAAAATATTGAATATTTTTTTATATTATACGTATTATAAAATGAAAATGGATGCTTTTTTTACTTAGATTATTTATTTATTAATTTTAAGGTTATTTGTGTATTTTTAAGTATGTTTTACTTAATTATATTTATTATTTCATTAATTTTACATTACTTTTAAGACATTTTTTAAAATTCGATATTTTAACTTAGTATATTATTCGCAACGATATTTTGGATTCAATATTTTTGTACTTACCTGTTAGTAGATAGGAATTCGATATTCTGGTAGTCAATATTTTATATTTTATCACCAATATTTTTGCAGGTCGATTTTTTGCTCCTCGATATTCTGTCAGTGATTCCATCTTCAAGTGTGTCTGTGAGTGTCTCCATCCCTTTGCTCTCTTTCTTAACAACCCATTCCTGTGTCTTGTGGATAGGGCCTTCTAATGTTATTTCTGGATTTTCCTCATCCATCAAAGTAAGAGATTCTATTACTAGTAGTGAACGAATGGCTTGATGACACATTGTTGACCCTTGCCAAGATTGGTGGAAAATTGTCCAAAACATCCCTGAGATCATTAAAGGTGTATGGTTCCAAGGAGGGCAGGGTGTTCTCTAATGTCTCCAAGATGTCAGTTTGGATCAGGTGATCAGTAGGAGCATGGCCAAGATCTACCATAATGTGAAGAAATAAAATAGGACTAAATGTAACCAGACACGTTTTTTGACAGAAACAATTCAGTTTGTCATGCTAAGAGACTACAGAATGTTGTGGGCTTTTGTAGATTTTGCAAGATTAACCTCAAGTATTTATCATGATACAGTAAAATCTATAAATTTCCAGCCTGGGTTACTATATAGGGAACAAAATAATTAATGTTTCCATACACCAGCATGGACAGATAATGTGTATAAGTATATTGCAATAAGGTATATGTTTTGCCAACTCACTGTAATAAAAAGTAATTTTAACTACTTTTTAACAGTTGTGCATCACTTTTGTAATCCAAATATGCCACAATGTATTTGTAACTGGGATACTTGATTTATTTTTCTGCTATTGTAATTAAGTTGTTAATGGTGGCATATTTTTACGCAGTTTTAACTTGATTTTGTTACAAATCTTTTCAAAAGTCTGCCTAAAATATTATTTTTAAACATATCCTCAATTTTTGATCCAGAGTTTGAGTCTCAAATGTTCAGCAGTAAAGATACGGATCAAAATGTGCTACCTAACACAAAGGAAACATACAATAGCTTTTATATGTGTGCTTAAATAAAACCACCTATGTGAGTTAAAAAATACTGTGTGTGATTACATTTGCATTCATTGATTTTCATAATACATTTACAGCTCCTCATAGCAAACATAACAGTGAGGATATGTTTCAATGTATCCATAGTTCGCACCCTTTGTCAAACATGCATACAACGAGGGCTAATTGATCAAGCAAATTATGTTGGGTGAGAGGTTAGCCTTCTTGTACTAAATTTATGCTCAACCTCACACACACAGTTTTTCTATGTAATGCAAATTTCTGTTTATTACCTCGTAGCAGCCTAAAGTGCAGTTGCAGTGTGGTAGAGGAAACACCAGAATACCTTACTAGAAAGCTTATTGTTTTAAACTTTCCTTTGCCACAGCAGTCCACTGCAACTTATACTTGCTAGTACAGAACCAACAGTTTGTTTAGTTGGCACACTTCCTGATATGTAGTCCATTGCGCATCAATATAAATGACTGAGGGGCCGATTCCGATGTGGGCAGGAAGGGCTCCGATCGCATTGCAATGTGCAGTTCGGATTCCTTTCCGACCAAGCCATTTTGATGGGATGAAAGGAATCCGACTCAGTTTTCAGGATGGCCTAGGATGGGATCGTAGAGCCCGTCTGCCATTCGGAAACCCTTCAGTACTCCCCCGGCCCGCTCTTTCCAGCCGAGGGAGCATGATGGCAGTTTCCCACTGCCTTTTTGTGCCAGCCTTCAGGTTATAAAAAGGCAGTTGGAAACTGTCTTTGGGGGCCCCCACCAGGGCCCCCATTGGTACGTGCCCACCGAATGGTGGCCTAGGGGGCACCTACCGTGCTTCCCTGTTGATCCCTGCACCCAGTGGCAGGCACCTTGAGGTGCCTGCCACAGGATGCAGGTATGATCTGCACCCCTGCTCTTTCAATGAGAGCATGCATTCCGTTCAGAATGCATGCTCTCATTGAAAGATATATGCATGTGACCGAACAGGGTTCTGTCGCATCCGTCTGAAATTGGAATCAGGCCCTTAGTATTGAAAATCTTTCCATCCTGTCGTGAAGTCATCCTTTTTACCAGATCACCCCCTCCCCATTTTTGGACTAATGCTAGTGGGTATTGACTCTGAAGGTGCCTTGGGCTCTGCCAACCAGGCCCAGGGCCAGTGCTCTGTTCTCTAAAGGTACGTGGTGATTTGTGTAAATTTAATTTGTAAGGACAGCCTACCTGTAAGTCTATAGTATTTGGGAGGGCATGTACGTTTAGTGACCCAGTGGCCCTAAATGTCCTTAAGTCAGTGTGCACTGCTATGGTGACTGAGGTCATGTAAAAGCTAGGTCTGCTTTGAAGGCTGGGTTTGAGATGAAACTGTGCCCAAATTTGGCTTTGGAATCATTAAACATACTTTCAACGTCTCAAAGTACCTTCTTATTACATATACGTCACCCCTAAGGTCTACATTAGGTGCCCCAAAGGTGGGGTACATAGGTATAAAACTCAGAGCCAATATACAAATATTTTATTTGCCCTGGGAGGGAAAAACAGCCCAAGTCATTTTTCCCTATGGGCATGCTGATATCCCTATAGGCTACCATTGGGAGAACTTTATTACATTTAATAAAGTTTGTGTTTTGATTGGAGTTAGCTACACATATCATTCTAAGTATTAAATTAATAGCTGCATTAAATCTAACAATTTACCAAGGACAGATTAAATATAACTATTGTAGGAGAGTAGTTTTTAAACTTTCTACCCTGTAGTTACCTAAAGCATCCATGTAGTAGATTATTCTAATTGCTCAGCCTTTTCCAGCCTGAGCCAAGCTTCTTCCTCACTTGGTGTGTAGGTACCTTGAGCTGCTACAATACAACCATTTGGTGGAAAGTGATCTCCTTCCTGGAGACACCAGGTACAGGAAGGGGGCTGGGTAGATACCCTGGACTGCAAAGGCAGTGGCCTCTGCAGAAAACTGATATAACAGGGCCCAGACCACCCCTATTTTCTTGATCTATAGCCAGATGGGAGCCCCCTTAATTGGATTAGGAAGGGCCTGGAAGGGGAGTGTAGTCAGTTGTTAGCCACACCTCTGGATTGGGTTACGCAAACCTAAACACCAAGGGGAGATTCTCCCATTTTGAGTCTTGAGAGAATGTTTCACCCTGGGCTAGAAATTTGCCACACATCACAGAAAGTAGTCATACTGGTGGGAGGTAGCTTAATGTCTATTGGTTAGGTAGCCACCCCCACAAGCCAATATATGCAAGATAAATAGGACAGCTCTGCAGAGTTCACCATATCACTTCCTAGTAAAGAATAAGAGACTAATGACTACCCTGCTGGACCCCTGGACTGCACCAAAGAGAGAATTGCACTCTAAAAGGCTGCACCTGCTGTACTCAAAATGCTCCTCAAAGAAAGGACTGTGCCTTACTTCAAAAGGAAAAGAGTAGACTTCCTGACCACCACAAAGTACAAATGTGCTGAAGAAGTCACCTGCACATCCAAAGAGAGAATACCCTGGCAGACCTGCCTGAGTCCTGTTGGCCTCTGCTGGAGTGAATTTGTGATCCACAAGTGGTGCCTCCACAAGTTCTGGGACCTTGGCTGGTATTAGAGAGAGCTCTTCCTGGTATAACTGTAAGGTCCACCAAATCTGGCATGAAGTAACATTAAGTACTTCAAAGTCTTGCCACACAGCTGCCAGCCTCAATGGAATTGACACTCAGTTACACAAAGTCCACAGCCCAACTTCATCAGAACTGATGCGAGATAACACAAAGCCTCGCTGCACAGTATCCTCTGAACCAACACAGCATGAGGCAACTTGATGCAGGACCGTGTAAAGCAGCCCTCACAGCTCCTCAGAGCAGATGCTAAATTACGCAACGCCTTGCAAAACTATGCCAACTAGATCGTACACCAAAGATATAAGATACAATACCCAGTGGGCGAAACCTATCCCTATGCCCTGACTGTGCTCCATGGAGATCGGCCTGAACTAATGGCTTTGTCTCGGTTGAGTGTCAGTGACGTAACACAACGTGAGAGGCCCCCCACTGGAAGATATGATGATGGAGCCCCTCACATTCACATCTGTGGGGGCTGAGGGTGATAGAGTGCGCAGGTCAACCGACTATGAATTTACCATACTCACCTGAGCCCATAATCAATAACTCATAAGTTAATCAGGTAACCTCCGCTCTACTACCAGTTATTTTTACCTACTAGGTCCTATACCATTGACTTACCAATCCTTGTCACCGGTACCTGTAAACCTATTGGATCAGGGTGTTAGCATAATAGGAAAAATACCTTTGCACTCATATAATAACCACAGACTCGCGAAGTTTTAAACTCATTATCTAAGTTTCTCAAATGGTCATGATCCAAAGATTAAACACACATAGACTTTTACTTATGAAAATCAGAATCACAATGTAACTATGCAGAAAATGTAATAAACTAATTTCAATCATTTAGCAATAGGGAAGGTAAGAAAGGGAACATACAATATGATCAAAACGTTTAAGCATTTAACAAAAAGGGAGTGAAAAGGGAACATGTCAAACTCTAGCAATAGAAAGGGTAAAGAGAAGGAACATAACATGCAAGCACTATTATCAAATATGTAACATTTAGCGAGGGGAAGAGAAAGAAACAAAACAATGACGAACCCACACAAATTTATATTTACCTAGGAATGGTGTGAAGAACTACCCTGGCCACAGGTCAGTTTAAAGGACAGAACCCCGAAAGTTGCAGTCGCCAGTAGGCTTGCAGATGCAGATTCAGAGTCAGGACGGGTAATGCCAGATTCTGATCAGGACAGGACCACCAAAGGTTAAGACCAGCACCCACAGTTCAGTTGCAACTCCTGCGCTACTCCCTCTCTGCAGCTAATAGTCAGAACCCCGATTGGGTTATCGATTTCACCGACAAAGTGCTTCGCCAGCACCTCAGCTTCCCGGACCCCGATTGGTTCAGCGAATCTTCGAACAGAGTGCTTCGCAGCACCTCTGACCTCGATCACCTATTGAGTGCGTTGGGTCAGTGACAGGTCAGCTATTCGGACAAGTCAGACAATTTCTCTAGCTAAACCTACGCTAGTTAGACTATTTTCCAGGTCAGTGTACCACCCCCAATGTTGCAAATCTAAGGATCCCTAATTTTGATTGGACAAAGAATGAGAAGAGGTCATGACACCACACCAAATTTTGATACCTCCGTGTTGAATATTAATTTTATGTTCCCGCCCATCAATTTATTTTCACATGACATCTTTATTCCACCCAACAATGGAGAATTTTAACATTGAATACATTGTAATACAATAGGTACAGTTTAGCTTCCTCTAGCAAGGTTAGGGGTCAGCTTCCCAATAACGTCTCCCAGGCCCAAATTTATCGTTTCATAAAAGAATAGAAAGAAACAGTTTTAGAACACAGAATAAATGAATACACTGTATACCATGTATTTCTACTCCATACACATTATTTTATATTTAACTATAGCATTAGGATTAAGCAGAACGAACACTTTGGCAAAAACAGCAGTGCAAGCTTCTTACATGTGAAGACATAGAGCAGCCATATTATTGCTAGTGTGCAGAAGCGATAGATTCCCTCCAAAGCAAAGAATACGTCATGTCACGTGAGTATAACAGACGCATGCGCAGTAGAAACCCTCGCGTAGCAGCAGCCATCTTAGATGCAAGTGTATTATGGTTAGTAAAACACATAAGCAAGCTTCTCTCGGACACCCAATGTTTATGTAAAATGCGATTTTAGTAAGACAAACATGTTGATTAGTGCTTTTAATGTTATTCGAGGTTCATGAATACAAGCAAGTCGCTTCATGTGCGAATCCTTGCTCCATCAATCCCCTCTTTGAGGATATTTCATATCATTACCAATTAATGAAACAGATGCCAACTTTTCACAATTCACCCAACTCAATCTCTTCAAACTTTCTATTTTGCTTCTTTTCATTATTATTATGAAAATGTTTTATTTTCTTGTATATTTTCTCATTCATTTCTTCTAATTCAAGTTCATCAATATTTCTTTTTACTCCTCGCCTATTTACAGAGTAATTCTTTTAATGCTTCTGACATTTGCAACAGATTGTTATTCCTAAAACTAGTAAGCCTATTTCCACCATTGGCATCAGTATTCTACTTAGAAAACCTTTCCCTACGTTAGAAAGCCAGCTACCTATAGAAGAGAGACCCTCAGTAAGTCTCTTCCATGCACTATCAACCCCCAGTGGTTTAGGCTCTTTTTCCAAATTAGTAATATTTCTCACATACTTCTTAATTTCAACACTTTTGTCAGGTGTGTAAGTGCAACAATGTTGCGCTTTCAACATTCTAAAGACTCGTCCTCTTTTTCCAATAATGTATCAAGTGCAAGTCGATTTTGTAAAACCATTGATCTGATCGCAACCAGTTCGGTATTGACCATCATGAAACCTCCAGCAGTGTCAGTTGAGAACCGATCCACTACTGTTGACAATTTGCAGATCCTGTGTGTATTTAGAGCCACTCCCACTGTAGGTATCAATACACTAAATATGTCACCTACTATTTCACCAAAACTAGCTCTTTTACTACGTACTAACCCATTAGGTTCTTCATTGCTTCCAGTTATTTTATCCATATGATATATCTTTGGGAAAACTATTCCAAAATAACAACTCCCATACCAGTGATCTGGCAATTTATAATAAGCCTTGTTTCCACATATATAATAAATTCCAGGAAACACAGGCTCAGTTCCATCTTTGAAACCCCAACCCCCAATTACCTTATAATTGTGTTCACATTCACTGGAACCAATGAATATATTGTTATAATAACTAGTTTTTTCGCTATGGAGACAGAGTTTCCCTTTCTTTTCAAAACCCAGCAACATAGCAGCATGAGTCTTGCCATTCGGGATAGACCCTATATTTTCAGCCCATTTAGGAATTTTATGATTCTTGTCATTTGCTTTTCTTTGGAAACTCTCTCTTCTTTTCTCTACCATATTCAAAAATATTTTCTCTTTTTCTTGTAATGAGCATGTTAAATTATTCTTGTGTGCCTCAGCTATATCTATTGTAGCTATTGTTAGAAAATATTCACCCATGTAACGTGTTACATCACTAGTACTATGTACAGGATTCAGGTTACTACGTATAGGAAGTTCAGAAAATATCACAACCGAATTAGAATAGTAATACTGTAAAGGGCCTATCTTATAAAATAAGCTAGCTAAAACACTACATGACATTCCATATGTTAGTGGCAAATGGTGGTAGGTCACACCTTCAGCTACTGAAGTTGGCAGTTTCATACAAACATAGCAATCTTCTATTTCCATAGCTTCTACATAATGCACTAACAAGTTTGCAAATACGTTTAAGTGAGTTCTATTTTTAAATCTTGTATAATGCATTCTTTCCTCATCTGATGCTTCTAAGTCCACCTTTTGTTGTCTAATGCTAAGTCCTTCCTCTTGTGTATCTATTCTTGCAGGTGTATCATTTGTTTATAGCTCATCTGTATCTACTAGTGGTTGCTTATTAGTATCATTCTTCATATTTCTACTCATTATGTAAGGGATAGCTATTGTCAGTCCTATCCAAACTATGAATAATATTGCTATACTACATACACATACTCTACAGCATGTTTTTAAACAATTTCTTTTCGGTCTTCCACTAACAGTACGATCAGCCATTTCTGACTAAGGAGATTCAACCCCTCTTTGTGACTTTTACACAGCTTCTTTACCCTGTGAGAATTTCAGGTTGGTCTCACTTCTTCGTTAGTTTGATCAGCAATCAATTCTTCATCACTTTCACCACTTATTTTCAAGTTTTCAAAATCTTCTAACACAATGTAGGTCCATTCAGGGCCTTTGTATTTATTATTCGGTCTTTTTAATCGTGGACTTCTTCTTTTTGGTTGTATTACAGGTTGGTCAGCTTGACTTGATATTTCATTCACCTGTTCAGGTTCTTCATTAATGGTTTTTAAACGTAGTTTCAGTCTTTTGACAAACCTAGTCCACTTGTCTCCTTTTCTGAGTCTTTTAGCTGGTACTGTGCTTTGGCCTTCTTCTAATGCTCTTTTATTTTTATTCAGTTGTGGCACATCCATATCAATGTTGTCTTCTGCATCCCTCTCTATCTGACTAAGTCTAGGTCTTATTACCGTTTCTTCTGCCTGGTTATTAATCTGGCTTTGTTCAGGTATGGGCTGACTTTGACTTTGATTTGATTCACCTTCTTCTTCCTGAACACAATTTTCTACTCCTGTCTGGTCCTGCTCAAGCTCTTCAAACCCTTGATTTTCTTCTGCTTGAGCCTCCACCCTAGTTACTATCTGTCCCTTTTCATGCTCTGGAGTTCTTGGTGGAGTGTCAATTACCTGATCTTTCCCTATCTGTTCCTCCTCAGAATCACTTTTGACTCGTATTTCTATGATCTGAGTACCTTCTTCTAAACCTGTATCATCCTCACTATCACTCTGTCTATCTTGGTAAGTTTGACTTCTGGTTCTTACATATTCTGCAGGTATATCGATTATTGGAATCCAATCATCTTGACTGGTGCTCGGTTGTACCTCTTCAGCTACTTCAGGATCAATATCTTGAGACCCCTCAGCTGCACAACCTTCAGCTTCAGTTTCACCAGGTTCAGTCACTCTTTTTGTGTGACTGGCATGGATCCAGTGTGGAACTCCTGCACATTTTACAGCTGTGGTGGTAACTAAAATCACTTGTTGTGGTTTTCCCCACCTCGGTGCAAGGCAAGATTTTCGAGTATGTTTCTTTAGCACTACCCAATCACCTGGGTTCAGATCATGTGCTGGTGTAGCTTGTCTGGCGACAGCGACTTCCCCAACCTAGTGAGAGATAGAAGGCACTTGGTCAGCCAGTTCTTTGCAGTACTCCAGTACTAAATCATCAGATATACTTATCAGCTTATGTCCTGGCACCCATGCTTGCCTCATTGCTCTTCCCATTAGTATTTCATGGGGACTCAAGCCTGTGTTCCGGTCTGGAATACTTCTAAGTCCCATCAGAACAAGTGGCAAAGCATCTGGCCACTACAATCGGGTAGACTCATACATCTTTCCCAGTCTTGACTTGATTGTGCCATTCAATTGTTCTCCCACTCCAGAAGCCTCTAGGCGATATGCACATTGTAGTTTTTGCTTAATTTTGAACGCTTCACAAATTAAACCAATTATTTCATTATTAAAATGGCAGCCTTGGTCTGATTCAATCGTTACTCGAAAACTGAAACGTGGTATATGCTCTCCAAGTAGAAGTTTGGCTACAGTGATGCTATCATTTCTGCGTGTGGGGTAAGCTTCCATCCATTTTGAAAACAGGCAGACAATGACAAGAATGTATTTTAGTCCTCGACAAGGAGGTAACTGAATGAAATCAATCTGCAATCGTATAAAGGGAACCTCTGCCTTCCCAATCTTTCCTGGCAGCACTACTGTTTTCTTTCCTGGGTTCATTTGTTGACAAACCAGGCATCTCTGGCAACGTGCTTCTGCTATGTTCCTGAATTCGCATTGAACCATGACTGTCTGAACAGACGTATCATAGCATCTCTTCCCAAATGAGAATCTCCGTGAACCATCCTAGCCATGGAGCAAGCATACAGTCTGGTAACACTGGCCTTCCATCAAAATATACAATGACACCTTCCTCAACTCTTCTCTGACAACCTATTTTCCTCCAATCTTCCTTTTCCTTTGGTTCTGCTCCAATTTGCAAATCTCTCACTTCCTCCCACGTATTCACACCTTCTAGCAAAATAAGTTGGCATCTGTTTCCACCCACCTCAACTTTCTTATTAACAGCCATTTTATATTTCGCACAATGTTGGGCTAACTGGTCAGCATATCGGTTACCGGCTGTCACTTTGTCATTACCAGATTTGTGAGCAGCACACTTGACCACAGCCACTTCTTTTGGTAAATGAATCGCTTCAAGTAGATCTTTTACATAATGACCATTTTTAATGGGAGTACCTGAAGATGTCAGAAACTCTCCTTGCATCCATAGTTGGCCATAGTCATGCACAACCCCGTAACCATACTGGCAGTCAGTGTATATGGTTACCTTCCAATTTTTCCCAAATTTGCAGGCCTTTGCTAATGCAACCAATTCAGCTATTTGTGCAGACTTGACTCAAGGCAAATAGGATGCTTCAATTGGGACTCCCAATGTACAAACAGCGTAAACAGCACTTAGACCTCCTTCTTCATGCCTCATACATGAGTCATCTAGAAATAGCTCATATTCTGAATCAATTAATGGCTCTTCTCTTATGTCTGGATGTGGTTTTGTACTATATTCAGTCAAGTCAATACAGTCATGTTCAATCTCTCCCTTTACTTCTGCAAAATGTGAATCAGGTAGCAGTGTTGCTGGGTTCAGAATATTACACCTGGCAATGGTTACATTTCCTGCACCTACCAGGATTCTCTCATACTTAGTCAGCCGACTAGGTGTGAGATACTGGGTCTTAGTCCTGGTTAACACAATTACAACTGCATGTGGAACATACACAGTCACAGGATGTCCCATAATAATGGACTCACTCTGTTCTAGGCTCATGCAAGTTGCAGCCACTGCTTTCAGACATCCGGGCAATGCAGATGCCACGGGGTCTAATGTGGAAGAGAAATATGCCACTGGACGTCTCATCAGACCATGAATTTTAGTTAAAACTGAAAGTGCACAATTATCTCGTGTGTCACAGAAAAGTGCAAAGTCTTTTGAATAGTCAGGCATCCCTAATCCTGAAGCTGTACACAGGCATTCTCGCAATTTTACAAAAGCAGTCATGCTTTCGTCATCCCACTCTACTGGGTCTTTTGCTCTTTTCTTTGTCATTTTTATTAATGGCTTTGCTAGGACTGCAAATCCCACAATCCATTGCCTGCAGTAACCTACTACTCCAAGGAACATTCTGATCTCTTTCTGAGTTTGGGGTAAATTCATGTTTCTGATTATTCTGATTCTCTCTGAGGTAACCCTCCTGACACCTCTTTCTATCTGGTGCCACAGATATTTTACTGACGTTGTGCAGAATTGTAATTTCTCTGGTGATACATTATGTCCTCCTTCACCTAAATTGTTCAGTAAAGCAATGGTATCAACAAAACAGTCATTTTGTGTTTTAGACGCCACCAAGAGGTCGTCTATATACTGAACCAGGACTGACTGTCCAGGCAGTACCAAAGACTCAAGGCACTTTTTCAAAATCTGATTAAAAATCGAGGGACTCTCTGTGTACCCCTGAGGGACACGATTCCAAACATAACCATGACTGTCAAATTCAAATGAGAAAAGAAATTTGCTATCCGGGTGTAATGGAATTGAAAAGAATGCATGACACAAGCCAATGACAGTAAACCATCCAGCCTCCCATGGTATCTGATACAGAATCACCGCAGGGTTTGGCACGATTGGACAGCATGGAACAGCAATCTTATTAATTTTCCGGAGGTCTTGTACAACCCTGTACTTACCACTCGGTTTCTTTATACCAATTATGGGTGAATTACAAGGACTGCTCATTATTTCTTGTAAAATGCCTGCTTCAACCAACTTTTTATTTCTGCTGCAACACCTGCTTTTATTTCTGAGCTCGTTTTGTACTGTTGAGTATTTGGGTAAACTGCACCTTCCTTTACCATCACTTTTATTGGATCAATATTTGCCATTAATCCTACATCTTTTCCAGTAAAATACCATATATTAGGTTTTACAGTCTGTTGTAGTTCCTCTGGTAAGTCTTCTATTGTCAATCTTTTAGTCTCTGTCTCTTGTTTTGCTAACATCAGTTTATAAACTCTATCTTTGTCTGGGGTTTGAATTTCAACACCACTTGGGGTACGAAAAATGGTGCAATTCATTTTGCACAACAAGTCACGACCTAACAGGTTTACTGGACTTGAATCGCATACAACAAATCTATGCATTTCTTTGAAGTTCCCTATTATAACTTCCATTTGTTCTGTAACTGGGGTACTAATTTGTTTATTAGAAATGCCCACTACTTGGATTGCTTCTCCCGAGAGGGGTTGGTTTAGAACGTCTGCTGTTCTCACAGTAGAACGGGTAGCACCAGTATCCAATAAAAAGGTGACATCATTTCCTTCCACCTTTCCTTCAATGTATGGACCTGACAGGTCTGCCGGAAAGGAGGCGGCAAGCACGCACTCCTCGTCCTTCCCTCTCAGGCACCGTCAGTAAGGATCTTCACTGAAAAATGTATTACTCAAAAGAAATTGTGAGGTTGTTGAATCTTTCCTGTCACTTCCCTCATAGTTTGTGGTATCTACACTCTGTTGTGCTTTGCTCCTGTAATTTGGCATAGGTGCAGGGGGTAACTGGTTCTGTATTACCTGCTGTTGTATCTTCCGTGGCGCCTCATTCTGCGTCTGTGGATTCAAATCATTATTTTGCGCATTACCAATTTGCACAGCCTTACACTCATTCTTCCAGTGCCCCAACTTGCCACACCCATGACAAGGGAACTTTCTTCTCGCTTCCTCTCTATTGAATTTTCCCCTTGGCTGTCCTCCATTTCCATCACCCTGATTCTGGTTACTACTTAGTTGGTTTAACTGGAGTTTTTGTTGCTCTGCTAGTTTTACTTGTGCCCACATTACCTTTACTTTTAACTCTTTAAGTTTATTGTCGAGTTCAATTTTGCAATATTTAGCATATTTAAGGATTTCATCTACAGGTTTTGCCTTCCCACAAATGTTATGATCTTTAATCCATTGTGAAATTTCTGGTTTCAATCCTGACACAAATCGTTAAATGAAATGAGTCATATCCTTCATATCTATATTGTCCAATCCACTGTATTGTTTGAACACTTACAATAAGCGTTCATAATATGCCTGCACAGATTCATCTTTGTTCTGAGTGGTTCTATCTATTCTTGTCCAATCTGTTTCTTTTGCAGGTACCTTCCCTTTGAGGTAGAGTATTACCTGGTTGTACTTCTTCATAACATCTTCGGAAAGAGCCCCTGTCTTTGGGTCTCTAGGGTACTCATCACTAGGCCAGTCGACAGCAAATTTACATTCTCTCCACAAATCTACAGTTACAACAATGTCAAATAATCCATCTAAATCTTTCAAAAGACATTTAGAGATCTTCACAAATCTCTCGACTTTTCTGTACCATTCTACAGGTTTCTTACGAAGTTTTTGGAAATCATTTGTAAATGACAAAATATCCTGTCGGGACCATGGAACATGCACATAACCTCCACCTGGTACCTCTCTCATAGGACATAATTTTTCCATTTTTTCTGCTTCTTTTAATACATATTCTGGAGCCATTTGTCTTGATCAAACCTATTCCTTTTTCTTTGCCTATCTAGCTTTCCATTTTTCTAGTTCACCCCATTTTTGCAATAATGTCATCAGTTCTCTGATCAGCACCTTTTTACCTGATACATTCATATTTTCTAGATCTTTGTCAGAAAACTCAACTCGATATGGTTTTTGTAATACTTTTAACTTGCCAATGTCGATTCCCATGCTTGCTGCTGTATCCATTAATTTCTCATGAAACACTCTCGTATTTCTAGTAATGCTTTTACATATACATAATAATTCATCTTGACTAAATGTATTTAACCTTTCCAATCCCACATTTCCAGCCATCATCTCCTCCAATTCAACTCTATATATATCCAATGGTTTTGGCTGTGATTTCGGTTTCTCTATTTCTCGTGTCCATCTCTCTATTTCTTCTGGGGTTACTACTGTGGCACTTCTCGTACCTGAGGATGTCTCCATTTGCCCTTCTCTCAAATTTAAAGGAGTGTTTTTTCTAATTGAACTACTCTTTGGTTCTCTTATTGGCAAATCGATTTACGAAATTACTGACTCACATTCACTGGCCTGATCGTCTACTATTAAAGGTTCCTTTCTTGGCTGTACTACAGGTGTAGTTATAGCAGGAGGATTAGGACTAGCTTGTTTATCTCCATACAAGGGAACGACTGGACCAATAGTTTCCGGAATTGTCAAGGCTTCGGGACTTGTCTTTAATTGAGAAATCTTTTGAATGAACTCACTTCTCTATTTATTTAAGGCTTCTCGTTCTCTATCTTGTAATACCTTTTCTATGGAAGTCTCATGTACCACTTGTGGAATAAGAGGTGGTTTCAGAAACGGTGCATTTGGATTTACAGTGCTGGGTTCCTCATTATAAGGTGGTGGATTTTTCATAAACAAATCCTCCATATAGTCTTCATCTGTCTCACCACTAGTCATTAAATGTTTTGTTTTCTCAGTTCTTTTACTTCCAGTGGGCTCTTGTAAAGTTAATACAGGATATTGTCCTTCCCCTATCATGTTCTATCTCCATTGTTTGATTTGTTTATCTCTAGATTTTCGTGGAAATTTTGTGTAGAATTTACTCAACCCTTTGTCACTTCTGGGTCTGTCTTGCTCAAAAGCCTCAATTTCCCATTCTTCTGTTGCCTCATACTGCGTTAGTCTAGGCCTGGGATGTAAGTCATTCATTCGTGTCCTTAAATTAAACAACATTCTGCCATTAAAAGTGCTATTTTGGGGAAATGCCAAAACTCCGTCATCTTTAGTGTATTCCACCCAATTCTCTAACCATACACAAGTGTGGAAGCCCCTGTCAAACATCATGTATGATGCGGGCATATTTGGTGGTGGAATAATAACTCCTTCTCTAGTTTTAATTGGTTTATCTTTTCTAAAGAAATTCCTAACTCTCTTTACGAATGACATTTTTCTCTCACCCCCATACATTTTGTAAGGTCTGCCCCTTATCATCTGTTCTCTAGCAAACCCTACGTATCTTCTATCAGGTCGGGTTTCTGTGATTCCTGGATTTAAATACCACATATAGGGGTCGATTAGGATGGCGGACGGAAACGGGTTCCGTCCGCCAAGGACGCGGCCAAGATACACCCGACCGCTCCACGGAGAAACCGCCGTTGTGATTAGGATATTAATGCCATGAAACTCCGTCCGCGGCGGACGGAGTACATCAAACCCCGTCCACGGCGGACGGAGTACACCTCAGACCGCCGGAACAGGCACAGCCACCGCAATACCTGCGGATGCTCTGTTCCCGCGATTAGGATCACGCCGCCAGTCCCACGGAACTCACCTCCATCCACGACCGCTGCGGAAACAATGCAACGAGAAACCCAGCATCCCAGCGGAAGGACAACACGGACACCATCCCTACCGTCAAACCAATTTACAAATGGCAGACGTAAGTAAATACAAAACACACTACACAGGACACCCACCCACCTGAAACACCCACACCAATCACAAGCCACAATGACAAGCCCCCAAGCACCTACTATTCCACACTAGTCAACACACCCACCTAGCACCTGACTGCCATCAACCATTGGGACACAACCACGACACAGACTATAAAATTACGCCCACCCACTACCACAATCCTTTGCATCACAGCATAGCTGCTAGCAAGAGGGCCGAGACGACTGACAGCAGAGACAAATTGCACACATACAACCACCACCCAAACACACCCACCACACAAACACCCACCACACCATTCCTACACACCACACACCTGCACCTCCCAAAACAATCAACCCACACCTTGAGCACCACACACCATGGCACCCAAAAAAAAAACCAAATTCACGGAGACAGAGTTGAAGGTCATGGTGGATGAAATCATCCGTGTTGAACCCCACTTATTCGGGTCACTAGTCCAGCAGACCACCGTGGCCTAGAAAAATCACATGTGGGACAGGATAGTAACTCGGGTGAATGCGTCAGGGACCGAGCCAAGGACAAAGCACGAGATCCAGAGGCGGTGGCATGACCTAAAAACCAGGGTCAAAGGCATCCATGCTAAAAACCATCTGCGAGCACATCACACTGGCGGCGGCACACCCCCAGGGCCCATACCCTATACTGATTGGGAGGAAAAGGTGCTGGGCATACTGCACCCAGAGATCCTGGAAGGAATTGAGGAAGGTAAATTATTATTATTATTATTATTAATTGCGTTTTATTGAGCGCAAACAACCCGGAGGCCTCGTAGTGCTAAATTGTCTGAAAGAAAGGGCTAAGAGAGCCAAGTTAAATGAAAAGAAGGGTTTTCAGATCCTTCCGGAATTTCAGCAGATTAGATTCGCTGCGAAGGGTATTGGGCAGGGAGTTCCAGGCCTTGGCCGCGTTCCTGGAGAAGGAACGGCCGCCCCATCTGGCGCGTTTGGTTTTGTTTATTGTGGCTAAGAAAGCTGTACTTGATCTCAGAAACCTATGAGGAAGATAAGGGGTCGCCAGAGAACAGATCATGGATGGAGCGGTCTTCCACATGGCCTTGTGCATAAAGCACATAGATTTGAACAGCACCCTAGCCTTAATTGGAAGCCAGTGAAGTTTCCTCAAGGCTGCTGTGCCAGATTCTCGTCGGTTAAGGCCTAGGAGGAGGCGAGCAGCCGCATTTTGAGTGATCTGGAGTTTCCTTGTAGTAGATACCGGAGCCCCCAGGTATAGGGAGTTTCCCTAGTCTAGCCGAGATAGAATAATGGCTTGCACCATTATTCTGCGGGCTTGGAAGGGAAGGAGTGGTAAGACCTTCCTTAGCATCCGCATCAGGCCGAAGCAGGTGGCGGACAGGACGGTTGCTTGTTGTTTAAAGTTTAAATTAGTGTCCAGCCACATGCCCAGGCTCTTTATTTGGGTTTTTGGTTGGGGCAGTTTCCCATGCAAGGGGGCCAGTCCAACAGAGGGCTGGAAATAGCTGGGTTGCCCAGGATCATAAGCTCCGTTTTCTCACCATTGAGCTTCAGGTGTGAGGAAGTCATCCACTGATTAATTGCTACCAAGCATTTAGTGAGGTTGGGAGGGGAGGTATTGGGCTGGTTCATTGAAACAACCAATTGCGTATCGTCGGCATAGGTTACTATGTCTAGACCAAACGAGTGCACAATGTCGGCAAGTGGTTGCAAATAAACATTAAAAAGGGTAGGGCTCAGGGAGGAGCCCTGAGGCTGGTAAGTACAAACCAAGCACCACGAGCACATAGACATGGCCTGCCTCACACAACTGAGAAGAAAAAGCTACCAGGCTGCAACCCATGCATGTGGGCTACATACTCACCAAAATGTAAAGGACTCCCAACAGGCCCCCATGTCCACAGGGAGGGTGGTGGTGGGTGGGGTGTGTGAGAGAGGTCACACCTACAACTCCCAACAGGCCCCCATGTCCACAGGGAGGGTGGTGGTGGGTGGGGTGTGTGAGAGAGGTCACAACTACAACTCCCAACAGGCCCCCATGTCCACAGGGAGGGTGGTGGTGGGTGGGGTGTGTGAGAGACCAGCACTACAACTCCCAACAGCCCCCCATGTCCACAGGGAGGGTGATGGTGGGTGGGGTGTGTGAGAGAGGTCACAACTACAACTCCCAACAGGCCCCCATGTCCACAGGGAGGGTGGTGGTGGGTGGGGTGTGTGAGAGACCAGCACTACAACTCCCAACAGGCCCCCATGTCCACAGGGAG
Source organism: Lissotriton helveticus (assembly GCF_964261635.1). Taxonomy (NCBI): domain Eukaryota; kingdom Metazoa; phylum Chordata; class Amphibia; order Caudata; family Salamandridae; genus Lissotriton; species Lissotriton helveticus. The sequence goes on from NC_136065.1 coordinate 1,743,132,563, forward strand.
GGTGGTGGTGGGTGGGGTGTGTGAGAGAGATCACAACTACAACTCCCAACAGGCCCCCATGTCCACAGGGAGGGTGGTAGTGGGTGGGGTGCGTGAGTGAGGTCACAACTACAACTCCCAACAGGCCCCCATGTCCACAGGGAGGGTGGTGGTGGGTGGTGTGTGTGAGAGACCAGCACTACAACTCCCAACAGGCCCCCATGTCCACAGGGAGGGTGGTGGTGGGTGGGGTCTGTGAGAGAGGTCAGACCTACAACTCCCAACAGGCCTCCATGTCCACAGGGAGGGTGGTGGTGGGTGGGGTGTGTGAGAGAGGTCACAACTACAACTCCCAACAGGCCCCCATGTCCACAGGGAGGGTGGTGGTGGGTGGGGTGTGTGAGAGACCAGCACTACAACTCCCAACAGGCCCCCATGTCCACAGGGAGGGTGGTGGTGGGTGGGGTGTTTGAGAGAGGTCACACCTACAACTCCCAACAGGCCCCCATGTCCACAGGGAGGGTGGTGGAGGGTGGGGTGTGTGCGAGAGGACACTGAAAAGTAATGTATGTCAATCAAAACATGTCATGTCCAAAGTATTGATCATCAAAATCTTTTCCCACAGGTGATCGCAATTTGACTGGTGAAACCAGCAACCCGCCGCCACACTCTCCTCACTCACATCCAGGACTCTCTTGTGACGATGCCACAGCCAGCTCCGGTGTGGAGAAGGGAGCGGGCCAATGCACAGAGCCAGGGCCATCTGGCTCACTGGAAATCCCTGCCTCAACAACCGTGGCCTGTGTCACTCCTGCAACACCTGCCACAGTGAGCTGTAGACCCACCACCACCACCACCTCCACCACCACCATTACCACCACTCCTGCCTGTGCCACCCTGCCTGACCCACTGCAAGATGCAGGGCCATCAACATCCCAGGCAAGCAGGGAGAGTGGACGGGAAAGGAGAGAGCCGAGACAACATCCCCCAAGCAGGAGTACCTCACACCGGCGAGCTGGGGAAGGACACCCACCCCATCCTGCCGCTGAGACACTGGAAGCCCTCGGCAGAGTCCAGGCTTCCTATGACCGTGGGCAGGGACATGCTGATCGTGCCCACCAGGACTCGGTTGATAACACCAATGTGTTGCGGTCCATTGACAGCCGCCTTGGCCAAATAGTGGACCTCCTGGGCCAGCACACATCACTGTGGAGGGTATTGTTAGACCGCAATACCCCCCCGCCCCCCCTCAACCAAGTGTCCAGCCGCCACGGTCTGCAACACCACAGCCACCGCCACCGCCACCTGTGCCCCTGGACATGGATGTGGCCCCTGAGCAACCTGCCCCACAAGCTGACTCCGTAGCGCCTCCAAGACGGAGGGGCCGTCCGAGGCTGGATGGAGCTGAGAGCAGTGGGGATGCTCCATCTACACACTCAAAGAGGGGCCGACATTGACTGTAACACTGCCTGAGGCTGCCATCCACCCGCAAACTATCCTGTCCCACTACGCCAAGTATTGGCACAGGTCTGCTGGACTAGCGGGACATCACCCAATGTGGTGTCAGCACGGACATTTCATCTACCATGACCTTCAACTCACACTCCCCCACCCAACACTTACTTGTATATATCCACCAGCACCAATGCACAACCTGTAAATAAATTTCACTTACACACTCAATGATGTGTTGCCTCCATGTTTATTCACATGATTGTCTCAGAAACAGACCTGACCAGGTGCAGGGAACCATGTCGTACAGAATCCTGCCGCTGTGGGAGTGACCTAGGGAAAATCAGAGACAGCAAACACACGTCAGGTAAGTGAATCACACCCATCACAACACACAGCAGTGCAAAATTCCACAAACCACACACATCACAAATTCAGTGGATGAGAGGACACACATTATAGAGACTTGCATGTCCAGAGAAATAAACACACATACATGCAAACATAACATACCAGAACAGGCACTGATGAACACCACATCCACACACCACCAGCAAACATACATAACGCATTGTCAACCGGCACAGGAGGTAGTCACTCACATTCAAGGGAAATAGCGATCAATGAGCTGACGCCTCTGGTCCACACCTTCCTCCTCACCACTATCCTCAGCAGTCGACATGGGTGGGATGGGAGGCCGAGGAACTTGTTGGTCTTCAGGGTCCAAGATCAGTTCAATGTTATTGCGCACTGCCAGGTTGTGGAGCATGCAGCAGGCAATCACGATCCTGCATACTTTGCCTGGTAAGTAAGGCAGGGCCCCTACGGTCTTATCCAGGCACCGAAACCTGGATTTTAGCAGTCCAAAAGTACGTTCCACCACTCTACGTGTCCTTCCATGGGCATCATTGTAGCGCATTTCACCCGCTGTAGTAGGATTACGTATGGGACTCAGGAGCCAGGGCCGGTTTGGGTACGCCGAGTCGCCTATGTAGAGGGATGACAGACACAAATATCACAACCAGAATTGGTGGGTACCCCATGCCACACAAAAATCACAAATGTCCCCACAGCATACTCACCAACAAGCCACGCGTGTCCTGGACGCAGATTTGCCATCAGTTGGGGGACAATGCTGCTCCGCATGATGTGGGAGTCATGTGCGGAGCCTGGAAATCTTGCACACACATGGGAGATGATGTTGTCGGCCAGGCACACCACCTGCACGTTGAGCGAATGAAAGTGCTTGCGATTCCTATATACCGGCTCACGTGCCCGTGGTGGAATGAGAGCGATATGTGTGCCATCAATGGAACCCACTACGTGTGGTATCTGACCCAGTGCATAGAAGTCTGCTTTGACAGCTGCCAACTCTGCCGGCCGTGGGAAATGGATGTAGTCATCCTTGTACAGCATCATGGCTTTTAGAACATCCCGAAGTACCATGCTGAACATGGACTGTGACATCCGCCCGGCATGTCCAACTGTGTACTGAAAGGTGCCAGTAGCAAAAAAGTGTAGTGCCGCCATCACCTTAGCTGTGGGTGTAATGGAACCAGGATACGTCCTTCGTGGCTGCAGATGAGGAGACAATTGGTCTACAAGCTCCATCAATCGACGTCGATCTAGCCGGAATTTCCTGATCACCTCCTCGTCAAACATATCCTCCAGCACAGTGTATGGGCGATGGACATTTGGAGCCCTCCTGTGTGGGAGTAGATGTAATATAAGTCAACTTACAAACAACGCATGGCTGTGCAACTCCATCACATGTAAGCCAACACTAGCAAGAAGATAAATGTTGTGGACAATATTCATATGTGTGACATCTCAGAAAGTAACGACAATACGGAGTGCCCTATGAACAATGTGCAGCCACTAGCAACATGAAGTGTGTCAACATGTACAATGCAACTTAGTCTCATGTCAACAAGACATGTGTAAGGACCCAAATGTGTACAAGCCTCATAACAGACACACATGCACGTGCAAACACTAAACGATTCTGCTACACACACTCCATGTCATCATGCACCAATGGCAACACTGACAATGGTGAGCATCCGCTCATTACATGCATGGTCAAACAACAGGCAACACACATACACAGAATGCATGTGTACCCCCACCATTGTTATTAGCACACATAAACTACACGCTGTCAACAGATTCTGACTGTGGCGAGACAGGCCTGATGTACAGTGTAGATGTGAAGTATTTGAAACGTGTGTAGGGAAATACAAGACGTCAACACGTCGACATGCACATGTGTAGCACATTGCGTGCACATCAATGGGCAGAGTATGAACACACATGATATAGTGCATTACATATGCAGTGTCGCCAGCACGGTCACAACCCTCATAACGCAATAGCGGACTACACAGCACGGTGCAGCGGTCCAAATAATAACATCATTGGCCCCGCCATGGCGGTGCACTGCTTCCGCGATTTCCAAATGGGCATACGCGGCCCGCGTTCCCTCTTCCCATTGGCTGCATGTGCACGGACCGTCACACATCGGCAACCGCATGTGCAAGCTTCCGGGACGGACGCTTCTCTTGCAACAATGTTCAATCAGTGGCGCCACCATGGCGGTGCACGCCTTCCGCGGGGGAGGTGCAGGCCAACACATACTTGTAAGTATGGATATCGAAATAGCAAGTCATGACCCCCCCTCACAGTCACGTTGCATCATCCACCGTACACCGGCTGTGGCAGGCCCGGTGCACAACCGCCGTGCCAGTCATGTCACCCACCGCCGGGCCAGGCATGTCACCCACCGCCGTGGGTGACATGCCTGGCCCGGCGGTGGGTGACATGCCTGGCACAGCGGTTGTGCACCGGGCCAGGCCCGGCGGTGGGTGACATGCCTGGCCCGGCAGTGGGTGACATGCCTGGCACGGCGGTTGTGCACCGGGCCTGGCCCGGCGGTGGGTGACATGCCTGACCCGGCGGTGGGTGACATGCCTGGCCCGGCGGTGGGTGACATGCCGGGCCCGGCGGTGGGTGACATGCCTGGCACGGCGGTGGGTGACATGCCTGGCCCGGTGGTGGGTGACATGCCTGGCCCTGCAGTGGGTGACATGCCTGGCACGGCGGTGGGTGACATGCCTGGCACGGCGGTTGTGAACCGGGCTGGCCCGGCGGTGGGTGACATGCCTGGCCCGGCGGTGGGTGACATGCCTGGCCTGGCGGTGGGTGACATGCCTGGCACAGCGGTTGTGCACCGGGCCAGGCCCGGCGGTGGGTGACATGCCTGGCCCGGCGGTGGGTGACATGCCTGGCATGGCGGTTGTGCACTGGGCCTGGCCCGGCGGTGGGTGACATGCCTGGCCCTGCAGTGGGTGACATGCCTGGCACGGCGGCGGGTGACATGTCTGGCGCGGCGGTTGTGAACCAGGCCTGGCCCGGCAGTGGGTGACATGCCTGGCCCGGCGGTGGGTGACATGCCTGGCCCGGCGGTGGGTGACATGCCTGGCACAGCGGTTGTGCACCGGGCAAGGCCCGGCGGTGGGTGACATGCCTGGCCCGGCGGTGGGTGACATGCCTGGCATGGCGGTTGTGTACCGGGCCTGGCCCGGCGGTGGGTGACATGCCTGGCCCGGCGGTGGGTGACATGCCTGGCCCGGCGGTGGGTGACATGCCTGGCACGGCGGTTGTGAACCGGGCCTGGCCCGGCAGTGGGTGACATGCCTGGCCCGGCGGTGGGTGACATGCCTGGCCCGGCGGTGGGTGACATGCCTGGCACGGCGGTGGGTGACATGCCTGGCACGGCGGTTGTGCACCGGGCCTGCCACGGCCGGTGTACGGTGGATGATGCAACGTAAATGTAAGGGGGGTCATGACCTACCATTTCGATATACATAATTACAAGTATCTGTTGGCCAGCACCTCCCCCACGGAAGGCGTGCACCGCCATGGTGGCGCCACTGATTAAACATTGTTGCAAATGATGCAACCGTCGTGGAAGTGCGCACTTGCGGTTGCCGATGTGTGTCCGTGACGGCATGTGCACAGGCAGCCAATGGGAAGAGGGAACGCGGGGCGCGTATGCGCCATCAACAATGGCAGAAACAGTGCACCGCCACACCAGGGCCTGTCATTGGGCCTTTTCGAATGAGGCTTCCAGGGGGAACCAATAGCTGGCCACGTGTGCCACTGGCACGGGCTCTGGGCCCTATATGTGTGACTTTCACAAGCACATATTCACTGCTTTGATCCAGTGCTGCCTGTGACCATTACCTCGACCTGCTGCTGCTGAGCTGACCAACGGCTGCTGCCTGTGACCATCACCTCGACCTGCTGCTGCTGAGCTGACCAGCGGCTGCTGCCTGTGACCATCACCTCGACCTGCTGCTGCTGAGCTGACCAACGGCTGCTGCTGTTGTGCCACTGTTCAGGACCTTGCCATGCAGAGAGTGCGAGAGACCCGGTCGCGTCCCTTCACCGCAGCGGAGCTGGATGTCCTTGTGGACGGTGTGCTCAGCCACTACCAACGGCTCTACGGTGCACCCGGACAGGTGGTAAGTACAGTGGTGTACATGTTGTCGGTCATGAGGTGTTCAGTGGCTCCTGTCTTCTGCAGGCCTGGCGGTGTGCTGTGGGACCTTTACATGTGTAGTGCTGAGCATGGCTGCATGTTGAATCGTGTTACTGAGATGTTTGTGCATGTCATACTGTCCACTTACGTTACCCTCTTGTCTCCCATCATGCCAGGTAAAGCTGCACGTTCGCAAGGCCGTGTGGAGGACAATAGCACGTGATGTACGGGCAGTGGAGGGGTTCAATAGACGGCACACACACTGCCACAAGCGCTGGGACGACATCTCCAGGCTTAGCAAGAATGTGGCGGAGATGACACTGGGGATGATTCCAAGATCTACACGTCTGGTCTGCCGCACCATGACCCCTCTTATGCACCGTATCATTGCTGTGACGCATCCTGACCTGTCCGCCCAGCTGAGTGGGGAACAGCAGCACACAAGCGGTAAGCAGATTGTATGTGTATGTTACTTGGGCCTGCAATGCTTGTATTGCTGCTCCGACACAGTAGTGGCTTCCGTGGTGCGTATGTTTATCTGAAATACCATGCTGGTGCCATTAGCGGAGTAGGCGTTGGCATCCATGTCCGCCAGGTGGACAGCCCACTTGCTTGGAAGTGGAGGGTTCCAGGACATGCCGTTGAGGTCTGTGGTCCCATGGCATGACATGTGTGCAGATAGTAGGGGTGGGACGTGTGCAGGATGTGTGCTACATGTACAATGTATGTAATGGATTCCTAGATCTGTTGTCCTTCAGTACGTGAGTGAGGCACTTACTCACACCGCGTTTCTCTCTATTTCAGCTTTGGCAGAGTGCACTGACCCACAGACGACGGAGATGAGTGGTGGCAATGCTTCCGAATCAGAGGTCACGCACACGCAGACTGACACTGAAGGGGGCATCCCCGGAGAGGGGGACAGGACCGGCCCTGAGGACTCGCATGTGGAAACACCATCGCCCTCATCCTCAGAAAGTGTTGGTGAGTCCGCACTGTTGGCACAGACAGGGAGTGGGCAATCGACACCTTCAGTCGGGACACAGCACACAGGGCCCACACTGCCACCCACTGCAACATGTACTGATCGTGCTCGCCAGAGGAGGGGGAGCAGAGTTGCCTTCGGTGCAGGAACCGCCGCCCCTGCCCCAATGACACAAAGTGCACTTTGTGCAGAGGCTGTTGATCTGCTGCGACAGCTGTGTGTAGGGCAGACCAACATGATTAATGCATTCCAAGACCACGATAGGAAGTTGGGGCAGGTGGTGGCATTCATGGAGGGGATGCATGGCGATGTTGCTGGTCTCCACAGAACAGTTCAGTCATTGGCAAACACTGTGTCCTCAGCCATTGTACAGTCACATAGACAGGGTGCTACTTCTGTACAACCATCCACACCACTTGATGTTACAGGGGAGAGTGAGTCTTCAGACCAGGCCTCTTATTCTGGTTATTACACTAGGAGCAGCCACAGGCAGCCAAGGACAAGGACAGTACCAAGGTAAGGGCACCTCCCAAGAGCAGGGTAGCTTCAAAGGAGAGGGACACTACAATGGACATGTCTGCACCCAGGGACAGGGCACCGGAAAGGGATCAGGGCCATTCCAGGGACTGGACACCTCCGACGTCCAAGGCACATCCCATGGCCAAGGGTTCTCCCATGGACACGAGCACCATCAAGGACAGGCATATTTCACCCCTGGCTGCACTGAGGATGATGTTTAAGGAATGTACACCACATGTTTCAGCGGTGGAGTCCCCCCATACCTCTACTCCCATCCACACCCTGCTAAAGCAGAGGAAGGAGTACACTGTTGTTGCATCCCCCATTACACATGATGCAGAGGGCAGAAGGCAGGCACACAGCAAATGGCAGGCAGGGTCCAGCACGTCCCCAGAGAGCAGACCACCACAAGCACATGATACACCTTTGATGTCTGGTGATGCCACTCCACTTACCAGTCCAGGCATGTCCGGGGTGCCCCTACGTTTCACAAAGAAACGGAGACACACACCAGTGAGACCTGAACACCCCAATGTCGCTCCAGTACAGCTGTCCCCAGCTCCCAGAGCCACCCTGCCTCCTGGCCCATACAGCCCTGTGGCTCAACATTTCAGTGGTCCTAGTGGCTCAGCTACTGTTCACTCACATGTGTCAGGTGCAGGCATGGTATATGTTGGTCAGTGTACAGGGACATGTCCGGCCAGTGTGTCTGGGTCTCTGGCACATGTGTCAGTCAGTAGATCGGTGGCTGTGTCTCACACTCCTGTTGCTGGTGCTGGCGGTGTGTCTGGGTCTATGGCACATGTGTCAGTCACCACAGCTGTGGTTGTGTCTCACACTCCTGTTTCTGGTGCTGGCGGCGTGTCTGGGTCTAGGGCTCATGTGTCAGTCAGTAGATCGGTGGCTGTGTCTCACATTCCTGTTGCTGGTGCTGGCGGTGTGTCTGGGTCTATGGCTCATGTGTCAGTCAGTGGATCGGTGGCTGTGTCTCACACTCCTGTTGCTAGTGCTGGCGGTGTGTCTGAGGCGAGTTGTTCAAGCAGTCCACCTGATTCTGTGGTGTGAGGTCCAGTTGCCATCAGTCACATCTCATTTAAGTTTGTGTGTAGATTGACGTATGTAACCACCTATGTTTTATTAGTCTCCTTGTGACGGGTCGCTTGACACACGTACTTGGCTAGCAAATGATGTACCTGCTGTGTTGTCCACACTGCCCTGTTGCTGTTCTGATACTGCATTCTGCCCTCTCATATGCTGCCAATGATGTACCTGCTGTGTTGGGCACAATGCCCTGTTGCTGTTCTGATAATGCATTCTGCCCTCTCACGTGCTGCCTCTGATGTACCTGCTGTGTTGTTCACAATGCCCTGTTGCTGTTCTGATACTGCATTCTGCCCTCTCACATGCTGCCAATGATGTACCTGCTGTGTTGTCCACACTGCCCTGTTGCTGTTCTGATACTGCATTCTGCCCTCTCATATGCTGCCAATGATGTACCTGCTCTGTTGGACACAATGCCCTGTTGCTGTTCTGATACTGCATTCTGCCCTCTCACGTGCTGCCTCTGATGGACCTGTTCAGTGCAATGGACTGTTGATGCACTTAGCCCCTCTCACGTGCTGCCTCTGATGGACCTGTTCAGTGCAATGGACTGTTGATGCACTTAGCGATAGCGATTTCTCCTGAGGCGGAAGCCGGGAGTAGGCCTGTTTGTTCGTTTTAAACTTTGAGTGTCACATATAACTTGCTGTTTTTACCTGTTCACTTCTCCACTTGCCCAGGGCGCCTCCAGCCTCCTAATTTCACCGCGCAGCGGAGCTTAATGCTGCTGCGGGATCTTGCCATTGCCGCCATTCCCCGCCGCCCACACAGGCCACGCCCCTTTTTCAGAGGCCACGCCCCTACCGCACTACTTAAGGCACTGATTACAAGCCCCTTGTCAATAGCGATTTCTCCTGAGGCGGAAGCCGGGAGTAGACCTGTTTGTTCGTTTTAAACTTTGAGTGTCACATATAACTTGCTGTTTTTACCTATTCACTTCTCCACTTGCCCAGGGCGCCTCCAGCCTCCTAATTTCACCGCGCAGCGGAGCTTAACACTGCGGCGGGATCTTGCCATTGCCGCCATTCCCCGCCGTCCACACAGGCCACACCCCTTTTTCAGAGGCCACTCCCCCTACCGCACTACATAAGGAGCTGATTACAAGCCCCTTGTCGATAGCGATTTCTCATGAGGCGGAAGCCGGGAGTAGGCCTGTTTGTTCGTTTTAAACTTTGAGTGTCACATATAACTTGCTGTTTTTACCTGTTCACTTCTCCACTTGTCCAGGGCGCCACCAGCCTCCTAATTTCACCGCGCAGCGGAGCTTTACGCTGCTGCGGGATCTTGCCATTGCCGCAAATCCCCGCCGCCCACACAGGCCACGCCCTTTTTTTCAGAGGCCACGCCCCCTACCGCACTACTTAAGGCGCTAATTACAAGCCCCTTGTCGATAGCGATTTCTCCTGAGGCGGAAGCCGGGAGTAGGCCTGTTTGTTCGTTTTAAACTTTGAGTGTCACATATAACTTGCTGTTTTTACCTGTTCACTTCTCCACTTGCCCAGGGCGCCTCCAGCCTCCTAATTTCACCGCGCAGCGGAGCTTAACGCTGCTGCGGGATCTTGCCATTGCCGCCATTCCCCGCCGCCCACACAGGCCACACCCCTTTTTTCAGAGGCCACGCCCCCTACCACCATTTTCTTTCCTCTATAAAAAATGTGCATATTCCGGTCGCGCAGCGGACGTGCCGACTGCGCGCCGAAGGCGCGCATAAGGCGAGCCCGTCTGCGCCCATCCACGACCGACCGGGACACGGGGCACCACACTCTGCACAATTTCTTGCATATACCTCTGAACAACTGCGCTACTTCAGAGCCAACTGGCAGCTGAATTCCGCTACGCTGTCCTATGCTCAAAAGCTCGGCATTGCTTCTCCAATGCCCACCGCGCCAGCCCCCCCTCCCACTTCTGCTCTTCTTCTCAATACGAGATCAGCCGCCAAGCACCAGACCGAAATATATGATCTTCTGGATTCTAACTCCCCAGACCTTTTGTTCCTAACCGAAACCTGGTACAGACCTGATTCCCAGCCAAGCGTCTTAGCCTCTCTCCCGGCCCACTACTCCATGCTCCGTGCTGATGGACCTGAGAGTAAAATAGGAGGCGGTGTAGCCTTGATTACTCGCAAGGATTTTCATTTTCAGACTCTGGCCTCGCCCACATTACCAGCAGCCGACTGCCTTGTAGCGCGATCTACTTCTTTTAAGACCCCACTCACTTGCGTATTAACCTATCGACCACCTCAGTCATCCCCTGACTTCCTCTCTGCCTTTCAGAACTTACTGGCCACCCTGGTAATCAACAATGCCTCTGTCTTTGTTCTGGGCGATTTTAACTATTGGCCTACTGACCCTGCAGAGGACTCCATTTCCAAAGACTTCACTCAATTGCTCCTTAGCCTTAGTCTTAACTTTACCCAGCACGTTCAATGCCCCACCCACACCCGGGGCCATACCCTAGATCAGATCTGGACACTTAACATTCCAATGTCCACTCCTACCATTTCGCCCTGTTCCTGGACGGATCATTCCTTGCTCGCCTTTTCCTTGGACCTGAGCCAAAAAACATCTCTTCCTCTTCCCAAAAACACCTGGGCTAGGAACTGGCATAAAGTTGATATCCCTTCTCTTTGCAAGTCGCTAGCTGCCACCTGCCCAGACTTTTTGGGCTCGGACCCTTGCTCCCAGACCGCCACATTAGATCGGTGGCTCACCATTGCCTGCGACCCTTTGGCCCCCTTGAAGCGTACAACCATCAACCGTACCCATAATGCCAACAAATGGTTCAGCTCCGCTCTCAAAGCTAAAAAATTAGAGCTAAGGCATGCCGAACGAGCTTGGAGAAGAGCATATTGGCCCGCCCGCAGACAACACTTCATTACCGTGCTCAACGAATATAAAGCAGCCATTCTGACAGCCAAGACCGAGTACTTTTCTGGGCGCATCTTAGCGGCTGAATGGCAATCTCGTGAGATATTTTCCACCGTCCACGAACTGGCATCCTCGGATAGAACCTTACCCAAGATCCCCCTTCTCAGGCCTTATGTGACTCGCTTAATGAGTTCTTTATTGATAAGATAGCCCTTATCAAAGCCAACATCCCCCCCCTCCCCTCACCTTCACTCCCCCTCAACCCCCTGACAATAATCGCTCCCTCACCATTATCCCCCCACTCACTAGAGAATCCTTGCTCTTGCTGCTTAGGCGTGTCAAGTCGGGCTCTCCAGCTGACACCGGCCCGGCACGCATTCTCTGTCAGCTCTTCTCTGCGTGCCCTTCCCCCGCCATTGCTCTCCTGAACAACTGCTTTACCTCTGGCATCGTCCCGGCTCCCTTTAAGACTGCTATAATTTTCCCTATATTAAAAAAACCAGGAGCCGACCCTTCTCTTCCTGCAAACTACCGCCCTATATCCCTTCTCCCTTATCTGGGAAATGTAGCAGAGTCCCACGTCACCCAGGTACTCAGCTCCTTTACAGAGAGCAGTAACTACCTTGCACCCTGCCAGGCGGGCTTCCGCCCCTGGCATTCCACTGAGAAGGTGGTCATCTCAGTCATGGACCACCTCAGGGAGGGACTCGACACCAACATCCCCCAGGCCCTGGTCCTCCTCGACTTGTCCGCCGCCTTTGACACGGTAGACCATTCCATCCTTTTGTCCCGTGTCAGGGCGGCGGGCATAGGGGACCAGGCTCTTACCTGGATAGGATCCTTCCTGGAGGGACGCACTCAGGCGGTCCATCTTGCCGAATTCTCGGCCCCACCCAGCAGGGTGAAATGCGGGGTCCCCCAGGGCTCTTCTCTTTCCCCACTTTTTATTTTTCCTCTTATTTTTGCACTTCAACAAATGGAGGTCACAGTCTACAACTATGCTGATGACCTCCAACTTGTTTTTAATTTCTCCGCCCCTTCACTAGGAGCCTCCTGCTTCCAGTCCGTCTTGCTGTTTATCCGGGCTTGGATGAATGCAAACCATCTCAAACTCAACCCGGATAAAACAGAGCTGATTCTGACTGGAGGCAGCGGCAATCCCTGGTCGCCTTCCTTCTGGCCCTCCTCCTTTGGCCCCCCTCCCACTCCTTCCCACTCTGTTAAGACCCTTGGAATTATTCTCAATCACCACTTGACACTTCACACCCACATTAGTTCTGTTGTCTCCTCCTGTTTTTTTACTTTACGTATCATCAGGAAAGTACCCCGGTTCTTTTCTCCCTCTGCACTTAAACTGTTTGTTATGGCCATGGTCTTATCTAAGATCGATTACGGGAACATCATTTACAATGGTGCCCCCGCCTACGCACTTCAACGCCTCCAGACGGTGCAGAACCAGGCAGCTCGCCTGGTGCATGGCCTACCGAAATACCATCACTCCTTCCCCCTTCTCACGGCCCTTCATTGGCTACCAATCAAACAAAGAGCCCTCTTCAAACTTGGCTGCCTCACTTTTCAAGCCCGGGCGGGCACTGTCCCTGCGTTCATCAATTCCGCCATCATTAACTACTGTCCTGCTATAGACTTACGTTCCTCTGCCAAGTCCTTGCTAGTCATCCCCCGGTTCAAGAAAAAACGATCCGGTGGCCGGAAATGTTCGGTACTTGCACCTACCTTCTGGAACTCCCTTCCCCCCATCTCAGATTCTCCCCCTCCTACTTAGAGTTTCGCAAAGCTCTTAAGACCTTTCTGTTCCAGCAAGCTTTCAGCCCATAGCCCCTGATGCTTCCCTCAGTTCCGAAATCCTATAGCGCCAAGAAATTGCTCAGTGAATGCGCGCTTTATAAATAGCTAAAAATTCAAATTCAAATTAGCCCCTCTCACGTGCTGCCTCTGATGTACCTGCTCTGTTGTCCACAATGCCCTGTTGCTGTTCTGATCATGCATTCTGCCCTCTCATATGCTGCCAATGATGTACCTGCTCTGTTGTTCACAATGCCCTGTTGCTGTTCTGATAATGCATTCTGCCTTCTCATATGCTGCCAGTGATGTACCTGCTGTGTTGGGCACAATGCCCTGTTGCTGTTCTGATAATGCATTCTGCCCTCTCACGTGCTGCCTCTGATGTACCTGCTTTGTTGTTCACAATGCCCTGTTGCTGTTCTGATACGGCATTCTGCCCTCTCACGTGCTGCCTCTGATGGACCTGTTCAGTGCAATGGACTGTTGATGCACTTAGCCCCTCTCACGTGCTGCCTCTGATGTACCTGCTCTGTTGTCCACAATGCCCTGTTGCTGTTCTGATAATGCATTCTGCCCTCTCATATGCTGCCAATGATGTACCTGCTCTGTTGTTCACAATGCCCTGTTGCTGTTCTGATAATGCATTCTGCCCTCTCATATGCTGCCAATGATGTACCTGCTGTGTTGTCCACACTGCCCTGTTGCTGTTCTGATACTGCAATCTGCACTCTCACGTGCTGCCAATGATGTACCTGCTCTGTTGGGCACAATGCCCATGCTCTTGGATTTTTTGATATTATGCACCTATTATGTTGAATAAAGCTAATCTATCATGTTTAGTGGTTTGTCGCTGTCATTCCTGGTTGTGTACTTCTATTGTGTATATTTTGGTGCGTTCGTCAATGTATTTCCTGTGACATGACATTCCCCCTCCCAACGTCACAGCCCTGCCAGGTACTCCCCTTCCCGAAGTAAATGGTGTGTAGAGTACCTGCGTCGTCGTCGATGATGGTCCATGACTTGCTGGTGGAGGATCGCGAAGAGTATCGGAATAGCGTGTAGTGCTGGGTCCATGTGGGCGAGCTGCTTGTGGTGGGTATCTTCGCAATGTGTGGTTTGTTAGCTGTGGGGAATCCGCCGTGTTCAGGCAGGTTGTTTTTCCGCAGCGGTTTTATGTGTGTTTTCCGCCATCGTGATTTGGGACACGGTCGGAGACGTCATTCCGTACGGCTGTGTCTCTGGATTGGTTACGTCCGCCACGGGGTCGGGTGTAATTCCGCAGCGGTGCGTTCTCTTCCGCCGCGTCCGGAGTTTTGACAGTTTTTCCCATCCTAATATGGCGGTCGGACTGTCCGCGGCAGGCAGACGGAAAAGGGCTTTTTCCGCCTACTCCAGGACAGCGGACGTCCTTCCGTCCGCCATCCTAATGAGCCCCTTCTTTTGGAAATTTAAACCTGTACGATAGCACTCGATTTTGTTTACAAAAATGCTTCCAATACCAGCGCGTCTTTTATTTTTCTTCAACCAATCAACAATGTGGTTTCAAATATCATTAACCAATGATTGCGCGGCTTTTGTCATGAGACGAGTTCCCACGCTCCTGTGCTCACCCCTCCTTTACAATTACTGTCTCAGCTACACGCCCGCTGTCTCAACCAATACCAGCGCAGCTCTGAGTGACGTCAGCGCAGCTCCGCAACTGACTTCCTCCTTCGCAAGATAATACAAAAACTCAATTCTTTTATCTTAAAGTGCAAATTTTTATAATTAACAACGTAAAACATTTGCCACTGTACCCGAGTGTCTAGAAAGGAAAGATATATTTCACTTCGAGTAAATCCCTTCCGCTTACTCTTCATATACTACGAGTAGATCCCTTCCGTCTACCCTTCACACAAGCATTGGAGAACCTGCTACTTCTTTAGACTTATCCCTTACTGGAATATACTAAGACCAAAGTTTCACCAGCGAACCCTTTTGCTATTACTCAAGCTCAGATGAACCTGCTTCTCGTTCCGTGTGACCCTTTCTCGGTGATATCTCACCAAAAGTTTTGCTAGGAAACTCTTTGCTATAATTTATTCATTTTCATATAGAAAAATCCCTAAATAGTGCTTCCAGTTCTACCTAACCATGCACTAATTTCCTACGGGTAAGTGACCTCACTGCAGTGTGGCTTCCATTTACCACCCGCTATTCTGCCCCCGGGGATTCCAGACAAAACATATAACAGGTACGAACAATTTTGGTTAATACATAAAATCAATACAGCATCAACAGAATCAATCAAATTTCAATATTATTTCATGTAATATCACATTTGGTCTATCAATAATTAACCAACTAACTAACTACCTATTTTTAACTAAACTCTAACCTTACCTCTGCTACCAAAAGAAATACTGATAGAGGTCACCCGACTATGAATTTACCATACTCACCTGAGCCCATAATCAATAACTCATAATTTAATCAGGTAACCTCCGCTCTACTACCAGTTATTTTTACCTACTAGGACCTATACCATTAACTTACCAATCCTTGTCACCGGTACCTGTGAACCTTTCGGATCAGAGTATTAGCATAATAGGAGAAATACCTTTGCACTCATATAATAACCACACACTCGGGAAGTTTTAAACTCTTTATCTAAGTTTCTCAAATGGTCATGATCCAAAGATTAAACACAAATAGACTTTCAATTATGAAAATCAGAATCACAATGTAACTATGCAGAAAAATCATTTAGCAACAGGGAAGGTAAGAAAGGGAACATAAATTACGATCAAAACGTTTAAGCATTTAATAAAAAGGGAGGGGAAAAAAGGGTACATGTCAAACTCTAGCAATAGGAAGTGTAAAGAGAAGGAACATAATACGCAAGCACTATTATCAAATATGTAACATTTAGGGAGGGGAAGAGAAAGAAACAAAACAATGACGAACCCACACAAATTTATATTTACCTAGGAATGGTGTGAAGAACTAACCCTGGCCACAGGTCAGTTTAAAGGACAGAATCCCGAAAGTTGCAGTCACCAGTAGGTTTGCAGGTGCAGATTCAGAGTCAGGACGGGTAATGCCAGATTTGGATCAGGACAGGACCGCCAAAGGTTAAGACCAGCACCCGCAGTTCAGTTGCAACGCCTGCGCTACTCCCTCTCTGCAGCTAATAGTAAGAACCCTGATTGGGTTATCGATTTCACCGACAAAGTGCTTCGCTGACCCGACTGGGTCAGCGAATTTTCTGACAGAGTGCTTCGCAGCACCTCTGCTCTCGATCACCTATTGAGTGCGTTGGGTCAGTGACAGGTCAGCTATTCGGACAAGTCGGACAATTTCTCTAGCTAAACCTACGCTAGTTATACTATTTTCCAGGTCAGTGTACCACCCCCTCAATGTTGCAAATGTAAGGATCCCTAATTTTGATTGGACAAAGAATGAGGAGAGGTCATCACACCACACCAAATTTTGATACCTCAGTGGCCGCTCACTTGCCTCTGTTAATCTTGAAGGAGGATTCCAGCTGCACACGGAGGGTGCACAACTTCTGGGAAGGTCCGTTTGGGAGACAGCGCCGCTGGTGGGAGCTGTACCGCATTTGGCGGTCTGCCTGCACGCTCCCAGCGTGCGCCTGATTTTTAAATCACCAGCTGCCTTCACCGGGGGACTGCGAGGACCAGCAGCCTCTACACCTATCAGCTGGTGCCTCTTCCCCCGGCGGCCGCGCCCCCTACCACCTACTATTTACTGTTCGCGACACCCGCTCCGCGGGTGCCGCTCATTTGCCTCTGTTAATCTTGAAGGAGGATTCCAGCTGCACACGGAGGGTGCACAACTTCTGGGAAGGTCCGTTTGGGAGACAGCGCCGCTGGTGGGAGCTGTACCGCATTCGGCGGTCTGCCTGCACGCTCCCAGCGTGCGCCTGATTTTTAAATCACCATCTGCCTTCACCGGGGGACTGCGAGGACCAGCAGCCTCTACACCTATCAGCTGGTGCCTCTCCCCCCGGCGGCCGCGCCCCCTACCACCTACTATTTACTGTTCGCGACACCCGCTCCGCGGGTGCCGCTCACTTGCCTCTGTTAATCTTGAAGGAGGATTCCAGCTGCACACGGAGGGTGCACAACTTCTGGGAAGGTCCGTTTGGGAGACAGCGCCGCTGGTGGGAGCTGTACCGCATTCGGCGGTCTGCCTGCACGCTCCCAGCGTGTGCCTGATTTTTAAATCACCAGCTGCCTTCACCGGGGGACTGCGAGGACCAGCAGCCTCTACACCTATCAGCTGGTGCCTCTTCCCCCGGCGGCCACGCCCCCCTGCAGGCTCCCTATTAAGTCTCCAGGCCAACCCGCAACGCGGGACGCGCGCGGGGCGAAGCCCGGGCCAAGGGCGGGCCCGTTTAAGCCCGTTCAAGACTGGGCAGGACTGGACTGGGCCACCCCTTTAACGTTTGTGCGTTCCTTCTCATCTACCGATATTGCATGCACTGTGAAACTAATCTACACTTAGCCTGCAATTAGCATTTAAAATACACCTACTGCACCATATATTGTTGTTACCATGTCTCCCAGAACTACAAGGAACACTGTGAAAAAACAGGCCCTGTCTGCTGCTGAGGTTATCGGTCCGATAGACCAATTCATAACCAAAGCCAACGAGGCCATTGATCAGGGCATCACTCTACTGGAGCGGAGAGTCTCACAGGACCTGTATATCGCCAGACGTTCCTCTTTGGGTCTACTGGCTCTCGCTAAAACTCCCCAGCGCCCTGTCGAGCTCCCCCAGCCTCTGACAGTATCCGCAGATTTGCATACAGTCCCTCGTACTGTCGACCTGTCAGCAACTCTAGATCTTTCTGACCTCCACCAGTCACTTGAAAAACCCCCTGATATTTTTGGTACCCAATCAGCTGTTGCCCCTTCCCCAACCATTGAAAAGGGCTTACGCGAGGGTGCAATCCCCAAAAAAAGGAAGAGGAATACTAGTAAATCTCATTTAACAACTAATCCTCTCCAACCAACTATTTCCTTAACCTCGTCCATTTCTCATCCCCCTCACTCTCCAATCATAAATTCCGCCCCAACCCCCCCCCCCAATCACTCCCTCCTCCACCAGTAACTGTAACAAATCCCATCACAGAAAACCCACACAATAGTTCTTTTTGCCCTAGTAGCTGCGACGACGAGAGTTGCATGACTGTGAATGATATATCAATCTCCAACACTCGTAGCAATGACATTCTATTGCTCAGCAAAATAGGAGAATTAATTAAACTCCATCTAAAACCTATAGAAAAGATAATGTTCCGGGTCCAATCCCAACTTACCCATCTGTCCTCGGCCCTGAACTCCATCAAGAGCACCACTAACGACCCTAAGCCAGTCCCGGAGAGACCCCCCCCTGCCACCACTAAAAAACCCAATAGTGGTCTGACTGTCCCCACTCCCGCCACTAGTATTCAAAAGGTTTCGCAGATATCTACTCAGAATCATCAACCCACAACTTCCACCAAGCCTCAAGCACCACCCATTTTACCTAATCCAGTAGTACCCCAGCCGCTAATTACCTCTAAGTCCCAGTCGTCCACTCAACCAAAACCTTCATCTGCTCTCCAGTTCCCGGCCCCTACCCTTCCCAATCCCTCCGATGGGTTTAACAACGTCCCGAGTAACCGAAGGAGGAGGGGCCACCCTATCCACCTCCCGCCTGAAGCATCACCTTTCGTGGTTATCATGACAAGTGTTCCGGTACTCCCCCCTAACCAGAATGAATCGGTATGGTCACTAAAAAACAAAGTTATATATTGGTTGTCCAATAATAGACCTTTACCCAACTTTATGGACAACAGAGTTACCACAGTGCGCAGAGTGCCCTGGTTGGGTACCACACCAAAATCTCTTAAGGGCGACTGCGTCATTGTGAACTTTGCCGACCCAAATACAGTTGAGCATATTTGCTCCTGGAGTGATCACACATCCACAGATGGGATAGCTACACATAACCTGTCCTATTTCTATCCCCCGGTGCCACGACTCAATCCCGGCCCGCCATGGAGCTGGTCAAGAGCGGGAAATTGGGACAGAAATAGAGATCGTGGTCAATGGCCAGGCTATGGATTTAACAACTCAGTCCCTGGAAACTTCTCCAACTGGAATGGTCCATTACTATCCAATAGATACGATTGCTTAGAGATGGCCGACTGACCACCAGTCTCCTCTCCAATCACCCCAATCATTAAAGCTACTCCTAATACCCAGAGACCTCATAAATCTAATACCAGTGAAGTTACGCCGTCAAAGCATATTCCGACATTATCACCCGGCTTACTCAGTCAATCAATCAATCAATCAATCAATACATTTATAGAGCGCACTACTCACCCGTAGGGTCTCAAGGCGCTAGGAGGGGGGGTGCTGTTACTGCTCGAACAGCCAGGTCTTGAGCTTCTTCCTGAAGGAGAGGTGGTCTTGGGTCAGGCGCAGGTCGGTCGGGAGGGAGTTCCAGGTCTTGGCGGCCAGGTAGGAGAAGGACCTTCCTCCTGTTGTCGCTCTTCGGATGCGGGGGACGGCGGCGAGGGCGAGGCTGGTTGATCTGAGGTGGCGCTTGGGAGCGTAGAAGTTGATTCGGTTGTTGAAGTAGCTCGGGCCTTGGTCGTGTAGGGCTTTGTGTGCGTGGGTGAGAAGACGGAAGGTGATTCTTTTGTTGACGGGGAGCCAGTGCAGGTCTCTCAGATGTCCGGAGATGTGGCTGTTTCGTGGGATGTCGAGGATGAGTCTGGCTGAGGCGTTCTGGATCCGCTGGAGTCTCTTCTGGAGCTTGGCGGTGGTTCCGGCGTAGAGGGCGTTGCCGTAGTCCAGTCGGCTGGTGATGAGGGCCTGGGTGACAGTCTTCCTGGTCTCGGTGGGGATCCACCAGAAGATCTTCCGTAGCATGCGCAGGATGTTGAAGCATGACGAGGAGACGGCGTTGACTTGTCTGGTCATGGAGAGGGAGGAGTCCAGGATGAAGCCCAGGTTGCGTGCGTGGTCCGTCGGTTTGGGTGCGGTGCCCAGGGCGGGGGGCCACCAGGAGTCGTCCCAGGCGGAGGGCGAGGAGCCCAGGATGAGGACCTCCGTCTTGTCTGAATTCAGTTTCAGGCGGCTGGTCGTCATCCACTCGGCTACATCTCTCATCCCTTCGTGCAGGTTGGCTCTGGCGGCGGCGGGGTCGTTGGTCAGGGAGAGGAACAGCTGGGTGTGGTCGGCGTAGGAGATTATGTTGAGGTTGTGTTGGCGTGCGATGGCCGCGAGGGGGCTCATGTAGATGTTGAAGAGGGTGGGACTCAACGAGGATCCTTGAGGGACGCCGCAGATGACTTCGGTGGCCTCTGACTTGTACGGTGGTAGGCGGACTCTCTGTGTTCTTCCGTCGAGGAAGGAGGTGATCCATTCCAGTGCCTTCTCCTGGATTCCGATGTTGCCGAGGCGCTGCACTAGGGTGCGGTGGCAGACAGTGTCGAATGCCGCGGAAAGGTCCAGGAGGATGAGGGCCGCTGTTTCTCCGTTGTCCATCAGGGCTCGGATGTCATCGGTGGCAGCGATGAGGGCGGTCTCGGTGCTGTGGTTGGCTCGGAAGCCAGACTGTGAGGGGTCGAGGGATCCATTCGTCTCGAGGAAGGCGGCCAGCTGTTTGTTGACGGTCTTTTCGATGACTTTGGCCGGGAACGGGAGGAGCGAGATGGGACGGTAATTCTTGAGTTCGGTGGGGTCCGCTGTAGGTTTCTTGAGTAGAGCGCTGAGTTCGGCGTGCTTCCAGCTCTCAGGGAAGGTGGCGGTGTCGAAGGAGGTGTTGATAATGTCCCCCAGGTGGGGTGCGATGACATCGTCGGCCTTGTTGAAGACGTGGTGAGGGCAGGGGTCGGTCGGAGAACCGGAGTGGACGGAGTTCATTGTGCGGACGGTGTCTTCGGTGCTGATCGGAGTCCAGGCGCGGAGGGTGGTGGTGGGTGGCGTTGCTGCGGTTGTGGCGTGCGTCGGTTGGATGCTGAAGCTGTTGTGTATGTCCGCGATCTTGTTGTGGAAGTAGGCGGCGAGGGAGTTGCAGAGGTCTTGCGATGGGGTGATGTCGTTGTTTCCGGCGTTGGGGTTGGAGAGCTCTTTCACGATGTTGAAGAGTTCCTTGCAGTTGTGTGCGTTGTTGTCTAGCCGGTCCTTGTATGCATTTTTCTTGGTGGTGCGGATCAGTTGGTGGTGTTTCCGGGTGGTGAGCTTGAGGGTGGTCATGTTGTCCATTGTTGGTTCCCTTCTCCATACTTTCTCGAGGGCTCGGCAGTTCTTCTTGGAGCTCTTGAGTTCGTCGGTGAACCATGGGGCTTTTCTGCTGCCGGGTCTGCTGGGCGGGGTCCTCAGAGGGGCGAGTTCGTCCGCGCAGTTGCTGATCCACTTCGTGAGGTTGTCGGCGGCCTGGCTGGGGTTCGCTGAGCCGGCAGGAGGGTGCTGGCTCAGGGAGGCGGTGAGCTGGTCGGCTGTGATCTTGTTCCAGCTTCTTCGGGCAACCTGTTGCTGGTGGTGGTGGATCGTCGTTCTTTTGAAGGTGAAGTGGACACAGCTGTGGTCCGTCCAGTGGAGTCCTGTTGTGTGGCTGAAGGCGATGTCTTTGCTGGATGAGAAGACGGCGTCGAGTGTGTGTCCGGCGAGGTGGGTGGGGGTGGACACCAGCTGCTTGAGTCCGAGGTTGGCGAGGTTGTCGAGCAGGGTGATGGTGTTACAGTCGCTGTTGTTCTCCAGGTGGAAGTTGAGGTCCCCCAGGAGGATGAAGTCGGCAGAGGGGAGGGCATGCGGGCTGATGAAGTCGGCGATGTCCTCGCTGAATCGTGTGCGTGGTCCCGGGGGTCGGTAGATCAGGGTGCCTCTGAGGGTGGTCTTCGGGTCGGTGTGGATCTGGAAGTGCAGGTGTTCGGCGGTTGTCAGGGTGTCGTCGGTGTTGGTCGTGATGCGGATGGTGTCCCTGTGGATGATGGCGATGCCTCCTCCCATCTGGTTGGCGGTGCGGTCCCTCCGGGTGATCTTGTAGCCCTCTGGGATGGCGATGGCGATGTCGGGCGCTGAGGAGGCGTTCATCCAGGTCTCCGTGAGGAAGGCGATGTCAGGGGCTGTGGTGTCGAGGAGGTTCCAGAGTTCGATGGCGTGTCTGTGGACGGAGCGGGTGTTGAGCAGGATGCACTTGAGGTGGTTGCTGCTGGTGTTCGGCTTGGCGGGTGCTAGTGCAGGGTAGGTCCGGATGCAGGTGAACTTGCAGGCGTGGCAGCTGAAGGGTCCGTGGGTGTGCTTCGGGGTGGCTCGGTGACATCCCGGGGTGCCGCCGGTGTTGAGTGCGATGAGTTCGGCGGCGTTGTAGGTTCGTCGGGTCGGCTTCCGTCGGTGGGGGCCAGGGGTCCTGGCACTGGGCGTGGTCCAGGCGCGGACGGGCGCAGACGGGCTTACCTTTGGCGCGCCTTCGGCGCACAATCGGCGCGCCCGCTGCGCGTGACCGCTGCGCGTTCGCACGGTCGCCATATATGGCGAAGTGCGAGGGGGGCGGAGCAGCTGGGAGGCGGGAGCGGGGAGGGTACAGAAGGAAAAAGGGGCGGGGTTAGCGGTGGTGGCGGGAAGTGGGGAGAGAAAGACGATGGGAACTACAAGCAGGAAACAGAAGCAGATTTACAAAACTTTAAAAAACAATTACAACAATGCACAAACCAGGGGCACAGGGCAAGAAGCGGCGCCCAGGAGCCTGCAGGACAGGTGAGCATGGACCACGCTGCTCACAGGCAGGGGGCGTGGTCCGCGGCGGCAGCCGGGCAGCGAGGCAGTCAGGCGGGGGAGGCACACGCAGCAGCTGGTGGCCGTGCGGCACGGGGGTGTCCTAGACTAGTACTCAGTACTCAGTAACCTCTGTACCCCCTCGTCAAGCTTACCTTTCCACCCAATAGCCTCTCGGTCGCAAGATCTTCGCCAGTCTCACTCAATCCACTCTGAGGAGCCAGTTATTAGGTATCAACATCCCTCTCCTACCCTTTTTGACTCCAACCTTATTTCCTCTACCTCCCTTCCAACTATCCAGTCCGATGACTTACCGCCCCCTGTTCACTCTCAAGGTGCAAACTCTACTCTATTAACAACCTGGGATCTTCCAGTAATCTACTGGAATACTGCGGGGCTTAGAACTAAGATTCCTCTCCAGTCCTGGATAGACGTGGTTAACAGTCATAAACTAGCTTGCTTCCAGGAAACCTGGGCAATTGACCCAATTCACATCTTGGGTTTCAAAACTTTCCATACTGCTGCCACCCCGTCTATCCATGGAAGATCCAAGGGAGGCTTAGCTGTCTATGTCTCCAATCAAATCTCACTTTCGATTAATGTAGTACCCATGGTGTCCCCAACCTGCCAAATTCTCATGCTTGCCCCTGACAAAAGTTCCAATTATTACTTTGTTAACATGTACAACAACTCTTCCCCCAATGATTCTGTAAAGTCACTGATCGAAATCTCTTCATACCTGCAAGATCAGATGACTAAGAACTCACATTTGCAAAGGTATGTTGTGTGGGGAGGGGATTTCAATGTTCATCTGTGCAGTGACTATAAAAAAGGTATTTGTGGGCTCCTAGATGAGCATGATCTTCCCATTACCCATTTTTCTCATTCTAGCACTGGGATCGGTTTCAACAACTGTCTATTTTCATTAGCCCTTGAATTCGCTAACGAACTAGTGAATCCTGTCGTTGAATTCAAGCCGACCTTCCATGGCAGAGGTCTTACTACCACTATTGATTTTATTCTCTGTTCCCAAACTTTTAATTCCCGTTGAAAAAATTTTGCAACTGGAACTGACCCTTCTAGTGATCATTATTCTAATAGTATCACTATTACATTCAACTCAGCTCCGTCTTCTCACCTCAAGGATAGTCTACTAACGCAGCGTTCCTTGGAGATGAGTAAAACTAATGGTTTTGCAGTAAAATGGTCAAAAATTAATCCCATCGAGGTTACCCGTAGTATCATCCAAAAAACCTCGCCATCAATCGCTATCTGTTTGGCGGAGTCCTCTTCTCCTCAGTTGATTCTTTCCAGTTTTGCGAACATCCTAGAAGCTATTCGACTGGAGCTTACCTGCCAGCACAAGAAATTTGATAAGGACTCGCGGGGGTGGTTTGATTCTCACTGTCGTAAAGCCCTCAGTGCACTTAAACGTGCATTACATAGCCAAGATAGAGACCTGATACTAATAGCTTCTTTAAGAAAGAAATATAAGGTAGCCCAAAAAACACGCAAACAGGAACTAAAAAATAATCTCTGGGCGCAATTGCATGAGAGTGCTGGGAACAAGGATTCCACTTTGTTTTGGCGCACAGTTAAGTCTCCCTTTTTAGCGAATGACTCAGCCATCCGCCACCTGGACGTGGCGATTCCCGCTGAAAAATGGGTTGCTCATTATTCAGAGATCTTTGGGGACTCCCTTTTAATTCCTGACACCACAAGTTCTGAGGAGTCAGACTCCACCAAGGATAATATCTACCCTATCGACATCATTTTCAATTTAGTGGAGGTGACTACCGCGCTGACTTCCTCTAAGACCGGGAAAGCTCCCGGCCCGGACGGAGTCCCTCTTGACATCTTTATGAGCAACCTAGACTTATGGGCTCCTATTGTTACGCAAGTGATGATGGCAGCACAGCAGGTTGGTCTTATCGATTCCTGGTCTTCCTCAGTGCTTTTGCCTATTTTTAAAAAGGGTGATCGTGACAACCCGGCCTGTTACAGGCCCATTTCCCTCTTGGACTCGCTGGGTAAGGTCGCCGGGAGACTAATTCTGGAACGCCTCCAGGATTGGGCTACGGAGAAGAAGATCCTAACTGACTTACAGTTCGGGTTCCAAGAGGGATTGGGCACTGTCGAGCAGGCCCTCAACCTGACTCTACTCCTGGGCAAATATGCTTGGGCCAAAGGCGGTAAGCTTTATTTGGTCTATGTGGACCTAAGCTCCGCCTTTGACTGCGTTATCCATTCTAAATTATGGGAGATCCTGCACAACCTCAGAATTGATCCCCCACTACTGAAATTCCTACGTGAGCTTTATTCGGATGCCAACGCTCGCGTGAGGTATGGCACCAACGGTGAGCTATCGGATACTTTTAACATCACAAAGGGCGTCAGGCAGGGGTGCGTCCTTGCTCCATTCCTATTTAATATCTACACAAATGGACTGGAGCAAGCGATGCTGGTGGACAGTAAAGACCTTCCATGCATAAATTCCCACCCAATCCCCGCGTTACTGTACGCCGACGATTCAGTCAACCTAGCGAGAACACCGATCCAACTCCAGCTCCAACTGGATAAGTACTGTCAGTATATGCTTTCGCTAGGCCTAAAAGTCAACAAAACCAAGACCTTCATTATGCAATCTGGCAAAAAAGCCTCTAAATGTAAGCCTCTCTATATCGACAGTACTAGGTTAGAATTTGCCAGAAAATATCCATATCTAGGGATTCTCATCGATGACCGGTTGTCGTGGAAACCTGCCACCTCTAGTAAGACACTGCAATTCCAACGCACTACAACGGCGCTGTCTTCATTTTCTAGGAAATTGGGTAAACCTGCCCCTGCTGTACTTATGAAAATATACCAAGCCAAATGCCTGAGTGTGGCCACTTATAGAGCGGGGGTATGGGGCTATGCTCCCGTTAATGAGCTCCAAGTTATTGAAAATGATTTCTTAAAATATGTACTAGTTCTCCCTCGCAGTGCCCCCAACTACGGTAGCCATGTTGAGCTCGGCTGGGATTATATCACTGATACCATCAGATACCAACCGATCCTCCTCTGGCATCGTATTTGGACTAAGGAGCAATGTCTCCTCACTCGGTTGTTAATCACTGATTGCCTGACACTGGCTCATTGGAAAAGGATCCCTTGGCTTTTGTATGTTTTTAATTTCCTGAATGATCTGAATTGCCCAGCGTTTTTCACAAACCCTGTCTCATTAACGTCTATTCCAAGAAAGTCTCTGAAGAACTTATGTGTCACCCATTTAAGAGCTTTACGTATGTCTTCTGAAATCGGTAAGCATACTAACACCCATTTAATGATGGTACAATCCTCCTTTGGTATGCAACCATATCTGTCTTTTTATTTATCAAATTACGATAGATATGTTCTAGCCAGATTTCGCTTTGATAGCTTTTATCGTCTTGTGTCATTCCCTGTGCCTCTAGACTGGTCCCGTGAACTAACCAGATGTCCCTGTGACGATTGTTCTGTCCAGTCCACCCTGCACATAACATTATTTTGCAGCTTGTATGAGACCCCGCGTAAACGCTGGCTGGTTCCACTACTACGTCAGTTTGGGCTGAGAAGATGCAGACCCGCCCTTTTGGCATTACAGTTTTTAGACACTCCATATGTTGCCAAATCTATAGCCTGTTTCTTAAAGGCCTGCTTGAAAATTCGCTCTCTATCTGCTGTCTCTGCATCGTAAAATATTTTTGTTGACTGTGTGTATAAACTCTTACAGGGATCCCAGAGGTTCCAAATGTTCAGATGACGTTAGGAAATACTAATTTTATACCTTTGTATATAGCAATTAATAGTGTTTTTTCTTTTTTCTTTTAACTGTTGGAAAATTTTATTACAATGAACTTTTATGATTGTAAATTCAATCAAAATAAAGTTTGTTTTGACTTTGACTTTGACTTTGATACCTCAGTGTTGAATATTAATTTTATGTTCCCGCCCATCAATTTATTTTCACATGACATCTTTATTCCACCCAACAATGGAGAATTTTAACATTGAATACATTGTAATACAATAGGTAGAGTTTAGCTTCCTCTAGCAAGGTTAGGGGTCAGCTTCCCAGGCGCATCTTGGCTGTGACTGTCTTTGATTTGGTTTCAATGAAAAATGACTTCAGCTTCTCTATTGAGCTTGTCATGCGCAGAAGGTCTTTCAAAATGGAGTAATAACGTCTCCCAGGCCCAAATGTATCATTTCATAAAAGGATAGAAAGAAACAGTTTTAGAACACAGAATAAATGAATACACTGTATACCATTTATTTCTACTCTATACCCATTATTTTATATTTAACTATAGCATTAGGATTAAACAGAACGAACAGTTTGGCAAAAACAGCAGTGCAAGCTTCTTGCATGTGAAGACATAGAGCAGCCCCATATTATTGCTAGTGCGAAGAAGCGACAGATTCCCTCCAAAGCAAAGTATACGTCATGTCACGTGAGTATGGCAGACGCATGCGCAGTAGAAACCCTCGCTTAGCAACAGCCATTTTAGATGCAAGCGTATTATGGTTAGTAAAGCACATAAGCAAGCTTCTCGCAGACACCCAATGTTTATGTAAAATGCGATTTTAGTAAGACAAACATGTTGATTAGTGCTTTTAATGTTATTCGAGGTTCATGAATACAAGAAAGTCGCTTCATGTGCGAATCCTTGCTCCATCAAGGGACCCCTCCAGTATGGGTAATCCAGCCCCCCCACACGGTGGGGGTCTTTGCTACAGCCCTGTACAGAGTGACAACATACTCTCAGTTAGCACTTTCCCCTCTCTGGCATTATTTATGCCTGAATCTTTAGAAATTCCAATCTCCGGTTCCTTACAATGGATTTTTTTAATTTTGGTGTAATTTTAAAAATACAAAATATTTCCTATTTTCATAAATTGCTGCTTTTTTTATTGTGCTGTGGCTTTTACTTATTTACTGTTTTGGTGGTATTAAATGCTTTACACATCTCTGCCTCCTAAAATAAGCCTGATTGCTCGTTTGCCAAGCTACCAAGGGTTGAACAAGGATTAATTTACTGAGAAGACTGGACCTATTAGTGATTGTGATACTGTTACTAGCTGAGGGTGAATACCCCTACCTACTAATAGTCCACTTTCCTGCACACTCTGTCAGAGTAACATAAACAATACACTATTGAAGTATATACATGCAAAAAACTAGGTGTACATTAAAACAACATTACATTTACAATGGGCAATGAACCTCTGAAGTTATTTTGTCTTTAAATTTTGTACATCTTTCATATAGATATTTCACTGGTTACACTCATCTCAACAGATAAGCATGCATGTATCTACCATAATTATGATACAAATGTTTTATGTATTATAGCAATTATCATTATTTAATTCAGTTTTAAGGGATGAAAACATGTGTAAAAATAAGCATTTTTGATTTTTATACAGACTATTCAACTACACAGGATTAACACGTAAGTAATATTTTACTAATACTAATTAAATAAGGAAATAGACATTATTGTACAACTTTTGATTCATAAAAAATAGAAAGATATACACAAATGTGATTGTTTGTTTGATTAGAGCTTTCAAAGTTAATTAGCATGACATACAAAAATACCTTGAATATATTTTTACATGTGTGTGATGATTTTCAACCGGGACTAGGAAGTTAAGGGCAAAATATGGATGTAACACCAACATCGGTAACTAAACTACCAAGAATATTATAATAGGAGATGTAAACACAAATATATCACCATATTAAAAAAAACTAAAAACTAATACTGTAACAGATTATTAAAATGAAGAAACACGAACACATCAGATGCACAAGTATGTTTTTATGAATTTACCTTGCAGGAGTGGTTTGGTCTTCTACGTCAGCAGTGTCAGTGCCGCCAATGCACCCAACAATCTCACTTTCTTTGTCTGCTGCCTCCTGTTCCTCCATTGTCCGCATGGACTGCCTGGCCTTATTTGTGCCTCTCCTTGCCAGCTTTACCTCCTTGATCCTGCATTGTGATGATGCTACCTCTTCTTCCATTTCTCCACTGCCCTGCATGTTGGTGCCATAGCATTGACTTTGTTTACTATAGCTTTCAGTAAAGCTGCCTTCTCGGATAATGATAATGTTGGGGTGGGGAAAAGATCTGTTGTTTGCTCAGAAATTAACTTTTCATGTTTCTTCTGAATAATGGCCATTTAGCTTTTTCTGGAACACTCCAGCCACTTTTACCTCTTTTTTACTGTAAACGCTCCTGGCTGGTACCCACTTTCTGTCTTGCTATCTTTCCTATTTTTCTAATCCAGAAATAGTGTGTTGGATATGTGTTGCTTTTTAAAATGAAACTTTCAGAAGGACGCCATTTGTGATACAATGACAAGTTGAGCCACTCAAGTACGATCTGTATCACGCACTGTTGAATTACGCCAAGACACAGAGCTTTGCAACATTGCCTAATTTGATGGTAAATATGGTGCTGCCCATTTTAAAAAACAAATACACAACACAACCTTTTTGACGCAATGCAGCACTGCTTAACAACTAGTAATCTGATCCTTTATGACCAAGAGGAAAAACTAGTAGAATAGAATGTGTGCTGAGGAACCTTATTGACCTAAAGGATACATGAAACTCTGAATGTGATGGGCCACAACGAAGACTAAAATATATGCGCCTAAGTGTAACTACTCGGCACTAGCCCTAAGCAATGTATTAGTAGGGTAAAACTAGTGTTGTCAGATTGGTCATTGTCACCACTGATCACACGTTTCAGTCCTGGTCCTTAATTTGTACACTAGGCGGTAGTGGTCTTCGTTGTCAATAACTTGGGGGCATATTAGCAAGAACCTTGTTAAAATTATCGCCGTTTTAGCAGCAGTTTACTGCCGCTAAAATGGCGATAATTTTAACAAGGTTCTTGCTAATATGCCCCCAAGTTATTGACAACGAAGACCACTACCGCGTAGTGTACAAATATGGGGCTTGCTTATATGCGTTATAGAATTCCAATACAAGTCCAGGCAGTTTCCTGCTGCTAAAACTGCGATAATTGTAACGAGGTTCTTGCTAATATGCCCCTTTGTCGTTTGGAGTAGTTTGCTTGAATTTTTGTGACAGAAGTGTACACGGTTTGTAAAAGAAAAGCTTGGTGATAGAGCCTTCGATGGTTGAGATACAAGGCAGAGACCTAGTAGGGTCACCGCAGTTGGGAGGGTGTGTTCTTTCATTCAAACAGGGGTCAAGTGACCCTGTACTTGGGGTAATTATGGGAATCTTTAGGCTAAGCTGGAGTCCGGCCTTGTTCTTTATGTTGACGGGCAGCATGGCTGGCACTGAGCACGTCCAGAGCGTGGACGGGCTCAGACGGGCTTGCCTCCGTCATCGGCACGCTCGCTGCGCGCGTGCGCTGCGCGCTTGCATAGCCTTGTCTAAATAGGCGGGTAAATGCATCCAGCCAGCCACTAGAGCGTGATAGCAAATGGCGCTCAGTATTGGACGGCAAATCCCCACACCCAAGATGGCGCTGGATGACTATCGAGAGCCTTGAGGGGGTTAAAATCCCGCTAAGCAGCAGGTGATGTGCAATATTTTAAAGTGCGAGTGAGTGGGACTGAAAATGATAACAGGCTACAGGATTTCAGTTAAAAAGTTTAAAGTTTAAAAAGAGCCCGTTTTTTCTTGTGAGTATCCAGAACCTACCGCAGCTTCCCCACAATCGGGAGGTCAGCGTGAGGTTTAGCAATTAAGGTCTATTTCTATGACAGTAATTGTTTCCAAAATGTTATTGCCAAGCATCTCTGGGAGAGATTTGGTGCAGCATATCATGGAGGCACAACCAACAAACTCTTGGGAGGCATTGAATCACTAGGGGTATCTCTTCGGCTTCAAGGAAACAACTACCGTAGGAGCTCTTTCTCGGGCAGAAAAGAATTACTATTTTCAGGCCATTGTTGTTATTAAAGGCATAGTGTATGTGGTTTCCCACGTGATGTACTTTTCACATGACATATTGCAACACTGAAGAATGTATAATATGTTGCAGATAAGGCCACTATTTTTGTGAAACATATTGATTTCCCGATGTCTTTCAGCCTAATCCAACAAAATGTAGACCAAAGGACAAGCCCTTTAAACACCAATTTCAAAGCCAGTCTAAATTTCACCAGAGCAGATCCTCAAAGAAATTGTGAAATTCGAAAATGCCATTAGCAAGATAAATTGCCAAAAATGTAATCCCCTATATTAGTCAGCCAGCCAAAGAATTTTATTCGGCGAGGCTAAGAGTCCAATCTTACATTGATATTTTTAAATCTAAAATAGTCACCATTCTTACATTTTACATTCTAATATTTTTTTAAATGATAACGCACACACAGATAAAAAGTAAAAAAGATAAAAGATACAATCCCATAGATTTAAATATTTGATTTCCTTAAGTTTACAGAAGCAGCTAAAAAGCTATCAACCACATAACAGATATCGGTATCTGGGACAAGTTGCAAGTACATAAAGGCAGGCCTCACTTTCCTCCTTAAGGAGGTGCCATCACACCTGCAAGGGCCAGATTGTCTATTAGGTACTGTAAATCACTGTGGACGATGCACCATATTAAACCTAAAGCGAAGTAAGAAGAACGTATGGTAAATATTTTGAACCGACCCCAAATACGGCTCCATGACAGAATTGGTTTTTGACATGATGTACCGTGAATTTGGCCAACTCCTCCTGTTGCCCTCCACCTAATGTAATTTTAACATATCCACAGGAGATCCTCTTTTTCCAGGGTTCACAAAAAGCTCCCTTCTACCCATCTGAGAACAACATGAACTCACATACCTCAGCCAAATGTCATTTGTCTAAAGATAGTCTTTCAGGACCAACCTATTTAATTTACGCTAGTGCCTGGTCCAAATAGTGAGCCATCTAAAGAGGGGACGCAGCCCACAGGTATAATTCAGGTAGGATAAACTGAATTTCTGAAGAACAATATAAGAAGGCGTGCACTGTGGGACACTCACCAATCTTCTGCAAAATTCATCTTCACTAGTCTGCAGCTGGCAAGGACCCATTTAACCCCATACATCACCACCATAGATAGCCGTTGCCACTCACTGAGTCTAATAACATTTTATCATAGGCCCAAGGATTTTTCACCTATCCTGGTTTCGAACACAAATATTGCCCCAATTGTCCTTTTTAAGGCAAGGGAGATCAGGTGCTAGTGCAGTTAAAAGTTAAGGTAAAGAAAGTAATGTCCCATAGGAGGAAACTGCATGCAATTTGTGGACTCAGGGCCCATTGCCATAACATATGATTTGCTGCCATTTATGGACAAATCAAAAACTGTTAAAAAAGCGTCAAAATAGTCTTTAAGTCACTGAAACAATAATGCAGTCCTGGGCAACAGGATCGCATCATCAACATACTATATGGTAGGTATAAAATGTGACCCCACCCACGAGAACTCCAAGTTCCTCGATAATAAGGCAGGATGTAGTTTGTCAATATACGAGGTGAAAAGAAGAAAAAGGGGCCAGGATACATTCTTGTCGCACTCTCCGACTCATTTTAAATGACTTGGTGCGAGAGCTATCCATGTTGCATCTCACTATTGCAGACATAATTTGGTGCAAATGTCTTAAAAAGTACACAATATCAGCATCCACCCAAATAGACAGCATGCTCTGTTCACCCTGACAAAAACAGAGGTGAGGTCTATGAATGCTAGGTGAAGATGCTCAGACCTAGCAGTCACGTATTTACTTACATCAAGTGTAGGTTTAGGTGTTGGTCAGAAGTCCTAAGGCCCTAATTGAAACCAAACTGTAGGCCTGAAAGGACCCTGTTTTTCTCCACCCACACTGAGAGTCTATTAAGGATCACCCTCCCCGCTACTTTCACAACTATCTCTATCAAATAAATGGGGCAATAATAATAGGGAAACTGCTCTATCACTCTTTTAAAAAATAGGGACGATGACCGAGATGGGCAAATACTTAGGTGGGTCCACCCACACCGCTGCATTAATACTATGATCCAGGATTGAGGACCATAAAGTTGGATCACTCAAGAAAGAGATCAGCCGGGATCCCATCAGGGCCTTGGGCCTTGTTTCTTGAAAGAGTCAGAATTACCTTCTTCACCTACTCTGTCTCCACTGACAAAGTGGAAATACCCTTTTGTCTTGTGGTTGTGTTCAATGGGGCAACATCAGCTCAATTAAATCAATTACTTTATGCATCTGATGAAATGCAGGAAGTGCCTGAGCCAATATCTCAGGTGTTGAAGAGAAGATGATTAATAACTACACAAAATTCAGCACAGAGTTTTGACACAGAGACTGCAAGTAAACCCTGCCAAGCTTCGTCCTTGATTTCCTTTTTTCTCCTAAGGATTTGGGCTTTGTAGTCCCTCCTGCAACTATCAATCAGGTTTTTGTCTCCTGGGTTGCTTCCCAACGCTTGGTGCAGTGCTCTATGGGCCCTGGTGCACTGCCTGTTCAACTATCTCTGGGCAACAAGGCAGCCCAGCGAGGTGGAAGTGACAAGCAAAGAATAGACTGCCTTGGCAATCTTCCAAGTCTTGGGCACAAGTGTCCCTTAATTGGGCATATACCTCGGTCAGGACACTTTTGACCATCTTAACCTCTGTCCTTGGATATTGAGCACACTATCTAAAATGTTGAACTTAACGGTGCACCATTTTGGAAGAAGGGACCACCACAATTTAAAAGTGGTGGGGTTATGATTACTGAAGCCCAGAAAAGTAACCTTTACACCCTACAAGTTACTAAACAAGTTACCTGGAACTAAAATAAAACCAATGACTGTCAAACTGCCCATTCTCGTGAAAGTAGGAGGAACAGAACTAGGACCCATCAAACCAAGCATATCAAATGAGCAAATCAAATTAAAGTCAGAAAACAACAAATTTAGAAACTCACACAATTAATAATGTTCTAAATGAAGCTTAAGATCCCGAAAAGTTGCTAACTGAGTGTCAGAAAGATAGCAATGTTCCAGACATGGGTGTAGATTAAAAATCTCCATTAGTATTGTCCAGCACTGAGGCATGCCTCTAGTGCATTGCTTTTCAACAACCTATGGAGTGCAATCAGATGATGTACGTGAGAACAGCCAGAAATGGCATTATAAAAAGTATCTACTAAAGGTTGTATGCAGAGGCACACATGGCTAAACCATGCATGCCTCTACTGCGCTGCCTAACCCACAAATGTGTACGAACAATGCATTCCTTTACCACGCATGCCTTTACTGAGCATGCCTTTACCATGCAATTGCCTGGTCAAGGCATAACTGGTATAGTGATGTGCGGTAAAGATCCCACCCTATGCCATCTGTTCTTAGCCCTAACAACTACCCCAACCCCCAGTGAGCCCTAAAAAACTGCCCCAACCCTACCCTCAGCCCTAAAAACTACCCCAACCTGTAAAAACTACACCCCCCCAAAACCTGGACCCAGCCCGACTTACCTCACTACATCCTCTTCCGATTCTACCTGTTCCTGGACCCACCCATATCAGCATTTAGACGGTGCATTGCCTTAACCACGCATATGCATATGCGTGGTTAAGAAATATGCGAGGTTCAGGCAAACAAGGTTGTGCTTGCATTGAATAAGCACAAGTGGCTCTTCCCATGATGTTCTGTTGCAGGGATTCTGCTCATACACAGAACTGTGCACAGAGACCCAGGACCTCAGTGAATTGTGGTGGACCAAAAAACTCACCTCAGTACCTAGAACCCCTAACCGACTAGCATCAGTGTCATATTAGCTCTTCGTCCTATAGCAAAGGAGCCAATGATTAGACAACCCAGAACAGGCGACTTAGGATACACTCAGGAATGGTGGGAATCAAGAACACTCTTTCATTTGTTATTCTCATACCAGTCCACAACATGGGTAAAAAGAGACATGATAAAGTTTAAAATGTTTATTTTAACAACTTGCTCTAAGATGCAGTATTTTTGCTAACATAAGCAGGCATATGATTAAAAATAATACGATCAGCGTTGTTACAATTCCATAAAACACAAAGGGAGAAATCATATTATAATGATAGTGGAAACAGGACCTATGGTGCCTTATATACCACCCTCCCTGGCTATTTGTTTTATATAATATTAGAAGGTCCCTTCGACGTGAATGAGGAACCCCATACTTCCAAGATCAGCAGAGATGAATCACATCAGGATCTGCAAAAGCTCTCTCTCTCTGGAAACGGATTTTTTCCAAGTATTCAAATCATGCATGCAGTGCAATATTAAAGGTGCCAGAATTTCAGATAGCTGCAGCTGCGTGCATGTTGTGTCTAGAGCATGGGTCGATCAGCCCGAACAACACCTAACATTGTTATGATAACCTTGGAGGCTTCAGCACTGACTGTGCAGACTAAGGTCAAGATGTAAGTCTAGGGACGTTGAAAACAAGTCATTCTCATGTGAAGAAATTCACACAGCCTAACTTACAACAACAGTTACATATAGTGTTGTGTGCAAAAGCAGCAAAAAGGTAAAATGGCGTTTAAACTTCTAATAAGCCTATGCTAACATAGCAATGTGCTCAAGCAGGGTACTGCCTTCACTACAGTTCAGGCCGTTTCCCACTACTAAAGGTTCTTGCTTATCATGAAACTGCAACACCATTTCCTGGAGATTTAATGAACGAGTCTTTAAATGCCGGATATTGGGTGATACAGATAAAGTTATCCGTATTAACACTTCCCCTTTTGATTTCCCAACACTTGAATGAACTGCAGGGATGAAAAAAGCCTGAAACCCATCCAGGGAAAATGAGCTACCAATACCCAATGTCTCTTGGGAGGGAATACTATCATAAGAGGAATTCCCAGTCCCTTTTTATCCATTTAGGCTTGCAATGTTCCAACTTAAAAAGTTTAAATGACGCTTATGAGGTTCGTGGGGGGGGCTTCACACTTCAAGGCACGAGTGGGACTGGGGCGGTGATTAGCAGGTCAGTCACTAGTCGCTCAACATCTACGATTGGACTGAATAAATCAAAGCGATTAAGCATCTGTATATTGTAAAAATGTGTGGAGATTGTTGGGCGGTCTGAATGCACAGGGATAGAAATGGGTGCCAAAAATGCAGATGGATTGTTTGAGCAGCAGTCCCTTACTTCCAAATAAGGATGAAAAAAAACCTAGTGGTAAAAGTCTAATGGAGGTTAATGGGGGGTGGTATCCGTAATTGTGGGTCAAAAAGCATGCCACCACCCTCTCCTGCCTAAAGTTCACTACCACACAGTCCCCGTCCTATCTTTTATGAGTATGGAAAATCCACGGAATTCATTGGACCATAATAATGGATTTACAGATCAACACATTTTCTCCCATGTGAGCAATAAGCCTGTTTGTAGCCTCGTTCCTTAATTAGTTAAGTTGTTCTTTCCTGTAAGCACTAGACATTCACCAACACCACTATGAGAGGAGTCTTCTCCAGTGGCAAATTAAAGGCACTACCTATTGGCCGAGCCCTTTGGTTGCCTTCCCTACTTCCCTGATATCCCGGTTATCCAAGCAATCTGAGGGGCAAAACTGAAGCGGCATGAGGAGTTTCCTCAAAAGAAGGCCAGGTGGGGTAAAGAGGAGACTTTGGCCAGGTAGATCAAGTACCTCAACCTGATACAGGGCACATTTACTGGGCTTATGAATTCTGCTGCCCTTTGCTCGGGACTATGAGATGTCATGGTCATATTCTGTGTCCCTCTCTCACTTGCTTTCATCACAGGGAAAAACAATGTAGTTAAACCCATAATTTGAGGGGCGAGAAGACCTCAACCACGTAAGGTTGGTAAGCACTTTTTCAATTACCATAAGTCCAGAGAGGCATTAATCAAACCGCAGATTGAACCTATCCTCTATCCTACTCAATAACTTGTCCATTATGACCTCAAAATTAAATCAGTCTGTTATTTTGGGCTCCCCAGTAAGTTTCTTCCTTTGTTTTGAGGAACTCTTTAATTTACTTGGAGCCCCTTATGGCCTGTTCCCATCAGAAAAAGGCTTTGTTGGCGGCTCCCTCTTTTTTCTTTCAAAGGCTGGTGGGTCAGTGTCACGAAATGAGGTTTTACCCAGGGTCCCCCTCCTCATCCTGGGATCATTGCAGAGTTATGCAAGTCATTAACTTGGTGCCCTCTTTAAGTCCAAAGGTATTGGATTCTGACCCTGATCCCATGCATTCTTCCTGCTAGCGAAGTCTCCCATAGGAGTTTCTTCAACTGAATTTGAATCTGTTGGAACTGTATCCACATGTATAGCAAGTTCATCTTCAACTTTAGTAATTTCTTCTGCAATAGCCCCCACCGCAGATGCCAGAAAACCCATAATTGTATTTTTGTTGCTAATCCCATTATGAGTAGAAAGAGCGGTAGAACAAGGGGTAGGTGACTTACATATTATCATCTCTGATTTCAACGCCTAGTTGCCAGATACAACTTAAAAGATTCAGAACAATAAAAAAAAAGAGGAAGGAGGGGTGTATCAATCTGGTCTTATTGGGGTGTGGATGGGAAGGTTCACTGTCAAAATATTGATCCTCAAAATATCCCCATACCTAAAAATTGTTACATAAATATAGTTGTAAAAAAATATTGTCAATCTATACTTATTAATAAAATGACAAAAATATGTCGAAAAAATAATGTCATTAATATAGGTGTCTAAGATATAGTTTTTTAAAATATATATAAATTAATGGACCTATTGTGATGGCAGTTGGAAAACCACTGATCTTCGGTCAGCGGCTTTCCGCCCACCATCTTTGGTTTTAATCAGCCGATCGGAATTGAAACCACCCCTTCATTCTGGCTGGCTTCCGACGCCCCTCAGCCAGACAGAGGCCAGCCCGTAATCTCAAAGGGCAGTCTTTCCACCCTTCAGATTATAATGTATGGATTCCTGTAGGGTTGCCATGGTCAGAAAGCGTGTTTGTGTGCCCTTCGTAGGGTCCTCTTGTGTGGACGGCCTCCCAGTAGGGGCAGAGTGGGCACCTATGGTGCCCACCCAGTTAATCCCTCAAGGTACCTGCCACAGGCTTCAGGGATTTACACCACCTCCCATTTCCCCAATGGGAAGCGCTGCGAGGCCTCAGGGCAGTTATGCGCTATACAAATG
Source organism: Lissotriton helveticus (assembly GCF_964261635.1). NCBI lineage: Eukaryota > Metazoa > Chordata > Amphibia > Caudata > Salamandridae > Lissotriton > Lissotriton helveticus. The sequence continues at coordinate 1,743,170,755 of NC_136065.1, forward strand.
TAATTTTTCATTTCAATATGTACCACAGCCAGTTTATGGCAGTAGCACATGCTCCCATATGGAAATGTTTGAATGCATCTGAATCATGCGGTCAGGACGCAATTAAGCCCAGCATCGAAATCGGCCCCTAAATATATTAAATATTTAACACTAATACAATAAAAATTAAACAATAGCAATTATAATTATTTCCAAAATGTAAAACACTCATATACATGTATATGATATGCGAATATCCAATAATATAACATTAAAAAACAGACCGTTTTAATGACAACTAAAAAATTCAACAAATTTACAAAAAATAAATAACATATTAAAAACATTAACAAATACAAATATTATAATTTTAAATAAATTTTAAATAAATGAAAAACAATCATATAAATGTAAACAATATAAAGTCAACTATTTCATTTTACAATTAATACGTACACTATTCCCAATACAATTTACAAGAGTAGGCAAACTCAGGAGGAGTAACATTTACAAGGTAACATTTATTATTCCCACTCCAGTCAGTGCAACAGTACGGTAAATGTTAGATTGCGGTAAGGTAACATTTACTATTCCCACTCCAGTCACTGCAAGAGTAGGGGAAATGTTGGATTACCGAGGAGTAAAATTTACTATACGCACTCCAGTCAGGGCACCAGTAGAGGAAATGTTGAATTGCGGAGGTGTCAAATTTACTATTCCCACTTTAGTCAGTGTAACATTTGCAACCGTATAATTAACCAAAATAAAAGACATTTATTTCAAAAACATAATAAATAACAAAAAGTCTAAATATGCAAATACAAAAATGTAAATATGTTTTAAATAAAATGAAATCTAATAAATATTTATTACAATGTAATATCCTAAATTAGTACAAATATTATTATAATCAAAACACAAAACTATATTCTGAAAACAATATTAACTAATGAATACAATGCGATTTGCCTTTGAAAGGCACAACACAATTAACAGATACAATAATAAATAACATAACTATAAAACATTGATTAACTATTTTTAAACGTATTATTACTTAAATAACTTTCTACCCTATATTTCTACAAAGTAAACAACAAATATCTCAAATTAATTCTTTAAATAATATTATTTACACATGTTACATATTTAATTAGTTATTAAAATACTAACAATAATTAACTATTGCTAACATAATTGTTTAATACCTCCCTACCCTTTCTCCATTCAAACCAAACAACCCACACCCAATATATAAATTAAAAAATAATATTTGCATAATTTTCATAATTAATTGTCAAACAAATTGATATTATTAATTCATTAGTATAATACATTTCCTACACACCCTTTAACCATACAAAACAACACACACATAAACAATATAGTATCCCACAATTTACATAATTAATTACCAGTGAAATTATTAATTAACAGTTAATTATCAATTAATTATAATTAATTTACTTCCCAGCCTATACCCCTAAAAAACACACAACCCACACCTGAAAGTTAATTAAAAAAAATATGAACCACCAAACCCGCTACAGTACTAAAAGTAAAGACATTTTATATAATCATATTTCAAAATTAAAAACACAAAATTAAAAACATTAACATTAAACAAACATTTTATAACATAGACAATTAAAATACATACAAAAGTACATAAGAATAATTTAAAAATTATATTCTGACAATATTTTTGTAAACAATAATCATGATTTAGAAAAACATGGCGGCAGCAAGCTAGCTGGCCGCGGTGCTCCGGACCGAGCTCCCGGTAGGATCGTCTCCCGCCGCGTAAAATGAGCAACTAGACACAGAATCAACCCGCTAAATATAACAGCTTTCTGGGGGCCGCCTGTTCTAAATAAAACTTGCCCGAAACTTTTCTTATCAGTTTAATCCTTCCCAGCGAGATGCGATACTCCACTCTATGCAACGAACGTCCTCGCGGAGTCCTCTTTCTTTCTCCATGGATCTTGAACGGGGACGAAGACGGAGGATGCCGACCGGTGTTTGAAGGCAGCGGGGGATCCCTAGTGAGGCTCTGCGGTCTCTGTGGGCTGTTTCCTGGTGGTTGCGAAGTGCAGGGTTCTCGGATCGGCTGCGAGAGCTTTGAGGTCGTCCAAAAGTTTATCAGCCCGCGTAGGGAGCTGCTACCCGCCCCCCTCCTGCCCCAGGAGTGTGGGGTCTGCTCTGAGCCCAGATTGAGGATCTGCTCAGCCGCGCTGGAGCTGAGAAGAGGCAGAAAGCTGAGAAGCTTGGTCTCTCCTTTTCAGGGGTCAGCAAATGAGGTGAACCTTCGGCATATAAACGAAGTCCCCTGCTGCAAGCAAGGACTGCAAGGTCAGCTGCAGCGTCCTGGGTTATCTGCTACAGTGGAGGGGTCCCCAGTTTCTGAAGCTGGTGAGGGAAACTTAGTATGTCTTACGTCTGCAGAGGGTGTGCTTCAAACGGTAATTAACCCTACTCCCTCTGATCATACTCCTTCTGCTGGGTCTATCTCACAGATCTCCCTTACCATTAATACCCCCAATACCTCTAAATCCTCTAGAACACCCCCTAATACATCCAGAGGGGGAGTAAAACGTGGCCTGGGGCGAAAAAAGAAAGCTGGAGTGAATAAGGCGGGTGTCCCTGGGGGAGCTGGGGAGGTCAGAGAAGGTGTCAAACCTGCTCTTAACGCACCAGTTAAGACAAAATCTTCGTCCTTCTTGAGCACAGAAGTTAAGTCTAAACATATTAATTTGAAAGGTAAATCTAAGGCTAAAGATCCAAAACTGTGCTCTCCATAGGGTCAAGGATTACTCCTTCACTTCGGTCCTATTTCAAGGTCGTTCCTCAGATACTGCATCTTTCTGACGAAACTGACGAAATTGATATGGCATCCGTTTCAGAGGCCCATTCCTCCCTTCCTAGTCAACTTTTGGAGCCAGTAGTTACACCGTCGCTGGAGGATAGCGATGCAGCTGAGAAGAGGTCCCTTCTTAGTCAAAACACTAAACACATAGTATCTACAGGTCCCCCTGGAGACTCTCAGGATTTTCAGGACATTGGGAGAGAACCACAGCCCACGCAACCTCTGTCGCAATTTTCATCTGTGACAACGTTGAGCTTACCCCTAACCTTAACTACAGAGTTGGTCGAAGAGGCCGAAGAGATAAACCTTCTGGAACTAGGAGGGGCATCTGGGGGGGCAGATATAGAAATCTCTTCCGCTCCTGTTCTAGTTGATCCGGAGTCATCACTGGTTTCTTTTGCTTCCCCGATGACAGCCGCATCTTTTCTGGGAATGTTCTCTGCCCTTACCCTGGAGATAAGAAAAGGTTTTGCCGAATCATCAGCCAATCAAATAGAGTTTAGAAACTACTGTGAAACATTGGATAATAAAATTGAGGGGCTCACTATAAGAACTGGTGTGCTTGAAGAGACAGTAGGATCATAATCAATCTATTTGGATCAAGCGAAAGTTGATATACAGAAACTTACAAGGGAGGACTTGGCTCTTAGCGAGAGGATGTAAACTCTTGAAAACAATGCAAGATGGGGGAACATCCGTATCCTTAATGTACCTGAAGGATCGGAGGGGTCGGATATTAAACAATACATCGTCGCTCTACTTAAAGAATCCCTATGTTTAGAACATACTCTTGAAGAATTGTCGGCTGACATTCGCAGAATTCATAGGGATCTCTTTAAACTAAACCCCCAGAGGCCCAAACCTCGCAAAATCTTAGTTAACTTTCATCCTTATCTTTTAAACGAGCGTATCCTCAATATGGCTTTGAAACAGAAGACTCTGGCTGGGAAGGGTTTTACTTTTCTGATAAGATCAGACCTTTCTAGAGTTACACTTGAAAAACAATGGGAATTTGGGAGGCGCTTGGACGCCTTTAGGAGATTAGGTGCAACAGCTCAGCTCATGTTCCCGGCAGCTCTTAAAGTTATGCATAACAACAAGATGTATAACATCAGGTCTGTACAAGCAGCCAATGAGCTACTAATGGAGCTGGGTAAGGGGGTGCGTAAGGTATAAATTTATGCATCTACAATCTACCTTATTTATTTAAGGATACTTCCCATTTACCTTCTAAATTTTGATGCAGGTTCCTCACTTGCCTATTTGCAAATAAGCAGTGCTTGATATGCTCACGGCCTCATTTATTTTTTTTAATATTTTTTTTTTCTTCTCTTTTTAGACTTTCTTGCTCTTTACATCTTCTTCTGAATATAAAGCGGGAGATCTTTCTTGCCGGGAGTCAATTGGTGGGGCACTATCTACTGGACATTGTTCTGGTTAGATATTGCAAGGGTTTTTCATGGGGGGAGGGTTAGACACTCTGGGGGGGGGAGGTGGAGGGGGTTGGCAAAAATATAAAAAAGTCCTCAATAACCTAAATAGTAATATAAGGAATGGTAATAGTCATATTCTGAGTAAGGAAGTTATGGATGATAACGTGAAACTGCAGTTTTGGGTACAGTATTTTTGGTCTTCTTGGATGAGGGATGAGTAGTGTGAGGTTTATCTCCTGGAACGTCAACGGCCTCCGCACCAAGCTCCGAGCTAATAGAATTTGACAATATCTGAAGGACTTGGATGTGCAGGTCGTGGTGTTGCAGGAGACCCATTTGACTCATAGTGAAATGCTCGCCCTCATCATGAAGAATCGGTGGATCGACTTTGCCGTCTCTACCACTCAAACAATACATACCAAGGGTGTATCGATTATCTTTAAAAAAGGAGCTAAAGCCAGGTTGGTCTCACAAGTTGTAGATTCTTCTGGTAGATGGGCCATTGCGTCAGTCATTATGGCAGGGTCTCAAGTTACAGTTCTGGGCTATTACGGCCCGAACCAGGATGACCCTTCTTGTCTGGAATCCGTTTTCTCGCAGTTACTTTCCTTCTCAGGCCCCACAATACTAGCTGGCGATTTTAATATTGTGCTGGACCCTGTCTTGGACAGATCTCCTAATAGTCGATCTCTGGTTTTGTCTAAAACTAGATCCTTCCTACTGGATGCTATGAGGCAATATGGGTACGTGGATGTTTGGCAACAAAGGTCGGGGCAACAACAAGGGGTTTCTTTTCGGAACCTCAAATACCATCACAAGTCAAGGATTGACTTTATTTTAATCAGTCAAAGGCTGGTAGATTCTGTTAAATCCATAGACTATCTCCCGTCTCACCTTTCAGACCATTCTGCGGTTGAGCTGGAATTAGGCCTCCGTATTAAGAAACCCCCTAGTACGTGGTCCTTTGATCGCTCTCTCCTTTCCAATGTTGAGGATATCCTATATCTAAAGTCGGAGACCCAAATTTATTTTTATATCAAACAACGGCTCTGCCATAAATAGAATTATTTGGGACTCATTTAAGGCTACCTTGAGGGGGCTCATCACAGGTAAAATTGCCTATCGTAGGAAGCAATATAATCTCTTCCATTGAAGCAGATATGGCTCGTATTCAACAGGACATTGACATTAACTGTACAGCTTCAGGGTCTATTTTAGATCCTCTTCAGAATCAACTGTTGATTTTAAAAGGAAGCCTGGCTTCGGTTTTAAATCTGAGGGTCCAACAAAGATGGGAGGCCAGCAAGTTGGCGCACTTGGAATATAGTGAGGGAGCTGGGAAATTACTAGCATGGAAGACTAAAATAGATAATTTCCGTAATAATATAGCGGCTATAAAAGTAGGAAATAACAACTTTACTTCGGATGAGGAAATTAGGAGGGTTTTTAGGGAATTCTTCCAAAACTTATATCAAGAAGATAAGGTAATTACACCTGAGGCTATTAAGAGCTGGTTGAGTAATATCGCTTTGCCCTCTTTTTCCTTTGAGCAGTCTCAATATTTGGACAGCCCCATTACAGAGGATGAGGTGAGGTCAGCCATCAGGAAGGGTAAGAGGGGGAAGGCGTCCGGACCCGATGGGTTGCCAGCTGAGTTATATAAGGTCTTGGAGTTAGAAATCGTTCCCTTCCTCACTATCCTATTCAATCAAATTCTTCTAGAAGGACTGCCTCCTCCGGTATCGTGGGATAACGCCTCTATCACCCTTATTTTAAAACCTGGTAAACCTAAGGAGGCCTGTGGATCGTATAGGCCGATCTCAATCTTAAATGTGGATTATAAAATCTTCACCACAGTTTTATCAACTAGATTGGCCTCAACTGCCCCTTCGGTTCTTCATTCAGATCAGAAGGGCTTCCTGAAAGGGAGACAACTTTATGAACTTACTTGTGATTTAATTGGCGCCATCGATATGGCAACAACCAACAATCTCCCATTGGTCGCCCACACGCTGGATGCAACCAAGGCTTTCGACAGGGTTAATTGGGTGTACCTGTAGGAGGCCTTGGCCAAATTCGGTGTGGGCGAGGGGTTCCGTAGGGTGATAAGTTTGCTGTACAATAATCCATCTGCGTGCCTCCTTGTTAATGGAGACCTGTCGAACCCTTTTTCCATCTGTAGGGGAACCCGGCAGGGATGCCCGCTTTCTCCCTTGCTTTTTGATTTTTACATTGAGCCCTTCGCGCAACATCTAAGGGAGGAGGTGACCATCAAACCTTTTTCCTATCAAGGTTGGATGAGAAAGGTAGCATTATATGCCGATGACGTGCTTATTTTGACATCAGAGGTCACCACTGCACTCCCGGCTATCTTGAAATTGGCTCATGCATTCGGACAAGTGTCGGGATATGAGATCAATGCAGCCAAGACTGAAATGCTGGTATGGAATGATGAGGACTCTGTAACAGAATTTCAAGCAGGCATCTCAATGCGATACTTAGGTTTGACGATTGTGAAGGACATTAATAAACTTGTCCAAGTCAACTTATCAGCAGTCGTCAAAGAATGCCGTAAGCTTCTTCAATCATGGTCGCACTTGCCCCTTTCACTATTAGGTAGAGCAAACCTCATTAAAATGTCGATCCTGCCCAAAATTTCTTTTCTATTTAATACCATTCCTTTATATTTTGATCAAACTATTTTAGCTAAGTTTCAGTCCAATATTTCATCCTTTATCTGGAATAACCATCTTCCACGAATTGCATGGAAAATACTAAGACGGCGAAGGGATAAAGGGTGCCTGGCGGCTCCAGACCTAAAGATCTATGCATGGGCCTTTCAATTATACCACTCTGAATGCTGTTGAAAGTACCCTCAACTTCTGGGGTGGGTCCAATGTTTGCAGCTATGTTGGATGGGGAAAGAGTTAATCGTTCGGGTTTTCTTTTTAAATTTGGCAATCCTAAGTTTAAAAAAAAAATCAAACTGAAGACTCTACAAGGTCTTGCAAGAACATGGACCGAAGTCATGAAATCTATAAAACAAAATTATTTGTGTGAAAAAACACCGCTGGGGGGGTTGCCTGAAAATCCTGCTTGGCTTGAAGACAGTCTAGCTATCCCTTTGAGAGGGGCAGGCCTGGAAGTTTGGGGAGACTTCTTTTATGAGGGGGATCTACTTTCGTGGGAACACCTGCAGGTTAAGGTTGGCCCCAACCTTTCACGATTTAAATACTTACAGATTCTTAGCTGGACTTTAGCCTCTCCCGCCAACAGGAGTAAGTTCAGACTGGGAGGTCACAGCCCACTGGTATCGAATTTAGTAAATCTGGGTCCAGTTAAAAAAGAAGTATCCAAGTGGTATAATCTCATGCTGGATGAGTCGGATGGGGACTTCGTTTTGCCGGAGTCGCTATGGGGCTCTGATCTGATGGACCACAATCTACAAGATCTTTGGATGGCTTCTTTTGAACTCCTGTGGAACATTGTCAAGCCCTCCTGGTTACGCAGGAATCACATCTGTACCCTGCATAGGGCATACTATTCCCCTCTTAGGTTGTCTAAATTTTCAGGAGGAGAGTCAGTGTCTTGTGCTAAATGTGGGCTGATTGCTGCATCAGATGCACATATGTTTTTTGAATGCCCTCATTTAGCCACATTTTGGGAAGAGATCAGCAATTCCCTCACAGGGTCATTGGGAAGACTTGTCACTATAGATTTGCCCCTGGCGATATTTGGTGTTCTAGAAGGTGTACAAATTCCAGCTAGGTGCCTAGTATTTTATGCAATCCTGCTTGCAAGAAGGGAGATCTGCAGGAAATGGAAAGACTCTTCTCCTCTTACCTTCAGAGATTGGCAAACCTCAGTCCTGCAGACCTCACGTACCGAGCTGGCCAGATCTGGTAATCAGAGTAAAAGGGCTTTTTGGTATTTATTATCATGGCTTCATTGATTTATTCGTTTTTTTTTTTCCCCGGGTCCAATGATTGATCTCCTATGGTGCCTCTAAAGTTTGCACCAGTGGAACAGCCATTACCCGGTTCATGCCCGGCCCCAATTGGCTGCCAACTACCCCAAGGTTTGCCGTAGATTGGTAAATCGTGGATTTTGTGCCTCTTTGGAATGCAGTTGACAGCTGAGGGATATATGGCCCCCACTATACTTGTGTCCCCTCCAGTTGTTTTAGCTAAACTGAGACAGCTGATCTCTGCCAATTCCTTTTGGCACTTTGTCTACATGGTGGTTATGAGGACAAAAAAAAAAATCGTGATTTAGATATTTTTCAAATTGATATCACTTACCTAAAAATCAATATTCTTAAGAACAATATTCTTGCACACAATATTGCTTATTAAATGAATGCTTGTCTCAAGGTGAGCCCAGAGGGCCCGCAATATTCCATGAGGGTCATCTGTACATAGCAGCACAATGAGACATTACAGAAGGATGCATCTTGAATCAAGCAGGTCATCCACTTTTTGCTAAAAGTCAGATATACCTTTACACTGCCAAGCCAAATGCAGGAAACCCAGTAGAATAATGGGGCAGCATTGACATTTTTTTGTTTTTATAGATACATCAATTGTATACATCAATTCAGGAGTGTACTTCAATCAATTGAGAAATCTAAAATATAAAAGTGGATGCCTGTAAATTAAAGAGACTACCATAACTGGGAGCAACAGAACAACCATATATTTTTGGGAATCTCTTGTTGAAGGTTGCATTTCCTCAGTCTCTTGGATGGGACACAGATCACCACAAATTTGATATAACTTAGATACCCATCCCACAACCAACTTTCTGCTAATGAATTGTGGTACTGGTATAAATCCTGAGATGGGCCTGCGGAAATGGGTAGACTGCCCCAAACGCTTGCCTAAGGCAATGATATAAACATCTTAAGAGGAGTTATTGGGCTTGACATACTTAGCGTGGTCCTCCAATACATTTTTTGCCTTCACCCCTCCTGTTTTCTGAAATTCATTTTTGTTGGCATTAAGGGACAGATATACAAAAAAATCATTAAGCGGTTTCCTAATTGCGAATATAAGCGATTCACAATTAGGAAATCGCTAAACTGCATGTACAGTAGCTGGCCGCCCGGAAATTGTGACTCAGAAACGAGTTGCATTGTGAAATAGGAAATAGTAATTTGCAATTACCTATTCGGTCGCAAATTGCAAATGCAGTCGCAAATAGCAACCGCATAAAAATACAGGTTCTGCTTCCTGGTTCAGGGAGATCACACCTGAAAAAGGAAGTTCAGGAATTCAGCAGCCAGCAAGGGAGGCAGAGATAGGTTGTAGAGCTGCAGACCACAGGCAGTGATTTGAGGACCCCAAACACTAGTCACCAAACACAAGGAATGGCCATCCAGGAGCAGTGGAAGGAGGCGGAAAAAGAAGAGAAAACTGAGGTTTTCAGAGCCGGAACTGGACTCACTGAGGAGTGTTGCAACAACCACAACTTAAATTAATGTTCCAGGGACATCGAAGCGCAGGATATGGCAGGGGATGCAGCAGAAGATTAATGGTCTGGGTGTGGCATAGCGCTCTGTGGTAGAGATTCGCAAGAGGTGGGATGACCTCCGTACGTTCTGACTAGGAATACCATCTATAGTCTCCCCTCCTCCTTTTCTGAGCAGCCAGTATGCGCCTCCTCATTGCCTTCATGTACAGGGCAGCCATTATGAACGGCTGTGCTGCATTTGGGCCAGCTTTTATAGTTTTTACCCATATACCATTTGGTGTAAATTGGTAGTAAATTGCATGTGCAAACAGGCAGAATAGCAGCTGTTTGAGACCCACTCACACATCCTGTTTGCTAGTCGGTATTAGCGATTCCCTTATACTTGCTATTTTCGTTTGCAAAAATTTGCGATTCACAAATCGGTCACATCACTATTTTTGTACATATCGTAGGGCCATTTTTCCATTTGTAAACCAGTTTGTGGCGGATTTGGGAGTCGCGAATCTTTTGTACACCTGGCCCTAAAACTCTATTCAAGTCACCACTGCTAAGCAGTGTTAATGTGCTCATAGCTGCCAAGGTTTCAAATTGCTATGTGTGACATTTTCATACTTTTTGTGTAATTATGAGTGACATTTCAACGACTATGAGTGACACTCTCTCATGAGCAAAATCAAGCAATGAAGTAGTTAAAACACTTACTTGTAGAGTTCAGAGACTCTTCCCCGTTGTGACTGCACTGCTGCTGCATGACTCGATGCACTCTGCAGCCGCAGCAGTCTTCTTCTCAATCCAGGCTGCTGACTCACTCGTCCCGGCCCCCGCCGCCACTGGCCAGCCAGAGCCGCAGTAGTAGTTTTGTGCCGCCGACTGCCCGCCACGATGTGATCAATCATGCCTCTTGCACAGAGAGCGGCCATCATTAAGAGCAGACTCGACTGTCTCAGATTGAATCCCCGCCATTTCTGCCTCACTTCCTCAGACGTAAAGGCACTACCGGGCACATCCGGATATTAATCCCGGCCCCCATGGTGTGCCACAGTGTGACTGACAGCAGTACTATCGACTGCTGAGAGGGCAGCCCTCCCCATAATTGGCAGCATGTAGTGAGTCCGAGTGTGTCAATTAAAGCGGCGGCGCCACATGCAGAATAATTGCCCAATTGTTGCCAGGCGACATAGGCTGCAGATTTGATATATTGTAGTGCTCTCAGCCACATCAGTGCGGTGATGCGGAACACCGCACTGAAATGCGTGAACGTCACACCTAATGCAGGATACTTGGAAGGACTGTGTGCTCTCTCCATCAGACATGGTAAAATAGTCCTGCACTTAATTGGCACATTTAATTTATGTATAAGTCCCTAGTATATGGCGCTATATGTACTCAGTGCCTGTAAACAAATGCTACTAGTGGGACTGCCACACTCATTGGGCCACCCACTACAGGAAGCCTTTAAAATATGTCTTCGGCCTGCCATTGCAGATTACAATGAAAATGTAAATTGCCAATTCAACCTGGCAAACAAAACCTGTTGCCAGGCTTAAACCTTAACTTTTAAACATTATTAGTCACCCCTAAGGAAGGCTTTAAACAACTCATAGGACAGGGTGCATCAGAGGTAATTTGTAAGAAGTGCTTTTGCAGTGATCTGGAAGTGAAAAACTCCTGCATTCTTTTTTCACTCTTGTAAGGCCTACCTCTCCTATAGGCTAACATTGGATTACCTTATTACATTTAGTAAGTGCTAACTTTGATTGGGGATTGTAGAACTGTCAAGTTTAGACTCAAATGAATTGTAATTTAAAATCCATGTTAATGGTGAAGTCTGATTTTAAGGCACAATTCTGAAAATGCCACTTTTAGAAAGTTGGGATTTTATTGTCATAACCATTTGGTGCCATCTGCCAGTCAGGCCTGGGCATAGTTCGCAGAGTTTCGCTATGCAAAACTCCTCAAATTGACAAAAAAACTCAGTGGAGTTCCGCAAGTGGTCGAGTGCAGTGGGAACTGCCATTCGTGCTGATCTTGCCACTTGGGTAGAAATTCTACCCGCGCAGCAGCTTGCCACCTTACCGTTCGCGAGGGTGAGAGGGGAAAAAACTCCACAGCACTATGCGGAGTGCAGAAAACTCTGCGAACGGAGCGGAGCTCCCCGCCCTGGTCTACTACCAGTATCCTGGGTCACCAGACAGACAGCCAGAAGAGGACAAGTGGTGGCAGATTTTTGGGGTGTGAACTGTTCCCTTCCCAACTTTTACTTCAGAGGGCTGCCTCCAGCACACATACAAAGGAACTTGACACTAGCCATTTGGGGAGGGAGGAACTTTCCCAAATCAGATGTAGGGGTGGACCCCCTTCAAAGACTAGCATCAGGTATAAATACTGGACAATCAGAACACTTCTTCATTCCACTCCTGGACTTCAGAAGGGCTGCCTTGGGCCCCCAGATGATTGCTCTGCTGCTTGAGACCTGTTTTGTACCTCAGATGGCTACCCTGCTGTTTGAGGCTTGCTTGCCCACCAGAAGACTCCTCTGCTTCTTGAAACCTGCCTTGCTGCTTGAACACAGGACTACCAGAGTGACTCAAAAGACTAGTTGACTGTCCTCTTGTGTGAGCTACAGGGACATCAAAAAACTCCAGAGATCTTGAACCCTGCACCTAGCCTTTGCCAGTTTGAGTTCCAATGCCCCCAAGTGATGTCATCCAAGAGCTGGACCCTTGGTTGTGGTGTTGAAGGTGCTACTCTTGCCAAACCCTAACAGTTGGGACTTTGAAATGTTTTTACCAAAAAGTGGACTGAAAAATGGAAGAAGACCTGGACTTACCTACTCACCAATCCACCCAAGGTGCATCGCCAGTCAGCCTGACACTGTCATAGCTCTCACTATGTTCTTCTTTGCAGCAGCAAATTCTCTTTAGTGGGATCTCTCAACAAAAGTTTCTGGCTGCATGGAGCCCTCATCAGCTACAGCCTGGAGCTTTGACCTGCTGGAGATTATGACACAATCTGAAAGTCCAAATCCTCACCACAACTCCATCAATAGGCCTCATCGTGTATCGCTGGCTTTCTTGTCCCGCAGAACTTTACCTGAGACCAGGCCTGTTCCACCTTGTATATCCAACCCAAGCTCCATCGCGTCGGCATCAACTTTTGATTGAGCCTGCAACCAGATTCCAGCAGTTGGTGCTTAGATATTTTAGGTGTTCTTTTTCACAAAGAAATTTCAAAATACATATCTCCTGTTCTACTGATTAGATTTAATTAGTTTGTGTGTAATTTGATTTATTAAAAGGTATCCTCTATTTTTAAACTGGTCTGAAGTTTTTTTTGTTGCATTTTCACTTGTTTTTGTGGTGCATAAATGCTGCACTGTTTGCAGCATGAATACTGAACACAGTCCCTCATAGTTAGGCCTGACTGCTTTTGTGCCAAGCCAACAGGATATTTTCAGTGACTTTTATGGTTCACCCTGACAAGAATACTGTTTGTTGCTTGAGTAGGATTTTCATTGCCTCAATCAATAACCCAATTTCTTACAAGAATCAAGAAATGTCATTCCAGAAGCAGGCGCCCCATTCATTTGAGCTCTTACCTGTGCAATCGCTCTACCACTCCCGGCTCTACTGTGGGTGGCAGTAAGAGATTATAAGTGTGTGGCATAGCTAGAGAGCATAGTACGTTCATATCAGCTTTAAGTGCCATTTCCCATCATGCCCATTGAGTACATTGTGTAGTGTGCACAGTAGTGGAACTCCTGAACTGCCTAACCCAACCAGTTGTAATGTGCCACTGTCTATTTGATCATTCTTGCTCACATGATGGAGAGGGGGGCATTTCTCTAGCATGTATCAAAAAGCAGCAAACTGCATCTGTGTCATCAAACAATAATGGGCCTCATTACGATGTCAGGCAGACTCACGTCTGCCCGTCACTGTTGCGGTCTCGGAACCGACTGACCTCCAGTCAGCGGTCTCGGCACCGCTGTTACAATTTGACCGCACGTGGTGCGGTCGCATACTCTCATTTCACTATGAGAGTTTATGCTACAGCCATAAACCGCTCTATGGGAGCACAAGCTTCCATAGAGAAATGGGGTTTTCTGTTATTCCCTGCACCGCGTCGCAGGCACATCATGGTGCCTGCGACACGGTGCAGGGATTAATTGCTGCAGGGAGAAGGGGGCCCTGCTAGGGTCCCCCAAAGTTGCTTTCCAACAGGCTTTCCACGTAGGAAAGCCTGACATAGAAAACCTGTGGGAAACCAACATCGTAATCCCGATGGCCAAAACGCAGTCTTGAAGGGATTACATGCCGGTTCTGACTGGCCGATGGGCTCCTTGAGCCAGTCAGAAGTCAGCAGAACTGACCGTCCGGTTTCACTTCCAGGCGCCGCCATTGTAAAATGGCAGTCGAAAATGAAACCTATGATTTTTGAAAAGTTTCCGACCACAGGTCAGAGGCTCTCCGACCAACATCATAATAGGGCTCAATGTTGCATATTAGGAACTTCCATAACAGCACTCATCAGCAGTCACATCACTACCTCCCAGTGCACCTTGGGTTTTTTGCTGGCCCATGTCAATTAAGGCGGATATAACTGCAGAGTAGTAAAAAAGGTTGCATTCAGCAGGATGGGTATGTTATTAAACAAGTATAACAAGCTTGTAGAACAGTCCTTTTGATAGTGACCCTTCCTGCCAATGTTGTAGATGCCTTTATCGATTGCTCTGTGCAAAGGTGTAACCCATCAATACCTGGACTATAAGTGCCCCTGTCATGTCACACCACAATGCACGCATTAGTATATAACGTAAGGAATTGCTATTTGGAAGCCTAAACATGTCCCGTCAATATAGCAGTCCCTTATGCTTTCCTAAACCCATTTCGAGAGTCTGTAACATTGTTACTGAATCGCTAATGAGTTTAGCACACTCAAAACCACATTCATTGCCGGAAAACCCTAAGAATGCCCAAACAGCAGGGTTTGCGCTAAGAAAGTGCATTAGTACATCAGGTCACAGATTTCATAAATGCTTACTGAGGGCAAAACCCATTTAGAGACAAAGTTGTTTCCTTTTCCCTGATTCAAACGTTTTATAGGGGGAGCACATGGCTACAAAGTTATTCCCTACTTGAATACTCTATACTATCCAACCGGTACACTCATTGAAGATTTAACACAAGAATTTAGGAATTGAAGTGGGCTGCTAAGCCGTTGAATAACTTTAAATGCAAATGTGGGAACATTTATGTAGCACATGTATATTACCAAGGCATCATTTGGCAGGTCCCTAAAGTTGGCTCATTGTGTTTAACACTCAGGCCCACACTCCGATGCCGGTCGGACGAGTATCTGACCAACATCATCCTGGAAATGGGACCACCCGACATGGAGTGGAATGTCCCAGCCGTCGAATTACAATGCGACCACCAGCATGGCGGTCGAAAATATACTTTTACTATTGCAGCTTGTGCTGCCAGCCAGAAAAGGGCTCCAGCCCAAGCCGCAATAGTAAAGGGTATGTTTTCAAACATCTATGCATGGATGTTTTGGAGGCTCCCTGGGTGGCCCCCAGTCTCCATAGCAGAGGCCCGGGCGAAGGGTGGCCCTGCTTGGGGTCTCCAAACTAATTTTCTGTCTGCCTTTTCATGGCAGTCAGACCGCCATGAAAAGGCAGAGGGAAAGGGACATTGTAATCTCGACAACGGTCCTGCCATTCAGGGATTACCTGTCTGATCACCACCCGGCATGCTCTCCGATCCAGTCGGAGGTGGTGGTCTTCCCCTCGCCTGATGCGCTCCTACTGCCAGTATCGTAATCCGACAGTCAGACTGCAGCCCTGGATGTCGGATGGTCTGCCACCAATGCCCTGTTGGTGGCAGTACATATGATATTTTAATTGGACCCTCAGTACTGACACCGGCTGTAATTTGTGAGTCTGAAGTTAAAATCCTGGTTCCATCCTACTAAGGTTTGGAACTTGAGTACCATTTATTGTGTAATGAAAGTACTGAGAAATGCCTGAAGTACTATGTAAAAACAGGATATGAGAGATTGAGAAAAGGTACAGTGATTTGCTAGAGAAGCATTTTGATGGGATTCGACAGCCTTGGATCCTTCTACAGAAATGTGGTTGTTGAGTAATATAAGCAGAACTGTCTGTTTACTGAGACATAATTATGCAATATTCAGTCAGCATTGAGAACTACTGCAGTTCTATAAAACACATTGGAAATCCTATGCTGACGACACACAACTCATTTTCTCCCGCATTGAAACAACGCCTAGTACCCAGATCAAATTCAATGCCTGCATGACTGAAATCACCCACTAGATGAAGATCAACTGTCTGAAGCTGAACACTGACAAGAATGCAATTGTTATCTTCTGGAAGAGCACTTCACTGTGGGACTCATGCTTGTGGCCACAGAGCTAGGATTGACACCATACCCCCACCACCCATGCCAAGGGCCACAGGATCTTTATTGACAGCAAATTTGAAACAAGGGCCCAAGTCAACAATGTCACCAACTCATGCTTCGATACCCTAAAAATACTGAGGACGATTTGCAAATGACTCCTAACAAGCACCCGGAAAACCATCACACATGCTCTCCTCACAACCAAGCTCAAGAAAAAGGAACACCCTCTATGTCAGGATCAACAAAAAACTCACCAAAATGGGGCAGACCATTAGGAACTTGGCAGCCAGATTCACTCTCAACCTTTCACACCGCACTCACATCACATTATACATGAAGAAGCTCCACTGGCTCCTAGTTCACAAACAAGCATAATTCAACCTACCCTAAGCTAGGCGCTCACACCTGCTCAGCACCAGGGTAGCTTCCTAAGTGATAGTGTGGTCCACATATATGCATAACAATAGTCCTGTGATTTCTCAAGAAATAGTTTTCTCTAACTATAATGCAAAAACAGAGGAGCTGGGTAGAGTCATAAGGCTCGGGCAAGTCACTTATCTTGGGACCGTTTCTCATTTCAGAGAACACCAAGAGCCTGATCCAGTAGTCGCAATTGCTTAAAGCTACATAGCAGCGTGGTTGGTCCGCGTAAAGCAAAGGTAATGAGGTGGAGCTGTTGAAAGGACTGCAATGTTGTAAATGTTAGCAAATTGGATTAAAGTTAGCCAAGCAGTGTGTCATCTGCAGGGATCATTAGCTATAAAATGTAATATATATTTACTGTGTAGAGTCAGCAGTCCATCCTTGCCTTGGCAGGCCCATTAAGCACCAGATGTCACGACTGTTTGCGACGTTCAAAAGCGTCTTGAGGAAACAGCATGGACTTACAATCAAAGGGAAAAAACAGAGCCACAGCCATTGACAACTGGATGAACAGCACTTATCTTGTTACAGTGCTGAATTTAAATAAATCTCTCACATTTTTTATCCTGTTTATGTACTAATATGCAAGCTTTATATGATGAGAATTTCGTCTGTGGGGTGAGATAAACATGTTTACCAAGGACAACTTAGCACTAGATGGCCAGAACTGTAATGTTTAGGTGCCAAGGTCTGAAAGCAGACATGAACAGTAATGGGTAGCTTTTGATGCATTTGAAGGCACAAACATCATGACAGCGAATTAAATGGCATAAAGTAAAGGTTTGATTTAAACAGAGTCATATAAGGTCATAGATGTATGAGTCTCCCTTATGAAACTTGAAAATAATGGAAGAGAATGCAGAGACAGTGGTTGCTCGATTAAGTCAGAGGTTTGGAAGAATTCCAACGTGAGAGAGAAAAATCCAGGCAGGGGAATTAAGGTTGCACCAAGCTTTGCAGATTGCATGTTTCCTTGTGCAGATTATAGTGTGTTTGACCAACTGAGTGTGACTTAAACATAAAGTCATATGTAGTGCTTGTCTGGTATTGGCTGTTAAGCTGTGTTGGGGTCAGTGCACCCATAAGGCACAGAAGGGTGCACTACAGTGAGGCAGCTGAAAAGCTGTGATACACGAACTGATTTTGGGACATTTTAAGTAATTCATGAATAAACATACACCATCTATATTTTTAAAAGAAATAAGAAATAAACATGGGAAACTATGGGGTCCATTAGGATGGCGGGCAGATTGCCCCGCCAGGCTGGTGGTAGCCACCGCCAGCCTGGCGGGGGCAATCCGCCCGCCATCCGCACCTAAATTCCCCCCGCCATATTAGGATGGCAGGGGAGACCGCGGCAGACGGAAAGACCGTCCGCCGCTTTTCCGCCCGGTCGCCTTGTGGCCGGGGCGGAAAAGGTTTAATATGGTGGCGGTGTCTATGAGACACCGCCAGCCATAATAGCATGGGCATGTGCAAATGCCTTTCCGTGGCGATGCGGAGACACCCTGCGGGGACCCGTTGCAGGCCCCAGGGACTCCGGGGGGGTCGGGGTGCACATGGGGGGTACCTATGGTACCCCCAACATTACAAAGTATGATGTGGCAGGCACCGCGCGGTGCCTGTCATGTTGTGCTTTGTAATGCATTGCTTGTATCGTCAGCATTGCGGCGGGCGGTGCATTCAGCACCGCCGGCCGCAATGCTGATGATACAGGATGCGCCCGCCACTGTGGCAGGCGCATCCTAATGCCCCCAATGGGACCCCCTTATGGCGGGCAGTCCCTAGACACGACAGGATGACGGGCGGACAAAGTCCGCCCGTCATCCTAATTGGCCCCTTAGTTACTGCATCCAAAAAGCATACAGCGATATATATGAAGTCCTATTAATTTGAATAATATAGGCTTCTATTTCATTCATCTGCCTTAGCATAGTTATTTCAATGTGTAATAGAATGGTAAAATGATGCACTCATGTGTTATGATGTTCTTAACCATCCTATGGATATAGAAGAATTGCGTGAAGAATTAATGAAATCCCATGTAATTTTGATAATTTTGTGTGTTATTGAAGGTTTTCCAATCTGAATTCCAACTTCTGCATATGTGAAAATTGTGCACCAAATGAGAAAAGCAAAAAGTGGTACTACATAGTCATATTACGTGTAAACCTTCTGAAACCCTTAGACAATAATCTTCATGTATGTGCCAATATAGAAGACTTGAAACAAGAATAATATTTTATTATCTGAAATAATTGTACACGTTGGTACTTTGAAACTGCAGGAAAATGGCATAGTTATAGAAAATCTTTGCAACATAATTTCTTAACATCTCTGAATGCTTTTGAGTTGAAATGGGCTAATAAAATAGTGCTTTAACTCTACGAAATGTATATTTCACTACTTATATCCTGTATATTCTTAAATTGACTATATTCTTGGCCTACTGTTCTGTAGTATCATATACATGTGAGGAGCTTTCTCAAACTTGCATTGTGAAGCAAAACTGGTGCTTCCTAGAAGGAGTTCTCGCTCACCCAAAAGGACTTTTTGCAACAAAATTTGATAATTGGGAACATTTGTTATGGGAAACTCTCCTCTTGAATTGCTGCTAAAAGGTTAATTGTTTGGAGGTTAATGTGTACCGGATGACCTACAAATTATGTGATCAGTACCACCTCTTTCTATAATGTTTCTTCCTATATGCCGCATGACAATCATCCTACATGAACTGCCCAATGGACTGAGTGGTCTGACACGATGTGGTGACAAGAAGGTGTCATCCCAGAACTAGAAAATGATATCATCCTTTGATCTGATGAATGAACATGTTCAATACTGGTAGGTTTAGTTCTGTTGGTCGGTCAGCCGGATTCAAGAGAAACTCCATTTGGCTTTCCTGCAACTCTTTCCATTTATGCTCCTCCCTTACGGACTCTGCTCGCTCCCTCATTTTCGACTGATGCATAAGTTTGAACTCCTTTCTGATGGGACACTGCACATGAGCTGTCATGGTTCACGTCCTTGCTGCACTCTCCTAATCCTTTTGTTACCTAATCAGTCCCAACTAACTAGTCTAGTCTGTACTCTTTGGCAAATAACTGTTTATTAACAACGTGATACCCTCAAATTGAAATATTTGATAAACAACGTTTTACCCAGAAACCTGAGTTTATGATTTATCATGTACTAATGTTATTGTTTTGTATGCCCTATCAGAATTATTGATTTGCATGATGTTGGTATGGCTGGATGTATGACATTACAACGCATGCTTTTACCACGCATGCCTTTACAACACGGTATTTACAACGCATGCCTTTACAACGCATAGCGCTTTGGGGTGCTGGATAGTGAATAGTTTAATTTACTATTCCAAATCCAGTCCCCGTGGATAGTAGGGAAGGTGTTGGATAGTAAATTAAATCTATTCCCTATCCTAGAGCGCCCCCCAGCGCAATGCGTTGTAATGGTTTGTGTTGTAAATACCGCGTTGAAAAGGCACTACGTTGTAATAGTTGCGTTGTAAAGGTTGTACACCGGTATGGCTAAACGTCTTCAGAAGGTTCAGACTTGCAGTAATAACCCTTTACTTGTATAGTCTGGTTTTGAAGTCATACACGTTAACTTAATTATTAGCTTGTGAATTGGGTATCCAATTCCTGATCCTCATTGGATATCTGGTAATTGGATCCCTTATATCCAACCCCTCATTGGCACACAACAAGACCCATTGTATATCAAGTGATAGAATAGATCAGATAGACAGAAAAAAGCCCAGGTTCTGCTGAAACAACAGAAAATCAGGCATCATGCAACAGACCATTTTTTCCATTTGGAGAATGCTGCTTGAGCACGAGCATGATCAATGCTGTGTCTCACTTTCTTACCTATGCAATAAAAATGTAAGCATTTATAACGTCTGTTCATATCTGATTTTAAGAAATTAGATTCCTTTTTTCTCATTAAATTGTCCTTGACAATTCTATGTTGGTTTGGACGTTTTATGCCGTGTGTCCTCAACTTTGAAATATTTGGTTCTGCTAGAACTAAAGCCACATGTCTCTAGGGAAACTCCTCTTGCTTGCCCCATTGCCACATGGAGTAGAGTTTCTACTAGAACTGCACTGTAACCTAAACAGATTCTGTTTATTAAGTTCGATGGGGCACCTACAACCAAAATTAAAAATTACATTTAAAGATTATTGAATTGGCAATTCAGCTTCTTATTTTTAACACATATTTCATGAAAAGCTAGCTAGCCCATAGAACATTTTCCACTTTTGATGTAGAAGCTATGATGGGGTGAGAGAAAGCTTTTCGTGATGGATTTACCAACCAAGTTAAAAACACACAAGTATCCAGGCAACTTAGAAGAAAAGGATATTGAATGCTCAAAGAATGTCACAAAGAACTAACTTCCCACAATCAAACAAGTATGATCATGGCTGTGCAGGTAACCTTAAAAGTCTGGGATGATGGGCCTGTAGTCATATTTATTAATTTATTTCTTTACAGCTTTTGTAGAACAGAAAATGTCACTGTTGGTCTGCTTTAATGTGCTTAATAAGTTTCCAGGTACAAAGCCCCGAAAGAAAGATGCTCTGTTCTGTTTTGGGGTAGGACCTTCAAGATACAACACCAACACTAGATTACATAGAACGGACAAGCATCCGGCACTGTGCAATCATTGAAAACGACATCTTGCCCAGTGCGAGCTGTAGTTTTCTGCCGCTTGAGTAGATTTTTACTCGAGAGGCAGCTTTCTCAACGCGCACTGGTGGTTTCTCATCGCAAGCGGTCGCGAGCATACGTGACCAATCGCAATGGGAAACCTGACCTCCCCGCGTTGAGAATCTCGCTGGGAGGTTTATTTTCCATGCCCGCGATTGGCAACTTGATGTTGCTGATCGCGAATGAGGAAAAAGTCTCCCCAGGATGTCATTTTGCTTGCTCGTGGTCGCCAACTTAACGTTGAGGACCGCGAGCAAGCAAAAAATGACCGCTGCACTACGCTACGCGTGTTTGCACTATGCTACCTGCAGTTTGCGTAGTGCGAAGTGCGAAGTAGCGCAAACTTCGCAAACTACGCGAGTGTAGCGTAGTGCTTTGCCCAGGATTAGATATAATCCGTGGAACTCTGACCTGCATGAGAGACTGCATTTGAGTAACTCCTGAAAGCAGGCTTTTTGTAACTTATGAGGTTTTGGACAGAATTCCTGATATCCCTCCAGCAAAATATTTGCTAGACTTTTTTAAATAATATGGTACAGTTCAGATACTAAAGTTTGTAACTTTATTGTCCTCTCAACTAAAGATTTTTTCAGAATTGCTACAAACAATACTAATTTCAGTACATGTAGTGGAATGGGAGATTCACCAGAAAGGGTGGGGTTGCCTAAAATGGAAGAGAGGTGGTCTAGATTCCAGATCCAAGTAAGGCATTTAATTTAGCACAAATCACACAGGGGATTGTCTAGCCCAACTACATCTGATAAGTAAGGAGAACTGAAAACTAAAAACAACAACCAAACGTTGAGGGATAAAGAGAAGAAAGGATCAAAAGTCAGTAAATAAAGTAGGCCAATAAGAAAAATGCAGTGATAAAAGAAAGTGGAAGTGTAAACACCTACCAAGTTCTCAAACACAGGATGATGCCCCTGAATTTTGCTACAGTTCACCTTTTCTCCCTGGCGAGTGTGACAAATATTTCCCCAAGGGCATTTGGAAGTACACAACAGAACTACTTTTAGTTACTTTAATGTAATTTTCCTATTTTATTACAAATAAATCGCCCTTTTAGTTACTTTAATGTAGATTTCCCATTTTATTACACATAAGTCTCCCCTAAGGTAGGCACTAGTAATCCCTAAGGCCGGGACACGTGTCCTGGTAGTGACAAATCGCTAAATTCATTTTGCACTTCTGTGAGGCCTATTCCTCTCACAGGCTAACATTGTAAATTCCTTAAAATCCCTTTACACCGTAATTCCTGATTAAAAAGGAGTAGCTGTATCATATTTTATATATTTGAATGGTAATAAATCATCTTTACTGGTAAAGTCGGATTTCACAATACTATTTTAGAAATGCCACTTTTAGAAAGTGGACATTTCTCTGCTCTGTGTGCCTTGCAGCCTGTCTCCAATACATGACTGGGCTGGGTGACAGTTACACATTGTGCATTGCCTCCAGACAGCTACAAACCTGGGAAGGCTAGGTTTGGCTGAGTATCCATCTATATACGTCTGCATGCTGATGGCCCTTCCTGGGCAGGAGGGGAGGAAGGGGTACACTTGTACTTCAAAGGGTAGTGGGCTGACCCCACACAAAGGTCTGACTACCCCCCACAGATAGCCTTACAGACAGGACTGGGTTGAAAGGTATAGAAGTGAAGTTCAAAGCCAATCTTTGAAGTCTCCCCCTCTTCAAAGCATATTTGGGTATAAGTACTGGGTGTCTGACCCCAACAAATCAGACACCTTTGGACCTTCACCTAAACCTCTGTCAGAAGAACTACTGTGCTGCTCAAAGGCCTCAATTGGACTGGTGATTGGGAAGGTCTGATTTTCTGTGTGTTGCCCTGCTGCCTGCTTCTCTTTGACTCTGCTGTAGGAGAGCTGGAATCTACCTTCTTCCAAGTGATCTCCGAGGGCATGTTGGCTTGCCTCCTGTTGCTTGAGACATAGGGATACCAAAGTCTCTACCCCTGCACCTATGCCAGGCTAACTGAAAGTGGCCCAGAAACTTGCAACCTGGATTTCAATGCATCTCCTGTCTATAGCAGAACCGGCTCATCGATCAGTGCATTGCTTCAGAACCAGCGCTTTGCACCCATATATCACCACATCAGATTGCGTATCACTGCCACTGCACATTGGTGAGATCAATGCATACCCTCGACTGCATGGCAGAAACCGGTGCATTGCTCGACGCCTCTCGACTCCGGCACCCATCTTCAGAACTGACACATCTCCCTCACTGTGTGGAGAAGCTCTGTTTTAGGGTTCATACCTTCTCAGTAAAACTGCATTTGTTGGACAACATAAACATCAAAACTGTGCAAGACTGATCCTATGCACACGATCAGGATATGTTGGCATTAGTCCGGCTAGCTAACAGTACACCATCTGTACCCCTAACCTGGCAAAGTAGCAGGTGGAATTCGTAACCTCAGAACATGACAAGCCTTAGTCCCCAACGAAATCATGGAAACAGATCTAGAAACATTTTGTTTGGTAACTCATGTATTCCCAAAGCGATACAAAAGAAATACACAACATGGCATTTCATTATTGAAACAGTATGACTCTAGTCTAAAATTTGTGCGCTGCAATAATCAATAGCAGGAAATCAAATAGCATTATCTGCATTACGAAAATGGGTCGCATATAAATACTGTTACATTGTGGTCCTACCTAGCGCTACCTATCCTAGTGGGCCTAGGGTGGGTGAATCTGCCCTGTTACCTCTGGGTAACTGTCATCAGGGAGCCTGTCTTGGTGGAAAGCAGGGCCTCATCCCTTGCAGGAGGTAAACAGGAATCCGCTGGGCTGAAAGCCCAGCATTAGAACAGGTCAGCACTGTCACTGAAATGCTCCTCTGTCTTAACAAAGGAGTGATGTTGTTTATATAATAAACTACACTTATGCAATCATGCTGGAGCCCCAGTCAGGCCACTATTGTTGATTCTTTCGTGATAGCTCAGTCACCGAGCAGACAATAACAACAACATTTTGAGTAGTGAACTTAGCACTTGTACAGAATGTTCAAGGTACTTGACAATATGGCTATCAAGACGTGTAAATTAGGGGTGGGCGTAGTTCACGAAGTAGCGCTACGCGTAGCTACGCAAAGTGCACTTCACGAGCTACACGTAGCACTACGCAAACTGCGTAGTAGCGTGTTCGCACTGTGCAAGATGTCGTTTTCAATGATTGCACAAGCATCTGGCACTGGGCAATCATTGAAAACGGCATCTTGCACAGTGCGAGCTGCACTTTTCAGCCGCTTCAGTAGATATTTACTCGAGCTGCAGGTTTCTCAACGCGGACTGGTAGTTTCTCATCGCGAACGGTTGCGAGTATGCGCGACCACTCGCAATGAGAAACCTGACCTCCCCGCGTTGAGAATCTCGCTGGGATGTTTATTTTCCATGCTCACGATCAGCAAATGTTGCTGATTGTGAACAAGGAAAAAGTCTTGTGAGGATGTCACTTTGCTTGCTCGTGGTCACCAACTTGACGTTGGGGACCACGAGCAAGCAAAAAATGACCGCTGCACTACGCTACGCATGTTGGCACTGTGCTATGTGCAGTTCGCGTAGTGCGATGTTGCACAAACTTCGCAAACTACGTGGGCATAGCGTAGTGCTTTGCCCAGGGTTAGTGTAAATATAAGCAAAGCCTTTTCAGAAAATATTATCCTTCACAGGCACGCAACCAAATGTATGTCAAATGTCAGCTTTTAGGAAAAGATAGGAACTTTGAGCATGTAAAATGGTGGTGTACTTACTCGGGCCTAAATGTGACTACATGACAGCTCAACGCATCGTGCTGCTTGCGATCAGGAAAGGTACTTTGTTCACTGGGGCCTGCATGGGTCCTGTAGTGGGTCGGCGCTCTATTGTGGTTGGCCCAAACTTTGACTTTGCCCTGGTCCAGTTTGACCTAAAGTAACCTTATTAGCCCTACTTGCTTCTGAGCACTTTACTCCATGTATTTCTTTAAAATTCAATATCTTAACTTCTACACATTGGATGTTTGTCATTTTGGTATTGTTTTACTTATAAAATGATACTTTATTTTCCTAAACAGTTGTGGAGTCTTTGAGCAGTGTTACTGTATGAGTTATTCCACAAACACTCTACACATTGCTTCGTAAGTTAAGCCTGCTTGCTCTGTGCCAAGCTACTAGAAGGTGTCCACAGGATAAAGTAGGTTGTGTTGTAACTTATCCTTACTAGGATTGTGGTCCCTACTTGGACAGAGTGCATACCTCTGCCAATTAGAGACCCAATGTCTAACGTGACCTAATTGTAATAAAAAAGGATTTCAAGGCTTGCCAGGGCATTATTTTGCCAAGTTATGTTAGCTGTTTAAAACTGCGAGCAGGCTACAATGGCAGGTCTACAGCATATTTTAAGGGATTACTGAAGTGGGTGGCACAATAGGTTCTGCATGCCCTGTAGTAGAATTTAACTCCAAGCGCTGGGTACATGGTATACCTCTTTACTATGGACTTATTTTAAATATGCTAATTAGATGTAAGCCAATTATACCACGTTTAAGGGAGTAAGTACAAGCACTTTAGCACTGGATAGCAGTGGTCAAGTGCACAGAGTTCCAAGTCAAACAAAAACAAATGTGGCATCTATAGGAGGGGTGGAGGCAAAAAAGTCTGGGGAAGACCACCCTAAGGCTGACAGGTCTAATACACATGTGTATGTTGACCCACACCCCTGGCCCCTGGAAACAGTAGACACATATAGTAGATAGTGCCTTGCAATACAAACTTATTTATTATGAACAAACAGCTCATAGATCTTGTGTATCAGAATGATCGCAATTATCTTAATAATCTCAGCAGTCATAACAATAAAAAATGAGAAATGCCCAGTACATTTTACATCACACATCCTTACTTCCCATTGTAAATCAATCTAGTTACTACCTCATGTCTATGAATACATTTTTATATGTCCTTAGTTACAGAGTAGTTAGTAATCTCTCTTTTATAAATGTGGCAATATGCCTAGTCATTAATCCATACCCGCATACCTTAGAGCTGTCTGCGATCAGTTGAATTACGGCTCTCCAGCAAGTACCCTATCAGCAATCATAGTCTGTGTGTGGTCACCCCTCCTAAAGTCTTACCTCTCTTCACCTCTCTTTATACTCCTCCCTCCAATGATTGTTTTAAAGAGAAAGGAGGGGCTGCTCTTTTTGCAGAGTCTCATATCATTGCTCTGTTACACTAGAAAATGGCTCTGTTACTTGAGCTACATCAAGCAGGCAAATGTGGCAGAGGCTAAGGGGAAGCTAAGCAAATGTTGTTTTTTGTATTTAGTTCATAAAGAGATCAAGGATGGAAAGGTGACCTTGTAACTTTCTACTGCAACTTGCAGAAAATTATTAGCTCTGGAAAAGAGCAATCTTGTGTGCACAATAGGGAATGGAAACCTGTCTGTTTTGTTACCATTAATAGCTATGAAAATAAGGTCTACAGTAATGTGGTTATCCCACACACACATTAGTATTTTATTCAGAATATTAGATTTTTTAGGCCATAAGCCTGTCAAAGACATATTCTGAAAGAGTTTCTGCTTCAATGTTTGCATACAAAGAGGTCTCTACTGTATGTAACATGTATGGTACAGAAAAGCCCTGATATACACAACATTGCAATGCCCAACTTTGTATCAAGGAGGCATCCGATGGGGGCACATAAGCATTCCTGCACTACACTGTATAGTTGTTTTATGCAAAGGCCTATTTACTAAAATCCGTAGGCAGGACTTTGCACCCAAACATACACCTCCTTGAGGCAGCCACTGTGATAAAATGCCCCTTTTTGGGAGGTCACTCCCATTTGTGCTGATTTTTATTTCTGCAGTTAAGTGCCCTGTGTATGTGCTGTGGCCCATAAAGCATGCACAAATGTGCTAATCTCAGATTGATATAGCTAACTGCTCTAAAGGCCATGGTGTATAGCCCAGAAATATACCCTTGACACAGAAAGTTAATGCTGACTGTGGACTGCAACACACTTTGCGAATGCCCAAAGGGACAAGGAAAATGTAGCTTCAGGCCTACCATTGCTGCAGTTTAAATCTGTTGCCAGACCTGTTAAATAACTATTTTGACAGGGGAAAAACCTTCCTTTTAAATTTTATGAAGTCACCCATATTTAGGCCTTACAGCCCACATTGTATTTAAAAGTGTGACATGTAGAAATGTAGGGCCTGATTCACAAAAGTAACTTGTATTAAGTAAAGCTACGAATGGAGAGTCTCTGTACTTTTAGCAGAATCTCCACTTGGCACACTCTCCAGTAGCTGCCTATTCAGTGCATGATGTTAATGAGTTGGGAAAACTGCTCCCAGAGCAGAAACAATAGCCAGTGTGGGGAGGCCTTTTTCTTCCCCTTGCAGAAAAACCAGTATGGATGGATTCAGGATCTTCAGTAACAAGTAAATGTATGGTAAGACCTGGAGAAGGTAACCTTGTATTCCCTTAGCCAGGCTGGCACTATACCAGTAGGGAAGGAATTAACCCCAGAACTGGTTTTGGGCGACTACAGAGGAAGTAACCTCCGGCCATACCTCTGGGTGGGTACACAGACTGTTCACATGGGAGAAAGGCTTCCACGTTTTGGATTTTGGTGGTAAAGAGCAATGTGGGATTGTTTACAGTAAAGAAAACAGGTATGAAAGAGGGGACGCTTGCCCCTGAGAACTTTTCCCCCATTGGTTAGAGCTAAGCCAGGAGTTGGCAACACCTATTGGGTGGTGCCAACCATAAATGCAGTTTGAGAGTTGTGAGGAGTCCTGGAGGGCTGGGCCTACTCACACTTGTACCCAGGACAAGATTGTGGTCTGCAAGGGTCAAGCTGAAAAAGGCCTTTACCTGAAGCACCCAGCTGAGTAGTAGCAACTACTAGGCTTCGGTGGTGAACTTCGCTCCGTTTTCAGAGTTTTCTGCACTCCGCAGAGCTCGCAGAGTGCAGAAAACTCTACTTTGCGATGTGCAGAGGAATTTTTTCCCTGCTTGCGATCGCTAACGGTAAGTTTGCGTTCGCGAACAGTAAGTTTGCGTTCGTGAACAGTAAGTTTGCCGTCGTGAGCTGCCGCTCGGGTAGACTTTCTACGTGAGTGGCAGAAATATTAGCACAAACTGCAGTTCGCACTGCACTCTGCCACTTCGCGGAACTTTTTTTGTAAGTTCGCAGAGTTCCGTGTAGCAAAACTTTGCGAACTACACCCAGGCCTAGCAAATATCTATATTGAAACAAGCTGGTGGCCTCTGCTGAAGTGACTCTTGACCACCAAATGCTGTTCTTGAGATCCCGGGATCCTTGACTGTGTCTAATTGGACTTCTGCTAGCAACTCTGAAAAGTAAGGATTAAGAAACGTTTGGCTTCAAAACCTTCAAGGGGCCAGTACCAACCAGTCTGCCAAGGGTAAAACCTTGCTGGACTGAAGAAACCAGTTTTACCTGGTTGGAGTTTCTTAGTAGCAGCAAATTAATTTCAGCGGGCCTTGGTGATTAGATGTCGGTTGTCATGGAACTCAGCATTCAGACAGCCTGTACCATGTCCCACTAGAGGATTCTGAGCTCTGAAAAAGAGACTTAGTCTGTACGAAAACATCTTGACAGGGTGAGGGTGCCAAAACCATCTGAACGATATGAGGGCTTGAAATTAGAATTTTCCTGCTCAGAGCGTTTCCTGTTGGCTTCAGTGGGATCCCATCCACCAGTATTCCCATTTTTAGAAGATTTCCTCGTACATGTCCCACAATCTCACCCCTCTGGAGCATTTCCTCTTCCAGTTCATAGACTAAGGGGCTATTATAATGGCAGGCTGATCGCCACCGCCAAATCCGCCCACCATCTGTACCTGACCACCATCTGTACCTGTCCCCTGCCATATTAGTATGGCGGAGAGTACCGCTGAGGACGGACAGACTGTCCGCTGATTTTCCGCCAGCAGGCAATCATTATGGCACCATCCATATTATGGTGTGCAAATTTAAGGGCCTTTCCACGGCTGCGATGCCGCCACGGAAAGACCTGCAGAAATTGCTTTGGGGGCCGTGCGGATCTGGGGCATAATATGGTGGCTGTGCCGAGCAGGCACCCCCATCCATATTATGGTGTGGAAATGTAAGGGCATTTCCACGGCAGCGATGCCGCCATGGAAAGGCCAGTGGAAATTGCTTTGGGGGTCCGTTACGGGTCACTGGGGGGTGGGGAGAGGCTTCACTTGGGGGGTACCCACATACATTGCCATACACAGGGTGGCAGGCACCGCGCAGTGCTTGTCATGTTGTGCATGGCAATGCAAACTGTGCACTTTGAACATTGCGGATGGCTCTGCACCCAGTAACACCGTCCGCAATGTTAATGGCCAGAATGCACCCGCCAGTGTGGCGGGAGCATCCTAATTGGCTTTGTGGGACCACCGCACCTCTGGCGGTTGGTCCCATTTTCCATTACGGTGGCAGGCGCATCGTAAAAAGAGATAAAACCTCTTAACAGGACAAACCTGGTAGTTGTGTTAAATTTGTGCTCTATTATAGTCAGTCTGAAATCACGCATAGGTCCTGGTCTACTGTGACCATTGACCATAAATGGAGCTTAATGCTTTTTTGAGCTATTTTTCCTTAATTTCCTTTAAAATTGATATCTCTGGTTGCTTTTATTGGAATTTTCTTTTTATTTTGGTGCTCATTTAAATTTATTCTATGTTTCTAAATGGTGCGGTATTTCCATTGAGTTGCGTTTTTGACTTTTTAACTGTTTAGGTGCTTTTAGGTGCTTTAGCATTTTAAGTTAAGTTCAGTGCCATCGCTACCAAGGTTGAGTTAGGTTTAAATGAATGAAACCTTTGACTGGACCTAATAGGTTAGTGACTGTAATACTTGTGGTGGACTTCCACCCACATTACAAAAATATTTTTCTTTCGTACTAGTTCAAATTAGAAGACAGTTTTATTGTCTGAAACATTAAATAAAATTCCACTTGGTATGTGTGCTGCATGGTAGAACACATATACAAAGGGAGAAAGGTTTTTAAATTAGTCTAAGCATAGTGTTGTGAACTACCCTAAACTTCCAGAAACAAAACCTACACTAAACACATCCAAACACCTATGTATTACGGTGCAAAAGTGTGTTTTAGGTGCACGGTAGTCTGAAAGTGCACCATTGCACAGCTGTCTATGCATAATCAGAGAAATGTTTTGAGAATGGCTTTTTTGGGGCATTGTGATGTCCAAAGTCAATAATACATAGTGGGGATATAGTATCCAATAATAAATTCTATTTGCCCACACAGCGTGCAAGGTTAGGGTCAATATGTTCCCCATCCAGCCATTAATTTTCTGACATCTTCCACCCAAAGTCATTTGCTCTTGCTCCTCACAGGAATGAATAGCTGACCATTTCTAGAATGGGAAAGGGTCAGAAAACAGTTTGTGAATAACCACAAACTAAAATGTATGCATATTTTTACCACACTTTGGAATACCCACTTCCTAGCTTTTGCATGCGAATTACACCTGCTTAATATGACTGAACTGTGGGTTATTAGTACATTGCTGTAAATGGTTATATGACTTTCTAGTCACCTTTTGTAAATTACCTGCAGTTGTAAGTTCAGCCATTTGTGCTTCAAAATCTCATTTATTAATGCAAATTCCTTAGTGAATCTAACACATTGAGCCCAACTGGTGAATATTCATTGATGCTGGTTCAATAAGATTATGCTGCCTTTCCGTGCACATGACATGCCTTGTTAGTTTTCTAATATATTGAGGGTCTCTTGAAACAGCAAAGTGTGAAAAGTACAAAAAGTAACAAGCACTGTTCATCTACATAGCTGAGCACCACACACATTTTGTAACTTCAATTCAGAAACCTCTCTTTAAAAGAACTTGACACTTCATTAATGTAAGTGAAGCACAGCATGGCTGACCTTTCTACATGTGGTTTCTGCAGCTTGAAGTCAGGATTTTCAATGGTTACCTGTTCCTGGTTGCACTACCACAACTGCTTCCAAAATTGTTTCATAAATCAGGGAAGATAATCTCTTATTAGTGGTATATTGTTCTGATGATGATCTAAAGCATCTATTACCTAGGACTGTGATTCTCAACTTTATGACTTCTGTGAACTCCCACTGAATCATTACTTAAAGTCAGGAACCCAAGTCTGAACAATATCTATTATTTGAATTGCTAAACAATACCCAAAAATACACAACCAGAATACAAAGAAAGTATGAAATATTTTATTTAGTTCACAAACAAAA
Organism: Lissotriton helveticus; assembly: GCF_964261635.1. NCBI lineage: Eukaryota > Metazoa > Chordata > Amphibia > Caudata > Salamandridae > Lissotriton > Lissotriton helveticus. Next base: position 1,743,202,392 of record NC_136065.1, read on the forward strand.
AATAAACAAAAATCAATAGGTTGAGTTTTTCTAAATGTAGTTTTATTTCTAAAAGATGAACCAATATATAAACTCTAGCATATCACTGTCTTTTCTCGCGTTCAAAATATTATATTGAATATATGATAAGGCAATAGATCAAAGAAAAAAGAGCACCAATGAGGTACATTGAAATGACAATAATACATTAATATAATAATTGTACCTATACAATGAGATTTGCAGTATAATAGGAACTAACATTTTAAAATAAAAGAGGGGGAATCAAAAACTATTATTTAACAAGTATATGATAACAGTGCCACATATTAAAATCCAACAAACTTTACTTATTATATAATATAAAACATTAATAGTATAATGCTATATAATTATCAATTGGTTTCCAAAATTATTGGTACGTAGATGTGTTATGAACAACTCCAAACATAGTCAGATCAGCTCCTTTTCTGGGAAAAATTAGGCATGACCACCATGTATGAATTGATAATAATGAAGTGATTTTCCAATTGGCAGTAATTGATTTTAGAGCACCAGGTAGTAAAAAGTGAAAGAGCTTGTTATTTGAATCTGATAGTTTTATTGAAAGCAATATTGGTTTACAAATCAACATGTCATATGAACTTTTATCTGCTGAATGCCTTTTGTTTGATAACATCCAAACCTCTTTCCAAAATGTAAAGACAATATTACATTTTAAAAACATGCATTTTTATGAACCTGGAACCAAATAATAGTGTCAACAATTAGGAGCATTTAATAGTTTTGCATTAAACCTTTTTAACGGAGTTCATAAACAATTAAATAGTAGGAAAGAAGTAGTTTGGTATAAGGACACAGGTAAACACCCAGAGTCACAATTCATCCATATTTTCCTCTATATGTCTTGAGAAATAGGTAGATTGAGTTCATTATTCCTAAAAGAAGAGGTAGAATTAATGTTATTCTTGTCAAAATTATTCAATTCGTTATAATACATTGATACAGCCTGAGATGAAGTAGCTATTGTTTGAATACACATCTCCAAATCAGATAAGTTTTCCATTGGTAAATTGCTGACAAATTAATTGAGGATGGAATTTCATGAAAATTTGTATTTAGAAATATCTGATGGAGGCAAGATACATTTTTGTTGCACTTCTTCAAAAGAAAAAAAGTGATATTATGATATATATATTTTAAGTAAAAACATACCTGAATGTATCCAAGATTGCCAAAATTGTATGCTTAGAAGATGTTTTATAACGGGACTATACCATAAGGACATATTTAAGGTATGAGAAATAGGTGTTTGGAAGAGAGAATCTAAATCCTGTAATATTCATTTTGTAGATCATAGTATTGCAGACCTTTATATTGAAGAGTTAGAAGAAGACATAGCAAATAATGTAGTAACGCAAACAGTGATATCAGACTTTTTTCAATGAGAAGCCATGAAGGTGTATTGTTAAAGACTGCATTGGTGAACCAAAATGTGCTTTATTGTAAAATAAAAGCTTTATGATAAATAAAAATATCTGGTAAACCAAAACCGCCATTACATTTTGCAATTTTTATTTTTCTTATAGCTTAGACTGGCCGTTTCATTATTCCAAATAAATTTTGATATTATCATGTCTAGCAATTTATAGAACTTAAGTGGAAGTTGGGTAGGTATCATAGATGAGACAGAACATATTTTTGGAGCACTAACTATTTTAACAGAGTCAACTTTCACCCACCAAAATAGGTGTAAAGCAGATCACTTGTGAATTTTTTCTTTGATGTGATTAAGAATATATTTACAGTTAATTGTAACTGATTGTTTAGTAGTATGAGAGAATAGGATACCAAGATATCTAAGTTTTTCCTTTTGCCATATGGTTTCATTATTGGGAAGCATATCAGGGGTACAATGCACATTTAATGAAAAATATTCTGTCTTGTTAATGTTTAGAGTGTAACCAGAAACCTGGGAATATGTTTTATTTCAAAGGGGAGGGGGACAGCAGAATCAGGATTACTAATATATAATAATACATCATCAGCATAAGCTGAAGTTTTTATTGCAACCTCATTGATAGTAATACCTTTTATTTCTATGCAGTGTCTGATGGCGATGACTAAAGTTTCAATAGCATGGAGAAAAAGTAAAGGTGACAAGGGACAACGTTGATGAGCGCCTCTCAAAGGGAAACATTTACTAGAGATTTCCCCATTAATAAAAAGTCTACCAGATGAACCAGAATAGAGTGCTGAAATCATACGAATAAAGGAATTGCCAACATTAAATGCAGATAATGCAGACTGCCATTGTACTTTGTCAAATGCTTTTTCAGCATCTAATGTACGGACACCAGCGGAAAGGTGCAAAAGTGACACAGCTTCAATTACATGAAATAATAATCTAGTGTTATTTGCAGAACATCTATGTTTCATGAAACCAGTTTAATCAGTGTGAACAATAATATCAAGCACAGAAACCAATCTGGTTGCAAGAATTTTTGCATGAAGTTTGCAATCTTAATTAAAGATAAAGGGCAGTAATTTGAAACAATAGAGGGATCGTTATTAAGTTTTGGAAGAACTATAATCAAAGCTTCAGTAAAGGATCCTGAAGTAGATCCTGATATACTAAAGTGAGTAAATAACTTAATTTCTTCTAATTAAATCGGTACATTCATTTTTTCCTCACTGACTGGGTAATTTTAGGTAAACCACAGAATTGCAAACATTTATCAATACTGAACATTGCTGTAGCTGGGGGACTATTGTATAAATTTGAATAGTAGATAAAAAAATACATAAAATATATCTTTGTGAGATAATGCCAATTTACCATTTACGATTCAGAAAAGAGGGTGGTGATGGACAGAGCATCTGAATTAAGCAGAACACTCCTACCCAGTCAAAAGATCAGGGCTTGTTACATCACCGTTTTTTAGCTCACTGCACCATCCCAGTTCAGAACCTGGCTACATGCAAAATAGTCTGTCCCTGGCCCAGTGCATCATGGGAACAGGGCAGACCAAACTACCAAGCCAATTCTTTACTGGAAAGGAAACAAGCTTCCGGGGACCGGTTTCTGGCATTACAGCCGTCTTCGGCCCGGCTTGCTTGAATCCTGATGGTGCAGTGAGCAAGGGACTCATGTCTGAGCATACCCTTCCACTCCTATAGTGGCCAAAACGATTCAGAAAAGGGGGTGGTGATGGACAGAGCATCTGAATTAAGCAGAACACTCCTACCCAGTCAAAAGATCAGGGCTTGATCCATCACCGTTTTTTAGCTCACTGCACCATCCCAGTTCAGAACCTGGCTACATGCAAATTAGTCTGTCCCTGGCCCAGTGCATCATGGGAACAGGGCAGACCAAACTACCAAGCCAATTCTTTACTGGAAAGGAAACAAGCTTCCGGGGACCGGTTTCTGGCATTACAGCCGTCTTCGGCCCGGCTTGATTGAATCCTGATGGTGCAGTGAGCAAGGGACTCATGTCTGAGCATACCCTTCCACTCCTATAGTGGCCAAAACGATTCAGAAAAGGGGGTGGTGATGGACAGAGCATCTGAATTAAGCAGAACACTCCTACCCAGTCAAAAGATCAGGGCTTGATCCATCACCGTTTTTTAGCTCACTGCACCATCCCAGTTCAGAACCTGGCTACATGCAAATTAGTCTGTCCCTGGCCCAGTGCATCATGGGAACAGGGCAGACCAAACTACCAAGCCAATTCTTTACTGGAAAGGAAACAAGCTTCCGAGGACCGGTTTCTGGCATTACAGCCGTCTTCGGCCCGGCTTGCTTGAATCCTGATGGTGCAGTGAGCAAGGGACTCATGTCTGAGCATACCCTTCCACTCCTATAGTGGCCAAAACGATTCAGAAAAGGGGGTGGTGATGGACAGAGCATCTGAATTAAGCAGAACACTCCTACCCAGTCAAAAGATCAGGGCTTGATCCATCACCGTTTTTTAGCTCACTGCACCATCCCAGTTCAGAACCTGGCTATATGCAAATTAGTCTGTACCTGGCCCAGTGCATCATGGGAACAGGGCAGACCAAACTACCAAGCCAATTCTTTACTGGAAAGGAAACAAGCTTTCGGGGACCGGTTTCTGGCATTACAGCCGTCTTCGGCCCGGCTTGCTTGAATCCTGATGGTGCAGTGAGCAAGGGACTCATGTCTGAGCATACCCTTCCACTCCTATAGTGGCCAAAACAATTCAGAAAAGGGGGTGGTGATGGACAGAGCATCTGAATTAAGCAGAACACTCCTACCCAGTCAAAAGATCAGGGCATGATCCATCACCGTTGTTTAGCTCACTGCACCATCCCAGTTCAGAACCTGGCTACATGCAAATTAGTCTGTCCCTGGCCCAGTGCATCATGGGAACAGGGCAGACCAAACTACCAAGCCAATTCTTTACTGGAAAGGAAACAAGCTTCCGGGGACCGGTTTCTGGCATTACAGGCGTCTTCAGCCCGGCTTGCTTGAATCCTGATGGTGCAGTGAGCAAGGGACTCATGTCTGAGCATACCCTTCCACTCCTATAGTGGCCAAAACGATTCAGAAAAGGGGGTGGTGATGGACAGAGCATCTGAATTAAGCAGAACACTCCTACCCAGTCAAAAGATCAGGGCTTGATCCATCACCGTTTTTTAGCTCACTGCACCATCCCAGTTCAGAACCTGGCTACATGCAAATTAGTCTGTCCCTGGCCCAGTTCATCATCAGGGGAACAGGGCAGACCAAACTACCAAGCCAATTCTTTACTGGAAAGGAAACAAGCTTCCGGGGACCGGTTTCTGGCATTACAGCCGTCTTCGGCCCGGCTTGCTTGAATCCTGATGGTGCAGTGAGCAAGGGACTCATGTCTGAGCATACCCTTCCACTCCTATAGTGGCCAAAACGATTCAGAAAAGGGGGTGGTGATGGACAGAGCATCTGAATTAAGCAGAACACTCCTACCCAGTCAAAAGATCAGGGCTTGATCCATCACCGTTTTTTAGCTCACTTCACCATCCCAGTTCAGAACCTGGCTACATGCAAATTAGTCTGTCCCTGGCCCAGTGCATCATGGGAACAGGGCAGACCAAACTACCAAGCCAATTCTTTACTGGAAAGGAAACAAGCTTTCGGGGACCGTTTTGTGGCATTACAGGCGTCTTCAGCCCGGCTTGCTTGAATCCTGATGGTGCAGTGAGCAAGGGACTCATGTCTGAGCATACCCTTCCACTCCTATAGTGGCCAAAACGATTCAGAAAAGGGGGTGGTGTTGGACAGAGCATCTGAATTAAGCAGAACACTCCTACCCAGTCAAAAGATCAGGGCTTGATCCATCACCGTTTTTTAGCTCAGTGCACCATCCCAGTTCAGAACCTGGCTACATGCAAATTAGTCTGTCCCTGGCCCAGTGCATCATGGGAACAGGGCAGACCAAACTACCAAGCCAATTCTTTACTGGAAAGGAAACAAGCTTCCGGGGACCGGTTTCTGGCATTACAGCCGTCTTCGGCCCGTCTTGCTTGAATCCTGATGGTGCAGTGAGCAAGGGACTCATGTCTGAGCATACCCTTCCACTCCTATAGTGGCCACAACGATTCAGAAAAGGGGGTGGTGATGGACAGAGCATCTTAATTAAGCAGAACACTCCTACCCAGTCAAAAGATCAGGGCTTGATCCATCACCGTTTTTTGGCTCACTGCACCATCCCAGTTCAGAACCTGGCTACATGCAAATTAGTCTGTCCCTGAACCAGTGCATCATGGGAACAGTGCAGACCAAACTACCAAGCCAATTCTTTACTGGAAAGGAAACAAGCTTCCGGGGACCGGTTTCTGGCATTACAGCCGTCTTCGGCCCGGCTTGATTGAATCCTGATGGTGCATTGAGCAAGGGACTCATGTCTGAGCATACCCTTCCACTCCTATAGTGGCCAAAACGATTCAGAAAAGGGGGTGGTGATGGACAGAGCATCTGAATTAAGCAGAACACTCCTACCCAGTCAAAAGATCAGGGCTTGATCCATCACCGTTTTTTAGCTCACTGCACCATCCCAGTTCAGAACCTGGCCTCATGCAAATTAGTCTGTCCCTGGCCCAGTGCATCATGGGAACAGGGCAGACCAAACTACCAAGCCAATTCTTTACTGGAAAGGAAACAAGCTTCCGGGGACCGGTTTCTGGCATTACAGCCGTCTTCGGCCCGGCTTGCTTGAATCCTGATGGTGCAGTGAGCAAGGGACTCATGTCTGAGCATACCCTTCCACTCCTATAGTGGCCACAACGATTCAGAAAAGGGGGTGGTGATGGACAGAGCATCTTAATTAAGCAGAACACTCCTACCCAGTCAAAAGATCAGGGCTTGATCCATCACCGTTTTTTAGCTCACTGCACCATCCCAGTTCAGAACCTGGCTACATGCAAATTAGTCTGTCCCTGAACCAGCGCATCATTCGAACAGTGCAGACCAAACTACCAAGCCAATTCTTTACTGGAAAGGAAACAAGCTTCCGGGGACCGGTTTCTGGCATTACAGCCGTCTTCGGCCCGGCTTGATTGAATCCTGATGGTGCAGTGAGCAAGGGACTCATGTCTGAGCATACCCTTCCACTCCTATAGTGGCCAAAACGATTCAGAAAAGGGGGTGGTGATGGACAGAGCATCTGAATTAAGCAGAACACTCCTACCCAGTCAAAAGATCAGGGCTTGATCCATCACCGTTTTTTATCTCACTGCACCATCCCAGTTCAGAACCTGGCTACATGCAAATTAGTCTGTCCCTGGCCCAGTGCATCATGGGAACAGGGCAGACCAAACTTCCAAGCCAATTCTTTACTGGAAAGGAAACAAGCTTTCGGGGACCGGTTTCTGGCATTACAGCCGTCTTCGGCCCGGCTTGCTTGAATCCTGATGGTGCAGTGAGCAAGGGACTCATGTCTGAGCATACCCTTCCACTCCTATAGTGGCCAAAACGATTCAGAAAAGGGGGTGGTGATGGACAGAGCATCTGAATTAAGCAGAACACTCCTACCCAGTCAAAAGATCAGGGCATGATCCATCACCGTTTTTTAGCTCACTGCACCATCCCAGTTCAGAACCTGGCTACATGCAAATTAGTCTGTCCCTGGCCCAGTGCATCATGGGAACAGGGCAGACCAAACTACCAAGCCAATTCTTTACTGGAAAGGAAACAAGCTTCCGGGGACCGGTTTCTGGCATTACAGCTGTCTTCGGCCCGGCTTGCTTGAATCCTGATGGTGCAGTGAGCAAGGGACTCATGTCTGAGCATACCCTTCCACTCCTATAGTGGCCAAAACGATTCAGAAAAGGGGGTGGTGATGGACAGAGCATCTGAATTAAGCAGAACACTCCTACCCAGTCAAAAGATCAGGGCTTGATCCATCACCGTTTTTTAGCTCACTGCACCATCCCAGTTCAGAACCTGGCTACATGCAAATTAGCCTGTCCCTGGCCCAGTGCATCATGGGAACAGGGCAGACCAAACTACCAAGCCAATTCTTTACTGGAAAGGAAACAATCTTCCGGGGACCGGTTTCTGGCATTACAGCCGTCTTCGGCCCGGCTTGCGTGAATCCTGATGGTGCAGTGAGCAAGGGACTCATGTCTGAGCATACCCTTCCACTCCTATAGTGGCCACAACGATTCAGAAAAGGGGGTGGTCATGGACAGAGCATCTTAATTAAGCAGAACACTCCTACCCAGTCAAAAGATCAGGGCTTGATCCATCACCGTTTTTTAGCTCACTGCACCATCCCAGTTCAGAACCTGGCTACATGCAAATTAGTCTGTCCCTGGCCCAGTGCATTCATTTGGATTTTATCTTTTTTAATACGTAAATAATTCGCCAAACATCTTCCAGATCTATTGGCCTTGAAATTAAATGTAGCATTATTATTTGAAATGTGTATACCAGATCTTCTGCTTAACAAAGAATTTAACTCGTATCTAAATTTCTGTAATTGCATGCTGTATTTATTGTCACTAGACAAAATAAAGAGTTGTTCATATTTTGCTTTGTTTATCTAATTCTTTAAGTTTAGTGTAAAAAGATTTATTATCATGTGCCATAATTAATATTGTTACCTCTCTGCCATAAGCTTAAATGCGTCCCATCGATTTACAAGTGAAGTAGATCCTTCTGGATTGAAAAAGGAATAATCATGTAATGCTGACTAAAGTTTGGATTTATTATTGTCATTAGGAACAATATTTGTATTCATATGCCAGGTAGAATGGGATTGTTCAGTGGTGATGAGATGTAAGTGCATGGTCAGAAATATTGATATTGTGAATTGTAGGGATGGAAAATGATTAAAGTAATAAACAGGAAATTAACAAATAATCAATTCGAGATTAGGAATTATGAGGATTAGAGAAAAATTTAAACTGTTTTGGGTAATGTAGACTCCAAGGGGCTCATTACGATGGTTGCGACCGCTCAGCCATCGTAAAGTGAACCCCGCCACATCATGATGGCGGTGGGCACCGTGGCAGATGGAAAGTCCGTCCGCCGCTTTTTCGCCAGTAGCAATCATTACGATTGCCTGCCTGGCGGAGCTGCCCATTAAAATGGTGCCAGTGCCTAACAGGCACTGTCCGCCATATTAGGATGCCGGCGGAAGCCAGTCGTTCCATGGCAGTTGAACCACCATTATAAGGCTGGTTGGTATTTGTTCCAGGGCCCGTTGCGGGCCCCCTTTGTGTTGGGAGGTGTGGGTGCACTGGGGAATACCCATGGTACCCCCGTACATTTCACTGCACCAAGTGGCAGGCACAGTGTAGTGCCTGCCATGTAGTGCAGTGAAATGCACAACATGCTCTTTTTCGCAACACAGCAGTGCTACTGCCAGCACCGTCGACTGTAATGTTAACGGTGCGGAATCCGACTGCAGCGGTGGCTGGCCCATCATAATTGGATGAGCGGGGCCGCCGTACGCATGGTGGTCGGACCCAACCTCCGCTACGGTGGCAGCCGGAGAAAATCCGACCGCCATCGTATAAATGATCCGCCAAATGTTCACCAATTTGGTTGATTTAAAAAAAGATTTTAAATTAAAATTAGCTTTTGGGGGACGATATTTAGATTGAGAATATCTATCCAATAGGGGGGTCACATATTAAATTAAAGTCACCACCAGCAATAATTGGAACATTACCTATTTTAATCACTTCAGAGGTAAACGTAGTCAAAATTTAGGATCATCATTTGTTAGACCATAGACATTAATTATATGAAAAATGGTAGCATCAATTTTAATTTTCACTATAATATAACAACCTTTGTATCTGAATATTTGGTTAGTATTTCAATGTTTAACTTTTTTGTAAAAAGGATAGGAACACCATTATTTTTATTAACTGCAGGAGAAGAACCCATTGTTTATTCATATATGATAAAACTGTATCATCTATATGAGTTTCTTTAAGTAGGCAAATGTCTGCTTTATGTGGCATCACGGAAACCACGGACGAAGGAGGAAGCACCGCGGTGCTGGAGGTTGATTTGGATCCTCACTTTACCCTTCGCTCCAGAGTTGGCTCATAGGGCACTGACTCCAAACATCCTGAGCATATTACATCAGCATTACTGATATAGCCAGGAATACGTAGATGCATAAAATATATCTATAAACATTGATCTTTATTCTTAGTACATACACCATATATTTTTGTGGTAAAACATTAGTGAGTGACAGGGGGATCAGTCCCGGGTCCTGAAGAAGGGGCTTGAGGCCCCAAAACATGTTGACCCGCACAGGAGAGTAAGTCCATTAACCTACTTTTCCTCTCCGCTTCACTTTTTTTTAACAATACCAGCCAGTGTTTATTAAAACGTTTTTTCTACCACTAGGCCAGGTATTTTTTAACATCACTTATCTATTATCACCCCTGACCCTACTGACACTCACTCCCATTCACTCACATAGCACTCTCATAATAAAAGGTGCTCCAGCGTAGTCGCTTGTCGCAGCACTGCCCCGTCCCGCAGCGGGGTGGGAAGACCCCGATGATGAAGCATGACACCAAGGGCCCTTTTGGTGTGTGAGGGGTATTTTAACACACATTGTGTATTCAATAAACACCTGGTTATACACTAACTCTACGTAAGGAGGACCTTGTTGATTATTGCTACAAAAAAACATGTCATGTCCACAGCATTAATTTTGAAACTCTTGTCCCTCAGGTGATTGCAAGTTAACCGGCGAAAGCAGCAGCTGCCAGCACCAGTCGCCCCCCTCACACCCAGGACTTTCCGGGGACAATCCCATTGACAGCTCGGGTGCTGAGGACGAAGCTGGCCCAAGCAGACTCCCAGGGCCATCAGGCTCCCAGGACATCCCGGCCTCCACCACCTTGGCCTGTGTCACTACACCAACACCTGCCATTGTGAGTTGTGCAGCTACCACCACCACCACCACCACCACCACCATTCCTGCCTGTGCCACCCTGCCTGACCCATCGCCGATGATGGCCCATCGACATCCCAGGCTAGCAGGGAGAGTGGGCGGGAGAGGACACAGGTGAGGCCACAGCTCACAACCAGGAGTGTAGTTGCTCGTCGAGGTCGGGAAGGAGACCCACCCCATCCTGGGGCCGAGACCCTGGAAGCCATCGCCAGAGTCAATGCCTCCTATGAGCGGTCGCAGGCCCAGTCCGATCGGGCCCACCAAGACTCGCAAGAGAACAGAGAGCTTTTGCGGTCTATTGACACACGGATTGGCCAAATTGTGGACCTCATGGGCCAGCAAACTGCTCTGTGGAGGGATTGGTTATCCCGCGCCACACCACCACCCCCTCACCCAACTGCCCAGCGGGACAGGTCACCAACACCACCGCCACCATCACCTGAGGCCATGGACAGGGAGGTGGACCCTGACCAACCTGCCCCCACAGCTGTCTCCGCTCCGGTTCCAAGACGGAGGGGCCGTCCGAGGCTGGATGCAGCTGAGAGCAGTGGAAGTGCACCATCTACCCGCACGAAGAGGGGCCGCCAGTGACTTCACCCTTGAGCCTGCCATTCACCCTGTCAAATATCCTGCCCCACAATGCCAAGCATTGGCACACGTATGTTGGACTAGGTGGACATCATACAATGTGGTGTCCCCACAGTGTTTTCATCTGCCATGACCTTCATCTCTCACTTCCCCCAACACCTACTTGTAAATATGCACCAACATCAATCCACAACCTGTAAATAAACACCACGTTAACACTCTATGCTGTGTGACCTCCATGTTTTAATCACATGTTTGTCTAATAAATTGTCATTACCAGGTGCAGGGATCAATGTTCTGGAGAATCATGCCACTGTGGGAGTGACCTAGGGAAAATGACAGAACAACAAGCACAGGTCAGGAAAGTGATTCACACCCATCACAACACAATGTACTGCAACATCCCACAAACCACACTCATCACCAATTCAGTGGATCACAGGACACACATCAGGGAGCATTGCATGTACAACATCTCACACACACATCTGCTAACAGAAGATACCAGAACAGGCGGCATAGACACAGCACACCCACACATCACCAGCAAACATCCATCACGCATTGTCTAGCTGCACAAGAGGTAGCTACTTACATTTCCTCCCCACTATCCTCATCAGTGGACATGGGTGGGATGGGAGGCGGAGCAACCTGTTGGTCTTCAGGGTCCATGATCAGTTCAATGTTATTTCGCAAGGCCAGGTTGTGGAGCATGCAGCAGGCAATCACGATTTTGCAGACTTTGCCTGGTGAGTATGGCAGGGCCCCTCCGGTTTTATCAAGGCAGCGAAACCTAGATTTCAGCAGTCCAAAAGTACGTTCTATCACTCGACGTGTCCTCCCATGGGCATCATTATAACACATGTCACCAGGGGTAGTAGGATTCCCTATGGGGCTCAGCAGCCACGGCCGGTTTGGGTACGCAGAGTCACCAAGGTGGGGGGATGACAGACACAAATATCATTACCAGGATTGGTGGCAACACCATGCCACACATACAACACAATTGTCCTCACAACACACTGACAACACAATTGTCCTCTCAGCACACTCACCTACAAGCCACGCACGATCTGGTCGCAGATTAGCCATCAGTTTGGGGACAATGCTGCTCCGCAGGATCTGTGAGTCATGGGCAGATCCGGGAAATCTGGCACACACATGTGAGATGATGTTGTCAGCCAGGCACACCACTTGCACGTTGATGGAATGGTAGTGCTTTCGATTCCTATATACAGGTTCACGTGCCTGGGGTGGAATGAGACCAATATGTGTGCCATCAATGGAACCCACTACGTGTGGTATCTGTGCCAGGGCATAGAAGTCCCCTTTGACTGCTGCCAACTCTGCCGGTAGTGGGAAATGGATGTAATCATCCCTGTAATGCATCATGGCATTCAGAACATCCCGCAGTACCATGCTGAACATGGATTGGGACATCCCCCCGGCATGACCAATTGTGTACTGGAAAGTGCCAGTTGCGAAGAAGTGAAGGGCCGTCTTCACCTTGCTGCGGGTGTAATAGCTCCTAGATATGTCCTGCGTGGCTGCTGATGAGGTGACAATTGGGCTACAATCTCCAGCAATCTACGTCGATCAAGCCGGAATTTGCGGGTCACCTCCTCGTTATCCATGTCCTCCAGCACAGTGTATGGTCGATGCACATTTGGAGCCCTCCTGTGTGGGAGTAGATGATAGCAGATGTCAATTGACCAACACCGCATAGCTGTGCCACGCTATCACATCTTGACCAACACAATGCAAACAATACATGTTGCAGTCAGTGATTATATGTGTAACGTGACCAATATCTAAGGCAATACAGCTAACTACACACACAATGTTCACTCACAAACAACATCCTGTGTGCACACATGTCCAATGTAACGTGCACACATGTTGAAATATCTGGCAACAACACAAGCCTGAGGACCCAAATGTGGACAAGCGTCCACACAGACACACATGTACGTGCACACACAACACGAACATGGAACACACCCTCCTTGTCTGCATGCACCCATGACCCCACCTGCAATACTGGGCATCCTCACATGACATGCATGGGCACACAACAACAGACACGCATACACAGAATGCATGTACACCCCCATCATTGTTACTTGCACTCCCAAACCACACACTCACAACATCTTCTAAATGTGGGTACACACCCTTGATGTACTGTGTAGATGTGTACCAATGGAAACGTGTGTCCGCAAAACAAAGACGTCAACACCTCGACATGCACATCTGACACAACTTAGGGTGCACATCACTAGCCTTTGTTAACCACTGGCAAGGTCAACAGTATGAGCACACATGCAACAAATGGACATGAATGTCACACGTGGACACGGGCCATTGACATGACATCATTATTCTTGCAGCATTCCGGACATGGCCTGACACACATGCACAACTATGTACATTACATGTGTGCGGAGACATGCAGTGTGTGTACATACTCCATCTGGGGACGCTTTCCAGCAACACAGTAGATGATCGTTGACACAGCAATTAAGCATGACATATGCTGTATGGTCAAGGACCATCCCGGGCACACCCCGCAAAACGCATGTGCGCACTACTGCGACGGTGCATCATTTGAAAATAATCAGTCACTGGCGTCGCTATGGCGGTGCACGCATTTCGCGGGGACCGTGCAGGCGAACACATACATTTGAAAATGCAATTCGAAATGACAGTTGATACCCCCCCTTACAGTCACATTGCAGCACCCACCGCAGGCAACCGGTCCTGGCCGGTCACCCACCGCCGGTCCTGGCCGGTCACCCACCGCCGTTCCTGGCCTGTCACCCACCGCCATTCCTGGCCGGTCTTCCACCGCCGGGTGCTGGCGGTGGGTGATCGGCCTGTGCATTGAGGTCACCATGGCATGGATGGGCCTGGCCAGTCACCCACCGCCGGTCCTGGCCCATCACCCACCGCAGTTCCTGTACGGTCACCCACCGCCGGTCCTGGCCGATCACACACCGCCACTCGTGGCCGGTCACCCACTGCCAGTCCTGCCCGGTCACACACCGCCACTCCTGGCCGGTCACACACCGCCACTCCTGGCCGGTCACCCACCGCCAGTCCTGGCCAGTCACACACACCGCTACTACTGGCCAGTCACCCACCGCCAGCACCCGACGGTGGGTCAGCGACCAGCACCGGCGGTGTGTGACCGGCCAGCACCCGGCAGTGGGTGACTGGACAGGAACGGCGGTGGGTGACGGGCCAGGACCGGTGGTGGGTGACCGGCCAGGCCCTTTCATGCCATGGTGACCTCAATGCACAGGTCGATCACCCACCGGCAGGAGTGGCAGTGGGTGACCGGCCAGGACTGGCGGTGGGTGACCGGCCACGACCGGCGGTGGTTGACTGACCAGGAGAGGCGGTGGGTGACCGGCCAGGACTGGCGGTGGGTGACCGGCCACGACCGGCGGTGGTTGACTGACCAGGAGTGGCAGTGGGTGACCGGCCAGGACTGGTGGTGTGTGACCGGCCAGGACTGGCGGTGTGTGACCGGCCAGGACTGGCGGTGGGAGACTGGCAACGACCGGTGGTGGTTGACCAGCCAGGGGAGGCGGTGGGTGACCGGCCAGGAGTGGCGGTGTGTGACCGGCCAGGACTGGCGGTGTGTGACCGGCCAGCACCCGGCGGTGGGTGACCGGCCAGGACTGGTGGTGTGTGACCGGCCAGGACCGGCGGTGTGTGACCGGCCAGGACTGGTGGTGGGTGACCAGCCACGACCTGCGGTGGGTGACCGGCCATGACTGGCGGTGGGTGACGCTATGTGACTGTAAGGGGGGTTTCAACTGCCATTTCAAATTGCATATTCAAATGTATGTGTTAGCCTGCACCGCCCCCGTGGAATGCGTGCACCGCCATAGCAACGCCAGTGACTGATTATTTTCAAATGATGCACCGTCGCGGTAGAGCGCACATGCGGTTGCAGGTGTGTGACCGTGACGGTCCGTGCACATGTAGCCAATGGAAACAGGTTACGCGGGGCGCGTAAGCGCATTCAAAAATAACGGAAGCCGGGTACCGCCACACCAGGGCGAGTCATTGGCTCATTTTGAAAGATGCATCCAGGGAAAACCAATTGCTGCAGACGTGTCCCACAGATATGAGCTCAGGGCCCTATATATGTGTGAATTTCTTCTGCACACATTCACTGCTTCCAGCCACTGCTGCCTGCGACCGTCACCTCGACCTGCTGCTCCTGAGCTATTCAACAACTGCTGCCTGCGACCGTCACCTCAACCTGCTGCTCCTGAGCTATCCAACAACTGCTGCCTGCGACAGTCACCTCGACCTGCTGCTCCTGAGCTATCCAACAACTGCTGCCTGCGACCGTCACCTCGACCTGCTGCTCCTGAGCTATCCAACAACTGCTGCCTGCGACCGTCACCTCGACCTGCTGCTCCTGAGCTATCCGACAATTGCTGCCTGTGACCATCACCTCGACCTGCTACTCCTGAGCCATCCAACAACTGCTGCTGTTGTGACACAGTCCTGAACCTTGCCATGCAGAGAGTGCGAGAGATCCCGTCTCGTCCCTTCACCGCAGCGGAGCTGGATGTCCTTGTGGATGGTGTGCTCAGCCACTATGAACGGCTCTATGGTGCCCCCGGACAGGTGGTAAGTGCAGTGGGTAACATGTTGCTGGGCATGAGGTGGTCACTGACTCCTGGCTTCTGCAAGCTTGGCGGTGTGCTGTGCGACCTTCACATGTGTTGTACTGAGCATGGCTGCATGAAGATACGTGTTTCTACGATGTTTGTGAATGTCAAACTGTCCACTGACGTTCCCCTCTTGTCTCCCATAATGGTAGGTCAAGCTGCACCTTCTCAAGGCCGTGTGGAGGACCATAGCACGTGATGTACGGGCAGTGGGGGTGTGCAATAGACGACACACACACTGCCACAAGCGCTGGGACGACATATCCAGGCTCAGCAAGAATGTTGCGGAGATGACACTAGGGATTATTCCAAGATCAAGCCGCCTTGCCCGACGCACCATGACCCCTCTGATGCACCGTATAATTGCTGTGACGCATCCTGACCTGTCCGCCCGGCTGAGAGGGGATCAACCGCAAACTATCGGTAAGCAGACTGTATGTGTCTGTAACTTGTGAGTGCATGCATGTATTGGTGCTCAGACACAGTTGTGACATCCGTGGTGCGTATGTTTTGCAGCTATTGCATGTTGGTGCCATTAGCTGAGTGAGCGTTAGCACCCATGTCCGCCAGGTGGACATGCCAGTTGATTTGTAGTTGAGGGTTCCAGGACATGCCGTTGAGGTCTGTGGTCCCATGGCATGACATGTGTGGTGGTCTGCATGCACTTGCCCTGTTTCTATGATGTACATGTTTCACAGGCGCCCCCGGTTCTTTGATATGAGGATGTCTGGTAGGGGTGGTTCATGTGCAGGATGGGAGCTACATGTCAATCGACTGTAAGGAAAGGTGTGAATTTGTAACCTTCAGTACGTGAGTCTGGCACTTAGGTTAACATCTCTTCCCTCTCTTCCAGCTTTGGCCGAGGGCACGGACACACAGACGACGGAGATGAGTGGTGGCAATGCATCAGGATCCGAGATGACACACACGCAGACTGACACTGAAGGGGGCAGCCCCGGAGAGGGGGACAGAACTGTCCCTGAGGACTCACATGTGGAGACACCATCGTCCTCACCCTCAGACAGTGTGGGTGAGTCAGCACTGTTGTCACAGACAGGCAGTGGGCAATCAACACCTTCAGTCAGTACACAGCACACAGGGCCCACACTGCCACCAACTGCAACAAGTACTGCTCATGCTCGCCAGAGTAGGGGGAGCAGAGTTGCCTTCGGCGCAGGCACCGCTGCCCCTGCACCTGTGCCACAAAGTGCACATTGTGCTGAGGCTGTTGATCTACTGCGACAGCTGTGTGTAGGGCAGACCAACATGATCAATGCATTCCAAGACCACGATAGGAAGTTGGGGCAGGTGGTGGGTGGTAGCATTCATGGAGGGGATGCATGGTGACGTTGCTGGTCTCCACAGAACAGTTCAGTCATTAGCAAACACTGTGTGTTCAGCCATTCTTCAGTTGCATGGACAGGGTGCTGCTTCTGTTCCCCCATCCACACCACTAGATGTCTATGGGGAGAGTAAAATTTCAGACCAGGCGTCATTTTCGGGGTATTGCACTAGAAGCAGCCACAGGCAGCAAGGCAGGGCACGGAGGGCACAAACACCATCCCCTAGGACAGGGAAATATTTCACACATCACGACATGAGCTACACTGGAGTTGACACACAGGATCCTCAAGGGGTGTTGGGGGAAAGTGATTCACATGTAACAGACGCATCCCCCTCAAAAGGTACTCCCAAGGCAAGGGCACCTCCCAAGTCCAGGGACACTCCCAAGGACAAGGACACTACAAAGGAAAGGGCACCTCCCAAGGCCAGGGACACTCCCAAGGACAAGGACTCTACACAGGAAAGGGCACCTCCCAAGGCCAGGGACACTCCCAAGGATAATGACTCTACACAGGAAAGGGCACCTCCCAAGAGCAGGGACACTCCCAAGGACAAGGACTCTACACAGGAAAGGGCACCTCCCAAGAGCAGGAGCACTCCCAAGGACAAGGACACTTCAAAGGAAAGGGCACCTCCCTGGAGCAGGGACACTCCCAAGGACAAGGACGCTTCAAAGGAAAGGGCACCTCCCAGGATCAGGGACACTCCCAAGGACAAGGCCGCTTCAAAGAAAAGGGCACCTCCCAAGAGCAGGGACACTCCCAGGGACGAGGACACTTCAAAGGAAAGGGCAACTCCCAAGAGCAGGGACACTCCCAAGGGCAAGGACACTATAAAGGAAAGGGGAACTCCCAAGAGCAGGGACACTCCCAAGGACAAGGACACTTCAAAGGACAGGTACACTACAATGGACAAGTCTGATCCCAGGGACAGGGCACCGCTCAGGGATCAGGGACATTCCAGAGACAGGACACCTCCTACGTCCAAGGCACATCCCAGGGCCAAGGGTTCCCCCATGGACACGAGCTCCATCAAGGACAGGCATACATCACCCCTGGCTGCCCTGAGGCTGATGTTTTTGAAGGAACGTAAAACACATGTGTCAGCGGTGGAGTCCCCACATACCTCAACTCCCATCCACACCCCGCAGAAGCAGAATAAGGAGTACCCCATTACACATGATGCAGAGGGCAGAAGGCAGGGCCACAGCAAAAGTCAAGCAGGGTCCAGCACGTCCCCAGAGAGCAGACCACCACAAGCACATGATCCTTCTTTGATGTCTGATGAGGCCACAACACTTACCAGTCCAGTCATGTCCAGGGTGCCCCTACATTTCACAAAAAGACACCCACCAGTGAGACCTGACCATCCCAATGTTGCTCCAGTACAGCTGTCCCCAGCTCCCAGAGCCACCCTGCCTCCTGGCCCATACAGCCCTGTGGCTCATCATTTCAGTGGTCCTAGTGGGTCAGCTACCGTTTACTCTCATGTGTCAGATAGTGGCACTGTGTCTGTTGTTCGCTGTCATGCATCATGTAGTAGCACTGTGTCAGTTGTGCCCTCTCCTGTTTCAGGTACTGGCACTGTGTATGTCAGCCACTCTCATATGTCAGATGCTGGCATGGTATTTGTTGGTCAGTGTACATGGACATGTCCTGGCAGTGTGTCTGGGTCTATGGCTCATGTGTCAGTCACTAGAGCTGTGGCTGTGTCTCACACTCCTGTTTCTGGTGCTGGCAATGTGTCTGGTCTATGTCTCATGTGTCAGTCACTAGAGCTGTGGCTGTGTCTCACACTCCTGTTTCTGGTGCTGGCAATGTGTCTGGGTGTATGGCTCATCAATCAATCAATCAATCAATCAATCAATCAATCATGCCATTTGTATAGCGCACTACTCACCCGGGAGGGTCTCAAGGCGCTTGGGGGAGGGGTATGCTACTGCTCGAACAGCCAGGTCTTGAGTTGTTTCCTGAAGGCGAGATGGTCCTGGGTCAGCCGAAGGTGGATGGGGAGGGAGTTCCAAGTCTTGGCAGCCAGGTAAGAGAAGGATCTTCCTCCGGCGGTGGCTCTTCGGATGCGTGGTACGGCTGCGAGGGCGAGGCTGGTGGACCGTAGCTGGCGGGTGGGCGTGTAGAAGGTCAGGCGGTCGTTGAGGTACTTGGGGCCCAGGTCGTGGAGAGACTTGTGTGCGTGGGTGAGGAGCCGGAACGTGATCCTCTTGTCGATGGGGAGCCAGTGCAGGTTCCTCAGGTGGCTGGAGATGTGGCTGCGTCGGGGGACATCCAGGATGAGTCGGGCGGAGGCGTTCTGGATGCGCTGGAGTCTTTTCTGTAGCTTCGCTGTGGTTCCGGTGTAGAGGGCTAGAGAGATAGAGAGCTCATGTGTCAGTCATTAGAGCTGTGGCTGTCTCACACTCCTGTTTCTGGTGCTGGCAATGTGTCTGGGTCTATGGCTCATCTGTCAGTCACTAGAGCTGTGGCTGTGTCTCACACTCCTGTGTCTGGTGCTGGCAGTTTGTCCGAGGCGACTAGTTCAAGCAGTCCACCAGATTCTGTGCTGTGAGGTGTAGCTCCCATCACTCGCATGTAGTTTGACTTTGTGTCTCGATTGTCCATTGTAACCACCCTAGCATTGTTACAGTCCTTGGGCCGGGGCGCTTGACCCACGTACGTGTGTTGCCTCTGATGTACCTGTGCCTTGCCATAGACTGTTGATGCACTTAGCCCCTCTCATGTGCTGCCTCTGATGTACCTGCTCTGTTGTAAACACTGCCCTGTTGCTGTTATGATACTGCATTGTGCCCTCTCACGTGCTGCCACTGATGTACCTGTTCTGTGCCATGGACTGTTGATGCACATTACCCCTCTCACATGCTGCCTCTGATGTACCTGTTCTGTGCCATGGACTGTTGATGCACATAGCCCCTCTCACGCGCTGCCTCTGATGTACCTGTTCTGTGCCATGGACTGTTGATGCACATAGCCCCTCTCACGTGCTGCCTCTGATGTACCTGTTCTGTGCCATGGAATGTTGATGCACATAGCCCCTCTCACGTGCTGCCTCTGATGTACCTGTTCTGTGCCATGGACTGTTGATGCACTTAGCCCCACTCACGTGTTGCCTCTGATGTACCTGCTCTGTTGTAAACACTGCCCTGTTGCTGTTCTGATACTGCATTGTGCCCTCATGTGCTGGCTCTGATTTACCTGCTCTGTTGTAAACACTGCCCTGTTGCTGTTCTGATACTGCTTTGTGCCCTCATGTGCTGCATCAGATGTACCTGCCCTGGTGTACCCAGTGCCCATGCTCTTGGGTAGTGTACAATTATACCCCTATTCTGTTTAATAAAGCAAGTCAATCATGTCTTGTGGTTTGTCGTTGTCATTCCTGGTTGTGTACTTGAATTGTTGCTATATTGGTGCGATCGTACATGCAGTTTCTCAAACATGACACTCCCCCTCCCTACGTCACAGCCCTGGCAGGTATTCCCCTTCCGACAGCAATTGGTGTATTGACATACCTGTGTTGTCGTCGCCAATGGGCCATGACTTGCATGTGGTGTAGCACGAAGAGTATCGGAAATGCGTGTAGCGCTGGATCCATGACGGCGATCTGCTTGTGGTGGGTATCTCTGCAATGTGTTGTATCTCCGCTGTGGTGAATCCCCCGTGTTCAGGCAGGTTATTTTTCCGCAGCGTTTTGATGTGTGTTTTCCGCCATCGTGATTTAGAGGACGGTCGGAGACGTCATTCCGTACGGCGGTGTCTCTGGATTGGCTACGTCCGCCGCGGGGTCGGGTGTACTTCCACGGCGGTGCATGCTCTTCCGCCGTGTACGGACTTTTGACAGTGTTTCCCATCCTAATATGGCGGACGGAGGGCCCGCGGCAAGCGGACGGAAAAAAGGCATTTTCCGCCTACTCCAGGCCGGCGGTCGTCCTTCCGTCCGCCATCGTAATCGACCCCTAAATCGGTACATACAATTTTTCCTCACTGACTGGGTAATTTTAGGTAAGCCCCAGAATTGCAAACAATTATCAATACTGAAAATTTCTGTAGCTGGGGGACTATTGTATAAATTTGAATAGTAGATAAAAAATACATAAAAAATATCTTTGTGAGACAATGCCAATTTACCCTTTAAGCATTCATTTGGATTTTATCTTTTTTAATACGTAAATAATTCGCCAAACATCTTCCAGATCTCTTGGCTTTGAAATTAAATGTAGCATTATTATTTGAAATGTGTATACCAGCTATTCTGCTTAGCAAAGAATTTAACTCATATCTAAATTTCTGTAATTGCATGCTGTATTTATTGTCATTAGACAAAATAAAGAGTTGTTCATATTTTGCTCTTTGTTTATCTAATTCTTTAAGTTTAGTGTTAAAAGATTTATTATTATGTGCCATAATTAATATTGTTACCTCTCTGACATATGCTTAAATGCATCCCGTCGATTTACAAGTGAAGTAGATCCTTCTGGATTGAAAAAGGAATAATCATGTAATGTTGACTAAAGTTTGGATTTATTATTGTCATTAGGAACAATATTCGTATTCATATGCCAGCAAGAATGGGATTGTTCAGTGGCGATGAGATGTAAAACAACTGAAGTAAGTGCATGGTCAGAAATATTGATATTGTGAATTGTAGGGATGGAAAATGATTGAAGTAACAGGAAATGAACAAATAATCAATTCGAGAGTAAGAATTATGAGGGTTAGAGAAAAATGTAAACTGTTATTCTTTTGGGTAATGTAGACTCCAAGAGGCTCATTACGATGGTGGAATGATCACCAATGCTGACCCGGCGGTGGTGACCGCTCAGCCATCGTAAAGTGAACCCGGTCACATCATGATGGCGGTGGGTACCGTGGTAGAGGGAAAGTCCGTCCTACGCTTTTTCGCCAGTAGCAATCATTACGATTGCCTGCCGGGCGGAGCAGGACCACTAAAATGGTGGCAGTGCACTGTCCGCCATATTATGATGCCGGCAGAAGCCAGCCGTGCCATGGCGTTTGAACCACCATTAAAAGGCTGGTGGGTATTGGTTCCGGGGCCCGTTGCGGGCCCCCTTTGTGTTGGGGGTTGTGGGTGCACTGGGGAATACCCATGGTACCCCCGTACATTTCACTGCACCAAGTGGCAGGCACAGTGTAGTGCCTGCCATGTAGTGCAGTGAAATGCACAACTTGCTCTTTTTCGCATCACAGCAGTGCTGCTGCTAGCACCGTCGACTGTAATGTTAACGGTGCGGAATCCGACTGCAGCGGTGGCTGGCCCATCATAATTGGATGAGCGGGACCGCCGTACGCCTGGTGGTCGAACCCAATCTCCGCTACGGTGGCAGCTGGAGGAAATCCGAACGCCATCGTATAATGATCCGCCAAATGTTCACCAATTTGGTTGTTTTAAAAAAAGATATTAAATTAAAATTAGCTTTTGGGGGACGATATTTAGATTGAGAATATCTATCCAATAGGGGGGGGTCACATATTTATTTATTTATTTATTTAACTTGTAACGCGCAACAGCTACCCGCAGTGGGTTTCCCGGCGCTAGGGATAGACTCAAGAAGAAAGAAGTATCAGGTAATATCAAGCAGACCAGGACAACGGGCAGATCACTCAAAAAGCAAGGTCGTAAGTCCCTTCCGGAACCGCAGCAAGTTATTCTCCAATTTTAGAGCAACTGGTAAAGCATTCCAGAGCTTGGGACCTAGATGAGCGAAGGACCGCCCACCCATTCTGGCAAGTTTGAATCTTGGGATAATAAAGTCTCCATTCCCAGAAGATCTAAGGGTTCGATGAGTCCTGTATGGTTGACCTAAGTTCTGTAGGTATTTAGGGGCTGTGCCCTGCCCAATCTTGAACAGATAGCATAAGGTTTTAAATTTAATCCGGCTTGAGATTTTAAGCCAGTGTAAGTCACGCAGAGCAGAAGATGCTGAAGTTCTCCTAGGAACCTTCCGAAGTAGGCGGGCAGCCGCATTGTGGACTACCTGAAGAATCTTAATGGTTGCAGCACCAGCTCCCAAATAGAGAACATTACCGTAGTCCAGGCGGGAAACAACCAATGCCTGGACAACAGTTCTCTGAGTGGATAGGGGCAGCATCCATAAAATTTTCTGGAGCCATCTTAAGGTGGAAAAACAGATCGCAGCAACCTTTGTAGCCTGCTGCCTCATAGATAACTTGTCATCAACAAGGAAACCAAGGTTGCGAACCACTGTGGCTGGTTGTGGAAGTGGTCCCATATCACTAGGCCAATGTTGGGGGCCCCATAGATTTTTATTTTTGCCCAATATCACCACCTCTGTCTTCTACCCGTTTAATTTCAGACAGTTCTTCTGCATCCACTCGGCCACGCGTACCCGGCCGAGCTTTAGAGCAGAGGGGCTGTTCTCATCTCTGCCTGACAGAGAGAAGACAATTTGGGTGTCATCGGCGTAGGAGAATAGCGTCAGCCCCGCTTCCTCCACAATGGTGGCCAGGGGTCTTATGTAGATATTAAACAGTAAGGGGCTGAGTATAGACCCCTTGGGAACACCATAAGCCAATGAGCAGATTGTAGATGTAGCTTTAGGTGAGAAAACCTGGAAGGTACGCCCACTAAGAAAGGAGGCAATCCAGGCTAAAGCTGGGCCTGCCACTCCCAGGGAGCGGAGAGATCTCAAAAGGATGGAATGGGACACGGTATCGAACGCGGCACTCAAATCCAGCAGGATGAGTGCCGATGTTTCACCTTGATCGATACCGTGTCATAGACTCTCCGTAACTCCGAGAAGTGCTGTCTCTGTGGAGTAGTGAGCTCGGAAGCCGGACTGGGATGAGTGTAGAAAACCAGAACTCTCCACTAGATGGTTCACGTGCCTTTCCAGGATTTTTGAAAAGATGGGCAACAGGGATATGGGCCTAAAGTTAGAAGGATTAGAAACATCCGCTCCAGCCTTTTTTAGAAGGGGCACCACCATTGCATGTTTCCATGCCTGGGGTACATGAGATTTCTTTAAAGAGGCATTTAACAGTTTTGTAAATACCTGATATAAATTAGGATCTAACGTCTTCAGGATTTTGGCAGGTAAAGGATCGCGGGGAGACCCTGATTTCACACTATTCAAGCATGAAAGGAAGGAGGCATCATCAAACAGTTGCCATTCCGTGAGCTTCACTGAGGTGACGGGAATTTCAGGCAACAACGAAAATCCAGTCTGGGATTTCTCTGCCGAAGGAGTAGAACTCAGTGAATCCTAGATGCGCTCAACCTTTGAAATAAAAAACTCCGCCAGCAACTGACATTGAGACTCATCCAAGGAAGGGGGAATTGGAGTTGTATCAGCTCCTGTTAATTTCCTGACAACGGAAAACAGAACTCGAGGACAATTGTGCGCTTGCGTTACCGTATTCGTGGTATAGGCAGCTCTCGCACTTTTGCACTGCTTATGGTAACCTCTAAGGGTTTCCTTATAGGCCACTTTCCGCGAGACGGAGTAATTACGCCTCCATCTCCTTCCAAGCGCCTTGCAGTTGGCCCGAAGAAGCTTCAACTCCTCTGAGAACCAATGTACATGCTGACGATGTGACATGGAACACTTAGATGTCAAAGGGAGCATGGTGTCCACTGCATTGTTCAACCATTTAGATACCACCTCATTTAGCTCTGATATGGGCAGATCGGCCTCTGGAAGAGACCCTAAAAGATGCCGATTAAACTTAATGGCATCAAGTCTACCCCAGCGACGTATCTGCTCGTCTTTGCCCTTACTGCTCCTGACCTTGATCTTGTTAGGTGGCAAAGAAAAAAAGACAGCATAATGATCAGACCACTCCAGAGGGCGAGCTTCCTGTGAGCAATCATATTGAAGATTTGAAAGAATTGGATCCAACAGATGACCCGCGGAGTGAGTAGGTCCGGAATTACACAGTAAAAGATCAAAGACTTCAAGGTCAGATAGAAGGTGTTGAATTATAGTGCAGGACGAGTCTTCAAGATGAAGATTCAAATCTCCAAGAATAGTGAAATTAGCCACCCTCAGCATCAGAGGGGCTAGTGCTTCCACCAGGGAAGACACCCAGAGATTAGCATTGCCTGGAGGGCGATATATCAAGATGCCCGACAAAGTAAATTGAGCATTGACCGTAAGCTTAAAAAGGGCGGCTTCACATCCACGGAGAGGGAAAGCTTCAAGTTGGCAAGTGTACATTGATTTAAAAATTATAGCTATACCCCCCCTTTACCAGTGTCTCTGTCCTTTCTCATTATTACGTAGTCATTCGGGATAGCAGCTGCAATATCTGGCCCAGAGCTCTCATGGAGCCAGGTCTCAGTTAAAAAGACAGCATCCGGATTCTCGTCGACAAGGAAGTCATGGATATTAAACTTATGCTTAGGGAGGGACCTGCAGTTGATGTTCCAAAACTTCAATGGGGGGCGAGCCATTGCAATTTTATTTTTCCTCAGCCTACCGCGTGCTTGAGTACGAGACATTCCTTTGCACCTTGACATTTTCCCCATAGAAAAAGCACAGCCCGAGCACATAAAATTGTGTGCTGGTAGGACACACTGAATGCAGTCTGCGCGAGGAACTTGCCTCAATAGTTGGAGTTCTTCACCGGTGTATGTGTAGACATAAGTGGGAGTAGCATCCGAGGCGGAAATTAATCCAGAGGGTCCAGCCCCTGGGCCCGTCCAAGCGCGGACGGGCGCAGACGGGCTGGACTCAGGCGTGACTCCGGCGTGCGACCGGCGCACCCACCCTAAATTAAAGTCACCACCAGCGATAATTGGAACATTACCTATTTTAATCACTTCAGAGGTAAAGGTAGACAAAAATTAAGATCATCATTTGTTAGACCATAGACATTAATTATATGAAAAATGGTAGCATCAATTTTAATTTTCACTATAATCTAACAACCTTTGCATCTGAATATTTGGATAGTATTTGAATGTTTAACTTTTTTGTAAAAAGGATAGGAACTCCATTATATTTATTAACTGCAGGAGAAGAACCCATTGTTTATTCATATATGATCAAACTGTATCATCTATATGAGTTTCTTTAAGTAGGCAAATGTCTGCTTTATTTCTGGCTAAATAATCTAAAACTTAATTTTTTTTAATCAGGGTGTCTTAAACCTTTAGCATTAAACAAAACAACTTTAATTCTATTAACATTAGCCATAATCAGTAAAAAAAGAAGATAGAAAAGAGAAAGAAAAAATTTAGTCTAAGGGATTAAAGAGTAGTTCCAGAGGAAGACGATAGAAGAAAAAGGAAAGACAAGGACAAGCATAAAAAAGACAGAATAGAAACATAAATAATGTTTCAGAATCGCACACACACAAATGCAAGATTGACCTGCTTCGACAATGCCTTCATAGAAAATATGCTTAGTAAAATAATATTCAAATGTATGAATTAAGTGTCACTTGTTTCCATGGAGAGCAGAGAATGCTGATTTTAAAAAGTAGGAAGATCATCAGGGAGTTGAAAAGATTTTGAGATGTCATCCTTCCCAATTCTCATAATAGATTGATTCAAAGGGCCATATTTAAAGCCACAACTTTTTAGTCGAGGTCTAAGTTCAGTGAATTCTCTGCAAAGTTGAACAGTTTCCTTGGCTAAGTCCTGATGTATAAAAATGTATTTCCATTAGCCATTAAAGTTGAAATCTCTCTTGTCACTTTCCTGATCATTACCAGAATAATGGTGACTCAAGACTTTAAAAATCACCTGACGCAGTTTAACATTGCTCGGATTACGATGAGAAGGAATTCTATGTGCCTTGTCAATTTCTACATTTTCTGGGAATTTTAAATGTAAAAAACCAGGCAACAAGGTTTC
Source organism: Lissotriton helveticus (assembly GCF_964261635.1). Lineage (NCBI taxonomy): Eukaryota > Metazoa > Chordata > Amphibia > Caudata > Salamandridae > Lissotriton > Lissotriton helveticus. Next base: position 1,743,229,278 of record NC_136065.1, read on the forward strand.
CAAAGATAGCCTACAATAGTTACCTTCAACAACTTGTGGTAAATTAAAGATGCACATTAAAGATACTGCCTATTACGGTTTGTTAATTCAAGTAATAGAGTATTCATGGGCAACATTTTTGCAGTGAGAGGCAACATACTGTCAATTTGTGCCCTATTATCCTGAATATTCATTGTATTGTTGAAGACTTTCATTGAAAGACTGGCCATGTCTGCAAATATTTTTTATTTCTAAAACAATGTTGTCTACATTAGAGCATACTGCTTGTAACTCTTCCAAGTCACTAAAGAAGGTTCATTGGAATCCACCATTTTTGACTTTACTGGTGGAGGTGAAATTGTTTGTTTACATTTGTTAGTTGTAATATGCACATTCTTTCCTTCCATATTAATATGTCCTTTACAAAATATATATAAATGACGTCAAACTCACTTCAAATGAAAAGAAAATAAAGTTACACAAGATCTCACCAAAGCTGGAGACTGTGCAGCAGCTAGAACCAGCTGCCGGTGTGGTTTAGATCTCAGGCTCGCCCTTTCCTCGATATATTACTACCCTCTTGACAAGAAACTCCAGCAGCACTCCATAGGATAGATCTGTGGAAAGGCAAAGCATGACCAAAAGCCCTTCAAACTGGACACAAAGCCACAAAAACAACCTCTCAAAGAAGCGCTGGGCACAGAAAAGAAATTATGGCACCCTGGACAGGTATGAAGCAGATTACAGAAAATGTGATCTTGACGAGAGGATTATCAGGAGGCAGCCATTTTGTTAAGCATGCTTGTGCAACCTCTTCCAAGTAACTAAAGAAGGTTGATTGGAATCCACAATTTTTTACTTTAACGCGGAAGGAGGAATTGTTTGTTTACCTTTGTTAGTTGTAATATGCAATTTTTTTCCTTCCATATTAATGTCTTCTTTGCAAAATATATATAAATGACGTCAAAGTCACTTCAAATGAAAAGAAAATAAAGTTACACAAGATATCACCAAAGCAGGAACTGTGCAGCAGCTAGAGCCATCTGTGAGTGGGGTTTAGGCCTCAGCCTCGCTCTTTCCTGGATATTTTACCACTCTCCTGACAAGAAACTCCAGGAGCAGATTGGTGGAAAGGCACAGCATTACCAAAAGCCTTTCGACCGGGACACAAAGCCACAAATACAACCTTCACAGGAAGCGTTGGCCACAGAAAAGAATATATGGCACCCTGAACAGGTATAAAAGGCCTGAAGGCAGCTTAAAAAATCATCGAAAGCGTGAGCTTGATGAGAGGATTATCAGGAGGCAGCCATCTTGTTAAGCACCCTTGAGCAACTTCTTACTTTGTCTTTTGCGCTCTTGATTCATGCAGTCTTTTTGTTGGTGCATTCTAGTGTTTCAACCAAGGCTACTGATCATCCATCGCCGCCAGCGCCATCCACGCTGCTTGTTGCTCCTCCGTTGGATGCTTATGTCGGTCAAGGGAACAACTCCTAAGCATGAAGACTAAGTCTTGTAAATTCACATTCACACGAGATTGCTTGTTGGCTAACCAGCATACTGTCTGCAGCTGGTGCCCTTATATTTTAGAGACAGGCCCTTTGAAACACGAGGACGCCTCGCCACTGAGCACCTCCCTTGTGTTTGTTCTCCCTTAAACATGCCAGGTTCACTATCCTGGGGGACTTCTACATCCATATGGACAATGACAAATGCACTACTGCTAACCAGCTGGCCGAAATGATGGGCGTACTCAACCTGGCACAGCCTGTCACCGCTCTCACACATATTGCCGGGCATACACTGGACCTCATCTTTTCTAATGACCCCAACTTGAGAGTAGAGGACCACTTTTTACTACCCTTAAGCTTCAAGCTGACTCTCTGCGATTCCAGACAGCAGCAAGCCCCTGAGAAAAAGAGAAACTGGCACAATAACACTAGATATCACCTGCCCTCTTAACACTCCTGCTCAAGTTATCAAGGAACCCAGACGAGGAAGCAGTGAGTTTTAAGAGCTGGGTCGCCATGGCTCTAGATATCGTTGCCCCCTCCAGATTAGTAACTGCTACCAGGAAGAGGCTATCAGCCCCATGGTTCTCCCCCGAGCTCTGAGCAGAGAAAAGCCTTTGTAAAAAAATTGGAGCGCACCCGGAGACAATGTTACGACCCCGAAGTGAAGCTTGCATACAGAAAAGCCCTAAAAAAACTTCCACAAGCTTAAAAGCAGCACCATGAAGGTTTACTTTGACCACAACATTAAACTAGCGGAAAATTTGTCGAAAACCCTTTTTTAAATTGTTCAAGACTTTTCTAATACTGCTGCTATTGTTAGTACAGTAAGGCCTACCGCCACCCTCCCTGCTGGGTTATCAGATTTTTTCCAGGACAAAATCCAATCTATCTATGACACCTTCCCTTCCAACCTGACCCTGACCAAGCACGATGCCTATTGTGATAACTCCGAGGTGCTGACCGAATGTCTTCCTTTTTCTTTCAATGACTCCTTAAAACATCTATTAGCTTGTAAATCTGGATCACCTGGTGATCCCTGCCCTCCCCAGATTTTTCAACTCCTGGCCACTTGCCTTAATACCCTTCTGAATCAGATCTGGAATGCCTCCCTGAGTTCAGGCATCTTTCCTGCAGTATGGAGACAGTCTTTTCTACTCCCAATCCTTAAGAAGACGGATTCTGACCCCGCAGAAAATAAAAAATTCAAACCAATCTCTCTTCTGCCGGCTCCAGCAAGAATTCTTGAGAAACTAGTCCAGAGTCAACTGGCCGAATTTCTGGAATCGAAAAATCGATTCCACGACTCCCAATCTGGCTTTTGAGCAGGCTATAGCATGGAAACCGCCCTCCTAAAAGTGTCCGAGGGTGTTCGCAAGACTATCGACCAGGGCAACGCAGCCATGCTTGTGCTACTGGACCTGTCTGCGGCCTTAGACACTGTGGTCCACTTGGTTCTTTTAAAGCGATTAAGTGCCTGGGCATTCAGGGCACGGTCTTGTCCTGGATCTGGTCCTTTCTGAAGAACCGGTCTCAGCAAGTCTTCCACAGGCCCTACAAGTCTTACCAGAAACCGTGTTATGCGGGGTCCCTCAGGGTCCTCACAGAGTCCTTTCCTCTTCAACGCCTACCTGCTGCCACTGACCGCACTGGTTGGATCCTGCGAAGTAAAGGTGATCTACTACGTGGATGAAACCCAATTGCTGTTCTCTTTCAAAAATCAATCAGAGGCTGCATTTGCCAATTTTAGAAGGTGTTTGCGGAACATCTCGGCCTGGATGACTCATAACTGTCTCATGCTGAACTCAAATAAAACTGAGGTGCTCTTCTTTAACCAGCAGGCCCCAATAGCTGCGCTCTGGTGGCCTCAAGAATTGAACCCCCCACCCGAGCCAGTGGACTCAGTGATAAACTTGGGATTCCGATTCGACAATGAGCTCTCATGTAAATCTCAGATTAGGCAAGTCTCCTCCTCCTGTTTTGGGAAGCTTCGAACTCTGAGGAAATTCCTCCACTTCCTCCCTTTTGACTGCAGAAGGATGGTAATCCACGCCCTCATCACTTCGCACCTGGACTACGCCAACGGCCTCTATGTGGGATTCCCCGCATATCTGACCCGCAGACTCCAAATGATCCAGAACGCGGCAGCCAGATTGATATGCAAGGTACCTCATCGCCATTCTATCTCCCCCCACTTGAGAGACCTCCATCGGCTGCCAGTCATCAGGTGCATAGAATTCAAGGCACTCACCCTGGCCCACAGAGTCACCAGGGGCCTTGGCCTGGCTTACCTGAAAGCCAGACATCAACATTACCATCATGACAGGGCCCTGATATCCATCCATCTTCGGCTCCTCACCACTCCTCGCTTTCGCAAGGCGAGGCCAGGAGGCAGAGGTTTCGTTGTCAGGACCGCAAAACTTTGGAATGCCTTGCCACTCTCCCTCCACCTGATTGATTCAGAACCTGATTTCCGTCAAGCTCTAAAAACCTGGCTCTTAAACTGCCCCTAAACCTACTCACTGTGCTCCCGTACCAGTCGTCCACCTTATTGCCGGGACATCTCCGTTGGGGGTAGCAGTGCGCTCCACAAATGTGCAAATAAATACAAAATTCTGTTTGCTTTCGTTGCTTTGCTCCAACAAATCAAGTAAACAATATCAACTTATTTTAAAGCCTCCAATTTCAAATTCTTTCACATTTACAGAACATTTTAAAGCTTCCAGTTTTCAATGTTTTTCTTTTATGTCCGTACTTTATTAGACTGCTAATATTATATAATTTCCATACAGTCGCAGACCCCAAGAGTAGGCTCAGCCAGACACGTGATTTAGAATCTCTACCCTAGAAGGACGGAAAGATTGACTTCTTGTTGCTGGCCTTCTAGCAAAACTAGTACATTGATAACGTATTCAGTCTCAAATTGTACAATTGGAATAGAACTGCTCTGCCAACGAAGATACTAGGAATTGGCTTCTATTGACAGCAGGGTACGCTAAAGTAATTTAAGTGACAGAAGATAACAAAAGGGGATGTAGTTCATATACCATTATTATGAACACTGATAGTGCGCTACATAAATTAAGTAGGTTATGTATCTAAATCAATTATGAAAAACTTGAAGCAATAGTCCTATAATTGGTTTGCATATCAACTTATTTTAAAGCCTCCAATTTCAAATTCTTTCACATTTACAGAGCATTTTAAAGCTTCCAGTTTTCAATGTTTTTCTTTTGTGTCCGTACTTTATTAGACTGCTAATAATATATAATTTCCATACAGTCGCAGACCCCAAGAGTAGGCTCAGCCAGACACGTGATTAAGGATCTCAACCCTAGAAGGACGGAATTTATTTTATTTATTATTTATTTATTGAGCTCATAGAGGGCAACAGCTACCCAAGAAGGGTTTCCCGGCGCTAACGAGACAGTGAGCTAGAAAGCTAAAAAATTACAATCAAGTAAAATCAAAGGTAATTATTGATCAAATAGCCAGGTCTTAATGGCACTGCGAAAGCGGGAATAACTAGGTTCCATTCGGATAGTCAAAGGGAGAGAATTCCACAGCTTTGGGCCCAATAAGGAAAATGACCTGCCTCCCATTCTGGAAAGGCAAATCTTGGGCAAGCTAAAAAGGCAAAGAGATGAAAAACGCAAACAGCGAGCAGGGGTATACAAATGCACCAAGGATTGTAGGTATCTCGATGCCACACCCCATTTAATTTTGTGCATATAGCTGAGAGTTTTAAACTTGACTCTACTCTCGACCCTTAGCCAATGTAATGAACGGAGATATCCTGACATGTGTTCCCTGCTATGACATTTACATAACAGCGGCACAGCGGCATATTGGACAAGCTGAAGGCGTCTGATGACCGCCTGTGACGCCACTAGGTAGAGAACGTTGCCATAATCTAACCTGAAAGTAATCAGGGCATTAACTACTGACTTCTGTGAGTCTTCTGGCAACATCCAAATTATTTTTTTTAGCCAACGTAAAATGATGAAACATAAGGCAGTTAACTTCCTAACCTGGGGCTGCATAGTCAGGGCTTTATCAATGGTCACCCCCAAATTTAGCACCTGGTAAGAAGGAATGGGAAGGGCTCCCATTTCTAATGGCCAGTGTCTAGGACTCCAGAGGTCCTGCTTAGTACCCAATACAAGGACCTCAGTTTTTCCACCATTTAGTTTAAGCAAATTATCACTCATCCACTTGGCAATTGTCCTGAGATCGGATTTAAGGAGAGAAGTGGACGCTTGATCTGAATTAGACAGTGAAAAAGTGATTTGGGAGTCGTCTGCATACATGAACATAGTCAAACCTTCCCGTTCGGCAATCTGTGCAAGAGGTGTTACATATAAGTTAAAAAACAGAGGACTGAGTACCGAGCCTTGAGGTACCCGATACGGAGACAGATGAATATTAGAGGAGGCTGAATTTGAGATTTGAAATGTTCGATGAGTAAGAAAAGGCACGATCCAGTCCAGGGTTAAATCACAGATGCCCATTGAAGAGAGAGACTTTAGTAGTATGGCATGAGAAATGGTGTCAAATGCTGCGCTGAGATCAAGAAGTATCAGCGCAGCTGTGTCCCCTCTGTCCAGAATATGGACAGAGGGGACACAGCTCTGTAACGCCCAACAATGTAGTCTCTGTAGAGAAACCTGGGCGGAAACCTGATTGAGACAGGTGAAGTAACGCATTTGCCTCTATAAACTGGGCGAGATGATGGTGAACATGCCGCTCCAAAATTTGGGGAAAAGCAAGCAAAAGGGAGATGGGTCTGAAATTGGCAAGAATCTTCGGATCAGCCAACGGTTTTTTCAGCAGTGGTGTTACCATAGCATGTTTCCACATAGCTGGAACATTTGCATTTAATAGCGGCTCTACAGATCTCGGAGAGCTGAGGGATGTCCAAAAGTTTGAGTACAGAGATTGGAAGTGGATCAGCTGGTGATCCAGATTTTAGTTTTCCTAAAATGTCTTTCAGGCCTTGCACTTTAATCTCAGGCCAGGACGTAGGGGGCTCATACATCAGGCATGGTTGAGAGGCGGTGCCCAGATCGATATTACTAGCATGATCGATATTATTGGCATCGGGCGCCTGATGCTAATTTGTTATATACAAATAGATAGTGTCAATCTTCTTTGTTAAGAACAGGGCAAGTTCCTCACATTGATCACTGCTCAAAGGCAATGGTTTAGCAATCATTTGGGCACCCGCAAGTACTTTAACTAAGTTGAATAATATTTTAGATTTGTTTGTTGCCTTTTGTCCTGGCAACATAGCCCGCTCTAGTTATTGCACAGTCCTTGTGTTATTCCTTTAGTTCCTTTCTATAAGTGAGCCCTGCTTCTGAGGAATAGTCTTTCCTCCAGATGCGTTCCAACCTTTTGCATTTGGATTTCTCCACTTTTAGTGATTCATGTGATTCATTGAACCATAACGCAGGGGATTTATGGACACTAACTTTTTTGTGAGATAGGGGAAGACAAGTATCAGTCGCCTCCTTAAGCCACATGTTTACCTTGAGTGACACTGTTTCCATGTCGTCCGAATCTAGGACAACGCCCAGTGGTTGGAGATCTAAGGCATTATTTAAGTGATTCATATCAAGCTTTTTCCAATCTCTATTCCAAGTTCTTAAAGTCCTAATAAAGGGAGTAGAATCTGGGATGACCAAACCCAATTTAGATAGGAAATGATCAGTCCAATGTAGCAGCAAAGCGGGAAAACAGTGTATGTGTGGGATATTGGACAGGATAGGGTCCAATAAGTGGCCGCCGCTGTGGGTGGGACCCGCATTCCATAGCGTGATGTTCATTGCAGGAAGGTCATCGAGGACATTTTTGCCTATATTGTTCTTAGGATCCTCAAGGTGAATATTGAGGTCACCCAGAATGGAAAAATTACTGGAGTTTACCAAAATCGATGCAGTAATGTCCAAAAATGGTGTTATCCATGACTGTAAAGGGCCAGGCGGACGGTAAACTAAGAGCCTAGTAAGCGTATAATTTGGAAGCAAAGGCAGTTTAAAAAGAGCAGCCTCGCAAGTGCTCAAGGAGATTGGTTCTAGAGTACACTGCAACGTATTTTTAAATATGATCGCAATGCCCCCCCCCAATTTTCCTCAGTCTGTCACTCCTGACAATTGCATAATTCAAAGGAAGAGATTCAGCAATGTCGGGCCCAGAACTGTCATGCAACCACGTTTCTTTAAGAAACAGAGCATCAGGTGACTGGTCAGATAAAAGATCATAGATGTTTATTTTGTGCTTGCTTAGAGATCGGCAATTCAAACTGCCAAAAAGCCAATTTGGAGAGGATTTGGGGCCAGAAGAAAAGCGGAACATCCAGATGAAAATTACAAGTATGACAAGAACTTGGGTTTAGCCAGTCGCTAGAAAAAATATTACATTTAAGATTCACCTTAGTTCGTAGTGCATGCAGTGCGTCAGATGAGTAACCCGTACGGGTCGATGGATTTTGACATGGGGTCATGGGCCCAGGGCCCTGCCTGGCGCGGAAGGGCGCAGATGGGCTTGCCTTTGGCACGCCGTCGGCGCACTCGCTGCGCGCGTCCGCTGCGCGGCCGGGTAATGATGGCCATATTATGCAGGTGAGTGCGGTAGGGGCGAAGAAACTAGAGCGTAGCCCCTGTCTGCTTCCCCCAAGATGTCTGCCCCCGACTGTTCCGAGCACCAGCACCTAATCGACTGAGCAGGGAAAATTAGAACATAATAAGGTGGGTAGCCACTCCAAAGAAAAAATTAACAGTTTTAAAAATGCATTCAGCAGTAAGTAAAATTCAAGCGAACTCGCTTTCCCGGCTTCCGCCTCAGGAAAGGTGCATACAATCTCGCAAGCGCACGAGGATTCAGCCTCAAATTATGTGCAGGTGAGGGCGAGAGGGGCGAAGAAACTAGAGCGTAGCCCCTGTCTGCTTCCCCCAAGATGTCTGCCCCCCTGACTGTTCCGAGCACCAGCGCCTAATCGGCTGAGCAGGGAAAATTAGAACATAATAAGGTGGGTAGCCACTCCAAAGAAAAAATAAACAGTTTTAAAAATGCATTCAGCAGTAAGTAAAATTCAAGCGAACTCGCTTTCCCGGCTTCCGCCTCAGGAAAGGTGCATACTACGGAAAGGTTGACTTCTTGTTGCTGGCCTTCTAGCAAAGCTGGCACATTGATAACGTATTCAGTCTCAAATTGTACAATCGGAATAGAACTGTTCTGCCTACGAAGATTCTAGGAATTGGCTTCTATTGACAGCAGGGTACACTAAAGTAATTTAAGTGACAGAAGATAACAAAAGTAGATGTAGTTCATATACCATTAATATGAACACTGATAGTGCGCTACAAAAATTAAGTATGTTGTTAATATCTAAATCAATTATGAAAAACTTGTTGCAATAGTCCTATAATTGGTTTGCATATTTAAAGTCCATTGTTTGATCTTTTAATGATGAGAAGCAACCAACAGATGTTTTGCCGATAATGACATCTGCTTATTTAGAGGCATAGCCATAATATCCTAGAGGAAACAAAAACAAACACCAAAAACAAACCTAGAAAACAGTCAAATGTGTTTGAATGGCAAACATATAGACTGTGAAAAAAGATCTCGACTAATATTTGACAAACTGTTTACAAACTCTGCTGAGTAATTTTAAAGCAAACAACAAAATGTTAGATAACACCTCAAACTTGAACAAAATATGTATATTTTTCCATTCAAAGAAGAATTAGTGGGCCAATAAATTGATTTAAATCCATCAAAGGTAAATGACCTGTTAAAATGACATGTTTAAAATGTATTTATGAATCTGTTTTAACAAAAAGGTAAGCACTTTCCAAGTTTTAAGCCTATACTTAAAATAAGTTAATATAGAGTTAAAATTAGGAATCTATAGATATACAAAATGCTTTGCAGTGTATTTGTAGTGAAGAAGGGTTATACGTTTTACTAAATCTTGTTTCAGTAGTTTCAATGATTTTTTAAAACAAGTTGCAGGCAGGATTGCTTTTTATAAAACAAATTGGTCCAGGAAGACTAGATTCAGCATGGAAGCACTAAAGGAATCTGTACAAAGGTGATTTACTGGTTGAGGGAGGTAAGCTCAAGCAGCAACCGCAGTTCTTGTCAGGGTGAAACAAAAGCAAACCCAAAATGACCCTGAGCTTCACCCTCTGGTACCTTGGCACAAAGCAGTCAGCCTTAACCTAGGGACAATGTGTAAAGTATTTATGCAGTACTTCAAACAGCAATAAAGTGAAAACACAACACAGGGAAAATATGGTAAAATGTAATAAATTTTTTGAGATCAAAACAACAAACATCCAAAAATAGGATCAGAGATGTGCAAATGTAAAGATTTATATAAAAATAGTGCTAAAAACTCACAGCACCAACTGTGTTTATGATCTCAGTGGAGTGCAGGCTGGGTACAGCGACCTAGTTAAGCCCATTGAACAAAGTACCTTAAATCATGTTTTTGGAATGTTGTGAGATCCCATGTTGAAGTTGCATTGTGGTTCCGAAGAAGCTACGGGCTGTGATGTGAGGTCCTGTGTCGTAGATGTGTCGTAGATGTGTCATGCCGGGCGGTTCTGATGAAGCTACTGATGACGCTGAGATTCCCACACTGATTTTCTTACCAATCCTTGGAATCCCTGGTCGACGGACCTCTTTAGTCTGCATGGAAGTGTAAAGGAAGTTCTTTCATTTCATACCTTTAAAAATTTGCAAATGAACAATGCATCTTAATCTAAAGGACCGCCGACTACGGAATGAAGTTTAAAGATTTATTACAAAGTCAAAAATAACTGAACATACAAGCACCTCAGAAAGAGGTTCAAGAAATAAACTGGCACTAATACAACCATAATCCTACGCAGGAGTCTCAGTCGACTCAAAATAAAGAGCAAGGTTATTTCAAGAAGCATTAGGCACGCAATTACAGTTCCCAGTGTAAAACTCGACTGCATATGCTCCAATGGAAAAGAAAAATGAATCTGTCCCTACACTAACTATAAGGTGACATCCCTACTTAACATACCTCCCAGGCAAGAGAAAAAGGTGTCAGCTGTGAAGGCTCCCTAAGAAGCACATTAACTTTTCCAGGTAAGTAGCCTAAACTACTGAGCTCGTTCTAAGATATTCCTTAAATTCTCCTGCCTAGTCCCCTCTAAGTCCCATGTCCCTAGCTTCAATAGCAACTGACTCTCCACCCTCAGGGCACGTTCCCTAATACAAAATCCCCAAAACAGTAGAAACGCCCATGGCACACCTCCTTCTGGCAGGTGCAGCCCCTCATACGTTTCCAGCGCAGATCCTTTTTCTTCCTGAAATCGTTGCTGTGTCCTTGGGTCCCAGGCACCTTCTCCGCCAAATGTTTCAACCGTACATTCGTGTAGACTCCCTTCGTCCCTACTCCTACCAGTCTAACTTCTAAACAATGGCTCATTCTACCTAACGAGCAACATGGCATTGAACCTGCAAAAGAAATGCATGAAAAACAATCCTCTGCACGCTCTAAGTTACAATTCGAAATTCAACTGCGAATAGGAGCCTCCTTTCCCAAGGCACATGTTCAACTCAACATTTCTAGTCATGCTAAGAAAACCACAGTTAGGCCTCTGCTGGCATTTTCATGCCTCAGGCCTTTACTCTTTTAAATGCATTTCTAATACAACAACATAATCATTTCATTAATTAATCCTAACATTACATTTCACATCAGAAATCGTTATTCTCATGTTAAGGCATCACGTTTCTTATTAGGCAGCCTACACATGCAACTTTAATATGGCATGTTCAATTCTAATGCAACAATTTTACACACAAAGCAATTAATTCTAAGTTACTTAAGGCATGATTCTCTCAACTAAACACTACATTAATCTGCAAATGATATGACCATAATTCTACATATTGCACTGATCCTCGGCCTAGTACTACATTATAAAATCACACATTATTATTATTATTATTATGCGTTCTTATATAGCGCTCGATTACCCGTAGGCATCTCGGCGCTTGCCTTGGGAACCCATCCTGGCTTCCCCCAAGGTGAAAGCCAGGCATCCCGCCGCGGGGGGGCCGTAGTGGAGATTAAGCAGGCTAATGCCCAGAGCTGCAGAGTGTGAACCCATGATTCGAGTAGGCACCGAAACGAGAATTATCGAGTCCGTGGATATTTGGGCTCAAGACCCTGCCGCGTCGGGAATTGAACCCTGGTCCCGGGTCTGACCTCTGCTTCAGGGTCTGCCTCCTCTAACCAGTGAGCCACACTTCTCCACCATTAATTAATTAATTAACATTAATACAGTCCTCTAAATATGCGGGTGCTGACTACGGGTGGATATGATGCACCCCTACAATTTTTCAAACAACATGGAGCTCTATCACTGCTATGATGTGAGTTACTGCTCATTGTCGAGGATTCCATCAACATAAGCTTATGATGCAAAGCCCTGCATCAGAGATGTGTCACGCTGCAGCGGTTCTGATGCTGAGCTATGAGAAGTTGTGTTACGCTTCGTCGGTTCTGCCCACAGACCACAGCTGGGCTGACAGGGTACCTTCAGGCCCACTTGCAAGGGTCCAGAACCGGGATGGCACCAATTGGAGGCCAGACTCATAAAAGGCAGAATCCAGATGTGAGGTTCAAGTCGTTGGGGTCTTCTCTGTCTCTCAGGCTCTGTTCAGGAGGCGCTTGGATTCACTCTGGCAGTCCTCGGTTAAAGGTGCAGGTCCAGTCCCCAGCAGCAGGGCAGCAGAGTTGCAGTCCTTCATCCACTCCTTCTGAGTCTTTCACAGACCAGAGGTGTACTGAAGTGTTCTGTCTGAGGGTAGGAAAAGGTTATGGAGGTTTCCACCCCAAAAAGGTGTTTGAAATGTTCTACCTCCCTGCCCTGGCCCCAGCTTGTCTGGGACCACAAAAGACTAGTGTGAAATCCTTTGTGAGTTTGGTGCGGCAGAGCATTTGTGAATGTGAAAGAGTGGCAGGTGACATTTTCTCACCCTCTATCTAGTAGGAGACGCCCCAATCTGCCAACACATGTTACCCATTTGTCCCATTGTCTGGGAGTAATACGCAAAGGCCAGCTGCCAGCTCCAGCTAGTCATGTGTACCAGGGTACATGCTGCAGGCACCAAACATTTGGGACAAGAAAATGCCAACTGTTCAAAAGTAGCATTTTCAAAACTGTGACTTCAAATCTGGCTTTACCAGACCCACTGAACCCTGCACTGTGGGCAGTTTAGGGCCTACCCTATGGGTAACATATGTATTAAAAAGGAATTTTTGTGTCTGGCAAAAGGGTTATTTTGCCAGGTTGAAATTGCAGTCTATAACTGCACACAAAGGCTGCAATGGCAGGCCTGAGGCAGGTTTAAAAGGGGTACTTAAGTGTGTGGCACAATCAGTGCTGCAGACCTAATAGTTGCAATAAGAACAATTGATGGACAGAATGCTGCACAATGTCAAACATTCACCCCAGTACAGAGATGTGGGCCTAAGTCCATTATATTTATGCTTCCCATGCCATTCCAGTTCAGACCCAGCCATATGCAAATCAGTCTTGACCCTGTTCTCCATGGGAACAGTCCAGCCCGAAACTGCCAGGCCAGGTCCTCCCTGGACTGACAACAAGCATCCTGGGACCTGTTTCGGGGCATCACACCTCATCAGCTAGGCTAGCTTGACTTCACTGGCATGGAGAGCATGGGACCCATATCTGGGCATACCCGTCACACTTGGGGTGACAAATGCAAAAAGAACAATTAATTGACAGAATGCTGCACAATGTCAAACATTCACCCCAGTACAGAGATCTGGGCCTAAATCCATCATTTTGTTGCACCCCATGCCATTTCAGTTCAGACCCAGCCACATGCAAATCAGTCTTGACCTTGTTCCCCATGGGAACAGTCCAGCAGAACTGACAGGTCAGGTCCTGCCTGGACTGGTAACAAGCAGCATGGGACCGGTTTCGGGGCATCACCCCTCATCAGCCTGGCTAGCTTGACTCCAGTGGCATGGAGAGCACGGGACCCACAAATGGGCATACCCGTCCCATTTGGGGTGACAAATGCAAAAAGAACAATTGATGGACAGAATGCTGCACAATGTCAAACATTCACCCCAGTGCAGAGATCTGGGACTATGTCCATCGCTTTTTTGCTCCCCGTGCCAGTTCAGACCCAGCCATATGCAAATCAGTCTCAACCCTGTTCCTCATGGGAGCAGGCCCATTCCAAACTGCCGGGCCAGGTCCTCCCTGGACTGGAAACAAGCATCCTGGGACAGGTTTCGGGGCATGACCCCTCATCAGCCAGGCCAGTTTGACTCTAGTGTCATGGAGGACAAGAGACCCATGTCTGGGTGAATGTTTGATTTGCTGTGCATTCCGTCTATCATCTGTGTGTCTTTTGCAGGTCTGATGGTAGCTTTTAATTTACAGGGTATATGTAGTACCACTTTACTAGAGATTTACAAGTACATTAAATGTGCCAATTGGGTTTAAGCCAACTTCACCATGTTTAAAGGAGATAGCACAAGTTCCTTAGCACTAGTACACAGTCCTAAGGCCAACAAAAAGAAGATCAGCAAAAATGGAGGCGTAAGGCTAATACTTGGGGGAAGACCAATCTAAGGCTAACAGGTCTAAAATAATCTCATAGAATTAAGAGTATGTGCTAATTGAGGCTTCATTCATCCCTCAAATTGGAGGAAGTACAGAAAGAACTGGTTTACAAGTGGATAGAAAACTATAGGTAAGACTATATAGCCCGATTCACAAAGGTAGACTGTGAGGACAGGCGAACTTTATGACTTTGGTATTCACAAAGGGCATTTACTACTCATAAATGCTTTTTATGAATACCAAAAGTCATAAAGTTTGACTTTCGGTAATCACAAAGGGCATTTACGAGTAGTAAATGCCCTTTGTGAATATTGAAATTCATAAAGTTTGACTTTTCTCTCAGTTTGCCTTTGTGAATTGGGGCCAGTGTTTGTTTGTAGCTGTAGCGTGACAACCTTTGGTGCTGTGCTGTAAAAATTGAAAAAATGTGTATTTAGATCATCTGTTTTATTACAGTAGACATACTGGAAAGATTCTAGGGCACATGCATCAAGCATTTTACCGGTAGCAAATGGGTCAATTTGAGGATTGGCCCTTTTGCGACTAGAAAAATGCATTTTCCAATGCATGTACATTTTTGCATTCGGAATATGGGTAATCACATTTGTTAGCAATTACTTAAATTGTGAATGCATTTAGGGAATTGCTATTTGCGATTTCCTATTTGAGATGCATGTAGCATTTCTTAAATGCGAGTTTGCATTTAGGAAACGTTAATTACCATCAACTTCAAGAAAATGCATTTTTTAATGCGCTATGTTGCGCTCACATGCTCTTACAGCATGTGTGTGCTACACATGTGCATACTAACCTTTTTGGGGGTGCCTCAGGGGGCCTCAGGCCCCTGGGCACCCTTAAATTTGCATTCACAAATTGGGATCACCAATTTGGTAATAACAATTTGTGAATGCATTTCCAATCATTCAAATGAGCCTGTAGGCCCATAGGAATGAATGGGAATGCATTCCCTAATAGCGATTCTCAAATTACGAATCGCTATCATGGAATGGTAAGTATTCGCAAGATTATTTGCCAATTCTTCATGCATAGGCATTTGCGATTACTAAATAGTGAATCCTTAAAATTCGCTATTTGGCAATCACAAATGATTACCTTTATGCATGTGCCCCTCTGTTTTTTATTAATCACCCAGGATTTATAGCCTGCAGTGTAGAACGTTTGTACCTTTATTCTGACTCCACCACAAAAACTGTTGAGCTACAAATAGCGCACTGTGGTAGGTAAAGACAAATCAGTGTATGGAAGAACATTCACTCTCTGTAAATAATGATGTCAAATGCTCCTTCTTGCCCCTCTTCTCTTTTTGCAAAGAGTCCCACTAAGCTCCAGTCCACAAAACGTTCAATTATAGACAAAGAACCCCTCAACACTCTTCCAACATCTCTTGCAATATTTACATTATTGACACTGGACTGTTCTTTGCTATCAAGAAGATATCATCTGCATTGTGTAGACCCTCCTAGACCTTCCATCTCTGATAGTGCTTATGCATCTCACACTACATACACTAAAATGGAATTTATGGAATTTCTAATCATCTTCTGTGTTAGAAGTGGGGGTTTCTAGCTGGCAGTGGTATGCACCCTGTCCAAGTAGACCCCCTTCCTTATAGGCAGGGTAGGGAAGTTACACAATCAAGATAACCCCTGATCACTCCTTGGTATCTCGGCACGGGGAGTCAGGCTTATTTCAGAGGGAATGTGCAAAGTATTTCTACATAAAACACATAGTAAAACAGTGAAAACACTACAATTGGACACCACATCAATTTAGAAAAATAACCAATCTTTATCTAAACCAAACAATATCACAAAGACAAAAAAATCCAACATACACAGGCAAAGATATCACTTTCTAAAGGTTTAAGCAAGTTTGTCCATAGAACTCAATGGATGAGTTAATGTTAGCACAAAGTACCTTAGATGCCGCAAAATCCCAGGTGGAAAACAGCTACACAGGAAGGAAGCTTTTAAAAACAAAAGCGATGAGTCAATCCTTGAGTTCCAGGGGAATGGAGGTGTCAGTTCTCCTGCATGCATGAGAAGTGTTGTGTTGATTCTTTACTGTGAGGAGAAGCGATGCATCGAATTCTGAACATGCAGCCTCAGCTCCTTACGGTATCCCTGGAGACTTGGTGCACAGGTGCGATGAGTGGAAAATCCAGGTGCGCTGGGTCAATGCGGCGGCGAAAGAGACACTGCCTCGATTTTCACAGCCGCAGAGAAGTGATGTATCACTTCCTTCAGCCGCACAGAGCAGCCTGCGGTGAATTTGAAGAGGGGTCCCGGACAACAGAGACACAGTGCTCAGTCAGGACTCAGGCTGTGGTGATCTTGGAGCCATGCGAACAGGGGCTGCATCGATTTTTCAGTCACAGAGCAGCAAAACCTGTGGCAGGAAAAACAGGCTTTTTCAGTCCAGCATAGATTTTCAATGCAGCAAAACAACCTTTAAGGACCCAGAATTGGAGTTGGCAGCACATGGCATGTAAGAACTGAGCAGAGATGTGCAGGGGAGATGAAGACGAAGTCTTAGATGGCCCTGAGGCTTCCAACAGGAGGAAAGAACAAAAGAGTCCTTAGAGAACCTTGATAAGCAGGATAAAAAAGTGCAGTCCAGTCCTTCTCCTGCCCAAAGCAGGAAGCAGCCGGTCAGCACAACACAGCAACGAGTAGCAGTTCTCCTCCTACAGCTTTTCCAGATCTTCTTGGCAGTTACAGGTCCTATACTCAAACCCCTTTCCACCTTTGAAGTAAGCATACCTCAAAGGATAATCTTTGTAGTGCACAGATCCTGGCTTGCCCTGACCTGACTCCAGACACACTACAGGAGGTTGGAGGCAGCATTTTGAGAGGACATTTCTAGCTATATTCAGGTGTCATTGACAACAACTCCCACCACTCTATCTCAGGAAAGCCCATCGGCCTGGTGATGGGCAATCAGGATATGCAGGGCACAGCTCAGCTCCCTTTGTGTGACTGTCTAAAGTGAATGCACAAACAGTTCAACTGTAAGTCTAAGCCAGAAATAGATCCACAAGCAGACAGAGGCACAGAAAGGTAAAGCAAAAAAATGCCCACATTTTTTAAAAGTAATCCAAAAGGCATGTGATTACGCGCCAATCAGTCGCACTGCATTGTGCAGGAATAAATCCTCACGATAGACAAATATACATGTCGTACTCCATATTTAATCCAAATATTAAAACAATGTTTTGCACTTACGGCAGTTGGTGAGAGTGTGAAAAGGGCGATTAGGCTGCCGGCCCTGGCTTTTAAGGTAGTTTCCACAGACTCACATCACGAAACCTGAAAAGGGTTGTTAAACAGCAGGAATTAGGTTGGGAATAGGGTTTCAGCATCGCATTTACCAAGGGTTTTTTGTGCACTACAGTGAAGGGGCTTTTTTCATTAATTCAGCATCATTGTTTTATTAACACTTTCTGGTTTCTGGAGCATTCATTTGGTTGAGTATTGTGTTTAGTAGGCAAACGGTATCATCATTTTGTTCACACATGCATAGTCTTATTAAGGATGTAGGGTGGTATTTATTAAGGGTTAAGTATAGGGGGCAACAGCATTATTTATACGCAGAATGTCAAAGATAGATAGCATTGAATAGATGGTTTAGTTGTCTTTTTATCTTTTCAGTTACCCTGCCGAAGGGCTACACAGCCCGAAAATCATTGGGTGGAATAACATGAAGCTACTCAGCATGAATTGTTTTATCTCTACATGTCGCTGTTGAAGTCCGGATGGGCATGCAGAAGGCATTTGAAAAAATAAAGAATAAAGAACTACTGTGAAATCATGCTGTCTTCGTTGTGATTGTGAGCAAATGGATGAACTTTGGAATACGTTTTTGTCTAAACATTGTTTTAATATTTGGATTACATATGGAGTACGACATGGATATTAGTCTATCGTGAGGATCAATTCCTGCACAACGCAGTGCGACTGATTGGCGGGCAAGGCATGTGTCTTTTGGATTATTAATTATATATCCGTGACCTTTGGGACAGATCGCTGTATCAGTTCACACACAAATAAAAGTTTGAATTGAAAGGAGCAGAACGAAAGGATCTTATCACCTCTTCTTTGCATCACTTTCTAAAAGTGGCATTTTCAACCACATAATTTAAAAACCACCTTCACAGTAAGATGTGTCATTAACTCCTAAGTTCAGGGAATCCAAAACTGCAAATCTCTATCTCGTCCGAATTAAAAGTTACTCTTGTAAAATGTGAGAAGGCAGCTCCAATGGGAGATAGAGATAAACGAAATTAGCAGTATTTCTTTTTTTTGCAGAGTTTTATATAGCGCGAACTAGACCCGAACTGAATCAGGTATCAGAGCGCTTTACATATTTTCCAGTTACGTTACATGAGGACACACTTTCATTTTAGGCACGGGGAGATTAAGTGATTTGCCCAGAATCACAGGAGGGTTTTGGCGTCATTACTGAGACTCGAACCCAGACCCCAGGTCCGAGGTCGAGCGCCCTAGCCGTTAGGCCAACTCCTCTCCCCAATTTTTTTTTTTTTTTTTTTTTTTGAAAACCTTTATTGAAAAACAGGCAGAAGTACAAGCGCTGGCCTACAACCACAGGGGCCGGCCGCAAAATCAGGAGAGTCAAAAACATAGCAATGTATACGACAGGATGAATACAGGATGAACGCAAAAATCATAACATCACCAGCGCCAGGAGAAAGAGGTTTCATTTTACACTATATAAAGGAGGCAGCAACCATATCTACCAGCGCGTCATGCAAAATACACCGAAAAGAAGAAAAAAGGGGGGGGCGGGAGGGAACAGCCCCCCACGCAAGCAGATGACCCCAGTAGGGCAGAGCCCAAAGACCACACACGCCCACATCGGGTGCAAAATAGACAAAAGATACCAACAAACAAATAAAGTGGACGCCATACGTGCAGCCCACCCACCCCGAAAAAGGAGAAAGTGCAGACGCTTACGAAAACAAAGGAGGAAAGACCAAGGGATACAGCCCACCCCCTGAAGAAGACAAAAAGGGACCATAGAATAAAACAAACTAAAACAACAAACACCCCCCCACCCTACATCACTGTAATGGCTACGGTCTACCCCACTAAACAGCGTGCCTGTCGCCCAGATACACCCGAAATATAGAAAGAAGAAAAGGAATAATAACGAGAAAAGAGGAGAATAAGAAGGGGAGAAAGAGGAAAAGGAAAAAGGGAAAAACATAAAAAAGCAAAAACCGGTCCCATAGAAACTAACCAAAAGTAAAATATAACCCCCCACCCTACACACATGCAGAGGCTATGGCTTACCCCCCCCCTAGCAGAGTGTCTGTCGCCCCATAAACCCGAAATATAGCAAGAGAAGAAAAGAAGAGAAAAAAGACGAGATAAAGCAAGAAAAATGGAGGAAAGGAAAAAGAAAATAAGAAGAAACGAAGAATTTCAACACTTGAATATAGGGAGGAAGAAAAGAACAAGCTGATCTACCCTCCCAAAAAGAAGGAAGCGGGGAGGAGCCCACATAATAACAGAACTCCCGGACTCCCAGCCATTCGCAACCCCTACGTCATTTTAGTGTCCCGGCCCGGATCCCCCCCGGCTAAGCAAATACAAAGTCCGCAGCCATCAATCACAACATATGTCCCTGAGCCCCGTCCCGCAAAACAACAGTCACTCCATAAAGAGGAACCAAAAATGATAAAGCACAATACTTGCGACTTGAAATGAAGGGAGCGGCCAGCGCGCAGAATAGGAAACACAATATAAAATGTGTGGAAGTCTCACTTAATGTGCAATCAATGCATCAACAAGTATTTCAGTCCGGGGTCACAAACCAGGCAGACAGTCAGTGCAGCAAGGGAGAAGTCATCAGCCCTGTCCCGAACGTCGGAATCCCACTAGACATAGCCACAGCGAAGCAGTGAGACAATATGGCCACCGAGAGAGTGAGAGTGTCTCAGGAACACAAAATGGCCGTCGAAAGCCACCAGCAAGTTCACCGACTGTAGTAGTGAGTTCCCCAGAAACCTGCAGAGCGTACGAGTACTGTAAATAAAAAATCAGAGGGCACAACCCGGGGGCCGGCGATAAGGTCGACAATGTCTCAGATATGTCCCAAGGCACTCGCGGTGAGAATTCCAACAATGTAGCACTCTCCGGTGAAAGGAGAAACAAAGTATCCCAGATAGAGGTAGCAGGCGGACGGTCTCGGGCACCAGCAGATTCAAAAACGGGCACCTCTGTCCAGCTGGCAGATGAAAGCACTGTATCTCCATGGAACGCAGGCGGAGATGAGTGTAGACTTTGCGGGTTCAGAACGTTGCAGTCCCGCCGCAGCGACGACGCCATGCCGTCTAGCTTCCTACACAGTACTTGGCAGCCTTGGCGCAAATCAGCACGGAGGTCGTGCAGGGCCGTCAGGATGATTTCGAAAGAAAGTGAAGGCTGAATCCCCGGTCTTTCACTTCCCAAGGAAGGTGTTGAAGAAACGGACCCCAACACAGGCGGGGCAACACAGGCCACTGGCAGGGACGGACGCTCTCCCCCACACCTCAGAGCATCACACAAAGCCAGCATGGCGAAATTCCGGGGAAATCGCCAGGATAAGTGTGGCACAGGCGAGTGTCCCTGCAGGGCTACAATATCACAAAGCACAGCGCCAGTTAGGCACACAGCGCGGAGAGGCGCCTCGTAACAGAGGAGGGTAGTGAGGCGCGGGGTCAGGCAAGCATAGGCTAACAAACATGGCCGTGCGACACTCTCCGTCGGTATCTGCCCCAAACAAAGGATCCGTTGCGATAGGGTGACTCAGCTCAGCAAGCGCTCGCTCCTGGCCGCCTTCCGCAAGTCACCGTAAGCGGCGCAGCACAGACAGTGCATCGTGAGGTCCCCACCGGTGCTCGGGTCATCAGCGCTGATCAGGCATCTTGACCGCCCGCAGGTCTCCGGGGAACGGCAGAGAGCAATTGTGGAGGCGGGCTCCAGGGCTGTAAGCTGCACCGCGGCTATCTCCGGCCGCCGGGCAGGTCGAGAGACCAGAAACACACCGCTGGAATCAGCGCCGCGCCGCACATCATCCAATAGTAAGTTGCATCAGGATGCTTGCCAGGATCACGGTGCGGCGGTAGCAGGCTGATGGAGCCGGGAGCCTACAGGTCTGCTCCGGTCGCCATCTTGGCTCCTCCCCCCTCTCCCCAATTTTAATATCAGACATGTAAAGCACACCAGTACACGTCCTACCTTTCACATACACTGCACCCTGCCCAAGGGGCTACCTTGGGCCTACCTTAGGGGTGACTTGCATATAGTAAAAGGGAAGGTTTGGGTCTGAAAATGGGGTGCACTTGCTAGTTTGACATGGCAGCTTAAAACTGCACTTGCAGACAATCCAGTGGCAGGCCTGAGGCATGTTTGCAGGACTACTCATGTGGGTGGCACAATCAGTGCTGCAGGCCCACTAGTAGCATTTGATTTACAGGTCCTGGGCACACACAGTGCACTTTACCAGGGACTTACCAGTATATCAAATAAACCACTCATGGAGAACCAATCACAATTATATTTTTCACAGGGAACACTTGCACTTTAGCACTGATCAGCAGTGGTAAAGTGCCCAGAGTTCAAACACCAGCGAAAACGTCCAGCATACAGTCAAAAATATACCAGGTAAAAGCAAACAAGCATTTGCAATGCAATCAGGTCTCTTATTTACGTGATCTTGAGCTCTTGGCATTGTAAATGACAATGCCTTTTATTTATGCTTTGGTTTTTGAAACATAAATAAAACACATTATCATTTACAATGCGAATAGCTTAAACTCGCGTAAATGCGAGACCTAGTGCATTGCAAAGGCTTGTCTCTTCCTGTAGTAGATGTCTCCTTCTGCTGACACCAAAAAGAATGAAGGCAGTATCTTTTTTTTATTCTTGTTTTCATTTTTTAAATGGGAGATTAGCTGTAGCAATCTCCTCCTTCCCCTGTATCCTCTTTATCACCTTTTTATTTAATATAAGATTTTGCTCAAGTTTTATGCCATAGTCGTAGTATTCCCTTTATACTGACACTTATGTAGCCCTGAGCATACAAACAAGTAAATATGTATCTGGTTACTACGCAAAATCAGTTCATTGGCTAGATATGTCACTGAGATTCTGATGACGTGTCCTTTTAAATAGCAGTATATTCTTCTACAGGGTTTTTTTGTAATATAGATGCATAACGGTGTACAGTCATAATATCGAGTCTTTTATTTCGACTGGACAGAATATCGAGTAAAAAATATAGAATGGACATAATATCGACTAGACATAATATAGACAACAAAAATATCGACTAGAGAAAATTAATATCGAATAGAATGGACATAATATCGAATCAAAAATATAGAATGGACATAATATCGACTAGACATAATATAGACAACAAAAATATCGAATTTAAGGTAAGTTAATAATAATTTTTATTTTTTGTGTAATATAAGTCTGTAGCGGGTTGTGGGTTTATAGGGGAATAGGGTGGGAAGTAATTTAATTCTAATTAATTAAATATGTTAATTTATTTATTAATATCTATTTAGAATTAATTGTTAATTAATTATTAATTGGTAATTAATTAAAATATAATTGGTAATTAATTATAATTGATTAATTGATAAATATTTTAATTTTAGTAATTTATTTTCTGTAGCGGGTTGTGGGTTTATAGGGGAATAGGGTGGGAAGTAATTTAATTATAATTAATGAAATATGTTAATTTATGTATTGATATTTATTTAGAATTAATTGTTAATTAATTATTAATTGGTAATTAATTAAAATATAATAGGTAATTAATTATAATTGATTAATTGATATATATTTTAATTTTAGTAATTTATTTTCTGTAGCGGGTTGTGGGTTTATAGGGGAATAGGGTGGGAAGTAATTTAATTATAATTAATTAAATATGTTAATTTATTTATTGATATTTATTTAGAATTAATTGTTAATTAATTATTAATTGGTAATTAATTAAAATATAATTGGTAATTAATTATAATTGATTAATTGATAAATATTTTAATTTTAGTAATTTATTTTCTGTAGCGGGTTGTGTGTTTATAGGGGAATAGGGTGGGAAGTAATTTAATTATAATTTATTAAATATGTTAATTTATTTATTGATATTTATTTAGAATTAATTGTTAATTAATTATTAATTGGTAATTAATTAAAATATAATTGGTAATTGAAAATAATTTATTAATTTTTAAATTGTAAATTAATTTATTGTTAATAGGTAATTAATTAGTATGAGTAGGCAATTTTTATAATTAAATAATTTTATTTTGTATTTATAAATAAATATTTAATATTTGTATACACTTTTTTAATATTTTAATTATTTGTAATTGGTATTACTATTTATGTTATTTATATATATTTGTGAAGTATTTACTTTCCCTACTATTGCACTCTCTGAAGTTGGAATAGTAATTTTAACCCCTACGCTATCCAACACTTTCCCTACTGTTGCACCCACTGGAGTGGGTATGCAACGTTTACAACGCTACTTTTACTATGCACTACCATTACAACAAAACTTTTAAATTGCAAAAACTTTTACAACGCATACATTTACAAAGCATGTTTTTACAACGCAGATACCGTTACAACGCATACTATTACAATGTAAGTATTAGTAAGTATATAATTATTTTTAAAAGGTTATATGTTTGGGATTTTGGGTAAAGGGGTATTTTTAGGGTTCAGGGTCAGTTTTCAGTTTTTGGGTAAAGGGGTATTTTTAGGGTTCAGGGTCAGTTTTCAGTTTTTGGGTAAAGGGGTATTTTTAGGGTTCTGGGTCAGTTTTCAGTTTTTGGGTAAAGGGGTATTTTTAGGGTTCAGGGTCAGTTTTCAGTTTTTGGGTGAAGGGGTATTTTTAGGGTTCAGGGTCAGTTTTCAGTTTTTGGGGTAAAGGGGTATTTTTAGGGTTCAGGGTCAGTTTTCAGTTTTTGGGGTAAAGGGGTATTTTTAGGGATCAGGGTCAGTTTTCAGTTTTTAGGTAAAGGGGTATTTTTAGGGTTCAGGGTCAGTTTTCAGTTTTTGGGTAAAGGGGTATTTTTAGGGTTCAGGGTCAGTTTTCAGTTTTTGGGTAAAGGGGTATTTTTAGGGTTCAGGGTCAGTTTTCAGTTTTTGGGGTAAAGGGGTATTTTAAGAGTTCAGGGTCAGTTTTCAGTTTTTGGGTAAAGGGGTATTTTTAGGGTTCAGGGTCAGTTTTCAGTTTTTGGGGTAAAGGGGTATTTTTAGGGTTCAGGGTCAGTTTTCAGTTTTTGGGTAAAGGGGTATTTTTAGGGTTCAGGGTCAGTTTTCAGTTTTTGGGGTAAAGGGGTATTTTTAGGGTTCAGGGTCAGTTTTCAGTTTTTGGGTAAAGGGGTATTTTTAGGGTTCAGGGTCAGTTTTCAGTTTTTGGGGTAAAGGGGTATTTTTAGGGTTCAGGGTCAGTTTTCGGGTAAAGGGGTATTTTTAGTGTTCAGGGTCAGTTTTCAGTTTATGGGTAAAGGGGTATTTTTAGGGTTCAGGGTCAGTTTTGGGTTTTTGGGGTACAGGGGTACTTTGTAAAAATAAAGTAAAATTACATTTAAATTAAATTTATTTAATAAAATTAAATTATATTAAATTATATTATAATATTTTTTATTAATTTATATTCAAAAAATTATTATATACTTACCAATACTTACGTTGTAATGGTATGCGTTGTAAAGGTATATGCGTTGTAAAATCTTGCGTTGTAAATGTATGCGTTGTAAAAGTTTTTGCGTTGTAAAAGTTTTGTTGTAATGGTAGGCGTTGTAAAAGTATGCGTTGTAACGTCATACATCCCTGGAGTGGGAATAGTAATTTTAACCTCTACGCTATCCAGCGCTTTCCCTACTGTTGCACCCACTGGAGTGGGAGTAGTAAATTTGACCTCTACGCTATCCAACACTTTTGCTAATGTTGAACTCACTATAGTTGTAACAATAAATTTTAAACATTTTCTAAAATGTTATATATGTTTATTTAATAATATGTTTATATATATATATATATATATATATATATATATATATATATATATATATATATATATATATATATATATATATATATATGTGTGTGTAATTTTTGGTGATATAATTTTTTTAATTATATAAATTATTTATTAAAATTACATTTTTTTATTAATTATTTCTAAGTTTATATTAAATATATTTATCACTATATTAGTTTTAACTTAATTTTAAGACATTTAAAAAAATCGATATTTTGACAGTCTATATTTTTGTAAGTCGATATTTTGGAGTCGATATTTTGGTACTTACCTGTTTGAAGATAGGGAGTCGATATTTTGTCAATCGATATTTTTTACTCGATATTTGTGTATCTCGATATTTGTGTCGTCGATATTATGTCAGTGATCCATGCATAACATCGTAAATAATGATATGTATCAGTGCCAATTGTATTAAATTCATGTATGAAACCCATTTTTGAGTGATTATCTTAACTTTGTACAGTGGACACATATTTTATGATGGATTTTCCACTGAAGTATCAGTGTAATTAATTAACTGGTTGTTTATATTGTTTTATTTGTATGCTTTTATAAACCGAATAAAGTATTACTGATTGACTGACAACTGGCAATTAAAGAGTTTACAATTAAAACTATACAAAAACACATTTAAAATCTTCCCACCTTACTCCCCTACACACACAACGCGGCAAAAATCATAATGAATTTCTACATCATCAAATATTAGGAAAAGGTTAGAAATATTACATTATATCAACATGTAGCTACAATAATTAAAAAAAAAAGATTATACAAAACAAAAATAGATATTATATAGAACAACTTTAAAGTAATCAATATTATTTACATTTGTATGTATATATGTACAAGAAAAAAACAATATTCTTACCTTCTATATTTCCTCCAACTAAATTTTTGACATAATTATATTTCTTCCACAATATTATCAACCAATGACATTATTGAGTTGATATGGCAGAACCCCATGTCTGCTTCAGCCCTGTGGCGAGCCAGCACTACCTTTTGGCGTCTCCTAAAACGAAGGAAGAGCAGCAAACGACACAAAAAGAATAAAGGATGAGAAACAACTGAATATTAGGAGATGTAATTCGAGAATGCTTTGACATACAAGAGCTTATGACCAGCAATATAGAGGAAAAGGACATTATAACAGTAACTGTTAGATCTGGGGGTCTCTAGTTGGCAGAGGTAAGTACCTTTGTCCAAATAGGGACCCTTACTTCTAGTCAGGGCGAGGGGGTACACATGGTTGATAACCCCTGCTCACCCCCTTGCTAGCTTGGCACCAGCAGACAGGCTTATCCCCAAGGCAATCTGTAAAGTATTTGCACTAACACGCACATTAATACAGTGAAACACCACTAATGGACACTACACCAGTTATTATAAAAATATATATATATCTTTATATAGCTTAGGTCACATAAAAACACCCGAAAATACACATACATAAATTACTCCTTCACCAGAAATAGTCTATGGAAAAATGCTCACTTTGGCAATGTTTGTTTAGTATTCTTTTATGCCCCTGAAATCAGTTCCTTGTTATGTTTCTATCCCAGACAGAAGGTTCACTTCAGTATTGTTCCCTTGGGCTCACAGTTCACCTTTGGGCCCACACAATCACGCTTCAGTGTTTCAAGGGACACATGGACAGAGACGGTATTACGTCAGGCACAATCACCCCTAAGAACATGCACCACACGGTTACCAGCCACGGCCTTCCCCCGACTGGGTGTAGGCTCCGTGAGTGGCAGTCGTTAACGATGTTCCCCCTAAATACTTTTGGGCCTGTCAGGAATTTACAAATCGCATCTACCTATGTTCCTAAATTGGTGAATGGTGGAAAGACAATAGTAAAGCCTTGTCGGGTAAATGTTTGGTACCCGTGTATTACTAAATAGATTCCTTTCAGTACCATGTAAATAGGTTCAGGTAATAGTGGGTTTTTGGTCCTTCCCAAGATGGCCGCCGCTGTGGCCACTGAAGCCATTTGGAAGTTAGTACGTGAGGGCTAGTTGATGTGTGCCTCGCGTAGTCTTCAAACTGCGCACTTCAACTGTTCGGGTTTCTGAGGTAGCAGCTAGAGTTCGAGGCTCCGTGTCTATTTTCATGACAGGAGTTCGTCGAGTTAGTTTAGTCAAATTCTTGAGTCCGCTCTATCTGGCTACTCGCCAAGTGAGTGAGCATTTGTCAAAAATTACTTTTGGGTAAATTCATCGAAGACAGTCTACAGTTCGTGAAGAAAAGTTCTTCCATCAGCTGCAGTGTCTGAGTCTACGTTCTTCTCCATCCGCCGTCGTCGTGGGAGCCAGTTCGCCCTGCTGAAGCTCGACAGGGTTTCCTTCACAGAAGGTTCCACAGACTCCATTGACCTCTTGCGGAGAGTTGCGAGAGGAACAGTAAGCCAGCGGCAGCTTCCCCCTTGTTCCCCCTTTGCCAGCAAAACTATATACTGAGTAACTATTCCCTTCTTGCGCTTTCCCTCCTCCTATCCTTTCCCCCCTTCTTGCCTCCCTTGTTCCTTTTTGCGCGCTAAAGTCCACTCAGCATTGGGACCCTTGGAGCCGCATGTTTGCTGCAAGACACTAACAGAACCCCAGTTGGGGCAAATACAGAGAGCTTACAGGTAAAGAGAGAGAGTGAGAGAGTATTAGTTCGTAGGTCGTAGCCCACAGGAAAGGTCACACAGTAACGTTAGTCTCTGTCTCACAGGCATGAAGCTCCCTGAATGTTTCTACACATCCTAATGAAGAGTAGCAATACCTTTGGGAACCACTGGTAGGATAAGATTGGATTATTACATAGAGTGAGAATATTGGTAGGTGGTAGTTGTTGTTTATTCTTTCCCTCCTTGTTCTGTGCATTAGGCATCTACAATAACCGAAGTCAAGGTCAAGACTGATCTACCCAATCGGTGAAGGTGCCAGAAGTTCTCAAGGTGTCTCTTCTCTGTCCACTTCCCCTTTTCCCTTTTGCTAGTGGATTCGCCCAAGTGGCGGAGTCACTGGTGGGAGGGTGATTGGGTACAGCATCTACTGCCTCTGCGAAATTTGGAGCCTTCTGACAGATTGAAGTGCCCAAGTATTCACTTCGCCCAGGCAGTATGGCTGAGAGCTTAAATCTAAACGACTTGGGAGATATTTTAGTGGGTATTCAGAGAGAGATAGGAGCGGTAAGGGAGGAAAATAAAAGTTTAAAATTAGAATTGGAGGCTTCTCGACAAGAAACTAGAGTGTTGGCTCAGAAGATGGATGGATTAGTAATGGGAAATCCCGTTCAGGTTCCTTCCCCGTCCAACACCAGTCCTGTAAGTTCAGATCCTAAGTCGGTAGCTCAGGTAATCCACTCCGTCTCCCCTTTAATTCCTCTAGCAGCCCCAGAGAGATTTTCGGGGGATCCACAAAAGGCCCAGCTCTTTTTAACTCAATGCTCCCTTCACTTCATGTGCCGCCCAACCCTTTTTCCCGATGCTCAATCTAGAGTAGCATTTATTTTGTCCTATCTCAGTGGGGATGCTGCCAATTGGGCTATGCCCTTGGTGAGCGAAGATGACCCAATCCTTTGTGATTTTGTTAAATTTAAATCTGAGTTCCTCAGAATTTTTGACAGGAGAAGGATTTCTCAGGCCACTGATAATGAGTTGCTGGAATTGCGTCAGGGCTCTAAAGACTTGATATCATATCTGACGCAATTCAACAAGTTAATTGTGGAAACCAACTGGCCGGAAGAGAAACGGGCTGCTTTATTTTATCGAGGTCTGAAAGATGAGATCAAGGACACCTTGGCACAAGTTCCGAATCGGCCCACTGAGTTGTCAGCGTTGGTGGATTTAGTTTTGGAATTGGATTTTCATAACTCAGAGCGTAAGGGAGAAAAGAGAAAAGATTGGAGGGTAAATTTTCCTCGGTTCGATCGGGCCCGGTTCGAGAAAGGTTCCGGAGGAAGTAATGAAGCTGAACCCATGCAAATTGGAGCAGTCCGTGGGCCATTGAGCAAAGAAGAGAAGGAGCAAAGGCGTTTGAAGAAATTGTGTCTTTATTGTGGGACCTCTGGTCACTTCGTAAAGGAATGCCCTAAGCGCCCAAAAGTGCCTTTTAAGGGAAACGAGGTGAGTCGCTCTGGTGGTGCAGGAGAACAAGACGACTCCGGAATCTCATTTAATCCTTAACACTCTACAGTCGTGCATCCCACATGTAATCCTTCACATGACTTTAAAATTCCGTGGACGACAGATTTCCGGAGTGGCTATCATGTTGGACTCTGGGGCCACAGGAAATTTTTGTGATATAAAGTATGCTCGAAGCATGGGAATCCAAGCCATAAAAAAGGAAAGACCAGAACCTGTGAGAGTCGTCGATGGAACAAATTTATCGTCTGGGCCAATTATCAGTCATACGGAAGAATTGGAGCTGATTCAAGCGGATGGGCATAGAGAAGTGATGCAATTCAACCTAATAGACGCCCCTCAGTTCCAATTGATCTTGGGATTACCTTGGCTGGCTACACACAATCCGACCATTGATTGGGCGAATCAAACAGTCAGTATGCAGTCAAGCTTCTGTCTGGAACATTGTTATGGGCACCAAGAACACTCAGTGGAGTCTTCCCTCGCTTCTTTACTATCTTTTGGAGGTCAGTCAATTTGTGTAATTGATGCAGGAGAAATTCCCCCCGAATATCGGGATTTGAAAATGGTTTTTAGTGAACGGGAAGCAGAGGTGTTACCACCGCATCGTTCTTACGATTGTACGATTGACCTGGTCCCAGGAGCGGTACTGCCTTGCAGTCGGATTTATGCCCTGACTGAGTCTGAAAATAACCATCTCAAGGAGTATCTGGACCGTTATCTGGCCAATGGGTTCATCAGACCCTCACAGTCCCCAGTATCCTCCCCGTTATTTTTCATTCTAAAAAAGCAAGAAGGAAGTCTGAGAACTTGTATTGATTATCGTGCCTTGAATTTAGTCACAATCAAGAATCGATACACCCTGCCTTTAATTTCCGTTCTTCTGGACCAACTCAAAGAAGCACGGATTTTCACCAAGCTTGACTTACGAGGAGCGTACCACTTGGTGCGGATGAAGGAGGGGCACGAGTGGAAGACGGCCTTTCGTACCAAATTTGGCCTCTTCGAATATTGCGTGATGCCCTTTGGGCTGTGTAACGCACCTGCTGTGTTTCAGCATTTCATAAATGACATTCTGAGTGACTTGATTGACGAGGTGGCTATTGTTTATCTGGATGATATTTTGATCTACTCTCAGAACACACGAGACCATCCCAAGCATGTCAGAATGGTGTTGGAGCGTTTAAGAACACATCATTTATATGTAAAATTGGAAAAGTGTGTTTTTCATGCAACTACGGTGGAGTTTCTAGGATTCGTCCTTTCTCCACATGGAATTACCATGGACCAAGGAAAAGTGCAAGCTGTTCAAGATTGGCCAGAACCACAGAATATCAAGGAGATACAGCGATTTCTGGGATTCGCTAACTTCTATCGGCACTTCATTCAGAGTTTTTCGCACTTGATCGCACCTATCACTCGATTACTAAAGAAAGGGGTGCGGTTCGAGTGGACCAGAGAGGCAGCTCAGGCATTTGGCCACCTCAAAGAAAGATTTGTGTCCGCCCCAATCCTTTTGCATGCCAATCCGGAAGAACCTTTCTTTGTAGAAGCAGATGCGTCAGATCAGGCAATCGGAGGTGTTCTCTCCCAACGACATTCCCAGACTGGTCAGTTGCATCCGGTAGCGTATCGCTCCAGAAAATTAAATCCAGCGGAACTGAATTACACGATCGCTGAAAAAGCATTGTTGGCGGTTAAGGATGCCTTTGAGGATTGGAGGCATTATCTGCTGGGGGCTTAGCATACTGTGACCGTGTTTACTGATCACAAGAATCTACAATTCTTGAAATCCGCAAAGACCCTAACTCCTCAACAGCTACGCTGGTCCTTGTACTTTGCAGATTTTGATTTTGTGCTCACTTTTCGCCCTGGAACAAAGAATGGAAAGGCGGATGCACTTTCCCGGTTGAATACTGACGACTGTGAACATCCTGTTGAACCTCAACCTATCATTCCTGAGACTAAGATCATTTGTGCTCTTTCCCTGAGCAACTTTCAAGAAGAGGTGCGGAAAGGGTTATCTACAGAAGAAATCCAGAAGTGGGTTCAATCGGGTGAGGGGAGAGAGTTAAACCAATGTTTACCCTACTACAAAGGAGCCTTGTATCTCCCGACAACTACTCTTCAACAAAGGGCCTTGCAAAGCTGCCATGATCATCCTTTGGCCGGTCATAAAGGAGTTTCTAAGACTATGGATTTAGTTCAGCGCTATTTTTGGTGGCCTGGGTTGTCCTCTCATGTCAAGCAATATGTACAGTCTTGTGAATTGTGTGCCAGGGGTAAACCTAGTCAGCAAGCTCCACAAGGGTTTTTGCAACCACTCCCTACTCCGACCCATCCATGGCATACGGTCTCGATGGATTTGATTGTAGATTTACCAGTCAGTAAGGGATTCGATACTATATTGGTGATTGTGGATACTTTCACCAAGATGAGTCACTTTATTGCCATGTCCGGTACCCTTACTGCTCCTGAGCTAGCACAAGCATTTAGCGAGAACATTGTAAAACTACATGGGGTCCCCAAGATAGTGGTTTCAGATCGAGGTCCTCAGTTCATCTCCCGTTTCTGGCAAGCCTATCTTAAGGGTTTGGGGATTGAGAGGAGGTTATCTACCAGCTATCACCCTGAGTCGGATGGACAGACGGAGAGAATTAACCAAGAACTGGAACAGTATCTCCGTTTGTTTCTCCTCGAGAGAGGTGGTGACTGGTCAGATCACTTGTGGATGGCAGAATTTGCTAGTAATAATGCTAAAAGTGTTTCTACAGGTTACTCGCCTTTTTATTTGAATTCTGGGCGCCATCCCAATCCATTCTGCCCTCAGGAAGATTTAGAAGTCCCAGCAGTTCAGACCTTGTTGACAAATATGACCACCTTACATAGATCTGCAGAGGAAAATTTGATAAAAGCTAAACAAGTTTACAAGAAAAGTGCAGACAGACATAGAAAGCCCGCTCCGCAATATCAAGTAGGAGATCAGGTGTGGCTCTCTACAAAGAACCTCCATTTAAAAGGGAATAGGAAATTCCAACCAAGATTTGTGGGTCCCTATTCAGTTGAGCAGGTTGTGGGTCCTGTAACAGTGAGATTAAAATTACCAGCTAAGTTGGGGATCCATCCAGTCTTCCACGTCTCTTTATTAAAAAAGACTAAATCCCACATGAGGTTGGGTAAACCACCTGAACCCCTCGTTATTTCTGGCCACCCTGAGTACGAGGTTCATGACATTCTAGACTCTAAAATCAAGAAAGGTAGGCTATTTTATCTGGTGGATTGGAAGGGGTACGGTCCTGAGGAAAGGTTGTGGGAACCTGCATCTCAAATTCATGCTCCACAACTCATTAAGAGATTCCATGCACGAAAACCTTTCAAACTTGGACCGATGAATCGCTCTTTGAGAGGGGGTACTGTCAGGAATTTACAAATCGCATCTACCTATGTTCCTAAATTGGTGAATGGTGGAAAGACAATAGTAAAGCCTTGTCGGGTAAATGTTTGGTACCCGTGTATTACTAAATAGATTCCTTTCAGTACCATGTAAATAGGTTCAGGTAATAGTGGGTTTTTGGTCCTTCCCAAGATGGCCGCCGCTGTGGCCACTGAAGCCATTTGGAAGTTAGTACGTGAGGGCTAGTTGATGTGCGCCTCGCGCAGTCTTCAAACTGCGCACTTCAACTGTTCGGGTTTCTGAGGTAGCAGCTAGAGTTCGAGGCTCCGTGTCTATTTTCATGACAGGAGTTCGGCGAGTTAGTTTAGTCAAATTCTTGAGTCCGCTCTATCTGGCTACTCGCCAAGTGAGTGAACATTGGTCAAAAATTACTTTTGGGTGAATTCATCGAAGACAGTCTACAGTTCGTGAAGAAAAGTTCTTCCGTCAGCTGCAGTGTCTGAGTCTACGTTCTTCTCCATCCACCGTCGTCGTGGGAGCCAGTTCGCCCTGCTGAAGCTCGACAGGGTTTCCTTCACAGAAGGTTCCACAGACTCCATTGACCTCTTGCGGAGAGTTGCGAGAGGAACAGTAAGCCAGCGGCAGCTTCCCCCTTGTTCCCCCTTTGCCAGCAAAACTATATACTGAGTAACTATTCCCTTCTTGCGCTTTCCCTCCTCCTATCCTTTCCCCCCTTCTTGCCTCCCTTGTTCCTTTTTGCGCGCTAAAGTCCACTCAGCATTGGGACCCTTGGAGCCGCATGTTTGCTGCAAGACACTAACAGAACCCCAGTTGGGGCAAATACAGAGAGCTTACAGGTAAAGAGAGAGAGTGAGAGAGTATTAGTTCGTAGGTCGTAGCCCACAGGAAAGGTCACAAAGTAACGTTAGTCTCTGTCTCACAGGCATGAAGCTCCCTGAATGTTTCTACACATCCTAATGAAGAGTAGCAATACCTTTGGGAACCACTGGTAGGATAAGATTGGATTATTACATAGAGTGAGAATATTGGTAGGTGGTAGTTGTTGTTTATTCTTTCCCTCCTTGTTCTGTGCATTAGGCATCTACAATAACCGAAGTCAAGGTCAAGACTGATCTACCCAATCGGTGAAGGTGCCAGAAGTTCTCAAGGTGTCTCTTCTCTGTCCACTTCCCCTTTTCCCTTTTGCTAGTGGATTCGCCCAAGTGGCGGAGTCACTGGTGGGAGGGTGATTGGGTACAGCATCTACTGCCTCTGCGAAGTTTGGAGCCTTCTGACAGGGCCAAGACAGGCTGATGAGCAGCCCCGGTACGGCCAGTCCGAGTCGCGTTCCAGTGCCTCAAAAGGGAAACAGGTGGGGGTCCCCACCGCGTAGGCAACCCTTCGCAGCCCTTGCCAAACCTGTAAGTCAGCCCCAGGGGTTTTCCTGGTCAGCGGCCGGTGTGCTTAACCCATGCACACTGTTCCCCCTCAGCGCCGGTTTACCTTCAAGGCTGCGGGGCTCTCCTTGGTTTCAGTCAGGGGCGGCTTATGTCTCGAGACGATCCCGGCCTCAGGTGGCAGTTCTGCTTCCTGGTCGAGCGAGGGAGAGCCCTGGAGGCTGGGTCCAATCCCAGCGCGGACTCCCGATGACGCGGGGGGAGTCACTCGGGCGGGAGCCAATCGCAGCCCGGCAGGCTGATGACACTGCTGGAGTCCCCGGGGGCAGGAATCAACCACAGTGCGGCATGCCGATGACGATGTAGGAACCCAGGTCGGCAACAGTGCAGTTTCTCGCGCTCTTGTCTCCTTGGCGAATCCGGCCTGCTGCGGTGAAATCGGGCGGTACTTCCTCATGAAATGGAGGCCCTGGTCAAAGGCTCGCTGTTCGGTGTAGAGGACGGCTCGGGCTGACCATTTCCTCAGTGCTTTGTAGATCACGCTGCAACTCACTCCCAAAGGTGGGGGCTAGGCTGTCCCCTGGTCACACATCCACAGCAAAAGCCCCACAGCTGTTCCAAGTAGCAGATGACACACAAACTACCTTGCTGGGAGAGTGGATGAGTGAAGCACTTAGCCACAAGGCGCAAGCTTGGGAATCTGTCGAAATTTTGTAACCCTGTATCTCCAGAACAGGAGGTCAGCTCTTTTCTGGCCCTTGGAAACTTTTCAGGACACAACAAAGTCTTTGGTTCTCAAGTAGGATGGTCACAGCAAAGTCCCTTGTCCTCACCCTCAGTAGATTCAGCAAACTGTAGGTCATCCCCAGAACACACAGCAAGGGCAGTCTTCCTTCCCAGTCTCTTCAGTTGATCTCCTTGGACAGAGGTTCCTCTTTATTATAGAAGTAGTCTAATTTTACTGGGGTCTTAGGTTATGCTTTTATACCCCGAAAAGTCTTTCTTCTTCATGTGTGGGGGGTCTAGGATCTTGTCCCAACCAGTTCTGGGTGCCCTCTGCCAGGGCAGGTCTTCTTCCTTTGTGAGGGGAGGCCAGGGCCATCAGACACACCGGAGGAGGTGGATCCAGCATTGTGGAAGGCAGGCACAGTCCTATTCAGGCCCAGTTGCTCATTCCTATTCAGGCAACTCCTCCCAGCACTCTAAATTTAGATAGGTCTATTCAGCCTAGGGCTGACTCCCCCAGCTTCCTGCAGCCGCCCCCATCCCCTGTCACTCACAAACCAGTCAATACACAAACAGGCAGAGGCACACAGGAAGGTTGAACAGGAATATAGCCACTTTCTAAAAAGTGCTATTTTCAAACACAAAATTTAAAAACCATCTTTCCTAAAAGATGCGCTATTAAATTCTGACTTCAGGGATACCACACTCCATGCGCCTATCTTGCCGTTATGGGAAGATATGCAGGTAAATATGATACACAGCATTCCCTATGTTAGCCTATGGGCAAGATAGCCTTTCAATAGTGAAAAAACGAATTTGGCAGTATTTCACTATCTGGACATGTCACCCACATTAGTACATATCCTACCTTTCACATACACTGCACCCTGCCCAGGGGGGTGCCTTGGGCCCACCACAGGGGTCTTCAATGTGTAAGAAAAGGGAAGGGTCAGGCCTGGTCAGTGTGTACACTGGCCAGGACAACAGGGCAGTCCACAGACTGCGCACAGGCACTGCGGTGGCAGGCCTGAGACACCATTTTAGGGCTACTCATGTGGGTGGCACAATCAGCACTGCAGGCCCATTAGTAGTATTTGAATTACCAGCCCTGGCACCTTCAGTGCTCTTTACTGGGGACTGACAGGTAAAACAAATATGCCGATCATGGATAACCAATTACAGTAAAAATTTAACCAGGGAGCACTTGCACTTTGGCACTGATTAGCAGTGGCAAAGTGTCCAAAACATCTAAACCAGCAAAACAAAATCCAGCACAGTGTCCCAAAAAAACAGGAGGCAGAGGCAAAAATCAGGGGACACCATGCCAAGTATGCCAGGTCTAACAGTAACTATACAACTAAAATAAATTATAAACGATTATTTATTTATCAGCTCTTACCGCTTCGAGAAGCTGACGCAGTTCACCAAAAAATGCCATAACCAGTAGAAGTATTGTGAGATGGATAGCACAAGAAGCACAAACTCTCTGACTCCACCAGGGAGATAACAACTGAGCCATGCTTTAAACGTAGGAGACCAAAACTAAGAAAGAAAAACAGTGTAAACCAGAACATCATCAATCTGGTACAAACTATATGAATAGGTTATACATTTATCAGTTGACCATGGAGTAAGTCACTGTGACGGAGTCCTGATGACGGCCTTTGCCGAAACGTGTGTTGTTTGCCAACAAACCTCCAGTTTTGTAACATCATTATAAAAAGGGAAAACGTCAGTATTGAGTGTATAACCAAGGGTTTAAGATGAATGTTTAGTCCTTTATATATTGTGACATTGATAAAGAATGTTATTTGATTAATTCACATGTGTTATAAAGGTTGAATGAATACATGAAAATGGAGAAACAAGACAACTGTTTTAAAAAATATAATAGTTGAACTTTTTTTGTAAATCAAAAACAAGATAATCAAAGATATATATATATATATATATATATTGCAGCTCCCCTGACCAAAGTCGTAAAACCAGCACTCGCAGTAAGTTAAACCACTTACGGTTTATTGCACAAAACAGGAAAAACGCGTTTCGGCTCTTGCCTTCGTCAGTTTATATATATATATGACAGCTCCAAAACCTCGTAGTTTGCACCACAAAGACCAGCACTCACGGTGGCGAGCTTTAGATTTTTAATCGAAGCTCACGGTGTCCAGACGCGTTTCGGCATTCGCCTTCGTCGATGGTAACATGGCGGTGCCGAAACGGCCGTTTTTTATGTTTACGTTTCATTGACACTGTTGACGGACCACATAGCCCCACTTATGGTCGCCATCTTTAAACATGCAATCAGTTATATACACATAGTACATGGTGGTATTCCAAATCGACATTCATATCCATTATGACATGCTGAGTATTACTAAATTCATTATTTATATCCAGGATACATTCAGTTACATTGAGTGCATTAAGCTCAGCTCGCGCGACTTATTGCCAGCAAATATTGCCCACAGATGGGCGCAAAAGTTCACAATATTCTTATTTAGTTCCAGTGTCACTGTCATCATCTAGCCCCTAGATGGGCCTACATCGAGTCGAAATCATGTCTCCAATGTACTATCATTCTCGCATGTACCAATAATGTCCTTCTATTCAGTGTCTATTTATCTGTAATAAACAACCATCAAAAACATTCCTCATCAAAATTCGAACAAAATCAAGAGTAATCTGATCATCCATTTCATCTACTCTATCTTAATTAGTTGTCCCCTAAATGTACAGCCAGTTCCTCATGGGAATTCAAACTCCCACGCGCCTTCGTATTAAGATCAATAATATACCTGGATTCCAGCCTCCTAAGGGTCATCAGTCTATACCCCCCCTTGGATTCTGGGTTACATGATCCAGACAGAAGTACGTCAGTAAATTTCTGTTCCCTCCATGCAGTTCTTTAAAATGCCGTGCTACAGGGTATGTCATATCTCCATTATTAATGGCTCTAGCGTGTTCCAATACCCTGATTTTAACTGGATGGATAGTACTACCCACGTATTTTAGTCCACATGGGCACTGTAAACAGTATACTGCATACGGGGTAGTACATGTCAGAAATTTTGTTATTGTTCTGGGCTGCTGCATACCCGGTACTTGGAATGTCGAGACTTTACTGCTCCCAGTACAGGCCTTGCATTTTTTACAGGGGCGAAAACCCTTCAGATCTTTCTCAAAACCTTTTGATGTCTTCTTCACCGTATAACTGTTCGTAAGGCTGTCTCTAAGAGACCTGACCCTGCGAAAAGTTATCAAGGGTCTCTTCGGAATGTCCATTCCGATGACTGGATCCATGTGCAATATATTCCAGTGCCTACTGAATATGGATCTGAGTTTCGTGGCATGCTTTGAAAAGGTGGTGATCATCCTAAAACCCTTAGTTTTGTCCCCTTCTGCATTCCTATTAGTCTCTGTCACAAGGAGCCTATCTCTCGCTATGGAGTCAACTCTCCTTTTTGCCCCTTCTAAGGTCTGTGCACTGTAACCTCGCCTTCGAAATCTTCCCATACTCTCCCCTGCATATTCTCATAATCTGTTTTCCTGGTGTTATTCCTTTTAATGCAGAGAAGTTCTCCATACGGGATACTGCTTATTAATCTTGGCGGGTGCCCACTACGGGCATGCAAAATAGAATTGCCAGCAGTAGGCTTGCGGTGAAGTTTAGTACATAACTTGTTTTCAATTACAATCACCTTGAGATCTAAAAAATTAACAGAGCTCTCACTGATTTCTACTGTGAATTGCAAGTTGTAATTGTTCTGATTAAGTATCCCAACATACTCCTCAGCACTCTCCTTTGTTCCTCTCCAAATAACGAAAAGGTCGTCAATATATCTGTGCCATGTGACAATCTTCTCAGTCCATGGACCTTTGTCCTCTGCCCAGGCCACCTGCTCCTCCCACCAGCCCACGAATAAATTCGCGTAGCTGGGGGCGAAGCAGGTTCCCATCGCAGTCCCTGACATTTGTTGGAAATATTGACTTTCAAATAAGAAGATGTTATTGTGCAGACAGAATGTTAAAAACTCTATCAGCATTCTGTTGTGCTCTGAGTATTTAGCTTCCCTATTTCTCAGGAAAAACTTTACTGCATCTATGCCTTGCTGGTGTGATATATAAGTATACAGACTAGTGACATCCATAGCAATCATTAGATCTCCTTCTCTCCAGACAACCTTCTCTAACTTGCCCAAAAAGTCTTTCGTATCCCGAGTATATGATTTCAGTTTGACCACAAAATCTGATAAAAAGTAATCAATATAAATCAAAACATGTTCCAACAGACTTCCTTGAGACGAGGCGATCGGTCTCCCTGGGGGA
Source organism: Lissotriton helveticus (assembly GCF_964261635.1). Classification (NCBI taxonomy): domain Eukaryota; kingdom Metazoa; phylum Chordata; class Amphibia; order Caudata; family Salamandridae; genus Lissotriton; species Lissotriton helveticus. The sequence continues at coordinate 1,743,268,502 of NC_136065.1, forward strand.
CATAGAGCATCTTTATGCACCTTGGGGAGGTGATAAAAACAAGGCGTGACGGGATTAAGTTTCCTTAAATATAGACATTCCTCTGTCTCCAGCATTCCCTTTCATTACCAGTTTTTCAACATTTCATGACACTCCCCAATACTCTTTATGTACACATCCCTTTTAACTTTCATGTAGGACTCTACATTGTTCAATTGTCTCAATGCTTCTTTATTATATCCCACAAGTGTCTTTAGAACAAGGTTCTCCCCTTTGTCTGAGGGTTTTATGATTATCAGTGGGTCTTTACTCAGGTCATCAACTGCCTTATATTGTTCTATAGTGAAGTTGCCACTATTCCCCAAATCATTTTCATAATCACACATCTGCATCAAGTCCCGTATTACATTTTCTACAAAAGTGTCTATAATGTCATTAGGCATTTGCGGAACAAAAGTGGATACTGGCCTGAACGTGGTTGGATCACTTTTCTGTTCAATCCCTGAACGTTCCGCCGAACGTCCTGTAGTGTCCGATTCCACACGTAAATCTTTCAGAACCTGTATTGCTGGTAGATCGCGTTCCAATAAAATATCAGTCCTCTCTTCAGTATCCTCTCTCAAAGGTCCTATGTCTTTCTTAGGACGTAATTTGAAGAATTTGTGCAACTTCATTTTCCTGGCAAATTTATATAAATCAATACGTGTCTGTGTGTACTCCAGCTTTTTCTTAGCACAGAATGATAGTCCTAATTGTAGTACATCTTCTTCAGTTTTAGTCAAGACACATGGGTTCAAGTTGATAATGGTAAGGTTGTCTGCAATGGATTCGTTCAACGTCTCCTGTTGAACTTCTTTTTGCTCCTGGTAAGTATTGGAGAGCCTATTCCTTTTGCTCCTCCAGCCCCCTCTCCTTGTTTTCCGCCGTCTTTTTTCAGTTGTTCCGGGGGCTTTCCCCTCGTGTTTTGCTGCCATGATCGTCAAATTATTTGGAATTCGTTTTGAAAAAGCCCTGGTTTGTTCCCAGTACTGCTTCCCGGTCAGCTGTCATCATCCGATTGCTCCGGTGTGGTGACTTCCGACTCCGAAGTGTCCTGTTGCTCAGTCACTTTCTGAGCTGCCTTCGATTGTAGCATCTTCCTAGGAGCATCGTACTTTTTAGCAAATGTCAGGACTCTGCCCGATGCAGTCACGTTCGTCTCTTTCGAACTTCTCTTGTTTTCGGGCTCGAATTTTCCCTTCATAAGCTTTGAGGCGTTTCTTCATAGCTTCTCGGAGATTTTCTTGTCTCTCCTTATCCTCATCTGTGCCAATCTCCAACTCCAGATCTTCAATAGTTTTCCGTACTTTGGCATGATCACTCCATGCAAATTCGATTAAAATCATTAGCATCCCCTTACACGAGTGCGCCGTATGTTCCGACCACTTTTGAAGGAGCAATGGATCAGGATTCTCATCGGCCGGGACTGTGTATATCCTGAGGCCCCTTGGGACCCTATCGACCTCTATATAGTTTTGTAACGAGGTTCCCTCCCACCATTTTTGAATCTCTCGTTCGTAAAGTCTCTCCAAAGTCACAAACTGACTCGATAAGGTTGATGTTTTTTCTTTGTTTCCTCGGGGTTGCACACCCTCTTTTGATGGTGGTTTCTTCTTGAAAACTTCTAAGGCCGTTTCCGCACGGTCCACATCACAATACATTTTGCATGTATATATCACACCGGAATCTCTAAGTTGCGTTCTTGAGATTCAGCCACCTCGCTCTGCCAGCAAAAACGATATCGTTCAGACTCTCACCTATCCAGGTCATACGTCTCTCATACGATCCGTTACGCTGCTCGGTGCACAGGAAATAAACTTGCTCACTCCAAATTTTGCACCAAATTCCTAGCACTCCCGAGCGGGTGCCATTAAGCGGGAGGTGCCCCCGCATCCATGACAGCTCCAAAACCTCGTAGTTTGCACCACAAAGACCAGCACTCACGGTGGCGAGCTTTAGATTTTTATTCGAAGCTCACGGTGTCCAGACGCGTTTCGGCATTCGCCTTCGTCGATGGTAACATGGCGGTGCCGAAACAGCCGTTTTTTATGTTTACGTTTCATTGACACTGTTGACGGACCACATAGCCCCACTTATGGTCGCCATCTTTAAACATGCAATCAGTTATATACACATAGTACATGGTGGTATTCCAAATCGACATTCATATCCATGATGACATGCTGATTATTACTAAATTCATTATTTATATCCAGGATACATTCAGTTACATTGTGTGCATTAAGCACAGCTCACGCGACTTATTGCCCGCAAATATTGCCCACAGATGGGCGCAAAAGCTCACAATATTCTTATTTAGTTCCAGTGTCACTGTCATCATATATATATATATATATGTATATAGACTTTTTTTGCTATCAATGATAAGAAAAACGAACAAATGAATAAAATGAAATATTCTCATATTTAAAGTTGCTGATTTTGGTATTGTTGATGTTTTTTGACATGTCTGGAATTGATATTCTTGAAATGTGTTAAATATCGCCGTGCCTAGGCACTCTTTTTCCTACAGTGAGCCAGCACTACTACACTACCTATTCATGCACTTCATTGGAATGACGAAAACAAGCTCTACTGCTGTGTTTTTGGAACCCCTGCATACCTTGTGAAGAGACAGTGGTATTACACTGCCTAGAGGAGCACATGACACCCCTTATGTGACCATGTCTACAGCTTTCACTGGAGCACCTCACAACTTGGAGAGATGGCACTTTTACTATTCTGCACACTGGTACACCTTACTTGGTATGAGGAATGTAAACATGCCTAAACTGCATCATCTCAAAGACCTGTAAGGAAAGAAAGACACTAAAATGCTCATTGGTGTACCCTGCTCATCCTTATAATACAAGTCCGTTATATTGACCAGAAGTGAAACTAACTGAGCACAGCGTGTAAATCGACTACATTACCCATTGGGAGTCTTGCAGCTTGTGAGGACTGAGAGCTGCTACATTGTCCACCATTATATCTGCCAGTCCTGTACTGAGAGAACAGAGCTAGCTAATAGATACACACACTCACAAATGCTTGACACACACACACACACACTCTGGAGGGTGCTGTTACATTGAAGTGTTATTCATGTCTCTAGATGCAAGAAAAGTAAACAGGATGTAGGTGTCATGATATGTTCATAAGGTTGTAGAGTGCCCAAATGGGTCCTTACGTCATACGTTAGTGGGGTTTGGGAACAGGAAGCACCTATCATGGCTCGTGTTGTTTGAAGGCATGAACATAGGACATTCACCGCATTCTTGAAGGAGATGTGGTCTAGCTTCTAGAGCTGCCTAAATTGGAACTGGAGCAGCAGGTTCGAGTTCCGGTGTTCGCTCAACATACGGGGATTCTTGGCAAGTCACTTCATCTCCCTGTTCCTAAATACACACACACGAAGGTGACTTTGTGTAATGAAATTAGGTGCTCATGTAAAGCGCTCCAATGCCCTTGGGCCGAGCTCTCGCTAAATAACACTGCAAAAAAACCAAGCATTGGCATAGCCAATAGGTCTCACCTTTGGGACCTTATACATGTTTAGTTAACCAGCACAATATTGTTGGTGCAACAACATCAAGTGTTGCATGACTAAACACTTATAAGGTCCCAAAGGCGAGACCTATTGGCTATGCCAATGCTTGTTATTTGTATGCGTTGGCTGCTAAAGGATTTTAAACACAAGCTTCTTGTCTGCATGCGCATTAACTGAACAAACTGACAGTAGGGGGAGCTGAAAGGTTTAATATAAGATGTAATTGAAATACTGTTACCTAGTACACAAATTTCTGTGAAGAAAGTGGGTAATGTAATGCGTCTTCTTTATGGCCCCGGCACAGAGACACATCAGACGGATGGGAAAGAAGGCTGTCCATGTCCGCCACAGTTTATGGTAGCTGGTGCAGAACATAATGATACACTGTGTGTCAGTGACAGCCCAAGCTCGAACTGCACAAGTGTACTGTAACACACGTGTACTGTGACAGTGTTAACACACTGTAAAGCTCACAACTCTGCACAGTGTACTGCAACAAGCTGTGGAAAGATGTGCGTCTGTTCTGCTCCGAGCTTCTACAAGAAACTTGAATGGTAAATATATCTTGCATTTTCTTTTCTACAGTGGCGTCTTTTACATTGTATATTTATTGCTATTAGAAGCTATATTTAGGGAGTGCTACCTTAAGTAATGATGAGCAACCTGCTCAAATGCTACGTTCAGCTAGTGGGCGCATTCCTGGGTGACATAAAAATGAAGTTATAACAGTGTCTCAAAACACGAGCGCTCTTGTTCCGGTCAAAAACAAATGTTAAACAAGTGAGTACTGTCCCCCATGCAGGACCTGCATCACTAGCATTAAGGATCCGCTCGGGACAGCCTCTCATCCTGGTGCGCGCCTCATGCCTGTACCGGACTCAACTAGTAATAGTTACCACCCCAGCAACAAATCCCAGAGTGGCAGGTCCCAGCCACGTTGCAGGGTTCGGGCCACAGTGCGGGATCTGCATGCACACAACGCCTACATGTGCACCCCCAGGGCCCTGCCATTCACTGCAAGCAACAGAGCCACCAGGGAGCTGGGCCCACAGCGGCACAGTAGCACCCCAAGACGAAGTGACCATCCTTGTGTGAGGCGTAGGCTGACAAAGCAAAACCGCCTGCACCAGTCTCGGCTACACCACTGACGGAGTGCTGTTTGTCGCAGCCCCAAGAGTGCACCCTCACAAAGCCCTGTGGTCCCGCTCAGCACACATATGCCGCCAAGTTTTAAAAGCGGTGCCTGCTCCTTCTGTACAGACGTCTGCTCCAAGCTGTGCGCAGGGAAAGATCCTTCACTGGGGCTGTGGGTCACTATAAACAGGTGTGTGAAAAGAGCACACAAAGTACAATGCAATACTTCATTACAAAATTAAAAGTACACTTCAGTTTCACGTCTGCTCGCACTCATTTCAGGAAACACAATAAAAAACAGAAGCAAAGGAGATGGCAGGGCGATTGGGAGCACCAGATCTAATTTGGACTGTTTTTCTAATGTGATATTTGCTTTATCCCTTAGGTTTTTGCCATTAACCACTGCTTGGTTACACCCATAGCTAAACAAGCATGCGCGCACAAGTTTGACGAAGAGAGGAGGAGGCAGCAGGGGGAGAGAGAAAGGAGGGGCCTGCTCCTGTTTCCCTTGCGGGGGCGAGCAGGGGCACCAGATAATTAAAAACATATGTCACCAATGCTCGCTCCCGCAAGGGAATCACCAAATGTTCACGCGTTGCCATTGAAAGCAATGCAATGCATGCACGTTTTTGCACGAAAAAGCGAATCAATTCCAAGAGGTCTCTTCCTAATCAGCGCATGCGCGCTGTTTAGGCGAGACCTAAAAAAAACAAGCTGCATTCTGCGTTTTGCTGTGTTCCGTCACTATATTGCTGTCAGTCATCATGGCTGGTTACTATCTACAATAATGGCCTTCCCTTGTGTACTGTGTGGTCAAAGACCCCAAATAAATTCTACTTATTCTACTATCAGGCAGAGGATGCTCATCAACCTTCTTGCTGCGTGTGCTGATCCCAGTCACTCACTTTATTGGTTAAAACCCTGTGTGTGTGTGTGTGTGTAGCCCACTACTGATCCTATTCCCTCACTACACCTTTCTACCTGGAAAAAGGGGGAGGGGGGTTGACAGAGCCTCACGGGAGCAGCACCCAGGGGAGGATATGACAGGCTGGTACTCGCCTGAATCCCCACTTATCATCATCAGCTACTGTCAACCATGAAAGAAAAGGGGATGAAAATATGTGCAATGAAACCAAAATGTGTAACATATGTTAAATGACCCTTTGTGGTGTGACAGATCCCTAGATATTCAAGTTCTATGTCACCACTGCGTTAAAAAGAGCTGCGCTAAACTGGCAACTACACCTTTATTCTGTGCGTTTTGCTCACTCTATTAAAAACAACAACCGACATGTTTCATCACCTCTATATACTTTATCGGTGATTTCTTCAGGGTTTTCAGGGTCAGCGTGAATCTTGCACTTCTAGATTCTCCCTTTATTGTACCAGGTGGCCTTTTTGTTATGAGCCTACCCGACCCCCGTAGAAGAATCTACGCCTGTCGGACACCACTACACCATTAGTGAGTCCCGTTAACCGCCTAACGGTCGGTCTCGTCGTTGTGCAATGGTCTGGCTTCCGCTCACCCTGCATTGACTCAGGAGACAAAAACGCCCGTCAAACGGCCGGACCCCCCCGAAGCATGCTATTAGGTCCTAATTGGGTGCACCTGTTTCCGAAAAACCTACAGCTTAGCCGGATAACCATTAATTGAGGAAGTCAAAACACTTTCTTTTTCGAGAGGATGCTCACGTTCAGAATACATGACTGTTCAGGTTCCAAGTTTCAGTGAAAATGTAAACCACACTCTTGGTGCTAGCTGTCTGAGAACATGGCATGATGGCAAGTGACGGCAAAGGATGTCTAGAAAAAAACAAGCATTTGCAATGCACTATGACTCACATTTACGCAAGACCTATTGCATTGCAAACGAGTGCAGGTGGGCGAGAAGGCACGGACTGCAGGAGGGGGAGGCACAGGAAGAAAATAGTACTCACAGTATACATAAAACATTCTGTGCAACACTTGAAGTAAAGGGGCCAGTAGCCATGGAAGGATACAAATGACGACATGCCCGTCTAAGGAGGGACTAGCAAGCCTAAAACCAATCGGAAGGCAGCCTTTACAAACTAAGCCAATGAAAAGATGGGCAGAGAGTAGGCGGAGCTTCCACAGAGCTCCCACTCCATACTGAATACTCCATGCCTCGCAAAGGCGAGTAGCGCATGCATGTTGCTGCTATAGGCTCAACCTAAAAAGACTGGGGAAACCACGCCAAGGATGCCAGGTCTAACATTCTGCCACTACATCACAATGCAGTCCTGGCTTGAATCACTACATCTGCTCCATTATAAGCTATGTATTATTCAATTTGCTCATTATGTAGTCTTCATTCTCTAGCAAAATCAACACAATCATGTATTCACCTTAGCCAGAGACCCACAATACCAAGTTAGATTACTTTATGGAACCGCATCTCTTACCCCAGCAAAGGGCTTTAAATAGTGGGTCTTTCCCTAGTCCTATCTAAACTTGTGTATGGCTATCTCTTACTGCTGCAAATTCTCATAACGCACCTGGCTCTCTAATGGGAGCTCTGCACCTAGCTGCTTGGCTAGTTCTGGGAAACAACTACAGAGCACATTATTCTGTCCCTATCACTTTTGGAGTGATTCATATTGAAGCCAAGTGGGTATTTAAACACGCCTGATTAATTATTAAAACAGTTCACTCTGGAGTGATGATCTTCCCAGATTAGAAACTGGCTGTCTTTGGAGGCTTTGATTTTCTTTGGGGAGCAGATGCGCTCTCACTTAACACATATTTCAGTAAATCTAGGATGTTAAGGTACACTTGTTCCAGGCGTGCAACCACAGCATGGAATAGCAGTTACCCTATACCAGGATATCGCACTCATGAGTGGAATCCACACCACAGAGGAAGCCGTGGCACTGTTCTGGTCCATAACCGCCTAGGCCATGCTTGATGTAGGCAAGCAATTCCAGGCAAAAGAGTGAAAGAAATGGACCTACTGTAATCGGAGGAGATGGGAAGTGAAAGCTTCACATGAATGGGTCGATCTGTATTTTTTCCTACCAAACTCTTGCCCAGAGACATTGTATGTGCCTCTCCAGAACGTTTGCAAATAATAGATAGAATAATAGAAAAAGGGACTTTGGGTCAGCACTCTTTAGCCATTTGTAGCTGAAAGTTCCATTTCACTTTTTCATCAGCCTACAGGACAATATGGAAGGATGAGGGTAGTGCGACAGCCTCATTTGGCAACTGCTCTGTTGCAATGTCATTCACATTTTGCAGCTGTTTCAGTGAATAGACTCTAAGCCTTCATGAGTGATGGTGTTTGCCTCTCCATGCTTGAGTCTGCACCCACATGGAGCAAGCTGCAGAGAGGAACAGAAGTCTGCCTCAAGCCACCACCACTCCACCTCATTAGCATATCTCTGCTCCTATGAGCTGTTGTGTGAGGCAGACATTGTTGCTGCAGATTGCAGGCTACCCTGTACTTGGAGGTGATTGTACCATCTAGTATCTGAGGACTATGCAGTGCTAAGGACCTCCCTGGCTGTCTTGCATCACAAGCCTTCGGACCGCAGGGGGTGTCTTCTGCACCCTCCTGCTGCTTGTGTGCCCAGAGCCACCACTCCTTCACATCTAACTTAAGATCTAGCTCCATGGTCCCAGTTCTTCACAAGTCAAACGTGATGATCATCAATGGTGCTCGATACAGGAGCAGCATATGGCCCTCTGCAACACCGAGCACTGTCTGGCCTGTACGTCTGATGATCTGACAATGATGAGAGTGAGGCTTTACCTTGGTACTGGCCAGTAGCGTAGCCAGTGTGACATGGGTCATAGTGCAAGGAAGAAATAGGGCCCTCTGGATGCTGTTTGAATTATAATATGGGGAAATAATGAGGGTTTAGTGGGGCTCTCACGCCGCTGCACTTGCTACATAAATGAAAGCTACAGCCCTGGTACAAGCCCATCACATGCCCCAAAACAAACCCTGATAGCAGCACTCACATGCTCAGAGGTCATTACAGAGATGATGGCACAAATGTACACCATGCTTTTGTCATTGGATGTGATGCAGAATTGTCTGCAGGCAATTGCACATTTATATGCACATTTGAATTAAAAGGGCTGAAGATGTTATTTTAAAGGCTGAAAATTACATAACATTTATATTTGTAAAATGCTCGTCCACCCAAGGGTATCTTGGCGCTGAATAACAGATGCTTATTGTTACCCAACTCAATGGTACTGATTTCATCGACCTCAGAAGGATGGAAGGCTGAGTGTCCCCGGGGGGATTTGAACCTGTGATCATGAGAATGAACACAGGGGCATATTATCAAGACAGGCGATTATGGGGTTGATAATATGCTCTATGGAAATCCAATTGAAGCCCATGTTAGATGTGAAGGTCATCTAACATGGGCTTCAATTTGAATTCCATAGAGCATATTATCAAGCCCATTATTGCCGTTTTAGTGGCAGTTTTCTGCCGCTAAAGCGGCGATAATTTTATCGCCTGTCTTGATAATATGCCCCTCAGGCACCTACAGTGAATGTAGTAGTCCACTAAGCCACCAGACCCCGCTGGACATCTAAATGTTGTGGTCTGTGCTGTGTGGCACCGTGTATAAAACTCCACTTTAGGTACGGAGAAGAACTCACAGGGCCGTCTCATTAGTACACCAGAAAGGCACATATGGTGCAGTTTTAGATGAGTCATAGTGATATTGTCGATGATTTTCTCAAAATGTGTACATTTACGCCCGTATGTAAGAGTATGTACGCCTTTTCTTTGTGTAGAAGGCACATTCTGCTCTTTTGTTTGTAATCCCTTCGTGTGACTGTTTCTCTTGTGATTTTAAGATTTTGGCTGCCTCTCACCTTCACTGATTCTCAACATATAATATACACGCAGGCATAGCCACACAGCGAATGGGTAGATTATGCGAATGTTTTATTTGAATTATGCATGGTGAAGACTGCATCTGCATAATGCTGCTGTCACACACATTATGCATGCATCATGGAATAATAATGCTGACAGCGTGGCATGCAATTCATCAACTATTTTTCCTCAAGACTTCATACTGGTAGCTGTTGCCTAGGCAACCCTATTCGCAAATATGATGTTCTGTGATGTTTTGGGTAAATGTTAGAGACTGAGATGTGGGAACTGTGTATGCTGCTACTTTTCAAAGTCTCAGTTTGCGGCTTTTTTATGGTTGAAAATATGAAATCTAGGATGTGTTGAGTAAATGCTACAGACAGGGAGTTGGGAACTCCACAAGGTGCTACTTTTTAAAGTACCAGCTTGTAATTTTTCATACCTGATATTAAGGGGCATATTTAAAAAGCCCCTTACGCTGCCGTGCATTACTTGTTTTGATGCACCGGCAGCCAGTGTGGTCCTCTATATTTACAAGGGCATGTAAAGCCACCCTGGGTGGCATTCATGGCTTTGTAAATACAGCCCCTTTTCACGGAGCACTTTACGTGAACGGGGCGTTGCTTGTTGCTGTGGTAGTTCCCACCCAAGACCCATGGATTTGCCGAATTCCCAGCTTTACAGCAACCTGGAAATGCCTCAGAATCCTATACCTCCCTGGGAGAGTAGTAAGGAGGCGCAACGAGGAGAAAGACTTTTATTTCTCCTTGTTTTCTTCTCTTTCCATGTGTGCTGCATTCTCCATTCTGCAACTCACATAGAAAGAGGAAAACACCTCTTGTGGTTGTTTTTGTGCGCAAAGGTGTCCCTCGCTGCACTAAAAAAATCATCCCCGGTTCGGCTAGGAGACTTCACGACCACCTCACTCCCCATCACCTGTGGTGTCCCCCAGGGTTCCTCTCTTTCCCCCCTACTGTTCAACCTTTACATCTTTCCTCTTATTTTCGCTCTTCAGCAGCTGGAGGTCACCGTATTCAATTATGCAGATGACCTCCAGCTCATCTTTGACCTATCCTCCTCTTCTCTCTCTGTCTCTAACTTCCAGTCCATTATGATTTTTATCAGGGACTGGATGAACCACAACCACCTCAAATTGAACCCGGATAAAACCGAGTTGGTTCTCACTGGTGGTTCGTCCAGTCCCTGGAACTCCCTTTTCTGGCCCCCCTCTCTCGGTCCCGCTCCCACACCATCAACCACGGTTAAAACACTGGGAGTCAAAATGAATAATCATCTTACCCTTCATTCACAAATTAGCTCTGTAGTCTCCTCTTGCTTCCTCACCCTCCGAACAATCCGCACTGTTTCCCAATTCTTTTCCCCCCAGGCACTCAAATTGATCATGGCCGCACTAGTAATTTCGCGGCTGGATTATGCCAATGCCCTCTACAACGGCATCCCGGCATACAGCCTGCGGAGGCTCCAGATGGTACAGAACCAGGCGGCCCGGCTAGTCTATGGTCTCCCACGCTATCATCACTCCACACCCCTCCTTAGGGAGCTCCATTGGCTTCCTGTCAGGGAACGCTCCCTTTTTAAAACTGGATGCATGACCTTCCAGGCCCGCCAAGGCACTGCCCCTGCCTTCATCTCTTCGCTGATAAGCGAATACGTTCCCACCAGAGAGCTTCGTTCCTCTTCCAAGTCTCTTCTTCAAATCCCACGTTTTAAGCGCAAAAAGTGGGGTGGAGCCAATTTCTCTATCTTGGCTCCCACATTCTGGAACTCCCTTCCTGACCACCTACGCTTTGCCACTCATTATGTTTCTTTTCGGAAAGACCTAAAAACGTTCCTTTTCAAACAGGCCTTTTCCGCGTAAACTGGCTCACTCCTGTCTTACGACTGGTTATTTTGCTTCAGTTGCCGGACCTTTCATTAGCGCCAAGAAACCGTATGGTGAACGCTGCGCTCTATAAATGTTTTAAATTGGAAATTGGAATCCCCGCCACGGAGGCACCCTTGCACTATGGTGCATGGGTGCCTGCATTGGCGCATGACAGCCAATTGTGCGCGAGCACAGGGCAGAGCTCAGGGATAAGTCATATTGCTATAAATATGATGCATCCCTGTGCTTTGAAAGTAACTCAGATCGGCACACCCAAATGTCTTGCAGCACTGTGCAGCATCACTTTCTTGTAAATAAGGTGCTATGTTTTTGCCAAGCCTTGGATTTTGGGAAAAAAGCAACAAAGGAAGATTTAAGGAATGACATCTACATGGTAATACAAAATATTCAGTGGCTTTTGTGAGGTTGAGGGGAGGATGAATCTGGCTCCTAAAATTTGCTAAGTACACAGCAGGGGATTACTCCACACCACCCCTCACCTCCAAGCTTGCCTCAGCAGACATATATTCAATGTCGACACAGTGGGCCTGTTTCACAAAGGTTACTTACACTTTTGAGGAAATGTACACATTGATGTGAGTTTGCTACTTTTGGAATTCACAAACACCGAGTGTAAACTTATTACAAAAGTGTATGTTACATGTCTCCAGCCCCTGAGTAATGCAATTGGCTTACACTTGTGAGTGCTGCTATTTTGGAAAGTAGCAGCATACACAGTTCCCACATCTCAGTCTCTAACATTTACCCAAAGACACCCTACTCTAAAACCCTCCCTGACCCTACCTAAACCCCTCTTACTCCTCCATAATCCCAAACCTATTGTAGAAATTCAGCCCCTTCTCCCACCCAGTCCCACCAGTCCTATCCAAAATTACTACTAAAAATATACTTGTGTGTACGGATACTCCGCAGCCAGAACAGAGGGCCCCGCACACATAGGTATAGTTATTGCAAAGGTGTAAAACTCCACACTTAGTTTGTGAAATGTAATTTGTCGTACGTTTTGTGGTACTGCAAAATGTACTACAAAGTGCAATTTGTAAATTAGGCCCATAGTTTGAATCAGAGGGACTCTCATTGTGTCTTGCTTGCTGGTCCAACTCCTATGCCAACTCCTATACCTGTCTGTAGTCCTAAAAAAAACAATTGGCGCTGAAGTGGTCTCTTGGTGCAGGAAACAACATTTCTTTTCTTCAGGCAAGCACTGCTCTAGCCCCTTACCTACCACTCTGTTCAACCCCAAGAAAAACACCTCGTCAAAAGCAACTGTGTTGGGCTTAGTTTTTCTTTCTCATCAGTGGAACAACCCTAATTGCAGACCTACAGAAGAAAACCCCCGCAAAATGTTGAAGCCATGGGCCCGGGGGGGGGGGGGGGGGGAGGGGAGGGGGAAGCTAGTTGTTGCTATGTGATACAGTGCACTGAATCTGTGCTTTTTGGATGGGGAGGGGTTGGATTGCAGGCCTCCTGCATATGGACTGGCTGGGCAAGATCTCTCGCTCCCTGGAACCTTAAACCAGGGCAGTGATGTCATAGTGGTGGGTAGTGGATTTTATCGTTATGTATAGGGTTTCATTTTGGGCATTACAAGCAATGGTCAAGGGCTGAGTTGCAAGAGTGTATTAGGAAAAAGGGCCGGAGGTGGGTTTGCTAGATGGGTACAATGTTGAAGTGGGTGCGGTGTCAGTGCTCTCTGCCTCTGTCATGCAACCCAGCAACTGGTGCTGTCACTAATTGATAGGTGGACTGGGAACTAAAGGAGGAGTCCAGCAGCCCCCTAAAAGGTTAATACGCGGGCACAGCATTGTTTCAACGGTCTGTGTTTCTTTTTTCATGGCATGCAGTTTGGAAGTTCCAGGTACCATGTGGCTATTGAGACTCCCTCTCAATAGCCACATGGTACCTGGTACATAGTTGCTGTTCTGGTATAGAGTTGCTGTTCTGGTATAGAGTTGCTGTTCTGGTATAGAGTTGCTGTTCTGGTGTAGAGTTGCTGTTCAGGTATAGAGTTGCTGTTCTGGTGTAGAGTTGCTGTTCAGGTATAGAGTTGCTGTTCAGGTATAGAGTTGCTGTTCTGGTGTAGAGTTGCTGTTCTGACCCAGGCAGATCGCACCAGTGCCTGTTCCTTTACTATACACAGTGGGACCTTCTAACCACATAGGGATGAGGAGGAGCAACAACACAATATCATACATTATAACTGTACAGGAAAGGCCCAGAGTACACTCAAGTGCATTATATCACGTCTCACCTTCAAACGCACAGGAAGGTGTCAGAGAAGCATCACGCGTGTTAAGACAACACCCATATATTCAAGGGCATTTCTCTACCCATTGCTGCATCTCTAATATAAGGGGTTCAGAATGTTTCACTGTTGATGATTTCTGCTTGCAGTGGGATCCAACAGGAAGTCTCCTTTGGAAGGGAAGGGACAGAGCAGCCTACTGTGCATTGACGTCACATACGCAGTCTAAATGCACAGGGAAGGGAACAGAACTGCATCAGGTGCATGATCACATCACATAATCATTCTAACAGCATCTGGCAAAGGATAACGGAACCTCGTGCTGCATGATGTCGCACATTGACTTTCACTCTATGCACAAGGATTAGGAAAGTAGGGCTTCATTCAGAGAACGTGGATACACGATTTCCATAAAACAAACAGTTTGTACATAGCGGTTTTGTTGACAGCATTGTATTCAATGTGTTGTACAGAATGGCACAGACATGTTGAGACTGGAGTGTGCCTTGTTGATGAGTGTTTTGTAGGAACTTTTGAGGAAATGACTGAATGAGGAGATAGGTGAATGAATAGATAAATTAAGAATCTTCTGAGGCACGAAACTGCAAACCAAAAAAACTCTGATTCATTGCCCATGGAGATTGCTGTATACGAGAATGAAACTTGAGCTTCTCATGCTTGGTTCTTACAGCAGGCCCCAGTGACTGACACACCCGAGGTGCAATGGTTTGCACATGGAATGGAGATGTGTTGCACAGTAGTTGGGTCACGCCAGAATGGATGCTGCTCTCCCTCCCTGTCACTAGAGTGTGTTGCGGCCTGGATGAATGAATCGGTGGATCACTTGACAAGAGGACTTGAATGGAGCATCGACTTACTCCTGCTTTGGTGCCACTTTGGCCAGGATGGTAGAAAGATCTCAGGTGATGCTGTGGTTGGAGGGATTGGGACATACATTGGACGAGTAAGTGTGAGTCTCTGTGCGGTGCAATACTACACATGTATGTTGTAAAATTCAGCATTTGAATCAATTTTTTTCAAAAATGTTCTTGCGGGGGAGAACCCCCCACATCCTCTGTTCTCAATTTGTGCTTGCTCATAGGGCTTGCTGATTCATCACACTCCTATCTAAATATTTTTGCCCCAACACTTTTAAAACCCACCATCCACCACTGCCACTAATGACTCCGTGAGCACCCTATATTGCAGTAATGATTCAGTGGGGATCCGCAGATGTGAAAATGTTAAGAACTGGTGCTGTAGACACATGATTTCATACATTCATTTCATAAGTACATGGTTCACAAGATACGCACCAATGGGGAACCAGGTAAGAAGAAACACTTTTCTACAGAATAGATTGAAATACTTCCAACTGTGAGGGACTGTATTTATGACTTGACTGTACGTGTCATACTTCTATCCTATATATTCTATCTTATCTTATTCTTTCTTATTAAAAATTGCTTGTAATATTAATTTCCTCTGTACAATAGCGTTCCTTTTGTGACACACTTTGACCCCCAATGGGTCTTATCCGTGATTCATAAAAACAATAATAGATAATACATTTGATGTTATCTCCATAGGCACCACTGCACTGCACTCCACACCAAACCTCATTGATGCGATTTCACAGGACAGCCCCATCCTTGCCAAGTTGGTAGCAAATGCAGCCGGAATGTATAGAGGACAAACGACAGGCCTCCTTTAAAGTACCATGAATGCGACCAGCGTCAGTGCTTCCACATCAACGCATGCGTGATGAAGCTCCCGTTGCATCGTCCCAAAGCTGCATACATACCACCTCTCTGTGACCAAATAATTCTGCGTTGGTAGACTTAAAGACTGAAGAGGCAGACACAATCTACCAGGTCCATATATTTTACTATTTAACTTCTTGTTTCGTCACCTAGACACCCTTACCTGGGTCCTGATTATAAGATGGCTGGTGAATTCCAATATATGTGGTAACTCATGTTATCATGCATATCGATAATCTGAGCAAATTGGTAATGAGCACATCTCCAGCAAATGCCCAACTTTTACATTTAAACTGGTAAAATGTGGCAACATTCACATTTACTGGGTGAGAATGTACAGGCAATACTGAAAAGAGCAGTATTAGGTGCAACAAGCACCACACTCCGAATGACATTCCAAATACCCATGCTAAAGCTCTGATTGTCGTACATACCTCACAACGTGGTGTCATTATTTACAGGTTGCAGTAAATACCTCACCAAATTCTGGATATATTCTTTGAATTTCCCTGTTTGTCTCATATCTCCTGCTATTTTTTAAGTCAAACAGGCTTTTCTGCTCCTTTGTTTTTCGTGCATTCAGCAGAGAGGGTCTGGTTGCTCCTATAAGCGGCATTGTAATACATCCATATATATGGTTCAGTCTTTAAAACAAAGAACACATTCTCCTAAAATAGTCAAGACCTGCTGGATTTGCGCATGCCTGATCTTGAAACTCAATTAGCTTTAGGAATGGTGCCTGCAATATTTATTACATTATGAATGGACCACTGTCCTGTAGTGACGTGTAATGGAGCGTTGTTACAACGTATTCGACTTTATTCTTTGATTGTGCGCATTTGAACGGTGCTCTCTTTCAAAACGCACAATGAAATATTGAATGATTGACTCTAAAGGGTTCATATGCTGTTCACCCTCACAGTCACTCATAGCTGAGAAAAACTAATAAAATAAAAGGAAAGATCGGGAATAGGTTTAGGGCCTCTGATACAAATAATAATAATAACATCTGTATTTACAGTGCCTAGAAACGTCAAAGGTATGGTAAAAGTGCCATATAAAATAATTATTAACAATAATAGTACTTATCATTACTTGTGTTGTTAAAGAGCTTTCAACCACACCTCTTTCGTGTATAAGCTCTATAAATAACAGGTGTTACTAATTAAAGTTAATAAATCTAGAGCATGTCCCCTGGGTCTGGGCATCATTAGAAGTAATCACAAGTACCAGTATATGATGGAGAGTGTGCCACACAAAGGTACAAAGGTACATATGAAATGATCTAGTTTTCACGCTCAACAGAGATGGTGCCCTTGCCACACCCATCGTCAGCTATTTTCTCTAGCTTTTAGCATCTCATTGCCTCTTTCCCATCTTTATAGTACTGTTCCATTCATTCAGTAAATTATTTGATTGTCTTAAATTAACCTAATGGAGAGCAGTTTAGAGATAATATTTCACACTTAACACCTGCCTGTAATATTACATTTCATTTGGATTGTTTCTTTTAGTTCCTTTCTGGCTTAGACCGATTTTTTATTCTTCAATTTCAGGAGATTTTTCTGACTGCCACACTGCTTTCTGAACGTTGTTATTTATGTCTTGCCTCTGGCATCTGTTAGATCTTAGAAATGTTTAGATGTGTGTCATGTTTGCCAGCAAGAATCTGGATGTTTATGTAAATATTTTGCAAAGCACAGACCCCTCCCCAAGGGTACCAATACAAGTTGCAATTTTAAAACAGGAAGTAGAGTGTATCATATAACGCATCCCTTGACAAGAACAAAATAATTGGATTCATGTTATAAATCTTTACCAATTATATAAACTGTTTACCTAAGGCACATAGTAAAATATTCATTTCACTGTGAAAATAAAGCTTTCTGTATAGTTGAGACCTAATGTGTTTCTGATCTTGGAGTTGTTGGGTATGCAGTACACAGTGAATGCAATCGAACCTAAATCTTGCAACACATGAACGCTTGCACAAAACATCAATAAATAACTGTTTAGAAAAGTTGGGAACATTGCAACTACATCACATTCCAGCATGCAGGAATATCACAAGCAGTAATTTGGAGATACAGAAATGTAAATACCACCAAGAGTAGAACGAGAAATTATCACCCTGTATTAAAATCCAGTCTGCTGGAGTGTTGGCAGGGTTAGAAATCCATCAAGAGTAATTGCATTACTGCTGGCAACTCCCATCAAAGAAAACAATATTTCAAAAAATAACTGAGAGCCTGGTTCAGAGATATAGCTTATTGCAAGTGCAATATATCCTAGTTACAAGGCAGACAGAATATCTGTCATGTTTGTGATGGAGTACCCATCCATCAAACTCTAAATCAGGCGCTAAATTTATGAGCCAGTTGGCATTAAATAGGTTGAAAACTGCAAATAGCTTTCACAGTTTAGTTAACAATGATTTCTATTTTCTTACATAATGATGTGGGGGCATTTTCCCTGCAGGAGCCCAATGCATACTCTCTGAATAAATTTTTTTTTTTGTTGTATCAGTATTTTTTATTTCCTCATAACTAATACTCACAGTGGGAAATCTATACAACTCATAGTAATGCATATTTGCAGTAGTACAGCTTAGAAAATCAAGCAGAAGTTATATAACTTACCATAAAAGACTTTACTTAAGGAGACATCCAGTAAGAAATATGTTTTATAAATTGGATCCAGATCAAATACACGAAGTACTATGGGGCATATTTACAAGAAAAGTGACGCAGCATGGCGTTAGCCGTCTTGGCTTAATTCAGCGCTCTGCCACTTTTGAAATCCAGAGCTGCACCATATTTTCAACAATCTATGGTGGCTCCTCTGCTAAGGCGGCCCACGTCGCCCCACTGCCTTCAAGCAGAAAAAGAAAGGAAAACATGAAATGATAATAATGTAATGGTATTATCATTTTATTTAGTCCTCCTGCTGTGACAACTTGCGTTAGGGGGCAGGGTGGGGCTGCAAATCAGGAGAAGAGTGGTCTGCCCACTCCTAAGTGCATAATGACTGTTTGTTTGGCCCTCTCGGGCCGCCCAAAACAGTCATGCGCACTTCCCTGTTCTCCATGCAGGCTGTATTACAGCCTGCGTGGAGAACATGCCCACCCCCAAGCCCCTGGCTAGGCGCTGTGCCACATCGCTCCGACCAACTAAAATGCTGTATTGCAGCATTATGGTTGGCTTAGGGGAAGGAGTCTGGCTGCCTGCTTCCTGTTCCCTTCACTGTTAGCCCCCCCTGTGCTAAGCCTTTATTTGGCTATTTGTGGTAGTCCCCGCTTAGACCCCTGTAACGTTTTGACCACATAAGATATTCACGTCAAATTTGCGCCCTGTTCTTCCAACTCAATGGAGATTTTAAAGGTGCACAGGGTTTTTGATTCCCCTGGAAGGGATCCAGAAATAAGGCAAAATACAGCAATTTTGTTTATGGGGGGGGAGATTTTGGAAAAAAAAGGGCTGCAAATTGTATCAACAAAGGGTTTCTGGTGCTGAAATCGCAATTGTCCTAGCTTTCAGGGACTGACAGACTTTTTTCAAAAAACCAAAATGTTTTACACAGTTTTGGCATTTTACTGGGACACCGCCTATTTTTGCTATTTTTTGTGCTTTCAACCTCCTTCCAGTTAATAGTAAAAATGGCTGTGATGGCAATGATGGATCATGGACAGCTATACATTTCTGAAAAGTAGACAACATTATGAATTCCTCAAGGGGACATTTGTGTACATCCTTTAAGGTTTTGTTATAGAAACTAACAGTTGAAAACAGGAAAAAGTTGAAAATGAGTTACAAATAAACAGCCATTTGTGCCAACGTTTTTCACCTGTAACTTTTTCTAAGTATGACACATTTTTGAAAGCAATAGACCATTACATCCACTGGACCCTTCTGGTTGTGGGAATATATAGGACTTGTGGGTTCACCAAGAACCCGAGGAACCCAGGAACCCAGAACCAAGAACTGAGCAGCGTCTTGCAATGTTTTTTTATTATGTACCAGGTATATGGCAATTCATTTGGAAAAATATAAACAGGGAAACATTGGTATGAAAGACACCTATAATTCTGAAATGGGAACAAAATATAGAATTTAGAAACAGTGGCTATTTGCACATCTCCGAAATTGTGCGTACCCATACCAGCATGTGAACTATAGGAAATATTTCAAAGTGACTTCTTTTTTTACACATTGTCTTACATTTGGAAGGCAGAAATGCATTGACGATCAATAGGAAATAACAGTTGCTCTACAAATCTGTCTTCTGCTAGGTCTCCTGATAAAAATGGTACCTCACTTGTGTGGGTAGGTGTTGTTCCCGTGACAGAAAGCGTCCCAAAACGCAACATAGACAGAAAAACATTTTCACAGTGAAAACTGACCCTTTTTTTGCAAAGTGCCTAGCTGTAGATTTTGAACCTTAGCTCTGCCGGGACCTAAGTAAATCTAGCACACCTATACATTTTTAAAAATTAGACACCCAATGGAATACAGGATGGGGTGACTTGTCTGACTCTCACCAGGTCTGTTACCCAGAAATCCTTGCCAACCTCAAACCCTGTCAAAAACACATTTTCCTCATATTTCTGTGAAGGAAAGTTCTGGAATCTGCATGGATCCACAAAGTTCCATCCACCCGCCTTCCCCAAAGTCTTCCTAGGAAAATGGTACCTCACTTGTGTGGGTAGGTCTAGTGCCCGCGACAGGAAACGGCCCAAAACGCAACATGGACACACCACATTTTCACCGTGAAAACAGACAATTTTTTTGCTAAGTGCCTAACCGTAGATTTTGAATCCTAGCACTGCCGGCACTTAGGGAAATGTAGCAAACCTATACATTTTTTAAACTAGACCCCCGGGGGAGTCCAGGATGGGGCGACTTGTCTAGCTCTCACAAGGTTCTGTTACCCAGAATCCCTCAAAAACCTTAAACTTTGTAAAAAGAAAAAACTAATTTTCCTCACATTTCTGTGATGAAAGTTCTGGAATCTGCGTGGAGCCACACATTTCCTACAACCCAGTATTGCCCCAGGTCTCCCGATAAAAATGGTACCTCATTCGCGTGTGTGAGTCAAGTACCCGCGACACTCAAGGGCCCAAAATGTATTGTGGAGACATCAAAATTACCTATCACAAAACAACCTGGTTTTGAAAGGAGGTCACCGGGGTTTTTGGCCCCTGGTTTACCCTCCATCTTGGAAACCCACCTGGGGGTGTCCAGCGAGGTATGGCTTGCATTCCCCCACAACATTTTCCTACCCACAATACACTGCAAACCTCAAATTTAGCTGAAAAAGCAAATTATTCTCAAATTTCGGTGTGGGAAAGTTCTGGAATCTGCATGGATCCACAAATTTCCTACCACCCAGCATTCCTCCAAGTCTCCCGAGGGTGGGTCAAGTACCCGCAACAGTCAAAGACCCAAAATGTATTGAGGAGATATCAAAATTACCTCTCACAAAACAACCTGGTTTTGCAAGGGGGGGTTACCTGGGTTTTCGGCCCCGGGCTTGGTGGCCATCTTGGGAAACCAATCAAACCCACACATTTCTGAAAATTAGACACCCGGGGGAGTCCAGTGAGGTATGGCTTGCGTTGCCCCCAATATTTTTCTACCCACAATCCCCTGCAACCCTCAAATTTAGCTGAAAAAATACAATTTTCTCAAATTTCTGTGTGGGAAAGTTCTGGAATCTGCATGGATCCACAAATTTCCTACCACCCAGCATTCCTCCAAGTCTCCCGAGGGTGGGTCAAGTACCCGCGACACTCAAGGGCCCAAAATGTATTGAGGAGACATCAAAATTACCTATCACAAAACAACCTGGTTTTGCAAGGGAGTCACCTGGGTTTTTGGCCCCGGGTTCAGTGGCCATCTTGAACACCCACCTGGGGGCGTCCAGCGAGGTATGGCTTGCATTACCCCGCAACATTTTCTTACCTACAATCCCCTTCAAACTTCAAATTTAGCTGAAAAAACTAATTTTTCTCATATTTCTGTGTGGAAAAGTTCTGGGATCTGCATGGATCCACACATTTCCTATGACCCAGCATTGTCCCACATCTCCCACATCTCCCCATACAAATGGTACCTCACTCGCGTGGGTGGGTCAAGTACCCGTGACAGGCAAGGGCCCAAAACTTATTGAGGAGACATCAAAATTACTTATCACAAAACAACCTGGATTTGCAAGGGGGGTCACCTTGGTTTTTGCCCCGAGCTCAGAGGCCATCTTGGGAAACTACCAAACCCACTAATTTCTGAAAACTAGACACTCCGGAGAGTCCAGCGAGGTGTGGCTTGCGTGGATGCCCCAATGTTTTCCTACTCAGAATCCCATGCAAACCTCAAATTTAAATGAAAAAACACATTTTCCATATATTTGTGCGTAGAATCACTGTGCCGACACAAATGTCCTACCCCACAGCGTTCCCCTGAGTCTCCCTAGTAAAATGATACCTTTCTTGTGTGAGTGGGGCAAGGGCCTGTAACTCGGAAGTGCCAAAAACATAGGGATTAAGGCTATAGCACAACTCTGCATTGGACACCCTTACAAGCATTGAGGGATCCACACAAGCCATACTTTGCTTGACTCCCCGGGTGTCTAGTTTTCAGAAATGTGTGGGTTTTGTAATTTCCCAAGATGGCTGCCAAGCCCGGGGCCAAAAACCCAGGCAACTCCCTTTGCAAAACCAGGTAGTTTTGTGCTAAGTAATTTTTATGTCTCCTTGATATTTGTTGGACCCTTGCCTGTCGTGGGTACTTGACCCACCCATACGAGTGAGGTACCTTTTTATTGGGAGACCTAGGGGATTGCTGGGTGGTATTAAATTTGTAGATCCCTACAGATTCCCGAACTTTCCATTACAGTCATTTTATGATTCTTGTTTTACAAGGTTTGAGGTTTCCAAGGGGTTCTGGGTAACAGAACCTGGTGAGAGTCAGACAAGTCACCCCATCCTGTATTTCCCTGGGTGTCTAGTTTCCAAAAATGTATAGGTTTGCTAAGTTTCCCTAGGTGCCAGCAGAACTAAGGTTCAAAATCTACAGCTAGGCACTTTACAAAAAAAGGGTAGCTTTTACTGGGAAAATGTGGTGTGTCCACATTGCGTTTTGATCCGTTTCCTGTCGCGGGCACTAGTCCTACCCACACAAATGAGGTACCATTTTTCTCAGAAGAATTTGGGGAATGTGGGGTGGGTGGAAATTTGTGGATCTATGCAGATTCCAGAACTTTCCACCACGTAAATGTGAGGAAAATGTGTTTTTTGACAATTTTTTAGGTTTGTAAGGTATTCTGGATAACAGAACCTGGTGAGAGCCAGACAAGTCATCCCATCCTGGGATCCCCTGAGTGTCTAAATTTCACAAATGTATAGGTTTGCTAGGTTTCCCTAGTTGCCGGCAGAGCTAGGGTGCAAAATCTTAAGCTAGGCACTTTGCAAAAAAAGGTTCAGTTTCCACTGTGAAAATGAGGTGTGTCCACATTGCGTTTTGGGATGTTTCCTGTCGTGGGCACTAGGCCTACCCACACAAATGATCTACCATTTTTCTCAGAAGAATTTGGGGAATGTGGGGTGGGTTGAATTATGTGGATCCACGCATATTCCATACCTTTCCACCATAGAAATGTGATGAAAATGTGTTTCTTTTTACAAAGTTTGGGGTTTGCAAGGAATTCTTGGTAACAGAACCTGGGGAAAGCCAGACAAGTGACCCCATACTGGATTTCCCTGGGTGTCTACCTTTCAAAAATATATAGGTTTGCTAGGTTTCCCTAGGTGCCCTCAGTGCTAGGGTTCAAAATCTACAGCCAGGCACCTAGCAAAAAAAACTGTCTGTTTTCATTGTGAAGATGTGGTGTGACCACGCTGCGTTTTGGGCCATTTCCTTTCATGGGCACTACAACTACCCACACAAGTGAGGTACCATTTTTATTAGGAGACTTTGGGGAACACAGAATTGTAGAGCAACTGTTATTAACTATTGACTTTCAATGCATTTCTGCCTACCAAACTTAAGACAATGTGTAAAAAAGAAGTTACTATGAAAAATGTCTTATAATTCACATGCTAGTAAAGATACCCACAATTTCGAAATGTGCAAATGGCTACTGTTTCTAAACTCTATATTTTGTTCCCATATCAGAAATACATAGGTGTCTTTCATACCAATTTTTCCCTGTTTATATTTTCCCAAATGAATTGCTATATACCCGGTACACAATTAACCACCATTGCAAGACGCTGCTCAGTTATTGGCTCTGGGTTCCTCAGGTTCTTTGTGAAACTACAAGACCTATATATCCCCACAACCAGAAGGGTCCAGTGGATGTAACGGTATATTGTTTCCAAACATGTGTCATACTTATTCAGATGAGAAAGGTCAAGGAGAGCACAATCCTCAGGTGCAAGTACATTTAAGACTAATATGATTAATAGTCATAACAGTATTGAATCCAAATCCAATCTGTAGCTTGTAGTGTAGCACAGAACAAATCAGTGGATAAAGTTCATATTTATGTCATCTTTTTCTTTATTGATCCATGAAAGTTATTTTCCAATTGATAAAACGATGTGTCATACTTAGTAGAAGGTACAGAAGAAAACGTTGGCACAAATGGCTGTTTTTTTAAACTCATTTTCAACTGTAATTTCTATAGGAAATTCTTGAAGGATCTACAAAATTGCACCCATGCTAAATTCAAAGTTGTATCTACATTTCAGAAATGTATAGCTTTCCAGGATCCATTATTGCTGTCATAACCATTTTTTTCATTAATTGGAAGGAGGTTGAAAGCACAAAGAATAGCAAAAATAGGCTATGTCAAAGTAAAATGCCAAAACTGTGTACAACATTTTGGTTTTCTGACAAAATTCTACTAGATCCTTTCAGCACCACAACCCCTTTGTTGATACCATTTGCAGGGAAAAAAACAGACGCTTTAATCTGTAGCCCTTTTTCCCATAAAATAAAAAGATTTTGCTGTATTTTAGCTCATTTCTGGGTCCCCACCAGGAGAATCAACAAACTCTGGGTACCTTTAAAATCCCCATGATGTTGGAAGAAAAGGGTATAAATTTGGCTTAGATACCTTCTGTGGTCAACTACCCCAAATAGCCAAAAAATGCTTAGTACGGGAGGTGGGGGGAGGCCTAGCAGTAAAGGTGTTAACATAGTCTTTGCTTGTACCAACGCTTTTTAAAAAAAAAAACTTTTCTGTTAGGAGGGGAGGTTTCTCTATGAATGCCTTCTTCTTGTGGACTAGAACGGAAAATAAAAAATGTCATACTGCAGATCAATGCACTTTAAAATACAGTGAATGGACACCTTACAGCCCATGCATAGCAATATTTGTCTTACATGACACACTTTCTTTTTTCTGCTGTTCACATTTGCTGGGACCACTAATCAATACAAAAGTGAGAGAGTTGGTGTTCCATAGTGAATACTCGGCCTGCTATTGGAGGTATATTGCAAAAGTTATACTTATTATTTTCCAAAGCTTCCATAATACACAAAAAATAAATAATGTGGAGGGACTCACATTTCACAATTGTTCCAGATTCTGGTATTAATTCACACAGAGAAGGCGGTACACAGCTACCGTTGTAGTATATTTTGTACCACAAAATCTTCAACTTGTGCAGATGGGATCAAGAGATCTTACCACTTATGAGTACAGGGCAGAAGCCAGTGAAGGGGATCTCAGAGCACAATGCGTAGCTGAGGGGCACCAGGGTGGGGTTTGAGGTGTGTCTGAGAAGCTGGGGACAATATAAACTGCTACTAAAACACGCAAGTTGAAGGAAATCTTCCTGGTAAATGGAAAAAGTGTGCGCCAGCACAGCTGCGTGCCCTTACAGCAATGAAGACAGAACCATACACTGCCAGCGCCAGTACTCCAAAACAAAATTAAAATATCAAACAAATATACTACAGAACAAATTAGATTTAATTTGAGCACTTAACATATAAACAGATGTAATTTTACTATTTCTTATATTTTATAAGGCGTGTTCTTAAGAATCAAGTACAAGAAACACCTGATAAGCAAGACCAGACCACTGGAGTTATGCAATTTTGTGGTTGTTGCATTTCCCACATAATTATGGGTTTGCAGCATTTACCATGTAATCCATCTCCTACTGCATAATCTGTCGATTTTACCAAGGACACATTTTGTTCCTAGCTCAAACAGATTGACAGGGCTGGGATTCTTATCTAGATTTTTACCTTATCAATTCTCCAGAATCCCAGGACAGGTCGACTGGACCTTTTTGTCTGCTGAGAATTGTAGAGGGGAGGTTTCCAAATTCATAACTAAACAGCTTTGTAAATCAACAATCAACTCCAATTTAAAGAATCACTGACTACGAACTGAAGTTTAAGAATTTATTAGAAAGCCAAAAATAATTGGACCTACAAACACCTCAGCAAGAGGTTCAAAAGGTAAACTTGTACTAATACAAACATAATCTTACGAAGGAGTCTCAACTGACTCAGAATAAAAAGCAACGTTAGTTCAAGAAACATCAGGCATCCAATTACTGTCCCTACTTGAAGTCTGGACTGCATTTACAAAAAGGAAAGGAAAAGTTACTCTGTCCCTACCCTAACTCCAAGGTGACATCCGTACTTAACAATTGCCTTCAGGCAAGAGTAAAGGTGCCAGCAGCGAAGACCTCCCAAGAAGTACATTCACTTTTCTTAGGTAAGTCGCCTAAACTACTGAGCTCGTTTTAAGATGCTCCTTTCTACACCCCACTCTGTCCTAAGTTCCCTCCAAAGCTGTCTAGGATTGCCTACATCCTGTCTGGCAACCTCCTAACAAAATCTGCTCTCCACCCTCGGGTACTGTCCCTAATACAAAACTCCCAAAATCGTAGGTACGCCCCAAGACACACCCCTCTGGGCAGGTACCGGTTTTCGGATTTTTCCAGCATGGCATTCTTCCATCCCGCGTCCGTTGAGGTGTCCTTGGATCCTAGGCACCTTCTCTGCCAAATGTTGCACATGGACATTCCTCTGGCAACTACTCGTCCGCACTCCTACCGGCCTAACTTCTAAACAATGGATCATTCTACCTAACGAGGTCCGTGGCCTTGCACCTACAACTGAAGTACATGAGAAGCAATCTTGTGCACATTCAAAGTTACAATTCAATAATCTCCAAGAAAAGCACCTTTCCCAGCAAGAAATTATTTCACAAGAATAACCAAAGCTAAGTAAGGAAATCACAGTTAGGCCTATACTAGCTTCTCAATGTCCCAGGCCTTTACACGTTTAAATGTATTTCTAAATAATTCTACATTATAAGCAATGCACTCCATTCCATTACAAAAACAACATTACATTTCAACTCTAAACATAAGCTCTTTTTCATGTTAAAGCGTCATATTCTGTCTCCTACACGTGCAACTCTTATTATGGCACGTTTACTAATTTAGCAATACACACGTTTAACAACATTTCTAAGTTATATAAAGCATCACACTCCTGTTAAGGCTCTACATTAATCTACGAATGCTATGAATGTACCCTTCACACATTGCACTGTGAGGTAGTGTGGCTCACTGGTTAGAGGCGGCAGACCCGAGAGCAGAGGACGGCCCGGGACCAGGGTTTGATTCCCGGCGCGGCAGGTTTCTGGACCAGGGTCAGCGGACTCGATAATTCTCTCGCCTCGGTGCCCACTCTGATCAGCGATCACACTCGGCAACTCTGGGCATTAGCTTGCCTCATCTTCACTAACGGCCCCACCAGACCGCCGGGGATGCCTGGTCTCACCCTGGAGATACCCATTAAGGGACCATCTCTCAGGGAAGCCAGGAAGGGTTTCGCAGCGGTCGAAGCGCGGAGATACTCCCCCGGGAGTGATTCTAGCGCTATATAAACACGCAAATTAAATTAAATTAAATCCCCGGCCTACTGCTACATTTCTAAAAGCGCACATTAGTATGTCCTCTAATAATGCAGGTGCTGACTACAGGCGATTATAATGCACCCCTACAATTTTTAAAGTAACATGGCGCTCTTTCAAGATCAACATTTACTAAAAACACGTTGACACGTGTTGCCAGGTAGTGGAAGGCCCTTTGAAAAGGTAACCTTTCAGTTGCCTATTGCTTTATTTGGTGTCAACCTGATGCTAATCAGGTGAAACATTTGCAGAGACAGTTATGAAATATACAAATGACAAAATACTGAGGTAATACTTTCAAAAAATGTGCCACCTTATGCCACTTATTTTGTCTTATCTTGCCACGGAATTTAGTCAGTCCTGCCACTTAATTTGGTCCTCCGCTGCTGCATAATTTCAGGTGCCCTTCTTATAGCTTACCACAGTGAGTACGTGTGAAGAGCCCCATGATTTAATTAATGATGAGGATGTCAATATTTTACGATAATTTCTCCTTTAATTGCTGCTGGCAGTAACAAATAAAATCAAGTAGCCAACAGCGATATCAATAAACAAAAAGACAGGAATCTCTGTTACTAGGAAGGGTTCATCCTGGCTTATTCTACACAGCATTTGCACAATCGTAGAATTGATTTCTATTTAACTGAAGTAATTACATTTTGCATAGTTATTTTCACTGTAGCTTTTAATCACACATCAAGGACAGAACCAGTTCATAAGTATAGATAATAACCTTTTAGAGAGCATTGCAAAGATATATAATTAGAGCGGAGGCTGACAATGAAAGAAAATAGAGAAGAGAAAAATGTCAGTTGAGAATTATTAGTTATCTTTTTTGATTCACAGAAATTGAATTATTAACTCCCTGGACAAGGGTTATGGGGTAAAGCCTGAAATGCATTGGGGGCTGGGGAGTTACTATCTTTGAGCACACTTATTGATGTTGGAATTCGTTTAAGAAAAAACAAGTTTATTTTATTTTAATGTTTACTAAAAAAAATAAAAAAAACATTTGGTTAACATAAGTGAACATGTAAAAGCAAGTTAAAGTATAAATCTGATGATGAAACAAGAGGTCAACCTACACTGGAATGTTGATGCAATAAAGGCAGGACATCAACCCCAAGTGGAGAAAGTGCAAACATGATAGTTTTCAGTACCCAGTGGTTCACGATCAAATTGCACATTAAATAGAAAAAAATGGAGTACAAGTGTAAATATTTGAAGTGACCACAAGAAAAAAAAGAGAGTGCTAAGGATAATAAATATTTTTTTGATTAGTGGAAATGCCCAGTAACAAAGGGCTTTTAATGGAGATGAGGCAGAGAAGAGTGCGCAACTTAGAGGAAGGTTTATTTAGCGAGTGGCTGGATTCAGCACGCCAGTTGGTCTTGCGATGGTGTAGTGGCAAAGCATGTCCCTCAGTAACATGGTGCCAAGCAAATCATACTAATGAGGGAATGCATCCTTAAAGTTGCGCACAATATGTGTACGACACAAAGTGAATGACCTTATTTGTAGCAAAAATGAGAGATAATTTCATCAGAATTCACCATTAATATATATGCATCTCACTATTTTGCAGGAATAAGACTTTGGAGACATAATGCTGTCCTATTCATGACATATTATGTCACACAGATATGAGGTATGTTTTGATCCTAATGGGTGAAATACAATGAAGAGCACATAGCATAGTGTATAAATGTGTGGGAAAAAGGTGTAAGTAACCTTGTTATTACTTTAATAGGCGGTACAAAAGGGGTTAGTGATGGACGGAGCATCTGAACCAATCAAACACTCACACCTAGTCAACAGATCTGGGTTTAATCCATCACCGTTCTTTAGCCCACTCTGCCACCCCAGTTCAGACATGGCCATAGGCAAATCAGTCTGACCCTGTGCCTCATGGGAACAGTCCAGCCCGAACTGCCAAGCCATGCCTTCCCTGGACCGGAAACAAGCTTCCTAGGACCTGTTTCTGGCATTTCAGCCGTTTTCAGCCAGGCTTGCTTGAATCCTGTGGCAAAGTGAGCAAGAGACTCACGTCTGAGCATACCCTGCCAACTTATGGTGAACAAAGAGGTAGAAAAGGGGGTGGTGATGGACGGAGCATTTGAACCAATCAAACACTCACACCCAGTCAACAG
The DNA here is from genome assembly GCF_964261635.1 of Lissotriton helveticus. Taxonomy (NCBI): domain Eukaryota; kingdom Metazoa; phylum Chordata; class Amphibia; order Caudata; family Salamandridae; genus Lissotriton; species Lissotriton helveticus. The sequence continues at coordinate 1,743,298,075 of NC_136065.1, forward strand.
ATCTGGGTTTAATCCATCACCGTTCTTTAGCCCACTCTGCCACCCCAGTACAGAAATGGCAATATGCAAATCAGTCTGACCCTCTGCCTCATGGGAACAGTCCAGCCTGAACTGCCAAGCCATGCCTTCCCTGGACCGGAAACAAGCTTCATAGGACCGGTTTCTGGCATTTCAGCCGTCTTCAGCCAGGCTTGCTTGAATCCTGTGGCAAAGTGAGCAAGGGACTCACGTTGAAGCATACCCTGCCAGCATATGGTGAACAAAGTGGTACAAAAGGTGGTGGTGATGGAGGGAGCATCTGAACCAATCAAACATTCACACCCAGTCAACAGATCAGGGTTTAATCCAACACCGTTCTTTAGCCCACTCTGCCACCCTAGTTCAGACACGGCCTTATGCAAATCAGTCTGACCCTGTGCCTCATGGGAACAGTCCAGCCCGAACTGCCAAGCCATGCCTTCCCTGGACCGGAAACAAGCTTCCTAGGACCAGTTTCAAGATCACTTAAAAAGGCCTCAAGCATCCTTTCGCTGTACACATCATGGCAGGTACATGTGCCATGGCTGGCACAGACTGGAACCATTGGGGAGGAACAGGGCCGGACTGGGAACCAAAACCGGCCCTGTCAAAGTGCTCGGCTGCGAGGGGTTGGGGGTGCCACCGAGCTCTTTGCCAGGGCCGGTTTTCTGCTGATTTTGTTACAGAGGCGCTTTTGTAACGGCCCTGTGGCCCCCAAGGGCCCAAAACCGCCCCCCACCCGTGCGGCGCACCAGGGGATTTCCCGGTGCCCACTACGGCCAATTTTTCTCATATTTCTGTGTGGAAAAGTTCTGGGATCTGCATGGATCCACACATTTCCTATGACCCAGCATTGTCCCACATCTCCCACATCTCCCCATACAAATGGTACCTCACTCCCGTGGGTGGGTCAAGTACCCGTGACAGGCAAGGGCCCAAAACTTATTGAGGAGACATCAAAATTACTTATCACAAAACAACCTGGATTTGCAAGGGGGGTCACCTTGGTTTTTGCCCCGAGCTCAGAGGCCATCTTGGGAAACTACCAAACCCACTAATTTCTGAAAACTAGACACTCTGGAGAGTCCAGCGAGGTGTGGCTTGCGTGGATGCCCCAATGTTTTCCTACTCAGAATCCCATGCAAACCTCAAATTTAAATGAAAAAACACATTTTCCATATATTTGTGCGTAGAATCACTGTGCCGACACAAATGTCCTACCCCACAGCGTTCCCCTGAGTCTCCCTAGTAAAATGATACCTTTCTTGTGTGAGTGGGGCAAGGGCCTCTAACTCGGAAGTGCCAAAAACATAGGGATTAAGGCTATAGCACAACTCTGCATTGGACACCCTTACAAGCATTGAGGGATCCACACAAGCCATACTTTGCTTGACTCCCCGGGTGTCTAGTTTTCAGAAATGTGTGGGTTTTGTAATTTCCCAAGATGGCTGCCAAGCCCGGGGCCAAAAACCCAGGCAACTCCCTTTGCAAAACCAGGTAGTTTTGTGCTAAGTAATTTTTATGTCTCCTTGATATGTGTTGGACCCTTGCCTGTCGTGGGTACTTGACCCACCCATACGAGTGAGGTACCTTTTTATTGGGAGACCTAGGGGATTGCTGGGTGGTATTAAATTTGTAGATCCCTACAGATTCCCGAACTTTCCATTACAGTCATTTTATGATTCTTGTTTTACAAGGTTTGAGGTTTGCAAGGGGTTCTGGGTAACAGAACCTGGTGAGAGTCAGACAAGTCACCCCATCCTGTATTTCCCTGGGTGTCTAGTTTCCAAAAATGTATAGGTTTGCTAAGTTTCCCTAGGTGCCAGCAGAACTAAGGTTCAAAATCTACAGCTAGGCACTTTGTAAAAAAAGGGTCGCTTTTACTGGGAAAATGTGGTGTGTCCACATTGCGTTTTGATCCGTTTCCTGTCGCGGGCACTAGTCCTACCCACACAAATGAGGTACCATTTTTCTCAGAAGAATTTGGGGAATGTGGGGTGGGTGGAAATTTGTGGATCTATGCAGATTCCAGAACTTTCCACCACGTAAATGTGAGGAAAATGTGTTTTTTGACAAATTTTTAGGTTTGTAAGGTATTCTGGATAACAGAACCTGGTGAGAGCCAGACAAGTCATCCCATCCTGGGATCCCCTGAGTGTCTAAATTTCACAAATGTATAGGTTTGCTAGGTTTCCCTAGTTGCCGGCAGAGCTAGGGTGCAAAATCTTAAGCTAGGCACTTTGCAAAAAAATTTTCAGTTTCCACTGTGAAAATGAGGTGTGTCCACATTGCGTTTTGGGATGTTTCCTGTCGTGGGCACTAGGCCTACCCACACAAATGATCTACCATTTTTCTCAGAAGAATTTGGGGAATGTGGGGTGGGTTGAATTATGTGGATCCACGCATATTCCAGACCTTTCCACCATAGAAATGTGATGAAAATGTGTTTCTTTTTACAAAGTTTGGGGTTTGCAAGGAATTCTTGGTAACAGAACCTGGGGAAAGCCAGACAAGTGACCCCATACTGGATTTCCCTGGGTGTCTACCTTTCAAAAATATATAGGTTTGCTAGGTTTCCCTAGGTGCCCTCAGTGCTAGGGTTCAAAATCTACAGCCAGGCACCTAGCAAAAAAAACTGTCTGTTTTCATTGTGAAGATGTGGTGTGACCACGCTGCGTTTTGGGCCATTTCCTTTCATGGGCACTACAACTACCCACACAAGTGAGGTACCATTTTTATTAGGAGACTTTGGGGAACACAGAATTGTAGAGCGACTGTTATTAACTATTGACTTTCAATGCATTTCTGCCTACCAAACTTAAGACAATGTGTAAAAAAGAAGTTACTATGAAAAATGTCTTATAATTCACATGCTAGTAAAGATACCCACAATTTCGAAATGTGCAAATGGCTACTGTTTCTAAACTCTATATTTTGTTCCCATATCAGAAATACATAGGTGTCTTTCATACCAATTTTTCCCTGTTTATATTTTCCCAAATGAATTGCTATATACCCGGTACACAATTAACCACCATTGCAAGACGCTGCTCAGTTATTGGCTCTGGGTTCCTCAGGTTCTTTGTGAACCTACAAGACCTATATATCCCCACAACCAGAAGGGTCCAGTGGATGTAACGGTATATTGTTTCCAAACATGTGTCATACTTATTCAGATGAGAAAGGTCAAGGAGAGCACAATCCTCAGGTGCAAGTACATTTAAGACTAATATGATTAATAGTCATAACAGTATTGAATCCAAATCCAATCTGTAGCTTGTAGTGTAGCACAGAACAAATCAGTGGATAAAGTTCATATTTATGTCATCTTTTTCTTTATTGATCCATGAAATTTATTTTCCAATTGATAAAACGATGTGTCATACTTAGTAGAAGGTACAGAAGAAAACGTTGGCACAAATGGCTGTTTTTTTAAACTCATTTTCAACTGTAATTTCTATAGGAAATTCTTGAAGGATCTACAAAATTGCACCCATGCTAAATTCAAAGTTGTATCTACATTTCAGAAATGTATAGCTTTCCAGGATCCATTATTGCTGTCATAACCATTTTTTTCATTAATTGGAAGGAGGTTGAAAGCACAAAGAATAGCAAAAATAGGCTATGTCAAAGTAAAATGCCAAAACTGTGTACAACATTTTGGTTTTCTGACAAAAGTCTACTAGATCCTTTCAGCACCACAACCCCTTTGTTGATACCATTTGCAGGGAAAAAAACAGACGCTTTAATCTGTAGCCCTTTTTCCCATAAAAAAAAAAAGATTTTGCTGTATTTTGGCTCATTTCTGGGTCCCCACCAGGAGAATCAACAAACTCTGGGTACCTTTAAAATCCCCATGATGTTGGAAGAAAAGGGTATAAATTTGGCTTAGATACCTTCTGTGGTCAACTACCCCAAATAGCCAAAAAATGCTTAGTACGGGAGGTGGGGGGAGGCCTAGCAGTAAAGGTGTTAACATAGTCTTTGCTTGTACCAACGCTTTTTTTTTTAAAAACAACTTTTCTGTTAGGAGGGGAGGTTTCTCTATGAATGCCTTCTTCTTGTGGACTAGAACGGAAAATAAAAAATGTCATACTGCAGATCAATGCACTTTAAAATACAGTGAATGGACACCTTACAGCCCATGCATAGCAGTATTTGTCTTACATGACACACTTTCTTTTTTCTGCTGTTCACATTTGCTGGGACCACTAATCAATACAAAAGTGAGAGAGTTGGTGTTCCATAGTGAATACTCGGCCTGCTATTGGAGGTATATTGCAAAAGTTATACTTATTATTTTCCAAAGCTTCCATAATACACAAAAAATAAATAATGTGGAGGGACTCACATTTCACAATTGTTCCAGATTCTGGTATTAATTCACACAGAGAAGGCGGTACACAGCTACCGTTGTAGTATATTTTGTACCACAAAATCTTCAACTTGTGCAGATGGGATCAAGAGATCTTACCACTTATGAGTACAGGGCAGAAGCCAGTGAAGGGGATCTCGGAGCACAATGCGTAGCTGAGGGGCACCAGGGTGGGGTTTGAGGTGTGTCTGAGAAGCTGGGGACAATATAAACTGCTACTAAAACACGCAAGTTGAAGGAAATCTTCCTGGTAAACGGAAAAAGTGTGCGCCAGCACAGCTGCGTGCCCGTACAGCAATGAAGACAGAACCATAAACTGCCAGCGCCAGTACTCCAAAACAAAATTAAAATATCAAACAAATATACTACAGAACAAATTAGATTTAATTTGAGCACTTAACATATAAACAGATGTAATTTTACTATTTCTTATATTTTATAAGGCGTGTTCTTAAGAATCAAGTACTAGAAACACCTGATAAGCAAGACCAGACCACTGGAGTTATGCAATTTTGTGGTTGTTGCATTTCCCACATAATTATGGGTTTGCAGCATTTACCATGTAATCCATCTCCTACTGCATAATCTGTCGATTTTACCAAGGACACATTTTGTTCCTAGCTCAAACAGATTGACAGGGCTGGGATTCTTATCTAGATTTTTACCTTATCAATTCTCCAGAATCCCAGGACAGGTCGACTGGACCTTTTTGTCTGCTGAGAAGTGTAGAGGGGAGGTTTCCAAATTCATAACTAAACAGCTTTGTAAATCAACAATCAACTCCAATTTAAAGAATCACTGACTACGAACTGAAGTTTAAGAATTTATTAGAAAGCCAAAAATAATTGGACCTACAAACACCTCAGCAAGAGGTTCAAAAGGTAAACTGGTACTAATACAAACATAATCATACGAAGGAGTCTCAACTGACTCAGAATAAAAAGCAACGTTAGTTCAAGAAACATCAGGCATCCAATTACTGTCCCTACTTGAAGTCTGGACTGCATTTACAAAAAGGAAAGGAAAAGTTACTCTGTCCCTACCCTAACTCCAAGGTGACATCCGTACTTAACAATTGCCTTCAGGCAAGAGTAAAGGTGCCAGCAGCGAAGACCTCCCAAGAAGTACATTCACTTTTCTTAGGTAAATCGCCTAAATTACTGAGCTCGTTTTAAGATGCTCCTTTCTACACCCCACTCTGTCCTAAGTTCCCTCCAAAGCTGTCTAGGATTGCCTACATCCTGTCTGGCAACCTCCTAACAAAATCTGCTCTCCACCCTCGGGTACTGTCCCTAATACAAAACTCCCAAAATCGTAGGTACGCCCCAAGGCACACCCCTCTGGGCAGGTACCGGTTTTCGGATTTTTCCAGCATGGCATTCTTCCATCCCGCGTCCGTTTAGGTGTCCTTGGATCCTAGGCACCTTCTCTGCCAAATGTTGCACATGGACATTCCTCTGGCAACTACTCGTCCGCACTCCTACCGGCCTAACTTCTAAACAATGGATCATTCTACCTAACGAGGTCCGTGGCCTTGCACCTACAACTGAAATACATGAGAAGCAATCTTTTGCACATTCAAAGTTACAATTCAATAATCTCCAAGAAAAGCACCTTTCCCAGCAAGAAATTATTTCACAAGAATAACCAAAGCTAAGTAAGGAAATCACAGTTAGGCCTCTACTGGCTTCTCAATGTCCCAGGCCTTTACACGTTTAAATGTATTTCTAAATAATTCTACATTATAAGCAATGCGCTCTATTCCATTACAAAAACAACATTACATTTTAACTCTAAACATAAGCTCTTTTTCATGTTAAAGCGTCATATTCTGTCTCCTACACGTGCAACTCTTATTATGGCACGTTTACTAATTTAGCAATACACACGTTTAACAACATTTCTAAGTTATATAAAGCATCACACTCCTGTTAAGGCTCTACATTAATCTACGAATGCTATGAATGTACCCTTCACACATTGCACTGATCCCCGGCCTACTGCTACATTTCTAAAAGCGCACATTAGTATGTCCTCTAATAATGCAGGTGCTGACTACAGGCGATTATAATGCACCCCTACAATTTTTAAAGTAACATGGCGCTCTTTCAAGATCAACATTTACTAAAAACACGTTGACACGTGTTGCCAGGTAGTGGAAGGCCCTTTGAAAAGGTAACCTTTCAGTTGCCTATTGCTTTATTGGGTGTCAACCTGATGCTAATCAGGTGAAACATTTGCAGAGACAGTTATGACATATACAAATGACAAAATAATGAGGTAATACTTTCAAACAATGTGCCACCTTATGCCACTTATTTTGTCTTATCTTGCCACGGAATTTAGTCAGTCCTGCCACTTAATTTGGTCCTCCGCTGCTGCATAATTTCAGGTGCCCTTCTTATAGCTTACCACAGTGAGTACGTGTGAAGAGCCCCATGATTTAATTAATGATGAGGATGTCAATATTTTACGATATTTTCTCCTTTAATTGCTGCTGGCAGTAACAAATAAAATCAAGTAGCCAACAGCGATATCAATAAACAAAAAGACAGGAAACTCTGTTACTAGGAAGGGTTCATCCTGGCTTATTCTACACAGCATTTGCACAATCGTAGAATTAATTTCTATTTAACTGAAGTAATTACATTTTGCATAGTTATTTTCACTGTAGCTTTTAATCACACATCAAGGACAGAACCAGTTCATAAGTATAGATAATAACCCTTTAGAGAGCATTGCAAAGATATATAATTAGAGCGGAGGCTGACAATGAAAGAAAATAGAGAAGAGAAAAATGTCAGTTGAGAATTATTAGTTATCTTTTTTGATTCACAGAAATTGAATTATTAACTCCCTGGACAAGGGTTATGGGGTAAAGCCTGAAATGCATTGGGGGCTGGGGAGTTACTATCTTTGAGCACACTTATTGATGTTGGAATTCGTTTAAGAAAAAACAAGTTCATTTTATTTTAATGTTTACTAAAAAAAATAAAAAAAACATTTGGTTAACATAAGTGAACATGTAAAAGCAAGTTAAAGTATAAATCTGATGATGAAACAAGAGGTCAACCTACACTGGAATGTTGATGCAATAAAGGCAGGACATCAACCCCAAGTGGAGAAAGTGCAAACATGATAGTTTTCAGTACCCAGTGGTTCACGATCAAATTGCACATTAAATAGAAAAAAATGGAGTACAAGTGTAAATATTTGAAGTGACCAAAAGAAAAAAAAGAGAGTGCTAAGGATAATAAATATTTTTTTGATTAGTGGAAATGCCCAGTAACAAAGGGATTTTAATGGAGATGAGGCAGAGAAGAGTGCGCAACTTAGAGGAAGGTTTATTTAGCGAGTGGCTGGATTCAGCACGCCAGTTGGTCTTGCGATGGTGTAGTGGCAAAGCATGTCCCTCAGTAACATGGTGCCAAGCAAATCATACTAATGAGGGAATGCATCCTTAAAGTTGCGCACAATATGTGTACGACACAAAGTGAATGACCTTATTTGTAGCAAAAATGAGAGATAATTTCATCAGAATTCACCATTAATATATATGCATCTCACTATTTTGCAGGAATAAGACTTTGGAGACATAATGCTGTCCTATTCATGACATATTATGCCACACAGATATGAGGTATGTTTTGATCCTAATGGGTGAAATACAATGAAGAGCACATAGCATAGTGTATAAATGTGTGGGAAAAAGGTGTAAGTAACCTTGTTATTACTTTAATAGGCGGTACAAAAGGGGTTAGTGATGGACGGAGCATCTGAACCAATCAAACACTCACACCTAGTCAACAGATCTGGGTTTAATCCATCACCGTTCTTTAGCCCACTCTGCCACCCCAGTTCAGACATGGCCATAGGCAAATCAGTCTGACCCTGTGCCTCATGGGAACAGTCCAGCCCGAACTGCCAAGCCATGCCTTCCCTGGACCGGAAACAAGCTTCCTAGGACCTGTTTCTGGCATTTCAGCCGTTTTCAGCCAGGCTTGCTTGAATCCTGTGGCAAAGTGAGCAAGGGACTCACGTCTGAGCATACCCTGCCAACTTATGGTGAACAAAGAGGTAGAAAAGGGGGTGGTGATGGACGGAGCATTTGAACCAATCAAACACTCACACCCAGTCAACAGATCTGGGTTTAATCCATCACCGTTCTTTAGCCCACTCTGCCACCCCAGTTCAGAAATGGCAATATGCAAATCAGTCTGACCCTCTGCCTCATGGGAACAGTCCAGCCTGAACTGCCAAGCCATGCCTTCCCTGGACCGGAAACAAGCTTCATAGGACCGGTTTCTGGCATTTCAGCCGTCTTCAGCCAGGCTTGCTTGAATCCTGTGGCAAAGTGAGCAAGGGCCTCACGTTGAAGCATACCCTGCCAGCATATGGCGAACAAAGCGGTACAAAAGGTGGTGGTGATGGAGGGAGCATCTGAACCAATCAAACATTCACACCCAGTCAACAGATCAGGGTTTAATCCAACACCGTTCTTTATCCCACTCTGCCACCCTAGTTCAGACACGGCCTTATGCAAATCAGTCTGACCCTGTGCCTCATGGGAACAGTCCAGCCCGAACTGCCAAGCCATGCCTTCCCTGGACCGGAAACAAGCTTCCTAGGACCAGTTTCAAGATCACTTAAAAAGGCCTCAAGCATCCTTTCGCTGTACACATCATGGCAGGTACATGTGCCATGGCTGGCACAGACTGGAATCATTGGGGAGGAACAGGGCCGGACTGGGAACCAAAACCGGCCCTGTCAAAGTGCTCGGCTGCGAGGGGTTGGGGGTGCCACCGAGCTCTTTGCCAGGGCCGGTTTTCTGCTGATTTTGTTACAGAGGCGGTTTTGCAGCTATGCTGCAAAAACGGCCCTGTTACAAAAATGGCCCCCAAGGGCCCAAAACCGCCCCCCACCCGTGCGGCGCACCAGGGGATTTCCCGGTGCCCACTACGGCCAGTCCGGCCCTGGGGAGGAACCAAGACATACAAAACATGAGAAGATGTGAGTCCTGCTTAAGACTTGTGAGGTTGACACAGATCAGAGACTGTAATATCCATACTCATAAAGAATTGACATTAGTAGTCACTCTTAAGCTTAGGCAGAAGATAAGCATGGTCTTCAACAGCTACAGCTCCTGTCTGAAATCTTCAGTGAGAGTTAAAGAGTAATGTAACTGGGTGAAAGAGCCACCCACCCCAGAGCAATTGCTGGAGAATGTTGAACCACTCCAATATCTTGTTGCTCAATCTTTCAAAGCACTTTTTTGAATTTGTAATTGTAACTGTCATGACAAACATGAGGGTATGAGCGTGAACATTGAGTGCAATGCACCAAGAAAAGGTCGTTCAGTATGTTCAACCCCCTAAAATGTGAGTTTGGTGCCAGGGCATATATAGGTTAGTCATTTTAATGGTGCCATAGTCTGCAGCATCAACAACTAGATTGCACACACCGACAGGTATCAACCCCCTCAAGTAAATGAATGATCCATGCCTATAGTCTCAGTTTTGAGGTGGTGGACTTGGCACATTCAAATTGGCCCCCATAGATTTTGGTCTTGGTGGCAGGACCATGTTGTATCAAAGATGGACCCGTGTTCAGTAGCCTGGCGTAGTCTGCAGTGAGGATGCAGGCTCAGAGCTGTGGACTTGGGCAGGAGCCTTTTGGTCCCCCTACTCAAGGATGGGCCAGGGTATGTTCACCCTACTCCCTTTGTTCAGGATGTGAGTACCTTGCACCATGTCCCATAATGGCAGATGCCATAAAAAAATTCACTTGCATCCAGTCAAAATGGTAGGATAAACAGACTAGATTTGTTCATTTTGAGCATTTGTTTTTAATTTGGTTCACTTCAATGCAATTATGTATATATAATTTCTTGTAAGAGATAATTTTGCTAAAACTGTAAATATACACTATATCTTGATTGACAGGTTGGGTCATTCTGATGATTACAAAAAACAATTGTCTAATGCTAATTGCTCAAAAACTACTGGCGAGACATACACCAAACAAAGCCAAGGCTCTTCCTTAACCAAAGTTTTACTGTCATGCTGAGTTAGGTGTAATATCTTTCATCTGTTTTTCTGTAGCTCAAAACTTCCTATGGGAATTCAAATGAGAAATGCCATTTTTACCAAATCCTTTTTTTTGGCCCCTGCTTGATGGATCTATGTGAAACTTGCCATGCCAAACTAAAATTGGAAGAACGGTTTAATTGGAATGTTTTGTGCAGATTCATGAAGGCTGCCAAATTCATTAAGAAAACAAAAACATGATTTTAAATGGAAAGTCAGGGCTAACCATAGCTGTACAGGCATTGTTGCCGATTTTGTAATTAATATTTATATATAAGCCAATGGACAGTTATGGTTCAGCTGCATTATCCATTGATAAAGTATTTTTTAATTTTTCTATGACTTTTGACCCCATGGATGGATTTGCACAAAACGTGGCAAATGTGGCAAACATCTACCTTAGTCGGCTAAGGTCCAGCATGCCACTTTTCGTCCAGATACATGTGGAGCAAAAAAGTTAAGGGGAGAGCAAAAAAGATGGGATTTACAATGTAGCTGCCATAAGAAATTTTGTTCACGCTTGCAGCCTGAAACTGCTGAATGAATTACACCAAATGTAAGTTGAACTTTACTGAGAAAGCGTGGTTATGTTTGATGTAAATCCATTCAGTAGTTGCTGAGATATTAGTGTTGCTGCGTGGGCTTTACAAGGTTGATACCTTTTTATATCTCTGGCATTTTAACTCAAAACTCATGCCACATGACTCATGATTCCTGTCAAACCCATTTTTTAATTTTTTAAGAAAAGTGGTTGACTGGGTAGGGCTATGAAACTTTTTCAGCCATCTTGAAACTCTTGATTTGAGAGTGCTCTCTGTGGAAAACAAAATTGCACATGGGGGCCAATCTCAGATGTGTCTTACCACAGGGGAATGCTGACGGGTACCTGGAGGCATGGAATAGCCATATTAAGTACCAGAATAAACTACCATGTTTGCGGTTCACTTTTGAATCCCATCTGACTCAAGTTTTAGTTGGCTCTTGGCACGGTGAATGCACTGGGCTTGTCAGCAGACCACGTCCTGTGACAAACGCATGTTGTGCAGAAGCCTGGCCATGCACAGCGGGGCTGGCGGCAGGAGTTGGATGGTGATACTGACCACAGGTCAAGCCCTCCTGCAACCACCTGCAGTACACCTCTGAAGGCTGTGTGCTGCGGGGATTAGCAGACAGCATTGAGTAGTGAGGCGCACCTGGCCACAGGCCAGGCCCTGCACCCAGAAGAAGGCCATTATCTGTGGAGGTTCACTGCTCATGCCAGGTTGGATGTAAAGCCAGGCAGGATGGTGTTGGACAAGGGCAATGCATGGAAAGGGCTGGCTGCTTGCATGAGGTTGTCTGAAGGACATGTGCAGTGGGGGTTGGTCACCAACTGTGGCATAGTCGCGCACCAAATGCTTATGGCCTCACTCATAACAGTAAATAACATCTAATAGCACTATACTCGTCTTTGTGAAAGTGAAGAGTAATGTGACATGTAATCTCATCTATAAATCATTGAACTGTATCTGTTTCATTAAGGTTGAGGTCAGACTCATGAGCATTTCATTCAGTGTGCAACTTTAACGTTGCATGGCTGCTATGTAAGTTATGGATTGTGGACTTAACAGTAACTTGCAAATGTTATTGTTTTTTTGGTTTTAAATCTGAATTATAATTGCACTTTATCTATAGTTGCTTGATGAATTTCCAACGTTTATGTAAACATATGTTGAAGTAATACAACCAAAGTAAATCTTGACTTTACTTTAACAATTGTTTTTTGTAACAATTATTTTTTCGTAGCTTGCCCAGTGATATATCTAAAATAGCTTCAATAATTGAGAGACAAAATAGCACAAATATAAAAGATTCTTGAAATTATACCTAATGTGGGAACCTTCCTGCTGTTCACGATGACCATGAGGCGATCCCTTTCGGTGACAATTGTGGTTCACTCTGGCAAGCATTGCAATCGTTGCTTAAGTACGGTTTTCTCCATTCATCCAAAAACCCAATTTTTTGAAAATACCGTTCACCACTGCCTCTGATTTATTTTTCAAGTGTTGCCATTGGTTGGGACAGGCTGTCCATCAAAGCTGTAGAATTTCATGCAAAATAAACGGTTCCCTTACTGTGTTCATTAGCTTTTGGTGATATAAGTCTTTCAGTACATTCCCAGTATCTTCAATGCCACTCATTTTTTCCCCATTCAACCTGCTTACTGCCATCACTCTCATTCTATGTCATATCACTCCCTGCACTGAGTCCCAAACATTGCTCCCTCTTCTTTCACCCTGTCAGTCTCATATTCATTCCTGCCTCGATTCACCATTATCAATAACTCACTTCTGTCACTTCCCCCCTACACTCCCTGTAATCACCGTCACTCCTTCATAACTGTCTATCAGTGTTGGACCTGGCCCTTTTTGCAGGGTCACCCACCCACCCCAGATTTTTTGCCTTCTGTTGCTGAAACTGTTTTTGTTGGCATTAGCACTCTGCCCACTTTATCCCTGCTAACCAGTGGTAACTCTGTTGTGCTCTCTCCTTAAAACAAGGTCAAATAAGACAACACATAATTGACACATTTAATTTACTTGTACTGAAGGTCTGCTACCATTGGTCCTGCAGCCAACCACTAAAGTAGCCTTGCAAAACATGTCTCATGCCTGCCAATGCATGTAGCAACGTTTTTAACTGTCATTACGACCTGGCAAAATGAACCTTTTTCCAGGCCTAAACCTTCCTTTTTAATACTCAACAGTCCCCCTAAGGTAGGCCCTAAAGTCTCATAGGGCAGGGTGCATTGTATGTAAAAATTAGGGAATGCTTACTGAAGTTTTACATGTCCTGGCAGTGAAAGACTGCTGACGTCATTTTCACTGCTGTGGAGCTATCTTTCCCATTGACTATCACTGAGTTACCTTATTACATTTAAAAGTGTTAACTTTGGATTGGGAGCAGATAGGCATATGCTGTTTGAGGCTCAAATGAATTGTAATTTTAAAAGTAAATTCCTCTTTAAAGGTAAAGTCGGATTTTAAGTTACAATTCTAAAAATGCCACTTTTAGAAAATTGGCATTTTCTTCTCCCAACCATTTTTGCCTTCTGACAGTGTCTATGGTCACATGACTGTAAATGTCTCTGCTGTTGGGGTTTGCATATTACTTCCAGACAGTAACAGAAATGGGGCACAGGTGTGGACAGGATGGGTGGACTGACAGGATTACTGTGGATGAGCTGTACCCAGCTCCACTTCCACTTCAAAGGGCTTTGACCCTTGCACACACAAAGGAAGTACCCCAGACAGCCTGGAAGAGGAAGAATCTTCCAGAACACGATGTGGGGGTAGGACAGGCAGCTCCTCAGCACAAAGGCTGGTACCAGGTATAAATATTGGAACTACACAGTCACTTATCAGAACACTGCTACACCTGTGGAATTTACAGATGAAGGACTACCCTGCTGCCAATAGACTGTCCTGCTGCTTGAAGGACTACCTTGCTGAGAAGGAAGATTGGACCTGCTTCCTCATTTCAGGCTACCCAGGGTGAATTCAAAGGTCAGTTGGCTGACTTCCTGTGTGAGCTACAGGGACTCAACAAGCTTTAGAGACCTCCGTGTAACTGCCAAGCTGATGTGCTGCAACTGGACCAGACTTGACTTGCAACTGGACCTGGCTGAGCCCTGCTGCTGGCCTCCGCTGGAGTGAGTCCTGATCCCCAAGCGTTACTCCCTTGGTCCCGGACTCTTGGATGGCATCAGAGAGAACTAATAGTCACTAACTGAAGGCTCCATCAAATTCAGTGTGAAATGAGGGGAAGCATCACCACACAGCTGAGTACTTTATTGGAACTGCCGTCGAACCACACAAGACCCCACAAAGTCATGCCACACAGTTGGGAGATTATTGGAACCAACGCAGAGCAACTGAAGTTTCGCAAAGCAACACCACGCACACCTTGCACTAAGGACATAAGGTTCAACTCCCAGGAGGTCAAACTTGGCCAAGTTCCAGGCCTGAGCTCCATCGTGGTCAGCCTGAACTTGTGAGTTAATCCCGGTCCAATGCGATCAGATACGCACAGTTGGAGAATTCAGCTTCTTGGCACTATTTTTACTTAAACCTCTAAAACCCAATATCCTCTGTCCAACGGATTAGATTTTTGCTCTACAAACATCATCAGTTTGGGATGTTTTATTGTGTTGTGTTTTCACTTAATTACTGTTTGTGTGCTGCATAATTACTGTACACATTGCCACTTAATTAAGCCTGACAGCTTTTGTGCCAAGCTACCAGAGGGTTAGGGATAGGTTAATTTAGTGACTTTTGTGGGTCACCCTAACAAAGATTGTGGTTGTGGGCTACAGCCCCTCAATCAATAACCCAATTTGATGGAATCAGGACACACTAACCTTGTGGTTGGAATACAGTAGAAGTGATGCTCACTTCTCTCACAGCCTCCAGAAATTACCACATGCACAAGAATATGAGGACCAGTGATAGAACAAAGAAAGGAGTGGTTATGGACTCCACCACACTGACTTGTTATTTCTTTTGGTCAGCGATGTCTGCAGGCTGTAAGGCATGTATCTAAATGCATCGAGATATCTTTAGTAACTTGCCATTAAAGGTCTGCACTAACTGAATGAATGTACGTTAACAATACCTCTGTGTAACCCACTCTGTGTACTTTAATGATAAACATGTAATTCCTGGAGCTAGACATAGAAATAATGAGTCCCTTAGTGAATGATAGGGTGTTAACAATTTCCTTGCCCATAGGGTGATGGATATTGAGGTCCAAATGTGTTTAAAGACATACTCAATTCTCTTGCATTTTCAGCTGTGATGAATTGTATCTTTTTATACTGTTCTTTTTTGGTTTTGCTTGTTAAAGCCTGTCATGTATTCCTATAGGTTCTGAATCGATCCCCCTATTCCTGACCCTATTCTGGTTAAACTAACTATCAAGTTAACTAACAGTCAGCCCATGAGGCAAGAACAGCCCCCATGATGCAGATACCGTTATCTGACGCAGTCACACTACGGCACAGGAACGTGTTATCTGATTAGGTCATAACGCTTGAGATCTAATTAGACAAGCGACATTCCTCCAGCCTCTGATAAGGCATACGACGTTCTCATAACAAATCAAACCTATGACAACCTGGAAAATCCGTGCGACCATTGTTTTGATTTCACAGAGAACTTCAGTAAAAGAATGTGCTAACGAGCAAGTCGTATGACATCTTTATTGACGTATCTATGTCCATCCTTACGTCAATCTCGGCACCTTTAAGGTATAAATATTGCCGATCTTGCCCTATGCAAACACACGCGTTGGTGACAAGACGGAGCAGCCATACTTGCCGAAGCCGAGAGCAGAAGCAGACCCCGCTGGCGCAGCCCCGCCTTCCTGACGCGCTGAGAGACGCGCTGCTATCTCAAGCCGAGAGACCCAGCACCGGCGTTTCTGGGCAGCCCTCGCAGGCAGCCTGGAATATCGAGAGCAGAGAAAGAGATACCATTCCTCATTCATCCTAACTTCCAGGTACGGAACTGAATAACCCCTCACAGAGAATTCTTTAGTTATTCACTTGGCAAAAACAAACTTAACTTAAACTGTAACTTTCTATTCCCGCCCACGCATTAGACTTAGGTCAGGTACACGGGGTAGGCGTATTTAGAAACACCAGTTGAGTACGTTTAGTCTAATGTATATGTGTATGTAAATATATTTTAATCATTTTAAACATCATATGGCTCAGAAACCATATCAATGTTTTTACAGTATTATTTTATACTATTGCTTTTAATGTATGCACTTTACTTAACTATAAGTATTGCAATAATATCGATCCATTTCTCTTGTACGAGAAAAGAGACTGATCAATAAATAACACCTTTTTATTGAACACGCCCGTCTCTTCCTTTTCTCTACAATCTGATGAGACTAAGAATGCACGTACTGACTGAGTAAAATAATTGCCTTGTGCTCACACGACTCTCGAGATTGACTCTTGATTAGGGGAGAGCAAAGTTGTCATGTTCTATGGTTGTCAGAAACTAAATCCCTTCTTGTCTAATCAGGGGAGTTAATTCTTTCCTGAACATTCGAGAAAGTTTCTAGCGAACTCTGAGCTACGCTGGCAAACCCAAAAATTAAGTCTAGTATCGACAGTAGTAGACCTAGTTAACGTCTGGTCTAGGCCTTTACTGCTGTAGGTATTATTCCAATGCGCAGAGCCTATTGGGAAAATAGGAGCTACACTACATGGCGCCCAACGCGTTTGGAAAGGGCGATAAAACTAACGTAAGACATTTAGAGTAACTCAGTCGTGCTTTCTCACTCAGACCCCTTTTCCCAAATACTCCAAAGACGTCTGGAGTGGGTGAAAGGTTATATCCGCCAGACCTCGCAGGAGGGAACTCCTATGTATGGTTCTTGGTACAAGTCAACGTTGAAGGATACACTGTTCCAAAATATTGTGCATCTAATCTCTGTTTCCATAAAGAAACCTGATCTGCAAACAAACATAATACCATCCTGTCTGTAAAATGGCAGAGAGTGATGATGAAAGAGAGGCAGTTAGATTAGCAACTGAACTCGCAGATGCTGATGCTACCATGCAAGCAGCAGACCCGAATATAACACTCATTCCGGTCATTAAAAGGAGATCTATAACCTTAAAACTTATAGAAAATGGACTGACACCTAGAGGTGGCACAGTCATATTCGTAATCGAGGCACACGAATATCGGCAGACAGAGGTATACTATTCATGGATACATTTTCCAGCAGCAAATGCTGTAACAAAGTACTTCCACTATTACAAAGTAGAGGAACCTCCTGAAACGTACACTCCTTTCGAGGAGGTGGAAGTACCACTCAAATTCCAAGAGCATTTGCTCTTATTTGATGGCGCCCTAATACATAACAATCACATTACAAGGCTCGGTCCTTTAGGAAGACCAGGAGCAACGTGGCCGGTCTTAGCCGGATACACACCACATCCAGACATCGAAAGAATGCCTGCAGCAGAGCTGCTAATACAGCTAAAACAACTACTAAAAATTCATAGACAATTAGTTCAGTATGTAATGCGGACTTCAACAATTCAGCCAGCGATTAAACTTCCACAGCTGACCCCTCACCAGGGGAACACAAATAAAATTAAACCACAGAACATCCAATCCTGCCTAGGTAAAGTTCCAGCTAAACGGGAACAAATACCATTCTGGTTGGCACAGAAAATTACCCAAATAGAGGCGGTGTTTCCTGACACCACCCCATTAGAAAAACACAGGATTCTGACTATATGTCTCCCAATGGGAATCGCACCACACATTGAGGACTGTGACACTTGGGGTACAGTCTTTGCTTCCATCTACACAAAACGCACGGTGTTCCATCCATTTCGGTAATACCAGATGTGCTAAAACAAATTCAAGATGAATACGGTCCAGAACCTGCTTTAACTCTTGGTATGAAATTACTAAAAGACTTCAAGCAGGTCTCGGCTATATTATTAGCCAACATAAAAGGTGAGGCAGCAAACGTGGCGATCCGCCAGAGGTTAAAAGAGACAGATATAGCAGACCAACCAGCTGAAATTGCCAGAATCATAGAAAAATCCTATGAAGAACTAGGCAGAGATAGTCTAGGTGGAATACCAGTAAAACCGCAACTGACTACAAGTCCAGAAAAAATTGTTTTTAATAATAATTCACCAAAAAAGAACTGGGATGGAAACAAACAATCCAATCCTAAAGAAAAGAAATTCCAGTCCCGAGGGAGGTCTCCCAGGCGAAGAGAGAAATCTCCAAACCAAAGACAGAGGTCACCGCAGAGTGACCCCTCTGGGAATAGATATAACCTTAGAAATAGGGATAATATTAAAAAACCTGATAGATATCAAGACATTGATACACGTCCCTCTCAATCTTTTCAGACTTCCTCGCAGAAATCGGAAAGAAGAGGACGATCAGAAGAGCACGCCAAGTCCAAAGACAAGGAACCTGCTCAGCTAAAAAAGAAATTACAATTTCCAAAAAAGAAGGTAGCCAGTATCAAGGTAGTTAAAAATGCCGAGAATACTGAGGACACAACTGAAAAACGGAGAATGGGCTCAGACAATGCTAGACAGCGCAGCAGAGGTGAGCATAGCTCGCAAAGTCCTTATGAATCATCTGGAGACAGTGGACACGAATGAATACCTTCAAGTGGAAACTGCAGACACCAGAGTTAGCAAGCCCCACAAGATATACGAGATAACATTACGTATAGAGGGAGATAAGACTAGGAAAATAAGGGGACTATTTTGGGATAACCTCTCCAAGGGTTATGACATCCTTCTAGCTGAAAAAGACTGGCCACCAGAGTTTGTCAGGGAGTGCCCTCATGGCGAAGAAGTAATTATGCCTGCCTTCTCGAATCAAATCCCGATTCATAAAAAATACACACTTGCTAGAAAGTGGGCAGTGGCCTTAGCACCTGCTTTATATAAAAATCATGTAGGATGGGATGAGGACTCCCCTCCTCACAAAATCCAGTTAAAATCACAACCTACTGCACAAAGGCAGTACCCAATTAAGCAAGAAGCTAAAAAACAGGTAAATGAAATACTAGATCAGCTAGAATACCAGGGGGTGATTGAAACTTGCACCTCACAAATGAACAATCCTTTGTTTCCGGTCTCCAAACCAGATAATTCATATCGTCTAGTTTTGGATTACCGACACCTTAACACATGTTGCAAAACCTTTGCAGTGCAAAACTCACACAGTGCTGCACTAATGAATAACATAGTGCGCAAAAAATACAAAACAACCTTGGACATCTCCAATGGATTCTTTTGTCAAAACATAGCACCAGAGAGCAGATCTTTAACTGCATTCTCAGTAAATGGCACTCAAAAGCAATTCTGTCGGTTAGCCCAGGGGTACAAGAACAGCCCGGGGGTATTCTCAGCGAGAGTAACAGAATTACTACAACTATATGATGATAAAGCATTATCTTATGTCGATGACATTTACTTAACACATGATGACTTGGAGACTCACTTGAAAAGGGTGAACACCATAATACTTGGTTTCGCAGCAGAGGGTTACAAATTCAACTTTAAAAAATCCAGAATTGCCCATCTGACAGTCCTATTCTTAGGATATGAATTATCAAGTGAAGGCAAAAGCCTGGCTGACAATTTCCTAGAGAAATGTGCCGTAATCCAAGCTCCTAAAACACTAAAAAACCTACAGTCAATTCTAGGTTTCCTAAATTTCGGAAGAACATACATTGCAAATTACGCAGAAAGGGTCAAACCCCTTTATGATCTAATTAAACCAGACTTTAAAAGATCCAATTGGACTCAAACACACACAGAAATTTTGAGATCCTTACAAACAGACATGCTAATTAAAACAAAATTAGAAACACGTGATAACACACGCAATCTTGTGATTCGAGTCATCCCAGGGAGATGCGGATTCACATACCTGACTTCTAATGAAGGAGAAAAGGTACCAATTGCATTCAAATCACACTTGTACACAGAAGCTGAACAGAAATTCAGTAATACAGAAAAAATCATTCGTGCAGTTCAAACCGCAATAGCTAGAGAAAAAGACATAGCTGACGGTAGACATATCACAGTCAGAACAGCAGAATCAGCCTTTGAGGCATTAACAACACCGTGTAATTTACCAACAACAACATTGAATCCGGAATGGATACAATGGGTGAATTCAATCACAACGGACAAAGTATACTACTACTTTGATCCAGAACTAGAGGAATTAAAAAATCTAAAATATGAAAAGACGTATCCTCTGCCAATCGACATTCTGCCTCTACGACATTACGCCTGTGTAATCTATACAGACGGACATGCTCAACCCTCCGTTTGGGGAGAACAAGCATACAACCCCACATGTGAGATTACAAAAGAAGTGTGGCGGGGAGGTAAACTAAGACCTCTATTAACAAAATCACACTCAGTAGAAACAAATTCAGAACTACAAACTGAAATAATAGCTTTGAAAATGGCGCTAGATAATGCGGATCGCGAATTCCCGACACTTATAGTGTCAGATTCATATTACTGCGTCAAAGCATATAACAAGGATTTGCAGACATGGATTCAGAACGGTTACAAAGATGACACAGATGCACCAATAAAGCAGAAACTGCTCTGGGAACAAGTAGCTCTTTTGAAAAAAGAACTACCAAAGACTCACGTGACACACTCACTGAGTCATCAGCGTGATGGCGTTCACGTTGTGGGGAATTCATTGGCTGAAGCAGCCGCAGCGGCAGCCACTAAACCGGCTCCCGTAGATCGAAAAAAGCGTACATTAAAATACATTGACGGTGAAACGATGCTGGCGGTGAAAACGTCATCAAAAGGCGACTGCTCAGCGTTACCGATCAACTATCCACTCAATTATACATACATAATCGATGCGAACTCCGTCCCTTTTGCTCGAATCCCTGGAGTGGGGGATAGAGTAATTCCAAACATGGACAGGAGAAACTTGTTAATCGCAGACGCACACATGGGCGAGGGTCTCAGACACCTTAAATTAAAAGATTCTCTGGAAGAATTACAATCACGGTACTGGTGGCCAGGCATGAGCCTGCATTACACCATGTTTGTAAAAAACTGCCCAAACTGCAACAGAGATCGCAGTGGGGAGAGAAACAGTTTAATACCTCGTCGTATCAAGGCAGATAATATTACCAGCAAAAAGAATGGCTTGCGATTAACATATACAGGCTAGTTTCCACTTATAATGTAGATCACCAGCACTCGGCTGACGTCCGGACTATTATACAAGATTTGCGAGTCTAAATGGCATATACGCTAAGAGCATGTTACGTTCGACCATTGTTTTCACTCTGGCACACCAGCCTGGGGGGAAACATGGCCAAATGAGCACAGCCCAGCGGGAATCTTCTCACTTCCTTCCTGAGGGTACTGGATGGTGTACAGAAAAAACCAAGGCAGAAAGCAATCTATAATGGAAAGGATATTAGGTTCGGGAGCTGGGTGGGTCAAACATCTAATAAGTGTCCAACGTAGTCTAAATAACTTGCCAAGAAATTCTCTGAAGGGATTCAGTCCGTACGAATTATTATTTGGAACTAGGATGTTGATCTCTGACCTTGATAGTCAGACTTCAGTGGTTAAAGAAAAAAGCTTTGATGTCAAAGACCGTTTGGCTATTTTGCAGGACTTAAACAAAACAAGAAAAGACCTGAGCAACATACAGTTGAAACAACAGCCAACGACCACTGAAGAATCACCACCTGTCCCAGCAAGACCTGTCTGGATTCCAAAAGTCGGGGATCTAGTCAGGGAAAAGATCGCGGTAAAGAAGGAATTTGGGCCTTCCTACAGAAAAGCAGTTCCTGTCTTGTCTGTCAACGGGACAAGATCAGTTGTACTACCGCCACTTGCTGGTAAAAAGGAGAACCGAGTTGTATCCATCGACCTGGTAAAACCACAACATGTGGCCGATAACAAACAGTAGGCCAAGTGGACTCCCAATAAGTAGCAGAACACCTAGGTTTGCTACCAGCACAGAGGTCCTAACAAAAAGGCTCATCACATTCGAAACGCCTAAAGAAGAACACGAAGGACTATTCAACAATGCAATAGAACTCAGACCTCTGAAAACCCAAATAAAGACATTTAGCAGAGACACACCAATCTATACTGAAGTACCAAGTGAAAATGCAAAAAACAGAAATCCTGAACCAATTGGAACAATTGACAGAACTGCATCCGGTTACTTCATCAACTTCGATGATTCCTCTGACGGCTTCAGTGAATCAAAGACACAGCCATCATCAAAATCCTTTAAAGACAAAGCGAAGGAACTTTTGAAACAACTGAAAGAAACATATCTGATTTCTCCATGGATTGAATTTTGGGTGGGTTTTGGTGCATTTATCCTCATACTTTGGCTCATCATGGTATTTACTTTGGGACGCTTCATTGAGGGAAAATATGCTAAAATGGACACAGCAAGTCAGAACATCAACTTGGTCCTCAAACCACACACATCTTCACACGTCGAGAAAAGAGAACTTTCTTCAGCCAACTTCACAGCCAATCCTATACCTGGTGGGGTAGCCTGGGACAACACTGACTATGAAATTTATGGTCCGGTCGAGATCCTGAAATATCCACACCAAATCAAGATCTCCTTGAGTGACTTTGCAAAACCAAACTCATTTGCTGATGATTGGGACTTCGAAAGCATTAACAACATGATGTCTGACTTAGTAATGTCTGCTAAATTTACAAAACATGATTATTTGCAAGGTTCTACAAATTATGATAGTATGTATTGCTATAACCATTATGGTAACCATTTTTTACATAAATCTGCACAACCTAGAAATGTTTTAAGTTATAATCAATGGGAACATTGTGCTACACCTCCAAAAGGAAGCTCTAGAACCGTATATGACAAATATTCATATTTTTCAGGTTTTAACATAAGTAATGCTGAAACATTTTATTTTAAATTGTCAAACAAGACAGGGATGAAAACCATGATAACCAACACAAAATTGATATATTCAGATTCATTCTTTGAAAAAATGAATACATTTGGATTTGATTATTGGGACAAAAATGTTGATTTGAAAAGTGTTTGGGGTACAAAAGAATGGCAAGTACAGGGTATAGAAGCTTTGTTTAGAGCCTGCATGATCCCAGAACAAATGATATTTTTAAATGACACTGTTCAACAAACCACCTGTCTTGGCTTAGCCAAAATCAAAGATTTAATTAAACCGTCTATTCCAAAGCCAACAATGTTTAGCAATAGCTCTGATACAGATGAAGAGATAGACGTAAACCATATACTAAACCAAAACAGAACACATCCTGATTGGAAACAATGGTTGATCTGGCCCACAGATACAAATAACTGTCAAGATAGATTCCTGAATAAAACACAGGGTTTCAAAATGACCAGGCCAGACCCTAGATATCCCCAAAGACATCACCCAGGGATAATAACAACCTACAGTGTGGGCAAATTATGCCTTCAATGGCTACAAACGTCCACACTGCCTGAAATTAAGCAACACCTAACTTTACTTACTGATGGTGCTGACTTGCGTGATTTCATAATGGGACCACGCAAACAGCGTCAAAAGCGTTTCATAGCAGCCTCTGTATATGCAGCATACAATGAGGCCTGGAAGGTTACTCAAATTGAGACAGCAGAAAGAATACGGGAAATTGACCGTATTAATTTGGAAAAATCACTATCTGTAGTGGACAATGGGTTAATGACTCTGTCCTCCAGAATTTTTTCATTGGACAGCATTGTGTCTTCAGCAATCGATATATTATCGCAAGACTTACTGTTATTACAACATGGTCAGTCACAATTGCGTTCCATTGTACAGCTTGGCTGGACGTTACAAAATCTGCGTTCAGGCTATGTGCCTTGGCGTTTAATCAACACAACGTCACTATTCCAAATCTTTAACCTTACTGATAGACAAATCGGTATGGCGCAAAAGGGTGCTGATTATACAATCTTGAGCATTGAAAAACTAGAAAGATTACCAATGACAATGTCAGAACGACCTGTCAGTGAATGGATAATACACGGAATCATAAATATTCCAATCTCAACCTCCAGGTTTCAATACTGCCAAAAATATATACAGGCTGGCATGTACGAGAAATTGGGAAAGGGGTACCTTAAAACAACTTGGAACCTGCCCTATTCACATGCATGTGTCAGTAATAAAGGACAGAAAGTGTTTCTTAGTGGCAACAATTGTGCTATGTCACTAAGCGGCACGCTTCTGTGTAACGGTATTAGTTTGCACGGAGCCTGTGAAGGGAATTCATACAACCTTTCATGTCACCAGCAAGGCGCACCTGCAACTGAAATAGAACCATTCTTTCAAAGACTCTATAATGGGAGTTACATTCTTATTGTAGACCGCAGATGTTGTAGTCTTATGCCCGGGACTCCTTATCTAGTCACTACGACGGCGAAGGTCAAGTGCTGTGGACGTTCTTTATTCCCCAGCTCCTTTCCAGACAGGGAGGCAAGGGCATGGCCCAGTTTGAAAATTACTTCTATTCGAATAGATACTTTAAGCAGAATGAAAACAGTGCTTCTTCAGACGCCTACAAGGCTCACGTCATCAAAAGAAACGTATGATCTACAAGTCGCAAGGACGACTGCAGAGATACATACATTATTATCAACTAATTCCCCCGTACATTTCGCGGAAATCCTGAGCGAAATCTTAAATATTTCTGATACCAATGGGATCTCAGACAGTATTCAAGACAGTATTTTCGATGGCATTAACACCATTCAAAGCCATACTGGGTATTTTTCCAGATTTCGTCCATTCGATTTTTGGCGGACTTCCCCTGATCCTGGGACTAATTGCAGGAATCCTATTCTTAGTCCTTATTTTTCGTTATGGCAACCCATGTCACAGATCAAACTCTCGCGACAATGGAAGATACGATCCTAGCCATTGGATACCGGGACCGGATATCAAAAATCCTGGGACTCTCCCGGCTTAGAGACCTGAACATGACTTGGTTTCTATCATTTCGACCAATGTGGCAAAGGTGTGTTTTACCTGTACTAAGGTGTCTGCTATGCGGAGAAGAATGCGTGTTAGACACCTGTCTGACGCTACAATCGGATGCGCCAGTGGATGCAGATACACTGTTGGTTCCTACCAAGGTTCACGCTTTGTGCTGCCCTCAAAGGCTGCCAATCCTGATGACGGCATTCCTGGAATCTTCACCACTGCGATTGAAGAGTAGTGAAGTTCAAGATGAAAGCAGCATCGAACAGGTACGACCTTCTGTCAGCAATGCGAATCAGAATGTCAATGCAGACAATCATGCGCACGAATGCATGGTTACCCCTATTTCCGACTTAGTGGAACTTTCCCATGAAGCTGTTGACAGTTTTTTCGAAAGCCTGAATGATATGATGTTCTCTCCAGAACAGAAATAGAGACTTTTGAGCAAGCTCGCACACGGCATTCCCTGAATTCGGCCTTCAACTTTAAAAATAAAGTCACATGAACAATTCTTCCCACCAGTTCACGGACAACAATTTTTTAGCAGCCCCAAATTATTTTTCACAAATTTTTCGGGACACTTATCTTCTGCTTAAAGTAAGAAACTATTCCTAGAGAACTAAGATTTCTATTTTTAGATACTTTATAAACTTTAGTTGCCCGCTGGGATGTTCACAAATATTTTATTATGTGATGAGATGGTCTCGAACTTCCTTTCTGTATAGCTATATTAAGAGCCATTTCATGTGTATTTCTCAAATACCAAATTAGCAATAATGCATACAAATGCGTGTTTACTTTTGCATTTAATTCATAGCTTAAGTGCATACAATATATATGACTGCAATTTTTCAGTATATTTGAAAATTTCAAAATGCATTTATGTATTTTGGGGTGTTAAGGTATACACTATACTCTATAGTATGTTGTACTATGTTATACTATGCATAGATTAGTAAATATGACCATAGTTAGCGTGGAGTGGGTGTCATGTATTCCTATAGGTTCTGAATCGATCTCCCTATTCCTGACCCTATTCTGGTTAAACTAACTATCAAGTTAACTAACAGTCAGCCCATGAGGCAAGAACAGCCCCCATGATGCAGATACCGTTATCTGACGCAGTCACACTACGGCACAGGAACGTGTTATCTGATTAGGTCATAACGCTTGAGATCTAATTAGACAAGCGACATTCCTCCAGCCCCTGATAAGGCATACGACGTTCTCATAACAAATCAAACCTATGACAACCTGGAAAATCCGTGCGACCATTGTTTTGATTTCACAGAGAACTTCAGTAAAAGAATGTGCTAACGAGCAAGTCGTATGACATCTTTATTGACGTATCTATGTCCATCCTTACGTCAATCTCGGCACCTTTAAGGTATAAATATTGCCGATCTTGCCCTATGCAAACACACGCGTGGTGACAAGACGGAGCAGCCATACTTGCCGAAGCCGAGAGCAGAAGCAGACCCCGCTGGCGCAGCCCCGCCTTCCTGACGCGCTGAGAGACGCGCTGCTATCTCAAGCCGAGAGACCCAGCACCGGCGTTTCTGGGCAGCCCTCGCAGGCAGCCTGGAATATCGAGAGCAGAGAAAGAGATACCATTCCTCATTCATCCTAACTTCCAGGTACGGAACTGAATAACCCCTCACAGAGAATTCTTTAGTTATTCACTTGGCAAAAACAAACTTAACTTAAACTGTAACTTTCTATTCCCGCCCACGCATTAGACTTAGGTCAGGTACACGGGGTAGGCGTATTTAGAAACACCAGTTGAGTACGTTTAGTCAAATGTATATGTGTATGTAAATATATTTTAATCATTTTAAACATCATATGGCTCAGAAACCATATCAATGTTTTTACAGTATTATTTTATACTATTGCTTTTAATGTATGCACTTTACTTAACTATAAGTATTGCAATAATATCGATCCATTTCTCTTGTACGAGAAAAGAGACTGATCAATAAATAACACCTTTTTATTGAACACGCCCGTCTCTTCCTTTTCTCTACAATCTGATGAGACTAAGAATGCACGTACTGACTGAGTAAAATAATTGCCTTGTGCTCACACGACTCTCGAGATTGACTCTTGATTAGGGGAGAGCAAAGTTGTCATGTTCTAATGTTGTCAGAAACTAAATCCCTTCTTGTCTAATCAGGGGAGTTAATTCTTTCCTGAACATTCGAGAAAGTTTCTAGCGAACTCTGAGCTACGCTGGCAAACCCAAAAATTAAGTCTAGTATCGACAGTAGTAGACCTAGTTAACGTCTGGTCTAGGCCTTTACTGCTGTAGGTATTATTCCAATGCGCAGAGCCTATTGGGAAAATAGGAGCTACACTACAAGCCAAGTAAAGCTTTATGATGTAAAGTACCCTAAATATATGACACTGCGATCTGGGAATAGAATACGTACCTCAATCTTTGCAACTATGCACTCTCTGTAGACGAGGAGTTAAAGGTTTTAATTAGCGTCGTATAGCACTTCCAATTATTTAACGAATAATAAATAGTCTGCCATTCCTTATCTTAGCAGTTTGTGGAAACATGTGAGAACTTTATTACCTCATGCTTTGACACTTATTACTAGGATACGCAACCGAGTCCTGTCACAGGCTGTCCCTTCAGTAAAATGGAGCAAATCCTCAGTCGTTGAAAAATTCATATTAAGGTTCAAATAGTTCAAGCTTCATTTCTACCAACTATGTGAAAGTGCATTGCCTACTGGCTGATGTAGTTTGTTACAGTCTACATGAACGGCAAGATTTTCATTTCCTGGGGAAAAGCCCACCCGAGTGGGTATGGAAGTATAACTTCCCCTCTCTGAAGTTCCAAGCTCTAAGCAATACCTCCAGTACTACTTCTTAACAGTGCAGTGCTTCTCCCCAGTCACCATCCCTTCCCCCTTCAGTTCCTGTTATTCCTATTCATTTGAGATCACCACCTCACCTTCAACCTCATCACCTTCCTATTGTTTCCTCATCATCTCTTTCGCTGTGTCATAGCTTGCACTGTCATCACCATACCCTCGTGTTACATTCTCCGTCATCGTTAACGCTCTATGATCGCTGCCTCAACATGATCCTTGACCCCTTTCTCCATCACTCCATGTCATCACTCCCGCCTCTCCCCGAATCTGCCGCTGTTCCATTATCGATGCAGTGGCTGGAGCACACCCGGCACAGCAGCCGTGAGACCTGGTGGCTGCCATGTGAGTGGGAACTGAGATGAGTGCCACACTCACATGGCCCACTCTCAGAAGTGTTTACTTCCGGTTCATGTTGCCTAGAACTGCCTTGTATTTTCCCAGCTGCAAACAGTGCTGTGGAGTGCAATGCATAGTTAAGCAAGTGGACATGTAGAACCCACTGTGCACAGGTTGCCTTGAGGACAACATAAGCATTATTAATGTTGGTCTCATGTGCAGAGGAAGACTCCCCCACAACTGAGTCATGCACTGGTACATTGCATTCACTGGTCATGGCATCTGAACACTAAGATTCATTGCGATATCTGTTGCACAAAAAAAGTTTGGAAAAGCAATTTCCACTAGTGAACTAACCAGGTCTTTCAAGAGGAGGATATGGCCTGGCCTACAAAACTGGTCGTAAGGAGGAATGTTCTTCCACTTCCCCACTTAAGTTGAGGGTTGAATGATTATCCTGATACTGTACATCAACCACATTTGATTTTCTGTTTTATGATAAAACAAAATACCTAGCAAGTCAAAAGAAAAGTATTTTTTATAAAAAGTATACTTCAAGTAACAATTGATTAATTTGTCCTGTTTTTCTCAAGTAAAATCTTGGTTTTAGATTTAAAAAAAAGTTGAGACATCACTCAATAAATTGCTAAATAAACGTCAACATAGACTGACAGATTCAAAGCAACCAGAGAAAATTCAGCAAAGGTCTATGTGGGGTCTGCATTTTCAGAAAGATAGGAAAGATGGAGAGAATCTTTGAAGGCAATGGTAGCTAATGGAAGCTTGAAATCAGAGAGAAACAAATGGATGGGACTCGTACCCCATACTTGCCTACCCAAGAGATCTAGGCAGTATAGCATTGCTCTTGAGGGTACACCACAGCCCACACAGATTCACCTAAGTCATTCTTGTGCTGTAAATTGAACCTGTTGAGAGGTGATAAACTGTTGCAAGGATCCTGCTCATACACAGAACTGTGCTCAGAGACCTAGGACATCAGTGAATTGTGGTGTACCAGAAACTCACCTCAGTACCTAGAAAAAACCTAACCAGCTAGCATCAGTGTCACATTAGCTCTACGTCCTATAGCAAAGTAACCAATGATTAGACAACCTAGAACATGCGACTTAGGACCATCTCAGGAATGGTGGGAAGTGAGAACACTCACTCTCATACCAGTCTCCAACAGGAGTAAATAAGAGACACTGTAAGGTTAAAATGTTTATTTTAACGACGTGATCTCATGTGCAGTATCTTAGCCAACATAAGTAGACATATGATTAAAAATAATATGGTCAGCATGGTTATAATTCCATAAAATACAAAAGGAGAAATCATATTACAATGATGGTGAAAACAGATCCTATAGCGCCTAGTTTTAACACCTTCCCTATATAGGAACTATGTATTATAAACTATAGAAGGTCTCTTAGGCTTGTTTTGGGGACCCCATTACCTTTCTGCTCAGTAAGAGTAAATTATATCTGGCTCAGCATAAGCTCTCTGCATCCCTGGAAACGGAAATCTTCCAAGTGTCTGAAATCATGGCTAGTG
This sequence comes from Lissotriton helveticus, assembly GCF_964261635.1. Taxonomy (NCBI): domain Eukaryota; kingdom Metazoa; phylum Chordata; class Amphibia; order Caudata; family Salamandridae; genus Lissotriton; species Lissotriton helveticus. The sequence goes on from NC_136065.1 coordinate 1,743,327,906, forward strand.
TGTGATAATAAGGACGCCAGAATCTTACTTGGCTCACAGCTGCCAAAATGTTGTGTCTAGAAAACGTTACCCGAACATGTCGAAAAACAACTAACATGTTTTGATAACCTTGACGGCTTTAGCACTCACTGTGCAGACTAGTGGCACGTTGTAAGTCTAGAGATGTTGAAAACAAACCTTTTCTCATGTGTAGACCTTCATGAAGGCTAACTTACAAAAACAGCTATGCAGTGTTGTGTGCAAAAGCAGCAAAAGGTAAAATGGCGTTTAAACTTCTAATAAGCCATGCTAACATAACATGCATGCAAAGTAGGCCGTAGGCCATACTACAAAACCACTCCTAAAGAAACAAACATTGGCAAAGTCAATCAGTCTAGCTATTTTAGAAGTCAAAGTGCTTCTTTCTTGATTGCTGAGTTTGTGTGCACGTGTGTGTGATAAGGTGATTTTGGGAATGGGTCAGTGGTTGAATTTATAAATGCACGGATGGATGCTGAGCGAACTACTATTACCCTACACCGCGAGGTTTGTGTGTACTGTGGGATGTAACAACTTTTAACAGTACCAGCCAGAGTTAGAATAAATTTTTTTTTCAATTATACTCATGTGCCAGGTACTTTTTAATCCTTCCCCTTTTTAACAGTACCAGCCAGAGTTAGAATAACATTTTTTTTCAATTATACTCATGTGCCAGGTACTTTTTAATCCTTCACCACGTCCCACTGTCGTGTTTTGGCAGCTCCTGAGTTAGCGTTTAGCACAGCTACACGGTCTTTTCTGTTAACTTGACCAAAACAAACGGGGGCCATTTTGAATCCCTCTGACTTCCGTTTCCTATGAACACGCTGCCTCGTGGTCAGTGTGCCCCTGTCGTCCTTTCTCGATACCCATGGTCACTAGTCTGCTCGGCAACAGGCTATTTTTAGTACTGGTCAAGCGCACATGCGCATTACGCACCAATTGGTCACTCTTTAGGAATGTTCACACTAACTGACCAGTGCTGTTGAAACTCCTCCCACACGTTGGCTGTGTTCCAAAAATGACCTTATATGTACCTAAAATGTGTAACTTGTAACCGCCTATCTTTTTATTACTATTAAACTGTATAAAAGAGGTCGCGCACCAATGTTCGGTGTGCTACTTCTTACATTGCCGAAGGGTGCTGTAGGAATGTATCACCACCCCATGGGGTCTTAATAAACTTGTCTTTTACCTTTTCCAGTGTCCGTGCCAACTTCTATGCTAAGGTGTTCGAGAGTTTAGTAGAGTATGTAGGCCTGATTTGAACCCAACTCCACAATTGGCGACCACGAAGGGACTCATCGGCGACTCGGATGCCCGAAGGAGAGGTCGTGACGAAGGTTAGGAAACTCGCCATGGACGCGATCGCTGCCATTGAGTGACCCGAGTCTCGGCACCCACGGTGTGTTTTCCCTTCCTTCCGATCTGACCTTCCAGGTGGCGCCGGTCCTCGACTGAGATTCTGATCTTGGATTGTCGTGATGTGCCGTTTTGGCTGATTTGACCACAGAACTTGGCAGTTGGACTTTGGACGTTTGAAAATATTTGGTAAGCTTTTGAGTGGTGAAGTAGTCTACTGACACTTACTGTGGCTTTTTGAAACTTTGAATTTGAATTTGAATTTGTTAGCTAACGTTTGAATCTTTGAATTTGAATTTGAATATGTGAAGTGCACCTCACATAGGCAGGCATGTAGGGATATTTCTCTGATTTATTTGATTTGAACAGTGCACCGTGTTAGGTGGCATTTTTGTAGTATCACGTTTTCGTGGTACTTTTTGAAACATGCCTGTTTTTAGCACACTCCGTAGGATGTGCTGTTCTGAAAACGGTACCAATTATCGATTAAGTGCAAAACAGCCGGCTCCCCCAGAGGGGACTCCAAATCGTGAAATGTATGTCAAATTCGGTATTCCACCAATAATGTATAGTACATTATGGCATAAGTATACTAAAACTGATCGTGAATTACAGTGGCCACTATATGGGTCGTTTGACCTTCGAAAGGTACAGTATGTAGAACAGTGTTTGTTTCAGCGAAGGTCTAGACAAGATATGTTTGATTGTGTGCGTATGTGGGAGAAAGAGGTGCGTGAACGAGCGAAGCGTGAGGAAGCCTTGGCGGAGAAAGTGCAGCGGAAGGCTGCACGTGACAAAGCTTTACAGCTACAGGAGAAGGAATTACAGGAAAAGAAAGAGAGGGAGAGACGAGAACGAAATTTACAGGTTAATGGTCAATTCCCTATCAGGCGTCCTCTTTATCCAGTCCTTACTAATGAAACGGATGATTTTTCATTACTAGATCGGTGTCCGCCTCCGTATGTCGTACCTACGGCTCCGAACGAGGACTCGGACGAGGATAGTGATCGAACACAGCGTACCAGGTTACATGCGGAACGAGCTGCGGAATTACGTTCATTTGCACGAAAATTAAATACTAATACTGTTACTGTTTCTGACGTTACTGAACAAATGGAACAGTGGCCTGATAAAGAACGACTGTATTTTTTAGATCATTTTGGAGATGAAGTTGTTGAGCGGTATAGAAAATATTCTCTCGAGTTAGAACCAAAGGAGATATCCAAGGGTTGTGAGAATTTTCGTAAAGGTCTTTTTGTTCTTTCAGATGCGGACGACTTCTTCAAACGTTTGATTGAACTGCGTAATGAGGCGACACAACTACGGGAGTTGGAAAAGTCGAAGAATTCGTCTACGTCCGGAGCGACGGGGATATCTAAAGAATGCCCTATCTTTGAAACAGATAAGATCGCTGCGATTAATGTTAGACCTATGCGAGAAGCTGCGCCTTTATATGTCCCTCATAAAGGGGATGGCACAGATGATGATAAGAGATCAAAAGACGCGAAAGGGTATTTTGTATATAACTGGGTTTATACGCCTTGGAATAGAGCAGATGTTATGGCACTGAAGAATGCTTTACCTGATCCCCGTAAAAATCCTGCGGCTTTCTATGAGAATGTTGAAAGTGCAATTTCTTCGTGTATCATGACGTTAGTTGATATTGATCTATTTTTTGGGTTGATATTGCCCCCTGATATGTGGAGAGCGATTCGTAGGTTTGATGATCTCACGACTCTCGGGGCCACTTGGAAAGATCTTATTCAGGCTGATTTAGATAGAGAGCCAGCATGTAAGCCGTGTCAATTAATATTAGACCTTCCAGGGGCCATACTAACAAAACTAAAGACTCTTGCTCCCGCTAAAAAGATTAATTGGACTATATTAGCCTCTTGTAAGCAGAAAGCGGATGAATCAGTTTCCGATTTTTTCTCTCGCTTCGAGGAAGCGTTCCATGATTACAGTGGTCAATTATTGACAGAAGATACGGGCAGGCATTTATTTGTTGATAAGTATGTGGCTAATCTCCTACCGGAGATTGCGAAACGATTGAAAACGAGTGAAAGTTCATGGACCACAGCGACCCCTGTTTCTTTATTGACTATGGCTCAATATTATGAACGACAGGAATTGGAGGCGAAAGAAAGTAGTGAAAAGAAGGCGAAGGAATTGAAAACGAAGGTAATGTTAGCTCAGGTTCAGGCTACGAGAGGGAACAATAGAGGGGGACGAGGATCGTACAGTAATGCTCCTCCCCCTCGTTCTGACATTTCTGTGAATCAATGTGCATACTGCAAACAGTTTGGGCATTGGATTGCAGACTGTCCGGTGTTTCGAGAGCAGCGTAATTTGAGGGGGCGAGGAAGTGGAAGGTCTAGAAGTTATTATGGAGGGTCGAGAGGAGGTTATGGCACGAATGATCGTGGGGGATATGGAGCAAGGGGTCGTGGTCAGTCAGATTATAATACGTTTGATAATCGCAATCAATATCAGATAAATGAGGGTGGTCCTGCTGAACTACGGGATGAGCATTATGCATAGGATTGCGTAGGATGGGGTGTGGAATCGGTTGAGGTACCAGTTGATCAAAGGGGTCCATACATAGATGCACATGTTCTGGGTTCTACTGATCAATTTCTGGTTGATACAGGAGCTACTCGTAGCGCTTTGTCCAAATACTTGGTTCCAAGGGCTCCCCTGTCTGGCGAGGTAATTACAGCAATAGGGTTCGATGGAACACCTACTTCTAGCCCATTGTCTCAACCAGTTGCATTTCATGTCGATAAATTTGCTGCCCCTTGTCCCTTTTTGTTGTCTCCAAATACACCAGATAATATTATGGGACTCGACATGTTAAAACACTTTCGAGCTACTATTCGCTGTGCCCCAGAAGGAGTGCGAGTTGTGTTGAATGAGAATTACCCAGACTTTGAGCGAGTGTGTTTTCTCTATGAATCTGAAGTATTGGCCTCCTTACCGAAAACGCTGTGGGCCACTTCTGACACGGATGTAGGACGAATGGTCATTCCTCCAGTGCGTATTACTGTAAAGGAGGGAGTATCTCTGCCACGTGTCCCGCAATACAAGATTTCTAGAGAAGGTGAACTTGCTTTAATACACATTGTAGATGATTTGATTTCGGCAGGAGTAGTCGAGGAAGTTCCTTACAATGTTTGCAATAGTCCAATTTTACCGATCCTTAAGAGAGATACAGATACTAAGGTTTACCGTTTCATTATTGATTTGAGGGAAATAAACAAGATAGTAGTGCCTCAGTATCCAGTGGTATCTGACATCACCACATTGCTTACGTTGGTTCCACCGACGGCAACTACTTTTACAGTCATCGATTTGAAGAACGCCTTCTTTTCGATCCCTGTACATCCTGACAGTCGATATCTATTCGGCTTTACATTAAATTATAAATCGTACAGATTCTGTCGAGTTCCTCAAGGCTATACTGAAAGTCCTAGCATTTATAGTCAAGCATTAAAAAGGCAGCTTGATTCCTTTGACTTACAAGAAGGAGTGGTTCTCATTCAATATGTGGACGATCTCTTACTTGCTGCAGATACTTTAGAACAATGTGAGAAGAGTACTTTTTCCTTGCTTTCCTTCCTGGCCAAACATAATCATAAAGTTTCGAAGAAAAAGCTACAATATTGTAGACCAAAGGTGACCTACCTCGGTCATCTTTTGTCTAAGGAGGGCCGTGCGTTGACACCAGATCGAATTCAAGCAATATTAGATACCCCAGTCCCTCGCACTCAGAAAGATGTTCGCGCCTTTATAGGTTTGACGTCTTTTTGTAGGCAATGGATATTGGGTTTTTCGCATATCGTTAAGCCATTGTTGGCATTGTTGTCTAAAGATACACTGATTTCCATTGAATGGACGGATGAATGTCAGAATGCTTTTGAGCAATTGAGACAAGCTCTTTGTTCTGCACCAGTGTTGGGTACACCTGATTACACGAAGATCTTTACATTATATGTACACGAGAAGGATGGGTGCGCATTGTCAATGTTAGTGCAGACACACGGAGACAAACAGAGGCCTTGTGCATACTTCTCGGCGGTACTCGACCCTGTGGCTCGAGGATTGCCTGGATGTTTTCGAGCAGTTGCAGCAACAGCAGTTGCGATACGACAAAGTGAGGGAATAGTTTTGTCACACAAATTGTTGGTGCTAGTTCCCCATGCGGTAGATGCGTTACTGAATCAAACGAAAACACAGCATCTAACTAGTGCCCGTCTGACAGGATATGAGCTAACGTTGTTGGCGCCGCACATCACACTAAAACGATGTGCAACACTAAATCCTGCTACTTTATTGCCGGATCCTGTTGCTGAGACCCAGAAGGAAGAACAACATGATTGTGTTTTTCTGACTGAGGAACAGACAAAGGGTCGTATCGATTTACAGGATACGCCATTTCCAGATGTAGATGGGGAACTGTGGGTTGATGGGTCATGTGTGAGGTTACCAGATGGTACGACTTCCGCAGCTTATGCGATCACGACACTTAAGACTGTGGTAGAAGCAGCACGGATACCCCAAAAATCAGCTCAAGCGGCTGAGTTGATAGCCTTAACGAAGGCATGTGAGTTAAGTGCTGGACTATGTGTGAACATTTACACGGATAGTCGTTACGCTTTTGGAGTAGTGCATGATTTTGGCCTACTTTGGAAGGAGCGAGGATTCCTGACTTCACACGGAGTACACATCATGCATGGAGAATTAGTACGCGATCTCCTGAATGCACTGTTATGCCCAAAGAAAGTTGCAATAGTCAAGTGCAGCGCACATAAAAAGGTGACGGACAAAATAGGACAGGGCAACGCTTTTGCAGACCGCATTGCGAGAGAGACCGCTATGCTGCAAAATAATTTCCCCATGTATGTGGTGAAGTCACAAGCTGAGCGGTGGCATGATGCTAGAGAAGAAATACTCGATATACAGAAGTCAGCATCAGAGGCAGAACTTGTGAAATGGGCCACCGAGGGAGTATTGGATGATGAGGGTTGCTGGCGTAGTAAAGAAATGGAGAGATGGAAACTACCCATGGCCTATTTACAAACAATGGTGCAAATGACACATGGACTGGCACACATTGGAGCTCTCGCAATTACTAAATTGCTTACACGAGTTTGGGAAAATGCTGACATTGCTAGCACGGCTAAGAGAGTAGTGCAGACCTGTCTGATATGTTTGCAGCACAATCCTGGACAAGGGACTCATACTCCTAAAGGTGGGTTTGTTCCACCTACTGCACCATTCGAAGTACTACAAATGGATTACATCCAGCTGGAACGCTGTAATAATCTCAAGTATGTCCTAGTAGTGGTGTGTGCCTTCAGCAAATGGATTGAGGCTTACCCTACGAAAGACAATACAGCATTGACAACAGCTAAGGTGTTACTCAAGGAGTACTTCCCGCGCTACGGTGTTTGTAAACTTATGTGGAGTGATAATGGCCCTCATTTCATTGGAAAAGTAGTGGAATATGTCCTGAAAGGATTGGGAATCAAACAACGATTCCATGCTGTCTTTCATCCGCAATCAGCAGGTTTAGTAGAACGATACAATGCAACTCTGAAGCTGAAGCTAGCAAAGATAGTGGCATCGACATCTCTGAAATGGCCGGACGCTTTGCCTCTGGCATTGCTGTCCATTCGATCAGTGCCACATTCTCGGTCTGGCCTCACACCCTATGAAGTGGTGTTTGGAAGGCCTATGAATATATGGGGAGTTCCAAAACCTCGTTTGATACATGATATGCCTTGTATAATGATGAACGATTATCTGGCACGATTAACAAATGATTTGCTTTCTATTCATCAACAGGTTCGAGAGGCGCTCCCTGATAACTCCACTGGTGAGGCTCACGATCTCCGCCCTGGGGACCACGTGATGGTCAAAGTCTTTGAGCGATCCAGCAGTTTGGAACCGAGATGGCATGGCCCTGAGCAAGTGCTGCTGGCTACGCGAACTGCTGTGAGAGTCACCAACAAGAAGCGGTGGATACATTCAACGCACTGCCGACGCGTCTCTCCGGATCTGGTGAGCCCTGTGGTGCTATCCGACTACAGAAAGATTTTGGATACAGAAAAGAGCCCAGCTGTCACGCCTGATGAATTGGAGGGAGCCTTCCCGGACCACGTTGTTTCTGATAAAGTGAAATATAATCTACGCCCCAGGAAATAAGATTTCTTTTGTGCTCTTTTTGAAACTGGTTGGTGACCGCTCTGAGGTTTGTGAAACGGAAGCCGGGAATATCAAGGGGGGGGGATCAGTTCTGCCCAGTGTAGCGACACCCGTCTTGAATCCCGGAGAACAAATCAACGGCAGCCTCAGTTCAGAACCATCGTTTTTATTTTTCCCGCTTAGTGTTGTTTTTGAAGAGTATTGTTTTATGAACTATGGCATCTCCTTCGACACGAAAGAGGAGAATTCTTGGTGTTGTTTTGTTTGTCTTGACCATAGTGGTGATCGCAGTATTAGCTTGGACTATAGAACTGTTGTTTCCTGTACGAGAACATTTACTGCCCACCACTCCAAGTCCGTCTGAACATTTTCATTTCACTCTGCCTTTTCACGAAGAAAGACATAGGCAGACTTATTTGAATAACAGTTTTATTAAGATTTTGCATCATACTCATAACATGACCAATACGTCCAATTGTTGGGTATGTGGAATGTTGCCCGGACACCAGAAGAAGGGAGGAACACCACTCATTCCTCTCCCGTTTTCTCATAATGGTTCTTGTCATGCTTGGTACACTCTTCTTTTTACTCTGCGATGGCCGACGAAAGGTGGATTACTTTTTCGGTTGAATAAAATATGCTATAACGATAAAGATGGCTATCCACACGCTGAAGGAACTAAATTTGAATGGGAAGAATACCGGCCGGACAATGTCTCTACACCTCGTGTATATACGAATCAAAGACTTATAAATGTGACGAGCTCGCATATAATAACCGTTATCGATACAAAAGCAGATTTGTGTATTAGAAATAAAGGTACAATCCCTGTAGGCCGCAGTGAATGCAATATTACACTTACCTTTGATACACCGACTGGAATTGCATTTGTAGCTTCACATAACACATATTTCGTTTGTGGAAATAAGGGATACCATCGTCTACCATTGGGATGGTTGGGAACGTGTTATATAGCATTTGTATTACCACCTGTGTTTATTGCTCCTCCCATGTATCACAATGATTATGTTTTGTATCATGATTTCATATTGAATAGAGTAAAACGAGCAATAGATCTTGATGAAATAGACCAGACTGATACCACTTTACAACAATATGTAGATTTTAATTTGGGGTTATTTTCATTTGTAGGAGCTGCACTGAATAGCAGGAAGATAAGGCGGCTTACACGTGTGGTGGAAGCCGTGGCTAATGAAACTGCCTCTGCTTTAGGGAATATTACTGAGGAATTACAAATTACCAGAATTGTAGCGCTCCAGAATCGAATGGTTCTAGATGTGATACTAGCTGATAGGGGTGGAGCATGCCGCGTCATCGGAAGTAGTTGTTGCGTGTACGTACCAGATAACTCACCTTCTGTATATGATTCAATTACAAAATTACATAAGATAGCTGCTGAGATCCACCCAGAAAATGGAACATGGACCTTTTCTGGTTGGTTCTGGACCCTGCTTAGTACTTGGGGTTGGAAATTATTAACGATTCTCTGTGTTTTTATTGGAGTACTATTTTTCCTTTGTCTATGTATTCAATGTGGCCCTACATTATGTTCTGTATGTATCACAGCCTGTATTCCGTCCAAGCGAGCTATTGTTAAACAAGAGAAACTGATCAATGATGAAGTATTGAAAATAATGGCTATTAACATTGAGGATGAACATTCTGACTATGTCCACTATGAGGTAGCTTTTGCTAAACGCTAAAAGGGCCGTCTGTCGTGTTTTGGCAGCTCCTGAGTTAGCGTTTAGCACAGCTACACGGTCTTTTCTGTTAACTTGACCAAAACAAACGGGGGCCATTTTGAATCCCTCTGACTTCCGTTTCCTATGAACACGCTGCCTCGTGGTCAGTGTGCCCCTTTCGTCCTTTCTCGATACCCATGGTCACTAGTCTGCTCGGCAACAGGCTATTTTTAGTACTGGTCAAGCGCACATGCGCATTACGCACCAATTGGTCACTCTTTAGGAATGTTCACACTAACTGACCAGTGCTGTTGAAACTCCTCCCACACGTTGGCTGTGTTCCAAAAATGACCTTATATGTACCTAAAATGTGTAACTTGTAACCGCCTATCTTTTTATTACTATTAAACTGTATAAAAGAGGTCGCGCACCAATGTTCGGTGTGCTACTTCTTACATTGCCGAAGGGTGCTGTAGGAATGTATCACCACCCCATGGGGTCTTAATAAACTTGTCTTTTACCTTTTCCAGTGTCCGTGCCAACTTCTATGCTAAGGTGTTCGAGAGTTTAGTAGAGTATGTAGGCCTGATTTGAACCCAACTCCACAATAACCCAACTCCACACCACCACTCACTTATAAATACACCCCACACACATGCACCACACATAGTCATTAACTATAAGTGCTCCCGCGTAGTCGTAGGTTGCAGCACGCCGCATCCCGATAGAGGGGTGCGAAGACCCCGATGATGAAGCATGACACCAAGGGGCCTGTTGGTGTGTGAGGGGTATTTAACACAACACTAAGTGCTTCCACACACGTTGAACACTTCACTCCACCTGCGGGTTGGATTCTCCTTGTTTATTTAGTATTCCTGTGGAGCAAGAATCCATTCCCCTTTGCTCTACCTCCCCCTCTGTTTTTTATGGATGTAACATCTATGCAGCACTTTTTTCATTGAGATTTTGTTAAATAAATGCACATACCTAGCTTACAGGTTCGGTGGACTCGGTAATCTTTGGACAGACCCACCACTTGCCATTGTTTGATGGCATTTGGTTGCGTGACTCTGGCACAATAATATTACCCAATATAAAAACCCTAGCTGTCGAGCTGGCAGCAGGCGTGGATCTTAAAAGCCCCACCATATTCCAACACAACTATCTGCACTCAGCCACTAAATATGGCAAACTGGGGTGGACCATGGAGCTGTAGGACATGCAGAAACAGCTTCGGACCAAATGACACTGAGAGCACCCAGTCACACAAACGAATGAAAAGCCTACGTTGCGGACTCATTAATGTTAGGTCCATGGGTAAGCATGCCCCACACATCTTTGACCTAATAACTGAAAGGGAACTGGACTGCCTTTTCATGACAGAAACATGGCTGACAGCAAACAGTAACCCTGATGTCACGAACTCCCTCCCCCCGGGATACCTCATTACCAGAGAGGACAGACCTAACCAGAGGGGTGGAGGTATTGCAATTGTCTACCAAGATTCGCTAAACTGTCAGACCTTTACGATCCCAGGCCTTAAAGGCGTGGAAAGCATAGGCTTCGCAATAAAGGTACATGACTCATTTACCTTCTCGAGTGTACTAGTATACCGGCCACCTGGGACTCATACAGACTTCACGAAAAGTATTGAAGAAGCTATTAGTAATCTAGCCCTTAAATCGGCCAATTTTACAATTCTGGGAGACGCTAATATACACCTAGACTCCCCCTTAGACCAGGCTGCAATATGTTTTACGGACTCGATGAATGTCCTAGGCCTAAAAATACTCACAACCATCACTACACACAAGGCAGGACATATTCTTGATTGCATCTACTCCAACCTAGAGACACTCAAGGTAAAAACACCCCAAGTATTAACATGGACAGACCACAGCTATATCCCTTTCGAACTCCCAGTGACAGCTAACACAGCTATAAGTAACCTGGGCAGGAAGTCGTGTCTGCTCCAGGGGGAACCCTGCTGGAAAGATTTGATAGGACAACCGGAGTTTCTGACCAGGGCAGTAGGATCCATGCCATCTCCGATTGGAGACCCGGCCAAGGACAGTCAGGCCTTCAGGGAATGGATGACTGCCCTAAGCACAGGAAAAGGCTATGCTGCACCAAAGCCGAGGGTCAGTAGGAAACAGAGACCTTCTGCCCCCTGGTTTTCCCCAACCCTGAAAGAATAGCAAAGAAAGGTCAGGGCTCTTGAACGGATATGGCGGATTAATTATACAGAATCTGACCAGAATCAGTATAAAATTGCCTGCCACCTCTATCATGGGATGATAAAAATGGGCAAAAAGGAATATTACACGGAAGCCATAACAAAAAGTAACAATAAATAGAAAGAAATCTTTAATATTGTCAACACCTTCAATAACCCCAAAACTATGCAGAGAGACATTCCCCCCTCTCAAACTCTATGCAACACCATTGCAGACTTTTTTGAGAATAAAATTCAAATGCTCACTAAAGATTTCCCCCACCCTCTACCTCAAGAGGAGATTTTAATAAAAAGTGCCAACATAACGATGGACCCCATGTCCTCTTTCCAACCTGTTAGCCTAGAGGAATCGCGGACAGAAATCCTTAAGATAAAATCAGGCTCACCGTTCGACCCCTGCCCTCCACTTGTTCTCCATACATTGGTAGAGATTGCAAATCCCATCATCAACAATATCATAAACTCCTCACTCAACGTAGGTTTAGTCCCTGAAGAATGGAAACTTGCAGCAGTTAAGCCCCTGCAAAAAAAACTGTTACCAGACCCCACTACTCTCTACTACTCACTACTTCCTACCTTCTGTAAACTAACAGAAAAATCAGTAAATAAACAGCTAACTGCCTTCCTGGAGGCCAATAACATCTGTCACTCCAACCAAGCAGGTTTTAGAGCTCAGCACTCGACCGAGTCAGCTCTAAACTTTACCTCCGAAACACTCAGAGCCGCGATGGACCAGGGAAGGAAAGCAGTTCTGGTACTCCTAGACCTGTCCGCGGCTTTTGACACGGTGTCCCATACCATCTTGGTAGACTTTCTAGCCACGACAGGAATAGCCGGAAGTGTACTGGGCTGGCTGAAAAGTTTCCTAGCAAATAGGCGACAAGTGGTCACCCTAGGCCAGTTCAGGTCAGAAGGAAAACTACTCAACTCAGGAGTGCCCTAGGGCTCCTGTCTGAGCCCGACACTCTTCAATGTTTATATGGCCCCCCTGATTGTCCTCATATCATCCTTTGGCATAAATACCATCTCATATGCGGATGATACACAGCTCATCCTGGTAATGGAGGACGATACCTGTGAAGCTGAAGTCAAGCCTAAAGACTGCCTTAAAGCTACGTTCCAATGGATGAACATGAACCATCTCAAATGCAACTCTGGGAAAATGGAGATCCTACCCTTTGGAAAAGGGAACATGTTCAACCCCACACTATGGTGGCCGGAGGACGCCATCGTCCCCCCCAAACACTGCTCTCTCAGTCCGAAACTTAGGGATTAAATTCGACCCCTCCCTGAGTTTCAAACAGCAAGCAGTGGCCGTAGCAGGGACCTGCTTTGGCATAAAAAAAGGGCTCAGAAAGTTTTTCGACCTTATCCCCTTCTCAGCAAGAAATATGGTTGCAGTAGCACTTATAACATCACGCCTCGACTACTGCAACAGCCTATATGCAGGTACTAACAGAGGAGTCTGCCACAAACTGCAAATGGTGCAACATGCAGCGGCTAGACTGGTGCTAGGATGGAAAAGGAGGACCTCAGCCACAGCAGCAATGGACATTCTGCACTGGCTGCCAATCCACAAGCGGGTGCTTTTTAAAATCCTCCTAATTACCTTCAGGGCCTTCAATGGAAACGGACCCAGCTACATTCAGAGTATGTTCCAACACTACACTCCCTCGCGATTTCTGAGATCCCAAAATGCCAACCTCCTCACCATCCCCAAATTCAGACTTAAAACTAGAGGAGGAAAAGCTCTGGCAGTCTTGGGCTCCAAAGCCTGGAACATACTCCCACCACCCCTCCGTCAAATCACCACAGAAACAGCTTTCAGAAAGGCCCTCAAAACCTGGATTTACACCTTATCTGACTCACAATGTAAAAACTTAATCTAAACCTACCAACCTATCTCACTACGTGAACAAGGCCTCCGGTTTGTTCCTCTCTAAAGCGCCAAGATGCTCCCTGGAGTGTAGTCCGCGCTATACAAGAACCCTTTACATTACATTACACATAGCTGGTGTAGATTTGGTTGCCAACAAAGCAGCCTGCCTAGCCTCAGAAAGAAACTTTTGTTGTGTCAGACCAAATAACTAATTGCCCTGTTGTAGTCACACAGTGCCTATTATATAGACTCATCAATGGGATTTTGTGGCCATGCACGCCCCTTCCTCATCAGATGTGTTTGTAATTTAGGACCTACTTAGTCCAAAAATCTGAAGAGACAAACACACTTCACCACTCGTATATCAGTTTGGGATTGCCTGGTATTATTAATGAGGTCTGCGTCATTGTGCTCTGCTCACAGAAAGACAGATGAAGAACTTCTACAAATGTAAACTTGTTCTAAACTGTTAATGTGAAGAATAAAACGCTGTTTGACATATTTTAATGTATGACTTTTGACCCCACACTGTTGATTTGCAGTAATAGGAGTGACATCTCCCCGCGCCTTTGATTACCAAAACATAGAACTAATAATAGTATATAATTCCACCCTCGAGCCAAAATTAACTCGTTTATCAGCTTGCTCTGGCTCTTCATAGTAGCAGACTGTTTTTAAATCCCACGTTATGCTTTAAACATTACAGGTGGGGATGTACGTCGTTACATCGCGATGTTTTACATCGCCGTACTTTACGACGCATGTTTTACAACGCAAGTCGTTACCACGATTTGCGTTGTTGGGGGCTGGATAGTGAATAGTTTAATTTACTATTCCAACTCCAGTCCCCGTGGATAGTAGGGAAGGAGTTGGATAGTAAATTAAACTATTTACTATCCTGGAGCGCCCCCCAGTGCAAATCGTTGTTACAACTTGCGTTGTAAAAGTTGCGTCGTAAGGGAACTGCGGTGTAACATCCGCGTTGTAAAGGATGTTCCCCACAGGTGGCCGTGCTTATGGTGTTCTAAACATTCAAATACAGTTCTCACATGGGTATATGATTTTTTTTCATAAATGCAAATAATAAATACAGAGGGTGGTGAAAACACAAAGGGAGACCGTGTGATTTCTAAAGATACAGCGTGCCCGGTGAAAGTGCATTTTAATCCATTTAAAAGTTGGATTGCTCAAGTAAAGAACATAAAAATAAGCTTTCCAAAAAACACACACATAAATACACTTTCCTTTTAGATGCATGACTTGTGTTGAGTGTCTGAGCGGATCGAGGCAAATCTGAATACCAAATACAGTTTTCTTGCTGCAAAGATTCTCAGGCTAGTTTGCATATTTGTTAGACCTTAGGGTGGTCTTCCCCAAATAATTTGGCCTTACTCCTCCATTTTTGCTAATCTTGTTTTTGTTGGCCTTAGGACTTTGTGCACTTTACTAGTGGGAACCAGTGCTAAGTGCTTGTGCCCTCTCCTTTAAACATGATGAAATTGCCTTACACTCAATTGGCACATGTCATTTATTTGTACGTCCCAGTAAAGTGGCACTACATGTACCCAGAACCTGTAAATTAAATCTTGCTATTGGGCCTGCAGAACTGATTGTGCCAACCACTGAAGTAGCCTGTTAAAACGTGCTTCAGACCTGCCTCTGTAGCCTGTGTGTTCAGTTTAAGCTGCAATCTCGACCTAGCAGAATTAACATTTTATCTGGCCTATACCTTTGTTTTTACTTCATATAGGTCACACCTGTGGTAAGCCCTTAACAGCCCATAGGACAGGGTGCAGTGTATTTAACATTTACTTGTCCTGGTACCGAAAAAACTCTCAAATGTAGCTTTCACTACTGCAAGGCCAACATCTTTCATGGGATAACTTTGGGTTCACTTATTACATTCAATAAGTGATACATTTCAATTGGGAAAGGTATGAATGTTAAGTTTGGTGTCTAAATAAAGGCAGGTGTTAAGTTACAATTCTAAAAATGCCACTTTTACAAAACTAGGTATGTAAAACTGGGGAATGATTCAATTTTGGGGAACAGAGGCCAGAATCATAATAATATTTATATCAACAACAATACCTCTGACACCATGGATTACGCTTTTTCTTACCTCAGAAAGTCCCTTTTATTGACTTTGAGTATTTCACATATAAATCTTTAATTACTTGATTATTTTGTACATTGAAATTGTCCTTCATTCCAAGATTTTTCTCACCTAAGTTCAATGCTAAACATTACATACAAATACACAGTTTATACCACATATATACATTCTGATCATTTCATTTTATGATACAATTTATCATTTTTTAGTGCAACTTAGACTGTTACTGTTTGTGGTAGATTCATCACAAATATAACATTTCCTATTTAATAGTCAATAGATAATAGGGTTGAAACAAATTGTCATCATATTTGTCCTACAGAATTTAACAACAAATAGATACACCGGGACCTGGACCATGTGTTAGCCCTCAGCGTTACCTATTTTTAGGATCCTAAATAGGGTTGGAGAAAAAGTTCAGGCTTTTTTATGGTGAAACACCTAGTTCATTCCACCAACATTTGTGTCAAAAGAAGAGATCTATTCTTTTTATACATGGCTTTTTTTCACTCCAAACCACTACTGATGCCAACGTGTTTTGACCTTCTCTTAATAGGACCGAATTGTTTTTGTCAAAGGTCTTCTTCGGGGCTGAACGTTTTTTGTAGGTAGGACAACTTGACACTAATCTAACCTTCAAAAAATTCCTTCCGAGAATTCTTCTTATCCGGATGAGTCCGCTCTCAGATTTCCGTTATGTTTTTCATCTTCTCCTGGAGGCTTCGTGAGTCCTCGTATCTTGATAGCTTTTCTGTTAGTAGCGTCTTCCTTAGCAACGGGAGTTGCTTCCTGTCCTGACGCTTCCTGGGATGTACGTATAATACGTCAGCCTGAACGTTTTCTCCAACCCTATTTAGGACGCTAAAAATAGGTAACGCTGAGGGCTGACACCTGGTCCAGGTCCCGGTGTATCTATTTGTTGTTAAATTCTGTAGGACAAATATGATGACAATTTGTTTCAACCCTATTATCTATTGACTATTCAATAGGGAATGTTATATTTGTGATGAATCTACCACAAACAGTAACAGTCTAAGTTGCACTAAAAAATGATAAATTGTATTGTAAAATGAAATGATCAGAATGTATATATGTTGTATAAACTGTGTATTTGTATGCAATGTTTAGCATCGAACTTAGGAGAGAAAAATCTTGGAATGAAGGACAATTTCAATGTACAAAATAATTAAGTAATTAAAGATTTATATGCGAAATACTCAAAGTCAATAAAAGGGACTTTTTGAGGTAAGAAAAAGCGTAATCCATGGTGTCAGAGGTATTGTTGTTGATATAAATACTTTTACAAAACTGACATTTTCATATCCAAAATATTTGGTGCCTAAAGTATGTTCTTAAGTCACATGACGAGATGTAGTTGGCAGTTCGTCTTTGTGTATTGCCCCAGACAGTGACAGAAAGGAGCATAGGTGTTGGCGGGCTGGACCACCTCTGACTTGATGAGGGGGAGGAGCTTTCACCTACCACACTTGCAAATCACAAACGCTCTGCCGGGGCACACTCACAAAGGGTTTAACACAAGTCTATTGTGACCCTAGACAAGTTGGGGCTGTGGCAGGGAGGCAGGAAAATCCAAAAATCCTTGGGGGTTTAAACCTCTCCTACTTCACAATGGGTGGCAGGTATAACGTATAGACCCTCAGCCCCAACTCTTCAGAACACCTCTGGACCTGTGTAAGACTCAAAAGGACTGATATGCTGATCTGTAAGAAGGACTGATATTCTGGTTGACCTGCTACCTGAGTGAAAGTACTAGAACTGCATCTTGATACCAGGACCACCAGCGTGACTCCAGGGCTAGTTGGTTGGCCTCCTGATCAGAGGCTCACGGACAGAAAAGTCTCCAACCACCTTGAACTTAGCACCTAGACTCAGTCTGCCTCCCAAGTCCTAGATCCTTGGAAGTGGACCTGAAGCAGCTCTGCCAGCCCAACTGTGGCCCTGTGTGCAGAATTGAGGCAATGCAACGCATTACCTCGCAGCTCCACCACAGAATTGCCACTGTGTGACATATCTAAGACACAGGACTTTACATCTTTGCCAGCATTTTCCTCTGAACCCCTGCTGCACAAGGCATCCTCACCACAGACCTTTGTATCACATCAGTGGCATCCTCGACTATGATGCAGAATATCGCATCGCAGCCCTCAGCTTCTTTGGAATGGCTCGTGGGTGGCACATGTTTGATGCAGTACTTCAAATCACAGGCCCCTTGTTCACGGCACCCTCATTGATGAAGCAAGACCTTACATCGCAGCCTTGCAGCCCCTCGCACGGGTGCTGCCCGACACATCCTCACCACAGGATCTCGCAAGGCTCTGCAACAGGGATTTAAGGTACTTTGTTTAACTTTGTCACTATATCGGACCAGCGCTCCATTGCGGACGGTCTGAATTTGGACTTCACCTTAGTCCGATGCGATGGGATAACCACGGTTGGCACTTTGTCCTTCTAGGCACTATTTTTTCTTAAAACTTTGAAAATGCATATCTTCGGTCCTACTGATTAGAATTTTTTTGATTGGTCTCAAATAATTTCTAAAACGTAATTTTTCTAAATTGTTTTTTCTTGTCTTGTTTTCACTTTATTACTGTTTAAAGTGCTGCATAAATACTTTACACATTGCCTCTAAGTTAAACCTGACTGTTTTTGTGTCAAGCTACCATAGGGTTAAGAACAGGTTAATTTTGGGTTAGCTTGTGTTCACACTGGCAGAGATTGTGATTCAAGTTACCTGAGGGTAATGCACAGGTTAATTTTGGGTTTGCTTATGTTTCACCCTGGCAGAGTTTGTGGTTCCTGCTTGAGAAGGGCTTGACCCCACTCAATCAGTAACCCAATTTCCAACAATATTTCACCAACCCGATTTAATTCATAAGAAGAACAAACATCTGCCAAAAACAAGCTGTGGTTCATAATTCTCCCACTGTAACAGACGTATTGTCATATGGAGGGAGGAACAGGATGGGCTTATGAGACTGTAATGAGCATAGAAGTAACACTGGCGGGCACCTTAGAGTAGAATTTTTACTTAATCTGAGCATGATAACAAATTGTGACACATAATGTTTATATATTAGTCCAGGCAAAACACACATCTTCCATCATTGTTAAGGTTTTCAAAAAAATATTAGGAGTTGAAAGATCCATGCTTCCTTACATCTTCAAATAATAATACTTCACTAAGTACAAAAAGCTAAATTAGTAACTCTTGTGAATGCGGTTTATGTGAACCACCTAACATCCCTTGCCCAAAAGGCATGGGCCCTGCTATAGAAGCTGCCTAGCATAAAGCTCCCAACCAGCTCCCTTAACTGAAGCAAGTGGTTTGCACTGGGGGCGGGTCTTGCAAAGGCCACCATGTACACCCAGGGGCAGATTTACAAGAAACTAGCACACGCGCTGCTGCAAGTCATTTTGCTGCACTGCGCTGTGTTTGTTTCGAAGCACAAGTATGCAACATATTTACAACAATATGCTCCATCTCTGTGCTTCCCCCTGTGCTGGTGCACAAACTGCAGCCATGCGCAGGCACACTTACACCATCGTGCAAGGATGCCTGCGTCATGGGGAGATTGTGTTTGTGCAGAAAGGGTCAACTTCTTGCACAAAAACAATAGTCAGAGGTGATTTACTCTTCCATTGCATGCTGTAGAACATTTCTCCTCCTTGCACCTCGGTACGCCACCACTAGGGTGGCTTAGCATTCTGACACATTTCCAGAGTTACGGTTGCTCGTAAATCTGGAGATGTATCAGTGGACATGGGTGTTGAGTAAGAACACCCACAGCAACACCCATGTCATGTCCCTAACACGCAAAGTGTTGCGTGAAAAGGGGTGATATTTACAAGCACAGGTAAAGTCATGCAGGATGGCTTTACGTGTGCTTGTATATATCACTAAGCAGCGTGCGCCGCACAACGTGACGCACCGGCAGGGCAAGAGGCTTGTAAATCTGCCCACTAGTACCTGTCAGCTACAGGGATCCCACAAGACAGATGGAAGGTAATGGTTGATGCCCAATTAAGTCAGCGCCCCTCAGGGACTGAAGGCCAAAGTATTTCAAAACAAGTAGTTGACTTTTCGGAGGCTTTCCTTAACTGAATAGGCGCTCTCACACAGTTCCTAATTCGTGCTGGTGTGAAAGGGTGGCATGCCTTCACTCAAACAGCCCAGAACACTAGAGAAACCAAACTGTTGTCTTGTGGACTGATCTTAAAAGTGAATGCAGTGACACCAGGGCCGATGACTGAATATGGTTGAACTTTTGCCCTATTCCAAGAAAGCTCTTCTGTGGGCTAATCCACAATATGATTGATAATGTCTCAAGTGAAAGGCTGTAGGAGACTGTACCAAAACCCAGTATATCTATACTTTATTATGTGTTTGTTTGTGAAAACAAAGGTCTTGGATTGCGCTCGACCTAATAAAACATTTATGAACAACTCTTTGAAAGATCATCAGCATTAGGAAATGCTGAACATGTATGCTGATGACATGATGTGCTTAGTCCAGGCCACAGTGCAAAATCTCTAATATATTTCTTGTCATTTATTTCTCACAGTATTATGTGGGGCAGAAGCCCCATAGTTATTTTAACGAATATGTGTCCATTTTCATCTAATATGATTTCCTATTATTTCCCCACGTAGAAAGTTGTTTGAAGAAATTTCCATTGATGTCATCATCAATGTACCTAGTTGTTTAGAAATTTGAAAAATACCCACCTCTTTTTGGTCACAGAATATCAAGCATGTATGTTTGCCGATTTCAGTATTATTTGCCATTGTTCCTTTCTACTTTCAAAAAAGGAGACATTTAAGGGCATCTGGTCCTTTGATAGTTCTCTGGTATATTAAGTTTGAGGATGCAGTGAAAGAAGCCTTTGTAACCTGAAGTAGCACCGCAAAATACTGCCTGCTACAACAATAATTTGTGTGTGACTCAAAGGAACTGGATTAAATGTGTTGATATGAACAACAATGTTCTATTCTGAAAGGATTTGAGTGTGTGATTTATTAAACATAGATGTAGTGGCCTTCATGCAAACCTCTGTTAGTGTGAGTGTCTTAATTTCATTTCTTGCAAGTGTTTGTGTGTGCTAAAGTGCCACATATTTTCTGCGTCTTACGTTATATTAGATAGAGAGGGATTTTCCATTATGGGCTGCCCAATAGTTAGACTGAAGTTGTGCAAGTTCCATGCTGTACGAATTAGAAAGATACAAACCAGTAGTTTGGCATGCTTCCTAATAAACTAAGGGAAGCATTGGCATCTTTCCAGTGTAGCAAATGTAGGATCCAAGTGGAAAAGGGCTCGACTTGCCCCATCAACCCTAATGCATGAAAACATTCAAAATACCCCAGCTCCTCTTATGGTTTCAGTAGGATGACCCTTTGCTGGGGAGAGATGCTGAAAATCAGGGTTCTGATTTGAGTCCTACTGGCATATGGAAAGGTGGGGGTCTTTTCATCACTCAGCAAAAATTATGAAAAATGAATACTGCAAGCCCTGCGACATCTAGATATCATTATTTATGTGTGTACTAATGTTTGGGTTGTTGGGGAAGCTTTTCTATACCACCTGCGGATGTAAGAGGGTCTATGACAAGTTTGCCTGGCTCCTAACACAAGTACACCACCAGAGCAGGAGCGACGAGATACACCTGCAAGTTTCCCTTTTTTTCCAAAATGGCCTAATTTCCATTTAGTCGGTCAAGAACGCTACCTTTGTGCCCCCTAAAAATATCGGGGATGCATATAAACGGCCTACGGCAATTCCCACAGCATTAAGAAAGAGTGATTGCAGCTTTTTAAACGCATCTAAAAGACTTCTTTGAAAAACTGTGAGTCCTGTGGTTTTGCTCTTGATTGTTTAAACATACTAATGTATTCAAAATGTCCATCTAGAAGGTAGCATTTGCTAAGTTTCATTTTACCGCCAGTCACTATGTTGAAATCAATATTCCGTTCTTCATTTACTTCCCCTTAATCTATCAATGAATAAAGGAAAATTGGTGCGTGTCTCTTATCATTAGCGGGCTCATTTGTCTTCATTTTTTGGATCCAATTCGTTCCTGCTTCGAAATGAAGAGATGGGCAGTTTCAGAGTGTCATTTCAGTTGATTAGATCCCCTCAGTCTGATGGCATGTTACTACAAGAGAGTAACTTTCCCCCAAAATGATTGCTTTTTTTTTTAAACAGTTACGTGATCTTTAACTTTTGCACAAATCAGCATACAGCTTCATTCACACTAAATTCTAAAAGTCATCAAGCAGATGTTGCACTAAATTATTAAAGTTTGGAAATGCGCCCCCAGAGAAGTTTTCTTTCAGTTAAGTGAACCATGAGATGAACCCTTTCAAACAGCATTCCAGATTTTCACGCCCCCGGAAAAAAGAGGAACATACAATTTAGTCAGCAGCGTTTCAAGCGGTACTCTGGACTCGAACGCCCATTATACCTGAATGTTAAGGAAATTAGACTTTTTTCGCATTCAGAAAACTCCAGAATAATCTCCAGCATGTCTGTTTTGGTCCTGCAGATTCTATTGGGAGTAGAACATTTTCACAGGCAGCATAAGGAAAATATTTTAACTTTCTATTATTTTTCACACAGACACAATTTCCATGTGAAGAATTCCCCTTTCCCGCACCTCCTTTGCCCAATTAGACTTGCACGTGTCCCATGCAATTATCCATTTTATGTATTGAATAAGTCAACGCAATTGTTTCAAAATGTTCTCCTAGTTACAACTCCATTAAGTGCTTTTCACTTTTGCATTGCTTACTCATCTGAAACTCACAAACCCCACCTACAGGTCGCCCACATAACTGCTGAAAAATACATACATCTTTTAGTTCTTTTTTTTTTTTTTTTTAAGTTTGATTTATTGAGGAAAATAAGGGGGAAAATGAGGGGAAAGGGAGGGAAAGAGAAAAGTTACAATAAGCAAATGGCAGAAATAAATATTAAAAATAAAAACATCATAAAATAAGCATTACAAGCATGAAAAAGCATGAACATATCATAAAGACAGGAATATTTAAGCAAAGATATAATGTATATGAATACAATAACAATGTCAATCAAATACAAGTATGAATACACAAGTAATAAGGAAGTCATGGGGGTTTACGGACTGCAGCTATGCCTGGAGCGGGAGAGGGAGGACCTTGAGCAGAAGAGGAAAGATATGTTATCAAAGGGAGCCAAAGTAGATCCCGTTTAATAGCTAAGGAGATGGGGGATAGGTAATTGGTGTCTAAACGGTGATTAAAACAAATTGCATTCCACCAGGATTGATAGGTAACATTCGCAGCTTGTTTCCAGTTAGAGGTAATAATATGAAAAGCTACAGCAAGGAAGAGGTCAAGTAAAGAGTAATGGCTGGAAGGGTGGGGGAGTTCTGACGAGAGGGAACCTAGAAAAACTAGTAAAGGTGAAAAGGGAATCTGGAATTGAAAAATCTTTTGAATTTGCTTCCAGACCAACTGCCAGAACTTGGAAATAGGGGGGCATTCGAACAACATGTGTTTGAGATCGGCAGAGGGAAATGGACAGGACCAACAGGAGGAGGGAGTGTCAGATGCAAAGCGGGATAGGGCGAGTGGGGTAAATAAAATTCTATGGTAAATAAAAAATAAGGTTTGGGTAGTGTTAGCAGCTCTGGAAGTTCTATGGATTTTAGTCCAAATTTTGTCCCAAAGAGGAACCGGCCATGTGTGGTAAATAAATAAATAATACCTCTCTTTTTGACTAGACATATATCATAACAGATAGCTCAATAAATAAGAGTCAAGATTCGAGGTAGTAGGAGTTTTTGCAGGTTTAATACAGCATAAGGACAGGAACAGGACAACCTGCATAGGAATAGAATGGCAGGGCCCAGCAGCTGCTGGGGCTGGATCTGGGATGAGCGCGCTGACTTTTTAATAACAATACATGAGCATATATACATAACGCAAACACATAGCATTACATTGCAGTAGGCGTAGCAGTGGGTGGAGCAGAAGGCGTGACGCGTAGCAGTCGCGAAAGATAAGGGCGAAAAGAGGTGTAACAGGGCGTATACATAGACATGTGATGCAAACGTAACAGAATATGTCATGAATGGGGCGGAAACCATGGAGGGGGCTACCTAAGGAGCCGGGACCTCTAACCTGATGGTGCGCGCAAACTAGCAATGACGTATTACTAGGAGAAGCTGGGGGCTATGAACTCTGTGCTAGGAGCAGAGACTGAAGTCTGGAAAGTCAGGGCGACATGTACCTAAACAGTATCTAGTATCTGATGTTTAGAGAACATGTTGATATAAACTAGAAGTCAGGAGAGGAAAGGCTGACTTGATTCTAAGACTGGACCATGCATTATTCTACATGTAGTGCGTGTTGAAGAATATTAAATGACCATTAAATGCAGTATTTCTCTAACATGGAGCCCTGAAGGCTAGACAATGACGGAAACTATTGATGCGATTCAGTAGCTTAGGAATGCAGAGAAGGAGGACTGAACTGATAACTGGAATCATAACATATTCTTGGCAGACTCAGAGACTGAGCCAGGCTGGACCGGGCACTGCGAGGCAGGAAGTAAGTGAAGGGTCGAGGATACAGGTGGGGGCTGTATCGCTCCTCAGCGAGGCTTCAGGAGACAGGAGCTGAGTCTGGTGTCCAGGCCCTTTTGAGGCCTAGAAACGGGGACTTTATAATAGAATAACGTGCACACTGAGAAACGTGGCAACGTAGCTTTACATAGGCCTGATATTCGTAGTATTCACGAGGACTGGAAACTGGCATACTAGAGGTGGACACAACTGTAATTGCGTCATTAATCGGACATGGGGAGTACATATGCATATTTAATCATGCACACATAACATATGATGGATGACACGTAGGGACACAGAACATGGCAAAATTTACTTTTCCACATTCCCTCCTTGTCACTACGTTTCCATCAGGAAACATCAATTTTCATGATACCATCTATCATTTCATACAGTATCATTTGCTCGTCTCGAATTATCCTGGAACGGGATTTAGAACGGGGCTTGGGACTAGGAATACAAGAGGTAGCACAAATGCCGCAAATCGCAGGGCCACATTGTATACAGAGGCAGCAGCTGAATATGATCGCTACTGCAATACCTAGAAAGGACAATATTTTCCATCCCCATGCGGAAATTATATTCCAGAACCAACCGGACCATGTCCAGGTGCCTGGATCTTGGTGTATCAGATGGGCAATTTTATGGAGTCTGGTTATAGCTGAATAAACAGACGGCGCGTTATTTGGAATGAAAATGCAGCAACTAGATCCGATGACTCTACAGGCCCCGCCCCTATCGGCCAGTATGACGTCAAGGACGAGACGATTCTGTAAAACGACAAATCTCATAGCAGATTGCTCTTCGGTTAAGTTACCTAGAGCAGAGGCAGTCTCATTTACTACAGCTTCAAGGGTTCTGGTTAACCTACGGATCAGTTTACTATTCTGGATAGGTCCTATAAAGAAAAAGAAACCTCTATTGAAATCTGTATACTGTTCTAGAGCAGTTTCAGTATAATCGACAATTGGGGACTCCCTTCTATGTCTAATGTGTACTAGATGTGTATTTCTATGATAATCAGGTGGTGCTAGAAAAACTGGTGGCAGTAGGAAGGCAATGTAACAGGTTCCCTCCCAATCGAGGGGCAAACGAACATATGCGGTTTGACCACAAATAAAATAAGAATGACGTGAAGCTTTGAAAATAGATTTCCCACTGTCACTATACTTGACAATAGTAGTACATTCACTATGTCCTACGTGTATGGAACCCTTATTTCGGACACATAATTCGCCTTTGACTGGTAGTACTGAAATAGCAGGTAAGTCTGGAGTAGTATCAGACTGAACATTCAAGACCATAAAATTCGAAGAATAATTACCTAAATTATACACTTCATTTTCTAGATCTAACCCGGTTCTGTGGGGGAGACCTTGCTTGTCTGGGAAACATGTACTGTTAAGAAAAGACATATCTGTTGAGGATGACGTTAACGTGGACCATGCTCCACACGAACCATTATGTGAAAAAGGATAAGGAAAAAGTGGCAGAACTCCCTTCGGTGTCTGGAAAGGGGGGAGTCGACCACACACCCAACAATTAGTGGCATTGCTGGTCTGGTGTGAGTAATGTAACATGCGGATAAATGAGTTATTTCGCATAGCGAGGCGGTAAGAGAGTTCATGAGGAGGCAGATCACTAAACGTGTGCTCTATTGTAGCATTAGAAGACTTATTTACATGAAGAACTGGGAAGTACAAGAAAAATGCATAACTGGTGCAGGAAATCATAAGGCTGAGAAACAATATGAAACATAGAAAAATGATACATCGGATTGAGTTTTGACTAACTCTCTCTCTATGGGGGTCTATTTTATACATGTCAGAAACAGTCTAACCGTTTCACCTAGGGGAGGACTTAGACAATCAAACTGACTGACTTATTTTACAAGACCGGAGTTTTAGCTTGTACTCCTGTTGTGGAGTTTTCTCTAACAGGGGAGGGGTTGTAGCAATGTCTTTTGCGGGACAGTCCTTGAGAACAATATTCTGGCAATCCTTTGAATCCTGGGAAATGTTCTTTAAGGCGGGTTTCAGTCCATTAAAAAGTTTAATATGAGAAAGGTGTACCCAGCCTTTGCGTCCTTCCAACTTCACGGCTGTACGGGTGGTGAGGAGGACCTGTCGGGGCTCTTTCCAACGAGGCTCCAGCGGACTTGATCTGCCAAAGTTGCGGACCATCACCATGGATCCTGGAACGATTTCGTGCGGTGCCACCTCGGTATTGTCTGGAAATGCGGCGGCAACCTGTGAACGACATGAGTTGAGGGCAGACATCAAGGAAGCTAGGTAATCTGTCAGCATATTACTTGAAACATCGGTAATACTTCGGGGTCTAGGAGTACCCCACATGTTAGGGGGGCGGCCGAATACGACCTCGTACGGAGACAGACCTGATCTGGAATGTGCGACCATGCGCATATAAAATAAAGCGACTGGCAGAGCTACTAGCCAGTCCACACCTTTTTCTTTACACACTTTTGCAATACGGATTTTTAGAGTCTGATTATGTCTCTCTACGAGACCGGCTGCTTCAGGATGGCGTACACAATGAAACTTCCACTGGTACCCTAGCAAAAGGGAAACATGCTTCATGAGTTCAGATGAGAATGGCTGGCCGTTGTCAGAATATACGACTCTAGGGAGTCCATAACGAGGGAAGAACTCACGAACCAACTGCTTGGCAGTGGTCGCGGCTGTGTAATCTGGGACTGGATATGCTTCTGTCCACCTGGACAAAGCGCATACAACTACAAGGACATACTTGAAACCTCGACATCGCTCCATCTGAATATAATCCATCTGGAGGACTTCAAAAGGGTGATCAGGGGGCTGGAATCCACCTTGTTCCACCGGGACACTTTTACCTGGATTAAACTGACAACATATCATACAGGTACGGACTTTCTGCTTGGCTGCAGCTCGTAAATGCTTGTTGAACCAAATGTTCTGGATACTGTCTAACATAGCTTTTTCTCCTAAATGTGCTGGACTATGTGCGGTATTAATAATGACTTGAACCATAGAGTCGGGGAGAAACCATGTGGCTCTACCCTTTGTTAACCATCCTTGGTCTGTCTGGACCCCTCCTTGTTCGGACCATTTCTTGATTTCTTCGGGAGTAGCATGTAACTGGATATCTATGACATCTTGTGTAGGGTCCTTAACTGTCATACATGTAATCGGATCTGGAGTGTGTGTCATGTTAGCTGGAATGTCTAGAGTCTGTGCTGTAAGCTTGGCTGTGCGATCTGCTAGATCATTACCTTGGGAAATAATGTCAGTAACTTTCGTATGTGC
This sequence comes from Lissotriton helveticus, assembly GCF_964261635.1. Classification (NCBI taxonomy): domain Eukaryota; kingdom Metazoa; phylum Chordata; class Amphibia; order Caudata; family Salamandridae; genus Lissotriton; species Lissotriton helveticus. The sequence goes on from NC_136065.1 coordinate 1,743,355,356, forward strand.
TTTGCACTTCATGATAGCGATAGATGTCGGTAAGTGTATGGCATCTAACAGAGCTTGAATAAGGAGACCATGCTGAATCTTGGTTCCATGAGAAGTCATGAAACCTCTCTCCTGCCAGAGCACTCCGAAGTCGTGTACAACTCCAAATGCGTAACGTGAATCTGTGTAAACATTAACTTTCAAGTTCCTGGCGTGTATGCAGGCTTGTGTCAGAGCAACTAGCTCTGCTGCTTGAGCGGACAGGGTGTCAATACGGTGTGTTTCAATAACTTCGGTGTCAGTAGTCACTGCATACGCGGCGACTAGTTCTCCTGTACTTGTTCTTAGGCATGAACCATCCACATAAAGTGTCAGGTCGGGATCTGGTAACGGAATATCTGTCAGATCTTGTCTTGGCTTTGTCGTAATGTTAACTACTTCCACGCAATCATGTGTGGCTGGATTTGATTTAACTGATGGTAACAGTGTAGCAGGATTCAGGATGTTGCAGCGTCTGATTTCTATGTGTGGCTGGAACAGTGTCAATTCATAACCAGTTAAACGTGCAATTGTCAAGTGCTGAGTCTGTGTTCGGTTTAAAAGAACTTCCACGGAATGTGGAACTTGTACTGTCAAGGTATGTCCTAAGACTATGGAATCACTTTGTCTGATAGCTAGTGCTGTGGCTGCAACTGACTTGAGGCACGCAGGCAGAGCCTGGGCTACAGGATCTAATGTGCTCGAAAAATAAGCACAGGGCTTGTATTGTCCTGCTTGATCTTGTGTGAGAACAGATAATGCTGTACCTTCGCGTTCAGTGACGAAAAGTGTAAAAGGCTTACTGTAGTTCGGTGTCGCTAGAACTGGAGCTTGGCATAAAGCTTTCTTTAACTCATTGAAACTAAGTGTATGTTCAGATGTCCAAGGGAGGACAGTCGATACGGCTGCCTCCTGTGTCGTTAACTGTATCAGTGGTTTGGCTAGAAATGCATACTGAGGAATCCATTGTCTGCAGTAAGAAGTAAGGCCGATAAAAGCACGTACCTCCTTCTGGGTCTTGGGCTGAGGAAGACTCGCTATTAACTGGATACGGTCTGGTGTCAACTGCCTACCCCTCTTGGACAGTAAGTGTCCTAAGTAGACCACTTGCTGGACACAGAATTGAAGCTTAGAAGGGGACACCTTGTGCCCCATCTCGGCTAGGAAATACAAAACTGTAAGGGATGCTCGCTCGCAACCACGTTCAGAACGGGCTGTGATCAGTAGATCATCGACATACTGGAGCAGGGCAGTGTCAGTTGGCATGTGAATGTTGTCTAGTTGTCTCTTGAGTGCTTGACTGTAAATACTAGGACTCTCTGTGAAACCTTGAGGGGCTCGTGTAAACATATAGCTCCTTCCATTTAAACAAAATCCGAAAAGGAACTGGCTGTCTGGATGAATAGGAACACTGAAAAATGCGTTCTTGAGGTCTATGACAGTGAAGAACGTGGCTTCGGAATCAATGACTGTCAATAGGGAAGAGATGTCTTGGACAACTGGGTACTGCGGAATAATACATTTATTAAGCTCTCGTAGGTCAATCACTAATCGATATACTGGGGGTGCATTTGGATCAGTACGTTTCATGACTGGAATGATCGGAGAATTACATACATTGGAGTCAGTTTCTACAACCACTCCTTGAGCCATGAGCTCGTCAATAATTTTGGATAAGGCTGCTACAGCCTCAGGTGGCAATCTGTACTGTCTGATTCGTGGTAACACTACACCTGGCTTGAGAGTCACACGATAGGGTGTGATTTGCATGTAACCTACATCAGTTGGACCTTGCGCCCATAAGTGCTGCGGAACATTAGACAGTCTTGAATCAAAATCTCGTAATACATAGTGACCCTTAAAGTCACGTAGGAACAATCGTATTCCCTCTGGGGAACAGCATATAACTGCATCTAACTCTTTCAGTGTCTTAATGCCTAATAGGTTTTCTGGACATGACTTAGTAAGTAACAGATCAGTAGTGCGGGACAATGGACCTACTTCTAGAGTAACTGGCTTTGAAATCTCATTTACGATAGGTTTTCCTGAAAATCCAAGGGAAACATTTCTTGAGCCTGAGAGCGGAGCCCCTGGAACTTCGGCGTGACTAATTGTGGTCCTACTTGCCCCTGTATCAATCAAAAACTTTCTGTCTTTCCCTAATACTTGACTGTGAACATAGGGACCTTCTTGATCTACAGGTATCTCGATGAGAGGCAAGCCTACCTCCCTCTCTAGGCTGTTTCATGAATACTGCTGGTACTCTGGATACTCAGACTGTGCATACTGGTACATCTGCGATGTAACGTGCTGTGTTGCAGCAATAGGCTGCGGTGCTGGAACTGTCTGTTGTGCATTCTGTGGCTGAGGAATCTGTAAAACTTGTTCTTGTCTAGGCGGACGTGGTCTTTCTTTAGTCTTACCGGTAGCTATGTTGTGTTTCAGGACTGCACACTCATTTATAAAATGACCTGGCTGTTTACAATAATTGCAATTCCCTTTAACGGGAGCTGCAGGATGACTGGCTTGATTCGGACCCCTCTTCTGACTGTCTTGAGGAACAGATTGTGCAACTAGTACTTTCATTTTCGTGTCTTTCATACGTTTTCTCTCGTGTTCTTGTTCTTCTCTGATTCTATTCTGATGGTATTGGAGCATTTGCAACATCTGGGACGGGGTATTAGCTTGCCAGGTACTTTCGACTTTCAAAACTCGATTTTTAATTTGTGGGCTTGAATTCTCGACTAATTTAGTAACAAAAAGGTGAGGGTATGACTCACTACTTGTCTTGAGGCCACTGTTGATACTGAAACATTTTTCAAATCTAGAATAAAAATCACTAATATCCTCATCTTGCTTCTGTTTACAGGCTGAGATTGCATCCCAGTCTTCTTTTCTAGTTGTCAATAATCTGGGTAAAACTTGTATTAATAATTCTGGTAATTCTTTACATTTATCTCCAAGACCGGTACCTGGTACTCGTGCCTTGTCTTCAGCTTCTAGAACTGCCCAATCGATCTTTTTCTCTCCCACCTCCCATTCTTTTTCCTTGAGCTTTTCATACACCCCTGCGGGCAGCAGAACCTTTAACATTTTAATTATATCTGGGTATGTGTATTCTCCCATACGGAGCATGTCTTTTAATTCTCTATGGAACCCTGCTGGATCTTTGTCATGACAGGGAATTAATTTCTTCATCTCGAGGAGTTCCATCTTTGTAATTGGAGTGTAAACAAACACTCGCTGCATTTCGCCACCCGTTCCTTTAACTGGGTGGACTTCTCGTAACGGATTCTGTCTCTCCATGTAAAAGGGTTTACTTTCTGGGGGTGAGACATGAACAAAATGCGGGTTCAGAAACGTTCTATATTTGTGACGCTGTTCTAGAATGACACTAATTAAATCGGTACCTAGACCTTTCCATCTATACTGGAGTAACTCGTTCAGGATATCATGTAACGGACCTGGATCAGAGTGTTGACCCTCATACAATGTAATGAGGTGCTGAATCATATACATACCCGCCAGTCGTTGCTCGGCTGGGGGCATTTTCAGAAACATTTGTGCCACTATTTCGTCTGGAAAAGTGGTAGAATCAGTAATCCATCGGACTGCTGATCGGGCTAGTTCTTGTTCATGCATGGTACTTAACTGACTGTAACCGATTCGTGATTTCAGAATGTGATCGGTAGCTTGGAATACTTGTTCTAGAGAACCTTGTTCTGGTGCTGGAAAATGAAAAATAGACTTGTGTTCTAGGCGTAAATGGCGATCTGGAAATCTAGATTTTCCTACATACGCTATTCTGGCGGGATTCTCGTCCTCTATCTCTTCAGTATCAGAGTTACTTTCTTTCTCGCTTACTTGTGCTGCTTTACGTTGTTCGTGTATCTTTATTATTTCTCTACGGATTTTCTTGTACATACTCTCCATAGCACCGACGGTCTTGTGCTTACCCTCGGCTATATTATCACTCCACCTTGTCAGGGTTCTCATTTCGGCTTGATCTTTAGACGGATAATCTTGTTCTCTTATTAGACAATTGATCAGAAACTTTAATATCATGAGCTGGATCTCGGCTTTCCTTTGAGACATGGCCTCGCTAATACTTTCTGGATCATCCCCTGTACGGATGAAACGATATATTCTGTCTAGATCTTCTTTCATATTCGGTAAGGTGACTAGATACTCGGCCACCTTTCTTACGCGGAATGAATATAAAACCATATTATCCTCGCCTGGGACTGGATCATAGCCGCATTCGGCAAGGGATTTTCTTATTTCTGCTACAGTCTGATGTCTGGGCGTACGCTGTGACGCTTGTGCATGTAATTCGGCTAACGTTAAACGCTTGTGTGGCGGCGGGGTTTGAGGAGGACCTCCCCCTGCGGCCCCTAAACTGGAGTCTAGGTCTACTGAGGCTCTTCGTCCTGGCAGAGTGGGAAATGGAAATGCAGGCTGGACTTGTATGGCGGGCTGGACCGGGGGTACCGTAACAGGTACTCCGGTGTCTGGAGGAGCGGGAAGTGCCTGATTTACAGGGACTGGCGGAGCGCGAACAGGATTTGCATATTCTGGGACTGTGTCGTCCAAATAGGACGAAATAAAAATATCAGCTGCGGTCTGTTTGTGACGTAGCATGGTCGGAACTAATGGTGGCGGGAAATTACTGGATGCCTCTGGGGTCGCTTTTGGCAAGCCCTCGGCAAGGAGAGGATACATACCCCTAATAAGGGCATGCCTCTGTCTGTCTGACTGTTCGGCTTTGACTTGTTCACCTATCTCGATTAGTTCTTTTTCTTGTGCTCGTTCTAAGGATTCTCTACTTAATTCTGACTTTCTGATTTCCTTTTCGGTTCTTTTATGAGCTTCTTTACGCCATAACTCGATGGCATCTTTCTGTGACTGTCTGGCTTTCTTTTTCCATAATGCTTCTTCTACTCGCATGATGCACTCGGCATCCCATGTACCCGATACGGGCCATCTATACTTTTCTTCTAACTGTTTGGTATACTCTACCCATAAATCTAGATACAATATGGCGCTTATGCCATGCTTCTGATACATAAAGTGACCTGGACTGTCCCTCGGCGGAACAGGAACTGCTTCTTCTAACAAACCTTTTCTAGTTTTTAGCTGACGTAATCTCGAAAAGAGAGACATTGTAAACTTGAATCGGAACACAATACAATACACGAGAAACAATAACAATTTGGAGAACAATTCAGGCATACCACGACATTGGAAATACATTGAACAACATCATAACATAACAGTTCGGACAGAATATTACCTGGAATACTGAGAACAGAAACACAAGAATTTCTCGAGAACGGAACAGACTAGAGTTACTGGATGCACTGCTGAAACAGTACGGAACATACCGGTCCCATAAAGGGACGCATCAAGACCCGTATCCACCTAGGTGAACACTTCGTTTGTGAGTCTGTGTACCACCAACCCACGGACCAGAGTCAATTTAGATTGACCCTGTCTAGATACTACCCCAGTAATGGTACTCACCGGGCAGCAAGAACGGAAAGCCTCGGACTGGACTGGACTGCTACGACGACGACGGACTTCGGACTTCAGTTACGGGTGGGCCTCCGGATACCTCGGACCTTGAACTCTTGGCTTGGGCTCTGGTCGGGACTCGCCGCGTTCCTCCACCGTCTCGTTTGGATGCTGGACCGCCTCCTCCGTCTCCTCCGTGGGCCTGAGGGATACTTGAAGCAGAAATATCTGCCGGTGCACAGAAGAGTTCCGTCACGACTGCAGAGGGTCAGGGGGTCGGCGTGGCTTCACCGACGCGTGGGGAAAGGGCAAGTCCCTATTCGGGCGCCATTATGTGGTAAATAAATAAATAATACCTCTCTTTTTGACTAGACATATATCATAACAGATAGCTCAATAAATAAGAGTCAAGATTCGAGGTAGTAGGAGTTTTTGCAGGTTTAATACAGCATAAGGACAGGAACAGGACAACCTGCATAGGAATAGAATGGCAGGGCCCAGCAGCTGCTGGGGCTGGATCTGGGATGAGCGCGCTGACTTTTTAATAACAATACATGAGCATATATACATAACGCAAACACATAGCATTACATTACAGTAGGCGTAGCAGTGGGTGGAGCAGAAGGCGTGACGCGTAGCAGTCGCGAAAGATAAGGGCGAAAAGAGGTGTAACAGGGCGTATACATAGACATGTGATGCAAACGTAACAGAATATGTCATGAATGGGGCGGAAACCATGGAGGGGGCTACCTAAGGAGCCGGGACCTCTAACCTGATGGTGCGCGCAAACTAGCAATGACGTATTACTAGGAGAAGCTGGGGGCTATGAACTCTGTGCTAGGAGCAGAGACTGAAGTCTGGAAAGTCAGGGCGACATGTACCTAAACAGTATCTAGTATCTGATGTTTAGAGAACATGTTGATATAAACTAGAAGTCAGGAGAGGAAAGGCTGACTTGATTCTAAGACTGGACCATGCATTATTCTACATGTAGTGCGTGTTGAAGAATATTAAATGACCATTAAATGCAGTATTTCTCTAACATGGAGCCCTGAAGGCTAGACAATGACGGAAACTATTGATGCGATTCAGTAGCTTAGGAATGCAGAGAAGGAGGACTGAACTGATAACTGGAATCATAACATATTCTTGGCAGACTCAGAGACTGAGCCAGGCTGGACCGGGCACTGCGAGGCAGGAAGTAAGTGAAGGGTCGAGGATACAGGTGGGGGCTGTATCGCTCCTCAGCGAGGCTTCAGGAGACAGGAGCTGAGTCTGGTGTCCAGGCCCTTTTGAGGCCTAGAAACGGGGACTTTATAATAGAATAACGTGCACACTGAGAAACGTGGCAACGTAGCTTTACATAGGCCTGATATTCGTAGTATTCACGAGGACTGGAAACTGGCATACTAGAGGTGGACACAACTGTAATTGCGTCATTAATCGGACATGGGGAGTACATATGCATATTTAATCATGCACACATAACATATGATGGATGACACGTAGGGACACAGAACATGGCAAAATTTACTTTTCCACACATGTCTGAGAAAAGTCCAGTTCCCAAGCGAGTTCAGTGCGAGATTTTAATCTATCGTTGGTAAGATGAAAAGAGTTGTATAAAGCTGAGGCAGAAGGAGACGTGTCCAATAAGAGGGAAGTGGGTTTGCAAGTTGCCGGAATTTCGTTAGAAAAAGGAAGAGCTTGAAGATATGAAAGTAAGGCTGGATAAAGGGCGTCGTATTGAGCTCGTGTAGAAATGGGTAAAGAGAAAAGAGATTGAAGGTGTTGAAATGAAATAGGTTTACCTTGAGATACTAATTGAGATATCCAGGAAAGGCCTCGAGAATGCCAAGTTTTCCAATATATGGTACGATTTTTTATTTTAAGAAGAGCATTATTCCAAATCGGTTGTTCAGGAAGAGAAAGAAGAGATGAATAAGAGGACGAGATGTAAGGAGAAAGGAGAGTACGAGAGTATGAAAGAATAGGAGAGCGAAGACGAGTTAAGGAGGATGTAAAAGATAAGAATTCTTGAAAGGTAAAGGGAGAAATGAAAGAGGATTCCATGCTTAACCAGACAGGGGGGTAATGAGGTAGGGCAGATGATAACCAGCGAGTTGTTTGCTTCAGAGAGAAAGCGCGATGATAAAGTTTGAAATCAGGAAAGCGGACTCCATATTTATCTGTGCAAAGTGCACGGTGAAGTATCTCTAGACCCTGGCTTCCTGAATTCGGATCTGGGCTGTCTGAGCCAAAGTACCACTTTATGTGCGCTTGAGTTACACTCCTTCCCTCAACTGTCAAAAGAGGCACGGTTTGGTCAATAATACATAGAAGTTACAAGCCAGGCCTGATTGTATGCCAACATGAAAGCAATAACTTTTCATTTAGATTGTATACTTGATAGGCCTACTGGCTAGAAAACAAATATTCTAAATGGTAATTCCAACAGTGTGTGTGAGAATGTCATAATATTTTCTGACATTATTTTCGAATATGATTTTCAGAGCTGTACGTTGAAAATAGACCCGCCAACAAACCATAGGGCTGGACATTTTCAACTTTCTGAAAACTGCAGAGGTATTTGCGTAATCAGAGTTAAAAGGAAATAGAAATACTTTTGGAGTTTTAAGAAACATTTAGTTGATATAACAATAATGAGGCGGAGAACACAAATGTCTATATTACTAAGTTCATAGACTAAAGAAATAGAAAAGGAAGGATGTTCAATAAAATATGCTTAGAGATTTCCTAATGCTGATCTTGTTTTATGTTATGACTAGTCAGATAACAATAATAATTACTGTTATTTTGATAAACAAGATTTTTGGACGCATAACTATGTTGTAAAATGCAAACTGTGGGTGCCTACTATTTCTAGTGGCCAAAGTGGATATCCGTATCTATGTACAAAGCTACCTCTGCAGGTTAGAGTTACTCTGATGGAGTTGTCTGACTCTACACTCCTTATCGGATTGAAAATTACTGGTTGTAAAGAGAAGTGAGACATCCATCAGTTGTCCTTTTCTTCCTCCTGGGGCTTCGAAGATCTACTTGGGAATGTGCCACCGAGAATGAGGGGTTCCGGGCAGAACCGTTTTGCTAGCTCAAAGCAGAGCTGAGCATCTGTTTTTATACTTTTCACAGTATGAAGCACAAACATAAACAATTTTCAAAGTTACAGCATAATTTTCAGAAAGAACAGCTGTATCAGTTTCAGAGAACTGTACCTGAGATTACGTTTTTGGGAGAAATAAAACTAAGGAGAATTTTGGTGTGAAAAACATGACTTTAGCCTTGAGAACTTATAAATGTATGCATAATAAATACATCTTTGAGCATTGGTTATATGCTTTGCGGCTTCAGGCAGCATTTAAAAAAAAGATTTGGATCTATGCCATGTTGTTTTAGTTTTGTAAATCAAGCTACTTTGCTCCAGTGCAGTTCTGAGGCCATTGTATGCTTCCAGCACTATTACTGGACCAATCCATTTCACTACTAGTTTAGAAGTATGAGGTCCCTTCACAGAACCAGGTGCTCGCTGTCTTCTCTAGCATCTGTTTCAATTATTACACTGTTAAACCCCTTATCCACAGCAATATAATACAATTTTTTCCCAAACACGCATGATTTAGTTCTCTTTTGTCTCTGCCAGTTTGTTTGAAAGAAATAACATAAGAAAGCACATACAGAGCGAGAATGTTGACTTCTAGTAACATCAAGACCACTTTCACAAGTATTTAATTTATTTATTTATTTATAAAGTTTTATATAGCGCAAACAAGTTCCCAAAGGATATCAGAGCAGGTAGGGATAAAAACAAGAATGATCACAGGTTACAAGAAAAATTCCACAAGGAGGTTATATTAAACAAAAGTAAAAGGGGCATTGTATGTCGTAAGGAAGCATAGTAGTAAATGATGGTACCATGAAAGTAGCAAAAATGTCATCGGGCAGGAGAGCCTAGCCCACTTACGGAAGGAATTTATTCATGAGGAATCTTTTGACTTCCAGTTTGAACACCGTTGTTGAGGAGATTCTGCGTGCTTCCAGTAGTAGCGAGTTCCATATCTTTGGGGCAGCACCAGACAAGGGTCTGTGACAAGTAAAACATATTTGAGGTCATTACCTTCTTAATTGTCTTCCTTGTCTCAATCTTTACAGAAAAGAGTTTTGTTAGAATCAAGATACCTTCTTTTAAGTAGGAGTCATATAGTCAGGTCACGTAGAATATAGTTATACGTTTTTTGAAGAAGTTGTAGTTAAGTTGCAAGTTATAGATTAGATGGTGTTCGAAATGGGATTTCTGGTTGGCTAAGGCTTGCACCAAAGCCTGGCAGAAACCACCACTCTAGTAAGGGCAAGGGAGTTACACTCTGAAGATAACCCCTGCTCAAACCCTTGTTAGCTTGGCACGAGCAGTCAGGCTTATCCCAGAGACAATGTGTAAAGCATTTGCGCAACACACACACAAACCATCAACACACTCACCACACCACAAAAGAACTCCACACAGGGTTATATAAAAATAGCCTTTGTATTATCCAAAACACATTAGAATCATAATCACACAATGTAAGCTGTGCCAGCTGGCACTACGCAATATTCACAGGGGATTATATACAGGACCAGGCCAATCGGGCCACAGCCAGAAGCATCAGAATGCAGGTAGTAAACATAAAACAGAACCAGTAACTACTGGTACAATAATGACCTCAGCATCATCACATTAGGCCCAAACCTCATTAGCATAAACACATTACGCAATAGGCATCATGCTAAAACATCATGCATGACATTAGGCATCACAAGCATAAACACATTATGCAATAAATCGCAGTGCACCACAGTACACTGACCAGGTGCATACATCACCTCAGAAACTGACCCCCAGGCCAACTGGCCTTTTACTGGGGCTCAAATGCCCTATGTCCAGATAGTCAGGGCTTGTATTGGGGGCCTCTCAAAATGCCCCCCTAGCTGCCAATGCAGCAAAGATGCTGCAAAGGGGCACTCAATAAAAGAAATGGCCCCCAAACATTGTAGCTGCCCACGCTCTCCCAGTGCAGCTGGGATCAGCACTGGCACTCCCTGTCCCCTGAGAGCCCCACGGGGACTCTATCAACTGCAAATTGCCCCCAATGCCACTTCACTGGGCCTCAAACATAAAGATGGGAGAAGAGTTGGTGCCACTTAGGCAACAATGGGGAAGACTTGCCAAAGGCCCCTCTGGGTCGCAAAAGCACTGCGCGGCCCGGGACACTAAAGGCTCTAAGGCACTCACCCGCTGTCACCGGAGCACTACCATGGGGCCCCAGGGATTCCTGTGGAGGCACCAACAAAGCCTGCTTCCCGCCCCACTCACCGGGGCTGGCCTGTCTCCTCGGCAAAAAAGAGAAAAAGTGCTCACCCTGAACTTGCAGCCACGCGGGTCTCCGTTGCTGCCAGAAGTCGGGAGGATCAGTCCTAGCTCTCCGGTGACACGTAGGGCTCCCACCGGCACACAGAAGCCCTGCTCGGGCTGGCGCCAACTTCCTCTCGCTCTCGGTCATGGAGGCAGAGTGGGCTCCTGCCCTCCTGTAGGCACAACTCTGTCTATGTTGCGCCGCCTCCGCTTGTGGTGGCACCGGCTCTTTCTTTCGTCTTGGGCCACAGCGGTGATCACCTTGCGGCGAAGTGTGGGGTGGGCTCCCGCCATACCATAAAACACCACAGGGGGGCACCCACTAAGTAAGCAGCAGTGCGGGGTGGGCACCTGCTATTTGAATCTGCACCAAGGCAGGGTGGGCTCCCACAAAGCACACAATGTGGGGTGGGCACCCACTGCAATAAAGAGGCCACAATGCGTGGTGGGCTCCGGCTCACCAGTGGCACCGACAGGGCAGGGTTGGCTCCCATTCTGCTCCAAAAAAATACCCACAAGGCAGCAATCCAATATGCCTGAACACGGAGTGGGCTTCCTCTCTTGTTCTCACGCTGTGCCGGGGATTCCCCTTGCCGGGATTCCCTCCGGATGCTCGGGTAGCTTAGCACTGCAGACCCCACACGCTCCTCTCCTCCTGGAGCAACAGGCCCAAGGTGCAGCGCTCACGAGGCGCTACAGTCCTGAAAGTTCAAGGGGCAAAAAGGGCCCAGGCAGGCCAGCACACAGAGTCCTCCAGCAGGGAGGCAGTCCCTCGTGGTGGTTCCTCCTGGGGCCCAGCAGCAGCACGTCACCTAAGCACAAGTAAGCACAAAAGCACAACATTTTCATGGGGTCACGGCCCCAATATTTATACTAACATTTTATTTGTGTGCCCTGGCACAGGGCTTGGGGGAACCAGTCCTAACTGGTTCTGGGGAGTGTGGAACACTTTCTTGACAAGGATCCTCTTCCCCTTTGTCAGGTGGGGGCTTGTCATCAGACACACCACAGGGGGTGGAGCAGGCATTCACATAGGCAGGCACATACCTATTCAGAGTCAGGGGACTACTCCTCCCACTACTCCAAATGCAGATGCCCTATTCAGCCTAGCACTGACGCACCCGGGCCCCTCCTGGAGACACAAGCACCTCACCAGCTCCTGTCACTCCAAAGCCAGACAAGCAATCCACATCAGGCTGGCAGACACATAGCACACATAAATACCCACTTCTAAAAGTGGCATTTCTAAAATAGTTATAATTAACCTGTGCAAACCATCGCGTAGCATTTATTATTACTATTCCAAATATACCAAACTTGACCACATTGCTCCTCTCATATCAGGAATTACCACGGAAACATTTACCAGGAAATCCCTAATACATTCCTATAGGAGGGCAGCCTCATAGTAGTGGGAAACCAAAATGGCTGTTTGTCACTACCAGGACATGTCACACACTTAAGGTACATCTCCTACCCGATAGGCTAGATAGGGCCTACCATAGGGGTGACTGACATGCAGTAAAAAAGGTGTCACAGATATGGCACATACTTTAGGTGCCACGTCCCAGCGGCAGTAACACTGCACGCACACGCCCTGCAAGGGGTAGGTTTGTAAGGCTACTTTGGTGGGTGGCTCAATCAGCGCTGCAAGCCCACCAGTAGCATTTAATTTACTAGCCATGGGTATATGAGATACCACTTCACAAGAGACTGACAGGTAAATTAAATAAGCCAAACAGGTGTAGACCAATCTTACCATGTGTATCACAGAGAGCACACACACTTTACTCTGGACAGCAGTGCTAAAGTGCCCAGAGTCCCAAAACCACCAAAACAATGTCAGAAAAAAGGCGAGAGAGGAAAAAGTTTTGGGATGACCCTGCAAAAAGGGACAAGTCCAACAGATGGTAAATGCCCCGCCAGGAGCAGCAGCCTTACTGGTCAGCCCACTCTCTCTAGCTGCCATTCTCCAGGCTCAGACACTCATCACCATTCCTTTCCTTTACGTCACACACACACTGGCTGAGAAGCAGGGCACTAAGGAACTATGGAGAGGATGCATTATACTAACAAGAGGCCATCTCCCCCAATCCAAACATAGCTCATATAGCCAAGCAAAATAATTAAACAAAATATAAACATGGCTTCCCTATGCTTACTGTCAGGCGGCATAATTGAAGAAAGCACATGCCATGCTTCTTGTTTTCTTCTTTTTGCATCTGCATAGTAGTTTACTTAGCGAGGGAGGTGAGCTTATATTTTTTCTTTTGATGTACATTTCTAATTATGGCCCAATTACTTATAGACCCATTCAGTTTGATGCTCTTCCTGACCTTTGCGTTTTGCCGAACAAGCGTGGGCACGGGAAGTGTGTAGCCTGAAGACCTGCTTTAGCAGTCTGGCTAATGGGGATCTCTTGGACTAATCATAGGATGTTTCCTGAGGCAGCAGTCCATATTGAGGAGGCTCAGAAAGCCTGTTGCCGGGAGTGAGAAGTGTTGTATCTAAGCGGTGGTTTGTGTGAGTACTTGCATTTTGCTTTTTAGTGCTGACATGAAGACAAAAGGCCAACAGGAAGGGCCATCATACGCCTGAGAATGTGAGGAGCAGGAGACATGGGCGCAAACAGGTGGTAAAATTAATTTAGCCCCCATACAGAAAATGATGGAGCAGGCTGCACAGGAAGCATTTCTGGCCATAGAATGGCCACCTCCTGCTAAACTGCCCTGGTTGAATATGGGACCAGAAGTTGGATGACTTTCTGCAAAATAAAAGAGAAAAACCCATCCTGCCTGAATCCTATGATAATGTTGGTAAAGACTATTTTGTCAGCCGCTATCAGAGGTGGGAGCCACGCAACTTACTTTTGAGCGCTGAGATACCAAAGGTCTTGACTGGAAAGACTTGTGGCTATCAAATCTTTCCATGATTTCTGATCCAAAGGTATCCTCTTCACTACTTTTACTAGGTTTTCCCTCTGGTGGTCAAAAATGACTCATTGAGGATGAGTCTGTTTTCCCAACGGGTGAAAATCTCAACAGAGGCCACCTTTCCAGTTTCTATTCATAAGATTTTGGAATCAGCAATTAAAAAGTCCTATGCAGCTTCTGAAGCTTCAAACATTGCTATTCGAGCCTGCATTTATTCGAAGTATGCTATTCGGTCATTTCTGAAGGATTTCCATATGTTAGCTGATCTAATGCAGAAAGGCTCAGACTTTTCATCAGCATTGTCAGTGATGGATCAAGAGATCCATTTTCATCAGCTATATCATTTGATTTATCGAGAGCAGGAGCAGACACCTAAGGATCATCTGTTGTTGAAAAAATGCAATTATAGATGAGATCAGAGAAAGCTGAACCATCCCAAAAGACAGTTCTGATGCATTTCCCATTACCTGGTTCAAAATAGTTTGACCCTCACTTTGAGGAATTGGTTATAAATTCATTTGCGGACTAGAAGCTTTTAGTTCCAGTCTAGCCAGGTTTTAGCGGAAACACGGAAGCAGTTATGAGTACAAACACGTTTTTGGCCAAAACAATGATGAGGGGCAAGTCAGCTCTTTCATAATAGGGGTTGTGGCCTGTGGGGCTTCTGTCACTGAGAAAGCATGGTTCCAACCAACACCACCAGCAAGTTCTTCAGCTCCCCCTGTTATGTGTTGGATTGAGGCCCTAACATAGGTACGCCGTTTCAGAGGCACAAATCCTTCATGCCACAAAGACAGGCAGGCCCTTTCACCCACTTAAGGCCTTTTCACCTACATTAGCCCTCCTTCACAATAACGAGCAACGGAGGCTATCCTTTATCTGACATGTGCTCTGGGCGCAGAAGACGGTCCATCCTAAATACGTCATCTCCATGTCCAACAGTGACTAACCTACGTCACAACAAATTCTTAGAAATAGACCCTTAAACTCTTGGGATTTTCCCTAGCATAGGATTATTGATTTCTCCAAGAACTCATTAAATATGCATTAACCACTATTCCCTAGGGGTTTATTCATAACGTCTTCCTCTTACCGACTTTACGCCAATACTAACATTCCAAGGCACCTATCTGGTATAAATATACCTCCCTTTGCCCAAGTAAACCAGAGGAGACCGAGACTTCCATGCCGACACTCTGACTTTAGGCGCTGCAACCTGCGTCATGCCACAGCTCCAGCTGGTAGAAGTCCATGCACCCATCCTGGAGGGCCCAGCTCGAGATCAGGATGAAGTCCCACTAAAGTAATGGGGTTAGACTAAATCCTAGGGGGATTCTTGGCTCTCTAAGACCCACACACATGCTAGGTACACTTAGGTACATCTAGTTAGGCATCATAGGGGTATAGGCTTTATCTTAATGCATTCTGTATTTCATGTATATGCTCATTACTATTGCAAAATGGTAGAACTATACAATGCCTTTTTATTTAATGGCACTGCTGGCCACATTGCTCTGCTACTGTCCAACAGTTGTCGCAGCACATATAACCAGTACTAGAATAACAACTGTGCAATACATTTTATTGTAAACACACCCGACTGTTTCTTTTATCTACTTTTCTGAGATGAGTGACTGAATGAAAACTAATATATATTGTTTCCACGATCATGAGGGATCAGGGTTTTATGTTATGTGGTTGCCAGAAGCTATTCCCTTCTTGTCTTCAAGAAGTTTCTAGTGGCCTCTGAGCTAGCTGGTACACAGTAATTAAGTTTAATATACATGATAGGGGCATACTGACCTCAGTCCTATGCCAAGCCTATTGTGCATGTTATTCCAATACGCAGAACCTGTCAGGGAAATAGGAACTACACTACACCCCAGAAGCATTATTACATCCTTAATCATGGTGAGATGCCAGTTAGGGGGGCATTTAAAATGTGTTACATAAACCTGGGAAATAAATCAGTTTGATCAATGTTCAATAGTTATTGTTAGGAGGGACTATCTGGTTCAATTTTCATAGGAATTAGAGGCATATTTTGTTTCAGACAGCACTGCCAACAGACATGATTTGACAGAAAGCTTTATTAGACAGTATTTGTAAATCTCTGAAGAAGGCAGTGATTATACCAATAGTGGAAAATGAGATAGACAAGGGCTGCTACTCAATCATTTTTCTCTTACAGAAATTGCGAGTAGAGTTCAGATCAGACCTAGACTTAAAAAAGTGAACTCTTTCCTAGGTTATCGGAGTTTCAAGATGTTATCTCTGGCAAACGGTCTTCCACTCTGGAAATGGGGATTTCCTTCCTTAAGTCACTCAACCTGTTATAACCTCATCTGCATTTCCCAATGCAGAAACACCCAAACGTTCACCTGTAAAGGTTCCTTTGATTCTGTGCTGAGCAGCATTACCAGGAGCCTATGCTTTAACTTGGTTTATACACCAACAGTTTTTTACAAAGCTCTTGGTGCTGGTGATGTGTAGAATTAATGCTTCTCTTGGAATTTTGGTGTTCCCTTATCTTGATGATGACTGATGGTTTATTCTTTTCTTAAGGGGTCATAGGGCACTTAGAATATGTTTAATATTCTGGCATAACATTGATCCTCGACAAATTCCCCAAAAATCTCATCCAGTGCCAAGTCAGAACATACAGTTTATTGGAGCCCTGTTCAGGAAGGACTTGGGGAAGGTTTTTTATTAAGATCACAGGCGACAAAAAATTGGTGTCACACTTAAAGGTCCTTCTATCCAAGTCAGACGCCCCCATGAGGGAGTGGTTAAGGAAGCAAAGCGACATGGTAGCAACTGTGCATTCACCTTTTCCCCATAGTCAATCACCTGTGGAAACTTTGTAACTTCCAATCACAGATGTACGAAGAGTTGGTGCCCGTTTTGTTTCAGATAAAACACTCTTTAGAGTAGTGGCTCTAACTCAAAAACCTGGACAGAGGTTATTCCTTTCCTCTTCCCCATCACAAGATCATTATAGCAGACAAAGGCTGTTTATGATGGGTAGTAACATTGGTATTTCTTCAAAATTAGGGCAAATGGATTCCACAAAATGAGCTCAGGTCGTTGAGTTGATGAAAATGAGGGTTGTTTTTCTAACTCTACATCATTTTGGTCAGAGTTTTAAAGGGCAAGGATTTGCGTTCGGACGACAAATAGTGGTCAGATACTATCTGAATTGGCAGTTGATATCAGGAAAGCTTCATTTGTCTCTTCTGGCACAGGATATATATTTTTGGTAGAGTCCAATCTTTTGGACATCAGTGCAGTATATCTGCTGTGGAAGGCAAATATTTGAGTGAACTATCTGAGCTGCTTTTTTCCAGTCTACAGTTTTGTTCCCCCATTGGTTGGACCTCTGCGTAACAACACACAATGCACAGCTTCCTTAATTATGCGGTCAGGTCTGGTCTCCAGGTAGATGGGTAATGCAAGCCCTTTTCATTACAGTGACTCGGGGACATATATATGCTTTTCCATTGATTACCCTATTATCAAAGCTAATGCAAAAATGTCAGCAGGACAATGTAAGAATAATGTTGTGGTTCCTTGTTGGTGTCTAGAACCAAGGCACTTAAATTGTGGAAAAAAGGGGGGCATGAACCATCAGCCCATATGGATGGGCCACTGCTGGTAAGTGTTAGACCTGGCCCCTTTGGTGTGGCATTCCCCCAACATCTTTTGCCTTCACTCCTCCTGTTTGTTGAATTCATTTTTGTTGGCTCAGGACTCTGTGCCCTTTACTATGGCTAACAAGTGCTAAAGTGCTTGTGCTCTCTCCTTCAAGCATGGTAAAATCACACTAGACCTAATTTGAAAGATGTCATGTATGTACAAGTCCCTAATAAGTGGTACTAACTGTACTCACAGGTAGCTATTAAATGCTACCAGTGGGCCTGCAGCACTTATTGTACCACTCACTAAATTAGCCTTTTAAAACATATCTCAGGCCAGCCACTGAATGCATTTTTAAAGTGCCATTTTGAACTGAGAAAATAAAAACCTTTTCCAGGCCTAAACCTTCCTTTTTAATACTTATAGGTCACCCCTAAGGTTGGCCCCAAAGGTTTTTCACTAGTGTAATGCCTATCCTGCCTGAGCCCAGGTCATGGAACTTTGGCTGGCATCGGAGTGTACTCCTCTTAGAGAATCCTGAAGTTTGGGCTCCACGCAAGCGCCAACAGGCTCATTTGCCCCAAGATTCTGCAGCCCGCAATGACCGGCAATGCGAAAGCTACACTTTGCGATATAGCAACTGTAGACCGCGATGACCGCCAATGCAAAGCTACAGCAATGACCGTCTGTGATGCATAAGCAGCTTTTTGTGCTACAGCTACGACCATCCATAATGATCAGCCTCCTCCCTGCGGCCTCCTCCACTGCAAATAGAACTCTTTGTCAAAATTGGACAGCTGCACCACCCTGGTCCCTGTATCCGACCCGTGGTCCATCGTGGTTGGTTTGACTTTCCCAGGTGTAGTGCTACCAGATTTTCACAAGATCATTCTAGCGTGAAGAGTCAAGGTCATTTTAGCTTTGCATTGGCGGTTGCCACAGGCAGCAAAGTCTCAGCATGAATGTGCTTATTTGCCTAATACTTAATAATTTCAACTTTCTTCACAGGAGGAGTTCAAATGATGACGGTCCTGGAACTAGGAAAGTACCTCTTGGGGATCAGGAACTCACTCCAGCAAAGGGCAACAGGACTCAGGTACGTTGAGTTGCAGATACAGGCAGTTGCAGTGCAGCGGAGCAGCTGGCCAGTAGCAGGGAGGCCTCTGTATTATGTTGTATCTCTGTAGCTAAGACAGGAGGTCGGTCAAATGACACTTGAAGTCACTCAGGATAGCAAGGGATGAAGTGAGCAGGTTCAATCTTCCATCTCAGTCAGCAAGGCAATATTCAAGCAGCAGAGCAGTCCTGTGGTAGAAACTGGGCAGTTTTCTGGGGGGCAAGTAAGTCCTTCTTCTGTAGTGTCCACATGCCCAGAAGTGCACTGATGTGTGGCTCTGGTTGGTCCAACATTTATACCTGGTACCAGCCTTTGTAGGCTCCAAGAAGTCTGGGGTAACACAAGACTAGTGTCAGGCTCCTTTGTGTTTCCTGGAGGAAAAGTCAGTTGAAATTTAAGTGGGGCTGGGCACAGCTCTGCCTCCAGCCATCTATGCAGGATCGCGCAACCTACCTACATCCAGTCCCCTTTGTTTCAATGTCTGGCAAGAATGCACAAACTCCAACAGCAGAGCAATTCACAGTCATGTAACCAAGGGCACTGGTAAAAGGCACAAATCGTTAATACAGGAAAATGGCATCTTTCGAAAATTGAAATCATAGAAATGTGTCAAGGGAGGTTTATTTTAAATATTTGCGATAAACCTAAGACCACTAATTCTGAGGTTTTTGAGCATTTATTCTGCTTCTTTTGATACTTCAAAAAGACATTCATAAATCATTAGACATGTCTTTTAAAAGGAAACACCACATAGTAAACCACACAATTGCAACACATTTGTATGCGTGATTTAGAACCATTTCTTTTGTGAGACAATATATACAACACATTCATAATACAAAAACATTATTTGTGACAAGAATATATACAACAAACCAATGATCACACGACAAACATCGATAAATTATATGTACCAGCCTGAAATTAAACCAGTCCTGCATTTGCATTTGCTCTGAAAACACAAGGCATAACATTTCTCATTCAAAGACACATGTCTACTGTCCTGCCTGTGGGAGGGTGGGGATACATATCCTACTTAAGGGTGTTGACAACCTAGAAAAAGGGGGGAAATAATGTATTTTCAATCCCATCGTGGCTCACCCTGTTCTACCCTACCTTCCCCCACACTCAACAGCCAAAGCGTTTCAAATCCCCAAAAATTCCTGGATTCTCTTCAGGACTCGGACTTGGTTTTCTTTGGACTCTCAATTGTGCTGCAGACAGATGTCCATTATCTGTTCTTCATTTCATAGTATTAATCGAGGCTTAAATGTTATGGGTGTGTGTAAGCTCTTGATAATGATTTAAAAACAGTCCAGGATCTTGAGACTTGTGAAATGTAGTTAGAGCTTGCAGGCGCATGGCCGTGAATTTCTTCTGCAATAATCCTGACTGTTTCCTTTAATTTCAGCCATGCGAAAGCAGTTAGAAAATCATCTTGCTCCTCTCATTCAAACCGGCAGCACTTGAAGCATATAATGCTACATAGCAACAGACTGTTTAGATAACAGACAAAATCATTCTTTAAAATGGCTGAAACTAAGATGTTATAATGTGTATTGGGCAAAAGTCTTTCTCGCAATATACAACGTAGACCTTGAAATTTTACATTCCGGACTGCATTTAAAAAGATTATGCAAAACCAGCAGCACTTCAAGCGCTGCCGGTTTGAATGAGAGGAGCGAGATGATTTTCTATCGGCTTTCGCATGGCTGAAATGAAAGGATACTGTCAGGATTATTGCAGAAGAAATTCACAGCGATGCACCAGCGAGCTCTAACTACATTTCACAAGTCTCAAGATCCTGGACCATTTATAAATCATTATCAAGAGCTCTTTGACTGTCCGGAGAAGTGATGCATGTCACAACCACACTATGCAAAATCTTACTAAAGGAGCTAAAAGTGCAACAACAGTCCACACAGATTCTCCAAGCCTAGGCCAGAGGGTGAAAAAAAGGGTTAGTCAAGCTGCTGCCCGTGCAAACCGCGCAGCGGCCCTCAGGAAGGATCTCAACGTAAACACTGAAACCACTGAAATGGCAAGTTTAGAGGTCTCCAAGCAAGTTGATAAAGGGGGATCCCCTGCAGATTTGGACTTGAGTATCAGCACTTGTGCAATTGCTGGGACTTCCATGCTATCAGACTCAAACAAAGTTAAGACACCAACGCTACCTGGCTTAACTGGAACATCCAAGTATCTTAAAAAATACCCTTTGTTTTTCAAGGTTAAACACGGGTTGCCATCGGGGGAACAGGCAGCGACAGGTAATGAGCACCCCCTAATCAACAATTCTATAGACAATTCTATAGACAATCCCACAGCTCTGGACACAAACGGGAGTCTGAAAGATTCTTTAGAATGTGGTCAATCTTTCCCTCCCTCCTCTGCTCTTCAGGGGTCGCTCTCAGGGGGGGTCCTTACCCCCATTGGATCTACCTACTCCTCTGATCCCTACTTTGTCCATCTCAGTTGAGTCTGCATCTTATTCTGGAGGAAGTTTTTGATCTGATCTCTCTGTTCCTGCTCCCGTGGGACTTGTCCGGTCTGCCTTGGCAGAATCCATGCTTTCTACGCAGCCTGCACAGCCCGAAGTCACATCAGAAGTATCTCAAAACAACCTCACACAGGAAAACAGATCCTTTTCCATGCAACGGGACACCAAGATCCTCCTTAATCTGATCTTGTATGAGATACGAGAGCTGAAAGTCTCTCAATCTGCTGAGATTGCTGCAATACATCGCCGTCTATCCAAAATCGAGGAATGCATGGCCCAGGTACCGGCACAGCTTCTTGAAGCCGAAACGAGAATTTCGCAGTTGGAGGACCAAGTATTAACAATGAATAGCAAAGTCGCTTCCTTTCAAAACCAGAAAGCAACATTGGAACATAAAATTGAGGAATTAGAAAATCATTCCTGGCGCTCAAATCTTCGGATCCTAGTTATTCCGGAAGGCCTTGAGGGGCAGTAGACCCTACAGTGGGTCGACTCATTTATCAAAAAAACTGTCCTCCCAGAGTTTAATGATGATCTCACTTTCATGCGAGCACACAGGGTACTGGCCCATCGCCCTCCTAATTCTAAATTCCCACAAACTCTGCTGTTAACTTTGGAGATTATAGGGTATGGAACAAATTCTAACCAAGGCAATTAAACAACGTCAGTTCACCTCAACAGAAGTTCCACTGTGCCACATCTTTCCTAACATGTCGGCCTCGGCAGCCAAAAGGCGGAAGGAATTCGTAAAAATGCTACATATATCTAAGGAACAGGGGGCATAGGCCATGATTGCTCAACAAAGCAAGCTTAAAGTGCTAGTCAAAGGAAAGTTCCACGTATTTTGTGATATTTCAGAAGCACAGGAACTATTGCAACAAATCTCTATGAGAAATTCCTGAGTGCCTGCACTTTTTTCAGTCTTAATATATGATATTATGTCAATATTAGCTTTTTCAAGTTGTTCTCAAATGTTTCCTATATGTTTGGGTTCAGGTGGCCTGGATCTTTATTTGGGAGTTTGCTTGTCTCCACATATTTCTCTGAGGCAGATTTGTCCTCTATTGTGTTTTTCTTGTTTAGTTTGTCTAGTGGTATAGGTAAAGATTGTGTCCTTTATCTTCAAAACTTTTTGGGTTTTTTGGGGGGATGGGGGAGCAGGACAGATTCTTTGGCCGGCAGGGTCTTCAAAGTTCTGGTAATTACTGCAACAAATTTGGACTTTACTATCCTGCAGGTATTGTTGGGTTGGTATGGTTCAATGTAATTCAACATTTGAGGGCAGTCTTTTTGACTAGTGGTAATTTTTTTTATCTACATCGAACCCTTGAATCTGCTGCCATGCTGTTCTGTTTCCCTGTGAGGCTGTAAGCTACCTACCTACAGGCACTTGTGATAGGCTAAACAGGCTGGATAGCTCCTTTCTAGTTGCCTGCTCTCTGATTTGCCTAGAGTCTTTAATTTTTTTTTGTTTCTAGGAAGGGGGGGTCGTGAGGCCGAGGGCATTAGGCACCAATTCATAGCACCAGTTAAGGGGAGGGGTGAAGCATGCCAGATGTGAGCAGAGACGCGTTCTGTTCATAGTGGCTGCTAGGGTTGGGTGGGGTCACAAGGGTGGGAAAGGGAGCATAGGGAAAAACGAAGTCAATTTTTTCAAATCCATACACATATACATCCATTTCATGTAAATAGACTCATATTCAGTCAGTTTGCAAATGGGGTCATTCTCCATTATTTTCTCCATAGCGCAGCGGTATACTGTCTTTCAATGCTGTTAAGGCGGTTGAATATCATCATCTCTATTATCAATGACTAGAAAGGAAATTTTGAAAGTGGCTTCCTTCAACGTTAATGGCCTTAACAACAAAAAGAAAATGAGGGCAATAGAAGCGTGGATTAAGACAGAAAATCCAGGGGTTATTTTATGACAAGAAACCCATATACCGGCAGCACAATTACCTGTCTTCTCTATGTTTAGGTCCTGGGAAGCCTATAGAGGATTTTCCTCATCTTCAGCATCCCATTGGGGCACGGTGATATTTTTGAATAAAAGACTTCAGGCGGAAGTGACAATTCTGCAAATGACCTGAATGGACGATGGTGCTGGGTCACCTGTAACGTAGGCCATAGACTTATAACTTTTGCCAGCATATATGCCCTAGTCGAGGATAATCCAATGCCGTATGAGGAATTTTTTCAGTCATTTATTCTAGTACCCAGCGAATTGATCCTAGGGGTATTAACATTTTTGAATGAACCCTAAAATCAATTCCTCTGTTGTGTCCAAAAACAGCTGAAACCTAAAACTTTAAAAATTATAGAAAACTATGGTGCAACTCTAGACATATTGGATCCTTGTAGGGTGGCCTTTCCAACTAAGATCGCATATACTTGTTTGTCAGGCAGATTTCATACCACATCACGCATCGATTACTTTCTTGTCTCCAGGAGACTGAGTTTCAGCCAGTAGAGATTCCTTCAGAATGGATTCTCAGACCATGCAATTCTGATTCTCGAGTTACAGTTAGGGGATTATATTAGGACCCCTTAAAGATGGATGTTAAATAGACAATATCTATCAGAAGAGAATTGGGTGTTTTTTTATTGAAACCAAGATTAGGGAATTCCTTGTACGAAACCATGAATATGCACCTTTAAATGTGATTTGGGACTCACTCAAGGCCTTTATTCGGGGCTGGCCATTGGAAAAGACGCTGAAATTCTTAAGAAAGCCAAGGAAGAAAAGCAATCTCTAGAGCAGACAGTACAAAGGTCTCCCAATGCTTTTCTTAGTAGCCCCACAGTCTTCAACCAGCAGTAGCTTAATCAGGCTAAACGTAACCTTAGTGAAAGATACTATCTTAAGGGCAAATCCTTCTACCAGCATCATGGACAAAAAATCTATGAAGAAAGCAATGATATTGGTAGGTTCCTTGCCTGGCAGGCAAGGAAGCAGGCTTCCACTAATCAGATAAATGCATTAAAATGCCCTTCAACTGCCTCACGTACTGGTGACCCGGTAAAAATAGGCAATATAATGTTACAGCATAATAGGTCTATATGTGGCCAACAACAGATTGTTGCTATTACATCCCTGAGAGGTTTCGTTCAAAGAAATTAATTACCGGTACTCTCGGATATTGTGAAAATCGCCATGGCAAGGCCTTTCACAAAAGACGAGCTGGAGGGGGTTCATAAAAATCTTCCGAGCGGAAAAGCCTGCTGCCCGGATGGCCTCCCGGCAGAATTTTAAAAAAGTTTTTCGTAGTGCCATTTTGGATTTTTTGTTGTTGTTAGCTAATTCAATTTTAGAAGGTGGGGTGATACCAGAGTCATTCAGATATGGGAAAATAGTCAGTTTTTTTAAAAAGGGAAAAGAGAGTGAAGACCCGAATTCTTTCCGTCCCATCACATTATTGAATATTGACTATAAAATAATTACCAAGCTTTCAGCTAATCGTTTTAATCAAAACGTTTCGCATTTGATTCACCTTGACCAAAATGGTTTTATAGCTGGCAGGCAGTTTGGCACAAATACACACTATTTAACAGAAGCATTAGACTATTTTGAGACCCAGAGGATACCGGGGCTAGTCCTCCTTTTAGATGCTGAAAAAGCATTTGACCTAGTCGTCTGGGAGACCCTATTTTTTATTCTGCGAAATTTCGCCATACCTCCGAAAATTACGGGGTTGGTTCAGAATTTATACCTTAAAGCTGAAGCCAACGTAATTATTAAAACCTCGGAGGCTGGTCAAATCAAGGTTAAATGGGGGACTAGACAAAGGTGCCCTCTGTCGCCGGTGTTATTCGCCATTTTTAATCGAGCCATTAGCGATTCCAATCAGGAATAGCATTGATATCTGCCCCCCACTTCCAACTATAGCGAAATTGAAATTATATGCAGATGATATCATGCTTATTATGAATCCTGAGAAGGAGGTCCAAGCAAAAAACTTTTAAGATCTTGGAGGAATTTCAGGCATTAGGTGGATATAAAATTAATTTAAAAACACAGAAATTATACAGTGCGGCGGAGCGTCTTATGGATTTACATCCAGATATTCTATCCTGCTTAAATACTAAACATAAGAGGTATCTGGGTGTTTATTTTTCTGAGTAAATAGCTGATCTATATGACCTGAACTTTGCCCCACTACTATGAAAACTTCAGGACTTATTCCTTCGATGGACCTCTCTTCCATTTTTATTTTTTTTTGCAGAGTTTTATATAGCGCGAACTAGAACCAAACCGAATGAGTTATCAGAGGGCTTTACATAGCACCAGTTACGTTACATGAGGACACACTTTCATTTTAGGCACGGGGAGATTAAGTGATTTGCCCAGAATCACAGGGGGTTTTTGGCGTCGTTACCGAGACTCAAACCCAGATCCCCAGGTCCGAGGTCGAGCGCCTTAGCCGTTAGGCTAACTATCTTGAGTATGCTTGCATTGATTAAAATGTCTGTCCTTCCTCTATTCAACTTCCTCTTCTCGGCGATCCCTTGTATTTTAATAAGCTCCTTTTTTACCAAAATATAGTCTATGTTTACAACCTTCTTTTAGGCAAAAAGGCCCCATGAATTGCACTTAGCACTTTATACGAAGAGCAGGAACATGGAGGATTAGCTCTCCCGAATCTTAGGGATTATTACGTTGCATATTTTGCACAATATATATCCAGATTTAGGCCGCAACAACAATCAAATCTTTTTATAAACTATTTTATGAATTTATTACATTAACAATTTTTAAATCACCCAAATTGGTACGATATAAGTGTTTACAGTGTTTTTTTCAAAAGCGGCAGGCTCTCCATAGAAGATATTCCATCCCCGCAATCAATTCCTCAACTCAGTTATCCGGCCCTATCTTATTATCAGTGATCAGAGAATCTTCAGTAGTGACACAAAAATGGGCCAATGCTGGATTCCGGAAAATCTCAGATTTTTTGAGGAATGATAGATGGTTGAGCATAGCTGAAATGTCTCATTTAATCATCAATGACTTCCTTCTTCTTGGGTAATATAATATCTTTAGTAAATTCCTCAACAAACATGATTTGGCTCAGATATGTGAACGTAAAAGTGTAGTATATGAATTATTAGATGATACTGCATTTAAGAAACCCGGGAATGGAAAAAGTGTTTAGCCTCAACCAAGAGTATCGATCTGGCGCAGAAGGCCACTACGAAATGGGCTAAGCACGAGGGGTTGGAAATTTCAGTGAGTATGTGGTCAGCGGTTAAAAATCTTAATTTTAGTACATTAAGGGGAAACAATTGGCGATGGATGTTGTTTTTCAGTAAATGGCAACTTTATAGACCTCCTCTTTTCTTATCTAAAATTTATACCAACCAATCAGCGCAATGCTTCCACTGCTTTAACCATCCTTCAGCCAATTGGGCACACATTATACTACAGTGCCCCTTGATTCAGAGGTTTTGGAAGGATATTTTCCTTCATATGGAACATGAATGCAGTATTTTAATAGTATTGAGCACTTGGCTAATAATACTTGTCTTTGACCCAGACCTTCTTCTTCCAGAAGATAAGCTTGTTAAATTATTATACATTGCAATGGCTGTAGCTATATCATTTCTGCTTCAAAGATGATGATCAGATCTTATACCATCTGTCCATGAATGGGTCCGAAAAATGAAACTAGTTAAAAAAAGCGAACAAGCCTATGCTTTACGAAATGGAGGACTTAAGAAGTTTGAGAGAATCTGGGCAGCCTATTTTGATTAAGATCTCTAAGTTCAATGTATCATCCTTGACATTTAGGCCTGGTAACACTAGGATCTTGTTTTATCATGTAAATATTTGAAAGGTTTTCTATGTGTAAGTTACATCATTGAATATAGGATGATTTATTATGCTCTACATACTCGCTGATTTTTATTTATATGGTATATATGTTTATATGTTAAGATACCCAAGGTTCAATCCATTGTTCAGTTCTTATTTATGATTGGAAGTGGCTACTGTGTTCTTTGTCCTTCGTGTAATAGCTTAAATGTTTATGCTGCTTATCTTTCTGGATTTTAAAATGTATTCCCTCTTGGTAAATTCATGCTATTTATTAAATCTGTGTTATTATCATCACATTTAATTAATTATTATGGATGTATTTATGGATACTAAAATGTTTGTTGATTGATTTTCTTTAAACAAAATGCTACTATAGTGAGACCGCAGCAGCGATTGTGCCACCCACTTCAATAGCCCTTAAATGTCTCTCAGACCTGCCACTGCAAAGACTGTATGTACAATTTATACTGCCATGTTGACTTTGTGTTTAAAACCACTTGCTGAGCCTTAAAATCCCCTTTATTTCTCTATATGTCACCCCTTAAAGTAGGATTTAGGTAGCCAATAGGGCAGAGTGCTGTATAAATAAAAGATAGGACATGTACTTTTAACGTATGCATGTCCTGGTAGTGAAAACCCCTCAAATTAGTTTTTCATTACTATGCGGCCTACCAGTCTCATTGTTAACATTGGGGATTCCTTATTACATTTTATAAGCTGTAATTGCTAATTGAGAAGGAGTAGATCTGTCATGTTTGGTATTTATGGACTTATGATGATAAATCCTCTTTAATGGCAATGTGGGATTTATTATTAAAAATTTAAAAATGCCTCGCTGCATTTTTCACCTCTTAGCCCAGTGTACCTGAAGCCTGTCTCTAATACATGTCTTGGGTGGGTGACAGCTGAGCTTTGTGCATTCCCTCTAGACAGGAACACAAAAAGGCAAATTAGGTGAGAGTTGATGGGCCGGATGAGAGGGAGGAGCTGGGTAAAACCTCATACTTACACCTGAATAGGCTGTGCCCCGTCCCTACACAACAGACTACTTAACCCCCTACAGTGAGTCTGGAGCCAGGATAGGAAGGGAAGATCTCTGTGCACTTCAAAGCACCTCTTTTAAGTGAAATTCACTTCAAAGGCACTACTGGGTCTAATTACTGGACTTCTGACCCTACCACTTCAGTACACTTATGGACCTCTGAAGGTTCTATTAGGACGAAGGACTGGGGTGCAGCTAAAAGACTGCCGACCAGCTGGACTGCTGCTCTGGAAGAACTGCTTTTGTGCTGTGTGACCTGCCTGCTGCCTGTTATCCTCCTTGCCTGGGTGCGAAGGAATGGACCTGCATCACCTGAACCCAAAGTGACTCCAAGAGTTTGCCTCTTGATTGAAGTCTCAGGGGCAAATAAATCATCCAACCACTCTACAATAGTACCTAGGCTCTGCCATCTGGTAGTCTTGCCCTGCCAAATGGTACAAAAAGGGGTGTGAACTGGGGTGGTAGAGTGGGCTAAAGAACGGTGATGGATCAAACCCAGATCTTTTGACTGGGTGTGAGTCTTTGATTGGTTCAGATGCTCCGTCCATCACCACCCCCTTTTGTACCACTTTGGCCGCCATAAGTGTGGCAGGGTATGCTCAGACGTTAGTCCTTTGCTCACTTTGCAACTGGATTCAAGCAAGCCGGGCTGAAGACGGCTGGAATGCCAGAAACCGGTCCTCGGAAGCTTGTTTCCGGTACAGGGAAGACATGGCTTGGCAGTTCGGGCTGGACTGTTCCCATGAGGCACAGGGTCAGACTGATTTGAATATAGCCATGTCTGAACTGGGGTGGCAGATTGGGCTAAAGAACGGTGATGTCTCAAACCCAGGTCTTTTGACTGGGTGTGAGTGTTTGATTGGTTCAGATGCTCTGTCCATCACCATCCCCTTTTGTACTGCCAAATGGTGCCAGCAAAGTCCTGAGACATTGGAAGAGGGTATAAAGTGCTGCTCCATGCAAAGTCCACACATCAACGCAGTTGCTCTGCTTGGAACCGGCACATCTCCTCCAACTATGACGCATTGCAAGGATTGAGTACATAACTGACTGCACGGCGCACCGCCTCTATGCACGAGGTATCCATGACTTTAGCGGCTCAACAACGACGCATTGCTCATATAGGTTTGAAGACGAAGCATCGACTCTTTGCTTATCTCAGCTCCTTCAACTAAGCATCCAAGGTACTTTGCAGCGGGTCAAGGCTGGTCCCTGTATGTGGCCAGTGCTCCATCGCAGCTGAACTTTTTGATTCGTCCCGGTCAAACGTCACGCACTTTATACTTTTAAGCACTATATTTCAAGGTATTCTTTCAAATTCATAGCACGTGTTATACTTATTGGATGTTTGTCGTTTTGGTCTTATTCTGTTTACAGAATCAAGTCCTATTTTGCGAACCAGGTGTAGAATCTTTTTGTTTGTGTTTTCACTGTTTTACTGTATTAAGTGTTGCAAAAACAGTTTACACCTTGCCTCTCAAGTTAAGCCTGACTGCTGTATGCCAAGCTACCAGGGGGTGAGCACAGGCCAATTTAGGATGTGTTTGTGACTTACCCTGACTAGGATTTTGGATTTTGGTAGGACAGGGTGCATACCAGCTAGTTTGTTATCTACCAACGTAATATCCTTTCAAATAATGTGTGACTATCACCAAACACAACCATCATCATATGCTCACTGTTAGAACTGGCTATTTCTGGTAGGCTAAGGCTGACGCCAAAGCCAGGCAGAAACCACCATTCTAGTCAGGGCAAGGGAGTCACACTAAGATAACCCCTGCTCACCCCCTGGGTAGCTTGGCACGAGCAGTAAGGCTAAACTTGGAGGCAATGTGTAAAGCATTTGCGCAAGCACACAACAGCAACAACATCCTAGGCACACCACAAAAGGACTCCACACAAGGTTATATAAAAATAACTTTTGTATTGTCAAAACACATCAGATAGAAATCTCACATGTACATAGTGCCAACGGGCACGGACAATATTCACAAGGGATTATGTACAGTACAGGGCCACATGGGCCACTGTCATGATCAGCACTTAGTAGAAATAGCACTTCTAGAACATAGAATATAGGATATAAAATCACTGTAGCACAAATTAGCAAGTATAGCACACAACCAGTAACTACTGGTAACAGGTAAGTACCACCTACGCAACCCTAACCACCTTAGGAGAATGTCACGCAGGGGACCAGGACCTCACTAGGACCACCTGTAATGGAAAGAACAACCACCTAAGAATAAAATACATTTAGGGGTATCAGCAAGAACACATTACACATGATGCATCAAAACACATTCAGAGGTGCAGGGAAGGAAAACACAAGATGCCTAAAACATTCAGAGGTGTAAGGAAAGAAAACACATGATGCATAAAAATACATTCAGCGGTGTGAGAACAAGGCACATGATGCATCAAAAACACATTCAGAGGTGCAAGGACAAGGAAGACACATGATGCATAAAAACATTCAGGGGGCAACTCCATAGCGCAAAAACACATGATGCCTAAAACATTCAGAGGTGCAATAAAACCACACAATTGCGCACAAACATACATAAGCCATCACCTGGGGCAGCCGCTAGGCCAACTGGCCTTGATGGGGCTAGGACGACCTGTGTCCCAATGTCAGGGGCCTAAACGTGGCAGCTGCTTACAAAGTGCTGGGCAGCTGAGGACGATCTCAAGCCCCTAAACGGTGCAGCTGCCCACTAATTGCTGGGCAGTAAGGACAGAATTGCGGCAGGGCCCTCACTGACCCTCAGACCAAAACTGCGCCATCTCTGTACTTCCCAGGGACTCTCAATTGCACCTAAACGGTGCAGCTGCCCGCTAAATGCTGGGCAGCTGAGACAAAAGGCGACAGGGGCTCTCTCTAGCCCCTGGAACAAATCTGCGCCATCTGTTGGAGCCCCACAGGATCTGACACTCTGCACACGTTGGAGCCACACAGGCTCTGACCTAATACATGCCCCCAACCGTTGGAGCCACACAGGCTCTAAAACAAATATGCCCCTGTAGGTTGGAGCGATGGGGGCCTTAAGCAACACATGCACACGTCCCTCATGGGGACCCTAAAATCACTGTGGGCCTCGTTGGAGTCTTCGGGCTCGAGACATCAATTATGCCCCTTAGAGCACTCAGGCTCCTCCAACAATCATGCCCATCGGAGCACTCTGGCTCGGGAAGAACGGTGGGGCGGCCCACTGCCATCCGGGGTCGCCCTAACTATCATGAACATCCTGGGCCTTCAATGGGCCATACCACTGGGCCACCCGGAGCCCCCGCCCAGCTCTCTAACATTCACCGGCTGTTGCGGGGGCGGGGGCTCCTCCTCTCCACTCGGGTGGCGGTATGCGGGGCTCTTCCTCAATCATAGGAGTCCCACGCCGACCAGTGCGTCACCAGTTCCTCTCTGGGCTCTCCTTGCTGCGCGGCACAAGGGGGGCGGGAATTCCCGCAGCCACTCGGGGAGGCGGTGTAGGCTCCCAGCCTCCCCACGCAGTCCCAGCTTCTCCCAGACGGCGGAAAGGATCTCCGGTCTCCCACTCCCTACGGGAGACCGGCAAGGCAGGCATGGCTTCCCCCCAGCAAGGGGGAAGCGGAAGTAAATCAATCTCGTCCCTGCCCACAGTCAGGCGGACGCGGGCCGAACTTCCGGTTTTGCGGCCATTTTCCTTCCCGGTGCCGCGGCGGTGAAACGAAGGGAAGAAAGGAGGGGTGGGCACCCTCGGTATTACAATAAAACATACCAGCGAGGTGGGCACTCGCAAAGGGGCCTATAAACGGGAAAATACCCGTAAATATAAAAATAAAGTGCACAAGAAGCACTCGGGGCACACAAAGGGCAGGAGCGCTCTCCTCAGGGAAAACCACAGCGCTCTGCCCAAAAATAAAGCGCTTCCATCGCGCTGGGGGCACTGACAGCCCCACAAGCCCCCAGAGATGACCCCTACATCAAGAAGGGTCCCAAGAGTCCTGAGGCATCAAGGAGGCAGCCCAGCAGCTCCTAATAAGAGAATATACGGTAAGGTATACATAAGGTGGAGCACAGCAGCTCCCAGAAAAGGAAAGTCCATCAGGTTATGTTATGTTATGTTAAATTTAATTTCTATAGCGCACGGCTACTCGATTTGAGTGTCCCGGCGCTTTATTTTGGCAGCTCAGAAAAGAAACATAACACCATATAAAACACACCTGAACAGTAAAAAGGAAACACACTAAAGGGTAAAAAGCCAGGTTTTAAGGCCCTTCCTGAAAGACAGAAGGTTGGAGGTACCGCGTAAGGCCAAAGGCAAAGTGTTCCAGAGCTGTGATGCCCTCAGCCTGAAGGTACACACCCCGATACGGGCCCTCTTTACTCGGGGAACCGCCGCCAGAAACAAAGATTCAGAACGCAAAAATCGGGCCGGGCGGTAGAAGACAAGCCTGCGCTGCAGGTATCCAGGGGCTGGGCAGGGCCCAGGGAGGCAAGCCTTTCCCTGGGCCCAAGCAGCAGCACGCCCCTGGCAGGATTCAAGTCAGAAACAAGAACATTTTGTAAGGGGACACAGCCCCTTTTTATACTATAAAATCCTTTGTCTCAAGGGTGCAGGCAGTGTGAGAACCAGCTAGGACTGGTTATAGGGAACTCCTTTCAGTGCGAGGGGCAGAGGCGACAGCCGCCCAGCAGGAGGTGGAGCCAGCATTGTGGCAGGCAGGCACAGCCCTATTCACTCTCAGGGGCTACATCCTCCCACTTCCCTAGTTGCAGATGCAGGCATTCAACCAAGGGCTGACTCAGACAACCTCCTGGGGGCTGCCCAGCCCCTGTCACCCTCAAACCAGACAGTCAATCCACAAGCAGGTCCAGGCACTCCTGGAGCCAGGCTCCAGCCAATCACGTGCCAGCAGACTCACTACACATGCACACCCATGTCTAGAAGTGGCACTTCTACACTAGACACATTCATGCTGCATACATCATCACGCAGCATTTAATCTCACGAGTTCGCACATACCAAACTCGACCCTGCACTCCCCACACATCAGGAACTACCATGGGCATACATATTCCCCATTCATTCCTATGGGAGGGCAGCTCACTCACCACATATACAGAGAGCTCACGCACTTTACACTGCACCACAGTGAAAAAGTGCGCAAAGGCCTAAAATCACCAACACCAGGTTCCAGCAACAGGCTAGGAAAAAGCAAAATGTTTCGGGGTGAACCTGCGAAAAAGGGCCAGGTCCAACACTCACCATTGTTTTAAAAAACTACAATATTTGGCCCGCTTCCTCACTGTGTGTTCACTCTGCTATCTAGAAATATGGTGTTGGAAGGAAAGGCAAATAAGTGGGTTGTTCTGGTACTGCGATTTACTGATTATTGAGATTCAATCAGCAATCAATTAAATCGATAGGGCAGTATCCTGCAAACAGAAATGAACAATTTCCTATAGACTCTGACTCCCCCATACTTCATCAGGGCTGAGTGTCGCTAAAAGGAGTAAGGTTTTGTGTGAAGGTGAGTGAGGTGAACATTTTCTCTAGCCCTTTTCATGGCTTACTGGTCCCTCTGAAAAGACAGAGAAGCTGATCAGATGTCAAGTGTCGGACATAGCTAGATTGACTTAACCCCAGCCCTACTACTAGTCTTTTAAGGTGCACTATCTGTAAACCTTGCACTTGTCGCATAGCCTGACCTCTACATCCCTCTGGGAGACAGAAGGCAGGCAGCAATGATCACTTCTTTTATTGAACTATAAAATCATTGTATGAACAAATGTCTGTTAAAGGGAATGCAGGCAGTAAACAATCACTGACTGAATGCACTATAAAACACTTTGGGCCATATTTATGACCAAGTCGTGCAGTGCAGAGCGTGATACCTTGCTGCGCTGCACTGTGTGACAGGGAAAGGGCAGGAATGCTCCATATTCAAAGCAATATGTTGCATTCCTGTCCTTCCCCTTGCACTCTTTTAGCAGCCTAGCGCCAATGCAGACAATGTTGCGCCATGGAGCAAGGCTGCATGCTTTGCATGCAGGATTATTTTTGTGAAGTTCGTTCCGTGCCCTGCATCGCAAAATGCGATGCAGGGCGCGCTACGAAATTCGTTTTATTAATTTAATTGTTTACTTACCTGCAATCATCCATATTCCGATGTTTATCACCCCGACCCTGCCCCTTGCCCCCCACCCACCGCCTGCCTGCCCCACGGAACTCCCTCCACGGGCCGCGGCTGCCATCCTCCCAGAGTACCAGGGAAATGCAGTTTGTGTATGGCTATATGACCACACCTGACAGATAATATGTTTAGTAAAGTGGGTTTTCCTGCTTGTAGTATGCATTACAGCTCTTAAGCACTCAAAAAAGAAAAAAATGGGACGGGGCTTCCTAACTGCGGTAGGGTATAATGTTAGCCAAAGGTAGAGCATCAGGGATAGCCAGCCCCTGGCTGAAGATGAGCCTTCCAGCACTAGAAGTATTTCTCAAAAAAAGAGCAAAAGTGGGCTACTTTTCACTGACCTTATTCCAAATATGTTCCTGGATTCAAGAAGCTGTTGCTAAGCTAACAAAATGTCTCTTTGTGCTTGAACATGCATTAGAAACTCATCTAACCAAGTATCTGGACCTCTGCCTTTTAAGATGGGAGCTTCTAGCCCAGAAGTCACTGTTGTTTGTCACCTTTGTGTCAGAGGCTAATACTGTTTGTGTCTTGGACTTGATAGGTTCTACATTTTCTAGCGGATGTATATTTTTTTACCTTAATAGTTGAGTTCTAATTTGCGTATGCCTTTCTCTCTCTGGATTGCAACTTACAAGTGTGCCAGGTGATACATCTAGCACAGTAGTTCTTAACCTGTGGTCAGGGGAACCCTGGGGTATGCAAAAACTACTCAGGGTGCCCGAGACTGCTTAGAAATCTATGCTAACAAGTAACTAAAGTATGTATAAGCAAAGAAGCAAATTCGAAATTTTAAAACGTTCCTTAAATGCGAAGGAATTTGAAACTGGAAGACAAAAATTAAGTTGGTATCCTCAGAAGGTTTGATTTGTGGGAGTAGTGCAAGTGCAATAAACACTATTTTACTTAGACAATAAGTGGCCTCAATTGAGTTCAGGAACGCTCCAAACTGACCCTTGCATTGATCTTTTTACTTGTTTGTGCATTATATATCAAGTTTAATTATTTGTGTATTGTGTAATGCTTTGGCCGGGGTCCTCGTCTTTCACTAATGACTTAGTGGGAAGTGCAGTACATTTTTTGTGACGTCAAAAGGCTAAGAATCATTGATCTAGCACCTTACTGGGTCAATTGATTTTTGTTTTAGGATCTGCAACATTCTGTGCAATGGATCAACCACTGAGATGCAAGGCAAGTTCTGTACCATCAGCCTCCATTTGTGAACTTGTCCACTGGAGTCATATCTACTGTTGTTGTTTGTCTAGCCAGATATCCGTAACAAAGAAACTGTCAATCTGGGTGCCAGTGTCTAGCACGTAAGCTAGATCCCGAAGTGGATGGCCTGGGATGTTGCTAAGGTGATCATTCTTTATGGGAGTCCTAAGTTAGGTTTCCTTCATCATGCGTGTGTCCAGGTCGTGCATCGCGGACATGTTCATGTAGATCGTGTTTAGTTTCAGGGGTACTAACAGAAATTGACTTTTTTTTTGAATTTCAAAAACTTTTATTGATTCATGAAGCATGGTACAGCAATGTAAGAAAATCAGGTAGTGGCATGGAGCATTAGAAAACAAAATGAAGCATCTTCACTTGCTGTGTTGTACCGGGCATTTAGCTAATATTGAATAGATAACCAACGTTTACCCTTCCCCCCCCCTCAACATAACGTAGCATTATATCGTAGGAAGCAAATGTCCAGAGTAGTCCGGAAGCAGTCAATATGCATTGCAAATTCACATCTGTTGAAACAAGGGTGTCCTCCATCTCCCGTAACCGGCCGTTCCAGAAGTTAATGAGGAGATATGATAGTCAAGCAGTGTCCCCAAAAAAGAGATCCCATTTGGCCCTATTTCTATAGGCAGACAGAGCAAGAAGTAATTACAGGTATAGTACAAGAAGCAGGTGGGCAGAAGTGGAGTGTATGCGGATGAAGATTCACTCGGGCGTTGCAGTGGGCGGTGTTGCAATGGGTAGAGCATCCCCAGCCCGAACCTCCACCTCTTCTGCTCTCAACTTGAGGAGGTATGCCGTGAGTGGTGCCCATATGTCTTTAGGCTGTGAGGTGGGAGGCAGGAGCTCTGCATAGTCGTGCAATCTCTCTTGCCATGTGGACAGAGAATGAATCCAACATTTAAACTTGGGGGCTCGGCCTCTGCCCCAGCGGCACGCTATTAAGCGCTTAGCAAGCAACAGGGCGAGGGCTAGAAATCTTTTGTGTATAGTGACTACAGATTGTGTCAGCCCCAACAGCGCCTGGAGTGGGCATGGGGTGAGTACCACACCGAGCATGCTTGTAAGTCCCGCAAAGACTTGATCCCAGTACCTAGCAACTTGGGGGCAAAACCATGCTAGATGTATGAAATCGGCACCGGCCGCGCCACATCGGAGACAGCAGTCAGTGTCACGTAAGTGAAATTTGTGCAGTTTGGCAGGTGTATGGTAGAGCCTGTGAAGGAATTTATAATGAAGTAGCCGCAGTCTATTGTTGCTAGTAATCGCCTGTGTTTGAGTGCAGCTGACTTCCCACTGTTCGTCCGTGAGAGGGGAGTCCAGGTCTCTGTCCCATTCCAATCTAGCTCTAACAGGGGCAACGCTGGGCGCGGTCTGTGCATGTTTGTAAAGCATGGATACAACGTGCCGTGGAGCATCAGGTTGTACTAGAGCGTGAAGTGGAGCAAATGTATCGGGCTCTGTGGGGAAGGAGGGGGTTATGGCCCGGACATTTTGCCGTAGTCTGGTAAATAGGAAAGTGTCCATAACAGAAGGAGGCACATCCCCAAAAAACTGTTCCGCCGTGCGGAATGTGCCTTGTATACACAGGTCTTCCCAACAGCATATTTTCAATTTACGGAACATTGCGTGGCATATTACTTCGCAGGTGACTTGTAGCCTCTGGTCATTAAGCAAAGGAAGGTTGGGCGAGTAAGCAAATGGGTTATCGAGGGCCTTTACAAGACGGTTCCAGACCTACAACGTGCAGTCTACAGTGGAGGGGTCACGACTTCTCTGACTGACAGGGGTATGGATATAGCCGGTGGGGGCGATGGGGGCCATGTAGCCCTCCTCTACGGCCAAGTGAGCCATATATGGTGGTGGATGATACCAATAGACAGTGAAGTGGGCTTGCGCGCAATCGTAATATCGTTCGAAGTTGGGTACTTCAAAGCCTCCCAGGTGAAAGGGGAGCTTAAGAGTGTCGAGCCGGAGTCGCGCCTGTTTCCCTCCCCAAATAAGACACGTAAGCTGGGTCTTGAGGGTGCGGGGAAAAAAATTCCCGGATTGTACGGGATATTTATAAATAGGTATAATAGTTTGGGTAATATGTTCATTTTAATTAGCGCAATGCGACCCGCCATGGATAGGGGAAGATGCAGCCATTTTGTGATGTTGTCCGTGATCTTGTCCAGTGTAGTGCCATAATTGGCACGCATCATTGCTTCCTTGTCCCTTGCGTGTTGTCTCTGAGCGGGAAGATTGCTGACTTGGCCCAATTAATCTGGACTCCAGCAATCCCTCCAAATTTCGTAATTTCACGAAGGATTCGGTTTAAATTCTGGCAGGGTTTCTCAATGTACAGCGTGATGTCGTCAGCGTAGAGCGACACTAGTAGAGGTCGGGAGCTATAGATGAGGGAGCGGTGGTTGTGCTTTTGCCAGAGCATTGCTGCCAAAGGCTCAATTGCTAAGGCAAATATAATGGGGGATAGCGGGCAGCCTTGGCGGGTCCCCCTTTGGACAAGAAACGGAGTGGATCTGGACCCATTAAGGAGTACAGTAGCTGTGGGTTGATAATATAATAATTTCACCCAAACCAGGAAGCTGAACGGTAGACCCATATGTTGTAATGTGCCTAGCAAGTAATCCCATTCTAGTGAATCGAATGCCTAAGTGGCATCAAGGAAGACCGCCACGGCGTCACATTTGGGGTTGAGATCTTGGAGCACAGCGTGAAGTGTGCGAAGATTGTGAGAAGTAGCCCGATTGGGCACAAACCCAGCTTGGTCCGGAAGAACTAAACGTTCCATAAGGAGATTAAGTCTCGTGGCTAACACCTTGGCTAGTATTTTGGTGTTGTTGTTTATGAGAGAGAGCGGTAGATAAGAGTCGCAATGTGAGGGGACTTTACCAGGTTTAAGTAGAGAAGTAATAAGCGCCTCCTGCATGGTGCAGGGCAGGCTTCCCTCCTCTAGGGCGGCATAGTACACCTGTTTCAGGATGGGGGCCAATATGGGGGCAAAGAGTTTATAAAAATCAATGGGAAGGCTATCCGAGCCTGGGGCCTTGCCAGAACGCATACTCATAATGGCGTCAGTTATCTCATCAAGTTCCAGTGCAGCATGTAGGAAATTCTGCTGTCCCTCCCCCAGCCATGCCAGCTCAACGTCATCAAAGTACGTGGTGAGGTCAATGGGCTCTCTTCTGTGTGAGGAGTACAGTGTGTGATAGTGGTCTCGGAAAATGTGGATGATATCAGGGAGGTTTCTATGAATGTCACCACTCTCATCATGTATTTCTGTAACATAGGTCGTGAATCAGGGGGGCTTAACAGCATTCGCTAGAGCTTTTCGGGGTCTGTCCCCTTCTCCATATATACGAGCCATATGTGGGCGCCTTAAGAACTTTCCCTCCTTATCAGCCAATTGCGTGTATTCAGAAAGTTTGCGGCGCATGCATAGAAGAATGTCAGGGTCAGCTGGGGTGCGAGCGCTGGTCTTCTCCAGCTCCTTGAGCTCGGTCTTTAGTTTATGCAGTTCAGTGCGCAGGCATTTTAAAACTCCGCCCCCTTTTGCGATGCACCAACCTCGAACGGTAACTTTGAAGGCTTCCCAGACAGTGGTCACGCTGTCGACAAAGGAGATATTCCGCTCGAAAAAATCACGAATATCTTGTTCGAGTTCGGCCTTGAAGGCCGCGTCTCGAAGGTGAGCAGGGTTGAGACGCCAGGACAGGTAGGGGGAGATGTTAAGGGGTATCTGTAAATCTACGAGGACCGGAGAGTTGTCTGAAAAGGTGCGAGCAAGATGGACCGCACGGGTCAGCCAGGGAGCTAGACCGGCAGAGACAAATACATAGTCAAGTCGTGCCCAAGTAGAGTGTAGGGAAGAGTAATGTGTGCCTTCTCGTGATGTAGGGTGAAGGTGTCGCCACGTATCTATTAGATTGTTATCTGGTACGACATCGCAGAGCGCGCGTTGCATGCCAGTGTAGTGTGAAGGAAGCGGACGTGACCGGTCAATAGAAGGCTGCAAAGCCGTGTTGAAATCCCCGCCTAGAATAATTTGCGTGATGTCCAGTGTGTGTATCCTGCTCCATAACGCCAGCAGGGTGGAGGGTTGATCTACATTGGGGCCATATAGGTTTGCAAACAGAACATCGTGCGAGTATAGGCGTCCCCACATGAGACAAAACCTACCTTCGCTATCAGCGGAGCACCCTGTAGGTATAAAGGCCACTCCTTTTTTAATCAGAATCGTGACCCCCTCTAGCATAATTAGAATAATGTGAAAAGGTGCGACTGGAGACCCACCTGGTTGCGAATGCAGGGGCTTGGCCGGGGGCAAGGTGTGTTTCCTGTAGAAGTGCCCCATTTATGCCCTGCCTGTCTAAGTATCCCAATACCTGTCTGCGCTTTCTGGGGTGGTTCAGGCCTCTTATATTCCAGGACACTAATCTAATAATCTGTTTTTGTGCAGTGTGTGTCATAATAACCAGGAAGAGGGTATAACATTAAACGGCGGTGCAGTCAATGGTAAAGTGTAAATTGGGAGAACATTCGTAACACGACACAAAGCATGTGCAATAGGTGTAACAATGACACTCCGGACTTAGGACAGCAGTGCCCCCCCCACCCCTTTCTCTCACACTGGCTACCCCAACTTGCCAGGAAAGAAACATCCCTCCCCCCGTAAACCAGCCGCTGAGAAGTTGCTCCCAGCAGAAACCGTCCCAGAAGTAAACAGTCATTAGTTCTCAATGGGGAATGCCCTCTGACGGGGGGCCGCTAGAGGCTCCTGCCCACGACACTCCATCTCCATATTTCACCCATCTACTACCACCTGGGTCAGAGGGGCAGAAACAACGGGGTGGAGAGAAGCAGCCAGGAGACAGAAGGTGTTCTTAAGTCTATAGAAATGTAATACATCACCAATCAGTAGGACTTCGTCACGGCCCCAGGAGAAGGAACTCCGACGCTGGATAAGTCCATCACGGAGGTGGCCACTCAAGAGGGTTCTGACATGGGTGAGTGAGAACGGGATCGGTGTCTGGCAGCCGCCTCACGCGAGGCTGATCTTCTGTCGTGTTTCAGGTATTCCTCAGCTTGATTGGGCGTCTGGAAGATGTGTTGGCGGCCTCGATGGTGGATCCGCAGTCTCACAGGGTAGAGCATCGCGTATTGGATACTGCGGGATTGGAGTTGCTTCTTCACCGCAAGGAATTTGCGCCGAGCCTCTTGCACCGCCTGCGTGAAATCCGGGTAGAAGGATAACGTGGTGTTCTCAAAACAAACTTCTCCCTTCTCCCGTGCCAGGCGTAGCAAAGTATCACAATCACGATAGTTAAGGAATTTCATGATGATCGGGCGTGGTGTCACTCCAGGAGGAGGTCTGGGCGCCAGTGAACGGTGTGCGCGTTCAATAACTAATTGCGCCGAGAATGATTCGCGGCCGAAAAGCTCACTCAGCAGACATTCCAGGTAATCCTCCAAGCGGCCTGTATTGGTGGATTCTGCTAGACCAAGCAGGCGCACATTGTTCCGCCTGGAGCGCGCTTCCAACTCCTCATTTTTGTCCGCAATTACTTTCAAGAGTTTGTCCATTTGTGTCACTTGTTGTCGAGTGGAGGTTGCGCTATCCTCCAGACCTGATATTCTGTGTTCAGCTTCCTTGAGGCGTTCTTCGTGCCCATCCAATTTCGCTACTACATTATCCAACCTGAGATTCATGGAGTCAATTTTGGAATCTATTGATGTTAGGCTGTGTTGCATGGTGACCAGCAGAGCTTTCCAGCTGTCATCTTGTGTCTCGGGGTGGTCTGCCTCACCCTGAGTTTTGGAGCTGGCACCAGGCATCCTGCGTTCCTCGAAAAGCAGTTTTGATTGCCTGGGTTCCGTCTTCCCCATCTTGGCAGCCCGGGCCACGCAAGGACGTGGAAGAGTGGGGGTCACAAGGGTCAGCACTCGTCCTCCCACCCGCTGACGCAAATCCAGCTCTAGAGTGCACGTAATAAGGCAGTGTCCAGTGTGCCAGCCGGGTCTGTAATGTCAATTGGCATAGGCAACCTGATGGCCAATCTTCGTATTCGCTGTTGATCCAGCCTTTCGCAGCAGCAGTGAGCGTGTAGTGCTACCATGCGCATAAATGCAGGTTATGGGATGGCGAGGTGCATAGCAGGACACTATGGCGTGGATGCCAGAAGCAGTAGGGGCGGCGCAGCCGGGCGTGCGTCTTACCTCCGTGTGCTAGGCACACCGTTGGGTGGTCAGAGGCCACAAGTCCAGGTGTGGGTGTTTGTGCTGTGGTATGACCACGAGACCAGTCGTGGGGGCAAGGGTATAGCGGCCGCTCCACCAGCCGTCCCAAAATGGCGGTAGTTATGCGAGTGGCGGGTCCAGCAGATCTTCACCTGCCCGTGCAGTACAGGCGATTCAGTGGTGCAGCGCAGGTGTTCCAGCGGTGCTCGGGCCAGCAGGCATGAGGATCAAGCAGTCTCCGGCAGGTTCCCAAGGAGCTCCCAGGCCTAGACCGGCTGGGGCCGCCAAGATGGCGGATGCGGTGTTTCACTTTGCAGTGCTCACGCCTCCCTCGTTGAGGAAGCCTATCTGCACCCCGCGAGCCTCATCCACTATTGTCCCTCTACGGAGCCTCATTTAGGGTGTCAGCAGGTAGGTGGAGGGGTCCCCGCAGGTCTCCAGTCACCCCCGGCTCACCAGCCAGTGTTGTAAATGTCGGTGGCGGTAGGACGGGGGAAGGGGGCCCCCGACAGCTCCCCGACGAAGGATAAAGTCCACAGGAGCCCCAAGGAGGGGGCAGCAGATGTAGCGCTGGCTCGCCGCGGTCAGATCGGGGTGCCGCGCGGGGGTGCAGGGCCCGTAACACGGAGCGGCCTGTCAGGCCTCCCAGCACCGGCCTCAAGTAGTTCCCCGCAGCCGCCCAGCAGATCAGTCACCTCCACAGCTCCGTCCCGCGGCGGCTTCAATCGCGCGGTACAGGCTCACTGTGGTCGGCACAGCTCCAGGATTCGTACCGAGTGGACAGCAGGACCCTTGGAAGGAAACGGTGATATTATCCAGCCGCGTTGTGAAGACAGGATGGGGGTTATGTTGATGGTTGTCCCCGGCCGGGCAGGAGCTCTACATTAGAGCGGCCATTACGCTCTAGCGCCACCTAGCGCCCCCCCTATTACCAGAAGTTGACTGCTGTAAAGATCATCATTGCAAGGCACTCTAAATGTTGCCTGTTCAACAGGCCTCAACCAGAATGAAGTTTAAATGTTAGCATTTGTTTTGATCATAAGCTTTCCAAGCATTTGAACACCTGTGATGTGAAGATCATGACAAGGAAGGCTGCTTTCCTTGTACCAATGTATTTTCTCCTAGTAAATCATATCATTTTGGCAAACCGACTCCGCAACACATTCTTAAAATATACGTCTGATTTCTATTTGAAGTAGGATATTTACTGTCTGTCATTTTTAACTGGCTTATATAACACTTTTGCTGTCCCGCCAGCCTCATGTCGGTAAAACAAGGAATACAAAATGCATATATGCACGTACATAGAGAAGGGGCTTTAGGTCAGTATTCTTCATCCATTGTCAGTGTTGTACTTCTGTTGGCTCTTTTCGTGTGGCAGCAGGGGAAGAGAGTAGCTCTGGCTCTGATGATGAGGTTTCTACATGAAGATTGGCGAGCTAAGGGCTTTAAGAGGTTATCTTCGAATTCACTTTTACATTTTGGGTGGTTCATTTGATCTGAGCAAGCTCCTGGTGATACCATGAAGCTAGAGGCTTTTTTCAGGATTAGAGTTGTGCCTGAAGTGGTTGTGCTGTGGTCTAGGGGTGATGAGTTGGGGCATTCAATGGTTTTAAAGTGGCACTGTCTCAGTTAAGATTGCTGCCTATTGGATGGGTTGATTTCATGAAAGTTTGCTTGATGGTTACAGCCTTGAAGGAGTTTGGCTGGTTCTAACTGCACTCCGGACTGGAGGCGGGGCTACAGCAAGTTTGAGGTCACTGGTGAGATGTTGCCTAGATGAATGATGAGTGACTTCTTCAGTGAAGATGTTATTGGTTACTAGAAGTCTGTAACCTATTTGTAATGTTGTTGTATGTGCTGCTTAGAGAAGTATATGGCAAATGAACATTTTATTGAGGGACACAGATATGGGCTTATTAATATTTTACATTAATGTCTGTGTAGGTTAACGAACTTGGAAATACATTATTTCAGTAATAAAATGATAAAACACGTACAAATAATTCAAATAAGTAATATACCAACTAACAGTTCGCTATGAAGCAATTTATTTTACAAATACTTTGCAGCAAGGAATTGTGAGAGAGATGGGTTAAGTAGAAGTGAAGTCAAGGGGGAAGAAGGAAAGACTAACAGATAGTAATAACATGATAAAACACGTAAAAATGATTCAAATAAGTAATATACCAACTAACAGTTCGCTATGAAGCAATTTATTTTACAAATACTTTGCAGCAAGGAATTGTGAGAGAGACGGGTTAAGTAGAAGTGAAGTCAAGGGGGAAGAAGGAAATACTAACAGATTCGATCTGTTTTCATGGAAAGACCCTCAAATGAACTAATAGAACAGCTAGGTATC
The DNA here is from genome assembly GCF_964261635.1 of Lissotriton helveticus. Taxonomy (NCBI): domain Eukaryota; kingdom Metazoa; phylum Chordata; class Amphibia; order Caudata; family Salamandridae; genus Lissotriton; species Lissotriton helveticus. The sequence continues at coordinate 1,743,399,347 of NC_136065.1, forward strand.
TTTTAGTCCAGGTCTTACAGCATTCAATCGACATCTTTTCAGTTCGCAAGTGAAAAATTTGACTTGAGACTTTTTATAACTACTCAATTCTAACATTAAAACTCTGTGAAACTCTACGAAAAGGCGTGAAACCAGAGTGACTGTCACTATATTTCGCACCCTCAAGAAAAGTTTAGATTAGGTCAGTGATAGTGTCATTCACTGCAGTAAAAAAGAGCTTACATTCTAAGGTCATATACTGCAAAGAAATGTCTAACTAAATAATGTTTTACATTGATTCAAAAATATAATATTGACATTTTTCAACAATAAATCAATATGTTTGCTATTTTTATACAGCGATAAATTCTATATCATATTGTATCATATCTTTTCTATTTGTACTTTACACAATTACAAATTGGCATCTAGGCGTAGCCTTAAAAAGAAAGCTGTGAAGAAATTAAAAAGTCGCACATGCACAAAGTAAGAAAAGAAGTACATTGTTAAAGGTAGGCTGACTTAGAAGAAGCTATCTTATAATGTGATCAAGTGATATGCATATTCATATGTCTATGAACAGCCAAACGTTTACATTTAACATGTAATAGACACCGCTCTATAGTACACACATAAACAAATAAGCCTCAAATTAGATTTGCAATGCCTACAAGGCAGCAGCAGTATATTTAGAAGCACTTACTGAAGTGCCGCAAATTGCAGGGAAGGTAGTTTGCCCTCGTGATAATTATTCAGTACCTAATATCCCTAATTACATTCTCTGAAATGCTGAAGCAAATTAACATAAGCAAATTACCATAATTGCATTGGCTTACCAGAATATGCCCTTGCTTGCCTTCCTGTTTGTGAAATTGGCGAGATATTACAAGCTCTGCAGTGACAAATAATTATGAAGTGTACTTGCTCAGGACAGGCCGTACTCACACATTAACGGGTAGACTGGCCAGCAGCCATTATATTACAATGGTCAATTTACATGTGTATGGGCACATTTGAATCTGATGCAAATCTTTTAGACTGACATATCAATCACGCAAATTTAAATTTAAATTTCATATTATGTGCAGTCAGTGCCTAATTTGTAAAAGGAGTGTAGGTGCCCAAAGCTCTGCTCAAAAGCTCATGATCGATGCTTATAAATGTTGGTGTGCTGCATAACAAGGCTGCTAGTCTGGCATCCACCTCATGCGTATTTAACCCGCTACTAGACCCCTGGTCCTTTATCTCACGTTCCTGCTTTCTTCTTCTCTGACGGCTTTCCATCTTTCTCTTCCTCCTTCTTTCCCTTTTGTGTATTTTTCCATTGTTTGTTCTGGGTAAATGACCAATGAGGAAAAATAAGTGGCGGGTACCAAAAATGAGTGCCCATGGGCTCCAATAGCAGACACCAGATCAAATTAACCACTGTGTGAAGCGTATGTTTTATTCGAAGCTAGAGGATATCAGTGGTTTGTACAGATGGCTACAGTGTGTTTGACTTTTTTAAATGTATCATTGCTACCTAGAATCTATGCCCAGAATCTCTGTCTCAGCTAGAATCTGTGTTCCAATATGTATATTAAGTGGTAACAAACGCACAAACGAGGATGTTTGGGGTAAGAGGAACATTCATTTGACCCCCCCTAACTGTGAACAATTATTTTTCATTGCCATGCCTGACTGTGTGTATGAAATGTGCACCCCAATTGTGAAGTCACAATGTAGATGCATGTCCTCGGTTTAGTCAGTATCAACATACTGGACTGAGCTATGTACAAAAGCACTAGAACATTATAAAGGAAGTCTTAGAAGAGAAAAATTGAGGACCTAAATTCAGACCTGAATAATCCCTAGACCGAGGGTCAAATGCTAGTTAAACGCAGCAAAGAACACATGCAGGAATTTAAGTAAGTATAGACCTGAAAATATCATAAAGCCATTTTGTTAGGCCTGACAAGTGTTAGTGGCCCGATTGCAAAAATTGGTTCTTTTTAGTGCGTCTGATAAATGATAATACCACGGGGTACATTATTTATCAGATGCAATAAATAGCACCTATTACAAGTTTGTGGGGAATAACATGCAGATTCAGTTTTTTAATGCACCAAAAGCCACATGATACTGTAAATACCGTATACTTTCCCCTGTTAAAATTCGACAGGTTTGACCTACCGAAATGTTGCAGAGTTTAACTTATTTACCACATCCGATATTAATCAGATGCATTAAATAGAACTAAACCGGTAATTCCGACCCGAGCGTAAACAGCGGTTTATGCACAAACTGGAATACACCTGCCAATTTGTAAACAGGCCCCAAGACGAAGATGACACCTACACAGTGGCAAAGTCATGGTACTCTTTGATAATCTAGTTTCCTTGATTGGAGGCCAGGCTGAGTAGGAGACAGAGGGTAAATTCATTCAAACACATTCATACCACTGTTGACAAACCAAGGTGCGACTCAAAGCCATATTCATTAAAAGGTCCAGACACGTGCTTACCTACCTTTTTATGTGCGAGCAAATACATTCCAGTGCCATGCTGTCTGCCAGCACTCATGTCATCAACACAAAAAACATACATTATGAAGGGCTTTTGGTCAAGCCCCTTTAGTAATTGGTTTATTTCACTGACCCTTTCTACCATTGCTTGAATAAAGTGCTTTTAAAGTTTTGAATCAGACCAGAAGTGTATTTAAATCATATGGTTTGCTAGTGGCTATTGCATGAGATACTCAGCAAGTTTAAAGAGAGTTTCTTATTGCTGTTCTCTGGTGATGAAGTGAAGCATCCATGCACTACAGTTGAGACACGTTGGGGCATATTCATGGGATTTGGCGTAGGGCAGCGCAGCAAGGCACCTATTTGCTCTGCTTTACTCCAAAGTGAAAGGCAGGAATGCATCGTATGTAAGCAATACGGTGCATTCTTGCAACTTCTCCATGCGCCTACACCTTTTTGGCAGCCTAGCACCAAAGTAGGTACCGTGCAAGGGTGCCTCCATTACATGCAAGATTGTTTTTCTGCAAGAAGGGGCTCTTTCCTGCACAAAAACAATCCTAAGGGGCATTCTCTTCTTTCTATGTGTACTGCAGATATTTCTGCAAATATTTCTCCTTGTTACACCTCACCCCGCTAGGCGTACAAATCACTTTGTAAATCTGTGGTTGTTGAAAATGTCCTTTTTTTGTATACATACTTTTTGCTTCTTCCTCCCTTATTTTTCCTGACCTGTGGTTGTTGGCAATAGGACAATGGGCACTTTATCACTGCTGATCAGTGCTAAAGTGCATATGCTCTCTGTGTAAATTGTTATTGTAATTGGTTATCCATGATTGGCATATTTGTATCACCAAGAAGTCCCTAGTAAAGTGACCGGATGTGTGCCAGGGCTGGTGATGCAAATGCTACTAGTGGGCCTGCAGCACTGATTGTGCCACCCACATGAGTAGCCCTAAAATGGTGTCTCAGGCCTGCCACTGCAGTGTGTGTGTGCAGTCTGTGAACTGCCATGTCCACCTGGCCAGTGTCCCCACTGACCAGGTCTAACCCTTCCCTTTCTGTACACATTGGTCACCTCTATGGAAGACCCAAGGTACTCCCTAGGGCAGGGTGCAGTGTATGTGAAAGGTAGAGCATGTACTAGTGCAGGTGACATGCTCTGGTAGTGAATTACAGCCATTTTTGTTTTTCACTATTGTAAGGCTATCTTGCCTATAGGCTATCATGGGAAATGCTGGCTACAATGGTTACCTGCATATCTTCCAATAGGAGCAAGAAAGGACATAAAAGTCTGGTATCCCTGAACACATCTTTTAGGAAAGGTGGTTTTTAAATCCTGTGTTTGAGAACAGCACTTCTAGAAAGTGGCTGTTCTCTTGTCTTAACCTTCTGTGTGCCTTGGCCTGTTTGTGAATTGACTGTCTGGTTTGTGAGTGACATGGGCTGGGTAGCTCCCAGAGGCTGAGTGGGCCATCCCTGGGCTGAATAGCTCCATCTGCATCTAGAGTGGTGGGAGGGGTAGCACCTGGGCATGAATAGGGCTGTGCCTGCCTTCCACAATGCTGGCTCCACCTCCTGCTGGGCGGCTGACAACCCTGCCCCTCTCTCTGAAAGGAAAGGAGAGGCCAGGAAAACAAAGTGCTCAAGGAACACTCAGAACTGGTTCAGACTGGGCTCAGAGCCCTCCTGCACAAAGGGAACAAAGACTTTTAGGGGTGTAAGTACAGGACCCCAGACTACAGAAAATAAGACCATCCTGGAATCAAGAAGGAACCTCTGCCAAGGAGAAAGCTGGAAGACTGAAGAAGGAAGACTGTCCTGCTGTTTCTTTGCTGGACTGACCTGCAGTTGCTTTGCTGTCAAGGAGAGGGGAAGGACTTTGCTTTGAGCTGTGTCCCCTTGCTTGAAGGAATCTCCAAGGGCCTGAAGAAGAGCTGGCTCCCTGTTAAGAAGTCCCAGAAACAAAAGGACATCACCCCCAGCTTCCCTGAACTCTGCTGAGAGAGTTCTGTCCTTACTGGAGTACTTGGGCCAGTTGTGGTGCCTCTGAAAGTTGAACCTGTGTTGTGAAGCTGGAAACCAAGATTGTAAAGACTTTCTGCAAGTTTTATTGCATCGCTCGCTTGTGGCACGCATCCCTGTCAGTGCGAGGAAATTCCCTCCGCTACGAAGGCCGAGATCGTCGCAGCGCCTGTTGCTGCTGCCAGAGTCGTCGCATCCTTCGCTTGCAGGACGCACCAGTCCGGTGCAGAAAGATTACCATGTCGTCACTGTGTGATATTGTCGCACGCTTGCTTGTGGACCGCATCACGTCACTGCGAGAGTCATCGCAGGGCCATCGCATCGAGGGCCCGCGAGAGGAGAAGATCAATGCTGAGCCGCGCATCGTCGCCACACCGGAGATCGTTGCCGCCCGAAGATTGTCGCATCGTACCTTTCGTGAGCCGCTTCCACCAAAACCTGTGCACCGGAATCCACGCAAGGTATTGCATCCCTCCCCATACAAACCGGAGTCATTGCAACACGCCCGCTGCATCTAGCGGGGTTGTCACATCGCCTCCCCAGGCTCTCAGGAGTGACGCATCGCTTGCTTTTTAACGCTACTGCTTTCACTTGGAATTTTGTCGCATCTAAAGGTACTGTTGGCTAAAACGTAACGCAACTGTGGATTATTTCAACGCAACCTTAAGAACTCATTTGAAACCATATTCTTGAACTGTGTATGTTGGATTTTTGTCGTTTTGGTCTTGTGTAGTTTAGATAAAATACCTTTATTTTTCTAAACTGTTGTTGAGTTAGTTTGTGGTTCTTACCCTGTGTTACTGTGAGTGTTGGTACAAATACTTTGCACATTGCCTTCGATAAGCCTGACTGCTCGTGCCAAGCTACCAAGGGGGTGAGCAGCGGTTATCTTAAGAGTGTATCTTTCTTAACCTGACTAGAAGCAAGGGTCCCTATTTGGACAGTGGTACCTACCTCTGCCAACAAGAGACCCCAGTTCTAACAAGGGTAGCGTCAAATTCCATGGATGTTGCGTGGGAAAACCCACCACAGCGCCCATAGAACACCTCCTGGGCACAAAGCAAGTTGATGTAGTGATTTGTGCTGCATCGCCTTACTCATGATTTATAAGGCCACTCAAAGAATGTATAATGGCTTTATGTGGCTTCATAAATCGAAATTAGAGCCCTTACATGGTGCAAAAGTGATGCAGGGCTCTCATAAATAAGGCCTAATGTGTTCCTAGAAGTGCTGGATTCTGCAACAGCAGTGAATTTGCACCCAAATGTAATTGTGTGACCCATAGAAAATCTCCTTTTCTGCATGGTCACCACAGATTTTTCTCCTTTTTCTGCATACTATTTTAGCTGGAGTTTGACCTCTGCACACTGGACTATTGCTATTCTGGCCTCAGTTTGTGTTTTGACCCCAGTTTAAACATGGTTAAATTGGCTTACCGCTAAATGGCCTATTTACTTTGCCTATAAGCACCTAGTATATGATGAAGATACATACAGCGACTGGAAGTTAAGGAAGGTTTTGCACAATATGATTTTGCACTTAAATCTGATTTTCCTTTGAGGCCTTCATCAGGAGTGGCATAATCCACCAGTAGCTATTCTGAGTAAACTGCAGCCGGTAATGTTAGTTCTGTAAACTACAGACCTGATTATTCTGGTCCCGAATATGCTGGACCAGATTTGAACAATCAATCACTGACATTTATAGAGCGCACTACCTACGCGTAGGGTCTCAAGGCGCTGGGGGTGGGGGGGGTGCCGCTACTGCTCGAACAGCCATGTCTTCAGCTTCTTCCTGAAGGAGAGGTGGTCTTGGGTCAGGCGCAGGTCGGTCGGGAGGGAGTTCCAGGTCTTGGCGGCCAGGTAGGAGAAGGACCTTCCTCCTGTAGTCGCTCTTCGGATGCGGGGGACGGCGGCGAGGGCGAGGTTGGCTGATCGGAGGTGGCGTTTGGGAGCGTAGAAGTTGACTCGATTGTTGAGGTAGCTCGGGCTTGGTCGTGTAGGGCTTTGTGTGCGTGGGTGAGGAGGCGGAAGGTGATTCTTTTGTTGACGGGGAGCCAGTGCAGGTCTCTCAGATGTCCGGAGATGTGACTGGTTCGTGGGATGTCGAGGATGAGTCTGGCTGAGGCGTTCTGGATCCGCTGGAGTCTCTTCTGGAGCTTGGCGGTGGTACCGGCGTAGAGGGCGTTGCCGTAGTCCAGTCGGCTGGTGACGAGGGCCTGGGTGACGGTCTTCCTGGTCTCGGTGGGGATCCACCAGAAGATCTTCCGTAGCATGCGTAGGATGTTGAAGCACTCTTAACCGACTTCTCATATTTTATTTCACATATTCCTGACTCAATACCCCATCACTACCAGGCCTGACTATACCGGCCCTAATCAAGGAGAAAATGTTAATTGATTTGTCCCTGGATTCAGGCAAAATCACGCATACAAAAGGTGCGGTATACCTGGGTTTATGTATTTACTCTCTGTTCTGGTGATAAAACCTAGAATTTGTGGAGATTGATGCAGTGCAAAGAGCTGGATTTAGTGATGCTGACAACACTGCAACCCCCACACCAAATCCCAGCAAACTCTTAATGCCAGATGTACCATTTTTTGCTGTTGCAAACGAGAAATCGGCCCATTTGCGATACAAAAAGGGTCCTGGCATGTAAAAAACCTATTTTGCGAGTCGGTGACTCACAAAATAGCATTTGTGACTCTCGCTATTAAGAAAAGGGACGTCCCTTCCTAATAGCGAGTCATAATGGAATTTGCCATTGTTTTGCGACCGCAGTTTACCATCTACTTCATGTAGGTGATAAGCCACTCGCAAACGAGAAGGGGTCCCCAGGGGAGCCCTTCCCCTTCGTCAATAAATGCAAAAATATTTTTTGAGAGCAGGTAGTGGTCCTTGCTCTTAAAAAATTAAACTATAACGTTTAATTTTTCTTTTTTAAATGCATTCCATTTTCCTTAAAAGAAAACGGGCTCCATTTTCTTTTTAAACTGCTTTATTAAAAAAGCAGTCACAGACATGGTGGTCTGCTGACCCCAGCAGGCCACCATCCCTGTAAGTGCTGGTCATTCCTAATGAGGTCGCAAATAGCACCTGCCTCATGAATATTAATGAGGCAGGCAATTTGTGACCGGATTAGAAATCGCTAACAGTGTCTGAGACACTGTTGTAAATTACATTTTGCGAGACGCAAAGCGACGCAATTTGCGAGTCACAAAATGTAAGGGTCGTACATCTTGCCCTTAATGAGAGGCCTTAAGTGTGAAGCTAGAATGCTGCTTACTGTGCATCAGGTGATTTTGTAAGTAAATTATTTCACACTGACTTTACACCTAACTGTGATTGCGCTCCTTTGATTTTGCACCATAGGTGAGTTTGCACTCCAATATTTTGTCAATAATTGTGATGTTATATTGATTCACATTTACACCTAATGCAGCTTCTTCCTACAATTTTGCTCACTGTACTGTATTTTTTTTAATCTAAATGTGATAAAACTCTCCTACAGACTCTGCCCTAAAACTATATACATAGGTAATTTTGCACTAAAATGTATTTGGCCTCAAAACGTTTTTCTACTCTCATCTTGGCGTTAAATCAAGGAAGAAGTTCTATCTACATTTATTTTGGCTCCTACATGTATTTTTTGCTCTTAGTTGTATTTATGGGTCTGTTGATTTTCATGCCTCTAAATGTAATTATATCCTAAATGTGATGTCTGTCTAAAACTGTTTCCACATTCCTCCTTATGCTTCACAAAGGACTATTTTTTTATGTAAATGTGATTTATCACCTAAATTTGATTATGGGATATATGTTATACCACAGTGCTGCTGACTTTGTTCGAGAATGAGTTTGAGCCTCTGTTTGTGAACCTATATGTGACTTAATCCTAAATGTGTATTACACCTACAGGGGTCTCCACCCCCTGGGGATATTGAATTAAGGTTGATTTTGCACTCAAATTTGATTTGTCACTTAAATGCGTTTTTGAACTACAACATTTCCATGCTCCTGCTGATTTAACATCAAGGGGCACCAAGAAATGATTTATGTACCTAAATTTGAATTATCTCTTAAATGTGATTTGTTCTCCTAAATGTTTTCCACACTCCTTCTACCGGTGCACCAAGGGTGATTTGCTGCTCAGTGTGGTGTCAACTAAAAGTTTATACTGGTGCACACCTTTACACATAATGTGATTTCTTACTACTGCATTTTCTAACTGCGCTGAGCGATACCCCATGGTTGCATGTTGCAGCTGTACCATGTAGATGTTTGTGCACGTGGCATTATATTCTCCATGGTTAAAACAAAGCAAGTTTCTAGTTGGATCAATCTCCAGAATTCATGGAAAATTACCTAAATACCAAAACCTCTCAATGCCCCATTGAAAACAATTTTGAAATACCACAAATACAAAGCCCCGATAATCAGTCAATTAAATCTAATCAGTGACAAATATCATGGACACACACTAATATAATTAAAACTAGTCTATTTTTGTTTTATTACGACAGCCACGGCCGGTGGTAGGTGTAACTGCAGAGCGGTGACGTAGGGAGGGGGAGGGGCAGGGTGGGGGGTTGTAATGTATGGATTACAGACTTTAACAGGTAAGTAAACATATAACTTAATAAAACGAATTTCGTTGCGAGGACTGCATCGCATTTGGTGATGCAGTGCACACAACTGCCCCTCCCCCTCCCTACGTCACCACCCTGCAGTTACACCTACCACCGGCCGTGGATGATTACGGACATACCCTTCTGCACAAACATACTATTCTTTTTAGGTCGAGAATCAGTGTGCATGCGCTGTCTGCAAGACCTGTTGGATTCACTCATACTGAGTGTAATCCCGCTTCCTGCTGCCATAGGTTGACACCACTGTCGCTCTTCTTGCCTACTTTCTACCTCGTTGGCTCGGTCGATACCTCACTTCCGTTTAAGGCTAAGGAGCATCGGCAGAGCACAGGTTTCTTGCACAATCATCCGTTTCTCCTTTGAGAGAACTCCTTTTTAGGGCTTGGCCTACGTCAACCCTGCGTCAGCAGGGGAGGCGGAGCTCCGAGCTCTTATGTTATAAAAAAAAAAAAAGTTTCTTTAGGGGTCCGGGCTGCAACATTCCTTAGTGCGCGCGCGTTTTTTATGGCATCTGCATAGTGATTCGTCTTCGCTGTGCTGTGTTTTTAGTAGCCTTGACGCGATAGGCTTAATGTAATTTGTCCTTCGCCATGTTGGCATTTTCTGTGTGGTTACGCGCACAGCAGTGCATTAATTTCAATTAGGAGTTGTCAGGGTGCCGCGATAATGTAATGCAGATGTTGTGGGCGCGTTCACCAGTCTGCAGTGAATGGCGCGCGTTCGTGCGTTTCTTGTGTTTTCTTTCCGTGTAGGGCAGACGTGAAAGGCATTGTCTTAAGAGCAGAAGGCCATATATCTTCAATTATCTCGCCATCACGGCGGAGATAATTGAAAACATATGCCTGGAGTGGCGCGCGCGCGAGGCCAAGAGCTGAGCAGGATGACTCCATGCCACAGTGTAAGCAGTGCAGAGTGGTGAGTGCAGATTGGTGAGTGCAGAGTGGTGAGTGCAGAGTGGTGAGTGCAGAGTGGTGAGTGCAGAGTAGTGAGGGCAGAGTGCAGAGTAGTGAGGGCAGAGTAGTGAGGGCAGAGTAGTGAGGGCAGAGTAGTGAGTGCAGAGTAGGGAGTGCAGAGTAGGGAGTGCAGAGTAGGGAGTGCAGAGTAGTGAGGGCAGAGTAGTGAGGGCAGAGTAGTGAGTGCAGAGTAGTGAGTGCAGAGTAGTGAGGGCACAGTAGTGAGGGCAAAGTAGTGGGTGCAGAGTAGTGAGGGCAGAGTAGTGAGGGCAGAGTAGTGAGGGCAGAGTAGTGAGTGCAGAGTAGTGAGTGCAGAGTAGGGAGTGCAGAGTAGTGAGGGCAGAGTAGTGAGGGCAGAGTAGTGAGTGCAGAGTAGTGAGGGCAGAGTAGTGAGGGCAGAGTAGTGAGGGCAGAGTAGTGAGGGCAGAGTAGTGAGTGCAGAGTAGTGAGGGCAGAGTAGTGAGTGCAGAGTAGTGAGGGCAGAGTAGTGAGTGCAGAGTAGTGAGGGCAGAGTAGTGAGTGCAGAGTAGTGAGGGCAGAGTGCAGAGTAGTGAGGGCAGAGTAGTGAGGGCAGAGTAGTGAGGGCAGAGTGCAGAGTAGTGAGGGCACAGTAGGGAGTGCAGGTGCAGAGTAGTGAGGGCAGAGTAGGGAGAGCAGGTGCAGAGTGGTGTGTGCTGTTGAGTGCAGAGTGCTGTGTATTGACAATGTAAATGACAATGCCATTTATTTATGATTTAAAGAAAAAAAAAGAAATGTCATGAGCAATGCCAATAGCTCTACCTTTAATGATGCCGAGACCATTGCATTGTAAATGCTTGTTAATTATTGCTTTCCGCCCGTCAAAGACTGCTATTCCGCTGCAAGGGGGCGTCGTGCAGTAACACACATCTATATGCATGGGCGCCTTGCTTTATGTTTCAGCAGGGCGCCCCCCATTTGCTCTTGCACACCTTCTACTTGTTTTCTCTTCCATTTGTCTCATTGTTTGTCTATAAGTGCATGCCATCACCCTGAACAACACATGCACAGCTTCAGTTGTGCTGCAATCAAATACTGTAACACTTTAATCTGAGGCTTCTCCTGAGCCAGACATAGCCGGAGCCCAGAGCATGGCTGTCACTACTTGTTCCAGACTGCACTGAGCACGTGTTTACAATTGTTGCAGCCTCGCTGCTTTCCCCTGTAATGCAGACTTGTTCCAGGCACTTTGCCTGTGACCTCACCCTGGAGCAGGAGAGGCGGGGGAAGAACCGGGAGTGCTACGAGAGACGGACATTAACACTATCCGTCCGTCTTTGGAAATCTTCAGCTTTAGTGCTACTACCCCCTGGGTCTCTCCAACTCTTTTCTTATTTACAATTATTGCAGCCCAGCATGGTGAGCTGTATCTTCTATTATGGAGGTGCACATTTCTTTTTTTCTGTAGTCGCCATCACCCCTTCCCTCACCCCCCTCACTCTTGTTTACTCGTTCCTCACTGTGTCCCCTGTCTCTATCACTTACTGTCTCGCTTTGTGCCCATCTCTCATTCCACAGGCTCAACCTGCCTGGCTTTCTTCCTGTCGCCAATCCCTCTGCTCCTGTTGGCTCAGTTTGTACCTGTCCCCTCCCTCTGACAGGGCTCGGGGTCCTTCGTTTCTCCCACATTTCCCTGCAATTACTTCATAAATACTTTTTACCAAACCCCATGCCTTTTCCATTTTTATTTCATCATTTGAATTTCATTTTGTACCCCCTTTTTGTGTTTACCTCTTTCTTTTGCTATTTTTTCTCCACTGTTTTAATTGTGTTTTCTCCTTCAGGGCTAACCAGCTCGTTTGTGTGCACTAGCAGTAGCAAAGCTGCCATGGACTCTCTGACACACTGCCTGTGACGCTGTGAACTCACTTACTTTTAGTGTTTAGCTTTCTAAGCTTGGCTGTCTGGATAGCATTCCACATTAGAAAGGACTTTGTAAATCCACAATAACGGACTAGGTATGGACTGACCACAGTCTTAAACACAAGTTAGAAACATTGTCAAACTAAACACCAAGACACATACAGAGACAAGGGTGCGCATTCACGTGCTGATGCCATTTCAGAAACACTAATTGGTGTACACGCATAGGCGTGCATTCACACCCGCACTTATCAGCATAAGGCACTCACAAACACACAAACATCACAGATGCACACGCAGAAACAAATCGATTCTCATGCACAAACAAACATCTTCCAACATTCCAGATTCAAGTATCCTACCCCCTCCCTCAAATACACACAGGAAAATGCAGACCCGTATGCACGTGCCCACAACCTGAAATGCAGACACACACACTTGAACAATTAGACACACAGATAGTTACAGACACTACCCAGTGCACATACAAACCTTCATTGAAATACATGCATACACGAACAGGTGCCACACGCACATAGGATAATGAATAGAAATGCACAGACACGAAGACAATTTTACAAGACTAGACAGAGGTCCACACAGGCACACACATACACAAGAACAAATAGGCATGCCCACAGACACAAGAACAAATAGACATGATTACAGACACACACAAGAACAGACATGCACACTTATAAAACAAAAAGACATGCACACTGACACACATTCAAGACAATTTGCACATGAACACACATACTTGTATAAAAACAAGTAGACATGCACACATACAAGAACCATTGGTCATGCACACATACACACTTATAAGAACAAATAGTCACGCACACACACATACAAGAACATTGGGACACACACATGCATTCTTTAATAAGAACAAGTACACATGCACAGTCACACATAAAAGAACAATTGGATACCCAAATACACTTATAGAAAAGCAAGCAGACATTCAGAGAAATGTGCAGTCATATAAAGAACAAAAATAAATAAATGAGGCAAGTGGCTGGACGTAATGGGTTTAAGCAATATGCTGGAGCTTATTAGAGTGTTTACTCCTAACCCATTAATGCCGGGGTTTACTTCTCCAGTGGTATATTTGATTTTCCTGGTATCAATTCCTTATTTGTTTGGAGTCAGCTGGAAAAAGCATTTTCTTGGTCACCAAGCCCTGGGAGGTGGTGGTCACAGGGCGCATGGGGTACGGCTGCGTCAGCTGGACGAGATGCACCTCATATTAGCACAAAGGGAAGTAGTCGCCATCTGAGAGTCTTGGATGTTGCTTGAGATTCATATTTCTAAGAATGGAGATTAGCTCAGTCTTACTTCACATACTCTTAACCGTTTGGGTCTCTGAAAAGAAAGAGACCAGATGTTTTTGCGGGGGGTTCTGTTTTAGTGAATAAGATGATCAGCTTTTTGGATGATTAGGATGGTTTAAATGCCAGGCAATCCAATTGAAACCCTTCAGAGGCATCTTTCTTGAGTGGCATACCGTCAAGATGAGTTAGAAGAGTTTGACTTTCCTCCTTTGAGGCTAAGTTGAGCGGTATGCTAATGATGCCCTTGATATGGGCAAAATGAATAATTATATGCAAATCTTTAATGTCCCAGGCATGCAACATTGTTTAGCCTGGCTTATCAATACAGAGCATTGATTTTGCTTGACCAGGTTAAGACTAAATATGATCCATTACTTAGTTGCCTTTCCCTTGGCCATCTCCTGGTTTGCTTCTCTTCCAGGCTGTCCGTATGATGCCATCTCTCACTCTACTGCGCACTTTATGTTCATTTTGCACTTTGGAGTCTAAGAGCCTGATTTCTACATCCGATCCTTTTGCACAAGCACTTTACTTCATATAAAGGGAAACCTGCAATCTTTAGCTTCACTGGATATTTGCCTTTTTGTAGTTAGCTATTACATTGACGTTATAAAGCCAAAGAAAAATAATGCGGCCTGAATCACAAATTGTGGAATTTTATTTTTTATATTCTTTTAATACTTTGTAGCATTGCTGCATTCCAAAACATGTCCTTCATTCTGCGCTCCATCACATGTCCTTCATTCTCATCCATTATCTCCGTGGATAATCTGTGGCATTACTGCGTTCCATCCTGTGTCCTTCATTTGTAGGTCGAGCCTGGGCAGCGCATGCGCTACTCTGGGAGGCATGCTGTATTCAGGTATGGACGTGAAGCTTTGCCCACTCTCCGTCCATATTTTTTGGCGACTTGTGTCATTGTCCACTGTAAACTGTGTCTGTTCATTGATCAAAAGGCTTAGTAGTCCCTCCTTAGTCCTGCCTTGTCTCATTATGTTACCTCCCATGCTGACACCCCCTGTTACATGTGTTGTTACTCAGTAGGCTTTAAATACAGCCTCTGAGCACTATTTAGTTAAATAGGTTGATCCTGTCTGCTGTTGGAAGTAAGACACGCTGTCTCTCAACACTTCCTTTTTTTCCCTAGCACGGCATGCCACGCTGATACAGTGGTTGCCATGCCTTTAGTTTTGTTTTTTTGTGGCCCAAAAGCATTCGCATTTTATTAACAATTTGTTCCGTTTTTATTTTACAAGCGCCTCACACAATGCTTTTACTTTAATGTTGGCCATGCCCCTTTCTTTAGACAAGGCTTGTCTAAAGAAAGGTGCAAAGCCGCTTTTCAAGTGAAACTGCGGCATGGGGCTCTTTTACAAAAAAAAGCATTTGTTTGTCAACTTGACAAACAGATGCTTTCTTTTGTAAAATCGCCCCATACCGCGCTTTCATTTTAATGGCGGCCGCATTTAAAAGATGAACCTTTTAAAGACAGGGGTGTGGACACCATTACCATGAAAGCGTGGCATGGGGCGTTTTTCCAAACTAGCATTTGAATGCAATAGGTCCCGCATTTGCGAGTGTTTAACCTATTGGCATTCTCATTTACAATGCCAATAGCTCAAATTCTTGGAAATACGAGACCTAGTGCATTGCAAATGCTTGTTTCTTCTTATTCGCAATGAACGCAAAATTCCCTACAAGAAAAATGATTATCTCAGGTTACCATAACCAGCAATGCGAGTGACACATTAACTTGTATAAAAATGGTTAGGTCAAGATCCAATTGTCAGTGAAGGCTCTAAAATCTAAAATCTCTACTAGCCACAGGATTGCAAGCTTCCATCTCCTTTCTCTATCTGTCTCATTATCACCCAGATATCCCTTGGAAAATGAACCCTGACATAATAATGTCAACATGAATCAGGAAATTTAAGCCTATACCCTAGTATATAGCTACCCACGAACTGGCACAGACCAAATTACTGTCAGGACCAAGATACTAGCCTACAAATAGCGACCAAAATACTGACAGGATCAACATATATACCTACAAATAACAACCACTTCCTCTTGAAACAGCCTAAATCTGCAAATCAACTTCTCATTTAGTGCAGCTGCACCAAAACAAAAGCATGCAGACTGATCCTTCACAGACCTACGCAATCGACCATTGCCATTCATACGTGTTGTAATTACTTGCCTCATGCTTCATACTACATCTGTTTACTACTGACCAGAGAACTCCTCATTCACCCAGTCCTGAAAATTTGCTGGTTGAAATCAAACAGGATCCTACCAGGGGTGGCTCCTCCACTAGGGTGGAGAAGCATCGCCCCAGTGCTTTCT
This sequence comes from Lissotriton helveticus, assembly GCF_964261635.1. Lineage (NCBI taxonomy): Eukaryota > Metazoa > Chordata > Amphibia > Caudata > Salamandridae > Lissotriton > Lissotriton helveticus. The sequence continues at coordinate 1,743,415,019 of NC_136065.1, forward strand.
CCAGCATGAGAAGCAGAAACCTAAAATGGTAATAACTTTCTGTTATTACCATTTTATGTTTGGTTGCGGGCGGGGCGGGTGGGAAGGGATGCTCTGTGAGCAGCTGGGCAGGGGAGAAGTGGTGTGCCAACTCCTGAGGGTGCAATGACTGTTTGGTTGGCCCTCAGGTTGAATTAGTGACTTTTGTGGTTTACGATGACAAGGATTGTGATTGTTGTTTGAGTTGGGTTATCATCCCCCTGAATCAATAACTGGATATTTTACAACATATGTATAACAACCACTGTACTTGATTCAAAGAGTTGATTCATTCAGGGCTATATGTGCAGTTGTTAACACATCATATGAGAGTATACTAGCATAACAAAGACACAATTCTAAGTTTGTTTTCACATGGGGAAGTGCCCAAATAGATGAATGTCAATTCCTTGAGACTGAATGTAGACAAAACGAAGATCTTTATTTTAGGTAGTTCTTCTTTGCGGACCCCAGAATAGTGGCCAGATTCTCTTATTCTGCTTCCCGCCTCGACACACCAGGCATTTAACATTGGATTGTCTTTAATAACCAGCTATCTTTCAATGCTCACATTAGCAATCTAAATTCCACCTGCTTTTGTCTGCCATCATTCTAAAAATCCTTCCTTTTATGCCAAATTGCTCCGGGAACATGTTCTGGTAAGCATTAATAAGGTCTAGGCTTGACTGGAGCCCCTTGTCCCAGTGGATGGGGAGGAGAAGGACCCTCAATGGAGAGGGTGGAGGAGAACCTGAATTGTAAGATCTTAAGTTGGAATGTAGCAGGACTTAGATTAAAAAGTGGGGAACACAGATGTATTCATTTTCTTAAAGCCTATGATATAGTGGGTTTACCAAAGACGTGGGAAAGAGAAGATAATTTCGGGCTGGACGGGTATAAATCATATTTTGTGTCAGCGCGGCCTTCGGCCTCTGGGAGAGCAAAGGAGTGACTCGACTCCAATATCACTAAAGGTGATAGGAAAACATTGTTTGGTGAATACCAGTTCCACCAATTGTTTAGCTGTAGAAATTAATAATGTTAATTCTATGAAATTGTTAATAGTACATTTCTACAATTCACCGGAGGTTTGATTTTTAAATGAGCATTTAAGTAGCCTAAAAGTTTTTTTAATTGATTATATACTCAAACAAATCACTTCATATTCTATTTTTATTTTGGGAGATTTTAATGTTCACTCGTATCTGAAGAACTGTTTTGTGGGAGACTATTGTGGCCCAGAGGATCCCCTTAGTTGCCATTTTGAGCATAGCCGGCAAGGAGAATACCTAGAGGATCTTCTGGCGGCAGTTGATTTATGCCAGCCAAACACAAATATCGTGGGGAGGAGGATCCCTACATTTAAGGGAAGGGGGCAGGATTCTATAATTTATTATATCTTAATTTCTCCGGTGGTATCATCCCAAGTTATTAAGTATGGTGCTATTTGGTCTGACTATAGTGGCCATAATCCTGTTACACTCGAGTTATGTAGGTCAATTGGCCTTAAAGAGAAAGAGGGACAATTACCCAGAGGTAAGGACCACAGACCAGGGATGGGGGTTAAGATGGTCTAGCATAATCCCGGAGTCATTCTTTCAAGACTTAATGCATAAAGCGGAAGAGAGTCTTAATATATGTCTAAGTCCTGGAGGTAAGGGCCCAGAGGTTTTATTGGAATTTGAAGAGATCTGTGCACAGGTGGCCTTGGGCCTAACAATGCCTAGCAGAAGTTATATTATTTTGGGGGAGAAACGGTTTGACAAGGAGTGTTTGAAAGCCCACCAAAAGCTTATTTCTGCCCTGAAGCAGGTTCCCGGAGATCGTACCGCTGTAGCCCAATTGAGACAGTCCTATGAATGTAGGATTAATCGCTGCAAATAGGAAATCAAAGAAGAGGCCTTCAGTCGAGTTCAATAGGGATAGTGCAAGATTTTGGGCTATATTCAATAAACCCTTTTTTTACGGGATTAATAACAAGCCCTTACAATGTAATATTATGGAGGATCCGTGGTGCTCCCATTTTAATACTGTTTATAGAGTATCACAGGTCGAGATGGTCTTCCCAGTTACTCCTGACCTAGCCTGAGGCAATAAAACATAGATTTTTATAGATACCGGAATGGAGGTGGCTATTTTGCAAATGACTAGTAATAAGGCCCCCGGCCCCGATTGTGTCCCGGACGATTTATATAATCTAAGGCCACAGCTCTGGGCAAAGATCATAGCTATTCTTTTAAATACGGCTGGTAAGTACGGATTTCCATCATCCTGGTCTCTATCAACCATTATCCCTGTGTTTAAAAAGGGGCAGAGAGGCGACCTAGGTTGCTATAGACCTATTTACCTGATTGATACAGTGGTGAAGGTCTTAGGTAGAGTTATTTTAAATAAACTTTTTGATTGGTTGGTTGACTATAGAATTTTAACAGATTGTCAATATGGCTTTAGAAAAGGTAGAAGTACTATAGATCAATGTTTAAATCTGCACCTTATGGTAGAGAAATATACAGTGACGAAACAAGGTACGCTGCAGCTGGCCTTTATGGACCTGTCTTCGGCTTTTGACCCAGTAAATAGAACAAAGTTATGATCAATATTAATTGATTGATATGGGGATGGACCGCTGTTTAGTCTATTTTTTAGCAGATCGTTATAAGGATCTTTATACTAGGGTCAGAGTCAACCAAGATTTTAAATGCATTAAGCACTTTAAAGTAGTGGTGGGCGTAGTGTGCGTAGTGGGGCTACGCAAAGCTCTGCGAAGTGGGGTGGAAGCTACGCCCACCCACACACTTTGCGTAGCCCCACTACGCACCGCCCGCCTCCCTCCCGCCCTCTTCTATATGCCTAGTTTTAATGTTAAACACGGTAAAAGTAATGAAAAAGGACCTGGCATGCGTCATCCCGGGGCTCCCTCTTCCTGTTGTCGTGCCGACTTCATCCAGACGAATGCGCATGCGCGGGCGCACGCGCATGCGCATTTCTTGCAAGAAATGCACAGGCGCCCGCTCTAGATATTCCACGTATAGGGGCAGGGTTATTTCTGCTCTCCTATTCGCTGATGATGCAGTTCTCTTGGCCCGAACTGCAGTTGGTCTGCAGAAACTCTTGGACTCCCTTGGATCTTTTATGCAATCCCTGGACCTTATTGTCAAGAAAATCAAAACTCACACAATGACAATGGGGCAGAGGCCAAAAAAAAGTAAAACGTTTTATTGTGAAGGGGTCGAGCTGTCAAGGGTCTCCTCTTCCCCTATTTGGGGGATTTATTTGATGAAAGAGGCTCCTGGACTCCACAGTTAAGGGCAAAAAAGCTTGTAATGTCAAGGTCCATAGCTGTCATTTAGATTTTTGCTTCCCAATTGGCAGCGAAGCCTCTTGAAGCTTTCCTCAAAATGTATGGTTCTAAAAGCATTGCAATAGCATTGTATGGGTCTGCAATGTAGGGATATAACCCCACAGGGGTACTTCAGCAAGTTGAAAACAAATGTATGTGATATCTCCTGGCGGTCCCCCAATCTACTTCTACTTTTGCTATTCACCAAGAGCTGGGCAGTGGCTTTGTCGAGGATCAAATTGGGATGAGCTCAGTGATTTGATAGCTAAAGACATGGATTACTACAGAATTGGAACTGAACAGAATCATACCATTAGGGACTGCTTAGCGAGTTACAATTAGCTATGTAACCATGGCACCACCCCACCCCCCATTAATCATGTACTTCAGGCATTTGTGCCCTTCCTGTCTGTGGAGAGCTGTGCTCAGTGTGCCCTGCGCCTGGCCTGTGGCTGCGCCCTGCACTCAGGGAGCCTGACCACAGTAAATGCAGCTGGCCACGTTGCACGCAGGGCGACATAGAAGGGACAGCATTGTAGTGTTGCTCCCCTGCCAGGATGGTAGCCGAGCCCACGGGCCACCGTAGGTGGAGAAGGTTGACCGCCCCACTATTTATTGCCCTTCGTGTCAGGAGGGGAGGAGTAAGGCCAAGAGGTCTCATAAGGGGTCACCTCTGAACTGGTCCTCTTTGACTGTCAGTATTAAGGCAGTAGATATCGTTTAACTTGTGGCAGATGATGGATGTTGGTTCTAGGCCTTTTTAGGTTTGCCTATGCAAGACGCATGCATAGCATAGGACAGAGACCTGTAGTCATCGCCACAGCTTTGGGGGCAAAAACGTGTACGCGTTGCATTGCTTGCAATGCAACGCGTGCACATCTTGGCGATTTCCTTTCGGGAGCGCGCGGCGCCATATGGTGGTGCCATATGGTTGCACACTCCTGAAAGGGAATCGCCCATCCCCCCTCCCCCTGCTGCCACTTTCACTGCCGCGCGGCCAATGCTTGTTAGTTCCAGTTAGAAGAATATAGCTAAGCAACGGCGCACCCTCAAGCGACGGTGCTTCACGCAGTATCCCTGTGCGTCATGGGGGTGATTACTTCCGGTCGTAGGTGACAGGTGCTTGTGCTTCCGGGTGGGGCTAAAGTAAACACCGGCCATAGTGTGAGGGTAGTTTGAGGGGGTCGGAGGGTAGTGGGGGCAGGTGGACACTGGATCTATAGTCCAGGACCCCTCCACGCAGCAGCTCCAATGACTGACTCCAGCACGGAGGAGGAGGAAGACTGCCCCGAGCTCATCCCATCCTCAAGGAACCACCTCAAGTCGCCAGGATTCCCAGTCACCAACATCACGGGCTACCTGGTGCGGGCAAGAGCACGCTGCTGCAGCACATCCTGACGGAGCAGCACCACAAGCGCATCGCCGTCATCCTGAACGAGTTCGGCGAGGGCAGCGCGCTGGTGAAGGCGCTGGCCGTCAGCCAGGCCGGGGAGCTGTACGAAGAGTGGCTGGAGCTGCGCAACGGCTGCCTCTGCTGCTCCGTCAAGGACAGCGGTGTCCAGGCCATCGAGAACCTCATGCGCAAGAAGGACCGCTTCACTACATCCTGCTGGAGACCACCGGCCTGGCCTCCGTCTTCTGGGTGGACGCCGAGCTGGGCAGTGAGCTGTACCTGGATGGTATTGTGTCCGTTGTGGACGCCAAGTACGGGCTGCGGCAGCTGACCGAGGAGAAGGGCGAAGGCCTGATCAACGAGGCGGCTAGGCAGGTGGCCCTGGCCGGCCCCCTTCTTCATCAATAAAACAGACCTGGTGCAGAATTTTGTTGTGTGCACTGCATCACCAAATGCGATGCAGTGCGTGCAACGAAATTCTTTCTATTTATTCTTATGTTTACTTACCTGTTAAACTCCGTAATCCATACATTACTACCCCCCATCCTGCCCCTCCCCCTTCCCACGTCACCTCCCGCCCCGTACTCCTGCTACCGTCCGTGGCTGGAAAGGAAGCCCTGGTATGCAAATACTGAGAGTAAATACAGATTTAAATTGCTATCCACGTGTTCTGCCAAACTTGAGAAACAGATGCACTTTTTCCTCAGTGATCCATTGGGATGTGCATGGGCACAATAAGCAGTGCTAAGCTGAAATCCACATTGCTGCTCACCACGTCATGGCAGGCAATTGTATACTGGGTGGGTATTTGATCGCTTCCCAATACACATTCTCCAAGGTACTTAATCCCTCCCCTGAAAAGCGCGATCACTCCCAATTCATTGAAAATAAATACAGTCTCCAGGGGTAAAAGCAAAAGATGTGCCTGCTCATGAAGTTCTTATGTTATGGTGATTAACATGTTTCTTAGAGCCTAGGCTTTCTACAGATAGACATGTCTACTATTTTGATCCATTGAAATTGTTGGAGGAGAAAATGTATATATTTTTTCTTCATAAGTGCACTTCAGCCTAAGGCAGAGACCCCCCCCCGGTCAAATAACCTTGGCGCAGGCCCCCTCCAGATAAAAATTTCTAGAAACTGGTATTTCTCATCATCGATAACCATAAACACCCCCAATTATAATGGCAAATCATTTTTACAGTGGATAAATAATATTAAACAGTGTATTCTGTACGTTTTTCACTGTCAGGTAGCTACACATAAAATAACTGGAAGCTTAAATGAAAATAAATGTAAATAGTTGTTACTCAGTGGGCAAGGCACAATAGTACATTATGAAACCTCTATTAGTTAATACACTGAAGAGGTCTGTGTGTAACCAGAGATCCACAGAATTATATCTTCGTTTTTGCAGTGGAGAATAGTGACTTGTATATTTTTAGTGCTACAAGGTCACAGCCTGTGACAGAAAGCGCTGTGAATATGGTCATATTTTCATACTTGTATTACACACAGTATAAGCTGGATTGCACAAAATGCCCCAAAAGTTTTACGATAAAATGATGCTTCCAAAATATAATAATACCCAGACTGTACGTAATGCAATTTTATTTTACATAACTGTCCCTTCAGCAACTCCTCAGGGGTAGTGAACACTATGTAAGCTTCACACTTTACAGCTCACTTGTTAACTCTTTGCACTACCACTCAAAAATAATAAGTCTGCTACCACAGAGCTTTGAGTGATTTGATCAATAAAAGCCAGTATGGCTCCCAAGACTCCTTTACATTTGCAGATTACCCCTTAAATTTGCAGATTATTACGTGGCGCACATTTGCATTTCAGGCACCCTGGCTGGAAGGGTTGTTTAGCTGTCTGCCCGGGTTTCACAACACAAGTCACTCCCTGAATGACACTCTAGCTGAAGCATTTAAACTATCGAAAGTAACCATCCTAGGACAGTTTTTTTTTATTAAAAGTAGAAGAATTTTTTTCATAAATCACAAAAAGTCTGGACATGTCATGCCCCTCCGGTCCCGACCACTTTCACCTCTGGGTGAAACCTCGGCTGATAGGGAAACCAGTCTGGTTATGCCCGGTTTCACAGCTCTTGTATTCCACCGCCAAGATGCGGAGCGGTTCAGTCCTCGATATTCTCATACGAAAAATAAACATGACATCAAACTTGCCCAAACTACACCACTTGCCAAATGACCACACTTGACATTGCTAGACCCAAAGGATACTGGAGTCTTACACCCCCATCTCGTTGTTTCGACTCACCAGGTACCTCAAGTGTGGAAAAAAAACTCAGGTCACACGTGGCAATACGAGACCACAAAGGCAAAAATGCCTAAGTTACAGACGCGGCGGTGCCACCTGTAATTTATACATATAAACATGAGGCCCAGGGGTGAACGCCCATGTTCATAAACAAGCTCGGACGCACTACACCGAGGAATGCAGCCCCTCGCTTGGTTGGACATCTACACTTCCGTCCCAAGGGCCGGTGAACCTTGTGCTCAAGGCATGGGCAGTGTACAGATATTTTACACTGTTACAGGCAGCTGTGAAGAAAAACATTTTTTTATGAAGAGAAAAAAGGTTAATTAAAAGAATTTTAGAACTGATTCCCTGTCCCGTATGAGTGCAGACACAGCAAGATTCAATGACACTGCTGAAGGTCACGGAGTAGACATACACAGAATGTCCGTGGGGAATGCGCCCCTCCTTCCATGACGCCATGGCCTCCCTGGGGGTCGCGCCCCACAGATTGAAGACCTCTGGAAGGTTAAAACGCATTCCACAAGGCTGGGCTGTGGACATCGAAATAACTATTACTCTTACATTGTCTGAGTAAATGATGGGAGCATGGGGAAGGGCGGCACTAGTTTGTTGAGAAATATCCATGGTTAAAGAGCTGCTGTCTGAGTTGGGAAGTTAATGGGTAGAAATAACACACTGACATATCTCTAAAAACGGCACAGGCGCAGGTATTGATGGAAAAACATTCTGAAACTTGCCTAAGCATTTTGCTTCGCGTTTTTAATTTAAGGCAGAGGTGCTAAAAGTAAGATACTCTGGAAAAAACATGTATATGTATACTTACACGGTCCCAGAGGCGAGACCTATTGGCTATGCCAATGCTTGTTTGGGAGGTGATGAAAGGGAGAAAGGGGAGGCAGCAGCTCTGTCATGCGTGACAAACCAGGCCTGTTGTTGGTCTTATTGTGGCGATATCCATGTCTGGGAAGGGGTGCTGTGCAGGAATAGACCAGTCACTCTTCCTCCATCACCTTCCATCCTATTACCGTTTGCCTGCATTACCATGGATTATCCTCAGTCACACGGGGTGGCCGCATTTGTTTCCACTTGTTGAGGTGGCGGCCACAGTCCTTTCTGCGCTTGACTGCATGCATTGCAGATGCTGCCACAGTATGTTCTGCTGATAGCTATGTGTATTGGGTAGCCACTGTTGTTCCGGGCAGCAATGCCCACCTCCAGTTGGCGGCCTACCGGGTTGCCTGGGGGGTCTCTGCTTGGTGTCGTGTTCGCTCGTTGGGCAGCTGGCATTGTTCCACTGGCAGCCATGTTGTTTCCATTTAGTATGGCATCCCCGGTTCTCCGTAGGCAGCAATCCCCACCTCTGTGTGGGGGGTTCTCCCTGGGTTGCCTGGGGCCGGGGGGAGTCTGCTTGGTGGAGTTATTGCTGGAGATGTGCGCCTGTATTTAAGCACTCCAGACAAGCACACCGGCCATTTTAACATGACCTTGAGAGAGCGTCATGTTATTTCAAAATTTGTAGGGGTGCATTATAGTCCCAAGAAGTCAGCACCCACATATTTAGAAGACCTACTAATGTAGTATAGAGATGTAACGTTAGGCTGAGAAACAGCATGATATATGTGTTTATTAATCAGAGACTAACGGGCTCAATCGAAATGCAGTGTAGCCTAATGCAGAAATGTAACCGCATGAGAAATGTCGTATTGCTAATAAAATGCTTTGAAGCATGTGTTTAATACTGAATGAATTAATATAGGCTTTTAAAATGAAATGCTAGTGCTCACATTGAAAGTGGAATTAACGTATTTTAATAGTAGCATGCAATGTTGTGCTGTGTTAGAAATGCATTTAAAAGTGCAGAGGCCTGAGACATGCTGAAGCCGTAGAGGCCTAACTATATTTTCTTTTGTTAGCCTTAGTCGAGAAGAAATGATTTTCTCCTTGGGGAAAGCTGTCCTCAGTAGGATATGAAATTGTAGCTTCGAATGGTTGCAGAAATGTTCTCATGTATTTCAGCTTGCAGGTGCAAGGCCACAAGGCTCGTTAGGTAGAAGAGTCCATTGTTCAGGAGTTAGGATAGTAGGTGTGGATGGAGGAAAAGCTGCCAAGGAATTTGGGAGTGCAACATTTAGCGAGAAGGTGCCTGAGGTCCAAGGACACACCAACGGACGCTGGATGGAAAGGTGCCATGCTGGAAAACTCTGAAGATCTTTACCTGTCAGAGGGGCGTACCTCTGAACGTGTCGACTGATTTGGGGATTTTGTATTAGGGACAGTGCCCGAGGGTGGAGAGCAGATTTGAGAGGAGATTGACAGAGCAGGATGTAGTAAGCAATAGAGTGAGCGTCTTGGGAACTTAGGTATAGTGAGGTGTAGAAGGGGCATCTTAGAACAAGCTCAATGGTAGATTATCTGATTAGCCAAAGTGACGTTACTTCTTTGGAAGTCTTCACTGCTGACACCTTACTCTTGTCTGATGAGAATGTTATGTAGGGATGCAACTTTAGGGTAGAGCTGGGACAGACTAACCATTTCTTTTCCTTTTTGTAAATGCAGTCCCGACTTCAAGCTGGGCCTGTTCTTGGCTAAAGGATGTTACTCGAGTTAACTTTGCTTTTTATCCTAAGTCGTTTAAGGATTTTGCGTAGGATTATGTTTATATTAGTGCCAGTTTATTTTCTTAACCTTTGATAGCGATGTTTGTAAGTTCAACTATTTTTGGCTTCATAATAAATCTTCTAAATTTTCAGTTTAGTCAGTGTTCCTTTGAGTTCATTTGGATTTATTTGGAAGTGGTTTAAAGTTATCAATGCAAGATCTTTCTTTATACTTCTAGAACAGGGAAAAAGTTCAGTCGACCGGGTTTTGGGATTCTAGAGATCGGTATGAGAATCTAGATTAAAATCCCAGCTTCCCCAGTTGGTAGCAGAGGATGGTTCCCTTTCTAGAGTAGGGAAAGATCTGATCTAGGTTAGGATACGAAGTCCCAAGGCTCATAGAAATTAGAGGATGATGGCCCAGTGGATTGTCGGTGGAAGATGGTGCTCGATGGAAACTGACGGAGAGTGACGGGGTGGCGGAAAGCAGCAGTTAGTGGGAGAGTGAGTATGAATAGGGTTGTATGTTGTTAGATTGCGGTGTTTATATGTTGTGTTGTGTTGAAATGTCTTGCGGAGTTCGAATGCCTGTTGTATGAAAGGAGATCAGGCTGTGAGCGCGCACAGTTCGGGAAAATCTTGAGCTCAAGGAGTAGCTTAAGTGGTTCAGGTGTACCGCACACCTAGAGTAATTGTCGACCATTGGTAGGGGATCGTGAGGTGCCATTGATCGCCCGCTGGACTGAGATAGGGGGAATGAATGTGTGAGTGTGTGAGTAACTGACGTTGGTCGTGAGTTGCTGTGTGGTTGTAACCTATCAGTTGAGGTGATTGTCCAGTCGTTTTGTGGACAGACAGTTGCCAGTTCGGTGACAATAACGTGACTGTGGACTTACAGTCAGACTGTGGACGTACAGTCAGCGAAGTGGTTGCTTGGTCATAAGTGATCATTTCAGTGTATGTTTGGGATGTGTGTGTGAGTGAGAAACGAATTGCAAAGGAGGGGAACTGCTGTGAGGCAAGTGACGTCAGAGGGTGTTGCGCTGGGATAGGGTGGTTGGTGCGAAGCCGCGCTGTGATTGGAGGAGTGTCATCGGGAAGTAAAAGAGAGCTGCGAGAGAAGAGACACTGGTTTCATCATGAAATGTTTTAAAGTTTTACGAGATTTGTTCAGAAAAAAAAAGAGGTTAGAACCCCGGGGGGGAGAAGAGGCCCCACCCGAGGATACTCCGGTTCATTATATGGCTACAAATGTTGAGTTGCACACTATATTGTGGCTCGAGAATTGGGGAAAAATGACAGATGGAAATGAGGAGTTCAGGCTGGAGGTGTTGTATCAGTTGAAAGCGATTATGGCTTCTTTGCGACCTCTGACACAGTTTGAGGAATTGAATGCATGGATCAGGGCGGCGCACGAAAGGAACAGGGACAGGCGACGGAAAAGAGTGAAGAGATCAGTCAGGGCCGTCCAAGATGCGAGGTGGGATGCTTTGGAAGAGAGATGGAGAATACAGACGATTGAGGGAGACAGGTTATACCCACTGTTGGTTAAAGCAGGAGAGGCGCAGAGAAAGAGCACAGAGGACGATGACAGTGACACGGATGATAGCTTGATAGAAACGCTGTTATCAGAGGGACCACCCCAATACAATTTAGAGGCCGGGGTGGAGAAGTCGGCCCCGGTAGAGGAAGTGAGGGTACCGCAATTCCCCCCAGAACTGAGGTCGTGGGGAAAATCTTGACAGGAGAAGGACAGAATGTGGGAAGTGGCCGTTCTCAGAGGCTGCCGGATGCTCTTACAGCACCGGTCACTATTGGCCCCATTGTGTCAGTGTTAATCCAGAGCATACACATGGTGAGAGTCCATCACGGATGGGTACAGAAGGGAGCATAAATAGTGAACGAGATAATGGTACATGGGGCGGGTCAGATACCAAGGCATACAGAGTGGAGTACCCCATTGCCGGCATCAGCGGATTCGTCTAGGGGTCCAATGGATTTGAGGGGTCCAAGACCAAAATCTATAGGGGAGTTGAGGCCGGACTTGAGGACATGGGAGTCAGTTGAAGGGGCTCAAAGTGACAGGACAAGAGAGGGATGGGATCATGGGTATACTGGAAATAGGCCAGTTCCTCCCAACACCCCTGAAATCTGTAGAAGCAGGGGACAGGACAATGAGTCCAGGGAATCGAGTGGTGCATCTAGTCGTGGCACCTTGAGTGCGACAATAAAGGCCAAAAGAATTGATGTGATGCGATTAAAGGCAGAGGTGGATGAGATTGTTGAAGGAAACTTGCCCTCAGAAAGGATTGAGCTCTATGAACCAGATGAGTTGGTGTTTGTGGCCAAGGATGTGACTCGGAAAGCTAGATCGTCCCACGAGAAACTGACTGAATTAGCAGACAAATATGATGTGGACTTGTCTAAGACAAAAATGTTGCAGGGTAATCACAGACTGCAATAAACTGACCAGGATTTGGAAAAGAAAAGAGTGATCGGATTAAAGACTCACATTCGGGAACTGATTATAGGGATACGAGCGTGGAGTAGGCTTGATAAATGGGAAGAAAGGTGGTCGAAGAAAAAGAGTGTTAGAAGGAGTACTATTGAGACACCCCTTGTGGGAGGGGGATGGCGGGAATTGAGGCATACCCTTTGCGGGAGGTGGCCAATCGGGGATATGTGCATGTGCACTGGAGTAGGGGAGACTTGGCTGCCTTTATGAATGATTTCCCAAAGCTGTGAGGGAACCGAGTTGAGTGGTACAAGCAGGTAGAGAGGTTTGTTAAGATTTCGAAGGTGCTGTGGATTGATTTGAACACCTTGTTTGACATTGTTGTTCCAGGAGATTTCTCTTGTAATGAAAAAATACGAGCAAGTAATCACGTGGTTGAAATCTAAGGTACCACCACAGGATATTGATTGGGTGAATGTAGACCGGACGACTCAGGAACCTAAGGATACAGTGCATGAGTACTATGAGCGATTGTTACAGGTCTTTAAGCAGTACAGTGGGTTAGACGTGATGAATCCTAGGGACATGGGACAGTTTGTGTCAAAGTTCGTTCTAGGGTTGAGGCCTGATATTTGTCTTATGATCCAGCAACATTTAATTTGTTGGCAGAACAAACCGCTGGATGAGATTTTGAGATATGCTAAAATACTGTAGCGATGAAATAGACTCGAAGCACAAAAAGCTCAAGGACAAGCTGATGATGGTCCAGATGCAGTCGACAGACAAGGGAGGTACCTTAGGGAGGAAACAAAATGGACAGAAAAAGGGAAATGGGGACGACTCTAAGCCCAGGGTAGATATGGCGACGTTGAAAAAGACTACAGAGTGCCATCAGTGTCACCAGATTGGACACTGGAGACGCGAGTGTCCTTATAACCCTACAAATCAGGAGCAGCAGGAGGAGGAACTGGTGCAGGAACAGGTGCCTCAGGTGACGATGACAGCAGTAGCAAAGACCAAGTCGATCAAAGGGGGACCTCGGCTCCTCGAGTACAGGTTCCCCAGCCACCAAAGATATCGACAGTGACTCGGACTGTTCGGCAGATGCCCCTTCTTGAAGGAACCGATGATTGTTACTTGGACCCGTTAGCCTGACGGTTCATGAGAGGGGAAGAGGACTGCACTCTTGGGTCGGTCCTGGAGGTAGACCAGTGGGGACCATTCATAGAAGCTGATGTTGATGGTCACCCTATATTTAGGCACATGTAGATTTGAGCAATTAAGTGCACGTACGCTTGGATAGTAAGGCCTCCCAAGTGCTGCCCCTAATGCACACGAGTTTACCATTTGACAAGTCATTGATCCGATGGACATAAATAGAAATACATGTTAATAAAGAATAGAGTGAGAGAGTTAGAGTGAGAGTGAGAGAGTGACACGTGGCCTAACACAGCGTGCTCAGGTTTTATTCTGTGTTTTTACTAGAGCGGTGCTCCTCTTACCTGAGCAGCAGCCAGGTGGGGTGATGCTATTCCTCCTACCAAATTGAGGTAAGGTGGCTAGAAACTTTGCTGCAAATATATGGTGACATCGCAACCAATTTTGTAAAGAATTTTTGTTTAATAAATTAGACTAAGCATTTAATATGTGGCTAATCAAATGATGATTGCCTTCGTACGTTCCTACTTTGTTTTTCATTTGTGTGTATAATTGTTTTTTTGTTCACCAACAACAGTGGAGAAGATTGAACGAAGTTGAAAAATATACAGGTGATATTTTTCCTTTATTACTCATACAGTAGCCAATAAAATCTAGGTCCTGATGAAAGCAGTGACGTATCAAGTCACATTTGCTGAAACATGTTGACCATACTGTACAAACAGATATTATGTTAAATCTGTTTTGCTTTTTCACATTTTAGTATTGGGAGTTTTGAGGGAACTGATTAAAATTGTTTGCATCCACTCAATAACTACCCAATTTTAACATCACTATTTTTCCACATATTTAATTTGGCACTGTATTTCAGTAACCCGCATTAATACTCTGATATTCCTACCAGAGACATCTTTCTGAAATCAATCTATCACTACCACACTGATAGACATACTGCATTCTCTCCTGGGTAAGGAGAGCCCAAATGATGTAGGGCGGAATCAGGCGTGAACTGATGGGCACTTTTTTCCAAGAAGGAAATTTGAGTGCAGAATGACACATAGTCACGTCACTTTAACTATCACACAATATTGTGTTTTGTTGTTTTCAAAGTAGTTACGTAGTTTCTCTTTGACTCCCTGGTACTTTTTCTAGTTTTTTGATGGTCACCCTACCACATTTTTGGTTGATACTGGCATTACCCGTTCTACTGTGAGATCCGCAGTAGTCCCAAACCTACCCCTCTTGGGACAGACAATCCAAGTTGTAGGTGTTGCCAATAGGAAATTGACGAATCCTTTAACAGAACCGATTCCTGTGAGAATAGGGACATTCAGAGATTGACATCAATTTGTGGTCTGTGATTCAAGTCCTGTTTGCTTGTTAGGGAGGGATCTCTTATGCAAGCTCAATTGCACCATCTATTGCACCCCCAAAGGAGTGGAATTACAGAGTAAGTATGGGCCAAAAATCCGGTCCGCACGCAAAATTTGCGGATTTTCTGCAATTTCGCGATCCACGAATCTCCTGAAATTGCCGCAAAATTTGCTAATTCGCTCAGGGGCAGATTTTTTTTTTTATGGCCAGCTCACTCAAGGGACCAAAGTTACAGGCACACACGGTCACTGGAGGCAAATCTTCCGGCCCTTTACGCAGCTGCAGTGTAGGAAAAGCACTATACATTTACCCAACGAGGTAGCACTTACTGATTGATTAGCCAGTAGAAAGTACTCCAGTTGAGTAGAGGTATTGCACAAAACGGTGCCATCTTCGTGGATAACTATGCAGGGCAGGATTCATTCTGGCACGAGGCTCCTGTCACAAAAATTAAACCTCAACCGGAAGCACTTACAGATATAAATAAAGCAGGTGCCCGAGTTGAAGCTCAAATTCAGTAACGTTTTAATCAGCCCAAAACATTAGTGAGCACCGTCGAGGCTGGGCAAGTGTGCTTTAACCCCATATCTGCCGTCGAAAATTAGCTGTAATACTCGAGGGAGGTGTTTGAATCCATGAGTTTCTCAAGCGCAACCGCCGTGTAGTTCCTGTGACCAGGAGGCTGCTTTCTCCTCACCTGCTGCCCTGCTCACTCTCTGACCCTTTATACACAAGAGGCATGTTGACACGCATAGAAGCCCTGCTCGTTTGGCCCCGCACCACACAATAGCGGTATCAAACGTCTTCCCGCCCTTTCCCAACTATGATGGACAGCTCACTCAAGGGACCTCAGCGCCTTTTGGCGTGGTGGCAAAGTTACAGTAACACATGGTCAGTGGAGACAAATCTTCTGGCCCTTTACGCAGATGCAGTGTAGGAAAAGCACTATACATTTACCCAACGACGTAGCACTTACTTGATTAGCCAGTAGAATGTACTACAGTGCAAATCGCAAAAAAATCCACGGAGATCTGCAAATGGGCGGATTTCATGTGCTTTGCAGATTACACCACAATCCAACCAATGAATTCCAAATTACATTACAAACCCTGGTCTGCAAAGCACATGAAATGGGCACCATTGACGATCGCACCAAAAACTACCTATTAAACCCGCATCCAAGAAGCCCCTCAATTCAAATTCTACCCAAGATACACAAAAATCTCCATGATCCACCTGTTAGACCCATCGTATCCACGAGAGGGTCAATACATGAACCAGTGGGCAAATTTTTAGACAGGTACTTGCAGCCATTAGTAACTAAGATGAAGAGTTACATCAAGGATACTACATCATTCTTGCTTAAACTTGCGGAAGTGCAAATTGACGAAGCTGAACCTCTCATACTTTGCACAGCTGACGTTAGCTCTCTCTACACGTCCATCCCTCACCAAGGGGGCATCGAAGCTTTAGAAAAAGCAATCTTGAACAGTGAAATAGACAAACCTATGCAGGAATTTCTTATGGAACTCATGCTCTACACCCTCTATCACAGCTACTTCACACACAATGACAACTGGTATCTCCAACTTTCCGGAATGTCAATGGGAAACTGTGCGGCTCCCACGTACGCCAACATTTATATGCAGAACTTTGAAGAGGTATTTATCTACGGCAACAGTAACATCAATGACAGGATCAAATTATACGTGAGATACATTGACGATCTTTTTATAATTTGGAAAGACACAAGAAACTCTTTAATCGACGCCTTGAATGAACTAAACATGAAAGATGAGCGCATCAAACTTACCTGGCAAATCAGTGAATGTTCACTGCCATTCTTGGATGTAAACATCACCGTTACCAACAAAGGATTCATCACGGACATACACCGCAAACCCACGGATCGTAATAACTTGCTCCATTACAAAAGCTTCCATCAGGGATCCCTGAAAAAACATCTGCCATTTTCACAGATGCTACGGATAAAACGGATAGTGTCAGACCAAGAAACTCTCAAGATACGAACCTCCGAAATGTGTGACCGATTCAAAGAAAGAGGGTACCCACAGACAATTCTTGCAGACTCCATTAAACGCATGGAAACCATCAACAGAACTGAAACACTATCAGAAAAAATTCATTCACCCAGCGAATCCCGCATTGTGCTCGTTTCTAAATTCTCCACCGCCAGTTCCAAATACAAGAAAGTAATTCTTAAACACTGGCCAATCCTACAGATGGAACCTGATTTCAATGACATCTTTCGAAATCAGCCTATATTTGCATACACACGCAGCAACAACATGAGAGAAATACTAAGCAAGAAAACCGTCATTAACAAAGACTTCAAAGGAACCCTTCCATGCATGAATTGCAGCAACTGTAACTGCATCATCCAAGGAAACAACATCACACATCCAATGAAAGGTCACACCATCAGACTGAGAGTGAATGCCACTTGCGACTCAACCAACCTTATCTACGCCATCAAGTGCCCATGCGGGAAACTGTATGTTGGCAAAACAGAAAGAAAAATAAAAGTGCGAATTAATGAACATAAGTCAAGTATCCGCACCAAAAATGAGAAATCTAATGTTGCCGTTCACTTCATGGAGTCCCAACACTCCATTGCACAACTGAGATTCACCGTTTTGGAAATGGTGATGAAATGTGAAGGGAGAGACAATCGGAAACACCTACTGGAACACGAAACAGAATGGATTTACCTCCTTCAAACACTGAAACAATTTGGTCTGAATGATCGTATTGAGTATAGCTGTTATTTGTAACCTTTGATTAACAGTCTTTTTGAGTATGTGTTTGCATTGTGTAAATAATGATCAGTATCTCGCTCCTATGATGCGTCCCGTTTACATTATGCCAGTCTTCATGATCCTCGGTTCTTCACCCTTTGTTTTATTTTCTACTTTTCATTTCTCATTGCTCATCTTTTGCTTCTTTCCTCCCCTACCCTCACTTATTTTTGATTTTCCTTGTTTTTTGAGTCACCCAACTTCTACTCACAACAACTAGTATAGTCCGTTTTTTATCTTCATCACCTTCCAGGGCTTAGCCCGCGAGTCCTTTTTTTACCTCGAGTGAGAAACGCCTACTGCTTTCACATTCGAGACGAACCGTGAGTGACCACCACACGCCCGCCGGCGTTTTCAAGTAAGAATCTCCGTTTCTTTAGATCACCGAAGCACAGGACACGCCACGTTGGA
The DNA here is from genome assembly GCF_964261635.1 of Lissotriton helveticus. Classification (NCBI taxonomy): domain Eukaryota; kingdom Metazoa; phylum Chordata; class Amphibia; order Caudata; family Salamandridae; genus Lissotriton; species Lissotriton helveticus. The sequence continues at coordinate 1,743,432,874 of NC_136065.1, forward strand.
TCCTGTGGCCATTACTCATTCCTTTCACTCCTTTTTTCCAGATCGCTATGTCTCCCTCCGAGACCGGCGAACCGTGAGTTCCATTTCCTATGTTCCCTTCTCACCAGATATTCCTGAGCACCCAGGCCAAGCCTTGTTCACCATTGTTTTTAAATCCAACACATCTCGATCACATATCTTTCAGACATCACACTCCTTAGACCATACGAACTGTCACATGGTGTCATTTTGCGTTTTTTACGGGGTTCTGATATTTTTTCTACAGCACGAGCACCTGTTGCACTTTTTACATCGTTTCCTTTACACATCGTTTTCTTTACGTGTTTTACTTGATCATGTGTTCCCAGCCCACTGACAATATGCCATGTCTTTCCTCATTTTCAGTACTCCTTGATAAAGGGCAAGGATTGCCCGAAATGCATTGGAGGTTTATATGTGAACATCATCAAAGTTGTTGATTTATGGAACGAAAATGCATGATATGCTATCAATATCATTTGTTTCAACTCATTGAACCCTGATGAAATAATAAGTTCAATTCAAAACAAACTTTATCAAATACGTGTGGATTTTTTCTAAAAACCAAGGGAGTGCCTCAATCCAGGGATGCACTTGCATTCTTAGCGTGCACATCTTCACCTCATATAGAATAGTACATCTGCCCCACTCCCCAACTCCCTTCTGCTGACTGTTCCCTCTTTAATGCCTTCCCCCTCTGACATTTGTAATTTGCCCTTGTTATATGAATTCCTGTTCACATGAGACTTGGAACTTTTCCATACCATTATCTAGTCTCGTGAATTATATCTTTTTTGATTATTTTTAATTTTTTGTTTTTATTAATTCCTTACCTTTTTATTTATCCCATCCGCTATCCCTTGTTTGTTAGAGGATGTCCTAGCTATTTTTATGCGAAATGCCCCTGAAAATTTGGCTAATTGTATCTTGACTCGACTTTTAAACCTGCTCCAAGATGGCCGAATCACTTATTACTAATCGTGGTCCGTCCTCTATTATCAGAGCTATCTCTATTCTTGTGTTAACTCAGGATTCACGTTTGAGTTTTGCATGTCCTTTAAATACCGGACCTTAGGGAACGAGTCAACTCTTTCTGGGAACCGCCTTTGAAGCCGCCGTGTATTTTTTGCGTCCTCATGTCTGGGAAAGTCTGGGAACCTTTGGACCCAATGCTGGTAAGTGCCCTGGCTGTTTTAAATCCAACTCCATCGGACTGTAATCCCCTACCGCATTGTGTGTTTTCCGTGCTGTGGGCATAAGGATCCCTCTTGCTCCGGGGCTCTCAAGTTATAACCCTGTCTCATATATCATCTTAAGGGGAGGGTGTATTACTGTCCAGGTTGCCATATAATACTAGTTGTTGATCTGCGGACATAAGAATGTTCACTGCCCTTCCTCCGGACTCCCGCCTGTGTTTAAATTATCTGGCCCTCTAAACCATTTGTTCCACGCAGGCCCTTTCTAACTCCCCCTTATAACTGGAGGATTCAAACGAGACCTCCGTTTGACACATATGTGGTTCCCTTAATTATGACTGGAACTCCGTATACCATTGCTCCATCCGGGGATTTTTAACTGTTATTATTTAAACCCTTTACACAGGCTTAGAGGATCTAAGAAGCCCTTCCACTATGTTTATATTCATGGCTGCCCGGAACCCATTGGGGACTACATATTAAGAAAAACGCCTGCGGGGAGTTCATATTGGTATGAGCTTTGTGACATCCTTCTCACTCTTTTCTATACCCCCCTTCCTTAACCCTCTGCTCAGGGATGAACATTCCAGTATTGTTTCTTTTTATAGCATTTACGAATGGTTCCCATCTATTGCTGTAATCGTCTAAACTAAGGTTAACCCTATCCCGATAATTCTCTCTAGGACCCAGCGTATAGAAGAAAGGTATCTGTTCTCAATTAGCAGCATTTCTATATGAGCATACCCTTGTTTTATTTGGTTTCTTGCACCACCATTTCTCGACCTGGGTTGTCCTTGAGGTGATGGTTTATACTATTCCTCTGGTTGCGTTTCTCTGATTGCTGTTTATTGTTTTCATGCACTTTTCACTTCTAATGAACTTACTGGTCTCTTCTTATGTTCAGATTTCCTTCTTTGGCCCTGATAATGTAAAAAATTGTTGGGAGTCTCTGTTTTAAAGTTTCTTTCAATGAATGTAACCTACCTTGAAACCACATTTGATTATTTCTTGAATTTTAAAATGTACCTATATTTCCTTCACAGACGTCCCCTTCCCTATGCCCCCGTTTACTCCCGCCGTGATGAAGGTGTAGCCCCGGCTGGGGCCTCAAACCCAAACGCGTTGGCATTTGTTACCATCTGAGGAATATCTGAATGACTTGGGATTTTATACCAACTGTCCCCCTCTGATCATTTATTATAACATCTTTGTGGAGTAATATATGAACTTGTTGGATGTGTGTGATGTGAATTATATGCATGGTGGTATGATAGTGTTTTAAGATGTGTGGGCTATGGTGAGGATGTAATCTCATTATTGTGTTGTATTTTTGTGTTAAAAAAACTTTTTCGTATCCAATAAGTTATGATCTATATGTAAATATTTATACCTTTGAAATAGAGAAACACTGCTATATAAAATACAAAATATTTTTTTTATACTTTTGTAAAATATGTGTTCTAGAATTTCTTATGCGGTTTGAAGTTAGCACAAATATAGTTGGACCTTTCTGAGGCCTATAATTTTATTCTGCAGGCAGGTAACTTTTCTTTGCCTTGATCTATAATTGTCCCCGTCTACCTGCCTTCTATTGATGTGGGGTCCCCCTTCTTTGTGGTTGAGGGTACTAGTGCCTAGGTTCGGGGTCCCAACCTCTTTGGAATAGGACAAAGGAACTTACTTCCATAGTGAGGTCATGAAGATGATTTGTACGCATTGAACATTGATCAAAGACTCCATTGTAGTTATCGACCAGAGGCTTCTGGGATAGTGGAGCAGATCAACGGAACTTTGAAAGCTCGGATGGCGAAAGTGTGTTCCTCCACGTCCCTTAAGTGGCCAGAAGCCTTGCCTTTGGTGCTGATGAGAATGCGCAGTACCCCAGACAGGAGAACAGGTCTCTTGCCTCATGAAGTACTGATGGGGAGGGCAATGAGGTTGCCAGCGGTGCCATGAACAGCTTTGCTGAGTATCACAGATGATCTGATCCTTGACTATTGCAAGGGACTCGCTGATGTCATCCGTTCTGTGTCTCATCAGGTGCAGGTTGCTGTGGTTCCGGCTTCCAGTGATCTCTGCCACGACCTGAGTCCGGGGGACTGGGTTTTGGTTCAGAAGCACATGAGGAAAAGCTGTTTGGATGCTCGTTGGAAGGGGCCCTACCAAGTCATCCTTATCACGAACACTGCTGTGAAGTGTGGTGGGCTACCGAATTGGGTGCATGCTTCACACAGCCGTCGAGTTCCAGCACCCTTGGAAGAAACAGCTCCTCTCCCTGATGAAAATCCAGCTGCAGTGGCAAGGCCACAGGAGGGGACAAGCCAAGCTGTGAGGGTGTCTGAAGAAGCTGGTGACTCACCGGATCAAGTTGAGGAGAGTCATAGCGAAAGTGAATTGGAAACAGTCTCTGAAAGGGGATGTGACTGTGAAAGTGACCCAAAGCCGAACCAAGCTGAAGTGAAACGGTGAGCAAAGTAAGCGGGTCGAGAGCAGGAGGACCAGCAGAGCGGGGGAACAGTGGCTGGAAAGACAAAGGCGACTGAACCTGAGGCTGGTTTCCAAAAGAGATCTTGCCCCAGTGTCTGAAGAGTCTGAATCAGACGGAGAAGGGGAAGAGCAAACTCGTGAGGGATTAAGAAGATCAAGGCGAAAGAGAGTGGCTTGCCGGAGGTACGCGACCCCTGAGTGGACCTACCCTGTGACTGATGCCAGGTGTACTGAGATCGGGAAGGGTGAGGGCAGTGACGGTGATCAGTAACAATCCTAACATTGGAGGAGTGTGGCTCAATGGTTAGAGCGGCATACCCTGATGCAGAGTTCTGGCCCTGGACCAGGGTTCAATTCCCGCCTCAGCGGGTCTTGGGCTCAATTTCCTCGGACCTGACAATTCTCGCCTCGGTGGCTATTCTAATCATGGGCCCCATGCTGCAACTCTGGGCAATAGCTTCCTTAACCTCCACACTGGCCCGAACAGCGCTAGGATGCCTGACTTCACCCTTGGGGTGCCCAGGAGTGGGCACTTCACAGGGAAAGCCAGGAAGGGTTACACAGCGGTATGAGTAATAGCGCCAGGAAACCGCTTGGTGGCAGTGCGCTCTACAAATACCCGGACATTTACATTTTACATTTAATATCAAGTTGAACGTGTTGTTGTTGGTACCAGGTCTCGAGATCGAAAGGGTACTGACCATCACAGTTCTGGATCCACCAATTTTAATCAGAATTCGTCATTTGATTTTGAGTAGATTGCTTTTTCCTACATTTGGCCCTGAAATTTCAGCTCAAGAATCCATTGTTATTCGTATTGAACTTTTGGAATATGTGCTAGAAGCGGTTGGAACAATACTTATCATTGATGAATGAGACTGATGTAAATATTTGCTGTAAATAACCTAGGTCCGAGTGGAAGAAGAAGAAATTTAGGGACTTTCCATAGAGGATGGAGAAGGGTTAGGGTAGTCTGTTGTTGCTGTAAATAAGGAACTAAAACCGAAGGGGACTTTCAGCTTCTGAGCTGTGGATCGAGTGTTTCGATTGTAAAGAAGGAAGAAAGAGACTTTTGAATATTGTTGCAGAACGACTGTTTAGAGAAACAAGTCCTGAGACCATGGAGGCTGGGAACCCGAATCGTAGAGCTAGGTGCATTGTATGCACACTTGTAGGAGGAGTAATACTCTTCGTTGTTTTAGTAGTTGTATTCTCATACTTGGCACCACATGAGCAGGCAGTAGAGGTCGAGGGTACACCTACACCTACTACTCCAAGCAAAGAAGAGGTAAAGGTAGGACGTGATAGAGCTTTGCTGCTAGAAGAAAGTTGTAGATTACATGTAGATCTATCTAAGGGTAATTTCAAGCTTAATGCGTATGCGAAATTGTTGTATGAGTACATTGATGCAATGGATGCGAAAGACTGCTATGTGTGCATGCAATTGCCTGCTTCTGTAGACGAGGGTATTAGATACCATCATCTCCCATTGACTTATTGAATTTCATGTAGTTTGTTGCTTAGCAAATTTTATGGTCGCAATCATTTTGAATAATTCTTTTCAAATAATGATGCGGTGCTTCCTGAAATACAGGCATATAAGCATTTGAATAAGTATGGTTATTATAAGTCAGAGGACAGGCTTGGAACTTATTTCATTCTGACCCAGGAGTTGGATACAGCTTATGAGCACCGTCATAATTTGACGTGCCTGTTGTCAGAGACCGAGAAGAAATTCATTGATCAAGTGGAAGATAGATACTGAAAACAAAAACAGTTGCGAGATACAGGACAAGGTAAAGTGGATTGGACAGATGAGGAAAGGTTGCAAAAGACTAAAGGGAGCTTTGGTCCAATAGCTTTAGATGAAGTACAGAAAGGGAAGTTGTGTATTCACCAACCACAGACACATTATGAGAATGTCAATGTAGGTCACACCACGTGCGAGCATACATTCAGTCTAGAGTACTATGCAAAGGACTTTTTACAAGGTGTGGTGCAAGTGATTCCGACGGTGTATTTCGTCTGTGGGAGGAATGCTTATGTGCGATTACCTGAAAAGTGGTATGGAACGTGCTTTTTAGCGATCATTTTCCCTAAGATTTACCATACAGAAGACTTTGAGCTAATAGAAGGAGGACAATACATGAGAGTAAAGCGAGGTGAAAGTGCAGGAGCCATAGTTGGAGATGTTTTTGGAGCAATGATACCTATGGTGGGAGTGATTCTGAATGATGTGAAGATCCAAAGGCTGGCAACGGTTGTAGACAAATTATCGCTGAATACAGCTAAGTCCTCAGTGTTGGTTGAGGGTGAGATGTTGTCGATAAGGACTATGGTTTTACAAAATCGTCTTGTATTAGATGTCCTTCTAGCAAAAGAGGGAGGAGTCTGTAAACTTTTGAAGGTTCAAGAATGTTGTACTTATATACCAGATCATAGCAAGGATCTGGAGAAATATATAAGGAACATAACTGCGATTCATTATGAGATTGAGGACTTGACTGAAGAAACTGTTTGGGAAAGATTGCAAAGGGATTTGGAAAGATTGGTAGTTGATTTGCCAATCTTGGGAAGGGGATTCTTGGTTACATCTTGAAACCCATAATAATAGTGGTGTGATGTGTGATTTGAATGTGGGGATTGGTTAGAGTGTGCAAGTGATACAGGTCAAGTCGATTGGAGAGATCAATGCGAGTGCAAGAAAGACGTATGGGGAGACTGCAGGACAGTCAGTATCAAAGTCTGAAGAATATGGAAATGCTCAGGAGGGGGAAATGGCAAAAAGCTATGTCTAAGTCGGATCTTCCCAAAGGATGGTGTAGGGTGTGATGACACGGGTCATCAAAGGGGGGAACTGAGAGAGCGTCATGTTATTTCGACATTTGTAGGGGTGCATTATAGTCCCAAGCAGTCAGCACCAGCATATTTAGAGGACCTACTAATGCAGTGTAGAGATGTAATGTTAGGCTGAGAAAAAGCATGATATATGTGTTTATTAATCAGAGACTAATGGGCTTAATCGAAATGCAGTGTTGCCTAATGCAGAAATGTAACTGCATGAGAAATGTCGTATTGCTAATAAAATGCTTTGAAGTATGTGTTTAATAATGAATGAATTAATATAGGCTTTTAAAATTAAATGCTTGTGCTCACATTGAAAGTAGAATTAACGTGTTATAATATTAGAATGCAATGTTGTGCTGTGTTTGAAATGCATTTAAAAGTGCAGAGGCCTGAGACATGCTGAATCCATAGAGGCCTAACTATATTTTCTTTTGTTAGCCTTAGTCGAGAAGAAATGATTTTCTCCTTGGGGAAAGCTGTCCTCAGTAAGATATGAAATTGTAGCTTCTAATGGTTGCAGAAATGTTCCCATGTATTTCAGCTTGCAGGTGCAAAGCCACAAGGCTCGTTAGGTAGAAGAGTCCATTGTTTAGGAGTTAGGATAGTAGGCGCAGATGGAGGAAAAGCTGCCAAGGAATTTGGGAGTGCAATATTTAGCGAGAAGGTGTCTGAGACCCAAGGACACACCAACGGACGCTGGATTGAAAGGTGCCATGCTGGAAAACTCTGAAGATTTTCACCTTCCAGAGGGGCGTACCTCTGGGCGTGTCGACTGATTTGGAGATTTTGTATTAGGGACAGCGCCCGAGGGTGGAGAGCAGATTTGAGAGGGGATTGACTGAGCAGGATGTAGTAAGCGGTAGAGTGAGCATCTTCGGAACTTAGGTAGATTGAGGTGTAGAAGGAGCATCTTAGAACGAGCTCAATGGTAGATTATCTGCTTAGCCAAAGTGACTGTACTTTTTTGGAACGCTTCACTGCTAACACCTTACTTTTGTCTGATGGGAATGTTATGTAGGGATGCCACTTTGGGGTAGAGTAGGGACAGACTAACCATTTCCTTTCCTTTTTGTAAATGCAGTCCCGACTTCAAGCTGGGACTGTTCTTGGCTGCTTGATGTTACTCGAGTTAACTTTGCTTTTTATCCTAAGTCGTTTAAGGATTTTGCGTAGGAATATGTTTGTATTAGTGCCAGTTTATTTTCTTAACCTTTTATTGCGATGTTTGTATGTTAAACTATTTTTGGCTTTATAATAAATCTTTTACATTTTCAGTGGTGGTCAGAGTTTCTTTGAGTTCATTTGGATTTATTTTGAAGTGGATTAAAGTTATCAATGCAAGATCTTTCTTTATACTTTTAGAACAGGGAAAAAGTTCAGTCGACCGGGTTTGGGATTCTAGAGATGGGTATGACAATCTAGATTAAAATCCCCGCTTCCTCAGCCTGAGCTATTAGGGGGCGAGGTGAAATTAGGGAATGGCAAGTTGGCAACAATGGAGTCACAAACACGAGCCTGCCTTGGTCGGAATGGCTGTCCGATGTAGTTGCTATCTTTAAAAGGGTGAATTCAAGTCACTTGCCCGAATTGGGAGACTTCTGTCTTAATTTTTTTTTTAAAGGAGTGGGATAAACGTGAATTACTTTGCCTCGGACATTACTGTGAGGGTGATAAAATGTCAGAGGAGCTTAAAGAGGCAACCGCAGTGTGTATGAGCGTAGTAAAGCATATCGGTTTGGTTCCTGTTCCTCTAGCAATGACTGAAGGGCCCGGTGGGGCCGGGAGGCCAGAAGCCATGCTCTACGGTTTCGGCTGACATGTTTAGCCTTCCCAATAAGTAAACAGCGCAAAACACTCCTGTTTTCTGCGTGCCAAGTAGTAAAATGCATGCTCTAAAATATCCAGTAAAACGCGCTGTTTAGCCTCCCTGAAAGTAAACATGCACAAACACTTTACTTCATTTTCTGTGTGCCAATTAATGAAAGTGAAAGGGCAGTCACGTGGACAAGGTGCTTTAAAAAATACAGGGGGAAGGAGTTATAGTGAACACTAAAGATGAGTGGCTATGGCAACAACCCCCATGCTGGGAAGCTGTCCATGTTGGAGCTGGGGGGATTAATAATATACATCTTCCTTGCATTTCAGAACATTTTCACATGGAAGGCTCAAGGGTCAAGTGGATGAACTCTTCATTGGATTGTTTGTGCTAACGAGAGACGGCCAAAGAGATTGGTAATCAATGTAACATACTGCTCTGTGTACAGCATGGCATGATAGCTCGGTGATGTAGCTTTAGGCAAATACCGATCATCTACTGGTGTGCTACTAGTCTGAAAAGAAATGGGATTTTTTGAATTGTAACAAGGACTGCCTGCCTATGGTTACTTTAGCTGTTAGTCAGGGATAGATAATGCAGCTATTGAACATGAATAAAGTGTGTTCTGCTGTTTAAAAAAAAAATACAGACAGCTTCAGGTAGAACCGGTCAGATACCAACCCTGGGTGGAAGCACTTATTGTCAGTGTAATGCTAAGTAGTTGAATGATTGAATGAGACTAATTCGTTATATTGTTGCGTTTGTATCTTGACTATGGGTTACATTTGGTAATTAGCAAGTGCCTACAGAGCAGACATGATGGTGGCGCTGGCAGTCATTGTTTTGTTGGGGTGTATAATTTGTGATCTATCGAAAAATGCTTTCTCGTTAATGCATCTAACACACCAATATTGCTGTGGCAGTGAAGGACCGGCCCTGCAACCTCAATTATGTGGTTCATGCAGCATTCAAAGAATTGCGGCAGAGGAGGTACATGGATAATTTAAAAGGAGAATGCTACAATATCGTTTGGTAGGTAGCCGGTCATGCTGTGGTATGGCTGGTAGTCGTCTGTCGCTTTGGCGCCATGTATTAACCAGTCGACTTTTCTGGCACGGCCAACCTGCATCTAAAAAGATGGGGAGTATCTATGTATTGGGTCAGGGTCAACCACAACACACGTAAGTAGGTAGGTTATTGCACCGATGGTTCCCAGTCGCCCACACTAGGGATTAACCCCTTGAGTGCAGGCCACGTTCAACGGACGTCGCGTGTACTACCTCGGTAGTGCTGCGCACATCCGTTGAATGTCGCGGCCCCGCCCTCGCAATAGAACGTTCCGCACCAGCGGGGAACGTTCAGCGCAATGGACAAATGAATGCTGTTAGAAATGGGATCTCTGTTTGGCTAAGTCTTGCGCCAAAGCCAGACAGAGACCACCACTCTAGTCAGGGCAAGGGAGTCACACGCCAAAGATAACCCCTGCTCATCCCCTTGGTAGCTTGGCACGAACATGCAGGCTTATCCAGGATGCAATGTGTAAAGCACTTGCGCACGCACACTGCAACAACATCCCAGGCTCACCAGAAAAGGAACTCCACACAAGGTTATATATAAAAGTAGCCTGTGTATTATAAGAAACACATTAGAGTAGTAATCACACAGTTTGCACTGTGCCAACTGGCGCTGGGCAATATTTACAGGGGATTATATACACCTGACTTGGCCAATTTGGCCACTGTCAGAACCATCACAAAGTGAAATTAGTAAATGTAGAACATATACTAACTGTAGCACAAATTATAGATGCAGAATACAACCAGTAATTGTAGCACAAAGAGTAAAGGTAGAGCACAATCAGTAACTACTGGCGCTATAATGACCTCAGCAATATCACATTAGACATAAACACATTAGGAGAACCTTATGCCCCAACCTCAAATGTAAATAATGTAAGAATCATGAGGCATAAAACAGATTAAATAGAACGCATTGGGCAATAGGCATCAGTCATAAATGTATTAGGCAGTACCCAGCATAACACAGTGTGCCCCAAAAGGGGACACAACACACTGAACTGGCCCTAGGCCAACTGGCCTCTCATAGGGGGGCTCAAATGCCCTATGTCCCGAAATGTCAGGGCTTTGTGCTGCCAATACAGCAATCTCCCAAAATATGAGCAAAGGATCAGGCCTAAACGTAGCAGCTGCCCACTACTTTCTGGGCAGCTATGAAGGCAGAAATGTGGGCACTCACTGTTAGAATGGCGCTGGGCTCGGGGGCCCTGCTCTGTGTCTCACTAGGGCTTCTCTGAAATAATATTGCCCCCAAAATGTTGCAGTTGCCCACTGTCAAGTGGGGCAACTGGAAAACATAAGGCCACTATTGGAGCGGACACGGGCCCCTCTGGCCCTCGGTCCCCACTGAGCTTTGTACTAAAATTGGCCCCCACGTTGGAGCAATCACCCTATCAGGCGGGGCTGCTCAGAATCCAAGTAGGACTGTCCGGGTGCCAAGTGAGCACCAAGAACAAAAAAGGACGTCTCCCCCTCCCCTCACTCACTAGGGCTCTGGGGACTCGCTGCTCCTGTCGCAGCGGGGGGAGGGCGGGTCCTGCAGCCAAGGGGCCAGTGAGGCTCCGGTGCCCCCTTTCTTCTGTCGGCCTCACCCGAGCCCTCTCCCAGAGTCACTGGATTTTTGCAGGCATGCGGGGCTCTTCTCCGGTAACGAGGGCCCCGTAAACAGCAGCGCTTATCCTGACTTCACCCGGGCTCCCTCCTGGGACCCGGGACTTCGAGGTGGAGCCCGCGAGGCTCCAGACTGCCTGCTTCCATCCCTTCCTTCGCTGGCCGGAAATTCTGCTCTCCTGGCTAAGCCCCGCCCATGTCTCAGTGAGGGTTGCCTGACTTCCTGGTGGGCCCGAGCTGCGATGGTGATCTCCTCAATACGGGGTAGGGTCCCGTTATTTTTAAATAAAGTCACTTGCGGGGTGGGCACCCGCTATTTTTAAATAAAGTCACTTGCGGGGTGGGCACCTGCTAGGGGTATTTAAAAGACAGCAAATACGCTGGGTGGGCACCCGTGCCAAAACAGGCAACACTGCGTGGTGGGCACCCGCCCTTAAGGCACCGATGCGGGGTCGGCTCCCGCTCGGTTCTTTAGCACAAATTAGCGGCGATAGCGTGTGGTGGGCTCCCGCTTGTCGATCGCCACCTATGGGACTCCCACACGGTACAGCTTTGCGCTGCAGGCCACCAGCAGTCCTCCTGGGGCAGAAATACAGCGCTCACATGCCCAAAAGTCAAACGCTCTTAAAAATGAAAAATAAAGAGCTCACAGACGCTGCAGTCCAAAGTCCAGGGAAGTCTTTTAGGATGAAGGGGGGGCAAAGGCTGGGCGCAGGCAGGCCAGCTCACAGGGCCCTCCAGCAGGGAGGCGGTCCCTAGTGGTGGTTCCTCCTGGAGCCCAGCAGCAGCAGGCCTCCCCAAGTCAGGAACAGCACCCAGAAGCATAAGACTTCTCTGGGGTCACAGCCCCTACATTTATAGGTCCTTTTCCTTTGTGTCCCAGCACAGGGCTGGGGAAACCAGATGTAACTGGTTTGGGGGAGCTTTGGAGAACTTTGTTTTGCTCAGGTGGGGGCTCAAGGATAAGACACACCACAGGGGGCGGCGCCAGCATTGTGAATGGAAGGCACAGTCCTATTCAGGCCCCAGGTGCAACTACTCCCTCCCATCTGCATGCAGATCTCTCTATTCACCACTGGGCTAACTCACCCTGGCACCTAGAGCCCCCCACACCTTTCAGCTCCTGTCAATCACAAGGCAGACATGCAATTCATATCAGGCAGGCAGACACACAGCACACAGAAATGCCATCTTCTAAAAATGGCATCTCTCCACCAGTCACCATAAATCTGTGCACACCATTGCGCAGCATTTATTCTCACAAGTTCATACATACTAAACTTGACCCTGCACTCCTCTCATACCAGGAATTACCTTGGACACACATATCCCCCATGCATTCCTATGGGAGGGTAGGCCAATCTCACCACACGCACTCAGAGCGCGCACGCACTTTACATTTGGCCACAGTGCTAAAATGCAGAGGCCAAAAACTACTAATATCAGGTCACAGAAAAGGCAAAACGTTTAGGGGTGAACTTACCAAAAGGGTCAAGTCCAACACAACTCCCTTCCAACTACAATGCAGGGCAGACCAATCACCACTGTGATGGGCTTCCCTGTTGGGGAGATAGAACACAGACTTGGGCCCCCAACTGCAGGGACACCCTCATGTTCTATGCCACGGTGAACCTATGGGGTTCCTTCTGTAAAAGCTGTCCGGAGCAACTGGGCTACCCCACTGGTAATCCTTAGCTGTCTGCCGGCAGGACCAGGCCCTAGGCCATCCAGATGTCACTAGTCCTTGCCCATCCAAAGAGTGGGAGGTAGTAGCCCCTGGCACATAGTAGCCATTCTCCACTCTTCCCCTCATCAGGGCAGTACTAGGCTGCCACTGATCCTCTAGCCTAGGGTCCGTACCCTCAGACTGACCAGAAGTCACGGGTGAGGCTCTCCTCCCCCTACCTCTCTTTCTAGGGTTCACCACTCTCCTCCTTTGAGAGGCAACCTCAGACCACAACTCTCCCACCAGTTCAAGACCTCTCTCCAACAACTGGTCCCCCAACCTAGGGTCTAACCCCTCAGGTTGCACCGGCGTCAGAGGTGAGGTCTCCCTCCCTCTGCACCCCCTTCCAGAGTTCTGCACCCTCCTAACTGGAGTGGTACTCCAGGAAGATGCACCGGTCAGGACACTGGTTACAGACGTCCTTCCCTCCAGGTCAGGCAGATCCTGAACCTGGCCTCCCAACCATGGGGCTGAACCCTTTGGCGGAGTACTTGCCTGGCACGCCAGGACTTCTGGGGACTCAAACAGTATTCCGCCAAGGGTAACACATGACTCATGTGTCATGTGACAGTCTGTCTGGCGCAGATCTCCCATCTCCTGTCCACCTGACAGTGCGCGAAGATCCCCCAGGGCAGTAGTATTGTATTGTATTGTATTGTAATTGCATTTATAAAGCACTTACTACCCCTGGCGAAGCATCAAAGCGCTTTCTCAGGAAGTAGCATGCTACTCCGGGACCCATAGAGTATTAGTGTTTAATTAGTATCGTTAAACATGTAAGTACATTTTAAGTGGTGGATAGGGAAGTCAGTTATTTGGATTTGGAATGATAGCAGAAGGATAGAGGAGGAAAAAAGGTTTGTATTTATATAGCGCTTGTTACCTGATGGAGTGTTGAAGCACGCTATTCAGGAAGCCCATAAAGGATTAGTGGTGAATTAATATGGTGAAATATGAAAGTAATTTCAGTGGTGGATATTAGCCAGTTATTTGGAGTGAAAAGTATAGCGGAGGGATAAAAGGGAAAGAAAGGTTTGCATTTATATAGCACTTGTTACCCCTGATGGATGGTGAAGCGCTTTTCTGGCGAGTAGCACGCCACTCCGGAACCCTTCAGGATTAGTGTTGAATTGGTATGGTGAAGCATGAAAGTAATTTTAGTGGTGGATATGGTAGTCAGTTATTTGGATTGAGAAGGGTTGGGGAGGGGTAGAAAAGAGGGAAGAGTTTAGAAAGGTTTGTTTTAGGGGATCGGTATAGTAAAAGAGGTGTCAGATGATGCAAGGAGGGGTAGAGTAGGAGAGAGTCTAGAAAGGGTTATTTTGGGGATCATTGTAGTGGTATGGGGTTTGGGATAAATGAGAGAGTGGATGTAGAGGATATATTGATTAATGTATAGGATGAGAGATAGGGTAGTGCATTGAAAAGGGTAGTAGAAAGAAGTTTGAGATGAGTCATAAGGTTGGGCTAGAGGATATATTGAGCTAAGCATAGGCTGAGAAATAGGGAAGTGCATTGGAAATGCTAAATTAGAAGAAACTAATAAATATATAGATCCATAAGTGCATTGAAAGTATATAGATGCATAAAGTAGGTATGTATATTGGGCAGCATTTCTGGCCCTGGTCCTGGTCAGTCTCGGACAGGCTCAAACAGGCAACTGCCCTTGTCCGCTCCGCCCTTAACAGGCTCAAACAGGCAACTGCCCTTGTCCTCTCCGCCCTTAGCTGAGACGCCCGGGCTGAGGCGCCCTAACCCTAACCTTTTATAGCCCTAGTAATCAGGTGACCCCGTCAGCCAATGGGAACCCTAGCCCTAACACTATCCAATCACAACACTAGCCCTAAAAATCTAGAACCAATAGGAGACCAGGAACTTACAGTCAATCTTAGTCCTAGTCCAAGCACCCAATCAGTTCAAAAACCCTGAACTCTACGCCTAATAGAGGCCCTAGCCCTACCAGTAGTCCCAACCCAAGTCCAAGCAATCAATGTCACAGGAAGCCCTAGTCCCTACTTCCAATAGAAAGCCTAACCATACTCTTAGTCCCACAACTAGTCCAGCAACCAATCACACCAGAAGCCCTAATCACTACTTCCAATTAAAGGTCTAACCCTAGCCCTAGTCCCACTCTAGTCCCAACAACCAATAACATAGGAAACCCTAGTCCCTACTTCTAATAGAAATACTAACCCTAGCCCTAGTCCCACCCTTACATTGGTTGAATCACAGGCCCATAAACCAATCAGAACACGCAAATACCCAACCAATGAGGACACTAACCCTAATCCAATAGAAACAGCAGATACAACCACCAATCAGTGTATACATGTACCAACCATTAGCAGACCATATAAGGTCCCAGCGACCTCAGAGAAGGTTTGCTGGCCAGGGAGTTGGAAGCTGCTTTTCCTGTTCAAAATCTCATAGGAGACAGACAGGCTCTATCCACACATTGGACTTCTGCAAGTAAAGGCCTCACTAACTTGAAATCTAACAATACTGTTTGAATAAAACTCTACTCCTTCTCCTGGCCAAAAAACGAAGTGCACAGTCCCTAGTAAACAGTTTAAACAGCTCACAGAAGCACCCTCTGATGTAGAATATCCCTGTTGCTGGGGGAAGAGGGGTGGGGGGCGGGAGAGGAAAGGGGGCTAGTTTCACTGGCTTGTGAACACAAAATGGTGGCTGGGGGTCACTGTTTTAACATATATGTCTTAGAACAGGGTAAAAGGAGAAATTTGGAGGGAAAACTGAATAGTCACCAGGAATGAGAGGGAAAAACGACAGAGTTTGGACTGCAAATCCCACAATTCAACATGTTAAAGGGAAGCAATCATGGGCAGGAAAAACCACAAGTTTAAAATACAAAACATGTGATAAAATATGCAATCACAGGCAGGTTAAAACTACAATTTTAAACTGTAACAACCACAAGCAAAGACAGTAATCACAGAAAGGGAAAATATTTTTTTTTAACTTTTGTTTTGGGGAAGAGACAGCACTAGTCTGCCACCTTACCACTTCCTGGACTCTGCCTACTGCAATCTGGGGCACAGGTAGGCTGCAACTCACAAGATGGAACTTAGTTCACCTGGATCAGTCGGGGTTTATGCAGAGGAGGAACACTGCTCTAAAATTACGTAGACTGCACGGGGTCCTGGGCAGGGTGCCGACCATACGTGAGGACGCAATTGTAGTCTCCTTAGATGCCACTATGGCATTTGATACCCTGGAATGGCCTTATCTTTTTTTCCGTTCGGACAAACTTCGGGTTTGGTACGACTTTTACCCGCTGGGTGCGATTATTATATAGTGCACCAATGGCTCAAATAGTCATTAAACAACAAAAAATCAGAGACGTTCACACCTAGCCGTGGGACCTGCCAGGGGTGCCCCCTCTCTCCTTTACTTTTTGCTCTGGCCTTCGAGCCACCTGCGGCATGGATCCGTAAGGATGTAATGATCCATGGCATGCGGTGGTCGGCAGACTGGGAAGACCGTATCTCTTTGTATCTCATGATATCCTTCCATAGCTCACGTACCCCAAGAGATCCCTGATTGCCGTATTCGACATCCTGGACATTTTTGGCAGATATTCTGGGTTTCGTGTCAACTGGCACAAATCTCTCCTTTATGTCCTCCGGGGGGGGCTGTCCCCCTCTACCCCAGAATAGCCCTATACCAATAGTGTCAGAGGGCTTCAAATACCTAGGCATACTCATATCTCTTGATCCCGCGGTTAGATACTCCCGTAACCTGGTCCCCCCACTGCAAAGACTCAAAAGTCACACTGGAAGTCACTCCCGCAATCACTATTGGGCAAAGCGGCCCTCTTTAAAATGATGTCCCTGCCGCGTTTCCTATATGCACTGCAGAACTCGGCTGACCCCGTCCCAAACTCATACTTTAAAGACATTGAAGAGCTCCAGTGAGACCTTCTCTGGGACGGGAGACCGTGTATCGCTTTACAAAAACGTACACTCAGCTGGTACAATAGCAGAATCGGATTACCAGATATTAAAAAATATTACTGGGCAGCACATCTTAAAGCAATAAATCACGGTACATATGGTCGCCCTGACAACCCGGGCTTCCTCATGGATCGGTAGCTTCTTCCGAACGGTACATATTCCTGTGCACTATATTCCAAACCAAACAGATACCCGCTGATGGGCCCCACCAATCACAAAGTCCAAATCTGGCATTCCGCAACGAAATCGCTTGGCTGGAACAATAAGTTGACTCTCGCCACACCTCTGTGGGACTCGCACAAGCTAGGAGACTTTTAAAACTCCAAAGGATTCAATAAATGGGATCTAATCTGCATCCCCCACATCAGGAACCTTTGAGACGCAGGGGGCGTGAAACCCTTCAGCACTCTCCAAAGCCAATAAGCTCTGGCAGACTCTGAACTTTTTCGGTACCTGTAAGTCCGACACTCTTTGCAAACGGTGTTACCCCGTGACTCCACTCCACCAGATAGCTCTCCACCAGAGGACAGACTACTAGATGGACACTTGCCTGAAAAGGCTATCTCCCTAACCTATCAAAAACCCATCAACAATATGGGCGACCTCCTACTGGCACTACGGGCAGAGTGGACTGGAGAGGGCATCAAATTGGACGATGAGAGTTGGCAGGTGGCCGTCTCCTCCCCCAAAACTGTCGCGATCTCGGCGCGACTTCGACTGGAGCAACTAAAAATCCTGCACAGATTCTATATAACAGGTTCCCAAATGGTGCACATGGGGGGTTGGCGGACGGGTCTTGCAGAAGAGGATGCACACGAATGAGCACATTCATGCACGTCATATGGCACCGTGTGCCGATCCAGGAGTATTGGCGTAAAATACACGCAATCATAAGTGAAACGTTAGAGGTAGAAATCAAACCAGAAGCGCCTGGATGCCTCCTTAACATCTGGGACCCTACTGACCTTAGCACTCACAACACAATGGGTCACACTCGGCTGCATGATCACCAAGAGAAACATAGCGCAGCTCTGGGGTGCCTCACACACGCCCACGATTGCAGATTGGAAAAAATACCTTGATTGGTGTATGCTAAGAGAAAAGACAGTTTATATTGCCCGTGGCTGCCCTCGAAAAGGGTCCAAGATATTGGTCACTGGAATGAATACCGTGGCTATATATGCACTCCTCCCCGTAATATCGACAGTGATGACTCCCCCTACCCGTGATTTCCAACAAACTTCATCATTGTATCTGTATGGTAATTTTTTTTTATTCCACTGTATACCCTTTTATAGACTATTGTGAATCTGTACCACTATGTCGAGGCTGTTTAATAAAAAGATTTTTTTTAAAAAGGCACTGTTGGATCAGACGACAATGACCTACTTCCACCCCAAAAGGAAGACAGAGCTGTTGGTCGACACCAGCCCGGTGGGGCTAGGGGCAGCCTTACTGCAAGGGGACACCAAAGGGACCTACGTCCCAGTAGCGTATGCCAGTCACACACTCTGTCCGAATGAGACAAGATATGCACAAATAGAGCGTGAGGCTCTAGCCAAAAGATGGGTCTGCCAGCACTTTCATCTGTACTTATGTGGCCACCCTTTCAGAGTAATAACGGACCATAAACCTCTCTTACAGTTGTTCAGTGGGTCCTCCAGACAGGCACCTGAGGATTGGAAGGTGGGCAGTGCAACTGCAGGCGTACTCATTACAGCTGTTGTATCGCCCAGGAGTCGATAACCCAGCTGATTTTCTATCGAGACATCCCACACAAAGGGAAGGAAACCAGGTCCATGATGACAGCGCAAACACAGAGGCTTTTATTTATTTATTTATAAAGTTTTATATAGCGCAAACATGATCCTGAGGGATATCAGAAGGTTTCCCAATTGAGGATGGTCAAGGTTAGGCAAGTCAAATACATAACAAAGGAAATAGTTAAAAAGAGTGAAACACATCATCACAGTAAGTACAATGGATGAGGGAGTAAGTCCAATGTCTTCAAGCAAAAGATCGGAGCCCAATTAAGGTAAGAACTTGCACATAGGGAATCGTTTTACTTCAATTTATGCATGATCAAAAAAAAATGCCTGCTCTCTGGCCGTCACCAAGGACGACTTGTGCAATGCCACGGAAGTGGTCAACACCCTGACGAGGGTCAAGGAAGCACTGGAAACAGGATGGGGGCATTGAATCCTGGATGGTCTAGCCGCACTCACGGTGGAAGAGCAGAATTCCTGGAGACAAATATGGAGGGTAAGGGACGAACTCAGCATCGGCGGGTCTGGGCTGGTTCTTAGAGGACAGAGAATTGTAATCCCCAAAGGCCTACAACAACGGAAGGTCACCCTAGCCCACCAGGGTCACCAAGGTACGGCCAAAACAAAGGCCCGCCTCCAGGCAAAGTTGTTGTTCCCTGACATGGACAATTTGGTGGACGAAGAAGAAAGGAAATGCCATCCCTGCACCATCACTGTGCGGACTCTGCGCCGGTTATCACCGAAGAACCCTGCGACACGCCTTGGACCAAGGTCAGCATCAACTTTGTAAGCTTCCCGGACGGCGGGACACCATGGTCGCCATGGACTACTTCTCCAAATATACCTTTGTGAGTTGGTACCTTCCACAGATTTCACGCACGTTCAACCGGCCCTAGAAAAGATCTTTGCCAGTTTTGGTTTGCCAGAGGAAGTAAAATCTGACAACGGACTGCCCTTCCAGGGTCAGGACTTCCATGACTTTCTGGAACGGCGAGCCATCAGACACTGCCGGATCACACCCTAGTGGCCTCAAGCTAATGGCGAGGTTGAGCACTTCATGAGGACCCCGAACCGGGCACTACGAATTGGAGTGGACAACAACAGGACCCGGAGACATGTCTCCAACAATTCCTGCTCGCCTACCGACAGACACCTCTTCAACCATGGGGTGCGCCCCAGCTACGCTCCTCTTGAAACGCTCCCCAAGGGATTTCATCCCTGAAGACCCAAACTGGGCACCACCAAGACTGGACACAGTTAGAGTCCAGCAGAAACGTAAAGTCACTAATGAAGGGGCCAAGCAGAGGTTCCAAGACTCCATCCGTGAGTGTAGAATCCCGAGTGGTCCTTAAAGATCGTCACTCATGCTGGAAGTTTCACAACCGGAGGTGTGGACGGTCACCAGGGTAGATGGCACGATGGTCACGGCTCTGCGAGGCCAACACACGGTGGTGCGAAAGGTATCCTGGTTCAAGGAAGTAGTCGGTGTCCCACACCCCAACAGGATAGCATCGGAAAGAGAAGAGGACCCCATGGATGTGTCCAAGGGACCGACTGCAAGCCCGAGGGCTACTCCGGCGCCGTCATCTGGCCAAGATAGGGTGAGCGCACCAAGGGAAGGTCCTCAGGGCTCCCCTGGGAGTGGAGACACCAAGAAGTCCCAGACCAAATGTCATCTTGCAGCCAACGGTACAGGCTGAGACCCAACCCCGCACCCAGCTAGAACTTAAGGGACTATGCATGCTGAGCCCTGGAGGTTGGCAAACTTGGTCACGATCATCTTGTCAAAAGCATACTGAGTTAACACTTCTGTTCTAATGTTCATATCTTCTTTATTTTCACGTTTTCTGTTATTCTCATTCAAAAGGAAAGGAGGGATGTAGAGGGCCACCCGGCCTCTACGAGACAATGTATCAGCACCTCACCCCTTGTGACCGGGTTCGGTCCGAGGGCATAAGCGGGCTCGAGGTCGCTCAAGACCTTCGGCCGAATAGCAATCCAGAGTGCGTGTGTCCTGTGTTGAGCACTGCCAGGAGGCCCAGACCCCCAGAGCCCACCGCCCTTTACAGGCAGAAAGGTGTACAACAGACTGCAACTCCACTCGTGATGAAAAGTGTCGCCAAGCAAGTGCCGCCTTGGAAAGTCCAACGTGCAGAATTGCTGACATTGCACGTTGTCTGCGGTGGTGAATATATCTAACCAATGCTCTCTACACTGCTGAAAGAGACCTTGCACCACCACAGAGTGAAGACGCCAATCACGATCCATTATGCACCTGCGGCTGAGTTCGTCCGCCCTGCCGTTCAGCGAACCTGCCAGGTGCCCTGGTGTTCCAGCCATGTCCAGAGGCAGAGGGCCTCTTCACATAGTGTCCACGACGCCACCTTGCCTCGTTTGTTGCAGTACCACATGGTGGTGGTGATGTCCGTTAACCCCTGCACTACTCTTCCCCGGACAGAGGGAAGGAATGCTTTCAGTGCAAGACGGATCGCCCGTAGCTCCAGAAGGTTGATATGGAGCCTGGACTCCGCCGGAGACCAGAGGCCTCTGATCTCCGCCTCCCCCATGTGGCCATCCAAACCTAGCCGTGATGCATCCGTCACCACTGTGAACTCAGGTTGAGGAAGGGAGAGGGATCTGCCGTTGACCCAATGCTGGTTCGTGAGCCTCCACTGCAGTTGGTGTGCAGTGTCAGAGATCTGGATGCAATCAGATAGATTCCCCTGATGTTGTGCCCACTGGAACTCCAGGTCCCAATGCAGAGGCCGCATATGCCACCTGGCATGATCCACCAGCAGGATACAGGAGGCCATCAGGCCTAGTAGCCAGAGGATCATCCTGACCGAAACCCGGGATAAGGGCTAAAAGATCAGAATCATAGCCCTAATATCCCAGACTCGCTGTTCGGGAGGATAAACCCCGAACTGCGTCGTGTCCTAAACCTCTCCGATAAAGAGGAGCTACTGAGAGGGAATCAGGTGTGTCTTCGGCATGTTGATGGAGAACCCCAGCGAATGCAGGAGGTCAGCTGTAGTCTGGAGGTGGGAGATGTCTGTATGGGGCGAGTCCGCCTTCAACAACCAGTCGTCGAGATCAGGGAAGACTGGAACCCCTGATCTGCGCCGATGAGCTGCAACCACCGCCATCACTTTCGTGAACACCCGAGGGGCGCTGGTAAGGCCGATGGGGAGCACGGTATAAAGAAAATGCTTGTGGCCGACCGTGAACCGCAAGTAGCGCCGGTGGGCCGGCAGGACAGGAATGTGAAAATAAGCGTCCTGCAAGTCCATCGCTAACATCCAGTCTCCAGGGACGAGGGCAGACACTACCTGAGCTAATATCAACATTTTGAACATCTCCTTCCGGAGGAAGCGGTTGACGTTCCTGAGGTCCATGGCAGGATGCAGGCCCTTGTCCTTCTTGGATACCAGAGAGTAGTGGGAATAACAACCAGGACCTACTTCTAGGAAAGGAATGCGCTTGATGGCTCCATTGGACAAGAGAGCCATAACTTCCTGTTGGAAAAGGCCCAGATGATCCTCTGACATGCGATGGTACTGAGGTGGCATAGCTAGAGGGACAGCCTCGAAGGGGAGGGAGTAGCCCCTTCAGACCATCTGCAAAGCCCACCTGTTCGACATGATGGTGCGCCAGTGGGGGAGGTGATGGCAGAACCTGCTGCCCACTGGCGATTGATGGGCCCGAAAAGTTGGACTAGGAAGGTTTGGAGGCTGAAGCAGAGGAGAGTTGGTGGACAGGCTCGCTGGCCCCCAGAACCACAGCGGTGGTTTCATCGTCCCCAGCTGCGCACACGTTGTGCAGCTTGCATTCGTCTGTGGCTCTGAGCAGGAGGTAGTGGGGCACCCCTTCCATAGCCACGAAAGGGGTGAAAAGAAGACTGCGCAGGGCGGTTGGAGAGGCCGAAGGTCTTGGCCGTAGCTTGTGAGTCCTTTAAACGCTCCAGAGCACTTTACACTGGGCCACAGTGCTAAAGTGCGCAGATGCCAAAAACTGCTAATATCAGGTCACAGAAAAGGCAAAGGTTTAGGGATGAACCTGCCAATAGGGCCAAGTACAACATATGCATTTTGTGTGGGGGTTCCCTGCCACGTACTTTGCATTATGCATTCCAGGTGTGGTATGTTGTTGCTGGTACTGAACAAAAGAGTATTATTTTATTGAACACTGCTTCATCTTGCAGGTGGCTGTGGCAATTGTCAGGGCACATTTTAGCCACTGGCACGTGATCAGAAGGGGCACGGCATAGCTAGATGGGAGGGTCGGCCTGACTAGAGAAGCCTTAGTACCGAGGGTACTACATGTACTGAAGTGAAGGAAATTGGGGAATGTCGAACCACAGTGGTGCTAAGTTAATCTTGGCAACTTTTAGAAGTGCGCAAACCCATTATGAAAATGAGGTTGGCCATGCTTCATGTCAGTGTATGCGTTTGCGGGTCATACGCCACAGTAACTTTCCGAGGGGTACGAGCTTGTTATGAAAGCCAATTTTGACATGTTGTGCATTTCTATGTCTCTATGCTGGTTTGTGCAAAAACGCTTCAGAAGGGCGCAAGCCCATTATAATTTCGAGACATGGTTGCAGCTGTTCAAATTCAAAGTTGCTGCAATTTTTAAAGAAACAAAGAAGGGTTTTGGCTCTAATCAGCACGGCTGAGCCCTTATAACAAAAAACAACCAAATGCCAATACTGATCCACAATTCACAACTTAGCACAGTGCATTGAAATAAAACAATGTCACCCTATACCGCTTTTTCCGTATGACTTAATCAAGGTTTATTGAACAAAATCACATCTGTACTTTAAACACACACAATTACAACCATATTAAAATCTTAGAACACCACCAAAAACTCCCTTCTCCCTCCAAGTATTTTTTGGTAATCGCTCATTTTATGAAGCTGAAAAGGGAGGAGGATCCAACTGGAGGTTTCCCAGTAAGGGCAGCGCTGAAAGTATGAGCTAGGCAAGAAGGGGTGAAGCTACCAGACCAGAGGGCAACCAATTATTTGAGCATGCTGAAGGAGTTGGTGGGGCCCTCACAGTCACCTGAAGTTCACAGTATGAGCGGGTACTATTCTCACCCAACTTTTCCCTAGCATTTTTTGGGGCGTTTTGGACTTCTGAGATGGTGGCAAAGGCAAGGAATGACCCGGCTTATAGGGCACTAAGGTTGGGCGACCTCTAAATGGGGCAAAATGTGACAGAGCTGACAGTGAGGCATTCGAAAACAGATCAACTGGGGAAAGTTGCAGTAGTCCAGTTGACCAGATTGGAGGACACCAAGTGTTGATAAAACCACTTGGGACTTATATGGCATGTTGTCCCAAACTATTAGGGTACTTTCGGCTTTATCAGGATGGCCAGCCTCTCACCTCATTCTAGTACATAAGCGGGCAGGCAGGCGGGCGCTTGCAGAGGCAAGATACCATGGACAGAGATGGTAAACTCATTCCTTTAGAATTGAAGCTGCAACAACTACTTTTAAGGAGTGTTTCACACCGGGGGCAATTAAGCGGATTGCAAGGTGGCAGTCAGACAGACACTGGTTGTGTGTGAAGAAGGGTGTCTGGGAAGGGTCGTCATTGTAACCTCTGTAGTTTCAGAGTACACCATGACAGGTGGGGGCACAGAGGTAGCAGTAAGTCCTTCAAAATACAGTATAACCAAATGCTGGCACTACCCTAATAAGTGGGGTAGGGGTATGTGGTACAGAGAAGTGTTATGTTGGAAAATCCTTGATTCTGACACCAAATCATTGTTTATGCCTTGCTAATTATATTAGAATAGAACAAATGGAGTGTAATGACAGATGTTAATAAGGCATGTGGCAATGTTTATCTTCTTCTTTTATTTAGGATTTAAACCAGAGTGGGTGTTGGGTCACATTTGTGAGGCCAGAGCTGAACAGCGAGTCAGAGAGAGGAGTTAGATCCACAGTTTCAGTAAGGTTGAATTGTCATAGATAGAAGGCCCAGGAATGAGATGGGCCACGCTGGAACCTGAGCGATGTCAGCTTTTGGGGAAGAAAGGTGCCAAGCCAGACATTCTGATAATCTATCTGGGAGAAAATGATCTCACCTCCTGTGGGAGTGGCCCCCGTTTTCAAGCCAAGTTACAGGGTTTTACCAATATGGCTACCTTCATGGGAGTTGGCAAGATAGCTTGGTTGTAAATCATCCCATGCAGGGAATGTCAGGGAGCTAAACTACCAGCGGCTATTGAAATGTCCAGGCAGAGAATGAAATTTACTAAGAGGTATGGATTGGGTTTCATCAGGCATAGCTTGCTGAGTAGGCATCTGAGTGGTAATTTTGAGCCAGATGGGGTGCAGGGATTTTCCTGCAAAGCATTGAGGATGCCCTGGAAAGGGTTTGCTGTACTTAATGGAAATATTAGGGGAGAACTGGTAGGGAAGGGGGGGCTTGGTTATTGCAAAGTGCCATCCCAGAGGCTTGGCTGAGTTGCAGGGCAATCCTAAAGCTTTTAACAACTTAAAGGCCTCCAATTAGTGGATCGTGGAGCCAAAAGCAATTGCCTCAGATCACTGGGAGTCATTAGGGCTTGGACCTAGGATGAAGCTATGGCGCTCCTTATTCCCTCAAGGGGCAGTTGAAATCTTGAGCAACTGTGGAGACTGGCCGGGGTCTCACTCTGACATGTCAGGAGCATGACGCAAAGTAAAGAGTAGGATGGCAACCCACTGTAATGAATGGACTGTAAAGAATATAAGTGCATTGGTGCTGAAAACACAAACAGGACAGCTCTGGCTTTCTCATGATGGGTGTCGGCTGTTCAAGGAACTTGCCATCGACATATGGATCACCCATAAGCTAACCAAACTTGTGTAATCAATAAACTTCCAACATAGTATGTCCACCAAGAGTGTCCCAGTCATTTATTATGTTGCATGCACTTCATTGTTGTAATTTCAGGGGTCCTCAAAATGTTAAAGGGCTAGGGAGAGCAACGCTATACAGCTGGCCACGTCACACACTCGAGACTAGTACAACAACAAGCACCAACACAAGCACCGGAACAGAAAGCGCGACGCACGACCCGAAAAACAAAGATATCCTTTGAACAATGGGGCTACAGAGAGAGCGAGCCCAATGATAAGTAGCCAACTACCCAGAGAGGGTTTTTAAATTTGGTCCAAACAATCTTATGCAACAAGATATAACTAGACTATACTACAATATTAGACGTCCTGGGGGGGAGGAGGACCTTGCTGTTGGACGCTTCCAGTACGACATTGTAGAAGGGGGGGAGGGATGAGAGGAGAGGGAAGGGCAAGAGAAGGGGGGGGAATGTTGCGTCCTATTCGTCTTATCCGTTGTGTCCGTCACGTTTGTCAAGTTAGTCATGTCCAGATCCCTAACGATCCATTAGACAGAAAACATAACCCATCGAGCAAAACACCTACCACTCGCACCGGTATACCACACACACCCAACAACTGCTGCACGCACAAGCCGGTAAGACCGCGGCAGACATACCACCATGATGAGTAAAATAGACATACTCCAGTCCGACCTTGAGGTTATATCCATAAATGTCAAGGGCCTGAACCACCCAGTCAAAAGAAAAAAATATTAGACTATCTAGCAAAAACCAAAGGTGACATCATTCTCATGCAGGAAACAAAACTATCAATAGAAGACGCGAATAAGATTAAAGCGAGATGGATAGGCCAGCTAGCCTGCTCACCAGCTGTGGTGAAAAAGAGAGGAGTAATCACCCTAGTTAGCTCCAAGTCTGCAACAGATTCGGGCTACAAGACCCATGGAGACTACTGCACCCAGACACCAGGTATTACACCTTCTACTCCAACCCACACAACACATACAGCAGGATTCACTACATACTCATCTCAAGAACACACGCGCACCTATTAGAGCACACAGATATTGCGGCCAGAACGGTCTCAGACCACTCTTGCATTAGTCTACACCTAGCAGGCAGGCACAACGACCACACCACCCGGAGATGGCGGTTTAGCAACACAACGATTGCAAAACAAGATGACATGATTGAAAAGGCAATCAAAAACTACATAAATGAGAACGACACACCAGACACCGACCCTAAATACCTTTGGGATGCCCTCAAAGCAACCGTCAGAGGTAATCTAATTGAAATCAAAGCCAGGAGAGATAGAGAAGCAAAAGCACAACTAGACAATTTAGAAAAGTACATAAAACAACTAGAAACCCAACATATAGACAACACCTCAAATTCAAAGATCCTCCTAGCACTCACAGGAAAGAAATCCAAATTCAACAGAATCCTCAGTGAAAGGGCGGGTCAGAGGATAAGAAAGTACAAACAGATCAACCTCTGCGAAGCAGACAAAGCAGGAAAAGGGCTAGCGACATACCTCAAACGCAAGCAGAGGCAACACTGCATCGCCACAATCACAGACCAGCATAACAAAATACACACTCGACACAAGGAAATCCTTCACACTTTCATGGAGTTCTACAAAGACCTATACACAAATGACGACAACATCGACAAGGCAGGCACCACAGACTACCTAAACAGACTCAACCTACCCAAGATAACAAAAGATGAAGCGAAAACACTGGGCCAAGATTTCAAAGAGACAGAGATAGCATTAGCAATGAACTCACTAAAAGACAACAAAGCCCCAGGACCAGATGGTTATACAGCACCCTTTTACAAAAAGTTCAAAGAGCTTCTTCTCCCTGTTCTAGCCAAAAACTTCAACCACTGCGCAGAAGAAGGGTCAATAACAGAAACAATGACACTTGCAAATACAATTGTCATTGCAAAAGAAGGTAAAGACCCAAAATGGCCCAAAAACTCTCCGCCCCATATCATTAATTAATCTTGACTGCGAGATGTACGCCAAAGTACTAGCCACAAGATTAAACAAAATACTACCCGAGCTGATTGGAAATATGCAGGTAGGCTACATGAAATCTCGCATGTCCCACGACAATACGAGACTCCTGTGCCAAATCATAGAACACTCTTCAAATTCACGTCACCCAGCGGTTGCAATCACACTATACGCCGAAAAGGCATTTGACAGAGTCTCGTGGGACTTCCTTGAGAAATGCATGCAGGCAAACAACTTAGGCGATGAATACACAAAGAAAGTTATGGCGCTATACAAAAAACCGAAAGCACAAATAGCCATAAATGGAGGCTCATTGTCCCCATTCGAACGGGAAAGAGGAACGAGACAAGGATGCCCGCTGTTCCCGCTGCTTTTACTACCAGCCCTGGAGCCCCTGATCAGAGACACCCTAGTGAACAGGGACATTACAGGGATAGCAATCAACAATACCACGGCCAAAATCGCCGCCTACGCGGACGATCTTCTCATATTAACGAACAACCTAGCCCACTCTATACTGACCAGCACTCATGTGTACAATCGAAACATATGCCAAACACTCAGGCTACAAACTCAATAAGGACAAATCAGAATGCATGCCGCTCAATATACACACAACCAGAAATGTTATTGGAGACTCAGGCCTAGCTTGGAAACCGAAATCCGTCAAATATCTGGGTATCCAATTTAAAAGAAGCCTCAAAAGCACCCTAGAACTGAATGAGAAGATCACGCTGGGAAAGATAAAAGACCTACTAGACATGTGGTTGCCCAAGTTCATCACATGGTGGGGCAGAATAGACACTATCAAAATGATGGTAACCACTATAGTCAACTATCTGGCAGACATGCTTCCCCTGCCCATGACAGAAGACTTCCACAGGAAAATAGACCGAATGATCAACAAATGTATATGGAAAGGGAAAAAAGCCAGAATAAGCCTCCAAAAGCTTAGACTAGGGAAAAAAGTGGGCGGGCTCAATATAGCGGATCTGAAAACGTTCCAACTAGCATTCATAGCCAGACGGGGAATGCACTGGCTGCTCCAGACACAACGATACACACAAACATGGCTAGCCATAGAGGAAGCCATGCTAAACGACACAGACCCACTCACACTGCTCACATCTAACAAGCAAGCACTCAACAACAATCCGATCCTAAAGATCACAAGACACGCGCTACTCAAAGTTGACCGCAACCTAGAAATCAGCATCAAGAAATCACAGTGAGAGACACTCTGGTCTAACCCCAAGTTTAAATAGAGATAAAAAGAAGGCCCACTGGGAAACCCAGATAGGACCTACAAACACTGTGGGCATCCCCATAGAAAAATATGATATCCCCAGTACTAGCACAAACTAAATTCTGGATACTCCATCAAGCGCACTGGACACTGGCACGACTAGCCTCAATAGGTCTGAAAGACGATAATACCTGCTGGAACTGCGGAATAGAAAGAGGGGACCTAGAACACCTCATCTTCAGAGCTGTACAAAAGTAAAAAAGTTCTGGAAACAAGTACTAGACTTCACAAACAGGACATTAAACTGCAGCCTAAAGCAAACATTTGCCACAATCGTCACAGCACATATATCACCAGACATCACCACTCAAGAGGAAAGATACCTACTTGACTTCCTCCTCACATCTGCAACAAAGTTAGTACTAACCAACTGGAAGAACACCTCCAAGGCCACATTCAAAGGGTCGCTGCACTGGGTGATCTTCCTTAGAGGGGCAGACTACACTACTCTCAGAAACACACCCGGAAGACACCCCAACAGGGTGATGTGGTCGAAATTAGACAAATTCATAGACTCCTACAAACCACCATAGACAAAGAACAACACGGGTCCACCTAAACTCAAGTCTCGGTCCTGTTTTTCTGTCACAAACAAACACCAACACTTTATGTTTTATGTTTTTAACTAGACACCAGCCAATGGCAAACATATGTGTTACATGTTACTTGTTAGCCAGACTACCAGGGCAAACAAAGTGAAACCGTCGAAGCACATTACTAGTGCCCTAGGCGACGATCCTCCAAAGAACGACAATTGGATGTTTTTTGTAATGTATGTAATGTTTTAAATACCAATAAAAACATTTTTTTTAAAAGTATATATATATATCTATTGCCACGCAGGATCCGCGCATCCTAAGCGCACCCTGCTGTGCACGAGCTGTATTCTAATTGTCTGTCAGCACTCCAAATCAGGAAGTTTTGGCAGCCAACTTGTGCCTTGGTAGAACCGAGGCACAAAAAACCTATAAAACAAACGCGGAAAACACAAAAAGGGGGCAGACCCCCTAGGCCTGCTCAGGGGGTTCCACAAGGACTCCCAAGGCCCCAATCTTTTTTTTTTACATCCGCAAAATCCGCGCCCGATGCGCAGATCTTGCCAATAACAAAAAACCTGAAGCACGGGTTCCTGCAATTATTTGATAATTGGCCCCCAGTGGGCCAAATCCCGGGGGCAATAGTTATGTAAAGGGGGCCCTGAGGGGCCCCCCAGCCCAGCTTTATTTAATTTTGTGCGGGGGGCTCTCAAGCCCCCCCAGCCCTGGGGACCGCCACCCCGGAGCTTATTTCATTTGTGTGGGGGGGCTCTCAGGCCCCCCATCCCCGGGGATTGCCACCCCCGGGGCTTCCTAATGTTCGTTGGGGGGCTCTCAGGCCCCCTCAACCCCGGGGACCTCCACCCCCCCCGGGCTTCTTAATATTCATGGTGGGGCTCTAAGGCCTCCCCAGCCCTGGGGACCGCCACCCAGGGCTTAAAAAAATGAATGGCAGTGGGCTCACGGCCACCAACCCCCAGGGCCGGCTCCTGCAGTGTCCCGGGGGGACCACCCCGGGACACTGCCATTTGCAAAGACAGGGCGGGAGCCTCGTGGCTCCCACCCTGTCATTGCAAACTGCTTTGCTATTTGGAAGAGAGAGCAGGAAACCAGCTCTATCTTCCAAATAGCAAAGAAGATTGCTTTTCCACATGAGGAGCAGCATGTTAGCTGCTCTCCATGTGGAAAAGCAATGCCGGCTCCCACAGGATGCGGGGAGCCGGCTGGTACCGTAGGGGGATTGGGCAACCCCCCCACGGTCCCCAACGAAGTGGGCCAGCCCCGGGGGATGGGGTCCCCGGGGCTATTAGTGGCCCGGGTGGCCCCAAATGAATTTGTATTTTTTATAAAAAAGGGCCGGTCCCCGGGGCCATCAGTGGCCACAGGATGGGGGGGCAAGGCAGCCCCCCTCCAAATAATTTTTTTTTTAAACACCTACATCAACATTACACACCAGCACACATCCTATTCACTTATGCAGTCATCCTACCCACTTATGCAAACAGTTAATCATACTTACATTTACTAAGCTACATACTCATACAAACCCCACTTTATTTATTCATATAGATAGTAACTCATACTTAGTGGGTTATAAAATGACACGTTATAGTTAGTTGGACTCACTATAACTTGCGCGTGCAATGCACTGCTTATGACGTCACATATTACATCACTCATGACAGTGACATCAGTCATGACATCACTGATGACACCATCCTTGTGACAGAGTGACAGACCTCTTTTCACTGTAATGTAACCCTTGAAACACATATTCAAAAATAGAAACCAAAATTTTCCAACTAACTATAACGTGGGAATTTCATTGGTTTTATGCGAGTAAAATTTCCAGCTAACTATAACTGGTGTCAAACCTATGGTTTTTTCAGTGAATTTCATAGGTTTTGTAAATGCTATTTCCTAACTATAACATGTGTAAAACTTATTGTTTTTTCAGTGAATTTCATAGGTTTTTTAAATGCTACTTCCTAACGATAACGTTTTTAAAACCTATGGTTTTTTCAGTGAATATATAGATATATATATAAAATTTCTATGGCAAAATGAAACCCCTCATTTTGTTCCTTTTCAAATTAAATGTATTAAGTGTTACCACTTTATTCCAATCAAGATGACTTCAGGTGTGCCATACTTTTGTCATAAGTAAGACTGTTAGCGTTCTAGTTGTTCTTTAGAACACTCTGGGACATTCTGTCATTGGGCTATAGTTGGGCTACATCTGGCTGATATTTGGGCTACATTTGGGCTCTTTTGTCTCTGATGGCCATCTTGGGAGACTGCATATCAGAATTTTTTTAATGAAATATAAGAGGATTTGAGAAGTCACTCAAAATGTGCCCTAATTTTTCTTTCTTCAGCACTAATCATAACTTCTATGGCAAAATGAACCCCCTCATTTTGTTCCTTTGCAAATTAAATGTTTTAAGTGTTAACACTTTATTCCAATCAAGATGACTTCAGGTGTGCCATACTTTTGTCATAAGTAAGACTGTTAGCGCTCTAGTTGTTCTTTAGAACACTCTGGGACATTCTGTCATCGGGCTATAGTTGGGCTACATCTGGCTGATATTTGGGCTACATTTGTTTTTTTTTGTCTCTGGTGGCCATCTTTGGGCTACGTTGGGCTACATTGGGCTACATGTGGGCTCTAACATATATATAGCCCAATGTAGCCCAATATATATTTTTTCAAAGTTAATTTTCTCAGCAACTACTGAAGAGATTTACACCATTCAAAGAAAAGCGTAATCTGCGAGCCGGACTCTACCTTTCTACCAAATTTCTTATAAATCCATTCAGCCGTTCGAGCTGTAGCCGTGTCTAAACGTCCTATGGAAAATAACATGGGGAAAACACGTTTTGGGACCCCCCTTTTATCTCAGCCCCCACTTGACGAATCCCCCCCAAACTTTCAGGGAAGGAGCGGAGCAGGCCCTCTTCTTTGAGAAATTCGCAAAGATTCGTCGACCGGCGCAAAAGTTATTCTCAATAGAATGTTGCGGATTTCCTATGGAAAATAGGTCCTAACTATAACTACCTACTGGCGACCGCCAGTAGGTAATATATATATATGGTGGTGTGGTGGTGAGCGGAATAAAATAATTGGCACTGATTCCTGGGTTCGTCTCGTCATTCTACAACATTGCTGTGACGTTTGTTTGCATATATATATATATATATATATATATATATATATATTTATATATATATATATATATATATATATATTATATATATATATATATTACCTACTGGCGGTCGCCAGTAGGTATATATAGTTAGGATTTTTTCTCTATGGGTTTTTTGAAAATTCTATGTCTAATAACTTTGGCGTTTGTGGACGGAATTGGCTGAAATTTTCAGGAAAATGGCACATTTTGTTTCTGAGCAGCCCTTGAAAATTTGGGGGGGGTTCGTCCAGTGGGGGCCGAGAAAAAAGGGGGGTCCCAAAACGTGTTTTTAACATTGAGTTTTCCATAGGGCGGTTGGCCTCACTTTTAGCCCGAACGGCTGAATGGATTTGCACGAAACTTGGCAAAATTGTAGGGACTGGTAGCCCGATGTGCCTTTTGTAGGTCTCAATATATGTGCTCCAGTGGATTTTGAGAAATTAACGTTTAAAAAAAGATATATATCTGTAACAGCGGACCGGTTAGCGCTCTGGTTCGCGGACTTTTCGCGCAACGGAGCTTTGTGAAGCGAAGCTGATTGGTTCTCCGGCGTCTGTCAACATTCCAAACAGTTCGTAGCGGCCGCCATCTTGTCTCTCGGTAGGATCGAGAGACAAGAGGAGGTCAAAACAAAGGGGGAAATAACTATAAGGGGGCATAGTAGATCCTCGCTGACCCCCTAGGTTTGATGTGGAGGTTTTAAAAGGGCCCCGCGGGGCAAAAAAAAATAATAAAAATAATAATTGAACGGCTGAATGGATTTGCACGAAACTTGGCAAAATATTAGGGACTGGTAGCCCGATGTGCCTTTGCTAGGTCTCAATATATGTGCTCCAGTGGATTTTGAGAAATTAACGTTCAAAAAAAGATATATATCTGTAACAGCGCTCCGCTTCGCGTAACGGAGGTTTGCGAAGCTGATTGGTCATTCTGTCACTGGGCTATAGTTGGGCTACATCTGGCTGATATTTGGGCTACATTTGTTTTTTTGTGTGTCTGGCGGCCATCTTTGGGCTACATTGGGCTACATTGGGCTTCATTGGGCTACATTCGGCTAATTAGCAAATAGCTCATCGCAAACTAGGAATGGTAAAGAATCGCTATTTATTCCTTAAAGTTCGCTATTTAGGAAATGCAAATAACTTTGATGATACATATGGCGGTTCATCTCTAACAAGATAAGAAGCATAGGGATAGATTTATGATGACTGGCGCATCACCAGGGATGTGTTAGTCATTCTGTGCCGCTGTTCCGTCACCTATGGTGTGCTGCATTTACAATGCGGCGCATCATGGGGCAAAAACAGCACAGATGCGTGATGTATCTGTGCCGTAAAGGTGGCGCATTGCTGGAGTTGTATCGCAAGTGTGATGAAGCTCCAGCAAGGGTCGGGGGTGCCCCTGTCGCAGGGTTTCTGTTCTCACACAGAACTGTGGACAGAGGATTGGAACCTCGGCGAATTAGGGTGTCCCAAAACTCACGTTAGTAATCAAAAACTATTTAGCAAGCTAGGTACAGTGTCACATTGGATATAACAAACTCTCAATGTTTAGACAATCCAGAATATGAACTTATAGTACCTCAGGATACGTGGAACTCATGAACAGTCGGTCGTTATAGATTTCTTAGAAACCAGAACATGGAGTTAAGAAGAACAGATGTGTATTTGAAATGTTTATTTACTAATGCCGTCTTCTCAGGCGTAGTACCTTAGATAATAAAAGTACACATATTATCAGTAGCAAAATTACCAGCATAGTTACTAGTACATAAAAAGCGAATGGTGACAGTATGTTAACATGCTTTAAATGAATAAGAGTTAGCAACACTTATAAGCAGCCGCGGGCCGTGGAGGGAGTTACGGTGGGGCAGGGAGGCGAGGAGGGGGAGGGGCAAGGTAGAGAGGGCTCCACCCTGCTTCTCCCCCTCCCCGCCTCCCTGCCCCATCGTAACTCCCTCCACGGCCCGCGGCTGCTTATATCTCACCCTCCCTAATACACATATTATATTATTTGCTAAGAAGGTCTCTTTGTGTTGGTTTAGGGCGTGTCCATACTTTAGTGTCTTAGATTTGAAGAAATCACATCAGCATACACCAGCTCTCTCTTCATGTGAACCGCATCAACTGTTGTGTATGTGTGTTCGGCAAAGCAATATAAAACCCGCCTCATGCCCAGAATTGGCAGAAGTTGCACTTATGTTATGAGTATGAAGTCGTGGAGATCAGACCTCATAAAAATTCTGTATCGTGTTGTTCTTGAAACTTTAGCACTCGCTGTACAGATATAGTTTAACAAGTAAAGCAGATAGTAGACCAATAACATATTATTCTCATGTAAACCACGATGAACTACTAGGTGGAAAGCTAAAGCAACAACTAAGTGTCGTGTGCAGAAGTTGCAAAAAAGGAAAAATGGCGTTTAAACCGGTAATGAGCCCATGCTAACTTAACACGGTGTAAAGATATCCAGGACCTAGATGACACCTCCTCATGATCCGGAAACGAACTGAATAAGATAATAGAAGTGCCATCTCATGAGAGCAGATTGCAAGTTTATATGTGGACGGTCCGCAAGGTAAAGCATTAAAAACTAGGAAAATTCAATGCTAAAGAAAAATAAAACAGCCAAGTACTTTATCGAGTCTTAAGCCAATAGGCAAGGTAAATAATAAAAACTTGACAAATAAGTCAATGAATTGTCAATGAAATGCTAGTACTCAGCATATCAAACATGAAAAAGGTCTATGACATAACTGTGTATGCAAAATAAGCTGCAACAGCCTCCAATAGGAAGTCACCGTCTTCATCCGAAAACAGTTCAGCCATCCAATTTAAAAGCGGAAAAGAACATACGTGCTCTCCCAGCACCGGATCCTCTATCACCATCAGAGGACAGCTCGGTGGGTTTTCAAGAAAGCTGTGTTCCAAGAAAGACTGTGCTGCCGCCAGTAAATTCCAGGGACCAAGTAGTCCATGCATCAATGCCACAGCCATAATCCTTTCGCCAGGACAAATCAACTCGTGAGTAATGATAGGAGTCATCAGCTGATTAAAGTCGACGTCAGGAGAAACCGGTCCGCAGAGACACAAATCAATGGCCCAATCGAAATCACAGGTCAGGCAGTGAAATACAGGCTGGACACAGGTGAAGTAGGAGAACCGAAAAGATAATCCATATGCCGTGCTTAATATCGCCAACGGCATTGTGCCATAATATTCTAGCATGCGATTGCGGAACAGTGTCAGCAGCTGCAGGGTCGGAGGTTGCATAGGAGGGACATCCATATTTAAAAATGTAAAAAAGCACAAGAGCGTCCGCTGGTAATGCAAGTAAAAATGCCAATCCACGAACCAGAGTGCAGAAAATACAATGAAAGGGAGCAGGGATGACTCCAAAGATTTTCTCAAATGAAGTCACGAGACCACTGGTAACAACTTTAAAAAAGTGTGCCAGGGATTTTGTGGAGGATGCGTTAAAGATAGTCGGAAACATGTTGCTGAAATTGAAAGGCAAACCTGTGTACGGGTGTTCGCTATGTGAAGTACGAAAGTTTCACGGGCCGAACTCAAGGCCACCTCTCTCTGAGACAAAAGAGCTCTTATTCTTGTCATGCCGTTGAAACGTGTCCCAAGGTTGGTATTTGTGGCCAGATTGAAAACTCCCTATGTTCATGTGTGGGAGGAAATAGAACATTTCTGCAGCAAATAACCCGTTCACTTACTGTTACGATAAAAGGAATACTTTTAATTAACTCAGAACAATCTTCATTATTGAGCATCAAATAACTACCATTTTCCAACAACTTGAACGTGGGGATGATAGCAGGAACTGGCGTGCCTTGCAACACGCAAGCCATATTTGGTCGGTGTTTGTTGCATGAATCGTGTAACTGTATGTGCCTACACATTAGTGAATGATCTGGCGTCTCAGTGCATTCCTCTCCATTCAGATAAACTTCTTGATCATCTTTGAAGCATCTGTATGTGTATGGAAGCGACCAGACCTCATGAACAAAAGCACTACCTAAAGGTTCATAAAGACCTATTGGTATATATTTCATACAATTTGAAAACTTATATAAAGCAAAAGGCAGCGTTATTAAACCGTGGATAAGGCATGTTGCCAAAAAACCCGCAATCCTCTGCTGATGATGTCACTGAGCATGTCATGAATGATGTAATATGTGACATCATCAGTAGTGGATTATGGGTAATAGTATCTCTAGTTTACTCCCCTATAGCTGTCTTTCTTTTAACATAAGTGTGTGTTTCCTTCCCTTATACTTACTGTTTTTGGTTCGCTTCCAGTTCGCGTACCAGCGAGCGAACTAGGAAGCGAACTAAGAGAAATAGAGGTTGGCACAGTTCCAAATATTGTACCAATTTTTTAATAACGGGGAGGTAGTTCTGAAAAGAACTTTTTTTTTTATTTTTCTGAACATTTTTTTACTGTTTTTGAATTTTTCGGAACAGTTTTATATTTTTTTGGGTTTTTCTTGGAGGGGGCAATGAAAACGATTCATTGTAAAGGGCTCAACAGGAGCAACAAAACAAAAAAAAGAAGTATTTATTATTTTGGGCGTTTCGGACAAACTTGCATATGATAGTCAATAGCTCTGTTGATCAGAGTGATGCTTCTTTCTCCGTAGGAAATGAATCCATCGCAAAATACGCAGGTGTGTTTTACTTCACCAAATCTCATTTGTATATTTGGCACCATCTCCCTGCCCTCTGGTCCCGTTACTTCCGGTACAACAGATCTTCTGGCCATAATAGGGAGATTATCTAGGTCGTTCCGAAACTGTGCAGCACTGTAGTTGTTAGGATGCCACCTAGTCATATGGCGATGCATTGTGTAGTTTCCGAAACTGTATTTTTTGTCGGTCCCTCTGGACAGTCTATCTTGACATATAAGGCAAGTTACGTATCTTGCATTTACTTTTTTCTGACCTTTGGGAATTTTAAAAAATTGCCAAATGAAGTTTTCTTTCCGGTGAGACGT
Organism: Lissotriton helveticus; assembly: GCF_964261635.1. Lineage (NCBI taxonomy): Eukaryota > Metazoa > Chordata > Amphibia > Caudata > Salamandridae > Lissotriton > Lissotriton helveticus. The sequence goes on from NC_136065.1 coordinate 1,743,470,316, forward strand.
CTTGGGCTGCTCAGGCAAAAACTGCCTCTCTTCGTGCTCGTCCTCCTGTTCCTCTTCTTCTTCTTCTTGTTGAATTACAACTTGAGCAGGTGGTCCACTCTTCCTTGGATGTGGTGGAGGTGGTGGGGAAGCACCAGCTGAAGCTACTAAAGAAGCCATTGCTCAGTGATCACAAAGGGTCTTTCTCTCACAATGATGAAAGTCAGAGTGAGGAAAGAAGGAGGGATTTTCATCATTTGGGAAAAACAAGAGTTCTCAACCAATCAAAAGTGTTCATTTTAGATTATATGACCTAGTCTTACATCATTAGGAAACCAAAAGTGAAATGAACCAATGAAAAGTGTTATTACCAAGTCACATGACTTGCTGTGTTTACGTTAAGCGCTTTGCAGGGCCTCCCGGTTTGCTTCCAGAAACCTGCGCTTTGGCACTCGCTTCGCGTACCAGTTCGCTAACGTAGCACGTCATATGACGTATCACGCGACAACGTGGAACGTCATGCGGACGGGAGGCGTCACGATGTTGTTTTCTAACGCGGCACTTGCGGTAAAGAAACGTTTACCGGCTCGCGGTCTATTTCGCGGCATCAAGGTCAGCTAACGGGAAGCTTCCCGATTCGCGAAGCGGGAACGAAGAAAAAAAAATATTTTAAAAAAAAATTATTCATAAACATATAAAATATATTTTTGGATTTAAAGAAGAATACATTTTACAGCTACAGATATTAGCTGTTAAAAAACCAATGAAATTCACAGAAAAAACCATAGGTTATAGACCATATATAGTTAGGAATTAGCATTTACAAAACCTTGAAAATTCACTGAAAAAACCATAGGTTATAGACCATATATAGTTAGGAATTAGCATTTAGAAAACCTTATTTTACTCACACAAAACCATTGAAATTCCATATATAGTTAGTTGCACTAACTATATATCGCGCACCCGCAATCCACTGCTGATGATGTCACATATTACATCATTCATGACATGGTCAGTGACATCACTGATGACATCACTGATGACATCTCAAATGACATCACTGATGACATCACTGATGACAACATCCAGTGACTGTATGCTTCTGTAAAGTTAAAATATGTCTTACATATTGAAGAATGAGTGGATGTATAAGTGTCTGGATGAAGGATTTAGTAGGTGCATGACTGACTGTATAAGTGAGTGATTAAATGTGTCTCACTGAGTGCATGGGTTAGTGACTAAACTGTTTTAAATTGTGCATCATTGTGTCTGTTGTTTTGTAATCTGATGCATGTGTTGATCATTAGCTATATGACTAACTATATGGGTTATTGATTAGTTGCCCAAGTATTTGTATGGGAGACTGAGTGTGTGTGTGGGTGTCTGGGAGGTGTATGACTCTGTGCATAGATGTGTGAGCAGTTGATTCACTAGATGTATGGGTTCAAAAGTGCATGTGGAAACATCTGTATGGGCGGTTGACTGTGTGCATGAGTGTATTGGTGAGTGAATGGATATCTCAGTGCTACATGTCAAAGTAAGTACATATGTAAAACACAGTACATGTGATAGTTGACATATATAAATAACTGTGCATAAGAGCCAGTGAATGTGTGAGTGGCTGTATGGATTATTGTGAACTTGTATCAGGGATTGTATAACAGAGTAAATATGTGTTATTATATGTTCCAATAAGTAAGGTGTGTATAACTATATAGTTGAGGAAATCGAGGTGTGATTGATTCTTTGCAAGACTGACTAGGTGTGTGAGTAACTCCATGGATGAGTGACAGTCTGTGAGTGTCTGTTTACACTGAGTGTATCTAAGGTTATATTAGAGTCTGAAGAGGTTCATTGTATCATCACATGAATGATGGCATCAGTGATGTGATCAGTAATGTCAAATGAGATGTCATCAGTGATGTCATCAGTGATGTCATTTGAGATGTCATCAGTGATGTCATCAGTGATGTCACTGACCATGTCATGAATGATGTAATATGTGACATCATCAGCAGTGGATTGCGGGTGCGCGATATATAGTTAGTGCAACTAACTATATATGGAATTTCAATGGTTTTGTGTGAGTAAAATAAGGTTTTCTAAATGCTAATTCCTAACTATATATGGTCTATAACCTATGGTTTTTTCAGTGAATATATATATATATATATATTACCTACTGGCGGTCGCCAGTAGGTATATATAGTTAGGATTTTTTCTCTATGGGTTTTTTGAAAATTCTATGTCTAATAACTTTGGCGTTTGTGGACGGAATCGGCTGAAATTTTCAGGAAAATGGCACATTTTGTTTCTGAGCAGCCCTTGAAAATTTGGGGGGGGTTCGTCCAGTGGGGGCCGAGAAAAAAGGGGGGTCCCAAAACGTGTTTTTAACATTGAGTTTTCCATAGGGCGGTTGGCCTCACTTTTAGCCCGAACGGCTGAATGGATTTGCACGAAACTTGGCAAAATTGTAGGGACTGGTAGCCCGATGTGCCTTTTGTAGGTCTCAATATATGTGCTCCAGTGGATTTTGAGAAATTAACGTTTAAAAAAAGATATATATCTGTAACAGCGGACCGGTTAGCGCTCTGGTTCGCGGACTTTTCGCGCAACGGAGCTTTGTGAAGCGAAGCTGATTGGTTCTCCGGCGTCTGTCAACATTCCAAACAGTCCGTAGCGGCCGCCATCTTGTCTCTCGGTAGGATCGAGAGACAAGAGGAGGTCAAAACAAAGGGGGAAATAACTATAAGGGGGCATAGTAGATCCTCGCTGACCCCCTAGGTTTGATGTGGAGGTTTTAAAAGGGCCCCGCGGGGCAAAAAAAAATAATAATAATAATAATCGAACGGCTGAATGGATTTGCACGAACTTGGCAAAATTGTAGGGACTGGTAGCCCGATGTGCCTTTGCTAGGTCTCAATATATGTGCTTCAGTGGATTTTGAGAAATTAACGTTCAAAAAAAGATATATATCTGTAACAGCGCACCGCTTCGCGTACTTTTCGCGTTACGGAGCTTTGCGAAGCGAAGCTGATTGGCTCTCCGGTGTCTGTAAACATTCCAAACAGTACGTAGCGGCCGCCATCTTGTCTCTCGGTAGGATCGAGAGACAAGAGGAGGCCAAAGCGAAGGGGCAAATGACCATAAGGGGGCATAGTAGATCCTCGCTGACCCCCTAGGTTTGATGTGGAGGTTTTAAAAGGGCCCCGCGGGGCAAAAAAAAAAATAATAATAATAATCGAACGGCTGATGACCATAAGGGGGCATAGTAGATCCTCGCTGACCCCCTAGGTTTGATGTGGAGGTTTTAAAAGGGCCCCGCGGGGCAAAAAAAAAAAATAATAATAATAATCGAACGGCTGAATGGATTTGCACGAAACTTGGTAAAATATTAGGGACTGGTAGCCCGATGTGCCTTTGCTATGTCTCAATATATGTGCTTCAGTGCATTTTGAGAAATTAACGTTCAAAAACAAGATATATATCTGTAACAGCGCTCCGCTTCGCGGAGATAAAATTATATCTGTATTACCTAGCTGTTGCTAACACCAGTTAGCGACGGCTAGTAGGAGATAGCGACCATCTTGGGTCCCACTTTGCATGTGAGTGATATTTATCACTAATGACATGCAAAGTGGGCATGCCAAGATGTTAGCGACTGGAAACAGTCGCTAACATCGCTATCTCCTATTATCAACTTTTGGAAATATTCGAGATAAGCGCGAATATCTCCAAAAAGTAACAGCTGCCCTGAGCAGTTCTTAGCCATGTTATCCAATGGGAGGTGGATAACATGGCTAAGAGCATTAGCTCGGTAATGCATGAATATCGCGGAGTTTTCAGCGATATTAATGCATTGCGCTCGTTTTTTATCGTATTTGCGATAAACCTTGATAATAGCAAGGTTTATCTGCGATAATTTCTGACGGTAAAAAAATCTTTGCAATGCATCGTTAGGGATAAATATCGCTTAACTTTGGTAATATGCCCCAACGTCTGTTAACGTTCGATTCGAAGGAAATCAGGAATTGTTGAAAAACATTGTGTGCGCCATCTTGTCTTTTTTCAAATGCCACACTTTTGTCGTGCACGGCAGCCATTTTAGATGCCTTGACCAGATCCACTCTGTGCACGCTGTCGATCCTTAGCATGGCTCCCCACCCTCGCAAGCATCTCCCCCAGGCAGTGGTCACCCCCGCTCTCTGTTTTATGCATGGGTAATAAACCTCCCCCCATCTGCGCTGTTCTTCCCTGAGAATCACACCCTGTGCCCGCCCGACACCTCCCTTTCGCCCTATTCACTACCGCACCCTCTGACACTCCTTTTCCTCTGTGTCCGATTGTCCAGGCCGGTCCTAGGCTATCAGCTAGCCCTGCAGATGTAGTTTATGGCCACAGCTGTAAAGAATCACCCGTCTTCAAAGGAGTAATAGTAGATCAAGGCCCACACTCGATGAGATCCGTCACAGCAGAAGCGTTGCTATTATCTGAAAACCATCCTGTATTGTGATTGGGGAGGGGACCGAGCGTGAAGCGGAAGATTCCAGGGATGACTCTTTGTACATCAAAGTTTTTACAATTATGTGTCACATTAAAAATATATAGCACTCCGACAAAGTAGTAAGATTATAAAACTTTAATAATTTATAAATATATACAAGAAAACAAAAATAGTAATAACATATAAACATTTTTAGAGAAAAACAACGAAGTAGCGGTCGGCTGTGCGAATAGTCCCAACGCAGCACAACGTCCAGATTTCCGGCGTGGGGCGTCGCGGGGGGTGGGTCATCAGTAGCAAACTGTTGTGCGAATAGTTCCAAGGCAGCAGAACGCGCCGAAATCTAGATGACACGAAAGTGATGTCTAGTAAGTTGCCACCCAGCAAATAACGGCGTGGGGCGTCGCGGGGGGTGGGTCATCAGTAGCAAACTGTTGTGTGAATAGTTCCAAGGCAGCAGAACGATGGCACCAAGGTGATGTCCAGTAAGTTGCCGCACTGGTTTTGGTATCCTACAATGCTGCTCCGAATAACGGCGTGGAGCGCCCCGGGGGAGGCGGCGTGAACGGGCCTCTCCAGGTGGAGTCTCATCTGTTTTAGTGGGGCGCCCCTTTACCGTTTCAGTTGCCATTCCGTCCGCTTTTGGTCCACTGTGTCAAAATCCGCCATTCAGCTGAGTTGCGCCCACTCTTGCGGTGCAGCGATAGGCGGCTGTCACAGGACTCTCAAAATGGCGGCAGGCTGTTTCCTTTTTGGGCCTGGTCCACTGAAATGGCCCTGGGACACCTTGGAAATCGGACGCTTGTCTGCTAGGTCTTGGACCCCATTCTCGAAAGCGTCCCCTCCGCCTTGAGAATTCATCAAAAGTTTTGGGGGCCCCGAGTCCTGCAGGCTTCTGGTGGGGAGCGGCTGCCATGATTGCTCGCGGAATGACCACGACGGAGCTACGAGATGGTGGTGCTCTCATGGTGACGCCAGTTTAGTCTGAAACATCCAGAAACAAGGTGGGGCTTTCATCGTTTGGGGGAAAAAAAAAGTTTTCATCCAATGAAAAGTGTTGTTTTTAGGTCATATGATCAAGCCTTCCATCATTAGGAAACCAAAAGTAAAATGAACCAATGAAAAGTTTTATAAACAAGTCACATGACCTGTTATGCGGCATAGGGTATAAAATGCGGAGAAAATACGTTGGCACGTGAGGCGGCGTCAGTAGCGGACCGATGTGCGAATAGGCCGAAGGCAATACAACGCGCTAAGATCCGGATGGCACCGAGGTGGTGTCATAGTTGAGAGTTCTGAGCAGCGGTTGTAACACTGTCTGAAGCTTATTTGCAGCTGCTGCAGCTTCACTACGCGCCAAGATCCGGATGGCACCGAGGTGGTGTGTAGGAAGTTGCCGCACTGGTGTGGCCATCCTACAATGCTGAAAGTCGGCGTGGGGCGCCCCGTTGGCATGTGAGTTTGCGTCAGTAGCGGACCGATGTGCGAATAGGCCGAAGGCAGCACAACGCGCCAAGATCCGGATGGCACCGAGGTGGTGTCTAGTAAGTTGTCGCACTTCTGTGGCCATCCTACAATGTTGAAAGTCGGCGTGGGGCGCCCCGTTGGCCTGTGAGATGGTGTCAGTAGCGGACTGATGTGTGAATGGGGCCAAAGGCAGCGCAACAATATTTTCTACTATATTTCCGGAGTAGAAGACACCACAAGGCGCTGAGATGCCAAGATCCGGATGGCACCGAGGTGGTGTGTAGCAAGTTGCCGCACTGGTGTGGCCATCCTACAATGCTGAAAGTCGGCGTGGGGCGCCCCGTTGGCCTGTGAGATGGCGTCAGTAGCAGACCGATGTGCGAATAGGCCGAAGGCAGCACAACAATATTTTCTGACTGACACCACAAGGCGCTGAGATGCCAAGATCCGGATGGCACCGAGGTGATGTCTAAGTTGCGGACTGATGTGCGAATGGGGCCAAAGGCAGCGTAACAATATTTTTTGTATGGAAGATACCACTAGGCGTTGAGATGCCAAGATTCGGATGGCACTGAGGTGATGTCTAGCAAGTTGGTGTGGTCATCCTACAATGCTGAAACTCGGCGTGGGTCGCCCCATTAGCCTGTGAGATGGCGTCAGTAGCGGACCGATGTGCGAATAGGCCGAAGGCAGCACAACGCGCCAAGATCCGGATGTCACCGTGGTGGTTTCATAGTTGAGAGGCACTTCATCTGCAGTGGGGCGCCGAGATCCGGATGGCACCGAGGTGATGTCTAGTAAGTTGCTGTACTGGTGTGGTCATCCTACAATGCTGAAACTCGGCGTGGGTCGCCCCATTAGCCTGTGAGATGGCGTCAGTAGCGGACCGATGTGCGAATAGGCCGAAGGCAGCACAACGCGCCAAGATCCGGATGTCACCGTGGTGGTTTCATAGTTGAGAGGCACTTCATCTGCAGTGGGGCGCCGAGATCCGGATGGCACCGAGGTGATGTCTAGCAAGTTGCTGTACTTGTGTGGTCATCCTACAATGCTGAAACTCGGCGTGGGTCGCCCCATTAGCCTGTGAGATAGCTGTTCTTTGGATTTGGGCCTGGTCCGCCAAAATGGCCCTGGGACACCTTAGAACTCGGACGCTCGATTTTTTTTTCCTTTCCTGTACATGCAAAAAAAGGTAAATGCCCGGTACGTTACACACTTCATCTGCCACGATGAACTCTCCAGAGGAACCGAAAAAAAATATAGTTGTGGTAACTATACCATGCATCGTCATATGGAGAGGTGGCACCAATTAATTATAGTGCTGCATAAAAGAGAGATTTGGAGGAGAACCCCTGATCTGCTAGTACATTCATCAAAGAAGTGGCACTGAGAGCTTCAGAGGCAAGGGAAACGGTCCCAAATATTTAGAAGAACTTTGGAAAGATTAAAATGACATGTTTAGATTGTGGCAAATTAATTTCATGTGGACAGATGAGTGTTACTCTAATAAATACAGCATATGAACATCATCATAGTCGATGGTTGGTAGAGACATTTTGACTATATCCTGGACCTGCCCGTCCTCCCCCAAAATGGCGCCAGAATAAATGGGACTCGTAACTCCTTGTTGTGTACTGGTTGCACAACCTTGAAATCACGAGATACGTATGCAGTTTTGAAGCACATGGCGGGCGGGGACGAGAATTGATTGAATATTTCGACATCCCTATTGATATTAAGTTCTGATGTGTTATTGATTACTGTACTGTTGAAAGTTCGAATTAACGTCACCCATGGTACTTGCCCGCAAATGTATATCTAGATAATTTTATTGTAACTGGCCCTGTCGTATTTTAATTATAAAATGTACGTCCACCGATTCCGTAACTGTTAGACACCTTAGTTCTTGCAACCTAATGGCCCGCCCGTTACGTTCCTCTACAGTGTAAATGTCTATTCATCATATACGATTACAGTTTGCTCCGTGGCCGGCCCACGTGGTTATAGGCTCGTATTTGTATAATGAAATTTTCACAATAAAGGTTTTTAAAAGAAAACATGGTAGTAGTATATACATTGGTAAAGTTTTTAATAATAGTCACTGTTTTAGAATCATTAAAAGGCAAGGGAAATAAAGCAGACCAATTACATGAAGGGTAAAAGGTATAATACGAAGGAACGCAGTAAAGATAAATGGTCAAGGGCTGTTGTGTTTTCTATTCCTGCAACATAAAGTGATCGATAAGAATCTCATATTCAGGCGTATCGGCGACTAAGACAGCAGGTCGACCCTCTTTTGCTCAACGGCTCCGTCATGGGACGAAGAAACGCTCTTTTTCTCGAAAAAAGAATATATTTTACTTGCAGGACAGTTGTAAAATTTCCGGGAAAGTACATTAGCCTGGAACATTATAACATATATTTAAGAAAAAATAATGTTCGGAAGTAATGAAAAGCGTAATTTTTAGGTCATATGACCAAGCCTTTCATCATTACAATAAGAAAAGTAAAATGAACCAATGAAAAGTTTTATTAACAAGTCACATGACTTGTTATGCTTACGTTACGCGCTGCGCGCCCCGGATGACTTCCGGATGCGCTAACGCGGCGCGTCATATGACGCATTACGCGACAACGCAGGTACAGAATATAGTCAAAATGTCTCCACCAACCAGCGGTCGGAACACAACCCCTTTCAGCAGGCTAAATAGTTCTGTTAAATGACAACAGAAGGGACAGGCAACAAGAACCATCAGTCAAAGAGGGGAGGGCTAGTTCTTCTCTACCGGGTTACATTGGGGCGCTACCGGAACTGATCGAATTGGTAGTCTACAGTGTTTCTGGATGTTTCAGACTGAAGCTGGGGTTAGCATGAGAGCAGCACCATTTCGTAGCTCCGTCGTGGTCATTCCGCAACCAATCATGGCAGCCGTTCTTTATCGTTATTTTGGGCGGGGTGGGTGGCGGAGCCGAGCTGTTTTGCAGCCATCATTGTGTGGAGTTCAGTTCATCTCACTAGTTTTGTATTTGTCATGAGGGGTTGTTCCTAATGTTTCTATTTTAGCGAGGTCAAAAAGAGATCCCATTAGTGGCCTACTGATTTTGCTCGATTCCTTTTCTTTTTTTTTTACACGATTTTTCGTTATCTGCAAAGACTAAACAGAGTATTGCGACTCTGTGTTTGTTTGTAAATAGAGAATGAACCAAAGAGAACTAATTCTAAAACAGTAAATACTTGGATAACAATGAATCAAATGGAGAGAGAAGCAGGCACGACGGATTACAATGGGGGCAAAGACCTGCGTTAACTACCTTTCACTATCTGCAAAGAGAGAGTACTCCTAATAGAAATGAGGGGGGGGGGCACCATTCAAAGCAGATCAGTGTGTGCATAAACACGAAAATGTTTTCACTTACCACGTACTTGACATTCGACAGCTTATGATATTTGCTATTAAAAAACCATTGAAATTCACTGAAAAAACCATAGGTTATAGACCATATATAGTTAGGAATTAGCATTTACAAAACCTTGAAAATTCACTGAAAAAACCATAGGTTATAGACCATATATAGTTAGGAATTAGCATTTAAAAAACCTTATTTTACTCACACAAAACCATTGAAATTCCATATATAGTTAGTTGCACTAACTATATATCGCGCACCTGCAATCCACTGCTGATGATGTCACATATTACATCATTCATGACATGGTCAGTGACATCACTGATGACATCACTGATGACATCTCAAATGACATCACTGATGATATCACTAATGACATCTCATTTGACATCATTCTTGTGCTAATACGATAAACCTCTTCAGACTCTAATATAATCTTAGATACACTCAGTGTATACAGACACTCACACACTTCCACTCATCCATGGAGTTACTCACACACCCAGTCAGTCATGCAAAGAAACAATCTCATCTCCATTTCTTCAACTATACAGTTAAACACACCTTACTTATTGAAACATATACTAACACATATTTACTCTCTTATACAATCCCTGATACAAGTTCACAATGATCGATACAACCACTCACTCATTCGGTGGCTCTCATGCACAGTTATTTATATATGCCAACTCTCACATGTACTGTGTTTTACATATGTACTTACTATGACATGTAGCATTGAGATATCCATTTACTCATCAATACACTCATGCACACAGTCAACTGCCCATGTAGCTGTTTCCACATGCACTCTTGAACTCATACACCTAGTGAATAAACTGTTCACACATCTATGCATAGAGTCACACACCTTTCAGCCACCCCCACACAAACTCAATCTCCCATAGAAATACTTGGGCAAGCAATTAATAACACATATAGCCTCTCGTATAGCTAATGATCAACACATGCAGCAGTTTACAGAACAACAGACATAATGATGCACAAATTAAGACAGTTTAGTCACTAACCCATGCATTCAGTGAGACACATTTAATCACTCACTCATACAGTCAGTCACGCACCTACTAAATCCTTCATCCAGACACTTATACATCCACTCATTCTTCAATATGTAAGATATATTTTAACTTTACAGAAACATACAGTCACTGGATGTTGTCATCAGTGATGTCATCAGTGATGTCATTTGAGATGTCATCAGTGATGTCATCAGTGATGTCACTGACCATGTCATGAATGATGTAATATGTGACATCATCAGCAGTGGATTGCAGGTGCGCGATATATAGTTAGTGCAACTAACTATATATGGAATTTCAATGGTTTTGTGTGAGTAAAATAAGGTTTTTTAAATGCTAATTCCTAACTATATATGGTCTATAACCTATGGTTTTTTCAGTGAATATATATATATATATATATATATATATATATATATATATTCCCTCTTCCACCAAAATCTTTTCAGGAAAAGACCAGAGCCACCTCGGATTTTGACACATGTAGCACTTTTTATTTGCATTCAGCGGCAATGAGCTGCATGAGTCGTTTCAGCTTTGTATGCTTTCTTCAGATGCCTTCTTTAGATCTTTTGCTCAGAGTTCACTGATTTGCACAGCGCGCCTCACTAACGATTGGTGGAGGCACTCTGTCCAGCATGGAAAGGAGGTTTCTCTGGAACTCGTTGCTCTGAGTTCCCGCTGCAGGCACAATCCCATAAGTACAGACCCAAGTGGGCGGGGTCTGCAGCTTCACTCCATCCACCTGGAACTTCAATGAAAAATCCAGGGTGCGCATTGTCAAATCCATCGTCCCGCCGCTTTCTGCCACCGCGATCGAGATAACAACAAGTAAGCAGATGTCGCTATCGATGTGAAGTCACATCCCAGGAATGAAACTGGTTTTGTTCTTATTGAGGCAACATGTGGCGGTTCGGCATACTCCCAAACGCTGAGACAGTCCAACTTTTCTTTGCCACTACTACGCCAAACTCTTAAGGGACGGGGGATCTTGGGTACTCGTGGCCGCACCCTCACATCTTCCACCAAAATCTTTTCAAAGGAAAGACCAGAGCCACCTCGCATTTTGACACACGTAGCACCTTTTATTTTCATTCAGCGGCAATGAGCGGCATGACGCGTTTCAGCTTTGTATGCTTTCTTCAGATGCCTTCTTAAGATTTTATGCTCAGAGTTCACTGATTTGTACAGCGTGCCTCACTAACGATTGGTGGAGACACTCTGTCCAGCATGGAAAGGAGGTTTCTCTGGAACTCGTTGCTCTGAGTTCCCGCTGCAGGCACAATCCCGTAAGTACAGACCCAAGTGGGCGGGGTCTGCAGCTTCACTCCATCCACCTGGAACTTCAATGAAAAATCCAGGGTGCGCATTGTCAAATCCATCGTCCCGCCGCTTTCTGCCACCTCGATCAAGATAACAACAAGTAAGCAGATCTCGCTATCGATGTGAAGTCACATCCCAGGAATGAAACTGGTTTTGTTCTTATTGACGCGACATGTGGCAGTTCGGCGTACTCCCAAATGCTGAGACAGTCCAACTTTTCTTTGCCACTGCTGCACCGAACTCTTAAGGGACGGGGGCTCCTGGGTACTCGTGGCCGCACCCTCACATCTTCCACCAAAATCTTTTCAAAGAAAAGACCAGAGCCACCTCGGATTTTGACACAGCACCTTTTATTTTCATTCAGCGGCAATGAGCGGCATGACACGTTTCAGCTTTGTATGCCTTCTTTAGATCTTATGCTCAGAGTTCACTGATTTGTACAGCGCGCCTCACTAACGATTGGTGGAGGCACTCTGTCCAGCATGGAAAGGAGGTTTCTCTGGAACTCGTTGCTCTGAGTTCCTGCTGCAGGCACAATCTCGTAAGTACAGACCCAAGTGGGCGGGGTCTGCAGCTTCACTCCATCCACCTGGAACTTTAATGAAAAATCCAGGGTGTGCATTGTCAAATCCATCGTCCCGCCGCTTACTGCCACCGCAATCAAGATAACAACAAGTAAGTAGATGTCGCTATCGATGTGAAGTCACATCCCAGGAATGAAACTGGTTTTGTTCTTATTGCGGCGACATGTGGCGATTCGGCGTACTCCCAAACGCTGAGATAGTCCAACTTTTCTTTGCCACTGCTATGCCGAACTCTTAAGGGACAGGGGCTCCTGGGTACTCGTGGCCACACCCTCACATCTTCCACCAAAATCTTTTCAAAGAAAAGACCAGAGTCACCTCAAATTTTGACACAAGTATCACCTTTTATTTTCATTCAGCGGCAATGAGCGGCATGACGCGTTTCAGCTTTGTATGCTTTCTTCAGATGCCTTCTTTAGATTTTATGCTCAAAGTTCACTGATTTGTACAGCGTGCCTCACTAACGATTGGTGGAGGCACTCTGTCCAGCATGGAAAGGAGGTTTCTCTGGAACTCCTTGGTCTGAGGTCCCGCTGCAGGCACAATCCCGTAAGTACAGACCGAAGTGAGCGGGGTCTGCAGCTTCACTTCATCCACCTGGAACTTTATTGAAAAATCCAGGGTGCGCATTGTCAAATCCATCGTCCCGCTGCTTTCTGCCACCGCGATCAAGATAGCAACAAGTAAGTAGATGTCGCTATTGATGTGAAGTCACATCCCAGGAATGAAACTGGTTTTGTTCTTATTGACGCGACATGTGGCGGTTCGGCGTACTCCCAAATGCTGAGACAGTCCAACTTTTCTTTGCCACTGCTGCACCGAACTCTTAAGGGACGGAGGCTCCTGGGTACTCGTGGCCGCACCCTCACATCTTCCACCAAAATCTTTTCAAAGAAAAGACCAGAGCCACCTCGGATTTTGACACACATAGCACCTTTTATTTTCATTCAGCGGCAATGAGCGGCATGACACGTTTCAGCTTTGTATGCTTTCTTCAGATGCCTTCTTTAGATCTTATGCTCAGAGTTCACTGATTTGTACAGCGCGCCTCACTAACGATTGGTGGAGGCACTCTGTCCAGCATGGAAAGGAGGTTTCTCTGGAACTCGTTGCTCTGAGTTCCTGCTGCAGGCACAATCCCGTAAGTACAGACCCAAGTGGGCGGGGTCTGCAGCTTCACTCCATCCACCTGGAACTTTAATGAAAAATCCAGGGTGTGCATTGTCAAATCCATCGTCCCGCCGCTTTCTGCCACCGCAATCAAGATAACAACAAGTAAGTAGATGTCGCTATCGATGTGAAGTCACATCCCAGGAATGAAACTGGTTTTGTTCTTATTGCGGCGACAGGTGGCGATTCGGCGTACTCCCAAATGCTGAGATAGTCCAACTTTTCTTTGCCACTGCTATGCCGAACTCTTAAGGGACAGGGGCTCCTGGGTACTCGTGGCCACACCCTCACATCTTCCACCAAAATCTTTTCAAAGAAAAGACCAGAGTCACCTCGGATTTTGACACAAGTATCACCTTTTATTTTCATTCAGCGGCAATGAGCGGCATGACGCGTTTCAGCTTTGTATGCTTTCTTCAGATGCCTTCTTTAGATTTTATGCTCAAAGTTCACTGATTTGTACAGCGTGCCTCACTAACGATTGGTGGAGGCACTCTGTCCAGCATGGAAAGGAGGTTTCTCTGGAACTCCTTGGTCTGAGGTCCCGCTGCAGGCACAATCCCGTAAGTACAGACCGAAGTGAGCGGGGTCTGCAGCTTCACTTCATCCACCTGGAACTTTATTGAAAAATCCAGGGTGCGCATTGTCAAATCCATCGTCCCGCTGCTTTCTGCCACCGCGATCAAGATAGCAACAAGTAAGTAGATGTCGCTATCGATGTGAAGTCACATCCCAGGAATGAAACTGGTTTTGTTCTTATTGACGCGACATGTGGCGGTTCGGCGTACTCCCAAACGCTGAGACAGTCCAACTTTTCTTTGCCACTGCTGCACCGAACTCTTAAGGGACGGAGGCTCCTGGGTACTCGTGGCCGCACCCTCACATCTTCCACCAAAATCTTTTCAAAGAAAAGACCAGAGCCACCTCGGATTTTGACACACATAGCACCTTTTATTTTCATTCAGCGGCAATGAGCGGCATGACACGTTTCAGCTTTGTATGCTTTCTTCAGATGCCTTCTTTAGATCTTATGCTCAGAGTTCACTGATTTGTACAGCGCGCCTCACTAACGATTGGTGGAGGCACTCTGTCCATCATGGAAAGGAGGTTTCTCTGGAACTCGTTGCTCTGAGTTCCTGCTGCAGGCACAATCCCGTAAGTACAGACCCAAGTGGGCGGGGTCTGCAGCTTCACTCCATCCGCCTGGAACTTTAATGAAAAATCCAGGGTGTGCATTGTCAAATCCATCGTCCCGCCGCTTTCTGCCACCGCAATCAAGATAACAACAAGTAAGTAGATGTCGCTATCGATGTGCAGTCACATCCCAGGAATGAAACTGGTTTTGTTCTTATTGCGGTGACATGTGGCGATTCGGCGTACTCCCAAACGCTGAGATAGTCCAACTTTTCTTTGCCACTGCTATGCCGAACTCTTAAGGGACAGGGGCTCCTGGGTACTCGTGGCCACACCCTCACATCTTCCACCAAAATCTTTTCAAAGAAAAGACCAGAGTCACCTCGGATTTTGACACAAGTATCACCTTTTATTTTCATTCAGCGGCAATGAGCGGCATGACGCGTTTCAGCTTTGTATGCTTTCTTCAGATGCCTTCTTTAGATCTTATGCTCAGAGTTCACTGATTTATACAGCGCGCCTCACTAACGATTGGTGGAGGCACTCTGTCCAGCATATATATATATATATATATATATATATTCACTGAAAAAACCGTAGGTTATAGACCATATATAGTTAGGAATTAGCATTTACAAAACCTTGAAAATTCACTGAAAAAACCATAGGTTATAGACCATATATAGTTAGGAATTAGCATTTAGAAAACCTTATTTTACTCACACAAAACCATTGAAATTCCATATATAGTTAGTTGCACTAACTATATATCGCGCACCCGCAATCCACTGCTGATGATGTCACATATTACATCATTCATGACATGGTCAGTGACATCACTGATGACATCACTGATGACATCTCAAATGACATCACTGATGACATCACTGATGACATCATCCAGTGACTGTGTGTTTCTGTAAAGTTTAAATATGTTTTACATATTGAAGAATGAGTAGATGTATAAGTGTCTGGACGAAGGATTTAGTAGGTGCATGACTGAATGTATGAGTGAGTGATTAAATGTGTCTCACTGAGTGCATGGGTTAGTGACTAAACTGTCTTAATTTGTGCATCATTATGTCTGTTGTTCTGTAAACTGCTGCATGTGTTGATCAGTAGCTATATGATTAACTATATGGGTTATTGATTGATTGTCCAAGTATTTGTATGGGAGACTGAGTGTGTGTGTGGCTGGCTGGGAGGTGTGTGACTCTGTGCAGATCAATGTGTACTTGTATCAATGATTGTATAAGAAAGTAAGTATGTGTTAGTATATGTTTGAAAATGTAAGGTGCTCTATGTTTAACTGTATAGACAAGAAAATGGAAGTGTGATTGATTCTTTACAGGACTGACTAGGTGTGTGAGTAACTCCATGGATGAGTGGCAGAGTGTGAGTGTCTGTATAGGTGTATGAGTGCATATGATAGTGTTGTAAAGATGAGTGATTGTATGTATGAATGATTGTATGGGTGAATGAGTGAATGTGTGTGTAGATGTAGGAATCAGTGAGTGCGTATGTAGTAACTAGTATTGGTGTGTCAATGGTTTCAAAAATTATACTCTGTATTTAACACTGGGTGAACCAGAGGTTATATTAAAGTGTGAGGAGATGCATTTTATTGTCACATGAATGATATCATAAGTGATGTGATCATTGATGTCAAATGAGATGTCATCAGTGATGTCATCAGTGATGTCATTTGAGATGTCATCAGTGATGTCATCAGTGATGTCACTGACCATGTCATGAATGATGTAATATGTGACATCATCAGCAGTGGATTGCGGGTGCGCGATATATAGTTAGTGCAACTAACTATATATGGAATTTCAATGGTTTTGTGTGAGTAAAATAAGGTTTTCTAAATGCTAATTCCTAACTATATATGGTCTATAACCTATGGTTTTTTCAGTGAATTTTCAAGGTTTTGTAAATGCTAATTCCTAACTATATATGGTCTATAACCTACGGTTTTTTCAGTGAATTTCATTGGTTTTTTAACAGCTAATATCTGTAGCTGTAAAATGTATTCTTCTTTAAATCCAAAAATATATTTTATATGTTTATTAATAACTTTTTTTTTTAATATTTTTTTTTCTTCGTTCCCGCTTCGCGAATCGGGAAGCTTCCCGTTAGCTGACCTTGATGCCGCGAAATAGACCGCGAGCCGGTAAATGTTTCTTTACCGCAACTGCCGCGTTAGAAAACAACATCGTGACGCCTCCCGTCCGCATGACGTTTCGCGTTGTCGCGTGATACCTCATATGACGTGCTACGTTAGCGAACTGGTACGCTTACCGAGTCGCAAAGCACAGGTTTCTGGAAGCAAACCGGGAGGCCCTGCAAAGCGCGTAACGTAAACACAGCAGGTCATGTGACTTGGTAATAACACTTTTCATTGGTTCATTTCACTTTTGGTTTCCTAATGATGTAAGACTAGGTCATATGATCTAAAATGAACACTTTTCATTGGTTGAGAACTATTGTTTTTCCCAAATGATGAAAATCCCTCCTTCTTTCCTCACTCTGACTTTCATCATTGTGAGAGAAAGACCCTTTGTTACCAGTGAGCAATGGCTTCTTTAGTAGCTTCAGCTGGTGCTTCCCCACCACCTCCACCACATCCAAGGAAGAGTGGACCACCTGCTAAAGTTATAATTCAGCAAGAAGAGGAAGAAGAGGAACAGGACGACCTAGATAATCTCCCTATTATGGCCAGAAGATCTGTTGTACCGGAAGTAACGGGACCAGAGGGCAGGGAGATGGTGCCAAATATACAAACGAGATTTCGTGAAGTAAAACAAGTCTGCGTACATTGCAGTGGATTCATTTGCTACGGAGAAAGTAGCATCACTCTGATCAACAGAGCTATTGACAATCATGCTCATGTTTGTCCGAAACGCCCCAAACAATAAATTCTTTTTTTTTGTTTTGTTGCTCCTGTTGAGCCCTTTACAATGAATCGTTTTCGTTGCCCCCTCCGAAAAAAAAACAAAAAAAATATAAAACTGTTCAGAAAAATTCAAAAAAGTAAAAAAATGTTCAGAAAAATAATAAAAAAAATATAAAACAACAAAAACAATTTAAAAAAAAGTTCTTTTCAGAACTACCTCCCCGTTATTAAAAAATTGGTACAATATTTGGAACTGTGCCAATCTCTATTTCTCTTAGTTCGCTTCCCAGTTCGCTCCCCGGTACGCGAACCGGAAGCGAACCAAAAAATTATTTTTTTTAAAAAGAACAGTAAGTATAAGGGAAGGAAACAGACAGTTATGTTAAAAGAAAGACAGCTATAGGGGAGTAAACTAGAGATACTATTACCCGTAATCCACTGCTGATGATGTCACATATTACATCATTCATGACATGCTCAGTGACATCATCAGCAGAGGATTGCAGGTAACAGTATCCCTAGTTTATTCCCTATAGCTGTGTTTCTTTTAACATAACTGTCTGTTTCCTTCCCTTATACTTACTGTTCTTTTTAAAAAAAAATTTTTAGATCAGTCAGAAACAGTGAAAGTAATGAAATATAAAAGACTACGTAGAATATGAGCACTGTATGCAACAACTTTGACACTTACAGAAGCCTCACCTTCTCCATGCCTCCTACACAGTTCTACATGTACATCATAAATGCAAACAGAACAGAATTAATTATACATGTTAAATGGTTTATTTTTGCTGTTCTCAGAATGTATCAAATTTCACTAAAACAGTGACTTGAAGGTATTCATCATATAACAGCGGGGAAAAAAAAACACAATCAAAATGATTGTGTTTAAAAAACCCATACAACATAACAAATCAGAATTCAGAACTCCTTAAAGTTAACTTACTTTCCATGACGGCCAAGGATGTCCTATGAACAGCTTACACTCTGTTGTGCTGTTATTACTTTCAACCCGCCACTTTCTGAAAGAAAACCTCCATCGTTTTCAAAAACATGTTACATACAATAAATGACTTCTCGCTCTCTACCACACGTTTCCACAAGGCCAAATCGTGTCTGAGCCATTTATAACTCTTAGAATTCTTTTAAGCCAATCCCGTCATGTTGTATTTCCGCAACTTTCACAATTAAAATGTTGAAGATCATTTTCACAATCCTGGACTAGTAATATCTTCCCCTTCTTGCTCAATCATGTTCTACATTTCCTATCACACTGATACTGCTTACTATGAAGCAGACTTACACTACCTTTATGACTAGTACAATTATTTAATTCTCTACATCACTTTTAATGACAAAGCAATGTAAAACAGTAGACAGCATTGCAGACTTACATTCCCTCTACTCCATGTTTTGATTGGCTGCTTCAATTAGCTTATAAAAAGAAACAGTTTTTCTGAACTCATTCAAAGTGCACGTATTTCTCCATGACGTCCAGTGTTATGGTAAGAAGTTATGTCTCTGTACTACACTTATCCTCAAGGCCAAATCGTGTAGGAGCCATTAGAACTTCTTGAAATTCCTCAGAGCACATCCCGAGATTCTTTCCCTAAAATTTTGGTTTTAAAAACACCAGGTAAGAGTTTTTAAGGTCATACGGCAAATTTTTTTTGAAAATTAAAACAGAATCATTGCAGAATGACCAGCCATTTCTACACTTTAAATAAGCTGCATAATGTCCTGATGTTATTGAAGGACCATCATGATATATAATTGCTACAGTTACAAAAGTCCTTCCTGATATTGACAACTGTGAAGCCACAAAATTTTTAATTAAAGTTGTCAATTTTGTTCCATCAGGCCTACATCGTTGGAACATTAAAATGACATACTAGCCATATGTTCGTATAAATAATGTGGACATCATTTCAGATTTACATTGGCTACACTCCATGTTGTGATCAGCTGCTTTTACTAGGTTATTAAAAGAGACTGATTTACTGTCTGGCAAAGTTAAATATATAAATCTTTCTGAGTCTACACTAGTACTACTTGATACCCTACAGTTCTCGCAGTCATGCTGCCATTGATAAGAAAGCCCAAACAGGTGATCTACATCTACACCTTCATCATGCAATACATCAAGCATATACATTAAAAACTCCTGACAATCTTGCTGACTATTTTGAGAGAATTGTGTTTGGCCTGAACATCTGTCTAACAGATTTCGAATTTCAGACACACTTTCTATGTTTGTTCTATCAGTGCTACATTTCTCTAACACAGAATTTAACAAACTGCAAAATCTTTGATCAGAATTGACCACAATCTCTTCTTTTACATTTTCTAGAGAAAACAAAACATTAACCACTACATTAGCATAGCAGTTGACACCAGAACTGTTTTCAAATTGAAAACCAACAACATCTTCAACAGAATCCTTTTTGTTTCTGCTTATAATTTCAGGTTCATCGACTTTTCGTCTTTTTGCTACAACCTCCCCAGTATTGGTCACATTTCTTCGTTTCCGGCCTACCACACGTTTCTCAAACAAAGGATACTGAGGCAAATGTGGCGCATACTCTCTTCTTAACCTATTGTATTCCTTAACACAATCTAGATCCGCACAAATGTTTGTCACATCACACTCAATCAAGTACAATCCCGATAAAGTTCTAACTCGTGACAATGCCACATATGCCATACCCTCCTTGAACACAGAACTGCCAATATTCACCAATGCACAGTCTACACTTAAACCTTGCGATTTATGGATTGTCACCGCATATGCCAAGCAAACAGGAAACTGCTTACGACGAACATATAAGTCTTTTACAATCAAAAATCTAGCAGAACAACGAGCAATTAGCTGTACTTCCTCAATGCCATCAAATTTAATTTTTAAAAATTCAATTCCATCTCTATTTCTGTATTTCACAAAATCAACAACATTACCCATTGATCCATTTACCAGACCTCTTTCAACATGTAAATTCCTTCTTAAAATTATACGGCAGTTCAAGCACACATTCAGAGTCTTTTCAAAACCCGCAGTTTTAGATATACTCTTCTCTAATGAATCCAATTTTGTTTTCAGATTCTCAGACAAAATAATTGTTGATCCCATATGCTCTACTCTGTCAATAGCTTCCAGTTTCACAATCTCTTGCTTTTCTAAATGCAACATTTTGTTGTTGAATTTGGCACATTCTGCAAGAGTTGGCATCAAACATATTCCAGATTTTTTCTCAGTAACTTTCTGAAAAATATTCTCAGGCACAACATCTTCGTCTGGATATAAATTTGTCAGTAATCGTGCATGTAAAGCTTCTTTCCCATGCTCGGTCACTTTTCCAATTCTAACATCTTGTAGAATAGTCTTGTAAACTTCATCCTTTGCCTGACGCATATTTTCATGCAGTTCAGCATAATTGAAGTTTAACCATATATTGACGTTGCCAATGCTCCCTAAGCACTTCCTGGTATCTTCATGCGTGAGCATTTTGAACACAGGTTGCCCTTTCACTGGTGTCAGCTGCAGAAGATCTCCGAAAACAATGATGTGTTTGCCACCAAATAACACATCATACTCTGTTTTGAGAACTTCTTGCATTCTCAAATGCACAAAGGCAAGCATGACATTGGAAACCATGCTTACTTCGTCAATGATAAGAAGTTTCATTTTCCTCAAGACTCTTGAAACTTCAAAACAAGCATCTCCAGATAGCTTGTGATATTCTAATTTGTTGTCATGCTCCACTGGCAGCATCAGTAAACGATGTAAAGTAATCCCTTTAATGTTATGTGCTGCCAGTCCAGTTGGAGCGGTGACAACACAAGACAGCGATGACTCTGTCCTTTCCTGCAAATAACATGAAATTGCTTTAATAAGGAAACTTTTTCCAGTTCCTGCTTCTCCACTCACATACAGTCGGACAGGCTTCAACGACGTACATGAGCACTCTTTCTTGTCATGACTTAATCCATGATCAATTTGCATGGTAAGTTCGTCATATATTTTCCTCTGCTCAACGTTGAGTTGTCTTTCCAACTCTTCTAAGTTAACCGCATCCTCCTGAGCATGTGCCATGGCTCTTTCCTCTTCATTCATAGCAGTGGCAGCTTCATTTTTGATAAGAGGTCCTCCTAGTGGATCCTGACTCAATGAAGCAGAACTCTGACTGTCCTGAGAACTGTCTCTGGCAATCTCGGCTGCAATCGTTGCTTCCTGCTCAATTTCCACATTCAACATTTCTACATATTTGGGAAAAGCAGGACATTCTATGGTCTCCTTGGCAGCATTGAATGAGTCTTCGTAACAAAGGAAATCTCCAAGCAGTTCCTCTTCTGCACGCCATGGCTTAAAAAGTTGCAAAAGTGCTAAATAGAAAAACTCCTTTTTTTCAGGAGATTCGCCACTCAATTTTCGATGGTTTATCAAGTGGCATTTTCTTTGCTTGACCAGACATCCCTCACTTCCTATTACAGCATACACTCCTTTCTCAGTATCTTCTTTGATGTTCCTCTTGAATATGTAATTTTGCAGAACCTCATACAGACAAACATTCTCAAGGTGACTGCTTCGATTTGGATAATATGTATCCAACATGTTGCTCTTCAAAATGTCGGTACTGTTTGGCTCCTTTTCCGCCAAATACTCAATTTCCCGCACAGGTTTCAGAACTCGATTACGCGTTGCAGCAAGACCAACACTCGCCCAAACGATACTCCTGGACTTGGCATAGAGACTTGCTGAAGACAACCGGTCAGAACATTCGTAAGCTCCGATTTCTCGATGCGACAACATCTTCAGACTGAAACTGTACAACTTCTTGCTGAGGCTCTTTTCATGGGAAATGTCCTCCCACATATCCTTCAATTCTGTCTTCTCTTTTTTGGTGATGTAAGATGTCACATACCGAGCCACAGCCATACAGTTATCAGCCACAAACTGTATATCCATGTTAGCATTCCACATGGACAAAATCACCGGGTTGTAGTCGTTGATGTACTTGGACTCTTCGTTCCTCTTCAAATTGTATGTGTTTTTAGGTGATTTCTTCATCACATTATGTCGCAGCGAAGACATCAAACTGTTTACTCTTCCTTTAGAAATCACCGGTCGTGGAAAGCCGAAACGACATTTGGTGTAGAACTTGTCCTTGTTTCGGAATTTACGACGGCAGTACTTTCCACATCGATGGCTTTGGAAACGCAGAACTTTTTCTCTTAGGCTTTTCTTCTCCTTTGCGTTTGGAACAGCACACGTAGAATACTGTTGGATGAAACTCATCACTGAGTCTTCTGGATCCATTCCAAATTTAGGTGCATCCTTGATCCACAGCAACATATGTATATGAGGAGCACCTCTTGCTTGGTACTCCTTTCTCCAGAAGAAATCCAACACCTCTCCAAGAGGTGGATTCTTCTTATTCATGATGAAAGACATCATAGCTTCAAATCTATGATTGAAGTACCTACATACATTGACTGGATCCAAAGAGCACAGTTCTCCGGGTGTCTTGAATTCGATGTTTTCTACGTTAGCATTTGCCTCTCGTAGAAATTCAAGTAAGTCTTCCCAGCCATACTCGGCACAGCTCAGAGTGAGGAACCATGTGGGAGTACCTAAGTTCCTCAGCATACATTTTAAATCACCATGACGACGGTACCAGTACTCATTAGTACCACGCTGACACGCCATGAGATTAATCAGGTGAGAATCCAAAATACTGTCTTGAACATTGACTTTATCCATAAAGTCACTTGCCGAGATGTTTTGCATGTGTATACCACTTTTCAAGATGTGGTTCACTGCATATGACAGTCCAGACAGATCGCTTTCAAACAGGAGATGAAACAAATAAGGAATGCATTGTCGAAACCTAGCATCTCCTGCATACAATCGCAAAGTCCGGTATTCAGAAGCAGGAATTTGATGAGGTCGCTCATCATATCTTCCTCCCTCACCTGTTGGAAAAAGCTGTGGGAAACACCGAGCTTCCAAACTTTCCTCCCAAACACTAATGGGACTCCCTTTGGCTTGTTTCATTTGAAACAACTCAATAGCATTCCCCATGACTTCCTTGGAATGCAAAGGATGAACACTATAATGTTCATATATTTCTTCACTAGTAGAGGGTTCTACTTTCTCAATTTGACCAGCACACAAATCGCTATCCTCTTCCTCACTTACTTCCTCTTCTGCAACATATACATTCTTATAGAATTTATTATTTTTTTTCAAATACAATGTTGCCTTTTTAACTTTCCTAACATCTACTAAATCTTGCCATATTTTCTTATTCTTTGTCGGAACCCCAATAACTAAGATAACCAGAGGTTCCTCGTCCACTTTTTCTACTCCAATTGTGTTAATGTTTTTCTTCAAATCTAGAGGCAAATAAACAACTCTTCCCTTTAATCCTCTCTGTAAATCTGATGGAGACAGTTTCCCTGTCTTTGGCTCCATTCTTACAATAGCCTGAAAGGGATGGATACTTTGAATCAAAATAGATTCATAAGTATTTAAATCCTTCAATTCAGAAGGAATCTCAATCAATTCCAGATTATTATGAACTGCTCTAGCAGGCATCTGGTTTTGATTTAATTTGTTACAACAATAAGTACACACACGTTGATCCAATCCCAAATCAAAACAATTTTCTACCATCAAGTATGTTGTGAAATCCTTCCATTCACTATTATTTTCCCTTTCACTTTTTGCATATAAATCCACTAACTTAGTCTGATTCTTATAATAAGTGCGTCGACAACACACACAAGTGAAATTTGGCCTCTCACTTGATTTGACCTGAAACGTCGCAATTTCCCTCTGGAAATTATCTGTACTGGAAACCTGTACACTATCTTCCACATTACCCGCTTCTTCTTGGTCAATTTCAACATTCTCCTCTTTACTTCCAAAGTAACAAAACTCAATTTCTTCACATATATTCTTCACATCTATTTCAGAACCATGCAAAAGAGCAGCGCATAATTGTTTAAGCATAATTGCTGGACTCTTAGCATAATACAACATTCTAACTAATTTCCTCACTTTATTATGATGCACTGCTAGCATCCTGAAATGATGAAAAACACTCTGGCATACTCTCCTGGAAAGACAAGCCAGTGAATGACCATGCAAACCTGTCACTTCTCTCACTCTGCAAGGATCTAATTCTTGCAACAACATCATTTTCTGCTTCAAACTTTTCTTATTAAATGACCGTACAAAATCACAAAGCAAATTGATGGAATCCTGTCGCACACTACAAATACTACTACACTTCCAGGTGTACACAGGACCCTTAGCACGTCTTCCTAAAACCTCATTACCTAACACCTCTTCTGCCTCTGTTGTCACAAGTTTTTCTTTTTCAACTGGACAACCATCTTTCACTTCATAAGCACGACCACTGGTGTCAACTGCATGCACCAAATCATTATCCTGGAAATAACTCTCCTCATTAAAAAAGGCCTCAGAGCTTGAACTATGCATCCATTCTCCAGAAAAAACTTCACAAAAATTACTACGATTAACTATTCTCTTCCATCTACTATTTCTTTTGAAATCATAAATTGCCTTGTTTACCTTCCTAATTCTATTGATTATCAAAATAAATAACTTACGTTTAATTTCAAATGCCTGATCAATAACTTTCTCAACTTTTTTTTTTCTCTTATAAAAAACCACTTTCTGTTGACCTTTCTTAATATTTTTTAACAAATTGCCAATTATCCTGTTGCGGAACATTCGTTTACGAATGTCCCTAAACTGTTGTTTCCTTCTACTATCATGCACAGAGTTATCTCTTGCTCTAGCAGTAACATTTTTGATTGGCCTTTCCTTTCCATTTGAATTCCTTCTCTTTTTATGGACTGAAACATTTTCTGTAGTAATATTTTTTTTACTACACATATTTCTTATGAATGTTTTTGTACTCTTACCCGGTGCTTTCTTCGTGACTTGACAAATCTTTTTGTTAGAGGACTGCTGCTTCTTTTGATTGGCCTGCTGTCTTTGACGTTTTGCAGCCTTTCTCTCTCTTTCTTTCGTTGGCATGGTGAAATGTTGAAATGATCTGCAGTTGAATCTGTGGTAAAATATATTAAAAAATGTTATTAACCACTATTACCAAACAGTAAATCAATAACAGTGATCAAAAACTTAACACACTACTTGACATTTTAAATAGAAGATTTTTTAGTCCTTGGCAAATTTACAATACAGAAATAGCAGAAAAGAAATGGAATTTATATTCATGTTACCTGTGCTATTTTATATGTGAATCTGATCTAATTTTATGAGCATATTTTAATATTTTATTGAAGACACTACACATAACCTGTTTTTGACGGTGTCTTTATTTTTAAATTAAACGGTTTACACTTTTACTTTTTATTTATTATAAATTTTAAAAATAAATGTTTATAGTTCCATAGGCTCAAGCAGGTCAGCTTCCCACCCTATGTCATATAATTCGGACAAATCTGCATCCTCATCACGCTCTTCTTCATCCTCAGGATTTAAATCATCCAAGGGATCAACATCCACTGATGTTTCAATTACAAGTTCAATGATGAGGTCCAAATCAACTGATTGCAGATTGTCGCTCATGTTGATGTTGTCTTTATCTTTAAAGAAAGATAACAACAATGAGATGTTGCAGAGTAAGAGACAAATCTCAGAGATTATAATAGTAAAATTGTTTAACAAGAGTAACATTTTGCAGCTATTATTTAGCCATGTCCAGCGATGCTGAGCAGGTGAAGCCTATGTCTAATTTTTCAGTGAACAGGACTCATCTCTTCTTAACCTTGGATAAGCCTCACCAACTCTGTGTCCCCTGCACATACTTAAATGTAAAGGGGCAGATTTATGATAAATGGCACATCCCCAGGCATGCACCAGTTAACGTGCACCGCTGCTCTGCCACCCATGGTGTGCCGTATTTACAATCAGATAGGAGAAAGCTGCGTCAAAACCCTGCGCCTGCTTTAAGCAGGCATAGGTCTTGACGCAACATTGTGGAGATGGGGCACCCCTGAGCCTTGCTTGAGCTGCATCGCACTTGCGATACAATTCCAGCAATGCGCCACCTTTACAGAACAGATACATCACGCATCTGTGCCATTTTTGCCCCATGCTGCGCCGCATTGTAAATGCAGCACACCATGGGTGGCGGAACAGCGGCGCAAAATGACTGGCACATCCCTGGTGATGCGCCAGTCATCATAAATCTATCCCTAAGCTTCTTATCTTGTTACAGATGAACCGCCATATGTACCATCAAACTATTTTGCATTTCCTAAATAGCGAATTTTAAGGAATAAATAGCAATTCTTTACCATTCCTAATTTGCAATGAGCAAATTGCTAATTGCAAATTACCCATTCATTTCCATGGGCTAGGAGGCTCATAGGAATGAAGGTGCAATTTGCGATTAGCAATTAGCTCATCGCAAATTAGGAATTTTTCCAAGGGTGCATGGGTGTCTCAAGAACACCCTGCTGCACCCCTGAAAAAGAAATTTGGGGGCATATGGCGCACATACATGCCCTAAGGGCATGTATTGGCGTCATGTGGCACCTTTTGTTTTTTTAAAAAAAATTCTTTTTGAAAAGAATTCGCAAATTACCACCACCTAGAAGTTGGTGGTAGTTTCCAAATCCTTAATGTCATTTTTTACATATTTTTAGTTTGATACATTGCATTTAAGGAATCACAAAATTTGCAAATCCTTCAGTGCAATCGCAAAATAAGGAATAGCAAATTTTGCTATTCCTTATTTTGCATCAAACTTGTTTGATACATACCATTTGTCTAATTAGCATTCGCAAAGGCTGAAATTTGCAGAATTTTGATCTTTGCGAATGGTAATTAGCTTGATACATATGACCCCAACTGAGGCCTGTCTTGCAACATGGTGCATCTTTTGCATCACTGCTGCATCGGTTTCATGTGGCACGATTTTTTACACCATGACACATCTGCCTAAATGCATCAATTTGTAATTTTCTCGCCTCATAGCAAATCTTTTGCACCGCCACTGCATCATAAAAGTGACGCACAGTGGCGCAAAAGAGACATACACCTATCATAAATCTGTCTCTACCATTTTAAATGATTAATCCAGGATGACGATAAGGTGTGGCCTATCCAGAGGTTTGTTTATGGTGAGGCCTACTCAGGATTGCAGATTAAAGTTACGCTTGATAAAGAATACAGAGGAGATAATACATGTAAAGGCCTACCAATGAAGTAAGTAATGTCCACTTTATTGCGCCAGTCATCATAAATGTATCCCTAACCTTCTTATCTTGTTACAGATGAACCGCCATATGTTCCATCAAACTATTTTGCATTTCCTAAATAGCGAATTTTAAGGAATAAATAGCAATTCTTTACCATTCCTAATTTGCAATGAGCAAATTGCTAATTGCAAATTACCCATTCATTTCCATGGGCTAGGAGGCTCATAGGAATGAAGGTGCAATTTGCGATTATCAATTAGCTCATCACAAATTAGGAATTTTTTCAAGGGTGCAGGGGTATCTCAAGAACACACTGCTGCACCCCTGAAAAAGAAATTTGGGGGCATATGGCGCACATACATGCCCTAAGGACATGTATTGGCGTCATATGGCACCTTTTGTTTTTTGGAAAAAAATGTTTTTTGAAAAGAATTCGCAAATTACCACAAACTAGAAGTTGGTGGTAGTTTCCAAATCCTTAATGTCATTTTTTACATATTTTTTGTTTGATACATTGCATTTAAGAAATCGCAAAATTTGCAAATCCTTCAGTGCAATCGCAAAATAAGGAATAGCAAATTTTGAATTAAGGACATTTTAAGTCATTTCCACATGTGCAGTGTTTTGAAATTATGATTTGAAAATCATTTTTGGGGAAAAGGAATGGTTTGCAAATTTATGACAAGGACATAATGGTGTATGCTTCTCTATAAGGCATTTCACTGTCTCTGATGTCATTTTTCCCATATTACATTATAAGACCTTTCCCCATGGAGCACATTCCTTGTAAATATGCTCCCACCTGTGCATGGTGAATTTAGATTTTGACTGTTTGAGTCACATAGCCATGTTAAAAGTGACCCAAAAAAATTGCAAACGCTTTAAAAAAACACATTCATGTGTCTTAAGCACATTTTAAGTCATTTCCCCGTGGACAGTGTTTTGTAAGTGGCGCAAAAGAGGCATACACCTATCATAAATCTGTCCCTAGCATTTTAAATGATTAATTCATGATGACGATAAGGTGTGGCCTATCCAGAGGTTTGTTTAAGGTGAGGCCTACTCAGGATTGCAGATTAAAGTTACCCTTGATGAAGAATACAGAGGACATAATACATGTAAAGCTCTACCAATGAAGTAAGTAATGTCCACTTCATTGCGCCAGTCATCATAAATGTATCCCAAAGCTTCTTATCTTTTTAGACATCAACCGGCATATGTATCATATAACTATTTTGCATTTCCAAAATAGCAAATTTTAAGGAATAAATAGCAATTCTTTACCATTCCTAATTTGCAATGAGCAAATTGCTAATTGCAAATTACCCATTCATTTCCATGGGCTAGGAGGCTCATAGGAATTAAGGTGCAATTTGTGATTAGCAATTAGCTCATCGCAAATTAGGAATTTTTCCAAGGGTGCATGTGTGTCTCAAGAACACCCTGCTGCACCCCTGAAAAAGAAATTTGGGGGCATATGGCGCACATAAATTTTAACAACATTCCATTACCTCAAAAACGATTTTCAATTCATAATTTGAAAACACTGCCCACAGGGAAATTACTTAAAATGTTCTTAAGACACATGAAAGTGTTTTTTGAAAGCCTTTGCAATTTTTTTGGGTCACTTTTAACATGGTTATGTAACTCAAACAGTAAAAACCAAAATTAACATGCACAAGTGTGACCATATTTACAATGAATGTGGCCCACGGAGAAAGGTCTTTTAATATAATATGGGAAAAATGACATCAGAGACACAGAAATGCCTTATAAAGAAGCATACACCATTATATCCTTGTCATAAATTTACAAACCATTCCTTTTCCCCAAAAAAGATTTTCAAATCATAATTTGAAAACACTGCACATGAGGAAATGACTTAAAATGTCCTTAAGACACATGAAAGTGTTTTTTGATTGCCTTTCCAGCATGGTTGGGTCACTTTTAACATGGCTATTTAACACAAACATTCAAAATCTAAATTTGCCATGCACAGGTGGGAGCATATTTACAAGCAATTTGCGCCAAAGAGAAAGGTCTTACATTAAAATGGGAAAAATAACATCAGAGACAGTCAATTGCCTTATAAAAAAGCATACACCATTATGTCCTTGTTATTAATTTTAAAAACAATTCCTTTTCCCCAAAAACGATTTTCAAATCATAATTTCAAAACACTGCACATGGGAAAATTACTTTAAATGTCCTTAAGACACATAAAAGTGTTTTTTGATTGCCTTTGCAGCATGTTTGTATCACTTTTAACATGGCTATGTAACACAAACATTCAAAATCTAAATTTACCATGCACAGGTGGGAGCATATTTACAAGCAATTTGCGCCACAGAGAAAGGTCTTACATTAAAATGGGAAAAATAACATCAGAGACATTCAATTGCATTATAAAGAAGCATACACCATTATGTCCTTGTCAGAAATATTATAACCATTCATCTTCCTCAAAAACGATTCTCAAGTCATAATTTGAAAAGACTCCACAGCTCCTATGCAGAAAAACACCCTGTCAGTACTAATACTTCACATTTTCTCCAATTACATTTTCTCAAAGAAACAAAATCTATTTGTAAAACACTTGAGACAAAGCAACATTTGAAAAACACAACTTTCTTCATAATTTTCTCCTTAAAGCACACTATTCTCTATCTAAATTAAAGAAATATTTTCTCACCTTAGCAAATACTTTGAGTTTCAAAACAGTCTCAGAAACACACCAATTTGTCTTCAGCAGAGCAAAAGGTATGCACTCCAGAGTCTGCAGCTATCAAAAGCACAGAAATTCTGTAATTCTTCACAAATATCTCTCATGTCACCCAATCAAAACTCTTCCCTCACTTTTTTTCAAATCAAAACCCTTCCCCCCTCTGCCCCCTCTCTGCTTTTTCTGCATAGCAACCACCTCTTGCAAGACCTCTGGTGTTTCCAAGTTCACACAACAATGTTGCAATTGAACTCTGAACTCTCAGTGCTCCTGCATATCCAGTGCATACTTTCATTTAATGATTTTTTCTTCGCCACTCAAAATACATCTTTCAACGAACTCATCCATGCACCCTAACTTTCTGTTTTCAGCAATCAAAATCCACCAATCACTCTTACTGCTTCATTAACACAGAAACTCCTCAGTTTTTTTCATTTTACACTCTCATTTTTTCAACTGCCATTTCATTGCCACACTTCATCTGACTGCAGGAGAACCTTCTCTCGCCATGTTTTCTGTCTGGATTGTTGGACATAGTTACATCTATTGGGCTCAGAGGTACGCTGAAAACAGGAATTTACCTAACCTCAATTTACAAGATGTGAAAATTAAGTGGTTTGGTCACAGAGGATTAAAATGTCACCAATTGATACCATTCGTGAAAACCTTTATGCATTTGCCAAAACCTGACCTGTTAATTGTGCACTGTGGAGGTAATGATTTGGGCACTTTGACTGGGGTAGGTCTGGAAATGCTTTTAAAGGACACCTTTGAGCAATTGATGGCACTTTTTCCTCAGACTGCCTTGGTATATTCAAATATATGCCAAAGACAAAAATGGAGGTGGTCGAACCAATTTTGTCCACAAATTGAGAAATCGAGGAAGCATGTAAACAAATCTGTTTCAGCTTACATGAGAGACCATGGAATGGGCTCCCTGTACAACAATAACTTGCGTTACTACATGCAAGATATCTACAAAGGAGATGGAGTTCACTTCTCAGATGAGGGCAACAGAATTTTCACTCTGAATTTAAGACTGTGCATTGGGACCTACTTATAAGTACCTAAATGTACCATAAACCCAAAAGCTCTTCTCAGAGCTACCCTACATCTGATCACTCACAATTATTATTTTACTCTAACTTTTTTCACTAATTTTCAACAAAATACGCTCCCCGGGGTGCTACCCGGTACGCGAACCGGGAGCTAACCTCGCGAAATTTTTTTTAAAAATGTTTTTTTTCCGCACATATAAGCCTCCTCAGCCACCCTCACAAAACCTAGGGGGTCAAGATAAGTCTACCGTGCCCCCTTCTACCCATTCTGAACATTATTTGCCCTCCATTTTGTATCTTAATTTGACTGAAACACAAAATGGTGGACTCCCGTAACGCTTAAGGTTCGCGGACCGGGCGCTACCCACGAAAAAAAAAAAAAAAAAACAATTATTTTTTTTGCCCCGCGGGGCCCTTTTAAAACCTCCACATTAAACCTAGGGGGTCAGGGAGGATCTACTATGCCCCCTTATGGTTATTTCCCCCTTTGTTTTGGCCTCCTCTTGTCTCTCAATCCTACCGAGAGACAAGATGGCGGCCGCTACACAAAAAAAAAATTATTTTTTTCCCCCCCCGGGCCCTTTTAAAACCTCCACATTAAACCTAGGGGGTCAGGGAGGATCTACTATGCCCCCTTATGGTTATTTCCCCCTTTGTTTTGGCCTCCTCTTGTCTCTCAATCCTACCGAGAGACAAGATGGCGGCCGCTACGGACTGTTTGGAATGTTTACAGACGCCGAAGAACCAATCAGCTTCGCAAACCTCCGTAACGCGAAAAGTACGTGAAGCGGAGCGCTGTTACAGATATATATCTTTTTTTGAACGTTAATTTCTCAAAATCCACTGGAGCACATATATTGAGACCTAGCAAAGGCACATCGGGCTACCAGTCCCTAATATTTTACCAAGTTTCGTGCAAATCCATTCAGCCGTTCGATTATTATTATTATTATTTTTTTTGCCCCGCGGGGCCCTTTTAAAACCTCCACATCAAACCTAGGGGGTCAGCGAGGATCTACTATGCCCCCTTATGGTCATTTGCCCCTTCACTTTGGCCTCCTCTTGTCTCTCGATCCTACCGAGAGACAAGATGGCGGCCGCTACGGACTGTTTGGAATGTTTACAGACGCCGGAGAACCAATCAGCTTCGCTTCACAAAGCTCCGTTGCGCGAAAAGTCCGCGAACCGGAGCGCTTCCCGGTCCGCTGTTACAGATATATATCTTTTTTTGAACGTTAATTTCTCAAAATCCACTGAAGCACATATATTGAGACCTACAAAAGGCACATCGGGCTACCAGTCCCTACAATTTTGCCAAGTTTCGTGCAAATCCATTCAGCCGTTCGGGCTAAAAGTGAGGCCAACCGCCCTACGGAAAACTCAATGTTAAAAAGACGTTTTGGGACCCCCCTTTTTTCTCGGCCCCCCCTTGACGAACCCCCCCAAAATTTTCAGGGGCTGCTCAGAAACAAAATGTGCCATTTTCCTGAAAATTTCAGCCAATTCCGTCCACAAACGCCAAAGTTATTAGACATAGAATTTTCAAAAATCCCATAGAGAAAAAATCCTAACTATATATACCTACTGGCGACCGCCAGTAGGTAATATATATATATATATATATATATATATATATATATATATATATATATATATATTCATTGAAAAAACCATAGGTTTAATATCAGTTATAGTTAACCGGACAATTTACTCATACAAAACCATTGAAATTCCCACGTTATAGTTAGTTGTACTCACTATAACTGGAATAGGTTGTTGTAACTGGAATTAGTTTCTCCATTGTTTTGAAAATTTTTGACTCTATTTTTCAATGTGTGTATCAAAACTTATATTACACTGAGAGAGGGTCTGCCACTTGGGTGGTTAGTGCCCTGCGGTGGTGAGTTTGTGGGGTGGTTAGTACCTCAGTACTAGTTTTTAGGGTGGATAGTGCCCTACGGTCGTGAGTGTCCCGTGGAGTTTGTCTTTGGGTGGTGAGTTTCTTATGGTGGTTTGTTTTCTATGCATGTTTGCATAGGGTGGTTAGTGCTCTTTAGTGGTGTGTTTATGGGGTGGTGAGTGCCCCGTGCAGTTTGTTCAGGATGGTGCGGGCACTATGGTGGTGCGATTTTGGGGTGGTGAGTGCTACGTGCAGTTTGTTTGAAGGTGGTCAGTGCCCTATATGGTGAGTTTGTTGGGGTGGTGAGTGCCTCATGCATTTCGGTTTGCGTGGTTAGTGTTTTTATTCTGGTTTCGATTTTTCCCTGAGGGAGGGGGATGGGCTATGTAACTGTTAAAGTATGAAAATGCTTTGCTTAAATTGGGAGTTAACGTCTTTCTCTTTTGAGTGCAATGTAAATGTTTTCTTTTCACAATGCTTTGTATATTTTCATTGTATATTTTTATTGTGTTGACATTTCCTTTTTCCACTTCTGAATTGTTGTTTTCCCAAGGAAGGGGGATATGTTATATTTAGCTTGGGTGACTTCCCTGCTGCTCAGCTGGTGTGGGTCTT
Source organism: Lissotriton helveticus (assembly GCF_964261635.1). Taxonomy (NCBI): domain Eukaryota; kingdom Metazoa; phylum Chordata; class Amphibia; order Caudata; family Salamandridae; genus Lissotriton; species Lissotriton helveticus. Next base: position 1,743,504,388 of record NC_136065.1, read on the forward strand.
GGAATGCCTGATGTCATCATAGAATCTTGGGTGCCTGGCTGGTGTGTGGAGTGGCAGTTGATAACAGGCAGGCTGAGTGGCAGGGAGGCCACTCCTGGTGGGGTTATTGTCATGTTATCTCTTTTACTTGAAACTGGAACTTGGAACTAAGCTTTATTAAATCCAGCTTGTTATATACCTGATTCAAGAACTTCTTTATGTACAACAGGTTCGTTATGTGAACAAGTTGGGCGGGACCCGGTCCTGACTTCTGGCGGAGATTTCGAAGGACTTTTGGCAATTTTGCCTTCAGAACAAATTGTTTGTAGTGGCGGAGTACCCTCCAGGGTGCAGCAAACAGGTTGCCGATATAATTCCTGACATCTCTGGGATTTCAGCGATTGGCGGCTTCACCCTCGAGTGTTACGATTGTTGACCAAGATGTGGGGTCCTTGTCAGATCGATCTGTTTGCCTCCAGACTCAACAAACAGATTCCAGTGTTCTTCAGCTGGCGTGTGGATCCAGAGGTTCTAGCCACGGATGCTTTTCTGCAAGTATGGCCTCAGACGTTTTGTTATGCGTTTCCTCCGTTTGTGATGTATCCGACGTTCCTGGCCTGAGCCAAATGTTATCAGGCGGAATTGATTCTGATCACCCCTCTTTGGAGGACTCAATCGTGGTTCCCGGTCATTCTGGAAATGTTATGTGCGGTTCCAATCCTTCTTCCCCAGCGGTGGAATCTATTGTTAGACCCTTTCCATTGATAACATCAGGTCAACCCCTGCTGGTCGCTTAGCGAATTTTGGGGATCGCTGGAAAGTCCCAGGCCTTCGAGAGATGCTGCCAGATTTATCAGCAAGGCTTGGTCGCCCAACACACACAAACATTATGCTACAGCATGAAAACGTTGGTGTGATTGGTGCTCTCAACGGGAGGTGGATCCCACTTCAGCAGATGTCTCCATGGTAGTGAACTTCCTTGCGTCCTTAGCCGCTTCAGGCCTTGCTTATCGCACTGTTAATAATTTCCGGTCAGCCATCTCGGCGGGTCATGTGGCCATTGACGGAAAACCTCTTGGTGAACATCAGTGGTTGTGTAAATTAATTAGAGGTATCCGGTTGGTAAAACCACCCTGTTCTAAATATTCAGAGCTTTAGGATGTCTCCCTTGTCTTACGTCTCTTGGACTCCTGGCCTGTAAATCAATGTTTGTCTCGTAACAACTTTCTGCAAAACTCACTATGCTACTTTGTCTAGTATCCTGTAAACACGTTTCTGATGTTCACGCTCTTGATCTAGCGGGTCGCAGATTCTCTCCGGAAGGTCTTACATTTTTGATCACAAGACGCACTAAATGTAACACCTCTTCCGTTACTTATCCTGCATTTCCTGACAATCCAACATTGTGTGTGGTACAATGTATCCGAGATTATGAGGTCAGTACTGCAGGTTTTCGTCAAGATATGATGGGTCAATTGTTGATTGCTTTGCAGAAACCTTTTCACCCAATGACCCCAGCTACACTAGCAAGATGGGTGCATTGGCTCATGGGCGAAGCAGGTATTGATGTTTCCTGATTTGGTGCTCATTCTGCTTGTGGTGCTATGGCATCCAAGGCTTTTTCTGTGGGAGTCAGTTTATTGGACATTATGAAGGCAGCTGATTGGTCCTCTGACTCTATATGTAAAACGTTTTATTATAAACCTGTTGTGAATGTTAAATCTGTTGTGGTGGCTCAGCTTTGAACAAGCATACTCGGAGCCTCCGGTCCTGACATAGAATTCAAAATTTGCGAACATACGTGACAAGAATTTTCAATTCTATTAAGGACACGGAGAGAATTATCCCACCCATGTTTCAGTACTGCGATGTCTTATTTGGTTTGCTTTTATACTGCAATGTTATCCTTATGCTGTTTCTTACCCTTTCCTTATGTTATATCTCTTCCTGGGAGTGTGGTATTACGGCTTTATCTTTACTTTCAGGATATGATATCAAGTAAAGTTTGCTGTTGTTCATCTTTAAAGAGGATATTCATGGTCTCCTTGAAGATACTGTTTCGTTGAAGCTGACTTCCAATCTTCATGGTTGCCCGTTGGCCTGTGGATTTCTTTATGAAGAATGGATTTTTTCTTTCCAGTTGTTACTAGATGTCAGAATGTGTAGTTTTTGGACTTGTTATTTCACACAAAGAAAGAGGATGTGGTATTGTCTTGTGCTCCATATACAGGGGTCTACTCTATGGTTACCATGTGGTACCCACTGGGGTTTATGGGTATTGTAGTGTGTACTTTGTTTTTTACTTTTCTGATTGGCTGCTGAGAATTTTCAGTAAAGAAAATTGAGAAGCATAATCCTCGCCTCCGTGTCCTTAATAGAATTGAAAATTCTTGCCACGTATGTTCGCAAATTTTGAATTCCTTTGTGTTCTACTACAGCTTCCCAGAGTGTTCTAAAGAACAACTAGAGTGCTGACAGTCTTACTAATGACAAAAGTATGGCGCACCTGAAGCCAGCTTGATTGAAATACACTGGTAACACTTAAAACATTTAATTTAAAAAGGAACAAAATAAGGGGGATTATTTTGTCATAGAAATTATGGTTAGTGCTGTAGAAAGAAGAATTAGGACATGATTTAAGTGAGATCTCAAATATCTTCCAGTTATATATCAACAGGAGCAGCCTGGCAGTTGATTCCTTTGTGTTCTACTGCAGCTTCCCAGAGTGTTCTAAAGAAAAACTAGAGAGCTAACAGTCTTACTTATGACAAAATGATGGCATACCGGAAGCCATCTTGATTGGAATAAACTGGTAACACTTAAAACATTTAATTTAAAAAGGATCAAAATGAGGGGGTTCATTTTGTCCTAGAAATTGTGGTTAGTGTTGTAGAAAGAAAAATCAGGTCATCTCAAATCCTCTTCTATTTAATTTGAAAATTCCGACATGCAGACTGCACAATCACTTTCAATACCAGCAGTAGACTTCCAGGTAACTCCCTGATGAGCACTACCCCCTACACTACCCAAACACCACTGCACTACCCTAGACCATAAAACACTATCCCCGACACGACCCCCTACACTACACAAACACCACTGTGCTTCCCTAAACCCTAAAACACTACCCCCAGCATGACCCCTATAATACCCAAACACAACTGCGCTACCCTAAACAGTAAAACACTACCCCAGCACGACCCCCTACACTACCCAAACACCACTATACTACCCTAAACCCTACATAGACCCCCAGCATGACCCTCTACACTACCCAAACACCACTGCGCTACACTAAACCCTAAAACACTACCCCCTACACTACACAAACACCACTGCACTACCATTAACCATAAAACACAACCCCCAGCGTGACCCCCTGCACTACACAAACACCACTGCACTACCCTAACACTAAAACACTACCCCTACGCTACACAAACACCACTACACTACCGTAAACCCTAAAACACTACCCCCGACATGACCCCTTACACTACACAAACACCACTGTACTACCCTAAACACTAAAACACTACACCAGCACGAACGCACAAACACCACTGCACTACCCTAAACCCTCCTAAATCTACCCCCAGCAAGACCCCCTATACTACCCAAACACACTGCACTACCCTAAACCCTAAATCTAACCCCAGCACGATCTTATACTCTACCCAAACACCACTGCACTACCCAGATCCCTAAAACACTACCCCAGCACAACCCCTTACACTACACAAACACCACTATACTACCCTAAATTCTAAATCTATCCCCAGCAGACCCTCTACACTACACAAACACCACTGCACTACCCTAAATGCAAAATCTACACCCAGCACGACCCCCTACACTGGTCAAACACCGCTGCACTACCCTAAACCCTAAAACACAACCCCCAGCATGACCCCTACACCACACAAACACAACTGCATGACCCTAAAACACTACCCTCCCACGACTCCTACACTACCCAAACACCACTGCACTACCCTAAACCCTACAACACTATCCCCTACAGTACACAGACACCACTGTGCTTCCCTAAACCCTAAAGCACTACCCCTAGCACAACCCCAATACTACCCAAACACCACTGCGCTAACCTAAACACTTAAATACATCTCCAGCATGACCCCCTACACTACATTAACACCTCTGTACTACCCTAAGCCCTAAAACACTACCCCAACACGACCCCCTACACTATCCAAACATCATTGTGCTACCCAAAACCCTAAATCTAGCTCCAGCACGACCCCCTACACTACCCAAACATCACTGCGCTACCTTAAACCCTAAAACAATACCCTCTACACTACACAAACACCACTCCACTACCCTTAACCCTAAAACACTACCCCCAGCATGACCCCCTACACTACACAAATAAAAATGCACTACCCTAAACCCTAAAACACTACCCCTACACTACACAAACACCACTGCACTACCCTAAACGCTAAAATGCTACCCTCTGCATTATCCCCTACACTACACAAACACCACTGTACTACCCTAATCCCTATAACACTACCCCAGCACAAACCCGCAAACACTACACAAACACCACTGCACTACCCTAAACCCTAAATCTATCCCCAGCACGGACCCCTACACTATCCAAACACCACTGCACTACCATAAACCCTAAAACACTACCCCATACACTACACAAACACCACTGCACTACCCTAAAACACTAACCCCACCATGACCCCCTACTCTACACAAACACCACTGCACTACCTTAAACCCTAACTCTACCCCCAGCACAACCCCCTACATTACCCATTCACCACTGCACTGCCCTAAACCATAATAAACTACCCCAGCATGACCCCCTACACTACCCAAACACCATTGCACTACCCTAAACCTTAAATCTACCCCAGCACGACCCCCTACACTACCCAAACACCATTGCACTACCCTAAACCTTAAATCTACACCAGAACGACCCCCTACACTACACAAACATAACTGCACTACTCTAAACTCTAAATCTACCCCCAGCATGACCCACTATACTACATAAACACCACTGCACTACCCTAAACCCTAAATCTACCCCCAGCAGGACCCCCCTACACTACACAAACACCATTGCACTACCCTAATCCCTAAAACACAACCTCCAGCACGACCTCTACATTACCCAAACACCACTGCACTTCCCTAAACCCTAAAACACTACCCCCAGCTTGACCCCCTACACTACCCAAACACCACTGAACTACCCTAAACCCTAAAATACTACCCCAAGCACAACCCCCTTCACTACATAAACAACACTGCACTGCCCTAAACCCTAAAATACTACCCCCTACACTACACAAACACCACTGCACTACCCTAAACCCTAAAACACTACACCCAGCACGACACCCTACACTACACAAACACCAATGCACTACCCTAAACCCTAAAATACTACCCCCAGCACTACCCCCTATACTACACAAACACCATTGCACTACCCTAAACCTTATTTATTTATTTTTGGCATTTATACAGCGCGCTGTTACCCGAGGGTGTCTTGGCGCTAGATGAATACTCCTAAAGGTTCGGTCGAGATAGAAATTATTGTGTAAACTAAGCGTGGGTGTAAAATCCGTTCCGCTCGTGGATTTTGCGGATTTTCGGCAAATTCGCAATCCGCGAACTCTCGCGAAGTTATCGAAAATTCGCGCGAAGCGGATTTTTTTGCTTGGTCGCGCTTGACAAATAGAATATTATACAATTTTGCGGCGCGCAGCGATCACTTACCGTCATTCAGCGTTTGAAGAGTTGTTTTTCTCCATGTTTGCGTGTGCTGCGCCATTTTGGATCATGCTGCGGGATCCCGCGGGAGTTTGTCGACTGCGATTACGTCATCGCAGCTTGCCACCTTGCACAGCGAGAGTTTGTCAACGCGAGTACGTCATAAAGGCCCGTGATCACGCATTGCGGAAGTAAACACTTGCGAACACGTAGATGCGGCGGGCAGCGACAATCTCGCAATTGCGAGATTGCAAAATTTGCAATTTCGCACAAGAAATCCACCAGCAGGCAGCATAAACCTTGAAAATGATGATTTTTATCAGAATAACTCCTCAGGTTGACATCTGCCTGCACTTTTTTTTGCAAGGAGTCCATTTTGGGGGGGGGATGGGAGGAAGGAAGTGCCCCACAGTCTCCAACTTCCTGTTCCTGTCCAGCAGGCTCCTCCCAGTGCTTTGTTCATGTCCTAATCACTTTGATTTGGATCTTGACCTGGAAGGATTACTTTTTTGTGGATGCTGCTGAATATTTGGATTTGAGGCCTTTTGACTTTCTTTGGATCACTTTTGGATTAGAAATTTCACAAGTAAGTTGATGTTGTTTGTTTGGGGCATTACAGTTGCTGCAACTACAATTTTGGAACTTTTTCAGAAGATTAAATAAAATATATTGTGGGTAGCCACAGTATCCAGTAGGACCAGGGTTAGTTATGGGTGCATGATGCAACTGTTTTGTTGAATTTCAACATCATTTAGGGCATGGATGGCATTGGATTGTGGTGATTTTTGTGTGTTTTTCGATTTTTGGGCTGTTCTTGGGGCCTTTTGCCCAGGGGTACTCAGTGGTGCACGGACTGAGTCTTTCTGTGGGGTGTCTTGAATGTAAACATCATGGAGGGCATGGATGGCATTGGATTGTGGTGATTTTTGTGTGTTTTTCGATTTTTTGGGGTGTTAATGGAGCATGGCCATGTGGGTGGGGGCCATTTTGAGGACTGGTACAGGCAGGGCCTGGCCATGTGGTGGGGGTCAAGGGGCCATTTTGAATCCAGGCAGTGTGCTTTGTGCCATAGGACTGCATCCAATGTGCCTTGCTTTCATCCATTATGCCCAGGGGTACCCAGTGGTGTATGGGCCTAGTCTTTCTGTGGGGTCTCTTTAATGTAAACATCATGGAGGGCATGGATGGCATTGAATTGTGGTGATTTTTGTGTGTTTTTCGATTTTTTGGCTGTTGTTGGGGCCTTTTGCCCAGGGGTACTCAGTGGTGAATGGGCCTAGTCTTTCTGTGGGGTGTCTTGAATGTAAACATCATGGAGGGCATGGATGGCATTGGATTGTGGTGATTTTTGTGTGTTTTTCGATTTTTGGGGTGTTGATGGGGCATGGCCATGTGGGTGGGGGCCATTTTGAGGCCTGGTCCAGGCAGGGCCTGGCCATGTGGGTGGAGGTCTAGGGGCAATTTTGAAGCCAGGCAGTGTGCTTTGTTGTGTCATAGGCCTGCACCCAGTCTGCCATGCTTTCATCCATTATTCCCAGGGGTACTCTGTCAGTGGTGCATTTTATTGGTCTTTCCATTTTGGGGGGTGGGTATAATAAAAATGCTTACTTGCAAACTATTAATTGAAGCGCTACATATGCAACATTTATTTAACTGATGTTCCTCTGGCTTCGTTTGCTTTTAGGTGCAGAAAGACGAATCATCAGCCTCATCGTTCCTCATCAGTGCCAGGAAGAAGTCCTGCTGTGGTGTGTGCAGCACAACGTCACGTGTGGCCACAGACAACTCTGCAACTTGTGCAACTGCGGCCTGCTGTTCTAACATCTGAAGAAGATGGCCCCAAAAAAAGTTGCCCGTAGCTCCTCTAGTAAGAAAGTTGCCAGTAAGGAGCAGAAGAAGCAACTGGCGCCACTTACCAAGGAGACTGGTGTGAAGACCGCCACATTTTTTTGGGAAAAAAAAGTACGCCTGCAGCAGCAGCGGGGTCTGCTGGGGACCAAGCTGGGAGCAGCACCTCCGCTCCATTGGGCTCAGTGCCACCACCACCACCCCAACTTAGGTCCGAACCCTTGAGTGCTGCAGAGGCAGCCAGTATAGTTGTTCAATCACCATCGACCAGTGATGTTGGCTCATCGCAAGAAAGTAGCAGCATCCCTCAAATCAAATCAAATCAAAGACTTTATTCGGCTATATTTCATAACCAGAAAAGTACATAAAATCACAATAAAAATTTACAAGCATCAAGCAATGATATAAAAGGGAAAAAACAATTCATAATGATACAGTATCAATGCGTAGTGCAAAGCTTTCAATTATAAATATGGATTAAACTTAAACAAACATGTGGACCCCTTCCCAACAGATGGATATAGTCCGCCTTTAACTTTGTTAACAGGATATGTGGGGTACTTTGGATAGAAATCATGTAGGTCTCATACAGATATGGGGCCGTCTCCTATTTGGGGCGGATTGGATCGTAGATAGGGGACAATGTTCCTATTTCTAAATTTCACAAGTATCAGGTCCCCACAAATGTCTTTGGTTAAAGACCCTAGCCAGCCCACCCTTCTAACACACAGGATTCCGCCGTCGTGATAGGGTGCAAGTGGTCTATTTTTAGATAGCCAAAATATGACCTTGTTTAAAAGCTCCTGGCGACGTTTGGGTTTCCCGTGGGAGGGTGCCGGTATTCCCGAAAGGACAAGAACGAATGGGGCGGCTTCTGGGGGTAGGTGTATGGATGCTACTCTTTTAGGATCCACTCTAACAGCAGCATATTTAGTAAACCCAAGTTTAGGGGCAACTTTAGGGAGAGTTGTAGCATTTTTATTAGGAGGCTGCGAGGAAGTTTTGGGATGTTTGCTTATATTCATAGGCAAAGAAGCATTGGGGGAAGTAAGTGGATCAAAACCTTTCAAGATTGCCTTATTCAAAGCGGGTGGAGAGTTGGCTTTAGTAATTAACTCGTTTGTTGTATTAATGGCCGACGGGGCTCTTCCCACATTAGAAGAATCTGTAGTAGGTGAAGAAGAGTTAGCTAAGATGATTTTCTCAATACCTGTTAATCTATCACCCAGGGCATTTATTTTTTCTACCAGTGGTAGTACGATAGAATTTAACAGTAGCTCTAACTGAGACAGTAGTGGGAAATAGGAAGAAGGTGCCTCCACCGTAGTCGAGGTGGGGTTAGGGACAGGCGAAGTAGGACCAATGCACAGTTTAGAAGTTTTAAGATAATTTCCACTCTCATTTGTCCTGTCATGCTTCCTTTTAGTATTTGGTTCCTGGGATGAAGCGATACCTTGGGTGTTATTTATTAAAGATGGTATAATTGAGTCACTGGGTTTGCTAGTTGGAATGATAGTACTGATGTTTTTTATAGGGAATGGGGAAGCCACTGGGGCGTACTTAGTTCCGCATAAGGCGTTTATTTCCTCCCAGAAAGGCATAATCTGCGTGTTATCAGAAGTCGCTTGGGGAGATAGTATAGTTACTAACGATTGGCGCGACTCCTTCGCCGCCTCGCTGGAAGTGGGCGGTGTTCTACTGGTCACAGCAAAATTTAGGACCCCCTGTCCTAAATCGCGTAAAAAGGGAGTTTTCTTGTTGGCCCCCTTGCATGACATAGTTCAGGAAAATGGTATGTACACGGGGCAAATGGTTTTCACAAGGAAATGCACTGACCAAGAAGTGTCCATATATGGCTCTAACAAAAGTACCTCCTCTTTTCGCGGAGCCAAAGGGGGTGCCCCGTCCTGTCCTTCTCGGTCCTCTGAGGGCCACAGAGGGCCCGCCCTTTGCCCGGGCTTAGCCCCGCGCTGTGACCCGCGCGCGTCCCGCGGGACAGAAACAAGGAGTGTATGAATAGGTCAGGTAGGCGGGGCCGGCTGGGGAAGAGTACCAGCTGTTGGTAATCACAGGGAATGCTGGTACTCGCAGTCCCCGGCCGCCGCACCCGCCGATTCCCCAGAGGCAGCAAACAGCAGCAGGCAGCAGAAAACAGTCCCCAGATGGCCAGGAGATTCCTCCGGTCTCCCACAGGGTCAAAATCCCGGCAGACCTCGAGCCGCGAGTCGCACCCGCGAAGCGGGGGGCGGCAAGAGGTAATAGCAGCAGCAGGCAGGAGGCGGGGCCGGCTGGGGAAGAGTACCAGCTGTTGGTAATCACAGGGAATGCTGGTACTTGCAGTCCCCGGCCGCCGCACCCGCCGATTCCCCAGAGGCAGCAAACAGCAGCAGGCAGCAGAAAACAGTCCCCAGATGGCCAGGAGATTCCTCCAGTCTCCCACAGGGTCACAGGGCCAAAATCCCGGCAGACCTCGAGCCGCGAGTCGCACCCGCGAAGCGGGGGCGATAAGAGGTAATAGCAGCAGCAGGCAGGAGGCGGGGCCGGCTGGGGAAGAGTACCAGCTGTTGGTAATCACAGGGAATGCTGGTACTCGCAGTCCCCGGCCACCGCACCCGCCGATTCCCCAGAGGCAGCAAACAGCAGCAGGCAGCAGAAAACAGTCCCCAGATGGCCAGGAGATTCCTCCGGTCTCCCACAGGGTCACAGGGCCAAAATCCAGGCAGACCTCGAGCCGCGAGTCGCACCATCCCTCAATCAACACAGGTTGTTGTAACTCATCTGACGAGTGTTCAACAACCACAGCCGCAACAACAACCACATGTGCAAGTACAAGCCCAAGTACATGTGGAAGGAGAGGCGGCGCAAGGAGAGGAGCAAGCAGAGGTGATTGGAGCGGCACAAGTGGCCACATTAGTTGTTCCTCCCGAAGTAGGGGCACATCAGGAAATCGACATTCAAGCCAAGGTATCACATGAGGAAGCCACTCCTCCTGATGATTCATTGTCTTCCAGATCCCCAGCAAGGAAAAGATCAAGGATGGTGTCTACTTCTTCTTCAAGCCCCCTTCCTTCTGATGATATGAATGAAACTTGGGAACCACCACGGCCGTCTGAGAGTGAGGCACACCATGATCTGACAAAGGTAGCTAAGCGTAAAAGGAAGGTCCCTGAAAGTCTCAGAGTTATGGAGTGTGATGATGACGCTGAACAAGAAGTGGCGTATACTCCTGCTGATGAAGACTCAGTCATCATAGACGTCACTTCAGCCTCAGCGGACATGCAGCACACAGACATTTTAACCCTAGCCCGAAAGGCTGCTGAGCGTGGTGATGATGATGGCGACGTGGGAATGGGACCACCACGAATGCAGTTAACTAGTACACCGCCAACTACAGCTTCCATATTTTCTTGCCAGAAGGGACCTCCATCCACCTCGACCTCCATTTCCTCAATTAGTGGTGCTGTAAGTGCACAACGTACTAAATTTCGGCAACATTTCATCTGGCATTAGCAGCATTCCCAGTATCGCCTCCTCCGCCCCCCACAGACATTTGAAGTCCGCAGTTTGGGACTTCTTTAGTGTTAGCCCAACAAGGGAAAACATAGCCATTTGTACCATTTGTAAGCTTCGAGTTAGTCGTGGTAAGCACACTAGGTACCAACTATGGTACCGGAGGCCAGTGAGGTCATCTTGAGAGACAGCACACTGTCAAATGGCATGCGCACCTAAGGGAGATCAAGGATGCCCGAATTTCAAGTCAACAAATTGTATCTGTTGATGTTTTATCTGCTGATGACGAGGAGGAAGAAGCGTCAAACATTTCTTCAGTTACACCCAGTACCCCTGTCAGCAGCACACCCCCTGCAAGATATATGAGCCAAACATAGAGTGTGGGAGAGAGTGAGACACCAATGCGAAAAAGTTCATCATCACTGAGCGTAACTGGGTCGAAGAAGTCATCATCATCATCCCGTACAATGGTCCAGCCCACCATTAGAAGCATGTTGTTTTCATATGCGCCATTTGAACGCAACCACCCAACGACGCGTCTGTATAACACTAAGCTGGCTAAAATGCTAGCGCTGGACCTTCTCCCTTTTTCTTTTGTGGAAGGGGTGGGTTTTCTTGAAATGGTGGCAACGCTCTGACCTAAATAGAAGGTTCCAAGCCGGTTCTATTTTGCCAGAGTTGCGGTTCCAGCACTACATGAAGATGTGCTGGAGGTGATTGGGGCAGCTTTGCAGAAGAGTGCTGTTCACACTATACATCTGACAACAGACATGTGGACCAGTTGCGCAGCCACTGATTACATGTGCATCACTGCACACTGGGTCTCGTTTTCAGGGGTTAAAGCAAAGATAAACGCAGGTGTTGATTCGGACAAAGTTTATAAAGCTGCTCGGAAACATGCAACAATAGCCATGTTTGCCATGGAGAAAAGTCATACAGGAGAAAACATTTTGCATGAGTTTAACACAAAGGTCTTTGAATGGCTGTCCCCAAGAAAACGCATGATTGGTTATGTTTCCACGGATAATGGCACCAATGTAGTTAAGGCCATGGATATGGGTAACTATTTCAGAGTGTCGTGTCTGGGGCACTGTATAAACCTGGTTGTTAAAAAATTCTTGAGTGAAGAAAGTCCAATCTCCGAGTTACTGACCACCTGCTGAAGAATGTGCACACATTTCAACCATTCTTTTAAGGCCCGGAAGCAGCTGAGTTGCCTGCAACATGAACGTAAATTGCCAGTGAAGGCACTCATCCAGGAGGTGGCAACACGTTGGAACTCAACCGGCTACATACTTGAGCGTCTGTATGAGCAGTATGCGGTAGTCGATCAGTATTTCTTTAAACTGGGTACACCTATGATAGACATGAGGATACAGGTGGAGCAAGGGGAGCTAGTTAAAAGCCTGACGGAGAAGTTATTACACCGCCTACTTGGCGATGATCGTCTTGAAATGATCAACACAGAACAGCATTACATTTGTGCTACTATTCTGGATCCACGGTACAAAAAGGCAGTGGCAGGCAGAGTATTCTTTCCTTTTGATGACACAGATGTTACAAAGTACAAACATTGGCTAGCTGTATCAGCCACTCGGTTTGAAAGAGAACGGCAGGCAATTGAAGGAAAAGGCAGTAAATCAGCATCAGCAGGCCATCCGCAGTCAAAAAAATCCACTTCTGCATCTGTGGCTGTGGCAGAAGTGAGTGATTTTTCCTCTCAGCCGTTAACGACACCAGCAACCGTATCATCTGCACCAGACACAACATTGTGTGAAGAAGAGGATTGGCTAACTCAGCTTGGGTTTGCTTCTCAAATGGTCCCAGAAAACAGTAAGCAAAGTGGAGGAACCCTGGAGAACCTTGAGTCGATGGTGCAGGCCTATCTGAATGACTCAACAGAGGTCCATGTTCCTCATGATCCATTGGCGTATTGGCATGGGAAAACAGATGTGTGGCCAGAGATCACCAACCTGGCTATAAATTACTTGTCTTGCCCACTCGCAAGCGTGTCTTCTGAACGTTTTTTCAGTGCTGCTGGTGGCATTGTAACTTCCAAAAGGACCCGCCTCTCGTCCAAAAATGTGGAGAGGTTAACAATGATCAAGATGAATCAGCACTTCATACCACCAAATTACAAAATAGGAGAATGCACGCAGGAAGAAGACGAGGAGGACACCAACTTAGATGAGGGAAGTTCTTCCCTGTTAACTGACCTACTCCTGTCAGAATTAGCAGAGTTTGAGGACGAGCTCTTCTTCCCTGACACAGAGCCCTGAAAATGAGTCAAGGCATCACTAACTTTATTTTTCGTCCTTATTCACTTTTATTCCTGTGTGTCTGTCTTTCTTTGTTTTGCAAAATCTATATAAAAAAAACTTTAATCACCTAATCACAAAAACAAGCCCATCAGCAGAACTGTCTTCACTTATTTGCTTATTGATTTGAAGGTGCCGCAGTCTGCATTCCTCAGGTTCACAAGTTCACAAGAACATGCTCCTCTATCCTCCTCCTCCAAACTCCTATTTCCCTCAAAGCAGATGGCTGGATTACGCCCAATGAAGAAAGACTCTGCACTTGTGGGGGTGTTCTACTTCTTTGCGGGTGAGTTGACGGGTCTGGGGCATTGCTGTGAAGGTCTAATACCGGATAAAAGTGGTTTGGAGAAAATCGGAGCAGAAAAAGATTTTGCGCTTTTGATCACTTGCCTGTCTTTGGGGTGCTGTTTGGTGGGCTTTTAAGTTGTCGTGGGTGGGTTTTGGGGTCTGGGAGCACTGCTGGCACAGTCTAATGTTGATTGCATTTGTTTTTCAGGAAATCCATGGTAGAAAAGGGGAGTTAGGGCCTAGCTGCACAGCGTATTTGGACGGAATTGAAGGTAGTAGGCCCATTTTTGCTTTTTGCCTGTTTGGGGGTGTTCTGCTTTTTTGCGGGTGGCTGCAGGGGTCTGGGGCCATTGCTGGGAATGTCTAATACCGGATAAAAGTGGTTTGGACAAAATCGGAGCAGAAAAAGATTTTGCGCTTTTGATCACTTGCCTGTCTTTGGGGTGCTGTTTGGCGGGCTTTTAAGTTGTCGTGGGTGGGTTTTGGGGTCTGGGAGCACTGCTGGCACAGTCTAATGTTGATTGCATTTGTTTTTCAGGAAATCCATGGTGGAAAAGGGGAGTTAGGGCCTAGCTGCACAGCGTATTTGGACAGAATTGAAGGTAGTAGGCCCATTTTTGCTTTTTGCCTGTTAGGGGGTGTTCTGAATTTTTGGCGGGTGGCTGCAGGGGTCTGGGGCCATTGCTGGGAATGTCTAATACCAGATAAAAGTGGTTTTGAGAAAATCGGAGCAGAAAAAGATTTTGCACTTTTGATCACTTGCCTGTCTTTGGGGTGCTGTGTGGCAGGCTTTTAGGTTGTTGTGGGTGGGTTTTGGGGTCTGGGAGCACTGCTGGCACAGTCTAATGTTGATTGCATTTGTTTTTCAGGAAATTCATGGTGGAAAAGGGGAGTTAGGGCCTAGCTGCACAGCGTATTTGGACAGAATTGAAGGTAGTAGGCCCATTTTTGCTTTTTGCCTGTTTGGGGGTGTTCTGATTTTTTGCGGGTGGCTGCAGGGGTCTGGGGCCATTGCTGGGAATGTCTAATACCGGATAAAAGTGGTTTGGACAAAATCGGAGGTGAACTTTTTTTGCGTTTTTGCTGACTTGCTTGTCTTTGAGGTGCTGTTTGGGGGGGTTCTGGGTTTTGTGGGTGGGTTTTGGGGTCTGGGAGCACTGCTGGGTATGGATACTTTTGGTTGCAAGAGGTTTGAAGCAAATACATGGTGGCAAAGGGGAGTTAGGGCCTAGCTGCAAGGCGCGCGTGGAGTGATTTTGGAAATTTGCCTGAACATTTCTAAGTCCCCATTTTTGTAGTTTTGCTTTTTGGCTGTTTGGGGGTCTTCTACTTGTTCCTGCCTGGGTTGACGGGTCTGGGGCCATTGCTGGGAATGTCTAATACCCGAAAGAAAGTGTTTTGGAGACAATCCCTGGGGAATTTTTTTTTTGCATTTCTGAGATTTCGCTCACTCTACTGTTTTCGGGGGGCTGTTTGTGGGGGTTCCTGGTGTTTATGGGGGGGTTTACGAGTCTTGGAGCAATGCTGGGTATGGATACTTTTGCTTGCTTGCAAGTGGTTTGAATACAATCCATGGTGGGTAAGTGGGATTTGGGCCTACTTTACTTTCAAAGTACGTTTTGTTACCATTTTCTACTAGGCCTCGTTTTTGGAGATCTGATTGGGGGTCTTCTACATTTTTGCGACTGGGTTTAGTAAGGGTCTGGGAGCACTGCTGGGAAGGTCTAATTTTGTTCTAAAACACAGTTTACAGTACACCTAGCTTGAGGGGAAAGATACGCTAAATTAATTCGCCCATACTTATTTATCCTTCAAAAGGAGACTCAGACAGAGTAGGCACTTTCAAAAATATTTTACTGTCTATTAGGAAACTCAAAGTGTGACTTTTTGCACTACACAGCGTAGATACCTTATATCTATTTGTCAGTAGTGTTCTAATATCACTTCCATCAATAATTACAGGCCGGGTTTCAGCCTGTGCAATGGGAAAAAAGGATGAAGTCAGGCTTCACATTAGCGGGCCGCAATTCAGCATCCGCCAGGCAGGCAGTGGACAGGGTGTCTTCTGGTCACCAACATTGATGGACGGAGCGTCAGATGGAATGGAGGAGTCCGGCTAATAAGAGGAATGGTTGGATGCATGCAACTTACCAAATTCAACAGGACAACTACAACAACATACAGATACAGTATCCGTTCTTTTCTAATGATCTTTTAAGTAATGTTATTGCTGTGAACTTCTATGAGTGTGACTCTGCATTTCTTTGATCTCTGCTTCTAAATTCATCCCTACAGCCATTCTATAGGTTTTACTCCTGCTATTTTTTAAACCTAATTTAATGTAAGAAGTGTTTCTCTGAGTGCAGAGATAGGCAAGTGAAAACGCATAATTATTACTGCAGCCCTGTACTGTCGCATTCTTTCATTCACGGTTGTCGAAAGTACTACTTACTTTTCAGTAACCATGCATGCAGTAGTGCATGCACTTCCTTTATGTCACTTTGTACCCAAATATTTGTTTATCTTCAATTATTGTTTGTCCATGATGTGCTTTTTTTTTCTTCTCTCAACAAAACTTTCCCAAAAAACCCCATTCCCATCCATTTTCCAAACCCTTATCCTCTTACCCCGGGCTGTGTGGTTTTGATTGATGTGTGACTAAATGACAGCAATAATTCCACACACTTGCTGAGGATGTTAAGGTCATAGCAACAGGCTGGTGAAGGAATCCGAGGACATATTCTTACTCAGCTTGACACTGAGTCACTATTGGCAAATGAAAGCAGATTTTCATGTGCGCCATCAACTTGATTGGTCATCAAGAACATCCTCCTCC
The DNA here is from genome assembly GCF_964261635.1 of Lissotriton helveticus. Taxonomy (NCBI): domain Eukaryota; kingdom Metazoa; phylum Chordata; class Amphibia; order Caudata; family Salamandridae; genus Lissotriton; species Lissotriton helveticus. The sequence continues at coordinate 1,743,520,933 of NC_136065.1, forward strand.
TAGACGTGGCAAATTATTACGCTGCTGTGTCCTTCACCTTCAGTACTATTTCTTGTAGTAGTAGCCAATGTCAAATAAATTCAACGCAAGTGCTAGTTATACTTTCAATACTTTACCATTTGTTCGGCTACATTGTGGCACTGTTCTAGTGTACTGTCACCTGCTATATTCTCTATCGTACCGTTCTAATGCTACGGTAAGGACAAACAAGGTTTCATTTTCTTTTTTTTCAGATGCTGCAACTGCCACTGTCTAACACCACAAGTACCACCGCAATGATGACATTTCATCCGCCCAGGATTGCCAACCTTAATCGCCATTTCCCGTGCAGCCAGCCCTGTGCCTAGCCCTATTTCTAAACACAAATTACAGGTAAGGTAAGCGTTTGGGAGGAGGTAGTATAATGGAGTATTAGGAGAGACGAGAGACTGACGGTCCTAGGACTATTGAATTCACTTTGTGACAGGCACTTAGTTTTAAAAACATTTGGGCATTTACTAGTACTTACACAACTTGAATCAAGATGCCACTTAAGTTTCAGGAAAACAAACTTACTGTTAAACCCCCACCCACCATCCTCAAAAGCAGTAAAAAACACGTCTGCTAAGATAAAGTTTAAAGTATATTTATATATCCCTAACATAAATAATCTCCCGCAAGACCCAACCCACCTCCCCTCCCAAACCCCAACGAATGTCCGTGAAAACTAGGTCCAAAAAAGTAGAAAACCCAACTCCCAATTCCAACCCCCCAGAAGTCTTTAAAAAAGGGTCAAGGGACAGTCTCCTCCTACTGCTGGCTGCTGTTGACTTTTCGGGCCAGGTCGGCATGCTCCTTGCGGAGGGTCTCGAGCAGGGTTTTGGTGTTGAGGAGCTCCTGCTCGAGGTAGGACACCCTCAGTGAAAGGCGGTGCACGCGTGCCTTGCACCTGCTGTGGGGGGCAGCTGATTTCTTTGCTGCTCGGCGGTGGCGGGTGGCTGCGATACCCCGGCTCCATACCGCTGGAGACCTGCTGCGCTGACTGGCTGACCCAGGGATCGCGGAGGAGGATGCAGGTGTCGCCGTGGATGTTGTCGACATACTCTGCGTGTCCTCCTCCTCCTGGGCCACCAGCCGCCGTTATTCGGCGACAGTGGCCTCCAGCCTCCGTTGCCGGGCCCTTTTAGCCAGCTCCTTCCGTGTTGGTTTGGAAGGAGCATCTAGATGAAGAAAGAAATACATAGTCTGTAACCAATGCTCTTTAAGATTAACACAAAATGATTCTGCAGAAAGTTGTGTCACAGTAGAACTAGCAACTTGCAAGCGCAGTACATAACTATTGTGGCCAGTATCTATCTAACCTCCCACTTCTTCATCCTTGCTCTAACATTAGTGGGAGTTTAAGGAATCAATTCTACGAGCACTATGGACTCACTCCATTAGAGTCGACTATGACAGTACACCAGTCTTATTCTTCTTCTTGTCTCTTGTTTAGCAAAATTGGTACGTTAACTTCTGCAAGCCGGCATAATGCCAGCACAGTCAACTTGCACCCGAGAAAAACAGACGCCCGCCATGATGAGTGAGACAGACTTGCGTTACTGTACCAGTCCAGTACATGCAGGTGGTGATGCTCTTACTTTTCTATTACGGGTGGCACTGAGAATACTCTGTTACAAGGGCTACAGCTTAATTAATTTAACTTTCACCCTACAGTGCCAATGAATACTAGAAAAGGAAAATGAAGAAGATAAATAATCTGATTATCTATCACTGCATGTATGTATCACTGTATGTATTTCCTTACATATGGGATGACTTTAGGTGCTTTGCTTTTTATTGAGTGAACAGTGATACATTCACACATGAATGACCAAGTTCTACTAAACTTATTAACAGAGGTAGTGAGTGGCCATCGTAATAGCCGGATATATGCTGTGCTTGCAATACAAACTACTGCTACTATTCATGGTAGTATTCGGACAAAATTACAACTTCTTTTCCTTGCCTTTCCTACACTGGGACGGACGTGCGGGTGCGGTGTTACATGCTCTTCAAAGTAACACTTAGTTCATCCAGTGACCGTCTACTCTCTCTAGATACACAAATGCTATCTAAGAGTCAGATAGTACCATGATCCAGGCATCCATCCATTCAAACTATATGTCAATCATTCTTCTTCATGTCTCTCATATGGACAAACCGTACTCAAGACCTGGCTCTTCGAGCAGTAGCAGCAAACCCCCCCCTCCCAGCGCCTTGAGACCCTTGCGGGTGAGTAGCGCGCTCTACAAATGCGCCTGATTGATTGATTGAATTTCAAACGTTTTTTAAATGCTTATTTCTAACTATAATGTGCCTGAAACCTATGTTTATTTTCAGTGAATTTCAAAGGTTTTTCATATGCTAGTTAATAACGACGCTTACAGTGGTAGGACATGTGAAGAAAGAAGAAAAAACGCACAGAAAGAAGCAAAAGAAATGCAGAAAGAAGCAACAGAAGACCACAAAGACGAAGAAAAGTGCAGGAAGAAGCAAGACATGTGCAGAAAGAACCAACAAAGGAGCAGAAAGAGGCCTTGTTACAAAATCATCCTGTGCCCACATCTTTTTCAGACAGGGACTGGTGGTAACTGACTCTGACTAACCAGGCCTAGAGCCAGTGGTGTGCTAAAAGACACTTAGAATACAATGAAAACACCTACATACACTAGGGCACACTGTGCGTTGGGGTACCCCTGTGATTAGCATGACCTCCTCTGTAAGGCCATACTACATAATAGGGCAGGGGGACTAAAAACTACCTCTTAAAACGTGCTACGGGGCCCATTTGCACAGTGGTGAAGGGAGGGGGGGCATGAGGTGACATGTGTGCAAACACGCCCTTTGGCCGTTTTAGGTTGGGAGATTAATTCCCTTTGAATCCTGACAGTCCCTGGGGTCCAACCAGCCAACCTGGTACCTCCAGTAAGTGCCACAGAGCTGCGTTGCAGAGAGGTGTAAAAAGGGGCATGGCCTTGACCACCTCAATGCAACGAAGGCCTCGGCACTTACTGGAGGTACCTGGTGGGCTAGTTGGCCCCCAGGGGCCCTCAAGATTGTAGGGGAATTAATTCCCCAACTTAAAATTAGCAACAGGTCGTATTTGCACACATCACCTCAGGCCCCGCCCTCTTCCTTCACCACTGTGGAAACACGCCCCGTGGCACATTTTAAGTTGGGGTATTAAGTCCCTTTGAATCCTGAGGGTCCCTGGGGTCCGACTAGGCCACCAGGTACCGCCAGTAAGCGCCACAGAGCTGTGTTGCAGAGAGGTGTAAAAAGGGGCATGGCCTGGACCACCTCTGTGCAACAAAGGCCTCTGGCACTTACTAGAGGTACCTGGTGGGCTAGTTGGCCCCTAGGGGCCCTCAGGTTTGAAGGGGAATTAATTCTTCAACTTGAAACGCCCCACAGAGAGTGTTTGCACACGTCACTTCAGGCCCAGCCCCCTTCCTTCACCACTTTGCAAACGCGCCCGTGGCGTGTTTTAAATTGGGGGATTAAGCCCCCTTGAATCTTCAGGGTCCCTGGGGTCCAACTAGCCCACCAGGTACCTCCAGTAAGCGCCACAGAGCTGCGTTGCAGAGAGGTGGTCCGAATCCATGCCCCTTTTTACACCTGCCTTACCGTTTAAGTGGCGAGCGATCTATCAGAGTTCAACTGTGCTACTGCTTAGCATGTTCTGAATAATTTCTACATTTGCACACACTGCCTGTAGAAATATCCGTGACAAACCTTTGAAAAAGGACTGAGGCACTTTTATAGGTCTGAATGGAGGGCTCAATTATGTGACATCGCTCTAGTGAAATACTTTTCCTCAGTCTAGAGGCACGGAAACAAACTATGCTAACGGCGAAACCATGAAACTGCAAACAGACATCTTTGTAAAGGAGGATACGAAACGAGGCACGGCATAAATTCCTCATCACGTAGGGGGTCGTGCTAGGGTAGTGTTTTAGGGTTCAGGGTAGCACATTGGTGTTTGGGTAGTGTAGGGAGTGGTGCTGGGGTAGTGTTATAGGGCTTAGGGTAGCGCAGTGGTATTTGGGTAGTGGGGGTAGTGTTTTAGGGTTCAGTGTAGTGCACTGGTGTTTGTGTAGTTTAGGGGGTAGTGTTTAAGGGTTTAGGGTAGTGCAGTGGGTTTTGGGTAGTGTAGGGGGTTGTGATGGGGTAGATTTAAGGTTTAGGGAGGTGCAATGGCATTTGTGTAGTGTAGGGGGTTGTGCTGGGTGTTGGGTTTTAGAGTTTAGGGTAGTGCAGGATAGTTAGTTCTTCTCACTATAACTCGTGCCCCTGCAATGTACTGCTGATGACGTCACATATTACATCACTCATGACATGGTAGCAGAACTAACTATAACGGAGGTATTTCTATGGTTTTGTATGAGTGAACTGTCCAGCTAACTATAACACCCCTGAAACCTATGGCTTTTTTCAGTGAATTTCTAAGGTTTTTTAAATGCTAATTTCTAACTATAACGTGCCTGAAACCTATGTTTTTTCAGTGAATATATATATATATAGAATTAATGATAATCAATTGAATCTACATTTTACATCTCACATCAGCCCCACTAAAATTGAATTTTTAGATGTTTGCGTTTATGTTGATGACAATAAGTTAATGACCGCTGCTTTTAGAAAATCAACAGCAGGGAACGCAACACTCCACGCAACTAGTGCACATACTAAACACTTAATAGGCAGCATCCCGCATGGAGAGATTTTATGATTGAAATGCATCTGCAGTTCATCAGAAGCCTTTGAAAAATGCCTAGATGAAGCCCTTACTTCACTGAAGAAAAGAGGGTATAATAAAAAAGTGTTGGAAGCAGCAGTACTTAAAGCTAGTAAAAGAATTAGGGAATCACTTCTACCACTGGTAGAAGAAGAAGTAGGGTCAGATGATACATCTGAAGATCCACCCAGACTTATTACTACATTCAGTCGCCAAGAGCGAAAAATTAGAGCCATTATAAATAAAAATTGGCCGATCATCTTGACAGATAATGTTCTTAGCACCTGATTACCAGATAAACCTACCATCACATCCAGAAAACCTCAGTCGATGGGAGGGCAACTATCTAGAAATAGTCCTGAATTAAAGAATACGGAATCATGGCTAGTATCAAGAAAGGGTTTTTACAAGTGTTCGACTTGTCACGCCTGCAAATTTGGAGTCAACACGACTAAATATTGCACTCCATTCCGAGAGAATGAGTAAAACATCAGTGGTAATTTCAATTGCCGCACTGACTTTGCAGTCTATGTTCTCCCGTGCACCTTTTGGCTTAGGTATGTGGGAAGTACCAAGCTCCAGGTGCAGGTGAGGATATTGCAGCACCTCCGTGCCATCATTAATTGCGATCAGGCATATCCGCTCGCACAACACTTCAAAGAAGTCCATAATAAAGACATCAATTGCCTGACTTATTTTGTTCCAGTACCACGGAGAGGTGGTAATAGAGAAAGATTATTAAGACAATTGGAAACTAAATACATTTTAGATTTGGATAGTAAGTTTCCAAATGGTCTTAATATTACAGAAGATATGCACACTTTTCTATAAAATTAATACTCAGTTAAACTGCCAAGAATAGTGCTTCCATGAACACATCTAGGAGATATTGCTCAGAATAGGATATACTGATTCCCACAGGCTTGTGGGACATAAGTCATCTAAGATGTGTATGATATAAACCGCTGGGACGAGAATGATTAATATCTTAATACTCGTCCAATCAACCTCAATTCGTAACTATATTTTAATTGTTTTTTACTGGGACACTTTTTTTGCACAAAAATATGTTGCGCTAGACACTTTATTTGTAAAGTTAATACACTATATGGTCATTATATATAAAAATAGTATCATTGGGAGGCTATACTTTTATATGTGTATTCATTGATTCCATATTTGAACTTTACTGGTTCTATGAATTTGAACTAAGAGGCTGTAGGAACTATAATGTGGTTGTGCTTGATGCACAATGATAGTACTCAACATTTTGAATTAATTCATTTTGAGGATATTCTTGCATTAGGCCACAATGTTGCACAATTTTGCATACATTTTTGCATTATTTATATATCAAACTTGCATTTAAGTGGTAAATTGTATCTGTGATTGCTTATGGTGCACGAGTAATATCAAGCAGGCTTTGCACAACACACAACCTACAATGAACTCATTTGTTGTTAATATATGGACAGATTGTATGTGTTAATTCAATTCATCCAAGAGAATGTTTGCACTAGGCAGTTATATTGTACACTATATGGAGACATATATTTCTCTGCATTTTTTGTGCATTGCCTTGCATTTAGGCGGAAATTTGCACTAATTATTGCGTATCTTGCACAAAATGCGTGTTTTGCACAAACCAGTTACTGTGGATGAATGTATCAATAGTATGGACATGTTGCGTAATTTGCACATGTTTTTTGCGTATTTTGCTAAATTTTTAAAGCATTAATACGTTAATTTGCACATAGGCTGACATAGGGGTCACAGGCTATATGACGTGTGTCCTGTCTATACAAGAACCCGAATGACATAATCACGCTGCCCTTTCAACTGTCAAACATTATTCTTTATGAACATGACTATGGCATTATTTGCACAATCGCGCTATTTGCACAGAAAATATGTCATCTCATATGTATTGAATATGCTTAAGCATTTATAAATCAGACAATGTTTACATTCCCCGCATTGAAAGAAAGAAAAAAAGCCTCATGATACGAGTATTTTGTCACTATCTACTATCAAGTGGTGTAGCAAATGAGAGAAAAAAATGTATATAAAAAACAATGACATGAGTGATGTAATATGTGACGTCATCAGCAGTACATTGCAGGGGCACAAGTTATAGTGAAAATCCTGTGAGCTATAGGAATGTGTTTGTACTAATTGTTGTGATGTAAACCAAATATGGGTTTTGGGTTGAATTAAAACAATGGATAAGGACATTAGATTGTGAAATAGGCAGGTGTCGAAATATTTAAACTAGAAGTTAATTTCTGAATATGAGATTCGAGTGATGTAATGAATATTTTCTTCTATCTGGTTTGTTTTTCAACAGCCCTGATGATGTCCATCATTGGACGAAACGCGTCGGCTGTTTGATGTTTTTTGATCATCTTGGATTTACTTGGAGTATTGGAAGTGATTCTGGGAACTGTCGTCTATATGTGACGGACATTTGAATAATAAAGAATAATATGGGAATCAAGAACATTTTGACCCTGTGATGTTTGTATGAAGTTGAGTCCACTCCCTCGAATCATAGAAGCAACTTTGGTCAATCTCGGGATCTTTGGACGGTGGATCCTTTTGGGATTTGAGTGGACAGTTCAAGATAAAGACATTCTGAATTAAATGAAATTTGGTGGTTTTCTGTGCCACGGTCTTTGAGCCCTTACCGTCGCTCCTATTAGTCTTACAAAACAATGACGTACCGCTGTCTTAACATTGTGATCAAGGGCACTGAATGCCCGAAACACGTCAATGTGAGGAGTGAGATTAAGGAGCAATAAAACTGACCTGTCATTGCAAGCTGCCTGGTGGTCCATTGATTTCCACGTCCGCCGCAAGGAAGTGCTGGAAAGATGCTGGTATATATATATATATATAGATGCTGGTATATATATAACAATCACAACTGAAAACAGACTACACCTTATTATTCCTATGGGTGTTTTTTTACAATTCATCAAAACATCCCAATACAGAGAAATAGCACAAAAGACATGCATCTTAATTACATAAAGACAACATTTACATTTATGAATTGAAAAGAAATTAAGTATCTCCTCAAATATTTATGCTTCAATTATTTTCAGTTTTGATGAGGATTTTAGTTATTCGACAACATAAAGTGCAAGTGCAAATTAGAGTTTTTAAACAGGTTATAAACCCTACTGATGGTATTTCTCAAGTATGAATCACATCTCTGACTACTTTCACTCCTTTTGTTCCCTAATTCGAAGTAATGAGCAAAAATACTTGCAGAACATATATATAAATATTTGAGATGTCATCAGTGATGTCACTGACCATGTCATGAATGATCTAATATGTGACATCATCAGCAGTGGATTGCGGGTGCGCGAAATATAGTTAGTACAACTAAATATATAGGAGCAATTTCATTGGTTTTGTATCAGTAAAATGTCCAGCTAACTATAACACCACTAAAACTTATAGTTTTTTGAGTGAATTTCAAAGGTTTTTTTAAAAACGAATTCCTAACTATATAACTCCTGAAACCTATGTTTTTTTCAGTGAATTTCAAAGGTTTTTTAAAATGCTAATTCCTAACTATATAAGGCCTGAAACCTATGGTTTTTTCAGTGAATTTCAAAGGTTTTTTAAATGCTAATTCCTAACTATATAAGGCCTGAAACCTATGGTTATTTCAGTGAATTTCAAAGGTTTTTTAAATGCTAATTCCTAACTATATAAGGCCTGAAACCTATGGTTTTTTCAGTGTTTTTAAAAAAAAAATTGATTGGTTAAGTGGCTTATTAAGTGTATATTAGTGAATACATATATTAGCTTGTAATGTTTAAATATTTAAATATATGCATGAGTGATGTAATATGTGATGTCATCAGCAGTGCATTGCAGACGTGCAAGTTATAGTGAGTCCAACTAAAGGTTTTTTAAAAACTAATTCCTAACTATATAACTCCTGAAACCTATGTTTTTTTCAGTGAATTTCAAAGGTTTTTTAAAATGCTAATTCCTAACTATATAAGGCCTGAAACCTATGGTTTTTTCAGTGAATTTCAAAGGTTTTTTAAAATGCTAATTCCTAACTATATAAGGCCTGAAACCTATGGTTTTTTCAGTGAATTTCAAAGGTTTTTTAAATGCTGATTCCTAACTATATAAGGCCTGAAACCTATGGTTTTTTCAGTGAATTTCAAAGGTTTTTTAAATGCTAATTCCTAACTATATAAGGCCTGAAACCTATGGTTATTTCAGTGAATTTCAAAGGTTTTTTAAATGCTAATTCCTAACTATATAAGACCTGAAACCTATGGTTTTTTCAGTGTTTTAAAAAAAAAAATTGATTGGTTAACTGGCTTATTAAGTGTATCTTAGTGAATACATATATTAGCTTGTAATGTTTAAATATTTAAATATATGCATGAGTGATGTAATATGTGATGTAATCAGCAGTGCATTGCAGACGTGCAAGTTATAGTGAGTCCAACTAACTATAACGTGGGAATTTCAATGGTTTTATGCGAGTAAAATTTCCAGCTAACTATAACTGGTGTGAAACCTATGGTTTTTTCAGTGAATTTCAAAGCTTTTTTAAATGCTAATTCCTAACTATAACTGGTGTGTAACTTCTGGTTTTTTCAGTGAATATATATATATATAACATTTCTATGGCAAAATGAAACCCCTCATTTTGTTCCTTTTCAAATTAAATGTATTAAGTGTTACCACTTTATTCCAATCAAGATGACTTCAGGTGTGCCATACTTTTGTCATAAGTAAGAATGTTAGCGTTCTAGTTGTTCTTCAGAACACTCTGGGACATTCTGTCATTGGGCTATAGTTGGGCCACATCTGGATGATATTTGGGCTACATTTGGGCTCTTCTGTCTCTGTAGGCCATCTTGGGAGACTGCATATCAGAATTTTTTTAATGAAATATAAGAGGATTTGAGAAGTCACTCAAAATGTGCCCTAATTTTTCTTTCTTCAGCACTAATCATAATTTCTATGGCAAAATGAACCCCCTCATTTTGTTCCTTTGCAAATTAAATGTTTTAAGTGTTAACACTTTATTCCAATCAAGATGACTTCAGGTGTGCCATACTTTTGTCATAAGTAAGACTGTTAGCGCTCTAGTTGTTCTTTAGAACACTCTGGGACATTCTGTCATTGGGCTATAGTTGGGCTACATCTGGCTGATATTTGGGCTACATTTGTTTTTTTTGTCTCTGGTGGCCATCTTTGGGCTACATTGGGCTACATTGGGCTACATTTGGGCTCTAACATATATATAGCCCAATGTAGCCCAATATATATTTTTTCAAAGTTAATTTTCGTAAAAACCACTGGAGCACATATCTTGAGACAGAGCAAAGGCACATCGGGCTACCAGTCCCTACAATTTTGCCAAGTTTGGTGGAAAACCATTCAGCCGTTCGGGCTAAAAGTGAGTCCAACCGCCCTATGGAAATTAACATGGGGAAAACACGTTTTGGGACCCCCCTTTTATCTTGGCCCCCGCTTGACGAATCCCCCCCAAACTTTCAGGGAAGGAGCGGAGCACCGCAAGGCAAAGTTAAGGACAATTTCAGGAAGATTCCTCAAACGGCGCCAAAGTTATTCCCAATAGAATGTTGCGATTTCCCTATGGAAAACAATCCTAACTATATATACCTACATGGCTGACTAGCGAGAAATAAACGCTACTTCCTGCACTTAATTTGGGTTCGTGTCTGCTTTTCGTTGCATGCTGGAGGATAACACGCAGCATCCGATTCCCTCAAGCGGCTTTTGGGATATATATATATATATATATATATATATTCACTGAAAAAACCATAGGTTATAGACCATATATAGTTAGGGCTTAGCATTTAAAAAACCTTATTTTACTCACACAAAACCATTGAAATTCCATATATAGTTAGTTGCACTAACTATATATCGCGCACCCGCAATCCACTGCTGATGATGTCACATATTACATCATTCATGACATGGTCAGTGACATCACTGATGACATCACTTGATGACATCTCAAATGACATCACTGATGACATCACTGATGACAACATCCAGTGTCTGTATGTTTCTGTAAACTTTAAATATGTCTTACATATTGAAGAATGAGTGGATGAATAAGTGTCTGGATGAAGGATTTAGTAGGTGCATGACTGACTGTATGAGTGAGTGATTAAATGTGTCTCACTGAGTGCATGGGTTAGTAACTAAACTGTCTTAATTTGTGCATCATTATTTGTATTGTTCTGTAAACTGCTGCATGTGTTGATCAGTAGCTATATGAGTAACTATATGGGTTATTGATTGGTTGCCCAATTATTTGTATGGGAGACTGAGTGTGTGTGTGGCTGGCTGGGAGGTGTGTGACTCTGTGCAGATCAATGTGTACTTGTATCAATGATTGTATAAGAGAGTAAGTATGTGTTAGTATATGTTTGAAAATGTTATGTGCTCTATGTTTAACTGTATAGATTAGAAAATGGAAGTGTGATTGATTCTTTACAGGACTGACTAGGTGTGTAAGTAACTCCATGGGTGAGTGGCAGAGTGTGATTGTCTGTATAGGTGTATGAGTGCATATGATAGTGTTGTAAAGATGAGTCATTGTATGTATGAATGATTGTATGGGTGAATGAGTGAATGTGTGTGTAGAAGTAGGAATCAGCGAGTGCGTATGTAGTAACTAGTATTGGTGTGTCAATGGTTTCAAAAATTATACTCTGTATTTAACACTGGGTGTAACAGGTTATATTAAAGTGTGAGGAGATGCATTTTATTGTCACATGAATGATATCATAAGTGATGTGATCATTGATGTCAAATGAGATGTCATCAGTGATGTCATCAGTGATGTCATTTGAGATGTCATCAGTGATGTCATCAGTGATGTCACTGACCATGTCATGAATGATGTAATATGTGACATCATCAGCAGTGGATTGCGGGTGCGCGATATATAGTTAGTGCAACTAACTATATATGGAATTTCAATGGTTTTGTGTGAGTAAAATAAGGTTTTTTAAATGCTAAGCCCTAACTATATATGGTCTATAACCTATGGTTTTTTCAGTGAATTTTCAAGGTTTTTTAAATGCTAATTCCTAACTATATATGGTCTCTAACCTATGGTTTTTTCAGTGAATTTCAATGGTTTTTTAATAGCAAATATCATAAGCTGTCGAATGTCAAGTACGTGGTAAGTAAAAACATTTTTGTGTTTATGCACACTGATCTGCTTTGAATGCTGCCCCCCCCTCCCCCTCATTTCTATTAGGAGTACTCTCTCTTTGCAGATAGTGAAGGGTGGTTAACGCAGGCCTTTGCCCCCATTGTAATCCGTCGTGCCTGCTTCTCTCTCCATTTGATTGATTGTTATCCAAGCATTTACTGTTTTAGAATTGGTTCTCTTTGGTTCATTCTCTATTTACAAACAAGCACAGAGTCGCAATACTCTGTTTAGTCTTTGCAGATAGCGAAAAATCGTGTAAAAAAACAAAAGGAATCGAGCAAAATCAGTAGGCCACTAATGGGATCTCTTTTTGACCTCGCTAAAATAGAAACATTAGGAACAACCCCTTATGACAAACACGAAACTATTGAGATGAACTGAACTCCACACCATGATGGCTGCAATACAGCTCGGCTCCGCCACCCACCCCGCCCAAAATAACGATAAACTCTATGCAAATATTACAAATATATACAACACACCAGCAAAGTAACAGGGTAAAACATTTTATTAAACAACTATTTACATAACTATTTTATACTTTTTGTTGCCCGATCCGGCTAGCTCAATCGATCGAGCATGAAACTCATGCACTCTGATGGTTCAAAGTTTTGAGGAGTGCTTGTAACACTGTCTGAAGCCTATTTGCACTTGCTTCAGCTTCACTATTGTCAAAGTAAAATGGGGACTGTTTGAGGACGTGACTGCATTTGTGAACAATGTAATGCGGTGCCACCCTGAACCGCTTGACGGAGGCCCCCGAGGGACGGTGTGATGGCGCGGACTCGGAGGGGGCGCTTGGCTCCGGCTCCCTCCCCAAGTCGTGTTCTCCTGGTGTAGCCTGAGATCGCCCCCGACATAGGTGGCCGGCTCCCGGGATCAAGCGGAACTTTTTGCCTTTTGGTAACTCTTCCATTCTTGACCTTGTCCCACAATCCGTTTCACCTAAAGACACGCTGTAGTGGGGCGCCCCTTTACCATTTCAGTTGCCATTCCGCCCGCTTTTGCTACACTGTGCCTCTTCCGCTATTCAGCTGTTTACCGCCCGCTCTTTCGACTACAGCGTCTCGCTCACCATGTAGTTGAGTTGCTCCCGCTCTTGCGGTGCAGCGATAGCCGGCTGCCACAGTACTCTCAAAATGGCGGCCGGCTCTTCAGATTTGGGCGTGGTCCACTAAAATTGCCCTGCGACACCTTGGAACTCGGACGCTTGTCTGCTAGAGATTGGGCTCCATTCTCGAAAGCGTCCCCTCAGCCTTGAAGATTCTACAAAAGTCTTGGGGGCCCCCGACTCCCGCAGGCTTCTGGTGGAGAGCGGCTAGCATTATTGCTCGTCGAATGGCCACGACGGAGCTTCGAAATGGTGGTGCTCTCATGCTAACGCCAGCTTCAGTCTGAAACATCCAGAAACACTGTAGACTACCAATTCGATCAGTTCCGGTAGCGCCCCAACGTGACCCGGTAGAGAAGAACTAGCCCTCCCCTCTTTCACTGATGGTTCTTGTTGCCTGTCCCTTCTGTTGTCATTTAACAGAACTATTTAGCCTGCTGAAAGGGGTTGTGTTCCGACCGCTGGTTGGTGGAGACATTTTGACTATATTCTAGACCTGCGTTGTCGCGTAATGCGTCATATGACGCGCCGCGTTAGCGCATCCGGAAGTGATCCGGGGCGCGACGCGCAGCGCGTAACGTAAGCATAACAGGTCATATGACTTGTTAATAAAACTTTTCATTGGTTCATTTTACTTTTCTTATTCTAATGATGCTTTCGAACATTATTTTTTCTTAAATATATGTTATAATGTTCCAGGCTAATGTACTTTCCCTGAAAATTTACAACTGTCCTGCAAGTAAAATATATTCCTTTTTCGAGAAAAAGGGCGTTTCTTCGTCCCATGACGGAGCCGTTGAGCAAAAGAGGGTCGGCCTGTTGTCTTAGTCGCCGATACGCCTGAATATCAGATTCTTAGAGATCACTTTATGTTGCAGGAGTAGAAAACACAACAGCCCTTGACCATTTATCTTTACTGCGTTCCTGCGTATTATACCTTTTACCCTTCATGTAATTGGACTGCTTTATTTCACTTGCCTTTTACTGATTCGAAAACAGTGACTATTATTAAAAACTTTACCAATGTATATACTACTACCATGTTTTCTTTTAAAAACCTTTATTGTGAAAATGTCATTATACAAATACGGGCCTATAACCACGTGGGCCGGCCACGGAGCAAACTGTAATCGTATATGATGAGTAGACATTTACACTGTAGAGGAACGTAACGGGCGGGCCATTAGGTTGCAAGAACTAAAGTGTCTAACAGTTGCGGAATCGGTGGACGTACATTTTATAATTAAAATACGACAGGGCCACTTACAATAAAATTATCTAGATATACATTTGCGGGCAAGTACCATGGGTGACGTTAATTCAAACTTTCAATAGTACAGTAATCAATAACACATCAGAACTTAATATCAATAGGGATATCGAAATATTCAATCTATTCTCGTCCCCCCCCGCCATGTGCTTCAAAACTGCATACGTATCTCGTGATATCAAGGTTGTGCAACCAGTACACAACAAGGAGTTACGAGTCCCATTTATTCCGGCGCCATTTTGGGCGAGGACGGGCAGGTCCAGGATAAAGTCATATGCTGTATTTATTAGAGTAACACTCATCTGTCCACATGAAATTAATTTGCCACAATCTAAACATGTCATTTTAATCTTTCCAAAGTTCTTCTAAATATTTGGGACCGTTTCCCTTGCCTCTGATGCTGTCAGTGCCACTTCTTTGATGAATGTACTGGCAGGTCGGGGGTTCTCCTCCAAATCTCTCTTTTATGCAGCACTATAATTAATCGGTGCCACCTCTCCATCTGACGATGCATGGTATAGTTACCATAACTATATATTTTTTTCGGTTCCTCTGGAGAGTACATCGTGGCAGATGAAGCGTGTAACGTACCGGGCATTTACCTTTTTTTGCATGTAGAGGAAAGGAAATAAAATTCGAGCGTCCGAGTTCTAAGGTGTCCCAGGGCCATTTTAGTGAACCAGGCCCAAATCCAAAGAACAGGCCGCCATTTTGAGAGTCCTCTTGCAGCCGCCTGTCGCTGTAGCATCAAGAGCGGCCGAAACTCAGCTGAATGGCAACTGAAACGGTAAAGGGGCGCCCCACTACAGCAGACGAGCCTCCACCTAGGAAGGCCCGTTCACGCCGCCTCCCCCCCCCCCCCCTTCGGGCACCCCACGCCGTTATTCGGAGCAGGATTGTAGGATGGCCACACCAGTACGGCAACTTGCTAGACACCACCTCGGTGCCTACCGAATCTCAGCGCCTTGTGGTGTCTTCTATTCAGAAAACATTGTTGTGCTGCCTTCGACCTATTCGCCGCAAGTGCGCACGCAACTCAGCTGCATAGCTTGCTAGACACCACCTCGGTGCTAACCGAATCTCAGCGCCTTGTGGTGTCTTCTATTCCGAAAATATTGTTGCGCTGCCTTTGGCCCCATTCGCACATCGGTCCGCTACTGACGCCATCTCACAGGCCAACGGGGCGCCCCACGCCGACTTTCAGCATTGTAGGATGGCCACACCAGTGCGACAACTTACTAGACACCACCTCGGTGCCATCCGGATCTTGGCATCTCAGCGCCTTGTGGTGTCTTCTATTCAGAAAATATTGTTGCGCTGCCTTTGGCCCCATTCGCACATCGGTCCGCTACTGACGCCATCTCACAGGCCAACGGGGTGCCCCACGCCGACTTTCAGCATTGTAGGATGGCCACACCAGTGCAACTTACTAGACACCACCTCGGTGCCATCCGGATCTTGGCATCTCAGCGCCTTGTGGTGTCTTCTATTCAGAAAATATTGTTGCGCTGCCTTTGGCCCCATTCGCACATCGGTCCGCTACTGCCGCCATCTCACAGGCCAACGGGGCACCCCACGCCGACTTTCAGCATTGTAGGATGGCCACACCAGTGCGACAACTTGCTGGACACCACCTCGGTGCCATCCGGATCTTGGCATCTCAGTGCCTTGTGGTGTCTTCTATTCAGAAAATATTGTTGCGCTGCCTTTGGCCCCATTCGCACATCGGTCCGCTACTGCCGCCATCTCACAGGCCAACGGGGCGCCCCACGCCGACTTTCAGCATTATAGGATGGCCACACCAGTGCGACAACTTGCTGGACACCACCTCGGTGCCATCCGGATCTTGGCGCGTTGTGCTGCCTTCGGCCTATTCGCACATCGGTCCGCTACTGACGCCATCTCACAGGCCAACAGGGCGCCCCACGCCGACTTTCAGCATTGTAGGATGGCCACACCAGTGCAACTTACTAGACACCACCTCGGTGCCATCCGGATCTTGGCACGTTGTGCTGCCTTCGGCCTATTCGCACATCGGTCCGCTACTGACGCCATCTCACAGGCCAACGGGGCGCCCCACGCCGACTTTCAGCATTGTAGGTTGGCCACACCAGTGCAACTTACTAGACACCACCTCGGTGCCATCCGGATCTTGGCATCTCAGCGCCTTGTGGTGTCTTCTATTCAGAAAATATTGTTGCGCTGCCTTTGGCCCCATTCGCACATCGGTCCGCTACTGCCGCCATCTCACAGGCCAACGGGGCGCCCCACGCCGACTTTCAGCATTGTAGGATGGCCACACCAGTGCGACAACTTGCTGGACACCACCTCGGTGCCATCCGGATCTTGGCATCTCAGCGCCTTGTGGTGTCTTCTATTCAGAAAATATTGTTGCGCTGCCTTTGGCCCCATTCGCACATCGGTCCGCTACTGCCGCCATCTCACAGGCCAACGGGGCGCCCCACGCCGACTTTCAGCATTGTAGGATGGCCACACCAGTGCGACAACTTGCTGGACACCACCTCGGTGCCATCCGGATCTTGGCGCGTTGTGCTGCCTTCGGCCTATTCGCACATCGGTCCGCTACTGACGCCGCCTCACGTGCCAACGGATTTTCTACGCTTTTTATACCCTATGCCGCATAACAGGTCATGTGACTTGTTTATAAAACTTTTCATTGGTTCATTTTACTTTTGGTTTCCTAATGATGGAAGGCTTGATCATATGACCTAAAAATAACACTTTTCATTGGATGAAAACTATTTTTTTTTCCCAAACGATGAAAGCCCCACCTTGTTTCTGGATGTTTCAGACTGAAGCTGGCGTCAGCATGAAAGCACCACCATCTCGTGGCTCCGTCGTGGTCATTCCGCGAGCAATCATGGCAGCCGCTCCCCACCGGAAGCCTACAGGAGTCGGGGGCCCCCAAGACTTTTGTAGAATCCTCAAGGCGGAGGGGACGCTTTCGAGAATGGGGTCCAAGACCTAGCAGACAAGCGTCCGATTTCCAAGGTGTCCCAGGGCCATTTCAGTGGACCAGGCCCAAAAAGGAAAGAGCCTGCCGCCATTTTGAGAGTCCTGTGACAGCCGCCTATCGCTGCACCGCAAGAGTGGGCGCAACTCAGCTGAATTGCGGATTTTGACACAGTAGACCAAAAGCGGACGGAATGGCAACTGAAACGGTAAAGGGGCGCCCCACTACAGCAGACGAGGCTCCACCTGGGGAGGCCCGTTCACGCCGCCTCCCCCCCCCCCCCCCCGGGGCGCCCCACGCCGTTATTCGGAGGGCGGCAACTCAGCTGAATTGCGGATTTTGACACAGTGGACCAAAAGCGGACGGAATGGCAACTGAAACGGTAAAGGGGCGCCCCACTACAGCAGACGAGGCTCCACCTGGGGAGGCCCGTTCACGCCGCCTCCCCCCCCCGGGGCACCCCACGCCGTTATTCGGAGGGCGGCAACTTACTGGACATCACCTTGGTGCCATCGTTCTGCTGCCTTGGAACTATTCGCACAACAGACCGCTACTGATGACCCACCCCCCGCGACGCCCCACGCCAGATACCGAAATCAGTGCGGCACTCAGGCAACATCACCTGGGTGCCGTCCAGAAATCTGGACGTTGTGCTGCCTTGGGACTATTCGCACAACCGACCGCTACTTCCTTCTTTTTCCCTAAAAATGTTTAAATGTTTTTACTGTTTTTGTTTTGTTGTATATATTCATAAGTTATTAAAGTTTTATAATCCTACTACTTTGTTGGAGTGCTATATATTTTTAATGTGACACATAATTGTAAAAACTTTGATGTACAAAGAGTCATCCCTGGAATCTTCCGCTTCAGGCTCGGTCCCCTCCCCAATCACAATACAGGATGGTTTTCAGATAGTAGGAACGCGTGTGGTGTGACGGATCTCATCGGGTGTGGGCCTTGATCTACTATAACTCCTTTGAAGAGGGGTAATTCTTTACAGCTGGGGCCATAAACTACATCTGCAGGGCTAGCTGATAGCCTGGGACCGGCCTGGACAATCGGACACAGAGGAAGAGGAGTGTCAGAGGGTGCGGTAGTGAATAGGGCGAAAGGGAGGTGTCGGGCGGGCACAGGGTGTGATTCTCAGGGAAGAGCAGCGCAGATGGGGGGAGGTTTATTGCCCATGCATAAGACAGAGAGCGGGGGTGACCAGTGCCTGGGGGAGATGCTTGCGAGGATGGGGAGCCATGCTAAGGATCGACAGCGTGCAGAGAGTGGGTCTGGTCAAGTCATCTAAAATGGCTGCCGTGCACGACAAAAGTGTGGCATTTGAAAAAAGGCAAGATGGCGCAGACAATGTTTTTCAACACTTCCTGATTTCCTTCGAATCGAACGTTAACAGACGTTGGGGCATATTACCAAAGTTAAGCGATATTTATCCCTAACGATGCTTAGCAACGAATTTTTTACCGCTAAGCATCGTCAGAAATTATCGCAGATAAACCTTGCTATTATCAAGGTTTATCGCAAATGCGATAAAAAACGGCCGCAATGCATTAATATCGCTGAAAAGTCAGCGATATTCATGCATTACCGAGCTAATGCTCTTAGCCATGTTATCCACCTCCCATTGGATAACATGGCTAAGAACTGCTCAGGGCAGGTGTTACTTTTTGGAGATATTCGCGCTTAGCGCGAATATCTCCAAAAGTTGGTAATAGGAGATAGCGATGTTAGCGACTGTTTCCAGTCGCTAACATCTTGGCATGCCCACTTTGCATGTCATTAGTGATAAATATCACTGACATGCAAAGTGGGGCCCAAGATGGTCGCTATCTCCTACTAGCGGTCGCTAACTGGTGTTAGCGACAGCTAGGTAATACGGAGATAATTTTATCTCCGCTTTCTTGGCTTTTAAAGCCAAAAAAGCGGAGATAAACCCCCTTGATAATATGCCCCGTTATCTCTCCCACACTACCGGTCCCCCTGGGCTTAAACGCCGAGATGGTAGGGACTGCATCCCGTGAAGATAGGCCGAGACGTCACTCAGCAGAAAAAAAAGTTAAAAAAAAGTCTATAAACATACAATAAGTTAAAAGTCAATCATTCTTCATTCCTTGTAGTACGCTCCCCAGTCCGCTTCCCGTTACGCTAACCGGGCGCACCCACCAAGCCTCCACATCAAACCTATGGGGTCAGGGAGGATCTACTATGCCCCCTTATGGTCATTTGCCTCTTCGCTTTGGCCTCCTCTTGTCTCTCGATCCTACCGAGAGACAAGATGGCGGCCGCTACGGACTGTTTGGAATGTTTACAGACGCCGGAGAACCAATCAGCTTCGCTTCACAAAGCTCCGTAACGCGAAAAGTACGCGAACTGGAGCGCTGCCCGTTCCGCTGTTCCAGATATATATCTTTTTTTGAACATTAATTTCTCAAAATCCACTGGAGCACATATATTGAGACCTAGCAAAGGCACATCGGGCTACCAGTCCCTACAATTTTGCCAAGTTTCGTGCAAATCCATTCAGCCGTTCGATTATTATTCTTTTTATTTTTTTGCCCCGCGGGGCCCTTTTAAAACCTCCACATCAAACCTAGGGGGTCAGGGAGGATCTACTATGCCCCCTTATGGTCATTTTCCCCTTCGCTTTGGCCTCCTCTTGTCTCTCGATCCTACCGAGAGACAAGATGGCGGCCGCTACGGACTGTTTGGAATGTTTACAGACGCCGGAGAACCAATCAGCTTCGCTTCACAAAGCTCCATAACGCGAAAAGTACGCGAACTGGAGCGCTGCCCGGTCCGCTGTTACAGATATATATCTTTTTTTGAACGTTAATTTCTCAAAATCCACTGGAGCACATATATTGAGACCTAGCAAAGGCACATCGGGCTACCAGTCCCTACAATTTTGCCAAGTTTCGTGCAAATCCATTCAGCCGTTCGGGCTAAAAGTGAGGCCAACCGCCCTATGGAAAACTCAATGTTAAAAACACGTTTTGGGACCCCCCTTTTTTCTCGGCCCCCCCCTTGACGAAACCCCCCCAAATTTTCAGGGGCTACTCAGAAACAAAATGTTCCATTTTCCTGAAAATTTCAGCCAATTCCGTCCACAAACGCCAAAGTTATTAGACATAGAATTTTCAAAAATCCCATAGAGAAAAAATCCTAACTATATATACCTACTGGCGACCGCCAGTAGGTAATATATATACACATGAATATATACAGATGTATATTAAATACTTTTCTTTTGCAGGCATTCCAGTATTGTTGCAAGGGGGAGTTACAGCGTGATCTTAAAGCTTTCAACAACTTAAAGGCCTCAAGATAGTGGATCTTGGAGCCAAAAGCAATTGCCTCAGGTCAGTGAAAGTCATTATGGCGGGCCTGGGATGAAGCGACGGCTCTCTAATCCCTCAAGGGGCAGTTAAAATCCTGACTAACTGTGGAGACTGGCCAAGGTCTCACTCTGCCATGTTAGGAGCATGACGCAAAGTAAAGAGTTGTTTTGGCAACCTACTGTAATGAACGAGCTGTAAAGAATCTAAGTGCATTGGCGCTGAAAACACTAGCAGGACAGCTCTGGCTTTATCATGATGGGTGTCGGCTGTTCAAGGAACTCGCCATCCACACCTCGATCGCCCGTAAGCTAACCCTAACCTGTGTAATCAATAAACGTGCGACAGTTTCTCCACGAAGAGTGTCCCTGTCATTTATTATGTTGCATGCATGTTACTGTTGTAATTTCAGGGGTCCTCAATCAATCAATCAATCAATCAAAGCATTTGTATAGCGCGCTACTCACCCGGAGGGTCTCAAGGCGCTTGGGGTAGGGGGGTCCGCTACTGCTCGAACAGCCAGGTCTTGAGTTGCTTCCTGAAGGCGAGGTGGTCTTGGGTCAGGCGGAGGTGGATGGGGAGGAAGTTCCACGTCTTGGCGGCCAGGTAGGAGAAGGATCTTCCTCCCGTTGTTGCTCTTCGGATGCGGGGGACGGCGGCGAGGGCGTGGCTGGTCGATCGGAGCTGGCGGGTGGGAGTGTAGAAGGTCAGGCGGTCGTTGAGGTATCTTGGGCCTTGGTTGTGGAGAGCTTTGTGTGCGTGGGTGAGGAGTCGGAACGTGATTCTCTTGCTGACGGGGAGCCAGTGCAGGTTTCTCAAGTGTACGGAGATGTGGCTGTGTCGGGGGATGTCCAGGATGAGGCGTGCTGAGGCATTCTGGACGCGCTGGAGTCTTTTCTGGAGTTTTGCAGTGGTTCCGGCGTAGAGGGAGTTGCCGTAGTCCAATCGGCTGGTGACGAGGGCCTGGGTGACCGTCTTCCTGGTTTCGGTGGGGATCCACCGGGAGATCTTACGTAGCATACGTAGGATGTTGAAGCACGATGAGGAGACGGCGTTGACTTGTCTGGTCATGGAGAGGGAGGAGTCCAGGATGAAGCCCAGGTTGTGTGCGTGGTCTGTGGGTTTGGGTGCGCTGCCCAGGGCAGGGGGCCACCAGGAGTCGTCCCAGGCGGAGGGCGAGGACCCCAGGATGAGGACTTCCATCTTATCTGAGTTCAGTTTCAGGCGGCTGTTCATCATCCACTCGGCTACGTCTTTCATCCCTTCGTGTAGGTTGGTTCTGGCGGTGGCGGGGTCGTTGGTGAGGGAGAGGATCAGCTGGGTGTCGTCGGCGTAGGAGATGATGTTGAGGTTGTGTTGGCATGCGATGGCCGCAAGGGGTCCCATGTAGATCTTGAACAGCGTGGGGCTGAGTGATGATCCTTGTGGTACGCCGCAGATGACTTCAGTGGCCTTGGATCTGAACGGGGGGAGGCGGACTCTCTGTGTTCTTCCGGCGAGGAAGGAGATGATCCACTCCAGTGCCTTCTCCTGGATTCCAATGTTGTTGAGGCGCTGCACTAGAGTGCGGTGGCAGACCGTGTCGAACGCAGCGGAGAGGTCCAGGAGGATGAGGGCTGCTGTTTCCCCGTTGTCGAGCAGGGTTTGGATGTCGTCGGTGGCTGCGATGAGGGCGGTCTTGGTGCTGTGGTTGGCCCGGAAGCCGGACTGCGAGTGGTCGAGGGATCCATTCAACTCGAGGAAGGCGGCCAGCTGTCTGTTGACGGTCTTCTCGATGACTTTGGCAGGAAACGGAAGGAGTGAGATGGGGCGGTAGTTTTTGAGGTCGGTGGGGTCTGCTGATGGTTTCTTCAGTAGGGCGCTGAGTTCGGCGTGCTTCCAGCTCTCTGGGAAGGTGGCGGTGTCGAAGGAGGCATTGATGATGTCCCGTAGATGGGGTGCGATGACGGAGTCTGCCTTGTTGAAGACGTGGTGAGGGCAGGGGTCGGTTGGTGATCCGGAGAGGATGGAGTTCATTGTGCTGATGGTGTCTTCGGTGTTGATCGGAGTCCAGGCGCACAGGGTGGGGGTGGGGGGCGTTGGTGTGGTCGTACGGTGCATCGGCTGTGCGCTGAAACTGTTGTGTATGTCTGCGATCTTGCTGTGGAAGAACGAGGCGAGTGAGTCGCAGAGGTCTTGCGAGGGAGTGATGTTGTTGTTTCCCGTGCTAGGGTTGGAGAGCTCTTTGAAGATGTTGAAGAGTTCCTTGCTGTTGTGGGCGTTGTTGTCCAGTCGTTCCTTGATTGCGGTTTTGTTGGTGGCGTGGATCAGTTGGTGGTGTTTTCGAGTGGCGAACTTGAGGGTGGTCATGTTGTCTGTAGTTGGGTCTCTGCGCCAGGCTTCCTCGAGGGCTCAGCAGTTCTTCTTGGAGCTCCTGAGTTCGTCGGTGAACCAGGAGGCATTCTTGGTGCTGGGTCTGGCAGGGGGAGTTTTCAGTGGAGCGAGGTCGTCTGCGCAGTTGCTGATCCACCTCGTGAGGTTGTTGGCGGCTTGGTTGGGGTTCGCTGAGCTGGCGGGAGGGTTCTGGCTCAGGGATGTGGTCCTCACATTTTTAAAAGGCTAAGTGGAGGCAGCGCTGTTGTGGTTGGTGAGCATTGAGCACAAAGAATGTTCCTGGGCCTGGCTGTACCAGGTAAGGATCTGTACAGCATTAAAGAGGTCCAGAGACACCAACCACGCAACCAGACTGCTTTGAAGATAAGAATCCACAGGGGAAAAGCAGTGCCATAACCTTGTCTTTTTAGACATGTTCAAAATGAGACCCGTTTTCTCAGTGCCTGAAACAGTGGCTCTTCTGAATTACAGCAGTGCTTTTGAAGCCTCCCTACTGCACCCCCTCATGCCCCAACACTATGGTGTCGTGCCCCCTCAAATCAGCACATACAGAATCTTAGATCCAGGCTAGCTGGTCACGTGCCAGACTCAGAAGGTAAGGCATGCACTCTAATACTGAGAATTGCCATTGCCAAATGCATGCTTTACCTCACCCTTCTGTGCACGCGATTAAATGCGCGAAAATGATTGGCTGGTTGTTTGTGGTGTGCACACAGTGAAGCAACAAGTGGATAAGGAATTCCCCGGCAGGCCATGTCATTTTACATCTGCTCACGCCTTCTTCGAGCAGCATTAGCATCTGAAATTGATAAGATCTTGTCAGATGTGTACAGTGCCTGCTGCGTGACTGGTGACGAGCCATTAAGCAGAGTACCATCGAGACGCCTGGCTCGATTTCGTTTTCCTACCATGTTTACATTGGGAAATTGGTTTTGTGTTTAGTCATATAACAGCTTATGCTTGGAAAGATGGCTCTGTGCCCGTGCACCTTACTGCATTTTTTATGCGTTACTCGCTCGTCATTTTTTTGATGAGTATATTGACTTTCACTGAGGAGAACTGCCAGTGTTGGCTTTAGGGCGTGCACCAGTGCAGCCGGCTGGCGCTGACGTTGGGGGCTGCTGTGTTTAGAAATACCTTAGGAGTATACAAGCATCTGCTGCAGAGTTTCCTGTGTGTCCAGCAGATTTCAGGCAACAATAAAGGTGTCAAGATAAATCTGGTGATTATTGTATCTGCTGGAAAGAGAAAGGAGTTTTATCTAGTGACAGTTTGACTCATCATAAAGCAGCAGACAAAAAATGTGTACCATGAATTGTATTTTATGTGTCTAGCTCAGTAGGTTACTGCTTTTGTCACAGAGATCCTTTTGTTATTTGCTGTTCATAAGTTACAATCATAACATAAAGCATAAATGAACTGTCATCAAATAGCTGCATGCAAACTGCATAGTAAAGGTTAGGACATTATATTTTTTCACAAATATTTATATCAATTCCCCAAAAAACTAATTTCATAAGAAAACTTTCATGATGACTGAACAACAGATGTACAGACTTTATTTGGACTTCTGAAGTGTTTAAAGAAGAATATTTTACACACTACAAGATGGATCCCACAGAGACCCAGTAATCTTGGACCTTTCACCTCTTTCTATTTCGGGCAGCGTAGCGGTTAGATCTATTTCGATTATGCTCAGGAACCCGCCCGAACAAGGTCACGATGCATACTCCCTTCCATGAGATGAGCAGTTTGGACACGACTGCGGTGAGGGATGTAATACGCTGACGGGCGAGGGGCAGATTACAGAGACTGTGTTGGTTATTTTTTTTTCTCCTGACTCAGTCTTATATAGTACTTCATGTTTCATTCATCAGTAGATGTGGATTCTCAATTAAATAAATGAAGTTTAAAAAAAACTTTGAGCACAGGCTGCATACACTTTGGATGTGTGGGACCATAAGGAACCTTGGTGGACACGCATGTTAGATATTGGAGTAAGATCTTATATATTGACCTTTCTGTAACCGTCACAGATTTACTGCAGAAACGGTTTGGTGTTTGAGTTTGAAAACAGAGAGAGTTTATTTTACTGCAGAAGGGTTTCTGCTTTTTATAGGAACACTTAACAGGAGATTATTTGAAGAGGAGCAAAGGATATGCCAGCCTCTGGGTTGTACTGAATACTGGAAGTAATACAGGTAGTCCATTGCCTTTCATATGGGCTCTGTTAGACCTGGCATTTCTAGGCGTGGTTACCCCTGACTTTTTGCCTCTACCTCCTCTATTTTTGATGCTGTGATGGATTTTATTTTGCTGGCTTAGATGCTTTGGGCACTTTGCCACTGCTGATCTGTGTCAAAGTGCAAGTGCAAGTGCTCCTTGGATAAAGTATTATGGTAATTGGTTGTCCATAATTTGTCTTACTAGTAAAGTCCCTAGTAAAGTGCACTATGTGTTCCCGGTGCTAGTAAGGCAAATGCTACTAGTGGGCCTGCATCACTTATTGTGCCACCCACACAAGTCGCCCTAAAAAAAATCTCAATCCTGCCACTGCAGTGCCTGCGCGCAGTTTGTTAATTGCCTTGTTGTCCTGACAAGTGCACCCACTTGCCAGGCCTTACCCTTCCCTTTTTATGCACATCAGACACCCCTATAGAAGGCCCAAGGCACCCCCCTGGGCAGGGTGCAGTGTAGGTGAAAGGTAGGATATGTACTGAGGTCTGTACTATGTCCTGACAGTGAAATACTGCCAAATTAGCTTTTCACTGTTGCAAGGCCATCTTGCCCATATGACAGAATGGGGAATGCTGTGTCACATGTTTCCAGCATATCTTCCCATAGGCATAACATGGAGGTATGGAGTTTAGTGTGCCTAAATTCAGTGTGCCTAAACTCAAAATTTAATAACACATCTTTTTGGGAAGATGGTTTTTGAATTGTGTGTTTAGAAATTACGCTTTTAGAAGTGGTTCCTTTCTTGTCCTAACCATCCAGTGTGCCTCTGCCTGGTTGTGTATTGACTGTCTGGATTTGGATGTAACAGGATCTGGAAAGTGTCCTGACACCAGGGAGGAGTAGAAGGGACAGCACCAGACTAGCCTGCATTTGGTGTAGTGGGACGAATGGTCCCTTTAATGAGAAGATGGTGTGCTGATGCCACAAAAAAATGGCTCCACCTCCAGCGGAATGTCTGGGGCCCAGACCCTCACTATCAAAGAAAGAATGTGTGCACTGACAGGAAGACACCCAGATCTTGTTTGGGCCGGGCTCAGAGCCCCCTGAACACAAACACTTCAAAGGCATTTAGGGGTATAAATGTGAGAGCTGAAACCCCTGAGCTCAAGACTGAAAAAGGATTGAAATTACCTTGTGATCAAGAGGACCCTCTACAAATGAAGAACAGCTGAAGAGACTGAAGAGAAGGACTTGCTGTGTTTTCTGAGGCTGGCCTGCAGTGTGCTGACTTGACTAAAGGGAGACGCTTCACACTGAACCAGAAGCCTGTGGGGTGCCTGAAAGGAACTGCGAGACCCAGGACGCAGCGGGGCTATCACCTGGCAACTTGCCCCTCCCTCCCGTGGCCTTCATAAACTTCTCACGTCTCCCCCTCCACGGGAGACGCTTTGCACTGAACCAGAAGCCTGTGGGGTGCCTGAAAGGAACTGCGAGACCCAGAACGCAACGGGGCTATCACCTGTCAACTTGCCCCTCCCCCCGTGGCGGGGGGCTTCATAACCTTCTCGCTTCTCCCGCTCTGCGGGAGACGCTTCACACTGAACCAGAAGCCTGTGGGGTGCCTGAAAGGAACTGCGAGACCCAGAACGCAACGGGGCTATCACCTGTCAACTTGCCCCTCCCCCCGTGGCCAGGGGCTTCATAAACATCTCGCTTCTCCCGCTCTGCGGGAGACGCTTCGCACTGAACCAGAAGCTTGTGGGGTGCCTGAAAGGAACTGCGAGACCCAGGACGCAGCGGGGCTATCACCTCTCAACTTGCCCCTTCTACCTGTGACCGGAAGGATTTAACCGACCAGTTCTCCTCGCTGCGCGAGACGGGCGCGGGAGGGCGCTGGGCTAAGCCCGGGCCGTCTGTGGCTGCCAAGGGCCGGCAATCTTGGTTGGTGTACATTGTAGTCATTTTTGTCGGGTAGGCCTTTAACACAATGGTTAGTACTGTGTGAACAAGGTCATCCAAATTGGGTCATAACACCTCATCAAACTCCCGTTCTGTGACCAAACAAACGGGAACTTGCCCCCCTACGTCTGTACAGACCACGGCAAGTTGATCTCACCTCCATGTCCCAAGAGCCCGAGACCCACATTACCGCTACCTCCCCACATAATTTATTAGCGTCACCAGCAATGGAGACCCCTTGTGCCCAGATAGCGATTAAGGATGGCAATGAGAAACCCAAAGCTAGGGGAAAGGAACCTATTGTTAAGAAAAAGGGGGCTAGCCTAAGGAAACTCAGGTGCAGAAAGGGCAAAATTAGTCCTGCCCCGACTGGAGCAATCAGTGTAGAAGCAGGGGAAAATATGGGGCATATGCCGCAATCACAAGCATCCCCTAGTTGGGCGTCCCAACTGATTACTGACCTGCAAAGTCACTTTGAGCAGCTTCTCAACACACAGATGAAACTAATTGTGAGTCGATTAGGTAAGGGGTAACCCTATTGAAAACAAGGAGGGGGCGTGGGTGGCATTATACCTTCTCACACAGCAGCTAACCCCAACGCTCCTGAGACCATCTCTGTGAACTCGCCCACAGTACAACCTAGTAGACCCCCAGTTAGGCAAACAATCTCCACTCAGGGTCCAACACTGCCTCTAATCCCCCAACACCCACATACCAGTAGTGTCCCAGATAGAAGTACCCCGAGCACAGAGGAGGTAATTACTGACCCGCCAATCAGTATCCCGCAAGCACTAACCCATACCTGGACCGTTCCAGAACCCCCTTTGCTGTACCAACCAAGAGGGCCACACACCAAGGCGAATATCAATAAACCACCATGTATAAATTTACCCCCAGAAGCATCCCCATACGTAGTTATACTTACGGGGGTACCAGAGCTAAAGCCAGACTGTATAGAATCATATGTTGAATTAAAGAACAAAACAACATTCTGGCTGAATAAGAAAAGGCCGCTCTCATGGAGTAAACAGGCGGAAATCCTGTTTGCCCGGAGGATGAGCTGGTTGGGGAGAAGGCACAAGGACATCACTGGTGACTGTGTCGTAGTAAACGTCAGGGACCATAGAGTAGTCGATCACATTCTAAGAAGAGGGCCTGCAAACCTATCAAGTTATACAAGACCATTGCCCTTTTTTTTTGGCAGAGTTTTATATAGCGTGAACTAGAACCGAACCGAATCAGTTATCAGAGCGCTTTACATAGCACCAGTTACGTTACATGAGGACACACTTTCATTTTTTTAGGCACGGGGAGATTAAGTGATTTGCCCAGAATCACAGGGGGTTTTGGGCGTTGTTACCGAGACTCGAACCCAGGTCCCCAGGTCCGAGGTGGAGCGCCTTAGCTGTTATGCCAACCCCTCTCCCCGGCCCTTGGGTTATTTTTATTGGATGGGAGGTCTGAGTCACGGCCTAGGCCCCGATTATCAAAGAAGAATTGATAGCGCCAGTGACGGGATGGGTCCCTGTCACCCAATGCTAGGTGTCTTTCCGGGAAACCAGGATGCATTGAGTCTGAGGAATAGATGCGACCCCCTGACGTCACCAGAGGAGCTAGATTGACTAAAGAGTAACAGAGATCTCTCCAAGAACATCTTACAGGAAGAGGGCTGTTTTCCTGATACCCCCCAGGCCGCATTCCTATCCCCTCATCCCGTATGGAAGGCGTCCATTGGCTATGAGGATATACTAAGAGGGGGCCCCCAGCGGAGGCACCAGTGACACCTCGAATTTACCATCATTAGAGGAGGTCTCCTTAACAACGGAGTACCCTGCTGTGAGTCCCTCCGGTCCTATTGTTGCTTTCCCTGTTTTAGGACACTCTGCCGGGCTTCCGGCCAGGCCAACAGGGAGGGAGGACGTATTAGAGTCAGACCAGACTCTTCGGTCTCCCCACCGGCCAGTGATCCAACATAATCCTTCAAGGTTAAAGGAGGGTTTAAATGGTGAAGGATAACTGACAAGCTCCCTGTCACACTTCATTCCACAGAGAGACAAACCCAGGGGGGCCTAAACTAGTATCGTGGAATATAGCTGGGCTGTCTGCCAAATTTGATAACCAGGAATGGAGGGAGTACATTACCGGGTTCCAGGTCATCTGTTTGAAGGAAACCTGGGCGGTAGATTGCAGTCCCTTCCACTTAGCGGGGTACAAGTGTTTCTCTGTGCCAGCTCAGAAATCAGTGTCGGGGAGAGCCATGGGATGACTATTGATATTTGTGGACCTGCAGACGGATGGAGTGTGGACCAATTTAAACTGGACTACAAATAATATGCAGGCTCTTGGGTTCCATACAAATGGGTTAAATGTCATATTAATCAATCTGTACAATGCCGTAGCAGCTAAGGGGAACGGCTCTATAATAGGTGAACTAGATAATAGACTTGGTGCTGAGAGAGCTTTGAGGAAGGGGGTGGTTGCCCCGTTCGTGGTAATAGTGGGTGATTTTAATTGCCACTTGTGCCCTAACTTATTACCTATTGACGAAGATTGGTCACGCTGCCCAGTGGAGGAAGGTCCGCATTTTTAACACAAATGTGAGGGGTTGGAATTAGGTAGGGTCTTGAAAAACCACGCCCTGGAACATACCATTGATCTGGTTGTCATCGGCAGGGAAGGTGCTGTTAACCCAACCTTCAAGGGTAGAGGGTGCAGCTTGTTTATAGATTATGTTGTGGTTTTTAGTTTATTTAAGGACTGGATATGAGGGGTCGAGATTGAGTGGAGTGTATTCAGTGACCACATTCCTCCAGCTCTCGAGATAATAGAACTCCCCCCTAGAAAAGTAAAGAGAGGGGTGGTGGCAGGGAGTTTCGAGAAGGTAACGGATCAGGGTAGACGACTTAGATGGTCGAAAATCGATGGGGATGCCTTTTATAAATCCCTATTGGACAGAGGGAAAGAACCGATTGGGAAGGGCCTAGACCTATCCGTGGAGGGCCCCCCCCCCCCCATTGTAGAGGCATTTGAGTCAGTGGTGCAACTGATAGATAGTCTATTAAAGTCCACCACACAGGGGAGGGCACACACCACTCCCAGATGGTTTGATAAAGACTGCTTGCGGGCTCAGAAAAATTTAAAAATTAGTCTGAAAACTCTCCCACGGGACAAGTTAAGAATTGCTCAGTGCAGGACTGCATATACAAAGGCGATTAAAAGTAGGAAGATCTCCCTTCAATCACAAGCATGGGAAGACTTAAGGGATGCAGCAGTCAGAAGGGACGCGACTGTATTCTGGAAAATAATAAATAACCCGTGTTTCCAGGATGCAAATACCCCTGAAATTGGTACAACCATCCTGCCAGACCAATGGTATGACCACTTCAAAGGCTTGTACAACCACACGGATGAGAATAGTCAGGACGTTGGGAGGGGTTGCCAGTGGGTTTCCTCAACAGTATTCATTCTGGAGGAAATTGTTGTGGGTATTCAGGGCCTCACACGAAATAAAGCCCCTGGACCAGACGGTATCCCACTGGATTTCTTTTTAAGCAATGTGGAACTGTGGGCCCCCATCCTTACAAGGGTGATAAACGCGGCGGTTGCAACTGGCCTTCCGCGGTCATGGTCATCGGCAACAATAGTGCCCATTTTTAAAAAAGGGAACAGGGATCCCCAGTGTTACCGACCTATATCACTAATTGATGTGACAGCTAAAGTCCTGGGCCGAGTGGTCTTAACGCATCTTATGGACTGGGCCGATGAACATCAAATCATAACTGATGCCCAGTATGGGTTTTGGGTAGGGAGGTCAACGACGGACCAGTGTTTGAACCTTTATCTACTGGTGGCGAACTACACTATGGCCAGTAATGAAGCAGTATATCTAGGGTTCATGGACCTTACTGCAGCATTCAATCATGTTAATAGAGAGAAGCTGTGGGCCCTGATGAACAGATTTGGGGTTGAACAGGGTCTGGTAAACATTCTGAGAGCTCTGCACTGGAATACTTTCGCTAAAGTGTGATATAATCTGGAGGGGGAAACTACGGCACATTTCTCCTGCACTAGCGGGGTCAGACAGAGATGTATTCTGGCCCCATTCTTGTTCTCCCTGTACATTAACAACCTACATCAGGCATTAAGTAAACTAAAGGTGGATTGCCCAAGAGTAGGGACTAGGCCCGTTCCAGTGCTGCTGTACGCAGACGACGCGATACTATTAGCCCGCACCCCAAAAGGACTTCAGTGTTTGATAGATGGGTTTGTTAGTTTTATGGACACCCTAGATTTAACAGCAAACCTAACCAAGTCCTATGTCATGTTGGCTGGAACCAAACCGTGCAAGAAGTTTTCCTACAAAATAGGCGCACACAAAATAGGGCAGGGACAGACCTTTTCCTATCTTGGCCTGTTATTTGATGGGCTCTTAAACTTTAAAACACTAATTGAAGAGCGGTGTACCACGTTAGTGGCCTCGACCGGTGCTATAATGAATTATGGGCGCAGGCTAGGTCGGTGGTCACCAGAACAAATAATGAATCTTTGTAGCTCCAACATGTTGTTCAAAAGTGGTTTACGGGTCTGAAGTTTGGGGTTTTGCAAATACCGCCAGGTACAGATGGAGGAGAATAAATATCTTAGAAAAGTTCTTAAAACCCCACAAAGCATACCTGCCCATATTATTCATGAGGAACTGGGCAGGGTATATATTGAGGTTCTGGTAAAGGTTAGACCCCTTATGGCTTGGCTCAAGATCTGGACCAATACGAAGGCAGACCTAAGTAGACAAATTATCAGAGATTGCCTTGATAGGGATAAAGGAATGAGCATTCCATGGTTAAAGTACGTGAAGACATCGCTTGAGGGAATTGGCTGCAAAGAGCTTTTTATAAAAACCAATGGAAACTATCCCTCAAAATAAATGCAGAATCAAGAGAATTTTCCTGGGCCAGGCAGTCTCTCGTAGAGCAGCAGTGTAAGGAGCCAAACAAACAGTCTGCGCTTATAGTATGGTAAAGACTGGGGAGGGCATGGAACCTTATCTCGCTCTTATGTTTAATGCGCAGGATAGATGTTTAATCACTCGTTTTAGGCTCAACCTTTTACATCATCTACTGGCTGATCCGCCAGGTTTTACTTTAACTGTTGAGCAGAAGGGTTCTTGCGGCTGTGACAATCGGTCTCCGCAGGATACCCTTCATTTTGTAGTACTATGTTCATTTTATGCTGCACCCAGGCGCAGGTTTTTAGTAGGTATTTTAAAACAGGTTGTACCTTTAGCAGGACATTTAGTGCAGGACAAGACCTTTGAGAGGCTTGTCACCCACTTCTACTGGCCTCAAATGCACAAGAGTTATGATACTCATTGCAGGACCTGTCAGACTTGCCAGGCAAGTGGTAAGAGTGGGAGGGAGCGCAAGGCTCCTGTCCAACCTTTCCCTGTAGTCAGCACTCCCTTGGAGAGGGTGGGCATTGACATCTTGGGTAACCCTGGGCGGAGTTTGCGGAGTTGCACTATGCGAAGTGCAAAAAGAACTCAGTTGCACTATGCGGAGCTCCGCGAGCATCGAAGTACAGTAGAAAAATGCTGTCCGTGGTGATTGCATAGTGCCGGATTCTTGTCCGCACTGCGCAATCATTGCAAAGAGCACCATGTACAGAGCAAGCTTACCTTTCCTGCTGCTTTAGTAGATTTTTACCCGAGCAGTAGCTTTCTCAAGGCGAACGGGCAGTTTCTCAACGCGAGCGGTGGCAAGCATACGTGACAACTCGCAATGAGGAACCTGACTCCCCCTCGTTGAGAAATCTCGCAGGGAGGTTTATTTTCCACTCTTAGGCTCGCTAACTTGACGCTGGTGAACGCGAGCAAGGAAAAAAACCTCAGGCCTGCTGTGCGAAGCAGAGTATTTCGGAACTCCGCGAGCTCCGCGTAACGCAGAGTGCGGAAACTCTGCAAACTCCGCAAGTGTAGCGGAGTTCACCTCCCAGTGTTAATCGTGGGGCTTCTGGATCCCAAGACAGCCATGGGCAACAGGGTCATCCTGGTCTCGGTGGACCATGCCACCGGGTACCCAGAAACCATCCCTCTCTAGAAGGTGACAGCCCTCGTGGTGGGCTGCGCACTGATGGGGATTTTCTCCCACGTGGGGTTCCCCAGAGAGGTGGTGTCAGACCGTGATACTAATTTCATATCTAGGTATATGAAATCTCTGTGGAAGGAGTGCGGTGTAACCTATACGTTCACCAAGCCTTACCACCCCCAAGGTAACGAGCTGGATGAGAGATTTAACTGGACCCTCAAGGGCATGATTATGGGTTTTGAGGAACCCATGAGGCATAAGTGGGACCTCTTCTTACCATACCTGCTGTTTGCTTACAAAGGGGTACCACAGAAGTCCTTAGGGTTCAGTCCCTTTGAACTACTGTATGGTCACCCTGTAAGAGGACCCTTGAGTTTGGTGAAGGAGGGCTGGGAGAAGGCTCCTAGTAAACCCCCAGGATGTGTGTAGCTACATGCTGGCCTTCAGGAACCAAACTAGGCGTTTCAGGCAACTCGCTCAGGTGACTCTGGAAGCCAGCCAGGAAGAGATGAAACAGTGGTTCTACCAGATTGCCACTCTGGTCGAGTGTAAACCTGGGCAAAAAGTATGAGTGATGGCACCAGTGGAGCCCTGCATGCTCCAGGATAAGTGGACTGGGCCTTATGAGTTGGTGGAGCGCAGGAGCGAAGTGACCTACCTGGTCGACTTACAGTCTTCTAGGAACCCTCTGAGGGTCCTCCATGTGAACCGCCTCAAACCCCACTTTGAGAGGTCTGATGTGACCATGTTGATGTTGATGTAGATGATGGGGATGAGAGTGATCCTCTTCTTGACCTCCTGGCAGCTAGAGAAAAAGATGGGTCAGTGAATGGGGTGAACCTCTCGCCTACCCTGACCCCAGAACAACAGAGGGACTGTCGCCAGGTGTTGGGTCAGTTCGCCTCCCTGTTCTCCCTGACAACAGGAGTCACCCATTGGGGCGTCCATGATGTGGACACTGGAGACAGCCTGCCTGTAAAACAAAAACTTTACAGAGTAGCTGATAAGGTCAGGGCTAGCATCCACAAGGAGGTTTCCAGGATGCAGGTGCTAGTGGTAATTGAGCCATCCTGCAGCCCCTGGGATAGCCCAGGGGTCCTTGTGTCAAAAGCTGTTGCACCTGGTGCCACCCCAGAACTCCAGTTCTGTGTTGATTACCATGGGCTCAATACTGTCACCAAGACTGACGTTCACCCCATCCCCAGAGCTGATGAGCTCATGGATCGGCTCGGAGCTGCTCCGTACCTCAGTACATTTGACTTGACGTCTGGGTTATGCCCTTTGGGTTGAAGAACGGCCCTGCCACCTTCCAGAGACTGGTTAACCAGGTACTGTGTGGGATGGAGTAATTCAGCACCACTTACCTGGATGACATTGTTGTGTTCAGCTCCAGTGGAGAGGAACATTTGCAACACCTCTGTGAAGCGTTGAAGGCCCTGCTGGGCAGGCCTCACTATCAAGGCAAGTAGGCAAGTAAGTGCCAGGTAGGGCAGGGTTCTGTGGTGTACTTGGTACACCAGGTCAGGAGCGGCCAGGTGGCGCCCCTACAGGCAAAAATTGATATCATCTGACTTGGGAACCCCCCAAGACCCAGACCGAGGTAAGTGCCTTTTTAGGACTCACGGAGTATTACAGACAGTTGGTGAAGGGGTATGGCACCATTGCTGTGGCCCCCAGCAGCTCCGCTTTTTTGCCACAGTGCCCAGTTGCTGAGCCCTCCCTCCAGTAGGGTTCACGCTGGCAGCCTGCAGCGGACGCACATGTGATCTAGGCTCCAACTCCACCTGGTGTCGCCCCCGCTCACTGGTTCCCGCTTTTACTGGACTCCGCCATATTCTCCTGGTTATCCTGTTTTACTTTTCCTTCCTTGGGTACTTTAATTTTAATTATTATTTTCATTTTATCTTAATTCCTTGCTCGCTCGCTTGCTTCATTAGCCTTTTCTGCCGCTGCTGCCCCTGTGGCTCCTCCCCCACACTCAGCCCCTGCTCCTGCCTCTACACCTCTGGTCCCGCCCCTCCACGTCCTAATGACGGCCGATGCGGGGGAGCGTGTGTGAAGCATTGACCTCCAGTCCAGGCCAGCACTCTCCCAAGCAGCTCCGCTTCTTTGCCACAGTGCCCAGTTGCTGAGCCCTCACCTCCAGCAGGGTTGGCGCTGGCAGCCCAGCATGGACGCACAGGCCATCTAGGCTCCAGCTCTGCCTGGTGACGCCCCCACTCACTGGTTCATGGTTTTACTGGGTTCTGCCATATTCTCCTGGTTATCCTGTTTTATTCTTCCTCCCTTGGGTACTTTAATTTGTATTTTTATTTTCATTTTATCTTAATTCCTTGCTCGCTCGCTTGTTCCATTAACCTTTCCCACCGCTGTGGCCCCTCCTGCCCACTCAGCCCCCGCTCCTGCCTCCCCGCCTCCAATCCCACCCCCCTCCCCTACTTAATGGCGGGTGCTGTGCGATCACGCCGCTGGCACCCCAAAAGTGCCTAAGGCAAGCCTGTCTGCGCCTGTCCGTGACCCGACCGCGGATAGCGCCAGGAACCCTGGATCTCCAGAACCCCACCGATACATCTCCTCTGCCCTCCACATACTCAGCCCTGGAAGACTCAATGGCTGCCAAAGAGCCACACCGAACACCTTCCAAGGACAGTTCTCCTGCAGACACTGTCGACGATCCTTCACCATCGACTGCGCCCCCAAGACTGCCAAAAACTCGCTGGATGCCCACACCACCGGAGCCCTGAAATGCATCCTCCTCAACGTTCTATCCCTACACAGACACGCGATATAGATCTGGGACCTGCTCCACACCCTCTCGCCCGAAATCGCCTTCTTCACCAAAACCTGCACAAACGCCACCTCCGGCCCGACATCGCCACTGCCATCCTTTACGGATACAAGATCCAGAGAAGGGACCGCCCAGGAGGAGGACTCGCCATCGCTCACAGGACCACCCTTTGACTCTCCACCTCCAACACGAGCGATCCCCACTCCAACACAGAACACCTCCACTTCCAGATCCAGGCCATCCCCAGGACCACGCTACAGGGCACCCTCGCCTACAGAGCCCCCGGACCACGCACCCAGTCTGCAACTACCATCACTGACCTCGTCGCACCCCACGCCATCGCTTCCATGGACTAAATTCTACTCGGAGACCTCAATTTCCACCTTGACAACCACAGCGACCCCGACTCCATCACCCTCCTTGACAACCTCTCCAACCTTGGACTGAAGCAGCTCATCACCACCCCCACGCACAGAGCTGGACACACCATCTGCCCCATCTTCGCAGGGGGACCAACATCCATTTCAGCCATACTTCACAGTCCCCCTGGACAGACCACCACTGTGTACTCTTCACATTCAACACATCCACCGGACCCAACCCCCCACACCCGCCTCAAAGGAACTGGAACAAGATCACGGAGGAGCATCTCAATGCCACCCTCCTCCTAGACCCTCCTTGTGCCACGACCGATGCCAACTCCGCCGCCCGGAAACTTCACAGCTGGATCTCCAGCTGCACCAACAAACTCACACCCCTCCGCCAACCCGGCAAACAACACCCCCTGAAAGCAGCTTGGTTCACCACCAATCTCCAAGCAGCCAGGTGCTCCTGCAGATGCCTCGAGAAAATCTGGCGAAACCGGAAAACCACGGAAGACATGAACAGCTACCAGAATGCCCTGAAGGAATACCACCAGTGTCTAAGAGAAACCAAGTGGACTTTCATCAGGAACAAAATCCACACCAACGCAGCCAATGCTAAAGAACTCTTCAATGTCATACAGCAATTCACCAAACCCCCCAGCAAAGCCACAGACATCACACCATCTCAGGAACTCTGCAACATGCTCAGATATTACTTCCACTTGAAAATAAAGGCCCTCTACAACTTCAGCATACAGACACCGGACACCACACTACGCTCCACCACCACCGACAATGAGCCAACCATAACCACCTAGAATCCTGCCACCGTCGAATACACCACCGCGACCATGAAGAACACCCACTCAGGAGTCCCCATGGTCTCCTGCTCACCTCACATCTACCACAGGGCTGCAGCCATCTCACCCGAACTAGGACGCACCATCAACGCCTCTTTTGAATCCCGCATCGTCCCCAACCACTGGAAGCAGGCGGAGGTCAAACCTCTCCTCAAGAAGCCCACGGCCGACCCGACAGACCTAAAAAAAAACTGCCGGCCCATCTTTCTCCACCCCTTTACTGCAAAGTCACTAAGAGACTTGTAAAGACCTTGCTGACAACCTTCATCGAAGAAAACTCCATCCTAGACGCCTCCCAGTCCAGATTCCGCAGCAACCACAGCACTGAGATGGCCCTCCTTGCTGGCACCAATGACATTTGCATGCTACTAGACCAGGGGCACGGCAAACAGCCCTCATCCTACTAGACCTCTCTGCAGCTTTCGACACCGTCTCACATCGCACCCTCACAGCCAGACTCCACGACGCAGGGATATGAGGAACCGCCCCCTCCTGGATCTGATCCTTTCTCTCCAGCAGAATACAGAGGATCAGACTCCCTCCTTTCCGCGCCAAACCCACACAGATCGACTGCGGAGTTCCCAAGGATCATCGCTCAGCCCTATGCTTTTCAACATCTACATGGCTCCCCTCGCCGCCATAGTCAGACAAAACGGGCTCAGCATAGTATCATACGCCGACGAGACACAGCTCATCCTCTCCCCCATGAAGAACTCCAAAGACTCTGTTTCCAGGAAGGAATGAGAGACATAGCTGCCTGGATGAAAAGCAGCTGCCTGAAGCTCAACCCAGAGAAGACCGAGGTCCTCATCCTCAGACCCTTCACCTCCACCTGGGACAACACCTGGTGATCTTCCTCCCTCAGGACTTCACCTACCCTGACAGACCATGCATGGAAGCTCAGCATCATCCTTGACTCCTCCCTCACCATGGCCTGCCAGATCAACTCCATCGCCTCGACCAGCTTCAACTGCCTTTGGATCCTCCGCAAAACCTTCAGATGGAGACAGCCAGAATGCAGAAAAAACATCACCCACGCTCTCATAACCAGCAGATTGAACTACGGCAACGCCCTCTATGCCGGAATCAACAGAACTCTCCTACACAGGCTACAGACCATCCAGAACGCCGCAGCCAGACTCGTCCTCGGAACCCCAAGACACACATGACCCAACACCTACGTGACCTCCACTGGCTCTCCGTCAAGAAGAGAGTCAACTTTAAACTGCTCACCCATGCCTACAAACCCCTCCACAACATCAGACCCAAATACCTCAACGAGAGAGTCTCATTCCACTTACCCAAGAGGAACCTTCGCTCTGTAAACCTCGCCCTTGCAGAGATCCCCGCATCCGCAGAACCAGAGCAGGAGGAAGAGCGTTCTCCTACGTCTCATCCAAAGCTTGGAATGAGCTCACTGTGAACATCAGACGGTCCCCCACCCTCCACACCTTCAGGAAGAATCTCAAGACCTGGCTCTTCAATCGAACTGGAGCTGCACCCGCCTGCCTCTCCCAGCGCCTTGAGACCCTCACGGTGAGTAGCGTGCTTTATAAATCCCCTGATTGATTGATTAATTGTTGACCCCTTGCCAGAACTGACTTCAAAGAAAAAAGCCCAAGTGGTGATCTGGACAGATGCCTGCCAGACTGCTTTTAAAGCCCTGAAAACTGCCATGTGCCCAGCACCCATGCTCTAGGCACCTGATTTCTCTAAAGATTTTGTGGTGCAGACAGATGCTTCAGAGCATGGTGTGGGAGCAGTACTCTCACAATTGAATAACGAGGGCTTGGACCAACCCGTAGCTTTCATTAGCAGGAGGCTACTTCCCAGGGAACAGAGATGGAGTGCAATTAAAAAGGGAAGATTTTGCTGTGGTCTGGGCGCTAAAGAAGCTGAGGCCCGACTTGTTTGGGACTCACTTTCTGGTTCAGGCAGACCACAGTTCCCTCAGATGGTTGATGCAGATCAGGGGTTAGAACCCAAAACTATTGAGGTGGTCCATCTCCCTAAAGAGAATGGACTCTACGGTGGAACATCGGCCTGGAACAGATCATGCAACGCTGATGGTCTGTCCAGATGTTTTTGCCTTAGTGATGAGAACTCCAATGAGGGTGGGTAGTTCTCCCAGCTTTTCAGCAGGAGGGGATACGTGTTAGACCTGGCATTTCATGGCATGGTTACCCCTGACTTTTTGCCTCTACCTTCTCTATTTTTGATGCTGTGATGGATTTCGTTTTGCTGGCTTAGATGCTTTGGGCACTTTGCCACTGCTGATCAGTGTCAACGTGCAAGTGCTCCCTGTATAAAGTGTTATGGTAGTTGGTTGTCCAGAATTTGTATGTTTGTCTTACTAGTAAAGTCCCTAGTAAAGTGCACTATGTGTGTCAGGGCTGGTAAGGTAAATGCCACTAGTGGGCCTGCAGCACTAATTGTGCCACCCACACAGGTAGCCCTAAAAATAGATCTCAGGCCTGCCACTGCAGTGCCTGCAAGCAGTGTAACTGCCTTGTTGCCCTGACAAGTGCACCCACTTGCCAGGCCTTAACCTTCCCTTTTTGACAACCTTATAGTAAGCCCAAGGTACCGCCCTGGGCAGGGTGCAGTGTATATGAAAGGTAGGACATGTCTTGACAATGAAATACTGCAAAATTTGTTTTTCACTGTTGCAAGGCCATCTTGCCCATAGGACAGAATAGGGAATGCTGTGTCACATGTTTTCAGCATATCTTTCCATAGGCATCAGATGGAGAGATAGAGTTTAGTGTGCCTGAACTCAGAATTTAATAACATATCATTTTGTGAAGATGGTTTTTGAATTGTATGTTTACAAATCACGCTTTTAGAAGTGGCTGGTTTCTTGTCCTC
Source organism: Lissotriton helveticus (assembly GCF_964261635.1). NCBI lineage: Eukaryota > Metazoa > Chordata > Amphibia > Caudata > Salamandridae > Lissotriton > Lissotriton helveticus. The sequence goes on from NC_136065.1 coordinate 1,743,561,111, forward strand.
ACCATCCTGCATGCCTCTGCCTGGTTGTGTATTAACTGTCTGGGTTTGGATGAGACAGGGTCTGGGAAGTGTCCTGACATCAGGGAGGAGTAGGTTGGACAGCAACAGGCTGGCCTGCATTTAGTGTGGTGGGAGGAGTAGCCCCCTTTTTTTTAATTTTTTTTATTCCTCATATACCAGAAGTGGGTATTCTAGAAAGGGTATCTCCTCCTCTCCCCATTACGATGTTCCGGCCAGCTGGACCAAACCTACCAAATTCGCTCCAGAATAGGAGAGGAGGTAAGATCCCCCTCCAGCCTCCACTGTGAGCTAGGTCCACTCCATACCCTATAGTCTGTACGGCCCTCGGTTGGGTAGGATACCAAGCACCCACAGGACCCAGGTGAAATCACAGGAATATATCTCATCGGTTCCGCCAAGCCACCAAGGCCAACCAAATTTTATCAAGGCTAGAGTTATCACATGCAATATCAGCTTCGCTAATATTTATAATGTAGCTTAAAAAAACTGCAAAGGTAGGAGAAATCTCCGACTTCCAAAGTTTACATATTTCTCGTCTAGCTATAATCATTACATAAAATATAAATGTAGTCCTTATCTCATTAAGCTGAGACCCAAACTCTAATCCAAAAAAGATGGTCATCGGAGTGATTTTAAACCGTATATTCAACACTTCTGTTATAAATTCTTCTATTTTGGACCAAAAAAGAGATAATTTAGGGCACTCAACAAACATATTTATATCGTCTGCCTTGGAGAGCTTACAACGTAAACAACAATATTCAGAATTCGTAAACTTAGACAACTTCTTGGGTGAAAAATACGCTCTATATAGTGTGAACAACTGATTTCGTTTTAAGGGGGAGAGGAGTAGCCCCTTTGATGCGAAGAGGGCTGTGCTGGTGCCACAAAAGAATGGCTGCACCTCCAGCGGAGCGAGACCCATACCCTATCTAACAAAGAAAGAAGGTGTGCACTGGCAGGAAGACACCCAGATCTGGTTTGGACCGGGCTCAGAGCCCCCTGAACACAAATACTTCAAAGACATTTAGGGGTATAAATGTGAGAGCTGAAACTCTGAACTCAAGACTGAAAAAGGATTGAAACTACTTTGTGATGAAGAGGAACCTCTGCCAAAGAAGAACAGCTGAAGAGACTGAAGAGAAGGACTGCCCTTCCTATGTGTTCTGGGGCTGGCCTGCAGTTTGCTGATTTGACTAAGGTGAGGACAGGGACACTTTGCTGTGTGCTGTGTCCCCCTGCTGGAAAGGACTTTGTTGTGTGCCTTGTCCTGAAGTAACTTGTCTCCTAGGGCCCGAGGGGAGCTGCTCCCCTGTTGTGGAAACTCAGGAACATCAAAGTTTCCAACTGTGTCTCAGTGACGCTTGGTGCGTGTGCTTTTGCACGCCTGAGTCAAGTCAAGTCAAGTCAAAAACCAATTTATTCGATTAATTAAAATCATAAAAGTACACATACAAAACACAAATCGTAAAATGCATTTGGGTGAAACCAGAAAAGTAAAAAGGGCACATTTCTTTTTAAAAAAAACAGAGAAATATCTCAGATAGAACAATTTCATAATATTTTAGGTGTCTGATAAAATTCATAATTCAATCATCACTGGGGATCTTTTTTTCCTAATCCGTACAGCAGCTACAAGAAAAATAGCGATATTAAAAATATTCCAGGGATTATCCAATAATTGAAGATACACTGCCATGTGTTCTGTGGTGCTGTTTACGAGGTGCCCTGTGATCGCATTGCCCCCGCAGCGTGAAACATCGTCCACGCTGCTGCATTGCTGTTTGTGGCACTAGCCTACATCATAACTGAGGCTGTGAGTAAGGATTGCGGTCGCCGGCCCAAGCTGCAACCTGCTAAAGAATTTCTTGAAGCGTAGGAAGCTGCAAGGTGAAAGGGATTGTGATTGTTGTTCGCCAAAAGGAATCTGCCCTAGATCGTCAATGAAGGAGAAGGCAGCTTCGTAACCCGTCCAGCTACAGAGTCGCCTAGGAATGGAGCTGCAACATCATCGGGACCACCCAGCAGAACATCCGACGATTGGAGAGAGAGAGAGAGTGAGGCTGCGCACCCTCCAGGTAAGGCTTGGACTTGGGTCATGAGCCGCAAGCGTGTGTGGCCTGGGGAGGCGTGCCGGAGGAGTACAGGAGTGCTCCGTTCTCTCTCTAGCTGCACCACGTTAGACGCGCTGAGTCCCTGAGCAGCCAATACCTGCCCAACAGTACCGGGGCCGCCTCTTTAAGTTTAAGATCGCTGTCTCTGTTGTTGGGGACTAGTGGTGCCCGAGCTGACCGTGCAGATTGGCTAATAGCATTATTCCTTCTATTACGAACTGCTGTAGGCTTGCATAAAGAATTGCATTACGGACTGCATTATTCCGTGCATTACAAACTGCCTTATGCTTGCATAAAGAACTGCCTTATACTTGTATGAAGAACTGCATTATTCTTGCATTAAGAACTGCATAATTCTTGCATTAAGAACTGTATTATTCTTGCATTACAAACTGCACTAGTACTTGCATTAAGGACTGTCTTGTTTCTCCATTACGAACTGCATTACAAAATGCATAGCATTGCATTAGGACAGCATTAGATCATTGTGAACTGCACATTAATACCGCAAGAACCTACAAGTGATTGTTGGCCTAATAACTGGCCCCGTGAAATACTACGAATATGCATATGCTGAATATTTTTGGTCTCATGATATTTCTTCTTGATAAAGATACCACTATGTTCCTAAATCAGTGTGGTGTCCCTTTATTTTGTTATCCCTGTGTTACTGGGAGCGTGGGTGGTTGCAAATATTTTACACATTGCCTTGGAAATAAGCCTGGCTGCTGAGCCAAGCTACCGGGTTGGTGGGGGGGGGGGTGAGCAGGGGTTATTTAAGAGTGTTTCCCTCCTTTCTCTGGAGGGTCCCTATTTGAACTAAGGTACCCACCTCAGTCAACTAGAGACCCCCAGTTCTAACAGGCTCCATAATTTGATAATAGCTATGTTGGATGAGGTAGTGAATACATGTCCCTCATTTGTTTATTTTCCTTTGGAATATTTGGATTTAGGTACACAAAGGTATTTCTTTCATTTTCTTTCATAGAAAGATTTTGATCAATTGAATGTGCATGGTGTATTTGGCACACTATATTGAGATACAGGTTTGAGTGGCAGGGAGCACCAAGAGGATTGATGCATGGAATTATTGAGGTAATTCACAAAAGATTGGGAATGTAAAAACAACTATGTAAAATATGATACTGTCATTTGGAAAGATTTAAAACTCCTGGTTGATTAAGCATGAAGAGCTGCTACTATTATGCATGGGTTTCCACAACTGATGTCACATTAGGACTTTTAACATGCGAAACAGTTTGAGTATTGCACTAAAGTCACGAGGGTGACATTCATGGAGACTGTACCAATAGAAAAGTTATAGCAAAGATTTGTTGTTATATATGATTTCTTAGCCCTGAAGAAGTCACAGGATCTGATACCCGACAAGCAACGAAACACATGTTGGTGGCTGAGATTGGTGAATCTGCAATAAATAGAATAAGACTGAAACAGACACGATTATGGATACAATTTATATTATATTAATAATTTAGCGTGTGCTGGGGATTGTTTTGTCCATATGTAGTGGCTTTAGGCCATGTTACAGGGAGGGGGGTGGAACTCTCTACCTTGCAAGGACTGCATCAAAGATATTCGATATTGGTTACAAGGTGGATTTCCCCTAGGAGCGCCACTTCCCTGTCAACCAAGCACCCTTTAACTGGAACATTATATTTTTCCCCAGTCTTTCGTGATCTATTCCTAATGTTGCTGAAAAGTATTTGTTTGCTTAGAAATACATTCTCACTAGCAAAACCAAACCAGCCAACGCTTAAACACACATGCAATGTATGTGAGAGAGGGGCTGTGGAGAAGGGAGGGGCACTGGTGGAGGGTGGTTCTGAGGGAATCCGTGAACAAGGAGGTCATTGGATGGGGGCTCAAAAATGTGTTGCACTGGGCGCTACCAACGCTATAGCCGACCCTGAGAACTGCAGTGGCGAATGAAAAGCATTCCAACGAGATCCTTATGGCAAAATAGGGACACAATAACACGAGATCATCATCAGGACAGAATAACATGAGATCCTCGTTGAAAACGAAGGATAGAAAAGCACGTAGCGCTCTGGCCAGTGCTTGGTGCGTTGTAAAGTGTAATGTGGGTGTTACTGTGCTGTCACTATTACAAGAAGAGAAGACGTCTGCAGTCAAAGTAACTTTGGGCATCCATGAAATGAATGGCCCCAATCTGTTTCAAAGAACATGTGTATGGGATGCTAAACCCATTGTTGCTTTTGAGACCAATGTCGCAGACTATTTTTTGTGGGAGTTTAATATTCTACTCGAAACAGGTCCCTTGCTATTATATCATGTTACTTCATAATGTGAAATATTCCCTTGAGTTCCTTTGGCACCTGAAACAACAGTTAATTTCGTGAAACATCATATAATTTTGCATAATTTTAGTGACGTTTTACCACTAAAATTATGTTTTTACCTGACCTGGCTATGTTGTGTTGAAAATAATTGTATCTGCTGTCAGCAGTACTTTCAGGAGAATCACTGCTAGAGTGGATCATTGAACAAGTAGGACAGTGCTAAACTGCACACACAATTCAATTCGACAGACACACTCCAAAGCATAACACGTGCCCTCACCGATGATGTCATGGAAGGGTGTCCAGACCCTTCCTCCTCAGCCACAATCAACCTTGAAGTATCTGTAGCGTGACCAGTCTAAATGAAGATTTGGTGGGTCTTTATCAGATTTAACTATTGTCCTGATAATTGTGCAAAACACCACGTGCTCTATTTACTGTGTTTTCAGCGACCACTGCACACCTTACTGACATAATACAGTCAACAGGTTGAGGAGGGGCATATCCCCTAGTGGGAAGACCTGACGGTCAGCCTAGGGTACTCTAAGCCTCTATGAGCATGGGAAAGACCCGGCTGAGCCACCGTACCCCTGGCTCCCTGTAATCTTTTTAATGGCTTGCAGACTGCACAGCATATGTCCTGCTGGATTAACGAGCCCTTCAGGGGATATAAAATCCGAGATGGAAGTTGTGAAATGCCGATTGAGCTAGTCTGACAAATAAAAAGGGCCCTTTACTTTTTGATGAATCCATTAATGCTGTGTAGCGGTTCCAGCGGTGAAACTTATGGGGCCTTAACAATTGCTATTTGCGTGGCTTCGGCGTGCATTAAATCTTCTTTTCTTAAATGCAACTGTAAGATACTCAGGACTGGGCCTTGCGTCAGCACATTTCAGCATTTTAGCTGAAAAGTACCAGTTAGTCCATCGCCTCTCATCGTTAGAAATATCCACTGTGCCTGAATGCACAGGCCACGGCAGTGCTGGGGAGGAAGGCAAAGTACCCAGGGATCTTTACGGATTTTTAAACACTCAAGTATGCCATAACCCTCTACGAGTCAAAACAAGCTGTAAAGCAAGGCCACTTATATTATGTGGCAGTGAAGATCTAAATTATGCAGCAGTGTCAACTAAATTATGCAACAAGGAAAAGGGCCTGTGGGGTAGAATGAGAGGGATGGGGTCAGGGTGTGTTTCATCACGCAATACCCACACACCACGCTGTTACTTGAAGAGTAAAAGGCCATTATATTAGGACAAGGTTGCAACACTTAAACTTTATTACATATCAGTCACCCCTAAGGTAGGCTCTAACTAGCCCTATGGGCAGGGTGCGGTGTAGGTAAAAAAAAGGACATGTGCATTAACTGTGTGGCATATAATGGTAGCAACGAACAGCCTATTTGCTTTCTCATTGCTGTGAGGCTGCCCTCTCATTGGAATGCATTGGGGATTCCCTGATATGTGCTTCAGTGGTAATTCCTTACATGAGAGGGGTAACATGATAAAGTTTGGTATGTTTGGAATAGTGGTGATAAATGCTGCGTATTGGAGTTTGCGGATTTATTATCACTATTTTAGAAATGCCACTTTTAGAAGTAGGTATTTCTGAGTGCTATGTGTCTTTGTGCCTGCCTTGTGTATTGACTGTCTGGCCTTGGAGTGACAGGGGCTGAGAAGGTGCAGTGGCTCCAGAGAGTCTGGATGAGTCAGCGCTAGGCAGCATAGACCTGGTCTGCATTTGGAGTGGTGGGAGGAGTAGCACCTGCACCTGAATAGGGCTGTGCTTGCCTTCCACAATGATGGATCTGCCCCCCTGTGGTGTGAGCTTACATCTACAATGGGGAGTATTGGGCACTGTAAGGATAATAGTAAGTGCCCCCCAGAACTGGTTTGGACCGGGTACCAGGGAAGAACTGGGGATGTGACTCCATATCTGCTAGACTGTTGGAGCTTGCTTGGAACAGAAGACTGTGTGGGACCAGGAGGAACTGCCATGGGACTGGGCTGCAGAAAGTGCGGACCTGCTGCCTTCTTGGGGCTAGAGGGGACTGCCACTCTGCCTATTGAAATCCATGTGCTGGCCTCCCTGGGGACACTATGCTAGTGTGTCCCTGTGGTCCCCCTGGACTTTGTGTCTTGTCCTACTGGATTTATGACAGCTCGTGGTGAGCGCTCTGTTGTTCACCTCGTGTCCCCATGTTGTGGTGAGGCCCCAGGGAGTGCTCTGGCCAGCGTGTGAAGAGTGCTCTGGGGTGTCAACAGTGCATGCAGCACTGTCCTGTCTGCAGGGTTCTGGTGGGAGCCTGGCTTCGCCGAGGAGTTCGCGTCAGGAGAAGGACCGAAGATTCAAAACCCGACAGAGACTTTGCTCCATATTCTAGCCCTGCGTGCTTCCTGAGGCTGGTTGTTGGTGGGGCCCACTGCCGCAAGGAGATGCGCAAGAAGAAGTAGAGCCTTGCGGCCTCCCATCAGCTGGGGGCCGCCAGAGGTCCGCAAGACAGAACGGAGACTTCGCTCGGTGTTTCTCCATTTTTTGGCACCATGACACTGACAAAGTTGGTGCAGCTCGAAGCTGGTGGGTGAGTGCGAAGTCCCTCACATTTATCACCCTAATTGGGCAGCTGCTCTGGGAATTTGGGTTTTTCCTGCAGAGGGGAGACAGTCAGTGCCTCCCCTCCCCCGGCTTAAAGGGAACATTTCCGATTTCGCGGACCAGACAGGAAAGACGCCTCCACGGACGTTCCGGTCCGGCAAAGTCAGTCTGAACACCAACTTGATTCTGGGGCACTTCTTTAGTGGCATCACGGGATGAGCCCAGTAGAGGCCCCGGATACACAAGTGGCCCGGCCTTCCCCCATTTCTTTAAGGGGGGAGCAGAGACTTCTGTACTCCACATTGAGTGGAGGATTACGGCTGCATGAGCTAATGTGGCCCTCTGGCAAGTTATATGAGCTATGCCCTGATATGATTATGTTTTAGGCATTACGTTGCCCGGGTTGCACCCCCTGTACAGTGAGGGGATGTGTTGAAAATTGTGCATACTGTAAGTGTTTACTGAGGTGCACTGATGATTATTATACTTGCATAATATGATGCTTATGTCTAATGCTTCATGCTAAGTACAGTTTCTGACAAATGGTTTTTTTTTTTTTGTTTTTTTTTTGGGTTATAAACTTTTATTCGGTGTCAGCACATACACACAGCTCTACGCCTACAACCCTGGGGCCGGCAGCAATGTAAAAGAACAACAATACAATCACAGTAGGATCATTCGACGAATCAGATCTGCCGCCTCCCAGTGGTCCGTAGCCTCTATGCCGCCGTCATGCAGCTTAACTAACGTGACAAAGGTAACTTGAACTCCCTGTCTCGGTCTCACCCATCCATGTTGGCGCACACTCAATGTCTGTATGGAATTAGATGTAGTGGTGCAGTATGCCTGTCCGATCCTCTAACCCAACACTAACCACCCCTTATAACTTCCCCCCCCAACTCCACCCCCCACTCTAACTGCCCCTGTGTGTACCTCTGCCCCCCTCCCAGAACCTTAGCGCCTCCGTGCCCTGTCCACCCTGTCTCCACCCCCCTCTACGTCTGTCCCACTCCGCCGTGACTCCCTCCCCCCAGAGCGATCCCCACTATGCATGACCTGTAACCAGTAGTTCTCGGGTGAGACGCCTCCATCAAGCACTCAAGGTCCCTGTAGATTCGCCCATCCGAGCACTCGGACCCTCATGACCCACTCTTTCTCTTTACATTGGATCGGGAAACCCAGTGCACTCTTCCTCGCTCTGTCTCTCCTCATTCTCCTCCTGCACCGAATCCGCATCCTCCTTACGGGCCGCGTACGTAAGATACAAGTCCCAGAAGTTTTTGGGTCTGCTGATTGGTGGGAGAAGCTCGCTATAGAGCTGCGACTGGGTACACCCATATAGCATGTCTCTGGACCAGCCACCTATGGTCGGGAGAGGTCCCCGCATCCAACATCGCGCCACCGCTCGTCGGGCTAAGATTAGTCCCAAGTCTGCCATGCGGCGTATCGCCGGGTGGAGGGTTCTGGAATAACCTAGCAACGCCAACGCCGGGTCAATCGGCAACTCAGTTTCCAATATTTGACCTAGCTCTGCAAAGACGTCAGCCCAGAATTTGTTAATGCCCGGGCAGGACCACGCCAGATGCATGAAGTCCGCCACCTGGGCATGGCAGCGCTCGCACTCCGTTGTGTCCCGGAGGCCGTATCTACATAATCGCTCAGGAGTATAATATACTCTTTGTAAGAATTTAAAATGTATAAGCCTATGTCGAGCATTAAGGGACACCCTCCTAGTGTTGCGGCAGCAATACATCCACATGGAGTCGCTGATGGGCGCTTGCAGATCTCGCTGCCATGCCGCCCGGGCCTTGGAGAAAGACTGTTTCCCGCCAGCTTGGCCCAACCTATACAACCGGGAGATAAGATGACCTGGGGACGAGTGTTTAATGATATAAGTTAATTCTGGCGTCTCGGGAGGCTCTAGCATTGTCGAACCCAGCAAGGTCCGCAACGCCGCCCGTACCCTGTGGAAGTGGAAACGCTGCATTAACGTAGCCGGAGGTCGGGAGTGGACCAGTTGTGCCCAGGTGATCGCAGTCCCGTCCTTGAATAGGTCTCCCAGCTTAAGTATACCCAATTGCCGGAGCGCGCACGTGACCCCCTTCTCTCGTAACGGTGAGAGCCAGACTGCCCAGTCTATAGGGACGAGCGGGGAATACAGTATGTCGTGCCCATGCCCTCGGGCCAATGAGTGCCAAGCATGGTTCGTCGCAGTGATGGAGTCCAGGGTACCTACACGACGAGGAGCCGGTTCAAACACCGTGGCCGGCGGGGGGAGAGGGGCAGTGAAGAGGGTCTCAAGTACCACATGTGGGATATTGCGATCCCCGTGTGCCCAAGTATGTAAATGAGTTGCTTGAGCGACCCTATAGTACCTTTCCAGGTCCGGGGCCCCTAACCCCCCTTGATCGTACGGGAGCGTTAAAACGTGCCACTGTACTCTTGGTTGCTTGCCTCCCCACGCCAGCCGTGTGAGGGCCTGCGTCAGTGTCTTGAAAAAAACCTTCGATAATGTCACCGGGATGTTATTGAACAGAAACAGGAACCGAGGGAGGACAATCATTTTCATCAGGGCAATGCGTCCCGACAGAGATAATGGTAATTTGCACCACCTATCCACATCGTCTGTCAATTTAGAAAAGGCCACCCCATAATTTTCCCTCACCAGAATGTCAGGATCCGGGTGCAGTTGTATACCTAGGTAGCGGACCGGGTCGTCCGACCACTGCAGTGGATAATCCATCCCAAACTTGCTCGTCGTTGGGGTCAGTGGAAACGCCACAGATTTATTCCAATTTACTCTCAGTCCAGATAACGCTCCGAACTGCACTACTTCACGTAGCACAGAGGATAGGTTGTGCTCCGGATCTCTTACGTATAAGAGGGTGTCGTCTGCGTACGTGGAGATGCAGATCTTGTAGGTTGGGAAGCTGATGCCCTCGTGGCTATGGTATTCTCGCAGAGCGCACGCCAGAGGTTCCGCAACAAGGGCGTATAGCAGTGGAGAGAGAGGACAACCTTGTCTGGTGCCCCTGCGTATCGCAAACGTCTCCGTGACTCTGTTACCCAGTCGGATTCTAGCCGACGGTTCATAGTATAACGCTCCCACCATTTGTAAGAAAGGCTCTCCCAGTCCTAGCTTCCGAAGCACTCTCGACATGAATGGCCATTCGACAGAGTCGAACGCCTTTTCCATATCTAGGAATACCGCCAGCGCCTTACATTCCGGCTTCACGTGCTGCATTGTTCCCAACACTGTGCGTATGTTATATGTGAGATTCCTAGTTGGGATGAAGCCGGCTTGTTCCGGAGCTACCAGTTCCGGAGCCAAGAGAGCGAGACGCGTCGCCAGAACCTTGGCATACAGTTTAGCGTCGACATTTATCAAAGAGAGTGGCCTATACGAACTCCGTTCATTTGCGGGTTTCCCCGGTTTAAGTAGAGTAATAATGAGTGCTTCTCGCATGGAAGGAGGCATGCAACCCTCCAGACAGATGTCGTCAAACAGCGTCGACAGGTAGGGTAGCAGTTGGTCCTTGAAGGCCTTGTAAAAGCCCACCGTGAGCCCGTCGGCCCCCGGGGCACTACCGGATCTCATGCTGTCTAGAGCATCCACAATTTCCTCCCTCTGAATAGGCATCATTAGGAACTCTCGCTGTGCGTTCGACAATTGCGGCATTTTGATATATCCTAAATAATCGTCTATCGCCCCCTCCATACCAGGTGACTTGGAGTCATAAAGATTGGAGTAGTATTGTCGGAACTCGTCAAGTATTTGCTCCTCGTCGGTAAGGACCTCTCCCGTGCTCGATATCAGCTCGCCGACCACAAGCTGACGCCTTTCATTGCGGGCAATGTTAGCCAGCAGGGAGCCGGGTCTCTCGCCCTCTCCATAAGAGCGCGCAGTAGCGTACTTGCCCATATGTTGGACCTCCCTGTCGGCTTCCGAATTATATTCCGACACCAGCAGTTTAATCCGATCTAGCGTATCACCATTAGGGTCAGCCTGATGGGCCTGTTCAAGTTCTGCCAGCTGAGTTTCTAGGAGTTCGAGCCTCTGTCTAATGGACTTAAGGACGCTGGAGTGCTTGGCCATCGCCACCCCACGTATATACACCTTAAATGTTTCCCATATTGTATGAAAATTGTCCACAGAACCTACATTAATATCAAAGAAGGACTGGATCTCGTCCGCAAGTTCCCCCCTGAACACCTCATCCAGTAAGGAATATGGGGGGAAGCGCCACGTGTAGGGGGGAAGTCTAGGCGTCGGGAGATCGAGAATCAGGAGAAGAGGAGAATGATCTGACAGCGTGCGTGGCAGAATCTGGCAGTCCCTCACCCTGTTAGCTAAGAATTGTGTCAAAAACCAGTAATCTATTCTCGTGTGAATCTCATGGTAGGCGGAATAGTGCGTGAAAGCCCCTCTAGTGTGGTGTCTGCTGCGCCATACATCCATTAGCGCAAGGCGAACCATTTCAGTTTGTAACACCGCGGCAGCTGCCGATGGACTCCTGGGAGGACCCGCTGATCTATCTAGCTTCGGGTCAAGAACCAGGTTGAAATCCCCACCCCAGAGCATCCCCGAACAATCGTACAGTCTGCATTTCTGGGCCAGGGTGGTGTAGAACTCCGGGGAGTCAAAGTTAGGGCCATACACATTTACCACCATGCAGTCAAGCCCCCTACCCATGCACTTGCAGAGGACATATCTACCCTCAGTGTCAGATTCCAAGAGTGTTAACGTGAGTTTGGAACTGGGGTTAACCCAAGTAAGAGTCCCCCTTGAGTGTGTCGTGAAGCCCACAGCCACGCTACAACCCGCCAGCCCCCTGTGAGTGAGCATTTTGCTGGTCAGAGGCAAGTGAGTTTCCTGTAAGAGGGCAAGATCTATGTTATGTCTGCGCAGATAACTGAGTACTTTACGGAGCTTTCTGAAGTCATTTAAGCCCCTCACATTCCAAGTGAGAATTCTTAAGCTAGCAGGTTCCGACCCCCTCAATGATGTGAGATTATAAGTATCCGTTCTATCCGCCATGGAAGATTGCGATGAAATTGGGTGAAAATGTCTTGTAAATCCCAGTGGCGCACTCCAGAAAGCCAGTCGGAAGGGAAATAGGAGCAGCACACACAGTGGGAATTCTCCACAAAGTTCGGCAGAGCGCAGGTTCAATCATCCACAAAAACAGCAAGAATTCAAAACCAAACCCCAACATTCCACCCCACTCCCACAGCTGACCCACCCCAACTCGGCCATGCAGGTCCCCATCCCGCCCGCCCCTCCCCAAACACCAGTTCAAATGCCCCATCAGCCAACAGCTCGTGGGCGAAGGTAGCCAGCCAACTCAGTCTCAGCTAGCAAGTTACAACTCTGTTGCCCAGTGCCCCATCCCCCCTACGTGCACCACCAGCAACACTACGTCACATCAACCTGAGCAACAACAACATCAGTATACCCCAACTGCGTAGGGCTACCTCCCCCTCCCCACCCCAAATTTAGCCAACATAGCCCAACCACCAGTCACAGGCCCGTGGAGCTAAACAGATACCATAGGGGCATACCAATACAATAAATGAACAGCCACAGTGCCAGTGTCCCATCCCCGCTTATCTGTGACATCATGTCCATGTAGGGTTGCTCCAGTTCCACGACCCTCACAGTTCTCGTCGCAGGATGATGCGTCGGCAGTCACTATGCACAAGGTGGACATCGCCAAGTCACTCCTGGTCATCCATATTTCGTTGATCAGCATCCTCCCGGCTTTCTGACTGATCCTCCGGCTTGTCACGGGCCCACTTCTTCAAGGCTTTTTGCAGTTCCACAGGGTCCGTGAAGATATGAGATTGGCCCTGCCTGTTAACCCGCAGCTTGGCCGGGTACAGCATGGCGTAATCGAGCCCCATGTCTCTGAGTCTTTTCTTGTGTGGCGCAAAATGTTTGCGCGCCTCCTGTACCCGAGCCGTGAAATCCGGGAAAATGGAGATCACTGATCCCTCGAAGTGTAGATCGCCCTTGGACCGTGCCAACCGGAGTGCCGTGTCCCTGTCTCTGTAATTCAGTAACTTCGCTATTATCGGCCTCGGAGGGAGGCCCGGATTAGGCCTCGGACCCAGCGATCGGTGTGCACGTTCAACCACAAACATCGCTGAAAACACTCCTTCACCCAGCAGCTTGGTGAGCAAGTTTTCCACGAATATCTCCATTCTACCGGTCTGAGTGGTCTCCGGCAGGCCAAGTATGCGAAGGTTACAGCGACGGGACCTTGCTTCTAAATCCTCCGTTTTGTCCTGCAGAGACCTGATCAATGTCTCCGCCCTGCGTCGCGCAGTGTCCAAGTCCGTTTGAGCCTCCTCCACCTCTGTTATGCGCCTTTCCGCCATGTCGTGCCTCTCCGAGTGCTTATCTAGTCGTTCCGCCATGCGGTCCATTCTGTAGGACATGGCATCCATTTTTGTGCCCAGCGCCGTGAAGTTCGCCTGCATGTTTAATTCCATGGTTCTTAGCATTGATTTTATATCCGCATTGTCCTCCGGCTGCTCACCCGCCGACTGCACCTCGTTTTGGCGAGCCTGGGGGCTAAGCACTGGCACACGGCGCTGTGAAAAAGGGAGCTTGCTTTGGGTTCTGTCTCCCTTCCCCATGCTTCCCTGCGGTCTGCGGTGTTGGCACACCCGCGTGGAGGAAGACCAGACCCCGTGAACTGCTGCTAGCGCGACCGTCGCACTCAGAAGAGCTTCCGCCCCCAGGTAGGGGTCTCAGTCGAGCCGGTAGCGCCGCAGGACTGTCTCCGCCTGAGCCGTGTGGTCTGCAGGTCGCTTGGCAAGGCCTAGGCCACGTGTGTAAGGCCCTTAATTGCAGATCCAGTGATGTGAGCGAGGGGCGGGAGAGTAGAGGGGGCGCGCTGTCCCAACGTCGCTGTGCACCGGCCTCAAGAGATGAACAGGTCCCCGTCCGGGGGTTCAAATACCGCCTCTCATCCGAGGTAGGGAGGGGGGGCCGAAAGGGCAGTCGCGCCTCTAAGGTACCTTGCACTGCGCTCACCCTGGATGATCCGCTCCGAGTGCCCCCGGCTCCCGGGTCTGTTATAGGCCCCACGCGCTCCCCACACTCCCCGCGCCGCCTCACCGTCTGGACTAGTCCGCAGCACAGGCGGCCGGAGTCACCGACGTGTTCTCTCCGTCCAAATGCCGATCTCAGCAGGAGGTCCGATCTCCCCCCGCGCCTGCTCCCAGGCGCCGCCGCACGTCTCTGCACGCAACCCGGACTCGCAGCCACCTGAGTCCGCGGATCACGGGCCCTCGCGCTGCCGAAGTCCGCAGCCCCTGCAACGTCGTCGGGGCAGTAAGGATCTCTCCCAGGACGGGTCCGCTCGTCCACCTCACAGTCCGCAACACACTGGGGTGTCGGGGGAGTATCAAGGGTTAGGTTGATGCAGGATTATTCAGGATAATGAATTGGTGCCGAAGGAGCCCAGGGACTATGCGGCCATTTTCCGCGGCTGCTAGCTCCGCCCCCGTTTCTGACAATTGTTATTGGTTATCCCCACCTGTAATGGTCATGACAGTGGCCCTATTGGCCTTGTGATGTATGTAATGTTTTGAGAGTGGCCCAATTGGTCTATTGGTGTATATCAAACCTGTGAAGTCATGACAAGTGCCTGGTGGCACAGTGTATATATGTGATGGGTTCGAATGTGTTTTTATGGATAATACAAAGGCTATTTTTACATAACCTTGTGTGGAGTTTCTTTTGTGGTGTACCCAGTGTGTCACTACTGTGTGAGTGTGTTGCACAAACACTTTACACATTGCCTCTGGGATAAGCCTGACTGCTCTGCCAAGCTACCAAGGGGGTGAGCAGGGGTTATCTATATTGTGTAACTCCCTTGCCCTGAATAGAGTGGTGGTTTCTGTCTAGATTAGGTGCATGCCCTAGCCAACCAGAAATCCCATTTCTGACAGTATGTGTTCCCAATCCACGAATGGTGCACCCCATTATCCCTGAACAATACTGTCTCTTCCAACTTAAGCCCGCATGTACAATCACCTTTATGTCTCTTGCCTGGCAGAAAACCCTCCTTGCCCTATTCAATTTCCTGCAGGCCTTTTTAATAGCTGCATGCTTGACAGCCCCCCTCCATACTGTGCGAGGCACACACTCAGTTCATATTAAGCATGTTCCAGCAAAATTCCTCATTATAGCCTTCAAATCCCTCTGCATGTGCTGCATTAGCGTCAGTCCTGACAAACGCACTAGATCGATCTCTCCCAGGTGTATCACCAGCCTGTCTGGGCAGCCCCTCTGTGGTACCATTTTCATTAACCACGGCAATAAAGCTCCCTATCACATTCCCCCTTCGTGGTGACTGCTCCTCAAACCCAGGTTGCCTCCATACACCTGCCGGACCGTATATTTGGCTGCCCAGAGGATCCTATGATATCAATGAAATCGATTAGCCTTGAAGAAAACCTCCCCCTGTAGCACCTTCTGCTCCCCTGCTCTACCCACAGATCTAGTCCCCTATTTGCGCACATATCTCTTGCTACCCCTGGACTTCCATCTTCCAATCTAGCAGCGCTAATTTGGAAAGAATGCGTCCAAAACTCAGCTGGTTCCCTGCCCACCTTGCGTAGCGCCATGTGCAAAACCGCTAGTAGCTGAAAAGCCGTCACACGTCCTCCTGTTGTGTGGTCCCCAATAACTCTGATACCCTGAAAGCCCTGAAAAACATCTAAATCATACATAGTCTAAATATTGACACCTCAAATGGGTCGTAACAACACCCTGGCAAAACCCCCAATTGGTCCTGTAACAAATCAAGTGTGATAGCCTCCCTTGGAACTCCCCCTTCCCCTCGTTCCTGTCCCCAACCTTTCAACATTCTGCTCAACATCTCATCTTAGCTTTCCTGCTATTGTCTTCTGTGATAAACCTTTATCTATGCAACATAAAACAAAATTCAACACTCCCTGCTCAATGTCCTGTCGCGTATGGCTCAGTGCAGCTATCGTTGTACCCATAAACTCTCCAAATTTGGACCACTCCATCCTGTAGCTCGTTCTTGTGGATTCCATAAATTACCTCTCGACCAGGTCTATCACTCTCACTCCCCCCCAGGCCCAGATATTGTCCAGCAGCGCTGTCTTGTATTCCTCCGCTCTGGACACCGG
Source organism: Lissotriton helveticus (assembly GCF_964261635.1). Taxonomy (NCBI): domain Eukaryota; kingdom Metazoa; phylum Chordata; class Amphibia; order Caudata; family Salamandridae; genus Lissotriton; species Lissotriton helveticus. Next base: position 1,743,577,333 of record NC_136065.1, read on the forward strand.
AATCGCTGCCACTGCGAATGAGACAATGCATCCGCGATGTCATTGCTAGCCCCTGGTACATGCTTGGAATGAAACACAACACTCAGCCTCAAACACATCAGCATAAACCGTCGCGACAGCCACAGAACCCTCAAATCTCTTGCATTTTGCCTCTTCACCAGTTCTACCGCTGTCATGTTGTCCACATGAAAAAGCACCGTCCTATTCTCCAGTTCGGCACCCCAGACCGCCAATGCCACCAACAGTGGAAAAAACTCAAAGAATGTGATACTACTTCCCTGCTTCAACCAATGTGCTGGCCACTTCCCTGTGCACCATTGTCCATCCCAAAACAGTCCAAAACCCAAAGATCCTACTGCTTCTGACATTTTTTGTAACCTGCCAGACTTTGTTCTCCTCCACAAAATCCAACGACACACCATTGAAATCAGCCAAAAACCTCTGCCACACCTCTACATCTTCCCTGGCCCCCAATGAAATCCTCACCCTGTGGTGTGGCAGCACTACTTCTGACATGGCCATGCCTAGGCACCAGCAAAATGTTCTCCGTGGCCTTACCACCCTGCATGCACAATTCAGGAAACCCAGCAGCTTCTGCACTGCCCTCAGCTCAATCTTCCTTTTACCCAACACTTGTAACAGAAAAGCTTGTATGTCCTCCACTTTTCTCTAGGCAGCTGTGACACTCTGTACTGAGTCTGGCTCAATGCCCAAGAAAGTAAGTCTGTCACTGGGCCCGGCCATTTTTTCTACTGCCAAGGGCTTCTCAAAACTTGTGTCAGTTCCTCAAATTGATGTAATGCCCACGCACAATCCCCAGAGGCTCCCTTACCTACGTGAACAAAAAGCCATCCAGGTAATGATACAGCTCCCGGTGACCGCTGCTCTTTGTGAAGACCCACTGATGGAATGTACTGAACATTTCAAACAGGGCCCATTGGCAGGACCTTGTCAGAACCTTGGCAGGACCTTGTCCACATTTGATATCCTCAAATTGCCGCCTTCCTAGTAGCGCAAAATCCACTGGGTGTATGGGTAGCCAACGAAAGGCAGATTTGACGTCATATTTTGCCATTTCTCCATGACCACAAGCTTGCACCAAGCAGATGGCATCATGGAGAAGTGTGGCTCAATGGTTAGAGCGGCAGACCCTGATGCAGAGGTTTAGCCCGGGACCAGGGTTCAATTCCCCGCCTCAGCGGGCCTTGGGCTCAAAATTCCACGGACCTGATAATTCTCGCCTCGGTGCCTATTCCAATCATGGAGTCCCACTCTGCAACTCTGGGCAATAGCTTGCTTAATCTCCACAACGGCCCCCACAAGGCTAAGGATGCCTGGCCTCCACCTTGGGGGTTCCCAGGAGTGGACACCTCACAGGGAAAGCCAGGATGGGTTCCACAGCGGTATTCGTACAAGCGCCTTGAGACCCTTGCGGGTGAGTAGTGCGCTATACAAGTATCAATTTACATCCACTAAGGCATACAGCACCCTAGAGTCTTCTTCTGCAATGAAATCATTGACTACCACCCCTTTTCTGGCCAAGATAAGTAGTGAATCATTCTGAACTTCCCCAGCTCTTTTTTAGGCCCAACCCTAAAGGTGAGATGATCAAGTCCTCCAAGGGCCAATCTGTGAATGGACTAACAATCCTACCTTCCTTAACTTCTTTTCTCAATTTCACGGCTACCACCATTGACGATTCTCTAGCTGATTTCAAGTTATCTGCCCATCTACGCCCCCTTGGACCCTGGTAATCTACCCGGAAACCCTCAATTAATCCCCACTGAATCCATATAACCACCTCCTTGACCTTTGGCCCAGACTGTCCCTTTCCTTTGGTGGCCCTCCATTGTTCTGCTGGAGTGGCCAGTGTAAAACACTGTGAGTGGATACCTCCCCCTTCATTTGGAGCACTGGTGCTTAAACTTGCATGGGTGCTGGTAACAAACTCCTTTATTAAAGTTCCAGCGTACCCCTGTGGTGGCCCCTGTCTGCTTCGGTGTAAAACGTGATCCTCCAGCCTCGACACTAGACCCTCCCGCTCCCTGTTGAGCGGGCCACACCTGAAAGGACCAATTTGTCATTGGCAGGCCGCTGCCCGCATGTGTGGATGCTGAGGATTGTGTAGAAGACATCAACTGCATCCATAGCTCTTGATCTACCTCACCCCAAGGGCTAATGCTTACTCTGGCCCTAAATTCCTCATCATAGCTCAACCAGACAAAACGCCCAAAATGCATCTGTGCCTTATGTATAATATCTATGTATTTCAACAAGGCAATTGCCCTATCCAAGGGCTACTCACAGTAAATACTGGCATAGATTAGGAAAGATGAAGTCCAGTTTTCTATGATAATGGGTACCCTCAGCCGCCTTGTCAACTCCAACTCCTCTTCCTTTGAGCCCTCCTTCACCTGTATCTCCATATGTAATAACTTGAACACATCAACGTATTCATGTTTCCATTTCCTGTTTATGTATTTTTCTGATAGATGCTATCACCAGCCCCATGCATGGTAACATTTTGTGGTGATTACCGTCCTTTTTATCCTCTTTCCCTTCATTCCCTTCTACCTTGTCTGTTTGGACACTGGCTCATACTAAACAATTTGCACTGTGTGTCCCCTTGTCCAATGCAGACAGCGCACCTGCACCTGAGTTGTGTAGCATTTTAGAATCCAAGCGTAATTTACCGCAGTACAAATACTGGCATGGCTACTTTCACTTGTTCCAAAAAGCCACAACGATTTCTTGCAAAACTCAGCTTCAGCAGTCAGGGACATCCCCTTGCTTGAATATTGATTTGTCCTAGAAATCATGGAGTTTTCAAAGAACTACCATTCCCTTGGGGTTCTTTGGTGATGTTATTAGGTCCGACTTTACGTCAAACTAGACACCTTCAAGGTATAAATATGCCTACACTTGCCCTAGCAAACACACAGTGGTTCAGAGCGGCTCGACTATCTACTTTGACGCAGCTTGCTACAGCAAGTGCCGAAGGAAGCCGACCCTCCAGCTGACGCATTGACAGAGAAGCTGTCCTTTTTCTCGCTGAGAATCCAGCTCCAGTGTTTCAATGCTCCCCTCGCCGGGTGTTGGGAAATCGAATCCCGAGACAGAGATACCAGACCTCCTTCATTCTAAAACCAAGCTACGGAGCTGATTAGACCCTAAGAGATATCTTGGATAGATTCTTGGCAAAGAAAAACCAAACCTATGCTACACCTCACTTACTTCTTCCCTCGTACTAGACTTAGGTTAGGTACATTGGGGTAGGCGTATTTTAGAAGCACCAGTTAAGTACTTTTAGCTTTTGTTATTTATGTATGTATTTTATGGCTTAGAAACCATACCATAATTTTACAGTATTATTTTAGAATACTCTTCTTGCTGTACGCATTATTACGATTGTAGCAGTTCATTTCTTTTGCATGAGAAAGAAGACTGTTCAATAAATCCTTTTATTGAAAACGCCCGTCTCTCTATTTCTCTGCACCTCTGTTGAAATGAAGCATGCATGATTGACTGAGTAGAATATCTATCTATTGTTTCCATGACTCTGAAGCTATGTTTTATCTTAGAGAAACAACGTTGTGATGTTTATGCTTTGGTCAGAAACGAATCCCTTCTTGTTTATTCGAGAAAGTTTCTAGTGACCTCTGAGCTAGCTGGCACTCACAATTAAGTTTAATATATTCGATAGAGACCTAGTAGACCTCAGGCCTACGTCAAATCTATAGGCCATAATATTCCAATGCTCAGAGCCTATTGGAAATATAGGAACTACACTACGCCTGTTTTTGTCACCAAGTCCCGCAATGTCCCAACACCCACTCCCACCAAATGGCAGGATTTCCCTTTTTCACCGCTATCCCCTCTACCTTCCATGCCGTCAACCAATCCTCATTACCTGAGAGTCCGCCTTGGACCTCCTTTTCCTTGCCCCAGCTGATATTTCTCTTCTGCCCCATGGGTTTTCAGTTTTCTTTGGCTGCACTTGCCTCCTGTAAAACACCAGTCTTCCTGGTTGCCTTCTCCACTGCCCGAGCTTTCCACAGCCACTTCCTCATCATTACACACTTCTTACTCTTCCCATTCGTCACTCTCGCTCTCGCTCCCATATTCCAGCACTACACCTGCCTCACTTCCCATTGCCCCCATACATCATTATACACCACTCTCATCTGTCCTTTTGCCCATATGCCACTCTTTCTGGGGCAACCGTTCACTGTCCTGCCCGCTGTGTGCTCCCTCGTTGGAGGGTAGGCTACCGGGGACCCCCTGCTGCTTCTGGCCAGCATCCCAGGCCATGTCACGCCTTTCCTACCGGCCTCACCTACCGGTCTTGGACCCCCCCACAGGCTGCTCCAACCTGTGAGGGCCTGTGCAATTACGGGCCTTACCACCATGTTTGCTGTTCCTCTGCCCTTCTCTGAGGGGCACCTATCCTCCACCCAAACCCACTTACCCGGCTGGTTCCCGCCCCTGCCTCCAGCACCCCTACACCCTGTTCTTCTGAATGGGGGCCCCCCTTTGCCCACCCGATGGATTCCTGCTCCTCTCGCTTCACACATCCTGGCCCATCTTTCCTCTGTGTCCCGGATTACTTGGCGCTGCTCCATGATGTGCACCTCTAAATCCATGCCTGACCATCTGGGCAAGGTGGGGAGGGGGAATCCTTCTCACCCCTATTTGTGCCCCTTAGGTCTGTGCCCTTATCCATCGACTCTGACCGGCTACCATCTGGGCCTCAGCCCATCTGGACTTTTTAGACATTGGGCTCAGGCTACCTGTTGTATTGTCTGCATTACTCCCAGGGGGGGGACCTCCTCGCGAGATCAAGAGACCTGCTCTGCACTGGGAGCTCATTGCTCGTTTTCTCCTTGCAAGCACCAGAGCTCATCTGCATCAGCCCCATGTTGGGCAGCCCTGACCCCACTCACCGCCAAAACGCTGATCTGTGCATCAGTGAGCTGCGCTGGCAGGCTCTTTCGCCAGAACCGATGAGTCTTTCTTCTGGCCCTGCCACTGCCTGCTGCTTGTTTTTCAGCGTGTGACGACTCGTCCTGCCATGCCACCACCGCTGCCGCCACACCACTCAGCGCTACACGCGTGGGTCGGACCATGCGGACCCAGGCTTGGTCAAGAATTCTGGGCCACAGGAGGTCCGCGTGGCACGACTGGCCCAGCACCAGCGACTCAGCCCGCACTGCATCACCATTGGGTGCCACCATCGGTCCTCTGGCTGCTGCTGACAGGTAGGCCTGTGTAATGCTAACCATTAAGGGATTGGATCGAACCTAATAATTCTCCCTCAGACAACACTAAACACTCATCCCAGTAATTATCCCACTGCTACTAAGTAATACCCTACGCTCCCGGTGGTGCTAGGTGATCCTCCCCTCCTGACACCTTTATACTCCACCCTACTCTCACCCCTTCCCTATTCCCTTGACTCCCTCCCCACCTTGTCCTTCCGGCCTTGCAAGAAGTGCCCTGGTGAAGACTGGTCTGTGACCTTCACTTCCCCCGAGGGCCAGCATTGTGTCCAGGGGCAACGCTGTCTGGTCCTTCCATAATGCTGCAGGGTTTGAGGGATGTCTGCAGTGTTCAACCCTCAGCCCATGTCCCTGTACTATTTCACAGATCTGGTGTCTTCGGGTCTCAATTACAGGGTCTGGAGTTTGAAGACCTCATGATTCCAGGCTAGAGACGCTTGTATTTTCTAGTGGTGAAATTCCCTTCACAATCATTACCCCAGGTGAAACTGCGCTACTCCTAATGATAGCCCCAGTCTGAGCCTTTAACTACAAGAGATGAAAGGAACATTTTTGGATGAAAACCCATGATCCCACTCCAGTAATAGAAATACCTAGACTCTGTATAACAACTCACATTTAGAGCACCCAGGGGTATTTGGTGGAAGGATTCTACCTCTCCATCGCACTACTACCACTACTCAGAAACCTTCATAAACAGGGCGCAATGCAACGCCCTGCAGCTCCTGTGGTGCTGGGGGTGGGTATGTGCCCCAACTCTGGAGAGGCAGATCAGTAAGAAAGAGACAGCTGAGACAGAGAGAATCAGGTGTATGAGAGGGAGATAAGTTAAACTCAACTGAGAGATAAAGAACGAGGCTCATGAGAAATAAGTGATTAAGACAGAAACACTGGTTAGAAAGAGATAGCTAAGAGAAAGACACAGACAGAGGGACATAGGAGAGGGAGAAGGGCTTAGAGGGGAAGATTGGTGATTAAGATAGAGTGGCTGATGAAGAGAGAGAAAAGTAAAACAAATGACTACTGAAGGAGGAGAAATGAGGGAGAGAGAGGTGAAAAGTAGAATGTTGAGAAAGAGTGGGAGAAGGGTGAAAGAGATGATAAAGAGACCGGTAGTTAATAAAGAGAAAACTGACTGAAAGGAAGATGTAATGATAAAGAGACAGATGGGAGAGAGGGTTGAGATAAGGAAACAGGTGATTGAGAGACTGATAATATGGAAGGGGAGAAAAGACAGACAACCAAACGGGATAGATCAGAAAAAGGAGATGAGGAAGGATGTTGAGAAGGTAGAGGGAAGGGGTAAGATAAGAGACCAAGAAAGGAAGCGATTGAAAAATAACTCAGGGTAAGATGCCAAGGATAGAGTGAAAGGAAAGGGCCACATTATGCAGAATGTTGACAGGAGAAGAAGCAGATGGAGAGAAGAGGTACAGGTAGAGGAAAAAATCCAGAGCAGTGAGGCATGTTCTTTTATATATGCATATTAATATTCTGATGGTATTTTGTAGAGGATGTGTACACTTTACTTTTGTTCAAACCAAAAAGGTATGTAATTCCTAAGAGTAGAGGGAGGGGACAATAGGACAGGGTGGTCTTCAGTCCTAGAAGATTACAGAAGGAAAGGGGAATTCCTGCTGTTGGAATTAGGGCCCTCACACACCCAGGAAGGTGTCATGCGTCATCATAGGGCGTGCTCCTCATCAGGTTGGTGCTGCAGTATCTGACGGGCTCCCTATGAAGGGATCTTTGGCGTAAATCTTTTATTCCAAAGTGCTGTTTGGTGCAATGGGGGTAAGGGGCCTAGGTGTGTAGATGGATGAAGTATAGGTGAGTGGTCAGGGTGAGTATTAAAATAGGGTATGGAAGTTCTAGAGAGAATTATTTTAATCAGCGAGACTTCCAACCTGATTAAAACCAGGGAGGTGCACTACTGAAATAAGGTTTCAAGGATGGCACACTGTAAAGTGGTCAACATGTTTCTTGCCTGAATAGTCCTCAGATCTAGTAGCAATTCGTCAGGGCCCGAGAAAAATGCAATCTACACTGTGAATGGTTGTCTGGTAAAGTGACCCTTATAAAACAAACCTAAAACCTAAAGTGTGGTACCTGAAGTTGGATGACCGACCCCTTTGGGGTTGGTACCAGTTGTCATTGACTCTCGGCAGTTAGGACACCTGGAATTACCTAGTGTTGTTTGCTCAGCGGCAAGTTCGCCGGCAGACCTACGCACTTACTGCCGGGATTTACTCTTGTAGCATGTGGTTCACTGTACAAAGCACAGCATCACCAGTCAGAGCGGTGCCCTTATCCTTAGCCTGAAGTTTTGTTGAAAAGCCAGGTCTTTAAAAGCTTTCCAGTTGGAAATATGTACCATAGGAAAACCATATAGATGGCCAAAAAACCTCCACCTTTTGCCGCATCTCAGAGAGATAAGTCTCATCGGATTTGAAGATCTCAACTGTCTTCAGGGACTGTATCCTCCAAATACATATTAACAAACAAATGGCCTTTATAACAAAGAGCTTTAGGACCTGGCACACTGCCTTTAAGTCAGAGGGGCACTACATGAGGTCTGTCTGCCAGTCAGTCACAGTGGCAGCTTCTAAACTATGGTGGCGGAGTGTTGCCCTCCTGCTTTTAAGCAGCGCAACATAAAGGAAACATACAATGATAATAACATTGAGTTATTATCATTTTATGTTTCTGTGCTGCTTGGGGGCGAATGGGCGGGGCTGCTCTGCTCTCGGGGCAGGGCAGGGGAGGAGTGGTTTGCCCACTCCTAAGTGCACTTGACTGTTTAGCCGGCACGCTCAGGCTACCCAAAACAGTCATGTGCATGTTCCCTGTTCTCCATGCAGGCCACAATAAAGCCTGCATGGACATGCCTAGGCCCCCAAACCCTTGCTGAGCGTTGAATCAGGACGCTTTACCCAATCACAACGCTTCATTGCAGCATCATGATTGGACAGGGGAGCTTAGGTGCTTAGCAATCACAACACTGCATTGCAGCAATGTGATTGGTCAGGGGAGCCTGGCTGTGCTTCCTGTTCCTCGAGTCAAGATGAGGAGAGCAGGAGCAGAGATGCAGGACCAGGGGGGAAGGTAAGTGTTTATTTATTTTTACCTTGAGGACCCTCCCCGTGCCTGCACACCACACACGAACCATGCCAGCCACCACTGGTCAGTCACACAGCCATGTCTTGAACCACTTGGAACTTGCAATCTATCCACTGGAATCTACACATGAAGGACATTGTAAAAGTCCATCCACAATAAAATGATAGCTCTCATAAATGTGGTCCTTCTTAAATTTGGCCCTTTTTGTTGAGTCCAAGAATAGAATAATATTTGTGATCAATTTGGGCTACAACTTTCAGGATTGTTCCAAATTGACTCTAATAAAAGAGAGAGGGACCCCACAGCCAAAGGGATGGGGTACCAAGAAGACTATTTAGTCAAGCAAAAATTCCCTTTGGGACACCTTATTCAAGTGACAAACGTTCAATACATAGTTTAAACCAAAAACACATAGACTAAAGAAATACTGTACTTATGAGGCAAAACACAAATGAAATTATGAAACGATCTGGACAATTTATTACACAATGCAATGTTTAAAAACAATAATTCAACACTAATTAAAAAGAAGGAAGAACATTAGAAGTAAGGAAACAATAAATTCCTATTAGTAAAAAAGGAGGTAGATACAGAAAATTAATTTCAACAAAAGTGTCAGAATTATTTTCCAAATAGTTGAAACACAATCCTCCTTTTTGTTAGTGCGACGCGTTTCGGTGGATCATAGGATTAAACCACCTTCATCAGGGTTACATGAAATGTCTTCCCAACAATTCTCAGAGGTTTCTATCAAAGCGTAACCGCATAGGGTAGGTACCTCTTATGCTAAAAAACCATCTCTCGTCCAGCGAGTTAAAAAACTTCTCAGGAACTGCAATCTTGCTGAATACTAGGTGACACCATATGATGAGGTGAACCAGAACAGTCTCGGCGATACAACTGCTGGGCACCGAAGCCACCGAAACGCGTCGCACTAACAAAAAGGAGGATTGTGTTTCAACTATTTAGAAAATAATTCTGACACTTTTGTTGAAATTAATTTTCTGTATCTACCTCCTTTTTTACTAATAGGAATTTATTGTTTCCTTACTTCTAATGTTCTTCCTTCTTTTTAATTATTGTTTTTAAACATTGCATTGTGTAATAAATTGTCCAGATCTTTTCATAATTTCATTTGTGTTTTCCCTCATAAGTACAGTATTTCTTTAGTCTATGTGTTTTTGGTTTAAACTATGTATTGAACGTTTGTCACTTGAATAAGGTGTCCCAAAGGGAATTTTTGCTTGACTAAATTGTTCCAAATTGAGACACAAAAGAGAGTTGATGTTCATTATAGGCTCTCATGTTCCTAACTATAGAACTGATTCATTATGTCTTAAGGAACTCTGGAAACTACAACAGAGGTGAAGATTGATTAGCGACTCCATTTTGTGATATTTTTTTTTTCACCAGTGAGGGCTGGTTTACTCTGACTCACCCACTCGTAAAGTTGTTCTTTACTCTCTCTACTTTCAGATGTAAGGGGGCAGAAAGTGACAATCCTCACTCCAGGACCATGCATGCCTTCTGATTTACAACACCAAGCCTCAGGATGATGGTGCCTAATTTCAGCCTTTCAAGATTGGTTTTTGGGGCTTGCCACTAAGGTTGGTTGATGTGTGAAGAGGTATCAGCAGTGAAGTTGACTAGCTGTAGACTTGGCAGAAGTAGTAAATGTTGGATATTTACCCTTTCTCTAGGGTTGCAACATTTTTGTTAGCCTTTTGCTGAACACTATTCTTCTGTCTATAGAACTCTGTGCGCTTTATCCCTGCTAAACAGCAGTAAAGGTTTTGTGCTCCTGCTTTTAACATGATGAAATTAGAATACATCTAATTGGCCTATTAAACTTACCTATAAGCCCTTTTGAATGGTGCCCAAAAAATACCCAGGCCTGTAAGTTCAATGTCACCAGTGGGCTGCAGCATATATTGTGCCACCCACTGCCGTGACAGGACAAACATGAATGCAAGTCGTCTTATATGTGGACAGCAATGCAGATTTTACTTGCAAATTCGACCTTTTGACAGGCCTAAATCCTCAGTTTCCATATTTTCAAGTCACTCCCAGGTTGACCTTACATGTTACATGGCCTACCAGTGCAAGGGTGTCGCCCTTCTCTGCACAAGTCCTCAGACCAATAGGATAGAAGTTGGCACAGAAACTGGAATAGAAAATACAAAGTTTATTAACCTCATGAGGTGGAACTACATTCAGACAACACCCTTCGGCAATGTATGAAGTAGCTCACTGAATGGAAGGAGCTTGGTCCTTTTATACCCACACAGGGGCTCAAAAGAAGGCGGTAGAAGTACAAGAAGTAGGTTTTAGGCACATATAAGGTCATAAAGAAAACGCACAGTCAACAAGTGGGAGGAGCTAACAGTTGCTAATTCTGGTGAACACATCCTGACATTTACAGACTAACAGCAGCTGCATGGACAGCAGCAAGCTCAACTGAGCATGTGCAAAGTAGAAGAGGCTAAATATAACCTGTCTCTAGCCAGATTTCAAGAGCAGACAACAGCAAGGTAGGACATAGCACATGGCATACACGTGGTAGCACATGGCAAACAAAATGGCTGCCAGAAATACAAAATGGATTCCACAAAACGGACAAGATAGCCTCTAAATACAGGATGGCTTCTGCTAATGCTAACCCAATCGCTGCCAAATTACAACAGACGTCCCTTTTAGCATTAGCTGAAGACATTCGTTCATCTAGGGTAATCTAGATATGCATCCTGTACATCGATGCTCATAAGTTCAGTGACCGCTTTTTTTAGCATTTGTTGTGCTTTCATTTCTGCAACATTTCTTTTAGCAGGTGTACAAGCAGTGCTGCAAATAGAGCAAAGCATGGGACCACATTGTATACATATACAGCATGTAAATAGTATCACCAATAGTATACATAGCATAGTCAGTAGCTTCCAGCCCCAAGTAATAAAGAGTGTCCACAACCAGTTCGAAAAAGTCCATGTACCAGTCTCTGGGTGAATCTCCGCAGCAATCTTATGTAGTTTAGAGATTGCATCATATACTGAAGGCGAGTGATCTGGAATCAAAACACAGCAGCTGCTGCCGATGATACGACATGCACCACCTCGATCAGCCAAAATCACATCAAGTACCATACGAATCTGGAGTGCTACAATCCTCGCAACTTGTAGCTCTTCTGTAATGTTTCCAAGTGCCATTGCTGTCTGATTGGTAACAGCTTCCACAACACGAGTCAATCGCCTTATCTTTCTGCTGTTCAATGCAGCACCCACAAAAAAGAATAAACACGAGTTAAAAATTGACATATTGTTGCAAAGCAGTGTCAGTATGGTCAACTTCATCCATACTTATTGTCCTCTTATTTCTGTTCTTGGAAATGTCATTGTATAACTTGAAGTTGAGATGATACGATGCAGGTGCCAGAAACACAGGGGGCAACAGAAAGGACATGTAGCAGACCCCAGACCCCCCCACAGGTAGTTAGTAGTATCCCTTATTACCACAAACGAAGTATGTATTATGCGAAGACGTAAAACTGCTGTTATTGGTACCTTCAATTGTCAGAATTACAGTACATTCACTTCTCCCCATTGGAATTCTCCCAACACTACTAATACGAGTCCTCAGACCAATAGGATAGAAGTTGGCACAGAAACTGGAATAGAAAATACAAAGTATATTAATCTCATGAGGTGGAACTACATTCACACAACACCCTTCGGCAATGTATGAAGTAGCACACTGAATGGAAGGAACTTGTTCCTTTTATACCCACACAGGGGCTCAAAAGAAGGCGGTACAAGTACACGAAGTAGGTTTTAGGCACATATAAGGTCATACAGATAATGCACAGTCAACAAGTGGGAAGAGCTAACAGTTGCAAATTCTGGTGAACACATCCTGACATTTACAGACTAACAACAGCTGCATGGACAGCTGCAAGCTCAACTGAGCATTTGCAAAGTGGAAGAGGCTAAATATAACCTGTCTCTAGGCAGATTTCAAGACCAGACAACAGCAAGGTAGGACAGAGCACATGGGATACACGTGGTAGCACACGGCAAACAAAATGGCTGCCAGAAATACCAAATGGATTCCACAAAATGGACAAGATAGCCTCTAAATACAGGATGGCTTCTGCTAATGTTAACCCAACCACTGCCAAATTACAACACTAGTTGGGAGTAGTATGCACCCTGTCCAAGTAGGGGGCCTGCCTTCCTGTCAGGGTAAGGGAGTTACACACGCAAGATAAACCCTGCTCACCCTCTTGGCAACTTGGTACGAGCAGTCAAACTTATCTCAGAGGTAATGTGTATTTGTACATAACACACACAATAACACAGTGAAAACACTACAAATGGACACCACACCAGTTTAGAAAAATAAATTATCTATATATAACCAAACAAGTCCAAAATGACAAAAAATCCAACAAACATAACTCAAATGAACACTTTTAAAAGTTTGAGGCGATTCTGTCCATAGAACTCTATGGATGTGTTTTCTTCCTCGTTGATGCGTCAAAATTCACGATGAAAAAGAGCCGCAAAGGAGGAAGGCATCAGAAAACACATTGATACGTCAGTTCCTGACTCCTTGGGAAATGGATGTGTCAGTTCTGCTGCATGGGGAGAAGTGTTGCGTCAATTCCAGACTGTGAGGAGAAGCAATGCGTTGATTTCCAGAGGTGACTCCTTTTGGTGGGGTGATGCATTGGAAACTTGGTGCACAGGTGCGATGCGTGAGAAGATCCACGCATTGTGGGTTGATGTGGTGGCAAAACAGCTGATGTGTTGATTTCCACTCTAGTAGGCAGGGGATGTGTTGATTCCTTCAGCTGCACAGCAGGGCATGCATCGAAATCAGAGCGGGGGTCTCGCAAGACAGAGATTCGGTGCTCAGGACTTGGGCTGCAGTGGTTCCTCAGGCCGTAAACAGACGCTGCGTCGATTTTTTTAGCCACACCCCAGTGATGCATTGGTTTTTCAACTGCACAGCAATTTTATAGCGGAAAAAAGCGCCGGAAGGGCGATGTGTGGATGAATAACTCCAGGAGTAACAGAACCACTACCAAGTATTCCAGAACTGGAATTGGCACCATTTGGCAGATCAGAACTCCCAGCAGTGGAGTTCAGGGATGCTGCAGGTGAAGTCTATGATGATCTTGAGACTTTTTACCAGGAGGCAAGCTCACACAAGCCTTGGAGATACTTCTTAAGTAGAATACCAAAGCAATGTCCAGCCTTTGTCCACTCCAAGACAGAAGCAGCCACTGTAGGCCAACCCAGCAAGGCATCACAGCAATGGGGAGTACTCCTCCGATCAGCACTCCAGTAGTGCCTCCATTTGATCCAGAAGTATTCTGAAAGTCTGTGTTTTACGTCCAATACTTATACCCCTTTTGGCCTTTGAAGTAGGCATACTTCAAAGGAAGGTCTTTGTCCACAAGATCCTGCCTTGCCCTGCCTTGGCTCCTGACACACTACTAGGGGGCAAAGACGGCAATGTAATGGGCCAGCAGGATATGCAGCGCACACCTCAGCTCCCTTTCTGTGATTGTCTAGAGCGAATGCACGAAAAGCCCAGCTGTCAGTCTAAACCAGACATTGGTTCCACAGGCAGGAAGAGGCACAGGATGGTAAAGCAAGAAAATGCCCACTTTCTAAAAGCGGTACTTTCAAACACACAATTTAAAATCCACCTTCACTAAAAGCAGTGTTTTAAAATTCTGAGCTCAGAGATCCCAAACTCAAAGTCTCTAGCTTTTCTTAATTGAAAGTTACACTTGTAAGATGTTACAAGGCAGCTCCAATGATAGCCTACAAGAAAGCTGTCCCTTGCACCAGTGAAAAAAGAAATTGGCAGTATTTTACTATCAGGACTGGTAGAGCACAGCAGTATATTCCTACCTTTCACACACACTGCACCTTGCCCATGGGATACCTTGGGCCTACCTTAGGGATGTCTTATGTGTAAGAAAGGGGAAGGTTTGGTAATGGCAATTGGGTGTACTTGCTAGGTGGACATGGCAGTTTAAAACTGCACTTACAGACACTGTAATGACAGACCAGAGACAAGTTTGCAGGACTACTCATATGGGTGACACAACCAATTCTGCAGGCCCAATAGTAGCATTTGATTTACAGGCTCTGGGCACGCACCATGCATTTTGCTAGGGATTTACTAGTAAATCAAATGTATCAGGGATAACCAATCATAATCACAATTTACACAGGGAGCACTTTGACTGTTTCACTGATCAGCAGTGATAAATTGCCTAGAGTACACAAACCAGCATAAACAAACTCCTTTACACAGTCAAGAATACAGGAGATAGAGGCAAAAAGATGGGGCCCGCGCCAAGGATGCCAGGTCTAACAGGCCCCAATGGTTTTGGAAGTTTCTTTGACATTGCATTGTCACTGTCTGTTTGACAGTCCTGCTGGATTTACATATACATTTGAGGTACATTTCAAAGGAGGGAAACCAAATGTCAAAACACTTTGTGTATCCAATGTCTGGTTGCGGACAACTCAGCTTTGATTTTACCAGAGGTCTGCCTCTGAGTTTGGTAGGGATACAGAAACTGCCTAAAGCTGGAATTTAGTGTTTGATGTTGGAGAACAACAGGATAACCATACTATACACCCCCACACACACCCCGACCTCAGAGCCCACGTTTTGTGTTGCCAAAGACTTCGCACATCTTGAAAATACCCAGGTGAATAAGGTTAGGAATCTTTACCATATTAGCCAGAGCATCCCAGGGTACATTTGCACCCACTTGCTCATGCCAGGATAAATGTGGCAGCTCCAGGCACCTACTTCCGATCACTTCTGGTCCTGTGAAAGACATAGGAGAACTAGACTAGCTGCTTGAGACCTGAGACAAGCTCATGAGAATGGACATGGTCACTTTTTTGTACCTAGGACTCCAAGTGTCAGAAGGCTAGCCTACTATCAAAGCTACAGGGACACAACTAGCAATAAAATGCCTTTTCCTTCAACTACCCAGTTGGCCAGTGGCAACTGGACCGGGATTGGACCATTCTGTAGCCGCTGCCTGAGTCTCTAAATGCAACTCATAAGGTCCTGGGGGGTTTTGGAAGTGTACACTTGTGGGGGATTGGGACTTAAAGTACTAAAGTCTGAAGATAAAATATTTTTGCCAGGACAAACCTGGTTGGTGTGTCTGACTCGTGCTCCATCAGAGTCAGTGTCAAATTGCATATAGTTCCTTCTACTGCGGCCATTGACTATTTTGTCACTTCATGCTTCATGATGCTATTTTTACGGAAACTTTAAAAATTCATGATTTCAGTTCCAGCGCTTTAGAGTTTTGTACTTTTGGTGACATATTGTTTATTACATTTTACTCCATTTTTCTGACTCATTTGGTGATTTTTTTTATTGTTTTGCATTTCAACTTTATTACTGTTTTAGTACTTTATAAATACTTTAACAGATTGCCTCGAAGTTAAGCCTGCTTGCTCTGTGCCATAGCACAGGGTGTTGAGCTTAGGTATCTTTAGTGACTTTGAGGGTTCACCTTGACAATGATTGTGGTTACTAACTGAAGTGGGTACCTAGCCCCCTCAACTAATATTGCAATATCTTTACCAAAGGGAACAGGAGCAAAGACATGTACTACTAGTTGAAATGCTGATCTGAATGTGCCTGGGAATAAAGGTGACTATCTGGCCCAAGCTAAATAGACATGGTAAGTAGAAAAGTAGCAAGCAGTGTGGCACTGAAAAGCTAAATAAGCATGAAACTGAAGCAGAAAGTGGTAAAGGACCGTATAGAATTGCAAAAACTACAGGAAAACTGATGGAGTAGTAGAGGTAGGCAAGGTGAAGAAATTGGAACAGTGGTTAACATGAGGATAATCAAGGATGCAGCGATGAGCTGAAGAACTTCTGTATCACAAAAAAGATTATAAATCACTGACAGATAGAGCTAACTTGCTTTTCAAGTGTGCTACTACATGAGCATGCTCTGGTAGACCAGTGATCAATGTTTTTAAAGATATATTTTCTGTTCCACTTCCTGGCAGGAAAGCATGTGTGGGATCAGGACATCAGTCCACCTGGCAGTTGTGGAATGGAGGTAATTGGGTTGCTGGTTGACTCTGGTGTGAGCCCTGGTCAAGAAGCAACTACAGTCGATGTCAGGGTGAGGCAAATTAACCTGTGCTCAAACCTCCTATAGCTTGCCATAGAGCTCGCCGGCTTAACTTAGAGCCAAAGTGTTAAGTATTTGTGCAGCAGTAATAAAGTGAAAACACCACATAAAAAGGGTCTCTCACCAAGTTAGATAAACAGGTAGAACCAGAGATATACAGTTTTAAAGTTTGTGGTGAAAATAGCATCAAAAAGCACATAGCACAAACTATGGCTACCTGGTTGCGCCTGACCTGGAAAAAGTCACTCGTTCAGGCTGACTGTGATGGAGTTCTACAGAGACTCAGTTATGCCTGCTTGACAAAAGTACCATAATCCTGGTTTGTGAGGCATTGCGAGGACTCACGGTCAACATGGGTTGTGCAGTTGAAGCGATGCATTGGTTCTGAAATGCAGCAAGGTTGTGATGTGAGGGTCTGGTTGTTCCCAAGGATCCAATTGACAGGGCATGCAGTCGCTGCGATGCATCTGTTCTGAAGAACTGTGAGACTGCAATACTGAGTCTAGCACAGAGGCTGCCTTCAAGGAGGGATGTGAGGACCTGTGCCAAGGATGCATCATGCAGTGGTGGTTCCAATGAAGCTGCAAAGGCCATGTGTCAGTTCTGCTTGAGTTTGCACCAAGCAGTGGGGAGATTTGTTGGTTCCGCTGGATCCACTGAAGCTGGCAGAATAACGTAACCCCACTTCCAAGGGTCCAGGAGTATGGTGGCACCACTTGGCAGGGTTGAATCACAGGTGGCAGATTCCAGGTGCAAGGTGCAAGGTTTTTGAAGCCTTTTGTGTCCCTGAGACATCAGATCAGGAGGCCAGCCAACTGGTCCTTGGAGTCAATTTAGGTTCTGGGTTCTAGAGTTGCAGGTCCAGTCCTTCTCACCGAGGCAAGAGGGTACCAGGCCAGTACAGTAGGTCAGCAGTCCTTCAGAGCAGCAGTCTGGCAGAGTGGCCTTACTTTCAGCAGCACAGCATTCCTCTTCCTGGCAGAGTATCCACAGCTCCTGAAGTGTGCTGAAGAGTTGATATCCAAGGTCCAGTATTTATACCTAGTAGTGTCTTTGAAGTTGGAAGAAGCTTCTGGAAGCATGCCTTTCAAGTGAACACATGCCCTACCTTCCTGGTACTGGCTCCAGACTAATGACAGGGGGTATGCTGCCCTTTGTGGAGAATGCAAAAACAACAGTTGATGGACAGAATGCAGAACAATGTCATACATTCACCCCAGTACAGAGATCTGGGCCTAAATCCATTTTTTTTGCTCACCATGCCATTCCAGTTTGAACCCAGCCATATGCAAATCAGTCTTGACCCTGTGCCCCATGGGGACAGTCCAGCCCGAACTGCCAAGCCAGTTCCTCCTTGGACTGGAAACAAGCATGCTAGGACCGGTTTCGGGCCTTCAGTCCTCATCAGCCAGGATAGCTTGATTCCAGTGGCATGGAGAGCACAGGACTCACGTCTGAGCATAACCGTCCCACTCGGGGTGACAAATGCAAAAACAGCAGTTGATGGACAGAATGCAGAACATTGTCACACATTCTCCCCAGTATAGAGATCTGGGCCTAAATCCATAGCTTCTTTTGCTCACCATGCCATTCCAGTTTGAACCCAGCCATATGCAAATCAGTCTTGACTCTGTGCCCCATGGCAGTTCGGCGCTGGACTGTTCCCATGAGGCACAGGGTCAGACTGATTTGCATATGGCCATGTCTGAACTGGGGTGGTCGAGTGCGCTAAAGAATGATGACGGATTAAACCCAGATCAGTTGATTGGGGGTGAGTGTTTGATTTGCTCAAATGCTCCATTCATCATCCCCTTTGGTAGCCCTTTGTGGAGAGGCAGGACACATCGTATTCAAGTGCAAGTGGGGCTGGATCCAACTCTTCCCTCCATCCTGCCAGTCAGTGACCATCCAGTCACACTTAAGCTCCCCACTGTGTGAAGCTGTCTAAGAGGAATACACAAAGCCCAACTGTCCTCTACATCCATATGCTTTGTTTGGTTTCTAATTAAGGCTCTTGGGTTAAGGCAATGTTTTTAGTTTTAAACAATGGAGCCTGACAGCTAATTTCCTCCAGATGAACTATTAGTTGGGTGTCATCTTTGTACAGCAAAAAGTGCAAGCCATCTGTAAGTCCAGCCATATATCCATACCAAGGCAAGGGATAAACTGTAGGACCATGTGACAGTCACTCACCATGGAATAATTACCTGAGCCTCCAAACATAGTCTGGAAGATACGACTGCAGACAGGTTTTGCCTGTACCTTAGATCCGTAAGAGAAGTTGTGCCTTTACAAAAGAATTGAGTGGTCTGTTGTATCAGAGGTTAATGGCAGGCCCAATAAAAAAAGACTGCTCCCTGCCCCACATGACATTCTGATTAATATTTAGTGAGCAAATGTAACCTAGAAATATGCTACTAGAGCATTTCATGTACTACTCCTTTCAACATAAACCAATGCTGGTAAATAATACTTTGGCCTAAAAATGGCAGTCACCCAGGGGCCTGTCTTATTTTTTAAGGAGGGAATCACAACAGCCCTTTCTAGTACTCATAAGACCCTCCTGATGATAGACTATTCATATTCTGCGCTGCATTTTAATGATCCTGTGTTTAAAGGCAAGAGTCACAGTGCTCTACCAAGCATTTTGAAGATAATACCACAATGAAAAGGCCTGATGGATAAGTACGCCACCTGAGCCTATTTTTTTTTGCCTTTTTCTTATGGAGCTGCAATTGCTTCTTGCAAGAAGCCTTGTCTTGTTTTAAATTCTCCCTCCCTCAACCTTCTTTTTGCCGTTCCCCAGGACTGCCTTTGCTGACAAATGGACAAACTAAACTGGGACTTCTGCCTATCAAATAGATTGGCTGCCTCACACGGAGACACCACCATCTTCAAAAGTGTGTCCATGGCTTAATAAAAAGCCTCAAAGTTTCTCTCTACTATGGCATAAAGTTCTGAAATAAAGTATTGAGACTGTCAGTGCTTATTTACCTGAATATTTGTGTTTTGCACTATATAAACCTTGTAATTGATTGATTCTCATTCTTGTTTAAAGCAGTCTG
Organism: Lissotriton helveticus; assembly: GCF_964261635.1. Classification (NCBI taxonomy): domain Eukaryota; kingdom Metazoa; phylum Chordata; class Amphibia; order Caudata; family Salamandridae; genus Lissotriton; species Lissotriton helveticus. The sequence goes on from NC_136065.1 coordinate 1,743,596,987, forward strand.
CACATTGGCTCTGTCATTTCATCACTTAAATAAAATAACTTTTCCGATCTTGTGATTTACTCTGTGTCAGTGCAAGCAATGCATACACTAATAAAAACCGTAACTTAAGGTCTAAGAAGCATCTCTTTGTTGTATCAGTGACAGGTCTACTCCCTAGGTTACTACTGTTTGGTTGACACTGTTAAAGTGTGGAACCTGTAAGCCTTCTTTCACCTCAGGACCATCCCATTAGTCTCAATCCTAAGCCTGAAGATCTGTGTAACCTGTAAATAGCTTTTCCACAAGGTCTGAGACTTAGCTGCTGGTCACTGCTGGTTGTGCAGCACTGAGAGTCCTTATGAATGTGAGAGGTGAGGGACAAGGATTGCATGCGGGTGAGGGGTGGTTCCTCACCGCACCTTGAAAAGAAATCTCCCTAATATTTTATAATGCCACTGTTGCAGAGTAAGACAAGATCTGAACGAATCGCTGCCTCAGAATTTTAGAACAGAAATACAGGGCAGCATTAAAGAAAAACTATTTGGATGGAACAAAGGTCAAACAAATTTCAAGGTACAATGAGATGTTACAAACAAGGGATAGGGCAAGAGCAGAGTACAAACAACAACTAGAGTAGCTTGATTTTGTTAATAGAGTCTGTGGTAAGCTACGGTGAAATGACATATAACAGGACAAAAGGAGTCAAGTGCAATCCATGGCTACAAACAAACAATCAATTTAAGTCCAAGGTGGTCAACAGATGCCTAGCAAATGAGGACTAATACAATATAATTCAATCTAATAAAGTGCAGAAAAGGCATAGTGTGCCAATCAATTGAGACTTCTGATAGAAATGAATTATTAAAGAAGCTCACAAAAGCTCAGAGAAAGTGGGAAATAACCAGAATGTGCATGACTTATCAGTACAAAACTTTCCATGAAGGAGCTGAAGTGAGTAAAGTTTTTTTTAGAAGGTTTCATGCAGATTTGCCAAAGGGTGCCAAATTTAATAAAGAAACAAAAAATGCCTTTCCTATTGAAAGTCACAGTAGACTATAATTACACTAGCGCTCGTGTCACCAGTGATAGGTATATTAATTGAATTTAGAGTTAGTTTAATGAATGCCATTTTAATTCCAATAGGTTTTTTAATTTATTTCCCTGCATCCATTATTTTCTAATTGAGCGTGCTGCGGTACCAGTGGTGGCCCATGTGTGGTGCTTGAATAACTCCAAGGGAGAGCTGGATTAAGTTTCATGCTGTTTTGACACTATTAGGGCTGTAGTAAATTTAGAAGAGTATTTTGTGAACTGCAGGAGTCTTAGACTTTTGTAAGTAAGTGTAAGATTTGTTTTAGAATGTAGCTCCCAAAAATCCTTTTTCATTTTCCCATGACCCACCCATTTGGTAAAAATTATTCCCCATTTTCCCTTGATCTCTCCCTCATGTATTACTAAAACGTATAACTAAGTGTGCAGAGAGCTCTGCGAACATGATGGAGAATCAATGTACTGAAAAGACAGCCACGGTCATGACAGAGCTGTCCACCCACAACATTGTGAAAGCAAGCATTAACAAAGTCAATAGGTCTGGCTTTAACATGCCAATGCATATAAAATCAAGCATGCACAAATACTGATCTAGTGGCTAAGGGCCTTATTTAGATTTTAGTGGACGGCCCTCTATGTCACAAATGTAGTGGATGTCCCATTCTCCTTATTATAAAATATATTATAGCCTATGGCGCTTGTAATACAGCAGATGATGTACCTTACATGTTTAAACAGGGTATCAAATCTGCCAAACTCTAAGTAAGGCACTTAGCTCATTTCAGCCAGACCTATTAGCTTGGCAATGCCTTTTTCAAATACAGCAGAGCTTGTGCATCCCTTTTTCACAGACAGTAGTTCAGAAATTAATCAAGGATTAGATTACTTACTCCTGCTGATTGCACCAGCTATCCAAGGTCACTTGTCAACTATTTTTAATTCGTACTCCTTTTCACTTCTTGTACAATATTTTCCACATTTACTCTGATGTTGTTTATCTTTTCCTCCCTATATAATCAATTACCATAGCATAAGGAAAAACTGAAAAGGAAAGAGGCCTCTGTCATATAAAGCAAAATCTCATTAAACAAATCTGTATGTTTAGTAAACGAAGCTGAACAGCAGACTCCGAAGGTAAGTACTTTGGTTTATTTTGATAGGAGAGTTAACAGAGATGGACTCATCCCAGCTGGTCAGAAAACAACTGACCCACAGAGGAACATTCTGCTTTGATACCTAACATAGAACTCTGCCCTCCCAATATTCCACTAAACAAGAAAGGCATCAGAAATATAACAGTATGCTACAGTAGACCCTTTGGATTTAATTCCCTTTCAGATCTGGCACATTAAAACAAAATACGCTACTCTTCTTGCACCTCAGAGTACCTGCTTCCATGCAAACTTTCAAATGCAACACTTTGTTAGCATTGCCTCCAGTTGGGACAGTGCAGACCTTTTCATGGCAAGAGACATTTACCTCTTCCCTGTGTGCCCAACTGTACTGTGGTCTCGATCCCTCATGCTGATTTGTTGGTCATAGGCATGATCCAGCGGTGATTTCACAGTAATTTCTCAATGCAAAACCTCATTTACCTCTATTTTACCACTGAAAAGCTGTTGGGCCCTTGACACCATGTATTTCCTTCAGGAGACATTACACAAACATGAAAAATCAAAAATACAAATAATATTTAAGGCAATAAAGAGAGTTGGTGAGTATGGTAAATGGTTTTATTTTCTAGTCAAAAGTTAAGTTTCTCTGACCTTTTATTCATTAGTCAAATCAAACAAGTTACCGAATTTTGGAAACAGGAAAAATAGAACGAATACAGAACATATTATAGGTTGCATACAAAACATTCCATAAAAGAAGGGAATAAGGCATCAAATGTCAATCAGAGTTCTTTAAAGAGTTCAGGAAATATAATTCAAGAGTGAATTCTGCAAGGCTAATCAATAAATAATAATTGGCAACATTCTCCCATAAAGAGAAATAAATGCATAAGACAAATACATTTTTTCAAAACTAATTAATTAGTCAAAGCATGATCTTAAAGGTTTTAGCATCTAAATCTAAACCTTTCTATCTGTTGCATTCTCTGCCCTGGTCTGTTCACCTGCGTCTCTGTGCTTCACAGAGAGAGGTTGCTCCTGAAAAGGCCCCTCCTTCACAGACTACTGCCTTGCCAAAAATATGACGTGCAAGGCTAGCCTATGCCCCCCACCTCCCTCTATCTCTCCTCGGACCACTCCCCTCCCAGGATGTACCCGCGACGTTCTCGTACCTAACACATGTGATGTCTGAACTCATCTGCTTTTTCTCCTCCCCTCCCTCTCTGACAGAGGCCCCCTGGCTTAAAGAGAAGCCCACACACTCCCTAGGAGGTCATTATTTATACTCTAATTCTTGGCTGACTATACTAATAATGTTGCAGTTTTCAGTAAAGCTTGCACCGTGATTGGTTAGCATAGATGGCATGAGGGTCTCGCCATCCTGTTCTCATTGGCAAATCCAATCCATACCAGTTTTAACAAAGGAAGTGTTAATGCTTAATACAATGTTATGTTTCACCAGCAATAATTATACAAATATGCAACATTACAGCAGAAAAATGTATCAGTCCATTTCTCCCTTTCACATCGCATGCAGGAAGGATACTTTCTACAAACACTGGTATATTGGCACAATAACAAGAATGTACAGTTCACATTGCCCGTGACTCCTTTCTGTCTCGAGCCACTTGGCAGTCCTGCGCATGCGTCTTTCATTCAGTACAATACTCAGCCATGCTGGATTCCCAATCAGCCATTTAATGGTGGGCCCATAAACAAAAACAAACATAAAAAGAGTATTAATTTTTATGTGAATAAACTCATTATGTTTTACCTTCCCCATACTAGTACCTTGTATAAATGATTGACTAGCAAACGCTATTAGTTTAAAGCAGCTTTTCTATTATTTGTGCACAACATGCAAAAATGTGCAATGTACAACATAGCATAAAACATGCACTAGTGTACATTTTGAAAGGGCACACTGTTAATACATACTCATAGCAACATTCTAATGTTTCAGATAGCTTTTCATGCAAAATGCGTTTTGCTCCGCATGTAGTGTGCATGGTTAAATAATACACATTATAAGTAGATGTGTTATGAACTGAATACACATGGTCTAAATATGCAACAAAGCCAAATTCTCTTAAGACAGGGACAGGGGTGTAGAATACAAGAAAAAGAGCTAGGAAGAGAGAACACATTCCATGATTATCTTCAAAGCTAAAAAGGCCACTTAAATCACAAGTTTTCTCTACACTGCAAAAACACATGTTAATTTGGCACAAGCATTTCAGATTGACTAGGCCTCATTTCATGTCTTTCACTTTGCTTTCACCAAAAGTGCCCCTTTTAAAAGCATTTGCCTAGGCCTCATTTCATATTTCATGTGCCACGTGTTTCACTTGCACCACAGTTTGTCATTTTAACCCCTTCGCTGCTAGGCCTTTTCCCCTCCTGTGCTAAGCCTTTTTTTGGCGATTTGGGGTAGTGCGCGCTTAGGCCACTGTAACATTTTGACCACATAAGGTATCCACGCCAAATTTGTGTCCTTTTCTTCCAACATCATGTGGATTCTAAAGCTGCCCAGGGTTTGTGGATTCCCTTGGAGGGGTCCCAGAAATTAAGCAAAATACAGTAACATTTTTGTTTTTTTCAGAAAAATGGGAAAAACGGGCGGCAAATGAAAGCCTCTGGGTTTTTCCCTGCAAATGTTACCAAAAAAGGGTTTGTGGGGATGAAATCTCAATTTTCTCAGCTTTTAGGGAATGACAGTCTTTTGTCAGAGAACCAACATTTTCACACAGTTTTGGCATTTTTCTGAAACATAGCCTATTTTTGCTATTTTTAGAGCTTTCAACCTCCTTCCAGTTAATGGTAGAAATGAGTTTGAAAGCAATAATGGATCCTGGAAAGCTATACATTTTCGAAAAGTAGACAAAATGCTGAATTCAGAAAGGGGTCATTTGTCTAAATCCATGAAGGTTTCTTTATAGAAACTAACAGGTAAATATTTGAATAATTGAAAATTTGTTGAAAAAAACAGCCTTTTGTCTGAACGTTTTCACCTGTAACTTCTTGTAATTTTTACATATCTTTAAAAGCAATATAGCGTTACATTTGTTCGATCTTCCTGGTTGTGAGGATATATAGGACTTGTAGTTTCACTAAGAACCCGACGAACCCAGAGCCAAAAACTGAGCCACAACTTGCAATGGTATTTTATTATTTACCTGGTATAGAGCACTTATTCTTGGAAAATGTATACATGGAAAAATCAGTATGAAAGACACCTATGTATTTCTGAATTGGGTACAAATTATGTATTATAACACATGTTTAGAAACAGTATATATTTGCACATTTTCAAAATTGGGAATCCTCATACTAGCATGAGAATTGTTGGTCATTTTTCAAAAATATTTTATTTTTACACAATGTCTTTCATTGGGAAGGGAGAAATGCATGAAAACTCAATAGGTAATAACAGTTGATTTACAAACCTGAATTACCCTAAGTCTCCCGATAAAAACGGTACCTCACTTGTGTGGGTCGGCCTTGTGCCTGCGACAAGAAACGGCGCAAAATGCAACGTGGTCACAACTCAATTTTGCAGTTAAAAATTGACCCTTTTATGGCAAAGTGCCTAGCTGTTGTATTTGCACCCTAGCTCTGCCGGCACCAAGGGAAACCTAGAAAACCTATACTTTCTTGAAAACTAGACACCCAGGGTAATTCAGGATGGGGTGACTCGACTGACTCCCACCAGGTTCTGTTACCCAGAATCCCTTGCAAACCTAAAAAATTGGGGAAAAAACACATTTTCCTCACATTTCTGTGGCGGAAAGTCCTGGAATCTGCGTGGATCAACAGATTTCCAACCACCCCACGTTCCCCAAAGTCTTATGAGAAAAATGGTACCTCACTTGCCTGGGTCTGCCTAGTGCCTGCGACAAGAAACGGCGCAAAACACAACGTGGTCGCACCTCAATTTCGCAGTCAATACTGGCCCTTTTTTGGCAGAGTGCCTACCTGTAGTTTTTTAACCCTAGCTCTGCCGGCACCTAGGGAAACCTGGAAAACGTATACATTTTGGAGAACTAGAAACCCGTTGGGAATTCAGGATGGGGTGACTCGACTGCCTCCCACCAGGTTCTGTTACCCAGAATCCCTTGCAAACCTAAAAAATTGGGGAAAAATACGCATTTTCCTCACATTTCTGTGGTGGAAAGTTCTGGAATCTGCACGGATCAACAAATTTCCACCCACCCAGCGTCCCTCCAGGTCTCCCAAGAAAAATGGTACCTCACTTGCCTGGGTCTGCCTAGTGCCTGCGACAGTAAACTGCGCAAAACGCAACGTGGTCGCACAGCAATTTCACAGTGAAAACAGGCCCTTTTTTGGCAAAGTGCCTACCTTTCGTTTTTGAACCCTTGCTCTGCTGGCACCTAGGGAAACCTAGCAAACCTATACATTTTTGAAAACTAGACACCAGGGGAATTCAGGATGGGGTGACTCGACTGCCTCCCACCAGGTTCTGTTACCCAGAATCCCTTGCAAACCTAAAAAATTGGGGAAAAATACGCATTTTCCTCACATTTCTGTGGTGGAAAGTTCTGGAATCTGCGTGGATCAACAAATTTACACCCACCCAGCGTTCCCCCAGGTCTCTTGAGAAAAATGGTACCTCACTTGCCTGGGTCTGCCTAGTGCCTGTGACAGGAAACAGCGCAAAACGCAAGGTGGTCGCACCGCAATTTCGCAGTGAAAACGGGCCCTTTTTTGCCAAAGTGCCGACCTTTCGTTTTTGAACCCTAGCTCTGCCGGCACTTAGGGAAACCTAGCAAACCTATACTTTTTTGAAAACTAGACACCCAGGGGAATTTAGGATGGGGTGACTCAACTGCTTCCCACCATGTTCTGTTACCCAGAATCCCTTGCAAATCTAAAAAATTGACAAAAGAAATGCATTTTCCTCACATTTCTGTGGTGGAAAGTTCTGGAATCTGCGTGGATCAACAAATTTCCACCCACCCCGCGTTCCCCCTGATCTCCCGAAAAAAATGGTACCTCACTTGCCTGGGTCTGCCTATTGCCTGCGACAGGAAACAGCGCAAAACGCAACGTGGTCGCACCGCAGTTTCGCTGTGAAAACGGGCCTTTTTTTGGCAAAGTGCCTACCTTTCGTTTTTGAACCCTAGCTCTGCCGGCACCTAGGGAAACCTAGCAAACCTATAAATTTTTTAAAACTAGACACCCAGGGGAATTCGGGATGGGGTGACCAACTGCCTCCCACCAGGTTCTGTTACCCAGAATCCCTTTCAAAGCTAAATAATTGACAAAAAAAACGCATTTTGCTCACATTTCTGTGGTGGAAAGTTCTGGAATCTGCATGGATCAACAAATTTCCACCCATCCCGCGTTCCCCTAGGTCTACTGAAAAAAATGGTACCTCACTTGCCTGTGTCTGCCTAGTGCCTGCGACAGGAAACAGCGCAAAACGCAACGTGGTCGCACCACAATTTCACAGTGAAAATGGGCCCTTTTTTGGCAATGTGCCTACCTTTTGTTTTTTTTAACCCTAGCTCTGCCGGCACCTAGGGAAACCTAGCAAACCTATACTTCTTGAAATCTAGACACCCAGGGGAATTCAGGATGGGGTGACTCAACTGCCTCCCACCAGGTTCTGTTACCCAGAATCCCTTGCAAACCTAAACAATTGGGGAAAAGAACGCATTTTCCTCACATTTCTGTGGTGGAAAGTCCTGGAATCTGCATGGATCAACAAATTTCCACCCATCCCGCGTTCCCCTAGGTCTACTGAAAAAAATGGTACCTCACTTGCCTGTGTCTGCCTAGTGCCTGCGACAGGAAACAGCGCAAAACGCAACATGGTCGCACCACAATTTCACAGTGAAAATGGGCCCTTTTTTGGCAATGTGCCTACCTTTTGTTTTTTTTAACCCTAGCTCTGCCGGCACCTAGGGAAACCTAGCAAACCTATACTTCTTGAAATCTAGACACCCAGGGGAATTCAGGATGGGGTGACTCAACTGCCTCCCACCAGGTTCTGTTACCCAGAATCCCTTGCAAACCTAAACAATTGGGGAAAAGAACGCATTTTCTTCACATTTCTGTGGTGGAAAGTCCTGGAATCTGCATGGATCAACAAATTTCCACCCATCCCGCGTTCCCCTAGGTCTACTGAAAAAAATGGTACCTCACTTGCCTGTGTCTGCCTAGTGCCTGCGACAGGAAACAGCGCAAAACGCAACGTGGTCGCACCACAATTTCACAGTGAAAATGGGCCCTTTTTTGGCAATGTGCCTACCTTTTGTTTTTTTTAACCCTAGCTCAGCCGGCACCTAGGGAAACCTAGCAAACCTATACTTCTTGAAATCTAGACACCCAGGGGAATTCAGGATGGGGTGACTCAACTGCCTCCCACCAGGTTCTGTTACCCAGAATCCCTTGCAAACCTAAACAATTGGGGAAAAGAACGCATTTTCCTCACATTTCTGTGGTGGAAAGTCCTGGAATCTGCGTGGATCAACAGATTTCCAACCACCCCGCATTCCCCAAAGTCTTGAGAAAAATGGTACCTCACTTGCTTGGGTCTGCCTAGTGCTTGCGACAGGAAACGGCGCAAAACACAACGTGGTCGCACCTCAATTTCGCAGTCAATACTGGCCCTTTTTTGGCAAAGTGCCTACCTGTAGTTTTTTAACCCTAGCTCTGCCGGCACCTAGGGAAACCTAGCAAACCTATACATTTTTGAACACTAGACACACAGGGGAATTCAGGATGGGGTGACTCGACTGCCTCCCACCAGGTTCTGTTACCCAGAATCCCTTGCAAACCTAAAAATTAGGTAAAAATACGCATTTTCCTCACATTTCTGTGGTGGAAAGTTTTGGAATCTGCGTGGATCAACAAATTTCCACCCACCCAGCGTTCCTCCAGGTCTCCCAAGAAAAATGGTACCTCACTTGCCTGGGTCTGCCTAGTGCCTGCGACAGGAAACAGCGCAAAATGCAACGTGGTGGCACAGCAATTTCGCAGTGAAAACGGGTCCTTTTTTGGCAAAGTGCCTACCTTACATTTTTTAACCCTAGCTCTGCCGGCACCTAGGGAAACCTAGCAAACCTATACATTTTTGAAAACTAGACACCCAGGGAAATTCAGGATGGGGTGACTCGACTGCCTCCCACCAGGTTCTGTTACCCAGAATCCCTTGCAAACCTAAGAAATTGGGGAAAAATACGCATTTTCCTCACATTTCTGTGGTGGAAAGTTCTGGAATCTGCGTGGATCAACAAATTTACACCCACCCAGCGTTCCCCCAGGTCTCTTGAGAAAAATGGTACCTCACTTGCCTGGGTCTGCCTAGTGCCTGTGACAGGAAACAGCGCAAAACGCAATGTGGTCGCACCGCATTCTCGCAGTGAAAACGGGCCCTTTTTTGGCAAAGTGCCTACCTTTCGTTTTTGAACCCTAGCTCTGCCGGCACTTAGGGAAACCTAGCAAACCTATACTTTTTTGAAAACTAGATACCCAGGGAAATTTAGGATGGGGTGACTCAACTGCTTTCCACCAGCCAGGGTCTGTTACCCAGAATCCCTTTCAAATCAAAAAAATTGACAAAAAAACGCATTTTGCTCACATTTCTGTGGTGGAAAGTTCTGGAATCTGCGTGGATCAACACATTTCTACCCACCCCGCGTTCCCCTAGGTCTACTGACAAAAATGGTACCTCACTTGCCTGTGTCTGCCTGGTGCCTGCGACAGGAAACAGCGCAAAACGCAACGTTGCCGCACCACAATTTCACAGTGAAAATGGGCCCTTTCTTGGCAAAATGCCTACCTTTCGTTTTTATTAACCCTAGCTCTGCCGGCACCTAGGGAAACCTAGCAAACCTATACTTTCTTGAAAACTAGACACCCAGGGGAATTCAGGATGGGGTGACTCGACTGACTCCCACCAGTTTCTGTTACCCAGAATCCCTTGCAAACCTAACAAATTGGGGGAAAATACGCATTTTCCTCACATTTCTGTGGTGGAAAGTTCTGGAATATGCGAGGATCAACAGACTTCCACCCACCCCGCGTTTCCCAAAGTCTTATGAGAAAATTGGTACCTCTCTTGCTTTGGTCTGCCTAGTGCTTGCGACAGGAAACGGCGCAAAACGCAACGTGGTCGCACCTCAATTTCGCAGTCAATACTGGCCCTTTTTTGGCAAAGTGCCTACCTGTAGTTTTTTAACCCTAGCTCTGCCGGCACCTAGGGAAACCTAGCAAACCTATACATTTTTGAAAACTAGACACCCAGGGGAATTCAGGATGGGGTGACTCGACTGCCTCCCACCAGGTTCTGTTACCCAGAATCCCTTGCAAACCTAAAAATTAGGTAAAAATACGCATTTTCCTCACATTTCTGTGGTGGAAAGTTTTGGAATCTGCGTGGATCAACAAATTTCCACCCACCCAGCGTTCCTCCAGGTCTCCCGAAAAAAATGGTACCTCACTTGCCTGGGTCTGCCTAGTGCCTGCGACAGGAAACAGCGCAAAACGCAACGTGGTCGCACCACAGTTTCGCTGTGAAAACGGGCCCTTTCTTGGCAAAGTGCCTACCTTTCATTTTTGAACCCTAGCTCTGCCGGCACCTAGGGAAACCTAGCAAACCTATACATTTTTGAAAACTAGACACCCAGGGCAATTTAGGATGGGGTGACCCAACTGCCTCCACCAGGTTCTGTAACCCAGAATCCCTTTCAAATCAAAAAAATTGACAAAAAAACGCATTTTGCTCACATTTCTGTGGTGGAGAGTTCTGGAATCTGCGTGGATCAACACATTTCTACCCACCCCGCGTTCCCCTAGGTCTACTGACAAAAATGGTACCTCACTTGCCTGTGTCTGCCTGGTGCCTGCGACAGGAAACAGCGCAAAACGCAACGTTACCGCACCACAATTTCACAGTGAAAATGGGCCCTTTCTTGGCAAAATGCCTACCTTTCGTTTTTATTAACCCTAGCTCTGCCGGCACCTAGGGAAACCTAGCAAACCTATACTTTCTTGAAAACCAGACACCCAGGGGAATTCAGGTTGGGGTGACTCGACTGACTCCCACCAGTTTCTGTTACCCAGAATCCCTTGCAAACCTAAAAAATTGGGGGAAAATACGCATTTTCCTCACATTTCTGTGGTGGAAAGTTCTGGAATATGCATGGATCAACAGACTTCCACCCACCCCGCGTTTCCCAAAGTCTTATGAGAAAATTGGTACCTCACTTGCTTTGGTCTGCCTAGTGCCTGCGACAGGAAACTGCGCAAAACGCAACGTGGTCGCACCTCAATTTCGCAGTCAATACTGGCCCTTTTTTGGCAAAGTGCCTACCTGTAGTTTTTTAACCCTAGCTCTGCCGGCACCTAGGGAAATGCAGCAAACCTATAAATTTTTAAAAACTAGACACCCAGGGGAATTCAGGATGGGGTGACCCAACTGCCTCCCACCAAGTTCTGATACCCAGAATCCCTTGCAAAGCTAAAAAATTGACAAAAAATACGCATTTTCCTCACATTTCTGTGGTGGAAAGTTCTGGAATCTTTATGGATCAACAAATTTCCACCCACCCCGCGTTCCCCCAGGTCTCCCAAAAAAAATGGTACCTCACTTGCCTGGGTCTGCCTAGTGTCTGTGACAGGAAACAGCGCAAAATGCAACGTGGTCGCACTGCAATTTCGCAGTGAAAACTGGCCCTTTTTTGACAAAGTGCCTAACTTTTGTGTTTGAACCCTAGCTCTGCCGGCACCTAGGGAAACCTAGCAAACCTATATATTTTTGAAAACTAGACACCCAGGACAATTTAGGAGGGGGTGACTCAACTGCCACCCACTAGGTTCTGTTACCCAGAATCCCTTGCAAAGCTAAAAAATGGACAAAAAAACACATTTTCCTCACATTTCTGTGGTGGTAAGTTCTGGAATCTGCGAGGATCAACAAATTTCCACCCACCACGCGTTCCCCCAGGTCTCCTGAAAAAAATGGTACCTCACTTGCCTGGGTCTGCCTAGTGCCTGCGACAGGAAACAGCGCAAAACACAACATGGTCGCACCGCAATTTCGCAGTGAAAACGGGCCCTTTTTTGGCAAAGTGCCTACCTTTTGTTTTTGAACCCTAGCTCTGCCGGCACCTAGGGAAACCTAGCAAACCTATATATTTTTGAAACCTAGACACCCAGGGGAATTTAGGATGGGGTGACTCAACTGCCTCCCACCAGGTTCTGTTACCCAGAATCCCTCGCAAAGCTAAAAAATGGACAAAAAAACACATTTTCCTCACATTTCTGTGGTGGAAAGTTCTGGAATCTTCATGGATCAACAAATTTCCACCCACCCCGCGTTACCCCAGGTCTCCCAAAAAAATGTAACTCAATTGCCTGGGTCTGCCTAGTGTCTGCGACAGGAAACAGTGCAAAACGGAACGCGGTCGCACCGCAATTTCGCAGTGAAAACTGGCCCTTTTTTGGCAAAGTGCCTACCTTTTGTTTTTGAACCCTAGCTCTGCCGGCACCTAGGGAAACCTAGAAAACCTATATATGTTTGAAAACTAGACACCCAGGGGAATTTAGGATGGGGTGACTCAACTGCCTCCCACCAGGTTCTGTTACCCAGAATCCCTCGCAAAGCTAAAAAATGTACAAAAAAAACACATTTTCCTCACATTTCTGTGGTGGAAAGTTCTGGAATCTTCATGGATCAACAAATTTCCACCCACCCCGCGTTACCCCAGGTCTCCCAAAAAAATGTAACTCAATTGCCTGGGTCTGCCTAGTGTCTGCGACAGGAAACAGTGCAAAACGGAACGCGGTCGCACCGCAATTTCGCAGTGAAAACTGGCCCTTTTTTGGCAAAGTGCCTACCTTTTGTTTTTGAACCCTAGCTCTGCCGGCACCTAGGGAAACCTAGAAAACCTATATATGTTTGAAAACTAGACACCCAGGGAAATTTAGGATGGGGTGACTCAACTGCCTCCCACCAGGTTCTGTTACCCAGAATCCCTTGCAAAGCTAGAAAATGGACAAAAAAACGCATTTTCCTTACATTTCTGTGTTGGGTAAGTTCTGGAATCTGCGCGGATCAACAAATTTCCACCCACCACGCGTTCCCCCAGGTCTCCCGAAAAAAATGGTACCTCACTTGCCTGGGTCTGCCTAGTGCCTGCGACAGGAAACAGCGCAAAACACAACATGGTCGCACCGCAATTTTGCAGTGAAAACTGGCCCTTTTTTGGCAAAGTGCCTACCTTTTGTTTTTGAACCCTAGCTCTGCCGGCACCTTGGGAAACCTAGAAAACCTATACATTCTTGAAAACTAGACACCCAGGGGAATTCAGGATGGGGTGACTCAACTGCCTCCCACCGGGTTCTCTTACCCAGAATCCCTTGCAAAGCTAAACGATTGACAAAACAAAATGCATTTTCTTCACATTTCTGTGTTGGAAAGTTCTGGAATCTGCGTGGATCAACAAATTTCCACCCACCCCGCGTTTCCCCAGGTCTCCCGAAAAAAATGGTACCTCACTTGCCTGGGTCTGCCTGGGCAAAATTATATGGGTCATGCTTACTTTCACTCCTCCAAGACTGGATGGAAGACACGAACATAATACCAATGTTCCAAACTGGTTTCCGGCCAAGGACCGGCACACTAACAAACTTGATAACCCTGGCTCTCCTGAAGGAAAAAGCTGAAAAAAGGAAGACTAGACTGTACGCTTGCTTTATAGACCTTCGAGCAGCCTTTGACAGAGTGAACAGAACCCGTCTATGGGAAAAACTAAGATCATGGGGCATCCCGAAGAAGCTACTGGAGGCTATTATAGGCTTGTATAGTAACACCTGGGCTCGAGTCAAATTGGGAGACGGTAGTAGCGTAACGGCAGAAATCAGAACACAACAGGGCTTAAAACAAGGCTGTGTACTGGCCCCAAGCTTATTCAACCTTTATATGGCAGACATTGTCAGTCACATGGAGGTCGGAGAAGGTCATCCACCCTACTTGTCAAAAATGCCAATCCCCTTCCTGCAGTATGCGGATGACATTGTCGTTCTGAGTCAAACACCAATAGGCCTACAGAGGTTGATCAACAATTTGGTAACTTACTTGGAACACGAATGTTTGGAACTGAATAAAGACAAAACCAAAGTGGTCCGCATCGTGGACCCAAAAAAGCAAACATTTAATTGGTACGCAAATAATACCCCAATAAAGGAGGAAACATCATACAAGTACCTAGGTCTGAAATTGGGGCGAGGTCAAATGAACAAAGAACATAAAATCGATCTAAAAGCTAAAGCACTGTCCCTGATTTACGCATTCCGGCAATTACAAAAAAAACTAAGTTGTCCAAACTATTCACATCTGCTGAAAGTGATAAAAGCTCAAACCCTACCCACTTTGTCATACGCATTGGTCACCTGGTGTGGTAAAGAAGCGGGGCTGTTAAACAGCTTACAAACAAAGATATACAAGGCAGTCCTAAACCTCCCAAAATCGTCAGCTCCGGCGCAGGTTCGTCTAGAATTTGGCCTTCTGAATCAGAAGTTTCGCAGTATAGGAACATTTGTGAAACTCTGCCATAAAATACGCATGTCAGAAGCCGGCTCACTGGACAACCTGTGCTGGAAAGAAATCGACACCCAGCAGAAACTGCATGTGCCAAACAGTTGGGGAGATTTCCTGTCTCAATCCTTGAACTGTATAGGAATTGAAGAAACTTGGGACATGATGCCAGATAGACATACTTTTGACAAAATTGCAAATAACGCGGTCAAATGGGAATCCTATCTGGAAGATAAAACGAGTACCGCAAAACGACGACACGGGTGGACCGTGATAAATTCATATTCCGGTATAAAGCCACAGCCTTATCTGGAAAGCCACTTTAATAGTTCCCTAAAACAAAGATATATAAAATATTGTCTAGGCCTACAGTTTTCAAAGGATTTGTTACCATCCTGGAACAATTGTCACACTGACACTCATTGTCGACTATGTGGATATCAAAATGAAACATTAACACACTTATTATGTGTTTGCCCGGCGCTCAAGGATTTGAGGAGACTGCTTTTAAAGAACTTTTTTAACAAATTGAACATTCGGTCATGTAGGCAAGCTGTAATTCGATGGCTAGATGGATCATCTCCTATGTTGGCTTGCAGGGGGGTTAAATATATGATGAAAGCCCAATCTCTCTTACAGCAAGCTGTACAGGGAAATATAGCACCAAATTGAAAAACATGACATTTATTTTTTTATAAGGCCATTAGTTTTTAATAGTTAACATTTACACATGTGTTTTTAAGGTTCTACGATGATCAATATGCATTTTGTAATAATTTTAAATAATTTTATACAATAAAATTGACTTGACTTGACACTTTACCACTCATGGATGCTCCCAAAAATTATTTTGGATTTGGTACATTCTAAAACACGCAGGTACACACAGCCCAGGGTTTGAAGGACAGCCGGGGCAGTACATACAAACCTCGTTCCGCAAACCTCTTCGCCAACAGACTCTACATCTCCGACTGGGAAAGTCTTTTGAGGTTGTAGGAGGAATTTGGTCAGGAAAGTGGCGATCTTTCAATCTGGCAATATCCTCCACCATTCCAACTCTAGGAACTCTTGCCTGTTCCACTAAAACAAGGCTGCCTATTACAGACTCCTGAAACTTTACAAAAGTCATCTTTGACTGGAGACAAGATTGCTGGAATGCAACAAAAGCATTAAAGGTTGCCAAGTGGAAAAGATGGATAGCCAACTTCTTGTACCAAATGTAAGCCTTACGAAGAGCAGCATACGGTTCCAACCTCTGATGTACTCTGTCAACACCACACATTATAGTCTAAAATGCACACAGGTTTGCGCGTTTCTGCAACCTGACCCCAAACAGTCACCGGCTCAGTGTTTTCATCATGTATGGAAGTCAACATGTAGACATCTCTCCTGTCTGAAAACTTCACAGCTAGAAACTCCTCACGACGCAATGCAGTGCACTGTCCCCGAGCAAGCTTTTGACAAACAAGTTCTTTTGGGAAACCTTTATGCTTAGAGCGGATTGTGCCACAAGCAACAGTGTCCACTTTGGCCAATTCCCTGAACAACCGCACACCAGTGTAGAAGTTTTCTACATATAAATGATGGCCTTTGTTAAAAAGTCCTCGACCAAGTTCCCACACAATTTTCTCAGTCACTCCAAAAGTCGACGGACAACCAGGGGGGTTAATCCTGGATTCCTTACCGGTGTACACCCTGAAATTAGAGACATATCCATTCTGACTGTCACACAGCATATAAAGCTTAATTCCATAGTGTGCCCTCTTACTAGGAATGTATTGCCGAAATACCAAGTGGCCCTTGAACAACAGCAAAGACTCATTCACTGCAATTTCTTTCCCAGGAGCAAAGATCTCAGGAAATCGATCAACAAAATGATCAATGACAGGCCGAATCTTGAAAAGACGGTCACAATCAGTGTGATCTCGTGGCAAAGCAAAACCATTGTCAACAAAATGCATCATCCGAAGCAGAAGCAAATACCTATCACTACTCATGACTGCCGGAAATATAGCTGTTGCCATCAAGGGACTAGTAGACCAATATGAAGCCATTGACGGTTTCCTAAGCAAGCCCATCAAAAAAGTTAAACCCAAAAACTTTTTCATCTCCTCCAAATTTGTGGGAGTTTACCGGGTAGCTCTAGCATGGGGCTTAAGGCTGGCACTGTTCTCCCTCAAAAACTGTTCTGCATACAAATTAGTCTGCTCTCCAATCTCTGCCAAAAACACATCATCCTTAAACAACTTAAAAAAATCAATTGACAAAAAGTTTTCAGTGTTCACCCTACACCCTGGAACACCAGTAAATTCAGGCAATGCCGGCTGCACCATGCCTGGTGCAACCCAGAGGTCTGAACTTTCAACGTCAAGTCTTTCAGCCACAGGCTGCCGCCCAGCTGCCTCTTGTCTCACTACACCAACTGGAAGTCTAGCTGCCCCAGGCTGCAGCCCAGATGCCTCTTGCCGCACTACCGGCACAGCAATGTCCTCCTCTAACACAGACACTTCATCCACACCAAAAGTAGCTTCATCGGCATTCAGAGTATCTTCATCATCAGACGATGCCATGTGGAGAGAAAACTCACTACCAGAATCTTCACCTCCCTCCTCTGCCTCAGAATCAGAGTCAGTCTCAGCACCATGGTCAGAGGAAGAATCAAAAAGCATTCCAACAACTTGCTGAGCGGTAATCCGGCGGCTAGCCATTATCCTCACTAAGAAAGGAGACTGCACAAACAACTCAACAACCAACACTGTGCAAAGTAGGTAAAAAAATGTAAGCCTTTATCACAAAGATCTATAAACTGAATAACTATACAATTCACTTACAAAATACAGCCACACTCACCAGCACCTACTCTGCAAAGACACAGCAAATAGTCACCGATATCCCACTAGAAAGAAGAAAAAAACATACATTTACAGAAAAAAATACACAACAAGCACTACTGCAAAACATATTTTACAATCACAAAAAACAGAAACAGAACAACTGGTATTATTACACACTTTGCAAAAATCACATTTACATTGAAATGGTACAAAAAAGGTCTCTTACCAAATACATGCAACTACACAAACAGCAGAACCACCAGTAACAAAACTGCACGCTCCAACAGTCTAAGGAGCAAAAGCCTAGAACAAGAACAAAAAAGGGGAAATTAAAACATTACACTTTACAAGAAAAACAATACACATTATAACAAGCTTTGTCACAGGCTATGTCACTACACAAATGGGGGCAGAAAGGCTGATTACACATAAACAAATATATGTCCCCTGGAAGCAAGCACAATATTTATTTTCAAATTGGGCCCCCAGGAAGCGACCCTTGCCCAAGGGGTCGCTTCCATTTAAAAATAAAAGAATTCCCTGATGTCTAGTGGGGTTTTTTGCCCCTCCTGGGGGAAGAAAGGCCAAATTTAAAAACCAATCTGCCCCCTTAGGAAGGGACCCTTGCTCAAGGGGTCGCTTCCAAATTTGAATAAATTGAAAATCCCTGGCTCCAGTGGGCTTTTCTGCCCCCCCCCCCCTGGGTGCAGATTGGCCAAAAAATGGCCGATCTACCCCAGTGGGCGCAGAAAAGTCTAAAAATGTATTTGCCCCTCGAAGGAAGCGACCCTTGCCCAAGGGGTCGCTTCCAATTTTGAAATAATTGAAAATCCCTGGCTCTAGTGGGCTTTTCTGCCCACCCCTGGGTGCAGATCGGCCAAAAAAATCGCCGATCTGCCCCAGGGGGGGGGCAGAAAAGTCAGAAAATGAATTTGCCCCTTGAAGGAAGCGACCCTTGCCCAAGGGGTCGCTTCCAATATTGAAATGAATACAGATCCCTGGCTCTAGTGGACTTTTCTGCCCCCCCCTCCCCCCTGGGTGCAGATCAGCCAAAAAAACAGCCGATCTGCCCCAGGGGGGGGGGGGGCAGAAAAGTCTGAAAATAAATTTGCCACCCAAAGGAAGCGACCCTTGCCCAAGGAGTCGCTTGCTGCAATTGTGTGCAGGAAGCGACAAACAATCCCTGGTGTCTAGTGGGGCATTCCTGGTGCGACGCTGTGCGCGATCGTGCACCAGGAATGCCCTGCATTGGGACATCAGGAGAGAGGAAACACTGTTTCCTCCCCCGTGATGCCTCAAGGCACTCAAAAACTGCCCCCCTGCCCCACCGGAGGCCAAAACCTACCTTCTCTTGCTGGACGGGCTGGAAAGAAATGGCTTCCAGCGCGTCCAGCACTTCCTGATGAAGTCGGCGCGCGCAGTGCACGCTGATGTCATCAGGAAGCATGGGGGGGCCCAGGGGTGGCAGCGGAAACTCTTCCGCTGCCACCCCTGCTTAAGGCACATTACTCGATGCCCATGGGGGGAGCGCCAGCGCTCCCCCCGGGGGCTGTGCTGATGAGGGAGCGGTTCCGTCATCAGCACAGCCCAACCGATGCTGATGACGGAACCGCTCCATCATCAGCATCGAAGGGGTTAAATGCAGTGTGTTTAAAACACAAACATAAAGCAATGCCTGACTCCAGATGAAATCTGAGCTACATCAGGCCAACACACATCTTGTGTGTGCACCATGACATAGGCCTGTCTCACAGATTGTGTCTTGTTGGATCAGGAGTGGCACCCAAAGCGCTACCCTCATAGAAGTGGAAGGCTACCACCTTCTCCAGAAGTTAAGCAGCATGATCACGGTGGTGGCAGCATACCGTGTAGTGATCAGCAGTAGTGCAAAGGACCTTTTTACCCTGTGTTACTCGAGTAAGGCCTACAGGCTCACTCACCTTCTTAAAGGTTGAGCTGCAGTGTGCTTAACCCACTCCTGACCTATAGCAGTTAGATGTGCAGTGCTGCATAGTGCAGGTGTGGTGACTCTGCATTAGTTATATATGTACCTGGGAAGGGTACAGTACAAGGATGGTTCAGTACTGTGCAGTGCATGTGTGATTAGTACATGTGCAGGGTGTATATGTGCCTGGGAAGAATACATTACATGAGAGATTCTGGGCGTGTGCAGAAACTGCATGTGCTGCATGTATGTATGCTGGTGTGGAGTACACTCCATAAAGGGTGAACAGTTGTGCAGAATGCCCATGGGGAGTGTATGATGGTGTTGAAACCTGTATAAAATAGTTCAAGAGACAAGTGAATTTTAAAGGCAGCTTTATACGTGAACACGGAGACAGCTAGCCTGGTAAGTTGATAACGAAGTGCCCAATTTGCAGAAGTTCAACAGAGTCTTTTATTTCTGTAAAGCACAAAAAAGTGTTTTGGTACATGTCCAATCAAATCACAAGTACAAGAGAAAGTCTCGGCAACCATGGACCAATACCTAACATGTCCATCATCAGACAGTACGTAGCACAATTATTGGATACAGAGCCAATCAGAAGAAGCCAATACTGCGTGCTACCTGCTTGATACAGTGTGGTGGTGCTCACCACCTTTACATGTCCCTCATCTGCCCCTCACGTGCCATGTGTCCAGTGATTAGGACAGTGGGGTTTTTCCAAGTCTAATCAATGCTGTAACCAATTAGCGACAGAAACTTCATCTCATCGATATATGGTTTGATAATGGTGTCTGTTTCTGGGATAACTAAGTAGTGCATGTTGTAAGCAGTGTCCTTGAGCAAATCTTACGTTGAGTTACAAGGTACAAATTATTTACTTCAGCACAGTACAGTAGTTCAGCAAGGGTCATACATGTTTGCTGTGCATGTTCTACAGGCCTTATCATCATTGAATATCATAAAACGTCAAATTGCACACAAAAGGATAAGCAAAGAAAATGGGGTCCACACTGGCAGGGTGTAAGTTTTAAAATAAGCACATGGTTGAATATAGGAAAGCTTCTGTACTGAACTGTGCGCCCAGATTGAGAGTGTATACTTAATGCATGTGTACAGGTAAATGTGCAATGTATAGAGGTATTAGTGCTACATTGAAAGCGTGCTGTGAGAGTGCACTGAGTAAGTGTGTCTGCAACAGTACTTGTATGGTGGACACTGTGTTTCATTTTGTTAAGCCCAGGCCGTCATAGTGAAGACATGAGGAGGAGCTGCATAGGGACACTGGAGCGCAAACTACAGACTTTCTTTACATTTCAAAAGCCTGCTCTTTGATTCAGTGATAGATCACAAGAAAGGGACCTGGACACATCTCAGAAAGAGAGATGGGGCTGATAAAAGAACTACGAAGAGTAGGGTGAGGGATTTGGGATTAACCCTTGGATTCACAAATCGCTGTGGCTTACAACTAGGTGTAAACTATGGTCATTCCCATGAATTATGTTGTGGACAATTAGCTTCAGAGTCGTGCCTACTGTGACAGACCTCTTTCATGAAGGAAGATGAAAATAATTGCCAACTTCAAATGAAGCAGAACCTGAAAGTAAAACTTTGAAGACCCAGACCCTAATTTACATTTACTGTTTGAAAAAGGACTACAAGAAGGGAAGGTTTGAGTCCCTAAAAATGTGCCATTGGTCAACCAGCTGTATGAGATGGGGAAGCTCTGCAAGATTTTCGCCTGTGACCAGGACAGGGGGCAAAGGACACCAAGCTCACCTGTCCTGGAGCCTGGAACACAATCACTGGCCTACTTGCCAAGAACAGTGTTCCTTGTAAGGGAGAGGAGAGTGTTGAAGGGAGCGAGGTCTAGAGGGGAGAATGGGACGAGGCGGAAAGCTGTGCACCATTCAGGCTGTTGTAGTATAGGCTCTCTGAACCTTGTATGTCAAGAGAGGGCTGTATTGTTCTGAGCCATTTCAAAAGCACTGGGCAGGAAGCATCAAGCTCACTGCTGTATGACTGCGACTCCATTTGCCAGAGGGGAGCACCAGTGAACTGAGTTTGAGCTAGGAGTGCAGGACTTTTGGCTGCTAAGTTCAGCGACCCTGTATGCCAGAATGGGTCGTCGTAGTGTGGCTGAGCACCCTGATCGTTAGTACTTCGGCAAACCTATATGCCGGGAGAGGCTGCTGGTGGCCATCGTCTCGGACTGAAGGAAAACTGTTGTGACCAGTGGGTTGAGTACACATGCATGCATGATTGGCACCTGATGAAGTCCCAAGGCTTATTGGGACTCTGCGGGGGACGTCAACTCCTTGTTAGAGCACCAGTTAGTAGCCTTATGACCATACCACGGCCCGCCTCACCTCTGCTAGGTGAAGCACAACTTGACTTTTGTGTCCACCAAGTAGAAGCAGTCTTACCCTGGAAACCGACCAGCAGCGCTTCTCGACAGGAAGAAACTGCACTGTCAAGTGAAGTGCTGCTGTGTCTATCGCAAGCAGCCCATCTTCGCCGGAACCAAGTAGAAGGCACTCGCTGCACTGCTGAACACTGTTATGCCACTTGAGTGGTTAAGACTGACACAGGGCCATTGGGGCCCCATAGGACTTGCTGCTAACGTTCCTTGACTAACTTCCTAAAATGTCAGAAGGAAGAACTCTTCAGTACTGCCTAATAGTATGCATTCCCTGATGCGGCAACTAGTGGTGAAGGAGGGTGAGAAAAGGAGTCACATGACAACTACTAGAGACCTGACCTCAAGGGGGTTATATTATTGCATCAGAATGTCGCATCTCTTTGCATGTGTAGAGTTAGAAATAAAATACTACTTTTTCTTATAAAAGCAAGTATTTGGCTGGCCATTCAATTATTGTTTGCACTGCCTGCACTTTGAGTTATGAGTTGTGTTCCCTGACCTATATCTATATCACCCTGTGAGTGAGCCTTGACCTTTGGACCCCAGCTATCATTGACTGTCAAGTGCAGAAGGTGTACTTGGTCCAGTTGAGCAGGATACGTAGTAGGGCGGCCCCGGCACATCAGAAGTAAAAGGACTCCACCACCACAATTGGGCCAGTAGCCCTTGCATGCCCGGTGGCCCGCTGAAAGGGGCTCTGACACCTCCTATTTGAAGAGCCTCTGCCCTACAAATCCTACTGCAGATGGCAAAGCTGTTACTGGCTTTACCATGAGTGTCCTCAGGACTGCCGTTTGTTGTTGCAATGCCCTTTCCCTGGTGTCTGCAACCCACCATACTTTACGTTTTCAAAATCTATACCATTGCTTATGATCAATCGACAGCATATATGTTTGAAATGCGTGGTAATAAAGATGGATTATATTTCCTTTCCCTCTGGATCTGACACATGTGCTAAACTCATCAAATGCGTGGTTCTTCTTCAGCCTACCTACGTGTCCCTTATTACTATGCGCAAGCTCTGTTATGCTTTCAGTTCATCTTTCCTTATTACGGCGTGTTTAATTTGCTTTTATCAGAGGTCCCAGAGGCAGTACGCTACACTATGAAAAATGTTTGCCAATCAATAATGGCAATCTGAAAAAAAATATCTTGGCAAATACTGGGTATCCGAATCATTAAAAGTGTATTAGCATTTTAACAGTAATTTAATCTGCCAAGAGCGCTTTTTTAAAAGATTAATTTCTGTTGGGCTCCCAGACGTCTCGCGGCGTCCTCTCTGCAGCGGCAGCCTGCAGCCCCAAGAAAGCTAATGTGCTCCACAAATATCTCCCGGCGCGCGGATCCGCTGCCTGACTCGCGCAAGCAGCTCGAGCATTTTTTGTATGTTATCTCTCTTTGACGAACTCAACATAATCGAGAAACAGAACTGATTTGAATCATTTTCTTTTTTCATGCCAATGAGGCAAACACTGGCTGCCACACGGGTAGAGAAGTGTCATGTTCTGCGACGGGGGAGGGAAAATCATTGCAGTTACCGCATTCAGCATGAAGTCTGTCTGTCGTTTTGGTATCCTCCATGTGTGACAAGGTTAGGAGAGTGGCTCACGCCATCTCTCCCGGTGACCACGAGGACCCAACTGGTCATAATTCCGGTAAATGGTTTTTTAAGCTCTCAACTGCCAGAGCTCTGAGGGTGCTTGGTTAGTTTCACCGTGTATGACAGCAGAGTGTGACGTAACGACTTTTTAGTTCTTGTCTGCCAAATAACTGTTCTCGAGGAAAGGTGGTGGTGGAGGGGGTGGGGAGGTAGCGGGGTTAGGGTAAGCTCCAATTGGCTTTCGATGGTTTCAGTGCACCTATGAAGGACATTCAACTGCCAATTGTTTGACACTTAGGGGATATTCACAAGGAGCCATCGCCAAATTAGTGGCACTTTATCGCAGCCAAAGTCGTGATAAATTTACCCCACCATTCACAAGCTGGTGCTAACAGCCCACAGCACCAGTTTTCCTGAGATTGCAGCTGCAAAAAACATCGCCATAAAGAACCGTCGCAACTATCGCTAATAAGATGCAGAGTAGGTGTTCCCGTGCAAAAAGCAGCGACAACACCACACCTAAATATTCACAATGACCAGACAGATCGGCAATAAGAACACAAAACACGTGAGAAGGCACTTTAGCAGCAGGAAATTAACACCTGCTCTGATCTAGTGTAAAGTCGGATCAAAAGAGAGCACAGCCCACAGCCACACCTGAAGACAAACAGATGCCATCATTTTCGGACTGGTCAGCCGGGCAAGCGGGCAAACTCCCGGGAGGCTGGACCCTTGGAGGCCGGTTTCAGTCCCCAGGAGGCCGGTTTCACTCCACGGAAGTGGTGGTGCATTTGCGCAGCCCTGCAGCAACTTGCAATGTTGCTAATTTGAGATTTTTTTGGAGCTGGTTTTAGGGTGAATGCACACGTCATGCGCACATCTGTACTTCCGACCCAATAACAGCCACATTGGCACCTGCCCACTTTAACAGATTACGCACATCATACATCAGAAAAGAGGTAGAAGAAGCGCATGCAAGGCAGTTAAAACTGCTCAAGTCATGCACTCCCAGAGCATGCTATTACTGTAATGCGCTTGGCTACCGAAACAGACACTTGGGGTAGGCTGCATGGGTATCTACATACACATTGTCCTCACGGTTATTGCAAAGGCAGCACCCGTGGCACTTTGAGCGGGGCCCACAGTATGTATCTGCAAGTGTTTTTCTTGACAGAAGTAGCAGGCATTATATTGGGTTGAAGTCTATTTCCTTTTATTTTTGGAGAGAAGCATTTCTCTTCTCTGCGTCTTTTAGGTGCAGGCAGCTTTGTGCAATGCACCAGTGTGTGTGGACGTTAGTCAGTAACTGTCAAGGAAAATATTTTGCTTAGATTAGGAACAACAGGCTTTAAAGCTAAATGTTTGCAGGTGTTGTAAAATTTGAATTTAGCTTGTGCTCCTTCTGCCCAGCCGAGATTTGATACTGCATGAGTCTCTTCATTGTGGAACCTGTAGCCTTGTTAATCCATTAAAACACCCATATTTCAAGTCCCAGAATGCAATGAAAAATCGTGGACTGATGCAACTAGTTATTCAAGTCTCTGAAAAACAAACATTGCAGCTATACACAATGTGTGTACCTGACGAATTGTTATTTATTCTGGAGAAATCAATTGTAGATAATAATTGTCCTGCTTGGATTTGGAGTAGGAGGATTTAGAGAAGTACTGTTAGGGGAGGACTCCCTTGGTGTAAATAGAGGCTGAATTTATAAATTTTTGCCAGGGCTGCTTGAAGTTCCCAGTCCGGCCCTGAATGCCATGGAGCAACTGAACATGCCAAAAAATATATACATTTCACATAAGAATTAAGAAAATTTAAAAATTACAATAACAAATCATATATAGAAAAGCAGAATGTATTCAATACAATACCATTCTGTACATAAATCATAAAGACATTTCATTAAAAACATATTGTTGTGCAAAAACAGTTGTCGATGCAGTGTTTCGGTATTTGGTTAACATCTTCTTCAGGACAGTTTTTCTGTTATCCTTACCCGGAAGCTGTACAGTGAGGGCAGGGAGGCCACACTGAATCATTCAGGTGGCACCTTCCACCCTCAGCATGTAGACTGTAGGTCCCACCACGTGCCGCTGCAAGCCACAAGCCCGGGACCCGCAGACATGGCACCCTCCACATCATGAATCCATGCTGCGTTGGCCACCAGGTCTCACTTCTGGTGCTGGGACTTGATTACAGCACGACATAGGACAAAACAGGGCACTTAGCAACTTCGCAGCCTGCACAGCTGCTCAACACAATGGGTGCCACAGACTCTGTGATCTCTGGTGCGGCCTAAACTGCAGTCTAGCAAGGCACACACATCCTGTTCAGTGCAGACCGCCGGGACGGGGCATCATGGCAGGCTGCACACACGCTCAGCAGCTCAAGGTGCACCCAAAGTTACAGTCCTGTGGTGGGGTGCCTGTGCCGGCCGCAATGCAGCGTGTGCCACAAACCCTGTCCAACCCCAGTCAGCGCCATGTGGTGATAGGCCCGTGCTGGCCTGAAGGCCTCAGGTCCGTCATCCAGACACTAGTGGCTGAGGGGTATGTGACGTTGTCAGCCCCTTATATTTGTGGGGTCACATGACCTGTGACGCCTGTGCTGGGTGGGTGTGGTGTGCGTGTAAACCTGCCCTCAGGGAGTGGCTGTGTCATGTTGACAACTAGAGCAGTGACCTGCACACCACCAGCAAGTACGCGAGCGATGGGTAGCAATGAGGCCCCCCCCTGGGAGAATGAGCGGAGTGGTCTAGCCTGCCGTTTGCCAGAACAGCGCAGGGCTTGCAAAAATGACTCTTGGGCACTGTGCGTGGGTCAGTCCATGTCCGGGCAAGAAAGTGTCTGATGCATGTGTCCCTGTTGTGGTGTCCACGGGACCCGTGACCCAAATTGCTATGTAGCACCCTCTGAATTGCTTCCCACAGGATAAGCATCAGTGAGGCAAGGGGAAATCACTGTCCCTACATTCATCCTCACATACATTCATGAATGATGAAGGACATGACACAGCAGTGCGTCACTGGATGTTTATTGCACATCCAGTGCAGTTCCGCAGCTGGAGCAATACAGGGCACTGCCTAATACACTATACTATATGGACCAGCAGAGTCCATCCGTGGAAGACAAGTTCTTCGGAAAAGGAGGCGTGCAGTTCGCAGTCTGCTTGCTGTGTCATTGGTCATCAAACAACATGTGGCGGTCCATGTCGTTGACCAAAGTGAGTGCATCTGAGTGAATCGGGGGTCAGTGTCAGGTCATGAGGCCATGTGCGGCACCAAACCAGGTACAGGCCAGGTGGCGGAAATGAATGCTACAGAGTCCTTCGGATCACATGCCCAGCCACGTCCTCGTCCCCGGATGTGTGCCCTGCCCCACCTGAGGGTGTTGCTGTAACAGCTGTGACACAGTGTGCAACTGGAACCTCAGGTGCCGGAGGTGGATTGTTGGCCACACTGTGTGCCACTGACACTTCAGGCTCTGGAGATGTGGATGGTGTGGGGGCAGCAGCATTCAACATCGCCACGCCTTATGGCAGCAATGCCAAGATAAGGATCTGCAGGGCATGGTAGATCCCAGCTACATTCCGTTGATGTGAAGCGGTGGCTGCCATCCTTTCCACCTCCATCCGCATCCTGTTCTCCAAGAGCCTCCGAATGTGTGCCAGCTCACGGCTGGTATCGCTGGAGCCACTCTAAGTGGACAAGTGTTCTTCTCTCTGTGTCATGACTCCAGCGATGTCAGTTAGAGTTCATTAGAGACCATGGAGTGGGGCTACATGCCCAAGGATGGCGTCAAGTTTGGTTGCCAATGTTGCCGAAGCTCAATCGCACCTGCTCTGCGGTCTCCCTCTGGCACTCCAGCACATGGTGTTGGAAGGCCATGTGTTCTTCTTGGGGGGGTTGGGGGAGTGCTGGGGCTGTTGGTGCCTCCTGCTGGGTGTTTTGGGTAGTGGGTGGGGACTCCTCGAAGTAGCTGGCCTGCCTTGATCCTGGAGCTGAGTGGAGGATGAGGTCAATGATGTCTTGGATGGCTTGGGTGTCGATGCTGGTGTTGTCCTCCTTGTCATCAGTGAAGAGTTGCTGGGGTGGCTCTGCAGGAGGTGTTGACAGGGCCCCTGCGATGTGAAAGGGAGATGTTGCATTACAATGTGTCCACATGTATGTGGCCGCATGGTACATGTTGACATTCAGACAGCATGGTATTGTACATTGTGACAGTCTGTAGATCTGTGTGAGGACCCAGAGTCATTGTCAGTGTGCACTGTGCTCTGCGTGATTGTGCATGTGTGCCCTTGCGCACATCTCCACCCTTCCCCCTAGTACCTGGTGGTCACTCTGTTGTGGTTGGGTCCTGTCAAGCAGTGTCCGATCCCCCGACTCCGGCCACAGTCTCCACACTGATGACCGTCGACACCAGCTCCTCCATGTCATCTAGCACGAGCTGTGGCGCTGGGCCCCTGCCTCCAGTCTACATTGCTGCCTTCTGGTTGGTGGAGAGTTTCTCCTTGGTCCGCCGCTTGATGTCATTCCATCGCCTCTTGACCTCGTCCATTGTCCTCTTGTGCTCTCTGATGGCATTCATATTGTGTACGATGTCCCGCCATTTTCAATTTTTGGTACCCAATAACACGTTGGAGGTGACGAACAATTGTTGATGGTGTTCCATCACCTCCGTGACTATGATCCTGTTTGCCTGCGGACTGAAATTCGTCTTCCTCTTCTTGTCCTTGCCCTTCCCTGTCCCCGAGGTCCCGGGCTTGTTGGCTGGGATGCTTGTGGGGTTGTGCTTGTCCTCTGCGCCTGCTCCGGATGCCTCCATGGTGCTTGGGTGTTGGTCAGTTTGTGTTTGGGTGTTTTTTCTACTTTTATGGTGATTTTTCCTGCCTGCCAGGTGTGTGTTGCAGGCTTGGCGCTGCTAATCACTGGTTTCCTCATCACGCTATGGCCATCGCAGGTTTTTTGGTGTTGTGGTTTGTGTTTTTATCTCCATCAAGGTGGTTGTGTCGCGGACATTGCCCGCGGTTTCGGCAGACTATCGCATGCTACCGCTGTGTTGTGAATTCCATGTTGCGACGGGCTTATTTTCCCATGATAGGCTGTGATGTTGAAAGTAGCGTTATGCTACTCTTGTGGTAGTTATCACACATTCTTGTGAATATACCCCTTAGAGTGAAACTTTCTTGCAAGTAAAAGCAAGCAATGAAGTGCATTGAAAGAGATAATCAGAAATTACACATCCTTGAGCAAAGAGAAGCTTAAAAATACATTGAAACAGCAGCAAGACCCCTGAAATAGAAGGTTAATATATATATTGTGCTTGATTCGCACTTGTGTAGGTTAGAGCAGGTGCAGTGTGTGTGGAATGTCACGGTGAAAGATCGGGGCATCGCAGTGGGACAGGGGTTGCCCTGGGTGTTCGTTTACCAGTGAATGTGCACAGGGGGAAAAAGACATGAGGGACTTCGGAAGCATAACATTAGAAACGGCAAAGGTTTTTAATAGGACATTTATTTTAGAGAGGGTGATGAAGGTATGATAACAAGGAACACAGCTGTGATATCATAAAGTCTTGTTCTATGATAATATGGTTGCTACTGTGCCATACATAGGGCAACTGTACTATTGTTATGTCACATGATCAAGCGCTACACCAGGCACTTGGACCTACCCACACTTGCACATGCGGAAAATCATGAACCCACTCAGTTATCATCCAAGGAATCAAACCTGTAAGTTGCGGTTACACAGAGGTCTTTCCAGGAGGTGTTCTAATCCGCCCTACTCTTTTACGAATGCTCGCAACCCTGCGTGCCCTGTATGATGTACACATATTTATGCAGCGCCACAGGAGTCCTGTGCGCTGCAGTAGTTAGACTTGTAACTTGCAATTTACATAAAGACACTCCCCTCCCCCACAAAAACACAGATCTTTACAGTACCCTACAGCATGAATACAAACACACCTGCAGGCTGCACAATCACATCATGAGCTGCTGGTCATGCATATACTTTCTCAGTGGTTTGCTCCTCCAGGAATTTCCCACTGACATAGTCGTTGGTAGCACTGGGGGGCTCCTCAATGCAAATGCACTGGGACCCTGACAGACAGGTAGCAGCAAAAATGTATAGCCCTTGCGCATGCAGGCTGAAGTTAAACATGGTTTTTGAAAAGGGAGGTAAATCAAAAGAATCAGAATACAGGTACGAAATGCCTGCAAACACAACATTAGCCAGCACGTGGACATTTAGTAAAGAACATGCACAGCCACACCAAAAGTGTGTAGAAATGGACTACTGCAAAACAATGATAACTGTAAGCTAGCAAACACCAAAAGGAATCAGCAGCAGCCCCTCTGTTGAGGCAGAGGGGCATTGCACCCACTGCTCACTCAGCAGTGAAAACATGGAAAATCAAATGATAATAAAACAGCTTATTATCATTTTATTTTCCTTGCTGAGCTGAGTCCGGAGCGGGGCCATACTAATAGACATCAGCAGCAGGGAGGAGGAGTGATAGGCACAGCTGCAGGTGCACATGGTGGTTTGGCCGGCCATCTTAAAATGGCTAAATTGACATGCACACTTAGAATTCTCCACAAGAGCTGGAGAACGGACACAGGGCCTGACTGAGCATCAAACCAGACCGCTCAGACCAATCCTGGCACTACTATCATGCTGGATATTACCAGCATGAGCAGTGGCATAAGAAAAGTTGAGGGCCCCCCTGCAATGTATACAGATGGGGTCCCCACTCCAGATTTAATCCAGAGGTCTCAGGCCTCAGTACTGTGCTGAGGGGCCCTCTGAAGCATGGGGGCCGCACCTTGGGCCTAAGGGGACCTGTGTTACACCCCTGAGCATGAAAGCAGAATCTGGATTGGTGTAGGGAGTCTGGGAGCCTGTCCATGGAGTGCCGGGAGTTGAGACGAGCAGAGGAAAAGAAGAGCACCGAAGCTGCTGCCATCAAGTAAGTGCTATTTTATGTTTTTCTTCTTTTATTTCACAGCAGCCACCACTGAAAGGAATCATTATTTAATTAAATAGCTCAAATAGGCAGAGATCCGGTTCTGACATGTGGCTTTTAAGGCAGAACCTGCTACGGGAGCACGCTTGTGACCTACATACCAGAGGGAGGACATATGGAAGGCTGGCTTTTCTGTGCCCATTACCTGCCTGCTCCCACAATCTATTATCAATGAGGCTGTTAGGTCTCTCTTTTCATCCATGAGAAGGGACACAAGTACAAATCAATCAAGTAATGCCTGAGACCAGAGGAAACACCACTCCTCATGGACTCACAACTTAGCAACACACACCGGATGACCCACATGGATCTTAGAGAGGCCACCAGAGGGAGCACAGTTTAGGCAAAACAATCTATCCATTGCACCGTTTCCCAAGGTCACCGTGAGCTAAAGTGGATGGCAAGCAATTAGTGCACAGATTAAGCACTGCTTGCAAGGCTGTTTTTCAAAAGCCCCTCATGAGCCCCATTATTTGTTTGTGAGCTCTGGATGCTAGACTAATACACTTTTGTATGGTGTGTGGACACAGCACTAAAATGCGGTATTCTAACCTCTGATGCATGGTACTTGGCCGGGCTGCATGCTACTGAAGGTCTGGCTAAAATGGGACCTGTTCTGTTGACTTTGGGGCAGATTTACGAGCCCCTTGCGCCACATTTACGCCGCTGTTGCGTCACGCAAGGTGGCGTAAACATGGCACATCCCTACGAGGCATTTACAACGTGACGCATCTATGGAGATGCGTCACGGTGTAAGACCCTGCGCCACATGAAACCTGCAGCAGGTTTCATGTAGGCGTTCCGGTGCAGGGGGGGGCGTTCCGTGGCAGGAACGCCCCTGGAAAGTGACTCAGTGAAATCTATAAGATTTCACTGAGTCACTTTCCCAAAGCTGCTACGTCAATTCCTTACGCCTGCTTGAAGCAGGCATAAGGAGTGACGCACCATGTAATGTATGGGTGACCCCTGTGCATTGCAGGACTCCAGCAATGCGCCGCCCTTAAGCCAAAAGATGCGTCACGCATCTGCCCTTCCTTGCACCATGGTGCGCCGCATTGTAAATGCGGCGCACCATGGGTGGCGGAGCTGTGGCGCACAGTAACTGGCGCATCCCTGGGGATGCACCAGTTATTGTAAATCTGCCCCTTTGTTTTAATGCCGATGTCCCGTCACTTGTTGTTGAATGTATTTGCATAGGAGTGTGGATCATACCAATGAGTTCTGACACATGCCTCAACTGCACTATATCAGTTGGCCGATAAAAATAGAGGCAGAAAAAGGGTGGTTATCAGCCATTGAAAACCTTTTGATGGTCTGAACCTCAACAGGATCTGGCTGGGTTTTGTCTTTTTAGCAGGCTTTGGTCAATAACTGAGCATAATTACTGATGTCGTACATGAAACACGCCTTGGCAAAGCCAATGTGTCTGCCTTTAGTGTGCTACCTATTGGTTTTGTCAATGAATGTTTATTACTGTATTATAGTAATCACATTGCAAGGAAAGAAGGCGGAGGCAAATGACCGACCATGGAAGCAGTGCTAGTGCAGTAATTTGCTCTGTAGCATTATATGGGAATATATTCAACAGAAAGCTGAAGTCAATTTGTGTATACAAATAAACATTGTGTGCACATGTAAATATACAGGTATACTCAAATACATGCATTCACAGTGTTTCGAATATTCATTGTCTGTGATCAGCTTATATCTCAACAGTTACTTTATTTCACTTCTATCTGTAATAGTTCTGTCATGCATACCACTATTTTCATGTATGTATTCATCTGCATATTCTCAGCAGTGCATGCTGTTGCTGACTTGATGTTTCATATCACTGTAAATAACATTGATTAGTACTATCAATTTCATGCGGCTGGGTTATCGGCTACGGAAAGATGAATGGCCATGTTGGGCCTGGTGTGATTTGTACTTGTGACCTGTTGGTCATACAGATGACAGGAAAGATACATTAGTGTATCCTGCTGTAGCATAAAATCAGGGGGATTAAAAATCACGGTTTACCAGCATAAGGGCTCCACCGCTCATTGCCTATGCGATGGATCTTTGTCTTTGTGTTAGAGAAGAAGGGGCTGAACATCACCTAAATTATAATCACAATCACTAATCTATTTTTGTAAGCCAATACTGAGAGTTTAGTATAATTTAAAGGGTTTTTATTAATCAGTCTTTTAGTAGATCGTCTTTATTGCAAATCACAGTTTAAATGAGAATTAACCTCAAACATCAACATATGACAGAAATATAAATTCAATATTGGCTATTCATATAATATAATAAATGCATTAAAGCATGTTCCATGAAGGAAAGAATCCCTAGTCTAAGAATCGGGTGAAAATACAGTTAGTTAGAACCCATAAAGAGTTCTAGTTCGAGAGAGTGAGAAACGCATTAAACTTGATCATTAAAGTAACCTAAAATAAATTAAAAATATATTGAAGCAGTACTATCCATTAAGAGAGGTTCAAAGAAACTCAAGTGGAGACTCAAAGCAATGTGAAATAAAGTCTGGATCTGTGTAAATGGGTCTGGAAAGAAGTAAGGATAAAAATTGGCCACCTACTCTAGGAATACGCACAATAACCGACATCACATTCAGATGTTTTGCATTGTGTTCCTCCTCCTGTCCCCTATCTGCCAATCAGTGTTCAATGCTGTGTTGTGAGCGGGATCATTCCTCGTCTTCTCACAGGAATACAGTAGTCCGCAGAAAGCAATGTTAAGTTTTCAACTAAATTATAATGATTATGAGTTCATATGGGTATTGTCTCATTCAGGTCTACTTACTCACTCTTTTACTAAATCCCTAACTTTCTAATATCAAGTCTCTAAACAATGGTCAATGTAGAAATGGAAACATCTGTATTAATAAAACAGAAAACATTTAGCAGAACTACTGTTGATGTGTAAATACGTAAAAAAGTGAAGTTTACGTTTTAAATTCAGCTTCTCTGTGTATAAACTCTTCATTACCCCATTAAATGACAAAAACGAATCATGAGTTAACAGTGGTCTTTATGTAAATAGAAACATTTTGTGGAAATAGATGAAAACATTTAGGCAACTCTTATTTGTTATGAAAAGCATGTTCATGGAAAGGTCAAGAATTAAACATTTTATGTAAAGTTAGCTTTTCAAGCAGCTTTGCTTGAGGCCTAGTGCCAGTAAATAGAATAGCTTACAGCTTTTATGCATTTTAAAATACATTATTTTCACTAAAGCTTGCATGTTAATTCTGCGCATTTATTATAAACTGTATTCAGTTCAGTAATTTTATTCGAATATCAAAAGTATCCATACAAGTTCAAAACATACAACAAAAGACATGTAGTGTATGTTAAAAAGCACAATTTGATGAAAACAGTGAGCTAAAATTCAAATCACATTACAAAAATGTGCAAAGCGATGCACCACACGTCTCTGTGAGCTTATTTAGTATTCATAGTTCCACAAGCTCATACCGCTACTCTAAAAAAGAGCCTACATGGGCGATTACCTCCTCATCTATAAGTTGAAAGAAAATACTGAGAGCTACCCTAAAGTTGATAATATTATGCCTTTTTACAAGACGAAGGACAGAAAAAACAAGATTAGCATTAAAACCCAGTGGAAACACATCATATATTTAAGTGTGCCAGCCTTATAAGAGAACAATAAACTTCGCTCCCAACTGTGGTATCGGGTTCTATCAGGTCTACATACTTGCAGAAACACTCGGACACCATAGAACAGAAGTTGGCACGGAAACTGAAAATGCAAAGAGACAAGTTTATTAGGACCCCATGGGGTGGTGGTACATTCCTACAGCACCCTTCGGTAATTCAAGAAGTATCACACCGAACATCGGTGCGCGACCTCTTTTATACAGTTTAACAGCAATAAAAAGGTAGGTGGTATACATTAGAACAGTTTTAGGTACATATAAGGGCATTTTTGGAACACAGCCAACATGTTGGAGGGGTTTAATACCACTGGTCAGTTGGGAGGAACATTCCTAAGGAGTGACCACTCTCTAGTCCAAAAATCAGATATACGCATGCGCGAGACTGACCATTACTAAAAATAGCCTGTTGCTGGGCAGGGTAAAGGTTCATTGGCATGAAGGAAGGACGAAAGGGCACGCTGACCACGAGGCCGCATGTTCATACAAAATGGAAGCCACCGAATATAAAATGGCCCCCGCACGTTTAGTCAAGTTAACAGAAATGTTCGTGTAGCTGAGCTTAACGCTAACTCAGGTACTGCCAAATTACGACAGACGACCCTTTTAGCGTTTAGCTGAAGCTACCTCATAATGGAGGTAATCCGAATGTTCATCATTAATATCGATCAGCATAATTTGCTTGACTTCAGCATTACTCATCTGTACATTTTTAGCAATAGCTCGTTTGGATGGGATACAGGCTGTAATACATACAGTACATAAAGTAGGACCACATTGAATACATAGGCAACAGAAGAAAAATATCCCAATAATCACACATAGAACAGTTAGCAGTTTCCAACCCCAGGTATTAAGCAGAGCCCAAAACCAGCTAGAAAAAGTCCAAGTACCATTGTCAGTGTGAATTTCAGAGGCAATTTTGTGCAACCTAGAAATAGCATCATACACAGATGGTGAATTATCTGGCACATAAACACAACAACTACTTCCGATGATGCGGCATGCACCCCCACAATCAGCTAACACTACGTCCAGAACCATCCAGTTCTGAAGCGTAACGATTCTTGTAATCTGAAGCTCTTCAGTTATATTCCCTAAAGCAGAAGCAGTTTCATTAGCAACTGCCTCCACAACACGTGTTAACCGTCTAATTTACCTGCTGTTTAGGGCAGCACCTACAAAAGAGAACAACCCTAAATTAAAATCCACATATTGTTGTAGTGAGGTGTCGGTTTGGTCGACATCATCAATATCCAATGTTCTCTTAACTCTATTAAAGATAAAATCGTGATATAATACAAAATCATTATGGTACATCGGTGGGGCAATAAACACAGGGGTTAATACAAAAGATATATAACATGTACCTAACCATCCAAGAGGAAGACGATGATAACCTTTATTACCGCAAATAAAATAAGTGTTTCGTGAGGCCACAAATGAAACACCATTGGGCGTATCAAAGGCAAGAGTAACATTGCATTCGCTTCTTCCCACCGCAATTGTTCCCTTATTCCTAATACAAAGGTCTGCTTTTGTATCAATAACTGTAATTACATGTAAACTGGTCATATTTGTAAGTCTCTGATTGGTGAAGATACGAGGCGTAGATACATTGTCCGGTCGATATTCTTCCCACTCGAATTTAGTTCCTTCTGCTTGTGGATAGCCATCTCGATCGTTATAGCAAACCTTGTTCAATCGAAAAAGTAGTCCACCTTTTGTTGGCCATCTCAATGTAAAGAGAAGTGTGTACCAAGCATTACATGAACCATTGTGGGAAAATGGAAGAGGAATAAGAGGTGTTCCTCCTTTCTTTTGATGTCCCGGTAACATCCCACAAACCCAACAGTTGGATGTATTTGTCATATTGTGTGTGTGATGTAGAATTTGAATGAAACTGTTATTCAAGTAAGTCTGTCTATGTCTCTCCTCATGATAGGGCAAAGTAAAATGGAAATGTTCAGATGGAATTGGAGTGGTAGGCAGTAAATAGTCCCGTGCAGGAAACAGTCTTTCTATAGTCTAAGCTATTACTGCTATTACCACCATAGTCGTAGCAAAAAGAACTGCACCCAAAATTTTTCTATTTCTCAATGTCATAGGTGCCATAGTACAAAGAACGAAAGTTTCAAAAACCAAACTAAAAATAAGAATGTGGTGCTGAGAACCGAGGCTGCTGCTGGTGTCTTCTCCGAGATTCAAGACGGGTGTCGCTACACTGGACAGAACTGATCCCCCCTCCTTGATATTCCCAGCTTCCGTTTTCACAAACCTCGGAACGGTTACCAACCAGTCACAAAAATACAAAAATGTAATATTTCCTTGGCCGTAGATTGTACTTCACTCCGCCAGAAATAGGGTGGTCCGGGAAGGCTCCCTCCGACTCGTTGGGCATAACAGCTGGGCTTTTCTCCGCATTCAAGATGTCTCTGTAATCGGACAGCACTTCAGGGTTCACCAGGTCCGGAGAGACACGTCGGCAGTGCGTTGAATGTATCCACCGCTTCTTATTCGTGACTCGCACAGCCGTTCCCGTTGCCAGCAGCACTTGTTCAGGGCCACGCCATCTCGGCTCCAAACTGCTGAATCTCTCAAACACCCGGATCATGACATGGTCGCCAGGACGAAGATTGTGAGCCTCTCCAATGGAATTGTCGGGGAGCGCTTCTCGAACCTGTTGATGAATAGAAAGTAAATCATTTGTTAATCGTGCCAAATAATCGTTCATCATTATACAAGGCACATCATGTATCAAACGAGGCTTTAGAACTCCCCAGATATTCATGGGCCTTCCAAACACCACCTCTTAGGGTGTGAGGCCAGTTCGAGAGTGTGGCAATAATGCCAATGGCAAAGCATCCGGCCATTTCAAAGACGTGGATGCCACGATCTTTGCTAGCTTCAGCTTCAGAGTCGCATTATACTTTTCTACTAGACCTGCTGACTGCGGGTGGAATACAGCGTGGAATTTTTGTCTAATTCCCAATCCTTTCAGGACATGCTCCACTATCTTCCCAACAAAATGAGGACCATTATCATTCCACAAGAATTTACAAACACCATAACGTGGGAAGTACTCTTTGAGTAATACCTTAGCTGTTGTTAATGCTGTATTGTCCTTTGTGGGGTAGGCTTCAACCCATTTACTAAAAGCACACACCACCACTAGGACATACTTGAGGTTATTACAGCGCTCCAGTTGGATATAGTCCATTTGCAGTACTTCGAATGGTGAAGTAGGTGGAACAAACCCTCCTTTAGGAGTAGAGGTCCCTTTAGCAGGATTGTACTGTAGGCATATCAGACAGGTCTGCACTACTCTCCTAGCCGTGCTGGCAATCTCAGGATGCTCCCAAACTCGTGTAAGCAATTTCGTAATTGCAAGAGCTCCAATATGCGCCAACCCATGCGTCATTTGAACCATTGCTTGCAAGTAAGCAGCAGGCAATTTCCATTTCTCCATGTCTTTGCTTCTCCAACAACCCTCATCATCCAATACTCCCTCTGTTGCCCATGTTGCAAGTTCTACTTTAGATGCTGACTTTTGTATGTCTAGAATTTCTTCTCTAGCATTATGCCATCGCTCGGCTTGCGATCTCACCACATACATAGGGGAGTCATTTTGCAACATAGCAGTCTCTCTCGCTATGCGGTCTGCAAAAGCATTTGCTTGCCCTATTTTGTCTGTCACTTTCTTATGTGCACTACATTTTATTATCGCCACCTTCTTTGGACATAATAGTGCATTCAGGAGGTCGCATACCAACTCTCCGTACATGATGTGTGTTCCGTGTGAGGTCATAAACCCTCGTTCCCTCCAGAGTAGGCCAAAATCGTGCGCTACTCCCAAGGCGTAACGACTATCAGTATAGATATTCACACATAGACCAGCGCTTAACTCACATGCTTTCGTTAAGGCTATCAATTCTGCCGCTTGAGCAGATTTTTGTGGTATTCATGCTGTTTCTACCACTGTCTTAAGTGTCGTGATCGCATAGGCTGCGGAAGCCGTACCATCTGGCAATCTCACACACGATCCATCAACCCACAGTTCCCCATCTACATCAGGAAGTGGCGTGTCCTGTAAATCGACACGACCCTTTGTTTGTTCGTCAGTCAGAAAAACACAATCATGTTGTTCTTCCTCCTGGGTCTCAGTAACCGGATATGGCAATAAAGTAGCGGGATTCAAAGTGGCGCACCTCTTCAATGTAATGTGTGGCGCCAACAGTGTTAATTCGTATCCCGTTAAACGGGCACTGGTTAGATGTTGCGTTTTCGTTTGGTTCAGCAAAGCATCTACTGCATGGGGAACTAACACCAACAATTTGTGTGACAAAACTATTCCCTCACTCTGCCGTATAGCTACTGCTGTTGCTGCAACTGCTCGAAGGCATCCAGGCAGTCCTCGAGCCACAGGATCGAGTACCGCTGAAAAGTATGCGCAAGGCCTCTGCTTATCTCCGTGTAACTGTACCAAGACTGACAATGCGCACCCATCCTTCTCATGTACATACAGTGTAAAGAGCTTTGTGTAATCTGGTGTACCTAACACTGGCGCAGAAGAAAGAGCTTGTCTCAATTGTTCAAAAGCATTTTGACATTCGTCCTTCCATTCGAGGGGGAGTGGTGCAGTTTTGGACAGCAACGCTAACAAAGGCTTTACAATGTACGAAAATCCTAGTATCCATTGCCTACAGAAGGACGTCAAACCTATGAAAGCACGAACATCCTTCTGCGTGCAAGGGACTGGTGTATCTAAGATTGCTTGGATTCGGTCTGATGTTAATGCACGTTCCTCCTTAGACAAAAGATGACCAATATATGTCTCCTTTGGTCTACAATATTGTAGCTTCTTCCGCGAAACCTTGTGATTGTGTTCCGCAAGGAAAGAAAGCAGGGAGAGTGTACTCTCCTCGCATTGTCCCTGTGTGTCTGCTGCAAGCAGAATGTCATCAACATATTGGATTAGTGCCACCCCAGACTGCAGATCAAATTAATCAAGTTGTCTTTTCAAAGCCTGACTGTAAATGCTAGGACTTTCTGTGTAACCTTGAGGAACTCGACAAAATCTATAAGATTTATTATTTAATGTAAAGCCGAACAAATATCGGCTATCAGGATGAATAGGGATTGAAAAGAAAGCGTTTTTCAAATCAATCACTGTAAATGTAGTAGCCGTGGGTGGAACCAAAGTAAGTAAAGTGGTAATGTCAGATACTACTGGATACTGCGGTACAACTATCTTATTAATTTCCCTCAAATCAATAATAAAACGATAGATCTTAGTATCTGTGTCTTTCTTTAGGATCGGAAGAATTGGACTGTTGCAAACATTATAGGGAACTTCCTCCACCACCCCTGCCGTTATCAAGTCATTCACAATATGTATCAAAGCTATTTCGTCTTCTCTAGAGATCTTGTACTGAGGAACACGAGGTAAAACCGCTCCCTCCTTCACAGTAATGCGCACAGGAGGAATAATCATTTGACCCACATCAGTATCGGAAGTAGCCCATAACGTACTTGGAAGGGAAGCTAATGCGTCGGCCTCTTGCATGAGGCACGACCTCTCAATTTCCGGGTAGTTTTCATTCAAAATGACCCGCACCCCTTCAGGGGCACAGCGTATTGTTGCTCGAAAATGCTTTAGCATATCAAGTCCCATAATATTATCTGGTGTATTTGGAGATAATAAAAACGGACATGGGGCAGTGAATTTATCAACATGAAATGTAAGGGGTCGAGACAATGGGCTTAGTGAAGGTGTTCCATCGAACCCTATTGCTGTAATCGTTTCGCCAGACAGGGGAGCCCTTGGAACCAAGTGTTTAGACAGAGCACTACGAGTAGCTCCTGTGTCGACCAGAAACTGATCAGTAGAACCCAAAACATGTGCTCATATATATGGACACCTTTGATCGACTGGTACTTCAACCGATTCCACACCCCATCCTACGCAATCCTATGCATATCTATTATCCTGTGACTCAGTATTTTCTCCTCCAGCTATCTGGTATTGATTCCGCCGATCAAAAGTATTATGTTCAACCTGACCACGACCCCTCTCTTCAAACCTACCACGATCATTCGCTCCACCTCTTGGTCCTGAATAACTATTCCGTGACCTTCCACTTCCTCGACCCCTCTGACTACGCTGTTCACGAAGTACCGGACAATCTGTGAGCCAATGTCCAAACTGCTTACAGTATGCACACTGATCCTCAGAAATGTCGGAACGAGGGGGAGTCGTAACGTACGATCCTCGTCTACCCCTATCGTTCCCTCTCGATTGCGTAGCACAAACCTGTGCTAACATCACTTTCGTCTTTAAGTCCTTCGCTTTCTTATCACTACTTTCTTTAGCCTCTAGTTCCTGACGTTCATAATACTGAGCCATAGTTAATAAGGAGGCAGGCGTTGCCGTGGTCCATGAACTTTCACTAGCCTTTAATCGTTTTGCAATCTCCGGTAGGAGATTAGCCACATACTTATCTACGAATAAGTGCCTGCCCGTGTCCTCTGTTAATGATTGACCACTGTAATCATAGAATGCTTCCTCAAAACGTGAAAAGAAATCAGAAACCGATTCGTCTGACTTCTGCTTACACAACGCTAACACTGTCCAATCTATTTTCTTAGGAGGGACAAGCGTTTTTAATTTATTCAAGATAGCTGTTGGCAAATCTAAAATCAACTGACACGGTTTACATGCAGGTTCCCTATCTGAATCAGCTCTCACTATGTCCTTCCAATCTGCACCTAATATCGTTCGATCGTCAAACTTACAAATCATCCTCCACATATCAGGAGGCAATATCAGCCCAAAGAAAAGATCGATATCAACTAACGTCATAATACATGAAGAAATAGCACCCTCCACACCTTCATAGAAAGCTGCTGGATTTTTACGGGGGTCAGGCAAAGCATTCTTAAGTGCCATAACATCTGCTCTATTCCATGGCGTATAAACCCAATTATATATAAAATAGCCCTTTGAATCCTTAGACGTCTTATCCTCATCCGTACCATCCCCTTTAGGAGGGACATACAAAGGTGCAGCTTCCCGCATAGGCAAAACATTAATCGCAACACTCTTATCTGATCCATAAATAGGGCACACTCGGGTATTTTCCGTCGATCCAGACGCTGATTGCTCTGATGCCTTGTTCGCCGCTCGCAATCGTGTCGCCTCATCTCGTAACTGAACCAACCGCCGGAAGAATTCGTCCGGATCTGAAAGAGCAAAAATACCTTTACGAAAATTCTCACGACCAACTGATATATCTTTAGGTTCCAAGTCAGGAGAGTGTTTTCTAAACCGCTCAACAACTTCATCTGTAAAATGATTTAAAAAATACAACCGTTCCTTGTCAGACCACTGACTCATAAGATCATTAACCCCTGAAACAGTTATAATATCACTGTTAAGTTTACGAGCAATCGAACGTAATTCCGTCATGCGCTCGGTATGTAACCCGGTACGCTGTTTATCCTGGCTATCCTCGTCCAAGTCCTCATCCGGGGCCGTAGGCTGAACATACGGAGGCTGGCAACGATCTAACAATGAAAAATCATCTAATTCATTAATAAAGACAGGATAAAGAGGACGTCTAATAGGAAACTGACCATTAACCTGCAAGTTACGTTCTCGACTCTCTTTCTCTTTCTGTTCCTGCAATTCCTTCTCCTGTAGCTGCAAAGCTTTATCCCGAGCAGCCTTTCGCTGCTCTTTGTCCGCCAAGGCTTCTGCACGCTTCATTCGTTCACGCACCGCTTTCTCCCACATACGCACACAATCAAACATATCCTGTCTAGACCTGCGCTGAAACAAACACTGTTCTACATACTGGACTTTTCGCAAGTCGAATGACCCATGTAGTGGCCATTGCAACTCACGATCAGGTTTAGTGTATTTGTGCCATAACGTGCTATACATTATGGGAGGAAGGCCAAATTTAATGTACATTTCGCGATTAGGAGTCCCCTCTGGGG
The DNA here is from genome assembly GCF_964261635.1 of Lissotriton helveticus. Taxonomy (NCBI): domain Eukaryota; kingdom Metazoa; phylum Chordata; class Amphibia; order Caudata; family Salamandridae; genus Lissotriton; species Lissotriton helveticus. The sequence continues at coordinate 1,743,639,208 of NC_136065.1, forward strand.
GAGCCGGCTGAGATTCATTTAATCGAATAGTGGTACCATTTCCAAAGCAGCATATTCCTCGGAGTGTGCTGAGTACAGGCATGTTCAAAATATCACGGAAAAACGCGATATTACATAAAATGGCACTTAAGGGTACTTACGCACGATGTGCTGTTCAAACAAATTCAAAAGCAGAGAAATATCCCTACATGCCTGCCTATGTGAGGTGCACTCCACATATAATTCAAGTCATAGGTCCAAACGTTAGCTAACTCATAAAAATTCAAATTCAAATTCAAAAAGCCACAGTAAGTGTCAATAGACTACCTTACCAAACATAAGCTTACCAAATATCTTCAAAAATGTCCAGATTCCAACTGCCAAGTTCCGTAGCCGAATCAGCCAAAACAGGCACTACATGACAAGCCAAACGATCAGAATCTCAGTCGGGGACTGGCGCCACCTGGAAGGTCAGATCAGAAGGAAAGGAAAAACACCGTGGGTACCAAGACTCGGGTCACTCAGTGGCAGCGTACGCGTCCATAGCGAGTTTCCAATCCTTCGTCGTGACCTCTCCTTCGGGCATCCGAGTCGCCGATGAGTCCCTTCGTGGTCGCCAATTGTGGTATCGGGTTCTATCAGGTCTACATACTTGCAGAAACACTCGGACACCATAGAACAGAAGTTGGCACGGAAACTGAAAATGCAAAGATCAATCAATCAATCAATCAAGGACATTTATAGAGCGCACTACTCACCCAGAGGGTCTCAAGGCGCTAGGGGGGGGGGGGTGCTGCTACTGCTCGAACAGCCAGGTCTTGAGCTTCTTCCTGAAGGAGAGGTGGTCCTGGGTCAGGCGGAGGTGGGTCGGAAGGGAGTTCCAGGTCTTGGCGGCCAGGTAGGAGAAGGACCTTCCTCCTGTTGTCGCTCTTCGGATGCGGGGGACGGCGGCGAGGGCGCGGTTGGTCGATCGGAGGTGGCGTTTGGGAGCGTAGAAGTTGAGGCGGCTGTTGAGGTATCCTGGGCCTTGGTTGAGTAGGGCTTTGTGTGCGTGGGTGAGGAGCCGGAAGGTGATTCTTTTGTTGATCGGGAGCCAGTGCAGGTCTTTCAGGTGTCTGGAAATGTGGCTTCGTCTGGGGACGTCGAGGATGAGTCTCGCCGAGGCGTTCTGGATACGCTGGAGTCTCTTCTGGAGCTTGGCGGTGGTTCCGGCGTAGAGGGCGTTGCCGTAGTCCAGACGGCTGGTGACGAGTGCCTGGGTGACCGTCTTCCTGGTTTCGGTGGGGATCCACCGGAAGATCTTACGTAGCATGCGCAGGATGTTCAAACAGGACGAGGAGACGGCGTTGACTTGTCTGGTCATGGAGAGGGAGGAGTCCAGGATGAAGCCCAGGTTGCGTGCGTGGTCTGTCGGTTTGGGTGCGGTGCCCAGGGCGGGGGGCCACCAGGAGTCGTCCCAGGCGGAGGGCGAGGAGCCCAGGATGAGGACTTCCGTCTTGTCTGAGTTCAGTTTCAGGCGGCTGGTTGTCATCCACTCGGCTACGTCTTTCATCCCTTCGTGAAGGTTGGCTCTGGCGGTGGCGGGGTCGTTGGTGAGGGAGAGAATCAGCTGGGTGTCGTCGGCGTAGGAGATGATGTTGAGGTTGTGTTGGCGTGCGATGGCCGCGAGGGGGCTCATGTAGACGTTGAAGAGGGTGGGGCTCAGCGAGGATCCTTGAGGGACGCCGCAGATGACTCCGGTGGCCTCTGACTTGTACGGTGGTAGGCGGACTCTCTGTGTTCTTCCGTCGAGGAAGGAGATGATCCATTCCAGTGCCTTCTCGTGGATTCCGACGTTGCTGAGGCGCTGCACTAGGGTGCGGTGGCAGACAGTGTCGAAAGCTGCGGAGAGGTCTAGGAGGATGAGGGCCGCTGTTTCTCCGTTGTCCATCAGGGCTCGGATGTCATCGGTGGCAGCGATGAGGGCGGTCTCGGTGCTGTGGTTGGCTCGGAAGCCAGACTGTGAGGGGTCGAGGGATCCATTCGTCTCGAGGAAGGTGGCCAGCTGTTTGTTGACGATCTTCTCGATGACTTTGGCTGGAAACGGGAGGAGCGAGATGGGGCGGTAATTCTTGAGTACGGTGGGGTCCGCTGTAGGTTTCTTGAGTAGGGCGCTGAGTTCGGCGTGCTTCCAGCTCTCCAGGAAGGTGGCGGTGTCGAATGAGGTGTTGATGATGTCCCGCAGGTGGAGTGCGATGACAGCGTCGGCCTTGTTGAAGACGTGGTGAGGGCAGGGGTCGGTTGGAGATCCGGAGTGGATGGAGTTCATCATGCGGACGGTGTCTTCGGTGCTGATCGGCGTCCAGGCGCGGAGGGTGGTGGTGGGGGGCGGTGGTTCGGTCGTGGCGTGCGTCGGTTGAGTGCTGAAGCTGTTGTGTATGTCCGCGATCTTGTTGTGGAAGTAGGAGGCGAGGGAATTGCAGAGGTCTTGCGAAGGGGTGATGTCGTTGTTTCCGGCGTTGGGGTTGGAGAGCTCTTTCACGATGTTGAAGAGTTCCTTGCAGTTGTGTGCGTTGTTGTCCAGTCGGTCCTTGAATGCAGTTTTCTTGGTGGTGCGGATCAGTTGGTGGTGCTTCCGGGTGGCAACCTTGAGGGTGGTCATGTTGTGCGGAGTTGGTTCCCTTCTCCAGTCTTTCTCGAGGGCTCGGCAGTTCTTCTTGGAACTCATGAGTTCGTCGGTGAACCATGGGGCCTTCTTGCTGCCGGGTCTGTTGGGCGGGGTCCTCAGTGGGGCGAGTTCGTCCGCGCAGTTGCTGATCCACTTCGTGAGGTTGTCGGCGGCCTGGCTGGGGTTCGCTGAGCTGGCGGGAGGGTGCTGGCTCAGGGAAGCGGCGAGCTGGTCGGCTGTGATCTTGTTCCAGCTTCTTCGAGCAACCTGTTGCTGGTGGTGGTGGATCGTCGTTCTTCTGAAGGTGAAGTGGACGCAGCTGTGGTCCGTCCAGTGGAGTCCGGTGGTGTGGCTGAAGGTGATGTCTTTGCTGGATGAGAAGACGGCGTCGAGTGTGTGTCCGGCGAGGTGGGTGGGGGTGGACACCAGCTGCTTGAGACCGAGGGTGGCGAGGTTGTCGAGCAGGGTGGTGGTGTTGCGGTCGTTGTTGTTCTCCAGGTAGAAGTTGATGTCCCCCAGGAGGATGTAGTCGGCGGAGGGGAGGGCGTGCGGGCTGATGAAGTCGGCGATGTCCTCGCTGAATTGTGTGCGTGGTCCCGGGGGTCGGTAGATCAGGGTGCCTCTGAGGGTGGTTTTGGGGTCCGTGTGGATCTGGAAGTGCAGGTGTTCGGCGGTTGTCAGGGTGTCGTCGGTGTTGGTCTTGATGCGGATGGTGTCCCTGTAGATGATGGCGAGGCCTCCTCCAGTCTGGTTGTCGCGGTCTCTTCAGGTGATCTTGTAACCCTCTGGGATGGCGATGGCGATGTCGGGCGCTGAGGAGTCGTTCATCCAGGTTTCCGTGAGAAAGGCGACGTCTGGGTCTGTGGTGTCGAGCAGGTTCCAGAGCTCGACGGCGTGTCTGTGGACGGAGCGGGTGTTGACCAGGATGCACTTCAGGTGGGTGGTGCTGGTGTTCGGCTTGGTGGGTGCTGGTGTGGCGTGGGTCCGGTTGCAGGTGAACTTACAGGAGTGGCAGCTGAAGGATCCGTGGGTGCGTCTCGGTGTGGCTCGGTAGCAGCCCGGGGTTCGGCCGGTGTTGAGTGCGTTGAGTTCGGTGGCGTCGTAGGTCCGGCGGGTCGGCTTCCGACGGTGGGGGCCAGGGGTCCTGGCACTGGGCGCGGTCCAGGCGCGGACGGGCGTAGACGGGCTTACCATTGGCGCACCTTCGGCGCTCATTCGGTGCTCCCGCTGCGCGGTCGCTCCGGGGGGGTCATAAGAAGGGAGCCGGTAGGGAGGGTCTGCGGGGAGGCGGGAGCGGGCCGACCAATCGGCTGGTGGGGGGGCGGGGCCGCTGGCTGGCAGCGGCGGGAAAACGGGAGGCCGAGGCTGGGAGGGCGGCCCTGCGGCGGCTGGGGCAGCATCAGCGGCGAGGATCTGGTGCAGCGGGCAGCGAGGATCTGGTGCAGCGGGCAGCAGGTAAGCAGGTAGGCTGAGGGGGCGACCAGGCCAGAGGTGCAGTGGTCGCTCCCTTGGAAGGGTCTGGGTTCCCTTAAGAAGGGAGCCGGTAGGGAGGGTCTGCGGGGAGGCGGGAGCGGGCCGACCAATCGGCTGGCGGGGGGGCGGGGCCACGGGCTGGCAGCGGCGGGAAAACGGGAGGCCGAGGCTCGGAGGGCGGCCCTGCGGCGGCTGGGGCAGCGTCAGCGGCGAGGATCTGGTGCAGCGGGCAGCAGGTAAGCAGGTAGGCTGAGGAGGCGACCAGGCCAGAGGCGCAAGTTTATTAGAGACCCCATGGGGTGGTGGTACATTCCTACAGCACCCTTCGGTAATGCAAGAAGTATCACACCGAACATCGGTGCGCGACCTCTTTTATACAGTTTAACAGCAATAAAAAGGTAGGTGGTATACATTAGAACAGTTTTAGGTACATATAAGGGCATTTTTGGAACACAGCCAACATGTGGGAGGGGTTTAATACCACTGGTCAGTTGGGAGGAACATTCCTAAGGAGAGATCACTCTCTAGTCCAAACATCAGATGTACGCATGCGCGAGACTGACCATTACTAAAAATAGCCTGTTGCTGGGCAGGGTAAAGGTTCATTGGCATGAAGGAAGGACGAAAGGGCACGCTGACCACGAGGCCGCATGTTCATACAAAATGGAAGCCACTGAATATAAAATGGCCCCCGCACGTTTAGTCAAGTTAACAGAAATGTTCGTGTAGCTGAGCTTAACGCTAACTCAGGTACTGCCAAATTACGACACCAACGACCAATTGATCTTGTCAGATACCATGCGGTTGGGATGATCATTACAGAGTTCAAGTATCTAACCACACTAGTCTTCCCCCTCTATATGGTCATTCTTTAAGTATTGGTTAGATTGTACAGAGCTGACTGTAACAGTTTTTTATTACTGCTATGGTTTCCCTCTCTAAGAACATGCTGAAAACCACTTTTATGGAGATTCTATTTTACACTGGCTATCCAGGAAACCTCAGAGCCTTTGTCAAAGCTGAGGCAATCACAATGATATCTCTTGTAAGAATCGCCTCTTTATTTTTCCATACTGTTAACCATAGAAAAGGAGGGCGAGCTCTAATGTAATCTACTATCTATGAGATGCCCAATTCTCTATGACAGATTAAGGGCCTGATTATGATGTTGGGTGGACACTCACGTCTGCCCAACACCGCCATTACAATGCGACCGCATATGGTGCGGTCGGATACTCTCATTCCTCTATGAGGGCTTGTGCTGCAGCCGTAAACCTTCCATAGCACAAGCTCCCTTGGAGAAATAGGAGATTCTGTTAATCTCTGCACCACGCCTGCCACAAGGTGCAGGGATTAACAGGGGAACCATAGGTGGCCCCTCCGCCCCCAGCTGGAGGCTGTGGAGGAACGTGGCTTGGCTAGGGACCCCCAAATGCGCTTTTCTACATGTTTTCCACGTCGGAAAGCCAGACATGGAAAGGCTGTCGGAAACTGACATCATAATCCCAATGGCAGTAACGTCATCCTCTGGGATAACATTGGGGCCTCTTACTGGCTGATGGGGTCCTTGAACCGGTCGGAATCCAGCCGGGACGACCAGCCGGTTTCAATTCCGACCATCTACATTGTTATTAGGTGGTCGGAACTGAAACCAGAGATGTTGGTAGGAAAGCCTCCGACCTGTGGTTGGAGGCTTTCCGACCGACATAATAGAAGGGGTTTCCAGGTCACACAAGACGCACATACATCCAAGAGTTTTCCCCTTTACAGCGATTTCCCCAGGGCTCAGGCCCACTTTGTTCAATTTATACATGGGGCCACTTGCTGATATAGTGGAAGCTCATAAGGTGTCCATTGTATCTTACGCTGACGATACTCAGCTAATTATCACACTGTCCCAAAACTCGGAACACACTGCCCATCAATTTATTTTCCCAATGGCTGAAGGAGGTAACAGCAGTTGCCTGAAACTTAATGGCAGCAAAACTGAGTTGATGATAGATGGAAGGGCTCCACCTGTCTGGTCATCAGCATGGTGGCCTGAGACGCTTGGCCAACTTCCAACTGCTAAAACAGAAGTCAAAAATCTTGGAGTGTGCCTTGACTCCAAATTGACTTTTGAGAGTCAAATCCGGAAAGTCACAGGTAATAAATGCTTTGGGACACTGAAAGTCTTGAGGAAGGTCTTTGACCTATTAACTGTCAATGCCAGGTAAACTATAGTACTATAGTACATGCTGTTGTCACCTCTCAGATCGACTACGGAAATGTCCTATATTTAGGCTCATCTAAAAAGAAGGCTAATGAAGCCGCAAGCGGTACAAAACGCAGCAGCCCGCCTAATGTTGAATCTTCCTAAAAGAACATCAATAACAAAAGCCCTAGCCAAACTGCACTGGTTACCTGTAGAGCAAAAAATATTGTTTAAGACAATGGGCTACTTTCACCGAATCTTGGTTAAAAAAGGTCCACGGTACCTTCAAACAATGATAACAACGTACACACCCAGCAGAAACCTGAGATCTGAAGGTAAAGCGCTAGTAGGTGTTCCTAGAACAAGGAAGGCTAGGATGGGTGGTCGGTCTTTTAGATACTTGGCAGCTGAGCACTGGAATTCATTACCAGTTGATATAAGAACAGAGCCGTGTGAAACGACCTTTCTTAAAAAGCTGAAGACATGGCTTTTCCCAGCAGTAAATTTGAATAAACTCTAGAGACTTCCTGATACATGCCCATGGGCTGAGTGTTTAATTGCTCTACTCTCAACTTTTGCTATCTGCAAGTTGGCTACTAGCGCGGGGACACACCGACGGGGTAACCATGCACTCTATAAATGGATAAATAAATAAATAGTCTGCCCCTAAGTGTGAGAAAGAGATGGGAGCTGTCAGGACCTTTCTACAGAACCTTGTTTGTTGGACTGGATGGTAGCACATTTATAGATGTCCCATACGTCAGCTCCATGTGTTGCTGTTGGAGTACACAGTGATTTATAGATTTGAAAAAGAGGCATAAGTGCACCCCCACCCATTAGGTTGCGCTAAGCTAAATAGGGTGCCAGTATCCTTTGTTAATTTGGTCCTACAGTGTGTAATGTGCGGCACTCAAGATCCTGTAGCAGCAAAAGTTAAACCTAAATATGAAAAAGTGGGTGAACAACCTTTACAACGCAACTTTTACCACGCAGTGCCTTTACGACGCAACTTTTACAACGCAAACCATTACAACGCATTGCGCTGGGGGGCGCTCTAGGATAGGGAATAGGTTTAATGTACTATCCAACACCTTCTCTACTATCCACGGGGACTGGAGTTGGAATAGTAAATTAAACTATTCACTACCCAGCGCCCAAAAGCATTATGCGTTGTAAAGGTATTCGTTGTAAATACCGCGTTGTGAAGGCATGCGATGTAAAAGCATGCGTTGTAATGTCATACATCTGAAAAGGTGCTGCTGCATTTCAGGCTATTATTGCCAACTGTAAGGGTAGACAACCAATATTTCTTTGGGCTGCAGGCCATAATGTAAGATTTTGTAAAATTGGTCTACAAATCTAATGCGACCATAAAATCCACAAAACCATGGACTAGGAGGCGCAGGACTGTTGGTGTCCATGCCATTAGCACAGCATCAGCAGCTAACAGGCGTGAGGGTAGTGTGGGTCCTTTAATTTTTGGGACATCTGGTGTGATATTTGTTAAAAAACGATGTCAATTGTTAATATGTAAAAGAAATAAAAGTGGAGCTAAAACACATCCTTGTCTCACTCCGTGAAAAACTCCTGTGTCTTTTGTGACATCCCCATTTGAGTTTATTCTAACTCAGGCCTTCATATCCATATACAAACGCAATAGAAGTGCACAAGTGCTTCCTCCATCCCGTAAGCTCAAAGAGTGGACCACATGTAGGAAGCTGGCTCTCTATATAGTGCACTGTGGTCGGGACGTGCTCACCAGTTTGTTGACCCCTCCCTTCTCCGGTACTAAAGTAGTTCAAAAACTATGTAGGTTTGTAGGTTTGGTTTATTTTAGGGATTTCAGGTTTAAATCATCAACATAAGTGCTTTCTTGAAGGAAGCAATAGTCAGCACAGAACAGACATAACGTAGGTGTGGGGCCCTTCACTGTAGACTCCTTGTCTCTCTGCTCCCAGCTCTGTCTTGTGGCAGGCGAGCGTTGATCCAAAAGAAAAGAAAATAACACTGGCTCAGGCTTCAATTGAATACTCAGACGTAGGAGGGAGGGGAAGTGCACCATCACTAGTCCCTAGTGTATTGTGCCTAATGTGGGGGAAAACAAGTGGTGACTGTAGTGATGTCCCCCTTATTTATTTATTTATTTATTTGCTGATTTGTATAGCGCTTGAATCAACTCCAGATGCAGTATCTCGGCGCTTTTGGAGCTGGTCAAAAAAAAGGTGTGAATGAATGGAGGCTAGATCTTATTTCTGAACAGTACGGTTTTCAGGTGTTTTCTGAATGCGAGATGCTCTTTACATTGTCTCAAAGACAGAGGGAGTTTGTTCCATAAAGTAGGTCCTGTGATTGACAGTGCTTTGCTCCCATAACTAGCTTTTTTTGCACGGGGGATCACTAAAAGCAGATTTCTACTTGACCTAAGTGATCGAATTGGAATATAGGGGACACATTTATTTTCAAGGTATGCGGGCCCTTGTCCATTTAGACATTTATGGATCAGACACCATATTTTAAATTTAGTTCTCTGCCGGATTGATAGCCAATGCAGTTGCTCAAGAAGGGGCTTAGATGGAGTTCTAGGGGGGACGTTGAGGACAAGGCGAGCTGCCGTGTTCTGAATGACCTGAAGCTTAGCCAACACACCTTCGTTGGCCGAAAGCAGCAGGCCATTACAGTAATCAATCCGACTTAAAACCAATGCCTGAACAAGAGTTTTCCTAACAGAGTCTGGTAGAAGGGGGAAAACTTTACGTAGCAGGCTAATGGTATGGAAACATATTCCTGAAATGTAGTTGATATGTTGTTTAAGTGACAAATCTTGGTCCAATCGGATCCCTAGATTCTTCACGACCTGTTTGGGTTGTGGAACTGCTCCTAGGTCATGCGGCCACAGACCTGGCGTCCATAGCATTTTGGCTTCTCCAAACAGCATTACCTCAGTTTTACTGACGTTGCACTGAAGGTAGTTGGAAGACATCCAGTTTGCCACTGCCTTCATGCCTGATGAGAAAGAGCTTCTTACATCAGCGGAGAGAGTCTTAAAGGGGAAGAGGAGTTGCGTATTATCCGCGTATGATACTGGGATGAAGCCAAAACTGCGCATCACTCTTGCCAGGGGTGCCACATATACGCGCCCACAGCCCCTAGACAAGCCCGAGCATGCAGCGCGTACTTGCCTGCTTCCACTACCCTCCTGGGCAGTGGGGTTGGGAGACCAAGCCTCCTCGCCGCCGGGGAGTACAGTGATCCCGGGGGCAGTGCTCCTGGAGCTGTTTTCCCTCGCTGGTTCCTGTTAGCTGGTGAGTAGCTCTCTCTCTGCTCCTCCTGCGCGCACCTCCTCAGTGTCCTCTTCTGCTTCCCTCGGGGTCGTGCTCCGCTCGTTGTCCTCTGGCTGGGCTCCGGTCTCGTCCTCCTCCTCTTCCCGCTCCGAAACAGCTGAACGCCCTTCCGGAAGCCAGCTGTCCTTTTTACCGTTATCGGGCGCTGGTTCTGTGTCAGACGCTAGAGCGCCAACCCCACTTCCGGTTTCCCCTTCGGCGGCGGCCATGTTGGGTTGGTCGGCGTAGGCGATAGCGAGTGGGGGTTGGAAACACCACATGCACTAAAACAAAGTATACTATGTAGAGAGTCCCAGGAGACCCGTATTAATGTTAGCAAAAGTAGATAGTAGATAATACTTATGTTGTATTTGAGGTAGTGTGGGCGAGCAGTAAGGCTTATCAGAGGACAGTGCTAAGCATCTGTTGTACTCACAGAGGCAATAAATGAGACACACACTCAAGAATATATCTGAGACCAAGTTATAAAAATAACACAGATTTTTATATAATTTTTCAGACCAAGAACTTTGTTCTACAATAAGTACTTTTTAAGATATGAATTTGTAAAGTTTGCAAAATGAGTTACTTTTGTGTGCAATTACGCACTACTGAAATCAATCGAAGAAATAAGAAAATCATATCAAATCACACAGTTGGATCTCAACGTTAACCTACGGGATTTAGGTAAGTAGCAAGGCCAGGCACTATGTGCCGCCAGTGGATTCTGTGGAGAGTCCCGGATTCGGCCAGGAGCAGGGTGTTAATGTTGCTGGGAGCTGGTGCACTATGAAGAAGGACCTGAGCAGTGATTGTCAAGATGTCTTTGCTGTCAGGAGAAGGCAGCTTAGAGTGGCGATTACAGGACAGCTGGGCCACTCAGAAAATGCATCTTAGGAGTCTCAATGTCGTATAATGGGTGCTGGGTTCCTAGGCAGTTGGAGCCCAGATTGGACTCAAGGTGAATACTGCGGAGGGTCCGGTACACCGAGTATTGGTGTGGCACGATTCCAGTAGGTCCAGGTGCCTCCATACTAGTTGAGGAAACAGAGTTTATCCCCCGGAGCTGGTGTACCACTTTTGGTATGGGTGCTGCATCTGAGTTGCTGGGGACCAGTAAGTGGTTAAAACCAAATTCTGCAGTTTAGTGCCTGTGGCTGCAGGGGAGTAGTACCTCTCTCCATGGCAGTTATTTAGTGATTTTAGAAGGCTGGGGGAGCTCTGGGGTTCTTGAAGGCCTCACAATTGCAGGATGAGACAGCACACCTCGATTCTTTAGTCCTTAAGGGACACAGGCAGAGTTTGGAGCCAATTATCTGCAGCACGGCTTCAATCCTAGGGTCAGCCGCTCTTCTTTGTCCTTTTCTTCTTTTTATCCATCAAAGTTGAGTTTAGGGTTCAGGGATACCACCTGAATACTAAATTTAGGGGTGTTAAAGGAGGTGACAGGTAGTAGCTAATGAGCTACCTACCTTTAGGGTGTTTACACCCCTAGGTGACCACTTTCTGTGGGTTACGGTACTACCCTGACCCTAATTGGCTAATTCCCTCACAAACCAAGATGGCAGAAAATGAAAAGTGGGCTCCACATCATCTGCCTCAACTTGGGGGTGGTGCTGGCTGAATGCCCACCCACCTCCAAATGTAACACATTTTTTCTACCTGTCCTCCCACCAAATGTGGAGCACGAAGGGGGGATGGCATCCTCCACTATCTGCAGATGCCGGGTTTGCATTTCAAAGCGGCATCAGCTTTGAAGCTTCCTGCCCAGGAAAGCCATCCTTGCCTGAAGAGGTATGATGCAGGCTTTGTTCCTGGCCTTTGAGAGCACTGGCTTTCACCCTATGAGGTCAGAAACATGTCTGGTGGTGCTTGGTAAGTTTTCAGGGGACCATCTAAAGGATCTCTTGCATGCATTTATTGTTAAATCCAACACTGGCATCAGTGAGCATTTATTAGGATGAGATGTTTGGTACCAAACATCTTAGGGTATAGTGAAGCCATCATGGAGTTAGGTAACTGGTGATTACAGGCATCCAGCTCATGTGCTCCTTTTTTGCTTCCCTGTGCACTTACCATATCCAAGAATGGACTTGGATATCATAGGGTAAAATCTGCTCATTCAGATATGTCCACACATCGGATATAATGCACCCTACCTTAGGGCTGCAAAGCCTACAGTAGAGGTGACTAACCTATACATCTTGCAGTGCATGGGGGCCTGGCACATAGGGCAGTGTGCCATGACGACTCTTCAGTTTTCTCTGCACCAAGACAGGCAGCCTGCAATGGCAGGTGGCATGGTTTTGGTGAGGGGGTCTCTGGTGTGGCTTAATTGGTGCTGCATCTGAAGAGGACCCTCTTCAGTATCAATGCCCATTGTACCAGGGCATTTACTTACTAGGGACTTACAGGGGTTGTTGAAGTTGTGTCAATCATGGTACAGTTTTAGGAAAGAGTTCTTGCACTGGGAATCTGGTTGGCAGGGACCCAGCGCACTTTCAATTCAAAATCTCATCATACACCAGGCAAAGACCCCATGTCAAAAGAGGTTCTATCCTTCACCACAGCTTTGAGCGATTGATGCAATCAAATGCTGAGGTAAAATCCATATAGGCTAAATATGAGGGAGATTGTTTAGCTATGGTATATTTCCCAATAATCAGGCCCAAGTTTAAACATTGCATTCATATTGGCAAGGGTGCAAAATTGACTTCTCCGCTTCCCACTCCCTTATCCTAGTGTATATGACCCTTCCAAGAATCTTTACCATGGTGTTGATTAAAGAAATGGGCCTGTAAAAGCCTGGATGTGAACAATTACCCTTTTAAAAAATGGGTACTATGATTGAAGTAGTCCACGGGCTGGGTAGTGGGCAGTGGGCAAGACCATTAAAAACATTCACAAGTAGAGATGCCAACAACTCAGGACATTACTTTATAAGATTGATTGGTATTCAACCTGGGCCAGGAGCCTTACCTCCAAAACTCAGGCGTATGGCATCTTCTACCTCACTCAGAGTTATCAAGCTTTCCCTAAAGTTTGTCCCCATAGGGAAATTGCTTCGAAGCCTGAGTGGCAGTATAGATACTATTCAAATGTGCTTCCCATGATCCACTGGTGATGTGACAACTAATCAGAGTTGTTACTTGACTCATGCGCTTCATATCTGATGCAGCCCCCCAGAATAGGTCAAGAATGAAAACATTGTATGCATATTATTTCTAGTCAAGTTAGCTTTTCAAGCAGCAGTGTTTTAGCAATTTAAGGATTAGTATGAGTAAACAGTGTAGCTTACATCTTTTATGAATTTTAAAATGCATTATTTTCATCAAAGTTTATACATTAAAGCTGCACATTTATTAGAAACTCTATTATTTTCTTATTATTTTTAAAACCGCTTTCTCAGTCACCTTGCCAGTTTCTGTGATTAAATATGTTTTACAATCTGCTCTTCAAATATATTTCTGTTACAGTAATTTCGCCAGCATTGCTAAACTATTTTCATATTCGCGGTTTTCAGGTGATTTACTCGTTAAAATATATCGAAGGGATCGTTGCATAACGAGGGTGCTCAATAAGAAATGTGTAACAGTGGGATGTCATGTAGTTCGAGGGAACGGGAGGACGGGCAGTGTAATAGTGAGATTACTATTCAGTGTTCACATATTGGTACAGAAGTAAAATCATTGGAAGGGCTGGGCGAGCATTGGGAGTTTTTGGGTTCAGATAATATTTAGGCTAAATAGATGGGACTGTTTTTTTCACATTTACAGCATTCTTTCCACTTTGATTTTGATGTTTACATTTAAAGCAGAGTGTGTTCTGAACAATGGTTGAGACGTTTTCTTATTATCCATTTCAGTGACCCCTGACGAAGGGCCCATGTGGCCTGAAATGCATTGGGTGAAATGTAATAAAACATCTTGTGAGCTGATTTGCCTCTATGATTCTTGTCTACTTTTTTCTTATCTACGTGTCACTGTCGAAGGGCCGGAGGGCATGCCGGAGATATGTGAAAATGTAAAAGTTTCATGCTGGAATCACGCTGCTTTCTTCGTGATGTAGTAAGGAAAGAAGAAAACTTTGAATAACGGTTTAAGGATTACAGATTGGTTTACCTCGTATAATATGGATTATGTTTGAAAAAGGAAGACAGAAGTTGTTGATGAGGATACATTCCTTATGCAGCAGTGCGACAAATGGGTGTGCACCCGCGCACTCTCTTGGACTATCATTCATGAATTGCGATTGTTGGGACAGATGTGTTTTTACAAATGTGTAAATTTTGCCTGTGAGCCCTGTTTTTAACTTTATTATTTTCTTGCCCACATTCTCGCACTTTAAATTGTGTCCCCACCGCGTTTAGCGCGGAGTTTACCGTCTTTCTGCAGCTTCCTCGTGGCGCTTGGCCGCCATCTTGGGGTGGTCTCTGCCTCCTCGCGCCATCAGCCTGAGCGCTCTAGCGCTTCCAGTAGCCCAGGTGAGCTGCTACTTAAAGCTCACTCTGTTCGCGCAGCGGTGACGCGCAGCGGTAGAGCCTGACTCGCGCCGGAGTCGAGCCAGAGTCTGCCCGTCTGCGCCCGTCCGCGCTAAGGACGCGCGGGACGCAGCGGGATTTTTCTTTCAGACTATTTCATGCCCTCATCCTTTGGATTGATAGGATGATTGCCTATTCTAGTGCCTCGCTTCGAGCCATCAGGGATTCTCTCCCACGCTGCTCTGCCACATCATACCATCCGCTGTGTGGCCCGTGCCAGTGTGTCTGTAATAGGTGGTCGCTGGACCGGCCCATAGGTATTCGCGATCTCGTCACTTCTCCTGCTCTACGAGCTCTTCCCGGTGTCTCCCCTGTGCCTGGTAGCCTGGGGTCTGGTCTACGATTTTTAAATCTTAACACCAGATCTCTAGTAAAACACCACTTGTCCGTGGCAGATCTTATTTTGGATGAGACACCAGACCTGCTGGCCTTAACTGAAACCTGGCTTCAAGACACTGACGATGCCATAGTTAATCTTGCCTGTCCTCCGGGCTATCTATGTTTCACATCTAATCGCCACTCTAGAGGTGGAGGTATCGCCCTATTTATCAAATCCACTTTCACATGTACCTGGACGGTCTTGCAGATTGCTGGATGCGAGAGCGCGCTGTTTAAGGTTACCATCAGCCCTCAGTTCTCGCTGTCAGGGATGGTTGTTTACCGCCCCCCAGGCAGCGATGTAGCTTTCAGAGGTGCTTTTCCGGAGGCAGTGAGCCTATTGGCTAGTGGTTGCGCTAATTTCTCGATCTTAGGCGACCTCAACCTCCACTTCGACAGGTTAGAGACTCTGGCCATCAGTGGTTTTCTGGCCGACTTAGAGGCCCTGCAGCTGATCCAGCTGGTCTCTCAGCCCACACACGTGGCCGGCCACACTCTGGATCCCTTTTTTACGACCCTTTCGGATGTCCAGATTGTGGCGGTTGATCCTGTGGTATGGTCTGACCACTTTCTGGTGTCTGCTTGGCTTCCCCTTCCCGCTACCCCTATTATTCCACCTCCTAAGCGGATACCTCGGCGCCACTGGAACAAACTTAGGCTAGAGGACCTCCACCACATCATGGGTGCTGAGCCTCTAGGTCCTTTGCTGAATGTTACCTCGGGCTATGACCTGTTCTGTAATTGGATTACTAAGGCGCTTGACGCCCTGGTACCTACCATCTCTAGTAAGTCCAGTTCCCGGCAGGCTAGCCCCTGGTATGACAGTGCGCTGCGCGCCTTGAAGTCCTCCTGTAGACGGGCAGAAAGGGAGTGGCGTAAGACGTACGACGCCGTTAGGAAAACCGCCTACCTGGCCTCTGTTAAGCTCTATCATCGAGCTATATGCAGGGCCCGGGCGGCGTTTTACGCAGCCGAATTCCGAAATAGCCTCAATCCCACCAAGACCATCTTTAAAACCATAAAAGATCTGATGGCAAAGAGAGTTGCCCCGCAGTTGGATAGTTCCATCTCCCACTGCGAAGCCCTAGCCACTTTCTTTCTGGACAAAGTTAAGAAAATCTACCAGGCGTTTCCAAGCACAATGCCACCTGTGATTCCTTGGAGGGGCTCCAGTAGCTGTCCGTCGTTGCACTCCCTTCCCACTCTTTCTGATGAGGAGTTTGCTAAGTGGGCCTTGCGAGTCAAATCTGGCTCGCCTGCAGATCCGGTAAGATCTGCCCTTTTCAGGGATGCTGCCTTTCAGGGACGCACAATAGTATGTTCTCTAATTAACCTCTCCCTGACCTCGGGCCTCGTCCCTGCCAAGTGGAAGCAAGCGGTGTTTTCCCCGATCCTAAAAAAAACATCCTTGGATCCGCTAAAACCAGAAAACTACCGCCCTATATCTTTGCTTCCTTGGCCGGCCAAAGTCATGGAGGCCCATGTAAATCTGGCCCTCGCGGAGCATATGACCCGAGTTAATGTCCTGGATCCCATGCAGAATGGGTTCCGTGCTGGTCACAGCACAGAGACGGCCCTTCTGGCAATGGTTGAGCATCTGCGGACTGTGCTGGATGCAGGTCAAACGGCAGCGCTTATTTTATTAGACCTGAGCGCTGCCTTTGACACTGTCTCCCACCACATCCTTCTACACCGCCTTCAGGACATTGGCATTTGTGGTTCGGCTCTGCAGTGGTTCCGCTCCTTCCTTAGTGATCGCTCCTTCTGCGTTGCCACCCCTCCTTTTCAGTCCAAGTATCATCCTTTGGACCTGGGGGTGCCTCAGGGCTCCTCGCTGAGTCCCACGCTTTTTAATCTGTACGTGCAGCCGCTGGCTGAGGTCGCCAGGCAGTGGGGCCTAACCATGGTCTCTTATGCCGACGACACTCAGCTGGCGGTTACGATCAGCGGGAATGCCAAGCAGGATGCCCTCAGGTTCCGAAGTGGACTGAGAGAGGTGGCCAGCTGGATGAATAACAACTGTCTCCAGCTGAACGCGAAAAAAATGGAGGTGATGATCGTTGGAAGGGATGCGGACCTTTGGGGGGACGGATGGTGGCCTCCTGAGCTGGGATCGGCTCCGGCCCCTGTCCTGGAACTCAGGAACTTGGGAGTGTGGCTTGACCACACTTTAAGCTTTGTGACTCATACTAAGAGAGTGGCGGCTTGCTGTTTTGGGGTATTACGCGGGCTAAGACCCCTGCTCAAATTTTTTGATGCTCCTACAAGACAGCTGGTCATTCAAGCAATGATTATCTCTCGGGTGGATTACGCTAGTTCACTCCTTTTAGGAGTGAACCAAGCCGAGATCCTTCGTCTACAACGAGTACAGAACGCTGCGGCTAGGGCAGTGGTCGGATTGCCACGGACCTGCCCCACCTCTAATACTCTGCGGTCCCTGCACTGGCTTCCGATTAAAAAGCGAATTCACTTTAAGGCTCTTAGCCTGGTTTTTAAAATTCTTCAAGAGTCGGCCCCTGAGATACTTAACAAACTGATCTCTCCATATGTTCCAACTCGTTCACTCCGATCCCTCGGACAATCCTTGGTGGTTGTTCCCCGTTTTAGACTCAGCCGGATGGGGGGACGCTCCTTTCGAGTGAAAGCTGCAACCCTTTGGAATGCGCTCCCTCTGGAAATCCGCCTCTTGGATGATTTAATATCCTTTCGTAGGGCCCTGAAAACCTTTTTGTTTTAATTTTTCCCTGTTTTAAGTGTCCTGCTTTTTTGTTGCTGGTTTTAGTGTTATGTTACGTCTGCCTTTCCCTGCGCCAGGACGCTCCTTCGCTGGAGCATCTGTGCGCATTAAAAATGTAAATAACATAACATAACATAACATAACATAACAGATCGCATTTTTGCTCGCACGCATTCGTAATACAAGGACAAAAAATAATTACTGATAAGGGGAGGAGTGCATTCTTTCTATTTCCTAAATTTTCTAAAATCGCCATTTTCAAAACAGTAATTTAAAATCTGAATTGACCATTGGATTTGATATTAAATTATTATTAATTAGAGTCCTTGAATATTGGTTCGAGCAATTCTCAAACTGAAATTATGCATTATAAGGTATTATAATGTTGCCCAGTTCTTTTCTGTGGGAGAGCAAGCCTTGCCACAGTGAAAAACAACTTTAGAGATTTTTCACAGCGAGATCATATAAACGGTAAGTACACATATCTCACTTTTAAAATACTCTGTGAGCGTTTAGGGTGTACCTTATGGGTGACCTATAGGTACTAGAAAGACATGTTTAGCCTTGGTAAAAGGTTTATTATGCCAAGTCAAATTTGCAGTTCTAAAACTACACACTCAAGCTGCTGGAAATGGCTGTAAGACATGCTTTACATTTTCACTTTATTATGGTTCAATAGGTGCTGCAGTCCACTAGTGGCATTTAAGTTTCAGGCTCTAGGTACACTTAGTATGAAATACCAATGATTTCATACATGCACTGGGGCCTGGTTAGCAGGGTTGCAGTGTACAAAGTCCAAAAACCAATAGCATTTGCACTTACACTGCAATTGGTCCTGCATGTGTGAGAGTTAGAACTATTGGTGTTCTAAATGACAATGGGCCACATGCATCAAGCATTTTTGCCCTTTCAAGCGGGCCGATTCGCAGAATCTGCCCGTTTGCGGGGGCAAAAAGGCCTTTTCGATGCATCAAAAGCTTTCCATTTGCAACTTAGATAATCACAATTTTTTGTGATTACCTAAATTGCGAATGCATTTAGGGAATTGAAATTTGCGATTCATAAAATGCGATGCATCAAGCCTTTCCTAGATGCAAACTGTGCATTTAGGAAACGCTAATTACCATCAACTTCAAGTTGATGGTAATTTGCAAATTCATTGAAAAAGGTACAAAAGTGCCACATGTGCACACTTAACTGATTTGGGGGGTGCATCAGGGGGGACTTAGACCCCCTGGCACCCATGGAATTGCATTAGCAATTTGCGATTACCAATTTGGTAATCACAATTTGCAAATGCATTCCCAAATGAATGTAGTGCCATTACCCAATATTGATTTGCAATTTGCGAATTGCTACTAGGTAATGTTTAGGAATCACAATTTTTTTTGCTCTTCCTACATGCATAAGGAGTTGCGATTCCTAAATAGCGATTTCTTAAAAATCGCTAATTAGAAATTGCCCTTCCTTATGATGATGCATGTGGCAGATTGTCTTTTACCCATGTGCTTTTTTTTGTTTTGGAGTGGATATATGTGGTGTGGAGTGAAATTATGTGGGTTGCATTGGAATTGTTGTAAATTGTGTGGTGTGGAATGGATATGAGGGGTGGAATTATGTGGCATGGTGTGCAGTTAAATTATGTGGATAGTAATCATGTGGTGTTGAGTGTATTGGAATTATGTGGAGGGGAATTATGTGCTTTGGAGTGTAATTATGTGGAAAGGTATTTTGTGTTGCAGAGTGGTTTTTAGTAGAGTTTAATTATGTATTGTGATGGTGTATTTAGTGGCATGATATGGAAATTTATGGTGGGGATTGGATATATGTGGTGTGTTGTGGAATTTTGTTGTTGAGTTAAATTATATGGCTTGGTGCTTAATTATGTGGTGTGGATTGAAAATGTGTAGAGTTGAATTGTATGGCGTGAAACTATGTGGATAGTTTTGCCTGTGCAAAGCTCTCTTGTAGTACATGTGAGAAAAATTCGGCTGGAAACATCATGCAGAATCTATGGGAAAATGCATTTCTATGAATGCTTTACTTCCTGTGAAGAGATTGTCTTATAATTAAAAGGCTTTGCAGTATATGTAATCTGTATTTCTTCGAAGTTATCCTGCCTCCTCCATTTTGTTCTCTACAGCATAGATAAATAAAGCACGCTTTACTTTCTTTAGAGTAAATATACCAAAAATTCATGAAGTGGCCAAGCAGATAGGGCGAAAGACCTTACTATTCGGGGGGGGGGGGGGGGGGGAGGGGAAGGGGTGTTTGATTTGAAGCGGTATGAGCCAAGTACAGAACATTTATTTAAGCTTTCTTTGTGAACTGTTTGTAGCACCCAGAGACTTTAAGAACAAGAAAAAAAACAAAAGCAGAATGTTCTGCCTGCAGCACAGGAAAAGACAAAAGTGGGGCAAAGGAGGCCAGGGGAGGAGGCTGAGGGAGGAGTCGAGGCTACTGGGTTTTTAAAGGAAGGAGGAGAGCTGGGATGAAGGCGGATCTAGCCCTGCAGCTGCCTCTGGTTACATGAAGGACTGGGAACAGATGCTGTTCGCACAGCATGTAGAGTGAGCCCCGTCATGCGCAGACCACTCATTAGAGTCCAGGAAGTGGCTGAGCAGAACATGCAGTGAGAGGCCGACTTGGGCATCTTATCGAGCCTGCTTGTTACCCCCCAACAAAAATGGTCACCCTTCCCCTCCCCGTGCCTAAAACACACACTTAAAAAACTCATGATTGCCCTGGTGGGTATTTCATCAACTAGGCAGAGAGCCCATGTTAAGGATTGTCGAGTTCACTTCTTCATATAGCCGCCATCCTTTTCTCCCACACAAATCGACTCTGGATCCGACCCTAACATAGGATACGATTATCTTACACATGCGTAATTCAAGGTGGCTGGGTGACAGAGGTCTAGAACATGGAGGCCCGGAGTGCTTGCAATTTGTATTCTGCCAGTCTCCTCCGTAATAGTTGAGATGGTGTCTGCACTTACCATGCTGGCCCAGTGAGGCATGGTTCAGCCCCAATGACAACATTTTATTGTCAAGGCAATAGTGGAAGCTCCACAGTAACTGAACATGCGGCGTTCGTCCAAACTCGAAATCCCCTCTTGAGCCGCAAGAGCTGCTAGCTCTTCACTCCTGGCATGCATACATTTGGGAAAGGGCGTGGCCTCTTGAAATGCCTCCATGCCAAAAAGTGAAGCGTGGTATCCGTGAAACTAGTGTAGTGCTGTTGAAGAGAACTACAGAAACGTTTTTGTGAAGAACCACAAGGTCAGATTGTAAAGCGCATTGAAAAGTTAACTTAACTACCGTACAGGAGTCCATGCATTAAAAGCAGCAAACAGTGTCTTAAACAGACCTTTCTATAGTAACTGTTAGATTTGGGGGTCTCTAGTTGGCACAGGTAGGTACTTGTGACAAATAGGGACCCTCTCCTCTAGTCAGGACAAGGGGATTACACTCCCAAAATACCCCTGTTCACCCTCTAGGTTTATTTCAGAGGCGATGTAAGTTAAGCAGTTGTGACCACTTACAGTAACCCAGTGGCAACACTACAAATGGACACCACACAGGTTTTATAACAAAAATAAGTAGACTTTATATAGAGTTACCACAAGGCCATAAACAACAAAAATACACACTATGATTACTTTAAGATGGTAGATTTAAGTAACCCTGGGCGAAGGACTTCGCTAAGCCCACGGAGTGGGCATAGTGTTGCCTATTTTGCCCTTTGCAAAGTAGGCGCAGCAGGCAACACTACGCCCACTCCGCGCATGCACATTGTTATCCAAGACGGCGGCGCAAACGAGAAGAGGGAGCCCCGGGACGCAGCGGACAAGGTAAGTGCTTTTTATTTACTTTTCTTTTAGTATTTACACAAATTAGGTATGTAGGGGAGGGGGCAGGCGGCGCGTAGTGGGGCTACGCAAAGTGCGTAGGTGGGCGTAGTTTCTCACCCACTTTGCGTAGCTTCGCGTAGCCCCACTACCCATACTACGCCCACCCTTAGATTTAAGCTTAGTTCAGTTCTTAGATGCGACACTCTGCGTCAATGTACCTTAAGTTGCGTTGCGCTTCCACGACAAGCAATGTCGCAGCGATGGGAAATGCGGCAAAGTCAGGTCAAGAAATAAAGACGTGAAGATCTTCCAGATGCGGCACGCTTCTCGGGGATGTGAGAAACTCTCGGTTCGATGCATGGACTGCAGCAGCAACACCCTTACGATGCGACGGCAACAGCTCCAGCGGCGATGCTCTTCTCCACGATGCGTGAAGCTTCCCCTCAATGCGACAACTACAGCGGCAACATTCAAGATATGATGGCAGCAGCTCCGACGGCGGCGCGCTTCTTGGGGATGCGAGGTGCTCTTGATCGATGCGGTGCAGTGCGACAGTTCCAGCGGCGACACCCTCCTGCTTCGGAGTTGCGACGGCAGGCACAGTGACGGCAACCCGCTCCAACCTTGTTGCAAGATTCTTCTTCTGATCCAGTGCAGTGTGACAACTACAGCGGCAACGCCCTCCTTCTTTGGAGTTGCGACGGCAGACGCAGCGACGGCGACACACTTCCTCTTCGTCGTGGCACCCTTCTCTCTGATGCGGTGCAGTGCAACAGGTCCAGCGGTGACACCCTCCTTCAGAGTTGCGACGGCAGGCACAGTGACGGTGACACGCTTCTTATCGTTGAGTCGCGCTTCCAGCTCCTTGCGACACGCAGTTCCTCAGAAGGCCCAAAACAGCAGCAGGCACTTCCACAAGAACTCTCGGGAGCTGGGGGGTGAAGTCTGTTGTCCCTCAGACTTCAACAGGAGGCAAGCTCTTTTCCAAGGCCTTGGAAATCCTCCACAAGTTGAAAGCAAAGTACACAAAGTTCCTTTCTAAAATCACCGCTACGAGACAGCTCGTGGTCGTGTTACTCCTGGTCGGCTAGGCTGCATCTAAATAATCGTGTGAAGCCTGATCGTGAACCTCATATCCGGAGGAACGCTTTCACTCTGAAGCCTTGAATAATTTTGAATCAGAGTATCTTATTCGACCATTTCTTTGCGGCCAGGAGTTTATTGACTTCCGATTTACTCGAAGATTCTACCTTGAAGAAAGGATCCTCCATTAAAAAGGGTTCCCGTACGAGAAGCGTTGCCACCGCTGTCTCCTCCAGATCAATGCAGACGATAGATATCCACATTTTTAACTCGTCTTCTATCCATTTTCAACAAAATACAACAGTTAGCATCGAAAGTTGTAAAGGCAATAACCTGTGGCTACTCCAGAAGAAGGCGCTGGTCGCCGAAACGCGCGTCGAGAAAATCTCTGTGCCACTTTTATTCCTTTTTCATTTTATACCATTTTCCTAATTTTAATTGTGATTTTTGTAATTGTGTTGTGACTTTATGTAATGTTGGTCTGATTAATTTGTGAAGTTGGTCAAAAATATTTGAGAATTACCTTTTTTAATTGTTTTTATCTTTTTCTGTTCATAAAATTCACGTCACTGATGATCTTTTGGATATATTCTTTCTCCTTTGTCACTTTCCCATGAGTTTAAAGTATTGAATTGCCTAGGTTGTTATATTGCATAAAAAAACACAAAGTTCCTTTCTCCTTACTTTGGCAGTAAGGCAACCACTGCAGGCCAATCCCCAAAAAGCACTTCAGCTTGGGAATAGTCTCTCCTCAGTTTCTTCAGGTTCCTCTCCTCAGTAAAGGTTTCTTCTTGTAGTCCAAAGTGATATAATTTCATGGGATCAGGGTCCCAATACTTATACCCCAAAATCCTTTGTTATATGAGGGGGGAGGGGCCTTTGCCCAGTCCGAACCAGTTCTGAAGCAATCTGTTTACCAGACTTCTCCTTTCCTTTCACAGTGCAGGGTAGGCATATCCGATGCCCCACAGGGTGTGGATCCAGTATTGTGGGAGGCAAGTACAGTCCTGGAGTACTTTGTTGACAGGACTCCTTCTCTTCTTTCAGTGTGCAGGGCAGAGACATCAGCTGCTCCCCAGGGGGTGGAGCCAGCATTGTGAAAGGCAGGCACAGCCCTATTCAAGGTTCTGGTGCAAGTCCTCCCTCCCATCTAGATGCAGATCTCTCTATTCACCACTGGGTGTCTCAGCCTGTCTCCTGGAATTCCCCAGCCCTGTCACTCTCAAAACCAGACATAGGAATACACAACCTAGCAGAGGCAGGTTTGAATGGTTAAACAAGCAAGTACTTACTTTCTAAAAGTGGTATTTGCAAACACAAAATATTAAAAGAAACTTTACTAAAAGATTTATTTTATTATTCTGAGTTCAGGCATACTAAACTCGAATATCTACCATGTTCTCTGAGACAGTGAGGATTATAAAATGTAATAACTCTAACAGCCCATTCTGGCCTATGGAGAACAGGTAGCCTTGCAATTGTGAAAAACGAAAATGGCTGTAATTCACTATTAGGACATGCCACACACATCAGGGCTTGTCCTACCTTATGCATACAATGCACCCTGCCCATGGGCCTACCATAATGGTGACTGATATGAAGAAAATGGAAGGTTTAGGGACTGGGAAGTGGGTGCACTTGCCCAGTCAGCATGTCAGTACCAGACTGCACGCAGGCTCTGCAATGGCAGACCTTAGACACACTTTACAATGCTGCTTCTGTGGGTGGCACAACCAGTGCTGCCGGCCCACCAGCAGCATTTGGATTACACACCCTGGCACACTCAGTGCACTAGACTAGGGTCTGACAAGTAAACCAAAATAGCCAAACATGGAATCACTAATCCATACATCATACAATAGGGAGCACTTGCACTTTGGCACTGGATAGCAGTGGCACAGTGCCCAAAGCATAGAACAACAGCTAAAATACATGAGGCAACAGCAAAAATGGAAGGGAGACCCACGCCAATGGTGCCAGGTCTAACAGTAACCATAATACAGCTGGTGCCATCAACATCCTCAGGCTTCGGACCCAATCAATAATTCAAATGGGGAAGGGTACCTTGGCCTCTCACTGCTAGGGTCTTCCTGCAAGTGTGCTGTATAGTGTACCAATGAGGCAGCCCACCAATATAGCTTAAGGTTAGGAAGGTCCAATTCAACACATTCCCTTGGTAATGACAGAAACTTATACGATCTTCTTTGTTTTGAGTATGCGCGGATACATTTTTACAAATATACTTTCAAATTTCCTCAGCCAGTAATTTGGAAATACAAGGGGAATTGCTGTAAAAAAAAATACAGTATTTTAGGAAAAAATGCCATCTTGATTAAATTACTTCTGCAAATCAGTGTTAAATGTAAATTATCAACCCTCTTTAGCGTCTTTTTTGGTTTCTTCTACGCACGGCCCCAGATTTTCATTTACCACCTCTTCAAGATCAGAGCTTATCATAACCTCTAGGTATACTGCTTTTATACTACCCTGTAATCATCAAAGGAGGTAAATTCGTAAGTGACAGTCTGTGTCTTATCCTTGTTCAGGGCATATCCTGATAATGTACAATATCTTCGAGCTTTTTCTTTTGTTGCCCCAATGGCCTTTTTGGGATGAGAGGTGACTAAAGCTATATCATTGGTATAAGCCAACACCTTGCTCTCATACTCCTACAAAACTATAGGGTTAATATCCAGAACTAATTCCAGGTGCTTTAAAAAAGGGTTGATGTACCATGCAAAACGGAGTGGTGAACATGGACACCTTTGTCGCGTCCCTGTTTGGATTTTGATGGGCTCCATTATCTCCCCATTTATAAAAACACAAGCCACAGAATCCTTGTATAGAGCTTTAACCACCCGATAAAGTTTCTCCCTATCCCTTTCCTCTGCATCGTAACCCAAAGAAACTGCTAAGAGACCCTATAAAATGTTTTTTCTGCATCCAGCAGAATTGCCGCTGTAGGGTCTCCTTCTAATATGCTCTATTGTTCCCCTGTTTGGGATAAAATCATGCTACCCCATGGGTACAAGCCTATGAATTCGCTGTGATAAACGAGAGGCTAATATTTTTAAATATATTTTTACATTCCCATTAATTAATGTTATTAGACGGTAGGAGCCAAGCTCCTGTGCTGGTTTATTTTTCTTCGGGAAGACTATGATCTTTGCAATAGCCCAGGAGTTCAGTGGGGCAACTCCTTCCGAAATCTGTAGAAACAGAGTTGTAATAACTTCATTTAACTGATCACCAAAGATCTTAAAGAATGCTGTGCAGATTGAATCGGTAGCAGTCGCTTTCCCTCCTGGTAGTCCCGGCATTGCTTCCAAGATCTCATCCCAAGTCAATGGATTGTCTAATTGCTCCCTCTCATGCTGTGTCAATACCTCTGTTACAGAGGAATCCAGATACTTATGTATTAGGACCTTTCGTAGACCCCCATATCTTCTGAATCTTCTGTATATAGAGCCTAATAGAATTTATAACAGGCTGATTGGATTTTACATGGTTCGAACACCAGCCCAAGTAAAGGATCTCTCACCATATTATTTTTACTGCGTGTAAATTGCTGCTTAGTTCTTACTGCTAATAGGTGACACTCTTTTTCTCTGTACTCGTACATCTTCTCTTGATAAACCGCTGATTTATTTATTACCTTCTTCAATAACCTTCCCCCAATTGCTGATTTAGTGCAAGTCCCTTCAGCCTGGGATTCCTCCACCCCATGCCTCTGCTGCAAGGCGGCGATTAGATTTCCTTCTGCTCAAGCCACATGGTTAATTATTCCGCAGACAATCCCTTTCCTTTTTCCCTTTTTTATCGACAATTGGATTTTTTCTCCTCAGATGCCTTCCTTTAAGGTGTCTAAAACTATACTCAGCAGAGACGTTCATAGGTTCCTCTGCAAAAATTCAGGTATCCACTCATTCATGTGTCCTACATAGGCCTCATCCAGTAAAAATGCCCTCTGAAATGTCCAGGAAGAAGCTTTTTCAGGAGTGTCCCGCCCAACCAGTTCTAAACCTAATGGATTATGGCCTGATGAAAATCTTGAAAAATATTTGACTCTGCTCTCATGGATTAATGTAGATGAAACAAAAAAATATTCAAACCTAACATGTTTTTGATGTGAGGCAGAGTAAAAGGTAAACATGTCTTTCAATGGTCTCGTTTTGGACTATGCATCGCACATTCCATGCATCTGGCATACGTTAAGAAGTGCTTGGAATACTTTAGGCTCCCTCCCCATATACTTCTGCCCCAGCCCCCAGTCACATGGCAGATTGATGTTTAAATCTGCATATAATTTATTATAGAGTGGACAGTGTGCTAATTCATTAGATGGCCACTCACAAAATGAAGGTTCTTCTACATTGCTAACATACAGTGATCATAAGTGAGGGGATCCCTGGGGCTCTGAAGCCAGCAAAAACCCATTGCCCTAGTGCATCTACCTGGACTTGGTTAAATTGTATAGATTTTTCATGGGTAAAAATTGCAACCCCATGTGTTCAAGTCCCTTGGGTCGTTACCCCCACTATGATAATACCAAGATTCTTTAAGAGACCTTTCAGTGTATGATCTAAGTGGGTTTCTTGCAAGCAGACAATGTCTGCCTGCAACAGTTGCAGGCCTTGTGACACCGTCTGTCTTTTTCTAACATCATTTACACCACAGATATTTACCATAGCTAACCATAATCTCTCAATCTTTGTGGTCTCCTTAAGCCGCAACGTGGATTGATTCTCCACTGCTTAAGCAAGCACACCAAAAGAAAACAACAAAAGACAATCCCCACAAAAGCTTTGCTTTTCTTTTTCCTTCCACACCCTCCTTTGTGTGATCCACCCTCCCCCCTCCGTATACCCACCCACCACCCCTCTCAAAAAAGCAGGCAATCAGACATAGACTGAGCGATGAGCGTTTAACTCACTGCCCCACTGTCCCTCTCTTCCCAAAGCGGGGACACAATCTGCATTTGGCTGCCCAATCCCATTATTCATCATTGCACCCAAATGGATGCAATTTAACCACCATCCGTTCATTTGGGAAGGTCTCTCCCTTCCTCCTTTCTCATGATTTTCTCTAGATACTACTGCACTTGGATCTCTGAAGTGAAACTACGTGTAGTTCCTTTAAACTTAATCTTAAGTCTGGCTGGATTCTGAAGAGAGACCTCAGCCCCTATTTTTAGAAAGGGAGGATACAGTTGCCGGTGGGCTTGATCATAAACGAGTTGCCTCAATAGACAATTGCCAAAAAATACGAGCTTAGCTCTGGCTCTTTCATTCATATTTGAGGATGTTTTTTCAGGGTTAACGGAAATCGATGCGCTTGTTAAATTTCAGATTCCCAGTCCCAGTTAACTTGGTCAGGGAATGCACCTTTCAGGAGGTTCACCATATAGGCTCTAGGGTTGCTACCTTCCAGTCCTTCCAGAATCCCTAATAAGCGCAAGTTGTTTCTTCCCTGGCGATATTGTTGATCTCTGAGATTAAAGATAGCTTCGGACATAGCTGCGCCTTGAGTAGTACTTTGTGAGTTCGGAGATTTAACCTCAGCTTCCAATACCTCCGTCTGTGTTTCAACTGATGTTAATCACTTAGTAAATTCTCTGCATTTTTAGTCAATTTTAGGATTCCCGCTTGTACTTTTTTAGCAGCGACTCTTGCTCTCCATCCATCATTCCTGGTTTCTTCTTGCATTTGTTTAATATACATACATATAGCCATCAGAGAGGGTTATTTATACTGTGTATCCATATTTGAACCGTCTTCAACACCGTCTTCCTGAGGCATTATCTGGGTGTCTGAATAGCCCTATTTTAACTGTTTTCCGATGCTCCCCTTCTGGCTTTCTTTTCTCTTTTTCTTTATGGAGGACTTCTTCCTTTGAATATCCCCTATTGATGTTCTACTGATGGAATTCGAAAAAGCGTCACTGCTTGAGGAAGTGTTTTCCTGCCTAGCAGAGTTTGAGTAATCTGTTAATGAGAAGAACTTCTCTCCAGGCAGATCAGGAGAAAACGCCCCCCTGCACTGATGTATGAGGCAAGAGGACCCTGTACTCAAAGGTGTATCGGGTTTCAAATCCCCCGGGCCTCCCTTCGGCCTGCCAGCTTCCTTGTCATCTACTCCTTGTGCTACAAACTCCTCTGCGGTCAGCTGTCCACCCACCACTCCCACTGAGCTCTCCAAGCCAAACTCTGATACAGGGGCCTTTGGCACAGTATCATTAATTTCTACTGCACCCATCCCATGGGATCTCATCCAAACTGTTTCCTTTTTGTCTGTGCCACAGTCTGCAGACTCTTCTTTCTGCTTTTTATATCCCCCCTCCTACAACAGTACTTTGCTTTTTTGGGAATCCACAGATAGACATGCAAACATTGAGGCAACTGTGGGTTGTATAGACTCCCGTTTAACCTGTGACATGAACGTAGTTGCTGTATTTCTTGCTCCAGTCTCGTGCTTCATTTGACCCAGTCCACCTTGCTGCCTTGGGTCAGAGATCACTCCATTAGCATCTGCAGGCTTGTTACTCCATTAGCATTCCTGGGCTGGGGAGGTTGAATTACCATTCCCCTTTATGGTGTAATAAGAACTTGCCAGAGATTTTTAATGACCTTTATTTTAAGAATTGGTTAAGGGCCGGAATGAAGCAAATAGGTTGTTTTTACTCAACTTGTGGAACAATATATTACGATGAATTGAGATTGGAATTTGGTCATACCCACAGAGAGTTATTTAAATATCTTCAGATTAGAGATTATTTACAGAGGAAGGGGGTGGAGAGATATGGGAAGATTGACATTGTTGACAAACTAATACAGCCTGCCCCTCCTCGCATTAGGGGCATGTACAGGTTGCTTAATAAATACATGAAAGACCATTTGGAAAAGTGTTCTACTAAGTGCCAAGTTAAGCTAGATACTACTGACACAGCATTTCAAAATGCTTTTATGAGCTCCCAATCAGTTCTAATGCCTGCCAAACTCCAAACACTGTATTATAAGACCTGTTTCGAGCTATACTACACCCCATATCGGTTCGGTTCAAATAACTTTATTTCGATTCCTCAAAGGAAATCATAAAAGTATACATCATTTTTAGAAATAAACCAACAATAAAATCACAATACACCCCATATCGGATAGCCAAATGGGGCGAGAGGAAAGGTGTGTAATGTCCACACTGTGCTCTTTATAAAGCAGACTTGGTTCATATGGTTGCCACATGTAACACGCGTGGGTCATTAATTAAGGAAATTAATGAATTTTTAAGAAAGAAATTACAGATACATATTGATTTAACCCCCTGCTAATGGTATTGGGCATAACTAATCTGAGGGCAGAAAATGGAGGTGCCCTGTTATGCATAGCAATGGCTATGTATAGATTGTACATCACATCAGCTTGGCTGAACCCAGTTCCTCCCTCATATCAACAATGGCTGGCATGATTATTAATGACATATAGCCTGGATAAAGCAATATACACTCAAAAGGGACACAGGGCTAGGAAGAAAGGGATAAGAATTTGGAAAAGCTTAGCCAATTGGGTTGAACAATCGGACACTTAAAATGCACTAGCACTTTATGGGGTAATTTGCTGCTATATAATTTTAGGGTACTGAAATTTGGTGTGTGTAGATTTCAGTCTTGCTAGAATAGTATCTGCTGCATTTTTTCACTATTGTACTTTGAGTCTACTGCTAAATGATGAATTGATTTTTAGGGGTGTTTCTTCTGAAAGCTCTGATGCTATGTAATAAGAACTCACAGTGTCTTATTGATGATCATCCCTACTGCCTTTGAATTTCTTGTGAGATATTAACCCGTTTACCACGGCGGACATTCGCCGCGGTGCGGGTCTTCCACAGAGTGGGCAGGGCTGCGTCAGCCATCGGTCATGCAAAGCACCCCAGAAGTGGTGCTCGCCAACGCGAGAACACAAACAGGGTTAAAGTTTGGGGAAGGGTGGGGGAGGGCACAGGGCATGGTTAAAACTATGGGAAAACAAATCTTTATTTTCAATAAAAATATTTTTTTCTTTAAAAGTTAGCGTAACTACATTATATAGTCTGGTGGTCAAGAAGCAGGCACCGTGCTAATAGGAGGTGCGTGGCCACACATGCACTAACACACCTGCCCATTTGAAACATGCAGGCTGCCAAAAAAGAGTGCGCAAACACAAAGAGCAATAGCTTACATAGGAAGGATGCCAATAATAGGCCAATACTCCAGGAGACGAGCAAGCCCCAAGGAGGTGGGACATAGAAGGCAAAACACTTTTGACTAGGATGCTTTTGCCAGTGACACTCTACTTAACCAATCAGCAGTGAGGGACGAAATGAAAGCCCACATATTGAGCATTTTTAGATGAATTGGAACAATACAGAAAGAAACTTGTTCATACTAACCATCGTGCCTTGATGATGATGGAATATCTCAAAAAGGATACAATACCTGTGGGCCTTCAAGTGCATAATATTCCTGTAATTTTTACTAATGACCCCAAATTCCAAAAAGGCTTTAGCCACATTGGGGTAACTTGCTCCCGCCATTGGCTATTCCATGATATTGATACAGCTTTGGAGCATAGCAAGAAGGAGCTTGAGATTATTGCTGGCTTAGAAAGACACTTGAGTGAGGGCAATGTGGTATCAGGTGCTAAAGCTGTATTGGAAAAGGTGAATAAGACCATCACCGAGTTTACAAAAATGTAACACACTAAAAAAACAATAACATCCAAAAAGATATATTTAACTTTGACCAAGTTAAGGCTCATCCATTTTTGTTGGATGATTTTTACTCACAACCAAAACAACAATATACCGACAATTACCAAATTTGGGGCTGCTTTAGGAGAAATAGAGCCAATACATTTTGTGAAACCTCTGCTAGTTCTGCTGATGAATCAGCAGTACCAACCCTGGGCAGGGCTCCTCGACATCTCGATATAATCCTTTTTTTGGTCAAAGTGGCAGTGGGAGAGGCCGGGTAAAAAACAGAAACCCACAACAACAGTGCAATTTCCAGGCGAGAAAATGACAAACCCAACGGAAATTCTATCAGTGGGGTCCACCACAGTAAATGATGCAATTATGACTCGATCGACTTTTTAAAGTATTCTGATTTTCATTCTTTCAGACCATACTTTGTCCTCCGCAGAAGTTACACTTTTAAGCAAAGGTCTCAGTTTTGTGCCATAAAAATTGAGCTTTTACAGTTTTTCTGGAAACTGCGCCTAAAAGCATTTTTTCAGGTATTGTCTCTAATTAAATTTTTAACCCCATCTAGACTGAGACCTCCATCTACGTTCAGTCCTCCAACTAATAAGATGCCAATTGAACTGTTGGCTTTTGACTCAATTGTTTTGAAGGATAAAGGGTTTGAGTACATTCCTTATTATATTTCTTTGACCGAACGACAGGCGCTTCGCGCTCAGAAGGATAATTGGTAAGTCATTACAGAGCCCACTGACAAGGGTGGGGGAATAGTTATTCACCCTTGGACACATACAAAACTGAGATTCAAATACAATTGGGGAATGTTTATCATTATACTACACTAAGAACTAATCCCCTTTTCGATATTCAAAACTGATCATGACTGTAACATCTAGGGCTAAATTGGCCTGCTTTCTGAGCACTTAAAGAATTCCATTTTTTAAATACAAAATCACCCAGGACCCCAGTCCTATTTACACTTCCAAAGACCTTACTAACCCTCTAGGCTGACCCATCGTTTCTGACAGTGGGCCGGTCCTGGAGCCCCTTTGTAAGTACATTGATGTATTCATAAAAGATTTGGCCATTGGCACCAGGAGTTACATACGTGGCAGTGAGAATATTATTACCCAGCTTGAATTGATGCATTTTACTCCAGAGACTTAGTTGTTGTTGTGTTTGGACATCTAGTGCTTATATACCAATATTCCTCAACTTGAGGGAATTGAGGTGATCTGAAGAGCTTTGGACACACGACCTGGTCCAGTGACTGTGCCAACTGACTTCTTTATTGATTTGTTGACTCACATGTAATTATTTTGAGTATGACGGACAATATTATTTACAGATATAGGGCACTTCAATGGGGGCCTCATATGCCCTACATTTTTAAATTCTTTTTGTGGACGATTTTGAACAAATATTTATTTATGACACAGAAAACAATCTTTACGTTGATAATGTCCACCATTGGCGCTGTTAAAATAATGATATTTTCTTTGTTTGGACAGGTAACATCTCTGATTTGAATTTTTTTTTGGATTGGGTCATTCAAGATCACTTGATTGAGACTTGCACACAACAAAGCAGCTGGGTCTTAGGAGACTGCACCTCTAGGACTAGTCACTATGTTAATAATGGATATTGTCCACCTCAAGTGGCCTGCTGCCCATAGACCACAAAAATAATTGCAAGAACTAGTTAGGTGAGAGGCAACATATAGATACAAACATTTGTACACATTCAATAATACAACGCTAGTTTTGGGCTGTTTTTGGTCTCTTATTTCCAGATGTGCTTGGTATGCAATTGATGGGACCCGCCAACGCGGTTCGCTCAAACATGTGCTTCTTCAGGGCTGTAATAGCATACAATATGGACATACTTTAGATTATTTGAAAAAGACCACATAGATATGTTACATATGTACCAGAAGATTTAAAGCAAACATCAAAGACACATAAACAAGAGGAAAAGAAAGAGAGATAACCTAGGAGTTAATAGCAAGTGCACAGAGTACTGAAAAGTGCTCATATGGTGAGGGGATTGAAATAGTCCACCGTCTAGAAAAAACGCGAAGACACCAGTGACATCCAAACATAGTGTTAAGATGTTATAGTGTCAGGAATATTGTCACCAAAAACAAAAAAATTATAAATTCAGTGACATCCAACCAAGGCGCTTGGATGTAGTGAAAAAATAAAAATTTGTGGAGAAAAATGAAAAGCGCTCACAGCATCCCAGAGGAGCATTGAATCATAGGTAAACTGAATTAAATAGCACCAAAGCCCATGCTAAATGCTATGGAAGTGCAGTTCACAGGCAGTTGGCTTACCAAAATGTTTTTGATCAAAAAGAGCAAGATACTTGGGGGTAAATAAGTTGTATCCTAAGTAGACCTGGGCAAAGTACTACGCTACACTCGCGTAGTTTGCGAAGTTTGAGCTACTTCACACTACGCGAACTGCACGTAGCACAGTGCAAACACATGTAGCATAGTGTGGCGTAGTGCAGCGGTCATTTTTTGCTTGCTCACGGTCCTCAAAGTCAAGTTCGCAACCATGAGCAAGCAAAATGACATCCCGTCGAGACTTTTTCCTCGTTCGCGATCAGCAACATCAAGTTCCTGATGGCGAGCGTGGATAATAAACCTCCCGGCGAGATTCTCAACGCGGGGAGGTCAGGTTTCTTATTGCGAGTGGTCGCGTATGCTCGCGATGAGAAACTACTAGTCCGCATTGAGAAAGCTGCTGCTCGAGTAAAAATCTACTGGATCGGCAGAAAACTACAGCTCGCACTGTGCAAGATGCCATTTTCAATGATTGCACAGTGCCGGATGCTTGTTCGCACTGTGCAATAATTGAAAACGACATCTTGCACAGTGCAAACATGCTGCCACGCAGGCGTAGTGCTATGCGTAGCTCGCGAAGTGCACTTTGTGTAGCTTCGTTAAGTGCTACTTCGCAAACTACGCCCAGCCCTAATCATATGCTTGAGGAGGCTTTCTAATGGCAATTCTTAGTAAGCGCATAATGCACCCTATTGGAGTGATCTCAGTAGCATACTTATTAGCTGAAGCAAGAACCAGTAATTAATCTGGTGACAAACAGCTTTAAAAGAGAAAGTACGCGTTTGCTCATGGAGCAATACACTCATTATTTACCCCCAGGTATCTTGCTCTTTTTTAGAACCATTCTCCACTACGAGATATTCTCATATACGTTTAAGGTATGTTATTTCTACTACTGGTGCGCTAACCTCTCACACTAGGCTGTGGTAAAAGGAATTGTTTTTCATATCCATATCTTATTCTTTACTTGCTTTTTTAGAACAGCTAATTTTCCGTTCGTGACACTGCTTCTGAAGACCTTGCCTTTGATCAAAAACATTTTGGTAAGCTAACTACCTGTGAATTGCACTTCCTTAGTATTTAGCATGGGCTTTGGTGCTATTTAATTCAGTTTACTTATGATTCACTGCTCCTCTGGGATGCTGTAAGCGCTTAAAATTTTTTTCACTGCAACCAAGCGCCTTGGTTGGATGTCACTGTATTTATTATTTTTTTGTTTTTGGTGACAGTATTCTTGACACTATAACATCTTCACACTATGTTTGGATGTCACTGGTGTCTTCGCGTTTTTTCTAGACGGTGCACTATTTGAATCCCCTCACCATTTGAGCACTTTTCAGTACTCTGTGCACTTGCTTTTAACTCCTAAAATCTCTCTCTTTCTTTTCCTCTCGATCACTTGATCTTAAATCACTTCCCATGCAAGTAATGCACATGCAGATTTCCTTGACATTACTATCATTCCGTATGATGGTAAGCTGGCTACGTCACTTTTTACCAATCCAACATCTCGCAACACTTTATTGGAGTATACGATTCATCCCCCTAAGGGCTTGAAAGATGGCCTTCCTTTTAAGTTTTTGCGAATTAGCAGAAACGGCCATATTAAGGAGGACTATTTTAGAGAAGCTGAGATCATTGAGGAGAGCATGGTATAACCATCATGAATTCCTGCTCTCTCCTAGGCTACCCAAAATAATGGAACAAATACCATGTGTTATGACCTTTAGTACACAGAGCAACAAGATAACTAAGATTATCAACAAACATTGGCCTTTAATTCTATCCACTGGCATTACGGATGAACAACCTCTTTTTTCGTTTAAAAGAGGGAGAAATGTTGGGGACCATTTGGTCCGTGTTGCCTTGCCTAGTCTTCCATCCCCCAATTTGACCACCCTTTGGGACATGAACAAGATTGTGGGACACTATTGATGCAGCAATTGTTTAATGTGTGACTCGAGCCTTAACACAAAACAATTTGGCCATGGCACAATTTCCTTTGAACTTTGTGTTCTTACGAATTGTAATACACAAAATGTTGTGTATGCCATTTTTGTGCCCCTGCAATCTCGTCTATATGGGGTTAACCACCCAGAGAATAAAGGCCCGTCTGGCACAACACAAAAGCTGCATTAAATGCAAGAATAAACATGCCCCTCTGGTGTCCCAATTCTTAGAAAACAACCATGGGCCATCAGATTTGCGTTGGCAGGATATTGAAATTATTAAAAAAAACGCTACGGGGCAGCAACATTGTGAGCATACTGAATAAAACCAAGCGCCCCTGGATTCTCTGTTGTGACAGTATAAATAAAGGTCTGAACAGCCTTGAGGAATGTAATGCAATCATATCAGGCTAAATTCTCCCATTTCTCTATGTGTCCTTTTTTCTGGCATTATCTTTATTTGTGTGTACTTGGTTCTGAATGTTCTTAACCATGATTGGTACTATAACATTCTTTTGAACCTATATCATTTGAGAAC
This sequence comes from Lissotriton helveticus, assembly GCF_964261635.1. Taxonomy (NCBI): domain Eukaryota; kingdom Metazoa; phylum Chordata; class Amphibia; order Caudata; family Salamandridae; genus Lissotriton; species Lissotriton helveticus. Next base: position 1,743,674,978 of record NC_136065.1, read on the forward strand.
ATATGTTACGTCTGTATCCAATTTTTTTTATTGCAGTGTAATTAACTAACATCATATACAGTGAATTGTCTAAAACTGATTTGTGATTCCTATTGTTGGAATGATGTATTTGATTGATTTGCTTAAGTTTTAGAACTTATGTGCAAAACTATAAGAAAAATGTTATCATGTAAATACAATCACAGTAATAAGATTGATTTATTATTATGATCTAGCTGCCTAAAAAACTATTTTTGCAATGCTTTCGCATTCTTCTTTTTTTCAATTTTTTAAAACTCTGTTTATTTAAGTTTTCTATTGGTATTTGGTTTGATCACATGAAATCTCATGGATTTGTAATTCTTCTTGGCTATTTTGTTGTTAGTAGCTCCTTATTCAGTATGATTTTGAAAACCATTGGGGTGTATGGAGTGTTTTTTATTCAGGGACGACTGCTTCACCCCTGTTGCTCAAAGTGTTACAATTGTAAGCTTCGTCCAGATGCTTATTTGAATCTAAGTACTGCTCCTGTTGTGGTTACTGCGGTACTTCTAGTAGCGGTCGGTTGTGGGAGTGCTGCCGGGCGGTGATGTGGGGTGGGGGGTAGTAAATTATGGATTACAGCCAAATGCAGGTAAGTAAACATATAAATAAAGCAAATTTTGTTGCGCGCACTGCATCGACTTTGGCGATGCAGTGCACGCAGCTAAATTCAATTTATTTATTTATATGTTTACTTACCTGCATTTGGCCGTATTCCATAGTTTGCTACCCCCCACCCTGCCCCTCCCCGCCCAACTTCACGCCCGCAGTCCTCCCACCACCGACTGCTACTGGCTTAAGGTAAAGTATATGTATAGATGCAGTAGCGGTCGGTGGAGGGAGTGCTGCCGGGCAGTGACGTGGGGCACGGGAGGGGCAGGGTGGGGGGTAGTAAACTATGGAATACGGCCAAATGCAGGTAAGTAAACATTTAAATAAATAAAACGAATTTTGTTGTGAGCACTGCTTCGAATTTGGCGATGAAGTGTGCGCAACAAAATTCGATTTATTTATTTATATGTTTACTTACCTGCAGTTGGCTGTATTCCATAGTTTACTACCCCCCACCCTGCCCCTCCCCTGCCCAACGTCACCGCCCAGCAGCACTAGCCGCGGCCCGTGGAGGGTGTTTCAGTGGGGTAGAGAGGCGGGGTGGGGGGGTGCTAAAAACCGGAGTATGGATAATTGAAGGTAAGTAAACAATTTAATTAATTAAACGAATTTCGTAGCGCGCCCTGCATCGCAAAATGTGATGCAGGGTGCGCTACGAAATTCGTTTTATTTATTAAATTGTTCACTTACCTTCAATTATCCATACTCCGGTTTTTAGCACCCCCCACCGTGCCCCTCCCCCGCCCTGCCTCTCCGCCCCACTGAAACTCCCTCCACGGGCCATGGCTGTGCAGCACTCCCTCCACCGACCACTACTGCCTTAAACCACGGGCAACCGATTTCTCATTGAACACGCTTAAATTAATGAAGCATGGAAATATATATATATATTTAAGGGTATTTTGTTTTATCTTTATGCAATTTATGTATTGCCTGCTCATAGTGCTAATGACACCATAGCACAACCATATATAGACCCGCTTTGGGTATCGAATTTTATCACTTCTTTTGGCATTGTATGTATCAGTAGTGGTCAGTGGTGGGAGTGCTGCCGGGCGATGATTTGGGGTGTGGGAGCGGCAGGGTGGGTAGTAAGAAACTATGGAATACGGCCATATGCAGGTAAGTAAACAAATAAATAAATAAAACTAATTTTGTTGAACACACTGCATCGAATTTGGTGATGCAGTGTGCGCGCAACATAATTTTATTTATTTATTTATATGTTTACTTACCTGCATTTGGCTGTATTCCATAGTTTACTACCCCACACCCTGCCCCTGCCCTGCCCCAACCCCACGTCACCGCCCGGCAGCACTCCTATCACTGACCGCTACTGGTATGTATACATAGTCTATACAGCTTATTATGCCATTAACAAAATATTTTTTAGGTATGTACCTCTGTAAATACACTCACTTTGGGCATTAGGTATTTTGCTTCTTTTGGCAATTTAGGCACCGCCAGCCCATGATGTTCGTGACTCCAGTAACATGGGGTACCAGATCAGTTTACATCACACTGAGTTTGTGGAGCCATCGCATTTTTGTTGATTCCTGTGCATTATACATTGCATACTATATGCGGGGTTTTGACCTCTCATTGAGCCCCTGTTATTTATTCATCTGTGAGCAATTTATAACACTGGGTTCTCTAATATTGTGTACTATTCAGATATTCATGTGGAAGCCTACATACATTGTATGATTTTCTCCTGCAGTGCCCATTGTGTGGCATTTGGTCAGTGTACACAGCCCATATCAGTCTTTGCCTACTGTATTCATTGGCATCAAAGGTAACATCATTTGGTTTTTGTATAACATTTGAGCCAATTTATCATTTATGTAAATTACGCAATTGTGTAATTTTTATTAGTTAATTTAATCCTTTTTTAAATTTATTGATAATAGTGCAGCATCTTTCACAAATGATTTCAACTCCATAATCGGTTCCGTAATGTATTAAAAGTGTAGGATTTTTGTGGACTGAACTTTGTGTGGGTGTATATACCCACATGCCTGCACTTTGCCATTTGTTTGGTTGTAAATACACTATGAGAGGTATATATATATTTGTTCCACATTTTATTAAATGTGTTATCTCTCCAGTCTAGTTTATTGACTGTATGAAAACCTCTTTCTGGTCACTCGATTCATGCATATCTCTTTTCAGTTGCATCTATACCCTAAAGGAGCAGGCTGGACAATTCTTCCATCTGTTGAGCTCCATTATCTTTTGCATGTTGTGCTATTTCGATTTATAACATTCCACTGTGGATGTGAGAATGATTTGGGGCCTCGTTTTCATTTTTGTCCATCTGCCGAGGTATATAATGTAGTTTATTTTTGCTCCTTGGATTTTTATATGGATGGAGGGTCTATTCACAATGACACTCACTGTTAATTTTACATTTTTATAATTTTTCCGAATTTTTCTCTCTTTGGGTCTTGTGATTCATTATTTAATCACCCAACCCACGAATTTTCTTAATACTGTGATGTAACCTCAAAGAATTTTGATTTTTTTATGCTCATGTACAGATTTCTCTTGTTTTTACATGTTTTACTGAATTGACTTGGATGCTCCCATAATCGTTGTCCTGTCTAGGTAATGACCATTTAATTATATTATTGTCGAAACACTGTTGACGCATATATGTTGCCTAAATTGAAGAGGACGCATTTTTGCTTTGTGTTGTTTTTTGTCTTGTTCTGAACTTCCTATTGTGTATAATTATTTCCTCAGCCACTTTGTGACTACACTTAATTTTGTTCATTTTGTTTGTGTACCGTGTTGAGCGCCAATGGTTCTGTATGTCTTCCGATCTAGTTATTTATCTACTAACACATTTTCTACTAATTGAGTTTATACATGGGCTTTTTGCAATTTGCTTTTGTATTGGGTATATGAATACCACTGTTAGAAACGGGATCTCTGGCTGGCCAAGGCTTGCGCCAAAGTCAGTCAGAGACCACCACTTCCACGTCAGGGCAAGGGAGTCACACACCAAGATAACCCCTGCTCACCCTCTAGGTAAGGTGACGCGAGCAGACATGCTAAACTTGGAGGCTATGTAGGTTAAGTGTTTGCGCGCGCACCCAGCAACAACACCCAAGGCCCACCACAAAGGAAACTCCACACAAGGTTATATAAAAATAGCCTTTGTATTATACCAAAACACATTAGATAAGAACACACATTTTACAATGTGCCAGCAGGCACGGGCAAAATTTACAGGGGATATGTACAAGACAGGGCCACCTGGACCACTGTCAGGAATCATCACTTTTTAGACTTAGAACTTGTAGGAATAGTAATTAGCACATAGAACACTTGTAGAACCAAATATAAAATGTAGCACACAACTAGTAATTACTGGTAAAGGGTAAGTACCTCCTACCCAACCTTAACCACCGTAGGAGAATATTGCGCAGGGAACCAAGACCTCACTAGCAACATCTGTACTAGGAGAAAAACAACCACCTAAGTATCACCAACATTTAGGGGTAAAAGCATAGGAACATAACACATGATGCATTAACATTCAGAGGTGTAGGAAAGAAAAACGCATGATGCATCAAAACACATTCAGAGGTGTAAGGAAGGAAAACACATGATGCATCAAAACACATTCAGAGGTGTAAGGTGGGGAAAACACATGATGCATCAAAACACATTCAGAGGTGCAAGCACAAGCAATTGCGCAAAACTCACATGAGCCACCACCTGTGGCAGTTTCTAGGCCCTCTGGCCTTGTTGGGGCTAGGACGCCCTGTGTCCCAATGTCAAGGGGCGTAAACGTGGCAGCTGCCCACAAAGTGCTGGGCAGCTGAAAATACCGATGGGGCCAACGTTGGAACCTCGTGGGCTCAAGAACAACAGGATGGCACTCAAGTGCCTCTCTGGGGCTCTAAAACAAATATGGTCGGTGAGCCTCTCTCAGGGCTCTCGAACAAGATGCGGGCATGGAACCTTGTGGGCTCGAAAACAGAAATGCCCCTGAGCCTCTCGGGCTCCGTAAACAAATATGGCCTGAACGTCGGAGTCCTTCCTGGGGGACTCGGAATCACTGAAATGCCCCACAGAGCCTCGTGGGCTCTTCGACAACTGCGGCGTCGTTGGAGTCCTTCTTGGACTCAAGAACACAGAATGGCACCTCGAGCCTCGCAGGCTCGTAAACACAAATGCGGGCTGAGCCTCTCGGGGCTCTTAAGACCAATGTGGCGCCGTGAACCTCTTCGGGGCTCAACCACTACCGTGGCCCTGCGAGCCTCTCGGGGCCCGAACACAACTGGGCCTCTCTCAGGCCAGGCCCGCACACTGGAGGGGAGGGGCAGGCACCGGTAATGTGCCCCGACGCCCTCCTCCCTTCACTCGCTCTCCCGGCCCCCACTCACCAGCTTCTCTGTGGCGGGGGTGGCTCTCCTCACAGGCTGCGGGGCTCTCCCTCGCTCTCGGGAGCCCCGGGTGCTGGTGCAGCGAGGTCCTCTCTCGTGGGCCGGGCCCTCCTGGCAGTCAGAGGTTCGACTTGGCTTCCCCGGACCGGGGGGAAGCAGGAAGAGGAAGCGGCTGGTCTCTCTTGATCTCTTTGGGCCAGCAGCCAATCACAGTGCGGCCCAGGGACAGACGTCACGGGGTATCCAGGGCCGGCAGCCAATCACAGCGTGGCCCGGGGAAGGACGTCAGAGGGGTATTCCGGGCCGGCGGTAGTAAATTTTCCGGGCAAACCTTCGGGGGATAAAGATAGAGGCAAGTTTCCTGGCGAGGTGGGCACCTGCCAGGGGCTTCACTTGGCAATTAAGCGGGGCAAATGTGGCGTGGACAGCCGCTAGAGTCAAAATAAAGTGCACTGGGCGCTAGGCAAATAAATATCGGCCAGCATGCGGCGTGGGCAGCCGCGAAGGTAAAACTAAAGCGCTCTCAAGCGCTATAAGTAAAATAAGGCGCTTTCCAGCGCTAAAGGCAATCCACAGCGCTCCCAAGCGCTAAAGGACAATCAGAGCGCTTCCAGGCGCTAGAGGCAGGGTACAGCGCTCTCAGGCACTATAAGCACAGTATAGCTCCAGCAAAATCCTGGAGGCAGGCAGGAGGGCAAGGCTGGGCCCAGAGCCAGCTCACTGGGCCTCCAGGCAGGGAGGCACTCCAAGTGGTGGTCCTCCTGGCCCCAGCAACAGCAGCAGCCCCCTCTGGTAGGATCCTGGAAGAGAATTAACTCTAAGGGGACTCAGCCCCTTCTTATACTACTAAATCATTTGTCTGTAGGTGCAGGGTGGGGGAGAAACCAGTCGCAGCTGGTTTTGGAGCACCCTTGAAATGCTCAACCACCCCTTTCATTCACTAGGGAGACTAGGGTCGTTAGACGCACCACAGGGGGCGGAGCTAGCATTGTGTGGGGAAAGCCCAGCCCTATTCAGGAACCAGGTGCAGCCCTCCCTCACATCACTCATGCTAATCTCTCCACTCATCACTGGGCAGACCCATCCAGACTTCCTGGAGCCAGGCTTGCCAGCCAGCTCCAGCCAATCACACGCCAGCACCCTCACTGCACACACACCAATGTCTAGAAGTGGCACTTCCCCACTAGACACATACATCATCACGCAGCATTCAATCTCACGAGTTCTCACATACCAAACTCGAGCCTGCACTCCCCACACATCAGGGACCCAGATATTCCCCATGCATTACTATGGGAGGGCAGGCCAACCTTACTCCACGCACGCACTTTACCCTGGGACCCAGGGAAAGAGTGCGCCAAGCCAGAAATCATGAACGCCAGGTCGCCATCAAAAGCAAAAAGTTCAGGGTTGAACCCGCCAAAGAGGCCCGGGTCCAACAATCATGTTTCCTTTTCCTGATTCTTTCTTTTTTTGAATAGTATAAGTATTCTTTTCTGATGTATGTTTTATATATATAAGTGTTAAACTTGAACCTTTGTTAGGACTCATACTGAATACAGCATGTTTTTCAGAAAACTCATGCGCTGTCTAGGCTCGACCTAAAAATGGGCTGGATTTTGCAAAAAGTGGCATTTTCTTAAATGTGGAATCTACAACTAGAGATCAGCATTGGTTTACAGTGCTATAAACACCCAGCAATCGCACAAACAATACGTTTTAGAGTGGTTTTGAGATATGTTATGATTGACAATAACCCCATGATTATGGTGCTTTATTCAGATGTAAACTGAGATTATATTTTTTACAATTTCCGCAGTCCTGCAGGTGAAATAATAGGTGCAATCAGCAAGTGGTTGGGGTGACTTACTGTGTAATCATTTTCTGTTCATATGAATGAAATCAATTCAGCAGGCAATGCCTACGTTGTAGGTATGTACTGCTGAGGTTAGGCATGTAACTGCTGGGGTGTTAGCTCATCTCTCCTGAATACCGGTAAGTCATTACAGACGCATTCTGTGCCTCTTGGAGGCATTTGGAGGAGGTGCATTGTGCTGTGAAAGCAGGTTGGGATTTCCTGCACATTAGCAAGCAGCTATTGCTGATGACTGGGCTGCGAAAGTTAACATTTCTGTATGAATTATTATTATTCCCTATTTTGGAATACGTGAGCCCGGTCAGTGCTACCATTTTATTGTTGTCAGTTGACTTAAAAAGTCGCCCTGCTCTTTCAGTCCATTAAGGAATAAAGGTTCGAGCACCAGTGGTGACGCTGATGGCGCAGTGCAGGCCTCGTGCTCACCAATACACCTCTGCCTGCTGCAAATCCGTTCTCTGCAAAACATGACCACTGTTCCCGCCTGCTGTTTATTTGCAGGAAGCACTTCTCTGATGCACGTTAGCCATACCTGACTTACTGCCAGATTCATGAAAACCCTATTCTGCGAATTCCAAATTGCGATTAATACCGAATCGCAATTTAGAATTCGCACAATGGGATTCATGTAAATCTGCGATAAAATATAGCGAATCGCATTCGGCCGCAAAAGCCGATAGCTATTATCCTTAAATCGCTGAAAAATCGCAAAAACTGTCAAATTCGGTGTTGAAATTGCGATCTCGCTATTAGGGAAGTCGCATTTCGAGGTCTGTCATGACATCACAACCAGGAAGCAGGCTGTTCCCTCCCTCATTCAGAATACTGAGGCAGAATTGGAAGCAGCACAGCTCAGAGCTCCACTCCAACCACCTCCAGTTTTTGCATTTGGATACTGCAGGCTGCAGCTATGTCACAGGAAGCACAAGGGCCCAGTGACACAGGGAGAAAGCGCAAAATGAAATTCTCCGAACAGGAGCTGCAATAGCTCATCGATGGAGTCTGTAAAGACCATGATAAACTTTTCGGCACGGACTCCAGGAGGGTGCCAGAGGCTGAGAGGCTGAGAAACGGCGACAGTGGTTGCGCATCCGCGCGAAAGTGAACTCTGTTGGAGTAACACAGAGATTAATAGACAAACTCAAAAAGAGGTGGTACGACCTCCGAGGTCGTGCCAAGGAGTGGGTGGCTGAGAGGCTGGGTGAGCGCCTTGCAACAGGAGGGGGAGAGCCTACAGTTCCTCCCAACACCCCATTGGAGGATCGTGTTGAGGACACATTGCAACCTGAGGCATGTGTGGGGGTAACCCGCCTGGACTCATCCCGACCTACCCAAGACAGCCAAGGTAAGTGCCATGCGACTGCGACCCTGTCCCCTAACAATGGCCATGACCCTATAGATACTCATAATAAACCACAGTCATGCAGACCATGCACACCAGAATATCCCTATAGCATTGTGGGACATGTAGTCTGACCACAATGTTCAAAAATCCCCATACAGCCAGACATGTCCCAATGTACTAAATGCAACAGCCAGTCAGGGAATGGTAGCCAGCATGCATGTAGCAACATCACATGTCAAAGATACATGTAATTAATCAACGTCCACTTTCCATCACAGGTGGCGCTGATAACAGCAGCAGCGAAAGTGAGGGGCTGCAAATTGATGAAACACAAGAGGATCCTGAGGGTGAGGAAGATACACCCACACAACCAGCTCCATCTGCCCAAGCACCAGTGCCAGCAGGCGTACCACCACCTGCAACGACAGCTACAACAGGCGCACCACCATCGTCAGCAGTGAGACCCATGCCAGTGGCATCGGCAATCCCAAGAGCTGCAAGACCAGCGACACAACGCACACCTACTGTCAGCAGGCAGGTCAGGGAGCGGCGCCAAAATATATCACGCACCAGCAGGAGGGGGATGACTGTGTGTGTGCCAGGGGTCTCAATAGAGTACCGCATGCTGCGCGTGCACCAATTACAGGCACAACACCTTGCAGCTATACACCTGCAGCTGCACAATACAGGCAGGAATGTTGCCCATCTGTCCGACCGTATGACCACAGCTATGGAGGAAAACACTGCGGCCATGGTTAGGCAGCGAAACCTCTGCCGCCGCCGCCACCGCCAGCTCCTCACACGCCTCACGGCATACACGCGCCCCAATTATGTAATTGGCAACGCCACTTCCCAGCTGACCCGTAGGTCTCTGGCCATGCAACTCCAGATCGTCCAATGCTGTCAGGACGTGGCACGGGCACTTGAGCAGGTAACCACTGCTGTTCAGGCTCTGCAGCCAAATGGCCATGGCCATGCAGGAGGGGATGGCACAAGTGAGGGGACATCTACTCACAGCAGCCTGTCTTCGTCACAGGTTAGTGTTCCATGCCGCAGCAGCAGGCCCACTGCAGCATCACGTGCTCTGCCGGAGGAAGAGACCGAGAGGCGACTGGGAGCTGCGCGCCGGAGGCGCCAATGACATTAATGTTCATAGGGTAGGGACATGCTGCTGACATAAGCATGCCCACTACAAAATCTCGAGTAGTATGACGCAATACTCCTCTAATGTTACTGTTTGAAATAATGCCATATTATTGTGCAACCAACAATAATATTTATTCAATAATAGTACATCAGACTCATGTCATTATTTCCAGTGTTATGCATGAGTGAAGTGTTGGGTGAGGGGAGTGGGTGCACTAGAAACAGTTCAATGTGATTTGGGTACGCGGTTTGTGTCCTTCAGCAGGATTTTCCCCGCGTGCATGATGCGCATGTGCAGGTGGGCGTTGGTCCCCTTCAGACTCACTGCCAGAGATCTCAACAGGGATCCTGCGCTTGGTAGCAATGTTGTGAAGGATTGCACACACGGCCACGATGCGGCAGCAGACCTCAGGATTGTATTTTATGACCCCACCTGTCTTGTGCAGTATGCGGAACCTGCTTTTCAACAGGCCAAATGTCCTCTCAATACAATTCCTTGTGCGTATGTGTGATGCATTAAATCGCCGTTGCTGTGGTGTTGCAGGGTTGAGGTATGGGGTGAAAAGGTACTCACGGAGATCGTAGCCGCTGTCACCTGAATGAAAGGAGCAGAGGGTGAGTGCCTATTCTGCGCAGCTACATGATCACAGTGTACAATTTTGGGGCATGTGTACTTACCTAGTAGGTGACCTTCCCCAAAGTCTCCCCTGGCCAGTCGTGTGTGGATGCGGCTGTGCCTGAAGATGAAGGAGTCATGTGTGCTCCCCGGGTACTGTGCCACAATGTCCGTGATGAATGTTTTTGCATTGCACACCATCTGGATGTTGAGGGAGTGGTAGCTATTCCGGTTGCGGTACATGTACTCCGTTGCTGCAGGTGGGCAAATGTGGATGTGCGTACAGTCAATACATCCTATGACGTGTGGGAATTGAGCTACATTGTAAAATTGCAGCTTGGTCTCATTGAGGTCCTGTTGGCTGGTGGGGAATGATATATAGTGGTGTAGCCGGGTCAGCATAGCCTCCACGAAACTCCTTAGGCAGCGGACTTGGTGGGCTGAGATATCCCCCCTGCAACAGCGGCCATCCCCTGGTAGCTTCCGGAGGCCAGGAGGTGCAGGCAGCACAATACCTGCACATGTGTGGGCACGGCATTGGTACTCCTAGTTGGGTGCTGCATCAGGGGGTCTAGGTCCTGGATGAGCTTGATTATCATAGCCCCACTCAGGCAGTACTTAGGATAGATTTGCTCCCTGGTTTGGCCCAGAAGGGTGACCCGCTGGCGGAATATCCGCTCCTGTATCCTCCGTCTGTTCCGTGCAGCTGGCTGCAGCCTTTGCCGCCTCACCAGCATGTAGAGTCCAGGCATTGTGGGAATCCCCAGGCTCCAGCTGCATGTCCTTAAATGTGTTTGGCCAGCCCTGCACCAGTTGGGAGTTAGTTAACCGTTTTTTAAAATATTTTTTTTCCTTACTTGTTACCACCTGATTTGAGTTCTTATTAATTTGCGCGTCGCTATTTACGAATTTCTCGTATTTCGCAATTAGCGAGTTTTCATGAATGGCGATTGCGACTGTTTTGCGACTTCGCAAATTAATTCGCAGAATCCATGCTTTTTTGCTATTTCCGATTCGCAAATGCTCATCCTCCAGGATTCTGTGAATTTATTTGCGAAGTTGCAATTTTTATTTAGCGATTTCGCTTTTTTGGAATTTTCTGTTTCTTGAATTCCTTTTTGTCAAATTGCGATCGCAATTGCGAATTCGCAGCTATTGCAATCGCAATTTGGCTTCATGAATCTAGCTGTTAATTAACAAAATGTGCGCATGGCCAGTCATTCGTATACAGCCTGTTCATTAAATCAATAGCAACTTTGCTTTGTTCCCACAGCAACAAACTGCAGCCATAGAAAACATGACAATGTTCTGCCTGGAGTCCCATGTTGACATGTGTGCCCGACTACATGGGCGTCTGAGCCACTGCTATGTCACTTCTTCACATCGGAAGAGTGTGCATACTGCATATTCTCCAGAACGCACTGCCTCTAGGCGCACGAGATCTTCAGACCACACACAGCTACAATGTGGGCCAAGAGTCTACGAAAAATGCAAGCTACTGCCTAATTAGCAATAATGTTCTGTGCCATTAATTACTTAACCATGCTCCACCCCTCAAGGACACTGGGAGCAGCCATTGTCCTGGGTCAGTGTTATAATTGCACACGAAGGGCGCACACGAATTTCATCAGATGCCCGTCAGTGTCAGCATGTAAGCTTAGGGGCCAATTTGGAAAATTAATGTTTTCTTTGGAACTAATACAGTATGTGGGAAACTTTCAGGGGCAGCATACATTGTGCTGGAAATGAGAGCATTTACTGTTGAATGTTTATTGAACTGTAGTAATGCCCCATTGACCTGTGTGGTAGTGAAGTGCCAAATAGAATCTACCTAGCATTGGTGCTATTGCAGAAGCCCCATAAAATGGTGAACTGTTTTGCTGGAGAACTCATTAGATGGGACCTGCTAGAGAATTAAAGGAACATGGCAGCATTTATCTGGGAACGACCTAACTACTCTAGATTTAGAAAATACCCCGCATTCTTTGGATAAGTTTACAAACCAGCAAAGTGTTTAAACCTGGGTTGCCAAAACTTCTGTGGTGATCGGTCTGTATATTGTTATTCTTTTTGTTCCTCTCGGAAGCCAAAACTCTAGACCAAAGTATTTAGGGAAGGGCGCAACAGTGGCTGAGTTCTTGTTTTTCTAACAGCATTCATCTCTTTGCTGAGTGCTCTTTCCAAAGGTGAATTGATAGTAATGCCTTATACCAGAGCTGTGGAAATATATTCAGATATGGCCTTCAACCTTGCACTGCTGGACAGATGTCGATTCTATTTGGAAGTCTACATTCAAAGCAAAAGTAAATCATTGACTGGTCCTAGTCTTGAGCTTTGGCCAATCATATTTACTTAAGAGTTAGCCAGTGGCGGCTGGCGGAATTTGAAAGTGGCGCCGCATAAAACGAGTGATTGAATTGTAGCGCGAGCGAGGCCTGTGTTTATTAGGGGTGGGTTTGTGTGTTCTTCCCCACCGAGGAAGATTTTGAAAACTGGTGTATTTTCGTGCAATTTTCAGCAATATTTCTGTGCTAAGCAGACAAAGAAAATAGAGTTCTCATACTGGATTCAGCCTGCCACCCTCCCTCTACCCAGGATGTGGCGTTACGGCCAGAGCTGGAAACTTAGGAAGCATGGTACCAGGTATAATTCTCAGTGTGAACATCCTGCAATTGTAGGGAAATCACTTACCCCCAGATTCATTGTCATGTTTTGCGAGTCCTTAATAGTGATTTTTAAGGAATCGCTATGAAAGACTCGCAAAACGGGATTCATGTAGAAATCGCAATATTTTTTACAATTTCTCTTGCTTCCTTATTTGCGATTTGCTAATTGCTAATCGCAAATAAGGAATGGCTTTCCCATTCATTCCTATGGGCCTAAAGGCCCATAGGAATGAATGGGGAGTCATTCCTTATTTGCGATTAGCAATTAGCAAATCGCAAATAAGGAAGCGATTTCAAGGGGTGCCAGGGTGTCCAAAGGACACCCTAGAGCACCCCTGAAATGGTAATGTACACTGGTGTTGCACATACACATGTGTTACACACACAAAGGACAAGTGTGTGTATAACATACAACTTAGGAAAATGCAGTAAAGTGCATTTTTCTAAGGTTTCGCTATTTACCACGTAGTCAGACTTCGCGGTAAATAGCGGCACCAGATTGCGAATTCGCAAATTTAAAATGGTTCATGAATTGCATTTAAGGAATCTCAAATTGAGATTCCTTAAATGCAATTATTCACAATGTTGCGATTTCTAAAAATGCGATTTTTGCATTTGAGATGTTGAATCCCAAATGCAAAAATAGCGCTCGCAAAGGGCCAGATTCTCAGAATCTGGCCCTTTGCGAGCCGTTTTGGGCTTGATGAATCTGGCTGTTAATCTCACCTCTGCCTATAAAAAATGAATGCGACCTTGTGTAATGTAATTGGTGCTCATGAAAGGACTAACTTATTTCGGGTCGAGTTTGAACTACATAAAAACTGCACAATGAGTTGAAAAACAAAGCCTTAACATAATGAAAGACAAATAGAAACCCGTTGAGTAGCTGATTTGAACAAAGTGAAACCATACAATATTGCTAAATCACAGCTACCCCACTTACATTTTGTGATGTTAGGAAAATATTTTATTTCACCAAAACTCAATTTTCTTCATAATGACGTATGGAAGTACATTTAAATATGTGAGTTCAGAATATCAGTTCTACAAAGGAGTGGCTAAAAAACCCAAAATATTCTCTAAGTTTCACCATCAGATTGCTACATTTAACATAACATGGAACTTAAGTGAAAAATACATTTAAAACTTGGTACTCAAAGGCAAACACAATTTAGTACATTATGAAAGTCTAGAGATGTGTGTGTGCAGCTAGAAAGCCACATCATTAAATCTTGGGTGGTGCATTGGGGAATATTGGATTCTGTATGTTTAATGGTAGAAGGTCACAGCCTGTGACAGAAAACACTGTGAATATGCAAGCCATTATTTAAACTTCCATTACATACAGTATCCTGGAATGCTGCAAAAGGCTTTAAGATAAAAAGGTGCTTCGAAAGTATAGCTTTTAGTAATGCCAAGACTGTACATGCATTTTATTTTAACATATATGTCCCTTCAATACCTGGTATGGGGTACTAAGGGCTATATATATACAATATATATATACAATTACAATGAAAAGCATACACTTAAATTGCAGCCCAGTTGTTAACTCTTTGCACCATTGCTCAAAACCAAAAAATATTTGCCACAAACCTTCGACTGATTCTATCTATTAATGCCAGTACCAGAGCTCCCAACCACACTTTACACACAGATTAACCTTTAAAATTGCAGATTAACTCCTTGTAGTTCACATTTTAATTTCCTTCAGGCCAGCAGTTACCCTGGTAGGAAGGCGTTATTTTGATTAGCTCAGCTGTCTGCCTGGCGTTCCTTTCACAGAACAGGAAACTCGCTTAACCGCATGCGTGCGGGCGGAATTCCGCTCGCACGCTGAGATTTGCGGAAACGCATGTTACGTGACGAGCTGGGCTCGTCATGAGCGTGCGAGGAGGCTACCTCATGACGAGCCCAGCTCGTCATGAGCGTGCAAGGGGTTAATGACAGTTTCAAGTATTTAATCCAAACTATTGGAATTCACCATCCCGCAGTGATTGTCTCTTCTGCTGCTAGTAGAGGACAAGGCAGGGGAGAGAAAATAGCAGGAAAAAGGGAGAGCGACAGACAGGACAAGGACAGTGCATGATGGGAAGAAAAAAAGACAGGATGAGAGATAAAGTGAGGCCGACACTACAGCAAGTAAATAAAACAACAGGAGTTTTCTTGTCCGGCACACTTCAATAGTCCACAGTGGCGCTTTCACAAGGCTCAGCTGCTGCGGTCCACAACAAGCATTTGCAATGCAATAGGTCTTGCATTTACGCAAGTTTGAGCTACTGGCATTGTAAATGACAATGCCTTTTAGTTTTGTTTTGCTTTTTAAAGCTTACAAAATACTTGCTCCAAGAATATTATGGATACCCTCTGTATGTAATGTAGTAGCCACATAAGAGCTGGTGAATCATTGAGGGCTCAAAATCAGAAATGGCAAACACTACAGGTGCTTACACTGGCCAGCATTTGTGGTGTGGAACGGCCATAAGAGGAAGTGACCTAAGGCCACCTAGCACATTGCTCCAGCCATTGATGGGAGAATCTACAAGATCTAAAACAAAATGGGTTAATAAAAGATTATGCATGCTGCATTAAAGTCTGGAAATTGCCAGTGTGAATTTTCTTGCCTATACATTCATGGTAACAAGTTCAAAGTTGGCCCAAAAATATGGCAGGTCAGACTCTACCAATACAAAAGTCAAACTACTGCCAGAAATTAATGACCACAAGATTGGACAGTAAATAGTGCTGGGTCCGGTGATCTATTTGAAGAAAACAAACCACGATCTGGTGCACACCATAGACGTCAATCATAACAAACATGCAACTTGGAAGACTTAGCTGAATGTCACTGGTATACCCATGTGGGAAGCTAGCACATGTGACAAGAAACTATACATTGAGGCAGCAAAATACCAGTAGTAAACAAATGGGAATTAGGACTTTGCTCCAGATTAATGGCTCTGAAATGCCAAGACATTAAAATTCATTTAGGTATCTTGATGTGCAAAATATGTATTTTCACGCAGGAGGACCAAAGACTGATACAGTTTAACAGTCGCGCATAAGCTTCTCATAAGGCACACACCCCAGAATAACATGTTTCCATTTTATTCGGAAGATGTCTATATATCGCAGACTGAATGCCTGCAGCATGCTGGGCAGTTAATGCTGTACAAATTCGAAGAGTTTGCTCACAGATTGAAAAGAGTACATCTATAATCTAATTATCAATTACACTTTAAACAAGCCTTGGGATAGCCAATAGGTCTCGCCTTTGGGACCTTAAAAGTGTTTAGCCAAGCAACACTTGATGTTGTTGCACAAAGGATATTGTGCTGGATAACTAAACACTTGTAAAGTCCCAAAGATGAGACCTATTGGCTATGCCAATGCTTGTTCAGTTTTGAAGGGACCGCTTACCACATTTTCCCCCTGCGTTTGGGCAGTTTTACATGACAAACATTTCCAAGGCTCGGCTCCTGCCGGGCTCTTAGAGCCGTGATTGCAAACACAATGGATGGTTTTGGGCCCAGATCTTTGGACTGGGGTGAATGTGTGACATTGATCCACATTCTGTCCATCATTGTTGTGTTTGTAGTTAGGGCTCTTAGAGCCAGCACCGACCGCGGGCTCGGCTCTTGCTGTTAATTTGGATCGCCGACCACAAACCTGTAACTGTGAATATATGGAGCCTTATAAAGTGGCATTGATGTTCACCTCAAAAGGATTGGGGGTAGCTCCTTGGCAGGTGAACTTTACACTGAAAATAAAGAAACGATGAATCGAATCTCTTTGTCTTTCTGTCCCTCAACATTACGCAAGTTTCTTTTTGCTAAATTCACTGCCATTCAAGAAATGAAACAAACCTGGGGTGGAAAAGAAACGAAAGTGAAACTTACCTAGCAGCAAGCGATGGTTTGGGACAAAGGGAGTGGATTTCCATCCGCCTATCAGAGAAAAGCACACATGCGTGCATCACAGGGATGGCGCTATGAAGCGGCGCTGTGGGGTTTTATCGGGACATTCGATGGAGAAGACAGAGACAGCTTGAGCAGGGGATGAAGTTAAGCAAGAAAAGAAATGAGAGATTCTGTACATTTTCATACATGTTTATTTACTTACTGTTTATGCACAGATGTTTCTAAGACTTGCAAGAGTGACCCGTACTATTCAGGAACACCCTGTATTAGTCCTGCTGTGCATTTATTTAACCACGTGATGCATTCATGGGTTTGCAGTGCGAGTTCGTCTCAAGTGAGCTATTAAGAGGAGGTTCTAGGTTACAGAAGAACCGATAAGAGGAGGTTCTAGGTTACAGAACAACAAATAAGAGGAGGTTCTAGGTTGCAGAAGGAAGAGCCAATAGGTTAACCCATTTCGAAGAAGGACAAGCACTCGAGTGGTGTGCGCGCCACAGCGAGACATCTGGTTTCAATTATCGCGCCCATGTCTAGGCATGATAACTGAAACCACATGGCGGCCGTGTGGGTAACCGACACCAAGAGGCTATGGGCGGAGCAATGCGCCCGCCTTAGGCCAATTGAATTTGAATTTGAATTTAAAATATTTGTAAAGCGCAGCGTTCACCTAGACGGTTTCTTGGCGCTGTGGAGGCAGAGTAAGCAGAAAAGGGACAGAGGATAGATTACTACAAAAATGCCTGATTGAACAAGAAGGTTTTTAGGCCTTTACGGAAAAGGGAGTAGTGTTTGGCCGACCGCAGATGATCGGGAAGGGAGTTCCAAAAGGTAGGTGCCAGGAATGAGAAGTTGGCCCCTCCCCATTTTTTCCGCTTGTAACGGGGTACCTGCAGAAGAGATTGAGAGGATGAGCGGAGCTCTCTGACAGGGACGTATTCCTTTATCAGGCAGACAATAAAAGCAGGAGCTGAGCCCTGGCGGGCCTGGAAAACCATGCAACCAGTTTTAAAGAGGGAACGCTCCCTGACAGGCAGCCAGTGGAGCGCCTTCAATAACGGGGTGGAATGGTGGGATCAGGAGAGGCCGAACACAAGCCGGGCCGCCTGATTTTGCACCAGTTGGAGCTTTCTTAAACTGTAGGCTGGGATGCCGTTATATAGGGCATTTGCATAGTCCAGCCGGGAGATCACTAAAGCAGACATGATCAGTTTAAGTGCCAGGGGGGAAAAAAATCGGGAAATAGTGCGAATAGTGCGAAGAGTGAGAAAACAAGAAGAAACAACAGAACTAATTTGTGAGTGTAGGGTAAGATGGTTATTCATTTTAATGCCTAAAGTCTTGACTGTAGGAGAGGGGGTGGGAGGGGGACCTAAAGAAGAGGGCCAGAAAAGAGAGTTCCAGGGACTGGAAGAGCCACTAGTAAGAACCAACTCGGTTTTATCGGGGTTCAGTTTCAAGTGGTTGTGGATCATCCAGTCCCTGATAAAAATCATAATAGACTGAAAATTAGAGAGAGAATGGGACGAAGGAGAAAGATTAAAGATGAGCTGGAGGTCATCCGCATAATTATATACGGTGACCTCCATCTGCTGGAGAGCAAAGATTAGGGGATAGATGTAGAGGTTGGACAAGAGGGGAGAAAGAGAAGAACCTTGAGGGACACCACAAGTGATGTTGAGGGGACTTGCCGTGAAATCCCCCAGCCGGACAGCCTGGGTGCGGTCCCTCAGGAAGGACGACAGCCAGACCAGGGCTGAGCCCCCGATTGCATGCTGTCTTTGTTAAAAAGACGCACGCAAACGCCAATAGCGTGAGACAAAACAAAAAGCGCCTAAGCGTGTGCGTGTGTGATTCTTAGGTTCGTTTTCAAAAGCCCCTACATGAAGTCTTCGCCAGACAGCGCATGTGCGCTGTTACAGGCTCGACCTAAAAAGACAATAAGCGTTTGAAACTGGGAACATTAAGCTTTCTGCAGCGAAACAGTGATATGTTTTGGGGTAATGTAAGGAATACATTACAAATATTAACTCGTAACATTTTTGTTATCAACAAGTGGATGTCTTCAATTGCTCGAGCTACTTGAAAGAGCAAGGATACGGACAAGTAAAAACAAACGAAAGCTACAATAAACTCCATGGTAAGGACATTGGATTTACTGAAACATTCTGCAAGAGAGCATTTCTATACTTGAAAGGACTTATGGTTTTACTGAACGGGTTAAAGTAATTAGTATTTTAAAAGTGAGGAAAAAATATGTGCAAAAGTTAAAGAGCAAGGCCCAATCAATAAACGTCCCCCTTAGCACACTTTGTGCAGAACGTTTAAATCAACAGGAGCCTAAATGGGAGAAAAGTCTGCATCCAAATCGCAGAATGTGGTTGACAAAAAAGTAATACAGACAGTCACATTCCTGCCTCGAAATTAACTATGAAGTGAAAAAATACTGACACAGGAGGAAAAAAAACACATGGAAAGAATGGGCTTATTTTCATTACTGTAAAATAGGCAGCAAAACCACATTTTAATCATCAGGGCAGTCGTTATCCTCTGTTGCTTAATGTGCAGCGTGGCAGACCTCAGGCACGGGGAAAGTGACAGCAGAATTATCTCTGAGTAGCCACAGTAAGAGGAAAGAAAGTGGATGCAAACTATGGTCAGAATAAAAAGAATTATTAGAATGAGGCCTGACCCAAAGAGACAAAGAAGAGAATGGCCTCCTAGTAAACACACTAAGTATGGGTGAAAATTGCGTATTCGCGGTCCTCCAATTCCGTGAATTTGTGCGAATTTGCAGATTTTTTTTTTTTGCGTGTTCGCGGGTTTATTTTTTCAGCGCGGCGACCGCGAAGTTACCCATGCGGTCATATATGGGCGCGGCCATCTTGTTTTCAGTGTTCGTGTTGCATATTTCTGTTTCCGGGCGCCAGTTGCATGCTCGCATTGTGCATTTCCTACGTGCGGGCCGCATTTGCGTGTTCGCGTCCGTTTTTGCGTGCTCGCTGGGAAAATATCACGCAAACTTGCCCACGCGGTCGCAATGGGCGCGGCTATCTTGTTTTTCATTCATTGCTATGGTTCAGGCCATGCTTTTTCAATCCTCCCTTAAACTTTGCAACCCTTTGTTTCTTTGAACTTTTTTTGAATTTTTTTTACTCATTATCTATCTCTTTATTTTTCTACATCTATATTTTGCGTTCTTTTCTACTTTTGGTTACTTTAAAACTACTTTTTTAAACTCTTTTCTTTTCTTTACTTTTTCCCTATTTTTTCCTATTTTATTTTCCTTTCCTGTCCTGGACCATGGCAAAGGAAGCCGGGAAGAACCTGAATGGGAAGGGTCCCACACCCCGTACCTGGCTCCCTTGAGGGCGCTTAAGGGGGGAGGCAGTAACTGCCCGGGAGGTCTTCAGCGCGGTGGAGGTGGCCGCACTAGTTTTCTTTGTTCAGCGCCACCTCCCCAAGACCGTTGCAACAGGCGGCAGGGCCGGTACCAGGTAGGGACTCCGGGAGTGTCGCCAGCTATGGCAGAAGTTGTACCGGGCCATGTATCGGGAGTCTGGGGTTTGGTGCACCTACAACCAGGCGACGCACCGATGGTCCAATATCCTGGACCGGGAACAAGACCTGCTCGACCTGTTTGGCGTCGAGATCCCTGGGCTTGGTGAGTAGTAGTAGCTAGTATTTAATCACTACTTTGTTTTCTCGTGCTCTGTGTTATGATGTTGCCGATTACATTGCAGGTAAATTATGTTTCAAAATCTTCTGTGATTGCGGGTGCTCGCCTGCTCACTGGCGGTGGTACTATGCTTACTTGTTTTCAATTTTTTGCTCATTTGTCCTGGGTGATTATTTATGTATGTGTACTTTACAGAAGTGCGTAATGCTAGACACTAGAGATTACATAACATTGCAGGTAAATTATGTTTCAAAAGCTTCTGTGATTGCATGTGCTCGCCTGCTCACTGGCGGTGCTACTATGCTTACTTGTTTTCAATTTTGTGCTCATTTGGCCTGAGTTATTATGTATGAGTGTACTTTACAGAACTGGGTAATGCTAGACACTAGAGACTCAAGTCCTGTCCTTCCTTTGTCCTCCTGCCACTAAGAAGAGATAGTGGTGCTGGATTGATAGTTTGAGTATATTATGACTGGCGATGTAGTAGGAAACTTTTTAGTGGTCTGTAATCATGACGGACTGTGTCTATCACTTCACGTGCTGCTGAATGCTGCCTGCCAGTCCTAGTAGAACCTTTTTGTAGGTTGTTTAGTGAGTTACATAACTTTCCAAGTAGACGGCTTGCGAGTCCAGCAATACTAATATCCTAGTAGACCACATCAGATAGGTCAATACATTTAGTGCAATTGTTGTCTATTTCCCCAAAATAATTTGTTATTGTTTTTTTAAACTGTTTGATTTGGTTGACAACAATCATCCATGTTTGTGTCTTTCTTTCATTTTGTACATCAGCTCTCCCCAAGGGCAAGAGGACAGAGGAGGAGGTAGCAGCGCCCGCGGAGCAGGAACAACAGGAAGGCCAGGATAGGTCTGCCGAGGCCTCCTCTGCTGGCCCCAGTAAGTTTTCCTGTTAATATTATTAATTATACTTCTCTATCTTTTCCAGCACCTATTTTTTCCAAACGTTCCTCATAATTCTATTTTTTCCTAAATCGTCTTTGATCTTCTTGTAGACTGTTTCTAAATTCTTATCCTGCCTCTACTATGACTCTCTGTGCTACTACTAGATTATTATTAGTCTGTCTGTGTAGCTAGCTAAGCTTGCACAGTTGGCAGTCCTCTGGGTTGTCCATAATGTCTATTGAAGTCTTCTAAATGTTTATGCTTTGACAATTCCCAACAATAAAATGTCAATGGCCACCAAGAATAAGATACTAGTTTACTTTTTGATTGGATAGGAGGACATACTACTACTGTTGCAGGGACTATTCTGCACATACAGAACTATGGACAAGAAATAGGGCATTGGTGATAATAGGCGCAGTTAGACTTTCCACCTACCTCAGTCATAACAGAAGTTGAACCCCCAATCTCCTTACTGACTAGCTAGTGTGTCAGAGTCTTTATTTAGCTCCCGCAGCGATGATCCCCAATGATTATACAACCCAGAACATAAGACTACAGGTTCAGAGTCCCGACCTCTCAGAGTCCCGGACTCATGCTTGCAAATTGCAAACCCTTTCGCTCACTCACCCATGACCAAAAACCACAGAGTCTATGTAAGTTTTAAAGCTTTATGAAAAGTAAAACTACTAGCTCTGTGTGTACTCTGTAAAATTTTAATTGTGCATTATTGAAAAACATTTATTAAAATCAATGTCATATAACAAACGGTGAACGACTGAAAAGTGGCTGATTTCACACATTAATTGTGGGAGAGCCCTCACCTGGTTAGAACTTAAAGTCTTGGTGGGGATGAATCGTTGACGACTCCGACTAACATATGATGATGATCTTGCCCTTGTTCGTAGAATGGAAGCGTCTGTCTCTTATGAGAAAAATGGTGTGTGTTAAAAAGCAAGCTTTCATCAGTTGTGTCAAAAAATGAAGCATCACATGTTTTAGCTGAGCATAAATAAAAAACACCCTTCCCTGAAGAAAGGGAAATTTTTAGTTTAGACTAGAGAGTCACAAATTATTAAATTTGTTTATGTAGTACTAGTAACTTTTTTTCATTCCTAGACAAAATAGGGAGTGGTGTATATGGCATCTAAAAATATTAAATGTATTTTGTAGGCGTAACACCATCGCACAGCCAACCACCAGTGCCGGAGCCAGCGCGGAGGTGGTCACTATAAGGGCAGATACGGTGCCACAGCCAGCAGGAACTGCTGTTGGGGATGCCACGGTAGTGGTGGACAGTGGTAATCTATTATATTCCTTACTTATTGGGATTGCAGAGTGGGCTCTCTGCAGGGGTGTATATGTTGTACAGTACAAGCACACTTTACTGTTAAGAAGACTTACAAATTTAGAACTAAGTTTTTGTCAACCAGGTAGAAGACAGTCACCCTTGACTTCTCATTAGCAATAGCATTAGAGGCGGGAGTCGACGAGTAACCAATGGCCTCCTCTAAATTTGACTTCAACTCAGCTGTGAAAGTTTTATCGAGAAGCCAAGTCAGATCAGAGTTTAACTTGATGGATGGGATGAACGAAAAGGGAAAGAAGGGTGTAAGGATGGACGAGCGAGTGTAAATTAATGACTGGCAAGGAATGATACTTGTTGTTGAATGCTGCCCGAGGTGTCTAGGAATCTGATGCATGGCCGGTTGAAGGCTGAAGCAAGGATGGGTGGAAGGAGAAAGAAAAGAGGACTGCCTGGGTGGGTGAAACAGAAACTGTATGTGTGTGCAATATATCCTTTGCATGGCTGGCGGTGTACAAAATAAAATAAAAATGTTGTTTTTCGGTGAGAAAAAGTAAGGTTTGTCCAGTTGAGAGTCAGACATTAAGAAGAATGATTGACATTACTTTGAATGGATGGATGCCTGGATGGTATCTTGCTCATAGTTTGCATAGGTCTATGTAGACAGAGTAGACGGTCACTGGATGAAGAGTGTTACTTTGAAGACCATGTAACACCGCACGTCCGTGCCAGAGTAGCAAAGCCTAGGAAAGTAGAAGTTGTAATTTTTCAGAATACTACCATGACTAGTAACAGTAGTTTGACAGCACAGCATATATCCAGCGATTATGGTGACCACTCACTCACTACCTCTGTTAATAATCTTTTTACAACTCTGTCATTCATGTGTGGCCTATCGGTGTTTATTCAATCAAAAACAAAGCACCTAAATGTCATCCCATATGTAAACAAATATCCTGTGAAGGGATAGATGATCATATTATTTATGAAATGAAATTAAATGAAAAAAAGATTTCTATAGCGCCAACTACCCGGAGGCCTCGTAGCGCTTATCTTCTTCATTTTCCTTTTGTAGTAGTCAGGGGCAGGGCAGGGTGAAAGTTAAATTAATTAAGCAGTAGCCCTTGTAACAGAGTATGGTCAGTGCCACCCGTAATAGAAAAGTAAGAGCTTCACCACCTGCATGTACTGGACTGGTAACAGTAACGCAAGTCTGTGTCATCATGGCTTGAGTCTGTTTTTTTCGGGTGCAAGTTGACTGCGCTGGCATTATGCCGGCTTCCACAAGTTTACGTATGAATTTCGCTAAACAAGAGAGAAGATGTAGACTGTGTACTGTCTGAGTCTAATGTAGTGAGTCCTTATAGTGCTAGTAGAATTCCTGAAACTCCCACTAATGTTAGAGCAGTGGGAGGTTAGATAGATACGTGCCACAAATGTTATGTACTGTGCTTAAAAGTTGCTAGTGCTTCTGCGACACAACTTTATGCTGAATTATTTTGTGTTAATCTTAAAGAGCATTGGTTACAGTATGTTTTTCTTTCTTCATATAGATACTCCTTCAAAACTAACAAGGAAGGAGTTGGCTAGACGGGCCCGGCAATGGAAGCTGGAGGCAATTGTCGCAGAATATTGGCGGCTGGTGGCCCAGGAGGAGGAGGAATCGCAGTCGACATCGACAACAGCTGCATCCTCCTCCGCTGCCCATGGGTCAAACGGTCAGCGCAACCAGCGATACGGAGCCGCGGTCTGCCAGCCACCCACCACCGCCGAGCAGCAACAGCTGCCCCCCACAGTACCTGCAAGTGCAAGGGTCGTGTGCACCACTTGACCCTGAGAGTGTTGAACCCTGAGCAGGAGCTCAAGGACCTCCGGAGAGAGCACTGTGACCACCTGGCCAAAGTACACCACCGGCGGAAGTAGAGAGACTGTCCCTTGCCCCTTTTTAAAAGACTTTTTAGGGGGTGGGAATTGGGCATTAGGGTTTTTGGACTGGGGACATTGATTTCATGGACATTGATTGAGGTTAGAGAGGGGTTGGGTCGGATCTTCTTGTGGGATAATTTATTTTTGTTAGGGTTCAAATAATTATTTATTTCAACTTTAATATAGCATCAGCGTTTTTTTACTGTTTTGTGGGGGAGGCAGGGGTGGGTTAACTGTACGTTTGTTTTCCTGAAACTAACTGGCTGGTTGATTCTAGTTGTCGCCCAAATTTGTACAAAAGTGCCACTGACAGAGTTAGTGAATTCAATTGTCCTACTACTTTACAAGTACTACCATCAGTCTCTCCTCTCCTCCTACTCCATTATTCTTCCTCCCCCAAAATGCTTATCTTACCTGTGATTCGTGTTTGAGAATAGGGCTAGGCACAGGGCTGGCTGCATGGCAAATGGCGATTAATGTTGGCTATGCAATCCTGGACGGATGAAATGTCATCGTTGTGGGGATAGTAGTAGTGGTACACACTGGCAGTAGCAGCATATGAAAAAAAGGGAAATGAAACATTGAGTGGCCTGAGCGTAGCATTAGAACAGTATGATAGATAGTACAGTACACAAGAACAGTGCCATAAATTGTAGCCTAAGCAATGTTAAAGTATTCAAAATATAAGTACTAGTTGCGTTGAGTATGGCTATTACAAGAAATAGTACTGAAGGTGAAGGACACAGCAGCGTAAGCATTCGATTTGTCACATGTAGGAGGAGGATGTTGTTGATGATCAATCCACTTGATGGCACACATGAAATTCTTATTTGATTTGCAAATACTCATGGGTGTGTGTCTCAAGCAGAATAAGAATAAGAATATATCCTCGGATTCCTTCACCAGCCTTGAAATTGATTTTCTGTTGCTTTGACCTTATCCTCCCCAGCAAGTGTGTGGAATTATTGTTGTCATTTAGTCACACCTTAATGAAAACCACACAGCCCGGGGGAAGAGGGTTAGGGTTTAAAAGGTGGATGGGAATGGGGGTTTTTGGGAAAGTTTTGTGGAGAGAGGAAATAAAAACACAGCTTGGACAAATAACAAATGAAGAAAAACAAATCTTTGGACACGAAAAAAGATATTATGTAACTTTGATCATCAAGACTCATCATCATCATGGTATATTGGCAAACTCAATGTTGTTCATGCAGTCGCAGTCAACCCACACAGTGAGTCCAAGGACATTTTGCATATTAAAAAATGCAATGTAGTGGCCCCTGCAGTAGAAGTACAATTAGAATGCAGGGTTAAAAACAGAGAATACTTGAGTTACATTTAGTGTGTAAAAGATTAAATAATAACAGAAGACATATGATTCATTCCATGCACAAAAAACAAACAGCAATTGTTTTCCTCAGAGCCAGACAGCCAGTGCTGTCCACTGCATGCCATCTCATTATTCATTACCTGTTCCACTTTTTGTCCGCATCTTGTTCTTAAAGTGAAGGCCCATCGGGCAGCCTCTCGTGTCAATTTCAGAAGTAACTGTCAGCAATCAGCATATAGTCAGTAATTCCAGTCCCACTTCTTTTGAGGAAACTCGTCTACAAAGCAACAGTTTCCTGATTCTGCGTAATCCAGCCATCTGCCTTGAGGGAAATGGATAGGGGGAGTCTGGAGGAGGAGGATAGAGGAGCATGACTGAGTTGTGAACTTCAGGAATGCAGACAGCGGCACCTTCAATAAGTAAATTAGACGAAGACAGTGCTGCTGATGGATTTGTTGTGATTAGAGTTTTGTTGTGGTAAAAGTTTCAAAACAAAGAAAGACACACAGGAATAAAAGTGAATGAGGACGAAAAAAAAGGAAGTCCGTTTCAGGCCTAGGTGTCAGGGAAGTAGAGCTCGTCCTCCAATTCTGTGAATTGAGACTGGAGTAGGTCAGCTAACAGAGAAGAACTTCTGTCACCTAAGTCGGTGTCCTCTTCTTCCTGCGTGGATTCACGTATTTTGTAAACTGGTGGTATGAAGTGCTGACTCATCTTGATCATTGTTAACCTTTTGGGGCAAGACAAATAATTTAGAGCCAGCTTGGTGATCAGTGGCCATTGACCCCTTTTCCCATACCAATACAGCAATGGGTTCTGATCAATGAAGACCTCTGTTGTTAGGCCTGCACCATCCACTCAAGGTCATCCAGGGGTACTCCACTTTGCGTACCATCTGCGGCCTTTGCATCAACACTGGAACGTGCAAACCCTTGATGAGTTATACAATCCACTTCCGACAATATCATGGCTGGGCCTGGTGCAGGTGAGGATGATGATGATACGGTTGCTGGTGTCTGTAACGGCTTTGAGGCAAAGTGACTGCCTTCGGCCACAAAAGTGGACCTTGACACCGGATGGCCTGCTCAGTCGTACTTGAGGTGGTTCCTTCAATTTCCTGCCACTATTTTTAGAACCGAGTGGCTAACCGAGCTAGCCAATGTTTGTACTTTGAAATATCTGCTTCAGTAAAAGGAATGAATGTATTGCTGGCCAGTGCCCTTTTGTACCATGGATTCAGAATAGTGGCGCAAATGTAATGTTGTTCTGTATGTATTTTTTTAAGCCTTTCATTGTCAACTAGGCGGGTTAATAAGCTCTCCGCCAACTGATATGCGTCTTGCTTGTCAGTATCATCCTTGAACGTTGAAGACACCGCCTTCAGTTGGTGCTCTAGCATGCGCAACAATTAGATAGCTTTGCCCAAAGTACAGTCCTTTCTGCTGACTTCACGCGTGAAGACCTCAAAAGGATGAAGCATGTCTGTCAGGCTTTTAACTAGGTCCCATTCCTCCACCTCTAGCCTCATATCTTTTATAGAAGAACCCCGTGCAAAGACATGCTCATTGATTACCAAGCGCTGCTCAAACAGATGCTCAAGCATGTAGAAGGTTGCGTTACAACGTGTTGCCACCTCCTGGATGAGTCCTCTGACTGGCACTCTACGGACACGTTGAATGATCCTCAGCTGCTTCCGGGCCCTAAAAGAATGGCTGAAATGTGTGCAGATTCTTCGGCAGGTGGTCAGTAACTTGCTGACTTTGTTTTCTTTTTTCAAGAAATCTTGAATGACAATGTTAATACTGTGCACCAAACACAGCACTCTGAAATAGCCACTATCATTCATGGCCCTAACTATATTACTGCCATTATCCATGGAAACATAACCAATCATGCACTTTCTTGAATGCAGCCATTTAAAGACCTTACTGTTAAACTCCTCCAAAATCTTTACTGCAGTATGAGTTTTCTCCATGGCAAACATGGCTACTCTTGCATGTTTCCGACTAGTTTGAAAAATTGTGGCACTGTCAACAGCTGCAGATGTCTTGTCTCTAACCCCTGCAAAAGAGACCCAGTGTGCAGTGATGCACATGTAATCAAGGGCTTGGCAACTGGTCCACATGTCTGTTGTCAGGTGGATAGTGTGAACAGCAGTCTTCTGCAAAGCTACCCCAATCACCTCCAGCACATCTTGATGTAGTGCTGGAACCGCAACTCTGGCAAAATAGGACCAGCTAGGAACCTTCCATTTAGGGCAGACTGTTGCCACAAATTCTAGAAAACCTACCCCTTCGACGAAAGAAAAAGGGAGAAGGTCCAGCGCTAACATTTGAGCCAGCATTGCATTATAAAGACGTGCCGTTGGATGGATGCGTTCAAATGGTGCCTCCGACCAAAACATACTTTTAATAGTGGTCTGGACCGTTTTCATACGTGATGATGATGATCCAGACTTCTACAACCCAGTAAGGCTCATTGATGTACTTTTTCGCATTGGTGTCTCTAGACTCTTAGTGTGCATCATAGATGTTGCTGGGGTATTGGGTGTGGGCGCTACCACTGCAGGGCTGCTGCCAGGGGTACTGTGTGTACCAGAAAAAATGTCTGTCGCTTCTTCACCTCCCCCCTGCACGATCAGCCCCTCGTCATCATCAGATGCAATATTATGGACACATTTGGATTTGTTGTACTTTTGGCTTCCCGGATCTTACATAGGTGCTCCTCCCACTGGATAGTGTGGTGTTTTTGGAGATGACCTCTCTGACCTCCGGTACCATAGTTGGTACCAAGCTTACCCCGACTAACTACAGTTTTACAAATCGAACAAATGACTAGGTTTTCCGCCTTTTTGCTAATACTAAAGAAGTCCCAAACTGGGGAGTTGAGATTTCTGGTGGTGGTGGTGGAGGTGCTACGTTCAATGCCAGATGAAGTGGAGGATGGGCGTGGCCGAATTTGACTCTGTTGTGCACTTACTGTTACAGCACCACTACTTGAGGTAACAGAGGTCGAGCTGGATGGAGGTTCCTGCCGGCCCTTCTGAAGAGATAATATGGCAGCTGTAGGTCATGTTGATGTAGTGGTTACCTGTGTTGGTGGTGGTACCAGTGCCATGCCGCCCACATCCCGCTCAGCAGCAATTCGGGATAGGGTAAAAATGTCTGTCTGCTGCATGCCCGCTGGGGCTGGACTGACGACTGTGATGACTGGGTCGTCATCGTCAGACTGTTCATCAGCAGCAGAATACACCACTTCTACTTCTTGTTCATCGTCATCCCCATAAGTGAAAGCCTTGCGGGAACCTTCCTTTTAGCTAACTTTGTTGGCTCATGGCGTACCTCCCTCTCAGACTGCATTGGTGGGTTCCAATCAAGATCTAGATCATCAGAAGGAAGGGGGCTTGAACAAGAACTTGTACTAGCCCTCCTTGACCTTTTTCCTGCTGTGGATCTGGAAGACAATGGATCATCAGCAGCAGTGGCTTGCTCGGATGATACCTCTGCTTGAATCTCAATTTCCTGATGTGCCCCTACTTCTGGAGGAACAAGCATTGCGGGCACTTGCGCCACTCCTTGCACCACTCCTTGCGCCACTCCTTGTTCCACTCCTTGTGCCACTCCTTGCGCCTCTCCTAGTGCCACTCCTTGCGCCACTCCTAGTGCCACTCCTAGCGCCTCCCCTTGCACCTCCCCTTGCGCCTCTCCTTTCGCCTCTCCTTGCTCCTCTCCTTGCGGCTCTCCTTGTTGCACCTGTGGTTGTTGTTGCGGCTGTGGTTGAACACTCGTCAGATGAGTTACACCCTACGTTGATTGGATGATACTTTGCGATGATTCAATGCCAACATCACTGGTCGATGGTGAAAGAGCAATTAGAGAGGCTGCCTCTGCAGCACTCATGGACTTGGGCCTAACTTGGCATGGTGGCATTGAGACCAATGAAGCGGAGGTGATGCTCCCTGCTTGGTCCCCGGCGGACACCGCTGCTGCAGGCGTATTTTTTTCCCCAAAAAAGCGCCTGTCGGCACACCAGTCTTCTTGGTAAGTGGCGCGACTTGCTTCTTCTGCTCCTTCTTACTGGCAGTGGCACTGACAACTTTCTTTGTAGAGGAGCTACGGCCACCTTTCTTTGGGCCCATCTTCTTCAGATGTCAGAACAGCAGGACGCTGTTGCACGAGTTGCAGAGTTGTCTGTGCCCACCACACGCGACGTCATGTGACGTTGTGCACACACCGCAGCACTACAGCAAGTGATGATGATGAGGATGATTTTGTCAGTCATTGTGCACCTAAAGCAAAGGAAGCCAGAGGAACATCAGTTAAATAAAAGTTGCATATGTCGTCCTTCAATTAATATTTGCAACTAGGCATTTATTATTATTAACACAACACACCCAAAAACGGAAAGACCCAAAATGGATGTTTAAATTAATAGAAGAGAGAGAGACCACACAGAAAGACTTGGCCCATGCACCACTTACTACCCCTGGGCATAATGGATGAAAGCAAGGCAGACTGGTTGCAGGCCTATGGCACAAAGCACACTGCCTGGCTTCCAAATGGCCCCTAGACCCCCACCCACATGGCCAGGCCCTGGACCAGGCCTCAAAATGGCCCCCACCCACATGGCCAGTCCCTGGACCAGGCCCCAACAACACCCAAAAAATCAAAATACACACAAAAAATCACCCCAATCCAATGGCATCCATGCCCTAAATGATGTTTAAATTTAAGAGACCCCATTAAAAGACATGGCCCATGCACCACTGACCACCCCTGGGCCAACTGGCTAGTGTGGCTTTAACACGCACCCCAAAATTACAAAAAACATCCACATAGATACAACAGTCAGCTATTCAATTCCATGCCATCCATGCCGTCAATGATATTTAAGTTCAACAAAACTCATAGAAACAGTTGTATCATGCACCCATGACTAACTCTGGGCATACTAGATACTGTGGCTACCCACAATATATTTTAATTATTTTTTAAAAAGTTGTGGAAAAGTTTATAAATTGTTGTTGCAGCAACTTCAATGCCCCAAACAAACAACACTACCTTACTTGTAAAATCTCAACTCCAAAAGTGATCCAAACAAAAAGTCAACAAATAAAAATATCCAGCAGCAGCCAAAATGAAAAGTGACCAGGACATGGACAAAGCACTGGGTGGAGCCTTCTGGACAGGAACAGGAAGTTGGACACTCTGGGGCACTTCTTTGCTCCCAAACCCCCAAAAATGCACTCCTTGCATTCATTTCTTCTGACCATAGTGATTTACAGGCAATCGTTCTGGGGCGACGGAAAGGCAGTCTTTGTATGATAAACTTTTATAATGCAGTACACAAACATGAGGGATGCAAGATAACTGAGTTGAATAACTTTGTAAAGCAGTGTTGTGGCTCTTTTAGAAATAATCTCACGATTGCAGGTGATTTTAAAGCCCACCCATGCGGTGACCCAAAACTCACCTACATGGGTACTCTGGGGTGTCCACTGATACAGGGACTTCACTTCGAGCATTCCATACAGGGAAATGTTCTTAATGATATGCTCAAAGAGTATGATTTGTCCTCAACTATGAGTTTTGCTCCACCGTCCAGTAAACAAAGGGAACCGACTTTTAAAGGCCGTAGTGGTGTATCCTTCATAGACCACATTTTGATTTCTACAATTACCCTTCCTCTCCTGCAGGGCTTTGCAATTTTAGCAAGTGCCTATAGTGACCACAACCCATTGTGTGTATATTGGGGAGGGAGTCTCCTGAAGAAAAAGGACACAGTGATAGGCCCAGCTACTTTAAAGCTAACTGATGGTAGGCATCGGTTGAAATGGACCCAAGTAACCCCGTCCCTTTTTCATGAAAAGCTCCAAGAAGTTTGTGCAGCAGAATTTTCCTATTGTCTGAATCCCGATTCAACCGCTATAGGTATACTCAAGGCTTTTGACAGGATTGTTTCCAAAGTAGGGACTTTGTTATCTGTCCCGGGGAAACATAGGACGACCTGTGACCCAAAATGGTTTTGTCCACTATGTTCTAAAGCCGCTGGAGATTTAAAGGCTGCATTGAAAGTAATCCCCAGGGACTAATTAGAGATCCGCATTCTTCGTAATAACTATAAAAAAGTGTTGGCTATCCGTAAAATGGAATTGAGGGAGGCCACATGGCGGGAGCTTTTAGACCCTCTGACCCTTTCTAATAGTTCCCGATTTTGGAGTATTATTAATAGACCTCTTTTTACAACGGAAAGAGCTGAGGAAGTGGGCACTAATATAACGGAGGAAGAATGGGTGTCTCATTTTGTTGCTATTTTCAAAAGTACATCTATTCTACCGAAGTTACCAGTAAGAACACTGAATGAGGGTGTAGTTGTGTTCACTCTAAGAGAAGTGGAGGATGGTATCAATAATGTTTCAAGCAAGAAGGCTCCAGGTCCGGATGGTATCCCACCGGACCTTTTTAAATCAAACCCCACTCTTTGGGCATCAATCCTGGTTGCGGTGGTTAATGCAGCAGCCATGGAAGGGTGCCCAAAGTCATGGGGAGTCTCCACAATTGTTCCAGTGTTTGAGAAGGGAGACCCTAATTGCATCATGAATTATAGACCGATTTCCCTCATAGACTCCCTGGTTAAGGTCATAGGTGGAGTCGTACTAAAGAGATTGAATGCTTGGGCGGAAGAAAATCATATAATTTCGGATAGCTAGTACGGGTTCCGACCAGGCCACTCGACCATGGCACAATGTCTTAATCTCTATCTAATCCTCGGAAAGTATACCATTGCCCGCCAAGGGACAATCTACATGGCCTTCATGGATCTTTCCTCCGCTTTTGACTGTGTCAACCGGGAAAAGTTGTGGCAATCCATGAGGGCCATGGGGGTGGAGTCAAATCTGGTGGACTTTCTGATGGAATTACATAGAGATACCAGGGCAAATATTAGATACGCCCTGGACCTTAAGGTAACCAGGAATTTCAACACTGAAAGGGGGGTACGGCAGGGATGTATCTTAGCCCCTTTCCTTTTCAACCACTATATCAATGATTTAGATGGGACGTTGCTGGAAACTGGGGCTGATTTCCCGTATGTGGGACGTCGGGGACTGCTCGTTCTGCTATATGCAGACGAACCAGTCCTTTTAGCACGTACCACCAAAGGTTTACAAACCCTACTTGATGCATTCCATAGTTTTATGGCTGATAGAGATCTGGCCATAAATAATTCTAAATCCTACGTTATGCAGGTAGGGCAGCGGCCAAAAAAGCAGATCCCCTTTAAGGTGAATGGAGAAAGAGTGCCAATATCCCCAACCTTCTCCTACTTGGGCATCCTACTGGACGATCGCCTGAATTGGGGTGCACCGCTAAAAAAGAAAGGGGGAGAGGTTAGCAGGTCCAACGCAGCGATATTTAGCTTTACAGCTAAAATGGGCAATCGCCCGGTGGCTGCAATGTTAAAGATCTATCAAGCCAAGAGTGTATCGATTTCTAGCTATGGGAATGAATTATGGGGTACACTGGTTTAGAGGGTATACAGGTGACAGAAAATCACTTATTAAAGCAGCTGTTGTGTGTTCCTAAAGGGACTGCGAACTTAATTGTTCATGAAGAAACTGGCCTTCCATACATTTGTGATATTCTGGCTATGCGCCCCTTAATTTTCTGGCTCAAATGTTGGCTAAACGAAAAATTAGACCTCACCCAAAAACTATTAAAAGAAACTTTGAGCCTGGACCACATGACTTACATTCCATGGTTAAAGTATTTACAGGGGTGCTTTAGCGAGTTGGGGCGTCCGGATTTGTTTTTAACACCTGATTGTATCACTGGGGATGACCTGGCTCCTGTGAAACACTCTTTATTTTGCGCAAAAAAATGGAAAGAGAGGAGAGGGAACTGTTAAAGAACAGTGTCCGTAAGCACTTGATGCTTAAATCATCTCTTGAACTGGAGCCATATTTATTGTGGCCGTTATCTGCCCATGAGCGCTTTTTACTAACCAGGTTTAGAATGGATTATTTCCATCTTTTATGAGCTGTTCCGAGGGGGAGTTATAAAGGCAAAGTGTTGGCACCCTGTGGCTGCGACAATATATCTCCACAGGTTCTTCTTCACTTTGTGTTTTTCTGTAAATTTTATGAAACCCCTAGGAGGCTTTATTTAAAATCTCTTTTAAAAAAGTTACATTTTACACAGGTACGCCCCGCTCTCTATTATATACAACTGTTAAAACCAGAATGTATTCCATTTGTGACTGGATTTCTGAAATGTTCATTAAGGTATAGAAAATGTTTGGAACTCTAAGGGATTTGGATGACGTATTTGACGAATTCATTTTTCTTTTATACAATGAAATGAATGTGATGCCCTTCTATTTTTAACCATTGAATACATAATGAAGTTACTGTACTGTATGTCTGGGAATGCATCATGTGTACTGTGTACCATGTGCTTTTATAGTTGACGTGTAATTTAATTGTAATCTGTAACTTTTATGGTTTCCTATTATGTGAACCGAATAAAGTTTATTGAAAATTGGATAAGTTATCACTTGCTAGACATTTTCTTTACTTGCAGGGGGCTTAGAGACTTCCCATTCCCATCCCCTTTTTTCTCTTTGGTCCGCATATGTCTGCTTCACTTCTTCTTTCTGTGTTTTGCCCTTCTCCGGAGCAAGGCCCAAGTACTGCTTTCTTGCCCACTGTCTTTCCATGACTCACCATTTTGGAGCTACTCTTTTCTTTGAGTTGCAGCACTCCATAAGCGAGCATATGTTTGCATACCATCTCCCATCTGCCTACCATCCTGCTCTGTGTTGTTGCTTGTCTCTTCACCTACTACCAACCTGTCCAGCGTTGTTTTGCTTTCCCCTTCCAGTCCATGTTGTAGCTTGCCCCTCTCATCCCACATTGTTTGCCCACATTGTTGTTTCCCCCTCCTATTGTAGTGTAGTTCCTATATTCACAATAGGCTCTGCGCATTGGAATAATATATCATGAACTTAAGAGGGACCCTGAAATCTCAATGTGGAGGAAGAGAGCAGGGTAAAGCACCAGGTAAAGAACAAAGGGCCAGATGTAGGAGCCCAAATACCGGTCGGTAACGGCCGATTTCGGCCGTTACCGACCGGTATTTAATAATTGGCATGTAGGGGGCCAATTTTACCAATTCGGTAAATTTACCGAATCGGTAAAATACCGAATCAGTATTTTTACCGATTCGGTAACTTGCAGATGTAGGTGGGACTCTTCTGAGTCCCAAAGGCCTTTCAGATTCGGTATTTTACCACCCAATCCAATTGGGTGATAAAATACCGAATCCAGGTGTGCGTGCACATGTGTGCATGCACACCTATGCCATGTGACAGACAGACATGCCCTCAGGGCCCATAGGAATCAATGGGCAATACCGAATCGGTATTTACCGATTCGGTGAATACTGATTTTTACAGATTCGGTAATTCAATTACCGAATCTTCCTAAATCTCCCTCCTTCATATTTACCGATTCATAAATACCGAATCGGTAAAATTCGGTATTTATGAGTCGGTAAAATAGAATTACCTACCTCTAGCCCAGGATCCTGCTCCATATAATTATACTTTAGAGGGCAACTACTCTATACTAAATAGATAGTTGTGCCGCAGATTATGAAACATTACCACATGATATAATTTCACATTTTATTAATATCAAAAAGTTAAATAAGATAAACACTTTAAAGCACATTAAAAATGTCTTGCTTTTTCATATAGCAGTATGAACAATACATAAACAGAGGCCCATGGTGGAGAACACCAGGCAACATACACAATATTACATTTCAGACATTAACTAAATGAACATTTTCAACATTTAACAAAGACACACTATGAAATAATGTAACGAACAGCAAATCACTGCAAATCGCTGGTTAAATCAATCTGCAGCCCAAGATCGGATATTGTTCAAAAATCAATCACTGGTAATAACCCGGTGACAGGGACTCACAAATGCGGCAACTGCCATGCTTGCAGATACGCTATGGTTACTGATGTTCTTAGTTGGGGAAACCTAACATTCGCGCTCAAGCAAATTAATATTTGCAAGAACACTAATGTGATCTACCTGATTCTTTGCCCCTGCCACCTGGGATACGTAGGGGAAACAGGCAGAGAATTCAGAGTTAGATTTAGCGAACATAAATACACCATCAAGAACGGACGGACTGGAGCACCCCTGGTAGAACATTGGATTGCCTGTGGCCATGTTGAATCTGACCTCAAATGGCTCATATTTGAGAGAATCACCAATTCCGGGCTCGGAAATAGTGATGCCATTAGGCATAAAAGGGAAGTTTATTGGATCTTTACTCTCCAAACAGTAAAAAAAAGGACTTAATGACCATCTTTCTTGGGAGAATGACCTCTTATGAAAGGTTTCCAGGACCTTGACTCTGTATTCATCTTGAACCCGTCCAGCTTCCATCCCTGTTATCTTTTTCTACCTTTTTATATTATGCATGTGTAAAGATGCACTGGACACTGGAAAAGTGTAAAGGAGTTTATTCCTTAGAAGAGAGAGCCACCACAGCTGGCACAGCCCAAGTGTCCTCAGAGCAACTGCCTAACATAGAACACATACCCAGAAACATTCTGTATGACATCAGTGGGTGATGTCTCTAACAGTCCGTAAATTCCAATCAAAAATAAAAGGAATGCATACATTTGACTAAAAATGGACTCTTAAGTATTTGGCTAAACATAGTCTTTTAAATACTGTGGTCTGTTACATATTCTTCTGCTCATTCTTGTGTTACTACTACTTTTCACATCCTTGTTGTTACCTCTAACAATTTCAGACGAAACACGTGGATCTTTAGCAACAAGAGAGGTGCTCCACCAATTCCCATTTGACAATTTGACTGCATTTTTACGAATATCTACAATTTGTTGAGAAACTGAACATTTTGATAACCCTTTTCTAACAGAAACAGGATTCCTAATTTTAACCCAATCACCAATAGAAAGTTTGTGGGGTAACTTCCTTGAAATGGTTTCACAATTCTTTGAACACATCTCAGTTGACTTTATATTAGCAGAGTCCCACATCTGTTTCAT
Source organism: Lissotriton helveticus (assembly GCF_964261635.1). Taxonomy (NCBI): domain Eukaryota; kingdom Metazoa; phylum Chordata; class Amphibia; order Caudata; family Salamandridae; genus Lissotriton; species Lissotriton helveticus. The sequence goes on from NC_136065.1 coordinate 1,743,711,818, forward strand.
GTCACAATCTTGATGAAATGACTTCACCATCCAGAAAGGGTAAACCTGTGATGGAGCTTTTCTTCCCCTCATAAGTTCAAATGGACTAAACTTAGTAGTGACGTGAGGTGAGGTGCGATATGACCAAATTAAATCTTTAACAGCCTGAAACACACAGCATCATGATCTATAAGCTGCTTGCACACACTCAACCACAACTCTATTAAACCTTTCTGTTTTACCATTACTCTGTGGGTGGTAAAGAGGAGTTCTAGCGTGCTTAATACCACAGGCATGTAGAAAAGAATTCATTTCTTCAGAAACGAATTGCACACCATTGTCAGTTAGGATTTCTTCAGGATAGCCTTCTCTGAGAAAAATTGAGTTAAAACAGTTAATCACACTTTTAGAATTTGGAATGTTAAAGGGTTCAACTTCAACCCATCTAGATAAATGATCTATCAAGACAAGAAAATACTTTGAGTTCGAAGGTAAGACATGAAATGGTCCTAAAAAATCCATTCCTTATTTTTGCCAGGCTCTTTCAGGAGGAGAAATAGGAGAGTTAGTCGCTCCTTCAAGTACTAGTACTGTATCACTAGTGTTACATCGTGAACACTGTTTCACCAAATCGTCTATCTGGGAATCCATTTTAGGCCACCAAAAGTCAGTTCTAACTTTTCTCTTGATAATAGTAGAACCAAGATAACCAGAATGTGCAGCTAACACAATCCTTTCACGATAACACAAGGGAGGTACCAGTTTATTGCCCCTGACAACTTTTCCACCTTCTACTGAAAGTTCATCATTCACCTTCCAAAACATCTGTAGTTCTGGTGAAAGACATTTTTCTCTTGGCCATCCTTTTCTAATTAACACAACAACCTCTTTACGTATGGGATCTTTATCAACCTCTAGTACCCAGCAATCTTCTTCAAAAGATAAACTATCCTGACCAATATGGGCAACAAAACATTCCTCAATTTCATTCTCCCATTCTTGCTCTTCTGTATCTTCAATAGGTAGTCTAGATAAACAGTCAGCCCTTGTATTTTTCCACCAGGAGTATATTCTACGCTGAATGTATACTTTAACAGTTTCGTAGGTAGTCTAGCTAAACGAGCTTTGGTGTGTTTCTCATTTTTACCAGACAGAATATCAACTAGAGGTCGATGATCAGTTTTAAGAATGAATGACCTGCCCCATAGGCAATGCTCCAGACACAGGCTAGTAGCTCTTTCTATAACCGAATATTTTCGCTCAATAGGACGAAGCGTCCTAGATGCAAAACCTATTGTATGTTCTTTTCCTTCAGAATACTGTGATAAAACAGCACCCAATCCATATTCACAAGCGTCAACAGTGACCACTGTTTGTTTACCTTCAACAAAAGCCTGCAAAGCGGGAGCTTTGAGAATATGCTCCTTGATGGATCAAAAACCTTCCTCACATTTCTCCGACCATATGTATGCACTACCGTTTTTAAGTAACTCTCTGAAGCATTCTGTGGTCTTTGCAAAATCTCTCATAAATTTCGCATAAAACTCACAAAGACCAAGAAAGTACAAGAGCTGTTCTTTGTTTTGCGGAGGAGGCGCCTCTACAATGCTTTAAATAAACCTGGTCTAGGTTTAATGCCTTCCTTAGAAATAATATGACCAAGGTATTCAATTTCTTTTACCTTAAAAATGCATTTACTCTTCTGTAAGGTAACTCCTCTATTTATTTTCTAAAGTGTTAAAAACTTGGTTGATGGCAAAATCACGATCACTTTCAGTCTTTGTAAAAATGAGGATGTCGTCCCGAAAAACAACCACATTGGGATTGTCATGAAACATCTCGGTCATAAGTCTCTGAAAAACGGCAGCTGCTGAAGCTAGCCCAAAAGGAAGCCTACAGAATTGAAAGACTTCATCAGGGGTGACGAAAGCATTCAGATGTCTAGACTGAGGATGCAGTTCAACTTGATGATAGGCTGCTTTTAGATCTAATTTTGTAAACCACGACGATGACACAGCCTTGGCAATGAGCTCCTCAATACGAGGAAGAGGAAAAGCATCAACCCAGATACCTTCGTTGAGGCTTTTTAGGTCAACACACATCCTTAAATCCCCTGACCTCTTCTTTGCTAAAACAATGGGACTAAGCCAGGGAGTGGATTCTACTTTTTCAATGATACCTTGATCACGCATGCTTTGTAAATGTTTAGAAAGATCACTCCTGATGCTTTAAGGAACATTGCGTAACTTATGTTTTACGGGACATACATTTTTCTTTACCTTTATAAAGTGTTGAAAATGTGTTATTTTACCCAAACGATCCTCAAAAATCTTGCTATACTTATGCTCCCAAACACTCGAGATATGTGATTTGGTTACTAAATTGTTGCTATTCTGATCAATCATAACTGGATTAGCCTGACCAGGTTTGATGGTCAAACCAAATTCAGCTTGGTGCAAAAGACCTAGAACATTTATGCCCCTTTTTGCTACATATACTTTCCCTGTGATAGTTACTCCAAATACTGTAATGCTTTCCCAAAAATAGCCTCGTAATTCAATTCTGCTTCCTTCGAAGGCTACAGTAAGAACATCTGGCGGTAATAGACTTTTGTCTCTCCAAAGTTTAAAAAAACCTTTCTTGTGAAACGATAGTGATACGTGCCCCAGTGTCAACTAAAAGCTGAATATGATTATTTCCAATACAAACATCAACTTTAGGGTCAGGCACATGGAACATCTGTTCTTTGTTTGGCTGTTGTTTGACTACAACAACATAATTCTGACTGGTGACATCATCTTGTTCACTATCCTGTTCATTAGTAACAAGCTCATCACTATCATTAATAACACATCTAACATTATTTTTCTGACTGCTCATACAAACTTTCGCAAAATGGCCCATTTTACCACATTGACCACATTGCTGATTAGATGCCGGACAGTTTTTGAAAGAAGAAACATGTTGATTCGAACCACACCTGTAGCAAAACATTCTTGAATTGAATAGTTGTCTATTCTGTACAAAATTTCTTCTACCTCCTCTAAACCCGTATGGTCTTCTGACATAACCTCTAGTGGTATTTTGATTTAAAGGAGTTGGAAGCTTGTTATTAGGCACTTGTTGCTTGGAAGAAACAGCACCAGAAACCGTTGAATTAGATAGAGCAGTTTCAAGCTGCTTGACATCATCAATAGAAGTCTCAATGCTTTTCGCAATATCCACAGCCTTATCCAGTGAAGGATCCTTACAAGTAAGCAGTCTTTGTTGCGTCTTCTTACAATGACAACGTGCAACAAGTTGATCCCTTATCAATTGTGATGTGAAGTTTTCAAACTCACATTTTGCTGCTAGAACCTTCAAAGCTGTAATAAAACTGTCAATATTCTCATCAAGTTTTTGTGTTCTAGTGAGGAATTTATATCTATGAACTACTAGGTTCTTAGTTTTACTGAAATACTTATCTAATTGCGCGACAGGTTGGTCAAACTCATCCAGATTCACACCTTCAGGTTGTACATATGGAGGTAGATGATCAAAAATATTTTGTCCCTCCACCCCTAAATGATAGTACATGAGGTTCTTTTTCCTTTCAGCTCTATATCTTAGTCCGTCAATAGCTCCTAAATATGCATTAAAAGATCTGTACCACAATTTCCACTCCAGGGGTGGATCACCAGGTTCTTGTAGAAAAGGTGCTGGAGGTATAACGCTCTGCATATTAAATAAACACTGAAAATACCTATAGACTGAATGGGGAAGCAAGTTATATTAAATGAATATAGAAAACACTTTAGGAATGAGAATAAAAACTTTACCCTCAAGGTGGCACTAAAGAATTACTGAACCTCTTCTTCAAATCACAAATTGCATTTCAAACAAAAACACCATGAAAGAATACAATTCCGAGTTAGATGTGCCCTTAAAATTGCTGTGTATAAGATTGCAATAAGTGCAGAAATTATAAAATGCCTTAAGATGAACACATGTCACTTTTACAAGAATCTTAAATAATAATAATAATGATGCTTGACAAACACTAGAAGTTGCTGTGTGTGTCAGCGTGACTCGACAAACACTAGAAATTGCTGTGTGTGTCAGCGTGGCCGATTATGTTTGTGGAATCCTCATGGTAGTGTGCTCATTCAATGTACAAGTGCCACGGTGCTGCCCTTAAAGCAAAAGCAAAGCTGTGCGCGTCAGCGCTGAAGGAACAAATACTCTCCACGTAAGCACAATGATGTGTCTTGAAAAAAGAACTGTGTGCATCAGTGTAGACAGAACAAAGACTCTGCACGTCAGCACGATGGTGCCTTTAGAGAACGTGATGATGCAAGCGTGAGGGCTCCACTGAGTGAGACGGGGAGTTCTACTGCGTCATCACTTGAGCTGGAATGTCAGACAGAAAACGTCTCGCAGCAACGCAGTGGAAACGGAGCGTTAGAAACGGCAGGTACAGCAACTCTGCATTCATCTAAAGTCATCTGCTGTGTTCTTGACTGTTCTTTATGAATAACGCTGGGCATTACACACTACGAAAATAAGGAAACAGGCTCTGAAAGAACGTGAGTCAGTGTTCAAACAGACATCAGAAGGTCAAAAGTCTTCCTTTTTTAAAAATTTCAGTTACAGTCACGTAAATAAACCTTGCAGCAAAGAATCCCACTCACTTCAGATGAAGGCAAAACGGCAACGCGGTATATTTAAATTAAGATAGTCTATGCTTAAGTTGCTTGCAGTTTGAATAATTTAATGCGGTGGCTCTCTCTTGAATCAGTACAACAGCGCGTAGGTAAAGTACATGTACTTACATGAATATCAAACATGAATAGCATAAACAGTCAGAGGTTTGAGCGGTAGCGGTAGTTTCAATAATCAGCAGGAAAACCTTTGAATCCCAGTGGTTGTTACAACAAGAAACTCGATCCAAACATCCTCTGTCGCCAGTGTAAAGATGCACTGGACACTGGAAAAGTGTTAAGGAGTTTATTCCTTAGAAGAGAGAGCCACCGCAGCTGGCACAGCCCAAGTGTCCTCAGAGCAACTGCCTAACATAGAACACATACCCAGAAACATTCTGTATGACATCAGTGGGTGATGTCTAACAACACATCACCACAAAATGTTCCTTGATTTCTTGTTCATTTTTTGGTTTAGTCACCCCATTGTGTTCACTTTATTCTGGACTTATTTTTATGCTCACTTTGTTTCTTCATTTGTTTCATTCTTTAGTTTTTGAATTATGCTTCATTTCTAACCATAAATAGTTATTTTTCATCCCTGTTCATTTGTCTATTCATTCTATTTTAAAATTACCCCTTAGTTTATTTTCTAGCGTTTGGGTGATACTTAGCGAATCTATCTTTATGGGTCCACCCACTCAGACCAGCTACGTGTGCCGGTTTTACTTACCTGGACGCATTTCCTGGTTGCGCAGAGGCACGTTACCCAAATGCTCTGACAAAGGTCTAGTTGTCTGGTTTCCACTCGCTGATGACGGCGACCCCGCCTCTTTGCGCCTGCATTTATTGACGTCCCATATGGACGCCTTTCTCTACCCCGGTAATACCAGAAGAAGCGTAATGGATCCCTGATAGGTAAACTATGCTTGTGTTTGTGTTAAATTCTCTTTTAATAGACCATGCGGCAGTTAGGGACTTCTTTATTCGTTTGTTGCCATTCCCCCGAACTAAACAGCCCCAACTTTGTTTACCCTGCAGCTATTCCGTGTTTCCCGATTTTTTCAGATTAGTGCCTGATCACTTTAAATATCTGCCTGATCTATTGAATTTTGAGTCTTTAGTGTGTGTTAAATTATGAAGCACAGAATGTTTAAACAGCTAGGCAACATGTTGGGAAGTTTATGTGAGGTGATAGATTGTGTTATATATCACGCTCACATTGATGTATATTTTTTCTTCTTCCTAGAACGTTAAAACCGAAGCCATTCCTACTTAATCACCCGATATACACCTCTTTCTAATGATAATTGTGAGACCTATTGGATTTTCCAATACTTGTTTTTAATATTTCAGTCTCTGCTATTGATATTTTTATGTTATTCTATCATTTTGTTCATACGAATTACTCTGGGATCAGTACTTTATTTTTATAATTATCTCTCTATTATTGTTTGAACTAAAGCCCTCCAATTACATCCAAAGTGTTGTGCTCCCCATGGTTCCAGAGAGGCTCCTTGACCATATGATCACCTGACAGTGGCTACAGGATATTAATAGGCAGGGCCTTTTGATCGGCAAGGAATCTTTGTGTAAGTTGCCTGATATGTTGGAGTAACTGAAGCATAATGTGAGAAGTTGGCCTGATATATGATGCTTACTAGTTCTAGTGATCACCTTGTATCAGTCCAAACAATCAGTGTAAGTCAACCTTATAGACCAGCTATCCTAATGGTAGCATGGACAAAGCAGTCTGAGGCTAAACTCTTTTGGCATGTGAAGCCAGCTGTTTTACCACATATAACCCCTTGAATACCAGATGAAAAGACACCACACAGGTTGTTATAAAAATAAACAGTATATTTATTAATAACAAACACCTCTGAACTCTTTATGAGATCAGAGGGCTAAGCACATGACAATCTCTTAGGAAAAATATGATAAGTTGCACAAAATTACAATGGTGCCCTAGGAGCACGGCAAACCATATACAAAGTAAATGGTATAAGTAGAGCGATTTAGAAAATGAAGATGCCCAGAGGCTGTAGGTTCGTTGGGACTACCCTACCCTAACCTCAGGTAATTAAAGGGAGGCCCACGGGACGCGTGTGCAGAGTGTGAACTCACACGCGAGATGCTGAACAAAGTCAATGGGCAGAACAAATTACTAAAAGGTAAGTAACAGACAGTTCCGACTAGTTAGGACTAAAACAACTGGAAATCTGGACACTAGGAGAGTCAATCTACCTATGAGCACCGAAATGCTCTCGTTACCTCACCCACGGGCTGCGGGTGCATAGGTGTGAAAGTGTGTCGGGTTTCCGCGTTGAAGTGAATGGAGCCTTGAAGAAAGATGCTGCAGGCGACCAGGAGGAAGATATCCGGTGCGATCCAAGGGTGGATCGAGGAAGAAGAGGACCTGAAAGCAGAGGGGACAGTGTTCAAAGTCACTAGCCAGTGACCTATGTGGAACCAGGAGGGAACCAGATGCTGTCGTCGCGATCAGGTGAAGAGTGGACGCTTGTCTCTGCAGCCATGTGGACCAGGAGGTGTCTTCGATGACCAGGATGGAGGCACAAGCTGTCCCACGCAGGCTCTCACTGTCGGCGGTGTCGGATCCGGATTTGGAGTCAACAGGCCTTGGCAAAGGCAAATAATGCGGTAGGTGGAAATGGCGTCTGGAGTGGACCAGGAGGGTGCGGGGTGCTCCTCTTTTGGAAGGAAGCAAGGGCCAGTCTGGAGCAACCAGACCAGCAGTGTAGATTTCGTGGATCATCATCTAGGAGGTCACTAGCCAGCCGGCAAGTGACCAGACAACACGTCAAGCAGAAAGCAAGCAAAAGGGCCCCACGCAGATCTTGTGGATGCTGGAGGGCTGGTCTTTGGTGCAGGAGCTGCTCGGGGCTGGGGCTTCTCAATCCCCAAAGCACTTACTCGAGGATGCCTCAGAAGTTGTGCTGGAAGCGAAGTGCAGTCTCTTCAAGATGGCCGGTCCCACGTGTCTCGTCGCACCCACGTGGGTCTCAGCTGTGCTGCAGATGTGGATAGAGGTCGGAGAGGTCTGGGAGTCCGGGTCTCGTCGGGCTCTGAAGTCTGGATCCGGCAGGAAGGACGACAAAGTGGAATGCTAGGACGCTTGATGGTGCCTGCAGTTGCAGGGTGGACACTCCTTGCCCACAAGGGAGATTCTTAAGTCTTCTGGGGAGCAGAACGTCGAAGTCCAGAATTTCTTTTTGTAAAGTTGTTCAGGATAATCTAATCTGGAATGGGACCAGCTCCTACCTTTATCCTACTAAAGGGGGCTGTACTATGCCTAGGTCCCTCCTATGGGTGGGACCAGGAAGGGGGGTGGTTACACCCCCTATCCTTTCTCCGGTTTCGCACCAGAGCTGGGGCTGGAGTGCCCCAGCGACTGGTTTGAACCAGTGTATGCACAGGGACACCTTGTGTGCCCCAAGCATGTCTCATTCCTTTCAAGCCGCCCTACCTCAATACACAAAATCCTGTCTGGGGTGGTGCTAGCACCTCCCAAGGCAAGAAACCCTTTGTCCAGGCTTCCCTCGCTGGAAGGACTCCCAGCAGCAGGATGTCAGACTTGTGTCTGTGGTGGCAGCATCCATTTTGTGATGCTGAGGCTTGAGTTAACTTTAACCGGGGTTCACAGTTACATACATGTCGTGTCCCTCTAAAAAGGTGGAATGCTACCCCCGTCGCCAGAATTGGCGAGGGGGTAGTATTCCAATTCGTATGAAACCTTACTCGACATGTTTTGATAATGCTATACCAAAGTTAGCAATAACTGCAAGGATTATAATGCACTTAAGAGTATATGGTATAGCGTTATCATGGAACAGCTATAAGGACTTGGTTCCGCAAGCTGCAGACAGGCTCAGCTCATGCTAGAGCACCATCTCACATAATTCCAAGCACTCTGCCTTCAGGTTTGATACGCGGTACAAAAGGGGGTGGTGATGGACGGAGCATCAGAACCAATCAAACACTCACACCCAGTCAAAAGATCTGGGTTTGATCCATCACCGTTCTTTAGCCCACTCTGCCACCCCAGTTCAGACATGGCTATATGCAAATCAGTCTGACCCTGTGCCTCATGGGAACAGTCCAGCCTGAACTGCCAAGCCGTGCCTTCCCTGGACCGGAAACAAGCTTCCGAGGACCGGTTTCTGGCATTCCAGCCGTCTTCAGCCCGGCTTGCTTGAATCCAGTGGCAAAGTGAGCAAGGGACTCACGTCTGAGCATACCCTGCCACATTTATCACGGCCAAAAGCGGTACAAAAGGGGGTGGTGATGGACGGAGCATCAGAACCAATCAAACACACACACCCAGTGAAAAGATCGGGGTTTGATCCATCACCGTTCTTTAGCCCACTCTGCCACCCCAGTTCAGAAATGGCTATATGCAAATCAGTCTGATCCTGTGCCTCATGGGAACAGTCCAGCCCGAACTGCCAAGCCGTGCCTTCCCTGGACCGGAAACAAGCTTCCGAGGACCGGTTTCTGGCATTTCAGCCGTCTTCAGCCCGGCTTGCTTGAATCCAGTGGCAAAGTGAGCAAGGGACTCACGTCTGAGCATACCCTGCCACACTTATGGCGGCCAAAAGCGGTACAAAAGGGGGTAGTATTCCAATTCGTATGAAACCTTGCTCAACATGTTTTGATAATGCTATACCAAAGTTAGCAATAACTGCGAGGATTATAATGCACTTAAGAGTATATGGTATAGCGTTATCATGGAACAGTTATAAGGACTTGGTTCCGCAAGCTGCAGACAGGCTCAGCTCATGCTAGAGCACCATCTCACATAATTCCAAGCACTCTGTCTTCAGGTTTGATAAGGCCTGCTATAGGATTGACTGATAGGAATATATGTGTCCATTTTAGGGTTAAATATAGGTATACTATATCTACAGCAAAGGGTGATTACACCCCCTTGCCCCAGCTGTCTTACCAGCCAGTTGTGTCTGTTTGGATGGCCAGCCAGGGGTGGCACAATACATGCTGCATCCCCTGGTAGGCCTTGGGTTCACCTATGCCCTGGGTGCCTAAGGTACACTGTACAGGGGCTGATAAGGGGTCCCAATACCAATTGGTAAATGCACCTAAAGTACATGGATGTCAATTTAGAGAGAGAACAGCTAGGCTGTGGGTCTGTTTAGCAGGCCCACTGCCAGGGAAAGTCGTAAACCCGTGAAGCAAAAAGCAAAAATCTGGGGTGACCATAGGATTGCAGACCCCATTCTCCTACACATAAGATGAAGCAAATTAAATAAAACATGGCTGTAACTTCTCAATGGGTGTACTACACACGGCAGTGTCTACTCCAGTAGGAAGGCTAATATTATGGCTTGAGCTAAAGGTGCCTGATTCGTTGTATGAAGATAAGTTATGGATGGATGAGTTAGCCTTAGTTTTACCAAGTTGTCTTAGGAAATTACTGACAAGGGATGGCAATCAAGAGCTGCCATGAGAATCTGTAGGATCATTTTTAAAAGAAACATATTCAGAGATGAGGCGGCCTAAAAGATCAGGCAGCTCTGCTCTTTTGGGGACAGGGTTAGGGTGATTTGCATATAGGTTTCTCCTCTTTGTAATGACAGAGATGAGCTAGCTTAATGTTACCTAATTAATTCCAAGTGATTAACACATTATCATCCATCTATTTGTTGCCTGTTTTCAACAACATAGACATCCTAAAAATATAAATCTGACTCAAATGTTAATTTGTCTGTTTATTGTTGTTTATATTTCTGTATGTGAAATATGTGTTCCAGTAGCGTGACCTCTTTTTCAACCACTCCCATTCAATTTGGGGGAGTTCTCGTCTCAGTTCTATCCATGAAACACACACACACTCCTGCCCTTGCCCTGGGTGAGAAGTACCCAGCTTTCAATAATTGAATACCCTGACACATACAAGTTTGTTGATGTTTACCTACTATTGCTAATAGCCCAACACTGAAACACCCACAAATATGACCCAAACCCTAAACATTCATAATTTCTCCACTTAGGTCTGGCCATTTGCATACCTGCAGTACCTTTCACAAAGTAGTCTTTCACAAAGCTGTCGTAGCTCAAGTCTAAAGCAACTACTTCAAAAGTCTTTAACAAGGCTGTAGTGCCACCAGACATTGTGATGTTTCTCACGAGTCAGATCCAACTGCTTGAAGTCTTCACAAAGCTGCAGTACCTCAAGTCTTTACTGCATGTCTATTTCAAGTTCGATGCCAATTTTTGAAATGTCCTTCACAAAGCTGAGGCTATGTTACTTCAATATATAAATGTGCTTGTATACGTTTGTATCGCTAATGTTTTCTGCTTGTTTTCTACAGGGGACAAATAAATATACCAAAACTGGTTTATAATGATGACTCAGTATTGCAACTTTAAATACATTTCAACTATATAGAGGCATTATCAATCACTTGTAAATTTAAGTGCCTTCACCCTTATTCTGTTCAACACTCCGTCCATCATCCCCTTTGGTTTTGCTTTGTTCGCCCTAAGTTGGCAGGGTATGCCCAGACATGGGTCCCTTGCTCAGTTTGCCACTGGATTCAAGCTAGCCTGGCTGATGAAGGCTGATTAGCCAGAAAACCGGTCCCGGGATGCCTGTTTCTGGTCCAGGAAAGACATGGCTGGGCAGTTCGGGCTGGACTGTTCCCATGAGGCACAAGGTCAAACTGATTTGCATATGGCCACGTCTGAACTGGGGTGGCGGAGTGAGCTAAAGAATGATGATGGGTTAAACCCAGATCAGATGACTGGGGGTGAGTGCTTGCAATATTCAACCCTCCGTCCATCATCCCCTTTGGTTTTGCTTCACCCTTATTCTCAGCGCAGCTAAATTAACAGGATGTACATATGTACACCAGTTATTTTAAGTTTTTTGTAGTTAAAACAGGCTAGGCTGGAAATGGGCTATACGTTGCCCTTTGTTGTGTTTTGTGGTAAGGGTACTGTTAGTGTCAGTACAATAAGCAAAGGCAAATAAATTGTACACACACATATTACCCAGGGGCGGACGACACTGGGTAGCTCTAGTTAGGACAGTGTTTCCATAGGAAATTCATTTATTCTGTTGCTAATAACTTTGGCCCTGTTTGACAAATCTTCACAAAACTTTCCAGAAAGTGCTACTTTCTGACTAGCTTGTACATGGAAAGTTCTGGGGACATTGATCAAGCGGGGGCTGAGAAATAGGGGGGGTCCTTAAACACATTTTCCCCATTAATTTTGCCACTTTGGGTACTTTAGACACAGGTACAGCCCAACCTGCTGAATTGGTTTATACCAAATGTGACAGAAAGCTACACCTTGGTTCAGGAAGAGTACTTTTTGTGATTGAGTGTCTATCATTTCAGTAGTTTTGGTGCAGTTAAGATTTTAAAAAATTGCATAATTTCACGCAGCGAAATATCCGCTGAGCCAACAGATTTCAAAGTGAGATCTGATTGGCTGACACCACCTCAACCAGGAAGTGGTGGCAGCCATCTTAGGATTCGGAACTCAGTACGAGGCCTAAAAAAGGGTAAAGAAAGACACATGGGGGCAGGGTAGGAATATCCTGACCACTTAGGCCTTTGGACAAGAAGTTTTTTTTTTAAGTATCACAAATTTGTTCAGGATCCATGGCAAAATGTTAAAAAAAATAAAAGTATGGACTCCTGTGCTTCTTTTAAAACACCCTTGGGATGGGCCATGGCCCAGGGGCATGAATTATGTTTTGAGGGGTGGGTCCCAGGGCTGAAAACAGCTTGGGAAGGGAACTGTGCAGCCCCCCTCCCTTTTATTGCAAGTAGTGTCCCTTGCGGATGGGGTTCCCAGGGCCGAACAAGGCTCGGGAATGGGGTTGATATGACCCCCTCCCCTTTGAGATATATATGGCCCTGGGGGATGGGGTCACCGGGCCATAATTGGGTCAGGCTTCCCTACCCTTTAAAAAGAGAAACAGCCTTTAGGGATCGGGTCCCCAGGCCCAAATAAGGCTCAGGGAGGTTGGCCACACAACCCCTACACCTTTAAAATAAATAAGGCCTAGGACGAAGGAGTCCCCAGGGCCAAATGAGGCATGGCAAGGGAGGGCCAAGCAGGCCTCTTCCCCTTTAAAATATTAAAGGACCTGTGGGATTGGGTGCCCGAACCCTGTGACCAATCCCCTGCTGTGCACAGCTATATGCAACGTGGTGTTGGCTGCCTTTGAGAGGGTTGGCTGCATGAGTAGTGTTGACCGCAGTGCCTGATCCAGGAGGCCCCACCCCCAGGGCCTTTTTTAAACCAAAGGCCCAGCACAGTGTGGGATTGGCTGCTTTTAGGGGGGTTGGCCACAGGATCTGTCCGCAGACAGGCTTGTGGTCAAACCTCCACTGTGCTTGGCCAAAGGCCATGCGCATGTAGGGTTTGCTGCATGTGGAGGGTTGGCTGCTGGGCCAGTATGGATTTACCTATGGTAATTTAATTTTACTTTATGCTAAAAAAAAACTAGAAATTCGCTGAAAAAACAAGGGTTAAAGTAATGTTATAGTCAAGTGAGATGTTCAGTAACATCGTAACATTTTAAATTCTATAAAAGTTATAGTTATCCCAAGTAATTATAACTTGTACCCTAAGGTAACTATAACTTGCACCCTCGCCATACACTGCTAATTACCCCACATTTTACATCACGCATGACCTCTTCTATGACATCATTGATAATACCACTGCAACATATGCAATGAAATTATTAATGAGAAAACTGTGTATGGCAGAGGCACGAGTTATAGTTACTTTAGGGCATGAGTTAGAGTTAGTTCAGATAACTACTACTATAGCTTGCGAATTTCAGTGCTTTTTAGAGTTCAAAACATTACATTGTTACTGAACATTTCACCTAACTATAATGTTACTTTAAAATTGTTTTCAGTGACTATATATATATATATATATATATATATATATATATATATATATATATATATATATGCTTATCTATCTATCTCTCTCTCTCTCTATATATATATATATATATATATATATATGTTAAAAACTACAAATCATGGCCAAAAGTTACTTAACAGCATGAGTTATAGTTTCTTTTGATTAGTATAACTATAAATATAGCAATAAGTGCTAAACGTCTATGGTTTTGCATGGGTAAAATGTGAACCTAAGTATAGGGTCCCTGTAAGCTTTGGTTTTTCCATAAATTGGCTTTTTTATTTTAACGTAAATAAATATAATATTGGATCCACGTCCCAAGACATGCAAAGTTTTATTTTTTTAATAACTCCAAAACTAATGAACAGATTAACAATTTTTTTTAAAAAGGGCTCTTTCTAGACCAAGAACTAGCTTTGTACAAAATTTGGTGTGAATTCGTTCAGCGGTTCGGCTTGAAGCCGTGTTTAAAAATGGCAAAATCCCTATAGACATTGCATGCGGTAAAATCATTTTGAGACATCCCCCCCCCCTTTTCCTGGCCTCTGCTTGACCCATCACCCTAAAACTTTCCATGCAGAACTAGAGCACATTTTATTTGAAACGTTTGTGAATGCTCATCAAACGGCACCAAAGTTATAGCAAATCAAAACAAGCATTTGAAATGCAATAGGTCTCGCATTGCTGAAAGTTTGAGCTATAGGCGTTCCATTATTAGTTGCAACGTCAATAGCTTAAACTTTCAGTAATGCGAGGCTGTTAATCTTTTACCTCTGTTGTGAGTGCATGCATTTTAAGTTATATGCCTTGGGTTGCAGTAGCTGCATGCTGCAAAATATCTGTTGTTTAAGCCCGGCCTTTTCTCTTTCGTCATATGCATGTGACACCTTATGCCACTGTTTCATAACAGTTTTATTATGTACCCATTATGCCTGATTGCAAAACACACTAACAACAGAGCTACAGGCAGCAGCAGACAAGGCTGCATCACACAACCAAATACGTGCAAGATCAAAAAGCTTGTTTGTAACAGAGCATGAACAGTAGCATGAAACTGACGTGATGTCACTTACTTTCCTTTTGTCTCAGATAGCTAAATGGGAGCTGGCATGATCAGGAGGGGTGAAAGTTAATACAGCACAAGTGAACAAATTGGCAGAAAGTGGAGGTGGTAAAGCAAAGATATAGGCAGTGTGAGAGAGAGGCCGGGCAGGGGAGTGGAAGATCAGGAACCTGGAATCGTGCACCACCTGTAACTAAATGGCACAGAGGAAATAATCGAGTAGGTAAACATGCCTTTTGGACAGACTGAAAGCTAGGCTTTTGATTATTTGATGTTGTTTTTCTTAATTTGAAAGGCTTCAGCAAGAAGACTCGCAATTTGAGTTAAGGAGCCACCTACAAACTTTTATTTCCGCACTTCTGCAATTGCACTCGAGCAGTGTCAGGTGATAATGAACAGGCGTCTTCTGGCGTCTGATCTCGGTCAGGCTAATGATAACAAGTCGTCATTAAAAAAAAAAAGTTATCCACAAAAACACATATGGAATGAAAACGGAGGAGACTGTAATCGGCCGGTGCTCCTCTAGCTTGAGGAAATAAGCTAAGGGCTGCCACAGCAAGTCAGAATGCTGCAATTAAGAGGGGCACTGGAGGGAACCTATGTCAACCTGCAGGTGGGCATAAACATGGTGTAAGTGATAACAAAAGGTCTTGCACTGTAGGCTTGACTTAAAAAGGATAGTCTCTGGGAAAGGTTAGCCTAACTTGAGCTACCTACTGATGATTGCCAATAGATCGCCAGTAGATAGTCACAGTAAGGGCCTAGATTCCATAGGAGAAGCGTTTTTTGATTTGCTAATAACATTGGTGCCTTTTGACGAATCCTTGTGAAATTTTCAAACTAGTTTACCATTTACTTCAGCTGCTGCCTTGAAAGTTTCGGGGTGATCCATCAAGCGTGGGCTGAGAAAAAGGGGGTGACCCCAAAATGCATTTTCCCCGTGCAATTTCCCTTAGTGATTTTAGACACAGATAAAGCTGAAACCACTGAACGGAATTACACCAAACTTGGTAGAAAGGTAGCTGTTGGTCCAGAAAGTGACCTTTTTGTCAATTGGTGTAAATCTGTTCAGTAGTTTTGGAAATATTAAGGGAGATCCAAATTTGTATTGTAGGGACGCAGATCCTCGACAGTCCCTGTGCTGAAATATGATTGGCTGCCAACACTTTAACCACAAAGTGTTTGCAGCCATCTTGAGATTCCGAGTCACACAGAAAACATTTTTAAAAAAAGAAAAGTGGGCAAGGCAGGAATACCCTGACCCCTTAACTGTGGTCCTGGGGTCCCCTTGTGACCCCAAAAGGGCCAAAAAGCACTTGTTTGAAAATAAAATTCCTGCGGAAACTCTACGGAGCCACAAATCTGTGGCAAAAATAAAAACAAGTGTGGACTTCCGTGCTTGTTTTGTAAAGAGCCCCAAGGTCGGCCTGGACCCAGGGATATTTCTCTATTTTTTTAAATAAGGAGGGGGGCCATCCTAGGGCTCATTATTGACCTGGGTACCACTACATCCCAAGGGGTTTAAGTTAAAAATGAATGGCGGCCACGCATATTCCTCTTGGCCAGAGCTACCATGACCTCCCCTAGGGCCAAATAGTTTTTTTTAAATTAAGCATAACTTCCCATTGGAACAAGATGGATAATTAAAATTTAGGCTCTCTAAACTCAGAATTTAATAACACATCTTTTAGTAAATATGTTTTTTAGATTAGGTGTTTGAAAATGCCACTTTTAGAAAGTAGGCATTTTCTTGTTTAACTATTCTGTGTGCCTCTGTCTGTTTGTGGATTACTGTCTGGTTTTGGAGTGACAGGGGCTGGCGATGTGCATTCACTCTAGACAGCTATTGGGGGGTTGAGGTGTGCCTGGTCATTCCTGGATGACTCTGAGCTGAGCTGAATGGGGCTTGGCTGCATTTAGAGTAGTGGGTGGAGTTTTCCTTGCAGCTGAATAGGGCCTGTCTCCCTTGCACAATGCTGTCAACACCCCCCAAGGTCATACTACACCAGATAGGACAGAACTGGTTTAGGCTGGGCTCAGAGACCCTTGCACAAAGAGAACAAAGACATAATGGGGTATCAGTAGGAGAACTTAAACCCTAGAACTTTAGATCACTTCTGGACTCAAGAGGAACCTTTGCCAAGGAGAAGAGGTGAAGAGTTGTGAGGAGGTACACTACCTCCTTGCTGTTTGCTGTGTGGGATTGGCCTGCAGTTGCTGTTTCTGCCAAGGAGAGGACAAAGACTGGAACTTTGCTTTGAACCTGCTTGAAGAAGATCTCGAAGGGCCTGTATGTGCTGGCCAGGGCCGGATTGGTGATGCCGGACATCAGGCAATCCCCGGTAGGCCTGATGGGCGGGAGGCCGTTTTGTTTTTGTAAAATTAGCCCCCAGTTACAAAATAAGAAGACCACCGTCCATGACAGTCTATTTCTCTGCACTCTGACCTCCGTGCAGGGAAAAGCTTCTTTTCACTCACCGCACAACGGTCAGATCACACACACACTACTAAATTCAAACAACAATGTACTGTTTTTCTAAATGTAGTACTGCATGTTCAGTGTGCACTGCGTACACTTTTGACGCATCCATGTAGGCAGTGCACGCACACCATCGATGACTAGAACGCCCCCGCAAATGACATCGCAAGTATAGGGCGAACTTGAGGAGGGTACGTAGATCACGAACCAATGATCTACGCCCCCTCTGACACTGCAGCAAATAAGGTAGCAGTGCGCATATTCCCCTCGAAAAGCAGCAAACTCCTGAGCAGGCCTCCGAGTCCACCCACACGATCCACATCAGACACCACAGTATAAAATAAAGTAAGTAATAAAAAAGGTTGTAATGTTGTAATATCATGATTGGGCAAAAACATATTAAATGTACAGTGGCGTGCGCTGCGCTGGCAGCATATATAAAGACCAACGGCCAAAAATGCAAGCAAGGTGCGAGGTTGGTGTGATTCAAGAGTAAGGGGCAGGGAGAAGGACAAAGAAAGAACTTTCAGAGGGAGTGCAAAAGCAAGAAAAGTGGGGTAAGGGCGGTAGATGAGTGACTCGATAGAAGCATGCATTGGCCCAACTATTTTGAAAGGAACTCTTATTGTTGTTGCCAATGGGCTCTGAATAAATGATTATAAATGATTCAGAGAGAGGGTAGTGTGAAATATGAATCCTATTTAACGTAAATATTAATAGAGAGGAAATATGAAACTAACTGAGAGATGCTAGGGGCAGAAAAGGGGGGGATTTGTGTTAGGAAATGTACAAAGGATACAAAGGAATGGTTTTAGGAGAAAGTTCAAATGAGTGTTGTGAAAGCTACCACATGACATCCCCAAAAAGACAACAGGTAAAAAAGAGATACTGAATGAGGACCAATAAACCGAATACAACACTTTACAACGTACGCGTTACAACGCGTGTCATTACAACAGATTTTTTACATCGCAAAATACATTACAACGCATGTTGTTACAACGCATGTTGTTAGAACGCATAATACATTACAACACCATTACTATTCTAACTCTGCTGGGGCGTTACTTTGGGGAATGCGTTGTAATAGATTATGCGATGTAAAGACATGCGTTGTAATGGATTTCTCATTGTAAAACATTTGTTTTAATGACATCTGTTGTAACCTGTGTGTTGTAAACGATGTTTCCCATCTAACTCATGACCTAGCTGCACATCACTTTACCAATCAGCAAGTGATGAGTGAACTTGACCTTGCGCTTTCACTCTCTGGTTCAGGGACAAGCAAGGAGTCATCTGATGAGGCTTGTCTGGCAGGGCTTTAAGTGGGATAAAAAACGGGTCTCTCAAAGGGGTGTGGCTGATGTAATTCATAGTGTGGTTTAAAAACATGAAAGCTAAACTTCTGTGCTTAGCATAGTGTGCTGTCCATCTGGTATTTTTCTGGTTCTGTCATTGTATTTAGATATATAGTGCAAAAAGTTATATTATACCTACAACAAGCTATTGGCATTGTCAATGGTTGTTAGTGGCATAAGAAAATCTGTTGAAAAATGCATTGTTTTGGCCTTTCTGTCTCTAAAATGTTCTTGGAGGGAGAACTCCCAAACCCCCCCTAGTAGTTGTCAGACTCACTCACTGTGCTTGCTCGCTACACACCATGTGGGGGCAGGTCTGACTTACACTTTGTGCTCTCTGATTTACTACTCTTGTTTTTATTTTTGAAGTTCTCTGTAAGAATGTCTTTGGGTACATATGACTGGGTAACCTGGTGCTCTTTAAGGTCCTTATCCAATATTTACTGTGCTTTGAAAGTGAATACAATGAAATATGTAATGAGAAATGTGCTGTAAAATGCACTGTTTTTTGGTCTTTCTTTTTCCAAATTTTCTTCAACCCCACCAAACCTCCCTAGCAGTGATTGGCTTGCTTGGTGTGCTTGCTCGTTATGCACCTTACGGGGAGCTGGTCTGCCAAAATTTGCCAGGCTTGCTTTCAGTTCCCAGTCTGGCCCTGGTGCTGGCCTCCTATCCTGAAAGTCTAAGGGACACAAATACTTCAACGCCAGCTCCCCTTAACTCTTCTGCTTGGAGTTCTGACATGCCAGGAGGTGCCTGTTCGAGATCTGGGCCTCTGGAGGTTGTGCTTGCTGTGGGTAGCTAGAACAAACCCAAAGAACTGAAGAAATCGATGCATCGCTCTTGTTGCGGCTGTTTTTCTGATGCAGTACCGCTGTGCGAGAAGAATCTCCACGCATCGCCGCGCTGCTGCTGAAACCGACGCAGCACCGGTCGCTGCTGCAAGAACCGACGCATCGAGGGATCGCGTCCATTTGTGGTTTATCACTGTATTACTGTGTGTTTTGAGTACAAATACTTTACACATTGCCTCTGGGATAAGTCTGTCTGCTCATGGCAAGCTACCCAGGGGGTGAGCAGGGGTTATCTAAAGTGTGAATCCCCCTTACCCTGACTAGAGGAAAGGGTTCCTATTTGGATAAAGGTACCTACCTCTGCCAACAAGAGACCCCCATTTCTAACAATATTCAATTGCATGCTTTATTTATTTGAAACTTTGATCACATTCAACAGACCATTGGAATAGGTTATTTCTTTTTGCCAACTCTCTCAATGGAGCACTTTCAGTAGCAAAATCACAAATGAACCTTGAGCAATAATTGACCATACCTAGAAAGGATCGCTGCATGGTGACATCTTACGGGATATAAGTAGCTGGCATTGCTTTGACTTTATCCGGGTCAGGAGTCATTCCCCCATCGGAAAATATGTGTCCAAAGAATTTGAGTTTGGTCTTGTGAAACTCACAGTTTGCTGCATTAAGAGTAATTGGCAAACTTGCATAAGAGCTTTTCCATGTTCCTTTCAGGTCGCTCCAAATACCAATATGTCATCACTGTAATTAAAAGCATGTGTGACAGGTTGAATTATTCGACGTATAACATCCTAAAATATGTCTGTAGTTGACGACACTCCAAAATTCTACTTTTTGTATCTGAACAAACCAACATCAGTTGAATAAGTAGTGATATATGTACAATTCTCTTCCTACTCGAGTTAATCTTATCCCTTGTTCAGTTCAAGATGGGAGAAAACTTTGGCACTATCAGTTGCATGATCATGTCTGCTATGTGTGGACTGCTTTGTTGGCCTGGCACATACCAACACAGATGCATACTGCTCCCTCTCTGTCCTTTTTTATACCACCTCTATGGGTGACACCCAAGGCATATGACCAGTGGAGCGCTCAATGATGGCATGCTTCAACTGTGTTTCTAGTTCTTTCTCAACTGCTTCATGCATGTCGGAAGTGACTCTAAGATGCCGTTGGGCTATAAGGCTGAGGTCCTCATTGAAGTCACACGTACATTATCATGAACCTGCACAGGCCATGAAATAGCAAACAGAGCTAACTCACAACTTTAGATTGAGTGTGGAGGTTGTGATTGATAAATATCAGTCCCATGTCAGTCGTGGCGGCAAAGCTGATCAGGCAAACGCTGGACAAAGCTCTTTGAACAACATGAATTGACGCTTGCACGGATACTGCTGTATGTCTCAAATTCGTTGTGAATGACTCTTGGCTCTGCAACTGTTTAGAAGCTGCCCAAGTGTGTACTTTTGTATCTGATCGGTGGTGACGTGGCACAGGAACATTTAAACTAGCATGATGTTACTTGATGCATCATTGTCTACAATGAATGTTATGGGGCAGCCGTAGACCTTTATTGTAATCTTGGAGCAATGTCCAAATGAGTTGTGTTGTTTTGTTGGTGGTTTGTTCTTATCATTTGAACTTTCTTGCTAGTAGCCATCCCTAAATTTGCTAGTCGTTCATTGGCCGATCCATCAGCGCACATCCATTTTCTTCACTGGCACTCGATTCTGACATTATGGAGCCTTTGTAGGGCAAACCTGATGATGATCGACTTTGTCTGGTTTCTTCTTATCATAACTGATGCCGCCCTTGTGTTTTCTGTGCATGGCAAAAAGACTTCTGGAACTTTCTGGCGTCTAATTTCTCTTCTCGCTGTGATGCAGTTAGTTTCTCTTTCACTTTGCAAACCATTATGAAGTGTTCTCCTTACCGCAGTCTTTGCAAGTCTGCTCTATGGCTGGACATTTGTCTCTATGTGGATATGAAAACCCACATCGGAAACCCAATTTTTTCTTTGTAGACGGCGACCTGCATGTGTCTACTCAGTGTTTGTCCTTACTCGTCACAGCCAATGCTGATTGAGTTCTCTGTTCCTGCTTCTATGTCAGCGGCTTGTTGATCCACTCTTTTTTCGGCCCTGGCGGCCATTAGTACTTTCTATAGACTGAGTGTCTCTAAAAATGTGCCTTCTGAAGGAGTCTGACGTATGGCTTCTTTATCATTAAATTCACTAAATTAGCAATGTTTGACAAGCACATCAAGTCTTTTAACAAACTTGTCCATTGTTTCACGAGCTTGCTGTCGTGCATGGTTCAAAATGTACCTTTCATAGGCGACATTCGGCATTGGATTGAATTTGGCTTTCAAAGTTTCATTGACTTGACGCTACGGTATTTCGGTAGCTTGTGATATTTTATTCAGCACTTCTTTAACTCTGCCATCGACCAGGTTCTTTAGGTACTTAATGATTTTCTTATCATTTACCTCTTTTAGAGCAACTATGAAATGATCGAATGTCTCAGTCCATGCAGTACATCTGGCACCAATATTCTGCTTCTGGTGGTGGTGGTTTCAGAAATGCAGCTGCACCGTACTTCGTTTTCTTTTCTACTCCCATTGAAAGTATATGTTGTTCAGGTGACTACAGCTTTTCTTCTGGGCGGATACTTCATGCAAGCAGAGGCTGTATGCTTGTATTTTGGTTGTCATGCCCCATTGGAGTTTGTAAGGAGCAATCTTCTTTCTTGACAGTACGCCGCAGTTCCGTCTCTCGTACTTCTTAATTACTGCGTTCAGCTTTTTGCATTAGACCTTTTTGCATAGCCTTTCATTTTGTATCAATGATGACTCTGTTTTAGGCTCTGGCACAGTATCTCTTCTTGGCATTACCAGTGAGCTCCTGGTCGGCTTTCAAATGTGCTCCTCTGCAGGGTCTTCAACTTCTTTAAGACCTATATGTGCCTTAGGGTGGGCCTTTGATTCCTTTTCTCATCAAAATAGGCACATACATGGCACGGACAAGGAGTTTGCTATAGCTTTGCAAACGTCTAGGTAGAGCAGTCTCCTTTCTTTGGGGCACAGATCTCATACTCATCGCCAGTTGTAGTGTTCTGTCCAGCCAGGGAGCCCGAAAATCAATATGCCACACAAAGAGCTCTGGATTATATGTTTTTATTCCTCAGCATACAACCTCATACTGTTCTCTGATTACATACATAACCGTTAATAACCACACTGTGACACCTCCAAACCAGTTACTTACTTTCTTTACTGAGCCCAGAACCACAAGGCCCTAGCCAATGTTCCTTCTATTTTTTCCACTGTGTGCAGCAATGTAAGGTCTCTGTGCGCTGCAGCCAAGTGTATGTGCACAAAGAAACTGACCATTCACATGAGTGCAGCACACAACTACCAAGATCAGTGGCATTTGCCACTCCATACTTTTGATTTACAACTAAAGCAAACATAGGAAAATGTTTGCAAACATTGTTACATCATACGTTAGACCCTTTGTGATGTAGTCTTTATAGGCCTTTAGAGATCTGCTCGCCCACTTGCTATGACTAATCGGATTTTTATCTGGGTGAGCTATTTTAGGGCCTACTGGCAGGTGCAACAGTGTTTGTTGGCGCCAGCAATAACCACTTCCACCACTGATTCACTCACTACTATCCTTTAACAGTTCCCCTTAAGTCTCCATAATCACTGTATCTCAGATGCATTTGATTAGTTTTATAGTGCAACTCATACCAGTTGAGGGTGTCAGAGTACTTTACATCACACACACATTCAACAGAGACAATATATGATACATGCAGGAGGCATAACCCCCACCCCCACCCTTATGTTAAGAAGAGTTAAAACTTCCACTAGACAAAACTCCATCTCTCCCCAGGAGGAGCATTAATCACTGGAATTATCTTGACATTTTTATTGTTGACTGAAAATTGCTAAAGGCCAGCAGCAGGTGCTTTAATATACTTGCTAATATGGCACCCAGACAAGCTGTGGGAACGTTTGTGTGAAGGAGAGAGAGAGTACTTGCACATCATTATGGAGTATGAGAGCAGCAGTCCACTGCTGGGCACTGAGTTGACCAATACATGAGGGCAGAACAGCGGAATGGTGAGGGACGATGAGGAAACGCTAAAGATAAGGGAAATCTGAGAAATGCCATTTAGAAATTCCAAGGAATTGGTAGAAACGCAGAAACTGTGTACAGAAAATGGAAAGGTGGTTGGAAAAAAATGAAAATGTGCACGTTTCCCATGATACTGCGAAACGGTAAAGCGAGGCAGAACCACATAGCATAGTGCTTAATTTTTGCAACCCAACCAGACTCCAATCTTCCAAACCAATCGTCGGGATAACATACCATGTACGCAGTAATAGAGACACCAAGCTCACCAGCTTAAGACACGAGTTTCTCGAACAAATCTTTTTCAAACATAGTAGTTTCATAAATAACACACCTCTTAGAACCACACTACGAGCAGGCAATGCGCGCATTAGGAAGCCACCCACATTTCTCTATCAGGAGCAAATACAAAGCCCCTTGCTGTCCTAAAATGTGTCGCACGTAGCAGAAGGTACTGATATGGTGAACCAAACACCCCTCAACAAAGATCACACAAGTCCCCTTTATTCAGACGTACTAACACATTAAGCAGCATTACTAACAGTTACCAGTAAAATCGAGTGCCTTCAAATTTCTAAGCTGGGAGACGAATTTTCAGGTGGACGCGTACATTGGTAGAAGCAAGACACAGTCACCTATTCAAAAATCTTCTTATGGCAGTAGTGGACTGATCCGTGCAGTGATGAGAAAAAACAATTACCGACATTTTAATAGCCTAATGAGTACAGCAAGTTGACTACAAGTTCCCTTTTATGTAGATTTTTATAAATATTTTAGACAGTATGAGGCTGAGCAGACTTTAGGCCAGCCCTAAAAAGTGGCAACTCTTAGGCCAAAAAATGGGTAGCTCTAGACAAGTACGGCCCTAAATGTTATTGTTAGCCCTGTTTATCCAACATAGCCGTATGTGTGCAGTTCAGGTTGATTCGTGCAATTCAACACAATGGGCAGCCTCTGGTTGGAACCCTGGCTTACATTCAAAGACTTACAAAACAAAGAGATCCACCTCAAAGAGGTTTGTTGGGGCAGGGGAGAATGTATGTCTAAAAGTAAAGGCATACACTGTGTTTGTCAACCACGGAGCTGCAGGATGGCGAGAGAGGAAGCAAGGACTTCACGACTGTATATGACAGTGTCAGATTACCTCTCGACCCGATAAGAAGGCTCATGGAGCACTGACTCCTTACGTTTCTAGCTTATTTTCAGAAATACTGACAGAGCTTTGGAATCAAAACAGTACCAACTAGGTATCGTATTTTAACAAACACTTCTGTATATATTCACGCATTTTTACACATATTGATAGCAACATAGTGAGTGACAGAGGGATCATACTCAGTCCTGATGAAGAAGCCTTGAGCTTCGAAACATGTTGACTTTCCCAGGAGAATCAGCACATTACTAGTCTGAGGTCTCCGAACCACCGTTTTAACAGTACCAGCGGATGACCAAATAAAGTTTGTTTAGTCGCCAAGGCCAGGTACCTTTTAATATCACACTTTTCACCCACCCCTGACCCTTTTAACTCACTACAATTACACCTCACATAGCACTACACTAATTAAGTGCTCCAGCGTAGTCGCCAGTCGCAGCTCGCCCCTTCCCGCAGTGGGGCGGGAAGACCCCGATGATGAAGCATGACACCAAGGACCCTTTTGGTGTGTGAGGGGTATTTTAACAAACACAGTGTATGCCTTAACTTTTAGACATACATTTTTCCCCCGCCCCAACAAACCTCTTGGAGTTGGATCTCTTTGTTTTGTAAACCATTGCATGGAGGAGGATGCATCCACCAAAGTACTCTTGTTAAGCACTACCTCTTCACTCCCACAACCATTGTTTTCTTTAATTACATTCAAAGACTTCAGTGCAAAGACGCGATGAGGAGGCAAGGAAGCAAGCAGTTGCAGTGGGGGCCTCTTATGTGGGTCATGGTTGGGAGTGCAAACCAAGGGAGAGACTGTTATCGTCCCACTCCACCCAGCATCACCCAGATATCCCATCTTCTACTTCACTTCAGGGCAGTAGACAATGAGAAGCTGAGAGTCCCCAGAACTCCTCCTCCTTGGAGCGGAGAGTGGAAAAGGATGAAAACTGTGATTCCAGATGGAAGGAAGCCTTCAATCTTGAACTGCTCTGGCATCATCAGAGAGACACTGTTTGTACCACAAGGTAAGTTTCCTTTGCTGGTTTCCTTTTTTCCTCCTACTGCAATAACATATTTACCATTAAAAGGGAGCCAACATCCCCACCACTTCGACTTCTAAGGAGAGACTGCTCAAGATCTGTGAACCAGAGGCTGGAAGGGAGCACCTGTAGTGCTTTTTAGAGAATGTGAGAAGTGTGAGTGACTGATCTAATTGGCTCACTGCTGAAAGTGAAAGTGCTCATCGACACAGAGTGCCAGCTTCCAGTAGGAGGAGCCTTCTTCCCAGGGTATCCCTTACTGATTATTTTTCTCTCTCACCCAAGCCTCCAAAAAACCTCTAACCCATCCCCACATGGGTAGAAGTCTAAGCTCACCCTCCCAAAGGGCGTGAACATTAAAAAAAATATGGTAGTGAAAGTAAATAGGGTGTGCAGCATTTCTATAGTGAAAACATTGTTAGTAGCGACGTTTAATTTTTTGTCAAAAGCCAGCTAGAATTATTTGTATTTTTTTTTATGTAAGGTGCTCCAGACTCTAAGAATAATCTCACCCTAAAATTGTATCATATTTGAGACATCTATGCACAAGCTGCTGCACTCTGAGACACGCTCCCTCGATTGCGCATGTGTAAGGAAAATGATTGCTACAGCCCAGACGGAGGTTCGCACGGAAACTGGTTGGTTTGGGGTGGGGGGGGGGGGGGATTTGGGGATGGGGATGAGCACCATGCCCTGCTCCCCTGAACCTTTGGGTGGGTTGTAGGGTCCAGGTGCACAAGGGGAGGTCATTGGTCAGTGTAACGCAGGGGCGAAGCTTAGGTTACAAGGCCAGGGACTTGTGGTCATGTGGCGCCATTTTGTCACCAGTAGCACACCGGTTGGCAGCAACAGATTTACACATATTCCCACCCCTCCCTCCCTAGGAGCTACTGATTGGGGGAGGGAGGGTGGTTATTTCTTTGGTTTTCACCATCGTTTTTGGTTTTGAGTGGTTGCACTGGGTTTTCTGTTTTTGCTGGGCAGATTATTGATTTTGATGGTGTTTGCGTTGGTTTGTTTTGATAGTACAGGTGAGGAGCAGTTGTGAATTTTGTCGCTGAGAATCAACAGGTGACTTTGTGGTTGCTTTAGATGCTTCTAACTTATGGTAAGAAAAGTTGGTCATGTTGAGACCCAGGTGAGGATGCGGGGGGGACGTGGGGGGAGTTTGAAAGCAACAAGAAGACAATAGTGGCGCATGCAGGATGGTGGGATGAGTGAAGTTTGAGTGAGGAAAGTTGTGAAGGGTTTTTGGGGTTACGTAGGAGAGGGACATGGAGAATGGGTAGTTGTGATTGTATATAGTGAGGCCAGGTTTAATTTTAGTACGTCTGGCTTAGTGCCAAGCATTGCTGGATTGAAAATTGTGCACCTGCCTCAATAAGCGGGCATTGGTGAATATGACTCGTTATTTCATATACCATTACTTCGCAGCTTTTTACTACAAAGTTTTTACATAGCAAATACCATTACTATGCAAGTTTTTAGTTCGCATACCTTTACATTGCAAATGTTAATGTATGCAAACTAAAAACTTGCCTACTAATAAACACATACATTTACCCCAACACTACACTAAATACTAAATACAAATACACTACATTACACACAACAAACTCTAAAACACTACCCAAACCCCCAAACACTACACTACCCTACACTACTTAAACCCAACTACACTACCCTAAACCCTAAATCACTACCCCCTGGATGACCCTTCCCCAGCCCACTCCCTACACTCAAACACTACCCTGCACAACACCCCAACACTACCCTAAATCCTAAAACACTGCCCTAAACTACACACCATAACACTACCCTAAATCCTAAAACACTACCCCCTGCACAACCCTCCCCCAAACCGTCCCTACACCCAAACACTACCCTGCACGACACCTCAACACTACCTTAAACCCTAATACACTACCCTGAACTACACTAACACCACAACACTACCTGAAACCCTAAAACACTACCCTCAGCACAACCCTGCTACTACCCCCACTCCGTTTCCTACACTGAAACACTACCCTGCACAACCCCCGATACTACGCTAAACCCTAAAATTCTACCCTTCACAAATACCACATTACTACCCTAAAACCTATAACACTACCCCTAGCACGACCCTGCACCTACCCCTAGTCAATTCCCTACACTGAAACACTACCCTGCACAACCCCCCGACACTACCCTAAACCCTAAAACACTACCCTACACTACACAAACACTACATCACTACCCTAAACCCTAAACTACTACGCCCAGCACAACCCTGCCCCTACCCCCAGTCCATTCCCTACACCCAAACACTATCCTGCACGACCCCCCGAGACTACCCTAAATCCTAAAACACTACCCTACACTACACAAACACCACATCACTTCCCTAAACCCTAAAACACTACCCTCTGCGCGACCCTGCCCCTACCCCCAGTCCATTCCCTACACTGTAACACTACCCTGCACGACACTCAACACTACCCTAAACCCTAAAACACTACCCTACACTACACAAAAACCACATCACTTCCCTAAACCCTAAAACACTACCCTCTGCACGACCCTGCCCCTAACCCCAGTCCATTCCCTACACTGAAACACTACCCTGCACGATCCCCCGACACTACCCTAAACCCTAAAACACTACCCTACTCTACACAAACACCACATCACTACCCTAATCCCTAAAACACTACCCCCTGCATGACCCTGACCCTACCTCCAGACCGGTCCCTACACTAAAACACTACCCTGCACGACCCCAGACATTACCCTAAACCCTAAAACACTACCCTACACTCACACCACAGCACTACCCTAATCCCTAACACACTACCCCCAACATGACCCTGCCCCTACCCCTGTCCTGGCTCTACTCACAAACACTACCCTTCACGACCCCCAAAACTACCCTAAACCCAAATACAACTATACAACCCAAAAAAACTACCCCTGCACGACCCTTCCCCTAGGACAACGCCTCCGCCTTACCTCTTCTAAAGTCCTCCTCACAGGTGAGGAAGCCTGTGCATCGCTCCCTGTCACCTACCCCTGCCGATGCCTCCATAATTGTCATTGCGCACATCCGAGTCATCCGACTTCATCCGAGTCATCTCACTTCATCCGGGTCATCCGACTTCAGGTAGGGAGAAAACCCTGCAACCAGCGGTGAGTGACTAGCGCCATTGTTTAGCCATTACAAAGCATGCATTGTTACAATGCAAGCAATGTAACAACTTGCGTAGTAAAGGCTACACGTTGTTACATCGCAAGCGTTGTAGCGCATGCAAAGTAATGGTATGAGGAGTAAAGCCTCCATAGTAATGGGTGGTTACCGTTCCAAACTTGTTTATTTCTTTAGGCTGCCAAATTTATGGAGGTAATGTCTGAAGGTGCAGTTGTGTTTCGTTTTTACCTTATGCGAGCTAGCTACAATCCTCCACTTAAAATCTGTTTTACTCAGTCCATTGCTTTCAACTCTTATGCTTTCAATACTCCCAAAATGGTTAGTCACAAGGAGGATAAACGGTATGCATAATTCTCGTATTCCAGTCATAGGCACACCCTCCTCTTTTGTCTGCTCTGCATCTGCATCACACCAACCGGGGTTGGAATGGGAACACAAACAAACCAGCCCTGGCAATACAGCTCGACTGTGGGTGGGTTGGGGGCTGGGGGTTGCTAGTGAGAAGCACTGCTGCCGCTGGTCGCTTTCACACTATAACACTTTTGTTACAGGGGGGGCGATATTGAAGCACTGCTGCAAAATCAGCCCCATCTGCTCAGAAACCAGCCCCCATCCTTCTAACCCACTGGGAAAACACCCGGTGCCCGCTACTGCCAATCCCGCCCGATAACAACTCTGCAACTACTGCATACAAGGTGGGAAGTTTGTATGTTGTTACTTTCCAAAGTCTGGGTAAGCAGAGGCAGGGCGTGTCTAGGGTTGAGGCCATTCTGCCAGTATATTTACCCCAGCAACAGACTCCAGTGAAGGGCTGTCCATAATGTTTAGGGATGAGGATCCTCGGGGCGTGGCTTACGCGCCGGAGCAGGATGGCGGCTTCCCTGTGAGCTCCGTCGAGCTACGGGATTCCTCTCGCCACACGGACCTCGTCTGACACCGCTGGGAGCCTAATTTGCGGTTGTTTTGCTGGCGGAACATGGTCCGCTTCTGAGGGAAGCTCTATTTGCCAGTTTCCTGCCGGTTTCGCGAAGTTGTGCATAACGGTGGAGTTCTTCCGTCTCTGGACGCGGGCGGCCGCCAATTTGTGCCGCTGAGCCCGTGTCTTCACTCAACCTGCTGCAGCACCTTCTGCTTGTGAGATGCCTCCTTAGCAAGCACCACTATTGCGTTGCCACCTGATTTCAAGAACCTTTTCAGGTATTGCATAAATCGCGATATTTTCGCCATGATTTTTGACATGTTTTCTGTCAGCTGCTCCTGTTTTTTGTAATACTTTGAGATGAACGGCCGCCATTTTAGATTTTGGCGCGAAATTCTGCTCCTACTCTGTTGCTTCTGCTACACTATTTTCCCACATTGGTGGAGCCACGCTTTGGTATAAATGACTCTCCCTTTTTCTGCAGTCCCTTTTAAGGGCTCGCCCCTTTTCTATTTCGCAGAAATAGAAAACAGAGGTGAGCCCTTATGTCGCTGATCTGCTTCTTTCCCCAAAGGCTCTATTCAGGCAGCTGATTGGCTCTCTTCAAGACGGATTCCCAACAGTTCACGAGAAATAGAATCACGTGACAAGCTCCTCGTGGACGAGCTTGCACGATCCTTCCCCCTGCCAGCAGCATTTGGCACATCAAAGGCTTTGCTGCCACATCCCTACGATCAAAGGCTTCCGCTGCCCAGCCCCCCGTCGTCACTTATTCAGGGCCGCAGGCAAGCATTTCTGCCCAGCCCCCCTCCCAGCGCTGCATTGTTTTCACGGCCGGCCTCCGGCCGTGACTCGCATTTCTCCTTCCTTCGTGCCCCGCCCCCCTCCCAGCTCCTTGCCCCATGATTGTCTTCACGTAGGGAGAGGTGTGGCGCCGCGGCCAGGGTGACTGACGCTGGAATCTGAGGATCAGGGTTCGATCCCCGGCTCCGGCGGCAGGTTAGCCCAGCACCATGTGACTCTGGGCAATAGCTTGCTTAATCTTCCCAACGGCCCCCAGCGCCTAGAGACCCTTACGGGTGATTGTGCGCTTTACAAATGTGGATTATTATTATTATTATTATTATTATTTCTCCTCCCTCTCACACCCTCTTGGTAGCCCCTGCCCTCCTTCCTGGTGTGCACACACGCTCGTTGTGCAGCAGGAATACTTTTATTTCCTTCTTAGCGAGAAATGTAGAATCATTTGCGTTGTTCTCCTCCATGGCGTCTAATGAATCACTTGTCCATGGTCTCACAGTCACTGCTGCAAACATGGAAACTTAGTTCATGGTGGAAGGGGACTGGCTTTCCGTTGGTCAACCTAAATTGCAATAGTTAAAGCTTAGGCAAAAATAAGTATTTAATTAAGAAATATTAATTTTACAGATTAATCAATATTGCAGTTTTCACAAGCATGGCCTGTTTTGCATATTGCATCAGCTCTGTAATTAATAGGGTAAAATACATCTGTATCTTTGTTGAAAAAATAATGCATGCTCATCAACATTGATATTTCTATTTCATAAAAAATAGTTGACTGTGTTTAGTAATGCTTGTAGATTATATACATACATTTGAACAGTACAAGATTGCTGCAACCGTGAATCAGGCTGTACGTTGTCCTTTGTGTATGCTAGCTAAATTCATCTCCCACCCCCTCAGGCTGGGCCTTGTGCATGCGCTCTTTGTGGCCTACACTGGAGCGGCCGGTGTAGAGTCTGCTTGGCAGCGGCACAGACGCATTGGGTGGATGTGCTGCTCTTGCCCTGCTCTGAGACATGTATCCATCACGGGGCTATGTGCTGCTCTGCCTGGTGCTGCACTGTATGATTGCCCATCCAGGGAAGCGGCCATGGGAGCACCCTCATGTTTGATCCTTTCCCAATTCTCGTACAAACTGTGATCAGGATCACAACTTGTCTTCATGCAATACATTCAGGAATACACCATAGGTCAGCAGGGTTCTTATTGAGGTAACACTACAGTACTATAACACATCGTTCTAACTGTATCAGCGCAACTGTACTGTAAAGTGTAATGTCGTTTAAATTGTAAACTACACACAATGCGGACCGCAGTACTGGCTATAATGTGGTTTTCAGATTTCCGAATTGTAATGCAATTATACAGATGGATATCTCCTCACGAATGATTAATATGTCACATAACGATTAATATGGCATGACAACGTAGTGAGCTTTAATCAGCTTAAGCTAAAACACGGGTGCCGAGATTACTTCAAAACCAAAGAAGTGGAAAAAAACACTTTTTGTTTATTTCGTTACTTTAAGGCAATCACGGCACCAGTGCTTTAGCTTATGATGTTTACAGGTAAAGCGCGAGTGCGGCGAGTGTAACAAAAGTCCGCAAATTGAAAAAAAGGTGTGCCCGACATTTTTTTTAATTTCCTTACTTTCGTTACAATCACAGCACTCGCGCTTTAGCTGTAAACATTATAAGCTAAAGCGCGGGTGAAAAGGAGAGAACTTGGCCTAAAACTGCTCAGTATGGGGGGGTCTGCGCTGGGCTCTTCAATAAAGCAAGTTGTAGCGCTTGTTTCCAGCTCTAGGCACTATAGCAGTATTTACTGAATTACTCAAATTTCCGCTGACCATGTAATAATCGATGCTGATGCTAATCTTAAAATATGAGTGGGAGGGCGGGAATCCAATGGGGTCCAAATCGTATTTATTTAACCCATTAGTTGTTGTTATCTGAAGTGAAGGTTTGTTTTTATCTGTCTAATTTTTTTCTGGAGTAGTGCAGTTACGAAAACGTGTATTTCCTTCATGAAATGTTATGCTATTTGTTTGTATCTATTAAGGTTTGTTTGTATAAACCGAATACATATTTTGATTGTGAACTCATCGACTGGCTGTGCTATAAATATATCATTAAAAGTCATTAAAGTAGGGCCAGCCTCGCATTTTGAGTCAACAGAGTCTTACACTGGAAACTTTTTCTGTAAAATGAAAGTGAAGCAGTGGTTTTCCATCACCTTTAGTGACAGGAAAGAGTTGCCAAACTTGAGACCTCAGGCGAAGTATTGGAGGCGGCAAAGACCTGTGGAGTGAAATATTCACACTGCGCTTTGAATATTGATATGTGAAACATTCTCAAAGTTGACTTATATATAAGCTTGCCTTCAATATTATAACTTTTTCTGCCAATTTCTCTCCAGTGATTCGCAAAAAACGTTTTTCACCCTTTCCAAATGGCGATTTGTTTTGAGGGTGGTGTTTTGAGCGGAGCTTTAGGGAACCAATTAACAAACAATGTACATATCTCTCTGGGAACCAGATCTAGCCGGAAGTGTGCCTTGTGACAGGCGGGGCAGTGATTCCACCTAAGTGCTACATGTTCTGTGTGTGGTGTGACCTGACCCCGTCTTACAACCCCCTGAACATCAAAGGCACTAAAAACGAACAAGCCCAAGTCATGTTTAACGTAGGGCTGAGATGGATGCGCAAAGGATTGAAAGCATGAAGAGCATGGGAGTGCCCGCCTATTGCGAGGGTGAGAAGCGCTTAAAAGGAGATACGCACCTTCCAGCGCCTCCTGAACGTGCTGAAAAGCTACTGAAACAAACATGTGTCTTTTTCTTGGAATGTTATCCACGCCGGTACTTTTCTAAAACAATACTCATGCCTTTCCTGCAATTTTTTTTATCTCTTTGCCCTGCTGTTCTATTAATACATACCTCTTGGCCACAGGAGGAATAATCACCCTACACTTTCTGCCACTGTAAATTAAGTATCAAGTTCTGCCCCAGTGCCACGGCTCGACATTCCTTTACAAAAGAAACAAGCCTTTGCAATGCAATAGGTCTCACATTTTTAAGAGTTTAAGCTATTGGTATTGCAAATGACAATTCCTTTTATTTATTTGTTTAAAAACCAACACATAAATAAAAGGCATTGTAATTTAAAATCCCAATAGCTCAAAATCTCGCAAATGCGAGCCCTATTGCATTGCAAATGCTTGTTTAGTCTAAGTGCTTTACTCTATTTGACTTTATTCAGAGCTTATTGTTTTCTGCTTGTCATTATCCTGCTAGTAAAATGATGACACCTGCCTTCATTCCATTTTGGAGCTGATATCTCCTGTGCTACACTGACTTTCTCTGACTGATCATATCTGTCACTTTTTATATTTTTGATTCCCTTGGAGACATTTCTGCTTTTTCTGCCTCAGTATTTCTCTGGAGTGCTTACTTTTACCTAGCCCTCTATTTTTCAACTCACTTTGGTTGCCTTCTCACACTCCCACCATGGCGCATGACGCAAGTAATACCAAGACTTCCCACACCGGAACAAAGCCTAAGCGACCAAAAAATGATCCGCCTTCCCCTATTCATACCTCTCAAAATCCTGTTTTGGATTCCATTTTGGAGGAGGTAAGGTAACCTTTCATGATTGCAACCAATGAAAAACTTAAGCAAATAGAGGAAAGATGGGTCATTATGGAAGCCAAAGTTTTGAACTTAGAACAGCGTGTCAGTGACATTCAGGATGTTTCCTCTAAAATACCTAT